>NC_141677.1:11612500-17294336 GCF_028749965.1 Puma concolor
ATGCAATCACTTGCTCTCTCTCTCTCTCCTTCCCTCCCTCCCTCTTTAGGTGTTACACAGACATTTCTATGACCTCCAGTAAGTGCATTCTTCCTGTACTGCACAACCCAGGACAAATTTTCCAGACTGATCAAAAAAAGCTAACAGCAGGCCGGACAGATATATTGAACGTAAACCACCCAGAGGAGAGTAAACAAGACAGTTTTTAGCAAAATCATGGAACATGTAATAATACGATTCATAGAAACTATCTCAATCTTGTTTCTGAGATATGTTTTGTTTGATATGGACCTCCCCACCTGCACGTTTATACAAGGGCTCACAGTGCAAAATGTATAGGTATCACATTTTTCTACAGATTTATAGATTCCTTTTGGAAAACAGTGAAATAGTAGTTGACAGTTTCAGCCTCCGATTTATGTCGGTAATTGGCAAACCTATTAAATTCTGTTCTTGCTGACTATAATAAATGTAAGCCTTTAATGAAAACAGAGATTACCATCCAGCGTAGCAGGCCCCCAAACCTCTCTATTTTCATAGGCTTCCAGTAATTTATCTCACTTTTCTTGCAATCAGTGAATATCTCAGCTGAGAGCTCTTCGTTGACCTGGGAATGAATCAACGATCCGGTAAATTCAACCTGAGCATGAACCTCTTCCCGGTAAGAGTTCAGTATATCCGTGCTGTAGAGACTGAGTACGCATGAAGTAGCAAACGTCAGCCCCAGTGTTGTTTTCATGCTGTCTACACAAGCATCATACCGATCGGCAAAAGGTTAACGTGCACATGAAGCAAATTCATGATGTAAGTTTTCGGGCTAGATTTCGGAAGGCTTAGCGCTGAACTCGCAAATGCCAGTTTACAAAGGGTCAAGCATAAGAAGTGGCAAAAAACGCTCCCTGGATAAAGGGAGACACACAAAATGCCTGTCACAGACACCAGCTGCACAGGAAGAGCCCACTGGAGTCTAGTCAGACACCCAGGCTGGGAAGCCCTTGTTCAGAGCACTTCTTGGCTGCACGGCCCCCGGCGATTCACTACCCTTCATCCTCAATGGTTTTCATCTACGAGGTGCAAACAATAACATTACCGAATGGTCAGTTATAATAAGTTGTCCGAAACACACAATTTAATTTAGAATAATAAAAAATGTAAGTGGGGGGAGCATTACTTTTGGGCTAAACTCAGAGTTTAGGGGCGCCTGGGTAGCTGACAGTGCAGAGCCTGCTTGGGATTCTCTCCACACACCCCCCCCCCCCCGCCCCTACCCTGCTTCTGCTCTCTCAAAATAAATAAATGAACTTTAAAAATTTTTTTAAATAAATAAACTCAGAGTTTAAATGCCAGTTACCAGCTCTCTTTACTAGTCATGGTGACTAGTATTTTCATCTATGAAGTGAACGCCCACCTTAGATGGCTGTTGCGAGACATTAAGTTAATCAAAAATAGGGGCGCCTGGGTGGCGCAGTCGGTTAAGCGTCCGACTTCAGCCAGGTCACGATCTCGCGGTCCGTGAGTTCGAGCCCCGCGTCAGGCTCTGGGCTGATGGCTCAGAGCCTGGAGCCTGTTTCCGATTCTGTGTCTCCCTCTCTCTCTGCCCCTCCCCCGTTCATGCTCTGTCTCTCTCTGTCCCAAAAATAAATAAACGTTGAAAAAAAAAATTAAAAAAAAAATATATATATATATATTTACAAACTACCCAGGACAGAGTACTCAGAATATAGAAGATTATTAATTAATAATTGTTGCATCAGGGGCACCTGGGTGGCTCAGTCGATTGAGCGTCCAACTCTTGGTTTCAGCTCAGGTCATGATTTCGCAGTTTGTGGGTCCCAGTCCCACATTGGGCTCTGCACTGAGCATGGAATCTGCTTGGGGTCCTCTCTCTCTCACTCTCTCTCTCTCTGCTCTGTCTCCTGTCTCCTCTCTCTGCCCCTCCCCCATTTATGCTGTCTCCAGCTCTCAAAATAAATACATAAACATAAAAAAATACTTGTTGCTTCATCCTTTCTATTTTTGTAAGGATTAAGTTCACTCACTCAAGACAGGCTTCCGTCAACAAGACAGAAGGAGTTCTTGTACCTGCAAAGCTTACGCTCCTCAGGGAATAATCAGCAGATGAGCCGTCACAAAAGTGAACACCAGGCAGTGATAAGAGCCAAGAACACAGAAGGACAGGGATTGACACCCTGAGTAACGGAGGGGGTCGGGATCGGCCTCTCTGCTGAGAGGACACTAAACCAAGATCAGACAGTTGCAAGTTAGCTCGTGGCATATTCGAGGCAGAGATTCCAGGGCAGCAAATACAACAAGTCTGCAATGGGAAAGGGTTTGGTGAGCTCAGGAAGAGCAAGGGGGCCGGTGGGTGGAGAGGAGGAGCCGAGCACAGGGACCGGGCGGAGCACCCAGAGGGCCTTGCCGGCCATGGGAAGGGCTTCGGTGTTCAGTCCGAGCAGCACGGGGACCATGGAGGGCTGTGACCCGGGGAGTGACATGGCTCATTTCGCTTGAAAAGAAGCACTCCAGCTTCCATGCTGGGAGCAGCACTACCAGTTGAGAGTTATTACTGAAGCTGAAGCGAAAGAGGATGGAGTCCTGTGTCAGGGTGCTGCCTGTGTAAACGGTGGCAAGTGGCCACAGTCAGAATATAAGAAGGTAGCGCTGACAGAAAGTGGGATGGAGACGGTGAAAAGAACGATTACAAGCTTCTAGGCCTGACCAGAGAATGCTGGGGGAAAGCCTGCCAGACGGCAGGGAAGACGGGTGTCAAGTCACCTTTGGACACGTTGGGTTTGGGAAGACCTTTATCCAGATGAGACTTCAAGCAGGCAGCTGGAGAAAGGAGTCTGGAAGTCAGGTCCTATGTGACAGCTGAAGATAAACACTTCAGAGTCACCTGTATGACAAGGTATTTAAAGACCCTGACGCTAGGGGCGCCCGGGTGGCTCAGTCGGTTAAGCATCTGACTTGGGCTCAGGTCATGATCTCGTGGTTCGTGGGTTCGAGCCCCGCGTCAGGCTCTGTGCTGTCACCTCGGAGCCTGGAGCCTCCTTCGGATTCTGTGTCTCCCTCTCTCTCTACCCCTCCCCCATTCATGCTCTGTCTCTCTCTGCCTTTCAAAAATGAATAAATGTTAAAAAAAAAAATTTAAACATGAACCCCGAATCCTGGGGCTCGCCAACACCAGGAACTTGAGAGGGGAACATGAGGAGGGTGGGAAGATGGAATTTGACAGAATCCTAGGGAATCAGGGCCATGGGCTACAGGGGAGGAAGAACACCAGGACTCAGCCGGATAAGTGAGTTGCAAAGCTAAGTCAAGCACCAAGTGAGAAAAAGGCTAAAGATTACCATCTTGGGATTCTCTCTCTCCTTCCTCTGCTCCTCCCCTGCTTGCTCTGTCTCTCCCTTTCTCAAAATAAATAAACTGAATTAAAAAAAAAGGGGGGGGGCAGCAAATGGTACAGCAGCAGAAAGGGAATATGGAATAAAGGAAGGAAATATTTGGGGCTCCTATAATATTTCTGGCATTCTTCTGGGCACTGTGGAGAGAGGTGATCAAAACAGACAAAACTTCTGCGGTCCGTCCGTAATGTCGGGGAAATGATATGAATACAACAAAGCAGGCGAGGACAAAGATATAACGGGAGTTGATATTTTATACAGCCATGTAGGGAAAAGCTCTGTGATGACATCTGTCTGAATGAAGCCAGGCCATGATGATATATATCTACGAGAAAGTTCTAGGAGAGGTACTGTTGACATGTTTGAAAACTATATTATCAGCTGTTTGTAGGATGGTGGGAATAGTCCTGAAAACACCCAACAGAGGAAAAAGCTTGTGGGGAGAGGGGACACAGGCGCACGTCCACGTGTCGAGAGCACAGGTGGAGAGCTCATGGCCTCAGGCAGGGGCAAAGGTGGAGTTAAACATCCTGACAATGTCTGCAGCCAGCAACCTCAAAGCACTCAGAGTCCACTGGAGAGACAGAAGGCAGAACAGGTAGGTGTGTGATTACATGGGAGCATACCTGTACTCGGGCATCATGACCAAACAAGAAGAGGACAGAAGAGGAGCAGAAAGGGGTGAGCCACCTGCGAGTGTAGTCCTGGCCTGCTGCACGTGTAATAGACTTCTGTAGAGCCCCTCCACACCTGCTATCCAGTTTAATTCATCCCAATACTACTTGAGGCATGCTGGAAAGGCTGCTACATTCGCCTATTAAAAAAAAAAAAAAAAAAAAAAACTAGGGGCACCTGGGTGGCTCAGTCAGTTGAGCGTCTGACTTCGGCTCAGGTCACGATCTCACGGTTTGTGGGTTCGAGCCCTGGGCTCTGTGCGGACAGCTTTCTCAGAGCGTGGAGCCTGCTTCGGATTCTGTGTCTCCCTCTCTCCCTCTGCCCCTCCCCTGCTCGTGCTCTGTCTCTCTCTCTCAAAAATAAACATTAAAAAATATCTTTAAAAAAAAAAACGTACCTCCACAGGGTCAAGGTATAAACTACAATGTAAATCTTGAAGTAGACTGACGGAAGTCCTCACTGGGACCGTGATTCACAGAATCCATCACACCAAAAGGGCCTATGCCTCTCTTTTCCTAGACTACACTCTTCAAGGGCAAGGACGATGCCTTATTCTTGCTGCATCATACCTGGAATATCACAGATTTTCTCAGTAAGTGATAGACCAGCAAATGAATAAGAAGGTGTCAATAAAAAATAAAAATCAGGGGCACCTGGGTGGCTCAGTCAGTTATGCATCCGACTTTGGCTCAGGTCACGATCTCATGGTTCATGGGTTCAAGCCCCATGTCAGGCTCTGAGCTGTCAGCACAGCTGAGAGCCTGCTTCAGATTGGGTGTCTCCCTCTCTCCCTGTGCCTCCCCCATTCGTGCTCTGTCTCTCTCTCTCAAAAATAAATGTTAAAAAAATTAAATAAAAATTTAAAAATAAAAATAAAAAGCAGGGGTGCCTGAGTGGCTCAGTCTGACTTCAGCTCAGGTCATGATCTCATGGTTTGTGAGTTCGAGCCCCGCGTCAGGCTCTGTGCTGACAACTCAGAGCCTGGAGCCTGCGTTGGATTCTGTGTCTCCCTCTCTCTCTGCCTTTTCCCTGCTCGTGTTCTTTCTCTCTCAAAAATAAATAAAAATTAAAAAAAATAAATATCAACAAAAGTCCAGTCGAGATAAGTTAAAATACCAAGAAATACCAAATCTCTCACTTTCTAGCTACTTAATCTTAGAATAATTCCCTTCAATGAGACTCAATTATCTTATTCATACAAAAAAAAAAAAAACCCTACCCTTGCTATATCGCAACGATTATCATAAAGATAAAATTAAACACATGAAGCCCTTTGTAAACTGGGAAGTACTATATAACACTTGGTTATTACTAACATCCACATAACTGGTAACTCAGACAAGCAACACAGGTCATGAACAAGGTCACACACAGTTTTAGCAGTGTGGCAAACCAACTAGCGGTGAGATCTGATCACCTGTAAGAGCTTAGTCTGGGTCAATATCATCCATGAAAGACAGCGGTGTTAAGAGAAAAAAAAAAAAAAGCTTAACAACAAATTAAAACCATATTATGAGGAATACAAATACCACACTTGGCTTGGACAAAGAAATTATGAACCTGCCAAAGGTATTCCCCAATACTTTCATCTACAGGTACCTGGCACTTAAAGCTTCACTGGTTTCTGATATCCTGTCAAGGATGCTCAATCAAAAACTATCAAAAATGCTCAATTCAACACCTTTTTTAAATATTTAGGTTAAAAACTTGCCTAAGAGGACGTTCGATGTCTACCGCCTTTGTATGTCTTTTAAAAATCCAAATGGGGGGGGGGGGCTCCTGGGTGGCTCAGTGGGTTAAGAGTCTGACTTCAGCTCAAGTCATGATCTCATGGTTCATGAGTTTGAGCCCTGCGTCAGGCTCAGAGCTGACGGTGCAGATCCGGCTTGGGATTCTCTCTCCCTCACTTTCTGCCCCTCCCCAACTTTCTCTTTTTCTTTCTCTTTCTCTCTCTCTCTCTCTCCCTCTCTCCCTCTTCTTCTCTCTCTCAAAAAAAATAACATTACAAAATATTTTTAAAAAAAATTAAAGTCCAAATGGAATTTAGATGGTCTCTTGACTAGTTTCTTAAGTCTCTTTATCACGAAAATTGGGTTCATTCCTTCTTCCTTTGCATGCTCCTTAGAGCAAATATAGATATATTAAAACATCCTTTTCTGTCCTTTCTAGCAATCAAAAGGTGTCAAGGGCATACTACAAGCAAAAAATAAATTTCATGTGAATAAGGAAAAAGAATTTCCTGCCTGGGATTCTTTGGATTATTACTGATATGGAAAAATAAAAACCAAGAAAATACCCTCCCTCCCAGTTCATGTTGAAGGTGTCTTGGCAAAATATGATTTAGCCAAACAATAACTGAAATACAACCTGAAGCAGTATTTCTCTTTTGAAATAAACGAATTTTCCAAATTATGTATCATCTTTGTGCTAATCTAATCAGATTCTGCAAAAACCCAAAGCATCATGATTTCTAGTTGACAGTTCAAGGTTACAGAAACCTCTGGATCCTTTGCTCTGCCCCTCTGTAGGTCAATTACAGTTTAAGTTGTCAACTCTAAGACCCACCTAAGATATCTTGGACTCTGCCTTTTACTTTTGCTGTTAGCATAACCAGCAGCAGGTTCTCTTCTTAAAACTATCTTCTCTCCCCTCCATCACCAGAAGGTTCTATCCACCTCTCTCCTGCTACCCAAACACCCCGTGGCACAGTCTTTGTTCTACAAAATGTTTCTCCTTTGTGTGTTCTTCCCATGGTGCAGCACGCTTGTGACTTATCTACAATGGCCAGCAAGGACAGCTTATTAAGCTGTCATGTGAGTCCCTTTTCCTAATCAGCTCTGAAAAGAGGAAGTCTCTTGTGCAACAGAAAATAATGAAGCTTCCAACCCAGCAGCACCTTGAAGGTCTGTGACATCTGAGTGGGCTCCATTTCTAATGTTTCCTTCACCTAGTAGTTATTGTAACAACCTCTTTCTTCAAAGATTGCCCCTCACAGGGGCCCTTCCACAATAAATGGGCAGGACAGGAAGAGTGGGCACTCTGAATATGAAAGTCTGTGTAATTTAAAACTCCATGGCAGATGGAAATGACAAGAAAAGTGAACCTGTAACTAAAAAGCTCATTTTAAAGAAACCATTATTTTTTTTTTTCAGAAGCCCAAATGCTTTATTTTTCCTGCACTGTTTAATAGTTTTGAGGGCTTTTTCTTTTCCCTTCTTCTCAAGAAATCTCACAGAAAAATCAGAAAAAACATTTTGTGGAACTATTTATGACAAATTGTGAATCATTTAAAGATTTTTCTCTTCCAGGGCATCTGGGTGGCTCAGTCAGTTGAGTGTCTGACTCTTGATCTCGGCTCAGGTCATGATCTCAGAGTTCATCTCCCACTGAAATTGGCAATCAAATATTTTAAATTTTCCATGGCTTGGCTGAATCAACAAATTAAACCAGTGGTCATTAGGGGTGCGCCTGGGTGGCTTAGTTGGTTAAGCGTCCAACTTCGGCTCAGGTCATGATCTCGCGGTCTGTGGGTTCGAGCCCTACATCGGGCTCTGTGCTGACAGCTCAGAGCCTGGAGCCTGTTTCAGATTCTGTGTCTCCCTCTTTCTCTGACCCTCCCCTGTTCATGCTCTCTCTCTCTCTGTCTTAAAAATAAATAAATGTTAAAAAAAAAAAAATTAAAAAAAAAACCAGTGGTCATTAAATCATGGAAACAAACCATTAAAAACAAATAGCATTTAAAAAGTAAGAATTATCAGGGTACCTGTGCGGCTCAGTTGGGTAAGCGTCTGACTTCTCCTCAGGTCATGATCTCATGGTTCATGAATTCAAGCCCCGTGTCCGGCTCTATGCTGACAGCTCAGAGCCTGGAACCTGCTTCGGGATCTATGTCTCCCTCTCTCTCTGCTCCTCCCCCATTTGCACTCACTCTCTCTCCCTCTCTCTCTCCCAAAAATTAATAAAACACCAAAAGACATTTTTAAAAAATAAAAAATAATTATCATGTATAATCCTATTTCTGAGCAAAAACCAAATCTAATATAATAAGCCAAAAGCCATAAACAATGAAGCCGAAAAAAAAAAGTGAGGTTCAATTACTTTCATTAATGTTCTTCTCGAGGATTCAAATACTTCATAAACAACACTGGTGTCCAGAAAGTGATTATAACCGCCTGAAAACGAACAGCACTGGCAAGGTCCAGATAATTCAGTAATGCTGCTGGCACAGACAGGGGCCAACTGGAGGGACAGAACAGCAGGCAAAGAAGGAAAACAGACTAAAACACTCCGGGTGTGATGTGACTTCCGATTAAAGCTGCTTCCAAAATTAAAGCAAATGGTCAACAGTGTTGACGGACACACCTGTTGAGACCCCGAGAAGAAAGCGAACAGGGATTTCCCAATCCAGAATCCAAGATCAGCTGGATGTTCAACCAGCCCCGTGCTTTCTCAATATTCTCTTGGTTGAGTCTTCCCTCCCACTTTGACACAGTATTTAAAACTCCTCAATTGACTTCAAACCTGAGCCTCGATTTGTACAAGTCTTGTTTCTGGACGGTCTGTGGCCTCCATCTATTTGTATGTTTTAATGGAAATGAACCTCTCCCTGCATGTGCTAACGGAGCCTATATCCTTACTGTTCCACACTCCTGACAGGTACGCCAATACAGCTGAATTTTGCTTCCACATTAACAGGAGCGTGTTTGCCTTCAGAAGCCCATGTAGAAACTGTCCCATGCTGCTCCTTGGTGCATGGTGAGCTGTGCCCTCTCCAAGCTCCAAAGTTCAAAGAGAAGCATTCCAACAGAACCAAAAGGGTGTCTAAATGGCCCCGTCATAAAACATACATAAATTATCTTTAGTGGTGATAAAAACCTAAAAATAATGAATTATTTAAAACCTATGTTTAAAATATGGGACACCTGGGTGGCTCAGTCGGTTAAGTGTCTGACTCTTGGTTTCAGCTCAGGTCACCATCTCACAGTTCGTGGGTTCGAAACCCCACGTCGGGCTCTGCACTGATGGTGTGGAGCCTGCTCAGGACTCTCTCTCCCTCCCTCTCTCTCTCTCAAAATAAATAAACTTAAAAAATACATACTTCCAAAGCTTCGCTAGGAATGGCTTTCAAGGAGGGAGCCCCGCCACCTTGAACTAGTGGAATCAGACTGGAAGCACTAAACATGGAAAGGTTATTTTTTCTTCTAAATTTTCAAACACCACCTTGCACATGAATGCAAAGGGCGGTACATTTAAAGCAAAAGGGAGTGGCCATCTGTCATCTGGATAGCCCAGTAGTCGCTGCCCCTTCTGGGGAAATACCTTGATATTCCTCTCTGGAGCAAACTTCTCCTCCCAGACTCTCAGTCTAGGTGATCTGGGTAAAATGAATTATGCACTCCCACGCCTCTGAGGGGCCCACTTGTGACCACTGGCTTCCATCCTAGTGACATGACCCAGGTTGGTGCAATGAGACTCAATCACAGCAATGAATTATCAGGAAGGAAAAGCTCTCTCTTTCTTTCCAAGTTAGTAGAACGTGTGCCTGGAGCTGCTGGTGACCATCCAGCCGTGTCAGAGGGAAAACCTCTCTGAATGTGAAACCAACACTAAAGAAAACATAGCCAAAAACCAAGGCGATTTGTCCTAATAGCATCACTTGGGTCCCTGGAAATGGCCATGCGTGAACTGAGACCTGCCCTGGACCTTCCAATCACACGAGTCAGCCACACACCCTCCTTTATTTATTTCTTGGTACCAATAGGAGTTGGGTTTCTCCACATACATCCAAAAGAGTTCCACCAGCAACTTGAGTAAATCCCTCCAGTACTGGCGACATTAGAACTTCAAATTCACAGAACCTCAAACCTCAAACCTTTTCAATGAAAGGAGGTCATTTTCTGTAGGAAATGTCCACGGGACCTTGTACTAAAGTGATTTCCATAAGGTTACTGCTCCTCTGTAAGAATCTATGTTCTCTATTTTCTTGATCCCTTACCCTTCATAGTAACATGACAGCGGTGACCTCTTAACAGCAGGAGAACTTCCAAACCTTTCAAAACATCTAGCATTCAATGATTTTAGGACACTGGAGAACTAAATCCAGATGAAAACAACTACATACAGCAAAAGCCTGTGACTTTCTGTTGTGCTTAAGCATTAATGGCAGTCTTAATGAGCAAACCAAATGATCTCCTCTCATGATACAATCCTAAAAGAGAAAGAAAAAGATTTTCTTTATCCAAGCTCCCTCCCTCCCTGCTGGGAATATTTAAATCTTAATTATTCCTCAGAGTCTTTGCAATCTTGCAGGGTAAAATGCCGATGAAAAAATGAGATGCTTTCTTGGTGTATATGTTACAGAGTGCAGCAACTGTTAAGAAAGAAAAATTACGAGCCTGGCTCAAGTGCACTGCTCTAGGACCGTCAAAACCTGGGCACGCCCAAATGCATAGGTTCAGAAGCATTTTTCAAAAGAACAACAACAGCAAAAATACACACATTTCCATTTATAGGCAAAAGTTGACCCATCTTTTAAACTATAGTATTTTTAAGTATATATGTGTCTACTTGAAAGAGAAGGCAAGAAGAGAGTCTGATTGGGAAAAGCGCTGAGGCTGAGTGGACCTAGGTAGAAAGATCATTCACCTGAATGCTCCCAAGTCACCCTGATTGGTTTAGTGCCCTTTTCTGTTGTTTTTCACAACCCGCTTACAAATGCTGGTAAATATGCTATAGACTACGTCATTATCCACTTCAAAACAAAGTCAAACCATTAACTGCAAAAGGTCAACTGTGAATCTCTTCTAGATCTGAAGTGAGTCGCAGGTCTATTATTAACCTGGACATACCAGGCAACTACAGATGAAAAGAACAGAACTCCAGGACCACTGGTCTCGTGGATGGTTCCACAGACCTCATCTCGGCTTCACAAAGTGGAGAAAGAGGCCAAGGCCAGGGGACCAAGGGAAAGGTTAGAATTCTCAGTATCTGATTATCAATATTTTCCTTTGCTGAATTATGGGATCTTCAGAGAGCACGACAATAAATAAAGGATACTGACGAGACCTCCAATCATTTCCCTCCCACCCTTCAGGAAAGAACCATACCAAACACATTTTCTATTACAATATCTCAAAGCACCACATTCTATTAGTAAAAACTTCTACCGTCAAAAACTCCATATTAAATTACTTAAATTCAGCGTAAGTTCTTTTTCTCTAGTTTACTGCTCAAAGGATAAAGAGCTTACTGCCTGCTATCTTCAGAACTTTTTGTTACTTATTCTTAACACTCAGAAGAACTTCAGACTTTCTTTCTTTACCAATAACTATCTTTTACAATCTTGGATAAACTCTTTAATCTTCCTAGACCTAACTTTCCTCCTCTGCAAACTAAAATGTCACAACAAACTTGTGGATACCTAAGGCTTTCACTAAGTTGATGTTCATCCTGTAACTCTCGCTTGGTTTCTTAGACTCTATTCTAGCTCTTTAAATATGTGCCCCACGTGCATTTTTCCTAAATTCCTAATTCTTTCCTGGAACTTTGCAAGAAAAAAAAAATGATAACGATGCAAGTAAAAAAATCAAAACAAAATTTCAATGTCTTGCACTGACCTATTATCTTATAATAACCACTACAAGTGAATGGGAGGTGAGCCAAAACAGCAAGTCCTAAGCGTCTGAGACATGGAGGGGACATCCTTGTATCGGGGCTAATGAAAGCCATCAACTGGTCATTAGGAATAAACCTTTCCAATTTGTAAATCACATTTTTGATTTTTTGGTTTTTTTTTTTAACGTTTATTTATTTTTGAGACAGAGAGAGACAGAGCATGAATGGGGGAGGGTCAGAGAGAGAGGGAGACACAGAATCGGAAACAGGCTCCAGGCTCTGAGCGGTCAGCACAGAGTCCGACGCAGAGTTCGAACTCACAGACCGTGAGATCATGACCTGAGCTGAAGTCAGACGCTTAACCGACTGAGCCACCCAGGCGCCCCAACGTTTATTTATTTTTGAGATAGAAAGAGACAGAGCATGAACAGGGGAGGGTCAGAGAGAGGGAGACACAGAATCCGAAACAGGCTCCAGGCTCTGAGCTGTCAGCACAGAGCCCGACGCGGGGCTCGAACTCACAGACCGCGAGATCATGCCCTGAGCCAAAGTCGGCCGCTTAACCAACTGAGCCACCCAGGCGCCCCTTTGGTGTTTTATTCTTAATTTGAAAAGCTAACGGATGACAGAACACCGCGGAAGGGAAGAGAGAGGTTTGTGCACGGAGACATGCCATATTCACTCAGAATATGTGGGAGTGAATGCAGGTTTGAGAAAATTCCTACTCAAAATGCAAAACAATAGTGGGATAAAGTATGGAGTGAACACCAAGGTTTGTTTGAAATGCTTTCCTCAAATATACATACACATGACATGCTGAAAGTTAGCATTTGCCTATTAAATGATGGCACATCTTTACCCTCACCTTTGCCCTAAAAACTATTTTAATGATCACGGTGTCTAGCCCTAAGGGATGATGGGAAAGCATCTCAATGATCTATCCTTCTCTTATATCTCTTGTTACTTACATGATATGAATGATCAAAACGCTGCTGTCTTCACACATGCTTGGGGAACAAATCAATGTTGCAACGGCAGTGGACAAACCCAAAACTTCCAAATGTTTGATAACCAGGCAATAAATAGCTTCACTTCATCATCTCAGCTCTGCTTGCTAGTGAATAGAGAAGGAACTGTGTCATGTATTTAAATTGAAGCTTTGAGGGGCGCCTGGGTGGCTCCAGTCGGTTGAGCGTCCGACTTTGGCTCAGGTCATGATCTCATGGTCAGTGAGTTCAAGCCCTGCATGGGGCTCTGTGCGGACAGCTCAGAGCCTGGAGCCTGTTTCAGATTCTGTGTCTCCCTCTTTCTCTGCCCCTTCCCCACTCATACTCTGTCTCTTTCTGTCTCTCAAAAATGAATAAATGTTTAAAAAAAATTTTTTTAATAAAAATAAATAAATAAATAAATAAATAAATAAATTGAAGCTTTGATTCTCAGAATTCCTAAATGAGATATATTAAAAGGGCATATCCTTCCTAAGGAACACTCCAAGGAATGCATAAGCAAACAAACAAAAATAATAAATAAGTGTAAGAATACCAAGATGGGAATGGCAAGACAAATAGCCACTACACTTGACTGATATATGCACAGGCCCATTTCTAGCCACAACACATGCATAAAAATACAGTAAACGTTAATCAGAAATTCACCCAATGGAAACAGAGTATAAAAGGTCACCAAGAAGGGGTCCATCAGTAACTAATACAAAATTACTGGATAAGACCAAGAGAAAAATAAAAAGCTACCTAAATACCTAAAATGATTATTTACAACACCATAAACCTCTCTCTCCAAAAGAACAAAAAATTCTGTTCAACTGATGGGCTTAAGGTTCCATAAAGAGGAAGTTGAGGTGGATAAAGCAATCTGCAAGCCTCTAAGAACAGTCTAGATTCCAATTCAGCAATGTGTTCTCAGAATTAAAAGCTTTTGGGCCTGAAAATTGGAGACCCTTACCAAAGGGGAATTTACAATACTCATGGAAATACAGGAATTATCTCAGAGTACTTCCTCTAAACAAATATGCCTTGCCTAACAACAAACCGGTGTTTCTTCAATCTTCACATCCTTTTCCTATAGGCTTCCCAGATTTCTCTCTCAATATCCTATCCTGCTATGCAAAGCTCATAAAAATATCAGTTACGCAGGGCTTATCTGAAACGCCCTATGGATGATACAGTGAACAAAAATGCCTTCGGTCTTGGGGCGCCTGGGTGGCGCAGTCGGTTAAGCGTCCGACTTCAGCCAGGTCACGATCTCGTGGTCCGTGAGTTCGAGCCCCGCGTCAGGCTCTGGGCTGATGGCTCGGAGCCTGGAGCCTGTTTCCGATTCTGTGTCTCCCTCTCTCTCTGCCCCTCCCCCGTTCATGCTCTGTCTCTCTCTGTCCCAAAAATAAATAAACGTTGAAAAAAAAAATTTATTAAAAAAAAAAAAAATGCCTTCGGTCTTGAAATACATTCAAGAAAAATTTCCTATCATCCTGGCATCCAAAACTTTCTCTTCTCCGTTCACATTTTATAATGTGCTAGGGTCTGAATGTTCAGGTCTCCCAATATTCACACATTGGAATCCTGACGCTCAAGTGATGGTGTGCAAGGTGGGGCTTTAGGTCATGAACATGAAGTCCTCATGAACGGGCTTAGTGTCCTTATAAAAGAGACCCCACAGGGGCGCCTGGGTGACTAAGTCTGTTGAGAGGCCAACTCTTGGTCTCGGCTCAGGTCACAATCTCCCAATTCATGGGATCGAGCCCCGTATTATTGAGCTCTGTGCTGACAGCATGGAGCTTCCTTGGGATTCTCTCTCTCCATCTCTCTCTGCCCGTCCCCTGTTCATGCTCTTTCTGTCTCTCTCAAAAATAAATAAACTTTAAAAAAACAGAGACCCCACAAAGCTCCCTAGCCCTTCCCCTATGTGAGGACAGAGTGAGAACTCTGGGACCCCCCAAGACGGCCCTCACTCGACCGTGTGGGCACCTTGATCTCTGACTTCCAGCCTCCAGAACTGTGAGAAATAAATTGGGGGGCTTATAAGCCTGTGGTAATCTGTTACAGCAGCCTGAACAGATAGGCATCACGTAGCATACAGAAGGTGCTACCTACCTAAAATTAGAAAAACAGTAATTAATTAGAAACAAGCTACAGAACACTGGGTCAGAAATGAAAAGGCCTCATCTTATTTGGCATCTAGTGGGGAAAACAGGCGTCCTCATCCCCTCAGAGCAAAATCCCACGCGAGGCCTAGAAATGCTAAGTGATTTGTCCTTCACCACCCTAATCCACGGCAAAGAAAGTAAGTATTTATGGCATCTCTTTTAAAAAACAAAGTAGGGGCACCTGGGTGGCTCAGTCAGTTAAGCATCCGACTTGGGCTCAGGTCATCGTCTTGCAGTTCACAAGTTTGAGCCCCACGTCGGGCTCTGTGCTGACAGCTCAGAGCCTGGAGCCTGCTTCAGATTCTGTGTCTCCTCTCTCTCTGCTCCCCCCCATTCCCTCTCGCATATGTTCTCTCTCTCTCTCTCTCTCTCTCTCTCTCAAAAATAAACATTAATTTTTTAAATAAAAAAATAAAACATAAAAAACAAAGTAGTGTAAGATTGGGTGGGAGGGCGTGGGCAAGTGGAAAAGGCTGGACAACACACAATGACCTACGTAAGCCATAACCGCAGTGTTGCAGACATAAACCTCCTAGAAGCCAGTCAGGTCCTGGGTGCCCGACTGCGGAGTCTTCTAGCACCATATACAATCCCCTTCGTTGGGGAACATGAAAAAGCATCTTCTGTATTCATAACCATGTAGTGGGTTATGCGGAGATTAACCAAGTTTCGGCCTTGGGAGAAATTAATGTCAGTAAAACAATACAGAAGAGGTAGATACATATTTTAACGAGCCATGTGAACTGCTAAGTCTGGGCTCTCCATCACAGATTCACATACATCTCATCAGCATCAACTAAATTTGTGGATGAACTTTTAGAAAGCTCTAATTTGCTTTATACACCTCTACTCAGCAAGGCATTTAACTGGCTTAAAAAACAAAACAAAACAAAACAAAACAGGGCCTGGGTGGCTCAGTTGGTTAAACATCCGACTTTGGCTCAGGTCATGATCTCATGGTTTGTGAGTTCGAGCCCCACATCGGGCTCTGTGCTGACAGCTCAGAGCCTAGAGCCTGGAGCCTGCTTCGGATTCTGTGTCTTCTCCTCTCTCTGTCTCTCAATAATAAATAAACATTAAAAAAAAATTTTTTTAAAACCAGGAAGAAACAGATGCAAAAAATAAAAATATATAGTTGACCTTTTTTTTTGATGTAAAGCTGCTACACAGACAAAACAATCAGCTATGTAAACAAATTTCATAATCCTCACTCATTACGCTAAAATCATGTTCTTCTGAAATTCACCAGATTTAACTTGTATGTAAGGAAAAGTATACTTTAAATTACAACTAGTCATAATTTTAGGAATATCATTAAAAACAAAAACATCCCACTATACAAGTGACTTCTATTAAGCCATCTATCAAGGGGCAGAACAAATCTACAGTTGGTTAACAGACAGGCATTTTATTTGTTTGTTTCTTTTCAGGGTTTTTTTATTTTGTTTTGTTTTGTTTGTTTGTTTTGGGTTTTTTTGGTGTAAAAAGGTGATTTTATTATAGCACCAGGACAGGACGCATGGGCAGAAAGAGATGTCGACAGACATGTTTTTAAAAAACTGAATTTGTCTCCACTTTCAAGGACAATTTTTTAAAATACCTCCATTTGGAAAAAAATTAACATAATTTTGAGACTTATTAGTCAAGTGATTGTTGGCTGGTTTTGTCCTTTTCTAAAGCTATTTGGCATTAAATGACTTGATAACAAGTCTCAAACTCATATCATATAGAAGAGAGGTTTAAGTCAACATCCTCTTTTAAATAAATCAAGTAGCCTTAGGGATAATATTAGAAATATATATTTTTAGACGTATTGAAACTAAAACTTGGCTGATTTTCCCTCTCTGTTTATGTTAGCCACAATTTGTTTTTTTTTTCCATTCAGTGGTTCCCCCAGTATAAATAATAGATAGTTGCTTTTCATAATTAATTGTAGTTTTCTTAGGGTAATGTAGTATTTCACCATTT
The DNA here is from genome assembly GCF_028749965.1 of Puma concolor. Classification (NCBI taxonomy): domain Eukaryota; kingdom Metazoa; phylum Chordata; class Mammalia; order Carnivora; family Felidae; genus Puma; species Puma concolor. The sequence continues at coordinate 11,629,322 of NC_141677.1, forward strand.
TATTCACCTTTCAGATTAACAAGATATCATGACATAGAGAAAAGCATCTGGAGGACATGGTTGAGGCAGACGGCAGAGTTCTATTTTAAAAAGGAAGGGAGGGTTGCCTGGGTGGCTCCAGTCAGTTAAGTGTCCGACTTTGGCTCTTGGCTCAGGTCATGATCTCAGAGTTCATGAGTTTGAGCCCCACGTCAGGCTCTGTGCTGATAGCTAGGAGCTTGGAGCCTACTTCAAATTCTATGTCTCTATCTCTGTCTCTCTCTCTGCCTCTCCCCTGCTAGTGCTCTCTCTGTGTCTCAAAAATAAACATGTTAAAAAAATTTTTGAAATACAAAAAGGAAGGGAGCACCTGGGTGGCTCCGTCAGTTCAGCTTCTGACTCTTGATCTCGGCTCAGGTCATGATCTCACGGTTGTGCAATTGAGCTCCTATCGGGCTTTGAGCTGACCGCACGGAGTCTGCTCGGGATTCTGTCTCCCTCCTTCTCTGCCCTTTCCCTGCTTGCACGTGCAAGCTCTCTCACTCTCTCTCAAAATAAATAAACTTAAAAACTTAAAACAAAAAAAAAAAAAAAAGGAAGGATGTCTTCTGGTACGCCTGGGTGGCTCAGCTGGTTGAGCATCTGACTCTTGATTTGGGCTCAGGTCAAGATCCCAAGGTCATGGGATCAAGCCCCACGTTGGGCTCCATGCTGAGTGTGGAGCCTGCTTGAGATTCTCCCTCCCTCCCTCCCCCTAAAAAGAACAATGAAGAATGCCTTTGTAGGCTGGAGCTTTTCTACAGGGGCCAACAGGGATGGTGCTGGGGGCAGCTGATCCTCGATACCCTTCAGTGCCCTGGGAGCAGATGCAGGGGTGGTGGGGGAATCTCGTCACAGCTAGAACCCACCAAGGTGCGCTGAGCCACTTAGTCGACAGTAGGAGCATGGTGAATTTCAGTCCAAAGCCTTTTGGTTTTTACTTCAATGTGTTTTGACCACCAAGCTAGAACAAAACCTCTCAGCACATGAATCTTAAGAAGTGAACTAAATGGGGACGCCTGGGTGGCTCAGTCGGCTGGGCGTCCGACTTTGGCCCAGGTCATGATCTCATGGTTCATGAGTTGGAGCCCCGCGTCAGGCTCTGTGCTGATAGCTCGGAGCCTGGAGCCTGCTTCCGATTCTGTGTCTCCCTCTGTCTCTCTGTCTCTCTCTGAACTAACTGGCATAAAACACCACCTCCCCAGCCCCAGGCAGGCATGCTAGACCCAGTGTGCTGGAGCACCAGAATGCAGGCAGATTCAACACCCCGATGGAATCCTAGCATGCTCACAACTGAGCCCAGCTTACAGCATTACCCCCAATCACCTGCAGGCCCGTGCAGAGCTAACTTCACTACTGCAAGCCCGAGATTCTGCATCTGCAGCAGGGTAAATGCCTCCTGGAATTCAAGGAAGCAATGATTAAGGTGGTTAGCAGTCCGTGGCACGCTGTCAAATGCAATAAATGTTAGCTATCACTGTTCTTTTTTCCCCCCGCCTCCCTCATATCACTGCAGGCTTCTCGTTCAAGCTCCACACCAAACAGCATTTGAAAACCATGAAAAGGGAGAGAATGGCTGCGATGCGTTTTAGAAAACATTTTATAGAAATTCTGGACAGTACAAGTCAGTCCTCACTGTTTACACACAATTATTATTAAATGCCATGTGACATACACGCCTCCCCCACTCCATTCTAGAGGGCACCCTACCAAATTAATATCTGGCCTCCTACACTGTCTTGTCACTCTGAAGAAACACAGATCTCACCACGAATCCCTTCTTGTCGATACCGCAAAGTAGCACTGGAGTTTTAAACACTCCTAAATGGTTATGACAACGGGGAACAAGTTAAAGTCTAATGATCTATTAAGTTCTCTCTCACAACCATCTATTTAGATGCTGCTCTCTGAGTTCTCTACAGTGCCTCGAGAGCTGAGGTGTTTTTCCAAATGAATAGAATTACTATTTATATCCTAACATTCACTAAGACAGTAATGCCTTCTAAAGCCCAAGAACTGGTCACGTTGTCGGTAAGAAAAAACAGGTAGGCAATGCCTTTGAAAACAGAAGGGAAAAGACAAAGCACTTCAAGGACCACAGAGGAAATGAAAGGACATGGGTCCAGAGGGATACACTTGTAGTTCCAGAAATCAGGGAGAGGTGAAATATGCAGCAATTTAATACGAACTCAGGAGGAGTCCACCTAGATTTATACCATCGTGCAATTTTTTTCACCAAACCACAAAAGTATTACTCGACGTCACAGCAACCCCTCTACCGGTACTGTTAACCTTCCGCTAGATTCCAGACTTGATCGACTCCTAACTCTGAGGGCAGAAGGGAGACCCTTCTTACCACCCCTGTTTCCTTTAGGAAGGATTCTCTTGAGCCTCTTTGTGTCCCTTCCTAACCTAGCCGATTGGTGCACTCAGGACTCAGCTCTGGCCTTTCCTCCTCTTGGGAACACGCTGCCCACAAGAAGAATGGGCCACCCAATCAGTAATAAATGTGATGTCATAGTCTCTCCCCCTCTCCTCTTGTATTTCCCAAGGTCTTTGGAACCCAAGCAAGAAAATGGAGTCTATTGGCTGGGCCTGCTCACAGAGACTGAAACATTACCACCTTCTGAAAAGACTCAAACAAAATCTAACCTTAGGAAACACAGCCCAGTGGTTAAGAGTAGAGAATCTGACACGGAGAGACAATGGTTGAAACCCTCTCTGCCGACTACAAGAGCGTGCACAAAATTCTTAACTTTGCTGGGTCTCAGTCTTCTCATCTGTAAAATGGGGACAATAATAGTAACTCACAGGACGATTAATATATGTAAAGACCTTAAAACAATGCTTGGACATAATAAGCTAAACAAATTTTAGTGTCACTAATATAAGCATTTTTTCTTATTATCACTATTATTATTACCTCATTGCACAAGATAAGACTTGCCCATGTTAGGTTAGATTCCGTTTTATGAATTCATGTCTCCAGTAGGACGCCAAGAATGATGAACTAACGATAATGGAGAAATTGTGGGAAAATGAATCAGTTGGCCCACTGTGGGCACTGTCACCTGAAAAAGTGGTCTTGCCTTTCAACAAGAAGACGAAACTCCACAAGCATACACACACACACACAAAAGATCTTTGTGTTTCTGTTGCTGTCCTTCATGTCAGTAATCACACATCACCTGGTCTCCAAATTTTTGATGTGCACGAATCTGCCTGATGACAGAACAATGGAGGCCAACCCGTGGCCCCATCAAATGTTTTTGGGTAACAGAAGAAAACCCAGGCATCCTTTTTGCCCAGGGTTTTCTATGACCCACAACCAGTTATTTCTCCCCTTTATCCCGTACCCTAAAAAAAAAATCAGGAGAGAAGAAAATTTTGTTATTTGACATACCAGAGTGCATTTAACTGACCAAATATGCCTACAGCTAAAAGGTTGGGGCGCCTGGGTGGCGCAGTCGGTTAAGCGTCTGACTTCAGCCAGGTCACGATCTTGCGGTCCGGGAGTTCGAGCCCCGCGTCAGGCTCTGGGCTGATGGCTCAGAGCCTGGAGCCTGTTTCCGATTCTGTGTCTCCCTCTCTCTCTGCCCCTCCCCCATTCATGCTCTGTCTCTCTCTGTCCCAAAAATAAATAAACGTTGAAAAAAAAAATTTTAAAAGGCTAACTGGGCTATCAGAGACCTTTCATCTTATTAGTAACTGAAATTGATTTTATGCCTTACCTTAGCAACACCGGTGACTTCTGCCTATCACAGAGCCACATAGAGCGTTGGTAACGGGCTCAGATGAGTCCCCAGCACTCGCGTTCAGGCTACATGTTAGCTTTAGGGCTCAAATTGCTCTATGACAGGCAAGGGCCACTGTTCAGATGGAAGCTTGGGGATGCACCTCATTTTTAGAAAAGCACAATTAACTTAGGGCAAGCCTGCTCTCACATGTACCCTTAAAATGGTACAATGAAGAAGAAACGTTAAGTGTGGGGTTGGAAAATGCTGCTGCTACTGGGCTATGAAAACATTTTCCCCAGCTTGGCTCTACCTACATCACAGCTACTGTCAAAACCCTAAATAAAGACTGAAAACTTCAAGGAAGAAGAGAGACATTTATTTCCAGTGTGCTACCAAAACTCCAAGGAAAAAAGGGACAGTAACAGCAAAAAGCTAGGACTGTGGCAACCCAACAAGTTTAGAGTATGGTTGAAGACATACTACGGGCAGCTTCTCTCTAGCCTACTAATTACACACCAACTTATTATGCACCAACATATCCCCAACACCGGCCCCACACCTCCATTTTCATACATCTGAAAGAGGACAGAAAACATCACACAAATGCAATATTCCTGGAATAATACAGGTCTTTCCAAAGCCCACTGGCTTCTTCTGTCCATAGTATCTGCTAACGGTTATTCTCACACCTCTCACATCATCTATTCTGGACAAAGCTGTTCCTTACAGTCGAAACATTTGTTGAAAGAAGAAAGAAGAGAAGAGAAGAGAAGAGAAGAGAAGAGAAGAGAAGAGAAGAGAAGAGAAGAGAAGAGAAGAGAAGAGAAGAGGAGAGGAGAGAAAAGAAAGAAATAGAAAGAAAGGAAGAAAGAAAGAAAGAAAGAAAGAAAGAAAGAAAGAGAAAGAAAGGAAAAAAAGAGAGAAAGAGAGAAAGAGAAAGAAAGAAAGAAAGAAAGAAAGAAAGAAAGAAAGAAAGAAAGAAAGAAAGAAAGAAAGAAAAAAAAAAGAAAGAAAGAAAGAAAGAAAGAAAAAGAAAAGAGGAGGGTCACTACCCATCCCATTGAAAGACTATGATGCCATTGACAAAATGGAAAACAACAATGCAACATTCCCCCTAGGCCCAGGGCTGATACTGGCCCTCTGGCATGGAAAACAAAATTCATGTCTGTGCCGACCACTGCTTGGACAATGTCACTTCAGTGAGACACCTGATAAAGAGACAGAAACACCTCCTTCCTTGTCAAATCAGACAGATGCTTTAAATGTGCCTTAATCCAGAAACAGGTTAAGAAACCAGTTACTAACTCGACTTCTGAATATGTGCTGAATAAAGCAAGTATTAGAAGAATCTTCTTGGAAAGCTGGCAGTACGTGTGACTAAATTAAATACAGGCGCTATCAGAGAATGTCTGAGAGGTCCTGAAATTTCCCAATAGTCTTATGCCCTTCGCTTTTTAAAACCAATTCTTTCCCTAAGATCTTAATTCCTGGAAAGTCTGCTGTGTTAGAAATGTCATGCTTGTGACCAAAACAAAGTCAATCAAATCATTATTACTAACACGGACTACTTTTTGCGGAAAAATCACTCTGTTTCTGGCACATTGCAGAGGCAAATTTAATGTCTTAAATACACAAAAGTGAAGATGAGCTGGTGCGGCGTTTCACCAAATCCGTGTTTTCATTCAAGTCTTTTACTAACCATAATAATAAGTTAACAGAAAAGCAATACATTTCAAGGGATAGAAATGTGTGAGATACTTCAGCCACCCGCTCTCAAGGTAAGCAGACAGATCTCCAATGTCTATTAATGGAGAGCCAGGCAGACTTGAACTTCCAGGACTGCTTCAAAACAATGAGTAGTTTTGACCCCTCAGGTGGTTCCCCAAACAGCGCCTGATGATACAAGCTTGACATCCCACATGCATTTCCTCAATTGTAAAACACCTGCTCTGAGAAGCAGGTGTGAGGACCGTGGATGATACATATGATGTGTGTGTGACAAAGGGTAGGACATGATAGGTGTTCACTAACCATCATCCAGACTATGTAACACAGTCATAGCTAATAGTACGTACACACACACACACACACACACACACACACACACACACACACACACACACACACGGCAGGTAAGTCCTGTGTGGTTCCATGCACAATGCCTGCCACATGGCAGGCTCTCAAAAGATAGCTGTTGAGAAAGTTTTAAAAAAGGAGAGCCCGGGGCACCTGGGTGGTTCAGCTGGTTGAGCATCTGACTTGGGTTCAGGTCATGATCTTGCATTCATGGGTTTGAACCCCGCCTGGGGCTCTGTGCTGACAGCTCAGAGCCTGGAGACTGCTTTGGATTCTGTGTCTCCCTCTCTCTCTCTCTCTCTCAAAAAAAAAAAATAATAATAATAAATAAAATGTTAAAATTTTTTTAAAAAAAGAGAGAGCCCAAGATTATTTAAAATTGCACAGCGTTCAGTAAACAAGACTAAGCAGAGGCTGGAGGGCGGCCCTGGTCTCCCACACCTTCAAATTCATGGTAATCCCTTGTTCTGAAGCTGGTCTCACTTGAGAACCATGTGAGGTAAGGGTTAGCCTCCCTCATTCACACGTGAGGAAATCGAGACTTAGCAGATCAGCATCCCCTCCCTCCTTCCTGTCTAACGGGATCTTAGCTTTGTGCAGTTACCCACTCCTCCCCCACAAAGCACTGTGCTCCAAGGGGACCCACCCCACTCTGAGCTGCAGAGGTTATTTTTACTTGGTGAGCAATTTATTTCAGAAATGGGCATCGGACCAACCTCTAGTTACTGAGACACAAGAGAAGCCGGGCTTCTGGAAAAATATTCCTCTCTACTGGGAAAGGGCTCCCAGAAGAAATAGCGTGTTTTCTTCCTCTGGACAGTGCCACATCTGCACAGCATGACTTCAAGTCCTTCCGCCATCGTGCTATGAGTTAATAGACGGATTAACATCCGATGTAGCAGAGCAGAGAGATGTATCTCCTGGAGCATCCAGTTCTGGACAGGCTCTACCTCTAGACTTAAGTTAATAAACCCCCTTTAGTGGAAGGCAATCAGAAATAAGAGTCTCTTACTTGCAACCGAAAGCACCCCCAAGTGGTCTCCAGCCCAAAGTTAGAGCGTACCATACCCAGACCCAGGTCTGTCTGATGCCCCAGCTTGCTTTCTTGGCAGCTGCATTCCAGCAGACCTCAAAAGGTCCCACAGGAGCCTCTCCCAATGCTAGAGACCAGGGTAAAGATAGAGCACTGGGACTATGTGGCAGGTGCCCCCTGGATACTTTCTGTACATTATTTAATTTAATCCCTGTAGCTCAACACTGGCCTCTAGGACTCAAATGCCAAATTCGCCACAGTGAATGGACTCCTATGGAAGGCTAGACTTTATTGAAGTTAGAAACAATGTTTATAGGAAGCAGTCAATTGTATCAAGAGCCTTGATTTGCAAAGTATGGAAGAAAGAAAATGAAGTTAGGAGTTGAAATCCGTAACATCCTGAGTCAGTTATTCCACCTCTCCTAGCCTGCATTCCCACAAGTATAAAACACCTACTCTGGGAAATTTAGGTGAGATAGTAGGTGTTCAATAATCAGTACATAATCACAATATTCCTGAATCCACCTCCGGTAATGCTAGAAAACAATCGCTGAGCACTGAAATATTTTGAGTGGTCTCGTTAATCCTGTGATCATAATCCATCAGTTTCCATTCAGCAAGGATTCTTCTTAATGTTTATCCACCGTCAAGATGAAAAATGACCCTTAATAATCTATAATCTGATTTATCCTTCCAGAAATGACAAGGAATTATTACACCCTCCTGGTATTTCCTGAATGGAAGAGCAAAGATGAAAAATGAACGTGCAACGAAAAGCATCCAGCCGATTTCTAAATAGCTTAGAAATGTTAATAGGATAGTGGCCCCACCACTATCTAGGAGATACAGATCTCCTAGGCCACCATGATATTAGTCACTAAGTGATTTTAAATCTTGCCATTAATCCCCTTGTCCCCATTATCTATTATTTCACATTCTGAAACCACAGCAATAGCCCTTTGGGCAAAACAAATACAGCAAAGCCTGCAAATGCAGACCACAAATCCTAAGTACAAATCACTGCTCTCTCCTAGTGGGGACCCAGGGTGCAGGGGAAGAAGCGGAGGTCCCCTCGGGGGCGCACAGGGGATGGGGGTCAGCAGTCATGGCTCCCATTTAATCACGGGGCACAAACCTCTTGGCTTGGAGCCAGCATGACACCTTGCTGTTGGCACGCCCACTAACATTCCCTGAGCTGATTCTTACGGGGTACCAGCCTCTGCTTAAGTACTCTGTGTGCAATCCTGGGGCACGAGGTGCTGTTGTTTCCCCCACCTGACAGAGGACAAAACGGAGGCACAGAGAAGTTACAAGCCCAGGGTTGTGTATGCGGGATGCAGCCAGGATTCAGTCAGGCCCTCTGTCACCAGTCTCTACTTCTAGCCACTACCGAAAGTCCCTGGAAACAGTTGCTATCCAAACTAAGCTTGCCCAGATATTCCTATGGCTATTTTATTTTTTTGATATAATTTATTGTCAAGTTGGCTAACATACAGTGTAGACAGTGTGCTCTTGGTTTTTGGGGTAGAGTCCTGTGGCTCATCGCTTCCATACAACACCCAGTGCTCATCCCCACAGGTGCCCTCCTCGATGCCCATCACCCATTTTCCCCTCTCCCCCACCCCCCCGTAAACCCTCAGTTTGTTCTGTGTATTTAAAAGTCTCGTCTCTTAAAAATGAAGGGAGGGGGCGCCTGGGTGGCGCAGTCGGTTAAGCGTCCGGCTTCAGCCAGGTCACGATCTCGCGGTCCGTGAGTTCGAGCCCCGCGTCAGGCTCTGGGCTGATGGCTCAGAGCCTGGAGCCTGTTTCCGATTCTGTGTCTCCCTCTCTCTCTGCCCCTCCCCCGTTCATGCTCTGTCTCTCTCTGTCCCAAAAATAAATAAAAACGTGGAAAAAAAAAAAAATGAAGGGAGGAGTTGGCCTCCCTCCCTCTCAGTTTGTAACAATTTTTTCCCCTTCCCTTCCCCCATGTTCTTCTGTTAAGTTTCTCCGGATCCACACGAGTGAAAACCTATGATTTCTGTCTTTCTCTGACTGACTCATTCCACTCAGCATAATACCTTCCAGTTCCATCCACATTGCTGCAAATGGCATGATTTCATTCTTTCTCATTGCCTAGTAGTATTCCATTGTATATATAAACCACATCTTCTTTATCCATTCACCAGTTGATGGACATTTAGGCTCTTTCCATAATTTGGCTATTGTAGAAAGCGTTGCTATAAACATTGGGGTACAGGTACATCTCACTTTCCACCCATGTTCTTCAGCAACAATAAAAAAAGTCTTTTAGATATGAACATCAAGAGGACAAGTAGATAAACGAGCCATCTGAAGCTCAAGTCGCCAGAAGGAAAAGAAATTATTATAATAATGTCACCAGGAACTAGCATTACACAGAGCAAAGGATCATAAGGGATGTCTTTGAAAGAAAGACAAAGTAAATTCCACATGTCAGAACTGTGACAGACAGTGGGGCCAACCTCACCTCCCTTTTGGAGACCACCTCTCCACCCGGGAGGCTCAGTGACCTGGAAGTCAAGGTCCCCATGGGGAAAGCCACCCCTAGCCTCTCCTTGGGCAGAGTGCAGAAGGTCTTTTCTCATCAGCCTGGCCTCCAATGTATCACAGCCCTACTTTTTATTAGAAACCAAATACTATGCAGTCCTGGAGTTGGAATTCTAGGTACTCCTGAGGGGCAGGAAAGATTTGGGGAATAGTCCTTCACTTACAAAAACATCAACTGAATACCTACAATGCCCAGGGCACTGCGCTAACCATTCATGAGTATGTGGTACACTGGGCCCTATACTGAATGATTTTTTTTTTAATTTGTATTTTAAGTAGGCTCCATGCCCAACATGGGGCTTGAACTCATGACCCTGAGATCAAGGGTTGCATGCTCTACTGACTGAGCCAGCCAGGTGTCCTTACGTTGAATGTTTTAAATTGCACTATCTATATAATGTATTGAATACATTACAGTTTTTGAAAGATACAATCATTTAGCACCCAACATAAGGCTAAGAATCTTCATTTTTCTAGGTTTTATTTTAGGTTCCTAAGGTATTTTATTATTTTATTGATTTTTTTACTAAAGCATAGAAATTTTTCTTTTAAAATCTAATATTGAAGGCTGAGTATGACTGGCATTTAATGTACCTACTGAAACAGATATATAGGAGAAATAGAATTACAAACTCAGACAGTCAAATGTCATATGGAATCTAAAATTCATCTGTGAACCAGAAAAGTCTTCAAAAACCAGAACTGAAGTTAAATTTGAAGGCAAGAGGCTCTAATATTTGATATTATTGGACAAATATTTTTCATTCCATATTTTATTACAGGATTTATATTGAGAATGATATAACATGTTCCTTCTTTAACTACATAGTTTTTTCTTTTTCTTTTTCTTTTTTTTAATTTTTATTTATTTTTGAGAGAGAGACAAAGAGCACAAGCGGGGAGGGGCAGGGAGAGAGGGAGACAGAATCCCAAGCAGGCTCCATGCTATCAGTACAGAGCCCAATGTGGGGCTTGAACTCACAAACTGTAAGATCATAACCAGAGCCAAAATCAAACAGGCAGACACCTTACTGACTGAGCCACTCAGATACCCCTCACTACGTGTATTTATTCATGGTCATCTAAACTTCAAATATTGATGTATTAACTTACATAAACCAAAGTGTCAGTAACACTGGCATGAGATGGCATTATACAGTTCTGTGTTTGTAATTCCTTAAACTTTGCGACCTAATACAATTTTAATGATATAATTACGAGATTTTAATAGAAAATATGTGGACAGCTTTCAATGAATAATCTGTAACATTCCATCCATACTTCTACTAAAATGTTAATCTATTAAAATATGAAACTTTGGCAACACAGGACTTCAGTAGACAGATGAGAATATAACAATTTTCCAAGGTTATAAGACTAATAAACTGGCATCCACTGGTCTTCAAAACATAGTCTGTTTCCTCCCTTCTTACCCATTTTTGTGCGAATCCCATAAAAGTATTTTGATGTGTTTAAAATGATTACCACTGAGCCAAAACACCCAGTTAGAAGGAGAATATAAAGGAAACATGAAACAATACAGGGAAATTTACACACATAACTACATGAAGAAAAATACTCCATATGATTCCAGGACTACCAATAAAAAAGAATCCTCATGTAGAGCATCTCAATTTGTTTTAGAAAAGGAAGAATGATAAATAATAAATCAACGTCCTAAAAACAAGGTGTAAAAACCCACAGTCATACCACTGCTGCTAATCAATATTTAAAGAGCTTAGAACCTGCAAAGATAGGATTCTGCGAGATTCTAAAATACGTGTTGGTTTTCTGTACCAAAAATGCTTCTGACTTGTAGGCTTATGAAATATCAAAAATAATTGTGAGGCTGAGGTTGAGCTGAGCCTTTGCTATTTCATTTCCCAAATTTAAATTCTACCATATTTTCTCTCTCTGGTTTTGATTTCATTTATACGAAAAAATTTTAAATGGCAACAATATTGTAATCCTAAAGGAAAAAGAATGACAATAAGAAATAGTTGTCTCATCTATTAACTTCTAGTTAAATTTTTACACATTACACACAAAACACCTAGAAGATATTTTAAAACTAAAAGTGTTAAAAAAAAAAAAAAAAGTCAGACAAGGCAACTAAAAAATACTAACGGATTCACAGTAACTTCACAAACAGTAGGACCTAAAAGGAGGTGAAAGAAAGTGCAGTTGGAAGATCTGACAAGATAGTAACTTACTAGAGGTGTTAGCTTAATTGCAATTACTTAGCAGACCTTTCTTTAAGCGTGATGTTCTTTTTTAAGCACTGACTTAAGAATGCCTAGGAAACCAATCAGACCCTGACACTGAAGGCTGATAAATGGGAGATACTACCTTTTCATGAGCACCCTTACAAGGAGAAAGCAGTATTCCACTCAGATCTTGCCAACGCTACAGATTTTCCTCCTGGGAAGTTTCTCAAATGATTGTGGGGAAAAAAAAAAAATTAAGGTCGCTTTACCCACGGATTGCCGGCTCAATTCTTGGACCAAACGAAAGTACCATGGGTGTCAGAATTCGGTCGCCATTTCTTGTTGACAGAAGAGAAAGAACTTAAACCGCATGGATCCTCACCTTCTCCAGGCTGATATCATCTCATGTGAGGAGCGCGGTCCTTGGGCCATTTTCTTTTTCCCTGCTCAAGAACCGCAAGCTCTTGCCAAGTTCTAAAGTCGTTTTCAAACTGCTAGCTAGGCATGTGCTCCAAGATGCCTCTAGTATAAGAACACTGTCTAATTCCAAGTATAGTTCCCACATTTATTTGGGGAATATATTCAATGAGTATTTTATTTATTTATTTACTTTTAGAGAAAGAACGCACGAAGGGATAGAGGGGCAGAGAGAGAGAGCGAGAGCGAGAGAGAGAGAGCGAGCGTGTGGAGCTCAATCCCCACAACCCTGGGATCATGACTTGAGCCAAAATCCAGAGCCAGAATCCAGAACCAGATACTCAACTGACTGAGCCACCCAGGAGCCCCAAATATTTTTATTCTTAAAGTTCATCTGGATGATTAAATTAACGAGAAAGCAAGAAGAAAAAACCAAACACCATACTGGAAAAAAGAAGTGTCTTGAATGAAGCTAGCTCTACTCCTGCATACTGAAACAGAATATAAAATTAACTTAATTAAAGAAATATGAAAAAAGTTTATAAGTTTGTGCATAGACATGAAAGCAGTGAAAATCAATGAGATGATGATTGGGACAATCAGCTAACTAATGATCTGGAAACAAAATAAAGCTCTACCTCAAGCTTCCCCCGAATAAATTTCAGATGGATTGAAGATGTAAGTCCTAAAACTTGGAGAAAAGACGAAGTATTTTAAGAAAAGGTAGACAAGATAAAAACGTGACTACACAGTAATACAACAAAAGTTCAGCACCATAAGTCCAATTAAAGGTAAATTACAAACTGGGAAGAGCAGTCATATATGATTCACTGAGGATGAATATTGTCATATAAACAGCTCTACACGCTGAAGAGTTTCTCAACAGAAACACTGGGTAAAGAATACTAAGTAGAACATTCACAAAAGAAGCAATACTCTCAATGATAGAGAGGGCCCAACCTCACTACCGAAATACAAAACTATGGAAATAAACCAATCAAGCTTTGGTTTCTTTTTGTAGCCTATCAGGCTGCGAAATGAAAAGGAGTAATAATAGCCAATGGTGGTTAAAACAAAGGAAAATGAGCAGTATTTTACCTGGCTGGGACCGCACATCAAGGTTCCTTTTTTTGGCATGATGTTTCAAAAAAATTTTTAACTGTGCATACTGGTCTGGCAATGCTATTTCTAGAAATTTTCTTAAAAATTTAATAAGGTACCTGTAACAGGATATTCCCTGTAACATTATTTATAAACCTAAATGTTCATTGAAAGTGTTGGTGGGTAACTGATTTTATTAACATCTAGCCAGGAAACATGTCCACAATGCAGTTTTAATTGAGAAAAAAATTAATACGCATAGTATAAAAAAAGAAACATGGAGGTACTTCTCTCTGGATTATAGGGTTCATAGTGAGCTTAGTTTTTTTCTGTTATCATTTTTAATATTTTCTGAACTTTTTTCAAAGAAACTTCTTTGTAAACAACAAGGCAAGAAAAAACACTGCAAAGAGCAGGCAGAAACAAGACAGGTGTCTGCAATTTATTTTAATGCTTGGTCACCTGCCAAATGGACTTAACGTGGCACTATCATAAAATCTGTAGATATCTTCATAGCTCTGTGCAAATCTGACTGCAAATATCTTATTTATCTATTTAATTTCCCTCATCTAATTAACTTCATTTGTTTCGATCATCAATTTTATCCTAAGTATGTCCCACATAAAAGGTGACACTTCCCTCAAGTGGGTATCCTACTTATCATCCTTCCTCAGGTGCAATAAATCATTCTAGCTGGAGTGAAATTGAGGGGGTGAGTATCCTTAATAAGGATATTAAGAATAACCCTTAAACACACACTACAATTATTCACTACCCACTGAAAGCGCTTTGGCATTCAGGTAAATCAAGCATGGCACTGCTGATATTTCTTAAAAGTGGGCCAGTCATGGTTCAGAGACCTGTCAAATGGATAAATGATAAAGCAAAGAATAAATCCAATGCAATGAAAAATGCCTTCCCCAAAGCAAATGATTCAGTGATTTGGTTTAAGAATCGATACAATGGTAGAAAAGAGCACTAGACTTGGTACAGGGAAAACCAGGTTTTCATCCCAAATGGACCACCGACTAGCAAGGAGAATTCTTGCAAGCCTATGTCTAGGCTTCATCTCCTTGCTTGAAAGAATATGAACTCTGAAAAACTATCAGGATTATCTGGGGTACAAATGAAAAAATCATCATGCCAGAAAGCATGACTCAAAGATCATAACCAATCCCTACAAACTGTAGCAACATTACCATCATCACCAAGCAAACTGATTGGTTGGATAGATATCAAATAAAAGTGTGGGTGTGGCCCAAGCTCCAGAGTCCATGCCATGGGACGGCAATGCATGCCTGAAACTGGGGCTAAAGTTGAGAGTTTCTCCGCCCTGTTCCAACAGGGAAGAAATGCACACTCATCCACATCTGTGTCTTCATCCAGGAATGCCATCGGAGGGCCCCAGCAGTATCCAGGGCCATGGCTGAGAGGGAACACTGAGCTGGATCAGACCCACCTCCCAGCACGTACACCTCTGTTGTGACAAGAGCCAACTCACTAGGCTTCATTTGCTCTCCCACAACTTCCGACAGAGATATCCATGACAACACATAAGAGTTGCCAAGAGAGAACAGCACTGCAAATTAAAACAAAAAAACAAAAAACACATCAATTAAGTAGTTACCCATCTCTGAGCAATTACTCCCACCTTTGGCCCAGGTGCCCTCGTCCTGCCTCCTGGAGGAATAGAATGGAACTACGGACCCTAAAGCCTGCTTTCAGAAGTGGGGGGAGCAGTTCCCTCCTTCCTCACAGCTCTGGCTGTCAGCACAACCTCTCTGCACCCAGGAATGCAAACCCAGGGGGAACAGAAGTCTATTTGCCCCATATCATGGTGGAGACAGGGAAAAAACAGGGTCATACCTGCATAAGAGGATCAAGGGGAAATGCTGACTCAGTCCAAGGTCAACCCCAGACCCATACACGCTCAACATCAGAAATCAGCCGGGACTAGGCATATCAATTTGACCTCTAGACCTGAGGGGAGGTTTTAGGAGCATTCAAGAATAAAGAGCTAGGCAGCTGGGTGGCTCAGTCCGTTAAGCATCCGACTTTGGCTCAGGTCATGAACTCGTAGTTCATGGGTTCCAGCCCCGCATTGGGCTCTGTGCTGACAGCTTAGAGCCTGGAGCCTGTTTTGGATTCTGTGTCTCCCTCTCTCTCTGCCTCTCCCCCAGTCACTTTGTCTCTCCCTCTCTCCCTCTCTCTCTCTCTCTCTCTTTCCCTCTCTCTCAAAAATAAACATAAAAAAAAATGTTTTAATGATACAAAGAAATGGAAATGCATCCCATGTTCATGGATTAGAAGAGCAAATATGGTTAAAATGTCCATTCTACCAAAAGCAATCTACATATTCAATGCAATCCCTATCAAAATACCAGCAGCTTTTTTCACAGAGCCAGAACAAACAATCCAAATTTGTATTGAACAACATAAGACCTTAAATAGCCAAAGCAACCTCAAAAAAGAAAAACAAAGCTGGAGGCATCACAATTCTGGATTTCAAGTTATATTACAAAGCGGTAGTAATCAAAACAGTAGGACACTGTGGAGGCAGCAAACTCCAACCTTGTTTTTTGTCACAGGCTCAGTGGTTGTCAGAGATAACTCTGAAAGGTTTAGCTACTCTACACATATCTTCATATGCCAAGATAAAAATCATTACAAAATGCACGTATATGTTGCCCTCATGCTGGTTGCAATAGAGCATTTATGCCCTAGTAGTGTGTGAGCTTTTCCCCATGATTCTCACTGGTTAACTTAGTGTCAGCCCATCCCAGGTGTATGTTGGCTATGGCCACATGGGCCTCACTGAGCAAATCTGAATCCTTAAAATCTTTCTAGAACCTCATATACCTCAACTATTTTCAAAGATCCTAAGTTGCAAAATAAGAAAAATTAATATGCTACTATAGATATGTAATTATATACAAAGTCAAAAAGGATGGAAACCTTTAAAAATTTTTTTCAATGTTTATTCATCTTTGAGGGAGACAGAGCATGAGCAGGAGAGGGGCAGAGAGAGAAGGAGAACACAGAATCCAAAGCAGGCTACCTGATGCAGGGCTCGAACTCGTGAACCACGAGATCATGACCTGAGCTGAAGTCGGACACTTAACTGACTGAGCCACCCAGGCACCCTGTGGATGGAAACCTTTTAAAGTCTTGCATCCCACCAGTGGATACATGAATTTTTTTCTGTGGTTCATCTTAGGAAAATTTAGAAAAAATAGGCATTATATGGAGTTAGGCAAACTAACAAAATATTTCATAAAAACAACTTTTCCCAGAAGAGCTATCCCACCGGCGACTTCATCACCACTGATCTTTCAAATATTTGGCTTCTTCCATAAATATACAATATGCCCAGGAAAGTGTCCAACAGTAGACGGATGGCTGCTTAGACAAGCGTTTTCTGAATAAACTAATTTTCCTTGTTTGAAATAGCTACAGAACGTACGTGATCTAAATAGCTCACAATAGGGGAATAATTTCCTAAGTTAAGGCGCACCTATGGGATACGATCTTATTGAGAATTTAAATCATGGGAGGAATATAATAGTATGACACGATATTAAGTGTACAAGTCAATATATGAAAATACATCTATTACTGTAGCTATATAGACTATAATTAAACACACATGCAAATGTAGTTGGTGTATTAGCATGAAAGGGTGATGAAAAGCTTTCTTTTTTTAACTACAAGTTCTTTTTTTTAAGTTTATTTATTTATTTTGAGAGGTGGGGGGAGGATAGAAAGGGGGGGGAGGGAGGGAGGGAGGGAGAGAGAATCCCAAGCAGGCTCCATTCTGTCAGCACAGAACTCCACCTGGGGCTCGAACTCACAAACACAGAGTTCATGACCTGATCCAAAACCAAGGGCCACTCAGGCACCCCTGAAAAGCTTTCTTTAAAGAAAACTTTCATTATTTTACTTTAAAAAGTCAGTCCTGTAGTAGACATTTCATCAAGGAGGGCTGAGCATTCACAATGTGGCCCTCTTCACCCGCCTGCCACCCTCCTGCCTTCCCCACATTTCAGAGAAGAAAATTTGAGTAGAAGCAGCACTTAAGAGATGTCATCACCCATCTTCAAAATTTCTGAATACTGTTCAGTCAACAAGTTTTCAGTCAACAAGTTCTTTATCAAAGGAAACTTTTTTTAAAGGAAACTCCATGTGTCATCTGCAAAGAAAAGAAAGGGACCAGGGTAAAATTTAAATCATGCTTAGAGCCCATCAAACCTGCTCGTGATGTGGAAATGCTCAGAATCGAAACCTGGTGGGAGGAAGTCTTGAAAGTAGAAATGAGTGACAAAGAGATGAGAACCGAGTATCAGACACAAAAACGTATCCGTCACATCACGCACGCATCTATCTTGAGGAAAATTTTATAAAGCGAAGTTTATAAGGAAATGCAGGAGTTTGATGACGTGAAAATGAAAAGCTCTCCTTGTGTATAGAATTCACAAGAACCATAAGAGTTTCTGTGTAGGTCAGGCTTACTTCCCCAACTTGTGTATTATCGATGTTTTATAGCTTCTGCTCAAAACTCATTTGGAGCTGCCTTCTCTGAGAAAATCCAGCCAAGTCGTGATTGCCCGTCTTTCTGTCATCTGGCAGGTAAGTCAGCAAATCCATAGATGAGATGAAATAGCTTGGAAAGAACCAAATGGTGCTCATCAAACAAATTCTGAATATACTCTCTCTCAGCCCATCACCTGCCAGATTGTGTTAGCAACCACAGGCTTATCAGATAAAGCTTCCCCACAGTTCAATGCCAGAGGCACGCAGCTAATGGAGGAGAGACATCAGCAGCCTCCAGGGCCTACCATCCACTGAGAATTCCACATGCAAAGGGACCTTCCTTGAAACCTCAGTGATGAAGATGAAGAACAGGGTGGGGGGCTAGGTGAGGAGGATACTGATGCTAGTTTATGGAAGGCGCTGGCCTGGATTCCCATCAACAATGAACCGACCAACCAACCATTAATTTCATACCTAGTGCACCAAGCTTTTAGGAAAACAACATCTACTTGCAAACGTCTGCTTGCAATGTCCCTAGAACAGCCAGAAAAACACAGACGAGATTTCACAGCAAGAATCACAAAGCTATTTTTGTCTTAGGTGTGCATCTCATCTGATGCTACAAATCAACGCATCTGTCCAGAACTGTTAGGAGGAGGCGAAATGACAGCTGTCAAGACCAGTTCTCGCCGTAAAACTAGGCCTTGAGGAATAGCCAGGGCAGTGCCAGGACCTCAAAGGGACACTAATAGAGAGCAGAAGTAAACAGGCATCAAGTCCGGTTGGTTTTGTTCTTTCCTTCAGTGCCTGGCAGGCAAGGCTATGACAGCCTCAAGTCCAACATGTCTTGGGCCAGTCATTTTCAATCCCTGGCTGAAACCCACTTCTTTTATTTATTTCTTTATTTTTTTTAATGTTAATTTATTTTTGACAGAGAGAGAGAGACAGAGCATGAGTGGGGAGAGGCAGAGAGAGAGAGAGAGACACAGAATCCGAAGCAGGCTCCGGGCTCTGAGCTGCCAGCACAGAGCCCGACGCGGGGCTCGAACCCACAGACCGCGAGATCATGAGCTGAGCCGAAGTCGGACGCTCAACCGACTGAGCCACCCAGGCGCGCCGAAACAGACGTCTTTTAAAAACATAACTCAAGAAGATGATACTGTGATGTTTATCATTAAAATTATCATCTTCCCACAAATGCTATCCTGGATCATTAAAATCTAGGTGGGAAGGAATGGCAGGAGGGACAGAAATAACTAGATTGAGAAGCTTACAGTGATTACTCTCATATAAATGACACACTGACAGAGTCAGAGTCCTTAGTGGCTGCCATCCCAGCCCCATCACCACATTCCTTATCGGCCAAGACCCCTAAGCAGTCAGGCTCAGGGAGTAAAAGCTCAAAGAGATGGTCACGGCACATATAACTTCAGCTACTGATGGGAAAAATCAAGGTTCCTTTGAACCAACTTCAGAGAAATAAGCACTCAAAACTGATATTATCGTTATATAATAAAATGTACTCACTGATTTCTATGGCATGTTTTTGTGAGGGATGGAAGAGTTATAAACCTACAGCGTCAACATACTGGCAACTATTAAAAAGATGTCCAGAAGAGCAAAAGTAATCCCCCCAAATTTTCAAGTTTCCCACTTCTTTTCCGAGGAGTATCACTTCATTCACTAAAGGATAACAACATGAATAGGAGGTAAAGAATAAAACAGAAGAAACTAAAAGTAAAAAGGCACAGTGGAGCCCCACTACTGGGATTCCAATCCTAGCTCTGTGGTACGCACATTCGCTCTGTGACCTTGGGCAAGTTACTTCACCTCTCTGGTTTCTTTATATTTAAAAGAGAGAGGACAGCCACAGACCTATGGTTCCTCTGGCAGGTTAAATGAGTTATCAGTTGTAACGCACTTAGTACAGATACAGAATGAGTGCTATAGAAATATTTACTGTGGGGTGCCTGGGTGGCTCAGTTGGTCAAGCATCTGACTTTGGGCTCAGGTCATGGCCTCATGGTTCGTGGGCTGGAGTTCCGCATCTAGCTCTGAGCCGACAGTGTGGAGCCTACTTGGGATTTCCTCTCTCCCTCTCTCTCTCTGCCCCTCCCCCACTTGCTCGCACCCACGCCCACTCTCTCTCTCAAAATACATAAATAAACTTAAAAAACATTTATTGCAATAAACAAAAATCAGTTCGTGAATATAAATTTCTGAAATACATTCAAATTAGCATATTTTTGAATCTAATTACTATAATGGAAATATGGATATATCATTTCATTTTTAGTAGGAAACTCTTCTATAGTTTTTTTCCATGCATCAGAGATGTCTACAGACATAATATTATTTTTCATAGATCGAGGGTTGAAAGAAGCCTAAAACTTAATGCAACCCTATGCTGTTCCAGAGTATTATTTTTAATCCAACAATATCTTGCCTCTATGACGAAAGTAAAATGGCCTTGAAGACAAAAGCCATGTCAGACTTTCATTTTATATGCTCTGCAGGACCCTGCAAACTATCTGGCATGAAGTTGGCACTTGTCAAGTTAACTGGATTAATCCTAATTGGATTAATCCAACAGTTATGGCACTGGCCTGAAATTTAATTAAGTTCGTTAAATTCTTACTGTAAATATGGAAAACCTGGCCAACTTGGTTACACTATAATCCTTCAAATTGTTGAAAATCTTCCTTAAGTCATAAATGAACTATCACTTCACAGAAAAAAAAAAAGCAAATATATTTCCAAAAAAACATTCCTCGCATGGTGACTTTCTGAATCCTTTTCTAGTTTTTCAAGAACCTAAAAATTATGGATGACAAAATAAATTCTGCACACTGATTCTTTCCAAAACACCAGGAACAAACAAATCCATCCTCCAAGCTGAAAACCTTTTCACACTTAAAAAAAAATTTTTTTAAGCTTACTTATTTATTTTGAGAGAGACAGAGATAGTGAGAGTGGGGGAGGGGCAGCAACGTGGGGGGTGGGGCACCTGGGTGGCTCAGTCAGTTAAGCTTCTGATTTCGGCTCAGGTCATGATCTCACGATTCGTGAGTTCCAGCCCCACATCTGGCTCTGTGCTGACAGCTCAGAGCCTGGAGCCTGCTTCAGATTCTGTGTCTCCCTCTCTCTATCTGCCTCTCCCCTTTTCATCCTCTGTTTCTCTCTAAAATAAATAAACATTTTTTTAATTAAAAAAAAAAAAAAAAAGAGAGAGAGAGAGGGAGAAAGAGAATCCCAAGCAGACTCCATGCTGTCAGTGCAGAGCTTGATATGGGGCTTGAACTCATGAAACCACGAGATCGTGACCTGAGCTGAAACCAAGAGTCAGACACTTAATTGACTGAGCCACCCGGGTGCCCCGCATTTTTTTGACACCTCTCAGAGCAGAAGGCTATTTGAAAAAATGAAATCTTTGTTTCTTCTTATTTATAAATATGAAAGGGATACAAACTAACACACAAAGAATTCTAAGGAAAAAGACCACCCTCCGCAAAAATATAAGTCAAAAATGTACCCAAACATCCTTAATAAAGAAAATTATAAATCTATGTCCTTTAAAATGCAAAGATTATGGGGCACCTGTGTGGCTCAGTCAGTTAAGCGTCTGACTCTTGGTTTTGGATCAGGTCATGATCTCACGGGTTTGTGAGTTCAAGCCCTACTTCGAGCTCCACACTCTTACATTCTCTCTCTCTCTTCCTCTCTCTCTCTCTCTCCCCCTCTCTCTCTCTCTCTCCCCCTCTCTCTCTCTCTCTGCCCCTCCCCTACTCATTCGCTCTCTCAAAATAAAGAAACTAAAAAAAAAACCCAGAAAAAATGCAAAGATTAAACAGCCTAACACCACACTCCATTCCACGAAAACGTACCACAGTTCAGGTGATAACACATTTGTATGATGACAGAAAACCAGCTTGACACCTGTGAAGAGTTGACACATGAACGAAATCGCGCTGTGGTGATAAAAGTGCCTTTATCCTGGATGGGAACAAGTGGGCCACTCCTTCTGCAGACAAGCTGCAGAACAGACTCACCTACAGTGCTCTCTGGAAACCCCTCCATCATCAGCTTTGAAATGCACGGCCACAGCCTGGCCTTGGCCAATACCTGAAAGCAGTCCTCTTTTAAGTCATATACTCTAATTTCCCCATCAGATAACAACCTCCTTCCATCCTTCCCACTGCTCCATTACCAACAATTTGTACAGGAGTGTCAACCCTATTCCCGCCTTCTCTTCCTTCTTTAGTGCCGATCCCACCAGCCCAGGATGAGTCAAATCAACTCCTCTTTTGGACAATCCCCTCCTTAATTCCCTACGTGCCAGTGCCATTATGCGACAACCCCTTTGCACACCCACATCTTTAGATCAGTCCAGCTACCTGAATTCCTGTATTCCGCCCCCAAACTCCAGCTATGGAGCACTATGGCATTAAATTCAGAGAACTGCTGAGTAGCGCTACTAAAAGGTAATTTTAACCTTAGCTGTGTGCTACTGTTCATTTTATTTCCTGTTCCCCCAACTGCAAGTCTAGAAGTTCACCCCTTCTTCCAGCCCTCCACTCAACCCCTACCATTCTCATTTCCACAAGAAGACATCCCCTCCCGTCCACATCAGTTCTGTGATGTGCCCACACCTACACAAATGTACTTTCAGAAACCTGCTTGATTAATTATGTTTGTTCATTTTCCTGGTTGGGATAAAAATAGCCCAGTCCTTTTCATCCAGAAAAGACTTGGCCTCAATATGGCTAGGTAGTTATATAATTAGGGAATACAGAGGTAAGACTTGATTAAGAGACAGAAAAGTATGGTCAATCAATAAAAGTAAAAAAAAAAAAAAAGTACTTAAAAAATTCAGTATCAATTAAAAAAAAAAAACTCCTAGTGAAAGCGGGATGGATGAGAATTTCTCAACTTGAGAAAATGTTATAAAAATCCTATAGCAAGCATCATAGTTAACACCCACTTTATACAACTTCTACTGAACTCTGTGCCAAAGATCTAAGCTATGCAATGAGACAAGAAAAAATATATATGAGAATTACAAAACACACTGTTCACAGACAATATAATTGACTACAGAATCTTCAAAATATTTGAGTAAGAGTTCAGCAAAGAGGCTAGTATCACATCAGCTGACAAAAAAACTCAATTTACTTCATACACACCTCGAACAAACAGAACATGTAAATGGAATCTTTAAAAGTTCCAAGAGCAAGAAAACATATAATAAGTATCTAAGAATCAAAGTGACCAAAGACATATAAGGCTTTATGAAGAGAATTATAAAACCTGATAGATATACATTAAAGGGAAACAAAATAAATGGAGAGAGAGAGACCATTTTTATGGATAGGAAAGGTCAATATTTTAAAGATGAAAACTGTTCCCAAGTTGACCCATAAATTCAATGTCATTCTAATTAAAATGTCAACAGTATATTTCATAGACCTTGACAACCTGATTCTTAAATCCATATCAAAATGCAAAGTACCCAGAATAGTTAAGAACGTGTTAAAAATGAAAAGATAAAGAAAAGACTTATTATAAAACCATAGTTAAGACAATGTGACAATGGCAAAGAATCGGAACAGCCTTGGAAGGACAAAATAAGACCCATAAATATATGGCAACTTGAAATATACCAGAGCTGAAGTATCAATAATTGGGGTAAAGATGAACAGCAATAAATCATTACTACGGTAAAAAAAAAAAAAAAAAAAAAAACTTTAAAACAAATTCCAGGTGAATTAAATGAGTAATTGTGATAAGCAACACATAGAAACTTAAAAAAAAAAAAAAAAAAAAAAAAACCAGGAGAAAATTTCATGAATTCAAGGATAAGAAGACTTTCTTAGATAAAAGAACACAAACCATAAAAAGGCTGAGAATCCTGACTTATTCAAAGTGCAAAAGTCTATACATCAAAAGATACCATGTTAAAAGACAAGCCAGAAACTGAGAGAAAACAGTCAAAATATGGAAGAAAAAATGTTTATATCCACAGCATGAAATAAACCAAGGAAAACAACCCAATGGTAAATGGACAAAGAATATAAATGGGAAACTCACAGAAGGAACCCAACGTCAAATAAATATACAGAAAGATGTGTGAAGTCACTAAGAGTCAGGAAAATGTAAATTTAAAACTTCAAGATAACTTTATTATACCCCTTCAGATTGGCAAAATAATTAAAAGTCTGGTAATAGAAACTTTGGGCAAAGATGTGAAGAATCAGGAATTCTTTCTTATTCACCATAAATGGGGGAGTAATTAGCATAACCATTCAGGACAACAACTTGTAAACAGCTAGAAAAGCTGAAAACTCAAGCTCAAATTTAGTAACTCCTGCACTGGGCTTATGCCCTAGAGAATCTCTCTACCTGTGCCCAAGGAAACGTGAAGGATGTTCACCGGAATGGTGTCTCAAGAAGAAAAAAGGAAAACACTTGAAAACAATATAAATACACAAAGACAGGAGAATGGATGAATAAACTGTGATATATATGCAATGTGCTTACAATGCAGAAATACCACACAATGACAAATCAGTGAGGTGGAATATCTGGACCAATCTGGAAAAATCTCCCAACAATATTAAAGAGAAATAGCACATTACAAAAGAATACAAAAAATATCATATCATTTTATCATGTTTTAAAACATGCAAAATGCCATATATTGCTAATGTATGGATACGTAAGGAAAACATGCATGTGAATGATAAACATCAAATTTAGGAGAAGGGCTTCCTCTGCGAAGGCAGGAGGGAACATTATCTGGCAGGAGTGCATGGTAAATTTCAACCGTAGCTGTGAATCATTTCCTTAATCTGGGGAGTGGGTACATGAGTGTTTAACAGTCTTGACACTATTTTGTATGCTTAAAATATTTCATTACTTTTTAAAATCTTTGAAAAAAATGGACAAATCTGAAGGTAAAATATGTTAAGTGGGGACTACAGTAACCAGTGAAGATTTCACTAAAAATAAAACCTGGATCTTAAAAATGAATACATAGAAGTTGCCCAGACTGACAGGAAGGAAGACATACTCTCGATCAGACCAAGGCTAACTATTTACCTTTTACGCTACAAAACAGAATCAGATTCAAACCTGTGTAAACATCTCCGCGATAGCAGAATCGGGTGGAAAAGATGTTTAATTATCCCTCACTGAATTTTTTTTGTAACGTTTATTTACTCTTGAGATACAGAGTGTGACCTAGGGAGGGGCAGAGAGAGAAGGAGACACAGAATCCAAAGCAGGCTCCAGGCTCCAAGCTGTCAGCACAGAGCCTGATGAAGGGCTCAAACTCACAAACCTGAGCCGAAGTCAGACACTCAACCGACTGAGCCACCCAGGCACCCCCTCACTGAATTTTAATCAAAGTGGTTCATAAGTTTCCTTAAGACTGACTGCCATAAAAAAGGTTGAGCAGAGTGCCTGGGGGGCTCAGTCAGTTAAGTGTCTGACTCTTGATTTCAGCTCAGGTCATGATCTCACGGCTTATGAGATCGAGTCCCACATCAGGCTCTGAGCTGACAGCATGGAGACTGCTTGGGAGTCTCTCCCTCTCTCTCTCTCTCTCTCTCTCTCTCTCTCACTGCCCCCCTCTCTCTCTCTCTTTCTCTCTTCCCCTCCCCACCCTCTGCCCCTCCCCTGCTTGCACTCATGCTCACTCTCTCACAAAATAAATAATAAAAATAAACATTGAAGAAAAAAAAAAGGATGAGCTCTTAAACAGTCAAGTGATCATAAAAAGGCCTGAAATTGTTCTGTGAAATACTATCGATGCAGCTTTGCCTGCCAATCAAAAGTAAGTTCTTCACAATGCAATTAGCCAGTTTTCCCTTTTTTCAACCCAAGGATATCTTCTGCCCTCCAACTCATACCATTTGCTGTTGAGATAGCTTTGTCACATCATCTATGGTCTAATCTGGAACAGAGGTCTCCTCCATCCTTTCACTCAACGCTAAAGGGTCTTCTCCCACTAAGATGCGGGAATGAAATTACAGGGACACCACTCAAGTTTAGACAGTTGAGCCCCAGGTTCAAATTATGAGAATATGGATTAAATGACTACTAAATTGACTTAAGTCACCCAGGCACACCAGGTAAAATCTTTTAAAATACTAAAAAGAGCAAATAATCCTTAAACAGAAAGCAGGAGTTCATTTCTAAGTCTAGAATGGGCTCAGTCGGCTAAGTGTCCAACTTCGGCTCCGGTCATGATCACACGGTTCGTGGTTCGAGCCCCACATCGGGCTCTATGCTGACAGCTCGGACTCTGGAGCCTGCTTAGGATTCTGTGTCGCCATCTCTCTCTGCCCCTCCCCTGCTCATGCTCTGTCTCTCAAAAATAAATAAACATTAAAAAAATAAATAGGGGCACCTGGGTGGCTCAGTCAGTTAAGTGTCCAACTTCAGCTCAGATCATGATCTCACAGTCTGTGAGTTCGAGCTTCATGTCGGGCTCTGTGCTGACAGCTCAGAGCCCAGAGCCTGCTTCAGATTCTGTGTCTCCCTCTCTCTCTGCCCCTCCCCTGCTCATACTCTGTCTCTCTCTGTCTCAAAAATAAATAAAAACACTAAAGAAAAAATTTTTTAATAAATAAAATGCCAGTAAAAATAATGTTATTAGAACATTAGTAGCCTACCAAAAGTCCATGTCAGTATTCTTAAACCGTAATATATTCAGTTGTTCCTTAAGCTGACATTTATTTGACACTTGTAATTAATGATTTCTTAGCTTATCATGACCTTTGCATTATGAAAAAAAGAAAGCACTTCTATGGTGCCCTTGAAAAAAGGTGATTCTTGAGATTGGAAAAGAAATGAACAGATCCCTTTCAGTATCCAAGGATTTCCACAACCTGCCAGACAAGTGGGTACTATTAAATAATGAGGTACTTGGGGTGCCTGGGTGGCTCAGTCGGTTAAGCACCCGACTTCGACTCAGGTCATGATCTCGCGGTCCGTGAGTTCGAGCCCCGCGTCGGGCTCTGTGCTGACAGCTCAGAGCCTGGAGCCTGTTTCAGATTCTGTGTCTCCCTCTCTCTGACCCTCCCCTGTTCATGCTCTGTCTCGCCCTGTCTCAAAAATAAATAAAACATTAAAAGAAAAAATATAATAATGAGGTATTTGAAGACTAAAATTATGAAGGACTTTTCCTAAAGAACTGTCTTATTTCCTCATTAATATTCACTACTCAATAATTATTAAGCAGCACAGTTAATATTTACTGACGGCTCGCTATTTCCTGGGTCTTATGCTAAGCCCTTCACAGAGCCTAATTCATTTATTCCTCCAATCTACACAATGAGGTGGGCAATACTGGGTCTCTCACAGGTGAGGAAACAACTACGAAGAGGTCAAATGGCTAACCCAAGGTTATGCGATTACTAATAGTAGACTTGCACCAGAAGGTAGGCCCCATTTGGTGCCAAATCTGGTATTTTTAAGCACTTAATCAGGATTGCCTCAATATATGGATTTGTGTGTGCAAAAGACAGGAGAGTACATTCCAATTACGGAGAGAAAACACTAAAGGAAACCAATGAGAGAGATTTCAATCCCAATACTGGCTCTTCTAAGTGCCGCAATGTTGGGTGATTTCATGTTTATTTCAAATTCAGCTAATTTGAATAACTGAGGTTTTTAATTGATTTTCCTGTAGTTTCCAAAATTTATACAGTGAGCAAGTTCAAATTCTGTAGTACGAACAAACATATTGGAAAAATAACAAGAAAATATACCTACATGCATGAACCTAACAACTTGAGTAATGGCTTAAGAGTTCAAAGAGTTTGGGGCACTTGGGTGGCTCAGTTGGTTAAACATCTGACTCCTGGTTTCGGCTCAGGTCATGATCTCATGGTGAGATCAAGTCCCACATCGAGGTCTGTGCTGGTGGCATGGAGTCTGCTTAGGATTCTCTCTCTCCCTCTCTCTCTGCCCTTCCCTTGCTCATGCTCTCTCTCTCCTCTAAATAAATAAATAAGCTTTTAAAAAAAGTTCAAAGAGTCAGGGTACAGGTTAAAATATCTATTCACAGTTCAGATTCAGTAAACGCTTCCTGAGCACGGGAAAGGTACGAGGCTCTAGGTGAGGCCCTTGTGCAAACATCATCTCATTATGTGCCTGCCGAGAAGAGCCCACTTTCCCCAGGAAGAAATTGGGGTTCAGAGGATTCTCAAGGGAGCAGAGTTCCCCGCTCTTCCCACCAGTCCTCTGCCGCCTTTCATTGTATCAAGGAAAGCGTCAAACGGGGACAACCGTGACATCTGCAAACCAGCCGCTAACACCGATCCAGACTCCCGGCTCTTAGACCCAAGGGGCAAAGATGCCTTGTCAGCCTTCTCTCCAGCAACAGCTTGATTCTGGGGGCCCTGCTCTCTCCCTATATCAACCCAGAAGATGAGCGCAGGCCTGTCTCTGGGCCAGGGGATGGGGTCTGCATCAGTGATCAGTACTGATCTCCTTAACTCTCTGACCTCAGCACCTGCCCGCCTGATGCCATGGGCCCTGCCGGTACCTTTCTAGCTCAGCCAGCCACCCCTTACCCCCCACCCCAAACTTGCCATCAGCATTCGATGCTTCCAGAGGTACCTCTCCTGTGCAAGAATCTCAGGACTAGATGATTAGCACTACAGTGCCATGTCTCATTCACAGACAGTACACAGTGGGGTTCCATAAAGTACTTTGGAATAATCAATTCATTAATGACCTTGATTTTGTGCCTGAAAGAGCTGCAATCATCACCACAGAATCTCTTTTCTTCTCTGGATTTCTTTTTAATTTTTTTTTAATGTTTATTTTTGAGAGAGAAAGAGAGAGAGACCAGGAAAGAGACAAAGCACAAGCGGAGAAGGGGCAGAGAGAGAGAGGGAGACACAGAATCCGAAGCAGGCTCCAGGCTCTGAGCTGTCAGCACAGACCCCAATGCAGGGCCCAAACTCACGAACTGCGAGATCATGACCTCAGCAGAGGTCAGACACTCAACCGACTGAGCCACCCAGGCACCCTCTTCTCTGGATTTCTATTCCAGGTCCTAGCCAGCCCTGCCAGGGTGTCTAGGATAAGAAAAGGAAACCAGTGAAAGCCAAAGAACTATGAAATCATATCTGTATTCTGCCAGCAACTACATCAAGGTCAAGAGAAGAAGAAATTAAATGCATTTATGCAAAGGAAATGCTGGGGAATGCAGAAGAAAGACATTTCCAAGCAGAATTTCTTTTCAAGGGCTCAATCAATGGCAAGTGCTCAAAGACATCAAAAGGATCCTGCTTCCTCAAAGTTTTGAGGAAAAAAGGAGAAGTTAAAGATGGAACAGCAGTTATGAGGCAATGTTTGACTCAAGAGAAAGACAACGTCCCCTTCATTCGAGTTTTTTATTAAACTACTAGAAACGCAGTGAGGAAGAACATGACAGAGATGTCACAAATATATCCGTCTTGAATTTGGTCAAAGTCCTGATGCCTAGAATTTTGTTGTAGAGTTTTATAACAACTTTGTGCCTCTTTGTAAGGACTTCTCAGTTTGACACCAGTAGAAAATATGCATATCATTTCCACAAAGTTCTCAGAGTTTTTAAAAAGAAATGAGTTATATAAAAATGAGATCCAAATTCCTCTATAATTTACAACCACACCTTCCCCAGAATGCAATACTGAACCTCTAGTGGCAGAGGGAGTAAGGGTACTGATCTTTGGGGGGGGGGGGGGGGGCGGGGAGCAATGAATTCCCCTTAAATAAATCATTTTAATATGTCACAGTGATGATGTGAACCAGTTAGAAGCCTCTCAAAACCATTCAAGATCTTTTTCAAAGGCAGAAAAAGGTCATTTTGAGAGAGGCTCCAAACAGGTGTCATGGTATCCACAGCGTTTGGATTTGAGAGGGTACTTAACGGTCATGTCTGCTTTACCATTATGTTTGGGTTCTAAATAACATAGAATAAATTAACGACATATCATATCTAGAATACTGTTACAGGTAATGCATTATCAGTGGCTATTTGGTTATTCCTAATTTGAAGAAGCACATTTAAGTGGAGTAAAACAAAAATCAAGAAAACTGGCTTCTGGTAAGTTATGTTTAAAAGTCTCATGTCTCTGGTTCTTGGGAGGTGAAATTACTGCTCTCTGGCCTCTTCGCTTTGTCAGATTTTAAAACGATTAATGTCTCCCATGAGCTTTTGACCTCCATGTAAAAGCACTGTCCAAAGGCTAATTAACCAGCCTAGTAGTCAAATGCATGTTTCTGTTATCGGTTCCGTTATGTAAGGGAGTTCGCAGAATTTGAGATTACTAACTAAACTCACCAAACACCATCTGAAATGACAGCCATGGGATCACGGAGCATGGGTCAAGTCTTGGCTCTGCCCCTCAGGGCCACCAGGTCTTAGACACATCACCCAAATCCTACCAGTCTTGTCTCCCTCCCCACACTGAATATTTTCTAGAAACTTCTGTTCTGCCTATCTCACTGTGGGTGTTGGGATGAGACCATGGAAGAAATTCAAAAATGTATTCAAAGACATGGGCCTTACATACACAAAACCCACCTCGTCTCCCTGAAGAGATGTGACCCAACAGTGTGGAAAATATTATTCAGCAAGTAACAGTAACAACAGCAACAACAAGAGAAAACTATCACCTACCTTTTCCTCTATAAAACATTTCCATCAGTCATTTGCTCTTCGAAGTAAGTTAATTGAGAGTTTTTCACATAAAACATATTTGTCAGCAAGAATAATAAATGCTCTGGGGCGCCTGGGTGGCTCAGTCAGTTGAGTGTCTGACTTTGACTCAAGTCATGATCTCTGATATGTGGGTTCAAGCCCCATGAGAGGCTTTGAGCTGGTAGCGTGGAGCCTGCTTCAGATTCTCTGTCTCCCTCTCTCTCTGCCCCTTCCCCTCTCCCTCTCTCTCTCTTTCAAAAATAAACAAACATTAAAAAAAAAAAAAAGAAGAATAAATGCTCACTGCCTTTATCATTAAATCAAAAAGTTGCTAAAAAAGTTTTTTCAGGGGCGCCTGGGTGGCTCAGTCGGTTGAGCGGCTGACTTCAGCTCAGGTCATGATCTCGCGGCCCGTGAGTTCGAGCCCCGCGTCAGGCTCTGTGCTGACCGCTCAGAGCCTGGAGCCTGTTTCAGATTCTGTGTCTCCCTCTCTCTGACCCTCCCCCCTTCATGCTCTGTCTTTCTCTGTCTCAAAAATAAATAAACGTTAAAAAAAAATTTTTTTTTTTTTTTAAAGTTTTTTCATCAATTTGGGAGAGAAACCATTTGGATACAGACAAGCCTGCCTGGTTTGATGCTGCTGGTCTTTTCTGTCATCTGGCCTCAATCAGAACTCGAACTCAGCCACACAGGCCACCCTACAGCCAAAGAAATGTTTTGTAGCCGACAACTCAGTTTTCTTGCCAAGACAAGTTTTGTCTGATAAAACCTAAGGTGGTCAAGATTCAATGAAATCCCGGGGCGCCTGGGTGGCGCAGTCGGTTAAGCGTCCGACTTCAGCCAGGTCACGATCTTGCGGTCCGTGAGTTCGAGCCCCGCATCAGGCTCTGGGCTGATGGCTCGGAGCCTGGAGCCTGTTTCCGATTCTGTGTCTCCCTCTCTCTCTGCCCCTCCCCCGTTCATGTTCTGTCTCTCTCTGTCCCAAAAATAAATAAAAAACGTTGAAAAAAATTTAAAAAAAAAAAAAAAGATTCAATGAAATCCCTATCAATATTCCAATAATAGTCTTTGCAGAAACAGAAAAACATCCAAAAATTCATATGGAATCTCACCGGCCCCGTTGAGATCATTTCAGGACGAGCTTGCAAAAGGAAGAATGAAGTTGGAGGCCCCACACTTCCTGATTTCAAAACCTACTACAAATGCAGGAGTAACCAAGACAGGGAGGGACTGGCCTGAAGACCAGCGAAACAGAACAGAGTCCAGAAGATAACCTTTGCCCATACGGCCAAACAATTATCCACAAGAATGTCAAGACCACACCATGGGAAAAGGACGACAAATGGTGTCGGAAAACCTGGACAACCCCATGCAGAAGAAGGAAGCAGGCCCCCGCCTTACACTGTATACAAAATTAACTGAAAATGGATTAAAGACCGAAACTTAAGACCTAAAACTAAAAAAATCTCCTAGAAGAAAACAGGAGGAAAGCTTAAGGACATAGTATCTAGCCATGATTTCTTGGATAGGATACCAGAAGCACAGGCAGCCAAAGGGGGGATAAACAGATAAAAGGGACTGTATCAGACTTTAAAACTTCTCCACACCAAAGGAATCAATCGGGACACCTGGGTGGCTCAGTCAGTTAAGTGTCCAACTTCGGCTCAAGTCATGATCTCACTGTTCGTGAATTTGAGCCCCAAGTTGGGCTCTGTACTGACAGCTCAGAGCCTGGAGCCTGCTTCAGATTCTCTGCTTCGGATTCTGTGTCTCCCTCTCTCTCTCTCTCTCTGCCCTTCCTCCCATTGGTGCGCAATCTCTCTCAAAAACAAACAAACATTAAAAAAAAAAATCAACAGACTGTGGAGACAACCTATGTCATGGGATAAAATATTTGCAAATCATGTATCATGTAAGAGGATAATATCTAGAATATATAAGTAGCTTACACATCTCAACAAGGATATGTAAAGATGCTCACCACCACTAATCACAAGAGAAAGCAAATCAAGACCATGAAGAAATACCACCTCACATGCATCAGGATGGGCCCTATCAGAAGAATAGAAAATAACAAGTGTTGGTGAGGATATGAGGAAGTTGGAACCCTGTGGACCGCTCGCTGGTGGGAATGTAAAATGGTGCCGCCATTATGGAAAAATGGCATGGAGGATCCTCAGTGAATTAAAAATAGAATTACCATATGATTCAGCAATTCCACTTCTAAGTAACTAACCAAAAAAAATTTCAAAGCAGGATCTTGAAAAGATATTTGCACACCTACATCCACTGTAGTATATTATTCACTATACAAGTATGGAAGCAACCCAAATATCCATGAACAAATAAATAGAGAGAATGTGGTTTATACACACAATGGAATATCATGTGGCCTCAAAAAAGAAGGAAATCCTGTCACATGCTACATTTAGGGAGGCCCTGCAGACATGCTAAGCAAAATAAGCCAGTCTCAAAAGGGCAAATACTACATTATTCCACCCATAGGAAGTCTCTAATGTCATTAAAATCATAGCCACAGAAAGTATAAAGGTGGTTTCCATGAGCTGGGGGGAAGAGAAAATAAAGAATTAGGGCTTTCATGGTTATTGAGTTTCAGTTTTGCAAGATGAAGACGTTCTAGAGATGTGTCTGCACAACACTGTGAATATACTGAACACGAATGAACTAGACACTTAATAATGGCGAAGATGGAGGGGTGCCTGGGGGGCTCAGTCAGTTAAGCATCAGACTTCGGCTCAGGTCATGATCTCACGGTTTGTGGGTTCGAGCTCCGCATCAGGCTCTGTACTGACAGCTCGGAGCCTGGAGCCTGCTTCGGATTCTCTCTCTCTGCCCCTCCCTCTGTCTCCCTCTCTCTCTGCCCTCCCCTGCTCATGCTCCGTCTCTCTCAAGAATAAATAGACATTTTTTTAAAGTTATAAAAATTGGTGAAGATGGAAATTTTAATCCTATGTGTTTATGACCGTAATTTAAAAAAAAAAAAAAAAACATAAAACAAAAATCCTATTAAAAAAAATCCAAGGAACTTAATAATATTGAGTTTACTCAACCAGACTGCAATGTTGGACTCCCCAAATAAAGTCACGTAAGAATCCATTCTAAATAACATAATGATGACTGCTAACATTTAGTGAACACAGATGCCAGGCTCAGGGCTAAGAGCTTCACATGTATCTTCTCGGTTAACAATCCCAACAGTTAGATCAGAATGATTATGTCCAATTTATACACATATCGAGGCTGAGACAGGTCACACTCTGGTAAGGACTGCAGGACTCCCAGCCTGTGCCACTGAGTAAGATGCTGCATGTTGTATGATATAGTACCTTCTCTGGTTAAACACTTAACCTGCGCCACAGAGTGAAACTCACCACAGATGCCATCTTTTCCTAATTAAACAGAGATAAATAGCCAACCAGCAATTGTGGGCTTGAGAAATTGTCAGAATAGAAGGGGCCCGTGTCAATTTCCCTTTTTATCATAGAGCCTCCCAGAGTTGCCCCAGCTGAGGAGTCCCTCACTCAGCTCCCTTCTTTTTGACCTACATTTATAAATAAATGCTAGCAAACATCCTTTGGGGAAACCTATTTACAGCTGAAGCATGCTCATTCCCCAACCTTGCACAGCAAAATTGCAGAAGGCATATATTATTACATTCCTTCACTGAGAACAGTCCGTGAGACCAGATCGCTATCAGTTTTCTCATCTCAAACTAGCTGCTCAAGGCCTAAGGACTGAGAGACACAGCTAAGGCTGCTGGCTGGGTGACATGGCTTTACTGATCAGTGCAATGAGAAGAAGAAGTTACATCCAAGTATGAAAGGAGATTGTTTACAAGTATGCATAACACTACGGAGCAAAGGTCTTGAAGATTTTTTGTGGACATAACAGACAAGCAAACTGCAACTAAAAAACCAAGTAGGAGCAATCCCTGCTCTGGGGAGGACCCTCTAGGTCTGGGGAGGACCTGCTGTTCCTAAAACAATCCCTGTCTATTGGTCCACAGACGATTGTGCCTTTCTGCCACCTGCCTTTGCCAAGAGAGCATTGTCACAGTTGCAGTCTCTATCCTATCTTTACCACTCCATTCCTCCTATATAGCCGACTGGAATCCAGGCTCCCACTGATTTTCCTTTGCAAACTTAGCAAGGAGTCAGGCTTCCTTAGGCGAGGCGGCAGTGAGCTCCGCCTCTGGCTGTTGGAAGTGGCAGAAAGCGGGTCTCCTTTGCTCGGGTTCCCTTCACCAGCCAGCACAGACCACAGCCCAAAGCGCTGCATTGGAACGAGGCTCAGCCACGGTGCGGGCTGCGTCCTCTGCAGCCTATTAGCACTGCCGCTGTTTGACAAAAATACATCCAGATGCTGAAAATTTAACTGCAGGCTTCGGTGATACAACCACAGGAAGAAGCAAATGATTATTGTTTTTAAAGGCTTTCTCTAGTTTCGACAGTAAATCAAGACAATGGGATTTCTGGGGAAGTATGGGGAAGGACAGCCCGTACTTTTCAGGCACGGTGATGTGCCCTGTTAAACAACTAGATCTTATGTGTTTCTGTCCTTCTGTTAGAAGGGATGCCCAGAATTGTCACCCAGAATACGCCTTTCGATCTTGGTAAATCCCAAGTGGGAAAAAGAGACAAACAGAAGTCAAAGCGCCGGACCAAAAATTCAGGATCATGGACACATTAAAAGTCAAAAAAAAGTTTAAGCAACTTCAATATCCAGATTCACGTGTTCAGTTTGATCCACTTAAGCTAAAACTAGATGCCGCCACAAGGGCTTGGGCGGTAGAATCCAGACTTCTCATCGCTATCCTAAGGATCTGAAAGGACCACATATTTGTTCTCGCATATGCAACCATAGATTATAAAAGAGGCGAACATAACCACAATGCTTGCATTAAAATAGCTCCAAATGGACTATCTGTACTAATGGGAAGAGTTTGCCACAGGCAGTAATTATGTCTGGAAATTGCACACAGAGAAAGAGAAGGAGAGAGAGAAAGGGGTCTTCCTAGTTCCCAACTCCAAAGCCCTGCAGGACAAGACCTCCTCTCATGAATCACGATGCATCATTTACCCAAAGAGGGCTTTACGTTTCTTGGGGTGCTGGATAACAGCTCCCGGGTTGCAGACCCAGGAGGTCCTGGAGCCCCGGCCCTCAGACCCCTGACCCAAGGACCCAGAGACAGATTGTGGCAATACGATCCCGGCAATACAACAGCCCCTTCACCAGGCCCCTAAGGGAACACGTTCTGTGGTTTTCGGAGCGTAGGCACTTCAGGTAAACAGAGCGCTGTCCGGTAGAACTGCCAGAAGCCGTGCTGCGTTCCGATTATGGTAAACAGACCGGCAGCAGAAGAAGCAAACACTTATGCTTCTTTGGTTTTCTGTAGCCTTGGAGCCGCGTGGTAACCACACAAGTCTCATGGTCCCTAGAGAAACCAATCCTGACAACTGCCGGGGAACTTACACTCGCTTTCCCCTGACCACACGCAGCCACGTGCCATCACTGACCTTCCCAACCAGACCATGAGGCTCCAGAGGGAGGGGATCCGTCTTCTCCACCGTTGTATCCCCCACGCCCCTAGTATGGGCCTGGAGGTCTGCCGTGAGTTATAGGACCGACAGCATGAAGACAGAGAGGGACTGAGACCCCTGTTCTAAACCCAAAGGTGAAGGGGCTGGTAACGGGGAATCTGTGGATTTCCTTGTTCTGGAAAGGCAAGGAGTTCTGCTTTAGGCCTAGGGGGCATTTCTTAGTCTGCTTGGGGCTGCTACACTGAAGTGCCACAGACTGAGTGACTTGTAGACGGCAGGCATTTGCCCCTCACAGCTGTAGAGGTTGCCGTCTGAGGTAAGGGGCACGGCAGAGTAGGGCTCTGGTGAAAATGAATACCTCTGGCAGGTTGCAGACCGCTGACTTCTCACCCTGTCCTCACATGGCCGGGAGCACAGTGAGCCCTCTGGGGGCTCTTCTCAGGACACGCATCCCATTCGGGAGGGCTCCGCCCTCACGACCTGATCACCCCCCCAAGACTCCACCTCCTAACCCCATCAGCTTAGGAATAAGGCTTCCATCTATGAATTTTGAGAAGGACACAAACATCCAGCCTAAAACTGAGCACAACACCTAACTAAAGTAAATCTGAAAAAACATGCCGAAATCTAAATATGTTATGCTAATTGTACCTACAGAACAGTGATGCTTGGGAGTGTTTTGTTGTTGTTGTTGTTGTTGTTGTTTATACAAAGACAGGAAAGAGAGCCTTCAACTCAACTGAAAAAGAAACTGGCCCTGCTTTCAGGGAGACTATGGGAGGCTCCACACACTTTTAATAAAAAAATATAAATAAACAGTGAACATCCCAGATCATTGGGGTTTTTTGTTTATGTATTTATTTGGGGAGAGAGAGAGCAGGGGAAGGTCTGACACAGAGAATCCCAAGCATGCTCTGAGCTGTCAGCACAGAGCCCCATGTGGGGCTTGACTGCACAAACCGTGAAATCATGACCTGAGCCGAAATCAAGAGTCGGATGCTTAAATGACTGAGCCACCCAGGCGCCCCATCTCCCAGATCATTTATGGACTACCACCTACCCCAAATGGCACTTCAGTGATAGTTGGAGTCAATCATGACCTAACTTTTAAATATGAGCACACTACGTATTATTTTTGTCAAAGACGATCTATTCTGCCAAGAACTTGTAAGTCATACAATTACATCTATTATTTAACAGAAAACAAATTACGTAACCCTCTGAAAAAAACACACTCTTGATTAAATTAATGGTTCCTGAAAAGTCGTTCTTTTCTTGTAAATTATATTCCATAACCTGAGAAAACTTGCATCATCTAGAGCAGAGAAAGCTTAGTCAGCATCTTCTCATCTCATCATCGGGAGAAAGGGCAAGAGCCACGTGTCCTCCCAAGACGGCAGTGAGAGAATTCATTCTTCAGTCTTCTCCTCACTCTGGCCCCCTTCCCTGGCTCCGCACCCACCACCCTTCTCCACAGCCCTTCTGAGGCTTGGGAAATAAGCTCTTCTGGGGGAGGCAGGGTGCCCCACAGGCCCCACGGGCTGTGCCAGCCCAGTCTGCCGCAGTGACCCTGATGTTCCGCCACTTTGGTTCCCAGCACACCCCCTTCGAGGTTTAGGCATCAACACCAGCACAGGTAACTCCCAGAAGGGTACAGGGACACAGGCGGCTTCCTAAAGCAACAAATTACGTGGGAAGGATTGGTCATGAAGCCCAGTCAATTCACTATAAGATCTTATAGTGTTTGGAGCTTCCTTCCCTTAAGTAAATGGGATTAGAGAGTTCTAACCATGGAGGAAATTCTCTCCTTCTCGTAACCTGAATATGCCATACTAACATTTAAATACACTTTCCTTCATTAGGTACTTGGTGGTTTCTACACCCTTATCTTTCCTAAAACTGCCATCAGAGGTCACGGGTGGCCCCCTAACTGGTGGATCCACTGGGAGTTGTCACCCCCACAGTGATCCTGCCGGTCACTACCACTGCCTCCTTCACACACAGGGCAAATTCCACCTTCTCCTCAATTCTTCTCTCCTGTTCCTGGCTCTCATCCTCCAACTGACCTTCCTCAAGTCCCTTCCCAGGGTCTTTACCCTCCACCAAACTTTTTACCAGGGCTCGCTCTAGGATTCCACTATCAAATATACAGATGGATGCCACGGAGGTCCCGCGTGCAAAGGATTACAAAACTGGGGATGATACGCTTTTGAAAAAGACAGGGATTAGTGGAGCCTTATAACTTCATTCGAATATGCAACTCCCACACCACCGACTTGTGATATAGTGGTTGATCCAGAAGGACCAGAGTCAGGATCTTGGCAGCGAAGAGCGGTGCCTTGCCACCAGCAAAGCAAGAGCCCAGTAAAGGGAATGGCGGTCCGGCTGTCGCGCTAATGTTTTCACATATCACACCATGCCAGAGTTATCCGTTTTCCTAGCTGTTCCCTCAGATAAGTGGCATATCCTAAAATATAAATATGAGGTTATTCATTACAAGTTCTGTCGTACTCAGGTCCCTACCTAGAACCCCTTGATGGAATCTCGCTATATTTAGAAATCAACCTACACCCCTTACACTGGTCCGCAATGCCTACATGTCTGGTCCCTGCCCACTTTTCAAATCTTCCCGGCTTCTGTGAGGGTCCCTCGATCCCGCCAGGATCCAAACTCCAAATCCAGAACCAATCACATTGTGTATGTTCACACGGCAGAATAGCACAGTTCCAGTCACTGGAGAATATATGTGTGATGGCACGGGATACCGTTTTTATAAAATTCAGAAGCAAGCAAATCTAAAAATATGTTATTTAGGAGTACGTTGTGAATCCTGTGGTAAAAATCAAGGACACAAAGCGAAGGAGAAACTAAGGGCAAGAGGGCAGCAGTTTCCAGGAGAGGGAGGTGAGCCTAGGATGGGGCCAGGCAGAGTCCCAGGGAGTTGTAGTTTACGTTTAAGCCACATACTCTATACATACATAACCTGCGTTCTTTCATATGCACCTGGTATTTCATAATTTTTTTTTCAAAAAATTTTTTTTCAACGTTTATTTATTTTTGAGACAGAGAGAGACAGAGCATGAACGGGGGAGGGTCAGAGAGAGAGGGAGACACAGAAATCGGAAGCAGGCTCCAGGCTCTGAGCTGTCAGCACAGAGCCCGACACGGGGCTCGAACTCACGGACCGCGAGATCATGACCTGAGCCGAAGTCGGACGCTTAACCGACTGAGCCGCCCAGGCGCCCCGATAATTTTAGAAGAAATGTAAGACCAAGTTTGCTGGGCCACACCATGGCTGCCTGCACCCAACTGCAATTCAATTTACTGTGTCCCCGTCTCCACTGCCAAGCTCCTAGTCCTTCTGGATTAGCGCCCCACAACGAGTCGGCTGTTAACAGGAACTGCAAATTTGAATAAAATTATGTCACCACTAAGCCTTCTCTTTTTCTAAACCCTATCATGTACTTTCTTAACCCTTTGCACACAGAACCTACTCTGCATTCATCCGGCATGTTTAGCGGACCTGCAATTCCCTGGAGCAGCCGTTGTGCAGTGGCTGTTTCCCCAGGACACGGAGGCTGGTGGGCTGGCTGGTTCGGTACCCCATGTCCCACTTTATTCCTAGCTGACACGTGCCACTGCCAACCTGCGTGAACTTGAGTCTTGGGGGTCCCCAGAGCTGCCCCATCACCCGACACATCCTGGGCCATTCTGACATCTGCTGGTCTCTTGAAGGACGCTTACATGTCAAAGGGCTCCCTCAGTTCAAATCCTGGCTCCCCCACTCACCCAGAAGCTTGACCTTGAGCAAAGGACTTAAAATGGAAACAATCATTGGAACCTCTCACTTGAGCTGTTTTTTTTTGTTTGTTTTTTTTTTTAACGTTTATTTATTTTTGAGACAGAGAGAGACAGAGCATGAACGGGGGAGGGTCAGAGAGAGGGAGACACAGAATCTGAAACAGGCTCCAGGCTCTGAGTCGTCAGCCCAGAGCCCGAAGCGGGGCTCGAACTCACGGATCGTGAGATCATGACCTGAGCTGAAGTCGGTCGCCTAACCAACTGAGCCACCCAGGCGCCCCTCACTTGAGCTGTTTTAAGGATTAGATGAGACACTGCACCTACAGCAGTGCCTGGATCTGCTCGGTGAGGGTTAGCATATCATAATAATGATGACCTGCGCTGACCAGAGATGATGATTATAATAATAATAATGTAACTATTATATTATCATTATTATTATTATTATTATTCGTTATCCGAACTGACCAGAAAGACAAAGCATAAAAACAGAGGTCGCTCGGAAAGATCAAAAGTCAGCAAAGAGCAAAGTCTCAGAGCAACATTCAGTCATGTGGCGTATCACACATGAAGTGGCCAGAGGGTCAGTTACCAGAGAGCCAACAGAGAAAGCAAGGTCCAAACAGAGAAAACTGGGAAACACAGGCTGCACAGCAGCCCAGGGTCTCCCACTGAAAGGGGAAGGGGAAGGAGGGCAGCCGAAACTGGGGACAGGCAGCCTGGAATCCACCATCGGTCACCACCAGTGCGGTGCCCGCCCCTCTGCCCCCCAGGAGCCTCGCTTTACAGACCTGGGGACCAAAATGCAGCGTTCACCATCTGGCCACTGTCCCAGACTATCTCCTCACCAGCCTTCGCCCATCAGGCATCCTGACCTGCCCTTGCACTGGACCGTGCCCATCGCGGACGACAAGGACGAGGTTCAGTAGGTTGGACCTCCCGTCATCCGCAGACCCACAGTCAAAGCCTCATGGCTCGGCACCACAGACCTGAAACTTGGTCAGAAAGCCAGGGCCACTCTGGCACCTTGTTCTGCCCGCCAGGCTCACAGAGGGCACGATGACCCTCTTGATTCTCTTTGCTTCCTCTTGGTCGGTCAAGCAACACCCAGTGCCAGTGCGGAGCTCGGCGAGAACAGTCACAGGACGCAGCCCAACTCTGTACATCCCTCTCTGTCGCATCCCAGAGCCTGGTCGGCAGTGCCCAGGTGCTGCTGGACAGGTGGCGTGAGTGAGACGCATGCGGGTTCCGGGTGGGAACACACGGGGAACAGAGCCCTACTCAGACACCTGTTAGCCATGGGACTTCCCCGCAGTTCCTTAACCCTCCAAGTCTGTGCTCTCAGCCGTAGGACAAGAGGTATGATCCCAGGACAGAGGTGCTGGGAAGGGAAATGAAATAATACAGACAAAGGGCTTAATAGAGTAGCTAAAGTTCATCGATTCCAATATATATTAGCTGTTCCTCCTCTTTCCCCCTTCTAGAGGACTGGCCTGCAGGATTCTGAAGGGCTCCTAAAAGATCTCCCTGGGGGATCACAAGTAGAATCTAATACCAGCTTCTGAATGTCTTGACAAATCTTCAAGCTTGCCTGTAAAAACTACAATAGGAAAAGCTGAGTCACAGTGTGATTAACCTTATCAGCAGACGGCAGTTTTAGTGAATCTTTGTCCAACAAGCTCTACAAGTATATCTCTCGACTATTTGAAATTATTTCTGAAAATGAGTAAAGCAATGTAGATGTCCCAGTGCTGTTTCTGTGTCACTGTGACCTGTCACATGGCAGAGATAAAACTTGCTAATCAGGACACTCTTGGAGAAGAAGAGCAAGACTGCCCTAAAAGATATCAATTTTATTACAGTAGCTATTGTCATTTAGGCAAGAGAGTGTTAGCAGAGGGACAGACAAATCTACAGGACACAGAACTCAGAAACATACGTACAACAAAGGTAGCAATTGGCAAAGATAGCCTAGTAAATAAACAGTACGAGGACAATCATTTATGTACATTTTTAAAAATGTACCTTGGGTATGCACCTCACACTATACGCCCTACATTAAGTGGTTATTAAGAACCCAAAGGTATCCCTTGGGTAAATTCCTAGCAGTGCTATTGCTGGGTCATAGGGTAGGTCTATTTTTAATTTTACCCAAGGGATACAGGAGTACTGATGCACAGGGGCACTTGTACCCCAATGTTTATAGCAGCACTCTCAACAATAGCCAAATTATGGAAAGAACCTAAATGTCCATCAACTGATGAATGGATAAAAAAATTGTGGTTTATATACACAATGGAGTACTACGTGGCAATGAGAAAGAATGAAATAT
This sequence comes from Puma concolor, assembly GCF_028749965.1. Lineage (NCBI taxonomy): Eukaryota > Metazoa > Chordata > Mammalia > Carnivora > Felidae > Puma > Puma concolor. Next base: position 11,671,403 of record NC_141677.1, read on the forward strand.
GGCCCTTTGTAGCAACATGGATGGAACTGGAGAGTGTTATGCTAAGTGAAATAAGCCATACAGAGAAAGACAGATACCATATGGTTTCACTCTTATGTGGATCCTGAGAAATTTAACAGATATCCATGGGGGAGGGGAAGGGGAAAAAAAAAAAAAAGAGGTTAGAATGGAAGAGAGCCAAAGCATAAGAGAGTCTTAAAAACTGAGAACAGGGGCGCCTGGGTGGCGCAGTCGGTTAAGCGTCCGGCTTCAGCCAGGTCACGATCTCGCGGTCCGTGAGTTCGAGCCCCGCGTCAGGCTCTGGGCTGATGGCTCGGAGCCTGGAGCCTGTTTCCGATTCTGTGTCTCCCTCTCTCTCTGCCCCTCCCCCGTTCATGCTCTGTCTCTCTCTGTCCCAAAAATAAATAAAAACGTTGAAAAAAAAAATTAAAAAAAAAAAAAAACTGAGAACAAACTGAGGGTTGATGGGGGGTGGGAGGGAGGGGAGGGTGGGTGATGGGTATTGAGGAGGGCACTTTTTGGGATGAGTACTGGGTGTTGTATGGAAACCAATTTGACAATAAACTTCATATATTGAAAAATAAAATAATAAATAAATAAATAAATAAAATAAAGAACCCAAAGGTTAGAAAGGAAAATGCTGAGATTTTCAGAAGGAAATTAAAACAAAAACAAAACCATGACCCTGGAGGAGAGAAGGGTTTCTTCAAACACAGAAGAGTCCTAACTATGAAGAAAACTAGACAAATTCTCCTACTGTAAGAATTAAGAACGCCTGTTCACTACAAAACTCCAGAAAGAAGAATGGAAAAGACAAGGTTGATGGCACATGTGACCAACAAAGAACTGAATATGCAAAGAAAGTAAGAAAAATTACAGCTGAAAAGACAAATAAGACGTCCGTGCTGGAAGGAGAAAGACCAACAGCCAATAGCCATGCGAAGAGATATTCAAGCACATGATGAATCAAAGAAATGGTAATTAAAGCCACCGTGAGATTTCATTTTACATCCCTCATCTTGGCAAAAACTAATGTCTGACAATGTCAAGTACGGCAAAGACATACAGCAAGTCAAATTCTTACACTTCCCTGGCAAGAGAGGATGCTGAAAAATAACTTGGCATGATCTCGTGAACACGAACACACACCCTACAACCCAGTAAGTTCCTTCCTCCGTGTAAATCCTGAAGAAATTCCGGCACATGTACTTCAGGAGACATTTACAAGCCTGTTCCTAGAAGCTATTAAAAAAAAAATAATAATCTTAAGGGAAGAGTCTAATGACCAATAATAGTTTGTATAAATGGTTATTTATTTACAAAGTGAAATACGGTACACTTGCACAAATAAATGATCTACAGCTACCAGCACTGGTGTGAATCAGTGAGAAACATAATGTTCAGTGACATTAACAAGTTGCAGAATACACTGATGGCATGGGAAATCATCTTTCAAGCTCAGAAACAAGCCAATAACACACTGGTGTGTGTTTTTAAAAAACGGGAAAGCGGGGCACCTGGGTGACTCAGTAGGTTGAGCATCCAACTTCGGCTCAGGTCATAATCTCCAGGCTCCTGAGTTGGAGCCCCGCTTGGAGCCCCACGTCGGGCTCTGTGCTAGCAGCTCGGAGCCTGGAGCCTGCTTTGGATACTCTGTCTACCTCTCTCTCTGCCCCTCCCCCACTCTGTCTCAAAAGTACATAAACGTTAAAAAAATTTTTTTTTCTTTACATGGGAAAGCAAGAAAACAAGAAAAAAAAATAAGGATAGAGATTATCTACTGGGAAATGAGAATTTCTATCAGGAAAAAGATCCCAGGAAACCACTGAAGCTGGCAATGGTTCTTAAGCTGGGGGCTGTGCTCACATAATGTCAATGTATTGCTAGTGTTCATAATTTACGAATCTGTGACATTATTTTAAATATCTAAAGCTTGATCATTTTGGAAAGAATTTTAAGATCCAATCTGCTATTCGCATCATGTCCCAAAATGACAGAGCAATTCCAAAGCAGGCAGCTGAGTTTATTACATAGTGGCCAATTCAGAAGGACACACGCAAAAGATACTACCAGTAGGAGAGCAAAGAAATACTCTTAACAGTCACCGAAACCAGGATCCATGCGTTATGAGGTTGATGAGGAGATATTATTTTGAAGGACAGCATAACATATACTAAAGACTATTTATTTATGAAAAGATCTAGTTAGTTCATCTGGGAAAAGGCCCGGTAATCTCAGTAAATACCAAGATATTATTTCCTCCCGTATTAACGAAACGTCTGACACGTGTCCTCCCAGTATTAACTTGTGTCAGACACAGTTTCCTGAACCACTGTGCTCTTGAACCTTTTACTAAGCTTTCGTACCAACTTCAAGAACATCTTCACCAGACACAGGGCAGTCCAAGGCAAATTAAGGGTTTGCGACCAACTGCATCAAATGTGGATATTTTCACTGAGATCCCAGCAAAAGGCAACACCCTGCAATGTTAAAGACTTATACTCTTTAAAAAACACATTGTTCTCCAGGTACACAAAGTACTAACAGTTTGATCACAAATTGGGTAAATTGGACAGCCAATGGAAATTATTAAAGTAAGACTATAAAATAAATCTGATATTAAAGTTTGGTTTTTATTTTTATTTTTTTTAATATGATATTGTCAAATTGGTTTCCATACAACATCCGGTGCTCATCCCAACAGGTGCCCCCTCCTCAATACCCATCACCCACCCTCCCCTCCCTCCCACCCCCCATCAGTCCTCAATTTGTTCTCAGTATTTAAGAGTCTCTTATGGTTTGCCTCCCTCCCTCTCTAACCTTTTCTTTTTTCCCTTCCCCTCCCCCATGGTCTTCTGTTACGTTTCTCAGGATCCACATAAGAGTGAAAAAATACGGTATCTGTCTTTCTCTGTATGACTTATTTCACTTAGCATAACAATCTCCAGTTCCATCCACATTGCTACAAAAGGCCAGATTTCATTCTTTCTCATTGACACGTAGTATTCCATTGTGTATATAAACCATAATTTCTTTATCCATTCATCAGTTGATGGACATTTAGGCTCTTTCCATAGTTTGGCTATTGTTGAAAGTGCTGCTATCAACATTGGGGTACAAGTGCCCCTATGCATCAGCACTCCTGTATCCCTTGGGTAAATTCCCAGCAGTGCTATTGCTGGGTCATAGGGTAGATCTATTTTTAATTTTTTGAGGAACCTCCACACTGTTTTCCAGAGCGGCTGCACCAGTTTGCATTCCCACCAACAGTGCAAGAGGGTTCCCGTTTCTCCACATCCTCTCCAGCATCTGTAGTCTCCTGATTTGTTCATTTCAGCCCCTCTGACTGGTGTGAGGTTATATCTGAGGGTGGTTTTGATTTGTATTTCCCTGATGAGGAGCGACGTTGAGCATCTTTTCATGTGCCTGTTGGCCATCTGGATGTCTTCTTTAGAGAAGTGTCCATTCATGTCTTCTGCCCATTTCTTCACTGGATTATTTGTTTTTTGGGTGTGGAGTTTGGGGAGCTCTTTATAGATTTTGGATACTAGCCCTTTGTCCAATATGTCATTTGTAAATATCTGTTCCCATCCTGTTGGTTGCCTTTTAGTTTTGTTGATTGTTTCCTTTGCAGTGCAGAAGCTTTTTATCTTCATGACGTCCCAACAGTTCATTTTTGCATTTAATTCCCTTGTCTTTGGAGATGTTTCAAGTAAGAAATTGCTGCGGCTGAGGTCAGAGAGGTTTTTTTCCTGCTTTGTCCTCTAGGGTTTTGATGGTTTCCTGTCTCACATTCAGGTCCTTCATCCATTTTGAGTTTATTTTTGTGAATGGTGTAAGAAAGTGGTCTAGTTTCATTCTTCTGCATGTTGCTGTCCAGCTCTCCCAGCACCATTTGTTAAAGAGACTGTCTTTTTTCCATTGGATATTCTTTCCTGCTTTGTCAAAGATGAGTTGGCCATATGTTTGTGGGTCTAGTTCTGGGGTTTCTATTCTATTCCATTGGTCTATGTGTCTGTTTTTGTGCCAATACCATGCTGTCTTGATGATTACAGCTTTGTAGCAGAGGCTAAAGTCTGGGATTGTGATGCCTCCTGCTTTGGTCTTCTTCTTCAAAATTACTTTGGCTATTCGGGGCCTTTTGTGGTTCCATACGAATTTTAGGATTGCTTGTTCTAGCTTTGAGAAGAACGCTGGTGAAATTTTGATTGGGATTGCATGAATGTGTAGATAGCTTTGGGTAGTTTTGACATTTTAACAAGATTTATTCTTCCAATTCATGAGCACAGAATGTTTTTCCATTTCTTTATATATTCTTCAATTTCCTTCATAAGCTTTCTATAGTTTTCAGCATACAGATCTTTTACATCTTTGGTTAGGTTTATTCCTATGTATTTTATGGTTCTTGGTACAATTGTGAATGGGATCAGTTTGTCCTTCTGTTGCTTCATTATTAGTGTATAAGAATGCAACTGATTTCTGAACATTAATTTTGTATCCTGTGGCTTTGCTGAATTCATGTATCAGTTCTAGCAGACTTTGGTGGAATCTTTCAGGTTTTCCATGTGTAATATGTCATCTGCAAAAAGTAAAAGCTTGACTTCATCGTTGCCAATTTTGATGCCTTTGATTTCCTTTTGTTGTCTGATTGCTGATGCTAGAACTTCCAGCACTATGTTAAACAACAGCAGTGAGAGTGGACATCCCTGTCATGTTCCTGATTTCAGGGGGAAAACTCTCAGTTTTTCCCCATTGAGGATGATATTAGCTGTGGGCTTTTCATAAACAGCTTTTATGATGTTTAAGTATGTTCCTTCTATCCCGACTTTCTCGAGGGTTTTTATTAAGAAAGGATGCTCGGGGCGCCTGGGTGGCGCAGTCGGTTGAGCGGCCGACTTCAGCCAGGTCACGATCTCGCGGTCCGTGAGTTCGAGCCCCACGTCAGGCTCTGGGCTGATGGCTTGGAGCCTGGAGCCTGTTTCCGATTCTGTGTCTCCCTCTCTCTCTGCCCCTCCCCCGTTCATGCTCTGTCTCTCTCTGTCCCAAAAATAAATAAAAAATGTTAAAAGAAAGGATGCTCAATTTTGACAAATGTTTTTTTCTGCATCGATTGACAGGATCATATGGTTCTTATCTTTTCTTTTATTAATGTGATGTATCACACTGATTGATTTGCGAATGTTGAACCAGCCCTGCAGCCCAGGAATGAATCCCAGGAATGCAGCCCAGGAATGAATTGATCATGGTGAATAATTCTTTTTATATGCTGTTGAATTCGATTTGCTAGTATCTCATTGAGTATTTTTGCATCCATATTCATCAGGGATATTGGCCTGTAGTTCTCTTTTTTTGCTGGGCCTCTGTCTGGTTTTTTAGATAGTAAGACTTGCATGTCACAAAACCTAGGGTTTACTTATTTCAAACAGTGCTCAGTCCAACTAAGGGACAGACTCCAATAAAATCACCTCACAGCCGTTTCTGTGATTCTTGCAAGGACCATAAGTGTTTATATATAATAGTATATTTTAAAGTAGGAACCACTGTCCATTGAAGTTAGACAATATTAGCTGAGCAAACTTTACAAGCTGAATGTGATTGAAATAACATTCGCCATTTGTCTGAGTGCACAGGAAATTATTATAATTTAAAAATTAACTCTCCAACCTATCATATCTACAATATGCCTAACACTGACAGTGATTAACGCTACAGACGGCAGACGGAGAAGACCAGCTACGGGCTTTCCAAATTACGGCTGTCAAGATAGGAAAGAGGTCCTATTAAGAAGCCCTTTTGTCTCTAAATGAGGAATACAGGGGAAAGACCAGGATGAATCTGGAACCCAACAGATGTTGTGCTGGCTAGGACTGTCTTAGTTAGCAGGGCACTCTGCCTGGAATCAGAAATACTCTTAGCTTCAAAATATGTGTTCTACTGTCAGTGACAGAGTATTTCTCTGCTCTCTTGCCACCAATGTCTTTGCCCAGGTCCTTCTGAATTGGTCACGACACGATAAAGTCAGCTGTCTACTTTGGAACTGCTCTGTGGTTTAGGACATGATAGAACAGCAACTTTGATCTTAAGGCTCTTTTCAAAGGCATTCAAAATTATATATAAAGTGTGCCATAGGCATTAAGAACGGTACGTTTAGATTCCGAAAGAATTCACATGAATGGTTCCATTAGTTCTACTACATGAAGTACAAGACAGCCAATTTCCAAATGTATTATAGATGCACATACAAGCATGTGCCTATACAAGTAGGCAGGTATAGAGAGACATGCTGAAAGGGAGAAATCATACATGGTTATGGGCATGACTCTAAAGAAATACAAAATGTTCTGAAGGCCAAACTAGAAAATAAACCTGGAATGCTTCCAGCAGACTGGCATGCATAACAGCAGATTCCAGAGCAACCATTTGCTATTTTAAGATCCACCATAAGGAAAATAAAGAGGGAAAAAAAGTATTTCTGAAAAATACATTAAAAATTCAAGAACTATAGCATACAGTTAAGGTGCCCTAGAGGACACTATCCAGATTGAATGTGGTATGCAAAGAATATATGCTAAACAACATATCTATAAAATGTAATGCAAGACATAACATTTTTTAAATAAACAGAAAAATAGGAGCCTTCAGATTAGGAGTATTCTAAGACTTGCATATTCAAAAGCTATGCAGAAGCACATGATTCATTTAGAAGTGATGTATTATTAATAAGACTAAGGCTTTGCAATCATAAAGATTGACTCATGGTCATACACTTAAAACCTGGAGGAAAATATTTGTTAATAAATGTTGCAAAGAGAAAACCTTAACTAATTGTTTCTTTAGCCTTCATTGATTAACTTAGGTAAGTCAGTCACTTGGTTCTTTTTAAAGTGGAAGCCATCACAAAGATTACCTTTCCCTCATAAGTCATCAAAAGATTTCACCAATGCTGCTCAATCGTGATCCTGTATCATTGCTGGGGTATTTCTAACAGCCTGGTCTAAAACAGCCCCATTATGAGATTACTCCTAACTATTTAGCACAAACTAAGTGCATCCTCCCCACTTTGCTGACTGCTAAAAGCAACAGGTATATTTTAGAAAGAGCATGAGATTAATAAATTTCAGATTTGGTCTAAAGTTAAAATACAGAACTAAGTAGGTGACTACACTTCATTCTCTCAGGTGCTATCATAGAAGGAGGTGGGGAAGTGAACCCCAAATGGGGCAGTGAGGTCAGCACAGGCTGAGGACGGGGTAGGTGCAACAGGTGGGTGATGAGGAAGGCAGGTTCACAAGTATGAAAGATCAACATCGAGACAGAGTAGGTGCATCTGAACTCCAAGTTTGGTTCAAAGGGAACCTCGTTTAGGAGCAAGTGACTAAAGGTGATGGCTTAGAGCTGGCCAGAAACCAGATCACAAGTTACGACCCAACTTGATTTAAGCAAGAATATAGCGGTTGTTTATGATTTTTTAATACTACCACTAACCTCAGGGCAGATTAAAACTCAAAATACTCAAGGACAACTCCGAGCCACGCTGCTTTATTATAAAGGTACCACTCATGGTCTAACCCATTAAATATCTTCTGCTTAAATATTAAACTATATTGAATGAAGAAAAATGAAACGTTTTTTAATTTTTATTTATTTTGAGAGAAAGAGAGAAAGAAAGTGGGGGAGGGGCAGAGAGAGAGGGAGAAAGAGAATCCCAAGCATGCCCCACACTGTCAGCACAGAGCCCAATGCAGGGCTTGAACTCACGAACCATGAGATCATGACCTGAGCTGAAAGAGTCGAACACTTAACCAATTGAGCCACCCAGGTGTCCCAAAAATGAAACATTTTTTTAAATTCTCATGAACACTCTACCATAATTATCCTTGGAATGCTGTCTTAAATTAACTATGTTAATCTTTTATCACGAAGGTAGACTCTTTCAGTGAGTCTGTCCAATTTTCTAATGCCTACACAGCAATTAGGAATCATGTATATTATCAGGGCACCTGGGTGGCTCAGTCGGTTAAGCATCCAACTTTGGCTCAGGTCATGATCTCGTGGTTTGTGGGTTCGAGCCCTGCGTTGGGCTCTGTGCTGACAGCTTGAGAACCTGAAGCCTGCTTCAGATTCTGTGTGTGTGTGTGTGTCTCTCTCTGCCCCTCCCCCACTCATATTATGCCTCTCTCTCTCTCAAAAATAAACATTAAAATTAAAAAAAAAAAAGAATCATGCATATTATCTACAAGAGCCAAATTACAGAAACAGCCCAAGGGTCCATTGACTGACGAATGGATAAAGAAGATGTGGTACGTATACACAATGGAAAAAATCACTCAGCCATCAAAAAGAATGAAATTTTGCTCATTGCAACACATGGATGGGCGGAGCCAGAGAGTATAATGCTAAGTGAAACAAGTCAGAGAAGGAAAGACACATATTACATGATTTCACCCATGTGGAATTTAAGAAATAAAACAAGTGAGCAAAGGGGAAAAAAAAGAAAGAGACAAACCAAGAAACAGACTCTTGGCCATAGAGAAATGATGGCACCAGAAGGGAGGTGGGGGGAAGGGTAAAATAGGTGAAAGAGACTGAGGAGTGAGCTCGAGATGAGCACCAGGTGTGGTATGGTATGGAAGTGTTGAATCTCTATTGTACGCCTGAAACTATACTGTAAACGTTATAAATGTAAACTATAATTGTAAACTAAACCTTATATAAACTGTATGTTATATGTCGTATACATATGTTATATATACATACAACTGTATGTTGTATGTATATATAAACTGAATGTTAACTACCTGGAATTTAAAGACAAAGTTAGAACAAAACAAAAAGAAACATGCATAAAAAGTGTCTGTGTTTCTATACAGACAAGGAGTCTGTGTGGATGGCACGTCCCAGCCTGTCGATGTGCAAAATTTAAGGCACAGAGAACGAGACCAGTAACTCCTGAGGAGGACGACTACCACCTGACCCTGCTTTTCTCTCCTGCAACTTCTGGACTACCACTCGGTGTTTTCTCAATGAAGTAACCACAATAACATTACGAGCTAACCGTCGTGGGGAGCCGACTCTGTGCAGGACCCCATCCTACACATACCTCCTATAACTCACCACAACCCAGTGCGAAGGGTTCTCTTCTGCCACCATTCTCCATTCTTGTTTCACAAAGGAGGCCACTCAGGTTTGGAGAGATTCAGTCATGTGCCCGGGACACAGGGCCAATAAGCAAGAGTGCCAGGCCTCAAACCAACTGTCTTTAGGCCCAAACCCCAGGGGGGAGCAGTGAGCCATGAAGCAAGACAGACACCAGCAAAGTGTGTTAAGGCTTCCTTTTTTATTCTCAGAACCGCTTGGAACCCCAGCTAGGGACACGTAGCTGCTAAGTAGAGAGTCATTAGTTGAACCTGTGACGTCTATAACAAGGTACCGGGTGTCAAGTTCGTCTTCCTGAACCTCGTCTGAAAAGTTGAGCCAACAACACCTTAGTAGTAGTAATAACCTTAAGAGAGTTACGGTGAGGATTAAGTGGGCAATAGGATTGCTTTGATTCCCAACAAGCAGCCAACAGCCCACTAAGCAGGTCTCTGACATCTGATTCCCCCAGTACTTGAACACAGTGAACAATCTTACCTAGGCTATAAGTCTACCTTTTTTTTTTTTCAATGTGTATTTATTTTTGAGAGAGAGAGAACGCAAGTGGGGGAGGGATGGAGAGGGGAACAGAGGATCTGAAGCAGGCTCTGCAGCGACAGCAGGGAACCCGATGCAGGGCTCGAACCCACAAACTGTGAGATCATGACCTGAGCCGGCTGAGCCACCCAGGCACCCCAGTCTACCTATCATGCTGTGTAAACAGCACGGCATGATGCAAACGGCCATCCCAGAAAGGGGAAATGTGGATTCCTTGGGAACCTCCCTGGGGCCCCGAAGTCACACTTACCACCTAGATGACGCAGCAATCTCTCCTGCCCCAACATTCTATGCGAAGTGAGTACTTAAAGAGCCTAAGTCGATAAAACTGGTCTTGCCAAAAACATCTCCAGGGCAAAGGAAGACTGGGTAAATTTCCGAAAGCATTTGTGTTTCACATCTCTTGTTACCCCTCCTAATCAAAGTTTTCTATTTTCGCTTCCCTGGCTTTATGAGGATGTTAGACTCATTGGAGCAGTGGCTTTCCTCTTTAAAAAGAGAATTCAAATTCGGTCATTTAAGAGGAAAGCAGTTGTAAAAATCATCATCTCTTTTTGCTTCCTGTGCACAGTATTTTAAAACTTTTTTTTAAGAAAACTTTTTTTCTTACGAGGACAACCTATTTTCTTTTTTTTTTTTTTTTTTAATGTTTATTTATTTTTTTGGGACAGAGAGAGACAGAGCATGAACGGGGGAGGGGCAGAGAGAGAGGGAGACACAGAATCGGAAACAGGCTCCAGGCTCCGAGCCATCAGCCCAGAGCCCGACGCGGGGCTCGAACTCACGGACCGCGAGATCGTGACCTGGCTGAAGTCGGCCGCTCAACCGACTGCGCCACCCAGGCGCCCAAGAGCCTACTGATTAAATGCATCTTTTATAGCTATACTTGAACTTAAAAGAGGAACGAGATCTCTTCTCCCGGAACAAATTAAACAGTGCTTCAATTATGCCCAAATACTAGTGGTGAGGGGCAGAGAGACCATTTAACTCAGACTTTGATGAACCTGCTATGCTCTTTTCTAAGGTCTCCATACTTGGAAGGGCCCAGCCCAGCCAGCCTGCTGCTTGGTAGCCGTTGATATGGAGGCAAAGGTAGCCAAGGTACAGGACGCACGATGTGGAAAAAAATGCCAAGTGCGTTTAACCTCATGGGAGCAAAGCAGAGAAACCCGGAAGCAAAAGCATGGAAACCACTTCTGTGTGCTTAGAGCTCTGTGATCATCAGCTCTGGGAAGCAAAGCACAACGCTACTGATTGTACAATATAAAAACTGCGAAGTGGGGCGCCTGGGTGGCGCAGTCGGTTAAGCGTCCGACTTCAGCCAGGTCACGATCTCGCGGTCCGTGAGTTCGAGCCCCGCGTCAGGCTCTGGCCTGATGGCTCAGAACCTGGAGCCTGTTTCCGATTCTGTGTCTCCCTCTCTCTCTGCCCCTCCCCCGTTCATGCTCTGTCTCTCTGTCCCAAAAAAAATAAATAAACGTTGAAAAAAAAATAAATAAAAAAAAAAAAAAAACTGCGAAGCAAGGAGGGAGGGACAGATGAATCTACCGCAGCCTTTTCTAAACCACTGCACCGCGTGATTAGAGAGAAACCCTGATGAAAGCAGACTTTGAATGAGAAGTTCCGGAGGAGTCTTAGAGACTTTCCCCGGATAAGATCTGATATTATTCGGATAGTGCAAGGGGCTAACAGCCAAAAATATCAATTGGCAGCTTACCTAGGGCACTGAGCTCCAGAGGTTTCTAACACCAAGTAAGGAAAATGAGTCCACGGAAGGGACATAAAATCCAGATGTTTCCATCGCTCCCGTGTTTTCCCTGGAAGTGGCTGGTCATCCACAGGACGGTTTTAGTGAGTTGTAAACACGCGGCCAAATGCATGGTTAGAAATGAGAAAAGTCCTCGACCCCCATCAACATGGTTCTCTGCTTCACTCATATGGTTATTACTTCATGACAAAGATGGACATTCTAGGGCAGAGTATTTTAAAACTGTTTTTAAGAAAACTTTTTTTTTCTTACTAGGACAACCTATTTTCAAGAACAGTCGGCCCATCTGGCCTCACTCTCCTCTCCATCATACCCAATAGCCGCCGACGCCCCCCGCCCCGCCCGCCAGGCACCTCCAAGACGTGCCGCAACTAGGCAAGAGTACAGATTAAAGTCGCCGGTGCCACCGATGCCCCCTCCTCTTCCAGCACCCACACGTGCACCTCCTTCTGTGTCTACTCCTCCTCCCCCACACATACCCTGACGCTACTCTGTTCCAGAACCACTTTTAAGGTGGGTTTTGTGTTTTACATCAGCTGTGTCTTCACCCGGCCCCTCCACACAGAAGTTCAACACCTGCCTGTAAGTCACATGTACTTACTCAAGGGTTTTTGGAAAATTTTTCTATAGCCAGAGATATTTTTTCATTTCTTTCTTGTATCCTTAACAAGTATTTATTGCAAAGATTGAAAAAAAAAAAAAAACCCCACATAGGTCTGAGGGTGAAAAGAAATGAAATATATAGGGTTTTTTAATTTTTTTTAATGTTTACTTATTTTTGAGGGGGGGCGGGGAGAGGCAGAGAGAGAGAGGGAGAAACAGAATTCAAGGCAGACTCCAGGCTCTGAGCTGTCAGCACACAGGCCGACGCAGGGCTCGAACCCACAAACCATGAGATCATGACCTGAGCCAAAGCTGGCTGCTTAACTGACTGAGCCACCCAGATGCCCCTGAAATATACAGTTTAATGAAAGTATATACTCCAACTAAATAGAAACAACTTTCTAGTTGTTTCTATTCAGTCACATTTTTTTTAAATTTACTTATATTATTTTGAGAGAGGGAGGGAGGGGGAGGGAGGGAGGGAGGGAGGGAGAGAGAGAGAGAGAGAGAGAGAGAGAGAGAGAATCCCAAGCAGGCTCCACTCTGTCAGTCCAGAGCCCGACACGGGGCTCAAACTCACAAACCATGAGATCACGACCTGAGCCGAAATCAAGAGCCAGACGTTCGACCGACTGAGCCACCCAGGCGCCCCAGTATTAGTCACGTTTTTAGAATTATCCCACCAGTCTTCTGTTAGCCATTGACATCCCCGACCATCTGCCTGAGACTGAGACCACCAGTGAGCCCTGCCACCCCCCCCCCCAACTTTACACCCTGGACCTACTGGTACCACAGTGCCCTCCAACCTGCCAAGCTTCTTCCCACCTAAGAGCTTGGCACTTGCTGCTTCTCTGTGTGGAAGGCTCTTCCCCTAGATGCTGTCAGGGCTGGCTCGTTTTCATCACTCATGACTCAACCCAAACAGCACATCCATAAAAATCAACCAACGATCAACCTAAGACACCCTCCTCCTCTTACCCCCAAACTCTCTATTGTTCTGTCTCTCATTACTGTGTTGTTTTTCTTCTTCAAAGCGATATCCCGGTCTTCCATTATCTGGTTCACTTATTTTGTTTATTGTGGGAATCTTCCTGTCTTCCAAGGGAAGCTTCCCATGAGAAGGGCGTTTGTCTATTTTGTTCACCATTCAGTCTAACCCCAGCACCTAGAGTAATGACTTAACACATTAAGCACTCAGCAAATGAATAAAGGGGGGGGAAATGTCCAAACTATACCTAAATACCTAAAGCTAACTTTAGAGCAATTTTTAGTGATAAAAATTTTAAGCGGTGTCTAACAGTTCACCAATGGTAGGGTTTTAAGTAGTATCCACTCTGACAATTTTCACTAAAAAGCATATTCATGCCTAGAGTACGTGAATTATCCAAACACCAAAAAGCTACCTGGGTAAAAATGGTACAAGTATTTCCAAGCAGATCTCCTTGATCATTTTTTTGCTCACATTATTTCAATTACATTATGCATTTAGAAATGTAAAAGGAACATTCCATCCATATTTACTCTAAAAAACCGGTAAGAAATTAGAAGTATATTTCGCCTGGTAAAAAGGCAATCACACACAGAAGCCTATTTGTATCATAAGCAGCCAAGACAAAAACAAAATGATCTTTCGGTGTGTGGGGGGAAATTAAATTAGAAATCTGATTAGATGACATTTAGAAAGTGATGAATGCATGTTCATGCTAACTATAATTTAATAACAATTTAATATTTTATGAATAACAAACAGCTCAGCCTATCATCGTCAAAAGAAAAGAGAAATCACCATGGCATATCCAAGGTACTCAAAATTCCCATTCCCATTATGGAAGACCCAAAGATTAAAAAAAAAAAAAAAATTTTCCTACAGTAAAATATCTCAAATGAGACATTTAATCACCTCTGTTGTTTTTGGAAGACTAAAGAATAAAACAAAAACGGAATCATCAATAGCCAAGTTTTTTCCAATCGCATGGACACCACGGTGGGGAAAGAATTGGAAAGGCTTACATACTCCCAGTATATCCAGATTAACATCCTAAAATACCAAAAGGCAAAATTCCTTTTAACCAGCAAACTAAATCTATAGCTAGATATAGAGCATTCAACAACGGAAAGCGGGGCAAACCTAATGACAGTCAGTTTACAAAATTAGCAAAAACAGGTCAATGAAATCTAAAGATTTTAAATTCTCCCATGTTAGGTTTCCCCCATAACTACATGCAAGTATTATGCAATACACATTCCACCTCCATCCTCGTAAGGCGCTGACAGTCCTCCCCCAGAAAGGCTGAAGAAGAAAAGGCGATGCAGAGACGTCCTGGAAATCTATCAAGATCAAAGCCATTTTGCTTAAAGCTTCATCCCTAATGAAATATTTCACGAGTCATGCCCAGGAACCTGAGAAGGACAGCGCTGACACAGAGTGGGGCTAACATCCACCCTCTGTGTGGTAGCTGGCCACGTTCCCCTCCCAGGCGGGAGCCACACGGACCGCCGACAGGTCAACGGAGGGAATATCGGACTTTTCCCAAGACAGCCCGTGCTGCCATTGGCTGCAGCCTGCCACAACCCTGGGACTCCTGGTCTCCTGAGGTCAGTATCCCAATCAAATTCGGTTCCCTTTGGCTAGATGGGTATCCAGGAAAATGAGGAACTTTTCTTGCTGTTTGTTTTTTTGTTTTCTTTTAAGAGAAAGAAAGTCATCCTGTACTTAGAATCACGGCTTTCAAAAGCAAAAACAAAAACAAAACAAACAAAATCCCAGCTTTCAAAAAGAAATCACCATGGGCTCCTTACATGCAAACCATCACAGGGCTTCAATAATGCCCTAATTTAGAGAAAACAACTATTGACAGACCGCACTGCTTACTCCTGGTCTTCCAGGCAAGAGGGATCAAGCTATCATAATCCATCCAGTCGAAAAGTTAGAGCAAACAAAAGGATCCTCACCATCGTGCCCAGAGATATTACTCAGCAAAACTGTCCTCACCGGAGACAAACTGCTAAAGCAGTCTTTGTTCCTCTGGGAAAAAAAACAAAAAACAAAAAGCTGGACCACAATTCTGTTGGATGGGAGGTCCCTACTCTAACCCTACATGGAATTTTACGTGAAGATGGGAAATCCTGAGGGTTCACACATCATTGTGGTGCCTACTTATGTGATGGTTAATCATCATGCTTCTCTCTCCTATTCTGCAGGTAGAGGGTCCACCCCTGGAAACCTCCAGAAGGACAGACTCCGAAAGCTGCCAGCAGGGATTCCCCCAAACACCACTGCAGATATCTGCAGTCTGTTTCATCAAATACGCAACACAGCAGGCTTTGGAAATCGAATAGAAAGGCTTTGGTTATAGCTTCCTTGGACGATCTTAGAATGCTAAGTGTTAAGAGTCAGTGTGCAAGCACGAGGTTGGTTTTGTGTGTTAAGTTTCTTTGTTGCTTCGTTACTTTTCTGAATGTTTTTGTTCAAACCCAAATAAAGACATCTAGCTTCATCTCAAGCAATTTCATGCCAAGGACTGTCTCTGGTGACTACGCATTTTCTCGTTGTCTTGCTATCCAGAGATCGGACCTAAAGCTCTAGAACCTAATCGGTACGCCCTGATGTTTTTATGCTCTCAACTCCAAACTGATGATATGTGAGGTGGCAAATGCTCTAAGCTCATGGAGACCTTCCACACTGCAGTGTGATCTGTAACTGGAATCATCAATGCTCTCTTCTGCCCAATGGGTAACATGAAATGTAAGTGTTCCATGGAATTACTGTTCTCTTAAATACACATCACATGACTCAGCGATGGAACAATGTCTAAAAATAAATACACACACATGGTTAGATTGTATGTGCGTCTCAAAAGTCCACTCTGTGCACTGATTTTATAACATATCGCTAATTTCACTATATGGCTAATTTCACAAGAAGATTTTCCAAATAATTTTAAAACTGGGCTCCCTCCCTGAGAGACTTCAGTTTAAATATCATTAACCACAACAGCAAATCACAAATTTCAAAAAGACCATCCATGTGTACAAATGTTTCGTGTGAATCGGAAAACAAAATGCTTAATGGGCTCATCTTTCTGCTTCCAAAAACATTCATGCAGAAAGTATCTGTTTTTATTGCTGGTGTTGTCTAATAGTTTTCAAAAGACTGCTCACAAATTAGATCAGAGAATCAAGGGGAAGATGGCAAAACATCCAGGTGTTCTAGGTGAGGTAGTGAGGGGACTGGAACGTGTCCCTAAGAAGCTAAGTCCCCAGGATCGAGTGGGCAGGCCCCATAAAAACACATGCTCATGACAAGCCAACCAGGGCCCCCAAGGGAAACTCACTCTTGTGTGGTAGGTGGGGCATTAAGATCACCCTCAGGTTCCCATTCTGAAGTTTGAATAATAAATAAAAGAATATTAATTAAAATACATTAACAATATTAGGTAATTTGGGGACAGGCAGTTCACAGGTTACCCCAACCTTAAGAAAATCCCATTTTTGACAGTCTCAAAAATGTATAATTCACAGATCTGTTTCTACAGGGCTTTCAAATGAAGTGAGTCAAAAGCAAAAAGATTCTGATCCATTTCAAGAAGTCTCTGCTCTACTCAGCAGGAATGTGCACATTAATTTGTTAATAATCCATCCCTAAGATGTTCTCCTGAAAACAAATTCACTGCCATAATGTTACTGATTTTCAACCATCTCCGGCTTCCCCTCAGTGTTCGCCCTCCCTATCAGTACATTCATTCCAGGAATAAAAAGCAAAGTGAGCAGTAAGTGACATGAGACCTGAAAACACGAACACTGCAAATAATTCTCTAAAATACCTTCCTACACAGGGCCAGATGATTCCATGATTTTCAATACCTCACAACTGGCACATGGGGTATAGACAGCAGCTAGACAGAGCTCAGAGGATTCTGGACAGCGGGGGGGGGGGGGGAGGTGGCGGGGCAGGGGGGGTGAGGAATTGCCTTCTGAGAGTTCGCATGCAAAGTAGAAGAAAGCTATAAACAAAGATAAGCAAAATCAACTTAGAGCGCTTTGGCATGAACTTAGATTGTCTTTATGAACCTGATGACAGACAGCCTTTCTGTCAAAAAGGGAGGGAATCCCGGGGGTCTTTGATTCCAACCTCACCAAGCACCCGTTGGTTTAACTGCCAGAAGGGCTGGCCAGTGCGCTGTGGGCCACCAATCAGGCCATTTGCCGCCACAGCCTCCCAAGGTCACCTTCTGCACAGCATGCATCATTATCTGATCGCTTTCTCAGTCTTTTATTTATTTGTGGCCTATGTCTGCTCCCTTACCCTGCCTCCCTCCCAACACACCCAACACAATGGTGTCTTGTTCACACTATACCCCAAGAGCCTAAAATTATTGTCTGATGAACCAAGGAATCATGGGGTTCGCAAAACTCCAGCCCAGTCGATGGCAACATTTCCCTGCATCAGTTAATAACAAGTCCATGCTCTAAAGGGATTCCTCAGTTTTGCGAGCTTTCTGAATTTGAGACAGTGAATCTGATTCACTCCAGGACATTCCTATAAAGTTATTTTTTGGATCCTGCAAGGGGCAGAGGCAGACCCCCACCCCCACCTGCCTCCCTCAGCAACCTGGCGAGCAGGTGACAGGCTAGTACAGCCCCTTAGCTGGCCTCCTCCGTGTTTCAATCTATCAATGTGCACACAGACAAACGGTTATATTTCACATCCAGTGGCTGAAGCCTATACCAAATTCCTGACCTCTCAAACGTGAACCAAATCTGTGCGGTAAGCTGATACACTCAGCAGCTAACAAGCCAATAGTCTGTCCTCAGCTCCCTCTTCTGTCTCTGGTTTTCAGATGGAAAGACCTATTCGCCAACCACCACTCACGAATCTGACTTTGAGAATGGGGTTTCCTTGGGTAAAAAGTGCTTTAAAAAGAACGAAAAAAGGAATTCAAGAGAATTACTTAAGTATCAAGTGAAGTACAGTCATAAAACCTGCAGTGTTTACATCCTCAACTCCTAAGGGAGACCCAAGGCGTCTGGCATTTGCCCACGTACACCTTGTGGATTCTGGAAAACACTAGGCAGGGGCGAGGGTGGGGGGCAGTTTGCAGCTGTGATCCTTTGCAACTTCTAAGGAGATGCTGTTGTTGGAAGTGTGGTACGGCATATCCCTTAGGTGTCTGAAAAGAAGGAACCACTGGTTAACTCTGAGCATAGGTGCGGGGTTGAAAGTACTTAGAAGTCCCTGGGGGCTCCCAACATCGGTAGTTGGTATGGGTGCCTGTGTGTTCCCATTCGAAAAGCTGAAAGAGGAACCTATCTCAGGCCAGAGTCTGCTGTTGTTCAATCTCTACTTCTATCAAACACAATGTGTAGATAAGAATATCAAATGCCACTGGATTTACCACTGGGTAAAGGAGATGGAGCATTTCTGCCTGGTCCTCGTTTCTACTGAAGTAGCAGCTGGAGAAATAAGTAACCTTTATGCCTGATGAAGCCTCTGCTCCTTGGGTATTCTAAAACCATGTCTCAGCCACCCCCTGTAACAGCCGGATTAGACTCCTGGAGAAAACTGTAACTCTACCTACAGATGCTTTAGATAACGAGATATTTCATTGCACTTTATTTTTTATTTGAGAGAGAGAGAGCGAGCGAGCACGGGAGAGGGAGAGAGAGGGAATCCCTAAAGCAGGCTCTACGTTCATCATGGAGCCAGACTCAGGGCTCGATCCCACGACCATGAGATCATGACCTGAGCCAAAAGAAAGTTGGACGCTCAACCAACTGAGCCACCCAGGAGCCCCTATGCTTTATTTTTCCAACTGGCATAACCATCTTCCTGAAACACTGTTGCACTACACAGCAGGGTAAGTATTCTTCTGCTTTTCAATATTCCTGTTTCTCTAATTTAAAAGGACCCCAGAGTTACACTGAGCACACGCCTAACTCCCTCTTTGATAGGTATGTGAATAAAAAGGGTATTCTGGAATTCTAGCCTAAGCTGCCCCCAGAGATCTACTAAATATTAAATGGATTCATGATGTTCTATTGATACACCAAGCCCGGAGCCTTTAATGGTGGCAATCTTTGGTCAAATTAAGTACCAGACAGCGTAAAGATTCAACAATTCGTAGGTGAGAATCATGGTTTCCCAACATGTGATCTGAGGACCGCTAGAGGGGCCCCAGGACTCCACAAGTCATCTCTTTTCCAACCACATATATGTACGTGAGGCTGTATTTTCTTCAAATACTTCCAGCAAGTAACTACCTTAAGGAACACACCACAGGAGACTGAATACAAAAGCAGATAGAAGAATCCAGCTGTCTTCTCTGAAGCCAAACATTAGAAATGAGCAAAAATCTACAGTGTTATTCTTCCCACTATTTTTTTTAATATTTCATTAAGAAATACATTACTAGGATGAGGCTCCTGGGCAGCTCAGTGGGTTAGGTATCTGACTTCAGCTCATATCATCATCTCGAGGTTTGTGGGTTCGAGCCCCGAGGTGGACAGGCTCTGTGCTGACAGCTCGGAGCCTGGAACCTGCTTCGGGTTCTGTGTCTCCCTCTCTCTCTGCCCCTCCCCCACTCATGCTTTGTCTCTCTCTCTCTCCCCCCCCAAAAAACAAATAAACATTAAAAAAATTAAAAAAACAAAAAAGAAATATGTTACTGGAGCGCCTGGGTGGCTCAATCCATTGAGCATCCGACTCTTGATTTCAGCTCAGGTCACGATCTCACGGTTGTGGGATCGAGCCTCACGTAGGGCTCCACACTGAGCGTGGAATCTACTGCTTAAGATTCTCTCCCCCTCCCTCTTCTCTGCCCCTCCCTCACTCGTAGGTGCACTCACACTTACAATAAACATTAAAAAAAAAAAAGACATTACTTATGTTAATATAATTGTTTTAAATGATTAAAAAAGTTGTAAGTTAATAAATTTAATATTTTGAGAGTGCAATTCATATAAACAGAAGCTCTTCAAAATGCTCAACAATTTCTTAGCATAAAAAAAAGAAGCACTTTAAGAACTGCTGACCGGAAACACCTCTACTGCAAGTGAAGCCTGCTCGCTGGCATCTTCTGGCCCAGAAAATTAGCCTATTGGCGTTTCTACGTCTTTAAGACTATGAGTCTGTAAAACAGAGGGGCATCAAACGCTGGTGTTTCCTTCCTTCTTACCTTCCTTCTTTTTTCTTCTTCTTTTCAGTAACAAGAATAAAACAAGGATTTCAAAGAATTCTGTCTTTGTGAGGTTATGTATTTGAAATGGTGAAGTGACTTTTAAGCCATACTTAACACAATCCAAGTACCATACCCAGCTAAAAAGTTAAGGCTGGGGCCAAGTACATTTAAGACATTTTTGTAATAAAGGCAACTAATGATGCCATTGATTTAAATATGAAAAACATTAAGTCATCCATGCTGTGCAGCATTCAGATGGTTAGGATCCTCAGATAATCGCGAATCGTGGCACTTGAACATTTCAAATATTTGAGAATGGTTATGGTGGCATTTTTCCTACAATGTGTGATTTCACTCCCTAGTAAAATTCGACTACTCCACAAACATTTTTTTCCTGCAACCCAAGCACTTTATTAAAGGAAAACAACAGCAACTTGTGATCAGAAGCCGCGGGCTGATGTTCATTAATGCTCACTAATGTTCATTAACATGCTTGTGGCCATCAGATATTTGTGAAGTTTAAGTTACTTATGTTTGTTAAATTCAAAGAGGGTTTTGGTCATCACATGCCTAATTCTCTCTATTTAGCCTTTTTTAAAGCTCCCTGATGACAGAGGTTAAGGTTATTTGTGGCAGTGGGGGAGGAGGAGTGTTACCGGACACAAAGGAAGTCCAATAAAGATCTCTTGGATGAATTACGTAATTACGTGACGGCATGATTATTCCGTATTAACAGACTGTATTTAGTTACCAATGCCAGACTCATAAATGATCCACAAAAAGAATAAGCAGGGTGACCTGCTTCCACACCTCATCCTCCCAAAGGAAGCTATATACCAGTTCAGAAAACCAGTTCAAACACGGTAGGATACTAAGGAGGAACAAAACAGCCAAAGCTTCTCCATTGCCTCTGAAGATGCTTCAAATTCATCTGGTTTGTAACAACAAGTAAAATCCTAACGGAGGTACAACCACAATTTCATCTGGTCACACACTGTTTTCAGACACTTATTCTTTTCATCCGTAGTATTTGCTTGCATAGTCCACAGCTCAAACAGGTGATTCCTAATCTACAATTATCAGGATCTCTTTTGTTTTTAAAATTTCTCTATTAATTTTGGGAGAGGGGGATAGAAATGGAGAGAGAGAGAATCCCAATTCGGGGCTCGATCCCACAAATCACCAAATCATGACCTGAGCCAAAATCAAGAGTCAGATATTTAACTGACTGAGCTGCCCAGGTGTTCCCCAGAATCTCTTTTTTTTTTTAATTTTTTTAAATTTACTTTTTATTTTTTAATTTTTTAACGTTTATTTATTTTTGAAAGACAGAGAGAGACAGGCCATGAATGGGGGAGGGGAAGAGAGAGAGGGAGACACAAAATCTGAAGCGGGCTCCAGGCTCTGATGTCCGGGGCTCAAGCTCGTGAGATCACGACCAGAGCCGAAGTTGGATGCATACCCAACTGAGCCACCCAGGTGCCCCAACCCCCGGAATCTCTTAATACAGCACTCCGTTCAATGTGTAACTTAGTTATCTACTAAGCAAGTTTAAATTATAGGATTTCATAAATGCTTCTATAGAAACAACTGCACTGGGCAATAAAACTTTAAATAAGCAAAAACCCCATGACGAGTCTAACATCCAGGAATGTGAATCAGCCCCCTAGAGTGTTATTATGTTTCTACCTGCACAAATAATTAATAACATATAAATTATAATGGTTTATAATTGTTACAAAGAATAATTCTTTCTCTTACCAGTTTTCAGAATCAATTCTTAGTTTCTTGTTTTGCTTTATCATCTACTGGGGAGGCAGGGAGGTGGTAGAAATCCCAAGTATAGTCCAATCACCTTGAGCTTGTAAAATCTTACCTTCCCAGAAAAGAACTATAAAGATCAATGACAGGCTGTCAGTAGACATTAGTAAAATGGACAACTCCATTAACAACAGGATGAAGATATATTCAGACACTCAGGGCTACACTCTCAAACATCCCTTCCATTAAAGAAAAAAAAAATCACAAACATTTGTCTCAAGTTCAAAACAAGGACTCAGATCAGAGGGAAAGAAAAGATTTCATTGTCTTTCAGGGTAGCAAAATCTGGTTAACCAAGTAGAAAAGAGCATCACTTCATACAGTACAACTTAAGAATTACAAACAATATTAAAGAAAATAGGGAAGAAAATGCAGTTGAAGACCATGATAAAAGTGAACTATTTTGATATTTGGTTGAAAAACTGATAAGCTTTTGTTTATAAAATATATTATTGTGTACACAGTCCAGACTCTAATGCAATCAATATGAATAATAAACTTGTTTTATAAATGGAATGGCTTTATCATAATACTAAGGTATTCTTCATTGGTAAGATAATATACTCTGCTACTAACACAGTATGTGTTTGTCAAGTACTGATTGTTAGAGACTTTAGGATCCTGTAAAATTATTCTATTAACATGGTGTATTCATCATTCCCATTAGTAAGGCATGGTCCCTGGCCTCTAATATTCATTCTGGAGAGGAAAATAAAACTAGTCCCCACATAGGAAGCAATTAGTAAGTAATAGGACACAGAATTAAGTTTCCAACTCACATTAATAATTTCATAAGCTTGTGTGTTCATTGGGGATGAGGTTATGGATGAGATGGTGATTGATTTGGGCCTTAAAAGCTAGCTCAAATGTGTATGTTTTCTCTATAAAATTGAAAATTTCCCCAAGGATCAATCTATTATAAGGTCTTTGTATCCCTCTGATGCCCAGCTCCTTGCAGAGTACACAATAAAGTGTTTAATGAGCCAAATCACAAGTGCCATGAAAATATAAGTGTATTGGGGCCCCTGGATGGCTCAGTCAGCTGGGCGTCCAACTTTGGCTCAGGTCATGATCTCACAGCTCATGGGTTCGAGTCCTGCGTCAGGCTCTGTGCTGACAGCTCAGAGCCTGGAGTCTGCTTCAATTTCTGTGTCTCCCTCTCTCTCTGCCCCTCCCCTGCTCATGTTCTGTCTCTCTCAAAAATAAACATTAAAAAAATTTTTTTTAATATATGTATGTGTATTTGTCATAAAAGCAATTCACACATTGCACAGAACTCTCCTGTCTACTGATCACTGTTCCTCCCTAGGTGCGGTCCCCACAGACCACGCCCTGTCCTGGACCTAACATGACTACCGATTAGCTTCTACTTCTCTCTTCTCAATTCGGCTCACGCCTTTCTAACAACAGTGAGTAACCTGGACCATATATTACGTATCGCAAGCATGCTGCTCTGTCCAATCACATCAAGTCTGAAAGAAAGGCCTTGTTCTCCAATTCTGGCTACCGCCTAGCACTTCACATAAACTCATGAGAGATCCTGAGCCTGTCTCAGACACACAGAGCTAGATCCATTCTTTCTTTCTTCATTCATTCATTCGTTCATGCATTCAGGTGGCAATCATTTAGTCCCTAACTACTCTGGGTTGAGCACAATTCTAAGCACTGAAGGGATGAAAAAGAATATGATTATTGCCCTAAAAGAGCTCACAGCCTATGAGTTCAGCTGTTAGTAGACAATATTTTGGACAAAGACACAGCATACCAAAATGCTACCAGTTGAAGGTTGAGAAAGCAAACGCCGAGGCACTTTCAGGAGTAGGAGGACAAGAAAAAAGGGAGACAAAGGAAACTAAGGCAAAACTGTGCGATCTTGATAGATACAGGTAAACATCACTAATTTCCTCCTTAAGAGTCAGGGAGAAAGAGTATCTGGGAGGGATACACGGTGCAGGTGACACATTTTTCTCAAGAGTCCATGAGTGCTCCATTCTCTCCTCTCCGTACATTGACTCTTCGTGTTCTCTTTAATGTCTCCTCCCTTTATCTCCACAGTCCAAACTCCGCCAATCCCTGAGCCCCCCACGACAATACAACCTTCTCTGACTCCCCACAGCGGGAAGGAATCTCATCCTGAACACCTGAACCACTTCGTCTATAAGTACTTTATGATGATTTAACTTTCCACGGGGAGAGGAAACCAACTGCCATTCGTTTACCTTCGATGCCAGATACTCAAAGTGCACCAACGCTCGTCATCTTCATACGGTGTTTTTCACTTGCATTTCATAGGTGAAGAAATCGGTCAGAGTCCAAGGGGTCACGGAACCTGACAGTGGTCTAGACCTCCACCTTCCTTTCATGACCCCACTGCACTCTATACGTCAGTGTACTGGTTGAACATACTGAATTGAATATACAATATAGTTGAATAGACAATATACTTATTGAAGGCTTATTCTGGCCTCTATTCTAGGACTACAAAAGTGGTCCTGCCCAT
Organism: Puma concolor; assembly: GCF_028749965.1. NCBI lineage: Eukaryota > Metazoa > Chordata > Mammalia > Carnivora > Felidae > Puma > Puma concolor. The sequence goes on from NC_141677.1 coordinate 11,695,965, forward strand.
ACTCTCAGGAAGATCACCAAATAGTGTGGGAGAGCCACAGTTAAGTGGGAAAATGCATTTTAATATCAATATTAAAATTAATAATATTAATGACAATATCAATTTGCAGACATTAACAGGTAATTGCGCTTTTTTAAAAAAAAAATCTCAGCATTGGGAACACTGAGTCAAGCAAAGTTAAACAGGTTTTTAAGACTTATCATATTCTGGGGTGCCTGAGTGGTTCAGTCAATTGAGGGTCCAACTTCAGCTCAGGTCATGATCTCGTGATTTGTGAGCCCAAGCCCCACACTGGGATCTGTGAGGACAGCACAGAGCTTGCTTGGGATTCTCTCTCTCTCTCTCTCTCTGCCCCTCTCCTGCTCATGTTCTCTCTCTCAAAAATGAATAAGTATTTTTTAAAAAAAGACTTCTCATATTTTTTTCATGTTTATTTTTTGAGAAAGCGCAAGCAGGGGAGGGGCACACAGAGGGGGACAAAGGATCCGAAGCGGGGTCTGTGCTGACAGCAGCGAGCCAGATGCGGGGCTTGAACTCATGAATGGCAAGATCATGACCTGAGCCCACACTGGACTCTCAAACTACTCAGCCACCCAGGTGCCCTAAGACTTCTCAGATTCTTTAATGCAAAATCTCCAGGAAGTGAGCGTAAATGAGTTATTCTCCCAGACTTCTTTCCTTTTTGCTTGGTAAAATTTATAATTTTAAGCATTTTTTTAGTGCACAGTTCACTGGCCTTAAGTACATTCACAATGCTGTGCAAACATCATTACCACCCATTCCAGAACTTTCTGACCACAGATTTTGGGGAAAGTACCACCAGTGGGGGAAGGAGGGTCCCAAAGAACACACTTTGATAAACCTGTGACACGATGCTCAGGGATGCGGCAGGGGTGCCCCAGACGCTGTGAGAACACAGGACCCACACCGCTAAATAAAGGACCAGGGCAGGTCTCTCCAACCCAGAGGCCTAAGCGTCCAACCAGACACCTGCAGGTGAAAAGCCGAAAAAGACAGATGTGAGGCTGGGCAGAATGAGCAGTCGTGTAAAGGCCCAGCTGGGAGAGGTGACAGGGCACCATCAGGGCTATGAAGATCCCTACAGGCCCCCAGGGGCAGAGGAGTGCCACATAAGCAAACGGCTGGTCAAGTGGCAAGGGGACTGGACGAGAGCATTAGTTTATGCCTGTGTTGCCGCCCTCAATGTCGTGGTCATGGCAAACTTTTATAATTTCTAGACACTCAGAATTCAACTTCCACTCTCCCTGCAGAGTAGTAGCAACACTAACCCTTCCTATTCCTCCCAATCAGATCTAGAACTGCATGAAGGACCATTAAATACGCAGCCGTGCACACGCTCCTGAATTACTAAATCATTTACATAGAAACCACAGGAACATGCAGGTGGACACTTACTTTACTTAGTAAAAACTCACTAAGGGGCACGTGGGGGGCTCAGCTGGTTAAGCGTCCGACTTCGGCTCCGCTCGTGATCTCGCGGTTCCTGAGTTCGAGCCCCGCGTCGGGCTCTGTGCCCACAGCTCCGAGCCTGGAGCCTGCTTCGGATTCTGTGTCTCCCTCTCTCTCTGCCCCTCCCCACTCTTGCTCTGTCTCTCCCCCTCCCTCAAAAATGAATAAACGTTAAAAAATTTAAAACAAATAAACGTGAAAAATAAAACTCGCTAAGCTCTCTTCCAATACGAAACCACGAACATCCACCTTCTGTTTCAAATCAAACCATCTATTCTTCCCCCTAAATCAAATTCTGGTCTCTGTCTTTAGTTTCCTAACCCACTGCTGGCCTATCAGTTTCATGTGTTGATTTAGTTCAGGTCCCCTCTTTTATTGGGGAGTTTCATCTGAGGAAAGAAAGAGACAACTGCCGCCCAAAGTTAATCCCCAAAGACCTAAAGACCCCGGAGGCATGAAATGCCAAGTGGCCCCAGGGGCACCTGAGACTTCGCAAGAGCAGGAGGAAAGGATGAAGAGTGACGAAGCACGCATCCATCTTCACTGCTGACAGGAATGGGTGCTTGGTATAGAGGGACTCACACACGTTTCAAAATCCTATTTCACTCTCGCAGCACCTGGGTGGCTCAGTCGGTTGAGCGTCTGCCTTCAGCTCAGGTCATGATCTCGCGGCTCGTGAGTTCAAGCCCCACATTGGGCTCTGCGCTGGCAGCCCGGAGCCTGCTTGGGATCCTCTGTCCCCATCTCTCTCTGCCCCTCCCTTGTTCTCTCTCTCTCTCAAAAATAAACATTTAAAAAATAAAATAAAAATCCTATTTCACTCTCGCAGCACCTGGGTGGCTCAGTCGGTTGAGCGTCTGCCTTCAGCTCAGGTCATGATCTCATGGTTCATGAGTTCAAGCCCCACATCGGGCTCTGCGCTGGCAGCCCGGAGCTTGCTTGGGATCCTCTGTCCCCATCTCTCTCTGCCCCTCCCTTGTTCTCTCTCTCTCTCAAAAATAAACATTTAAAAAATAAAATAAAAATCCTATTTCACTCTTCAAACCAATGGGGAGAGAGTAAAAGCAAAAATATATACAAGTATAATATACTTTAAACCATGTATGTTATGCCCGCTGCAGTCTATAAAACCTCTTAGGAAGACAAAGAAGGTCCAAATCCACCAAGGTCACTACTGAATTCTTTTGCTTAAATCCTACTTTATCTTCAGAAAGCTGGGTAAGCAGTTTAACAGTGTTCTACTGGCCAATCAGAAACGGAAAATAACTTCCACGAGGAATCTAAAAACAAACAAACAGAAAAGCTAAGCTCATAGACACAGAACACAGATGGTGGTTGTGAGAGGTGGAGGGTCGCGGGTAGACGAGACGGGTGAAGGGGATGCAGAGGCACCAACTTCCAATTATAAAATCCACCCTGGGAATGGTAACGCACTGCACAACGTAATACTGTAATCCATACTGGGAAGTTGCTAAGAGAGTGGATCTTGAAGGTTCCCACCGCAAGAAAAAAACTCCTGGGGCACCAGGGTGGCTCAGTTGGTTAAGCATTCGACTTTGGCTCAGGTCACGATCACACAGTTTGTGACTTTGAGCCCCACACTGGGCTCTGTGCCAACAGCTCAAAGCCCACTTCAGATCCTCTGTTCCCCCTCTCTCTCTGTCCCTCCCCTGCTGCCACTCGTGCCCTCTCTCTCAACAATAAATAGAACATCTAAAAAAAAGAAAAAAAAAATCTGTAACTGTGTATGTGACGGATGCTAACCAGACTTACCATGGTGATCGTTTCACAATCTATACAAATATCAAAACATTTTATTGTACGCCTGAAGCTAATAAAATGTTGCATGTCAATTATGCCTCAATAAAAATAAATAAAAATTTTAGATCTTAAATCCAAACAAAAAAAAAGTCAAGTAATTGTATAAAAAGCCATATACTGTATATTCTTAGTTGTAGATTCACGCTAAAGACTCTGGAAACTTCTGCAGCACAGACACTTGTCTTTGTCTTTAAATAAATAAATAAATAAATAAATAAATAAATAAATAAATACATAAATACATAAATACATACATACATACATACATACATACATACATACATACATAAATAAATAAAGCTGCACCTAACTTTCCTAGCCCACAGACCTTCACAGGGTCCAGGGGGACAACCTCATCGCAGAATAGCTGGAAATTTTCATCATCAAATCACTGCACATCTCCAGATCTCAGACTGCCCCACCAGTAATACTTTGTTCAGAGAGGCAATGCATCACTCACTGATCAGTAAGTGAGCACTTTTATTTGTGTCCCTGGAGAGTAACAACGAAGGAACAAGCCAGCCCCACAAGGCGCTCTCAGAAACCAAAGGTGCAGAGAAGCCGAGAATCAGATTTGCAGAGAAAAGTGCACCATCCATAATCCACAGCTCCTGTGACCTCTTCCCTTTGGGGGCTATAATTGGAGGTTACCAGTGTTATCTGGCGACAACAATGCAACCCAAAGCCCTTCTCCCAGGCTGCAGTTTTTTTGGTGTGTGTGTGGTCCTCCTCTCCTTAAATCGCATTTATTAATTTACGACAAAGGTGCTTCCCAGGGTCATCCACCCTTTAAATCTACTTCCCGGGAGAATGAAACTTTTTGAAAGTAATAAGTACCAACCCAGAAAACTTTAAGAGACACATTATTTTAATCTGTCCTTTGCAGAACTGAAACACCACTCCACAGCCCACAGAATTCCTACAGTAGAAGACTACATTTTTATTTCTAATACAAACACAGCCTTGGGGTGATTTAAATGAAAAAATATGTAACAACTCAAAGAAGCATCATCTAAATTTACGATGTTCATTTTCTACCCATGGCCTAAAAATGGTTTCGCAGGTTGCCTGCAAACTTATTGAAAAACTAAAAGACATTTATTGAGTTGTAGTTTATAACCTTCAAGAACTACACAAAAAATATGCTCTGCATACACATCCCTCGTCCTATCTAGAACTGTTTCATGCCAGCTGACTCAACATTAAATTCATTATCCAACCAAATATATTGCAACAGTGCACAAGAGTTATTTGATAGAAATATCATTACCTAATTTGAACTGTCAGAAAAATGATGGGTAATAAAGGCCCATCGTTATTTAAAAAAAATTTAGATTTCAATTAAAGAAGTCCTAGGAAAGACAGACACGGTCTCCTTTCCCAACTCTTATCAACTTATTTCTATTCTCCTATATGTCGCCTCTCCATTAACAAAGTCATCGTTCGCCCAAGTACCAACACTAGAAACCTTTAATTCATCCTTAATTCATTCTTCTCCCATCCTAGCGTTCCTCAGACCAATTCATCTGCCTCACTTCCATTTTTGCTCTAAATACTCTGTCATCCATCAACTCTTTGTCCAAACCTTCATCATCTCCCACTGGGGGAGAGACAGAATCACAAGCAGGCCCCATGCAGCCAGCGTGGAGCCCAACATGGGGCTGGAACCCACAAAGCAACTGTGAGATCACCATCTAAGCCAAAACCAAAGAGCCAAATGCTTAACAGACTGAGCCACCCAGGCACCCCTTGAATCACCTTTTTTTATTTTTTTTTTTTTTAATGCTTATTTTTGAGAGAGAGAGAGAGAAGAGTGCGAGCAGAGGAGGGGCAGAGAGAGAGGGAGACACAGAATCCGAAGCAGGTTCCAGGCTCTGAGCTGTCAGTACAGAGCCCAACACGGGGCTCGAACTCACAGACCACGAGATCATGACCTGAGCCAAAGCCGGATGCTTAACCGACTGAGCCAACCAGGTGCCCCTTGAATCACCTGTTTAAAAAGCGAATGTGATCCAGCACCCAGCACAGTGACTATTGTAAAGGTCTTTCATAAATACATGCTAGATCAGTACAGGTCATGTCCCGTTGCTTAAAAACCTCGGACTCCACACTTAGCCCACCTCCAGTTCCCAAAGGGCATCAATTACAAGGCCCTTGCCCTGCTCCATCAGCAATCGCCTTGACACTTCGATTATCATAAGCAACAATACAATATCAATAACAATAATGATCCCACACTGAGCTAAACATCCATAAACTTGGATATTTTTGAAACTATTTATATGCTCACTTAGCAGATGAGAAAACAGGGGTTTGCAAGGAAATACAGAAAGATTGCAAGAGTAGCAGAATTTGAACTCAGGTCTTTCTGAATGAACTCTGCAATCATATGCTACCCTGCTTAAAGATCCATTGTAACAGGACACACGTTTCATTTCTTACTTCTAAGTAACATTTAGAAGTAGCCATTCATAGAGCATTTTGACAGGGGCCCTATGCATTACTGAAAGTCATTTTCTTTACAGTCAACATACCAAAAGTCTGGGTGGCTCCCTCTGTTAAGGTCATTTCTCCACTCTGATATATCCATCACTGGAACAGGCAGAGACCCAGTTTTTAAGCAATAATGTCTTTCAGAAGAAGAAGTACACTTTGGTCTCTGGACAATTCTGGCAATTGCAAAACGGCATGTGAATACTAATGTCTTGATACCAAGCTTAAAATTAAAAATCAAGCAGAGTACAATCCTAATGCAAAATTAAATGGCCCCTAAAACTATTTTCCTGACAGCATCATCATTATGCCTAGATCTAAAATTAATCAGAAGTAAAACTCAAGAGGAAAACTAATCAACCCAATCTATTTTCTCCTGCGATTCCTGTTTATTTGTGAAATTTCACCTTCAAAATCATGACCCTGAGATCTAAAAGAAGTAATCAGAGCCAAACTGAAAGCACTGTGACTTAAACCCTGGACTCTCATGCCAGCAAATCAGAATTTTCTTCTTCCAGCAGTATGGGAAGTGGATCCCTGACAATCAAAAGCAAATTCAAAGCCTCTGAAGCCAAAATCTGTGGGATTTTCTACTAATGCCTCCAGACATGAAATCTAGGAGGATTTCTAGAACCTTCCCGTTGAAACACTCAAGAGCTTCATCCCCGCATTTTCAAATTCCCCAAATATATTATCAAAAATCAGTCAAATGTACCATAGGTTTAATATTTCCATTAGCCTAAGTTCTACCTGTAGTATTTTCTTTCATAGAAAAGAAGGCAGTTGTGTGAACCATGCTATTAAATAAATAAATAAATAAATAACCTTTCAAACTACAAGTCCAAGAAAATTACCTGCCTTAACCTATATTCAGGGGCTTTCCACATGCTAGTGTTAATTGCTCGAAGACACAAAAATAAAAGGTTTGGTCCCACCTCTATGCAGAGGCTTGAATTCCTCCCATCCAGTGATCTCACATCATCATGACATTGCTCGCAGGAGGTCAAACTATGGTCCAACATGAAATCAAATGCTCTCTTTCTCTGTATGCTTTTAAATATGAACGTGTCAGGAGGCCACTGTTACAGAAGGAGAGATACAGTAACAATCAAGAGCACCGGCTCTAAAGTAAGACACATCTTGTTCAAGTTCCAACTTGCTACTTCCCTTACTGTATCGGGAAAGTGATTCAATGTCTCTAAGCCCTGGGAATGGTGAGGAACAAAGGAAAATAATGAAAGAACATAACCTCACAAGGCTGTCATAAGCAAGGATGTACAGAGAATACTTAGCCACTGGGCCTAGCACACGTTAAGTCCTCAAAACCCCACTAACAAGCTTTCTTGAGTGGAAAACAGGCCAGCACGTGAATCATGATGGCAATGTCTCTTATATTTGAAAATACTGGTGTTGATCTTCCTCTCCATAAAAATTCCCAGAGGGGCCCCATTTCACTACTTCACTGAGGGAGCCTGGGTTTCATTTCACCAGGAAACAAAGTAATATGATCACCAAAGACCAGTTATGAGCTATCTTGTTGCTCCCATCAAATTCATGGAGAGGTCAAAAGTTAAATTAATCCAGGATACTGTGGCTGTCTGTAACAGATGTGGGGTGAGCTTCTTTGCATTCTGAGGGAGAATAAGAAATCCCATATCTCACTCTTAATGAGATCTAACAGGACCCTGCTATTTGTACTCTCCACAGAGAGTGTTGCCTATGGTTAACTTTATAAAATGAACTTCTATAATGAGTCAGTTACTTTATTTGCTGATAGCACTTAAATGGCAAGTATGTTTGGGGGGACCTAACTGCTAAATCTCACCAAAATATCTCTAAACCTAGCTAGCCGTATCACGTACTAATTACACGCCTATCCTTCCTCCTTTAAATTTCTTTCTTAATTTTCAAATATTTCAAGGGTACATATAGGCATAGAAAATAATGCAAAAGGCACCTTTTGAATAAACTCCCCAGATCTAACAATGCACCCTCAACCACATCTGGAAACAATTATCGCCTTAGTTTTTGACGTACTATCTCCCAGTACATCGGACTCTCTGAACACTCCACTGATGCTTTGAACAGCGTCTCTACTAGATTTGTCTACTCGAAAGAGAAACCCAATCTGGAAGAAGCTAGAGCTTGGAGCCAGCAATAAGTGCATAAATGTAAGAACCTGAAGAATTCACAACATTTCAGGTAGGGTACTCACCTTTCCCAGGGCTTAGAGACATTGAATCACTTTCCCGATACAGTAAGGGAAGTAGCAAGTTGGAACTTGAACAAGATGTGTCTTACTTTAGAGCCGGTGCTCTTGATTGTTACTATATCTCTCCTTCTGTAACAGTGGCCTCCTGACACGCTCATATTTAAAAGCATACAGAGAAAGAGAGCATTTGATTTCGTGTTGGACCATGGTTTGACCTCCAACAAGCAATGTCATGATGATGTGAGGTCACAGGATGGGAGATTCTTGGAATTCAAGCCTCTGGATAGAGGTGGGACCAAATCTTGTCTAGGTAATCTTAAAGGGCAGGGCAATTCCAATGTCGATAAAAGTAACTACTACCATTTCATACCTACTGTGTGCCAGTCACTTCATTCATCCTCTCTCATCAGTGTAACAATCCTACAAGGTAGATATAACTCATACCATTTTATATAAAGAAATGAAGCTCAGAGTAATTTGTCCAAGGATCGCACAGCCAGAACCTAGATTCAAACACAAGCCCGCATGGGTTCCAAACTCATGTTCTTCCCCTTACACCACGCTGCCTTTTCTAATACACTTCTGCGTAGAGATAGAATACCCACACGATCATCGCGTACAGAGATAGACGAAAAGCAATTTCCCAAAGAAAAGGAGATTAGAAAGGAAAGGTGGGGTTTTTCAAATTATTTATCCCACAGTCTCATGTTTATTAGACCCTGAACACTTCAGCCAAAGCCCATTTACACACCCATGTTGTCTCCACAGCTTATAGAACACGGTTCACAAGAGAACTACTGTGCCATCCAATTTTCAGATAATTACAGTTAACAAGCCCAGTGGCTGGGTTAAGTCTGTCCTTGGGGCACCTGAGTGGCTCAGTTCGTTGAGCGTCCGTCTTGGCTCAGGTCGTGATCTCACGGCTTGTGAGTTTGAGCCCCGCATTCGGCTTACTGCTGTTAGCCCAGAGCCTGCTTCACATCCTCTGTCCCACTGTCTCTCTCTCTCTCTCTCTCTCCCCCCCTCCCCTGCTCATGCACTTTCTCTCAAAAATAAATATCTAAAGTCTGTCCTGAATAAAACCAAATAGGAGTACTGTAAGGAGACCAAGGTCAAGTCAAGGTAGCAGAAGTCTTTTTAAGAAAGCACCACTGAGGTACGCTTCGGTGGCTCAGTTGGTTAAGCAAAGCATCCAACTTAGGGTCAGGTCATGATCTCAAGGTTTGTGGGTTCGAGCCCCGTGTCACGCTCTGTGCTGACAGCTCAGAGCCCGTAGCCTGCTTCCGATTCTGTGTCTCCCTCCCTCTCTGCCCCTCCCCTCCTCATGCACGCATGTGCACACGCGCTCTCAAAAACAAACATTAAATATTTTTTCATATAATGTTTAAAATTTTGTTAAGTCAAATCACATTAAAAAAAATAAAAAGAAAACACCACTGTAACTGGCCAACATCCCTTACTCGGTTACTCTCCCATATAAGACGACTCTGCAATAACTGACCGCATGTTCGGTCTTGCCGTATTCAGTTAAAACTGATTCTCTGACAGCCACAGCACTCCAAGATTGCAAAACATTCAGCTCAGCAAATAGGGCACAAGGACTATGTGCCAGATATACCGGCGGAGAATGTACAAGTGGTTAAGAGATGGCTCCTCGTGTCGAGGAGTTTATTTTTACATTATGCATGACGTAAGAGGCAGCAACTACAATAAAATTTGAAAATGCGATCACAGAAGGAATCTCAACGTTGCATGGCTGCCCCTAGACACGTTCAAAATGCTGAAGGTGTAAGAGGCTCATCACTTGTGCAGGAGGAAGTTGATCAGTGAGGAGGAAAAGTTCAGCTGCAAAGAGGGAAGAAAGAATGCCCTCAGCAGCAGGTCACTGTGTGTATGTCCCACCACTGCCCGCTTGAAATGCTTGATTTCACTGGATACTGCTAATGCTACGAGAACAGCTACAGACCCCCTTCCCTCTTAAGGTAACAGAAAAAGGGAAATGTATCAAAATTCGCAAGACTGACTAGGTGCTTGTTTGTTTAATAATTAAGCTACGCTTGGGGCGCCTGGCTGGCTCAGTCGGTTGAGCGTCCGACTTCGGCTCAGGTCACGATCTCGCGGCCCGCGAGTTCGAGCCCCGCGTCAGGCTCTGGGCTGATGGCTCAGAGCCTGGAGCCTGCTTCCGATTCTGTGTCTCCCTCTCTCTCTGCCCCTCCCCCGTTCATGCTCTGTCTCTCTCTGTCTCAAAAATAAATAAATGTTAAAAAAAAAATTAAAAAAAAATAATTAAGCTATGCTAAAAATGCTTTAAAAGCCCTTTCAGTTTTTAATAAAAAAGAAAGATCTCTCAATGCCTCTTATGTAAATATATAATTCAGCATGGTATCCTTGATCTTTTCTGGCACTCAGTATTTTTTTTTTTTTTAGCTAAAAGGAGTTTCCTGGAATTTCAAATCCCTATTTCCAAGTCGTCTGCTTGACCCCCAAGACTCTTACTAAGAGATCTGTTTAAGCATCAGTCATCCCCAGTCTAGAATAAAGGGAATTTACAGCCCCCCCCAAAAAAATTTTTAAAGCTGGCATAAGATTAAGGGTAAATTTAGATTTTTGCTAAGTGTCATGTTTAATGATAACCTAATTATAAATGGGTGATTATTCTAGATTTTAAGTGCAAAAAACAAACAAACAAAACAAAACAAACACTCCAAAAGAAGGTAGGTCCGCAAACTACCGTCTCTTTGTTCAAAGATTCAACAGGAGGATGCATCTGTAGTTTAAAATTCAAAAATTAAACCACTAGAGTAAATGAGGGCAACGCATTCTGGAAATAGATTCACACATTCTCCGAGTGAAAGGGGAAAAAAAAAAAAAAAACTGGCAAAATGACAATTCAAAACAGCCCAATTCCTAAGAAGTATTTTTACTAGTGGAGAGAAACTGGTTAAGAAAGAAAAGGAGTTCTAAAAGGATTGAAGCTGTCACCAATGAACGAGTCAGGGAAAAGAGCTGCCAATACAGCCAAGTGCTCTGAGAAGGAACGAATCCTAGGACCCTACGCGCGTGGTGGGAATGGTTTCCTCCAGGAATGCGGCCGCCATGTTATCTGCATATTTGAAGTGGGTTCCCAGGAGGGCCGTGTCAGTGACTCCCAGAACTGTTTTCTCATGCATTCCTGTGTCAACTGAACAACCTTCTCAAAGACACAAACCGCACGCTGACTCCAGGAGCACCTCTTTGCAAAACTGCTGTGCTCCTCAGACAGCTTTCTCACAGTCCATAGATACCACCCACCAGATTAGAAGGTGGGGTTAAAAACAGGGAAATCCGAGAGAGCCAAAGCATAAGAGACTGTTGAGAACTGAGAACAAACTAAGGGTTGATGGGGGGTGGGAGGGAGGAGAGGGTGGGTGATGGGTACTGAGGAGGGCACCTTTTGGGATGAGCACTGGGTGTTGTATGGAAACCAATTTGACAATAAATTTCATATATAAAAAAAAAAAAAAAAACTGAGAACAAACTCAGGGTTGATGGGGGGTGGGAAGGAGGGGAGGGTGGGTGATGGGTATTGAGGAGGGCACCTTTTGGGATGAGCACTGGGTGTTGTATGGAAACCAATTTGACAATAAACTTCATATATTGAAAAAAAAAAAAAAAAAAAACAGGGAAATCCACGAAGATTTTAAATCCTACTTGGACATCTCCCTAAATTTCCAAACCCTGCCATCTGATGAAGTCTTTCCACTCCTTCTGAAAAGATGGCTTTTCAAGAGAAATTCAGCAGCTGATTCTGTTTTCATTACACCCAAGATAGCACCACGTATCATATCTGCTATCCAAACGGATGCTAATCCGAAACCCCTCTTCAGTCAGTATCTATTATCAGCATACCCACCTCTTGGCAAACTGTAACCTAACACTCTTACCAATACTTACATTATTGCTCTGTTGACCGAGACCTCAATGCCTTAACCGTGATTGTTTACTCCAACACAGTGGCAGCTGGAAGAGAAAACCCTTTCAACTTTAATAATAGATCTTGACGGTCAGAAACCCCTACACTCAAAGATACAGCCAAGGCATATAATTTCTCCCTTAAAACTTCTATTTTCAGGCTAGCAACCATCAGTTTCCTAGTGTTCCTCATTTTTGTTCCTCGCTGCCATCACCAAAATGGAGAGTTGGTATTCTCTGGAGGGTCTTTTCAGGAAAAACCACTATTCAGGATTTGGGCCACTGGCGTTCCCATGTACAGCAGATCTAGACCCAATGTGTACACACAGAGGACTCTCTGACAGCTCACACTGGAACAGGAGAGAAGGAGACAGACGATAAACAGGGAAACAAACAGATGAACAAGGCATCTTCAGAGGCATCCGTGCTGTAAGGAAAATAAAAACAGGTGCCTAGTATTTCAACCCTAGTGCATACACATCAGTAACTCCGGATTACGGTGCCAGGAGACACGAGAATGTTCATAGATTTTCACAGAAGAGGAAAACTACCCATTTGCCCACAGACAGGAGAATGGATACGTAAATGCTTAAATGTGCACATCACCAAGTATCAGATGATAGCAAAAATGAATGTGCATGCTTCGGGCAAAAATCAGCTGAGTGTCAGAAACACAATGCTAACTGATGGGGCGCCTGGGTGGCTCGGTCGGTTAAGCGTCTGACTTCTGCTCAGGTCATGATCTCACGGTTCGTGAGTTCGAGCCCCAGGTCAGGCTCTGTGCTGACAGCTCAGAGCCCGGAACCTGCTTCGGATTCTGTGTCTCTGTCTCTCTCGGCCCTTCCCCTGCTTGTGCTCTCTCTGTCTCAAAAATGAATAAACGTTAAAAATAAAAATAAAAAAGAAACACAACGCTAACTGTGAAAGTCTAGTCCCCAAAAACAACCTACAGGGTGCCTTTTTAAGTTGTATTTATTTACTTACTTACTAATGTATTTATTTATTTAGAGAGAGAGAGAGAGAGATGGTACAGGTTGGGGAGGGACAGACAGAGGGAGGGGAGACAGAGAATCCCAAACAGGCTCCTCACTGTCAGTGCAGAGCCCAATGTGTGTTCAACCCCATGAAACTATGAGATCGTGACCTGAGCTGAAACCAAGAGTCAGACACCTAACTGACTGAGCCACCCAGGTACCTGTGCACCACCCCTTTTTTTTTTAAAGTGTGAAACTAAGCAGAGCTAAATTAGTGGTTTCGTTTAGAACTTTCAGTTAGGGAAACATGCAACATGTGATACAAGGAAGGAAAAAATGAACATAAAATTCAGGTTCGGAAGTCTCTGGAAGGGAATAAAAAGGGTAGAACAGGACACCCACGGTTTAGTTCTCAAGCCAGGTGCTAGGGTCCCAAGTATTCACTTTATTACTAGGCTTTGGAACTTAGCGAGGTGTTACATATACTGTTGTGTATGTATCAAATATCACATTCAGAAAGCTATGAAGAAAGTAACACAAGGTATATGACAGTTTCTAAGGCAGCTAGGACTGAAACACAATGGAAGACCAAGTAATTTGAAATAAGCTTAATTCCCACAGTTACAAATATGGGAAGTGATGTGCCACCTCCCCTTTGAGTATTTGCTTTAGAAAATTAGTGATTGTAGATTTTTTCTTGTCTCTTTGAAATCTATGTAAGTTATTTTACAGCTAATTAAAAGCTCTACCAGCTACATGACCCACATGGGTCTTTCTCAAGGACCTGAGAACCATCTCTACAGAACATAAACATCCAAGGGAGGGAGCACCCCCACGTCCCAGTCTCTGGAGGAGGGGAGGAGCCTCACTTCGTGGGCTGCACCTGGCTCCAATTGCAAAATTACCTCCTGTCCTAAAGACAGGAAAAACAGGGGCACCTGGGTGGCTCAGTGTGTTGAGTGTCGGACTTCAGCTCAGGTCATGATCTCACGGGTCCTGGGTTCGAGCCAGACCTGCGTCAGGCTCTGTGCTGACAGCTCTCAGCCTGGAGCCTGCTTCAGATTCTGTATCTCCCTCTCTCTGCTCCTCCCCCACTCAGGCTCTCTGGATCCTGCTCCCTCTCTCTCAAAAATAAACATTAAAATTTCTTTTAAAAGATAGGAAAAATAAACTTTTTCTTTGTATAAAACCAGTTAATACTGATGATCACTCCAATGGCCAGGTAAATTTAGAATGAACTGTGTATAATAAATGGTGAGGTCACATCGTCTTACCTGGGGACTAGTTACTGTCTGTCTTGAGACCATGCATGCCATGGGCTGGGTCTACGTCACCATATATGAAAGTGAGATTTCTTCGTCTTTACTGTTTTAGCAGATTGCCCACATGTAATCACGTTCTGGCTTAATGCATATTCAATAATAAAACGTTTTTTTTTCCTCTACTACCTTTGCAGAGAGGATTTCTGGACTGGAAGAACATTTACTTTTTTTTTTTTTTTTAAGATTTTTTTTGAAGATTGAGTTTTTAATTCCATTTCCCCAAGAGTGGTTGGAGACAGGCTACTAAACTTGGGTCTTCGGTTGGATTCCCATGGATCCAACTCTTGGAGGAAGAGTTGTATGCAGGGGGGCAGTAGGGAAGTGCTCCCAGGAAGCTGGTAGGGGCTTGGGGATGGGATCCGGGAGCAGAGGGAAGCCAAGCTAAGAAGGCTGTTGCAGCCAAAGTTCCTGATTCCACGTGGGAACTCCGGAGTGTTTGTTCTGCCTCAACAGGAAGCTGGGCTTTCCTGTTTCCATCCTGAACCACTATGGAGAGGGCTAGGGGGTGACCAGAGGCATAAACTCGCTGGTACAAAGCAGCTACGTACAATGGTAAAGGAATCTCTTCCAAGGAAGAGCTGCGGACGTCTGCGTTCAGAAGCAAAACCCTCCAAAGTGAGGTTTATAGAAAGCTGGTGGGCCAGGCAGGACCCTGAGGCTGGGGTATGAGTCCCTGGGAGGGAGCTTGGGGTCGACCCTGGCTGCCACGGGAAGCTACTGGAGAATTTGAACGGAATGGCCTGATTTTACGTTTTGCAGAGTCATTCCACTTCTGCACCATCATATCAGAACCACCCAACAAGAGGGAAATGTTTGTGCCTCGGCACATTTACAAACGTGCTGCCACAGACTTTAGGAGTTACTCACCAAAGACAAACTGCGAACGTTAAATTTAAGAATGCCAAGGAGGTACTGAAAGAAGAAGGAATGTAGTCTCAAGCCACCTGGAGCTGACGGGGGTCTCCCCCAGCAGGGAGCGAGGAGAGGCTGCAGACTTCACCCGCAGCAGTGGTCTCCCCCTGTCCTGGAGACGACCAGGCGGGACAAGCCTGATGGGCTCTCCCCATTCACAGCTTCCAGTGACACAGGGAGAGGAGAAAATAAAATAATATAAGCCGTCAACAGGGAGCAATGCACTGTGCTCTGGGGGTCAGAGCCCCTTCCGTGCATCTGACCTTGAGCTCACTGAGCAGATGAGATCAAAGACCCCAGCTTGCAAAATCTCTTTGCCCCCAAGATATGGGTGTGCTCCTCTCGGCTGCAGCTCGCTCTAGCAATGCCACCAGCAATGGTGTTGCACTCCTCTGTCCGCCACGCGTCTGTGGAATACTCCACGTCACCGAGTGGTCGCCTTAATCCTACCAGATCACTTCCCTCCCTGGGCTCCGTGCCCAGAGATGCTATTCACATTTACCTAAGATAAATGGAACAGGAGGTCATTTTCTTAACTCACAACTCCAGCTGCCAGCCTTTCTGGACTTTCCTTTAGAGCAAATAGGACACTGGACATAAAATGTCATGAAATTTACAGCATTTCCCATTTTGTCCATAAATAACAGATACTGGCACTTTGGTTTCATACAAACACCTGATAAACTGTCCAAATGCCCAAAAATGCAACAAATAGAGGAAAGGGGCGCTCAGACCCCTTAGGGTGCACACCTCCCCTGGAGGTTGAGGTCACCCTATACCCTCAAAGACTGAGGGCAGGACCCAACTCATCAGTGCAGTGTGGGGCCCCTACCTGGTCAGAAGGTGTCTCCAATGCGAAGCTTCTTTTATGTTTTTAATTTTTTTTAATGTTTATCTTTGTTTGAGAGAGAGAGAGAGAGAGAGAGTACAATCTGGGGAGGGGCAGAGAGAGACGGGGACAGAGGAACTGAAGCGGGCTCTGTGCTGACAGCAGAAAGCCCAATGCAGGGCTTGAACTCAAAAAACAGAAGCTCATGACCTGAGTCGGATGCTTAACTGATGGACCCACCCGGGCACCCCTCCACTGAGAAGCTTAAGACTACATCTGACTGGCTGGTTTTAAGGAAGAATCTGTTGGTAAATCCCACAAACACTTTAGGGGAATGGGAGAGCAGGGGTTCCTGGCAGACTGTGGCTAACTGAAAGTTATAGGACTCCTCCCCAAGACACAGAGGCTCAATTTAAGTCACTGGAGGTCCCCAGATTACCCCATAAATAGGAGACACTAGGAAACTGGAAGGATGCCCCATTTGAAACATCTTGGAGACTGGATTACAGCAAAGTTGGCCAAAAAGGTATCTGATAAAACTCATCCACCACTTATAATTCTAAAAAATCTTTCCAAACAAGGAATAAGAGAACTTGTTTTACCCGACAAAGAGGTCTACCAAAAACCCACACCAAACATCTTAATGGTGAAACATCAGAAATCCCCCTCAAAGTCAGGAACAGGAAAAGGACATCCACCAACACTGTTTCATTCACCATGGTACCAGAAATTCTAGAAGGCACGGTCAGACAATAAACAGAAATAAAATAGGTGTATGCTCTATTTCTCAGCCAACCCATTCGTAATTTATGTCTGGAAGATGTTCTCACACTGTACACAATGAGACACGGACAAGATTGTGCCTTGCAGAACTGTTTTGTAAGCAGAAATTTTTAGAAGGGAAACAGTCTAAGTGTCTACCAACAGGAAAATGTGTTTAAAAATTGCAATATATTTCTACAAGGGAGTATAAAAACAGAACAGGTGCGTTCCTTAACCTGCAGCTGCTGATAGGGAAAAAGCTGACTCAGCCTGGCTCTGTATATCTAGGGGACACAGAGAGGCTGGGAGAGGTGAGGCTAAACCCTGATATTATGGATGCTTTTATGCAGATAATCCAAAGATATCCGATGGTCCAAAGCGAGTCAACTCAGCTACAACAGTTCAAAGCGACCTGATAATAATTAAGCTACTTCCATGGCCACAGACATGGTCTGGACCCAGAAATTCCATGGGTTTCCAGAGTTTTCTATTTAAAATGTTTTAATATGCCTTGAATTCAAATCTCTTAACATTTATTACCCCATAGACTTCACCAAGAAATGCCACCAACTAGAAGTTCCTAATTTCAAACTGTTTGTTTGGAAATAGAAAGTTGGACGAGATCATCTCGAGCAGCCTCCCTTGTCTCCTATGAGAATACAAAGCTGTACATAAATGGCTTTTGTGCTGGGGTTTTTCAGATGCCCTCTGATGGGACATCAGTGTTTTAAGTTTTTTTCAGAGAAAATTCCGTTTAACAGAGCAGTGTGGAGAACAATTAATCAAAATCTCACCTGTGATAACTGGCTTAATAATAAATTTGCATGTGCTCATTTTTTTAAAAAGTTTCTGTCATGCAATACCACTAAAAATAATTTTAAACTCGACCATGCAAATAATCAAGCACAAATGATTATTCTACTCAATTGGCACATAGTAAAAAAAAAAAAATCAATCCAAGGAGTCCTTTGGATGGAGGTCAATAGATATTCACGTGGGAACTAAAAAGCAAAATCAGAGAACTGAAAAATATTATCTAGTGATTGTGGTTTACAAACTATGTACCACAATAGTGCTTCAGGGTTCCATGACATTTGATTCTGATTTCTTTTCCTGATAGGTTTCAAAGCTAAAGAAATATATGCATTCCAATGTAAACTGTCCTCCGTCATCAACTTTGTGTTCAGCTTTTGAATAAACCTCACTTACATATAAAAATCACTTTCTCGTTCCTTTTTTTGTTTGTTTTATTTATTCTTGAGAGACAGCACTCACACAAGCAGAGAGAGAGAGACACAGAATCTGAAGCTGGCTCCAGGCTCCGAGCTGTCAGCATAGAGCCCAACGCGGGGCTCAAACTCACAGACTATGAGAGCATGATCTGAGCTGAAGTCAGACGCTTAACCGACTGAGCCACCCAGGCACCCCGCCTTCTCGTTCTTGAGTTTGAACTTGCATACATCTCTGTCCACACATGTTGGGCTATCACTTGCCCAAGCAGTGCCTCCCAGCAATGCCGTGTTGTTAACATCCTCATACTGACAAAACGAAGTATCATAGCATTGGTGAAATTACTGGAAACTGTTAATGCATTTCAGTCTTGGCATTTATTTAAAAAAAAGAATGAATATAAATGTTAGGAAAATGCAATGTCTAGTGATAATGGAAACAAAGTCACTAGGAATACCGGACGAGAGGACTCCAAGTCATGGTCAGTATAGAAAGGTATCCTGTATCTGACCGGATAACAGATCACACGCTGCTCACAGAGATTTTATCATGGTATTTTTCTCTCAGGAACAGAGTCCTTTTTCTACCCCCTGCTGTGTATCATGCAAGATCATTAGCTCGCTTTTGCATATTTAACTTTCTCACAATGGCTTTATTGAGTGAGGATTCATTTGCCACACAATTCATCCATTTGCAATATACAGCTGAGGGCTTTTCCGTATACCCACAGACTTGTGCAGCCACCACCACAATCTATTTCAGAATATTGTCACCACCCCCAGGGGCGCCTGGGTGGTTCAGTCGGTTGAGTGGCCAACTCGTGATGTCGGCTCAGGTCACGATCTAACGGTTCATGGGGTCAAGCCCCATGTCAGGCTCAGCACTGACAGGGCAGAGCCTGCTTGGGATTATCTCTCCCCCCCACCGCTCCCCTGCTTGCTCTCTCTCAAAAATAAATTTTTTTTAAAAAAAGAATATTTTCACCACCCCAAAAAGAAATCCTACACCCTTGGGGCGCCTGGGTGGCGCAGTCGGTTGAGCGTCCGACTTCAGCCAGGTCACGATCTCGCGGTCCGTGAGTTCGAGCCCCGCGTCGGGCTCTGGGCTGATGGCTCAGAGCCTGGAGCCTGTTTCCGATTCTGTGTCTCCCTTTCTCTCTGCCCCTCCCTCGTTCATGCTCTGTCTCTCTCTGTCCCAAAAATAAATAAACGTTGAAAAAAAAAAAAAAAAAAAGAAATCCTACACCCTTTAGGTGGCAACCTCCAAATCTTCCCAGCACTCTCAGCCCCTGGTACCCACTAATCTACTTTCTGTCTCTAAAGATGTGCCTATTCTGGATACTTCATATGCATGGAACCACACAACATGTGGTCTTGAGCGTCTGACTTCTTTCACTACATATTCAAGAGCCATCACGTCCCAGCATGCATCATACGGGCTTCCTTCTCACAACCACATCATAATCCATTGTGTGCATACACGTCTTGTCTACCCATATGTCAGTTGATAGATACTCACCTTGTTCCTACTTTTGGGGGGCTGTTGTGAATAATGCTGTGATTACCATTTGTGTACAAGTTTTTGTATGGGCATATATGTTCTCCTTTGGCTTGGGTATACAGCTAAAAGGAGAACTGTTGGGTAATATGACAACTCTACGTGTGACCATTTAAGGAACGCCAGGCTGTTTTCCAAAGCAACTAACTGAATAATCGTACATGGTGACCAGCAGTGTAGGAGGGTCCCAATTTCTTCACATTCTTACCAACGCTTGTGTTTTTTGTTATAGTCATCCTAGGAGGTATGGAGTAGTACCTCCGGGTGGTTTTGATTTGCATTTCCCTAGTAACTAGTGACATCACACATCTTTTCATGTGCTTATTGGCTATCACACACTCACCTGTACACACCTTATGCACGGGATTATGGGATTAATTCAAAACAGGGGACTTCGAGGGGTGCCTGGATGGCTCAGTCGGTAAAGCGTCCGACTTCAGCTCAGGTCATGATCTCACGGCTTGTGAGTTCAAGCCCCACATCGGGCTCTGTGCTGACAGCTTGGAGCCTGGAGCTTGCTTCAGATTCTGTGTCTCCCTCTCTCTCTGCTTCTCCCTCACTCATTCATTCTCTCTCTCTCTCTCCAAAACAAATAAACATTTCAAAATAGAGGACCTCCAGATTACAAATTTAACACATTAAATACTGCCAACCACTCATGTGTTCTCACTTATGGATGTTATAATGACTAAGTTTCATAAATCAAAGCTTACATAAGATTAATTTATTTGCTTCTCTATCACAGTTTCAGAAACATCATGTGACCTAAAAACAACAACAACAAACTACAAAACTGCTAATCTAACCAAATCTCTTTTTTTTTTTCCCACATCTAAGAAAATAATCCCAGAGACTCTAAATGAAAAAACCATCTTGGACTGGAGGGGGAAAGGCCAGGGGAAAAAACAAGTAAACAAGTAAACAAGCAATAAGTAAATAAGTCTCTCATCTCCCAGACAATAGATCTTTCCAGCAAAATGAGATGATCTAGAACAAAAACACCCGGCATAAGAGTGATATAACTAGAAAGCACAGCAAATAAATGATTATCAAAAAGGTCAGGTTATCCTGGAAGGGGCAAAGCACACTCAAGTTTCTGTGGTGTTGACAGGGTCCTATGTTGAGTCAGGATTATACAAGCGCTGGCTTCTTTAACTGTTCCTAGACGTGTGGACACTGTATTTCACAATAAAAAGTTTAAAAATCAATTTCTGCTCATGGAAACTTACGGATAGTTAAGGGGGAGATTTTGCTTTACAAAACAAACTACTTAAAATCCATCCAAAGCTGACAGTTAAAGGCAGGGAATTCTCTTCCTTCGGTCTTTCATACTTATTTGAATGGAGACCACACGGCACATCTCAATTTATTCTCTACGGATAAACAGAAGCATCGCCTTCAAAGACAACCCACTTTTCAAAGGGACTGCCCTTTACTAAACATCATTCGCTGCCAATTTACTGAAAATTACATTGATTGCAACCTCATAAAACCCTTGACGTTCTTGACAACCCTCAACGACCCACAACCCAAGGGTCGCACCTGTTCTTCCTCTTCACCAGGAAAAGATTAGCAGTGGCAAGGACATTCTCACATTAGACACTAAAAGCCTTAATATTTACACTGTTTGGCAGCCCAGAGCCCTCTCTCTAGCAAATTATTTTAGAGCTGGAGAATTCGAGGTCAGCCCAGCAGAACAAACGCACGCAACGAGCTGCTAGACAATAACAGGGTAAGTGATGCTTCCCACTCTTGCTGACTCAGACCGACACCACTGGCAGAGAATCTTTCATTAAGGGAAGTGAAATTAATGGTTACAATGGGTGTGCACACGCGCACACACACACAATTGTATCAGTTGGTGACTCGCAAGGCAAAGTAAAATTTTGCAAGGTCCCTAGTACAGGCTCATGAAGGGTAAGTTGGAGACCACCGGCTAGAGGGATCTACAATATTTCCTCCAGTATTCTTTTTTAATTTCCACTCTATAACCTCTGATGTACTAAGAACTTGGCTTCTGCACCGTGGTGCATTAGAACGGGCAAACCTTCTGCCCCCGCTCAGTACTTGTCCCTCCCACACAGTCTGCTCTCGAGAGTTCCAAGGCATTGAGTACCCATTCTAAATGATCACCACTGTGCAACATGCCAAGCCTCCTGAGCCCCTGCTGCAGGAAGCAGGGTTTGCTCCTTATAAGCTTGTTGGGAGTCTCACGGCCTAGGTGGCGGGGAAAGGCAAGAGAGAAAGGTGTGATCTGGCCCTTCATCATCTGGAGCTCTCGGAAGCCCTCCTGCCCAGCACGCACGCTGTCACACAGCCCAGGTGATGACAGGAAAGAGGAGACGGGACCGTTCACAGTAAGAATGAGCCAAGGTTATTTAGCACCTTCCACCATCCTGCCCTCCACTCGATAGCTTTCCAACAGCCTCTGTACCGTAGCGAGAGCATTCTCCACGTTACTGTCTTTACATGGCAGCTGCGTTCTGAGCACATAGCAGACGACTGCTCCTACTTCGTTAGTGCGGCAGAGACCGTTAATGAAATTCAGTTGGCAAAGGTGACCATTGGGTCAAGACAGAAGGGTAGTTTGTCACGCACACCCAAAGTTACGGAAGGCAATCGTACACGTCTTTCTCTCCCAAGAACCAGCAGGCAGCACAGGAACATGAACTGACTGGGGACTTTTGCTCCCTGTCCCTCGGGCCGGGGGGGGGGGGGGGGGGAAGGCAGCTTTCCCTTCTTCCCCAGGACCCTGTGACCAAGTGGAGGAGGGGCCACAAGCCAACATGCCTGCGTATCCACCTCCACGGGGGAGGCCCTGCCCTTTCTCTCTGCTGCACGGTTATCAACTTGAAAGACTTCGCTGGTCACGGCAAAGACCCTTTGAGGGATCCAAAGGGATGTGATGTATGAAATGGAAGGCTGGACAAGAGACAAAGCCATCAAAGTTAAGGAGACTCGATTAGTCATATGTCAAAACTTGACATAAAACACAAGCAGCAAGAAGAACCTGACAGAAATCAGAGCGTAGACTGGAATGTCCCAGAACAATATCAGGAAAACTGCCCCCCCTGCCATGAAATTCCATTATAGGAACTTTTTTTTTTACTTGCCTCACGCTACTGTATGGCAAAGATAAATCAAAAGTGATGCTACCCATCCTCGGTTGCCGTTGCTAAGATTTCTTGAAGACACCTGAAAATAAACTAAAGGAACTGAGTAACCTTACATAAGGCATCGACGGCATGAGTCATCCAGCTCTGAGAGCTCGCACACCAGATATGTTACAGACGGCTGACTTGTTCACTAAAAGGGATCCAGGTCGTTGGTTTTCTGGACTCAGCCTCCACTTTCAAGTTGCTGGCTTGGTTGTGCTCCACCATTTCCCGGTTTCCTGCCACCGTGAGAACACAGGACAGCACAGGATGGCAAGTAGGGCAAAGAGATTAGAGGCCAACGATCTGGCTTTGAAGCCCAGCCCTGCCACTTTCTGGCTCTGTGACTCAGTTTTCCCACCTGCAGAATGGGAATGAAAACAACAACAAAGCGTTTCAAGGGTGAAAGGAGTTAACAAACAGAACACCTGACCCTGACGCTTTTTCTTAATATTTATTTTTGAGAGAACAGAGAGTGAGCACAAGCAGGGGAGATGCGGGGGGGGGGGGGGGGGGGGAGTGGGTGGGCAGGGACAGATAGATGATCTGAAGCAGGCTCTGTGCTGACAGCAGAGAACCTGATGCGGGATGCAAACTCATGAACCATGAGATCATGACCTGAGCCAAAGCTGGACGCTTAACTGACTGAACCACCAAGCGCTCCAGTCCCTGACACTTTCTTACAGCTATTTATGATTGTATACATTAGGACAGATCAAAAATGTTGACGGCCCCTCGACCGCTTGCTTTGAAAGTATTAAATTCTATTTTACCCTGCTCGCCTTTACCCATTATAAAGAGAACATCAGATCACCCAGTTGAAAAACAACTCGACACCAAAAATCAGTTGTTGGTTCCTCCAAGGGAGGGCGCCCACAGCAGGGTCGGACTGGCTCAGGGCCCGCCAAACCAGAGGGGGGCAGGCAGCAGTGGCGTCCAGAGCAGTATTCTGAGCCAGGAACCTCCTAGGCCTCCGCCACCATGGTATCCCAGAAGCAGCCCAATACCCTTCGCGCAGCCCAATACCCTTCGCGCAGCCCAAGTGCTGACTCTGTCCAAGCCACGGAGGGATCGTGCACAAGTCAATCCCAGGAAGCGCCCCCAACAGCTGCAAATGGAAATGTGGACGACCAACAGAGCACATCCCTTCTCGCCTTTCCTGACTAATGGACGATCACCGCCTACACAGGGGCTCCCCCCTACTCACTCCCCACACACGACTGAGGAAAGTCTACTTGCCCTGTGAGAGGCAGTCCAAGCCTGAACGTACAGTATTAAAAGGCTGAGATAGGGGCGCCTGGGTGGCGCAGTCAGTTAAGCGTCCGACTTCAGCCAGGTCACGATCTCGCGGTCCGTGAGTTCGAGCCCCGCGTCGGGCTCTGGGCTGATGGCTCAGAGCCTGGAGCCTGTTTCCGATTCTGTGTCTCCCTCTCTCTCTGCCCCTCCCCCGTTCATGCTCTGTCTCTCTCTGTCCCAAAAATAAAAATAAAAACGTTGAAAAAAAAAATTAAAAAAAAAAAAAAAAGGCTGAGATACACACAACTCCACACATTTTCTTCTCGTGCCTACATTACAATAAAGGCCACCTGCATGGCTCAGTCTGCTAAGTGTTCCACTTCCGCTCAGGTCAGGATCTCGTGGTTCTTGAGTTCGAGCCCCGCATCGGGCTCTGTGCTGACATCTCAGAGCCTGGAGCCTGCTTCGGATTCTGTGTCTCCCTCTCTCTCTGCCCCTCCCCTGCGCTCGCTCGCTCACTCTCTCTCGAAAATAAATAAAAACATTAAAAATGAAGGCATTCTGAATGGGTGTGCACATTAGGCATCTCCATTTCTATAAGAGGGTTCATTGTACCTCTTCTTTCAACTGGTTGCAAGCAAAATATTCT
The DNA here is from genome assembly GCF_028749965.1 of Puma concolor. NCBI lineage: Eukaryota > Metazoa > Chordata > Mammalia > Carnivora > Felidae > Puma > Puma concolor. The sequence continues at coordinate 11,720,538 of NC_141677.1, forward strand.
GGTCCTCATCAGACTCAACAAATTCTCCACTAATGCCTATCAAATCTCAAGTAAGAAAAGCAGTCATGGAAATGCATTTTAAACCAATGGCCTCATGGTACATCGAAGCAAATGGCCCACAACGTCTTCTCTTCCAAGGATCTGGTTCTCCGCCAGATGTCCAACCCTCGTAACTAAGGTCATGCCCCAGACCTTACTAAGGTTAATTCTTCCTGAAGCTCACTGTTTTTCTTTTTTTTTAATGTTTATTTATTCTTGAGAGAGAGAATGCGCGCAAGGGAGGGGAAGAGAGAGAGAGAGAGAGGGAGACACAGAATCTGAAGCAGGCTCCAGGCTCCAAGCCATCAGCACAAAGCCTGATGCAGGGCTCGAACCCACAAAGTGTCGGATCATGACCTGAGCCGAAGTGGGACGCTTAACCAACTGAGCCACCCAGGTGGCCCCAGAAGCCGGCGTTTAAGCATCTCCCTCACATTCTTGCCAGTCCTTTGCCTGGAGGACTTGTCTGATACCCTTAGCCCTACAACCCCTGATCCTGCCACTGGCCCCCTGCCTCCCAACCCCATCTCTATTCCTCCAAAGTCCTCTCTTCCCTCCTCATTCAGGTTAAGTACAAACCATCAGGGCACAAACATCAGGGCACATCTGACACACTCATCCCCTGTCATCTCTTCCTTCTCTCCACATTGACTGAGAAAACCACCGTGGTTAATGGCCCAACTCCACCTGAACCCCAAATTAAGTGGGGCCACAGGGAATGCTTGGACCTTTCCCTCTTCAATCTCACAACAGCCTGGGGTATTTCATTTTTCCTCTCTTCTTGAAACTCAACTTCTCCCCCAGTCCTCACTGTCAGTGGAAGCTCATGCCTCCTATCTCACCACGAAAGCAGAAGCAATCAGAAAAATTGCACAAGGGGCGCCTGGGTGGCGCAGTCGGTTAAGCGTCCGGCTTCAGCCAGGTCACGATCTCGCGGTCCGTGAGTTCGAGCCCCGCGTCGGGCTCTGGGCTGATTGGCTCGGAGCCTGGAGCCTGTTTCCGATTCTGTGTCTCCCTCTCTCTCTGCCCCTCCCCCGTTCATGCTCTGTCTCTCTCTGTCCCAAAAATAAATAAACGTGGAAAAAAAAAATTTAAAAAAAAAAAAAAGAAAAATTGCACAAACTCCCAGGCATTCACTCACCTAAGTGCAACTGTGTCCATATTCTCTGCCTTCTCTCCAGTTTACATGGATGATTGTCTTAGCTCCTAGGTAAGGCCAACCCTTAGCTAGAAACACAAGGTCCTGTCCCTTCCTTTCTCCTATTCAAGGACACTGCTCTCCTCTCTCTCCTGCACCATCATATATTCCTTCTCAGGTGGATCCTCTACATGAACATAGTCCTGTGCTTTTGTTCCTCCCATATTAAAACGCTCGGACCCTGCTTCCCAATCCAGCTATCATTCCGTTTTCTCCTTTCCTTCACAGCCAAATTTTTTATTTTTTTATTTTTTGAAATGTTTGAGAGAGAGCATGAACAGAAGAGGGAGAGAGAGAGAGGGAGTTAGAAAATCCCAAGCAGACTCCATGCTGTCAGCCCAGAACTCAACATGGGACTCAAACTCATGAAGTGTAAGATCATCACCTGAGCCAAAATCAAGAGTAGGATACTTAACCGACTGAGCCACCCAGGCACCCCAGAGCCAAATTTTTTAAGGAGTTATCCACACTCAATTCCCCTCCTTCCATTTGTTCCTACACCACTGGCATCAGAAGTTCACCCCATGACCCTATGTCAAGGTCATTAATAAGCTGCAGAGTGATAAGTCCAATTCTCAATCACCACCTTACAAGATCAGCAGCATTTAACCTAATTGACAGGTAGCACGGCAAACTGGTTAGGAGCATAAACTCTGGAGCCAGACTTCCTGAGTTCAAATCTTAGATCCCCACTTACTTCCTGGTGACCTTGGATAAATCAGTTCATCTCTCCACATCTCACTTTCATTCTCTTTAAAATCGGAATGACAGTATCTATCTCATAAAAGCTATTGTTAGGATGAATAATATTTATGAATGAATATTTATGAAACGAATGATATTTAAAGCACTCAGGAAACTTGGCTAATATGTGGCTACTATTATCAGTCACATCCTCCCTGAAAGATTTTCTTCAGTAGGTTTTCAAAATGTCATATTCTCCTACTTTTCCTCCAGTCCTTTGTTAGCTCCTCAATTCCCTGGATTCTGTCCTTAATCCTCCAGTCTTTTTCACCCCTTCTTGGTGCCCTCCATCCGGCCTAATGACCTAACGTGTAGCTCCAGCGTAGACCATTGCTCTGAACTCCAAATTCATTAATCTCACCTATGTTTGCATTCAATGAGATTCTTCAGCACATATTTCATGTGCATAGATACTGGGGGTTCAGTAGAGATAAACCATAAAAATCCCACCTTCGTGGCTCTGTTGGGCTCATGAAGAAGATGAACAATAAGCAAAATAAGTAAAACATAATGGATTAGATAAGGAGGATACTTAGAAAAAAGCTAATCAGGGAAGGGAGCCAGGGAAAGTATGCGGGGAGAGGAATGAGTTCCAGTTACCGAAGAAATTACAGTGGTGGCCTCACTCAGGTCATGGCTGAGTCCAGACCTGCAGAAAGTATGGAAGAGCCTTGTGGAAAGTGAGGGTGATGGTTCGGATGGAGTATGCCATTAACGTGACCCTGAGGCAGGTCCGGGCCTGGCCTGTTGGGGAGTGACACCAAGGAACCAGGGTGGCTGAAGCAGCGTGAGAGGGGAAGACCAGGAAGAGAGGAGTACCCACAGGTATCAAGGGGACCAGGCTCTGTTACGCGTCACAGGCCACTGCAAGGACTTGCAAGGGTTTTTTCTCTGGGTGTGTGGAGGCCTGTGCAGGTTTCATGCACAGGAGTAACATGCATTGACTTGTACCTTTTCAAGGCACTGTAAACAGGCAAAAAAGTAACAAAACAAATACGTAGCCCTCAATGAAACACGCCTGCAATCACAACCCAGGTCAGGAAATAAAATATTACTCCCAAAATTCCATCATGACCCAACTTAAGGACGATCCCTCATCTTTCTCTACGAATGGAAGCATAATCTCACTTCCTTTTCTTGCTTCTCTCTATACTACTAACATCTAAGCATGTATCTCTGACACTAGTTTATTTTTGCTAATTTTTAAATCTAAAAACAGCAACATATACTACACATTCTTTAAATCTGGCTTCTTTCACTCAACATATCATGTTCCATTTTGTTGTCTCCAGTTGTAGTTAGTTGTCTTTGATATACGTTATCATATTGTGTAGCAAAACCACAACTTACCCACAGAACTCTGCTATAAAAATTCTTACATGTCTCTCTATACGTGCGCAAGCACTTCCGCTGGTAAATTGAATTAGACCTTCAACCTTAAGAGCTAAGCGAATGTTCTCTAAACTTCCTCCAAAACCCACAAGGACATTACAAGAAAGAAAAGCTAAAAGCTACAGCTTAATCTCAGTCATGAGCAAAATTACTAAGCAGAATGTGAACGAGCCAAAATCAGCAATATATAAAAGTCATAACACGTAACAAACAAGTTGGGTTTATTTTAGGAATGCAAGCTTGGTTTAACATTCAAGAATCAGTACTATTCATCACATTAACAGGATAAAGATAAAAAACTGTAACATCTCAGAGATGATGAGAAAATATTTGATAAAATTCAATATCCATTCACAAAAAAAAAAAAAAAAAACTTCTGAAACACTGAGAATAAAAAGGAACAGACTCCATCTGCTAAGGAGTACTGACAAAAATCTACAGGAAATATTTTTCCTGGTACTGTGAAATGTTTTTTCATGGTACCATTTGAGTCAATTCTGCTATCATTGTTCACATCTTTATTGCTACTAACTTTTGTCTGTTTATTTAGCAGTTATTAAGAGAGATATGTTAAACTCTGCTATGATTGTCGATTTGGTAACTACTCTTCAAAGTTCTGCCAATTTTTACTTTATATTTTTTATGTCTATGTTATCAGTTACATACAAGTTTAGAACTATTAAATGAATCTTCTATCATTATAAAAGGTCTCCCTAGCTCTACTACTGTTTTGTGCCTTAACGTTTGCTTCACCTTGTATTATACCACCTATCTTTAAAATAGTGTTTACATAATATAGCTTTAGTCAGTATTCCACTTATATTTGTGTCTTTATGTTGTAAATTATGTCTCTTGTAAATAGTACAGACTTGAGTTTCATTCGTTTATCGAGGCTGGCAATCCTTATCTTTCAATTGGCAATTTTAGAAAATTTTCATTTAATATAATTACTGATATATTTGGGTTTAAATATACCATCTTTCCATATGTTTTTTTATTTGTCCCATCTCTACTTACCTCCTTTGTTGTCTTATTTTAAAATGATTTGGAAGTTTTATTGTTTGATTTTTATTCAGTTAAAAATATTTTCTGGGTGCCTAGGTCAGTTAAGCATCCAACTTCAGCTCAGATCATGATCTCACAGTTTGTGAGCTCGAGCCCTTCGTCAGGCTCTGTGCTAACAGCTCAGAGCCTGGAGCCTGCTTCAGATTTTGTGTCTACCCCTCTCCCCTCCCCTCCCATGCTCATGCTCTGTCTCTCAATAATAAACATTTAAAAAAAGTTTTTTCATATTTTCTAATTTCCCTTGTCATTTCTTCTTTATGGGTTTAAAAAAAAGTTATTTAATTCCAAATATTGGGTATCTTATAGATACCTTTATTGTATTCATTTTTAGTTTAGTTCTATTTTGAACAGAGGAACTACTTTGGGATCTCAATCCTCTTAAATTTGAATTTTTTAATGGTCCAGAATATGGTCACCCTTGATGAATATCCATGAAAAGTACTATTGAGCCTGGGTGGCTCAACTGGTTAAGCGTTTAACTTTGGCTCAGGTCATGATCTCATGGCTTGTGAGTTTGAGCCCTGCCTCAGGCTCTGTGCTGACAGCTCTGAGCCTGGAGCCTGCCTCAGATTCCGTGTCTCCCACTCTCTCTGCCCCTCCCCCACTCATGCTCTGTGTCTCTCTCAAAAATAAATAGACATTAAAAAAAATTTTGCAGGGGCGCCTAGGTGGCGCAGTCGGTTAAGCGTCCGACTTCAGCCAGGTCACGATCTCGCGGTCCGTGAGTTCGAGCCCCGCGTCGGGCTCTGGCCTGATGGCTCAGAGCCTGGAGCCTGTTTCCGGTTCTGTGTCTCCCTCTCTCTCTGCCCCTCCCCCGTTCATGCTCTGTCTCTCTGTCCCAAAAATAAATAAACGTTAAAAAAAAAAAAAAAAATTTTTGCAAAGTACTATTGAGTGGTTGGAGTGAGTGTTCTATGTATGTTGTGAATGGAAAATGCTATTGAAATTTTCTATATCCTTACTGATTTTCAATTTTTCCTATTTATTATAGAGATAGGTGAGTTGAACTATGCAACTGTAATTGTGAATTTGTCGATTTATCTTTTCAAGCCTATCAGTCTTGCCTTCATATGAAGTTCTATTAGATGAATGTACACTTATAATTGTCTTTTTGATGAGTTGATGCTTTATCATGTAATATCATTGTTTATCCCTTGTAATTCTTCTTTATCTAGAATCTAGATGAAGATTTATCTAGAATTCCAATTTTCTTTTAATTAGTGTTTGAGTTGAGTATTTTTTCAATACTTACCTGTATCATTATATTTAAAGTGGGCTCCCCATGGAAAGCATAGAGCTGGGTTCTTGTTTTTTTATCCATTCTAACAACCTCTGCCTTTGAAGTATTTAGATTATTTATACTAAATGTAATTATCAATATGCTCAATGTATATTTACCACTTTGCTATTCATTTTTTTACTTGTTTTATCTCTCTTCTTTTTTCCCCTTTCCTGGTTTTCTTATTGATAATTCTTACTTTTTCCTCTATGAATTAGCTATTAACTATATCCCTTAATTTGTTTGTTATTGCGCCAGAGTTTATAATATGCATTTTTTAAATGTTTATGTATTTTTTTAGAGAGAGAACAAGCAGGGGAGAGGCAGAGAGAGAGGGAGACACAGAATCCCAAGCAGGCTCCAGACTCCCAGCTGTCCGCACAGAGCCCGACGCAGGGCTCGAACTCACAAACCGCGAGATCATGACCTGAGCTGAAGTCAGTCACTCAACCAACTGAGCCACCCAGACACCCCTATAATATACATTGTTAACATCACTGTCTATGTTATTCCACTTCACATAAGGTACAGTCTACTTGTGTTTGCACCCTCCTGTCCTTTGTGCTATTGTCGTTACACGTTTTACTTCTACATGTTATAAGCTCCCCAATACACTTTTCTTTAGGCAGCCAATTATTATTTAAGGAGATCGAAAATTAGAGAAAAAGGTCTGTTTTTATTTGTCCACATTGTTCCCATTTCTAGCACTCTTCACTCCTCTGTAGATCTTCCATCTGTTATTATTTTCCGTCTGCCTGACGAACTTCATCTGAGATCTCATATACTCTTAGTCTGTCGATAATGAGTTTGCTCAGATTTTCTGGTCTGAAAAGGTGTTTATTTTATCTTCATTTCTGAAAGCTTTTTGTCTAGGTAAAACATCTAGGCTGACTTTTTTTCTTTCTTTCAGTACTTTAAAGATCGCACTCAGGTGTCCTCTGTCTGGGATAGTTTATGAGAAGGCAGACATCACTAAACTTTTATTCCTCCAAAACAGTTCTGTTTCCTCTGCACACTCTCAAAATTTTTCTCTTTACCTTTGGTTCTCAACAATTTGACTACTATGTGCCTATGTATGTTTTTCTATGTAATTATCCTGCTTGGAGTTCTCAAATTCTTGGATCTAAGGTTTGTTGTCTTTCATTCATCTTGTAAAGTCCTTACCGATAATTTTTAAACACATTTCTCTCGTACCTTTATCTCTTTTCCTTCTGCGAACCCAACTGCATGTATTTGATATTTGCCCCACATTACCTCAGATGTATTGTTCTTTAATTTGGTTCTGTTTCTCCAATTCTTCTCATTTTTTGTATTCTGGTTTGACTTTTTCAATTTTTTTCAATGTTTATTTTTGAGAGAGACAGAGACAGAGTGTGAGCGGGGGAGGAGCAGAGAGAGAGGGAGACACAAAATCCAAAGAAGACTCCAGGCTCTAAGCTGTCAGCACAGAGTCCAACGTGGCGCTCAAACCCACGAACGGTGAGATCACGACCTGAGCCGAAGTCAGACACTTAACCGACAGAGTCACCCAGGTGCCCCATGGTTTGACTTTTCTTGACCCGTCTTCAAGTTCATAGATTCTGTCCTCTGAAGTGTCCAGCCTGTTTGTAAGCCCATCCACATTAGTTATCCATGAGTATATAATAAATTAACCCCACACTAAGTGGCTTAAAGCATGGTTTCTGTGAATCAGGAGCTAAAAACACCTTAGGCGATAGTTCTGGCTCAGGGTCTCTCATGAGGTTGCTATCGATCTGCCATCCAGAGCCACAGTCATCTGAAGGGACTGGCTGAAGCAGGAGGATGTGCTGCCAAGATGACTCACTCACATAGTGCTGGTTGTTGGTAGAAGACCCTGGTTCCTCTTCACACGGCCCCTCTACGACTGCTTGAGTGTCTTCATCCCACGGTGAGATGGCTCTCCTCAGAACGTGTGACCAAGCAGAGAGCAAGACCTGGTCATCTGGCTTGCTCCCAGGTCTTCTCCTAAGTACCCAGTGCTCCCAGTACCTCTTTCATGTGGCCTTCCCCAAGGATCCCACTGAAAACTTCCCTCCTTGCTTTATTTTTCTCCAAAGCACTTTTTCCCATCTGACATACATCCCCCCCCCCCCCCCAGGATACAGGCTCCACATGAGAAGAGATTGTGTCCACTGGTATACCTCCAGTACCCTGACAAGAATCCAACCAAGATTCATTGCATGAGTCAATGCTGTGGTCATTAAACTTCCATACCTTTTACCTTGCACTCCATAAATCATCCTCTCAACATTCTGTGGTCTTATGCACTGATAAAAACAAAAAGCCCGTTTCTACCTAAAGCAGGTATTTGTTTTTAACCATTCTGCTATTGCGTTTGTCATTTATAGTCAATTTTAAGGGCATTACCCACATATATTTAGTAAGAGCAAATTTTGAGCCCGTTGCTTCTTCTCTGAGAGCTACTTTTCTAAGGTATAAGACCATCTATGCAACTACTCCTCCTAAATTCTAAGTTTTTCCTTCGGATAACTCTAGATGAACAGAACACTGTATACTTACACTTCATTAGCCCAGAACTTCATAAAATCGACACAAATCAACATTTGTGCAAGGCACACCTAAATGTCATACCCTTGGTTTTGGAAAAGAACCCTAAAAGAAAGGACCATGTGAAAACATTTTTTGATTTACTGAAGAATTACTGAGAAGGACAATGTTTACATTACTCATTGTCCTTATATGAAGCCCCATGTGAGAAATTCCTTTAAAAATTTAATGCCAAGAAAAACAGTGTTTCCCCAAAATAGATCAGTGCTTATGGTAAGACATTTGCTTCCTCCTTTGCTTCATCCTGATTCTATAAATTTTTTAACATTAACTTATGTAAGTCCTTGACTGAGAGTTACTCCAAACCCTTAGGGGAAAAGACTGGAAATGTCAATCAGTAGATACATGTGCACCCACAACTGGGGTGGACAACCATCAAGGTTTACCCAGGATAAGGTTCACAAAACATGGGACTTTCAGTGCTAAAACCTAAAAGGTCTCGGGCAGACCTGGAGGAGTTGGGTCAACCGTACCCCAAGCTTGGCAAGGGAAATTCAACATCATCCTCAAGTGACCTTATATTTCATTCACTGATTCTTTACATGTGTAACACTTCAGGTCCTCCAAAGGACAGACACCAAGGAAGATTTAGACATACAAGCAATTTTCTGGGGAGACACCCATGAAGAACAAAGGGGATATGAAGCGGGACAAGGCAGGGAGAACATTCAGATCCAGATGCAGATCTGACACCTGTGAAAGGGGAGCGAGTGGGGCAGAGAAGGAAGGAGGCCGGGGGGTAGAGGAAGGACAGCAAAGACTATCCATTAGAAGAGTCCTCCGTGGGGCAGGAACAGCCCAGCCCTGGTCTCCCTCTGCCAGACTCAGTCCTTGGGTGGAAGCGGGCCAGCGAGAGAGTGGGCCGGCCATGACCTACAGCACATAGGAAGGTCCAGCAGCTGAACACTGTGTCGCCACCTACTCTTTTGCAGTGGGGAGGGGAGTGGCAGACCCCCCATGGCTGCCACGTGCTTTCTGCCAACGTTCACTTTGTTCCGTTCATTAGAGAAGGTGACCTTTTGAAAAGAGGGGTTTTAATTTACCAGTAACAAAGGTCTCTTCTTGCCCAACAAAAAGAAGCACCAAAGGAAAAGGCAAAATTCCACTTAGTACATGTTTACTTTGCTTTTCACTAAGGGCCTTAGTGGGAAAAACTGTCTAAACCAATTTCTCCTTCGGTTTGATAACTTTCTACCTGCCACTTGACAAACTTAATGTAAGAACAGTGTTGCTAACACTTCCATATCATTGCTTAATTAGTCTCTTTTCAGTCTATGATTACATTTTAGTGTCCCCCAAATGAAGCCATTCCCACCACACTAGAACACCTGAAAGGGTTAGTCGGCTGTTGTAATTACCACGTGAACAGAATGAAGCAGTATCACAGGACCTACAAGTTTGGGGATTTTTGTCTTGTTTTTTTAAGCAGGCTTTATGAAGTCATCACTTTGCTTCCTGATTTCCCCTGTGGCTGGGAGTCACCGAGAGCAGACCAAGTTCACATGGCTCAGCAGATTCAAATCTCTAACAAAGTCAGAACTGTCCAAGAGTGCCCTACAATCACTCACAACTAACCGACCCCCAGGTCTGGTGGCAGTCACCTTAAAAACACCTTTTCAGAGGCGCCTGAGTGGCTCAGTCCATTTAAGTGGCCAACTTAGGCTCAGGTCATGATCTCGCGGTTCGTCAGTTTGAGCCCCGCGTCGGGCTCTATGATGATGGCTCAGCTCGGAGCCTGGAGCCTGCTTCAGATTCTGCTTCCCCCCTCTCTTTGCCCCTCCCTGCTCGTACTCTGCCTCTCTCTTTCTCTCCTCTCTCAAGAATAAACATTTTTAAAAAAATACCTTTCCAACCTCAGCTAAGTAAAGCAGTGCAATTAAGATGAAGTCACTAGCCCAAAGTTTTACAGTTTTTTCTGGGCTCCTCATTCAAGATTCATAGTTTCTCCTGTGTCTGGGGAACACCAAGAAATTACCTCACTCACAAGACCCTACTCCCTATGAATTAAATTTCCACCGTAGTTTTTTCTCAGTCTCGGCATTCAATGCCGTGGGTTTGCTCAAGGTTGAAGATTTCCCAGGTTTGCTTATTCTACTTTTTTTTTTTTAAGTTGATTTATTTATTTTGAGAGAGACCGAGAAAGAGCAAGGGAGGAGCAGAGACTGAGGGAGCGAGAGAATCCCAAGCAGGCTCCATGCTATCAGTGCAGAGCCCAACCTGGGGCTCGATCTCACGAACCGGGAGATGCTGACCTGAGCCAAAATCAAGAGTCTGACACCAAACTGACTGAGCCACCCAGGTGCTCCTCCTTATTCTACTTACAAAAATTCATCTGTTGCATAAAGAGAAGTCCTTGTCCTAAGTCAGCACATACCCAAAATCAGAACCAAAAGACAACAATACGGACTAGCTCAGAAGACAGTGAGTATGGCAGGCAAAGGGCCAGCCACCAAAGAAGCCCACAGTGGAATCCCCAGAACCTGGGAACAGGTTGCCTTACCTGGCAAGGGAGAATCACGGATGCAGGTGGGATTAAGGTTATTCATCAGCACACCTCAAAATGAAATCATCCTAGGTTATCTGAGTGGACCCAACGTAATCACAAGGGTCCTTTATTTTTAATTTTTTTTAAGTTTATTTTTTAAGAGAGAGACAGAGAGCAAGCTGGGGAGCAGCAGAGAGAGAGAGAGAGAGAGAGAGAGAGAATCCCAAACAGGCTCTGCATTGTCAGCATGCAGCCTGAGGCAGGGCTCGCCCTCACGAACCGTGAGATCATGACCGGAGCAGAAACCAAGAGTCGGACGCTTAACCCACTGAGTCACCCAGGCGCCCAACAAGGGTCCTTTAAAAGTGGAAGAGGAAAGCAGATCTAAGAGGCAGAATGATGGACTGCGGGATTCAGCTCGCCGTTACTGGATGTGAAGATGGAACGGGGCCAAGGACTGCAGGCAATCCACAGAAGCTGGAAAGGCAGGAAAAAGAGATTCTCTCCCAGGACCTTCCAAAGAAGGCAGCCCTACCACCACCTTGAATTTAGCCCAGTGAGACCCATCCCAGACCTCTGAATCCCAAACCAGCAGGACAGTAAATACATGTGTGTTTTTCAGCCACCAGATTTGTGGTGATTTCTTACAACAGCGGTAGAAAACACATGCAGTGAGCTTCCCGTTTCTGAAGGTAACCAAGCAGATGCTGGTCAACTGTGAGGACACCACAGAAGTAGCCCCTGAATTGAGTGACAAGCTATAACAAAGCTCTCCAACTCCTTCTGATTTTAACAATCTAGAAGCTAATATTTTCTCCGATTCCAATATTTTCTCCGATTCCAATTTGAACAATCTAGAAGTTAGTATTTTCTCCAAATTTCCAAACACAAGGTCGCTGACAGGTTTGGGTTATCACAAAATGGGCCATATACCAATGACCAGACTCCAGCTTATTTCCTAAATGTCACTCACCACTCACTCACTACTGTAACTGTCCTTCATCTGTAAAACAGAAGTCCCCAGCTATCGAGCAGTATCTCACTTGACAACCTTTATAGGATTCTTCAAGATTAATAGGATAGGGGCGCCTGGGTGGCTCAGTCGGTTGAGCGTCCGACTTCGCTCAGGTCACGATCTCACGGTCCATGAGTTCGAGCCCCGCATCAGGCTCTGTGCTGACAGCTCAGAGCCTGGAGCCTGCTTCAGATTCTGTGTCTCCCTCTCTCTCTGGCCCTCCCCCCATTCATGCTCTGTCTCTCTCTGTCTCAAAAATAAATAAATGTTAAAAAAAAAAAATTAAAAAAAAAAAATCAGGCGGCATGCCTACAAGAAAGCTAGCTAAGTGCTTCTCCTGTCTTTTAATGAGGATCAGAGAATTTGCTGAGTAAGTCTTTATTCATCCAACACCGGCCATCATTTTGTGCACATCCCCTTTCAGCTTTTGCAAAAGGAAAGGTCATGATTCTCTTAAGTCTTTCCTTATTCAGGAACCCACTTTTCATTTCAAATCAGTGAAGTTTATGGGAAGCTACTTCACTGCTCAAAGTATGCCCCTCTCCTCTGAATTACCTCCCTCCTGAATGGATCATTCCCATCAGCATCCCTGACCTTCAAGTGCAATCCCATTTTCTGGCAGCTCCCATTAACTCACACCAAATTTCCCACAGATCTGGGAAGCCTATCATCATTCACAGCACTGATGAACAGTTGAACCCAAAGCTACTAAGGCAGGCTTCCCTCGGGGCGGGAAGGGGGGGACCCCAACTCACCAACTAGCACTTTGAGAAAACAGCCATTGAACTAGCTTTGTCTCCACATTCACGAGCCATCATCCATCACACTTTGTCCTATACCCCACTCCTTTTCCCACAAAGATACCAAGAGACACTTTATCAAGGACACCATGTCTGAATCTATATATCGCACAGTTAAAACAGTTTCCAGTGTAGTGATGTTTAGGAATCCAACGAGGTCACCCGCTATGGTGGCTTGAACGTGAACCCATGAGGGACTCTGGTGGTTACTGCTTCCCTTTCACACAGAACGCATCCAAGAAAACCTTAGTTTGCGAGTATAATTCGTTCCGGAAACATGCTTATAATCCAAAGCACTTGGATATCAAAGCGAATTTCCCCATAAGAAATAATGGAAACTCAGATGATTTGTTCCACAACCCAAAGATCTTCACATAAAAACGATTACAATACTGTAATATAATACAAAATAATAAATACAAAATATAAAGAAAAAAACAAATTAGCCTGCACTTACCTTCAAAAAGTTTCATGGCTGGTGTGAAGGAGACGAAAGAGAAGAGGGTCATTGTGTAGGACGACCTTCACTATCACTAATGGAATCGCTGCTATCTATTCGCTCAATGGAATCTTTTTCTGCATGAAGGCCACTGCATACGCTCACATGGATGTCGACTACAGTGCAGTATTAATAAACTTTGTCATACACTGTATTTCATGTAACCGGCAATAGGGCGGCAGAGGAAAGGGTCTCTCTCTACCTGCAGGCAGCCTGACCCAGAATGAAGCAAGCATTCGTAAGCTCACTCTTGTCTGGAACAGAAAAGGACTGTCCATAGATGCTTTGAAGTGACAAAAAAATACACTAGTATCAGTTGTGGGCACCTTTCAACGTTCTGAAAAATCACTGATTTCTGCCAAACATCACAGCCTGAGACCAAGCATCCGAGCATGGGAGACGACTACCCATAATCCCACAGAGACAGAGAGACAGAGAGAGAGAAGAAACACTGGCTCAGTTGTGATCATGTGATACTTGGTGTCACGTATACTCGTATCGCAAGACATCGCTCGTTTATCAAGTTACAATTGATTAGAAATGTTCACTCTTCTTGTGGAGCCCTCGCAGAACAAGTTACTCGCAATCCACGGTTTTACCGTATTTGACGATCAAGCCAGAATTTCATCTGAAACTAACATCAAAAACCCCAATCTGAAGTGTGTAAGATTCCATTCTCGGTCCTCCACGACCTCTCCTTTTTCTACAGCACCTCAGTGACAAATGACAGTGGTTCAGCAACCTTCACTACAAATTGTGGAAAAATCCTAGTAGGTAATTGGTCTGGATCAGGAAAGCAACTTATTTGGAGTTTACTTTCTCTTTGTCTTTCCTGGGCTTCAATTCTCTTACAAGTAAGTTTTTACAGCCTTCTCCTTGACCAAGGAGATGACAGAAGCAAAAAAAAAAAAAAAGGAGTTGAGTATTCAAGCTTCAGTTACTCTTAAACTGAAGTAGAGAATATTTGTAACATGCCAGCCACAACACTTGGCATGAAGCTGGTACTCAAACATTTGCTATCTTCTTTTCCCTGTTTCACCAGAGGCCCGAGTAATCCTTTCATGCCTCTCCTTGACCTAAATACAACCCCAAAAGGATGGCGTTTGTGGGTTTGTCTGGACTTTGCAAATTGTATGAGCCTCACCTCTCAGAGATTTTCCTCTTCTGACCCTTATAAGTTGGTCCCACGCCTTCTCCATACCACCCATATGTGTTAGTGGTCTAACTGAATGTGTGTGCGCGCACACACACACACACACACACATGCCCTGCAGTTCACACCTGCAGTTCTAACAGATCTGTGGGTTCTAACAGGAGAAGGAAGCCCTTCCTTTTTCTTCACCTGCAGAGCTGCCCTCCCATCTAGAAAGGTCATCTTCTTGGATGGAGCCCACAGCCTCAGGAGGGATGCGCAAGGCATGAAGGGAAAGAACACCTCGCAGATCTCCAGATCACCTGGCAACCAGCAGGGCCACAGATGCACCACACAGACGGTTGTCACAGCCACTCAGAACTCCATTTTGGAAGGCCCTTATCCCTCCTTAGCTAGAATATACGTAGGAGAGCCAGATCAGGGAAAACAGCAATGCCAACGGCAAAAACATTAATTCAAAGCTCCATGAAGCACATTTAGCTTCAAATAAACCTAATAAGGTACTATTTACACTTTACCAATGAGGAGACCAATGAGCCTCGAAGAGCTTAAGGGACTCACCGGTCACAAAGCTACTTAGGGGAAGAGGTGGACCCAAATCAAACCCAGACCCGCCTCTTGAGTCTACGCTGCACATTTACCGCCTCCATTTATTGCGCACTGAGAAGATTCCAGGCACGTGTTCAACACTGTGCACACGTTGTCTCTTTTCACACTCCTAACGACCGCATCTTAAAGATGACTCAGCTACGGCAAATCTACTAGATTTCGGACACACGCTTACGTGGAGCTAAGTAGTCCGGGATTGTTGGAACTCAAAGTGCACTTCCTAAGGTACTTTCTGATGGGATGTTTAAACAATAGGATAATAGTAGCCAACATTTATCAGCCTTTTACTATGTGTCAGGCAATATAACACGGACCACAGAAAAATCACCCCATTAATCCTCCCAATGCCCCTGTGATTAAAAAACTATTAAACCATTTTATAGATGAGGAAACGGAGGGCCAGAGAAGCTGGTAAATCTGCTAAAGGATACAAAGTGAACAGAGGACACAAGAGTCCAAACCAAGTGGTCTGACCCCAGAGATCATACAAATAAATACCACACTGTATTACCTCTGCTTTTAAAAACAAGCACCTGGGTAGTTAGCCTAAAGCATTCGCTTGCACTCTCAGAGAGAGGGGACTTCTCAGTCCTTGGATAACCCGTGTTAGGAGAAATCGTTTATCACTTAATAGCATACATGCTACGAACTAAACCCAAAAGTATGAATGGAAAAAGAATAGTGATCACAGATGAGATCCAGTGCAAAGAGGTGGTTCCAACAGACAGATTTCAGAGATCCAGGTGAATGGGGCTTTCCTCCAGGTGGCTCTGGTACCGAAGGGTCACAAATTGCAGGACCTTCACGGAGTACAGTCCATTTTTCTCACCCCGACTTCAACCAATAAGACACGAACAGAATAGCCTCACACCCACAGAGGCCAACCTAGCCTTTCCTTCCACTCATCGAATGCGTGTGGACCCCCCTCAACAAACTGGTCATCCTTGGAGAGGGACCCGCTGGAGCCTGGATGGCCCCTTCGACACAGCACCTGTAGGTGCGTCTCTGGACACCTGGAGTCCAGTCCGTTCCGACCAGCCCAGCATGTGGTGTTCACTCAGGTGCACCGCGACGCATGTGTGCAGCGTGCGATGGCAACCAGCAGCCACCGTCTTGGCTCGCGAGGGCCGCCGCAGCAAAGTGGTGCACGCTGCGTGCTTACGTGGCAAAAACGATTTACGTCCTGGAGGTCAGAAGCTGGGGATGGAAGTGTCAAGAGGACTGATTTCTGCCGAGGCCTCTTTTCTTGGTTTGCAGATGGCAGTCTTCATCCCATGCTTTCACGTGGTCCTCTCTCTGTATCTTTTTTTACATTTTTAATTTTTTTTTTTTTTTTTTTTTTTTTTGAGAGAGAGAGACAGAGTGCGAGCAGGAAATGGGCAGAGAGAGAGGGAGACACAGAATCCGAAGGAGGCTCCAGGCTCGGAGCTGTCAGCACAGAGCCCAACACAGGGCTCGAACTCACGGACCATGAGATCATGACCTGAGGCGAAGTCAGACGTTTAAGCGACTGAGCCACCCATGTGCCCCTCTCTGTGTCTGTCTCTTAATCTCTTCCTACAAGGACACCAGTCATATTGGATTAGGACCCACTCTAATGACTTCATTCTAACTTAACTGCCTCTTTAAAGGCTCCGTCTCCAAACAGTCACATTCTGAGGTATCGGGTGTTAGAACTTCAACATATGCATTTTGGGGCCACATAATTCGACCCATAATACCCACACTAGAAATAAACTTTATAACTAGTTAGAACAATGTCATTCCAAGTTCATTTTTTATAAAAGTTTTTTTTTCTTTTTCACGTGAATTAAGTCCAAAAAATTAATTTAAGTTCCTTTAAATATTCAGCCATAACTACTTCAATAATGTTAATAAGTAGAGAAGAAAAAAATCCTTAGAAATATAGCATCCCTTTGACCCAACAACTCCACTTGCATAGAAGTATTCTGAATATTTATATAAAAGGAAGCTCATCCTATCATGCTTTGTACTAGCAAACTATACAAACAACCTAAAATGTTAAACATTTAAATAATTGGCTAAATACATTTTATTATGGCATCTTATAAGGGCTTTAAAAATCATGCAGTAGAAGGGCACCTGGGTAGCTCAGTGGGGTGAACATCCGACTATTGATTTTGGCTCAGGTCACAAAACCAACATCATGGGATCGAACCCTGTGTCAGGCTACTCACTGAGTATACAGTCTGCTTAAGATTCTCCCTCTTGCTTTCCTTCCACCCCTCTCCCCAACTCGTGCTCTCTAAAACAAAAAAAATAAAGAAATCATACAGTAGAGGAAGGTTTAGGACTTAGAAAAAATTCACCACCTACCGTGAAGTAAAAAGGGTGAGTTATGAGATGGTGTTCAAAAGGAGACCAATAAAATAAAGTATATTTATACATAGTATAAGAGGCACAGACATACACACCAACATTCTCTCAAGAAGGGTTAGGGAATATCTATTGCTTTTGTTAGTGTTTTAAAATTTTTTTCTTATAAAAAAATTTTAATCTTTCTCCTTTCATTTGGCCATGTGATAGTGATGTAGGCACTCCAGGTCTCGGGGACAAAGTTTTCTAATTTTATATATATATATATATATATATATACATATATTTTTTTTTTTTAATTTTTTTTTTTCAATGTTTTTTATTTATTTTTGGGACAGAGAGAGACAGAGCATGAACAGGGGAGGGGCAGAGAGAGAGGGAGACACAGCATCGGAAACAGGCTCCAGGCTCCGAGCCATCAGCCCAGAGCCTGACGCGGGGCTCGAACTCACGGACCGCGAGATCGTGACCTGGCTGAAGTCGGATGCTTAACCGACTGCGCCACCCAGGCGCCCCATATATACATATATTTTAACATTTATTCAGTGCTTGAGAGACAGAGAGAGACACAGCGTGAGCAGGGGAGGGACAGAGAAAGAGAGGGAGACACAGAATCCAAAGCAGGCTCCAGGCTCTGAGCTGTCAGCACAGAGCCCAACACGGGGCTCGAACTCACAGACCGTGAGATCATGACCTGAGCCGAAGTCGGCCACTTACCCCAAGTGAGCCATCCAGGCGCCCCATAAAGTTTTCTCATTGAAGAAGTGAAGACACTAAGTCTTTCTGAAATACTCCTAGCCAACATAGTCAAAACCAGCTTTGAAACTAATTAAGCTACATGCACACATACACACAAAAGCATTTTAGTTTTAACTGTGGTTAAAATCCACACCTTATTAAACTTACCTTCTTTACCCCTTCTAAGTATACAGTTCAGTCGTGTTAAGTATATCCACACTGTTGTGCAACCAACCTCAGGCACCCTTACCATCTTGCAGAACTGAAACTCCGCCCATTAAACAAACTTCCCATTTTCTCCTCCCCCAGCCCCTGGCAACCTCCATTCTACTTTCTAACCTATTAATTTGACTACAGGCTAAGTATTTTTGACTAATGAGCCTGTCCCTTGGAGGCAGTGACCATGAATAATTTTATTTTTGCTTCCCCAGGGACCAGCACAGCATCCAGTATGTAGCTGAAACAAATTACCGAATGATGAAAACAGCAATCGCTTTGCTACATCTGGGAAATGTCTGTGGCTTCCATTATGTGGCTTCCACAATGTGGAAAAGCACTTTGTGTTAAGTCAGTAGGAAGAACTATCGTCCTCCACGGTGGCAGTTCCCGACCGTAGTTTCAGATGCACCTGGGAATCTAATTCAAGAAATTTCTTTTAAAAAAAATGGAGGGGAGGGGGGTGATAAATTCCAATCAACTCCCCTTTAAAATGTACCTACATGTGTGCACATTCCCCTAAATTCTTTAGAAATGGGAGAAAGAGTTATTTGCAGGTATTTGTGTGTGTGCTGGAAAATCACAAAGGTTGAAAACTGTCAGTGGCTAAAATTAACAATTCAGGAAACAGCAGGTGTTGGCGAGCATACGGAGAAAGGAGAACCCTCTTACACTGTTGGTGGGAATGCAAACTCGTACAGCCACACTGGAAAATGGTACAGAGGTTCCTCAAAAAGTTAAAAATAGAAATACCCTATGATCCAGAAATTGCACTACTAGGTATTTACCCAAAGGATACAAAAACACAGATTTGGATGTTTATAGCAGCTCTGTCAACAATGGCCAAACCATGAAAAGAGCCCAAATGTCCATCAACTGATGCATGGATAAAGAAGATGCGATATGGCATAAAACCAGACAGTCAGATCAATGGAACAGAAGAGAGAACCCAGAAATGGACCCACAAATGTATGGCCAACTACTCTTTGACAAAGCAGGAAAGAATCTCCAATGGAATACTCTTCAGCAAGTAGTCTCTTCAGCTGGGAAAACTGGACAGCAACATACGGAAGAATGAACCCGGACCACTTTCTTCCACGGTACACAAAAATAAACTCAAAATGGATGAAAGACCTAGGGGTACCTGGGTGGCTCAGCTGGTTAAGCACCTGACTTCAGCTCAGGTCATGATCTCGCAGTTTGTGAGTTTGAGCCCCGTGTCGGGCTCTGTGCTGACAGCTCAGAGCCTGGAGCCTGCTTCGGATTCTGTGTCTTCCTGCCTCTCCCTCTGTGCCCCTCCCCCACTTGTGCTCTGTCTCTCTCTCAGAGGAAAAAAAAAAAAGTAAAAAAAAAAATTTTTTAATGGATGAAAGACCTAAATGTAAGACAGGAAGCCATCAAAATCCCTGAGGAGAAAGAAGGCAAAAACCTCTTTAACCTTGGCTGCAGCAACTTCTTACTCAACACGTCTCCATAGGCAAGGGAAACAAAAGCAAAAATGAACTATTGGGACCTCATCAAAATAAAAAGCTTCTGCACAGCGAAGGAAACAATCAGCAAAACTAAAAGGCAACTGACAGAATGGGAGAAGATGTTTGCAAACGACATATCAGATAAAGGGTTAGTATTCAAAATCTGTAAAGAATTTATCAAACTCAACACCCAAAAAACAAATAATCTGGTGAAGAAATGGGTAAAAGACATGAATAGACACTTCTCCAAAGAAGACATCCAGATGGCCAACCGACACATGAAAAAATGCTCAACATCACTCATCATCAGGGAAACACAAATCAAAACCACAATGAGATACCACCTCACACCTGTCAGAATGGCTCACATTAACAACTCAGGCAACAAGAGATGTTGGCGAGGATGCAGAGAGAGAAGATCTTTTTTGCATTGTTGGTGGGAATGCAACCTGGTGCAGCCACTCTGGAAAACAGTATGGAGGTTCCTCAAAAAACTAAAAATAGAACTACCCTATGACCCAGCAATTGCACTACTAGGTATTTATCCAAGGGATACAGGTGTGCTGTTTTGAAGGGACACATGCACCCCCATGTTTATAGCAGCACTATTGACAATAGCCGAAGTATGGAAAGAGCCCAAATGTCCATTGACGGATGAATGGATAAAGAAGATGTGGTATATTTATACAATGGAGTATTACTTGGCAATCAAAAAGAATGAAATCGTGCCATTTGCAACTACGTGGATGGAACTAGAGGGTATTATGCTAAGCAAAATTAGTCAGAGAAAGACAAAAATCATATGACTTCACTCATATGAGGCCTTTAAGATACAAAACAGATGAACATAAGGGAAGGGAAACAAAAATCATATAAAAACAGGGAAGGGAAACAAAAATCATATAAAAACAGGGAAGGGGACAAAACATAAGAGACTTAAATATGGAGAACAGAGGGTTACTGGAGGGGTTGTGGGAGGGGGGATGGGCTAAATGGGTAAGGGGCATTAAGGAATCTACTCCTGAAATCATTGTTGCACTATATGCTAATTTGGATTGAAATTTAAAAAATAAAATTAGAATAAAAAAGAATGTTGAAAAAAAAGATGTGATACACACACACACATATACACAATGGAATATTACTTGCTGATCAAAAAGAATGAAATCTTGCCATTTGCAATGACATGGATGGAGCTAGAATGTATTATGCTAAGCAAAATAAGTCAGAGAAAGGCAAATACCATATGATATCACTCATATGGAATTTAAGAAACAAAACTGATAAACAAATGGGAAGAGAAAAAGAGAGAGAAGGAAACAAACCATCAGAGACTCTTAACAACAGGGAACAAACTGAAGGTTGATGGAGGGAAGTGGATAGGGAATGGGCTAAATGGGTGATGGGCATTAAGGAAGGCACTTGTGATGAGCACTGGGTGTTATATGAAAGTAATGAATCATTAAATTCTACTCCTGAAACCAGTATTACACTGTATGTTAACTAACCAGAATTTAAATAAAAATTTGGAAAAATGAAAACTGATTGAAATGATAGCCCATCAGTCACAGACCCCAGCTCTCCCTGAGGATGTCCAATATCTCAGCCTCAGCATGAAGCCTTCCTTAACCTCAGTGCAGAAATCCAAACACACACGATTTAAGTAGAGAATCAAAGAGAAAAACAAATCCCTCCACCCACCCTGTCCATCCTCCACGGTGCTACCATATTCATCTTCCTAATAACACAACCTGATGTTTCTCCTCTATTTACAAACCTCCACTGACCTCCCCTGCCTGGAGAAGTCGGTCAAGATCCCTCAGTGCAACAGAGAGGGTCTCCTGTGATATGAACCCGACCTAACTCCTCCATCCTGCCCAATCAATACCTCATGTTCTACATTTTCTCTGTCCACTTTTACATGTGATACTCTCTCTTCCTTCTTAAGCATCTCCTTCTTTGAAAAGCTTTTATTTACCCTTCAAGATGCAGACTCCCGTGACCCGGCCCTTGCCGGACTCACACACACGGATGTGTGCCTCGATGGTCTAGGACTACAGACCATCTGCTCACACCTTCACGAGATCAGAAGGTCTCCCATTATGTCTGCCTGCTCCACCAGACCAGACTCCCAGAGTACAGGCAGGGTGCTCTGGCCGGCTGCCACTCTCCAAAGCCTGACTTGGAACAGGTCCCCAGGGAAGAAAGTGCTGGAACATATCTCCCACCTGCCTCCTCTCTCCCTGAGTGACAAGTCCATGCAAAGTGGGTGGGTTGTTAGGTGGGTCACTTAGCCGGGCTCAGCTTCCCCTACGAAACCAGGACCACGATCACACCTGACCTGTCTTTGCAGATTCTTGCGAGGGTCAACCCGGAAGGCTTACAAAGTCACTAGGCAAGAATCCGAATTCTTCAACAGAAGGTATTCAGATTTTGATATCCTAATTGCAGACTTTAAGATCAACTGAAATCATCTTTTGACCCTATCAAAATGAGAGTTTTCTCTTCTTTTCTTCTAGGCCCACACATTCTTCCACTTTTCAGCTAGAGGCGAGAAAACACAAGACAGGTTTTGTTCCAAGTACAGAACTAATTGATACGCTAAAACTAAAAAGGGCAACAGGTTAACACCAATATCACATTCATTCCACCTTCCTATCTATGGACTAGGATAAAAACAAAAAACAAACAAAAAAAACAAAAAAACTATGGAGCAAGTTTCAGATGTTATTAAGTTATCTTTACAGCTTTTGAAGAGTAACATTTCACACCTTTGGAAGCGTGAAGGCCTGGAAGTTGGTTCACGCCAGGAGACTTCACACCTCTGATGGTCATCAAAGCCCAGTTCTGATGTTTGGGGCTTCAGGTTTTCTGTGTGAAAATGAACCTTTGTCTTTAGGAGTAGGTACTACAAAATCAGCTTCCTTTCCAAAAAGAACGCTTTCGTCCTCACAAGGAAAAAATAAAATCAATCCCATTTCCTAAAGAAAGCCTCCACAACACTTTCCATTCATTTCTTAACCCACCACGGGGAGTCTTCCTTCGCGCTAAGGTGGGGCTGAGCTGGGGGGCTCTGGAGGGTTTCCGCATGTGTTAGAGAACCCAGCTTCCTGCACAGTGGACCGTGCCAGGGAAGCAGACGGACCTCAAGAGGACAGGGCTGCCAGCCGCTCCAGAGTCCTCACTGGCCTTCCCTGCTGGCCCTCCTTTCCTTCCCAACCCCTTCGAATTTGGATCTCCAAGTCTGGGAACCGTCCCCACCTACTACCACTTGGTGGTGACTACCTTACCCTTGCTGCTTTCCTGGATGATCTTGGCCACCAAAGAGCCCACAGCTGAATACACATTCAGTCACTACCTTCCGAGGACCCCAACCACGTCTTCAAATGAAGAGTCCTTGTAGTATATAAAATACCTTGGTCTTGTAAACCAAAAAAGGAGAATAGATGCCCTCCCTAAGACTTCAAGGAAGAAGCAACAGCCCCACCCTCAGCACCCAAAGCTGAAATTCTTTTTACACTATTCCTTGCTAATACCAGAAACTAACCCCACAACTTTCATAATTCAAATATTGCATATTCTCGTACCGTGCTTGCCCAACGTCTTCATTTTCCCCGTAGCAAGGCATGTACAAAATCCCTATTACCATTACATAAAACATGTCATGTAAAACTGGCGTATTAATTATCAGCCCCATGAATGTTAGGCATGTACAATAATCTATTAATATTGCATAAGACATACTATGTATATCGTGCATCAATCGCTAGTCCCCATGAATATTAAGCACGTATAAACCGAGAAACCCCAAGGATCGGCATCAGCTCCAATAATCCTCCAGACAACCCTTGAGGGCAAACACCATTCCTGAGTGCCCACTTCCTACAGTAAGAGGCTACCAAAGCACAGAGAGGCCAAGCGACTTGCTCAAGGCCACAGTGCGGGTTCCAGAAAGTCTGGCTCCAGAGCATGGGCTTTTACCCTCCAGGCAGACCGGCCCTCACCCCCATTACTCCCCTAAACTGGCATCTCTCAGTGGAATCCTGTTCTATCTACCCTCAGGTGTTTTTCCCTTAAGAGCAGGGTTTCTAAAAGGATTTTCTAGTAATGTAGAAGAGTGGCTCTATCAACAATAGCCAAAGTATGGAAAGAGCCCAAATGTCCATCGATGGATGAATGGATAAAGATGTGGTGTGTATATATACAATGGAGTATTACTCGGCGATCAAAAAAGAATGAAATCTTGCCATTCGTAACTACATGGATGGAACTGGAGGGTATTATGCTAAGTGAAATTCGTTAGTCAGAGAAAGACAAAAATCATATGACTTCACTCATAGGAGGACTTTAAGAGACAAAACAGATGAACATAAGGGAAGGGAAACAAAAATAATATAAAAACAGGGAGGGTGACAAAACAGAAGAGACTCATAAATATGGAGAACAAACAGAGGGTTACTGGAAGGGTTGTGGGAGGGGGATGGGCTAAATGGGTAAGGGACACAAAGGAATCTAGACCTGAAATCATTGTTGCATTATACGCTAACAAATTTGGATGTAAATTTTAAAAAATTAAAAATAAAATTAAAAAAAATAATAATTAAAAAAGAAGAGTGGCAGCTTTTAAAAATATTTTTTTTTACAAGCTCTAACAGACCTGCAGTGTCCAAACTCAAACACTTGACACTTTTACATTCTATGGTAGAAACTTCTAGAATTCAGGATCACACGCTAAAGGTACAGATGTCATTTCGAAAACCTTCACGTGGTAGAACATCTTCTGTTATTCAAATACTTTTCAGTGAAGGGCGCCTGAGTGGCTCAGTTTGTTAAATGTCTGACTACGGCTCAGGTCATGATCTTGCGGCTCGTGGGTTCCAGCCCTAACTCAGGCATTGTGCTGACAGCTCAGAGCCTGGAGCCTGCTTGGATTCTGTGTCTCCCTGTCTCTGCCCCTCCCCCGCTCACACTCTGTCTCCCTCCCTCCCTCCCTCCCTCTCTCTCTCTCTCTCTCAAAAATAAACATAAAAATAAATTTTAAAAAAATACTTTTCAGGGAAATGTCATCTGCAGAGGTTAAAATTTGAAAGAGAAATCATATTTTACAGATCAAATTTGACAATATTTTTGATAAGAAACTGTAAACACAGTAAAGAGGAAAGAATTGTTAGAACCTAGCTCCGTCCTAGTCAAAGTGAATAGACCAGGTCTGTCTTGGGGGACCCCGGCCTCTTGACTTTTCTCCCTCTCTCCACACTCCTGTGAAAAATGTCTCACCAAAAAGAATCACTTCTGTACAATTTAGATGGGAATTGAGATCAGCTGGATTATTAGGTTTCGTGGGGACATCTGTATTTCTTTAAATACTCTACTTGTGAGATAAAAGTCTCTCCTCCCTTCACAAAAAGGTGCCCGGCTGACCGCGTGTTGGTTGAGCAAACGGCCTCGAGAGGAAAAAGCAAATGATTGTGCCTGTTTGCAACAAGAAATGACACAGAGCAGGTGTCCTGCCAAGGCTAGCTGTTCTGCCGAGCTGAGAGCCCTCCCGAGCTTTCCATTTCCATTTCCCTCACTTCATCAAAGAAGGGTGAACCAGAATGTCAATACTATATTTTTGGTTTTTTTTAATTTTTTAATGTTTGTTTATTTCTGAGACAGAGTGCAAGTGGGGGAGGGGCAGAGAGAGGGAGACACGGAATCCGAAGCAGGCTCCAGGCTCTGAGCAGTCAGCACAGAGCCCGACGCGGGGCTCGAACTCACAGACCATGAGATCATGAGCCGAAGTCAGACGCTCCACCGACGGAGCCACCCAGGCGCCCCTCAATACTGTATTTTTAACAAGTGTTTATCCTCGTGGGATCTTTAAAAATAATGCAGTCTGAGATGTCGAAATAAAAGGGACTGAAATTCAGCACTCTACCAGCCAACAGGTGTTAGCCTACTGAATTCCACCTTCTAGCTCTGTCTATTCCTCTGCCTGCAAAGTTCCAGTTATCTCCTTTCCTCCCAAGTGTGCTGCGTGCTTCTCTACCCCGTTCCACGTAAGTTTCAATTCCACTCCACAAACATTGAGGAAGTGCCCTCCTCCAGACGGGCAACTAACTACGCAAGGTGCCAGCAGACGCATTAGTACAACATGATCCTAACTTCCAAGCATCAGGCACATCCTTAAATGACCATGGGACGGAGTCCTGTAACAGAGGAACCAGCAAGGTCCTACTACCGGGGGGGGGGGGGGGGGGGGGGGGGGAGTTCCCTTGCCAGGTTTATAAAAGCTGAACCTTAGGAATTCTTAACACCCCAAGAGTACAGCCTGGTTCTCCACCCTACCGAGTATTGGGTCGGTGATGCAGAAAGTGCCCAGCACATGTGAGAAGCAGCATACTGCTGAGATATGTGAACACAGCCCTGGTAAGATTCTAGGAAGCTTATTTAACAAGTATTTATGTAACGCCGAGCCTCCGCGACTTAGGGCACTTAGGGATAAAAAAGCAAACAACCAAGATACAGGATAAACCAGCTAAACACAAGAATGACAGCAAATTACACAAAGAAGCATAAACTAAATATGAGCCAGAAACTCAACTGTTATTTTAAAAGTCAGCTACGTGTCATGAAACAATCATGGGCCCCATTCCTAAGAGGTTCGCATCCTCATAGGGAAATAAATCAAACAAACATGGACCCCCCAGAAACGTAAAACTATGATGACTGTTACATGTGGGCTGGAAAGGTGAGCGCTTGTTGTCAGAGGAAGAAAACATTAACTCCCTGAATCCTAGAAATTTGCCTGGAAGGACTGAGCCATCAACTAATTTTTTTTAAATGGTGTAGTTTAGGGAAAAGAGGTGGGTTGGACTTCTGCTTGCCTAAGGCATAGTAAGTATGGCAAAAAATATTAGCGGAGGTAAACAAAATTTTTAAAGGAACCAAAAAGGGTAGAGATGGAGAAGAAGAGGAAATAAGTAGTGAGAGGGACCCTTGTTTTCCTCATACTTCACTTAATCCTCCTGACCAGCCACCGGGGCCAGCCCCTGCCTGCGACCCCCTGGCGGAATGACCGATGAGGTGTCCATCTGATGGCCGCTAGGTGGGACAGGGGGATGCCACCAGGGTACCAACAAATATGGTACCTGTTTCCATGGACCTTACCGTGGCATGAGTTACATTTTATCATCCCAGTTTTACAGGCTGAGACGTCTAACCCCACAACTCACCCAACAGCCCACAGAAGAGCTCTCATGGGGCAGAATCAGGGCACAGACGAAGCAGGTTTACAGGACCTCAAATTCATGAGTTTTCTGTGACCCTGTATGGAGAGGCAAAAAATGAGCACCGCGAAAGGGAATCCCAAAGGTGGCAGGGTCTTCTACTTGATGTTTTCCACTGGATTTCCAAGTCCTGCCCTGAAGCACCCTTCACACACAAGACTTCAGATTTTTACTTTCCCTCAAGAACTGCCTGACAGGCCACATCCTCACAGCAGTGGCCACTGGCCAGGACCACTGAAAGTCTCTGTCATGCGTGGAAGGCATTATGTGTGGGAAGTCGCCACCAAGGAGTGAGATATAATCATTTCCTCTCAGAAATAAATAGAATAACTTCTCCTCCATTCTCTGCTACTTTTGACAGAAAGGACAGCAACATATTAACAGCTGTAATAGACAGTCCTACAACTGATTCAACAAGGACAGTGCCGTGAATGTCCATCTAACCAAATTTGTTCCCTGTAGCAGCCTGACATAACAGTGTCAGAAATTTCACCAAATGCACGTTCACAGTAAATATTCAGTCACACACTCCACCCTCCAATTCCTCACACAGGATGCAAATGCTCCAGGTAAGGACTTCCCAGGGCTCCTCTGAGAAGAAAACCCCAGACCCAAAATGGTGTCCCTTAGGCCAAGTCCCCAAACCAGGGCTTAATACCTAATCTAACTGCAGTTTCAACCTCCCCCAGAAACATAATCTTAAGGTCAGTCTGGAAATTTCCAATAAGCACCGATGAGTTGGCCACAGGGTCCCTGTCCATCCCCTAAAAGACGATGAGGTCATCTGCATGATAACACCCCTTGCCCTTCCTGCTAAGGGAAAGCTACTTGGCCTGGAACAAGTCTTTTCTTTTGCAAATACTTTCTTTCCCCACCCTCCTTCTTACAAAACCCTCCATTCTGTACAACTTACAACTCCTCGGAGCTCCCCTTTACTTGCAAAATGGGATGCTGCTCGACTCATGAATCATTTAATAAAGCCAATTAGACCTTCAAATATACCCGGTTGAATGGTGCTTTTTAATGATAGCTACAGGGAGAACAGTGGGGCCAGCACTGTTCACAGAGGCTGTGAATTTGAGACCTGCGATCTCGTTGGACCTCGATAAAGCCACCCAACTCTAGTCTCAATGAAGGGAGACTCACAAGAGTTCCCCCAGGAGGTTGTGGGAGAGACCACATAACAAACGGAACATCAGAACTGATGGCCCAGCAGCAGTAACGTAAAGATGTGCTGACACTGAATCTCAGTTCAAATTAATCAAAACAGAAAGTTAGACTGCACATACCAGGAGGTTCCTGAGCACCACACGGAAGGGAGGAAGGAAGGGCAGCAAAGACCCAGAGTGACAGAACGTAGAAGGTGTGTGCCTGGGGTGCACTGAATTTGCAGGCTTTGTCTACAGCAGCGCTTCTCAAAGTGGGTCCCCAGACCAGCAGCAGCAGCATCACCCGGGAACTTGCTAGAAATGTACCCCAGACACTTTAACAAGCCCTCCAGAAGATTCCAATGCGTGCTTAAGTTTGAGAATCACTGGGGCGCCTGGGTGGCGCAGTCGGTTAAGCGTCCGACTTCAACCAGGTCACGATCTCACGGTCCGTGAGTTCGAGCCCCGCGTCGGGCTCTGGGCTGATGGCTCAGAGCCTGGACCCTGTTTCCGATTCTGTGTCTCCCTCTCTCTCTGCCCCTCGCCCGTTCATGCTCTGTCTCTCTCTGTCCCAAAAATAAACGTTGAAAAAAAAAAAAAAAAAGAAGTTTGAGAATCACTAGCAAGCACAGGACACTTAGTTCTAGGGCTCTCCATCTCTAGAAGGAAAACAAATACAGGATACGGGGTCTCCAACATTCCTACCCATGGAAAGCACATCAGGGGGCCTACACTTTCTCAGCTTAGCAAAGGGGTGCAGCTGACCACATATGTATCTTAGAGCCAAACTCTGGAGCCTGTAATATTGCGCAATTCCTCTGGAGCTCAAAGCTGGGTCATATGCCCCATAAAGGTCGCTGAACGCCACGAAGATGACATTTGAAGCAAAAGTCCTCCGGGAGGGAACCTTCCCCAAAAAATAGTGGTAGGCTAGCAATCATCTAGCTTTCCCTATTCCCCCACCTGCCCTAGCACGTTTTGTTGTTGTTGTTGTTGGTTTCTTTTTTTGAGAGAGAGCATGGGAGAGGAGCAGAGAGAGAGAATCCCAAGCAGGCTCCACACTGTCAGTGCAGAGCCCAACGGGGGGCTTGAACCCACAAACCTTGAGATAGATCATGACCTGAGCCAAAATCAAGAGTCAGGTGCTTAACCACCTGAGCCACCCAGGCAACCCTCTTGCGCATAGTTTTTAAATGAGTTTCACCCCTGCTGCAGGCAGGAGATCCTGTCTGCTGCCCCCCCGACCGGGCCCGCCACAAAGGCCCTTCTGGAGAATCCACAGGCGTGTTGGTCGTTCGGGGGGTGTGAAGCACAGGTATCAGATGCTGCTTGCAGATTTTTCCAAAACATACAGTTAACATCGCAGACAAAAATCAATGCAAAACAAAATGTCTTCCTTTTCGAGTCCAGTTTCTGAGTAAAACCATGCCTGAATTTTACTGTATGTTCTTCTGAATTTCACTGCATGTATTTTTTGCCAGCTTAAAAAAATATATTTTTCCTTTTTAAAAATTTTAAAAAAATAGAGGGGCATGTGGCACTTCCCTGCACATTTTTGCAACCCCTGTGAATCTATAATTATTTTAAAATGCAAGTATATATATATACACGTATATATATATGTATATATATACGTGTATATATGTACGTATATATATACGTGTATATATATACGTATATATACGTATATATATACATATGTATATATATATACGCACGTATGTGTATATATATATATGTGTGTATATATATATATATATATAGTTTATAGAGAAAGAGAGTTAGGTTTTCCCCTGATTATGCTGTTCCATACATACGGGCAAGTACTCACAAGCCAAAAACTTTTTGGCGATTTCAAAATTAAACCCGTTTGCTCAGGTCTGTGTGAAACAACAGCATCACCAGCATGGCCACTGGCGATGGATGACCCAGTGAGGCAGGTCCCCATCTAACCACCATGGGGTGCACACCGTAGCTGCACTTGGGAGCCAGCGCCCCAAAACACAGAAACGGAGTTAGCTCAGAGATCCTGAAAGCATAAAAGCGAAGCATTCCAGAGAAAAATCAGAGACCGGAGACAATACTGTAGGAATCCTAGGACAGGCTTCCTAGATTTTCCAGATCCTGCAAATCACCTGGGGCATTTGGAGGGAGAAGGCTTTTCTCACTCCTGGCTGCCAAGAGGAGGGACTTCCCCCCACCCCACCCCCAGCACACTCCTGGACTCCCGGTCTCTCCTCTACCTATGTTCCTGCTGGAAGAAGTAACTTCTCAGACTGACAGATCTGGGAGAATTGCCCACCCGGCTCAGCTCAGCCCAGCCCAGCCGGGCCCCCTTCTCTCGCTGGAAGTGAACTTCTGCAGCCTGTGAGGTCCTGTGCGGCTCCAGGCCTCTGCCCCAAGGGAGGGTCTGCTGGGGCCTCCAGGCAAAGAAGCCTCATTCCAAGAATTCAATCAGCAAGCCTCTAGGCGGGCTGACTTAACCCGACATCCTCCAGCCAAGCCTCTATTAGGGAAGAAATGACATTTTGACCTCCCTTTTGTCCTAGTCATTGTTTTTCTTCTCAGTTTGCTCAGAACCTGGGCGGGAAAGAGGACCAGGGGACACTGGGCCCTTGGAATACCTCCCCTGGGTGTGGTCTTATGATGCAGATTCCCGGGTCCTCCCCAGGGGTGCTGCTTAGGTGAGTAATCCTAATCGGAACCTGATGATTAGTGTTCGGTGTCCCGGTTATGCAAAATTTGGGTATGTATAAGCCAGCTGCACTGAGGTTTATAGCACCATCCAGCAAGTCAGTCTGAAACACTCCCACGGGGGAAGTGAGAGAAACTGGGAGCTCTGGGCTCCAACCTTTTTGCCAGGAGGTAAAGCAGCCTAGCAGAGGAGAGGTTTTCCAGGGATGGCTCCAGGGAAGCCACAAGAAAAGGCTAAGGACGGTCAAGTTCAGACTGAAGTGTCTTCCACCCCAAGCCCCACTCCCCTCTGCATCTCTACAACTATAACAGAGACTGATTGTGCCTCAGGAACAGGACATCAGGGAGGGAAGCCAGGAGCTCTGAGCCAGAAATCAGAACGAGGCACGCATCACCTGTAACAGGGCAAGGTGAGTTTATAAGCATCTCAGATAAACTACAATTGCAGGGAATGCTTTCTAATAAGCAAGGAATCGTAATGGGGGATTTACAGCACAGCACCCATGACCTCTAAGTTAAGAAGGACAGATCACTGTGTGGTCAGGTCCCTTGACACTGACATTCTGATATCATTCCATAACGTGCCCCCTCCCATTCACGCATGTGCGCTCTGTCTCAAAAATAAACAAACATTAAAAAATATTTTAATAGGAGCGCCTGGGTGGCTCAGTCTGTTGAGCGTCCAACTTCGGCTCAGGTCATGATCTCATGGTTCATGAGTTCAAGCCCCGCGTCGGGCTCTGTGCTGACAGCTCGGAGCCTGGAACCTGCTTCCGATTCTGTGTCTCCCTCCCTCTCTGCCTCTTCCCCGCTCGTGCTCTGTCTCTCAAAACTGAACAAACGTTTAAAAACACTTGTTTTCTTAATAAAAAATATAAAAATTAAAAACAACTTTAATAATATAAAGAAACATAAGAATGTTCATAAGACTCCTCGGGTTCACTCCTGACGTGAGTCCTCCAACCCCATTTTTCCCACATATTCTCAGACGCCTTATTCCGATTTCACCTCCACACATTTGGGGAAGGGACGCCTTACATACCCCATGCTGAGAAATCCTTGTCCCCAAGGGCAAGTCTGTATCTGCAGACCTCTCTCCTGGACCCCCGAACTAACCACCTCCCAGCTGCTCCACGTGACTCCCCGGCAGGGGTGGAAAACGTCCACGTATCCAGAACCAACCTCCTGGCCACACCCGCTCCAGCCGCCCGCCAGAACCTCAGAGACCCTGAGCCCTCGTCTCCCCTCACAGCCCCCATGGGAACCATCAGGAAGTCCTGCGCTGCCTCCAGATTCCCAGTGCACCGAGTCCTGCCCCTCGGCATCATTTCCACCTGCGGCCACCAGGGACAAGCCCGGCAGGACCCTGGGGCACAGCGGGAGCGGCTCTGGGGCAGCTGGTGTTCCTCACCGCCTCACCTCCCCTGCTCTGTTCTCAACACAGCAGCCGGAGGAGTCATCCCTCTGCTCAGAGCCCCGCAGGGATTCCCTGATCGCTGCCAGCCAGAAGCCGGGTCCTCTGCCCTGCTCTCCTGCTCCTCCTCAGACTCCCCGGGCACACCCCCACCTGGGTCTCTGTGCGTGGCTGCCCCTTCCGCCGGGACGACCCGGGACAAATAGCCTCACCTCCCCCAAGTCTGCCCAAGCGGCACCATCTAAAGCAGCCCCATCCTGACTGTCGCCTATTTAAAATCCTACTCGTTGCCTCCTTCAGCCCCCTTATCCTGGTCTACTTCTCATTTTTTCCCCACAGTACGTTTTTTTTTTTTAATTTTTTTAAACATTTTATTTATTTTTTTTGATAGAGAGAGACAGAGCACGAGCGGGGGAGGGGCAGAGAGAGAGGGAGACACAGAATCCAAAGCAAGCTCCGGGCTCTCAGCTGTCAGCACAGAGCCCGACGCGGGGCTCGAACTCATGAACCGCGA
This sequence comes from Puma concolor, assembly GCF_028749965.1. Classification (NCBI taxonomy): domain Eukaryota; kingdom Metazoa; phylum Chordata; class Mammalia; order Carnivora; family Felidae; genus Puma; species Puma concolor. The sequence continues at coordinate 11,753,209 of NC_141677.1, forward strand.
GATCATGACCTGAGCCAAAGTCGGATGCTTAACCGACTGAGCCACCCAAGGCGCCCCAGTACCTTCTAACATACCATGCAATTCACGTAATATGTTTATCTTTCATTATGTCTCCCCACCAGAATCTAAGCTCCATGAGGGCACAGTGTTTATTAACAATGTAGCTCAGTCATCTAAAGTCTAGAGCATAGCAGGTGCCTAATAAACCCCAGAGCCTTCCCCAAGCCTCTGAGCTAGCGCGGGGTTCCGCTCCACTCCCCCCAACCATGTGCGCCAGACTGGCAACCTTCTCGCGGGAGAAGGGATGACCCACATGGAGGGAGCAGCAACCTTTCTCTGACATCTTACTTGGAAGGTTCCAGAAGGCCCTTCTGCACCATTTCCCCCCAGTTGGCCAGAGTGCCCGAAACTCTCAGCATATTGTGACACTCCTGACGGGGCCTCCACAGAGGAGAGAATGTGGTGAGATCTTGACAGTCATCACCATCAGGGCACAGGTTAGTCTGCTTGAGAATCCATCCTACAACAGTAAGCATGTATAGAGGGCCTGCCGTGCGCCAGTGCTGTGCTTAGAAACTCGGGGCTAACGCTAGAGGAGACGCAGTCCCCACCCTCCAAGATGCTGGGGTCTCAGCAGAGAAAGAGGTGCATTCACAGACAACCGAAGCACCGTCTGTGGTTAAACATGCAATCAAGTTGTGCACGGCATCCTGAAGTGTGAGGGGAGAAAGACGGCTGACAAACCAGCAGAATTTGCCTGGCAAAGAAAGGAGGGAAAGGCAACAGCACCTGCAAAGCCACGAAGCTGGGAAAGGCACAGCACACGTAAACAACAATGTTGGTAAACTCACGGCCCTAGAACCTCACCTGGAAGGAGCAGAGGAAGAGGAGGCCGAAGGGAGAAAGCACTGGCTGCCTTCTAGGATGGGGAAAGCAGCGGGGTGTGTGAACAGGGCAGTTTTGGGGGGGACCCAGGGGCAGGCAGGAGGGGGTGGCGGAGGGAAGAGACCTCACCGGAGGAGCCTGAATGAAAAGGCTGTCACAGGAGCCCCAGTGAGAAACCAGGCATGCTCGAACCAAGGCAGGAACAACGAGGAGACGAAGGAGGACCCTCGAAGGTACTTATGAGCCAGAATTATCCTGCCAATCACCTAGGAAGACTCGGGGCTAAGGTAAGCAGTTTGGTGGAACAGAAGAAAATGGCCCAGAGCATGATGCAACACCCCCCCCCCCCCCCCGCAGGGCTTGCACAGCTGGAGACCGCAGGTGAGGGGAGTTCCAAGCACCAGATGTAATGCAAGACGGACACAAATCCCCACGGGCCAAGCCTCAAGCAGGCACCTGCCAGGGATGAGAGGTCACTGTGGCCCCTCCAGGTCCTACTGCAAGCAACAAGGGTGGGAGATGGGCTGGAGATAGGGAGCCCTGTCCGGGTGCAGGTGAGAAGTGACGAGGAGCAGACCTAGGGCACGGGCACTAAAGGTCCCGTTACAGCCACAAGAGATGGGGAACCCGTGGAGGATCTTCACCGGGATGATGCAGGCCACGAAAGGCCTGGGTGACCACAGACGGACAACCAGACCAGAGCTCCTGGTTGCAAACAACACAGAGGTCAACGGGGCCGGCGTGCCGATGGGTGCTCACGGACTGACAGGGAGAATGGTACACCTGGCCCGGAAGGAACCCAAGCAAGCTGCGGGCCAAAACGAGGCCCACAGCCAAGAGCCACACGGGAGCAGTTAGGGCACCCCAGCACCAACACCCAACTGGGCCCTGTCTCCTCACATCACTCGCTTCAGGCCCCGAGGCCCAGGCCAGAGCCTGCCTGGTTGTGTGGAGGTCAGGTCAATGCCCTGGGTGTGGTAACTACTTTCCTAAATGAGCAGTGCACATACTTGTATTTGTATCTGGAAGGAAGACGCACTGACGGAGGAAGGACTGTTGGTGTGTGTGTATGTGTGTGCACGCAGGGTGGGGTTTGGGGACAGAAATCTGTTTTTGACCTTTCTGGGTGTTTCTCAGGCCAGAAAGCACCACCTTTGGCCCTAAACAAACCCTCGACTCTGGGTACACTGATCTCTTCCCGCTCCTGTTCCGTGTGCTCTCTGGGTATTCTCCCCGCCTGCTGTCCTGCTCCCCACCAACCTGCCTCAATCCTATCTCTGGGGGCTCACCACAGCCCCAGGCTACTAACGAAGTGAAAAAAACAGAAGTAGTGAAAAACACATGAAAAGTGCCTCTTGTATAATTCTGTAAGAGCTTCCTGGGTGTGTAGGACAGTAACTCCTCTATTAACGATGGGGCATTGCTTTTGCTTCTGTACAAATAAAGGTCTGTGGTATTTATAAACCCAGTCTGGAGGCCCATTTGGCACTTACCTTATACTATTAATTAGCCCCTTCTGTGTAGATGTGCTTTAATTTTTAATGTTTATTTTTGATAGAGACACAGACTGTGACCAGGGGAGGGGCAGAGAGAGAGGGAGTCACAGAATCCGAAACAGGCTCCAGGCCCTGAGTTGTCAGCACACAGCCTGACACGGGGCTTGAACTCATGGACCACGAGATCATGACCTGAGCCAAAGTCGGATGCTTAACCGACTGAGCCATTCAGGCCCCCTGTGTATATGTGCTTTAACCAAGACTGAAAACATTATGGGAGCAGGAATTCTCTCGCACGCTGTGTCCGTATGTTTGTCTTCAACCTCTACAGAGCCTAGTAAGTGCTCAATAAATATGTAATTGATGAGCCAAAAGAAGAAAAAAATAGAAATGAGACAGCTTCCCTTGCTAATGTTGGGACCACATATTGTTGCATCGACCCTAAAGAAACAGAGTGTTTGTTTGGGAGGTCCTACTGGTTTGTCTTAAGTCGAATGTGGCAGCTAATTTTCCTGGCGGCAATAAGGGGATGAGTCTACAAGAACAAAGTGGCCAGAGCCAAGCGTCTGAACTTGCTTATTCACTGAGCCACGGACCCAGAAGTCACGCCAGCGAGCCGAAAGGGAGAGAGCTGAACCGCAGACAACAGGCCATTAGGCAATCGGCCAGACACCAAAAGAGAAGCTTCTGGACCCTGAAAGGAAGCACCGTCATGCAGCAATGAGTTAGCAGCCCCCAGGAGAGCCTTGTGTCGGTTAGGAGGGGCGGTGGCAGACATAAGCCATGGGGACGGTCCCCTTTGGACAGACCAGGCAGGACAGAGAATGGGTTCTGGGGGAAGGGGACACTATGGGGTCTGGATGGATGGGATGGGATGGAAGGGGTGACCAAGAGGTCAGTGCAGCAGGGAGGGAAGAGGTGGGGCAGGGCCACGTGAGGAACTATCTTCTGTCCTCAGGGGCCGAGATAACTTCAGAGGGACACCAAAGAGCCCCCACACACAAAAAGAGAAGAATCAGTGGCTGACTCAAAAACCCCAAGAATTCCAGGTACACGACGCCTTTCTTGCTGTGGCTTCTGTTCACCCAGCAACTGCCTACTTACATGCTAGATCGATCGGGGAAACTCCTTGAAAGCCCAGGCGTGTGCAGGAGACGCGCAGTGCAGAATGTCAGGATGAGGGAAAGAAATTCATTCTCCTCAACCTCATCTATTTCCTTCTCTGCTTTTCCGTTTTCCTTTTCCTCATTTCATATCCTCTCCCTGCCCCTGGTTTTTTTCAGAAAGCGTTCCTTGAAAAAGCTCCACGCTTGATCCCAATGGGGACCCAAGAGAAATGGAAACTACCCCATTTCTCACCTAAGCTGGTAGCGAGGGCAGGTGGGAGGCCCGGGGAGGAAAGTATGGATGTGCAGCTACCCTAACCCCAGGAACTGAGGCTGAGACGGGGCAGAAGCGATTGCACTTGAGCTTAGGGGCTGGGCTCTGAGGCCAGCTCTGCTTCTAATTGGCTGCTTCACCTGGGGAAAGTTACAAAAAAAAAAAAAAAATCCTCTCTGCCTCAGTTTCCGTATTTGTAAAACAGAAAAAATAAGAGCACTTACTTTATAGTATTTTGGGAAGAATTAAATAAATACTCAGAATAGTGAGTGGCACTAAATACTCACCTCTTCTTTCTTTCACTGCTCCCCCCAATAAATACCTAAATATGTTTCAAAACACAATGTTTATCAGAACAAAAGATCCTATTGATCCTATTGACAGGGGATGTGAAACAGAGTAGGAGTATTAACTTATCATTTGTCCTTACACATTATGCCCCTGTCCTTGGACTCATCCCATAACCGATGGCACAGGGCTGGAGAGGAAGCCATTGAGGCTGACTGGCCATCTGTGGTTCTGGAATGTGGAGAGAACGCCAATGTCTGTGGACCAGCTGGGCTGAGTTAACCTAAATACGGTCTTTATATTGGTATTGCATATTCTGAGTTCTTTGTTCCTTAACACCCACACTATTTTCTCATTTATCAGATGGGTAACGGGACTCAGAGTCCATGCAGGCAAGGAACCCTGGTGGCCGTCGGATCCCTTCTGCATCACGTGTCGTGCGGCACAGGGCATGTGACTCAAGGGCGGCGATATGCAGGAGGGAGAGGCTATCTCGGGCCCTGCTGACTAGTGAGCAGGGTCCATTCCGGGTCTCCTGGACTTCTCCTATGGTCAAGGTTACACACCCCTCTTCTGTGTTCAGAGCTCTTACGCCACAAGTGACTTTCCCTTCCAAATAGTCTCCATTTTCAAGGTCTCAAATGCCATTTTCATGCATGAATAATTAAATTTTTACCATTCCTATGGGAAATGAAGAGGGAGCCAAAGAGACCATCAGAGCTGATCTTGATTTTTATCTGAAGTACAAAAATTTTAATGCGTGCATCTTAAGAAAGAAAATGGAAAAGGAAAATCACTTGGAAATTCATGACCCAATCTATTTTTCTAAAATACAAATGTGCATCAACAAAACCAGAGCAACACCAATGCCAATGGGCCTGGGGGCATCTGCTAGCCAAGATACCACAGAATGTAAGGCTGCGTTTCTCCAGGTCTCCAGCCCAAGTGATGATCACTAACATCACTGCTAACAGATGTACATGGAGTACATACTTGGTTAAAAAAAATAAATTCCCAGGAGTAAGATGGAGTCATATATATATATATATATATATATATATATATATAATTTATATATGTAAAATTTACATATAAATTATATATATATGTAAATTATATATATGTAAATCTTATATATATACATTTATATACATATCAATTTACATATATACATATACGAATTATATATTTTTTCTTTTTTTTTTTTTAATTAAATCCAAGTTAGGGGCACCTGGGTGGCTCCATCAGTTAAGTGTCCAACTTCGGCTCAGGTCATGATCTTGCAGTTTGTGAGTTCGAACCCCACATCGGGCTCTGTGCTGATGGCTCAGAGCCTGGAGCCTGCTTTGGATTCCGCGTCTCCCTCTCCCTCTGCCCCTCTGTCACTCACGCTCTGTCAATCTCTCTCTCTCCCTCTCTTTCTCTCTCTGTCTCTCTCAAAACTAAGATAAACATTAAAAAAAAATCCAAGGGGCGCCTGGGTGGCGCAGTCGGTTAAGCGTCCGACTTCAGCCAGGTCACGATCTCGCGGTCTGCGAGTTCGAGCCCCGCGTCGGGCTCTGGCCTGATGGCTCAGAGCCTGGAGCCTGTTTCCGATTCTGTGTCTCCCTCTCTCTCTGCCCCTCCCCCGTTCATGCTCTGTCTCTCTCTGTCCCAAAAATAAATAAACGTTGGAAAAAAAAAATTTTTAAAAAAAAAAATTCAAGTCAGTTAACATATAGTGTAATAACGGTTTCAGGAGAATTTAGTGATTCATCACTTATATATAACACTCAGTGCTCATCCTAACAAGTGACCTCCTTAATGCCCATCATCCACTTGTATTTTACCTAAAACCCATATCCTACCTGCCGACAAAAATGAAAGTTGCTTTGATTGTATTATGAAAGATACTTTCCTTTTGTCTCACCTTTTCAATCTCTTAAGAGTAGAGGGTGGTGTCACCAGGATCCCTGAGAAAGAGAAACAGGTTTTAAGTAGAAATCGTGAATATACCACAGACCCAGAGGCCAGACTTACCAAAACAAAATTCCTTCTTATTTAACCTGATTTAAGTAACAGAAGAGATCTCAACAGTCACCCCATAAAAGAAAATCAGTTCTGTCATCTGGGGTTCACTTCCTTATTAAAAATTCACAGTCAGTGATCATCACCAAGAGAAACCCACCACAGCTAGAAATGTTCAAGAACCCAGTGGACCAGGAAGTGGAGACCTTGCCCGTGCCCGCCACCCAGCTCAAGGTGGTACAGACCAACCATGTGGAAGCCCAGGACTGTCTGAACGCGCCCAACACAAGCAAGAGAGGTAAGAACGACTCGCCCCACCGACAAGCTCTACATGTGTCCCCAGGAAGCTACATGATGCAGAACACGTGCTCATCGATGGGGAGCAGACAGCCGAGGAAGCCAAGGGCTTTTTCGAGAGGAAGACAGGCTTCCTCACCAACCAAATGGAGAAACCCCAGCGAGTTCTGCAGGAGAAGCATGCCGTGAAGCAGGCTGTCATGGAGATGATGAGCCAAAAGACCCTGCGGCTCCCAGCCCTGGGGACAGCTCCTGCCACTGCCAAGGCCTGAGAGCTTGGTTCAGAAATGGGGCAGAGGGACCCTGCTTCTGGGGACCTGGGATCTTGTGGGTGTGGTTTCCTGGGGTCCCAAGGGGTCTTGTGTTCAATGCTAATAAGCGTGCCGCCTGAGCAGAAGGAAAATGAATTCATACGTAAGAATGAAGAACCCAACAAGATAGAGTTCTGGATTCCTTAACGCAAATAGCTCAATCTCTTCCCCTTTTAACTCAAGGCTTTAAATCTCTGTACTCTTTTTCAGGGTTTAGCGCTGATGGAAAAGGTCAGTCTGGCAGCTCTAAAGAATTCCACTCTCTATTTATTTTTCTACCTAAGGGACATAGTTTGGATCCTTGACTGCACTGGAATACTTGAATCATACCATTTGGAATAAGAGCCATCCAGAAGTTGAGAAAGAAAAGAAAACATATATTCAAGCTAAAATCAATCCAATTTTAAGAGAGGGCCATTAGTCTATCCCAATTTTAGTAAGGTTTTGAACAAACAGGCTAGACAAAAATAGACTAAAATCACAAGTATGACTGGACAGCTTTCACTTGGGGCTCTCCTCCCACAGCTGATGGTGGGACAGGCCTCCATTCCAGCTCCTTGGGGGTGGAGGACTCCTAATTAGATATTTGTTAGGAGAAAGGCTTTCTGGAACACACCCCCACAGATTGAAAGGGGGCACGAGCTGTTGCCCTCTAGCGTCTAGGTCACAGAAAGACATGTTCCAAGCTTGACAGAGAGCTCACTCAGTACTCTTCTGGAATGTGCATCTCTAGTCCAAGTAATTTTATAGTTACTTAATTTTATAGTTAAGGATCTCCATATTTTCTTTTCTGAAGCAGGTTCCCGATGATACAGTAACCAGCCTAAGAGTCAATACTATTCCCAAATACCATTACCACGGTTAGAATAATAAAACACCAATGTATATTCCGTTTGCCAAGAAGCAAAGCTGCTCAGGGAAATGAGAACTGAGAACTATGTAGTCCCAAGACTTTAAGTTTTAAATCTTGTTATCTTCCACAAGGTGCTGTAAAGAAACTACTCTCATAGGAACCGTGAACTAGAAGTGTTAATTTCTGGTTTACAAAAAAAAAAAAAAAAAAAAAAAATCACATAGGGAGGAAGCAGGATTATCTTGAGTACAATGGCAAAAGAGGGAGGAGAGAGCTGCCCGTGACTTAATCCCTAACAAAACAAGTCCAAGGAGAGATTTCCCAGACTGGTAGTCAAACAGCTAAGGGCACTCTTTCTCCCGTGGAAAGTATTTGAAATCGGGCATTGTTTAATGTCATAAACTCAAAGGCATGTCCCTTCTGTTGAAGGAAGAGACTGTCAAATCCAGTTTTTATTCCCCCTTCCCATAAATCCAACACTGTGAAGGTCAATGAAAACACAAAACAATTTTCAGGATCGCAGGGGGCCGTGACCTTTACCATCTTCCTGTGACAGTGTAGAAGTCCAACTTGTCACAATAATTTATTTGAAGGCGCAGACTTCTGCATGAAAAAAGGGAAACCAGTAGAACAATTCAAGGGAAACCCAGTTTTCTCGGGGCTCATGCTGTCCCTCCTGCGTGCAATGTCCAGAGTTCAACGTCAACCATAAGTCTACCTTCCCGTATCACCAGCTGATAGCCTTATCACTTGCTGATTCCTCTTGCCTGAGCCAAGTTGAGCCACACAATGAGTAGTTCATCACAAGCCTATTGTATGCCAACTCATTCTCTGGTTGATCTCCTTTGCCTGGAACCTCTCCGCAGCCACGAGCACTGTTTGGCGGTGGCTGGTTAATGCTTCCCAAAGCCTCGCAGAAGCAAAGCAAATCCCCCTTGCAGATGGAACACTGTTAGTCCTTGATCTCCAGATACCAGGCTAAGGGGGAGGCACTACGGCGTGCCTCGGGGGCATTTGTTTCCCTTTAGTGAGAACGAGATGTCAGTGGTACCTGCGGTCAGCTAAAGTTATGAAAAATAACCCTTTTTTATTTTGTGTGGCACTTTTTGGCTACAGAGTGATTTCAGACAAGGGCCCAGTAAAATGTTACGCTTTTCCGACACGCAGAAGGTGGCCGTCCTGTAACGTCTGGATCAGCTTTGTTGGAAGAGCGCTGCACGGTCCCACGGAGGCAGCCGCGGAGGAAGTATGCGGTACATACTTGGGAGTATTTATAGGATTCCATTTGAAGACCAAATTCTAGAAATATGCAGTGCCCAACTCTGGCTTACGTAATCCAAGTCTCGTAGTTGAAGCCAAGGCTTCCCTTTGCAAAGGCAAACTGATTAGATTTATAAATTTTATTTCAGATACCCTTACCACACCCTGTGCCCTTTGTTGTCTTTAAAGTTTAAAATTTATCACGAGGTTCTGGAGGTTGGAAGTCTAAACTGGGTTGGCCAGGCTGTATTCTTTCTTAAAATTCTGAGCACCCATCTGTTGGGTGGCGTCCTTCCTCCAGCTTCAAAGCCAGTGGCGTAGCATCTCCCCCGCTTCCTGCCTCCCCCTTCTCAGAACCCTGTAATAATGTTGGACCCACCCAAATAATCCAGGATAATCTTCCCATCGTGAGATCCCTAATTGAATCACACCTGCTAAATCCCTGTGGCCTGTACTGGAACATTCACAGGTTCCACAGATTAGGGCAGGATATTGGCGGGGCGTGCGATTTTCCTATTTAGCACACCAACCTTATAAACTTATCTCTGCAAACCACCTGATTAATAGTAATCTTCTGGGGGCACCTGGGTGGCTCAGTGGGTTAAGCACCTGACTCTTGATTTCGGCTCAGGTCATGATGTCACAGTTCGTGAGATTGAGCCCCGAGTTGGGCTCTGTGCTGACAGCATGGACAGCATTCTCTTTCTTTTCTTCCTCTCTCTCTCTCTCTCTCTCAAAATAAGTTACTTTTTTTAAAAAACGAGTAATCTTCTGAAGTGCCAGGGATTAATTAAAAATTCATTATAGGGGCACCTTAGTGGATCAGTCGGTTAAGCATCCGACTTCAGCTCAGGTCATGATCTCACAGCTCGTGGGTTCAAGCCCCGCATCGGGCTCTGTGCTGACAGCTCAGAGCCTGGAGTCTGCTTTGGATTCTGTGTCTCCCCCTCTCTCTGCTCCTCCTTCATTCATGCTCTGTCTCTCTCTCTCTCTCAAAAATAAGTAAAAGTTAAAAAAAATGTTTTTAATTCATTATATAGTCTTACCAACTTAAGTTTTACGTTTGTATTATGCATTTCACTATCACATGGGATACACTGGGAATAGTAAAGGCATTTGAATTATTTTTCTAGACTGTAGCCTATTTATCTTCCCCTATTTCTGAAACTAATATGTAATATTCAGTTGCCAAAGCTAGTGTGGATTTTGTTGTGTCCTTTGAGAGATTTTGGTGATAAAATGTGAAGTCATACATAAACCTGACATGATACATTGTAGTTTTAATTCATGCTCAGGAGCTCAGCTCTTAAAAATCACGTGGCTTTAGGTTACTTCTTAGTGATTCACTACCTTTTAGTGACAAATCTAAACTAGGCTGAACAAAAAATGATTTCCAACAATAAAAGCATTCAAGAGAAAAGAGATGGTTATTCTAACAACCACTATCTTCTTTGGAAATGCACATAAAAATCTGATGGATAGGAAGAAAGGATTCTGCTTATTCTGAGACATGCCTACCAAAATGTTAGCTTTCTTCATTTACACCTAAGAAACACTAGTCTGAGATCAGTGATGGAATAAAGCCACTCCATATCAGGAACAGGCTAATATGGAGGCAGAAGAAAAGGACGGACTGAGCAGATGCCTCCTGAGGTCTGAAATACTTCAAAGGGAGCACTCAGCAGTGAAAAGGTCGAGAAAGTAGACGGTGACTCTCTACGAGTTTAACCCGAGAATGAGGGATTCAGTTTCGTGCAACCATACAGGTTTGGCTGCTATTAACGAGCTAAAGCGTTTTTCCCATTAGAGTAAAAACTCAGTCAAGAAAGGGTTATTTTGGCTTCATAAATAATACAAACACTTAACTGAAATCCAATACAATGCTGTGTCTCAGAATACTCACCTGCCACCTCTTTCGCACGTAACGTGTCCTTCACACGACAGCTTCATCTAAACACATCAAGTACTACGGGGAAAATACCACCTACCACAGGAACAAAGCTAGAAAGAATTAACCTGATGGGTAGAAAAGTGACTTCACCCCTTCAGTATTTTCTGCAACATAAAACCAACGCAGACTCATTTGTGAGTTCCCAGTTTTATTCTTTGACGAAGTAACAGGTCCCAAAATCACGGAATGATACTAGCTGAGAAAAGTCAGGGACAACATCCACACCCCTGGTTTTGTTCTTGTTTCTGTTTGGTCTCATACGGCACAGGTGTTTGCGATGACAGGTCACGAAAAGCATTTGTCCTATTGCCCAGCACCTAGCAGATGCGTCATATATGTTTGCACGTGTGTTCAACAGGATCCACTCTTGCAAGGAAAGTACGAGAAGGAAAGGAGACAGCTTGCTTCCCATCTCTCCCGACCAGCCATCGAGACTTATTATGAGTCGTGGTCACAAAGAGTGTGGTGGTGGCCAGGAGGACCTCGCTAACCGTCCACATCTTGACCAAACCCCAAAGGCCACCAACCCATGAATGTACGTATGCCAGGTATGTATCCCAGGCACGTCTCTGTAGGTAACTAGTCCCAAGCGATCTGGGATTGGGAGGAGTAAATTCAGGGAGCATCACATCTAGTTACATCAATTTCCAGCATTCTCTGAAAGACAGAAATAGCAAATGTGGCCATCATTGCACTTCTAGATGTGAAGGTGTCACTGGACACAGTTCTCCCCTGGTGTCAGCAGATGCCAAATGGATGGCACATACCAGTGACTTAAAGCAGCATTCACAGAGGAATAAGGGCAGGGAATACTGTCTCTTTAAAGTGGTCCAGCGTGTTTTCTCTATTCTAAATAATGTGAAGAATTTCCTTTTTTGTAATTGTTCTTTAATGTTTATTTTTGAGAGAGAGAGAGTGTGAGTAGGGGAGGGGCAGAGAGAGAGAGAGAGAGAGAGAGAGAGAGAGAGAGAGAGAGAGGGAGAGGCAGGCAGAATCCGAAGCAGGCTCCAGGCTCCAAGCTGTCAGCACAGAGCCGACGTGGGGCTGGAACTCATGAACCGTGAGATCATGACCTGAGCCGAAGTCGGTCACTCAACCTACGGAGCCACCCAGGCGCCCCGAGAAGAATCTCTGAGATGAAAACCACAGAGAGCTGAATGGAGATCTCAAATTTTTATTAAGGCTCATTTCAGAAACACGTCCAAGCCCCACGGTGGTAGGAGGAATATGAGAAGAGAAACCGAAGATGGCCAGCCGGACCCAGAGAGGGACATCAATTCTGTCAACATCTCAAATCGGAGAATGTGGTGAGATCCGGCCGGTTTCACCCCTGTACGCAAAAAATGTGTGAACCCCATTTTCTGCTTCTTGACATCTCTGTGGGCCGAAGGGGGAAAAAAACGTGTCCTGGTGCATCTGGTATTAGGAATAAATCTACATCCACACACGGTACTTGAAGCATGAGTCATTACTCACTGCAGTCCTCACACTTTGCATCTCTGTTTAGACAAAAACATTTACATTTTTTATCCTGACTTTGCTAGACTATAAAACCGGATGATTCATCACAGGTAGGTAATCATGTTAGCAACGTTTAAAAAAAAAAAAAAAAGGTGGGGAAGGAGGGAGAGGAGGGGGAAGAGTAGGAAGGACAGAAGCCAAAAAAGCAGTGTATCTTTTTTAAATTTTTTTTTCAAAGTTTTTTATTTATTTTTGGGACAGAGAGAGACAGAGCATGAACGGGGGAGGGGCAGAGAGAGAGGGAGACACAGAATCGGAAACAGGCTCCAGGCTCTGAGCCATCAGCCCAGAGCCTGACGCGGGGCTCGAACTCCCGGACCGCGAGATCGTGACCTGGCTGAAGTCGGACGCTTAACCGACTGCACCACCCAGGCGCCCCAAAAGCAGTGTATCTTAAGCCTAGGACTGCGCCTGAAGCAAAACAGTAAGCGAAAGGGTACGCTCTCCTACAAATACACCCCGTAAAAGCCAAGCCCAGTGAATGAAGCTAAGTCAGTACATTCTTCTCTCGGCCCAGGTGCTAGTTCAGGTGCTACTGGAAAGCAACAGCAACCGGCTGGCAATTCATAAGTTGTTCCTACAACAGTCCCTCCTGCAGGGAAATTAAAGCTTTAACGTGGAAGTCCCCCCCCCCCCATCTTTCGCCAGTGCAAGTTGAGAAGTTTTCTCATGGCCAGTGGCCGTGCAAATGCACTGCGCCCTCTGGAAAGAGAAGAACTCACGCCACAGCACGCCTAGCACTGCCATCTGAGAGGTGCAGGTACACGTCCACACACAATACAGGCGATCCATGGTCCTCCAGGCTGAGCGTCAACTCGTCCGCTGTCATCAGCTCTATCCAAGTGAAAAGCATCATGTCTACGGCTTTCAGCCAACGAGGGTCCACTGCGGCGAGAGAACGGAGGCCCTGTATCTTGACACACTCAAACCACAGCAATGCCCGTGACCTGTCCTCCCGAGGCCCCAGCATTCCCAGCCTCACAGAGCCAAGCGACGTGTCCCGACCAGAGCTCCTGGCCACCCCCTGCCGCCTGCCATCCTCAATACCGAGGACACTGTAGGATGGCCAATGAGCAAGCCCCGGCTGAAACTGAGGTCGGCTCCCCACCTTTCCCACCGAGGAAGCCTTAGTAAGATAAAGGTGACAGAGGGGAAGGAGGAAAGGATGAATCCAGAACACAGAAGAGTTAAAAAAAAAAAAAAAAAAAAGAGACTTGGTCGCTAAGATGGGAAGTGTTATGGACTAAACTGTGTCCTCCACAAAAATGTATACATTGAAGCCCTACCTACCAGCATTGTGACCGTATTTGGACACAAAATCTATGATGAGGTAATTAAGGTAAAATGAGGCCATTAGGGTGGCCCTAATCCAATCTGACTGGTGTCCTTATAAGAAGAGAAAATTAGGCCGCAGACACACACACGGAGGAAAGACCGTGTGAAGAGGCCGTGAGAAGTCAGCCCTCTACAAGCAGAGCAGAGATACTGCTGGGGAAGCCAGACGGCCCAACACCTTGATCTTGGCCTTCCAGTCTCCAGAATCGTGGGACACTTGTTTAGGCCCCTCAGCCTGTGGTCCTTTGTTATGGCCACCCTGGCAGACTACCACGGAAAGAAACAGAGCACGCCTTCAAGTGTCTGAGGGGCCTTACGTTCTTCCTGCCCCTGTCTACACAGCAGCCTGCCCCCTTAATGTTCTCTCCCCTCAAGTCCCCAGGAGCCCATCAGCCTCATACTGCCTCCACCTGGAATCAAGTAACAGAGCATTTCACTCCAAACACTCCTGGCTCCTGATGTCAGAAAAGCAATCTGCTTAAACACACACACACACACACACACACACACACAATTACACCATTTCCAAAGTACAGCTATTGTACACCCTGTGGCTTCCTTCTGCCCCCTCCAGCCCCCAGGAAGAGCAGAGAGGATATTAACGTTTATTGAGCAAGTTAAGAATTTTATCTTCTGGGCGCCTGGGTGATGCAGTCGGTTAAGCGTCTGACTTCAGCCAGGTCACAATCTCGTGGTCTGTGAGTTCGAGCCCCGTGTCAGGTTCTGGGCTGATGGCTCAGAGCCTGGAGCCTGTTTCCGATTCTGTGTCTCCCTCTCTCTCTGCCCCTCCCCCGTTCATGCTCTGTCTCTCTCTGTCCCAAAAATAAACGTTGAAAAAAAAAATTAAAAAAAAAAAAATTTTATCTTCTGAGGCAGATTTTACTTGATGCAAAAGGAAAGGGACTCAGAGAGATGAAAGTCACTTTTCCAACAGTGGAAGCAGGAATTGAACCCAGATATTTCTGGTCGCAAAGCCCTTGTCTTTTCCACCATGTGAGAGTTTCCTTCCCGCAGCTGAGATGGCCGAATGTTTTATAAAATAGTTACATGAGGAGGGGGTGGAAATGCCACTGTAAACAGTATTCAAATATCCCTAGAGCTCACTATTACACTGCTATAGGGGCACCTGGGTGGCTTACACGGTTGGGCATCTAACTCTTGGTTTTGGCTCATGATCTTGCAGTTCATGGGTTCAAGCCCCGCATCGGGCTCTGCACTGGAAGTGTGGAGCCTGCTTGGGATTCTCAGTCTCTCTCTCTCTCTCTCTCTCTCTCTCTCTCCCCCCACCCTTCCCCATGTGCATGCACACTTTCTCAAAAATAAACTTTTTTAAAAAATGGTATGATTTAGATGTTCTCTACTAGAAGAGCTGGTAGAGAAACTAAAATTTCACTTCAAATTTTACAAATCATGCTCAAAATGACGATAGCACCCTTGAATAGTTTTGACTGAAAGATAACTCAGGGAAATACCTACTTTTAAAATACAGAGTAATAAAAAGGCCACATCAACCCCGAGCTCTCCTGTCACTATTCAGCATTTGGGGGCTACAGCTCCGATGACAAGGTTATTCCGGGCTCTCAGAGGTCAGGGTCCGTGAGCAAGTCAGCCCCGGCCTCCTGCGTGGGTGCAGCAGGTGAAGCCAGCACTTAATTTCACCTTATCATGAACCCCAGATCGGCTCTTAATTTTCTTTCATCCCGGAAGTGCCTGATGCAAAGCAAAACACTAGTCCCTAAGCACTAAAACTGGAAAGAGTGACCAAAAATGGCGAGACCAGCTCCCAGGATGTGGACTGACGGAAGCAGGGCATCAACCACGACTCCCCTCCCCACTCCACCGGCAGCAAGGAGGTTCCAAAAAGAGGGTCGTGAGCCACTCCCTCCCCCGCTTGCCCATTTGCTCCCAACATGCTTGCTCTGCCCATGAATAAAAGCAATCACCACCTTAATGTTCGCGAATAGCTATATATACCTCGTCACCTTGCTGCCCGTAAGAATTATGCACATCATTATGTTGGGCTTTCTTGTAAGTGCCATTCAATTTCCACGATGCCCTCAGCCCTCGGGTTCTGAGTATTCAGTCTGCTTACGTGGCCTGATTGTTCTCTTACTGCTTTATAAAATCAGGGGCAACATTAGAGGCCAGGAAAACAGACAAAAGGAGAGAAGCCAGCTTTTGACTTTGGACAAGCCGAACTGGAGGTAACAATGGAGCACTCTGGCCCACTGAGGTAGCATCCTCGATGCTGTGTGCCGGGGGCCGTCAGCAGATGAGATGGTCAAAGGAGAGAAAGTGTGTGCGGATGAGGGCAGACCAGACTCCTGAGGCATTCACGTCTGGGCAGTGGGAGGAGCGTGGGAAGCAAAGGAAACCAGGCTGGAGAGTGAGATAATCTCTGCGTAGAGCTGCACTATCCCATACGACCCATCTCGTGTGGCTAGTGGGCACGTGAAACGTGGCCAGTCCACACTGAGATGTCCTGTGTATAAGACATACACTGGGTTTTGAGGCCTAAATAGACGGTCCCATCTCCACCAGGGAAGTTCAAGGTGACTAAGGCTGAGAGAAAGCGTTTGGCCACCAGTAATCTTTCAGGCAGCTGTCCTGGAGAGTGGTGAGCCGTACTACAGCAGGGGCGGTGAGTAAACAAAGCACTGCTGCCTCCAAACGTTTTTGGCAGGGAAATCATGGAGTGTGGTTCAAAAATATTTTGTTTGTTGTTTACGAAAGGGAAGAGCTGTGAATGTTTATAAACAGTGTGCCAGCCCCCTTGCTTTTTTCCCAGCAAGACACAGACATGCTGCCTCCCAAATTCACGTTCTGATCCCCACAGAACATTGTAAACACTCACAGGAAAAACAAAAAGCACAAGTGGCTACAGAAGGTAAGTCATGCGGTAACTTGTGGAAACATCCAGTCTTCACTTCATAGAACAGCTAGATTTTAACTCATGATTCCTGCAGTTTCTCTAGTATTTTATAAGGACGACAAGGAGACACAAGAATCAAGGTCACCGGACAATGCAGGTGTGGCTGGACTCTCGTGCCTTTCACATGTGAACCGAGTCAATTATAAACTTGCCCTTTATTTCCCTTCTTATTTTAGTCCTCAAATAATGAACCATAACAATAGCAGGGTCCAATCTGACACTCTTTCCCTAGAGAAGAAACAGGCCCACACACATCTGCTTATTGGAGCTCTTGGTGGTTAACCCTCTAGTACTAAGAACTTGGTATCACTACAGATTGCAGGAGGGGGCAGCTGGAAGAGGCAAGTCTCTCCTGGGTACTAGATGCATACGATATGTACGGTGAAACCTCGGCTGCGGGCATAATTCGTTCCAGAAACATGCTTGTAAACCGAAGCACTCGTCCATCAGAGCGGATTTCAAGAACCATCGGCTCCGTTGGGATCATGGGACACCGGGCATCACGTAGTACTCGTACTGCAAGACGTCACTCATTTATCAAGTTAAAATTTATTAGAAATGTTTGCTCGTCTTGTGGAACGCTCGCAGAACAAGTTACTTGCAATCTAAGGTTTTACTACGGATAGATAAATATGATATATCTATATATATTATATATATCATATAGATGATACCTATGTAATTTTCTTCATACTTGAAGAAACATAACACGAGGGTTTTAATTCCACAAGATAATGGGGCCGTGCGTAAAAATGGCACCCACAAATTAACATACAAAGACACCCCGTCAATAACATTTTTAATACTCCACTTCCAGACCACTAGAAAGGTGTGGCATCTTAGCTCACAGATGGCCCTTACAACATACCTTTTGTTTTAAATTTTTTTTCTTTCAACGTTTATTTATTTTTGGGACAGAGAGAGACAGAGCATGAACGGGGGAGGGGCAGAGAGAGAGGGAGACACAGAATCGGAAACAGGCTCCAGGCTCTGAGCCATCAGCCCAGAGCCTGACGCGGGGCTCGAACTCACGGACCGCGAGATCGTGACCTGGCTGAAGTGGGACGCTCAACCGACTGCGCCACCCAGGCGCCCCATCATACCTTTTGTTTTAAAGCGGCCTGGGAGGGGCGCCTGGGTGGCGCAGTCGGTTAAGCGTCCGGCTTCAGCCAGGTCACGATCTCGCGGTCTGTGAGTTCGAGCCCCGCGTCGGGCTCTGGGCTGACGGCTCAGAGCCTGGAGCCTGTTTCCGATTCTGTGTCTCCCTCTCTCTCTGCCCCTCCCCCGTTCATGCTCTGTCTCTCTCTGTCCCAAAAATAAATAAACGTTGAAAAAAAAAAAATTAAAAAAATAAAAAAAATAAAAAAAAATAAATAAATAAATAAAGCGGCCTGGGAAAGCTGTGAGCACGCAGGCTCTGAGTGCCGGCTCAAAATGACGAGCCGCGCGATTTAATCTCCCTGTGCCTCCATTAAAATGGAGACAATAACAGTACAGACCTCACGTGGTCACAGGAGGAGAAAATGAGCTAACCCTGCTCACAACAGGACCTGCCCCCTACTAAGTGCTCGACAACGTTAGCCACCATGTTAAACAATTAAAGCTTCTGAGAACTGATCTTAGCAAGCCAGCATTCCAGCTGGTGACCTCAGAGACCGTGTGTGATGGGGCCGGAAAGCTTCACCTCCAGTCAGTTTTTGTCTCCACTTCTTCCTCCCCGTCAAGCATTCACAGTGACTTTTGTAGCTGTTGGTTTTTCCCTTCATGAAGGCCCTGATAAGTCCTGCCTTCCAGGGAGTATTTAAAAGAAAACAAGAGTCCAGTGATGGCAGCCAGGAAAGGAACAGCTGCACTGGGAGAAGGAAAGGCCGATTTTTTAGGAGTGACGGTTTTGTGCCTTCAGCCCTTGGGTGGCGGTCTCCTACCGCTGTAAGCAAGGGAAGCCAATAGGAAGTGCAAGTTTCCAGATAATCACCAACAAAACCATCCTTCGATCTGCATGGGTCACTGGGGGTGCAACAGTATGGCGAGAGACGTGTGGGGCATACATGCAACCTAAGTGTGGCATATGTAACACATCTTAGCATAAATTCATCAAGAAAGTTCTAAACTGTCACGAGGAATTTTATCTGGTAACTTCAAGTGCATTTGGACACAGACATATGTATGTATGTAGGTAGGTAGGTGCATATACATATGGAGACGCATATGTGTGTGTATATGGGTATGTATACAGGGAGAGACCTCTCAGAGGTCCAGGTTGTCCCTTTATAACTTACACACATGGGGTGTCCACACACAGGGAGTAAGGAATAAACCAGAGCTTCCTGGACCAATGCCAATGGAGACACATCACATCTGCGGCTCAGAACTTTTGTTGACCTCCTTTCCCACAAACTTGCTTCTCACATTTTACCCTCTTTTGAAGGCAGGGGGAAAAAAAAAAAAGAAGGGCAGAAAAGGTGGAAAACCCTGAAGAAGCAGAACCATGAAACAGGCTTTCCAAAATTTTGCTTAGAGCCTCAGATTTTACGATCACAGTGCCGACATCTAAGCATGCAACCGAAATCAGGGAGGGTCCAGTTGTTTTTTTTTTTTTAAACAATGTATTTTTGTTTTGTTTTGTTGTAATTTATTTATTTTTAAGAGAGAAACAGAGCACAAGCAGGGGAGGAGCAGAGAGAGAGAGGGAGACACAGAATCTGAAACAGGGTCCAGGCTCCGAGCCGTCAGCACAGAGCCCGACGTGGGGCTCGAAACCCACAAACTGCGAGATTATGACATGAGCCGAAGTCAAACGCTTAACCTACTGATCCACCCAGGCACCCCATTTCCTAAGCTTTTAAAAAATATTTATTTTTGAGAGAGAGAGAAAGAGAGAGAGAGCGCGCGCACAAGCAGGGGAGGGGCAAAGGGAGAGAGAGAATCCCAAGCAGGCTCTGTGCTGTCTGTGCAGAGCCTGAAACAGGGCTCCATCTCACCACTGTTGAGATCATGACCTGAGCTGAAATCAAGAGTCAGGTGGTTAACCAACTGAGCCACCCAGGTGCCCAGGGCGGGTCCAGTTCTTGAGGCTCTAATCCTCTAACAACGGAGGGACTCGCACACGCCATTCTATGGACAGGGCTCCCAAACACGTGGTATCAGCCCTGACCCCTCCCCCAAGGCCCAGCCACACAACTCCAGCTACGCTACAGATGAGTCAAGGACTCATCACCATCACCTGCAACCTCTATTAAGACAACCACATCTCTATTCACATCTCTATTCACATCTCAAGGGTAAAACCTCTTGAGTCATCTCTGAAAGACTTAATTCCCCAATCCTCAGTGACCAGGCACGGGCCAGACTCTACACAGGACACAGAAGGTGCGCGCCTTGGTTCCACACCGGTCCCAGCCGATGCTGCATTTGAATATGCCTTATACCCACGGTGAGCGACTGACTAGTCATCGGGCGACAGCATAAATACATCTGAGCAGCGAGAAGTTGGGGCAACGCAGACCATCTGAAACAGGTTACGGGAAAAGGAGCAAGCGACATGGGATGCATGCAAATGACCCAACGGTGAATCCTGCTCGAGGCCCCTATGGTTTAAAGGAGCCTCATCTGTGTCCTATCACTGCTACATCTGCCTCCCCGAGGACCCACCCATTCTTCCTGGTCTCGAGACTATCACATAGCTCCGGGCAGCACTGTCTGAAAAATGTAACGCAAGCCACACATATGATTTTAAGTTGTCTTACAGCCACATTTTTTTTTTTAAAGGTGAAAAGGGGCACCTGGGTGGTGCAGTCAGTTAAGCGTCTGAATGGCTCAGGTCATGATCTCACGGTTCGTGAGTTTCAGCCCCGCTTTGGGCTCTCTGCTGTTAGCCCAGAGCCTGCTTCAGATCCTCTGTCTCCCCTCTCTCTGTTCCCTCTCTCTCTCTCTTTCTCTCTCAAAAATAAACATGAAAAAAGAAAGCTGCAAACCTAAAATTCACAAGAGCTTCATCTTTGGAGGACAAACTATTTTCTTCATATTTTGCAACTGATCAAATGCTCGCATGTTCAGGGAGAAGACACAGGTTGCTATCAAGTGATTCGCTCACTCTTCAAGCTCCTCATACAGATGACAGGCAGGCCGATGCCTCTAGTTACGTAACTAAAAGAATATAAAAGGAGAGCCCTGGACAAGAAGTCTGGGTAACTGTCCTACACTCTGCCTGACACACAATGGGCACTGGGCGATGCTTGCACGAATTACACCCGAAGGAATGAGGAGCAGCCACGAGACTTTGGACAGTGCATCTAAGCTGTTTGTGTCCCTCGGTGTCCTTTACGTTTAAAATGAGATATTTGATGGGGCGCCTGGGTGGCTCAGTCGGTTAAGCATCCAACTTCGGCTCAGGTCATGATTTCACGGTTGGTGGGTTCAAGCCCTGCGTGGGGCTCTGTGCTGACAGCTCAGAGCCTGGAGCCTGCTTCCAATTCTGTGTCTCCCCCTCTCACGTTCTGTCTCTCAAAAATGAATGTTAAAAAAAAAATTTTTTTAAGGTGAAAATAAAAAGGTGAAGTTAACTTTAACTGTATACTTTATATAATCTAATATGTCCAAAGTATTCTTTCATCATGCAATCACTTTTGCAAAAGTATTAATATTTTACTTTTTCTTTTTTTTTTTTTTTTTTTGGCCCCACTAAGTCTTTGACACCTGGTGTGTGTTTTACACTTTACAACACATCTCAGTTCCCACTAGCCATGTTTCAAGTGTTCAACAGCCGTGTGTGGTGACTGGCTGCCATATTGGACAGCAATCATTCTAACAATTATCCTGAATACAGACCATGCCACTAACTTGCTTCCTGGGCCTCCCACTGAAAGTTCTCTCACTGAAGCTCTTCTCTGGCCCTGACCCACTCTTACCACCCATGTTCCATGTTGTAGCTGGATTAATCCACCTATCATGGTCTGACTCACTCGCTCAAGGTAGGGGCCCGCCCAAAGCAGGAGCCATATTTGTACTGTCAACACCTACCACAAATTAGACATTCGGTAAATGTTTGTTCTACAATCAATTAAATACTCCAAGATGAAATCCAAATTCCTTCAAATGACATTGTGGTTTAGTCTTTTTTTTTTTTTTTTTAATGTTTTATTATTTATTTTTGAGACAGAGAGAGAGAGACAGAGTGCAAGTGGGGGAGGGGCAGAGAGAGAGGGAGACACAGAATCTGAAACAGGCTCCAGGCTCTGAGCTGTCAGCACAGAGCCCGATGCGGGGCTCGAACCCACGAACTGCGAGATCATGACCTGAGCCAAAGTCGGACGCTCAACCGACTGAGCCACCCAGGCGCCCCTGTGGTTTAGTCTTTAACTCCTTAACTGCCCCACCTTCCTATTTGTAAAGCCTCTTCCCCAGGCCCCAGATGTCTATAGCAGTGCAAGGGGGTGGAGGTCGTAAAAGGTCACGGAGTGAACATGCTACATCTTCCTGGAGCACCAGTTAAACTACCTGCTGAGTATTTTAAATTATTTTTATATTAAGGAGCACCTCTCTCTCTCTCAAAATAAATAAAAAATATATTTTTATATTGAAATGCTCTGATATACAATGCAAGAGAAGAGAAGTAAATACAAGTCTCCAAATACATTCTGTGCTTACAGCACGCAGCTTCAAAACTGACACCAGCCTGGGCTGCCCGGGTGGCTCAGTCGGTCAAGCGTCCAACTTCAGCTCAGGTCACGATCCCACAGTGTGTGAGTTCGAGCCCTGCATCGGGCTCTGTGCCGACAGCAGGGATCCTCAGATCCTCTGTCCCCCTCCCCCTCTACCCGTCCCCTGCTCACCCTCTCTCTTTCAAAAACAAAGTAAATATTAAAAAAAAATTTTTTTTTCTAAGCTGACGGCAGCAAACGTCCAAGCACTCCTGCTGGCCCGTGCTCCCCTCCCGCCAGCTGGCGCACTGATGGAAATACTCAGAAGCCCTGGCTGCCGGGCGCCAGCTGGTCATGCCTCACGCCTCCTCGCCTCTGTTCCCTGGCTGGCAGTGCCCCCTCACCGGTCTCTCCCTCACCCTATCTGCTCATCGAGGATGTCAGGAAGCCCATCCTGACTGGTGTGAAGTAGAACGTCCCAAACTCCACCCGACCTCAAAAGCTGCACGGTTCTCTCGTCATCGATAATACCCGCTTAACACAGTTAGGTGGCCAGCTTTCCCTCCCCTACATCGGAGGGTCCCTGACAGCAGGGCCCGCGTATCTCACTGCTTCTAATTCCCTCGGGTGATGTGCTCTTGACCGACTGTGAACAGGATGTGTGGCCTACTCTGCTTCAGGTCAGTATGCGACATAAAACATTAAAAAGTACAAAAGCACCTGGGAGGCTCAGTCGGTTGGACGTCCGACTTCGGCTCAGGTCATGATCTCGCGATTCGTGAGTTCGAGCCCCGCATCGGGCTCTGTGCTGACAGCTCGGAGCCTGGAGCCTGCTTCCGATTCTGTGTCTCCCTCTCTCTAAGGCTCCTTCCCTGCTCACACTCTGTCTCCCTCCCTCCCTCTCAAAAATAAACATTAAAAAATATATTTAAAAAAATAATAATAAATAAATAAATGTCCAAACTCTTGGCTAACACTATTTACAAGAAAGAATTGGACTCTGTCAAAATACTTGAAGAAAATTATTCACTCCTGATAATTCAGTACTTTATCAAATTTAAAAAAAAAACTGTGAAAGGCAACAGCAGTGACTGACAAAAAGCATCATCACGGATTTTCCTTGGGAAATATTTCTCTCTTAAGTTAAATGTTATACAAACATTCCCGATTTCTCTGGACTACTTTTAGCCATCCAGATGACAAACATTAATAATTAAGTCCAGTACAAAAGTCCACTGTGTACCCATCGTGCAAGTTATAAATGTCCAACTTGCTGCACCCACTTTGAAGTATATTACTTATTCTAGACACAAATAATTTCAAGAATGATTAAATCCCATAAACAGTAAGTTTATGTATCAATACACATGAGACAATTAGCCTTTTAAAATCACTCCCTTTAAATTCTATTGCTAAACATCTGAGTGGTTTTCTTGTCTTTCCCCTCACTTTTCCTCTTCTCACAAAAGATAGCCAGATCATCAGTAAACGATGGGTAACAAGGATAAGCTGCAAATATATTACATCAAGGTTTTGAGGGCCTAGAATACATTCACTAACACTCTTCCAGAGCAACCTCTAAAGACAAGATTTTTAATTCCATTTACAAAATATCAGCAGTTCAAGATCACAATGTTCTAAAGGACCATTTGTCCCCATCCATCATTAAACTTTTCTTACTTTAAGAAACTCTTTTCAGAGGGGCGCCTGGGTGGCTTAGTCAGTTGAGCATCCAACTCTTGGTTTGGGCTCAGGTCATGACCTCAGTTTGTGGGTCTGAGCCCCATGTCAGGCTCTGCGCTGATGGCACAGAGTGTCCTCGGGATTCTCCCCCCACCCCCCGCAACCCTCCCCAAATAAATAAACTTTAAAAAAAAAATAAACTCGTTTCAAAAAAAGGCACTTCTCCTGGGGTTCCCATGAATATGCCAAAGTTTAAGAGCTAGAAAAGATTTTTGCCCCGGTACAATGTCTCCATTGTATATATTTTTTCTCAACTGGCTCACCTAGGAGCAGGTTGGAAGACAAGGTCAGTTAAAGGCCACAGTAGAGGGAGATTCTAAAAACAGCAACAGAATTTTTTTTTTTTTTGAGAGAGAGAGAGAGAGAGAAAGTAAGCAAGGGGCAGAGAGAGAGAGAGAGAGAGAGAGAGAAGCAGAGGCTCACCCAAAGCAGGGCTCATGTTCACCCAAAGCAAGCCTTGTGCTTCCCTGATGCGGGACTCGAATCCATGAACCATGAGCTCATGACCTGAGCTGAACTCAGATGCTTAACCAACTGAGCCACCGACACGCCCACGAATTTCATTTTATACATCAAGAGCCATAAACAAAGGCAGTGAAACTACTTAAGCTCATAGTAAAAATGGATTTTGGTGAACAAGAATTCATTTAAACATTCGCTTCAATCATAACAGAGTAGGACTTTCTTAAAGAAATTCCCATACCCAAACCCATTTTTGCAGAACTCAGGACAAATGTAATCCTAATAAGAATATAGGTTGGATGACACTGAATTAACAAATGGGAAGTTGTTGGTTTTTCATTCCTAAGAATAAAGAACATCCATCCACCTGTGAAAATATGGAACTGGAGAATAAGACAGAGGATTCACTTACATAAACAGCCACAATGGTAAGGGACAGTGGACAGTGAACATAGTCCTGTCTACCGTAATAGGTTTCAACACCATTTGTGTAACAATAGCACCCTCAACTGTTCTTAAGCCATGTCCATGGATCATGATCTATAAAACTAGTATTTTGGCCAAGGCACAAATTTTGCCTATTGGTACATGGGATCCCAACCACTAGCCCAGTCTCTGCAGGTCAGAGTTTTTCAGGCATTCAGGTAAGACTCTGGAAGAGTGATACTTATAAATATAAGCAATCTGGAAACAAACAAACCTCAGGTAGATTAATGGGATGTGTCCGTACTCTACCTACCTCCCAGATATTAATATATCTATGGAAGAATAGGGAATATTCTGTGGAATAATACATGTGGAAAAAGAGAACATCACCCACACCTCTACAATTTTCCTTACATAATGCCCAACTGTCAAAAAAAAAAAAAAAATGCATGGCTGCCAGAAACTGAGACCAAATGAATAAAAACCAAGAGAAAAAACAAAAGACAATAAAAACAAATCTCCAAGTGATATCAACATTGGAATTATCTATTAGGAAACTGCTGTGATACATATTTTTGAAAACAGATAAAAAGAGGAAGACTATGATAAGAAAGTAAGCATGTAGGAAATGAATCAAGGCAAAATCTTATTAGTAAAAAATAAAATAACTGCAAATTTAAGAATTCAGTACATAGGCTCACCAGCTTGACTAGACAAAGCAAAAGACATTTAGGAACTGGCAGAAAGGTCAGAAGACAATATCCAGATTGAAGTACAAAGAGGAAAAAAAGTAAAAACATAACAAGAATATAAAACAGACTTAGGGAAAAGGAGAAATATACATGTAATTGGAGTCCAAAAGAAGAGGGAAGAGAGAAAACGAGGCAGAAGCAATATTTGAAGAAATACTAGCCAAGATGGATGAAAAATATCAAGCCACAAATTTGAGATACTTCACAAATCCCAAACAGGGATAAACAGAAAGCAAATATCATCTTTGAAAATAAAACCAGAGGCACCTGGGTGACTCAGTTGGCTGAGTGTCTGACTTCAGCTCAGGTCATGATCTCACAGTTGGTGAGTTGGGAGCCCCCCATGGGGCTCTGTGCTGACAGCTCAGAGCCTGGAGTCTGCTTTGGATTCTGTGTCCCCCTCTCTCTCTCTGCCCCTCCCCAGCTCATGTTCTTTGTCTCTCTCTCTCAAAAATAAACAAACATTAAGAAAAGAAAAAAATAAGACTTACAGCTGACCTTTCAAACAGAAACAGAAGCTACAAATGCTGAAAAAAAAAAAAAAAAAGAGCCACCAACAACTGCCAATTCTATTCTCAGACAAGGAGAAATACAGACGCTTTCAAACAAAAACTGAGAATTTATTTTGCATAGACCTATGATTTAAAAAAAAAAAAAAAAAATCCTAAGGGAGTTCTTCAGATAGAAGAATAACGATCCCAGATTTAAGCATGGTGATTCAAGAAGGAAAGTAAGATACAAGGCAGCCTAACATACAAATCAATCTAAATGAGTACTATTAAAAGAACAATAAAAAATGTCTTGTGGAGTTTATATATATATATATATATATATATATAGAGAGAGAGAGAGAGAGAGAGAGAGAGAGAGAGAGAAAGAGAGAGAGAGAGAGAAAGAGAGAGAATTAAAATACATGACTACAATAGCACAAAAAATCAGGAGGGGGTAAATGAAGTTAAAATGTTATGGGGTCTTTACAGCACTATTTTTGTCCAGTACAATAGAAAAGTTCTCATTTACGGTAGATACTAATAAGAATGTATGCTATAATCTCTACCATAAACACTGAAAGAGCAATAAGAGAACATATAACTCTCAAGCTAGTGTTAATAAATACTTGATTATAGCCAATTTCCCGATGGACACCGTTGCCGCCACCACTGGGAACCTCTGAACTTGGCCACACACAGGGAGACGATCACTGCCCCACCACCTTACTTTCCACTCTGCCCCTGCCTTCTCTGGTCCCAGTCCAGACGATCCTCGATTGATATATTTTCACCATGGATCTCTACATTTCAAAGATTGTGTTTCATCTGCTGAAAGTTAAATATGATTTTAACATACCAAGATAATTACAAATCAATCAATCATGATTAATCTAAAAGAAGGAAAATATGGGGGCTCCTGGGTGGCTCAGTTGAGCATCCAACTCTGGCTCAGGTCATGATCTCTGGACTCGTGGTTTGACTCCCGCATTGGGCTCTGTGCTGACAGCTCGGAGCCTGGAGCCCGCTTCACATTCTGTTGTCTCCCTCTCTCTCAGCCCCTCCCCCACTTGCACTCTCACTCGCTCTCTCCCTCTCTCTCAAAAAAATAAAACACGACAAAACCTCTTACCAAACTACAGCAATCAGAGTTGATGAAATTCTCTAAGTTTTCTCTGAAATTGGGGAAAAGGATCAAAGATCTGCCATCATGTCTTACAGTTGTCATTTACTGAGGTCCTGGCCAGTACAATGGGACAAGAACAAGAAATAAAATGGGGAAGCAAAAAATAAAAGGGTCATTAGGCACAGATGACATAATTGGGTACAGAGAAAATCCAAAAGAATCAACAGGTAGTCTATTAGAATTAATAAGTAAACTTGGCAGGGTTGCTGGATACAAGGTCAATATGTAAAGGTAACTATATTCTTAGGTTCTAGAAAATAATTTTTTTTTTATTAAATTTTTTTTTCAACATTTATTTATTTTTGGGACAGAGAGAGACAGAGCATGAACGGGGGAGGGGCAGAGAGAGAGGGAGACACAGAATCGGAAACAAGCTCCAGGCTCTGAGCCATCAGCCCAGAGCCTGACACAGGGCTCGAACTCACGGACCGCGAGATCGTGACCTGGCTGAAGTCGGACGCTTAACCAACTGCGCCACCCAGGCGCCCCTAGAAAATAATTTTTAAATGATACCATTTACATTAACATCAGTAAGTTTCAAGAACGTAGGAATATATCTGATCCAAAAAGCCTCTCATAGTAAACTAAGTATAATCCCTGAGAGAAATTTAAGACTTAATACCGTGAAGATACCAGTTCTTTCCAAATTAGTCTACAGACTCAATGTCATCTCATTAAAAGTCCCAGCAGTTTATTTTGTTGGAATTCACAAGCCAATTCCAAAATTTAAACTGAAATGAAAGAGGAATTAGAACAAAGTCAGAGGACTAACACCAACGCATAACAAGTCAATATAAAACTGGCCCAAGTTAAAAGTCACAGGATTAGAGCAAAAAAGTGGGGGGGAAGTGGTCTCTGTAATGACTGGTGCTGGATCGAGTGGACACCCATGGCGGTGTGGCGGGGAAACTGAACTCTACCTCAAGCTATAATGGAAAATCAATTCTACATGGATTATAGACTTCAAGGTCAATGTTAAAATAATAAAACTCCAGAAGAAAACACGGAGGAAAATCTCTGTGGCCTTTGGGTAGGCAAAGATTTCTTAAACAAGGTATAACATGAACATACCATGAACGAAAAACCTGATCACTTGAAATTCACTGAAAGGAAAAACTACCGTTCAACGACCACAACAAAATGCCCATAAAAGAGGGGGAAAGCAGCCGTGCTGGAAAAGGTATCTGCAATAGACCTGACAAAAGGCCTGACACAGGCAGCATATACAACAGTCAACAAATTAATGAGAAAATGATAATTTTATTTAAAAATGGGTTAATACTTGAATAGGTACTTCACAAGGAAATATCCAAATGGCCATCAAAGATACAAAAAGATGAGTTATCATGAAATGCAAATTAAAATCACAATGATATATGCCATAGGGATTAATTTTTATTAGAAAAACTAACATTGACTAAGTCCTGTTGGTGGGAGCATTGACTGGTGAAACCACTTTGGTTAAGTGTTCAGAGCCTGAGCCTCAAGTATCCCCAGTAAGCAATTCCACTCATTGGTGCACATCTAAGAGAAATGTACACATACCTGTATTTCAGGTGATCATTCAACATTTGAGAACACCAGCATTTTTCATAATACCAGCTCTATTCATAACAGTAAAAACTGGAAATAAGCCGGTATCTATCAACCAAATGATTCAGTCAACTGTGGCATAAAACGATAATAATGAGCCACCATTCGATACAACAACATGGACGCATCCCACAGACATAATATTAACCAAAGAAACCAGACACAGAAGACCACATGTTGTAACATTCCATTTTACATAAAATGCAAAAACAGGCAGAACTAATCTATTTTGCTAAAAGTTACAACAGTGGTTACCTTTGGAGAGGCGGTAACCATCGGTGGGGGGGGGGGCGGTGAGAGAGGTTTCTAATTGCACACAACATTGTACAGATCGGTCTGAGTGGTAGTTACACAGGTATGTTCATACTGAAAAAAATTCATCAAGCTGTGCACTTAAGACTTATGGCCAATGATATTGCAACAGCAACATAATGGGACAGATGGCAGTTAACTCTTGTGGTAAACATAGCATAACGTATAAACTTGTCAAAGCTCTAAGTTGTAGACCTGAAACTAACATAATACTGTGTGTCAACTATACTTTAAAAAATGTTAAAAACAAATAAAAAATGCACTAAACCAACTTGACAAAACTTACGTGCTTTACTATAGGTATAATCTAATTACACTGTGAATTCAAGTTTGTTTTTTTTTTTATTTACTCAAGAAAAATTCAACAGGAAAAAGAGTCTAGGGAAAGCCAATAAATCAGTCTTAGGAAAAGTTGCCTACAGGCAAGAACTATGTCTTATATATCTCATTATATCCATGGAGTCAAGCAGAATGCCTGGCAGATACATAACAGGTATTTAGAAACGCTAAGAATACAATAATAATAACAATAGTAATATATAAATTTACACGTACTTTCTATTTCCACTGTTACAAATATGAGGGTTTTCAGCCAGCATGTGATAATCCTTGTTAATCTCCCCTTGGACAAAATGGGAAAATGCAGACCGGATGATTCTAATACACAACTGACTTGACACAGACTTAGAAGGAAATCTTACTAGGTTGGTGCATTGGGTTCTAGCCTCAGCCCTTTGCTATTTAGGAGATTTATTAGTGACTCTATAAAAACGATTTGAAAATACAAATGAAGAAAGAAGCTCTAGGGTAACCCCCAGCATCCCACAAATTCCTGATACATAGAAGCTAGTGAATACATCCTTGCTGAAAACAGGAACACACGCACATAAATAATCATGGTCCCTCCCACTCGGTATATTCATAATATCACCATTCAGTGAAAACATCAACCTAAAAAATGGTCAATCCGATATTTATGGCATTCATAAGGAACTGAAGGAACCCAAAGCCAATCGTGTAGTTAAATAAAAATGAGTGCCCCAAAACATTAATTCAACGCCCAAATATAAACACAGCCTTAGTCTCCTATAATTTATAGTAGTTTTTCTTCTCTCTACTTCATGTGAAAAACTGTTATATTCTCAGTAGTTCAGTTTATGGCACAGAAGAAACTTATCAAATCACGTCAGCAATAATTTTCCTCTGCCCATAAAAATAGGCTGGATTTATCTAACCTTAAAAAATAGACTCCATTTATCCACAATATTGGCCCCCATCTTGGAAGTTGTACTATTAAATTATGTTGACTTCTGATGGCCTGAATAAGCAAAAGAGGGTTCCATTACTCATTTTCTCTCTTATGCAAAGATCTGCAAGCCCTTCTCCTTGATTTATTCACCAGACTCCATTTTAGTCAGATTCTAGTTTGCTCCATTATTCACAGCAGAGGGCAACAGCATCACCATTGTTAACGCTGAGATTTTAAACCCATTTCTATAACCTGAGTCATCAGGGTTATCTCTATACATGCCCCCTCTTCCAGAACTCTGGGCTTCAAGCTGCCCATCTGTAGAGGGAAGGGACAAATGTCTCTCTGTTCCCTCCTGTGTGACTGCATGACCCCTGTGTGATTTATAGGATCACTGGTGCCACTCCCTACTGACATCAGTCCTCGCTTTGGGCCGTTCCAGAACAATATTTCTTTTTGATATAACTTATGCCCTGTTTCTTGCTCTGCCGATCCTGCCAATCCAAAATTCAAGATTTTGTTCTGCAGAAAATGTCCTTGGCAGGACTAAAACTAGAAAATGCTCTACTCACGGTAGATATGGCAGTTTCTTACCACTTTAAAATAAAAATGTTGGGTGGCTACCTCTCTCCCACCTTCTAGTTTGTGCTTGAGTGTTACCATCGTCCTCATCTCCCCTTCTCTCTGGATCAGCATCCAGAAGCACTGCAACCGGCTGAAATGACGACAGAGTCCCAGGGACAACAGGAAGAAGCCTCTAGATCATTTGGTCCAGCTCCTCTTTGCCCCCCATGGCATGCCCAAACCCTCTTTGCACAAGAGTGGTTTCATTTTCTTTTCTTTTTTATAACTTTTTAAAAATATTTATTTTTGAGAGAGAGAGAGAGAGAGAGAGAGAGAGCGAGCACGCGCGCGCACACAAGCAAGCAGAGGAAGGGCTGAAAGAGACACACAGAATCTGAAGCAGGCTCCAGGCTCCGAGCTGTCAGCACAGAACCTGACACGGGGTTCGCACCCATGAACCATGAGATCGTGATCTGAGCCGAAGCTGGATGCCTAACTGACTGAGCCACCCAGGCACCCGGAGTGGTTTCATTTCCTAAGAAAGGAGTGAGAACTGGGTATGCGTGGCTTGCTACGTCTGAGTCTGGGCTCGTTCTAAAATTTAATCCTGGCACATGGAAAGGTAGAGTCTTTGAACTTGTTTGTGTAGCAAATGCTGGCACCCCAGGCACATCCCAACAAGACCAAAAAGACAGATGACGTGTCTGAATTCTTCACCTAGTACATTACTGATTGAAGAGGTTCTTACAAAGTTGCAAAGTGTATAACTTTGTTTGATATGTGGCATATCATATTTATTACATATACATATTTATTACACATACATACCTATGTCCATTAAACAAGGTCAGATGTATTTAATTTAATAGCGGCAAAAGGTGACATACTTTTATCTTAATTCTGTATCGATGCATGGTGGCGAGCCTGTGCTTTGGCTAGTGGGGCAGATCATAAGATAATCGTCATCTCAAAAGCAGCTTCCTTTTAAGAAAGTGTTGCAGGCAGTGATTGAGGGCAATAAAGAGATTAAGATACATTCTTTGTTGTTAAGCACAGACATCTGCTGACAGCTTTTACTTTTATATCCCTGGTGTTCAAGTATGAGACAAATTGGGATGTGCACGCTTAAATGCTATATGCATTTACTACTTAGATTTACAACAAAACACAGAGTTTTGCAAGCTACAAATTATATCTGCCGTAGAGTGCCAATTACATACAAATGTAATTTTTATGGAAATTAAAATATCTCAAAAGTGTAAATTGCTTAATTTTCTGAAAAATTACTGAAGTTTGTTGAGCCGGCTAAGTTATTTATCATACTAGGAGAGCCAAGGGCAGTTGCGAGCAGCAGAATCCTTTTGTTTCCTACGGTATTTCAACACGTTCCCCTGATCTGAACTGTCAGAGAATTGTTTTAATATACTCCTAGGCTGTCCATTCGCTAAAAAATTATTTGTAAATACCTATACAAACCCTGTAATCTTTTTGAGTCAGTAGCTAAAGGGGAAAAAAAGGAAAGAAAAAAACACCAGCACTGGGGACTTCTACACACCCCACTGAGATAGGCCTGCTTCAAGCCCAGGTGGCTCATTCCATCACCGATGACGCCATGCAACATCCAAACGAAACACGCCCAGTTTAGAGCCAACAAAGCTCTGACTTTAACCGCGTACCAAAAGGTCCCCGGCTGAAAATGCAATTGTGCAAAGCTAACCTAAAACCAAATGAAAAGAGCGTGTGCTCTCGAATTAGGTAAAGCAGTGGTGAAGCATTTGCAATAAGGGGATGATGCATCAGTGTCCCCGTGTGCCCGGTTACAGCAGCAGGGGGAGGACGGCCGCTCTCCTGTCCAGCACCTACAGTCTTGCTCCAGCAACTATCCCTCATCCTCCTTAACTTAGATTATGGTCTCGCCCATGAGAAAAAAGTAATGACTTCTTCCAAGCTCCCGTCCTCCCCCCACCCCCTGCCAGGCTCCCACCCCCCCATCCCTCCTCCTCCTCATCACCAACGTACGGGATGAAAATGTCCATCCGCACCGTCTTCCTCAGCTCCGGCCACCCTCACCTCTCTCCTGCACCCAGCATCTGCTTTCACCTTCCTCGGAGAGACCGCATCAAGCCTCCGCTACCAGGCGCCCTTCGTGCTCCTGATGGGACACCACCACCCGCCCGCCTTTGCTGTCAGGCCAACGGCGTTGAAATCTGCCCCCTGCGGCGCATCCTCTTCAAATGCTAAATGCACATTTCCAGTGTTGCCCGCCTATTCGCTTCCTGGGGCCGCCGCGGCAAAGAGCCACAACTGGGTGGTTCAGTATCTGTCGTCTTGCGGGCCAGATGCCCGAGATCAGAGAGTCAGCAGGGTTGGGTCCTTCTGAGGGCCTCGGGCATCCCTTGGCTTGCGGGAACACGGCTCCAGTCCTGTCCGCACACGGCACTCTGCCTGTGTATCTTCACATCATCTTCCTTCTGTACGTGTCTGAGCCCACACTTCCCTTCTGTTAAGGACACCAATCACCTTGGATTAGGGCCGACCCTAACGACCTTATTTTAACTGACCGTGTCTCCAAATAAGATCGCGCTCTGAGTCACCGGTTAGGACTCCGGTGCATCACTTCGGGGAGGACGCAAGGTAGTCCACAACGTACCTCTAAATCAGTATGTCCGCACTTAACCCCACAGCCCTCCCCTGAAACCTTCACTTGGGCCACATGTCGCTGAGTCTCCTAAGCTCCTCCTTTTCTTCCTCTCCTTCTTCCACAGCATCTCTTAAACCTCTCCCCTCCATTGCGTTCCCACAGCCAGCACACAAATTTGGGCCGAATTATCTTACGCCAACTCCACGGCGACCGTCCCCTAACAGGCTTCCGACCTGCAGTCTCCATCTGATCTCTCCATACACCAATTCATCTTATAAATTGCCGCCGTATTAATCTTCCTAACAGAGGCTCTGACCCAGTTCCCTCCCCAGAGAGGGGGGAAAAAAAAAAAAGAAAGAAAAAGAAAACAGAAGTATAACTTCAGAGGCACTTCTGACCTTCCCAATTCAGGGTAAATCCCTGCCCCTGCTGGTGTCAAGGCTCTCCAGCCTTCTGGGATTACCACAGCCCACACTCTCACACAGTCTCTTCGCCGGCCGTGGCCCCATGTGTCTCCCGGCTATACAGTCCAGGGTCCTGCAAGAAAAGAGATGACTCCTCCGGAAGGTTCCACTGCAAGGTGTTTAATGAAAGGAGCAAGGAGTCACTAGGGAGGGTGACAGGGTCCAACAGAGCGAGGCCAGCAATGGTGGGGAGCTGTTACCAGCCCTGGGCTGGAGGCAGCAAGGGAGGAGCGTGTTCCCAGTGCCCAGGGAGAACAGGAGCCTCCCGGACACGGAGCAGGGCAGACAGGAGTAAACACGCATCGGGGATGGGGAAGACAGAGAAAACCCACACCCTGCCTCCACTCGCGTTCCGATTCACCTGGGATCCTGTCTACCCACCCGCCTCACCCAAGTCATCAAAATCTACCCATCTTTATTTTTTTTTAATATGAAATTTATTGTCAGATTGGTTTCATACAACACCCAGTGCTCATCCCAACAGGTGCCCTCCTCAATGCCCATCACCCACTTTCCCCTCCCTCCCACCCCCCATCAGCCCTCAGTTTGTTCTCAGTTCTTAAGAGTCTCTTATGTTTTAGCTCCCTCCCTCTCTACCCATCTTTAAAAGGCACTGGTGACATCAAAGATTTCTTTTAAAGAGGTAAAAACGCGACTCTTAAGCAAACATAAAATGAACGCACGTCTGAGGTTTTACTGAATTCCTAAGCAATAAAGGACCAGTATGACAAGAGAGCAGGTTCAAAGGAGAATCCGAAGGACGTGTGCATATCAAAGTCCTCCAGAAAAATGAACCTGAACTTGCTAGCAATGTGCAAAACTGCCGAGTGCCCACGTTCCACCAGACACTTTGCATTTTCCGTGATCGACAACCAAACACTCAGGAATCACTGCTCTGTGCTTCCCACAACTTAAGGAATTGTAAAATAGCTCAAAAGACCAAGGAGAGGCAGAGATGACCCAAATAGGAGAGTGAGGTGGACAGGACACCCACAGTTCTTTTTTCATCGGCCACATCCACAGTCCTGCCCAACTCTTCCCGACTGTTGGAAGGAAAGAAAGAAGGCAAGGACAGGAGGAGGAAGGAGAGAAGGAAGGACAAAAACGGGGTCTAGTGCCACAAAGACCTTGGGCTCACCACCCACATCATGTCCTCACTCGCTGCCCTTGAGCAAGTCACTGCCCTACATCTATCTTCTGATCTGCATGAAAGCAGTCAACTGCCCTGCAGACGTAATGGATTGCTGGGGGAATTGAATGAATGAATGGTGGCTATCCTGTCTGAGCCAAAACTCTTGAGGAACTTTCATTTTCCTCCACTAGAAAATCCTTAAGCTGGACCTGACGTTCCTTTTGAGTCTGAAAACACTGCGACCATAAATGCCTCCTCCAGGAAGCCTTAGGCAACCATAATTATCAGACACACATCCTTCCCTCCTCAACATCCTGGCTCGTAGCAGTTATCTCCTTCTCGCATCTGATCCACGGTAGGACATTTGCTGTTTCTTTATTCCCCATCCCACCCACCAGAGATACAATAAACTCCTTGAAGCAGAACAGGCCCAGAGAGATTTGAGTCCCAGCACCTAGCATGGTGCTCGGCACATAGTAGGTGGTCAACAAATATTTCAAAATGAACCAGAAGAAAATACAGGTCACAGCCACCACGAGCTATCACTTCACACCTGTCAGAATGGCTATTATCAAAAGGATCAAAAATAACAAGCGTTCACCAGGATGCAGGGAAAAGGGAACCCTCGTGCCCTATTAACAGGGATGTAAGTTTGGGCGGCCACTACACAGAACAGTATGGAGGGTCCTCAAGGAACTATAAATAGAAACTATCACAGGATCCGCTTCTAGGTATTTAACTGAATGAAAGGAAAACACTAATTCCAAAAGAGACCTGCACCCTCCACATCCACGACAGTATTACCACAACAGCCAAGACATGGGAGCCACGTAAGTGTCCACAGAAGGATGAGCGGAGAAAGAAAACGCGGTATACATTTACACACCATGTACTGTTACTCGGGCATAAAAAAGAATGAAATCTTGCCCCTTGTGACAGCATAGATGGCCCTCGAGGGCATGACACCAAGTGAGATAAGCCAGACAAAAACAAATACTGTCTCATCTCACTTGTATGTAGACTCTGAAAACAAAAACAAAAACACAACAAAAACTCACAGATACACAGAACAGATGGGTGGTCGCCAGAGCTGGGGGCTGGGGGGGGGGGGTGGGCAAAATGGGTGAAGGGGGTCAAAAGGTGCAAACTTCCAGTCACAAAATAATTAAGCCTTGGAAATGTGAGGTACAGCATGGTGACTACAGATAATAATACCGTATTGCATATTTGAAAGCTGCTAAGAAAGAAGATCTTAAAATTTCTCATCTGGAGAAACAAATATTTTGTGACTATGCGTGGGGATGACGTTAACTAGACTTACCATGCTGATCATTTCACAATGTATACAAATATCGAATCATCGTGTTGTACACCTGAACTAATATAATGCTATGTGTCAATTATATCTCAAATAAGTAACTACATACATACGTACATATCAAAGCAGTCTTGCAGGGGAGGCGGGGTGGGAGAGACAAGACAGTAAACAGGAGAAGGAAGAGGTAAAACCACAATTCTCTCTTCTCCTTTGCAGTTTCTGTATCTTCATGTGTGTACAGAGGACTTAAGTTGGGCCAATTTTGCAGGCTTTCCTGAAGGATGCTATTCTCCGTAGCCGCAGTCGTGGGACCTTTATACTCCATAATGACACCCCGTCTTCAGGAGACAGTGGCCCCCTTTACTGTCACAGAGAGGACAGCAGAAGAATTGGATGCTTCCGGCTTCCTTGACAGCCATCAATCAGAAAGCATTCAGCTCAGCTTTTCATTTTGTCTGTGACTCGGGAAGAAACGTTCTCCTGATGTTTCATTGAACCTACAAGCCAGAACTTGTAAGCTGAGCAAAACTCCCAACCATGAGCCTTGTCTGTGAAGACAAATCATGACAGATGTGTCCCGGACCAGAAGGGATGGAAGGGATATGCTAAGAGAGAATAAGGAAAAAAATAAAATGCCATCGGGGATTAAATCCAGTAAAGACGTGCGAGCATGCGTGTGTGTGTGTCTGCTAACTTTTTCAGGTGCCTCAATCATCCTTCCATCACGCTCTTCTCTGAAAGAAAAGAAAATATGTTCTGCCCTATAGGCTCATAACTGTACATGTCCCTGAAGGGCAGTTCTTTAAAATATTCTCTCCTTTCAAAAAAAGGCGCTTCGATATGTATTTTCATCCCTCAGCCTATTCCCCCAAATGTCCACTGTTCCAAAAATAAAATGAATCCAAACTTTCAGAAACCCTAAAGAGGAATCGGGATGGGGGCATTTTCAGAGATCATGTGGCATTTTGAGCTTCGACTCCTGCCTAACACGTTGTTCAACATTCTGGATGCTGCCCTTTGTGTGTTCTTTTCACGTCTTAGATAAAATCAAACCTACTTTCGTGGTGATTTACCCCACCTCACGGAGGTGGCCTTTGAGCCCTCCCATTATGGATACATTCACCACTCTTCACCTTTTGTCTCCTCTGAATTTACACAGAGCACAAGCCTCCAGGACCACGAGCCTACCGGTCCCCAGGTGACGTGTACAAAGTTCCGCTGTTTCGACACCTCAGCTCTACGGGACTGGCTTCTGCCTGCCAAGCGTCTCCCACGTACCTGGTATTATTATACCGTGAACAAACTCAGTTTCCGATGTGTGCCTCTTGAGTTAGGACAGCCTAGTCAACTCTGCACACAACTGCTCTATTCTGTATTTATCGTCAACATGTTATCAACGTATTGTCTCACAGAATCCAGTCACTTGGATTCCACAAACATCTAAGGAGGGCCTCTCATGCGGCACGTACCCTGTGAGGCACTGGTAGTTTAAGAAATTCACACTCGATATTATGAAGTACATTCCCACAGAGAAAAGCAAGGCATCAAGCTTCCCTCTGGTTTTAAAACAAATTAATCTCCAGCTGAAAGGGACCCCATACGGTCTTTAAGTGTGCAGGTTCTAGAGCCACCTGCCTGGGCCTGAAACCCTAGCTCCACAGCCTGTGTCTGGCAATAGGGGGCCAGTGACTGAACTTCTTTGTACCTGCCTCTGAGGGATTTTGTACGGATTTCATGAGGAGATAAAAGTGAAATACCCAGAGCACACATTCTGGACAGTGACTACGAATATACCTACGAGAAATTAAGTCACCAACAGTGGTAGGTAGATAATTCCGTAAAATAGCCCCGGTCTCCTGACCACACCAGAGAGATGATGGCCCTTCAGGGCTGCCACCATACTTCAAGTGACTTCTGTCAGTCTCTAGAATTGTCCAGATGTCCCTAAGAATTCCCCCAGACAACCTCAAAAGACACATGGGATGATGCTGGTTTGTCTCTGGACCTGCCCCCAGCAAAATGGCATCTCTCACAGACGGCTCACCCGTGGGCCCTGTCGCTTACCGCGTTCAAAGAACAAAAACGAGACATTCAAGTATGAGAAGCAGGAACAGAGAACAACATTTCACTGCCACCCCGAACTAATTTAACAGAATTTCACTTTTGGGTCAAAATTTAGTAAAAAAAGAAATATGGAGTGGGGCCCCTGGGTGGCTCAGTCGGTTGAGCATCTGACTCTGGCTCAGGTCACGATCTCGCGATTTGTGGGTTGGAGCCCCGCGTCCGGCTCTGTGCCTACAGCTCGGAGCCTGGAGCCTGCTTCAGATTCTGGGTCTTCCTTCTCTCTCTGCCCCTCCCCTTCCCTCCCTCTCCCTCTCTCAAAAATAAATCAACATTAAAAAATAAAAAAGAAGAAGCCACCCCAAAGCTTAGTGGCTTAAAACAATGATTTGAAAAAATACATATGGAGTACTATCTTTCTCCCATGTGAGTGCGTTATACGTGTGTATGTGTGTGTGTGAGACCAAAATTTCTTAATGAAAATTTCTTTGAATGTGAAAGAAATACAAACTCTACCGAAATCTCAAAGACGTTAAATCATAATTCCTTTTAATTTGATAATCAGAAGCCTGCTGTGGGAAGCAAGCGAACACAACTTTCAATGGCTATAAACTCAGTGTGACATTTAGTACTGACTTTAACAATGTCCCGATTTACTCAACACTCAAGGATTTGAGTTGTCCCGTATTTTTCTTTTTTTGTCCTCCAAAAACATACCTTTTATAGGTACCACATACGTATCTTTGGTTTATATCTTTGGTTTATGTATTAGATCTTTGGTTACGTGTTAAAACGCAAGTAAAATTCACGGGTTCATGTGACCATTATGAGTCAGATTCTAAATTCAGAGAGAAGTGAAATAATTAAAAATTTCGTTAGAAGGGGAATACATGTGCAGGGAGTTTTTTAAATCACAACGTTTCACAGGGGAAAACACTGTTTGCTGTCGAAGGAAACATTAAGTGGACCACACTCGGTTGCTCTTCCTGATGTGCTGATGACGATGTGGGACCCGTGACCCTCACCGGCCAGCCACACATGACCTTCCGACGCACATTAATAAGTGTGGGTCCTTGTGAACAAATGTGTGCTCATGGCGCCCCCTGGGTGACTCCTGCCTCAGCCCCTCTCGGACCCAACAAGGCCCCACCGCCCTGTGAGTTCCTAGAGCCCTTTCCGCGGTGTTCCTCACTTTGTCCTGCATTCGCCTGGCTCCCCAGCTAGACTTAAGGTTTTCTTCAGGTAAACTGGCAAATCCTCCTCTCCAGTCGGCGACGGTCAGTGGCTGTGCACAGCCACCTAGCGGAGGTCTCACCGGGGCACTCGGTGGCCCTGGCTCTCTCTTGGTCCCTTACTCTGGAGACAACTCTGCCTGGTTAACGAGCCCGGAGGCAACAACACGCAGGTCGTCTGGACACTCCTGGTGAATGGAAAACTTCAAATTTCTGTTTAACTGCAAAATAACATCACTACAGAACTTTCTTTGGGCCACAGGAACCAGGAAATATACCTCCCAACCGGGGTCTGAGGCCAACTGTAATGTTTCAGGAAACCCCAGAACTATGCTCACTTGTTCACTAACCCAGTAAGAACAGGAGGCCAGAGAAGTCCTCACTAAGCCAGGAGAGAAGATTAAAAAGGAGGTTCACTAGGAGTTTAGTCACTGACCCTGTGATCTACCAGGATGGGAATTTCCAAGGACCTCAAAAGTCACTGAAAGTACGTACTTCCGGCACAAGGGTAAGGTGTTTTTTATTATTATTAATATTTATTTTGAGAGAGAGAGAGAGAGAGCAAGCAGGGGAGCGGCAGAGGGAGAAGAAGAGAGAGAATCCCAAGCAGGCTGGACACTGTCATCACAGAGCCCAACGCAGGGCTCGATCTCACAAACCATGAGATCACGACCTGAGCCAAAATCAAGAGTTGGAAGCTTAACCGACTGGGCCACCCAAGTGCCCCAAAAGGGTAAGGTTTTTCTGTTATACTCATCTTTCTAAATGATTTGAGTTTGGCTGACCCCAGGAACTCCTAACATGGCAACCTTAGAGGGCCCCTCAGAGCCAAGTCCCCACTTGACCTTTCCCAGAAGAATTTTCATAGGACACCTCCACCCTCAAAGTCACACAATCATTCATGTTCCATATTCTTCCCGTGATTCAGAGATGAAAATAAGTGGACGCAACTGCCCCACCAGAAGCGCCTGTGACGCCCTGAGAGTCACCTCACCATCTAGAAGCATCTCGTTTGAAATGCAAATTCTGACAGGGACCCAGTGTCTCTCACTCAGACTCACTCAGGCCTCCATTTAGTCTCGTTCTCTCCTTAGGTCAGCTGTCTTGGTAACTTCCCTCTCTGGAATGCTCCTCACATGTCTAGCACCAAATGCCCTCCCCTGGTGGCCCAGGAGCCCCCGTAGCCTTCCCACAGCCCACCATCACCTCGTCTGTCTCACCCACACACCTCCCCTAACCTCCTACTCTTCTGCCCACAGGAGGGATCTTACTAACACTCTCCCATCCCCACAATGTTTGTCTACTTCTCTCGTCACAGATAACTTCTTTCTGCGTTTGAACACATTCGCGGGATCTTCACAACTATTAGGAGGAGGAGAGAGGGAGGAACTCTTCTCTTGTCCTGGTCCTCCATTTCCATGATTCCTCTCAAACCTGTCCTTGTAGGTAATACTGCGCTAAGCATCGTGGGAAATGAACGCCCCCCAACAGTCACAAACCCCCCCACAGAGCCTCAGGGGAGCAAAATTAGGGCCACACGTAAGTGATAAAATGTGTGGAACAGGGACACTCGAGAGATGGTTCGAGAAAGGTAAAATCACAATTGGCTGGAGTGACCCAAGGGCTCCAAGAGGATGGGGAACTTAAGGTGTCAAAAATCAGATTATAGAAGGTCATGAACCAGGCAGAGCAACTAGACCGCACGTGACAGGAACGTGGAACTGGGGAGGGGCGTCACGGGCACAGGGTTTTAGGAGGATTCAAATGGCAGGAGAATTCAAGGTGGGTTGCTATTGGCTGGTGGGGTAGAGGGACAATGAAGGGTCACAACAAGTACTGGGGTGTGAAAGAAATCTAAATCTGAGCCAGATGCCAAGGAAAACACCCCAGGAGATGATGACAAGTAAGATACAGGAAGAGAAGAGAAAAGAACTCAACAAATGCATGGAGTGCCTACATGAGCCAGGCAGTGGAATAGGCTTTGCACATAAATTCTATCACATGATCTTCAAAAATCCCCCTGAGATGCCTAATATTATTATCTTTAGGCCATCAGGAAAATTAAAAAAAAAAAAATTTCCCCAAGTACATAAGCTAGGTAACTGTTGGAGAAAGACCTCAGAGCAGGTCTACGAAGGTTAGGACCACACTGGTGTTTCTAAGAGCTCAAAATGGCAGCGCCACTGGCCGACACAGAGCCACTGGAGGAAGAGCCACTTAGGGGGCTGAATACACACGAGCTCAGGATGGGAGACCTGGCAGCGAGGGGCAGAGCACGGTCAGTTCCGAGGTGGGTTTCTCCTGCAGGAAGGAGTGACTTTGACAAAGTTCCTATAATTGCTCCGGCTCTCAGAGTTGGATGAGGTCATCGTGAAGTCTTTTCAAACTCTATTATTCCAAAGATCCAGCCTGATCAGAAATACATATCAAAAGGACTCCGAATGTGCCAGGTCTCCAAAAGTGCACACAGGAACTTCGGGAGGGAGGGTGAGTCTAGCAGAGCGTGTGGAGACTACAGGAACAGGGGTGGAGGGGCGCATCTCGACTGGGCATGGAGGGGGCTACTGGAAACATCCAGCTCAGCGGTTTTCGGGGTAAAAGCAGCTAGGTAGCAATTACAAGGAGAGGCAGAGACCAGCTGTGGGTGGAGCCCACATTTGGAAGAGCTGAGCGGCTAAATGGAGAAACTTTAGGGCGGGAGAAATCCGAGTGCGTCAAGGTGGACCAGAAGAACAGCGGAGAGGGAGGCAGGGAAAGGAGGACTATGTGCGGACTCCCGCCCGGCACCAGGGGCCAGGGGCCAAGGTCTAGGACGGGCGAGAAACGGCAGCTTCAGAGAAAAGGAGAGCAGCGTCCTTGCCAGTGGCTGGAAGGCCGGGGGCGGATGTGGACAGGGAACCCTGTGAAGGGGAAAGAGAAGGATACGACAGGACAGGTGGGTTCTGTAGGGAGGGTGGCGTGCTGAAAACCAGCTCCCTGACCGTTCCGCAGAGATTTTCACGCACCTGGCTTGACTCTACGCCACTGCTATGGACCGAATGTCTGCAACCCCCTAAATTTCACACGGGGAAATGCCAACTCCAAATGGGACGGCATCAGGAAGTGGGGCCTTTAGGAGGTCATTAGGGCAGGAGGCTAGGACCCTCAGGAATGGAGTGAGGGTCCTGATAAGAAGGCGCACAGGGCAGAAGATTTTTCTCTCTCAGCCCTGTGAGGAC
The DNA here is from genome assembly GCF_028749965.1 of Puma concolor. Classification (NCBI taxonomy): domain Eukaryota; kingdom Metazoa; phylum Chordata; class Mammalia; order Carnivora; family Felidae; genus Puma; species Puma concolor. The sequence goes on from NC_141677.1 coordinate 11,796,205, forward strand.
ACGGCAAGACGGCCAGCTGCAAACCAGGAAGAGGTCACACGTGGCAGCTGCCTGCACCTGGATCTTGGACTCCCCAACCTCCAGAACCGTGGCCATTAATATCCGCTTAAGCCCCCCTCCCCCACTGCATGGTCTCGTTATAGCAGCATGAACCAAGACAGCCCCTAATTTGGAGTAGGACACTGGGCCAAAGCATCTCAGCTCTCTGAGCTTTAGTCCTTATTTAAATGACCGCGGGGGGTGGGGGGGGAGGGGGGTAGACGAGATGTCGTTTTCTAAAGGTCTCCTCCTACCCTAATATCCTAGAATTTTTACATGTGTTTTCTTCCCTTCTGATTTCACGCCAGCCTCTAAGTCGCTTCTTTGCAATTATAATTGCAAACCACATCTCTCCGTATTCTGGATGCTTCCTTCGCGCTGAATATCACGCCCTGCATGCGGAAGGTGCTCAACAAATGTTTTTCTGAATTAATAAAAGTCCCGTAATGTCACAGTTTCAGGAGCCAAATGGGTGCCTTCCTCCTGTCTCCAAGGACAGTCCCAGAAGTTGTAATCTTCCCTCGGCTAATTCAGCCTTGATAAAAAAAAAAACACTTACCTAAAGCCCAAGTACAAATAAGACTGAATGTCAAATAAATTAGTGCCCGAATTGTTTCAGATCCTGCCCTTCCTGTGAATGTGTACACACAAATTTAAAAAAAAAAAAAAAAAAAAGTCCGATTATGTAAGCCTGGGTGCACTTTCTATCAGTCCCTTGACAAAATACCACAGTGCACATCTATCGTCATGCCTTCGTTATCAAGTGAACAAAAGGTGCAAATTCCCACGGCCCACTCAGAGTCTTTTCCTTTGTACTCCATGACATTCCTACAGCTGACAAAAGCCACTGGGTACCCTGTCTGCTGGAGCACTGAAACCTACTTGAACCGCTGATATGCAGCCTTTCTCTCCTGGAAAGGACATTAGCCTAAAATCTGAATTTCAGTCTTAGTTCTGCACTGTTGAGTCACTGACTTTGTACAATTAACCTTCCTGTACCTCCACAAACGAGGCTAAACATTCCGGCTCAATCTACTTCACACTGTTGGGTGCTAGAACTGATACTTTAGGATTCTTACTATTAATTGCAGAGTACTTTCTAAAATTCTTATTATTATCTCCAAGATGTACACGTCCTGCAAAGAAATCTACAGTTAAATTGCTCATTCTGCAAAGGAAGGCCAGAGGAAAGCCAAAACACCCCCATAGGAATAATGTCTGCAGCTTGGATTAAGTTTTCAATCTCGATCTATGCATAAACACAAAAAAGAGTAACTGAACTTTCCGACACAAATGAAGGAAAAGCAAAGTACTTGGGAAAATTAACCCCTGACCAAGGTCATCTTCCATCATGGCTTTCTTGAAGTCAAGAAATTCCCTCTATAAAATTTTATGATTGCTAGGAAAATAAGAGGAGTGTTACTAAAAAGATCCATGGTTTTAGTACCAAATTACAGTTCACTGAGAATTTTAAAATAAAATAAACCACCCATTCCAAATCACAGGCATGTTTGGATAGGACACTGAACAAATCCATCACGGGCTGAAGGCTTATTTTACGATAGGATTAGGTCCTTAGCACATCCAGGGTTTACAAGTCCACATTCTCACTTTCTCTCCAAGATAAACACATCAGAGTGGGCAAGCTTCCAGCTGGTGGGGGAGTCACTGAATCAAAGATGATCGTTCATCCACATAACCACTTGCAAGAAATGTCAGCAAACTCACAACTGCATAATGATAAAGCCTGGCACAGGCTAACCAGTGACAAAACTCCCCTTCACAAATGACGAATTAATCCACAGCAGTGGACATAACTCATGGACACAGTTCATTAAAGATTTCACCTTTGCTTCCCTTAACAGTGATCACCGATGTCTTCTAGAAGAAGAAGAAGAAATCAAGTTTTCTGTGGACAGAAGGATGCCAAGGATGTGTCAATGAGCCACGGTGTTTAAATAAGAATCCAAGATAATACTTAAGGTGCTCCAATCAGATATATGAAATGATCAGCTACACAATTAAGGTCTCCTAATGACTGATACTCGTTTTTTTTTAAACACAATAGCCTTAACTGTGATCTATAACTGTTTCATCTAATAGACAGATTATTAACCCTCTCTGGGCCATTTCCTTTAAAACAGAAGGAGAAGGAGAAATAACTCATAATGAGAAGATTGCACACAACAGAGAAATGCCCTGGGGGAAAAAAGAGAGAGAGAGAGAGATGAATTTACTGTAAGAACTACATTCTCTCCGTTAATAACTCCATTACCATCTCTGAATCATTAACACAGTCTCAGGTTAAGAGAATAAAATGCAAAGGAGCAAGGGCAGAAGGCAGTGGAGTTGGTGGTAAAGGACTGGAGAATTCCCACGTAAAATTGTAAAATTTAGAGGAACCGGCATGTTTTCCTTTTAAACGTCAAGCGACACCAAAAATATTCCCCTGCTCCACTGTGCCACCTCCTTCAAGGTCATTTATCATCAGCACAACCTACGGATGTTTTATTAAAAGAAAAATCCCAGCCTAGGACTGCCAGATCTCTACACAGGACCCACTTATCAAAGGTGTCGCACCAGCTGAAAGGCAGCTGTTGAGTGGCACGGAGTTAACATTACTTTATATGCGCAGAACCCCATCAGCACGCACATTACCCCGGTCTCTATTAAGTATTCTGATAACACCACGTCCACCAGTGTGGCTTAACATTTAAGCCTGCAGGAAGCCCTTGAATGTGTGAAGCCTTCCAAATTTTTCTAGCTGATTTTAACCCTATGGGGTTTGAAAAAAAAAACAATTTAAAAATTACACAGGAAATAATGCTTTGTCCACTTGAACAAAAGATGTTGTGGTTTGGAGAAACATATTTATTTCCATGCGTCTTTGATTAATTTTTTTAAAACCTTATGGACAGTTTTTCACTTAAAAAAAAAAAACTGTGTTATGAGTAGGCTTAAAACATTCCCCACGAGCAAGGATTTAGCCTACAGGCTCTTCAGAGTCCAGTCGTGGGCCAGTTGTACTTCAAACAGCATATATAATGGTGCATAACGTGTAGCCGTTAGCTCAGATCATTCCCCATTTGAGGCCGACCCTGGATCTTATCCTTTACAAAGGCTTTCCACCCCCACCGTAAATATTAAGGAAAAAATAAATGCCTTCAAAAATTAGAAGACCAAAAGAAAAAAAAAATGGCCACTTACAACGTTCCTGAACAAATTGACCATTTTCACTTGTTCTGCTCCTGTATACATCATCTACACTATTTTCACACCTAAAAGTTACTGTCTGGCTAATATTTCAAAATTTAAATCTATGATTTTCGTGACCGTGCGGGTAACTGGGAAGTGATCTCTTTTGCACCGTTGAGGAAAAGAAGCAGAAGCTGCAGTCCTCGGGCGGGGGTGGGGGGGAATCCTGGAAGGAAAAATCTTTCGAAGGGGAGGAAACAAGTGCCGGGAAAGGAACGACGGAAAGAAAGGATGCTGCAAATGCTAACTAGGTTATTCCTACCGCGAAGTTACGGCATTTTCTTTTGCCAAGAGGCTCTCCAGTCCCAGCTCTGAGGTGAGCAATGCCTCAGCCTGGGAAGTATCTGCAGCGTTCGAACAAATCAGCGAGGGGAAGGAGCAGCGCCAGGAGGTACTTAAGGAGAAAAAAAATTCTATCAGTGTGGAGCCAACCTTTCCCTGCTGCCACCCAGTGTGGAAATTCCGGGCAGTCACCCTGCCCTTACACACGCACACGCGCTCACACTTTGCTGCACTAGGCATTCAATAAGCCAGCATTGAGAGAACGACACGTTCACGATGTCCCCGCCACCCCCGCGTGCGCGCGCGCACACACACACACACACACACACACTCGCTTCCCATCCCTTCCACGTTCTGCAAACGGTCGCAGCACCGTGGCCCGCGTGCCAGGGAACCTCGGTGACCACCGGGGCGATTCCTCCTCCCCTCCGCAGCACCCTGACTTGGGGGAGATTGGGGGGGGAGGGGCGCCGCGTCCCGCACCTCCTCCGGGACCAGCCGACCGCGGCGCGCTCTACGCCAAGTAGGCGAGTCCCGGGGTTGCGCGACAGCGCGCGGGTCCAGCCCGCAAGCCGGGGAAACCGCGCCGCGGCGGAATTCCCGGCGACAGCCCTCGTCCCGGGGCCCCACAGGCGCCCCGGCCCGCACCACCAACCACCCCCAGCGGCGATCCGGAAGGCGCAAGCCCCGCCACGGGTCAGGCCGGACGGGCCCTCCTCCGGGACTCCGGCGGCTGCGAGGCGCCGGTCCTCGGCGCCCCGGGACCGGAGGCTGCGCGCCTCCCGCCCGCTCTCAGCGCTCCCGCCGCGCTCCGGCCCCGGCTTCTCCCACGCGCGCACGGACACGCACCCTTCCCTCCCGTCGCCCCCACACGGCTCCCCCGGGGCCCCGGGGGCACCCCGCCCCGCCCGCGCGCCCCCGCGCCCCCGCCGCTCTGCCCGGCCCCGGCCCCCGGGGGAAACGCGGGCTGCGTGCCGCTTACAGTTCGCAGGAACTGGATCTCGTCCTCGCCCTCGCCCCCATCGGCCATGGCTCCGCGCCTTCTCGCCGGGGCTGGCTCCCGAGCCCCGCGGAGCCCGGCGGCGGCCCCTCGCGCTGCCTCCCGCCGCCGCCGCTGCTGCTGCTGCCGCCGCTGCCGCTGCGCCGCCCGGAGCCGGGGGCGGAGGGGGCCGCGGCGGCCGGGTGCGAGCGCCGGGCGGTCCCCGCCTGCAGAGCGGAGGAGGAGGCGCGGGCGGGGGCGGCCGAGGCTGGAGCCTCCCTGCGCCGCACTGTGCGGGAGGAGGGCGACCCCGCAGCCCAGCCGCGCCGGCCCCGCGCTCCCTGCCCGCGGCGGCCGACTGCTCGGCCCCGGCTCCTCCGAGCGAGTGCGCCGAGCCCGCGGAGCCCCGGCTGGTGCCGCGGTGGGGGCGGGGAGTGGGGGCGGCGGGCGGGGAGGAGCTCGCCGGCTCCCCTCTGCTGCAGGTAATCCGCAGCCCGCCGCTCGGGCCCGCCAAACCCGAGGCCCAGCGCCGCTTACTGGCTGCCCTGGGTATCGGGGCCCCGAGCACCGAGGAGCGCGCAGCCTTCCACCTCCGCGGGTCCGCCCGCCCCTCTGACCTTCGGTGAAACCCGGGGCTCAGCGGGGCTCAGCGTTCTCTCCTCCCGGAGGGGACTGCGGCGGTAACTCGCGCGGCACCCCGGACGGCGCGCAAGAATCATCTTTCAGCTGGACGCATGGGGTGGGTAATCGAAAATTAAGTCACCCAACACAGGGTATTTTAAAACTTGGATTTCCTCTACTTCTGACCGACAAGGGGATTCTGCAATATCTAGTCTCGGTGTACCTTGCTTTTCACAGGCCACCCATACAAAGTGCGCGGTGCACAGAACTGGAACAAATTCATTCCGCGAGTATGTGGGGAGTGCCTATGGCAGACACCTGTAGTGCGAGGCAGACAACAGAGTGTAAACTCTGATTCGACTAGGAACTGCCGGAAAGGAGGGGATCAAATAAACTTGAATCGCTGATGAGCTAAATAGACCTTGGTACCCATTTATTTCTGAAGAAATTCAGAACATCTGAACACCTCACCATATATCACAATATCTTTACCTCGCACAAATCCACCCAATAGCTCACCACGTCGCCATTTGACAAAGGGCTGTGACTTAACAAAATGCAGGGTGTCTGAGACGATGTGGACAAGAAGCACTAATCTCTTGTCCCTAGCTCACCGCAGCTACCTAAGATAGTTAATAAGCATACGCAAAGTTTCCAAACGTCAGTCCTACAAAGATTAAAGAACTGTAAAATTAAGGTTTTGCATCAGTCTACCTAACATTACACATTTTGCGGCATCGAATGAGTTACTAAAACCTACCAGCAAGTTCTATGCAGCGTACATCTTATTTTCAGCTCTCCTCAACTTTATACTTGCTAAGCTGGTTTTGCCTGTTTCCAGTAAAATGAATACCAAAAAGAACAGGTGTGATAAATACTCTCCCTCCCCTGTAAGAGTAGGAATGTTCTGTTATATTTAATGATACTAGTCACCTAAAGTGCTTGACATATTCTTGTACAGTGATCCATGACAACTAAATCTTAAACCATTACTATTTATGTGTATTTTTACTCCTAGGAATCTCTAAATGAGCAGAGTCCTCACTAAAGGTAAAAGTCCTCCATGAAGGATGACTATACTCTGAAATTGGCTCATAATTTCACATTAAATAGTTTGATCTTCCAAATTTATGACATAAAATTGAATTTTTCTGTATTTTATTCATAACTATGCATACATAGACCATTTCTTAATTGAACATGCACATTGTATGTTTGGGAATTACTCCATTCTACCCACATAGTAGGTAAAATATAAAAACTCTAACTCACTGGTTTTACATTTTGGCATATTAGCTAAGCTATACATTTTTCTACCAAGAGTTATATTTACTTCTTTAATTCTCTCAAGTGATAGCATGTTAAATGGCCTGAGTACTTAATATTCACCATATAGTAAGTCTTCAGTAGCAAACCGAGCAGAGGACTTTTGTAAAACATACATTTGTGTGGACTTGAACATAAAAATACAATACTATGAGGTTTATAGATCTCTAATCTGTACTAGAAGTATAAAAACATGTTTGAGAATGATCATAATATTCATTTTTTAAAGAACTAAAGGAAATACAGCATGTGATCTAATATTGGTGATAAGTATATGCATGAATACTATTTTTGGTACTCTGATATGTTTTCTGTATTTCGTAATTATAAAAATTTAGATGATTTTCACAAGAACACTAATAAGTTACTAAAAGCTAGGGGAATTTTTGAAATATTTTTTAAAACTGTTTCAACACATGAGAAGATGCTTAACACCACTGATCATCAGGGAAATGCAAATCAAAACTACAATGAGATAACACCTCACACCTGTCAGAATGGCTAAACCCAACAACACAAGAAATAGCAGGTGTTGGCGAGGATGTGGAGAAAAAGGAACCCTCTTGCACTGTTGGTGGGAATGCAAACTGGTGCAGCCACTGTGGAAAACGGTGTGAAGTTTCCTCAAAAAGTTAAAAATAGAACTACCCTATAATCCAGCAATTGGGTTACCCAGGTATTTACCCAAAGAATACAAAAACACTAATCCAAAGGGATAAATGCACCCCAATGTTTATAGCAACATCATCTATAATACAAATTATGGAAAGAGCCCAAATGTCCACTGACTGATGAATGGATAAAGAAGATGTGGTGTGTGTGTATATATATACATATATATGTGTATATATATATATATATGTAATGGTGTATATATATGGTATATATACATATATATAATGGAATATAATTCAGTCATGAAAAAATGAAATCTTACCATTTGCATTGACATGGATGGAGCTAGAGAGTATTATGCTAAGTGAATTAAGTCAGTCAGATCATATGATCTCATTCATGTGTGGAATTTAAGAAGCAAAACAAACGATCATAGAGAAAAAAAACGAGAGGCAAACCAAGAAACAGACTCTTACCTACAGAGAACAAACTGATGGGTCACCAGAGAGGAGGTGGGTAGGGGGATGGGTAAAACAGGCGATGGGGATTAAGAAGCGCACTTGTTGTGATGAGCACAGGGTGATGTATGCAAGTGCTAAATCACTAAAGTGGACACCTGAAACTAATATAACACTGTGTGATCGCTAACTGGAATTTAAATTAAAACTAAAAAAGCTGACGGGTTCAGTTTGTTTAGTTCGGATATGAGTTCCTAGTTTCTTCTGGTGAACAACCATGGCAAGAAAAATTGATTTGACTGGAAGTATCATGGCATGATAGAATGCGAACTTATCTCCATTTTGAACATAATTTTAATTGAGAAAAGGAAATATTTTGGTTACAGCTTAAAATTTACGTTCAATGTCTTTAATTCTTATTGTAGACTTAAGCTATTGGGGGTAGCTCGTACATATTTTCACAGGCACAAAATTATACTTCATAAAATAGAAAAAAAGATTTGTCTATTTAGAATTTCCATAAGCATCCAACACTTAATATCTCTGGTTTTTATAGTGCTTCATTTATTTTTATTTGAGAGAGAGAGAGAAGTGAGTGGGGGAGAGGGGCGAGGGAGAGAGAAGGTTAATCCTAAGCAGGCTCCATGCTCAGCACGGAGCCCCACGTGGGGCTCAGTCCCACGACCCTGGGATCATGACCTGAGCTGAAATCAACAGTTGGACACTTGCAGCGCCTGGGTGGCTCAGTCGGTTGAGCATCCGACTTCGGCTCAGGTCATGATCTCACGGTTCGTGAGTTTGAGCCCTGAGTCGGGCTTTGTGCTAACAGCTCAGGGCCTGGAGCCTGCTTCGGATTCCGTGTCTCCCTCTCTCTCTGCCCCTCCCCTGCTCACACACTGTCTCTCTCTCTCAAAAATAAATAAAGATTAAAAAATTAAAAAAAAAAAAAGAGTTGGACACTTAACTGACAGAGCCACTCAGGTTCCCCCTGGTTCTTGTAGTTCTTATGAAAATGTTTCTTTTTTTATATCAATATTACATATAATTTTTTTTGGCTTTTTGTTACTGAAATTTGTCATCTTAATATTGCTTTATTGGAATCTTTGTACTCTGTGGAAACATACCTGTTTCCCATAACACTCCATTTTAGGACTTTATTGATTATAAAATCATTGAGAGGATGTTATCTCCATATGTTTTAGTCCATATCTGAATGGTGTTTTACTTTATGATCAATATTATATCCTGCAAGTGAGGGGGGAAACCATCACTTCCTGTTTTGTTTTCAATTAGAATTTTTCTACAATCATCAACTCAGAGTGGGCCAGTGTAGCCCACTATTCCCTAGACAGAACTCTAGACATCCTTAAAAAAGAAAAAATTAAGACAAGTAATGAGATTTTTCACTTACATGCACAACTTACTAAACTCACCAATGATATACATGAGCATTAGAAAAAGTAACTTCTTGCTGAAGATTTCTACAGAAAATGAGCTAAAATACTCAGTGTTATCATTTTAGTTCAGCTTCTTTCAGTTATAAATTAAAGACCCTAATGCTGAGGGGAAAGCCTCTGCTATTGTCATTAGATCATGATGAAATTGGGCTGGAGAGGACCCAGGATCTGAAGGGTGAGCCTACTGCTTATCAACTCAGATTCCCAATTTCAATACCTAAGGAGGTTTTCACAGCATCTCTTCCTATCCTGTTTCAGAAGTTGACAAAGCAAAAGTTTAGAAAATGTCCACTGTGTTTCCATCTTTATTACATGTATCCTAAAATAGTACAGTTCTGATGTAGACCTGAACTAAAAACAAACTCCAGCAAATCCTTGGAGGGCATAGCCTGAATCTCTGGGTCTGCATTAATGCAAGGCGGTCAGGAATGGCATCAAAATGATGATAGTAATGGTGATGGCCATGGTCATGGTGATTGATGATGATGATGATAAAGGCTCATTCACTGAGCATTTACTCCCAGAGCAAGTGCTCCAGGCACTTAATTTTATTGTTTCTTTCCATCTTTATAGCAGCGCCATTTTAGAGAAAAGGAGACCAAGACTTAGAGAAGCTAAGTAAAGACTGAGATCATCCAGCTGCTGAGTGGTGAGGCCGGGGTCAGGGGTCTCCAAACCTTAGATCTTTGCCACTGCTTCATGCCATTGGCCCTCCCCCACCCAGCATAGAAACCACAGAAGAGTCTAGACTAACACCAACTAAAAAAGGTCCTGGCAGCCCCTGGAGATTTATTCCTGATTTCATACCAACCCTAGGGGTCCTGTGAGCTCATGGGATGCCAAATTGAGTTCTGGAAAAGGAAACAGGGATTATTATGTGATCAGAAATAAAATCCAACTTGTGTCCTGGCCTGTAGTTTGGGTTCTTAGGGGAGATCAGTTTTTCAAGACTTGAAAGTTATTCGTCACTATCGTATCAGTTCCCTAAGTTGAGCTTACCATTTGGAAGCCGCAAACTATAATTAGTATTCTGTTATCCAGGGTCAAGACCAAACTGCATACAGATGATAAAAGTGAACACGATCTATCTCTTGGGGTCAGCAGAGCCCCTGACACCATGAGGGGGGCTTACATGACCTTACATGACTAAAAGTTTGCTAACTAAGCCCTTCTCTGCTGAAAAAGGGTTCCTGAGGAGCCATGGGCTCCCCAGAGACCTCTCCACCACAAACTGCCTCAGGGGCCTGCACAAGTAGTAGTCATTATGGCTGTCATATACTCCCTAAGGCGGGTCTTCCTCCTGGTTTGCCTATGCCTATTGTACCAAAACTAGGATCCAAAAGCTAATCATCCTCTTTGATTCCTCCCTACTATAGACTGAATGTTTGTGGGATCCCAAATTTATGCATTGAAGCCTAACCCCGAGTATGACAGTATTGGAGGTGGGGCCTTTGGGAGGTGATGAAGTTTGGATAAAGTCATGAGAGAGGGGGGCCCCCATGATGGGATTAATGCCCTTATAAAAAGAGGAAAGGAGAATACAGAGGTCCTGTGGGCACACAGTGAGATAGCAGCTACCTAAAAGCCAAAAGAGCCCTTAGAATGAAACCTACCTTGGGAGCACCTCCAGAACCTTGAGAAATAAAATTTTATTGGTTAGGCAGCCTGCTCGGTTTGTGGGATTTTGTTATGGCAGCCAGAGCAGACTAAGACACTCCCTGACCTTCGCCACCTAACATCAGTGTCCTTTCCTGGGTCAAGAGACATCTTCCTGATTCTTGTCATTAGGTCCCCAATTATTTCACTAACTTTTTAACTAGTCTTCCTGGGTTTTGTTCTTTTTACCGTGAGCCATCTTCCAGACTCTACCAGAATAACCTCCTACAACAATACTTACAACTAGCCACTTCCTTGCACAGTAGGAATTGGAGCCATTGAAGAATGACTTCCAGATACCTACCATATTACATTCAAACCCCTCAGTCTGGTGTTTGAGGGCCTCCATGATAAAGCCTTCCAGATTCCTTTCCAATATTTACTTTCGAGTACTCTCTTGTGTTGGTCCCAAACCAAGCTACTGTTCTTCACATAAAATATGGGCATTAAGCAATCATGCCTTTTCTTTTGCTGTTTCTTCTGCTGCCTAGCGCCACAAAATCTTGTCAAGATCTGTTCCATCCTCCAAGGAGTAATTCAAAGCCCACTTCTGAGCTTTGGATTACCCTGGCAAGAGATGGTAACTCCCTTCTGTGAATCACGGCCCTTCATCCCATATTGTCCAGGATTCTAGTCACATGTCTAAGGATAGTATCCCCCAAATGCACTAACAACCATCTAGAGGCTTCTACTTCTTATTGTGCTCATTTTTCACATGTAGTAATTAACAATCTCTATTCTCCATGGTCATAGACTGCAGGTCACTGCTACCACTTTGTACACAATTTTCCAGCTTTATTTTCCTTTTGAGAAAATTTGGAAACACCATTCTTCCTTCTATCTCTTCCCCTACACGGAGGTCATTCATGAGTTGCAAGGTACTAACCACCTTGATGTGCTCACAACACAAAAGTAACCCAGAAACCTTTGTGAATCTAGAATCTACCCCCAAATAGGACCAATCTCCCTAATGTCTTCCAAGTTTTCATGTAATAACCTAACACATGAGAAGGTTCTTTGAACTCACTCTTCACTCATTCATTCATTAATTCATTCATTCAACAAATACTTACTGGACCAGGCCTTGTCTTAGTGAATAATGCATAAGGTCCATGATCATGGGGCTTCTTCTAGGGAAGGAGATAGATCTAAATAAATAAATCTAAATAAATAAATCTAAATAAATAAATAGATGTCAGATACATTCAATGCTATAAAGTAATATAAAGCAAGATAAGGAGACAGAGAGGGACAGAAGAGACCATTTTGCAGATAAAGTGGTCAAGGGAAGGCTGGTATAGTCACATGGCAGTGACTTGAATCAAGTGAAGAAATGTGCCTCGTGGCTTTCTAGAGGCTGAACATTCCATGCAGACGGACTGGTGTGTGCCAAAGCTTTGAGGTGAGCTGCCTTGTTTGTAGGATGGCAAGAAGGGCCATGTAGTACATAGAGCAAAAGAGCGGGAGAGTGGTGGGCAATGAGGCCAGGGAGGCAGTAAACATGGTTATGTATCCTGCCCCATTCCAAGAGGGAACGCCCACCGTTGTTTTCAGGAAAAGGCCCTAACACGCTCAGTCTGGTTTAAACTAAGCCTAGTTGGCTACACACTTTAACATCTAACCTGAATCTCCATGCTCTATGCATCTCAACTTCTGGGGTGTTAGGAATCATCTGAGTATCTTTATCTGTTGAATTTTGCCCAGAGGTACAACTTCATGGATTTCATACACACACACACACACACACACACACACACACACACACACACACACACAGGCATCCTGTATTCCATCACCCTTGCTGTTGAGCTGGTGACTGTCTCCAACAAAGGGGCTCATGCTCGTCTGTTCACGTCCCAGGAAATAGGACAAGGTAGCAATCATAAGTGTGGGCTTTGAGGCTAAACAAACTCAGTTCCAGGCCTTTCTTTGCCACTTACTATGAAGTTACTTGATAGTCTAAACTTCTGTGTCCCCACGTATAAGATGAGCATAATAATAATAATACCTCACAGGCTTACTGTGAACATCATGTGAGATAATGAATATAATTTGCAGAACACAATGCCTGGAATATGGACACAGTCACTGAAGAGTGTGTGTGTGTGTACGTGATTTAAATTTACAACTAAAATTACTTATATTCTCTGAAATAAAATCAATCAGATGGTATGTTCAGTGCAACAACTTCAAAAATAAAAATTTTTCTAATTTTGTCATGCTTATTTATATGTAAAGAGTTTCTTTGGTAGATGAACTACATTCCCACAAATATGCCACTGTCTTTTAGAATGTTTTTGGTTACAAGGAACAAAGACCTAAAAATCAGGAGATTAAGCAACACAGGGGATTGTTTCTCTCATGTAACATGCCTGAAACTAAGAAATCAAATCTAAAACTGGGCAATCCAAAACTGGTGCACTGGCTCCTGTGATGTCATCAGTGTGCTGTCGTCCTTGTATGTTTCAGCTCCATCATCTTTAGGTCATGGAATCAAGCCTCATTGTCGCAAATGACTGCTGTAGCACCATTCCAAATGGGAGTAAGGGCTGTATGGTGGGACAAAGGGCACAGGCCGTATGAGTTAACCCACCCTGTAAGGAGTTTTCCTAGAATCCCCACAAATAACCTTCATTTCTATCTCATTGGCCAGAATGTGGTCTTCTCTCTTTATATGAGAGGCTATGAAATACAGGTTTTAGCTGGTTACATTACAGCCTCTACAAAATCATGGATCCGTTGGTAAGAAAGTATATGAACATGAACATTGGGTAGACAACCAATATATTTGGCCTCAACCTCCTTACAATTGTCTTTATGTATGAGATAAGTACATACTTATACAACTTTACGGTTAAGAGGGTGGTATCAAGAACGTCCTCAATCCCTTAAGAAATATATTTTATGTCATCAAATCAAGACATCCATTTGCTTAGTTCCCAAATGGAAATACTTTAGGCATTCACCAAAACCTAAGAAAATCAATATGTAATTCACCAAAATAGCCTCTTGCTATTTTGCTAATATTCAGTTTAGTATGTCACACATACTAAACTTCTTCTACACAAAACATATTGATTTTTTTAAGCTACAAGTTCTTACCATATTCTAGCTTCAACTTGATTTGACAATAAGAGATCCATTTGTCTGGGGGCACAGGTGGTGCTGGGAAAAGAGAAGGTGACATGCTCATCCAATGCTGTAATACTTTTGGAAGAGTAGAAAGTCCAGAAGAATTTAAACACTGACTTCTACAGTGCTCAACTACATACTAACTGAGTAACAGTGTTATGATACAAACAGAATTATATTTTTTAATTTGCCATTGGATGCCATGATCATGGTGACATTTCTAAAGATGGTGGAACTAAGGATTATGAGTTTGAGAAAAGGATCTATGGACCTCAAGATGAAAATAATTGATCAAGCTCTGTGATGTGATACTTGGGCACAATTCTCTACTTAAACTTCAGTTAGCCGGTGCACTGTGCCACCAATGGGAGTCATAAAGGATGAGGTTGCCCAAGCCAGCACCCTCCCTTTGACTTATGTTGAGGTGTGACGAGAGCTGAAGGCTATAGGCCAGGACAGATCCACTGTGAAACCCAACCTAGGAGGCTTTACAACTGATACTCTAGTGCCCATTCATTCATTCATTCATTCACTCACTTATTCATTATTACTTACTGCCTTGTTCTGCGCTCTCTTCTCGGAATGCAGAGTGAATGAGATAGTGCTGGCCTTTCTGTAGCTTCCAGGGGTACACAATGCAGAAAGGTAAGTGCTGTGACAGGTACCTAGGATGAGGAGTTGTGGTGGGGGGGCAGGCTGATGAGGGTGATAGGGAGGAAGTGATTTGCAAGCTGAATGGTAAGAAGGTGTCATCCAGATTTGGGGGATGGGTGAACACAGAAAGAGTGGTCCTCGTGATTGAGGAATACAGGAAGGACCAAGGCAGAAGGAGAGATCTCAGGGGTGGACCTAAGAAGCTGAAAAGTGGTGGCACCATCGTAAGATCCACTTCAACTGAAATGGCCCAATGCATTACATAAGAGCCCGTCACTGATGTTCTTTCATATTGTGCTTAGGAGAGCCAGGCATTGAGCAGACACTCTGAATTCCCTCATGTCCCATCTCATTTTGATTGTGAAATCTCAGGGTTCAGGGAATTGCATGTGCTAGACTAATGGATTGTCTGGATTGGGAATTGCCAACCTCCTTTCCTAACTGTAGTTTCATATTAATAATTAATTGGTTCGAAAAACAGTTATTGGGTGTCTACTCTACACTGGGCATGGAACTAGGGGCTAAAGAAACAAATATAACAAAAGATGGTAAGATGGTAATCTTTCATCTACCACTTCAGCTAAGGCACCCAAGCCAAAAGCAACAAAATAAGTGGCAAAGACTCCCACATAATAAAGAGGAGTTCCAGAACACCCATGTAGGACTTGCAGAGAAGGTGCTGGAAACTGACATTGAAGCCCTTCATGCTTGCGGATATAAAAGGGTCGAGTCTGAAGTGGCTGAGAGATCTGATGTCTTTGGAGAAGGTGGAGTGCTGCCAAAATCCTGGATCTATCACCCTGTCTAGGGGGAGGAGAGGACAGGTGCATCCCTCACTCAAAGCCAATGAGGGGATACAGAAAGTGTGATGTGGGTCCCCTAGAGATTCATATCTGATTCTGGCCTGAGAAAGGCAAATAGTGAGAGGCTTCCCCTGGGGAAGGGACAAGGCCACACCAGCAGCCTGATGCATTTAGCACAATCAGAGGCATTTTCCTGCAAGTTAGGGGTTTTTTTGTTGTTGTTTTTTAAGGGCACCTGACCCAAGAGGACTTCCCACCAGGGCAAGACGACCACAGCAAAGAGACTAGAGATGGAAGCATAAACTAGGAGGGGAGGGGGAAGTGGGGAGGGCCATGGCTGCTTATAGGGAGCAGAGGGAAGGCAAAGCGGGGTGGGCCCTCTGAAAAACCCCTGAAGGCATCTCAGAGAGAAAGAATCACCTTTAAGGATCTGCCAAATGGGAGTAACTTTACTCATGCTTCCTTCCAGTTCTTTCTCCCTCTCAGTGACACTTTCCAAGCCTGGAGGAGGAGAGAGGGGAGAAGGACAGGGATAAGGTAGGAAAATAAGAGAGAAGCAGACCCCATCATCCCCACCTTTAGGATTCCCTGCCAGATGCTCCTAAGTTCCGAGAGAGGAGATGAAGTTTAAAGTCATGACTATAAAACTGGCCTCAACATTCTGGTATTGAACCAAGACTGATCTTATGACTAAAAGTGACAAGAGGGCCCCCATTAGGGGCCTGAGATTTCGTTCATGGAACAGGAGAAAACAAACAAACAAACAAACAAACAAACAAACAAACAAGCAAAAGATGAATGTTGGAATGTCCTTTACTCAGCTCTGGTCTTCCAGTGTAAGGGTTGTACAAGGTTGTAGAAGGAAACACACAAAGTCTAAGAGGGGAAAGAGGTTTACAGCATTATAATCCAACGTACTAAAAAGTAGAACTACTGTGGGGGGGACGTATGTGATGGAGAAAGAGGAAGATATATGGAAGGCTTCAGACTCTTTTAGATGTTCAACTAGGGTTGCCAAATAAAATACAGAACATCCAATTACATTTTAATTTCAGATAAATAACAAATCAATGTGTTAGTATAAGATTGTCCCATGCAATATTTTTATTTGCTAAATCTGGTAAAGCTATGTTCGTGGGACAGAGATTGGCCCTGGAGCCCCCCCCCCTTTTTATGTTTATTTATCCATTTTGAGAGAGAGGGTGTGAGAGAGCGAGCAGGGGAGGGGCAGAGAGAGGAAGAGAGAGAATCCCAAGCAGGCTCTGTGCCTTCAACGTGCAGCCCAATGCAAGGCTCGAACCCATGAACCCTGAGATCGTGATCTGAACCGAAATCAAGAGTCGGATGCCTAACCAAATGAGCCACCCAGGAGCCTCTGGAATCCCTCTTATTGATGTAACCTGTCCTCCTTATTGCTCTTGTTCTGCCTGGACTTTGGGTTCTGCAGACACATCTGGTCACACCTGGACCACTATATACCCACCACTCACCTATTGCTGCTGGGTATAGCTACCTCACAGAGAAATCCTGAGAATCCAAATGAGGTCATCTCAATATCACCTCTATGCTGTGACTTATAAACGGTCTGTCTCCAACACTAACCTTGCTGCTTGAGCTCCAGAGTAGTTGGTGGGAGTAGCCAACTACCATGTGGATGGAGTGCAGACAGTCAGATACGACATATCCCTAACGGAACTAACAATTCCCCAAATTTCTGCCCCAAACCACTCCTTCTTGAGTCTTCTCCCATCTGGGCTAATGGTGGTGCACGGTTGATCAAGCCAAAGACCCAGGCATAACCCTTGGGTCAACTCTCTTTTCTCACTCCCCGTGTGTAATCCATGGCAAGTCCTACCTCTAACTGTGTTCCAGATCTAGCCCTCTGAACTATGCCCACAACCAGCATCCTAGTCCAAGGCTTCGCCCTCTGCTCTCCTTCTGTCGCCTCTCTCTACTTCCCCTGTCATCCACTCTTGTCACCCCGCACAGCAGCCAGGGGGACCCTTTACAAAAGTAAAATGGATGTTATTCCCTGCTTATAATCTTCAAACCTCTTCCCACTGCCCTTAAATAAAATCCGTACCCTCTATCCCCACCCTCAAGGTCCTGCATCCTCTGTTTCTTCTGAGCCCCCTTGTCATCCATATTCCGCCTTTGTTCACTACACTTCAACCCCACTGGACTTCTTTCTACCCACCAAAGAGGGCAAGGTCACCCACCAGCTGCTCGCTCCATGGGGCTCTCCCCCTTTGACCGCTGCATGACTGGCTCCTTGCGATTGCTCAAGCATCCTCTCCAAGAAACCCCCCTGACCTCTCTTCTCGATATTCTGTCCTATTTCCTTCTTAACTAGTCACCATTGCCTGGAATTAACCTATTTACTTGCTTCCCAAGCAGAAATCAAAATCCTTGCTGAAGTCATGATAGTGAATATCTCTTACCTCCCCCTCAAACCAGAGACTCGTCATTCTGTCATAGGAGGAGATTAATTTAGTCTGACAGGATTTGTTCTTCGCAAAGCCATGCTGTTTACTACTGCTCTTGTTCAAATATTCATCAAAAGGTTTCACAATTATTTTCTTCCAGCTTCTTTCTTGATATGGAGGTTGTGTCTGTCAGTCTGAAGACATCTGGATTATTCTTTTTGTAAATAGGCAACTTACTGTTTTTGTTAGTGTTCAAACTTCTCCACAAATTCTCTAAAAACCAATGCTTCCCCATACATAAAATTGTCAATAAGCAAAACTTGTGGACACGGATGCCCCAGATTTTTTTCCCCTTAGTCTTAGATTCAATTCATACCTCCAAAGTCAAATCACATAGTGTTGTTCCAATAGAGATGAATCCATGGATGGATACAAAATTGTTTTTAAATGCCTCCACCCTGTAGGTATCATTTAAGGTCAGATTTCTATGTCTGTTTAATGAACAAAAATCTTTCATTTATATATTTTATTACTAAGACATTTAGTCTTTTTAAATTTTCCTCTATGAACTTTGCTCTATGAACATTTTACCTACTAAATGGCAGTATTTCTTCATGGTTCTCCTTGTAAACTGCCCTACTTTCAGCCCCATATTATTCTTATATTCCATATCCTATAAAGTATTTTGCTTAGTCAATTCGTTATCCTTTTATGTTTTTTCTGTTTTTCCATATATGGAAATTACTATATTGTTCTTTTAAAAGTATATGCAAGAAATGTCCAGTCTTCTTCCTCTGGCTTCATTTTATATTTCATTTTCAGTTTCTACAAATTCAATTCGTATATCTTTAAATTGTATTTTTTTTTCATTTTTTATATTTTTCATTTTTTTAAAGCAGGCTGCACGCCCAGCATAGAGCCCGACATGGGACTTGATGTTATCACCCTGAGATCAAGCTCTGAGCTGAGATCAAGAGTCAGATGCTTAACTGATGGAATCACCCAGGCATTGATTTGGAATCACCCCAAAATGCATTTTAATTATTTGTTCACAAATCTTAGTCTGTTCAGTATAAAATATCTTAGGAGAAAAACCAGACCCTTCTTGTTTCCAAACACTGAAAGTCAATCGAGAGCGTCAGCAACAAAAGCCTATTATTTAGGCACCCACAGAAGGAGTCACTTGATCCCATACATATGCTGGGTCTCTCCCCTCTGTCCCTAAATCGGTCTGAGCCTGTCTTAGTCCATTTGGGCTGCCACACTACAACAAAAATACCAGCGAATGAGTGGCTTAAGCAACAAACATTTCTCTCTCACAGTTCAGGAGGCTAAGAAGTCTAAGGTCAAGGCGCTGGCAGATCTCTGAGCACCCTCTACTTGGTCTGCAGACGATCATTGTCTTACTGTGTCCTCATGTGGCAGAAGGAAGGAGCAAGCTATCTGAGGTCTCTTACATAAGGGTACTAATCCCTTATGGGCTCCACCCTCAGGACCTAATCACGTCCCCAAAGCCCCACCTCCTAACACCTTGGGGGTTAGGATTTCAGATATGAATTTTGGGCAGGACACAAACATTCAGCCCCGTCACAGAGCCTAAGGCAAGAAACCCTGCAGCTGTGGCCTCACAGTCTGAAGCAAACTTTTAATCGAGAAGGTTCTAAGTCCCTCTGGGCACAGCACCTCAGGCTCTGCCCTGGGTCCTATTCTGACTCCTTGTCTCTTTCTAGACTGAGAGTCTGCCTGACCTTTGTCAGGTCCCACCCCAGGCACAGGAACTTTGTCCCTAAATCATGCACTCGCCAGGGGTTGCTCCCACCTATGTCTGTAATTGCTACCAACCCTACTCATCTTCCCTCTATCCTGTGTCAGAGATTTTTGTTATGTCCTGGCTCTCTATTCTCTATCTCCTCCCCCTACCACACCTCCCCAAACCCGCAGCGCTACTAACTGCTGCGGTCACCTTTGGCTGGGCTCTACTGACCCTTAGAGTGGAGCTCCTCACCAATCGGGACCCCTCTCCTCTCTGAGAGAGATAAACAAACCTCTATTTGGTTTAGGCGGTTGTAGTTTGGGAACTTCTGTGTTACCGCAGCTTGGGCTTGACCCCTAACGTACACTATACATTAATACTAGATAAGAATATAAAGCCAAGGGTAAAGCAGATGTTTTAGGAAAGCCACTACCTTGAGAAAAAAGAAACCAGCAAAAACAGGAAAAATGACCTCAAGATACAAAAAATACAAGGTGTAGAATAAAGCTAAATAATAACAAGAGTAACAAGGAATATCATCACTCATTTTAGGATATCATGCCCATAAAACAAGAACAAGTGCCTATGCAAAAGGAATAATAAGAAAACACATAAGAATTCCTAGTAATTCAAATGTTAACCAAAATTAAAAGTTCAACCAAGTGTTGGGGCGCCTGGGTGGCGCAGTCGGTTGAGCGTCCGACTTCAGCCAGGTCACGATCTCGCGGTCCGTGAGTTCGAGCCCCGCGTCAGGCTCTGGGCTGATGGCTCGGAGCCTGGAGCCTGTTTCCGATTCTGTGTCTCCCTCTCTCTCTGCCCCTCCCCCGTTCATGTTCTGTCTCTCTCTGTCCCAAAAATAAATAAACGTTGAAAAAAAAAATTTAAAAAAAAAAGTTCAACCAAGTGTTATATGTTAAAACTGAGGGGCTTTCCTGGAAGTGGAATAAAAAGACAGAATTGAAACATAGGAGAGAAAGAGGAAAAACCTGGGGTCTCAATCTAGGAGATATGGCATCTAGCTCATAGTAGTTAAAAGACAAAAGAATGAAGGAAATAAAGGGAGCAAATTGTCAAACCATATTACAGAACTGAAGTGTCCAAGTAGAGAGTTTGAGGTGGCATGAGGAACATTGGCTCCACTGTGTTTGAGCTCTACCTGAAAGAAGAGAGTGTCTTCTGTTTGATAACAATGTGCCCATTAAGCACTGGGGGAAGGGGGGGCAGGTAGTACTGGGGAAAACAAGGACCAGTTGGAAGACTGATGTGAGAGTTGAAAAACCTTGAAGTAACCCCATCATTACCATTTAGCGTCATCAGTACAATCAGGAAAGGACCTAGCCCAAACTTCCTTATCCAAGTCTCTTAATTAGAACACTTAACAGCCCTAAGAAGCCAATAGGTCGCTGGGAGTGACCTAATTCATTGCGCGCAGAGCACTCTCGTTCCCAGTGCCTGGTCCATAGGAGGGAGTCAGTGGACATTGATTGAAAGAAGCAACGAATGAACTACTAAGTGAACAAAGAGCTCTCCTGCAATGGTAGTATGGGGAGGCTACTTGGGAAGAGGAGGTCTTCTGTGTCAAGATTTGTGTTCTTCTGTTCAGCAGGTGAGTAAGAAGGGCCAGAAAGACAGAGAAAGATAGGGACAGGGACAAAGTAGAACCATGAGGAGTGATACCATGTCAGGAGTGCAGCCACAAGACTGAGCAGGGAAAGCTAGCAGCCCTGGGGAAATGTCAAATTAGGTGAGTTAGCAATAATGGAGAACTTCAATAGCCCACGCACAGATATAGATGAGTTTGGGGATAAGAACCAGTCATTTTATTTTTTTTTGATGTTTATTTATTTGTTTTTGAGAGAGACAAAGTGCAAGCTGTGAGAGGCAGAGAGAGAGGCAGAGAGAGAATCCCAAGCAGGCTCTGTGCTGACAGCAGGCTCTATCCCATCATGAGATCATGACCTGAGTGAAAATCAGGAATCGGATGCTTGACTGACTGAGCCACCTAGGCGCCCCCAAAGCCAGTCATTTTAGAGACCACAAGAAAAGGAAACCTGCCAGACAGTTTACCAAAGTGTTAAGAGAAATGGGTGCTGAGAAACCCAGTGTAACAGTAATCACAGTACAATTAAATTCAGTGTTCTGAAGAAGAGAACAAGCCTGTCCCTCCCATCAGAATATAGAGCACTGACAATGAAGAAAGCAGTCTTTGGAAAAAGAGCAAATAACTAGAGCAGAAATCTCATATTTTCAAAATATCTTAGTAAAAACATAAGGTAAATGTAAGAGATACATGACAAATACAAAAGGTTATATTCTGTAACAAAAATCCTTTGTGACTAGGTGGCAGAGTATGGCCAATGAGATGGGGAAGGGGCTGGAGAAGAAAGGGAAGGGAAGGGAAGGGAAGGGAAGGGAAGGACAGGACAGGACAGGACAGGACAGGACAGGACAGGACAGGAAAGGAAAGGAAAGGAAAGGAAAGGAAAGGAAAGGAAAGGAAAGGAGAGGAGAGAAAGGAGCTTTTATAGCTAGGTTAGTTGACTCCTCTTCGGGGCTATGTAAATTACACTGAGACAGAAATTAAATTAATGATGAAACTAGTTGGGGTGCCTGAGTGGCTCAGTCAGTTAGGTGTCTGACTCTTGATTGTGGCTCAGGTCATGATATCATGGTTCATGGGATCAATCCCTGGGGCAGGTTCCACACTGAGCATGGAGCCTGCTTGAGATTCTCTCTCTCTCTCTCTCTCTCTCTCTCTCTCTCTCTCTGCCCCTCCCCCCTGCTTGTTCTGGCTCTCTATAATAATAATAATAATAATAATAATAATAATAATAATAAGGCTAGCTATCATTTCTTGAGAACTTTTCATGAAGTGAACATGGAACCAGCTAAAAACACATTCCTTCCCCCTAGCTAGATTTAAGCTCTGGGACATGTTAAGTTTAGATTTAATTCAAGGCACAAGAGGAAACTGTTGAAAGGTTTTAAGCAAGAAAGTAACATGATATGATCTTTTTGTATAATAAGACACATTTTTTTCTTATCGTTCTCATTGTTAAATTTCTTTAGGTGGTAAACTCTTTAAAAGCAAAACTAATAACCATGTGTTGTGAAGTTTATAATACATGTTATAATGTTATGTAAAATGTTTGACAACAGTAGCACAATGGATGGGAGGGGGAAATGGAAGTATACAAGGTTCCTACCCTAGATATGAAGTGGTGTGATATTATTTGCAGTCTGAACTGTGAAAGTTAAAGATTTATCTTTTTAATCGTAAAGGTACCACAGAAAATAAATGAGTAAAACAGAGGTATAGCTAATATACCAAAAAAAAAAAAAAGACACAAAATACAATAATAAAAATTCCTGGGGCACCTGGGTGGCTCAATCAGTTAAGCATCTGACTCTTGATTTTTGCTCAGGTCACGATCCCAGGGTCATAGTATGGAGCCCCATGTGGGGCTCCATGCTGAGCGTGAGCCTGCTTGGGATTCTCCCTCTTTCTCTTCCTCTGCTCCTCTCCCCCACTTGCTCTCTTTCAAAAGGAAAAAACAAAAAAAGAAAAGAAAAAAAAAAAAAAACCTTGACTGATCCAGAGGAAGGAAGGCAAAAAAGAGGAAAGCAGAAAGAACAAATGGGACAAACAATACAAATAGCAAGATGGTGATTTAAACAACAAGTCACTAAATGCATTAAATATAAATGGTCTAAACATTCCAATTAAAAGGCAGATGGATACAATTACCTTTCTTTCTAATTCCTCTTCCTCTCCCTTTTTCCCACCTCTTTTTCTTTCTCTCTCTCCTCAACCCCCATCCCCTGCCCCCAAGGACTTTCTCCTCTCTCCTCCCTTCTCTCACCTCTTCCACTCTGTCTCTCCCCTCCATTTCTCTCCTCACCTCTTCTCTGTCTCCTTACCTTTCTTCCCCACTCTCTCTCCCTTGACATCTTTATACGTCCGTCACCTTTTCTCTGTTTTTTTCAAGACCCTTGTCCTCTTTGGGACCAACCAAAAGAACTCTAAGTTCTTCTCATTTTCTCATGCCAAGAAATTGATTATCCAGACTAGGCTCCAGAGGCACAATCTTGATGACCTATAAGATCCTCTCCCTTACCATCCCACCTTCCTCCTTAGCCAGTCAGCCAAAACTTCCCATTGTTTTTCTTCCTCTTACATCTGTATCACTGAGCAACTATAAATGTATGGAGAAAAGGTGTACCAAAGAACAGAAAATAGGTAGAAAAGAGATTATCTTTCTTTACCATGATAATTATGCTAAGTTCACTTTTCCACACACCTTGGGAGTTCATGACATGCTCTCAGACTACTAAGTAAATAAGGAAACATCAATATTAATCTCATCTATCCCACTGTACTAGTTTCTAAGGGTTGCATAGCAAATTATATCAAACTGGGTGTCCTAAACAACAGAAATGTATTCTCACCCAGTTCTGGAGGCCAGAAGTATGAAATCAAGGTGCCAGCAGGCCATGCTCCCTCCAAAGTCTCTAGAAAAGAATCCATCCTTGCGTTTTCCAGTTCCTGTTGGTGTGCCTTGGCTCATGGAAGCAAAGCTCAAATCTCCGCTTCTCTTGACATGATATTCATATGGCCTTCCTCTCTGTATATAGATATCTTGGTGTCCTCTCTTCTTATAAGGGCATTGGATTTAGGGTCCACCTTAAAACCAGAACAATTCACTGTGATATCTCTAACTAATTACATCTGCAAAGATTCTACGTTCAAATAAAGTCACATTCTCAGGTTCTTGGTGGACTCTACCTACCATCCTGAAATATATAATAGCATTCGGGGATTAGCACTTTTACTTTAAATTTCAAATACTTTTTCCCTAAAATTTTCACCAAAGTTTGCCACGTTCTCCACTCATTCATTCACTCACTGAACAAGCATTTACTGCACATTGATCATTGCACTAGACGTAGGGGTGCGGGTCATTCACTCACTGAACAAGCATTTATTGCACGTTGACTATTGCACTAGACATAGGAGTGTGGGTCCTTTTAATAAACCTAAGTATTGCTGTTACTCTTGAGTTCTTCATCCTAATTTTGTATCTCTGATTTCCAAAGGGAGTTGTCTGCCAGACAGGGAATTTCTTCCAGGCTGGAGTTATTTTCACACTTCGGTTTTTAAATTAAAACAATAGTAAAGTGCACTGACATTTTGTTCCAAGAGCATGTGGAGTAATATTTTTATGGTTACTCTGGCAACCACAGAGGCATGAGTGGGCAGGCGGAAGGGAGCAGAAGGCTTGGCATCAGTAGCAGAGGGTGGAAGGAACACCTCTCTGTGGTGTGCTGGCTCTGGTCCTCACAGGACGAGGCCAGGAGTCCAGCTACTGCCCGGAAAATGGCCCAGATCCCTGGCCTGAATCATCATCCTATGACTGGAGAATGCGGACAGATTACTTTCTCAAGAAACTAGTGATAAACCAAAGGGTGTAGGAATTAAGAACGTGTTCTAAAAAAGAACTGTTTATACAGGGCTAGACGTCAGCACATGAAGGGCAGTCACTGGGAGCCCGGCTACTTGTAGGCACCAGGTACACGCGTCATCAAGTGCACAGAGGCGGACGCCCCGTCAAGGACTTGATTTTGCCAGTGGTACTGGATTCTGGGACAAAGTCTGAGCTGGGTCCTACTATCTCTAGTATCTCTACATTTAGGAAACATGGCTCTACCGTTAATTAGTCAGTCCCTATCTACTGTGGACCCAGTACACGCACAGCACTAAACCAGAGGCCTCGGAAATAAAAATAAATAGCAATTAAAAAAAAAAAGAACTACCCTAATCTGGACAAAGATATAATGCAAATGAACAATAAATTCATGCTTGTGTGATTCACACGTTTTACCCTGTAAGTCTGAAAAAAAAAAAAAAAAAAAAGGAATCGTGGGAAGGAAAGAAAATCCGAAATCCTGTTGGAAGTCAACATGTCTTAATAGTTAAGCGTGTGAGCTTGACCACTAAGCGTGGTCCTGGATTTGAATTTCAACTTTCCCTTACTCATTATATATCCTTGCAAGTCACCTATAGTTACTGACTCTGTTTCCTCAATTGCAAAAGGGAGGGGGAAATTCTTACCTCATGAGGGCATTGTGAGGATTAAATGAGAAAGCATTTCACGGGCACTAATACAATGTCTTGGCATATCACTGACACTCAATACATGGAACTGTCACTATTGTCATCATTCATAGATTCACTCCCACCCTTGTCATAACTTAGGACATGGACCCAGGTATGGTGGCCTGCTGCCAGCAGTATGGTGCTGGAAGGAATAACCAGGAGCTGGGATCACCAGGAGGCTATGGAAGCTAACTCCTAAGACCCAGCCTTCTGGAAGAGAGAAAGCACAATGATTGGATCATCAAGGTCAGAGACAACCTAGATATTCAGTCGTCAGCTGGGACCTATTCAGTAGGGTGCCTGGCTCCAACCACTTAGCCCGGAACTTACTGGGTGCCTACTACTGCACTGGATACCTTGTCAGAGGGTGGACAACATGGCCGGGGTGGGGTCAGCCAAAACTACTCCATAGAATGCTCCGAGGTTGGGAGGAAAAAAAGTGAGGAGTATAGGGAGGAGTCACCACACATGGAAGAAGCTGGTTTCCTCTGGGGACCCTGGTGTCACTCAGGACCCCACCTCACAGTCTTCATTATGAATCCTGATAGAGGAGGGGCAGAACCATTCATGCAGGTTAGTTAGAAACAGAAACTGGATTGGATCTTCACAAGAATGGTCCAGGGCCCAGGTGTGGGAAGCTGGGCAAAAGAAACATGGGGTGGCGAGAAACGTGGTGAGGAGGCTGCCCTTGGCCATGGCCCCTGAAACTCAGAGAAATCAACTTGGGTGAACAAGAAGTCGTTCTACCTCTCTGTTAGATTAGTCACCCAGTTACAATTATTTTTAAGATAGTGTTCTATTTATACACCAAAGAGCTAACTATGGAACTGTGTGACTCCGTAAGTATTCAAAAATATTCCACATGCACTGAAATGAAAATATGAATTATAACATAAAGCCAGGCCAGATTACCTCAACTTTCAGACTATCCTATCTAGAAAGTAGACAATACTAACATTCGATTGTTTTTTTTAATCACAGAATGAGAGAAAAATGTTCCCATCTGTCAATTTCTTAAAAAAACAAAAACTCAAATCGCTACAAGTATATGAAGTGATTTTGAATATAAATAATCACTTTTTCCAAATGTGGTCAAATTGGTTATATTCAAAACCACACTGAGATATCACCTCATGCCAGTCAGAGTGGCTAAAAGGAGCAAATCAGGAGACTATAGATGCTGGAGTGGATGCAGAGAAACAGGAACCCTCTTGCACTGTTGGTGGGAATGCAAACTGGTGCAGCCGCTCTGGAAAACAGTGTGGAGGTGCCTCAAAAAACTAAATATAGATCTACCCTATGACCCAGGAATAGCGCTCCTGGGAATTTACCCAAGGGATACAGGAGTGCTGATGCATAGGGGCACTTGTACCCCAATGTTTATAACAGCACTTTCAACAACAGCCAAATGATAGAAAGAGCCTAAATGTCCATCAACTGACGAATGGATAAAAAAGAAATGGTTTATATATACAATGGACTACTAGTTGGCAATGAGAAAGAATGAAATCTGGCCATTTGCAGCAACGTGGATGGAACTGGAGAGTGTTATGCTAAGTGAAATAAGTCATACAGAGAAAGACAGATACCATATGTTTTCACTCTTATGTGGATCCTGAGAAACTTAACAGAAGACCATGGGAGAGGGGAAGGGGGAAAAAAAAGTTACAGAGAGGGAAGGAGGCAAACCATAACAGACTTTTAAAAACTGAGAATAGGGGCGCCTGGGTGGCGCAGTCGGTTAAGCGTCCGACTTCAGCCAGGTCACGATCTCGCAGTCCATGAGTTCGAGCCCCGCGTCAGGCTCTGGGCTGATGGCTCAGAGCCTGGAGCCTGTTTCCGATTCTGTGTCTCCCTCTCTCTCTGCCCCTCCCCCGTTCATGCTCTGTCTCTCTCTGTCCCAAAAATAAATAAACGTTGAAAAAAAAAAAAAAACTGAGAATAAACTGAGAGTTGATGGGGGGTGGGAGGGAGGGGAAAGTGGGTGATGGGCATTGAGGAGGGCACCTGTTGGGATGAGCACTGGGTGTTGTATGGAAACCAATTTGACAACAAATTTCATATTAAAAAAAAAAGAACTAAAGGCAAGTGGTTTTATCTGGTCTCCAGTGAAACGATACAATTCTGACTTTCCTTGACTAATAGAACTGTCTGCCAAGTTGTCCGACTGAACATAGAAAATAGAGAATTAGGGCATAAGTGCTGTAACTTCCAGAACAATGGGTTTGTGGAGAGAGAATTGGAGACCTGAGTCCTATTCCCCTGCCCTGGACGACGAGAAGTGTTGAGAATGAGCTAAAGCACAGTTATGAATAAATAAGTGTTCTGGGAGAAGAGAGGGTTGGTCCTTTCCCTCAAGTGATTTAGCATCTAGCTGGTGTCACAAAATTGCAACCGAAGGACAGTGATCCCAGTAAGACAGTTTGCAAGAAGGTTCCACAGTGATGCACCATTCAGAGGAATGAGGGAAAGGGAGAGCCCATGGCATCCACCATGGGGCAGATGGTAGGCTGGCCCTGGACTGTTAGGGAAACTGCCGGTCGGGAAAGGGGAAATGCAGAGCACCTTCTGGATCAGGAGCCCCCCACGGGAGCATGGGTGGGAGCCAGCGTGGGGTTCTGGGAGACCCCGGGGATGGACCACGCACACAGAACTAGTTAGCCAGACCAGGGAGTCTCAACAGAGTGTGGAAGGAGTCTGTGCCCCAAGGGTTCATCCAATACCTGCCACGGGCCAGGCACTGCAGAGACATGGGAAAATGATGTTGACATCAGGAGGCATGAAGGTGGTGTGAAATCGAGGTTGGGTTGGGGGAAGGCAGTAGGAAGCAAGGGGGCTCAGCTAGGGGACTCCAGACTACACTGGTGAGGATCTAGGGAATATGGAAGAGAAAAGTGGGATATCTGAAAAGAAGTGAGAGATATTGCCCGGACATGGGAGACACAAACTTTAAATGACTCAGAATCACTGGGTGAGCAGGCGATTGTTGGTGCCGAAGACAGAAACAGTTGTCGGCTGACCAGGGCAGGGCCCTTAGCTGACCCACTGGTCAAATGAGGGTGTGAAGAATTTCCTTCCTACTTTACAGGATCATTGTAAGATTATGTGAGAAATTGTTTTAAAAATAATCTAAGTTGTGTATCTCACATAGAATTAGAAAATGTTGGACTTAGTATGCTAATCAGTGGTCTGCTGTCCTCTTAGGAGTGATTTCATGTCTTCATTATTCATTTCAGACATGCACAGTTGCTTTCTGACTCTAGATTATGCCATTTTTAGAAATATTAACAATAAATGCCAACACTTAAGCCACAGCCCCACCGCTTACGCACAAAGGCCACAGTTACTGTGTGTGAAGCATGTTCTATTTGTAGTTTTATCTCTTTGCCTTGTGGGTTCCTAATCTCAAAAGGGCTTCTCTCATCCTGATTGGCTAGGTCAAGTTGTTCTGTCTAATTCTGCCGCTCACCACTGGGACAAGGATCATCGCGTGACGGATACTGGATGTCAGGGCAGCCCCGTGGCATTTCCACTTTTTCTGCTCAACATGCTCCGGTAGCTGGAGACCGAGCACCCTCTCTATCTGATATACCTGGTTTGCACCGACCAATTCACTTTTAGTAACGGGATGTTTTTTCGGTAACTGGATTCTTTTTTTAAAAAAAAAAAATTTTTTAACGTTTATTTATTTTTGAGATAGAGACAGAGCATGAACGGGGGAGGGTCAGAGAGAGAGGGAGACACAGAATCTGAAACAGGCTCCAGGCTCTGAGCTGTCGGCACAGAGCCCAATGCGGGGCTCGAACTCACGGACCGCGAGCTCGTGACCTGAGCCGAAGTGGGACGCTCAACCGACTGAGCCACCCAGGCGCCCCTGTAACTGGATTCTTAATGCTGTATTAAAGAGTCTCTGTGGCTGTATTGGCAAAGATCGGTGGTGTGCAAAAGTGAGATGGACCAGTAAAAGGAGCAGAGAGAGAAGGAACTGAATAGTTTGAGTAAGAACCAAGCCCTCCTCTTCTGCCTCCCCTATTGTGGTGCCTCAGCGCTCACCGGTACTCCCACCCTGCCTTCCCTTTCCTGTTGCTGAGGGATCCTGTAAAGATGGAGGGGATGGCAGGGGGCTGGGGGGGGGGCGGGGGCAAGGAGTAAGAAGATGTAGAAGCAACGTGCTGGGAAACTAGGGAAACTAGAGAGATCAGGGACATACCCAGCTCCTTCCTGCTCATCCAGCTCTTGTCTTCTCCCCATAGCATTTCCGATTCTTATTCTTCATTCTCTGCTTGAGCCCTCAGAAGGCCCTTTGGGGGCCACCTGGGTGGCTCAGTCGGTTGAGCATCCGACTTCAGCTCAGGTCATGATCTCGCAGTTCCTGAGTTCAAGCCCCGCATCAGGCTCACTGCTGTCAGCCTGTCAGAGCAGAGCCCACTTTGGATCCTGGGTCCCCCTCTCTCTGCCCCTCCCCCACCTGCATTCTCCCCAAAATAAATAATTTTTTTTTTTAAAAAAAGAAGTGCCTTGGCATTAAAGTAGGAATTTAAGGATGGAACTCACTTCCACCTTTCCCTCTTTTCTCTTGGCTTTCAGAAAGTGCCAGATCTCCATGTTGTTTAAAACTGAGCACGGGCACCCTGTCCTCAAAGAGGCTGAGCTTCACTGCCTGAAGGCGGGGAACAAAACCTAGCTTGACTTTGCCTTGAAAGAAAAGCTAAAAGCTTAGAAAAGATACAGCATGGCTGCTGGACAAAACGGACTGTGCAGAATTTCAGGTACTTTCAGAGCAATTCATAATATTTGTACCATAATCTCCCATTTTCCTGACTTCTTAGCCTTTTTCTTTAATGGCAAAATCAGTTAATATCTGAGACACGTGTTACCTTCAGGCTATAGCATTTAGCTCCCAAGAATGTTATGAGGATTAGCAATACTTAGTCACGTATATTGCTCACAGGACTGACCCGAAGGGGATGAACATAATTAATCACAAAATGTTTAACAAATATTGGTGTTGCATATAAACTTGTATTACTAAATTTCAAAAAAAAATAAAAAATTAAAAATAAACTTGTATTACTAACACCCACAATTATCGCATTACTACATCCAAAACATCTACATGACTTTCTACATTCTGCTTAAATAGTCATTGTTAAATTGCAAAGGATCCTCAAGCATTAAAAACTGTACAAAGAAAATTTCAGTGCTCTCCTGCTTTATATCCTCAAAACATAGCCATTAACATCCTTGA
This sequence comes from Puma concolor, assembly GCF_028749965.1. Classification (NCBI taxonomy): domain Eukaryota; kingdom Metazoa; phylum Chordata; class Mammalia; order Carnivora; family Felidae; genus Puma; species Puma concolor. Next base: position 11,827,066 of record NC_141677.1, read on the forward strand.
AATTTATCTTCAACCTGCTCATAAAATTGAAAGTATGCACACAGTGTAGAAAGGGAGAATTAACTTAGATGATGAAACAGTTTAGAAATGAAGACAACTTTCCAAAGAATGAGTGGAAATACCATTTCCAACCGTACACAGTTATGGTTTGGCAAAAAGAAGGAAAGCCTATCAAACGCTAAATGTTCCCATAGATTTGAATTTCTATATATATATAATACTTCTTGGCAACAAGCCAGAGCAGCAATGGCTCTGTGTGTGTGTGTGTGAGTGTGTGTGTGTGTGTGTGTGTGTGTGTGTGTGTGTGTAAGTTCACTTATGCATTCACTTGATCAGTGTTAACTGAGCACCTAATTGATAACAGGCACTGGGGATAGAATAATGAACAACAGACACAAAAACTCCTGCCTTCCTAAACTTACATGCTAAAAGCTAGCAATAATCAAATGTATATATCACCTACTTATTTATATATAGACTCGAAGGTATATAGTGTACATAGATATATGTATTCTACTTAAATATTTACTTCCTTCCTATCTGCAATACTGCCTTCATAGTACAATAATTATAATCTATAGTAACTGCTTGCTTTCTGCTTCCGTGAGCCTTTTCAACTTCTCCTTCCTTGGTGGGGACCTGAATAATGCTAACTGGCTATCCCAAACCCAGAATAAACAGCTCTAATATGCTGGCTCCTGGGTTCAACCAAGACAACATCCAAAAGTGTTATTATTTGCTTTAGGTTCAAGATGATGAACAAATGGAACATACATGACTACTGCTTTTTTCTTTCCAAATCCTGTTCACCTGGGGGGGGGGGGGAAGAGACACAAACGGAATTAAACCCCAAACAGTGCAAGAAATGGGAAAAGTAAGCTATTAAGATTTTGTGTAAATCTGACAAATTCTAGAATATGGTACATATGTGGAATACTTTAATAGTTAAAAACAAAAAAAAAAAAAGAGTGGAGGAAGGTACTGTCCAGAAGTTGCATTAGGGAAGAGTGCGGGGGATGCCAGTAGGGGAGCTCCATCCGTCAAGGCTCCAAACTCAAGAGTGGATTGGGGGGCAGGGGGTGACGTCACCAAGATGATGGAGCTGGAGACCCCAGCCTCCGACCCCCCACAGAGGTCAATAATTAGATAGCCGCCCCGGAGTGAAAACAGCTCTGAGACAGCTCTGGAGTCCACTTAAGAGACTTCAGCGACACAATGGAACAAAAAGAATAACCGCACAGGAAGAGAAGACAGCCTCCTTTCGCCTGCATCATCCCCTCCCCAAAGCCAACATTACTCCGAACCAAGAGGAACCTCTCCAGCTGGAAAGAATTCCCGTCACCAGGAAAGGGGGAGCGGGGTGACTGCTGAGCTTCTCTAGCCTTTTGGGGCACAGCGCGAAGGTCCTGCTTTGATTTCACTCCACCTGGACAAGCAAAGCTCGGATGAACAGAGACGGCTAGGAGCGAGGAAGAAAAGCAGCAGCCGACAACAGCAGACACACGATGGAAGTGATGGAGGTTCCCGGTGATGCCCAACCCGGGCCTCCACTGCCGTGTGCACACCCATGGAGAGAGCCTTCAGTCACAGAGGACACACCAACAGCCAGGGCCCCCGTAGTCCTGGCGGGCCCGGGTCTGGCCCCGTCTCCTGTCACGGGCCCGTAGCGCTAGGCTCACCTGCGGACAGCCCCTTCAGCTGTGCACCTGCATGCCCCCAGCCTGACTCTTGACACCGGCCTCCATGCTGAGAACTAGCACACGTGGCCATTCACACCAATATCCAGGGTCCCTGAAGATGCCAGGGAGCCTGCAGTTGACCTCAGCCCTTGCTACTTGCCCTGGCTCCTGAGGAGGGCAAAATGGGTAAAGGGAGTCAAAAGTACAAAACAATGTATAGCAGACTGACTGAAATATTACATATTACATATTTCATTTTTAAAAAAAGTTTTTTAATGTTTTTTATTTGTTTTTGAGAGACAGAGACACACACACACAGCATGAGTAGAGGTGGGTAACAGACAGAGACAGAGACACAGAATCTGAATCAGGCTCCGGGCTCTGGGCCATCAGCACAAAGCCTGACACAGGGCTCAAACTCACGAGCTGTGAGATCCTGACCTGAGCTGAAGTCAGATGTTTAACCGACTAAGCCACCCAGGTGCCCCCCATATTGTATATTTCAAAGTAGCTAGGAGAGGGGACCTTGAAAGTTCTCATTACAAGGGGAAAAATATGTAACTGTGTATGGTGATGGATATTGACCAGATTTATTGCAGTGGTCATTTTGCAATGTATACAAATATCAAATCATTACATTGTACACCTGAAACAAACAAAAAAATTATAACTACAATAATTTACTAATGGTTACACAATATAAAAAGATATAAATTTACATATGAAAAACAAAGCATGGGAGTGAGGGAATAAAAGGATAGGGTTTTTTTAATTTTTAAAAACTGAGAGCTTTCTACCTGAGATCAGTAATATGACAGGGATGTCCACTCTCACCACTGTTGTTTAACATGGTGTTGGAAACCCTAGCCTCAGCAATCAGACAACAAAAGGAAATAAAAAGCAACGAAACTGGCAAAGAAGTCAAACTTCCGCTTTTTATGGATGACATGATACTCTACATGGAAAACTCAACAGACACATAAGCCAATGGAACAGAATAGAGAACCCAGAATTGGACCCACAAATGTATGGCCAATTAATCTTTGACAAAGCAGGAAAGAGTATCCAACGGAAAAACGACAGTATCTTTAGCAAATGGTGCTGGGAGAACTGGACAGCAACAGGCAGAAGAATGAAAGTGGACCACTTTCTTACACCACATACAAAAATAAATTCAAGATGGATGAAAGACCTAAATGTGAGATAGGAAAGCATCAAAACCCTAGAGGAGAAAACAGGCAACAACCTCTTTGACTTCAGCCGCAGCAACTTCTTACTTGACATGTCTCTGAAGGCAATGGAAATAAAAGCAAAAATGAACTATTGGGACCTCATCAAGATAAAAATCTTCTGCACTGCAAAGGAAATAATCAACAAAACTAAAAGACAACCAACAGAATGGGAGGAGATATTTGCAAATGACATATGGGATAAATAGTATCCCAAATCTATAAAGAACTTACCAAACTCAACACCTGAAAAACAAATAATCCAGTGAAGAAATGGGCAAAAGACATGAATAGACACTTTTCCAAAGAAGACACCCAGGTGGACAACAGACACATGAAAAGATGCTCAACACTGCTCATCATCAGGGAAATACAAATCAAAACCACATTGAGATACCACCTCACACCAGTCAGAGTGGCTAAAATTAACAACTCAGGAAACAACAGATGCTAGAGAGGATGTGGAGAAACAAGAACCCTCTTGCACTGTTGGGAATGCAAACTGGTGCAGCCGCTCTGGAAAACAGTGTGGAGGTTCCTCAAAAAATTAAAAACAGAATTACCTTACAACTCAGCAATAGCATTACTAAGAATTTATCCAAAAGATACAGGAGTACTGATTCATAGGGGCACATGTACCCCAACATTTATAACAGCACTATCAACAATAGTCAAATTATGGAAAGAGCCCAAATGTCTGTCAACTGATGAATGGGTGAAGATGTGATACACACACACACACACACACACACACACACACACACACACAATAGAATACTACTTGGCAATGAAAAAGAATGAAATCTTGCCATTTACAACAACATGGATGGAACTGGAGGATATTATGCTAAGTGAAATAAATCAGTCAGAGAGAGAAAGATATCATATGTTTTCACTCATATGTGGAATTTGAGAAACTTAACAGAAGACCATGGGAGAAGGGAAGGGAAAAAAATAGTTTCAAGCAGAGAGGGAGGCAAAACATAAGAGACTCTTAAATACAGAGAACAGGGGCGCCTGGGTGGCGCAGTCGGTTAAGCGTCCGACTTCAGCCAGGTCACGATCTCGCGGTCCGTGAGTTCGAGCCCCGCGTCGGGCTCTGGGCTGATGGCTCAGAGCCTGGAGCCTGTTTCCGATTCTGTGTCTCCCTCTCTCTCTGCCCCTCCCCCGTTCATGCTCTGTCTCTCTCTGTCCCAAAAATAAATAAACGTTGAAAAAAAAAAATTAAAAAAAAAAATACAGAGAACAAACTGGGGGTTGATAGGGAGGTGAGGGGAGGGAAAATAGGTGATGGGCATTGAGGAGGGCACTTGTTGGGAGGAGCACTGGGTGTTGTATGCAAGCAATGAATCATAGGAATCTACTCCCAAAGCCAAGAGCACACTGTATATACTCTATGTTAGCTAACGTGACAATAAATTATATTTAAAAAAATGTTGGTTTTTTTTTTTTTTAATTTTTTTTTCGACGTTTTTATTTATTTTTGGGACAGAGAGAGACAGAGTATGAACGGGGGAGGGGCAGAGAGAGAGGGAGACACAGAATCGGAAACAGGCTCCAGGCTCCGAGCCATCAGCCCAGAGCCTGACGCGGGGCTCGAACTCACGGACCGCGAGATCGTGACCTGGCTGAAGTCGGACGCTTAACCGACTGCGCCACCCAGGCGCCCCTAAAAAAAATGTTTTTTAACATTTTATTTATTTTTGAGAGAGAGACAGAGACAGAGCACAAGTGGGGGAGAGGCAGAGAGAGAGGGAGACACAGAATCCAAAGCAGGCTCCAGGCTCTGAGCTGTCAGCACAGAGCCTGACGCAGGGCTTGAACTCACAAACTGTGAGATCATGACCTGAGCCAAAGTCGGATGCTTAACTGACTGGGCCACCCAAGAGCCCCTTGACAATAAATTATATTTAAAAATGTTTTTCAAGAGAGAGTATGCATGAGTGGGGGAGGGGCAGAGAGAGAGGGAGAGAAAGAACCTTAAGCACACTCCATGCCCAGTGCAGAGCCTGATGTGGGGCTCAGCCTCACAACTGTGAGACCATGACTTGAGCCAAAATCAAGAGTTGGACACTTAACTTACTGAGTCACCCAAGCACCCCAAAGGATAGAGTTTTGGTATGTGATCAAAATTAAACTGTTATCAGCTTAAAATTGACTATCACATCTATGAGATGTTTCAAGCAAGCCACAGGGTAACCACAAAACAAAAACCTATAGTAGATATACACAAGATAGAGAGAGGAATCAAAGTCTATGACTACAGAAAAATCAATTCACAAAGAAAGATGGCAAAAGAGGAAGCAAGGAACAAAAGAACTACAAAACAATTAACAAGATGGCAATAGTACGTCGTTACCTATCAATAATTACTTTTAGTATAAATGGATGAAATTTTCCAATCAAAAGGCATAGGGTGGGGCACCTGGGTGGCTCAGTCAGTTAAGCATCTGACTCTTGATCTCAGCTCAGGTCTTGATCTCGGGGTCATGAGTTCAAGCCCTGCACTGAGCTCCATGCTGGGCATGAAGCCTACTTAAAAAAGAAAAAAAAAAAAACCCCACAGTGGAGGAATAGATATTTTTTAAAACAACATAGAGAAAATACACACACATACTCACACAGAAGACTCAACTATACGCTGCTTATAAGCGGCACCCTTAAACTTCAAGGACACACATAGGCTCAAAAAGAAAAGATGGAAAGAGATATTCCATGCAAATAGAATGCAAAAGAGAACAGAGGTAGCTATACTTCTATAAGACAAAACTGACTTTAAGTCAAAAATGGTAGTATGAGACAAGATAATTCTGAGGATAAAGGGGTCGATTCATCAAGATGATATAAAATTAAATATAAAACTATATGGAACCAACATCGGAGCACCTAACTATATTAAGCAAATACTAACAGACCTGAAGAGAGTAATAGACCATGATACAATAATGGCAGGGGTTTCAATACCCCGCTTTCAATAATGCATAAATTATCCAGACAGAAAACCAATAAATAAACATTGAACTTGAACTACACTTTAGACTAAATGGACCTCTCCATAGTAAGAGAATATTAAGTTACATTTATTCATACATTACCTTAATATATACATTCATATACTGTATTCGGTTACCAAAAGAGTCAGCAAATTTAAAAATATTGAAATCATACCAGGTATCTTTTCTGACCACAATGGTATGACACTAAAAATCAATAATAGGAGGAAGACTGGAAGGTTCACACATATGTGGAGAATACACTCCTGAACAAATAATGGAAAGAAAAGTATCAAATAAACCGCCTAACTTTAGCACCCAACGAACTAGGAAAAACAAGAACAAACTAAGCACAAAGTTAGTAGAAGAGAGATTAGAACAGAAATAAATGAAATAGAGAATAGAAAAAACAATTGACAAGATCAAGAAAATGCAGTGATGTTCTTTTTTGAAGACATAAACAAAATTTACAAACCTTTAGCTAGACTTACCAAGAAAAAAGAGGGGACTCAAAGTTATCAATGAAAGAGGAGACATTATAAGTGGTACCACAAAACATACAAAGGATTATAAGAGATTTATAAAAAATTATATGCCGACAATTTGACAATCTAGAAGAAGTGGATAAATATCTACAGACATGGATATTTCTACCATGTCTGAATCATGAAGAAATATAAAATCTGAACGGATCAATAATAAGTAGGAGATTGAGTCAGTAAGGAAGAACCTTCCAACAGGGAAAATTCCAGGATCAAATGGCTTCACAGATTAACTCCACCAAACATTTAAAGAAGAAGTAACACCAATTCTCAAACTCTTTCCAAAAATTGAAGAGGAGGGAACACTTCTGAACTGACTTAATGAAGCCAGCATTACCTTGATACCAAAGCTTGACAAGGACAGTGCAAGAAAAGAAAACTATGGGCCAATATCCCTAATCAACATAGATGCAAACATTCTCAACAAAATACTAACAAACCAAATTCAACAGCACATTAAAAGGATCATCCGCCATGATCAAGTGGGATTTATCCCTGGGATGCAACGAAGATTCAACACACGCAAATCAACAAATGTGATAACACCCATTAATAGAATGAGAGACAAAAATCATATGGTCAGCTCAATAGATGCAGACAAAGCATTTCACAAAATCCAATATTTTTTCATGATAAAAACTCTCAAAAAACACCTCAATATAATAAAGCCACAGCTAACATATTAAATGGAGGAAGGTTGAAAGCTTTCCCTCTAAGACCAGGAACAACACAAGTGTGCCCACTCACACCATGTCTATTCAACATGGCGCTACAATGGCGATGGAGATGCTTTTTATTGAATGCCTTCCTTTGGCACTTGAATTTCTTTGAAACATACAAACATATTACTCTGATTAAACAAGAGCCAAACCACCACAACAAAATGGTTCGGGAGCTTAATTTTTTTTTCAAGATACAATAGGAATTTTATTCCATGTGTTTCTTTTTTTTTTTTTTTTTTTCTTCAGTTCCATTAGTGTTATTGCTCAGGTCTTTCCACTAGCAAAGGTGCGGTCCCACGTCAGTAGGCTGTGACCACCCCCAAATGCATGGCCAGTAGCAGCAGAAAGGGTAGGGTTTTCTCAATCGTCCTGGTAACTGCAATGGTGCTCACTTGGCTTAGATAGAGGAAATCTAGCCACCCAGAGATTTCTTAAGACTCAGAGCAGCCTTGCAGGAGAATTTCCCTAGTTAATTGACCCTTGTTAGCTTAAACGACAGCAGATAATCTCCAAAAGCGAAACTACTTTGAGTGGCAAAGCTGTTATCTACCGCAATGTAACTGCCCGAAATCTAGTGACTTAACACAACAACTGCCATTTTACTGTATCTCACAGTCATGTGGGTCAGGAATTCAGCAAGGGCTCAGCAGGCAACTCTCCTGTTCCAGGGGGTCTCTCAGTGCTACTCACTTGACAGGGGGCCTGTTCAGGAGGGTCCAGGATGGTTTCCATCACGTGTCTAGGGCTGTGGTAGAGTCGTCTGGAAAGCTGGGCTCATCTGGGGCTCTCAGCACCTAGGCTCTCTGTGTCAGAATTCCCTTCCTTTTTGAGGCTGAAGAGTGTTTCATGGTATGGCCATACTACAGTGAATACCACCGTTTACCCCTCCATCCGCCGGTGGACACCAGGGCTGCTTCCGCTTTTTGGCTACTGTAAAGAACGCTGCTTGGAACGTGGGTGGCCAAGTATCCGTTGGAGCCCCTGCAGTCACCAGAACTGACTATTTTGAGGAATCAGAAAGTGCAAAATCACTGGTCGGAAACTGTAGAGTAAACAAGTTAGAAGTCATCTGGAAGAATCCTTAAACATGAATAAGCTCAGGCTGCTGTCTGCAGCTGCCTTCCGTACATTTCGAGCAAGGGCTCCCATGGACAGACATTCATGTCACGGCACCAGGAACAGCAAGCACCCTGCTCTGATCCTTTAACACACCTGAAATATTTCTCCCAATTCCCTTTGAGACCAAAATTATACATTTAGGAACCAGCTGGCTGAGATGAGGGAGGGTGGTCTGGGGTGACAGCCTCAGATTCACTAATTGTTCAAGAAATACTGGAGCATCTGGGTGGCTCAGTCAGTTAAAAGTCTGACTTCAGCTCAGATCATGATCTCACAGTTCGTGGGTTCAAGCCCCATTAGAGCCCTGTGCTAACAGCTCAGATTCTGTCTCTCTCTCTATCTCTCTGCCCCTCCTCCACTCACACTCTGCCTCTCTCTCTCTCTCTCTCAAAATAAATAAACATTTTTTGGGGCACCTGGGTGGCTCAGTCAGTTAAGCGTCCGACTTCGGCTCAGGTCACGATCTTGCAGTCTGTGGGTTCGAGCCCCACGTCGGGCTCTGTGCTGACAGCTCAGAGCCTGGAGCCTGTTTCAGATTCTGTGTCTCCCTCTTTCTCTGACCCTCCCCTGTTCATGCTCTCTCTCTCTCTCTCTGTCTCAAAAATAAATAAATGTTAAAAAAAATTAAAAATAAATTAAAAAATAAACATTTTAAAAAATGTTTATATACATATATATATATATATATATATATATATATATATATATATATATATTTACTGAGTGCCTTCTATGTGCCAGACACTGTGCTCGGCACTTGGGATGTACCTGTGAACACATGAGACAAAACTCTGGCCGCATCCTAGTGAGGGGGGATGGGCAGATGCTCAAAAATATGCTTCATGACTAAGTGACTTATTTACTGGTACATATCAGCATCACTGTATTCATCCACTCGTTCATTTATTTAATCATTCAACAAATATTCACTGGGTACCTTTTCCTTCTTACAGAAAAAGGTATTTTTTATTTAAAAATAGAGCCGAGGGGCGCCCGGGTGGCTCAGTCGTTTAAGCGTCCGACTTCGGCTCAGGTCATGATCTCGTGGTTCATGAGTTCGAGCCCCGCGTCAGGCTCTGTGCTGATGGCTCAGAGCCTGGAGCCTGTTTCGGATTCTGTGTCTCCCTCTCTCCCTGACCCTCCCCCATTCATGCTGTCTCTCTCTGTCTCAAAAATAAATAAACATTAAAAAAAAATTTTTTTTAATAAAAATAAAAATAGAGCTGAGACAGAGCTGTGCACAGGACGACATGCTACCTGCCCCTCAGAGCTGAACTAACCAGCGTCCTATGTGTGAAACATCGTGCGTCGTGTTTTCTTTCCGAGCACTACTATTTACATTAAGGAAGACATGAGATAAAGATTTGAACTCAAGAGAAGACTGGAGATTAGGCGTGTTCAGCAACTGGAAACTCAATTGTGACAGAAATTCGAATCTTTATGATAAGTCCTCGTAATGGCATTAAAAACGCAAATAACATAGGCACGGCGCTCCTGAGGCATTCTTATATAATTTCAGACCTAGTCCTCCATTGTGTTACAATCAGAAAATAACAGGCCAGACTTCCCAAAAGCCTGAAACAAAATCACTGGCTTCTAAAAATGTGTTTATGCATATTTAGTGTCTCAATGGCAACAGCTCTCTTTTATGCTTTTTGCTTCAGAATATTACTAATGTCTGGTCAGAAAGCATAGCCGTAAAATTACCCCTCAGAGCTGATGTGTACCCAAATGGCAAGAAATATTCTATTGTGCACCGGTTCAATTTGACGTTAAAGAATGGCATGGCATTTCAGGGCTGCAAAAAAGAGAAAGGAACATTCAGAAACCATCAAAAGATTAAAAAGTAGAAACCGGGGCACCCAGGGGCACTTGGGTGGCTCAGTTAGTTAAGCCTCCGACTTTGGCTTAGGTCATGATCTCGTGAGTTCGAGGTGAGTTCGAGCCCCACATCGGGGTCTGTGCTCACAGCTCAGAGCCTGGAACCTGCTTCAGATTCTGTGTCTCCATCGCTCTCTGCCCCTCCCCCACTCACGCTCTGTCTCTCTCTCTCAAAAATAAATAAACAATTTAAAAATTAAAAAAAAAAAAAGTAGAAACTAAGACCAGTCATCCAGTTAGGCTAAAAAATGAATTTCTGTCTCCAACTTGGGGGTCCGTGGTGGACGGAGGGCTCCTCTTTGCCGTTCTGGCTGGAAGTGAGTAGGAGGTGTCCCTCCAGAGCTCAGTCTGTCCCCGGGAGAGAAAGCACCAGAGACAGGCAGGCAGGAGACCGCACAGCCCTCACCTCCCCCACCTCTCATGCTCCCACTTTCTCCATCAGCAAAAAGCCACCTTACACACGACCAGTGTGTTGAGTCTCTAGCGGGACACAACATTTGATCAAAAATAATCGATAAAAATACGTGCAGCGTAGGCACGACATCAAGCTTTCCGATTGTGATGTACGCGCCTGACGTGAGGCTTTTGATTGCCGAGAAAGCCACGGCAAAGACATCCACCTCCAATAAACACATGGCCAGCTGTAAGACACAGCTGCTGGCCAAACAGCCAGATAAGGAATGAGGCCACCACAACCCATAAAGTCCCCTCTCTCAGAAGGTTCCGGGGAAGCTACACATGACAGTTTGCGTGACTCTGCTTCTCCTGCCAGTGCCTTAACTCCCACTCTTAGGCCTTAAATGGTCCAAGAAAGAGTGAACCCAAGAAGCCCGAGACACCCTATCCTCAGAATTCCAGGCCCAACCCCTCTCTCTGCTTTGTTGTGCGGCCCTCGGATGTGCCGTGTAATGATCTGTGAGTAATAAACTCCGTTCCTCAAAGGTCCCTGACGGTTTTTGCCAAAGTGCATCCTGAAGCCAAAGCAAGAACCACAAGGCTGGGCCAGCCCCAGCGCTTGCTTTGGTGAGAGAACGTCTTCGGGGCCTCGCCGAGAGATACGTTATATGGGCCCAGGCATTCTGAGGGGATAGCATCGGTGCCAGAAGATCAAGACCAACACCGCACAACTGCTAAGCGGGGTTAAGGAACCTCAGTCCCTTCCTGAAGGAAACTGTTCCAACCTGCTACCCATAGCCCCAGGTTGCTGAAACTATGTGGCTGGAGGAAAGAGCAAGGATTTGAGAGGGAATCACGACAGGCACTAGGGAGCAGGCCAGGGCTAGCCAATGAGGGAGAGAAAGGGGGTTTGGGGTCCACCAGACAGCAGCCACTAGAACCAACCCTCTTACCATGGGGGGCCAGGCATGCACCCTAGCAAACGGCTGTGATAGAGCCACATCAGATTTGCCAGCTGTGGGGACTTTGGCTCAGTTTCCTCATTTGTGAAGTGGGGACATCGTAAGGGTTAAAGGGTTGGTAAGGGAAAGGATTCAGTAAGTATCAGCTTTAATACTGGCCTGAGTAATCATGGTGGAGTCAGATCCCCAAACCCCCTGGAGAGCTTATCTCTCAAGTTCTCCTGGATTCTGAAGTTTGGCAGTTCCTTTGAGGGTGCTGTCCCCAGACGCAGGGCCATGATGAAGTTTCCCGCAGTCCTTCACAGAAGGAGAAAAAGGAGGTCAAGTTGCTGGGTATCTGTAGAAGGTAGGCCACGGTCCTTTACTGGGAAAAAAATGTCCTTTGGTCCAGGATTATTAACTTTAAGGCCCCCGGAGTATGCGGCTGTCATTGCACACCTCCAGAGGGTTTCACCCGCGTTCACCACAATGTCAATGGCAGCCTGGCTGGCTCATTTCCTGACTTGGACCGTGCCTGATTTTCTTGTCTTTCTCTTCTTTTTCCTCCTCCTCATCTTTGCTCTCCTCTTCTTCCTCCTCAGTGTCCTCACTGGTGATCAGAGGAAGAAGGGAAGGCCACCAAGAATGTAGCTCAAGAGCCAGTCTTCACCTGGGAACAGAGACACAGCCTGGGCAAGAATGGAGAAAAGAGAGAGAGGATTAGCTTACTTTCTATGTTTCAAAATAGACGTAGCAAACTTAACGAAGCAAACAAACAAAAAACTCCCCCAGGAAACCTTAAGCATAAGAGAAAGAAAGGAAGAGATATGAGAATATAGACTTTGGTCTCCTTTGTCCTTTCCAGAAAATACATCTATAAATAAGTCCTTCGTGGATAGCCAACGAACAAGACAAAGATAAGTATCTGCATCCTGAAGCAAGCCACCTAAATATTCTCCTTACCATGCATTTAGTATGCTAGTTTTCCAATTTCTGTTCTTTAAATTCCATGCCATTTCTATTCTTAGAAGAAGTGAATAAACAGGGAGTCGAGATAATTTGGTCAAAATATAGGACTGCAAAGCAGGATTTCTAATAGGCAGTTAGTAGGGGCGCTTACCAATGGGGAACTTGATAAATTTATTTTCTCTGAATCTCCTTGTTTAAGAAAATGAGGGAATTGCATTAGATGATCTCCAAGGAGATCATTTTGAATTTCAATGTGGATTTTCCCAGCTACATCAAAAAGCCTGGAAATGAAGCCAGGGCATTTAATACACGGAAAGGCTTTAATTCGGCTGACCCCCTTTATTCCCTGATGCCAGTCTACAGAATCTGCTTCCATAAACCGTAACCATTCAGTCCAAATGCCAGAGCTCAGGACCCCCAGGGGAAGATACGAGCCAGGGTCATATTTATTTCCCAGCCACTGGACAACTATTTGATGGGCACTTCCTGTGTGTCTGGCTCTGGATGAGATCCCAGGAACCAGACAAGTAAGGAAGACCTCTCTTCGGAGCATTCAGAATCCAGGGGGAAGGAATTCAACACAAGCAATTCCCAATACTGTGATGTGTGCTTTAACAAAGTGTGCAGAGGGCGCTGTGGTCACCCATGTCTGTGTGCCCCAGGCCAACCAGGTCTCCATAGCCCTGTGGAACATGACGCACAGAACTTCCCTGATAAGAGAAAAAGAGTCGTCCAGTAGCAAACAGTCACACACAGTACTATCTTCAGTGACGATTTGGAAAGGTCAAAACGTACCCTGGTGACAGAAGCCAGCTCTGCTTCAGGGAAGAAACCAGTAGGAATTCAAGTTGCAATGCTGCCGTTTCTTACTTGGAGAGAGCCACTGGACCACCCTGGGCTCCAGCCGCTGTTGGCTGGGAAATGACCACCATCCTCTGGGCCCAGGGAGGGCAGGTGTGTCTTCGTTGTGGGGAGGGCAACTGCCATTCAATTATTCAAGCCACCCCTATGCTCTCTCTTCCCCCACCCACCCCGCCCTGCCTCTCCCCTGTCTCTCTGTTCTCCTTCCCCAGTTTCTCTCAGCCACACTACCTCCGAGAAGACAGAAGGGAAGCATTGTGCCTCTACCCCCAATCACCCACTGGGACTCAGTGACCATTAGGTGAGGGAGCTCAGCTTATAGCTGATGCTCAAAAGCTACTGATGGTCCACTGCTCAGCCTTTCCTGGTGGGAGAAGTAAGAGCTGCCTGTGAAACATGAAAAATTAATGAGGAGAATATGAGTGCCTGGGGTTCCTTTCTCCTCAGACCAAACCAAATCAATAAAAGCCTCAGCTCCTGCCAGTAAAGGGCAAAAAGAAGCGTGCATCACCTATGGACATCCAGAAAACCATTAGAACTACAGAATATTTGGAGCTGTAAGGCTCTGAAAGTTCCCCCAACTGTACAGAGAGGCAAACGGATGCCCAGAATTCTGGTGATTTAGCCACTAACATAGCAAGTTGGTAAGCAGAGTCTTGGTTCAGACTCATCTCTCTGAACAGGCTTTGCTGACACAAGTCAACAATCAGGAATCCCACTGGCCTCACAAAGTAATGGGGAGACAGGCCAAGAGGTGACATGGTGCAGAGAAACCCCAACCTCCTTGCTCTCAAAAAGAACCCCCAAGTGGGAATGGAGAGAAAGAGTATACCCAGGCTCACTCACTGCCTTGACCCTGCCTGGACCCCTGGGCCCACTGGTTTCCTCTGTCTTCGGGGTAACGACAGAGATAATAAGAACTGGACGCCTGCACAGTGTCCATCTGGTGGCTGGGGAGAGCCTGGGGGGAAACCACAGCCAATGAGCCTCAGCCTGAGCTAAACCAACAGTCCCCACGCATTCGGGGCAGCAAGGCACATCCAGGACCCTGCCCAGGCTAATTGGCTTGCAAATGAGGTAATAAAAACAAAGCTCTTTAGAAGTCAGTCCAATTTTCTAGGCACATGGGTCAGGTCACCTTATTTCGTCCTATAATTTAAACCATGTTTTTAAAGTCCTGCTTTGGGAATTCACAGCGCTTTATTTTTTTTAAAGACTTCATTTTTTGAGAGCGGTTTGGGTTCACCAAAAAAGAGAGGAAGGTACAGAGAGTTCCCATACACCCCCTGCCCCGACACATGCACGGCCTCCCCCATTATGAATGGCCCCCACCAGAGCGGCACACGCGTCACCATCAACGAACCTACGCTGACGCATCATCATTGCCCAGAACCCATAGTTTTCACATCAGGGTTCACTCTTGGTGTTGAATTTATGGAGCTTTTTGAGGCTTTTTATTTAACTGGTAGGGTGTCCCTCCTTTCTTCCTCCACTGCGAGTCTGGAGAAAAGTCCATCCTTCCACAAAGTGCTCTGGGGGCAAAAGGGCAACCCCGACATCAGAGCAAACATAGAGTGCCTGACCCCATTTCCCTTCTGGTGGCATGTGAAGTCACTGAGTGACACAGAATGTCAGTGACCCTCAAATTCATGGGGGAAATGAGGACACTGACCTATCAAAAGGGCCACAGCCAAGGAGACAAAAGGCCACCCTCTACAGAAGCCATCTCAACAGCAGCATGACACAAAACGATTCTCTCCGCCAGCTTTGCCAAAACCCGTGAGCACAGTCCTGTCAGCAAGGGGCAGGGGAGAGGACAAAGGACAGAGCAGGGTGACGTCCACAGGAGAGGCTGGCCAGGTGTTCCTGACACTGACAGCCCTGTGTGTCTCCATTCAAGGATGTTGGGCAAGAGATCATCTAACTAGTGTGACCGACCAGGCCAGAAAGACAGTCACAGAGGAGAGAAGGACACCAAAGGGTCACAGATGCTTTCTCACAATCTGGAATTTTCAGAATATTCTTCCCCAAACCTCTGCCTCCCAAAGGCCTTATCACCAGTCATAACGAATAATGGGGAC
This sequence comes from Puma concolor, assembly GCF_028749965.1. Taxonomy (NCBI): domain Eukaryota; kingdom Metazoa; phylum Chordata; class Mammalia; order Carnivora; family Felidae; genus Puma; species Puma concolor. The sequence goes on from NC_141677.1 coordinate 11,842,479, forward strand.
CCACCTTTGCTCCCACACACATTCATGAGAACCCCTCAAAGAAGACGGTGCAGCCCCACGTGCTTGCTTTTGAGTCCCCACCTGAGGACTCCAGTGGAGGCTGGTGATCCCAATACAAACCATGGCCAAATACACTGGGCTCTAGTGTGGATGTGTGCCTCACCTTCTGTTTAAAAATGTCAGCAGAACTACCCCATCGGGCCCTTCCCCCCTGCTCGCCTCAGCCACCACAAGCAGCTCAAACCTTCCTCTCAGCATCACCTGACTCCTGCTTCTGCACTGCTGGTCCTCTGCCCTTCTCACCTACCCAACCCCCCTCCCCACCTCCCCCACCAGGGGCCTTGGGCAATTATAGTCTGTGGTCAAAACATTCCTCCGGATCTTCAAACCCTTCTCTCAACTATCCATCTGCCTCTGGGCTCTAAATGAGGACCCTGATTACTTTGCACGCACTCAAATTGAGAGTGAATTAACCACCTCAGAAAATACAGCTTAGACCCATTATAAAAGGGTCCTACCATTCCCACCCCACATCTATCTATTTGGTACTCTGTTTTATTTTCTTCATAATACTTACCATTACTTGAAATTATCATGTTCGTTTGTATGTTCACCAGCATGTTGTTTGGTTCACCCCCTAGAATGAAAGTTCCGTGAAGGCTGCATACTTAATTCAATGCTGTAACCCTAGCGTCCTCATGGGCCCCATAGTAGGTGCTCAGTAAATATTTACTGAATGGATGGATAAAGGAACTACCCGCAGAGAGCACTGTGATCTCATGGAAGCACATAGGAGGAATTATGGGAGATGTGCGTGTGTGCGTGTGTGTGCGTGTGTGTGTGTGTGTGCGTGTGTGTGTAGGGACAGTGTAAATATCACTTGAGTATATTCACCATCAAAACAATGAAATAAATCAAAAAAAGAAAAAGATCAGCATGGGACACAGGGATTACAACAGGCTGACTGATAGAGAACCAAGACCAAGTAAAATGGTGCTAAACTGTTTACAAAGGAGAGCCCGAGACCTACTCCGCCAACTGCCTCCATACAAATGAACGGATGGCCCTTCCCAGCCCAATGAAAGACTAAGGGCTTATTCTGAAAATGGTCCCTACTTTAGTGATTGCAGGCCCAGCTGGGGGTGAAGTGCCATACTGAAACCAAGGGGATTAAGTGAACATCTATTTACAGATGCTGAAATCCCCAGCCTTCTTCCCCAATTTGGCTCTCAGCATGCCGGGAGGTGGGAGATTGGAAGACCTTTGGGGAATCTGGACAGCTCTGAAAGAATTAATGCCTACTGGCAGAGTTTTCCAATGCAGCAGCCAGCTACATTCCCTGCAGCGAATCCCAAAATTCCTCATGCCCCATCAACAAACTCAGAGCTTCCAATAGTCTTCTTAACATCCCACTCTGAAATATGAACAGACAACTAAGCATCATCAGACATTTAAGAAAAGTTCTAAAATAGGTGCAAAAATCCAAAAAAATTTTTTAAATAGTAAAAAAAAGAACTTGGAGGAAACAAAGTCTATGTAAGAAGAAAATTCAAAAATATTTCTTTATCAGAAAGAGGATTTTACTCCACTAACCAAAAACAAGATGCTTTTTCAAAAAGGAATATTCAGAGAATTAAAAAAAACTCTTGGAAATTAAAAACATGAGAGCAAAAATGAGAAATTAAGCAGAAGCAATGAAAAATAAAATTGAAGCATTTTCTCAGAAAGTGAAACAGAAAGAAAGAGAGATGCATTATAAGAGAGAAATGATAAGAAATTTGAAGTGCCAATTTAGGAGGTCTAACACCCAAAGAGTAAGTCAGAGAGGAAGAGAGAAAAGGGAAGAAATTGTCAATAAAAGAATATAATTTCTTACAACCAAATGACATGAATTTCCATTTGAAAGGGCCCGAGAAGTGCCCAGGATAATGTCATAAAATTTTGGAATACCAAAGACAAACAATGAAGCAGAGATCAAAATGGCACCAGAAACTAATGTCACAATGTTTTAAGCTTTTGAAAGGAGCCTTATCGTCAAGGTAGAGCACTACATCCAATCAAATGATCACTCTGACAAGGTAAAGGTAGTTTTTTCAAAGGTAGCTGTACTACCGTTAATTTACATGACAAAAACCTTAGAAACTATAATTACCTGAGGAAGCAATTTGAGTATATTCTCCATCAAAACAATGAAATAAACCAAAAGAGAAAACAAAATGGCACAGGAAACGGAATTCAAGAGGTTGATTGATAGGGAAGCAAGACTCAAGCAAGATCAATGAGGCACCAAGCACAGAACACAGCCAGTCGGGTCAGGCTGAACCACATGAGAAAGAAGATGAAATTGATAAAATACCTGGCTGCATCCAAATGTATGGAGAAGAAAATGGAGACATTAACACAGAGCTTGGGGTTGAATTAATGACCAGTACCAGATTAGTACACAAACTAAGCAAATAAGCAATCAAGACAATTCATTACTCTAGAGGAAGCAGAAGATTTTTCAGGAAAGTTAAAATGATTACAGTTTATTCCATGGCTCAGTTTGGAATACCATTTCAAAGGTCATATTAAAGTAAACTCTAAATATTGATCTTACCAAAATTATTATATAGGCAAATATTTTTGGAAGTTGGAGTAGGAGGACCAAATAGGTGGATGTTTGGGGTGGGGGTGAGGCAGGAAGGGTGGAAGAGGAATATAAATTGATGTTATCTAAAACTAAAAAAATCCAGAAATAACCATCCAGCAGGGTCGTTTAAAGTGTTTCTTTCTGAGAAAGGGGGCTCAGAGGAGAGAGAAGGAGCAAGGGGTGTCTGCCTTCAGTAGCAAGCCTTTTAAAATATTTGTTTTTAATTTAAAAAAACTGAATAAAACAGCAATAAATAAATAATAAAAGCAAAAGGTAATGATAGGACAAGATATCCTTGGCAGAGGAAATGGCATGGCATTGTATCAGCAGCACAGAATGTTGTGCTAACGTAAGGCTTAGAGGAGAAGAGGCAAAGAGAGGCAAAGAGACGCAAAGAGGAGAAGACAAAAGGAGATGAGTCTGGGAGTCCTTTCCTTATCTATGTTGTGCAAAGCTCCAGGAGAATGTTGCTCTGATCCCAACAATGAGAAAAAGCAGGATAGTCTACAAAATCCTAACTTGTCTTGAACCCGACAGAGAGCCGCAGTTTCAAGGCAACCAAAGGAGCTGAATTCCAAAGAGTGGCAAACCCCTCCAAGGATATTGGGACATAGTAACTCTTTCACCATTGGAGGAACATGGGTCAAAAAAGAGGCTGTGATAGAAGTGGGTAAGAAATCAGCTAAGGGGAGCCCAGCTGGCTCAGTCAATAGAGCATCCAACTTTTGATCTCAGGGTCATGACTTTAAGCCCCATGCTGGGAGTGGAGCTTACTTAAGAAGAAGAAAAAGGAGGAGGGGGGGAAAAGGGGGAGGGGAAGGAGAAGGAGGAGGAGGAGGAGGAGGAGGAGGAGGAGGAGGAGGAGGAGGATAGAAATCAGCTAAAAAGTGAACAAATTCCTTAAGGCCACATGTGGCTAGTCCATCAGTTTAGAACTGGGAGCCCTAGACACACAGAAAATTTGCAGTCATCCCAAGACTTTTCCATGAACCTCCACATGGCACTCACAAGAAAGACTGAAGGTGGCAGGGCAGGGGAACTGAGAGAGCTCTTCTCATTGACACAGGTGTGTGGCAGGTGAATGCTGCCTTTAGCGGCCAGTCACAAAACATCATCTGCTTCCCCAGACGTTCTTCTCACAAGAAGCAAAAACCTTAAGCCTAAAACTGAAGTTGAACCAATAGGACCATGAGAACCTCTCTATCCCTTCCTAATAAATTCAGTACCGAGTAATCAACAGTAACAGTTTACCAATGGAGAAGAGGAGTGAATGTGGAGAGAGAATCCACATTTGCTTAGATGTGCAAAGATAGCTGAAGGCTGAAAGTGGAATGAGAACACTGAGGAAAACCCTCTGGCAGCCCAACCCTGAAGGAATAGGGAGCCGTGGTACACTGAGGGTAACAAACAGCAAGGAAACTGAAATCTTGCTCAACTAGATTGACTCATTCCCACCCCCCCCACACACACACCCTAACAAATGAACTAGTGTTTCTATTTCCAGATGTAAATACTGCTTACCCAAGTCTCTACTGTTCTATAAATGATGTCCATCATTCAATAACAAATTACAAGACACATAGAAAAGCAAAGAAAACACAACCCATGGTCAAGAGACAAAGTAATAAATAGAATCAGATTCAGAGATGATCCAGATGTTATAACAGGAACAGGGACTTGAAAATAACTGTGATGTAAATGTTAAAGGATCTAATAAAAAAAAGATGGACCAGTGCATGAACTTAATGTAAGAAGAGAGACAGAAACTATTTTAAATGTTTGTTTGTTTGTTTGTTTGTTTGTTTGTTTGTTTGTTTGTTGAGAGAGAGAGACAGAGTGTGAGCAAGGGAGGAGCAGAGAGAGAGGGAGACACAGAATCTGAAGCGGGCTCCAGGCTCCGAGCCATCAGCACAGAGCCCGATGCGGGGCTCGAACTCACAAGCTGTGAGATCATGACCTGAGCAGAAGTCGGACACTTAACGGACTGAGCCACCCAGGCGCCCCTATTTTTAAAAAGTCAAATAGAAATGCCAGAAATGGAAAGCATAATATCAGATACGAAGAATTTTTTTGATGGGCTATTGGATACAGCAGAGGGAGAAAAATCATTAAACCTGAATTTATATTTTTAAAAATGATGTGGGTATATAACGTACTGCATGGTGACTATAGTTAATAACGTGCTGTATATCTGAAAGTTGCTAAGACAGATCTTAAAAATTCTCATCATAACAAAAAAATGTAACTATGTGCGGTAATGGAGCTAACTAAATTTATTGCAGTGATCACTTCATTATATATACAAACAACAAAATCATTACATTGTACCTTTGAAGTTAATATAATGTTAAATGTCAGTTATGTATCAATGAAAAAAGAAAAACCAACAAAAATATAAGATAAACATTGTACTTAAAAAAATAGTTAATGGAAAAAATGGGCAATTTGATTAGACATTATCCCAAAGAAGATACCTAAAAAGCCAATGATCCTATGAAAACATACTCAACATCGTTAGTCATTAGGGAAAAGCAAATCAAAACCCCAATAAGATACCAATGCACAGCCATGGGGATGGCTAGAACGAAAAAGACATTAACAAGTATTGGCAGAATGTAGAGAAATTAGAACCCTCATCATTGATGGTGAGAATGTAAAATGGTACAGCCAGTTTGGTAAACAGTTGGAAGTTTCTCAAAAAGTCGAACGTAGACTCAGCAATTCTACTCCTATTCTAGGTATATACCCAAGAGAGCCAAGAGAGTTGAAAACAAGTGTTCAGACAAATATTTATAGCAGCATTATTCAGAATATTCAAAAGATGGAAACAACCCAAATGTCCATCAATGAACAGAAGGACAAACACAATATGGTATATCCATGCAATGGAGTTATTATTCACCTATAATATAGAAATGAAGTCCCAATGCATGCTACAACACGGATGAACCTTGATGACATCGTGTTAAGTAAAAGAAGCCACTCACAGGGACCACATATTGTATCCATGCATTTATGTGAAATGTCCAGAATGGGTAAATCCATAGAGACAGAAAGTAGATGAGTGTTTGCCAAAAGCTGGGAAAAGGAAAGAAGGGAGTAACTGCTGGAGGGTTCATGGTTTCTTGTCGGGTTGATGAAAATGTTCTGAAATTAGATAGGGGTGATGGTTGTACAACCTTGTGAATGTACGAAAAAGCACTGAACTGTATACTTTAAACAGATGAATTTTATGGTGTGTGAATTATATTTCAATTAAGAAATTGACAGGAGGAAGAGGTTGATAAAGGCAGTATAGGCAACACTGTCTCCATAAACTTGAAGGATGTTACGATACTGATACTGAAGGATGGGAGCTGCAGATATACAGCTAAGTGAGTATGCAGATAGTCCAGAAGGTTAGAGGCTTGTCAAGACACTACAGAGGCCAAATTGGTTGTGGGGCCTGAGGGGAAGGTAGGAACCAAGGGTAATTGACAGATGCCTTTGGAATTTGGACACAATACCTGGGGAACACTGGTTAGGAACTGGGACCGATTTGAGGACTTGGTGAGGTCCATTTCAAATATGTTGAACTCAATGCATGGGCAGGACATCTGGGCGAAATGGTTACCAGGCAGTTAGATACTGAGAATTCCAGAAAGTGGTCAGAGGTACAGATGGGTTCTGGGGAAGAAAAACATAAAGATAGCAGCTGAAGTTGCAGAAGTGGATAATCTCACTTACAGAGACAATGAGGAAAGGAGGAAAGAAGGCCAAGGGCAGAAGTTTGAGAAATGTCTGCTTCTGCGGAAAAAGCATCAGAAAAGCCACAGGATGGGAGAGCTCCGTGGACAAAAAGGGGTGCCGACGGTGTAATGTGTTGCCACAGAAATCATACCTACTAACAGGCTATTGGAAATTATGAGATCTGCAGCAATTCAGAAGGAATAGTTCTTTGCAAGGAGTACGAGGAGGAGCCGGAGTCCTCTCTGTGATCAAAGACTGAGAAAGCTTAGTGCTGGGACAACACAATACTATTCACTGCCCTTGACTTCCCATAAGAACAAAGCCAGAGTCTCACAGTATATGACACTCCACTGCGGAATAGAGCACCGTGCATGAATATTCCAGCCCGAGAGCCAGAGTGAGACCAAAAGGCTCTCTCAAATTCCATAAATTGACGTGGCATGTCCGTGTTAAAACAAGCAGGGCACCACCCCGTCCAACCTTCTCAATTTTTAGACGAAGAAATTTTAAATTCTCCACATGGGGCTAAATTAATTTTCCCAAGGAAATTCTCCCAGTGGAAGAGCCAGTTCCGTACCTAAGGATCCCTGCCTCCTTTACTGCCACTGTCTCTCCACCAAAAATATCACTCACCTTTGCAAAACAACCTCCAATGCTCTTTAAGAAGTGAGAGAGAGGAAGCAATCGAAACACAATGTCCCGAAAAATCTGCTCCTTAGCCTCTCCTGTTGGAAATCTGCTCGGCCTTTTTTTGTAGTGGTCTCCCAGCTGTGAGAGCGGACACTTGTTCACTTGTCATTGATTAGGTAAATCTAGTAGAAGATTCCCTTCCTTTCTTTCTCACAGTGATTCTTGTTGCAGTGTGTCAACTGGGATGCCAGTGAGTGACAGCGTTTGTCCAACAATGACAACAGTTGCCCTTAACATCAGCCATATAGAAGAAGCTTACTAAATATTATTTGATGACGATGATGATGATGACAATGCAGCCATCCACAGCCTTTATCCCCTTGTCACTTTTTCCTCGCTGCCCATAATCACAAAGAAGAATCACACACACACACACACACACACACACACACACACACACACACGCATGTGTATTTTTAGCTTCCTATCTCAAAGCATTTGGCAAGCTGAAAATTCATGCACCAGACACCTGCAAGGACCATCTTGCAGCTCACAAAAATGCAGCCTGCTCCAAGACAGCATCTGTTCTGCAGCGCAGGGCAATGGCACAGAAGAGCCCGGGGCAGGACCTGAAGACAAATGACACGGCAAGTGAAGCAGCAGGTGGGATTCCAAGTAGCCGGAACAGAAGGAGCAGATGGTAGAAACAGAGCAGCCAAAAAGGGCTTCTTTACCCAAAGTGCTGTGGATTCCTTCATGACCCCAAACGCCTGAAACCCGAAACAGATGATTGCTGGATCTAGAAAACAAGAATGGGGGGGTGGGGGGGAAGATATTTTAAAGAAACACATTATAGCCCTTCCATACCTGAAGCCATCTGTGTCTAGAGGGCTGGGCGGCTGGGACGCAGGCAACATGCATGAAGACACAGTTTCCATATTTATAATTAGACTTGCAACTTCAAGGTTGTGACCAAAGCTGGCTACAGGTGGCCACCAAATGCTTGCTGGTTTTGCAGCTGTTCAGAGAACGTGCCTTTACTGGATTTCACTGGTCCACTGTGGTGGTAAGAGTATGAAGGTTCTGATTTGCCCAAGCAAATCAGAATTTAGGTCAGAAGGGCATTTTAGATCTTTTGCCTGATTCTCATGGGCCTGGGACCTAGAGACAAGTACGAACAAAAGAGGGTCTTTTTAAAACCAGACACAAACACAAACGCTGCCTCTACTCTTCTCTCTTCCCCTCCTTCTCCTCCTTCCTCCTCTTTTTCTTTCTTTCCTTCCTTCCTCAAAGATGTTTTTATTGGGGCGCCTGGGTGGCGCAGTCGGTTAAGCGTCCAACTTCAGCCAGGTCGCGATCTCGCGGTCCGGGAGTTCGAGCCCCGCGTCAGGCTCTGGGCTGATGGCTCGGAGCCTGGAGCCTGTTTCCGATTCTGTGTCTCCCTCTCTCTCTGCCCCTCCCCCGTTCATGCTCTGTCTCTCTCTGTCCCAAAAAAAATAAATAAACGTTGAAAAAAAAAATTAAAAAAAAGATGTTTTTATTACAGTTTCTCTTTGACTTCTACACAATTGGATAAACGCATTTCTTCTGAAACACCAGAGTGAATGCTAAAAATATCAGATAATTTGTGTTCCCATTTAGATTTTTTTTTTTTGTAGTGTTGCATTGAAAGCATTGGAACAATAAAGGAAATAACTTGTTCATAATCACATCATTCTATCGGCCATGTATTTTTTTCCTTGTTTCCTCCCGGTCTTTGTTCACAGACTTGGAACATACATCGCATAGAAAGGACCATGTTGTACTTACGATCTCTCTTTTCTGTATTTTTCCCTGAATTCCGAACCTTCAATTCTTTTTCTTGCTGTATCTGCCCTTCTGTGCCACGCACGCCACAGCAGAAAACTAGCAGAAGCAGGGGACCCAGTGTGCTTGGTTCACTGTTTCAGGGTCTGGCATATTGCAGGCATTCAATAAATATTTTTCTTGAATAAACCTAAATTTTACAATTATACTTTTTAACAGCTGCCTGGATACCACTGAGTAGATCATATGGTTATTTCCTGCCTTTGAGTGTTTGCTTCCAACTTTTCTCTAACATATGTAGAAAAACTAGATGTATAACAAAATAGGTATCCACTTTCCACCCCTCCAGCCTTTTTTTTAGCTTTTTCCTTAATATGATGTTTCAAGAGGGCTGTCTATGGTTTAAATGGTCTTAACATTCTTATACCTCTTGACATGTATTTCCAAATTACTCTTCCAGGGAAGACAGTCCCCTGCCTGTCCTGAGCACGCATCATTGGAGAAGCTTCTGGCTGATTCCTAGGGGCGGAGCTAGGAGCACCTGTGGGATCTCATGGCCTCGGGTCCTCGGCTTCAGAGTAACCGGATGCTTTTCTTGTCCTCTGTGCATGTTCCCAAGTGCTTCCTGAAAGCCATCACCTCTATCTTTCTTGGTTTAAACCACTAAGAGGAGGCTAGGCGCTGATGCTGATGCTGACAGCAAGTTGGACTGCAGGGACGCTTTTTGGAGCTCTTGCCTACCACGTGGGCTGAACACAGCCTTCACACATCTGCTCCTCTGTTGCGGGACCTCATCCTCTGCTCTGGCATCGCTTACTTTGCACAAGATGTGTCTGTGTAAAAATGCTGTTTCCCCACCCACTCCTTCTCCGCAACTGCCTGTCCCCAAACCAGCACCCATCACGCGACATCTGCTGGGCACACGTGGGGCATCATCGGCTCCAAGAGGAAATTCATAGGGAACTCACAGTCCAGCCACATCCGTGGGTTGTCAGTTACCCTGCCACGTCCCCATGGAGAAGATAGTGGAAGACGCTGGACGCCAGTGTCGGAAACCCTTGTTCTATTTCCAGAAGCTGCAAGATCATGGATGAATCACTCACCACCTACGATCCTCAGTCCCCCTCTCTGTGAAAGACAAAGAAGAACGGCTCTCCTATCCCTCCCGCTCATGGTGAGAATCAGTGAAACAATGTACGCTAACACTTTGCAAACTGAGAAGTGTCAGTGGACGTACAGCGTTGTTGTCACCCCTGCGGTACCAACTCTGAAGTACACAAGAGACCGATAGGGGGACAGGCACCCTTGTTTACCTTCTTGACTGCCACGTCCTCCTCCATCCTGCCTCCCTGAACCCCAGTTGTGTTCAGGTAGAGGGTGGCTCTGTGCTCGGCACAAGGGGATCATGACTGAACCACAGGAATCGTGGAAATCCTATCCCCTCTTTGCTACTTTGAAGTAAGCATGTGATCTGGTTCAGAATCATGACACCTGCAGGAACACAGTGCAGTGAGGGGTTGTGGGAAAGACAGCCCTCCCTGACATGAGGAGGAAGCCATGTGAGGAGGAGCCCTCCTCCTTTCTGCTTGATGTCGCCACTCGAGGCAACGGTGCTGGGCATTACCGCTGCCCTCTGGCACCCGGCAAGGGAAAGCCAAGAGCAACTCGGGTGCTGATCCAAGGTCCTGACTTGGTTGAACCAGTGCATCAACACCATCTCGAAATGCCCATGTCCAGATTCCTTGTTTTGTGCGATTTGCTACCAACAACAGTTACTCTGTCTCTCTCTCTTTTTTAATGTTTATTTACTTTTGAGAGAGAGAGAGACACAGAATCCGAAGCAGGCTCCAGGCTCTGAACTGTCAGCACAGAGCCCGACGCGGGGCTCAAACCCACCAACCATGAGATCATGACCTGAGCTGAAGTGGGATGCTTAACCGACTGAGCCACCCAGGCACCCCAAAGCACCAGTTATTATTCTCTTCAAGGTACAAAGCCGAGATGCATGGGGTGGTGCAGGGGGTTCAGCACACTTCGGCTGGCATGTTCTATTCCTCGTCCTCTGCCTCCACCACTTTGCTTTGTTGTGGTTCACTCTTCAAATTACAATAATTAGTACACGTCGGAGGCAAAAGCAAAATCATATAAATTTGGGAGTGGAAACAGAATGAAAATATGACAAATATGTGATGAGGAGAACCGTGGGCACGGGGGCAATGGGCCAGCAGGTCTACCGACCTGCAGACATGGGGAGGCTAGGACACAGAACTGGGCCCGGTGGGGGTAAATGAGGGGATCCTGGGGCTCAAAGAGACCCTCTGAGGAGGAGAAAGGCTTCCCTCTGGAATACTGTCACCTACCCCTCGGCTGTCCCCAAGTGCAGCTCTTATTCCCACGAGTAGGCTGGACATTGTCTTTGTTATCACACAAGTTATCAACGAGCTTTTTGTTTTGTTTAGTTTTGCTCCTTAAGTGCATGGCCCTGTACCAAGTGTCTTCCTTGGCTCCTGATGCATAATCATCACTGGTCCTTACATAACCCCTCTTGCTTTCAGATTTATTTTTATTATATAACAAACTGCCAAGCCAACCTCACCAAAGACTTAAAAATTTCCCAATGACACGCACGCACCCATATGCTCATCTACTATCCCACTTCCCCGCTTGCTTCCTGCAGCAAGTTAACACCTTGGGTTTTGTATTTATCATTCTTAGCCTTTTTCCTTTTTTGTGTTTTACCCCATCTATATGTCTGTCCACCAATACATTGTTTGATTTTGCTTGCTACTTAACAAGTGTAGTTAAAATTCATCCAAGTTGTCTCACGTGGCTGGAGCTAATCTATTTTTCACTGTGTTGTGATAGTCCGTTGTGTGCATATATACCACAATTTATTCTCTTGTTGAAGGACATCGGTTGTTTGCATTGTTTTATTGTATAGAACAAGACTCCCATGAACAGTCTCGCATGTGCGTCTTAATGCACAAGCGCTAAAAGGTCTGGTGGATATTTACCTACAGTGGAATTGCCAATGTGCAAATATTGAAATGGACATGATAATGCCAAATTATTTTACAAAGCAGTCGCTACTTTCTTTTCCCACTGGCATTATATGCGAGATCCCAATGACCATGTTATCACTAATACTTAGCATTGTCAGACTTCTTAACTTTTATAATCACATGGGTATCAAATAGGGTTCTACTTGTGCACAGGCTTTGCAATCCCCTGGGGGCTTAGCATCTTTTTATGTGTCTATTGGCCACATGTGGTTCTTCTTAGATAAAATACATTATTATGGTTTTTGCCCAGTTTTCTATATTGGTTTGCTTTCTTTTTCCTACTGAGATGTAAGAATTCTCTCTTATTCTTGAGTAACCTTATTGGTTAGTTTTGTGGTACAAATATCCTCTCTGGTTCCTCTCTTGCAAGGATACACAATTATTCTGAGAAACAATATATTCTAAATACACATTAAGAAAGACTTCAGTATTTGGTATTGTCAGCTTTTTGGAGTTTGGCCATTTTAGTAAGTGTGCAATAGTATCTTGTTTTAATTTGCAATTCCCTAATGACGAATAATGTTGAGCAGCTTTTCATATGCTTATTTGCCATCTGTGAATCTTCTTCGGTGAGGTGTCCAGATATTTTGCCCATTGTTTTTGTAACTTGGGTTCTTTGTTTTCTTATTGTTGAGTTTTAAGATTTCTTTGTATATTTTGGATACGAGTCATTTTTGCAAGTATTTTCTCCCAGGCTGGGTCTTCTCTTTTCATTCCCTTGACAGTATCTCTTATAGGAAAGTTGTTTTTTTTTTTTTTAATTTGAATAAAGCCCAATTTACCAACGTTTTTCTTCGGCGGATCACGTTTTTGGCATATCTAAAGATTTTTTTTTAATCTTTATTTTTGAGAGAGACAGAGACCAAGTGTGAGGGAGGGAGGGGCAGAGAGAGGGGGAGACACAGAATCCGAAGCAGGCTCCAGGCTCTGAGCTGTCAGCACAGACCCGATGCAGGGCTCGAACTCACAGACCGTGAGATGACCTGAGATGAAGTCGGATGCTTAACTGACAGAGCCACCTAGGCACCCCACGTTTTTGGCATATCTAAAAGCTCATCGCCAAACCCAAGGTCACTCGTTTTCTTTCCTATGTTGTCTTCTTGAACTTTTTTCATTTTGCATTATGTATCAAGTCCAAGATGTATTCTGAGTTAATTTATATGGAAGGTGGACAGTCTATGGGTAGGCTTTGTGTGTGTGTGTGTGTGCGCGCGCATGTGTATTTTTGCATATGGTCATGTGCTATTTGTTGAAATACCTTTCTCCATTGCAATGCCCTTGCTCCTATGTCAATGATAAGTTGACAACATTTGTGTGATCTATTACTGGGTTCTCTATTCTGTTCCACTGATCCAACGGTCTGTTCCTTCACCAGTATCATGCTGTCCAAATGACTGTGGCTTTATAGTAAGTCTTGATGTCCAACAGGCAGCCTTCTAGCTTTGTCTTCTTTTTCAGGATTGTGTTGGTTGTTCTGGGTCTTTTAGCTTTTCACATAAACCATAGAATCAGTTTGTCTATATCCATGAAAGAACTCATTGGGATTTTGATTAAAATTACATGGAATCAAGGAAGAAGAAGTGACATCTTAACAATAGCGTCTTCCTATCTGTGAACATAAAAGATCTCTCCGGTTAATTTTTTGAATGTTGTATTTTATTGTTGTCTATTCTTTTAGGAATAGAGCATGAGGTAGAAAGAAATAGCTGCTAAGGAGGTGACTCAGGTGAGGACATAAGACAAACGTCTTCTTTTTATTTTTTTTTAATTTTTTTTTTAATTTTTTTTTTCAATGTTTTTTATTTATTTTTGGGACAGAGAGAGACAGAGCATGAACGGGGGAGGGGCAGAGAGAGAGGGAGACACAGAATCAGAAACCGGCTCCAGGCTCTGAGCCATCAGCCCAGAGCCCGACGCGGGGCTCGAACTCACGGACCGCGAGATCGTGACCTGGCTGAAGTCGGACGCTTAACCGACTGCACCACCCAGGCGCCCCCAAACGTCTTCTTTTTAAATAAAACTGAGAAAAATATCATCCAAATAAGGAAGGGGCAGACCTTAAATCACATATACAACAAATAAGCAAAGACCAGGAGCTCTTTTGATACTTAGACAAAGCATATAGTGTATAAATAGGATTATATAAGCCCTAAAACAAAAGCTCTTTGTTGAAAGAATTTGGTGCCTATAAAGAGTTATCTGTTTGGAGTACCTGAAGAACTCCGCATGTAAATCATAGTCTTAAGTTTTCAAAAATTGGTTAGTTGGACTCATTTTTAAAAGAGATAAATTGGAAACTTCATTTACTTATCATTAGTTAGGCAGTGATCCACGACAGCATTGGGATAAAATCTAATTTATCTCAGCAAACTGGGGCGTGGCTGTCACTGACAAAATGAGGAAGTAATTTGAAGCAGTTCTTGTTCTATTTGGGTCAAAACAGAGTCTGATCTCAATTTTCTAGGTCACTTAAGCAAAAGTCGTCCCCGGGACTGGAGAACTCAGTACTTGCTCCATTTCTCTGTCTTCTCTGGTGGAGGATGAGTCCATGCTGGTGTTTCTCTGAAGAAAACACCAGCACAACCTGGATCCTCTTTAGCATGAAGAGTGAATATATGTTAATTATCCTTTCCTTCATTTATTTAGTCAACAAGATTGTAGTGGGCACTATGTGCCAGGCTCTGTGCTAGGTTCAGAAGAGAGGAGTTCCCTGAAGAAAAACAGAGCAAAGGAGGGAGACAGCTTGCAGGTCCTGTTTTATACAGGGTCCGTGGACGCTGGGGCCAAGAGCACCATCCAGGGCCTTCCTTGTAGGACTTGGTGAGGACCCCGGAGGTCTTGCAGTAAGAGAGTGAAATGCCTTGATTGCGATTTGTGAAGGCTCACTCCTCCCTTTACTCTGTAATAAAAGCATTTTCTAACAACTAAAGTTAAAGTAGGAGCTCAAAGCTCAGGTCTGCCACATGATCTTTTACAGGAGCACGCCAGAGACAAAACCACAAAATGTTGATACGTTCCAGAACTTCAGCCATAGGATGCTGGTGAGTAATTTCCCAATAAATGTATTTCTTTATCACATTTTATTACATCTTTATTAAGACTAAGTATTAGTCTTAGCACAATTATTTTATTCTGCCATAAGAGGACCTTTAGACTCTCATACTGATAGGGAAAGGGATGCTTACAGAGTCAGTAGCATTTTCTAGAAGCTCTGTATGTGTGGGCTTCTCCTTTCCTCAGTGAGTTGGGAGACTTGATTGTTTGCCCACAGGAGCTTGAACTCTGGACAGAAAAGCTGTAAGTTCAGAGCTTCGGTGCAGAATGTGAATGAGCTGTGTCCATATCACATCATTACAGGGCTTCCTAGGCACTCAGAAACCATCCAAACAGTAAGGAAAGTGCTTGGCTTGCTCAGCTATATGTTCTGAACAAAGCAATGGCTTTCACAGGAAAGCAGTTTTCTTTATACTTAGCCAAGTACAGTCTACGGAATTAAACAAACCTAAATGGCCATCCTGGTTCTGCCTTATTAACTAGATGACCTTGACTAAATTACCCAGTCTTGCTGAGTCTTAGTTTTCTCTTCTGTAAAATGGGAAGTTTTGATGACGAACAAAGTACCTGCCTGTAAAGTGCTTAGCATAATGTATAGTCATAATTAATAGTCCACACCTGCCGGGTGCTATTATTATCGATTACTATGATCATTATGAACTTCCTTCCATTGCTCCCATCCATCTGTTGTAAGTAATTACTCTCCATGCTGGCTTGTTTTCCACACCCTCAAGGACCCGTAGGCCAACACATCGTTGCTATGTCTTTTAGCCTTTCCATAACCCAACCTGTACTGTCACTTCCTAGCTCACATCTTTCTTGGCTGACCCCAGAAACCCCCACAACCTCTAGATGGTGTGTCTGTGGCTGGACAACAGTCAATTTGTTTGGCAGCCTGTTCTTTTTTGGGAGTAAGCTGGCTGGAGGATGGAGACTGGGCTTGCAACAACACGTCTAGGGTCCACAGAAAGATCTTTGAGACTGAGTAGGGGATAGAGTAGACTTTTCTTGCCTGAAGAGACCTGAGATGGCCAAACATCAAGGCTTGGGAGCCTCCTTGAGAGGTCTCTGAGCCCCAGCTTTAGTAAGAACCATATGCCCCAGGGCAATGTGGCATTTCAATTATGCAAAAGCAGACTGAAAACCAGAAGGTCCTTGGGGCAGGCTGAAGAGTGGCTCCCCAGGAAATACGCATCTCAAATCCCTAGAAACTCTGAGTGTTACCTTAATTGGAAAAAGGATCTTTGAGGGTGTGGTTAAGGATCTTGGGATGAGGCAACAAGCCTGGATTATCTTGGTGGGCACTAATCACCATCATAAATATCGTCATAAGAGATACAGAAAATAAGACAGAGAAGAGAAGTCACAGAGAAGGTGATGTGAAGACAGAGGGAGAGATGAACCAATGCAATCACAAGCCAAAAAACGTCAAGGAACACACACCACAGTCACCAGAAGCTGGACAAAGCAAGGAAGGGTTGTCCCCTAGAGCCTTCAGAGGGAATGTGGCCCTGCCAACAACCTTGCTTTACATCTTCTGGCCACAAGGACAGTAAGAGACTACATTTCTCTTGTCTGAAGCCACCGAGTTTGGGTTAATTTGTTAGAGCAGTCACAAGAAACTAATACAGTCTCCCTTCAGATTTTCTGGAAAGCATTTATCTCCAACCCTAAGAACTCTTGAATGATCTCAGGAGGTGGTCACCCTCCCCACCCACCTCCTTCCCTCCCCTCCTCCAGAATGCATGATTGAGATTGAATTACTCAAAATCCTGATAAGCAGGAGTTGGAGCTAAATCTAAATCTCATTTTTAAAAACAAAGCTATCCCATCACAGTCCCTGCTTCCACAGCTGCTGGAAATTCCAGAGGGAAAGGAATTAAAAGCAATAGGAATCACTTTCTAGGGGCGCCTGGGTGGCGCAGTCGGTTAAGCGTCCGACTTGAGCCAGGTCACGATCTCGCGGTCCGAGAGTTCGAGCCCCGCGTCGGGCTCTGGGCTGATGGCTCAGAGCCTGGAGCCTGTTTCCGATTCTGTGTCTCCCTCTCTCTCTGCCCCTCGCCCGTTCATGCTCTGTCTCTCTCTGTCCCAAAAATAAATAAACGTTGAAAAGATAAATAAATAAATAAATAAAATAAAAAAAATTTAAAAAAAAGCAATAGGAATCACTTTCTTGAGCCCTCAAGGTATCGTAGCCCATTCCCAGAGGTCTCTGTCTCAGGAAGTCAAGACCAGCTCCCCCTGCCCACAAAGGGTAAGGATTTTCTCTGGAGCCACCGTAGGCAAACCTGGAGGCAAGCCTTCCTAATTTACTAATTTATCATCATCCTGCCCACACCCCTCCCCAGTGATCTTTGAAGCATTAATTCGTTCCACACGGAATTTACAATCAGATTAGTTGTAGTTTCCTCCTCTTTTGTTACTTACTGGCCAATGACCACCAAACATCCTAACTTTCTGTAGTCTGTCTTTGATCTCCCTAGTGGTGCCCCCCCCACCCCCTAGAATCTAGTACTACCAACATCTACTTTGCTGCTGATTCTCTTCCCAGATATTTTTTTTCCTTAAAATGTCAAGTTAGCCTAGACCTAAAGCCAACCTTTGCAGCAGCCTCATTAAACTCAGCTCAAAATCCATTTCTCATTTTCATTCTTTTGAACCAAGCTGCTGCCCCGACTCCCACTTCTCCTATCTAACTGGATTGTTGTGATGGAAAATCATCACTAACATCTAAGCCCTTCTCCCTTTCCTGGGGCTCTCTGGTAGATCTGACTATGAGATCATAAAACTTACTGATTTTATACTCACCGACGAAGCTTCAACTCTTTCTTTACCAAATGATATAAAAAATAATGGCAACCTGAAATGGTAGGCTTTCCTCCTGTAAGGGCAAAGCTCTTATCTTAAAATTAAAAGGGGGACGGGGCACCTGGGTGGTTCAGTCAGTTAAGCTTCTGACTCTTGGTTTCAGTTCAGGTCATGATCTCATGGTTTCGTGAGTTCCAGCCCCACAGCTGGTTCTGTGCTGGCAGTGCAGAGCCTGCTTAAGGTTCTCTCTCTCCTGCTCTCTCTGCCCCTCCCCCACTCATGCTGTCTCTGTCTCTTAAAATAAATAAATAAACCAAAAAATTAAAAATAAATTAATGGGGGGCACCTGTCTCAGTCAGTTGAGCATCCAACTTTGGCTCTGGTCATAATCTCACAGTTTGCAGGTTTGAGCCCTGTATCGGGCTCACTGCTGTCATCTCGGAACCTGCTTGGGATCTTCTGTCCCCCTCTCTCTCTGCCGCTCCCCGGCTCATGCTGTCTCTCTCAGAAATAAATAAACATTAAAAAAATTGGGGCGCCTGGGTGGCTCAGTCGGTTAAGCGTCCGACTTCGGCTCAGGTCATGATCTCGCGGTCTGTGAGTTTAAGCCCCGCGTCAGGCTCCGTGCTGACTGCTCAGAGCCTGGAGCCTGTTTCAGATTCTGTGTCTTCCTCTCTCTCTGACCCTCCCCCATTCATGCTCTCTCTCTGTCTCAAAAATAAATAAACGTTAAAAAAAATTTTAAAAAATAATTAATTAATTAATTAATATGGGAAGAATTACCACAGAAGTGAGACACTGGGGGGCATGATACAAATCAGTGTGCTGACTTTCTCCTCTTTCTCAGGACCAGGAAAATGGCACGCAGAGAACTTTACAGAGGAAGCAGAGAGCAAAAGCAGCTCCTTTCCTTGATTTACAACCCACACCATTTACATGGTGGACTTTGCTGAGGATTCTGGGAGTTAGGACAGGTGTTTACAGTGTCAGCCAGTTTAGCAGATCATGTAGAGGAGAGCCTTAGATATCCCTGCCCTTCAGAGCTCTTCAGCTGTTCCCACCATGAGTGGCCCCTTCTCCCCAGGTGCCAGCATCCTGCCTTGGTTCTTGGCCCTTCTTTCTCCCTGGATGTCCCCTATGTCCCTGCCACCAGCTCTCTGAAACCCTCGCTCAGAGGTATTCAAATGTCTTGCAGCTCCCTTGACCCACCCAAGCCACCTCTGACAGCTATCATTTCACAGGCCGAAAGGTTTATCACACTGCTGTGCTAAAAACCATTTCCTCCCTAAAAGGAATTCTGCCACCAGGTTTTGCAGTTTCTTATCACTCTGTCTTGAGGAGAGATATTTTTACGTTTTTATATTTGTGGAATGCAGGGTGTCTTTCTCCCGGCCTCCACTGCCTCCCCCTCTCCTACCAGAAACAGAGCCCTCGAAGTCTGTGATTGACAAAAGCCAGGAAAACAAAGCATGCAACTGATCCAAGCTGTGAGATGGGGGATGATGCTAGAAGATGAAATTCTTCCTGTGGTCACCGTGACCTCTCCTCACCAGTGTGCCATGAGGGGCCCTGTTTGCCAGCAAGGTGGGGCAGCCGGACAAGTGGCTGGGTGGGTGCTCACTCCTGCTCACCCACAACGGCAGATGGCAGAGAAAATCCCAATGAGCATGTGAATCCCAGGAATGAAGAAAGGAAGGAGCAAGGGAGAGAGGGAGAGAGGAAGGGAGGAAAGAAGGAAGGAAGGAAGGAAGGAAGGAAGGAAGGAAGGAAGGAAGGAAGGAAGGAAAGATGGAAGGAAAGAAGGAAGGAAGGAGAGAGGGAGGAAGGGAGGAAGGGAGGAAACAGAGAAGGAAGAAGGAATCGTGTCCAGAATCCCAGGGAGGCATTGGGCACAGAAGAGGAAAAGTGCGGAGTAGAATGACACCTCTTGCAAGGCGCCACCAACGAGAGAATCCTGATGATTCAGGAAAAAATTTTCCTTTTCTGAAACCTTGGCATCTTGGAGTGTAGGAAGAGAGTTCTGACCACAAAGTCCCTGAGAAAGGCAGGTGGGGTAGACACTGCTGAGCAATGTGCCCCTTCCTGTTGGGAATTTGGGCAAACTAAGGATCAGTGGGTGACAGTAGTTTGGGAATCGACCTGCAAATCCTGACCTGTACTTAGTGGGGTCCTCCATGAAACTATCCCTTGGATCACTGTGTCCCAATACCATGGCAATGCCTGTGTGCCTCTTAATTAAGCCAACGTTAGGAGCAAGCTGGGCTGAATACCAGCAGAGAGCGCATGGGAATTCTCTCTACTATCCTCACGATTCCTCTGTAAATCTGAAATCATTTCAAAATTTCAAAATTTAATTTAAAAATCACAACTTGTATTTTACTCCTCAAAAGCCCCATGGAATTCACATCACACCCTGGGTAAATCATTATCATGGCCTACTTGGTCCTCTGTGATCTGGCAAACCTCTCATTTTGACCTTATCTCCTCGTTTTCTCTCTCTCTCTCTCTAATTCCCCTTACTTATACTGGCCTTCTTACAGTTTCTCAAACCTCAGAGGCTCTGTTCGCCAGGTCCTCTCCACCTGGCATAGTCACATTGGCACATGGCTTGTCCCAGAGCTGGACCATATGGTGGTGCTATTTTTAATTTGTCGAGGATCCTCCATACTGTTTTCCACAGTGGCTGCACCAATTCACATTCCCACCACCAGCGCACGAGGTTCCCTTCCTTCCACACCCTGGCCAACGCTTGTTGCCTCTTGTCTTTTTATGACAGCCGTGCTAACAGGTGAGAGGTGATACCTCATTGTGGCTTCGATCTGTGTTTCCCTGGCGATCATGGATGTTGAGCATCTTTTCCTGGACCCTTTGTAGGTTTTCTTCTGAAAAATGCCTCTTCAGTGCCTCTGCTCATTTTTTAATTGGATCTTTTGGGTGTTTCTTTCTTTTCTTTCTTTCTTTTCTTTCTTTTTCTTTCTTTCTTTCTTTCTTTCTTTCTTTCTTTCTTTCTTTCTTTCTTTCTGTCTCTCTCTCTCTCTCTCTCTCTCTCTCTCTCTCTCTCTCTCTCTCTCTTTGCTATTGGGTTGTATGAGTCCTTGTACATTTTGGATGTGAACCCCTTACCAGATTTGTGGCTTGCAAATATTTTCTCCCATTCACATGCCTTTCCACCATGTCTGTGGTGCTGCTTACAGTACAACAGGAAATGAACAGACTATGCTTAGTCACCCCATGGGCTTCCCTTCCCCTGTAAGACATTGAAACTCTGACGTGCTGCAGGTTCGTGTCTGCTTTCTCGCTACGCTTTCTTCCCTGGCAGTCTAGTTGATTCCAATTTCCTTAAATACCGTTTACATCTCGATGACTCTCAGATTGTTATCTTCAACCCAGACAACGCCTCTCAGCGCCAAATGTATACATTCAACAGCTTTCTTCACCTGTGCGTTTGGAGAGGAGATGCAAACCCATCCCTCCCCGCGTCTTCCCCGCCTTGAGAGTGGCCTCTGCTATCTCTCTCGATTCAGACGGTTGCTGATGCCAAGAATCTAGGTAACACCGTGGGCTCCTCCATCCTCTCATCCTGCCCACCGAACAGCCCACCATCTGGATGTCCTGCCAATTCTACACCCAAAATATAACAGGACTCTGCCCACTCCTGCCACCCCATGGCCCACCACCTGGTCCACCACACCCCCGCCATCTCTCGGTGATGCAAGAAGTTCCCGTTGCCACTCTGGCCCCTCAAAGTCTAAGTTTTCCACATGTATCCAGAATGGTCTTTTAAAGGGACAAATCAACTTGTGGCCAGCCACTCCTGCTTGGAAAGCTTCACTAGCCTCTGTGGGTGCCCAGAGTAAAATCAAAGCCCCTAACCTGTTATAGAATCCAGGCTGGCAGCTCCCTTGTCTCCATTCATCTTTTGCCACTCTGCCCTTTGCTCCCCACACTGCCAGGCTCGCTGATATTGTGACAGTTTCTGGAACATGCCAAGCCGTTCCCCTACTTCTCTGACCTGTGCTTGGCTGGCTCCAGCTCTTCCTTTGATCTTGGAGACCTGAATGTTCCTTCCTCAGAGGCACCTCCCTGACCACTCTCTGAAACTCTCGAGCCTCATCTTGTGGGGTTCCTTCGCAGTACTGATCACAACGTTGTTTGTGTGTCCATTTTTTATTTGTTGTCTGTCTTTCCTCATAGAATGAAAGTTCTGTGACAATGGGGACACATCAGCTTGTCGGCAGCTGTGTTCTCAATTCCTGGCATGAGAGATGCCCCTACCTCCCTCCCAAAAGAGTCACTCAATGTATCAGTGAATCAATTCTTGGCCCCTCAGACCCTTCGTGCTGGCTAGCAGCAGGCTTCCGTGTCTTGAGCTTGGGGAAGAGGAGGTTAGGTTCTCTCAGGAAAATCTGGCACTGCTTTGTGAAGTAACCTCAAGTAAATCACTTTGCCTCATCCACTGCTCACTTCCTTCCCATGAGATGCTTCTCACCTAGCTCTGCTCAGATGGACGGGCCATGTTCCGATGACGCAGGTCAGGCGGGGAACAGAGCCTCATCCTCATGGATGCAAGGCATTTGTTTGCAGGCACTTCCTGTGCTATGTGTATTGATTCTAGAATCAGATTTAAGAACGTTCCCAGGAGGGCCCTCTGTTGTGCTGCCATCTGTGAGCCTAACCGCCTGAGCTGAAGCTATGGGGAAGGAAAACAGCGCCATTTCTGGAGCCCAGAGCTGTTGTTCTTGCATACTGCTGTCACCGAATTCTCTTGTCAAAGAGCTCAGTATGGAGATAACTTCCTGGTAAGTTTGGAATGACACGATCAGAACGCTGCTCAGCAAATTGGACATGTCGCAGGAAGCAACGAAGCAAGTAGACATGTCTTCTACGAAGGGCTCTGGAGTGAGAACGAGTTAGCGCTTCCAGAAAGGACAGTGGATCGCACACACAGCTGTATCAAGGGCACATCATCAGTCAAATAGGGGAGGCAGGAAACACCTAGCTGAGCATGACAAGGCATGCTGTACCCCCTTAAATGGAATGGATGGAATTTCCTGCACAAGATGCATTCACAGGCCCAGAAATCTTGACTATGGGTGGGATGAGCCCGAAGGACACATTATTAGATAATGCCATTTGAGAAAATGTTAATATAAACAGAGATGTTTTTCTTGTCCTTTTTCCCCCCTCACTCTTTCAGAGATATTTTTTGGTGGAAAACTCCTGCAGCCATCCATTCCTGGATTCAGACCAATCATATGACCATATGAAATTAAGATCCTCAAGCATATAGAAGGAGATCGACCCTGCTAAGTGTCACCGGCTAAACAGGAGCAGGAACTTTAGGACACAGGTTCTCTCTTTCACGTTTGGCCTGCCAGGTACATATTGCAGGAGGTTCTGTAGCTAAGCTCCCTGGTTTCTGAAAACACCAAAACTTCAGAACCAAGGATAACATCTTCAATCTACAAGTAGGACTCTGAGTCCTTGATTTCAAGTCCCTATGAACTGAAAACAATGTGAGTCCCTCGGATTTATGGAGACATGACTTCCAGTTTTGAATGTTTTAGTACCTTCCTTCCCACACCAAGGCGTGTCCCCAGAAGCAGTAACCTCTGTCTCCTAAGTTTCGTGAGGTGCCGAGCCACTTCCAAACAGTGAGAGAGGAACGGAGATAACTTGTCTCAACTTGGGCTGAGAACAGGCATTCTATTCCCTGGAAGGTTTCTTAAGGAAAGAAAACTATGTGAAATCCTGCTCAAAATTAGCTCTAATACATCATCTAGAAATAATAAGTTCATTTAGGTAAACTGTGCTGTCCAGAGACAGTCAAGTATAGTTAGACCTTTTTGTGAATTGCTTTACCTAGACACTCAGTCACACACTTACTCAATGTGTATTTCTTACCTTCCAAGGCAGAGAGCTCCATCAGTAAATGGAGTCATAAAGCTCAGGGAACAGGAGGCATAGCTTGAGTTTTCTGGAAGGCCTGGACATTGTGGGGACTTTGGATGGCACACTGGATGGCATGGAAGCAACAGGTAATGGAGAGAAAGAAGGAGGAAGAAGGAAAAGAAAAAAGGAGGATGGAAAAGCATCCAATCAACTGGCCATTTCCCTAGCATCCCAGCAGCTACTATCTGCCAACGAACGGCATTTCTGAGTTTATTCCCATTTGCTCTCTCTAGCAATGTGCTCTGATGGGAAACTGCCTGGTTTATGAATAAGCCAAAAACTTAGGAATTCTCGTTGGTTTTCAGATCTACAAGTAGGACCACTGGATCATTTATTGCAAGTGTTTGGGAACTGAACACAATCCATGAGCCACTCTACGATGCCAGTTCCAAGAAGAAGGAGCCCTTTCCACAAACACATGTGTCCACATCCCTCTGAATCTTAAGGGAAGGGCCTGTGTTCCTTTCCATGACCTCCAGCACCCACATGGTCTGGCCCCGGCTACCTAGCTGGCCTCTCACCCTACCGTTCTCCTCCTCATTTACTGATCCTCACCCACAATAGCCTGTCTACTCCTCGGACACAGATAGCCACGTTTTCACTCACTGCAAGTTATTGTTCTTGATATCTCCTGGCCTTAGCACTCTTCCCCAGTTCCCGGGTCCTGACGATGCCAGCCTTTTCTCACTCAGGTCTTGGTCCAAATGTCACCTCCCAAATTTCCACTTCTGGAAGTGGTTCTTCCCCCAAGAACAGCGAGCAAGGCTGGTGCAACTAGAACTACATCTGTTGGGAGGCATCAGAGAGCCACCGAAGCAGCGAGGAATCACAGTTCTAAAGAAGAAAGGAGGCCCAGGGGTGAGTCTGGCATCTGGGACCACTTGCCCCTAGAGGGGTTGGTAAATTCTGCAGGTGGAAGCTGAGAGCCTGCAACACTGAGCAGCGTTCTCCACACGTCATTTCGTGTATAGGTGGAATCTGAAAAGCAAACAAAAAGCAGAATCAGACCTACAAATACAGAGAACAAATCGATGGTTGGCAGAGGGGAGGGGGCTGGGGAGGGATGGGCAAACATGGGTGAAGAGGGGTGGGAAGACACAGGCTTCCAGTTGGATGAATAAGTCATGGGAATAAAAGTTATAGCATAGGGAATACAGTCAATGATATCATAATAGCGTAACCTATAGAGTTGTCGAATCACTATGTTGTACACCTGAAACTAACGTAACGTTTTGCGAGCTATACTTCGATATGAAACAGAAAGAGACAGAGAGAGACAGAGACACTATGGGTTTCAGAGACTGCTGGGGAGGGGAGCCCAGGAAAATACCCTAGGCTATCAGTTGCCTTTGAAATAAGTGTGAACTGACAGACCAGCCCCCTCAGGGTCTGAAGCTCAATTTCAAATAATCTAAATCCTCGATTGAATTAAGGCAGCTTGGAATTAGGAGTGTTTGTAGCCCAGATGCCTGCCAGAAGCAAAAGTGCATCCTCTCTGGAAGAATAATCACAGCATTAAAAGCCTCAAATTCTCTCTGCAGATGTTCATATACAATATCTGGCACTCATTAGAAGAGAATTTGGTGCCTAGAAAGATAAAACATGACGAAAAATGGAGACAAAAATAGACCACAGAAACAGACCCACAACAGGTCCAGATAATAAAACAGACACAAACTTCAAAACAACCATGGCAAATATGTTTGAGAAAGAAAAGACAAGATGAAAGATTGCGGTGGGTAACAAGAAATTACTACTAAAAACTAGAAAAGATGAGCCAAATGGAAATTCTAGTGTGGAAAAATAACACGACTGAAATCAAGACCACTTTGGATGGGTTTAGTGTCAGATTAGATACAGCAGAAAAGAAAATATATACACTGGAAGCTAAGCAAGAAAAAAAATAGAGGGACAAAAGAGAGACAAAAAGACAGAAAGAGACAGAAGAGACAAGACAAATAGGACATTGTGAAAAGTTCTGACATAGTTGAACTGGTGTCCTAGGTGGAAAACACAAAGACAATGGGGCAAAGGTGAATTTACTCAGCTGATGAGATTTCGTGGTTCTGTGTGTGTGTGTGTGTGTGTGTGTGTGTGTGTGTGTGTGTCCCCTCATGGCAATGTAGCAGCTGAAAGGAGCAAGGTTATATTGACCTCAAGACTCCATGTGTAGAAACACGGTAACACCACTTGCCTGCCAGACTTCTGCCCTCCGTGATACATGCAGGTGTCCCTACCCAGAGCCCACCCAGCTCCGCTGATGCATGTGATCCTGGTTCCCACTCACTGTGTCTCCCTCTGTCCTTCTCTCATTCTCTGATGCTTGCTACGGTAGTCATTAGTGCTATTCACCCGAATTTCTGGTTCTCCTTCTTTTAATATTTATTTATTTTTGAGAGCTAGAACATGAGTCGGGGAGGGGCATAGAGAGAAGGAGACACTGAATCTGAAGCGGCCTCCAGGCTCCGAGCTGTCAGCACAGAGCCTGACGTGGGGCTCGAACCCACCAACTGCGAGATCATAACCTGAGCCAAAGTTGGACGCGTAACCAACTGCACCACCCAGATGCCCCTCTTGTTCTCCTTCTAAGCATGGTAGGATTGGAAGTTAGGTGTGAGCCAGCTGTCACCTTAGTAGTGACATGTGACAGTCACATGTGTCACGTGTCTATTTGGTGAGGGAACTTAAAGACCCAGCGCTCAATAGAAACTTAACACATGTTCTCATCTCCTTGCCTAGAAGTCAAGACGGAGCCTCCATGGGCCCAGTTCCTGGATGATCACAAGAGACAGAGCTTCTGGCTGATCTACGAGCAACAAGCCACACGCACAAGAAATTAACCTGTCGCTTGAACACTGGGGCTCTTTGTCACCAACCACCGTGTGACTCGGCCCATGCAGACCTAGTTCAGTCTGCTCTCACCATCTACTTCCTATTTCAATCCAGGCACCAGGAGACCTTTGCTTCCTTTCTGTCTCTTGGGTGATGGAATCTTACTTTCCCCTTAGCTTTTCTGTACCTTTTCTCATCCCCTATTTATCTTTGCTGAAGGTGGTGACCTTCTTTATCCCCGAGAATGTACCTTGTCTCTACTCCTTTGTTCCAGACAGCTGCAGCTCAGTATGGCAAGGGAAGCTTCTTGGCAAGTGACTACAGATCACGTCCTAGGGGAAAGCTGCCTGGCCCCAGTCTTCTCTGAACTGCCACCATTCTGCCAGCACAGGGCCGATCCCCACTGCAGGCAGATGGAGAAGCTTCCCCAGGTCTTGTCTGACCGGGGAATTCAGCCGGTGACTCCTACTGGCAAAGACTACAGTTAGTTATGGATTCTGGGCCAGCCCCTAGCAGGCTGCCGGAGTGCTGCAAATGGAAACAGACAACAGGCTTTGGATGATAGCTTGAGAGCTGGATGAAACTAGAGAAAGCAATGCTTATGACGATGGCCTGGAGGCCACAGCGAGCATCACATTTTCTGTGAAAGAAGGACAGAGAGGCTGGAGAATATTTCATGTATTTCTTAATGCATAAAATTAGCTGTGTGTGTGTGTGTATGTGTGTGTATGTAGCCATGAAAGGGCATTCCTCCCACATTAACAAGGGCTAAGGACATCCTTTCTGATTAGCAAGATAAAATTATTTTGCATTTGTTGAGTATTTTGTTTCTAACAGCTCCAGCAGATCTCTGAATTCAAATGGCACAGTTGTTAGTGTACCTGTGTATGCACACGCACGTGCACACACACACACACACACACACTCACTCACTCATACCCATTTTCTACAAGCAAGGGGATAATGAAAGGGGGAGTCATAGATATGTGCAGAAGTCCCATCTCTTTGGGGGAACAGGTGGACTTCCTAACACCCCCTACAAAGGACAGTGGTAGCCGCTGGGCTCAGCTTGCTGTTTTCTGCCAACAACGTATCCAGATTCTAGCGCGCCGAGTCTCTGAATGACCCACGGCAAGAACCCTGCTGTTTCTGCAGAAAGCTTAAAAAAAAAAAAAAAAAAAGAAAGAAACAAATCCCCTCTGTTGCTTCCCCCCCAAACCACAGCGAGTAATTTCTCTCTAGCACTCGCTGCGGCTGGAGCAGGGCCGGCTTCGTGACTGTGAAAAGTGGCTGTTTCGCGGCTGTGCCCTGCCAGGGGGCACTCTGGAGTTCTTCCTTTCTCAGAGTCACAGAACGCCTCTCCCTGTAGTACTCAACAGTTGGCAAGGCTGACGGCTCAATCCTCCAGGCAGGGCTGAAACAGCTGCTATTCAAGGAACTATTTAAAAAATACTGGTGTTCCTTAGAGGCGGGGAGGTGAGAGTGGCATATTTCGCTGGAATCCAGGAAGAAAATGAAATGCGGTCCATCTACTCGGCGTCAGCTGTGTTCACGGACAGAGCAGGTGGCTGCCTATATATTGGTCTGTGAAGGGTGATAAGAAAATCCGCAGCCAGAAATCCACCCCCCACCACATCCAACTGGTCATGAGATGCTAGAATCTTCCTTTATGATTCCTCCTTCGGCATCCTCTTCGTGAATGCAAGGCGCTTTAGAAGATCATTGATCCTTAACGCTTTGTTATGGGCTGAATTGTGTTTCCCAGAATTCTTATGATGAAGCTCTAACCTCCAGAAGCTCAGAATGTGGCCGTGTTTCGAGAAGGGACCTTTAGAGGGGCAATTAAGGTTAAATGATATCATATGGTGGGCCTTTAGTCCACCCGGCTGACATCCTCACGAGAAGAGGAAATGTGGCCACACAAGAGATGCCAGGGACACACGAGCACAGAGAAAAGAGTATGTGAGGGCAGCCATCTGCGCCCCAAGGAGAGGGGCCTCCGAGGACACTAACCCTGTCAGCAGCTTGATCTTGGACATCCAGCCTCCGTAACCATGAGAAAACAAGTAGCTGTTGTTTCAGCCTCCTGGTCTGTGGTATTCTATCCCGACAACACTAGCAGACTAATGCACACCTTAACGTAAATTAGTTTATCTGATTCTCCACTCTTTGCCGACTAGTCGAAGTTTGGAGGAGAGATGAGAAACAGGTTCTTCCCAAGAAGGGAAAGGTCTGGAGAAGATTCCCAAAGAATTACGAGAGCTGAGCACGTGGGAAGGATGGTGTGTCGGACTGGAAGGAAGAGCTGCAGAACGGGGAGGAGGGAGATCATGCCAGCACTCACACCTGACATTTATGGAGGATTACGTGGCTCCAAAGTGCTTTCACGTTCAGCATCTCATCCTGACAACTGTGTGAGGGAGATGAGTTCTCCATCTTGTGGATGAGGAACCAGAATCTCAGAAAAGATGCGTGCGTTGCTCGAGGCCAGCAACCCCAGAGCCCAGACTCAGACCCGACACCGTCGAGACCCACTGAAGACAATGTCTCTGGCCGCCCAGGGTTGCTGCGGTCCACCCTGGGCACCTCGCTCATGCCACCATTACGCAGCCTCCCACAGCCGGCATGAGCTGGACTTCTCGGGAACACAGGGCCAAACCACCCCTTAACCCAGCGGTATCACACCGCAATCTCTACCCCCGCTGGGATAGAGACTGGGGGCCAGAACTGCATCTTGGTCCCCCTCAAAGCCCTAGAACACCTGATGGAGAGACTTATCTAGATGAACAGAACATCCGCTGACTGAGTCAGTATGATCCCGTTTGTTTTGTTTTTGTTTTGTTTGCCAAAGCCAGGTCTGGATTAATCCAAGGTATATACAAGGATCACGAGCGACCTGGTCAAACTCCTCAGGTGGTCACTGCTATCCATCTGGCCAAGCTCCTTCTGTCTTATTCGAGAATTTGGGTGGCCACTCACCAAGCTGGCCGTCCGCAACAGAAACTCAGGTACAACTTCATTCAGAGTCACTCAATTTAGACTTTTCACTGTAACAGTACCTGAAGAGGTTCTTCAAAATAGGACTTAGAGTGACAACAATAGTAAAAGCTATTTACCAAGGACAGCCCCTCCCCCCACTATAAAACGAGCAGTGTATCATTTAATAAAGTTTTCCTAAGTGCACAGTCACATATACAACATGCAACGGTAGAGAACAGACGACCACAGTGTGGGACCCAATTCTGTCCCACCGCCCAGGACAGGGACAGGTCCCTTTTGTAGGCCCAGCACCAGCTCTGAATGAGCCCCCTGGCCTCGGCTGTGTCACACCTCGTTCAGTGAGGCCAGGGCTGGCTTTGTGGACGGGGAGCTGAGAAAGGCCCCGTGCTTGGTTTACTGCTCAGTTTTCTCCATCCTGAAATGTTTCAGAATTTCTTAACAAGGGACTCCGCATTTTCATTTTGTGCTGGGCCCCACAAATCACAGAGCGAAGGTATAAACTGCAGAAAATTCTCAGGCTCCAGGTCAGTAATTCAGAAGAGGAGATAGGGATTTCTCAGTGGAGGAGGGGGACGAACCAGACAGAGCTGGGTGGAGGGCACCAACCTGAACACGGAGGGCCTCCTTGTCACACAGGGTGGACAGCTGCCATCAGTGAATCCAAGGGCGATAGCTAACCTACAATCACACCCGGACCTGCCCTACCAAGGGTTTGGGAAGACACATGGCGGGCGGCAGCAGGGAGTCAATGCCTCAGAAGACAAGGGTCGGAAGCCGCAAAGTTCTGTCCACATCGCAGCAGGAACCGCTGGGAGCAGGGCTCAGACCCTGTGCAGCAGCCGCTCGCGAAACCTGGCCAAGAAGTTCAGGGACCCAACCACCCAGGCCGGGGTGGGGGCTGGACCCCTGCCCGGCTGGGAAATGAGCTGGAGACTGGTAGCCATGAACTGTTCTAGCAGATACAGAGGAAGGGAGAGAGAGGGGGGGAAGCTGCTGTCCTCCCTTCCTGTGTGGCCCATAGTGCCTGCCCACCCCGGGGCTAGCTCCCTCCAGCCACCAGTGGGGACACGCCCAAACCTGCTGTGACGGATGCATTAGAACAGCCCAGCAAATAGAGCCTAACAGGTGAAGGTCTTCAAGCTACATCTAGAATTTTCAACATTACCTCCATCGCTCTGGCTCCACCTGCTCCTAATCTGCTGCAAATTTTTGTCAAAATCCTAGATTTCAAGAAGGCATGGCTCGGGGTGACTGGGTGGCTCAGTCGGTTGAGTGTCTGACTCTTGGCTTCAGCTCAGGTCATGATCTCACGGTCGTGGGATCGAGCTCCATGTTGGGCTCTGCACTGACCATGTGGAGTCTGCTTGAGATTCTCTCTCTGCTCCTCCCCAGCTCTATCTCTCTGTCGAAATAAATGGATGAAACTTTAAAAGAAGGAGGAGGAGGAGGAGGAGGAGGAGGAGAAGGCGACGTGGCCCATCTTCAATGTTTGTGCTGCAAACTTGTTTCTGCTGGGGGAGTAAAAGATCTCTTTTTCTCTCCGCTGGCTCCCACCCCCTCCCTCTCCTGCCCCAGATCTCAGTGGTAATAAACAGCAGGCTGAATGTTACTGGAAAGTCTCCCCAGGACTCAGAAGGCCTGCGCCCCACAGAGCCCCCTGTGCTTACCACAGCCACCCACCTTGGCGTGAGCAGCCGCTTTGAAAACTGTCCACCTGCCGCCTGGTTGGGACTTGCTGTTGGTTTGATTTCTGTATGGGTCACACATCTACTCCCAGTGGGGAGGCTTTGCTTGGTGTAAGAAATACAAATGAAAGCACATGCATTATACTCTGAATTCTTTCTGGAGGTTAGAGTAAATGACTTCTAAGACTCCTGCCAGAATCGACTGTAAATAAACCAAAATCTGATGGGTAAAAAGTCTACCTGGAATCGTCTGAGATCTAAAGCACAGAATCTATGTAGACACAGGAGAATTCTAAATGAGTCTAATGGTTAGATGACCATGGCTCATGTTTCCTGAGCACTAACTACGTGCTAATTGCACCACTTACAAGGAACGATCCTTCACATCCTTGTCATAGATGAAGAAATGGAGGCTCCCAGGGTTTGGCTGATGCCAAAGTCAAAGCCGATAAGTAAGGGAGCAAGAACTTCCTATCCATGTCACGCCCATCTGACCACCTCATCAGGTTATTGTCAGAGAAAACCACTCCCAGCAAGGAACCCGCTCCTAGGCCCTGGTTGCAGCTTCCCCATGACAAGCACCCAGACTTCGTCATGGTGACTGGGCTGGAGCTGCCGAGCCCATAGGTTTTCTGTGCTCCTGATGCTGATTCTGACAGTTTCTCACATCACCTTTATCTCTGCACCATGTCACTGCTTCCTGGCCTTGACTGTGTGTGCAGACAGAATATTTCCCTAATGCTTTGGAAGTGCACTGTTTGAGATCAATAACTCTGGGATCAGAGGCAACAGTCTGCACCTTCTAGAAGGGATACCTGGTTCGCAATACCCTCCAGCTTTGTTTTTGTGCATATCTACCTCCCTTTACATGCTACCTGCTTCAATAACTCAATAACTGGAGGGTCATATTTGGTTGGATCCACTTTCTATGTAGTGAATCTGACGAGCCACTATATTATGCAGTCAAATCTCATTGCCCTAAGGCATAATTCACTTAGAAATTGAATGATTTTGACAACAGTGTCAGACCAGGACAGACAAGTGTGAGTGTACATCCACGTGCGTATGTGTGTGTCCCATCATCTCCATCACCCAGACCATGAAGAGCAGTCTTCAGGTTGCCCATCCACACTCACTGGCTCCCCCTAAAAGTCAGTACCCTTCCCTCAGTCCCACAGATACTTTCTTTATCTGGGGTCTCCTCCTTCCCTCTGACCCAGACAACTCTACCAGCCTCCTGCCCCACTTGCCCTCATCACATTAATGCCTGAATTATCACCCTGAAATCAGGTCAGCCAATCACGGGTCTTCTTAGTCCCACAGGAGTGGTACCTCCGACCTCATCACCCACTGCACGCACTGACAATTTATTGCACCAGCCATCACAGAACCGACATTACTGAGCCTGCACTCACGCAGGGGACTCGCATCTGCTCAGGAGTGTTGGTAAACAGAACACGAGCACGTGGTCAGTGCTGGCCCTGGAGCTCTCCTTGGCCTTCCATGACTCTACCCCACGCTGGCTCCATTCCTTCAGCCTGAAAGGCCCTGCTCTCTTCCTCGCCTATTAAAATCATTCTCATCTCCTGAGGCAGATGTTGCCCTCTCTAACAATGAGCCTAATCTCCTTAGAATCCCCTTCCGGAGCCTGAGAACCTGAGTTTTAGTCCCAGCTTGCTACTAACTAGTTGTGCGACTTTAGGGAGTTTTCTGAATCTCGCTGGGTCTCAGTTTCCTCATCCTGAAAAACAGGGATAATAAAAATACCTCCTTTCATAGTCGTTGAGAGGACTAAACAAGATTTTGTATTTAAAGCATTCAGAACTGGGCAAGAAAACACTTCCCACACATTGCTTATAGGGCTATTCATGCTTAGACCATTCTACCTGCTTCCTCTAGTTGACTTTTTTGAGGCCAGGAACTGTCTTTGCACCCCACTGTCACTTGCAGAGGGTTTTATCAAAGTAGATGTTTAACAGATGTTGTCTTGGTTGAGTTCAATCGCTACAGGATTAGAGACATGTTGGGTAGTTTGAAGGTCATTTTAGCCACTCCCCCTTACTTGAAGTACAACTTTCCTAATTCTAGGTAGATGAGAGTCTGGCCCACTGACAACCTATTCCACTCTCTGACATTTCAAACAAACTGCCTTCACAGACCTTAGATAACATTTCACGCAAGGACAACACATAGATGCCCTTTTCCATGCCGATCAATTAACCATTATGTAGCTGGCAGTGCTACAATTGATTAGTGATGTCTGCTCCCTGCATGAGTTGGGCGACTGGTAATGTGCGCATAGTGCATTTGCTGTTCCCAATTTACTTCACTGCTCTAATTCACACGTGAGGAAACTAATGTCTAGAGAAGTTGAGTGACATCCTAAAGGCCACACAGTCAGTTAGAAGCAGGGTACAAACTGGAAGTCAGGTGTTCTGGGTACTAGCTCGGTGTTTTTTTAGAGGGAATAAAGTATAGAAAAAAAGAAGAAATAGATCCAACTGTGAGACTACACCTCATTTACCCATGGATTTAAGTGTCCATGCTTCTCATTCTGTGGCCTAGAAGCCACATTGTGTCTTAGAAGCATAGCACATGAGCAGTAGTAGCATAGGCAGAGTTTCTCCTTCAAACCACGGACACATCCTTCTCTCAGACAACCCGCCCTAACGTGGCACTACCAGATGGAGCCCACTCAAACCACAGGACATCAAGGCTGAGTCCTGGCTACTTTAAAAGCAGAGACATCTCAGACAAATTCCCATGAATTTTAACCTTGTAGAAAACAAGATTAGACACATGGTATCTTCCCTCCAAGAAAATACCCTGTTCTTCATAATTCTGAATTTGTGTTTTCAAATGAAAAATCGAAAAGGTTTAACGGGTACCTAGGAGGCTCAGTCGGTTAAACATCTGACTCTTGATTTCAGCTCAGATCATGATCTCATGGTTCGTGAGTCTGAGCCCCACGTCAGGCTCAGCACTGACAGTGTGGAGCCTGCTTTGGATTCTCTCTCTCTCTCTCTCTCTCTCTCTCTCTCTCTCTCTCTTTCTCTCTCTCTGCTCCTCCCCTGCTCATGCTCGCTCGCTCGCTCTCGCTCTCTCTCAAAATAAATAAACTTTAAAAAAATTGAAAAGGTTTTTTTGGGAAGGAAGGAAAGTACTCTTCAAGATTAAAAAAAAAAAAAAAACAGTTTAGCATTCAGAAGTTCCAAACAAGCTGAAAAATTAATTTCTAAAGACTTCAGAATGTATACCTTGTGTCAATAGAATCTAGACTCTGAATATGTCCAGATTAAAAGTACTTAGGGAGAAAACAGGGTGCCAATACACAAAAAAAGAGAACTAAGAGGCAAAATTCATTAAAACCCAGGCATCCGCTCTTGGGAATGACTGATGTTCCACCTGTAAGCTATGCAGTCCCATGGCTGAGTCACATCGCACTGTAACTCTCCTAAACACAGCTTGAGGCCAACTATAAAATGGCACACCTTATTGTACATCTTAGAACACAAACACTGGCATGCAGAATCATGGAATATTACAGCTGAAAAGGAAATTAAGACCAAGGCCCAATCCTGTCTTTACAGGTGTCCCCACAAAGAGTGAAATGGCTCAGCTGAGACTACACTGCCAGCTCCAGGCAGAGCTTGCCTATAAACCTGGAAGTCTCCGTTCAAAGTCTTTCTGGTGTCTAATGTACACATCCCATGGAAACACAGACCGTCAGAAGGAAAGTATCCAAGAAATTGTATTCATTGCCAAAAACCAGTGTTTATACAACCTGAGTTAACAATTCCATTTGTTATCTTTTGCTTTAAAGCAGCCAAATAATCTTCATGTGCCCCCGCTTGGGCCTGGGAGAGCTCCCCTATTCTTGCCTTACAGATGAGTGGGGAGGCCAGTTCTTGTTGATTGCCTATTATTTGCCATAGCCTACTCACATTATCTCACTAGAATTTCTCGATTTATTTTCAAGAACCTGATTCTCTGAGAGGTTTGGTTACTTACTCAAGGCCCTACAATGACTGATAAATGGTGGAGCCTGGATTTGAAGCCAGGTCCGCCTGCCTGTCCCCAAATCCTGTGGACTTTGCACATCACCAAACTACCTCCTAATACCAACAGGGTTAGAGAACATTTCCCATGTTATTTCAGAAAAGGCAGGGAGGGAGGGAGTAGGGAGGCAGAGTCATGTGTACTTGGTATTCACATAAGGACCCCCAAGCAGGACTCAGAAGCATGGGATCTCATCTTCTCATCTGCCGCAGCCCCAAAGTCACAAGGAACACGTGGAGTCTCCAGCTGCCCTGTCCCTGGAGGAGCTGGCCCCAACCTTAAGGTGATGGTTAATTTTATGTATCAACTCGGCTAGACCACGGTTCCCAGACATTTGGTCAGCCATGAGTGTAGATGTCACTATGAAGGTATTTTTTTCAGGTGAGATTAACATTTAAGTGGGAAGACTTTGAGTTAAGCGGATCTCCCTCTATCATGAAGGTAGGTCATTCAATCAAAGAAGAGGTCCCTGAAGGAGAAGAACTTCTGCCTCCAGATGGCTTTCAGCCTTCAGCTGCAAGCATGAATGCTTCCCTGGGTCTCCAGCCTGTAGACTGCGGACTTGCCACCTTCATGGTCAAGTAGGCCAATTCCATACAGTCAATTTCAGACTCTCCTTCTTCCCTCTGCATTCCCCCTTGGCTCTGGTTCTTTGGAGAGCCCCAGTTAATGAACATGGGGTGAGCCCCTTGAGCCCCTTTTAGTCTAGAGCAGAAGCCTCCTCAGCAGCACCCTGGGTCTCTTTTCTCTAGACCTCACCCTGGGCTCCATTTGGCCTTCCTTGTTTGGGCTGGGGGTGGGGGCCTGGAGGGCCCCCTCCTCCCAAACCAGAGCCTATTTCTACCTGTTCAGAGCACTGGCTGTGAGACAGAGCCACCTGAGAGCACAGGACAGAGGCTGAGAGTCCCTCAGCACCTCTAACCAGAAGTTTCACCTATTGTATGGGGGTGGGAGGGGTCCATGACCACAGATCCCATTTCATCCCTAACACGGGTTTGAGTTTCCACCCCTTAGAGAGCAGAGAGTTGAGAACCAGAAGGTCTCCTAGAGGCTAGAATGTGTACCAGCTTCTCAATCTGCACTGTTCATACATTTCTGGTCAGAAGGGAGGAAGTTGCAGCATCCAGCGTGGACCACTAGGGTGGGCTCCTAGCACCCCATGGTGAAAGTGGGGGTCCTGAAGTCAGCCAGGCATGGCTCCAACCCAAAGCAGCTTCAACATCCCTGCTTATTTTTTTTTTTTTGAAATACCCCCTTTCTCCCTCTATTGATTTGAATATCTATTCCATTTCTATTCTTTTTGTGGATACTTTTAAAGAGTAAATCAGTATTGATTTGGTTGAACCATGTAAAATTGCCAATATTGGGTCATTTCTTATTTGCAGAAGATGGTAGTTTTATGTGGTTCAACAGTCTCCCCCAGGATAAACCAGGATCCTTAACACACTTTTTCTCTTGTTTCATCTCTACACACTACATGTATAACCTGCAAACTGAGGTCTATCTTTCTAATATAAGGCTGAATTTGAAACAAAAGTACAGTGGTGCCTGGGTGACTCGGTTGGTTAAGCGTCCACCTCTTGATTTTGGCTCACATCATCGTCTCACAGTCATGAGATCAAGCCCTGCATTAAGAGACCTGCATCCGGCTCCATGCTGAGCATGGAACCTGCTTGGGATTCTCTCTCTCCCTCTCTCTCTGCCCCCCTCCCTTGCTTGCACTCTCTCTCTCAAAATAAATACATAAAAATTTTTAAAAAGTACACTTTACTTACATGTTCCCACTGTTACACCTTGTATAACACGTCTTGCTGCTGGACTCTCCTATCTGCTAACTGGAATACAACCATACAAAATCTATGGGTGACAACTTTATAAAGACCTTATATGACATAAAATGCCAGTTACTCCAACTCTTAAGTGATTATTTGGCCAGAGATAGAATTACAGCTCACATTCTTTCCCTCGGCACTTTATACATATTCCTTCCCCATACTCTGACTTCCAGTGTTGCCAATGAAAAATACATTGCTTTTGCAAAATTGTGCTGTTTTCAAGGTATCCAAATAGGCTTTCTTCAAAGTCACATGTCCTCACTTCATGATCAACAGCTTTATGGATGTGACACCCTCCTTCGTTCCTTCGAGAATTTTAAGTTTGCTTTTTTCTTTTTAGTTTCTGTGATGCTTTATTGAGGTATCATGTACATTCCATAAAAATACACTCATTCTAATGGTACACTACAGTTTCTAAAAATTTACTATTGAAGTATGGTCGACATAAAATGTTATAGTAGTTTTAGGTGTTCAACATGGTGATCAAGTCTATACGTTACGCAGTGCTCAGCACGGTGAGTGTCGTCACCATCTGTCACCATGTGTTATACTATTATTGACTATGATCCACATGCTGTACGTTTAATCTCCGTTACTTAATTATTTTATAACTGGAAATGTATGCTTCCCAATCCCCTTGTCCTCTTTCGCCCATTCCCCATCCCCCACCTTCCTTCTGGCAACCACCAGTTTGTTCTCTGTATTCCAGAGTCTGTTTTTTCTGTTTGCTTGTTTGTTTTGGTTTTTAGATTCCGCACATAAGGGAAATCATACAGTATTTGTCTTTTTCTGTCTAGTTTATCTCACTTAGCATTATCCCCTCTAGCTCCATCCATGTTGTTGCAAATAGCAAGATATCATTTTTTATGGCTGAATAATATTCCATTGTGTGTGTGTGTATATTATATATACATATTATATATATAATGGTACATATGTATATATACCACATCTTCTTTATCCATCCATCTACTGGTGGACGTTTGGGCTGCTTCCATATCTTGGCTATTACAAATAATGCTGCGGTAAGCATAGGAATGCATATATCTTTTTGGATTGCACTACAATTGTTCCTAATCAATGTACAGAATGCTGCAACATCAGTACCATTGAGAAGCATCCAGTTCTAGAACATTTCCAACACCTGAAAAAGTTCTGTCATGGCCATTCGTATTCAATCTTCTCTTCCCAGCCTGAGGTCCTCATTGATAGGCTTTTATCTTTATATCTTTTCCTTTTTTGGAACTCTCATGTAACATGTGGTTTTTCCTGTGTGGCTTTTTTTTCTCTTAGCATAATGTTTTGAAGACTTCTCCATGAGGCAGCATGTATTAGCAGTTTATTATTTTTATTGTTGAGTAGTATTCCACTGTGCCTCATTTTTATCAGGTACTTCCTATGTGCACTGTTCTAAGCCTATTTCCATAGGGTTTATAGTATACCCGGGGGATGTGGCCATGCCCATGCAACCTGGAATCACTTCTGGAATGAGACACTGCTGCTTCTTTAATAGAGCCAAGCCCAGCCTCATCACCTATCACTTCAAGATGAACAACAGCATTCTCCTTCCACAGCTGATTAGAAAGCAGGTGTCATACTGTGAGACCAAGCACCTGCCTTCATCACTTGCTGGCTCCATGCCGGCTTCCGGGTTCAGTCCATCACAGCTGAAAGTCTGGGGGGGGGTGGGTAGGGAGCCGCCTGCATCCAGCTTTGGGGAGGGGCCTAGAAGCTGGCATTTTCCCAATGGTCGTTGTAATGGAGCTATGTGTCTTGTTCTCAAGTGTGCAGCGTAGAATTGGCTCTTCCCATGAAGGAAAATGTTCTGAGTGTTTTAATGCTTAAAAAAGGAGAAAGATAAAATAGGAAGGAAGGAAGGAAGGAAGGAAGGAAGGAAGGAAGGAAGGAAGGAAGGAAGGGAGGGAGGGAGGAAGGAAGGAAGGAAGGAAGGGAGGAAGGAAGGGAGGAAGGAAGGAAGAAGGGAGTGGGGGAGGGAGGGAGGGAGGAAGGGAGGGAGGGAGGAAGGAAGGAAGAAGGGAGGAAGGAAGGGAGGGAGGAAGGAAGGAAGGAAGGGAGGGAGGGAGGGAGGAAGGAAGGGAGGGAGGGAGGGAGGAAGGAAGGGAGGGAGGGAGGGAGGGAGGAAGGAAGGGAGGGAGGAAGGGAGGAAGGAAGGGAGGGAGGAAGGAAGGAAGGAAGGGAGGGAGGGAGGAAGGAAGGAAGGGAGGGAGGGAGGGAGGAAGGAAGGGAGGGAGGGAGGGAGGAAGGAAGGGAAGGAGGGAGGGAGGAAGGAAGGGAGGGAGGGAGGGAGGAAGGAAGGGAGGGAGGAAGGGAGGAAGGAAGGAAGGGAGGGAGGGAGGGAGGGAGGAAGGGAGGGAGGGAGGGAGGGAGGGAGGAAGGGAGGGAGGAAGGGAGGAAGGAAGGAAGAAGGGAGTGGGGGAGGGAGGGAGGGCGGCAAAGAAGAGTCATTTCTATCTCCCTTCTCTTTCAAGCCTATCTCTGGACATGTTTGTCAGCAGCCCTGCCAGCTGCTGCAAGTATCTAAGAGTCGGCAGCAGGCTGCGGCATGAAAGGCAACCTCTGTTTCTCCAGAGAACTCCATTAGTGAGATATCTCAACTCTGGCTTCGTCTGAAAGAGGAAAAACAGCAGCTCACAAGTGCACCTCCCGTCTCCTCACAGAGCTCTGAGAAGCAGCTGCGTCCTGTTTCTGAGGCCTTTTGACAACACTACCTACTCCTTCCACCTACAGAGATATTCTGGAAAAAGACATGAGTACACTAGAGACACCACCTCTCCTCCCAAGCTCCACCTCACGCAGCCAGAATCCGGCTGGATGCATTTATCAGAGTTCCCGGCCGGCTAAGAATGAATGTCCCAGGGACTGAAAGGGAGCAGAAGTAGAGCAGAAATCCTGCCCTCAGGCATAATACTGTAGCTCTCCAAAGCCAAGGACACACTACTCACACGAAGACTGACACATTTAGCAAACATGTACTTGGAAGGCTAGGTTTATATAGCATGAACGTGATTCAGGATAGCTGGTCTGCCATTGCAAAACCACCAATATGGGTGCAATTTTATCTGCATGACCATTTCTTTGTAAAATTCGGTATTCATTTCCCAATTAAATTAATTATCAGAAGCCAGGGGAGTGTTTATAATTATTGACCCCAGAATCCCACCGCAAGGAGTATGTCCTGAGCCGCCAACTCAATGGGGGTGGGAGGATAAAAGCCAAGATGTTCGAGGAAGGCTGTCACCATCAAACTGCCGAACTAGATACTATCAAATTGTGCCACAGAGAAAAATGGTAAGTGAGAAGAAATCAGTGCGTTGAGACATGATGCAAATATTAAAAGTGATTATGATGTCAATTATGCTGTCGCACAGGAAATCGAATGAGAAGAGGGGAATCGGGAGATATATCTGGTATGCGGCCCAAGCTTACAATATCACAGAAATATTTATGTATACGGGTACGTCAAGAGCATGTTATAGAAAAATGAAATGCGTTGTATTAAAATAGGAGTAAAAGGGACATTAGGAGAAACAGTTTTCTCCGGATGGTGAAATATTATATTTTTTTTAAGATTTTATTTTTATTTTATTTTTATTTTTTTTAATGTTTATTTATTTTTGAGACAGAGAGAGAGCATGAATGGGAGAGGGTCAGAGAGAGAGTGAGACACAGAATCTGAAGCAGGCTCCAGGCTCTGAGCTGTCAGCACAGAGCCGGACGCGGGGCTCAAACTCACGGACCGTGAGATCATGACCTGAGCCGAAGTCGGACGCTTAACCGACTGAGCCACCCAGGCGCCCCTTAAGATTTTATTTTTAAGTGATCTCTCCACCCAGCGTAGGGCTGCAACTCACAACCCTGAGACCGAGAGTCGCACGCTCCATGGACTCAACCAGCCAGGTGCCCCCAGTGGTGCACTTAATATTTTTTAAATAAAAACGGAAACCAAAAGCAACACAAATTTTAGTTAGCTCTGCAGCAATGCGTAAAAGCTCTTTCAGCTCATATGCAGTTAATCCCAGTACTAAATGTTCCGTCCCCAGCTGTAGGGCACGCAGACAGGCTCTGCAGAAGGAAAATTAAAGAGAGAGAAGGGGCTAGGAGAGGAAAATCAAGGAAGGAGGGGGAGGGGAGAAAAGGGATCAAGACTTACAACCACCTCATGTTCCATCTATGTTTGCTTTTAACATTTTGTCTCAAGTTGAGCTTACCTCTTCAGCTTCTGGAATCAA
The DNA here is from genome assembly GCF_028749965.1 of Puma concolor. Lineage (NCBI taxonomy): Eukaryota > Metazoa > Chordata > Mammalia > Carnivora > Felidae > Puma > Puma concolor. The sequence goes on from NC_141677.1 coordinate 11,883,813, forward strand.
TTCCTCCCCTGCGTTACATTTTTTTTTTTTCCAATTTCATATTTACAAACTGAACACCAGATTCTCTCTTCAATCAAGATCCATGGGTTTCAATAAATACTTGATTAAAAATCAGCTTGGCAAACTTCCTTCCAAAGGATACTGGCTTCATCCATCAATGTATTGGAATGGGGATAATATTTTAAAACTTAGTAATATTTGATATTTTTACCTTTCTCATTGCATGACCTTCGTCCTAGTTGGTCTGGGGCATCCATTTTCCTAGGGGAAGGCACAAATTGGGAGGAGGGGATGTTTATGGGGAAGATTAAACATGTCACAGAAAAAGTATAAAGATAAATACAGCTTAATACTCAGCTTTTGACATGTAAAGTAGGATTAACTACAAAGGCAGTAATAGTCTTGCAATAAGGCTGCAGCTTTAATAAAAGATTAAACACCTTTCTCTCCTTCGTTGGAATATTAACTATCAAGCCTGAGTGATTCAGGTCATAGAGGCATCCACACAATGAAGAAGAGGTAACCCACTTGCCCATAACAACCACTTCATGGAGAGAATACCATGACCGGGGTTCCTCCATGGTAGAGGCAGAATATGACTATACGTTGAAATGTGTTCCCCTCTCAAATTGATATGTTGAAATCCTAAACCCCAGTACCTCAGAATGTGATTTTATTTGAAGGTAGGTCTTTGCAGCCGTAATGAAGCTGAAATGAAGTCATTAGGGTGGACCCTAATCCAACATGACTGGCGTCCTTATAAAAAGGGGAAATTTGGACACGGCTATACAGGCAGAATGCCTATGAACATAAAGACGGCCATCAACAAGTCAAGGAGACAGGTCTGGGACAGAGTCTTCTCGCACAGCCCTCAGAAAGAACCCACCCTACCAACACCTTGATCTCAGACTCCCAGCCCCACAACTGAAAGACAATACATTTCCATTGTTTAGACCACCCACTTTGTGGTGCTTTGTTATGGCAGCCCTAGGGCACTCATATAGTAACCAAAAGAAGAGGACAGACAAATTTAAATCCCTCTTTTCCACTCTGAGGGGCCATAGAAAGAAGAGGAAAGGTGTGTCTTCCTCTCTCCTCATCTAGGGCTCTGGAAGAAGATCACAATAATAGGCTTCCCTGTACCAACCCAGGATGCTGCCACTCAAAGTGAACTTGGCCACACAGGATGGTCAGGTGAGCAGGCTTTGGGCACATCTTGACAGCTTCCCTCAGTTCAAATGGGGTATACTGGAGAGGAAGAAAAATAATTTTCCCTCTGCCCATCTGGGTTTCTAGGCTGTGACACCATCACTACACCCAACCCCCCCCCCCCCCCCCAAATAAGACAGATTAACAGGACAAAAACAAACAGAAGTTTAACAACATGTAACTCCCCAAAGTGGCCCAAGCCACCACCTTAAATACCGTCTCCAGTTAGAGACAAAAGAAGGTGTTAGGGGTAGAGGAAGGCAGGTTATGGGAGGTGACCAGGCAAAGCAGGGTGGCCAGGGTATGGTTGTTATGCAGATTTAAGTTCCTTCTCCATTGACAAAAGTTTCCGGAGATTTAGTTATTGTCTTCTGCCTGACAGAGAGAGAAAGACAACTTTACAAACAGAGACTTCCATTATAAATGTTAATGTCCCTCACAACATGGTAACTTCTACGCCCTTTTTAGAGATTTTCCTATGTCTGCTGTTTCTTAAAAATAACCGACTCAAGATAATCCTTATGCCAAAGAGGCACATCCTGGGGTATTTTGCACTCCTTCAAAATACAAGACCCCCAGTGACTGACAGAGTCTGAAGGGTGGGAGAGGACCAGAGGAGGTCACAGTAGCAGTGATGTGGTGGCTCTCCAGGGCCACCATGGGGGCCCAGCCCAGTGGGAGTCACAGCCCGGCTTTGGTCTAGACTGAGCCCCAACCAGACAGAAGCTTCAGCTGCAAGCCCTGGCAAGGCGAGCAGCTTCCGGATGGACAAGAGAGGTCACCCCTGAAGATCAGAGCACTGCTAAACATCCCACCAATTCCCCACCACGCGAGCAAGATGTGTGTAAGCCTCACTCCATTCCACATACCATGTTTATTTTTCCCTTTTGTTTAAAAATGTTTATTTATTCTAAGGCGGGGGAGGGGCAAAGAGAGGAGAAAGAATTCCAAGCAGGCCCCACACCCAGCACGGAGCCCAACTTGGGGCTCAAACTTCCGAACCGTGAGATCATGACCTGAGCCAAAATCAAGAGTTGCACACCCAACCGACTGAGCCACCCAGGCGTCCCCAAATACCATCTTTGAGATGGAAAGTGAGAGAAAACATATCTGAGAGGCTGAGCCTTTTTAGTCAAGAGAAGCTGGGCACAACCAAATGGCCAGATAAGACTAAATTTTTAAACCAGGACGGACGTTATTTTTTTCCTCACAGTACCAAGTCGCATTATGAGTTTAAATTCTACCGCAGACACACAAAATGCTTCATTATCACAGGATTTGGGGGGCATGGGGGAAGAAGTGGGACTGTTCACCACTAAACTCTCTTTCCCTCACCCATGAGACACAAGTCTCTCGATTTACCTTTGTCACCCATCCATTTCTCTCTTCGTCCCACTGTTTCCATGTCAGCATTAGCCACGAACAAGAGCAAGTCGTGAAGTTTCCTTCCATCTCCAAAACAAACCTTAAACTTAGGAATGAAAATGATAGAACGTTTTTTTCCTAAACCAACAGTGTAAGCCAGCTGGACTGTTTTGTAAAAATATCACACCCTCTCGACACTTCACTGGCTGATTTGCATGGTGCTAGATGATTTTTCTTTTCCCTCTTTCAATCAACTCAAGTAAATATACAACACTCAGCCAAATTACATCCTCTAGCAGAGGAGAGGTTTTGAAATGTTTTCTTGTTAATTGTTTACCTTAATCTGTTTGTTCACAGTTTCGGAGACAGGCAAAGATGAATCGTCAGAACAAAGTTATTCCAAAGATTTGGGGGCGGGGGGGGGACAGGATCAGCTGGAGAGTTGTTATATAACTTTTGTTATATGGCTCTTTCCATTTTCAAGGTGTTCAGCAGACGCTGACTAATTAACTCAGGAATTGATTTATGTGCTGGAGCATCCCAGCTAGCAGCAACAAGCATTTCACACTCAGTGTTGGAAAACATTCTCATGCTTCTCCGGTAATGCTGAGCCCTCGTTAAGAGGTAATGACCGTTCCCTGTTGTCGCTCCGTGAATGATGCAGTAACTAGGTTCATGAGCCACAGAAACTCGGGGATCACGTAATCCTCTCAAAGCAGGGACTCTGGCCCCCAACTGTGACACGTGCTGATGCTCCCTGAACACGTCCAGTGACCGCCAACTCAATACTGTCAGGCAGCTGTTTGCTGTGGTTCTGGTGGGTCTGAGTCAAAGGGAGTTGTTCACACAAGCATTTCCCCCTTTGGGGGTGTCAGAAGGAGACACGTGATTCCAAGGGTCACCTGGAGAGATGCCAATCCAAGTCTGCTCTCATCCAAGATCAGAATTCTCCCATTAGACAGGCACCTGGGTGGCTCAGCTGGTTGAGCGTCCAACTTCAGCTCAACGGTTCATGAGTTTGAGCCCTGCATGGAGCTCTGTGCTGACAGCTCGGAGCCTGAAGCCTGCTTTAGCTTCTGTGTCTCCTTTTCTCTCTGCCCCTCCCCCACTCACGCTCTGTCTTTCCCTCAAAAATAAACATTAAAAAGAACTAAAAAAAAAAAAAAAAAGAATTCTCCCATTAGAACTTGCTGCTTTGAGGTTAAGAGATTATCACTTTTTCATTATTATTTATGAGAAGCAACAATCTGGGGCCAGATATCGTGTCGTCCTTCGGGATTAAATAAGACCTACTCTTTGCCGAGCAGGAGCTGACCATCTAGTTCATTAAATTTTAATTACTTTTACTTTCAAACAGGCAATTTTATAAGTCATTTTTATAAATTTGGACATACATTCATGTATTCAATAAAAGCTTATTGACTAGAAGTTACAGTCTGGTAGGGATAGAAACCTAAATAAACCGTTGCAAGTGCCATATACAAGTTCCAAGGGCCATAATAAAGCACAGTTCCCTTCGTTGATCCTTCTTAAGGCAACTGGTCAGGGAAAGCTTTCAGACGTGTTAAGGCAGAAAACCTAAGGGCATTGACAGTCTGTCAAAGCGGGCTTTGGGAGAAGGATGCCCAATGGGAAGAGAGATCACTTACTTTCCGATTCTGTTCAAGGGCAGCTCAGCCATACGCCAGCTGCCTGACCCCAGGAGTCCTTGGAAAACACATGAAATCATTCTTACCCACTAAGGTGGTATGACTAATGAGAGGTCTTGTGGTCGTGGCTTAATGAGGTGAAACGATTAAACTGTAATTAGCACATTTATTAGCTTAATATGAATCAATGCTTTTAAAGTTCCTGAAATGAATTTAATCTCCAAAATAAATTAAGCCCTTCCTCCAAGCTCCTTCATACTGTTAACATACCGATTTTTTTTTTTTTTCTTCTTGGTATTCAGTCACAAATCCCATCCCCCACAAACAGTCTCAACCATGCAACCAGCCTGGGGGCAGGTAATCAAGTTTTATTGTAAATTGTTCTCTGGGCTGTTCTGAAAATTCCAAGGCAAGGTGAGGAAGAGCAGACCTCCGGGTAGGATCAAATTCTCATTGATCATGACGACAGAACCATGTTTCTGGTAAAGCCAAAGACGGTGCTCCCTCGCCAGAGGGCCTGCCAGAGTAGGCAGGCGGCCAGCTCTGTGCCCTCTGCAGTCACTTGTTGCCTTTACGCATTCATCCATCAGGCTGAACACAGAATCAATAACTAGTCGCCCGGCAGGATTTTTTAAGGTTATTGCTCGCAATCCTTCATTTGATGGATGCCTAATGTTGGTCATATTGACTGAGAGCTGAAAAGTAGCTTTCTGATGCAGGTTTGATGAGTTACCGTTCTCTGCCAGATAAAGAAGTTTCTACAAAAGAAGAAAAATTACTTTTCTGGAATCTGCTCTTGTTCTACAGGACCAGAAATGTAGCTAAGAGGCTTGAAGTAGAAACACCAGACAACTCAGGCTTCGCCAAGGATGTTGCCTACTTTTGACAGGAAATTCCTCGTGTCCTGCACCCATACAGTCGACACTGGGACAATGTGGGGGTTAGGGGAACAGAACTCCCACCCTGGTGCAGTCATATAACTTTTGACTCTCCCGAAACGTTACTAATAGCCTACTCTTAATAGGCTTATGCTCTTAATAACATAAACAACACATATTTTGTATGTTACATGGATTATATACGGTATTCTCACATTAATGTGAACTACAGAAAAGACAATGTTATTAAGAAAACCATAAGGAAAAATCGAAAAAAAAATCCACATATAAATGGGCCTGTGCAGTTCAAACCTTTGTTGTTCAACAGTTAACTGCATTTTTAAAAGCCACTGTATCTTTTTGCCCAAAAGATTTTTTTTCTTTTTTTTTTTAATGTTTATTTTTGAGAGAGAGAGTGTGAGCAGGGGAAGGGCAGAGAGAAAGGAAAGGATTTTTTTTTTTTTTACAGGATATAATTTTTAAAAGGAATTTTCTTTGGAAATGCCAAAACAAAGCAAAATCTATCAGATATCTGAGATGTGGTCGTAGAATAATCCTGAGCTACAATCAACACATATCAAAAGTTGTAACTATCAAGTTCCTGATTTTATGATGAATTTTCATTTATCTAAAATGTTTCCAAATTCTGGGACATTTTTTAAAAATTCAGACTGAGGGATGCCTGGGTGGCTCAGTCGGTTGAATGTCCGACTTTGGCTGAGGTCATGATCTTGCAGTTCATGGGTTCAAGCCCTGTGTCGGGCTCTGGGCCGACAGCTCAGAGCCTGGAGCATACTTCAGATTCTGTGTGTCTCTCTCTCTGCCCTTCCCCTGCTCGTACTCTCTCTCTCTCAAAATAAACAAACAAACAAACATACATACATTAAAAAAATTAAGTAAGTAAATGAATTAAATAAAATAAAATTCAGATTGAAAAGGAGAAACCAGAGTGCTGGCTTTGGCAATAAACTCTCCTCCTTTCCATATTTGTGACTGCTTTCTCCAGCGGGAGAAACATGCATTTTATTAATAAAAGGAGTTTTCTTCCAGCTTTTTTGAGGTATAATTGACAGAACTATAATATATTGTAAGTGTACATGTGATCATTTGATAGACGTATTCATTATGAAAGAATTCCCACAATCCCACAATTAACACATCTGCACCTCACATATTTGCTTTTTGGGTTTTTTTTTTTTTTTAGGTTTTTTAGCAGGTTTTTTGTTTGTTTTTGGTGACAATAGTTAAGTTCTCTCTTGTAGCAAATCTCAATTATACAATACACTAGTATCAACTATAGTCACCATGTTATAGATTAGATCCTCAGACCTCATTCGTGTTATAACTGAAAGTTTGTACCCTTTTATCAACCTCTCCCCTTTACCCCCACTGCCCACCATTCCACTCTATGTTTCTATGAGTTTGACTTGTTTTTGTAAGACTCCACACATAAGTGATACCGTGCAGAATTTGTCTTTCTCTGTCTGGCTTATGTCACTTAGCAATCTCACCACCATTTGCTATCTCTTCTCTTTTTGCTAATGGACATCCTAACAGGTGTGAAGTGATATCTCATTGTGGTTTTGATCTGAATGTCCCTGATGGTTAGTGGTTCTTTTGTTTTTCCTGATGGTTAGTGTTATTGACCACTTTTTCATGTATCTCTATCTGTATGTTTTCTTGGGAAACATCTTCAGATCTGTCGCCCATTTCTTAAGTTGGGTTGTTTGGTTTTTTGCTAGTGAGGTGTATGAATTCCTTGTATATTTAACCCTTTATCAAAGAGGTGGTTTGCAAATATTTTTTTTTCCCCATTCTGTAGGTTGCCTTTTCATTTTGCTGATGGTTTGTTTCCTTTGCTGGGAATAAAACTAGTTTTAGAACTGTTAGCCAAGACCACCACAAAAAGCAAGCCTACTAACTAGAGTTCAGTATTCGTTAAATTTCTTTCTCCCCTGAGGTACAATTTGCATGAAGTGCAATGCAGACATGTTAGATGTGCAATTCATTGAGGTTTGATAAATCTACAGTCTAACCAAGATACAAAAAAACCAAACAAACAAAAAAACAAAACAAAAACAAAAAACCACTTGTATTATTCCAGAAATTGCCGTTGTGCCCTCTTCTGGTCAATCCCAGTCACCATAGACAACACAGCTCTCAAGTCCATCACCAGAGATTACTTTCAGCCTACTCCTGAACGTCATATAAATGGAATCATCAAACCCTTGTCCTTCTATGCCTGGTTCTTCTGCTCAAAAGAATGTCTGGTTTTTCCATCAAGATTAAGCAAAGGTCATAGAAAAAACTGAGGACTATTTGATCTTTTATTATTCTCTGGAAGAATATTTCTTTTTTTTTTTTTTAAATTTTTTTTTTTTTCAACGTTTATTTATTTTTGGAACAGAGAGAGACAGAGCATGAATGGGGGAGGGGCAGAGAGAGAGGGAGACACAGAATCGGAAACAGGCTCCAGGCTCCGAGCCATCAGCCCAGAGCCTGACGCGGGGCTCGAACTCACGGACCGCGAGATCGTGACCTGGCTGAAGTCGGACGCTTAACCGACTGCGCCACCCAGGCGCCCCAGTGGAAGAATATTTCTAAGATTAGAATGATTTGTTCTTTGAAAAATTGCCAGAATTTACCTGTAAAAGTCCTCTGGTTTTGGTGTTTTCTTTGTGTGAAAAATTTAAAGCTACTATTTCAATTTCTTTATAGATATTGGGTCATTCAGGCTTTCTGTTTCTGTTTTGAGACGATTTCAGTAGGTCATATTTTCCTATGAACTTGTCTAGCTTATCTAAGCTTCCAAATTTATCAGCATAAACCTGTTCATATATTCCTTATTTTAATTTTGGTTGGATCTGTAGTTATATAATTTTTTTCTTTCCTAACATTACTATTTTTTCCTTCATTAATCTCAACAGAGATGTAACTACTTTATTAGCCTCTTTTGAGGACAAAATTTTGGTTTTATTGATGATTTCTAATGTAATTTTTAAAATTATTATTGATTTCTGCTCTTATTTTTTATGTCCTCTCTCCTTCCACATTATTTGGATGTATTCTATTGTTTTATTTTCTTCAGTTTCATTTTATTGACACTTAGCCTTTCTTCCTTTTCAAAATAAGTGTTTAAGGCTATATATTTCATCCTAAGTATCACTCATAAATATTTTAACATGTATAGCTTGCCTCATTTGAGAAAAGATTTATAAAGAGGCATATAGTACAAGATTTAAAAATAAGATTAAGAAGGGGCGCCTGAGTGGCTCGGTCGGTTGAGCGTCCAACTCTTGATTTTGGCTCAGGTCATGATCCCAGGGTCATGGGATGGAGCCCCGCATTGCCCCAAGTCCACACTCGGTACAGAGGCTGCTTAAGATTCTCTCTCAGCGTGCCTAGGTGGCTCAGTTGGCCAAGCGTCCAACTTCAGCTCAGGTCATGATTTCACAGTTTGTGAGTTCAAGCCTCACGCTGGGCTCTGGGCTGACAGCTCAGAGTCTGGAGCCTGCTTCAGATTCTGTGTTTCCCTCTCTCTCTGTTCCCCCCCCACTCCCCCGCCCCACTCACACTCTCTCTCTCTAAAATAAAAAGACATTAAAAAAAAAGATTCTTGGGGCGCCTGGGTGGCGCAGTCGGTTAGGCGTCCGACTTCAGCCAGGTCACGATCTCGCGGTCCGTGAGTTCGAGCCCCGCGTCAGGCTCTGGGCTGATGGCTCGGAGCCTGGAGCCTGTTTCCGATTCTGTGTCTCCCTCTCTCTCTGACCCTCCCCCGTTCATGCTCTGTCTCTCTCTGTCCCAAAAAAAATAAACATTGAAAAAAAAAAAATTAAAAAAAAAAAAAAAAAAAAAAAGATTCTCTATCTGCCCCATCCCTTGCTCATGTGCCCTCTCCGTAAAAGAAAATAATAATAATAATAATCAGATGAAGAGGAGATTCTTTAAAGATGGCAATGGTGGTTGCACAGGTCTGGTTTTAACTGAATTGCTTCTTCACATTTACAATGGGTTTCTTGTTAGCAGCATGCAGCTGGGTATTGCTGTTTTTTCCAATCTGATCATCTCTGCATGAGAATTGGATATTTATACAATTTATATTTAATGTAATTACTGATATGCTTTTATTTAAATCTTCCATACAGCTATTATTTTTTGTATGTTCCATCTGTTCGTTGCCCTTTTTACTCTTTTTATGTCTTTCTTTCACTGAGGATTTTTTATTATTCAATTTTATCTCCTTTGTTGTCTTACTAGCTATAACTCCTTGTTGTGTTAGCGTTTACTTTAGGGTTTACAGTACACATCTTATTTTTTTATCCATCCACCTTCAAGCAATATCATATCATTTCACAAATAACACAAGAATCTTACAGTAGCATGCTTCAATTTCTTTGTAGGAATGTTTATTCAAATACTTTGTCCATTTTGAAAATGAGTTGGTTATTTTGCTATTGAGTTGTAGGTGTTTCTTATATATTTTGGAAATGTACCCTTTATCAGATATATGTTTGCAAATACTTTCTCCCATGCTGTAGCCTGCCTTTTCATTTTGTTGATTGTTTCCTTTGCTGTGCAGAAGCTTTTAGTTTGATGTAGTCCCAATTGTCTGGTTTAGCTTCTGTTGCCTGTGTTTTTGGTGTCATTTCCAAGAAGTTATTAGCAAGGCCAATGTCCAAGAGATTTTCTTCCATATTTTCTTCTAGGAATTTTACAGTTTGTCTCATTTTATTTGTCTTTTTGAGGATCGCCATCCCAGTAAATATGAAGTAGCATCTCATTGTGCTTTTTGATTTGCATTTCTCTAATAGCTAATGATGCTGACCATCTCTTCATGTGCTTGTTGCCCATGTGTATATCTTTGTTGGAGAATTGCTTATTCAAATATTTTGCCAACACTTAAATTGGGTTATTTGCTTTTTTAAAAAAATTTTTTAACGTTTATTTATTTTTGAGACAGAAAGAGACAGAGCATGAACGGGGGAGGGTCAGAGAGAGAGAGGGAGACACAGAATCTGAAACAGGCTCCAGGCTCTGAGCTGTCAGCACAGAGCCCAACGCGGGGCTTGAACTCACGAACCACGAGATAATGATGTGAGCCGAAGTCGGACGCTTAACCGACTGAGTCACCGAGGCACCCCAGGTTATTTGCTCTTTTATTATTGAGTTGTAATTGTCTTTCTACATTGTACATGCAACTCCCTTATCAGATCTATGATTTATAAGAAATTTTCCCATTCTGTGGGGTGTCTTTTCATTCTCTTGATGGTATCCTTTAAGGCAGAAAAGTTTTAAATGCTTATTTTGTTAAATTTACTTGTTTTTTTTTCCTTTTGTGCTTGTCCTTTGATGTCATGTCTAAGTAACATTCCCTAATCCAAGGTTGTAAGAATTTATGCCTTTTCTCTTCTAACACTTTCATATGGTCTTTTAAAAAATAGTCTTTTGATGGGGCGCCTGGGTGGCGCAGTCGGTTAAGCGTCCGACTTCAGCCAGGTCACAATCTCGCGGTCCGTGAGTTCGAGCCCCGCGTCAGGCTCTGGGCTGATGGCTCAGAGCCTGGAGCCTGTTTCCGATTCTGTGTCTCCCTCTCTCTCTGCCCCTCCCCCGTTCATGCTCTGTCTCTCTCTGTCCCAAAAATAAATAAACGTTGGAAAAAAAAAATAAAAAAAAAATAGTCTTTTGATACATCTTGAGTTAATTTATGCATATGGTGTGCGGTAGGGGTTTTTCAACTTCATTGTTTTGCTTGAAGATATCCAGTTGTCCCAGTACCGTGTGTTAAAGAGACTATTCTTTCCCCCACTGAATGTCTTAGCACCCTCCTTGAAAATCAACTGACTGTAAGTGTTCAGGTTTATTTCTGAACTCTCAATTCTATTCTATTAATCTGTATGTTTACAGTTATGGCAGGCAGTACCACATTAGCTTGAAAACTACTCATAGTAATAAGACATAATAACTATTAGTTATATGTATCAAATGCTTGGCAAGAATTTTCACAAAGGAGATGCAAGTAAAAAATGACAGAAATAAAATAACAATAGGAAAATTTAGTATACTTCTGTCAGTCCAAGACCAATCAAATGGATTAAAAAATCAGTAAAACTATAGAAAACTTAAGCAACACAATCAACAAGATGGATTTTATAGATATATACCTAACTCTGAACTCTACTAATAAGGGGTACACATCCATTTCAAGTGCTCATGGAATAGTCAAGAATACTAGTCAGAGTTTAGGTCACAAGCAAAAAATGCTATTAATTTTTGGGTAAAAGGTGAAACATAAAATTAAATAGCAAAATTCTTTTTAAATAACAATAATAAGAACAGTATATATCAGAATCTGTGGGATAAAACTAAAGCAGTTATCAGAGCATTAAATGTCATACCAGTAAGTATTTTAAAATAAAATGAATTAAACACCCAAGTAAAAAAGAAAAACCAAAGAAAGTGGAAGACAGAAGAAATATACAAACAAAACTTAATGATTTAAAAAACAGAAAACCAACAGAAATAACAAATCAAAAAGCTGACTCAACAAAATAGGCAAAACACTAGCTAAGCTGATCAAGACAAAAAGTAATAGAACATAAATATACCAAAGTATCTGTGACAAATGGGAACAACCAACAAAGAGAAAGAAGTAAGGAAAAACCTATGAGACTACTTTGCACAACTCTCTACAAATAATTTTAAAACCTAGATGAGGGGCATCTGGGTGGCTCAGTCTGTTCAGCAACTGTCTCTTGATTTCAGCTCAGGTCATGATCTCCCAGTTTGTGAGTTCCAGACCCACATCGGGCTCCATGCTGATGGTGTGGAGCCTGCTTGGGATTCTTTCTCCTCCCTCTCTCTCTGCAACCTCTCTCTGCCCTCTCCTGTTCGTGCTCTTTCTCTCTCTCAAAATAAATAAGTAAACTTAAAAAAAAAAAAACTAGATGAAAAAGATAATTTTTAAAGGATAATTTTCAATTTGAAAAAATTGATCCCAGTAGATACACAAAGTCTTAATAGACTACCTATCATAGAAAAAATAAAATGGTTATTCACATACACATGCATACACACACACACAACATAAAGAAACCAAACATAGGTGGTTTCTCAGGGTATGTCCACCAAGCTTTCAAAATTCAAATATTCCCAATTAGACTTAAATTATTGTAGAACAGAAACCAAATTTGTTTTATGAAGCAAGAATAATATTGACACAAAATTTTTTAATGTGATTTTTAAAATGTATTTATTTTACAGAGAGAGGTTGAGAGAGTGTGTGAGCTGGAGAAGGGGCAGAGAGAGAGAGAGGGTGTGTGTGTGAGAGAGAGAGAGAGAGAGAATCTAAAGCACATGGGGCTCCATCCCACAACCCTGAGATCACAACCTGAGCTGAAATCAAGAGTCAGACGCTCAACCAACTGAGCCACAGGGAAACAAAATTCTGATAAAGATTGTTTTAAGAAGAAAACTAAAGAACAACTTTACTTACGGGTGCTGAGGAAATGATCTTAAATAAAATCATGAATATGAAAAGGTTCTCAACATCAATGGTCATAACGGAAAAGCAAACTGAAGTCACAATGTCACAGTACCATCATACACGAAATGGCTAAAATTTTAAAGGCCTGGCAGTACAAGAGTGACAAGGATGTGGAAGACCAGTATGTGAGCTCCCCCAAAGGCTGATGCTGAGACAAGGTTTCAAGGGCAGGTAATTTATTTGGGATGTGATCCCAAATAAAAGTGACGAAGACAGATAGGGAACGGAAGGCAGATAATAAATTACGCATGATCAAGCAAGTTACCACCGGGGGTAACTGAAGCTTAATCCCATGGGAACTCTGAGACACACTGTAGAACACTTGCCTCAGAGTTATCCTACTTGAGGAGTGAGGGAACTGAGGGGTTATACACCAACTCCTGTCAATTATGGGTTGAGCGCAACTCCTGCAGGCAGTAACCTTAGAGTATTTTCCGGGATGCCATCCGCATGGGCGCAGCAGGTCCCAGCCTTCAGACAAAGTCCTGCAGCGGAGACAGATGACGGCACTGGCAGCTAGAAGTCAGGGTCCGTCAGTCAGTCACCCTACAACCCAGAGTGACTACTAAATGGACCGACTGGAACTCATAAACTGCGTGGGGGTGTAAACTGGTACAATTACTTTGAAAGATGCTTTTGGAACGATCACAAAAGCCGAAAATACCCTCTAACTACTCTTAGGAATATACCCAATGTAAATGAGCACATATGCGCACCAAAAGGCAGGCACAAAAATGTTCACAGAAGCTTCACTGTAACAGTAAAACCTGGAAACAACCCAAATGTCTACCAACCCGTAGAAAGAACAAATTGTAGTATATTCAAACAATAGCATACATCAATGAAGAATAAAAACGACTATGACACACACCATGCTTTAACCTCAGAAATATAATGCAGAGCCCACGTACTAGCATTCCATTTATATACAAAAAATAATTCATGGTGCTAGAACTTAGAATGTGTACGTTTGGGAGTGACAGTAACTGGGGAGGAATGAAAGGGAGGCTCCTCGGATGCTTGTAGATCTACTGTGCCTGGATTTGAATAATGGTTACACTGGTGTATACATTTGTAAGAATTCTCTAAGCTGCATGCTTAAGATTTGTGCCATTTTTGCATCTAAGTTGTGTTTCAGTGGAAAGACTTTTAAAAATCATATTTCCTTGCTCTTCCCACTGAATAAAGCAAGAATCAATGCATCAACCCAGTAGTAATCAGCACCCCTGAGCCAAGATTGTGGTTTCTAAACACGATTTCCCGCTAAAAGGACAAGGGATTTTTGAGAAGTGGCTGATTCTAAGGGAAAGGAGATGTAAAAGATAAGCCTGGATCACACCAGAGCAAGGACACTACTAAAGATCACTATACTTCTATCACAGGGACTCGGGAATGAATGAGTAATACCACACTGGTCAAAGGTAAGAAAATTTGAACAGCAAAATAAAACAATAAACGAAATGGAGGAAATCACTTCAAATACGTTAGTATCTATGAGTTAGTTCATAGTGCCATCAAACAAGCCTCATTGGTCAACTTTGGAGACCAGAAACATTTGAAATATGACAAATAAGGTAAAAGAAGTATCTATTTTTGCTGTTTCTATATTATCTGCACTGTAACCAAATAATTGAAGAGAACAAGTTTCCATCTGCATTAGTACTTGAGCTAAAATAATGAGCTGACGGAATGAGAATATCACCCTCTTGTAGCTCCTAATGAATGCAAAGATCTAGACGCTGGTCATCAATGGCAGGTAACGTCACAAAAAAGAGAGACTCCAGACATGCTATCCCTCCTGATGGACATTCCCAACACCACCCACTCGGTGGTTGTGCAACACCACAACAAACAAAATCTTCAAATACGCAGGTATTCTGACAATTTACGTGAAACAAAAGGAACAGAAGAGCACGCTGAACAGTAGTATGGGGACGAAGACCAAATCTAGACCAAGGAAAATCTGTAAGACAAACATCTTCCTTTCTTCAAAGAAAATTACAATAAAAAATACACAAGAAAACGAGGGAGAATCAATAAAGATTTCAGAGTCATTAAGTCAATTACAACATATGGGCCTTATCTGTATCCCAATTCAACAAACCATAAGAATATAAATAGCAAGAGATAATCAGGAAAATGTAAATACCAACTGGATATTAAGGTATTCTTAAATTTTAGGTGTCATAATGGTATTGTGGTCATTTTTTTTCTCTATAATTTATTTATTTTTTATAATGTACATCCGAGTGAGTTAGCACATGGTGCAACAATGATTTCAGGAGTAGATTCCTTAAGCTCCTCACCCATTTAGCCCATCTCCCCTCCCACAACCCCTCCAGCAACTGTTTGTTCTCTATATTTAAGAGTCTCTTCTGTTCCCCATTTTTGTATTATTTTTGCTTCCCTTATGTTCATCTGTTTTCTATCTTAAAGTCCTCATATGAGCAAAGTCATATATTTGTCTTTCTATAACTAATTTCGCTTAGCATAATACCCTCTAGTTCCATCCACATAGTTGCAAATGGCAAGATTTCATTCTTTTTGATTGCCGAGTAATATTCCATTGTATATATATATACCACATCTTCTTTATCCATTCATCCGTTGATGGACACTTGGGCTCTTTCCATACTGCGGCTATTGTCAACAGTGCTGCTATAAACATCGGGGTGCACGTGCCCCTTCAACACAGCACACCTGTATCCCTTGGATAAATACCTAGCAGTGCAATGGCTGGGTCGTAGGGTAGTTCTATTTTTAATTTTTTGAGGAACCTCCATACTGTTTTCCAGAGTGGCTGCACCTGTTTGCATTCCCATGTGGTCGTGTTTTTGTGGGGGGGGGGAGTCCTTGTAGAGGTACATACTAAAAAATTTACAGATGAAATAATGTCTGGGACTTGCTACAATATGGAGTCCATGTTAGATGAAGTTAGATAAGGAAAGATTAGCCATGTTTTAACAATTGTTGAAGTTGAGCACGTTAGTTTGCTAGAGAGGCCATAACTAAGTAACATGGATTAACCTCAGAAATTTAATTCCTCATAGTTCCAGTGGCTACAAGTTTGAGATCAAGGTGTCAATGAGTTCTGTTTCTTCTGAGGACTCTTTTCTTGGCTTGCAGGTGGTCACCTTCTCCCTGTGTCCTCACGTGGCCACTCCTCTGTGCATGAATTGTCTCTGTCTTAATCTCCTCTTTTATAAGGACACCACCATATTGGATTAAAGCCCACCTGTATGATTTCATTTTAGTTTACTTACTTCTTTAAAGGACCTTTCTGCAATTACATTCATATTCTGCGGTCATGTCTCCGAACATATGAATTTGGAGGGAACACAACTCAGCTCCTAACACTGGGTGATGATGACAATGGGGTCATTACACTATTCATTCCACTTCTGTGTAAATTTGAGATATTCCAGAATAAAATTTCCATTTCTTAAATGAGAAAATCGGTGGAAGAGAAAAAACAGAGTTTAGTGTGAACTGCTCCACCGAATCTAGATAGAAACATAGTCACTTATTCTTTATTTTTCCAATTAGTGGCTCAATAATCTGTAGGCCGACTAGTAGACCGTCTTTTACATTCTTGAGGTGCCTCCATCCCCAGAGTCTAAGACACCCAAGAGTATACTGAATCCAAAGTGCAATCAGACCTCCCCCAGTGCTGGCCACAGAGGAAACTCGGGTCTCCTTAGTTCAACCACTGACTGGACTTTGCTGATGCACAATGCTATTCGTTCCTTCCCAACACAGTACACATGCTTGCTTAGCACTGCAACAAAAGTGACCTTGATGGCCAATATTGTGACACTGGCTGAAACGTTTGAGGGAGGACAATTGCATCGCTTTATGCTAAGTTCAGATCGAAGTTAAAGTTCTCAGCTTTCAGCTCTTTTAGGGCATTCAGGCAGTCTCTTACTAAGATGCTTCCAAGAGAACTGAGTCAGGATTGTTCCAACGCATCATGGATTCATGATGGATGGATTCAACACTCAATTCATAAAGTTGAAATAAGATAAATATCCAAATTAGCTAAATGGGAGAAAGCGGTTAACACCCACAGAATCACAGAACAGCCGACTTCTGTCTCTGTCAATAAGGTAGATTACCATAACTGAGAATCTTCCCGCCTGGAAATGTTGCACAAAATATAATAAGAATCCTTTTTTAAATATATAACTATGGGGCGCCTGGGTGGCGCAGTCAGTTAAGCGTCCGACTTCAGCCAGGTCACGATCTCGCGGTCTGTGAGTTCGAGCCCCGCGTCGGGCTCTGGGCTGATGGCTCAGAGCCTGGAGCCTGTTTCCGATTCTGTGTCTCCCTCTCTCTCTGCCCCTCCCCCGTTCATGCTCTGTCTCTCTCTGTCCCAAAAATAAAAAATAAAAGTTGGAAAAAAAATTAAAAAAAAAAAAATAAATATATAACTAAATTTAAGATACAAAACAGGTGAACATAAGGGACGGGAAGCAAAAACAATATAAAAACAGGGAGGGGGACAAAACATAAGAGACTCTTAAATACGGAGAACTGGAGGTTGCCGCCGGGGTGTTGGGTGGGGAGGGATGGGCTAAATGGACAAGGGGCATTAAGGAGGACACTTGTTGGGACGACCACTGGGTGTTATATGTCGGGGGTAGATCACTGGATTCCACTCCTGAGTCATTACTGCACTATATGCTAACCGACTTGGACGTAGAATTTAAAAAAGAGAGAAAAAATAATAAATAAATATATAACTAAACAGGCAAGAAAGTAAGGGAAATCCTTCAGGGAAAAGCCAGAAACAAAACCAAAAAGCAGAAGTTCAGACAGCTCTCATGAATTCTGCTGGACTTGACAGCTGTTGGGGAAGGAAGACTTTTTCTCTATCCTTCAAGACTTTTCCAGCTCATCTAAAAATTAAATTGACACGAAGACATTAACAGGAGGAAAAAACCCAAAGATTAATTAAGTGCACATGGCAGCCCATGAGACCTAAAGAAATGACTGAGGCTGACACGTTTTATACTTTTTAGACAGACAGACAGACAATAAATCTGTGAAGAACTGTAGGACAAAGAAGACTTATTTCAGGTGCTTTAATTACTAAGGAATCCTAGAATTTGGGCAGGGGAAGTAATCAAAGTAACAAGACTTGTTTATACAGCTATCTCTACTCTGAATTCCCTGCCTCTAGTAATTATGGATGTCTTTTTACCTTCCAGTTTTAGGGAAAGTGCCTTTTCCGTGGGAAATTTATTTCCTGCTTTCTGGAGACAAGGGGGGCTCAGAGTCCTTTCTGCACCGGCTGTTTCTTAAGTAACTTAATTTAAAATCAGCAATTTATCGAAATGGCACATTTGGTCGGCGGGGGGGGGGGGGGGGGGGGGACTATCCTTGGCCCCTATATAGCCAAGCAGCTATCATTTTAATAGCCATGTTAGGACAAAAAAATAAACAAATAAAGACTTAGACCCATGGAAATGGAGAAGTTCTCAACAAGAGTCAGACCCTCCAGGCTGACGTCCCCAGTAAAAGCGTGAATTAAGAACATGGCCTATCAGCAATGCGATGTAACAAGAGAGCTTTCTGGTTTAATCCTGTGCTTCAAGTCTAAGTGTCTTCAAAATCAATACTACCTTGAGAGTTTGTCCATGGACCTTTTCTATCCTATGTTTGCACACATTTGTACTACATTTGTGTAGGGATTTCTACGTTGCAAGATTCACACAAAAAAGTCATTTCAGGCTGATCATACCCTTGGTATGCCTGAAAGAAAGAACTAGTTAGAGGGACACATCTTTAACCGAAGCCTAAAGGACTCCAGCAGATAAAACTCCACCAGATATGAGCTCACAACGCATAATTATATATGATACTTAAAGAAATGTGAGGACTGAACCCACTTATACATAAATGAACCATCCGAAACCCAGATATTTTAATGACTTGCCAAAGTCACGTGGTTTTTTAGTGGCTGAGCCAGAACCGAGCTCAGGTCTTATGACTTGCTTGCAAATTATGTATTTTCTTCTAGCAACAGCCTTTTTTTCATATGGTACTTCTCTCACTTCAGAATTCTAAGGGGCAAAACCAGGTCTGTCTTTAAATTCAACATTCCAACACTGAAAACTGAGCCTTCTGCCCCAAATAAACAAGTTGATTCTGCTAGTATGATTGTTCAAGTCCACAGGTAGTCTTATCTGTATTGTAGAAATACTCTGCACCTAAAAAAATACATTTTAAAAATGGGTTACTCAGTACTCTCATGGTCTGCTGATCGGAACATCCTTTTGGAAAGTAATTTTGTTAAACACACCAATAGTTTTCAATGTGATGCTCCCTTGAGTAATTCATTCGTAGGATCTTCTCAGAGATGTGAGCAAAGGTTTAGTGCTCAATTAGGCTCACACTTTTGTAATCTAGATGGCAAAAAGTTAGAAACGGCGTAATGTTCAACAAGGAGGAATAGTTATATAAATTATAGTACACAGCTAGAATAGATTGTCATAAAGCCTCAAAAATATCTTTGAAGGCTCTGATAGAAAACTGAGTGGGAAAAAAGGTAATATAAAAATATATGTGTATAAACCACCATTAGGATGGCAGTTACAGAAAAAATAAGAAAATAGCAAATGTTGGCAAAGAGATGGAGAAACTATCTTGTGCTCTGTTGATTACAATGTAAACTGGTGCAGCCACTGTGGAAAACAGTATGGAGGTTCCTCAAAAAACTAGACACAGAATTACCACATGATTCAGCAATTCCATTCCTGGGTATGTACCCAGAAGAAATGAAAGCAGGAATGTAAACAGATATTGGTACATCTATATTGTTAGCAGCATTATTCAAAATGGCCGAAATGTGGAAGCAACCCGAGTGTCTGTTGACAAATGAACGGATAAACAAAATGTGGTCTATCAGTACAGTGGAATATTATCCAGCCTTAATCAGGAAGGAAATGCTTCACACATGCTACAAAATGAATGACTCCTGAAGACATTACATGAAATGCCGATCACAAATGGATGAATATCACAGAGTTACAAATCTATGAGGCCCCTAGAGGAGTCAAATCGATAAACACAGAAAGTAGACCAGTGGCCGCCAGGGGCTGGGGGGGGGCAGGGGAGGGGGAGTGGGGAGTTAGTGTTTAATGAGGAGAGAGTTTCAGTTGTGGAAGATGAAAAACTTCTGGAGATAGATGGGGGTGTGGTTGCACAACAACATTAATGTACTTCATGCCATTGGGCTGTACATTTAAATGGTAAATTTTGTGTCTTATATATTTTATCACAATAAATAATGTATACATGAATATATACAATATATACAAAACATATTAACACATAGCATACATAATGTATATTGTATCTATTGTTATACACGTATTTGTATACATATATAGTAACACAAATTGTATTAAAAAGGTATGTGGTAAGTAGGTTAATAGGTACAAAAACTGTCAAAATTTATGGTGTATTCATTCCTATTATTGCTATAACAAATTACCATAAATTTGGTATCTACAGTCATAGTTTCTTACAGTTGTGTGGGTCAGAAATCAGGAATCAGTATCACTGAGCCAAAATCAAGGTGTCAGGTGCTGGGGTCTCTCCAGAGGCTCTAGGGGAGAATCCATTGCCTGGCTTCTGGAGCTTCTAGAAGCTGCCTGCATTCCTTGGCTCACGGTCCTTTTCTCCATCTTCAAGGCCAGTGGCATTTTGCTTCACTGGTGACTTTGCCTTGTTCTGCATCACATCTCTCCCTGCTTCCCTCATCTAAGGACACCTATGACTGCATTTCGGCCCCACTGGACTATGCAGGATAATCTCCCCATTTCAAGATTCTTAATTTGATGTCATCCTTCACCACAGAAGGTAACATCCACCCTTTTGCCATAGAACACAGCTGTCTTTAGGGGCCATTATTCCGCCTACTCACACATGGATGGAAAGAAAGAAGAAAGACAACAGAAGGAAATGTCATGAAACATTACTAGTAGCTAAATCATGAATCGTTTTCCTCTGTATACTTTTATATAGCTAACATGCTTTTTGCAATGAACAAGTTTTATAATAAAAAAATACTATTTTTTAATGTTAATTTTTGAGAGAGAGAGAGAGAGAGAGCATGAGAGAGCGCGCATGCATAAACACAGGGGAGGGACACACAGAGAGAGAGGGAGGCACAGAATTTGAAGCAGGCTCCAGCACAGAGCCCAACGCAGGGCTCGAACTTATGAACTGTGAGATCATGACCTGAGCGAAGCTGGATGCTTAACTAACCAGGCACCCCTGAATACTACTTATTTTTAAAAGGGCTTTTAAAATACAGATATAGCTCAGTGTGCTGGAGGTGCTTTTCCAGCTGTGGGTTGGATTTCACTAAATCTCGTGTAACTCTCCCGACGACCAGAGTAACCCATCTGTAGATGTTAATCCCCTAACACGAACGTTGTCTATAATGTAGAAGCAAAATAAGTTGCCCACTTACGACTCTGCTCAGGAATGAATCCAGTCAAAACTAAAATAAAACTCCTCTATAGGGAAGGTTAATATACACAAATGTGATGCTGCAGTTAGAAGACATTTCGCAAAACCCAGATCTCAATTCCCAGCATGGCCTTGGTTTGCACCCAGTTGGCTCGTCTGTAATATTTATGGCTCCTTCTGGAAATCTTCCAGTCTTACCACAGTCAGGTCTCTCCTCCCTGAATTCCTCCTGGGCCACTAGCATTCATAATTAGATTTATACACATTGTCTGTAAATGAGGTATGTGTGATGTGGTGTTGCATCCATTATTTTGGTAGCATGGTGAAAAAGTGAGAAAATTAAACCTCCCCCAAGGGTCTACACCATCGCTCTTCAGTTAGTGAAGATTCTTTTCTTTAAAGTGAGGCACTGTGCTAAGTGTGCAACCACATCCCAGCAGACGCTCAGCCACAGGCAGGTCTTGGTCCAGAGAGACTAAGACAAGACACAGAGACAGCCATCAGGACACAGGTGCACAGGCGGAGCTTATGTCCAGGGGGTCTGTGGACAGCCTACTGCATGAGGCGCCTGCTCTGGGATCTGCAAGCAGACAGCTTTGATGGCGCAGTGACTACCCTAGCAGCAGTCTCTGACCTCTCCCTCCTGGTACAGCCCGTGTTCCAAGGAGATCAAGGCCTGCCATCCACACACTCTTCATTGCAAAGGAGATGCTTCACACTGACCACCCCCGGAGCCTCTGACCTTGAGTGCTGAACAACGTGTCCCTCTACATATTCTGCTTGCTGGGAATATGGCAGGAAGACAGGATCTCTACTCTCCAGAGATAGTGATTAATGGGCATTCAGGGCCTTCTGGCACATCCCATACAGCTGGATGCTTTCTGGAGAGTACCACATTCAAGTTCTAGCACTCGCATCATGGTCATTTTATCGATGGAGAAGCTGCAGCTTAGAGAGGTCGTGTAACTTGACCAAAGTCACCCAAGCTAGTAGTTGTTGGAAGCATGAGTTGGCTGGGGGGGGGGGGGGGGAGGTATTTATGAAGCAACACGGAATATACACTATAATTCATCACACATCTATCCACTGAGAAGACAGAAAGTCCAACCCAAGTCCCCTCATACCACTGGTCATCTTGGGGGGATTATTCATTAACAAACACCTGCTCTCTTCAAAGTTTCCAAACACACAAAGAAAGCAGAAGAGAGAGTTTTGTCCTTTCAAATACCCCACAAT
Source organism: Puma concolor (assembly GCF_028749965.1). Taxonomy (NCBI): domain Eukaryota; kingdom Metazoa; phylum Chordata; class Mammalia; order Carnivora; family Felidae; genus Puma; species Puma concolor. The sequence continues at coordinate 11,906,174 of NC_141677.1, forward strand.
CTAATTGGGAAGACAATACATACAGCCTGTGATGTAAATACAGTGACGAAGCAGTATGTAATCTCAGAAGAGCCACACACGAGTGACTGATGAAGGGCTAAGACACGTGAACTGAGGCTGGCGTTCATCACAGAAGGGGGTCTGCTGGTTAAGAGCATTTATCTTTGAGGGCAGAGTGGTTTAGCGTGATAAACCAGGGTTCTACAGATTTTACTCACCATAAATATGCTTTCATGGCAGAACCAAAAAGATGTTGCAAAGTAAGGCAGGGGCTTTCTAAAATTTATGTTACTGTGCAATTGCTACCTCCTCTGCACTGAGGCTCAGAAAGCAAATTTTTAGGAAAGACAAAGAGGAGGACAAAAAAGGGAATCGTGGTTGAGAGGGATGGCAGGAAGGCAGGCTGCGTCATTAGTCTCTAAAGAGCAGTTGGTTAAATAAGTGGTTTCTCCTTGGAAGGCAGATGTTTATCAGTAAATACTCTTGGGAAGCACAGTTTGTTAATCTTTGGGGGGAGATGTCTGGGCACTTTTGTTCCCCCGAGGCCGTGGTGTGATGAGGAGGAGGGAAGCCTGACAGCTGGTCTTGGATCTGTATTCGCTGAGCTGCATTTGTGCTCGTGGCTGATCACAGGCCCTTCCCTCTAAAACACAGGAGGAGGCCGCTTGGCCGTGCCCGCGTGCACTTATCGTGCCCGGTTCTGGCATAGCAACAAGGACATTAATGTTCAGAACCAGGTCACCGGGGAATGCACCCGTGTTTTCAACAGCACTACATGGCATACTGGTTTCTAGCTGGGTTAAGCTAGAAAGGCAACCAAGCTTACTCGATGAGGTCTAAAACTGGGGGTGGTAAGGGGACAAAGCAAAAGGTCAAAGTTCCCCCCGCCTTTTTTTTTTTTTAAGTTTATTTATTTATTTTTTTTTTAGAGAGAGAGAGAAAGAGCACGAGCAGGGGAGGAGCAGAGAGAGAGCTGTCAGTGCAGAGCCCGACGCAGGGCTCGATCTCACCAACTGCAGGATGACGACCTGAGCTGAAACCAAGAGTCGGACTCAACCGACTGAGCCACCCAGGTGCCCCAAGGTCAAAGTTTCCTAACAGCCAGCAGTTGCACTCAGAAGCATCAGTAAAATCTTGGGAAAGAGGCCTGAAACCTACATGGGTGGTGCAATACTCCTCCAAGCCGTGCCCTCGAGACCAAGACAGGAGACGGATGCCTCCCCAGCTTTTAAATCTGCAGTGGAGATTCTGAGTTTAAGATTCGATGGGGCGCCTGGGTGGCGCAGTCGGTTAAGCGTCCGACTTCAGCCAGGTCACGATCTCGCGGTCCGTGAGTTCGAGCCCCGCGTCGGGCTCTGGGCTGATGGCTCGGAGCCTGGAGCCTGTTTCCGATTCTGTGTCTCCCTCTCTCTCTGCCCCTCCCCCGCTCATGCTCTGTCTCTCTCTGTCCCAAAAATAAATAAATACGTTAAAAAAAAAAAAATTAAAAAAAAAAAAAGATTCGAATGACACAAGGTACTGGAGGGAGTCCACTTGCTACAAACTCTGCAGACAATGTTACTCTCCCCGAGCCCAGGGAGTCTGACTCACTTGCTACTGTTGTACACGACGCCCGAGAACAGGACCTCGCCCAATACATAAACTCATGAATGAGCATATAAATGGATGAATTGAATGAATATGCGTGAATGCATAAATGTCATCTCACAGCCTCTTGGCTGATCTCCTCTTGGGGATCTCAGCCAAAGCAAGAGAGAGGGCACCTGCCCAGCCAGCACCTCCTCTCTGTAAGATCGTAAGCACTGTTGGAGCTCGTGAGAGAAGAAAAAGGTACACGTAAATGGCTGCAAATCTTAGCAGGGCCCTGAGAGCCAGGTACCAATCACATCTATAAAATAATAGAAGTTTTTCATATTTTTATCTGAAAGGAGTGATAGAAATGACTGTATTCACATCAAAGAGATTAGCAACACAGCCCCACCCACTTTTTTTTTCCCTATAGAAGGCAGGCTTTGTCCGTCTAATGCTGGTAAGAAAATATTTGGATAAAGTCCCTTGTGCTCTCTCCCCATTGTTTGGGCCGTCATTATTCTTTCCTACTTCTTCCCTGCCCCCTCCCAAATATGCCCACAAATGTTTGCTCCTTCCATTATCCAACTCTTTGAAAGTTTTACCCTTGCTTCCCACATCCAGAAATACCACCTTTCCACATCCGCTCCAACCCTACACACTGAGCACAGACTTAAAGGTGGCATCCAAAGCTAATAAACTTTTCACTAAACAAAACCCATTAATTACTCTTTCTTAAGAGTCAGCTACTTCTGCTAATCTGATACAAACCATCCCAAATTAGCATCTTCCTCCCTCCTCAATGTCAACGGCACTAAATGACTCAACCTTGCCATGCACCAGCCCCTTCAGCTTCCAGGGGATGTGCTGACATCCTTGTCACGACACACTCCCTCACTCTGTAACCACATTTCTTCTGCATCTTTTCATACACCCTGATGAACCTCCTTCACTTCAGCAACCCTTTCTCTGGCTAAACAACGTCAGGCTTGGCTCTTTTGCCACACAGTGATAGCAGAAGAAGATACTCTTGTTATCTGACATGATGGGGGAAGATTTCTTCTTAGTCTATTCTGGTTAAGGGAGAAGGATCACACTTCTCACACTTGGGTGGCCAACCTTCAAATATAGTAATTCGCACTAAAGTGTACTTAATACTGAAGTCATGCTGAATTTTAACAAGTCTTTGATGATTCAGAAGGCACTGCAGGAATATTGCAATACTTGTGACTCATCGTGATGGAGATCAGTGATCACTGAGTAGTAGATTTTGGAAAGGCCACCGGTGGATGCATCAGTTTTGTTTCTGCCCAATTGTCGCCTTGCATTGAACAGGTGCAGCAAATCTGTGTCTGGAAAAGCTCCAGGGAGTCCTAGCTATGATTATTATTATTGAGCTATAACTGACATGTAACACTGTGGAAGTCTAAGACCCACCATGTGTGGCTTGATATGTTTATATGTTACAGTAGGATTTTTACAGTAGCTCAGCTCGTACCTTTATCACGTCACATATCATTTCTTTGTTTTTAATTCCACATACAAATGGTATCATATGGTATTTGTCTTTCTCTGATTTATCTCCCTTTCTAGCTGGTTTCTTGATGTTTGAGTTTTTAATACGATTTCATCCATCCAAGAAATATTTAAATTCCCACTACGTGCCTGACGGAATTTCTAAATTTTTGGTTCTGGCATTAACTGTTGCAAATACTCTTCTTCCTTGAGTAGCTCAGCAAACAGAATAGGTACCATGCCTCCTTGCCTCCAACTTTCTGATAAAGGTTTGTTTTTGCCTGTTTTCTTCATGATGGTCAATTATAGCAGACAGATGGAGGGCTCGTAAGTTTTCATAGGGTTCTTTTCTCAACTCATCTAGTCTGGTGGGTAATGAGGCACAGAGTGGGAAACATGAATATTTTCCATTTATTGATCATTTTTCTAATTATAGAAGAGAATTGTGCCCAAACCCATCACTATGCCAAGCTGAGAGGGACCCAACTTCTGACTGTACCAACCTCCTTCCATTGTAACGCACCAATTTGGGGGTGGGACAGAATATATTCACTCGTTGACATTTGATCCCTAACTGTATTCAAAACTTAATTAACTTGATGGCACATTGTGGGGGAAATAGGATTCTGCAAAGCAGGAAACAACACTGGCTCTGCTAATGACCAAACTCTCACTTAGCTTCAACTTCCTGAGCAGTTTGAGCAGATCTGTTACAGCGTGCCCACGGCAATGCACGGAGAAAACCAATGATGACTGAATAGTTTTAGAGGAGACACGCCATTGAAACAGGACTTGGAGGGGCGCCTGGGTGGCGCAGTCGGTTAAGCGTCCGACTTCGGCTCAGGTCACGATCTTGCGGTCCGTGGGTTCGAGCCCCGCGTCGGGCTCTGGGCTGATGGCTCGGAGCCTGGAGCCTGTTTCCGATTCTGTGTCTCCCTCTCTCTCTGCCCCTCTCCTGTTCATGCTCTGTCTCTGTCTGTCCCAAAAATAAATAAACGTTGAAAAAAAAATTTTTTTTTAAAAAAAAAGAAACAGGACTTGGAGCTAACTACTCCCTTTTCTCAAAAGAGTAGCAGTATTTAAAAAAAATAACCGAGCATTTCTGACACTCGGGTATTTTCCACTGACATTCTTTTTTTTTTTTTTTTTTTTTTTTTAACATTTATTTATTTTTGAGAGACAGACAGACAGAGCATGAGTGGGGGAGGGTCAGAGAGAGAGGGAGACAGAATCTAAAGCAGACTCCAGGCTCTGAGCTGTCAGCACAGAGCCCGATGGGGGCTCGAACTCAAAAACCGCGAGTTCATAACCTGAGCTGAAGTTGGACACTTAACTGACTGCATCACCCAGGAGCCCCTCACTGAAATTCCTCAGAGTTTTTTGATGTGCTCATTTCAACACAGCTGAGAAACAATCTATCACGTCAGGGAAAACTGTGTTTCATTAATGATATTTAGCACTATCCACCAAGACAAATGGACTTCCCAGGTTTTCACCGAAAACATGCACAAAATACATGGGCCTTCTATAATAAAATAAACAATCCCACGTGATCACAGATGGGTGAGCATTGAAATTCCTTCAGATAATTCAGAAGGAAATGTCACTTTTCTCTCTTCTGAGTTTCCCTCTGGGTAAAAGAACAAACAGGATTGTAAAAAGTTCAAAGTTCCTTCCTCAGCTGCCAACAGCTTCACACTCTGCAGGCTGACTTATGTATTGCATCACGGAAAGCAGAGACTGTGATAAACATCATTCATCAATCTGTCTGGTTTTTGTTTCTTCCATTTCGTGCAACATCTAATCTTAAGGTTCTCAAAAATCATTTGATCCAACCCTTTTCTAGGCAATAATTACAGAAAATCACTTGTTTTGTGAGTCTCCAAAAGGCTGTAATAATACTTAAAAGCAAAGAATGAGGCAAAAGATATCTTTGAAAATCACATTTTGAAGGGAGTATGTAAATGGAATGAGATATTCCACGTGTTGAGAAGTGGGACCACGTCTAGGGCTGAACTGATTGAAATCCTAACTTTTCAGATTATTCAAAATCACATCTATTTCAAGCTGGCTTTGTTGCCACACTCGTCTTTTTTTAAAAGGGTAACAATAGATGCTTGTTATAAAACTGAAGCCGTGTAGAAAGAATGAGAAATACCCAAACCCTGAGTCCCTCCCCGCTGGCCCCCCAATCCCATTCCCCAAAAGTAACCACTTAAGAATTTCTTGTATAACCTTCTAGGTATTTTCACTGCACATACTAGCATTTTTTTAGACACACGCATATGGAATTCTAATATACCCTGTGTTCTGTAATTGGACAACACGTACAGTTGACGTGTGGCCATGACGTGAGCTTGAAGTGAGGTGACTTTTCTGCAGGCCGCCCATGTGCTGTCTTCAAGGGTCAGTAAAGACAGCATCAGCAGGGCTGTTTCTGCTACGACAAAATCCTGAAGGTGGGTGTGGAGGGTACTAGACTGTTTATGTCCCAGTCTCCTGAGCAAGAGAAAAGCACCACGGTTCTCCCTCTGCTCACTTAGAACACTCCATGTAGGGAACCACACGGCCGGTGCTGGGCTAGGCTCTGGGGGTTCGGAGCCCAGGCAGTGAGCCTTGGACCCCGCCCTCATGGAGCTTCACAGAATGCTCTCCCCGCAAAACACTGTCCCCCTGAGAGAGTCTGCTCGTCAACTCAAGCCAACCTTTACTGAGCACGTATCAGGAACCAAGCTCTAGTGAGACACACTAATACCAAGATGAACAAGGATTCCAACCTGCCCTTTAAGAATCACAGCCTAATGGGGACATAGATTATTCTGTCACCATGACAGCAGTGGGAAATACGCACGGTGCTACTGCAGGAAGGAAGAGGGGTCATGTAGCTTTGTAGCAGGGAGGGTTGAAAGCTTTCCTGAAGCCCATGGATGGAGTGGGGCGGGGGGGGGGTGCGGTTATGTCAGGGGGAGGAGACCACGTAAGAAGATACCTCCTACAGGGCATGCAGGAGATGATTATCGAAAGTGTGTAAGGAGCTTGGACATATCCTTGGCGAGGGGGACATATTGATCTGGGGAACAGGGCCAGGTGGGCATAAAGGTTCCGAGAGCTCATGGTAACAGCTGTTCGAGTCCAGGATACCCTCTTGGTGTTCTGAGTCCAGAGGAGAAATAAGAATCTTAGCCTGGGCAGGGGAGGAGAGAGGGACTGAGAGGTATTTAGTGGGTAAAATCATCAGGGTACAGCAACCAACCGGATGTGAAGGTTCAGAAAAAGAGAGGGCAGGGACAACTCCCAGGTTTGAAATGTGGGGGGCTGTGAGATGGAAGTCTCTCTGGACTTAGGTTGAAAGATAGGTATTTTCTTACTTCTGCACTATCTATAACCCTCTTAATTTGTATTTTCCCCTTGGCATGAAAGCCCTTTTCTATATCAAAATACTATCTCCATTCTTTCTTCTGCTCCAATCTAGTTTTTTGTTTCAAGTTTTTATTTAAATTCCAGTTAGTTAATATATAGTGTAATATTAGTTCAAGAGTAGAATTCAGTGATTCATCCCTTAAATATGACACCCAGTACTCATCCCAATAAGTGTCCTCCTTAATGTCCATCCCCCATTTGGCCCATCCCCCCACCCAAGGCCCCTCAGTTTATTCTGTGTAGTTAAGAGTGTCTTTTATGGTTTGCCTTTTTTGCCCCTATGTTCACTGGTTCCTTTCTTAAATTCCACATGAGTGAAATCATATGGTAATTCACCTTTCTCTGCCTTATTTCGCTTAGCATAATACACTGTAGCTCCATCCATGTCGTTGCAAATGGCAAGATTTCATTATACACATCTTCTTTATTCATCAGTCAATGGAAATCTGGGCTCTTTCCACAATTTGACTACTGTTAATAAGGCTGCATAAACATCGGGGTGCATGTGTCCCTTTGAAATAATATTTTTGTATCCTTTGGGTAAATACCTAGTACTACAATTGCTGGGTCATGGGTAATCCTTTTTTTTGACTTTTTGCGGAACCTCCATACTGTTTTCCAGAGCGGCTGCACCAGTTTGCATTCCCACCAACAGTGCAGGAGGGTTCCCATTTCTCCATATCCTTGCCAAACCTGTTGTTTCCTTGTGTTCTTAATTTTAGCCATTCTGACAGGTGTGAGGTGGTATCTCATCATGGTTTTGATCTGTACTTTCCTGATGATGGGTGATGTTCAGCATCTTTTCATGTGTCTATTAGCCATCTGTAGGTCTTCTTTGGAAAAATGTCTATGCATGTCTTCTACCCATTTCTTAGCTGGATGATTTGTCTTTTGGGTGTTGAGTTTCAACAAGTGGTGCTGGGAAAACTGGAGAGCAACATGCAGAAGAATGAAACTGGATCACTTTCTCAACCATATGCAAAAATTAATCCAAAATGGACGAAAGACCTAAATGTGAGGCAGGAAACCATCAAAAGCCTAGAGGAGAACACAGCAGCAACCTCTTTGACCTCGGCCGGAGCAACTTCTTTAGTAAGAAGTATGTCTCCTGAGGTATGTGGGGGGAAAAAAAAAAAGGAAAACAAACTACTGGGACTTCATCAAAATAAAAAGCATCTGCACAGCAAAGGAAACAATCAACAAAACTAAAAGGCAGCCTATGGAATGGAAGAAGATATTTGCAAATGACATCTCTGATAAAGGGTTAGTATCTAAAATCTATAAACAACTTATCAAACTCAACACCCAATGTTCTTTAAATAACAGAGAGCTTCCTCACCTCCCATTCAATCATCAACCCAACACGGTCCCCCAATGGTCCCTGCAGCCCCTAAAATGCCACAGCTGTGCCTGTGGCTCCTGGTCCTGGAGTCCAGCCCTATCTCGGGTTCCTCACATTCTCCACAAGCTGCCTGTCCATGATTGCAGCCTTAACTCCACCTCCATACCAAAGCCTCCCAATCCTAAGGCCAGTCTTCCTAAATTCCAAAGGCACGCATCGAAGTGCCTGTGTTCAATGTCAAATTTGTTTCCCCCGCCCTCCATCCTGTGCCACAGCAAATGATGCTGCCGTGCACTTGTTCACCAAAGCCCGCCATGGGAAGCCACGCTGGCCCTTGCCCCACGGCACCACTGCGTGCACATAAACCCCCTCCACCCCTGCCTCTGCATGGCTGTTCACTCTGGCCGAAAGGTCCTTCCTTTCTGAAAAAACAGCTTTAACAAATACGCAGTATTATGTAAAAAGTCACCATTCCAGATTTTTATTATTTTGTCTTTATTATTTTATAATACACTTAATACATGCATTAAATACATTTCACAAATATAAAACTGTTACATTATAAAGAATATCACAAACAGCCATCGACTACCATACAACCCAAGAATCAGAATCTGACTAACAACCTGCATCCAGAGATGTGTCCCTCTGAGATCTGCTCGGCTTCCCTCTCTCAGGGTTAATTACTCTGCTGAATTTTGTTTTTTCTTCATTTACAACATAGTTTTACTGTTTACATGTGCTTAGACAATACACTCTTTGGTTTTGCTTGGTTTTGAGCTCAATAAAAATAGCATCATAGCATATATGGTCTCCTGGAGCTTGCTTTTTTTTTTTTTTTTTTTGGTAATATTTCCTGAGATTCACTCTGATTGTCAGGTACAGCTGCAGTTCACCTGCTTTTACTACTGAACAATACCCTTTAGCGTGACTATACCTAGTTTACTTAACCATTCTCCTACAGACAGATGGACGTTTTGGTGTTTTTGGTTATTGACCACCACAAAGGTGTTACTATGAACACTCTTGCACACACCTCCTGGGACAGGTAAGAGTTTGTTGGATCTCCGAGGGGCAGTCCGAGCCATAAGCCAGATCCTAGGGCATGCAAGGGTTCAACTCTGGGAGGCAGAGGTGTTCATGCGCTCACACCATGCGAGCTCTCACAGAACTTCTCTGGCACCTGGTCCTGTCAAGCTCAAGTTCTGCAAATGTTATGGATGCAAAATAGGATCTTGCTGTGGTCTTAATTCGTATTTCCCTGATCTCCATTGCTGTGGAACATCCTTCTACTTATTTATAAGCCATGCATGTGTACTTCCTCTTCTGTGAAATGCCTTTTCCGTCTAATTTTCTGTTGGGTTTGTTTCTTAAATAGGCACCCTCCATATATTCTGCTTGCTAATCCTTTGTCAATTAATTGTATTATAAACACCTCTAGTCAGGACTTGTCTTTTCCCTACTTTAAGTGGTTTATCAGCTTAATGTAAGTCTTTATTTTAAAAAGTTGATACAATCATCTTCTCTTTTGTGATTAGTCCTTTATGTCTCAGGGGATTCTTTCCTGCCCTAAGGTTTGCTCGTGTAAACGCTATTTTTTTTTTTTTTTTTTGTATTTAAGACCTTAATATGTTTGGAATTGGTTGTTAGACAACACATGAGGCAGAAATCAAATTTCGCTCTTTCCATACGGTAGGCACAGCTCTGCGCCACAGATGGAGTCATCCTGCCCGTCTCTTATGCACCCAGCCACCACCGCCTTGTCTCGAAGGTCAACACGCACAAGGGTTATTTTCCAGGCTCCGTATTTCACAGCACTGCTCAGCATGCCCATCTCGGCACCACGTACGACAAAACTCACTACCTCGTAAACTCTGCTTCCCGTTTAGAAGCATCCAGTCATTCTGACTGCTTTGCTTTTTCCACATAAATTTAAATATCTGCCTGTCCCATGTGACAAAACCGCTACTGTAATTTCTGTTGGAAATGGCATTGAACCTATAGACCAATCTGGAGAGATGTGATACCTATACCGCATTAATATTCCTGTTCACAAACAAAGACGGCTCTTCACTTGTTCCTACCTTGCGTCTTCACCTTTATCCCACAGGTCCCAGATCAGGCCTTCATCTAAGCATCGCCTTCCTGAGATATCTCTACCACCATCCCCACTAAAGTAGGCTCGGTGTCTTTTGTGTGCTAACTTCTCAGACACCTGCTACAGTCTAAGCCAAAGGCGATATGGGCTGAGTGTGAGGGCTCTTGCTGGAGCGACAGCACTATTGTTCATGACTGAATCTCACCATTTGTGAGGAGGTGAGACACTCTGGGTCTGAGGTGTCTGTATGCCCTCCTGGAAGGGGCTGTGGGATGTATGCTGTGCTCCGCAGGACAAGCTTAGATGGAGACACTGAGTCCGTGAGATCGTCCACTGAAACTATACCGGTGAAGAAGGTCGCTGATGACTGGCCCTTGAGGACACCAGGGTCTAAATGGGCAGAGGAAGAAAAACTAGGAAAATGGCTGAGAAGTGATCAGGGACACAGAAGGAGAATCAGAGAGTGGTGTCAAGGGGGGAAGCAGGGAAAGGAGGGTGTTGAAGGAAGTGGTCTGTATTGTTCAAGCCCACAGGGATGAGAATCACTGGGAAGGCCACTGGGTCTGACCCGAGAGGTCACTGATGCCAGGAGAGGCAGGTAAAAACCTAACCTCACTGGATTCAGGAGAGAAGCGGGGAGAAGGTGGGAGACACCATATGTCGAACGCATACCAGAGAGAACCAGAAAGAAGGCGGACTACTCTCTATGTGAAGTCAACCATAAATGTAGACAGGATGTCGGAGAATATCTCAAAGGAGGAAGTGGGGTTTCATAAACCTGCTCTCAACCACCACCTGACAAACCAGACTCCTCAGTGCAGCAGAGAGAGGGGAAGATTCCAAGCAAGGGCCTCTTTAGAGGGAAAAATAAGGTGGGATCCTCAGTGAAATGACGACGCCCACAGATGGTGACAAGAGGTTCTGGACATGCAGGCACCGACACGGAAAAGACCCCGCATTCAGAACGGCCACCTCCCTGCCTTCGAAGTCGCCTGACATTTATGAAGGGAGGGGTTTTCAACTTGTAGCTTATATTCTTTCACGAACCTACAGGCACTCGAACTCGCACCAATTGTTTCTGTGTCAAGAAAAAAGGCATCCGTCATGGGATTATATAAACAGTACATTTAAGGAAGCCATTCTAAGGGCAGTCGGTTAAGCGTCTCTCAGCTTGGGTCACGCTCTTGGCCTTCCTCACTCACACTCGCTCACCCTCTCTCTCTCGAAATAAATAAATAAACTTAACTACAACAACAACAAAAAAGGAAGCCATTCTACCACATAACCAGCTGAGGGAAGAGATGGCAAATATTGAATGAAATCAGGAGACTTAACAACTGTAACTCTGACAAAATACACTCAACTACCCGGAGGAGGTCTTCTTTCTCACAGAAGAATGTACCAAGAATGACACACCTGCTATGGAACCGAAAGTAAGTCCTCCAGCTAAGTGCCTGGGGAAACTGAGTCCCATGCTCACTCAAGAGACCAAGTGCACGTAAAGTCCATGGCTGTTTTTGCCTCGTGGGCCCGGGACGGCTGACAGGGGGGCGGCTCTGTGCGTCCGCGTGTGCACGCTGCACATGCATGGGGGTCTCGTTTCCTACGGTTCCCCCTTCACCTCCAAGGTCCTTGAATGCACTTCTGACGGAGCTGCTTTGGGAAGCGGGGCCGGCTCACCCCCCGAGAGCGAGGGAGGTGGCCGTCACACAGAAAATGGGTACCAAGGTTCACGGGACCCGGGAGGCAGGCTCTCTGTCCCAGCCGCAGTGTAAACGGGGTTCTAATCCCAGAAAGGGCCTCTCGTGCAGTCAGCAACGCCATCACCACCCGCACTCCCCAGTGTCTTTCCACCTCCGTCAATCTGCCACCCTTTCCAGGAGGACTCACTGCGTGCCGAGCTCGGGGCACTACCCCCTGAACCCTACAGAGGCTACCGTTCAGCAAGCAGCCCTGGGGGGCCAGGTCTACACTGCAGGAACCTGCAGCTGGGTTAGTGCAGACAGACTGAGTGGGATCACAATGCTCTTCACCCATCCAACTCCACCCAGGACGCCTCGGCCAGGAAGCCTGCTCCGCTCCAGAAAACAGCTCTGAGATGTTAGGACCCTCAGCAGCCCCGCTCTCTCCCTATCTCCTCTTCCCCCTCGGGGCAAGGGAATGAGGAATTAGAAGACGGAAATGGTAGGAGAACCCACCATATTTGGCCACACAGGGGCAAACGGCTAGTCAACGGCCTCCTGCCAAGGGGACTCTGCACCCACGGTAATCACGACTTTTGAAGATGGGGTCTTCCTGATAGAGCACAGGGTCGCACTCCGTTCCCTGTCAGTTCATCGCTGCACCCTTCTAGATTAAAACACCCCACTTCACACAGCGTGATTTTGCCCCGGGGTCACATTCTTCTATACATTTCTCTATTCAGCTAAGCTTTAGGCTCTTTTCTAAGAGAGCAAGAGAAAGAAAAAAATAAGAGGCCTTCTCAACCCAAAGTAAAAATGAAACAAGCACACTGCCTTGCTTTGAAATGCAAAAGACCTCTATCTCCAGCTTATCCTTGTCCCTGAAAGACCAGGGACACCGCCGGAGACACCAGCTTACTGCTCCTCAGTCAAGGTCTCCGGAAAAGACCCTGGTTTCCCAAGGACACAGGAAGGCCCTGATCCTCCACACGGTCCCACCAGTCAATCTTCCGAACCCTGAGGCAGAGCAAATGTCACAGGACAGAGACCTGAGACCCGCTTGTCTGTTGCTACTGTTGTTTTTAAAGGCACTCTAGATTGTATTTCCTTGAGGATCAAGTGCAAAAAAGGATTTTTAAATAGAAGTTACTCTGTATCGTATCCCAAGATGGGTCCCAGCCATTTCTCAACGTCAGCCACAGACATGTTCTTCCTCAAAGCATAATCCTCAATCTGCAAAAGATTAAAAGCAGCGTATCAAACCACAACAATAAGACCTTCTGAAGTGAAGTTTCCAGGGGATTTGCCAAGAAACATTAAATGCCTTCCACTTCTTGTCTTAATAGGGGATGGAGATCCATCTGTTCACCGAGTCGCCTTATTCTCTGGGCAGAAAACAACATGCAGTGCGTATGTGGTGCTTGGAGGCTGGCTGGACTGTGGGTATGAGTGCTGGGCGTGGGGGTGTCTATGTGTAAGTGGGAGGGCGAGAATCGGGGTAATGGGCTGAAACAATTTAAGACGTTGACTGGCGTAAATTTCGTCGCACTTTCTCCCCTTAGCATTCTCATTCCCACGTGAAATAAAACCAGTTCCACAGTTCCATTTAAAACAGGACTGGCATCTAGGGAAGCCATACACAATGGAACAGCTAACTCACCTGGTCCTTGGAAATTTTCCCCACTGCAAAGTATTTGGACTTCAAATTGGAGAAGTAGAGGCCAGATACTGCTGAAGCAGGTGTCATCGCTAAAGATTCTGTTAACCTGATGCCTAGAGAGAGCAATGTGGGAAACACGGTCACTGCCTCAGTGCCCCGTGCAAGCTATCAGCCATTCTTGCTGAACACGTGAATGGAAGTGAGCTCATGCCTTCCAGGGGGACACATGACACAGCATGAAAGATGTGGCAATTCCTGCCAAGTGGATGTACCCCACCCCCCCCAATCTTCCAGGATCGACTACAGAGGCCTCTGTCTGCTCCTCCACCTGGGCTCCCAGACGAGGAGCCCCAACCCCGCGAGGAAAGCTCCATCTGAACCCCAGGCTCCTGGACAGCCACACGCTGAGAATGAGCCCACGGCAGGACTCAGAAGAGACGCTTCCTAGGAGCTGGGAACTCCGGGGGAACACCAGGGCTGTCCACGTCCTCTAAGCCATGCATCTCACGGACGGGAAACAGAGCGGCAGAGGGGAAATGCTCTGCCAGAGATCAGCGGGTAGCTGATGGCAGGGAAGGACTCAAATCCATATGTTATGGCTCCGGGAGTCCATGCCATTCCTGCCAATCCACATCCAAATGCCTCCGTCCCTCACCTAAACCTACGTTCCTGTCACTTCATCGGCACTGATGGCATGCTTCTGATTACTGATTAATTCCACTGAAACTGTGAATTGTGTCAATAAAGAGTGAAAGCCAAGAGAGGAAAGAGCTGAGCGGCGAGTCGGGCCTGATGCAAGACCAGTGTCCAGAGACACAGTCTGTGAGCGATGAGGTGGTGTGGACTATGGTACTAAAGGTCACGCAGGTCGCTACTGGAGATAACAACAGTGACAGTCCTGTGACAGGAAACAGGGCAGGAGGGATGCGGGGGGAGTACGACGAGCTAAATTCTCTGTCCTCGGAGAGAAAGCAACTGAAAGTGATCGACCTAAAGATGGGGGAGCGGGGCGCCTGGGTGGCTCAGTCGATTGAGTGTCTGACTTCAGCTCAGGTCATGATCTCGTAGTTCATGGGTTTGGGCCCCATGCTGGGCTCTGTGCTGACAGCCTGGAGCCTGCTGCGGATTCTGTGTCTCCTCTCTCTCTGTCCCTCCCCAACTTGTTCTCTCTCTCTCTCTGTCTTTCAAAAATAAATATTAAAAAAATGTTTAAAGACTGTGGCATAATGATATGGACGTAAAATACTATGACACACAGCTGGAAATGAGAAAGGACGGGGTTCTTTGTTTCCAGATTTGTGCGTCACGGGGGTGACCGCACACCCGTGTCCTTGACGGGGAGGGACGGCGCTCGCTAGCTCCAGGCACGTACCCGTGCAGCGCTCCACGTCGGCCAGTTTCCACATGGTGAGCTTCTCGGTGTGGTCGGGCTGGCTGGGGTAGCCAGGAGCCGGGCGGATGCCCTCGTAGCGCAGCCTGCGCAGGTCGGCGGCGTCCAGCTGCTCGTGGCTGTGGTAGGCCCACAGCTCCCGGCGGACCCTCTCGTGGAGCTCCTCCGCAAAGGCCTGCAGCCAGGGAGAGGCGTGCTTGGGCGGAGGCGGGGGACCCCCACGTCAGTACCCCCCGGTGCCCCCCTCCCCCTCCCCCCACCCCCTGCACCGCCACCAGGACGGAGCAGGCAAGAGCAGACAGGCTGGGCTCTTGGCTCGCCTGTCGTTTCACTGGCTGCTCTGTGGCCGGCCTTGGCCTCAGCCTGGGCTCTGACGTATCATATTCAACGGTCCAAGGACTCCAGGCCCTTGAACTGAAACACTTCCCTGATGGTCTACAGCGGACAGGGGCCACGAGGAGAAGCCAGTTACTGCTTCCAGGTCCTCCGCTGTCAGCCTCGGGAAGAGGAGGGGACCTCTGCATGGCTCAGGTGACCCCACCATGCACAGGAAGATGGGGAAGCCACAGAGGATGCCAACGTGACAGCGAGGGGCCCTGACACAGGAAGCAGTTTTGAATCTTTCAGGCTCCTCGGGAGAGACAAGAACCGCAGCAAAGAGGTCACAGGTCCGAGGACAGCTACAAACGACGGCACGGAACTGGGGCTCCCCACCCCGCCCAGTGCTGTGGCGCTACCTCGGCCAGCCGGTCTCCCAGGGCCTTGACCATGATGCTGCTGTAGTCATCACAGTCCCGCTCATAGGCCCTGCTCAGCTCCTCCACCCCGAAGCAGGCAACAGCGAACAGGCCCAGGTAGTCGCGGACGCCCGAGTGCAGCGGCGCGATGAAGTCCGAGAGGCAGTAGTAGGGGTCTGTGCTGGCGGCGTCCTTCTCGGCCTGAAAAGCAACCAGCGGCCAGATGGGTGATTAGCACGGGACAGCAGTCTGGTCTCTGCAGATGGCCCTAAGCTTCAAACAGGGGTGTCTATCTTGTTCACGGTTACACCCCCAGCACTTAGAACAGGGCATGATACAAAGTGAGTATTCGACAAATAGTTGTTGAATAAACAAATGAAATTAGATTTTGAAAAAGCACACGACAGGACATGACATACGGTCAAGAAACCACTGAATCTGCTCACTCACACGTGGACCAAACATTTCCCGAATGCCTCCAGGCACCGTGCTAGAAACTGGAACCTCAAGCATTCATATCAGAAAAAATTTCCCCACAAGTGTTTCCAATTCCAGATCAACACTAGATCCTGAAGCGGCATCCAAAAGGGACCCACCAAATGCGCAAGCCTCTACTTCACGTTGACGGACGCAGCTCGACAAGCTCCCGGCCACCAGCCAAGGGCCACGTACTGCCCACCGTGGCAGTGGCTCAGGAGATGGCCGAGGACGCACCTGGGCCAGCCTGGAACCAAACTGAGCACTGAGCCGGACCGGCTTCTGAGAGTCTCGCCTCTCACCCCACTGACAAATCAGGTCTCAAACACATTTCACAATCCACAAATACTTACGGAGAAGGTAAACAATGAAACTGCTATTTACTGAGTGCTCACTACACTCCTGGCTGGTGCTTTACAGGAATTCACTGATTTAAGGCTGTCAACAACCATGTGAAGGAAATACGTGATGCCACCAGCTCCATTTCACAGCCAGGAAGCTGAGGCAGACAGAGCGTGACCGGTAGCCCAGGGTCAGACGGCGGCAGGTGTGGGGTCCGGCACCGCACTGTATACCCCTGACTGCTGTAGGGCACAGGACCAGTCAGGGACTCGGTGGGCGGCACCAGAAGCTACAGGGCTCACTTGCTTGCTGGCCCTGGAAACAAGCACAGCTTCACCGACGCTGGGCAGGAAGTGGTTAAACGGTTGCCGGCCAGAAGGTGTTTGATAACAGCCTGTGGAAATGTCACCAAGCTCGGGGACGGGGACGGCTATGCGGGGAGAAGCAGCTTTCCAGCTGTACATTCTCTGCTAACAAAAGCCAGAGGGAGACACAAAGCTTCCCGGCCCCACAAGGGGAGACAGGTCATAGAGCCCCACAGCACTTAAGAAGAGACAGCTACCAGAGCCACTGAGACAGAAGACTCCCAGAGCAGCCAGAATCTTCCGGAGCACTGGAAGAAAGAGCTATCGGAATGGGTACTAAATGCACATTGAGAAGTCATTACATTAAACGCCCTGACACAGCCTGCCGGGTTAGGACATGAATGGTTGGACGTAACAAGAGATCAGAGGACACAGGACCTGAAGGATGAGAAACTGGGCGGAGGCCTTCGAGCCGAATCACACCGGAGAAAGCCAAGCGACCAGCTCCCTAGTGAGCAGGGGCGGGAACGTGGAGCCTGCTGCCTTGTGGCCTATGGTGTCGGCACCCCGTGCACACAGGAATGGTACAGCTGCCTTTGGTGATCCTATCATGGCATCATTTCACGTCCCGAGTTTAAGAAGCCCTTCAGATGTGGTGACCGTCAAAACACTATCGTTATGAAACACATCGCGGTGATGATTAAAAGCAGTAACACTGCTCTGCTTCTGAATGACCCCAAACGGTAGTGACACAGGGTAATTCACCGCAACCCTTTGTTAACGACCCTGGTGCCTCCTGGTTCCAATTCTGGATGGGGACAACTGTATTTTGTAGCAGCTATGGGACACGCACAGGACATCTGTACTGTCACAGGGTGAGCATGAGAGGCGGCCGTGCCAAGGGAAGCCAGTGCGCACAGGCCGGGTTCACGCTCTGGATGCTAAGCACTTAGCTCCATCCCATCGGCCTCCGTTCCTGCCCCTGCAGGATGGAGATGTGGACTGCCCGCAGCAAGGCGGGTGGGGGGGGGGGGGGGGACACGGACTGCCCACAGGAAGGCAGGGGGGATGCGGACTGCCCACAGCAAGGCAGGTGGGGGGCACGCGAACTGTCCACAGCAAGGCACGTGGGGGGTGGGGGACACAAACTGCTCACAGCAGGGCAGGAAGGGGGACGCAGACTGCCCACGGCAAGGCAGGGGGAGGACGTGGACTGCCCACAGCAGGGCAGAGGGGGGATGCGGACTGCCCGCAGCAAGGCAGGTGGGGGGGGGGGGGACACAAACTGCCCACAGCAGGGCAGGCAGGGGTCGAGGACTGCCCGCAGCAAGGCGGGGGGGGGGGGGGGGGGGGATGCGGACTGCCCACAGCAAGACCGTGTGGATGTGAAACACGATGGTCCGTCCAGCACCTCTAGAGTACCTGGCACCGCCCAGACATGCAGCAAATGTTTGTCCCCACCCATCTTCCCCTTCAGAAAGGGAGCCCACAGCCTGTTTTAAATAACACACATGCCTACAAACCCAGGTTTTGGAACAAGATGTGTGTCTGTGTGTGACGACCGAGGCAACGGCTGTGTTTCTCACACGAGTCCCACCGGTGCCCGAGGGGCCAGCCTCTCTACCCACACTGGCTGCTTCTCTCCATCGTCCTCACAAACGCCTTGGCCTCGGGCCTGTGCATGGTCATTTGGGGGGGAGCTGGGGCAGCCCTGTCATTTGCACAAAGCTCAGACTTATTTAATTCTTATTTACGCTTTTTCAGTGCTTCCACCAAAGCAGCAGCAGCGGGGTGGTCAGTGCGGCTCCGTACCTGCTGCCTGAGCCCGTGGAAGGTGGCAATGGGCTCTGAAGCCTGGGGCTCTGCACCCTCCGCGTACAGGTGGATGTCGTCTCCCACGCTCTGCGCTGGCCAGAACCCAACCACGCCCCTGGCTCGGAGCTTCTTTTGGCCAATCAGCGCCATCAGCATGGTTTGGGCATCATCATAGACTTTTCTGGCCTCTTCACCTATTAGGAAAACACCGTTAAGAATTCACCTAAAAGTGCCAATGATCGTCAGCAAAAACCACTTCTTTCTAAAGCCACCACCCCTCCTGAGCCATCGTCTCTGGTCACCCTCCTTTCCCCTCAAATACTGCACTGCTGCCTGTGAGGATCAAGACTTAAGGGGAGCGGCGGGGGGCTGGTGGCTCCTGCTGACCACATGCCCCGCCTGTCTCCCCAGCACAAACCACTGACATGCCTCCAGGCGGCAAGAGGCAGAGAGCCTAACGTGTGGCTCCCAGCACAGTCGCCAGACAGGGCAGCCCAGACCCTTCCTCGCCGACCTTGCTCGTGTGCCCATCACCCCACCAACCTCCCAGGGGCCTCTGGGGATGTGGGACAGGTTGCAGAGGCAAGTGTGGCCCAGGCCCTCTTAAGTGGCTTCAGCACCACACACGGGCAGCCCCAGCTCAGGGGCCTCCCACAGGTTGTCCCCCGTACAGTGGGGACTGCCCTGACCCCACATTTCCAGGAGGCCACCTGCCACCTTGCTCTCATCGGGCTCTTTCCTGATCCTTTGACTGGCTTGGCACCGTGAACCCAGGCCTTTGGGGGCAGGTTCTAGGGGTGGGGCTACAACTCCACTCACCCCCACTTCTCTTGCTGATCGCCCCAAATCCCCTCCCCTGACCAGTGCTCCAGGCGCAAGGGACTCCTGGCATTTCCCCAAATGGGCACCTGTGACTGTGCCTTTCCGTCCTGTCTCCTCTGCCTGGGACGTCCTCTTCTCCGGTGCTGTCTCACATCCCCAGTCCCAGCCTCAGTAACTCCCATGTGCTCTTCCAAAAGCAGTTCAAACACCACCTCCCCCAGGAAGCTTCCCCAGACCTCTCAGTCTGTCTCATCTTGGGTCCACAGAAGCCCTGGGCTCAGCCCCACGGCAGGAGCTCGGCATGCCATGTGGGAACCGCCCATCGCCGTTGGCTATGCCAGCTACCGGCCACATCCCAGAAGGCAGGGGTGTGTTTATTCCCAGGGCCCAACAAAGAGCCTGGCTTATTAAAGAAGAGATCAATGAAATGCCAACCACAGTCCATAAAGACCCATCTAGCAGCTTCAAGCCACCGAAGAGGTAAACAACACCCCACACGTTAGACCACAACGAGAAACCATCTCCCACAGCATCTGAACTCTCGGCTCTCCACCTGTTCTCCCCTTCAAAGTCCCAACACTGTGTCTCGAGTATCAGTGCAGAAAGGAAGGGTCTGCTGAACGAACCTACAGTTTTGTCCTTAAATATCTTGGGAAAGTTCCGATTCGGGTACTTGCCACGGAGCTGCCAGACATCAAAGAAAGGCTTCCAGTCGATGTAGGCCACCAGCTTCCACAGATCGTAGTCTTCAAAGACCCGAGTCCCAAGAAACGTGGGCTTCACTGTAAAAGTGAAGTAGTGATGTCACACGGATGCCGCAGCCTGCGGCTAAGCGCCTAACGCGCACGGCAGGGGTCTGTGCCATGCCTCCTGGGCCAGCTCTGTACTGCTCCGGGGGCCCCACGCTCTCTCCCCCCGCAGTCACCCACAGGAACTGCTTTACAAGGAGGGGAGCTGTAAAATTTTGCAGTAAATCTTAAATAAAACTACCCTTCCCAGACAGCTGTCTACACTGGCCCTTAAAAATTCCTCCCTCTGCCCTTTGGTCAAAGAGAAAAGACTTGGGTTTCTCTTCACTTGTACAGACGGAGACAATACTAAAGTAAATGCCACTGTAGAGAGACACATAAGGTAAACCACTTACCAGAGGTGTGAAAACAAGAATCAGCAATCTCTACTTCCCACTGATACACATGTATATGGGCAAAGTATAAGGACATGCACAGAAACAAGGCATCAAATTCAGGATTGTACAGGGGAGGGAGGGGCACACAAGCAGCTTCAACCACTTATGTACTGGCTTTTTTAATGTTTATTTTTGAGAAATAGAGAGAGCACACGAGCAAGGGAGAGGCAGAGAGAGAGGGAGACAGAGGATCGAAGCAGGCTCCACACGGTCAGTGCAGAGCCCCACATGGGGCTCGAACCCATGAACCGTGAAACCATGACCTGAGCTGAAATCAAGAGTTGACCCTTAACCAACTGAGCCGCCCAGGCGCCCCGGCATTGCTTTGTTTTTAAAATGGGCACCAGGTTATTTCTGAGGTGGCTGGCAATATTCGTGGATGTTCGACATATTGTGCTTCACACCCCGTGAGTGTAAAACAGGACCCGAGTTAAATAATGATGAGGAATGAAGAAGAGCAGCACGCTGGCACCCTGCCTGCAGCGGGGTCAGCGGGGTCGGGCCGGAGTCGGAAGTGATGCCCACACACGAGCTTCCTGGCTCTCAGTTTCCTGGTCTGTAAATAGGGTCAGAGAACTTACACCATCCTGCCCATCTCAGGTGCTTGGGACCGAAGTCCCAAGAGCACTTTTGTCTCGTCAGATAGTAAGAGGCGGACGTGAGGCAGGAGTACAGGAAAAGCGCGAGCTGCTGCTGAGTCTTGCCTGGAAATCGCTATCTTTTCACACATGTTCGCAGTAGCTCTTTGTCATTTGTTCCTGGTCGTGTTTTTACTATTCAGAATAATCACTTCTTCATCATATTCCAGTATGTTGCTTCGTTTGACAGATAAAAGAAACTACAGATTTCCTCCTGATGAATGTCTCCTCTTGCCTAGAAAGGCAGGGAGAAATGCCCTGTCACAGTCACTGAGAGATGTCAGTCTTGAATTTTACTGCCAACGACCTTGAGGGAACCCTTCTGTCTCCCTTTCCTGACTTCCTGCAACTAGTCTAAGACTGGGGTGTCCTCAAAAACACTTCTGAGGGCTGTACGTCAGCACCTCGATCTTCTCAAGCAGCAGGTCCAGAGCCTCGCAGAGGCCCCGCACTGGGGACGAGTGGCCGTTCGACTGCTGCCTGGCACCGTGGGCCTTCAGAGGAATGTCCCCACTGAACTGTGTCTGGATGTTTGACTTGGTTAAAATGGACTTCCCTTATTAGACTTTTCTAATTTCACAGTGAAAGGTAAAGAGAAAATAATAGACTATATAGTTATTTACATTTTTCGAAGGTTTATCTTTTCTTATCCTTACAACCTTTCACAGGGTGACTCCTTCTTACACATCAGGTCGAACATGGATACAGGATGCTCAAGGTCAGTGATTTGCAGCCGGGAGGCAAACTGGGGTGAGAACCAGGCCTCCTGACTCCTGACGTGGCATTCCTCCTACTAAACCACAGCGGGCTCAGCAGGACTGAAATCAGAACCAAGCTCACCTACATTTCCAATTTAATGCTCTCAAGTCAGCCAAGGAGCCGCGGAACACAGATGTTGTGAGCAAGGAGAGCGGATCTGAGGTATTACCTTGGAGATACAGATTCAATGAATACAACCCCTGTTCACCCTGTATGGGCTGTGCGTGTGTATCTCATGCCTCTCTGAGCGTGTCAAACATCTTCCATATTTTACTCCCTCGTGAACACCTCTATCAGGCAAGAGAGCTGGCTAGAAATAAGGGGAAAAAAAAAACAAAAGAAACAGAAAGAGGGAAGCATTCAGAGAGGGAATGGGAGAGAGCAAACAAGAAACAGGAGCTCCAGCTTAGCCGGAATGTTCTAAAGGTCTGTTCAGTGTGAGGGCATCTTCAATCTCAGAACTACACATCGGCCCTGGGGCCTGGCCTGTGACCCAGGCCACTCAGTGACTATACCACCCAGAACCTGCGTCAGGCTTGGGGGGCGGGGGGGGTGGGGGGGTGGAAATTGAGCACAGCACAGAGGAGGGAGTGTGGGTTAGAAGGGGCAGACCAGGGATAGAACCCAATAACCTTTCGGGCTCTTACCCGAAATTCAGGGTTTTCACATTTAAGCGGGGATAACAGCACATTCACTACGGGGTTGTGTCAAGCACTCAGACACTCCAAGCGGTCTCAGGACATAGTTTGGTCCTCCATAAATGGTACTGGTTTCCTTTCATTTTCAATCATCAATGTCCTTCATCACCATTATTAGACACGATAAAGCATCTCCAGCTGCCTGATTCCCAGACAGCTGAATGCAAACGTCTCTCCAGTCACATTATCACCCACAGCCTTTCTCCAACTGACAGTCAAACAGACCTGGGGGAGCCTCCGACAGCCAGTCCATATGGAAACCGTTTTTTCTAGCCTGACTTAACGTTAAGTATCTTCTCTCCTATGAAAAAAGAGAAGTTATTTAGTCAGAGACTCTTAGTTTTTCAGCTGCTACTATGAAAGTCTGTCTGAAAAGCTAGTACATGAGTTTTATTTAAAAAAGGAAAAGGGAAAAAAAAAAACCCACAAATGCTTTCATTAATGAAAATTCATATCCTGAAAAGTTCTTCTTTTTCCACCCAATATGAGGGCTTCACATCAGCACCAGAACAATGGAGAGTAAAGATTCAATAAATATCCATTAAATATTGATAGGTGGATACGAAGCTGACCCGTGCCCTTCTCAGAGCGGTGTCCTGCCGGTGCTTCTAGAATACCTGAGGCCAGGCTTATCTGGCCTGCCGTTGACCGCCCCCTGGACCAGAGGGCAAAACTAAGAAATTTTCAACTGTGAGCAAACCTAAGAGGCGGAACGCCAGCCACAGTATCTTGGGCTGGTCACCATCTCACAAACACCTCTTTTCTTCCTGCTGTTTGTTGTCTCATTTCGCTTGCCTCGCCACCCCCCAAATGCACCCCTCTACGCACAAGACCCAACAGGCAGATGAACCAGGGAGAAATATTCCTGTGACTTCTAAAGAGTGATTATGCCTCCTTTCCAAGGAACCCCTGAAGCTTATCTAGAGAAGGGCAGTTGTTGAGACACTGCTCTGCACAGTCCGTGCTGGGCAGTCAGGGAGAGAGGCGGACAACGGTCCCCTCTAATGTCATTTTCTTCCATTATTTCAAGAACAAGGATCCGTGGGAGTCATTTTCTATACGCTGCTTCACTTCCCGTTCTCCCACTGCACTTGTTTCATTCATTCTCATAGCTCTGCTGTCTAGCACAGCACCTAACACCTACTGTGTACCCAATGAATGTTTGGTGGAATAGATGAAATTAATTTTAGTATAACCCCAAGTTATCAGGAACTTAGGCACCAGAGAATTCTGATCTGAACATGAAAACAAGGCTTCTCTAAAATGATGCTAAACCTGTTGCCCTCCTTTAAACAATGAAGTCACGTTTTAAAAAAAAATGCAGGATCGGTTTAATACCCAAACTAGCAGGTATTTGTCACTTACCCTGAGAGACTCGTAATGGTCCTGTCTGATCTCTTCATATTCTTCTAAGATCTCCTCAAAATATTCATCCTTGAGATTCTCATCTAATAGCTGAGAGCACTGAAAACACAAGATCAAAGTTCAAGAACCACAGAGGAGCAAAAGGAGATAAATAAAATATGGACAACACTGGTCAGTGCTGGCGACACCTCCTTCAGGAAGCTTCCCTTGTCAACGTCATCCCCTCTCCCTTCACCAGCTTCGTGAAATCCTGCCAGGGTATGCAGTTAAGAGCTGCCTCGGAGGACCTGGGATGTCCAAATCTCACACATTCAAAAGAAAACCCTTCATGGTTCCTGAGAGATAAGCTGTAAGCCCTTGAAATGTCCTGCCTGATGAGACACTTCGTCTACATGGAGCCCTGGGCCACCCTGGATGGTCTATGCTAACTAACAACGTGACTAGGGACGAAGCTTGTTCATGTTGTATCCGTCTGACCTCTGGAGTAACTAAGGCTCTGGTTACTAAGGTCAGTCAGGTCATTAAAGCACTCCTACGTGACTGACTCCCAACAGAAGCCCTGGACACTAAGGCTCAAGAGAGCCTCCCTGGTTGGCAATGCCCCCAGTACACTCATCACTGGTGGAAGAATTAAGCACTGGCCACGTGACTCCGCTAGGAGAGGACACCAGGAAGCTGGTGCCTGGTCCTGCTTGGATTCCACCCTTTACATCCTTTGCTGACTCGTGGCCATCTGCCATGATTATAACAGTGTTTCTGAGTTCTGTGAGTCCTTCTGGCAAATCACTGAAGGGGAGCGTGGTCTTGGGGACCCACACAGCACACTAGCTAGGCGCCTCTCTTCAGTGTTTCAAAGATACCCGGTTCACGTCTTCATCACTGCATTTACCTCAGGCTTTTAGTACCTGTCTACGTACCTCCTTGCCTCACTAGAGGACAAACCCTTTGAGGGCAGGGCTGCGCCTTAACCACTCCGTGTCCCTGGTTTCTAGTTCTGTGCCTGGCACGTGCAGGGCGCCTCCTCACTAAACGCTTGCTGAAGGAATGAGGCTAATCTTCACAGTCAACTATGACTGGCTAAGAAAAGAACAGAAACCCGTCATCTGACAAATACGAGGCTACTCGGTACACTGTAAAGCTAGGATCTGCGAAATATTATTTGTGACCAGCATTATCAAGTTGGTGGAAGTAGAGCCAAAACCAAAGCTCAAAAACAAGAAATGGCTGCTCCTGATCACGATCAATTCACGACGAGGCACCGCCCCACCCCTGCGCCTCCAGCTGGACTTCTGCCACCCCGCCCCCCCCCCCCCCCCCCCCCCAACACACACACGAGGGCAGGGAAGCTGAGAACCATGATGTGAAACTGAGCAAGGCAGGCCGGACGATGGCTCAAGGGCCCACCAGCTTTAAGTGTCTATGATTCTGTGTGACTTTTCTAAGCATCTCTACCAGCAATCCGATCCCCGAAGAGTTAGTACAAAGCCAGACGACTTTCTTAAGGAGCCTAATCAGAAAAGACCCTTGCGGTGAGCCTAAAAACAGGCTCCTGAATGGTGTTCACACCACAGGGTACCTCCCAGCCTTACATTAACCTCGGCTCAATGGAGTCCCCGTTTAGGAAAACCAGCAGAGCTCAATGAAAACAGCAAAGGGATGCCTACTCCACAGCTCCCCAAAGTACA
The DNA here is from genome assembly GCF_028749965.1 of Puma concolor. Classification (NCBI taxonomy): domain Eukaryota; kingdom Metazoa; phylum Chordata; class Mammalia; order Carnivora; family Felidae; genus Puma; species Puma concolor. The sequence goes on from NC_141677.1 coordinate 11,931,679, forward strand.
TGCAACCAGTGTCTTAAAATATTGTTTACAATATTGCATTCAGCTAGGTTTTAGACTCTGAGAAGGCAAAAGCCTGCTTTTCTAAACATCCAAAGAACTTAACCATACGCTGCCACAGCGACTATTGGGAAGACGGAACACACCCTGGGGGGCCCCCTGTTCCCAGAGCCAAAGTGACAAGCCAGTCCCTCCACGCCCAGTCTGACTTGCTTGATGGAAACAAGTCCGTGGTCAATTATACAGGCTAATCTTCATGATCTTTCCACCATAAAACCACAGCCCAGTCACGCGTCTTCATGCCAACCATTTGGACACCGCACAGCTTCCCTCTTCCTCCTTTTATTCTTTGTTCTTGGTGACAATAGCAGTGAATGAGAGGGAATAAGTTGAAAATATATTTTATAATTTAGAAAGAACTAAATACTGGCACCTCGTTTATTTAAAAGGAAAGAAGGGGCACCTGGGTGGCTCAATCGGTTGAGCGTCTGACTTTGGCTCAGGTCATGATTTCACGGCGTGTGGGTTCAAGCCCCACATCGGGTTCAATGCTGCACAGCCCCCTTTGGATCCTCGGCCCCCCTCTCTCTGCCCCTCCCCCGCTTGCACTCTTTCAGAAATAAATTAAAAAAAAAAAAAAAAGAAGAAAGGAAAGAAAGCAGGGGCATCCTGAGGTCTAAAGCTCCAACTACCAGGTCGCTGCCATGTTTGGGACTCTTTCGAACACCTGCGCCAGTGACCCAGAGCACAGGCCGCTGGCATGCGTCTCGCAGCTGAGCCCGAAGACACGGAACCAACAATCGGCCTAAACAAACTGCACCACTGATCCTGAAAAGCGTCACTAGCGACAACCCAAACAACTTACTGTTGGACTTATGTCTGAGTAATTTCAGAAGGTGGCCACTTCTCTGGACCCAAGAAGCACTAACCACTGCTGGCGGTCCAGCTGGACGGACCCATAAGGAGCACCAGTGCCCGCGCTCATCTTCTGGCTCTCAGCTCGGCCCTTACTGCTTAGCTCTTCTAGACGGTGAAGGAGGGAACCCAAAATGGAATCCAGAGGCTGGTTCCTCCCAGCCAAAGTCCTCCCCTGATGCAATGCTAGCACCATGTACTTGAAGAGGGCCAAGGGCCTGGTCTCCGTATGAGAAATGTTCAGTCATTCATTAGCATTTGAAAATAGCAACAAGCCTTAAAAAGAGGTCCACTGGTTAGTCAACTATGAACTCCATACAAGCTCCTTATGAAGCACAATTCAAATGTAAAATACAAAAACTGTCCCGAAACTAACTTGGAGACACCTACTTTATTTACACATTAGTTTACGTCAAGAGTAAATAAAAATGTGACTTTATGATTCCAGTCTGATTTAACCGTATCTTTTTTTTTTCTTTTTTGAGAGAGAGAAAGTGCAAGCAGAGGAGGGGCCGGGGGAAGGAGGGGAGAGAGAAAGCAAGAGAGTGAGAGAGAATATATCTTATTCCAGGCCCAGCTCAGAGCCCAACATGGGGCTGAATCCCACGACCCTGAGATCATGACCTGAGCCGAAATCAAGAATTGGATGCTCCAGAACAGATGAACATAAGGGAAGGGAAGAAAAATATTATAAAAACAGGGAGAGGGACAAAACATAAGAGACTCTCAAATATGGAGAACAAACAGAGGGTTACTGGAGGGGTTGTGGGAGGGGATGGGCTAATTGGGTAAGGGGCATTAAGGAATCTAATCCTGAAATCATTGTTGCACTCTATGCTAACTAGTTTGGATGTAAATTCAAAACAGAAAGAAAAAGAAAAAGAAAAAGAAAACTCTTTCTACAAAAGAAGCATACAGTATTAAAAGTACAGAGTCATGTATATAGAGTGTTTATAAATATTCATAAGGAGGTCAGTAAGATTTGACAGTTCACAGAAGAGGATGCATGAATATTAAATTATTCACGCTAATTATTAAATAATTAAAGTTTATAACAATTTAAAAATAGAAACTAAACAACAATAATTCTCTTAAAAAAAAAAAAAAAAAAGGCTGGATGCTCAACTGACTCAGCCGCCTGGGAGCCAATGATTGTATTCTTTTTAATAAGAATCACTGAACATTAATGGGAGCACATTTCGTGCAGCAGAGAGTAAGACCACCGGCCTTCACGCCCTACCCTACCGCTTGATGGACGTGTGGCCTCAAGAGAGGTGCTAACCTCTCTGTGCCTGTTTCCTCTACTCTAAACATGGATAATGAGAGTATCTGCTCCATGGAGATTAAATTAAAAATCCATGGAAAGCACTCACCACAGTGTCTGGCACACTATCGATTTTTAATAAAGTTAGCAATTATTGTACAACCTCCATATAAATAAATTCACAGATCTGGAAGGATGTCTTTGGAAAACGGTTCAGGCAATGTGGCCACCCGAGCTTCGGGCTGCACCATGTCACCTGATAGTTTCACAAATCCCCAGACCCTCCTTGGTAACCCTCCTCGCCTACAAATGTGAAGGCTGGACTAGATTAGCGGGTTTGGTTTGTTGTGTTTTTTTAAGTTTTTATTTATTTACATGAGAGAGACAGAGACAGCATGAGTGGGGGAGGGGCAGAGAGAGAATCCCAAGCAGGCCCCACGCTGTCAGCACAGAGCCTGCCGTGGGGCTCGAGTTCAAACTGTGAGATCATGACCTGAGCCGAAAGCGAGTCAGATACTCAACCAACCCAGGCGCCCCCATAGACTAGCAATTTTCAAACTGTGCTCTTTCAAGAACTAGGTGTGGGGTGACGGATAGGAGGGGCTGCTCTAACTCATACTGTACTGAGCTTCCAAGTAAGACATCGCTGGAAGACAAGCTTTCTGTCACTAAAACAAACTTGGAAACCACTGGACCACATGGTCGTTCAGATTCCCTCCAGCTATTATGTCCTCTTAGTCAATGAAAATAACGAAACACGTAATGAGAGAGGACATTAGGCTTCAGTGACAGAGAAAAACCTAAAAGACCACTCAGGAAAGTGGTTTATTACATTCACCGAGAAGAAGAATCTATTATTCTGGATTATGAACATCTAGAGAACGTTCTTCTCTCTTTGGGTAGGGCCAACCGGCCCATTCCAGATTAAATGTCTTTCTATCTGGAAACAGGTCGTTTAAAAAATTCCACATTCCTTCTAGCCTTGGCATGGAATTAAGACAATGTATGTTCACACTTGTAAATATATGTAAGTGGCTGAAATCTCTCTCCCTCTGGGTTGGTGTCGAGGTCACAGGGATCCTGGCAGGGCTTCTCGGTGACTCGGACGCGGTCTCTGAAAGCACAGGACACGCTCACCTGGCCCCCCTCCAGCAATGCAGACGACCACAGTGACACCATCCTAACAAGCCCTCGCACATTCTTTCACATATTTTAGTAGAACTGGACAAAAATAAAAGACCATCTTGGGAAATACCCCTTATTCAGAACACAATCTTTTCCCCTCTCCTCACATAGCAGAAATAACGGAAGGCCCCACACTTACCACCACCACACTCTTGGACGCGTCCAGGACATGGATGACAGGCGCACTGTATCTCGGAGCTATTTTAACTGCCGTGTGGGTTCTAAAAAGAGGGGTCAGGAAGAAAAACATATCCGTCAGTGCTGACAGCTCCCACATGACCCCTGTTTGGAACCATCAGAGACAACGTGTTTCCACAGGGTGCTTTCCAGAGAACAAACTTCACGTGTCCCTCGTAAAACAAGACTGACTTCCTCCCCACCCTAAGACGGGGAATCCAAGGGGAGAAGACATGGGTCTGTCGGCTCAGGCTACGAGAAATCTGACAAAACACGGAAGACCCTGTCCTCAGCTCTCTGCCCTTGGGAACGAGACCGTGACGCCGCACTCATTATCAGCCTGCCTGAACCGAGGGAGCTCACCAGCCCAGGTGACTGCCCTTGGCTGCCATACAGGTCAGACTGCGTTTCCTCCCCCAAATGAGCTGGGGTGGCAGCCAGGGCGCCCGGGAAACCAGACCCAAGGCGGCGGGCCCAGGACGCACCGGCCACGCTCCTCAGCCCTGACCCCACCTCGCACTTGTAATAAGGGGCCCCGGACCCTGAATAAATTTGGCACGAAGGAACCGAGAGGCATAAGCAGCAACAGTCTTCTACTAACGTCGGCTCAGCCCCAAACCCCTCCTGCCAGACTCGGGAACATCAGCGGTGAGGAACACGCTTCAGTCCTTGAGACGACCTGACTGAAGTACGCGGTAAGCCGTCTCTGGAGACTCAGTCTTACCGCACAGGGTACACACCCGCTCTTTCCTCACAGAACACGGCCCACTACATGAGGGGTGAGGATGGACCCGCGTGCCCTCCCGACTGCGGTTAAACCAGGGCCCTGAGCACAGGCCGCAGTGCCGCGTCAAGGGCGGCAGCCATACTTCCCCCAGGATGGGCAGGGAGGGGGCCATCCCTGCCGGTCTTTGCTGGACCCACGTTCGCCCCCAAGGCAGCTCCTCCCCGCATCAGATGCTTTCACATTCTCCCTCTCGGCCCAAATGCATTTCGTTTGGGAAGAATGTCCAGACTATGCTACTATGTGGGGAAACAACAAAATACCAAACAGTACGTTTGTGTTTTAAAAACCACACTACCACCCTCAACCCACCCTAACCCTCCAACCTTACATAGGAGTTTCCATACATTTAGCAAAAACCAGATACACATCAGATGTCAACACTGGTTACACAGCGGCTGGAGGTGGAACGGAGGACGGGAAGGGAGAGAATAAATTTTACTTTACGTTCCTCTGAAGTGTCTGACATGTTCTAATAGTAAGTTTGGACTACTGAGGAAATTTTTAAAACCAAGAGGATATGAGAAGACTGATGTATGTGTGTGTTTTTAATAGACTTCTGAGGGATGACTAAAAATTCATTTGCAGTGAGACAGACAAGACTGACATTTCACCTGTCCCCTTTGTGCAAGTATCTCCACACACGGACAGGAAGCAGGGGACAGAAGCCAGAAGTCACAGGAAGTGAGCCATCAAATGGAAGTGCAGGCTTAAGCCACTGAGTGCAAGAGACTCTTCCAGAGTCGGGCGTTGGGGCGCAGAGCAGCAGGGAGAACCAGACCGTGGTCCTGAAGCAGCCACGCCAACTCCACTGCGTCCCGAGGATGTGTTTTGTGTCCGCTGCGTGCCCAGGGACCAAAGATTTGAAAATATCTTTGGTATTCTACAAAGGGAAGATTTTCTTTTTTTTAAGTTTTTTTTTTAACGTTTATTTATTTTTGAGACAGAGAAAGAGCATGAATGGGGGAGGGTCAGAGAGAGAGGGAGACACAGAATCTGAAACAGGCTCCAGGCTCTGAGCTGTCAGCACAGAGCCCGACGCAGGGCTCGAACTCATGGACCTGAGACAAAGCCGAATGCTTAACCTACTGAGCTGCCCAGGCACCCCAGGGGTAGATTTTCAAATAGTAGGAATACTTTTGTTTTTTTAATTAAAAAAAAATTGTTTTTTAATGTTTATTTTTGAGAGAGAGAGAGCACACACGCAAGCAGGAGATGGGCAGAGAGAGGGAGACACGGAATCTGAAACAGGCTCCAAGCTCTGAGCTGTCAGCACAGAGCCCAATGTAGGGATCGAACCCATAAACCGCAAGATCATGACCTGCGCTGAAGTCAGATGCTCAACTGACTGAGCCACCCAGGCGCCCCAGGAAATTTTAAAGAAGAAACTGCTTCCAATTTGACAACAGAATATAAGCGAGACTGTTTGCTTCCTCTTCTTTAGGTGGTCAGTTCTTCAAGCACACAAATGTACCTCAATGTATATTCTGCATGGAGTTCCTCTAGGAAACACTAAGCCTAATGTGACTTAGTTGACATTTCTCTTACAGAGAACCAGTATAGTTTTAAACCTTCAAGTCAACATAATTAGTATTTATTAAGCATCCAAGCGTTCTCTGTGCAATTCCGGCCATTCTCACACTGGTGATCTCTGGACAAGGGTACCAAGAAGAAACTGATGGGTTCCACTTTTTAAAAACACTACCACCACCACATAAAAGCAAAGTGTTGCTTTCCAGCATAAAAAAATGACAAAGCCGAATGAGGACAGCCATTAAATCTGTGCTTGCTTGGCCATCAAGAGTACTTCTGGTTTCCTTATAAAACGGTATGATATTGATTCTACTTTCTCCTAAGCTTCCATTTATGCGGCCCTCTCCAGTTGGAGGCAGACTTCTGTCTGAAGTCTGAAAAGATATATAATGTTGGAATCCCTCCTTCCCTCCTACAAACCAACAACACGGGGCTAGCCCCCTGAGGCTCAGTCTCAAATCTGGCTCTGCTAAGTCACTCACCAATGCCGGGGACCCAGTTAGTCGCCTCCCATACTTGCCAAATGGGCATGACAGGGTTAACTTTAGAAGGTCTTTTTGAAAAGCACTGAAAAAGAACCAGTACTCCAAGCATTTACTTCATGCCTTATCCTTCCAGAATTAAAATGTTTTACCTAAATGCAGCATCACACACACACACACACACACACACACACACACACACACACACACACAAATAAATAAGAAATAAAACCTTAGAATTTGGTGAGAAAAACGAGAGAGGAAATAAAGGCACGAACACTGAGCAGTGGGTCAGACGCAGAAGTCGGGTCCCTGAAATCCTACACCCAGGCCTGAGCTTCGAACTTCCCTGCAGCCAACTCAAAGAGGAAAACAGTACAGTTATATCACTCAGCATCTTCCCTCCTAACAATTAAAAAATATTTAAGTTCGGAAAATTACCTCTATTTCTGGGCACTGAATTCCTTCTGAATTCTCCATTACTCTCAAAAAATAACTGAAAAAGACACTTTGCAGTTATTGGCTCTAAACCACTTAGAAAAGCTAACTGCCACACTTGTGTCTTTGAGAAGGTATGTAGCTAACAGGGCCAGATTGCCATTAAAGTCAATTCTAGTTTGTGGCACAAAACCATACGCATGACAGACAGGAGAATGTTCGGTTTTCCATTCTCTTACAGCTACAGGTTCAAAAGGGAACTCTGGGCCTATTTCCGTGCCCACATGACCCCTAATCGGTACAGTCCTTTCGGCTTCTCCAAGGATCCATCAGACAGCCTTAAGGCTCACTGTGAATGTCTTGGGAGTACAATTCTAATTCTATCATGCCACCACAGGCCACGGAGATCTGCAAGAGCCATGGAGTTCTACCTCCTTATCTTCTTTCATGACAACTTGGAAGTCCTGAGCTGCCATCTGCTCAAATAACAGTTAGCAAAGGAAAAAACTGGAACACTGCTGAGCTCTCAACAGGTCTACAGGAGGCAATAATAAGGGCTCTCAGAGGGCTTCTAAGACATTCAAACTCTGAATGCCTTCTAGCAAAGCTGACTCTCCCAGGAGTAGACGGCATCTTACAGAGATGCAAAAAGCACTAACTGTAAAGGAAGAGACTGATAAATCAGACTTCATGAAAATTAAAAACTTTGTTATTTAAAAATACAACTAAGATAGCAAAAGGCAAGCCATAATGGAAGAATCTACTTGCAATATATATTTCTAATAAAGGGCTTGCGTCCAATATAAACAAAAAACATGTACAAGTCAGTAAGAAAAGAGGCAGAATACCCAATTAAAAAAAAAAAAGACTTAAAAAGCATTAACAGCCAACATACACATGAAAAGGTACTCAGCATCATTAATCAGCAAGAAAATACAAAGGAAAACCATACCAAGATGTTATTACATACCCACTAAAATGGATAAAATTGAAAAAGGTGTGGAATAACTGGAACTCTCATAATTGCCGGTGGGAATGTAAATTAATACGATCACTTTGGAAAACTACCCAGCAATGTCTAACACCAATGATCACGTGCGTATGACCCAGTAAGTGGCATTCTTCCAAACAGCCCCGAACTGGAAAAACCCAATACCTGCCAACAGTCACATGGATGACTAAGCCGCAGTGTATTATACGACGGAATATTGCACCACAGTGGAACAGCAACTACTGTAACCGCTGCTTTGGGCCTCCCAGGTAGAACACTGCACAAAATAAGCTGGACACAAGAGAGTACACGCCACAGGACTCCATTTATATGAAGCCGAAATGCGGGCAGAACCAACCTACGGTGACAGGGCAGTGGTTACTTCTGTCGTAAAGGATAACTGGGTGGGGGCACCCAGCAAAGTTCCCAGAGTGCAGTATTACCGGGGGTTCATTTCTGTAAATGTTCATCAAGTTGTGTATCTGTGATTTGTGCACTTTTCTGTATGCCTGCGACATTCCAGTCAAAGGGCTTACTCAAATATGAGGGCCTGATTACGCACCGCTAAGTGAGGCCTCACCCACGGTCACTACTTTAGAATGGAGTCAGAAGGGGGGAGGGTTACACCAAGGCTCTGAGAGATTGCACAGGAAATCTGTTCTGCACAGGCGTTTCTGGCACCGCAATGGAGAAGGGAATGGTTATCTGGAAGGACTGCCACTAGCTTTTATTTTCCAAGTAATTTCCTGGAAACAGCAACAGGCATGGAAGAGAACAGAACCAGAGAAGGCAGAGCTCGTAAAGAGAAGAAGGAACTCTGGCAGGTCAGGGGACCCAGCTGCCCCAGCGCCCTTCCCCAGACCCCGAGAACAGAAATTCTGCAACCGCACAGAGAGACAGTGGGTGACTTCCAATCTGATGAATTCTAACTTGATATCCCAGCTTATAACTGTGAGGAGGCACTGATGGCTAATTCTGCTTATGATGGATCTTAGGAAAGTAGTTATGTTGCCTCTGGATATTTTTTTTTTTTAAAAAACCTCTTTAATCTGGTGGCTTTTACTTGGTAAGAGATATAAGAGAATGGACTATTTTGTAATGTTCCAATTTGCACATCACATTTACCTAGCTCATAATACGTTTCGTTACATCTGCTTCTTTAAATATTTATTTATTCTGTTTTACAACCATGATCCCAAAAGCATTTCATGCTCATAAAGGTCTGTAAGTTCTCTTATCATTCTCTTTACTAAGCTAATGAATATTCACGTTAAAATAATCAATTACCCAAGACTATGCTCATTGAAACTCCAGCTATCAACGGTTGGTCACATCCCTGGAGAATAATCTGCCACATATCCTAGTGGGTAAGTCCTTGGTGGGAAAAACAAACTCAGCTTTCCAAGGTGAGCGACAACAGCCACCTTATTGAGTCCTTCAAGCATGAAAAGTACTTAGTGAATAAATGACATATAACACTGTTACTACTTGTGAAAATAATCCATTCAGATTATAAATGGGATGATGGTTAATTTTATGTGTCAATTTGGCCAGGCCACATGATCTAGTTTTTGGTCATACACCAATCTAGATATTTCTATAAAGATAATTTTTAGATGTGATTAACATTTAAACCAGCAGGCTTTGGGGTGCCTGGGTGGCTCAGTCAGTTAAGTGTCTGACTCTTGGTTTTGGCTCAGATCATGATCTCACAGTTTGTGGGTTCAAGCCCCACATCAGGCTCTGTGCTGACAGTGCAGAGCCTGCTTGGGATTCTTTCTCTCTCACCCTTTCTCTCTGCCTCTCCCCCACTTACTTATTTCAAAATAAATAAAAATAGACTTAAAAAAAAAAGCCAGCAAACTTTGAGTGAAGCAGATTATGCTCCATAATGTGGGTGGGCCTCGTCCAATCAATTGAAGACCTTAAGAGGAAAGACTCACGTCCTCTGAGAAAGAAGGAATTCTGCCTCCATATAGCCTTTGGAATCAAGACTGCAACATCTGCTCTTGCCTGGACTCCAGCCCTCTGACCTTCCCTGCAGATGTCAGTCTTCCCAGGCCGCCCGATCACATGAGCCAATTTCTTAAAATACATCTCTCTGTGTACGTATTATATTAATAATATAATACAAAGTGATATATAAAACCTACATAAAGAAAATATATATACACAACCTACAGATTCTGTTTTTCTGGAAAACCCGGCTTAGTGCACAGTCATTTCTAGTGTAGGATCAAGTTCAGTGTTCCCCCTGGGCATTATTCCCTGCCAAAGTAAACAGTATGGGGCATAAAGAATATGTCATAAAAAGTCTAACAGTGCCCATAATTAACATATTTCCCCCCAAACATCATTATGATCATGACCCTCAGGAAAAAAATCTGACAAACTCTGTAATGGCCATGTGACCAACTTAGAACTTTTTCCTCTTTAAACTGTTTAATCCAAAGGTTCTCAAAAGGTTCCCCCTTTCAGAAACAACTTCCCAAGGTGATTCTCTGATTCGTTCTTGCTAGGCTGGCCTTCTGCCTCAACTATTTCCAGGTTGGAGTTTCTTCAAGGGAACCTGTAATTACTCAATCAGACACCTGCTTCAAGACAGAGAGTGGGCTAAAGTTCAAGAAATGTCTTTGTGCCAAAAAATACACCTTCTCCACCTGGCTTGATTTCAAGAGGAGAGTTTAACAGAAATCTCAGGAACTGAATGGGAGGGGAGAGGATTAAGGAAAAGACAATGACAAGCCAAAGGAATCCCAAAAAAGGCAAAGGGCGGGGAGATCACAGAGGAAGTTTCCTACAGGGTGCTGCAGAAGTGTCCTGGCCCAGGCCCTTGTCCAAGTGAAGACTGACAGCTCGTGAGCTTATAGAACAAGGAGCCGATGAGCTAAGCATAATAAAAAACAACCCAGGTTTCATCACTGTTTGTAAACACCGGCATTTAAATGAATCTAAAGGACAGCAAGGAGCTCATTAGCATGACTTACCTCGATGTGGTCGCCCCTCCAATCAACAACGGAATCTTTATAGCCAACCTCTCCATTTCCTTGGCAACAAAAATCATTTCATCCAGGGAAGGAGTGATGAGTCCTGACAGGCCTATTATATCTAGTATTTCAAAAAAGAAGAAAGGACAGTGAGAATGAAGATGAGACAAAAGCAGAGAAGTATGGAAGACTCATTTTAGCAACTCTGTAATAAAGACCGTAAGACCTAACTCACATCGACTCCCCATTTCTAATTCTAAGACATCTCTCCTGACTGGGGAGTTTCGATTTACTATTTGTTTGCTTTACATAATAAATGGGATTTGTAACTTAACGTTACAACAGTGTACTTTCCACAGTTGGGGGAAGCCATGCAAATAAAATACATTGTTCACGATTTCCCAGACTTGGACGTATCACGGTGGGAAACATTAAAAACAATGAGACGATGAGATGTGGAGGAAAAAATCCAATGCAACCCTGTAATAAGAAGCCTGTTTCGTTCCCTGTCTTCCAAGCTGCAAGGAGTTTCAAAGTCACCTATTCACTGATTCGACCCCCACCATCAATGACAGTGAAAGCAGTCCCCCACCCCCCACGGGAGCTGGCACCTGCTGGATAGGCTGGGGCATCACCACTTACTGACAGACAGACACAGGGCAAAGGACACTCGGAGGGCCCAGAAATCCGAGGCACAGTACCTGCTTTGTGCTCAACGGCAGCCTTCAGTATCTTGTCGCAGGGGGTCATGACCCCTAAATCAATAACTCTGAGGTACAGAAATGAGAGGTGAGAAAGTTGGGGAGAACCCAAGAGAGACAAAGCCTTACTTAGCCATCAAATACCCCTCTAATGTAAATTGGAATCACGGTGACTCACTAAGGATAGACAATGACAACTACAACTACCATTTATTAGGTACTTACCACATGCCGGGTGCTAGGCTAAGATTTTTAAAGCAGCTTTATTGACATAGAATTCATACAGCATAAAACTCACCCATTCAAAATACATGATTCAGTTATTTTTGGCATACTACATTATTTTTTTAAGTTTATTTATTTATGTTGAGAGAGAGAGAGAGAGAGAGAGAGAGAGAGAGAGAGACAACAAGCTGGTGAGGGGCACAGAGAAGGAGACAGAATCCCAAGCAGGCTCCACACCATCAGCACAGAACCCAATGCAGAGTTTGAACTCATGAACTGTGAGATCATGACCTGAGCCGAGATCAAGAGTCAGATGCTTAACCGACTGAGCCACCCAGGTACCCCTACGTTATTATTTTTTTTAAGCTCTAGTAAAATACATAAAATACCATGTACCCTTCTAACGATTAAGTTTAAAATTCAGCGGCCCTAATCAGAGTCAGTCACAGTGCTGTGCAACCATCACAATACCCGGTCATCTCCCCAAATAGCAACTCTAATCATCTGGCAACAGTTCCCCATTCCCAGTGGTCCCTGTGAATCTGCCAACTCTAGACATTTGTGTAAGTGGACTCATACATCATTTGTCCTTATATCTGGCTTATTGCACTTAGCACAATGGACACACACGTTCTGCCTATTCGCTCGCTGGTCAGTGGACACGTGGGCCGTCTCCACCACGCTGAGTTTTTTGCACAATCAATCCCATTTTACCTTCAAAGCGGCTCCAGGATGCAAGTACCACCATGGGCTCCATTTTACTGAAGAAGGGCCCAGAGACATTAAGCAACTTTGTCCATACAACTAATTAGCAGTAGATTTGGGACAAGAACCACGATCTGACACCAAAACCCATTCTCTTGGCCATTGAGGCCAATAAAAACACTGGGCAAGTTCACTCAGTAAACACCTACTGAACAGGAGAGACTAGCTGGAAGCCAATGTGAAGGATCATCAGGAAGGTCGGTTCCTGCTCATGGAAAGCGGACAATATGAGAATCTGCTTACTGAGTCACGGGAGAGGGAGACAGAACCAGGGAGCAAATCACTGAGGGAGACAGGGTAAGAGACTCAAAGGAAAAGCTGACCCAAGGGCTTGAGGGCCACATACAAGATGGAGGGCGGGCATGGAGCAGAAGTGCAGGGGCCCGCTTTGTGGGAACACAGTAAGACTGGAGGGGCTCCAATTGATAGAGGAGGCGCTTTCTGAACTCAAGAGGATTCCCACCCTGGACAACGTTCCATGTACGACTCCTCTATTCGAGATTTAGAAAGCACCCATCATGGTGATCATTTTTACAATTTAATTTCATCATGAGTATGCATTTCACAGCATGATTTTCACGTCTTTCATAATGTCAACAATTAAAATGGGCAAAATAATTGGGGGCACTTGGATGGCTCAGTTGGTTAAGCATCTGACTTCAGCTCAGGTCATGATCTCACAGTTTGTGAGTTCGAGCCCCGTGTCAGGCTCTGTGCCGACAGCTCAGAGCCTGGAGCCTGCTTTAGATCCTGTGTCACCCTCTCTGTCTGCCCCTCCCTTGCTTGCACTCTGTCTCCCTCAAAAATAAACAAACATTGGGGCGCCTGGGTGGCGCAGTCGGTTAAGCGTCCGACTTCAGCCAGGTCACGATCTCACGGTCTGTGAGTTCGAGCCCCGCGTCGGGCTCTGGGCTGATGGCTCAGAGCCTGGAGCCTGTTTCCGATTCTGTGTCTCCCTCTCTCTCTGCCCTTCCCCCGTTCATGCTCTGTCTCTCTCTGTCCCAAAAATAAATAAAAAACGTTGAAAAAAAAAATTAAAAAAATAAACAAACATTAAAAAAAAATTTTTTTTAATAAAACAGGCAAAGTAATTTAAAAAAAAAACAGAAAATCAACGAACTACTACTGGACACACCATCACCTGGTCAGAGGGGATGCCTGACAGGAAGGAGTCTTGCTTCTCGCTATGTATCTTTTTATACTCACTTTCTAGCTTGCTCCCATTATTACTTAAAAAGAAAAGAAAAAAAAAAACTGGCCCATATGAATCCCCAGTAAAAAGCAAGACAATTTCAAATCAACGGTAACTACGCTCAGCTTTGTCGGCACTAACCCAGCAGAGAGTAAATGCTGTGCATTTTACTGATGTGGGAAGGCAGGTCCTAACAACAGTGAGATGACACCACGTTTTTGTTTTTAGCAAATTAGGAAAGGCTGGTAACTACACCTTTTGTTAAACTAGGACTAAATATAGACTGTTGCATACAAAATTAAGTACAATAGCGTATTGCTTTTTAAATCGAGACAAGACGGCATACATTTCAAAGCTGTGTTCAACGTCATATGGTATTTTCAAAATTCAATTACAAATCATCAGTCTGATGGCGAGAATCAACTTGCTCTCATTCCTTTTTCTTGTTTTAAGCAGTGTGTCTTTCGGGAACATCTTACACATGCTTGCTTTGTTTGAGGACATTGAGGAGACCCTGTGGCTGGACAGAAATGTGGAAAGGGGGAAACTGTAGGCACAGAGGTCAGAGAGGGCATCTTAAGGGGGGCAACTAGTGAAATTTTCAAAATACCAGGTTTGAGATTTCTTTAGATATCCAAATGGAGCTCTCAGGTAGCCGAATGGATACGTGAGTCTGGAGTTCTGGTGAGGGGTCCATGCTGGAGACAGAACCTGGCACCTGGCACCAAGGTGTTAGAAAGTCACGAGACTGGACGAGATAAGGCCGTCCCGGGCCTTGTTGGCCTGGATGTGACCCCTGGAAACTCAGAGCCTTGGGTCCAGACCTACTTTCATCGGGTCTTTTAACAAGACCCCCAGGGGAGGGGAAGGCACATGACAGTCTGAGAAGCACCACTGTGGGTGGCAGGACACAGAAGAGGTCCAAAGCCTGAGCCCTGGAGCACTCCCCTTATTTGGGGGTCGCACAGAGAAGAAAAAATCAGCAAAAGAGAGAAAACCCATGACGAGTGAGGAAAGAAGAGTTCTGAAAACAGTGGGCGAGGCGACTGGGACACAAGTTCAACTTCCAATTTATTAGCCTGTCTTAAGAATACTGGGAAACAGTCAAACAAATCATTCATTGGGGGCGTACTTCCTGACCTTCCAGGCACAGAGAGTAATACAGCTCTGAGATGCATAGAGGTGGTTGCTCACCATCAGGGACAAGCAAGCCCAGACAGAGGCCGCCCCCAGCCCCACCCTCAAGGGAAAAGGGATGTTCCCCACACATCTGGGCTGAGAAAGTATTGGCAGGTTCGGAACATGCATATGGTGTGACATACGTGGAGTGTTGTCACCTAAACTGATGACCATTAGAAGCATCCGAGGAGGGGGGATACCTGGGCTGAATCTTGAAAAAAGTAAGTAGGTATTAGCTCAATGAAGGAAAAAAGAGGGTAGTCTACACAGAGACTGGCACTAAAGGTCCAGAATGATGAACCAGCTGGCCCTGGGGAACTTCAGCTGAAGGAAATGACCTGAAGCATTGGGGGGGGGGGGGGGGAGGGGGGGCCTTCTATGGCTGCTGCCATTCTTCCCACCATCCCTTTCCACTGTCCCTCTGCTTTACTGCAACTTCCTGTTTCCCCCACATACATCTCCATTCCCCCTGGTTTCTCCTGGTTTCTTCAATTGGAGCCGTGTGCCCACAGGCCTCTTCTAATCCACATTCTTATATTATGCCACAGGAGAGACTACAGAGAATAAAAAACTAATGTTATGGGAAAATGCTGATTTTAGGAATCCTCTTTCTAAAGTGTTTATAAAAGAGCTTTAAACACAAGCATTTACTTTGGGCTTTTAATTCAGAAAAAAAAAATGTAAGCTGCACTCGATGCTTTAGCAAAGGCATCCGATACTAGATGAGAATACATACGATATTATAATAGATAAGAAGTCCCTTTTACTCTCTACAAAAATTAAAAGGGAAAATCAAAGCCATGCACCTGCATCCATCATCAAATGCTTCACATTTGCTGTCTCTTGAAGAGAACTGAAGATGACATTTGTCTCTGATCCTGCAATTCACACACGCTACCACTAGATGGAAGCACCCAACCATTCTGCAGTCCCCAGCCAAAGTCTCCAATCTGTGCTTAAGCGGTGCTGACAGTATCTGTTTCCATTTCTCCTTTTTTAAAACAATGAATGAGACAAATTCTGGAAAGTCTCCCTTTCAAATATAACAAGTTGGGCAGAGGAACCAAATAGCTATTTTTCCAAAGAAGACATCTGAAGGGGCAACAACGTAGATCAGAAGATGCTCAGCATCACTCATCATCGGGGAAATGCCAATCAAACCCAAAATGATATCACCTCAAACGTGTTAGAATGGCTGTTATCAGAAAGCCGCGTGGTAACAAGTGTTGGCCAGGATGTGGATGAAATGCTGTCACCATAAAAAAAGAAAATGTAACTATATGAAGTGAAAGTGCTGTTGGCCAACACTATGGCGGTAATCACACTGCAGTATGTAAGTGTACCAAACCAATACGTTGTACACCTTAAACTTATACAATGTTTTAGGTCAATTACATCTCAATAAACCAGGAAAACTGTATAACACCCCCCACCCCTATACATACATATCAGCTTGAAAATCTCTGAATAATTATCTAGTGAGCATGTGTGGAGCACAGGACTGGACTAGTCTGCCCTTGACTTAGATAGTCATTTTTCTCACTCAGCTGAACACTCTAATATTATTCAGTTTGAAAGTATTTCATTTATAGCCATCTGTATATTGCTTAATTTTTACTCATACTAGACAGATTAGCAACAACTGGTTAAATATAAACAAGCCTCTGTTATTATTATCTGCTTCACCAGATCCATGTTTTTAAAGTACTAGATATAGGATATCTAATTTTATTTTATGTTTAATTTTTTTTAACATTTATTTATTTTTGAGAGACGGAGTGAGACAGTGCACAAGCAGGGGAGGGGCGGGGTGGGGGGAGGGGGGACACACAGAATCCAAAGCAGGCTCCAGGCTCTGACCTGTGCTAACACAGCTAGCACAGAGCCCAACGTGAGGCTCAAAGTCAGGAACCATGAGATCATGACCTGAGCCGAAGTTGGACACTTAACTGACTGAGCGATCCAGGCACCCAAATATAGGATATCTAATTTTAAATTTTCTGCTGACATATACCTACTTTTTCTTACACAAACAACGTGCATTAACTGTGTTTACAGTGTGTGTTTACCTGTGCTTTACCAGTGTGCATTTTTTTTAAATGTTTATTTTGAAAGAGGGAGCACAAGCAGGGAGGGGCAAAGGGAAAGGGAGAGACAGAATCCCAAGCAGGCTCCATGCTGTCAGAGCAGAGCCTGATGCAGAGCTTGAACCCACAAATCGTGAGATCATGACCTGAGCCGAAATCAAGAGTCACTCAACCGAATGAGCCACCCAGGTGCTCCCACATTTTCTTTTTATATAAAAATTATTAAGGAGCATATTTAAAATCCATTTTCAGGTACTATCTGATCAGAAAACATTTTTAAATACTTTATATTACTTAAGAGGAATTTAACTAGAATGTTAACATTAAACATTACAGTTAAAGTTGTTTAACTTCATAATCAATAGTGGAAGATAAACTGAGAGAGCAGAGTCCTCCCTTTTGGAATCAGAAGCCCTGAGTATATGGCTTGCCACTTGCTGGCTGTGTGACCATGAAGAAACTCCTGAACTTCTCTAAGCCTCAGTTTCCTTGTCTGTAAAATGAGAAAGACAATAATTGAAGCAGGCAGAACAGGATCAAAATCATAAAAAGGAAGGAAGGAAGAAAGAAAAGAAAGGAAAAGAAAACCATCAGGAAAAGAAGACAGAAAACAGAAAAATCAGTGATGTGAAAGCATTAGCTCATTTGTGAAGTGGTAACCACATGTTAGGTATTAGTGGCCTCTTGGTGGATCTATCCCTTAGGTCTATTCAAATTCTCAAATTTACATGTTCTACTAGATCACAGAATCTAATGCATCATCCCCATAAAAACGTTCTCTGTCTGGACAGAACTATCATCTTTAGTCCTCTTGACTTCTTTTCCCTTCAAAAAGAAAAAAATCCTTACCACCTTACGAGATTTTCTGCATCAATGACAAAGAGCCTGGAACTAGAAAGCTGCCTTAAGATTTGGTTCTGGATGGTTTGCTAGACTCACTCACTAGCTGCGTGGTTCACTCCAGATCCAGCCTAGAACCTGGAGGCTCAGCAAAAGTATACATTTAACTACATAAGGTAGATGGCGGGGGGGGGGGGGGGGGGGGGGCACTTGCCTACTAGCTAACACCATAAAATTAAACTGATCAGGGGGCCACGAGACACAAGACCCAAGAGGGCGTCTGTCATGATAGAAAAGGTTTGTACGTTCACTCATGTTTTTATAAAAGGAATAATTACAGTTTCACTAGCAGATGTTTCTCCAGTTAGACTTATGAGCAAAGACAAGCACCCCTTCAATGCACAGGACAGAGGAACTGGATGTGCTGGAGGAAAGCCTCGGGTTTAATAAGCAGGTTTCACAGATGCTGACATTCAGCCGGAGCAGCACCCTGGAGAAATGCCACAGTTCTCCCCGGCCTCTTAAAACGTCTTTAACTGGAGGGGCGCCTGGGTGGCGCAGTCGGTTAAGCGTCCGACTTCAGCCAGGTCACGATCTCGCGGTCCGTGAGTTCGAGCCCCGCGTCAGGCTCTGGGCTGATGGCTCAGAGCCTGGAGCCTGTTTCCGATTCTGTGTCTCCCTCTCTCTCTGCCCCTCGCCCGTTCATGCTCTGTCTCTCTCTGTCCCAAAAATAAATAAACGTTGGAAAAAAAAAAAAAAAAAAATTAAAAAAAAAAAAAAAAAAGTCTTTAACTGGAGGAAAAAACATTCCTAGTGTGATTCTTTTGGCTACTTATCCATTTTCTGAAAATAAAAAATTATAAACTCATGACAATAATATCTCAAGAATTGCTTTAAGAAGTTTACCTACAAGCTGCTTTTTTTCAACAGTTTCTGGACTATGATCACAACTGTATAGGTAGGTACCTGGCTACTTAGCCTCATAAACAGTAAATTTCTTGAGTTTCTTGAGAGAAGTCAACTAAATCATTTTGGTGTCTCTAGTGCAATGTGTGGTCTATAGCAGACGATCTATAAACATTTTTAAGCTGAATTCAATGCTGACTAATTATGATGAATGCAAACAGAAACCAACGACATCAGGTTTGAAAAGGTGAGACCAGAGCAGAGATATCTTGTAGATTTCACGAAGGAAACCCCTTATCCAAATACTTACTCCATAGTTGAAATCTCATGACAACAACCTCCAATGTATTTACCTTTTAAAAAAGAATAAATACATCCCAAAATTCCTCATTTGCAAGACTGGGAGAGAGTACTAAGTGTTCTGACAGTGAGTGGGCAGAAAACAGAAATGTCTGTGAAGAAAGGGGCAAAAGTGCCATCCTGACACCGTTCTCGTTCCCTGACTCCAGCCTCCCTGAGGGCTTCTTGGTTGCATTACATTGGCCTCGAATACAGAGATGGTTAACCAAGTTGAAAGGAGGAAGGGGCTGGAAGGGTAACTGTCACGGGACAGCCGGAGAGACCCGTGAGGGGCCACGGCTGTGCCACAGGCCTGGCTCTCTTCTTCAGAGAGGACAGAGTACGTTGGAAGGAAGTCTATGACTCACAGGGACTGTGGTTGGACATGGACCAGAGAAGGCATTAGTTGTATTAGGCTTTGGATCATAAAGAATGTGTTGAAATCTGAGCAAAACATACACTTACTATAGGTCATCAGCTCTCACATGGAAATAACTTAGTGCTGAATATTTATCCACTCTAAAGAGACACATCAGCAAGAGATTTTACTTCTGTACATTCCAAAATCTAGCTTCATCATTTC
Source organism: Puma concolor (assembly GCF_028749965.1). Classification (NCBI taxonomy): domain Eukaryota; kingdom Metazoa; phylum Chordata; class Mammalia; order Carnivora; family Felidae; genus Puma; species Puma concolor. The sequence continues at coordinate 11,951,249 of NC_141677.1, forward strand.
CAAGAGGCATGCACAGTCCTGTTCTAAGCAGAGGAAGGAGAGAATTGTACAGTCAAAGCCTTCTTAGGGGCGCCTGGGTGGCGCAGTCGGTTGAGCGTCCGACTTCAGCCAGGTCACGATCTCGCGCTCCGTGAGTTCGAGCCCCGCGTCGGGCTCTGGGCTGATGGCTCAGAGCCTGGAGCCTGTTTCTGATTCTGTGTCTCCCTCTCTCTCTGCCCCTCCCCCGTTCATGCTCTGTCTCTCTCTGTCCCAAAAATAAATAAACGTTGAAAAAAAAAAAATTAAAAAAAAAAAAAAAAAAAGCCTTCTTATAAAACCCCATTTAGCCAAAGTCTCAGCTCTAAGATCTCCGCTCTAAGACTGCCATCGTTTACTGAGGAGAAAAAGAGAACCCGCTCTAGGCCACGGGCTGCAGGCAGGAGCCCAGTGTTCTAGTAATTAGAGCCTCTGGCCCAAGGTCAATTCTCAAGAAGCCTCTTGGTTGTTCTGATCTGGCTTGAATAATTTTTACTGTTCCTTTTGTCCTTTTCAACCAGATTAACAGGTGACAAACTTACTCATTTATTTCATTTGAAAAGGTGTGTTCACTGTGGAAGTGCAAAAACACAGTCAGGAAACAGAAATTAAAAATAACCTCCAACATCCACGGCTGGACCCTACCCCTCCCAACCAATACAGAATCATTGCTGCAAATGCTTTAATTTTTGAATAAGAAAGGGGATGAGAGAGGTGGGTCTTGACTCACCTGAAATTATTGCAGCCAAGGACAACGCCAACTATGTTCTTGCCTATGTCGTGCACGTCCCCTTTCACGGTGGCCAACACGATGGTGCCCTGGTAGGGGTCCTGGGGAGCAAACCAAGCAGCTGAGCACTGCTGTGGTCACTTAGAACAGACCAACTTAAATCTCTAGAAGCAGACAAGTGTTGCCACAGAAAGCACTCTAATACAACCCCAGAGACTGACCCAGAACCCACATCACATGCTCTGCAAGTACAAAGCTGTGCCCCCGAGCAGTTCCAAGGCAGCCTGCCTAGCAGGGGAGCTCAGGGAACTTCAAACATGGGTTCCATCACCTCGAAGAACAGTTTAAGTTCGAATCCAACACGGTCCCATAGCTGAACGACAGATCTTAAACTGCAAAAACACTGTCTGAGAAATATTTATTGTGAGAAGAAAAGGGAGAGGCGGGGAACAGAGGGAGAAGCCTCATCAGAATCTGAACCACCATCTCAACAGCATTTAATTATCTTTTGTTTCTTCAATACCATTGTCCTAAGCCCTGCCAGCAACCCCTCCCTCAATTAATTAGTTAATTTTTAAAAAGAAAAGGAAAAGGCACACAAGGCAAGTGGGAGGTCTGTTGGAGCCATTCACAAGCTCACACCAATTTAAGGATTCAGAATCCCACGGGCCAAAGCTGGCTGAGCTTCTCAGGGAGCTGAACAAGGTCAAAGCTTCATGACTGACTCTGGCGGCACAGCCAACAAGATTTAAATTGGATCCGGAAGCAGTGCCAAGGACATTACCAGTATACAGAGAAAAATCAGTGAAGAGGTTTTCCAAAGCCAAACCTGACTCAGTTACCTCAAGGGGAGGGACCGATCTCTACAGCTACGGTGTCTAGCACAGCACCTGGCACACAGTAGGAGCCTTGTGAACGGTCAACAGATAAACAGAGTGGTTTTGTTTTGAAATCACGGGCTCGGTTTGGAAAACTACACTCATATTAAAAATTCAGAGAGCCACATTCAGAGGAAAATCCCAGGGTATTCTGATATCTGCTAAAAGAGATCACCGCTCTATTTTATCAATCAGTGACAGGCACAGCCAAGCCCCATGGTCCCTACCCCAACCCAGTAACCGTCTCTGAGGCCAATTCCTCCCAGGGCCCACCAGCCTGGACAAATGACTTGCCTCCTCTTCTTCTATGCCAGCATGCGTTTTATTTTCTTCTCTTTCTTTTTCCATGAAAGGAATAAGGTGGCCAACGGCCTTCTTCATGACTCGAGCTGACTTTATAACCTAGGAAAAATACACAGAGTCCACCATCTTTTACCAAACCCCCCGAATGGTTGCTACTGGCCCCTCGTAGCCTCTTAATTTAGCATAAATGAAGAACGCAAGCTTTGGCCTCGGGTCAGCCACACCGGAGTCCACTTTTGACAGCAGACAGGATGAGGAATGAGTTCCTCGTGGAGAAAGACAATGAACGAGGCACAGAAGGAAAACAAGGCTAGGACCCCCGTGCTGCGATTCCTGTCCTCTGAACCTCTCTGCACACTATTGTTTCTCAGCCTAGAAGGCCGCCCATCACTTCTCCAAGTTCTGTGTGCCCTTTTCCACTCACCAGAGCCCCTTCTCAGCCTTCCCGTCTTGCTGCCCAGCACTACAATTCACTTATAATTAAGGCTTATGCTGAAGCAAGAACGGGGCCTTTTACAGAATCCATCAACGTATGCTAATGTTCACGGGTGGGAGTACAATGCACCGTCTCCAAGTGAATTCTCAGAGCAGAAACCCAGCAGACACCATTAGCCAAATGATCAAGGTTAATATAACCAGTAATGAGACACAGCAACATTCTTGGCCTCCTCATAGGATCCACTGAGAAGGGCACAGCATCACCCTTATGCTTGCCAAAAATGAGCAAACATCAGACAAACCCAAACTGAGTGGCAGCTATATAAAAACTGTGCTGCACTCTTCAAAAATCAAGGTCATAAGGAAAGACTGAGGAGCTGTCAGAGAGACCAGGATAAGAGCAGTGTGGGATCCTGGAATAAAAAGAAAACAGTAGTGGGAAAACTGGTGAAATCTGGGGCAGCTGGGTGGTTCAGCCAGTTAAGCATCCGACTTCAGCTCAGGTCACGATCTCGAGGTTGGTGGGCTGGAGCCCCGCATCGGGCTCTGTGCTGACAGCTCGGAGCCTGGAGCCTGGAGCCTGGAGCCTGCTCTGGATTCTGTGTCTCCCTCTCTTTGTCTGCCCCTCCCCAGCTCATGCTCTGCCTCCTCTCTCTCTCTCAAAAACAAGCAAACATTAAAAAAAAAAAAAATCTGGTTAAACCTGAGCAAGGTCTTTATTTAACAGCATTACACCGCTGTTAACTGCACTCAGGTCAAGGAAAAATGTTTACCTTTGGGGAAGAAGCTGGGGGAGGGATATACAAGCCATTTTTCAAGGTATGTTTGCAGTGTGTCTGTCTAATGTCACCTTAAAAATGCAAAGTTAAAAGTAAGTCAACGTCATGAAAAACAAAGACTGAGGAACTGTCACAGGCTGGAAGAGATAAGACAGGACCACAAATCGTTCCTCGTCTCGTGTGTGGTGGTAGTTTGGCTGGTGCATATGTGTGAACACTTTTCACACTGTCTCCTCCACAAACATGCACCTCATTGTATGTTAATCACACAACAAAAAAAGCTGTTAGAGAAAGGGTGAATGTTATGAAAGAAAGTGGGCATTTAGTTAAATACAGGAAGAGTAATTAGAAAAACCAAAAAGGGCCTTGTTCCGTATGACTCGCAGCCCCAACCCTGATGGCCCCACAGACGTTTTGTTAACTGATATGGTTAGTATCCCCTATAAATCAAAATAAGAGTTCTGGTTTCTCGAAACATAAAATTTAATGTTCATCACTATTCTAAACGCATCCTTCAAAATGAATACTGGCTGGTCAAATCAAATGCTGACGTTATTAACTTTACATGAAGCGGGGGTTTTATTTTAATTTGGGGAAGAGCAGACAGGTGCTGGGAGTAAGATGTGGTGGCACTTCCTCCTCACAAAGCAAAGGATTTCCAGATGACCTCTAACCTCTAGCCTGCACATCGCCCTGAAGACGGACCTCCCGGATGTCACTCGTAGGGACATTTACAGAAAGACTGACCACATCTCAGTGCCCACGAGCTCTTGTCAAACTTCAAACTTGAGAAATCTACCCGAACTTACTATTTACTAAAAGACAAAGTCTTTTTCTTTCAATTGTGAAAACCACCCCCATCTTTTGCCAACCTGAGGCAGAAACATTTTTCCAGCTCCAAAAAGGTCACCGACAACTTTCATGCCGTTCATGAGAGGCCCTTCAATTATATTCAGAGGCCGGGGATATTTTTCCTGGTTTAACCTGGCTTCTTCAGTATCCTCAATAATATGTTTTTCGATACCCTATTTAAAAAAAGGATAAAAATCACATTAAAAATTGGCCTAAGGCCAGTCAATAAAGAATGAATCACAGAAATGCTTACGAGTACAGGTTTTGGAATTAGAGTACACAGGTTCAAATCCTGGGTCACTAATCTCAGCAATTTATCAAGCCTCAGTTTCCTAAACTGTCACACAGTACCTGCCTCATGTGGTTAGTTTTGAGAATTAAATGAAATAACCTATGTAAAGTGCTCAGCTGGCTTTACTGATACAGGGTAAGCACTCCCTAAAAGTATGCAGAAGTGAAAGAAGGAATACTGTGAGTAAAGTCCAAATTCATCATAAAATACACTGCGTCCTACCTGAACGTTTAGCAGAGTATGCCTTACTAACGACCTCCTGTGGAAGCAGTGTGTGTTGTCAAGGTAAAGTTCTGGGGCTGGGGAGGAATGACAGTGGGCAGGACCCTTAGGTGAAGTCCAAACCCACAAAGCCTCCGCTGACTCACCCAGCCTTCACTGATCAAGCCCTAATCCTCGGTGTCCCCAGTTCAAGGTCCCTTGAATGTGGCTCAGTGATTCCACAACCTGAAATATGTGCATCTCAAAAAAGTGTCAAGAGGTTGAAAGTTAAATTCGAGAGCCAAAAAGAGAACTCGGAAGTTCTCCGAACCACAAATGAGGACACCGAAGCCAAGAACTTATGTTGTCTGAAGTCCAAATTATCAGCAGAAGATCCAGGACTTGCTCGTGGATCAAATGACCGCAACTTGGTCTAGAACAGCGTTTCCCGACCTTGGCAGTACGGACGTTCTGGGCTGAATAATTCTCTGTCACGCAGGCCCGTCCTGTGCACTAGAGGAGGTTTCCGTAACCCCGGCCACTGGATGCCAGGAACACCTCCCACCCCCTACTGTGATGACCAAAGCTACCTCTAGACACCGCCAACTGTGCTCCGTGGGGGGGGACAGTGTCCAAACTGCTCAGGAGTGGTCTAGGGAATCTCCCCTCCAGCAACCACCGCAAGGCTCCACCAGCCAGCCTGTTCTCACCCACCCCGTGCTCCCACAGCTCACCTTCACAAGGGCATACTCGAGGCGTTCTTCAATGGGGCCATTCCTCCACTCGTCAGTCTGGACGACTTTCTTCCCTCCTTTGCCATGAGTCTGAGTTGAAATTAGGACAGAGAGTGGGTACAACAAGCCCTCACAGCAGAAAACTATGGCTTATTCTACTTTTATATTACTGGTGCCTAGTTGAGTGTCCAGCATGAATTAAGATCTCAATTAATGTTTGAGGGAAGGACAGAGACAAGGAGAGGTGTTTTAGGATTTAAGCTTGTGGTGGAAGGATAAAATGAGGCTCTGTTCCTCCTTTCCTAAGAGAGCAATTTCAAACGAAGTATGGCCAGGCAGAAAGAGAAGCTGTTCTCACATGTGCTGGGCCTCCGAAGGCCTCCACGTGGAGCATCACTACCCACAAATACATGTGGAGAGGCCGTCATGTGCCGAGTCGCACAGCACCCAGGACGCGGGCACACCCAAGGGGTGCAAGACACGGCCCACGCTCTCAAGGACCCCGCCACATTGTAAGGAGGCGGAAGGGGAGCCAGCAGAGAAAGCACGTGCCAGGGGCTGGATGAGTAGATGATCCAGACAACTACGTGCTACAAACCAGACCCAGGGTTTCGAGGAATGAGTCGTCACCACAAACCCGGGGGGGAGAGAGACTTTGAGGAAACGGACAGATTCAGCAAAGGGACAAAAAGTGCAATGACCGTGGTCCGTGGGGTGAATTGCATGGCGTTATCTGTTTCTCCATCTCAAGTGGTGGCATCACTTGCCCAAACCAAAAATCTAAGTACATTTGTGAACATTCATCCCTTCCTCTCTTTCGGTCACTCACCGAGCCCTCAAAATTTCTCCCCGCCGGGTGCCTGGGTGGCTCAGTCAGTTGAGCGACTGACTTCGGCTCAGGTCGTGATCTCACGGTTCGTGAGTTCAAGCCGCGCGTCGGGCTCTGTGCTGACAGCTTGGAGCCTGGAGCCTGCCTGAGATCTGTGTCCCTGTCTCTCTGCCCCTCCCCCACTCATGCTCTGTCTCAGAAATAGTAATTTAAAAAAAATTTTTTTTTAATTTCTCCCCGCCGTGCTTCCGAGCTTCCAAGGTCCGAGCCGTGAGCTGGTCTCTGCAGCCCACAGCCGCCCCGACCCCAGTGCACCTTCTGCACTGGAACCAGAGGGGCCTATCTAAAATGCAAATCACGAAGCACCCCTCCCCGTTCCCCACCTCCCCCCCCACCCCCGTGAAAAAATTCACTGTAGGTGTCCTATTCTTCCAGGGATATATTCCCTTTCTAGGCCAAGGACCTCTGGCCACGGCTCCGCTCCGGGCCGTGCCACGCGCCAATCTGGCTTTCTCCCCCTGACCGCATCGGCTGCGTCTTCTGCCCCGCCGGCCCAGCAGCCCAGCGAGCCCAGCGAGCCCAGCTACCCAAACACTGCAGCTCCTCACACTCCCCATCATCTCCCTTGCCCCTGGGCCTTCACAGTCATTCACCTGACACGCATTCACTCAGCACCCACCTATGGGCCAGACCCCCACCCACTACATGCAAATGCCCCTCCCTGGGGGACCACCAGCACCGCACTCCAACACCAAATCCTCGCCCGCCGGCTCGCTCCTCTCTAGCTTCCAGGCCTCCCCTGACCCTCGGCTCTGGGAGGCTTTCCCCGACCACCTGTACGCCTTCAGGTTCAGTGTCCCTCCTATGCATTCTCACGGCGTCCCGCACTCACCGCGCTGGATTACACCTGTGCTGTGCCTTTCTGTGCGTCTCACTCAACCGCAGAGCACATCTCTCTTACTACTTGGATCCTCCAGGCTCAGTGAGGTACACAGCACAGAACAAGAGTTCAGTAAATACTGGCTGAGTGGTTTAATGCTGAACAAAACCAGATTTTCTGCAGCAGTGTTTATACAGGACAGTAGAGGCCAAGTCACGGAGCACCACAAATCCATGTGATGGAGCCTGGATTTAACCTCACAGGCAACTGTGGGGCGGGGGCAAGGGGTGGGGGCGCAGGACAAAATTCAAAGTTCTGAAGCTGCAGAATAACGAAGCAGTATTTTTAAGAGAAGCCCAGAAGGGGGAGGTTTTAACAGTCCGGGATAAAGGCCTGGACTACTACAATGTTGGTAACAGGAAGGAAGAAGACAAACACAAAGACATTAAGCGACAGACCATGTGTAAGCAGAGACGGAAGGACCTGGGAGAACCCCAGAACTGCAGGGCTGGGGTGCTCACTGCAGTAACGATGGCACAAGGGTCTCCTCACCTATCGGAAAAGCTAAAGATGGCGATTTAAAAAGAATAGTTTGCAGCATGAGTCACGGGAGCCGAGACACGGAAGCAAACTAAATGTCCGCTGGTGGATAGACAGATCCAGAAAATGTGGCAGAGGCATACGAAGTCATACTGTCCAGCCACGACGATGGCAAAACCCACAAAACCAGAGCTGTGTGGCACTGCAGAAGGAAACAGAAAGAGAAAAGAAAAAGCCCTGCTAAAGCTCACATTCATGTCACCTGACACACAGAACACCCCATTTGCTCTATGAGCCATCAGACAATTCCTGCCTGCGGGGTGGACTTGGAGGAGTGAAAACAGGGCAGTGTTGCAAACACTCTTGGAACAAGGACCTGGTGTGTCCACAGAAACCCCATGGTGTGCAGCACTTACGTGGTGGGGAGGGGTTCAGACAGAACGTGATTACCAACAGCGGCCAATGAGGACACAGGGAAGGCCAGTGAGGATTTCACCAAAGCGCTGGCGGCTGCAGCGAATGAAAACTACCCCACCCAATGAACGTGCTGCAGAAAATCAGTGCTTCAAGCAAGAGGGACACTGGAGGGCGGCTATTTCAGAAGCACAACATGGCACGCGGAGTCCACCTTGCTCTCCAACTAGTTACTCAACAGGATGTTCACCACAAGCGAAACACAGAATGCCTCACAGGTGAAACACACACAAGACCCACTGTGGAAGCTCAGCAAATACAAAGCTACCAAGTAAAGCGACCAATCAACTGTCATGTCCATCTGGCTGCTCCTTGTATCCATATCTACCGCTCTAAGGGAGCTTCTGTGTCACAGGGTCTTCACGGTGATTGCTGCTTCGTTTCTGGAATCAAGGGGAGTAAACTGCTCCAGAGGAAGACAGAGAAGAAGGCGACCTCCAATGGCAATGAGGAAGATGAAGGCTAGATGAAGGATCAGATAACTTTTTTCACAGAAAAGTATTAAGAACAGTCTCACAATCCAAGGTCATTCACGAACGACTATGTTCAGAACAGAGATCCTTCCAGCCCAAAGGGGTCATGACCTCCATTAGGGTACTGCTTGGTAAGGAAACTGCTCAAAGATCACATGGTACCATGCCATCTCCAGATGTCATTACCAAAAATAATTTATTCATCACAGGTCAGTCTGCACCCAATTAAAAGAATTATTTTTCAACAAACCAATTAACTCCCCCAAAGTGGGATTAGAGAGCTTAGGGAGATCAGAGAGAAGACGCTTTCCACCTGTTCAACAAGGTATCACACAGGGACTTGGGTGCAGACTGCATCGTTTAATAACAAGAAGAGATAATCATTTTCTTACAAAAAAAAAAAATCTTCAACCTTTACTTGCCCCTTAATATCACTGCTTTTTATGCTCCATTTGCACTTGGTACATCCTGAGAAATCGCTACAGAGCTGGCAACTCGTGGGACTTATTAAAGTATACCTGTTTTGGTTATTAATTCCCTTAATGGTAACAGAAGTCACCTTGAAGGTAGACAGCCTACTTGACAGACGGGTCAATGGCTTGTAGTAAGTCCTTGTGGCTACATTAAGAGGGAGGAAATTTCTTATATGATGGATTGTTAAGCTCTTGCAATTGCTATTAAGATCTCCCTCAGTTTGGCTGCGCCCCAGGGGCAAAACCTCTTCACAGCTCAGCAGGATACACAGAAACAAAAATCTGTAAGCAAACTCTAAAACACAGATGGAAAAGAAGGACTGACATCACCTACAAAGTCAACAAAACCTTAAATGAGAACAGCCTTACACACAAGGATTCCCACCTTTCCTCCGTGAGAGCTGGCTCATCTGGACAGTGAAGGAAAAACTGAAACAGCACATCACTGTGTGGGTGAGAACACTCTGGTATAACTTCATGGTTATAGAAACTCGGATGCCCTTTTGGCTTCACCGGAACCCCGAGTTACTAACGGACAGGTCTCCCCACTCAGCGGAAGACAGGCTCGGAAGAAAATTGAATAGCGTTCCACACTCAGGTTCTTGATGTCTGAAGACTATTAAAGGGCTAAGCACTCTGTCTAGATGAGCAGAAACAGTCCTGGAAAGGGGGGGTGGGGGCGATCCAGAGACTGTTTCGTATGCAATGAGGTGAGAAGCACAACTTGATTATATTTGCGGTAATCAAGACCGGATCCATCCTGGCCTTGGCCCACGAGAGAAATCGGAAATGTGTTTAAGGAACGGGAAGGAGGAGCCTGTGCTCACTGGCACACAGTCTGAACTCCGCTTCAATGAGCCCACAGCTCATTGAATGAGCTTCAATGAGCCCACAGCAATTTCAGAAACTTAAGTCTTGTCACCTGTAAGCTGACAAGGAGGCAGTTAACCCTGAACCTTCCTAGCCTTCCTCCAGAGCTCTTTAATACTCACTCTTCGATGGAAGCTCAAAGTGAGCATCTCTGCCAGAGTTAAATTCAGATTTTAACACAGAAAAGGTTAATGAGGGAGACAACATCCACGAGAGCACTCTACCACCTTCACAACGTGCTTTGTGACATTAACGTCCTCCTTTGCCTTCACTTTCAGAAATAAATGAGAAAGTTTTTTTGAGGTAAAGATCTCATCTTTCTTAGAACTGTAGGAAGCCACACCCATGACACATACTTAATGTACCCAGGACTGCCTGACACATAATAAGGGGAAACAAGGAACCGGTTTTCAGACTCACTGTAATTATTCTCATGTCTATAGATCAGAGGTGAACAGACCACAAGCCCTCAAATGCAGAACGCTGCCACAGGTGGACCAGACCCTGCGGTCAGGCACACAGACATAAACGTGTCACAGTGGGAACCCAGAAATAACACAGCCGCACAGGAAAATCCAAAATAGCTAATTTAAATTACAAGGAAGAAAAATATCTCATAAAATGGAAACGTGACTAGAAAGTTATAACAAAATCTCAACAGTGGTTAACTTTGGATGGTAGGATTCTGATTTTTATTTTCTTCTTTTGTTTATCTGGATTTTGTAAATTTTCTAGAATTAACATGTGTGACTTTGGTATGAGAAAAAACTAATTTTACCTTCTATTTATTTTTTTTACAAATACACCATTTTTTTTATTTTTAAAAAAAATTAAAAAATTTTTTTAGAGACAGAGCACAAATAGGGGAGAGGGACAGAGAGAGAGTGAAAAAGAGAGAGAGTGAAAAAGAAAGAGAGAAAGAGAGAGAGAGAGAGAGAGAGAGAGAGAGAGAAGCTCAAGCACAATCCAAGCTCAGTGCAGAGCCTGATGTAGGGCTCGATCCCACGACCCTGGGATCATGACCTGAGCAGAAAGAGCCGGGCACTCAACTGACTGAGCCACCCATGTGCCCCTAATTGTACGTTTTAAAATAAATGTACAGAAGCCTAAATTCAGAACACTGAAGCAGGCTGGGTATGGCCTGCTTCTGCTTCCTTACCCTTAACTAAGACACCTTCTCTGGAACTCTCTGTAGAAATTAAGTGATCCAAAGACTGGATTAGACACTTGCTTCTAGTCTACGATGGTCTAATGAACCTGAGTGACGAGTTCAGACAGGAAAAGCCATCTGTCAGAACACTTTTGTCTCTACCTGCGCATAGCGTAAGAGCTTCTCAGTGGCCTCGGGGTCTTTATTCCAGATGAGATCTTCACAGAGCTGGAGGAGCTCCTTATGTATATCATCATAGACAGGGAGGCTTCCGGCATTCACTATCCCCATGTCCATACCAAACTAAGGGCAATACAAAGAAAAAAAAAATGAGAATTTCCAAGGAAATTCGGTGTCCGTCACAACTACTCAGCTCTGCTACTGTACCGTGAAAGCAGCCACAGATGACGTATAAAGCACAGATAAAACGTTAGCCACAGAAGCTGCAGCACATCTGCAAACCCCTATCCCGATTAAAAACTGGCTCCAAGTGCAAACAGGTGTTGTACTGTACCTTGATGGCATGGTAAAGGAAAACCCCATGCATTGCTTCTCGAATGGCTTCCATTCCGCGGAAGGAGAAGGACAAGTTGGAGAGACCTCCACTTACTCTGGCTCCAGGTAATGTTTCCTAGCAAAAAATTTAAAAGGTGAAAAGATTACCCTATTTTGCCAAAAGTAGCAATCACATTCCTCAAGCTACATATACAAGAGCGGAAAGTAAAAAACGTGAAGTTCGAAGTAATTCAGGGCTTCTTGGAGCCAGACGTAGACTCAACTTGCCCTACCATGACGTCGCAGGAGCTCTTTCATAGACCGTCTTTCCTCCTACGCTCTAATCCCCTATGGGAAGATAAAAGATTCTGCTGTATCCACTTCATCTCTACAGGGAGCCGGACGGGGCCACAGTACATGGTGAGTGTGCCATAAAATACTTGCCGAATAAATCACAGAGAAAAGAAAGAATCAGAGATGGAAAACACAGAGAGAGACAGAGTAGTCGGTCATTCACTCGAAGGCTTCTGTAGCCTAAATCAACCAACTCCCTAGTTCACCATAAACTTGGCTGATTATACCACAACGTGAAACTGAGGCTTCCAGCACACGTGATGACAATATCAAGCATGAGCATGCATGTGGAACAATAGGAACCCCTCCTTACGTTGGTCAAAGTACACACCAGCTCAAGCACTCAGGGAGACAGCTCACCTTATCTACTGCTGTGACCCAAGCACCCCACTTCTGGGTGTATGCTATAAAGAAACTCATGCACGTGCACCCAAATTACACGTACAAGAATGTTCACAGCAGCACTGCTTGTATGGTCCAAAAACTGGAAACAAACCAAATGTCTATCAACAGCAGAACAGTTGATTGTGGAACAGTTACACAATAAAATATTATACATCAATAAAAATGAACAAAGTATAATGACAACATAGATGAATCTTTTAAGTAAGTCTGGGTAAGGAAAAGAGACATACAAATCTTAAGATTCTATTTAAAGGTTTTTTTTTAATGTTTATTTATTTTTTGGGGGGGGGAGAGACAGAATGTGAGAAGGGATGGGGCAGGGGCAGAGACAGAGGAAGAGACACAGAACTCGAAGCAGGCTCCAGGATCTGTGCTGTCAGCACATAGCCCAATGTGGGGCTTGAACTCAATGAACTGTGAGATAGATCGTGACCTGAGCCAAAGTCGGACACTTAACTGACTGAGCCACCCAGGCTCCCCTAAAGTTTATTTTTTAAGAGAGAGCATGTGGGGCGCCTGGGTGGCGCAGTCGGTTAAGCGTCCGACTTCAGCCAGGTCACGATCTCGCGGTCCGTGAGTTCGAGCCCCGCGTCGGGCTCTGGGCTGATGGCTCAGAGCCTGGAGCCTGTTTCCGATTCTGTGTCTCCCTCTCTCTCTGCCCCTCCCCCGTTCATGCTCTGTCTCTCTCTGTCCCAAAAATAAATAAACGTTGAAAAAAAAAAAAAAAAAAAAAGACAGAGCATGTGTGCAAGCTAGGGATAGACAGAGAGAGAGAGAGAGAGAGAAGGAGAGAATCCTAAGCAGGCTCCTTGCTCAATCTCACAAACTATGAGATTGTCAGCTGAGCCGAAATCAAGAGTCGGACACTTAACCAACTGAGCCACCCAGGGACCCCAAGATTCTTATATTAAGCTCAAAACTAGGCAAAGCACTGGGTACACAGTTGATTATTTGTGGTAGTTCTGTTCCATAAAGTCACCGTGAACAATGAATCCAGGAATATCGGAATCACTGCTCCGAGGGAAAAGTAGAGTTCTGTTCCCGTGAACCTCTGGTCACACAATTTTCATCTACTCATCAATATATAAACTTGTCTTACGTGTGTTTGTGTAAAGACATCTTGTTTAACGTATAGTATTGATTCACTAACACTGAGCTCACAGCCAACAGCACTACAAGCCCCATCTAAACAAAGCTTACCTAATGCAAGTATTTTCTCTGCAAGGCATGTCCAGCTTTCCCACACTCAGGCACATTAGATGCCACTGCAGCACTATACTTGGGGGCCATTAAAACAGGGAAAGAAGCTACCAAGAAAATGCTCAAAAATGTGAAAAACATAGCACTTAAATAGACCACGAAATGGACGCTTGTTTGCAGGATGACAGCTGAGAAAAGCAGGAGAGTAGGTCCTTGTTGACCTCATCTGGGAACGTGTAGGTGGGGCCGCTTGAATTTTTCACCTCTCTGCACACGGGCATGTCCATGAACGACCGCAAAAGTACCATGAGTACTGATTCTGGGGTCACGAATAAATTTTACCAAGTGGGTGAATTTGCAAATACAGACTGTACATAAGCGATAAAATTCTAAAGAAAAGCAACAAAGTGGTATCATAAAATTCAGGATGATGGTTACATCATAGAATTCAGAATGAGAGCGTAATCTGAAAGGGAGAGTCATGGGAGCACTAGGCACGTTCTATTTCATGACCTATGTAAAAACCACTACGTGATTCATATTTATTCATTACACTCTGTACCTTTTATATATTTTCTCCAGTAGGTATGTTATACTCCATAGTGTAAAACACATACGTGAAAAATAAAAAAGGCCCCTAAATTTCCGAAAAACAATTTACTACCTAAGAGTAAAATGTCGACATTCCCAGCCAATAATCATGTAGCTCAAACTACTCACTGGAGCCGTGGGATAAATGTGAGTGATGTCTTGGGGAGGAAAGAGAAAACACCCATACTTACTTTAATGATTTTTGTGGCATGGATAAAATTAACAGCATACAGGTTATGTTCTTCCATCCCAGTACCAATCGTGAGGATATTAGGGTCAAAGATGATGTCATTTGGATTAAAGCCCAGTTTTTTCACAAGTAGATGGTAGGCCCGGATGCACACTCTGATTTTGGCGTCCGTTTCTGTCGCCTGGGGAAGGGAGGAAAAGACGTAATTTGAGGTAGAAAAATGAAGTGTTATCTATGAAAACAGAAGCACATTTCACTTGTCGAAGGCACTTGGGTACCAATGCTTGGGTCTTACAGACTGTCGCCAGCACAACAGCTACACTGAGTCCGTGAAAATAAAATCTCACACACACGCATGTGGTATATGAATAAATAAGCTTCTTAAACAATACACACACGGTAAAAACTCAAACGCTACTGAGGAACAAATTAACGAGTCAGCGTCCCTCCTGTCGAGATCTGCCTGCAGCACCTGAACTCATCACCCAGGCAACACTTCTGAAGGTTTCTGGCATTTTCCTGCTCCAGTACTCCACAAAGATCCAAGAATCCCCACCTTCTTCCCCACCCCCCATGCACTGGCTAATTAATGTGTGCCTTAAATCATAAATGTAAATAGAATCCATATTACTCTTCAGAACAGTGACACTAGAAAGCAAGGAACAGATTCCAGCAAGACTCAAAACTCCCAGCTGCTGCCCCTCAAGCCTTACATCCAGGGCTCACATCTCCGGGTTTATTTCCTAACGTTTGCTCTCATCTACTCTACTCTTCCCCCTGCTCCTCTGATGGTCTGGACACCTGCCAAGCTTCTACGTTAGAGCAAAATGCACTGCTGCCACTGCCGGGGACACACAGGGACATGGCTCTGTGCTTCGCATCACACACGTCTCAGCCCAGACAGCTCTTTCCAGTTTGGCCTTCCTTACCGTCCCCTCCGCAACCCTGCCTGTTTCCCCCATCCCATCCCCCTCGTGGCACCTCTTTCGAGAAATTGTATTTATTTGGCAACTTATTATTCTTATGTTTTATTATTTATTAACTTGTTGAGCCAGAACACTAGTCCTGCTGTATCCCCTGTGCCTAGAGCTGTGCCTGCCCAAGTATGTGCTCGATACCGTTTACTGAATCAACACTGCTTTTACTCAAAGCCCTTCTGAACTTTGTGATGGAGACTATCTTCAGACCAAATTTACAGCCTCCACACAGGGCTTATTCAACAAATTACATTCTGAGTTATTTTAAATATTTTTTTAAATATTTATTTTTGAGAGACAGTGTGAATGGGGGAGGAGCAGAGAGAGAGAGAGGGAGAGAGGGAGAGAGGGAGAGAGGGAGGCAGGGAGGCAGGGAGGGAGGGAGGGAGGGAGGAAGAGAGAGAATCCCGAGCAGACTCCACACTTTCAGCACACAGCCCAAGGCAGGGCTCAAACTCACCAACAGTGAGATCGTGACCTGAGCCAAAACAAGAGTCAGACATTCAACTGACTGAGCCACCCAGGTGCCCCAAGTGATTTCTTGCATAAAAAATCAAATCTGCTCTGAAGAAAAACTGAACACTTGCTATCATGACAATCCAAAAAAATAAGCCACACACAATTCTGTGTGCAAAACGTTACTGACAAATGGCCAACACCACTGAACTACGTGTTGAGTCTACAAGCTATTTTGAGGGAGGGCGCCCTTGCCTAGACGTGGGCACTAAGTGTCCTGACCTCCAGAGAGCAAGCTCTCCACGTGAGCACACAGATGAGCGTACTTAGAGAGGCCCCACCCCCCAGAAAAGGCACGGTCGGGAATTACACAAAGAACTCACCCTTAGATCCAGGCTTTCAATAGCTTGCCTACTTTGGTATCCTTTCAACTGTTCCCTTTGGTTTCCAATCTTTCCCGGCGTCCTGCAGCTGGTGGGGTTAGATGTCACCTCAGCTGGTTCGGTGCCCCCATGACTCAGCAGCACCAAGGGCCAAGGGAAAGGGAGACAGGAGTGGGCTCTGTGGCCCCACCGCTCCAGGCTTTAGGGAAGGTGGCAAACTCTCTTCTTCCCTAAATGAATTTCTTCAACAACTTACTCCTTCAGTTAGAGTGACAAGGTTAAGGCCAAGATGTAGGCCTGGAGAAAGCAGTCAGGAGCAGGCCATCCAGGGCTGGCTTTAGTCTTGGACTTTGGTTCACCCTTCACCAGTGAGCCCAATAAGGGTTCTAGCTTCTAGGTTCATGGCCCAGCCAAGCTCCTTAAAAGAGGAGGCAGAGGGGCCTGGGGCTACCAGCACTGCCAGTGTCTCTTACAGCCTAGTTTGATTGGTAGGTCAAGAGATCCAGGTCCTGCTCGCTTCTCTGAGCCACGAATGACACGTGGCCAAGTGTGGAGGGCTTAGGGTGTCATGCGCAGGCGAGCAGGAAAGCCCAGCCGTGTGCCAGGAGGCAGCGTTGCCCGCGGAACAGGCAGGAGGGTCCTCACAGGGCAGGAATTCGTTATTCGGGCCAGAACAGAACCACCAACTCTCAGCCCCATAAGGATACATCCTTGTCAAACCGTTCCTGTAGCACCTGGAATAGTCCCGTCACATTGACAGACACTCAACTCCCGGCCATTGAATAAACAAATGAATCTCAGAATGAACAGAGGCTCGGTGTGCAGACCTTTGCCAGAAGCAGGTCATTATCACGTGAGATTCGCCAGGATTTTTTCTGTCATGTTCCTCAACCAGGGTTAGGAGATAAACACACTAGCAAGCTGCAGTCATGCCGGAGGGTCTCACAGGTTCCAGAAGAGAGGTCCAGGGAAAGAAGGGAACGGGAGCCTCCCTCTGTTCGCAAGGGTTCTACACGCTGGTCGCACACTGTCATCTGTGGGGCTCCTTGTCTGTTTTCTAATACCTGGACCTCCCCCTAGACCGGTTAGATCAGGACCTTGAGAAGAGAGCTAAGCAACGATATCTTTAGGAGCCCCTGGCGATTCTCCCGTAAAGCCAAGCTGGGGTCCTGGATCGGTGAAGCGGCACCTTTCCAGGTCAAGCGATGAGAAAACCTCAGGGATGAGTCCACAAATCTCAGGGTCGAGAAGGAAGGAATAAAGGCCATTTATGATCTCGCCATCCACCTGATTTACTCTTAGGCTGCAGAAAGCCAGACAGCCATCAGTAGGCAGATGCTTTAGTTAAGAATGAGCAGGAGGCCCATTCCGCTGCCACAAAATCCAAACCAGAAGTGATAGGGACATGGGTGCCACCATCAGCGGGGCACCGATGAGTCAGAAGGAAGAAACCTGAAGAAAGAAGTTTACAAGGAAAAACACTCTGGCTTTCCAAAACCACAGAGGGCGTGGGCTTAGTTCAGAAGCCTTCTGAGTGGATTCTCCATGGTGGCAAATGTGCGGACGGACACAGGCAGCCACGGGCAGGTGTTAGGAAACCCAGCATCACGAGGGCAGAAGTGAAGGCCAGGGGTGAAGACGGGGAGACCCTGCCCACGGTGGAGGAGTGCACTGGGGTCGCTGGAAACGCAAGGCCAACCTGGAGGGTCCCTGGTTCACCCCTCGCCTGAAGGAAGGGAGGGGTGCCCCTGGCACAGCTCATGCTCAAGGTAGAAAATCTGGATGCCAGGGACTCAGACTTTGAGGGGGAAATGGACGAGACAGGAGACAGGGCAATGAGACACAGAGACAATCTCCACAGTATGCTAACACTAGGGAGGACAGGGTCTCAGATGCGACCACTGGGGACACAGCAGATGAGGAAATCAGAGGCCAGACTCATTTGTGTAGTCGTCATCATGATCCAACGCCTGCCCGTGGCTTTTCTCCAGAAACTACAGATAGAAGCCACATGCGGGAAAACCGTACTCTGCAAGGCCAATGCTAAGGCCCAGGTGAAGCAGCACCGTTTCCTAGCTGGGGCCAAGCGACCCCATTCAAATCTTCTCCATCACAAAGAGGAAAGCCAGGCGCGCTGGGAAGCCAGAGCCTGAGCTGGAGGTCCCCCAGCTGTGCTGTCACTCCTGTGAGGTAACGAGCGTCCCAGGCTCCGTGGAGGCCTGGGGACCAAGAGAAGCGTGGAGGCCTTCTGTTCCTCACATAACTCCCGCCTCCAAAAGCAATCTGGAAAAGTCTTTGCAAGGACTTCAGACCTATAGTACACCTGAGAAGGAAAGGCCCAAGAACAGAAATATCCAATCACGTAAGCTTAACTGGGCAGTGGTGACCTCTCCATAGCCACTGAATAGGAGGCCTCTGAAATGCAGAAATACTTGTAGGATGTTAACAAAGCTCGGAGAGGATCAGAGGAGAAAACGTTGAGAATGACCTCCTAGGCGTGGGTCAACTACCTTCAGCAAGGTAAAAATAAAGGGAAAACTGAGAACTCACTATTACTTCCCTTTCCTAGAACCATTTACGATACCATGGTGCATAGCTTCCTGGAAAATACAAGACATTCAACTGAAAAACGGTATCAATTTATCTAAATTCAACAGAGAAGCTGTCATGAAATAAAAATCTAAAAGATCATTACCAAAGGAGAAATATTTACGAAAGGAAAAAATAAGCCAATCACAACAACAAAGTGACACAAAACACCTAGGAAGGTTCCCGAAATTCTCTATTTAAGAAAAACTATAAAACCTCATTAATAATAACTGGAAAGACATCCTATGCTCCTAAATGACAACTAGGAATATTGCTAAGATATCATCATACTCTAGGTTACGGTTAAATTTTAATCAATATCCCAATGGGGCTTTATTTCTCCATAAGTTGGAAAATTATTTTCAAATCATTTAACAGAAGAAAATGTGAATATAACGGATGCATTTATAGGATACTGATCCTTTTTTTTTTTTAATTTTTTTTTTTAACGTTTATTTATTTTTGAGACAGAGAGAGACAGAGCATGAACGGGAGAGGGGCAGAAAGAGAGGGAGACACAGAATGGGAAGCAGGCTCCAGGCTCTGAGCCATCAGCCCAGAGCCCGACGCGGGGCTCGAACTCATGGACCGCAAGATCGTGACCTGAGCTGAAGTCAGACGCTTAACCGACTGAGCCACCCAGGCGCCCCAATACTGATCCTTTTAAATTAGTTTGCAAACATGCAAACAAAAATGATATAAGCCCATCCTTTTAGGTGATAATTATATTTCTAAGAAACCTCACATTATCAAAAATTATTCTATCAAAATAATCATTTCAATTAGAAAAGGAAAATTAAATCTAGTAGTAGTAATAACATTATTTTCCCATAGAAATTTCAAGGATAAAGGAGTTAAAATAACAGGCAATCAAAACTATGAACATCAGCAAAAGACAAAGAAACGCTTCCTTATTTGCCTTTTACTCCAGAAGTCTCAGGGCCAGAGCCCCCTCAGCCACATCCGACCTTGACCTCGCAGTTTTCAGTGCAACATGAAACACAAACATAAACCGAAGACGGCAGCCAGATACTGCAACAAAAGCAGGTGTGAGTTCCCCCCTCTGTTCAGTTCCAACGGTTTTTCCATTTAAGAGAGAGGCTTTCGGGGCGTCTGGGTGGCTCAGTTGGTTAAGCGTCAACTCTTGATTTCAGCTCAGGTCATGATCTCACGGGGGTTCGAGCCCTGCGTTGGGCTCTGCGCTGATGGTGCAGAGCCTGCTTGGGATTCTGTCTCCCCCTCTCTCTGCCTCTGCCTCTCTCTCTCTCTCTCTCTCTCTCTCTCTCTCTCTCTCTCAAAAACAAATATTTAAGAGAACGGCTTTCTCCTTAGAAGCAACCATGTCATCCAAGCAAAGCAAATCTTGGTTCTTAACTGTTTCTACACCCAAGAGTGTGAGGAGAATTCACTAACAGAAACGTGCCTTTAGAATAACCAAAATATCTGTATTGTTGGCTTCTGAGCTTTGCAAATACGTGAATTTTTTTGTGTTGTTCTTTGTAATTTCTTATAATTCTTCAGTAAACATGTATGTCTATAATCATACAGAAAAATTATTTTTAAATAGGGAAAGTAGTATTTAAAAGGAATCTTTAGTTCTACTGCCTTATAGTAACAATTATTTTCCTTTACAGCATTTTCTTCTGATCTTTATTAAATGTAGTTTTTACGCTGTCATGTATACAGTGTCTAAATAATTTTTGGTTTTATGTTTTTATTTACATTTTATAAGCACTGTCACCCTGCCATAATCTTCGTAATTAATATTCGAATACTCTGAATAATATCCCAACAGAATGATGTAATCTAAGCTAAAAATTTCTCTCCAGTTGGGCATTTAGGTGTCTTTTTCTTCAATAAAGCTGGTGAAAAATCTTTGCGTATATAGTGTTCTTAATGCTGCCGAATTCTTTTATTGGGATAATTTCCCAGAAATGAGATCATTAGCTCAAAGGGTATGAACGTTTTTATGTCTTGGCAGGCATTACGGCATCTTTCAAAAGGACCGTCCCAGCCTGATACTATGTATGCTCTAGGATGAATAAGGCTTTCTGTTTCTACTGCTGCACCAGCACGGGCTTTGATCATTTTTAAGTTTACTTTTACCGATTTAGTACAGATAAAACATTACCTTAATATTGCTCTAATCTGCATTCTTTCGTAACTAGGTTAAAACGATTCTTTCCCTACACTTGCTTTTTACTTCTAGTCACATTCAAATCTACATTGGGAAAGCTCGTTCTCAGACCAGACCGAACACTGTGCAATGCGAACGGACAAGGCATGGGGTAAGTTACACAGGACTTGGAAACACGCATCAGTATTCAAACTGGCAGATCAGGGATCCGAACTTGGCTCCAGCACATCCTAACCATCTGACCTTGACTCACTCTAACATGGGAGGACAGCTACCCCAGGTGGGTGCTACGAAGACCGAGATACACACTGCTGGTTTCCAATCACAGTATACACATCACCTCTAAGGCCTCAAAATTCCTGAAGCCAGATTTAAGAAACAAAACAAATGAGCCAAGGAAGGAAAAGAGAGGGACAGGCTAAGCAAGAAACAGACTCTTGTTAACTATAGGGAACACGCCGACAGTTACCAGAAGGGAGGTGGGTGGGGAGATGGGTGAAACAGGTGATGGGGATTAAGGAGGGCACTCGAGGCAAGGCGCACAGGGTGATGTACGGAATTGCCGAATCACTACATGGTACATCTAACACGAATGTAACACCGTATGTTAACTATACTGGAATTTAAATTAAAAAAAAATTACTTAGCCCAGGTCTCACCTCAGACCACACGAGCCAGGAACCGAAAGGGTGGAGTCCAGGGCTGTGCATGGTTTTTAAAAGCCCCGGCAGAGACCCCTTCTCCATGGAGGCTGCTGGCTACACACAGACTGGCTACACACACTGCTGGCTACACACAGACACACTGCTGGCAAAGCACACGACACTGCATTCCCATTCTGAGCTGACCTTGCTGCCTGCTTCACTGAGAAAACACAAGCAGTTACAGACTCCCCCCAGAACACCGCCCAGCGTGCCTCTGGATCTGCACGCTTCCAACTTCGCTCCCGCAGTGTGAGCACACGGCCCCCCCCCCCAACCTGCACACTGATTGCCGGCCCTCCCCACTTACAAGGTCACAGAGCTAGCAAACACCCCCTTTCCCTGGTGCATTAATTCCTCTCTCTTTCTGTACCAGATCAATCCCATCGGCTTGCAAAGACATATCGTCACATTATCCGTCTACACACACACACACACACGCGCGCGCGCGCGCCCTTTCTTAACCCCCTACCCATCTCTGGTTTCCACACTATTCCTCTGTTCCCCTTTAAAGCAAAACTCCTCAAAAAAGGTTGTTTATACCTGCTGCCTCCAATTCTCCTATTCTCTCTTGAACCCACTCCAATTAAGCTTTCATCTCCTTGGAAACAGTACAGCAAGATCATCAACTACCCCAGTTCTAAATCCAGTGATAAATTCTTTGTCTCATCCTACTTGATCTAACCACAGCTCTTTAAAATAGCTCATCGGGCCCTTCTTGCTTGTTCTTCACTTGGCTTCCCAGTGAAACCCGTCTTCTGGTTCCTCTCCTACCAAACAGGCTGCTCCTCCTCGAACTCTTCTCATGGGGTCTCCTCCTCTCCCCAGCCCTGAGCACTGCAGCTCCAAGATGCACTTGGTCCTGGGACCTCTGCTCTAAAGTCATTCCTTTGGAGACACAGTCTCCCTGCTTTAAATCCCACCTATGTACAAATTATTCCCAAGAACTGTACATCCAACATGTTTATGTTGAACGGTGTGTGTGACCTGTGTTTTTATTTCTTACTCCCTGTGCACCCTAAAAATACACATTGCACAAGGACAGGGACTAGGTTTTATGCCCTGCTATCTTCCTAGGGCCTGGCACACACCAGGGGCTCAAGATGCACTTGAAAGAATTAAAGCCAGTATCTGCCTCCATCAACTAATAACAGATGTCTATACCAATTTCTTACAGAACACTTAGGTAACAAAAAGAAAAAATGCTCCTAGAAATAAGACTCAATAGAGAGTCTGGAGAATAAATACAGGTGTAGAAATCTCACACTGAGCACAGCAAAATGCTAGGGCTGAAAAAAACAGGAAAGAAAAGAAAATTAGGCAATCTTTCCAAAACATGCAAGATCTGAACACCACATGTGCGAAAAGAGAAGATAAAAACATTCAAGAAAACTTGCTGCAACTGTGGCCTCACGTTTCCCAAATCAAAAGAGACCACTGGGTGCACCCCATGAGAGATGACTCATCATCAAGAGATTTCAGAACCCCATGGACAGAGAATATCCATGAAGCATCCAGAAAGTAGGAAAATAAATAGGTTTCACAATAAAGAACGGAGGGTTAGAACAGCCCTAGTGGAAACCAGAAGACCATGTTTTCAAAGCAAAGGGGAAAGAATGTCAAACCTCTATCCTATACCCCCGTCCAACTGTCGATTAGTATAAAAGTAGAATACAGCCATTTTCAGACACGTAGGGTTTAAAAAATTTTACCGCCATGTTTTCTTTCTTAGGAAGGTGACAGAGAATGCACTTCACCACAGGAGAGCTCAAACCAAGAATGAGGCAGGGGCACCCAGGTGGCTCAGTCGGTTGAGCGTCCAACTTCGGCTCAGGTCATGATCTCCCAGTCTGTGAGTTAGAGCCCCGCATCAGGCTCTGTCCTTACAGCTCCGTGCCTGGAGCCTGCTTTGGATTCTGTGTCTCCCTCTTTTTCTGCCCCTCTCCTGCTCTCACTCTCTCTCTCAAAA
This sequence comes from Puma concolor, assembly GCF_028749965.1. NCBI lineage: Eukaryota > Metazoa > Chordata > Mammalia > Carnivora > Felidae > Puma > Puma concolor. Next base: position 11,974,607 of record NC_141677.1, read on the forward strand.
ATAAATAAACATTAAAAAAAGTCTTAAATAAAAAAAAAAAAATGAGGCAATTAGGAGATCTAAAAATCTAAGGGAGGAGTAAGAGGAATACCCAGGAGGACGGCGAGGGACACTTCACAGGGCCAGCTGTCAGTCAGACTACGACCTTCCCAGACTGTGTCAGAAGACCTGAAGACAGAATTCCTCAAGAAATTTAAATGACCATCTTCTGACTGTGTTTGGATACACTGGATACTGGAAATTTACGCAACTAGAGGATATTTTGAAAATAAACTGTATGAGAAACAAAGCAGACGGAAAGTACTGATTTCACTGAAAGCAAACAGGGTGCAGGAAAGAAAAGGAACTGTCGCATACGACCACATGTCTGGGCTTGTACGTTGCTTAGCGATGTGAGCACCGAAAATAGTCACGACTAAAATTAACCATAGTGGGAGGATGGGGGGGATACAAGTAAAGATGTGTGAAGTGGGGGTACAGAGGATAGTAAAAACGCCAAACTCATCCCCACTATAGAGAGGCAATAAATAATACCTAAAACTGGGATTTGAAGACAAGGAGGGAACTGCTGTGAGTATCAGATAAAAGCTGACATGGTTGCCGCTGGGGGGCTAGAGGGCTGGAGGCTTCTGGGTTTTAGAAAAACCCACACAGCGGTAGTTGCCTCTGTCACTACCTACATAGACATCTTAGGTAAAAATAAAAACAATGCCAGAAGGTCTCACCACACTGAACTGGCAGGGGAAGAGGCCTGGATAACAACTTTGCAGAAGGATGACTTAACGGTACGTGTCCAAACGTTAAACACCCGCACATCCGAGGACAACCATTTCCCAGAGGAAATAGCTGAATGAATTCGGGAATTTGCCGGCCACGTTCCTTTCACTAAAAAATTAGAAACAACTGTAATGTCATTCAATATCAGACTAAGGAAAACACACAATCCTGGAATCTAACGCAACCATCAGAGACGGAGTTATAACTCATATTTACCAAGACAGGAAGATGCCGATATTCTGCCGAGTCGGGGAAAGGTTCCAGAACGGCAGGTGTAAATTCACTTATATAAAATGTTTAATTCTCGAGAACTTCTCCTCTTTCCCTAAATGGTCCCACGGCTTTCTCGTTTAGTTTAGGTTTTTAATGTGTTTCCTCTTCAGAAGGACTTTCTGAGGTGGCTTTTTCTAAAACAGCCAGCTCTTCCCTGGATAGCCTTACCCTGGGTTCTTTCACCCGACCATTCAGCAAAGACGCTGGTGAATGACACCAGATCCGGGCTCAAATCCTAGCACCAGCCACCTGTGTGACAACAGGGACTCAAGCGCTTTGGTTTCCTCAAGTGGAATACGAAAAAAATAATAAAACGTAGCCAACACTTCTATGCTGGGGCAAAAAGCTGATTTAACGTGCGTAGCGTGCCTGCTTGGTAGGAGTCAAGGTTCGATACATGTCCATTACCAAAATCATCTCTTTTGCACTCTTCTGGATTATTTGAATTTTTCTCCTAGTGAAAACATATCTTTTGGACAAAATCAGTAACACTTTAGTTACAAACAATTTTACTCTAAAACTACAAAAAGCAGAGAAAGGAAAGAAAAAGGGCATATAATTCCACTACTCGTCAGTCATACAAAATAAGAAGTCAGTATGTCCCGATCTGAAACCACGCCTACCCTCCAGTTAACTGGCGTTTTTTCCCCTCAGCTTATACAGACACACATGTATCCACATAAGTCTTGTTGGATTAAATAAAACCGGGATCATGCTGCCTTTTTTCCCCATTTTTCAATATATTGTAGACCTGGTTCCACACCTCATCCTGTTTAGCCGGTACGCAGTGCTCTGTGCGGCATCCGCTATTCATGGACTGTCAGACTCTGCCAGTTTCTCCGACCATAACACCACGAGGAGCCTGAACACGTACCTTCACGTATCGACCTATTATGAGATTCCTGGGGTCGGGGGGGTGGGGGGGCGACTCACAAGGGATGGAATTTTTTTTCATTGTTTTTTTTTTTTTTTTTAATTTTTTTTTTTTTCAACGTTTATTTATTTTTGGGACAGAGAGAGACAGAGCATGAACGGGGGAGGGGCAGAGAGAGAGGGAGACACAGAATCGGAAACAGGCTCCAGGCTCCGAGCCATCAGCCCAGAGCCCGACGCGGGGCTCGAACTCACGGACCGCGAGATCATGACCTGGCTGAAGTCGGACACTCAACCGACTGCGCCACCCAGGCGCCCCTCATTGTTTTTAAAAAATACTTAAGAGACACAAAAGTGGTTCTAAAAGTCACGTGAGGTATAAGGCATCAATACAACATAATCACTGCACACCCTTCGCTCGCTTGACATTATGTTTCAAGCTTCCCACTGCCCCTCCCTGATACCGTGGCAGGGACATGACGAGAGGAGCCATTTGACAGCATGATCCCGGTTTTATTTAATCAAACAAGACTTATGTGGATACATGTGTGTCTGTATAAGCTGAGGGGAAAAAACGCCAGTTAACTGGAGGGTAGGCGTGGTTTCAGATCGGGACATACTGACTTCTTATTTTGTATGACTGACGAGTAGTGGAATTATATGCCCTTTTTCTTTCCTTTCTCTGCTTTTTGTAGTTTTATAGAGTAAAATTGTTTGTAACTAAAGTGTTACTGATTTTGTCCAAAAGATATGTTTTCACTAGGAGAAAAATTCAAATAATCCAGAAGAGTGCAAAAGAGATTTTTCTCTTTGATTAAAAAAATAAATATCCTATTAATGCTTCATTTTTTATTTCCTTAATCACTACAAAGTATAGTATCTTCTCCTAGATTTATTAGCTCTTTGCTTTTCTTTTTCTATAAACTGCTTTTCACTTCCTTTGTCTAGACTTCTTTTGGCTTGATTTGGGTGTTTTATTTTCCAATTTACAGAAACGTTGCATGTTGGGGATGTTAACCCACTGCTACCGCTCATGTTGCAGATGGTACCATGTCCTTCACCCCAGAAAGTTAAACATTTTCAGGTGGATACCTCTATTAATTTTCCTCCTGGCTTCCCAAGTTTAGATGGGTAATTGCCCATATACTCCTCAGAATTTTGTTTTTTCCGTTAAGATCGTTAACTGACGTAGGCTGCATTTTAGGATACGGTGGGAAACAGGGCTCTACTTTATTTTCTTCCAAACGCACAGCCAGTCGGTCTAATAGCATTCACTGAATAATACTTTCCTCAACTGATACAAAGACTTCAGAATATATCAGATTTTCCTATTTGTAGCGACGAGTATCTGTACACGTGCGTGACGTGTGTTATCTACCCGTGCACACCCACATGGTACTTATGGTGTTCTGGACTCTACTGTCTTCTGCTGCTTGGTCTAGCCCGTGTAACGCGATGGAGCTCAGTCAAAAGTCCTCACTCACCTGCCCTTCTTCATCAAACGCCATGACCACCACAGCAGCTCCAAACTTCTTAATCTTTCTAGCCTTCTCCAGGAAGTCACCCTCGCCCTCCTTCAGACTAATGCTATTGACAATGCACTTCCCTTGGCAGCATTTCAGCCCGGCTTCAATCACAGCAAAATTGGAGGAGTCGATGCACAAGGGCACCTGAGATCAGAAGGGCAAGAAAAGTCACAGAAAAATTACAAGTCACTACAAACTCCCACCCAAGGGCTCCCAAATATTCCTTATTTCTTATTTAGGAAAGCAACAAACAAGTAATAATAGTGTGGAAGAAAGAGGATTTTAAGGTACTCATTCTTAAAGCCCAAAATACTTGGGAGTAATTCCAGTCTTACAAGAGACCCCACGTAGGAACCAGAAATTTATAAATCAAAGATCACGACTAAACACTGGAATGAAACCACTGAGGTCAGCTCACCGGCTTCATTTCCAGGTTACACTTTCGAGTGCCTAAACTAAATCTCCAACAGGATTCAGAACATCCCTGATCTGACTCTGGGGTTAATACTCAGCCTTGTACACCTTCAGGAACAGCCTTCCAGCCAAGTTATTCAAATTCAATCTTCCCTTTAGAAAATCAAGTTCTTGGGATGCCCGGGTGGCTCAGTCAGTTAAGCATCTGACTTCAGTTCAGGTAATGATCTTATGGTCCTTGAGTCTGAGCCCCACATCGGGCTCTGCGTTGACAGTTCAGAGCCTGAAGCCTGCTTCGGATTCTGTGTCTCCCTCTCTCTCCGCCCCCTCCCATGCTTACACCCTATCTCATTCTCACAAATAAACAAACATTAAAAATTTTTTTAAAAAGAGAAAGAAAAGAAAATCAATTTCCTGACTGGGGGCGGGGGTGTTTAGAAGAGTTTTAGAAGTAGAAGCGTTTTACTATTAGAAAGGAAAAGATGTAATATTTAATAAAAGCATATAACTAAAATAAAGGACAAAACTGGAACGCACAGATGAGAACGGGTTCATTTTTAACAGTCTCTGTGCATTCATGCCTCTGTTCCAGGAAAAGTAAAAGTAAGTAAGGGTTCCAAGGCAGGACTAGCTTCCCAAGCAAAGAAATGAAAGAGGGCAGCTGATCTAAGCTCCATTACTTAAAGTGACGCCCACGTCAGGCCCCGTGCTAGACTGAGGGGCACTGATGGAGCAGGAGGCTCCCGGGCTTCCCCAAGCTTGTTAAGATAAACGACTAGACACACAGTGCCATGAAGTGTGGGTAACGCGGGGGCAGGTGAGCAGCATGCCTCGGAGGCACCTTGCCCCACGTAGGGCAGATAGAGAGCAGGGCAGGAGAACGCAGGGAAGGTTCCCAGGGCAGTCGGCTCATCCGTAGGCCACTCTTCCAAAGCAGAGCATGATGGAACAAGGGAGCCATCGACTCTGCTCTTTCTTACCACACTGGCAGTGACAGGTTTGCTAGGAAAGGGGTCAGGCACCAGTGACGATACCAGGCCCACGTTCTAAACTGCTGGCTGAGTTTGGTGTCCCAGCTGTGCTGGTAAATATGGGCTAGTCACACGTTTTTATGCTCGACTCCAGTTGTTCATAATTTGGTCTCGAGTAAATTGTGGTAGGAGGTCAAAACCAGGAGAGATCAAGACAAAGTTACTGGAGCAATCAGAACAGTAATTCATAAGGTCTTCGGTTACTTGAGGCTGTTCCTTGTTGAGGCACTCCTATGTTCACGATTCACGAGTCAGACAAAGCAGCGGAAAGAAACGCGGGTCAACAGTCAGCGGACTTGCCTGGGACCGTGCGGAGAGTCTTCCGACCCCAGCAGAGCCCCCTTCCCCACCGCTCAGCAGATAAAAAGCTGCTCCCCCTCTCATTCTGATGGACTTGGAACGAGTCATTTGGTTTCTCCGCACCTTAAATTCTCAAAATATTTACTCCCAGAGGAGTGACAGGGCTTTTGACTGAGGAGTTTTAAGCCACAAATGAAAGACGGTCGATGTAATTCACTGCTTACCACAAGATGTCTAACTTAAGCGTTTGCCATGGGCCTAATGAAAGGCAGACAGCCTCGTCCCTCAAAGCACTAGGAAGTTTCCTTTAAGAAGAACTTCACAAATCACTTCTCACCGCAAATTCAATGGTAGAAAATGAAGTAAAATTTTTAAAGATTTTAGAATCCATCTAAAAAATATTTTTAAAACTGGACACAATTAACTTTCATCTTTTAAAGAACAAATGTAAAAGCTCACATAGAATGCTTCAATTTAATCTTGTTTTATAATTTGTTTACTCTGATAAGCCCAAATGGGTCTCTTCTTCCTGCAATAAAGAAGAACTGGCTGAGCGCCCCTGTGTTAGAAATGGAGCCCATGACTTGGTAAAAGCGGGTAATTGCATCCTTCGGAGACATGGTAAGCAGGTTCCTAGGCCATCCAGACATCAGAGGAAACTCAATTCTTGTGAGCAATTCCAGAAGCCTTGGAAACAGCCGAGCTGAAGTCACAGCTCTCTCTGGTTTATATCAAAAGGCTGCCATTAAAGGAGAAACTGACAATCAGAAACTGTTGGGTGCTCACCGTAAGAAACCAGAAAACCAGTGTATGAGAGGACAGACCCGTGGGACAATTGACAAGGTTAAATGAGCGACAGAGTGAGGGCAGGTGAACTCCCTTGGGGAATACACATTTTGTACAACCTTGGCAATGTCAGGCTCAGAAGCAATAAAGTTGCAAAATCTGGTCATTGCACTTGTACCATCCAGCATCCCATCATCCATGTTGATGTCCAACACCTGGGCTCCCATTTCCACCTGCACTTTGGCAATGCTCAGAGCTTCCTGAGGAAAGAATGCCAGAGGAGGCAGCATTAGGAGAGGGCGACCAGAGAGAAGGCAGGCCAAAGTCATCCCTACCTTCCCGGCAGTCCTTCCAAATCAGACTAGACTGGCCAGCCACCCCGACCCTGGGCCCGCTCTCCTCCCACCAATCATCACAGACGGACGACCGACCCTTCTTTAACATCTCCTCCATCGCATCATTTCATCACTCAGAATCCACCAAGGCGCCGTTTTTCCTGCCATAGAGAAGCTACACTCCCCAGCCTGGTGTCCCAGGCCCGCCGTGACCTGGCCCTGTCTTCTTACCTAACTGAACTCCCCATTCCTCCCCTCCTGGTTCCCTTCACCCAGCCACGTCTTCTCCACTTCCGAGTCGCAGGTCACATCATCCCCCTGCTTGAAATACAATCTCCTTCCCTTCTATACCGTTTAGGACCCAGCTCAAGCCCCATCTCCTCCAAAAGAAGTCCTCAGAGAAACCATCCAAAACTTCTGTTACTCTTCAGTGTTTGCCAAGACATGCAAAGCATGTTGCCGGCTATTGGTAAGAGGCACATGAAATAGGAGTTAAATAAAACTCAGCAGATTTTTATACTGGAAGGTTTTTCAAATCCTGTAATACACTATTACGCACTGCAAATATCCAAGAACAGGATATTATACGCAGCATTTCCCATTCACGACCATTTAAGGAATATCTTGTAGGATCAGTGTTCCAGAGAACATCCTTCAGGTGGGAAACACTGCTTATTCCACAACGCTGTGCCGCCTCCCAACTTCTGTGACAGCTGTGATCATTATGGCATGGTTTACGACATCATCCTGTCCTCGTGATTTCAGGAGTATCAGCTTATTCCTCAAAATAGAGCGTTAAGTGTTTAGGACTCTAGAAAGGTCCTGCTTTCCTGCTCTCCTCTGAACAATGCTGGGCAAAATACACACGTTCTATAAATGCTAATTGATAGAACAGGGTTTATTTTGGGTCTTCACAGTCCACTTCGTAACGTAATAAAATAAGTAAGGATAAAATCAACGGTAGCTTCTGATGTTGTCCTTATTTTTCCCTGGCTTAAGCAAGCCACATAGACACTGTCAAGCCATCACTATGATAGAGCAGACATGGGAGCCTCTGGCATTGCCCGAGGGAAGACCATTCGTGATGACCCAAGGTTACACGGGAAAAAGACGACAACAAAATTCAAAATCAAAACCAAAAAGTGTTTTCCAGCACGCGTCCCCATCCCTATCCTGGAAGGGCTCGCACCTGGCCGGGGGCGAACGACACCGGCCCACAGAACAGCTGGCAGTGCTGCCCCACTCGGGGTGAGTCCAGCGCCGAGGCTGCACGAGCAGCAGGGAAGGGCCAGGTCTCTGCGGACTGAAATGGAGGAAGCCACCCGAGGGGGAGAGTCTTCGGCTGGCCCCTGGGGGACAGACTGGGGGAAGCAGAGAGGAGACGGGGGCAACCTGGCAAGACTGGCGATCAAGAGAGTCGGACAGCAGAGATGCCAACACCCCGCCTCTCTATTCCAGAAGAGTCACGGAGTGAGAGCGTGGAGGTCCGAGTCTCCCACACGGGCTCACTATGATGAAGTCATGTGTACAAGGTGAGCAACACTCAGCACTGGGGTTTCTTTTAGGCCAGTGCTCTTCCCAGCAAACCGCAAAGCCTTGAGGGATCATTACTTCAAGGGAAATTAGAATCAAATAAGGAGTCACCCCTACTGATCCCATTCCAGCCTCCACCGCCTCCTCGTCCTGTGGACTCTAGGCAGAGACAGCAGAGAACACTGGGGGTCTATCACTTACTTGACGGAAAACAACAGGCAAGTAGTTTAACTTGCCCCAAAGGCCCATTGGTAAGATGGGGATAATAATAATACCCATCTCACAGGTCTGTGTGGGTTCAATAGTGACGTAAAGTGCTGAGCACCATGACTGGCCCATAGTAAGACCTTACTAAAACAAAAAATTTTTTTAATGTTTGTTTATTTTTGAGAGACAGAGAAAGTGCGCACAAGCGGGGGAGGGGCAGAGAGAGAGGGAGACACAGAATCTGAAGCAGGCTCCAGGTTCTGAGCTGTCAGCACAGAGCCCGATGCAGAGCTCGAACTCACGAACCATGAGATCATGACCTGAGCTGAAGTCAGACTTAAGCGACTGGGGCACCCAGGCGCCCCTAAATGCTAGACACTGTTACCCCCATCTGCTTGCATCTTCCTAAAACGCCCTCTGTTCTCCGTGTCAAATCTGTCAAATCTGAAGGCTGAAAGGGATGCTACAGAATGACCCTAAGAATCAAAACATAAATAGAAACATGGCCAATGGAAGAACGCCATAGAACCACAAAGGCTCATGAGGATTTTAGAGGAGAAGCGACATGTAAAAAAAAGGGCACGGCATGGGGGAGGGAGGGGTGGGGCAGAAGCAAGCCTCCTGGAATATTCGAATGACAGACCAGGATATGAGGGAGGTCTGGTGCCTGCATGGAGAGAACTGAATAGTGGCCTAAGGAGTTTGGATTTTATACCATCTGCAAAAAAATGTCACCCTGTGGCAGCTTCTGGCCTGGGGTGACAGAAGCACACAGTGGAGGCGAGCAGCAGCAGGAGCACAGGGAAAAAGACTGACAGGATGGCCAGGAACCAGCTAAGAGGCTCGGCTAGAGGGCCGCAAAGGATGACAGACGGGCCCTTTCTCGGTGAGTAAAACTAAGTCCGGTTTGATACTGGTGTCTGGAAGACCTACTTCCTAAAGCAAAACTTCAGTGACAGCTGATGATAAGATAAATCAGACTAAACTCCTCCAATTTTTTTTTTTTTTTTTTTTTTAATTTTTTTTCAACGTTTATTTATTTTTGGGACAGAGAGAGACAGAGCATGAACGGGGGAGGGGCAGAGAGAGAGGGAGACACAGAATCGGAAACAGGCTCCAGGCTCCGAGCCATCAGCCCAGAGCCCGACGCGGGGCTCGAACTCACGGACCGCGAGATCGTGACCTGGCTGAAGTCGGACGCTTAACCGACTGCGCCACCCAGGCGCCCCTAAACTCCTCCAATTTTAACTTCTGATCTTAATAAGAAAAAAAAATCTATCCAGATGCTTAGGGGAGGCACTTCTGGGATCAGATTTTGCTTATGCGCAGGGTGACTGAGCCTGAAAATACTGTGGCTAAACTATCATGTAAACTTTCCAAGACAGAGGCCTAGTCCTTCTTTTCTGTTTGCTTGTCTGTGTCAGTCCAGAGCCAGCAGAATCAGAAACACTACGAGTCACTTGGTTGATGTGGTTATGAGGAAGTGGATAGGAATTTTCTCGGCTTCCTCTTTCCCTAGAAGGATTTGTGAGAAGCCAAAATGAAGAGTATCCTCAAATTTTTAAATTTATCTCACAATTAACAGAAAAGGTCAGAACCGGGATCCCTCCCATCTCACCCCACTTCACATCCCCAATGAGGTTCTTTTCGACCAACATTAGTAAGAACGGCTTCGGTCTCCCGAAGCCTCCCCTCCCAGCTGCCCAGCCCGCTGCTAACACGCATGACCGTTCTCCTCACAGTCCCCACCGCGCTGCAAATCACTCTCTCAGAGGCAGAGCGGTTTCACTGACACGCCGTCTAGCCGACGACATGGCAGATGCCTCAAGGGTCTTACTAAGATGCTCACTTCATAGTTTCCTGCCATGATGAGTTTAGCAAACCTCCTGGATCCTGCCACGTTACAGCGCTCTCCAATGTTAACAAAGTTGGTGTACGGTCCGATCCTGAAGGGCTCTAGACCTTAAAAGGAGAAGCATTTTGAGAATTTTCTGGAAATTCACATGATGATATGAGACAGACAGAAAACAAGCGCTTTCATGAGAAAGAAAAGAAGTTTTGGTGGCACAGCGCATCTGGCTACACAGGACGCCTAACGCGGGGTGAGGAAGGACCACGGCCTTCTTCCCCCAGAAATCTTTAAACATAACAAAGGCTGTATGTTACGGCTGCACTTACAACCACAACTCTCAAAAGAATTATTTCAGGGCTTTTCAGTTCAAAATTTTTCTAAGGAACTGCATCATACCAGCTTTGATAAACAAGGAAAAATTATCGTCATAACCCTATTTCACCAAGAGTGTGGGGCCAAGGCTGGGAGGTCAGGAGCCAAAGGACTGCTCGCAGCTGGCCACTTGGAGATCAGCGGGAAGCCAGCCGGGGCAAGCTTCCTTCATCCCCCCAGCAGCGTGCTCAGAACTCTACCTGCTGTCTTTGACCCAGAGGCCAAGAGCCCGGGACCAGCAAGGTCGGACTGGGTCACCAGGAAGGACCTAGGATGAGCCCTGGGAGACTGGAGTCGCCACGGCACACCCTCCACTCGTGAGCGGACTCTGGGAAACGCAACTCAGGCTGTCTGCACCTCTTGCCTTATTTGCCAAGGGGACGTAACATCTCCCCTGGTACGGGCCAGGTTAGGGGCAAATACCAGCTTTACAATTAGGAACACATTAACCGAGGTAAAAAGCAACAGGCGGTGCAAAGTTATCGCTACAGAAAACGCTGTTATCTGTTTCTGTTCTAATGATATTTAAAGCACGAGGAGACAGGGTCTGGCAGGATCTGGGGACAGCCAGCCCCGGGTTCCAAGCCCCGTCCAGCTATTTCAGCACATAGACCAGGGCTGCTTCTTTTGTGGTCTCTGATTTTATAAAAGAGAGACATAAAAGGATGTTTTTTAACACTTTTTTCATACATTTCATAGCAATACTGTAAAAACGAGACTAGATAATACTGATAAGCATAAAATTAGCATCTGCAGTCATCGCTGTTGTTGTTAATGAGAGAAAATGGCTTTTGCATCCTTTGCCAAAGCACTGGTTGAAAAGGAACAAGGTATCGGGGAGAGGAAAATAATGAATACAAGATGAGTAATTATGAAGGTCTTCCAGACTGGTTAACAGACTGGGGAGACATCCCTTCCCAGTTCTGTCTTATGATTTCTTCCCACTGGTAGTGAACCTCGGGGTACCCCTGATCCGGAGGCAGACGCCGAGGCTCGCAGGGCAGGCAAACAGGGGTGCCAACATTTACGTGCTGAGGGGGACCCTGCGTCATCGCCCTACAAGCATTGTATACAAAGTGCTTCTCAACTATTATCAATGTGAGGTATCTGACATAAAAGCTACATTTTCCTTACGTCTGCAATCTATAAAAGAACCATTTAAAGGAGTGTGTTGGATTTCATTCTTTTAAAATCTGATTGAAGGTGATTTTTAAAAGCAATTTAGAAATAGCACTGGAAATTCAAATTGGAAGAAGAGGCTTCTTTGATTCTTCCACATAAATTCTTTTTAAAAATCCTATCTAAAAGGTTCTCTTGTTTCAATCTTGGCAAAGTCAATCAGCAGTCTTAAGATCTAAGGATGAAATCAACTATCCTACCACACCTCTCCCTGGCAGAAGCCACGTTCTGGGGTGAGGGGTGTGCCATCACCCCCTAAATCCCACTCCCTCTAGGCTTGCTCTCCGTCTTCTGGAAAATGAACAGAAAGCCAGGTAAGACTGCAGAAGGTTTTTAACCCAACTTCACACTCACTCACTGGGATGAATTCTATGAAATATGTTCTGACTGAGAAAAGGAGGTGCTGCTTTTGCTGTCCTTAGATTTTATTTCAACTTCCTTAGAGGAACATAAGGAACACACATATTTCAATTTTGAGAAATGTTAAATTCTAAGTTATTAGGGTACATAATTTCCCACGTGCACTATTTGCAGATTCTCTAAGAATCTGTTATTGTATACATATATCTGTATATCTATAAATACATATACACACACACATTTTTGTTGTTGTTGCTTAAAAATACCATCTAAGAATATGTCATTTTAGTATTGTGGAGAAAATATAAAACTTAAAGTTATTTCTCTAATAGTCGGCATAATGGACTACTTTACTGATGTTCCTTATTTGATCACCAAAACTCATTCTAGAAAAGGGAGGCTGCCCACCTTACAGGACTGATGAGCACCCAACAGAACAGTAACTACACCTCTTTGTAAAGTCCTGAACACACAGCAAATGCAGGATCATGGCAAGAATATCATAGAAGCAAACGATTTCCTAGGAAGAGGCTGCCGTCATTACAAACCACTGTTTGTGGCGGTTTGGAACTTTCAATAACTAACGGCAAATCCGACGATTCAAATGGTTAGCCTGTGGCCGAGAGCGTGTTTTCAAAGCGGTGCGTAACAGAGCCGCGACTGTGTGAGTTCTAACTCTGAGCAGAGACCCCACCTGGGCAAACCACCTGTGCCTTCTGCACATTTCCCACCTCTACTCTCCACTAGAAGCCACTGAAATGCCAGAAAACACGCACGCCTCTTGACCTAAGAAGCAAGTTACTTGGCACACGTATCACCACCGCTCGGAATAAACGTACGGAATTAACCCACAAGTGGTTTCTGAAATCCTAACAATCGTGTCTCTACCACTTACCAGAGAGTAACATATGCTGTTCAAAAACAGTGGCAGGTGGAACTCTAGGCTTACAGTTTTTCACAGCTTCAGCAATTTCCCTGAGTTAAAAGACAAAACACTACATCCATTAATTCAGAAGAAAATAAATTGAATTAAGCTAATTTCCAGCTATGAAATTAAGTCTATTTAACATAATTATGCACATAATTATGTACCTAATTCCAAACGTGCGGCAGCAGCTACGCCTTTTAGTTTTCTCAGCAAGGCCGAAAATGAACGTACACACTTGAACTTTTCTCTACCTGCCCAGTCTGCTGGGCACTGACTGTACCAGCTTCTGCGCTCAGAGATACAAACTGAGAGATGGATGGGATGGTTTATGCAAATGCCAACAGCAAATCCCCTCCTTTCTTTCCCAAACCCATAGGTGTCCTTCCCCCCATGAACAATGTGCTTGCTTCCTAGTAGTTTGACAGAAAAAAGGCTTCCTCGTAGAGGAGGAGCACACAGCAGACGGGGTGCCACGAGTGCAGGCCTGTGTTTTAGGTCTGTTTTCTCTAAGCATAGGCACACAGTAGGGAGGGCATATAGTAATAAATCACTTAAAACCCCAAAAATAATTACTCTCAAAAATTTGCTTTGATTGTGCACACACTTCTTAACCTTATTGGCTGTAGTAAATCATGTCTTAGATCAATTTGGAAAAATCAGGCTACTCCACTAAATTTATCAGGACCTGTATGAACTGCTCACTCTGCTGACCTAGATTAGTATGCAGATGCCCCAGTAGAAGCAGCAGGAGAGCGTGTGCGTGCACACACACACACACACACACACAGAGGTGAGTAGACAGAGATAGAAATATATACGCCTACATGTATATACACACAATCACACAGGTATTTTTTTTTTTAATGTTATTTTTGAGAGAGACAGAGACAGAGTGCGAACGGGGCAGAGACAGAGGGAGACACAGAATCTGAAACAGGCTCCAGGTTCCTAGCTGTCAGCACAGAGCCTGATGTGGGACTCAAACTCACAGACTGTGAGATCCTGACCTAAGCTGAAGTTGGACGCTTAACTGACTGAGCCTCCCAGGCGGCCCACCCCACAGGTATTTTTAAAACAACTCTCTTTAGGGGTGCCTGGGTGACTCCGTCGGTTGAGCATCTGTCTTTGGCTCAGGTCATGATCTCACAGTTCATGAGTTTGAGCCCCACATCAGGCTCCACGCTGACAGTGTGGAGCCTGCTTCGGATTCTCTATCTCCCCCTCTCTCTCTGCCCCTCCCCTGTTCATGTTCTCTAAATAAAACTTTAAAAAATAAATGAATAAAAACAAAACAACTCTTTTTATTTATTTTTTTTTTTTTTAATTTTTTTTTTTTTTTTAACATTTATTTATTTTTTTGGGACAGAGAGAGACAGAGCATGAACGGGGGAGGGGCAGAGAGAGAGGGAGACACAGAATCGGAAACAGGCTCCAGGCTCCGAGCCATCAGCCCAGAGCCTGACGCGGGGCTCGAACTCACGGACCGCGAGATTGTGACCTGGCTGAAGTCGGACGCTTAACCGACTGCGCCACCCAGGCGCCCCAAAACAACTCTTTTTAAAAAGGAGAGGATAACCTTAAAAACAAAAGGAAACCGAAAGATATACTATATTCAACTACTGATAGCTTTTAGATATTATTTAAAAGATGTTTTAAAAATTACATAGGCTCGGGGTGCCTGGGTGGCTCAGTCAGTTAAGCAGTTAAGCATCCGACTTCGGCTCAGGTCATCTCACAGTTCGTGGTTCAAGCCCCGTGTTGGGCTCTATGCTGACAGCTCGGAGCCTGGAGCCTGCTTCAGATTCTGTGCCTCCCTCTCTCTCTGCCTGTCCCCTGCTCATGCTCTGCCTCTCTCTGTCTCAAAAATAAATAAAAACATTAAAAAAAAAAAATTAAAAAAAAAAGTTACAGAGGCTCTTGGGATGCCTGGGTGGCTCAGTAGGATGAGCGTCCAACTTCGGCTCAGGTCATGATCTCATGGTTGAGAGTTCGAGCCCCACGTCAGGCTCTGTGCTAACAGCTCTGAGCCTGGAGCCTGCTTTGGATTCTGTGTCTCCCTCTTTCTCTGCCCCTCCCCTGCTCAATGCTCTGTCTCACTCTATCTCAAAAATAAATACAAACATTAAAAACAAATAAATAAATAAAAATAAAAATTATATAGGCTCTTAACAGAGTCTATCACAGAAGCCAACAAAAAGAGTGAAATGTTAGATACATCAGAACAGCGGACATATCATGTGCACAGACTCAGCACAGTGGGATGACTGGCTCAAAATCGACCGTCACTCGAGGGAAAAAGCAAGTTACAAACAGTCCTAAACTGTATCCTATCTCACTGAACTGCAAGCCTCTTTAAGCCACACACTGGCAAGGACTTGAACACATGCTCTCCTTCACACCCTGTCCCTCAGATGCTCGCTCAACAACACGGGTTAGGCCAATGACCGGGCGACTTCTCTTGACCTCAAGGAGCTTGGTTGTCTTGCCATCTTTTCCTTCCATGAGAGAACTAATGGGGATGTGTGTTTGCCCACAGGAAATGTGAGCTGTCCTTCCTTGACTTTCTGAATATTAGTCAGGTATTTGTGGATAGAATATCGTGATGGAATTTGCTTTACAATGTTCTAAGGGGAAAAAATTGGGAAATAGATAAAAAAAAGAAAGAAAAGCAAAATACTGAAAATTATGGAACCTCTGTGACAGGCACATGGGGATTCATTTTATTAATCTTCTTTTGTTTGTGGAATTTGTCACAGTATAAAGGTATCTTAGTTTGCTGGGGCTGCCATAATGAAATACCACAGACTGAGTAGCTGAAACGGCAGAAATTTTTTTCTCGAAGTTCTAGAAGCTAGAAGTCTGAGAAGAAGGTGTTGGCAGAGCTGGTCGCCTCTCTGGCTCACAGATGTCTTCTTCTCCCTATGTGCTCACAGGGTCCCTTCCTCTGTGCGACTGTGTCCTTATCCCTTCTTACAAAGACACCAGTTATACTGGATTAGGGCCAACCCATATGATCTCATTTCACCTGAATCATCTCTTTGAAGATCCTATCTCCAAATACAGTCACTTCAAAGGAACTGGGAGGTTGGGACTTCAACATATGAATTTTGGGGGGTGGGGACACAATTCATCCCACAACAAAAGGTAAAATACTTAGAAATGATTACCACCTGATATGATCTGGTGTCGTACCACAGCACCCACCAACTATATTGACCAAGCCATCCACAGCAAAGCCCTGCGTTTAGGAAAAGAAACAGTTTCAGAATCCATCTGAATTCAAAATTCACCACCACCCCTTCAGCGGAAAAGAGATCTACATTTCATAAATGAATGTTTCACTAAAAAGAGGGTTAAACATAATCCAAGATACAAAGCTTTCACATGCCTTAGATAGGTTTAAAGCAGGGAACATAGCTCAGATAACTATGAAATCCTTTATACCATTTAAAATGTAATGATGTAATCATTTGCCTACTAGGACATAATAAAGACCTTTTTTTTTACCTATATGCGGAGTGGAATCACATGATGAGCTGGATAGCACATCAAATAACACATAAAGTACATACCAGCTTTTACATTTAAATTAATTTAAAATTTTATGGGGGTGCCTGGGTGGCTCAGTCAGTTAAGCATCCGACTTTGGCTCAGGTCACGATCTCACAGTTGGGGAGTCCAAGCCCCACGTCGGGCTCTGTGCTGACAGCTCGGAGCCTGGAGCCTGCTTCGCATTCTGTGTCTCCCTCTCTCTCTCTGCAACCCCCCCCCCCAACTCGTGCTCTGTCTCTCTCTCAAAAATGAATCAACATTTAAAATTTTTTTAATTAATTTAAAATTTTAAAGAATTAAAAATTCAGCTCCTCAGTCACATCTCAAGCTCTCGGCACACAGCAGTGGCTGCATACTGGACAGTGTGGTGTAGAATTTAACCACAAGCTAGTTAGGGAAGGACAGTAACTGAAACAGGAAGTCAAGGAACTGAGAAGTCGGAGAACTGGAAAGATCATCTACTAGAAAGGTCCTGAAGTCTCAAGAATTAAGTCAGAAATCATTTAGGAGAGAATGTTAATGAGCCAGAAGCTAAAACTTCAAGGAATGAGGAAAAGAGACCCAGGAGTTAGTGGGTGGTACGGTCCCAAGACCTGGGATTCCAAGGTGGGAGGTATGTGGGCAAGAAGGTATCCTTGTGACAACAGGGAGCAAGAAGACATCAATGCTCCCCAACAGTATGCTTGAGGCAAAGTGGGGGAGGGGAGCCACCACGTGAGGGCATTGCAGAGAACAGCCTAGTTTCAATTAGTTCGGGTTGGACCTGACTGGGAATTTTGCAACAGACACCAGTGCCTGATGGGAAAAAAAATGCTGCCGTCAAACCCCTCCCTCTGCCTCCACCACCTTAATTCAGAGTAGTGAAGCCTTTTTTTGTTTGGTTGTTTTTAATATTTATTTATTTTGAAAGAGAGAGAGGGGCGCCTGGGTGGCTCAGTCGGTTAAGCGTCCGACTTCGGCTCAGGTCACAGTCTTGTGGTTTGTGAGTTTGAGCCCCACGTCGGGCTCTGTGCTGACAGCTCATGCTCTCTCTCTCTCAAAAAGAAATAAAAATTAACAAACAAAATTTTTTTTAAAGAGAGAGAGAGAGAGAGAGAGAGAGAGCGACAGCAGGGGAGGGGCGAGAGAGAGAGGGAGACAGAGAATCCAAAGCAGGTCCCATGCTGTCAGCACAGAGCCCAATGCAGGGCTCAATCCCATGAACTGTGAGATCATGACCTGAGCCAAAATCAAGAGTCGGACACTTAACAGAATGAACCACCCAGGCACCCAGAGTAGTTCAGCTTTTGTTATACATACACTGGGATTGCTTTAGGAGAAAATTTTAAGTTTTCTAAATATTCTCTAGATACTGTAAATCAAAGATTTCATTTCTCTATCTCTTAAAAACTGAAGGGAAAGAGAATCGTTAACCTTTAGTTGCATGGCCATCATGTGCGGAGTTTCATCGTAGTCACCGAAAGTGTTGGGAAGACCTAGGAAAGCAGATTACAAGCGTTATTGAAAATCGCCTTGACGTGCAGACTAATGTTGCCGAAGGCTTTCGGTTTAAAAGTGAGAAAAGTTTATAATTATATGATGATTGTTTGCAAAATCAAACTATAATTCTTAATAATGAACACAGTAAATGAAAAGGTATCACACCCCCGCCCCCCAAAACAACCACAGAGGCAAATAAATAGAGACTATTTCTCTTCCATCTGAAAGAAGAGTCACCACCCCAGCCCCTTCCCACGAAGGAAACTCAATCTCGTCAGCTAGCTGCTTGGGGGCGGGGGTTAGGAGAGTACTACATATCCTTTGAATTGATGAGAGCACCGGCTATAAAATTAAAAACAAAACAAAAAAAACACAACCAATCACCTCTCAAATAAATTTTTCCAAATAAAAGTTTCCAGTAAAACTTTAGCATCTAATTAACCAATTTCCTGTTTTATTTATTATCCCCTTCTAGTTTTCTTCTCCTGGTGGGAAAGAAAATTTATTAAGCATTAAAATGTATATATTTTGGGAAAGAAAGCTGGAAAATGATGTTTACCCTTAAGGAGCTAAGCAAATGCTCAAAAACATTCACCAGGAAATCTGGTTAATCCAAAATGGGTTACCAGTTTCTAATTGGATAGTTTGAGAACTGCCTATAAATAAATATCTTAAAATTTCTTACATATAGTAAACTAGAAGAGCTAACTTTTAGAAAGGAATAATCTAACACACAGGTTGTTAATACAGCGGAATGGACAGGAGGGCTCCCTCTCCTCTTTTTCTTGCACTCCTCTCTTTGGCCACATTCACTCGGCCAGCACTGTCACCAAAAGCAAGGCTCTGCTCGGCTATGTCCCTGGGATTCATCCCCCAAAGTTCTGTCCAATTCCGAGGCTTTCGGGCTGAGTCAAACTGTTCCTTCAAGTCTAGAGGGAAACAGCGGTCTAGACCCACTGTATTTTCATTTAGAAGATTCCCACTGAATGTCAACTATATACCAAGACCTGCAAAATAAACTCTTTTAACCCTACCTATCCCTGTCTTGTGTATTTGGATTTCCTCAGGTGCAACTCCCTAGAAATACACACCTGCATTGGGGTAACAGAGGACATAGGCTGTTGTACATTTTCCAATTGTTTCAATAAAAGGTCTCATTTCAGCTGCACCCAGAGCACAATTTAATCCAATGCTGTAAAAACAAAAAGATATTAGGAGCATCATCTTGCACACAAAATATCTTCATATAGAAAAAGTCACAATAGGGGCGCCTGGGTGGATCAGTCGGTTAAGCGTCCGACTTCGACTCAGGTCACGATCTCGCAGTCCGTGATTTCGAGCCCCGCGTCGGGCTCTGGGCTGATGGCTCGGAGCCTGGAGCCTGCTTCCGATTCTGTGTCTCCCTCTCTCTCTCTGCCCCTCCCCTGTTCATGCTCTGTCCCTCTCTGTCTCAAAAATAAATAAACGTTAAAAAAAAAAAAATTTTTTTTAAAAAAGAGTCACAATAAAGAAAGGACTATATCTAATACCAAGCAGATAATAAATCTCCACTTCAGCTTTAGCACCTCCATTCAGATATAAACAAAGCCATTTCACCAAAGTCCCCAGAAGCACTGAATGTTTCTGTCTACGTCTCCCACGTCAGGTGATGTTACAGCTAAAGGACCCTGCCTCAGATATCTCCTCGAATAAATTCACAGTTTGGTTAATGGTATCCTGTGAAGCAGAAATGCCTGCAAACTACCACTGCTAATAAACATCTGATCTGAAATCAACACATAAGAGAAAGAAAAAGGACAATTATGGAGGTAGAAGGCACATTAATGACACATAGAAGCCACTGTGGGAGTATAGAAGACCAAGATTCATTAGTCTTTGTTCTATAACCGACTTGCAAGGTGACCTTGGACTTATAATTTGTCCTCTTATAAATTAAGCTAATTTCTTTACTATAAAATGAAGTTTCATTTTGCAAATGAAATTTACTGTGGACTCAAATAACACAGATCTAAGCAGAGCTGCTCTAACAAGTAATCCCACCAATCCCACTCTCAGCGGGGGCCCCTAAGGCCTTCAGGAATTCAGAAATTAACTATGAAGCTACTAGTCTAGGAGATCTTTTAGTTTTTCATATTTCACTTTTTTTTCTTTTGCTATGATTCCTAAGTGCAATGCGGTATATACTAGATTAGATCTTAAGGCAGAAAAGGGGGCATTGGTGGAAACACTTGAAAGCTAAATAAAGTCTGGAGTTTAGTTAATAGCAATACTATTCTTAGTTTTGACCATAGGACCATAGCTATGTAAGATAGTAACATTCAGGAAAACTAGATACAGAGTATATAGAAATTCTCTCTGCTATCTTTGCAACTTTTCTATAAATCTGAAATTACCACCCCCCGAAAAAAGTTTATTTAACAAACACACACGATACCCATTCATGATAAAAACTCTCAGGAAACTAAGAACAGAGGGAAACTTCCTCAACTTGATAAAGAACATTTACAAAAGAGCTATAGCTAACATCATACTTAATGATGTAAAACTAATATCCCCCTAATATCAGGAACAAAACAAAGGATGTCCATTTTCATCTCCTACTCAACATCATACTGCAAGTCGTAGCTAATGCAAGAAGAGAAGGAAATTAAATGTATACAGATTGGGAAGGAAGACTTTGTCTTTGTTCACAGATAAGACTGTCGACGTAGAAAATCCCAAAGAATCAACTAAGAACTCCTGGAATCAATACGTGATTATATATAGCAAGGTCACAAAATATAAGGTTAATATACAAAATTCAATTGTTTATCTATATACCAGCAATGAGCAACTGATATTAGAAATTAAAAACACAGGGCGCCTGGGTGGCTCAGTCGGTTGAGCGTCTGACTTCGGCTCGGGTCATGATCTCATAGTTGACGAGTTCAAGCCCCGCATCGGGCTCTGTGCTGACAGCTCAGAGCCCAGAGCCTGCTTCTGATTCTGTTTCCCTCTCTCTCTGCCTCTCCCCTGCTCATGCTCTGTCTCTCTGTCTCAAAAATAAAGATAAACATAAAAAAAAAAAAAGAAATTAAAACACAATACCATTTACGTCAGCACGAAAACAAATGAAATACCTGGGTGTAATTCTAACAAAATACGTACAAGATCTACATGAGGAAAACTACAAACCTTGGAATAAAGAGATCAAAGCAAATCTAAATAGGTGGAGAGATATTCCATGTACATGAATAGGAAGACTCAGTATTGTTAAAATACCAATTCATCCCTATTTATAATATATAATTTATATATTCATTCACACAATCCCAATGAAAATCCTAGCCAGTTATTTTACAAATCAACTGATTCTGAAGTTCACATGGACAGGTGAACAACCCAGAATAACTAGTGCAATACTGAATTAGAAGAACAAAATGGAAGGACTGACACTACCTGGCTTCAAGACTCACTACAAGCGAAGGTAATCAATGGTATCAGTGAAAGAAGAGACAAATAGATCAATGGAATGAAAAAGAGAGTCCAGAAAAAGAACCACACAAATATAGCCAAGTGATCTTTGATGAAGGAGCAAAGGCAAACCAATGGAGAAAGGACTTCCTTTTCAACAAATGGTCCTGGAAAGATGAGACATCCATATTTGAAAGAATTCAAGGACACAAAGATCTTACAACTTTCACCAAAATTAACTCGAAATGGATCACACTTAAATGTAAACTACAAAACTATTAAAGATATAAAGATATATATGAAGATAACACAGCCTGAAACTAATATTACACTGTATGTTAACTAACCGGAATTTAAATTAAAACTTGAAAGAAAGAAAAAAAGATAACACAGAAGACTTAGGTGGTCGTCAGTTTGGCAACACTGAAAGGAGGATCAATGAAAGAAAAAACTGACAAGCTAGACTTTACTACAATTCACAATTAACTTCTGCTAAGCAGAGGACACTATCATGGGAAGACAAGCCACAGACTGGGAGAAAGTATTTGCAAAACACATATCAGATAAAGGAATGGTAATTAAAAGATAACAAAATCTTGGGGCGCCTGGGTGGTGCAGTCGGTTAAGCATCCAACTTCAGCCAGGTCACGATCTCGCGGTCTGTGAGTTCGAGCCCCGCGTCAGGCTCTGGGCTGATGGCTCAGAGCCTGGAGCCTGTTTCCGATTCTGTGTCTCCCTCTCTCTCTGCCCCTCCCCCGTTCATGCTCTGTCTCTCTCTGTCCCAAAAATAAATAAACGTTGAAAAAAAAAATGCTTTAAAAGATAACAAAATCTTAAAATTCAACAATAAATACATATGCACCCAACACAGAAGCAACAAAAAACATAAAACAATTATTGACAGACCTAAAGGGAGAAATTGACAGCAATACAACAATACAGGACTGTAACATGCCACTTCCATCAATGATGATCATCCAGACAGGAAATCCATAAGGAAGCCTTAATATGATACATGAGACCAATAGACTTAACAATGATATATACAGAACATTCCACCCAAAAGCAGAAAACAGGTTCTTCTCAAGTATACATGGAACATCCTCTGGAACACATGTCAGGCTACAAAATGAGTCTCAAAAAATTGAAGACTGAAATCGTGTCAAGCATCTTTTCCAACCACAATGATGTAAAACTAGAAATCAATTACAGGAAGAAAACTGGAAAAACTACAAATATGTGAAGATTAAACATGTTACTGAACAACTACTGTGTCACAGAAGAAATCAAAGGAGAAATTAAAAAGCTACAGAGACAAATGAAAAGAGAAATATGACACACCAACATCTATGGGATGCAGCTAAAGCAGTTGTTAAGAGGAAAGTTCAGAGCAACAGAAGTCAACCTCAAAAAAACAAGAGAAATCTCAAATGAATAATTTAACTTTACACCAGAGGAACTAGAATAAGAAGAATAAACGAAGCCCAAAGTTAGCAAAAGAAAGGGAATAATAAAGTTCAGAGTAAAAATAAATGAAATAGAGGCTAAAAAGACAAATAGAAAAGATCAGTGGAACGAAGAGCTGGTTTTTTAAAAAGATAAATGCAATTGACAAAACTTTAAACTCCCTAAGAAAAAAGGAGAAGACTCAAATCAGAAGTGAGAGCAGAGAAGTACAAGTGATAACAAAGAAATACAAAAAAGTCATAAGAGACTATTATTAACAATTATATGCCAGTAAATTGAACCTACAAGAAATGGATAAATTCCCAGAAACTTACAATCTTCCAAGACTGAATCACGAAGAAATAGAAGATCTCAACAGACCAATTATTGTCCTAGTTTGGAGACTGAAGCATAAAAGTCCAGGACCAGAAGGCCTAACTAGTAAATTCTACCAAAACATCCAAAGAAGATTTAATATCTATCCTTCTCAAACTCTTCCAAAAATTGAAGAGAAGGAAATGCTTCTAAACTTACTTTACGAGGTATTACCCTGATACCCAAAACCAGGCAAGGACACCCCCAAAAAAGAAAATGACAGGCCAATATCCCTGATGAACAAAGACGCAAAAATCCTTAACAGAATATTAGCAAACAGAATTCAGCACTACATTAAAAGGATCACACACCACGATCAAGTGGGATTTATCCCTGGGATGCAAGGATGGTCCAACATCTGCAAGTCAGCCAATGGAATATACCACATGCACAGAATGAAAAATAAAAATCCTATGATCTCAACAGATAAAGCAACTGACAAATTTCAACATCCACTGACGATAAAAACTCTCAACAAAGTGAGTACAGAGGGAACATACCTCAACATTATAAAAACCATATACAGCAAACCTATAGCTAACGGCATTCTCAACGGTGAAAAGCTAAAGCTTTTCCTTAAGATCAGGAACAAGACAAGGACGCCCACTCTCTCCACTTTTATTCAACACAGTATCAGAAGTCTTAGCCACAGCAACTAGGCAAAAAGAAATAAAAAGCATCCAAATTGGAAAGAAGTAAAACTCACTATTTGCAGATAATAGGATACTATATGTAGAAAACTCTAAGGACTCCCCCCCAAAAACCGCTAGAACTAATAAATTAATTAAGTAAAGTTGCAGGATACAAAATTAATATAAAAAATGTTGCATTTCTATACACTAAAACTATTGGAAAGAGAAATTAAGAAAACCATCCCACACATTACATCAAAAAATAAAATACCTAGGAATAAATTTAACCAAGAGGGTGAAAGAACTGTACATTGAAAACTATAAGATGCTGATGAAAAAAACTGAAGATGACACAAAGAAACGGAAAAATATCCATGCTCATGAAATGAAAGAATATTGTTAAAATGTCCACAGTACCCAAAGCAATCTACAGATTCAGGGCAATCCCTATCAAAATTCCAATGGCATTTATCATAGAACTAACAAATAATTCTAAAATTTGTATGGAACCACAAAGGACCCTCAGAAGTCAAAGCAATCTTGAGAAAGAAATACGAACCCAGAGATATCACATGCCCTGATTTCAAATTATACTACAAACTTAGAGTAATCAAAACAGTATGGTATTGGCATAGAAACAGACACACAAATCAATGGAAAAAAATAAACCCACACATACATGGTCAATTAATCTACAACAAAAGGGGCAAGAATATGCACTTGGGAAAGGACAGTCTATTCTTCTTTTTTTTTTTTATATGAAATTTATTGTCAAATTGGTTTCCATACAACACTCAGTGCTCATCCCAGCAGGTGCCCTCCTCCATGCCCATCACCCACTTTCCCGTCTCCCCCACCCCCCATCAACCCTCAGTTTGTTCTCAGTATCCAAGAGAAGAACAGTCTCTTCAATAAATTGTGTTGGGAAAACTGGACAGCCACAAGCAAAAGAATGACCTGGAACCACTTTCTTATACCATCCACAAAAATCCATCAAAATGGATTAAAGACTTGCATGTAAGGGGTGTCTGGGTGGCTCAGTTAGTTATTTAAGCATCCCACTCTCAATTTTGGCTCAGGTCATGATCTCATGGTTTGTGAGATTGAGCTCCACATCAGGCTGTGCTGACAGTGCAAAGCCTGTTTGGGATTCTCTCTCTCCTCTCTCTCTGTCCCTCCCCTGCTCACACACACTCTCTCTCTATCTCTCAAAATAAATAAAATAAACATTAAAAAAAAAGACTTGCATGTAAGACCTGAAACCATAAAACTCCTGAAAGAAAACATAGGCAGTAACCTCCTTGACATCAAACTTAGCGGTGTTTTTTGTTTGTTTGTTTTTGGATCAGATTGCAAAGTCAAGGGAAACAAAAAAAGAAAATAAACAATTGAGACTACATCGGACTGTAAAGCTTCCGCACAGTGAAGGAAACCATCAACACAACAAAAAGGCACCTACAGAACTGGAGAAGGTACCTGTAAAGTGCTCACTTTGTGAGTGGTGCTCACTTTGGCAGCACATATAATAAAACTGGAATGATACAGAGAACATTAGCATGGCCCCTGAGCAAGGATAAAGAGCAAATTATCTATCTGATAAGGGTTAATATCCAAAATATATAAAGGACTCATACAACTCAATAACAACAAAAGACATCCAATTAGAAGATGGGAAGATCTGAATACTTTTCCAAAGAAGACATCCAGATAACCAACAGACACATGAAAAGATGCTCAACACGACTGACTCATCATCAGGGAAATACAAATCAAACCCACAAATAGATACCACCTCACACCAATCAGAATGGACAATATCAAAAAGACAAGAAATAACAAGTGTTGTCAAGGATGTGGAGAAAGGGGAACCCTTGTGCACTGTTGGTGGGAATATAAACTGGTTCAGCCACTGTGGAAAACAGCATGGAAGTGCCTCAAAAAGTTAAAACTAGAGCTACCTTATGATCCAGCAGTTCTACCACCAGGTATCTATCCAAAGAAAATGAAAACACTCATTCAAAAAAAAAGTACGTATCCCTATGTTCATTGCAACATTATTTACTATTGCCAAGATATGAAAACAACTAAAGTGTCCACCAATGGATGAATGGATAGATGTCACACACACACACACACACGAATATTATTCAGCCATAAAAAAGAATGAAATCTTGTCATTTGTAGCAATGTGGATGGATCTTGGGGGTATTATGTTAAGTGAAATAAGTCAGAGAAAGACAAATATTACATGATTTGGCTTACACACAGAACTTAAAAACCAAACCAAACAAAACCCAGACTCACAAATGCAGAACAGACTGATAGCTGCCAGAAGGGAGGGACTTGGGGGTGGGGGGTGGTGACTTGGGTGCAGGAGATCGAAGAGCACAAACTTCCAGTTATAAAAGAGTAAGTCACTGGGATGGAATGCAAGGCTTGGGAAATACAGTTGGTAATATTGTGTCAACTTTGCATGGTGGATTTACTGTGGTGATCATCTTACAATGTACACAAATGTCAAACCACTATGTTATCCACCTGAAACTAATATAATATCTTAAGTCAACTGTACCTTAAAAAAAAAAAAAAAAGATTGCTAGGTCCTACGCACGGCTAAGTCACAACCCTTGAACACAGCTCCACCTGGAACACTCTTAATTTATTTTTAATCTTATGCTACATCATCCACACTCAACACCAGGTAATAAACTAAAATGTTTTACATCACCACATTATCATTGGAAAGGACCCCAGCCTGGGGCGCCTGGGTGACTCAGTCAGTTAAATGTCCAAATTTTGATTTTGGCTCAGGTCATGTTCTCCTGATCATGAGATCAAGCCCCTCGTTGGGCTCTGCACTGGGCATGGAGTCTGCTTAGGATTCTCTCTCCTCTCTCTCTCTCTCTCTCTCTCTCTCTCTCTCTGCCCCTCCACCACTATGCACTCTCTCTCTCAAAACAAATAAATAAACTTTAAAAATTAAATAAATAAAAAGAAAGGACCTTGGACTTTTTCTAAACTTCATTCCAATCCTAACTCCTCTCTTCAACAGTTAGGTGGCTCCAGTTCCTCATTTGCTGCGTGAGAAAGTTATGCCTAACTAGCAATCTGGATCCCAGGAATGTTAAAGTAAAATAAGATACATGAAAATGTTTCAGAAAAATAGTCTTTATATTGCTATTTGCTCATTCTGATACTTCCATATGCCTCTGCCAGGCCAACTCTGACCCAGGCTTTAAAAATTAGTTCCAGAGGTGCCTGGGTGGCTCAGTCAGTTAAGCATCTGACTTCGGCTCAGGTCATGATCTCCCGGCTCGTGGCTCGTGAGTTTGAGCCCTATGTCGGGCTCTGTGCTGACAGCTCAGAGCCTGGAGCCTCTTCAGATTCTGTGTCTTTCTCTCTCTCTCTGCCCCTCCCCTGCTCACACTCTGTCTCTCAAAAATAAATTAAAAAACATCAAAAAATTAAAAAATAAATAAAAATAAAAATTAGTTCCAACGTCACCTTCTCTACAAAGCCATCCTTGAATCCCACGAGAACACCATCACTCCAACCCATCTACCGCAAGATTTTTGTTCATACTTTTGTAGAGCAGTTGACATTTTATATTTTAATTTACTTACGAATTTCTCCTACTGTGGATTGTTTCACATTTGCCTGTATTCCGGGGCACAGGGTTTCCATTAATGCTCAATGAATTAATAATTAATAGTAATGATACAAAGACACTGTCCCACTGTACTTTGTTAACACATGTACAGTTTGTGATGATCAAAATCAGCAAGCAACGGTTTCTTACAGTCACCTTATTACATACTATCTGCTTATATACACACAGGTATAGGTATGTGTATTTTAAAAATTCTCATAGATTTGTCAACCAGCCTCCTCAATACTGAGATCAACTCTTAGTCCTGAACCAGAAAGCAAACTGCTGGGTACCACTCAGAGTTCCAAACCCAGAACAATACAAACAGGATCTGATAAAACTCTCCAATTCCTGGGCTGCTTTCTACCTGTCCATCCGCCCCTTCGGTCTGTACGATTCATAACAAATTGGAGACCAGATCTATTCTCTCTGTGAGTGGGCTATAGATGGACGTTGAAGACACAGAAAGAGGGGCGCCTGGGTGGCGCAGTCGGTTAAGCGTCCGACTTCAGCCAGGTCACGATCTCGCGGTCCGGGAGTTCGAGCCCCGCGTCGGGCTCTGGGCTGATGGCCCGGAGCCTGGAGCCTGTTTCCGATTCTGTGTCTCCCTCTCTCTCTCTGCCCCTCCCCTGTTCATGCTCTGTCTCTCTCTGTCCCAAAAATAAATAAACGTTGAAGACACAGAAAGAATTATAGGGTAACAATGGAAAAAAAAAAAGTAACCGCTGAGTGGGTCGAAAGTCAGAATTAACTGCATGTTTGCTGAAGGAAGAGAAATATGTATTTTTGAAACTCCATAAAAATATCCTCCTTGGATTCCTGCAGGTGAGGCAGGGGCAGGGAGAATGCCCTCTAAGGGTGTCCTCTGAGAACGGTCAGCAGAACAAAGACCAAGATGACACCTGGGCCAACGTAGGGGTTTCACCTACGTATCGAGGGATGCGACCAGATCATGATTAAGAGTAAAGGAGATGGGGAAAAGAGCAATAGAATAATACTCAAAAATATCTGAGGAAATACAGGGGCACTTGGGTGGCTTGCTGGTTGAGCGTCCGACTTCTGCTCAGGTCATGATCTCACGGTTTGCGAGTTTCAGCCCTGCGTCAGGCTCTGTGCTGACAGCTCAGAGCTTGCTTCGATTCTCTGTCTCCCTCTCTCTCTGCCCCTCCCCTGCTCGCTCGCTCCCTCAAAAATATATGAACATTTAAAAAAAAAGGTTTTTAAATATTTAAGGAAAGACAAAAAAATTCAAAAGTAAACTAGATAAAGTTTGTCTTCAGAGACCCCTACATTTTCCTATCCTTCAGTTTTTCGGTTGAACATTTACTGCATCCATTCTACACACCAAGGACTCTATTAAGCGTTAGAGATGTGCAGATGATTAAGAGATTGCTCTGGAAAAGCTCATGAGCTGTTCAATCAATCATAGTCAAGTTCGATACAGTTACTTTCTTAACTATCAGTCCCAATCAATTGTATAACAATGCACTCTAAATTAATAGCAGCTTTTAAGAAATCACACTGCCACATTAACTCAACTGTAAGACGTGTCATGAAATTAGAAACATTAAAACATGAATAAAACAACAAGAAAATTATTGATGAAATGTGGAAGCACAGTCGCTAAAAGCTGCTCCTATCCCTAGATCACCTACTGACTTACAGCCTCTGAGTCTCTGTTCCAGTCTCATTAAAATGAGGACACAAACAGCAGTGCCTACCTCAAGGTGGTGCTGCTAGAATTAAAAGAAATAACTCACAGAAAGCACTTAAAACAGAAAACTCTCAATAAATGTCTATTACTATTATTTTTATGGCAGAGACTATAATAAAAGTAAACAGAGTGCTCTGAAAACATCAACCTGAGCTAATCAGAGAGGGAAAGTTCCCTGGAGAGGACTCTGGAGATGATTCGTAAAGGCTAACAAGGAGTCAGCAGAGTCGGGGGGGGGGGGGGGGGTGGCAGGGGGGGAGAGGGGGGAGGGAGAGAGGGGGAGAGAGAGAGAGAGAGAGAGAGAGAGAGAGAGAGAGAGAGAGAGAGAGAGAGAGAAGGCGGCAGGCACAGCTTCCAGGCAGGAAGAACAGGGCATGTGTGGAAAAAAGGCACAGGTGAAAAGAGTATATATTCTGGGAGGTTCCATTTCACTTGTGGTATGTAATTTAAAACATTTTGATAAGAAAAATAGGGAGATAGTTTAAAATAGAACGTAAAAGCCAGGTTAATCTTCATTTAAAGATAAAAATCTGAGCTAGAGAATTCCCATCTGATCCCACACTGAACTGCTTCCGTCTGCTCCCTAAGCTGGGGGGAGAAAACACCTTGCAAAGCCCTGTCCTACCAACGTAAGCGCTGGTAATAGTTTTGCAGAATTAGGACTGCGCCAAGCACAGCCTGAAACTATGAGGGGCACGCTTACAGCCAAACAGGCAACCATCTGCCCGATCCAGGAGGTACGAGCCCAGCCCCTCCAACTGACCCATTCTGACAGTGGTCTTCTGACGCCCGTCGGAAAAGTCTGAATGTACTTCCCAGAGAGCCAACGTCCCATGCAAGCTCTTCAGTGGAAATACGCAGGACCAGTCCCCTCCCAGGCCCCATTCTGTAGCCATCCAAAAAGATACCCCTAAAAGGAATGGGGTCAAGGAAAGAATGAGCACTTACCAGAGTGGGTCTGCATGAGACACACTGATGACAAATGCCTCTCCCGTCTGCCCAGAAAGAGTTCGCCCACTTTTATCGATAATTGTCCCTGAAATCTGAATTAACAAAGTAAACTCCGTCAACGACAGAGGCTCAAGTTAAGAATATGGTCACAAACGTGAAATAAAATGAGCATGCTGACTTTGTTCTTTTACGAGGAAGGGAACCGTGGAGCTCTCACAAAAGGAATCACTTACCATCGTGGTCAGAAAGGACGTGGGTAAAGTGACTGTGGGGAGGAGCTGGTAAGCCATAAAAACAAAAAAACAGGGAAAGTCACTGAGGCAAACCCAGTGACCAACAAAGCTTCTGAGTTCACACATCCGGTCCCACAGCAGAAGGCCTTCCCAGAGACCTCTGGCTGTCCTGGCTGATACATAGCTGGTTCATCCAACACCCCTTGATTTCATTCTATTCTTTTCCCACCATCAGCCTTCGGCCTCTCCCGTGGGTCTGCCTACTCCAGGCTGGTGTCGTCAGCACTGGCCCTGTCAGTCAGCATGCAAGTCCACTCCTCTGGGACCCTTATCAGGAGGAGTCCCTAAGCCCTGGACTCCAGGGGACCAATTCGGCCATGCTTCCTTGGAATGGTCTGCTTCTGCCAACCACTTCTAGGTTCATTTTCTTAGCATTTCCAGAGCTTGGCCTGCTACTGGGCTAGAGCTGGTGATAGGAGGAAGGTGAACAGAGGAGGCTAAAAGACACTAAAGATAGTTGTCCTGGGCAAGGAAAGGCAAAACCCTGCCCTCAAGATGACAGTATTAATAAAAGGCACGATACATCATGCAAATTTTAGAACTTACAAAGATAGGTCGGGGGGAATACTCCTCTTCAAAAAGTTGTTGGAGTGCGAACAAGGCTGCCTGTTGGGGGTAAAAAGAAGAACATCTTTATTTCTGAGAGACTGTGTCCCCGGTCAGTCTAACTGGCTCATCAGAAGTCTCCCTTTTCCAAAACCCTGCTAGGTAAGATAAACGTCGCAATCTCTGGGGAAGAAGCATGTCCGCCCTGCAAGGTGCAATCCCGACACACGTTTCCCAAGTATAACACTGTACACATTAAAACAAAACAAATGCTGGCTCAAAGTTTACCTACAAACAAATATTCCCTCCAAAGAGGAGCTTAAGAGCTACACTTTCTTCCTTCTCCTAATCAAAATTAAAAATAAAGAAGAACGGGGGGTGCTTGGGTGGCTCAGTCAGGTAAGTGTCCAACTTCGGCTCAGGTCATGATCTCATGGTTTGTGAGTTCGAGCCCTGCATTGGGCTCTGTGCTGACAGCTCAGAGCCTGGAGCCTGCTTCCGATTCTGTGTCTCCCTCTTTCTCTGCCCCTCCCCCACTTGTTCGTTTTCTCTTTCTCAAAAATAAACATTAAATTTTTTTAATTACATAATTAAATACATCACCTTCCACACCCTCATATATCCACAGTAGGTACAGAAACTAACAGTGTGCATCACCGCAAAAGAGTGTGAGCTTGGAATGTGCTGTAAAGGTACAAATCCCAAGTTACTGTGTACACGCCCATTTTTTTTTTTTTTAATTTTTTTTTTTTTAACGTTTATTTATTATTTTTGGGACAGAGAGAGACAGAGCATGAACGGGGGAGGGTCAGAGAGAGAGGGAGACACAGAATCGGAAACAGGCTCCAGGCTCTGAGCTATCAGCCCAGAGCCCGACACGGGGCTCGAACTCACGGACCGCGAGATCGTGACCTGGCTGAAGTCTGACGCTTAACCGACTGCGCCACCCAGGCGCCCCTTTATTAAGTTCCAGGGAACTGATCTTCTCCTTCTTTTCATCATTACATCTCTTGATTCTAAGAGGTTTACATTTTCATAATTTTCGGAAATCAGAATGCAACGTGTACTCAATGTAGATCTTCATTGTGATGGTGAGGTTCTCTGGCATAAAAGGTTACTAAATCGACAATGTGAGAATTTCTTTTTTTTCTTTTTTTTTTTTTTTCCAGAACTAGGCAAGTTGATCCTAAAGATCTCATGGAAAATATATGTGTAAGAATAGCCAGGAAAATTCTGAGGGAAAAACAGAGGTTCCGGGAAGGAGGTGAATAAAAGCCTACCAGTCACTCAGACATATTTTAATGATAATGTACAGAACATAGCAGGATGGGAGCGTGACATCTGACAGATTACTGGAACAGATTCTACCCAGATGCACTTCTGAATTTAGGATGGTCTGGGTGACATTCCACATGATTCCCATCACTGGGAACGAATAGGTTATTTAACAGACGATGTTAAGAAAAAACTAGGTATACCTTAGAGAAAAAGACTACTAGGTACATCTCTACCACATTCCTTGCCCCAAAATAAATTCCAGAGGTGCCTGGGTGACTCATCCAGCATCTCACTGACTCTTGATTTCGGTTGAGCACCTGACTCTTGATTTCAGCTTAGGTCATGATCTCAGTCGTGAGATCAAGTCCCGCATCAGGCTCCACATTCTCTCTCTGTCTACCCCTCCCCTGCTCATGCACACACACACTCACTCTCCCTCCTAACAAAATAAATAAATCTCAAAAAACTTTATCAAAAAAAAAAATTCCAGATGCATCATGGGGGAAACCAGTCCCGCGATAATCTAAAGAATGTTATCACACTTTCTACACCTGCACAGCATCTCTACCAGGCCCCCACACTGGTTAACAGTGGCTGTCCAGGAAAGACCTGCATCCCAGGGAATAGAAGGAAGGATATTGCTTTTCACTCCATATTTTTACGTATCATTCACATTTAGAACCATGTGTGTGTATTTACTACATCTGCATACATGTACCTAGTAGCTGTACCTATAAATACTTACTTTCATAATTAAAAAAAAATTTTTTTTGAAACTTCAAAAGATAACCTTTTGAAATTTTTCTCATTCCACTGGCCGCAATTAGAAATGTTCAAGAACAGAATGGAACAGAAGACTTTTATCTAACTTTGACAATGGCTGTGACGGTCTTCTCACCACACTGGGGGATCATCACGGCCCCACCCCACTCACCGTCCCTTTCATCTCCCTTAACTCACCTTGGCGTTCGCAGTGTCAAAAATAGTTTCAATGAGTAAGATATCAACCCCACCATCCAGGAGCCCCTGGGCCTGCTCTTTGTATGCTTCAACAAGCTCGTCAAATGCTGCAAAAAAGAATAAATAAATCACATCCAGGACTCAGTCATCAAAATCCTCTTGGTGGCCAGGACATGTGTTCAGGCCTGCACCGTCAAGTAACTATTGCTGGTTTATGATGCTTAAATTAATGACAACATCACCTTTTGTGAGAAACCAAATAAAGGAATAGGGCTGTGGTGGAAATTACACCTGTAAACCGAACACAGTTGCTCCTACTAAACACCACATACGAGCCGAGAATGAGTGAGTGAGTAGGCAGGCATATGGTCTCTTGAGCCCCGTACCTTACTTCCAACATCTTTAGAGTGGATCATTCATTCCAGAGGTGGTTTTAATCAGACAGTTAAGGGATGAGTGTGAGGGACAGCTACAGAAACATATCACACTGATGTGGAAACATCGTAGGCCTCGTCCCGTTCCCTCACACTTGCCTTGGTGAGAGGCCACGGTCCCGTGGACTTCACTCCTGCCCTCTGACACCAACTCTGCCAGAGAGGAAACCTGCCTGAAGGGCAAGTTCAGCCTGTAACCAAAGTGTTCAATCACTGCTGCGTAAGATTTCTGTTAGAAACATCTTGAGTTGTCCATGTCTGTCTGAGAGGTCATCCCTCTCCCCATTCACCTACCAACCAAACAAGAAAGAAGCTTGGACATTCCAGAGAGAAACCTCAACAGTACCTTTATGCTTGCTGTATACAGCACAAAAGAAAGGAGAACTCAGCCCCTTGCTGTCATGTTAGACCAAAGAGGGCATCGCCAGGCATAAGCCCAGTATGAGAGAGCAATCCCTGGTGAAGAAGTATGGTATCACTACATGGAAAGTTCTAGAACCAAAAACCTACAAACTATACTTGCCTGAACTTGTTAGCTATACAAAATTCTTTACCATACAGAGTATCAGTATTATTCAGCTAAGTTTCATTCTTTTTGTTTTTTTATTGTCTTGATGTTTAAGAAATTGACCTAGATCTGCAGATTTTTCATAAAATCTCAATGTAAGTGTTTATATACACTAGTTTATAATGTCGACCGTGCTAGTATGTTTATATGGTTTGGGCTGCTTTCTGACATGAAACGGAGATTCAGTGAGTTATTCTGTAATAGACCAAGGCCTGGTGTCCATACTTACCCAACTGTTCCGTTTAAAGCTTTTTTTTTTTTTTTGATTGGTTTTATTTCCTCAGCAGATAAAGAAGCACCAACACAATACCATGCACATTTGAAAACAAACTCAGTAACAATAATAATGATGATGATGACAGTAATAAAAACAAGAGCTCTTTGTTTAGAGGTTAACTACATTCCAGGGACCATTGTAAGCCCTTTATGTGAATTAAGTCACAATAACCCTGAGGAAGATCCTGTTACTCGTCCCATTTTACAGATTTTAGGATCACTGAAACACAGACATACTGGCAGGTCAAAGATTATATACCAGAAATACTCACTAATGTTCCTGTAATCTGGTTTTTCCACAGATGGGGACACAGAGAGGGTCTTGTTAGTTGGACCCAGGGCTCCTGCCACAAACCTCTTGATTCCTTTGGGAAAAGAAAAACAAGCGTAAAATCTCTAAATAGGCTGAACTTTGTGTTGTGAATCGACAGGCTCTAAGATTTTTCCCTCCAACACACGTCTATAACCCCTTATCTACAACTCTACAAGACAAAGGCACAAAAGCACAAATTCTGTTCTTAATTCATTTGACGACAAAACATGATGTGACCTCTCCTGAACCACAAGAGGCTATTTATAGTCTTTATCGCACTTAGTGAGACAATTCATAGATTTTACTGCAAACATGCGTTTGGTTATCGCGGTCCCCACCAGGAAAACGATGAACCACAAGGGATGTGCACATATTGTTGCCAAGCCAACCCAAAAGACTCTGAATCCTTGCCTATCTGGCTTCAAAGTGTTTCAGTGAGTAACCCCTCTTCTATCACCACAGCCGTGTTTGGATAAATCATCTCCCCTTATTCTTAAGAAATCTCAAAGGTCCTGAACTTGACACAGAATCTGTGAGAGCTCCTCATGGAAACATTCAACTTGAAATGCATCGGGCTTCAGGCCCGTCACTGTGGGAGGATATTAAGTCAGGATTAACAATTATAAAGCCTAAATTAAAGTATGAGAGATCAAATCTTAATCACTCTTAGTAATCCTTTAATAACTTTTCCTCCAGGCTAGAGTCCAGGTGCTTCTAAAAGAGCCTCCAATGTTATGTCCATTTACATGTCACGACAGAAGCCCGAGGAGGGGTGCACTGCCCCTTGCCTTTGGTGACAGTAACCACTCAGTAACCTGGGTTATGCTGTATCATTTAACTGGAGATGACCACTGACTAGTGGATAACCCAATCTTTGAACAGGTTACCTTTCCCAAAGCTGAACAATAATGAGGACATAAGAAAAAGGTCCTTCTCTTTCCCCGCTTCAGCGTGTTTAACATTCTCTGACCTGCGACCCTGTCGGGCTGACAGTCTGTGCGTGCCCCTGGATTTAAGCATTATCTCTCAGAAGCAGAGCTCCCGTGAACTGCTTCAGTCTTCATTAGTATGCTGTGTCTAACTTCCTAACAATTCTGCTTTATATTTTCTCCTGTTGGCAATAATCTTACATTTCCAAATCTTTAGGGGCTCCACATATTTCTTCTATTCCTCTCCCTCCCTCAAAGCCTCCCCACCAGCTGGCGCCCAAGTCATGTGAATGGCAGCCAGCCAGAAGGTTAGTTATTTCAGGGAGCCACTTTTCAAGTCCCAGCAAGACTAAATCTAATGCCACACTCCTGGGTGTGCAGCACAAAGCCTTTAAGGACATCAGTGGTATGAAGCAGAAAATGCTCAAAAGGCAGTATCTCTTTACCTAAATAAGCCAGTCATGGGGATGAGGTAGCTTTAAAGGGATAAGATCAGGTATCTTAATGTTAACCATGATAACCAGTCAGCTGTCACCTTAACTACCTAATGACGTGCTTCCAAAGGGAGAAAACTCGTTTTAGCTGCAAATACGCAAGGAAGCTACGGTCCTAGCTACAAAGGTAAGCTGTAACCCCCAGTAAAGGAAACACAGCGTCAAGCCTGAGTCCATGGGCATGGAATAAATCCAGAGAGACACTGAGCGGCTTCTTAAGGAAGGGCAGAGAGTAACTTGCACACAAGTACAAAACAGCGTCTGCGGCATGGCCAGCAGGCTGATGGTCACAGGGGGGAAAGGGCCGTAAAGACAGCACCTTGTAACTCAGAATCTCAAAGGAAGCATCTCCGTGAACCCGGGAGGATGACGTTCCTTACCTGTCTGGAGAGACACCTCCTCGGCTGCTTTCCTGGCCACTGCCGCAGAACACTTGTTCATCCGGTAGGCCTAGCAGATCAAACGCAAACGTCAGCTCGCTCTTCTTTTCCTCCCATACGAGTAAGAACTCCTGACCTTCAAAAACCCAGTTTTATGCAGTAAGGAAGTACAGAGGGAATTAACAGAAGCTCTGAATGAAATCTTAGCCAAGAAGACCTATCAGCTGCCCCAGCTGTGAGGACAGCAGGAAAGACAAGAGTCTTTGAGACCTGGTTTTAGCTTCTTCCCCTAAGCTGTAAGCTAAATGATAAAAAGGGCAATGCCTGGACATGTGGTATGTCAAAGAGTAAGATGATGAAGTTACATACTCTGCGAATCAGCGAAAAGCATGGTGATGGGAAAAGACAGGAGGCCTGGGTCGGAGGACCGATTGTCCCAAGAGCCTGTGTGGCCCGCTCCTTTTGCAGTGTCTCCGGCCGTGACTTCCTTCACTGGATGGTGGCTGAACTCAATGGTTCCCAACTTTCTACAGATCACTAACCTCTTTAGAATTTTGTAAAGGGCCATGAACCCTCTCACTGGGAAATAAAAAGTATGCACAAACCTCAATTTAAAGAAGTTAATAGGCCTCCTCAAAGGGGTTCACAGACACCGCTTCACAGGTTAGAAAGTCCTAGACTTGTGGTCTTCAGGATCCCTTCTAAGATCCTAGGTGCCATGTATCTGCAGAGTTAGTAATTAAGAAGCCAGAATATCCTAAAATACGGGGTGGCAAACTATAGCCCCTGGGGCAAATCTAGCCTGAGCCTGTTTTATAAATAAAATGTTACTAGAACACAGTCAAGCTCATTCATTTGCATGTTGTCTATTGCTGCCTTTGCACTATAATGGCAGAGTTGAGGAGTTGCTGTATATGACCAACGAAGCCTAGAATATCTACTTAACTGGCCCTTTACAGAAAAAATTGGCGAACTCCTGCCCAATAATCACACGAAACTCATCATTTTCCCTTGATAACCCAAAAGACACAAGATCTCACAAAACATCATGAGAAAAATCAGTACTGGAGCACCAGGACTTCCTGCATGAAAACAGAGGAATGTGTCTGGAAAAATCCCACGCGAAAAGGGGGACGAAGGCATCTACTACGTATTCCCATCATCCACATTTTATAAAATTTGGAAAAGGGGCACCATGTTGATCAAAAAGAAACCAGATCTCCACCCCACACCCATGAGGATGGCTACTTTCATAAAACAAAACTCAAAAACCCCCAAAACAGAAGCTAACAAGTGTCGACAGAGCCGCAGAAAGCTCAGAACCCTCGTGCACTGTAGGTGGGAATACAAAATGGCGCAGCCACTGTGGGAAACAGCGTGGTGGTTTCTCAAAAAATGAAACACACAATTACCGTATGAAGCCAGCAATTCCCCTTCTGCGTACAGAATCTCAGGAAACAAAAGCAGGGAAGCAAGGAGATCGTGGGTACGTAGTAGTAGCATTGTTCACAATAACCGAAAGGTGGGATCAACCCAAGTGTTCCCAACAAATGAACGAACACACAATATGGAGCATGATCTGGCCTTAAAAAGGAAGGAAATTCTGACATAGGCTACGGCATGAGCGAACTTGGAAAACATTATACTGAGTGAAATAAGCCAGTTGTAAAAGGACAAACACTATGATTCTACTCACGTCACGCACCTAGAGGAGTCAAATTCATAAAGAAAGTACAGTGGTGGTTTCCGGGATGTAGGGGGGTGGCAGGAGAACAGGGAGTTACTGAGGGTAACGGGGGTTACGGAGTTTCAGCTCCACAAGGTGACCAGAGTCTACAGATGGGAGGTGTGATGCCTGCGCACCATGAACGTACTTAACGTCACCGAAGCGTATGCTCAAAATGGCTAAGATCATCAATTTTAGGTTACGCGTGTTTCCCCACTACTAAAAAAAAAGAAAATCAAATCCGCCACCCAGTACATGAAAAGGCCTCCCCAAACTGCACACACAGCCAATCATTATGCCTTTATCAGCAGCCACTGTAAGTATCATTTTTATTTGATTAGGTGCCCATAAAAGAAACCAGTTACAAAATGAACGGTCTGCCATGTTCAGAAGCAGAAGAGATTCAAACTGTTTTCCAAGTCTGACCATGAAAAGTAGGCATCTAGGCACTGGCTGGACTCCGCGCTTCTGGTGGTTTTCTCACTAGCAACTACCACCAAGGCAGCAAACGCGCAGAAATGTCTCAGACTTGAGGTACAATGGAGTTCTTACCAAATGTTCGAGGCCATAGTCAGCTTGGGCGACATTAGTGCTGCTGAAAGTGTTCGTTTCAATGATATCCGCTCCAGCCAGCAAGTAATCCTGCAACAGGAGACAGTGATGTCAATGCTGTGAGTTTGAGAACCCCTGTCCCCCAGCAACAAATAGGACTTTCCACTGGCACCACCACCAGACACCCCGGGACCACTTACTAAGCGGCCGGCACTACACCAGAGGCTAGAGGTACAAAAAGACATAAGGATGTCATAGAAAGGAATGTGCTCTAAACAAACTCAGACCCTGAACTGACAGTTCACATGCTAAGTTGTACGAACTGAATCAAGTTCCTTAGACTCCGGTTTCCTCACTGGAAAGTACTAGAATCTAACTCTACACAGTGGCTGTATGATAACACAAGCATCGAGTTCTGGCCCAAACAGCACTCTCCGGCCTGAGCACAAGCTGGCTCCCACTGACAACCGCACTATGAGAGCCCAGATCTGCCGGGAGCTGTCTCCACCCCAGTCTCCCGGTCCCTCTGAGCCAGAACTACACTCCTGCAGAAGCCTGAGGGTCTCAGCATCAACCTGTCCTCAACCTACCTTCCGCACTTCACTCTTTGGACAACACCTTCTCAACCTCAATCTGATGAACACTCGAGAATCTCTCAGCTCCCCTGACTTCCCAGTACTGAGTAAACACAACCCTTCCCAAACTGATCAACACTGTTTGCAGAACAGCTAGGAAATGAAAACCAAGATTTACCTATTTATAAGTTACAAACATCCTAAATATCCACCAGTTGGGAAAAACTAAATAAGCTAGAATTAATCCACTTTATAACATGCTTTGTGGCAGCTAAAAAACATTGTATCTGCATATACCAACATGGAAAAATCTCCAAAAAGTATCGCTGAGTAGAAACCAAAATTGACTGATGTGTAAAGTATGACATCATGAAGTTTAAAACATACACGTACACAAGCAGTGTGAATTTTCTACTGATATGTATGCATACACATACATGTATGTACACACATATATACGTACATATAAATGCATAACAAAGTGATCTGGAAAGACACACACTAACTAATGTAAGTGGTTAGGTCAGGAGAAAAAATAGAAATTTGGAGTAGTGGTCAAAGCAAATTTATTCTTACCTACGGGTTTTGTTTTATAAGAGCAAATTGTATTTAATTTTTCAAAAAAGAGCAAGAAAAATTGGAAACAACATTAATGCCTAGGAATAAATAAATTCATTAATAACATATACACAGAATATATTATGAAGTTCTTAAACCATGTTTAAGAACATTTAATGCTCATGTATACAGATAAAAAAAAAATCCAAATTATAAAACAGTATAAAGTAATCCCAATATAATCCCATTTAAAATCCCAGTATAAAAAAACTAGATTAAAATATAAATTAAAATATGTGACTAGCAATTATTTATTGGTGTTGATATGTCCTGGTTTTGATTTTCTCTTTTATGGTTTTCTATTTTCTAGCTACTTCTTTTAAGCAATAAACATGTACTGTCTTTACAATTAGGGGGAAAAGTTTTCTAACTTCGCAGCTTTCTCTAATTTTGTGTGGATCTGAAAATGTCCATTGTACACAGTGTAAAATGTGTTTCTTCTGGCTCTTCATCCTCTCTCTACACCTTTTTTCCTGGCTCAGAATCCCACTCAAGGGCCCTAGGCAGAAATCATGTGATCAGGGGCAAGCTGCGTAATGTCCTTGCTCCTCACTCTTCTCCTGGAGAAAGCTGTCAAGACTAAAGAAGGACTTTAAGGAGAGCATTTGTAGAGGCTAACAGAGGTGCTGAATTCTGTTTTGTGACAGTGATACTTAAGGCAGGGTAGTCCTCGTGGCCAGCTCCCACAAACTTTCCCTGGGCAGAACCTAAGTTGTGGCCACACCAGCCATTGTGGTTCTTATAACCGGAAAACACATCTCAGCAACAGCCACGGGGCACTTTGGAGAGAAAAAGGCATATTACTCCCAAGTCCTGGAGGGTACAGGCATGCCCAGGGCCACACTGCAAGGGGTGAAGGGCACATGGGGCGGGGGGGGGGGGGGGGGGAGGGGGAAGTACAGGCATGGGGTTCTGCCTCTTCCGGGCTATAGGGATGGGGTGCCTGGGGTTTCGCAGTTTCACTCTTTATTGCCAAATTTAAGACATGAGTGGGAATCAGGCTGTGGAAAGGGGAAAAATGGGGTCAAATAGCTGGCTGTCTGGGTCACCCAGGACTCTGTAAAAGCAGAACTTCATGGGTGGGAACAGCCTGGTTTCTTATCTAAGTGTTTAGTCGGTAGCTGTAGTACGTTAAATATGAGATGGATGTCTTTGAAATGGGTATCTTGGCAGCCAAAAGCTTCATGTCAGGCACTTGCATTACAATCACAGAAGCTTCCGGGTCGGGCACCTACCCTACAAACATAACCGAGACATTCCATTAAAATTAGACATCAGGGGATCTGATCCGTGGTCACTAACACCACTAGAAACAGCCAAGTGTGAAAACAACCCAGTGTTTCCTTTCTTCATCCAAGAACGTGGTAGGTTCTCTGCACTCGAAGAATTCTAGCTAGAAAATGCACCCCCAGAAATGGAACACCCACCTACACTTTATTGTATTTACAGCCATTTTTGCTTCATGTGCCTATTGTGGGTACCTTGTAGTTCTATCTAGAAGCCTACCTAATACAGACGGCAAGGATTCTTTCTCTAACAAATATTTACTGAGTACTTACTATGTGTGAGACGCTCTAGGTAGTAGGGATTTGGCAGTGAAAAACAGGCATCAATTCCTGTCCTGCAGAAGCTGATAATCTAATGATAATCCACACGAACAATATGACGAAGCTACATGGCATGATAGTTCATATGATCTTATCAGTTGCATTATAAGAACTGTATTTGTAACCATAACAAGCAATTCATACCCATGAGGGCATTCCTGTAGTTAACAGGATTTAACTACACAGTCTCAAGGCCAAGCAGAAAAACTTAGGTACCATTCTTCCTGCAGAACCAACACCTTTTCAAGGACCAATTTTAAATCTTCTGGTACCTAGAATTCCCATTATGAGCAAAGGAAAGGCATTTTCTTCAAATGAATGCTATCCTTCACCTCACCTAGAAAAAAGTCCTGACCACGCAACAAAATGATCCCTTCCATGCTCACTGGAACACTTAATCACTTGTTTAGACATTTTTTTGTTTTGTTTTTAAGAAGAGCTTGAAACACCTATAACAATGCCCCTCTCCAGAAAATAAAACTCTCTCGCTTAACTGGTAAATACGCTTTGTCCTTCTAACTGAATCCAGACCAGGAAAACAGATTTGATCATCTTAATACCTCTTCTAGTCACAGTTCGTGTAATTCCTATGATAATCTATAAAACAATTTCGTTCTGTGTTTAATTATAAGTTATAAAAATGTATCGTACCCGGTTACCTCCTCCTGATCTCTTTATGTTGACTAACCATTTTTATTGGACACAGAAAAATGGAATGAAAGGGGATGGGATTTCAAGTCAGGGAGGCTCCCTAATGTCAGATAAGTTCCTTAACCTCTGTCAGGCTCAACTTCCAAATCTACAAAAT
The DNA here is from genome assembly GCF_028749965.1 of Puma concolor. Taxonomy (NCBI): domain Eukaryota; kingdom Metazoa; phylum Chordata; class Mammalia; order Carnivora; family Felidae; genus Puma; species Puma concolor. Next base: position 12,016,961 of record NC_141677.1, read on the forward strand.
AAGAATAACCACCTTTGATTTTACTTCATCAGGGCTGTTGTGGTGACTTAAGTAGGATAGCATATGTGAATACCCCAATTTGTCCAAGATCTTTGTGGTTTCTCACTGGACTTTAAATGCCTGGAAGGCAGAAAAACTACCTTTCTGAACTCCTTATCCTGAATGCTCATCACAGCGCATGACCTTTATGTGGTGTCCAACAAGCCTTCTTTGTGAACAAACCACCTCTTTCTTCTGTCCCCTCCAGACACTGGAGACAGTGGTCTGCCCTCTGTACACGAAACGACTTACAGAATAATCAAATGAACACAGAAGACCCTTGGGGATACTTGACCTTATGGATTTGGTAAATGACATTGGGTTGAGTTACACTTAAAATGTCATTGTTGCCTTTCAGTGGCCTGGCGTGATCTTTAAATTCGTGACCTCGGAAGTCTTCTTCACTTAGCTTATGCCGCTGGATCATGGTGCCCATCCCTCCATCCAGCACCATAATCCTCTCCCGCAGAAGGGCTTCGATCTCATCCCGCAGGGTTTTCTTCACACCTGCTTTAAAGAAAGTGAAAATCTGATTTTCAAAACTGAAAGGGGAAAAAGACAGGGGGAGGAGGTTTCTAAGAACTACTGAAAAGCCACAGAACTACACTTAGGGGAGTCCCTGAAAATTCCAACCGTTGAGCCTCCTCCTTGGTTCATCTTTTCCTGGCTGCCCTCAACATGTCCCGTATCTGCTGTCCCAAACCTGCTTGCTTTTAGCTTCAAGTCCTTTTCCCTCTGTAGGGGATTCTACCTAATCCTGCCCAAAGAAGTCTTCTGTTGGGAGCTCCAAAATGCACCCGCCTCTGCCTCAAAACCCTCTTATGGCTTGGCTCACTCCACTTTCCTTCTCTCTCCACCTAGGGAGGGAGCACTTCTCCACTCACTGCAGATCTGACCGCCGAGTGTGCCTCTACTCCTCCTCCCGTCTTCATAAAAAGTGTAAGCACTCTTCCACGGGGTCCCTACTGTATTCACTTTTTAATCCAGAAATACACAAACTGTTCTTGGTCTTTAAGACAGTTTACTACTTACCATAAAACAACCTTGCCCCCCACATATACACACTCTGAGATCTTGTTAAAGGAGTCTTCATATACGCAAGAGATCAAAGTTTTTTTTTTAACTAAACAAAACATGATTTTCTATGAGAAACTTGACATATTCCATAATTTATGTGGAAAACTAAAAGCCCAGAAAAAAAGCTGAATTAACTTTGAAAAAGTAGAGTTTACTTGGCCCACTAAATAGTCTACCATAAAACTGTATTCGCATAAGGAAAAAGAAAATATAGGATATCTTCATTACTTAGAATAGGGAACGACTTCAGGCTCAAAAGCCCAACCTATAATATTTTTAAAAATGATAGGGGCGCCTGGGTGGCGCAGTCGGTTAAGCGTCCGACTTCAGCCAGGTCACGATCTCGCGGTCCGTGAGTTTGAGCCCCGCGTCAGGCTCTGGGCTGATGGCTCAGAGCCTGGAGCCTGCTTCCGATTCTGTGTCTCCCTCTCTCTCTGCCCCTCCCCCCTTCATGCTCTGTCTCTCTCTGTCCCAAAAATAAATAAACGTTGAAAAAAAATTAAAAAAAAAAAAAAAAGATAAATTTGATTCCATAAAAACTAAGGATTCTTATTAAATGAAAGTCACCATAGACAAAAATAACAGATTACGGATTGGAGGAAGGTTTGGCAATGTCTAAAACTGAAAGGGACTAACATCTATAACATACAAGGAACTCTGACAAAGATGTGAATAGTCAAGTCAAGGAAGGATAAAATAATTCTCAACAACTACTGAAGAAATGCTCAAGCTTATTAGCGATTAGATGTGAATTAAAACAAGCTTAGGGGTGCCTGGGTGGCTCAGTCAGTTGGGCGTCCGACTTTGGCTCAGGTCATGATCTCACAGTTCGTGGGTTCGAACCCCACGTCCAGCTCTGTGCTGACAGCTCAGAGCCTGGAGCCTGCTTTGGATTCTGTGTCTCCCTCTCTCTCTGCCCCTCCCCTGCTCATGCTCTGTCTCTGTCTCAAAAATAAATAATAAAAAAAAAAAATTAACAAAAAATTTGAGGGGCACCTCGTGGCTCAGTTGGTTAAGTGTCTGACTTTGGCTCAGGTCATGATCTCTTGGTTCATGAGTTTGAGCCCCACATCAGGCCCTGTGCTGACAGCTCAGAGCCTGGAGCCTGCTTTGGATTCTGTGTCTCCCTCTCTGCCCATCTCCTGCTCACTCTCTGTCTCTTCCTCTCTCTCTCAAAAGTAAACAAACATTAAAAAAAAAAAAAAAAAGATGATACTTATTTACACTCAATAGATGAGCAATAATTATAAGACTGGATAACGCCAAAGAAAATCTGAACCCTCAAGTATGCTTGCTGGAACACAGACAGCCATTCTGGAGAGAACCTGAAGAGGTCTTCCTCCCAGATTTGTGGGTTTAAGTGTTCACTGTTCTTATCTTTTGTAATCCTCATGCTTTTCCAGTAGAGGATTATCTTTCACTGGCTTCTAATCACCTTGCCCTCCAGAACCTTCTCGTAAGAGTTAAAAGTCACTTTAAGATTTCTCCTTTCCCTTGCAAGGGTAAACGGTCATTGAGATCTTCCCTGAAGAACAACAATAACCAAAATACACTCGTGCTTATCTGCGTTCGGTTCATTATGCACAGAACATCCTGTACATTTTACTCCTGACTAGTCAGGTTCTTAACAGGGCACATTCTCCCCAACATCGCTCACAGTGGAAACAGAAATATCGAGTTTTTGCACTTCCCCCATTTAGCTGAGCCCTTCTGCTGTTGATACATTTAGATGAAAGGGAATTCACGTATTTCCGTTTTTAATTAAATGGAAAGGGGAAAGTAAGAAGTCATGAAGCAGAGGGGCGCCTGGGTGGTTCAGTCAGTTGGGCGTCCAACTTCGGCTCAGGTTTATGGCTCAGGTTATGCTCTTGTGTTGAGTTCGAGCCCTGGGGGTCAGACTCTGTGCTGACAGCTCAGAGCCTGGAGCCTGCTTTGGATTCTGTGTCTCCTCTCTCTCTGCCCTTCTCCGACTCACACTCTGTCTCTCTCTCCTTCAAATATAAATAAACGTTAAAAAAAAATTTTTAATAAAAAAAAGTCATGAAGCAGAGATATTAAAGAGCTGTAACATAGGCCTCTGTACATCTTATTTGATAGCATCAGTGACAAAATGTTTCTCAGTTACATTTCCACTCGTTTCAACACCCACATCAGAACCCCAGAGTCAACAGGCTCACTAGCTCACCTGTGTAAATTTCCTTCTGAGTTAGGACTTCAGTATTCACCCCTGCCCAAGATGAACACCCTCTTTCTGTCACAGGCAGCTACTGTTCTGTCCTTATCACTGGTTCTCTTCTTGCTACATTGCCTACCTCATAGCTCACATGTTTTCATGGGTAGATTTGACCACAAATTTTAACCAGGGACGACCTTAGAGACCCAGAGCTCATTATAAAGCTGAAATTATTTTCAGTTCTTGAGCTAGTTTTTTTCTCAAAGTTAATCTCAGAGCCCCCAGCATCACCATCAGCTGCGATTACTACTTCCCATCAAGACCTTCTATCTGCTTTTTTACACAGTGATAATTCTGTGCACACTGGAGTTTGCTCTAACCCTGATGTGGAAAAGAAACGTTCGGCTGCAGTTTCAAATAGTTCTCTGGGTTTGCTATCTGTCTCAGCACGTGGACTTCCTTTGGATGAGCACATGCTCAAAAAGTACTGAATAAGAACGTTAACTCATGCAAAACTTCCAAAGCGCCCTGCTGGAATATGGTGCACCAAGCTGCAAAAGTTTCGTTACTTTGACATTAAGAGCGTGTTTCAGGGACAGGACGCGGGGACAGGGCGGTGCTTCGCGGCTGCTGATGGTCTGTCTGGGGAGCGAGGGGTACAGGTGCGGAAGGAACCAAGCAGAACAATGTGGGACCTCAGGGCTGCTCCGCAGGTTCAAAGGTGCCGCCCGCCCGCCCGCGGGGAAACCTGGTCGCGCGTCTCCAATTGGGGAGGAGAATCACCCTAGGGATTAGGAGCCCATAGCAGGAGTCAATAAACAACTGAACCGCTGAGACCGGGTGGCAACGTTACCGGAAGGCGTCAGCTCTGGCAGCGCGGGTGACATGCCGCCGAGTCTCCTCCTCCTCCTCAGGCCAGCGGCAAAGCCGGGAAGTCGCGCTCTGCACAGGAGACGGCCAAGAGCGACGCCAGCCAGCGCCCGGGAGCCTGCCTGAGGCCCGAGTCGCTGGGAGCGCCAAGGGCCCCGGAGCTCGCCGCGCCCCGGGCCTTGCGCGCACCGCACGCCGCGCGGGAGGTGCCCCCGCAGGACCTGGGCGCGGCGCGGGGATGATAACGCGCGCCCTCGGCCGCTACAACGCTCGAGCACGTGCTTTCTTCGCGGTCACCCGGCTTGTCCTCCGCGCGGAGCTGGCGGCCAGACACGGGCGGCCCGAGGCCGGGTCGCGGGCAAGGCGCGGACCGAAACCGAAGAGGAGGACAACGTGGCGTCCGAGACGCGGGACCGAAGCTCTCAGCCGCCTTGGGCTTTGGGACACATTACAACGCAGTTAGTTTCTCCGCTCAATCTAGCCTCTGCGTGGGAGGTCCCGCCCCTTCCAGCCTGTGACTGGTCTGTACGAGCACGTCACGGCTGTATTGGCTGATCTGTTTGAACCAATCACCTGAGGGTTCTCCCCAGGGTTCTCTGGGAGATGTAGTTCAGGATCCAGGCGGTCAGTGTTTAGTTAGAGCCCAGAGGAGGCTTTGCTCACCTCCAAGCCCCAAATCCAGAAGTGCGGCCAGAGTGACCTCTCCAAGTTTAGGTCGTAGTGCGAAGTTGACGATGGTTTTCAACGTGTTTTGGTGTCAAGAGACAGGAACGTGGAGTCAGAAGACGAAGTACCAGTCACGTTTTGCTACTGACTGGCGCTGGGCAAAATAATTAATCTGAGGCAACACCACTCTACACTCTGTAAGCATGAAATGATAGGTTTTGCTATTTTATAAGGTTGTAGTAGGTTGTAGTAGGGAGAAAATGAGATAGTGTGAACGCGCTGTGAAATCTGTAAAGTACGTATAGGCATGTTAATTGTCACTTATTGACAGTGAAATTTTATTGAGCACTTACTATGTATCATGCATTGGGCATGCAAAGAAATGCTTCCATCTTGGAGAGATGGAGAAGGAACTCGCAACCTACTTAGAACTAAATTGAGCAGGAAAAAAAGAGAACCACGTATGGATACAAAAGAGCTGCAGTATTCTAAAGCTGTTGGGGGGAAGCTTCAAGGTACTGAGTCTTGAAGAGTAAGAAGTGTGTGCCAGTAAGGCCATTCCTGTTGGGACAAACTCCCTGGGTGGAACACAGCACTTGAGAGAATTTGAAAATAAAGGACGGCTCTGTAAGGATGAGCCCGGTAGATGGGAGGAAAGCAAATGAATCTAGAAAAATAAAATTGAGACCAAATTGTGAAGTTCACAAAGCTTTTTTTTAAAGTACAAATTTGCCTGCCCTTCTCATTTTACTGTGTGTAATTATACCTCAATTTTTTAAATGTAAAAATTATAATAATGTGTATAGCGTCTTTACCAACAATGGTCATACTTGGAGATGGGAAAATCGGAGGGGGTGGGGAGTGAATGGAACAAAGGAGAGTGTGGGCGGGATAGGATGGCCCTGAACAGCTGAAGATCTTGTTAAGATTGTAAGGGCTAGTTTTAAATTATTCCGCGCGTCACAGTTTGTTGATGAGTCCCTTGAAAAATAATCTTTTAGGTACCTAGTTACTTAGTATCCTCTGTCTTAGCAGAAATTGCAGGAATTGTGTATCAAGTGTGTATTTTTAACAAGTCATCAGATACTTGCTTTGTCAGCTAAAACTGACCAGATCCAGTGTTCTCTTAGTCTTAAAGGGGTAACAAATTAGACTAAAGGGGCAGTGAATTACTAGTACAGAAACTCACACAACGTAAAGAAAAGTTCCAAGGATACCGTCAGGGGTTGACCTGTGTCCCCCAACACAAATGTTGAAGTCCTCTAAACGCTAACACTTCAGAATATGAACTTACTTGGAAATAGGCTTGGTGCACATATGGCAAGTTAAGATGAGGTCCAAGTGGAAGGGACACTTAGCCCAATGTGACTGGTGTCCTTATTAGAAGAGGAGAGAAACACACAAGAGAAAAAACAGCCATGTGACAGCAAAAGCAGAGGTTGGCATAGCCTGCTGACACCTTGGTTTTAGACTTGTAGTTTCCAGGACGGTCACACAATACAATTTTGTTGTTTTAACCGCCCCCCCCCCCCCCCCATTGTGTGGTACTTTGTTAGAGCAAGCCTAAGAAACTGATACAAATACATCTTTAGATGAGCTGAGACCACCAAGGCAAAGCCTCAATTTCTCTGTCTCCGTAGAAAAGAACCTATTGTCTTATTCTGATGACAGTCTGCTAGCTCACCCCCCATCTTCACCCTGACTCTCATTAAGCTCATCCATCATACCCATTATGTAGAGGTAAGGCTCCAAACTTCCCCTTGGTAGTTTTGGGCTTCTTTCCCAGTGGGTTTGTCTTACAGAGAAAGAAGTTCTGATTGGTGAAGCTGTATATCCAAATCTCACCGTACACCAGGGGTAAACTGTATTCCAGCTTTATACGTTATTCTATGGGCTTGATTGTGTATGTCAACCCCATTAGATTGCATTGGTGTCCTGCCAGTCGAGAGTCCTGAGACTCAGAACTGAGAGCCAGTTCTGGAGCAAGGTATTGCTTGCCCTGGGGTGTGGTCAAGGTGATCATTGGCTTTCCCCAGAAGATCCCTGACTTTGTCCTCCCTCCCTCAAATCCTTTCGTAATCTCAAGATTTTGACCCATCCTCAGAGGCACAGAGGTCAACAAGCACTTTGATTACTGACACACATTGCACTAATTGAGCTGCATTTACTGAGTCTATGATATACAGTCTTGTCACCAAGTACAGGGAAGTAAAAAAGAATATAAACGAAACCTGAAGGTTTTTTTTTAAGCTTTTTAATTTTTTTTAACATTTATTTATTACTGAGAGACAGAGAGAGACAGAGCATGAGCAGGGGAGGGGCAGAGAGAGAGAGAGAGACACAGAATCGGAAGCAGGCTCCAGGCTCCGAGGCATCAGCACAGAGCCTGACGCGGGGCTCGAACTCACAAACTGCGAGATCGTGACCTGAGCCGAAGGTGGATGCTCAACCAACTGAGCCGCCCAGGCGCCCCAAGAATTTGTTCTTAATTAACTTTTCAGTTTAAAGATTATTTCTGGCGTGCTCTGAGAGCACCCACTTCTCTCTGACTGGCTAGGACAGCTGATCAAGAATAGGTACTCTGCTCCCTCTTTCATCATAAATTGGAAACTGTGAATAAAGTAAGAAAAAAAAAAAGAAAAATAAATAAATAAATAAATAAAAATTACTTCTGATTCCCCTTCATGTCTAGAGTAGAAATTTCTAGAATTCAGGGGCACCTGGGTGGCTCAGTCGGTTAAGCATATCTGACTTCGGCTCAGGTCATGATCTCACAGTCCATGAGTTCAGGCCCCACGTCAGGCCCTGTGCTGACAGCTCGGAGCCTGGAGCCTGCTTCGGATTCTGTGTCTCCCTCTCTCTCTCTGTCCCTCACCCCCTCATGCTCTGTCTCTCTCACTCTCGAAAATGAATAAATGTTAAAAAAAAAAAAAAAAAAGAAATTTCTAGAATTCAAAGATGAGACTTTACAAAGTGTTTATCAGCTCACATTCCCTTCTATCTCATTGATAAAAGTAAAAGTTTAGCAGTTAGCTAAAAGTTTAGCTCTCAGCTCATCATCTTAAGTAGATTAAATACCACATTCCTGTTTATTAAACAAAAATATTGGTACTCATAGGCAAAATCAAACCAAATCAAAACAAACCGACAGCTCCCAAAAAGCCCAAAACTAAAAATCCAACTCAAAGCAGATTTAGAGCAACCCCCTCCACACTCTGGGTTTTCTTAAAAAGTTTTAAATATCCTTGCAATTAAATTTATAAATGCTCTCCTCTCTGTCTTCTGAATGATGATATTTTCAGTGTTTGGAATTAAGTTTTGTCTAAGCCATAACTTACAGTGTCGGATGCTGGTGTCGGGCTGCTGGGGGCCCCACTCTACTGCTCTCTAGTTGTGTGAGCTCTTGGGTACTTCCTTTTTCCTTAATTTTTGCCTCTCTAAAAGAGGAACAAATATATGAATCCTATTTTATAAGCATGAAGATTAAAATAAGAGTTTGCTCATAAGAACTGAAGAGTTCAACACACGAGAGCTAGTCTTACCAATGTTAGTAGATCAAGCCCATGGTTTGCATTTTAGTTAAGTGATGTCTGCATACAGGTGCTGGCATAATTAGGCAGGTCAAGGGTGAACTGCCTTGGATAATTTAAGGCTGTTTTTGCAGTCAGTGGAGCAGGCGGCAGAGATTGAGCCAACTGATTTCCCTAGGTGTCAAGGCCTAGAGAGAGATGGTAATTCTCTCAGTGCAGGAGAAAAGCGAGGCCTCCCCAGGGCTATTGGTGACAATAAAATAACTTCAGGGATGCCTGGGTGGCTTAGTCGGTTGGGTGTCTGACTTCAGCTCAGGTCATGATCTCACGGTTCCTGGGGTTCAAGCCCCAAGTCAGGCTCTGTGCTGACAACTCAGAGCCTGGAGCCTGCTTCAGATTCTGTGCCTCCCTCTCTCTCTGCCCTTCCCCTGCTTGTGCTCTCTCTCTCAAAAATAAATAAACTTTATTTTTGAGAGAGATACAGCGTGGGCGAGGGGCAGAGAGCGAGAGGGAGACAGAATTCCAAGCAGGCTCTGAGCTGTCGGCACAAGCCTGACTCGGGCTCAAACTCACGAACGGTGAGATCATGACCTGAGCCAAAACCCAGAGTCAGATGCTTAACTGTCTGAGCTACCCAGGCACCCCAGAACAAATTGTTTTTTCATAACTACAAAAGGAAACTGGTTAAGATTCAGTGCTTAAAAATTTCAACAATCTAGAGGCCCCTGTGTGGCTCAGTCGGTTGAGCATCTGACTTCAGCTCAGGTCATGATCTCCTGGTTCATGGATTTGAGCCCCGCATGGGGCTCTCTGCTGACAGCTCAGAGCCTGCAGCCTGCTTCAGATTCTGTGTCTCCCTCCCTCTCTGCCCCTCTCCTGCTTGCACTCTGTCTCCGTCTCTCCCTCAAAAATAAACATAAAAAATTTTTTTTTTTTTTAGATTTCAGCAATCTAAGCCAAGTTAGTATTTTGGTTTTGGTTTCCTTTAATGGGCAAATTTTCAAATAGGGATGGGGTGGGGGGGGGCATCTGGGTGGTTCAGTTGGTTGAGCATCCAACTTTGGCTCAGGTCATGATCTTACAGTTCGTGAGTTCAAGCCCTTCATCAGGCTCTGTGCTGACAGCTCAGAGCTTGGAGCCTCCTTTGGATTCTGTGACTCCCCCTCTCTCTCTGCCCCTCCCTGGCTTGCATTCTGTCTGTCTGTCTCTCTCTGTCTCAAAAATAAACATTAAAAAAAATGAAAAATAAAATAGGGATGATTTAAAACATCGTTTTCTGGCTTTGCCTGGGCGGCAGGGAGGCAAGGTCCAAGTAAGATAATCAGGGTGAAATTTAGAATTTCTACGGTATTTGGGACATAATTCAGAGATATTAAAAAAAAAAATAAGAACTCTTGGTGTATGGCATTTAAAAATCTGTTTAAATCCTGTGAATTGTTGGCATTATTATTTGTTCTTTTGGTTAGCAAATATTTATTGACACTGGCCAGGCACTGGAGCTAAAATAATGAGACAGACCCAGGTGCTGCAGCCTAGAATGTAGGAAAAATGATAGTCAATTATATCATTATAAAGCAAGATTAGTGCCATGGTGCTCTTATTATCCTTGTTTTAGGATGAAAAAAAACAAGGGAAAGAGAAGTTGGCTGATGAGACTGCAGTCCTGTTTACACGTAGTTGATCACAACCAGTTACAGATTTCTTTGTTCCTTCTGCACCTGCACTCTTTACTGATTAACCTAAACGAAAAGGAAAAGAAAGAAGACAGAAGAGTTAAACCCAGGGTCACATTTTCAGTACTTGGCAGCCGGTCCTCAAACCTGGAAAACTGGTTTCAGCACTCACGCACTTTGTCACTAAGCTAAGACTTTCCTTTGAGCAGTTCATGCAAGAGCCCTCGCCCGCAGAAAACTGGACATCCCGAATCGCTTGTAATGTCAGCTGTTACACAGAATCCCTGGCCCTCATTTGCAATATAGCATGAGCTTACAAAACATTGTTGCTTTCTTAGTAGTTAAATAAATGCCATTTCAGGAATACGAATTCCTGAAACCCTGGAATTTTACTCTGCTACATTTTCAATGGGAGATATTCGGGGCGAGACAAAAATTTCATGTTCAGAGGACGTTCGACATACGGCCTCCCCAGGGTGTTAGTACAAGACCTTCCTGAGGTCTGGTAGGTCAGGCACCTTGCCTACTACTCTGCCTGTCCCTTTCCCTTGCGTATTTAGTCTTTTATTCCGTTTAAGAAAGTCTTATTCATGTACAGACTTTTTCTGGCGTGCTCTCAACTACATCTACGGCAACGCCTAATTACTGGCACACAGTGGCAAGTGAATAAATGTTTGCAAGAAGAAATTACTGGGGAGCGCCTGGCTGGCTCAGCCGGCAGAGCATGCGATTCTTGATCTCAGGGCTGTAGGTTTGAGCCTCACATTGGGTGTAGAGATTACATAAAAATGAAACCTTAAGGGGCACCTGGGTGGGTCAGTCGGTTAAGGGTCCGACTTCGGCTCAGGTCATGATCTCACGGTTCGTGAGTTTGAGCCCCATGTCGGGCTCTGTGCTGCCAGCCCAGAACCTGGAACCTGCTTCCGATTCTGTGTCTCCCTTTCTCTCTGCCCCTCCCCCACTGGTGCACACGCGTGTGCACACACACTCTCTCTCTCTCAGAAATAACTAAATATTAAAAATAAAAATAGATAAAACATAAAATCTTTTTTAAAAAGAATAAATTACTGGAGACATATGGCCGTCACCATTTTTCAGATCTTATCGCATAAACACTGCTAGCTCAAATTTCACAGCAGACTATAAAAGAGAGGAGTTTGTTTTGTTTTTACAAGGATATACTTAAAAGTTGTAATCATTCGCTAAAATTGGAGATACGATTCTTTCATTTTCCAATGGTAAGATAAATCTCACAAGGTTAATATTAAATAAAGCAAAATAATCCCCAGATCAAGCTGATCTGTATTCAGTATTCAATGAATACTGAGAATGTAAGATTTTCTTACATTCTGTGGGGTGTCTTTTCACTCTCTTGATGGGGTCCCTTGAGGCACAAAAGCCCTTAGTTTCGTTGAAGTCCAATTCATCTATTTTTTCATTGAACAGTATTCAATGAAAGGTACTAATCCTGGTAAAGAAACACTGTGTTCCTCAGAAAATGTGGGCACTGGGTGAAGCTGAATATTGCTTAGGAATGGAGGCACAGAGAAGGGACTCAGGAATGTCCGACTTGCTGATGGGATCTTTCACCGTTTCTGGTGTAGCGGGTTTCTATACTAGTAGGAGATCCATGCCTCAGGCTATCAGGGTTTGAGACCACTAGCCTTCAGAGTCATCTGGCTATTGCCTGGGTGGACAGCTAGTTCTTCTCCGGGGACAGACAACCATACTGGGACATGTAAGCTCTTTCTACTTAAAGTGGAACATAAATACACCGGTATACCATTGAGAATACCCATGTGTAAGTATCAAGCTCTTCTATTAATATCTGACATACCTTTTACACTTGGATGGCCAGTTGGTATTAAGGACCTTGATATAAAGGTCCTTATTAAAGCCATTAATTTGGATAGCTCTCAAAAATGAAATATTGCCTGAAGACATTAAAGTTACATAATGTATGTTTTTCTTCAAGTAAATGTTTAATCACCAATTAATTATTCCATTGGTCAAACGCTATTAATTTACAGTGCAGGGTTAATTCTGTAGTATGTTAAATCTTGGCATGTTTTTATTAGGGACTAATTTAATTTCAAGTAAATTGAAACCCATGGCATTATACAGATTATCAAAATGTATAATTGATATTGACATCAGAAGGGTACCTGGGTGGCTCAGTCGGTTGAGCGTCCAACTCTTGATTTCATCTCAGATTATGATCCCAGGGTCTTGGGTTCGAGTCCCGCCTCGGGGGCTCAGTATGGAGCCTGCTTGAGGTTTTTTTTTCTCTTCTCTCTCTCAAATAAAATTTAAAAATATTTACATCAGAGCTTTAGAAACTCAATAAAACAAGTACTAATCAACTACCTGAACTAGATAAGTAATGTGTCAGGTGCTTTGGGGGGGATGCAGAGATGTTCAAAACAGGATTTCTACCCCAAAGATCAAAGAGAGATAATAAATGAGGAAGACAAAGCAGAAATTGAATAAGGGAAGTACAAATGAAAAGCTACCGACCAGAGAAAAGGAGGAAGTTCATTCAAAATATAAAGAATTGAGAAGGATTCAAGGAAGGAGATGGGTTTGGGCTACAGTGTAAAAAATTGGTGCTTATGGGCTGAAAGTTTATGGGGCACCTGGGTGGCTCAGTCGGTTGAGCGTCCGACTTCGGCTCAGGTCATGATGTCACGGTCTGTGAGTTCAAGCCCCGTGTCAGGCTCTGTGCTAACAGCTCACAGCCTGGAGCCTGCTTCGAATTCTGTGTCTCCCTCTCTTTCTGCCCCTAACCCACTCGCATTCTGTCTCTGTCTCTCTCAAAAATAAATAAAACATTTTTAAAAAATGCATGTTTACGCCATGCCTACACCTCACACGAATTCGTATGTTGAAATTCTAATGCCCAATGTGATGGTGGTGGGATGTGGGGCCTTTGGAAGGTGCTTAGGTTATGAGAGTAGAGCCTTCGTGGATGGGATAGGGCTCTTCTAAAAGAGGCCCAAGACAGCTTCTTTGGAAAGGGTATTCCTTGGTCGCAAGTAATTGTTTGAAGGACACATAGATCATAGATGTTATAAACTCTGCCATATGTAACTTGTCTTTCTACTGCTCATATGCTTGAACAACTGACTGATTGCCTGTGAAATTCTTGAATCACAGCTTTTTCCCCTCAAAATTGCTTGCTGTGTTGTCTTTCTTTCTAACAGCTCTACTGAGATATAATTCACATACCATGCAATTCACTCATCTAAGGTATACAATTCAATGGGTTTTGGTGTATTACATTATTAAATTTTTTTTAATGTTTTAATGTTTATTTATTTTTGAGAGAAAGAGGGAGAGAGAGAGACAGACAGACAGAGCGTGCGGCGGGGGAGGGGCAGAGAGAGAGGGAGACACAGAATCCGAAGCAGGCTCCAGGCTCCGAGCTTCGAGCTGTCAGCACAGAGCCCGACGTGGGGCTCGAACCCATTAACCATGAGATCATGACCTGAGCTAAAGTCAAACGTTTAACTCACTGAGCCACCCAGGTGTCCCACATTATTAATTTTTTAAATTGTGGTATAATATATAACATAAATTTGCCATTTTAACCTTTTTTAAGTATACAATTTAGTGGCATTCATTGCAATCACAGTATTGTGCAACCATCCCCATGATCCATTTCCAAAACTTTTTCACCACCCCAAATAGCAACTTTGTAACAATTAAGCCCCAGTCCCTGGTAACCTATAATCTACTTTCTGTCTCTATGAATTTGACTACTTTAGGTACCTGACAGAATTAGAATTATATAACATTTGTCCTTTTGTACATGAGTTATCGCAGCATGATGTTTTCATGGATCACTCGTGTGTAGCATACATCAGAGCTTCATTCCTTTTTAAGGCTGTATAGTATTCCATCGTATGAATATACCACATACTGTTTACCTATTCATTCATTCATGGACGCTTGGATTGTTTCCACCTTTTAGCCATTGTGAATAATGCTACAATGAACATTGGCAAAGGAGGATTTGCTCCAGCCCCTGCTTTCAATCCTTTGTGTATAAATTTAGGACCTGGAATTGCCGGATCATTTTGTAACTCTACGTATTGCTTCTTGAGGAACTGCTCAGCTATTTTCTGTAGTGACTGTAGTGTTTTACATTCCGACCAGCAACGTGCAAGGGTTCCAATTTCTCTGCATCTTTGCCAACACTTGTCACTTTTTCATTTTACTGATAAAAGGTATCTCAATAGGAATGACATGATATCTCTTTGCAGTTTCGATTTGCATTTCCCTAAAGATTAGTGATGTCGAGCAACTTTCCTGTGTTTATTGGCCATTGTATATCTTGTTTGGAGGAATATCTGCTTAAATCCTTTGTCTATTTTTGAATGGGGTCGTTTATTTTTTGTTGTTGTATTGGAGTTACTTATGTATTCTAGATATCAACCCCTTTTCAGATACACGATTTGTGAAGATTTTCTTACATTCTGTGGGGTGTCTTTTCACTCTCTTGATCGTGTCCCTTGAGGCACAAAAGCCCTTAGTTTCGTTGAAGTCCAATTCATCTATTTTTTCATTTTGTGAACTGTGCTCTTGGTGTCCTACCCACTAAATCATTGCTAAATCTAATGTCATAAACATTTCCCACTACGTTCCCTATGTTTTCTCCCAAGATTTTTGTAGTTGTAGTTAAGATTAGGTCTCTCATTCATTTTGAGTTAATGTTTGCATATGGTGTAACATAAGGGTCCAAATTTATTTTTTGCATGTGGAATCCAAATTTTCCCACCACCATTTGTTGAAAAGACTGTTCTTTCCCTATTGAATGGTCTTGGCACCCTTGTCAAAAATCAATTGACCATACATGTCAGGGTTTATTCTTGGGTTCTGTAGTTTATTCCATTGGCCTATATGTCTCTCCTTATGCCAGTACCACACTGTTTAGCTTTGCAGTAAGTTTTGAAATGAAGAAGTGTGAATCTTTCAACTTTGTTCTTTTTTTCTTCAGATAGTTTGGCTATTTGAGATTCCTTGAGATCTCATATGAATTTTAGGGTGAGTTTTTCTGTTTCTGTAAAAATGCCACTGGGATTTTAATACAGATTGCATTGAATCTGTACATTGCTTTGGGGAGTGTTGACATTTAACAATATTCCAGTTCACGGATGTGGGATATCTTTCCATTTATTTAGGTCTTCTTCAACTCACAGAAACGTCTTGTAGTTTTCAGTGTGCAACTCTTTAACCTCCTTGATTCAGTCTATTCCTAAGTATTTTGTTCTGCTTAATGCTATCGTAAATGAAGTCATTTCACTAGTTCCTTGTTAGATTGTTCACCACAAATGTATAGAAATACAACTAATTTGGGAGTGTTGATTTTATATTTGAATCCTCACTGTATTCATTTATTGGATCTAAATTTTTTGTGTGTGAATTCTTTAGGGTTTTCTATATAAGATCGTATCATCTATGAATGGAGACCCTTTTAGTTTCTTTCCAGTTTAGCTGTCTTTTACTTGTTATTCTTGCCTAATTGCTCTGGCTAGAATTTCCAGTACTCTGTTGAATAGGAGTGGTGAAAGCAGGTATCTTTGCCTTGTTCCTGATCTTGGAGAAAAAGCTTTCAGCCTTTTACCATTGAATGTGATGTTAGCTGTGAGGTTTTTTTGTATTTCCGTATTTCGTATGGTCTTTATCATCTTGAGGGAGTACCTACTATTTATTGAGCATTTTTATCATGGAAGGGTGTTGAATGTTACCATATTTTTTCTTTTTCTTTTAATTTTTTTTAAGTTTATCTATTTTTTTTTTTTAATTTTTTTTCAACATTTATTTATTTTTGGGACAGAGAGAGACAGAGCATGAACGGGGGAGGGGCAGAGAGAGAGGGAGACACAGAATCTGAAACAGGCTCCAGGCTCTGAGCCATCAGCCCAGAGCCCGACGCGGGGCTCGAACTCACGGACCGCGAGATCGTGACCTGGCTGAAGTCGGACGCTTAACCGACTGCGCCACCCAGGCGCCCCAAGTTTATCTATTTTGAGAGAGAGAGCATGTAAGCGGAATAGGGACAGAGAGAGAGGGGAGAGAGAATCCTAAGCAGGCTCTGCATTATCAGCACAGAGCCTGATGTGGGGCTCAAACTCAGGAACCATGATATCATGACCTGAGCTGAAATCAGGAGCCGGACGCTCAACTGACTGAGCCATCCAGGCACCACCCCTATGGTATTCTCTTTCTGTATCAGTTCAGATGATCATGTTTTGTCTTATTTTGTTTTCCCTTCATTGTGCTTCATTATGTCATGTTAGATAAAAAAGGTAAAACTAGGCAGGGACCCTAAACTGAGTGGTTTCGAATGAGGATTGGAAGGCTCAGCTGAGGTGTCTCTGTTCTTCTGCCTCTGCCTTAGGCCAGGCCCTTGTCTTACACTTGGACTCTTAACAACAGCCTTTTCAAAATAGTCCTCATTTTACTGTCAGCAGATCTTGGAATGATGGTCTTTGAAGAACTTGCAGTCTGCTGGGAATAAAGAATTTCTTTAAAAAAAAATTTTTTTTAATGTTTATTTTATTTTTGAGAGAGAGAGAGAGCACAAACAAGGGAAGGGCAGAGAAAGAGGGGGACAGAGGATCCAAAGCAGGCTCCGTGTGGACAGCAGAGAACCTGATGTGGGGCTCGAACCCATGAACCGTGAGATCATGACCTGAGCCCAAGTCGGGCGCTTAACCGACAGAGCCACCCAGGTGCCCCGGGAATAAAGAATTTCTAATTCAGTTGATCTCATTGGATGCTGGGCTTTTAATGAAAGATTTGGTTTGTCCCTTGTCTGCAGACTATAATAACCTGTTTCATTTCTAACCTCATCATAATATTGAATGAGTACATATGTTAGGACATAAATATAAATCTTAAATGTAAATTCAGTGTTTTACGTTTAAATCCGGAGTCTTCAGGGCTTTCGTACATCTGAAGCAAACAAATAGTCTGCTTCTTATATGTTTATTGCTTAAATAAATACTCCAGCAGGCTGGGGATTCATTTGGTTTTGCAAATTTTATGCATATTTCCATTTAATATCTTATTTTCTCCTGAACCATTCGGGATGGAACATTTCATGTATAGAACAGAATTGGGTTGATTCAGACACCCAGCCCCTAAGGGGAAAAGTGTCAATTTTTGATATATTGAAGAATGGCTCCTACAGTCTACACTGTGGAAGGAAATGGAATGTGGCCTATGTGCGGTATTAGAATAAGACTTAGAATTGCCTACCTTCAAAATTCATCTTAGGGTAACAGGTAAGAACAGTTCTGGAAGTCCCAACTCTGCTAGCTGGGTGATCATAGTCACTTAGCCAAGGTGGTCTCAGTTTTCTGTAGAATGATGATCATAGTGAATTCAAGGGGAATGCTGTGAGGAGCTGTGATCGTGGCTATCACATTTCTTCTCTGAGCCTCATTTCTATCAAAGGAAGGAATCTGGATGAGATTATCGCTGGGCCATAATTTCCTGAAATCCTGTTTATATGTTTAAGTCGGTATTTCCCAAAATATGTTTCTCAGGAGGGAATGTGATAGGACATTCCTTACTTTTTTAATTTTTAAAAATGTTTATTTATGAGAGAGAGAGAGAGAGAGAGAGAGAGAGAGAGCATGAGTGGAGGAGGGACAGAGAGAGAGAGACACACACACAGAATCTGAAGCAGGCTCCAGGCTCTGAGCCGTCAGCACAGAGACCAACGTGGGGCTCGAAACCATGAACTGTGAGATCGTGACCTGAGCTGAAGTTGTACACTTAACTGAGCCACCCAGGCGCCCCAGGAGATCCTATATTTTAATAGTTATGGCAGACAAGGTAGAGTTGACAACAGGGCCGGCACAGCTAAGGGGATATGCCTGCGGCCTGCAGTCAGGTTTGCTCGGCCTCACAAACCCCAGCTGCCTCTCAAGACGCTACCCCACAGCTTTCCGTGATTATCAAGAGTAAGTGAGGCGATGAACGACTAGTTTTATAACCATTTGGGGGCCGTGGGATATAGGAAGAAGAGGCAATACAAGTTTAATTCCATAGCAACAACTTGGTGCACACAGAACTGCCCACTGGGAGATTCGGGCATGTAGACTCATTCAGCACGTGAGCTTCTGGAGGAATCCTAGAACAGACCCCTCAGCTGGAAGGGGGAGAGAGCTGAGTCTGGTACTGCTGTGTGGACCCCAGACCCTGGAGGCCCACTGCAGTATAAGGAGGGAACAGGCATTAGCCTTAACACCCTGTGGTTGATTTCTTGGGCTCAGAAGCACTGCAGTAGCAAGAGGGCATCAGGAGTGGCCAGCCAAGTTGTACGTGGTTTGACATCCCCATATAACCAGCATCCCAAACGCTGTGGTGATCAGGGACCAGAAACATAAAATGGCAAGGCGGGGGGCAAGGCTGAGCAGGAGCCTTTCCCCCCTGATGCCATCTGTGAATCTTCTTGTAAGAAAGTGATGTCATAATGGAAGGTCCAGATGGAAGGTAAGACATTTAACATGCTTCTCCTTCAAGAGCCATATCACGTGGTCTCGTTGATCAAACAATGTTCTCAAAAGAGGACAGAAATTATTTTAAAGAGAAGAAATGGATGAGTGGGGACAGGAAGAAGACAAAGAACCTTACCCCCAGAGATAGAAGTATTCTGGGTCGGCAAAATTGCTGACATTCACTCTGATGGCAAAGAGTCAGAGGGGTGCTGAATGGTGAAACTGTATATAAAACAGAGGACTAAAGCCTACGAAAATAAAGAATGTCTGAAAATTGTGCTTCAAATTAAATTATATGCAGTGGTTGCAAATGAATGAATGAATGGATTGAATGAATGAATAGATGTGTTGAGTTTGGTACAAAATGTCACTATCTTCGATTATGAAACGTCTATAAAAATGAGCTGACAGGAAAAAAAAGTGGAAGCGTTTAGGACAATCTAAAATACCATAATATGAAAGATATTAGTAAGTATATTAATACAGTATATGTATGTATACTATTATAGTATATATATAGCTATATTTAACACAGGTGTGCAACCAGGTCAGGAAGCTGTCAAAGTTCATGATGTTATTGGGGCATCTGGGCGGCTCAGTCAGTTGAGCATGTGACTCGAGCTCAGGTCATGATCTCCTGGTTTGTGAGTTCGAGCCCCACATTGGGCTTGCTGTTGTCAGCCTGTCAGCCCAAAGCCCACTTCCCATCCTCTCTCCCCCTCTCTTTGCCCCTCCCCTGCTTGTGCTCTCCCCAGTAAATATTTTTTTAAAAGTTCATAATGTTATTATTTGGGGTAAGGCTAGGCTGCTAAAACAGAGACACTAAATATAGTGGCTTAAAGCATACACAGTTGACCCTTGAACAACGTGGCGGTTAAGAGTGCCAACCCCCCTCGCAGCTAAGAGTCCACATATAACTTTTGATTCCCTGCAAACTTAACTACTAGTAGCTAACTGCTGACTGGAATTTTACTGATAACTGTCTATTAACACGTATTTGTATGTTACATGCATTATATACTGTATTCTTACAATAAAGTAAGTCAGAGAAAATAAGGTGTTATTAAGAAAATCATAAGGAAAATACATTTCTAGTTCTGCTCAGATATATATATATATATATATATATATATATATATATATATATAAACACCCTGCATGTAAACGGATCCATGCAGTTTAAACCCATATGTTCAAGGGTCAACTATCCAAGTGTCTCCTTCCATGGCAGTCTTGAGGTGAGGAGCCCATGTCACAGGCACAGATCTGTCAAACAAGGACCCAGATGTCTTCTAAGCTGTGTGTTCCACCCCTCGGACTTAACAACTGACTGTTGGTGATGCCTGCTGTCTCTTTCCTCAGGACTCCTTGTTCAGTCCATTACACTCAGGAAGTGTTGGGGGAACTCGTTTAACACACCTTTGCCAATAATCTTTTGTAAAAAATGCATTTCCATTACTACGTGCTTTAATTATATTTTCATCAAAACACTGGAGCTGCAGATTTAGATAATTTAAAAAATGGAAAATGTCTCCCATGCAACCTAATTACCAAAATCACGCTAAACAGTTAACTCAATGAGTCTTCCTTTCTGTCATTAAAAAAAAAAAAATGTGACTTTATTTTTCAATTCAAGTAAACTGTTAACATATTTTGAGGAATAGAATAAAAACTACCGAGAGATAAATGATGCAACAAATCTTGTAAAAGCAGTTAAGTCAAGATTAAAATGCTGTTGTAGAACAGCAATGTAGTAGAACATTTCATTCTGTAAATTTTTCTCATTTACTTATGCAATATAATATGCAGCTACAGTCTTAAGTTATTCATAAAGCAGAGGGGATGCTAAAAGGAATGTTACACCTTTGGCACACGTGTGCGCACATGTATACCGAACTCTGGTGTTTGGAAATAAACACAAATCATGTATAAAATTAAGTAATTCCATTAATTTTGTGAGACACACTGATCAAACTTTTTCAAAGTGATTAATGAGAGTAAATATAGACTGGTAAAAGTCAATTGGTCTCGTATCTAGTATAAATTGGATTTTTTTTCTAACATGAAATAGTATATATTAAATATTTCATAAGATGAATTAAGTTCAGGACTGTAACTGGAATATTTTAGATGCCTGGATAAATAGATCTTAAATAGCTTCTTGTGTCATGCATACCAAATCTCAAGGAAGTCATGTAAAAATTTACCACAGATTTTGTCTGGTGAAATATGAAAAGTCAGAAAGCTCTCCCGTACTGACCTGTGCTGCTTTGGTTGTTGGGTGGTGTTTTTCTAAACCAGCAAGCTCATTCTAAGGATTGGTCTAGAGAGTAGCTGAAAAGAATTGCTTATGTTTTAAATACAGGACCCCGAAAAGTGCCATTTAGATGGTGAATCTTTCTTTTTTTTATTTTTATTTTTTTTATTTTATTTTTTTTTAATTTTTTTTTTCAACATTTATTTATTTTTGGGACAGAGAGAGACAGAGCATGAACGGGGTAGGGGCAGAGAGAGAGAGGGAGACACAGAATCGGAAACAGGCTCCAGGCTCCGAGCCATCAGCCCAGAGCCCGACGCGGGGCTCGAACTCCCGGACTGCGAGATCGTGACCTGGCTGAAGTCGGACGCTTAACCGACTGCGCCACCCAGGCGCCCCTAGATGGTGAATCTTTCTTACTGATGCTCTGATTTTCCATCTCCCATCTCCCTCACGAGTAATTCATACTTTTGGCAGTAACTGAGGAGCGGAAGAGGGGAGGTCAGTAAGGGAAAATCAGCGTTACTGGTACTGCCCATGCTTTATGACACACGTATCTGATTTCAGAAAGTCCCCACGAGGGCCAGCGTGTTCTATGCCTGAAGCCCCAGTTCGCCTTCAGCAGAGCAATGACTAAGACAAGAAAAGGTAAAAAGTTTTACAGCTGGGAGTATGGCAACTTGACTAAGCACACCCAAATAATGGTTCAAATGATCCCGTTGTTTGGAGCCCTGGAGATTTTTTTTTTTTTTTCAAGTTTATTTATTTTTGCGACAGAGAGAGACAGAGCATGAACGGGGGAGGGGCAGAGAGAGAGGGAGACACAGAATTGGAAACAGGCTCCAGGCTCTGAGCCATCAGCCCAGAGCCTGACGCGGGGCTCGAACTCACGGACCGCGAGATCGTGACCTGGCTGAAGTCGGACGCTTAACCGACTGCGCCACCCAGGCGCCCGCTGGAGCCCTGGAGATTTTTACACCTTAGGTCGGTGCACCTTAGATTTCGAATAGGTGAGGGGTGTGCTTTCCTTTTGAGAAGTGGGAGAAGGAGAGTTCTACAAGCAAAAGTGACAAAGGAGACCCTGTGATATCAGGAAAGAGGACATCTGGGAAGCTGAAGATCCAGAAATGCGATAAAGGCGCCCATGTCCACGAAGTACTTGGACATCTTCACACGCACAGGGACTTGTGCTGGAAGGCTGCTACTCGAAGTCACTGATCAGTTTGAGTTCTTTCCTGCCCCTCTCCGGCCTGATTAGTTCCACCTTTTCTCATTCCTGTGCACGCTATTCCACAACACGGAAACTCACGAAACCATGCAAAACTGTTCATTCAATGCTTGCTACCTGCCCTGTGCCGGGTCCTGTGCTAAAGGTTGTACGGGGAAGACAAGTCCCTGCCCTTCGGTGACCTCAGCACAGCACTACCCCAGGGCACTATGCGACAGACTCAAAGCGGGAGCAGGAATAAGCTCCGGATGTAGAGGAGATTAAGGCTGTGAAGACTGGGCTAGCCTAGGGAACACCTCACAAAGGAGGAGAGAGACCCCCCGGAAGGATGATTGGATTTGCCCCACCTGGAGAAGGGCAAAGACCCTCCCCAACCTCTGAGACACTTGACCCAATTGTTAGAATCGTTGAGGTTTTGGAAATAACACTGCTCAGGGATGGGTGGGTATGAGGTGCCTGTGGGAACAGTGGCCAGAGGGAAGGCTGGTTCCCTACGGGCACTCACAGACATTAACGCATCGATTTCCCTGTAATTGTTTGCCTATCCCATTGGCGACCATCACCCGAGCAGAGCACAGAGTCCTGAGGCACAGAGAAAGCAGTGGTTCTCAGCCTCAAGCATACATACATTAGATGGATCGAGGGGAAACTGGTACAGAGGACTGGATTCTCCCACCTCCACCGCTATCAGAACTCTGATCTGGGCGGCCTAGGGTGGGATCTGGCATCAGTTGTTTTTAAATGTTTATTTTTTTTTAATTTTTTTTAAGTTTATTTATTTTTGAGACAGAGAGAGACAGAGCATGAACGGGGGAGGGTCAGAGAGAGAGGGAGACACAGAATCGGAAGCAGGCTCCAGGCTCTGAGCCATCAGCCCAGAGCCCGACGCGGGGCTCGAACTCACGGACCGTGAGATCGTGACCTGAGCTGAAGTCGGACGCTTAACCGACTGAGCCACCCAGGTGCCCCCCGGCATCAGTTATTTTAAAAAAGCATCCTTGGTGAACCTCACATACATCTGGAGCGGAGACACAGGAGTGGGACATGTTGAGGAAAAAACAGGTCAGGGGAAGGAAATGTCCCCAGCAATGCTGCATGGACAGGACCTTTGAATTTTAAGGCAGCACAAGGGCTCTGAGCACCAGGAAGGGGCCTGGAGCAGACGGTATGCCCCTGAGCGGGGAGGTAATTTTGATGAGGGCTGGCATGCGTGGTTTTGGCCACTGGGCACCCAGGTGATTTTGAAATTAGACTCTTAAATGCTGACCATAATCCCATTTCATTGTTCATACCAAGTATTCAAAAAGTCTCTTTCTCTTAACAACTACTGTTTCCATAGCAAATCCTTCTCCATCTCTGGTAGCTCGTCATGTAAGGACGCACCGTGACTTTTTATCGGTGTATTTGCCACTGTGGTTTCCTGGCCATGAAAAAGGATTTGCCACGTGTACCTTGGTGGACCCCCAGGCATTTCTTCTCCCCATATGTTTATCAGTGGGGATGTCTGCACTGCTGTGGGGATAACTTCAGAAAGACTTTAAGGCCCTGGGGAATCCTTGGCCAGAGATCCCCACTGACAAATCACAACCGCCTCCAGCTCCCGGTTTGAAATGAATGATGGTCTGTCAGTTTCTTAAGTATTGAGTTGTTAATAAAGGTAAAAGGGAAATAAAACCTGTCTCCTTCGATGCTGGTTCTGTATAGAACATGAAAATGCCCCAGACAGGACAGTATCATCACTGCACAGGCCCCTGGGTATTAAAGAAAGCTCAAGGACACAGTGTCTTCCTGTCAAATAATCCAGGGAAACTATGGGTGAACTTTTGTCAGCTTGTTGACAACTGGCAACTTCGCCTTAAAGTTCAAGTCTCTGACTTTGTATCATTTAGATTCGTGTCCTTTCACTTAAGGGCTGTAGGGAGGTCATCTCCAGCATATTTCATGAACCTACATGGGTCAGGTACACAGCAGGAGAGAATCCCAAGCCAAATGTATCCATCTAAAACGAAGTCATTGCCAGGCATTTCTAGGTCAGCAACCAGACCGTGCCGGAGTTTGGCTATTTATATTTGTCCTACTGTTTACCTTTCCACTAAGAGCTTCTTTAATTTTTTAGACTTTTTAATTCTAACAATCCTTTCCTTTACCCCTAATCCAGTGGTTTTCAATTAAGTGTTATGAGACTCCTCCAAGGAGCTTTTAAAAACATAAGGATGTCCAGGTCTTAACCTGGACCTTCTTGAAACTCTGGGGTGAAAGCTGGATATGCACACATTTTAAAAATACCTATTAGCTTTCTGAAAGTGAGCTCCTAGGTAAAAACTCCTTCCTAATCCATTTAGTTTCCTGGT
Source organism: Puma concolor (assembly GCF_028749965.1). Classification (NCBI taxonomy): domain Eukaryota; kingdom Metazoa; phylum Chordata; class Mammalia; order Carnivora; family Felidae; genus Puma; species Puma concolor. The sequence goes on from NC_141677.1 coordinate 12,041,338, forward strand.
CCACTCATCTCTAACCGGGTCAACCTTAAATTCCTCATCTCAAATTCACCCTCTACCCAAAAAGCCCATCTCTGACTCTTCAAGGCAGACAAATACGAACTCAAACAAGAGTTTTAAAATAGGATGGAGATTTTAAGTGATGAAGTGTGTGGTCAACCAAAGAAACCGGTTATTGTTTGGAGGGATAAAAAACAGGAATTCTTTTCTTTTCCTTTTCCAAATGAAGTTTAATTGATAATTCAGCTTCAGGAATAAAAATAACTTCTGAAATGAAGAGTATAAATATGTTTAGTGAGTGTTTTTCAGAGTTTATTTCTTTTCTTTCTTTCTTTGCATACAGTGCTGATCCATTCTCTTGCCTGAATGTTATAAAGAAATTAAAATTTTAGGTAGATGAGCTACCTATTCCCATCCTAAAACACCACAAATCCCCTAGTAGCCTCGAAGGCAAAACGCCTCCCCAGTTTTTCCATAATGTTTATGGCTGGAATATAGCACCTGGTTGAAATAAAATAGGGACTCAGAGTTCACTTAAATATGACCCCAAAGGTGTCTGGGATTAAACTCATGGACTCAGATATTTCAGGAATTTGCAAACTACCAGCTACCTACGAAAACGAAGCCCATCCAATTAAATTTATAAAGGCTGAAGGTTCTAAATGGGCCAATGCAGTAAAAGTGTTAAGTTACCAGACAGTTATGAATGGAAAATACCATGTTTCTGTTGATGGAAGTCTATAAAAATCTGAGGAAACAGACTGTAGGTAATGAGCACATTACTGCTTTTCTAGTAACACTTTAACTGCTGTTTGCAACTGTTGTTGCTTGTTTATAACTCATTTCCTGATCGTTGAGGACCGAGATACAAGAATTCCTGCTTTATTCTCTAGAAGCTATCAACAAGACGGAAGGAGCAGAGGGGGAGTGACAGCATACCGCAGCGCAAGCAGAAAAATGGATGAACATCGACAAAACCAAGGCGGTGCTGGGCGCACATGGGGTGTCCTCTGTGAGGAGGCTTCAGATGCAGACAGTGCCAGACTCCCAACCCGTTAGGATGTAACATCTAATCCCAGCGGTGGATGCACACCACGGGCTCGCGGAAACACCTGCTGCGCAGAATGCATTTACCCGAAGATATGTAAAGCTTCTGCAATGCAAGAACTTACCTCTGCCCCTGTTGAGAGTTAGGCCTTTGCTACTTTTTCCTACGAACTCCTTCTTCCCAGGTCGTAAAACCAGAGGCATAAGGCAGTTCGGCCTGGAGAGCTGGAAGGGTTCCAGTCTCTGACCTGTCCCCGGTTATGAACTGCTACCACAGACACTTGTTTAAAAACCGAGCACTTACGGATGGAGGACCTGTACTCACAAGCTCTAGAAAGAGCACAGAAACCTGGACTCAATAAATAATCCTTAAAAACTCATTTTATCTAGTGCTTTTTTTCCTTCCTCTCTGGCAATTAAACTGACTCTCGTATTTCCTGAGGAGGTCCCTAGTTTGGACGATTGTAAGGCATTGAGACCCACTAATTGACTACATAATCCTAAATAATGAAGAACTGACTATAATCTCTACTTAAAAAGTTTTCAGTACTAGAGATCTTTCGGGTCGTTTGTTTTTGTTCCCTGGACAGTATTAAATTCAAATATACCTAATCTTTGGATGAGCAGTAAAGTAAAACGCTAATAGCCCAAATATATTCCCCTAGGGATAATCACGTAAACACGTTAAATATGAAGAATATTTTTTAAAGTATCAAATGTTTACCTAATTCGTGATTTTGTTCCCCCCCCCCCCGATCTTGAATCCTGGGTTATTTTGTAATTTCCCGTTTTTTACTTTTCTTCTGTCCCAGGGGCCTCCTAATTTCATACTACACAAATAATTTGCTTTATCAAAGAAAACAAGAAAAACCTGCTATCTCCTTGTATTTACCTAAAAATCCAGAAATAAAGAAACCTACTTACAAAGCACACTACCTCATACACTGTAGAAACTTAATTTCAGCCAAGTTACACGGCTGCCAATCACTGAGCTGCAAAGTGTTTCTTTCTCTCTCTCCTAACTTAATAAAGCTTGTCAAAGGTTCCAAGAAACCAACTGTGACTTCAGCTTTTATTGCGTTCTGATGGGATCAGTGGTTACAGGGCCCCAGCATCACAGATCACTCTCCCCATACAGGGCGGAGGAGAACGCGGTGTAATCCAGGGCGCCGGGCACGCTGCCCGGCCCGGAGTAGGCGGGCATCCTCTTGATGCAGTACTGGGCCTGATCTGGTGGCAGCTCTCGACGGAGCTCTTCTGCCAGGATGTACGGCTGGAAAAAAAACACACAAGTGTCGGTTAAGATCAGTGGCAGAAAACACAGGAATGTCAGTGGCGTTGATACTCACACATCATCTGCATCTGTTGGATTTAAACAAAGGATCGAAGTCGGGGGGTCTAACAGGGGCGGTAGGAGACAATGGACGGAAGGCTGCGTTTCACTCCTGAGAGCGTATGTGCACGGTGATTTGTCTCGTGGCCAGCAGGAAATCGTAATACGCTTCATAAAGGCAGAGGGAGGACTATCACCAGTATTTCTCAAAATGAGCCATAATGCAAGGGGAAAATACTACAGCCTAAGATTCACACTGGAAAGATAAAGGGACAGTTGGTTTATATCACACACTGATGAGAATATAGGGATGGTTACTTAACGTGATCAACGTTTTCTTTTTTTTAACGTATGTGATTGTGTTTTTAGGAAATGGAGTCATTTTCCTACTCAGTTTATTAAAAAGCTAACTTTGCCACTGGAGAAAACCTCTTTCTAAAGCAAAATAAAATTAACATTAGCAATGGATTTGTTTTTCTTTTCTTTTCTTTTTTTTTGGTAAATGTCAAATGTCCAACAGGAAACAGCATAATTCTAGTAAAACAGACTGGCTGGGGGCAGCTGGGTGGCTCAGTTGGTTAAGTGTCTGACTTCAGCTCAGGGTGTGATCTCACAGTTCGTGAGTTCAAGTCCCGCATCGGGTTCTATGCTGACAGCTTGGAGCCTAGAGCCTGCTTCGGATTCTGTGTGTCCCTCTCTCTCTGCCCCTCCCCTGCTCACACTCTCTCTCTCTCTCAAAAATAAATAAACATTAAAAAAAATTTTTAAAAACCACACTGGTTGGTGAGAGTCAAAAAAATAAATAGCAAATACACTGTAACTTATAGTAGGTTTCTTACGGGGTGGGTGCATTAGATGAGCTTTGCTTTATTACCTCCTCTCCCTCCACCGCCACTCTCATGAGAACAGGATGGATTTTAAAATAAGCATTATTGTTTTCAGGATAGTTTAACTTATCTGATGTTTTAAGGTAATAAGCATGGCCATGCTGATGTTTTAACACCCTAAATTCCTCTTCCCTCTCAGCCAGAACACAGAGGAAAAGAATCATGTCCCACATTGAATTTATACATACTGAGATGTTATTGTTTGGGGAATGAGATTCAAAAATCTTGCACATGCAATTAAACTCCTACTTCATTTCTAGCCCACGTGTAATGAAAAGCCTGCCAATATTTTAAATGACCGAATGGCTATATTTAACTTTGCTCCCGTGGTTGGGCACAAAGTTGAGGTCACTGATCCTTAAGAAAAGGTTCCCGGTTCCACGGTATCTGATTTGTGGGGCATCTACTGACCCAGAATGTGAAATGGCATTTAACCAGTGAAGCACAGAAAAAAACTCTACAGAATATGCACTTGCTTCCTTCTGTCAAATTCACGGTGAGGCCCACACAAAGTGCCAGGAACAGAATGTCTGTGTTTTCTCCGTTCTGTGTTTGCCATCGTTAGGTTTACTTGCTGCTTTTTGATTTCAGTGCTGATGTGATACAAAATATCAAAATGATTTTTACTTGGCAACGCTGTTTCTTGTTTTACCAGATCAATGCACGGACTACCACAAAAGCAGAAGGAAATCTGTCACTGCAGACCTTATCAGAAGCCAGGATCCGGAAGGAGGCAATGACCTGCTCGGCCGTGTCCGTGTCCGCCGTCTCTCTAGTCATGAAGTCGATGAAGGACTGGAAGGTGACGGTGCCCTGTCCGTTGGGATCCACCAGGGTCATGATGCGGGCAAATTCAGCTTCGCCCTGAGGCAAGGTTGCAAAGAAACATGTAATTCAACGAGACACAACCCTCAATGAGGCCTTTCTACCTCCCGACATGCAAATTCCTTAGCGTCTGAAAATTTAAATAGCGACTTAAGTTTATTGCCATGAAATGATGTTACAAGTTGCTGTAGCATCAAGCCAGAAGCTGCTGAAGGTCAGAATTCCTTCCTCCCTCTGACCCATGTAGCCTTCAGGCCTTAACACATTTCCAGAAGAGGAATTCAGAGAGAAAGAGAGATGGGCCTTTTCTCGGACTCCAATCAATCAACAAGAGTAACATTGCTAAGTGGAAGGCAGTTCAGAACGTGGCTCTCACGATTTTTATTTTAAGGGTCTGAGAAGAACCAAAGTAGCTCATGTTCAAAATCCACATTGATGGGTAATAGAGAAGCCGGGGTATACTGTAAATGTAAGATTTTCTTAGCTGATTTATTACTAAAAAAGTTTTTACCTTCTAAGATATTAGTGGGAAAAGCACTTTGAAAATCATCAGGCTACTAAATACCATTCAAGTGTATACACTTCATAAAGGATAAACTGTACAGTATATGAATTACATCTCAACATGGCTGTTAAATCATCAGAAGGGGTGCCTGGGTGGCTCAGTCGGTTAAGCATCCGACTCTTGATTTCAGCTCAGGTCTCCATCTCATGGTTCATGAGATCCAGCCCCATGCTGGGCTCTGTGTTGACAGTGTGGAGCCTGCTTGGGATTCCCCATCTCCCTCTCTCTCTGCCCCTCCCCTGCTCATGCTCTCCTTCAACTCCTCCCCCCCACCTCAAATAAATAAACTTAAAAAAAAAAAAACTTTAAAGAATAAAAAAAAAATCATCAGAAAACTTCATGTTCTCTTCTTTTATTAGAAAATAAAAACCTGACCAATTCCTGAATAAACACACATATTCTGGCTCTGTGAAATTCTTTTTATATAGCAGCAGGCAAGACTTCAAAAATATCCTATACAATGAAAGTGCACTGATCCCAAGTGTGCCGTCATAATTTAAGTGAGTCACCTCCTAGAAGTCCAAAGTCAATAAAATATCAAATCTTAGTAAAATTTTCACTTCTGTCTTACCAAATCATAACCCATGGAAATCAAGCAGGCTCGGAAATCTTCATGATCCATCAGGCCATTCTTCCTCTGCCAACAAAGAAAATAAACAGAGAAGCTGAACGTTAGGGACAAATCAAATAAGAATCCAGTAAGAGAAGGGCCATGTTGAGCCCTGCCGAAGAGACTGTAAAGGTCACTCTAGTTATCAGGGGATGGGGCTAACACGGGAATGTTACAAAATAGTTTCTTAAAAATGAAAAAGGAGGGCGATGCCTGGGTGGCTCAGTTGGCTGAGTGTCTGACTCCGGCCCAGGTCATGATCTCCTGGTTCGGGGAGTTTGAGCCCTGTGTCGGGCTCTCTCTGGTCAGCCCGCTTCGGATCCTCTGTCCCTCTCTCTCTCTGTTGTCCACCCCCCCCCCCCCCCCCCGGTTAATTCTGTCTCAAAATAAACTTAAAAAAAAAAAAAAGGAAAAAAAGAGGAAAGGGGGATAACCACCAGACAAAAATTAAAGGAGATTACACATGCAAGAAAGCAGCAGGAAAAAAACCACCTAGTGCCGAATGGCCCGGTCAGGAACTAACTACTGCCACCTACTGATGACAGATCACTAATGGTCCAGAGAAATTATCACGCTCTCATGGCCCCAGCAGGTCCTCTTTGTGAAGCTCCCGGAAGACACCAGGTTTCCTAGGACTCCCACAATGGCACAGCGACCCCCAAACCACTCTCCGGCTCGTGGGCCAGGATGGAGCGGCCCTCCCACGCATCAGACAGCCATGCTCGGAAATGCAGTGGGCGTCTGTCCAGAGCAGCGTGCAAGAAGGCCCAAGGGGACGAGGGCTGTCACAGCCGAGGAAAGGCCGGGTCAGGACAAACAGTGCCCTCAACTCTACAGACACCCAGGTGTCCCCACAAAGCCCTGGGTGTGATAGGAAGTGCGTGCCGTGCTGAAGATTTTCTTGCAAGTATTGAGGAGTCAGCATCAGTATGAACTTAAAAATAAGAAAACACCTTTAAGGTTATTTTTTGATATTTTCACTTGCCCATGAAATGGCCCGTCCCAGAAGCGAATGGCAAGTTCTGTTTTCCTATGAATGGAGACTGCACGTGTCTGTTCTCATGCCTGTGCCTGGGGCTCAGTCACTGACCTGCCCTCCCGGGGACATCCGCTCGTGCAATGCTTTCCTACCTCGCTGACACTTATTTCAGGCTGACTTTCCTTAGCTCTCTTTCTCTGCTTCCTCTGCCTCCTTCACACACAGTTACTTCCCCACAGTCTGGGCCCTTCCCTCTTCCTGCTCTCCAGGCTGTCCTGCCACAAACACCAGCACGTGGGGACCCCTGCAGGGCTCAGCCCTGAACCCTAACTGGGTTGCCAGCTGGCCGGGGCACCTCTTCATATAACGCTCACTCCACTGGCACGGCAGTCCTCTTCTCATGCCCTCCAGGCTCGGAATATCCAGGTTATCTGTAATCTCTCTCTCTGCTCCGCCCCCCAATCCTGTGGTTCCGTCCTCCCCGATTTCTGTCTCAGCGAATCTCAGCTCTGCCCTCTTGTCCTCACGTGTACCTCTGCTATGCCCCCGCCCAGGGACTCCCGTTCCTCTCCTCTCCCTTCTCCAAGAGCCTCCGGTCTGTGCCTCCACTCCCCGCCCCCTACCATCCAGTGCAGTCCATCGTAGCCACTGCAGCCAGGCACGTTTTTCTGAAGCACAGCCACGATCAGGTTACGTCTGTGCTCTGAAAGCCCAGCAAGAATTCCTCAGGGCACATCCGCTGGGTCCTCTGCCATTCCTAACCCTTACTATTCAATGAGAGGACGCAGCCAAGTGGGTCCACATTCCTGACACCTCTCCCCACCAAGTTCAAGCAAACGTCGTTCCCCCCAGGACATACACTTCTTAACATTTACACGAACTTTTGAACTTGGCAGGTCCTGGGGCGCCTGTGTGGCTCAGTCGGTTAGGTGTCCGACTTCAGCTCGGGTCGCGATCTCGCCGTTTGGGAGTTCCAGCTCTGCGACGGGCTGTGTGCTGACAGCTCAGAGCCTGGAGCCTCTCTCTCTCTCTCTCTGCCCCTCCCCTGCTCATGCTGTCTCTCTCTCTCTCTCTCTCTCTCTCTCTCTCTCTCTCAAAAACAAATAAACCTTAAAAGAAAAAAAACTTGGCACATCCTGTGTTGCCCTCCTTTGGACTTTAGTTGCAAAAGACAATCTCGTTATCTTGGATTCAAATAAATGTGCTTTTTCCTGTGAGGTGGCCCCAGTGAGGGAGAGAGGTCCTCCAAGGAGCCCGGCTGGGTTTGTGCGGGGACAGCGATCCCTGACATGCACTTGAATGTATGGATCGGGTCAGCGGTGGAACATGTTCCTACGCAATAAAGCAGCGCTCACAACATGCTAACTTCTGTACTCATCTCTGTATTTCACTCTTTATTATGCCTCAGGCCCCGATCACAGGTCTACAGTCTGAACTCTTTGACAGGGGCATAGCCCAGAGGCATTTTTAAGAACCATCTACTGAAAACTGTAAAGCATACACAGAGTCCTGTTCAGAGTACTGGGATATCCTTTTTTACGGGATTTTTACCAAACAAAATGTGGCCTTAGAAGTCTCTTTTAGCCATTACGATAAGCAAACTGGGAATTTTCTTATAAAGACTTGGTTTTAGGGGCGCCTGGGTGGCTCAGTCAGCTAACCGTCAGACTTTTCACTCAAGTCATGATCTCACAGTTCGTGGGTTCCAGCCACTGTCAATGTCCATGCTGACAGCACAGAGCCTGCTTGGGATCCCCTCTCTCTCCTTCTCTCTCTGTCCCATCCCCACATGCATTCACTCTCTCTCCTTCTCCCTCTCTCTGTCTCTCTGTTCCTCCCTGACTCACACTTTCTCTCTCTAAATAAATGGATAAACCTTAAAAAATTATAATTGGTTTTACTCGCTATTATTCAAATAAAATATGAGGTAATATTTTAGAAACAGCACTTAACTTTTTATATGCCTGTACCATGCAAATGATCATCATTCTGTTGGTGCATTTTCCTTAAAACATGTCATGAGTCAGTTTTATTAATTAAAAAAAATTAAAACAAGCAAACAAATTAAGTTTTATGTGTCAAAATGGTAGGTTAAGTTTTCATTAGGCGCTTTATCTAAGTAGTTACTTAGGAAAAGTATCTCAGAATGTTGTCTTTGAGTCTTTAGAAAAGATCTAAGTCCAACAACCACATCTCATCAAGGATACACTTTTACTTGGAACACATCTAGCTTTGCCATCAACTACAAAGGCATCCGTCAGGTGGTCTGCATAAAGGCACATGTGAACCTTGACTTCGAATCACCTTGAACAACATCAGAGCCTAGCACATCATCTTTGGTGGCTGTTTTCATTTGGCATTAATTATCTGGTTTCCCTGTAATATCTATTGGGCATTAACACTTAAACTAATAGCACGAATATTATTTCAAATGCACTTTTTAACGTCCCCAGTATTGCTTTTCGAGTAACTACAAGGAGAGGTAGACGTACCCTGTCAAAGTGGTTGAAGGAGGCCCTGAACTCATTCATCTGCTCCTGGGTGATGCCTTTCGCGTCTCTCGTCAGGATCTGGGTCTCCACTTCATTGATGGTTCTGGCGATGGTCGTCAGCAGCACCTCCCACCCAACACGAATGTGCTACCAAAGCAAAAAGGAAATGATCAGCCCTGGGTCTTATCAGCACATCAATCTTGCCTCCTCATTTTCATAGCCGGAGAGCAGACTCAAAGGGAGGTAAGTAGGGCTTACCAAACTTTCATTATTCCATTCTAATTTTTCACTCTTCCTAAGACTCTGTAGTAAGAAGTGCTCAGAAGTGAGAGTGGGGGTTCTAACGGTGGTGACTGGCACTTTGTAAGCAAAACATACAATACAGAGTCTATTTGTCATTACAAATATCTTTCCATTTACCAAATAGCAGGAAGGGCCCTGGATTGCACCTGCTCACTCCAAGGACAGGAAATTGAGCCAAACTGGTAGCAATGTTAACCATATGTTTTGGCTTTCAAAGCAGTGCACTGGATTCATTGTCATGATGATGATGATGGTGATGGTGGTGATGACGGTGGAAACCAACAATTTTATAGTGCTTCATCTAGTTCACAAAGCTTTTTCACATATAGTGACGGGGAAGGCTTGAATATCCCTAACTTCCACCGTGCAGAACTTCACAGGAACAGACACAGACAACTGTGGGGGGGGGGGGAAACACCCCAACAGAAGGTGAGATGGTCACAACTAAAAGCCACAGCGACCCCCGCCTGTGTGGCCGCTGTACCTCCATGGTGTAATTGGTGTGCTTGTTGTCAAAGACCAGGGCCTCCTGGATGAGCTGATGGTCTCCCTCTAGCTTGTCGATGTTGTTCTTGTAGTTGATGATGTTGTGCTCATACTGCTTCAGCTGGTTCATCTGGTCTTCCAGGGCTCCTGTGATCTGGATGGAGCTCCGGGCAATCTCCTGACGGAGGCAAGCGGAGGGAATAAACGGGTGAGTGGGCCTCTATGACGACCGTGTGGGAGTCCCAGTTCCTGATGCTGCTGCAGACGCCATGCTGGCATTCAGCTGCAGCCAGAGTCACGGGATTTTTTCAGGTGGGGTGGGAAACGGGGCAGGACCACAGTGTGAAAGCAGCTCTGGTTATGATTCATCTACAGGGTGGGGAAAAATCAACCGAGAGCCGAAAGAGCAAAGCAGGAAGAGGGGTGAGCGTTATCTCAGCCTCCTTCCACCAAAGACGGAAGCCTGCCTGGGTCAGCGCTGCCCTGTTCTGGAGGCGGCGGTGTGATGTTCTTCATGAAACGAGCTGTGGACAGATGTAAGACCACTGGAGAGTCAAAAGAATTTCTTACAGTTTTATATGTTCTCCCTTTAAGAAAGAAGGTAACAATTTACCACCATAAGGGAGGTTGGGAGAAACACAAGAAGGGCAATATATGTCTCTTGGCTGTTCTCAGGGATAAAATGAACCCAGAAATCAGTGTCATTCAAAGATCACTTTTCCTTAAATGTTCTGAAAATGCAAAATATCTGCTTTATTTAAAAAAAAAATTTAAGTTTATTTATTTTGAGAGAGACAGAGGTAGCATGAATCTGGAAGGGGCAGGTAGAGAGGGAGTGAGAGAGAATCCCAAGCAGGCTCCCAAGGCAGGGCTCGAACTCATGAAACCGTGCAATTGTGATCTGTCTGAACCAAGAGTTGGACACTTAACCAACTGAGCCACCCAGGTGCCCTTGAAAATGCAGTCTTTGTGACTCTTCACATGTCCTCCTTGGGGATAGATGGTTTAAAATCTAGGTCCCGTAGAAGCTGAACACTGAGAAAGAGCCCCATCATCCTTTTTAATGACACAATGAACGGATGGCAGCAAGAACAGCCTGGTCCCTGTTAGTGTGCCCCCCGACACTGCACCAGTGTCCACAGGCCACAAAAGCTCAGGGGCCCAAAAGAGCAAAGCCCAGCATGACAGGAAGGGCCCTCACAGCCCTGAGTGGAGCAACCAGGAGCAGAAGAGGTGTCATCGTTGGGTCAACTCAGGGACTAATTTTGAGGCTGGGGAAAAGCTCTCTGTGAAGGGCGCCACACTACCTCCATCTTGTTCTGGATCCACGGCCCGATGGCATTGGCCTGTGCAGCAAACTGGCGACGCAGACGCTCATTGGCATGCTGACGGGCCAGCTCCTCCTGCAGGGACTGATCCCGGATGGGCACAAGCTGCTTCACCTGTCAGGGACCAAGGGCAACGGGGATAAGACGCCATCTTTCTTCCAACAGGAGTGACCGAGATATGTGCTAATAGTCCAGAGCGGAGGGGTGGAAACAGAGAGGGTGGGGGGAGTGGGGGCCCCCACTACAGGAACCAAAGGGAGAGCTCAGTCTAGTCCTGATGGCCCCCCCAGTGCCTGCTGAAAACCTGGGTGCATCTGCATTAGGGACATGGACATTCCTCCAGCAAGGGGCTCTCTGCAGAGGATTTGTGAACTTGACTGAGGGAGAGCAGACATCTTTATTTTCACTATCTCTAATTGAAAGTTAGTGTTTCCTTCGATTACGAATGTGGGCAGCAAATCCACAGTAGTATTTAGCAGTACTGTGACTTGATCACAGTAGAAATCACAGACATTCTCATATAACATGAGTTCTCTGTGAATCCACAAAGGAGCTACCTCAGAAGTCTTTTTTGGGTCTTCTGCAAAACTGCTCCCACAGACGTTACCATTCATAATGTCCCTTTCACAAAAATCCATGTGTCCAATTTGCTTTTTAACTTCGCGCTGGGAGAAATGTTTGCCCCACTTGAAGAAATGACAGATTTCCCTTCTCTTCAGGGGAACTACTTAGCTCAACATGTTTCCCTTTCCGTGTCGGCTGTCAGAAGGCTGCAGCTAAATGTGAAGTCAGTCCCTGTCTCCCAGATAAACGCTCTCCTTTCCATAGCTGTTTTTCTCCTCTTTTGCACTGTTGATAACTACACAATTGTCGTACGCATGTTTTTGTACGAAGCCACCTCAGATCCACTTGGTGGAATTATTCCTTGGAGGCCACGTAGTGGCACACACAGATAGCTGGGCTATCGTTTAAACCGTGAAAATAAATCTTTCTTAAGAGTAAGACAAAAAGGCTCAAAGGATCCCATTTGGACTATAATTAAATCTGTGGACAGTTTCCCAAAATCTAAAGGGCTGCAAGTTAGCAGGAATACTTTCCCTCCCTAGTTTCCTGAGCAATTTTTCTGCATTTAAAATTTCACACACATTTGGGAAATGTCTACCCCACATTCTAAAAATTCTTTAATGAAGTTCTCTTACGGTAGGCAAGCTCGAGTGCACCCAATTTCCAGCTGGGGTTTTAAAAATGGTTTCCCTTATGGTATTAGCATCCTGGCCTATACTGATTTTGCCAACATTTTGTAAGATTTTCCTTAAAGAAAAACATTTCTGCTTTCTTTCCTTACAAACCTAAGACTGCCGAGTGGCATTTAAGAGTTTAACTTATTTCATCTGCTAGAAACAAGACAACTAGCCCAAAATGGAGTTACTTAGGCTAAGCCCCATGTCACCAACTGGAGAACTCAATTACAGTTTCAGGTTGCCCAGGAATGGAATCTTAAACTGGTCAATCACCTGATCTGCACTAGTGAGGTCATCGGCTGACAGACAGACCCCCACCATCCCCTGAAGGAAAGTAACCTTGCAATAACCAACCAGCTTTTTTCGCCTAGTATAATTTCCTTGTTCCCGCTCCCCTCTGCCCACAAAAGTCTTTCACTTGGTACAGCTCCCCAGAGCTCCTTTGTAGCTGCTGGATGGGATGTTTGCAGGATTAGAATCGATTTTGGCTCAAATAAACTCTTAAATTTTTACTATGCCTCAGTTTACCTTCAAACACATCTGTGACATTCGGGGCAAAGGAAAACCCCAATCATGATGCAAATCAGTCACTCTGGTTCCCCCAAGTTTTTACCTCTTCCCTCAGCCTCGGCTTCAGGTGTGCCCACCCTGCCCCACAGCCGGTCCTCAGTCACCTACCTTGTCCCACTTGGCCCGCAGCTCATCCACGGTCACAGTGCTGTAGGGATTGCTGGAACTGATTCTGATGCTGTAGCTCTGGATCACCTTCTCCACCTCGTTCTGGATGGCCATGATGGATTGCCGCTCACCATCCGCCTCGGGCAGCGTGGCCTTGAACTGCTCATGGGCAGTGATCAGACTCTAACCCGGAGACAAAAGCGGGGAAAATGTTATTACAGCGTGAATGTTACAGGCTGCGACGTTCCCTTCTGCAAACATGCAAATGCCTTTTTTAATTGCAGGAATCTCTGCGGGGAAACAAATTCTGGATGTTTTAAAGATGCTATTTTGTGCACGGTAGTTCCTCAGAAATGGAAAAAAGACACCAGGATGATGAAGTGATGGCTAGTAATCCAAAGTCTTCAAAAAAAAAAAAAACCCATCATTTTCTTTTTAAACAAAAATCATGTTTGCGTTCACAATTTTTTATTTTATTGAATGTCTATTTATTTTTGAGAGAGAGACAGACAGAATATGAGTGGGAAAGGGGCAGAGAGAAAGGGAGATACAGAACCTGAAGCAGGCTCCAGGCTCTGAGCTGTCAGCACAGAGCCCAAAGTGGGGCTCGAACTCACAAACCACGAGATCATGACCTGAGCTGAAGTGGGATGCTTAACCAGCTGAACCATCACTTCTGCTTCCCCAACTACTATTCAGGTCTTACCCTCCACTGACAAACAGAACTTAGCTGCCCTTCCTAACCTCTGCAGTCCAACAAGAGAACATAACATTTGCTGTCTTTCTATTTAAAGACCACCAGGAGGGGCGCCTGGGTGGTTCAGTGGGTTAAGCGTCCTACTTCAGCTCAGGTCATGATCTCGCGGTCCGTGAGTTCCAGCCCCGTGTCGGGCTCTGGGCTGATGGCTCAGAGCCTGGAGCCTGCTTCCGATTCTGTGTCTCCCTCTCTCTCTGCCCCTCCCCCGTTCATGCTCTGTCTCTCTCTGTCTCAAAAATAAACATTAAAAAAAAAAAAAATTAAAAAAAAAAAAAAAAAAAGACCACCAGGAAATAATCTCTCAAAAAGAAAAGGTGGCAAAAACCAATTTGTTCCTCTATGTCTTTAAAAACCTCCATGGGGATGCCTGGGTGGCTCAGCCAGTTGAGCACCCAGCTCTTGGTTTCAGCTCAGGTCACGATCTCTCGGTTTCATGCATTCGAGCCCTGCATCAGGCTCTGCGCTGACAGTGTGGAGCCTGCTCGGGATTCTCTCTCTCCCTCTCTCTCTGCCCCTCCCCCACTCACACTGTCTCTCTTTCAAAATTAAGAAAAAAAAAAGCCTCTCCTCTGGCCCTAAGGTATAAGACCTCAGCCCCTTGGTTCTGGTGTCTGTAGGTGCCATGGAAACCACTGTCTGCCATGCTAACGGTCGCTTCAGGTGCTGCAATGTAGAGTGACCTTTCACTAAACAGAGAAACTGCTTCATGCATCAGGTAGAGCTTCCATGACACTTAGAAATCTCACTTATTCCAAAAATAAAGGATTTCAGGTTGCTAACCTCTGCTTCAGAGCTCATGCAAAAAACGCAATGTTCAACAAATTTCTTTCCCCCTCCACCCAGGTGCAAATAGAACACTCTAGAACGCTCCTGAGCGGGGAGAGGTGGGTCCAAATCCCAACCTGTAGCATTCTTTATATTTGGATTCTTTTTGATGACTATTTTACAGAAAGAAGAATTTGGAAGTATTTCCCTTTCTATTCCATTGCACATCAAGTTCATGGTACACTGGTCTCTCAATAAACTGGGTCCTGGCTATTTGAGAGTAACTCTCCTCCCTCACGTGACTCCTGAAAAGTCTTATTTACAAACTTTGAAGTTCCAGAAGAAATCAGAAGCAGAACATTTTGGTCTGTGGGAGACAGGAGGTGCTGCTTCATGGTTTCTTTTGCTTTATGACCCAGCAAAAGTATACAGATCTTAATAAACAGTCGCGTGGATATATTTGCAAAGTACTTGGGGCGACTGGGTGGCTCAATCAGTTAAGGGTCTGACTTCAGCTCAGGTCATGATCTCGCGGTCTGTGAGTTCGAGCCCTGCGTCGGGCTCTGTGCTGACCGCTCAGAGCCTGGAGCCTGCTTCGGATTCTGTGTCTCCTTCTCTCTCTGCCCCTCTCCGGCTCACACTCTTTCTCTCTCTCTCTCTCTCTCTCAAAAATACATAAATGTTAAAAAAAATTAAGAAAGTACTTAACGCAGCAGCCAATAAACTCACAACTTTCCGTGGATACCTCCCAAGAGCGTATAGGTCTATTTTGCTCGATGATTCCACAGTATGTTTTAAAAACAGGCCCTTTTAGATGTATTCACCACTGTCTGATTGATATGAATTTAGCTGCAGCCAATAGCAGTATACCCATTTTTAAGCTAAAGATCAAGGGGTAATTTTGGCTTCCTAGCTACATTTTCCTCAGGGGAAAAAAATAAACAAAAACAAACAAAACCAAACAACAAAAAACAAAAGAAGAAAGAAGAAGAAACGAAACAAAAAAGAATTCTAAGTTTTTAAAATTGCAGTTAATTTCTAGTACAGCAGGAGTCCGGGGGAGAGGGGGAGAGGGGGTTCGGTTACCTGGATCTCCTCGATGCTGTGCACAATAAACATGTCCTGCAGATCCTCCATAGCTCCTTCCATCCAATTGTTGAAAGGGGCAGCTCTCTTGGCAAACTCCAGGTGAAGCTGATCGATGGTTTCTAGCAATTTCTCAGTTCTCTGGAGATCAGTGAAATAGGAGTGTTATCGTAGATTGATAAAAAAACTGTTCCCCGAAGACACAAACATGCATTCCAGGACAATAAACTCTCCTCTGACATCGTGTTCATCGCAACACGCTCTCACCACTAGCTCGTGCGCCCCAAAGATTAGCCAACGTCCAAGGAGGAGACTGAGCCCTGCAGGTCTCTGAAGTGCCTTCCGAATCAAAAAAGGATTGAATAACAGCCAGCGCAGCCTTGTTTTGAAAGAATGCTCTGCTAAGTGCTACTTTTTTTGAAAACTGAGAATCCGCATGGGGGATATAGTAACTTGCTTTCAGCTAAAGCAGTACCTTTAAGGTTAGATCTGATTCCCTAACGATGTTAACCAGAACATTCAGGGCATCTTCCTCATTTTATACACAACGGTGTGCAGAGAAGATGCACGCCTTTCCCAGAAGTCACCTGCCTAAGTGAAGACGAGAGAAGAACTACAATTTAATGTCCTCAAATCTTCATTCGGGATTTAATACAGAGATCTTCTTTGCCCTTCTGGGCATGGGGAAGCACCTGGCTTCGAGCCACAGAGAACACTGTAACTGTTTCATCTGACAGAGATGATGGGGGCAGACAGGGAAGACAAGCATGCCCTCTCTAGACATGTCCCATAGTTATTCATTTTTTCCTCCTGCCCTAAAATCTTGGAGGGGTCTCTGTTTGCCTGATGCTTCTTCCCTCAACCTTCCTTTCTTTAGATGGATATGCTAACAGCCATTTGGCATCTAGGAAGCTTGATATCACATATTATAAAATTTTCATCAGGGGCGCCTGGGTGGCTCAGTCGGTTGAGCGTCTGACTTTGGCTCAGGTCATGATCTCACAGTGCGTGGGTTCGAGCCCCGCATCGGGCTCTGTGCTGGCAGCTCAGAGCCTGGAGCCTGCTTCGGGTTCTGTGTCTCCCTCTCTCTCTGCCCCTCCCTCACTCATGCTCTGTCGGTCAAAAATAAACATTAAAAAATGTTAAAAAATAATAATAATAAAATAAAAGTTTCATCAGACTCAGAAAACTGGTCACCGCTTCCTTCCTTTGCAGCGTACGTGTGCGTCTTCCGTGGGGAGAGACAACGGGGCACAGCCGCCTACCAGCCACTTCCTGTTGCTTATCCAAGTCTTCTATTTGAATAAGGCCAAGTTCATCCTGCATCTGTTTCGTTTCCCTCTATCCTCCAACATTTGTTGCCATTTTCCCTTTGCCCACCTGCAAGTGAAGTTCTTCCTGATTCCCTGACTCCATCACAGCTCAATTTGCTCTTTAGAGAAGGCCCTTTGGAAATTCACTATAATCACTCCCTGATACAAAATGGGTTTATACCATAATCGTATTACCCCTGGATTTTTCTTTTTACTTCAAAAGTATGCTTCACTGAAAAAACAAAAAACAAAAACAACCAATGCTTCACTGGAAATAGAAAGTATGCCTCCCCGGGGGGAAAAAAAAAGCACGCTTCACTGCTATACGGATAAATACCGTACAAAGCCGCCAACTGTACATTTCCCACTTTCTCCTATTTTTCATATTCTCTGTGGTGGCTCCTTTCATGAGACAACCTGTTGTGTTTTACACACATCACGCCACGGAAAAACAAAAACAGGATCTTAAGAGCTTCTAAGAAAAGATTTCCTGTCAACAGGCTTCACCTCCAAGGCTTCTCTCCTCTTCTGAGTAAGCGTTCCCAATCTGTCCCACTGGTCACAGATTTTCTGGCACCGATCATTGACATTCACGGCATCATGGTAGTCCAGTTCACTGTTAGAAGTGAAAACAATGATTAACTTTCCCTGAGGCTATGAGGAAAATGGACATGGGCTCAAAATAAACAGATTTTTTTTTTTTTTTTAAATATCAAAGATCTGATAGAAAAATGGCAGGGTATTTTGGGGTTTTATTAACTGCCACCACTGCAAACAGGATCATTACTCTTTGATGGACTACAAGAAAAATTAGTAAAACTCTTGCTGGTCAAACAGTTTTCTGAATAGACAGAAATGCTGTCTTCCCAGTGCCCCAAGCTAACTCCATTCTCCCTTGGTTTTCTTGGCCAGGCCCCCAGAGTATTATTTTTAAGTGGCGATGTACCTGTAAGTGAAGCCAACCATCTGACCTGGAGGCCAGTCCTGTGGGCCGCCTGAAGCCACGGTGACTGGAACACCAAAGTGAGTCAAGGGGGAGGGAGGTATCAGCTTGCACCCCATTGTGTCCTTGGCTCCCCTCAAAGGGCACAGGCTTTGCTGCTGGGATGGAGCACCAAGTCCAGAAGGGGCGCTGTGACTTTATCTAGCATTGCAAGGACTTTGAAAAACTAGCAGAACACAGCCCTTCCTCTTCCAGACAAAAGTTCTGACTTGTCTAATGCCACCCGTGTGACAGTAAGAACAAAATGGCTTCTTGCTAAATAACTATTCTTCCTCGCCAACCCCCTCTCCTTTGTAAGGTGAAGTAATTTGAATTTAGGATTAATGTTTTTTGGTTTTTTGAGAGAAAGAGAGAGAGAGAGAGATAGTGTGTATGAGCAGAGGAGGGGGAGACAGAGGAGGGGGAGACAGTGTGTGAGCAGAGGGGCAGAGAGAGAGGGAGACACAGAATCAGAAGTAGGCTCCAGGCTCTGAGCTGTCAGCACAGAGCCCAACACGGAGCTTGAACCCATGAACCGCAAGATCATGACCTGAGCCAAAGCTGGACACTTGAACAACTGAGCCACCCAGGCGCCCCTGAACTTAGCATTAAAACAAATTTCAAACTAGAAGGTTAACCTAGTATTGCTGGGGATAAAAAGTTGGAATGATGTATAAAATGTAATCACCCTTTCAGTTAAGATAAAAATTTGATTCACAGAGGTTTAAAGACACCTTTAGCGGACTCCTCTGTCATGAACAGTCCAAGATAAGACAGCTTTAAGGAAAATTCCTCCCCTCCAGCCAAATTCATTTCCCTGAGACTTAAGCTTGTTTATTTCTTCTTTGACCTTAACTTAAGGCAATGGTTGTTCACCCTGTGCTTTTCTTTTCCTCTTAAATAATATTAACTTGTCCTTATTGAATGTTATTGCCTCTGCCACTGAATGCATGTGGTTGTGATCTGAGGGTTCTTTTCAGTGGGTAAAGCTTGTCCAGCTCTTACAAGCAGCCTTTTACATACACATACACGTCACCAGTCTGAGACAGACTTAACTTCTTGTATTCTTTGCTATAACCCAAAAAACCCCAAAATGCACCACCAATTTGCACAGCCTTGAATACAAAGTGAAAAGGCTATGGCTCTTCAAAGTGCAAATATTAAAGAGAATAAAGGTTTCCAGAACAAAAACCGAAACATTGAATCCTACAGACCCCATGATGGAGACACCAATGTTCACTTCTCCATAATTACCTTTAGGGGTATATACATTTCTCCTTTTCCTAATTCATTCGTAAGAGTTCCATACATACCTGCTCTCAAGGAGTGAGGGGTTTGCATAACTGTACACACTTTGAGAGCTGCACAAACACTTTATTATTTTAGGAAAGGTAAAAAGGACAAAGAAGCAATACTTTAAAATGAACACGAGGGCACCTGGATGGTTCAGTCTGTTAAGTGTCTCACTTGGGCTCAGGTTATGATCTCGTGGTTCATGAGTTCAAGCCCTGCATCGGGTTCTCCAATGTCAGTGCGGAGCCTGCTTTGGATCCTCTGTCTCCCTTTCTCTCTGCCCCTTCCCACTTGCACTCTTCTCTCTCTCTCTCAAAAGTAAACTTTAAAAAAAAATTAACAAAAAAAAGAAGAATGCAGATTTAAATTTTATACGTGCTGCCTCTTTTGACCATGTGAAGAAACAGTCACTGGGGATACCAGGAATAATGATACAAAATTACTACTTAAATGTTATGGGCAACACTTAAAAGCATTCCAAATGACTCACAGGAGTGGTTAAAGGGCACTACATAGCTTGAGTTCCTTTCACTTATTTTAATTGTAATTGTTAACAAGCAGCCATACACCCAATCTTCAAGAACCATGAGAAGATCACATCAAGACCACAAATACAGCATAAAAATTGGATTATGAAGATCACAAATAATTAAGAGTTTATTTACCAAGGCTAAAAAAACAGGATACTCTTAAAAGAGGCCGTCTCTGGTAATTAACGAGTTGTGAGGAACACGGAAGTCATAAAAATGTAACGTAGTAAATGTTTATTATATGTTTTTAAAAATTGTTTTGTGACAGTTATCATTATGTGATTTTAGGCACTCAAACTTCTGCAGCTGTATCAGTGGGACCGGAGTAGGGAATGAAATATTTTATTAATCAAGAGAGTTAGTGTATTCACTTTTTTGTTTTTCAAGTTTATTCTTGAGAGAGAGAGAGAGAGAACACGTGAGTGGGGAGGGGCAGAGAGAGGACAGAGCGAGAATCCCAAGCAGGCTCTGTACTGGCAGCGTAGAGGCCCGACTCGGGGCTCCAACTCACAAACCGCGAGATCATGACCTGACCCGAAATCAAGAGTTGGAGGCTCAACTCACGGAGCCACAGAAGTGCCCCTTTCCAAGACTTCTTTAAAGACCCTCCCCCCTCGTGGCACCTGGGTGGCTCAGTCGTTAAGTGTCTGACTCTTGACTTCAGCTCAGGTCATGATCTCATGGTCAATGAGTTCAAGCCCCCTATGGGGCTCTGTGCTGACAGTGTGGAGCCCGCTTGGGATTCTCTCTCTTTCTCCCCCTCTCTCTGCCCCTCACCCACTCACACTGTCTCTGTCTCTCTGGAAATAAACTTAAAAAAAAAAATTAAAAACCAAAAAAGGCTTAGAAAGACTACAGGAAGGGGTCTCCCCCAGAGGGCGGCCACAGACAGACGCTGCACCCGGGAGCACGTGGGCCTCGAGACTTAAATCAGGCTGGGTCCCTCCCATAAAACAGAAAGCATGGAAATGAGAAAGCACTTATGTGTCGACAAAGAAAAAGCGGGGCCATCATGTCTCCTCCTCCGAGGTAAGGCAGGGAGGTAAGGCAGGGATTTGTTTTGTCTCGGTGTCTGGACGTGCCGCGCCCCCCACTCACTTCCCTCCTCTGAGAAGCAGAGCCGCCTGCGGAAGGGGCCGGGAGGGCACCGGGATCCGGCGCAGCCAGGGAACCCCAGGGGAAGCCTGTTTATCTGTTTAAAAACACAGAGGCCTCCAGCTTTGTTGCCCCTAAACTGAGCACAAGGAAGGAACCCCCGGGGGAAGCTATTGGTGGAATCCTCCCAGCGCGCCCCTGGCCCCGGCGGAGCTGCACCGCTGCACGCGAGCAGCGCGCCTACGCACAGCACGCACAGCACGTACTTGAGCTCCTGCGCGATGGCCGCTATCTGCTCCACCCGGTCCTGGTGCGCCGCCAGGTCGCTCTCGAACGCCTCGTGTTTCCGCAGCATGGCCCGGACCTCGGTCAGCGTGGCCGACTCATAGTCCTTCTGCAGCAAGATCTGCTCTTTGCCTGCAAAGGTTGCATAAGGGGATATGACTACTCTGATGTCACGCATCGGCTTCCTTGCACCTGCAAAGTTCTCGGCGATCCTTATGGCTCCAAAGAACCAAGAGAAGGACCGAGAATGACGGGACCGAAGACACAGAGGTGCTGTTTCAATCGGTTTCCAGACTGTAGCTGTGCTAATGCTGCTGCCCGAGCCCCTCTGTGTTCTAAAAGCTCATGTCTACACATAGAGAGGGGGAAGCATGTGGAGTCCACACTAACAGGTCCACATTCTCCATAACCCTGAGTAACAAGTAACTGATTGTGCATCGTGATGCTCGGCTAAGTTAGCGATGATTAGTGCTCAAGAGTTACCTGGGATAGTTGGACACACTTGTACTCTACTGGCCCACCCTCGGGTTTAACCTTGACCCCACTTCTTTATGCTTAAGAGCCTCATTTTCTCTGGTTAAATATAACCTGTGGTTTCCTTCCTAATAGTATGAGAAGCTTTTCTCTTTGAACCTCCACCTATTTCCCCACAAGTATTTCTTAAGTCAAGCAACTGCTGCGGTTATAATGGGACCCACATTTATTCCCCAGTTGATGACCTTTAAGAATTTAATTCCAGGGGCGCCTGGGTGGCTCAGTCAATTAAGCATCCGACTCTTGGTTTCAGCTCAGGTCATGATCTTGCAGTGTCATGAGTTCGAGCCCCCCACATCGGGCTCTGTGCCGACAGCACAGAGCCTGCTTGGGATTCTCTCTCCCTCTCTCTCTGCCCCTTCTCCACTCACGCTGTCTCTGTCTCTCTCAAAATAAATAAATAAGACAAAAACTTTTTAACAAATTTAATTCTATACAGCTACAAATGGAAAGCAAATGTTCATATATTTAACGGTGACAACATAGCACTTACTAGGCGCCAGATACCGATTTAAATACTTTATAATGTGGACTCATTAAATTGTCATTAAATCAAAGGCCTGTGTTGGAGGCATCATTGCCCTTCCACTTTGAAGAAGACACTGAGGCACTGATAGGTCGGGAGCTCATCCAAAGCGCACAGCTGGGAAGTGTCTGAGGGGGGACTCCCACCTCCCTGCCTCCAGGCCCACGCCTCCAATCATCGGGCTGTGCGACATCAACCATCAAACAACACTAAAGCAAAAGGAACCAAAGGGTGAGGGGAACCTCCCTGACCTTTCTCCAAATAGATTATGGGGAGAAGGTTTTGTTCCTCTACCTCAGCAAAATTATGATCATGGTGTCACGGCTGGGGAAAGATTTGCAAGGGCTGAAAATAGATGAATCCAGTGAAATCAGGAAGCTAAGACTACAGAAACCGATCCCTGGCATTCCTCCTTCCAAGCAGATCTTCTAAATGGGAAATTATGTTGCTTTGTGGCAGGAGCCAGTATCTGGGCCAGGGCTGTCTGACCGACAGGGAATAAACAGATACTTATGGATCAAACAGAAAGAAAGTGGGGGAAGACAGAAGGAGGCCAGGACTTACATAAGGAAGCGTGGGAAGAATGCATTTTTGAGTGCCATTTTGTGAAAAAGTACATTATCTGCTCAACTAGAAAATACGCCTTCACGCCCACCTCCCGAAGAAATTTAGTACTGGGACAGCAGGGTGGGGCGAGGTGAGGACACCTGCCCACAGGGTCACTGGCATTAGGGACAGGGTTAGCAGAGACCGCACAGTGTGGCCCTGTCCGGGTGCTGACAAACCCAACCCCAGGCTAGTGTACTTGCCGTAAGCCCACGTTTCATGCGTCGAAGCCTTCTGCTTGAACTTCTCCGCCAGGTGCTCCACGCGTTCCAGCCTCCGAATCTCGTTGAGTAGCCATTCCTCGTAGCCCTTCTCCGCCTGCTCCAGCCTCTGCCAGGCACCGGCGATATCCTGGGGGCATTCGAGGATGAAAACGCAGGTTACGTTCTGGGCTCCTCTACAAAATCCCCTCTGCTACGAGTCCGACAGCGTTTTCTTCTCCTTGCTACCCGCCCTCCCTATCGCCAAGTAACTAACTGTTCAACTGCTTTGGCTTTTAAACGTCTTCGTTCTCACCAGGGCCTTTTACAACCCATATGGTTGTTCGTATCAGCCAGTAAATGCCCGACACTCATCCAGATGTGGACAGAGGTTTACAGGGCTTGAATTTACTGGCTAGAAAAACATGAAGCCGCGGGGTGACTCAATTCAAATTGACTACTACTCAGTGACTGTGCTCAATCAGCCAGCCAGCCACCAACAATCATTTCCTGGACAACACCCACATGCCAGGCACTAGGGAGAAACTTCTGTACAAGAGTAAGCGACACCTGTGAAGTTCCCTGCCCCAAGTAGCTTTCATGATTGTCGGGAAGGAAAGAATAAGTGAGTGCAGTTAACCCTTGAACAACAACACAGGAGCACCAACCTCCTGCACAGGTGAAAACCAACGTACAAACTTCGACTTCCCCGAAACTTAACCATCAATAGCCTACTGTTGACCGAAGGCCTATTGGTAACATCAACAGCTGATTAACACATATTTTGTATGTCATGTGGGTTATATACTATATTCTTACCATAGAGCACACTAAAGAAAATGTTATAAGAACATCAAAAGGAGGGACACCTGGGTGGCTCAGTCGGTTAGGCTTCCGACTTTGGCTCAGGTAAAGATCTCGCGGTTCGTGAGTTCAAGCCCCATGTAGGGCTCGGTGTCGACAGCTCAGAGCTTGGAGCCTCCTTCAGATTTTGTGTCTCCTGCTCTCTCTTCCCTCCCCCACTTGTGTGTGCTCTCTTTCTCTCTCTCAAAAATAAACATTAAAAAAAAAAGAAAAAAAAAGATAAAAGAAACTACATTTACAGTACTGTCCTGTATTTATTGGAAAAAAAAATCCATGTGATCTGTTTGGTTCAAACTTGTGTTGTGCAAGGGACAACTATAATTAAACAAGTGATCGGCTGTGAGGTAAAAAACAAAATGGGGTCGAGTGATGCTGAGAGACTAGCCGGGGGGGGGGGGGAGGCGGTGTTCCTTCAGGTAGGTCACTTGGAGAAGACACATCCAAGGAGGTGGCATTTTAGCCAAGATCTCAATGACAGAAAAAGCCAGTCACATGAAGAGGTGGGAGTCAGCACTGATGCCTGAAGCGGGGATGGCCCTGTGTGCAGGGAACAGCACCAAGGGCACGTGACACAACATGGAGTGGGGATCAGCTGGGTGGGAAGAGAGTCAGATCACATGGGATCTTATATATTATATATAATGTAATCTGGACCTTAGTCCAGATAGTAATATATATAACATAATCTGGACCTTAGTTGAAATATTCTAGGAAGTCACTGGAGGGTTTTAAGTAGAGACACATCCTGGTTTACATTCTGAAAAGAGCCCAGCAGCTGCTGTGCCGAAAGTGATTGTTAGGGGCCAGGGAGAGGAGGACCACGGGGGGCCCTAGAAGGGAGAGAGGTGGCTTAGCAGACAGCATGGCTGTGCAGGTGCAGGCCAGGGCACGGACAAGATACAATCTGGAACCTGGATGCAGAGCCGGTGGGACTGCTGAACAGCTGCCTGAGAGAAGGTGACAGACAGGAAGAGTCCAGGATGAGGCCTGGGTTTGGGGCATCAGTAACTCAGGGGGTCGTGATGCCATCTGCTGAGACAGCACGCCACAGAGGGGCTCGGGGACAGGTCAGCTTTGAAAATGCTCTGAGACGTCCATGTGGGTACGTGAACCTGGATGTCGGGGAGGAATCGAAGCTCGAGATGGACAGCTTGGGAGGCAACGGCGTTCAGGTGCTAAGGGGGAGATCGCGTGGGAGTACGGAGGTGGAGAAGAGGGTCAGCCCCACCCCCGAGAGACGTCCTCCCATGGACCCCGGGGCAGGGGGCAGGAGGCGGCCAAGCTCTGAGCCGAGCCCTGGATGGAGTGGGAAGGAAACAGGGCGTAAAGAGTGTCAAGGAGGAGGTGTGGTTAATGGGGTCAAAGCAGCAGAGAGTATGAAAATAAAAGTGACAACCGGAATGTCACCACGGACGCCACTGAGCTGCACAGGAACGGTCTCAGGAGGGGACACGCCGGGTGGCCGTGTGGTGAAGGGCAGAAGGAGTAAAGAAGCAGCGAGGAGGTGAGAAGGGCTGCCACTGACAGCTCCCTCTGGATTGCCTGCTGCGAGGGGAGCCGAGGGCAGGCCTGAGCTACAGGGAGGCGGCGAAGGCGGTGGCATCTGGGATTTTCCAGTCCCCCGTGTGCTGGTGTGAGTGACTCAGCAGAGCCGGGAAGCCAAGGTGCAGGGAGGGATACGCATGTAGCACCAGCTCCGGGAAGGTGCCTGGGTCGAAAGAACGGGGAAGAGAGGGAACGAGATGTAGATGCTAGGAGGCCTGGGAAGACGGGGCCAGGTCGCAGGAGGGCAGGGAGGGGAGGAGAGCGGTCGAGGCTGCTCTTGGCAAGGCCCTGCACCTGGAGCAGGGAGGGGTAGAGACCTGCATGCGGGTGGGTCGGAGACATCCGGAAGGAAGGGGTTACAGGGCCAAAGTTGTGTCTGGTAGCTGCAAGGACCGGAGAAGTCAGGGCGGCCTTGTGGGCGGCCCATCAGAGAACAGGCTCCCTGAACAAGAGGGGGAACCCGGCCCGGCGCTCACCGACACCATCTTGCCCTCGGAGGGCATGAAGGCGGGCCGGTTGCTGATCCGAAGCTTGGTCTGCAGCGTGTTGAAGTTGATCTCCAGCTGGCACTTCTCCTGCACCTTGGGCGGCTTGTGCTTGCGCCGATAGTCCCGGAAGTCCTCCAGCTTCTGCTGCATGGCGCGCATGGTCTGCTCAGGGGTCCGGTTCTCCAGCCAGGGGATCGTGCGACGAATCCATTCCAACAGCTGCTCCCAAAGCACAGAAACGCTGCTGGAAACACCAGCAGACTGCCCCCCGTTAAAAACCAAAACCCAAACCAAAACCCAAAACAACAACACCAAAAAAACAGAAGCACCTAACAACTGGCACGGGTTCACCCAACGTTCCTCAAATTACAGACTACGAACACAGTAACTCCCGACCGAGAGGAGAAAATAAGACGGCACCCCAGCGCACAGTGGCATGAATGAAAACTTCGATGTCCCTCCCACCGTGGCCACTGGCGATCACCCCAATGATGCCACACACAGGTCGGAAACTTAGAGTCAGCACGAGTCATGTTTCCACAAAAATGGGACGTTACCAGGAAATTCGGGGACCGGACATTAGCAGACAAATGCTGGATGGAGCTTTCAAATGGAAAACAAAAACCTGACAGGGTGAAATGGAAAATCAGCAAAGACTTGGGTTTGGCTTAAAAATGTAACTCTCTTTTGAATAAGCTCAAATCTAATGAAGCTATTCACCAGAGAAATGGACTGTCAATCTGGGACCGACTCCCCACCAATGTATATTTTGATTTGTTATCCAGCTTTCAAGGAAATCCACATGGTCGAAGTGAAAATGGTAGTGAATTTCTAAGCATGAAGTGATATACCCCCTTCTCTTAAGTTACTGACAAGCTGAAAGGCCACTAATAATTTGCATTTATGATCACTCGGAAAATGACAGCAGGTGAGAATGAAAGCTAGTTAAAACGGTGATACACCGGCAGTCTAAGGGTCTGAGGAGGATAAACAAAGGACCAGGGGAGAAAAGGAAGGATGTAATTGCTGAGAAGTATCTGTCCTTTGATCCCGGTGGTGCCTGAAGTGGGCTGCTGGGGTTAAACACTGCTAACAAACCGAATTTTCCCATCGCAGCAGGAGGGAAATAGAAACTCGGCACCATCCGGCGGGATTACCATGAACACTCCTTTGGAAGACTGCTTCCCAGGATCCCGACACTTTTGCCAGGACGGACCACGTATCAGCTAAATTCAGTCAGAGCGAAAATGATTTGGTCTGTGATAATGCGTCACTGTCACGGAGATCAAGCCAGAGGGGTATGTGGCCGTGCACGGCACTCAGCCCGTCCCTTGTATGGGAGAAGCCACGTCGCGGCAGGACGAGGCTGTGCAAGTTGCTACTTCGGCCAAAATCAGAACAGAAAGAAGAACGACGTGGAAAGTGCTTTTGTAACCGAGAGTCTGGCTGAAGAGCTGCAGGAGGCATCATGGAAACTCATGTGCAAGGACGTTGGATGGAGGGCCCTGTCTCCCCCACGTCTCCCTCTAGGTTTTCATAGACAACACAAGGCTGAGCCTCGTCTCACAACAGTTCCTATGATGCTCGGTCACTGTGTAGAGCAGGGCTTTGGAATAACACAGGGTACCCTATGTGAGGTCAGTAACCAATGAAGCAGGGAGAAAAAAAACAAGTAAGGCAAGTGAGTCGTCGGGGGGCGTCCGACCCTGGGGGTGCAGAGCTGAGAATGGCATCACACACCCCCCCTTCTTAAAACACACGAACGACCTCTATGCCTCGGGGTGGCTGGGAAGCCCATCAGGATTGCTTTTGGGCCAGTAAGTAAGTTGTTACGAGACGAACCACCTCTGAGATCGAGTGTAGCTCCCTACTTTTGATTCCATCTGAGATGAAAAATGCAAAGAAAGGCAACACTGACAGTCGGGGTTCACCCTCCGTGCCTCACCCTCTGGGTGGGAATGGACAGGACTGCCGGTCACCCGCTTCCTTTACCTCACTTGCTAGCCTCTCATATTCTTCCATCAGCCTCTCATTCTCTTGATTCACAGCAAGAACCTTACATATCCTGTTAGCTGCTGTCTCGGCCTGTAAAACACAATAGGTAAACAGGACAGCTCTGTGACAGGGAGGCGCATGCACAGAACGGAGCGTGAGAGGGCAGGAGAGGGGATGAGGTGATGGCGTGCTGTAAACAGTGCAGATTCAAAGTCAGGGTGGAGTAAGGCTGAGGGTATGGCTGTTTAACACTATGGATCGTTTCACACCTTTTGTTACACAGACTTACACGGCAGGCTGAACGTACTGTGGGGAGTAACGGGGAGATACCATTAGTCTAAAACAGAAGCTTCATAAAACAGCAAGCAAGTTAGTGACAGAAATAAATGGGTCAAGGAAGCCAAATTCTCCCGTCCCTGAATGTCCACCCGAGTACTCTACTGACCTCCTGACAGTGGGGTGAGAACTCTCTAAATACCATCAGCCTTTGGAAATCAAAGCAAAAAATAATTGGCTCCTGAATATATATTGGCATTGCACCGAATTAACAGAAGACCTCTTGTCCTAAAATAAATATGTGGATCTTGCTAGGTGGGAACCTTCCACAGAGCGAGATTTGTTTAACGTACATGAGAAGTGGTTGAGGTGTACATAATTCTCGGCCATCACTTTGTGGAGGGGCACTTGGGCCAGGAGTGGCAAAGTGCCCCGAACCATGACCATGTGATGAACCAAGAAGAGCCAAATTGCCCCCCCCGGCCCCCCAACCTGTCCCAAAGCCTTGCCTCTAAAGCCCGCCATAGGGCCCATCTGCATTAGCATCATGTGCTGGTGACAGTCATAAAGAAATCACAGAAAACAATACTATGTTGTCACTACAATCCATCGGTTTTCTCCAAGCAGAGACAGGTGAAGGGGCAAGAGACAGGTGCATATGGAGGTAGCTGAGGGACCATCACCCACAACGTGTGTCTTAAGAAATGTGGATTTTTCTGAGGTTTTAACCTTACTATCCTTTTGCTATTTCAATTAAGATTAGTCTTGAAGGATGTCAGAACTGATCACTGAACAGTGAAGGCAGTCTCTAGGCAGAGGAGAATAAGGGACACCAGCAAGGTGCTCGTCTCTCCTCAACAAACGTCCCCTTCACTGTTCAATGAATGTGGCACCATTTTCAAGGCACCTGTTTTTTCCTAAAGCACAAATGTTTCCCACAATTTACTAATGAAATAAAAGCAGGAGCTTAGAAGGAAGGAAAGATAGGAGCGCCTGGGTGGGTCAGTCGGTTAAGCGTCTGACTTCGGCTCAGGTTGTGATCTCGCGGTCCGTGGGTTCAAGCCGTGCATCAGGCTCTGTGCTGACAGCTGGGAGCCTGGAGCCTGCTTCAGATTCTGTGTCTCCCTCTCTCTCTGCCCCTCCCCCAGCTTGCACTCTGTCTCTCTCAAAATTGAATAAACGATAAAAAAAACTTTTTTTAAGAAAGGAGGAAAGATAAAAAATTTTAAGGGGCGCCTGGGTGGCGCAGTCGGTTAAGCGTCCGACTTCAGCCAGGTCATGATCTCGCGGTCCGTGGGTTCGAGCCCCGCGTCAGGCTCTGGGCTGATGGCTCGGAGCCTGGAGCCTGTTTCCGATTCTCCCTCTCTCCCTCTCTCTGACCCTCCCCCGTTCATGCTCTGTCTCTCTCTGTCCCAAAAATAAAAATAAATTAAAAAAAAAAAATTTAAAAAACCTTCAGGAACTGTCTAAAGTTAAAGCTATTACCAAAAACAATTCCCAGTTTGGAACTTGCCATATTAGGTCATTACAAAACACTTAGAAGGATTCCAGGGTAAGATGTGAAGCGTACAAATGCACGCCCAGGTAGGCGCACGCGCATACACACACACGCGCACACACACACACAACTAAAACCGATGCAGAACAGCAGCCCAGATCGACACGTGTTGAATACCTGCTCCGCGCCCGCAAACGCATGGTAGAAGCAGGAAACGTATGTCATGATAGCTCTTTCATCGGGCTTGGGAGTGTTCACAATGTCTGAAGGGAGGGAAAAAATAACACAGAGAACAAACACACACACAGATGAAGAGTAGAAACCAGGGTGAACAAAGGGAAGAACAAATCGGTTTACACTGATCCATTTTCTGTGTGTTTCTCGGGCCCACAGTGCCGGCGCTCAGGAAGGCTCTCCAGCCCCGACGTGGTTTGTGAACAGAACGACTTGGACCGGCATGGCTTTAAAACAATCCAACGGAGGGCCTTTCTTCCTCCCCTGCCCCGTGATGAGCTTGTAAAAGTACAGCTGAGCCATTAACTGGGGGGGACTGGGTGCTGCACCTCAGGGCTTGCTATCACTTCCTAATGACGTGTGAGGCCCACGTCCGCTCATCTTTTGACCACATCGGGTCATCTGCCGCTTTTGCTCTGAGCGACGCATGTGACCTCACAAGATGCTGTGAATCCGGGCAGTGCTCCGAGCCCCCATCTCTCCTGCCACCTTCCCACCCCACCTTTGTAACTGCTGGCTTTCTGGATCCTGTAAGGAGGATGTTCACCGGAGAGGGCATGGCTTTTAATGCTTTCTGCGCGTACTTACCTTGCCATTTACAGAAATCACCATGGGTAATAAAACATCTAAAGAGAAGGATATACGCGGCTTGTACTTATTGTGACTCTTGCTAGCGTTTGCATTAGCTGCCGAAATAACCAACAGGAAGAGAGAAAACAGAACCGTGTGAACACACATCCTTTCTTCCTTCACCTTGGCAACACCATTTTTTTTTTTTTTTTTTTTTTTCTGAATTGCTTTTTACCTGTAAACTCCATTCCGTCACTGGACAAAACGAAATTGAAGAAAAAAAAAAAAAAGATACCTTGTAATTCCCTAAGGGTGAAAACCTAGTCATTGGGTTTTCAGAGGGTATTAATAGAAAGGATGCGGGGGTTGTGTAACAGTATGGAATCTTCTGGAAAACAAACACGAACAGCATACTACTGCATGGACAGAAAGGAAGTTTCAAAGAAAACTAGACTAAAAAAGACAAATGACTGCCTTCTCAGAACCAGACAGGTCTCCTTACTCAGAGGAGAGGGGGAAAGAGAAAAATGATTGGGAAAAAAAAAAAATTAAGACACAGAAGGTGAAGGGTGAGTGGTGACTCATGTTTTACATCCTCACCTTCTGTGCACCAGCAAAAGCATGATAGTAACAGGAAACATAAGTCATTATGGCTCTCTCATCGGGTCTGGCAGTATATACTAAATCTGTGTGGAGAAAAGAAGGTTAACTACTCGGATGTTCTAGTACCCACAGGCTTTGCCAAGTGCGGCCTCAGAGAAGCCAAAGCAATGAATCTTCCCCCCTCACCCCCACACACTTATGTTGTCAAAACTTTGGCTCTAATCAAAGAAGTCGTTACTCTCTGTATACTTCTGAGAATTGCCAAAGAGAAGGACACGGCTAGTGCAGAAGACCCCTAGACTGGCAAGGCAGTCACATCCACAGCCAGAGTCAGAACTCCAGGATCCCACAGAATGCACACAACAGCACATTCCCAGAGACTCTCTACCGCGGTACGCAAGGAGGGCCCCATGGTCAACCGAGATCCACACAGAACATACGCACCCACGAATCGAAGCCTGGTGCTCACCTTAAGGAAAGGTTTGTGAGGAAAATAGGGAAACAACTTCCAGGATGTTTTAAAAGCAGGGAAGACGGGTAAGATTAGAAAAGTTTCCCCAGTGTTTGTTACAGGTAACCTGTTCATGGGAGAGAGACCCAAGTAGTCACTGGAAAATCCCCACATAGTGTCTGGAGACCAACACAAATGACAGGAAGTGAGGTCAGCAGCAGCAGGCAGGAAGGCGAGCCTTCACCAGAGGGGTGGGCGTTCTGAGAGGAGGTGGCCAGCACGTGCTGTGGCCAAAACAGGGACATGCTAATACAGTGCTGTGGTGATGAGAAGTCTGAGTGCAGGTAGCAAGGACAAAGGGTCGGTCACATAGCCCGGGACCTGTTGGGCAGTCATATCACAACATGCCCCACACTCAAGGCAGTCAAGTTCACGACGCTGCCAGAAGATTCCTGTGAGAAATTACAAAGAAAATAATATAGTATGTAAGCCTTTTTCTGAACCATTTGAAAGGAAAGGAAAAGAAAAGGAATAGACTAAGATGTGTCACAAGGGAGGAGGAAATGAAGGCGTACCAGGACGTCTCACTGGCCTGGAAGGATACATAGGATGGATACACGCCCAGACCAGGACTCAGAAACGAAGGGGGAAAATCTACCGACTAAGAAGCATGTCAGCATGCCAGAGGAATAATGATGGTGACCCTGAACTCACCCTCAACTGCAGTGTATTAAGGAGGCATTAATTAGCTAAATGTCTCCTGTTTTTTCCTCCCTTTAGTATTCTAGCTATTAACTCAAGTGGGTAAACTCTGGGTAGTTATTTACTCTATGGAAAGGTCCAAGGAGATATCGCACAAATGTAAACTTGGCTTAGAGAGGACAGACAGACAAAAAGGAAAAGCAACTGTTCTCCATTGCTACTTCATTATTTTATTACTTTCTCTCTCTGAAGAGCTTTTGAAAACCGTACACAGATTCGGAGGAGTATATTCAAGTGTTAACACCCAATAATGTGGGTGTTTGATAAAATGATTAAATTAAAGGGCGCCTGGGTAGCTCAGTCGGCTGAGCATCTGACTCTTGATTTTGGCTCAGGTCATGATCTTGAGGTTCATGAGATTGAGCCCTGTGTCAGGCTCTGCACTGAGCATGGAACCTGCTTGAGATCCTCTCTCTCTCTTCCTCTCTCTCTCTCTCTCTCTCTCCCCCCTTCCCATTCACGCACACACACACTCTTTCTCTCTAAATGAATAAACATTTCTTTAAATGCTCAAATAGTGGGTAAAATTAGAACCCTACTTCAAAGATCACTGTTTTGAGTTGCACTGTGTCCCTCAAAAAGATATACTGAAGTCCTAACTCCCGCCCCCAATACCTGAGAATGTGACCTTGTTTGTAAGTAGGCCTTCACTAATATACTCAAGTTAAGATGAGGTCATGCTGGGGTAGGGAAGATCCTTAACCCAATATGACTGGTGTCCTTATACGAAGAGGGAAAGAGATAGAGAGACAGACATAGACAGAAGGTGGTCATGTAAGGACAAAGTCAGAGGTTGGAGTGATGGATGATACCATAAGCCAAGGAATGCCTGGGGCTTCTTGAAGCTGGAAGAGGAAGGAAGACACCTCTTCTCCAGATTTTGCAAGAAGCATGAGGCTGCCAACAGCTCGATTCCAGACTTATAGCCTACAGAACCATGAAAGAATACATTTGCGTTGTTTCAAGCCACCTAGTTTATAATTCAAAATGCAATCACCAAAAATAAGGAGGATCAGAAGATTGACAATTGCCTCTAATCAAGTTCTTTGCTTTCCCCCAACCATGTCAATTAGGGGAAGAAATGGACCATCAGGGAAGAATAGTATCAACAACAAACATAGTAATAGAAGTTCCTTGAGGGTAGGACCCTGCCTTCCACACCTCGTGATCTCCTGCAGGACCTAGCAGGGTCCTGCACACAGTGGGCGCTCGATACACATCTGTTGAGTGAGAAGAGAATCGCAAACAAGTGAATTGAATGGATGGTCTCCACATATCTGTCCTTTCAATGGTGTGCCGTAGGTACAACGCACACAAATTCATCACATGCAGAGAGCACAGAAGTTACTGGAAACCAGTCCCCAGCATGAATGGTGCTCAGCTGAAAAACTGCTGAGAAAGTTAGCTTCTTTCAGATCTAACTAAATATAATTTAGACCCAAAATGAAACGTGGAAGCTTGAGAGGCACACTGATGGCTGAATGTTCAGTATTGTGTATTTCGATTCTGTAACTTCTTCTGGCTGGAAGGATTTTTTTTTTCCCTTGTGAAGTCCTGACACTTCACAAGATTTCTTTGCTAAACTTGTCTCCATTGTTAAGAGAAATAACAATGTGTTGTTACAAAAATAAAAATCACAAAGCAAATCACAAAGCAAAGCATTCTGCCTTTTCTTTGCCAAAGCTGAACCTTTTATCAAATTATTTTCACTATAGTTTTGCTATGTGGTTTTGAGCAGGATTTTTAAAAAGAATTCAAGAGCCAGGTACAAGGAAAATTCCCTTAACCCTCCTGTGGCCAAGGACAGAAACTTCCTCAGATTCTTAAGTACTCCAGATGTAACTTGGCTATAAAGTTTTACAAACCCCCACACGTGGCCATAGCATGCACAGTCCACGGATTTTATGTGAGTCGGTAAACACAATTTTCCTCTTACCTTCAGCATCCAGCATTTTGGGAATATCCAGGTGTTTCTCTGCAATTTCCATGGCCAGGTTAATATTTCCTATTGGGTCATCCTGTGTGAAACACAGCATAGCCAGTTTTTGAAAGTATCTTTTGGACAGGGGTTACGAGTAATGTTTTTTACATACCTTACTTTTCAGAGGAGACTTTCTCATGCCCACCGCATAACCATGAGAGTGTAAGTAATATTCCTTCTTATCTTTTCCCAATCCCTCCAAACATTTAGCGAAAAACCAAAAATGATGTGAAAGCCACACGAGCCATGCACACTGCAAATCATAAGATGTGAGCCAAATGAAGAGGCCAACTGCTTTGTAGGCAGAAAAGTTGACAGATATTCTCTCACGGACCGGAAAGAACCCTGAAGACCTCCAAGCTTATTTTCAAGTCTACTGATGACAACATTTAAATGATTCCAGAAGAAATCATGAAACGTACACTTTCCAGATCTGGAAGGGCATCATGGAGAATGTCTAACACCTTTGTTTTAGATGTAAGAAAGCTGAGGGGTAAAGAGGACGAAAACATGGTAGCCGGTGAAACATCTGGATCCCTAAAGAAGCAAGGGCAGCTACCCTTGAGCAAGATGGCTACCAAGAGCAAAAATTATGCTTCTAGGGGCACCTGGGTGGCCTAGTCGCTTAAGTGTCCTACTTCGGCTCAGGTCCTGATCTTATGGTCTGTGGGTTGGCGTTCCGTGTTGGGCTCTGTGCTGACAGCTCAGAGCCTGGAGCCTGCTTTGGATTCTTTGTCTCCCTCTCTCTCTGCCCCTCCCCACTCATGCTCTCTGTGTCTCAAAATAAATAATCAAAATAAACAAACATTAAAAAATTTGAAAAAAAAGTATGCTTCTGGGACGCTAAAGACTAAAATTATGAAAACTGTGAAGAAATTTTTGTCCTTAAGATTACATTTACCTTCACAGTAAGATTGGTTAAATTATGTGTGTGTGTGTGTTAATTTATAACATAACAAAATAAATTTAACCAGAGGTGTATATCTAAAACATAGAAAAATTTAAAGACTTATTTAACACTTCTTGTTTTGATCCACTTAAGAGATTATTA
The DNA here is from genome assembly GCF_028749965.1 of Puma concolor. Lineage (NCBI taxonomy): Eukaryota > Metazoa > Chordata > Mammalia > Carnivora > Felidae > Puma > Puma concolor. The sequence continues at coordinate 12,076,399 of NC_141677.1, forward strand.
GGAACCTTAAATGGGATGGGGGTAGGTAAGACAGAAAATCAAACTGAAAAGTAGTGTTAGTCCTGGGATCGCTTGAATGAATTTTAACATCAAAGCCATTTAAACATTCTAGAAACTGCAATGGTTTACAGGAGCAGAATGAGTTTCAAATGCTGAAGCGGTTTTAGAAGGGCAGCCTTCAAAAAGCACATTCACGAGGCTCAGCAAAGAAACCCAAGTAAGCTTCCTGGCCTCACAGAGTATACAGTTCAGGCAAAACATTTTTTCCAGTAAATGTTTTAACAAAGCATATCATCATTTCATTGAAAGCAGCCTTATCACCAAGTGAGTCTTACCTGTGTATCTTATGCATCTATTTATAAAGCCAAATCGCTGAGTAAAAGTATCTTTCTTTTTGTTTTAAACACGTAAGAAAAATTTCAGTATTAAAAATAGAATAATGGGGCGCCTTAGTGGCTCAGCCATTAACCACCTGACATCAGCTCAGGTCCTGATCTCACAGTTCATGAGTTCAAGTCATACATCGTGTAAGCCCCATTTCTTGCTCTGCCCCTCACTCACTTGCACACTCTCTCTCTCTCTTTCGCTCTCAAAAAAATTACAACAATGATTCTGCGACTCTGTGAAAACCACCTCATTTATACTGTGATTGAGAGAGAGAAAATGTGGCAGTTAAGTATTTTCTTGGCTCAGCTACTGGCCATGTGACCTTGGGCAGATTTCTGAATTCCATTACTTCCTTCATCTATAAAACTGGGATAATAATAGTACCTACTTCATCAGTGCATTATATTTTACTGTGCATTGTATTGGATGACTATGTATGTATATGTAACATACACAAAATAATATATATACACAATATACATATTAGTACATGTATGAATATATATATGTGTGATATCTATGCATGTGCAACCTACATATTAATACATACGTATGTGTATAATAAATATACGTATTTATTTATAACCGACTCTAATCTAGAGCTGTGTAACTATTAACTGCTACTGTTAATTGCTATCATTTTTCACTCATCAGACATGGCAAATTACCACAGGTCTGTGGACCATTGGTAATAAAAATCAACCACCGTAAACTGCTAATGAAACTCGTTGGATCTAGAACAATCTCTTCATTTTGCAAACAAGATAGAAATTCACTGAAAAAAATATACACTATCTCCAAGTCTGAAACTTTTCAAAATAACTCCAGAATAAGAGAATGTGTTTGAAAAGCTGAGGCACTCAGGCAACCTTCCATTACGGTACAAGTAAATTTCTCAGGAGTAGCTGTCATCGGAGACAGGCCGGGAGGGAGGCAGTGAGCAGGTGACAGCTAAAAAGGTGCCAGGGGCACCTGAGTGGCTCAGTCAGTTAAGTGTCAGACTCCGGCTCAGGTCATGATCTCACGGTCCGTGACTTTAAGCCCCACATCGGGCTCTGTGCTGGCAGCTCGGAGCCTAGACCCTACTTCGGACTCTGTGTCTCCCTCTCTCTCTGCCCCTCCCCTGCTGGCGCCCTCTTTCTCTCAAAAATAAACAACCATTAGGGGCACCTAGGTGGCTCAGTCGGTTAAGCGGCCGACTTCGGCTCAGGTCATGATCTCATGGTCCGTGAGTTCAAGCCCCGCATCGGGCTCTGTGCTGACAGCTCAGAGCCTGGAGCCTGCTTCGGATTCTGTGTCTCCCTCTCTCTGACCCTCCCCCGTTCATGCTCTGTCTCTCTGTGTCTCAAAAATAAATAAATGTTAAAAAAAATTTTTTTTTAAAACAAACAACAAAAACAACCATTAAAATAATAATTGCAAAAAAGTAATAAGAAGGTGGCAAAAGCCAGGACACTCTTCCCATGACCATGCGCACCACACAGGTGAGGGCAGCATGCAGCAGAAACAGTTCCACAGCAAAACACGTGACTCAACGTGAAGGCCACGAAGCACACCAGCAACCGGAAGGAACTGGGCCGTAACCATCACTTGGGGGAACATCTTCGGGGCAGGCAACGCCTCTAGCCCTCGATCTTCACACACTGTTAAGTCTAGGGCAGCAGGACTACCTACCGCCAGGTTTAGAAGGGGCCTGGCATTCTTTTCTCTGTCACAGATTCACGTTTTTAAACCACTGTTAAAGAAAGGATTCTGACACTAATGGAAACTTAAGCGAACTGAAGCTTAAGCTTAAACAGAGAATTAAAATTTCCTCAGCTGAAGTTTCTAAAGAGAGCAAAACTGAACGACAGAAACCCTTTTCCGAGGTTACGGCTAATACCTTCTGTCAATGGCAAGATGATTATGGAGTGTCCCTTGTGTGAGAAATTAATCAATTCTGAGTGAGAATGTCTGCAGCTCAACCCTGCAGAAAAGGTAAAGGGAATTTGAAAGGAAGGCCTAGGGTATTTGAACCCTTCTTTACCCCAAACCATAGATGTTTCACTTCTCATATTTACAATCTGGGAGCGTAAAATCTCTGAGACACATCTCTAAAAAGCTTCAAAGTAAATCAAGCCAAATGGACGAACATATCTTAATTTGGGCCAAAAGGCTGATGTGGCTCTGGGTCTTGTCCCATCTTCATTATTTAACATTAATAATTAATTAATCGCTAATAAAAGGATTTTCCTGGCTCCCCTTCCCATTTGCACTACGTGCAAGGCTAGCTGGGGACACGATGCTGGTGGCAGCCTGGGTGTTCGTGTGAGTTCAGTGCTGATGTGCTCATTTCAGGACAACATGCTGAGGGGAGGGGGGGGGGGGACGCTGCATGCCAGGTCCCCAGAATGACCTTGTTAAGCTTTGAGTAGTCAATGAGGTCGGGCCGGTGTCTGTGGATGAGCGCACAGAGTCCAAGGCCGTCTTTCCAGCTGCATGATGGTCAGGAAGAACAGGAACACGTGTTAATGGAGAAAAAGCAGCAGCAAGGGTCAGCCCTGGGTCAGATGGAGCCCCGAAATTTGGGACGCATGGCCCCTAACGCCCTTCTGTCTGACTTAATGCACCAAAGGCCCCATGTACCTCCCTCCCTACCCAACCCAGTATACTGTGGTCCCTTCCTTGAACACCAGTCTTCTTTCCAGGGGGTTTCTAGGGTCCTCGGTTCTTCTTCATTTATAGCTTCGGGCCCAGGACTCTTCCCCATCCCGCCAGCCCACTCTGGTTCTGGGCTGGGAGACCCGGCAGTGACGAGAAGGAAGATGCCCCTCTACTGCGTCTTGCTCTCCTCCCGGTTCAGTGCCCTCCATCCTAAACCCCTCCTCCCTCTCCTCCAAGTCTCCCATGTGGATCCAAGTGCCAGGGTCTACCCAATAAACACACATGAGGATGTCTACCCCGAAATGTCCACGACATACTTCTCTCCAAGATTCTTAGTATACTTGAAAAGTCACCATGAGCTCCCAGGTACTCCCATGTCTTTCCCCATAAGGTTCTTTGCATGTTTTTAAAAAGGCAAAGACAAGCGAGCACCTGAGGGGCTTAGCAAGGAGGACCTGGGCTTCCGGTCTGTTTCCCCAGAGACACCTGCGCTAACCGTTCTTCAGACAACCTAGGGCGGTGAGCCTCCCAGCGATGACCAGGGGTTCACTGAGGGCTGGGAGCTGGAGTTCTGTTCCTCCAGGGAAGGAAGGGGAGGCAGGGCAGGAGGGAAGCCCCAGGGGCAACACAGCTGAAGTGCCTGGGCCAATCTTGGGCCCAAGGAGGAAAGCAAGAAGGTCAATGAAAAGCCAGTCTGGAACTGGTTGACTTTTATGCTGGCAGAAGGTCTCAGCCCTTGGTGGCTCCTCATGCCCTCCAGACTGTGTGTTACAGGGACAGGAAGTCCTCTTTCCCACCTCTGCCCCTCAAGGCTCGGTGCCTGACACTTGGTAGACACTCTACTGATACTTGTCTCCCCAGAAGAACCTCCCCGATTTTCCCCTGTGGCTCATCCTCACCCTTCATTTCTCTGATTACCCACAGTGGCTGGGGACTCGTTTATATTCATAGGTAACCCACGGTATAAAGGGCGACAATACAGACAGCTCGTCTACCCACAGATAGCAATGACAGAAGACCTGCATGAGGTGCATGAGGTAGAATACTGAAGCACGTGACAAAACCGTGCTCTCGAATGGCATTTAGCTTTCATTTCTCCAGGTTCCTGTCATTCTGCAAATGTGAGTGTTCTACTTCTCTCGAATCCCAGCATACGAAGTTGGCCGATGAAGCGTCTTTCCCCGTCGAACACAGGGAGGCATCGGTGTGCAGACGATCCATTGTGGGAACACGCATTTTGCCTCGGTGGCCTTCTCACCGAGAAGCCCCGCCTTCCACCTCCTCCCAACACCAGGTGAAGGCAACGGTGAGGTGCAGTCCTACACCTCCAAACTGTGAAGCCCCATTCAGGTGCTGCAAGGTATTCACTTATCAATACCAAGCTGTTCTACCAGCGCCTCAAACCTTAATCAGACACCCCCACCCACCCCCAGAGAGATCTTAAGCATTAGAGATTCTATGGCCTCGGTTCCTTTACATACATAAAACATGGCTCAGACGGGAGCAGGAAGACACCAGTATAAGGAACCACTGTCCTCCCTGCCATCTAAGGATCCCAGTAAGAATGTAAGAACCCAGGGCCCTGGCTGCTTACCTGGTGTGGAAGTTCTGAATGTTCACATTTCTATAAGGAGCGGTTTTCCTTTGACACCAAAGCAGGAGACCTTCTTTGGCAGAGGTTTCTGTAATGACAGCCAGGAAAAAGTGTCCGCATGGAAATACTACTTAATGCACCCAACTCCCAGTCACTTTCTAAAAGGAGACGTCCTGGGGGGGGGGGGGGCAACCATCAAACACATCCTCTCTTCCTGTGGTCTCTATAGAAGGGCAGGAGCCAGAACCCTGTGCCCAAGGACTGCCTTGTGATGACACTTAAGAGACTTGCAGAGGAGGGGCACCTGGGTGGCTCAGTCAGTCAAGCATCTGACTCTTGATTTTTGGCTCAAGTCATGATCTCACGGTTCATGAGTTCGAGCCCTGCGTTGGACTCCATGCTGACAGCGTGGGGTCTGCTTGGGATTCTCTCTCCCTCTCTGCCCCTCCCTCATTCCCTCTCTCAAAATAAATACAATAAACTTTAAACAATAAAAAGAGAGACCTGAAAAGGACAATGCAGGAGCAACTGCAAGTTATGATACCATAAGTATCAAACAACCAGACTTCAGGGATTTGGGCAATTTACCATTTTTAAAGGAAACTTTAAAATCTGTGTGTAGTTTATGACTTCACTAACCTGTCATTCAATTCACTTACCATTTGGAATCCTGGGTAAATGGAATTCACTAGAGGCCACAGTGTCTCAGATTTACTCCCTTACCCAGTGATTGTTATAATACTGAAAGGCTTTCATTAGTGCATTTCAGGTTTGGCCACCTGAGTTCTGACCAAGTGGAAATGACACCACCCCCCTGTGGTAGCCATGAAGTTGTGCGGCTCCGATGTCCTGCTGCTGGGAGCACAGGGCAGCTCACAGAGGTCCCAGGTGGCACTCTGAATCCATCCCTCACTCCCCAGCGGCCATACTTCCTCAGCTGCTCCAGCCAAAGACTGAGCGAGGGAGGGACCCTAGAACTGGGCCATCCTGTGCATGTGGGGCTCCTCTAAGAGCAACTGAGGCATAAGGGCTCCCCGCCAGCCTGTGAACAGACCTAAGGACCACATTGCAGGTAAGACTCTTCTCTCCCAAGCCTTCCCTTCCCTTCTCCAGCATGGGTGTTGGCCAAGCGCACTGGCCATTTCCTGTTCTTCACAGGCATTCCCCTCCACCCACCCCAGCCCCCCAAATCTCCTGCATGTCTGTTCTGGACTGAATGTTTCTATCCCCCTAAAATTCTGATGTTAAAGCACTGAACTTATTTAGATAGGGAGCCTTTGGGAGGCAATTAAGGTTGGATAAGGTCATGAGGGTGGGGCTCCCATGATGGGATTAGCACCCTTATAAGAAGAGATACAGGACATAGCAAGACGGTGGTCATCTACAAGCCAAAATGAAGGTCCTTATCAAAAACTGACCACAGTGGCACCCTGATCTTGGACTTCTAGCCTCCACAACCATGAGAAAATAAATTTCTGCTGTTCAAGCCACTCAGTCTATGGTGTTTTTGAGCAGACTAAGACAGCATCTAATACCCACCTGGCACTTGCTTCTTGGAGAACCCAAAGTTACGTATATCCAAACAGTTCCTCAAACCCGCTCCTAACATCTAGGATGCTGTCTGTATTTAAGTGTTAACAGTTTAGAAAACCCCTGTAAACACACGGACTCTTGACTAACACTGGAACTTGGCCTCCCATTTCAGTTAGAGTTCAAGTTTATTTTTTTTAATATCAAAATAAGTATTCCATAATTATTTATTTAAATTATCCATTCTAGTTCTGACTTCCTTTTGACCTATAACCCAGTTTAAATAAACACACTCCCAAAATTTCATGTGCTATGGAATAACTTGAATGATTCCTGTTCACATCTCTTCTCTAGAAAATTCTTGTTTGGAAAAGCAACTGAAAGTTCTAAGACCTCATTCAAATATTAATTGGTACAGATGCTGTACAGATGCTGGCTGTCATTACAGAAACCTCTGCCAAAGAAGGTCTCCTGCTTTGGTGTCAAAGGAAAACTCCCTATCTAGTGGTCCTGGCCAATAGAACTAATAAGAAAAAGTACGCCAGTACAGAAATAATGTACTGTACAGGCTAGCAAGGCAAACAGAGGTAAAGTAGATGAATAAAATCTCACAACTGCTATGGAAATTTAAATTTGCCAGTCACTGGGGCACCTGGGTGGCTCAGTCGGTTAAGTATCCGACTTCAGCTCAGGTCATGATCTCACAGCTCAGAGACCGGAGCCTGCTTTGGATTCTGTGTCTCCGTCTCTCTCGTTGCCCCTCCCCTGCTCATGTGCCGTCTCTCTCTTAAAAACAAACAAACATTTAAAAAGTAAAAGAAAATAAAAATAAATAAAAATAGGGGCACCTGGGTGGCTCAGTCAGTTAAGTGTCTGACTTTTGATTTCAGCTCAGGTCATAATCTCCTAGTTAGATGAAGTCCCACACTGAGCTCTGCACTGAGCATGGAGGCTGCTTGGGACTCTCTCTCTCTCTCTATTCTTCCCCTGCTCACACTCTCTCTTTCTCTCTCAAAATAAGTAAACATTTTTAAAATAGTAAAACCAAAAAATTCATATTTGTTCTTTAAGGTGGGTTTAACTGTTTAAATATGTATATCTGGAAGTACATAAAATTGGTAAAGTTATTACGAGTTACCGCCTCTTAATACAGTGAGAACTTTTTTTTTTTTTTCCCAACGTTTATTTATTTTTGGGACAGAGAGAGACAGAGCATGAACGGGGGAGGGGCACAGAGAGAGGGAGACACAGAATCGGAAACAGGCTCCAGGCTCTGAGCCATCAGCCCAGAGCCTGACGCGGGGCTCGAACTCACGGACCGCGAGATCGTGACCTGGCTGAAGTCGGACGCTTAACCGACTGCGCCACCCAGGCGCCCCCACAGTGAGAACTTTTAAGAAGCATTTTGTTATTTTCGCCGGAATGAAAGAAATGTGCTTGAATAAAAGTACATTTATGGAAGTTTTCAAATTCAGGCTGTTTATTAATTCAAGCTGGCTGTCATTTCTGAGCCTGAATTATTGAGATTTTAATACATCATATCTTACTTGGATTTTTAGATGACACAAGCGGGGCTTCAGTGCCAGATGGGAATAACCTAAGTGGGTAAGAAACTCCTTAAGGGTAAATACCATAGGCTTCATGCCATCTGGTCCAGCAGTAGATAAATTAGTGGTTTTTTAGCGTTTGTTGGTTGATTAGCAACTGACGTCATCTGAAAAACCAGCGTCAACAGGGACTCCATCCTGGGCAGAATTATAAACAACGCCCCCCTCACCATGCAGGTACCTGGTTACCTGTCAGGTGACAAATGACAGGATGCTGACTGGCTGGACAATTCACACCGCCTTATTTAAATATGTTCTGCGGCTATACATTTTGTGATGTGAAGCCTAAACAGGCCAAGTTCTAATTTTGAGAATGTCAATTTGACACTTTTCAACAGTGCTGAATTCATCAAAATATTTAGGAGTACAGTGGGCGTCAAAGACTAAAGATTTTCATCTTCGGTGGAACGCCAAGGATTACGATTCTATTATAGTGACAGAACAGTTGTTGGGCCGAAAGATACAATAACAATAGAGATTTTGTTAACAGAAAGACAGAAAGAGGGACAGAAAGACAGAAACAGACAGTGAAAGGAGGAAGGGAGGAAGGGAGGGATGGAGGGAGGGTGAATGAATGAACTCAGATTGCAACCGTTTTTTTGCACCTGAAAAAAAGTGTTTCAGCTTTAAGTCTTAACAGCACTGCTCTAGTTGTGAACCTACTAGTATAATAAGCAATTAGAAGCTCAAAAAAATGCTCATTTTAAAAAGCGACTTCTGTTCTGAACACGTGCTCATCTTTTCCCCAAATGACTCCACCCCCGTGAATGAAACAGTATTGCTGGGGTCTTTTCCCATACAAATATAAAACCTGTGAAAACCCAACTCCCATATCTTTCCTTAAATCATGTAAATGGCACTTCCAGCTTAAAAGCCCTATTCAAATTTGACTTTATGAACTCAATTTACACAATCACTCCAAGTATCTTATTACCATCAGATCTTCAACCATGTCTCTTACCTTCAACTGAAATATCCTGAATAGCAAAGCGAAGGATGATGGTCCAGATCATACCCAGCGTCATTTTCACGTTGCCATCCACAATTTCTTTAGGTGAGAAAACACAACAACAAATTAGTGTCGTGATAACATAACCGGTGCATAAACTTCTCCTATAACTTGTACGTTTCCCCTAAGCTTTGACTTCTGAGCTATCGGAAACTACATCCATACGCAGAAAGACCAGTGGATGTTTTTGTAAGTGTGGCAGCGTGTCTAGTTATAAATACAGTATTCATAACCAAATGTCTCTAGATTAAATGAATTCTGAGTTAATCATAAGCACAAATCTTGCGAATGCATAATCACCAAAAACAACCCAAGAGTTTCCAAAGTGTAAAGACTAGATGGGCTAGGGTTCTAAGTCGACAGATACACAGAACACAGGCTGTTCTTTAGACCCCGATCCTTCCAGTGGTCCCCAGGTGGCAGGTTCACAGGATTCAGTTGTGTAAACTAAGAAGCAGGGGAGTCTCAGCTCCTACCAAACTCTCCAGGGTTCCCAATGTCCCAGAGAATGAAGAGGTCACTTTCCTCCTATTAATTAGTTCTTTTTAAGAGTGACTGGGAAGGTTAAGGTCTTTCTCATGCCAATAATCGGTTTGAAGAAGACAGCATTATATTTGACTCTCGTCTTTACGGATAATCTCGGAGCCTGTTGTCCCATTCATGCTACCTTTTATTCTCATCTCTAGACACCAGAGCCTACCAGAGAGCCTGACGTGAAGCAGACACAAGCAACAGAAGGGAGGGAGGGAAGAATTCATCCGGCAGCAGGCACACCTGCCCCCCACTGTGAGATCAGTGTGGCAGCCAAGGTTATTCTTCTCACACCTCATTTACCTTCAGCCCCGATGGACACCAGTTTCACGCCTTTGCTGGCTATGTAATCCAAGGCTTTGTTGACATTAGCAATTTTGTGGAATCGCATTTTTCCTCGGTCAGGTTTCGGCAGCCTTTCCCCTGTCACATGAAAAAAGAAGAGCGTAGGCACAGAGAAACTAATTCCTTGACGTGGAACCAAGATGCCAACATTCAGAGTCGGTGCTTCCTTAAATGGAAAGCACGGTATCTGACTATTTCTGATGGGTCTCTGGCTTCTGTAAATCACAGTGTAGAGGAACACGGACCAAAAAAACTTTCAAGACCAATGGACTGATGTGGAGCCATATGCTTTTCAGATCTGCCGGGAGACTCCAGTTTGGTCCACATACGAGCCAACTTACAAAGGAGAACGGAGAAAAGCTGGTTGGTATCCTGGGAGCGTCTGGAGCCGCCGACTAGCTATTAGAGGAAGTCAGGAGCGCCTAGTCCAAATCACCGCGGTGGCTGCCAGGGCTGAGACACCTGATTATGAAGATATATGGATCGGGGCAGACTTGCCATCGCCCTCCCAGCCACACTTCTTCAAGGGTGATTCCTCCTCTCATCCAAACTCTAATCCAGCCAACTGAAATTCAGGGCAAAACACAACCCCTCTGGGATTTGAGCTCATGTTTTCCGAGTTACGCCAACACATACACCGGCTGGCTGCATGAACGACAACATTTGGGAGATGCGCTAGCTGGGCTAAGAGTAGAGAGGGCAGCTTGGTGGGTAGTCACATAAACGTCACTTTTTTTCTTTTATTTTGTTTCGAGGTGGGTGGTACAAACATGATTTTAATTAGTCAGTTTTAAGCAGAATTTACTCCTTATTCAGGGCAGAAAAAGAAGTCCAGGCAGACTGCTCTTTGGAAAGGTTTTCTTTGCTAATAATACCATGTTCTTGCCCAGCCAGGTTCAAAGGGAATTTCTGATACAGTCATCTCTAACTAGACGCATATCTAGTGCTCACATGCGGATGCACGGGATTCGGGTAGGACGGCTATGCAATATCCAGGACCAACCTGAGATGACTTCCAAAAGCAGCATGAGTTTAAGGCCATTCCTGAAGTCCTCCTCGATGTTCTCAATCTGGGTGCCAGCTTTCCTTAGGTGGGAATTACACCAGGCCGTGAAGGTCTGCAACGAGAACCAGACACTGCTGCTCACAGACCCATCAGCGGTCAGCCCCCCTCCATGCAGACAACACTTGACATCGTATGCACTCTGGGGAGTCTAAGAGGCTGGAACTCCTCTGGGGAGAATTTGGTGGAAAGAACGACTTGAAAGACTAAAGTAAGATTTTGTTAGTTTCCCCTTTAGGGACAAAAGAAAATCATTTATTTGATATGCCAGCCTGAGGAATTTGTGCCTTCTGTTTAAAACAGTACCACGTTCAGGGCCGCCAGGGTGGCTCAGCTGGTTAAGCATCCGACTTCAGCTCAGGTCATGATCTCACGGTTGGTCAGTTCAAGCCCTGTGTCGGTCTCTGTGCTGACAGCTCAGAGCCTGGAGCCTGCTTCAGATTCTGTGTCTCCCTCTCTCTCTCTCTCTCTCTCTCTCTCTGCCTTTTCCCTGCTCACTCTGTCTCTTTCTCAAAAATAAACATTAAAAAAAAACAAACAAACAGGTACCATGTTCAGGGGCATTGGGGTGGCTCAGGAGGATGTGCATCCGACTCTTAATCTCAGCTCAGATCATGATCTCACATGACCTGTGTCTGGCTCTACACTGACAGCATGGAACCTGCCTGGCATTTTCTCTCTCTCTCTCTCTGCCCCTCTCCCACTTGTGCTCTTTCTCTCAAAATAAATGGACTTAAAAAAAAGGTACCATGTTCACACCTATGCCTTCCGAAAACCTCTTACTTTGTAGGAAATACAGACTACATTAGAGTGTGCTTATTCCCTGCATACAACAAAAATAAGCTTGCTTGCAGAGCGGACGAATAAATAATGTTTCAGGAATGTTCATAATGTCTTGCTTTAGAGCAGAGGGTGGGCGGTATTGTGTCGCAGAAAGGAGAAGAGAGGAGGGGACCCATAACCACTAATTACCTACATCTAGCTTATCCTGAATGCACAACAATGTTAAGCCAGTAACTAAATTAATTAAACAGATTTGCAGTAGAGTCAGTCATTAAAAATAATGCTAACAGTAATAGTAACAATAACTTCCTACTACTGGCTGGCATATTTCAGGCCCTGAGCTAGACCCTGCATCTCAAAGACCATTAGATACAGCCTAGTCAGGTTAACCAATTACAAAGACAATCTTCAGTGGAAAGATGGACTATATATGAAGTGACATCCAAAGTCATTCTGTTTATTTTTCAAGCCGCATTTAACTTGGCTTCCACTTGTGCACGATTTCCTGCCAAAACCATTTTAGAAGTGCTTCTGGCAGCTGCTGGCTAAGAATGCAAACTGTCCCCTTGTCTCACAACAGCTGTGGGGATCGAGAACAAAATGCCCGGCACGTTACTCTGTGGGGAGACACGCAGATAGGGTCTGTGTTCTAGATGACAAAATGAATACCTAAAAAATAAACAGCTTTCGTGCAACGCCACAAAAAGACACAGTTTCCATAAAAATGATTTTCCTGAGTAATAAAGAAAATTTAAAAACCTGATTGTCACTTTTTTCAACAAATATGTGATGGCATTAAGTTCAAGGGCAAAAATGTAGGCGTCTTCTTGGACTTAGAAGAATTCATTTTACTCGGAGAGCCTACAGTAATAATTAGGTCTCCCAAAACACATCTAAACTTTAGTCAGCTTTAAACAGAAGAACAACTTGAAACCATATACTCTAGATCTATCCCCAGTCGATGGGGCAGCCACTAGCCATGTGTAGCTATTTAAGCGTAAATTAATAAAAATTAAAGGAAATTAAAATTTTAGTTCCTCAGTTGCACAAGCCACTTCTCTTTTCTTTATCTTTTAAAACAGAATTTATTGTCAAGTTAGCTAACATACAGCGTACACAGCGCGCTCTTGGTTACTAATCTTTGACAAAGCAGGAAAGAGTATCCAACAGAAACAAGACCACCTCTTTAGCAAACGGTGCTGGGAGAACTGGACACCAACAGGCAGAAGAATGAAACTAGACCGCTTTCTTACATCACAGACAAAAATAAACCCAAGATGGATGAAAGACCTAAATGTGAGACAGGAAGCCATCAAAACCCCAGAGGGGAAAACAGGCAATAATCTCTCTGACCTCAGCCACAGCAACTTCTTGCTGGGCACAGCCACTTTTCAAGTGCTCAAAAGCCACCTGTGGCTGGTGGCTACTGAGCTGGATGGTGCCCATACGGAACATTTCCAGCATCATGGAAAGCTCTATGGGACAGAGTTCCTCTAGATAACCCAACTTTGGTGTTTGAAACTAGGACTGTTACAAAGAGTCCATCATTTATTTATTTCAATATTAGTTTATCTATTTACCTTTTTTTTTTACACTTGATCTTAGCCAAAAGGCCGAGAAGCGATTTATTTTTTAGTTTAAGTTTATTTATTTTTGAGAGAGAGAGAGAGAGGGAGAGATACAGAGCATGAGTTGGGGGAGGGGCAGGGAGAGAGGGAGACAGAATCCGAAGCAGGCTCAGAGCCTGATGCAGGACGCAAACTCACAAACCATGAGATCATGACTTGAGCCCAAGTAGGACACTTAACCAACTGAGCCACCCTGGCACCCCTATTTACTTTTTGAATAGGTAATGAATTTCCTTGGTTCAAACTTCACGTAGGGGCACCTGGGTGGCTCAGTCGGTCAAGCATCCAACTTTGGCTCAGGTCATGATCTCACGGTTCATGGGTTCAAGCCCCGCATCGGGCTCTGTGCTGTCTGTGCAGAGCCTGCTTGGGATTTTCCCTCTCCCTCTCGTTCTCTGCCCCTCCCTCACTTGTGCGTGTGCACTCGCTCTCTCTCTTTCAAAATAAATTTAAAAAACTTAAAAAGAATTCAAGTGGTACAAAAGGGTATGAAGTGAAAAGCATCCCTTACTTCCTACTCCCAACCCAGCTTTCTTCTCCAGAGGGAACACACACATTCGTTTGTGTATCTCCTCAATGATCTTCGACAGATATAGAGACAGATACACACATCGTTTTTTGTCCTTTTAATACAAATCAGAGTATACGCATTGTTCTGTACCTGGATTTTTTTTTTACCCACTTAAAAAATATAACCTAGGGGTCATTCTGCATCAGTACAGATCATTCCTTTTCATGGCTGCATAGTATTTCCCTGTAGTGCATATACCATACTTTATGTAACTAGCTCCCTGTGGATGGACAGTTAAGCTGTTTCCAGACAGTTATCCTTCAGTAAAACACATCCCAGGCCCCATTTTCAGCAAGAAAAACTACTTTAAACATGGTTTCGTTTTTGTTTTTTTTTTTTTAACTCAAAATACTGAGATTAATCATATATCTAACCTGTTGGGACAGGTACAAGAAAACAGGCCATGATTTTTTTTAATATAATATTTTGTCAAATTGGCTAACATACAGTGTATAGAGTGTGCTCTTGGTTTTGGGGGTAGATTCCCGTGATTCATTGCTTAATACAGCACCTAGTGCTCCTCCCAGCAAGTGCCCTCCTCAATCCTCATCACCCATTTTCCCCTTTCCCCACACCCCCATCAACCCTCAGTCTGATCTCTGTATTTAAAAGTCTCTTATGGTTTGCCTCCCTCTCTGTTTGACACTATTCTTCCCCTTTCCTTCTCCTATGGTCTTCAGTTAAGTTTCTCAAATTCCACGTATGAGTGAAAACATATGACATCTGTCTTTCTCTGACTGACTTACTTCACTTAGCATAATACCCTCCAGTTCCGTATCTATGTTGTTGCAAATGGCAGGATTTCATTCTTTCTCATTGCCAAATAGTAGTCCATTGTACATATAAACCACATCTTCTTTATCCATTCATCCATCGATGGACATTTGGGCTCTTTCCATGATTTGGCTATTGTTGAAAGTGCTGCTATAAACAGTGGGGTACATGTGCCCCTATGCATCAGCACTCCTCTATCCTTTGGATAAATTCCTAGTAGTGCTATTGCTGGGTCATAGGGTAGATCTGTTCTTAATTTTTTGAGGAATCTCCACACTGTTTTCCACAGCGGCTGCACCAGTTTGCATTCCCACCAAGAGTACAAGAGGGTTCCCGTTTCTCCACATCCTTGCCAGCATCTACAGTCTCCTGATTTGTTCATTTTAGCCACTCTGACCAATGTGAGGTGGTATCTCAGTGTGGCTTTGATTTGTATTTTCCTGATGAGGAGTGACATTGAGCATCTTTTCATGTGTCTGTTGTAGGTCATGATTTTTAAAAATTGAATTGACAGGCAAAAAATATCATGACCTAAAATATTTATAGAGTTCTTTTTGTTCAGATTCAACTTAAAATGAGCAACTACTGCTGGTGAAAATTACCTTATCCTGTTACCACATGATTTAAGTCCTTTCATAATAAAAGTATCAGAAACACTCCCGGATAGAACCCCAAAGCTGCTCATGAAATCCGTGCAAGCTTCCTGATCCCGCTATGCAACACTGTGGAGGTCTGTTTGATCCTACCTTTTTTAGGTATACATAACAGGGAAGGTAATTTCCCAGAGGTAATTATTCCTTTGTGCAAATCCAGAGAATGAATCTAATCGAAAAGGTCAATTTATTTAGTTAAGTCTAATGAAGGGTCCCTATCTTTAATGAGCATTCCAAGGAGCCAATAAAGGTGGTAACTAACCAATTGGAATGTGAAGAAAGGACCCCAACAGCTCTGAGATAATAGCTTGCAAAGAGGCCAGTGCACTCTGAAAAGGAATTTTAAGCTTTGTTAGAACATTTAATTTTCACTCTATTTACAGTTTTAATTACCACGGTCTATAGAGACTGTTCTTAATGCATTTCCAATCGTCCTCGGTTTCTCGGAAAAGCCTGCTAATTATGGAGGAGACAGAGCAACAACAGCCAGAGCAAACCCCCATACATCTTACCCGAAGGCTTCTTTGTGGCTTGTCTTGCTGGCCGATAGCAACGCACATCTTTAAAGTCTGTGGGAACTAAATCTTGGAGGACTAGCGTGGAATGAGGGTAGGTCCACACGGTTTTTGAGGCAGGCTCCTTGGGTCAAACCAGACTACCAAGCCAGATGTCCTTTCGTACGAAAAACGATGCTCTGTGAACTAGACAGAGTCCAACAAGGAAACAGGCCACAGTCTCCACAGGTCACAGCTCAACCCAGAAACTGCTCAGTCACAGGTGAGGTTCTCCAACCTCCTCTCCTGCTTCCTCTACCTCCCTCCTGGAGAACAGCTCATTCCCCACGCCTCTACACCTAGCGATAAGTACCAATGCTTTCTGCAGCTCAAAGACAGGCATGTGAAAAAAAAACTTTCAGGGCCATCCAAAGATAACCAGACAGGAAACCACAGAACCATCTACAGATGTTCCTGACTTACGATGGTCCGACTTCTAATTTTTGACTTCCTATCGGCATAAAAGCCATTCGCATTCAGTAGAAACCATACTTGGAATTTTGGATCTGTAGCTTTTCCCAGGCTTGTGCTATGTGGTAGGGTCCTCTCTTGTGACGCTGGTCAGGGACAGCAGCTCCTTGCCAGTCACAGGACCACGAGGGTAAACAACTGATACACTTACCAACATTCTGCACCCATATACATGGCCCTTCTGTCTCTCACTTTTGGTACGGTATTCAACTACATGACAGTCAACACTCTGTTATAAAACAGGCATGGTGTTAGAAGCTCTTGCTCAACCGCAGGCTAACAGAAGTGTTCCGAGCACGCTGAAAGTCAGCTGGGCTGAGCTATGATGTTCAGGAAGTTAGCTGTAGAGAATGCATTTTTGACTTATGGTATTTTCAACTTACAACGGGTTTATCCAAATGTAACCCCATCAGAAGTCAAGGAAGATCCGTATCTCCAGAAAGGAAAGGCTGATAGTATTTGAAGTCCTTACTACCTTCCAAAGAAGCTCACATGAAAACAAAAGGAAAAGGCGGGAAGGCAGTGGAAAGCACTGTCTCGACATGTATATTCCTGAGACAACAGGAGCAAATATCAGCATCTCTTCCCAAAAGAGAAGGAATCACCACCTGTGAGGCACCGGCCAGGATGGGCAGTCCTAGGGGCACAGACTGATCTTCCTGAGTACAGACCTGCCCTGGACATGGCATAAAAACTCTTCAGAAACAGGGTGCAAAGGAGAAGGGCCCAGAGGTGAAGGCTGTGTTCCCATGGCTTGTAGGAGGAGGTCTTCACACAGAAAGCCTGAAGGATATTCAAACTATCAGCAGTCCCTCCTCTGTTATATTCTGAAACGTAATCGAGAGGCCCAGAAAATGTTCTTTAACCCCTGAAACATGGTGGCTGAGAATAATATCTGTTGAAGGAGTTTCCCAGGAGTAGCTGTTACCAAGAACTGTCGGTCCCATTCAGCAGTGGGCGAGGCCACTCCTTCTTCATGAAGAATGTACCGGCAAAGCCCCTAGTTTAAGTCCACAAGAACTATAAGACTGACCACTGTCTTTCTCAAAGATGAATTCTATGCCAATCAGCACATTGTGCTCAATGACAAAAAAAGTACTACATGAAATGCTGAGATAAGCCTGTGTTACTGAAGGCTATGCATTTGCATTTGGTTTCTTTTTCAATGAATTAAGCCTATAGACATAAACACCTATATTGTAGACTTTTCCACAGAGAAAAAGGGAAGGTCTTTTAATCAAGATGCGTAATAACTACAGTTATTGACATAACACAAGTTCATATCTCTACCTGGAAGAGATTATTACCCAGATAAGGACCAAAAAAAAAAAAAAAATCCACCTTGAGTCTGACACGGTTGTCTGCATAGCAGTCTATTTCATGCTATCAGTTAATGATTAATTCTTTCAGCAATTTGGTTCTAGGTGTGGCCTGCCTCCTGTAAGACTAACTGTTCAATTTACTAAACAAAAATATGGCAAGACAACACCTATACATTTCCTTCATTCTTGTTAAACTAGCTTTAACTGATGATAATGCCATAAAATACTCATTTCAGACCACATTTCCTGAAACGGGCACTCAGAAAAGCTTACGGGATTTTTCTGAATGAAACAGAACAGGGCCCGCTGAGGGCTGGGACATTTGGGCAGAGGCCCACTGCATGAGGCTCAGGGGGTAGAAAGGTCTTAGCTTTCAAGACCACCAATTATGAAACAGTACTGTTGTCAGATCCAAATCAGTTTGGGGCACTGTCAAAGCGCTCTGTGACTTTGAGATTGCCGATAGCTTGCTTTCCCCAGAGAGTGGAGACACCGGGAGGCTCGCCGTGTCCGTCCTGGCCCGCATCCTGTGGGGTGGGACGAATTGGCCCCAGGTAAGCGGGGACAGTGGGCCCCAGGAGAGGCGGAGGTCAAGCCCGGCCCAGCCTGCAGTCATGGCTCAGAACTCAGATTCTATTTCTGACTCTGACTCCATGTAACTGTTTGTCCTTCATGCCCTGACACTTTCCCAGCTACAAAAACACGGGATAATTGTCACGATCAACTCTATGAAATTGTTGAAAAAGTTATCAGGAGGAGAAGAACTGTGAAAGCCGGTCAGCCAGCGTTACCTACCACACTGGTTCTGAACACACTCTCATGTACACCTACCGGAAACCACTCTGTGGTTTAAGTTGATTTTTCTAAAAATGCTCCATTTATTTTTCTATTTACAATAATCACTTTAATGGTGTGTTCTTTTCCACTCCATAGACTCCCAATTTGCCAAGATTTCTTCTAATCACTTTCGTGTGTGTGTGTGTGTGTGTGTTTTAATATTTGAAAAGTAAGGGGTGGGGAGCATCTAGAAAGCTGCACAGATTTATAAAATCTCCGGTTAATGCAGGAGAGGAGGTCAGAGCTGTTCCTCTGGAGTAAACGTGATTTCAGCTTTAGTGTTTAAAAAGGAGACAGTACCCTCACAAAGAGCAGGGAGCCCACTGACAGAGAGGGCAGAAATTCCTGCCCCTTGTGGCTTGCAGAGGCAGAACGTTCTGGTTCACCACAAAGCTTCACCGTCCCCTCAGCCGAGAGAGAGATTCCAGTCCACACACCACGTGAGGACACGCGCTTGGCTATCCATACGATGGGCCACTCCAGAATCACATCAGAAATCAGCAACACAGCCTTACATTTAAATATTCAGACACATAACCATCTTGGAAAACGTTTAAGGAAGTGCTGTGGACCCAGAAGTCACTCACAATATTGACTTGTCAGCATAATCAACTGATCTTGAAAAAAATCCCAAACCTTCAAGGTTGCCACACGACATCATACTCACACAACATTACAAAAAAATGTAACCAGAGAAAGAAGTATGTAAGCATTAAAGGGTTACTTGTAAGGATTCTGCCTGTGCTACAACCAATTGCAAGACAGAGCCCTAATGTTAACCAGGGACTTAAGCACACAGTGGGCAGTCCTCGGCTTAGAGCTCCAAGATCCTGCTAGATAACACAGCGTGCAACAGCTCAGGTCAGCAGTCACTGAAGAACAGCAGCCCTAAAATCTGAAGCCTAGCTCTGTGACCGGCTCAGCATCTGGTGTGGGCAAGACGGCTCCTCTCTCCTGGGGCTTGTTTCTTCCCCTAAGGAATGCACCGTTGACCTAATTCAACGAGTTGACTGTGATGCGTGATGAATTAAAGAGAACGCAAAATATGTCACAAATGTAGAAACACAAAAGAACAGCACTCAGTGATGGCAATAATTCAGAGAGAGCTGAGGTGCTTTGGGGTTTAATTTAAAAGGGAATTAAACCATTGCATAGAAAAACAGACAGCCTACAGTCACGATCTCAGTCTACTTGAGCATAAGAGATATTCCACCTCCAATAACTAAGCATAAACAAGCTGTTGCTTAGCACAGTTCATAAACTGTTGCAGTAATACAGACGGAAAAGGGAGGCGAGAAGGTCTGGGATCCAAGAAGCCGGAAAAATGCCAGGTCTTCATCTTTTCCGGATTTTCCACAAGTACTCACACCACTGGTCAGAGAACAAAGAACATCGTTAGCATCTCTTCACTTCCTCAAGGCACAAGGTGTTCAGAACATTAATTCTGGCTGATAGCAGGAAAAAATATTATGCCTGGGTAATTTTTTTTTAATGTATTCCCAAGAGACAATTAATATAAAGGGCTACATTTGCATCAGGACTTGGTTCCAAATACACTAAGTATAAAGAGCCTTAAAATTTAAGTCTTGTAAGGGGCACCTGGGTGGCTCAGTCGGTGGAGCGTCCGACTTTGGCTCAGGTCACAATCTCACTGTTCACGAGTTCAAGCCCCACGTCGGGCTCTGTGCTGACAGCTCGGACCTGGAGGCTGTTTCGGATTCTGTGTCTCCCTCTCTCCCTGCCTCTGCCTGCTCCTCTCTCAAAAGTAAATAAACATTTAAAAAGTTTTAAAAAAATTAACTCTTATAAAAAGGCAAATCCTTGACATAAAGATGAGTCACTTTCCCTCTAAAAAAAAAAAAAAAAAGGCAAATCCCATTGCAAATGGCAGACACACACTGATTTCTCAGACTTTCATATGCCTGCAAGCCTACACCAAAACGACCACAGTAGTCCTGTCTTACTCACCTCTGTATCACCCACAGAACCCAACACCCAGCAGGCATACCTGGAGTCACACAGAGAGGACTAGCACTTATTTGAATTTTCAACACTTGAAATGGTGACAATTCCAGTCATAAATAAGCTGGAAGCTCAACAGTACCAAACGCTGCTTTTTTTTTTTTTTTTTTAATGTTTATTTATTTTGAGAGAGAGAAAGAGCAAGCAGGGGAGGGGCAGAGAGAGAAAGGGAGAGAGAATCCCAAGAAGGTTCTGTGCCTGACTCAGGGCTGGAACTCACCAACCATAAGATCATGACCTGAGCTGATATCAAGAGTCAGGCACTGGGGCGCCTGGGTGGTGCAGTCGGTTAAGCGCCCGACTTCAGCCAGGTCACGATCTCACGGTCCGTGAGTTCGAGCCCCGCGTCGGGCTCTGGGCTGATGGCTCGGAGCCTGGAGCCTGTTTCCGATTCTGTGTCTCCCTCTCTCTCTGCCCCTCCCCCATTCATGCTCTGTCTCTCTCTGTCCCAAAAATAAAATAAACGTTGAAAAAAAAAAATTAAAAAAAAAAAAAGAGTCAGGCGCTTAACCGACTGAGCCACCCAGGTGCCCCCAAAGTACTGTTTTTAACTTGAATCCCAGGGATACTCAGAAATACAAATTTAATTACTCAAAGACAAAGTAAGTGGGGAAAAAAGAAGAAGTCTTCTTCCACTGATGATTCACTGCCCACCACCCCCCCCCCCCAAGTTCTGTCAGCAAGCAGCGTTCAGGGGGTCTCTTCTACCCAAAGTTAGGATGTCTGGCAATCTCAAATTAGGGGGTAGGGTAGCCTACGAACAACTCAAGGGGGGCTGTCACTATCAGAGTCCTTTAAGGACCTGGTGGGAAAGCAGAAAAAATACTGTCAGAAATACCTGACGTGGGACACCACGTAAAAAAAATAGTTACAAACAGAGAGGGAGGGAGGCAAACCGTAAGAGACTCTTTAAATACAGAGATCAGACTGAGGGTTGATGGGGGGTTGGGGGAGAGGGGAAAATGGGGGATGGGCATTGAGGGGGGGCACTTGTTGGGAGGAGCACTGGGTGTCGTATGTAAGTGATGAATCAAGGGAATCTACCCCCAAAACCAAGGGCAACTGTATACACTGTATGTTAGCCAACTGGACAAATTATATTAAAAAAATTAAAATAAAATAAAATGCTGGTGTAAGTGATACACTTATAAGTGGGGGTCTTTGCTCTGTGCTCCTGACAGGTGGCTAGAACATACTAGCACTCAGTATTTGCTCAATAGGATCTCATTTGCCAGACTTTCTGGGACAGTTAGTAAAGACGAAAGCAGTCAGATTTTTTTTTTTTTTTTTTACTGAAAAAATAAAAAAGACTGAGGAGTTTAAAATCTGTTATCTGTTCAAGTTCCAGGTTTTTAAAAAATTATCGTGTCAAACTTCATTACGGAATCCTTAAATGTTAAAAGAGACTCTGTAACCTTGCCAAAAAAAGAAGGAAAAAAAAAAAAACGCTTGTAAAAAATAAAAGACAACCTCATGGCTGAGGGTATCCGAAAATAGAATCAGGCTAATGGATGATCCTTTAAGTGGGTAGGTTAAAGATGGCTCTCCCAGCACTTGGAAAGATAGTTCCACCCAGGTCTGGTTTTCATCAGAAATTCTGAACCGTGAATTTTGGGCTTCAGTCACCAGGCTCCTAAGACTGACTTCCATTTAGGTCCTGGGCTGTTCAGAATACAGAAAGAAAGGTTCTGTAAAGCCCTAAGGCTGCTAACAGGAAAAAAAAAAAAAAAAAAATGGTTTTTAGGTTTTTTCACAAAGCCAAATCTAGCCCAGACTGATTCCGGCTTGAGGAATGGCCTCTCCAGTATATGGACTCTCCTCCACAACTTCCAGAAAAGGACGGGACAGATTAAAGTTACGAATTTGGAAAGGGGTAAGGACAACTAATAAGGCTACTTTGTATCGGGAAAAGTCTAGGCTTCAATAGGAAACCCGTGCCTTGTCTACAGCACCCCTCCTATGCTATTGTCCAACTCCTAAATCATAGATAAAGGAGAGCAATCAAATCATTCTTGCCTATAGACAAGAAAGGCCTTCTGTTCTGTACAGGGACCATCCTCCTTCCCCCATTTAGAAAAACGTCTCCTGCCCTGTGGACGTTCATCTCGCTATTCCTAACCTATAAATGTGTCTCTTCTTTGGATTTTCTCTTGAACTGCTCGTTAACTCCTCTTCATTTTTCTTTAATGAGTTAAATAACATCTTTAACATGCATTCACTTCTATGTTTGTGTGAGAGTCACGCTTTTTACCTTTATTTAAGAATTGTCTTTTCACACTTCAGGCTTTAGGGTCCATTTTCTAAAGACAGGTCAACCCTCAAACACGCTAAAATATTCGTTATTCCGATCAAAATGTTATTGATTTCAGTGAAGACAAGAATGATCTGCGGAATCGAAGTCTATCATTTGCTGATCTTAAGTGACGGTATGCTTCCCTTGTCCTGTGAAAATGACAACTGTCCTAAGTCTCAGCTTACTGGATTCCTTTTCCATGTCAAAGCCTCCATTTAAAGTCTAATACGTGTCCCCATGTTCCCTCTCATACGAATCACCATAAATAATACTAAATTTGGGTTGAATTATTTAGCACGTTTCCCTGTTTCATAAAGATCTTACATTTATCTAGAAGCTAAAGTATTTCCATCTGTTAATTTCCTCCCTGCTCAAGAAAATTTCCCACAAACATTTTATCACCACTTACAGGAGTCTTTATTACTCATGCTCTTGATTTTCATTTCTCAGCTACAGTTACTCATCTCTACATTCCTATTATCGGCAAAGTACGTAAAGTAACAAGCAAGAACATCAGACACGCCTCTGCTCCGATTCTCCGTGTTTTGAAACAAAAAAAAAAATTGTTTTGAATTTTTTGGAAACAAAATTTTTATATAAAAATTTATAAAACTTATTTTTAAAACCTTTTATTTAAAAAAAGTCCTAGCTCTTCTAAAGGACCGTTAGTAAATGATCTTGGTGAAACTCCCCCGTTTTAACTGTTGAATGGAAAAAGGCAGAGGTTAGAAATACGCAGATTCTACCCAAACTATTATAGGGCCGGAAGCATGTGTTAAACTAATCAGATCAAGTATCTTCAATATCAGAGTCTCAGTCATTCTTGCTCTAAAAGGTTTTTTGTTTTTTGGTTTTTTTGTGTTTTTTTTGTTTTTTAAATAAAGGAGGTGGGGGTAAGCTCAAAGAACCACATGAAAGCTCTCAGGTGCCTGGTCAGCCAAGACAGAGCAATTCCCGGGCCAGGAGCCTGACTTAGCCACTGGCTGGGAGTTCTCTGGGGTCACACCTGCCTCCCCCAAGCTGGCATGAGCTATGTGGAGAATTCCTTTGAGGACTTTCTGGTAAGCAAGCATCTACAGCTCCCAACAAACAGCCTTACATATGATTGATCCTGAGCTATGCTTCCCAAAATAACTTGTTCCCTTGCAGCCTGGGTAATTATGTGCAAGATGTGGCTCAGTGACAGGGCAAACCCAACTGTTGCTTGGTTTTAGGCAACGGCAACATTTATTATACTTTTATTATTCTGTTCCTGAGGATGAATGCAAGGCTTTTCTTTAGAAAAGCAAACTGATGTTTCCCTCCTCAGCCCATCCGGGGAACTGAAGAAACAGTTCACCATAATGTTACTACTTTCAGGGACCCAAATAAATGGCTGCCTCATAAGGGATTAAAGTGCTCATTTAGAACGAGACAGCTCTCCGTAAGACACCACATGCTCTTCATTGGTGTTTTGGGCCAGAGCGCAGTCCTAAACCAGAAACAGTCCCCATCAGGTACGTCTACAGGATTCCTCTCCACACGGGGAAACCTCTGGTTAGCAGAAGGGGTAAAAACAGGGGAGCCGGCCATTTCCAAAGTTCCTGCTCACTCCGTCCTGAGGGAACCAGACTCCGATTTCCTCCTTCAAAAAGTTCTTGCCTAGGGCTCATGCTGAGTGGACAGCGTTCACAAAAATATACGATGAAGCCTCCATATCGTGAGCCATTTCAGACAATTACACGCTATGATACAAAATTCATAAACATACGCTTCCATACTATAGCATAAAGTGTTCTAGTAGACGATATGGCAAAATGTTAACACCAGTTTTCTCTAGACTGTGACTTTTAAAAATTTCTTATCCATATTTTCTGTAGGGAACGTGTATGACTTATGCAGAAATGTATCTTAAAAAAGGAACTCGGGGAAGTATATACAACGTGTTAGCCTAGATTCTTTGGTCTTCATCCTGGTTATCTGTAATTACGTTAAGCTAGCTTTACTTCATTAATCCTCCAGATTTCTCCCTGAAAAAGAAAAACTGCCTAAATTGCATATAATTAAGCAACCCCAGATTTCTGAAGTTAACCAATGGAGGGCTCCTCCAGGATTTTTTTTTTTTTAAGTTTCACATTAAAATCCCTATTTCGACATCACATTTCAAAACCCTAATGGAGAAGGTACGCGCTGTCCAAGTTCTAGGATCGCAGAACAGAAATCCTTTGGAGTCCATAATATCCAGTTACCCAGATGCCAGTCACAGCAATACAACCCACTGTCACACACCAGGTATTTCTGACAGGATTTTTCCGGCCTCCTTACCAAGTCCTTAAAGGACTCCACCAGCGACAGCCCCACCTGTGTCTGATTATAGAAACACGGGGAATTTTTACAGGAAGCATGATTTTATCACACAGTAAATGTACTTATTATCATTGCTGCACTCCCAGAGTTTACATATATATATATATATATATATATATATATATATATATATACACACACACACATATATATATATATGTTTTCAAATATAAACATAAATATATAAAACTTAAATTGTCTGAAGAACAAAGCTAGATAGAATTTGACTTTGGTGACCGCGCTACCTATTTAAATAACGTGTGACCCTTCGTTTTTCAGACTCACAAAATAAGCATTCTTAAAGCACAGCATATATTAATATCAAACTGTCTGAAGTGTGAATCTACACAGTATTGATGAAACCATAAAGATAACATATCAAATACCAAAAGCACACGGTGGCATGCATTTCAGAGGGGAGCCTGACCCACCGTGGGGGGTCGGTGGCCCCATGTCCCTCCACACACAGGGCTCCACCCCCATGGCTCTCTGCAAGGCTTGGCCTTCTAAAAGATACATGAATTAAAAGATTTGGAAATTACTAGACTCTGGTATTTAAATCTGTTCAAAACGTAAGAAATCTCACTTCGCCAATATCTGCATTTTTTAAAGTTCAGAAATAGGCCCGTATTTTGAGAAAAGGCATTGCTATCCTATATATACATTACTTGGGTCTCAACGTTATTTTAATGCTCTGAGGTTGCTACGTGTATGTCCTCGGAACACAGGGACCTCAGAGTTTGCGTCTAGCCTGGACCACTTCTGAGAGTCCGAGGAAACGTGGTTATTGCCACAGCCCCCAGTGGGACCCTTCTGGGCAGACGTGGATGTGGGCTTCCTACCTCTTACTCCACCTTTTCGTCAAATCCCTTCATGAAGAACAGAGGCCCTGAGAAATGAACACCACGTCATACACCTTAAATTTATACAATGTTGTTATGTTTAAATTGTAGTGTATTTATTTTAATTATATTTTTCATTTTTTTAAATTTACATCCAAATTAGTTAGCATACAGTGCAACAATTTCAGGAGTAGATTCCTTAGTGCCCCTTACCCATTTAGCCCATCCCCCTCCAGTAACCCTCAGTTTGTTCTCCATATTTATAGGAGTCTCTTCTGTTTTGTCCCCCTGTCTGTTTTTATATTATTTTTGCCTCCCTTCCCTTATGTTCATCTGTTTTCTCTTAAAGTCCTCATATGAGTGAAGTCATAGGATTTTTGTCTTTCTCTGACTAATTTCACTTAGCATAATACCCTCCAGTTCCATCCACGTAGTTGCAAATGGCAAGATTTCGTTCTTTTTGATTGCCGAGTAATACTCCATTGTATATATATACCACATCTTCTTTATCCATTCATCCATCGATGGACATTTGGGCTGTTTCCACACTTTGGCTATTGCTGATAGTGCTGCTATAAACATAGGGGTGCATGTGTGCCTTCGAAACAGCACACCTGTATCCCTTGGATAAATACTTAGTAGTGCGATTGTTGGGTCATAGGGTAGTTCTATTTTTAATTTTTTGAGGAACCTCCATACTGTTTTCCAGAGTGGCTGCACCAGCTTGCATTCCCATGTTATGTTAATTATATCTCAGTAAAGCTGGCGGGGGGGGGGGGATATAAAATAAATAAAAGTGAGTTTTTGCACAGAGTGAGGTAGCCTGGGACTTGGCATGCATGCGGCCACCCTCCCCCCCCCCCCCATCACTTCCAGGACTCCCCTAGATATGCACACATGTAAGCAGGCAAGGGCCTGATCTAGGTCTAAATAAAATCCCCGGAAGCAGTCTTGGCAAGACTGCCCCTAAAAATAACCTTTCCCCAAGAACCCTTTAAATGTCTCTTCTCTCCTTCCTCCGGCTGTACTCTGGGGGTGGTGGAGGAAATAAAGACACAGATGTATCAAATTCAGCATCCTCAGACATCTTCCCCACCTCCTGTCTCTGATCCAAGCTCACCGTCCAACGCGGTGAAAGCAGAGGTCATACGAACTAAGAGGGAACTAGACCAATAACCCTGAAAGAGGTTATAGGGTCACTTTATCAGATCAGTTTGCAGCAGGAGGCGAGAGAGACTCCTTACACACAGCACACACCCTATCAGTACAGACACACGGGCACAAACTCGTAGCAGTGAACCATTCACATTTACAGGATGCTAAGAGGCTTTGCTTCTGCCCAAAACGCCTCACACCATGCCAGCCTCTCCTCTTGTCAGCCTGAAATCTATGCTGAGGGTTCTTCCTGGAATTAGACAACGGGATTATCATCTAGAAAGGTTACCTTTAAAATGCAGGTGATGTCTGGAAAGGCAGGTCTTGGGAATCTTTCATTTAAAGGAAGAAGGTGAGGGGCGCCTGGGTGGCACAGTCGGTTAAGTGTCCAACTTGGTTTCGGCTCAGGCCATGATCTCACGGTTCATGGGTTCAAACCCCACATCAGTCTCCATCCTGAAAAGTGCGAAGCCTGCTTGGGATTCTGTCTTCCTCTCTCTCTGCCCCGCTCCCCCTCACTCTCTCTGTCCCTCGAAATAAATAAATAAACTTAAAAAAAAAAAAGATTAAAGGGAGCAGGTGACAAATGGCCTCCTTCGAAGTTCTGCTTTGTGCTGACATCTTTCAAAAATTTTTTACGGAATAAAACACTTGCTGAACATAAAAACTGTTTCCCTTTTAGAGGTGGACATCCCTGGTAGCCATTTCACCATGTATGCATATATCAAAACATCCTGTACACTTTAAATATCTATAATTTTTATCTGTCAATCAATTACACCTCCATAAAGCTGGGGGGGGGGGGAAGAATCAGACATCCCCTATCCACGAAACAGGTTTTTCTTGGCCAGTTGGGTTCAGAAGGATTCACTATATTCTGCATTCTCCCTGCTTTTGTGTATGTTTGAAACTTTCCATAATGTGAAGTTAAAGAAAAGCAGAATTCTTTTAATTTTTTTTTAAATTAATCTTTTTTTTTTTTTTTTTTTTTTGAGAGAGAGAGAGAGAACAAGCCAGGAAGGGGCAAAGAGAGGAGAGAATCCCAAGCAGGCCCCCCACTGTCAGCATAGAGCCCAATACAGGGCTCAAACTCAAACTGAGATAATGACCTGAGCCTAAACCAAGAGTCAGATGCTTAACCAACTGAGCCACCCAAGAGCCCCAGCAATTTTTTTTTAATATAAAGAGAGTCCTTGGCACTGCGACGTCACGTTCATGCTGAATCCTGGTGGGACCCAAATCTTAGAGCGCATTCCTGCACTAAGACAGCACGCCTGCACAGGGAGAACTGATCTGTGCTCTTGCCTCCTGGAGTCTCGTTGGCTGGTTCCAAAAGAGAGCTGACTCCAGTTCTTAGGCATCATGAACTCTGGCTTTTTTGGAACTGAGTCAGACCAGCAGTGAACTCCAAAGGGATGCCCTTAATGGCATGTCCCACTAAACTCCATCTGAGAGGGTTTCGTTAGCTTTCCCTGTGGTGACTTTTCTCCTCCTGTACGTATCTCTGTTGGACAAAGCAATTGCTACACAGCCTGACCTGGAGAAAAACCCTTGAATGGCAGTATCTACCATGCCCTAAAACTCGGTTCTCTCATTTCATCATCCCAATTGTACACATTGGGGAACGAAAAATTCACAGGCA
Organism: Puma concolor; assembly: GCF_028749965.1. NCBI lineage: Eukaryota > Metazoa > Chordata > Mammalia > Carnivora > Felidae > Puma > Puma concolor. The sequence goes on from NC_141677.1 coordinate 12,105,001, forward strand.
CACACAGCCTTCCACAAAGGCAACAGGTTATTGGTAAGTGAGAAATTGGGAATACAGAATCCCACGATTCTACTCAGAGTTGTAGGCGATAAGTCTGAGTACAAAGCAATTGAAAAACCCCAGAAAACGATTAGTAGTTCAGAGCACAGCCTTCAGAGTTAAGCAGCATGGCTCTAAAACTCAGCTCCGTCCCTGGTGGACCAGAATATGCCATAAAATATCAGCATCTCTGCATTTGACAAAGCTCTCATTGTGAGACAGGACTGTATCTTTGTAATCTAGAATGCTGTGTGTGTGTTTTCTGGCTACACTTCCCCACCCTCAACAACCCTTGGACAAGTCACTTAACCTCCCTGGCCGAAAAAAAGGAGAATAATAATACTCCATTCTCAAGGTTGTTGTGAAGATTTAATAGAATAATATCTATGGTTAAAACAGCACCTAGTAATTCTCAATAAATAACTGCTCTGCCCTGCACAGTGAATAGTTTGGGATACTAAGGATAACAGACCAAATCCCTTCCCCACCCTTTCTCTTAATCTTTCACATACTAAAGTATCACTTTTACTGTCTTGGAATTCTTTTTGTTTTGGTGTTATACTGAAAACAAATTTTTTTTTGTAAATATTCTTCTGTTTCAAAATTTAACAGAATAAATCGAAGTATGCGATAAAATAATCAGCCACTTCCTATTTCATACATTTCCAATAATAGGATAGAAATTACACAGTTTGCAAAATGTAAAAAGCATGCCTTGCCTTTTTCCAACAAATCTCTCCCCACATCCCAGCCCAATCTGACGCTCACCCTCTCATCCCTGCCTCCTCTCAAAAATGTGTTTCAAAATAGAAAAATATTATCCTCTGTGGGTGACCTCTAAACTGATTACAATTCTGAATACATCCATCATCATTTTCTTGACCAATACTCTCCCAACCCCAAATACTAATAATATTTTCTAAAATCCTTAAGACCAAATATCTAAATGAGGGCAACAATTCATTCCACTCCCTTAATTATATAAATGATAACATAGAAAAAAAGGAAACCTATCTGGGGGTTAAATTCTACCTTTAGTAGAAGACGAAACAAATTCTACTGTCTTCAGCAATCCTCATGACATTTTAGTATAGTCTTCCTCAGGAAAGCCTACCACTGGCCATTTCAACTGCAGTAAGCGTTTCATGCCACAGACCTGAGCACATCACCATAAATAATTTCTTACAGCTTTTCACCTCCTTTGAAAGCATAACTCAGCTCATCGGCTAAAAGATATCCCATCCCACGGTGCCAAATCCCTGCATTTCTCTTCCAGCAACTAAATCAATTCAAATGCCACATTCAGACTGGCGAAGCTCCATTGGAATACCAAGGTGAGATTTCTCCAGGAAGAAAATCAAAGACGTTGTGACAGTTCAAGTTGTTCCAAGTCCTCTGATGAGTCCCCATCTTCATGCAGAGGAGCAATGCTCCCAGGTGCAGGCAATGACACTGCTTCCTCTAGAGCCCTCTTTTTTTTTTTTTTTTTTTTTAATGTTTATTTATTTTTTGAGAGAGAGAAAGACAGAGTGTGAGTCAGGGAGGGGCAGAGAGAGAGGGAGACACAGAATCCAAAGCAGGCTCCAGGCTCTGAGCTATCAGCACAGAGCCCAACACGGGGCTCAAACCCACAAACCATGAGATGGTGACCTGAGCTAAAGTCGGATGCTTAACAGATTGAGCCACCCAGGTACCCCTCATCTAGAGTCCTCTTGTCTTCTCTGGATTTCTCCCATGTTCCCCTCCCCATAGTTTCAACCATTGCCTATGAGCAGATAACTGCTACACCTAAACCTCCAGGCTTGACCTTTCTCCTTAATATTTCCATTGAATATAAAGCTCTTGATCCAAACCTCCCATTTTTACCTTCTATGAAACCCAATGATCTCTTTACTTCCCTAAATGAACACCAAAGGCATTAGAGATAAGGCCAGAAATGATTAGAATTCAGTTTTATGGTTTGGCTATTGCATGGTATTGGTCAAGGATCTCAAATACAACGGGACATAGTGGTAACATAGTTTTAGTGGGTTGAACAGAAGAAATTGCAATTTTTGGAAGTCAAAGTGGTCAATGTCGAGAATTTCATACGTTCATCCTAATACGTGTAAAATGCCTCAAAATTCTAATAAAGAGCAATGACATTATGTAACTTCTAAATAATTATTTTCATGGAGAAGTGGCTCAGTAGGTTAAACGTCCAACTCTTGGCTCAGGTCATGATCTCATGGTTCATGAGATTGAGCCCCGTGTCAAGCTCTGTGCTGACAGCCTGGAGTCTGCTTGGGATTCTCTCTCTCGCTCTCTCAAAATAAATAAATAAACTTTAATAAATAAATATTATTTTCACATCTTATTTGACTATCATGAAATAACTTAAAGATTCCTTATGACTGTAAAAGGTAGGATTTCTTGGTTGGCCAGTCTCAATTATTATTGTCTATATAAGACTCAATCACAGGTTCATATTCAATATAGGTCTCATTTGCCCCAAATAAGTGTATATTCACCTCTTTGTCCATTTGGTCCTCACGATCACTAAAAAAGGAGATTTTTCCAAGACATCATGCCTTGTAATGAAAAGGTTGTCACAGATACTATTAAGAATCTATTTATAATGTATAACGATTCCTGGGGATTATAACTAACAAATTTACCTGCTAGCAAAAAGAAACAAACAAAGCAAGACAACCCAAAGTCATGCTAACGTCTTAGTCTTGAACTTGGCCTGTCCTTTCCAGGACACATATATTCTTCAGAATCACCCACGTCTATTCTCTCTTATCCAGTTCTACTGGGAAGTACAGCACATTTTCCAAAAAAAATTGGTTTTACCACAAAAACACACATTTAAATTATACTTATCTGAATCATAAGTGAATTTGTAATTTTCTTTATTAAGTGGGTAAAGATTTTCAATCTGGAAAATAAAACTGGTCATTTCAAATCAAATTTAGGTTACCAGAAACTTTGTTCATTAAGATGGTGACACATTATACTTTAAATAAATCTGCATGTATGAAAGTTTAATTTCAAAAATCTCTAAATTCCAATTATTTTTAAATTAAGCAGCTTGTCTTTGAAGGCTCAATCTTAGACTAAGGATTAAGTCAGACAACTCCATCATGTTGAGGACTTGAGAAAAACACTTTAAGAAAATATTTTTTTTAACATTTATTTTTGAGAGACAGCACGAACGGGGGAGGGGCAGAAGGCGAGAGGGAGACACAGAATCTGAAGCAGGCTCCAGGCTCTGAGCTGTCAGCATAGAGCCCCATGCAGGGCTTGAACTCATGAACTGTGAGATCATGACCTGAGCCGAAGTCGGATGCTTAACTAAGTCACCCACGCGCCCCAAGAAAATATTTTTTAAAAGCACTAGACAGTAAGCATGATTTGGAGTTAATACATAGATAGCTCAAGGAGTTATAAAGACTGCAAAACTAGGTTGTTAATTATTACATTTAAAAATTTTAATTGTACTAAATGCCTTTTGGAAATAGAACTCATAACTTTTTTCATTCCGCAAATGAGTTCCGAGTCTGAGCAGGCTCAGTGCAGGGCTCCGGGAACCAGAGGGTGTCTGCCCACAGCCCTCAGAGGGAGGCCAAAACACTACCAGGTGACCCATGTTCTAGAAGGCTAGCCTCCTGGAGGAGGGGCCTGATGGAGGAGGAACTCCAGAATGAGCAGAGGACGGACGTAGGGGCTGGGTATAAGGCAAAGGGGTGAATACCACTTTGCGGGGTTGGACCTTGAACCTGTGGGGGAGAAATGGAATAGTAGACAGAGGCTAGGTGAGACCTGGCCTCACAAACCACTGCATGGGGTCTAAATTCTCTCCTGATGGCAATTAAAAAAAAAAAAACACAGAGGAACTTTAAGCAGGAAATACCATGACCAGGCTTGTGTTCTATAAAGATCATTCCTGCCAGGATCATGGAGAAAAGCCTGCAGAGAAGCATGAGCTATGAGAGGGTGACAGCACAGGAGGCCACCACCCTAATCGAGGCAGGAAACACAGAAGCTCTGAAGACCTTAACGTATATAACAGGAGGAAGGGGCAGGGTCCAGAGGACTTCAGCAGATGGGCTCCACCAGAGTTGACAGGGAGGGAGGCACCAAGGATAACTCCTAGGATCCCGCCTGGGTGACACGGAGGAAGATGTTTCCGTTCACCATGACAGGAAACCACCCAGGTGGGACATTCAGGAAATATTCTCTCCTTTCTTTCACCAGCCTAGTGGAATGGGGTGTCCTTCCTGTGCGCTTCGCACTGACCTTTCTGTCTCTTGAACTGGGCTGTAAGTTCCTTAAGGCCTAAGGTGGTGTCAACTCAATTCTCTATCCCTGGGCACGAAAAACGTCCAACGAATGAAAGAAAGAATGACCGTGCCTGTGGTCCGTTTAGATCTTGCTCTTCAGTAGGGCTGCAGGTAAAAAAAAAACAAAAAAGCAAAGAACGTTTCCGATCTGGAAAATTGCGGGGAGGGGGACAGGTGCGTGCCCCCAGATGTGCGTTTGTGTAGAAAATGTTCCCCCAGACTTCTTTGGAAAGACCAATCCCTTGCGCTCAAGATTTTTCCTTCCTTTGGAATTTGTCTAGCACAGCAGTTAGCAAACGCTCCCCCTAATCTTTGCTCTCTGTTCTTTCTGGAAGAATTAGTACCGTTCCCAGGGAAACAGCGGTACAATTCTGACTGTCCTCCAACGTATTCCGTACCGACTCCTCTGCTCATCATGGTGGCTCCCCCGCCCACTCGGGGACTGTGCCTTTTCTGTAGGTGTCTCCCAGCTGCAGCCACTGACTGCAGCTTTCTGACAGCTTTCTGAAGCCACGTTCATTAAGTTTCCCAGCTAAGAATTATATCCGTCCTCCCACACCCTTGTAGAATCTTCTTTTGAGTTCAAGTTTCTTCCCTGGCGAACTTGGCTGAAGGCGTGGGGCCCCAGCGTCTCGGGGAGGGTCTGAAGACAAAAAGTGACTTTTCTGCCTTACCACTCGAACCAAGTGTGTATTTAGAACAACCGTCCCTCCGGGGTCAGTGGTGTCTTGGTGCTCATACTAGATTCTGCCTTTCCACGCCTACCCATCGGCATCCTTCTCTGGACATCAGAGGCCCCTTAGAACTCCAGCCCTCCCTTCAAGTGATGGATGGCCTCGGGAACACATGACTTGTCCCACAGCCCTGGAGCTCACCCCCCTGCCCTGGATGACATGTCCTGTAAATATGCCACTTTCTATCTCCTGGCAGGTAAACCGATTCTCCTCATCAGTTTGCTTGTTCCTTGTCAATACCATGGTCTTGACTTTCCAGTCCAGGAGCTCTGACGGCGGGATCATGTCTGCTTAACTGGATTTATACAGCAGCCTCCCGTGGACAGCACAGGGCCATTTAATACTTCTATAATCCCTCCTGACCACTCTCAAATTGATGCCTTCCTCACCATTTCTCCTACCAGCCCCTAGATCTAAACCTGGCCACTCTACCCTGCGGGTCCCATCTCAGGCTTCTGCCTGGGTCTCCTGGCCTCAGGTCCTCCTGCATCCGATTCATTCCGCAAACAGTCGGCTTCTTCAAGCACGGCCCCTTGGAGCTCCATCACCTGCAGCCTGGGTCCCCTGTAAGCTGGCCCTCTCTCTCTTCTCTCTGAAGTTCAACCTGCATCCTGAGCTTTAGCTAAGCCTGTCTCTTCCTGCTCCCTCAAGCACATCAGAAGCAGCAGACGCATCCAAGAATATGGAGCTGGGTGTCCTAGGCTGGCCACATTGGCCACTTTCTCCTTTCAGGCTCTCACTCTCTAAGCTTGTTCCCTTAGCCCTTTGTCAGAGGGTGGTGAGGGGGATCCAGGAAATAAAAGGGTGAGGGTGCTTTCATAGCACGAAAGGGTGACTGGCCACTCAGCTGATATTTAGTTACTACTTAAATTATGGCCTGGCCCAAGTCCTACTCCTTTACAAAGCTACTTCCTCATTATTCTCACCCACGATGACTTTCCTGATTTGACCTCCCATAATTTTTGTTCTTTACACAATGAGCGCTGGCACTTAATGTTAAACAACGTCTTATTTTCTAAGTGTTCAAGTGTGTAAATCCACTCTTTAAAAGTACACCAAGGGGCGCCTGGGTGGCTCAGTTGGTTAAGCGTCCGACTTTGGCTCAGGTCATGATCTCGTGGTCTGTGAGTTCGAGCCCCGAGTCAGGCTCTGTGCTGACAGCTCAGAGCCTGGAGCCTGCTTCAGATTCTTTGTCTCCCTCTCTCTTTGCCCCTCCCTTACACCCTCATTCTCTCTCAAAATAAACGAATAAACTTTAAAAAAATGTATATCAGGGGAGGGGGATGATGGGAAGTTAGGGTTTAGTGGGCACAGAGTTTCAGTTTGGGATGATGGAAAAGTTCAGATGGATGGGGATGATGGCTGCATGGCCATGTGAATGTATTAATGTCACTGAATCGTACCCCTAAAAATGGTTAAGGGGCGCCTGAGTCGCTTAGTCAGTTAAGTAACCAACTTTAGCTCAGGTCGTGACCTCATGGTTCCTGAGTTCGAGCCCCATGTCAGGCTCTGTGCTGACAGCTCAGAGCCTGGAGCCTGCTTTGGATTCTGTCTCTCTCTCTCTATCTCTCTCTCTCTCTGCTCCTCCCCCATGTGTGCTCTGTCTCTCTCTGTCTCCCTCTCTCAAAAATAACCACTAAAAAAACATTTTAATGGTTAAAATGGTAAATTTTGTATTATATATATTTCTCCGCAATAAAAAAACAAAAGTACAGTAAAGTCACTAAGGAACAAATCTGTGCTTCATTGTCCCCTAGCAGTCCAAGTGCAGACCTACGGCACAGCTAACCACCATTACACCAGTTGCTAAAACAAATATTTGCCACATGAAGGTAATAACATTTGAACATGTGTAGTGTCTAAAGCCCCTTCAACGTAAACTGATGTAACCACTGGATCTTGAAAAGCATGACGAGGTGAGAAAGGTCTCACGTCTTTATTTTCTAGATAAAGAAACAGAAACTTGAAGGCTTAGGGACTTGATCGCGGTCGGAGAGTACCAGGGAGCACTGGGATTCCTCTAGGTCTCATCAATCTGAGAAAGTTCACAAGCGTTTCATTAACCATTCACCTTGTTGGAACACACAGTGCCTTTTCTCCAGGGAAATAATCAGGCAGAGGCAGACTGCAACACGCAGCGGGGAGCAGCCTTCACCTTGTGCCCTTAACCAGCAGCTGCTCTCCTCAGAACACAGAACTCTCAGGTCCCCGGGCTCTCTGTTTAACCTGGACCCTGTGGGCAGCTGCTCCCACACATGTCCGTCCATGCTGCCTGAGCTGACACGGCAACACTGTGGCCTGGATGGCAGACTTGCTCCAGGGTGAATGGTGAATCGGACCCTCAAATTACAGACGTGCAAAACAACTTGACTTTCTCTCCAGAATGATTAAAACCAGTGAGGGTTCCGAATACAGAATAAATGAGCCACTCTCTTATTCTCCCGACGACTGGTACGAAAGTTTATCCGTCCTCTAGCCATAAACAAATTAAGGATGGAGGGACCCTTTATACTTCAAAACACATAGCCATTTCCTTAAAAGGCCTGTGCGAGGCTCCCAGAGTGAAGGACAGCGCCCCAAGCTCACAGAGATAGCACACATATTCAGCATTGCTGTTCTCACAAGTCACCTCCTGATTAGGCTTCCGTTGAACTGAAGGTTGAATGTGTTCCTTGGTTCCAAGAGAAGCTTGCTTCTCAATACCAAAGCTCTAGGAGTTTCAAAAGTCCACTGAAGACAGCCTAACTTACATGACTATGTATATCCCTACCCCTGTTACTAAACACCCCTGAAAGAGAAATGCCTTCGAGATGCCCGCACATACTTATGCTAAATTCAGTGTCTTCTAAATTGCCTCTTTTTGGAAAAAACACCACACTTCCTCAAAAAAATTGAAAATGGAACTACCGCATGATCCAGAAATTTCATTTCTGGGTATAAAACCGGCAAAATTGAAAGCAGGGTCATGAAAAGGTATTTGTACACCCATGTTTATGCCAGCATTATTCACAATAGACAAAAGCAGGCCAAGTGTCCACCTGCGGATAAGTAAACAAAACGTGGAAGATACATACAGCGGAATATCAGTCAGCCTTAGAAAGGAAGGAAATTCTGACACAGCCCGTAACACGGGTGAACCTTGTGAACATTATGCTAGGTGAAATGAGCCAGACTCAAAAGGACAAATACTGTTATGATTCTACCTATATGAGGTCCCTAGCGGAGTTAAATTCTTAGAGACAGAAAGTAGACCAGTGGTTGCCAGGGGCTGGGGAGAGGGGAGAATGCAAACTTATTCTTTAATGGGTATCCAGAGTTTAGTCTTGGAAGATGAAAAGAGTTCAGAAGATTGGTTGCATAACACAACAATGTGGATATTCTTAATTCCGATGAACTGCACACTGAAACATGCTTAAGATGGTCAATTTTATGTTTCTTACCAAAATTTGTAAAAATCAAAAAAAAAAAAGAAAAAAACAAGCACTCTACTTATGTTAAGTCCTTCTGTAGCAAAGAATTCCACACCAGGGAGCAAGGATTACCACAGCCCATGAGACTCTCTGAACCGTGGATATAATTAGGCACCGCATCCATTATAACGCTACACACGTCATCGTGTGTTACCAGCATCTGTTGACAGATCTCATACCCAGCATATCACTGAAATGGCAAGTGTGGAGAAGGTAGCCCACAATAGAAACAATGGCATTTTACCCTTGTCCTGTTCCAACAGTTTGTCTCATACGACATAAATAGAGGCCACTGCTCTGGCTACACTGAGCTCACAGCTCGATATTATTTTATTGACCTGAGTAGGTTCTATACCAAAAGTAGAAACAGAGTTCTCTTCTGGATCTGTCCAGACCTGTGTCCTAATGCAGTGGATTCCCCACTCACACCCGCAAGATCGGTGTGTGATTTAGCTTAAAAATAAAAATAAAAATAAATTCTCACTTTAAACTTAGCATTCTTTTGAATTGGGATCAGGAAGTATAATAATGTATGTCAAGGGCTATCCAATTATCATATTATATTCATGCAGGTATCCCAAACTTAAAACAAAAATTACAACAATGCCATTATATCAAAAAATATTGTGAATGCATTAAAAAAAATATGACAGGAGATATATGTCAATGTGGCTTTTGGAAACTGACATCAGCTCTATCCAAAACTAAAAAACAAAAGCAGAAACCATTGTGATCAGACTATTATTCCTAAAAATGATGGGCAGACTATCTGCCCCATTCCTTAGCTATTTACTGTTTCCCATACAAAAAAAAAAAAAAACAAAAAAAAACAAAAAAAAACAAAAACCCATGACCATGAAAGTGTACCAATCAAAACTTTGGGGAAATTTTTTAAAGAGAAACACTCATGCTAAAAATTAAAGTCACTTTTGAACTTCTGTTTGACAATGCATCACCTAGTCCAGATGACACGTTCATAATCCATGTGTTTTCCCTCACAATGTCATTTAAAAATTGTAGAAGATTTGAAATTTTATTTTCCTTTATATTTATCACTTCCAATTCTCTGGTTTCCAAGAAAGTGGGGATAGTGGAAGTCTTAGGAAACTAACGTGGAGGGTGAAATATAGCCAAATTTGAGGTTTAAAGTAGTAACAGTAAATGTATTTTTACCAGAGAGGGTAGACAACCAAAGAGGAATCTTGATATAAAAACAATGCTTGGCTATTTGACAATTATCCAAATAGGGAGAGATCCTTCCAGGAGAGATCCTTCGCTAACACTGCTCACTGGGAGAGAAAGTACAGATGTACGTGTTTCCCACGGTCGTACACTAATTCACCAAGTAATACAGCACACTCACTCACAGTGGCAGCTACACTTCCTATGCACACATATGGTCAACAGAGGTTATTCACGTCAAAGCAGGTCCTTAGAAGGGAAATCCACTTTGCTCCACCCCCAGAAAAAAAGGGGAGGGGGGAGTGTAGGGCACTTTGCTTTTGTCATGACACTGTCATCATAAAGTTGGGTTCGCAGGTCTGCGATGGCATGTCTGACCCCACCAGGTTCTGTGCCCAGTCAAACAGGAGGTGGGTTTAGCCTCCTGGTGAACATTCTCTACGTGTTCCAGCCAAGGGGATCAAGAAGAAACCTTGAAATAGTGGAATATTCCACTGGGCCCCCACAGCGCCAACCAAGTTGGGCCGGGAGCTTTCAGAGTTGGCTGACTCCCTCGTCCCTGTGTGCTTACCTCAATGAACCACAAATAGAGCGTGAAATAATTATTACTTCATTGGTGAATGTCTAGTGTCCACACAGCATCCCTCTCTTAGGAGCCCCAAACACTTAAGAAATGATTTGCAAATCTACTCTTCGGGCAGCCCTGTGACTATCCCATTGACGCTGATGTTCACTTGACATTTTTATTTGAGGAGAGATGGGCTGGGGGCAAATGAACACAGTGGTGCAGGTTAGTATAACTCTTGCGGCGAAGGTCACAGACTCCAGGGATCGGGAGCAGACCGACCTGAGACTTTCAGGTTCTGGTCTGACACTGGTTAAAGCAGAAACACACACACTGTTCCCCTTTTAACGTTTTTCGTTTTGTGACTCTTCAGTTACTTACACACGCGCGCACACACACACACACACTCGCGCGCGCGCGCACACACGCAGGGAGCCCGGGTTCGTGCCCGTCCCTGGACGTGTTCTCCTTCCTCACGGGGCACGCGGGCTACGATGACACTGGACAACACAACACCTCCACCACGCGCCCACTCGCAGGTGCACGCAGTGGGCGAGCCCGCGGGGGGACCGGGACACACGGACGCGCGGGCCGAGCCCGCAGACGGCGGGCACGGGGCCCTTGCTGACCTTCCTCTGCTGCTTCTCCCAGGCCGGGTCGAGGAGCAGGTCGCGGTCCCACTCCTCCTCCTGGATCATGTACTCGTCATCTTCGTAGACGTAGTTGTACTGCACGCCGGGCTCTATCTGGTTCATGGCGCTCGGGGGGGCCGGGGCTGCGGCGGGGCGCGCACGGACTGACGGACGGACTGACGGACGGGCGGGCGGAGACGCGGCGGGGCCGGCGGGCGCGCGGAGCTCGGCAGAGGCGCGGGCGGCGGACTGGCGGGCGCGGGGTGACCTTCGCGCGGCTCCTCTCGGGGCGGCACGCCTAGACGCTGGGTCGCGGGCGAAGCACCAGCTCGAGCCGCGAGCGGCTGCCGCGCCGCTTAATACCCGCGCCGCCCGTCACGTGGCCGCCGGGCCGCGCCCCCGCCCCGCCCTCCGCCCGCCCCCGCCTCTGCCCCCGCCCCCGCTGCGCCGAGCACGTGCTGGCGGGCTGGGACGGGGGGCGGCTGGGGGTCCCCGATCGCGCGGCTGCAGCAAACCTCCTTGGCCGCGAGCGGAGCCTGCATGCACCAGCCCACGCCTCCCACTTACCCTTCTGCCTGGCGGCGGGCTCGGTTGCGGGCGCCTGAGCCGGTAACGGGGCGGAGGGGAGGAGGGGTGGGTGTACGCGGGCCCGGGCCGGGGGCACCCATGGTCGGGATCCCTGACCACCTCCAACGCATCCAAGTTTTCCATGTATCCTTTGCATATTCACGTTTTCCACGTATTTCCATAGATAACACGCACATACACGCCTGAAAAGTAAAGTTTAAAAGCTACAGCTACACAATCCCCTCGTTTTCTTCCACCCGCCCTCACCTGGGGGAAATCAAGGCAGGGGACTTGGATCAACCGTGTTAAAATGTCAGGAACCGAACCAAAGGCGGGAAGTATCAGCTCTCAGCTGCCAGTCATAAATTTAAAAGAACTGACAATGGAGGACGAGCAGCCAGCTTCATGTTACACTTAAAACTCGCCTTGATATGTTGCACATAAGCCTTTTCATTCCTGTGGTTCTGGTTAGCTGTTCCCTATCGGTTATGCCCTGGAGGAACCGAGGTGAGGTCCTTTGGGACAAGCAGGTTGAAATTTTGTTTCATCGAGTATTTATTAAGCGCTTACTGTAATCCAGACACTGGGATACTAGATGTGAGCTGATAAGCAGGAAACGTGCCTTCTGAAGTTCATGTCCAAATTGAGTAAAAGTTGCCCACAGATGCTCCATAGCTGTTTGTGATTCAAAAGCTTTTAGTTTCTTCACATGTTTCAAGCTGAAACTATGCTCAGATTTATCATTGTTCCTCAGAATTTTTACATCACTTACTTTTATTATTTTAAGCTTTTTGCAAAAAGACTTTGACAAATTAGCATATATGCTGCATTAACATTTTGTGAAACATACTCACTAGAAAGAACATGAACTCCATGAGAGCAGAAATTTTGCCTTGCTCACGGCTGGAATTACCAGCAACTAGAAGGATGTCTACTACTTAGTAGGTGCTCAAATATTTGTTGAAGGAATAAGCACTCTTGGAAACAGTGACTGAACTAATTTGCCTGGATTTAAATTTAAGATTTTAAGCTTATATTTTGCATTAAAGTCATACTCTCTGAACAAGTTTGTCACTAAACTTTAACAATTAGAAACTGTATCGACAATGACAAAAACTGTCATCTTAGTCTTAAAAAAATTAACTGGGGGACCTCAGATTCCAGATGAGATGGAATAAAAGCCAGATTTACCATCCTTCCTGAAACAACCAAAATCAAGGGAAAAAATATCTATGAAACAAAGATTTTCAAGACGTTGGTCATCAGGCAAAGAAGGAGGATGATGGAAGGAAATAAAAAAAAAAAAAACATGAAAACTATGATTTCCCCAGTTTATTGCCTAGAGGTAGATTCTAAGGTGCAATACAATAAAAGGGGACCCACGCATAGTTCAATGGTCTCCCTAGGCTGGGAGTTCAGAGAGACCAAGGTGGCTAGATTTTGCAAGACCCAATTACAGAAGAGGAGAGAGCTGCAAAGAGAGAGAACCCTGGAGATTTGCAGAGACTGTCCCTCTAGTCCGATCAGTGAATGCATGGGAGAAAAATACCTGAGGCCAAGGAAAGGAGCAGCCAAAAGACCCAGTAGCAATGGTCCTTGGAATTCATAAAGGGCCTGAGTCGTTCCTGTTTTCCTTAGCCAGAGTGGAAAACCTCACAATTCACGGGGCATCAGATGGAGTATTCAGAAGTGGGGGGAAATTACCCCTACACTAAATGATATACTGAGACAGCCATCTCAGAGGAGTAAGGGGAAGACTGTGCAGCATTCACGCAGGGCCAGGCGGGTGTCTGCTCCAACCACCGGACGGCAGAGACTCATAATTCACAGAGCAGTGGAGCAGAGTAGAGTACTTGGGAATGACTTGTCTCAGTACTGTGGAACTAATTATTCCTTGGCTACTCCTAGAATGAGCATGACTCTAACCCAGACTAGCAAATCATCAAACAGTCATAAAAATCGCAAAAGCAAGACCCAAAAGGATAAACTGTTACCAAGTGACTGAACTGTTTCCAAGTAACGGAACTACATAGCAGAACAAAAGCTCAGGAAGATTTATAGGAATACAAAAATATCCAGCACCCAACAATGTAAAAACCACAATCTGGCAAGCGATCAAAGATTCCCTCAGGTGAAAGAGAGAGAAAAACATCATCCATGATAATGAGAATAACAATCAATCAAAACTGACCCAGGGCTGACACACAAATTAGGTACCAGACAAGGACATTAAAACAATTATTACTACTATGTTCTGTATATTCAAGAAGTTAACGAGGGGCACCTGGGTGGCTTGTGAGTTCGAGCCCCATGTTGGGCTCTGTGCTGACAGCTCAGAGCCTGGAGCCTGCTTGGGATTCTGTGTCTTCCTCTCTCTCTGCCCCTCCCCTGCTCATGCTCTGTCTCTCTCTTTCCTTCAAAAAGAAACAAACATTTTTAAAAAATTTAAAGTTAAATAGAAACATGGAAGATATTTTTAAAAGACCTCAGTGAAACTTCTAGACATGAAGACTACAATATCTGAGATGAAGAATACACTGCGGGATTAAGTGCAGATTAGACATTGCAAAAGAAAAGATTAGTGAATTTGAAAGCATGGAAATAGAAACTATCCAAAATACAGAGAGAAAAAAAATAATCCAAAAGAATGAAAAGAGTTTCAGTGACATCGTTGGAGGGGTGATCCACCGGGGTCCTGAGGATGCCTACATATTCTTGCAGGTATGCCAAAATTGTAGGACCCTGACAGCAGTTTATCGAGGCCATTTCTCGAGGTTGTATTTGCAATGAGCAACCTTGACAGATGAGGTAATGTCTACCCATAAACAAAGAACAGTCTTGCTGCTTCTTGCTATAAAAGTCATGAATCCCCAAGTTCAGTGTTCCTCTCTTCTAATGAAACCCACTGTTCACACAGTGGGAACAGGCTACATCTGTGAAACTTGGGGATTATGGAAAACCAGCCATGAGCAGTGAGATTGATCATATTCATGGCCATAAAACAATTCTCAATAAATTTCAAAGGATACAAGTCTTACAAAGTATGCTTTCAGACCACAATAGAATTAAATTAGACATGGGTAACCAAAAGATCTCTAGAAAATCCCCAGATATTTGGAAATTAAGTAACATCTAGGTAACCCAAAAAATCAAAAGAGAAATGAAAAGAGATATTAGAAAGTATTTTTTTAACTAAATGAAAATGAAAACACAATAGATCAGAAGTTTGGGGGTGCCACTGAAACAGTCCTTAAGGGAAAATTAGTAGTCCTAAGTGCTTATATTAGAAAAGAATGATCTGGGGCGCCTGGGTGGCTCAGTTGGTTAAGCGTCCAACTTTGGCTCAGGTCATGATCTCACGGTCCATGAGTTCGAGCCCTGCATCGGGCTCTGTGCTGACAGCTCAGAGCCTGGAGCCTGCTTCGGATTCTGTGTCTCCCTCTCTCTCTGCCCCTCTCCTGCTCATGCTCTGTCTCTCTCTGTCTCAAAAATAAATAAAACATTTTAAAAATGTAAAAGAAAGAAAAGAACTATCTTACGTTAATGACCTCAAGCTTCCACCTTAAAAAACTAGGAAAAAAAAATCAGAGTAAACCCAAAGTAAACAAAAGAAGGAAATAATAAAGATCAAAGTAGAAATTGAGAAAACATGTAAAACAGAAACCCAGTAGAGGAAAATTTATAAAATCAGTAAGCTTACACCGAAACCAAAAGATATCAATAAAATTGATACACTTAAAGCCACACTGATTGTAAAAGAAAAAAAAAAGAATGCAAATTATCTATTTCAGGAATGAAAGAAGTGACATCATTCAAGATTCTATAGATATTAAAAGAATAATATGTGAATATTACTAACAACTGTATGCCAATAAATTCAATAGCTTAGATGAAATAAAAAAATTCCTTTAATGACACAAACTATCAAAGCTCATTCAAGAAGAAATAAAAATTCTGAATAGCTGTGTATCTATTAAAGAAACTCAGTTGGTAGTTTAAAACTTCTCTCACCCACTCCACCCCAAACACACATAAAATCTCTTCTGGGCAACATGCCTTCTGTGGTAAATTTTATCAAACATTTAAGAAAGAATTCCAGTTATATACAACCAGGAAACTAAAGAGAAAGGACTGCTTTCCGACTCATGCTAGAGACCAGCATTAGTCTGATACCAAAGGTAGATAAAAATAGTATAAGGAAGCAATGGATCAGTATCTCTCATGAAAATAAATGCAAAAACTCTCAACAAAATTTTAGCAAATTGGATCCATTATGATCAAGTGGGATTTATTCCAGGAATTCAGGAGTGGTTTGAATATTCTGGATCCATTATGATCAAGTGGGATTTATTCCAGGAATTCAGGAGTGGTTTGAATATTCAAAAATCAATCCATTTTTATTGTTTTAATTGAAGTGTAGTTGACAGACTATATTATATTAGTTTCAGGGGTACCACATTGTGATTCCACATTTATATACATTGTGAAATGATCATCATGCTAAGTCTAGTTGATCATCTGTCAACGTACCAAATTATTACAATATTATTGACCATATACTTTATATCCTGTGACTTGTTTATTTGAAAGCTGAAGTTTATACCTCTTAGTCCTCTACACCTATTTTACGTATATGCTCCCCCCTTCCATTCTGGCAACCACCCATTTGTTCTCTATATTTATGACTCTGTTTCTGTTTTGTTTGTTCATTTGCTTGGATTTTAGATTCCACATGTAAATGAAATCATGTGGTATGTATCTTTCTCTGTCTGATTTATTTCACTTAGCATAATACCACTAGGTCCATCCATGTTGTCATAAATGGAAAGATTCCATTCTTTCTCATGGCTGAATAATATTCCATTGTTAAAAATCTATGTATCACATCTTCTTTGTCCATTTATCTATAGTAGACACTTAGGTGGCTTCTGTATCTTGGCTGTTGGAAATAATGCTGCAATGAACACAAGGGTGCACATGTCTTTTCAAATCGGTGCTTTCATTTTCTTTAGATAAATACCCAGAAGTGGAATTGCTGGATTATAAAAACAGATGGATTTATTGCCATCTTAACAGACTCAAAAAGGGGAACCACATGATTATCTCAATAGATACGAAAAAGCATTTGACAAAATCCAACATCCATTACTGATAAAACTCTTAGCAAAATGGATTATAAACAAACTTCCTGAAGCTAATTAAGGGCATATAAAAAAAGAACAGAAAAACTATAGCTAACATCAAATTTACTATTAAAAACTTGAATGCTTTCTCCTTAAAAACAAAAATGAGTCAGGACCATGACAGGCGTATCTGATATCACAACTTCTATTCAATATTGTACTAGCAGGGCGCCTGGGTGGCTCAGTCGGTTAAGCATCTGACTTCAGCTCAGGTCACGATCTCACAGTCTGTGGGTTCAAGCCCCACATCAGGCTCTGTGCTGACAGCTCGGAGCCTGGAGCCTGCTTCGGATTCTGGGTCTCTCCATCTCTCGGCCCCTCCCCTGCTCATGCTCTATCTATCAAAAACAAATAAACATTAAAAAAAAAAAAAAAAGGTACTTAAAAAGAAGTAAAAGTAATTAGGACACATGAGAGCTGGTCTCAACAGGGTGCTGTCTTTGTGAAAATGCATCAAGCTATAGTTATAACTTGAGCACTTTGCTTTATCTATTTATGCTATACTTCAACAAAAAAGTTTACATTTAGAAACCAAAATACTGGGGTGCCTGGGTGGCTCAGTCGGTTAAGTGTCTGACTTCAGCTCAGGTCACGATCTCACAGTCTGTGGGTTCAAGCCCCACATCAGGCTCTGTGCTGACAGCTCGGAGCCTGGAGCCTGCTTCAGATTCTGGGTCTCCTCCTCTCTCTGCCCCTCCCATGCTCATGCTCTGTCTCTCAATAATAAATAAACGTTAAAAAAAATTTTTTTTAATATTGTACTACCAGTTCTAGCCAGGGCAATCAGTCAAGAACAAAAAGAGTCATCCAAATTAGGAAAGAAGAAATAAAACTCTTTATTTTATTTCTATAATAAATCATTATTATTATAGGATTATTATATTAGTATATATTAGTATATTACTATATTGGTATATTATATTAGTATATTATATATTATATTATTATATTATATATTAATATATAATATAATATATTATATTATATTAGTATATATATATACTATATTATATATATTAGTATATTAGTATATTATATTAGTATATTATTATATTAGTATATTATTATATTAGTATAGAATAGGTTCTATAATAATAATTATAACAGAATAAATATGTAGAAAATTCAGTGGGTTCTTCAAAAGAGCTACTAGACTAATAAATGAATTTATCAGTACTGCAGGATACAAGATCAATATGCAAAAAATAAATCATCTTCAGAAATCTCCAGGCCTCGCTGGCTTTATTGGACAGTTCTAACAAAATTTAAAGATGAAATAACTCCAATCCTACACAATCTCTTCCAGAAAATGGAAGAGAGAGGAACATTTCATTTTATGAATTCATTTATGAAGCCAGAATTATCTTGGTACCAAATCCAGGCAAAACAAACCAGTCCGAAACAAACAAACAAAAACAAAACAAGAAAAAAAGAAAGAAAACTACAGTCCAATTTCCCTAGTTAACACAGATGCAAAAATCCTCAACAAAATATTAGCAGATTGAACTCAGTAGTATGGAAAAATAGTAAAAGCATTTGCAAATCATATATTGAATCAAAACTTATATCCAAAAGTATATTAACAACTCAGTGCAACAGTAAGAAAATGATCAACTCAGTGAAAAGATGGACAAAAGACTTGAACAGATAATTCATCAAATACTAATGGCAACGAAGCACATGAAAGAATGCTCGACATCAGTGGTCACTAGAAAGATGCAAATTAAAACTGTGATGGGGCACCTGGTGGCTCAGTTGGTTAAGCATCCAACTCTTGATCTCAGCTCAGGTCTTCATCTTAGGGTCATGAGTTCAAGCCCCACATTGGGCTCCGCACTGTGTGTGAAGCCTACTTAAAAAAAAAAAAAAAAACTACACACACAGCATGATGAGATACCACTTCACCCATAAAAATATCTAAAATTAAGAAGTCTGAACATGTCAAGTGCTGGCAAGAACATGGAGGAATTAGAGTTCTCCTATGTTGTCAGTGGGAATATCAAATGGTACAACCACTTTGGAAAACAGTTTGATAGTTTCTTAAAACATTAAACATATGCCTACATATAGCTCAGCCATTCCATTTATATAAAATTCCAGAAAATGCAAGCTAGGGTGAGGAGGGAGGCTTACAAGGGGCATAAGAAAACTTTCTGGGGGTGCCTGGGTGCCTCAGTCAGTTAGGCACCCAACACTTGATTTTGGCTCAGGTCATGATCTCACAGTTCGTGCTACTGAGCCCCACATTGGTTCTGAGATGTCAGCACGGAGCCTGCTTGGGATTCTCTCTCGCTCTCTTTCTGCCCCTCCCTGTTTGCAGTCTCTCACTCTCTCTCAAAATAAATAAACTTTAAAAAATGAAAATTAAAATTAACTGTGTATTTCCCTGTTGCCTCAATAATTTGTACTGGTTCAGTATCTATCAATGGTAGTTCTTTCAATATATCTTACAAGTTTCAATTTTAAAATTCTGCCCCTTTTGGGAGACTCATCTAAAATGCCTTCTCCTCTAACACACGCCTTGCTAATTGAAGCCCGAAGTGAGTCACCTCTGCATTCTAAATAACCTTTAGATATGTAACTAACAAATACTGCTTTGAATGGCAAATAATAATATATAATTTTACTCACTGGATTATATACTCCTAGAGGACTTATCTTATACTGTTTGGAATACCAATTACACCTGATACAAAAAAAAAAAAACAAAAAACAGTATCTGGTAGGTGTCCATAATTTTTAAAAAATCGATAAAGACAGTCAACATATATTAATTGCTTTGTGTCAGGAACTATGGAGAATGTTTCAGATGCTACCTAATTTAAATCTCACAAAAACCTATGTCCAAAGTAAGTATAACTATCCTCTTTCACAGAGGGAAAACCTGTGGCTCAGAGAAATTAAGTGACTTGCCCAAGATGGTATCACTAACAGTTGTCAGAAACAGAAGTTGAACCCAGGACTGCTGTTAAACACTACCAGGCACTCTTGGGATCTGGTTGAGATCGACTAACCAGCGACAGAACCACAGCGAGAAGGCATGTCTCCATTCTCACAGGCTCCTCATCAAGGCTTCTTTGAGGTCAACTGCCTTAACTCTCACCAGCCATTCTCTCACCTCAAGCTAACGAAAAATCCCATGGCTCAAGAATCACGTTCTCTTTAAGAATCCAAATAGCCTGCCAATGATATTCCAACCTTACTCATTTCCTCCCTTCCTGGTTTCCTCCTTCCATTGTCTCCTCCTGTCATCTTTTCTTGGGCCTGCCCAGTCCCCTTTCCAATCTCCTGTTTCACTGCAATCACACAATCCTTGCTTCCCCAAAAAAACTTAACTCTGATTTCATACTGATTGTATAAGATAATAACTGACATTGTGAATTACTTGTTCTTTCTTTTTTCTGAATACATATATTTAGGCCATTTTTATATAGGGTAATAACTTCTAGATTCATAGAAACTGAGGAATTTCAGATCTATTCGATGTTAGCTACTCCAGCTCCCACCCACTATAGGAATCAACCGGAGAATACCATAAAGAAAAAAATTTTGACTTGCTTACCTGCATTATTTCTAGACCTATGTGATGGCTGGTATGACTGGAAAATAATTTTCTAGTCGCGGAAGACTCACCACCTCAAAAGTGACTTATCGAAAAGTAGATTCACTGAATCTTAAATTTCAGAGATCTTTGCTTGTATGGCCTTTCAAAGACTTTGTACCAAATTGTGTGTTCATAATTTTGTGTTCCTTTTTCTTACATAGGCCCACCAAATGGAATAATCTATGGGCCCCTGAACTCATCTTATTTTTGGGAAAAGTGAGGTCGCCTCTACCCATTAGTAGCCCTGTCTGTCTTCTGGAGCTGTAGAGAAGATGTCTAATCTGATTCCACATGATCACATTTCAAATATTTTAAGACAATAAGCAACACACAGAAAGTTTGTTTCTATTATCTAGTGACACTTGTTTTCCAGATTTTCCCACATTAATAGTATCTATTAAGGGCTCCTGATGTGATAAACACTGTGGTAATCTTGTTATAGAAAGTGTCCATTAAGTCTGCTCATCCACCCAGGAGGAAAGGGGCTGTGATTGTAGGTTGTAGAACTCGTTCAAGGTCACACAGCTCAAACATGAAGTGGATTATTACAAAACCCATACATTCAACGGCTATGTCATATTACCCTCTTAATTGTTTTTCTGAACACATGTGTGTGTGTGTGTGTGTGTGTGTGTGTGTGTGTGTGTACAGGTTTCTAAAATGTGAATTCCATGCAACCTTTTTGGAAAGGATTTATTAGTACTTATCAAAAATTATAAATATACCCTTTGACCCAGAAATTGTATTTTTGTGAATCTACCCTTTAGACACGGACAAATGTCCGTGTGTAGGAGGCTGAATCTCTCAATTTTGATGTCTGTGATTTAGAAACAAAAGGCAATTTTCAAAAGTGATGGCTTTTGTGGAAGAAAATTATATATGTCTATAAAATGTTTTGCATTTAGAAGAAAACACTCCAAACTGTTCCTATCAGAGAACCGTGGGGAATAGGTAGGGGGTGGAAAGATGCGGGAACTTCAACTATTTGTTTCATAGAGTTTTGAACTGTTTGTTTTTTACCATGGGCACATGTTACATTTATAATAAATGATAGCTTGTATCGCTCGAGCTGTGCTCTCACCAGCTCAGAGAACAATACACCATCAAGAACCAAACATCACATCCATTAATCCAGCTTAATTTTGCATTTGATTTTTTTTGTCCGCCTACAGCTGGTTTCTATTGAACTTACCGTCAGTTAAGACACCTAGGTCTTTTTCTCACAGAACCAGAAAACCGTGTGGGTAAAATTACACAAGATAAAATCCAATACAATTATTGTTACTTATTGTTAAGAACAGACGTAAAACAACAGGAAACCTTGGCATTTTCCACATTTGTTAGTGCATCAGCCCACATCTTCTTTTCTGTTGATGATGATGTTTACAGTTTTCTTGAGTTGCCCAAGGTTCGGAGTCCCCCACGGAAGTGAAAAAGGACAGGGGGGTGGGGTGCAGACACAGCTATTCAACAGTGCTTTGGGGTATTTCAATTTGTTTTTTATAAATGTACATTTATAAATGGAATGCTTTTCCCTAACCCTACGAACAATTCGTGTTGACAGATTCGTGTGGAACCTTTTCAGAGTTTTGTATGCATATTCACACAACCTGAGTATTATTTTTTAAAAACTTAAGATAGGATTAAGCTACATGAACTGTATGCAACTTCTTTTTTTTAATACTGTAACACTGTATCTTGCATATCAGACAAGATTGGTGTGTTGAGGGTGGTACAGCCATAGACTATATCTCGTATACCTCTGTGTATCTTTCAGGCAGATCGTTCTTCCTAGAGGCAGCACTGTCTCAATAATGTTTATTTAACCTCTTGACCATCAGTCTTTGTGTGTATGTAGGAAGGGTAGAGAGGGGAAGGATATGTGTCCTCCTGAAATTTCAGAAGGCAAGGAATATCAGAATTCCATCTGCTCAAAAATTTATGTCCCAAATAGTCCACTAACTGGAGGGCCATTTAGGATGTAGATGTTGTTTCTGCAGATTACCTTCACATCACAGCTCAGAAAGCACCGGGGCAGCAGCAGCCCTGTCTCGTGCATTCCTGGAGGTCACATGCCGTTTGCTCAGTCCACCAGGCACTAGACTCAAGTCCACAGCTCCTTCACACCCTGGATTATTTCTCCAACCCTTGGTATCTGCCTCAGTTCCTTGCCCTTGTTTGGGCAATGCCTTTGGACTCCCTGCCTTCCATCCGACTCCACTTCCCCTATTCTCCATTTTGGCAAATCTGAATCTCTAAGGAAGAGACCCTCTCCTGGCCAGACTTGCCCCTCAGAATCCACCCAATCCAGGTTAGCCCCAGGAGGGCATTCTCCCGTGGGGGCTGGGACGCTGGATGATATACAGGGTTGATGGACTGTTCGCAAACACCCATTTATTTTATTCAGGCAATGTTCAAGATGGATTTGGTGAATTTGAGATTAGGCTCTAGGTAGTCTGATTTAATTTAAACTTCTGGAAAATGAGAATGCTATGGTGGGTGGGAATGTAGGATGTGAGATAAAGGGCAGAGCACTGTGCTAGAAGGGAACAAGGAGGAAGTGAAAGAGGTGAGCCAAGACTTTTGCATGTTTTATAATTTTGATGGAACTTGGGTGACGGAATAATTCCTCAAAAACTGTATGTATTTAGCACCATACTAAATACCACATTTAAATGCCATGTTGACATATTTTTCATCCCTTAGGGTGTCAGTGTCTGAATTTTAGATGTCAAAACTAGTAAAGGATGTACTGATAATATTGACCACATGTCAAGGGCATGCTAGGCACATGCAAAGTGCGTCACTAATATTAGACTTCATTATTCCCAGGATCTAGGACAGCCTCTGGCATGTAGTAGACCATTAAAAGGAATGATTGTCAAATCAATGAGTAAATCAGTGCACAGGTAGTAAATACTGCAGTTAGAATTCAAATATATATCTGCCCGATTTCAAACTTCTTAGCCCTTTGAGTCTATCTCATTTTAGCTGGTTGATTCTGATCCAGGTTGGTCAAATATCCTCTGATGCAATTCTTGAATTTAGTCTAGTGATTCTCCCCAAGAGAGCACAAGGAAACCCGAGGCAAAAGAATTTGCCAAACATGTGCTCGGGGAAAGGAGGTTCAACTCTTGTTCTTGGATGACCCACCTCCCTGGGCCACTCCAGTTTAAGAATACTCCAGTATAACAAGACAGAAATTGTCTTTGAATCACCTCTGGCTTAGCCAAACAATTTGGACAAGGCAGGTCAAAAAGTTCACTTCTTTATTCAGCAACTATTTTTTGAGTCTGTTCTAAGTATCAAGGACCACGGTACGTGCTGGTGATACCAAGAACAACACAAATTGCTATCTTCCAAGGAGCTCACAGACTGCAGGGGAGAGAATCACACAACAGAAGGGCTGCAGTACAATAATTCAATAGTTGTAATGGAAATATATGCAAACATGCAGGTGTACGGGAAGACAGGATTCAGGTGAGACAAGACAGACTTTTCAGAGGAGGCTGGGTTTGAGCTGAGGTGTGAAAGATGAGCAGGAGTTTCCCAGGTACAGAAGCTGAGGTCGGTGGTTAGGAAGAGAGAACAACGCCGGCAAAGGTATGGAGCCCTGGTAGAGAGCCCTGAGCATGAGAATCTGATGTGAGGTGACAGTGTGGGGCAGAGCAGGAAATACAACTGGACACGTGGGCACAGGGGCTGGTCCAAACCTGAGGTGACGTCTTGTGTACCACACTGGACAGTGCAGATTTGTTCTGTAAGTCAGGAGGACCCCCTGGAGATTTTGCCCAGGGGATCATAACTGGATCATCCTGTTAGAAAAATCATTCCAGCAGCCAAGGGGCAGCCGGGACAGTGACAATCGGGATGGCTCTGGGAGACATTTGGAAAGTAGAAGAAGATATTTTAATGGATTAAGTGGAGACAGAGGAAGAGAGAGAAAGGAATGTAGATTCCTTCCTAGTTCCTGATTTGGTCAGTGGGTATATGTACTATTCCTTGAGACAACAGAGGAAGGACAGGGGCGGGTATGGGGAAGGAGCGGGGAAGATGGTGAATTCATCTTAAGACATGTCCAATAGTCAGACTCAGCTTGTGATCTGGAACACAGGAGAGAGGTCTGGTCAGGAAAGACTTGGGAGGCTTCGTTGCTAATGTCCTGCTCAAGCGTGTTTGCAGAAGTGAGGTCCCATGCTCAGACACAGCCTAGTGGTGGGACCAACCTTTACCAGCAGAGATTCAAAAAATAGTTATTGTTAGTCTGCATTTAATCAGGTTCTATGGATCCACTGAATATACTAAAAGGCTGGTTGCTTTTCTTCGGCAGAAAGCCTGAAATTTTCCTGTTCTATTGTCATTTTCTTTATTTTGTATGGGGTGTTGAGTAATGCAATTTGTTTTTTCTGAATGTTCATACAAAACATGCTTGCTTTCTCAAAAAATCATAAAATCCCTAGGAATTTTTATCTCCTTTATCAGAAAGAAATCTTCAAATGCATCTTTTTAAAGACCCATTACACTGTATCTCTTTCCCAATCCCTCATAATGGACCCTGAGATTCTGAACAAAATAAAAAGCCAGGCAGTGGAGAAGATATAGAAAGACCACAACTGAGGAGCTATTAAAGTTCCCTCCTGGGGGATTGGATGATAATAAAGGGACAGGATGATGAGTTTTTGTTGTTTTCTCAGCCACAGAGAGAAGCTAGGTTCCAAGTCCCTCCTGTAATTTAGTCCTTAAGGCAGCTCAGCTGAAAATAAGACAGTGCTATGAGGCAAAAGGCAATGCAATTTTCTCACTTGATAGAGTCTTAGAATCAGAAACTCGCTTCTAAGAGCAGAAAGAGTACATTCCCACCTGAAATTTTATTTTCAACACCACTGTGTGCTTGGGTTAATTGCCTTTGGTCTAAAGGAGGAGGACCCATTTCTTCTTCTCTTCTAATCTGGGAAATAAAGGAGACACGACTTTCAGAGAATTAGAGGTAGTGGACTCTAGAGATCAGGTCTAGCTCTCGCACTTCACAGATGAGGATACTGAGGCCGAGAAATTAAGGGGCCTGCTCCCACTCTAACCATCACCGCCGCCTGGAGAAGCAGTGTGCTATGGCAGAGACAAACTGGAATTAGAGCAAGCTGACCCGGGTCCCGGCTGTGCTATGGGACTGCAGGCAGCTTTCGCTACCTCTCTGAGCTAGATTTCAATACATGCAGAAAACGAAAAACCTCTATGGTCACTTCAAATTCTAGCATCCTGCAAGTGCTTTCTTGTTGGTTGTTTGGTTGGTTGTGTTGATGTATGTGTTTTCATTGCACTTGCATGCAATGCGCCCTATCATCAGGCCAGGAGGGAGCTGCTGCCTCATTCATGGGCCAATGATGGGTGGACACAAGGATGGGAGGGGCACGCATAGAGCAGCCAAGCATTTCTTTTAAGCTCAGAGGCAACGTTACCCGGTTGCTAGCCCAGGACATTGTAACCACTCTTTTCTGCCCCTCGTGCTGTAACTTCTGTTCTTTTGCGTACATTGCTGAACCCCTGCTACTCCAAGAATGGTCAGTTCTTCCTGGACCCGTAGCCACACCTCACCTGGGGACTTCTTACACAGCAGAGCCTCAGGCTGAACCATAGGCAGACTAGAACTCACAAATCAGAATCTGCATTTTAACAGGATTAACGGGCATGTGTGCACAATAAAGTTGGAGAAACACTGTGTTTGCACATTCTGTGCTATAGTATTGATCATAAACCTTTGAATGCTATCAACCAGGTAATGTGTTTAAACTAAAAATAATGCGTTTAAACTAAAGTAAATAAGTTGGAGACATATTTGCACAAATTACTTCCTGTAAGGATCGAAGTCACATCTCACATTACCAGCACTTGAGAATTCAGAATTCGGCATTATCGCTTATTCCTTGTGTGATGCTGGACAAACTATTCTCCAAGCCTCCGCCTCCCTAGCTGTAAGATATGAATAATCTCTGCCTCACATGTTTTACCGGGAGTACTGGAGTATTATAAAAAGCAAATGACATACTATATGCAAAAAAAAAAAATGTTTATAAATGTTTAGTACCATAGAGAGGCAACTTTTAAGAAAGGGGATCATCCTGACTCCATTGGTAATAGAACAGGTACTTTTGAGAAGTTGACAGGATGGGTTTTGTTTATAGAGAGAGGTATTTACCTGTCTAGTGAAGTTTATGAGACGATGGAAGTCCTCTTCCATCCACCTCACTCTCCCTTCTGTGAAATGTTGAAGTTTTTCTAATAGGGCAGGGTATTGAAAGAAATTCAATCACATAAGTCAATTAGTAGACTGGATGAAATAGTTAAAAACATCTCTGCACACACAGGGATGAACTGGCAATAAAGTAAAACATGCCCAGAAGGCCAAACTAATTCAAAGTAGGAGCTATGAGAAGTAATACTAACATCTAAAGCCAAATTTCACCCTGAGGACATTTGCTAAAAACAGAAGAAAAGAGCAGGATCTCATGGACGCACGCGCAGGGCGCAAAGTGCAGAAGACAAAGGCTAGGAGACACTGGTAGAGAAAGTCAAATGCAAGAGTCTTCCTTGAAAAGTTGACGTTCCAAAGGGCCACACAATCAGCAAATGAATTACTGGCTCATGTGGTAATTCTAGTTCTAATTTTTTGAGAAGCCTCGTACTGTTTTTCCATAGTGGCTGCACCAATTTACATTCCCACCAAGAGTGCACAAGCATTGCCTTTTCTCCACATTCTTGCCAAAACTTGCTATTTCTTGTCTTTCTGATACGAGCCATTCTGACAGGTGTGAGGTGATATCTTGCTGTGGTTTTGATTTGCATTTCCCTGATGATGATGTTGAGCACCTTTCCATGGACCCGTTGGCTATCTGTGTATCTTTGGGAAAATGTCTCTCTTCTGCTCATTTTTTAATCAAAAAAATTTTTTTCTTGGCTGTAGAGTTGAATGAGCTCTTTATATATTTAAGATATTAATCCCTTATCAGTTACATGATTTAAAAATATTGTCTCTCATTCCATAGATTCCCCTTGCATTTTGTTAAAGATGGAAGAAATTCACCTTAAATGCAAAGTCACAAAAAGGTTAAAAGTAAAGGATGGATGTCAGGAAGTAAAAAAATGGCAGATTTTTACCCTATTTGCCAGTCAATGATCTGGCCTTGCTTCAGTTTCACGGATGCTGGCAGAAGACATGAGACCACTGGATCAGAGATAAAGGACTTTATTGCTCACAACAATAAAGCAACCAGAGTATCAACATTTTCACATCCATTTTCCAAGTCTCAAATACCAGATTCTGCAAATATTAAATAGAAATTAAAAACAGACATTG
This sequence comes from Puma concolor, assembly GCF_028749965.1. Lineage (NCBI taxonomy): Eukaryota > Metazoa > Chordata > Mammalia > Carnivora > Felidae > Puma > Puma concolor. Next base: position 12,132,653 of record NC_141677.1, read on the forward strand.
AACAGAAATTGAAACAGAAAATTTAAAAAAAAGTTTCCTAAGGGAAAAAGCCAGGTCTTCCAGACTGTGTCTTTCTTTCTTGTGTGTTCCTCTCACACACAACACTTCACTTTTGACACTTCTGGTCACCAGTTGTGTGTGGGGCTTTCTCAACAATAAGCAAGTCTTCAACACCAGCTGGGTGTCCTCTGACTGAGCTCAATTCTGACACTATCTATCTGGAGACAGTATCAGATCACATAGTTAAGGTCTCAGCACCACAAGACTGCCCCCATCCCATAGACATACTTCAGATGCTAGTTGCAAACCTGGGTTGTCACCTGTGCTTCTGACCAACCAGTTATTGATTGGAGGTTTCAGTGACCCCCTCTATGGGTTTGATTAATTTGCTAGAGTGACTCACAGAACTCAGGGAAACACTTAGGATATTATAACATTTATTAAAGGATATAATAGAGGATACAGATGAACAGCCAAATGAAGAGATACATGGGGGAGGTCTGGGAGGTCCCAAGCACAGGACCCTCCATGGAGTTGGGGTATATCACCCTCCGGCGTGGATGTGCTTGCTAACCTAGAAGCTCTCTGAATCCTGAACTACTGGGATTTTTTGGAGGCCTCCTGACATAAGCATGATTAATTATTAACTCCATTTCTAATCCCCCTTCTCTCTCTGGAGGATGGAGGGTGAGGCTGAAATTCTAAGCTTTTTAAAAAATTTTTCTGTTTTATTTTATTTTTGAGAGAGAGAGTGGGGAAGGGGTAGAGAGCAAGGGAGACACAGAATCTGAAGCAGGCTCCAGGTTCTGAACTGTCAGCACAGAGTCTGATGCAGGGCTCAAACTCAGGAACCACGAGATCATGACCTGAGCCTAAGTTGAACACTCAACCGACTGAGCCACCCAGGAGCCTCTTTCCTTTTCTTTCTTTCTTTCTTTCTTTCTTTCTTTCTTTCTTTCTTTCTTTCTCTTTCTTTCTTTCTTTCTCTTTCTTTCTTTCTTTCTTTCTTTCTTTCTTTCTTTCTTTCTTCTTTCTTTCTTTCTTCTTTCTTTCTTTTGATATAATTTATTGTCAAGTTGGCTAATATATAGTGTATACACTGTGCTCTTGGTTTTGGGGGTAGATTCCATGATTCATTGCTTCCTTACAGCACCCAGTTGCTTGTCCCAACAAGTGCCCTCCTCAATGCCCATCACCCATTTTCCTCTCTCCCCCTCCATCAACCCTCAGTTTGTTCTGTGTATTTAAGAGTCTTTTATGGTTTGCCTCCTTCCCTCTCTGTTTGTAATTATTTTTTTCCCCTTCACTTCCCCCACAGGTAAATCACATCCTCCTGAAAATCCTGTGTTTTTTTAATGTTTATTTATTTTTGAGAGCATGCACATACCTGTACATGAGAGAGAGAGAGAGAAAGAGAGAGACAGAGAGAGAGATAGTGTGTGTGTGAGAGAGAGAGAGAGAGAGAGAGAGAGAGAGAGAGAGAGGGACAGCATGAGCTGGGGAGGGTCAGAGAGCGGGAGATAGAGCTTGATGTGGGGCTGAAACTCACAAACCACAAGATCAGGACCCAAGCCGAAGTCAGACGCTCAACTGACTGAGCCACCCAGGCGCCCCAGGAATTTACAGGGCTTTTAAAAGGCGTGTGTCAAGGATGGGTTCAAAGAAAAATATTAGAACTAGCTATACTTCTAATGTTCTCATCACGTAGGAAATTGCGAGGGATTCAGGAGCTCTGTGCCAGGAGCTAGAGGGAGAGAGACCAATACATGTATTTTATATTATCTCACAATAATAAAGGAATATCATGAACAACTGTATGCCCCCACCTAAACGTCATCAACTTAGGTAAAATGGATAGCTTCCTTGAAAGACATAATTCACTAAATCTCACTCAACAAAAAATAAGTGTCCTAAATAGCCCGATTGAAGAAATCGAGATTGTAGTTGAAAACTTTTCCACAAAGAAAACCCCAGACCCAGATGGCTTAACTGGTAAATTCTACCAATGCGTTTCATAAAGTTGTAGGATGTAAGACTGATGTACGAAAATCTATTATATTTCTATATACCATCTGTGTACAATCAGAAAGCGTAATTTAAAAATAATGGCAATGGGGCGCCTGGGTGGCGCAGTGGGTTAAGCGTCCGACTTCAGCCAGGTCATGATCTCGCGGTCCGGGAGTTCGAGCCCCGCGTCAGGCTCTGGGCTGATGGCTCAGAGCCTGGAGCCTGTTTCCGATTCTGTGTCTCCCTCTCTCTCTGCCCCTCCCCCGTTCATGCTCTGTCTCTCTCTGTCCCAAAAATAAAATAAACGTTGAAAAAAAATTAAAAAAAAAATAAAAATAATGGCAATAATAGCATCAAAAAGCATGCACTACTTAGGGATACATATGACAAAAGATATAGAAGGCCTATACACTGAAAATTATAAAAGTTTATTTTAAAACACATAAATAAAAGGAGTGATATACTGACCTGTGCTCATAGGTCAGAAAACTCAATGTTGTCAAGATGTACTTTCTCCCCAGACTGGTTTATAGATTCAGTGCAATCCCAGTCAAAAATCATAGCAGTCTTTTTGTAAAAATTGAAAAACTGATTTCAAAAGTTATGTAAAAATGTAAAGAATCTGCAGTGGCCAAAACAAAATTGAAGAAGAACGAAGTCAGAGAGCAAGCACTACCTAATTTCCAGAATTTTTATACAACCAAACAACAAAACAATGTAATATTGACATAATAAGAGACAAATAGTTCAATGGGACAAGGTAGAAAGTCCCCAAAAATAGACCCCTATATATATGAGCAACTAATTTTTTTTTTAACGTTTATTCATTTTTTGAGAGACAGAGAGAGACAGAGTGCAAGTGGGGGAGGGCAGGGAGAGAGGGAGACATAGAATCCAAAGCAGGCTCCAGGGTCTGAGCTGTCAGCACAGAACCCGACGCAGGGCTCGAACCCACGAACCGTGAGATCACGACCTGAGCCGAAGTCGGACACTCAACCGACTGAGCCCCTCAGGTGCCCCGATGAGCAGCTAGTTTTTGACCAAGTTGCAAAGGTATGCCATGGAGAAAACATAGTCTTCTCAAAACATGGTGATGGAACAAATAATCATATGAAAAATAAGCAAAGGAAAGTTTAAAACTAAACAATATGAAACAATAAACTTTGACCCATCCCTTATGTCATCACACAGAAATTAACTCAAAATGGATTATAGACCTAAATGTAAAACACAAAAGGGTAGAGATTCTGGAAGAAAACCTAGGAGATAATCTGCCCTTTGGTTAGACAAAGGTTTCTCAGATATAATACCAAACACATTACCCACAAAAGAGAAAAAAATGGATAAATCGGGTTTCATCAAAATTAGGAAATTCTGCCTGTGAAAAGACACTGTGAAGGGAATAAACAGACAAGCAGCATTCTGAGGGAAAATATTTGCAAATAGTATTTAGTGAAATAACTATATCTAGCATATATAACAGGTGCCTGGGTGGCTCAGTCAGTTAAGCATCCGACTTTGGCTCAGGTCATGATCTCGTGGTTTGTGAGTTTGAGCCCCGCGTCAGGCTCTGTGCTGACGGGAGCCTGGAGCCTGCTTCGGATTCTGTGTCTCGCTCTCTCTCTGCCCCTCCCCTGCTCTCCTTCTCTCTCTGTCTCTCTCAAAAATAAACATTAAAAAATTTAAAATATATAAAAATGTTCCAAAACTCAATAATAAGAGAAGAGCCAATACAATTAAAAAGTGGACAATATTGGAAAGACCCTTCATCAATGAAAGCCTAGGGGTTGAAAATAATCACAGAAAAGATGCACGAACATCAACAGTTATTAGAGAGATGCACATTAAAACCACCATGAGATAACATTACCTACCTACTTGAGTGGCTAAAATTAAAAAAGACTTCATATACCAAGTGTTGGACAGGAAGCAGAAAAACTGGAACTTATACACAGCTGATGAAAAATGGTTTGACAGTTTCTTAAGAAGTGAAACGTATGCCTACCATATGTTCCAATCAATCCACTCTTAGATACCCACCCAAGAGACAAGAAAGCATATGTCCATACAAAGATGTATGCACGAATTTCCATATTTGTTATAGCCCCAAACTGAAAATACACCAAGCATCCATCAACAGGTGAATGGATAAAATCATCATGATCCATGTAGGCTGTGATAGGCTGAAAAAATTGCCCCCCAGAGACATTCCTGATGCCTGGAATGACGTTTACCTGATTTGGAAAAAGGGTCTTTGTATGTAGGATTAAGTTAAGGATGTTTGAAGCTAAGAGACAATCTTGGTTTATTCAGATGAGCCTTAAATACCATCAGAAGTGACCTAATAAGAGCAGAGGAGAAAGGAAGCAGCAGAGGGGCAGAGGTCATGTGACCCAGAGGCAGCAATGGTAGGGAGGCAGTCACAAGGAAAGGAATGTAGACAGCCACCAGGAGCTCGCAAAGGCAGGGGACAATTTCTCCCCCAGAGCCCTGCAGGCGTTGTCTTGCCAGACTTCAGACGTTTGGTCCCCAGAACCACAAGGGAATACAGTTCTGTTGTTCAGAGCCATTTAGTGGCAGTTTGTTACAGAAGTCCCAGGAAACTAATACAACAAAAAAGATATTTTTCAGTAAATAAAGGGATGAACACATGATCCACACAAAATAATATGGCTAAATCTCAAAATAATTATGCCAAGAGGAAGAAGCCAGGCACTAAAGAGTACATACTGCATGATTCCATCTATAGCAAATTCTAGGAAATGCAAACTGTGGTTACAGAAAGCAGATCTGTGTTTGCCTGGGGGATGGAAAAGGGTGGAAATGAGACATTACAAAGCAGCACCCGAAACCTTTGGGGGGTGATAGGTATGTTCATTTTCTTTTCTTTTCTTCTCTTTCTTTCTTTAACATTTATTCATTTTTGAGAGACAGAGAGAGATAGAGCATGAGCAGGGAAGGGGCAGAGAGAGAGGGAGATACAGGCTCCAGGCTCCCAGCTGTCAGCACAGAGCCCAACACGGGGCTCAAATTCACAAACTGTGAGATCATGATGGGAGCCGAAGTCAAACGCTTAACCGGTTGAGCCACCCAGACACCCCTGATTTTGTTAATTGTGGTGATGGGTTTACAGGTATATGCATATGCAATTTTATCAAATTATACATTTTATGACTTTTTCTTTATTTATTTTGAAACAGATAGAGAGAGAGTACAGGAGGGGCAGAAAGAGAGGGAAAGAGAGAGAATCCCAAGCAGGCTCTGCAACGTCAGCACAGAGCCTGATGTGGGGCTCAAACTCATGAACTATGAGCCTGTGACCTGAGCCGAAACCAAGAGTTGGACACTTAACTGACTGAGTCACCCAGGAGCCCCCTCAAGTGATACATTTTAAAGTTGTGTACATTATGATATGTTAATTGTGCTTCAATAAAGTTTTTAAATGAAACGAAACCAAAAAATGGCCATCAATGGCTAGTGTTCCTGGTAGCGGTAAACCCAAACGCTGTCTGGAAGATCACACACCTTAAAAAATGGTGTCAAAAAATCCCCACCAATTAAACCCACAAGCATGTAAGCTCCTGTTCAAAATTCACAAAACACATAAGGAAGTAAGACAGAAGAAAGGACTCACAAAAATATTTTAAAAGGTAGCAAAATCAGACTCACTAACATTTAAGGTACTGGAATTGTCAAAGTCAGGATATAAAACAAAATGTGCTTAATATGTTGAAAGAAATAAAAGAGAATTAAAAACATAAGGAAGATGCAAGGGACTATAAAAACAAGACTATTCTAAAATAATTAAATAGGGACGCCTGGGTGGCTCAGTCAATTGAGCGTCTGACCTCGGCTCAGGTCATGATCTCACAATTCACGGGCTCCAGCCCCGTGTCGGGCTCTGTGCTGACAGCTCAGAGCCTGGAGCCTGCTTCGGATTCTGTGTCTCCCTCTCTCTCTGCCCCTCCCCCACTCACACTCTGTTTCTTTCTGTCTCTCAAAAATGAATAAATATTTTTAAAATTTTTTAAATAATTAAGCAAAGTAAAACTTTTTTAAAAAGCCATATAATGATTAGAAATTAAAACCCAAAAGAGTTAAATAGCAGGTTAGACACAGCTAGGAATATACTGTGATAAGCCAAATAATACCCTCCCCCAAATGTCTATTTCTTAATCCTTAGAACCTATGGCTATGTTATGTTACACGGCAAAAGGGATTTTGCAGGTGGAATTAAGGATATGGATCTTGAGATGAGATTATTCAGGATTATCTGGGTGGGCCCAGTGTCATACTGAGCCTTGAACAGTGCAGGACTTTCCCCAGCTGCGGTCAGAGACAGATGCAGCAGGAGAGAGACATGGGAGGCATTAGTGTCAGAGAGACTCGACCCTCTTAGCTTTGAAGACAGAACAGGGGAGCTACGAGCCAAAGACTGAGGAAGTTTCTAGAAGGTGAGAACAATCCCTGATTACCAGCCAGAAAGGAAGTGGGAATCTCAGTCTGACAGCCACATGGAGCTCGGTTCTACCAATAATGTGAATAAGCTGGAAACAGATTCTCCTCTGGAGTCTCCAGAAAGGAGCACACTCCTGACAACACAAATTTCAGTCTTGTGGGAGATGGGCAAGGGGAAAACAGCCATAGTCAATGGCTTTCTGACCTACTGATGAGTGAAATCATACATTTGTACTTGTTTGAAGCCACTAAATTTGTGGTATTTTGCTGTGGCAGAAAGAGAAAACTAATACGGATATTTTGAAATGAAAGTAAATAACCAGAGACTGATGTGGGGAAAAAAAAAAAAGGGAAAAAGATCCAGAATGCAACACAGAGAGAAAGAGCTAGAAAATATGAAAGAAAGTTTAAAAATATGGAGGATAACATGAGGCAGTCTAAGTATTTTTTTTAATGTTTATTGATTTTTGAGAGACACAGAGACAGAGACAGCGTGTGAGCAGGGGAGGGGCAGAGAGCGAGGGAGACACAGAATCAGAAACAGGCTCCAGGCTCTGAGCTGTCAACACAGAGCCCGACACGACACAGGGTTCGAACTCAAAGGCTGTGGGATCATGACCTGAGCTGAAATCAGATGCTTAACCCACTGAACCACCCAGGTGCCCCGAGGCAATCTAAGTATTACCCTTGGGACTTGTAGGAGGACAAAGCAGAGAAAGGGAAGAAGGCAATATTCAAAGAAATGATGACTTAAGATTGCCCTGACTGATGAAAGATTCTGTTCTTCAGATTCTGGAAATTTATTGACTCTCAAGCAAGAGAGTATAATAAAGAAAAGAAATAATGTAGACACATGGTTAAACTCTAGATCACCAAAAAGAAAGAAAGACCTTAAGAGAAGGCAGTTAGAAAACTCAGACAGATTACAACAAAGAAGCAACAGTTAGGGTCACATCTACTTCTCAACAGCAACAACAGAAGCCAGAAGACAGTAGAAAAGTGCGGTAAAGCATTGAACCTGTGACACTTTAAAGTGTTATAAGAACATCATCATCAACATGAATCATATTCAACGAAACTGGTTTTGAACAACTAAAGTCAATTGAAGACATTTAAGGGAAAGCAAAAATCTAAGAGATTCTGTCATCAATAGACCCTTTCTGAAGGATATCCTAAAAAATGGAAAGGAAAGGAAATTCAGCCAGAAGGTCCGAGAAGCAAGAAAACACACCCCCAAAAGCGGCGAATACATAGGTAATCTTAAAAACAAACTACCGGGGCGCCTGGGCGGCTCAGTTGGTTAAGCGTCCGACTTTGGCTCAGGTCACGATCTCACGGTCCGTGAGTTCGAGCCCTGCGTCGGGCTCTGGGCTGATGGCTCAGAGCCTGGAGCCTGCTTCCGATTCTGTGTCTCCCTCTCTCTCTGCCCCTCCCCCATTCATGCTCTGTCTCTCTCTGTCTCAAAAATAAATAAACGTTAAAAAAAAATTAAAAAAAAAAAAACTACCAAACAAAAATAGTAATGTCTTGATGGTTAAAAAGTCAAAATAAAATGTGCGGACAATGGAACATTGTTTGTACAAAGTCTACTAACAAATATATTATTGTAAGTACAGTAAGCTAAGTAGTTGCAACAGATACCATATACGTAGCCAACAAAACCAAACAGCGTTTACTATCCAGACCTTCCCAGAAAACGTTTGCCAACCTCTGCCCTAAAAAAAGCACAAAAGCAACTGGAACGCTATTTCATTTTCCCTTTATAACCCAAAAGCCACCTGATCTTACACAGCCACAATGTCACAAGAGAATCAGTGCCAGAGTACTTGAACTGCCCACACGAACACACAGCCATGTATCTGGAAAAGTTTCAGACTCAAATGGGGACGTTGGTATTGACCACATTTTCCTATCATTAACATTTTACAAACTTTGAATGTGGAAACGTCATGTTGATTAAAAGGAAACCAAATCTGCCACCCTTTACCCATTAGGATGGTTCCTATACAAAACAAAAACAAAAACCAAACACAAAGCAAAAAGAAATGAACGAAAAAAACCCAAAACCACAAACGGAACAAAACACACACAGAAAATAACAAGTGTTGGCGAACGTTGGAGAAACTGGGACCCTTGCGTACTGCTGATGGAAATATAAAAGGGCTCAGCTGCTGTGGCAAACAGTATGGTGGTTCTTCAAAAAGTTAACTATAGAACGACTGTATCATCCAGCAACATAGAATTGCCATATGATTTAGCATCTACCCCAAATAATTGAAAGCAGGGACTCAAAGGGATTCATTATACCTATGTTATAGCAACGTGATTCACAATAGCCAAAAGGCGGAAGCAACCCAAGGTGTCCATTCATGGATGAAGGAAGAGGCAAAATGTGACACATATTCATTGTATTATTAATCGATTATATAATTAATTAGTTATAATATTATTAATCCTTTAAAAAGGAAGGGATATTATTCATCCTTAAGATGGAAAGAACTTGTGACACATACTATGACATAGGTTACCTTGAGGACATTATGCTAAGTATAATAAACCAGACGCAAAGAACAAAGACTGTAGGGGGCGCCTGGGTGGCTCAGCTGGTTAATCGTCTGACTTCAGCTCAGGTCATGATCTTGTGGTTCACAAGTTTGAACCCTGCGTCAGGCTCTGTGCTGACGGCTCAGCACAGCTGAGCCTGCTTTGGATTCTGTGTCTCCCTCACTCGCTGCCCCTCCCCCACTCACCCTCTGTGTCTCTCCATCTCTCGAAAATGAATAAACATTAAAAAAAAAAAAAAAAGAACAGGGGCGCCTGGGTGGCTCAGTCGGTTGAGCGTCCGACTTCAGCTCAGGTCATGATCTCGCAGCTCGTGAGTTCGAGCCCCGTGTCCGGCTCTGGGCTGACAGCTCAGAGCCTGGAGCTTGTTTCAGATTCTGTGTCTCCCTCTCTCTCTGTCCCAACCCACTCACATTCTGTCTCTGTCTCTCTCAAAAATAAATAAACATTAAAAAAATTTTTTTTAAAAAAAGAACAAATACTGTATAATTCCATTTATATGAAGTACCTAGCGGGTTCAAATTCACAGAGACGGAAAATAGAATGGTGGTTGCCAGGGTCTGGGGGGAGCAAGCAATGAGGAGTTAGTGTTTAAGGGGTATAGAGTTTAATTTTGCAAGATGGAAAGGTCCTGGAGATGGGTGGTGGTGACAGCTTTACAGTGATGTGAATGGACTTAATGCCTCTGAACGGTACATTTAAAAATGGTTAAAATGGTACATTTTATGTCATGTATATTTTACCACGATTAAAAAAAAAAGTCAAGTTGGAAGGTAAAGACGTGGCAACAATAATGTGTACGTCAGGAACAGGTGACATGTTCCTTGTGCGGTCCAGTGGGAAGATAGGGATGTCGTATAACTTTAGAAGCTGTTACCTTATATGTCATGTGGTAATTCGCCTGTAGTTACCATAAAAAGTAGAAATACAATACCTGAAATAACTTTCAAGTAGTAAAGGGGAAAAAATGGATTGAGGGAAAAAATACTTTATCCATAAAGAGATGAGAAAAAAGGGAAGGAAGCAGAAAAATAGAACATATGAAGGCAAGTCTGAATGTTGAGGGAAAGAATCCAGGAGCAAGAGTGATGATTCCAGGAGGGAATGGGAAACGGGGGAAGGGTCTCTGGCAGGGGTTGCTGGGGTGGAATCAGAGCACACAGGCAAGGGGTGGGTTGGGAGGGGTCTCCACTAAGGAGGAGGAACCAGGGAGTTGAAGTGCACAGATGCACGTTGGCTCGTGGGCGTGGTCCTTGGACGATGACTCTTGGAGTCACCAGTGTAGGGGGCAAGGGCATCAGCCCGGGGGGATGGGTGGGGAGGTGTGAGAGGGCTCGGAAGTTCTGCCCAGGTAGGGCGAAAGTACTACGAATGGAACAGGAGACAAACTCGCCCCTTCACAACGGGACCTCATTTCTAGAAGACTCTGCTTCCAGATCGTTGAGACACTTACAACTACAGCTGAGCCTGACTCAAAGTGATAAAATAGGAAATTAAAATTTCCGTTTCATTTTTGCTTCATGAGCCATCCAACCTTCCTGTTTTGCAAACAGCCCTGTCGAATTAAGTCGTAGAATTATGGAGGCTTGGTATGGTTAGAGCTTAGAGGAAATTGGAGATCATTGTTACAGATGAGAAGGTCCCAGAAATATTAATCCAATCTTCTTCCCCAGACCTCTGCTTTATTAATTTTATTTACAAAGGAGACTGTGGTAATACAAGATAATGAGCAGTTAGCATTTCTGCAGGATGTATTTTCATTGCATTAAAACTTAAAAAGGGGCACTTGGGTGTCTTAGTTGGTTAAGCACACAACTCTTGATTTCCGCTTGGGTTATGACCCGGGGTCATGGGATCCAGCCCCACTGCGATCACAGGTCTGCTTGAGATTCTCTCTCTCCCTCTCTTTTTGCTCTTCTCCTGCTCATGCTCTCTCTCTCTCTCTCTTTTAAGTTTATTTATTTTGAGAGAGACAGAGAGAGTGTGAGCTGGGCAGGGGCAGAGACAGAGGGAGAATCCCAAGCAGGTTTCAGATAGTCAGTGTGCCAAGCTGGAATGAGGGCTCGAACTCAAGAAACCGTGAGATCGTGACGTGAGCTGAAACAAGAGATCATGACCTGAGCCCAAATGAAGAGGTGGATGCTTTATTGACTGAGCCTCCCAGGTGCCCCAAACAGGATGTCATTCTTAACCCAGACACTGACTAGTTCAACAGCACCATGTGCATAACAACAGCATCTTGGGCCCACTGGAAGACTCTCACACTTATTTTTAGAAACCTTTGGGGAGGGGGTGATCCTCAGGTAGTCACAAAGTAATTTGTTCTCTTCACTTCCCCGCAGTGCCAGACCTCACCTTCCTCTGCGTCTTGTCTTATGGAAGGACCCTGGATCCACCTTCAGTGGTTGCCCGACAGTAGGGCACCAACTTAGGAGCCCCAACACATCCAGGACCTGGGATGTCTGGGTACTATCCGAGTCTGTGCAGAAGACAGGAGATGGGCTTTCTCGCCAGCTTCCACATCTGGAACACCGCTTAGCTCTGCTTGCATTTAGAGACCTTTCTTAGCGAGATCTTTCAACTTCAAGACTTCACACTTTTGCTCAAGACCCCTTCACCTGCCCCGGTTTTTAAACAGCCAACTCATCCTTTCCTTTTATTTTTTTCCATGCTCCCTCCCCAACCACAGCCTCTTCTGTCCACCTCCGTTACAATTACAATGTCCAGGTGTGTATTAGTTGAGGAAAACTGCTGTGTGCATGACTACGTCTCTATGTGTGTATTTCCGGTGGGAGAGGGGGGTTGGAGATGGAGAGAGAGAGACAAGTTGTCACATTCCCTGGCAACAGCCAACCAAGAGTACCCCAAATGCCCTGTCACACATTTATCACACTTGGGACCAGTTGCATTAGGCTCTCAAAACTTTATCGTCGTCAGCGAGATGAATCGAGTTTTCCAGTGCATGGTCTTGAAGAGCCCCTATGCACAGAAAGCTGATGGCAGCTAGCACTTCCATTGTGGGCAACATTGTTTAATTTTTATATTGTTTCTTTCACTATAAAGGTAAATGGTGTTGTTGCCCCTGTGATCACTTTCAAAAGCACTGTATTTGGATGCTAGAAAAGTTGACGTTTGTAAGATTAAAAAAAAAAAAATTTCAGGGGCACCTGGGTGGCTCAGTCGGTTGGGCATCCGACTTCGGCTCAGGTCATGATCTCACAGTTTGTGAGTTTGGGCCCCGCGTGGGGCTCTGTGCTGACAGCTAGAAGCCTGGATCCTGCTTCGGATTCTGTGTCTCCTTCTCTCTCTGCCCCTCTGCCGCTTGTGCTCTGTCTCTCTCAAAAGTAAATAAATGTAAACAAAAATTTTTTTAATAAAATAAAATCTCAGACTAGTAGGACTTGAATACACCTTTAGAGATCAACAATCAACAATACAATCCCCAAATTTTTGTGGCCAAAGGGTTTAGGTGACTTTATTTATTTATGTAAATTGTTTTAATTTTTCAATTTCAGTATAATTAATGCACAGTGTTATTCTAGATCCAGGCATACACTATCGTGATTCCACAATTCTACACATTAGCGCTCATCACGATAAGTGTAGTCTTTTATTTTTAAGACTAGAGCGAGAGCATGAGCAGGGGAGGGGTGGAGAGAGGGAGAGAGAGAATCCTGCCCAGGCTCCTCGACACCAGCTCAGAGCCTGATGCTGGGCTCAATCCCACCAACCAAGGGATCCTGACATGAGCCGAAACCAAGAGTCGGATGCCTAACCTGAACCACGTGTAGTTTTAATTGCCTTCACCAATTTCACCCACCCACCTCCCCTCTGGTAACCAGGTTTTAGGTGACTTTGAAACTAAGATCATGTAGCTGGCCTTCTGATACAAATTAAATGTTCTTTTCAGTACCTCACTCTGTTGCCTAAATTTCAGATCTTTTATGCGAAAGCAGTGATTCTCAACCATATTTTCATTACTAACCCCTCACCCGGAATCTTTTTTAGCCTTTTTTGTCCCCCGATGACATTGAAATACCAGAGATAATCTGTGTATCTGTTTATTTTTTTTTTTTTTATTTTTTTTTTTTTTAAATTTTTTTTTTTTTCAACGTTTATTTTTGGGACAGAGAGAGACAGAGCATGAATGGGGGAGGGGCAGAGAGAGAGGGAGACACAGAATCGGAAACAGGCTCCAGGCTCTGAGCCATCAGCCCAGAGCCCGACGCGGGGCTCGAACTCACTGACCGCGAGATCGTGACCTGGCTGAAGTCGGACGCTTAACCGACTGCGCCACCCAGGCGCCCCATGTGTATCTGTTTATTATATGTGTGTCTCTGCTTTCTACATAAAAAGAGTACACTTCTTTCCACCTCTTCACTGAAAATGCATGTGTTAAAGTGATACAGAGTGAGGCAATGGTGTGATTCTGAGAAACACTACCACCAAAAAACAAACAAAGAGCTATTTTATGTCAGGACACTTTCAGCTGCAAATAATAGAAAATTCGACTAGAAGTTGCTTAACCAATAAGGAAAATGTATATTCCACATAACAAGAAATGTGTAGGTAGGAGTTTAAAGCTTAGTTAATCCTTTATTCTACTGTAAGCTTACATACTTTAAATTTTTTTTAAGTTTATTTATTTTGAGTGAACGAGGGAGGGGCAGAGAGAGAGAGAGAGAGAGAGAGAGGGAGAGAGAGAATCCCGACTGAGCAGGCTCCACACTGTCAGCACAGAGCCCGACCCTGAGGTCAAACTCATGAACTGTGAGATCATGACCTGAGCCAAAAGGAAGAGTTGGACGCTTAACCAACAGAGCCACCCAGGCACCCCTACGCACTCTTTAATTAATAGACTTATTTTTGAGCAGTTCTAGGTTTACAGGAAAATTGAGATGAAAGCACAGAGAGTTCCCATCAACTCCCTCACCTAAGCCCCTAACAGTTACCCTGGTTATTTGTTTTGATCACTTTATTTTATTTTTTCAGCATGGTAAGTGTACTCTTTAATCCCCATCCCTGTTTCCCCCACCGCCCCACCCTAACCCCTCCGGTAACCATCAGTCTGTTCTCTGTAGTTGAGAGAACTGGTCTCTTTTTCTCTTTTTTTTCCCCTTTGCTCCCATGTTTTGTTTCTTAAAATCCACATATAAGTGAAATCATATGGTACTTGTCTTTCTCTGACTTATTTCACTTAGAATTATACACTCTAGCTCCATCCATGTTGCTGCATGGATTTCATTCTTTTTTATGACTGAGTAATATTCCATTGTGTATATATATATCATATCTTCTTTATCCATTCAATCAGTGGACACTTGGGCTGATTCCGTAAGTTGGCTTTTATAAATAATTCTGCAATAAACATAGGAGTGCGTGTATCCCTTTGAATTGGTGTCTTTGTATTTTGGGGGTAAATATCCAGTAATGCGATTACTGGATCATAGGGTAGTTCCATTTTTAAGTTTTTGAGGAAACTCCAGACCATTTTCCACAGTGGCTGCACCAGTTTGCATTCCTACCGACAGGGCGTGAGGGCTCCTTTTTCTCCACATCCTTGCCAATACTTGTTTCTTGTGTTGTTGAGTTTAGCCATTCTGACAGATGTGAGGTGATATCTCATTGTGGTTTTGATTTGTATTTCCCTGACGATCGGTGATGTTGAGCATCTTTTCATGTGTCTGTTGGCCATCTGGATGTCTTCTTTGGAGAAATGTCCATCCGTGTCCTCTGTAATTTTGTAATTGGATTTTGTAATTGGATTATTTGTGTTCTGGGTATTGAGTTGCATCATGCTTTATATATTTTGGGTACTAACCCTTTATGAGATATGTCATTTGCAAATGTCTTCTCCCAATCACCCCTTTTATTAACATCTTGCATTGGTGTGGTTCATTTGCTATAATTGGTGCACCAATGTTAAGACATTATTATTGACTAAAATCCATAATTTACATTAGGGTTCACACTTGGTGGTGTATATCCTATGAGTTTTGACAGATGTATAATGATATGTAGTCATCATTACAGTGTCATACCGAATAGTTTCACTGTCCTAAAAATGCCCTATGCTCCACCAATTCATCCCTCTCTCTCCACAATCCCCTGTCGAACACTGATCTTTTTATTGTCCCAATAGTTTTGCCTTTTCCAGAATGTCATATAGTCAGAGTCATACGGTATGCAGACTTTCCAGATTGGCTCCTTTCACTAAGCAATATGCATTTAAGATTTCTCTCCACATCACAGCACCTGGGTGGCTCAGTTTAAGCGTCTGACTCTTGATCTCCACTTAGGTCTTGATCTCAGGGTCGTGAGTTGAATTTCCATGTTGGGCTCCACACTGGGTGTCGAGCCTACTTAAACAAAAAAAAAGGTTTCTCTATGTCTTTTCATAACTTGATGGTGCATTTTTTAGTATTATTTTTAATGTTTATCTATCTTAGAGAGAGAGAGAGAGACAGAGCATGAGCCAGGGAGGGGCAGAGAGAGAGACACACACACAGAATCCGAAGCAGGCTCCAGGCTGTGAGCTGTCAGCACAGAGCCTGATGCAGGGCTCGAACTCATGAACCGTGAGATCATGACCTGAGCTGAAGTTGGACGCTTAACCGACTGAGACACCCGGGAGCCCCAGTGCATTTCTTTTTTTGTAATGTTTATTTATTTATTGTGAGAGAGGGAACATGAGTGGGGGAGGGGCAAAGGGAGAGGGAGAGAGAGAAAATCCCAAGCAGGCTCAGAGCAGAGCTCAACACAGGCTGAATCCCATGAACTGCAAAATCATGACCTGAACTGAAATCAAGAGTCAGACGCTTAACTGACTGAGCCACCCAAACTCCCCAGAGAGCTCCTTTCTTTTTACCACCAAATAATATTCCTTCCGTTGCCTGGATGTCCGCCATTTGTTTCTCCATTCACCAACCAAAGGACATCTGGTTTACCTCCAAGTTTTGGCAAATACAAATAAAACAGCTATAGACATTCATACGCAAGTTTTCGTGTATACGTAAGCTTTCAAATCATTTGAGTAAATACCAAACACTATTGTGGGATCATATAGTAAGAATGCGTTTAGTTTTGTAAGACATTCCCTAATTGTAAGGAGAGTTCGTGTTGTTCCATATCCTCATTAGCACTTGGTGTTGTCAGTGCTTTGGGTTTTAGCCATGCTAAGGGATATGCTGAAGGATACGCAGTGGTATCTCATTGTTATTTTAATTTGCAATTCCCTAACGTCAGGTGATGTAAAACATCTTTCCGAATACTTATTTGCTACATGCGTATCTTCGTTCTTCAAGTGTCTGTTCAGATATTTTGCTCATCTTTAACTGGGTTGTTTCTTATCATTGAGTTTTAAGAGTTCTTTGTATATTTTGGATAACAGTCTTTGGTCAGACGTGTCTTTTGTAAATATTTTCTCCCAGTCTGTGGCTTGTCTTTTCATTATCTTTATATAGTATCTTTCACAGGGTAGAAATTCTTTTGATTTGAATGAAGTCCTGTTTATCTTTTTTTTTTTTCTTTTCACAGATTGTATTTCTGGGTGTCATATCTAAAAACTTATCACTGAACCCAAGGTCACCTAGACTTTCTCTTGTTATCTTGAAGCAGTTTCACACTTTTGCATTTTACATGTAGGTCTATGACACAATCTGGGTATTATTATTAGTATTACTCTCCGCAAGTGCCTGTTTTAATTACTGCACTGTTGACTGTTCTCTATTTTACATTATAAATGGCACTCTGAGAATTAGATTTTCCTCTTTCTATTCCGCAGGTTCTCCTGATTTCCTTCCATGGGTATTTTTCCTACAGTAATCCTTTTAAAACATCCGTAGTGTTTGGACCTGTGCAGTGACTTCTTTACCTTGAGCATATTATGCAATTTGTAAGATTCCACACTTACAACTGCGGAATAAGTCAGGCCCTAAAAGAAACTAACTTAGTATGTGTCTAGCTCAATACGTATTACCCAACCGCAGTGAAGGTGCACAGCTAAAAAGCTGTGAAGATTCAGAAAGGTCCCTCAGATGGAACATTCAGAGAAAGCATGGTGCTCTAAGGGAGCTTCAGCTGGTACCATGCTATTAATGAAGCTGCCCTTGCCCTTTGAAGCCTAACACACATGGTGACAGGTGGGGAAACTACAAATAGCCTTGGCCTAAGAATGGAAAAAATGATAAGCTGGGGCCAAGGCTTTGAAAGTGACTTAATGACAGGAATGCAAGGGGCAGGCCTGACTATACAGAAGAGTGTGTTATAGGTCTCCCAAAGAACCTTCGATTGCGGAGGACTTTGGCCACGATCCACCCTCAGGCTGGCTGCTTAGACAAGGGTAGTAACCTACGAGCCTCAGTTCTGTGACGGTGCTGAGATCCATGGTCCATACGCTGTGTCTCAGGAATACCAGCTTCTTAAAAACATCAGTCTTTGTCATTACACCAGACTGAACCACTTTGAACTGAACATTTCCTGGGCCGATCACACACTGTGCTGGTTCTTGCTGGGTTTTGATGCTATGAGAGGGTGGAAAGCAGCTTAACTCACCTGTCAGCTGGATCACATTACCTGAAGGCCAAGTAAAAGGCCACGGATGGGGGATTTAAGAGCTCTGGGTTTTAATCCCAGCTCCACTTGTCGACTCATTGAACACTTTTGGCATTTTGATTTCCTCATCGTTAAAATTGGGACATGAGCTGTCTTTACTGGGAAGGTGACTATGAGTAATTAGTGAAATAGACCACTTGGAGCTCTGTAAATTATTCCACGGAGGAACACGTGAACTCTAGGCCTCACTCTGCTTCACCCTGCCCTTACTGCCCTCAAACTGTGAGATAGTTAGGCTACACGACCCCTGAGACAGGTTCCGTTCCAAAATTGGCCATTTTGGCCACTGCCACCCAAAACGTGGCGGTGGTTTTCAAACTTGTGCGAGAGACAGAATCAGCTGCAGGGTCTGCTCAAACACAGATTGGGGTCCAAGATTGGGCATTTCTAACACGTTCCCAGGTGTTGCTGATGCTGGTCCCCAAGGGACCTCACACAGCTGAGAACCACTAGCTGGTGGTAGCTGAGAAAACCCTGGAGGAAGGAGAGTTGGTGGACAAAGCTTACCGGTAATCTGGCCATTTCAAGGGCATCTGTGCAGACCCACAGGCCACCCTTCCCTCCGAAGGGTCTCGTGCGTGGTTAGCGCCCTGCTGTCACCAACCACTTGAATTTCTTCGTTTTTGAACAAGAGACCCTGCATTTCCATTTTGCATTGGGTCCCCTAAATTATGTAGCCGGTCCTGTTCATAGTTTGGGTTTTACAAATAAACTGTGGATGAATGAGCAAGGCTCATTTTGGAAAGCCACCTTAAAAACTACTAAGAACCTTCGGGGCGCCTGGGTGGCTCCGTCGGTTAGGTATCCGACTTCGGCTCGGGTCACGATCTCACGGTCCGTGGGTTCAAGCCCCGCGTCGGGCTCTGTGCTGACAGCTCAGAGCTTGGAGCCTGTTTCGGATTCTGTGTCTCCCTCTCTCTCTGGCCCTCCCCTGTTGATGCTCTGTCTCTCTCTGTCTCAAAAATGAATAAACGTTAAAAAAATTAAAAAAAAAACTACTAAGAACCTTTAAGTTGGTTCTACACCCAGTGAAACGGGCTTATTTAGAAATTATTCGTTTAGGGGCGCCTGGGTGGCGCATTCGGTTAAGCGTCCGACTTCAGCCAGGTCACGATCTCGCGGTCCGTGAGTTCGAGCCCCGCGTCAGGCTCTGGGCTGATGGCTCAGAGCCTGGAGCCTGTTTCCGATTCTGTGTGTCCCTCTCTCTGCCCCTCCCCCGTTCATGCTCTGTCTCTCTCTGTCTCAAAAATAAATAAACATTAAAAAAAAAATTAAAAAAAAAAAAAGAAATTATTCATTTAGTTACAGGCATTTTGCCGGTCTGCTGATCCACCAGGAGAGTCCAGCAGGTAAGCCGTCAGGCTTGTCCAAAACCGGGCAGGGTGAGAGGTCCTGTGTCATTCACCTTCTGTTAGGACTTCTCCCCATTCTTCTGCTCCCATTCCTCTGCACACCCAGTGGGCTTTCCTCACTGCCCCAGGCGGAAATACTTTAAAAGGCTCAAGCAGGAATGTCTGCATGTCAAAATAATACCTCCAGGGAGAAAGCAATATCACTATCTAAGTATACATATTTTTTGAGAAGAGAGGACTTTGCCCTTTGAATCGTAGCACGCAGAGCGCTGCCTTCCCAGCCTGTCTCTGAGACCGGACCGCCACACGATCTTACCCATAAGAGGAGAGATCCTTTAGGAGCCTAACTTAAAAAAGTTCACCCAAGTGAGACCAACAACACAACTAAGCCAACCGTTAGCAGAGCAGAGTCAGAGCTAGGGAAGCAAAATGAAGACACCCACTTCTTTTTTTAGGATGGGATTTCCTACACTGACATACCTCTCGACTTGTTTTCCTTTGGTCAGAGCTGATAATAGTACACGGGTTTTATGTGGTCCCATCCTTGTGCACGTCGGCAGTGGAGGGCAGTATAAAGCCCAAAATCCATTTACTTTGCTTCCCCGGGATGCCTGGCATTTCCCTAATTAGAAACACACAACCTGGCCAAGTTTGGCCAAGAAGACAAAAAGAATGGGAGCCTGAAAGAGCCATGGCCTGAATTAAGATTTTATCAGACTGTCTGAGGAAGATTCTCGGTTTCAAAGTGGTAGCCAGGGGACACGCACTGAGAATGGAGTGATACGGCCGGCCAATGTGGAGACACCAGTTTTAGGGAGGGGTTAGTGGAAACGTGAGATGTTGGCAGACTAGAAAGGAAGGAACTAGTTAGCTCTCATCTGACATGGAGAAGGCACTCAAAACGATACTGAGCAATTCAACCTTGTTTTCCTCTGAGGGATGTGTACCCAGGGCCCCACTGTTTGTATACAGGGAGACTTTTGATTTAGAAAAGAGATCCTCTTCTTAGGACACTTTGCAGCCATAGACCAGGAAATGTCCCCCATGAGCACACCAACTCGTGGTGCCCTAAAGTAAATGACCCTCCTCGGTTCTGTGTTTGCACAACTTAGCCAGCCTTTAGATACAGGCCCCCTCTAAGGATCTGGGCTCTCGGAGATTTTGACAGATACGTCTTTTAGCTACTCTCTCTTTGGGGGTGACATCTACAGATCATTGCCGAGAATTAATATTACCGCATATTGACCTTTGTATGGTTGTGGAATAAGGACTCAAAGGAACATAGAATCACTGTTAATCATTACTTCCTCCCGGGATGATTGTGGGATCCTACCCACTTCCTGTGGAGAATGAACAACCCCACCCAACTGACTTTCCCAAAGAGCAGCACCAAAGATATCACTTCCTCCCGTCAAAACTTTTCTGTGGTTTCCATTGTTTGCCTAATTAACCGCAACCTTTTACCCAGCCCTATAGTACTGGCATGATGCAGGGCTCGAACTCATGAACTGCAAGATCGTCACCTGAGCCGAAGTCGGATGCTCAACCAACTGAGCCCCTCAGGTGCCCCACAACACACACCGTGTAGGCCTTGGTACCTACTGTTACATTTAATCCCCTTATCAAAACGAAGGCAATTTAACAAAAAGGAAAGATAATTTTATTTAACAGGTGCAATATAAAATTATAACAATATATACACAACAAAGGCAAACAGAAACCTATCTTAGCGTATAGTTTCTTATTTTTATTTGATAAATTTTTATTCATTTTCGTTTTGGTCAACCCAAGTTTTTTTTAAATGTTTATTTATTTTCAGAGAGAGCACATGAGTGTGAGCACGTGCACACACAGAGGAGGGGCAGAGAGAGAGGAGGAAGGGAATCCCAAGCAGGCTGTAAGCTATCAGCACAGAGCCCAATGCAGGGCTCGAACTCATGACCTGAGCTGAAATCAAGAGTCAGATGCTTAACTGACTGAGCCACCCAGGCGCCGCTGGTCAACCCAAGTTCTTCAGTTGTTGTTTTTTTTTAAGATTTTATTTTTAACCAATCTCCACACCCAGCGTGGGGCTCAAACCCACAACCCCAAGATCAAGAGTTGTATGCTCCACCAACCGAGCCAGTTGGGACCCCCACCAAGTTCTCAAATTTAAAGAAAATTATTTTAAAAAACCTAAAAAGTTAGACAGTTCTATCCATTAAATTATCATTTTCTTAAAGTTAAAAAATAGTCACTATTCTCTGAGTTTTCCAGCAGAACACCTAAATTCAGCATGGGGAGCAACAGGGCTTTGGCAGGAGCATAGACTGACAGCCACTTCAGGAGGTGGGCTCTACACGATATTTGTGGAGAATGTAAGACACTTTCCAAAAGAAGGTGACCAAAAATAGAAGCCAGAATCAAAATTCAATCAAACCAAGTCATAAGAGGATTAAAAATTTATATCAGTACGTCTGCACTTGGGTAAGATGTATCATCCAAGCCAACAAGATATTACTTTGGTTCCATCCAAGAGTTGGCTTTTATTCTACAGCACAGGGATAGTTGAACACACCAGTCACCTCTGAAGTTTTGTGCTTTTCAAAAGATGTCTAAGCATCTTGGCAGGCCAAGCATAAAACATACAGACATCACAATGACTCTAAACCCATACCTTTCTATAATAACACTGAATGTAAATGGATTAAATGCGCCAACCAAAAGACATAGGGTATCAGAATGGATAAAAAAACAAGACCCATCTATTTGCTGTCTACAAGAGACTCATTTTAGACCTGAGGACACCTTTAGATTGAGAGTGAGGGGATGGAGATCTATTTATCATGCTACTGGAAGCCAAAAGAAAGCTGGAGTAGCCATCCTTATATCAGACAAACTAGACTTTCAGTTAAAGGCTGTAACAAGAGATGAAGAAGGACATTATATAATAGTGACAGGGTCTATCCATCAGGAAGAGCTAACAATTATAAATGTCTATGCGCCGAATACCGGAGCGCCCAAATATATAAAACAATTACTCATAAACATAAGCAACCTTATTGAGAAGAATGTGGTAATTGCAGGGGACTTTAACACCCCACTTACAGAAATGGATAGATCAACTAGACACACGGTCAATAAAGAAACAAGGGCCCTGAATGAGACATTGGATCAGATGGACTTGACAGATATATTTAGAACTCTGCATCCCAAAGCAACAGAATATACTTTCTTCTCGAGTGCACATGGAACATTCTCCAAGATAGATCATATACTGGGTCACAAAACAGCCCTTCATAAGTTTACAAGAATTGAAATCATACCATGCATACTTTCAGACCACAATGCTATGAAGCTTGAAATCAACCACAGAAAAAAGTCTGGAAAACCTCCAAAAGCATGGAGGTTAAAGAACACCCTACTAACGAATGAGTGGGTCAACCAGGCAATTAGAGAAGAAATTAAAAAATATATGGAAACAGGGGCGCCTGGGTGGCGCAGTCGGTTAAGCGTCCGACTTCAGCCAGGTCACGATCTCGCGCTCCGTGAGTTCGAGCCCCGCGTCGGGCTCTGGGCTGATGGCTCGGAGCCTGGAGCCTGTTTCCGATTCTGTGTCTCCCTCTCTCTCTGCCCCTCCCCCGTTCATGCTCTGTCTCTCTCTGTCCCAAAAATAAATAAACGTTGAAAAAAAAAAAAAAAAAAAATTTAAAAAATATATGGAAACAAACGAAAATGAAAATACAACAATCCAAACGCTTTGGGACGCAGCGAAGGCAGTCCTGAGAGGAAAATACATTGCAATCCAGGCCTATCTCAAGAAACAAGAAAAATCCCAAATACAAAATCTAACAGCACACCTAAAGGAAATAGAAGCAGAACAGCAAAGGCAGCCTAAACCCAGCAGAAGAAGAGAAATAATAAAGATCAGAGCAGAAATAAACAATATAGAATCTAAAAAAACTGTAGAGCAGATCAACGAAACCAAGAGTTGGTTTTTTGAAAAAATAAACAAAATTGACAAACCTCTAGCCAGGCTTCTCAAAAAGAAAAGGGAGATGACCCAAATAGATAAAATCATGAATGAAAATGGAATTATTACAACCAATCCCTCAGAGATACAAACAATTATCAGGGAATACTATGAAAAATTATATGCCAACAAATTGGACAACCTGGAAGAAATGGACAAATTCCTGAACACCCACACTCTTCCAAAACTCAATCAGGAGGAAATAGAAAGCTTGAACAGACCCATCACCAGCGAAGAAATTGAATCGGTTATCAAAAATCTCCCAACAAATAAGAGTCCAGGACCAGATGGCTTCCCAGGGGAGTTCTACCAGACGTTTAAAGCAGAGATAATACCTATCCTTCTCAAGCTATTCCAAGAAATAGAAAGGGAAGGAAAACTTCCAGACTCATTCTATGAAGCCAGTATTACTTTGATTCCTAAACCAGACAGAGACAGTAAAAAAAGAGAACTACAGGCCAATATCCCTGATGAATATGGATGCAAAAATTCTCAATAAGATACTAGCAAATCGAATTCAACGGCATAGAAAAAGAATTATTCACCATGATCAAGTGGGATTCATTCCTGGGATGCAGGGCTGGTTCAACATTCGCAAATCAATCAACATGATACATCACATTAACAAAAAAAAAGAGAAAAACCATATGATCCTGTCAATCGATGCAGAAAAGGCCTTCGACAAAATCCAGCACCCTTTCTTAATAAAAACACTTGAGAAAGTCGGGATAGAAGGAACATACTTAAAGATCATAAAAGCCATTTATGAAAAGCCCACAGCTAACATCATCCTCAACGGGGAAAAACTGAGAGCTTTTTCCCTGAGATCAGGAACACGACAGGGATGCCCACTCTCACCGCTGTTGTTTAACATAGTGCTGGAAGTTCTAGCATCAGCAATCAGACAACAAAAGGAAATCAAAGGCATCAAAATTGGCAAAGATGAAGTCAAGCTTTCGCTCTTTGCAGATGACATGATATTATACATGGAAAATCCGATAGACTCCACCAAAAGTCTGCTAGAACTGATACATGAATTCAGCAAAGTTGCAGGATACAAAATCAATGTACAGAAATCAGTTGCATTCTTATACACTAACAATGAAGCAACAGAAAGACAAATAAAGAAACTGATCCCATTCACAATTGCACCAAGAAGCATAAAATACCTAGGAATAAATCTAACCAAAGATGTAAAGGATCTGTATGCTGAAAACTATAGAAAGCTTATGAAGGTAATTGAAGAAGATTTAAAGAAATGGAAAGACATTCCCTGCTCATGGATTGGAAGAATAAATATTGTCAAAATGTCAATACTACCCAAAGCTATCTACACATTCAATGCAATCCCAATCAAAATTGCACCAGCATTCTTCTCGAAACTAGAACAAGCAATCCTAAAATTCATATGGAACCACAAAAGGCCCCAAATAGCCAAAGTAATTTTGAAGAAGAAGACCAAAGCAGGAGGCACCACAATCCCAGACTTTAGCCTCTACTACAAAGCTGTCATCATCAAGACAGCATGGTATTGGCACAAAAACAGACACATAGACCAATGGAATAGAATAGAAACCCCAGAACTAGACCCACAAACGTATGGCCAACTCATCTTTGACAAAGCAGGAAAGAACATCCAATGGAAAAAAGACAGTCTCTTTAACAAATGGTGCTGGGAGAACTGGACAGCAACATGCAGAAGGTTGAAACTAGACCACTTTCTCACACCATTCACAAAAATAAACTCAAAATGGATAAAGGACCTGAATGTGAGACAGGAAACCATCAAAACCCTAGAGGAGAAAGCAGGAAAAGACCTCTCTGACCTCAGCCGTAGCAATCTCTTACTCGACACATCCCCAAAGGCAAGGGAATTAAAAGCAAAAGTGAATTACTGGGACCTTATGAAGATAAAAAGCTTCTGCACAGCAAAGGAAACAACCAACAAAACTAAAAGGCAACCAACGGAATGGGAAAAGATATTTGCAAATGACATATCAGACAAAGGGCTAGTATCCAAAATCTATAAAGAGCTCACCAAACTCCACACCCGAAAAGCAAATAACCCAGTGAAGAAATGGGCAGAAAACATGAATAGACACTTCTCTAAAGAAGACATCCGGATGGCCAACAGGCACATGAAAAGATGTTCAGCGTCGCTCCTTATCAGGGAAATACAAATCAAAACCACACTCAGGTATCACCTCACGCCAGTCAGAGTGGCCAAAATGAACAAATCAGGAGACTATAGATGCTGGAGAGGATGTGGAGAAACGGGAACCCTCTTGCACTGTTGGTGGGAATGCAAATTGGTGCAGCCGCTCTGGAAAGCAGTGTGGAGGTTCCTCGAAAATTAAAAATAGACCTACCCTATGACCCAGCAATAGCACTGCTAGGAATTTATCCAAGGGACACAGGAGTACTGATGCATAGGGGCACTTGTACCCCAATGTTCACAGCAGCACTCTCAACAATAGCCAAATGATGGAAAGAGCCTAAATGTCCATCAACTGATGAATGGATAAAGAAATTGTGGTTTATATACACAATGGAGTACTACGTGGCAATGAGAAAAAATGAAATATGGCCTTTTGTAGCAACGTGGATGGAACTGGAGAGTGTGATGCTAAGTGAAATAAGCCATACAGAGAAAGACAGATACCATATGGTTTCACTCTTATGTGGATCCTGAGAAACTTAAGAGAAACCCATGGGGGAGGGGAACAAAAAAAAAAAAAAAAGAGGTTAGAGTGGGAGAGCGCCAAAGCATAAGAGACTGTTGAGAACTGAGAACAAACTAAGGGTTGATGGGGGGTGGGAGGGAGGAGAGGGTGGGTGATGGGTAGTGAGGAGGGCACCTTTTGGGATGAGCACTGGGTGTTGTATGGAAACCAATTTGACAATAAATTTCATATATAAAAACAAAAAAAAAAAACAAAAAAAAAACAAAAAAAAAAACAAAAGATGTCTAAGCATACGGGGCATTAACAGCATCACTTGTACCAAAGATATACAGACTCCAGAAAGGGAAATCTGGCCACGAGTTACAATTTTGACTCCTCCTGTCCTGTAACGGTTTTGTCTCCTCTGAGTCAGAACCCAATGCATTTCTTGCATTAAAGGTTCTTATGCTGCAGCAGGGGCACCTAGGTGGCTCAGTCGGTTGAGCGTCCGACTCCGGCCGGCCCAGGTCCTGATCTCATGGTTTGTGGGATCGAGCTCTGTGTCGGGCTCTGTGCTGACAGCTTGGAGCCTGCAGCCTGCGTCAGATTCTGTGTCTCCCTCTCTCTCCCCCTCTCTGCTTGTGCTCTGTCTCTCTGTCTCTCAAAACGTGAATAAACGTTTAAAAAAAAAAAAAGGTTCTTATGCTGCAACAGCTTTGAAACTCAAAGATAAGCCTCTGTATACAGAAGACGGCCCAAAGGGAGACTTCTCACAAATTGTGCCCAATGCCTGTTCCCACACGTGGACAGTGTATTTGAGAATGAGGACAGGGTGAGAAAAAACAGAGGACCTGGCCTGTGTATAGCTCCTGAGAGAATAAAAGCAAATGCTGTCTTCCGGTTCTCCCAGAGGAAAGGTTGAATATGTTAGGAAAGTTGCAAGCTGACTTTGTGGTGTCATTTGGGAGGCAGAGGAAAGTTAGCTGTGTTCACATCAAATTCAGGCAATGTCTGCTGTTTTCAAAAGAAGGGAGACAAGAATAATCTAAACCCTCAAGTCACATGAAGGTGGTGGATCCCATCTTCACTGGTTCTTAGGAACTAGAAAAAAGTTTTAACTTCTTACTCTCCTTGATAGCAATGAGAATTCATATCTGAAAACACGCCTTCCTTATGCAACTCATTATAATGATGTTTAAAGTATCAGGTAACCAGATTGCTGTCTCGTGGTGTCACCTGCTGATTTTAACCTGCTCTTACATTCAGACCCAGAGGGTTAGCAGAGGCTGCCGGAAGAATGTTGAGTCTGTTTTCCGTGTCATCCCGGTGCCAACCAGACTCTGCCCTTGTCTCTGTGAGCCGAGCCAAAAGGAGAAAAACAATATTTTGCATACAGCTTTTCAGGAGATGATTATCTCATCCTAACAGACTGCTGGAGTTGAAATGAAAATTGCAATTCTGTGTTTTTGTGTGAAAGAACCACTAATGAATGGTTTTGTTGTTTTCATAAACAAACGTAAAAAAATCTGGCTGCAACATTGCAAAAGGAAGGGAGAGTGAAAAAAGGAGCCGTATAAAGTGCAGCATGAAGAATGTTCTTTACCATCATCACCATCCACAGTCATTTGTTCATAGGGTGGCCAGATTTTTTTTTTTTTTAATTTTTTTTTTTTCAACGTATATTTATTTTTGGGACAGAGAGAGACAGAGCATGAACGGGGGAGGGGCAGAGAGAGAGGGAGACACAGAATCGGAAACAGGCTCCAGGCTCCAAGCCATCAGCCCAGAGCCCGATGCGGGGCTCGAACTCACGGACCGCGAGATCGTGACCTGGCTGAAGTCGGACGCTTAACCGACTGCGCCACCCAGGCGCCCCCAGATTTTTTTTTATATAAATGGTTCTTTTTTTAAAGTTTATTATATTATTATATTGTATATATTATTATATATTATATTTATACTATATATATTATTATATATTATATATATTATATTATTCTTATTATAAGAGACAGCACGAGTGGGGGAGGAGCAAAGAGAGAAACAATCCCAAGCAGGCTCTGTGCTGCTGGCACAGAGCCTGATGCGGGGTTCAAACCCATGAGGCCGTGAGATCATGACCTGGGCCAAAACCAAGAGTCAGATGCTGAACTGACTGAGCCGCCCAGGTGCCCCCTCTTAGCTAAAATTCTTAAATACAAACTCCTGGACCAGGTGGGCCAAGGAAGTGACACATGTTAAGTCACATCTTAGGATGACTCCCCAAGGAGCTGCAGAGCAGGAAGAAACCACAACACAGGCAGACTGTAGTACTTGAGCTTGGAGTGTTGTGCTATAGGGAGGAATTTGCATGGCAAACCTTTTTTAAATAACTTTTTAAAAAATTTACTTATTTATTTATTTATTTTGAGATAGAGAGGAAGAGAGAGAGAGTGGGGGCGAGGAGGGGCAGAGAGAGAGGGCAACACAGAATCCGAAGCAGGCTCCAGGCTCTGAGCTGTCAGCGCAGAGCCCAACGCAGGGCTTGAACTCACGGACCATGAGATCATGACCTGAGCCGAAGTCGGATGCTTAACCGACTGAGCCACCCAGGCGCCCCCTGGTACATTGTAATAGTACACTGAAAGGATATCTCTGTATAATGGCATTTTTACTAGTTCCGTGATATAGGAAAGCTATCATTAATTTTATACATGTAATTATATACATGATAACTAAATATTTTCTAATTAAACATAGATACCAAATCATCTAGCAAATGACATTTCTAATTACACACCGATCGAGAGTATGTATTTATAGCGTATTACCATATTTACTAATTATATTGAACATATAATTTTCCCACACATGAGATACATCACTTCCACCGCTACTGTTGCTTTCTCTTACCTTTTTATCCTCCTTCCTGTTCCTCTTACTCTTCTCCTCCCTCTCCTCCACCTCGTTTCCCTCCTCCTTCCTCTTCATTACTATTATTAACCATAATAAAAGGAGTATTCAAGTTCCGAGACTCCCTTCCTTATAGTAATCCTTCTAGATAAAAGAATATTCCCTTAGGTCTGGGAATTAGCTTTTAGCCTGTGTCTCCTGTCAACCTAGAAGAAACCCTTTAATCTCCTTTCTTTGTCCAGTGTTTTTTTTCCCCTCTCTGTACTATTTCCTTTTTCCAATACCAAATTACATGTAAAAAACAGTTCTAACTCAGGTCAAGATAAATCTCGGGTTTGAGTTTGGGAAGGCCTCGAAGGGCACTGGAAGCTGGTACCTGAGTGTTCTGAAATTCAGTGGATCCTTGCCGTCCTCTTACCACTCTTTTCTTTGTGTGGCTGGGGCATGGGGAGGAAGTAAGGCCAGCATCCTAGGTTAGATTCCCAGGTACACCAGTCAGACCCATTAATTTCCATGCTTTTAATCCAGACCCACCTTCCCAGGAGAAAGGAAGCAAGAGGGAAGGCTAAATGGATCAGCACCTGGGTGGAGGGAGGGGAAGCACCAGGGGCGGCTCTCTTCCCTCAGGTGTCTCACTGGAATTGGCAAAGATCCGGTATTTAAAACAGTCTGCATAGACAGGCTATGCTTACCCTTCTGCTCCTCCTTGGCTTTGCTCATGCGGTGCACAAGAGTTCAACCTTCCCGAAAAGCCATGAGAGAGAGAGAGAGAGAGAGAGAGAGAAAACGAATCCTGGCTATTGAGGTAAAAAATCCTGCAACAGAATCAGACACCAACCAGAGTCACATGTCCCAGCAAAAGCAGCCGAGGGTCAGACCAAGAGAGGCTGATGTGAGGGACTGCCTCGAGCTTCTGGTCCCAGAAGTGTTGTTCTATGGGTAGGGTTGCGTGGGAAGGTCGCCATTCCCAGAGGGGCTGGGGTTTGGCTGGGGCGCGAGGAAGAGGGGGTTGGGGCCAGAGCCCTTCCTTCTGCTCTGCCCTACAGCCTGTCTCTGGAGCCCAAACGGGACCACTCTTGCCACAGGGTGGGGAGCCAGCTCCCCCAGCTTCTGCCCACCAGCTGCCCTGTCACCAACTCTCAAACAAAACACACACACTCCTTCCGCAGCACGTATTTGCTTTTTGCGTGTTGTCGAATGTGTTGTCGCTGCTGTTGTTTTTAGGCACACATAGCCCTGAGAATATGTAGAGAAAAAAGGGAATAACGCATTTTTCTCCCGCAACCAGAATCTGTGGCACGAAACTTCACCTGCAACGTACGGGGCTTTCTGAGCTTCTAGGGTAACTGTACCCATTAGCAATGCTTCCAGACACTGAGGACAGAAAGTCACGCTAACAAGAGCTTAAACAGATAGCATTTATTTTCATAATGTGACAAAAATAATGGGGAGTCTGCACAACGGTGCTGTCTAAGCCGGTTTCCCCACTCCACCATCCAAAAGGGCCACCTGCTTGGCCTCTCACCGTTGCCATACGACTGCCTCAGCTCCAGGCATTCAAGGCAAGAGGGAGAGGAGGGGGTGACACCAGGGTAGTCGTCTCTCCCACCTCTACCTTTGGCCGGGAAGCAAAAGCTTTCTCAGCAGCAACTCCCACCCACTTCCTTTTATGTCTCATTAGGGAGAACTAAGACACAAGAGCACTTCTGGTTACCAAGTAGGCCAGGAAAGCGAACATCTGCTTGTTTTTGCTTGTTTCCTCCAGTTTCCACAGTGGGAAGCGGACAAGGGGATGGGGTTTGGGAGCAGCTATTGGGTCCCAGGGCTCCCCCGCAGGGGGGCCAAGGCACAAGTTACTGTGCAGAAACAGTGACCCATCAGGGCAGCTGACCGGAGCCTCAGGCGAGTGGTTTCTGGCCTCAAGCCCAACCTTGTTCACCTCCGTGGGCTCACAGGGTAGCAGGAGTTGCCACACTTTCTGGTCTCAAGACCACCCCCTTGTACTCTCTTAAAAATTGAGGAATCATAAAGAACTTTTCTTTATCTAGCTGGTATCTGTTAATATTTACCATATTAGATATTGAACCTGAGAAATTATCTTACTTCGTTTTAAAATCACAATAATAAGCCCGCTACACATGAATATCAGTTAAACACAAAGAACATATTTTTATGAGACATAACTCTATTTCCAAAGAAATTGGTAGGTACAGGGGAGCCTGGGTGGCTCAGTCAGTGAAGCGTCCAATTTTGGCTCAGGTCATGGTCTCGAAGTTCATGAATTCGAGCCCTGTGTCAGGCTCTGTGCTGATAGCCTGGAGCTTGCTTCCGATTCTGTGTCTCCCTCTGTCCCTCCCTCTCCCTCGTTCATGCTCTGTCTATCTCTCTCTCAAAAGTAAAGAAACATTTAAAAATATATATGAAATTAGTGGGGACAGTGGCATTGTTTTGCATTTTTGTACATCTCTTTGTCGTATACCTTAATGGAAGGCAATTGGAATCTCCTATCTGGTCCTGTGATCTGTTTCATTTTCTCACACCATAAGGCTTCCAGAAAACTTCCACATACACTTGCAGAGATGCATTTGCCAAAGGCAAATACCGACTAATATTATTATAAAACTAGTTTTGACCTCACAGACCCCAGACAGGGTCTCAGGATCACTTCGAGAACCCTCGCGGTGCAGACTTGATCATTCATTGAGAAGCCCCGATTTCACCAACGAAGAGTATCTGCCATGGTCCCCATTTCCAACTTTGAGCTTTGCCTTTTATTTGTAGAACTAAATGGCCAACTCGGGCGTTAGTCTCAGAATTCAGGAATCGTCTTCTCCCCGGTTATGTGTGATTCTTCTTGTAGTTCTCACCAAACAGAAACCTGCCAGCAGTTCTGGAAACACAGGCTAAAATTTTGGTGCCCCTTATGCGCATTTAGATTTCAAAGGTCATGGGGTCTTTTCAGTCAGGGCTCAAACAAACGAGGTCTGTGCTTGTTCTCTTCCCAGGAGTACCTGCAAGAAGTAAGGGTCCCTCCTGGGCTCACAGCCCAGGAAAGAGGTGGCAATGAGTGGAAAGGTGGGCGCCGGAAGGATGAATCTACTTCTGCCTTTATCCTTTTGCCCCAGGCTTTCTTGATGTGTGTCTATGCAGCTATCCCATTCTACGGGGATTATGGAAGGCACGGTTGATGACACCCAAATTCACACTCTAAATCTTCGACAGCTCCAAGAATTAAACCTAAGACTCTCCGTCAACTGTTGTCAACATTTAATTATATGCGGCTCATTCTCATTATACTGTTCATCCTCGTTAGCCAGTCCCTTATAACCCTGTGAGAGTTCACGGGGCAACACGTGGGACACAGGCCCAGGACTTCCGATATCTTCCGTGTGATCTCCCCCAAGTGCTTTAGAGGTTAATGCTGAAATATCAGACCACTGTGGGCAAATAGCAAGGAGAGCTAGAGAGGCCCTCCGTCGGCCTCTCAGCCCTGTGGTGAAGAGCCTTCCTGGGTGTTTGTAGACAGGGATTTGGAATCCCCCCGGGGAGCTTTCTCGAACTGCACTTGCTGCTTCCTACCCCGCCCCCCTGGAGTCAGATCTCCCCCCACCCCCACCGTGGTTTGGAAATCACTGATCCAGGCTGTTAGGAAAGAGCTTTATTAAATTTAAATTTAGCAGACGAGGTTGTGGATAACCCTATCTCTGTTTCTGGAAAACAACTGTTTACTATTCTAACACCCCAGAAACCTGGCAACCGGCTAACGGAGGCCTGGCAGGCAGACTTCGGCTCCCAAAGCCTTTGTGCAGCTGCCGCGTAAGGGACCCCCACCCTGCCCACTCCCACCTGCCCAGCCTGGTGTTCGGGTCAGAAGGGGCACACGACCTAGGACTCCTCAGGACCCAAATGGGCAGCCGAGCCTATTTTTGATGATCCTGAGGATTATTAAGAAAGGAAATTCCACAGAGTCCATGTAGTGTTTGAAAAGTATTTTGTTCCACTGCTTTCTTTTTTTGTCCCTCCCATTCTATTTCTGTATTTCCCTCTTTTACGTTGATGGGTCTGGAACTGAAGGGCAATAACGTGAAAGTGATTGTCCTCAAGAGATGTTCCTGGGTGGAAAATCAGATCACTTACAAGCCCTGCCGCCACTGATGAGACGACAGTCTGGGAGACTCTGCAGGAAGATTCACAGGATAATTGGAGCTCTTGCCATTCAGAGTGGGGATTTTTATTCTATTAGCCACTCACACTGGGGAAAATGGGATGTGGGTTATAGCTGCGTGGGTACCGTGGCTGAATTGTTGCCAAACACTGAGAAGCCACCTTGCTCACCCCTTCTTTTTGAAACATTTGCTGCAGGCAAAGCCCTGTGGGTAGACCCTCTTCTAAATCACACACACGCACAGTACGTGACACTTGGTAATAGAGGGGTATTGGAGTGCACAGGAGGGACAAAACAGTCATGATATCTCTAGTCACACAGACATGCCATGCCGCGTGATCTCCGCAGCTAAAATGAGCTTCTAGAAGCTGGATGGAATGGAAAGTGATGACGTGGGTGCCTGGGTGATAGGGTAACCTCAGAGGATGTTCACAGCCAGTGCTACACAAGCCAAACGGACTGGGACGAGGTGCTCGTGACGGCATCGCGGACAATGTTATGCAGTCGCATGTTGTTCCAGCTTGAAGTGCCCAGTCTAGCGAGCCTACTTGTTACGGAGGAAATAAAATAAAGCTTGCAAACTTCATCAGTATTTGATGTCGGAAAGGTGGCCTGGGAGAGAATAGAGTTTATGGGTTTAAAGGGTGAGTACGTGGGGCACCCGGGTGGCTCAGTCGGTTGAGCGTCCGACTCAGATCATGATCTCAGGGTCATGGGATCGAGCCTTGAGTCAGGCTCCATGCTGAGCATGAAGCCTGCTTGGAATTCTCTCTCTTTCCCTCCACCCCTCTCCCCTGCTCATGCTCTCTCTCTTACACTCTAAAAAAACCATAAAATTTTGGGGCGCCTGGGTGGCTCAGTTGGTTGGGCATCCAACTTTGGCTCAGGTCATGATCTCGCGGTCTGTGAGTTCAAGCCCCATATCGGGCTCTATGCTGACAGCTCAGAGCCTGGAGCCTGCTTCAGATTCTGTGTCTCCCTCTCTCTCTACCCCTCCCTGGCTCACACTCTGTCTCTCCCTCTCTCAAAACTAAATAAACATTAAAAAAAATGTTTTTAATATAAAATTTAAAAAGTAAATAAAGGGTGCATATATTTTAGCAAAATGTGTCCAAACCCATCTCTTTTGTGATTGTCTTTAACATGTTTGTTCAGCAGACCATATACGAATCAACAAATACCTATGGAGTCTTTACTATGGTCAAGGTATGTGCTAAAGTCAGACAAATATACAAAGATAAAACTGACATGGCACCTGCCCTGAAGAGGATTGCAAGCAAGCAGGAGAGGAAATATACATAAAGAGCTATTCTACATGTCCACATTTAAATATAGATTTCTACAGCTGAATGTCTCCCCGTAGCAGCCACAGTACCTTCTAATCAGTAAGTTATGTAGAAATGAATAAATCATACATACGCGAATAGGGTGATTTTTTGAAACTTTTTAAGTTCCAGCTAGTTAACATGCAGTGTAGTATCAGTTTCAGGTGTACCATACAGAGATCCAACATTTCCAGACAACACCTGGCACCCATCTCAGGTGCGCTCCTTAATCCCCCTCCCATATTTCACCCATCCCCCCACCCACCTCCCCTCTGGTACCATCAGTTTGTTCTCTGTAGTTAAGAGTCTGTTTCTTGGGGCGCCTGGGTGGCGCAGTCGGTTAAGCGTCCGACTTCAGCCAGGTCACGATCTCGCGGTCCGTGAGTTCGAGCCCCGAGTCAGGCTCTGGGCTGATGGCTCAGAGCCTGGAGCCTGTTTCCGATTCTGTGTCTCCCTCTCTCTCTGCCCCTCCCCCGTTCATGCTCTGTCTCTCTCTGTCCCAAAAATAAATAAACGTTGAAAAAAAAAAATTAAAAAAAAAAAAAAGAGTCTGTTTCTTGATTTTTTCTGTGTCTCTTTTTTTCCCTTTTGCTTGTTTGTTTTGTTTCTTAAATTCCACATATGAGTGAAGTCATATGGCATTTATCTTTTTCTGACTGCCATATTTAGCTTAGCATAATACACTCTAGCTCCATCCACATCATTGCAAATGGCAAGATTTCATTCTTTTTTATGACTGAGTAATATTCCATTATATACATATATACATACATACATATATATGTATACGTATATATGTATATACGTATATACATATATACGTACATACATATATACATATATACATACATATATATACATATATATACACATATACATACATATATATACATATATATACATATATACATACATATATATACACATATATACATACATATATATACATATATACATACATATATACATATATATACATATACATACATATATATACATATATACATACATACATATATACATACATATATGTATACAATATATAATATATAATATATATATATATTCTTTATCTATTCATCAGTCAATGGATGCTCAGTTTGTTTCCATAAGGTGGCTATTATAGATAATGCTGCTATAGCATATGGTGATTTTTATGCAGGATGCACAGAAAATCCCAACCCCCTCCCCAGAATTCCAGAAGCCAGGGAAAGAGTCTAGAACCTTCTTTTTAATAGATATTAGTTGCTGGTATAACAAAATAGTGAAGTGTAGTGCTCAAAAAAAAATCAACAGACCCTATTTATAAGCTTATTTATAGCTCCTTATATAGTTGAGTGAATGATGTCTCAATGGCGGATTCTGTAAGGTAAGTACACACACCCTTGTCATTCTGCAGGAAATTCTACAGGGTTGGCAGAGCAGAAGAAGCTGGAACTCGTGGTTTGCCCATTCATGGTTCTCTGTAGCTAAATGGTTAGTTTTCTTTTTTTTTTTCTTTTTTTTTTTTTCAACGTTTTTATTTTTGGGACAGAGAGAGACAGAGCATGAACGGGGGAGGGGCAGAGAGAGAGGGAGACACAGAATCGGAAACAGGCTCCAGGCTCCGAGCCATCAGCCCAGAGCCTGACGCGGGGCTCAAACTCACGGACCGCGAGATCGTGACCTGGCTGAAGTCGGACGCTTAACCGACTGCGCCACCCAGGCGCGCCTAAATGGTTAGTTTTCCACACCATTCCCTGCAACCCATCCCAGGCCTGAGGAGAGCGGATATGCAAATATGGAAAATTCATTGAGTCAGAGATACATGGGGGGATTTTCTTGGCTGTTGATTCTGTCAATAAAGTGAGAACAAGACATGCGAATTTTACTGAGAACATGGTCAAGTATAAGGTTTCTCCAAGGCAGTAAGTACTTCAGTGTTTCAATTCTATGAAAAAATACTGGTGCTGCATAACCAAATCATTTTCATATTTTAAACCTCTTAAAATATCTACAAGGGTTATTTTTTACATTTATTTATTTTTGAGAGAGAGAGAGAGAGAGAGAGAGTAAGACAGAGCATGAGTGAGGAAGGAGCAGAAAAGAGGAGACACAGAATCTGAAGCAGGCTCCAAGCTCTGAGCTGTCAGCACAGAGCCTGATGTGGGGCTTGAACTCACAAACTGTGAGATGATGACCTGAGCCTAAGTTGGCACTTAACGGACTGAGCCACCCAGGCACCCTTACAAGTGTTATTTTTACATCATGCTATTCAGTTACAAGGTTTTAATAATTGAATTGACTCCATAAATTAAATTCAAGCAGTTACTTCTTTTTTTTAATGTTTATTTTGAAAGAAAGAGAGTGCAAACATGTGCACGTGTGAATGGGGGAGGGGCAGAGAGAGAGGGAGAGAGAGAATCCGGAGCAGTGTCCGTCCTGTCGGAGCAGACCTGGATGCCGGGCTTGATTCCGAACCGTAAGATCATGACCTGAGCTGAAATCAAGAGCCAAGTGCTTAACTGACTAAGGAGTTACCTCTAATAATAACAAAATGAGATTGTGGTGGAGAAGGGGAGTGTGCAATCCGAAACCTCTATCGTGCTGTCTTAGGAAAACAATGCAGAACTTTTCTAGAAGTTTGGTGAGATGTCTTGAAAACAAATTTGAAATATGTCCTCTAAACTTCTTAATACTTAAAAAAAATGACTAGCAAACTTGTGGCCACTCTTTTGGTCACACCGTGTGGGAGCCATTCTTCCCACTAACGGCCAGTGCCACTCCTATGGGAGCCCGTCAGCACTTGGCTCTGCACCTCAGAAGTCACTGTGATAGAACCACGACATTAGGTTCTCTGCCTTCCTGTCTGCCGGGAGGCTCCCGTCATGCACTGCTGGCCCCTGCCTGCAGTACATTGACCTATGCTGCTCATCTGTGCCTGCCCCTCCAAACTGAGTAATTCCAGAGATTCCCTTTCCCTTGCTCCATAACCCTGGAGCGGTTTATGTGCATGTGCGTGCATGCGTGCGTGCGCGCACATGCACACGCACACAACACACACACACACACACACATAAACACACACATACTTTGCTCTTTCTTGTTCTGTTCCTTTGCCATTGCAGGCTCATTGTGGCATGGGACCGTGTCTGAGCTCAGCCAGTCCTGTCTACCACATGACACCTCCTCCCCAACCTCCTCTCCTGGTTCTGGTAAGAATATCTGATGGAAATAAGACCTTCAGTGGAAGATAGGGAGAGACAGAGACAGAAAGAGTTTCCTCTCCACCTCCCTGCAGCCGCTCTGCTTCTCCCACACCAATACTAGTCCCTGGTATTGAATATAGAGAGGGGAGAGGAAAAATTGAAAGACCCTCATCTGGTTCCTATGTCCAGCCCTGCACCTCCCTCTCCTCCCCACTACCTCACTCCCCTGCATATCCGTGGTGAGAAGAATAAGGAAGATAGGGCAAGGATTGACCCTAAGAGAATGGGGCCCAGTCTGTCCCTCACCGCTCCTGACCCCTGGACCACACCACTACCTGCTTCTCCCTGCCCTACTGCTCCCATCCCTGCTCCGTGCCAACGCCTCCTCCCATAGTCCTTTGCTCTTTAGGATCCACAGTCCTTGTTCTCCACTCCTTCCCAGCCTCTAAGGCTCAGCAAAGTCTGCCCTGAGCCATGGGATTGCTCCTGGTGGTATAGACTCAAGAGGTTCTTAGTCCAATTCCAGGATTGCAGCAGTGTAGACATAAATTCTTGACGTCCAGAGTTAGAACCTTCTCACAGTGGGGTTTGCTCTATTTCCACAATGTCTATAAGATCAAGTACAAATTCCATTATGACCCTGTGCCTTTTATAACCTAGCTCCCTTCTTCCCTAGCTGTATCTGGCCTCCCTCCTTCCTGCACCCATCTTTCAACGTTTTTATTTTTTTATTTTTTTATTTTTGGGACAGAGAGAGACAGAGCATGAACGGGGGAGGGGCAGAGAGAGAGGGAGACACAGAATCGGAAACAGGCTCCAGGCTCTGAGCCATCAGCCCAGAGCCTGACGCGGGGCTCGAACTCACGGACCGCGAGATCGTGACCTGGCTGAAGCCGGACGCTTAACCGACTGCGCCACCCAGGCGCCCCCCTGCACCCATCTTTCATTCAAGGTACCACACCACTTCTGTCTTCACTCATGTTCTTTCTCTTGCACAGAATGGTTGCCCTTTGCCTCTTGCCTATTTGTTGCTCGTTCTTCAAGGAGCAACTAAAATGTTCTCTGTTGGTCTCCACGACCTGCTTCTCCCTCTCCCTCCAGGCAGAATTATTGCTCCCTAACGGAATTTCCATTCTTCTGCACATTTCTATGCGAGCCTTTGTCACATTATATTAAAGTTTTTGTTTATGTTTTGTCCTCCTCCATGCGACATATGCATTCAAGGGGAAGTTTTTGGAAAACCAAAGAACATATATATTTTTTAATTTCTTCTTTTTTAAAAAAAATTTTAATGCCTATTTATTTTTTGAGAGAGAGAGACAGAGCACAAATTGGGGAGGGGCAGAGAGAGATGGAGACACAGAATCCGAAGAGGCTCCAGGCTCCGAGCTGTTGCACAGAGCCTGATGTGGGGCTCGAACCCATGAGCTGCAAGATCATGATGTGAGCCGAAGTCGGATGCTTAACTGACTGAGCCACCCAGGCGTCCCCCAAAGAACATACCTGAACCATCTTTAATGCCTACCTAACTACTGAATGGCAAACTGCTGTATTTGATGAGCAGAGTCAAATATATGACGTATCATTTATCAGTTCTACAATGTAGGTGAATTATAGGTTACTCATTAAACAAAAACAATTTTACACCTACCACATGCTGGAAACTATTCTTGACGCCAGAGTTGCAGCCATAAAATTGACAGATGAGGTTCCTACAGTCATAGACATCATATGGTGGGAGATGGGCAAATAAACAAGTAAAGAGGTAAATAAATATAATAATTTCTGAGAGTTTTCAATTCTGGGAATGAAACAATACAGCGTGATGAGATAGCATAGCCAGGTAGCATACATTACACTGAGTGGTCAGGAAAGGCCGTTCTGAGGAAACATTAGTAACTTTTGCTCTAAGACTGAATGGTAGGAGGGTGATGGTGAACATCTGGGAACATTCCAGGAAGAGAACATTCCAGACAAGCAACAGCAATTACACAGCCCAAGGTAAGAATGAGCCTGTCATCTTCAAGAAACTAAAAAGTGTTACTGGAGAAAAGTAAGAGATGGAGTGCCATAGACTGAATTATATCCGCCCCCCCCCCAAATTCATATGTTGAGGCTCTGACTCTCAGTGTGATGGTATTTAGGAGGTGGCCTTTGGGAGGTGATTAGGTTTATATGAAGTCGTGAAAGAGAGACCCTCATGATGGAGTCAGTGCCCTTATAAGAAGAGACATGCTAGAGCTTGTGTGTTTAATCTCTCTGTCATGTGAGGACACAGCCACACAGTGAGGGCACAGGTGGCCATCTGCAAACAAGGAAGAGAGTCCTCACCAGAAACCGAGCCATGCTGGAACCTTGATCTTGGACCTCCAGCCTCTAATTTTGTGAGACAGTACATGCCTGTCATTCAGAGCACCCAGCTTATGCTACTGGGTAATTATGGCAGCCTGAGTAATTACAGGAGTAATATCAGAAAAAGTAATGAAAGCAGGCAGGGAAACAGATCTTTTAGGACTTCGTGCCTTGGGGTAAGAAATGTGAAAACATCATATCATTGTCTTCTGTGTGCTGGTTAATGTCAGCATTCCAGTTGTCTCTTGCTGCATAAAGACCATCCCAGAACTTAGTGTCTTGGAACAACCACTACTGTTTATTTCCTCATGATTTTGCAATTTGAGCAGGGCTTGGTGGGGACAACTGGACCTTACCCCATGAGATCTTGGTGAAGGTCGCACATGCAGCTGTGCTCAGCTGGGGTCTTACCTGAGGCTGGAACAACAAAGATGTCTTCCCTAATGTATGTCAGGGACCATACACCTCAGCCATGGCAGCTGGGATGGCTGGGGACCGGCTGGGCCTTTTGCTCTCCATGCGGTGACCCATGATTTAGTAATCTCTCCTCAACTACTCTTTGACAACTTGATCCCAAGAGGGTGAAAGCAGAAGTTATAATGACTCTTCATAAGTCCTATGACCAGCAGTCCTAGAATGTCTCTTCCACTCTATCTGCCTATATTAAAAGGAAAGCAATTAGATTCTACTTCTTGATGGGAGGAGTGGCATACATCATTGGGAGAAATTGTTGACACAAATCTTCAGGACTCATCTATCACAGTCCTCCTTCTGGCCACAACTATTCACCCCCCCCCCCCGCCTCCTCCCCCCCCCCCCCGATACTCTTCAAAGTCTCATCCAATTATGGTACAAGGCTTGAAGCCTACTATCTTGTGGTTTACTTCATATCTGGATGTAAAAGAAGCTCTTCAGGTATGACTCCTCTTGATCTAGATACCTATGAATCATATAAGTTATCTACCGGGACACCGGGGCTCAGTCAGTTGACTCTCGATTTCAGTTCAGGTCATGATCTCACAGTTCGTGAGATCAAGCCCTGTGTCGGGCTCTGTGCTGACAGCACGGAGCCTGCTTGGTATTCTTTCTCTCCCTCCCTCTCTGCCGCGCCCCCGCTCTCTCTCTCTCTCTCTCTCTCTCTCAAAAAATAAATAAATAAACTGATAGAAGTTATCTACCTCCCATACATCTACTATTGAATAGTGAGACAGAGTTAGTTGCTATGTCTGATACACAGCAATCTCTGGTCCATAGCAATTATGAAATCCAGCCAAGCACATATCATGAGCTCCCTTGACTCCAGTGCAGGACTGAAAGGGCACAGGAAGATCTTCACTTACGGCCCCTTTCTGCAGTCTGGGATTGACTACCTGATCCAGTATTTCCCATTGCTCTTAGCTCCGCCCTCTGAGCTCTTGACTCTTCTCGGAGTCGTCTTCCCTTTTCCATGGTAACAGAGCATGCTCACACTGGTGAGCTCACAATGGTCCCACTTTCAGCTCTTTTCCCACCCAAAGAAGACTGGGCTACAAAGTCTCTTTCCATCTTGAACTGTCTCTGTCACCTTTAGTCTAAACAGGTACAACTCTTTTAAACTCTTTGTGGGCTTTTATTTATCAACTTACAATCCATCACATTAAACAAAAACCACATTCACAATTCTTTTCAAGACAATCTCTTCTCCATTTTGGGCTACCAGTCAGGGTGCTGTGGAGCAATGTTCTTATGGTTCTCATAAGCCTCAGAGAAAGGATCTAGGAGGGGCATCACCTTACAGTTTTATGAGACCTTAACAAAGTGTCTTATAGAGACTCTTGTCTTTATCTCTTTTTTTAATGTTTATTTATTTATTTTTGAGAGAGAGAGAGAGACAGAGCATGAGCAGGGAGAGGAGCAGAGAGAGAGAGGGAGACACAGAATCCGAAGCAGGCTCCAAGCTCTGAGCTGTCAGCACAGAGCCCGACCCGGGGCTCAAACCCACAAGATGTGAGATCATGACCTGAGACAAAGTCGGATGCTTAACCGACTGAGCCACCCAGGCACCCCGTGTTTATCTTGATCTGAAGGCCATGTGTAATTAGCAGTACACTGGATTTGATCTTTGTCTTAAGAGTATTCTTCCTTTAAGAATCTTTGCTCATCTAGACCTGCCAAAAATAAAAAATAGTTTTCATTTCCTAACTCATCAATTCCTGGATCACAACTATATCTCCCAACTTTTGCTTGAGACGGAACCATTCCTTCTTTAGCTCATCTCTCTCTTCCCTTTCTTTATCACAGACAGTTAAAATAAGTCAACTGGCACTTTCCACATTCAGCTGGAAAATCTCTTTGGCAAGCTTGACAAATACATTAGGTATATGTTTTAGCTGAGTACTTTCTGCTCTCTGTAGCATGCATTGTCCTTTCTCCAGCTTCCAGGGTAGCTACTTCATTATTCTTCCAGCCTCCCCCACAGGCTCCTCACCATCCCTGTGGTCTTCATCTGCCTGA
Organism: Puma concolor; assembly: GCF_028749965.1. Classification (NCBI taxonomy): domain Eukaryota; kingdom Metazoa; phylum Chordata; class Mammalia; order Carnivora; family Felidae; genus Puma; species Puma concolor. Next base: position 12,174,735 of record NC_141677.1, read on the forward strand.
CCCCACAGCCAACAGCACACACGTTAGGTTTTTCGTTACAGTGGCATCCCCAGTTCAGGTACCCATTTCTGTATCTGTTACCTATCAATAAATCACAAACCAGCCCCAAACCTAATGATTTAAAACAATTAGTTATTATTTCTCACAATTCTGTGGGTTGAATGAGCAATTCTTCCGCTTTCCAGGTTGTTGGCCAAATCTCATTCATGTGTCTGCATTCAGCCGGTGGCCTTGCTTTCCTGAAGAGGAGACTTCTTTTTCTTTTGTATGTCTGGGACATTGGGCTGACCATCAGCTGAGGCGCCTTGGTTCTCCTCCACCTGGCCTCCCTCTCTGTGTGGCATTTCATCCCCCAGGGCCGCTCCATGTGGCCTCTCCTTCCAGCAGACTGCCTTGGGTCTGGCCACTGGGTTCCAAGAAAGCCAAGTGCAAACTAGCAGGCACAGCATCACTGCTTTTTTAGTCTGTTGGTCAAACCAAGTGCCAGAACCAACACTGATGCAGGAGAAGCAAAACAGAAGGGAGGAGCATGTCCAGATGGAAGAAATTGTTAGGAGTCATGTTTATGGGAAAAATTCCCCTGTCAGTTTCAACCTACCCTCTGTATCCCTCCTATTCACTCCCCTGAGGCCTTGCAGAATCCTGAGCATCTCTGGTCAGGATTCAGGAACTCATCTGAGTCCCTTCAGATGCATGCTTGCACTCATGGGTTTGCATTCACAGGTTTCTGCATTGTTCCTAATACCCAAAGCTTGAACTCAGTCACGGGTATGGTAGTGAAATCTCTTTCTTGCTCCTGTTGAGAACAAAATGACTGTTATTATTAACAGCTAATATGTATTAAACCCATTCTTGGTACCAAGCAAACCTGGAGAGCTTTGCATCATTTCTGATTTGCAAGGGAGAAAACTTGAATTCAGAATGTTAGTTTGGTGGCCCAAAGTGGTAAATGGCAGAACAAGAACTGGAGCCTAGGTTGTTTGGGTTAAAACTGTCGGCATAACTCCAAAGCTCTACTCTCTTCCTGGGCTGTAGCACTGCAGAAGTCTGTCAATTCCCCTTACCTGAATCACGTTCTAATTCCTCAACCCTGCGCAAAGTTGGGGCCCTGCTGTGTGCCCAGACCTTTCCTAATGTAGGCCCCGTGCCTTCTTGCTTTAAAAAAAAAAAAAAATTAGAGGCGCCTGGGTGGAGCAGTCGGTTAAGCGTCCGACTTCAGCCAGGTCACGATCTCGCGGTCCGGGAGTTCGAGCCCCGCGTCAGGCTCTGGGCTGATGGCTCGGAGCCTGGAGCCTGTTTCCGATTCTGTGTCTCCCTCTCTCTCTGCCCCTCCCCCGTTCATGCTCTGTCCCTGTCCCAAAAATAAAAACGTTAAAAAAAAATTTTTTTTTAAATAAAAAAATAAAAAAATAAAAAATTAAATACAAGGGTGCCTGGGTGGCTCAGTCAGTGAAGCATTCAACTTTAGCTCAGGTCACGATCTTAACAGTTTGTGAGTTCGAGCCCCACATCAGGTTCTTGGCTGTTGGCTCAGAGCCTGCTTCAGATTCTCTGTCCTCCTCTCTCTCTGTGCCCCTCCCCACTCATTCTCTCTTTCTCCCAAAATAAATAAATAACTTTAAAAAAATTAAATGCATATTCTATTGAACTATACCATACATACAGAAAAGTATAAGTAATGTATAGCTTGATGACTTTTTTTTTTACAAAATGTACTTACTACCCAAATCAAGAAGTAGAACATTGCCATTGCCCCAGAAACCCTCACCTCACACCTCCCCAAGCCCCAGTTACTAACTATTTATGCTCTACAAAAATAACTATTATTTTCTATATTACAGGTCAATTTTGACTGTTTTTGAACTTTATGTAGCTAGAATTATATGTATTCTTTTTGTCTGGCTTCTTCCTGCTTGACATTATGCATGAGAGAATCAGTCGTATCAATCAGTGTGTAATGATGGTTTATTTATTTTCATTTCTTAATGGTGTTCTGTTGTGTGGCAATTACACAATGTATGTGTTCCTTCATCTGTTGATAAACATCTGGATTGTTCCCAGATTAAGCTATTACAAATGATGTTGCTATGAACATTCTTGGACAAGCCTCTGGGGCATACGTATCTGTTGCGTTTATACCTGAGAGGTCCGCAATTATGAAACATCGAATTTGTAAAGCATCTGTACCAATGTTCACGTCTGCTGGCAGTGTAAGAGAGTTTCAATTGTTCCACATCATTACCAACACCTGCTTCTGTTGGTCCTTTTCGTGTTAGCCCTTCTGGTGGTACGTAGAAAAATCTCACTGTGGCCTTAATTTGGCTGCTTATAATTAAGGCTGAGGACATATTCATATGTTTATTAGACATTCAGATGTTGCATTTTTTGAAGTGATTATTAAAGCCTTTTCCCCATTTCTCTATTAGGTTGTCTTTCTTTTCCATTTGAAACAGTTCTTTACATGTTTGGTTTTTAAAACATTAAGCACTTGTCAGACATATGCATTGCAAATAGTTTCTCTATTCTTTGGCTTGCTTTTGCTCTGTTTTCACTGTGTTTTTCAATAAAGTTGTTTTTTAAGTATCACTGCTCCTAGGTGACCAGTTGCTAAAGTCTACCTCCCCGTGGGGGGTCACACAGTTTCCTCTGGTCCCTCTCTAATGCTACCTGCTGCCTGTGCCCTTGCCTTCAGGACAATGTCTCCTGTTGGCTGCATTGAACACCCTCAGAGTCCAGTGCACCTGTTCCTGTCTTTCCAGAGCCTGCGCCATCCCAGTGGACAGATCTGGTTCCAAGTTCTGGCACTTTCCAGTCTTCTCAGACTCCCTGAAGTTAACTAGCTGTGCCCAATCGTGTTCTGAAAAAAAAGTTCAGGATGTCCACACAATTGGCTTGTAAATTAACTTTAGAACCCATGACGCTGTACATTGGGGAAATCCTAGATATTCTATCTCCTTCTGTCTTAGTCACCAAGGATCCAGTGCCTCTTCCAGCCAAAGGGAACCAAAACATTAGTTTTAAACCATGCTTTGAGATCACCCAAGATACCTCTGCAATTTAGTGCCAGGCCACCAATCTATGAGAGAAATTATACTATGAGAAAATGAAACTCTTTTTTTTTTAAATTTTTTTTAACATTTATTATTAAGAGACAGAGAGAGACAGAGCACGAGCATGGGAGGGGCAGAGAGAGGGGGAGACACAGAATCTGAAGCAGTCTCTAGGCTCCGAGCTGTTAGCACAGAGCCCGACCAGGGGCTCGATCTCACAAACCGCTAGGTCATGACCTGCGCTGAAGACAGACACTTAACTGGCTGAGCCACCCAGACGCCCCAAGAAAATGAAACTCTTAAGCCAAACTGAGAAATTCAACAAATAACTCTTGAGTGACTGATATGTGTCAATCACTGTTCCAAACATTACAGAAACAACAAATGAAAAATAAAAAAGACACCTATCCATGCATACATGGATTATGTTTTAGATGGAGAAACAGATAGCAAACAAGTTAAGTAAGATATTTAGTAGATTAGATAAATACTAAGGGAAGGGAGGTGGGAGTGTCATGACAGTGGTCAGTGGGTTGACAGTTTTAGACAGGACTTCTAGGTAGGGGCTCACCAAAAAGGCGACATTTGAGCCAAGACTGGAAAAAGAAAGAGAGCCGTGGTGATACCTGGAGGGGGAAGACTATTTATGACAAAGAAAATAGCAAATGCAAATCCCCTGAGGTGGAAGTTCAGGAGATTTTTGTGTTGGAAAAACAATGAGTAGCAAAGAGGCAAGAATGGCTGGAGATGAGCAAGAAATAGGAGAAGAGGTCAAATAGGTACAAAGGGGGTAGGCTTTATAGGTCATTGACCTACAATATGACACAGGGCTATACTAATTTGGGATAGTGAAGCTTAGATGCCAAGTTCACTGTGTGTTGAGATAATGAACATGGTTGTAACTTGAGAGTTGTTAAGAACAGCATACTTCAGCCCTTAGGGAGAGGAAGGAACAGCCATGGGAAGGGCTAGGGGCCACACCACAGGACCAGGGGTTTTGCTGCTTGGGGGTGGGGAGCAATGAGATCCCGAGTCCATAGAGACAAGAAGATTCAGGGAAAGGCCAGGACACAGAGGGACATTAACAAACCCAAGACGTAGAGGTTCAGCCGAGCCTCTCTGGCTTCTAGCAGGGAACTAATAAATGAGAAAAAAAAGGCTGAGATCACACTGAGAGATCTTACCAATAGAGAGTTCCTTATTTAAGAGTTGACTTTACCCAATGTCTGCCTGCCTTGGGGTCATTCTCTAGTACTTTAAGTGATTGTTTTTTTATAGTTTGTGAAGATTTTATAAGGTTAATGTCTAATAAAATTAGCCCAACCTAGCTACTAAGTACTAGAAATGAGACTTCCTTTATTATTATTTTAAAAATTAATGATGTCGTCTGTCATTCTTCAGCAACTCCGTCTTACCAGACATGTTTTGTTAGTTCTGACTTAGGCTCCTCTTCTTGGCTGGTAGTTCTTCTTAAATAAGATGCATTTTTCTTTGTTGGCTCATTGGAACTCTGATTCGATGTTGAATTGCCCAAGTGGGGAGCAACCCTTCATGGAATGAGAGCTGAGCTGTCGTAAGGGTTGTAGGATGTAGAATCAGGCAGGCGAAGCATTGTAGATCACACGGTGTTTCTGTTCTGTTAGTTTCCTAGGCTCAGGATCAGGGAAGACTCAGGACATCATTGAGCTTTGTATCAGTAATCATTGTTATGTGCCAATATTGCTGCAAACTCAGTGGTTCAAAACAACACACATTTATCAGCTCATACTTTCTGTGGGTCCGGAGTCTGGGCACAGCTAACCTGGATCATCTGCTTCAGCATCTTATAAACCTGCAATTAAGGTGTCAGCTGGCAGCCAGGTGGACACCCATCTGAGACTCGGCGGGGGAAGGATCCACACCCAAGTTCATGGGGTTGCTGACAATATTCAGTTCTTCGTGGGCTGTTGGACTGAGGGTCTTGGTCTATTTCTGGCTGTCAGCTGGAGGTTGCCCTCAGTTCCTTGCCATCCGGGTCTTCCCAAAAGTCACTTGCAACCTGACAGCCAGCCGGAAAGAGAGCCTTCTGTCAAGACCGATGTCACGATGATATGCAATGTGATCACACACAGTGTTTCACCTTTGCCAGGTTCCATTGGTTAGAAGCAAGTCCTAGGCTTTACCCATGCTCAAAATGAGGGGATTTGGATAAGGGCATGAATGCTAGTACAGGGGCTGTGGGGCCACTTTCGAATCCATCTGCCGTTACGTTTCTTCATGATATTTTGGGGCCTGGAGGACTAAACACACTCACGCATTCAAGGCCAACCTATCATGGGAGGGTGCACAGATTTTGGCAGTATCTGTTCTACCCCGGAGCCTCTCCTTCATGGTCTTCACACATGAGTTTCCTGGTGTTATTAGCCTCCGTGCTCTTCCCTGGCACCCAGTGACAGCTAAATATCACACAGAGCAAAGGCTCTACTTCTCCTCCTGTTAATGCCACTGTCTGGTCCAAGCAAGGCATAGATAGGAAAATTACAAATGAGCCTCCCTCTTAGGTGGCACGTGCCCAGAATCCCTCTCTGTATTTGTTTTTTACAACACGGAACATCTCCCACAGCTTAAACGTTTGGAAAGTACTTAAACACACTATGATACCCCTAAATTATAGTACCCCCCAGTTGTGTAGCTGTTAACAGAGATTTTAACATGGAAAAATGTTCTGGGGGTGGGGTGGGGAGAACGGCTTAAAAAACAGGAGATACTCCAAAAATGATTCTTTTTATTTTATTTTTTTAAGTTTATTTATTTATTTTGAGAGAGACAGAGACATCACAAGTGGGGAAGGAGCAGGGAGAGAGGGAGAAAGAATCCCAACCAGGCTCTGCACTGCCAGCACAGAGCCTGACTCGGGCTCAAACCCACGAAGCTGTGAGATCATGACCCGAGCCGAAACCAAGAGTCAGACGCTTAACCGACTGAGCCACCCAGGCACCCCGATTTCTTTTAAATATATGCATGTATGCGTGTATAAATGTGAAAACTTAGCCATGTAAAAAAATATAATGAAATGTATTGCTTTTGTAATAAAGGGCCAAACTTTAGAAGTTTTCTGCTTTTTATATCTTGAGTATAATATGTCTGAGATGAAGGACCTGTGTTCTTTATCTCCGTATTTCTAGCCCCTAGCATAACTCCCTTGGACATATTAGGATCTTAATGTTTTTAAACAAACACATGGATTTCAGAAGGTTTAAAACTAATATCAAGATACTCTATGGGGATATGCAAACAATACTAATTTATAAGCGTTATTACAAACAAAACAAAATCTCCCAAACCTTTGCTCTATTTCTTTTTTTTTTTTTAAGTTCATTTACTCATTTTGAAAGAAAGTGCACATGCGCAGGAGGGGGAGGGGGGGAGGGAGAGGGAGAGAGAGAGAGACAGAGAGACAGAGAGAATCCCAAGCAGGTTCCTCACTGTCAGTGCAGACCCCAGTGCAGGGCTAGAACTCATGAACCATGAGATCATGACCTGAGCCGAAACCAAGGCACTGACTGAGCCACCCAGGCACCCCTTGCTCTATTTCTTATAAGGAACCAACTCCATTCTGCCTTCCCCAATGCAGTCGATTATTCTAGGAGGTAAGGGTGGCAGGTGGCATGGTTACTGGTCAAGGATGGTTTAGACAAGTGATGGCATGGTTATTGGTAAAATTCTCAGATAATCAAGTATTTCCTGTTTCAATCTATAGTTTGAACTGTCTTCCCTGATATGACTTTGGAAAAGAGTACTAATAAGTAGCAAAATTGATGGAGTGGCTATTATACTTCCTGCTTGGGACCAACACTATAGGAGCTGGCGATGAGCACTCAACTGATTTTGAACTTCAGGATGCGGGAGAAGGAAAAATAATGGACCAAATACATAACATTTGAGATAGTGAGAATTTACTGTAACTAACCCCTTGTTATTTTTTAACTTCACCCAAAATAAACTGTTGATAATTAAGAGTGAACAGGTAAGAGATTTTTCCTAAGGATACTAAATATGTTCAATATGTTCATTGTTATTTCAGTATTGCCCTTTAATGGTTACATTATGTTGAAGGCTAATGAGGAAAATATAATTTGAATCCTATCTTACAGAAGAGAATATTGGAGCACTGAAGGAGTCGAAAGAAATTATACAAGATGATTGGGAAAGTCAGTGGCCCATCCAACAAGAGAAATGGATAGTTTTGATCAACCTGTCTGTGTAAGTGTGGCTGAGCTATTTTTACCTCCCCTTCACCAGCTTCCTGGTCCCTCCCCCCAAAATAAAACAACAGATAACTCGGTAGTTTGGTCTTTTCATTTTCCTTCCTCAGTTCCAATATTTTGTGATGGTTAGCTCAGTTTCCCGTTTTTAGCCTACTCTTTGCCCGGCAGACGCATTCAGGTACACTCAGCTGGGCAACAAAGTCACCCACCAATACAAGGTTGGTAGCAAGACTTTGCTGGTGTGTTTCCTCTCACTGGTTTTCCTTCATACTTGTAGCGTCAGCCTCAGTACTGGCTGGGTTCAGACAGCTGCTGCATTTTCCTCCATGTGTCATTCTAACAAAAACAAAAACAAAAGAACCCCAAAACCAGAGAGCCTGCGTGGGCTGGACACAGTGCTGATCCTCGCTGAAGGATGGAGTGACAGAAGGAAAAGTAAGCAGACAGCCCAGTTTCCGCCTCTCCTTTCCTGTGCTGGGGTGAGTGTTTTCCGTTCTGCCTTATTCTGTAGCATGCTTTCTTTCTCTACCTTCTCCCGTCAAGTCCCTGCTTGGAGGGTCCCTGGAGTCGTACCTGTACCTTCGGTATCCAAAATCTGAGATCCTCCCAGGCAAATCGCTGCCAGCCGATTTCCCACCTTTCTCTCTTTTCTTGCTCGTTGGTCTCCTTTCTCTCTTTTTTTATTTTTATTTTATTTTTTTTTTAAATTTTTTTTTTTTTTCAACGTTTATTTATTTTTGGGACAGAGAGAGACAGAGCATGAACGGGGGAGGGGCAGAGAGAGAGGGAGACACAGAATCGGAAACAGGCTCCAGGCTCTGAGCCATCAGCCCAGAGCCCGACGCGGGGCTCGAACTCACGGACCGCGAGATCGTGACCTGGCTGAAGTCGGCCGCTTAACCGACTGCGCCACCCAGGCGCCCCTCCTTTCTCTCTTTATTGAAGTCCATTTTTTCTTCAAAAAGGTCAAACTTCGATTGAGCTTCTCCACCAGCAAGTATATTCACAAATTAATCTGAGGTTATGTTGTCCTCTTTGAGGAGTGCCTAAAACTGACTATTATGCCCAGGAGAAGACATTTTGTTACTTATTGTTTCAGGTTATAGTGGCTTCCAGATCTTCTTAAATTTTCTTTTTTTTTTTTCTTTCTGGGACACCTGAGTGGCTCAGTCAGTGAACCCTCCTATTCTGATTTTGGCTCAAGTCACGATCTCACGGTGGTGAGATCGAGCCCCACGACAGGCTCCACGCTGAGTAGAGCCTGCTTGGAATTCTCTCCCCCTCACTCTCTCCCCCTACCCCTGCTCACATTCTCTCTCTCTCAAAATAAATAAATAAACATTAAAATTTTTTTTCCTGTTCGGGCACCTGGGTGGCTCAGTCGGTTAAGCATCTGACTTTGGCTCAGGTCATGATCTCATGGTTCGTGGGTTTGAGTGGGTTCGGGCAGAGTTCGAGTTCCTCTGCTCATGCTCTCTCTCTCTCTGTCTCTCAAAAACTGAATAAATGTTAAAAATCAAAAAAAAAGTTTTTTTCTGTTGTTAAAAGTAAACACTGTTTAGACAAAATAAGAAAACACAAGGAGATATAGAGAAGAAAATTGAAATCAGAGGCTCATCATCCAGAGCTAATGTTAATATTTATGTACATTTTTTTCAAGATCTTATTCTATGCATATGTGATTGCCTATCAAATATATATGTTTACCGAATAGGGACAATTTGAGAATATACATTTGTTGTACTTTTTATTTAGCAAAGTCACATTTCCTGACATAAGTAAATATTCTTTTTTAATTTTTAAAATTTTTAATTATTATTATTATTATTATAACATTTATTCATTTTTGAGAGAGTGTGAGTTGGGGAGGGGCAGAGAGAGAGACACACACACCCAGAATCAGAAGCAGGCTCCAGGCTCTGAGCTGTCAGCACAGAGCCTGACACGGGGCTGGAACTCACGAACCCTGAGATCATGACCTGAGCCGTGGTCTGTCGCTCAACGGACTGAGCCGTGCAGGCCCCCATCTTTTTTTTATTTTTTTATTTACTTTTATTTTTTAGAGACAGAGAGAGAGAACATGGGGGAGGGGCAGAGGGAGACAGAGAGAGAATCCCAAGCAGGATCCGTGCTCAGCATGGAACCCTACTTGAGGCTGGATCCCATGACCCTGGGATCATGACCTGGGGAGAGTCAAGAGTCAGTTGCTCAACCAACTGACCCAGGAGCCCCAGTTAAAGAGTCTTTTAAAAATATTATTGTTAAAGTCTACCCTGAATTACCTTCCATTGTTTCCCTTCATTTATGAATTGGGAAAAAGATCAACCCAATAATTATGGGCATTCCTAAAGTTTGGGAATAGTTTAGAAGGCTACCCTAAAGAAACCTAACACATACACATGGGGATATATGTACCAATGTGTTCGTTGCAAGATTTTTAGATGGTTAAAAATTGGGGTCAGTCTAATTATCCATCACAATAGGAATTGTTAAATAAATTAGGGTATCTCCGTATTATGAAATATAAGGTGATACTTGGAAAAAATGTCCATGATGTACTGTTTAGTGGAAAAATCAAGTTATAGAACAGTCTATAGAGTTGATCCCATTTTAATTTAAATATATATATATATATATATTTAAATGCTTATAGAGAAATTTGTAGAGTGAAATACACCACCTATATTTTAAATTTTTGAATTTCTAAAATTAAAAATATGGGAAAAGTTTATATTGCTGTCGATTTAAAGTAAACAAGGGGCACCTGGGTGGCTCAGTCGGTTAAGCGTCCAACTTCAGCTCAGGTCATGATCTCATGGTTTGTTCGTGGGCCTGAGCCCCACATCGGGCTCTGTGCTGACAGCTCAGAGCCTGGAGCCTGCTTCGGATTCTGTGTCTCCCTCTTTCTCTGTCCCTCCCCCACTTCCACTCTGTCTCTCTCTCTGAAAAATAAATATTAAAAGAGAAATTTTTTAAAAATATTCTTTCCAATGGTAAATTTTCCTAATACTATTATAATTAGGAGATTTAGGAATTTCTTAAATTCCTTAATATTATATTAAAAATGAATTTACCAGGGCACCTGGGTGGCTCAGTTGGTTGAGCGTCCGACTTCGGCTCAGGTCGTGATCTCACGGTTTGTGAGTTCTAGCCCCACATCGGGCTCTGTGCTGACAGCTCAGAGCCTGGAGCCTGCTTTGGATTCTGTGTCTCCTTCTCTCTCTGCCTCTCCCCTGTTCAGCTCATATTCTCTCTGTGTCTCTCTCTCTCTCAAAAATGAATAAATGTTAAAAAAATTTTTTAAAGAATATTTTTTAATACTACCAAAGTTGATATTTATGAATTACAGAAATATACTATCAATAAATTTTGTTACAAATTTTTATTCTCCATCTTTTTTTTTTTTTTTAATTTTTTTTTAACGTTTATTTATTTTTGAGACAGAGAATGAATGGGGGAGGGTCAGAGAGAGGGAGACACAGAATCTGAAACAGGCTCCAGGCTCTGAGCGGTCAGCACAGAGCCCGACGCGGGGCTCGAACTCACAGAGTGTGAGATCGTGACCTGAGCCGAAGTCGGCCGCTTAACCGACTGAGCCACCCAGGCGCCCCTATTCTCCATCTTAAAAGGTAAAAGCTGAGGGATGCCTGGGTGCCTAAGTCAGTTAAACGTCCGAGTTCGGCTCAGGTCATGATCTCCCTGTTTGCGGGTTTGAACCCTGCATCGTGCTCTGTATGGACACCATAAAGCTTGCTTTGGATTCTGTGTCTCCCCCTCTCTCTGCCCCTCCATGCTCATGCTCACTTTCTGTCTCTCAATAATGAATACATGTTTAAAATATATATATATAAAATAAAATATAAAGTAGACAAAAATGTCAAATATTTTATTTAATGGAAGGAAGAGCAGTGGTGCTGCATATCATGAAGAACAAATGAAGCTAAAAATACCAACTAGTTGAGAAAAACTGCAGAAGATATTCTAAGAACTGATGAGGAAACATGATAGCAAATTCCTCTGTACTTTGCAGACTCGTGTGCTCTGTGGGAAAGTCTGGGTCTTCTGTTCAACCATGGAATAAAATCCCATAAATATATTATACATAATATATATTAGTGCTTATGGAGAAATGTGTGGTGATATGTACCAAATTTTTAACAGCGGTTACACGTGGAGTACACTTGAAAAGTGAGACAAAGTACATTTTTACTTTATATACTTAACTATTGTTTAAAAGTTTTACAATGACCATGCATTATTTTTACTTTCTTTTCTTTCTTCTTCTTCTTCTTCTTCTTCTTCTTCTTCTTCTTCTACTTCTTCTTCTTTTCTTCCTCTTCTTCTTTTTAGGGGAGGAAGAAAATCTGAGCCTCAGAGAAGTGAAGTAACTTTTTTCAAATCATTCGAATGGCTAGTAAAAAAGATAGGACAGGGGCGCCTGGGTGGCGCAGTCGGTTGAGCGTCCGACTTCAGCCAGGTCACGATCTCGCGGTCCGTGAGTTCGAGCCCCGCGTCGGGCTCTGGGCTGATGGCTCAGAGCCTGGAGCCTGTTTCCGATTCTGTGTCTCCCTCTCTCTCTGCCCCTCCCCCGTTCATGCTCTGTCTCTCTCTGTCCCAAAAATAAATAATAAAACGTTGGAAAAAAAAATTTTTTAAAATAAAATAAAATAAAAAGAAAAGAAAAAAAAAAAAGATAGGACAGAATCCAGGGATTTCTGATCCTGGTCGGGTGCTTTTTCTAACTAAAGAATGCTTTAGACACACTGTTACCAGAACATCTGGCTTCCTACGAATCCAGTCCCACCTCTCATTTCTTAGGGAAGTAAATAAAACATGATTTTCTGCTTCTCCCAGGAAGACAAGTTTCTGAGCCTCTTGGTCAACAACATATCCTTCTCAAGATTTTTTTTTTCTATATTTACTATTGTAATCATCATAGAAATATTCATTTATAGTTACGATGCTTCCCTTATGTGACCAATTCTGGCCACTTCCCTAGCCACTAATCCGCTAAGACGGGATTGAAACTAACTGGGACTTTATTCCATGATTGAACAGAAAACCCAGCCTTTCCCACAGAGCGCACGAGTCTCTCTGCAAAGTACAGAGGAATTTGCTATCATGTTTCCTCATCAGTTCTTAGAATATCTTCTGCAGTTATACTATACTATACTGTACTATATATACATACACTATATATAATATATTTTATAATACATTTTATATATAATATGTATTATAATACATATATATTTTTTATAGAAAAATGGGATCAAACTCTATATATTTCCTATGACTTGCTTTTTCCACTAAACAGTATATCATGGACACTCTTTCCAACTGTAGCGTTATATCGCATGATACAGAGATATCCTAATTTATTTAACAATTCCCATTATGATGGACTTTTAGTCCAAAGCTTTTAGGATAGCTTTCTAAAAATGGAATTACTGAGGTATAAATATTTCAAATTTGTGTAGGTAGTACCAAACTGCCCTCTAAAAGCACAGCTCTTGCTGTTTCCCCCAATAGACTATAACAAGGCTCCGCCTACACACCTTTATCAACACGGACTGTCATTATCTCTTTATGTTCTGCCAATCCGGCCAGTGAACACAGAATCTTATTGAAACTTCCTTAATTACAACATAAAGAGTTGGAATCCATGACCTCTAAGGACACTTGGGTTTTAAAATGCTACATGTGGAAAACATAATTGCTTTGCCTCAAGACATACATGTGAGGCATCATAATGGATTTTTCTGGGCCCATCTGCAAAACTATAATACACAATCCTGAGAGTTTCTGCTCAGAATTCCAGAGGAGGTGGAATTCCAGTTAGAGTTAGGGGACCCATCATCAATTTCATCTGAAGGGAAGGAAGAACAATGTTGCTCTTTTCAGCAATTTTAACTGAAAGGAAAAGGAAAAAAACCATAGTAACACACACACGCACGCGCACACACACACACACACACACACAGAACAAAAGGCTAAAAATATATAAACCTTTCTTCAGTACTGCATGTAACAAAGGAAGGACGAAAGCTCCGTATTTAAAATATAGCATTTGTCAGGGACTCTCACTATTGATAATAACTCTACTGATGAAACGATCTTGGTTAATTTCTTCTTTCTGACTAAATCTATCTAAATATGTAGACACTATGGTAATTCTAACACAACTTTCAGTTAGCCCAAGGCGGGGCGGGGGCGGCAGGGGTGGGGGTGCAGATTATGACAGAACAGTGGAAAATCTACCAGGGGAAGGTTAGTTTGATTGAGGTGACCTTTTGGCTTTAGCAATCCAGTTGTTCCATTAAGTGTTATAGTGTCTTTTCTGTAGCAATTTGGAAACCATGTCTTAGATTTAAGACCCTAGTGAGTTGCCCCCAAGCTCCAAATGTAGGGAAAGGGTAATGTCTTAATTACAATTAGTTTTTTTGTTTGTTTGTTTGTTTGTTTGCTGATTTCCTTTCTGGTAGCTCTTTTTATTTTATAAAATCCTTGTACAGTTTGAAATCTTTCAGCTTTTAAAAGTCCAATCAGTTGTACTCCAAGAACGGAGGAAATAATTTCTGAATGGTACTTGTAGGGACATTTATTAAAATGTTAACATAACCCCAGGACTGAACTATTGCTGTCACCTCCTGCTGGGCTCCGTAGCCAGCCTTCACCCCTTTGACCTGACCTCCTTTGGGGGCCAGAGTCCCCAAATGACCTCAGTCTCTGGATCCCACCTCCTATCTTGCCTTTTCCTTCTAGCATGCCCCACGTTTCACTTAGACTGGCAGTTCCCCAAACACCCCGCCTCACTTCGTACCTGTGTTTTTTTCACGGGCGGCCCCTGCCCGGAATGACTGGTCCCCCAGCTGTCATCCCCTTGTTTGTTTCTATTTGACCTTTCAAGCCACAGCTCAATTGTCACCTTCTCTGAGAAAAGGAACGCCCCAGGGAAAGCTGACCCCTTGTGCCCTCAGTCCCTGGTCTCGTGCCTGTTAAGCAGAATGGCAGAGGTTATTTTAAAAGGCTGCCTTCTGTACAAGACTCTGCTAATGCTTCCTTCTGGCTAAATACAGGCCCTGTGAATCGGTCATCTTCCCAGCATTTATCAAAGTATGGGACATACTGTAGAGATGTATTGATGTTAATTGAATTGACTTGACTCGAATGACATAGTGACGAATCTGATCTTACTTGGGAACTCATTTTATTGGTGATCTTGGCATAAGTTCCAACAAAGCATTGTCAAATAAGCTATGCTTGCAACTTAGGCAAACTACTAATGATTCACGTCTCTGGCACAGTGATCTCAAGGTCTTTATTATTGGAAGGAGGTATGAGAAAGAGTTATTTCTGTTATTTTCACAGTCTTCTTTGTGCTTCCTGTACAATAGCCATGGCTCCCTAAAGATTCTGAGATCTTCTGAAATGTTTGAAAGCACATTCAGTGAAAAACAGACTAATAACATGTGCGAAGTACAATAGGACTCACTTTGCTAGAGTTCATTCAATTAATTTTTTAAAGGTACACGGTCGTCTTTCTGACCATAATGGAGCTTTTCGTGGAATACATTTCCCCTTCCCCTTTTGGACAATGCAAAATAGTAACTGCCTTATATATACATATGTCACCCTTTAATCTAAGACCTTAAAATTCTTCAATGTCTACAGTCACACTTGTAGTTTAAAATTGTTATAATCACATTGACTTTTACAGAAGATCCTCTGAGATGCATACTGAAAAATTTCCCAATGTCTTTATAAGTATATTAAACAGAGTGAATTCATTTCATTACTCCTTCTGTTATAGAAACCTGACTCCTCGAACTGAATGTCTTCTTCAAAGTATGTTCTTTGTTCTTAGGCTAAAGAAGAGCCTTACGTGACCCCGAATGTGCATGGGTGTTTAAATAGTTATTAATATATTATCTCTAATAAGCTATGCAGAGTTATTTATGGAGAAAAATGGTGACTATATTTGTTAAGGTTTAAATATCAGAGGGTGATTTAAAATGGAAAATATCATGTAAAAATGATTGGTATGCATAGATAAATTAGAAAAAGATCTTTGATTATTTTTGTTTAAAACTATCAAAGGATAGTTTTTAAAAGTTTATATTAAAAAATCTATACTTGTATTATCTGAATTTACAATTAATTATATATAACTGCACTTTCAAAAATCCACCATCCCACACAATAAAGTGATTACAGTCTGTTTACAGCTGTGGAATGTTGGGTTGTTAACAGGCATCCAGAAATGGAATTAGTAAGTCAATGCGTATGAACATGTTTTGAGTTCCTGATGCATATTTCCTATTACTTCTGAAAGGGTGACACCACTTTATAGTATCATTGGGTAATGCATGAAAATATGAATTAAAATCTGCCTTTTCCAGGAATAAACAACGTTACTTTTTTAAAATTTTGCTAATTTAGTAGGTATGAAGTGCATTATTCTAATCCATTTTTTTGCTTTCTAACAAAGTTGAGTATTTTCCCATAAATTTAATCGTTGGATTTTATATGTGTGAATCAGTTGGTTATATTTTTTGGCTGTTTATCTATTAAAACTTTAGTGTTTTATTCATTATTATGAGATATGTGTTGTGTACATATATTATCCTCTTATCTTCTATATTTGTTATTTTTCACTCTGTTGCTTGTCTTTTAAGTTTGTTTATGCATTATTTAAAAAAGCATCAGGGGCACCTGGGTGGCTCTGTTGGTTATGTGCCTGACTGTTGATTTCAGCTCAGGTCATGATCTCACAGTGCATGAGGTTGAGTCCCACGTTGGGCTCCACACTGACAGTGTGGAGCCTGCTTGGGATTCTCTCTCTCTCTCTGTCCCTCTATTGATCTCTCTCTCCCAAAATAAATAAACTTTAAAAATAAATAAATAAGCATCAGATACTTAAATGTGTAGTATAGATGTCATTATATCTGATGATCTTTTTCTCAATAATTGTTTTCTGAAGCATCTGGACATTCTCTCTCACATCATTCCCCAAGTTAGTAAATATGCAATTTCATTTTTTTGGTTCCTTCCACTATTTATGTTTTTACATAGTTTTTTTTTTTCAGCATTCTGATTATGATAAGACTTGGTGTCATTTTCTCCGTTTCTTGTGTGTTATTAAGCTTCCCGAGTCTATGGATTTATCATTTTTTCATCAAATTTGGAAAATGTCCAGCCATGATCTCTTCAAATACCTTTTTTCCGTCTGCCCCTGCCTTTGAAGATTCCAGTTACAAATGCATTCATCCACTTAAAGTTGTCTCATAGTTTACTAATGTTTTGTTCATTAAAAAAAAAAAAATTCTCTTCCCTATGGGTGCTTCATTTTTTATTATTTCTATTGCTATGTTTTCAAGTTCATTAATCTTTTCTTCTGTGACATCTCTTTTACCATTACTCCCATGCAGTGTATTTTTTATCTTACACATCACAGTTTTCTTCTCTAGTAGCTCAGTATGGGTCTTCTTAAAAACACCCTATGTCTCTATTAACTTTTTGAACACGTGGAATATAGTTAACAACAATTATTTACTGTCTTTTGCCCGCTAATTCCAATATCTGTGTTAGTTCTGGGTCTGTTTCAATTGATATTTCTTCATTATGTGCTGTATTTTCTTCTTTTTTGTGTGTGCTTCATGATTTTTTTTTTTTGTATTGAATAAGAGATATTGTGAAATTTACCTTGCTGGGTGCTGGATATTTTTGTGTTCCTTTAGACATTCTTGAATTTTGCTCTGGAATATAGCTTGATCACTTGGAAACAGTTCTATCTTCCACAACTTGATGTCGAGGTATGTTAGGTGGCACTGAAACAGGGCTTATGTATAGTCAATTGCTTCAATTATCCCACTTCTGAGGCAAGACCCTTCTATGAACCTACCCAGTCATGAGGCCTTCATGTCACTGGTAGGGCTCTATTCCTGGCCCTGTGTGAACATGGCCACTGTTCCCTCTATTCCCTTCAGATGGTTCTTTCTTCAGCTTCAGCAAGCCATGACCAGCGCTCGAGGGGGACCCTCTCCAGATCTCCACCACTCGCTGTCTTCGAGGGTTTCTCGTCTTCAGTATTCTGCCCTACAAACTTTAGCTACCTTGTTCTCTCTGGACTCTTAGTTCCGTATCTTCAACTCAGAGAATCCACTCTTCCCTGCCTGGGTTTCCTCTCCTTGGGCTGTGGCCAGGAGACTCTCCCAAGGCAACCATGGGGCTCCCCCCTTTTATTTCATGTCTCTCTGGGATGGCTGATAACTTAGTTGTCAGATGTACGGTGTCTTAAAGACTGTTACTTCATATATTTTGGCCATATTTTGATTGTTTCCAGTGAGAGTGTTAATATGGTCCTTTGATTATTCCATTCTGTTCCAAACTATAATTTCTTTCAGTATTTTGGAATCTATTCTTGTGTATGGATTCAGAGGAATTTCTATTTCAATATTTTTTTTACTCCACCCAAATTACTCACCTCAACATCAGTTGTTGAATATTTTCTTCCCTGATTTTCTTTTATTTTAAATAATCTCGGAGAGGGAAGATGGCGGCGTAGAAGGACGCTGGGCTCACCGCGCGTCCTGCTGATCACTTAGATTCCACCTACACCTGCCTAAATAACCCAGAAAACCGCCAGAGGATTAGCAGAACGGAGTCGCCGGAGCCAAGCGCAGACGAGAGGCCCACGGAAGAGGGTAGGAAGGGCGGCGAGGCGGTGCGCGCTCCACGGACTGGCGGGAGGGAGCCGGGGCGGAGGGGCGGCTCGCCGGCCAAGCAGAGCCCCGGAGTCTGGCTTGCAAAAAGCGGAGGGGCCTGACGGACTGTGTTCCGACAGCAAGCGCGACTTAGCGTCTGGGAGGTCATAAGTTAACAGCTCTGCTCAGAAAGCGGGAAGGGTGGAGGACAAAGGGAAGGAGAGCTGCTGAGCCCCCTGACGACAGAGCTCAGTTTGGTGGGGAACAAAGGCGCTCGCCAGCGCCATCTCCCCCGCCCATCCCCCAGCCAAAATCCCAAAGAGAACCAGTTCCTGCCAGGGAACTTGCTCGCTCCACGCACCCAACTCTGCGCTTCTGCGGAGCCAAACCTCCGGCAGCGGATCTGACTCCCTCCTGCTGCCACAGGGCCCCTCCTGAAGTGGATCACCTAAGGAGAAGCAAGCTAAACCTACCCCTCCTGCCCCTGTGCACCTTGCCTACCCACCCCAGCTAAGACGCCAGATCCCCAGCATCACAAGCCTGGCAGTGTGCAAGTAGCCCAGACGGGCCACCCCACCCCACAGTGAATCCCGCCCCTAGGAGAGGGGAAGAGAAGGCACACACCAGTCTGACTGTGGCCCCAGCGGTGGGCTGGGGGCAGACATCAGGTCTGACTGCGGCTCTGCCCACCAACTCCAGTTATACACCACAGCACAGGGGAAGTGCCCTGCAGGTCCTCACCACGCCAGGGACTATCCAAAATGACCAAGCGGAAGAATTCCCCTCAGAAGAATCTCCAGGAAATAACAACAGCTAATGAGCTGATCAAAAAGGATTTAAATAATATAACAGAAAGTGAATTTAGAATAATAGTCATAAAATTAATCACTGGGCTTGAAAACAGTATAGCTGACAGCAGAGAATCTCTTGCTGCAGAGATCAAGGGACTAAGGAACAGTCACGAGGAGCTGAAAAACGCTTTAAACGAAATGCATAACAAAATGGAAACCACCACGGCTCGGATTGAAGAGGCAGAGGAGAGAATAGGTGAACTAGAAGATAAAGTTATGGAAAAAGAGGAAGCTGAGAAAAAGAGAGAGAAAAAAATCCAGGAGTATGAGGGGAAAATTAGAGAACTAAGTGATACACTAAAAAGAAATAATATACGCATAATTGGTATCCCAGAGGAGGAAGAGAGAGGGAAAGGTGCTGAAGGGGTACTTGAAGAAATCATAGCTGAGAACTTCCCTGAACTGGGGAAGGAAAAAGGCATTGAAATCCAAGAGGCACAGAGAACTCCCTTCAGACGTAACTTGAATCGATCTTCTGCACGACATATCATAGTGAAACTGGCAAAATACAAGGATAAAGAGAAAATTCTGAAAGCAGCAAGGGGTAAACGTGCCCTCACATATAAAGGGAGACCTATAAGACTCGTGACTGATCTCTCTTTTGAAACTTGGCAGGCCAGAAAGAATTGGCACGAGATTTTCAGTGTGCTAGACAGAAAAAATATGCAGCCGAGAATCCTTTATCCAGCAAGTCTGTCATTTAGAATAGAAGGAGAGATAAAGGTCTTCCCAAACAAACAAACACTGAAGGAATTTGTCACCACTAAACCAGCCCTACAAGAGATCCTAAGGGGGACCCTGTGAGACAAAGTACCAGA
Source organism: Puma concolor (assembly GCF_028749965.1). NCBI lineage: Eukaryota > Metazoa > Chordata > Mammalia > Carnivora > Felidae > Puma > Puma concolor. The sequence continues at coordinate 12,194,407 of NC_141677.1, forward strand.
GACATCACTACAAGCATAAAACATACAGACATCACAATGACTCTAAACCCATATCTTTCTATAATAACACTGAATGTAAATGGATTAAATGCGCCAACCAAAAGACATAGGGTATCAGAATGGATAAAAAAACAAGACCCATCTATTTGCTGTCTACAAGAGACTCATTTTAGACCTGAGGACACCTTTAGATTGAGAGTGAGGGGATGGAGAACTATTTATCATGCTACTGGAAGCCAAAAGAAAGCTGGAGTAGCCATACTTACATCAGACAAACTAGACTTTAAATTAAAGGCTGTAACAAGAGATGAAGAAGGACATTATATAATAGTGACAGGGTCTATCCATCAAGAAGAGCTAACAATTATAAATGTCTATGCGCCAAATACCGGAGAGCCCAAATATATAAAACAATTACTCATAAACATAAACAACCTTATTGATAAGAATGTGGTAATTGCAGGGGACTTTAACACCCCACTTACAGAAATGGATAGATCATCTAGACACACGGTCAATAAAGAAACAAGGGCCCTGAATGAGACATTGGATCAGATAGACTTGACAGATATATTTAGAACTCTGCATCCCAAAGCAACAGAATATACTTTCTTCTCGAGTGCACATGGAACATTCTCCAAGATAGATCATATACTGGGTCACAAAACAGCCCTTCATAAGTTTACAAGAATTGAAATCATACCATGCATACTTTCAGACCACAATGCTATGAAGCTTGAAATCAACCACAGAAAAAAGTCTGGAAAACCTCCAAAAGCATGGAGGTTAAAGAACACCCTACTAACGAATGAGTGGGTTAACCAGGCAACTAGAGAAGAAATTAAAAAATATATGGAAACAAACGAAAATGAAAATACAACAATCCAAACGCTTTGGGACGCAGCGAAGGCAGTCCTGAGAGGAAAACACATTGCAATCCAGGCCTATCTCAAGAAACAAGAAAAATCCCAAATACAAAATCTAACAGCACACCTAAAGGAAATAGAAGCAGAACAGCAAAGGCAGCCTAAACCCAGCAGAAGAAGAGAAATAATAAAGATCAGAGCAGAAATAAACAATATAGAATCTAAAAAAACTGTAGAGCAGATCAACGAAACCAAGAGTTGGTTTTTTGAAAAAATAAACAAAATTGACAAACCTCTAGCCAGGCTTCTCAAAAAGAAAAGGGAGATGACCCAAATAGATAAAATCATGAATGAAAATGGAATTATTACAACCAATCCCTCAGAGATACAAACAATTATCAGGGAATACTATGAAAAATTATATGCCAACAAATTGGACAACCTGGAAGAAATGGACAAATTCCTGAACACCCACACTCTTCCAAAACTCAATCAGGAGGAAATAGAAAGCTTGAACAGACCCATCACCAGCGAAGAAATTGAATCGGTTATCAAAAATCTCCCAACAAATTAGAGTCCAGGACCAGATGGCTTCCCAGGGGAGTTCTACCAGACGTTTAAAGCAGAGATAATACCTATCCTTCTCAAGCTATTCCAAGAAATAGAAAGGGAAGGAAAACTTCCAGACTCATTCTATGAAGCCAGTATTACATTGATTCCCAAACCAGACAGAGACCCAGTAAAAAAAGAGAACTACAGGCCAATATCCCTGATGAATATGGATGCAAAAATTCTCAATAAGATACTAGCAAATCGAATTCAACGGCATATAAAAAGAATTATTCACCATGATCAAGTGGGATTCATTCCTGGGATGCAGGGCTGGTTCAACATTCGCAAATCAATCAACATGATACATCACATTAACAAAAAAAAAGAGAAAAACCATATGATCCTGTCAATCGATGCAGAAAAGGCCTTTGACAAAATCCAGCACCCTTTCTTAATAAAAACCCTTGAGAAAGTCGGGATAGAAGGAACATACTTAAAGATCATAAAAGCCATTTATGAAAAGCCCACAGCTAACATCATCCTCAACGGGGAAAAACTGAGAGCTTTTTCCCTGAGATCAGGAACGCGACGGGGATGCCCACTCTCACCGCTGTTGTTTAACATAGTGCTGGAAGTTCTAGCATCAGCAATCAGACAACAACAGGAAATCAAAGGCATCAAAATTGGCAAAGATGAAGTCAAGCTTTCGCTTTTTGCAGATGACATGATATTATACATGGAAAATCCGATAGACTCCACCAAAAGTCTGCTAGAACTGATACATGAATTCAGCAAAGTTGCAGGATACAAAATCAATGTACAGAAATCAGTTGCATTCTTATACACTAACAATGAAGCAACAGAAAGACAAATAAAGAAACTGATCCCATTCACAATTGCACCAAGAAGCATAAAATACCTAGGAATAAATCTAACCAAAGATGTAAAGGATCTGTATGCTGAAAACTATAGAAAGCTTATGAAGGTAATTGAAGAAGATTTAAAGAAATGGAAAGACATTCCCTGCTCATGGATTGGAAGAATAAATATTGTCAAAATGTCAATACTACCCAAAGCTATCTACACATTCAATGCAATCCCAATCAAAATTGCACCAGCATTCTTCTCGAAACTAGAACAAGCAATCCTAAAATTCATATGGAACCACAAAAGGCCCCAAATAGCCAAAGTAATTTTGAAGAAGAAGACCAAAGCAGGAGGCATCACAATCCCAGACTTTAGCCTCTACTACAAAGCTGTCATCATCAAGACAGCATGGTATTGGCACAAAAACAGACACATAGACCAATGGAATAGAATAGAAACCCCAGAACTAGACCCACAAATGTATGGCCAACTCATCTTTGACAAAGCAGGAAAGAACATCCAATGGAAAAAAGACAGTCTCTTTAACAAATGGTGCTGGGAGAACTGGACAGCAACATGCAGAAGGTTGAAACTAGACCACTTTCTCACACCATTCACAAAAATAAACTCAAAATGGATAAAGGACCTGAATGTGAGACAGGAAACCATCAAAACCCTAGAGGAGAAAGCAGGAAAAGACCTCTCTGACCTCAGCCGTAGCAATCTCTTACTCGACACATCCCCAAAGGCAAGGGAATTAAAAGCAAAAGTGAATTCCTGGGACCTTATGAAGATAAAAAGCTTCTGCACAGCAAAGGAAACAAGCAACAAAACTAAAAGGCAACCAACGGAATGGGAAAAGATATTTGCAAATGACATATCGGACAAAGGGCTAGTATCCAAAATCTATAAAGAGCTCACCAAACTCCACACCCGAAAAGCAAATAACCCAGTGAAGAAATGGGCAGAAAACATGAATAGACACTTCTCTAAAGAAGACATCCGGATGGCCAACAGGCACATGAAAAGATGTTCAGCGTCGCTCCTTATCAGGGAAATACAAATCAAAACCACACTCAGGTATCACCTCACGCCAGTCAGAGTGGCCAAAATGAACAAATCAGGAGACTATAGATGCTGGAGAGGATGTGGAGAAACGGGAACCCTCTTGCACTGTTGGTGGGAATGCAAATTGGTGCAGCTGCTCTGGAAAGCAGTGTGGAGGTTCCTCAGAAAATTAAAAATAGACCTACCCTATGACCCAGCAATAGCACTGCTAGGAATTTATCCAAGGGACACAGGAGTACTGATGCATAGGGGCACTTGTACCCCAATGTTCATAGCAGCACTCTCAACAATAGCCAAATGATGGAAAGAGCCTAAATGTCCATCAACTGATGAATGGATAAAGAAATTGTGGTTTATATACACAATGGAGTACTACGTGGCAATGAGAAAAAATGAAATATGGCCTTTTGTAGCAACGTGGATGGAACTGGAGAGTGTGATGCTAAGTGAAATAAGCCATACAGAGAAAGACAGATACCATATGGTTTCACTCTTATGTGGATCCTGAGAAACTTAACAGGAACCCATGGGGGAGGGGAAGGAAAAAAAAAAAAAAAAGAGGTTAGAGTGGGAGAGAGCCAAAGCATAAGAGACTGTTGAGAACTGAGAACAAACTAAGGGTTGATGGGGGTGGGAGGGAGGGGAGTGTGGGTGATGGGTATTGAGGAGGGCACCTTTTGGGATGAGCACTGGGTGTTGTATGGAAACCAATTTGACAATAAATTTCATATATAAATGAAAATAAATAAATAAATAAATAATCTCGACACCCGACATGGGGTTCAAACTCATGACCCTAAGTTCAAGAGTCACATGCTGTACTGACTAAGCCAGCCAACCTCCCCATTCCCTGATTGTTTTTGAAATTTACTTTGTACTATATTAAATACTCACATATATTTGGGGTCTATTTCTGGATTAGCTCTTTGGTACTGGAGATCTATTAATCTTTGTCCCAAAGCTGTATCTTTTACCTGAAGTTGCTTTCTCATATATTTTTATTTAGTTTATTTTTTTAATTTCTTTTAGTTTATTTATTTTGAGAGAGAGAGTGAGCATGAGAGGGGAACGGGCAGAGAGAATGAGAATCCCAAGCAGGCTCTGCACTGTTAGCACAGCCCAATGTGGGTCTGGATCTCATGGACTGTGAGATTGTGACCTGAGCCAAAATCAAGAGTCGAGTTGCTTAACCGACTGGGCCACCCAGGTGCCCTGTTTCTCATATATTTTTAATACCTAATAATGTTAATCTACCCTATTACATTTTTCCATGAAATTTCCCTCTGAAAATTTTAAAAATGTATTCTGTTAAACTTATCCTTTTCTATCCATTTAGGAAACATTTTGTCAAATTTTAAAAACCATTCTGGGATATTTCTCAAGACTGAATTAAATATGTAAGTTAACTTGAAGATGACACATAGACATTTTATATAATATTTGTCTTCCTTTCCAGGAGCATAATATACTATCAATCTTCACTCATTCAAATCTTTTGTTTTAATTTTCCGTAAGTTTGTACTGTTTCTTCACAAAGCTCTTGTGTATTTTTCTCTCAAGCACTTTGTGTGTGGGTTTTGCTTTTGGAAATTGGCCCCTATTTGTAGGGTTGGTTTCCTATAATTACAGATAAAATGCTACGGACATCACGTGTGTGTGTGCATGTGTGCGTGTGTGTGTGTGTGTGTTTATGCTTGCACCCATACAGTTTCTTACATTCCATACAATATCCAGCTGTTTCGAGAGCTAAATGCTTGGCTTTCCCAGGTGCATATATAATCATGTTACTGGGAAATAATGGCATTTTCATTTCTTTATTTGCAATACTTAAATAACCCACATTAAACTAAACTGGTTTAATGGGTCTCGAAACTAGTTACAGCATGGAGTTATCCTACTAAAAATATTATTCTGGCTCCTAGTTAGTACTAAAAATAAACTAAAATCCTCAGATAAGTCTTTTTTAAGATTACCAAAGGGAGGCTCTCTGCTCCTCCCCACTGGACAGACAGTCTCCTCTTCTGGTGCTTTGCCAGCCACATCCCTGAGACACAATGGGGAAGCTCAGAGTAAACGGATTTGGCCATATCAGGCACCCGGTCATCAGGGCTGCTTTTAACTCTGGCAAAGTGAATACTGTTGCCATCAATGACCCCTTCATTGACTTCAAGTATGTGGTCTGCATGTTCCAGTATTATTCCACCCAGGGCAAATTCAACGGCGCAGTCAAGGCTGAAAACAAAACACCGGTCATCCATGGAAAACCCATTTTCACCTTCCAGGAGGGAGATCCTGCCAACATCAAATGGGGTAATGCTGGTGCTGAGTATGTTGTCGAGTCCACTGGGGTCTTCACTATCATGTAGAAGGTTGGGCCTCACTCGCAGATGGGCCTCACTTGAAGGTTATCATCCCTGCCCCTTCTACTGGTGCCCCCCACATTTGTGAGGGGTGTGAGCCATGAGAAGTACGGCGACACCCTCAAGATTGTCAGCAATGTCTCCTGTACCACCAACTGCTTGGCCCCTCTGGCCAAAGTCAACAATGACAACTGTGGCATCATGGGGGTCTCGTGGCCACGGTCCATGCCATCACTGCCACACAGAAAACTGTGGACGACCACTCTGGGAAACTGTGGCATGATGGCCGTGGGCTCGCCCAGAACATCGTCCTTGTTTCTACTGGCACCAAGGCTGTTTCTCCTGGCACTCAGGCTCAACCCTGAGCTGAAAGGGAAGCTCACTGTCATGGCCTTCTGTGTTCCCACCCCTCCCACGTGTCACTGGTTCATCTGACCTGCTGCCTGGAGAAAGCCGCCATATACAATGATATCAAGAAGGTGGTGAAGTGGGCACCAGAGGATACCTTCAAGGGCATCCTGAGCTACACTGAGGACCAGGTTGCCTTCTGCAACTTCAACAGTAACACTCATTCTTCCACTGTTGACACTTGGGCTGGTATTGCTCTCAATGACCACTTTGTCAAGCTCATTTCCTGCAATGACCACTTTGTCAAGCTCATTTCCTGGTACGACAATGAATTTGGCTATAGCAACCAGGTGGTGGACCATATGGTCCACGTGGCCTCCAAGGAGTAAGAGCCCCCTGGACCATCAGCCTCAGTGAGAGCAAGAGGAAGAGAGAAGCCCTCAGCTGCTGGAGATTCCTTGCCCCAACTTATCCCCCAACACACTGAGAATCTCCTGGACTCTACACAGTTTCCATCCCAGACTCCCCTGAAGAAAGGGAGGGCCTTGGGGAGCCCTCAATGAAGCGTACTGTACCATGTAATCATCCATAAAGTGTACTGTTCCAAGCCCCCCCCAAAGGAATACCAAAGAGAGAATACAAATGTAACAATAATAAAACTTAAAAAGATTGTTTTTCTCTGTTCACTTCCTATCTAATATCATCTTACACAAGGAGCTGTTCTTTTCTTCATCTCCAAACTCCTCTCTCTACCCCAAGTTCTTCAAATCCAGCCCACAGAGAGCTGCATCCTTCCCTTCCTCACCAACCACCTAAACTTTCCTGGGTTTTCTAATAACTCTTGTCATTATGTTTCTATTAATTTCTCCTTGCTGGCTTTCCCAGTCGTCTACCTCACCATGACCCTACTCAACACAAAAATCTCCCCAGCAGCAAATATTCAATTGAAATGAACTTAGAATGAGGTGAGGTTGGGGAAAAAGGGATTCAGGACATCTGCACCTACAATTAAGTGTATTTATTGAACGAATGACTGAATAATGCTCATTAGCTAAGAAAATCTAAATATTTTCAAATCCTGTGGTTCTCTAAATGCTTAAAAACATTATTTTTATTGAATTTTATAATACATGGAAAATTCTAGAAACCAGTTTCTTTAAAATTGTACACAATTTTTAAACTTAAAAAGTTTGAAAGCGGCTATTCCACGCGTTGCTTGGGGATACTGACTAATGGCCTCCCAGGATCAGGAAAATGCTTTAGCGCCATCTGCTGGCTCCTGGAGATATACCAGGCACTTACTCCAATGGATTGACCGATAATTTTTTTTCCCAACTCTTAGCTCCCTACCACTGCATTTCAAAATAACCAGAAAAAATAATTGTAACTTCTGGGGACAGCACCACAAGTGCTCAAGTTCATAATAATTTAAATGGCTTTGACTGGGACGTAATGGGAAGAACGAATACTTAACTGCTCAGTCCATTTACCAAGTCATGTGTTTGTTGCCTAAAGTGTAGATTTCCCAGGCCGAATTTACATTGCTCTTTTTATACATCTTGTTTCATCTTTCATCAATAGATATATTGTCAAGTATCCCATCAATTGTGACATATGATGCAAATAATGTGCAAATGAAAAAATTTTGAAATTTCTGAATAGTTTACTTTTGTTATAGTTAGAATATCTCTCAGTCATTCCTGTCACCATACTACTTTCATTCACTTACATTCTGATATACGTTTCTTGAATAAGAAAGAGATACAGACAGAAACAGCTTATACACATTTACATTCGTTCACTCATTTGTTCAGCCAAGAAATATTTATTGTCAACCATGCCCCAGGCACGTTACTTCCCAGCACAGATCCGTTAGTAAGCATGAGAAAGCCCTGTCTTCAATACCACCCTTGGGCCAGAGTAAGGCCTGAATTCATATCATGAATACATTTAAAAATTTGTTTAAAGGGGCGCCTGGGTGGCGCAGTCGGCTAAGCGTCCGACTTCAGCCAGGTCACGATCTCGCGGTCTGTGGGTTCGAGCCCCGCGTCAGGCTATGGGCGGATGGCTCAGAGCCTGGAGCCTGTTTCCGATTCTGTGTCTCCCTCTCTCTCTGCCCCTCCCCTGTTCATGCTTTGTCTCTCTCTGTCCCAAAAATAAACAAACGTTGAAAAAAAAATTAAAAAAAAAATAAATAAAAATTTGTTTAAAAATGTGGGATCCTGTCCCTCAAAGTCTGCCTTTTAGCACTGCTGCAGCATAACTTGAACATCCAGTCTCTGATTTGTGTGTTCAAGCATCAGGGAAATAGGTCTCTTGTCCTGTGTCCTCAAATAAAAGCAAACCCTGTTTGAATGCTCTGAAGGCTTATGAGTCGTACTGGCCTTGGACACTGTGTCAGAGCACAAGATTTGTACGTAAAAGGGCTTTAGGTGAAAGACAAATTGGTTAACTTGTCACGTTCTTGCTTTCAGACTGCATGAACACAATAGATTTCTGCATGATGGATTGTTATTCCCAAGCAGTTCCAAACACGTACTTTCTCGTTTCCTTTTGTTTTCCAATTTATGGGTTTGGATGTACTCATGAATTAGCAAAGTATTCCCAACAATTGGACATGGTAGCTGAAGATTGTTTCCAATATTAAATAATTCATGTGACTCTTAATTTGAAAATAGATATAGAGGGGCACCTGGGTGGCGCAGTCGGTTAAGCGTCCGACTTCAGCCAGGTCACGATCTCGGTCCGTGAGTTCGAGCCCCGCGTCAGGCTCTGGGCTGATGGCTCAGAGCCTGGAGCCTGTTTCCGATTCGGTGTCTCCCTCTCTCTCTGCCCCTCCCTCGTTCATGCTCTGTCTCTCTCTGTTCCAAAAATAAATAAATGTTGAAAAAAAATTTTTTAAAAAAATTAAAAAAAAAAGAAAATAGATATAGATGTAACATGAATGAAAGGTGATACTGATTCCTTACACTGGCAACTCGATGGACATTGAATGACAAACTTGTGAATAATTTATTTTTTGTGAAAATATTTAATAGGGTAATAACATTTACCAAAAAATAAAAAAGTTCCACTTTAATTTTATTTGAAAGTTTGTCATCAATTATAATCTATTTTGCCTTCCTAAAAGAAAGACAACTGTTGAAAACCAGTGAAAAATAAAATGTATTGACTTTTTAGTTAATTTCCATTTTTATGAAAATATATTCAAGTTTTGTATACTTTGAATATAATTAAATTTTTTTAAATCTTTTTTATCATTTTTGTCAGTGGAATGCCATTGATGAAAATCTGGCTTAAATAACATAACCGGTAATTTTGCTGAAATGAAAGCAGAATTTTTATGGGATAAATATATAGGAAATGTATTAGCTTTATATGTCTTTATTTCTCATCCAAAATCATCAGTCAATCAACATTATACCCAGACAGGTGCAATAATTAAGTACTGTCATCTTTTATATTTTGCTGTCTTTCGTTCATATAAAAACGTTTTTATTTTATCATAAATGTTTACTTGTCAAAGTTGGAGGTTATCCCTCCAACTTAACGGTAGAGGAAGAGGAGTTAACGGTGTGTTAGGTTGACTTATAACTATTTAGACTGATAGTAGTTCAATGTCTATTTGTACACTTGCCCAGCCCCCCTGATCTTAGGGGCAGGCTTCATGCCAGCCTATATGAAGACAGTATTCAGGTGAGAAGACACAAGAAATAAGTAAGCGAACAGATGAGGTCGATCAGGTAGTCGTAAGCGCTGTGCAGAAAATAGAAGCTTGGTGTATTTGATGGACAGAAAGAAGCTCTTTCTGTGACTGGAATGGAGTAAATGTCAAGATCAGTCCTGTCCGGGATGATCTCCGTATTGTCAAGAATTTGCAGTCAGGTCTCAGCTTAAATGTTCCCTCCTCAGAGATTTCTTCTCCAACCACTCAAACTAACGATGTCTTTTCTCTGTCACCCCTATCGTATGGCTTTGTAGCAGGATCATTAGAGTCCTTCTCACATTCCTTGATGCTTTTCTGGTTTATCTTTTTGCTTACAGTTTGTCTGTCTCTTCCTGGTGGTATGTGGAGTCCATAAGAGTAGAAAGGCCAGCTGTCTTATTTACCACTATATGCCTAGCCTGGCTTAAAGGACACATGGAATGAATCAAAGTATCATTACTATGTATTAAAAGGGGTGGGGTGAAGGAGGGAGACTATCTTTAAAAAAAACAACTCGTGGAGCACCTGGGTGGCATTTAATCCAATTGAGCACTGAAGTCCCCTTTGACAGTTCAGTTTGCAGTGGTCAAAAGCTCTAGGGGCTCAGTGGGTTAAGTGTCTAACTTCAGCTCAGGTCATGATCTCATGGTTCGTGGGTTCGAGCCCTGCGTCGGGCTCTGTGCTGACAGCTCAGAGCCTGGATCCTGCTTCGGATTCTGTCTGTCTGTCTTTCTCTCTCTCTCTGCCCTTCCCTGCTCACACTCTCTCTCTCAAAAAGAAATAAACATTAAAAATTTTTAAGAAAAAAAGAAAAAAAAAAACCAACTCATTTATTCAGATCACTCTTAGAAACTGTGGGGGTGGAAATAGAGTCCTTGCCCTGAATAGTGATTGAAATGAGGAACAAAATTCATTGCTCTGTCATAATGACATCCCTCATCAGATGAAAGAACATATGGTTAAAATTCCATCTCTGAAAGCCATGTTTATCCTTGCATCAAGAAATACGTATCAGTCATAGCTAAAATTATGGATTTAATGAATGTAAAATAGCAAAAGCCATGAAAAGAATTTTTAGGTAGAAGCAATGGAGAACAACACACGCCGTACAACTGATATTTTAAATTCAAATAACAACTGCAAAAGTAAGTTTGCTCTGTTCCTCAAATGAGTAATCAAACTGGGAGATGGGCATATAGTCACAAAATCCAAGGAAGAGATCATCAGAAAACAATCAGGAATATATCCAGAGAATTCTTCTAAAATGGAGAAAAATATCTAATTCAAAATCACAGTATATTTTAAAGTAAATGCTTTTTAAAAATATATATATGTATATATACATGCTGTGTATATATACCATACATATATATATTTCATATATATGTATATGAAACTTTGACTTGTTTTCTTACTTTCCTAGTTTACGTCCAAAGTAAAATTCAACATGGCACCGTATACCGTTGGAACTGACATAAAAAGGCATAAAACATTTCAACATGGAGCAAGCCAGCCGAGCTGAGCCTAGCTCTTTTAGGCAGGGTCGAGAGGCCAGAAAGGAGGAAGGCTTTAGGCACGTCCTCACAGGAGGAACCATGAACTTTTTGCCAGCTACAAGCCTTCAGCCTGGACTTCACTCCCTCATCACCATGACACCTGGATCTTTCCAATTAAGGAGGCAATTCAATTTGACAAGTTTCAATCCCTCATTTATCTATTAATCCAACCAATCCCAGTTAACCTACTTTTAATCCCTATTTTGCATAGAGGACCTAAATGAAAACTGTACTCGTGACCTTTCACCTTTAGATCTCTGCCCCCTCTTTGTCTTCTTCAGAGTGCAATTCAGGTTTCTATCTGACTCTGTCTTCCGAATTGCAATTCTCACTGCCCAAATAAATGCCAAGTTGCTTAAATTCTCTGTGAATTCTTTCCTGGTAGATGAAGAGTTGAACCAAATACCTGTAGCACTTTTTCTTTTTAACATTTTCATTTTGATAAAGCTTTAAAAAAATACTCAGAATTTTGTTTTAAAGTGGAAAAGCAAATATGCTTTGTGGATAAACTGGTACTGGTTTTCATTTTTTTACTACTTTAACTTCTCCCTAAGTTGATTGCTCTTGTTAAGCAAAATTCTCTTGACACATTAGAACACAAAAATTCCTTTGAGAGGTCTGCTTGGTTGGGTGAAATAGATATCACCAGAAGTTAAAAAGATCATGTTATTTTCCTAAGGCAATTAACACCACATAGTTATTATTGTAAAAGATTATTAACTACCTACAGATATTTTGGAGGTTGTTTTGAATGCTGTTAAAGCAAAACAGCAAAAGACTGTGCTAATGGGGCACCTGGGTGGCTCAGCTGGTTAAGAGTCGGACTTTGGCTGAGATCATGACCTCACAGGTTAGCGAGTTTGAGCCCTGCATCTGGCTTGCTGCTGTCAGCAAAGCCAGTTTGGGATCCTCTGTCTCTGTCTCTCTTTCTCTCTCTCGTTTCCTAGCTTGCGCGCTTCTTTCTCAAAACAAAACAAAAACAAAAAGCCATTAAAAAAAAAAAAGACTGTGTTAATAAAAGGCAGAGAATACTTGTTAAGTATATAAGCAGGGAGCCCCCAAATTTGTAACTGTGTTTCCAACAATCTTCAGGGAAAAGGGTGACTAAAAGAGTGACATCCTGGTACGGAAGAAAGTTCCATCACTTGAGAGTAATGAATGCATCCAGAAAAAGATGTAGGATATCCCATTACTCCAGCGACCTGGATAGCTTCTTGGAGAGACCACTCCGCTCCCTTTTGTAGTACCTACCACCTGCTTCGGAAACAGATGGTGGTATAGCCATGTTATTCAGCACCATTAACCTATATATTAAGAATATTATTCAGCAACATTAACCTATAATGATGCCAAGACCAGTGGTTGCCTGCGGCCAGGTGTAGGAGTGGGCATCACAGCAAAGGGGCAAGAGGAAACTTTTGGAGGCAATGGAAACTTCCTATGTCCTGAATGGGGAGAGTTACATCTGCATTTGTTAAAACTCATAGAACTGTTGAACTGAGTTGGGCAATTTGGTTTGTATATTGTATCTCAACAGGGTTAACTTTTTTTTTTAATTTTTTTTTCAACGTTTATTTATTTTTGGGGCAGAGAGAGACAGAGCATGAATGGGGGAGGGGCAGAGAGAGAGGGAGACACAGAATCGGAAACAGGCTCCAGGCTCTGAGCCATCAGCCCAGAGCCCACGCGGGGCTCGAACTCACGGACCGTGAGATCGTGACCTGGCTGAAGTCGGACGCTTAACCGACTGCGCCACCCAGGCGCCCCCCAACAGGGTTAACTTTAAAATAAAATTTAAAAAATTAAGTATGCGTTTTCCAGGAATGCAAAGTGGTCGGTGACAGGATGGTCCCCAAGATCCAAGGCGGTGGCAACCACCATTCATAGAGCGGCTCGCATCGTTCGATCAGCAGCTCACCTCATGAAATTCTCAGCCTTTCCCCACTTCATAGAGAAGGTAACAAACTCAGATGAAATAATTCGGTGGAGCTCAGGGGCGCTAGCGCCGGGATTTGAGCCCACTCAACGTGACTTCATAGCTCACATTTTTAACCGCTGGCTAATCTGCTGGTACACAGTGAAAGCTGGATAAACGTATGTTGAATGAATGGTTCCAGCTACAGATCCCTAACGCTCACAAAAGTGTAGCCCTGAGACTGAAACCCTCAGGCACAAAGCCCGGCGCGGACCGCCAGCCCCAGCACAGGAGCCGGACCCAACCCAGACCCAGAGCCTGAAATCTGGCACGGCGAAGGGGCGGGGCTTCGACGTAGGGAGGCGGAGCCATCGTATCGTACTTCTGGCAAGCTTGTACCTCTTCTCTTGCCGTAGTGCCTGAAACCGGAAGCCCCTGTGAAGCATGCTTTGAATTTCCGGGCGAGAGCCGGCCGCTTTGGTAGCATGTGGGAACTGCCGTGAAGGCTGGTCACTCCGGACTTGCGTCCCGAATTCGAGCTCTCGGTGAGCAGGAGCTGCAGGGGAGTAGACGGTGTACCAAGGGAGGGTGAGGTGTCCGCGGGTTTTCGAGTCTCGCGTGGTCGGGGCTGAAGAAAGCCACGGCGCGGCCCCAGGAACCTGCGTTAACGCTGTTGCTGTGGCGTCTGTACCCTGGGGTCCGGGAGTCCCGGGACAGCCGGCTGTGTGTCCGTGACGGCGCTGAGTGCGAAGAAAGTTACTTGTATGCGAGGCATTAGAGGCTCGTGGTTCAGCCACCTGTGGTTTTCTAGAGACTTCTCACAGTGTCTTTGTTTTTTAGCCTGTGTTTTTAGAAATCCGCCTGCGTGGGAGATGACGTCCTTAGCCCAGCAACTCCAACGCCTCGCCCTCCCTCAGAGTGACCGCAGTCTGTTATCGAGAGATGAAGTTCCTTCTTTGTTGTTTGACCCCAAGGAAGCGGCCACCATCGACAGGGACACCGCTTTTGCCATTGGTGAGCTACCCGTTAATTAAGAAAAGGTCTTCGAAACACCTGTTTTGGGGATGTTGCTGTATTGTTTTCTCTTCTGACCCTCCCTCTTCCGTTAAGAGTTTCCAGTTTGTTGACTTATGTTGTTCAGAGAAAGAGGATAACAAATAACTATGTGCTTGATGCTTGAAACGTGGCAGTATCTGAATTTCACAGATGAAGAGACAAAGGTTGGGAGGTTAACTAATGTGTGGAGTGGACAGTCAAAAAGAGGCTGGAGGCGTGGCTGGGGTCGAGGAGGAGCCTTCCCAATTCCTACGGGAACTGGCCTGATTCTTGCAAGGGATTTTTTTTTTTTTTTTTTTTAAAGAATGGTACCTGCCAGGCAGAACTTTCTGTTCTGGTTGGGGAGATGATTTGTTTTTTATGTTGAAAACTAGAAATCTATGTTTGGGACTGTATTACAGGTTATACAAGATTTTTAGGGATAAGTAAAACTGAGTTTGCTTGCACAGAATTGTTAAAAATACACTGTCCTTTTCCTAGGATGCACTGGCCTGGAAGAGCTGCTTGGGATCGATCCTTCCTTTGAGCAGTTTGAAGCACCGTTGTTCAGCCAGCTGGCAAAAACATTGGAGCGCAGCGTTCAGACCAAAGCAGTGAACAAAGAGCTGGATGAAAACATTTCATTATTCCTTATTCACTTGTCCCCTTACTTCCTGCTGAAGCCAGCACAGAAGTGTCTGGAGTGGTTGATTCACAGGTAACAAATTAATTTACAGAAATAACTATGGGCTAACAACTGTGATCTTTTTTTAAAAATTAGGTAATGAGAACACAAGCCAATTTAAAGCTGAGAAATTAGGTCTATGAAGAGGTTAACACGATGTCTGTAAGATGAGATAAGCTTGCCATTCTGTTAAACTCCTTTTGTTGGCAGAAATACAACTACTGGAGATCTTGAGTTAATAGACCAACTATATTAGTTCCAAGGAGCTCACATCACTTTGCCACTACAAACTGTTACCGCGTATTTGGACCAAAGGATATTATTAAACTTCTTTCTTGCCAAAATAACAAAACCAGTGCTTTGGGAAGAAGCAAACAGTATCCTCTAAAATACCGTAACTTAAGAAAAACAACAATAGCTAATGTACATTGAGCATTTACATACCAGGTTCTGTGGTAAGCACTTTGCACGCACCGTCTCAATGCTCACAGCATTCCTACAGGAAGGTACGTGTGTTATCCCCATTGTACACTTTACAAAATTGAGGCATAGAGGGGTTAACTTACCTAGTCACACAACTAGTGATCTGAGATACAAGACTGTTTCCAGGGTTTGACTCTTTGGAAATTGTCTTAGTAAGGATATTCAAGTTTATTTCCTCACTGAATTGGTATCACATCACAGCTTACACACTTTTGTTTATTCTGCCACGTGTTGTATGTTTTAAAAGTAGAAAGAGCTTTATTTCATTAATTGGAGACATGGGGATAAAGTGATTTCCCTTCTGGACACAAGTGAGTCATTAAGAAAACGTTAAGTTTAACTTGGGTCTTCTGATGATCAGAACACTAGAGTCATCAGACAGAAAACAGCAATTCTGTAATATTTCCCTTTTTCTTCTAGCATTTAATTCCTTCCCCCCAGCATTGGTGGGATCATTAGCACAAGGAGTACTTTTTTTAATTTATTCATGTAACTTATTTATTAAGTAAACATTAGATTCAACACAAGGTTAAATAGGCTGCCCTTGGTTATTGTTTTGAAGTAAAGGTGTTTGCAAAGTTTGGGGCTGTTGTGCTGCCTGAAGTAGTTGAGGAAAGCTTCACGAAGAAAGTAGCATCTTGGCGAATAAGTTTAACGTGTAATAGAAATAAGAGGAATCACTTCGCTGGGAGAATCAGGAAAAGCATCCTGAACACGGAAGCATTTGAGCTAGGTCTTCAAGGCTAGAAAGGCTTTAATGTATCTGATGTGGCTAATGAGCCTGTCTTACTATGGTAGAGGGACCAATACAGAGTTGTGTGAAGTTTAGGGACAAATTATATATAGTTGTAATCTGACAATTTCTTCTAATTCAGAGAAAGTAATGTGATTTTAGTCTTCTGGTTTTAGAATTCTGATAAGCTGAGGAAGCTGAACTTTAGAGCATGGAGAGGAGCCGAGCATTGCTGCCTAGTTGACCAGTTGGTTTTCTGTTGATTTGACCACAGTGGTCCTGCAGTTATGTTAATTTAATAGTGTTTGTTTTTTTTTTTTAAGTTGAGAGAAAGTGAATGGGATGTAAATTTTTATATTGAATAGTAAAAACTATTACAGCATAAGAGTTGACGGAACTCTGTTGAGAAGTACTTTAATGCAAAGTAGAGGCTTATCACTTGGTGCTCTTTATCTTGCGTTTCGTCATGTACTTGTTTTTACTGATACTTAATTCTGAGTGGTTCTAGCTCGTTGATAGAGAATCTGGACATGGAAGGAAATATGTGCTTGCAGGTTTTGTGTCATTTCAAATTGCTTGCTTTTCTCCCCCCAGGTTCCATATCCATCTTTATAATCAAGATAGCCTCATTGCTTGTGTTCTACCATACCACGAGACCAGAATATTTGTACGGGTTATACAGCTTCTGAAAATTAATAATCCAAAGCACAAATGGTTTTGGTTGTCACCAGTTAAGGTACGATTGTTGAATGACATGTGTCTATAATCATTACAGGTCTTGATTAAGGGATACAATTTGGAAAAAATGAAGTCCTTAGTGCTCCTACAGGTAGTCCAAGTATTACCTCCATCACTTTTATTTCCTAACTTCTAGTTGAATTTGGCATTTACTTGGCACCTGACATTAGGCTAGGCAATTCTCATTATATTATCTTTGTTTTTCACAAAACTGTTTTTACAGATGAGCACAGGCTAAGAGAATTACTTGCCCGAGTTCAAATAACTATAAAGTGACAGGATTTGAATTTAGATCTGATTTTAAAGTTTATTATCTTTCCACTACACTACTGTCTGACATTTTAGATCTTGGAACTGAACTGAATTGCTTTAAAAAAAATTGGAGGTGAAGAAAAGAAAAATACTTCAAAAAATTAAAAGGATAAGGATGATGGACTTAAGGAAATTATTAAAATTGATTAAAAAAAGATGCTATCATTTAGTCTGTAGATGATTAAAAGGATGGTTGCCTTACAGGAAGGGTCTGGTAAGGATCACTTAGCATGGTTTTGTGATAAAATGACTGATTTGGCCATTTTCACTTTGTTTGCAACATACAGTAGAAGAAAGTACATTTATGTTGACAAGAATTTTACTGAATATTAAGAATGGCAATTCAGGCTAGGAGGAGCACAGATGGGACAAAAGTAGACTAACAGACTGTGGGACCTTGAAAAGAGTTAATTTGATGTGTGATGATAGTGAGGTCAGTGATCAGAATTAGTAAAAAGAAAGGAATGGGAATTTTTAATTGGAAGTACAGTTTAAGAGTTTGGATGTAAAGCACTTGAACCAATGAGTGTTCAAGAAGTGAAAGACAACCCATAATAAAGCTTACCAAACTACTCCCTCTGCTAATATAACATCAAGGTCATTTTTTTTTCCCCTACTCTACACACAGACGCTGATGCTCTCTAGACACATTTGTTTCAGGTATGCAACTCCACTCACCTATTAAAGTTCACTTCAGATTCTCCTTTCTTTTAGTTATTCAGTGTTTATTGAGCACCCCGTACATGCCATGTGTGGTGTAAGCGGTGGGAATAGCAGTATAAGGTTTCTGGGTTCCTAGTCTATCTCTATTACTAGTGTTCTTGTAAAGCAAAGACAACCACAGCACATTGGCTTAAAAACCCAATCTAACTAGTAGAGTTCCTAAGAATGTAGAGAATTCAGATATAGATAAATACATATGAAAATGCAGCACATGGTAAGTAGGCAGTATTCACTGAGTACCTCTACCCCCATTGCTGATCTCTTGGATTTCTAAAGTTTGCACAATTTTATATGTTCATTTCCTCTCTACCACCAGCTATATGGAGAGACTGTATTTTGTATTAACTGCACCAGTACAAAGTTGTACTGTGGTAGGTACTTTAAAAAATGATCAGTTGATCAATATCCCTAATGATGATTGGTTCTTTCTGTCTATAACAGCAACATGGAGTGCCCTTAGCTAGGGGAACTTTGATTACCCACTGCTACAAAGATCTTGGATTCATGGATTTCATTTGTAGTCTGGTGACAAAATCTGTGAAGGTGAGTAGTATCTGGTTCCCTGACTCTCTGATTCCATTAAAAGATTGCTTGCTTTGAGTGAAGAAAGGCATTCCCCGATAACTGTACTTAGAAGAAGTTCCTTTTGTTAAGCGAGCTACTGTTCTGGAACATGAGCAGCTTGAATCAGTCTTTCGTCACAAAAGGTGTTTTCCTACAAAAATAAATTACTCTGTTTCTTGTCAAATTCTGTTTACAGTGACTGTTTAAGAGGGGATCAGAAGTCAGGATTGTTCATTCTTGTCATATTTAATTGAACCATTGCATTTGTGTATTTAATGTTGTATATGGTAAACATAAAAATGTCAGTCTGAAGTAGTGGAGGGGAGCTGTAAACATTCTTATATGTTTATCTAATTGGCCTTGTTTTTTTTTTTTTGTTTTGTTTTGTTTTTGTAACCTGTGCTCTGTGTTTTTTTGTTGTAGGTTTTTGTTGAGTATCCTGGGAGTTCAGCTCAGTTGAGAGTGCTCTTAACTTTCTATGCTTCTACCATCGTGTCTGCTCTAGTGACTGCTGAGGGCGTATTGGATAATATAGTCGCCAAGCTATTTCCATATATCCAAAAGGTTGGTCCTGCTCGGGTGTAGATTATTTTGTACTTGAAGGAGTTTCCTGGCTTTATGAAAATTTCACTTAGACATAACTATTTTTAAGTTGACAGCATAGTTCAGAGGGTTGGCAAGATTTCATTTTTAGGTAAAAAATCTGACTTTTTTGTCTTAAAAACTTGCAAAAGTGGGATCTTATTTAGGGCTCATTAAGAATAAATGTTGGCTATTTGGCCCTGACATTACCTTTCAGATTTGTTTTCTTAGCAGTCATCTTGACTCACTGGAAGCAGAATGGATTAGAAAGTCTCCATCAGGGCATATGCTCTTACTCTTTTTACAGTGACTTCCACTTCTCAGTGTTTCTTCTTCCCAGGTGCTTTGTTGCCTACCTACCACCCTCCCAGATTCCCTGTGGAGGTACTGCTTAGGTACTGCTTTCACTTCCTGCTGGTGTCCCAAAATTACTGTCTTTGTTTTTTTTTTTTTTTTAATGTTTATTTATTTTAGAGAGAGAGAGAGAAACAGAGCATGAGTGGGGCAGGGGCAGAAAGAGAGGAGGAGACACAGAATCCGAAGCAGGCTCCAGGCTCTGAGCTGTCAGCACAGAGCCCGACGCGGGGCTCGAACTCACAGACCGTGAGATCATGACCTGAGTCAGTCGGACGCTTAACCGACTGAGCCTTCCAGGCGCCCCTGTTGTCTTTGTCTCTGAAGTCTCCTTTACACTGGTGGGTGTTTGCCCATAAAAGAAGAGCCTGTTGGCCCTTGTTAGCATATGTAGTGGATTTTCAAGTTGGGAGACCTGCTGAGATCCCTCCTCTCATCCAAGAGATTTAACCTCATCTCTGTGTGCTCAGGAAAGAGGCTAAATTCTGAAGAGTTGTTGACTCTTCAACGTACGTTAGGTAGTATTAATCTCTCATTTATGGCATTTTTAATTTGTCAAGGTAAAGTAACATTTTAAGTAAAGTTAAAAGATACAGCTTATCATTTTTCCTTGTATCTTAAAAACTATTTAGGGGTTGAAATCATCTTTACCAGATTACAGAGCTGCAACGTACATGATAATATGTCAGATTTCTGTGAAAGTGACAATGGAGGACACCTTCGTCAATTCGTTGGCTTCACAGATCATCAAAACGTTGACCAAAATTCCTTCTTTGATCAAGGATGGATTAGGTTGCTTAATAGTGCTCATGCAGAGACAGAAGCCAGAGAGCCTTGGGAAAAAGTACGTACGATTGAATTGGGAAATGATGATAAATACAGGAGAATGAAAGTATTTTGAATAATTCTTTTTAAAGATAAATTGTATACTTTTTTTTTAAATTGCTATATATTATCTGACTTTTGAAGTTAGCATTTTATGTACTTGTTTCTTCAAAGGCCATTTCCTCATTTGTGTAACGTTCCTGATCTTATTACAATACTTCAAGGGATTTCTGAAGTCTATGATGTTAGTCCTCTTCTGCGTTACATGCTTCCCCATCTGGTCGTCTCCATCGTTAATCATATTACAGGTTCGTGGTTGTATATTATGTGTCCAGAAGCGTAACGTCTAAGATTTGATTCTCTTAAAATTGTTAACATCTGTAAGATATTTCAAGTTTGTGCTAATTGTTTTGTGTAATTTTTTTTTTTTTAATGTGAAAAACATTTGAGGTGGGAGTACATTGGTTGAAGGAGATATTTGTTAATTGATATGCTCAGAATTCTGGTGTGTCTTTTTAATGTGTGTTCTATTTTAATGTTTATTTATTTTGAGAGAGAGAGTTTGTGCACAAGTAGGGGAGGGACAGAGAGGGAGAGAGAGAGAATCACAAGCAGGCTCCACACTGTCAGCACAGAGCCTGACACAGAGCTCCATCCCGTAAACCGTGAGCTGCGACCTAAGCCTATACCAAGAGTCAGATGCTTAATCGGCTGAGCCACCCAGGAGCCTCTAATGTGTGTTTTTAAACAATCTCTTCGTTAAAAAGGCTATGGAATTATTTTAAAATGATTAACATATGTTACCCAGTAAAACTTTCCCTTCTCATTTAGATACTTAATGAACTTCAGTGACTCATGTACGACAAATATTCAGTTGCCAAAAAAGTTTTTCTCCTTGGAGTCAATGAACATAAAAGTCCTTTGAGTCACTGAACATGGCAGACCAAGAAAATCGCATACATAAAAAAACCCAAATTTTGGGGCACCTGGATAGCTCAGTCTGACTTAGGCTCAGGTATGATCTCACGGTCCATGAGTTCAAGCCCCATGTCGGGTTCTGTGCTGGCAGCTTGGAGCCTGGGGTCTGCTTAGGATTCTGTGTCTCCCTTTCACGCTCTCTGCCCCTCCCCCACTCACGCTCTGTCTCGATCTCTCAAAAATGAATAAATGTTAAAAAAAAAAAAACACCACATTTTTAAGAAGCCGTAAAAACGGTTATTAAAAATGATTATTTCCATTATATGCTTTTTATCTTTCAATAAATAGAGAAGTACAAGAAGAAATGTTTGGTCCTGTTGCCACTTAGACTAAGAAAAACATACTAGGGAAGACATCT
Organism: Puma concolor; assembly: GCF_028749965.1. Taxonomy (NCBI): domain Eukaryota; kingdom Metazoa; phylum Chordata; class Mammalia; order Carnivora; family Felidae; genus Puma; species Puma concolor. The sequence continues at coordinate 12,216,015 of NC_141677.1, forward strand.
CTAAAGTGTGTCAGTTTATTGGAAAATGAGCTTTCCCTAACCGGATCTTGGTTTAGATATGTGTCAGAGATATGAGTAGCATGTATAAAAGTATATTTTTCCTATTCTGGTGGTGATGTGGTCCCAATCTTTGAAGGCAGGGCTACCAGCTGATTGGTAATATATGTGCAGTAAATGTGGAATAGAAGATGATGGCTCAGTTCAGTAAGGCGCATCAAGATGCAAGCTGAGCCTGCTTTCAGAGCTAGTTTCCTGGGCTCTAGGCTTGGGTCCCAACTTCAACCACTTGTAATATGACCTGGCACAACTATGTTTTGGACCTCTGTTTTATAAATAAAGCATGGAAAACTTGTTTTTAAAAACGTAGAGAATTTCAGGTAAAGCATAAGTGAGGGTAATGTATACAAAAATGTAAAAAATATACATAGCTGAATAGGTGAGATACACTTTTATAAACAGGTAAAAAGCTGGATACCAATATATATGGTTTAAAATGATTCCTGTAGAAGACTTTTCTGCTGTAAGTAAATTTAATAATGTAGGTGCAAAAGAATTTTTCCCCATCAATTTTAATTTATGTTGTATGCTAAGGTGAAGAAACTGAAGGGACAGATGGTCAAATCTACAGGAGACATTTAGAAGCTATACTTACAAATATATCACTGAAGAACAACTTAGACCATTTGCTGGCTAGGTAAGCTGTTATTTCTGACATGCTTTTGGTTTGTATCTTTGGGGCTTAGTATACGTTTTAGAGTTGGGTAGCAGTCTTCCAGTTTCTCTTTATGATGCATTTCTTGATTTGTCCATATCATTTCATTAATTACTTAGTGCAATAATGATGGCAGTAGAAGGAAAAAGTAATTTGTTTTTAATGCTTAAATGGGATTATGGAAAGTTAATAGTTAAGCTAAATTTGGGTTATAGCTACATGGAACTAGTGGTTGATCTGAGATTCCTATTAATAACTGCGTCAAAATGCCTGAAACAATGCATCGCAGTTAGTATTTAGTAAATATCAATTAGAAACTTAATATTGAGGGTGTGAAGTGAAAATTCTTTTCTGTAAAGATAGCTCAGTCTCCCATTTTCTTTTTTCACTTAAAGGGCAACTTGATACAGTGAAAAGAATGTAGGCATTACAGTCAGACATGGGCTTGAATCCTTCCTCTCTCATTTCCAGGAGAGTAGAGTAGTAAGTTCTGAAGGTCAGACTGCCTGGATCTGGTTTTGCTGTTGTGTAACATTGGCCTTTCTGCTGTTGTGTGTCATTCGTGCCCCTCGCTCACGGAATTGGCTTGTGGATTAAATGAGAGTAGACGTGGGAAGTACTGTTGAGAGTGTGGGCCCCGGAGTCCAGCAGGCTTTGAGAACCTGCTCTACTGTTGATGGCACAGGAGGGCTCGCTGAGCACTGGCTGCGATGGCTGTCCTCTGATCGCAGGCAGATTACAAGAGTTCTCAGCCCTGGTTTTTGCATATGTAAAATAAGAATGACTGGTACCTTGTGGAAATATGGCAGAAGTATTTCTGAAGCATCTAAAATATAATGGGTGCTCAATAAATAGTAGCTCTCATGTCTGCTGATACTTGTTTTGTTTTGCAGCCTTCTTTTTGAAGAGTATATTTCATATAGTTCACAGGAAGAAATCGGTCCTGATAAAGTATCTTTGCTTAACGAACAGTTTCTTCCACTTATCAGACTTTTGGAAAGCAAGTAAGTTGTGTGTTTCTGCCCTTGTTGAATGTGTGTGTCTTGTTTTATTAAAAGAAGATTCACAGGTCACATCATAACATAGGGAATGAATTGTAAAGAGGCTGGTTCCCCCCCCCCCCCCCCCCTTAAGGAAGACCGGTATGGGATTAAGTGTATTTGACCTATACTTTCATATAGGAAATAGGGGCCATTTTTGTATAGAGAGATGTTACTGTTGGAATACTTTTAAGGTTTTATTTGTATCTTTTTTATACACGTATCATGTGTGTGGTTAGTGACTTCGTTAAGAATAATTAGCTCTTTATTTTCTTCCCAGGTATCCCCGAACATTAGATGTTGTATTAGAGGAACGCCTAAAAGAAATTACAGATCTAAAAAAACAGGAGCTTTTTCATCAGTTTATCTCTCTTTCTACAAGTGGAGGAAAGTATCAGGTAAGTTTTTCTTCGGAGGAATTACTACAATTATGGGTATATTTGTGTGGTTATTTAAGGAATTCTGGAGATAAATTGGCTAGTTCACTCCTTTCTTTGCAACTTTCGTGGACAGGTGAGATTTAGTACAGTTTCCCTAGTTCCCTGAAGGGAAGCTGTGAGGCCTCAACTCAGTTATGCATTGAATTGTTGGAAAGAGGCATGGCAACGTAAATAACTGCATGTGATACTTCTTTCAGGAAAAGTATGTTTTGGAAATGTTATTAGCAGTCATCAAAAGGGGGCTTCACTCAGGTTTCCAGTGTGTCCTTATTTTTTTGCTATGTGTGCACTAGCCGCATGAGGCTGTTCAAGTCACTGGTGAGCATAAGGGAGGCAGATTTTAATTTCATGATCATGTTAGAACTTCAGAAATTTCCTGTCAGTTCACCCTAGATCGATCTATTTCTACTAGAAGTTAGACATTTGAGCAGTTTTTACAGTTAGCCTTGAAAATAAATGTTATGAGGAGAAATGTGATTGTTTAGGTTTTTCTCTTTTGTAATTAGACCTTCATCTTTAATTAGTTTCATTTCCAATATTAGGATAATAGATTTCCTTTTTTCGTCTTTTTACATAAGTGAGGTAAGTTGTCATTAATTTGACTGTCATTGTTTTATTATTTAGGTGAATTGCTTTCTGTGTTCAGTGACCAATTTTTTTAATTCATATTTTCATTTAGGTGCTAATACACTGATTTATTTCAGGTGTTTCTCAGTCTGAAGTTAGATCCGTATAATGAATACAAAGTTACTTCACAGAATTGCTTCACTAAATAAACCTACACATAGACACAAGTGTACTCTCAAAATCACAACATTTACAATGCTCATTTTTTTCATCTATTGTAACTCATTACGTTCTAGAGACAAAGATTTTACTTTTTGGTTTCTGGATTTAGATGGTTGTTATCAAATGAGTTGGGCATTTTAGGGCAGTTTTCTCTGGTTTTTATTCTTGATCAGATGCTCAGATTTAATGGTGAAATCATTTGGTGATTGTGATGAATTCTGTAGTTTTTAGCAGATTCTGATACGTCTTTGATGCTCAGTCTGAACCATCCACTTGCTCCTGTGAGACTTCTGGCTATTAATCATCTGAAAAATATCATGAAGACATCAGAGGTTTGTTTCAGATAGCTTCATTTGTGATATTTTTATCCTTAAAATGCACAGTGTAATTCTAGAAGAGGAAATTGGAACTTACCAACTACAATTGATATTATGTAATTACAGACACAAGGCAAATATCACAGAGAGTACATTGGACCATACATGCCAGTAGCCATCATTTATTAGAGCAGCCATGCTCTAATAACCTCTATATTCGTGTTTCCACATTGCAGATTATTACTTCAGTGTTTTTCAGGCTATGATTTCTAGATCATTTACAGAGGTTCACCAATTATCTGAGAATGTTGTAGTTTTGAAATTTGACTTTGGTACTCTTAAGTTCAATATGAGTGTATTTGGGGACATTGGAATTACAGCTTTTCGAACACTGTTCCATGATTTCAGTACCTCTGGTTATATTTGTTTCAGATTTTGGTGGCTGTGAATAGTAAGTACGAAGGCTAACTTAATTTGTAAATAATGTCTTTTTACCAAAATGGTATTTTACCAAGACTTTGCAGTAATTGAAATGGAGCAGTATTTTCTGAGCTTCAGCCATTCAAACAATTCTGTCACAATTTTTGCTGTTCGAGCTTATCACTAATACTATGTTTTTAAAATTTTTCTCTGGCTTTCAAATGGACTAATTTTTTTTTACATTGTTGTCAAGTCATGAGTTTGAAGGGTTAACTGGTGTAGACATTTAGTGTAGTTACTATAAAGGAAGAGTGTTCATCTGTGTGATAATCTAAATCTTCTCATGTAGTACTATTGCATATTTGGAACATTTCGGAAGAGAAAAGTGGTCCTAGAGTTGAGTGTCCTCATGGCACACCATAGTATGAACATGCTGAACTTGAACTTGTGTCATGATAGCTAGAACCAGATTCATATCACAAATAGAATTTAATTTCAGAGTGCAATCATAATTACCATAGTAAATTCATTTCAATTTGAGTTTTTTGGTTTTGCAAGGCTTTGTGATAGTGGACTTAAAATTTTTTGGTTTATATTTATATTATCTTTGGTTTACTTTATATTTTTGTGTTACTTCGTTTTAAAATGATACGTAAATAATAATAGCAACATTAGGATCTGGGAGGATTTTTTTTTTTAACATTTATCTTATTTACGTATTTTTTGAGAGAGAGACAGAGAGAGCATGAACGGGGGAGAGACAGAGAGAGGGAGACACAGAATCCGAAGCAGGCTCCAGGCTCTGAGCTGTCAGCACAGAGCCCGATGCAGGGCATGAACTCATGAGCTGTGAGATGTGACCTGAGCTGAAGTTGGATGCTTAACTAACTGAGCCACCCAGGCACCCCAAGAATGTTTCTTTAAAAATGGTTGATGTGATACTCAAATTTATAATCTGTAGCTTTGATTCATTTCTGATCTGGCATAAATTACGTCTCACAAGGTGTTGATAGGTTTGCGTTAGTGATTTGCTGGATAATTAAACCATAGCATACTGGTCTTCATTGTGATAGGAAGATCCCAGTGTCTAGAATGAAAAAAAGGATTCCTAGAAGCTCCTAATATTATATCTGAAGGTGTTCTTGTCCTTCTTTTAATCCCTTTCTTTCCTGTCCACTTCTGGATTTGGTTAGTGTTTCAATAAAGGCCGTTGTACACATTCACCTTTTAGATTTAAGCATGGTTAACTGTCTTCAGATTGGGATATTTGACTACTTGCTAGCTATTTAGAAAATTTTGGTGATATTTGCTATGTGAAAGTTGGACTTCAGTTTGTGAATTCTAGGGATTTTAGTTTTATCTCCCAACAGAGTGCCTTATTATTTTTTGTAGCATTATTTATATTTTTTTCACCACCCATAGATAAGGATATACTTAGGTTGATTTGCTATCTTACCTTTTTGTTACTGTGAATGATTACGTGCTTTATTTTCTTTTGTAAATGAAAAAAAATAATCTTTTTGGCAGACTGGCTTCGCAGTGCTTGTCCTTACTCTTGTAAAAATCTTGATAATAATAGCTGACTTTAATAGTGTTTACTACGTAAAAGGCCTCGTTCTAAGCACTGATGTGTATTGTTTAATCTTGTAGCAGTTCTTTGGAGTTGGTACTGTTACTCGCTCTGTTCTCTGGTGGAGAATAGTGAGGCCTGGAAAGGTTAAATTACCCAGTCGGTCGCACAGCTGGTAGGTGGGTAATGCCAGAATTTAAACCTAGATATTCTGGTTCTTGAGTCTTTGCACTCTCAATATCCAGGCTCTGATTTAACAAGATGAACTTCTTTTTTTTTTTTTTTTTTTTTTAATTTTTTTTCAACGTTTATTTATTTTTGGGACAGAGAGAGACAGAGCATGAACGTAGGAGGGGCAGAGAGAGAGGGAGACACAGAATCGGAAACAGGCTCCAGGCGCTGAGCCATCAGCCTGACGCGGGGCTCGAACTCACGGACCACGAGATCGTGACCTGGCTGAAGTCGGACACTTAACCGACTGCGCCACCCAGGCGCCCCCAAGATGAACTTCTTAATGCAAAGATTATATTTGAATTATATATATTCTATTATATTTTCAGTAGAAATTGGAAAAAGTTTGTACCAAATAATTACTCATCTATAAAGGCCCTTTAGCATTGAGGAGGGCACCTGTTGGGATGAGCACTGGGTGTTGTATGGAAACCAATTTGACAATAAATTTCATATTAAAAAAAAATAATAAAAATAACAAAAAAATAAAAAGGCCTTTTAGAGATTATCTAGTTCAGTGCAGGTATGTTTAGAGTGTTTGAATTTGCATCTAGGCCAGAGCCTATATTTCTTACTGATAATCTGGAGTGCTTTTCACAAAACCAAGCTTCCTATCTAGGGTAAAATCTTAGGAGGTTTTAGCAGCAACTAAATATATTTTTTTTCTTATTTAGGAGAACGTCGATGAGTCTTTCATAAAAGAAGCTGTTTTAACCCGATTAGGTGATGATAGTTTAGATGTTGTTTTGTCGGCTATAAATGCTTTTGAGGTGAGTGAATTTGTTGTTTGTTGAAATACACAATTTGTAAATATTTCCTCCTCATGTGATTCTCTGCTCTAGGCAGGAATATATTGGAAATTATTCCTTCATTGGAAATTTGTTCTCTTGAGAGCATAGACGTAAGCCTGGTTAAGGAAAGCTTATGGGAGAAATCAGACTGCACAACTTCGTATTACATAGAAGTTTTTCAAAAGGGAAAAGTGTTTTATAAATTGTTATCGATAGTAAGTACCTTGGGATCGTGGAAAATTGGCTCATGAATGCCACTTTTGAGAAATAGCTCTCATAAAGCCTTGAAATAGTTCAAGGACTGTTGGGAGACGAATTCTTTACAATTCATTATTTTTTAAAGTGTATTTAACAAGTACTGTATGCATTTGAAGCAGGTGAAGATTTACTTATGGCCATTTTTTCCCCTTTAGATTTTTAAACAACACTTTAGTTCGGAAGTGACTGTTTCAAATCTTCTAAATCTCTTTCGAAGAGCAGAACTTTCAAAAAATAGGGGATGGTATGTATTCATTTCTCTTCATACTGTTTTGAATTGACAAAATTCTTATACTTGTTTCATTTTTTGTGTTTACATGTTTGCATTTTCTAATTTAGTTATATGGTCATGGTAGTGGAATGAATCATAATGTAATTCTTGCATTATGCAAAGAATTAGGATTTGTGTGGCTTCATTATACTATTCTCTGAAATTTTTTCTCCATAAAATGGTGAGAGTCTATAATGTGTGACATAATACTGAAATCTGAGAAGTAGGGTAGTAGGGAGTTTTAGTTTTTATTTGAGTTTATTTTTTTTGAATTTTTTTAATGTTATTTTTGAGAGAGACGGAGTGCAAGTGAGAAAGGAGCAGAGAGAGAGGGAGACGCAGAATCGGAAGCAGGCGTCAGGCTCTGAGCTGTCAGCACAGAGCCAAATGTGGGGCTCAAACCTACGAACTGTGAGATCATGACATGAGCCGAAGTCGGATGCTTAACTGACTAGCCACCCAGGCTCCCCGGAAGTTTTAGTTTTCTACTTTATATAATTCTATTTGATTATTTTTTCCCAGGATAGTGTATTACTTTATAATGAAACACGAACTTATGAAAGTAAGCTCAGAGGCACATGGTTACCTTCTGTACTATTTGATGAGCTCATTTTTGGCATTTAAGCTTTTTTCATGGAAAAATGACTAAGTTCCTTAGAGGAAGAGAGCATGTCTTGCAGGTTTTTGTTTTGTATCCATCATATTTAGTTCTTAGCACATAGTATGTGTTCAGATTTTTTTAAAATTACGAGTGAGTCTGTGATTTCTAGTGGAGTTATATATAGTGTGAGGTGTTTTATGTTATTATAGTTAGCCTAATGATTTCTCAAAAAAAAAAGATTTGACGGAGTTAGTTTAAAATTGTTCTCCCAAATAACTCACCTTTTGGCATGGATTTTAAGTGATTGTGTTGGCTGTGTCTGAATAATGTGTTTGTTGAGACCAGGATAATGTCAGCTGAGCAGGGACAATGCAATGATTTGGGGCTGAATTTAAGTTTCCTAATGGGTTTCTCAGCCAAATCTGTTTGTGTCTTAGGTACAAGGTACTTGAGGTAGCAGCAGACATACTAATTAAGGAAGAGCTACTGAAAGAAAATGATCACTTGTCAAATCAGGTGGTGGTACATCTGCTGCCGTTTATGATTATCATCAATGATGACATGGAATCTGCAGAGATGAAAATCGCTATATATTTATCAAAATCAGGAATTTGCTCTCTGCACCCTATATTAAGGGGCTGGAAGGAAGGTAAGAAATTCAGTTGCCTTGTAGAAAAAAAAAAACAACAGCAAATGTTGGCTGTAACTTATTTGAAATCACATTTGCTCTGTTCTGTGTCAGCAAGATTGTTTAAGATCAAAAATCTAAGATCAAAAACCTACAATCCTTGATCAACAACAGATTTGAACTGCACAGATTTACTTAAATGTGGGTATTTTTCAGTAAATACTGTACAGTACTCTGCATTTTCTCTTCCTTAGAATTATTTAAATAGTACTTTTTTCCTTCTAGCTTTATTATGAGACTACAGTATGTAATACATATAAGATACAAAATCTGTGTTGTTGATGTTATTAGTAAGACTTCACATTAACAGTAGGCTATTAATGGGTTTTTGAGGAATCAAAACTTATATGTATATTTTCAGCTGTGTTGGGAAGTGGGGTTGGTGCCCCTGTTCCCACGGTCCGTGGTCAGCTGGACAGTGGAAAGGAAGCTGACCCACACACAGATTCAGAATTTGACAAAAGGGAAAATACAGAGCAAACCTTCATAGGAAAATTATAAAACTTTTGCCTAAGTTTCTTACTCTGTAGAATTCTTTAGGTGAGTATTCATGATATAAGGGCCCTGTGTTCATTTTTTTTTTTTTTTAAACAGCTCTTGAAAATGTGATTAAAAGCACAGAGTCAGGAAAGCTAATTGGTGTGGCAAATCAGAAGATGATTGCATTATTGGCTGACAATATAAGTTCAGGGGATCCTTCTTCAATGTTAAAGATGGTAGGTTTGCTGTCAAAGAACACCCCTGGATTTCTCAGTGTTTGCTTCACTAGATTTTTTTTAAATAATGTTTGCATTTTTGACTAAGTATATTCTGCAGATTGTTTTATATCTTTTAAGTTTTATATAAATTTTTTATTGTGGCTTTATATTGGACTAATAAGAATAATATGTACCTTTTTGCCTCCCTGTTTCCTTTTATTTAAAATATGAAAACCTGGGGGCGCCTGGGTGGCTCAGTTGGTTGAGCATCCAACTTTGGCTCAGGTCATGATCTCGCGGTCTGTGAGTTTGAGCCCTGCGTCAGGCTCTGTGCTGACAGCTCAGAGACTGGATCCTGCTTCGTATTCTGTGCCTCCCTCTCTCTCTGCCCCTCCCTCGCTCATGCTCTGTCTCTCTCTCTCTCTCTCTCTCTCAAAAATTAAAAAAATAAATTAAAAAAATAAAATATGAAATCCTGTTTTTTGTTAAAATAGCAAAATATCAAAAAGTTATGTTTTTGTTTTTTTTGCCTTAGTAAATAAAGCTTTGTCAAGGCATTAGGTGTATAATTTTAAAGCATTTATCTGGTTGCCAAGTGCAGTTATTTATGTTCATTATAATTCTGAATTTTTAAATTTTTTTAATTACTTAGAAGTCAGTGCTTACTACTTTTTAAAGGCTTTGTATTTGTCATCTCACCTTAAATGTAATACCCAGATAGGTCTGGGGTAGAGAAAATTGTTTTATGTGAACTAAGAGCTACCAGTAATGGAGAATGTTTATTTTTCAAGGTGGAGGATTTAATAAGCCTTGGGGAGAAGGACTGCTTTAGTCTGAAGCAGAAAGTGACTTTTCACCTGGTCACGGCTGTGCTGGTTTCTTGCTGTTCATCTTTAAAGGAAACTCACTTTCCATTTGCAATAAGAGTCTTCAGTTTGTTGCAGAAAAAAATAAAGAAGCTTGAAGGTGTCATTACTGCAGTGGTAAGTAGTGCAAAGTGTCTGGAACATTGAGTAAAGTGGCAGTCTGGCTTGTTAATCACAGCAAAACTGAAAATTGGGGGCTGAAACGCTGAATCTTTGGATTCAGTTGAATGCTGAATTAGAAAAGTTAATTGAATTACAGAATGTCAAGGTCGTGATGTTTTATACCTAATGGTTGATTGTCCCCTTTATTATCTTTATTGGCTAGTTATCTGAGTTATGCATAACTATCCTTCATGATGAAGAATTCACTAGGTATGTCAGTGCTTGAATAAAATATTACTTCATTCTATTGTCTCCTAAGAATTGATCTTTTGTATTTTAATGTTACATCAGATTTGGATCTCACCAGCTTACTCTTTGTCTTTGACAATATCAGCTAAGAAACATGTTTCAGTTGTTTGTATTTTTACCTAGTACCGTATCTTGAGGTAATAAGATTATTTCTTTTAATATCTGCCCCCTGTAATAGTATTTAGTTTTTATTTGTCCTCCATCATTCAGAGGGCTCTTCATTTTAGGATTTGCAGAATGAGTCAGCATCTTTTTCACATTTACATATACCCTCAGGATTTTACAAGTTCTGGTCATGGTCATTGTTACCTAAAATCCTATAAATTTAAAAAGAGTAATAAATTTTTGTATTTTAAAAAAGTAGCCCAGATAAGCCCTTCTTGAATTCTTTCTTTCTTATCTTTTGTGGATTGTGGTAACCTGAAGGGTGTTTGCCCTTGGTGTTAAAAGTGTGAACAATTTGGGTGTGTGTATATATATATATATATATATATATACACATACGTGTGTGTGTCTATATATATATATATATATATATATAGACACACACACACATATGTATACATACACATACACATATGCAGATAAAATGCTTTATATTTAGTACCCTTTCTGGGAATCATGGGCCTCTTTCTGGCTGTAGCAGCATATCGAGTCAGTGAAATCCCTCCAGAGAGACGTTCTCTTAGAAGTCTGGCTCTTTCCTTCCAGGTTACTGCTGTGTGCTCTCCTGTACAGTCTCATAATTTTCCTTCATATTTTCTCCTGCTTTTTAGTATCTGCAGTATAATTTCTAAACACCTCACATTTTGCTGCTTATTTGCAGAATTACCTGTTTGGAGGTAGTTTGGAGATTTTACTATGTACCCTCTTCAGATTACCTGTAAAAGTGGGACATGAGAAAGGTGCCATTAAGGGTCTCTTAGAAATCCAGCTCCTTTCTGTGTAGAAATGTGTCACTTGATAAACACAATATATGTGACTAACGTTTGTTTTTAGATGTGTGTGTTGAGAAAATATAGGTAACATGAAACTGTGGATAACTTGGATCTTTTTTTTTTTGTAAATAGTGATTGATGGTTGAATCTCTTTACAAATGTGATTAAAGCTTTTAATTCTCTCACATAAATATGCACATAGAGACACAATTTTGCATATTACCCAGACATACACATCCATTGCGGTTCTCCTGTGTATAACCCATGTTCAGAATCCCTTGTTTGTGTTGTCTTTGTCTCTTTTACCATTTCAGGAAATCCCCTCAGAATGGCATTTTGAGCTGATGATGGACAGAGAGATACCAGTGGAACTGTGGACACATTACATAGAACAGCTCAACACCGCCCAGAATATTGCTGTGGAGGATTCAGTTTTACTCATATTTTCACTGAAAAATTTTATTCATGCACTAAAGGCCCCTAAATCCTTTCCTAGAGGTAGGACAGAGTGTGACTTTCGAATGCGATACTCTAGAAATGGAACTAGTGTCTTGAGTCAAAAGTTCGCACCAGTGTGTCCACGTAAGTTTCTTTACCGTCTCTTTGTCTCCATGTCCGTGTAGAGGACGTGTGGTGGGACCCCGAACAGCTGCGAGAAGACAGCAGGGCCTATGTGCGCTTGCTCATTGGGCTCTTTGAGACGATACTCACCGGTGCTGATGCCGTTCATTTTAGGGTCCTGATGAAACTGTTCATAAAGGTACGAAGCTCCTCTTTTTCAGGCATACTCTTCCCTCTAAGAAGATATCACAGGGTATTTTAGTTATGACAGTTTTAATGAAAATGAAAATAATGTGTGCTGATTATGGTGAAGAGTGTGCGCTGATAAACATGGCCCTGTGAGGTAGCGCTGTCGTGACACCAATCGGTAGGTAGGACACAGGTGCACTTTGTTGCGTGCCTGCTAGTGTGCTAGACCCGTTAATGTGTTTCATAATCACAACAGCCCAGGCTGTTTGGTTGATGAGTGCCATTACCAGTGAGAAAGTGCTGTTCACAGGGCTGATTTAGTATATTATGCTACTCAGCTAAGAAATTTCAGTGACCTCCAATGGTCGAGGCCTTTGTTCTTGGCTTCTTGCCCCTCCACAGCATTTGACACAGTTGGTGATGCTGACTCCATCTTTGAAGTACTTTCTTAATGAGGCCTCTCCAGCATCACTCGTCTTGGTTTTCTGCTTAGTGTTCTCATTTTGTTGTTGTTCGGTGTGTTCAAATGCAGAGTTGTAGCAAGTCCTTTGAATTCATTTGCATCCTTCTCATTGGTTAAGTGTAGAAAATTTTAAGTCATGAGACAAAGCAGCAGAACATTGCAATGAAATATTTGTTTTGTGTAATTACACACTAGTGAAAAGAGGATTTGGAACCAACCGAATGTGAGTAAAAATTAAACTTCCCTGTTGTTGATTTGTTCAATTTAGGTGCATCTGCAAGATGTTTTTCAGTTCTTCAAGTTCTTTTCTGTTTTATGGACGTATGGGTCTAGCCTTTCAAATCCACTTAACTGCAGCGTGAAAACAGTGCTGCGGACCCAAGCTCTTTATATAGGGTGTGCGATGCTCTCTTCTCAGAAAGCACAGAGTAAACATCAGCTGGCATCTGTCTCTTCTCCAGGTATTGTGAGTAGCCTCTTACGTTCCGTCATGACCAATTTTAATGCTTTCTCTATATGTAGTTTGTGTGGATTGTACTTTGGAGAATTTCTTTTTAATTTGTTTTTAAGTAGAATGCTCATAGGGGCGCCTGGGTGGCTCTGTTGGTTGAGCAACCGACTTCAGCTCAGGTCATGATCTTGTGGTCCATAAATTCGAGCCCCAGGTTGTGCTCTGTGCTGACACCTCAGAGCCTGGAGCCTGCTTCAGATTCTCTGTCTCCATCTTTCTCTGCCCCTCTCCCGCTCAGTCTCTCAAAAATAAAAAAAAAAAAGTGCTCACTCACATGTGCATGCACTCTCACTCACGTGCTGTGTATACATGTAATTTATGTAGATGTGTGTGAACTACATGTGTATAATTTTTTTATTTAAAAAAAATTTTTTTTAACATTTATTTATTTTTGAGACCGAGAGAGACACAGCATGAACGGGGGAGGGTCAGAGAGAGAGGGAGACACAGAATCCAAAACAGGCTCCAGGCTCTGAGCTGTCACCACAGAGCCCGATGCGGGGCTCGAAGTCACGGACCGCGAGATCATGACGTGAGCCGAATCGGACACTTAACTGACTGAGCCACCCAGGCGCCCCTACATGTGTATAATTTATATACGTATATGTGAACTATATGTGTGTATGTATAAACTACTTCTAATCACCAAAACATAATAAAAATGGCAGATGATTAGTCATAGGTTGTTAATATCCTGCTCATTTTCTGAGTTTCAGCAGTTACAGGGTTATCTGGGGAAGCCAGATCATTTAGTATAGTTCCAATATTCAGCTGCTTATAAAAAGGTCTCCACTCTGACAGCCTTCTTGGATTTGTCTCTTCTATCAGGTGTAAGTCATTTTCAGGTTGGACACTCACTAATAAAACACTTAAATTTATATTTTTTGATAAAGTGAAATTTGCAAATTTTGTAAAAGATGCAGAATTTCCTGAAGTTGATGAACATGATACTGAAAAATAGATATTTACAAGCTATTGACAAATGAGAGAATCTGACAGATTTAGACCCTGTAGTGATTAAAGATGAGGAAATTGATGAGGATGATGGAGATGATTGATTCTTCAAACCAGAAGGATTTTAATGTCAAAGGAACAACAGTGGCTCTTGGGAAATTTGATTATGTTCTTGATTTTTTCTTTTTTTTTATTCTAAAATCACTCTTTATAAATGTTCTGTGAAAGCAAAATGAACGATATATGCTTTTCCCAGAACAGTTTCTCAGTGTTTCTCTTTCATTAGCTTTGTGAAAGAGCACATAATTAATCATTATAATCAAGGTTTCATTAAATACAAGGTAAAGTATGTATTTAAATTTAAGTTTTTACTTGTAGAATAAAATCCCATGAATTATTTCATTACTACTTATTATAAAACTGCAGTCCCTGATTTTAGGTGGACTTAATTTAAGAAGGCTTTTTCAGGTTTTGTTTTGTTTTGTTTTTTCCTTTGGATGAGAAAGATTTACTGCACATTTTTAAAAACTTTAATCCTTTAATTAATATGTTATAGGTATTGTTCTATATTATTACTTAGTAAACACAGAAATTTATTTACTTGCAAATGTCTGCAGACTATTCCATTGCATGGAAATAGCCTGATTTATTTAAATGGCTATTTTCTGTTAAAGGTATGTATATTTTATTTAGAGGTCATAACTACTTTGATTTTCTAATTAAGTATAAAATGTCTATTATCTTTTGATATCAAAGGCAGAGGTTCCTGAGGGATAGATGTCTCTTCGTCTATAAATAGCAGGACCAAAAGACTTCACTTTTCCCCAGAATTGCTGCAAGATCGACTCCGTCTGCCCCTCTGCCTTGTTGTCTGTCACCTCCATTCTTCCTAAAGAACTTTTGCATTTATGCTGCTTAGAAATGTCCCAGTAGTCCACCGAAACCAGGTCAGGTGCACCTAGTTCCCCTTGGAAGCTCAAGGCCTATGCACTGGAGTCCTGGAGGGCCTGTGTGGAAGGTCACTCAGTGCCCCCAGCCTCCGGGCACCCACTCCAGTGCACAGGGAGCTTCTGTCTGCACCTGCTCTGTAAGGACTCTGGGAGGTACTGGTATTTGTTTTAATCTGTTTATTAAAAATGTGACACTGTTCAAAAGAAAAAGATACTGCAATATGAAAATATTACAGTACAGTATTTATGAATTTTTGTCAGTGGTTTAGGAATCTAACCAACATTTATTACTTTCTGTGGAGATATGCGTTCCAGCTCAGTCTTGCATATAGCGAGTTTTGTTAAATGAACATTTAACATCATTTGTAAGATGTAGACTGCCTTTGGTTTTTTAATACTTGACCAATATAGTAAATGTATTCATAAGTTTAAAACCAAAGCTCAGTATTTTTTTCAACCTTTATGTAAAATATCCTGTTTTAAATCTAAATAAAATGACTTGGGAAAACAGAGTCACATAGACTTTTAAACAAGAAAATTCCTAAAAGCTGATAGTTTTAATAAGGTAGCTTTTGCTTACTGTGAGTTCTAGTATTTAACTTGAAGGTGGTAACTGTAGTACTTAGTACTTTGATTTGTTTTTGGATTTGGATTTTTCTGGAAGCTCTGTACCACTATACAGGGAATTTTAGCAAATAGTGACTTGGCCTGAAGCTGCCCTTTGTGTGAATCGCAATTTCCAGCTGTTGCTGACTTTATTTTATAAATTAACCTTACAGAGACTAGGAAAGATTGCCAGCCTTTACATGACCTTCTCAGAAAAGTTTGACAGTTTGTTGAGCTCTTTCTTAGCATTCCAGAAATGAAATACATGGAATGATCATTAGTAGCAAAATGAAAGTCACCACAGTTTGCCCCAGTAGGTAGCATGGAATAAAGCTTAAATAACACCGTGAGAGGAATTTAGGAGTCTTTTTATCCCAGAGTCATAGTTTCAAAAGACTTCAATCCAGTTGATCTTACAGATGCATTCTGCCAGATCTTGAAAGCAGGTTTTTCAGTGCTGTTGGACTGAGCAGGACATAAAACAAAGGAGAGCTTCCAGATTCTTTGTCTAAAATGAGTATAACATTGAAAATTGACAACACTTAGAGACAGAAACAAGACAACAGGCCAAGTTGCTTTGAATAATAATGCAAAATTTCTAAATAAAATATCTGTAAATTGAGTCCAGCGTATTCTTAAAAAGCAAGTATCTGCCCAAATAAAGTTCATTCCAACAATATAAAATTGGTTTAAAATAAAGAACTCTTAATTGGCCATATCAGTGTTAAAGGATTATCATTTTCCAAGAATTTAAAAGGCATTCGATAAAAATCAGTAATTCTAATTTTGTGGCAGCAAAATAGGAGTAATGAGAAAAATACTCAAATCAAAAGCTAGCATCTTCATAGCAGAGTTGGGAAAACAAAAGCATTCCTGTTGAATCCATCACTATACTGGACACGGCGTTAGAAGTAGTAGTTGGCAGAAATAGCTGTTTGAGACACTGATGGAATGTATGAGTGATGAGGCTGTGGGATTCTTAGGTGCATTATTAAATAGGACATCTGAGGCTAGCCGTTTGAAAACATTTAAATAAAAGTTGACTCCATCCTTATTTCCTTAGACAAAATTTCACATGAATTAAAGATTTCACATTAAAAAAGAACAACATAGCTCTAGTGTTAGAAGAAAACATGGAGTGCGTGTGGCCTCTCTAAATATTTAATATAGATTCAGACACTTGAACAGCTCAGAGCAGGGACGGCCTCTCTAAGCATCATACAAAATTAGAAGAAAAGTGGGACTGAAACTTCTACATTATAAAAAATTCCAGGGGTGCGTGGGTGGCTCAGTCAGTCAGGTATCTGACTCTCGATTTTGGCTCAGGTCATGATCTCATGGTTTGTGGGATCAGACCCCACATCAGGCTCTGCGGTGCTTGGGATTCTCTGTCTCTCTGTCTCTCTGCCCCTCCTGTTTGTGTGCGCGTTCTCTCAAAAGAAATCAACTTAAAAAAAAAATTATAAAATACAATTAAGGACAAAGTATTTGCAAAGTATGGTGCACAATGAGAAGTTTCCTCTGCACACTTACCAAGACGTATGTATGTATGGAGATGCTTGTAGCAGTTTTAATGCTGAAAGACTGGAAGCAGCTGAACTTACCAGTAAGATAATGGTTTAAATAATACAGAAAATGCAATGGAGAACAGTACAGTTTTAAAAGAATGATTTTATATACAAACATAAACACACACACACACCCTTGGGTGGCAAACAGTTCCAAATAAATTTGAAATGTGATAGTTCTTGAAGCAGGGTGTGTGCATATGTACACCCCTGTGCTCTGCTCTCATTTGTGTGTTTTCAAAAGGGTAAGCTCGCATATATCCACGGTAAACATAATTAAACAGTGAATGGTCTTGAGAGAGAATTTCGGTGGGGGGGAAAACTTCAACATCTACCCTTAGGTGCTATTTCAGTTTTGTACTGTTTCAGTTTTTTAAATTGCTCCTTAAATTTTTTTCCATTTGGTTTTAGTGGTGACATCTCTACTCATTAATCTGGGAAGCCCCATAAAAGAAGTACGAAGGGCCTCCATTCTTTGTCTCCAGGCCCTCAGTGGAGTGGTGTCTCATTTCCATCTGGTAATAGATCATTTGGTTCCTAAAACAGAGGAGATCACCTCAGACGCCACCTATGTTACTCAGGTAAATTCCTCCGCAGAGAAGGTTGAATGTGCGCACTCCTGTATGGACACACGAACAGTTTCCTCCTCCTTTGACATTTTGCTTTATAGGGATTTTGATCGACTTAAGTCACTGAATTTAGAAACTGATGGCAATATCCGTACATCTTTCTCCTCCCATTTTTAAAAGATAGGAGTACAATGTTTCATTCATTTCTGCTCTGCTTTCTTTGGCTAAAAGGCCAGTATTTGGCTTTTAATCATAAGCTGAGAGGTATTGGTACCCTTTCCAGGGGAAATGAAAAATGATAAGTAGCATCACATCATTTGAGAAAGAATCTTCCATAATTAACACATTTAGCCTTTGTAGTTCCTTAGCTCTTTTTCATCCAATTTTCTTTTTGGTGCTCTAGGATTTGGCTGCTTTATTTGAAGAACTGCGGAGAGAAAAGAAACTAAAATCTCATCAGAAATTATCAGAAACTTTGAAAAACCTACTTAATTGTGTATATAGTTCCCCATCTTATATTGCAAAGGATTTGATGAAAGTACTTCAGGAAGTCAGCAGTGAGGTATGTGCAGTTCAGGCGGCTTGTAGTTTTGTGTGTTCTTACTAAGCACTATTAGAGCTTCTCATCGTATCTAGGAAGATGTGTCCAAGAGTTAAGCAGATGCGTGCAGCACACTCAGAAGTGAAAATTCTCTTACTCGTTTGGGAGGGGGAAGCATTGTAGTGTAGAAAAAGACACAGGATGCAAAAAGCAAATATTGTGGGGGTTTTTTCCTTTTCAAAATTGTGTGTTATCCCTACCTAACCAGTTACTTGGTTTTAAGTGAATTTAAAAAAACATACGGGGGGAAACACTGAAGAGGCACTGCTGAAAAAATTGTTGGTTTGTGTCTTTTCTTCAGGTGAAAATCCTCCACAAGGTAATAGTTTTGGACATAAGCCTGTGAACATTCCAAAATCGTTTGTTCATTTTTTAAATGTATGTGGTTGACCATTTTTCTAGGGGGAAGGTCCATAGTGTTCATGATGTTGTTAAGGAAGCCTGTGATCCCAGTGAAAGAGGTTGTGAAGCACCTGCTTCTGTGAAGGAGCATGCTGGTCAGCACAGGAGAAGCTCTTCATCCTAGGGTTCCAAAAATGCCTAGATGCTTCGCCAGTCTGGGACTGACGACAACTTGGAGAACTGAAATGGGATAAAGTGGTGTGGAAACCACATGATCAGATTTTCCTGGTGGGAACAAACAGATGGCATTTATCAGCTCTGTGTCATCCCTGGTGTAGTTTAAACTAGGAATTGATGGGGCACCTGGGTAGCTCAGTCGGTTAAGTGCCTGGCTTCTGGTTTCAGCTCAGGTCATAATCTCACCGGTTCGTGAGTTTGAGCCCTGCATCAAGCTGTGCCCTGAATCGCCTGCTTGTGATTCTCTGTCTCCCTGTGTCCCTGCCCTTCCCCTGCTTGCTCTCTCTCTTTGTCTCTCTCTCAAAATAAATAAATATTTTAAAAATATTAAAATAAATAAACTAGGAATTGACAATTTTGTTCTGTAAAAAACCAAATAGAAATATTTTAGGCACTGTAGGCTACACGGTCTTTCTTGCAGGTACTTATTAGCTCTGCCATTGTATTGCGAAAGCCATGGTCACTTACGTAAACAAATGAGCATAGCTATGTTTCAGTAAATAAAATTTACAAAAATACATGGTCCTCTGGATTTGGCCCACAAGCCATAATTTGCTAGCATTTTGGTTTAGTTTTTAAAGGCTTCACATATATAACATGAATTAATATTATATCAATTTGGAAGCTCTGGGGGAAACGTGATGTTTTAGAGAAAGCTAAAACTTCTTTTTGTGGCCTAAGACTTTAGTTTGTATTTCCTGTTTTCAGAAAGTCTTGGGACACTCAAATGATTCATCTCTGAAGGGTTTAGAGCCTTTTTTTTTTGTAATGTATTATTTATTTATTTATTTATTTATTTATTTATTTATTTATTTATTTAAATTTACTTATTTTGAGAGAGACCGCGTAAGCAGGGGAAGGCCAGAGAGAGAAGGGATTCAAAGCGGGCTCCTTACTGACAGCAGAGAGCCCAATATGGGACTCGAACCCACAAACCTCTGAGATCATGACCAGAAGTCAGACGCTTAACCAACTGAGCCACCCAGGTGCCCGCCCCTGTAATGTTTAGTTTTGAAAGAGAGAGAGAGAGACAGACAGAGCATGAGTGAGGGAGGGGCAGAGAGGGCTCAAACTTAGGAACTGTGATCATGGCTTGAGGAGCTGGATGCTTAACCGAGTGAGCCACCCAGGCGCCCCTAGAGCTTTTGGCCATAACAGAATGAACTTCAGGGGAGACTTCAGTGCTTAATTGGATTAAATGCCATTTCTCATGTCTAAGAGATCATCTTTATTGGGGCTTTTTTCTCCAGGCTGTGCTCCCAGTCTTGGAACATCATCTCTTTGGATGTCTTTGTAAAGCAAGCAAAATTATATATCAGTAACTGTTTACTATTGAATTGCCCAAACTTTAGATGGTGCTTTCTCAGCTGTTGCCTATGGCTGAACAACTGTTAGAAAAGATCCAAAAGGACCCGACAGCTGTCCTGAAAGATGAGGCCATTATTTTGCAACTCACTCTGGGAAAATATAATGAATATTCAGCATCCCTTTTACATAAGGACCCAAAGAGCCTAGATATATTTATAAAAGCCGTGCATACAACAAGGGAACTTGGCGCAGGAATGCCAACCGTTCAGATTACAGCCCTTGAAAAGGTCAGTGATTTTTTTCAGAAACTAAAATATGTTCAAGCTTTTAAATTTTGTACTGTTTTACTTGGAGAAGCTTAAGTGGCAATGTTTTAAAAGGAATATAATATATTTGATCTGTTTTTGCAAAATTGAGTGATGTACATGTGTGTCGAAAAGAACTGCATTTTAACTGAGAAAATGAGTAATGATTTTACGTTGTAAGAGAAAGTGGCTTTAAGGTCATTTTTGGAATTCATGTTTGTTCGTTGAGCTCACTTGCCTTTTTTCTATTCCCTCTAGATTACAAAGCCATTTTTTGCAGCTATAGCAGATGAAAAAGTTCAGCAGAAGCTTTTGCACATGTTGTTTGATTTATTGGTGAACTGTAAAAATTCACATTGTGCTCAGACCGTTAACAGTGTTTTTAAAGGGGTAAGTTGCAAACTTTCTGTAACTTGTTTATTAACGTTTGTTCTCCAAGGGACACCATGTTTAACTGTCCTCTGATTTCCAGTGCATTTAGAAAGTCAGATGTTAGCATCAACAAGAATCCTGGACAAGAAGCTCATAGAAAAGTGCAAAATCAAAATATAAGTTTTCATCATGATTTTTATTGTGTGAAATACTTATAGTGTTAAGCAGGTAGGGTATGTATGTTAGGTTGGATCTTACTCATATTAAATGGGATCTACCTCGTTTATGCAAGCATGTGCAACTGGGTATAGGCTATACTTAATAGTTGTGTAATGACATACATATAATGAGACTGAGAATCTGCTTGTTGATTTATGTGTATATTAAAACATAGCTGTACATCAGAATAACCACCTGGTTATTCTGTGTTTGTTTTGCTGTTAAAAAAATAACTTAGAAAACAAGTTCACAAAAATAGGTAATAATATGGGCAAGTTCTATCCAGTTTTAGCAGTTCTCAGAATTTTGACATATTTTCTTAGATTTCTAAGATGCATTAAATGAAACAAATTAGGGGCACCTGGGTGGCGCAGTCGGTTAAGCGTCCGACTTCAGCCAGGTCACGATCTCGCGGTCCGTGAGTTCGAGCCCCGCGTCAGGCTCTGGGCTGATGGCTCAGAGCCTGGAGCCTGTTTCCGATTCTGTGTCTCCCTCTCTCTCTGCCCCTCCCCTGTTCATGCTCTGTCTCTCTCTGTCCCAAAAATAAATAAACGTTGAAAAAAAAAATTTAAAAAAAAATAAAAATAAAAAAATAAATGAAACAAATTAAGGTACAGAGTAGTGTGTATAATACAGTCCTGTTTGTGTGTGTGTGTTTTAATATTTATGCAGGTGTTGGTATGTGGGAAGTACATAAGGTGTTTGCCTTTGGGGATTGATTTGAGCTCTAGAGTCATAGGAAAATGTAAAAGTGACATGGATGTTTTCACTGTATCTTTTTTTTTTTTTTATGTTTATTTTGAGAGAAAGAGTGTGAGTGGGGGAGGGCAGCGAGAGGAGGGGAGAGAATCCGAAGCAGGCTCCATACTGTCAGCTCAAAGCCTAATGCAGGGTGCATTCTCATGAACCGTAAGATCATGACCTGAGCTGAAATCCAGAGTAAGTCAGTGTTTATTTCTGTGATGTTATCCCGTGCAAGTGTATCATTGACCATTCTTCCTTCATATTTCAGATTTCTGTTAATGCTGAACAAGTCAGAATAGAACTGGAGCCACCAGATAAAACGAAGTCCTTGGGCACAATTCAGCAAACAAGAAGGCAAAAAATGCAGCAGAAGTAAGAGCTATGTGTTCAGTGAGAAAGTGCCCTTTGTTCCCCAGGCCTTAAATGTTATGAAACCATTACGATTTTTTTGATACCTGTCAGTTTGGCGTATGTGGGTATGATAATTTTTACTTAGCATTCATAATGTTTGCTTTTCTAATATTTTCATACCTGTTTCACAGAAAATCACAAGATCTAGAATCCGTTCAGGAAGTTGGAGGTTCTTACTGGCAAAGAGTAACCCTCATCCTAGAATTACTGCAGCACAAAAAGAAACTCAAAAGTCCTCAGATACTGATACCGACTCTTTTTAACCTGCTAGCAAGGTAATGACACTTGCCTTTGCCTTTGATCTGTGAGAGAATAGGATTCTAATTCCTGCATGTCTTCTCTAACAGTCTGTTTTCAACAGTCTTTTCTTGTTTAACTAGTCTGTAAAGTAAAGCAAGTACTGTAGTTGAAAGATGAAAAGAAAGGTTTTAGGTACCCTTTGCCAGTTCCCCAAATTGTGTAGTAAGTGACCACTCCTCGTATAGCCTACTTTTTAACTTTCAACACCACATCTCTTGGGCATCTTTACTTGTATTGAAAGACACAGGGTGAAACTTGCTATGTTTTTAGGTGTAAATTACTAGATTGATAGCTCTGGTATATGCCACTGTAGTGTGGATATTCTCTTTTACTGTCTGAAAAGCAGAGTAATTTGCAAGGTTGTCCTCTAAGGTTTCAGGTAAGTTCATGGAAAGTACAACAGAGAGGGTTTGACATTAAGCACCTACCTGCATGAGAAAAAAATTAGCATTAGAATCTTACATCTTGTTTATAGTCTATGTTTGATGTTAATATTTTAGTTATTCCTAATGAAGTATGTGTTGTGGACAATGGTCTTTAATGTATCACTGAAATTGTGTAACTCTTTGATTTCCCATTATGTTTTTTTTCTGGGGGGTCCTGAAGGAGTTTAGAACCTTTGCCACCAGAGCAGGGAAATATGGAATACACCAAACAATTAATACTTAGTTGTTTGCTTAACATCTGCCAGAAGCTCTCTCCAGAAGGTGGCAAAATACCAAAGGGTATGTACTTTGTTGGAAGGAAAGGGTGGAAGGACTCACTGCTCTGCGTGTGAACGTACCTACCACTTAGAGAGTTTTTTCTTTTTCGTCACTGTAGATGTTCTAGATGAGGAGAAGTTCAATGTGGAATTGATTGTCCAGTGCATCCGTGTTTCAGAGATGCCTCAGACCCATCACCATGCCCTTTTACTTTTGGGTACTGTGGCTGGAATATTTCCTGTAAGTATTAAGTTTGAGACTTCAGCAGATATTTTAGGTATTTTCTTTCTTCAGTGGAAATAACCTAAGTGCTCACTGGTTTGAAATCAGTGGACTTTGGGTCTCATTGGCGGTTCTCTCAGCCCTGTCTCTTAATAGCCTGAGACAGTGTGAGCTGTTTGATCTTGCTAAGCTTCGGGTCCTCCTTTTGTAAAGTGGCAGTAATAGTAACCTTCTCGTAGGATTATCGTGGGGATGTGACTGGGTAGTTTATGGTTCGCACAGAGCCCAGCACAGTGTAACTGTGTTAGTGTTATTTGAAAAAATTTAACTGTCCTGTTCTCCTCAGACAGCTTTCAACCAGTGACTTGAGAAAAGTAATTGGATTATAAACTGCCTTAGTTAGAGAAATCATGTCCGTTACAGAAATACATCTTTTGAAGAGATTGAAGTTTTTTCCTGTCGGGGATTTAGGTCACGGGTTCCTAACTGGGGTTCTCCGTGAGCTTTAGCGGTCTTTCTATACTAACATCACGTGCTAGATTTTATGAGTCTAGGATTTCTTTTTCTTTGAAGAGAGTCAGTAGCCCTCAGAGGAGTTGATAATCCAGCAACAATTAAGAATCATTGATATTTTTTCTTTGTTTTTATTGAAATATAGTTCATACACCATTAAATTCAACCATTTAAATAGTTGTACTATTCACTGGTTTCAGTATGTTCACAAAGTTGTATACCCATCACTATTATCTCCTTCCAGAACATTTTCATCATGCCAAAAGAAACGCCATGCTCGTTAACTGTCACTTCTCATTCCATCTGTCAGTACAGTTTCTGCCCTGGCAACCATTAATCTACTTTCTCTCTATAGGTTTGCCTCTTCTGGACATTACCTATAAAAAGAACCCTGTAATATGTGCCCTTTTTAATGTCTGAAACATTAAAGTGAAAACACTTAAGCATCATACTTTCCAGGTTCACCCATGTTGAAGCTTGAATCAGTATCCCTTTTTATGGCTGAGTAATACTCCACTGTATGCAGATACCATGTTTTGCTTATTTGTTTATCAGTTGATGGATATTTAAGTCGTTCCTACTTTCTGGTGTATACCTAGTAGTGGAATTGCTGGGTCATAAGTTAACTTCAATATTCTAAGAAACTGCCAGACTGTTTCCATAGCATCTATAATACCATTTTGTAACCACCAGCAGAATATGAGAATCCTAATTTCTCCATATCTTCACTGCTAGTTGGTACTGTGTTTGTTTTTTTTTTTTTTTTTTTTTAAGTTTATTTTTGAGAGAGAAAGAGTGTGTGTGAGCAGGGGAGGGGTAGAGAGGGAGTGAGACACAGATTCCGAAGCAGTCTGCAGGCTCTGAGCTGTCAGTACAGAGCCCGACAGGGGGCTCAAACCCACAAACTGAGATCATGACCTGAGCTGAAGTCAGATGCTTAGCTGACTGAGCCACCCAAGCATCCCTTACTTTTTTTTTTTTTTTTGTCATCCTAGTCTGTGTGAAGTATCTTATGATTTGGAGTTTGCATTTCCCTAAACAACTGATAATGTTGAGCATCTTTTCATGTGCTCAGTGACCATTTGTTTAATCTTTGGAGAAATGTCTTTGGAAATCCTTTGCCTGTTTTTCAGTGGGGTATTTCTTCTTTTATTACTGAGTTATAATGAATCATTGATATTTGATATGCTTAAAATAGAAAATGCTGAAAGGTGTGTTTCCTTTCAGGATAAAGTTCTACACAATATCATGTCTATTTTCACATTTATGGGAGCCAGTGTCATGCGTCTAGATGATACTTACAGTTTTCAAGTTATTAACAAGACAGTGAAAATGGTTATCCCAGCACTTATTCAGGTAAGCTGTTTTAATACCATTGTTGGTATTTCTTTTAATTTTATAATTGTATATAGTGTGAAACTTAAGTGACATTACAAGCCTTTCTGAAATGCTCAAGTGTTTGTGCTTCTGAAATTTTAGAATGATGGAGCTAAGAATGAGTCTTAGTAACAATGTCCTTTCCAAAAACATGAACATGCATCGCTGGTTCTGCTTTGCTGAGAGGGCATAACTGTACACATGTCTTAGCATTAATCTCACAGAGTGAATTTACATTTGCTGTATATTTCAGGACATTGCAGTTGGATAATACCCTTACTCATGTCAGTGAAGATAGGACATTTTAGAGCTCCAGTGGCAAATTTGTGAATACGCAATTTCAACAGACATTTTCCAAATGTTCTCTAAGAGCCAGGTACTCAAAGAGATGATTGGGTCTCTCTGCCAATTTGAAAAGCAGCCTTGAAGGTGAAAGAGCTTAGTCATCTGCTTGAGTTTGCTGTTTACTCCTACTTGTTGTTAATGCCTTTCTCACATTATTGACCGTTCCAGGGATGACAGCACCGTCTCCTTTTATTTTTTTTTTTATTTATTTTTTTTTTCAACGTTTATTTATTTTTGGGACAGAGAGAGACAGAGCATGAACGGGGGAGGGGCAGAGAGAGAGGGAGACACAGAATCGGAAACAGGCTCCAGGCTCTGAGCCATCAGCCCAGAGCCTGACGCGGGGCTCGAACTCACGGACCGCGAGATCGTGACCTGGCTGAAGTCGGACGCTTAACCGACTGCGCCACCCAGGCGCCCCACCGTCTCCTTTTAATCTTGGTATTTGGTTGATATTGTCTGTCCAACAGGTCCCAACAAGTAGGGGACACAGATCTAAAAAAAAATAGCTGTATGCACAGTAGCATGTATGCCGGTAGAATAGATGAGTGGTGAAGGGTTCAGAATAGAGGATGGCACATGTTGGCCCCGAAGACCACAGTTTCAGAAGAAATAGAATTTGAACTGGCATAAATGAAGGGCAGGATTTGCTCGGTAAAAAGGCGAGGTCTGGGAGCATGCACCGTGTGTGTGAAGAAAGTGACGTCAGTCAGTTCGTGGAGTGCAGTGTTGAGACAGGGAGAAGTGGGGGGCTTTGGTTCATTCGTTCATTCGTGCAAGAGGTTGTTATTCATTCTTTAATTCAACAACCGCATTTGAAGGATCAGTACCAGAGTTAAATGGTTTGAACTTTACTCTGAAAGCAGCAGGGAGTTGTTGGCCTTTCTGTACTCTGCTTATGTAGACTGTACCTGTTCTTCTTGGGGCAGAGCCCAAGTCCTGCTTGATTTGTGCAGCCTCCTGGTTGGCCTGAGAGCAGACCTGTTGTAAGTGCCCCATACTTGGCATCTGCCATTCATTGCCTGCTAGTGTTCTCTTTCCACGTGTGAGTCTTGTTTCATACAGATGATGTCTTCGGGGCTGGGCTCACATCCTACGCCTTGTATTCTCCTGGGAGCCAACAGTGCCTGGGACACCGTCTGTACTCTTTGAATATTTATTGATAGGTCTTTGATTATTCAGATTCTTTTGATAACTTTTTTTGGAGCATCTGAAGGCCGTGGACATTCCGTGTCCACTTAAAAGCTTCTTTTGTGGAGGGTTGTTTGCTCCTACTCACTGTCCCTGCTTGCTGTTCTGCAGTCTGATGGTGGAGACTCGGTGGAAGTCACAAGAAACGTGGAAGAGGTCGTGGTGAAAATCGTGAACGTATTTGTGGATGCGCTGCCCCACGTCCCAGAGCACAGGCGCCTGCCCATCCTCGTTCAGCTTGTCGACACACTGGGTGCAGAAAGATTCCTCTGGGTCCTCCTCGTCCTGCTTTTTGAACAGTATGTCACGAAAACAGTGCTGCTGGCTGCCTGTGGAGAAAAGGTCAGAGTATAGAGTGGGGTGATTAGAAGGAAAATGTTCGTGTTTATGAAGCATGGGGCTGCTGGTGCTCATGTCGATTTAACAGTCCTTGCTCGCAACCGTTTGTAAAGAGGTTTTTGACGTTCTTTACAGCTGCTTTCCGAGCCTGTGGCACTCTGAATATCCTCCATAGCAACTGATATCTGATGTAGGTGATTCGACCTAAGAACTGGTCTAGTACGATGCTGGGTGGTTCTGTTTTCAGCCTAACAGCACAGCTGAAAAGTGATTAAACTGTGTCTCTTGAAAGTGGTTTTTAAGGCGTTTCTTGGGGGAAAGGGAGGAATGTCTACGTCATCAAAATGGTTACAACATGGTGGTGGTTTTGAAGAGCCCTGTTTGGATGGATGAGGGCAGAACTTACAGGCCGAGGACTGCTTTTAAATGACTTTCTAGACACAGGATCTGGGAATAGAGGTAGACATATTCTGAGTAAAAGGGTATGTTCAGTTCTGCTAAAAATCATAATGCAGATTATCCTGGAATAGTGCCAACATTCTCATAAATTGGCATTTTTAGGTAAGAAGCTCAGTAATTCATTCATCTGGTGATACATGTGACTATAAGGAACAGTATATAATGCCTTTGCATGCCAAGAAATATTTTTCAAATACTTCCATTATTTGTACTTAGTTACATAAATTTGATAGGGATAGTTACATAAATTCGATATCGAATAGGGATAAATTCAATAATTTCTTTTCTCTATACAGGATGCTATTTTAGAGGCAGACACTGAATTTTGGATTTCAGTCTGTTGTGAATTTAGTGTCCAACATCAGATACAAAGCTTGATGAATATTCTTCAGTACTTAATGAAGCTGCCCGAGGAAAAAGAAGGTCAGTCATAATCAGGTGTTCATTGTTGAATCTGAAAGCTGCAGAGGTGCAGAAGACCAGACGGGTCATCCTCAGAGCACATGGTACATCTTAGAAGGGATTTTATAAGTAACTTAATAATTTTTATGTGATGGTGTGCTTTCTCAAATCCTTACAGAAAATGGTAAGTAGGATTTCTCCTTGCCTCTCCTCACACATTGGCATTGACTTTTTTGTTTAAATTTATTTATTTAAATTCAAGTTAGTTAACATACAGTGTAGTATTGGTTTCAGGAGTAGAACCCAGTGATTCATCACATATGTAACACCCAGTGCTTATCCCAACAAGTGCCCTCCTTAGTGCCCATCACCGATTTAACACATCCCCCCTACCCACCTCCCCTCCAGCAACCCTCAGTTTGTTCTCTCTTTAAGAGTCTTTCATGGTTGGTCTCCCTCTCTTCTTTTTATCTCATTTTCCCTTCTCATCCCTTTTGTTCAGCTGTTTTGTTTCTTAAATTCCACATGTGAGTGAAATCATATGACATATGTCTTTTCTCTGCTTGACTTCCTTCTCTTAGCCTGATACACTCTAGTTCCATCCATGTTGTTGTAAATGGCAAGGTTTCATTCTTTTTGATCACCCAGTAGCATTCCATTATGTGTATATCTACATCTTCCTTATCCGTTTGTCAGTTGGACATTTGGGCTCTTCCATACTTTGGCTACTGTTGATAGTGCTGCTATGAACATTGGGGTACATGTGCCCCTTCGAATCAGCACATTGGCTTTTATACCTCTGTCCTTTTGTGTGGATGTGTTGGCTCTGGAGTGTTACAGGTATATCCAGGATGAATTGTAGTAAAATGACAGCAGGTTAGCAGCAACGTATTAGCTGTGTCTTAACTTCTCATTAGAATATTGGTGAAGACGTTGACAGGAAAAAAAAACAAAAAAACAGGTGCCACAACTTTGGTAACTAAATATTAAATTTTTACCATATATGTGAGTCTTGAAAAAAATTCCACTAATTGCAGCACCAGTTAGACTGGTTTAAGAAAGGGTTTGATGTGTTCTTAGTTCTCTGCCCTTTGAAACAGAGCAGCAAGGAGCATTGGAGACTGTTTTCTGTGTGGCCAGCTGTTTGGCCAGGCTTGTGGTCCCACAGTCTGCTTAGGTTTGGCCGGGACAGACCAGGAGCCTGGAGAGCCGTGTGTGGTGACTGCTTACGGGAGAAACCTTCAGTTTGAGTCACTCTCTAGGACAGTGAGTGGTTTTTAAGTGGCCCACTGTGGACTCCCCAATCACTGCACCCTCAAACCCTTTTATATTAGATAAATTCGGATATAGGATTCTACAGAGTTTTAGAACATACATCTTTAAACTTTGAGAATTAAATGTTGAAGGCTAGAGATGACCCTCCTTCAGACTGTTGTGAGCCAACATGTAAATACTTCTGAGGCTTCAGAATTGGGAATGGAGGCAACATTTAAAGGTTCCTTTTTAAATGTCTTTGTCTTTCATTTGCTTGTCTCAGTTGTCCTGTTTTTTGTTTGTTTTTGTCTTACTCTCTTCTCTGGGCTCTTGGATACTTTGTTGGTAAATACGCGTCTTTCACTAATTCAGGAGAGGAAAAGCGGGGTGTGACAGATTCACAAATTCCTCGCAAAATCGTATCCCTTTTACTCTGCTCATTATGTCTGTGTCTGTAAAGATTCTGCTTGAAGATGAGTGACGTCACTTGTCCTTGTTGCTCTTTTTCAGAAGCTGTTTCCAAAGCAGCATCAACTAAAAGTGAATCACAAGAAGAGGTGCTACAGATTTTTAATATAGACACTCACACGAGCAAGCAGCTGCGGCATTTTAAATTTTTGTCCGTGTCCTTCATGTCTCAGCTCCTGGCTTCTAACAATTTTATCAGAAAGGTGATGTGTTCTTTTTTTTTTTTTTTTTTTTTTTCAACGTTTTTATTTTATTTTTGGGACAGAGAGAGA
Organism: Puma concolor; assembly: GCF_028749965.1. NCBI lineage: Eukaryota > Metazoa > Chordata > Mammalia > Carnivora > Felidae > Puma > Puma concolor. Next base: position 12,245,812 of record NC_141677.1, read on the forward strand.
CAGAGCATGAACGGGGGAGGGGCAGAGAGAGAGGGAGACACAGAATCGGAAACAGGCTCCAGGCTCTGAGCCATCAGCCCAGAGCCCGACGCGGGGCTCGAACTCCCGGACCGCGAGATCGTGACCTGGCTGAAGTCGGACGCCAACCGACTGCGCCACCCAGGCGCCCCTGATGTGTTCTTTTAAATGTGTTTATGACAAGATGATTTTGCTTTTTCTAAAGGAACTATCTTTTAAGCTAGTAAAAATAGATTGGCAAATATGAAAACATGAGGCATGCCTTTAAAGATAATAGAAAAAAATCAGGGGTGCCTGGGTGATTCAGTTGGTTAAGCGTCCAACTTCGGCTCAGGTCGTGATCTCACAGTTCTAGCCCCACATCGGGCTCTGTGCTGACAGCTCAGAGCCTGGAGCCTGCTTCGGATTCTGTGTGTGTGTCTCTCTCTGCCCCTCCCCTGCTCATGCTCTCTCTCTGCCTCAAAAATAAATAGAACATTAAAAAAAAAAAAAAAAAGATAATAGGAAAAAAACAGAGCGTACCTGAACCATTTGGCATGATCTGGTGAGGCTGTACATGTATCAACCCTGCGACTCAATAATTCCATCTCAAGTGGTACACAGGCATATTGCACGTTTTACTGGGCTTCGCAGATAGTGTGCGTTTTACAAATCATAGGCCTGTAGTAACTCTGCATCAGGCAAGTCTCCCAGCACCATTTTTTCAATAGCAGTTAGTCATTGCATGTCTCTCTGTCACCAGATTTTTTCATTATATCTGTTACGGTGATCTGTGGTAACTGATTATGACTTGCTGAAAGCTCGGATGGTGGTTAACATTTTTAGCAATAAGATATTTTTTAAGGTACATAACATGGGTTTTTTTTTGTTTTGTTTTTTTTTTGATATAATGCTATTGCACATGTAATAGGCTATAGTTAGTGTAAATACAACTTTTTTTTAAAGTTTATTTTGAGAGAGAGAGAGCGCGAGTCGGGGAGGGGCAGAGAGAGAGGGAGAGAGAGAATCCCAAGCAGGCTCCATAACGTCAGCTCAGAGCCCAACGCGGCACTCGAATCCATGAACTGTGAGATCATGACCTGAGTTGAAGTCTTACACTTAACTGACGAAGCTACCCAGGTGCCACTAAATGTAACTTTTGTATGCACTGGGAAACTGAAAAACTTACTTGACTTGCTTTATTGTGATACTCTCTTTATTGTGGTGGTCTTGAACTGAACCTGCAGTGTCTTCAAGGTATGCCTATATACCCAGCAGAATGTATGAGCATAGGCACTAAAAGACGTCTACAAGAACGTTCATGAAAGCAGTATTTGTGGTAGCCCAGAACTAGCAACAAGCCAAGTGTGTATCAACAGTGGAGTGGATAAAGGGTCTGTCATCAAAAATGGACATGAGGGAATCTCATAAAGGTAATGTTGAAAGAAGACAGGCAGACACAAAAGAATATATCCTATGATTCTAGTTGTATAAACTTTAAAAACAGGCAGAACAAATCTAGGGTTGTAGAAGTAAGGACAGTGTTTACCTTTGGGAAGGAGGGAATAAGCAATAGTGAGGGTCCAATAGAGGAAGGATTCTGGAATGCTTATAAGAGCCTTTAATAGGCTCTTTTCTTTACCTGAATATAATGAGCTCTATATGTGTGATTTGTATGCCTTCCTGTTTGTGCGTTAAACTTTAAACAGAGAAGAAGGAAATACAGAAAATGAAGACCTAAAGAAACAGAGAAGGATCAGGAACATCAGAATGGTTGAACATTAATAAGAAAGTCTGAGTTGTGGTCTCCTGCGTGAGCAGGTCAACGGGAAACCATGTGATCATCGAAGTATCTGTAGAAAAATAATGTAATAAATTCAGTACTTATGATTTAAGGAAAAATCCTCTTAGCAACCAAGATAGATGGGAACTTCCTAATGAAGTTCTGGCCTAATGAAGATACCAGAAACTGCTTTACATCACCTTTCATAATGAGACAGACTTTATAAAGTCTGGAACAAGGATATCCTGTCATTGTTTCTGTTCAGCAAAAGAACGATGTGTAAGAATCCGAAAACAATCAGCAAACTCCTAGAACAAATGATTCGTTCAGGTAGCTTGCTTGATAGGGATAAGTGTAGACCCTGCTCTGTCTCAAGTGAGCTTGCCAAGGACAGTGGTGGTGCCAGGTCAGTCAGGGGGGTCGGTGTGACCGTGTCCGGTCTGTCTAGACACATACCCTGTGCACATGGAAGAAATGCTTTCATGTGGAAGGGGCATTACAGAGTAGTTAGGAAAAGAGAACTGTCCAGTTACTAGAATGGGCTTGATTTGTTTTCCATGTGGGGAAAGACTGGCCTCATACCACATACAAAAGACAATCTTAGGTAGGTTAAAAAATTACTTCAGTGTGATTTTAGATAGATTAAAAAATTACTCTTTCAGTGTGAAAAGGAACACTTAGAAGGAAATGAGAACATTGTTACCAGAGGAACACAGAGGAATTTCTTTAAAAGTGCATTTCAACAAAAAGCCACCATAAACAAAATGAAAAGAAAGCCACAGACATAAATTAAAAAGTATCAGTTCCGGGGCGCCTGGGTGGTGCAGTCAGTTGAGCGTCCGACTTCAGCCAGGTCACGATCTCGCGGTCCGGGAGTTCGAGCCCCGCGTCAGGCTCTGGGCTGATGGCTCAGAGCCTGGAGCCTGTTTCCAATTCTGTGTCTCCCTCTCTCTCTGCCCCTCCCCCGTTCATGCTCTGTCTCTCTCTGTCCCAAAAATAAATAAACGTTGAAAAAAAAAAAAAAAAAAGTATCAGTTCCTATGAGAACATCTGGCAAAGAACATGAATTCACAACAAACGGCTAATATTAACATACAACAAGGTAACCTCTCTAGTAAGGAAGGGAATTGCAGATTAAATACGATGCCACTATGATGTCCTATCAAACTGGCAAAAGTTTAAAAGCGCTTAATAGCAGGAAGTGGCAAGGCTGTGGGGACACAGTTATTTGTGTACCCCACTGTGGGTTAGGTCTCCGGATGGCCGCTTCAGAAAGCGAGCAGTCAGCGGTCTCCAGTCAGGTTGGAGATGCGCATCTCTTGTGATCTAGCCGTTCCCTTTCTGGGGTATATGCTCTACAGAAAAGTGCCTGCTTGTTCAAGGAGACATATAAAAATGTTCTTTTCTAATGTCTTTACTGACAGAAAAATGGACGTAAACTAAACATCCATAGTAAACAGATGGATGAGCAGATATGCCATGGTGTGTACCGTGATGTATGCAAGGAGTGTTAAATGAACACTAGAACGACATACATCTCTGTAGATAGATCTCAGAGCTCTGATACTTCCAGAAAAGCATGTTGCTGACTGTGGTGTAAACTCCGACATTTAACGGCAGGTTCAAGTTTGTGGGGCTGGGGGCACTTAACCAAGGGAAGGGATGAGAGAGGTAGGGATTACGCTGGTATCTGTAACGTTCATAATGTCATGCAGTTACTAGGAGCTAATGGAAGCATTTCATAAAATTAGTGGGTAAACGAGTATAGATGGCTGTATTTTTCTGAATCTTTCTAGTACTTACAGAAATCACAGGTATCCATAGAGTATAATCACTCTGAGTAGAATAACGAAAGGGAATAGAGTTACTACAGTTTGATGGGGAAGGTCTCAACCTGATTAAATTGTACGGTCAGAAAACGGTCCCTGGGAGGTTTTTTTTTTTTTTTTAATTTTTTTTTTTCAACGTTTATTTATTTATTTGGGACAGAGAGAGAGACAGAGCATGAATGGGGGAGGGGCAGAGAGAGAGAGGGAGACACAGAATCGGAAACAGGCTCCAGGCTCCGAGCCATCAGCCCAGAGCCCGACGCGGGGCTCGAACTCACAGAGCGCGAGATCGTGACCTGGCTGAAGTCGGACGCTTAACCGACTGCGCCACCCAGGCGCCCCGGTCCCTGGGAGGTTTGAATTGAATAGTCTTACAGATGAGTTTCACTGTATATACTTCAAATGATTTTTTTTTTATATCTAGCTTGCATACTGCTCTGATGATGTTTTCTTTAAAAATTAGGTGGTTGAAAGTGGTGGTCCTCAGGTTTTAAAAGGCCTTGAACAGAGGTATGTTACTTTTTAAATTTTTTAAAAAATTTTTATTTGGAAATAATTTCCAACTTTTTAACAAAATGCTGGAAGAGTAGTGGACAGAACTCTCATATAAGTCTCCTTTGTTTTAGGTTGCTAGAAACAGTTCTTGGCTATATTAATGCTGTAGCACAGTCCATGGAGAAAAATGCAGACAAGCTAACTGTGAAGTTTTGGCGGGCACTGCTTAGTAAAGCTTACGACATGTTAGATAAGGTAGGCTTCCATTTCTCCCCATCCACTGTGTTTTGCTGTTTTTATGTCATCGTGAAACTATTTGATAGAAAGTTTTACTTTAGGAATAAACTTAGTGATAGTTTTTCTTACCATAATGCAGCTCACATTTTTCTCGGAAAAGAGTCTCTTGATGGCTGGAGATAAATTCATCTGAAAATGATTATTTACCTACAAATTATGAGAGCATGTGCTTCACTAAAAATGATACTTTAAGATTGAGTCATCTAATACTGTATAATATTCTACTTTATGCAGTGGAATAGAAGAAAAATATCTTTTTAGGTAGCGTATGTGGGATATTAGAAATATCACTGGCCTTGACATTAGGATCCCTGTTCAAAATCTAGCTATAAGACTTTGAGCAGTTCACTTAGTGTTAGCATCGGCGTTTCTTGTTTGTTTGCTTCTTTTGTTTCCCTTTAAATGTGGTTAGTAATGTCTACCTGAAAGGTTAGTGTAAGAAGTTAAAAGGGCATAAACTGCCTGGAACCTAGAAGGTATGCAGCAAATAGAAATCAGTCTTAATCTGAATGGATCTTCCCTTTTTAAAATTTTTTTTGTTCAATGTAAAACTACTGTCTAGGTCAATGCCTTGCTGCCCACGGAAACCTTCATAGCTGTGATCAGAGGGCTGCTGGGTAACCCGCTGCCATCTGTCCGCCGGAAAGCACTGGATCTTTTGAACAACAAACTACAGCAGCATACATCCTGGAAAAAGACCATTGTAAGTGAAGACCGTCCGTCGTACCCACTCACCACTCTGCTTTATCAAAGAGCTGCATTTTAACTCCCTTGAGTTTGTCGCTTCCCTGAGTGCTACGATTTAAATAAGTATAGTAGTATTTGAATATGATGCCAGTAGACGTGTTTCTAAAATGTGATGTTAATTCTAATAGGAATTGGGATAAGAGTTCTTAGAATGGAATCACAGCCTAATAGAGTTGTTGCTAATTTGGACCCTACGTTGTCTTAGCTTTAGCATGATCTAATCCTCTTTTACTCCAGACCAGTGGATGCATTACGTAAATACGTCCCAAATGGGTCACAAGCACATACGCTGGCTCCGTGGTGAAGAAGGCAGATAGAGAAACAGTTGCTTGTGTATAATCGTGTGGCACAGGGCCTCAGGCAGTCGCAAGCAGTAAAAAATGGAAAAGACGGACTAGTATGTTTTTTCTGCAGCTCTAATTATTTAAAATTTTTGGCTGACCTCTTCAGGTTTATCGTTTCCTAAAACTGGTTCCAGTCCTTTTGGCCATTGTGCAGCATAAAAAAAAGACGGAAGAACAAGCAATAAACAGACAGACAGCTTTATATACTCTAAAGCTTTTATGTAAGAATTTTGGTGCAGAAAATCCAGAGCCTTTTGTCCCTGTGCTGAGCACTGCTGTGAAACTGATTGCACCAGAAACAAAAGAAGAGAAGAATGTCTTGGGAAGTGCCCTGCTGTGCGTGGCAGAGGTGACCTCCACCCTGGAGGCGCTGGCCATCCCTCAGCTTCCCAGGTATGCTGATTAGGACCTGGAACAAGAGCCATCATGTGGGGTTTCTGGTACAAATTGAAAAATAATACCTTAGCAATTTTTTTTTTTTTTTTTTTTTTTTTTTTTTTGCCTCTCAGTAGAGGTTACATAAGATTAGATTTGTTAAAGATTTAATTTTTTCTTCAAACTAAAAACCACTAATTAAAAACTTTCTAATTTCCTTTATGATGTTTGTTGCCTTCCACTTTTCACTCCCCCTTGGCCAGCTGTAACTAGGAAGCAAGGGGTGAAGCCCCACGATGGGTGTTCCATCTGTTTGGGCAAAAGCTGCCTCGTGCAGCCGAGGTTCAGAGTTGAATGCTCCTGACTTTCCCCCTTGGCTTTGGTATTTTCTAGCTGTGCAACCCTGGGCAGGTTACTTGGTCTGTTAGAGCTTTGCCATCTCTAAAACCGAGACCAGACCAACTTAATGGGATTCCGGTGGGGGGTGCACGTAAGGCTTTTTGCACAGCGCCTAACACGTAGGAAGCATTAAATTGAAAGTCCCTGTTATTTTTTAATTTTTTTTTTTTTTCAACGTTTATTTATTTGTGGGACAGAGAGAAACAGAGCATGAACGGGGGAGGGGCAGAGAGAGAGGGAGACACAGAATCGGAAACAGGCTCCAGGCTCTGAGCCATCAGCCCAGAGCCCGACGCGGGGCTCGAACTCACGGACCGCGAGATCGTGACCTGGCTGAAGTCGGACGCTTAACCGACTGCGCCACCCAGGCGCCCCTAAAGTCCCTGTTATTTTTTAAAATGACTGAGTAACTATTGCTACTGGGAGGTTTCTTGCTCTGAGTCTCATAAAATGTGTAGACACGTTTTGTCAGCTGTGACATAGCATGATGTAGCGGGCACAGTTATTAGGAGTTTTGCATAGTGACTTCTCCATTCTCTGTTCTTAAAGTTACTCTCAAACTCTTGCTTTTTTATATTTAGCCTGATGCCATCATTGCTGACAACAATGAAAAACACCAGTGAGCTGGTTTCCGGTGAAGTCTATCTGCTTAGTGCTTTGGCGGCCCTGCAGAAGGTTGTGGAGACCCTCCCACATTTCATCAGCCCTTACCTAGAAGGTGTCCTGTCCCAGGTGAGCCACTACCTCAACATGCTATGCCCGTTTTCTCTCCCATCATCCCTCCTGCTTGGTCATGACGTTGAAATGGTCATCGCTTTCTTCTTATAAGGCTCATCTCTTTTTTGATTTTGCAGAATGTGTTTTATTGCCTTTCTCTCCCCTCCATGAGATCGTTCGTGTTGGGCTGGAGCTGCCTTTTATTACTTGTAGAAACTTGTGTGTCCTATTTGCTTCTAATGTAAAGGGTTTTTTAATCCTAAGGTGTCTTTCAAAATCAGAATCCCTCTATTGCTGTTCAGTGGTTACTTGGCACATCGGCAGTGGGCAAGGGGCATTTCTAACTGACAGTGCCTCAGAACGATCCTCACTCTGTTCTGTTGTACTGGTCATTTGCCATTATGAGGTTAGGAGCTTCAACTGCCATGATGAAAATAATTTAGCTGATTCACACACTCTTGTAGCCAGGGCTTGAAGGTAGACTTTTTATAGAAAGGGACCCCTACATCTGAGGAGGTTTGTAGATAGATTTTTTAGCAAGAACAAACACACTTGGCTCTTCTCATGGTCTCTGGATTCCTGTCCTCTTTAAAAACAAAAAACCCATCAGTCTGAGTGCTCTGTGTTCTTCTGCCTTCCACCATTTACCTGCATCCCTGACTCCACTTGGGGAAGAGGCATCTGTTCATTTGTATCTACAGATGTTCAAGACTGCTTTGAAAGGAATTCTGTGAAGCGATAGTGCTCCGAGCTTTCCCCAGCCGCTAGCCTCTGGGTTGACTTCTGTAAGTGTGCAGACATTGTCAGTGAGTTCTCATATTGGCTTTGGTCATGGTTTCTGTATTCCTATAGGTGGTTCATTTGGAGAAAATCACTGGTGGAATGGGTTCTGCCTCACAAGCTAATATCCGCATCATGTCCCTTAAAAAGACACTGGCTACCACACTGTCACCCCGAGTCTTACTGCCAGCGATCAACAAAACGTACAAACAAATTGAGAAGAACTGGAAGGTTAGATCATACTGGGTTTTAGACTTTGGAGAGGGGAGATGTGGTACTGAAATTTCTAAGTTTTCACTTAAGAGGATGGTTATTTAATTGGTAAACGCACTAATGAACTCGGAATATTTAAAATTGGCATGTCTCTTTACTGTGTTACTGGTAGAAGCACATGCGTCCATTTATGAGCATCTTGCAAGAGCACATTGGGGTCATGAAGAAGGAAGAGCTCACCTCCCATCAGGCTCCACTAACCGTGTTTTTTCTGGAAGCCTTGGACTTCCGAGCACAGCACTCTGAAGTAAGCTTATTTCCACTTCCCCAGATCCTAAAGTTATCTATTTGTTTAAGAGCCAGAGAAAAATCTAGCTGTGTAATCTGTTTTACTTGCCAAAGTTATTTAGAGCTGCATGTTAGTAATCTGGCTAATCTTCTGTTTTTTAGGATGATCTGGAGGAAATTGGAAAGACCGAAAATTGTATCATTGACTGTCTAGTAGCCATGGTGGTGAAACTTTCTGAAGTCACGTTCAGGCCCTTGTTCTTTAAAGTAAGCTTGCTCCTTCCACGTCTCCTTTGTACCCGTACGTAAGTGTTACGAGATATGTAGAATAAACTAATATTACTTTATCTTTTTAGCTGTTTGATTGGGCTAAAACAGAGGATGCCCCGAAGGACAGACTTTTGACATTTTACAACTTGGCAGATAACATTGCTGAAAAACTTAAAGGGCTCTTTACTCTGTTCGCTGGCCACTTGGTGAAGCCTTTTGCTGACACCTTGAACCAGGTGAACATCTCCAAAACAGGTTGGTAGCGGACTCCAGTCGATACCTTTGCTCTGTGTACCTTACACAAGGCACAGTAGGTACAGTAAGCATAAGGAGGGTGAAGGTTTTACTTCATAATCAGTCAGCAGGCACTGAAGTCTTTGCTTGAGCAGAATGAAAACATGTTAATAACAATTGACTCACTTAGAAGTAAAAGTAAGGTAAATGGTGTGTGCTACTCTAAGTTATTGGAAGTAACTTTAAAATGTTAAGATTTAAGATTGGTGTTTTCTTTACTGCTCATAAGCAACCCACTTGACAAGTGGTAATTTAACTTGCCAAACTAAGTGATCTAAACTGAGAATCTTGACTCCTACAGGAGCCACTTACCCGAGAGCTGCCCATTTTATGTCATGTCTTCATCCTGATTTTCTGTATTGTTTTAGAAATATTCTTCTGACTGTAGTGTTAATAGTGATTTGAATTTAAACATTGGAGGTTAAATTGTGAAAATCAACTGTTTTTTCACTTTTACTCTTCCCATCTACAGATGAAGCGTTTTTTGACTCTGACAATGACCCTGAAAAGTGCTGCTTGCTATTGCAGTTTATTTTGAACTGTTTATATAAAATCTTCCTTTTTGATACTCAGCATTTTCTCAGTAAAGAGAGAGCAGAAGCCTTGATGATGCCCCTGGTGGACCAGGTAACCACAAGGAACCCATCTTTTTGACAAAGATGAGGAAATTGCCATCACTGTTAAATTTTTTTGTTAATTTTATTTAAATCCAAGTTCGTTAACATGTAGCGTAATAAGGTTTCAGTAGAATCTAGCGATTCATCACTTATATACAACACCCAGTGCTCATCCCAACAAGTGCCCTCCTCAGTGCCCATCACCCATGTAGCCCATCCCTAACCCTCTTTCCCTCCAGCAACCTTCAGTTTGTTCTCTGTATTTAAAAGTCTCTTATGCTTTGCATCCCTGTTTTTATCTTGTTCTTCCTTCTCTTCCCCTGTGTTCATCTGTTGTGTTTCTTAAATTACACATGGAGGTGAAATCATATGATACTTACCTTTCTCTGACTTCTTCCGCTTAGCATGATACTCTCTAGTTCCATCCACGTTATTGCAAATGGCAAGATTTCATTCTTTTTGATTCACTGTTAAATTTTTACTAGATTTATATCTACTAAAATTAGAGCTTGCTGGGCTTTCTTCTCCAGGCTTTTTTTTTAATGAAATTTTTATTTCAAAATTTTTTTATTTTTAATGTACAGAACTTATCTTCATAGTGGCATACACCAGGTTTTACTTTTGAAGGTTTCAAATGGAAGGCAGGATATAAGGACTCATGGTTAGATTTTTAATTTTCTAAAATTGGATTTATTGAGAATGTTTTAGGACTGGGCCGCCATCTGGAAGAACGCCTCTCAGCTGTTCTCCTGGAGGGAGGGGTGACGCTAAGGGCCAGGACAGTCTGCCTCGGCTCCAAAAGGTGGTAAATTTGCTCTAGAGAGTGTTAGAATTACACACCTGGCCATCGAGCCTGCTGATATGAAAAAACAAGTTTATTTATACATTGGGAATTTTTCAGACAGAAAACTTGTTGCTCAGAGTCCCTGTCTCCCTCATAGCTAGAAAACAGGCTGGGAGGAGAAGAACGGTTCCAGGAGCGAGTGACAAAGCACCTCATCCCGTGCATAGCGCAGTTTTCCGTGGCTGTGGCAGACGACTCTCTTTGGAAACCACTGAACTACCAGATTCTGCTGAAGACGAGAGACTCCTCACCCAAGGTGGGCGCTGTGGTCGACAGGCACCGAAGCTGCGTGCATTCCCCATATAAACCAAACAGTCCCAAAGCGGTCGTGGCTGTAGGCCCATGGTAAACTAGCTGCTTGTCTTCTAGGACCGGAGGTTGCTCTTTGGGGCAGAAGTTTGAGCCTGAGAAACGTTTGGCTTTTACTTAAAGGCTGTTTATAAATAATAGAAGTCCTCTCCCCCACCCCCACGGTGTGTTAGACGCAAGTAGTGACATATTTAAATGTCTTTGTGCTCCCAGAGACTGTCTTTCAGTCTGTTCACAGAACATTCCTTTGAGCTAGAGCAATGGATTATCTCCGTCATGTGTATCAGGCTTAGGATTTTGTGAAATAATGGAAAATAAGGAGTGGTGGACACTCAACTCACGTGGGCGAGGATGAACGAAGTTACAGTCCCCTGCCTGCGTCTCAATTTCCAGTCACCAGTTCTCAGTCTAATTAGCATACGAGAACCTCAGTGAATAAAGCAGACCGAAGCAGAATTTTGTCAAAAGATTTATTACTTGAAATATATAACATTTATTACAGGAGAGAACAATGAGGCTATTTTCATGAACCCCCAGATTTTACATTGTAGGTTCTTACAAGCTTATAGCATTAAATTTGTCTTAATGTTTTGTTTTGAATGTACAATATCAGAAAAAGTCTGGCTTGAACATAGGTAGTTCATAGGCTTTTTAAAGAAATCATTTTGCTTTATCCAAATATTTTTTTTTTAATTGTCCAAAACCGGAAAGAGGATTAGTACAGCTTTTGTTTCAAAGTGAACCACTAACAGAGCCAGACCACTGCTTGCATTCCATAGACCAGAAATATGAGAGAATATATGAATTAGGTACATGAAATAGGAATAGAGAAACACCCAGACTTTTTTTAAGTTCCCAGATCCGGAAGTCACAATACATTATTTTTAATTCCGTGCTGAATGCCCGGCCCCTCCCACCACTGTAGTCAGGAGGGAGGGGTCCTGCCTGAGGGGGCCAGGCTGGCCTCATCGCCCACAGCCCAGCAAACCCATGAGCTTCAGTGAACATAAACTTGATTACATACTTGAGTCTGTGTGTGCCTTTTTGATTGTTGTTTTTAAAGGAAAATGTTAGAAAAAGGTATTCACATTAAGCCGTGCAGTACTGTAGGACACTTTAAAAAACACTGGTTTGTATAAGGTTGCCCGTATTATAAACAGACCCCAAGTTGTTAAATAAATTGGTGTTCTGAGATGGAAGTGGAGTGGACAGAGGGGGAACCAATTCGTTTAAAAAGTCAGAGCCTGTCTCAAGTTAGACAGTTGTGAGGTATAAATGTAGCAGTGCTAGTCTTGGGCGGGGGAGGGGGGGGAGGGGTTAAATCCTCTTTCTTTACCTTTTTATCTCTTTCAGGTTCGATTTGCTGCTCTGATTACAGTATTAGCACTGGCTGAAAAACTAAAGGAGAATTACCTTGTCTTGCTACCAGAGTCCATTCCTTTCTTAGCTGAATTGATGGAAGGTAATTCCTAAACTACTAAGAAATAATGGCAGTAAAATTCTGTGAAAATGTGCCCAGTGATCATGGAAATTTGGATAGAACCCCATCCTCTGCCCCCTCCACGTCTCACATTGCAGACAGGAGGCGGGGTGCCTGTTTTGAGTAGGGTTGAGAGACCATATTAGGTGGCCACCCCACGATCATCTGAAACTTGTCTACAAGGAAATCTCCACCACCTTTACTTTTGCGTTTATTGATGTTTCTCATTGTATTCATACATTTATATGATTATTTTAGTCCCCATAGATTTACTGTGTCAGAAGTGCCAGTAAGATCACAGTAGATTAGCTACCTGTTAATACCAGCCAACATTTCCTCCATGCTCTGCCTGGAGGATCTCATTCAGTCCTCACGATGTGTGTGCCATTATCCCTGTTTTATAAAGGAAGAAACTAGAGGCTTTCAAAGGATTTTGATAAACTAACAAAGTGAGTGTGACGGGTGTTCAGGCCAGGTTTGCAGAGTTCTGGGCGTGGCGAACACCCTGCCACCAGGCCGCACGAATCAGCAGGGGTGAGGAGGCAAGCAGACAAGTGCTCGTCTACAAGTACATGCCCCGGTGTCTCTTGCGGCCTAGAGCATGGGCGTCACTAGAAGTTGGGATTCCCACTGTGTACTGCTCTTTCGGGGGCTGCAAGGAGGGTGCCGTGCTTTCTGCTTCGTGGGCAGGTTTCATTTCTGTCCTTTGACTGATCGGTGGCCAGACGATGCAAGAGCTGAAGAATTAGACTAACGGTAACTGAGGCAGTTTTTATTCTTATGTTTAGATGAATGTGAAGAAGTGGAGCGTCAGTGCCAGAGGACCGTCCAGCAGCTGGAGGCCGTACTGGGGGAGCCACTCCAGAGCTACTTCTAAGACTCCAGGTTTCGGGGCTTTCTTACTCTGTTCAGAGGTCGGATTTATTCATGTTTTTATTTGTGGGTGTTTGGTACCATATTACTTTTGGTGCCCTCACCCCTGCGCGGACTTCTGTATGAAACCAGCTGGCGTGCTGCCCTCCCGCCCCTTGTATGGAACTGCAGTAAGAGTAAACGATGCCTATTTTTATACAGACTGCTGTTTGTCTAAGCATTTGTCACAGTCTTTTCTGATTGAGGTTATTGATATCGCAGACCTGGTTAATTTTAGCACTCAAAGGTAAAAGCACCTCATCTTTAGACAGTTAAAGCCTTAACTTTTCCCGTAAAGGGATATCTTACGTACGTGGTATCCATGTTGGATTTCATTCAAGGTAGCTCTTCGAGAAAGTGACAGTTACTCAGCACCAATGCTTTGGACTATAAAGCTATTTGGAATACTTTTCACATTTTGGGTAGATGATACTTCAGCCATAATTTTTGTGCGTGGCCACAGTGGGAATTAGTTCTGGAATGCATTTTCTACTTAGGACTATGATGGTCTTCTGTACCCTTCAGTCTTTTTTGGTGGGGGCAGAGGCAATAGGCTCTCAGAACCCAGATAGAAAAGGCCCAGAAACACTAGGTGGCATGGCTCCTCCAGAATTAGAAATGGTCAGACTTCCCCTGATGGTAATTCAAGAATTACTTGTATGAGAAAGTATCAAATTTTTTTTTCAAACTTTATAATATATATATATATATATATATATATATATATTTTTTTTTTTTTTTTTTTAATGTTTACTTTTGAGAGAGACAGACACAGAGTGTGAGTGGAAGAGGGTCAGAGAGAGAGGGAGACACAGAATCTGAAGCAGGCTCCAGGCTCCAAGCTGTCAGCACAGAGCCCAGTGCAGGATCAAAGTCACGAATGAGATCATGACCTGAGCCAAAGTCGGACACTTAACCGACTGAGCCACCCAGGCACGTTGGAACTTTGAAGTTTTCTAATCCCTGATGTCATGGTGAAAGTGAGGCTCAAATAAAATAAACTACCTTCAATAAAGACAGATTTGTCTAATTCGTGCCTTAAAAATAAGTTTAAAATATCTAAGAACTATCCCATGGTTTTAGTTTGAAAGCCTTTGTTCTAATTTAGTACAGAAATTTCATGCCAAATTGTGACAAAGAAGCAAAAGGCTGAATTGTAGCTGTAGAGATATAGCTTGCTAGGAATGCGTACTCCCTTTTAAAAAATGTTTTGATAAGATTAATCAGTAAAATGCTAATAGCTTCTTTTCATTTATTTATTTATTTATTTATTTATTTATGGGACAGAGAGAGACAGAGCATGAACGGGGGAGGGGCAGAGAGAGAGGGAGACACAGAATCAGAAACAGGCTCCAGGCTCTGAGCCATCAGCCCAGAGCCCGACGCGGGGCTCGAACTCACGGACCGCGAGATCGTGACCTGGCTGAAGTCGGACGCTTAACCGACTGCGCCACCCAGGCGCCCCTAATAGCTTCTTTTCAAATCACATCTTATTGTTTTGTATTCTGTCAAAGAATCAATCTTACGTCTTAGTAATAGCTCCACGTAAAACAAAAAGTGAAGTATGTTTAAGAATTAGAGGAAACCATGTATGTGGGGCTTTTTTCCTGAGTGGCCTATAGTCTCCATCTGAGTCACGCCCTCTGATGTTTTACATGAAGGAAAAAAAATAACCAAAACCCTGGGGGATTCTTTCTTCAATTCTCCCAATGAAAGCTGGGACCCCACTCCACCTGCCGTGAGCTTGGCAAGATGTAACATGATAAATTAACATGAATAGAAAAGAATCACGTGCCAGAATCTTCTACACTGAGTACTTTTAAAAAATCAGACTGGTGGTAGTATTCTTTTCAGTATATGGGTACAAATAATATCTAACCAAAATCTGTAATGAAAATAGTCCTAAATCCTGGCAGCATATTCAGCGTAGCAATTTAACATGATAAAATGATCAAACTAATTTAACTTTTTTACCTCCCCACTCCCAAGCCTTTGAAATTTCCTGTGACAAGATCTGACCTGTAAGAATTCTATAAAGAATTTCTGCCAACTCACTTCAAAGAATAATGAAAAAATTACAGAAATGCAACAATTTAACTTGCTGATACAGGTTTGATTTTAATCACTTAAAGTAGAACAGTGTTTTGATCTGGCTTGTTAATGATGAGGGACTAATCTTTAGAAGAGCAGAGAGGTGGGGTTTGTTTGCATGCAGACAAGCAACAGATTTTTATACTGCTGCTCTCTACCTCATTGGTCTCGGTGTATTTTATTTTCTGATAGTGTGTGCCTATTTCATGAACAATCATTAAATCTAATCTTGACAATTGCTTTGTTACACCCATATACGTTTTACAGATTGAAATCATCTACCTTAAACTTTCTAGTGGAGTGTGTGTAGACCTCTAACTCCAAGTGCATGTGCTGTAAGCATTTACTGGTATAGACATCCATGGCCTTCAGATTGACATCAACTTAACTTTCATGCCATTTGTTTTTGTTTCGCTGCGTTTTTTTGACTTTGCGCTGTGCCCGGATATCATAGTGTTATTTCTTTGGCAGTGCTTGTAGCTAGCAGAGCTAGATATTTAGCATATGTTAAAGAAAACTGCCAAATGTAAGGGCAACGTCGATCCTTTCAGTTACGGGATATGATCGAACTCTGGTTACGAAAGCAATGGCTAGAGAAGGAATAGTGTCTTGTAAATCGTCCGTAGGTGACTTAACAGTTGAGTAATTTTTCTAAGTCTCTGGTTACTTTATACAATTAATGCCTATAGAAAAATTGGTGACACGAGGGCAGAGCCCAAAAGATTCTGAGCTCAAGAGGGAGCAGAGTGGTATTATGTTCCACTGTATACACATATCCCCAGCTTCTAGCGCAGTGCTGGCAGGAAAGAAGTACTCAGTGTGTTAGCTGCTGTATTACTAGCTACTTATTGATCTGAATCGCATTTAAAAAAGGAAGCCAAGGTGGGAGAGAGAACAGAAAGGCCTGAATAATGGCTGTCAGTTGTTGCTGCCTTGAATTTCCTTACCCTGTGGCTAGACAAAGCCACGCTGCGTGGCAAGACTCAGAACACCTAGGAGGACTTTGTTATGCAAGCTCATTTTAACAATATAGATAAACAGTAATAGTGAGATGCACTTTAGCAAGGCCAGTGTCACATAAGCCATTTTGTATTTCAGTTTTTGTAGCAAGCATGTCGGCTACCAGCTTCTGACTTCCAGTAAGTGAATATCTCCATCGATTTCCAGCGTGTCAATATTGCTAAGCTCTTTAAATCTGTGTTTGTACTCCAGGCTGTGTACACCATTTACGGCAACCTTGAACTCTCTAACGTCACAATAAATTATCATCTGGAAGGAAAGTACACACAACATTAGTGGCTTCCCTCGGTTTAGGCAGTTCTCCCAGCCCGCTGGTGTTAACGTCCCTTCTTACTAAGATTCTGACTAAAGTGTATCCAGTAGTGGCACCTTCTGCCTCATCCCACTTGGGGAAGGGACTCTGAGCATGCTTGCAGCTTCACGCTGTCCCCGGGGCCCGAGGCCTGCCTTCCCTCAGCACCCTCCATCCACTGCACGTTCTCCCAGCGAAATGGGAAGTCGTTCCCTCCCCACACCCCCCTCCCCTCCCCGTGTCTGGGAACCGTAATGACGTAGGAAAACAGCCATCTTGACCCTTACAGAGGAGCCGACTGCAAGTAACAGGCTAGAAACCAAGGGACCTGGATCATGACCCTTCGGCCTTAAACCCCAGGAGCTTAGACAAATGCCACAGTAGAGAATTTCAGAGCTTTTAGGGCACTCGCTGGGACTGCACAGCCGCGTGGCAACCTTGACTCCATTTCCACCCCAGCTCCGCACATCGTAGTCTCCCATCTGTGTCTCAAGCTCAGGATTCTGTGGCTCTCTGGAGCAACTGGCCTTCTGGCAGAGTGAGTTCACGTCCGTGGCCAGTGTCAGCCTTCTGTGCTAGCCTTTCAGAGCTGTCTCTGCCGAACACAAACCCGAGAACATCAAAAGAAACTACGGTCCTTTCAAATCACTTTGACACGTCAGCCTCATACTTCCCGCTGCCGGCCTGGCCACCACGCTACCGTGTATTCTCCAGCCACACCGCAAAGACCAGTCTGGTGAACCTGCACCACGAAGCTTCTGAAGAGCAGCTCAGCCTGCCTCGCACCTGGCTCCACCCCCGGGGGCCAGACGGAGGCAGAATCTGAATCTGCAGAGAAACACGTTTTTTATTCTGCTCTGACTGGTGATAAATGGCTGCTGGGGGCGATTCCTTGGATAAAACGGTGAATGGACAGAAACAGGCTCTAGGTCTATGCAGAGAACCGAGGAAAATACCAGTAACTGGAACCACCTTATCCTCACAACAGCGCTGGAAATCCCAGTTTCAACCAGGAGGAAGGGACCTTTGGTAACATACATTTAACAGAAATCTCAACACAAAACAACAGCCTCATGCCCAGAAGGGAAAACAAGCTGGCATCAGAGGCATGTAGTGGGAAGGTCCGTCAGTCACCGACATCGTACGACACAGCGGGTGCGGCGCCCTGCGTTACCGATGGAAAGGAAGGGCACACGGCCTGGAAGATGCACTCCTGCAGAACAGATACTATAACCATGTGCAAAAGCCAGTCCCAAGCCCCCCCCCCCCCCAAACTATCTGATGTTACAGAACAGCTCGTAAGAACATGATTTGATTAAAACAAACAAAACTCACAGATGAAGTTACAAGACAAAGATATTTTTTAAACGAGTAGCTGGAACTGATAAATGAATTTGAAACAACAGGGAACAGAAGATAACTGGTTAAAATCAAAGTAATGGCATAATGGGAAAATCCAAGGATCTCAATAAAAGCATATTAAAAAGGCAGGAGTCTGAAGCAGAGAAAAATCGATCACTACAGAAACTTAAAAATAATCCAACATGAGGTAATGACTGTTCCTGAGGTAGAAAACTAAGGAAAAGATTTTAAAGGAATTTTTGTCCTTTTCCATTTTAATCCAGTAGCAAACATGGGTGGGGCCCAGATCAAAAAGCAGGTTAGTCACTGGTTTCCTGTCACCAACCACAAGGATCCACTTCCTTCTGGAGCAGTCACTTCTGTCTCCCTCCAGTGAGCCCCAAGTGGCCTCTTATACCTGGATTCTTGCCAAGCCGACAAACCCCTGTGCTGGCCTGTGCTGCCCTCCCCATCTCCAGTGACTTGTTCAAATCATCCCCTCCATCTGGAAAACCCACCTTTAACTTCACCCTCCTGCATGCCTCTGACGTCCAAACCAGTATCCACAATTTCCAGGGACCCTCCTACGATGAGGTCACAACTGTTAACCCACATACCGGAACTTAGGAATACACATTCATGTCCAGCTGCTGTCTTTTATTCAGTCTTGGTGTTCCTGCTTTTTAACAACTGGTTTTGATGAGTGCTCAAAAACTCAACCTACTGGTCCAGAGCAAGTGACAGTTTTAAAATGCAGAAGCAGGACCCTAAATCAGTGACCCTAAATGACCATGGGAGGCAGTACGTCACCTCAACTAGTGACTGAACCTAGCCAACCACCCAGCGTCCGCGTCAAAGAAACTACTGTCTGCTGAGCATCCAGAAACGTTTTCGGAAAGGTTATGTCACCATAATATTCACACGTTTGGGGGACCCGGGACGGTATGTCCTCAAGTCACACAACATGAGGGGCCCTAAAAAAGTTACCTGACCTTCGAGTTCCAGGGCCTAAACATCTCTTTCCTTGAATATATACAAACAGGACAAACTCCCTGTAAGAAAGGACTGCCACCTAAAGCTATCTATAACCAAGACGGCATGTGACGGAGAGTGCAGGCAGTTTTATAGTTCCTGTGTGCTCATGTACACAGGGGATTATCCTAAACGTGTTTTTCCAGTCCTGAGGCAAGGCTCCTGTTAAAATTCCTATTCCTCAAATTCCTATGAACTAATATGGGCCACACAATAAGAATCCCAGGGCAAATAATACAGTATTCTACTGGCTGTGCCATTCAGACTGATTGTATTTTGAATGCCCCTTTTATAATGCAGTCTCCACATAAACAAAAACTACCTGCTGTCTCCACATATTAAGCTAGGACTTGAGGTAAGTAGACCATTTATCCCACCCCTCCTCCCAGGATTCTTTTTCCTGTCCCATAAGATCATCTTACCTCAAAGTACATCCCGGGACTAAATGGGAAACAGGTAATATTTCTCTCTTCTTCTCCCCAGGACTCGTGAAGAAAAGAATTTCTTACAAATGCTTTAACATTCAGGCGTGGGTTCAAGTGGAGAGCAATATCCTTGGATTTTCCTGATATTAGGTCAACATTAAAGCTTTTGAGAGAATAAAAAAAAAAAAAACCCTAATTAACCAAGTAGAAGGAAATGCAGTTTCTGCCATTTTAAGAATCAGAATTGAACTCTGATCATGACACAAACACATGTATGCACACAGACAGGAATGCAGATGAAGGTAAAATTTTAAATTCAGTTATCGCTCCACTGATAAAAATATAAAAAAATTTATAGTTTTTTAGCCTCAGTGTTGAGGCCACAGGTCTGGTTGGGAAGCAGCTGAAGAGCAAGTAAACCACATGCCTATTACTTTAGGCTGCAGGGGGATGGGGTCCTCGCAAGTGTTCTGTTCTTGCAAATGTACTATTTTCTAGGAAATAGCTAATTTCAAGCTTTCAGAAGTCTGAACACATCTAGGAAAGGTAGTTAAGTCACATGCGGTGAGGGGCCCTAACCAACGTTACCTGACCTCGCAGCTGCCCTGGAGTTCTACAAGGCAGGCGGGGGTGGGGACAAAAATGCCACCCTCTTGTCTGGCCACAAAAAGCCTAGCTCAGAACACTGGGCCTGAGTCCTGGTTCTGCCCCAACCAGCCGTAGACAGTCTGGTTAGCGGCGTGACTTCGAAGCTCTTGCTCTGATGGTCTCGGCTTCCAGGTGAGGAGTGGGACATGGCTCCCGCCTGTCCCACAAGACTGTCTGGGGTCTAAGGCAACGAGAGAGACACGTGCAAACTCTTCGCACCATTATCGGTAACAACGGTACTGACCCTTTGGCATTTGTATTCACTTCTCCTTTAATGACGACAGTTCGTCCAGGGCCCATTGAGGAGTTCAACCTCGCAACGAATGGCAGAGTCTGTAAAGAGACCACAGTTGGCACCAGGAAGCCTGCAGAAAGGGGTCTCGTGGGACAACTGTCCGAAGACACGTTTTAACGTTTAAAGGCCATGACCTTGTAAAACCCCAGTGGTCGGCGCTGCCTGGCTCACAGCAGAGACTCGCCGAAAACGGTTCATGCGATGAAATGGGTTAACGGGACGCGGGACCTGCCTGCGTTGGGGACTGCAGCTGGGCCACACGTCCTGCCTAAGGGGGGACGTTAAGGAAGCACACTCCTGGCTCAGAGACTACGCCCAGCCAACTCTGCTGATCCTGGACAGATCAGCACAGAAGTGCAAAGTGGCTCCTGTGGGTTTCTACTGAGGGTGGAAGTTACATATACCAGCTAACTAAAACTTAATTTGTTAAACAGAATTAAGAAAATTTTTGGCTCTTCAAACCTTTGACAAACAGTTGGTAGGTAGTATTTTGGCGCAAGTCAAACTGTGATTGGCAGTCGAACCTTTGCTCTTGGTGTAGACAGTTCTGGGTACGATTTTAGAAATGTCTCCTCTATTACTAGGCTGTTGGGGAAACAGTTCTGCAATAAGGTGTGGAAAAAATGAAGCTGGCTTCCAAGGTTTAAACTATTCATTTCCTGGGCGATTCTATAAAACATTCCATATATTATAATCTAGGCAAAAATACTTACAAACTGTGATGTGCCAGACTTTTGTACCTATTGGAAGAGAAAGTCAAAATGAAGACATTTGAAAGGGAAAAATTACAACACAAGCAGTCAGATCTTACTGGTTGAAATGGCCAGAGCCCGGGGTAGTGGCACCCGCTTGGCCTTGGATGTGACACACAGCGGCCTATGCTTTCTGACAGGTGTGGTATCGGGCTGTGAAGGGTGCTCAGACTGGGAACACGGTCTGATAGTCCTACAGTCCGAGGACCACACATGAACTTTACACGTTTTACTTGTTCTTTCCAAGGGGCTCCCAAAATGCTGAGATTATATTCTCTGAGGTCACATGCTCTGAGATCAGTAAGATGTAACTTTTTCCATTAATGACAAAAACTCAGTGTTTAGACTGTACTTGTTCCTACAGGGGAGAAGATACATGTGGAAGTTTGCTTCCCAATGCGCCGACTGTGTTCAACATTTATAAATACTGTGAGACAGTTTACTCAACAGTTAAGAGGGAGGTTTTTTACAGAAGAACGGTGGGTGGTGGTCACAGACACTGATGGCTCAACCATCTGCGAAACTTCCAGTGCCTGGTCCCACAGAAGTAGATGCCTTAGTCTACAAATGATTACTCCCACCTTCTTGATATTAAAAACAATTTTTCACAAGTTAAAAACATAACTTTGGGGGGCGCCTGGATGGCTCAGTCGGTTAAGCGTCCGACTTCGGCTCTGGTCATGATCTCACGGTTCATGAGTTCAAGCTCCATGTCAGGCTCTGTGCTGACAGCTCGGAGCCTGGAGCCTGTTTGGGATTCTGTGTTTCCCTCTCTGTCTGCCCCTCCCCAGCTTGGCGTCTCTCTGTCTCTCTCAAAAATGAACACTAAAAAAAACCTTTTTTTTAACATAACTTTTAAAAATTCAGCCTGCCTGCCACCTGATTTACTTGACAACTAAAAGAACATTTTTAAACTGGTGGTTATTTAAAAGATTGAATATTTACATTTTCTTTACTTATCTCTGTCAGTTCCAGAGTAGACGTCTGGGTACTTCTTAAATCCTAAAGATAAAGATTAATTTTTGACATCCGTCAGAATTCTAAATATAACCTCCCTGACATCTCAAAAAGAATTACAAATAGGGTTAAATGTGAAAATAGGCTTGAGAATCATGACCCAAAAATGCACTTAACATTAGGGTCCTCTGCCCCCTTATCAGATGGGCAGACCTCAAAGAGCCTAAGAACGAGTGTCGAGAGGAATGTGACAAATGGGCACAGCTGCTGAGACTGCACACTGCTAGAATCTTCTAGAAGGGCAAGCTAGCGGTATCTGTCATAACTTAAAATGCAAATACCCTCTCAAGACATTCCGCTTCTAGGAAGTGATCTCAGGAGAAATCCTCCACTGTTCTCCTGTGTCAGGGAATTAGCCCCTGTTCCAAAGGGTTTTGTTTTGTAATTACTGTTTGGGGTTTTTTATTGTTGTTGTCAGAACCATACTAGATTTAAGATCCTACAGACATTAGAGCGCTAAATGGCACACTACTAGTCTGAAAGCTTTGTTTCTAGGAAATTAACATACTCACGATGGAGACATTTATAGTATTTTTATCTTAAAGGAAGATGTTAATTAAAGATACTTGCTACCATTTCATCAGAAAACATCATCAAAGACCCCAAGCTATGGAAGGGTACTCACCGAGCTGAAGCTAAAACCAACTGAGTGAATATTCACTTTGCCATAAATGCCCAGAGTGTCTATCTTCTCCGGGCTAATCCTATGGGCATAGAGCAGGATATGTTTCCCATTTACCGCCACCTAGATGGACACAGAACACCCCGCCACCCCCAGAAAAAAAAAGTTAATACGTTAACGTGTCCAAATTTAAATCCCGTTTCCTTGGGTTTCATTTTATACCTCTTCCCCCAGGTCTGCACATTACACGTCTGATCAAACTGTGACTGAAAGCATCCATAACACTAGCAGTGGTTCTTAACTTCCTTTGAGCTCTGATCTGATTAGTCACCATGGACCCTCTCCCTCCACACCAATTAGGCACTCATGAATATATTACATGCATATGTGCACCGACGCGTGTACACGAGGCATCCGGGGTTCAGAGGTTCCCCGGATGCACTAGGCCTGTGAACCCAGGTTAGCAATCTGCCCGGCAAGCTTGCCCACCTGCTCTCCTTGAGGACCACACTCTAAGGAAGAGGACGCTGCACGTGGCAGGCTTTCAGTAAATATTTGTTGAATCCTGAATGAACGGACATGGGCAAGCTACTCTAAAATTTATCTGCGATTCCTGCTTAGAGCAGGACAAAGCTCTTCCTGAAGAAAGGGGCTGCTGTTGTGATCAAGTCACTCCCGTGAGTGCCCGCAGCACATTGCCTGACAGCAACCCACTCCCTGTCCCTCCCTCCCAAATAGGGAATGTCGGGAAAACAAGCAGGATACGAAACGGTCTCGGACCTCAAGGAGCTTAAAATCCCCTTGGCACGTAAAATAAACACAGGAAAACGCACAACAGGACAGGAACAAGGGTTTTAGAGGAGGATACAGGTACAAGCGCCCAAGAAGCCGGGGAAGGGAGGGAAGAATGGAGTCCGCGCCCGAGATGGGAGATTTTCACGCTAAATTGTGCGAATCTCTCTCTAGTCTGGGGGGCTCGAGGTTCTACGGGGCTTGCGGGCAGGTGCATCCAAAGCTCTAGGGCCACCCTCTCTATCACACGTACGCACTATAAGCACTGTGTCTAGATAGACCGCTCGATGAAGCCAGCGGTGGCACTTCTAAGAACTCAGGATCTAGAATCTCACGATCCTGAAGGACTTGTGGCAGGATTCCCCATCGATCTGTTAGTTCCAGATTCCCAACCCCTACCCCGGGTGACGGTGACCATAGTTTACTCTCCCACAATTTATACAGCTCTGCGCCAATTCAGAAGTAAGCTCGGCTGTGCAGCAGAAATGCCACACACAAAGAGGTCTGGAGGCCCCGGCCCCACAATTCCAGATGCCACGAGGCGCAGGCAGAAGCTGCGCCCCAGCTCATACTTAGGTACCCGCCGCGCCCCTACTTCAGGGCAAAACGATAAAGCCACTCTTTCTCTAGACTTAAGTAACGTAAGGGCGGGTTTGCCAACGCGCAAGCCTGCCTTGGGTGCCGCTCGCTTCTCATTACCTTCATTCTCCCATACCCACCTGGAATTTGTCTTTCAACACCATAATCACAATTTCAAAAGATTTTTCTTTTTTGAAAGGCGTGTCGTAGGTGATCTCCTCCCATCCCCATTTTTCATTTTTCAGAGTATTGCAGACGATGCAGTCGGACCACTTGAAGCGTGGATTGAAATGAAAGGCCACGTCGGCGCGGGGCTTCACGCTGCTGCCGCACTGCAGATCCACCTGGAACCTGCGGGAGTGAGGAGGAGTGAGGAGGGAGGGTCGCGGGAAGCCAGGGGGCCGGCTGCAGGTGGAGGCCTGGCTGCAGGTGGAGGCCTGGCGAGCTGAGTGACCCGCGACTCACCCCCGCGCACCCACCCAGCTACCCAGAACATGGAAGTGAGGGCCGGGTTTCTAGCTGCCGCGAGCCAGGAGAAACAGGAAGGACCTCGCCCTGGGGACAGCAGAACGGTGACCCCGAAGCCTGCTTCTCTAGATGACAGTCACCTGGAAATGTCTGGGCTTTCTCCTTCAGACTTCACTCTCACTTATTTAAACCACTGTTACCCGGGCATCAGCCACAGAGAGCTGGCCCGGCCCTGACACCGCCTAGTCCGCAATTTGTGCCCAAAGCGAGCCTCAGACAAAACAGCCCGAAATCGATCTTCAGAGATGCCGTGGGGGTGTTAGACGGCAACCAGACCTCGTCCCTGGCGTCTGACCACAGTCCCTGTCATTAACCGTGTATCTGATCATATCCCAACCACACTTCGAACAATAAAATGAAAAACTCAAGTTTTTTGATTTCGGTCTTCATTCCAGTCTCCTCGGCACCTTGGCCTCAAGAGTATCAAAATGGTCTCCCCACATCAGTTTCTGTGGTTGTTCCACAGTCACGAGAAGACAGCTTAGTCACTTCCTCCATCTCACACCATGGTTTTTACCTGTCCGAATCACAAGGAACATGCCCACGTATCACAATCAAAGTTCCAGGCTCCAACTGCTCAGGAATCGTACCGACATAGGGGATTACCTAGGAAAAATGATTGTAACAAATGTACGTTTACATAAACAAAATGGAAAGACTACATTTTGAAAGTCTGCATACAAATCTCAGAATCTAGCATTTTCCAAATCACTGTTCAAACAGCTGAGATAGTGACAATATCTATATACCTGAGTTCTGTGGGAAAAGACACAGCAAAAGTTCACAGAACATTTTATTTGGCCGGGGGCTTTGTGAAATAAGATACTTAATAGGACAATTATGATCTAGAAAAAACAACTTGCTGGAAGTCAGGTCCCCTCCCCCTCCCCTTTTCCTAACATTCCATGGATGATCCCGACGGCAGGACCGAGACCACACCAGGTCCCTTGCCCACCCTGATGGAGACCGGGACACTCATCGGCCGCTGGTAGAGGGGCACCAGGTGAGCCCCTCCCCCACACCTGGGATGGGGGTGTCTAATCCCTGCCAGGCCTCCCGCCCACAGCTCACCGGCCCTGCTGGAAACCAGAACCACGAGACCTCAGGGATGACCCTGGGCGCCTGTGGCCTCTCCGGACGCAGCAGCACCCCCCCCCCCCCCCCCCCCCCCCCCCCGTGGCCTGACCCGGTCCCGGCCACGGGCTTGGGTTCGACACGGTATCCGTGTCTCCGCTTGCCCCCTCATCACCCGGAGCCCCACCTCTTTGGGGCCGGACGCACCATCAGATCTTGTCGCTCCCCTTCCGCAGGGGTGACCCCACCACGCTCCCCGTCCACCGGCTGCGTCCGCGGCATCACAACCCCCACCCTCTTCCGCTCGGGAGCGTCGGAGCAAGCCAAGCCGGCCGGACCCCATCAGACCTCCCGCCAAGCTCCCCCGAGTTGTGTCATGCATGCTAAAACCTCTCCAAGGTAGCCGGTCACCAAGAGCTGAGGCCTAAAACAAGAGAGGGCACATCCAAGTGGTTGCGGATTGGTCGCTCCTCAGCTGAAATTCTCGCCTCAAGCGCGGTCTCCTCCATGGAGCCCTTTCCGGACCCTGGGCCGTGGCACCGTACACCCCGCCCGGCCCGGGAGCTGCACGGGGCGGGCCGACTCCTTTACATCCCCAGGACCGAGGTCAGACGAACGCGCTCCCGCCAGCCCGGTGCCGGGGTTCTGGCAGCCCCACACGCAGGACGAGCAGCGCGGGTCGTGGCCTTAACCGACGAGCAGAGATGAACGAAAACCGGAAGTAACCGAGGCCGGCGGGCATCTGGCATCACAGCAGATGCAGCGGGCAGGGCGGCTGCAATGAGCAGCACCCGTCACACCCAAGAACACCCCCCAGATGTGCACGGTGTGGCCGCAGCCGCCCGTCAAAGCCGTGGGTTTTGTGCAGAGAACGTGGAAGGCCCTCCGCTCGCGCACTGATCTTCCGGGCCGCGGCGGATTCCCTTCCTCAGCGTAAGTCTCTTAATAAACTGAGACCTGCTTTTGTAGCTTCAAGTCTTACGCCTATTCAAATTCTATTGATGCAGAATGTTTAATAATGCAAAAATGTTAGGGACAATATTAGTGAGAAAAGAGCCTACAAAACTATACATGGTTTGATCCCAACTAAGTTAATAATAAACATTAAAAAAAGAAATAAGGCAAAAATGTTAATAGTTTTGAGGGACAGGATTGTGTTTTTCATCATGTATTTTCATATTTTCCCGAAAATAAGCGTTTATATCTTTATAACCGCAAGTTTTGTTGCATAATTTTAGGGTTGGAAAGGGCTTTCTGAGACCAATAATCTATTCCCATCACTGCTAATACGTTCTTTGCAATCGTTACTCAGTTGTTCCAGTCTAAGAAACAACAGCGCTGAACATTTTAGTCACTTGCTGTTTTCGGCATCTGGACGAATGCTTTCTGCTTGGGAGAGCACCCTAAATGATGTAACCCTCGAGGGACCTGGGCCACGTAACACAAAATGCCCTGCAGCCCACAGACTCAACTCAAAACCGCTCCTGTGAAAAGCGAGAAGGGCATGATTTTGTAGGCAACTTCAAGCTTTGATGCTTCGCAAATAATTTATGTGGAAAAAAATTAAAACACAGTTACGATCGCTCTGGAGACGATACCAGAAGCTTAAGCCCCACTCGTCGAGTGTGGTGTTTTCTCCCAAAACATCCTGACTCCTCCCGCTTCGCCTGTTTCAGGGTTACTTATTCAGGGTCTGCTCCACACGATGGTCGTGGGTGGACTCCAGCTAGAAAGACGCACGACGGCCCATCCGTGAGGCGCTTCTAGTACAGCCGGGAAGAAGTCAGATACCCGTGGAAGGAGAAGTAGAGGAGAAACGTGAGCCTCCGGCTGTTCAGAATCACAGTCTCCTTCCACGACTGGAAGATCCTCTCCACCTGGCGAACATCCGGCCTCACCCAGACTGCAGCGAGCGGCAAGGGTGTACGACGAAACCCGGTCACTCAGCAGCCCCGCCTCAGACTCGAAGTCGGAGCCAGGGCCAAGAAGCCGCGATCAGGCGGGCGGCGTTCGCTCCGCCAGCCGGCAGCGGCCACGCGCAGGCGCAGACGAGGCGCCGGCGGTGTTGCCAGTACCACCCGTGTCCAGGGGTGGCGCCAGAGGTCTCGGCGGAAACACTTCAGGCGGGACTTTGGACGTTGTCCGTGACCAGGCCTTGCAAAGTCCGGTTCTTCAAACCTACCAGCGATCCAGAGAACCACGCAGTATCGTTTGATAAATCTTAGTTTAGCAATTAATAAATTAATCATCTCTGCTTAGAGACTGGCTTTTATGCTCACAACTACAAACCACGACTGACTCAACGGCTTAACACATGGGGTGGGAAGCCAGTGCCAAATCAGTGCTTCAGAAAAGTGTATAAAGAGTTACGAGCTGCCCAGAGACACTTTATGGTAGAGGTGTGATTTGAGCTAGGAGCTTAGGAGGAGAAAGCCAGTTCGGGTAGAAATGTCCATTTACAAAAGCAGAGAGGCAGGAAAAGATAAAACATGTCTGCTAGAGAGTAAGCAGCAAGGGAGCAGCGCCAGACAGGCAGGGTCAGATTTTAGAGAGCTACAATGAGGGTAGGTACCTGTGTGGCTCAAATGGTTAAGCCTCGGACTCTTAATTTCCGCTCAGATCATGATCTCCCGGTTCGTGGGCTCGAGCCCCGCCCCAGGCTCTGGGCTGACAGTGGTGGAGCCTGCTTGGGATCCTCTCTCTCTCTCTCTCTGCCCCTCCCCCACTCACACTCTCTCTCTAAACAAACATGAAAACAATTTTTTTTAATATGTTAAAAACAAAAAGGATGATATAATGAAAACGGGGTTTAGGAACAACAGTCCAGGGGGGTAAAAATGTGCCGGAGGGCAGGGGTTATCTGGGAGACTGGCTACCTGCAGGAAGCCTGGCATAAGGAGAAAATACAATCCAGGCTGATGGAAGCAGACACTGCAGGCGGGGAGAGGAAGAGCGAGGTACGAGAAATATTTCAAAGGAAACCATCTATATCGGGCCACCAACTAAAATGGTGAAACTGGGGAGGAAACGGATTCAGAAGGATGATGAGGAGTTTAGTTCTGAACGCTTCCCGTGCGACGGCTCAGCAGGACATCTAAGAAAGAGCCCGTATGACTGAACAGAGTGGGAGATTCAGCACAAGTTAAGTGAAGGGCCAGAACTCATGCTCTAAAGTCAGAGCAGAGGTGATTATTAAAGATATCCAGGTAGGTAAACTGAGAGGAAGGAAAAGTCAGGGGCCAAGCCTCGATGGGTTTGTAAAGCGAGGGAGTGTGCAGAAAAGGGAACAAAGCAGAACTGACTGCTGTCCTTGAAAGGTGGCCTCCTTACGAGGTTGGCCCTTGGCTGGTGTCTAGGAACTTGGATTTGGGGACGGCACCCACCACCCACACGGAAAAGGGTGGTCTCCTGTTCGCCAGCTGTGTGCAAACAATCCAGTTTATGCTAAAAACCTGCTCTCCTTCCAGGAGTCTGGAATTTCGGTACGTGCTAGGCAGAAGCAGTCTGCGAGACCGGCCCCAGATACGATCTCCCGGCAGTGAGTCTCTGATGAGCTTCCCCGGTAGGCGACGTTTCACGTGCACCGTGACGGCTTGCTGCTGGGGGATTTAAGTCCATCTTGGGTGACTCCACTGAGAGAGGACCCACAGGACCTTGCGCCTTGGTCCCCCTTAGACTTTGCCCCAGGTGCCTCTCCCTTTATGACTTTGCTATCACTTCACTACAGTAAGTCGCAGCCGTGAGCAGGACTGTGCCAGTGAATCATCACAATGGGGTGTGTGTCGGAGACCTTGATGCAGCCAATGAGAGAGAAAGGAGAGAACGATCGATCGGTCAGGCTGGACAGTCATATCAAGGAAGTCCTTTCGATACGGGAAGACTGTCAACATCTCGGACACGGAAAAATACAGAAGATTAAAAAAAGATAATGAAATGGCAATCATATCTTTTGGCCCAGTGATTCCGCTTTTACAGATTTATCCTATAAAATACTGGCACGTATGCTTAAAGACGCATATACTGGGATGTACATCACAGCACTAGATACAATCACAAAAGGAAACAGTCCCTTAATGGAAACTGGTTAAAGGAGTTAGAGTATATCCATACAGTGGCCCAATTATGCAGCCATGAAAATAAGTGAGAAGCTGTAAGTGTGCCAGTCTCTCCAAAATGTATCAAATGGAAAAAAGCCGCATACACAACAGTTTATATACAGGCATACCTCGGAGATATCGTGGGTTCAGTTTCTAAACCGCTTCAATAAAGTGAACACTGCAATAAAGCTATTCAGATAAATTTTTTGGTTTCCCAGTGCATAAAAAAGTTGTTTCGGGGTATCCAGGTGGCTCAGTCAGTTAAGTGTCTTTTGATTTCAGCTTGTGTCATGTCCTTGCAGTTCGTGGGTTCGAGCCCCACATCGGGCTCTGAGCTGACTGCACAGAGTCTGCTTGGGATTCTCTCTCTCATCTCCCTGCTCCTCCCCTGCTTGTGCATGCTCTCTCTCTCTCTCTCTCAAAATAAACTTAAAAAAAAGTTACGGTTACATTATACTGCAGTCTGTTAAGTGTGCAATAGCATTATATCTTTAAAAAAGTGCATTCCTTAACTTAAAAATATTGCTTAAAAAAGCAAACCATCATCTGAGCTTTCAGGAAGCTGTAATCACCGATCGCCATAACAAATATGATAATAATGAAAAAGTCTGAAATATTGCCAGAATCTCCAAACTGTGACACAGAGACATGAAGAGAGCAAAAGAGAGCAAATGTTGTTGGAAAAGGGGGCTGCCACGAGCCCTCGCTCTGTGCGAAGCACTCGGCAAAATAGGGGGATCCTATTGTACGACCCAGATGCGGAAGCAAACAGGATCAATGAAGTGATACACACAACACGCACGCTCGGACACTCACGTGTGTTCTCAGGAAGGATCTGCAAAACCTGCTGAATGTGACTGCCCTCAGGGAGGGGAACTGAGCACAGGGTAGATGGCAATTTTATGTGTTCGTGAAACCCTCAAATACTCTTTGAATTCTTACAAATGGTTTACACATACTCTCTTCAGATTTTAAAAACGATGATAAAGGAAAAGCCACTGACGTTTGACACAAATGAAATGAAATTCTGAACGCAGCTTCTGTTCAAACTATGCAGGGCTTGGCGGCACGGGAACAGCAGAAGTTAAACAGCAGAAAGACACGGACAGAAACGGAAACAAACCCAAGAGAAGGGAGCTGATCCAGGGAGGAAGACATGACTTTGGTTTTGAACTAAGAAGTGGGAGCCTCAGGTAAAAGGCCGGAACAATTTATACACTGTGTACACGCTCAAAAGGTCTGACGATGATCAGGAAAGACACAAAGAGAAAGCAAAAGACACGACTAGTGAAGACAAGAAAGAAATTAAGAAAGAGTTGAAAAAAATTTAAGAAAGAGTAAAAAAACAACAAAAACAAAAACCAGAGGGCAGAGCTGTGGTGAGGACATCAAGTCCGCAGAAACAGACGCTGACGCTCTCAGGACCGGGACCAGCAAGGGAAGAACAAGGGAACAGAGGCTGGAAGGGACCTCGGAGGTTAAAAGATTTTACTGTTTTGTTTTAAGGTCAAATGGTAAGGGACAAAGGATGTCAGGTCAAATGGTAAGGGACAAAGGAGAAAAAGATAATGTGGAAGCGAGCTTCTGAAGCAGAGCGGAATGGTGAGCTTTTGAGTGCCAGGTGGAACGAATGCTTACAAGTGGCCTATTAACTCACAACAGCCAATCTGAGCCGCTGCTAAAATTCCTGAGATTTTAAGGTAATCAGCCGGGATACTGTACAAGCTAGTCTTCGAAAACACTACTTTCTTGCGTTATGGTTATTTTGTTAGTGATCAGTCAAAACCCTGAGGGAGAGCTGGAGCCGAGTGTGCGTGCTCAGCGCTGCGAGTATTTAAGAAATGAAATTTAAAGACAGAGTTCAATGTCATTTTTGCTATTAAGTTCAATCTTTCTACCTCCATCCTTTTCTGCTTGTGAGAAGAGACTATACATATACATATATATACGTACATATGCTATCTGCCAAAATTATTTGCTTTGGGACACTGTCACCACGAACCATGCTCAGAACGGCAGCAAGGCCTTCTGGGAGCCCTGGCTGCATTTCCTGCCCTGGGGCAGCACCACTTCCCCAGGCCCTTCCTCAGGAAATGAACGTCAGCGTCGATGTGTTTCAACCCTAGAGCTGCCTGTGCTAACCCCAGAAAATAGGGAACTGTCCGTGTGCTCGCATCAAGATGCGCGCACACGTTAACGTGCAAAACTGCTTTCGGAGTAACGTTCACAGAAGTCATCTTACTGAAGCTCAGAACTGAGGAGTGTAACCTGACCATCCCTCCCCCTCCAGGCCAGAGCCAACACGGTACTTCAGTCACCCTTGACAGGCAGCATTTTTTTTTTTTTTTTAAATCTTTGCAGAAAGTCAGTCTACAACCTTGAGATGTTTTGAACTCTGGGATCCAGAAAAGCATTTTAAATGTCTCACTGACTTCAAATGCAGTAAGTCTTCCTTTTGAAGCCAGTACTATTTAAGGCTATTTCTTCTAAAACTGAGTTTTGCTTGATGTGGCGATGGTACCTCACTCTGCACAATGACGTCAAAGCTTAGGTTAAGAAAAAGAGTTACAACTACAAAGTAAATAACAAGAAAATGAGACTGGGTCAGGGTCATGCTTCGGGGACCCTCACCATCCCTCTCTTGCCCACGAGTCTCTGGGGACAGGGGGTTCTTTAAAAAAAAAAAAAAAGTAACTCTATCTTAGACCTAAATTCAGGATCCAGCTTCATATATGTGGAAACTAGACATTTCTAAAGACTCTTAATCACCAGGTAAAACTAAAACCAGTTCATTATTTCCAAGGACGTACACTGAAAGTTCCAGCAACTGCAGTCCTTGGGGCCCTTGAACCACAAGACTCTCATTCTTCTCTTTCTCCATCTTGCCACTAGCTTTTGGCCTTTTCCCTGCTCAAGTACGAAGCAGTATTTGAAAGGCAAGGGAAAAGCTGAGACATTTACTTCTCATGACCAGGGTCTAATTAAGAAAGAAAATTAAAAACTTTTAGAGCAAAGAATCCATTTTCCTTTAAAGTACTGTCTTGTGATGATCTTCCCATCACCAAAGTCAGCTTCCCTCCACCAGACCCCATGCTCTCCATTCAGAACACGTTCTCACCACCCTGTGTGGTCACTGTGACTTTGTCCTCCACCAGACCGAGCTCCGAGGGCCGCATCTGTTTTTCGGTCAGCAACCGGCACAGTCCCTCTCACACAGTGGGTACTTTCCATACATGTTCACTGAATTTGATGGTCTCCCCTCCCCAGGAATGGATAATTACTATCCAATTGGATTTGCTCTACATCCTGCCACAGATAAAAAGTGATTTCATAGGAATCAGTTACCGGGTTATAGATGACATTCTGCAGGTTGTTTAGGGACAACATCATTCTTTTCCACCTTATCGTTGATTGAGGTCTCTAGTCTACGTATGATCGAAGGTTTTAAGACTTCTCAGATTGAAACGGAGGCACCTGTCCTGGGTAAAATCAAAACAGAGGGAAAGAAAAATTAGCATGCATCGTTTTTCTTCATATCATAACTGTCTCCAAGTTTAAGTTATATTAGTTTACTGGTAGTTACCAAATAACAGGTTGCTATTATCATCAACGATCTGACCCCCATTCTTCCCTCGTGTATTTACACACCAAACAATTTGGGATTATCAGCAGGAAACAGGAAACAGTGACTTAAAATATACATTAGTAGAGGAGAGGACTCAAAATGGCCACACGGGAAGATCCTGAGCTCACCCCCTCCCACGGACACAGCGACTCTACTGCTACACATGGACTACCTCCTTTTGAAGGGGACCTGGGATCTGGATGAACACAGCCTCCGCAAGAAGAGGCAGAGATACAGCCTCACGAATGGAAAAACCACACCCCAGGCAACGGCATTCCACTGTCCAGAGAGATCTCAAAGGCATGGAAATTTTCCCAGAGGAGTCAGAGATTCAAGCTCACATCAGGCACCCCAACCAACCCTTCCATCCTGCGCAGATGGCCCGGCCCCCAAAACAGCTGGCTTTCAGAACCAACAGGGAATCACCCATGAAAACTACAGAACTATAGGGGAAGGAAAACCCATTCTTGAAGGGCCTGTGTGAAGACTCCCTCGGCCCAGAAACCAGTACAAAAATACCAGACCAAAAAACACACAGACCAGAGGTGAAGGAGACACACTTATTAACCCTGGAGCATCTGCGAGAGAAGCTAGGACAGCTGGGCCTCTCCCCGGGAACCGAGACACAGGCGGCAGTCATTTTGCTCTCTCATTCTGCCATGCTGATCCTGGCGGACGCCATTTTGGAATCCGCTTTCTAGACTGCTCATGTCAGGGGGTGCACACTGCTGAGAGCCCCACATAACCTTATGTCTCAGCATGGCCTTGCTGCCAACAGGACAGCAACCCTGCCCAGCAGAGCAACCTGAAGCGGTTCAGCCAGGCCCAACAGCCAGCGGGGCAGGAGGCCAGCCCTGCCCACCAGAGCACATACACAGTCGTAGCCCTGCCGCAGGGGAGAACCCTGGAGCAGCTGGCTCTGGTGGCCAAGGGGGAGCGCGTGTCTGTGCCCCATAGGACATCCACATAAAGCCACTCCTTCAAGAACAAGAAGACCAGGAGACAGAGCTGAACTACCTCATACATACAAACACAGAGTTAGGCAAAACGAGACAGAACAGTATGTTCCAAACACAAGAACAAGACAAAACTTCAGAAAAAGAATGAAACAAAACAAAACAATGTACCCGATAAAGAGTTCAAAGTCATGGTCAAAAAGATGCTTACTGAACCAGGGAGAAGAGCGAATGAACAGTGAGAACATCAGCCAAGGGAAAATGCAAGAAATTACCAAAAAAAACCCAGAAAGGAATCTAAACATAACATGAAAGAAAGTCATAAAGTCACAAGAGAAGAGAGCAAGAGAACTGTAAAATCAACCAGAAAACCATCAACAAAATGGCAATAAATACATACCTGTCAATAATTACTTTAAAAAAGTAAATGGACTAAACGCTCATCAAAAGGCTTAGGATGGCTGAATGGATTTCAAAACAAAACACAAAAACAAAAACACACAAGGTAGAGGACTGTGGGAAGACGGTGGAGTAGGAGGACCCTAAGTTCACGGTGTTCCCACATAACATTCATATCAGCAAAAAACAGAAAATGGCCCAAAGGCAGAACAAACTCCACAACTAAATGAAGAAAAAAGACCACATAGAAGAGGGTAGGAAGGGTGGAGACACAGTGGAAAGCTAAACACACAGTCCAGGCGGGAGGAACCCACAGGTGCAGAGAAGGGAAACGGACTATCACACCAAGAAGACCCCACAGGGAAGACAAATCCCCGTAACATCTGGCTTTGAAAACCGGAGGGGCTAAATTTTGTGAGTTCATACAACCAGTGGGATTTAAACCTGGAATTTTAAAAATCAGTGGGCTCAGCTATGGGAAAGCCGGGAGGGAGAGAAGCTGAATCCTTGACCTTAAAGAAATGGCTCAACAAACAGCCCAGAGATACTGCCTAGATAAGCAGCAATTTGAAAAATGCCTGAGGCACATGGGAGATGTATTCACTCATCTCAGAGCACATCCAGCAGGAACAGAGATCAACAGGGTACTGCTCCAGGAGCAAAGACCCTGGTGAGCACTATTTCCCTCTCCCCACCCTGCATAAACACACAGCCACCTGTGGGAGCCAAAGCTGTGCTGACATTCACGACTTAAGTTGCTTCCACTGCTTCAGGAATCTGCCCCTTCTAGCCAGGCCTGCCTCATTCTGCTTCAGGACCTCTCCTGCGAGAAAACCAGCAGCAGGCAAACCTTGCTAACACCACTGCCCCACCGCACCCCTATAGCCCCCATGTTGGGGGTCCACCCCCTCCAATACGCTCTCGGCTGGAGCCCATTCAAACCAAGGCCACAAGCCTGGCCATGTGCAAGCAGCCCCAACTGGGGCCAGCACCACTCCTAGGTGACTCCCGCCCTGGGGAGAGGGGACAATAACCACACACACCAGTCTGACTGTGGACCCAGCAGTGGGCTGGGGGCAGATACCTGCTCTGACTGCAGACCCCACCCACCAACTTAAAGCTTCTCAGGGAACAACACAGACGGCTCACCCTGAAGTTCGGAGCTACTGCATCTCTGGCAAATGCCTGCTCTGACTCAACTCAAGCCCAAGGCAGCCCGAGACTGGTCCACTAACACCACAGGGACCAAACACTGTCCGCAACTGGCAAAGACAGCCGCTGCAAATGAATGGGCTGAAGTCAAAAGTGGCTCAGCCACAACAGCAGGGTGCATGCAACACACACAGGATACCCCTCAGTGGACAGGAGCTCCTCTTCATAAAGCCATGATTTTCAAGAGCAGGAAATGCAGGTGACTTTCCTAACACAAAGAAACAGACCCAGAGAGTTAGACAAAATGAGGAGACAGATGAATATGTTCCAAACAAAAGAGTAGGACAAAACCACAGAGGAGACCTAAGCAAAAGGGAGACAAGTAATATGCCAGATAGACAATGCAAAGTAATGGCCATAAAGTACACACCTGACTTGAGGAAGAAAGTGGAGGATGTCAGTGAGACACTGAACAGAGATTAAAAAAAAAAAAAACAAAAAACAAAAACGATCGAAGATGAGGAACACAATAGATGAAATTAAAATACACTAATGGAATAAATAGTAGAGTACCAAAGCAGAAGAATGAATCAATGACCTAGAGGAGAGAGTAATGGAAAGTAATCAAGCTGAGCAGTTGAAAGAAACAAATTATGCAAAATGAGAACAGGGAACTCAGTGACTCCATCAAGCTCAACATTCATACTATAGGAATCCTAGAAGGAGAAGCGAGAAAACAGGGGACAGAAGTGTTATTTGAAAACATAATAGCTGAAATCTTCCCAAATCCAGGAAGAAAACAGACATCCAGATCCAGGAGACACAGAGAGCCCCCAAGAAAATCAACCCAAAGTGGTCCACACCAAGACACATAGTAATTAAAATGGCACAAAAGTAGTGACAACAAGAGAATTTTAAAAGCAGCAAGAGAAAAGAAAACAGTTACATACAAGGGGAACCCCATGAGGCTATCAGCTGATCCTTCAACAGAAACCATGCAGGCCAGAAGGGAATAGAATGATATATGCAAAGTGCTGAGAGGAAATAAATCTGCAGCCAATAATACTCTATCAAGCAAGTCTATCATTCAGAATAGAAGGAGACACATGCAAGCTAAAAGTAAAGGAATGGAGAAACATCGGGCAAACAGATTTAAAAAGAAAGCCAGAGTAGCAATACTTATATTGGTCAAAACAGACTTTAAAACAAAGACTACAAGAGGCAAATAAGGATACTATATAATCATAAAGGGGACAACCCAACAAGAAGATATAACAATTATAAATACTTATGCACCTGATATGGAAGCACCCAGATACATAAAACCATTCATAACAAACATAAAGGAACTAATCAATAGTAATACAATAATAGTAGGGGACTTGAACACCCCACTCATATCAGTGGACAGATAATCCAAACAGAAAATCAACAAGAGAACAGTGGCTTTGAATGACACTTTGGACCAGATGGATTTAACAGACATCAGAGCATTCCATCCTAAAACAGCAGAAAACACATTCTTTTCAAGTATACATTCTCAACAACAGATCATATGTCAGGCCACAAAACAAGCATCAATGAATTAAAAAAGGTCAAAATCATACCATGCAGCTTTTCTTCTAGTTTCGGTGAAACTAGAAGTTGACCACAAGAAAAAATGTGGAAAGAGCCAAATACATTGAAGTTAAAACATGCTACTAAACAATGGATGGGTCAATCAAAAAAATCAAAGAGGAAATAAAAAAATATATACATGGACACAAATGAAAATGAAAACACAACAGTCCAAAATCTTTGGGATGCAGCAAAAGCAGTTATAAAAGGGAAGTTTAGAGCAATACAGGCCTACCTCAGGAAGAAAAATAAAAAATTAAACAATCTAGGGGCACCTGGTGCCTCAGTCAGTTAACTGTCCGACTTTGGCTCAGGTCATGATACTGTGGTCCATGAGTTTGAGCCCTATGTCAGGCTCTGTGCTGATAGCTCAGAGCCTGGAGCCTGCTTTGAATTCTGTGTCTCCCTCTCTCTCTCTGCCCCTCTCCCACTTGCACTTGCTCTCTCTCTGTCTCTATCAAAATAATAAATAAACATTAAAAATAAAAAAAACAAACTAAGCAATCTAACCTTAAACCTCAAGGAACTATAAAGAAAAAAACAACAAAACCAGCAGAAGGAAAGAAACAATAAAGATTAGAGCAGATATAAAGGCTACAGAAACTTAAAAAACACAATAGAACAGATTAGTGAAACCAGGAGCTGATCTTTTCTTTGAAAAGATCAACAAAATTGATATGCCTTTACCCAGACTCATTAAATAAGTAAGACCAAAAAAATCAGAAATGAAAGAGAAATACAAGGCATTGTATTCTTCTAGGCAAGCTAGAAGAA
The DNA here is from genome assembly GCF_028749965.1 of Puma concolor. Classification (NCBI taxonomy): domain Eukaryota; kingdom Metazoa; phylum Chordata; class Mammalia; order Carnivora; family Felidae; genus Puma; species Puma concolor. The sequence continues at coordinate 12,283,930 of NC_141677.1, forward strand.
ATGGATAAATTCCTAGAAACACATAACCTACCTAAATTGAAGAAATAGAAAATTTGAATAGACCGATTACTAGCAATGAAACTGAATCTGAAAATTAAAAATGCCCAATAAACAGAAGTCAAGGACCAAACAGCTTCGCAGGTGAATTCTACCAAACATTTAAAGAAGAGTTACTACCTATTCTCAAACTATTCCAAAAAAGATAAAAGGAAGAAAAACTTCCAAATTCATTCTATGAGGTCAGCATTATCTTGATACCAAAACCAAATAAAGATATCACAAGAAAAGAGAACTACAAGTCAATATCTCTGATGAACACAGATGCAAAAAATCTTCAACAAAATATTAGCATATCAAATCCAACAATACATTGAAAAAATCATTCACTACGATCAAAAGGAACTTACTTTTGGATACAGGGGTGGTTCAATATTCCCAAGTCAATAAACATGATACACCACATCAATAAGAGAAGGATTAAAACCATATGGTAGTTTCAATGGATGCAGAAAAAATATGTGACAAAGTACAACATCCATTCATGAGAAAAACCCTCAACAAAGTAGGTTTAAATGGAACATATCTCAATATAATAAGATCCATATATGAAAACCCACAGTTAATACCATCCTAAATGGGGAAAAACTGAAGAGGTTTTCCCCTAACGTCAGGAATAAGACAAGAATGTTCACTCTCACCACTTCTATTCAGCACAGTACTGGAGGTACTAGCCACAGCAGTCAGACAAGAAAAAAGAATAGCAGGGACCCAAATTAGTTAATAAGACCTGTCACTATTTGCAGATGACATAATACTATGCATAGAAAACCCTAAAGACCACACCAAAGAACTACTAGAACTGCTGAAACAATTCATTAAGGCCACAGGATACCAAATCAATGTACAAAAATCTACTGCATTTTTATACACGGATAATGAAACAGTAGAAAGAGAAATTAAGAAAACTCCCATTTCCAATTGCACCAAAAACAGTAAAATATCTAAGGAATAAAGTTAACCAAGGAGATAAAAGACTTGTACTCTGAAAACTGGTGAAAGAAACTGAAGATGGCACAAATGGAAAGACATTCCAGGCTCGTGGGTTGGAAGAACAAATGCTGTTAAAATGCTGATGCTACCGAAAAACCACGTGTATGCTACCCGAAGCAATCTACATATTCAACACAATCCCTACCAAAATAGCAACAGCATTTTTCACAGAACTATAACAGATAATCCTAAAATTTGTATGAAACCATAAAATATCCTGAATTGCTGAAGCAATCTTGAAAAGGAGAAACAAAGCCAGAGGTATCACAATTCCAGATTTCAAGTTATATTACAAAACTGCAGTATTCAAAACAATATGGTACAAAAATAGACACATAGACCAACTGGACAGAATAGAAACAGAAAATAAACCTGTGATGTTATGGTTAATTAATCTCCAGCAAATGAGGGCATAAGGAATTGGAAAAAGAAAAAAAAAAACATGCAATAAGAAAAAAAACATTGTCTTCAACATCTATATGCTGCCTACAGGAGACTCACTTAAGATCTAAAGACACACACCAACTCAAAGTGAAAGGATGGAAAATACATTCTACACAAATAGGGAAGAAAAGCAAGCTGGTACAGCAATATTTGTACCAGACAAAACAGTTTTTAAAACAAAGACTGAAACAAGAGACAAAGGAGCATTACATAATGATAAATCAACCCAACAAGAAGATGTTAACAGTTATAAATATTTATTCACCCAACATAGAAGCACCTAAATATATAAAGCAAATACTAACAAACACAAGAGGATAAATTAACAGCAATACAGTAACAGTAGGGAACTTCAACACCCCACTTACATCATTGTATAGATCATCCAGGCAGAAAATTAGTAAGTAAACACTGGCCTTGAAAGGCACATTAGACCAGGTGGACAGAACAGATACATTCAGAACATCCCCTCCAAAAAGAGCAGATTACAAATTCTTCTCAAGTACACATGCAAATAAATTCTCTAGGAAAGATCACATGTTAGGCCACAAAATAAGTCTCAATAAATTTAAGAAGACTGAAATCATATCATGCAACTTTTCCAACCACAGTGGAATTAGAAATCTAGAAATCAATTACAAAAAGAAAACAAAAAAAAACCCCACAAACATGTGGAGACCAAAGAACACGCTACTAAATAACCAAAGGGCCAATGAAAAAAAGTCAAAGGAGAAATAAAAAATACCTTTAAACAAATGAAAACACACCATTCTAAAATCTATGGGATGCAGCAAAACTAGTTCCAAGAGGGAAGTTCATAGCCTACCTCAAGAAGAAAGAAAAAAAAAGAAAGAAAAAGAAAAAAAATAAACAATCTAATCTTAAACTTCAAGGAAATAGAAAAAAAGAACACAGCACAAAATTAGTAAAAGGAAGGAAATAATAAAAATCAGAACAGAAATAAATGAATAGAGACCAAAAAAAGTAAAGGTCAATGAAAGGATTCTTTGAGAAGATAAACAATACAGATAAACCTTTAACCAGACTCATCAAGAAAAAGACAGGGGCGCCTGGGTGGCTCAGTCAGTTGAGCGTCTGACTCCTGATTTAGGCTCAGATCATGATCCCAGGGTTGTGGGATTGAGCCCCACACTGGGCTCCACACTAAGCATAGAGCCTGCTTGGAATTCTCTCTCTCTCCCTCTGCCCTGCTAGGAAAGAAGGCAGGAAGGCAGGAAAGGAGGGGAAGGAAGGAGGGAGGGGTGGGGAGAGAGAAAGGAAGGAAGAAGACAGGGACCAAAAAATAAAATCATAAATGAAAGAGAAGTTACAACTGATATCCAGAAATACAAAGGATCATAAGACACTACTAGGAATGATCATATGCCAAAAAATTGGACAACCTACATGAAATGGATACAATCTTTCAAGACTGAATCAGGAAGAAACTGAAAACCTGAAGAAACTAATTACTAGTAATGAAATTGAATCAGTAACCAAAAAACTCCTAATAGACAAAAATTCAATACTAGAAAGCTTCACAGGTGAATTCTACCAAACATTTCAAGAATTGGGGTTATTTTGTTTATTTATTTATTTTGAGAGAGAGAGAGAGAGTGCACATGTGCAGGGGAGGGGCAGAGAGAGAGGGAGAGAGAGAATTCCAAGCAGGCTCCACACTGTCAGCACAGAGCGTAACGTGGGGCTCGATCCCACGAACCATGAGATCATAACCCGAGCCGAAATCAACAGTCAGACACTTAACCAACCAAGCCACCCAGGCACCCCAACATTTCAAGAATTGCTAAGACCTGTTCTTCTCAAACTATTCCAAAAAACTGAAGAGGAAGGAACACTTCCAAACTTATTCTACAAGGCTAACATTACCTTGATACCAAAACCATAGAAAGACACTACACAAAAAGAGAAAATTATAGGCCAATATCCCTGATGAACATAGATGCAAAAATCCACCACAAAACATTTACAAACTGAATTCAGCAGTGTATTAAAAGGATCATACACATGATCAAGTGGGATTTATTCTGGGGATTCAAGGTTGTTTCAATATCCACAAATTGACGTCATACACCATATTAATGAAACAAAGAATGAAAATCATATGAACATCTCGATACAGAAAAAGCTTACATTCAATATCCACTTAGGATAAAAAATCTCTATAAAGTGAGCACAGAGGGAACATACCTAAATGTAATAGAGGCCATATACAGGCCTACAGCTAATATCATACTTAACAGCAAAAAGCTCAAAGCTCTTCCTCTCGTATCAGGAACAAGTGTGCCCACCAATATCACTTTTATTCATCACAGTTTTGGAAGCCCTAGTCACAGCAATTAGGCAAGAAAAAATAAATAAAAGGCATCCAAATCGGACAGGAAGAAGTAAAACTGTCAGTATTTCCAGATGACCTACTACATATAAAAGACCCTAAAGCCTCTGCCAAAAAATTATCAGAATAAAAGAATTCAGTAATTTGCAGGATTGAAAATCAATATGCAGAAATCTGCTGCATTTCTGTACACTAATAATGAACTCTCTGAACCAGAAATTAACAATCCCGTTTACAATCGCATCAAGAAGAATCAAGTACCTAGGAATAAATTTAATCATTGAGGTGAAAAACCTGTACTCTCAAAACTACAAGGCAGTGATGAAAGAAACTGAAGACAACACAAATAAGTTAAAAGATATGTCAGGGCACCTGGGTGGCTCAGTCGCTTAAGCGTCAGACTTTGGCTCAGGTCATGATCTCACAGTCTGTGAGTTCGAGCCCTGCGTCGGGCTCTGTGCTGACAGCTGAGGCTGGAGCCTGCTTCAGATTCTGTGTCTCCCTCTCTCTGCCCCTCCCCCGTTCATGCTCTGTCTCTCTCTGTCCCAAAAATAAATAAACGTTAAAAAAAAATTAAAAAAAAAAAGATATGTCATGTTCACAAGACTGGAAGAATTAATGTTATTAAAATGCCCATACTACCCAAAGCAATCTACAGATTCAACGCAATCCCTTTCAAAATACCAAGAATACGCATTCTTCACCTAACTAGAACAAACAATCCTAAAATCTGTATGGAACCACAAACAAAACCAAAAACAAACAGCCAAAGCAATCTTGACAAAGAACAACAAAGCTGGAGGTACCATGCTCCCAGATTTCAAAGTGCACTACAAAGTACATAATCAAAAACAGACACATAGGGGGAAAAAAACCAGACACATAGCTCAATAGAACAGAACAGAGAGCGCAGAAATAAACCCACGCTTACTGGTCAATTAATTTATGACAAAGGAGGCAAGAATGGAGAAAAGATAGTCTCTTCAATAAATGATGGTGAGAAAACTGGACAAGCTACATGCCAAAGAATGAAACTGGGCCACTTTCTTATGCCATACACAAAAATAAACTTAAAACGGATTAAAAACTTAAATATAAAACCTGAAACCATAAAACTCTTAAAAGAAAAAACATAGGCAGTAAGCTCTTTGACGCCAATCTTAGCAGTATTTTTTTGGATCTGTCTCCTCAGGCAAGGAAAACAAAAACACATTTTGTTAATAACAAATTAAGGAGTGGGTCTACATCAAAATAAAAAGCTTTTGCATAGTGAAGGAAACCATTAACAAAAAGGAAACTTACTGGATGGGAGAATACATTTGCAAATAATGCATCTGATAAGGGGTTAACATCCAAAATACATAAAAAAAACTCCTACAACTCAACATCAAACAATCAGATTAAAAAATGAGCAGAAGACCCGAATAGACATTTTTCCAAACATAAACCTCGTATAACTATTGAATCACTATGTTACAAGTGAAACTAACACAATGTTCTATGTCAACTACTATTCAATAAAACAAGAAACAAGTTTATCAGATCATGCAGGCACCTTAACGCAGGAGAAGAGGTTAATTGTGATAAGTAAAATCAGCACTAACTGTCCTTTATTTTTACCACCAAAATCCTGAGGTTGCTCAAACAGAAATAAACCAAATAATAAACTTAAAACAATACACTCCTAGAAATTCTCTAACTTGGAATTACTAAAAATAAAATAATAGCAAATCGTCCTGTACAACTACCAAAGATACTCATTTATCTCATCGGTAAAATGAAAATAATAGCATTCACCTGACACGTTTGTCCTGAGGGTTAAATGAATTAATAAAACAATGGAAAGAAAGTGCTTTATAAACTTGAGCTCTTATTTTAATAGAAGGCATTCCTCTTCCTCCTCCAAAGGAAACTAGTCAAAAAGAAAAAAGTCTAATCCCTTGAATAACAAGGATACAGTTTTCCTTGTGGCTTAAAACTATGGGGGGCGGGGGGCAGGGGGCGGTTGCTACGCATTAGCCACAGTTTGAAAGAAGAAAGCACCCCACTGACAGAAGTACCCATTTAATAGCTCCAGCGAATATTAAAGACATCAAGCACAACTAAAAGAGAACCGAAAGTAAAACTTCCTACATTTTACTTCCGCCAATTCTCTCATCGCAGCAAAGAACAATACGCAGTAACCACAACTATGAGTTTCTATTAAGAAAAACAAGAAACTGCATCCTTCTTGGTTTACCACCTGAATGCCCTAAACGGTCATTAATTTAGAGTTAGTCAAAACCTCGAAACTCTTCCTTCTGCTCCGGAAAATTCAGGAAGCGCGAATACGAGCAGAGGGAAAGGATACAGAGATGCCACAGCCACATTCATAATTTACATCGCGACCAGAGAGTGACCCGATTTAATCCACAGGCTTGCATGAAACCGGTTGTTCCCAAAGGAGCTACACGGACGGGTCCTGCAGTTTATTCGCTTCACAAAGAGCCATCATTATGTTTTGCGGACCAAGCAATTCCAATGACCTCCGTTTCCGAACTTTAACACTGCAGTCAAATGACTCGGCATCTTGCACCAACGTGTTCAGGGTCCGGGAGAGCAAAACAGGTCTGTCACTAAACGCACAGAACTTGTCTTTTTAAAGGTGGCGCAGGAGAACCCCGGGCAATCTGGCTGGGGGCCAGCAGGTGCGAAGGCAGACCTGGTGGGGAGGGTCTGCGGCGGGGCAGCGGGAAGGGCTCGGCTCCCGATACCCGCTCCCTCCCGGGAGCTTTCCCGCCACCCCGCCCCACGCTGCCGCGGAGAGGACCGGCGGGACGGGGTGCACCCAAGAGGTCCCACCCACCAAACTCCAAAGTGGAGACAGCGATGTCCGCATCCCCTCCTCGGCCGGCGCGCCCACCGCAGCACCCAGCGGCTCCCGGCCCCGGAGAATGGCCGCCGTCCGACTCACCGCGGGATCGGCGTGGCCGCCGCTCCACGCACCCGGCTGTTTCTCCGCCGCCGCGCGTCGTCCGGGATCCCGGGATGCGTGGGCGGCTACGGGAAGCGAGAGGAGTCAGTCCGCTTCCATTTCCCGGTTCGCGCGCCGCGGGGGCGTCGCCGTCGGCCCCGCCTCCGTCTGCTGGGCGTGCTCGGGGCTCTGCTGGCGTGCGGCCGCCCCCCAGCCGGGCCTCCTGCGCAGCCTCCGGGGATCGGAACGCGACCGGCTTGCTGCGGGACGAACGGAGGGGGAGGACGGCAGAGTGTGTTTTACAAATTCCCGAGCGCACCCACCTGCCCCTGCCCCTGCCCCTTCCCCGTAGTCGGGGTGGGAGTGGACGGAAATGGGTTGGAAAGGAGAAAGCTGACGCTCCCTCGGCCCGGGGCTTTCCGCCGGCTCCGGTGTCCCGGCCTCTGCCGTGGGTCAGAGTCCAGATGGTGCTATGAAAGATAACCCGACGTGGACGCGCCCCTTTTTGCCAGTGCACACCCTGGGGTGTCAGTGAAATGGTGGGGGGGATAGGGTCAGTTCGGCTGGACTGCGCCCAGCCGGGGGCGCCCCGTCTGGTTAGTCTAACGGACTTGCCTCCGCTGTGGATCACCCGCCAATTACTTCGTGTGTTGGTGTTTCCTAAATTACACACCTCCCTAGGGAAAAATGTCAGCAGTATGGGGGCACAGTAACGAGCAGAGGAGATGTTCAGTAAAGGACCGATTTCTCACCCAAGGACCCACACTGACCACTAGTTTGCAGTAAAAACAGAGAGATACAAATAAAGTCATGTACCTTGGACAGCTGGCTGCTTTCAGTTTGTTTTCTGTTAGGGACCGCAAAGTTCTCACGTTCCTACTTGTCTCTGCTGGATTTGTATCCACGTTTGTTTTGAAAGACCGTTTTGGTGTCCCGGCTCTGGGCTTTCTTCTCGGTGGCTTTGGTTTTTATTATTTTGTATTTAAATTGAGAAATTCATCACAAATCCCATACCTGTGAACTCACGTTCCGATTTACTATTCCTTTTTGCTCTCTCTCCTACTCATTTTCCAAGTTTGATTCACTCTGCAGGATCCAGTTTCAATAGCTGCATTTAACCCTTGACATGCTCTACCTTGGATTTGTACTTCTGCTTCTGCGGGTTGTGTTTTATCTATCTAATTCGATTTTAAATTGAAAAGAGAAACTTGTCTTGTATGTTCCCCCAATGCCCAGTGTAACGCTTTACGTGAAATAGACACTGAATATTGAGTTGAAATAATAGGTTATTGACAAGGTGGGGAGCAATTAAATATCTACGCAATTTTGCCTGGGTTTAGTACCTCTCCTTTGCAAAAGTAGTTGAACTCAATACACATCAGTGCTCTTTTTCTTTGTTAAGTGCAAATGTGACTAAGTAAAAGAGCCAGAAATCCAGTGTTGAAGTAATTCTATATTAAAATATGCACAAAACCAGAGAACCTATTCTTAGAAATAACCCACTCATTAGTTCCTGTTTTGTTTAATGAGCTCAGTATGTTTTTACATCATTTAAAATCTTACAAATACATGCTGAATGCCCACCATGACAAGGCAACAGTGATAAGGGGTACAGGTATACTAAAAGGTTTTTGTAGTGTTTGCCTCGTGGGACACTTCTAGACGCAAAGAAGAGACATAGGGGCGCCTGGGTGGCTCAGTGGGTTAAGCGACCGACTTTGGCTCAGGTCATGATATCACAATTTGTGAGTTGGAGCCCTGTATCAGGGTCTGTGCTGACAGCCTGGAGCCTGCTTCGGATTCTTTGTCTCCCTCTCTCTCTGCCCCTCCCCCGCTTGTGCTCTGTCTCTCTCTCTCTGTCTCTCAAAAATGAATAAATGTAAAAAAAATTTTTTTTTTAAAGAAGAGACATGAATAAATGGAAGTTCCATATCTCTTCCTTGGATTATTGCAGAAGCCTCATAATTGGTCTCCCTGCGTTTGCCCTTGTTCCCCTGCAATCTGATGTCAACTCAGCAACCAGAGGGATCAGGACAAAACAATTCAAACAATGTTACTCCTCTGCTAAAACTTGCCACTGACTGATGTTCCTTCTTTGAGTGGGTATCCGCGTCCTTACATGATCTACCCACCATCTCCACACACACTCATTTCATTTCCTACTTCATGTTCATGCCTCCCCTCTCATTCTGCAGCAAGCACTGGCCTTCTTGGTATTTTTATGGCACACTCGTCACACCTCCCCAAACCTTTGCATCTGACATTTCCTTTTCCCCCTAAAGTCCCCCTAAACTCAAATATCAATTTTCAGCGAAGCCTCTCCTGACCACCATATTTAAAATTGCAAACACCCTCCCAACACACACACACACACACACACACACACACACACACACACACACAATTCCTATCACTTTTCCTTCCTTTATTTTTCTCTAGAACTTACCATATGCCAATTGACCTTTTTATTTTATATGGCTTCACCCACCAAATGATGAGCTCCATGAGGACAGAGGGTTTTCACTATTCTTTTTTTTTTTCTTCTTTTTTTTTTTAATTTTTTTTTTCAACGTTTATTTATTTTTGGGACAGAGAGAGACAGAGCATGAACGGGGGAAGGGCAGAGAGAGAGGGAGACACAGAATCGGAAACAGGCTCCAGGCTCCGAGCCATCAGCCCAGAGCCCGACGCGGGGCTCGAACTCACGGACCGCGAGATCGTGACCTGGCTGAAGTCGGACGCTTAACCGACTGCGCCACCCAGGCGCCCCTCACTATTCTTGTTTCCACGGGGTTGACATTCCCATGGGGGACACAGATAGTGATGAGTTTCAGAGAAGACTTAAAAAGGACGGTGTCATTGGGAGCACTTGGGTGGCTACTTCAGTTGGGTGCCAGGGAAAGCCCCTCCGAAGAGGCGATATTTGAACTGCTGGTGAGTGAAAGAGGAAGCCATGGCAGATCTTGGGAAAGAGCATTCTAGGCAGAGGGAACAGCTCACGCAAGGTCCCTAAGGCTGAGAAATGCATTCAGTGTGTTCAGGAACAGAGAGGCCACAAGCATGGCAGAAGCAAAGCAAAGGAGACAATGATGTGAGATGAAGTCATGGGATTTGATGAGGTCACCTAAGAGCGTAGATAGATGGAGAATCTGATCGAGGACAGAGCCCTGGGGAGATAAGTCAGGAAAAGAAAAGTCCATGAAAGAGACTGAGAAGAGGCAGCCATGCAGCCTTGCCAGGAGTGGTATTCTAGAAGCCAAAGAAAGGAAGTGCTTTAAGGAAGAGCAGCCAGCTGTGTCACATGCTGCCGAGAGGTCAAGGAACATAGAAATTTCCAATGGATTTTGCAACATGGAGGTCATCAGTGACTGACTTGGAAGTGGGTTGAGAAATACGAGGTGAAGAAGTGGCAGAAATCACGACTAATCAATATTTTAAGTTTCGCTGTGAAAAACAGAGAAACTGCCGTAGCTCAGAAAGCAGTGGGGTAAAAAGAAGATTTTGATTTCGTTTTGTTTCTATCTCCGTGTTTAAAAAGAGAAGCTACTAACTACAGCGGTGCTTGGCAGACTTGGGACAAGCCAGCCACAATAAGAACCACGTTTCCATCGTGACTTGTTACATACGTACTTAAAATCGTGAAAACAAAAATTTGCAAAACAATACCCGTGTTACACAATGCGTTCCAATTCTTCATTTAAAAATGCTGCTTATTACCCACTAAAATGTTTGCAAGCCCCACTAATGGATTGGAAACTGAGGTTGAAGAACACTTTCGGGGAGTGTCGGAGCTGGCTCACACTGGCTTGCAGGAGCCAATTTTGCACACCTCTTCCATGTTGACAGCTTGAGAATGGCCAGGAATGGAAGTACTTATACCAGGGACATAGACAACCATGACAACTTAGGGCCACCCCCCACTGCCCCCAGCCTAAAGCCAGGTGTTAAACATTTACCACCACACTACTGACTGTACTCATATGAACGATCCAGTAGAGCGGAAAACACTAACCATGTAGAAGAAAGGGACGGTCACAAGAGTGCTTCTGGAGATGATGTTGCCCAAAACACACAGCAATAAAATTTTGGAATATCAGTTCAAAACAACAACATAGAGATTACCAATTATTTGCAGACAATTGTCTTAGAGTTCCAAAGCTGAAGGGATCATTTCTAGTGGGATCAATTTCATCTCTTAATGGCCTCTTTCCTTAATCAAGAAGACACATTCATATAGTGTTGTGTGGCTGCAGATTTGGAAATAGTATGATACAGAGATATTGTCTTACAAGCAAAATGTGAAATAATGTATATTTAATGATGTGCATCACGTTGTTTAAAGGTGGGAAGCACTTCTGGTAGTGATTTTGCTTATTATTGTGTTGCTGGGTTTTTGTTATTATAAGTAAATTTTTTTTTTTTTTTTGCCTCCAAGCATTGATTAAATGGTGGTGCCAGTGCTGGGAAAATACGCCTGAAATTAATAACTGTGGCATACAGGGGCGCCTGAATGGCTCAGTTAGTTAAGCCTCCGACTCTTGATTTCAACTCAGGTCATGATCTCATCGTTGTGAGGCGGGGCTCTGAGCTGGGCATAGAGCCTGCTTAAGATTCTCTCTCTCCCTCTCCCTCTGCTCCACCCTGCTCTCCCTCTTTCTCTCTCTCGTGCTCAAAAAAAAAAAAAAGTAATAATTTTGGAATACAAGTTAGATGTGCTAAAACACTGTAAAGTACTTTAAATGACTGCTTCGATAATTATTCATGCTGTGAATTTAGAAGTCAAAACTCTAGAACCTTTAGCAAAAATAATCTATAAAAAAATTCAAAACCTTGCACAATAATTATAGATTTATGAGCTCTGAGACTATATACCCTGCTTTCCCTTTATTTCTATGAGAAAATTGTTCTTGAATTATGCAGATTTTAAATTATTCAGTCTTTAAGACTGCATTCTTTTATTTACTTATTTTTTAAGTAATCTCTACATCCAATGAGGGGCTGGAACTCAACCCCGAGATCAAGACTTGCATGCTCTATGGACTGAGCCAGCCAGGCACCCCAGAAGTGCATTCTTTACAATACCATAACACTTATATTCCTTAAACCTATGTCTACTTCCCAGGGAAATTTCATGGTTGGTGCCATTGACCTCTTCTGATTGATTATCCTCCCCCACTGTAAATGGACTCATTTCTTCTTTGAACCCTCTTGCTTTGAACAAATTCTCTCACACCTCAATACTAACTAGCACTACCCAAGAGCACTCAACCTTTTTTTCCAAACTTCAGACCCCCCTGTGTTTTGATCCATCCAGCTTACCTCTTATGTTCTACACGATCATGTCCCTGATCCAGTCTTTTCAAGTGTGAGAAACAAGCTTCTAGAACTATGGTTTTGTCATAAAATAAAAGAATCTTGAAGATGTGGAAGATCTTCAGAGGAGTGTAAATTAAATTAATTCATCCCAATGGCTCAAAGAATGAGATACTGTCCTAATTTTAAAATGCTTTCCTTGGGGCACCTGGGTGGCTCAGTCAGTTAAACATTCAACTCTTGATTTGGCTCCAGTCATGATCCCAGGGTCATGGGATCAAGCCCCGAGTTGGGCTCCACGGTGGGCATGGAACCTGCTTGGAATTCTTTCTCTCCCTCTGCCCCTCCCTTTCTCTCTCTCTCAAAATAAATAAATATTTTTTAAAAATTAAAAATAAAATACTTTTCTTGAAAGTCTTAGCAAACTAAGGTATGTTAACTACAGAATAATGTATTGTTATTTTATATGAGAATATATCTGAAATTATGTAATTTTAAAAGTAGAAACACAATAAAATACGGGGCGCCTGGGTGGCGCAGTCGGCTAAGCGTCCAACTTCAGCCAGGTCACGATATCGCGGTCCTTGAGTTCGAGCCCCGCGTCAGGCTCTGGGCTGATGGCTCGGAGCCTGGAGCCTGTTTCCGATTCTGTGTCTCCCTCTCTCTCTGCCCCTCCCCCGTTCATGCTCTGTCTCTCTCTGTCCCAAAAATAAATAAACGTTGAAAAAAAAAATTAAAAAAAATACTTAAAGTCATATATATATTATACTAGGTAATATTTTAGGCACTAGAGATACAATGGGTAAAAAAATATAGCTCCCACTGGAGCTTACATCTAGTGGGAGTTAGATAATAAGTAATTATACACATGTATTTTAAAATTCAAAAGGATGATGTAAGTAACTGTTAATGCTCACTGTGATCTTTGTTCTTGCAAAATAGCTGAGATTCTTAATACTATTAAAAGGTTTCCCTCAGCAATGCAATATGAATATTTAACCAATCCTTCTTGTGTATAACTAATTGTCTTCTAGCTTGTATTTACACAGCTCATTAGAATTTCTGTGACAGGTTATTTCCTGCCAAACCTGGAGTTAGCAATTTTTTTAAGCAATTTTTCCAAGAAAATTTTTAGTGGGAAATGGTATATAGAGACCACAATTTTGACTAGGGATGCTTATGGCCACTGGGTTTGTTTCTAGACTTCCTCAGTAGGTGAAGCCAAGAGGAATGTTTAAAAAAAAAAAAAAATATATATATATATATATATACACACATATATAATATAAATAAATTTAAAATAATACATATTAAGTATATAAAATCTATTTCAAAATATGTATCTTATATATTTAAATATATATTTAATTTAAAATATATAAAATATAAATATATATCTAAGTTTACACTGATTTCATTCAATTTAGGATTACAATGTTTTCATTTAGCTTTTTTATTTTATATGTATTCCTCATTTTTGAAAATAAAAATCTTGGTTTCTAATAACACTAACATAATTACTTATTTACTTTATTCTACATATATAATAGTTTGGGGATAAAAACTTAAATACTGTTATAACAATATGATTACATAACAAAATGAAGGTTTATTTGCATTTATTTTCTGTCTTTAAGCCATATCGCACAGGAGATATACAATAACGCTTCTGTGTTTTAAAGTAATTTGATAATACTATCCAAAGCGATCTATAGATTCACTGCAATCCTTATCAAAATTCCAACAGCATTTTTTGCAGAAATAGAAAAAAAATCTTAAAACTAATATGGAATCCCAAGGGACCCTCAATAACTAAAACAATCTTGAAAAAAAAAGAACAAAGCTGGAGGTCTTACATTTCCTGATTTCAAAACATATTACAAAACTAGTAACCAAATAGTCTGGTGCTGGCCAAAAGGACAGACCTATAGACAAATAGAACAGGAATAGAGAATAGAGAGCCCTGAAATAAATCCTTATGTTTACGGTCATATGACCTTCAATAGGGTGCTAAGACCACTCTGGGGGGGGAAAGATAGTCTCTTCAACAAACGATGTTGGAAAAATTAGATATTCCCATGCAAAATTGAACCTTTAGGTTACACCTTATACAAAAATTAACTCAAAATGGATTAAAAACTTAAAAAACATAAAACTACACAATTCTTAGAAGAAAACAAAGGGCAAAAACTGCATGACTTTGGAATTTGGCAATGAGTTTTTGGATATGACACTAAAAGCACAGATAGTAAATTAAGAAATAGACAAACAGAGAGGCACCTGGGTGGCTCAGTTGGTTAAGTGTCTGGCTTCAGCTCAAGTCATGATCTCATGGTTGGTGGGTTCGAGCCCCGTGTCAGGCTCTGTGCTGACAGCTCAGAGCCTGGAGCCTGTTTCAGATTCTGTGTCTCCTGTTCTCTTTGCCCCTCCCCTGCTCGCACTCTGTCTCTCTGTCTCTGTCTCTCTCTTTCTCAAAAAAAGAAATAAACATTAAAGATTTTTTTCTCTTAAGAAATAGACAAATAGGACTGTATCAAACTTAAAAATTTTGTGCACAAAGGTCACAATCAACAGAGTGAAAAGGCAACCCAAGGGAGGGGAAAATATTTGCAAATCATGTATCTGGTAAGGGGTTAATATCCAGAATATTCTGGATATTAACCAGATATAGATTCTGGATATTCTAGATATCCAGCAGTATATGTATATGCATGTATGTGTATATATATATATATATATATATATATATATATACATATATATATATACACACACACACTATATATACGATATATACACACACACACACACACTATGATATATATATATATATGTATATATATATATATATATATATATATATATATATATATATATAACTCCTATAACTCCACAACAAAAAACAAATAACCCAGATCAAAAATGTTCAAAGAATTTGAACAGACATTTCTCCAAAGATGATACACAAATGACCAACAAGTTCAACATCACTAATCATTAGAGAAATGCAAACCAAAACACAGTGAGGGGGCACCTGGGTGGTTCATTTGGTTAAGCTTCTGACTCTTGATCTCAGCTCAGGTCTTGATCTCAGGGTGGTGAGTTCAAGCCCTGTGTGGGGCTCTGCACTGAACATGAAGCCTGCTTAAAAAAAACAAAAACAAAAACAAAAATATACAAAACCACAATGAGACACCACCTCATACTCATTAAGATGGCTTTACTAAAGAAAGGTGGAGGGAAGAGGGAAAGAAAGAAAGAAAGAAAGAAAGAAAGAAAGAAAGAAAGAAAGAAAGAAAGAAAAACTAACAAGTATTGGCAAGGATGTGGAGAAATTGGAATCCTTATGCATTATTAATGCACCAAAATGATGTAGCCTCTATGGAAAATAGTATGACAATTCCTTAAAAAAATTAAAAATAGAATTGCAACATATCCAGCCATCCTGCTTCTGGGTATATATCCAGGAAAACTGAACACATGATCTCAAAGAGATATTTGCACACCTGTGTTCACAACAGCATTATTCACAATCCAAGAAATGGAAACAACTCAAATGTCCTTTGACCAAGGAATGAATAAACAAAATATTATATACTGTATATATACATATACATATACATATACGTATATAATACATATAGTAGAATATTATTCAGCCTTTAATATTTTTTTAACGTTTATTTTTGAGACAGAGAGAGACAGAGCATGAACAGGGGAGGGTCAGAGAGAGAGGGAGACACAGAATCCGAAACAGGCTCCAGGCTCTGAGCTGTCAGCGCAGAGCTCGATGAGGGACTCGAACTCAGGAACTGCGAGATCATGCCCTGAGCGGGAGTCTGACGCTTAACCGACTGAGCCACCTAGGCGCCCCTATTCAGCCTTTAAAAGGAAGGAAATCCTGTTGCATGTGACAACATGGATGAATCTTGAGGACATTATGCTAAATGAAATAAACCAGTCACAAAAAGACAGTTACTTACATGAGATATCTAACAAAGTCAAGCTCATAGAAACAGAAAGTATAATGGTAGCCTCCAGGGGCTGGGACAAGGACAAAATGGGGAGGTGTTTGATGGGGATAGGATTTCAGTTTTGTAAGATGAAATAGTTCTGGAGATTTGTTGTACAACAATGTGAATATACTTAACACTACTGAACTGTGCACTTAAAATGGTTAAATGGTAACTTCTCTGTTGTGTTAACCACAGTTTAAAAAGCAATAATAACTTGAAATAATTTACCTCTGTGTCAATAAGCCACCAACTCGATACACCATTAGATTCATTGGTTTCATTTTTGTTTTCAATTCTTGAGGCTTGCTTTTAGTTTATTTCACTTCGATTTAATTCTGGATTACAGGGGCGCCTGGGTGGCGCAGTCGGTTAAGCGTCCGACTTCAGCCAGGTCACGATCTCGCGGTCCGTGAGTTCGAGCCCCGCGAGTTCGAGCCCCGCGTCGGGCTCTGGGCTGATGGCTCGGAGCCTGGAGCCTGTTTCCGATTCTGTGTCTCCCTCTCTCTCTGCCCCTCCCCCGTTCATGCTCTGTTTCTCTCTGTCCCACAAATAAATAAACGTTGAAAAAAAAAAAAAATTTAAAAAAAAAAAAAATTCTGGATTACAATCTTATGAAATAGTTACACGGTCCCAATGCCAAATTTACAAACAAATTTACAAATAAGACACGTTTGGGGTATCTGGGTGGCTCAGTCGGCTAAGTGTCTGACTTCAGCTCAGGTCATGGTCTCACAGTTCGTTGAGTTCAAGCCCCGCATTGGGCTTGCTGCTGTTAACCTGTCAGCACGGAGTGGCTTTGGATCCTCTGGCCCCCTCTCTCTGCTCCTCTCCTGCTTGTGCTCTCCCCAAAATAAAAATAAATGCAAAACAAAACAAAACAAATAGAATACATTTGTGGAATCCTAGTTTCCATCCCTGTCCTCTCCATCCTATTCCCTCCCTGACTCTACACATAATACATGTAGATGGTTTTTATATTCACATTCACACTGTAGAGAAAAGATAGCACACTGTGCATAGTTTTGCACTTTGCCCTTTTTACTTCACGTATAGCCTGATGACCACTCCACAATAGTATACACAAATATTCCTTATTTCTTCTTCTGCTGCATACTGTACTATTGCCTGGATGTAACTGTGATATTGTGATGTGTAGTAAGAAATATACATTTGGTCTTTGTCCCTTTTACTGACACGGAGCTCCCTGGAATTTCCAAAGGGATGAGAGTCAGAAAGGCACCTTTTGTTATGCTAATGAGGTGACTTTTGGACCGCACTTCAGGATGGAGGCTGGTTGCCAGCCATCCTAAAGGATGGGGCTAGGGAGCTCCCGGGTTGCTGAACTCCTAGAGATTTAGAAAGAACGGTAGGCTCAGGGAAGACATGGAAACCGCACCCTTTCTCCACACCCGCCCTGCGTATCTCTTCCATCTGCAGTTCTGGAGTTACATCTGTTCAGAATAACCTGGTAAGCTAGTAAGTAGAATGTTTCTCTGAGCTGTGAGCTGCTGTAGCAAATTGAGCCCAAGGAAGGGTCCTAGGAACATTTAATCTACAGTGGGTCCTTCAGAAGCACGGGTGCCACTGGCATTTGAGGTAGAAAGGTGGTCTTGTAGGACTGAACCCGTAAGGAGTCTGATGCTATCTCTGGGTAGATATGTCAAAATTGAGTTGAATTGTAGGAACCCTCAGCTGGTGTCAGACAATTGCTTGTTGGTGTGGGGAAACACCCTGCTCCCCCAACACACACTCACACACGTGTGCGCGCGCATACACACACACACACACACACACACACACACACACACATACACACTCACACACACAGGAATTGAATGCAGAATCCTTTAGTACCATAGTTTGTTCACCCTGTGGACCTTTTGCTATCATAAATGATGCTTCAGAGTATAGGTTTGCACACATCTTTTTGTATATTTGCACACTGTCTCTCTGGGATAGATTCTGAGAAGTGACATTTTTGTGTCAAAGTTAAGCACTATGTAATCTTGCTAGACATGAGTTTAAGTACTTTTTGAGAGTTCATTCAAATCCTTTGTTCCTACTCTACCTTAGGGGAAGGTCCAGGCTACTCTTATGGGAAAGGGGTGTTGGGGGTGACCCCTGAGGGGTTGCAGTGGAGAACCTGTCACCTGAGATGACAGGAGAACCAAAACCAAAGGCGTGAGCAGGACCAGGAACCACAGGGAAGACCAAAGTCAAGAAGCCAGGAAGGAAAGCTGGGAGACTTCAAAGAGGGGCCAGGAGGAAATATGAAAGCTTCTGTCCAGGAACAGAAGCGTGGGAATAATAAATGCAAGTGGGTTTGGAACAAATTGGGAGAGGTCCAAGGTAATTAACCCAGAACAGCGCTTCTCTTCTACATTCTTTTTCTGGCTGGCTGGCAAGGAGTCATTGCATATGTTTATACGAGGGCAACAGCTGAGCTAAGACACAGTAGCTGAAATGCAGTCTCTACTTGACATGCCCAACTGGCATGATGCTGCATCTCCAGGAGGAAGGGGTGAGGGTGGGATTAGGACCACCTCTTTCTAATATGCACAGAGGTGTCCTATGACCTAACCATACTTTGCTCAGGTTGGCTGGGCTTAAGGGCTCTGCAGAATGGGCAACAATCATCCAAAACCTCCTTCCCCCTTAGTGGTTATATTCACTTTTTTCTCTATAATTCAGCTATATTTTTGGCTATAATATTGCACTCTAAAACTATCTCTAGTAGAAAGGTGAGGCTGAATTGTATGGTCTTTTGCATTGGAGCCCCAGTAAGGAGTTGTTTATTTTAATGAAATGGTTTATTTTCATAAATAAAATGGTCTCTTTTAACAAAAATGGCTTTTAGGTTAAACTGTGACTGCCAACTGATGAACCTTTCATGTTGTGTGAGGTGAGGCATGTTGATACTTTTGTTAATTTGGAAATAGGAGAGTCAGGAAAGCAGCAAGCCAAGCATTACCTGGAGATGATATGGAGCTTTATTTATGAGCTTTGAGCTCTGGAGTTGAGAAAGAAAGGGAACTCAGTGCTGGCTTGACCATATACTACTTTAGATAAGTGGTCTTTAAACATTTCTACTCACATAACCTGTGATAGAATTTTGAAAAACGATGTAACCTTTCCTCTAACATGGTACTAGAAGTCCTTGCTAATGCAATAAGGCAAGGCAAGGAAAAAAGAGATGTACAGATGGGCAAGTAGATGTAAAACTGCTTCTGTTTACAGATGACATGATCATCTATGTGGAAAATCTGAAAGAATCAACCAAAAAACTCCTGTAACTAATGAGCGATTATTGCAAGGTTGCAGGATACAAGGTTAATGTACAAAATTCAATCGCTTTCTTTTATACCAACAATGAATAAGTGGATTTTTTAATTAAAAACATAATATCATTTATAATAGTGCCCCCCAAAATGAAATACCCAGGTATAAATCTAACAAAATATATATGAGATAAACTACAAAACTCTCATGAGTGAAAGCAAAGAAGAAATGGGGAGATATTCAATGTTCATGGATAAAAAGACTCAATATTATCAAGATGTAGATTCAATGTATCCTAATTCAAAATCCCAGGAAGCTATCATATGGATATTGACAAATTGATTCTAAAGTTTATACACAGAGGGAAAAGACCCAGAATAGCCAACATAATATTGAAGATGAACAGAGTTGGAAGACTGATACTAATCGACTTTAAGACTTACTATAAAGCTACAGTAATCAAGTCTGTGTGTCAATTGGTGAAAGAATAGACAAATAGATCAAAGGAAAAGAATAAAGAGCCCAGAAGTAGACTCACATAAATATAGTCAACTAGTCTTTGACAAAGGGCCAGAGGCAATAAAATGGAGCAAATACAATTTTTTCAACAAATAGTCCTGGAATAACTGAACGTTCATACACAAAAAAATCTGGACACAGACCTTACACCCTTCACAAAAATTTACTCGAAATGGATCATAGACCTAAATGTAAAATGCAAAACTCTAAAACTCCTAGAAAATAACAAAGAAGGGGCACTGGGTGGCTCAGTCAGTTAAGTGTCCAACTTCGGCTCAGGTCATGATCTCACTGAGAGTCTGAGCCCCACGTCGGACTCTGTGCTGACAGCTAGGAGCCTGAAGCCTGCTTCGGATTCTGTGTCTCCCTCTCTCTCTGCCCTTCCCCCACTCATGCTCTCTCTCTCTTAAAAATAAACATCAAAAAAATTAAAAAAACCCAAATATGCTCATAAAAAAAAAAAAGAAACTAACAAAGGAGAAAACCTAGATGACCTTGGTATGGTGATGCCTTTTTAGATACCATACCAAAGACATGGCCCATGAGAGAAATAATTGACAACCTGGACTTCATTAAAGTAAAAACATCTGTCTAAAAGATAAAGTCAAGAGAATGAGAGGACAAGACACAGACTGGAAGAAAATACTTGCAAAGGACCCTCCTGATAAAGGACTGTCATCCAAAATATACAAAGAACTCTTAAAACACAACAATAAAAACACAACCCAATTTACAAAATGGGCCCAAGTCCTTACAGACACCTCACTGAAGAAGATAGACGGATGGTAGATGAGCATATGAAAAGATGCTTCACATCACATGTCATTAGGGAAATGCAAATTAAAACTACAATGAAATAACATTACATACCTATTAGAATTGCCCGAATCCAGACGCCAAGATGCCAGTCAGGATGTAGAGCAGTCGATACTCTTCCTACATTGCTGGTGGGAATGCAAATGGTACAGCTTCTCTGGAAGACAGTTCGGCAGTTTCTTACCAAGTTAAACATACTGTTAACCATATGATCCAGCAATCACATTCCTTGGTATCTACCCAACGGAATTGAAAGCTTATGCCTGCATAAGATGTCTATGGCAACTTTCTTCATGGCTGCCCAAACTTGGAAACCACCAAAATGTCCTTCAGTAGGTGAATGGACAAATAAACTGTACTATATCCAGATAATCGGTGCTAAAAACAAATGAGCTATTAAGTTATGAAAAGACATGGAGAAACCATAATAGCACATTTTTAAGTGAAAGAAGGCTAAGAAAGCTACCTACTGTAGGATTCCAACTATATGACATTCTGGAAAAGGCAATAAAATAAGAGGTGGTTGCCAGAAGTCAAGGATAGGTGGGGAGCAGGGGGTGGGGGACAGATGAACAGGTAGAACACAGAAGACGTTTAGAGCAGTGAAAATACTCTGTGTAATATTATAATGATGGACATACATCATTACACATTTGTCCAAACCCATTGAATGTACAACACTAAGAATGAACCCTTGGGTAAACTATGGATTCTGGGTGATTATGATGTGTCAATGTTCCTTAGCAAAAAATATACCATTCTGGTGGGTGATGTTGGTAATGGGGAAGGCTGTGTGTGTGCAGGAGGCATGAAAAATCTCTGTACCTTCCTCCCAATTATGTTGTAAACCTAAAACTGCTTTTAAAAAATAAGAAGGTCTTTAAAAAATAGTAAACTATGCAAGCTTTCACATGTTTTACATGGATGTTTTGGCTTAATTGGTTGGAAAGAATGTAACTTCTAGAATACTGCAAATATTGACATTTTATTTTATTTACTTTATTTATTTTAAATGTTTATTTTTTTAATTAAAAAATTTTTTTAACATTTATTCATTTTTTTTTTAATTTTTTTCAACGTTTATTTATTTTTGGGACAGAGAGAGACAGAGCATGAACGGGGGAGGGGCAGAGAGAGAGGGAGACACAGAATCAGAAACAGGCTCCAGGCTCTGAGCCATCGGCCCAGAGCCCAACGCGGGGCCCGAACTCACGGGCCGCGAGATCGTGACCTGGCTGAAGTCGGACGCTTAATCGACTGCGCCACCCAGGCGCCCCAACATTTATTCATTTTTGAGAGACACAGAGAGACAGAGCACAAGCACGGTGGGGCAGAGAGAGAGGGAGACACAAATTTGAAGCATGCTCCAGGTTCTGAGTGGTCAGCACAGAGCTGGATGCAGGGCTCAAACTTACCAACCGTGAGATCTTGACCTGAGCGGAAGGCAGACACTCAACCAACTGAGGCACCCAGACGCCCCTAATGTTAATTTATTTTCGAGAGAGAGAGAGACAGGGCATGAGCAGGGGAGGGGGCAGAGAGAGAGGGAGACACAGAATCCGAAGCAGGCTCCAGGCCCTGAGCTGTCAGCACAGAGCCCGACACGGGACTCGAACTCACGAGCCATGAGATCATGACCTGAGCTGAAGTCGGATGCTTAACCGACTGAGCCACTCAGGTGCCCCTATTTTTATTTTTATTTTAGAGAGAGAGAGAGAGAGAGAGAGAGAGAGAGAGAGCGCATGTGAGCAGGGAGAAGGGCAGAGGGAGAAAGAAAGAGAATCCCAAGCAATTTCTCCACCCAGGGCGGAGCCCAATGAGGGGCTTGATCCATGAGATCATGAGATCATGACCTGAGCCCAAATCGAGAGTCAGATGCTCAACCAACTGAGCCACCCAGGCACCCCTGGACTTTCTTCTTATTCCTCAGGGCAATGCACCATATTAAAATATAGGAAGGATGGGGAGCCTGGGTGGCTCATTGGTTAGACATCTGACTTCAGCTCAGGTCATGATCTTACAGTTTGTGGGTTCAAGCCCCGCATCCAGCTCTGTGCTGACAGCTAGAAGCCTGGAGCCTGCTTCAGATTCTCTCTCTCTCTGCCCCTCCCCCACTTGCTCTCTCTCTCTCTCTCTCTCTCTCTCAAAAATAAGCATTAAAAAAATAATAAAATAAAATAAAATATAGGAAGGGTCAGGGCGCCTGGGTGGCGCAGTCGGTTAAGCGTCCGACTTCAGCCAGGTGACGATCTCGCGGTCCGTGAGTTCGAGCCCCGCGTCAGGCTCTGGGCTGATGGCTCAGAGCCTGGAGCCTGTTTCTGATTCTGTGTCTCCCTCTCTCTCTGCCCCTCCCCCGTTCATGCTCTGTCTCTCTCTGTCCCAAAAAAATAAATAAACGTTGAAAAAAAATTTAAAAAAAATAAAATAAAATATAGGAAGGGTGAAAAGTTTGGTAAAGTGGGAGAAGGGCAATCATGAAATGGGAAGTATTTCCTACTTCTAGTTTGTGGAGCCAGTTTGATGCCCCAGTGCAGGTACTTCCTCAGGCAGGTCAATGTTCTGAAAGGGTACAATTGGTGGTTGCTGATTCTTAGCTGAGGACCACAAGCAAAGTCGTCATCTATGCCCGGACGTACGCATATCCCATTTGGAAGGTGGGTGGCCCATGTGAAGTTAGGTGAGATTCTTCATGAAATGGAGAGTAACAAAGCCTACATGTGGAGTCGTGAGGACGAAACAGGGTAGTGTGTGTGAACTGCTCACACACATCACCCTATGTGAGCAAACACAAGCAGATGTCGTCTTCTGCGTTGGCATTCATTCTTATGGTACCATTATTTTGGTGGTAAACTTATCATTGATAATAAGAATAAGGGATGAAGGTATTTGTTGCAAGTTTGCAACATACCGTTATCATTCCAGTTATACCACTGGGTTGCAATGACCTGCTTCCTTATCTGTCTTCATTCCTGGACTCGTTGGCCCTTTGAGGTGAAGACTGTCGGTCGTCAATTGTATTCCCAGATAGATATCAGAGGATCTGACCACAGTAAGTGATCAGGAAATGTTTGTTGGGGTGCCTGGGTGGCTCAGTCGGTTAAGTGTCTGACTCCTGATTTTGGCTCACGTCATGATCTCGTGGTTCATGAGATCAAGCCCCAAGTCAGTCTCTGCACTGACAGCAAGGACCCTGCTTGGTATTCTCTCTCTCTCTCTCTCTCTTTGTTCCTCCCCCGCTCACACACACTCTCTCTCTCTAAAAACAAACTTTAAAAATTTTTTTAAATAAAAGGAAATATTTGTTGCCTGAATTAATGTGGTTTCTCCTATTAGTATGTATTTAACATTAAAACTAGAAACAGAAATCATCTAAAAGAGGTGGAAGCCGTTAGTCCAAATCTCTCACTCCAGAAAAGTAGCTCTTACTTGATCTTTTCACTTCAGAGACAGACACTTGGAGGAAAAAGCAGTCCTTGTCATTTATTTCTCTTTGGCAAAGAAAAATGGGCTAAATAATTGTTTTTATTCGTGCTGTTGCCCACATGGGCCATCACAAAGCTCTGGTTGAGTGTTTACTTGGGCCTGAGATGCACCATTTCCCTAAGGGGCTCAATGAAAACAAATTATTGTCCTGACCAAGGGAAAGAAAAGCTTAGCAAGCAAAGGGAGACTTCTACAAAAAAAATGTTTGAGAATTAATTTCCTCATGTTGAAGTAAGTGTATTTTATTGAACTGGAAGCTATTACTGTTTCTACAGCTGTAAAATTGGTCTCCTGACAAATTCCAGAAACCCTCTTATTCTAAAATTATGTGTATGCTTAATTACATGCATACCATATGCATACTATAGTGGCCAATTTTCATTTTCAGCAGCTCCTTTTTTATTCAAGCATTATTTTCACGATGATGTAGCTAATAGTAATGCATCAAAGGCAGAGAAATAATTTCAATTGGCTGAAATGTTTCCTCATCACAAACTTGTTTCTCTTTGGCTCAAGTCTAATTTCTTTTAGATCTTTTTTTTCTGTGTGTGTCTAATTTTTTCCCTAGTTGTATATACAAAATCTTCACAAGAAAATAAAGTTCTGATTCACCGGAGCTTTAACAAATTTGGTGAATCATGGGGGCACCTGGGTGGCTCAGTCAATTAAGCCTCCAACTTCAGCTCAGGTCATGATTTCGCGGTTGGTGGGTTCGAGCCCCGTGTCAGCATCTGTGCTGACAGCTCAGAGCCTGGAGCCTGCTTCGGATTCTGTGTCTCCCTCTCTTTCTGTTTCTCCCCTGCTCACATTCTGTCTCTCTCTCTCTCTCAAAAATAAAAAAAAAAATTTTTTTAATTTTTAAAAAAATGAATTTGGGGAGCATGCAGAATGTGTATGTGACAGTAAAAAGCCGCAGCCATGGACATCTATGTTGCACAAACGTTTCCAGGAGCAGACTCTGGCCTTTTAAATCTGTATAATTAGGCAAGAAAGCATCTGGGTTTGTCAACCACAAACACTCAGGAGCCCTGTGCTCCTCATGTTATCTGCAGATCATCACCCTTCTCATATGTGGAGCAGGTTCGTTGGAAAACTGTTGGATTCCGACCTCACTGTTGGGAAAATCTGTGTGGGACCCTGAGGGGTGGGGGGCTTTTAGGAGAAGGAGTCATGAAAATAATTACCCAGGAAAGTTAGCACAGGAGCTGGAATTTGAGACCATCAGCTCACCTTACTTCTTATTCTTCCTTACCTATCATTTAATAACCAGCCACATTATTAACATACCCATTGTATAGACACCGGGGACATAGATGTATAATAAGAGTCACTACTCAGAATCAGAGCCATTCAAAGTGTGAATACTGTCAAAATTCGGCATGCCGTGAGGTTTGGTCCTGAGCGCTGCACCTCATGGCACAGAGACTAGGCCTGCCTTAGCACCTTCAAGGAGAAGAGGCCATACGTGATAAAGAAGCTGGCCTGTTTCCAGGAACAGAGCCGTCTGCTTGTATGGGGCCCCGCGTCAAGTTACAAGGACAATTTGACCTTTAGCACTTCAGGTGGTGAATGTGTTTGTGAAACTACAGCAGTTACTCTTAATGGTCAGATCATTCTAGAAAACGCACATGAAAGAGCACACCTTAAGAGAGTCAGCCCGATACCCCTTGAGAGTTTTTCAAGAATGAACCCTTGAGATTTGGGAGGTGGAACTGGCCATGATCACTAGTTCAGGCCTTTAAAGCTAGATTCACTTAGAAACTGATTTTTTTTTTTTTTTTTTTTTTAGTGTTTATTTTTGACACAGAGAGAGACAGAGCATGAGTGGGGGAGGGTCAGAGAGAGAGGGAGACATAGAATCCAAAGCAGGCTCCAGGCTCTGAGCTGTCAACACAGAGCCCGATGTGGGGCTTGAACTCACGGACTGCGAAATCATGACCTGAGCCGAAGTTGGATGCTTAACCGACTGAGCCACCCAGGCGCCCTGAAACTAAATATTTTAAAAGAGGTGAAGACAATCTAATTACAAATCTAATACGATCCCAAATGCCCCGATGCTTTCTTTCTATAAAATCTCCCCATCCCTCAGTGACAAGCTTTAGAAAGAAAGGAAATAGAGTGATTTTTATCACAAAACCTGATGGTGGGGCAGACTGCAGGCCAGGATTGACTCCCATCAGCAGGATGAAGGGGCACAGTGGAGTTGAGAGACTGACTGGCACATTTAAAATTTTTTAAGTTTATTTATTTTGAGAGACAGAAAGAGCAGAGGAGGGGGAGAGAGAGAGAGAGAGAGAGAGAGAGAGAGAATCCCAGGCAGTCTCCACACAGTCAACATGGAACCCGATGCAGGGCTCGAACTCACCAACTCTGAGATCATGACCTGAACCAAACCCGAGAGTGGGACACTTAATGGACTGAGCCACCCAGGTGTCCCCTGACTGGCACATTTAAAGAGAGCGCTTAACCAGTTCTGAGGGCCTGGG
Source organism: Puma concolor (assembly GCF_028749965.1). NCBI lineage: Eukaryota > Metazoa > Chordata > Mammalia > Carnivora > Felidae > Puma > Puma concolor. Next base: position 12,310,642 of record NC_141677.1, read on the forward strand.
ATCAGCCAGCACTGTCCTCTGTGTGGTATTAACACCCCGAGTGCTAGATATAACGGTACAGGAGTTTCCTCTGTTAATTGCCTGTCGTGAAAAATAAGCCCACGGACCCAATCAAAGGAGGGATGCGGGAACTCCCAGCACAACGAAGCGAGCCTTTAATCAACCTTCTTGCAAGAGTGGGTGTCTGATGGGGCAGTTACCCAAGACAATTTATCTCCTAGCATGCAAGCCCCTCCCCTGGTTCCTCATTGGCTGAGAACTACAAATGTTACGGCCTTAACCCTGAAATCGCTATGCCCACGTAAGGCAAAAAGCAGCCTGACCGGAACAAATGTGCATTCCCTGAGGTGAGGCAGGGACTTCAGTTCTTTGGCGCAGGCTCATTGCAAAGCCTTGAAAATAAGCCCCCCAAGTGGAGGTGGGGGGGCACTTCGAAGAACCAGGAAATGAAGTGTCCAAGGGTTTGGGACTCCACTGTGGGGAGGGGTGGGTGTTCGGATTTATTTCCAATAGGTTGTAAACCTACCGTTAACTAGACAGCACAGCTTTTATTTGGTGTTTCTGGAAATGAATCATTTCCCTTACTTCTCGCACTATGCACCACAGAGATGAACAGAATCCCAGCTTCCCAGCCACCTTTCCAGGCCTCACCCCAACACTGGCAGGCTTCCTTCTAGCATGCCACTCTGCGGTGAAGTAGCGTGTTGCTTTAAGAGACAGAAGACTCAACCCGGTTGACACTTCAGATCTATGTGCCACCACAACTTCCTCTGCGGATGTGTGTCTTTAAGTCAAGACACGTCTGTGTGGGATCTTAGCTCTTTGAAAATGATCCATATCTGGAGGCTGTTAGGCGAAAATTGTAATTTCGGGTTTTTTAAGATTCTTAATTGGCCATCTCTGCTAGAATTACAAAGTTGCACAGCTCGTAAAATTCATCAAGGAATTCGTCCTCTGTAGGTAGTTTTTTTCCCCCCAAGCTAGTGCAGTAGATAACTTATATCCACATACTTATCACTTCCTTCTTGTCCATCTAAACACATAGGCAAGATTACACAATGAATGTGTGTGCATAGGAAAATAATTATTTACCCAGTCCTAACACAAAGTTTTACGGCAAGGAGGCCTTAACAACCAGGGAGGTGTTTATTTAATTCGCTATCACAGCAGACACATAGTCAAACCAATCTGGTAGGGGCATATCATGTCCAAATATTTAAGATAAATTCTGGCTGTTTGGTTTAGAAGTCTGGGCTTTGCCAGCGGAACGCCCTGCCAAGACATGCAGCAAGCCTAGCAAATGACCGGCTGCATCCTACACACTAGTATACCCGAAAGCTCTGTGGCATCCTCTAAAAAGCACGAGATTTCTCTCCCACTTTCGTTCATGATTATGCCAACCTCAAAATGTAACGTGTTAGTTCATCAGAGGAAACTTCAGGGCCTGGCCTGAGGATCTTGATTTTTCACATCAATTTGCATCCTGAGTTTTTGTGTGGCTCCTACCTGCTCCCCCGTTTCATTGAGCACCGTTAGCCTGTGGCCTCTATGCTCATGAACACACACACTTCTTAGAGAATTTGGTTGGGGGCCACTGACGCAAAGACATTTACTCACAATGTACACTTCTGTCCCTGAGGCCTGAGTGAACCTTTAGCCATGTTTTTATTTTGTATTTTATTATTTTTTTATTAAAAAAATTTTTTTTACATTTATTTATTTTTGAGAGACAGAGAGAGACAGAGCATGAGCAGGAGAGGGGCAGAAAGAGAGGGAGACACAGAATCTGAAGCAGGCTCCAGGCTCTGAGCTGTCAGCACAGAGCCCAACGTGGGGCTCGAACCCACAAACCATGAGATCATGACCTGAGCCGAAGTTGGACGCTTAACCGACTGAGCCATCTAGGCGCCCCTGTATTTTATTTATTTTTAAAATGTTTATTTATTTTGAGAGAGAGAGCAAGAGTGCCTGAGCAGGGGAGGGGCAGATCGAGAGGGAGAGAGGGAGAATCCAAAGTAGGCTTCACGTATAGTACAGAGCCCGATGTCGGGCTCGATCTCACAACCGTGAGGTCATGACTTGAGCTGAAATCAAGAGTCAGATGCTTAACCGACTGAGCCATCCAGGTGCCCCCAGACATTTTTAATCTTGGGTAAGTTTTTTATTTCATTTAAACAGAAAGTCCAAGGGCTACTTTCTCTTAGAAAGAGGTTTGTATAGTCATTTTTGTTGTTGTTGTCTTAAATGAAATCATCTTTACATTTTTAGTACAAAGTCAGTAGGTTGTTATAGAAACAATGTATAAACTAGAAGAACGCTAACATACCTGTAAGTTACACATACCCAGGGCAACCACAGAGAATGAACATCTTCATATGCCAATAAAGATGCTTTTTCTGCAACATCATCGTTTACGTGCAAAACTCCACGAATTAATCCAGTTTACAGAGGGTTTTTTTTGTTTGTTTTTTTCTTTGTTTTTTTTTTAAGTCATCCTTTAGAATAATCTAGGTCATGGGGCACCTGAGTGGTTTAGATGGTTAAGCGTCTGACTTCAGCTCAGGTCATGAACTTGCGATTTCATTAGTTCAAGCTCTGCATAGGGCTCTGTGCTGACACAGCTCAGAGCCTGGAGCCTGCTTCGGATTCTGTGTTCTCTCCCTCTCTCTGTTCCTCCCCCGCTTGCACTCTGTCTCTCTCTCTCTCAAAAATAAAGATTACTTTTTTTTTTTAAATAATCTAGGTCTTGTAAATATTTAATCAACTTTCTCATCTGTGTAGTGTAGGACTAATGTGGTTTGAGAAAAATCAGGTAATCAGGGAAGTACTTAAGGGTCCCTAAAACCAATTCCTGATGGCCTCCACACAAGTCCTACACCCCTAGTTACTAGAGGTGTGTGCGAAAAACAAGAGAAGTGAAATTATAGACATTCCAGGAATCTTATGACTTCCCTGTGGTAGTCATTTCTGACTGTGTGTTTCTTCACTTCCTATCCCGAGGTTGTTTTGAAAGCATAGCTGACTGGTGCAGCCCAGAGCCTCTGGGACCAGACTCCTGCGTGGGAATCTGGATTCCGTCACCCGCTAGTACTGTGACCTGAAGCAAGTGACTTAGCCATTCTGTGCCTCAGGCTTCTCAGCCATAAAATGGAGTTAAGAAGGGTCCTTACCTCCTAGGGCTGTGAGGACTGAATGAGTTAACATATGTAACATATGTAAACAGGTGGTAAATGCCGTGTGAGTACGTTTGCTGTTATTACTTTGCAAACTTCTGGAAATCCCACATGCCTCTTGGTTCGGATATGGCTTTTGTCATATTTAGGTGTCACAGAGGTACCCCCCCCCCAATTTCTCTCATAGCAACAGAAAATAAGGATAGGTTATACCTTCATTCAACATTTATCATATTTTAGTATATGTGCTGCCGAAGCGAGCACAACATTTATCATATTTTAACTAGGTCTTTCCTTGCAAAATGAGATAGCGTTAAGAGAGCAACACAGATGGAAGTGGCAGGAAGCGGGGATGTTTTCTGACTCGAATCCTACGACACAGGCAACTGCTGTCCCCGCCAGTTATGGGGATTTAGAAGGAGTGTCCAGGCCACTATCAAGAATGGGCACCAGAGTCTCCAAGGTAAGGGAGGGTCTTAGAATTAAATACTCTTGGCATTGAACCTTACTTGATGTTCGGCATAAGTATCTCTTCATCCTTGTGCTAGTCATACGGAGAATGAAAATACAACTGCAGATAAGTGGGTCTTAGAATTAGTTGGTTATCTGACAGTGTGATCAAGGGTGCACTCTTACAAGCCCAACTAAAACATGGCGATATAGAGCTGCCATTCAGGTTTCCTGACTTGGTCAGAGCTAAGAAGAGCGTTCCTGCTTTCATTCAAACTTATAAAACCCTCCTTTTCCAACTAAAGTGTTTTTATTGTACACAGTTGGGGGTGTAACTTTTTAAAAACTAAGTAAGTCAAGCTGCTGTGAACATGTGTATTCAGGCTTCTGTGTGGATAAGGCCTTTGGGTAAGTACCAAGGAATGTGATTTCTGGATCACATGGTAAACGTATGTTTAGTTTTGTAAAGAAATTTCCATACTGTCTTCCAAAATGTTTGAATGGTTTTGTATTCCCTCCAGCAAGGAAGGAGAGTTCCTGTGGCTCCCCATCCTTGCCAGCATCTGGTGTTGTCAGTGTTCTGGATTTTGGTCATTCTAACAGGGGTGTAACGGTATCCTGTTTTAATTTGCCATACCCTGATGACATATGATGTGGAGCATCCTTTTTTTTTAAGTTTATTATTTGTTTTTGAGAAAGAAAGTGTGAGTGGAGGAGGGGCAGAGAGAGAGGAAAGAGAATTTCATTGTCAGTGCAGAGCCTGATGTGGGCTCGAACCCACGAACTGTGAGATCGTAACCTGAGCCGAAGTCGACACTTAACCACTTAACCAACTGAGCCACCCGGGCACGCCATTTTTTTATCTGCTGATTTGTTTCTTTTCTTTTTATTGAGGTATAATTGACATATAATATTATATTAGTTTCCAGTATATGACATAATGATTCAATATATGTATATAGTGTGAAATGATCACCACGGTAAGTCTGGTCAACATTCACCACGACACATAGATACAAAAATTTTGTGTGTGTAGTGAGAACTTTTAAGATCAACTCTCTTAGCAACTTTCACATATGCAACGTTGCTAACTATCGCCACCATATTGTACATCGTATCCCCGTGACTTTTGACCCGCTTCACCCATTTTGGCCTGTCCCCCACCTCCTGTCTCTGGCAACCACGTATCTGTTTCTCTGTATCTATGGGCTTGGTTTTTTTGTTTGTTTTGTTTTCAGATTCCACATATAAGTGAGATTACACGGTATTTGTCTCTCTCTGTCTGACTTATTTCACTTAGCACAACGTCCTCAAGGCCCATCCATGTGGATCCAGCCTTGATGATCTTCCAGGTGACTCTCTGCCCCCAAGCCCTCCATAATTTTTAAAAAAATGTATTAAAATAATTTCTAAACATTTATTAGACACTTGATTTCCTAAAAGTATTCCAGTTTCGGTCAAGCATATTGACATGCTCTGATGGCTAATTTTTTTGTGTCCACTTGAGTGGGCCAGGGGGTGTTCAGACATTTGTCAAACATTATCCTAAGTATGTCTGTAATCATGTTTTTGGATGACAGTAACATTTGAATTTGTAAACTGATCAAGAAGATTGCCCTCCCCCATGTGGGTGGGCCTCACCCAGTCAGTTGAAGGCCTCCCCCGGGACTCCCAATGACCGATGGCCTTGGGCAGGGGCTTGTCTTCTCCTGCCTTTACATTTAAACTGAAATTCCGCTCTTCTCGGGTCTTGAGCCTGCCAGCTTTCAGACTGGAATGTAACGTGATCAGCTTTCCCGGGTCTCTTGCTTGTCAACTCACACTGCAGATCTTGGGATGTGTCAGCCTCCAGAACCGCCTGAGCCAATTCCTTAGAATAAATCTTTTCATGGATGTATATACACACCCTATTGGTTCCGTTTTGAAAATCCCTGGGCACGGGGTCAGAAGGGCAGGGCCACGTCTACCTGGGTCCTCGGGGTCTGGCACGGTGTTCGCACAATAGCATTATTTGCCGAATGAATGAAACTTTCAGAAACTTCCAAGTGAATGCCCGCCTCCATTTGAAAGCTTTCTAATTAAATATTCAAATGTTAACTTGGAGCAAAAGATCATCTTCATAGTTTCCATGCTTGTTAAGAGCTAAGTTGTCTTTGCCAAGAACAGATAAAACGATGTCCATTGTATTATTTTTTTTTTTCCTGAGTGGTGTGTAAAAGGACTTTTTATTTTCATGAATAGAAGTAAAAAATAGATCCGTCAAGGACCTGAACAGAATGTTACTTCTGAGTTACCATATTGCTTCGAGACAAACATACATCATGTCCCTGGAAAGAGTGGAAACAGTTTCATTTGCTTACAGGGACAGGTATTTGATCTGGCTGGGGGAAGGGAGGGGAGGGGGGAGTGCAGGGGCAGCAAATAAAGGAGGTTAAGCAGGGTAGTGATCTGACTCGGAGTGGTGAGGCATAAAGGGAAACCTTATCAGACGGTTGATATTTCCTAAAAGTATTCCAGTTTCGGTCAAACATATTGGCATACTGTGATGGCTAATTTTTTCTGTCCACTTGACTGGGCCATGGGGTGCTCAGACATTTGTCAAACATTATCCCAAGCGTGTCTGTAATCGTGCAGGGGGGTGGTGGGAGACAAGTTATGATGACAGCAATAAGCCAGACAATAGCAGATGAGGCCATGGGCTGGTCTGGGCGGTAGGGACCGAGGCAAGACCGATAGAACTGGTGGTCACCAGGATGTGGTCATGAAGGAGGGCAATGCCAAGCTTGACTTCCTGGTTTCTTACTGGGGTAAACGGCTCTCTTCTCTGAGATAGGTTGTGGAGGGGGAAGAACAGATATTGGGCATGAAGTGATGTCTGCCATTTTTGATGTGTTATATTTGAGGCCCCTGGGACTTGTTCAACAGACAGTTGCATACACGTATAGGAGGCAAAGGGGGGTGGTCAGGGCTAGGAAATAGGATCATGGGGTTACCAGCACAGAGGTTGTAATCAAAGCCAGAGAGACTGGGCATAACATGAGAAGGGGCAGGGAAGGAAAAGTGCAACACTGACGACCCCCAACACTTAAGGAGACAGGTGAAGAAGAGGAAGCTACCAAGGAGAGGAGAAGGAAAAAATTCAGAGTAGAAAAGAATCAAGAGAGAATGGCATCTCAGAAGCCAAGGGAGGGAGGAAAGAAAGAAAAATTTCCCCAGCTTCTCACTTCTACCTGCAGACATGAGGCCCCCAGCACCCTCTGCGTCCTCTCCAACCAGAAATGGTTCCCCAGGAGTCCTTGGGGGCATCACATCTGTGTTTCTCTCCCATGGGATTCTTAGGCTTCTCTGGATAAGTCATTTCTCCCCTGGGCATGGTGGGCCCTTGTCCAGCCACATGGCTGTGGCTCCACAGTGGCCGGGGGTCTAAAACTGCAACTCCCCACTCTGCTATTCATGGTCTTGTTCTGCCATGGTCACCCTGAGCAGTCAGGGTGCCAAAGCTTCAGGGAAACCCGAGGCAGAGTGAGGGAGCATGGGCTCCTCCCCTTCGAGCCACAGTTACGTTGTTTGTTGGCAGGATCTCGAAATTTGGGGTATCCACTGGGGGAAGAGTCAAGAAACACCCACTGTAGTGTGCTGAAAACCCCTGCTTCCTTTCAGTGATATGTGTCGGTACCTTAGGAGTGTTTGGTTTTTTTTTTAAAGTTTATTTATTTATGTTGAGATAGAGAGCAAATGGGGGAGGCACAGAGGGAGAGGGAAAGAGAGAGAGAGAATCCCAAGCGGGCTCTGTGCTATGAGTGCAGAGCCTGAGGTGTGGCTCGAACTCACAGACCGTGAGATCATGGCCTGAGCTGAAATCAAGAGTCAGATGCTTAACCGACAGAGCCACCCAGGTGCCCCATACTTGGCTTCTTTTCTCAGAATGTGCTCTCTCCTGGGAGGCCCTTGCAAATATGACTTTGGGGAAAAGACCTGGCCAATTCCCCCAACATTTCCAGATCTGCCTAGCAGTAGCTGTTACGAGAATTCTTTCCCAGCAGCAACTTGGATCCCAAGCAACCATTCTCTGTTGGGTCTGTGGTGTCACTTTGCCAACAGATTTGAGCCTCCCAGTGGACCCTAGAGGCTAAGCATGAGCAAAATGAGCTCTTTTCTACATAAGGCTGTGGGTTGTTATGGATAAGTGGATACTGCAGTAGTTAGAAGGTCATTCTTCACCTCTGCCAGACACTTCAAAGAGTCAGACTTCAGCAAGTCACAGAACCCAATGGGAAATTAAGAGTTCCAGACCAAGGGATGCGGGGTTGGTCAGACGGTTGAGCATCTGACTCTTGATTTTGGCTCAAGTCATAATCTCTCAGTTTGTGAGATTGAGCCCCCCGTTGGGCTCTGAGCTGACAGCATGGGGCCTGCTTGAAATTCTCTCCTTCCTCTCTCTCTGCACCTGCCCCCCTCAAAATAAATACATAAACATTAAAAAAAAAAAAAAAAAAGAGTTGTAGACCAAAAGAGCAGACAACTCTTTCAAGAGGCTAGGCTGTGAAGGAAAGGAGACAGATGAGATGGGGGGGTAGCTATACACAATCATGAAGTTGAACTCCAAGGCCTTTTGTTTTGTTTTGTTTTCAGGTGGGAGAAATTCAAACGGAAGACAAATATCATTATCTTTTGTCTTTAATTTACACTCCCTTCTGTTTTGGGGGTCCAGTTGGTCCTCCTCCTCTGTTTACTGAGGCTGCACCAAACATACGACGATTTTCTGTAACTTGTACAAATCCAACGGTGACAGCCCTGATCACTTCGGCTCTTCTGTGTTTTGTTCTCTTCTGTTCCGGGAGACAGAGGGGCCGAGGCGCCATCAGGGTAAGGTGGTTGGGTGCATGGTGGCATTGGGAGCAGGGCCCCTGGCTGCACAGACCCCCTGAGGAGGAAGATCTTCAGCCCTGAGGCACATCGAGAGGAGAGCAAAGGAGAATGGAGCTCCAGGGTGCTTCTTGTCACCTTGCTGTCACTATGAAGAAGGATGACACTTTACCTGGTTAGGGGTCACAGAGCCCAGTCTTTACTGGCTGTCCTGTTTCCTTGGTTTCTGTTTTTACTTTTTTTTTTTTAACTTAAAAAATTTTTTTTAATGTTTATTTATTCTTGAGAGAGAGAGAGAGAGAGAGAGCATAAGCATGAGCAGGAGAGGGGCAGAGAGAGATGGGGACACAGAATCCAAAGCAGGCTCCAGGCTCCGAGCTGTCAGCACAGAACCCGGCACGGGACTCAAACTCAAGAGCCATGAGATCATGAGCCAAAGTCGGACGCTTAACCGGCTGACCCACCCAGCTCCCCCATTAACTTTATTTATTTTGAGAGAGGCAGAGACAGCATGAGTTGGGGAAGGGCAGAGAGAGAGGGAGTCCCAAGCAGGCTCTGTTCTGTCAGCTTGGAGCCCGATGCCAGGCTCAAACTCACGAGATTATGAGATAATGACCTGAGCCCAAACCAAGAGTTGGACGCTTAACTGACTGAGCCACCCAGACACCCCTGTTTTTACTTTTATATTTCATTTTATTATTTTTCAACGTTTATTTATTTTTGGGACAGAGAGAGACAGAGCATGAACGGGGGAGGGGCAGAGAGAGAGGGAGACACAGAATCAGAAACAGGCTCCAGGCTCTGAGCCATCAGCCCAGAGCCCGACGCGGGGCTCGAACTCACGGACCGCAAGATCGTGACCTGGCTGAAGTCGGACGCTCAACCGACTGCGCCACCCAGGCGCCCCCATTTTATTATTTAAAAAATAAATTTTTGGGGCGCCTGGGTGGCGCAGTCGGTTGAGCGTCCGACTTCAGCCAGGTCACGATCTCGCGGTCCGTGAGTTCGAGCCCCGCGTCGGGCTCTGGGCTGATGGCTCAGAGCCTGGAGCCTGTTTCTGATTCTGTGTCTCCCTCTCTCTCTGCCCCTCCCCCGTTCATGCTCTGTCTCTCTCTGTCCCAAAAATAAATAAACGTTGAAAAAAAAAATTAAAAAAAAAAAAATAAAAAAAAAAAATAAATTTTTATTTGAGAACGTTACATTTGTTTCAGGCACGCAGCCAGCTTCTTGCTCGCCTTCCCGCCTCCTGCCTTCTCCCTGCCCCTTCCCCCCTCCAGCACCAGGCCCCTGCCTCTCAGCGGGCAGCTGGCCTTTCTGCCTCACGTTCTCCTGTGGGGACAGCACCGATTATTTTTTAAGCTCTTTTTCTCCCCCACTTGGGGTACAATTTACCCAACACGAAATTCACCATATCAACCATTTTAAAATGCCCAATTCAGCGGCTTTTAGTGTATTCACAAAGTTGTATGCCTGTCACCGCTACCTAAATTCCACAACATTTTTGTTTTGACCTTGTAAGCCCACGAGAGGGACGGGATGGGGGTGAACGTCATCAAAATGAACAAGAGTTCCAGTGTCCAGAGGCATCCACGATTCGGGAAGCGAATCTCCTCATTTTGTATTTTCTACTTATAATAATGTATTTCTATTTCCTCCTCACAGGCCATGTGATCATAAAGACAGGCTTCGCTTTACTTAGTGTCTTTCATTTATTTATCCACTAGCTCCATTTCACTCCTTCAGCATATTTAGAACCTCTCCTAGCCCAGTGAGTACTGATGACCCAGAGGTGAATGCACAAGCAAGGCTCCTGTCCTGGGGGGGTCTGCTGCCTCGCAGGACGACCCTGCAATCAAGGGGTTACGTTCGTGGTTTGTGCTGTGGAGGTAAATGAGGTAAATGACAGGAAGACAGCCAAGTCTGGGAGTCAGGTGCAGTTTCCCTGAGCTAATGGTGTTGTGCCTCCGAGCTGTCAGCACAGAGCCCAACACGGGGGCCTGAACTCGGGGCACCCAGGGGCCCCTTTATTTTTTAAATATTTTATTTATTTTTGAAAGAGAGAGTGATCACAGGAGGGGTAGAAAGAGGGAGACAGAAGATCCCAAGCAGGCTCCACACTGTCAGTACAGAGCCCAACATGGGGCTCAAACTCACAAACCGTGAGATCACGACCTGAGCCAAGACCAAGAGTCCAACGCTTGACTGATGGAGCCACCTAGGCACCCCAGGACACATTTTAGAAACTCACAAGTTTTCTGACTGATGACTGACCAACAGATCACATCAATTACTGATTGTGTTGGAATCTCCATAAAAGCACCAAGTAGGGATAGTGGTTGACATCAATCTCTAATTTTGTAGTACCCATTATTATAGTCAAAATAATCTTTAGTTATTTATAAGACAAATACAAAATCATACAAGAGATCAAAATGAGGGTGGCCTAAAAAGCATGCCATTAAGGTATATAAATCGAGTATCCCCAAAATTCAGTAGTTTAAAAGCATTGCCTTTATCAGCTGACGACGCGTCCTCCCGGAAGCCTCTGAAGGCATGCCTCAAAGGAATGGCCAGCTGTCACAGGACACAGAAGGGCACGGCTCAGCTTGGGGAGCCGTGAGAAGCTACCCTTTTTTACATTCCCAAAGGGGTTAATAACCATTTCATCTCGAGTTGCACTGTTGACTGCTTTGATCACTTCAGTTGAAGGGTGGTGTTCGTTTCTACAGGCATACTCAGCGAAGCACAGCCCCAGGAGGACAGACGACAGGCCGCCCTCTGCTGTGGGCGTCCAGGTGGTGAGTTCCCCAGCTGCGGCACCCACCCGTCCAAGGCTCCAGCCGGGGCCGCGCGTGGTGTGGCCCCACGGCTACAGGCTTCTCTATAAATGTTTTCTTTTTTTTTAAGTTTTTATTTATTTATTTTGAGAGAGACTGAGACAGCGTGAGTGGGGAGGAGCAGAGAGAGGGAGGGAGAGTTGCAAGCAGGCTCCACCCTGCCAGCACAGAGCCCGACTCGGGGCTCGACCCCACGAACTGTGAGATCATGATCTGAGCCACTGTGAGATCATGATCTGAGCCGAAATCAAGAGTCGGAAGATCAACCAACTGAGCCACCCAGGGACCCCAACACAGGCGTCTCTAGACCCCGAAGAAGCAAGACTTGCTCTCATCCATTTACACCCAAGTGTACAGGGCTCGGAAGTGGAGTGTGAATTCGCAAGCAAGAAATCATGCAACAAACTGGGTGAACGTTTCTCCTCACTTCTTGGGGCGGATGTAGTCATATATGTTTCGGTTACAATGTTTCGGAGGGAACAATTTTTTAACACTAGTAGGCCCAGAGTGTCATTACATACGGAAGATGATTCAACAAACTGCATCTGCATGTGCAAGGGAGAAAGGAAGCAGATATTAGCTCACGGCTGGGAGGGAGAAGGCCATGGGCACAGCGAGGAAATCGGACTTGAGAAATGAGGCACTAGCTCTAAAATCAGCAACACAAAGAGCAGAGACACGGCCCCAAAGGAGAGGAAGATTGTATTGTATTTATTTTTTAATATATATTTTTAATGTTTATTTATTTTTGAGGGAGAGAAAGATAGAGCATGAGCAGGGGAGGGGCAGAGAGAGGGGGAGACACAGAATCCAAAGCAGGCGCCAGGCTCCGAGCTGTCAGCACAGAGCCCGACACAGGGCCTGAACTCACAAACTGTGAGATCGTGACCTGAGCCAAAATCTGATGCTTAACTGACTGAGCCACCCAGGCACTCCGAGAGGAAGATTTTAGAACAGGAAGGGCAGAAGCAGAAAATATTATAAGGAGGATGGTCTTGGGTCAAGACTAAATGAAACATTTATTGATTTAAGAAAGAAAGAAAATCTGCTAGACCTTAGTTATTAATATTGTATTTAAAAGGATCTATTTTTTATACTATAAATTATAAAGGACTCACAAGTAGCTAACTGTAAATCTACATGGAGGAAAGGTCTTACTGACAATTCCCAGACCGTGGAACTGTTATTAGAACAGACTGGTCACATACGGGACCTGAATGACAGGGCTATGTGACAATGGACATCTTCGGGCCACTGGACCCTCATCTCAAATATGCTGGCCTCATTCTGCTTATGTCAATTTGTAAAGTAACTGCACTCTTCCTATCTTTTATCGGGGGCTACGTATAAGGGTTCTAACATAACACCAATAATGAATACAAGGTTGGTTCTAGGCTGTTCTGAGGAAGGCAGCCAAACCAGAAAGGATGTGTGTGCAGATTCTATGCTCCAGCAGAGGGCAGTCCCACACAAAAATCACTCTCCAGGAAAAACTGACGTCTGTTACTGCAAATTTCCCATGTTACTGAGTAAATGTTATTCAGCGTCACCACAATGGGCGACTTGTCCATACGGGGTATCCTGAAATATCGGTGGGCAATCCTGGCAAACAACTGAAGCCCTAACCATTTTAAATCTTAAAAATTTTAAGGAAAGCGTGCCTATGTGAGCCTCCTTTTCCACAAGCCTTCCTCTGGGTCTATGTGTCTCGGGCGTGTGTGGTGTTTATCGTGACTTTGCCTCCCTCTCTCTCATGCGGTGATTTTCTACGCAAGCAAATAAAATTGGTTCGTAACATAAAGCCTCGCTCCGTAACACTATCGGACGACCATCTCCTGGAACTTAGCTAAAGTGATTTCATCTTCCCAGTAGCAAAAGGACCTTATTATAAGCAGTTTCGTTTCTAACGCGGTCAACTTAACCTAGATCCTTAGGAGCAGCGTGAGAAAAACTCTCCGGTGTAATGAACTTGCGTTTTAAGCTATTTGATCAAAATTAATCAGAAAGTGCTTTACTTCTTTTCCACTCTCTCTTTTGTGGAGTCTCGGCATATTTACGCTGTTCTATTTATTTGCTGAAAATTAACTTGAAAAATTTTTTGGCTTATTAGGCAGTGGAGTTCTGGTTCTCTTTCAGTTGAGAATTCCTCTTTGATATGTCTGTATGGAAGAGAGAGAAAAGCTGTCCTACCTTTAATCAAAGTCTAGGGGCTGAATGAACTTGACTTGAAAAAAACCTTTTAGTTAAATTTCTCTCTGCTAATATCATACTTCTAATAACTAAAACTTTTCGTGAACTCAAATGCCACCTGATACAGATGTTGAGGATGGGCAAATCATGGTAAATTCAAATTCAAACAGCACGTGTCCATCAACTCCCCCGCACACAAAAATCCTGTCCACCCTAGCACTGCCCCCATGCAGTTACAAACAGGAATTTTAAGCCTTCGTAGCCAGTGGTGGAAATTACTAGCAATCAGGACTTTGGACATAATGATGCCAAAAGGAGAGATAAGGGCGTGATACCCTGTGCTCACACTGTTTTCCTGGAAGTCCTGACTTTGACCATAAAGGAACACACTCAGCCCTGCCCACACCTGAATCACCTAAATTCCGTCTTAACATTTTTTTAAATAAATGTGTGTCAAATTAACGTTTTCCCTATTTTTAAATGTTTATTTACAATCTCATTTTTGACAGAGAGTGAAAGAGAGATAGCGAGCACAAGCGGGAGAGGGGCAAAGAGAGGGAGACACAGAATCGGAAGCAGGCTCGCAGCTCTGAGCTGTCAGCCCAGAGCCTGACACGGGGCTCCAACTCACTAGCCATAACATCCTGACCTGAGCCAAGGTTGGACGCTTAACCGACTGAGCCACCCAGGTGCCCGTTAATGTTTCTGATCCAACTCACAGGTAAACTCAGCTGACATTTACAAACAACAGCCATGTTCAAGATACGACGATGAGTTCAAAGTCTGTTTTGAGATTGAGATTCTGAGTTTGGCATAGGTGGATCTTGAGAAACTTAACAGAAGACCATGGGGGGGGGGAGGGGAAGGGGGAAGAAAAGTTACAGAGAGGGAGGGAGGCAAACCATAAGAGACTCTTGGATACTGAGAACAAACTGGGGGTTGATGGGGGGTGGGGGAGAGGGGAAAGTGGGTGATGGGCATTGAGGAGTGCACCTGTGGGGATGAGCACTGGGTGTTGTATGGAAACCAATTTGACAACAAATTATATTTAAAAAGAGGGGCGCCTGGGTGGCGCAGTCGGTTAGGCGTCCGACTTCAGCCAGGCACAATCTCGCGGTCCGTGAGTTCGAGCCCCGCGTCAGGCTCTGGGCTGATGGCTCGGAGCCTGGAGCCTGTTTCCGATTCTGTGTCTCCCTCTCTCTCTGCCCCTCGCCCGTTCATGCTCTGTCTCTCTCTGTCCCAAAAATAAATAAACGTTGAAAAAAAAAATAAATAAAAAAAAAAAAAAAAGAAATTTTGAGTTTGAAATCGGAATCATGTCCAAAAGTAGTGCCAACAGGGACCATTCCCAAGCCAGCTTACGAAAAACTTTTAATTCAGAAATTTGTGAGATACAAAACTGACGGTTCTAAAGAACCTAATCACCACGTGTAACAAGTGTTTGCATGGGAAAAATTTTCACCATTCTCCAGATTTAACATCTGGGATATCAGCAGCTTAATTTTTTTTAAATGTTTGTTTATTTTTGAGAGAGTGAGAGAAAGAGAGAGAACTGGCACGGAGGGGCAGAGGCGGGGTGGACAGAGGATCCAAAGCAGGCTCCGTGCTGACAGCAGTGAGCCCGATGTGGGGCTCGAACTCATGAATCATGAGATCCTGACCTGAGCCAACAGATGCTCAACCGACTGAGCCACCCAGGCGGCCCAAACTTAAATTTTTTTGTGAAATTTGCAGCTGTGACCCTACTGAATGGAAATTTAGAAGGCCACATCCCCCAGCTACTGCTCCAAGCCACCGAGGGTGGTATGTGATGTGCCACGGGTTTCAATAAAGCGGAGTATTTACAATCACGGGGTGACGGGGAAGACCAGGGAAGATGGAGGGAGGGCGCCTTGGTGGGGGTGTTGTTATTCCAATCCTCTCCTCCACCAGGTTGCCCTTTCTTCTGGCGCTGTACCTCTCTCTTGTGTCACCGGGGGTGGAGGGAGTCTCTGGGAATAAGGGAACCTTCCCATCCTCCCACTGTGGGAACGATGGCTGGGGTTGGGGGTGGAGGACCACCTGCTCTTTTCTGTCTCCATTTGGAGACAGTGGAGACCTAGAGGGGGGAGGGGGGAGGGGGGAGGGGGGAGGGGGAAGATGGCAGGAGGGAAAGGGCTTTTTCCTCCCATCTTTCCAGCAGCAAACCCTTCCATCAACCACACTTCACCTCCCCCTAAAACCATCTAAGAACATCAGATATTCTTTGGAACCGATTTTTCATTCGGTTTGAAATCTTTTAAAAGTTGGATTTTAATGCCGATCTCCTGCCCCAGCGTCAGCGTGAAAGATTCCCCATTCTTGGCTAAACCTCTGTGTAGTGTTTGTTCGTGACCCCTGTATCCAGCTGGGACAGTAGGTACTAGAAGTGGTTACATTCCAACGTTGGGCCTGGTGAGTTTTGTTTCTTAACGAAGCTTGATCTCATGGGTGAAAACACTCAGCCTTACACAAAAGATGGAAAAGTACATATTAAGTTAATTTTTAAAAAGTCTTGGGTAACAAAGGGCATTCTGTGTGCTCTCTTTGTGAAACACTTTCCTAAGGTCCTTATTCTCCCTCCTGATTCCTGACTCTTTCCTCCCCAAACCACTATTTTTTATTTCTTGCAAAAATACTTGAGCAGATGACATTTTTGACAGTGCACGGATGACAAAAGCATTTGAATAAAAAAGATGGCACGTGTGGTCTGAAGGCATGGCCCCATAATACCAATATCCTGCTACTTCACCTAAGTACAGTAAAACCTTGGATTGCGAGTAACTCGTTCTGCTAGTGTACTGCAAGACGAGCAAACGCTTCTAATAAATTTTAACTCGATAAACGAGCGATGTCTTGCCATACGAGTCGTACGTGACGCTGAATGTCACATGGTCACAACTGAGCCAATGGTTCTTGAAATTCGCTTTGACAGACAAGTGCTTTGGATTACAAGCATGTTTCCGGCACGAATTATACTCGCAAACCAAGGTTTTAATGTCCCTTATGTTTCTTCTAAGCTGTGGGCATCCCATCCAGCATGAAGGATCCTATGGATGATGATCAACTGGGGCCATCAACAATCTTAGTTCTTATTTCAATCTTCCACAGTATTTAAGGGAGAGGATAATTTTATTTTCATCATGGCATGAGTCCATTCTGATTGTAGTCTTTGGCCCTGGTCCCTATGTGAGTCTACAAAGTATTTTTCCCAATTCCAGGTTCAAATGTTAAATTAAAACAGATGTGCAAAACTAAACAAACAAAAATCCACCACCAAAACACAACCTACCCCTCCAAAAAAAAAAACCCACCAGCTTTGGGGAAAACCAATGTCCACTGTCATGTGTCCTCATCCTAAACCCTTAAGAAAGAACAGATCCACATTCCTCCTTAACCTGTGGCTGTTTCAATGTCCAAAGAGGCCAGCGGGAAGCAGAGAGGTCTAGAAGTTCCTGGGGTGGTCTCCACGCCCCCTCTTGGGCCACTCCTCATCCACCCACCTGTGCAGGACCTTCTCCACGTCGGCCCTGTGGTAGAGCCTGCAGAGCTCCATCAGCTGGCCCACTGGCCTCTGACTGTTCCGGAGCAAGAACTCCAAGGTGGGGCTCTGAGGCCTCTGCTCCAGGAAACACAGTTCGTCATAGGGCATGCCCCATTTGCTTGCAAAATTCCTCCAGTTTTTTACTGTCGGGTGATACGGATCCAGCTTTATCCTGATGACGTCTAGTAAGTCCTGATCATTGAGTAAGTCACTTATGGTGGGGGCCCGGAGCGAGCAGGCGGGACAAGTGCAGTCCTCCTTGCAGGACTCGCCTCTGCTTATATCTGCAGAAACAAACAACACGGTCCCCACGTCAGCAAGGCAGCGAGCGCACGCGTCCATCTCCTCGGTCCTTTATTCTCCTGCTCGAGTGCCAACAGCACTGGTGTAGATACCACACACTGTATCTTACAGAGGGATGTTTCAGAATACTCATTTCTGTAGACCCCCACAACAAATGTGTTTAAAAAAAATTTTTTTTAATGTTTATTTCTGAGAGAGAGAGAGAGAGACAGAGTATAAGCAGGGGAGGGGCAGAGAGAGGGAGGGAGACACAAAATCTAAAGCAGGATCCAGGCTCTGAGCTGTCAGTGCAGAGCCCGACACAGGGCTCAAACCCACGAACCCCGAGATCATTCCCTGAGCCGAAGTCAGACGCTTAACTGACTGAGCCACCCAGGCGCCCCAACAAATGTGGTGTTCTTGACAACCAAAGGTGGGTTGCTTTGCTGGATGCACTAGTAAGATTTTATACAGTCGATTTCCCTTTCTTTTGGAGACTCCCTGTGTCTTACATTGTGCATTTGTGACAGTGTGGACCAAAATCTGGGATCCGAGGAGCAAGGCTCTCTCTGTAGGCAGGTCACCAGCGGGAGTCAGACTCTGTCCCGTGAGTAAACCAGCCCATACTTGCCTGTACCTCAACCCTTACCCTTTCCAAGCTACAAGTCAGCCCTGACAGCTCTTTAATGCCAAACACACAGCACATTAGGGTATAAAGGATTGTGCAATGTTTTAAAAGGCCTTTAAACACACACACACACACACACACACACACACCACTGAAAACTGGAATATCCACCCCATATGCATATTTGAAACGGAGTGATAATTGATAATGCCAGAAAACGTACTTTTCAGATTTACGGCCACCTTATCATCGCTTTGCCTTTATCTGTGTTTTCTTCACCCACGGGGCTGCCTTTGAAGCGGAGCCAACAGCCTGAGGTGTGCACAGGGGGCTGGATGAACAGGAGGCTTTTGAGCTGAGCCTCACCAAGAAGGGCACAGCCCCAGCCCAGAGGAAGGGCAACATTCTTCCATCAGTCATCTTTAGCTCACTTTAATACTAGGAAGCATGTTAGGAGGGGGAGGAAGGGGTAGAGAAGTCCTTTACAATAAAGTCGCAAGTGGGTTTGCACAACATGGTAACCTAAGTGACTTAAATTCTACATCAGCACTAGGTCTCCTGGCTCCTTCTGCCTAGGGATTTTCACTTTTTTTTTTTTTTTTTTTTTAATGCTTATTTATTTTTGAGAGAAGAGAGCGAGCGAGCAGGGGAGGGGCAGAGACAGAGAGGGAGACACAGAATCTGAAGCAGGCTCCCGGCACCGTGCTGTCGGCACAGAGCCCGATGCGGGGCTTGAACTCACGGACCCTGAGATCGTGACCTGAGCTGAAGTTGACACTTAACCAACTAAGCTCCTCAGGCGCCCCACGGATTTTAATAGCTACACTATGCTAGAGATCTCTAGCTTGGAAAATTCTGGGAGGTTATAATGACCTTTACTACACTGAGCCCTGGACTTCCCGATTTAGGAAAGTAAGGAATTTGGAAAAAAGGGCGTCACTTTGGTGATCGTTGGGAACGATCTGGTGGCAAATACAAATGACAACAAGGACCATGAAGATTACGCTCATGCTCTTTGACCTGTTAACATAATTTCTGGGAATAAGAGATAATCTAGATTATGTATGACAATCTTTAATTACAGTCTTATCCTTATTATCCACTGTTTAAACAAATGTCAAAGAGAAGGGGCTCGTGAAACAAATTGTTGTACAACTTGACGGAATATTAGTTAAGTAACTATGAACACTGTGAGTAAACCAGTAAAACCCAGAGAATGCTTGTGCTATAATGTTAAATGAAAAATGCAAGATGCAAGATGTAAGATGTGTGTGTACTCTATGTTAGAACTATGTGAAAACTCTATGTTACTATTACTCTGGAAGGAAATGTACAAGAATAGTAACAGTCATTATCTTAATTCGGTAGGATTACGCTTCTGTTTTCCAAACTTTCTCCAGCGGTTGTGTTGTTTCTGTGATAACCAGCACAGCCTATCACATGAACACGCAGGTCCCCACTTGACTTTGAAGGTCACCTGGACCCCTCCTGCTGCTTCTAATGCCCCCCTTCACCCCGGCCCCCCCTTAGATACGGCTGCTTCTGGAACTGATCCCAATGCTCCTTTGTCCCTTTGGACACTGTATATGGCACGGCAGGCTGCATCCTCCCGGAAGGTTCCTTCTGACAGCGCAGGCCCAACACCCCCATGTCCCCGCTGCATCCTTTCCCCTGGCGTCTGACACGCTGAGATCTCCGCCTGTCTCACTGCTGAGTCCTTGAGAGTGACAAGAAGGTGCTCTGGTACTGTTCTTAGCACTAAGCTCTCCCCGTCCACACTCCCTCCCTTCGGTCCCCTCCCCCACCCCCAACACCCCCCACCGGGCGCTCCTGCTGTAATGGAAGGCCCCTTCTTTTTGCATCTGCCGGACCCAGCATAGCCCTTAGCATACAGCAAACGCTTAAGCACTGTTTGCTGAGTGAGTGAATGCATGAGTGCATAACTGCTCTTTTGCACCCCAGAACTGACCACTGGAAAGCCCCTCTTGATGTCTAGATGAATCTCCAACTCAGGGCAGACGATACAGTAACTTCCCCCCAACCCCATGCACCAAAAGGACTCTGCCTCCCCTATTTACACTGGCAGTTTCCTGGTGTCCTTGCAGACTTTTTCATTGTATCCAACCAGTTACCACGTCCCAGCCTCTACTGGAAACTCTCCATGCTACAATTCCTGTCTTATTTCCTTTTTAAAAAATTTTTGTTTAATGTTTATTTTTGAGAAAGAGAGAGAGAGAGAAAGAGAGAGACAGAGAGCAAGCAGGGGAGGGGCAGAGAGAGAGGGAGACAGAATCTGAAGCAGGCTCCAGGCTCCGAGCTGTCAAAACAGAGTCCGACGTGGGGCTCAAACTCACGAATTGTGAGATCATGACCTGAGCCGAAGTGGGACGCTTAACCAACTGAGCCACCCAGGTGCCCCTTATTTCCCATGACTTCCTTAAATATAACCTGTGCTCTAGACAGGCTGGACTGCTCTGTTCCCTGAACTTCATCCGTCCTATAAAACCGACCTCAGATTAATTAAAAGAAAGACTAACATCAATTTGGTGTAGAAAATTTGGAAATTGTATACCATTATAGGTTTTGTATAAACTACTCACCATTTAGGGTTTTCACAAATTCTCATGACAATGAGGAACAATTTGATGCAGACCTTTGCATATATACTTTTGGCCACATCTTTATTCACCTTCCCAGTAATGGGATTATTAGGCTCAAAAGTATGAGCATTCCACAGCTGACAATGCATGAGCCCAAAACTGCTTTCCCGAAATAACGGTGGTTACAAATTTATACTCCAATCAGGGAACAGCGATGGGGTTCATCTCACTTGACCTTTGTCAGCACCAAGTAAAAAAAAAAAAAGGTTTGTCAATTTCTTTTTTTTCTTTTAATGTTCATTTCTCAGAGAGAGACACAGAGTACAGGCGGGGGAGGGGCAGAGAGAGAGGGAGACATAGAATCTGAAACAGACTCCAGGCTCTGAGCTGTCAGCACAGAGCCCAACGTAGAACTCATGGGTTGTGAGATCATGACCTGAGCTGAAGTCCCACGGGTAACCATGTTTGTCAATTTCATAGGTGGAAAAATTACAGCTCATATTTTGTTACCTTCATGTCTTTCGTGGTGTTTTCTCTCTGATCAATTTTCTCTCTTCTCTCCCTCTGTTTAACTTCTCTCTCTCTGCTCAACCCTCAGCCACCTTACAGACCCCAAGTGATTCACCCATTGCATGAAATCTCCCCAGCCAACGCCCAGAACACTGCCTCACAGAATCCCATCACTTTGTCTGTATCTCCTGACTCAGCCTTGCAGTGAGATGTTCCGTATGGTTTTCTGGCTCCTCATCCATTCATTACACCTTAAATGGCCCAAGACCAGATCCAGATCTTTCTGCAATGTGTTCCACATCTTAGAGTTTAAAAATGTTGCATTACATTTCCATGTATGGAACTAATCTTCAGCCACATTAATAATGATGTATTAGGAAGTAAAGCTTTAGCACGATGGGACAGAAGTTTATTTAAAAAACGAACTTGGTAATGGTAAAGGTGATTTCTCACTAAAAGAGGTATAAGGGAAATTTTGCAATTTTCTTTGCTCTTATTTAAAGATAGGGTCATGGGGCACCTGGGTGGCTCAGTTGGTTGGGTGTCTGACTTTGGCTCAGGTCATGATCTCATGGTGAGTTTGATCCCCGCGTGGGGCTCTGTGCTCAGAGCCTGGAGCCTGCTTCGGATTCTGTTTCCCTCTCTCTCTCTGCCCCTCCCCCAATCACGAGCGTGCTCTCTCTCTCTCTCTCTCTCCCCCTCTCAAAATAAGTATACATTAAAAAAAAAAAAAACAAAATAAAACTTAAAAAAAATAAAGGTACAGTCAAATGCACAATATTCTGTCAAATGGCAAGGAAAGCAGGTTACTAAAGGGTATGCCTAGGGGCACCTGGGTGGCTCGGTCAGTTAAGCATCTGACTTCAGCTCAGGTCACGATCTCAGGGTCCGTGAGTTCGAGCCCCGCGTTGGGTTCCGTGTTGACAGCTTGGAGCCTGGAGCCTGCTTCGGATTCTCTGTCTCCCTCTCTCTCTGCCCCTCTACCACTTGTGCTTTGCCTGTCTCTCTCTCTCAAAAATAAACATTAAAAAAAAAAAAAGAGTATGCCTAATTCCATTTTTATAAAAAACAAATGGTATAGTCATTCATATCCACGTAAAGCATATATTATATACATATTCACAGGCACAGAAAAAGTCTGGAGTCTGGAAGTATGTATAACACACACGTTAACAATGGATATTTCCTAATTTTTTATATGATTGTTTCTTTGGATACTTTAAAAAATATAGTTGTTAAATGTTTATTTATTTTGAGACAGAGTGAGAGCAAGCAGGGGAGGAGCACACACACACACACAGAGAGAGAGAGAGAGAGAGAGAGAGAGAGAGAGAGAGAGAGAGAAATCCGAAGCAGGCCTCAGGCTCAGCATGGAGCCTGATGTGGGGCTCGATCTCACGAACCTTGAGATGATGACCAGAGCTGAAATCAAGAGTCGGATGCTCAACGACTGAGTCACCCAGGTGCTCCGACTTTAAAAATATTTTTAAATGTCACAGAAAAATAAAGGAGGATCTGTATCTCAAAGTCCAGAATTAAATGTATTGATGTCCGAAGGTCCTCCCCAGCATCTCCTGTGTCAGATTCAGGGTTGGCAAGTTTTCTCCATTAGGAGGAAGAGAATGATAATCACTTCTCAGCCTTTTGGCTAAGGTCAAGTGAAGAAGAATAAAAATAATATAATAATAAATAATATAAAAAAGAAGAAAGACATCAGTAAGGTTCCTGGGAAGCTCCTTTAAGCCTTCTAGTGTAAGAGAAGCTTTTATTCTTTGAACAATTACGCTGACCATTTATCAGTCTGTTTTACAACACATGACATGCCAAAACCCTATCGATGTTTCCTTTTGTATCTCTCATGACACAAATCACAAACCACTCGCTGAACTGAAATCTACCCGAACTGGCAACGGTAGCGAATGTGAAGCTGCCGTTTGGAATCATAAACTATAATTAGCTCTCTGGCAGACCGAAGTGGAGGAACATGTTTTGTTTTGTATCGAACACATTTTGTCCTGCCCTGCTTTAAACACCTATCATGTAATAGTGCACATAAAACGCTAGACTGGGTGATGCCTTGGGGGAGAAACAATTGTGGGGGGAGAGAGTCACAGCACCGAAGAAGCTTTCATCAGAAATGGGGAAAAATGGGAATATTATTTGATGCCTCTCAAAAAACAAGCACCGGGTTGCTGTGTAGGTGAAGTTCAGAAATTGTCTGCCAGACGAATGAATGAATGAGAACTATACTTTCTCCCCAGGAGACAAGGCAGATTTGTTCTTATTATCTGATGCATCTTATGACCTGAAGAATAATAAAGGAAAAGGAATGTTGCTTGTGTTTCTTGAGCAATAAACAGGTATCGGTGGAAAACAGTACAGAATTGGTCTTAAGATACAAGGGGATTCTAGATTTGGGGGCAGAGAGGAGAGGGCTATTTCAAAAAAGAAGTTACTTATGTATAAAAATTCACTCAGATTCTCTACTAGGGAGGGTCCTCACTTGCCATATTTGGACACCTGACTTGTGTATTTTCTGCTGATGCAAAGCAAGAATGGAACACACCATTAATTTATGATGACTTATTTTAGAGACCAAAACCCTGGAAAGACTTGCTCTCTGTGAGTCTAGTCTGAGTACTGGCTTAAACTCGGGGAGACTTTGTCAGAGGAAGAAACGCCAGATTTCTCTATGTCTTTTCTTCTTTCTTTTTTTTTTTCTTAAAGTTTATTTATTTTGAGAGAGAACAAGCAGGGGAGGGGCAGAGAGAGGGGGAGAGACAGAATCCCAAGCAGACTCCACACCACCAGTCAGGAGCCCGACACAGGGCTCGAACTCCTGAACCATGAGATTATGACCTGAGCCGAGATCAAGAATTGGACACTGTGACCAGCTGAGCCTGGTCAGTGTCTTTTCATCGGGACAACGGTCATTCATGGAATGGCTAACATACGACCAGCCCTGCACGGAGCAGCATCTTCAAATCTCAGCCCTCCAACCTCCTAGAGCTTGACCTCTCCACGCATTTAACATCTACGGACTTCAGGTTCCTCATCTATAAAATTAAAATGATCATTTCTGTATCTCATGAGTTGAATGAGATAAATGATGTAACGGCGTTTCTGTCAGGTCTTATGTAAATGTTATTGAAAGATGTTAGATTTAACATTTTTTTAAGGATACGTAAAGAAAAAGAGTCCCCACGCAGTGTGGCCTCTGTTGCTATCTCCCAGCTCACTTCCTTCTCTATGGCTTCTCCCTGCCCACACTTGTCCCTAGAACATGCAGCTCAGCCCTGCCCCAGGACCTTTGCACCAGCTAGCTCTTCTCCCCGGAGTCCTCCTTCCTCAGATCTTCACACGGCTGGCTCCTCTGCATTGTTCAGGTCTCTGTGCATCTTCTTAGCTAAAGCAGCACCCTCCCCTACCAGGCAAAATTCTGTTCCCCTCGTTATTTTCCTCACGGTACACCTACCACCATATGTAATGACTGTCACTCCCAGTGCCTGTCACTCCCAGCTAGTATTAAACTCCAAGAGGAAAGAGACTTTGGTGTCTGATGTCACCACTTCGCTCCAGGCACACAGGAGGCATTCAGTAATATTTGTTGAGTAAATCAAATGAGTGAAGAGTGTGTCTTAGAGAAACACTAAAGCTCTGGGCAGAAAATTTCAGATGAACTGAAGCTTTTTTTTGTTGTTTAGTGCTGAGCGTATACAAAGCAGAAGAAAGACGCCTGGTTGCTATGGAGAAAGAGTACACACTGTGTACGGCCAATCAACAACAAGAGCTTTAGAGACACCCCAGCTGACAGTCAATGCCCATTAGCACGGTGCAGGTGTGCAACTTGGACTGGTAATGAGCTTGCTAAGGCCACAGCCTCACTCTCTGACCAGGGACAGTGGGATCTACTTCCCAAGGTTATTGAGGGGATTAAATGAGATCATCCACTGAAACTTCATTCTGTGCACAGGTGAGCAACAAAGGATTAGTAGCTGGGGGTGAGGAAGCATAACCAAGAGCCTTTTTAAAAGCACTCGTTCTGGACCTTTGGCCGCAAGAAGGAACTCCTCCTGACCTACCCCCCCACCCTCTCGGCCAAGGAGATTTACAAAATCCTGACTCTGACCAGGGATCGTCTACCGAGATCCTTAGTTAATTGGTGTGGGGTGCAGGCAGACATGGGATAGTTAAAAGCTCCCCTGGGAATTCTAATATGCAGCCAGGGTTGAAAACCATTGCCTTAAAGACATCTGCAGGGTAAGTTCTTGGCCAGAAGGGCCTGCCAAATGACATTTTCGAATCAGAGCTGCTACTTTTCTTCGCGAGATAGCATGTCGGTTTGGTCGTTAAGTCTTTGAACAGATAACACTTCTCCACCCTCAAGAGTAGATGAATGGGTTTTCCTGTGGGGTGTTTTCGGTCTTCTCTCCCTGTGCTCTATCGTCTCTGTCGCACACATTTTCATACACTTTAAGGAAGAGTTCAGGATTCAAGAATGTTCACTGACGGGATAGGTCTATGTCACTTAAAACAATGGTAAGAAACAGGTCATGCCCGACGGTGCAGGGTC
This sequence comes from Puma concolor, assembly GCF_028749965.1. Classification (NCBI taxonomy): domain Eukaryota; kingdom Metazoa; phylum Chordata; class Mammalia; order Carnivora; family Felidae; genus Puma; species Puma concolor. The sequence goes on from NC_141677.1 coordinate 12,336,313, forward strand.
TAACTCCAGCTTGGGGCTGGCAAGGTTTAAAATAATGGCCAATTAACAGTTAATTATGAATTGGAACAGGACTCCAGGATCCACAAAGGTCATGATTAGTTGGGTCTAGAAAATGGCGCCAGCCAGGATTTTGGCAGTGGATCACAGACTGACTTAACGTGCAGGGGTGAGTTCCGTTTTATCTTGTACACTCTGGCTGTTCGAGAACTATTACCACACGGGTGTTTCCCTCCAGTGTGCTCAGGACCACTGCTCGCTCTTAGATCATTTATAGTAACGTTCCCCGGGGTGACTAGGTCTTGAGTTAATTCAGACAATTAAACGGGAAGCATTTTTTATACCGGCAACTTTGCAAATAGCAAAATATTGTGATCCTGAAATAAAATAACTCTATCCCAGGGGTCTATAAACTATTCGATTTGGAGCCTGAAAATACCAACTAGGGTCAAAGCAGAGTCGAGTACTTCTGCAGTTGTGTGTGTTAAGGGTATAAATTCATGCTTTTTTCCTATGTGTGGTTTCCAATGTGGGTGGAAAGAAATATATTTAAAATGTCAGTTTATGGCTTTGATAAATCATTGGGATGCACACACACACACACCACATTATTCATCAGAGGTGGTTTATATGCTCTGAGCTGGAAAATGATGAACTATTTTTATCTCCCAAGAAACTACCCCAAGGGCTTTTGGTGGGCGTTTGATCTCTTAACCGAAGGGAAAAACAATATAATTTCATTCTCTCTCTCTCTAAAACACCCCTTTAAGGAGACATCATGTCGGCGGCAGCACTGGGGAGTCTAACTGACAAACTGGAAGGATCTAGGCTAGCAAATCACGCTGTGCCTCAATTGTGTTATCACACAAACTCAGAAGGTAGAGGCGCTTTCAAAAGGAAACGAACCTATGTTAAGAAAGGACCTAGGTAAAAATTCAGCACAGAATTCCACGTGAATCTGGACTCAGAAGTTATGTCGTGTCAACACATTAACAAAGTGCCATTTAATGGGCCTAACTAGAAAAATAAAAAAAATAAAAGTCCTATTTTACATTCGTCTCTCTGGGGACATTCGGTTCCGATCAGGCAAGTGCTGAATTATGCAAGGTGGTCAGAAAGTCATCCTCGGGAAACTGGCCAGGCGTCGAGAACAGGTACAGAAAGCGCCGTGGTCCATGTGACCATGCGACAGCTACCGCTTTCTCAGAAAGGGAGGGCGAGGAGGGGTTCTGTGTGTTTTCAACCGGAGGGATACTCTCTTGATAACTGACTCGTGTTCCTTTCACGGCCCAATGTTTTCATTTCGAAAGTCTGTATGAGAACATCGAACACCTTTAAGGTTTCCTTCAGCAGGGAACACAGGCCGTCACTTGTGTTGCCGTTTCAACCCAGGCATCGCAAGGAGTATCCTCGGTCTGGGGCTCTGCCTCCTGTGGGTGTTTGCTTCCGTGTTCAACGGTTCCACAGAGGGGGCTTTGCTTTTCTAGGGGTGGCTGATTCTGCTTTGTGTTCTTTTTCTTTCCTTGATTACAAACTGTCAGCTGTCCTTTCCCACGTCTGTCTAACCCCTCCTTCTTTTTTTTTTTTTTTTAATTTTTTTTCAACGTTTATTTATTTTTGGGACAGAGAGAGACAGAGCACGAACGGGGGAGGGGCAGAGAGAGAGGGAGACACAGAATCGGAAACAGGCTCCAGGCTCCGAGCCACCAGCCCAGAGCCCGACGCGGGGCTCGAACTCACGGACCGCAAGATCGTGACCTGGCTGAAGTCGGACGCTTAACCGACTGCGCCACCCAGGCGCCCCTAACCCCTCCTTCTAGGACAGGGTCTTTGGCGGAGACGGACTTTGGTGGAGGGGGGTGGATGCTGGCTTTGCTCCAGATTAAGACTCTACCTGAGATACCGCTGACCCCGCGGTAGGACACTCAGCATACAGTGTGTGCACTACGCAGGCAAGGCATCTGACCAGTCGAGGGGCAGCCCCATGTGGTGGCTGGAAATGAGCTCCCGGCAGGCTGGGGGCTTGAATCCCACTTACGACTTGTGAGACCAAGCACGAGCCACGTGACCCAGCATCGCTTCTGTAACATCCGCCCAGTAAGGAAAGTAAACTCAGAGCTGTCATGTGCACTTTTTTCTAAGCACATTTTCCTAATAAGCACATTTTTAAAGTGCTTCAAACTGGGGCTGGTACACAGTAAGTGGGGAATTAGTGCACGTGACTAAAACAATAAGATAAATCTTACTTAGCTTGCTACTCTCCTTCAATGACTGAAATACAACAAAACCTTGGTTTGAGAGCATAACTCATTCCAGAAACATGCTTATAGTCTGAAGCACTTGTATATCAAAGAAATTTCCCCATAAGAAATAATGGAAACTCTCAGGCACCTGGGTGGCTCAGTCAGTTGAGCATCCAACTTCAGCTCAGGTCATGATCTTGTGGTTCATGATTTTGAGCTCTGTGCTGGCAGCTCAGAGCCTGGAGCTTGCTTTGGATTCTGTGTCTCCCTCTTTCTCTGCCTCTTCCCCACTCATGCTCTGTCTGTCTCTCTCAAAAATAAATAAAAACATCAAAAAATGTTTTTAAAAAAGAATGGAAACTCAGATGATTCGTTCCATAATCCAAAAATATTCATACAAAAATGATTACAATACTGTAATATAATGCAAAATAATAAAGAAAATACAAACCAGAAAGAAAAATAAACAAATTAACCTGCACTTACCTTTGAAAGCCTTCGTGTCTGGTGTGTGGGAGGCAAGAGAGAGGAGGGTTATTGTGTAAGACCACTTTCACTATCACTAACAGAATCACTGCTACAAAACAGTATTAATAGACTCTTGCCATAGACTGTATTTCATGTAACTGGCAATAAGGCAGCAGAGGGAAGGGTCTCTATCTGCAGGCAGCCTGACCTAGAAGGAAGCAAAGCATTCCTAAGCTCACTCTTGTCTGGAAAAACAAAGGACTGTCCATAGGTGCTTTGAAGTGACCAAAAACACAGTAGTGCCCGTTGTGGGCACCTTCCAACATTCTGAAAGATCACTGATTTCTGCCAAACACCGTGGCCTGAGACCGAGCATCCGAGCATGGGAGATGACCATCCACAATCCCACAGACAGACAGAAAGAGAGAGAGAGAAGAACCACTGGCTCAGTTGTGATCATGTGACCCTCAGCGTCATGTACTACTTACTTGTACTACAAGTCATCGCTCGTTTATCAATTTAAAATTTATTAGAAACGTTTGCTCGTCTTGAGGAACACTCACAGAACAAATTACTCGCAATCCGAGGTTTTACTGTATCCAGATGTTTTCACCAGTTTATCCAAGAGCAAAGCCATTAAGTTACTGTCTCTCATCTACTTGTTTACGAAGACAAAAACAAAAATCGAGCCGAACACCTGATTGTTCTTGTGTGCAAAGCACCGTGCTAGGTGCTAAAGATGTTGATTTCAATGGCAATCTGCTCGCACTAACACCACCTGCTATGACTATCACTGTGAAAAGTTTACCTCTTTGAAGCTCTTCCATTTCATTTTGACACACGTAAAAATTTTTAAGAGACAACTGAAAATTGATTACTCCATTAGTTAATAACAACCTTAATGCATAAAGGTTTCTAGATATTCCTGAACAGCTCTATCCATTCTCATTTTAGCTCACATTCCACATTAGTGTATAGGGTGTTAGTCTTTCAAAAGTGTATAGATCTTTTATAATTAGAAAAGAAATATGTGCTATTGCAGAAAAGCTGAAAATTTAGATGAGCATGGGGAAAAAGAAACCATGCTCTTTAACACCCAGATCGGTAACAGTTGGCCTTTTATGGATTTCTTTGGTTATTTTACCACACATTCTATGCATTTGCCTACATCTGATCATCTTTATATATACATTTGCGTATATATAATGGTTATGTATATATATATAGGTTATGTACATATACAGGTTAAAGTTTTGGGGGAGAGTTTTTTCGAACTCATGTTAGAAATTTAAAAAATCTGGCCTTTTGTAGCAATGTGGATGGAACTGGAGAGTGTTATGCTAAGTGAAATAAGTCATACAGAGAAGGACAGATTCCATATGTTTTCACTCCTATGTGGATCCTGAGAAACTTAACAGAAGACCATGGAGAGGGGAAGAAAAAAAAAATGGTTAGAGAGGGAGGGAGCCAAAACATAAGAGACTCTTAAAAAAACTGAGAACAAACTGAGGGTTTATGGGGGGTGGGAGGGAGCGGTGGGTGGGTGATGGGTATTGAGGAGGGCACCTGTTGGGATGAGCACTGGGTGTTGTATGGAAACCAAGTTAACAATAAATTTCATACTTTAAAAAAAAGGTACATGGTAAAAAAAAAAATTTTTTTTAAATATAGGATAGTGGAGGGGCATCTGGGTGGCTCAGTCGGTTAAGCGTCTGACATTTGATCTCAGCTCAGGTCTTGATCTCAGGGTTGTGAGTTCAAGCCCTGCACTGGACCCCTCACTGGGCACGAAACCTACTTAAAAAAAAAAAAAAGTGGCTGCTTGTATACAAAGATGCCTTCTCCTCCTCACACCACCCAGCTAGGTGCTTCTAATTTGAGCTTGTCTGCTATAGCATTTGTGGAAGAGGGATAATCCTTAGCCAGTGGTCCTAGCCTCTGGTAGGGGAGGGGTGTGGCCCAAGGAAGACAAGTTCCAATGGGGTGTCCGGATGGGACCCTGACATTGGGCCTGTCCCATGAGACTGGTGGGAAGTCTCTAATGCAAGTTCATCTGGCTCAGTTTCTTTTTTGATTGCTCTAATCTCAGCAGGGGGATGACTGAATTGAAACCAGGATCCCCACTTCTGTCTCCCAGAACTATACTTTTAGTACATGGCCTCTTTAGGGAACCTGGCACACAGTAGGTCCTTAATAAATATAGATCTGCTGAAGGGGAAAAAAAAAATCACCTACAGTCTCACCACCAGAGATCACTGTGGCTAAGGTGATTATACAACATGTGTTCTGGTTTTCAGCATGGTTACACTGGCAGAGGCTAGGTAGGATTGATGAGATTATCCTGAGGGCTTCAGGGTCCGCCACCCTCCCATTAGAAGAGAAAGAAACAAAACTCTGATGACTCAGGTCATTTGATATGTGTTTTAAAAGATATAGAAAATATGAGTGAGGTTTCTATATCTTTTCATTATTCTTTTGGTAGCGTATTTTAATGCTTACTCCAGATTTTCCCCAAGATTGATTACTAAGAAATCTAAAGACTGCCAGAGTTTCCATCTTACAATAAAAAGTGGGAAAGGACGCAATCCTTCATGTTTCTTTGGTTAAACACACCGGTAGCAGAAAGAAGGTAGGGAACAGCACATGGCCAGGTGTCAGGGGGGTCCCCTTGGCTAACCGAGTGCCTGAGGTACCGAGAGAGGATGCTGGCCCTTCCTGTGCTGACCTGGTTTACCTAAGCCCCATTGCTTTCTTCCACCTGGCACAGTTTTCCAGCAATGGCAAGCCTCCTAGGACTCCTGAGGGAGAAGGGTCTGCTTGCTCTGTTCTGTTGCCCCATCCTAAACCTGTCCAACTAGGAACCCAGCTGTGCCCCGCCCCTGCGCACAGTAGGGTTAGCTCGGAGAAAAGACTCTTTGAAGGCTTTTGTGAAATCTGGTTAACATTTCCTTGCAGTTCACCATGACCGGTGGTTGGAAAGTTTCTCTAGGCTGTAATACAGATTTTCAAAGTTAATGATAAACATATTCCTAAATTATCTTTAATTCAGCCATGCCAGTTCTCAGTGAAGCCCAGACATCCGTGGAGTCAATTGTTTACCTGAAAGGGGTTCTCCAGTACTGTCTGGAAAGCCGTTTTCTTCTCCCTGAAAACCAGAAAGCAACCTTCATTAGAATCATCCCCATTTGTGGAGACATTATCAATTTTCCAATTTAGTTACATTTCCACCAAAGCCTGGCAGGCGGTGGGGGCAGGGGTGGTGGTGATGGAGCTTAAGAACAGTATCGCTCACCTCCCTCTATGAGCTCCTGGAGGGCAGGGGCTCTTGTCTATTTGCGCCCCCCACCCCCACCCCGTGCCCAGAACAGTGCCTGACACACGGTAGACACTCAACAAATGTAAGTTACATGAGTGACTCTATTTTTTTAAAAGGTATCAATGCATGAAACAATGTGCTACTGTTTTATTCTTATTTCACGCTAGGGGTTCTCTTTCTTATTTTTATTCCCTACTCACTTTTTGTTGGGCTTGTTGTCAGTCTAGGTTACAATTTGTTCCCATATCTATTATACTTTAATGTTTATTTTTTTTTTTGAGAGAGAGAGAGAGAGAGAGAGAGAGAGCGTGAGCAGGGGAGGAGCAGAGAGAGACACAGAATCCGAAGCAGGCTCCAGGTTCTGAGCTGTCAGCACAGAGCCCGATGCGGGGCTTGAACTTGCAGACTGTGAGATCATGACCTGAGCCGAAGTCGGACGCTTAACCGACTGAGCCATCCAGGCGCCTATTATCTATTTTTTTTTTAAATATATTTCAAAACAGCAAAGAGAAACTGTTAGAAAGCAGTGTGCAAATCTCCTGAGGATCGTGTTTCTGCCCTTCTGAGGGGGGTTCTGTTTTTACAAGCAAGGTTGTGCCATACAGCATGCTACATGAAGGGATTTACCGTGACCTTGTTGGAAGGGGGTGTGTGTGTATGTGTTTTCAATGAAGTCCACAGAGGACACCATAGTCAGTACATGTTTGTTTATGTTAACTCCATCCTCATACAATGAAAACCTCTCTCAACGGCTAGGATTACCCCCGCCATCGTGGTCCAGAAGAAGCCACGGTGTTGGGTCAAAAACCCTGGGTTTTATTTACTCCAGCTGCACCCATAATTTATCAATGAGGGTCTCTGCATCCTCATTTGTAGATTAAGGGGGAGGATAGATTAGCTTATCTCTAAGATGCTCTACATTCTCGGTTTTGTCCTTAAAGATGTGCTAATTCCCTGGTGTCTTTTTCCTCTTAATCTTCTAAGAAGCCTTCCCCCCTCACTCCAAGCTCATAAATCTCCATGTCTCAGCAATGTAGATACAGCTGTCTAATTATGGGCCTCATTGTTTTTCCACACCAGAAGCATTCCTATGTTTTACCAGCTAGATTTTTCCCCTCAACGAATCTAAGTATTTCTTCTTCTATGTTTTTTAATGTTTATTTATTTTTGAGAAACAGAGAAAGAGCACAATTGGGGTAGAGGGGCAGACAGAGAGGGAGACACAGAATCCGAAGCAGGCTCCAGGCTCCGAGCCATCAGCACAGAGCCCGAAGCAGGGCTCAAACCCATGAGCTGTGAGATCACGACCTGAGCCAAAGTCGGACGCCCAACCGACTGAGCCACCCAGCCGCCCCAGGTCTAAGTATTTCTTGCTTCTGAGTCTTGGTCCTTGCCAACGTTCTAACTGGAATAAAAAGCACACTGCTCGCTCTATACATATGGTTTGTAAGAGTTACGGGGAGTTTTTGAAAGAACAAAACTCTGTCTCTATGCAACTTTTTCACTTTTGGGAGGCTAAAGCTCCCCAACGGCAGGCAGGGCCACTGTTCGGTGGTTCGTGCAGGGACCTGCCTTCCCACATCTGCGCGGCCTCAGCAGGACCAGGCAGGCATGTTCTTTTATCAAGAGCCACGGTTCTGCTCACCGAACTGGAAACATGCACAGGAGGAAACAGAAACGGGGCCTTCAGCCGGAGTTAAGAGGCACCAATGTTCAAACCTGTCAGCCTCTGTGGTACAGCTGAGGTCCCTGCTAAAACGTGAACTCTCTTTTAATGGGAGACTCCGTGACGGAGCATACATGACTCGGTTTCTTATCACCTGGAGAACATTCTTACCGAACACCATGTCTGGCCAGAATTATCCCCATGACAGAGATAAGGGACATGACATGACTCAGAATTACTTGTGAAGGTTGATGGAGACAGAATAATACAAGAATATCAATGATCTCTGTTCTTGCTCTAATTATTATGTGATGCTACTTTTAGGCTAGTTTTCATTTTAAAACTTTTATTTTTTTAAATATTTATTTTTGAGAGAGAAAGAGAGAGAGAGAGCGCGTGTGCGCGCAAGTGGGGGAGGGGCAGAGAGAGGGAGACACAGAATGTGAAGAAGGCTCCAGGCTCTGAGCGATCAGCACAGAACCTGATGTGGGGCTTGAACTCATCAACCACGAGATCATGACCTGAGCCGAAACTGGACACCTAACCAACTAAACCACCCAGGCACCCCTTTAGTTTATTTATTTTGAGAGAGGGGGTGGGAGGGGCAGAGGGAGAATCCTAAAAAGGCTCTATACCATCAGCACGGAGCCCGACGCATGGTTCGATCTCATGAACCGTGAGATCATGACCTGAGCTGAAATCAAGAGCCCAACGCTCAACCCACTGAGCTACCCAGGCACCCCATGAGGTTAGTTTTCAAAGAGTGAAATCATAAAAGACTTATTTTTGCATTTTTTAATGGCCTTACTGAAACCACACACACGCCTTTATTCAAACCTTCTTTTTTTAAAAAAAAATTTTTTTTTTTCAACGTTTATTTATTTTTGGGACAGAGAGAGACAGAGCATGAACGGGGGAGGGGCAGAGAGAGAGGGAGACACAGAATCGGAAACAGGCTCCAGGCTCTGAGCCATCAACCCAGAGCCTGACGCGGGGCTCGAACTCCCGGACCGCGAGATCGTGACCTGGCTGAAGTCGGACGCTTAACCGACTGTGCCACCCAGGCGCCCCTATTCAAACCTTCTTTACAGAGAATGTAATATGTACAAGTTCCCGTGCTGGAACCTATATGCAAAGACAAAAAAAAAAATAATCTGAACCCTTGGCCTCAAGGCCTGCCCCCAGATATACTGGGACAGTAGAGACGTACACAAATAACCCAAATACAAGGCAGAAGGGGACGAGTTCCAATAGGGACGTGTAGTTGAAGTCAGAGAGGAGACATTTCTTCCAACAGAAAAAACCAGAGGCAGTTTCTCTGAATCTCTGAACCAGAAATATTGAGATGAGCTTTTGCTGGGAATTTGGACAGTGGGCACTTGGAGGCAAGGGCATTTAGCCGGAGTCTTTCTGAAGCAAAGGCAATGAGAGGCAATGGGATAGGAGATGGCGCTCTGAGGCTGGACTGAGGCCTGAAAGCCCATCTAAGGAGCTAGGCTCCATCTCACAGATATTGGGGGGCCGGGGGGGGGCACTAAGGAGCTCTGGCCAGAAGCAGCTATGCTTGCCCAGGAGCACAGCAGGAAATTCCCCCTGGCCATGCACAGCACAGGTACATGGCACTTAGGGAGCATGTAAAGGCCAGGTGGTGGTGGGGGGTGTGGTGGGGGAAAGCAAGATGGCCTTGGAGGTAATGATTGATGAGACCCCAGACCATCCATCTGAGAGAGGAAGGGATAAAGCTACAGCCCCTGCAGAGATACAGTCACGAGGTGAAGGGAGGTGAAATCCAGGGCAAGTTTTGAAGAGTAAGACCACAAGATGTCCCTGTGTGTTGAAGACATGGCGCTGGTCCTTGAGGGACGCCAGGGCAGGAGAGGAAAACATGGACGTTGATGGGATTATGGAAGGAGAGAGAGACACTGGAGAGCAAGATGTGTGGTCACAAACTTGAGGAGCACTTCAACACCCACATTTCGGTGGAAGGGGAGGGAACGAGGAAGGAAAGCAGAGAAGGGAGGTCAGAGAGGAGGGAGACAGCATCAAGACCGGGAAAGGCTGGAAGCTCTGGGGGCCGTTTGGAGACGAGATTTGGTGAGGGGATGAGCGGCCATATCCTAGAGCGGTTCTAGCAGAGAGGTGGGCGTGCAAGCCGGCTTCTACCAGGGGGCGGCGAGGACACAGAGGTGTCTGTGGTGCTAGCCTCCCCAGCCTTTCTATCCGCCTCACTTTCTCTTATCTTTGAGGTCCCGGCTCAGAAGTCACTTCCTCCTGGAAAGCCTTCTACAAACTCCCAGTCTGGGTTACGTGCCTGGGGTGTTCCCACACACCCGTACGTGCCACCCCATTGGATGGCGACACTGGGTGTGGGAGTTTGAAGTCTGGAGACTCCAGACTACCAGGCAAGGGTCCTTGTCCATGCTGTCCTGTGATTAGCACGTTTGAGACAGATAACACATAGTATCTGTGCAAGGGACAGCGAGTGAGAGGGAGGAAGGAAAGAAGACACAACTATGGCGTGGAGTCTGTGTTCTCCAGACCAGGGGATGAACATTCTCCATGATGCTGTCCCTACGTCATCGTCATGCCCTCTGACTCTGCTCCTTGGCCTCGTCTCCTTGGCCACCAATTCTGTGGCCTCCATCCCAGCTCTGTTGTTCTGGTCTCCCCTGGATTCCTGTCCACTTAGCCAGGGTCCGGCATCTTAGGGATGGGTTTAAAAACACCCTAGATTTGTCCATCAGCTGTGGGCCCCTGGCCAGTACTTAGCTCTGCCCTTCCTTCCCCCTGTCTTGTTCTAAATTGCTGAGTATGGCTGGGAAAAAGAAGGGACAAACTTCACACATTATATGATCACATATCTGGTCTCAGCTGGGTCTCAGCTTCTCCTCGGTCATTCTTGGTCTCTCTTCCAACTGTCCCCCTTAAGGCCCTACTGGGTCTTGTTCCAAACCTTTTCCAGTCTGCTGAAGGCCCCGTATCTATTTGTGCCTACTATCCCAGAAAGGGCCCGGCCGATGTATTTGCCTCCATTCTCCTTTTCTCCTATCTCCAAAGAGATGGGGTCTTTTCATCTTCAAGACCTGACCTGTATCCTTGAATTATGGTCACGTGCAGAGGTTTTTAAGAGTACTTACTGCAAAGGGTGGGACAGGTCTTGTCCACTTTTATACTGCCTAGCACTGACCTTAGTTACCGTGTTTCAAAAATGTTAGTTCAACTTAACTGAACCCAGAAGCGTCACAAGGTGGCCTCTTGCTACAACACGGGACTCGCCTCCAGGACCAGTTCAGCCTTGAGGAATGGTCTGAGGTAGGGAGGGGACAGAGGATCAGCTCACGGACAAAACACAGGATACAGAGGATGTGGCAAGTTCGGTGATGGTTCCAGAAGTAGCTCACGTGGAGAATTTCCAACAGGGGACTGTGGGTTCCACGTGGATATCAGAGGGGTATGTGATACCCGTAGGGAATGTGGGCAGATGACACCTGGGGACAGCCAGGGCCAGTACAGTCCTCAGGAGGTTGCTGATGGCAGGAATCTACTGTAAGCCCAGTTCTAGGAACTGGAGTCCAGGATGCCGGGACGCTGTGACTTGGGCACAGAGGTCCAGGCTGTGGCATCCCTGGGACCTAGGGCTGGGGCCTGAGGGAATGAATAATGTTCAGCCGCACAAGCTGTAGCTTGAGATCTCGCTGCTCCCATTAAAACTGATCCAGGAACACAGAGGACAGAGTTGTGGGTCAGAGCAGCACCAGGCTTAGCTGTGAGCAACCCAGGAAGGCAGGGGAAATGAGGCAGGGCCTTAAAGGGGTCCCAACTCCATCTCTTCCCTTGCACGTCTGCCCCTTCCCCTCCAGGGATCCTATCATACACAATTCTCCCCTGTTCTAAGCCAACCTCTGAAACCAGCCTCCTCATTCCACCCTCTTTATTCTTCCCTAATTCTTTCTAGGTTTCTCAAGGACTTAATTCTGCAGAGTGCCTGCTATGCGCCACGTGCATGATGCTTGGGGTTAGCTCACTGACTCCTCCAAGCGCTTCTTAGGAGCTAAGAACTACGATTTACAAATGATAAAGAGTTCTGTTCAAAGGCCTTGTTTTAATTCTGAATGAGATTTGAGCTTAAAGTACTGGTTTTGTGGGAAAGAATGGTTCCTGGGTATGGTTCGACCTGAATGCCAAAAGAGAAAGGTCTAGATAAGAAAAAAGATGGAAACAACCCAAATGACCATTGACAGATACATGGAGTAAAAAAATGTAGAATATTATTCAGCGTCAAAAAGGAAGGAAATTCTGACCCACACGACAACATAGATGAACCTTGAGGACATTATGGTAAGTGAAATAAGCCAGACACAACGGGAAAAATGTTGTGTGAGTCTAGTTATATGAGGTACCTGGAGGAATCAAATTGAAAAGACAGAAAGTCGGGGCGCCTGGGTGGCTTGGTCGGTTAAGCGTCTGACTTCGGCTCAGGTCATGATCTCACGGTGCGTGAGTTCAAGCCCCGCGTCAGGCTCTGTGCTGACCGCTCAGGGCCTGGAGCCTGTTTCAGATTCTGTGTCTCCCTCTCTCTCTGCCCCATCCCCACTCATGCTCTGTCTCTCTCTGTCTCAAAAATAAATAAACGTTGAAAAGACAGAAAGTCAAATAGTGATTACCAGGAGGTGGGAGGGGGGTGAGGGTAGAATGGCGAATCAGTATTTAATGGGTATGGAGTTCCAGTTTGGGAAGATGAAAAGGTTCTGGGGATGGATGGGGGTGATGGCTGCCCAACATGAATGGACTTAAAGCCACGGAACCATATCCTTAAAAATGGTCAAGATGGTAAATATTATGTCATGTGTATTTTGCCACAATAAAAAAATCTGTTTACTCTTCTTAGGAGATTTGAAGGTACCACAAAGTTAAACACCAATGTTTTATATATTCAACGAGGCTAAAGAAAATCCCCATCTTGTTAAGCCTCCTCACTGTGAATATGGGGGGAATTAGCTTCTATTTGGGCAAAGGTGTTGACTGCTGAATTCTCTGAGCAGAGAGAAAGCTGGTGTGGTCGTACTCATCTTGTACTCTGGTTATAGCTTAGAAGCTGGCAGCCCGGTTCCATCTTGCTCAGGGAGCCGCAGGCACAAGGTGCTGAAGAGCTGCTTCTGGAGATTTACACCTGGCGATTTCACACAGGGCTCTGGGCAGCAGAAATCCAAAGGCCAGGAACACAGGTGGGGAAAACCCACACTGTGGGGAAAACGCCAGGTCTGGTCCATCCCCCATGGGGATGGACGGATCGGCGGGAGATGCTGACAGATTGACGGGGAAGGTACTAACTGGTACCTAGGGGCTAGTTTTCTGTGAATCATGCTCTTCTGGACTGGCGAGTTCCATCTTTAATGCCTACGCTGAGCTAGGGGCGCCTGGGTGGCGCAGCCAGTTAAGCGTCCGACTTCAACCAGGTCACGATCTCACGGTCTGTGAGTTCGAGCCCCGCGTCGGGCTCTGTGCTGATGGCTCAGAGCCTGGAGCCTGTTTCCGATTCTGTGTCTCCCTCTCTCTCTGCCCCTCGCCCGTTCATGCTCTGTCTCTCTCTGTCCCAAAAATAAATAAACGTTGAAAAAAAAAAATTTTAATGCCTACGCTGAGCTAATTAATAAAGAGTTCCACCTTTATTATTTCGCAAACTAGGGAAAGGATAACCGGGTGGGAAAGCACTCAACAGGCTGGTTAACCTGATGATCACCTAAGTCTGGTTGGAGGTTTCCACAAAGAGCAAAACCAAGTTATCACCGCTCAACCTGGTATCGGTAACCCAAATTACAGGCAAAGAGCCCGAAAAGAGCCGTCTTCCATGCGAATTACTTAAGTAGCTTCTTTGGGGGGAAGCAACTAATACTAAAGCTTGAGCTCTCTGCTTTAAGAAAATATTTCAGGAAATGGCTTTGAAAACATGATTTTGAAAGCTCAGGTGTGCAACAGTAACAGGGTTTGATAGCATGGATTTACATGGTTCTAGACTCTCTCCTGTCACACGGCTAGTGAAACTCAAGTAGCTTTCAGTGGTGTAAATTCCCAAGACAGAGCGAGTATCTCTATAACTCTTCTTGTTTTTTTTTTAATTTTGTAAATGTTTATTTATTTATGAGAGAGAGAGAGAGAGAGAGACAGAGCACGAGTGGGGAGAGGGGCAGAGAGAGAGAGAGAGGGAGACACAGAATCCGAAGCAGGCTCCAGGCTCTGAGCTGTCAGCACAGATCATGACCTGAGCCGAAGTTGGATGCTTACCTGGCTGTCACTTAGGCATCCCTCTCTTCTGAATGCATTTATCGATCATCTGCTTCTACACATTAGGAATGGACTATGAATCTGCTGTTGGATTTTCTAAAACAATTTATATTTCATTCTTTTTCTGCAAGGTAGTTACTGTTATCGTAGCAACCATCTACACTTTTACTTTTTATGGAAGGATACTACACATACCTATTTATTTGAAAGTATATTCTAGAAGCTGGCCTTTAGAAAGGACCTACTTGGTGTAAGAGACCATTCTAGGCCTGGGATATGGAGACAAAGGAGCCACATCCCTGCTGCTTCAAGGTTACAACTCAGCAATGCAACAAAGACGTGAGCAAAAATACTGACACCACAAGGAATGAAAAACATGTTAGAGAGGCATAGAGGGGTGCCTGGGTGGCTCAGTCGGTTAAGCGTAAGACTTGGGCTCAGGTCATGATCTCATAGTTTGTGGGTTCAAGCCCCACGTCGGGCTCTGTGCTGACAGCTCAGAGCCTGGGACCTGCTTCAGATTCTGTGTCTCCCTCTCTCTCTGCCCCTCCCCTGCTCATGCTCTCTCTCTCTCAAAAATAAACAAACATTAAAAACATTTTAAAAAAGAAAGGCATAGAGAGAATGCCAGGGGAGCACAAGGGTGGGCAAGAATCCAGGTGATACCTCAGGGAACAGGAAAAGTTTCATTGAGTTTGAAAGAATGGGAATTTGAATGAATGCCACCCTGCTTTGCTAGGAGGAGAGCAAATCTGTGGCTCTGTGTACATCTGGCTCTTTATTCTCTTCAACGAGGGTTCTGTCCAATTACGAGCAAGACCGGCTACTTCTGGAGTTGAAGTCAGGGTCAAAGACTGGAGCAGCTGCGCCTGGGACTTGGGAGGCCGGGCACACTCAGATGTAATTTCATACCCTTGCTACGGTTTCAAAGGTGAAGGGAGGAGGGGTTTTCCCCTTGTGCATGATTACTGTTCAGAAATATCACCAAGCGTTTCACAGGAGGTGATGATTTGCGTGCACAAAGGCAATGGGTGTCACGGAGAGGTGGGGGGTTCCTGCCTAGTCTCACCCTCACTCCGGGCGGAGGACACATGCGATGCCAGAGCACAGACTCCCCCGAGGCTGCAAGATGAGGACGTGCATTCACAACCCCTCATTTCAGCCTATAATTTTCCCGCAGTGCGTAATTACGTGTGGGCTGAAGAAAGACCACTGGATGTCAAGTGCCAGTGTATGGAAGTTTATGGGGCCTAAATGCCACCAAAATGTTTGAATGAGTGACTCCACTACTTTCTCCTTTAATTTGAAAACAAAAAACAAAAAAAAACAAAAACACAGAATAAGAAGGACAGGGGCACTCAGGTGGATGAGCTGGTTAAGGGTCTGACTCTTGATCTCAGCTCAGGTCTTGACTGCAGGGTCCTGAGTTCAAGCCCTGCATTGGACTCCACGCCCGGTGGAGTCTATTTAAAAAAAAAAAAAAAAAAAGGACCGTTCCCAACTGATAATTTTTCTTTTTTTAATGTTTATTTTTTGAAACAGAGAGAAGAGAGAGCAAGCGCGAGTGAGTGGGGGAGGGGCAGAGAAAGAGGGAGACACAGAATCCGAAGCAGGGTCCAGGCTCTGAGCTGTCTGCACAGAGCCGAATGCAGGCTCCATCCCATGGACTGTGAGATCATGACCTGAGCCGAAGTTGGACACTCAACTGACTGAGCCACCCAGGCACCCCTGACTGATAATTTTTCTTAAAAAAAAAAAAAAAAAAACCACGATTTTTGACTTTCCTATGGAGCAAAACTGATATGTGTTTAGAGAAACCTCACTTCAAATTTTGGATTTGCATCTTTTCCCAGGGTAGTGACATGGGGTATGGTCCTCTCCCGTGATGCTGGGCAGTGGCTCCCGCTCCCCGCTCCTACGTGACCACAAAGGTCAACAACCCACACACTGACAACCATACTGCACCCACACAGCCCTTCTGCTTCTCACTTTCAGAGCAGTATTCAATCAATTACACTCTACACTTCATTATCAAACAGGCTTTGTGTTAGATATTCTTGCCCACCTGCAGGCTAATGTAAATGTTCCGAGCACATTTAAGGTCAGCTGGGCTGAGCTATGATGTTCGGTAGGTTAGGTGTAGTGATACATTTTTGACTTAAATATTTTCAGTTTACGATGGATGGGCTTATGAGGCATAACCCCATTATAAGTTGAAGAATACCTTTATTCAAATATCATATATATATATATTTTTAAATTCGTAAGAGATGTGAAGCTCTTTCTCTCCAGCTCTTAGCTCATCTCTCAATCGCTCCTCCCAACCCAGAGGTCACTGGTTACAATCTGGGGCATGTCTTTCCTGATTCCTTAGTCATAGGAACCAAGACTGAGCCACTTTTTTTTAGCCTCAAACCATACTAGTCTACAACATGCTTTATTTAATGATACCTTATGGATATCTTTTCAGGTCAGTGGTCTCTCTTTTTTTTTTTTAATTTAAAAAAAATTTTACATGTTTATTTATTTTGAGAGAGACAGAGGGAGAGAAGGAGGGGCAGAGAGAGAGGGAGACAGAGAATCCCAAGCAGGCTCCGTGCTGTCAGCACAGAGCCCAATGTGGGACTCGAACTCATGAACTGTGAGATCATGACCCGAGCTGAAACCAAGAGTCGGACGCTTAACCAACTGAGCCACCCAGGCGCCCCTGGTCTCTTCTCTTTTTAATGGTTTTAATTATACTGTGTCAAAATACCAAAATTTACTTGACCGGTTAATTTTTTTTCTATTTCAAACACACTCTGCCTTAATTTCTGTAGGATCAAGTCCTTGAATAGTGACATTGCCCAATCAATGAGTAACAGATGCCACCAAATAGTGTTCCAAAAGTTGTATCAATCTGCATCTCAACCACACAAACCATGCTGTACCTCGACACCCACACCAATGGGAAGTCTAAGTCAAATCCTAAGTCACTAGTGAAATTCAAAGGCATTACAGTCAATAAAGCACTGAATGATGATGAGAACAGAAGCCTTTAAGTCAAACAATTAGAGCAGATTAGAGACTGTATAATTTAATGATTAATAAACTTCTCATGTGCTGTTCTTAGGGAAATAACTACTTAAGTGCTAGAAAGCAGGCATTTTTGCCCTTTGGCTTCTATGTGTCTTACCAGAAATATGTTATCTTGACTTGGCCCGAAAGTAGAAATAAGTAAAAAAAAAAAAAAAAAATCAAATTAGACTACATCAAATTAGAGTGCAGATTTTCCTTGATTTACAATAGGGTTATATCCTGATAAACTCATCATAAGTTGGAAATATCCTAAATTCAAAATGTGTTCACTACCACGAATGTTCATTACCGAACATCATAGCTCAGCCCAGCCGACTTTTAATGTGCTCAGAACACTTACGTTAGCCTGCAGTGGGCAAGAGCATCTAACACAAAGCCTATTTGATAATAAAGGGCTGAAGATCTCTATAATTGAGTACTGCACTGAACGTGAAAAGCGAAGAGTGCCTGGCTGGCACAGTCGGTTAAGTCCCCAGCTATTGATTTCGGCTCAGGTCATGATCTCGTGGTTCATGAGTTCGAGCCCCGTATCGGGCCCCACGCTGACAGCACAGAGCCTGCTTAGGATTCTGTCTCCTCTCTCTCTCTCTCTGCCTCTACCCTGCTCACATGCTTTCTCTCTCTCCCTCCAAATAAATAAACTCAAAAAAAAAAAAAAGTGAAAAACAGAAGGGCTGTGTGGGTGCAGAATGGATGTCAGTGTGTAGGTTGTTGACCCCTGTGGTCGTGTGGCCACGTGGGAGCGGAGGCTGTGGCCAGCATTAGGAGAGCGATGCAGATCCCCCGCCTGGGAAAAGATCCAACTCCGAAATTCGAAGTGCAGTCTCTATTGAATATGTATCATTTCACCACCACTGTAACATTGAAAAATTATAAGTTGGCCCATCAAAACTTGGGGACTGGCTGTACTTTGATTTTTCTTTTAAAATTTCACTTCTGAGAAGTTTATGAAAGAAAAGATCTGCAGGGACCTCAAAGGATAACTTTAGTGGGCAGCATGAATTTGTAGTGGGGACAGCAGTTTGCATTCCGTTATTTTCTCCAGCATGCAGAAACACAGAGTGCAGGTGGTCCTGGTCTACCCAAGCCCAAGGGCTTGGCCACACAGGGTCCACCAAAAATCAGCAAGAGCCCATCGAAATGCCAGACAGGTGGAGGGCTGTTGTGCGCTGAGCCTGAGGGCGGGGGAGGGAGCGAGAGAGAAAAGGGTACAAGGCTGTTGGGGGGAAGGACTTCAGAGTCTGAGGTGGAGTGTTTGTTTCCTGTGATGATGTGCTACGAGACAGATGGGACAAGCAGAGAGAGGCAGGTCAGTGGGAGGTCACCACGCCAGATACATAAATTTAGTCTAGAAAAAGTCAGATGATACAACTCGAGGACGTTAAGTTCTATCCTGGGAAACAGAATCAGATCCTTGTGTGTATGGGGCAGAACTGTCTAGGGAATCAAGACAAAGAAGAGATCTGCCCCTCGGAAAGACCCTAATCAAATTCACCTGGTACTACTCCCCTAATTTTAAGTTTCTAGTGGTTTGTGTATCTGCTCCCCCAATGTGGCACCCCAGGCACGTTATAGTAGAGGTTAGACAGTCAACAGCAGGGACTGGATGGGACGGTGGGTAAATGAAGGAGGGAGGGAGCAGGGAAAGGGGGAGGTGAGGGATACATGGACTTACAGAACAGGTGCTTTCTGGTCCAGCAAAACCCACCCTTGAAATTCCTTCTCCGTCCTCTCAACGCCCAGGCAGCTGTGTATCAAGAACCACCCCCCTCCCCCCGACCCCACAGCCTGTTTCAAGAAAGTGCGGTCTAAAATTTTGGATTGGTAGATACTGGCCTCAAAGCCAAAGGGAGTCCCTCTCACCAGAGTTAAAAATAGCAAGTAGAGGCTCTAGGGAAAGTTTTCTAGTTTTCTGTAAGAGCACTGCTTCCTCATTCTCAAAACATCGTCTCAGGGACGAAGTGAGAAACTGCCAAGTACTTCCCGAAGCCAGAACTATCTGCTTGTCCCTCAAAGAACAAAGCAAAGGGCTCACCAATCTATGAGACAGGTCTTGTTGGCGCTTGAAAAGGATCGCCACGCATCACTCAGAGCAGGTAGCAGCCTGCCAGGCTGACTCAGGGAAGATACCATCAACAGCAAGTGCCGCTCGGGTCCGTTCTCTGTTATTATAACGCACGTAATTGCTTCGGGTTCGCAGACAGTCTGGCAGACCAGTTGCTCTGCCAAGGCAGTGAGGGTTTCGCCAACTACCTCCCAATACAATTTGAAGGAAAGAGCAACCTTGCCATTTACCAGTTTTATTCCAGGAGCTCTTACCCAGGCTACTCTGCCAGACGGATATCATTTAGAACTGTTGGAAAAGCCTAAAATCTCCCTAGGCGAGCGGCCCAGCGGCAACTGGTAACTGGCAGCTGTTACTGACTCAGAAATGCTGGGCATCGGGGGTGGGCAAGTGACGCTGGACAAGGTCCCAACTCCACCCCTCAATCGACTGACACTGGTTCCCTCCACTATGAAACAAAAGAAATCACCAACAACATGATTTTTGTGGTCCCCTTCAGCTCTGAAGATGCTGAGCTGTCAATCTACACGTCTGGGCCCAAACCCACTTTCTAAGTGGTCAGGATTAGGGGGGCCTGGGTAGCTCGGTCGGTTAAAAGTCCAACTCTTGATTCGGCTCAGGTCATGATCTTGCAATTCATGGGACTGAGCCCCAAACTGGGCTCTGTGCTGCCAGCTCGGAGCCTGCTTGGGATTCTCTCTCTCCCTGTCTCTATGCCTCTCCCCAGTTAGTGTGCTCTCTCTCAAAATAAATAAACAAACTTAGAAAAAAGAAATCTCTTGGGGTGCCTGGGTGGCTCAGTTGGTTAAGTGCCCGACTTTGGCTCAGATTGTGATCTCGTGGCTTGTGAGTTTGAGCCCTACATCGGGCTCTGTACTGACAGCTCAGAGCCTGCAGCCTGCTTCAGATTCTGTCTCCCTCTCTCTCTGCCTCTCCCCTGCTGGTTCTTACTCTCTCTCAAATATAAATAAACATTAAAAATTAAAAAAAAGAAATCTCTGTACCTTCCTCCCAATTTTGTTGTAAACCTAAAACTGCTTTAATAATAAGGTCTTTAAAAATTAGTAAACTGTGTAAGCTTTCACAATTTTACATGATGTTTTGGTTTAATTGGTTGGAAAGAATGTAATTTCTAGTATATTGCAAATATTGACATTTTATTTTTAGATATCTATTTTTGAGAGAGAAAGTGTGCCCAAGCGAGGAAGGGGCAGAGTGAGAGGGATACAGAGGATCTGAAGGGGGCTCTACGCTGAAAGCAGAGAGCCCAACGTGGGGCTCCAACTCACAAGCCATGAGATCATGACCCGAGCCGAAGTCAGATGCTAACAGGAGCTTAGGAAATAAGGCACAAGAATTAGGCGTGAGCTTCTGGGAGCTGGGAAGAAGGTAGGACCCAGAGTTGGAAGAAATGTAAGGCATGGATGGTAGGTGAGGGGTCAAGGTCACAGGGGGGAATCCCACCTAAGATAGAAAACATGTGTTGGAAATAAAAGACTTCTGTCGCTTTGACGAATACACAAGATACAAGATTAATCAGTTTCTTGGGCTGCGACTTTAGCATCGATCGTTAATGAAGATAGTTTTCCGGATTACAAAGGTTCAGGACTTCAGTCTTGGTCATCACGTGGTACTTTGGATAATACTATCAACAAGCAAAGCTGCTGTTCCATGGCTTAAAAACTGCGTGTGGGCCCCCTGCCCCCCATCTACTCTGGGCAACATCATGTGCAACTCTATTTTTGAGAGGCTTGTTTAACTTCAAAGAAATCACTTGGTTACTGATAGGCTTTCAACAGATAAAAACAGCATCTTCTTTGTATTTGGTGGCATTTGTCACTAGGAACTGACTTGAGGTCTTAGAACTTATTCAGCGGAAGAAGAGACTGGCAGTCTGGCCTGTTAGGTTTAGTCTGTAAATACAGATGCAAATGTAGTGTAAGGAATATACAGCCTTACATGGGGGGCTGGGGGGTGCGGGGGAAGGATGTTCCCCACAGCAGGGTTTAGGACAGCAAAAAAAAACCTGAAACAGCCTCAAGTCCCATGATAAGGAAATTCTTAAGTGACTCATGGCCAAGAATATAATATAACAGGATGTGAGATAGGATATTTTCCTAGGGTTCTTAAGAGTTTTGACTGGGGCCCCATGCTGAGGACAATGGCATGCATGCATTCCACAGAAAGGGGCCGGGGAACCCCAAAGGATGAGCTACAAAGTGGACCAAAAGAGGTGGTGTGACAATTACCCCAACCCCACTTTCAGCCTATATAAGAGGAAGAGACTTCTTTGAAGGAACTGGCGGAAGAAGTTTCCCTTCCTCTGCCTTTAAGAGGAAGGGGCACCTCTCTGGCCCACCCACGCCAGATGAGGGGGCCTCAGGATCACCACCTGTGGGGGGTGCTTGACAGAATGGAAAGACCAGCCTCTCGCTCTTTGTGACTGAGGCGGAATACTTCTGCCACTGGGAGGCTCGAACCTGTGTATGTGAGGAAGCCACAAGCTGGCCAGGGCTGTCCCTGTCCCTAATGGTGGGACAGTGGGGCAAGTTGCCCATGGCCAAGTGGATGGACGCCATCTTGAAAGCACCCTGCTCAGGTAGGAGGGGTGTGATACATCACAGGAGAGAAGGGGCTGGGCTTGGCTGTTGGGAGGCAGATGTAAACAGTCAGCTGGCAGTGCTTTGTCCACATCAGGCCATTATATGGTGCTGAGTTCTCATTTGGGGAAGGAGAGGGGAGTGACATCCCTCTTTGGGCCTCAAAATTTCAATCAGGCTTGAGCTGGAAGTGAGGAGACAAGCTTGGAACAGGATGAGTGATTCAAGTACGGGATGGAGTTCATTTAGATGCAATACTAACCAGGTATTTATCGAACATCTTCCCTCAGTCTCCTGGCACGATTATACCCATTTCATAAAGGAGGAAACAGATTCCCAAAATCAGAATGCCTATATGGCTCAAATCTTGGCTCTACACTGGGTGTTACATGTAACTCATGAATCGCTGGGTTCTACTCCTGAAACCAATACTACACTGTATGTGAACTAATTTGAATTTAAATAAATGAATTTCAGAAAAATGAAAAACAAATCTTGGCTCTACTACTCAGTAGCTGTGTGACCTTAAATTATTCAACCCTTCTGTGTCGCAGTGTGCATCTGTAAAACGGACGTAGAAATAGTACGTCCCACTGAGTCATTTGGAAGATTAAGTGAGCCCACATAGCTGAGTGCTTGGAAGAACTCTTGGGCTTAAAAATGTTAATTATAATTATTACTCTTTTGATTACATACCATTAACTTCTTGGAAAGGATGCTTAGGGTACTGCATTACGTGAAAGAAGGAAATCATGACATTGTACGGTGTGATTACAACCAGATACAAAATAATTACACCCATGCAAAAGAAAAAAAAGAGAGGAAATAATACTTCCCTCGTCTTCTTTTCCTAAGAACGTAACTTTCTCATGGAGGGTACTTGGGAAAGCTTCGGCATTCTGCTTGGAACAGGATGTAAACAATCAGGCTGTGTGTGTTTTCTGCACGGATCAGTGGCCAGCACATACAATATCCCGAATACTAGAGGACATGTATTCACCCACCCATTCCACTTATTAAATGCCTATGGAATATCAGAGTCCAAATAAATGCTGTAAAATACTCAATACCAAATCACTCAATATTGTTTTGGGTTGAATTGTGCCCCCCGCCCCGCCTCCAACTCCAAATTCATATGTCAGAGTCCTAACCTCAGAATATTTTGGAGTATTTTGGAAATAAGGTCTATGGAGGTAATCAAGTTAAAGAGAGGTCATCAGGGTGGGCCCTCATCTAACAGGACTGGTGTTCTTATAAAAAGGGGAAATTTGGAGACAGACACTCACATAGGGCCATACCCGGGAGCATGTGGGAGCAGCCTGCACACATGGAACATGAAGAGTTGACGCTGTGGCCTGTCTGGACCCCTCACCCCACGGATGTGGATGCCTGGTTTACCCCAGGCTTTCTCACTCTGCAACACAGAGACGTTCCCAGGACATGAAGAAATACCAGTGACGGGAGCCCACCCTAAATTTAGCAGTCCAGCTGGCATCTCTGGGGGATGGGACCCAGGCACTGGTGCATTATAAAAGTTCTCCCAGTGATTCCTAATGTGCAGCCAGGGTCCAGAATTGTTGGGCTAAGCAGATCATAGGTGGGCACTAATGTTAGTAAGAAAATTTGTATCTGTTTTCTGCGGGCCACTAACAGGTGCTTTCCATGTTTTTAAAAAAATTTTTTTAATGTTTATTCATTTTTGAGAGAGAGACAGAGAGACAGAGCACAAATGGGGGAGGGGCAGAGAGAGAGGGAGACACAGAATCTGAAGCGGGCTCCAGGCTCTGAGCTGTCAGCACAGAGCCCGACGCGGGGCTCGAACCCACAAACCACGAGATCATGACCTGAAACTTAACTGACTGAGCCACCCAGGTGCCCCATCACGTTTTTACATCTGTCCTTAAGGATTCTCATTACTGTCTTCTGTGCCAGATCCTACACTGCACAGATGCACAGGACCCCTGCCCCTCCCACGGGCACAGTCATGTCAGGCTCGTGCATTATCTAAAAATGGCCAAGAAGGGTAGGGTGGGGGGAGAACATGGCAGATGAAAGGTGACAGGTACATTTGTTACTAATCTCACAACACCTTCCACTGCCGATTTACGTTACCATAAACTAAAACTATTCATCTATCAACGCTGCCGTAGAATAGGTGAATCTAACCAGTGGCCAGATGCTATCCCTCCTATCCAGCGGTTTTGTTTGCAGGGGAGGAAGTGGGAGACATCAGAATCACCCACCGGGCTTGTAGGGGCACCAGCTTACGGTTCTTGATTTTAGCTCAGGTCATGATCTCACGGTTCCTGAGTTCCAGCCCCGAGTCAGGCTCGTGCCAACATTGCAGAGCCTGCTTGGATTCTCTCTCTCTTCCTCTCTCTCTGCCCCTCCCCCACGTCTCTTTCTCTCTATCAAAATTAAATAAACATTTAAAAGAATTAAAAGTTAAAAAAAAAAAAAAAGAATCACCTATGGGGCTTTTAGAATCTACTCCTGGGTTTAGGAAGGTTCTGCCCTCCCTTTTCCTGTTCTGGAAGCTCAGAGCTCCTACAACACTCCCTCCTCTCTACCCAGCCTGCCTCTCTTCTGAAACATGGCCAGTAGGGTGCTCTCACTAATGCCTCTCTACCCCTGTTCCCCCCAGAAAACAGCACTAACCCCGCACAGGAGAGAGTCCTAGAAAACTCTGAGGGGCCAGTCTCAAGATGCATATGCCTGATTAAACCCCTGAGGTCAATGCCTCAAGCCGTGTTTGTCCCTTGCGTGTCCTGCCAGCTCAGCTCCTCTGTGGGTTTCTGGAGGGAGGAACCTGGCCTTGTGGGTCCCGTGCAAGCCACATTGCCACACCAGGGCCTGTGCGGCCCTGTGCGGGCCCAGGGCCTGAGCTGGTACCTGAGCCAGCACAGCTCTTGATTTCTGGGGACTCTCCCCACCTTCTGCCTTGACTGTTTTTTTTTAGAACATGTTCCAAAGATACGTCATTTGCTCTGGTACCCTTAACACAGCAAGCTTGTGTCCACTTTCCTATTACAAATGGCAACTCCCACCGTGTGGGGCTCCCTGCCCCCTTCTCCTGCTTCATTTCTCTCCAAAGCACTATTGCCAGTAATAACAGACTTCATTGTCCTATTTGTTCCTGGTCAGTCTGACTTATGAATCACACACCCGTAAAGCATTTATGATGTGCTTGATGACATTTTTAAGAGCTTAAAAAAGATCAACCGGTATCCTTACAAAGAGGGGGCATTTGTGCACGGAGACAGAGGAAACACGAGGTGAAGACACAGGGAAAAGACAGCCATCAACAAGCAAGGACAGAGGTTAGGACGGAGCCTACCCCCGGCGCCCTCAGAAGGAACGGGCCCTGCCCACACCTTGATCTCAGACTTACGGGCTCCAGAGCTGGGACACCATGCATTTCTGTTACTGAAGCCACCCCCGCTGTGGTACTTTGCAACAGCAGCCCTAGACATCAACACAGATGTTCGGAATGCTATCCTCCCCTCTTCATTCCCCCTTCCACGTCCTGTACCTAAGCCCTTGGGATCGCATTCCCGGGTGAGCCAAAGAACCTCGGTGTTTCCTCCTAGCCATTCCCTGGACCAGCCACCGCTAGGATGACTTGGCTCAAGCTCTGTTCTTATGCCATCACTCTACAGGGAGACTCTTTCAGGCAGCTCCCCTGTCTGGGAGACGGAGACCGTGCTCCCACCCTGGTGCTCCAGGACTTGGCCCGGAGCAGCACTTCCCAGAGAGGAGCTGAGAGGAAATGCTGGATGCAGGGGTTAACAGGCATGCTGAGGAGGTGGGGGAAACAAGGCTTTCTCTGTTCAGACAAGTCTGCCTCCCTGTCAAATGAACTCAGCCATCTCCTCTCTCTTTTCCCTTACAGATATGTGCTGAGATTGTCCAAGAATCCAAGGGAGAGTTTCTCAGCTTACCTGCCTATGGAGCCTCTGTTCTGGGAGCATCCAAAAACATTCCTACTCAGCTTTCCAGGCCAGAGATTTCAAATGCTAATTCTGAGTGTAGCTCTAAGCAGTCACCATTGTATCCCCACACCTAAGAGAGTAGTGGTATCAAATACTGGATGGATGGATGGATGGATGGATAGATGGATGGATGGATGGGTGGGTGGGTGGGTGGATGGATGGATGGGTGGGTGGGTGGGTGGATGGATGGATGGGTGGATGGGTGGGTGCGTGGGTGGATGGATGGATGGATGGGTGGGTAACTGGGTGGGTGGGTGGATGGATGGATGGATGGATGGATGGATGGATGGATGGATGGGTGGATGGGTGGATGGGTGGATGGGTGGATGGGTGGATGAATGGGTGAATGGGTGAATGGGTGAATGGGTGAATGGGTGAATGGGTGGGTGGGTGAATGGGTGGGTGGGTGGATGGATGGATGGATGGATGGATGGGTGGGTGACTGGGTGGGTGGATGGATGGATGGATGGATGGGTGGGTGACTGGGTGGGTGGATGGATGGGTGGATGGGTGGGTGACTGGGTGGGTGGTGGATGGATGGATGGATGGATGGATGGATGGGTGGGTGAGTGGATGGATGGATGGGTGGGTGGGTGGGTGGGTGACTGTGTGGGTGGGTGGATGGATGGATGGATGGATGGATGGATGGATGAATGGGTGAATGGGTGGGTGGGTGACTGGGTGGGTAGATGGATGGATGGGTGACTGGGTGGGTGGGTGGATGGATGGGTGACTGGGTGGGTGGGTGGATGGATGGGTGGGTGACTGGGTGGGTAGATGGATGGATGGGTGGGTGACTGGGTGGGTGGGTGGATGGATGGATGGATGGATGAATGGATGGGTGACTGGGTGGGTGGATGGATGGATGGATGGGTGGGTGGGTGACTGGGTGGGTGGATGGATGGATGGATGGGTGGGTGACTGGGTGGGTGGGTGGATGGATGGATGAATGGATGGGTGACTGGGTGGGTGGGTGGATGGATGGATGGATGGGTGGGTGGGTGACTGGGTGGGTGGATGGATGGATGGATGGGTGGGTGACTGGGTGGATGGATGGATGGATGGGTGGGTGGGTGACTGGGTGGGTGGATGGATGAATGGATGGGTCGGTGGGTGGGTGACTGGGTGGGTGGGTGGGTAGGTGGATGGATGGATGGATGGGTGGGTGACTGGGTGGGTGGATGGATGGATGAGTGGACGGGTGGATGGCTGGCTGGCTGGCTGGCTGGATGGATGGATGGATGGCTAAGTGGGTGGATGGATGTGGCATCATCTAACCTCCTGCAATCCATTTCTTATTTATCAAACACCACCATGCTACTGCCTTGTTCACGATGGCCTGTGGCCTCCCTGCTGTATGGACAGAATAAACCCTTTAACCCCCTAATCTCTTTGCTAGATTTCCTCCCTTCCTGCCCCATTCAAGTGTTGCCATTCAAGATCCAACTCAAATCTGGCATCAGCTATCTCAGCTTCTAAAGTCTCTATGTATAAAAAGAATGTTTGTGGGGCATCTGGTTGGCTCAGTCGGTTGAGCTTTGGACTCTTGATTTCAGCTCAGGTCATGATCCCAGGGTGGAAGGATCATGCTCCTCATCGGGTTCTGTGCTGAGCATGGAGCCTGCTTGGGATTCTCTCTCTCCCTCTGCCCCTCTCCCCTGATCAAGCGCACATGCTCTCTCTCTCTCTCTCTCTCTCTCTCTCTCAAAATATATATTTTTTTAAAAAAAGATTCTGTCTCTCTTCCCCTCTGCCCCTCTCCCCCGCTTTCACTAACTCTCTAAAACAACAACAACAACAAACATTAAAAAGAATGTCTGTATCTTTACCTATCTCGCCTTTTTGGCCTATGAAAGAGCCGAGGTTCTTACTTTTAAAATGTTAACTCATCTATTGAACACCTGTGTGCCTATACCTTATCTTCCCTACCAGATAACACATTCCTTGAGGGAAATCAATGTGTTGCATGTTCCCCACAGAACATTTTCAACCGTATTATCAATAAGTATTTGCTAAGAACGTTACTCCTCTCTACCTTCCACAGGGAAAACAAATCCCACTAATTATTACACTTCTCCTCCTCCTGGTTTTAATCTCTCTGCTCCTTGATAATACCTTATCCTTTAAAATCTGAGGTTTCCCATCTTGAGAAAAAAGAAGCCTTTTTCCCCCATATTTTCTAACACTCTCCAACAAGAATTTACTATTTTTACTTGCCACCTTAAGGAATTTGACAGGACTGCATGAACTTTCTTGTCACCTGCTCACTCTTTAAGACTGGCAATCACGTTTTTGTCCCGATGACCAGTTTCTGCTTCTGAGCTCTTTTCTTCTGCTGGCCTCTAAAGTGAGGTGTTCCACAACTTCCACCCTTGGCTTCTCTCTTTGCTTTTCTACAAGGACTCTCTCCTTGGCAGTCTCGTCCGCTCCTGAGGCTTCAACTGTAATGTCCTGATGCGCGAGTCCTAAATCAGTACCTAGTGCTGCGTTTTCCAGCACTTACCAGGCATTGCCACAAATCTCACATACCCCTCACTCTACAAACGTTTATCTCCTTTTTCCCCAACCCACAAGCGGAACTTAATCCCAGCAACACATGAATCTTATCTTCTATCCGAATTCTCTATTTACATTCTTGGTAGAAACATCTCCCAGTCACAGGCTTAAAATTAACCCCCATCTTCTCTCCAGTCCCCCTGGGGTCCCATATGGTCATATGGCCACAACTTACAACCCCCAATAATTTCTATCAACCTGTGTCTGGCATTCAAGGCTCTGGGGCCCTGGCTCCAACATATCCCTCAGTCTTATCACCTAGGATCTCCTAATACTTCAGCTCCAGACAAAGCGTTCGTCAGGGGCTCTTTTGTCAGAGCACTGACATATACCATTCCTCATAGCAGGGGGAGGCCGTTGCCCTGCCCTCAGACACACATCCTAGAATCTACTTCTGTGTTAGAGATGGTCATACCATGGACCCATTCAAACTGATGGCAAAGCCATGTAGAAACTGGATAAAATGTTTGTGAAATAGGGGCGCCTGGGTGGTTCAGTTGGTTGAGTGTCCAACTTCGGCTCAGGTCATGATCTCACGGTTCGTGAGTTCGAGCCCCGCATCAGGCAGACAGTGTGGAGCCTGCTTGGCATTCTCTCTCCCTCCCCGCCACCCCTCTCTCTCAAAATAAATGAATAAACTTAAAAAATGTTTGTGAGATAACATTACATAAGAAAAGCAAATCTCACTGACAGTTTTGACAATTATTCATATAAAAAAATGTACAAGGGAATACATCCAAATGTCAAACAATGGTTATATCAGAGCAGTGGAATTGTGAATGAGTTTTTTCATTTTTCTACATTCTAAATTTTACTTAGTGTGGTTTTTAAAATACATTTTTATTTTAGAATAGTTTTGGAATTACATATAACTTGAGAAGATGGTAAAGACAGGTCCTATATGCCCTACATTCAATTTCCTTTATTATTAACATTGCATGTTAGCATGATACTTTCATCACAGCTAAATAAACCAGTACTTTCACATGGTTTCTAAAACTTAAAGAAAAAAGAAAGAAGAAAGAAAGAAAGAAAGAAAGAAAGAAAGAAAGAAAGAAAGAAAGAAAAACTCTTTAGTTTGGTAAAACCAAATAACATAGAGGAAAATGTCATTCTTTCCATAACCTCGAACTCCAAGTTAGTATCCTGATATTTATTATTTTTATTATTACTTCAGCCTCCTCTTGGCATGGATATCGTTGGTTATAAACTGGAACAAATTTTGCTTTAACTATCATTTGCTATATGTTTGTGCAGGTAGTTAAAGTAGTTGAAACTTTATTGTTTCGTAAAGGTTCTGGGGAATGTTTTCTTGAACATAAAGTTCCATGGATATTAAAAAAAACTTTTTTTACATTTATTTATTTTTTGAGAGAGAGAGACAGAAAGAACGTGAGCAGAGGAGGGGCAGAGAGAGAGGGAGACACAGAATGGGAAGCAGGCTCCAGGCTCTAAGCTGTCAGCAAAGAGCCCAACATGGGGCTCGAACTCACGAGCCTTTGAGCCATGAGATCATGACCTGAGCCGAAGTCAGCCGCTCAACTGACTGAGCCACCCACGTGCCCCTCGTGCCATGGAAAATTTTAAACCCTGTGAAGCATCCCCACATCCAGAATCTAATGTTGTGTGCACGCTGCTTCTCCAGCAAGTCCGTAAGCCCTGCTGCGGTCTTCCCTTGTCCGTTCCCCTCCCACTTTTTTTTTTTTTTTTTTTAATTTTTTTTTTAAAATTTTTTTTTTTCAACGTTTATTTATTTTTGGGAGAGAGACAGAGCATGAACGGGGGAGGGGCAGAGAGAGAGGGAGACACAGAATCGGAAACAGGCTCCAGGCTACGAGCCATCAGCCCAGAGCCCGACGCGGGGCTTGAACTCACGGACCGCGAGATCGTGACCTGGCTGAAGTCGGACGCCCAACCGACTGCGCCACCCAGGCGCCCTCCCTCCCACTTTTTCTTACACCCAAGAACACCCAGTCCAGATCTGGGCTCCAAGTGTATGCTCAGCAAATGCAACTTTTGATAAACTGAAGTAGTAGGACAGGATCTAGTAGATAGGGTATTGATTTTAAGTTCCTAAAATAAAGGATTCTTGATTACGAAATTTTGTCTGAGATGTCAGAGTTTGATCTTGCGTACCAGGACACTACAGCGTTTTCCCTCTGCATCATTCAAAGGAGGCACTCTTGCTAGAGTGAGTTTTAGTCTTAAAATGATAAAAATCACGAACATATCAAGTGTTAAATATTCTAAAGAGCATATTTTCAGCTTGCCTTTAAAGTCTGAGCTCTAGAGGGGTGCCTGGGTGGCTCAGTCGGTTGAGTGTCCCACTACGGCTCAGGTCATGACCTTGCAGTCTGTGAGTTCGAGCCCCACGTCGGGCTCTGTGCTGACAGCTCAGAGCCTGGAGCCTGCTTCGGATTCTGTGTCTCCCTCTCTCTCTGCCCCTCCCCCGCTCGTGCTCTGTCTCTCTCTGTCTCTCTCAAAAAATGAATAAACATTAAAAAAAAATTAAAGTCTGAGCTCTAGAAAATGGACTGTGGGGGTTTTTGTTTGTTTTTTTTAAATGTTTCTCCCCTAGTGAGTTTCCTTTGTTCTGTCTGCCAAGTTGGTTTCAAAGAATCCTTCTGGATATCTAGCAGTTAGAACAAATCCTATAGATTATGCAAAGAAATAACTAACTGAAGCAGCAAGGTAGTGTCCTACTTTTCACAGGAATAGAAGACATTCTCTTTTAAAACGGAACTGAAAAAAAAAACCTCAAATAGGTTTCTTCCCGTTTTATTTGTTGATAAATCTATTTTTCATCTTTTTTTAAATTTTTTTAATTTTTATTTTTTCATCTTTTAGTATTGTCTTTACTGCAAACAGCCAGATCTATGACACTAAAATTTAAAAAAAAAAATTATTGAACAGCGTCCTAAGGTATATTCGGTACCTAATCTTAACTGGTTTTGGAAAATCCCTAAAATCAAGCTAAACAAACAACATTCTTGTATCTTCATGGGAGTCTGTATCATGTTACAAAACGTGTGAGGAGCAAAACTTTGCCAAACAAATTAAGGAGTGCAAGAAAAGAAAATTTCATAGTTTGGGTTTACTAAAGTTGTTTAAAGGCAGTCAGTGCCAAAATCAATCCTTAGATTGTAATTCCAAGGAAACTGCTGAGGATTAATTAATAAGAATGTGAGGGGCGCCTGGGTGGCTCAGTCGGTTAAGTGTCCGACTTCAGCTCAGGTCGTGATCTCACAGTTCATGAGTTTGAGTCTGGCATAGGCCTCTGTGCTGATAGCTCAGAGCCTGGAGCCTGCTTCGATTCTGTCTCCCTCTCTCTCTGCCCCCCCCCCCCACACTCTGTCTCTTTCTCTCCTTCAAAAATAAACATTTAAAAAGTACAAAAAAATAAATAAGTATATGATCTTCACAGTGGGTGACTGAAAAGCCCCAAACCAGAGTTAAAAGCAGCGTCACTGACAACTTTCAAGAGAGATGTATACAATTAAAATTGACTGTTTTATCAACTACCGTGTAACTTTGCTTTATTGCAAAAGTGATTTGACTCTCCAGGAGTATCACTATTAATAAGTTATGACAGACTGATGTTTGACAAGCAAGCCTAAACAAAACCTCCAATTTGTCTTGCTAAAAATTAACTTGGTGTTATGGAACGGGCAGGACCGAACCAGTCCATCGTGAGGCAAGACAGGCTTTTTGAGACATTTGACACTCTAAATATAGTTCAGCAGATGTGAAGCATTATGCAATTTGGCTAATAAGCTCCGAGCGAGTGGAAAGAAATGGACTGGACAGTACCAGAAGTGACTGAAACACACGGTGACCCAAGGAAGCTTCTGGAAGGAGGTACCTCAAAAGGTGAACAATGGAATGACAGGCAATTCTCAATTTTGGGGGTACATTTTTGTCCTATCTGGAGTTTAAAAGAACATTCTTTTACAATCAGAAAACAACACATGGATTTGCTTTTTGGAAAAAGACAATAAAAATGATGTGAAGTTTGACTTCTCATATCTGAGAAAAGTTTTATAAAAGCATTACAAAAATGGCATAGGACTATCCAGTTTTGTTGCGGCTTAATAAACATTGATGGTCTGTGTTTAGCGTATAGATACATATTCATTTCAAAGGACGGATTAAAGGTACCATAGTCACTGAGAGCAACAGACGTTTTGTCAATATCCCATACAACTGGGATGCTTCAAGATCATTTCCAGACTTATTTTATTACCTAGAAATCCTCTTCCTTATTTTCAAAGCTCTGGGAGAGAATCTCTAAGACCTTCCAGTTGGATTAGCAGGTACCTAAGGGTGAAAATGGAACCAAAATGATTCTTACCTCATGTGGCGCATCAGCATTTGTTGGGCCGTTCAAAGTAATTGGATCACATTCCTCAGCTGGGGGGGGAAAAGAGACAAAGCTTGATAAAGAAAGGGCACGCTCTGCCGTGTGAGGCCTGCGACTGGGACTCAGTGCTATGTGCTGCTTTGGCATTTGGTAAAGCTGGGAGGACCTCGGTCCTCCTGCCCTCTCTGCTTCTAGGCATAAGGCCCCAGGCTACCCGCCGCTGCCTGCGAGGGCACCAGGTGAGGGCACCAGGCACGGTTCCTACTTACCCCCGAGTACTGAGTTTCAGTTCCCCGCCAGCCCACTGAATCACTCAGACGAGCCGTCCCTGGGGACCCAGGGACGCTACCTCCTCTTGCCACTACTACCCTTACCACCTACAGCTGCTGGTGGCTGGTGCCCTCTGTTCCCGCGGGCAGCCTCGTGGGATGTGACCCTGCGTGGCTTGAGGTGTCCCCCTCCCCCAGGCTGTGAGCACAAGTGACTCATGTCAACCTCATCTGTCCAGTGTCAGGCATGTAACCCCTGGGCAGGATCCCTCCCGCACTGCTGGGGTGAACAGGAGGGGATCAAAGCAGCTGGCCTCGTGAACTGCATGGCCCAACCGCTATGGAAGACACTTTGTCAGATGTAACTAACTTCCCCGCCACAGTTTAGGCTGCCTGGGGCTGGCCGACTTGCACTCTGGCCTACGCAGCACTGCGTGTCGTCTTTGTTCGGTGTTTGTCCTCTCCTCCCACCTAAAATGTCCCCGTCCCCAAGGTGAAAACTGTTATTGACTATGCCCCAGTGTGATGTGCTGTTGGGTTCGACTGATGTCTGGTGGGTCAGCTCTGAGCATCCCATCCATAAGCCAGTGTGCCTGGGCCCCGCGCAGCCGCTTACAGCAGCCAAAGGACCGATCCTGCAGTCATGGGCCCGCTGGTCCATACCAGACCCATAAGCAATACGACCTTCCTGGAGGTGGACGCAACCCCAAGCAGGTTGACTGGCATTTCCTGGAGGAAGAGATGGCTCCCTACGAGGTGGGCCGTCAGCCTCCCAAGCCTCTCCCCGTCAACAGTCAGAAAGTCTGCACCATGAACGATCAGGGACAGAAAGTGAGTGCTGACCCTTTATACAGGTAGAAGTAGAAATACTCCCAGGGAATCTGGGAGAAAGCCCCAAAAAACAAAGAAAAGGCAGGGCCATAGCAGAGCTCAGTTCCAGCCCATTGCCTGCTGGGCTGCTCGGCCACCTCTGCCTGGCTGCAAGGAACATCCTGATCCTCGGAGTTCTCGGGGAAACCCGTGGTACCCCTGGGGCACGGCACGGGGTTAGTTCGACCCTGATGCAAGCCCGGGGTCGTGAAACATATGAAAGCAACCGCTGCCCAGGGAAGGCCCCAACCCCGTGGTACTGATTTGAGGCTCTGTGGAGGCGGAAATGCAGAAATACGAGCGGGGTGGAGGATTCCCCCACCTACCTGCACCCAGAGTTTATCCAGTGACGCAAAAAAGAAAAGGGGACGGGAAATGAAAGAAAGAAACTGGACCGAAAATGGAAAGAAACTGGACACCGGGGAGGAGATGAAAGGAAAAAAAGGACTGTAAGCAGAGGTCCACAGTTTGACCCAATGGGAAATCCAACATTTACTGAAATAATTTACATAGCAAACCAGTAAACGAGTGCTGGATACCCCTGTGCCTGACAACGTCAGTTCTGAATCAGCTTTAGTACCTGCTGAAATGCACCAACCGGCAAACCCTCAGGGACTTAATCAGTCCCGGGGCTCCAATTACAGTTACACCTGGAGATGCCACTAAATGTAAACACGAGGTCCCCACGTAACCCTAGAGAGTTCTGGAACGTGAAACAGAAGACAAATAGGCATGATTCATCCTTACCAAAAGAACTATTGTTTTGCCTCATTTTCCCATGGTCACAGCACCCAATGCCTTAGATTATCCCATGTGGGCATGGCGGCTCTGACTCAACAATTACTATTAAATTAAATCTTTACAGTTAGAAGTTGATTTGAACGAAATGGGACCCTACAGACCTCTCAGTGCAAGCACCTAATACGGCCCGATGTAAATTAAACAGGACCTTCAAAGATCAAAACTTACTATGTAAGACCTGATTTGAGTGAAGGGTGGATTAACTGCTGCCTCTCCAATTAACAGCTGAATTTGGCCTGTTCTTAAACCCGAAAGGCAATGAACAGTGTCTCACAGGACATTACTGCGGCCTTAATGTGGTGGCCCCATCCATTAAGGCGCCAGACCCAATGCCCAGTATTTTTTAAATTACTGACTCCATCCCATCAGCCACTAATAAATATCTGGCTATCACCAATTGGGCTAATACGTTCTGCTCAGTGTCTATTTGAGCAACCTCTCAGGTGCCATGTGCCTTCATCGCCAAAGGCAGTCGTACATGGTGACCGGGCTCCGTATGGGGGACCTAACAGCGTTGCCCTAGCACACGGTCTTTGCAGGCAAGATCTTAACTGCACCCAACCTTCTCCAGGATCGTGGGTATGCCAACATGGATGACATCCTCCTCCAAGGATATCCATTTGACATTCATCCAAGCCATACAACATCCATAAAAGAGCTCACAGAAAGGGAACAGGACACTGACCCCCACACAGTGTGCGGCCCTACCACCTTGGTTAAATTCCTGAGAATCTGTTGGTAAGTTAAGGGCTGCTCCATCTCTGACATGGTCAATAAAGAGTTAAAAAAAATAGGGGCGCCTGGGTGGCTCAGTCTGTTGAGCGTCTGACTTCAGCTCATGTCATGATCTCACGGTTCATGAGCTCAAGCCCTATGTCCGGCTCTGTGCAGACAGCTCAGAGCCTGGAGTTGCTGCAGACTCTGTGTCTCCCTCTCTCTCTGCTCCTACCTCATTCATGCTCTGTCTCTGTCTCTCAAAAATAAATAAATGCTAAAGAAAAACTTTTTTAAGTGTTATGAAAATAAAAAAAAAACAAAAACAAAACATTAAGGGACACCTGGGTGGCTCAGCTGGTTGAACCTCTGACTCTGGATTTTGGCTCAGGTCATGGTCCCAGGGTCATAGGATCTAGCCCTTCGTCAGGCTCTGTGCTGAGTGTGGAGCCTGCTTGGGACACTCTCATTCTTTCCCTCTTGCCACCCCGCCCATCCCCTGCTCGTGCTCTCTCTCTCTGAAATAAAATAAAAAATAAAAAACAGAGTTATGGACCCTCTCAGTACTTACCACAAGTTAATACAAGTCCAACATCTTCTAGTTTGGGGGGAGTTCTGGAGGCAATGTATTCCTCATTTCCATAGTTTATTTGTTCCCACTGACACGCTTACTTGTAAAGTGCTTCACTGTAAATCTGGCTCCCTCTAACAAAAGCCTACAACACGCATTCTCTGAGACCCCTTCACCATAAGGGTTTAAACAACCTCCTCATATTCTTCCTGAAGTCTCTGGACCACCCATGACTGCCATATGCTGTCTACGTGCTTCTGATGCATGAAACTGCCCTGCTAGACCCTTCTCTCCATACACCACTAGGGCAGCGACTGCTGGCTGCACACTGGGCTCTTCTGGAAACAAGAGGCTCTCCCTGACCCTGCACCTGTGAGCCTTCATACCCTGCTGCCTATTATGCCTTGAGTCACAGAAGCAGCTCCGTACAAGCTCGACATGGCTACTGAGACTTTACTGCTGAGTGGAGACAAACGTGGGCCTTCTGGCATGTTCCACCCATAGGAGGGCATGGTCTCCACTATCCTCAGGCTCTTGCCAGATGCCATGGTGCTGGAAGAAGTCACCCTTCTGACATTCCTGGTTACCTGGGGAGCCCCTTCAGATCAACTGAGCGAACAACAGTGGGAATTTGTAGATTTTACAGGTGATATCACCACCATCATACGTGATGGAGTTCATGGATAGTTATGCTTTCTAGCCCTCAGTCAACACGTCCCTGATAAATGACTGCCAAACTTCAGGTGGTCATCTTAGTGCTGGATGCCCTGGCCAACAAGTGGCCCCATAGGCACTTTTTTTTTTTTAAATACAAACTCTTGGACCACTGCCCAAGACTTGCCCACTCTGGGACAGAACTCTGGGAATCTCTTGCCTCACATATGAAGAGAATGTAAATCAAGGTAACAGATATCTCTGCACATAGTAAGGCCACAATGTAAGGCCTCACTAGAATATTCTCTATCCCCTTTGGAGTTCCAGACGTTACTGCTAGTGACCAAGACATTCATTTCACTTCTCAGAACACAATGCCCGGCTCTAAAAGAAGCCACTCAACCGAATTTCCATCTACTCTCTAGGCAACAGGTTAAATCGAAAGGGAGGGTGAGCTCCTCACAGAATTCCTATTTTATAGAACAAATAGAGCTCTTGCCCTGGGTCACTATTGCCACAGGCATTGGTTATCTAAAAAAATTTTTTTTTAAATGTTCATTTATTTTTGAGAGAGAGACAGAGACCAAGTGGGGAAGGGACAGACAGGGAGGGAGACACAGAATCCGAAGCAGCTCCAGGCTCCGAGCTGTCAGCACAGAGCCTGACGCGGGCTCGAACCCACGAATCGCGAGATCGTGACCTGAGCCGAAGTCGGACGCTTAACCAACTGTGCCACCCAGGCGCCCCGGCATTGTTATCTAAATTCATGCCCTCACTATACCAGTGCCATACCACATGGCCCGCCCTCTCCTGGTCCAGTGTCTGGTGTGCTTTTTAGGGAGGCCCTTCCCTACCCTCTAAGTCCCAATCATCACTAAGATTTAAATTGAAGTCAAGGTTATCACGGAGTCAATTGTGGTATAAGATCTAAGACGAAGACTCAATACTAGCACTGCCTTGACATCTGGTAAAAATCAGGAGGGCCTCGAATGGCCGAGGTGCAAAGCTTTCCGCACGCTGCCCCGTGATCGGCCCCTGAGCCGAGCACCAGGCACGGTTCCTACTTACCCCCGAGTACTGAGTTTCAGTTCCCCGCCAGCCCGCTGAATTACTCAGATGAGCCGATCACATCCTCCCTGGGGAACCAGGGACGCTACCGCCTCTCACTACTACCACCCTTACCACCTACAGCCCCCGGTGGCTCACTCTGTTCCCAAGGGCAGCCCCGTGGGATATGACCCTGCGTGGCTTGCGGTGTCCCCCTCCCGCAGGCTGTAAGTACAAGTGACTCACGTCAATCTCATCTGTCTGGTGTCAGGCAGGCGTGGCCATCCCCATAACCCTAGGGCAGGATGCCCCCCCTTCCCCAGGGGGTGAGTAGGAGGCACTCCGGACACATTTCCCTCTGCTTCACATCACAACAAATTCCTCTGTGCTCATTCATCTGTCTGACATTTTACCAAGCCTTGCAGATTAGCAGAGTGGGATTTTACTCGTCTTGACAGGTCACCCTCCTAAAAGCCAAAGCTACGGCAGCTCTCTTGTCTAAGTGGCCACGGCCAGCGCACGTCAAAGGCACCTGACATGCATGTGAAACGTGTTAACACCTTTCAAAGAATTCACTTTGGAAAGGAACCTCCATGCTTAGGGTTGTCTGACACAGGTGTTGGCTTCACAGCTCCCCGATGGTGGTGACGATGGCACAGGTGTGTGACAAACTGATTCGGGTCCATCGGATTTTAATCTGTGCGGAATTCCTTCCTGCACGCTAAACTTGAAAGCTGACAGAAATACAGAACGTTATGAAGGAAAGGTTTATGTCGATTTTGAGAGGTGTAAAGCTTTAAGTAAAGAATCAGTTATCAGGGTCCAACAGCTAAGACTGAATGAGGGATTGACTGAGTCATCTCTTTTCCACATTAACATTCATTCACCTGTTGAGCGCCGGGCTGCTGGATTTGTTCAAACAAGGTGCTACTACGTTCACTGCTCCTGTACAATTCCCGCTAAAGGACAATCTTCCCCATTAACAGAATTATCTGAGAAATTTATTTATTTCTTTATTTACTTATAGATTTAAAAAAAAATTTTTTTTTAACATTTATTTATTTTTGAGACAGAGAGAGAGCATGCACAGGGGAGGGTCAGAGAAAGAGGGAGACACAGAATCTGAAACAGGCTCCAGGCTCCGAGCTGTCAGCACAGAGCCTGACACGGGGCTCGAACCCATGGGCCGCGAGATCATGACCTGAGCCAAAGTCGGACGCTTAACCGACTGAGCCACCCAGGCGCCCGTACTTCTAGATTTTTAAAAATAAATGTTTCCTTTTTGAGAGAGACAGCATGAATGGGGGAGGGGCAGAGAGAAAGAGGGAGATGGGATCTGAAGCAGGCTCCCGGCTCCGCACTGACAGTAGGGATCCCCACACCGGGCGCAAACTCAAGGAACCATGAGATCGTGACCTGAGCTGAAGCTGGACGCTCAACTGACTGAGCTAGCCAGGGGCCCCTCTCTGAGGGATTTAAACTAAAAGCATGGTTTTTTACTAAGATTCTAGATGGTATCTTTCAAAAGGAGAGCAGTAGAGATCTTGCCTTGGCTTGAGTTCCTCAGTATAGTCCCCAGCATTCTGGCATCTGAATGAAGTACCTCTGGGGCTTGTTAACAATGCAGATTCCCGGGCTCCACACCAGACTTCCTTAACTGGAATCTCAGGGGCCCCAAGGGTCTGACATTCCACAGGCGCCCCACAGAATTCTCATGCACACTCCGGCCGAAAGTCACGGAAACGTGATTTCAGTCACACGGATCCTCAGAATGGCTAGTGTCATAACTGCCAACTCAGCGTTTGTGCAAAAACATGGTTGCTCCCCCAGCAGGATGACACCTTGAACTTAAGTAGTTACTTTTGTGAAGTGGTGCACCCCAGACATTCCCGTGGTCATTATCTCTCTCCTCTCTGCCCTCCACAACAGAAAAATAAAATTTGCAGGGTGGTCACCTTTGCATTCAAATCATACGCTGGGGGAGAGGGGTTGATCTGGGTATGTATTGTAACAGGAGGTTCCCAACAGAGTCCCAGTCCAGGTTGAGTGGGAGGGAATGAATTTATGGATTAAGCAGGACCAGCACACAGAAACTCATGCAGGCAGGAGGGGTGTTTAGTTTCCTGTTAGAACAAGGAAGCTTATCAGCAAAATGCTGTCAATCTAACGAGGAGAGAAACCATATAAAATACAGCGTATTGGCTTGCTAGTTTTAAGGCAAACATTTTTTTTTTTTAACGCTTATTTGAGAGAGAGCACATCGGGAGAGAGGGCAGGGAGGGGCAGAGAGAGAGGGAGAGAGAGAGAGAATCCCAAGCAGGCTCTGCCCTGTCAGTGTAGAACCAGACCCTGGGCTCGAGCTCACAAACCCCAGATCATGACCTGAGCCGAAATCAAGAGTTGGACAACTTAACCGACTGGGCCACCCAGGTGCTGCTAGGGCAAACATTTTTACTTCTGATTTTAGTGAATTCTCTCATATTTGTTTATTTTTTCCTAACGTTTTCAAGTAGAACCACTGCTTCTACATTTAGTTAACAAATTGTTCTAAAAGGTCCCCAAATATCATCTACGCTTGAGTTCAAATTCCTCAAATTCAGTAACAATGAGTTTGCTTTACTTCTCTTTAGCTTAAAATTCACCATGAAATATTTTGAGTAAGAGAAAAGAGCAGTAATACTAGAGAAAAAAGATGATAAAAGCTTGACTGATTTATGATGTATTTATGTGCAATTTCCCCTCACTGGGAATAGTGGTTCAAAAATCAGAATTCTCTTTCCAAACACATTTTCTCTCAAGATGTGAAGAGTCACATTCCCTTCAGAACACGTAAGTCAGCAGTTTCTACAAGATATCAGGAACTCTGTGATATAAAATAAGCCCCACTTATGTCACAAACTGTAGACTCTCATCCTTTTTAATAGCCGTGTAGTATTCTACTACACACACACACACACACACACACACACACACACACACACACACACACACACACCATCTTTCTTATCCATTCATCTGTCAGTGAACACGTGGGTTGCTCCCATATCTTGACTATTATAAACAATGTTGTAATAAACATAAGAGTGCATAGATATTTTCAAATTCATGTTTTCATTTTCTCTGGGGAAATACCCAATAGCGGAATTATTGGATCATATGATATCTCCATGTTTAATTTTTTGAGGAACCCCCCCTACGCTTGCACTATGACGTGTACCGGAAACTAATGTGTCAACTATACTGAAATGAAAAAATATTTTAATAAAATAAGTCTCACTCTTAGTCCTGAGTTTAGGGCCTGCAGGCTCTCCCAGAAAAGCTCCCATAAAAGAGGCCTGACACATGAACCCT
Organism: Puma concolor; assembly: GCF_028749965.1. Lineage (NCBI taxonomy): Eukaryota > Metazoa > Chordata > Mammalia > Carnivora > Felidae > Puma > Puma concolor. The sequence goes on from NC_141677.1 coordinate 12,377,213, forward strand.
GACAGAATGAACCCCTTGAAATCTCTAAAATCAGGGGAGGAGGAAGTTGCACATTTGTTCCTGATAAGAACACAAGTTAAACAATATGTTTCATCTCAAAAACATGCTGATCACTGAAATCGCACTAGATTTCCACAATTGATTTATGGTAAAACCACATTATTCAGAACCACTCTGGTTTGGACCGTGTAAAGGAATAGTGTTACCATGAATACAGTAGGAATACACTAGAAGGACAATAAAGGTTTTGTGAAACATGCTGAATCTGCCTAAGAAAATAAATTTTGAAGACTTTTTAACCATATGGAAATAATTCAAGCTAACTAAAGATAAATCCTCTGTTAAATAAATAGGACGCCCTCAAATTTACTTAAACATTGTGAGTCCAACTCTGGACTTCATTAGATTACATTTACTTTGAAATCTATAAATTAGCACTCCTGTATCCCTTGGGTAAATTCCTAGCAGTGCTATTGCTGGGTCATAGGGTAGTTCTGTTTTTGGCAGTGCTTTCAACAATAGCCAAATTATGGAAAGAGCCTAAATGTCCATCAGCTGATGAATGGATAAAGAAGATGTGGTTTACATATACAATGGAATACTACTTGGCAATGAGAAAGAATGAAATCCTGCCATTTGTAGCAATGTGGACGGAACTGGAGAGTGTTACGCTGAGTGAAATAAGTCAGTCAGAGAAAGACAGATATGTTTTTTCACTCGTATGTGGAACTTGAGAAACTTAACAGAAGACCATAGGGGAAGGAGAGGGGGGAAATAATAGTTGCAAACAGAGAGGGAGGGAGGCAAACCACAAGAGACTCTTAAATACAGAGGACAAACTGAGGGTTGATGAGGGTACGGGTCAGGGGGAAAGTGGGTGATGGGCATTGAGGAGGGCACTTGTTGGGATGAGCACTGGGTGTTGTATGGAAGCCAATTTGACAATAAATTATATTTAAAAATTAATTAAAAAGAAATCTATAAATTAGACTCTACATTGATTCATATGGGTTTTCTTTCCCTAAAAACATTTATAGTGAGGAAAGTACCATACATGTTTAATGATTATATTGGCCCCATTGGTATGTTTAAAAACATACTGGCAGGGGCACCTGGGTAGCTCAGTTGGTTAAGTGTCTGACTTCGGCTCAGGTCATGATCTCATGGTTCACAAGTCCTAGCCCCGTGTCAGGCTCTGTGCTGACAGCTCAGAGCCTGGGGCCTGCTTTGGATCCTGTGTCTCCCTCTCTCTCTGCCCCTCCCCCCGCTCAGGCTCTCTTTCTCTCTCTCTCTCTCTCTCAAAAATAAATAAACATTAAAAAATTTTTTAAAAATACCATCAGTTATTAAATCATAGATATTATTGAATACAAATGTTGGAATAAGTTTTTATTTATTTATTTAACATTTATTTATTATTGAGAGACAGAGAGAGACAGAGCATCAGCATGGGAGGGGCAGAGAGAGGAGACACAGAATCCGAAGCAGGCTCCAGGCTCTGAGCTGTCAGCACAGAGCCCAACACGGGGCTCGAACTCACAAACCGGGAGATCATGACCTGAGCTGAAGTCGGATGCTTAAGCGACTGAGCTACCCAGGTGCCCTGGAATAAGTTTTTAAACTTCTGGACATTCAGTATAAGATGATGTGTTTCTTTGGAGGTGAGAAATTATGTGCTTAATAATACTATTCTCCAGGCGCTTGGGTGGCTCAGGTGGTTGAGCGTCCAACTTGTCTAACTCTTGATTTTGGCTCAGGTCATGATCCCAGGTGGTGGGATTGAGCCCTCCGCTGGGCTCCGTGCTAACAGTCTGCTTAAGGTTCTCTCTCTCCCTCTGCCCCTTTCCCCCACTCGCACTTGCATGATCTCTCTCTCTCTCTCTCTCTCAAATTAAAATAATAATAATAATAAAAAAAATAGTAATAGATAATACTGTTCTCTGTGAATAAGAAGAAAAATCTAGTCACATTTCTTACAACGGTGGTTTTCACAGTCATGCTACTTATAAACTCATTACCATTTTAATTAAGATTTTGTAAAACTCAAATTCTAGGAGAAACCCGATAGTAGTTACTGTAGTATCAGACTGGTAAGCAACCAGTCTTTTTTTCCAAAACAGGAAGTCATGTTCAAGGGTGTTAAAAAAGATCTTTAGACAGATCTAACCATGACACTGCAATCCCAGAGTCACTGCAGCTCAGTGGCTGTCTCAAACAGTGCCACTTTTGCCACAGTGCTGGGAAAGCATCCTCAACCCTGATTTTTCCCACTTCTTTCTACCAGATTTCCCTCCACCATCTGATGCTCACCTATGCCAGGCACTGTTCTGGACTCATTTCACTGCATTCTTTTTTCTTTTTTAAAAAATGTTTATTTATCTTTGCAAGAGAGAGAGAGACAGAGCGTGAGTGGGGGAGGGGCAGAGAGAGAGGGAGACACAGAATCCAAAGCAGGCTCCAGACTCCCAGCTGTCAGCACACAGCCCAACAAGGGCCTCGAACCCATGAACCATGAGATTGTGACTTGTGCCAAAGTCGATCCAGGCACCCCCTATTTCACTGAATTCTCACAAGCACCATGGGAGGGGATGAAAACATTGTCCTCCCAACACTACAGACAGGAAACTGAGACCCTGAGATGTGGAGCCATCTGCTGAGGGCACTCAGAGCCCAGCAGGCCATGGTCTGGCTATAGTTCAGTTCTCTTGTCTATGTGCCTCCCTGGTGGATACACCAAATCCTTGAAACGTCTTAGGCTCCTTTTTTTTTTTTAAGAGAGAGAGCAAGCGCAGGGGAAGGGGAAAGAGAAAGAGAGAGAGAGAGAGAGAGAGAGAGGGAGAGAGAGAGGGGGGGAGAGAGGGGGAGAGGGAGAGAGAATCCCAAGCAGTGCGGAGCCTCATGCAGGGCTCGATCCCACAACCCTGGGATCATGACCTGAGCTGAAATCAAGAGTCAGATGCTCAACCAACTGAGCCACCAGGTGTCCCAGGCAGGCTCTTAAAGTGAGGTCTGCATCCCAACCACTCAGGTGTGCAAATACACACAGGTGCCTGGGCCTGACCCCAGACCTACCATGTCGTGATTTCAGAGCAGCTGGGCCCAGAATCTGCATTATAAACGAGCCTCCCCCACACTCCCAGATGGTTCTTCAGTGCACGCTGAAGTCTGAGGAGCACCACCCAAGGCTGCCTCCCATCTGTCCCTGGCTGCCTGGCTTGCACCTTGCACCATCTTGCTGAACTAAAGAGTTAAATCACACACTGGAGGATTCGGGACACTTAGAAGTCATTCAACGGGGGAAAGGAGGAAGTGAGCTTGCCAGATGCCACCCCTACCACAGCCAGGATGTGGACTCAATCTTGGCTTTCGGTCTCTTTTCCCTACATCACTGCCACCCCCAGGACATGCACGGGAGGCAAAAGAAATTAAACTCTAACAGTGTAATTTCTGGATGCAAGGAGAAGGGTCTGGCGAATAAGGGATGGAGGGGAGGGGAGCTTTGGTAGAGCCCTAGACTTCACCTCAGGTGGGCCCAGGCAGGGAGCTCCCTCCCAACTCTCCAGTTGGGTGACCCTATGATCACCCCGTCACAAAGACTGCTAGGAAAAGCCATGTTGGCGGGTGTCGGGAAGCCCTACCTCTCCAGGAAGCTGGGGGCCCCTGCCATCTCTGACGCTGGTCAGATCTGATTGTCCCCCACCTCCCCCACTCTGGGTTGTCAGCAGAGCACGAGGTAAATGCTCCGGTAGGGCAACCAGCAGCTTGGCCTCCAGAGCAGATACAGCTTTGTGCACGGCCCCACAAGAGAAATCGGGAATGGCTGAGCCTAGCCATTTTTCTGGTCTGTACTGTGCCGAAAACGTTAGCCTGTGAATTACAAAAGATAGGTTTCTGGGGGATTTCTGTTTGTCTGTTTTCTGCTTTAGGGCCTGACAAGCATCCTTTGCCCCTCTGTCTAGTAAGAGAACCCTCCTTCCTGTGGTTTGGGTAGAACTTACTCTACACTCTCCCCCACCCAACCTCAAGGCTCATACCTGACCAATGCCCTCTTCCATCCTCCTGATGGCAACAGACGATTCACAGATGGCCACATGACCCAAACCGCCCATATGACAGTCATCCCCAGAATTATGTGGGTGCTAGGGGAAACCCACCCCCCAACCTTGCTCTGCCATCTTGAGGGGGCACTGCATAAAGCTGGAGGCATTGGTGACCACCTTTCCCATCATGAAGGGAAAGCCTGCCCAAAACTGGAGCCAAGACAGAGCCAGGAGAGGGACGGAAAGACAGAGAGACCGAGCCCGAGAGCATCATTTAAATGCTTGGATTTAGCGTCCAAAGACCCTAAGCCAATATGTCCCTCCTCCCTTTTTAAAAATTAACTTGAGTTAGACTTCTGTCACTTGCATCCCAGAGTCCTGGCTATCTTCATTTCAGGCATGTGAAAAACACCACAGGAATTTAATGGATAGTTTCTAATGAAGTATTTTACAGATTTAAATAAGAAAATTCATGCCTGGGATCATCCACAAGTCGTCAGCTAAATTATCACTATGTTTCTGTTTTACACATGAGAAATTGCTTTGACTGGTGCTTTGTTCAAGATATTAAAATAATCACAAGTTCAAGTAGTTATATTAACCGTACATACCTTTAGGGAGTCCTGTATCTTGAATGGGGTATTTGTCTGACTGTGGAAACCAACAAAAGAAGAGAGTTATTCTTAAACACCATAGTCAGTTGTAAGATCAAAGTGAAAAGAAAGCTTTGTTTTGGGGAAGTCATAATTTTAGTTTAAAACCTCGCAAGTTTCTAGCCATGGCTTTATCAACAGGCCTGACCCATTGCTTGTTTTTATGCTTAGTTCATAAAAAATGAAATCTACGTTGACAAGAAGTTAATGTTGGAACATGAGACAGAATAAGCCTTCTCAATTTCCTCAGCTCTGACCACTAAACCACACTTCCTCTCTTTTCTGCAGTGCTATTTCCCCTATTTCCTGTAGTTTAAAATTGAGGAACGTTTTCACGAATTATGGGGATAGACTGATATCTTGTCATCATTTCTGTGATATTCATTTGGGTCAATAAGCCTGCGTGCCAGGTGGTATTCACTATTGGAGAGCTCTGTCCTGGGTTGACTGGGATGGGACTCAAAAGCCAACCATCCCTACTGACCTGCACAAAGATCTACAAAGATCTACTCATTATGCATGACCATATACAGTTCCTCAATGCCCTGGATGAGGGCAATTCCATTGGAGGGAATTCAAAATAGCAAAGGCTCTTACAATCATGTATGTCTTTGTTGGTACCTCCATGCGGGTATCTAATGTTCTGAACACTTTGACTTCCGATTAAAGAATGGAGTAATTCTCTGATGACTTACATGAGAGGAGCGAGAATGTGCCCAGTCTCCCTATCCTGTCCCCTAACCCCTATTCAGCTCCCACCCTCCATCTGGGGCTTTTGGGTCCATGCCCTCCAGCCTTAAAATGAAAGTTACACCTTCCAACTTGCCTGTAGGTCTCACACATGTCCTCCTCTGACAGAAGAGAAGAAGAAACAAATGTGGAACCAAGAATTTTGTTTTAAATCCCTTTCCTTGCAGTTACTTTGGAGATGAACAGTGAAGCTTCAGAACCTCTAGGAGCCTCAAACTCCTCTGCCACAGAAGAAATCAATCAATCATGGAGAACTTAAAAAGTCAAGTTTTCCCTCAGACTAAATTCTTCTTGATACTCTGTTCTCCAGAGAATGGAAAACACACCTGTCCTATAACACTTACCAGGCTGTTTTTAAAGTATGTAGTTGTCTATTTCCTGGAACAAACTTGGAGTTTTTCAAGAGAAGGAACTATGATCTTTGCAACTCCACATTTTGACTCAGTGTTAACTGAACATCTACCAAAGGTCTGCATGAATGAACAGGCTGGAGCAAACACAGGTTTCCTGAAAAGACATTCAAGCTAGGCCTGGAGAATGCCCAAGAACTTGGGTGACCAAGAGGAAGGAACACAGTAATTGCAGATGGCAGACACAGGTGGTCTGGACAGTGACAGGTGTAGAAGACCCATCAGCTTGAAGCAGAGACACACGCTGGAGGGGGACAGGGCTGGATACGAAATGATGGAGTCAGTTTACATGGAAGATCCTGGAAGTGAGGTGGAAAGATTTAATGGGTGCCATTCTAGGTGTTTGGGAAGCTTGGCCTATCCAGCTGTGCATGGGAAGATGTTCAACAATGTCTTGTAGAAACTCAGACAAGCAGACAATTTCAGCACAGTGCGATCGAAAGTAGAGTTTGGGCTGTGGAGAAGGGGGCCCCAGAAGGCCCCAGGGTGAGGCAAAGAAAGCATCACAGGTCAGCGAAGCTTGAACTGAGAAGACGAGGAACAACAGGAGTTCATCAGGTGAGGAAGCAGGGAGATTTTCTTCGCTGGATGGAGCAGGGTTATCGGTATCCCAGGAAGGTGAGAAGGCCTGGGTGTTTCAGGAGCAGCAAATAGCTACTCAAGCTTGACTCATCAGGAGGGATGCTGAGATGGGGTCGTGGAGGACCGCATGTGCCGTTCTGAAGAGTACAGGCTTAACCCCAGGAGCAGCTGCCATGTTATGGGTTGATTTGCGTCTCCCCAAAAAAGACCTGTTAAAAGTTCTAACGCCCAGTACCTCCGAATGTGACCTCATTCGGAAATGCAATCACTATAGATAGAGGACTAGTTAAGGTGAGATCATACTGGAGTAGAGTGGACCCTCAATCCAAGATGACTGGTGTCTATACAAGAGACACAGACCCACAGGGGGAATTCGGCCACGTGCCAACGCAGTGAGGGAACGGATGGGTGCAGTTACAAGCCGAGGGCCACCGCCAGCTACCGACAACCACACAGGCCTGCAGAGAGCAGAAAAGATTCTTCCTCCACTGATTCCGGGGGGAAATGGCCCCGCCAACACTTGGGTTTGGCTTCTCGCCTCCAGAAGCGTGGGCCATTTAGGTCACCCATTATGTGGTGCCCTGCTGTGGCCACTCCAGCAAACTGACCCAGGGAAGGCTTAGAAAAATCAATCTGGCCCAGCGTGGAGACGCGATCGGAAGTAGCTGTGAGCCAAGGAGAGAGGGGAGAACCTGATGTCGGGAAGACAGTGGGAGTCCCAGGGGAGCACAGGTCGGGCACTAGGGACAGGAAGGACCAACTGAGTGACACCCTATAGGAGCCAAAGGCTCTCCTAAGGAACCACAGCACGGGGGATGACTGGAATGATCCACAGGGCTGCTCTGCATCCCGTCCTTACGGAACGCAGGGACAGGGGATTCTCTCATGTTGATTTCCACTGTGTGTCCAGCTCCGTCCCATTCTCACTTAGGAAACTGCAGTGCTGACTAAAGATGTGAGAACAAACATCTCAGGGCTTTGAGACACAGGTGCCTCATGAATCACCAAAGACTTAGAGACACTTCGTTGAATTGTATTGTTTAATTATATTGTTGTGTGCATTTATGTCATTCTAACTAGATTAGTTCCTCAGAATTGTTCATGACTGGGCAGTTCCTCTCCTCCAAATGCTGACAGAAAAGAAAAGAGAAGGAAGAGAAGAGAAGAGAAGAGAAGAGAAGAGAAGAGAAGAGAAGAGAAGAGAAGAGAAGAGAAGGAAAGAAAGAAGAAAGGAAGGAAAGAAGGAAGGAAGGAAGGAAGAGGGAAGGAAGGAAAAAAAGAAAGAAGGAAGGAAGAAAGGAGGCAGGAAGGAGAGGAAAGAAAGAAAGAAGAAGAAAATGTGTCACATACTATATGCATAATAACACATGAAACGTTGCCAAAGGCACTGATTCGGTCATAAAACAAGAGGCAGTACCACATAGGAGAGCAGGGCTCCAGTCTGGGTGATTTTATACAAATCAGTTCACTTTCCTTGCTTCTTCTGTAGCATGGGGGTAAAAACAGCTGTCCTACCACCTCACCGCTTATTTGGAGGATGAAGAATGATGTATGTGAAGTCCTCGGTAAACCTTAAGCAGTAGACATGCTACCGAGTGGTTATGGGAAGGCAGGGCAGGGACCTGAAGCCAGCCGCTGGGCTGCTTCCAGTCGAGCCTCTTAACCTCATCTTCTGTGCCTCAGTCTTTCATCTGTAAAACAGGCAGTGCTTACCTGGAGGGAGGTTGCAGGGATTAAATGCAATAACACACTGAATCAAACGGTGGACGCCCATCTGGTGAATGGGCAGCCCCCAGTTACTGGAAGGCAGCCCTGTCGTTTCCTTCAATCTCACATTAAATAACTTGAATTTGGAAGAAGAGGAAGTCAAAAGGAGACAGATAAGGATTGAGTAGACAAACGTACAAAGACCTGATGTAATCTAAGCAGATCACTTCTGGTACATGCCAAACAAGAACAGAAACCTAATACCATTTCTAGCCTTAGAGAAACCCAAAGTTTATTACGTCACAGAGAACACTGTGATAAAGACATTTATCTTCGGAAAACCGAACTTGGGGTTTCTGATCTTCATGTTAATACTGAGCCATAAAAATGCAACAAAGGGGACAAAGGAATAACAAGAATTATCGCCATTCATGTAAAGTTTGTAACCTACCACGTTAAAGGATAAAGTGCTAGGGTCCGTGTCTTCCACTGGCTCCTTTGCCATATGATCTGAAAAAAGCAAACAAACAAGTGGAGAGTATTTAATTTAAGAGCACAAAGGTGTCCTTTGAGAACTGCCTTCACAGCGACGCAAACCACCCTAATCAGGTTTGAGAAACACTTACTTTGAATCATTACTGAAAACAAATTCAGGAGGAATGGGGTCAGACCACACCAAGAAAGAGATTAAGACAAATAAACTTCATTAAAAAAAAAAAAAAAAAAAACACCATAATTTGGGACAGTTTCCTTGTAGATATCTATAAACACTCAGAGTTCCAAATAGTCATGAACTATGCAGATGTCATTCTCAGGACTGTGTGGCATACTGGATTTGATTATAACTTTGACTTCTGCTTTTCTCCATTTCCTAAAGAGAGAGGGAGACACAGAATCTGAAGCAGGCTCCAGGCTCCAAGCTGTCAGCACAGAGCCCGACAAAGGGCTCGAACTGACCAACCGTGAGATCATGACCTGAGCTGAAGTCAGCCGCTTAATCGACTGAGCCACCCTGGTGCCCCTCATTTTTATAATTTTAAAATACTAAGCATCTGGATGTGGTTTATGCAAATGAATAAAGTCAGAAATGCCTCCCAGTATCATTATCAAACAAAAAGTGACTTTGATTTCCCAATATGTTTGCTTCTTATTTACCACTTGTTGCATTTCAGGAACTGAATGAGGAAATGCAGAAAATGGGATAGGCCTCGGTCAAAGCCACAACTACATCTTAAGAATTTGCACAAAGTAGAAAAAAGTTCCCCTCTCCAAGACACTTTATCAGACATCTGCCAGAAAACTATCTTAATAAAGAACCAAATCTGTTTGGGGAGGGGGTCCTCGAGATTTGTGCAGCACACCACCCACGAAACCCTAAGTGGCAGCCTTGGGTCAGCCGACTTTTCAACTTTCATTTTTTCCCTCCAGATCTTCATTAAGTATACACTGTGGACCAGGCACTTAGACCCAGGAAATGCCTTTGGGGATCCAAATGAGCATAGCAAGATGATTTATAATAATTTGTGTTTGTTCTCCCTAGATGTTTCCCTTCTAGAATGTGCCTGGACTTTCCCCATGTCTTTGCCTGGCAGGTGTTGACAATGCCCAAAGGAGCAGCAGTGTGAAGGGAACACCTATTTGTTTGTTTTATGACAGCCTAGTCATTGGAGAGATTAAACAAGATGGCCCAGAGGAGTGGGGACAAACGAGGAGAGCTTTCGCCAGTGTCATTCCACAGAGCAGGGGACAGACATCTGCAGCCTCATGAGTGGGGACCGTGGCCTGGTCCCTGGCAGAGCCCAGAGGTAGCAAGGCCACATCAGGAGATGCACCAAGGGGACTTCCCACCCCCAGCAAAGGGACCCGTGGTTTGTGTCTAGCACAGAAACAAAGGGCTGCTGGATCACAAGGGTCCTGTAAGGCCCAGACCCTGAGGACAGCAATGCCCACCAAAATGTACTAAAAATTCAAGGCCCCTCTCTAGTTTTCCAAGCACCACATCATCCTCTCAGATTCCCGTGTGACCCTGAGGAAGGGGCCAGGTCCCGACTCGGACTGAAAAGGAATTTCCTGGGAGCCCAGGGGAATATGGACTCAAATATGGATTTAAATCCATGTAAACAAAACAGGAACCACCTGTGTTGCTGATTTCACCCAGAGTTTTCACAATTGCTCCTGCCCAAGTGATAAGTCATTATAATACAGAGCCCTCAGCGTTAAGAAACACAAGTGCAGAATGCTATGGAAACAAGAGGAAGCATAAATGCCCAGCCTGGGGTACATGGTGGGGTTGGGGGCGGGGGGGTGCGGGGAGAAGATCCTGCCAGGGAATGGACAGCTGGGTCTGGAAGGATGAAGTGAAGCTAGCCAGGAGAAGGGGTTGGGGAGGGAAAAGCATTCTAGAGAGAAGGAACAGCATGGGAGAAGGCTGAGAGGGGATAAAGAACATGGCACATTGGTATACTTCAGATATGTCCGGCCAGACACACTGAGTTTGCTTTTTGAGTTTTTCCTTTTCATTCTTTTCCTTCCGGTTCCTGGCTGGAGACAGGGTGGTGGAAGCCGTCACTGAGTAATCTCAAGTTCCTTCCTCCCTCCCCACCTATCACGGCCTTGTTGCAACAATTTCATTTTCACTAAAGCATACTTAGATGCTAATGCTTTATTTTTTTTTTATTTTGAGAGACAGAGAGGGAGCGAGCGCAGAGGAGCGGCAGAAAGAGGGGAGGAGAAAGAGAAACCCAAGCAGGCTCCATGTTCAGCCCAACTCAGGGCTCAACGCCAGGACCGTGAGATCATGACCTGAGCTGAAATCGACAATCAGATGCTCAACCGACTGAGCCACACAGGCAGGCGTCTCTGGATGATAATACTTTGAAACCTGCCCCCCCACCGGGGGTGTGGTATATTAGCAGGTATCAACAATGGCATTTCAGGTCAAGGGGCGTGCAGGACCTAGAGAGCTGGGGAGGGGTGTGGGGGGGGGGGAGGTGGTGGTTTCCAAATGACTCTAACAGAATTCATGCAGACCTCACCCGCTGTATCTGTAAGTTAGTTCTGTTTCCTACAGAAAAATTAGCATGAAAGGAAGGAAAAAGAGGAAGAAAACGGAGGACATGGTCAGGAAAGGCAGAATCACACCAAAAGTGGCAGTGAGGACTCAAACAGCACAGTTAAGGAAGGCACAGTGGGCTTGGGTGCTGAAGGCCTTGGTTCTCCCTGCCACATCCTGAGAGCAGTGGTCTGGCCTTGAGCCAGTGTGACCTTGGATGACTCACCTAAGTGCTTATGGCTTCAGGCTCCTCCCCTGTAAGCTGCGGGGTGGGGGGAAGGGGGGATAGGGGGGCCCCAGGTGATGGATATTGTGGTCAGGCCAGGATTGGGAACCCCAGGCTGGATGAGCGTGCCTCACAAAGGTATGAGGTGAACAGGAAAAGCCAGGCGGATGATGGCACGTGTTTGGAGGCCCAAAGTCTCTTGCTTTGGTCTGAAATCTCTGAGACTAAACAGAATTTATGATGGCAAGGGCACAAGGAATTCAGGTTTTTCATTTTCTGATGTACGGCAGCAAAGCGAAAGGGTAATCGGGAAAGGCGATGTGTTCGGACCCCGTAGTAAAGGCACGTCCAGGTCTTTTATCACCTTCATTGGAGTCTCTGACGTAGATCAGGCCGTGGAGGAAGTTCTTCTGTGCACATCACTGCCAAGCACGCACACAGACCCAGGCCTGGGTGGTGCCCAATGTGCCCTGCCTGACATCGTGCCTTCTCCCACCCAGGACGTCCTTGTGGTTCGCGCTCAACCACCTGTGTTCGCCAGGCCTGGGTGGGTGTGTACCAAGGAGGGTATTTGGAGGAGGGCTGATCCTGATTCTCTGACACTGGTCTGGAAGTAGGAAGTTGCCCTAAAGGACTTCTGAGAGCCCTTGGAGCTGCATGTTTACAGTATTATTACATACAAAATCAAATCTCTTATTTAGAAGCATTACAGTGTTTATTTTTTATAAGTTCCAGGGAACTGCGGGCAGGGCCCCCAGGCAAGGCTCTGACAGCAGCTGGGACACGGGGCACGAGAGGAGCCAAAACAGAAAGGGGGACCACATGAGCTCAGGCTGGGACTTCCCCTAGCTCCCAGCCGAAGCCCTGCTCTCTCTGGCAGTGCTTTCCTCCCAAAGCCACCTCAACTCTGGGATCAATGTCTCCAGGCAAGAAGACACACACCACCCCAAGTTACCTGGGAACTGACCAAAAAGGATCTCACTGATGGCACTGATGTTTAATTTATATGAGCGTCTTCTGGAGAGTTCTCAAAAGGCACGAGAGAAGCCCGTGGTGACCTGACGCAGCGTGGCCCTTGGAGGACACCTGGGCCGGCTCTCGGAGACATCAGGGGAGAGCAAGCTAGGCAGGCTGCTCGATCGTTTCTTCTTTCTCTGGGCCTCAGGTTCCTAATCTGTAATAGTCAGGGGTGAACTGAGCCTTCACACGTCCTTCCAGCTTTAAAGGTCCATGAGCAGTGAGAAGCAGTGGCCCCATCGGCCAAAGAGCATCTTCAGGCTAAAGTCACTGAATGATATAGGAAGCCGCGGTCAGCACCTTCCTCTGAAATTCCCATTAGAGCTCCCGCTTAGCTGGTGCCCAGCCCGTGCTGCAGGGGTTACCCCCAGGCTCAGTGTATCTTCACAGGAACCCCGAGGAAGGTTCTGGTGCCTCCCTTTTTACATAACTGTGTGCCTAAAGTCACAGGGTGATACAAGAGCCAGCATCTGGATCTGGGACTTTGTGACCTCAAAATCTGCCTATTTTGGGGCGCCTGGGTGGCTCAGTCAGTTAAGTGTCTGACTTCGGCTCAGGTCATGATCTCATGGTTCATGAGTTCAAGCCCCGCATCGGGCTCTGTGCTGAGAGCTCAGAGCCTGGAGCCTGCTTCGGATTCTGTCTTCCTTTCCCTCTGCCCCTCCCCCACTCACGCTCTGTCTCTCTCTCTCTCAAAAATAAACAAACATTGAAAAAAAAATTTTTTTTAATCTGCCTATTTTCCACTACTTTCTAGAAGTTCATGCACTGACTACCTGACATGCTCCCCTGGGGGGAATCTCAGTGTCCAGATTTTCCCTTTTAATAAGGATGTTAGATTAGGACCTACTCTAATGACCTCATTTTAACTAGATTACATCTGTAAAGCCTCTATTTCGAAATAAGGTCACATAAGGTACTGGAGATTACATCTGTAAAGCCTCTATTTCGAAATAAGGTCACATAAGGTACTGGAGATTAGAATGACAACAATGTTTCTGGAGGAACGCAGCTCAACCCATCATAGTTTACTCTCTGGCCCCCCAATTCACATCCCTCCCATGTGCAAAATACAGGCACCGAGCGTCCCCCCAAAGTACTATGCATTCCAGCACCAGCTCTAAGTCCCAAATCTCCTCCTGACTCCTCATCCGCTCAATGACCCAAATCGCATCCTTAGAACCGTGGACCGCAGCCCACCGCCTCTCCAGAAGCAACCGTCCCCTATTCTGCAACACACATCCTGGTGAGCCACCCAACAGCCATATGGTTCCGCTCCAACACCTCCCTTCATTAGCCACGGAACACGGGCGCCACTTGTTCCTAGACACAGTCTGTCAAGGGAAATCCAAAGACCTCCTCTAAGGACGTTCTTTCAGAGCGAACAAAGAGGGAAGCATGCCGGAGCGCCCTGGCTTTCCCAGGGAACCAGGAGCCGTGAGAGGCCTTGTGTGCTTTCGAGCGAAGAACTCAAGACAAGTTTCGAACTTGCAGTTTCAGAGCGAACTTATTTTTCCTCTGTTATTAGGATTTTGTGCGTACGATCGCTTTTCTGTTGACCGACAGCTGTTTTCATTCCTGGTTATGAAGAAGTCCTAGAGCCCTAACCATATTTGGGACACAAGGTCTCAGGGAGGCAGTGCTCTGGTGGTGCTGGCACACTGTTTATTTTCTCTTCTTCCCTGTCGTCTGCAGACCTCACATCAGGTGCCGAACAAGCGGAAGAAGGACCAGGGGTCAAGAAAGTGCACACCCAGGGGGTGCCTAGGTGGCTCAGATGGTGGCATCCAACTCTTGAGTTCTTTAGCTCAGGTCACAATCTCAGGGTTCACGGGTTCGAGCCCCACATCAGGCTCTGTGCTGACAGCACAGAGGCCGCTTGGGATTCTGTCTCTCCCTCTGTCTGCCCCTCTCCTGCTGCAGCATGCGCGTTCTCTCAAAATAAATAAACTTAAAAAAGAAGAAGAAGAAAAGGAGAAAGGAGAACTCCAGCTTGCCACGGCTCTCAGGTGCATCTGAAGAAGGGCTAGCCGGTCTAGCTGGTCAAAGACCTGTGCTCCTTGAAGCAGTTGGCTCTTCTGTCCGGGTTTCCATTCCCACTGCTACCTGGGACCCACCTAAACTCATGGGGGGGGGTGGTGCTGGGAGGGGCAGTGAGAGATGAGGGGCCACCCAGGGCTGTCCTGAGCTGCTGCCCCACCAGCAACCTCACTGCACAGTGCAAACGGGGACCCCAGAACAAAGGAAGGACATGCGCCCACGAGCTGGTGGCCCTGGGCAGTTAGCTCATCGCAGTGATTCACCCCCACTTCCTCAACCCAAGGTTTCAAAGCCTCTTTCTTTGCTTCTGGCTTGAAGTCTGTATGAACGTGAGCCAGACTGGACTCACCTCCGACACAGATGATCTGACTCATTCCGTGTTCGATTTTTATTAGTGGCAGAGATAGAGTGAGACAGCCTTACTAGAACCTGCATGACTGTTTTTCTTCCGTGTGACCCCAACAGTCTTGTAGATTTTCTTAGTGCAAAACGTTGTTTCCTCACACTAAGCTCATAACCTGCTATGACAGTATATATATACCTTTGTTATTTGCACGTGAAGACACAAACATCTTTTTTATCTTTACAAGGTAAACTCAGTTGACATACCTAACTGGATGAAGAAGTTTCTAAAATGTCAAAACAAGAAAAGCTTTTACTGCCCACAGTTTGAAGCATATGTGGTTAAACTGTATTCTTCCATTCATTCAGTGAGGCAGTAAGTATTTAACCAGGGCTTACAAGGCGCTGAGTGGTGTGGGAAACAGAGGCAGAAGCAAATGGTAGACAAAATTAAATGGCCTTATAACCTGCAGCCCATTGACAATTATCGAGTGTAACAATTCTCCAGGACCTCCCTACTGTCTTGATGTTGAGGCTTTGCTGGAAGGGAAAACAACCTTAGCAAGAAGACAGCCAGGCCTCCAGGATCTGTGAGTCTTCTTTAGCATATGAAAATGCTGTTGGAGACTTCCTCTTGCCTTTACCTCCCCAGCTCCCAAGTATGTAATCAGCCACTCCTCACTATCGGGGCATCGATTCCTGCCCCACAGGTCCTGTCCCTGTGCTTTAATAAGATCACCTTTTTTTTTTTTTTTTTTTTGCACCAAAGACGTCTCAAGAATTCCTTCGTGTCCTTTGGTTCCGGATCCCCACCACCACTCGGAAACCACATCACCGAATACCGTGACAGGTGTGAGCTCTGTCCAAGAGCTTACTGTCTAGTTGGAGACAGACAGGAGTGGGGGTGGGGGGGGCGGTGAAGAGGGCCTTCCGGACAATGGGAACAATGTCTGCGAAGGGGCAGGGACGGCAGGGGTGGGTAGAGACGGACGTAGAGAGAATGAAAACCTCTGAAGGACTGAGAATCTGTTAGAAAAGTCCATGCAGGTTTCTTAAGTAGACAAGTGCAGGATCTGTTAGGTCTCTGGCCACCTTCTGGTGAAGCGGCGGGTAAAAGGCAAGCGTAGGTGTGAACACGGCAGGTGAGCACTGAGTGCAGGAAGTCAGGAGAGAGCCTGGGAGCTTGGTCAGGGATGCAGAAGGGAAGACTCCCTTTAATGAGTTCCACAAATTGGCACCATCTGTGGCTTCATTTCAGAAACAGAAGGGGTGGGCGGGTATGCGCTGGAGGTTATAGACATTAAATGAGAAAGGGAAAGTCATTTTCGATCTTTTTTTAGATGGAGGAACCCTCCTCTTACTGATAGACTCCCAGAGTGGGAACGGACATGGGGACATCTTTCGGATGTCTGAATAGGTTCTTCTATATCTTTGCGAGTGACAAGGAGACCTCGACCTTAGGAGGTCTCTCCCCACTCTGTGGGAAGCCAGAAAGATCTCACGTACGGATTTGGGTTCTACCTCTTAAAGCTCAGGAGACCAATTTCTTTTGAAGGACACCCTCCTATCGTCATCCCCCCTGGTCACGCCTCATGTGCTGGGATTTCCAAGTCCTTTGTTCCATTTTGGCTGGGCCAGGCAGAGCAAGAACACCACGACAGGAATTCTAGATCCTGTAGTGCTAGTGTGGTCCGCTAAGACCACGTTGGCTGCCCTGGTGGCCTCTTCACACCATGACTCACTGAGGCTTTTTACACACTGTATCACTATTAAGGGGCAGTTCCTGGGCCTTGTCTTCTCTGGTGCCATTAATTTGGGGGGCCCGAGCAGATTTTACACTTGTCCCCATTCCATGGATCCCCGTACCCCCTCCCCCCCAATCTTTTTGAAGCCCCTTCGCCACTATCATGTAATGAGATCTGAGACGACTGTTGATAAAATCGGGCCTCACACCGCTTGGCACTTGTCTGTCCATCGGGTTCTTGGAAGACGTGGATGCGGAGGTGAGTGGGGGTGGCTGCCCTTTCTGTTTTTTCCCAAACAGTGGGTATGGGGGGAGGGAAAGGAGATCCAGACAACTGATTTATTTCCCATTTCCCTGGAAAACATATTTACCATTCCCCACTTGAGGAAGAATTTAGACCTTGCTCCAAAATCTTCAGGAAACTCTCCCAAACTTAGCACACCATGATGCCAATGTAGCTGTCTTCTGACTCACCTCCAGATACTTTGTCTCCTCCTAACTGCTCAAACCACAGATTAATGATGGAATGTTGCTCTGTCCCTGCCCAAGCCCAAGCCAGAAAATAGGAAACACGTTTATCTACGCAGTTACAGGCACTTCTGTAAATGTGGTTTTCTCCGCAGCCTCTCCAACCTCAGCAAAGGAGAAAAATCCCTAGCGTGCCCCGGGGAGTAGCTCGATCATTCATTCATTCATTCATTCATTCATCCCAAGACGATGGGAGAGCAAGGGCAGAAATCCTGGAAAGTGAAGTCTGAGGAGGCCCTTAAATCAAGTAAGAGATGAAAGAAAAATCGAGATTCTGGCCTGGGTACACACAGTATTTTAACATAAGGACAGAACTAGAGACCATTCTAATTAAAGGCCTCTACAGGTGGGATCCCACAGGTGGGATCAGCCTCTCGGTTTCCTGGATACCAGTTCATGCAACGGCTCTGAGGGCCAACGTACACACAGAACAAAAGCATTTAATGAAAGTGAAAAAGAGGAGAGCAAAGGAGAAATGAGAAGGCCTGTGAGTGGGGAGAAAGGAAGAGCCAGGGAGGAAAGAATGAAATCCACTCCTTGCGCTCTTTCCTGCCAGAGAGGCTTGAGAGACTTGTTTCGACCGGGATCCCGAGTCCAGAACAAAAGCGGCGGGGGCCACAGCACGGGGAGAGGGAAGGCGCGTCCCAGGCACGCGTGGGGGCGCCGAAGGGTGGGGGCGGCGGGCGCGCAGGAGGCCAGCGAGACCCGCGGGGATCGGCAGCCGCTCGCGGGGGGGACCTCGCACCGCGCCCTCGGGGCCCCGGGCGCCGCCGCGGTCCCCGGCCCGACCCCGCGCGGACCGGGGTGCGGCGCCCCGTGCAAGGTCGTCCCGGGAAGCCCCGGGGGTCGCGGGAGGCTCGGCCCCACGGTAGCTGCGGGAGCCTGGCGAGCTCGCGGGCCGCGGTTCCCGCTCCAGGTGAGGGCGCGGCGCGGTGTCACTTTACCTGCGCGCAGAGGGCCGTCCGGGAAAGCCATGGGGCGGGGTGGGGCAGACGAGCGCCCAAGGGGGCTGCGCGACCTCGGGGACGGGGTTGGAGAGCGGGAGGGCAGGGATGGCAGGTCCTGCCGTGCCGACGCGCCCGGAGCTCACCACCGCGGCTCTGCGCGCCCCTCCTCCTCCTCCTCCTCCTCCACCTCCTCCCAGACTCTCCGCAGCGTCCTCCGCGTGCTCACTTCCTGCTTCGGCAATTAGCAAAGCCCCTTCTCGGCGCGGCCGCCTCCCTCCCTCGGCAGGCGCGGGCCGGGGCCGGGGCGCGGGGAGGGGCGCCCGCGTGCCCGGAGCGTCGCCAGTTCGGGCAGCGCCCGCAGCCGTCGTCCTTCCTGCCGCGCGCCCAGGCTCCCGACCTGGCGGCCCCTCGAGCGCCGTCCCGGCCTGGCTGCGAAGGAATCGGTGGCCTTAAATCCCGGCTGCAGTCGCGGGTCGCCGTGCTGGCCCCTAATCACGCCGGGGCCGGCACGCAGCTCTCCCACCGCAGGCCCCGCGATCTGCTGTTTAAAGTCTCCCGGTCTTTGGGCAGCGAATGCCGCTGCATGGTGGCACACGCGAACAACCGCGATTCGGAGTTTTCTTTGGGCGATAGCTATTACGTGGCCTCCAGGATAGATGCTGCACAAAGGGAGGGAAACGAGAGAGCGCCTGGTCCACACCCGTACAGCCGTTCTAGAAAAATAGCCGGGGTTCTCTCGGAAATGCGGAATCGGTTCTTCCAAGAAAACCACTAAGGTCTAATTTAAAGGGGAACATGCGCCAGTTACTTACGGGAGCACAGACTGGCGTCGTTTACTAAGAATACATTAGAGATAGTTGTATTTTTTAAAAATTTTTCCAATGTTTATTCACTTTCCGAGAGACAGTGAGCGGGGGAGGGGCAGAGAGCGAGGGAGACACGGACTCTGAAGCAGGCTCCAGGCTCTGAGTTCCGCGGGGCTGGAACTCGGGAACCGCGAGATCAGGACCCACCCGAGCTGCAGTCGTCCAGGCTTCCCAAAGACAGTTGTATTTTAATTAAACCTATCGTCAGTCATAAGTCTATTACACAAGCGTTATAGGCAATTTAAATGTAACAGGACTCTCCTAAGGGTTTTTAAAGAATCCACATCGGCCTGGGCAGGTGAGGATGGAAAGACGTATGTAAGAGACAACATAATCGCTGTTAGCATGCAGTGTCAGCGACTGATCACTAAAGGAGCCTCCTCCAGCCCAAAGCTCAGCTTTGAGAAACGCAGAAAAGCAGCAAATACCTACATACCCTCGTGGTGACCAGAGGCTTGTTTTGTGCTTCTCCTCATCTGTTTAGTGGTCCGGAGGCCCATGGCGCTCTCTAGATTGGTGTCTTAGTCTCTGGAAGAGGCCATGGAAGAGGCAAGAGCCTCAGAAAAGAGTGACCCGCTGTGTGTCTGAAGAAAGTAACAACCTTCTAGATGAAGCTTTCTGGGGAACTTGTAAGTGGGAGCGTAAGCTTCCTTCTGGTCTGCTTCTGATAGGAAGGGAAATTTTTTCTAAGAGTATTTTCTCTTCGAATCTATTTTGAGGTTTGGTTTGTGGTTCTTGCAGACTTCTCACGAAGATGGAATTATTTCTAAAGTTGGTTGGCAGGAACCGCATATCAAATTGTGCTATCTTGTTAACACTGTAAGCTTGAGCATTGCCATAAAGCTGGTTGGCCTTTCAAAACCCTGAACTAGAATTCATCTCTGTATCACTCTCATTCTTTATTATACCGAATAGAAGATAGGTGGCAGAAATGTACTTTCAGATTAAATTTTTTTTTAAAGAAGATTGATTATGTACGTAAATTATTATCTCCTTTCATTCAATTTCCTTGTACCTCCTTTCCTATGAATTGCAACCATAACCCATCATTATCTTCACTGTTCCCATGTGCTTTGTGAACTATAAAGTGTGCACTACAAACGAGAACTTTTTCTTTTTGCAATTTACAAAAGAACTAATTTAAAAACAATTCTCATCCACCATCATTCCCACAGATTCCCATACAAGCTATTTGCTCTCACATTATGTCATTCGGCTTTTGCTTCTATTGCTTCTAAAGAGCGTAAAACACTCAGCTCAGGCCATGACTCAGCTTGTTTCAGCTGACTTCAGCTCAGGCCATGATCTCACGGTTCATGAGTTTGAGCCCTATGTTGGGTTCTGTGCTGGCAGCACAGAGCCTGGAAGCTGCTTCAGATTCTGTGACTTCTCTCTCTGCCCTTCCCCTGCTCTCTCAAAAATAAATAAACATTAAAAAATTTTTAAAAAGCACTCTTTAAAATGGACATTTTTTACATTTCCTGATAGCCCCTACATACTCATGAATCTCAGAATCATGGTAAATGGGGATGGTGGACTTGGTAATCAAGGAGTCAAGCATGCTGGATATGACTGGGAGTTTGTGTTACTTTGGCAAGCAATGCAAACTCTTGAGTGTAAGAATTTATAGGATTGTGAAAGTTCAATGGAATAATGTGTCTATAAAGATACCTAAACCAGGGGCGCCTGGGTGGCTCAGTCAGTTAAGCATCCAACTTCAGCTCAGGTCATGATCTCATAGTTCATGAGTTCGAGCCCCCATTGGGCTGGTTGCTGTCAGCATAGAGCCCACTTCGGATCCTCTGTCCCCCTCTCTGTGCCCCTCCCCTGCTCATGCTCTCTCAAAAATGAGTAAACATTAAAAACAAATAAACAAAAAAAAAAAAACTAAATCAGTGCCTCTCACATAGTAGGTACAAATAAACCAGCTACCTTCCTGTTTTCATTCTTTCCTTGGAATTTAGTTTATTGCAAGAAGTTCCTATTTGTTATAAGAAATTTGTTGTAGTGTTTGTGCACAGCATAGATGGATGGATGGAGTCATAGCATCAAATAACATACTTTTTGAATTGCCCATTCCCCTGCCCCGCCCCAACGCCAAACAAAATGCCAAGCCCTGGGGAAACCAAAGTGAGAAGTCCCCAACTTTTAGGAGTTTATGGTCAAGAGAGACTTGCAAATACTGTTTCACTATAGAACTGGGATCATGAAGGTTTAAACCAGGAAGAGAGCATGTGTAGAAGAAAGGCACTGAAGATGTATGCAAGCCATCTGGCTGGGTGGTGACCACCCTCAACCTGACAATTTGCCTTGAAAGCTTTCAGGCAAACTTTGAGACCTTTATTCAAGATAATCTGGCCTTAAGTAGAGAAAAACATACACACACACACACACACACACACACACACACAAACTGTTGGTCTTGTGTCTTTTCACGAACGGATGACAGTTATCAGAAATGTTATCTTTAAAGAGAGAAAGCATTAACTCAAAATATATTTTATTTGATTCATCACAGAATATGTTGTTTTTGTTCATTTTACACCATTGTGGCTAAGTGTTACTTAAATTTGTGCAACCTGAGATAAAAAGTTATTATTGAGGGTATGTACATTGTATACAATGAACCCAGCAAATTGTGCTCCCAGACAGGGTCTCATCTATATAAAAGTGGCTGTAACGGGGGCACCTGGGTGGCTCAGTTGGTTAAGTGTCTGACTCTGGATTTCGCCTCAGGTCATGATCTTACAGCTCATGGGTTCAAGTTCCATGTGGGGCTCCACAATGACAGTGTGGAGTCTGCTTGAAATATCTCTCCCTCTGTGTCCGCACCTCTCCTGCTTGTGCTCTGTCCCTCTCAAAATAAATAAACATGAAAAAAAGTTTTTTTCAAGCAGCTATAATGGAAGTGCATGGATTTGGGGCAGTAGGAGACTCCTTACATTCCAGAATGAGACAGTGCCTCCCTCAGCTGCATTTGTGTGATAAAACCCTGTGGAATTGTGTGTGATGCAAGAGGCCTAATGAGAGTTAATACGTTTGCTTGTCTCCTTGAATTTTGTCCAGTGTGTTAAGGCACTTGTAGGGGATCTCAGCTGTTTTACCACCTGACTGCTCATGATAATGCCCCAGTTTTCTTCTGGAAAACCGCCATTCCCACTTTCAGTCCATGTGATTAGGCAGTGGCAACATCACCCTGACTCCCGACTCTAGGGTTTGGGCATGTGACCCAGTAATAGCCTTTCAGACCATTACTGAGTAAGCCTATGAGTCCAGGAGGTGTATGGGACCTTTGCTGGGTCAGTGGGGCCGTGGGGTCAGTGGGGTCTCTAAATAACTAGCCGGAGATCATTTCTTCCACCACACCACATGCTTGTGTGTGAAATGTTTGCCAGGGTGCACATCACAGAGAGCCTTGAATGCCAGACGAAAGCATTTGAGACTATTTTTCATGCAACAGGAAGCCAGGAAGCTAGTTTTGAAAAGCAGCATATGAAAATTGGTGTTTTTGGAGGATTAGTGTGGCAGCTGTGTGTAGGATAGGATGGAGGAAGGCGCAAACTCAATCCAAGAGTGCATTTAATCTTCACAGTGCACTGTAATTTATTACAGAGTTGAATTTGCATCCTTGTCCAAAAGTGAGGGAAACTCATATCTGAAACTCATATCTAAAAATTGTAAATGTTCTTTTGTTGCCTTTTTAAGCATTCGTTGTCTCCCATGAAGTGATTGCTTTATGCGTTTGCAGATGTTCCTTACAAATGATGTACTCCAAAATGTTGACAGAGGGACTAGAAAACTTATGTAAGGAAAATATTATCATTTTAGTTGATGTGAGCCCTATTTGACAGGGGCACAGCACTCTGGTGCATACATTTAAGCATGAATAGTTCTTAAAGTTTCTTCTACCTACTTGGACAAAAGCCGTTCTATGTACAGGAGAGTAAATCTCTCTTGCCAACTTCTACCAGCTTACTTTGAATCATTTACCCATTACGACGCATGAGCCAGAAAACCACCATTTTTGTGCTGTGTTTGGTTTTCCACAAAGAGAATGGAACAGTGGGTGATTCTCAGTGTGGGTCTTGCTAAAAACACTTTGAGTGCCATGGATCGGGAGTGGGAGGTACGGAGAGGTAGGGAGATGGGAGAAAAAGTATGGCTCTCTAATGAGCGCTTTATCCTGGAACCTGACTACAGCCTTGCGCTGTCACCACTCACAAGTGTGTGCTGGTACCTTGACCTTGGGTGCCATCATCCTCAGCATGTTCAGCTGCTTTCTTAGTGAATATATATAATAGCAATTTATTTCTTGCTCCAGATATTAAGAGAAAATCTGATCAAAAAGATGAACTTTATGGATCAAAACCTGAAACCCAACTAACTGAAGTCAGCTAGAGATTTTGTTCCATTTCTGCTGTTAGGAGAAAAGGGCAGATGAGAAGAAAACCTGGCGTTATCGGCGACCAACTAAAAGTTGTGTAGTCGGCACCTGAGAGTTTAGTTTCCTGTGCTGTGTACCCTCAGAATGTGGAACACGGGCTCAAGTTGCTGACTTGGGAATCTACAAAATCATCCATCATTTAATAAATTATTTTAAAACTTGTCATTTAGAGTGTATTATTTTTTTACAAAAAATGTTTATTTATTTTGAGAGAGAGAGAGAGAGCACACGAGTGGGACAGGGGCAGAGAGAGAGGGAGAGAGAGAATCCCAAGCAGACTCCTCACTGTCCACACAGAGCTCAGTGCGGGGCTCGAACTCATGAACGGCGAGATCATGAGCTAAGCTGAAATCGAGAGTCAGACTCTTAACCAACCGAGCCATGTAGATGCCTCTAGAGTGTATTCCGAGCTAAGACAAGAAGGTGGACTTAGATACAAGTGAGTCAGATGAGGAACTATTAGAACTAATAGGTGAATTTAGCTTGGAGGAGAGAAAAAGCTCAACGTACGGAACACCAACAGCTTTCCTATAGATCACCAATATGGAAATGGTGGAAATGATCCCATTAAAACAGCAAATAAAGCTACAAAGTTACTGGGGATAAATTCAATAAAACTATCTTTAAAAATCGCAAGAACTACAAAGCTTTCCTGAAGGCTGTAGAAAATAAATCTGAGTAGATAGAGAACTATACTAGGTTAATTGATAGGAAGCCTCAATATTGTAAAGATACTCATGGTTCCCTAATTAATCTATGCAGTTAATGAAACCCAATCAAACTAATAAGATTTTCTTTGAACATGAAACTGGT
Organism: Puma concolor; assembly: GCF_028749965.1. NCBI lineage: Eukaryota > Metazoa > Chordata > Mammalia > Carnivora > Felidae > Puma > Puma concolor. Next base: position 12,401,374 of record NC_141677.1, read on the forward strand.
TGTAAATTTATATGGAAGGGTAAATTCAAGATAATTTTGAAAAAGAATAACAAAGAGGTGGTATTTGCCCTATGAGATAGCAAGGTATTATAAAGTAACAGTAATTAAAACAGTGAGTATTGGTATAAAAAAGGATTAACGGGAGCAGAAAAAAATGAAGCACAGATTCTTGTATCTTTGGGGAATTTGCTACATGATTGAAACATTTAAATGTTGAGAAAATAGTTCAAAAATAGTATGGGGATATTTTGCTATTTAGATGAATAATGCGATTTATATCCCTACCATACCTTATACACAAAAGTAAGCTTCAAATAGATTAAATATCTAACTATAAATTATTTAACATTAAAATTAGTAAGAGAAACTATAAGAGAGAATGTTTTAATAACTTTAGTAACAGGAAAAGCTTTCTTAAGATAAAAAAATCAACAGACATGAAAGAAAAATCTGATAAACCTAACTGGATAAAAATTCAAATTCTGCACCATAAGACAATAGAAAATTATAAAACAGGGGTAAACTTAGAGAAATTAATTACATATATGATATTCTATTTTGTAACTTATAAAACTTATAAAATATAAAAATTAATTAAATATAAAATATAAATAAAATTTAGGTAAAAATATAAAATAAGATATTTGTATTTCTAATTATAAAATAGAATAGTATATAATATATAACTTATATATATAAAAAATCAGTCCAAAGTTTTAAGAATTTATTTAAATAAATTAAAATATGTTAACAATAATTCAACATAAGGTTGGACAAACACTAGGTAGAAAATCCCCAGAAGAAACAAAAATGGTCAATAAAAATATAAGATATTAAACCTTGTCAAAATAAAAGAAATGCAAACTCAAGCAATAAGAAGCTAGCAGAAGGGCAAAAACTTAAAATCTTGCCAATATCAAATACTGGCAAGACTGAAGAAACAGGTTTTAATACACTGTAGGAATGTTAATTTATATGGTCACATTGGAGAGCAATTTGACCTAAAATTGCTAAATTCGCTAACATTGACCCAAAATTTCTCTAAAGGAATTTTTGCACGTGCTACACGGAGGCAGGTAAGAATGCTGGATGCAGTGTTTTTGTCATAGCAAATATTAGAAACAATCTAAATGTCAATCAATAGGGGGATGAATAAATATATAATATAATCATGCAATGCAATATTTTACAGAAGGTACCAAAAGTAAGCTAGGAAAACATTTTAAATAAAAAAACAGGGGGCGCCTGGGTGGCGCAGTCGGTTAAGCGTCCGACTTCAGCCAGGTCACGATCTCGCGGTCCGCGAGTTCGAGCCCCGCGTCGGGCTCTGGGCTGATGGCTCGGAGCCTGGAGCCTGTTTCCGATTCTGTGTCTCCCTCTCTCTCTGCCCCTCCCCCGTTCATGCTCTGTCTCTCTCTGTCCCAAAAATAAATAAACGTTCAAAAAAAAATTAAAAAAAAAAAAACCAAAACAAGTTGCAAAGTGATATCAGGGGTAGACACAAGCCAACCCATGTTTTCTATAACTACATTCTAATTTTTAAAAAATGGATACATACCAACTTTACCTTGCAACCAAAGCAGAGTAACCGGGAACTAGATCTACCCTCTTGCCTGAAACAAGAACAGCAAAAAACCCAAATAAAATATACGAAACAACAGTTTTTAAGGCACTACACATCAGACAAAAAAGGCCAGTGATCCCTAAGAGCCAGGATATAAGCGAGGTGATTCCTGTGCTTGCCCCAGCTTACCGCCTTGAGAGAATTTCCAGGGTGTGGCGCAGAGAAAGGGATGGAGGCAGAGTCTTATGGACTCCCTGATGTGAAGAACTGTGGCTAGAAGTCACAGGACAGGAAGCTGTAGAGACTTCGCAGAAAGGTCCTCAGAGATCCATGGGATGTCCCTCTTGACTACTCAGCATACCATTTACTGATAGATGCGCTCATGTTGGAAATGACCCACAGTTGGGGAGGATGATGAGAGGGACTGTAGTAGATGATCAGAGGGAACAGTACCCGGGGCTCACTCAGAGCCACGAATAGTGCTTACCAGTCCAACCAGACTGCAAATACCTTGTATTTCATGGGAATTTGGTAGATTACACAGAAGAGTCTTGCCTCAGTACCGGTAAGTAATTACCCCTGGACTGATCAGGCACTGCCCCAGTCCCACCTAACAAATCTTAAAAGACCCAAAAGGATCAAACTCTTTTCAACTAACTTAGCTGCATCCTGAAAAACTCAATAAATACAAATACAAAATATAGAAGTACAAAAATATCCAGTACCCAACAAGGTAAATGCACAGTGTCTGGGATATAAAGATACTAGGCTTGCAAGAAGTAGGACAATGTAGGCTAATAATGAGGAGAAAAATTAGGTAATTAAAACTAACCCAGACCTGACACAAATGTTAGAATTAATGGAGAACAGTAAGGGTGCCTGGGTGGCTCAGTCGATTGAGCGTCTGACTTCAGCTCAGGTCATGATCTCACGGTTTGTGAGTCTGGGCATCGGGCTCTGTGCTGACAGCTTGGAGCCTGCAGCCTGCTTTGAATTCTGTGTCTCTCTCTCTCTCTGCCCCTCTCCTGCTCATACTCTGTCTCTCTCTCTCTGTCTCTCAAAAATAAATATTTTAAAAAAATTAAAAAAAGAATTTTCAAAAAAAACCCCAGAATTAACGGAGAACATTAAAACTTTTATTATACCTGTATTCCATAGGTTCAACAAGCTATGTAGAGACACGGAAACTATTAAAAAACCCAAAGTAAAACTTTCAGAGATTAAAACCATAATACTTGAGGTTAAAAAAAAAAAAAAAGAAGACTAGATGGGATTAGCAGCAGCTAAAACATTGCAAAAGAAAAGATTAGTGGCTTTAAGACACCGCAATTGAAAGCACTGAAAATGAATCTCAGGGATGGGGCACCTGGGTGGCTCTGTCTGACTTTGGCTCAGGTCATGATCTTGCGGTCCATGGGTTTGAACCCCGCATCAGGCTCTGTGCTAACAGCTCAGAGCCTAGAGCCTGCTTTGGATTCTGCTTCCCTCTCTCTGCCCCTCCCCTGCTCACGTGGTCTCTCTCTCTCTCTGTCTCCCTCTCTCTCTCTCTCAAATAAACATTAAAAAAAAGAAAAGAAAAGAAAATGAACCTCGGGGAGAAAAAGTAATTTTACAAAAATGAAAATAACTGTGGAACAACTTCAAGTCACCTAATATACACGTAAAATACATGTAAATGAAATCCCTGAAATGGAAAGATGGTGGGGGGCCAAAAATTATTTGCAGAAAGAATGGCTGAAAGGTTTCCAAATTAGACGAAAACCTTAAACACACAGATCCAAAAATGCTCAGTGAACACCCAGCACCAGAAACATGGAAACAACTTCACCAAGCCCCACACACTCCCATTTGCTCAAAGCCATAGACAAAGACTAAGTCTTAAAGTGGCCACAGGAAAAAAAGATACATGACAGAGCGACCAAACTAAGAATAACAACAGATTTCTTATCAGAAACCGTGCAAGCCAGGAGACAGTGGATCAGTGTGTTTAAAGGACATAGAATTGTACACCCAGTAGAAATGTATTTCAAAAATGAAGGTGAAGCTTTTTTTTTTTTAGACATGTAGAAGTTGAAAGAGTTCATCTCTGGCAGGCCTGCACTAAAGGGGTCAGTGTATTTGAAAGCTAATAGGTTTTATTGAAAGCAAAATAGTGACAATGTATGCAGAGTTTATAATCTATGTGAAGGTAAAATTGACTCAAAAGCAGGAAGGAGAGAAATGGAAGTACACACTTTTAAGGCTCTAATGCAGGAATTATTAAAATATCATTTAAAGCTATACTGTGATATGTTAAAGATGTATACAATCACCGAAATAACACCAATGAGAGTTATGGCTAGCTAATAAGCCAATAAAGGAGATAAGATGAAGTCAGAAATAATACAGCGTGGCAGTTTCTTAAAAAATTACATGTAGGAGCACCTGGGTGGCTCAGTCAGTTGCGTGTCTGACTCTTTCGATTTCAGTTCAGCTCACGATCCCAGGGTGGTGGGATCGAGCCCCACAGCAGACTCCATGCTGACGGTGGAGCCTGCTTAAGATTTTCTTTCTCTCTCCCTCTTCCTCTGCCCCTCTCCCTGCTCATGTGCTCTCTCTCTCTAAAAAAAAAAAAGTCGGGGCGGGGGCACCTGGGTGTCTCAGCTGGTTAAGTGACCAACTCTTGATTTCGGCTCAGGTCATGATCTTATGGTTTATGAGTTCAAGCCCCACTGCCTTTGTGACAGTGCAGAGCCTGATTGAGATTCTCTCTCTCTCCCTCTTTTTCTCTGACCTCCTGTGTACTCTTTCTCTCTCTCTCAAAATAAATACAAATTAAATGTATACCTACTATATGGTCCAGCCATTCTACCCTTAGTCATTCACTCCAGAGCAATAAAAACATATTTAAAAGATCTGTGCATGAATATAAAACCTAAAACTGTAAGACATCTAGAAGAAAACAGAGGAGAAATTTTTGTGGCTTTGGGCTAAGCAAAGATTTCTTAGGTACAACACCAAAAACACATACCTATTAAAAAATGTAAATATTGGACTTCATCAAATTTTAAAACTTTTCCTTTTCTTTTTTTTTTTTTTTAATTTTTTTTTCAACGTTTTTTATTTATTTTGGGGACAGAGAGAGAGACAGAGCATGAACGGGGGAGGGGCAGAGAGAGAGGGAGACACAGAATTGGAAACAGGCTCCAGGCTCCGAGCCATCAGCCCAGAGCCTGACGCGGGGCTCGAACTCACGGACCCCGAGATCGTGACCTGGCTGAAGTCGGACGCTTAACCGACTGCGCCACCCAGGCGCCCCTAAAACTTTTCCTTTTCTAAAGAAACTTAGAATAATGGAAAGGGCAGCCACTGCTGGGAGAGAATATTTGTAAAACATGTGTTCGACAAAGGACTTTTTGCCAAAACGTGAAAAGAACCCTCAGCATAAGGAAACAAACAACCCAATGGAAAATGTATAAAACATTCAAAGAATCATTTGACCACAGAAGTTGGCAAATAAACACAAGGATAGATACTCACATCACTAGTACTTTAGGGAATTCTAATTAAAACCATAATGAGATACTATTTGACACGTGTTAGGATGGCTAAACTAACAAACTGACCATACCAGATGTTGGCAAGGATATGGAGGAGCTGGGATTCCCATGCCCTGGTGGTTGCAGTGTTAAGGAGTACCACCTGTTTGGAAAACCACTTGGCGGTTCCTTAAAAATGTAAATGTATACCTACAACATGATCTTGCTATTCTACATCTTTACCCAAGTTTTTTAAAATCTCATGTCCAGACAAAGACTGGTGCACAATTCAGTGCAACTTTATTTGTAAAAACTCCAAATTGGAAACAGCCCGGATGTCCATCAATGGGCGAATGGGTAAAAATATTGAGGTATACCTTTAGCACGGACGCCTACTCGGTAATAAAAGGAATGAACTGGGGCATCTGGGTGGCTCAGTTGGTTAAGCATCCTGCTCTTGGTTTCAGCCCAGGTCATGATCTCACCGGTTGAGATCAAGCCCCATGTGGGGGCTCTGTGCATGGTCAGTGCAGAGCCTGCTTGGGATTCTCTCTCTCTCCTTCTCTCTCTGCCCCTCCCCCCCCCTTTCTGTCTCTCTTTCAAAATAAATAAACTTTAAAAAAAAAGGAACGAACTATTATCACTAACAACATGGATGAATCTCAAAATAGTTATGCTGAGTGAGAGAGGCCAGAAAAAAGGAGGAGTACTTAATGTATGACTCCATGTATATAAACCTATTGAAATGCAAACTCATCTCTAGTGATAGAAAGCTGATCTTTGGGTGCCTGTGATTGAGGATGGGGAGGGAAGAATGATCACAAAGAGAAATGAGTAAACTTGAGAGGTGGATAGGTTCACCACATAGAGCTTGGGGTAAAGACTTCATAAATGTATACGTATGTCAAAAGTTATCCAACTGAACAGTTTAAATATGTGTAGTTGGTTGTATGATAATTATACCTCAATAAAGCTGTTTCATTTTGTTTTTTTTTTTAAGGATGGATACTTGCCAAATTCATAACAATGTCTAATAAGGGCTATCTCTGGGCAACAGGGAAAGGACCAGGACTGGAAGAGATTAATGCTTACAGAGGCTTCAGCTTTTTTGGTAGTGTTCTAACTTTATATGTAAATATTTATTTATGTATATATTATTTAAAAAATTTTATATAGAAAATTTGGAAATAATTTTCATAAAGGTGTCTGCTTAACAAAATCAGTCTTGACTTGCCTCACCCCCCCATAAACATGGTCTCCCGGACTGATCTGTTTGCAAAGATTCAGTCACTTGAAAAACTATCCGTCATTCTCCTCCTTTTCCAGACTTTGAATTGTTTGACATTGCAGACTGCGAAATGAATATGAAAGTAACCATTGATTTTTTTAAATCTATTTTACAGACTAAGTGGTGGTTAGCATATTTGAAATCATTTGAGACATTTCCTATCTGAGGTTACACCATTAGCATTTCATTCCTTTGTGTCACACTATTTTGATCTCTTCCGACTTCAGCTGAGGTCATGATCTCACGGTCTGTGGGTTCGAATCCTGTCAGGCTCCGTGCTGACAGCTCGGAGCCTGGAGCCTGCTTCAGATTGTGTGTCTCCCACTCTCTCTGCCCCTCCCCCACTCACGCTCTGTCTCTCTCACTCTCAAAAATGAATGAATGTTAAAAAAAAGTTTCAATGCAAATAGTTTCATGCCATGAACAATTATTTTTATCCAATCAGGTTTTCTCTGGGGAACATGGGAGCACTAGGAAGAGAGGAAATAATGAAGAGGAGCAAGGGAGTGCACCAGGAGATAGGCAGAGGGCACCAAAGGCAAGCCCAAGTACACAGGACGTGTGCGTGAACAATCTCAAACCAACATCTGGAACGTTGCGGTTTCTGTGGAAGACGCTTGTACTTTTTTTTATCAGTTAAGTTACAGTTGGTGCAACTAGCATGGAGGTCAGTTTAATTCAGTTGAGACAGAAGGGGAGGTCTAAGCTGCACATTGCGGAATATCATTTCTTATAGGTTAACAGAATTCCGTTGATCTTTCTTTCGTGATCATTAAGCACTTGCATTTTAGGGGCGCCTGGGTGGCTCAGTCGGTTAAGTGTCCAACTTTGGCTCAGGTCGTGATCTCACGGTTGGTGAGGTCAAGCCCCACGTTGGACTCTCTGCTCTCAGTACCCAGCCCGCTTCGGATCCTCTGCACGCCCCCCAAAATAAAAACATTAAAAAAAAAACTTGCATTTTGGAAATGCCCATCACCAGTATTTTGATAAAAGCTCTCTCAGCTTTAGGACTCCTTGTTTCTTTTGTTGAGAGGAGGGATTGTCACTTTATCTGTTTTGACGGGCAACTTCTTATGATAGTCCAAAACTTTCCATTGCAGTCAGGGTGAAGACTTGAAGGTATGGAAAGAGGACTAATCCTCATCCCTTTCCTCCCCCACCTCCTCCCCCAGCCAAACGATCCAACCAATTATGAATACTAAACTCAAGTTTTTTTTAAAGCTTTTTTCTTCTTTTAATAAAATGTATTTATTTCGACAGAGAGTGAGTGGGGAAGGGGCAAAGAGAGAGGCAGAGAGAGAATCCCCAGCAGGCTCTGCACTGTCAGCACAGAGCCTGATGTGGAGCTTGAACCCATGAACTGGGAGACCATAAGCCAAGCTGAAACCAAGAACTGGACGCTTAACCAACTGAGCCACTCAGGTGCCCTAGTCATGTTCTCAACAGAGTATGGGATTGAGAATTATGGATGTGAATTTGGGTATAAGAAGAAAATAATCTAGAGAAGAAGAATTTTAAGTGCACAAAAATAGTCACTTCAGCTGAAGTATAACTAAGAAATAAAGGAAAAGTAGTAGGACCTAAATGTGCAATGATAGTAGAGTGGTTGAGTTAGGATACATGAATGATGGATCACAAAGGTATACTGATACAACAATAAAATCATTATTTTGCTTTCAAATACTGAAAACTTTACAATGGCCAGCATGCAGCCTGAAAGTCATCACTCCTCCCTGACAACAAGTAAAAGGCTCAACAAACTGGAAAGTCAACAGCCCTCCTTGGATCCATCAGAGAAGTGGGGTCACAGTGGGGTCCACTGCTTTCGTATCTGGGGAAACCAAGTACAGAGGATTACAATCCACCAGAACAGAAACCAATAGCAGAGACCTTCAGGGGAACTAGTACCAAGACAGGAAAACGAGAACTGTAATTGATGAATTACTGAAGGCTCAGTGTGGACTCCTGAGAAATAAAAACTCCAGGGGCAACCACACACGTTTACGAAGTTTACCTCCAGGAGTTTGACCAGGTTCTCACCGTGAATATCAGCACCAAGAGGAGAAAAGGAATCATTTTGAAATACTCATAGAAATCTATTCTGAACAAGCCCTCCAGAGCCTAAACTATGGGGGTTTTATCACAGCCTAGCCAACTCGGAGGAAGGGAATGTCCAATTTCAGCTGGCTCTGACCCTCCACATGGGGAAAGGAAATACCCAACTCCAACCCTCTCTGGCAATTTTGTCTCTTCTAGGAGGGAGAGTGGACTGAGAAGCATTTGTGAAGTTTGCAGTCCAGAGGCACAGAGTTACTAAAAGACTGACACCAAATAACAGGACTACAGAGTGCTTCCTCTCCCCCACACTCACCACCACATTACTAAAGGGCATGTACTGAAGGCCTATGGACTGCAGTTCCTTTTACCTAGTCCTTCATGTCTGGCTATCAAGAAAAAAATGACATAGCATACTAACAAGGCAAACAACACAGTTTGAAGAAACAGAACAAGTAGGAGAACCAGCCTCACCTCAGATAGGGCAAGGATTTGGGAATGATCAACCAGAAAACTGAAAACTATGATGAATATGTTGTGGGCTCTAATGGATAAAGTAGATGGCACGCAAGAACACACTGACAATTTAATCAAGGAGATGTAAATTCTCTGAAAAAAACTTGTTAAATGCTAGAAATTAAAAAAAAAACAAAAAAAAAAAAACACCAAACCACTAACAGAAATGAAGAATGCTTTTGATTGGCTCATTAGCAGATGGAATTTGGCTGAGGAGAAAAACTCAGAGTTTCAAGATAAGTCAGTAGAAAATTCCAAAATGGAAAAGGGAAAGAAGACCAAAAAAAAAAAAAAAAAAAAAAAAAGAAAGAAAGAAATCCTAAAACAAAATATTCAGGAACCAAAAAATAACTAAAAAAGTTTTAACATACATGTAATGGGAATATCAGAAGGAGAAGAAAGAGAAAAAGGAACAAAAGAAATATATGAAGTGATCATAACTGAGAAAATTCCTACATTAATGTCAGACACCACCCCACAGATCCAGGAATCTCAGAGAACACCAAGCAGGATAAATGCCAAAAACAAATACCAAAACAAAACAAACAAAAAGTATACCTAAGCATATTATATTCAAACTTCAGAAAAGCAATGACAAAGAAAAAATAAGTCAGAGAATAAAAACACCTTATCTGTAGAGGAATAAAATTAAGAATTGCATCCAACTTTTGCTCAGAAACTATGCAGGCAAGATAGTGGAGGGCGCCTGGCTGGCTCAATCAGTAGAGCATGTGACTCTTGATCTCAGGGTCATGAATTCGAGCCTCATGTTGGGCATGGAGCCTACTTAAAAAAAAACAAAAAAACAGCGAAATAAAGAAGACAGTGGCGTGCATTATGTAACCTAGAATTCTGCACCCTGCACACTTATTCTTCAAAATTGAAAGAGAAGTAAAGATTTTCTCAAGTAAACAAAAATTAAGGAAATTTATTACCAGTAGACCTGCCTTACAAGAAATATTAAAAGAAGTTCTTTAGAGAAAAGGAAAATAATATAGATCAAAAACTCAGATCCACATAAAAAAAGGAAGAACATCAGGCAAGCAATATGTGAAGGTAAAATAAAAACTTATTTTTCTTATTTTTAATTGATCTAACTAATAACAAGTTGTTCAAAATAACAAGAGCAACAATGTATTCAATTATATATGCTTATGTACACATACAGGTTTATGTATGCTTGTTGTATAAGTGAAATGAGTGACAGCAATGATACAAGGATGTGTGGAAGGAATTAGGATTACTTTACTATTATAAGATACTTATCTGCACTATTTTAAAGTAAGTGGCTTGTATTAGTTATTATATTGCAAACTCTAGGACAACCACTAAAAAAAGTTTTCAGAAAAAGTAATATAATTGCTATGCTAAGAAGGAAGAGAAAATGTAATCACATAAAATGCTCAATTAAAACTACAAAAGGCAGAGGAAGATAAAAACAGGAACAAAGAAGAAAGGCAACAAATGGAAAACAGTGACAAATACAGAAGATATTAGCACAAAAATATCAGGGCACCTGGGTAGCTCAGTGGGTTAAACATCCAACTTCAGCTCAGGTCATGATCTCACAGTTCGTGGGTTCAAGCCCTGTGTTGGGCTCTGTGCTGATAGCTCAGAACCTGGAGCCTGCTTCAGATTATTTGTCTCCCTCTCTCTCTGCCCCTCCCCCACCTCTCAAAAATAAACATTTAAAAAAATTTTTTTAAAGTACAACGATATCAAATAATCACTTTAAAGGTTAATGGTCTAAATACACCAACTAAAAGAGACTGTCAGAGTGGATCAAAAAACAAGATTCAACTATATGTTGTCTAACATATATATATAAACATATATAAAATAAAATATAAATAAACATATAAATAAAAATATATAAATATATATAAAATAAGTTTCTAACCGGAAACTTATTTTAAACATAAAGAAACATACATAGATTAAAAGTAATGGAATGGAGAGATAATATACCATGTTAACACTAATACAAAGAATGCAGAAGTAGCTGTATTAATTTCTGACAGAGCAGACTCCAGAGCAAAGAAATTCATCAGAGAGAATTACATAATAATAAAGGGATCAATTTTCCAGGAAGACTTAACAACTCTTAATGTGTATGTGTCTAACAATGCATGAGGCAAAAAACAGCTAGAGTATAGGGAGAAATAGATGAATTCATTATTACAGTTGGAGAATTCCACATCCTCTGTCAGAGATGGGCAGATCCAGTAGAAAACCAGTAAGGACATAGTTGAATTCAACAGCACCATTAATCAAGTGGACATAATCTACATCTATCAACTATTTTATTCAAGTACAGCAGAATTCTTGATAAAGAACACGTATAAAAAACAATACTTAATGGTGAGAAACTGTAAGTTTTGCTGCTAAGATCAGCACAAGATAAGGATGTCCCTTCTCAACACTCCTTGTCAACGTCATATTGGAAGTTTTAGCTAATGCAATAAGACAAGAAAAGGAAATTAAAATATACTGATTGGGAAGGAAGAAATAAAACTGTCTGTTTGCAGATGACATGATAATTTATTTAGGAAAAAAAATGTCAAAAAACTCCTGGAACCAATAAGCAATCATTGCAAGGTTGTAGGATACAAGGTTAAAACACAAAAGTCAATCACTTTTCTGTATACGAGCAATGAATAATTGGAATTAGAAATTACAAACACAATACCTTTTGCATTAGCACCTCCAAAAATGAAATACTTAGTTATAAATGTAACAAAATATGTATAACATCTATGGGAGGTAAATTATAAAACCCAAATGAAAATAATCAGAGAATAACTAGGTAAGTAGAGAGATATTCCATGTTCATGGATAGGAAGACTCAATATTGTCAAGATGTCAGCTATTCTCAATTGATCTATAGATGCAACAGAATCCCAATAAAAGTTCCAGAAAGTTATTTTGTGGATACCACCATATTGATTCTATATTTTAGATGGAGAGGTCAAAGACTCAGTATAGCCAACACAATATTGAAGGAGAACAGCAAAGGCAGATTGACAAAAATCAACTTCAAGACTTACTATAAAACTACAGTAATCAAGACAGTAGGATTGGCAAAAGAAGAGACAAACACATCAATTAAACAGAATAAAGAGCCCATCAATAGACCCACATGAATATAGTCATATAGTCAACTGATCTTTGACAAAGGAGCAAAAATATTCTTTTCAACAAATGGTGCTGGAACAACTGGACATGCATATACCAAAAAGAAAAGAAAAAAAAAAAAAGAAAAAGAGAAAATAGAAAAAAAGAAAAAAAAAGAATCTAGACAGAGATCTTACACCCTTCAAAATTAACTCAAAATGGATTATATACCTAAATGTAAATGCACAATTCTAAGACAGGTGACAACAGTGGAGAAAACCAAAAGGACCTGGGGTATGGCAATGGCTTTTTAGATACAACACCAAAGGCATGATCCATGAAAGAAATAATTGATAAGCTGGACTTCACTAAAACTAAGAACTTCTGCTCTGCAAAAGACACTGTCAAGAGAAAGAACACAAGCCACTTACTGGGAGAAGAATAATTGCAAAAGACATATCTTATAGAGGAATATTACTCAAAATATACAAAGAGCTATCAAAACTCAACCATAAGAAAATGAACAACCTGATTTAAAAGCTGCCAAAGGACTTGAACAGATACCTCACTGAAAAAGATACAGAGATGGAAACAAGCATATGAAAAGATGCTCTGATGCTCCACATTGTGTGTCATGAGGGAACTGTAAATTACAATTACACCCATAACAATAATACATCTATTAGAATGACAAAAATCCAAAACACTGACAACATAAAATGCTGTTGATGATGTTGAACAAGAGAAACTCCCATTTGTTGCTGGCGAGAACACAAAATGGTACAGCCACTTTGGAAGACAGTTAGGCAGTTTCTTATAAAACTGAACATACTCTTACCATATGATCCAGCAGTTGTGTTCCTTGGTACTTATTCAAGAGTTGAAAACTATATGCATGCAAAAACCTGCACACAGATGTTTATAATTGCTTTACTCATAATTGCTGAAAGTTGGACGCAACCAAGATGTCCTTCAGTGAGAAAATGGATAAATGAACTGTGGTCCATCTAGACAGTGGGATATTATTCAGCAATAAAAAGAAATGGCTACCAAGCAATGAAGAGATATGGAAGAAACTTAAAATTCATATTAATAAGTCAAAGAAGTCAATCTGAAGAAGATGCTGTATGACTCCAACCATATGACCTTCTGGAAAGGGCAGAACTGTGGAGACAGTAAAAAGAGCAGTGGTTTGTAGTGGTTAGGGAAGAGAAGGATGGATAGGCAGAGCACAGAGGATTTTTAGGGCAGTGACACTATTCTGTATGATACTGTAATAGTAGATACATATCACTACACATTTGTCAAAACACATACAATTTACAATACCAAGAGTGAACTCTAATGTAAGCTGTGGACCTTGGGTGACAATGATGTATCAGTGTAGGGTCAGTGAATGTGACAGATGTATCACTGTGGTGCAGGATGTTGGTAGTGGAGAAGGCTGTGTAAACGTGGAGAATGGAAATAAATGGAAAATCCCTACCTTCTGCTCAATTACTGTGAACCCCAAACTCCAAAAATTAAAGTCTATTTTTTAAAAAAGATCTTTATTATGCAAGACCATACAAAACAAGAATGCATATCAAGAGAGAAATATTTAAATGAGGACAAAAAGCTTGAGTAATGTGTACTTGGGGATTTTTGGTTGTACATTTGTAAGAAGTTCACACTGTCATTAACAATTGTTTATCTGTTCAAAGCAGAAGTAACATAAACAAATAGTAATGAAAACTCACATATAACATTTAAAATTGCCATCTATGAGCTCTTAAGAAATGGAACAAAATTGCTGTCTATCCAATATTTCTAGGTTTATAAGGGTTGTGGGGAATGAAAGCTGAAATTAAATTTAAATTTATGATTTTTAAAAAAAAATTTTTTTTTTCAACGTTTATTTATTTTTGGGACAGAGAGAGACAGAGCATGAACGGGGGAGGGGCAGAGAGAGAGGGAGACACAGAATCGGAAACAGGCTCCAGGCTCTGAGCCATCAGCCCAGAGCCTGATGCGGGGCTTGAACTCACGGACCGCGAGATCGTGACCTGGCTGAAGTCGGACGCTTAACTGACTGCGCCACCCAGGCGCCACTAAATTTATGATTTTTAAAAGATCAGATAATACAAAGAAGACCCCTCTGAGTAATGAAGAAATGAATATGGTAGCAGAAGATGGGAAAATGCTACATCCCTGTCAGCTCTCATTCTCTGACACCCTGGCACTTAGTGGAGACTCAATAACTATTTGATGAATAGAAAATGGTACTCTTTGACATTTCTGAGATTTTCACTAAGGCCTCTTGGTATTGCCATAGTAAATGAAGCTTGTAAATTGATTTTTTTTTTAAATACATATAGAATGTTTACACTGCAAACACCTGCAAACAATTGAAGTTTTAGAATATATATATTTTTAATGTTTATTTTTGAGAGAGAGTGTGAGCATAAGTAGGGGAGGGGGAGAGAGACAGAGGGAGACACGGAAGCCAAAGCACATTCCAGGCTCTGAGCTTTCAGTACAGAGATGGACACGGGGCTTGAACTCACAAACTATGAGATCATGACCTGAGCCGAAGTCGGATGCTTAATGGACTGAGCCACCAAGACACCCCTGAAGTTTTAGAATATTTTATTCAGCAGAGAGGATCAAAATGACAAATTTTCAGGATGGGAGTTAATATATGGGATTTAAAAAAATGATTGACGTCCTTTTAAAAGACAGTTGACTATTTAAACAAAAAGTGTAACTCACTCAGAGAATTACCACATTATTTATGTGGGTGGAAAGGACCCGGGGGCCCATTTTGCAGAGGAGGAAATAAAATCACTAACAGGCCTCATGCCTTGTACAGTGATGAGCTAGAATCTAGGCCTCTAGACCAAGGGACCCTGTACTGGAATGTCTGTAGAACCATGTTACTCTTTCTTGTGTGCCAACAAATGTTTGGCCAGTTAAGAGTACAGTAACAATGAGTTACGTAAAGTTATAATAATTATCAGTGTCTTGAAAAAATCTTGTAAAATTCCCACAGCTAGAGAAAGTTATCTGTGAAACATCTCTACTGAAATGTCTCCTTGCTGTTACAAATTTAACATAGCAAAAAGAAAACAAAATTCTACTAATGGAATGTTCAGTAGGGGGAGCCACTGACAACAATGATAGTTTTTGCTAGCAGAACAATTTTATTGCAGAAACAGATGAAAGCAGTCAGGTAGACAGAGCCAAGGGCTGGAGGGATTTTTAAAGTTACCGTGCCCCTGCACCCCCCCCCCCAAAAAACCCAAACCTAAATCAAAATAAAAACCAATGGCCAAGATTTCAAGTTTGCTACTAAAGGTATAACATGGTTCTAAGAAGGGCAAATGACAAGATCAAAATTAGATTTTTAGAAGATGGAACTATTTGATACAGTAAGATCATGTAAATTATAAATTACCAGGAATAGAATATATAGAGGGTGCAGCAAGGAAAATGTTTTCACCTGATCTGATTAAGAAGTGGTTGAGGCCTGAATTAAAGTAATGTAGGGCACCTGGGTGGCTCAGTCAGTTGAGTGTCCAACTCTTGATTTCAGCTCAGGTCATGATCTCATGGTTTGTGGGATCGAGCACTGCATCAGGCTCCACTCTGGGTGTGGAAATTTTGAAGGAAAAAACCCTAGAACAACAGCAATAATAACACCTACTGTTTATTGATCCAGACCCTGTGCTAAGTCAACTGAATGAACCATCCGTGGTGGGCAAAGGGCCCACTGAAGCCGGAGCATAACCACCATTTGTCACCAGCACCCAGCATTTCCTGAGAGCCAGGCATGGAGCTCCGACTGGAGCTGAAAATGCTTAGGGCCCTCACTGCTCCTTCCTCTTCTCAGGGGAAGACTGGCATGTCCACAGTGCAGTGTGACAAGCTCTTTAACAGAGGGAGTTAAAAGGCTGCCAAGGGATGGAGCTGGGTGGGAGCCACTAAGTTAGCAACAGATTTTCAGGGGAGGTGATGCGTGAATGCCACCCGAAAGAAGGAGTACGAATGTGCCAGGAGGCAGCACAGTGCATCTGCGAAACTACCGCAAGTTCTGGACAACTGGTCACAGCATCTGGTGGGAGGGGGATGGGTTGGAGGGGGAGGTTGGTGACTGCGGCTAAGCCCAGAGAATGAACTTAGGGGTGAGATGGTTTGTGTACTACATTGAGGAATTGAGATACTACACTGTGGGAGTGCAGAATCATAATCGTAATAGAGTAATTCATTGAATTTTAGCTCTTATCAATGGTAAGATGCAGTGTTTTATGTACTGCTAGGAAAGGGAAACACTGTCAGTTGAACTATGACATTGTGAAGTACAAGATGCATGTGGCCTTAAGGGGTATTAAAATTGGGGGGTGGGGAGACAAATCTTGCAACCAACAAATTACAGTCATAGAATAATTCAGAAAGGGTGAACATCTGGAAAAACCAAGACACCGATTATTGTTTAGTATGTGCCCCAAACTACCTTAACTCTTAGAACAAGAGACCTGCCAGGTATCCTTCCCTTCCTGACATTCCACAGCAGTTACACGCAAGGTGCAGGGGGCAGCCAATGCCATCAGGCGCCATGTGCCATGTACAGATTCTGCGAGCAATGGCCTTTCGGAGAGGAAAGGGTGGAGAGTGGGTTTTCTGAGGTAGAGAACTACTAACCGGAAGAGTAGGGAAATTGTCAAACACAGAATCAGGGTGAATGTTCATGTATGCCACCAGGAGGCAGAGTCTGAAATTTCACTTCTCAGAGATCTTTGGGCTCCTCAGAAAATTAAATATTTTTCATTTGGGACAGAACATTCAGGGTCAATGTAATCTATTTTGGGTTCCTGGTTCACTCATCAGAAATGTTTCATAGGCTTCCCTGGCACAAGGAATGGGTTTTGATAGCTCAGGGGTAAAGTCCTGACAGAAGCAGGCCACAATGTTTATGACAAACTATCCACAGAGAGGAGAACAGACAAAAAGCCAGATGGGTCTGACCCTGCAGATAAGGGTTGGTCTGGCAACAGGGGCAGATGGGAAGTGCGCACATCCTGCTAGAAGATCTAGAAGAGATAAGACCCCTCGTGGAAAAACCACTGGGAGAGGACAGCAGCAGGTGCTGAGAGGCGCTCTGCCTTTGTCTGAGGGACCCCTGCCTGAGGCCGGCACCAGGGTGTTGCAAGGGAGCTGAACAACCTTGAACTCTTGAGAATTGGGTTGGAGGGAAGAAGTTGGTGAAGGAGGAAGATCCAAAACTTGGGTAGGAACCACAACTAAAGCGGCTGGGACAGAGGTGAAACCCGGCGTCTTACAGTAACCACTTCTTTCTTTGAAACTTGACAGAGCATTGAGGATCAGTCACTGGGCATTTCACCTCCAGAACAACCTTGTTGCTCCCCATCGAAGGCAGTGAATCTTCCCAGGGATGGAGGACCACGACAATGATTTTTGGCATCACTTGAGCAGCTTGAAGAGTCATCAGCTCACACCCGGCAGGAGACAGCTTTCTGCAAAACGCATTCCAGGCCTTCTCCATCGTTCCCATAGCTTCCAGCTCCTCTCTGGGGTGTTGCTTTTCCCCATGAGCCCTCAGGCCCCTTTGGACTACCCAGGGCACTTGTTGTGGTCTCCCAAGTGTAATTCAGCTTATTTCCCATAATCAAAAGTTACTAGTGATGTTTCTTGTTATCAAAACCTTCATAAATGATGGAAGGCCATACACTATGGGGTCAGTGGTTAGAAAATGTTGGCCTTCTCTAAAAATACAGTAATTTAAATTAGAACCTTTTATGTATGCCCCAACTAATTAATTAGCAAATCTTTTTGTCTATAATGTGCATGATAATTTCAAAATTGAAGTATCAAAATTCCCTAAAAAGGTATATCCCTTATCTCAAAAAATTTACTTGTTCTTGGTAAGACATATATAGGGAGATAGAAGTGTCTAGAGCTGGATAATAGATCGTCAAATGACTGATACAGAGAGTAAGTGCTATATCACATTCAGTAGAGAAAGAAATACGAGAGAAAAGAGATCCTTCCGAGTTGTGAAGTTCACAAAACCAACAAGAGCCGAAACTCTCGTTGGCCTTTGAATGACTGGATGGGAGTTGGGGTGAGCAGAGGTGGGAGAAGACAAGGAGACGGTGTAGAGAGTCATACAGTGAGAAAGCAAACAATAATGAGAGAACATTTTCTTAAAGATTATTAAGGGAGATAAGGTTAGAAAGAAGAGGAGGGGCCCAACTGAAGAGGACCCTAAATCCCAGCCAGCAACCTGTTAGTGCCGTTGAAAGTGTTAAGTATGATGGGTTACATGATGACATCTTTTTAGGATGAAATTTTAGAATCACAGAAATTAATATTGCTTGGATTATGAATGCTTTACAATAGGTATTGGGATTGGAAATTAAGGACTAGACACATGTATGTTTCATCTTGTTCCTTCTGAAGAGCACATCTACTCTTCAGCATTATTTCTTTAATTGTAATATAATCTGGTTTTACATGATAAACTTTTTCTTCTTCTTCTTTGTTTTTGTAGAATATGTGCTTCAGTGATACAAAAGTAACCTGAATCTGTAGTGAGAGCTTATCGATTCGAAGGACAGGATTCTAAAAAGAAAATAACATCGTGATGTGAACTGTCAATTTTTATGTTTTCTCTATTTTCTTTCTTTTCTTTTTCTTTCGTTCAAAACTATGTTTTCTCTATTTTATTTCTTTTCTCTTTCTTTCTTTCTTTCTTTCTTTCTTTCTTTCTTTCTTTCTTTCTTTCTTTCTTTCTTTCTTTCTTAATTTATTTTGAAAGAGATAGAGGGGGTAAGTGAGCTAGGGGCAGAGAGAGAGGGAGAGAGAGAAGAGGGGCTCACCTGACTGGGGACTCAAACTCACTAACCGTGAGGTCGTGACCTGAGCTGAAGTGGGACACTTAACCAACTGAGCCACCCAGGCGCCCCTGTTTTCTCTATTTTCTACCAGAGTCAGTTTATTAAAAGTGTATCCACAGTAGTGTCTGAGCAGGCCTCTTCCTATGAATTATTCACTGTAAGCTGAAAAATCATAGTCCAAACGTCCTAGTTTGGGGTTTGAATAATATTGCCACCCTGCCTGTGTAGACTTCCGTGTCAGGCACAAACTTAGATATTATCAGCCTCAATCTCAAGGATATAGTGAAGGGTTAAATGGATCATTTCGTCAGCAGGAATGAATTCTGGTGCACTCTGTTTTTCTGGAATCCTGATTTGTTGATTTCATAAAATGTTTCAGACAGTATATATATATATATATATATATATATATATATATATATATATATATACACAACAAAGGAAGAAAAGAAAACACCCTTAGTTTCTGTTTCTAGCAAGGATACAGTGATATGGACTCGATTCATTGTCCAGCCTAAACAAGCCCCTAAACAGACAACATAGATGAAACAATGGGTTTCAATTAACCATTAATCCAGCAAAGAACAATGATCTCTGAGCGAGAAAACAAAGATGGTGAGCCCTAGTTGTCACAGCACCACCACCTGGAGAAAGTTCTCAGCCCCGTCGGGGTGCAGCTGGTAAGCGCCTGGAGGTAAGAGGCCACAAAACATCACTGGGAGGAGAAGAGCCCCACTTTGGAAGGTCGGGGCCAAATCTGGGGCCCCGGGGGATGCGCCGGGGCGGGGCAGGAGAGGGGCTCAATTTCGAGCCTGTGGGGTCGCTGACGGCAGTGCGCAAGGAGGGACCCGGGGAGAGGGCTGCCGGCCGAGAGAAGGACTCCCCGCGCGCACCTCCTCTTGTTTTGGAGGCCCTCGTGGTCCTACCTCATTTGCCGCCGTGGAGCCCGAAGTCCCAGGGAGGCGGAGCGGCCTCCGCAGCAGTAGTTCCCGGGTTCTGCCGGCCCCCTGCCCCGCCTTCCGGCGGGAGGCCCCCTCGCGGTCGCGCGAGACCACAACTCCCACAAGGCCCCGCGCTCGGAGGGGGCGTGGCCGGGGCGAAGGGGCGGGGTCTGCGCGGTGGGTCGAGGCTGCGGGGCAGGTACAGCCACGGCGCTCAGCATCTCGGCCTCCCCATCGGGCGTCCAGAAGCTCGGGAGCTTTCTCATCGCTGGATTGGCACGGGACACCTGGAGTCACTCAAGTCCGGGAGCGTCGTCTCGAACCGGCGCTCGATGGGCTGCGTGTGCCTAAGTGTTGGTTGGGGAGGCACAGTGCTGGCGACTGGGTGGCGTTGAAGCTGCTGCTAGTCCTGGGCTGCCTGGGGAGCCTGAGGAAGTTACAGGTGCTGGTAGGGGAATCCCGGGGGAAAATCGGAGCCCAAACCAGCATTTGAGACTAGGAGCCCGAAGCTAACAATAACTGCGAGAAAGCCCAACCGCTAAAGTCCTTTACTTTTGGCTGAAAAGAAGGGAAGATGGCAACCAAACCAATGGGACGTCTGCTGGAACTGTTAGATCTGATTTTCATAATTCTTTACCTGCCAACCATAGCTTTTGTCTTTTTATGCCTTGTGTTGCCTTCTGGAAGAATTCCTTAGCTTGATATCTCATCTCTCTGGTTTGGTTTTGAGCAGTGCCTGTTCTGCTGTTTAGTCCATCTCTTCTTATTTCAGTAGCTGTTTGGATTCCCGAGATCTCGGTTAATTCTTTTCCTAATCGCTTGCTCTCATTTCATGATGTGATATTCTTGCTTATCCCTATGATTATTTTAATTATACCAATGTTAAAGTCTTGATCACTTTTCTTTTGCAAATTCTCTCTCTCTCAAAAAAAAAGAGGGACATGAGTGGCTCAGTCGGTGTAGCCAATTTCGGCTCGGGTCCTGATCCCAGGGTCGTGGGATTGAGCCCCATGTGGGGCTCCACGCAGAGTGTGGAGCCTGCTTAAGATCCTCCCCCCCCCCCCCCTCAGTTCTGGAGGTTAGAAGTCCAAGATCAACGTGTCAGCAAGGCTGGGTTCTGGTGAGCCTTCTCTGCTTGGCTGATAGAGAGCTATCTTTTCACCACGTCCTCAGGTGGCCTCTTCTCTGCGGGCACTCACAGGCAAGGTGGGCAGAGAGAGCCACGGTGTCTCTCCCCCTTCTTGTGAGGACACCAGTGCTAGCAGATCAGGATCCTTAGGTCCTCATTTAACCATTATCACATCCATATAGGCCCTATCTCCAAAAGCAGTCATCTAGGGGATTAGGAATGCTACATATGACCTGGGGGACACAATTCAGTCTATAATAATCAGTGCAGGAAAAAAACAACAACAACCCATGGAATGAATTCTAGAGTAATCACAGTGGGATGTTGTAAGGTAAGTGGGTGTAAAAAAGCACTTCCAAAGTCCATTTGGGTGTTAGTGCTAGAGGCTAATGGGAAAGTCCCACATCTTCCACCCTTTGGAGTTTGATGCAAGGGTAACCCCGAAGGGAAGGTCTTTGGGAACCCTCTGCCAGCCATTACTTCCAGCCAGTGGTGATTCAGAAGTGAGCATCTCTCAGAGCCTAAAGTGCCGCATTTGAATCAGGACTCTGGGGTTGGGAAAAGTGCCACTCCCAAAGCCTGAGAGGTATGGTGCTGTAAGTGACTTACACTGTTCTTGGTGTCCTCTTGGGTCGCTGCGACCCAGATGTGAAACCTCAGGTAATTCCTTAACCATCTAAATTCTACCTGATGGTGTCATGTGTCCCAAACCCCAGAGTTAGTTTTTTTTCCATAACCAGATGCAGGTCCTTTGGTTCCCAATCTCTTACTGGGGCTGACCATCACAATATATGAGGCACAACCACTGGTGAGATGTCATGGTCCTCTTCCCCTTGGGGAGAATGGAAAGGCTCTAAGAGAGGGCAGAGCACTAGGGCAAATCCACCCAGTAGGAGTGGAGGCAGGGACAAGAATGTGCTGATGACAGCCTTTGCCGAGGGAGGGTGGAAGTTGCCACCGGGGGTTCTGTTTCAGTCACAGATCGTGCTTGGGGGCAGAGTAGGGGGCAGTGAGCTATGGAGCAGTAACAGGCATAGTGACTTTGTTGCGCTTAAGCTCACAGTGACTTAGTTATATTGGGAAATACCTTGTTATTGTTTTTGACTTTGTGAGCGTGTGTGTATGAGAGAGAGAGTGGGGGCAGAGAGAGGGGGGGAGGGAGAGAATGCATTAAATTTTAAACAAGGAGGATAAGTAACATTTTTTTTGCATCTGATGAGATTTCTTCTGTGATGTTAAGAGATTCAATGTGATTGTAAATGGGGTGCTAGTGTCGGAGTCCAGACATAGGTTCAAAGAGTTGAAGAGGGAGATCCGGGGAGCTAGCCTCTTAATAAGAGAAGTGAACACCCAGTCATTGGTAAGACCACAAGTCTGGCAATACAATATGGCACCTGTGGTTTTGGTCCCGTTAAGATGGTGGTCTCGCCGTCTTTAATCTACTAATATCATTCTTCATTGCATGAAGTCCAGTGGGCCTGGCTGCAGCACAGTGTGGAGAACTGGGGGCAGCTGTGCCATTTAGCCCTTTGTGGAGGGAATTTTAGTGGTATAAATAGCAACAGTTATCAGTGTTGGAGAGCTTATGCTACTCTGCTCCAGGCACTGTGCTATGACCTGGGTTTACAGCGGAGAGATAGGAATACAAATAGGTGTGGGATCCGTTCCCGTGAAGCTGAAACCCACCACTCGCTGTGTCCTATTCCCATTGTGTCTTCTCCAGCCACTGTGCAACCCCATCAGGCACCTCCAGGGTTGGAAGTGTCCTGTAAAAGGGCTTCAGTGTCCTCAGTGAGCTCATCAAGTTGGCTCTGCCTTGAATGGTGGAAGAAAAGGCAGGACATTTCTTCTTTCCATTAGCTGGCGATTTTATAATCTGGGGATGGTTTCTGGTTACCGAAAATTGGTGAAACTATCTGGCGTGGCCAAGTTGTTAAGTATGAGATAAGAGTGGGGAAAGGGAGGGGCACCTGGGTGGCTCAGTCAATTGAGCATCCAACTCTTTTTCTTTTTTAAAATTTATTTATTGGGGGGGGGGGCAGAGAGAGAGAATCCCAAGCAGACTCTGCACCGTCAGCACTAAACCTGATGTGGGGCTCGAACTCATGAACCATGAGATCATGACCTGAGCCAAAACCAAGAGTCGGAAACTTAACTGACTGACCCACCCAGGTGCCCCGAGCATCTGACTCTTGATTTCGGCTCAGGTCATGATCTCACAGTCGTGGGATTGAGCCACACGTTGAGAGAGATTCCCTCTCCTCTGCTCATGTGCTCTCTTTCAAAATAAATAAATAAACATCAGGAAAAAAAAAAAAACACTGGGGAAAGGGAGCCGGAGATCATGGAGGAAGAGCAGGTCCTGAGCAATATTTCCCACTCTTGTGTGACACGCAGATACAAGAATGTGGTCAGTTACCAGAAGATGACGGGCATGGTGTGCAGATGGGCTTGGGGTTTAAAAGCAATCCTAGCAGCCCAGTTCTGTTAACTGATTTCCTGAATGCAATTATGGGAAGTGCCGTGTGCTAATGAAGATGGTCTGTGGAACAAAGGGGGAGGAATATGGATCAAGTTTGACCAATGAAGTTATCACTTTTTTTTACCCTGAGCACAGCTCTTCTTAATCTCTAGCCTAGTTGATCTGTTGGTTATAAAAACGTGCTTTCTTCAAACTGACATTTCTCATTTTGTAACCTCTTTTAGCAATATAAATCATTCTACACGTTATCCCAAATATATCTAATCCTGTCTAGTAAAGAAAGCTTGAGAGTTTCATAGCTCTGTAAACATTTAAGAAAAACAATGGGCTCACTCTAGTTACTTTTTAATCCTGTTGACTTGCCAAGGGAAAGAGAAAATCTTATCACCAAGCACAAATTGCAATTTATACCTGTCAAGATGTTATTCAATATATAAATCATCAACCTCCTCAGAAGGCTTTTACCCTCTAATATCTCTATTATTCCATATAAATAGGTAGTTACCAGAACCCAGCTGACTCATTGATCACAATTCAGCTTACTCCCAGAAGCATAAATAAATTGTTACACGTTTACCTTGTTACCTGGACACTGATATAGAATTGTTAACCAGGTGACTCCACACACACACAAAATTTCTTTTTTTATGGAAGTATAGCTGACGCACAACGTTACTTTAGTTTCACCTGTACCACATCACGAGTTAACAATTCTATACATTACCGCTCTATACACAAAGTTTTAATAGAACAACAATATCCTTGATTGTATCATGGAAATGTAAGAGACCAGTGCATTTTTCTGAATTTGTGCAATTACTTAGACATCATGAATCAAGGCCATTGTCAAGCCTTATTAATTAATTGTTAATGATTAACAGTTATTAATCATTAATTGTTAATGATTCAAGGAGAATCATTAACTAGAGGGATTGCTCTTCAGGATGATAACCCCTCAAAAGATAGGTTCCATTAGTTGGCCACACGCATTTGGCAGCCTTGTGGACTTTTTGACAGCTGAACAGCATATCTGTGTTTCAAGCATTGTGATCCTTTTTCTTAATGCAAGAGTGACAGTGTCACCTTAACCTGTTAACTCCTGTCTTCGACTCAGAAGGTCGAATCAGTCCTCCAAGGGAATTTTCAGAAGAACCACCTCCAAGATGATCACCTGAGATATCTCCAAGAAAAAAAGCTGAAATTCTAAATAACACCCATCAGAAGTCTATTCATGTTGATAAAGAAAGGATTTTCCCCTGAATACCACAGAGGCTCCATGAGAGCAAGATTGTTACCTGTTTGTTCACTGCTGTGTCACCTGCCCCTAGAACAGCACCTGAAACATCAGTCAAGATTAAGTTGTTTTCAATGAATCAGTATGGCCTTTGATAGTGAGGTAGTTCATGGTCGTCAGGCAAGGGCTGGGATTTGTGTTGGGATTTCAAGAACAAGAGAAGCCAAAGAGCAAAATTGAGAGGCTAAGCCATGACAGGACACATTTTACTGGACTGGGGTAGGTCTGAATACATTTCACTCATAATTAACCTATGGCTGTGGTCTGTATGCATTTTGATAATTTTCCTTTGAAAATGTGAGGCACACAGATGTCATCCCCAGTAAATTCTCTTTGTCCATGACCAGAACCACAAAAAGAGTCGTCCTGACTGGCCTCAGTACTCACTCCAGAATTATACGTATTTCTTCCCCCGTGTTCTGACACCATGGACTTTCCGGTTGATCTCTCCCATCTCGGGTCCACTTGGTTGTAGATTATTTGCAATGTCTGCAATCTCAGGGTTGCGATACTATCTGACGTTTGGTCATAACAAGTCTTTGAAAGCCAGTGTGTATTTTACATTTACAGCATTTCTCAGTTTGAACTGGCCACCTTTCAAGTGGTCAATAGCCACATGTGGCTGCTGGCCACAGTATTTGGACAGTGCAAGGTCTAGCAAGTCCACATGTTCTTCCACTCAGAGCATGTTGTGAGTTATGCTACATCTTAATTTCAACAATTCAGCCAAGTGGTGGCAGTAACTCAGTCATGGCATCATGCATTCTAAACCTGATGAGGCGGATTCCCACATTGCCCTTGTCTCTGCTACAGTGCTTACATCTGTTGTTGTTACTATTATAGTTATTTTTTTAATGTTTCTTGTTCACTGAATGTTTGATAAAAGAATTAGTGAAATGTGCGACTACAGAAAATATGATGAGTCGTGCATGACAAAGACTTTCTCCTTGACCAAACTTGAGTCAGGTTCCTCTGAGTCCACTTTCTGCCCAGACCCTGACCTCGGACTCTGCCTGTTTAGTCCAGTTTTAACAAGAATCCTGCCGAGTCAATTTATCAGAAATCTCCTACTCTGCCCTTGATATCTGATCAAATTCCTTATCCCCCACCTTCAATATTTTATGACCATGGCCTGCCTTCAGCAATAATCCTGTCCCATTGGTTGAGCCAGAATCCCCTGACTCTTACTCCTGATGTTCCCTCTTAACTTTCCATCCAATGACTCTCACCATGCTCTTTGGCTATAAATCTCCACTTGTCCTTGCTCTATTCAGAGTCGAGCCAGATCTTTCCCATATTACAAAATCCCATGGTAGTAGCATCCCTTGAATAAAATCTTCACTACTGCCTTTAGTATGTGTCCTGAATAATTTGTTTTTGTCTTAACAGTCAAGAAGATGCTAATGGAGAACCATGACAAAAAGCATAACTTCCTATAATGGCCATTTGTTGGGTTTACCTGACAAATATCCTTTTCCTTTTCCTCCAAGGTACTATCCTCCTCAATTCCAATGCTTGGTAGAACTGCCAGCTGGCCCAGGGGTGGGCAAGTGAGTCAGATGAGGCCAACATTAAAATTCTGATGAGAAATTGGGTCTTGAGGATTCAAACCAAAGATGAGAAGGGGTTGGTGTTCCATTATTCTGATGGTCCATTCATTCTTGCTTTCTTGGTTCCTGGATCGACTATAGCTCCTGCCTTTCTGAAGATAATGACCACTCATCTGAGTACACTGTTCACAGAGTCCCTTTATAGTGGCCCATGTGGGCCAAGGTGATGGAGCATAATAGGTTTCTGTAAGTTTTTAAAGACGCCTTTGTCCCCGTTGCACATGGCCTTTGGAGACGAAAGGTCTGGGTGGGAGTAGGATGATGGGAAAAGGTGAAGTTATAGCTACTCACTGATTTTGTGGTTGGTGGAAAGAAAGCAACAAACACATACAGGGCCAGGGGGGGTAGGTGAGTGGAGTGAGTATTCTTGACCCTACGAGGAATGGGGGGGAGAGATATTAATAATCCTTGTCTTCATAACTGCCCCTGAACTTTCCTCACAAAGAAAAATGTCCTAGTGTGGCTGTCCTAAACTTTGGCAAGCCCCTTAAATTTAACTGACTGCTAGGTCTGCTATTCCCTGCCAGATAGCTCTGATCATGATTTGATTGCCGTTTATTTTAACTGGACAGAGGAGGAAACAGCAGGTGATGGCCCCAGCTCCCGCACCTTCCGTGCAGAACATCTGTCAGCACCTATGGACATCTTCCCCACCCCTATTCTTATAAATGTCACTTAGTCGTTACATGGGATAGACAAATGCTGCTGGTTGGTGGTATGGACACACCAGACAAGCTGGGCCTTCAGTAAAACAAGGGATAGCTTTAATGACTGAAACTGAGCTGGGAACCCTAGGATTTACCAGCCTGCCAGGAAGTCACCCTGGAGGCACTTAACCTTTGCCCTTCCACAGATGTGGGCTTCACTTGGGGGTTTCCAACAAGCACTTTCTTTCTAGGGGCCCCACGTGGACCTCTGGCACTGCGCTTCTTGTATGTAATTCAGGCACTAATTTGCCTCCTTCCTGAAAACATATGGACTTGTATTTTTGGGGTGGGCCTAAGAGACCTTCAAGTGTTTAAGGATACACCACCAAGATGTCATGTAGCCCTAAGATGATTGCAGAGATCTACCTACAATAAGGCTACTCTTCGGTTACTCAGGAGAGTATTTCAGAAGAACAACTGACTTATTACGTATGCACGTATTGCAGACAGTTTTCCCTAAATGGGAGTCATCTAGTCAGGAAAGGTGGTACAAAACTTGTTCTTGACTCTAATGGACTGATCACCAGTGTGGCCATGGGAAGCAGTCAGGCCAGCCTAAACCCACTGCCTGGGGTTATTATGGATGTCAGAAATACCCTAGACTTCTTCCTTGAGGACCAAGGCAAAGGCTGTGCAATCACAAATACATCCTGCTACACCTGGGTTAATGCCTTGCACCCCATGGAAAGGTCAGTACAGAACCTTAGTGACAATAATGGTGTATAAGATTTGTTCAACTGGTTGGGTCTAGGACCCTAGAGGGCATGGCTGAGTTTAATACCACAAGATGGCTTCATCCTGCTGCTTAGGTCCTATTGATAGTAACTTTAAATGCTATATGAGACCAAAGGAATGGATTTGCTCCTAGCCTTTATTGGCCAGAGTTTCTTACTTGAAGGAAAATTCACAAGAAGCCAGGAGAATATAGAAATAAGGAGTAGATACTACGGGAGATGGTTCTCTCCACAGATCTTTCTATTTCTGCACATCTTGTGTGTAGAGGCATTGAAAGTCTTTGTTCCAGACTGTCTTTTCAAGGATGTTTATATAGTGAATATCCTTAAAATATTGAAAGAGTATCTCTTTCCAGAACAGATGACAGGTTTGCTTCTTGTCCCGTATAATAATGATGATAACGTCTCCCTCTAGGAAAAGTTCAACCAGACTTACTGTCCATTATAAAACACTTGGGGTCCCTAGTCTCAGGGATCCTCTGAAATGCAAGCCAGCCGTGTGCACAGCATCGGCCAGGGCTGCCCCATGTTACCTTCATGGTACCTGGGGAATGGGGGAACCAACGTGAACATGAAGTTCATGCTATTTGTTGTGCCGTTAGTAATAAAGTCCTTCGTTTCTGACCTAAATACCTTGTTTTCTGCTAGCATCCATGACATTGTGGCAGGCTAGCCACAGTAAAATTTTCAGACTCTTCACAATTCCTGATAAAAAGTAAAGTAGGCAGTTGAATTTCTAGATAGGGAGTTCAGAGGAACGGTCTGGGGCTTACAGGTCCTGAAACATCTCTCATGTGCAGATGAAGAGCCTGAACCTTAGAGATGAGCAGCTTATGCAAGGTTATGGCAAGGAACCTAGACCCAGGTGTATGTGCTTCTTGGTTAAGAATGGCTGTGAAATCGAGCTGCCTCAAATCTTGGTTCTTTTTGCTACTTCTTCTCAGACCCTGTTTCGTAATTTAGGAAATGGGGATAATAACAATATTGGCTAATGGGTTATTCTGACTTTTCAATGTTTTAATCCTTGTCAGACATTTACCACAAAGCTTACAACGTGCGTGCACACACACATGCACACACACACAGCACTCAAAAAACTGTTTCCTAATATTAACATTACTTATCAGTGCACTTTGTACCCACCACCAATTGGCTGTTTTGTCAAAAACTGATAAAAGCAGAACCGTCATATTAGGAACTCCTACGCCAAAGCATAAAGGCTATGAGAAACCAGCTCCTGGGAGGTTTTGTCTCAGCTGTGCATCCGTGATTAGAAGGTGACCAAACAGGCTGTGGGGACACAGTTTGCCCCTTCATGAAGCAGCTAGAGAAAACTTCAGGAGTTTTCTCTAAGATAACACCTTATCTTCCAAAGACCACCTAGGACAAGCCTGTGGTCTGTTAAAATCAGATTCTTGACTCAATAAGGTGAGGGAGAACATTCCACAGGAACCATAGAGTGCCGCTCGTCGCAAGTGAGGAGAAAAGCATCTTTTTCAAAGTTGGGCTAGAGGCTAGGAAGTTCAAGATCAAGGTCCTGGCAGATCTGATGTCTGGTGAGAGCCTGCTTTGTTGTTTGCAGACAGCTGTCTTCCTGCGGTGTCCTCGCATGGCAGGTTGCTGGAGAACGAGCTGTCACGTCTTTTCTTAGACAGGCATTCATCTCATTCACGGGGGCTCCAATCCCATGACCTGGTCTGAAAGGCCACACCTCCCAATGAGCGTTAGGATTCCGACATAACGAACTTGGGGAAGACACAACATTCAGTCCATGACAGGCATTGTCCATGAGGACAGGGTAGCCTAGCATTGGGTGTCCCCAGTAACACATGGGACTAGCAAAGCAGATCAGGGGGCATCACTGGTAAGAGACCAGTAATTCCTCAAGATGGGAGTCCTAGCCGCATTTTACAGTTATCGTGTGACCTTGGAGAAACAGTGATTCCTGTGACCTGTGCACCTGCCCTTATCTGCGCCTGGCCTCCTGGCCTAATTCTCAGCATGGCTGTTTCTCCCATCTTCAGCACAAACTGATCTCCACTTTTTTAATCCTGATACATTTTGGCCCTTTTGGAGTTAGTACGTTGTCCTTCAGAATTTGGTACTTTTGTATCTCCAACCATAGGAACTGCCAAAGGTCCAGGGTCCGAGGTCGCTGACCCCAGCCTCTTTGCTATTTCACAAGGTAGGGACTCCAGTCTTTCCTGCACCCTGTGCTTCTGCCAGAGGGTTCGTGTACATTGGCTTCTTGTTGTTGTTGTTTTTAATGAATTGCTTATCCATGTGTTTGAATGGTGGCAATCAAAAAAAGCCATCCACTGGGCTTTCAGTGAAAATGGTGTCAAAGCTGCACCCAGAAGTCGCTGGAGAAAGCTCCAAGAACTCTCAGTTGCTATGAGGCTAGAGGGAGAGAAAGAGAGAAAGAAAAAAAAATCTGCCTCTCTAGTTTTTGAAAGTCTGGGCAAAATGCTAGAGCTGTGCATTCAGCAGATGGAGACTCCATGCAGGGAAGCCCTCCTGGGCCCCATTTCCTTGTGCTCCTCTTCCAGGAGTGATCCTTAATTTGAGACTAGCATTTGGGAAGGAAGAGGAGCAGAGTGGGGTCCAGAAGGAGGGACCCAGAGACCATAGGACACAAGAGGGCAGGGTGCAGACTCTGTAGCCAGGCTGGTTCCTCCTCTGTGTTGACGTACAAGTGGATGCAGTCCATCAGGCACAGCGGTGCCTTTGACCCCTGTGGGGGGCTGTGCAGCGCCACAATCTTGGAAAGAGAAACTGCTGGTCGAGGTGACTTATTTTGGGCCCGGAAGGAGATGACAGCAACGTCAATAAAACAACTAAAGAATGATGTTGGAACTTGAAGGATGGTTTTTTATATCTCAACTTTCTCTCTTGGCTTCCCTCTCTCCGTATTGTGCTCTCAAACAAACTTTGGGCTCGATATTCCTGTTCATTGACTTACCCTTGTGTTGTGTCTTTTCTGCTACTCAGCCCAATGTGATACATTCTTGAACTGCGAAAACTCCCTTCCCCTCTCAAGATCTCGTCTGAATACCTAGTCTCTTTTCTGCACGTGCCATTGTCTCTTAGCCCACTAAAAATGTTAACTACAGGTATTGTAGAGCCCCGTTCTGCCTTTAAAAACAGATTCTCCATTTATAGAGATTGTCACATCTCTTTCATGGTGTCAGTTTTTCCTCAAAAGCTTGTGATGGTTGGTTATTAACAAATCTGACTTGAGAGTCCCTGATAACCTTGTGCTCTCTGCACCACAGAGGGTGGCCTGGGAGGAAGTCGTGCCTGAAGGCAGACCCTTTTCATGCTGCTGCCTGGCTCAAAGTGAGACATGAAGCCTTCACGGGGCACTTTCCAACTTTATGTCAAGGCGATGATAGGATGATCTGATACGTCAAAAAAAATTTGTATTTTTATTGTGTCTTCATAGCTTAGAAGTGAACAGGCATATGTTATGGGGATGCCGAATAAAAAAACATACAATATTAAACATTACTTTGGGCTCTTTTATAGAAACTGCTGTGCAGAAAAAATACTTTGCATTGTCAAATATAGAAAGAATTGATTTCTTTTAAGTCATCTTGTAGATAAAAAAGCTGTCTTCATGTAATATTCTTCTCCAGTTCTTTTTTTTTTTAATTTTTTTTTTAACGTTTATTTATTTTTGAGACAGAGAGAGACAGAGCATGAACGGGGGAGGGTCAGAGAGAGGGAGACACAGAATCCGAAACAGGCTTCAGGCTCTGAGTTGTCAGCCCAGAACCCGACGCGGGGCTCAAACTCACGGACTGCGAGATCATGACCTGAGCCGAAGTTGGCCGCTCAACCGACTGAGCCACCCAGGTGCCCCATCCAGTTCTTAATTGATGCTTAAGGTAGCAACAGACAGATCCTCTATCTTTCTAGATTTCTCTTGAAGCTTTTGTGTTAGCAACCCTTCCAATAAAAATCTTGAATGCTGATGAAATACAATTATTAGTTTGAATCCTACCAGTAACATGAATCTCTGAATCCACGTAAAATTGAAATATGTTTTAAGTTGAGCTCAGAATTCTTCGGTCTATTCATGCTTCTTGGGGAGGGGTTCTTGGTACCTTTCAGGTAGACAGCCAAGGGCACATATCGTTCTCCACAGCTCAAGCTTAGTCTTATGGAAAAGCTTGAACTAACAAGATTCAAATATAATATTTCTCTTTTATATTACTGTCCTTCAAATGCATTAATTTTTTTTAATAATAAAATTGTATTCTAGCGGGCTTATGCCAAGGGCAGGATCAGACTCCCCAAGATTGTAAACACATAGTATTTTCCTTTTTGGAAATTCCCTCTCTTCTTCCCTTCCAACAGAGAGGAAATTTTACAAAACTAGACAAAATACATGAGGCAATAGTTTCCATACGTTGTGCCAAAGTGACACAGATGACAGCCCCTGAGAGACGGGACAGTCAGGATGTGGCTCCTAGAATGGCCCCTAGCACTCAGTCTAGGGATAATTTCTTGACTCCAGTGCAGGTACCTGGCATGGGGGCCCCACTGCTGTGAAGAAGACACTGGCACCTGGGGCTACTGGGGTGGCTGAATCCTGCCGGCCAGCCACAGGTGGGCGGTCTCCCCACAGCCCACAGACCATGGCGCCCACCACTGTGCTCCACGGCTTTCTGTGGCCTGCGATCTGAGCTATGCTCCTTTCTCCCATCTAAAAAGTAGAATGCCTGTCTTGTTATTTGAGCTTGAAAATATTAATTTTAGGGGCACCTGGGTGGCTCAGTCGGTTAAGCAAGCGGCAGAATCTTGGTTTTGGCTCAGGTCACGATCTCATGGTTCATGAGATGGAGCCCCCCGTTGGGCTCTGTGCTGATAGCGCGGATCCTGCTTGGATTCTCTCTCTCACTCTCTCTCTGTCCCTCCCCCACTTACGCTGTCTCTGTCCCTCTCAAAATAAGTAAATAAACTTCAGAAAGAAAGAGAGAGAGAGAAAGGGAGAAAGAAAGAAAGAAAGAAAGAAAGAAAGAAAGAAAGAAAGAAAGAAAGAAAGAAAGAAAGAAAGAAAGGTTAATTTTAGGTAAGGATAGCTAGGAAGATTGTGAACAGGGTCGGGAAGCTTGGAAGTCCTTTGCTATGAGAAGCCGATATCATCGTTGGCACCACTCTGGTGATTTTTTTTTTTAATGTTTATTCATCTTTGAGAAAGAGAGAGAGGGAGAGAGAGCACGTGCACACGCTCACACAAGCGGGGGAGGGGCAGACAGAGAGAGGGGACAGAGGATCCAAAGCTGACTCTGAGCTGACAGCCGCGAGCCTGATGCCGGACTCAAACTCATAAACCACGAGATGGTAACCTAAGCTGAAGTCTGACGCTCAACCAACTGAGCCATCCAGGCGCCCCCCACCCTGGTGATCCTCAAGTGAATAGTTACCAGAAGGCCAATTGCCAAAAGGACAGTATAGAATGTTGGCCTTTTGACTTTTCTGTCGGCAACTGTGAAGCTGGGGAGATCCTGGCCTGGCTGAGGATTTTGGATTTCATTTCCTCCTAGCCCTTTGACCTTTCCCTGAAGCCCTGCAATAAAATGGTTTGATCCTGTGCCCCACCCCCGCCCCCGCCCCTCCACGAAAGAGGACATTTGGAGCCAACTGCACTCTGAGGAGTTCTCTGCTGTGCTATAACTTAAGAAATATGGTCTTACCCTCTGCTTGTGTGATCGTGGTTGGTCCGTGATTCTTGATTTCTGTAACCGTATGATCTGAGGTGCTCGTTTAGGGCAGCCATATCCAGTACCCAAGTGTTCTGATTTCTCACCTATGGGTTAGTATGACTTCCTCCACGTATAAAAGACTAGACCCCAGCAGTGTTTTCACCTTAGCAGAATTCACTGGAGGAAGGGCTTCATTTCCTTTCACCTGGACCAGAGAGTGGATGAAGGAAGGATGCAAGAAGGATGAGATCGTTATCCCCGAGTAGTACAGGGCAGAAGGCGCCACCATTAGTCCTAACTCAGCCTTTGCTAGAATCCATACCAACCACAGAGCGGAGACGGAGGGAGTCTAAAGCATGACAACAGCAGGCTTGAAGAACAAATGTCCTCTGTGGGGGCCCTCATCCTGCTCCACATAATTGTAGTTTATTGGGAAATGTCTGTAACTTGAGTTCAGGTGCAAAAAGACACAAAGTAATTAAAAGTTTATTTACGTTTATTTATTTATTTTGAGAGAGACAGAGACAGCATGAGCAGGGGAGGGGCAGAGAGAGAGAGGGAGAGAGAGAGAATCTCAAGCAGGCTCCACACTGTCAGGACACAGCCTGACATGGCACTCGAACCCATGTACCGTGAGATCATGACCTGAGCCGGAGTTAGATCTTTAACCAACTGAGCCACCCAGGTGCCCCAAGACACAAACTATTTATTTGTTTGTTTGCTTGTTTGTTTATTTTTTTATTATATTTATATATTTTTTATTTAATTTTTTTTTAAATTTACATCCAAATTGGTTAGCATGTGGTGCAACAATGATGTCAGGAGTAGATTCCTTAATGCCCTTTACCCATTTAGCCCATCCCCCCTCCCACAACCCCTCCAGTAACCCTCAGTTTGTTCTCCATATTTATGAGTCTCTTCTGTTTTGTCCCCCTCCCTGTTTTTATATTATTTTTGCTTCCCTTCCCTTATATTCATCTGTTTTGTCTCTTAAAGTCATCATATGAGTGAAGTCATATGATTTTTGTCTTTCTCTGACTGACTAATTTCACTTAGCATCATACTCTCCAGTTCTATCCACGTAGTTGCAAATGGCAAGATTTCGTTCTTTTTGATTGCCAAGTAATACTCCATTATATATATACACCACATCTTCTTTATCCATTCATCCATCAATGGACGTTTGGGCTCTTTCCATACTTTGGCTATTGTTGATAGTGCTGCTATAAACAAAGGGGTGCATGTGTCCCTTCGAAACAGCACACCTGTATCCCTTGACTAAATGCCTAGCAGTGCAATTGCTGGGTCGTAGGGTAGTTCTATTTTTAGTTTTTTGAGGAACCTCCATACTGTTTTCCAGAGTGGCTGCACCAGCTTGCATTGCCACCAACAATGCAAAAGAGATCCTCTTTTTCCACATCCTCGCCAACATCTTTTGTTGCCTGAGTTGTTAATGTGAGCCATTCTGACAGGTGTGAGGTGGTATCTCATTGTGGTTTTGATTTCTATTTCCCTGATGATGAGCTATGTGGAGCATTTTTTCATGTGTCGGTTGGCCATCTGGATGTCTTCTTTGGAGAAGTGTCTATTCATGTTTTTTACTCATTTCTTCACCAGATTATTTGTTTTTTGGGTGTTGAGTTTGGTAAATTCTTTATAGATTTTGAATACTAACCCTTTATCTGATATGTCGTTTGCAAATATCTTCTCCCATTCTGTTGGTTGCCTTTTAGTTTTGCTGATTGTTTCCTTCGCTGTGCAGAAGCTTTTTATCTTGATGAGGTCCCAATAGTTTATTTTTGCTCTTGTTTCCCTTGCCTATGGAGACATGTTGAGTAAGAAGTTGCTGCGGCCAAGGTCAAAGAGGTTTTTGCCTGCTTTCTCCTCGAGGATTTTGATGGCTTCCTCTCTTACATTGAGGTCTTTCATCCACTTTGAGTTTATTTTTGTGTATGGTGTAAGAAAGTGGTCTAGGTTCATTCTTCTGCATGTCGCTGTCC
The DNA here is from genome assembly GCF_028749965.1 of Puma concolor. NCBI lineage: Eukaryota > Metazoa > Chordata > Mammalia > Carnivora > Felidae > Puma > Puma concolor. Next base: position 12,436,933 of record NC_141677.1, read on the forward strand.
AGTTTTCCCAGCACCACTTGCTAAAGAGACTGTCTTTATTCCACTGGATATTCTTTCCTGCTTTGTCAAAGATTAGTTGGCCATACATTTGTGGGTCCATTTCTGGGTTCTCTATTCTGTTCCATTGATGTGAGTGTCTGTTCTTGTGCCAGTACCATACTGTCTTGATGATGACAGCTTTATAGTATAGCTTGAAGTCTGGGATTGTGATGCCTCCTGCTTGGGATTTCTTTTTCAAGATTGCTTTGGCTCTTCAGGGTCTTTTCTGGTTCCATACGAATTTTAGGATTATTTGTTCTAGCTCTGTGAAGAATGCTGGTGTTATTTTGGTAGGGATTGCATTGAATATGTAGACTGCTTTGGATAGTATCAACATTTTAACAATATTTGTTGTTCCTATCCAGAAGCATGGAATCTTTTTCCATTTTTTTGTGTCTTCTTCAATTTCTTTCATAAGTTTTCTATAGTTTTCAGTGTATAGATTTTTCACCTCTTTGATTAGATTTATTCCTAGGTATTTTATGGTTTTTGGTGCAATTGTAAATGGGATCGATTCCTTGACTTCTCTTTCTGTTGCTTCATTGTTGGTGAGGAATGCAACTGATTTCTGTGTGTTGATTTTATATCCTGCAACTGTGCTGAATTCATGAATCAACTCTAGCAGTTTTTTGGTGGAATCTTTTGGGTTTTCCACATAGAGTATCATGTCATCTGTGAAGAGGGAAAGTTTGATCTCCTCCTGGCCAATTTGGATGCCTTTTATTTCTTTGTGTTGTCTGATTGCAGAGGCTAAGACTTCCAATACTATGTTGAATAACAGTGGAGAGAGTGGACATCCCTGTCTTGTTCCTGACCTTAGGGAGAAAGCTCTCAGTTTTTCCTGATTGGGAATGATATTAGCATTGGGTCATTCATATATTGGCGTTTATGATCTCAAGGTATGCTTCTTCTACCCCTACTATCTTGAGGGTTTTCATCAAGAAAGGATGCTGTATTTTGTCAAATGCTTTCTCTGCATCTATTGAGAGGATCCTATGGTTCTTGTCCTTTCTTTTATTGATGTGATGAATCACGTTAATTGTTTTGTGGATATTAAACCAGCTCTGCATCCCAGGTATAAATCCCACTTGGTCGTGGTGAATAATTTGTTTAATGTATCGTTGTATCCAGTTGGCTAATATCTTGTTGAAGATTTTTGCATCCACGTTCATCAGGGAAATTGGTCTATAGTTCTCCTTTTTAGTGGGGTCTCTGTCTGATTTTGGAATCGAGGTAATGCTGGCTTCATAGAAAGAGTTTGGAAGTTTTCCTTCCATTTCTATTTATTGGAACACCTTCAAGAGAATAGGTATTAACTCTTCCTTAAATGTTTGGTAGAATTCTCCTGGAAAGCCATCTGGCCCTGGACTCCTGTTTTTTGGCAGATTTTTGATTACTAATTCGATTTCCTTACTGGTTATGGGTCTGTTCAAATTTTCTATTTCTTCTTGTTTCAGTTTTGATAATGTATATGTTTCTAGGAATTTGTGCATTTCTTCCAGATTGCCCATTTTATTGGCATATATTTGCTCATAATATTCTCTTATTATTGTTTTTATTTGTGCTGTGTTGGTTGTGATCTCTCCTCTTTCATTCTTGATTTTATTTATTTGGGTCCTTTCCTTTTTCTTTTTGATCAAACTTGGTAGTAGTTTATCAATTTTGTTAATTCTTTCAAAGAACCAGCTTCTGGTTTCATTGATGTGTTCTACTGTTATTTTTGTTTTTGGTTTCAATACCATTAATTTCTGCTCTAATCTTTATTATTTCCTGTCTTCTGCTGGTTTGGGGTTTTATTTGCTGTTCTTTTTCCAGCTCTTTAAGGCATAAGTTTAGGTTGTGTATCAGAGATCTTTATTCTTTCTTTAGGAAGGCCTGGATTGCTATATACTTTCCTCTTATGACTGCCTTTGCTGTGTTCCAGAGGTTTGGGGTTGTGGTGTTATCATTTTCATTGGCTTCCATATACTTTTTAATTTCCTCTTTAACTTCTTGGTTAGCCCATTCATTCTTTAGTAGTATGTTCTTCAGTCTCCAATTGTTACCTTTCCAAAGTTTTTCTTGTGGTTGATTTCGAGTTTCATAGCAAAATTATGCACGGTGTGATCTTGATTTTAAAAAAAAAAAATTTTTTTTAACGTTTATTTATTTTTGAGACAGAGAGAGACAGAGCATGAACAGGGGAGGGGCAGAGAGAGAGGGAGACACAGAATCTGGAACAGGCTCCAGGCTCTGAGCTGTCAGCACAGAGCCCGACGCGGGGCTCGAACTCACGGACCATGAGATCATGACCTGAGCAGAAGTCGGACGCTTAACCGACCAAGCCACCCAGGCGCCCCTGTGATCTTGATATTTTTGTACTTGCTGAGGGCTGATTTGTGTCCCAATATGTGGTCTGTTCTGGAGAATATTCCATATCCACTGGAGAAGAATGTATATTCTGCTGTTTTCGGATGAAATGTTTTGAATATATCTGTTAAGTCCATCTGGTCCAGTGTGTCATTCAAAGCCATTGTTTCCTTGTCGATTTTTTTGATTAGATGATCTGTCCATTGCTGTGAGTGGGGTGTTGAAGTCTCCTACTATTATGGTATTATTATCAATGAGTTTCTTTATGTTTGTGATTAATTGATTTATATATTTGGGTGTTCTCACATTTGGTGCATAAATGTTTACAATTGTTGGGTCTTCTTGGTGGATAGACCCCTTGATTATGATATAATGCCCTTCTGCTTCTCTTGATACGGTTTTTATTTTAAAGTCTAGATTGTCTGATATAAGTATGCCTAGTCTGGCTTTCTTTTGTTGACCATTAGCATGATAGATGGTTCTCTATCCCCTTACTTTCAATCTGAAGGTGTCTTTAGGTCTAAAGTGGGTCTCTTGTAAACAGAATATAGATGGGTGTTGTTTTCTTATCCATTCTGTTACCCCATGTCTTTTGATTGGAGCATTGAGTCCATTAATGTTTAGAGTTAGTATTGAAAGATATGAATTTATTGCCAATATGCCAATTCTTACTCTATTGCTTGTAGAGTTGGAGTTTCTGGTGGTGTTCTCTGGTCCTTTCTAATCTTTGTTGCTTTTGGTATTTATTTATTTATTATTTATTATTTTTAAATATATTTTCATCTTTTCTCCCCTCAGAGAGTCCCCCTTAAAATTTCTTGCAGGGCTTGTTTAGTGGTCACAAACTCCTTTAATTTTTGTTTGGGGAACTTTTGATCTTTCCTTATATTTTGAATGACAGCCTTGCTGGATAAAGAATTCTTGGCTGCATATTTTTCTAATTCAGCACATTGAATATATCCTGCCACTCCTTTCTGGCCTGCCAAATTTCTGTGGATAGGTCTGCTGCAAGCCTGATCTGTCTTCCCTTGTATGTTAGGGACTTTTTTTTCCCCCTTGCTGCTTTCATGATTCTCTCCTTGCCTGAGTATTTTGTGAATTTGACTATGATATGCCTTGTTGATGGTTGGGTTTTTGTTGAATCTAATGGGGGTCCTCTGTGCTTCCTGGAGTTTGATGTCTGTGTCTTTCCCCAGGTTAAAAAAAGTTTTCTGCTATGATTTGTTCACATAACCCTTCTACCCCTATTTCTCTCTCTTCCTCTTCTGGGACCCCTATGATTCTGATGCTGTTCCTTTTTAATGAGTCACTGATTTCTCTAATTCTTAAATTGTACTCTTTTGCCTTAATCTCCCTCTTTTTTCCTGCTTCATTATTCTTCATAAGTTTGTCCTCTATGTTGCTGATTGTCTGTTCTGCCTCATCCATCCTTGCCACCAGGGCATCCATCTGTGATTGCAGCTCAGTTATAGCATTTTTTATTTCATCCTGACTAATTTTTACTTCTTTTATCTCCACAGATAGGGATCCTAGTCTATTTTTGACTCCAGCTAGTATTCTTATTATCGTGATTCTAACTTCTGGGTCAGACATCTTGCTTGTGTCTGTGTTGGTTAAATCCTGGGCTGTCGTTTCTTCATCCTCTTTCTTTTGGGGTGAATTCCTTCGTTTCCTCATTTTGAAGGGAGAAAAGGAATCAATGAGGTAGAAAAATTAAAATGAAAAAAATTAAAATGAAAAAATATTAAAATTAAAAACACACACACACAAAATTGAATAAATGATGCTAGATCCTAGGTGTGTTTTGGTCTGGGTGTTGAAAGTGGCTTGATAGATTAGAGAAAAAAGGGGGGGGGAAGGAAATCATTTGAGAATTTGAAAAAAATGAATACACTGGAGTAGACTAAAATGAAATAATGGAAGTAAAATAGAATTTGAAAAAATTTACACAAAAGTAACGAATATAGTAGAAAAACTTAAATAAAAATATTTATAATAAAAACTAAAAATGAAAATGATTTTTTCTCTCTGTATTCAAGAAAAATAAAAGAAATGAAAAAGAGAAACAAGAAAAGTAAAAGAGGAAATTGTTTGAAAATTTGAAAAAGTGAATACACTGTAGTAGACTAAAATAAAATGATGGAAGTAAAATAGAATTTGAAAAAATTTACATAACAATAAAAAATATGGTACAAAAAATTAAAGAAAAATATTTTTAATAAAAATTGAAAATAAAAATGAATTTTTTCTCTTTCTGTATCCAAGAAAAAGAAAAGAAGTGAAAAATAGGGGGGAAAAAAAGAAAGAAAATTGAATAGATGGACCTGCTAACAGATTGAAATAGGACTGAAATTACTTCATTTTCCCCTATAAGTCAGACTATGAAGTGCTTTATAGTCCATAAACTAAACAGGCGGTGAGACTTGTGTTCTTGAAGAGCAAGGTTGGCCCCATTGGGCAGGGCTCAGTGTAACAGCTCCGTTCTACACTAGATGGCGCTGCTAGACTACTGGGGTGGAGTGTTGTGGCGCTCCTAAGTGCATATGCGCATGTGCAGGAGCGGTGAAAATGGCATCACCCAGCTACCCAGTCTCTAGTATCAGACCTCTGTTCTCCCTGATCAACAATCGTGCACCCGTGCTCTGTCTTCAGCTCTCATCCACTCCCTCCTTTTTCACTGTCCATGACCAAGCCCCAGGCAATACCTCTCTCCCGAGTTTTGTTTCAGATGTGGCTGTTTTCCCCGGCCCCTTACTTCTGAAGGACCGGGGCTTTGACTCTTTCCGCCCCTCTGTGGGAGGGTCTCACCGAGCAATGGCCGAATGAATGTCGGTTGCCCCCAGGAACACTTGCTGGACCCTTCTGCTGCCAGTGCCCTGAGATTGTGGCCAGGTGCCACCCGCCCCAGAAAAAGTTCGCGAGATAGTGTAGCAGCAGCGCCTCAGGGACTGTGGAAAATCACAACACACATCTGGCACCAGGCTTCACCCTTACTGACCTTGTTCCAGCACCAGCGAATGTGGCTGTTCTCTGGGGTCTGTTGGGACCAGGTGGCCTCAACAGTCTCTACAAATGTCCTTCCAGCAGTGGAACCACTTTTCCCTGTGTGGCCCAAGAACCTCCTGGACCCCACTCTGCTCCTGGGGATTTGCCCTTCCCACCAGAGCACCGCCGGGTATGGAGCTGCAGAGTTGCAGACAATGTGCTCTCCTTGTTTACGGTCTTAATGGAATTTAAATCCTCTCCTTTCTCCTTTCTCCCTTTTTAGTTTAGTCCCTGCGGCTGTTTCTCATTTTCTACTTTCTCTCCAGCTGCTTTTGGGGAGGGGTGCTTTTCCCGTATCCCCCCCCCTCCCCCCAGCCTCCGTCCTCTCTCCAACGGCAAAAGCGGCTGCCTGCCCGCTGCGGCTTCTTGCTCCCCAAGTTCACCTCTCTCCGCCATGTACCTGCTGAATTCTGTGGTTCAGGTTGTGTAGATTGTTGTGTTAACCCTCCGATCAGTTTTCTAGGTGTGTAGGATGGGTTAGTGTTGGTCTGGCTGCGTTTCATGGACGCGAGACACACAAAAAACTTCCAAGCTGTTCTGCCATCTTGGCTCCCCCTGCCCCCCCCCCCCCCCCGCTCTGTGTCAGGACACAAACCATTTAAAACTATTATTAGCAATACTTAACTAATGTATTAGTAACTATATGATTGATATCAGTAATTTAAGATTTTAAGCTAGTTTTTAAATTTGAGATAGTAATTTTTTTGTGACATTAATGCTTCAAGATAATAGAAACTAATAAGCATTTTATGGAATTTACGTATACACATTGTAAGAGATGGACAAGCTGGATAGCAAGGGAGATGTCAAATTATTGGAAGGAAACACACATAGTTAAAGAACCTGCTGTAAATTTGATATTAACATACAGCATGGTTTATATAATCTTGGTCTTTTAAATATTGTTTTAAATTTTCATGTCCTGATAACATGGTCCTCAATAATATTATGTTTTACTGAGTATTGTCAGCTGATACCACTATGGTAGGCCTTGGTCTGGAGAAGTGCTGAGAAGGTCAAGGTACAGCATCAATTTCAGTACCCCCACTTCGACAACATTAAATACTATTCATTCCATGCCTTCTATAAAAATTAAAATAGCAGTGGGGCACCTGGATGGCTCAGTCAGTTGAGTGTCGGACTTCGGCTCAGGTCGTGATCTTGCAGTTCGTGAGTTCGAGCCCCACATTGGGCTCTGTGCTGTTGGTGCAGAACCCACTTCAGATCCTCTGGCCTGCTTTCTTTCTCTCTGCCTCTCCCCCACTCATGCTCTCCTTTCAAAAATAAACAAAACATTTTAAAAAATTAAAATATCAGCTAATGTTTACTGAATGTCTACTCTGTGTCAGGGCAGGCTGTAGGATTGAGGATCTCATAGAACAAGATGAGCATCTTCCATTTAAAGAAACCGAATAAAGCTTACTATTCTCGTTGAAGGTCCTTGTTTTGGTTTTTAAAGGCATTATTTAGTGCCGCTGGGGGAAATGGCTTCTGATCCTACTTTCAAATGACAATCGCTTATTCTGTGAACTCACAAAGCCAAGCCTATGCCAATGGGTTCAGGAAGGGATGGGGGACTAACAATTCTTTCCCAGTTGAGTTTCAGTGAAATCTAAATGTAGTAGGTACCTATTAGGTGGTGTATTTATCTTTCTCCACTGCCACCCCCAACCTACATCCCTTTTCAGAAAACTGCTCATTCATAACTACAGGTTGGCTAAGGGAGCAGCCACATTTGGATAACAAGGCCTTGAACCTGGTACAAGAGTTAACCCCTTACCACGCCGAACCAACCAAATCCATTTGCGGAGAATTTGGAGGGATTACCAAGATATCCCTTCACAGACCCAGGTGGGTTTGAAAGGGGAGGGAGTAGGAGCCTGGCACCTGGGAGTGTCCATGTCCTGCTGTATAAACTGAGAAGCAGAAAAGGCTGGTCCACGGTACGAGGTGAAGAGGAGACAGATGTTCAGGGAGGAACAGGGGTACGAGAGTGTGGATCCTGGTGGTGTTTGGTTGCCCACTTCTGGTGTGTTTCTGGGATTAGATGTCCTGCAACCCCCATTCGCATAAGCCAACTTCCGCAATCAGAACGCTAAAGACCAGACTCCCATATTTCAAAGAAAATACTTTCCTGTTTACTAAACACTGGAGAGAAAACAAAAATCAGAAGCACTTGTTTCAAAATCAATGCTAGTATATTCCAGGAGTCATTAATATTTTGGAATTAGATGCCTTCTCCTCCTTCCACACCACTCCCTTAGAAGAAAGGTAAAAATCCAGTATAAGGTGTAATGATTGAGGTAGAACTATCTAAAAGACCCTGAGAGACCCTAAAAGACCCTGAGAGACCCACAGACCCTGGAGAGAGACTCACTGGTATAAACCCTGGGTCCACAACTTCGTAGGACTGTGACCTTGGATGAGTTACTATGCTTTTCCAAGGAAAGAAAACTCTAAAGGTTGCTGGAGGATTAAAAATGTTCAGTACATGTAAGGCTCTGAGAACAGTCCGGCACACAGAAAAATGCTGAATAAATGGGAGCTACCATTGCCCAGGCCATGCTGTGTTCTCCTCTTGCCAGAACAGAGTACAAGGGGTCATTTATACCCTTTCCCCACCCTGCAATAGATGCTCTGCACTCTAGAACTGTCCAGTGATCAATCAGAACTCCAAGTGAGTGCTATTTGAGTCAGAGCCAGCAATGTTAGCAATACTTCAAAAACAACTTCTCTGGATTATTTGTTTTCTGGGGCATTGAATTCGATAAGTTCTTTATAGATTTTGGATACTAACCCTTTATGTGATATGTCATTTGCAAATATCTTCTCCCATTCCGTCAGTTGCCAGGTGTGCTGTTTGACGGGAAACATGCACCCCAATGTTTAGAGCAGCATGATCAACAATAGTCAAAGTATGGAAAGAGCCAAGTGTCCATCAACAGATGAATGGATAAATAAGATGTAGTATATATATATATACAATGGAGTATTACTCAGCAATCAAAAGGAATGAAATCTTGCCATTCGCAACTGTGTGGATGGAACTAGAGGGTATTATGCTAAGTGAAATTAGTCAGAGAAAGACAACTATCATATGACTTCACTCATATGAGGACTTTAAGATACAAAACAGATGAACATAAGGGAAGGGAAGCAAAAATAATATAAAAACAGGGAGGGGGACAAAACATAAAAGACTCTTAAATATAGAGAACAAACAGAGGGTTGCTGCAGGGGTTGTGGGAGGGGGGATGCGCTAAATGGGTAAGGGGCATTAAGGCATCTACTCCTGAAATCATTGTTGCACTAGATGCTTGCTAACTTTGGTGTAAATTACAAAATTAATTAATTAATTAAAAAACAAATACATTTTAAAAAATGAAAAAAAATCAAAACAACTTCTTCTCATAGCTCCCTTAGAGGAGGCTGTTGGTCACCCATCATTGCAGAGCATTCACTTAAATATATATAAGTATATATTTGTATATTTATATTTATATAATGCATATAACTACGTGTCATAATTATAATGGGTATAATCTGTATCTTATGATACTTTGTTTTCTGTGCAGCTTTTATTAAAGAACTAAAATTTTTTATTTCAGAACTCCATATTTTGAATATGCTAAAAAGCCAGATAGTAAAATTAGAAATCCATCAATTGTGCTGGATGGCTGATGCATGGGGAGGGGCTGGAAGGAAAGAGGTGGCATAGATGACTGTTGTCACACTGGGAGACACGCGCATTTCAGGAATGTGATTCGGCCTGGCAGTCACTCCTATTAGTGATACAGAAAAATGAAAATCCTATTAAGCACTCATTTAAGGACCAAGTGCAAAGGACTGTTTTAAAGACCTCTAGAATAGGTACTCTTGTCTTTTTTCCAAACGAGAGCACAGCATTTGAAATATAAGCTACAATTTTCTTTTTCTTTTAATGTTTTTTTTTTTTTTGAGGAAGAGAGAGAAAGCGCGTGCGCGTGCATGCGAGTGGGGGAGGGGCAGAGAGAGATGGGGACAGGGGATCCAAAGCAGGTTCCTTGCTGACAGCAGCAAGCCCAATAAGGGGCTCGAACCCACGAACACCTGAGCCGAGTTGGAGCCTTAACCGACTGAGCCACCCAGGTGCCCCTAAGCTACAATCTTCTTAAGGAGAAGGTGGAGTCCTTGAAGGGAATCAGAAAATGGAAACCAGTGATCAAGGACTGTGACAAGGCAGAAGGGATCCTACCCCTGAGTGGAGATTGGGGCACAGATGGTGGGGAACAGAACCTCGCCCCACTGAGCCTGCACAGGAAGCACCAGACTCTTCAGGGGGTTCACGGGTCTGACCCTTGGAGAAGCAGCAGCACCAAGCAAAAGGGAGAAACCACATGAAACCAGTAAACGTGGTTTTGAATGAACCAAGGGAAAAGGCAGTAAACTTAAAAAGTTCCAGGCTCATGTAGAAACCCAGTGTTGCGAGGTTCCCGATGCCTTGGGGTACAGATTGACAGGAGGGAGAAACTCAGGGCCAACACAAACTCCCCTCCATCAGCCTCCTATGACTCGAATGGCTGTGCATTCAGCCTTTCCCTGTCTGCAGTCAATAGCTCCATGACCTTGTCCTGTGCTACGCCAGGTCATGTTTACCTCCCACTGTCTAAACATCAGTGGTGCTGATGTGGAAATGGGTTTTGGAGCCGACAGCCAAGAAAGAATTCCTGAGACGTCTTTGGTACAAAAAGGTGGCTTTATTAAAGCATGAGGACAGGGCCCGTGGGTAGAAAGAGAGAGCTGCACCGCACTGGGGTTGTGACCGGTGACTGATTATCTACTTTCAAGTTGGGAGGGAGTTAGAGATAGTGTAAACCTCCAAGGAATTTTGGAAGCAAGGTTTCCAGGACCTTGAGGGGGCTGGCTGTTGTTAGGAAAAGGTCGTTTACTACTGTTTACTAAAACCTTAGTTATGAGACCCTTCATATGTATACAGGGGGCCATATGCTTGGAGGATGATTGCTAACATATCTCTTGGGGGGTTAGAGATAAAGGAAGTTTCCAAAGGAATTTTTATATGTTAAGGTAGATTTACAGTGTCCTGGAGCTTGGGATGTTAAGCTAAGATTGCCTTTTGCGCTTAGCAAAGTATCAACATGGACTCAGCTGAGCTCCTAGAAGAAGGTCACTCTGCCTGTTTCAAGGACTTGTCAATGGGCTGTAAGTACTAAGAAAATTTAATTTTTTCTTTTGCCTTGTCCCCCACAGCAGTACTAGTCCTCACTGTGACCTCCCCAGGGTGGAGCAGGCTAGAGTTGGAAAGCGGGAGGAGTTAAGAAAAGGGTCCTAATGTAAAGGGTTCTGTTACATTACTCCCTGATCTGTTTTAGTCTTATTAAGAGTTGCAACATAGGGGCACCTGTGTGGCTCCGTGGGTTAAGCGTCCAACTCTTGATTTCAGCCCAGGTCATGATCTCGATCTCAGGGTTGTGAGCCCCTGTGGGGGGCTCTGTGCTGAGCATGGAGCCTGCTTGAGATTCTCTCTCTCTCTCTCTCTCTCTCTCTCTCTCTGCCATTCCCCCACTCATGCGCACGGGTACTCTCTCAAAAACAAATAAATAGGGGTACCTGGGTGACTCACTCGGTTAAGCACCCAACTTCAGCTCAGGCCCTGATCTCATGGTTTGTGGGTTCAAGCCCCATATTGGACTCTATGCTGACAACTCAGAGCCTGGCACCTGCTTCAGATTATGTGTCTTCCTCTCTCTCTGCCCCTCCCCTGCTCATGCTCTCTCTCACTCTCTCAAAAATAAGTGAAAAAATAACATTAAAAATAAATAAACATTAACAAAAAAGAGTTGCATTATACAAGTTAATGTGTGAAGAAATGGGGCAGAATTGTGGCATGAATTTTACCAGTTTTTTTAAATCTTAGAGTCTCTTGAACACATGTAGCACATTGAACACTAGCCAAACTCATTATGTTGGTGATTTTAAAAAGATCTTTCTCCATGTGACATTTTGTATTATATAAACTCAGCATTATTAATGATTCTGAATTATTTCATGTTTTTCTCTGTTGTATGATAAAGAGAAGAAAGTTTTATTTTCAAGAAATACTTTAGGGAAAAAAAATGGTCTCTTTCATTTTGGTTACTCTTCATTCCTATTGTTTTTTTTTTATTCTGCATTTGATTTTTTGTTTTTTTAGAGAGAGAGAGGCAAGCACGAGCCAGTAGGGGAGGAGCAGAGAGAGAGAGAGAGGGAGAAAGAGAATCCCAAGTAAGCTCCATGCTGCCTGCACAGAGCCCGATGTGGGCTTGATCCCACAATCCTAGGATCATGACCTGAGCCGAAATCAAGAGTTGGACATTTAACCAACTGAGCCACCCGAGTGTCCCATTCCTATTATTGTTTAAAAGAAAGAGAAATGTCTTGAGAAAAGGCCAGAAAAACCTAATGTCAAGCAAAAGGTCACTCGTATAAGTCACAGATACAAATCACCAGTGTCCCATTTACAGTACAGTGTGGGTAAGCACCAATATCCAGCTGGTTCACTCTCACAAATTAGTCTTGCCATTAAAAATACAAAGTATGTTATTATATTTTCGTCCCAACACTGTCAGGTTGAAGTAGAACACCTCGTCAACTGTTTCCTCTTTTATTAAAAAGACAAGTCAACCAAAACACAGTCACGGTAGAATGGCAATACGTTTGCTAGCATCATGGAAATGCAGACAGTGCAATCGAAGTCGCCCAATCTCTTAACACTGTAGTAACCTAACAAGGAGTTCTGGAGCCTTTGTTATTTAAAAAAATTGTTAGCCCTTTAACATAGTGCTTCAGAGAAAACCTCTAGCTGATGGGATTCTATGTACTAATACTGAAACCAGTAACCAAAAGGTTAACGGGACTAATAAACACAGCTGTAGACTAATAAGCAGAACTGCAAGTTTTTACCCAGGTCGCGTTCATTTGCCTTTGCATTTCCCTGTCTCTGCTTAGGTGAGGCAGATTTGAGGCTCTCCTTCGGGTCTCCTCCTTTGGCTGCCTCTCCAGTAAACTCTTTCCTTGCTGCAGATTCCATGGAATCGTCTTCCCAGGGATCGTCTTCCAGGGATCGTCTTCCCTGTGCATCAGGCTGGCACACTTGGGTTTGGTTACACAGCAACAGGTAGGATGATCATTTAGACATTCCGACTCTGATGAACTTCTTGGAAGAAGGTACAGCAAAACCCTGGATTGCGAGTAACTTGTTCTGCGAGTGTTCCACAAGACGAGCTAACATTTCTATTACATTTTCACTTGATAAACGAATGATGTCTTGCAACACAAGTAGTGTCTGATGTGAAACATCACATGATTACAACTGAGCCAATGGTTCTCCTCTCTCGTGTGCATGTGCTGCGGGATTGTAGTTGGTCGTCTCCCTTGCTCGGATGCTGGCTGTCAGGCCATGCTGTTTGGCCGAAATCAGTGATTTTTCAGAATGTTGGGAGGTGCCCACAACTGGCACTAGTGTATTTTTTGTCACCTCAAAGTGCCTATGGACAGTCCTTTGTTTTTCCAGACAAGAGTGAGCTTACCTGCAGATATAGACCCTTTCCTCTGCTGCCTTATTGCCGGTTACGTGAAATACAGTATATGGCAAGAGTTTATTAATACTATACTGTAGTCAACAATTGTGCAAGTGTATGCAATGGCCCCCATGCAGAAAAAGCTTCAAAAGAAAGGCGGTAAGAAGAAGGAGATGATTACAGTGGAAGTTAAAACGGAAATCGTCAAGAAACAGGACTGAGGTATGCGAGTGACCAAACTTGCAAGATATTATAAGAAGTCTACGTCTGCATCTCGTCTGCAGAGGAGGAGGAGAAAAAGGTGGAGAAATCCCTCTGTTCAAATGAGATTAGGGAGATGTGTAAAATGGTTGACACAGTGCAAAATTTTGCATGTGTTCCTTGTTAAAGTTGCATGAAAAGAAAGAGATTCCATTGAGCCAATAGATAGCAGTGATTCTATTAGTGAAAGTCGTCCTACACAATAACCCTCCTCTTTCTTGTCCCCCTCACACCAGCCATGAAGCTTTTCAAAGGTAAGTGCAGGTGAATTTGTTTACTTTGTCTTAAAATTTTGTATTATTATTTTGTATTATATGACAGTATTGTAATCATTTTTATGTGAATGTTTTTGAGTTGTGCAACAAATCATCTGAGTTTCCCTTATTTCTTACGGGGAGATTCACTTTGATATACAAGTGCTTTGGATTACAAGCATGTTTCTGGAATGAATTATGCTTGCAAACCAAGGTTTTACTGTACATCCTTTGCTAATGAAAGATCACTTTTCATCTTACTGCCTCTTCAAGAAATGCCAAATGTAAGCCATCTAAGAGAAATATTTAGGATATTGGAGAAATAAGATTCATGTTTTACTTAGGTAAGTCTCTTATAATCATGAAATGTACTTTTCTGAAATAAGCCTTGAGGAAGAATGTCAAGACAAAGTATCTTAGTACTTTCTTCCTAGAAAGTGAATTCATGCCACATATATACTGGTGAAGTTATAGAACAAAGATACACTAATCATCATGGTGATGGTATATACATTAAAGCTTGGGTGAATAAATTCAATTTCTACAAAATATGAATTTAAAGATTATATTTCCCTGTAACAAAACATAATATAGTATTTTACAACAAACATGTAACCCTACACTCAAGATTAAGAATTAAATTCCAGGGGGTGGCTCAGTCGGTTGAATGCCTGACTCTTGATTTTGGCTCAGGTCACGATCCCAGGGTCGTGGGAGTGAGCCCTGTGCTGGGCTCCGTGCTGAGTGTGGAGCCTGCTTAAGATTCTCTGTCTGCCCCTCTCTACTGCTCATGTGCTCGCTCTCTCTCTCAAAAAAAATTTTTTTTTTAAAGAATTAAATTCCATAGGAGAAGGAAAAAATTTTGTACTTAAAAATAGATTATTACAAGAGACTGTTTGCCCTTCATAGAAGAAAATTAGCCAGAAACTCAATTTCATAATGCTAAAAATCACAGTATATTCAGCTATTCCTTAACCCCACTTGGCTAATGTTCTTTTCTCTTTGTGTCATTATGATGACTGATAAAGTAAATATTTTTCCTCCTCCTTTTTTCTCTCTATCCAAGAATAACAAGTTCAGTGTTGCTTTCTCAAAAGTGCTTGCATCATTGATCTCACCCTCTCAAGGAAATATACTAGGGTTTTTTTTTAATTAAATTTAAATTGAATAGAAGCTAAATCAAAGTATTTAGGGTTTATAGTTTTTATTTCCACAAGAGGCACCAATTCTAGGATGGTCACCTGAGGAAGCCTTTGGGATTAAATGGAAAATTTAAACAATATCGATGGTTCAGTCAACAGATACTTACCAACAAGTGTGTGAAGGTGAAGTATGCGTGGTTGACTTTCTTGGCCCAATCCAGACCCCTGAGCAATTGCCATGGCCACATTGAAATGGCCCTACCCTAGGACTTCCCTCACCCTTAATCTCTTGTGTCCTAGGCTTTCAAGCCACCCCCTCTCTCCTGTACCCAATGCTTTCCTTCAATGTGGATTAGGTTCTATAATCTTACCATCACCAAGTCTTAAGGAAAACTCTCAGTTTTCATCTGTTTCACGATCTTCTAAGTTGCAGCCCTGCTCAGAATTTTGCCTTCTAACACTACCTGGGTCACTGATCATTTTACTTCCCAAACTGTCATTAATTAGAGATTTGCTAATTAGGGATTTGCAGTCTCAAACTTGAGCCATGATTTTGTTAGAATCAGAACAAAGAATATAGAGGGCTCCAGAAATAAAATAATTGAATTTAAGAATTTAGGAAAGAATAACACAAGTGTCCGGGTGCCTGGGTGGCTCAGTGGGTTAAGTGTCCGACTCTTGATTTCAGCTCAGGTCAAGATCTCACTGTTCTTCAGTTCAAGCCCCATGTCGGACTCTGCCCTGTCAGCCCAGAACCTGCTTGGGATTCTCTCCCACTCTGCCCCTCTCCTGCACTCTCCCTCTCTCTCCCAAAATAAATAAATAAACTTAAAAAAAAAAAAAGAATTACACAAGTGTCTGCCTATACACAAACACTCCTCACGGCCCCCCTGTTGTTGAAAACTCAGGAGAAAGAGAACATGTCCCCTCTCACCTCCTCAGTCTTTGGTAGCTGGAGTTGGCTTCCTCACTAGGAAAAGCAAAGGATCTCCCACCCACTGCATTGCCACAAATTTGTGGTGTGATTTCAGGCAACTAGAGTAACTTCTTGGTATTTTGGTACTAACCCCATGGGCTTGTTGGAAGAATTAAGTAAGTTAATACTTGTAAAGGGAAAAGGACGATGTCTGGCACGCAACAGCTATAGCAAAAGTAATACTTGCTTACCATGCAATCCAGTTTCATGGATGTCGACATACCCTTGGTGTGTGTGTGTGGGGGGGGGTGGTTTGCAGAATTTCAGAGCAGGGGTTAAAAAAAAACAACTGTAAGAATCTACTACTTTATTTCTAAGAAATTGGGGGAATTTCTGTGGGACCTGAATTTTAAAGTGTTTGACCGAGAGGATAATAATTTTGAATCCGGAGAAAGGTATTGCTATGGGCATAATCACCCCAGTGTGCATCCAATATGCTCACCATAAAAGTCAGTTACATTTCAACAGTTTTCTGGGTTGCCTCTTGTAAGCTTAGACCTCATGGTGCTCAGGTTGAATGATATAAATAGATAAGAAATCTGTTGGCACAATGAAACAGTGATTCTCAGACAATTTGACAGTTGTCTGTGGGCATTTTTGATTGTCACAACTGAGACAGCGCTCAAGGCCTCATGGATAGAGGTCAGAGGTGCTGCTCAACATCCTACACTGAGCAGGACAGCCTCCCCCCCATACTAAAGTATTATCTGGGCCCCAATGACTGTACTGCCAAGGTTGAGAAATCCTGATGTAGAGGAAGGATTACCAAGACTTGGCATGATGAGAATATTGGCTTTGAGCCACATGAATGTTATTTTCATTCATGCCCTTGCTATGGTCCCAAAAGGACAAGAAAATTATTTTTATCTCTTGCAGAGAGAACTTTTTAATTAAGGACACAAGACAACCTGGGGTCTGGATGTTAGTGTCCTGTTTCCTTGGCCAACCCAGCGTGCTCATGAATCCATCATCCTGTGGCAGGGATTCAAGTTATGTGCAAGTTCAGTAATATGGACTTCTGGTCCCCACTGTTGCCACTGTGCGATGCCTAATTTGCTGGCCACCGTCATTCATACTGAACCCCAACCTGGCACCCTGGTCTGAGATGACCAGCCAGCTACCTCGTAGAATGCCAGTGACTTTGGACTTCATTCTTCTTGGAAAAAGGAGGAATTTTTCCTTCACCGGGACAGACACATTCTGCATTTGGATTTGCCTTTTCTGTCTGCCCTGCCTCCCCCAGCATCATTATCTGAGGATTGTCTTTTGTAGCAGGAAATGATCAAGACTCAAGTAATGGGACAACCCATTTTGGACTATAAAACACAGCAGAACAGGGGTGCCTGGGTGGCTCAGTTGGTTGGGCGTCAGACTTTGGCTCAGGTCATGATCTCATGGTTTGTGAGTTCAAGCCCCATATTGGGCTCTGTGCTGACAGCTCAGAGCCTGGAGCCTGCTTCGGATCTGTATCTCCGTCTCTCTCTGCTCCTCCCTCACTCGTACTCTGTCTCTCTTTCCCTCTCTCAAAAATAAATGAACATTAAGAAAAAATTTTAAAACTATTAAAAAAAAACACAGTGGAACACATTAGAAAGAATAATCAAAAGATTTTTTAAGATTATAAATCAGATTGTTATATCTCCTGGTTTAAAGGACAGTTTTATAACGATTACTCTCATTAAACAAAATTGGATGTAATTTATCACTAAACCTGGTTTAAAGATGGGATAAAAGAAGTAGTTTTAATTGAAATAAATGGACAGGAAAAGCAACAAAAGATCTTATTTAAGTACAAATATCACTGGTTACAGTAAATATATATATATAAGCAGAGTATTGGAATCGTCTGATAGTGGTGGATAAATACATTATAACACTAGTGCACAAGAAAATGAGCAAATGTTTGGGAATAATCATAACCACAAAAATCTGTAATGTATACACAACATAAGTAATAAGTTCTGGTATCAAAACTTAAAAAAAAGATTATAAATCAGATTAAAAATTATTTTATCATGGCTTGTGTAAAAGAAATACTATTAAATTGCAAGAGACCTGCTGCACCACTTAAATAGGTGTTTGATCAGTAGTTGAAATGTTAAAGAACAGATTAAGTTCTGGCTTTCTGTCGATTAATTTGGAAAAACAGAATTCTGTTTTGAGAAGTGTGCTTTTAAAGCAAATTAGAAATGAATTGTGTAAGACACTTTTCCAAAAGGAGACATCCGGATGGCTAACAGATAGATGAAAAGATGCTCCACATCACTCATCATCAGGGAAATACAAATCCAAACCACAATGAGATACCACCTTACACCCGTCAGAATGGCTGAAATTAACCACTCAGGAAACAACAGATGTTGACGAGGATGTGGAGAAAGAGGAACCCTTTTGCACTGCTGGTGGGAATGCAAACTGATGTAGCCACTCTGGAGAACGGTATGGCTGTTCCTCAAAAAATTAAAAATAGAACTACCTTGCAACCCAGCAATTGCACTACTAGGTATTTATCCAGAGGATAGAGGAGTGCTGGTTCGAAGGGGCACATTCACCCCAATGTATATAGCAGCACTATCAACAATAGCCAAATTTTGGAAAGAGCCCAAATGTCCATTGACTGATGGATGGATGAAGAAGATGTGGTATATATATAACAGAATATTAGTGATCAAAAAGAATGAAATCTTAACATGTGCAACTATGTGGATGGAACTAAAATGCACTATGCTAAGTGAAATAAGTTAGGGAAAGACAAATATCATGTGACTTCACTCATATGTGAAATTTAAGAAGCAAAACAGATGAACATAGGGGGAGGAAAGGAAAATAAGATAAAACGAGAGAGGGAGGCAAACCAAAAGAAACTCTTAAATACAGAGAACAAGCTGAGGGTTACTGGAGGGGAGGGGAGTGGGGGGGATGGGCCAAGTGGGGGATGGGCATTAAGGAGGACACTTGTTGGGATGAGCACTGGGTGTTAAAAGTAAGTGATGAATCACTGGATTCTACTCCTGAAACCAACACTACACTATATGTTAACTAACTTGGATTAAATAAAATAATTTTTTTTAAAAAAATGAATTGGGTAAACACAAGAATACAAATCTCATAACCTTTATTAAATTTTTAAGTAATGCTGCAGAAAAGATTGCAGACTACCTTCCCTGCAGATCACAAGATAGCTGCTAATAGCTTCTAAGAAAGGACTTCTTTGCTTACCTCTATCCTGGTCATAGAATGAAACTCCTTCCAGAAGTCTGACTCGACCAACATTGGTCACCTACCCAACCTTGAACCAATGATAATTGTCTGGGGTTGTCATGCGTTGATTGGTTCTAACTTTGGTTTCTGGTTCTATTACCATAAGACCAATGGACTCAGCATGTTTGGCTTCGAGCCCTGTGGCTAGGAGAGAGATTATTATCTCTAGAATCACATGGATCATAAGGGGTACAAACGATTGATGAAAATGGGGGATCTGATGTAAAAGAGGTGGGGATGGATAGGTGCTGAGGGAAGAGTGTTCACAAGGAGCAAATTCTCTTTCCCTTGTTGTGAGAGTCAGTGCCAACACTAACTCTAACTCTCTCCTTCTTGTCTGTTTTCCTGGTTGAGCAAAAAGCCAAAACTAGTCAATGGCAACACCTATTTCAGCAAAAAACTTACTATGTCCTGGGGGTGGTATAGAGAGAGGAAGAACACATCAGTAAAACCTTTGGACCCAGAGAACGAAGGGTGCAGGGGAAAGGAAGCAGATGATTCGTGAGCTGTAACTCTGGGAAGAATTCTCTTGTCTTTCCCTCATCCAGCTCTCCTCTTGGGTTCCTATATCTCTGCATTCTTCTATGGGGAAAAATAAAACTGTATGTGTCACTAACTCAAGGCATCTGAAAGGCGGCAGCCAATCCCCCATTATAGTCGCTCTTGGTAGCATAGATAAAGCTGACTCACAAGGGAGGGCAGACCAAAGAGAAGATTCCAGAAACTGAGCAGGGCTTTGATAAAAATGTGCCTGAAACCTAATCCACTTTCTTACTTCCCGTTCATGAGAAAATAAAATTCATTGTTTTTTAATTCAGTTCTAAATGGAGATTTTGGGGGCGCCTGGGTGGCGCAGTCGGTTAAGCGTCCGACTTCAGCCAGGTTACGATCTCGCGGTCCGTGAGTTCAAGCCCCGCGTCAGGCTCTGGGCTGATGGCTCAGAGCCTGGAGCCTGTTTCCGATTCTGTGTCTCCCTCTCTCTCTGCCCCTCCCCCGTTCATGCTCTGTCTCTCTCTGTCCCAAAAATAAATAAAAAAACGTTAAATGGAGATTTTGTTATCTGCCCACTGTCTCCCCCAAAGGCTCTAAATTGATATTTTGTGATACAATGAGGTCATGAAGAGAATAGTGACCCTCTGAAGTCCATTCTGGGATCTTCCTTAATTACTAATCCTAATAGCAAAAATGCATGAGGACTACTCTTACTTTACACTGGCAAAAAGACCATGAATTCAGCCCTCAGGAATAAAACTTCAGGCACTCTGCTAAGCACAGATCCCTGACCAGTAGAGCTGCTGGCCTGATGGGGGAAGGAAGACGTGAACACCAGCTGTATCCTCTGACCACGTTTTACTTCAATCTGTACTTCCTGCTTTTCTTTGTCTTCTGTTTATTTAAAAAATTCTCCTTCTCTTTATGCCTACCTTTCACATCATTAACAGGAGTTTGGGCAATGGTTAAATTCACCGTGGATGTCAGCATATTAAGAAAATATTGGGTGGGGGGTGCCTGGGTAGCTCAGTATGTTAAGCGTCCAACTCTTGATTGCGGCTGGGGTCATGATCTCAGGATTCATGAATTCGAGCCCAGCATCAGGCTCTGCACTGACTGTGTGGAGCCTGCTTGGGATTCTCTCTCTCTGCCCCTCCCCTACTTATGCATGCACGCATTCGTGCGCACACACACTCCCTCTCTCTCTCTCAAAATAAATAAACTTTAAAAAACAAGTAAGGAAGTAATTGGATGGAATAAGAAATGGAATGAACTTTATTGGGAGCTTGTAAACTCTAAAAACATCTAAGTCTTTATTCTAGATGCAAAAGGTAGGCATGACTTTGGGTTGTCTTCCATTGGTCAGGGAATGAAAGTGTTTACAAGTTGCATATGGAAATTTGCAGAATCTCAGGAACATTTTGGGGAAGCCTCAGAAGAAGGATTTATAGTGTACATATGTGTGTATTCTGGCAAGTTAAGTACTATAATGTGGTGATGTTGGAATATAGGTGTGTTTTTTTCTGCTCAGCACCCATCCTTTGGAGAGTACCCACTCCATATGGTTCTTGATATGGGGAGGGAGCAGGAAGAGGATGGGAGAAGCTGGGAGAGCTGTCAGACCTGGATACTCCCAGGAATGGGCTTGTCTCACAGCTGTGGCGAGCTCACTAGTTGGCTGGGAGCAGCCTGTGGGCAGCATGGGCTCTGAGCTAACCTAACGATAGATTCCAGAGCACAGCATCTCTGAGATCTGAGAGGTCCATTCTCCTTGCCTGCACGATCAGTAAGAGAAGGGAACATGCCAGCCTATCCACTCCCACTACAAAGGAAGTGAGACTAAGCGGGTCAATGACATACTCTTTCAGGAATTTCGATTCCCAAGGAGAAAACCCACAACAGACTTAAGGTCAGAAGCAGAGTCACAGTATGGCAGGACCCACAGGAAGGTTCCTGCTGCTGAAGACTTTGGTGCTGCCATAATCAATTTCAAGATTTTTTTGGTTCAGCACTTTCTTTGACTATATGAACTGTTCAGTATAATTGTAATACATCCCTTTCTTTTGAAAAATTTTGGAATTATTTTCTATTGCTTGTATATGTCAAAATCATAGCTGAGGTGGGGGAAAGGGCTAGTTTTTGAAAATAAAGATGCTTTTAGAGAAATATAAAAGTTTGTACATTATACATAAGTGTAAAAATCTTTTTTTTTAATTTTTTTCAACGTTTTTTATTTATTTTTGGGACAGAGAGAGACAGAGCATGAACGGGGGAGGGGCAGAGAGAAAGGGAGACACAGAATCGGAAACAGGCTCCAGGCTCCGAGCCATCAGCCCAGAGCCTGATGCGGGGCTCGAACACGGACCGCGAGATCGTGACCTGGCTGAAGTCGGACGCTTAACCGACTGCGTCACCCAGGTGCCCCCATAAGTGTAAAAATCTTTAAAAATTACATGGGGTGCCTGGGTGGCTCAGTTGGTTAAGCATCTGACTTAGCCTCAGGTCATGATGTCATGATTCTTGAGTTTGAGCCCCATGTTGGGCTCTGTGCTGACAGCACAGAGCCTGGAGCCTGCTTTGGATTCTGTGTCTCCCTCTCTCTGCCCCTCCCCTGCTCGTGCTCTCTCTCTCTTTCTCTCTCAAAAATAAACATTGAAAATTTTAAAAATACATAAAAATCTTTAAAAATTACATACATGATATTATGTGTTCTGGAAAGCTATTTTTTCGTTTAGTATATGTTTCAGATTTCATCTATGTCTATAGTTCATTACGAAATACTCCACTGATTGAATATACTGTTCATGAGAATGGTATACCCATTCTTTTCTTCATGAACAGTAAGAAGAGTTATACCTTTTTGCAATTACAAAGCTGAGAGTACATGTATGTGTCCTTTGTGCACCTATACAAACATTCCTTTAGAATTCATACCTGAGAAGGTAACTGCTGTGTCTTAAGGTACCCACTTCTTTAACTGTAAGGGTATTGCCAGTTGCTCTTCATAGTGGTTGAAAATTTTACTCTCTTTCTTTAGGAATACAGCAAATTTCTCATTGTTCCACATCATTGAAATACTTGGTATCTTTAGATTCTTAAATATGGCATACTTACAAAATGGAACATTATTTGACAGTAAAAAGAAATTAACTGATACATACTAGAACACAAGTGAACCCTGAAAATACTATGCTAAATGAAAGAAGCACGTCCCAAAAGACTACATATTATACAATTCCATTTGTATAAAATGCCCAGAATAGGCAAAGTGACCAAGACAGAAAGTAAATTAATGATTTCCAGAAGCTGAGGGGTTGGAGGGAAATGGGGGATGCATGCCAGTGGGTATAGGGTTTCTTTTGGGGATGATGGAAATGTTCCAAAATTGATTGTGGCGATGTTTTCACAATATTGTCAATATACTAAAGGCATTGAACTGTGCACTTTAAATGGGTGAATTATATGGTATATAAATTATATCTCAATAAGGGTATTATCAAAAAAAATGGAGACTACTGGTCTACATAGAGTAGGAAATACTAGACACAGTAATAGCGTAACTGATGGCGAAATGTGAAATAGAGAAGACACTGATTTGTACTGCTTACCGCAGGTGGAGTAAATCAGAGGCGACAGAGATTTCAGATAGACTGACAGAAATGTGGGATTATGAGTTGAGATGACACCTATGTGGGAGAGTGTACAGATTTTGTTGGCATCACTGTGTGTCTCCAACAGCTGTGATTTCAGGGACTGTCAAAGTCTAGTGATGTTGAGTGGCAGGGAGCTTGGGTGTCCTACACAATATAATAGGTAGATGCTGCCTTCTTTCTTTCTGATGTGCTGTAGTTAAAGGATTCTGTGAACATCCAAGTTAACCAAAATTGTAAGTTCTTTTTTAAATAGTTAAAGGACAGAAAGTAATTTTAACTGCGTCAAATGTGGTCCATCGAGGACTAGGATTGACTTCAAACTACCGTGTGCACTTCTTATTCTTTTCTTTACAAGTTTTTATTTAAATTCAAGTTAGTTAACATACAGCATAGTATTAGTTTCAGGTGTTCAGTACAGTGATTCAACACTTGTACATCACCCGGTGCTCATGACAAGTGTACTCCTTAATCTCCAGCACCTATTTCACCCATCCCCCCACCCCCTCCCCTCTGGTACCCATTAGTTCCTTCTCTATAATTAAGAGTCTGTTTCTTGGTTTCTCTCTCTCTCTTTTTCCCTTTGCTTATTTGTTTTGTTTCTTAAATCCCAAATATGAGTGAAATAATATGTATTTGTCTTTCTCTGACTGTATTATCTTGCTTAGCACGATACTCTCTAGCTCCTTCCATGTGTTTGCAAATGGCAAGATTTCACTTTTTATGGCTGAGTAATATCCCATTGTATATAATGGATATTACACACACACACATACACACACGCCACTTTTTCTTTATCCATTTATCAATTGATGGACACTTGGGCTGTTTCCATACTTTGTCTATTGTAAATAATGCTGATATAAACATGGGGGTGCATGTATCCTTTTGAGTTAGTATTTTTGTATCCTTTGGGCAAATACCTAGTAGTGCAATTGCTGGATTGTAGGGTAGTTCTATTTTTAAGTTTTTGATGAATCTTCATACCATTTTCCAGAGTGGCTTCATCAGTTTGCATTCCCACCAACAATGTAAGAGGGTTCCCCTGTCTCCACATCCTTGCCAACACCTGTTGTTTCTGGTGTTGTTGGTTTTAGCCATTCTGGCAGATGTGAGGTGATATCACATTGTAGTTTTGATTTGCCATTTCCCTGATGATAAGTGATGTTGAGTACCTTTTCATGTGTCTTTTGGGCTCCCATATGTTTTCTTTGGAAAATTGTCTATTCATGTCTTCTGCCCATTTATAAATCAGATTATTCATTTTGGGGGTGTTGAATTCCATAAGTTCTTTATATATTTTGGATACTAACCCTTTATTGGATATGTTATCTGCAAATAACTTCTCCCATTCACTAGGTTGCCTATTAGTTTTGTTGATTTTTTTCCTTCACCGTGCAGAAGCTTTTTATTTTTATGTGATTTCAATAGTTTATTTTTTATTTTATTTCTCTTGCATTAGGAGACATATCTGGAAATAATTTGCTGTGGCTGATGTCAAAAAAGCTACCACCTGTGTTCTCTTCTCGGCTTTTTATTGCTTCAGGTCTCATAGTTAGGTCTTTAATCCATTTTGAATTTATTTTTTTAAGTTTATTTATTTATTTTGAGAGAAACAGAGAGAGTGCAAATGGGGGAGGGCAGAGAGAGAGAGGGAGAGAGAGAATCCTAAGCAGGCTCCACGCCATAAGCACAGAACCGGACACGGGGCTTGAACCCACGAAGCTGTGAGATCACGACCTGAGCCAAAACCAAGAGAAGAGTAGGATGCTTAACTGACTGAGTCACCCAGGTGCCCCCCATTTTGAATTTATTTTTGTGTATGATGCAAGAAAGTGGTCCAGTTTCATTCTTTTGCATGTTGCTGTCCAGTTTTCCCAACATCGTTTGTTGAAGAGACTGTCTTTTGCCCATTGGATATTCTTTCCTGCTTTGTCAAAGATTGACTATATAGTTGTAGGTTCATTTCTGGGATTTTTATTCTGTTCAATCTATGTGTCTATTTTTGTGCCAGTACCATACTGTTTTGATTACTACAGCTCCAGCTTTGTTTTTCTTTTCTTTTCTTTTCTTTCTTTTTTTGTTTTTTTAAAGTAGGCTCCATGCCCCAATTCAGGGCTTGAACTCACAACACTGAGATCAAGAGTCAGATGTTTAACCAACTGAGTCACCCAGGCACCCCTGTTTTTGTTTTTCAAGGTTGCTTTGGCTGATTGAATCAGGGTCTTTTGTGGTTCCATAAAAATTTGGGGATTGTTTGTTCTAGCTCTGTGAAAAATGCTGTTGGTGCTTTAATAGGGATTGTATCAAATGTGCAGATTGCTTGGGGTGGTATAGGCATTTTAACAATATTTGTTTTCTAATCCATGAGCATGAAACGTCCTTCCATTTCTTTGTGTTGTCTTCAATTTCTTTCATCAGTGTTTTATAGTTTGCACAGTATAGGTCTTTCACTGCTTTGGTTAGGTTCATTCCTAGGTATTTTACTTTTTGGGTGCAGTCATAAATGGGATTGATGCCTTAATTTCTCTTTCTGCTGCTTCTTTATTAGTGTATAGGAATGCAACAGATTTCTGTACATTGATTTTGTATCCTGCAACTTTACTGAATTCGTCTATCAGTTCTAGCAGTGTTTTGGTAGTCTTTCAGGTTTTCTAACATAAAGTATCATGTCATCCACAAACAGTGAAAGTTTGGCTTCTTCCTTACCAATTTGGATGCCTTTTATTCCTTTCTGTTGTCTAAATGCTGTGGCTAGGACTTCCATTACTATGGTGAATAGAAGTGGTGAGAGTGGGCATCCCTGTCATGTTCCTGACTGTAGAATAAAATCTCTCAGATTTCCCCATTGAGGATGATGTTAGCTGTGGGTTTTTCATATGTGGTCTTTATTATGTTGAGGTATGTTCCCTCTAAACCTACTTTGTTGAGGGTTATTTATCATGAATGGATGTTGTACTTTTTCAAATGCTTTTTCTGTGTCTATTGAAGTGATCATATGGTTCTTTTCCTTTCTCTTATTGATGTAATGTATCTCATTGGTATGTTTTCAAACACTGAGCCTCTCCTGCAACCCAGGAAAATATCCCACTTGACCTGGTAAATGATTTTTTAATGTATTTTTGGATTCCGTTTGCTAGTATTTTATTGAGAAATTTTGTATCTATGTTCATCAAGGATATTGGCCTGTAGTTCTGTTTTCTAGTGGTGCCTTTACCTGGCTTGGGTATCAGGGTAATGCTGGCCTCATAGAATAAATTTGGAAGTTTTCCTTCCTTTTCTATGTTTTTTGGAATAGTTTGAGAAGAGTAGGTATTAACTCTTAATGGAATGTTTGGCCTGTGAAGCCATCTGGTCCTGGACTTTCGTTTGTTGGGAGTTTTTTGATTACTGATTCAATTTCTTTGCTGGTTATTGGTCTGTTCAAGTTTTCAATTTCTTTCTGTTTCAGTTTTTTTTTTTTTAATTTTTTTTTCAACGTTTATTTATTTTTGGGACAGAGAGAGACAGAGCATGAACGGGGGAGGGGCAGAGAGAGAGGGAGACACAGAATCGGAAACCGGTTCCAGGCTCTGAGCCATCAGCCCAGAGCCTGACGCCGGGCTCGAACTCACGGACCGCGAGATCGTGACCTGGCTGAAGTCGGACGCTTAACCGACTGCGCCACCCAGGCGCCCCTCTGTTTCAGTTTTGATAGTTTATACGTTTCTAAGAAGTTACCCATTTCTTCTGGGTTGTCCAATTTGTTGCTATATATAATATTGTATTCTCTCTCTCTCTCTCTCTATATATATATATATATATATAATTATATAATATTATAATTGTTGGTATTTCTGTGGTGTTGGTTGTTATTTCTCTCTCATTTGTGATTCTATTTAGAACTGTTTTTTCCTATTTACTTATTTATTTATTCTTTTGAGCTCACACACTCACGTGAATGGGGGAGGGGCAGAGGGGAAGGGAGAGAGAGAAAGAGAGAATCTTAAGCAGGGCTCCACAAGCGCTCTCTCAGGACTCCCCCCTCACAACCATGAGATCATGAAATGAGCCAAAATCAAGAGTCAGTGCTTAGCCCAATGAGCCACCCAGGCACCCCTAGGCCTTCTTATTCTTGTCGGAGAGCACACCTGCTTGTCAGCACTGTTTTCTCATTCTTTTTGTTTTGTTTTGTTTTCTGCATTCTTGATGGAGAATTATAATGCTTGATGAAATTATAATGCTCCTAATACTATACAGTACATGCTCTAAAAGATGCTAAATAGAGCATAAATCTGTAATTACTGGTTAGTAATGGGAGAAGCTATATTCTTAATTGTGGTTTTGGTGATATTACTCTCTTGGTTCATAGCCACTTACATCTGAATGGGTTTTCATTATATATGGGACTATAGTTCTAGATTTTCCAGAGGTCTTGATTTAGCATGGTTTAACTATTGTCAAGAATAATAAACAGTGAAGGATATCTAAAAGTAATCCAGACTAGGATATTCCCTTAGAAAGTATCTATCTCCATATCTATCTATCTATCTATCTATCTATCTATCTATCTATCTATCTATCTATTTATCTATCTATAACATTTATATGTTATATATTAAATACTATAAATATATATAAATATAAAGTCTCTGACCATATATACCAACTTAGAGGTTTGAAAATTTCCTCATAAAGAGTTATCATGAATAAAATTCTCTCTTGAAAGACTGTATTTTATTCACTTATGTCCATACTATTTCAAGAGTTTTCAAGGAATAGTCACTTCATAAGCTAGCTCTATGTTGATCATCGTTATAGTTTTCTGCAAGCATGACATTTGGAACATATTATCTAAATAATTCTGGAATTTGGACTTCTCATTTTTCAAAAGCTTCACTTGTGAAATAAAAACTTTAAAAAACTATGGTCTTGGGGCACCTGGGTGGCTCAGTTGGTTAAGCATTTGACTCTTGATTTCGGCTTAGGTCGTTATCATGGTTCATGAGTTCAAGCCCCTCATCAGGCTCTGTCTGTTAGCACAAGATTCTCTCCCTCCTTCTATCTCTACCCCTTTCCTGCTCATGCTCTCTCTCTCTCTCTGAAAATAAATAAAATAAACATTAAAAAATTTTTTTAAACGTATAGTTTTAAAATGTATATATTTTAGAGGTACTTGGGTAGCTCAGTCAATTGAGCATCAGACTCTTGATTTCCACTCAGGTCATGATCCCAGGGCCATGGGATTGAGCCCTGCATCAGCTCCACACTGAGCATAAAACCTGCTTAAGATTCTCTCTGTCTCCCTCTGCCCCTCTCCCTCACTTACACGATCCCTCTCTTTCTCTCTCTCTCTCTCTCAAATAAAAAAAATAGGGATGCCTGAGTGGCTCAGTTGGTTAAGCATCTGACTCTTGGTTTCAGCTCAGGTCATGATCTCATGGTTCATGAGTTCAAGCCCCACGTTGAGCTCTGTACTGGCAGTTCAGAACCAGATTAGGATTCTCTCTCTCCCTCTCTCTCTGCTCCTCCCCTGTTCATGGTCTCTCTTTCTCAAAATAAATAAACTTTTAAAAAATAAAATTAAATAATAAAAAAAGAAATAAACGTATATATTTTATGCTCTGAAGATGATTTGTTATCAAGCAAGCCTTGCCAAAAGACCATTTGACAAAATGGATTTTCCGGAAGCCTAGAATCTTTATTAATAACACCATTACCTTAATGTCCTATAAGGAGATGTGTGCATTTTAGCAAGGCTAAGTGTTTTTTAACCTGGAAAGAGCCCCTAATTGAGTAAATGAATCTGGTGAAACGTACTAGGCATCTGGTGAAAAGGGCTGATGTCAAGGAAAAATCCTAAAAGGCTGGAAAAAGGATGGCCACTTCAGTGGCTATTAGGAGTCCAGGAGGTGTGGACACTAGTGAACCAGGCGGCTGGGGGTGGCATGAAGGGGGTCTAGGGGAGTGGTGCACCGACTCATTCTCATGGCGGCAGCATCTGCTGAGCGGTTGACAGGTGGGACAGGTCAGACTTGCAGATTTTTCAATAATCCAGCAACTTGGATATAAATGTGAATTAAATGTTGACAACTAACTACATTTTTAAATAGTCTGTAGGTCAACAATTTACAAGCCAGATGGGTTGGGCCAGAGGAGTCTGAAACCCTCACAGTGGAACATTTCCCAAAGGAAGCTGAAGAATACCGAGCGTTGAGGTTGACCTCTTCTTAGCTAAGCCTAGGGCTAACGGCATTAGGGATTCTCCCCTCTGCTTTTGTGGACTCTCCATGATTAAGCTTCACACAGTGTCTCTGTGCACCCAGCCAGCTCGTTCCCTGAAGCTGGAGTTCAAAGTCAATCAATGCTCAATCCCTCACCATTTTCGGAACCAGCAGAGGCCCTGTCCTTTCCCAGAAGTCACAAGTAAATCTTCTGCATTGAATAAAATTATGGGAAATGCAGCTGCTTCTACTTCTGCCTGGGATCTAAGAGCATGAAACACATTTCCCTTATTCCACTTTGCTCCTATATACTGATTAGTACTTAGGTTCTTCAGTAACAAATCACTGAGAGCTTGGAGAATAAATGTCAGGCCAGACAGAATCTTTTTTTTTTGAATATAATTTATTGTCAAACTGGCTTATATAAGCTACCCAGTACTCATTCCAACAGATTTCTTTTAAAATGTTTTTAATGCTTATTTATTCTTGAGAGAGACAGAGCATGAGTGACGGAGGGGTAGAGAGAGAGGGAGACACAGAATCCGAAGCAGGCTTCAGGCTCTGAGCTGTCAGCCCAGAGCCTGACACGGAGCTCAAACTCACGAACGGTGAGATCATGACCTGAGCCAGAGTCAAATGCTTAACCGACTGAGCCACCCAGGCTCCCCCAAACAGCTTTTTTAAAAATGTTTATTTATTTTTGAGAGAGAGAGGGTGAATGGGGGAGGGATGGGGGGGGGGGGGTGACAGAGGATCATAGTGGGCTCTGTCCTGACAGCAGAAAGCCCGATGTGGGGCTCGAACTCACAAACCGTGAGATCATGACCTGAGCCGAAGTCAGATGCTTAACCGACTGAGCCACCTGCGCACTCCCAACCAGACTCTTAAATACAGTGGTTGCCAGAGGTGAGGTGGGTGGGGGAGGGAATGGGTGAAATAGGAAAAGGGGATTGAAAGGTACAAACTTCCAGTCATAAAATGACCAAGTCACGGAGAAGAAGAGTACAGCACAGGGACTATAGTCAATAACGTTGGAATAACAGATGGTGACAGCACCTGCCACGAGCATTCTGTAATGTACAGAATTATCGAATCCGTATGTTGTACACCTGCCACTAATACCAGCCACTAATCCGTATGTTGTACACCTGCCACTAATACCAACATACCAGCATGGTATGTTAAGTACACTTCAATAAAAAGGAAAAAAACGCGCCAGGGAGTTGGTGTTAGAAACCCGCTACTAAGCCAGTTAAGGTTCCGCAGTGGTTACAGAACCCGAGCTCCGGAACCAACTGTCTGGTTCAAATTGTGACTCCACTGCTTCCTTAGTACCTGCCTGTGCTTAACCCATCTGTAAGGTGGGGATAATCAACTACCTATTTATGAGGTTGTTGTGAGGATTAACTAAGTGAATACTCAGTGCACCATACAGCTTGCTATTATCAGAAAAATGTTACTTTGGAAATGTGAGGAAAGCTGGGCCTCAGAGAAGCTAACCGACTTGCCCAAAGTCACACCACTTCAAAAAAAAAAAAAAAAATAGAAAAACTAGGTGTCGAAATTTGAATTCCAGTATAAATCTAAACATAGTCCTCTGGGCTATTTACCCCACCCCCCAATTTTGTCATAATGATGTTGAGTTTGTGTGATTGCTTAATATATGTGATTTGTGGGGCGCCAGGGGGGCTCAGGCAGTTGAGCATCCGACTTCAGCTCAGGTCATGATCTCGCGGTCTGTGAGTTTGAGCCCCGCATCAGGCTCTGTGCTGATGGCTCAGAGCCTGGAGTCTGCTTCAGATTCTGTGTCTCCCTCCGTCTCTGCTCCTCCCCCGCTCGTGCTCTGTCTCTCTGTCTCTCTCTCTCTCTCTCTCTGACTCTCTCAAAAATAAATAAACATTAAAAATCAAATAAATAAAATAAAATTGAATGCTTGTGATTTGTACGTAACCAGGTTTTGCTACAAACCCTGGTCACACTGGAATTCAGTATATTGTAGCAATCAATTGCAGTAAGTATCCTTACAAATGACTGTTTGAGCTCTTCAACGTTTATTTATTTTTGGAACAGAGAGAGACAGAGCATGAACGGGCAAGGGGCAGAGAGAGAGGGAGACACAGAATCGGAAACAGGCTCCAGGCTCTGAGCCATCAGCCCAGAGCCCGACGCGGGGCTCGAACTCACGGACCGTGAGATCGTGACCTGGTTGAAGTCGGACGCTTAACCGACTGCGCCACCCAGGTGCCCCTGTTTGAGCTCTTCAAAGAGGAAGACAGGTTCAAGGCAATAAGGAAAGATTCATAAGGCAAAGCTGGTACAGGTCCTATAACCCAAAAGGCAGGGGAGGAAAAAGCCTCTCCAGAAACATCGGACCCCAAAAAGGTTTGTCCAAAAGTAGAGAAAACGAAAAGCTTATCACCTGGTACTTGTTTTGGGGTGTGCAAGAACACCTTGGGGTTGAGGGGCAAACTAGGTAGTAAAGTCTAGAAATCAAAAGAGGCCTCTTGGACTAAATGGCCTTACAAACTTAATGGACACCAAAGAGTTCACTCAAAAACATTTTTATTAGTTCAGCGTCTATCAGCAAAGGCCTTATACATAACAAGTGTTCAAATCATAGTCATAAAACCTCAGCTCAAAAGTAGCTTCATGATCGCTCACAGATAAGGAAAGCGAGGCCGGGACAGAGAAATGACTCGCTCAAGGTCACACACAGCTGAATCGAAGCCGAATTAAAGTTAGACTTCAGGAACACGGATATCGGTAGTTAGGACCATGAC
Organism: Puma concolor; assembly: GCF_028749965.1. Taxonomy (NCBI): domain Eukaryota; kingdom Metazoa; phylum Chordata; class Mammalia; order Carnivora; family Felidae; genus Puma; species Puma concolor. The sequence goes on from NC_141677.1 coordinate 12,468,941, forward strand.
CCTGGAATCGGATCGCACGGAGCCACATCTGACATCACCTCGTGCTTCCTCTAGTACGTCCTGGGGGGAACTGTGAACTGTTTCTGGACTTCCACGTCCTCATTTCAACAGCAGGACGAAGAGCAGTGCTTGCCTCATTTGGTCGATCCGATGGCATGATCCGCAAGAAACCCCATAAAACCTGGCGGGCAGCGAACCCTCCAATGCCTCTGCTGCTGACATTATTGGAGGCCAGCTACACAGTCACAGATCAGTCATTTCATGAATAAATGATTAGAATGGACCATTTTGTTGGGCTGATATAGAAAGGAACTTCCAGACCTTTCTATCCGCACCCCCACATCCGCTCAAAGCAGTAAAGCCACGGGCAACTGGCACCTGCTGGTATTGCCAGGCCTGTCACGAGGCGTCTCCTGGAACAGGTTCGCTCGGGGACACTGAGCTTGTGAACAATGGGTGCCAAACAGGGTCTCAGCACAGTGGTCAGCCTGGAGGCACATTTGGGCTCACGTGCTCCTTTCGTCAAGACTAGCAGCTTTCGGCCTGATTTGCAGGCCGCTCGGCTCCCTCCTTGTGTGCCCCAGGTCATGGGCTCCCCCTTCTTCCTTCCCACGACTGCTTCCTCCCTCGTCTGCTGGGGGAACCTGGAGACACTGAGAGAGAGAGAACTCCAGCTACAAGCGGACGGTCCCAGAAGGGTCTGGCTGAGGGAGAAGTTAGTAAGCTGGGACCTGCAGAGGAAGAAGGGAGGGCACGTGACCTTTCAGCTTTCACCCGGGGCCACCGGAAGCCGGAGGAAGAGTTTTCGCAACTTCTGGTGATTGAAACACTGATTATGCAGTCTCTCGTCTCCTGAGACCTGTGCTCTCGAACAGTACCGGCTGGGCCACGGAGGTGTTCCCCCCCTTGGTAGGTTGTCGAGGGGCTGCTGGTGGTGCTGGCTTCGAGGGGCTCCTCTGAGGCACAGGGAGGCGAGGGCAGGGACAGGTGCCAAGTGCAGACAGGACTACAGTGGGTGGGTGGGAAGGGGCTAGGCCCTTATGGTGATTTCTCTGGTGGAGAAGTTGATGAGAAATGACGCCGATAAAGTCACTAAAATGTAGGCAAATTAGTACTAGAAGTTTTTTTTTTTCCTTTTAATGTTTATTTATTCTTGAGAGGGAAGGAGGGGCAGGGAGAGAGGGAGACACAGAACCCAAAGCAGGCTCCAGGCTCTGAGCCGTCAGCCCAGAGCCAGACACGGGGCTCGAGCCCTCGAAATTTGAGATCATGACCTGAGCCGAAGTCGGACACTCAACCGACTGAGCCACCCAGGCGCCCCAGTACTGGAACTTTTAAATGTATCTGCCACGCCTCTTATCTTTGGGTGAAATTCGTCATTAGCTGCTAAGCTCATTCTCCTATATAAACCAAAGTGTTTTTGTGTGTGTGTGGTAAAATATACATGATACAAAGATTGCCATTTCAGCCATTTTTAAGCGCACAATTCAGTGGCCCTGGTGCATTCATAATGCTCTTGCAAACGTCACCACTGTTCATTTCCAGAACATTTCCATCATCCCAAACTGAAGCTCTGTATCCGTTAAACACTAAGTCTCCATTCTTCCACCCTCCCTCCTGGCCGCTGTAACTTTTATTCCACTTTCTGACATTATGAATTTGCCTGTTCTAGGTACCTCATGTAGGAGGAGTCATACAATTTTTGCTCTTTTGTGTCCGGCTCACTTCACTTAGCAGGTCTTCAGAGTTTGTCTATGTTGTAGCATGTGTCAAAATTCCCTTCCTTATCCGGGCGCCTGGATGGCTCAGTCGGTTAAGCGTCTGACTCTTGGTTTGGGCCCAGGTCATGATCTCGTAGTTCATGGGATCAAGCCCCGAGCTGGGCTCTGAGCTGACAGAGCCTGCTTGGGATTTTCTCTCTCCTTCTGTCTCTGCCTCTCCCCCGCTTGCGCTGTCTCTCTCAAAATAAATAAATAGACTTAAAAAAAAAAAAGAATTCCCTTCCTTATCAAGGCTGAAAAGTATTCCATTGTATGAATATATCACATTTAGTTTATCCATTCATCTGTTGATGACCCAATGTGATTTGTAAGCAACTAGATATTTACTCTCTGAGATCTCGAAACATTTTGTAATGTATAATAACCTTTCCTGTATGTGATCTCTTCAGTGTTTGAAGACTAATTACACTTTTAAAACATACAGAGTTCGGGGCGCCTGGGTGGCTCCGTCGGTTAAGCGTCCGACTTCGGCTCAGGTCATGATCTCACGGTCCGTGGGTTCGAGCCCCGCGTCGGGCTCTGTGCTGACAGCTCAGAGCCTGGAGCCTGTTTCAGATTCTGTGTCTCCCTCTCTCTGTGACCCTCCCCCGTTCATGCTCTGTCTCTCTCTGTCTCAAAAATAAATAAACGTTAAAAAAAAAAAATTAAAACCTACAGAGTTCTGCCATGTTTGCTCTGTTACCTCTGTTTTCTCCCAAGTAAGTCCCTTTATTTTCTCTCTTCCATAGCATCAGCTAGCCCCGTGGATTTGGTCATTTTAGATCATGGGCTTACCTTCCTAGGTGAGACTCTATAAAACGTCTCTTCCCTCTATTTGTACCTCCTCTTCAGAGGGGGGGAGTGAGGGTCTAGGGGAGCACCACAGACAGATGCAGGCCAATTTCCAGTGCAAATGAGGGACAGGCAGGGTGTGCTATCCACCCCCACAATTCCAGCCTGATGGCTGATTCCCCTCCCCTGCTAGTGCTCCCGGCCAGAAGACGACAGGGATGGACCCAGTTGGCTGAGCTACTCTCGTTCCCGCCTCCCGACCAGTCAGCTTGGCTGTTTTTCCTGGTCCTCCCCCTGGGCTGGTTTCCCACACCTCCATCGCCTCATCTGCAAAATGGGTGTGAAAATAGGAAGAAAGGTTCTAATAGATTAAGTGTTCACCCTCTTTTCTTCAGTATTTCCATTAGGGAGCATCTTGTACGGCAATATCAAGGGTGAATAATTCTTTTAAAGAGACTGTATTTTAACCTATGGGGTATATAAGTAATAGCATATAAAAAAGGACTGCAGTTCTTAAATTATGTCCTCTTGTTTAAAAAAATCCATTTGTATTTATTTTGAGAGAGAGAGTGTGAGCGGGAGAGAGGCAGAGAGAGAGGGAGAGAATCCCAACCAGGTTCCATGCTAAGCACACAGCCCGACTTAGGGCTCAGGTCTTGAGAACCGCAAGATCATGACCTGAGCCGAAATCAAGAGTCTGACACTTAACCGACTGAGCCACCCAGGCCCCCCTGATGTTATATTTTAAATGTGGCATTATTTAAATGTATATTTGGAAAACGAGGCATTAAAAAATCTCTATCGTGTCAGGAACTGTGGGTTCACAGTGTAACTTAAACTAATGATGAAATGATGATCCATCATTCTTCTTAAGTAAAAATCATTCTCTTAAACCTGTGTGGGTAACATCACCAGTAACACCAGCTACTGAAAAATATATAGAATGTTGGTCCAATTTAATTACCGATAGCTCTTATTCGGCACAACAATTTTAATTTAAAAATGGAACCAGTGTCTGTCATAAAGAACTTCTTTGTGGATCAAGATTTACTCCTCAGCAAGTATTGGTTAGGCAGAAAAGACAAACATGAAATCTCTAAAAGAATTTTTTAATGTTTATTTTATTTTTTATAGAGACAGAGGATGAGCTGGGGAGGGGCAGAGAGGGAGACACAGAATCCGAAGCAGGCTCCAGTCTCCAAGATGTCACCACAGAGCCGGACGTGGGGCTTGAACTCATGAACTGTGAGATCATATCCTGAGCCTAAGTCGGACACTTAATCGACTGAGCCACTCAGGCGCCCCCTGAAATTTCTAAAACTCATATATGGGCTAATGACAAATACAAGTAAGTGATGACAGAGCAGAAGGCTTGAACTAACATTTTTTAATACTGTATTCCTATTTTAAATTAGTTTTGGTTGAATAAATTGTGACAAGCCATCGTGAAGTTCTGCCTGCCAGCCTGCGCTCAGGAAGGCAGTGGGGCCCTCAGTTCCTGGTGTCTCTGGCCGGGCTCAGCTCAGTACCACCAATGCGAGGATCGGATTTGGCTCCAATCGTAAAATGTGAGCGTTCTCTTTCCTCTTTGTCATTTCCCCTTTTAGTTTTTGGGGAGAAGGAAATGCTTGCTCCAAAGATCCAAGGTGTGTTTGTCTGGATATTATTTATCCATTATTATAAAGCTATGTAAGGTAGTAAAGACAAAGAATAGTTATTGGGCCCTGTAACCAGAACTGAGTGAACCATGAACAGCAATCCATCCAGCAAATACTCTGACTTGCACCAAACTACTGTCTGCTAATTACCTATAAGGTTTGAAGAGCCAATGATTTCCTTAACGCTATATAATGCATCAAGCAATATATGCTATTTCGTGAAATCTCCGCCCACGTGGCTCATATCCACGGTTACACAGTATGTAGGGTTCAAAGTCAAACATAAAATATTGCTTAACCAAACAGCCATTAGTATATACTTTCCAAACTTCTCCCAGTTTGGGCTACCTTCCCTGGTAGAATATTCCCGTATAACGTCGAGCACTGCATTCAGACCTAAATATGGGCAATCTTCTCATCAGCTTCTCCATAGAGATAACTGTGAAGACCAATCTCCATGTCCATTCGACAAGTGTCTGATGACCACTTTTATATTGGCCTCTTGTCTTGGGGCTGAGCATTCAGTTGGAATCAGTACAGACCCTGGTCCTGCCTCCGTGGAGGTTAAGAGCTTGGTGTCATTTGGTGGAAAGTTTGTCACGAAGCTTACTTTTGGAATTCTTAAAATTTTTTTTTTCAACGTTTATTTATTTTTGGGACAGAGAGAGACAGAGCATGAACGGGGGGAGGGGCAGAGAGAGAGGGAGACACAGAATCGGAAACAGGCTCCAGGCTCTGAGCCATCAGCCCAGAGCCTGACGCGGGGCTCAAACTCACGGACCGCGAGATCGTGACCTGGCTGAAGTCGGACGCTTAACCGACTGTGCCACCCAGGCGCCCCATGGAATTCTTATCATCCACAGTATGGTTCTATCTTAGCCCTTGTCTTTATTAGGCAACTGGATCTGCCGACAAAGCTTGGACAGTTCTTGAAATGAAAGGAAAAGTATGTAGACATAGCAAAGAGGGGATACACACAAATCCTACCTTACTTCATTTTACTCTTGCAGTGGCTTTATCAGGCTTGAGGAAGGCGGCTGTATTTGCCCTCACTTTCTAGATGAGGATACACAGAAAGGTAAGATGACTTGGTAGAGGTCACTAAAAGCTACCTGGTGGTTGAGGAAATACCTGGGTGGCTCAGTGGTTAAGTGTCTGACTCTTGATTTCGGCTAGGGTCGTGATCTTACACTTTGTGAGATCAGGCTCTGTGCCGACAGCCGGAGCCCGTTTGGGATTCTCTCTCTCCCTCTCCCTCCCTAAAGCACTAGAATTTTGGGTTCGTGCCAGGCAGGTTACAGTGAGTGACATCGTTGTTTTTTGCTCTTTTTGTTCAAAGTCTACTTTCTGTTTCCCTCCAAAGTGCTCACCATTGCCTGAAAAGAAAAGTTCTAGTTCATCACTTGCAGTGGACGTTGAGCGTTATCAGAATTGGCGTCTCTTCCAGCCCCTTCACGCAGTTGTCTTATCAAATTCCCCCTTCAAGAAATCTTTTCCAGAGACTTCCCATGTTCTGGAAGTGTGGACTTAGGACTGTTTCCTAGAGTTGCTAGTGAAACTTCAAGAGCTGGAAAGGGCATGTAGACAGTTCAACATTTCCCTCGGTTTAAAAGATCACAACCTTCAGGGGCATGTGGGTGGCTCAGGCAATTAAGCCACCAACTCTGATTTTGGCTTAGTTCGTTATCTAGTGGTCTGTGAGATCGGACTCAGCATCGGGCTCTGCTTGGAAGGCAGAGCCTGCTTGGGATTCTCTCTCTCCCTCTCTCAAAAAAAAGATCACTCTTCAGAAAAAGATCCTATCTTTTTCTCTGGCCAGTATGACATTTTTAGTGTCATCACTAACCTTAATATTTTTACAAATTTATTATTTATTGGTTTGTTTGTTTTTTTATTTTACAGGGAGTGAGCAAGAGCGGGGGCGGGGGCGCAGAGGAAGAGAGAGAGAGAGAGAGAGAGAATCTTAAGCAGGCTCCACACTGAGCACTGAGCCCAACGTAGGGCTGGATCCCTGTACCCTGGGATCATGACCAGAGCTGAAACCAAGAGTCAGATACTCAACTGACAGCACCCAGGCACCCCTGAATTTTATTTTTTAAAAATGTAGTAAGTAATAATACCCTAGCTGACTTAAAGACTCATTGTATTTACTTACAAGATTTAGTACCGATAGAAATGAAGGCAAAATCAAAGACCATTGCTCTACACTTGAACCCTCAACTGAAGAATGAAGTCTTTGTAAGAAATTCTTTCCTTTGGGGGCGCCTGGGTGGCGCAGTCGGTTAAACATCCGACTTCAGCCAGGTCACGTTCTTGCGGTCCGGGAGTTCGAGCCCCGCGTCGGGCTCTGGGCTGATGGCTCGGAGCCTGGAGCCTGTTTCCGATTCTGTGTCTCCCTCTCTCTCTGCCCCTCCCCCGTTCATGCTCTGTCTCTCTCTGTCCCAAAAATAAATAAACGTTGGAAAAAAAAAAAAAAAAAAAGAAATTCTTTCCTTTGTGGGTCAGAGGGAGGAGAAGGGAGGTGTGCACCAGATTTGCATTTAGGCACTGGAAGTACTTTGAAGTGAGATTATACGTCCAAGTAGAACAAAAAATAAAAACCTTTGGGAAAGAGAGGAAATAAATGACCCGTTAAAAATTAGTCTAAGGGCACTTGGGTGGCTCCGTCGGTTGGGTGTCCAACTTTGGCTCAGGTCATGATCTTACCATTTGTGGGTTCGAGCCCCGCATCCGGCTGTGTGCTGACAGCTCGGAGCCTGGAGCCTGCTTCGGATTCTGTGTCTCCCTCTCTTTCTGGCCCTCCCCTGCTCATGCTCTGTCTCTCTGTCTCTCAAAAATAAATCAACATGAAAAAAAATTAGTCTAAAGTTTAAAAAAAGGAGGAAATATTGATTTAAATGCTCTCTTACATCGGAATTTTATTAAAATGGCAAATATGGGGGAACATAATATTATTTACATCAAAACATGCACTTTTGAAGATGTGTTGTCTTGGGACAGCTGGGTGGCTCAGTCAGTTGAGCATCTGACTCTTGATTTCAGCTCAGGTCTTGATCTGGAGGTTCATGACTTCGAGCCCTGTGCCAGGCTCTGCACCGACAACTTGGAGCCTGCTTGGGGTTCTCTCTCTCTCTCTGCGCCTCCCCTGCTTGCGTTCTGTTTCTCTCTCTCTCAAAATAAATAAATAAACTTAAAGAAGAATTTTTTGAGGACGTACTGTCTTGTAATGAATTACCTGTGTAGCTCCATGATGGAGAATAGCCACTTTAGCAGGAAAAGTCACGTCTAACCTGAGAAGATACCATAACGCAGAGCGCTAACGATGGCTTCGCAATCTATATTCTTCTCCTGAAGTTTCTCTCTCCTTTAAGGTGGCCATTCTTTCCCTGAAGAATCTTAGATAAGATATAAATGCCAGAAATGAATACTGCTGGCTTGGAACTGGCAAAGCACGTGTCCTGAATCTTCAAAGTCTAAAACCTTCCTCATAAAATGTCCAGCATGGTGAGCAGAAGAAGGAGAAGGGGCTCTGTTGGATGTAGATTCTATGCTCACTCATTATATATAAGTCCCTCCCTCCCTGTAGCCTTAAGTGCAGTGGATTTTAGACTTGCTCCTCAGAAAGACTGAACGTTGTATGCCGAGGCTCTTCGTACCTCTTTAGACCACCCAAAACCACAACTGGTAAAACCAAGAACTGTAAGACAGACTGGGACCTTGCTACTCAGATTGCCGGGGTAGACTGGCAGGATCAACTGCACCTAGGAGCTTGTTGGAAATGCAGAATCCTAGGCTCCCTGCAGACCTCCTGAATCTGAATCCGCACTGTAATGAGATTCTCTAGTGACAAAAATGCTCATTAGAGTTTGAGAAGCACTAGACCAAAACACATCCCAGTGTCTTAGGATTTACCAATATGGTGCCCGCTTCTGCTCCCTGGCAACTTTACGGAAGTAGCTCCGGGGCTCCATGGAAGGATTCTTCTCTGATTTTTCCTATTGAATGGAGACAAATGAGTGAAGGATTTCTTGAGGCATGGTATACGCTTATAGTGTTCTGCCTTTATACTAAATAAAAAATAGGGGACTAATGTTCATCTGACATGACAACAAATAACAAAATAATAACTCCCAATCTAGTAATCACAATAATTCAGAATTTCTAGGCAACAATATTTTAGTTCAACAGTCTGGGGACCACTATTCACAATTCCAAATTTGTCTCTGCTTTGTATAATATATTTGCTTTATGGTTTGCTTTCACGTTTGTCGAGCCAGTAGCATTGGTTGCTTGTTATCAGGAGTAAAAGTGAACACTCCTGCCCGCTGTATCTTGGTTTTGGAGTCACCAAGGAGAACGCAGTACAGTCTAGCCCTGGATGGAATACCCCTTTGCTCACAAGGGGAAGAGATAAGTAAGATTATCTTCAGTAGTGGGTTTTGGTCCCCTATGGCCAGCAGACCCTGCCCCCTAAACAACTGGCTCTCAGACACCCCTCTGAGCCACAGCAGAAGGACCCTGTCCCCTCTCCACAGGACACAGATCTAGCAGCAGGATCAGCCAGGTGCCATATTATACACACGCTTAAGCAGGATAAAGGATTACACATTGAGTTTAAAACAGAGAGAAATATTCCCATACCAGGTAACAAGTTCAACACAGGATTTGGTGACTTTTTATCTCTTGGTTAGAAATGTTCCAGACCCAAAGCCTAGCCTTACGCAGCGCGTGGGGGTTGAATTCCTTTCCGCATGGTTTTGATTTTAGTATTCCTCTATTTTTTTTTTAACGTTTTTTATTTATTTTTGGGACAGAGAGAGACAGAGCATGAACGGGGGAGGGGCAGAGAGAGAGGGAGACACAGAATCGGAAACAGGCTCCAGGCTCTGAGCCATCAGCCCAGAGCCCGACGCGGGGCTCGAACTCCCGGACCGCGAGATCGTGACCTGGCTGAAGTCGGACGCTTAACCGACTGCGCCACCCAGGCGCCCCAGTATTCCTCTATTTTATGTTAACTTTGTATAAAGCTATTTCATTGAACGGTAACTTAAGTGGAGAAGGTTTACAAACTGAGTTAAATCCCATTTTCCCTCGTAATACTGCGAATGCTGAGCCGAGAACTACAGCTTTTTGGGGTACTCTCTAGTCGATAAGATAATGCCATTAATAACTGCCTGAGTGTATGCTGTGAGCCTTACGGTGGCACCAACAAGGGAACCAAGTGAGTATATGCATCATTCCTTGAGCAAGCGTTCAGTTTTGTATTTGGTCTTTCTTCCACGGGGTGGCTGTACTGGAGCAGTACGTGCTATTCCTTGGCTTTATGAAATGTCTTTATAGAATTTCCAGTGAACGGGATCCCAGTGCTCCCAGGGTGCTGCTAATAATAAACTCGTTCCACAGTGGCCTGGCCATGTAACCATCTAACCATGGTATTGAATGGCTGCACACTTAGTACAAGTGGTCACAAAAACTATACACAATCTGACAATTGTAATGCTTACATTTACATGTAATAAGTCATGCCAGACTGAGCTTACTTTTCACACACTATGGGGACATGAAGGATGCTATGACGGTTCTGTTACCTACCATACCTTTGTGGACAGCATCCTTCATTGAATGGAAACCCTTAATTTTGTTGTAATAAAATTTACCAATTTGGTTTGTTGTTTCGAAATTGTTTAATGATTCCTTTGCCACCTCTTAGTTCCAAAGGTGCTGTCCTATATCATTTACTATTAACTTGATGGGTTTGCCTTTCGAGATTAGATATTTTATCCACTGAGAGCCCTTTTGTATGGTGTTAGGTAGAAATAGTTTAATTTTTCCCCATAATAAATTGGGTTTCTCAACAGCAGGTAGTATGTGATCTGTCTTTTCTCCATTGGTTTTGGTACCACTTTTATGGTATGTTTGGTTCCATACTCACACATTCCATCTCCAAGCTCTCTCTTCTGTCCCGTTGAGTGATTTCTCTGTTCTTGGGCCAATATCATCATTTGAAAATGTATTTAAATGGCTTTGGAATATGTCATAATACCTAGAAAAGCAAGTTCTTTCTCTTTTCTTCTTTTTAAAGATTGACTTAATTATTTATGGATGTTTATGTATATAAAGTTTAGAATAAATTTATTTGGTTTCTCAAGAAAACTACAACTGGATTTTTGTTTGGGATGACCCTAGATTTAAAGATTAACTAGGGGAGAATTGATATTTTTGTAATCTAGATGTATTCCCTCCCAAATCATGGGATATCGTTCCTTTTTTGTTTCCTTCAGACCATCTTCTAGCCAAGTATACATCTCTTATCTCTTACTTCCCTCATAGTGTTGGTCAGGACCTCAAAATACTATGTTAAACTGTAGCGATGATGTCAGGTATCACTGCTCTCACTTACTATCTTAAAGGTATCTTAAAGATTTTCCATTAAGTATAATGTTTGCAGTAGTTTTGGTATAGAAACTTTATTGAATAAAAGACGTTTTCTATTCTTAATTTGCTAAGAGTTTTTTCCCCTCTTAAAGCTAATAGCTGAGTTTTATTTTTTTCTGTATCTATTGAGATTATATAGGTTTTCTCCTCCAGTCTGTATTAATTCATTACTTAATGTTATTCCACTCTTATATTCTGGGAACAAACTAAACTTTATCATCTCCTTTATGTCCTTGTGGATACATTTTCCTTTCTCATATTGTCCTTGTCTGGTTTTACTATTAAGGTTATACCAGTCTAGCAGAACAGATTAGAGACGATTTCCTGTCTTTATTTTCCAGAACTTTTACAATTTTTTAAATTTTAATTTAATTTTTTTTTAATTTTAGGGAGAGAGAGAGAATGCTAGTGGGGGAGAAAGGGCAGAGGGAGAGAGAGAGAGAGAGAGAGAGAGAACCTTAAACAGGCTCCATGCTCAGTGCAGAGCTTGAGGTGGGGCTCGATCCCACAACCTTGGAATTGTGACCTGAGCAGAAATCAAGACTCAGATGTTCAATCGACTGGGCCACCCAGGCATCCTGGGAGGTTTTAGAAATTGGAATGATGTATTCCTTTCAAGTTTTGGTAAAACTTACTTTTAAACTGGCCAGAGGCAGGCATTTTTCTTTTTTCAGGGGGAAAAAAAAGCATAAGGAAATAGACATGTATGTATACATACACATATATATGTGTGTATATGTTTACAGAAGTATAACATACATCCAAAAGCGTGCAAAAGACATAAATGTATACCTTTATTTTCACAAAGTAATTTTACTCATGTAATCACTTGATCAAGAAACAGAACATTACCCGATCACTCCTTCCCAATTTACTTGCTATTAATGTCTTTTTAAACTCCGCATGAGACAGACATTAATGTTACTTAAAAAAAAAAAACAGTGTGTGTTTATACTAATTTGTATTTACCAATTACTTACCCATTTTTGTAGCTCAGACTTTCCTTTGGAGGAAACTTTGTCTATGAGGTTTGTTTTAGTATGTGTTAGAGATAATCTCTCTGGTTTTAGTTACTATAAAAATGTCTTTATTTTGCCCTCAGTTTTGGAAGATAGGTTTGATGGCACGTAATTCTAGGTGGCCACTTATTTTCTCTCAGACTTTGAAGTTGTTTATTCCACTCTGTTCTCACTTACACTGCTGCTTTGAGAAGTCTGCAGCATATTTGTCTGTCTTTCTTTCAGAAGTCATCTGCCTTGTCTCTGTGTTTGCTTTTAAGATTTTTTTCTCATTTCCTATTCTGCAATTTCACTACAAAGCATCTGCATGTGGGGTTCTTTTTTTTTTTTTAATTTTTCTAATGTTTTTTTATTTCTCAGAGGGAGAGAGAGAGGAGACAGAGCACAAGCGGCAAAGGGGCAGAGAGAGAGGGAGACACAGAATCTGAAGCAGGCTCCAGGCTCTGAGCTGTCAGTGCAGAGCCCGACATGGGGCTCAAACTGTGAGATCATGACCTGAGCCGGAGTTGGACACCCAACCAACTGAGCCACCCACGCGCCCCTGCATGTAGGTTTCTTTTTATTCATCTTGCTTGAGATTCACTGGAGTATTAAATTTGTGAATTTGTGTATTTTTATCATTTCTAGAAAATTCTTGGTCACTATCTATTTGAATATTCCCTTCCTTTCATTTTCTTCTTTCTCTCCTCTTGACATTTTTGATTCAATGTTTGTTGGAACTCCTCATGGTAGATTTTATGTCTTACCTCTTTCTCATATTCTCCATCTTCTAGTTTCTGTGCTGAAATCTGGGGACTTTCTCAGAATTATCTTCCAGCTAACTAATTCTCTCACCTGTGTATAGTTTTTAATCCAGTTTGAATTTGAAATATCCCTGCTTATATTTTTCATTTTTAAATGGGTTTTTTTTTTGGTTATTGTTTTTATGTCAATTTCAATCATCCCTTGCTGTTCATTTATTTTTAGAATTTTGTCTGCACTTAATTTGATTATACTTGAACCCTGTCTTACGTAGTTATTTTATATTCAGAATCTGGTAAAAATTCCCACCCTTGGAGTCTTGAGGCATCAATCTGTTATTTGTTTTTTTCTGTTGACTTTTGTTGATAGCAGATGATTCATGTATGTCTGGTGATTTTTTGAAATTGTGATTCACCCATGACTAGAGTGAACAGGTGGGAATCCAGAATGCCTAAATCGGAGTTATCTTCCATCAAGAGAGCTTTTGAGTTAGTAGCTACCAACATGGAATCACTTGACTTTCATTTGCGGATCTTGGTTTAAATGCGCAGCCTCAGGTTGGACTATTTCGTCAAGCAATGAGCCACAGGCTTAGCCTACTAATCATAGAAATGTTACCTACAATTGCCCCAGGGAAAAGACAACTTTCAATTCACTTTCACCTCACTAAGCCTTTTAATAGCTTTATTTTCCTTTGGCTCTCAGTCTTCTGTTTGGAATAACTTCCTCACAATATGAAGTACAGTAGGGCTACTTCCTGTTACTGGCAGGGTAAGACCTTGTTTTGTTTTGTCTCCTTTTGATTACGTGAGTGTTCACCATCCGTGGGGTTAAGAGAGTCTCCTTTCCCTTGTCCCTGGAGGAAAGACAGGAGACGCGGTGAGGCAACAGCGATAGACGTAGAGAGCGAATTCCTGCTCGGAGCTCCTGTTCTCCACCAGGTAAAACAAAGGTGTGTTGTTTTTGTTACTGTTTCTGTTAACGCATCAAATGTGAGAGGGAAATGAAGCCAAGAGTAAACACTGAGTGATGTCTGATCTTCCCTTCAGATGTCTGTTTATTGTGATAAGTATGCACAGAAGATTGCCACAAGGGAAAATCCTATCCCAGACTACAAACACAGGTTAAAAGAATTAGAGAGATGGACACTGTGGCCATCTCTGGATGTACCGATTGAAGAGATATGAGGAGCCGGTGGTGGCCAAGTCTATTTAAGATTGTTGAAATACACCATGAGCATGTCAATGCATCCTCTTTACCTAGCTGTTTATTTGTTTGTTTGAATTTCTCTTGTTCTATTGCAATGATCCCTCATACTGATAAACCCTCCTGGCCCTTGTCAGTTGCTACCATCACAACATGCTTCGGTTCTATAATGAGGTCAGAGAAACAGAAATATCTGCGCCATCAAGGCTTTTTTATGAGGACACTGTGTTGTCTTCTCTCTTGTAACTCTTTTTTTTTTTTTAATGTTTATTTATTTTTGAGAGAGAGAAAGACAGAGTGCCAGTGGGGGAGGGGCAGAGAGAGAGAAAGACACAGAATCGGAAGCAGGCTCCAGACTCTGAGCTGTCAGCCCAGAGCCTGACACGGGGCTTGAACCTATGAACTGTGAAATCATGACCTGAGCCAAAGTCGGACACCTCACTGACTCAGCCACCCAGGCGTCCCACAAATAAAACATTTTTTATCATGAATTTCCATGAAACCCAAATATAGTAGCTATCTGCTGGGTTGCCTCAATCAATCTGCTCCCCAGTCCACTCCCAAGTGATTTGGCAACTGTCCACTTTCGTCCACCCCGTTCAAATAACAGTATCCATGTTGATACACATATGGTGAATCAGAGGTGGTTACTTGGCTCCATCAGTTTCTGAAAATTTGGAATTGGGACTAGGCGATTATATTCTCATTCTAGAAAGGAACGAGGGAGAGGTAGGGCTTCTGCTATGTTTTGCGTATATAGAAGGATAAGCAGAGAAAGCTGCTGGGTGCTGAAAGAGAAGAGTTGATAACCAGAAAAGGGCACAGAGATGAGAAACACTGAGATTCCAGAGGAATTTGGGTCCTAATTGCAGTCTAGTCCTGCAGTCTAGCTTCTTCTTTGCTCTTGTGGTCCATGAGTCACTCTTGTGGTCCATGAATCACTCCCGTGTCCTTGTAATGCATTCCTCCTTGCTTAAGCTTGTTCAGGTAGCTCTCTATTAATTTTGCACTGACATAAAATTGGAATCACTAATTATGCCTGCAGGAAATGTTTTTCTATTTGCCAAAGGCTGAAAAGGAAAATTAGAACTGTAAACGTCTGTGTCTTGATCAGCTCTGCGCCATCTAAGAACCATGAGTAGGCCTAGCGATCTTGGCAAAAGTCACTAAGCTTCAGGGATCAATTTGACTTTTGTAAGTCTTCCTTTTCTGCCTTACTCCATTTGTGGGCCTACCAAATGAGTCCCCATTCTGAGAGAACTTGAAGAAATGCAGTAGGGAATCCTTAGTCATGTATCAAATAACAAATTATACAACATTGGGTTAATTATACTTATGTTGTGACACTACATCTTACCTCCCGAGTCTGAACCAGCAACAGTATAAAGATCTCGGATGGTACTTTCCCTCAGTACTCTCCCGTCACCTGGAGCACCAGAAAAAAATCATTCACAGGTTGCTTTCACTATTTGTTCCTGTACATTGTTTTAGCTATTCTGAATGGGAACCCTACTCCCATCCTTGGCCAGGGCAATTGTATTAGCCTAAGTGCTCACGAGCTTATTTTTGTAAATGAGGATTGTAGGACATTTGTGCATCATGGGTTAGAAAGTATTTGGCATAAAGTCTACACCACATCTGTTCAACAAATATTTATTGTGATTCCTGTGCGTCAGGTGCTATTCTGTATGCTGAGGACACAGCAGAGGACAAATCTTACTTTTTTTTTTTTAATATTTAAAAAATTTTTTTTCTTTGATGTTTATTTATTTTTGAGACAGAGACAGAGCATGCTTGGGGGCGGGGCAGAGAGAGGGAGACACAGAATCTGAAGCAGACTCCAGGCTCTGAGCTGTCAGCACAGAGCCCAACGCGGGGCTCAAACTCATGGACCATGAGATCATGACCTGAGCCGAAGTCGGATGCTTAACCGACTGAGCCACCCAGGTGCCCCAAATCTTACTTTTTTAGTTGAAAAGAAAGGAAATATGGGGCACCTGAGTGGCTCAGTCAATTAAGGTCTGAGTCTTAACTTCAGCTCTTGAAATGATCTCACAGGTCATGAGATCGAACCCTGTGTCAGGCTCTGCACTGATAGCACGGAGGCTGCTTGGGATTCTGTCTCTCTCAAAATAAATAAATAAACTTTTTTTTTTAAAGAAGGAGATGAGCAAGATAAATAAACAGATCGTATTTCATGTAGTGCTAAGGAGAAAATAAAGCAGAGAAAAGAGAGGAAGTATCAGGGCAAGGGGAATGACAATTCTAGGCATGGAAGGCTCACTGAGAAGTTGGATTTTGGGTATCTGAAGAAGGTGAAGCAGCAGGCCATGTAGGTGTTTCGTATTTGGAAGAGAGTGTGGCAGGCAGATGGTTCAGCTGCAAAGGACAGCGGAAGCTTGCTCAGTATATCTGAAGAAGAGTAAGAAGGCAAACACTGCTGATGATGAACGAGCCAATGAGAAAGTAAACAGAGATGAGGTTAGAGAATAATGAGTGTCAGATCATGTGAGGTCACTGTAAACACTTGGGCTCGTGTGATGAGTGAGGAGAGAGCCATCAAAGGGTTATAAACAGAGGAATGACATGATCTGATGTATATTTTGACAAGAGTACCATGATTGTTTTGTTGAGAAAAAATTAAAGGCAGGTAAGAAAAGAAGCAGGAGGACCAGCTAGGAGGCTTTTGCAATAATCCATGTGAGAAACGATGGCGGCTTGAACTAGGGCAGT
Organism: Puma concolor; assembly: GCF_028749965.1. Classification (NCBI taxonomy): domain Eukaryota; kingdom Metazoa; phylum Chordata; class Mammalia; order Carnivora; family Felidae; genus Puma; species Puma concolor. Next base: position 12,485,285 of record NC_141677.1, read on the forward strand.
GCTGATGGAAGTGGTGAGAAGGGACCAGATTCTGGATGCATTTCGAACAGCAGCATGAGTTGCTATTGGATCAGGGTGGGGTGACAGAAGAAGAAAGACAAAAGACAACATAATGTCGAGAATTTGGGGCTGAATCACGAGAAGTAGGGAGTTGTCATTTTCTGACGTGGGGAAGATGGCAGAGAAGCCCACTGGAGCAGGATGCTCGTTAGACGTCTGCAGTTGAACGCCAGGGAGTCTAGGCCAGAGATCTGGGGGCCATCAACCAATGGCGGCATTTAAAGAGGCCGCAATAAGTCGACAAGGAAGTGAGAGTAAATGACGAAAGAGAGGCCATATTTACAGAGATGATAATGAACCCGCAAAGGAGACTTAGAGGAAAGAAACCGAGGGGTAGAAGCAAAACCAGGGGAAGTCAAGTGAAGAAAGTGTTCCAAGGAGAAGGTGACCAGTGGTGCCAAATGCTACTTTAGGTCAGGTAAATGAGGACTGAGAACTGACCTTGGATGTAGCAATACAGAATTCAGTGGGGGAGCTTCCATAAGAGCAGTGTTGGTGGGGCAGTGGGGCAAATAATTAAAGTGGGTTCATGAGAGAACAGGATGAGCAGAATTGGACACAGCAAACATAGATAACTATGTTAAGGAGTGTTCCGTAAAAAGGAAGGTATGGCAGATATAGGGTCAAGAAGCAACATGCAGAAGAATGAAACTAGACCACTTTCTCACACCATTCACAAAGGTAAACTCAAAATGCATGAAGACCTGAATGTGAGACAGGAAACCATCAAAACCCTAGAGGAGAAAGCAGGAAAAAACCTCTCTGACCTCAGCCGCAGCAATTTCTTCCTGGACACATCTCCAAAGGCAAGGGAATTAAAAGCAAAAGTGAACTATTGGGACCTCATGAAGACAAAAAGCTTCTGCACTGCAAAGGAAACAATCAACAAAACTAAAAGGCAACTGACGGAATGGGAAAAGATATTTGCAAATGACATGTCGGATAAAGGGCTACTACCCAAAATCTATAAAGAACTCATCAAACTCCACACCCGAAAAACAAATAATCCAGTGAAGAAATGGGCAGAAGACATGAATAGACACTTCTCTAAAGAAGACATCCAAATGGCCAACAGGCACATGAGAAGATGCTCAATGTCACGCCTCATCAGGGAAATACAAATCAAAACCACACTGAGATACCACCTCACGCCCATCAGGGTGGCTAAAATAAACAAATCAGGAGACTATAGGTGCTGGTGAGGATGTGGAGAAACAGGAACCCTTTTATACTGTTGGTGCGAATGCAAACTGGTGCAGACACTCTGGAAAACAGTGTGGAGGTTCCTCAAAAAATTAAATATAGATCTACCCTATGACCCAGCAATAGCACTGCTAGGAATTGACCCAAGGGATCCAGGAGTGCTGATGCATAGGGGCACTTGTACCCCAATGTTTATAGCAGCACTCTCAACAATGGCCAAATTATGGAAAGAGCCTAAATGTCCATCAACTGACGAATGGATAAAGAAGATATGGTTTATATATACAATGGAATACTACTTGGCAATGAGAAAGAATGAAATCTGGCCTGTTGTAGCAACATGGATGGAACTGGAGAGTGTTATGCTAAGTGAGATAAGTCAGGCAGAGAAAGACAGATACCATATGTTTTCACTCATATGTGGATCCTGAGAAACTCAACAGAAGACCAGGGGGAAGGGGAAGGGGGAAGAAAAGTTACAGAAAGCAAAGGAGGCAAACCATAAGAGACTCTTAAATACTGAGAAAAAAACTTTGATGTGGGGGTAGGGGGGAGGGGAAAGTGGGTGATGGGCATTGAGGAGAGAATCTATTGGGATGAGCACTGAGTGTTGTATGGAAACCAATTTGGCGATAAATTTCATATAAAAATAAATAAATAAATAAAAGATGGGAGTACTGGAACGCCTGCGTGATTCAGTCAGTTAAGTATCCAACTCTTGATTTCGGTTTGGGTCATGGTCTCAGGGTTTGTGAGATTGAGTCCCGTGTCAGGCTCTGTGCTGACAGCGTGGAGCCTGCTTAGGATATCTCTCTCCTCTCTTTGCCCCTCCCCAGAGCTCCCACACTGTCTCTCAAAATAAATAAACTTAAAAAAAAAAACATGGGAGTACTTACACATTGTTACATACTGTTAGAATCGGTGTGCAGAGTGGGAAAGTCAGCATGCGGTAACATGAGAGAATTGTTACAGCAATGCACTTTAGCTGGCAAAGGGAACAGAGCTAGGGTGTAAGGGGAGGGGTGGGCAAAAGATGAAAGGCAGACACAGGTCAGTGGATAGATGAGGGGGTGTGAGACATGGCTATACTTTGGTTTCTGTATGCTTTCTGCAAATGAAATGAAATTTCTGGTTAACATACTTCTGCTTTAAATACAAAGATAGAAATGGCTGAGGTACTCACCTTGGGATAAAAAATCTCTCTCTCTCTCTCTCTTTCTCCCTCTCTCTCTCTCTCTACTTATGTATATGCTTATTTATTTTTGAGAGAGAGAGCGTGAGTTGGGAAGGGGCGAGAGAGGGGGACAGAGGTTCTGAAGCAGGCTCTATGCTAACAGCAGAGAGCCTGATGCAGGGCTTGAACTCACAAACCATGAGATCATGACACAACTGACTGAGCCACCCAGGTGCCCTGAAAATGCTGTCTTTATAATCTGAAAAGTCCTAATGTTGCTAATGTGGTTGCTGTGAACAGTGAGAAAAATGGTGTACTAATATTCCAAGATAGCATGGTGGATTTTCTCCCAAATAGTTCTTTCTGACAGTTATCTGGATGTGTTAAAGTGTTTCCTTAACAATCAACTCTATTAAAATAAGCCCACAATGATTAGTTCTTAGATAAACATCAGCTATGTGTTAGTTTAGATCTTTGAGTCCGAAAGTTTTTCTTGCTATTTTTTTTTTCCTCACAGTATGCTACATTCTTGTTTCCTGGGCATTATTAAACGTAGTCTAGTCTATTTCAAAAGTTGGTAATATATGCCTGCTGATTGCTCCATTCACTCAATTTGCAATTTATAGCTATTTTCTTGTTCAAGCTATTAAATGTGGGAACATGGGATAATAGGCCATTTACTGAATTGCTGATACTGATGCTCAAACTGAAAATGGGAAGGGAGAATGCTAAAATATTTAAAAGATGCTAGAAGAAGGCTTTCTGCTTGTCCATTGGTTTTTTAAAAAAGGTTTGGTACAGTTCTGTTTTTTAGGTGGAATCACTGGAAGTCAGGATTGAAAAAGTCTCAAAAATTTTCTGGCCCAATTCATTTGACGCTCAAACTCCCTTACAACACCCCTGCTGAGAGGTTGTCCAGTGTCCAGAGAAGTGACTACTTTACTCCTCTACATCATAGAAATTAGCAAACAAAAAACACATTCGTAGCTTTTATTTAAAATTACTTTTCAGGACAGTGAAGAGATTTTCCATTTGTTATGCAAAAAAAAAATATAAATCAGAATTAAACCTTTTTACATAGATACAAAATGAGACATACAGATGGTATAAATACCTTGTGCAGCGGGCTGAGATGCTGAGAACCCCAGCTAATTCTGGTCTGAAGCACCAGTCACTTCACAGGTGGGAAGTCTGAGCTATAGGGCGCTATCTATCCCAAAGCTACCGAGGAAGGTCTTATGTCTACCTTCATTTTCTTTCGTAACCTTGACAGTGTCACAGACACATCTCTTGTCTCTGATTTAGCACAAGAAATCTGTATTGCTACCTTGAAAATCCCACCCTCCCGATGCATAATTTTGGTCAGGAGATGGAGATGATAATCATTAATGCTTTGTAAGATACCTGGACACCACTACGCATCTTTTTTTTTTTTTCTCTTGAAATCACATCACGCAGAATGAAGAGACACAATTTCGGGTTAATGAATTTGGGGCTCGTTTCGCTTTATTCTACATCGTTAGAATTAGTTCCAACTCATATGGACTTTGCCATTTGTGACATGAACCTCAGGGCAGGAAAGCTTATTAAAAAATAATTTCACTGGGGAGAGAGAATGAATAGGTGGGACAGGGGATTTTTTAAGGCAGTGAAACTATTCCACGGGATACCACAAAGGTGTACCCATGTCATTACACATTTGTCAAAATTCATGGAATGACTAACACAAAAAAATGAACCCTAATATAAACTATGGGCTTTGGGTGATAATGATGTGTCAATATTGGTTCATTGATTGTAACAAATGTACCATTCTGAGGGGGGGCGGGGGATGTTGATAGTAGGGAAGGCTGTGCAGGTTGGTGGGAAGGGTGTATGGGAACTGTATTTTCAGCTGTATTTTCAACTGTATTTTCAACTGTATTTCAACTGTATTTTCAACTGTATGTGAACCTAAAACTGCCCTATTAAAAAGTAATTTCACAAAGTTTTCAGATACAAACATACGGTTTTCAATAAGTAGGACTTCTAATTTCCAAAATATTCTTTTGTTATTAAAAATCTTAGAGCCATTTTGGGGGCATGTAGGTGGCTCAGTCAGTTAAGCATCCAACTCTTGATTTTGGCCCAGGTCATGATCTCCGAATGGTGAGATCAAGTCCCACGTCAGGCTCCACGCTAAGCACGGAGCCTGTGTGAGATTCTCTCTCCCCCTTCTCTCTACCCCTCCCCACCAAATATATATACTTAATAATAATAAAAAAAAAAAACACAAAACCTTGGGAATGCAAGCTGGTGCAGCCACTCTGGAAAACAGTATGGAGGTTCCTCAAAAAACTAAAAATAGAACTACCCTATGACCCAGCAATTGCACTACTAGGCATTTATCCACGGGATACACATGTGCTGTTTAGAAGGGACACATGAACCCCCTTGTTTATAGCAGTGCTATCAACAATAGCCAGAGTATGGAAAGAGCTCAAATGTCCATCGGTGGATGAATGGATAAAGAAGATGTGGTATATATATATATACAATGGAATATTACTCGGCAATCAAAAAGAATGAAATCTTGCCATTTGCAACTATGTGGATGGAACTGGAGGGTATTATGCTAAGTGAAATTAGTCAGAGAAAGACAAAAATCCTATGACTTCACTCATATGAGGACTTTAAGAGACAAAACAGATGAACATAAGGGAAGGGAGGCAAAAATAATATAAAAACAGGGAGGGGGACAAAACAGAGGAGACTCATAAATGTGGAGAACAAACTGAGGGTTACTGGAGAGGTTGTGGGAAGGGGGATGGGCTAAATGGGTAAGGGGCATTAAGGCATCTACTCCTGAAATCCTTGTTGCACTATATGCTAACTAATTTGGATGTAAATTTTAAAAAAATTAAAATAAAATAAAAATGCAAAAAAATATATACATATAAATATTAAAAAAAAACCTTAGAGCCATTCTTGATAAATTAGTAAATTTTTATACATGACAACTTGATAAGGGGACTTCTTTGATAAATTATTTTGTATAGTGAAGAATCACTCTAATTTAGTCGTATGATAAATTCAGGGAAGTCTGAAAAAAGCAACACAGACCAGGAGCGTGAGATTTCAAGACATTTTAAAAAAAGAACCTGAAAACTGGGGGAAAGATTCTCTCGAGTAATTGCAAAATTATCTTTAAAATAACTGAACATTTTCTCTGGGTTTTCTGATTGTTTTACCATCCAGTGACAATTGCAGCATGGTAAAAATTCGTAGTATTTTGTAGGAAATTGTAGTTGATTTTATTAGATAGCAGAATAGAGAGTGAATCCCTGGGATCATGAAAGAAAGGAGAAGCGTAAATGACCCATTTCATTCTTGGGGGACGAGGAGAGTCCTAAGAAAGAAATTTAGGTTGGTGGCTCAACCTGTTTCTGTGGGTGACTGTGGACAGTTGCAAACAATGAGAACCCCACTGGGATGCCAACCCTAAGAGGTAGCAGGTAAGAGGTACTTATGGTGCCTTGCATAGTATGTGCCATGCTCCTCTCTTTTTGTGTTTTAGAAAAGAGCACAGAGTTTATGAGTAACATTGTGAATGCAAGATGGCCATTCCGCTCAAGTAGAAGATCATGCTTGGAGACTGTGTATCTATGAGGGACGATCAAAAGCCCCTAGATGGAACAAAGGGGAATAATACAAAATGGAAACCAGCAAGTATGTGATTCTGTTAAGGCCAAATGGAATCCAAAGCTGAATCAAGAGGTTGGCAAATGAGAGAGAACGATGCACAGGAGGTTAGGATCCTACACGATAAGAACCAGATTCTGCTAGGGGTCGGGGATGGGGAAGAGGGGCTGGCAGGGCAGTGGTGGGGGAGGAAGTGTGAATGTGATCCTTGGAAAAGAAGCAGCAGCACAAAGCCAGGATGAAGCAACTGGCTGGACTCGATATACCTACTTGATTGAACTAAGGAAAAAGCAACCGAATTTGGAAAAACGAAACTTCTTGAGGTTCCAGTGGCTGGGGGGAACAGACTGACAGGAAGAGCTCAGTCAGTGCCAATGCAGAAACACACTTCCAGCAGCTACTTATGACCACCTATGACCTTCTCTGCTTTTCCCTCCCTGCCATCACCATTTCCATGACCTTGTCCCCCTCTACTTCCTGTAATGTTCATTTTCACATCATAAGAACATGCTCAGTGTTAGCCCTTCTGTGATGTGCCCTAGACCCTATGTGGAGTGGACCGGAGTAGCAGCTGGAATAAAGTCACACAGTCCCAATATGCAGGCCAGTTACATAGGATTTTGTGATTATGTGCAGTCTTTTCCATCATAGAAATTAGGTGGGAGAGTGAAATTGGCAGAATCCTGATTCTGGTTTTCTCAATTATTTACATTTAGGAGATTTCCCCTCTGATTGCATTACATATTAACTTTTAGCATAATGCCATGTGTTTGTTACATAAAAGAAGGTTTTATCCAAACTGCATATATCTCCATGCAAACTCCTTTAGAAGTGGAAATAATTCCAACTTACTCCAGTTTATCAGCTTTAATGCTGTTAAGTGAAAATGCTTGAGAGTGTCACAGCTGAGTAAATATTAAAGAAAAACAGTGAATGCTTTAGGTAGGTAACTAATAACAGGCCACAGGCTGGCCAAGGTCTTTCATTTTAATTACTTTTAATCCCTATTACTTGTCAGAAGAAAAGGGGAAGAAATTCCCTCAGTAAAATTGAGAAATCCTATCATCACCCAAAAATTCCCTTTATAACTAAGTCGCAGGTGGAAATCTACTTTCAAAACAAAATAGCCGTGGCAGGTTGTTAATACGCCAGTACAAATACACTTGTTTAAACACAACAGATTGCCACTACTCAGCAGGTTTGTTAACCGCAATTCAGCTTGCCATCAGAAGTGAAAATTATTGATGTTATTAAATTTCCACCCCATTACCTTGGCTTTTATTTAGAACCATTCATCAACGATTTCCTTCATTAGAAGTCACAAGTTAACCCAGCCAAAAAATCATCAAAGAAACACAATACATTTGATGGTATCTTGGAAGCCTGAAGACAGTGCAGCGTTGCTAACTCACAAAGTCTCTTAAGTGTTACAGTAATCTGTTCAAGACCAGTCTCAAGCCATTGCTCCAACCACCACGAGTAAAGACATTTCAAATAGTGTTTGAGGAAAAACCAAAATGCTTGAAGTAACGGATTTCCAGTAATTGGTACCAATTACCAACCAATCCTCTGACAAGTCCATTACTTTCCTCAGTCTTTTCGATAGTGCCCAAATACACCTCTGTTTGAGCACATGTAATCCCTTGCCTTAATGAAAGGCTGCCCGTTTCATCTTCCTGGCTTCTCCAGGAATATTCCTGTCCAATGACGCTACTTCCCAGCTGTCCACAGGAAACGTTTAGGGGCACCCATCCAGGATTGGTTCTGAGACAGATGTCTTCTAAGATAAATTGAGATCGTAAGTGATATCAACCAAATAACAAATGTGTATCAACTACTGTTCATGCGAACTGACATAGCCCCTAAAGAGAATATAGTATAAAAACACAGAGTCCTCTGAAAATTTACGCTCTAGACACCTATAATATGCATATACACTGGAAAAGCTAACCCTAATACAGAGCGGGCAGACTGTTAGAGTTAAATGAACGTCATGGGTAGGAACTGCGATAGGAATCTGGATGACCCACTCTAGACTTCGGGGATGACATAATTAGGCCATCTTCTCAGAGAGGAGAGAGGTATGGAGCGGAGAGGAGGGGAGAGAAAACAAAGAGATAAGAGGGACGGGGAATCATTTGTATTTGAGAGCAAAATGGAAAAAATCTGCGATGAATAGAAATTTGGTTTTGTGCATGTTGTCAATGTGACTACATTTCAAATACCAATATTCTGAATAAGACTAATCTTGACTTGGGGTGCCTAAGTGACTCAGCCGGTTAAGTGTCCGACTCTTGATCTCAGCTCAGGTCTTGATATCAGCGTCGTGAGTCCAAGCCCCACATTGGGGCATTGGGGTCCACGCTGGACGTGGAGCCTACTTAAACAACAACAACCAAAAGAACCATTCATCTTGACTTAAGCCCATTATGACACTACTCATTGAAAACCTGCAGCACACAGAACAATTATTATTATCAATTATATTAATAATAATATCAATAATTAATATTAATAACATCAACATTAATATAATTAATTATTATTATCACAATATAATTAATAATAATTGCTTCAGATTCTGTATCTCGCTCTCTGCCCCTCCCCCGTTGGCGCTTTGTCTCTCTCTCTCTCAAAAATAAACATATATTTTTTTTAAAAAGAAGGACCCTGCACTTGGTTTAATGACCTAATATCACTGTCTTGAAATTCTTAACCATGTTTTGAACCAGGACCCTGCATTTTCGTTTTGCACTAGGTTCCACAAATTATGAAAAGGCTCAGAAAGGTATCACACACTGTGTTGACTGATTAATGTCCCCAAAGCTGTGAGTGTATTACCTTATAGGCTAAAAAGGACTTTGAAGAAGTGATTAAGAATTTTAAGGGCTGGCACCCACCCATCCACCTGCCCAATAAACAAGCTCTCAAAAAAAAATTGAGATGGAGAGATTACCCTGGATTATCTGGGTGGGCCCCATGTAATCACAGGGGTCTTTATCAGAGGGAGGCAGAAGAGTTAGGGTCAGAAAGAGAAGGCATGTGACAATGGAAGAGGAGGGAGTGAAATGTGATAATGTGGGGCACAGTCATGACCTGAGGAATGCAGGTGGCTTTCAGAGGCTGGAAGGGGCGAGGAAACATATTGCCCCCTAAAGCCTTTAGAAGAAATGCAGCCTGGCTGATATAATTTGGGGTTCCGGTCTTCGGAAGCTTAGGTCACTAAATTTATGCTAATTTGTTATAGAAGCGGTGGGAAAGTAATACACACTGCATAAATGTATGGTGATGTATTACTAATTCTCTAGAAATCAAGGCTATTAATAAAACGAGTAGCAGCTATCATTGAACACTTCTTTGTGCTAGGCACCCTACTAAGCCCTTTATGTATGTAATCTATGTAATCTTACGTAATCCTAGAACAATGTCTGAGGTGGGTATTATTGTCTTCACTTACAGATGAACAAATTGAGGCTCACAGGGGTTAAGTAACTTGTCTAAAGACCCATAACAAACTAGGATGTTTTAGAGGCGGGAATTGAACCCGCTCCGTATCACTTCCAGTTCTTCCATGCGTATAGCCCCGTTCCAATACATCATTATAAACGATTGGGTTTGTTCCCATTCTTCAACGTGCATTGTGTTTCTCTCATCAGAGGAGAGGGAGTGGGCCGGGGAAGAGAGGACATCCACGTCCGGGGCGTATAAAATAAAAGAGGAGCCGAAGTCACCTCTCCAAGTAGCAGGTGGAGGTGGTTGATTCTTATAAGGCACTTGCAGTAGATGTGAAGCCACAGAACACTGAATGAACCAAGAAAACGCTTCGGCTCGAAAGTCGAAGATCCTGCACCACTGGTTCCTCATTTGCGTAGGTAGCGGGCGGATCCCGAAGCCTGGCGGCTGTGCGATGTTAGGGAGCAACCGTACGGGGCGGGGCGGGGCGGGGCGGCCCCCTCTCTCCCCGGTTTCCAGGAGCAACCGCCCGGGGAGGGGGAGCGGAGACGGCGGCCGGCCGGGAGGAGCGCTCCCCGCGCCACCTCCTCTTGTTTTGGAGGCCCTCGTGGTCCTGCCTCATTGGCCGCCGTGGAGCCCAAGGCCCCGGGGAGGCGGAGCGGCCTCCGCAGTTGTAGTTCCCGGGTTCTCGCGGCCCCCTGCCCCGCCTTCCGGCAGGAGGCCCCCTCGCGGCCGCGCGAGACCACAACTCCCACAAGGCCCCGCGCTCGGAGGGGGCGTGGCCGGGGCGAAGGGGAAGCCGGGGGCGGGGCCGCCTAGGGGATGAAGTGGGGGCGCTCGGCTCTTCAGCCTCACTCGCAGCTGCCGGGAGCTGGGGAGAGCGGCCCCCTCCTCGGGACGGTCGTGCAGACCTCTGACCCTGGAGCCTCTTAGCCGCCGGGAGCCGTCCCCTTGGGTCGTCGCCCGGGCCGCCCGCCGTTCCGCGGCCCCGAGGGGCCCGGCCGGCCGCGGTGGGGGGAGAGGTCAGCATGAGCCGGGGGCCCCGGCGGGCCGGCGCCGGGCAGGGGGCGGCGGCCGCAGTGCAGCTGCTGGTCACCCTGAGCTTCCTCCCGAGCGTCGTCGAGGCCCAGGTGAGCCCGAGTGATGGCGGGGCGGGGACGCCGGCCGAACGCCCGCGGCGGTGGCGAACGGGCCGGGGCTGGGGCTCCGGGAGAGGGCCGGCGCCGGACCCCGAGGGGGATTTCTGGCGAGCGGAAAGGGGTCGGGGTCTGGAACCGAACCGTCACGTCCAGGAAACGTCCGCGAGCCGCGTGCCGTGTGCGGGGGATGGCGACGCTCGCGGGGTGATGGCAGCAAAAAGAGGAAGATGGTGACGGTCCCCTGAGGTGTTTTCGTTTTCCTTTTCTGATTTTTTTAAGCGGCTGGGAGTGTGGCGGGAGAGGAGACGGGAATGAAAACGTCATCAGCGGTTTGGGGGAGACAAGACGCGTAGAAACGGTGAAGCCCTCCCGTCCCTCCCAGCAGGGAGGGGAGGTGGACCCCGCGCCCCGCAGAAGTGGGGTGGATAGGGAGGGGACGGGACTCACTAACTTGCTTGAACTTCTGGGGCTCTCTAAGCCCCTCGGCTGCTACCCTCGCTCTGGCATCTTTCCTTGGGACTGCTGTATTTCCACCCAACTTGTGGCACCTCCAGATGAGCCCAAGCAAGAGACGTGCTGGGGGGGGGGGGGGCGGGTGGGGAGCTGGCCTTTGTAGGTCTGTGAGCGGAGAGGTGATGGCAGGAGGGTGAGCTAGAGTTGAGGGGCTGCCTTTGTCAACACGGCGGACGTGGGAAGGTTAGCTGACCACAGCCTTGTGCCTGGAGAGCGGTGCTGACTGCTTTTCTACAGAAGATTTTGAATAGACTGCCAGGTGCAGCCGCGCCTTGTCTGCACCTGCTGCAAAGTGGCAAAACTGCTAAGAGAGAGAGAGGAAGGAACCGTGTCTCAGGTGGCTCGATAATGAGGGGAGATGTCATTGTAGGCAATTAATACTCACCGCTGAGAAAAACCGAAGCTGTGAGTGGAGCCGTGTAAACATGTTTTTCTGACTGTTCGCACGCTGCTTTCAGGGCGTTAGGGTGTCCTGCACTAAGTCCCAGAATGCCTGAATAGTCTGTTTTGTTCGCGTTTGGGTATTTTTTCAAATGAATGATGTGCTAAAAATAAAAGGGGGCAGACTTGGTTTTGGTATTGGTGAGCGTGTTAAAATGCAGATTCTCTGGCCCTGCCGCCGCCGCATGTTCTGATTTAGTGGATCCGGATGTGCCCCAGGGATCAGCAATTTTAAATGAGCCGTGTAAGTAGCTGTAATGCAATTATCCTTTGAGCTACCTTTTGAACCCCACCTAGAAAACACTGAAGTAGCGGAAATCTGGGTGGGAGTATCTACTATATTAATAAAAAGTAAATTTCCCAAATTACCTTTAGCAAAATTATTTTCTAATCACTGGTTGGGTGATTGTTTTTGAGTGGCATGTACATTTAGATATTTTTCTAAAATGGGATTCTTGTCATTTTTCCTTTTTATGCCTTATATTAATTGTATACGTTGCCATCAATCTAGAAGCTTCATTTTAGTCATCTTTATCTGCTAGTTACATGTGTTAATGTTTTATAATTGCACGTTACACATGCAATTTATTAAGGTAAAATTTTAATTTTATTGTATTTAAATGAATATATGTAATTTTATCATGTCCAAATGAATACCTGTAGTTTAAAAATAAAAGGTTTGTGCATATTCAAAGTAGCATTGTTCCAAACAGTCCTCAAAAGTGGATACGTTTGGTTTTTGTTTCCAGTGGTACTTTCTAATATAGAAGTTGGAGCATATTTTAGATAGTACTTTAATCTCTAACACGTTTAAATATACATTATCTCGTTTTATTGGATACTTCTCAGAAGTGGGGCTATTGAGGTAACTGAAGTTCAAAAAGCTTACATGACTAATACCACACTTGTTAAGTGAACAAGGTTGAACTGGACCCCTCGTAGGCCCCGTTTTCTTCTGTGCAGTACATCTCTGTATGCCTGCTTCTTTGGGGTATAGAAATCTGAGGGAGACCCAGGAAAATTAAAAAAGTGCAACTAAGATGGTTCTCTTTTGTTGGGGGGGGGAGGGGGAAGGAAGCCCAATAAAGCATAAAGGGAAGAATTCGATTTAAAAAAGAAAACACCTGGGGCACCTGGGTGGCTCAGTTGGCTAAGCGTCCGACTTCAACTCAGGTCACGATCTCACAGTTGGTGGGTTCGAGCCCCGCGTCAGGCTCTGTGCTGACGGCTCAGAGCCTGGAGCCTGTTTCAGATTCTGTGTCTCCCTCTCTCTCTGACTCTCCCCCGTTCATGCTCTCTCTCTCTCTGTCTCAAAAATAAAAACGTTTAAAAAAAAATGTTTTTTAAATAAAAAAAGAAAACACCTCCATTTAAAAGAAAGCATTTAAGGACAGGACTATATCGACTATGTCTCCTTGCAGTGAAAGCATAAAGTTATTTTTGAACACTTAAAATGATAGGCATTTGTATATCTCATACTCCGTTTTCTTATAAATTAAATGCGAATGGGCTTTGTAGTCTGGAAAGCACTAGAAACTAAAGACCTAGTGCATACAAATGATATGGCAAGTTAATCTTCCTGTAAAGAAGTAATTTTAGTCAGATGTATTTTTAAATCTTTCTAAATGCATTTCTGAGGTGGCATGAAATCAAAGAATACATAGAGCTCCCCTGCGCCCAGCCCCCAGTGGAAAGTCAGATCTTGAGACTCAAACAGTGCTGTTCCAGTCCATGACCCTGAGGAATTCCCCCAAACCCTGAAGACCCTGAGTTTCTGCTTTAATTGCTCCTTGGTGTGGAATGGACAAGAAATAAGGGTTGTGTGCCCAAAGAGAGGAAACTAAAAGAAGACCCCATCATAAAGCTTGAACTCCAAAGAGCTACGGCCTCAACATGAGAAATGAATCCTACCAGGAATAAGGGGAGAGTAAGAAACTTGCCAGGGAAGGGGAGGGGGGGAAACTCCCTCGAGAATTTGTAACCATGAACTTGTTCCTATAAAGGTTTGCAGGCCAAGTTCATGCCACCTATGCTGGGAAAAGCTTCAAGTGGAAAATGTGATTTATAGCAGACCCAGGTTGGTATGCCCCCAGCTTACTGGTAAAAGCAAACGTCCATCCCCTCTGGAGGAATTTATTTTCAACCCAAACCCTAAAGAAGTCTTCAAGAGCCCGTGCCAAGGAGAATAAGCAGCTAATAGTCAAAAATCACAAAACACAAGGCACCGTGAATGAGATAATAGAAATATAGCCTATAGAAAAAGACCTGTGATAACCTTAGATTCTGAAAATATCAGACATAATTTAAACACGAGACATAGTGAATTTAAATACAAAGGGGTGGGGGGCAAAGATAGGGACACTGACCTGAAACTGTGAAAAGGGAACAAGAGATTTTAAAGAATGATCAAAAAGATTAAAACAGTGTGATAGGATTTCTAGAGATGAAATTAAAAACTCCATGGATGGATTAAATAGCTGATTATATCCAGCAGAAGAAATGATTCCTGAATCAGGCAACCATTTTATGTCTTTTTCTAATCCTCCGATACTTTTCCTTTTTTTTTTTTTTTTAAATGTTTATTTATTTTTGAGAGACAGAGACAGAGACACAGAATCCGAAGGAGGCTCCGGCTCTGAGCTGTCGGCACAGAGCCAGATGCAGGGCTTGAACTCACAGACCCCAAGATCATGACCTGAGCTGAAGTTGGGTGCTTGACCCACTGAGCCACCCAGGCGCCCCACTTTTCCTTTTCTTCGTTTCATACTTCACACTAACAATGTAATCCATATTTATTCACCCATTTGTCTCTGTACCCTCACATTTTGCCTTCCAATGGATTACCATAGATGAACTGTGAACTCTTAATCAAAAGCCAGTCCCTCTCATATATTAGGTCCCAGTTCCTTCTTTCAAGATCGTGTTTTGAGCAAATCTTTTTTCTCTCCTGGATCATTAATTTTTCCTTGTCTGATGGATTGTTACTGTCATCCTAAAACATACTGTTAATTCTATTTTAAAGTTCTGTCTTGACCCACCCATCTTTTCTGGCTCTGCTCCATTTTTCTGTTCCCCTTTATGGAAAAACTCCTCAAAGGAATTATCTTTATTCGTCCTATTCTGGTCCTCTCGCCAGCCTATTCCAGTCAGACTTTTGCCCCTACCTCTCCGAAACTGTTCTTGTCAAGGTCATTAATGTCTGTCTTGTCACTAAAGCCAATAGTTAGTTTTTAAACCTTAGCTTTACCTATAGACAGCATTTTTTCCCCACAGCTCATGGCTTACTCTCCTTGAAAATACCATATTTCTTTGGGCTTTCAGGATACTGTACTTTTCTGATTTTCTTCCTTTCTTTTAGGCTAGCTGTACTAGTATCCTTTGCTTATTTCTCCTCTGCTACTACTGATCGCTAGTTATTTCAGCCTCAGGTTTCAGATCGTGTACTCTTTTCCCTCTCTATCTTAGTTCTCTCATTTGGTTTCTCAGCTTTAAATACCACCTATATAACTGATTGTCAAAATCTCCAGAACAGGATTCTCAGCTTTAGATCTGGATAGGCGGGGCACCTGAGTGGCTCCTTTGGTTAAGCGTCCCACTTTTGATCTTGGCTCAGGGCATGATCTCACGGTTAGTGGGATGGAGCCCCTCATTGGGCTCAGTGCTGACAGTGTGGAGCCTGCTTGGGATTCTCTCTCTGCCTCTCTCTCTCTGTTCCTCCCCTGCTCTGTTCTCTTCTCTCTCAAAAATTAATACTAAAAAAAGAAAAACCTTGGAATTTCCAGAATAATCGGAATGCCTTTTGTTATTTATAATGAGCCCCTTTTATTTATTTATTTTTAATTTTTTTTCAACGTTTTATTTTTATTTTTGGGACAGAGAGAGACAGAGCATGAACGGGGGAGGGGCAGAGAGAGAGGGAGACACAGAATCGGAAACAGGCTCCAGGCTCTGAGCCATCAGCCCAGAGCCCGACGCGGGGCTCGAACTCCCGGACCGCGAGATCGTGACCTGGCTGAAGTCGGACGCTTAACCGACTGCGCCACCCAGGCGCCCCTAATGAGCCCCTTTTAATCACACCTATTTATGCTAACGGGAACCCCTAGATCACCTCAGTGTGGTAATGATCATCAGACACACCAAGTGATTAGAGGGTTGGAATTTTAGCCCCACCCATGACCACTGGGACGGGAAGAGGGATGCTGGAGACAGAGCTCCGTAAAAGCTCTTGGGGCGTCTGGGTGGCTCGTTCGGGTGAGCGTCTGACTCCGCTCAGGTCATGATCTCACAGTTCCTGAGTTCGAGCCCTGAGTCGGGCTCTGTGCTGACAGCTCAGAGCCTAGAGCCTGCTTCAGAATCTGCCTCCCTCTCTCTCTGCCCCTCTCCTGCTAGCACTCTCTCTCAAAAATAAACATTAAAAAAATTTTGAAAAATATAAAAGCTCTTAAAACAAGATGGATGAGCCTCCAGGTGGGCGAAACATAGACTTTCTGGGAAGGGGCTCAGAGGCATGGAAGCCCTGAACTTGCACTCCCAGTAGCTTTCCCTCTGCACCTATTCCATTTGGTGCTTCCTGAGTTGTATCTTAACAATAAACCAGTAGATATAAGGTAAGTGTTTCTCTGGTTCTATATGCCATTGCAAATTACCGAACTTGAGAGTCATTGGAACCCCCAGTTCATAGCCGGTCAGTCAGACGTACAGGTGGCCTGGAGCTTGGCAGTGATACCTAAAGTGGGGATCGTGGTGTGTGACTGAACCCCTAATCTGTGAGGTCTGCTCTAACTCCAGATAGCATCAGAACTGAATTGGGCACCTAGTTCGCGTTGGAGAGTGGGAGAATTGGTTGGTGTGAGAAAACACCAGGTTCCAGTAAAGGCCAGAGTCTTAAAATGGTCTCCTATTTCTCCTTTTTACATACGACATAGTCCTTGTCCTATTTTCTCAGGAACTTCAGGTGAGCATACTGCCTCAGGGCATTGAGCTTTGTATTCCCAGTGCCTGGCATGCGTTCCCCCACGCCCCCACGTAGCACACCCCCACATGGCGCCGGCTTGTTCCTTTTCCCCCTTGAAGTATTACCAAAATTTGCCAAAGTTTCACTGAGACCTTTTTAAATTATACTTTCTAAAATAGTAGGAACTCAGTTCTGCACTGATGGTCTCCATTCCCTAGTTTTCCTGTCCCTTTATTACCATCTGGAAGCCCCTGGAGGGCAGAGATTTTTGCCTTTTTTTTTTTTTCCTTCTACTTCTGCATCCTCAGCACTTAGAACAGTGCAAGGCTCATGTTAGGTAGGTCCTCAAATAGGTTGAATGAATGAATGAATAAATGAAGGGAAAATAAATGCAAATTCAGAATGAAGCCCAGAAAAATAATGGGATAGTAAATTTTAAAGAGAGCTTATGAGACATGGTCTAATTTGTGTGATTGGAGTTCCAGAAGAATGTAATTGAGTGGGGAAAGCGGTACTGATTCCTGCAGGTCAGTATGAAAAAGACAACCCAGTAAAAAAATGAAAAAAAGGGGCATCCGGGTGTCTCAGTTGGTTAAGCGTCCGACTCTCGGTTTTGGCTCAGGTCATGATCTCATGGTTTGTGGGTTCAAGCCCTGCATTGAGCTTCGTGCCGGCAGTGTGGAGCCTGCTTAGGATTCTCTCTCTCTCCTCTTTCTGCCCTTCCCCAGCTCTCTCTCTCTCTCTCTCTC
The DNA here is from genome assembly GCF_028749965.1 of Puma concolor. Classification (NCBI taxonomy): domain Eukaryota; kingdom Metazoa; phylum Chordata; class Mammalia; order Carnivora; family Felidae; genus Puma; species Puma concolor. Next base: position 12,502,652 of record NC_141677.1, read on the forward strand.
TCTCTCTCTCAAAATAAATGAACTTTAAAAAATCTTTAAAAAAAGAAAAATGAGAAAGGACAAACAGGTATTTCACACAAGGAGCAATTACAAATGTCTTATGAAACATTATACCTCATTAGTACAAAAATCAGATACCCTTTCATTCTTACTAGATTGGCAAAAATTACAATATCCAATATTGGTAAGGAGATAATTCAGCAGTAATTCCATCTGCTGTTGGATGGGGTTGTGAATTGGTAACCTATTTTGGAAATAAGCTATAGTAATTCCACTTTAAGCATAGAAGCTGGAGAAACTCTTATACATATACGTAACGAGATCATGACAAACCTTTGTGTAGCATTATTTAGCTAAATCTGGAAACAACCTACATATGTTTTGTATTAGTTTCCTGTTACTGCTCTAACAAATGACCACGAACTTAGTGGCTTAACGTGGGTTTCACAGGGATAAAATCAAGGCTGCCTTTTTTTTTTTTTTTTTTTTGGAGGCTCTAGGGGAGAATCATTCCTTGCCTTTTCCAAGCTTCTAGAGGCTGCGGTGCTTCTGGCATGTGGCCTCTTCTATCTTAGAAGCCAGTAGTGTAACATCTTCCAGGTCTCTCTCACACTCTTGTCTTCCTCTTTCAAGGTTCTTAGTATTGAGTCCACCCAAATAATCTAGTATAATCTTACCATCTCAGGATCCTTAACTTAATCATGTCTGCAAAGTCCCTTCCACCGCATACAATAACAGATTTACAGGTTTTAGGAATTAGGGTATGGATATCTTTGGGGGGCATCATTCTGCCTACCTTATGGGTCAACAGTAGAACAAATACATTATGATATCTTCATGTAATGTAATATTTACAGCAGGGAAAATGAATGAGCTACTAGAAAACTCATTATTTTGGGTAGATGTCAAAATGTTAGCAAAAGAAGTATGTTACAACATAATTCCCACAATAGATTCCATTAATATTAAAGTTCAAAAATGAGCTCTTAAGTATATTGCTTCAGGATATATATCACATGTGATGAAATTACAAAGAAAAATAACAAAAATAAGATATTCTACCTCCGTGAGGAGGAAGATGAATGTAATTAGAAAGGGACTTAAAAAAATAGCTGTATTTGTATTTTTTAAAAAATTTTGGTGATATACAGGTTTTTGTCTTAGTAGTTGTCTTTAAGAGTTAGAAGTAGGTATGTGACAATTTTGTATACCTTACCCCAACCCCTACCACAATTAAAACATCTTTAAAAAATAAACTGTGGTGGTTTACTAACTAAAAATAAACAATTTAAGAAAAATTTATACGAAAGAGAAATATCTGGATAAAATATTTTTAAAACATAGGAAGCTTTTGGTTCTTATTTCTACCCCCCCCCCCATCCCTATTACTTAGAATTTGAGGTTTTATAAATAGTAAGCTTGAGAAATGGAGTGAATTTCAGTAGAGTTGGTGACAGGATCTTAGTAACTAGGATAGTAAAGCATATGGAATTCTAGAGCTAAAATTCTCGTTAATGATCCTTTGTTCTTTAAAGAGAGTGTACCTCTGAGTCTTTGTGTTGTAGAGAGTTTGGGGACTTATTTACAGCCCTAGGGGCAAAGCCTGAGAAAGAAACAACTGGGATGTTCTGGTTTCCAGGTTCTGGTCATTCTTTGCATAGATTCCTCCAGTGGATCATGTGAATGACCTTTAAAAGACTGGGTCCCCAAAGCAGGAAAGAACATCCAATGGAAAAAAGACAGTATCTTTAACAAATGGTGCTGGGAGAACTGGACAGCAACATGCAGAAGGTTGAAACTAGACCACTTTCTCACACCATTCACAAAAATAAACTCAAAATGGATAAAGGACCTGAATGTGAGACAGGAAACCATCAAAACCTTAGAGGAGAAAGCAGGAAAAGACCTCTCTGACCTCAGCCGTAGCAATCTCTTACTCGACACATCCCCAAAGGCAAGGGAATTAAAAGCAAAAGTGAATTACTGGGACCTTATGAAGATCAAAAGCTTCTGCACAGCAAAGGAAACAACCAACAAAACTAAAAGGCAACCAACGGAATGGGAAAAGATATTTGCAAATGACATATCGGACAAAGGGCTAGTATCCAAAATCTATAAAGAGCTCACCAAACTCCACACCCGAAAAGCAAATAACCCAGTGAAGAAATGGGCAGAAAACATGAATAGACACTTCTCTAAAGAAGACATCCGGATGGCCAACAGGCACATGAAAAGATGTTCAGCGTCGCTCCTTATCAGGGAAATACAAATCAAAACCACACTCAGGTATCACCTCACGCCAGTCAGAGTGGCCAAAATGAACAAATCAGGAGACTATAGATGCTGGAGAGGATGTGGAGAAACGGGAACCCTCTTGCACTGTTGGTGGGAATGCAAATTGGTGCAGCCGCTCTGGAAAGCAGTGTGGAGGTTCCTCAGAAAATTAAAAATAGACCTACCCTATGACCCAGCAATAGCACTGGTAGGAATTTATCCAAGGGACACAGGAGTACTGATGCATAGGGGCACTTGTACCCCAATGTTCATAGCAGCACTCTCAACAATAGCCAAATGATGGAAAGAGCCTAAATGTCCATCAACTGATGAATGGATAAAGAAATTGTGGTTTATATACACAATGGAATACTACGTGGCAATGAGAAAAAATGAAATATGGCCTTTTGTAGCAACGTCGATGGAAGTGGAGAGTGTGATGCTAAGTGAAATAAGCCATACAGAGAAAGACAGATACCATATGGTTTCACTCTTATGTGGATCCTGAGAAACTTAACAGGAACCCATGGGGGAGGGGAAGGGAAAAAAAAAAAAAAAAAGAGGTTAGAATGGGAGAGAGCCAAAGCATAAGAGACTGTTGAGAACTGAGAACAAACTAAGGGTTGATGGGGGGTGGGAGGGAGGAGAGGGTGGGTGATGGGTATTGAGGAGGGCACCTTTTGGGATGAGCACTGGGTGTTGTATGGAAACCAATTTGACAATAAATTTCAGGGGCGCCTGGGTGGCGCAGTCGGTTAAGCGTCCGGCTTCAGCCAGGTCACGATCTCGCGGTCCGTGAGTTCGAGCCCCGCGTCAGGCTCTGGGCTGATGGCTCAGAGCCTGGAGCCTGTTTCCGATTCTGTGTCTCCCTCTCTCTCTGCCCCTCCCCCGTTCATGCTCTGTCTCTCTCCCAAAAATAAATAAAAACGTTGAAAAAAAAATTTTTTTTTAAAAATTTCATATATAAATAAAAAAAATAAATAAAAGACTGGGTCCCCTTCTTGTTTTTAAATTTTAATTTCAATTGAGATAATTGTAGGTTCCATGCAGTTGTAAGCAATAATACAAAGAAATGCCACCTACACTTCATCTAGTTTTCCCCAATGGTAACATTTTATAAACGTACAGTGCAGTATTATCACCAGGACATTGGCACTGATTCAGTCTGCTGGTCTTCAGATTCCCCCTTGTCTCATTTGTGTGTGTATGTATTCTTTTCACTTTTATCACGTTTAGGTTTGTGTATCCACCACCATGGTCAAGATACTGAATAATTTGATCACCACAGGGATCCTTCCTCTTGCCCTTTTATAACCACACTTGACCTCCTTTCCAACCTATGCCCCCACTCCACCTCCCTCCCTCCTCCAGTCTTTAACCTGGCAACCAATAACCTGTTCTCCATTTCCAAAATGTAAAAATGAAACCACATAGTATGTAACCTTTTGGGGTTGGCTTTTTTCACTCAGCCTGATTCCCTGAAGATTCATCCAAGACGTGGATGTCAGTGAGTCCCATTTTTAAATTTAGCGGAAGAATGTTTTATGGAAGTTTTGGATTCTGAACTCCCTTTGTAAATATCAGTTTCTGTTGCATTAATGTATACTTTGAGTAGTGGATAAAGCATGCATTTTTAAGTGTGATTGACTTAGGACTAAGTCTCATTGCTACTTGGGAAAAATTATTTTAACCGTGTTCAGCCTTGATTTTCTTAGGTGTAAAATGAGGATAAGACCTATTTCATAGAATATTTTTTTAAAAATGAGGTAACATGTAATGTTCTTATCACCATGCCTATCATATAAGTGTTCCATAAATGGCAGTGGAAAAGAAAGATAAGGCTACTACAGCAATATTCTTACAGTCTGTGACTTCTAGGTTAATCTTGGAAGAAATGGCTTTAGCATTCCAAATACTTGTTGGAATTTATGTATGTTTCATATATTTCTCTTTAGCCATTAAACATCAATGCTTAGTTCTTCAGAATAGGTGTATCTGATCCTTCTATTGTGTCTTAATTGGCCATAGTAAAAAGTAAATGATTGCTTTAGTGTTTTATATCTCAGTCAATGAAGACTAGTTACCTTGAATTAACAAATTATCTCTTTTATATAATATTACAGATTTGTTAAGGTTGGAATATCAGTAATGCTTATATTTAAAGTTTTATGTTTGTATATATATTTTCCACCCCACAGGTCACCGGAGTCCTGGATGATTGCTTGTGTGATATTGATAGCATTGATAACTTTAACACCTTCAAAATCTTCCCCAAAATAAAAAAATTGCAAGAGAGAGACTACTTCCGTTATTACAAGGTACGTTATAATTTTTGGTTCCATTCGTAGCAAAGGTTTTTACACAGCTGTCTACAGATGTGACTTTTATGACCCTTTTGAAAGCCCATTTTGACTCTTCTCAGCACCCTCTGTGTGTTTTATCGTTGGAATATATTAAGTATTGTGGCGAAACCTGATAGTCTTTTTGAACACAAAGAATCTGAACCTTCTTCCTGTGTTTGGGGGATTCGTCATCTTTCAAGTTTTGTTTTTGAGACAGAGACTCATTCCACGGAAGCTCAAAATGCCAGACTTCCTTGGTCAGCCTTCCTTGTGACGTTGCCGCCTCTATCTAGACACCGACCCAGGTTCTCTGCTGTGCTGATGGCAGTGGCCTGTGTTAGCATTGTAAGCTGTACAAAGTACCCCCACGGCAGACGTTCACCAGAAGGGCTGGCCCCAGGCTGAGGGTACAAGCACCATTCATAGTAAAACTGCAGAATCGGTTCTTAAACCTAACAGTCGTCTCCAAGTATAACCATAACAGCTTAAAGGGAGGAGAAATGAGGCAACATTCAAAAGAACGGTATTTTAAATTTAAGAACAATATTTTAGAAGCTGCTGTTCTGCTTTGCCTATGCTCTTGTGCTCAGCATTCAGTTGGGTTCATAAGTTCTCTGATTTTCATTTTTAGTTTATTTTAAAAATTGAGCATGATTTTACACTTTTTTTAAATCCTGATCCTACATAGGCTGTCTTAGTCTTTAAATATTTTTGAGGATAAAAAAATTTAGAAGAGGAACTAATGGCCATTCTTTTTATGGTACCACCAAAATCTTGAATCAATTTCCCATATTTTTGCAACACTTTGTACAAGTGTCAAATTTCTGGCAGAACACTTCTATAAGTGTCTAATTGACCAAAAGAGGGAAAGACACTTTGGTTAGCAATCCTACTTGCATAAATATAAGGGAAGTGATTGTTTCTTAACGGAACATTAGAGGATGTTACAGAAGAAGGAAAAATGAAAGTTGGATAGGCAGAAAGAACAATGTTCTAAAAAAACGTTCTACCCAATTTAACAAAATTGCTCTGTGTGTAATGGGAACATAGTCCTGTTCTCCCAAGGGAGGGTCATGCAGTAATCTAGTTAATGGATTTATCTCCATGGCAAGGATAGCAGTGATACCCACTCCTTTTCTAGTTCTGTCAACCTATGAATTAAACTAAAGGGACATTTAATCACCACAGTATCCTGTACGTGCACCAGTGGCAGAAAGGAAAGCTGAGAGAAGAGGTGAATTGTAAACATGCACATACATACTGGTGATTGAGCACGCAAGGGTGCACAGGTTGAGGCACCAGTCTGCCCCTGTCGACTGGTCAGCTGGCTGTTGTAGTTAGTGTTTACAATTTCTTGTACTATCCATTCCATTCCTTTAGTCATGGAGTATTTATTGAATGATTATTCTGTGGGAGGCCCTATTCTAAGTGCTGTGGATACAATAGTGAATAACACAAAGACTCTGACTTCATGAAGCTTTTATTCTGATTAGGAAGGCAAACAATAAACAATGAAATATAATTTCATATGGTTATACGGTAAGTGCTATGGAGAAAAATAAAGTAGGAGATACAGAGTAATTAATGGGGTGGGGGTGGAAGGTAGCTTTATCTTTGACGAGGATGACCAGGAAAGGAAAGTATTCATACTGTGCTGTTTGAGTGAAGACCTACATGACGTGAAAGCCATGATGAGATACGGGGAAAGAACATTCCAGGGAAGGGGAGGAGAACTGCAGGTGTAAAGGTCTAGAGTGTTTGAGGAATAAGAAGACAGGGATAGGCTGGAGCAAAGTGAGTGAGATGGAGAGTTGGAAAAGTGGGTAGGGGCCAGATTAAAAACAAACAAAAAAAAAAAATTAGAAGGCCCTATTCGCCACATAAGGATGTTGAATTTTAGTGTAGGTGTGATCATTTCTGGAGGGATTTGTACAAAACAGACTAAGGGTGTGAGACAGGAAATAGAGAAAAACCACATAGGAGGCTTCTGCAGATGAAAGGTAACGGGTTTGGAATAGGGCAGTAGACTTGGAAGAGGTGAAAAGTGAGCAAATGAGCATTATATCTAAGAGGTAACACCAAAAACTTGTCTGATGGTGTGAATGTAAGCTCTGAGGGTAGAGGTGAAATCAAAGATAATGCTGAGTTGTGAGCATACTACAAAAAAGTATGTCCTGACCAAGTTCATCTTATTCTAAGAATGCAAGGACAAGGCTTTTAGGTCTTTAACACAATTAAACACACATTCTTGATTTTTTTAAAAATAGGAATGATGGATACTTCCTTAACATGAACATTTTAATGCTAACATGAGCATTGCCAACCTCTTACTTGCTGGGAAATAATAGAGGAATTCACACTTAGGTGAGGGACCAAGACAGAGGCACCCATATCTCCTTTACTGTTGGAGGGATTAGTATATCACAACAGCTAGAGGATAAACATTTTTAAAGAATAAGGAAAATGGTCTCCTTTTATAAATGACAGAAGTATTCTAGAAAACTCAAGTAATAAAACGAACACAAGTGATAAATGCATTAAGCTCGCAGGCTACAAAGTTATCAATATCTTCATAAATACAAACAATAACAAGTTAGAGGATCTGATGGAAAAGAAATCCCCATTTACATAAGCAGTGTGAAAAAAGGTGAAATATATAGGAGTCAAAAACTGTGCAAGACCTAGAGGAGGAAAGCCTCAAAACCCTACTGGGAGACCCAAAAGTAGGCTTCAAGAAATGGACAGGTGTGTCTATAGCTAAAGAGGTTGGTTCTCTCCACGTTGGCGTATACGTTCAGTGTGATCCTAGTAAAAGGACCAATATTTTTTTCCTGGAGCTGGACAAGTCGTTGCAGCCTCAGTTCTCTGGGCAGCAGATGAGACTGTGGTTGGTGTGCAAGAGGTTACTGAGGGACTGCTCGTGGAAGTGACGGCTCAGGGAAGGACCAGGCGGAAGGGAGGCGAAGCTTTGGGAGTCCGCCTCTGTGGAGACCTCAGGTGACCCTCTGGGAGCCCTGGAGACAGGATGGCCCTCCAGAACTCTCCCCCCCTTGCCAGAGAGACCTAGGCCTCTGCAGCCCTCCATCAGTCATTTGCAGGCCGCCGTTGGAAGGAGTGGTGTGTCCTTGTGCTAAGTGTCTGTCTTCGGCTGAGGCCAGCTGCCTGCAATGTTTTTGGAAGCCCGGGGTAACAAGCCCTTCCTGAAGGCTGACGTTAGCACCATGTTCCAGTGTCCACCACAGTCCGCTCCTTGCTCTGTGTTACTAGTTTTCTGTTGCTGCATGGCAGTTTAGTCTAAAATGTAGCAACTTAGGGGCGCCTCAGTTGGTTAAGCATCGACTTCAGCTCAGGTCATGATCTTGCCGCTCCTGAGTTCGAGCCCCACATTGGGTTCTGTGCTGACAGCTCAGAGCCTGGAGCCTGTTTCAGATTCTGTGTCTCCCTCTCTCTGCTGCTCCCCTGCTTGTGCTCTGTCTCTCAAAAATAAATAAACATTTAAAAAAAACATGTTTTTAAATGTTTAAAATGTAGCAACATAAAGCAGCAAACTGAGAAGGTGGGATTTGGGGAAGACCTAAAGAGAGGAGGAAAGCAAGCCATGTCGATATCTGGAGGGAGCACACCCCGTGCAGAGGGACCAGCGGGAGCAAAGGCCCTGACTCTACAGTGTGTCTCCTGTTTTGAGGAACAACCCGGGAGCCAGTGAATAAGGGGCAGAGAGCAGACGGACAGGCCACGTAAGGCATTCCTGACCGTTACAGGGACTTGGGTTTTGAACTAACCCAATTTTTAGAAGTATTGGATGTGGAGTGAGAAAGTAAGGAGTCAAGAGTGATGCTGGGATTTTGGCCTGAGGATCTAGAGTAATGGGGTTGCTGTTTTCTGAGATGGCAAGAAGAATGTCCTGTGGAGAGATCCGAGAGGCATTGGACGCATAAGCCAGGAGTTCAAGGAACCTGCAGTTCCCAAAAGAGGTTGTCTTCGGACATCCCGAACCCTCTGCCTGGAAATCTCTTTCTCTAGGAAACCTGTATCCGAGTTCTCCCCATTTTACATGTAACTGAAGGGAGGCCTCCCCTGATTAACTCCACGGTCAGAGCTGACCGCACTCTCCTTGTGTCACCAGTTCCACGTGTTTTTGCCTCTTCCTCCGTGACGTAGGTGTTATTCACTTCATTTAACGGCTATTGATTGAGCTGTCTATTAAGTATCCCAGGCACTGGGGATAGAATAATGAAGAAGGTGAAATCTCAGTCCTTACAATGGGAGATGCAGGCAATAAGTAAATCAGAAATAGGTAGTGGTGAGTGCTATAAAAGAATAAAAACAGGGTGTAGGGTGCATACTGAGTGCTACTTTAGAGAGTCTGGTCAGGGAAACTCTTTGCCGAGGTGGTATCTGAGAGAGCCCTGGCCGAGGTGAGGGGAGCAGGCCGTGAGACCTGGAGGAGCAACAGGCCAGGCAAAGAGGAGCCACTGTAGAGGCCTGGAGACCAGGAGCTGGGTATGTTCCAGGCCGGAGGGGGTATGTTCCAGGCAGGAGGGCCAGTGTGGCTGGAGGTGCACAGGAGACCAGGTGAGAGAGGGCCTAGTGGCGCTTGCTACAGAGCTGGGATTCCTTCTGAAGGTGCCGGGAAGCCACAGGAAGGTGTTGAGCAGGGATTGATTGGTACCGTCTGAATTACGTTTCAGAGGGATCACTGTGGCTGCTGTATAGTAGAAGCAGGGAGCATGGGGTAGTCCTGGGATTCCCCTCCCTCCCTCCCTCTCTCTCTCTCAAAATAAATAAAATTAAAAAAAAAAAAGCAGTGGAGGTAGTGGGAAGAAGTGGATAATGAATTGTGCATGGAGGTAGCAGAGGGAAGAAAGGAGAATAAAACTTTGATTTTTGGCTCAGGCAATCCATCTGGCAGTCCTGTTGAATCACTTTCTGTTAAGTTCAAGATAAGAAAATCCAGAGTTTTTAACAACATGGTTAAAATGGTCCGTCCCTGGGGCGCCTGGGTGTCTCAGTCGGTTGAGCGTCCGATTTCGGCTCAGGTCATGATCTCGCAGTCCGTGAGTTTGAGCCCCGCATCGGGCTCTGTGCTGACAGCTCAGAGCCTGGAGCCTTTTCTCTCTTTCTCCACCCCTCCCGTGCCCATGCGTTATCTCTCTCTGTCTCAAAAATAAATAAACGTAAAAAAAAAAAAAAATTTTTTTTTAAATTTGAAAAAATGAAATGGTCCATCCCTTTCCTATGTCTGCACTCATTCTCCCACTAAAAGTTGGTTAAACTGTTTTGTTTTCCAGTTCCCACAACTGTTCAAGCTCTATCACCTTATCCAAATGCACAATTTCTCCAACTTTGATCCATCCTGAGATATTACCTCCTCAGAGGCTGCCATCCACCAGCCCCATTATTTTCCATTGTGAAACTCTGGATTTTTGTTTGTAATTAAACATTAATTCCCTCCAGTAGATTATCAGTTCCCGGGGGAAAGTGCTTTTTGTGTCTCTTTTTGCCCCAGAACCTCCATGGTGCCAGACAGATAGTGGGTGCTCGGTGCACGTTTAGGTGGCTGGGCGCATGAGCGAATCCTCACGGGTAAGGTAACGGCATGGTGCCGACAGTTGTGAAAATGCTTTCCAGGGTCTGCAGGTGAGCAGTGTGCTTGGACTTTATTCCTTTTGGGAAGTGTCAGAGGACTAATAGTTATTTTTTACATTAATATTACACCTGGGTGTCTGAAAACCTGCAGTCATTTAAGATTCTGAACTCTATAGATGACACGGGAGAGGAAGCTTTTTCTTCTAACTCACCAGCATGTCATTGGCGCCCACACAGTGACACTTAGCATGCGGACTGTGACACTTCTATCCTAATGTTAATCCAATCTCTCTCTCAAGGTTAATCTGAAGCGACCATGTCCTTTCTGGGCAGAAGATGGCCATTGTTCAATAAAAGACTGCCATGTGGAGCCCTGTCCAGAGGTAAAATAAATTTAAAAAATATGAATAGGGAAAACATTGCTTCCTCTTGGGCTTTTAGACAAACATGAACTTTATATTTTATTGATGGATTTAGACCTGTCATCAAATTCATAAACTGTTAGATCTCTCCTTTTTAAGTATTTTTATTTTATTTATTTATTTTGAGAGAGAGTGCCGGGGAGGGACAGAGGGAGGGGGAGAGAGAGAGAATCCTGGGCAGGCTCCACACTCAGCACGGAGTCCATCGTGGGGCTTAATCTCACAACCCTGGGATCATGACCTGAGCTGAAATCAAGAGTTGGATGCTTAATTGACTGAGCCACCCAGGTGCCCCTAGCTCTCTCCTTTTTACTGAGATTATTAAAGATTTTATACTCATTACCAAAATGGGTTTGAAGACACTTGTATCCAGTGGTATTGATGACTGGATATGGAAGTATAGTATTCTAAAACAGATGGAAAATCAGGGGCCTGTCCTAGGATTGGATCTACAATGTCTAACGCTTATTTCATGCTTTATTGGATGTGCATCTTGTTTCATAAGAAAAATAATGCTACCAGGGGCGCCTGGGTGGCTCAGTTGGCTGAGCGTCCGACTCTTGATTTCAGCTCAGGTCATGATCCCAGGGTCATGGGATCCAGCCACGTGTTGGGCTCTGTGCTGAGCATGGAGCCTGCTTAAGATTCTCTCTCCATCTCTCTCCTCCCCCTGCCCCTTTCCTTGTCTTGTACTCTCTCTCTCTCTCTCTCTCTCTCTTTCCCTTCCTCCCTCCCTCCCTCCCTCTCAAATGAAAAGAAAAGTAATGCTACTGGACCTTCAATTTTACATTTAGAGTGGGAATTACCATGAGTAAAGTGGGAGAATCTCAGGCTTGGTATCAGGTTTGCACTTGGTCTTGTTATATTAAAAAAAAAATAGCTATACTTATATTTTAGACTTCATTTTTTGGCATCTAGCACAATTCTTTTTTTTTTTTTTTTGAATATATGAAATTTATTGTCAAATTGGTTTCTATACAACACCCAGTGCTCATCCCAAAAGATGCCCTCTTCAATGCCCATCACCTACCCTCCCCTCCCCCCCACCCCCCCACCAGCCCTCAGTTTGTTCTTATTTTTTAAGACTCTCTTATGCTTTGGCTCTCTCCCACTCTAACCTCTCTCTCTCTCTCTTTTTTTTTTTTCCTTCCCCTCCCCCCATGGGTTCCTGTTAAGTTTCTCAGGATCCACATAAGAGTGAAACCATATGGTATCTGTCTTTCTCTGTATGGCTTATTTCACTTAGCATAACACTCTTCAGTTCCTTCCACGTTGCTACAAAGGGCCATATTTCATTTTTTCTCATTGCCACATAGTACTCCATTGTGTATATAAACCACAATTTCTTTATCCATTCATCAGTTGATACAATTAATTCTTAAACAGTAATTAGTTGTGAGCTATGTTTTCATTCACTTTTTTCTTTTTTTACCTAATCAGTCTAGTTTGTTACCCTTAAAAATGGGGGGGGAGGAGGGGGAGCCTTATCTGAAGCAACGTCCTTCCTAAAGGGACAATTTTAAAAAATTCTAATTTTCCTTTAAGAATAAAATGTTTTAACTTTTTAGTTTGAAATAATTTCAGACCTACAGAAAAATCGCAAGAATAATAATAGCAGTCCTCATATACTTTTTATTCAGATTCCCTAAATGTTCATCATGTTTGCTTCATTATTCTCTCTATACACATATGTTAATATTTTCTGAAGCATTTGGGTCTAAGTTACCAACATGGTGATCTTTTACCACTAAATACTTGAGTGTGTATTTCCTTAAAAACAAGATTATTCTCTTACCTAACCACAACATAATTAACAAAATCAGGAAATTAACATTAATTATAATACTGATGTCTAATCTGTAGACCTTGCAGCTGACTTAATAATGTGCTATATAGCTAAAAAACAGAATGTAAAAACATAGTGTTGTGTTCATTTCAGGTATACAAAATAGTGATTCAACCGTTCCATACGTTACTTAATGCTCATCAAGATCGTGTACTCTTGGGGCGCCTGGGTGGCGCAGTCGGTTAAGCGTCCGACTTCAGCCAGGTCACGATCTCGTGGTCCGTGGGTTCGAGCCCCGCGTCAGGCTCTGGGCTGATGGCTCAGAGCCTGGAGCCTGTTTCCGATTCTGTGTCTCCCTCTCTCTCTGCCCCTCCCCCGTTCATGCTCTGTCTCTCTCTGTCCCAAAGATAAATAAACGTTGAAAAAAAAAAAAAAAAAAAAAAAAAAAGATAGTGTACTCTTAATCTGCTTTGTCTATTTCAGCCCCTCCCCCCCACCTCCCTTCTGGTAACCATCAGTTTGTTCTCTATAGTTAAGAGTTTGTTTCTTGGTTTGTCTCTCTCTTTTTTGTTTTTTTGTGTTTTTGTTTTGCTTTCGTAAATTCCACACATGAGTGAAGTCCTATGGTAATTGTCTTTCTCTGACTGGCTTATTTCCTTTAGCATTATACTCTCCAGATCCATCCATGTTGTTGCCAAGTGGCAAGATTTCATTCTTTTTATGGCTGAATAATATTCCTTTGTATGTATATGCTACATCTTTTTCCAGTCATCTACTGATGGACACTTGGGCTGCTTCCGTAGTTTATTGTAAATAATGCTGGAATAACCTAGGGGTGCATATATCCCTTCAAATTAGTGTTTTTATAATCTTTGCATAAATACCTCCTGGTGCAATTGCAGGATTGTAGGGTAGTTCTATTTTTGATTTTTCAAGGAACTTGCATGCTGTCTCCCAACAGTGGCTGCACCAGTTTGCATTCCCACCAATAGTGCACAAGGGTTCTTTTTTTTCCACATCCTCGCCAACACCTGTTACTTGAGTTTTTGAGTTTAACCATTCTAAAAGGTGTGAGGTGATATCTCATTGTGGTTTTGACTTGCCTTTGCCTGATAATGAGTGATGCTGAACATCTTTTCATGTGTTTGTTGGCCATCTGGATGTCTTCTTTAGAGAAATGTCTGGGATTATTTGGGGTTTTTTTGGTGTTGGGTTGTATAAGTTCTTTATATAATTGGGTAACCTTTTATCGGATATGTCACTTGAAAATGTCTTCTCCCAATCAGTAGTTTGTCTTTTAGTTTTGTTGGTTGTTTCCTTTGCTGTGCAGAAGCTTTTTATTTTTATGTAGCCCCTAATAGCTTATTTTTGCTTTTGTTTCACTTGCCTCAGGAGACATATCTAGAAAGATACTGTTATGGCCAATGTCAGAAAAAGTACTACCTGTGCTCTTCTAGGATTTTTATGGTTTCAGGTCTCACACTTAGGTCCTTAATCCATTTTGAGTTTTTGTGCACAGTGTTAAGTGGCCCAGTTTCCTTCTTTTGCATGTAGCTGTGCAGTTTTTCCAATACCATTGTGGAAGAGACTGTCTCTTCCCCATTGCATCTTCTTGGCTCCTTTGTCAAAGATTAATTGACAATAACATCGTGGGTTTATTTTTGTGCTTTTTATTCTGTTCTATTGATCTGTGTGTCTGTTTTTGTATAAGTACCATATTGTTTTGATTACTATAGATTTGTAATGTAACTTGAAATCTGGAGTAGCTCCAGTTTTGATTTTCTTTTTCAAGAGTGCTTGGCTGTTCTGGGGCTTTTGTGGTTCCATGCAAATTTTAGGATTATTTTTTCTAGTTCTATGAAAAATGCTATTAGTATTTTGATAGGAATTGCATTAAATATGTAGGTTGCTTTTAACATTTTAACAATATTTGTTCTTCCAATCCATGAACGTGGAATGTCTTTCCACTTCTTTGTGTCCTCTTCAGTTTCTTTCATCAGTGTTTTGTAGTTTTCAGAATATGGGTCCTTCACCTCTTTGCTTAAGTTTATTCCTAGCTATTATTTTTGGTGCAGTTGTAAATGGTATTGTTTTCACAGTTTCTCTTTCTGTTGTTTTCTTATTAGTGTATACAAATGCAACAGATTTTTGTACATTGACTTTATGTTCTGAAACTTTAGTGAATTCATTTTTCAGGTCTAGTAGTTTTTTGGTGGAGTCTTTACAGTTTCTGTATATAGTGTCATGTCATCTGCTGATAGTGAACGTTTGACTTCTTCCTTACCAATTTGAGTACCCTTTATTTCTTTTTGTTGTCTGATTACTGTGGCTAGGACTTCCATTACTATGTTGAATAAAAATAGTGTGAATAGATATTTTGGTCCTGTTCCTGACCTTGGGGGGAAAAAAACTCTCCATTTTTCCCTATTGAGTATAACGTTAGCCGTGGGTTTTCCACATAAAGCCTGTATTATGTTGAGGTATGTTCCCTCTAAACCTACTTTGTTGAGGGTTATTTATCACGAATGGATGTTGTACTTTGTTGACTGCTTTTTGTGCATCTATTGAAATGATGATATGGTTCTTGTCCTTTCTCTCATTGATGTGGTGTATCACATTGATTGATTTGCAAATATTGAGCCACCCTTGCATCCCAGGAATAAATTCCACTTGATTGTGGTGAACGATTTTTTTTAATCGGTTGTTGGATTTGGTTTGCTAGTATTTTGTTGAGGATTTTTGCATCCAAGTTCATCAGAGATACTGGCCTGTAGTTGTCTTTTTTAGTGGTGTCTTTATCTGGTTTTGGTACAGGGTAATGCTGCCCTCATAGAATGAATTTGGAAGTTTTCCTTCCTCTTCTATTTTTTTGGAGTAGTTTGAGAAGAATAGGTAGTAACTCTTCTTGGAATGTTTGGTAGAATTTGCCTGTGAAGCTGTCTGGTCCTGGATTTTTGTTTGTTGGGAGTTTTTTGATCACTGAATTTCCTTATCGGTAATCAGTCTGTTCAAATTTTCTATTGCTGCTTCAGTTTTGGTATGCTACATGTTTCTAGGAATTTATCCATTTCTTCTAGGTTGTCCAATTTGTGGGCATATACTTTTTCATAATATTCTCCTACAATTGCTTGTATTTCTGTGGTGTCAGTTATTTCTCTTTCATCTGTGATTTTGTTTGGATCCTCTCTCCCCCTTCCCCACCTCTCTCTCTGAGTCTGGCTAGAGGATTGTCAATTTTGTTGATCTTTACAAAGAACTGGTTTCATAGATCTGTTCTATTTTTTTTTAATTTTCTGTACCATTTGTGCTCTAATCTTTATTATTTCCTTCCTTTTGCTGGTTTTAAGTTTTGTTATTCTTTTTGTAGCTCCTTTATGTGTAAGGAGATGTTTCTTGCTTCTTGGAGTAGGCCTATATTGCCCTAAACATCCCTCTTAGAACTACTTTTGCTGCACCCCAAAGATTTTGGACTGTTAAATTTTCATTTTCATTTGTACCCGTGAAATTTTTTATTTCTTCTTCAATTTCTTAGTTGACCCATTCATTGTTTGGTAGCATGTTAGTTAATCTTCATGCATTGATGCTCTTTCCAGATTTTTGTTTGTGGTTGACTTCCAGTTTCATAGCATTGTGGTCAGAAAAGATGCATGATATGACTTGATCTTGAATTTGTTGAGGCTTGTTTTATGGCCTAAGAAGTGATCTATTCTGGAAAATGTTCTGTGTGCACTTGCAAAGAATATGTATCTGCTGTTTTAGGTTGGAATGTTCTGAAAATATGTTAAATCTATCTGATCTGGTGTGTCATTCAGAGACACTCTTCCCTTGTTGATTTTCTGGTTGGATGATCTTTCCATTGATGTAAATGGGGTGTTATAGTCCCCTATTATTGTATTTCTATTGATCAGTTTTTTATGTTTGTTATTAACTGTTTTGTGTATTTGGGTGCTCTCAAGTTGGGTGCCTAAATATTTACGGTTGTTGTATCTTCTTGTTGGATTCTCCCCTTCATTATTATATAGTGTTGTTCTTTGTCCCTTGTTACAGTCTTGTTTTAAAATCTATTTTGTCCAGTATAAGTATTGCTACTTTGGCTTTCTTTGACATCCATTTGCATGATACCTGTTTCTTCATCACCTCACTTTCAATCTGCAGGTGCTTTTAGGTCTGAAATGAGTCTCTTGTAGGTAGCATATTAGATGAGTCTTATTTTTTTTACCCACACTGTCACCCGATGTCTTTGGATGAGAGCATCTAGTCCATTTACCTTCAAAGTAGTTATTGATACATATTTATTACCAAGTTGTTACTTGCTTTGTGATTGTTTTGTAGTTTTTCTCTACTCCTTCTCTTGCTCTCTTTCATAGTGTTTTGGCTTTCTTTAGTGATATACTTGCATTCCTTTGTCTTTATTCTTTGCATATCTATTGCTGGTTTTTGATTTGTGGTTACCATTAGGTTTGTACATAACATCTTCTGCATAGCAGTCTATGTTAAGTTGATGGTCGTTTAAGTTTGAACATATTCTTTCTTCCTTTCTGCCTGACATTTTAGGTATATGGCGTCATTTTTATTTTGTGAATCTCTTGACTGATATTTACATATATATTTATTTTTACTGCTTTTGTGTTTCCTACTTTTTATAATAAGTCTTATAGTCTTCCTTGCCACTCAAAGAGTCCCCTTTAACATTTCTTGTATGGCTAGTGGAGTGGTCATAAACTCCTTTAGTTTTTGTTTGAGAAACTCTTTGTATTTTCTTGTATACTGAATGAGAGCCTTGCTGGATATTCTTGGCTGCACAGTTTTTCTTCTTAGCACTTTGAATGTATCATGCCATTCCCTTCTGGCCTGCAAATTTTCTGCTGAAAAATCAGCTGATATCTTTATAGGGTTTCCCCTTGTATGTAACTTGTCTTCTTTTCTCTTGGTGCTTTTAATTTTTTTCTTCATCACTACTTTTTGTCACTTTAAGTACTCTGTGTCTCGGTGTGGACATCCTTGGGTTGATTTTGTTGGGGGATCTATATGCCTCCTGGATCTTGATATCTGTTTTCTTCCCCACATTCAGGAAGTTTTTAGCTATTATTTCTTCAGATAAAATGTTTGCCCTCTTTTTCTACTTCTTATGGGATCCCTGTAATGTGAATGTTATTATGCTTGGTGGAGTCCCTGAGTTCCCGAAGTCTGTCGGTTCTCATTCTGTGTAATTTTTTTCTCACACCTACTGAGCTTGATTACTTTCCATAATTGTGGCTTCTGGGTCATTAATGCATTCATCTGTTTCATCTAGCCTGCTATTTATTCCAGTTAGTGTGTTTTTAATTTCATTTATTGTGTTCATCTCTGATTTATTCTTTTTTATCTCTGTGTTAAGGGTCTCACTGATGTTTTCCGCTCTTTTCTCAAGTCCTGTGAGTATGTTTATGCTCATTATTTTAAATTTTCTATCACTCATATTCTATTCTTTTCTCTTTGGTCTCTTGCTGTGCTTTTGTCTTGTTCTTTCATTTGGGACATGTTCCTTTGTCTCCTCGTTTTGTCTAATTCTATGGATCTGTTTCTGTCTGTTGGGGAAAGTCTGCTACATCTCCTCCTCTTGACAGTAATGGCTTTATGAGGAGGAGGTCCTATAGTGCCCTGCAGTGCAATGTCTCCTGTTCTCCACGACCTTATACTTTAGGGAATGTCTCCTATGTGTGTTGCAAATGCCCTGCTCCTGTGCCTTGGCCACTTTTTTCCTTTAGTCCGGTCGTCTGCAGAGGCTCTCTTAGCCCATTGTGGGCCGTATTCGGTCCCAGACCTGTGCCGCACATTTTCACAAGGTGTGTGCTGCTCTGTTTGTGAGATGAAACCTGTTGCCTGCACTGGGGGAATGGAGGGTGTGTGGGTGGGGCACCAGTTGTAACAGGATCTGCCATGAGCTTCTGCAGAGCCCATGCTGCTGGGACCTATGCCCTGCAAAAACCCATGGGTCAGGAGAAGCTGTGTTGCTGATGTGATGTTTACATTGGTCTTGTGGGGGAGGTGATTCGCAGCCAGGACTGAGGAAAATCTGTTGAAAAGGGCAGATCGGCCAGGCGTGCATGGGTGGGGCTTGCTGTGAGCAATTTAGGTAGGGAGTGTTGTGCAGCACTGGTTCCTGCCGGTGCCTGTGTGTTTCTGCTGGGGGCAGGGAGTGGGGATTGTGGAAGGGGGGTGTGGGGGAAGGAGGGAAATAACACCTGCCTCTTCCTTTGTACCTGGAAGGGTCTCCCAGTGATCCCTGCCTCTCTGGACTTGCTCTGTGATTAGTAAATAAATCTCAGTCCCATGTGCCCTGGGCATTTTTCAAACGGCTGCTTCTAGGCTGTATCTACCTGGGCCGTTTGTCATGCTATCATTTTAAGGGCAGGAACTCTGCTTCCTAATGCCCTTCAGGCTCTCCCACACCAGAGCTGCTGATTCTTAAAATTCCAGGCTTCAAGTCCTGCTGGTTGTAGGAACTCTTGTAATTTGGACCCCCTGGCTTGCAGAGTCCAATGTTAACTGGGATTGGTCTTCCCTGTGCAGGCTCCCTGGTGTGATCATCTATTTCTCCCCCTCTCCGTGCCCCCCGCTCAGAGAAGAGTGAGATGCGCCCTCTTCTCTTCCTTAGTTGTGGAGTTTGTTCTGCCACTCTTTGGGTTGTTTTCTGGGTTATTTGTGCTGAGGTGAGTGTTACCTAGTTGTATCCCTGGGACGAGGTGAGACCAGGGTCGTCGTCCTCCAACATCTTTCCAGCCTCAATCCCAGCCACATTTATTTCATGCTTGATTTTAGTCATTAGTTTTACATTTATCATTACTTCTAATAATTCTCTTTTGTGATTGTTATATATTATCTGTGACAGTGATCTGTGATGCCTACCCCAATATTTCTAAAAGCCTTGTTATTAAGATTTGCTTAAGTCAAGTTACTGCATTTAGCATCAAACCTTTAAAAAAGCTGCTGAAGATTTTGATTTTAGCACGTTATACTACACTAGTTAGAGGACACACTGTAGCCAGCAGTCACTTTTGGTTAATATTTATTCCGTATTTTAAATTCAGGGTCTGTGGCTGTTAGGTTTGACTTGAGTTTTATAGTCTTCTCTCTTTTGCCTTCTGTTAGATGTCCTAGGAAGCACTGAAATGATAAAATACTGGCAGCACGGAACAATTTAATTGATTAATCTTTTTATTGATAAGGGAAATATCTCTTATCATCATTACTATTATATACATTCTTCCACCTGACAGGAAGATATTTATTCTGAATATTTGGTTAAGTTTGCCTGTGTTAAAATTTATCATGATACATAAAAAAATTTTAAGAGGTAATTTTCTATACCATAGATCCAGATGTTGAAAATCAATCAGTCCCCTGAATTGATCAGAGTTACCAACCTGTGATTTTCTTTTTCAGTATGGTTTTTGTTTTAAAACTGTGTTTGATAAACCAGCTGTAATGATTTCTAGATTTATTTATTAAAGCCTAAAACTAATTACTGGCTTTGTAGGAAAGTGAGTCAAATTGGATCCACATGCAGATCTTCTGTTAGTAAACCCTGGTTACCTAGATTGATAAGCCCTAGGTTAATCCTGTGGACCAAAGAACTGACTCTTTTAGTATTAATCCCAAACTGCCTTCACTATAAATGTCAATTTAGAGCAGAACTTAAGATTGAGCCTAAGATATTTCAAATAACTGAAAATTTTTAAAGCTTCTGTTTCTGTTGTAAGAAAGTTTATGGAAAAGTGATTTTTGTCAGGGTTTTTTAACCTAAAAATTATGTAAACTATTAGATACTTCATTGAGAATTTAAATTATAGCTAATTTTGACACTCTTATTTTGTATATGTCATTTGGTTTGCTATACTATGATTTACAAGTTTGTAAATTGGTATACCTCTTTACGATTTATCTTAAAGAGGTAATATGAAAACAGATTTTGAATGAATGTATATTTTCTCATCATGGAATAAAATAAAATACCCTTTATTTGAGCAATGTCATTATTTGTGAAGAAATCTCAAAAAAAAAAAAAAAAGCGATGGTCATTTTTTAAATTGCTGTTGTTGTTCTTTTAAGAGTAAAATTCCAGTCGGAATTAAAGCCGGGAGTTCTAATAAGGTGAGTCCCTTTCCTTGAGTATTTCTGCTTTATGTTATGAAATTTACCATTTACTGCTTGACAGTAGTTACAGAAGGAGAAATGTACTGTGGTTAGTTGGGAGTGGGCACCTTTTGCCCCAGAATCCCATATTTCCAATTTTTTCAGCAACAGAGAGCTTGTGTATTTTTTTTTACAGTTAAATTATATACTTTTTTTTTCTTTTTTTTAAGATATTTCAATTCTGTTTTTGGAACCTCTAGAAGAACTACAGTAGTGTAATGTAACTACAGTGTCAGATGGCCTACTCGACAGGTGTTTTATCATGCATGTATTTTTGGTTTTCGGTTTCAACTAGTCAACCTGTCATATTCAGGATTATATTGTATAAACAGCTATTAAGGTATTAGGAGCATAGTACTTTTCAACGGCATTAGAATACTCCTTTATTAAAGATTACCCTCCCCCCTTTTTTTACCCTTTCCCTTTTAAATTAAAAAAAATTTTTTTTTAATGTTTATTCTCGAGAGAGAGAGACAGAGTGTGAGTAGGGGAGGGTCAGAGAGAGAGAGGGAGACACAGAATCCGAAGCAGACTCCAGGCTCTGAGCTATCAGCACAGAGCCTGATGCAAGGCTCGAACTCCAAACTGTGAAGTCATGACCTGAGCTGAAGTCAGACCCTTAACTGATGGAGCCACCCAGGCGCCCTTACCCTTGCCCTTTTAGAAGCATGCCACAATTTACTTAGCCGTGCATGTTTTTATGTAACAGTTTACTTCTAGTTTTTCACTATTATGTGTACATAGTAAAGATCATCATACCCTCTCTCTCCCTGTTCCCTCTCTCCATTTTCTTTTTGCATTTTCTCTTTGCATTTTCTCCCCTGTGTGGTCTTTTGTTTGTGTTCACTCTCTTTAATTTATTTTTGTTTCAGCTCTGAACTAAATACACAGTGTTAGAGACATTTGAAATCTCTTCTGGACTCCTTCCCAATCCCATTCTGTTTCCTCCGTCCCCAGAGATAGCCACTTTTCTGAAACTTACGTGTGTCCTTCTGTGTTACTTAACTTTTCTACTTCTAATGCACATGTAGCCACAAGTGACATATAGATCTTTTTATTTTTTATTATTTTCTTAAACATTTGTTTATTATTGAGAGAGAGAGACAGAGCATGAGCATGGGAGGAGCAGAGAGAGGAGGAGACACAGAATCCAAAGCAGGCTCCAGGCTCTGAGCTGTCAGCACAGAGCCGGACGCGGGGCTCAAACTCACAAACTGTGAGATCATGACCTGAGCTGAAGTCGGACGCTTAACCGACTGAGCCACCCAGGCGCCCAACATATAGATCTTTTAATATGAAGTTTAAACATTAAGATTATGCTTTTTTATTTCTTCAGGTTAAAAACATTTTTTCAGTTACCTTTACTCCACATTATGCTTTTGTCTCTGATGTAGCTTTGTTAATTTTAATAGGTAGTATTCTATTTTTTTTCAATGTTTTTTTCAATTTTTTTTTTTTTTTTTTTTTTTTGAGACAGAGAGAGAGCATGAGCAGGGGAGGGGCAGAGAGAGAGGGAGACACAGAATCTGAAGCAGGCTCTAGGCTCTGAGCTGTCAGCACAGAGCCCGACGTGGGGCTCAAACTCACGGACTGTGAGATCATGACCTGAGCTCAAGTCGGACGCTTGACCGACTGAGCCACCCACACGCCCCAATAGTTGCATAGTATTCAATGGTATGATTGTGTCATTGATTAGCTCCTCCTCTGTTGATGGACATTTCACTTGTGTTGACTTTTTTGCTATTACATACAGTGAGGCACTAGCATTTCTGTCCTTTGTCTCATTGTACATATGTAAGAGTTTTCCTAGGTCTGTATTTAGAAGTAAGGTTGCTGGGGCATCCGTTATGCTGTCCCAACATGAGATAGTACCTAATACCTTTCTAAAGTGGTTGTACCTTGTTTTTAGTTTTGTTTTTAAATGTTGCTCTGGATATGGTTTCAGTTTTAAGACTGCTGGTTCAAGGATATTATGCATTTTTGCAGCTCCAGATAAATATTGTCAAATTACTTTCCCAAGACGGTTTTCTCAGTTTAGGTCATCACCAACATACCAGCACTAATTGTTTTTAATGTCTTAGCTTAGTTGGTGGAAATTTGTGATACATTTTGATTTGTATTTCTTACATATGTGAGAGATTTTGATGTATCTATGTCATCACTGTCAGATTGCCAGTCGTACTTGAGATTATTACTAAACTTCCTATGAACTTCCTTTCAGTACTCAAAAGTGGCAAACAGCACCAAAGAATTAGAAGATTGTGAACAAGCTAATAAACTGGGAGCAATTAACAGCACATTAAGGCAAGTTTATTTTAGGAGTGTTAAAAAATATTCTCTTGTTTAGTATATTTATATCAGAAATCTTCTATTTGTGATTTTGCTTCAAGTAATTCTTAAAAGGAAGAAGTTATTTTTATCTTAAATTCCATGATTGCTTTGCTTCCTCCCGTTAGCTGATTTGTTCTTAAATTTCTGGAATGTATGATCAATAGTGACTTTATTAAAAAGTAAAAATTTAGAAGATTGCTCAACTAGCAGGGCTTATGGGTCTATTTTTCCTGGTTATTATAGGAAAAGGAACTTGAACCTCTAAGTGTTTTATAAATAGTAATTCAATCTGTAGGTTACATTTTGAATGGGAAAAGTTATTACCATAACTGTTAAGTTTCGTAGATTCTTTTTCCTATTGACTTTTCCTTATTGTAATAAAAACCTGCTTGGGAAGGCCAGTGTAATTGTGAGTGGTCTCAGATTATGCACTATGAAATGATTGTATCTATAGTTGAATCTGGGGAATGGAGTATCATTGAACTTCTTTTGAATTTCCCTTTTTGTTTAGGCTGGCATCTATGTACTATAACTGTTAAAGACTTAATAAAGTCAGCAGTTTTATTATCTATTGAAGAACAATTCTATAGAAAACTAGAGAAGATAATATAATAAATACTCCCGTGTCCTTCACTCCAGATGAATAGTTGTTAACTTTTTCTGCCATGTCCTCTCTGGCCTATTCCCCAATCCTGTTTTCTTTCCTTTTGCCTTAGGAGGAGCTACTCTCATGAATTTGCTGTATACCCACTATGTTTTTCTTTTTATCATATATATCATCTTTATTTCGTGTATGATTTTACTTTTCCCTTATATAAAATAATACTGTACTTAACAGACTTCAACTTTATTTTTATACTGTACATTTTGCTTTTCTAGATCTGTCTCATTTTTTTAACTGATGAGTGTTTTTTACCTTATGAATATATCATATTTTACTTCTCTGTTCCCGTATTGATAAACACTTGAATTGTTCAAATTTTTACTTCTATAAGTTATGCCACCTTGCGCATCCTTGAGAAATTTTTTTTGGTGTACGCTAGGAAATTTGTCCTACGCTAGAAAAACTGCTGGATCTTCCTGTTGCCCAGGTGCGCCTATTCGTGTTACTGCCTGATGGCTTTCCAGAATACTCGTGTGGTTACATACTGCCTCCGGGACTGAGAACTTGTTTTGTTCTTCACATCCTTGCCAAAAATGGATAATGTTTGACTGTAAAGTAGTACCTCATTTTTGTTTATATTTTGTTACTAGTGAGTTTGAGCATTTTTTTGATCTGTGTATTGAACATTTATGTTTTTTATTCATTCGGTAAATGAATGCCTGCAATATGCCAGTCAGTGTTCTAGAATATTAGGCATTTAGCACTGTACATGGCAAATTCTTTTTCTCAGGAAACTTAATCCTAGTTGGAGATATGCAGTAACTGAGTAAAATGTATCAGAAGTAAGTAAAATGATGATGAGTGCTTGGGAGAAAAAGAAAACTGAGAAGAATGATAGAGAGCTAAGAGTGGCAGGGTGGGGAGGGGAGGGAGTTGCACTGTTTCCAATGGGTTGGTGAGAGAAGGCCACAGTGATAATGGGACATTTGAACAAAATGCCCATGAAGACATAAGTCCTGTTATGGCTGCCTGGGGCATGAGTGTTCCAGGCACGTGTAATTGTTAGTAAAAAGAACCTGTGGCAGAAGCACGCCTAGATTATTTGAGGAACCACAGAAAGTCCAGTGTTGCTGGAATACAGTGGTCACAAAATCCTAGGGGTGGACGTAGGAGTAGGGTGGGGTGGAGATCTTGTAGAGCCTTGAAGACGATTACGAATACTGCTTTGAGGCTAAGTGGAATGAAAAGTCACTGGAGGATTTTGAGAGAAGGTGTTGAGGGAGGCAGGTGTTCCTGTGGAAGCCTTGTTATGTGATTATTGTAGTGATCCAGTTAAGATATGGTGGTGGTTTAATTTAGACTAGGGCAATGGCAGTGGGAATGATGACAAGTGATCAGATTCTGGATGGATTTTGAAGATGGAGCGGACAGGGTTTGCTGTGGGATTTGATGTGAGGTTTGAAAAAAGATAGGAACTGTGAATGACTACAAGATTTGGAACTAGAAAAATGGAGTTGCCATTTACTGAACTGGGATACCTACAGGAGGAACAAGTTTGGTGGAAAATCACAGTTCAACCTTGGACCTGTTAAGTTTGAGCTGCCTATAAGACATCCAGTTGGAGATGTCAAGCAGGCAGTTGGATATACAAGTCTCAGTTTCAGGGGAAGGAGAAAATGTGGGAGTCATCCAGTAAATATATGTTATTTAAAAACTATAAACCTGAATAAGATTACCCAGGAGAGAATATAACTAGAGAAGTCATCAAAGGATTGGGCCTTAAGTCATTCTAAGATTTTAAGGTAAAGCCCCTGTTCATATTCTTTGCTGTTGTTTCTCCATGGGGGGGGAGGGGGCAGGGTAAAGATGGAGTAGGTGTGCATTTCTAGATCATCATTATTAATTTGTAGGCATTCTTCATATAATATGAGACAATGGCTTGTCTTTTAATTTTGCTTACAGATATTTTGTTGAATAGCAGTTATTAATTTTTTAAACTTTTAAATTCCAGTGTAACTCACATATAATAAAGTGTATAAATCTTAAACGTAAAGGTCAGTTCAATTTTACAGAGTAAATCAACTCTGCAGCAACTATCCAGAATAATGCACTCGATACCCTGAAGATTGCCACGTGGGCTTTCCTAGTCATTACCACTGTCCAGAGTTAACCATGATTTTGAATTATATTAGCAGAGATTGGTTTTGCCTGTTTATATAAATGAACTATTAAGGAATGTATTTTTTTTTGTATCTGGCTTATTTTATTAAACATCACATCTGTGAGAGTCATTCATGTTCTTAAGGTTAGTAGCATTTAATTCTCTTGTCATTGGTATAATATTCCATAGTTAAGACTGCACCAAAATGTTTCCATCCAACTATCATTGATAGCTGGGGTTTTTCACTTTGCAGCCATTACAAAAAAAAAAAAAAATTTGGTGGATATTTGGTGGTGTTTTTGGTATGCATTTCTGTGTAGAATATACCTACAAGTGGAATTAAGTAATACTGGCACGTGGTCTTCCAAAATGACCACTAAAATACATTGCCACTAGTAGTATACGAGATTTCCTCATTCCACGTCTCCAACAATTGGTCTGTAATTTTTTAAACAGCTTTATTGAAGTTTAATTGACATGCAGTGTATTGCACCTACTTGAAATATACTGTTTGATGTTTTGACAAGTGTGCACTCATGAAAATCTGCATTATCAAGATAGTTGTCCTACCCACCACCCTGAAAAATTCTCTCATGGCCTTTGGAAAGGCCTTCATTCCATTCAAAGTGCGTTTCCCACTTTGAAGGCTCCTGCTTTAACACACAGCACCATCTTGACAGGAAGCCCTGGTTTAAGCCCAGGAAATTCTTATAGAAGTAGCTTGGCATCCATCTTCAAACTGACTTTTAGAGAAGCTGGGCAAGGTTCTTTTTTTTTTTTTTTTTTTTTTTACATTTTATTTATTTTTGAGAGAGAGAGCGAGCACAAGTGGGGGAGGGACAGAGAGAGAGGAAGACCCAGAATCTGAAGCAGGCTCCAGGCTCTGGGCTGTCAGCACAGAGCCTGATGCAGGGCTCGAACCCACAAACCATGAGATCATGACCTGAGCCAAAGTTGGATGCTTAACCGACTGAGCCACCCAGGTACCCCTGGATGAGGTTCCTTCTAACTCATTTGTAAAGCAAACTGGGCCAGCTCTGTTAGCATTAGGTTAGTGTTGCCTAGTGTTGCTAAGTTAGTTAGCATTAGGTTTTCTGTTGCTGTGGCTTTCAGGCAGGGTTTAGGATGAAACAACAAAGTGTCATCAAATAAGTATGCTCAAAGAAAAAAGTTTGTCTTTCTAAGTCAGATTGTTAACAAGAAAATTGGAATTTATGTCACAGTGGTCTTGTTCTTGACTATTTTCAATGGAAGATGTATCTAATTAAACCTAACGATAGTTATTTTAGCTGTAACTAGAACTTAGACATTCTCGTTTTATGGAATTATATGTTTCAGCTGAGTCAACTAAGATATGAGTATTTCCATTAACTTTTATTATTAAGTTAACTCAGTATTCCCACAATGAAAAAAAAAATCCCACAGTGAATTGAAAACATTTATTGATAAAGTTGGGGTAGTCCAGTCAGTCAGCCTTATATACTTCTCGTAGTGGTTATGTAATGTAGTAGTTTTTCAAATACAAAATAAATTCTTGGCTATGAAAGTAACACATTTAGGAACTACCTGATTTAAACTTAGTACACAAATAATTTTTTTTTAATCTTTTTTTCCCCCTATTGTGTAGTGAATAAAGAAGAGTAATAATAGTTCTCTTATAGATGTTGCCAGTCTGGGTTTAAGACAGAAAAGGTCTGAACATAAGTTAAAGTAAATGTAGGTCCAAGTTTATTTGAGAGACTGTGATTGTTCCTTTATCAGTTCTCCAAGTAGAGATCTTGATCATAGATTTTGTTAAATGTGAGGTAGTATGTAAAATGAATGATATGTCCTGATTAAAAATGATATTGGTGTTACCAGTGAATATCACATTGGAAGGGACATCCTGGAAATGCAGCTTTTGGTGTTTTTGTCCTATAAATAACAGAAACAAGTTAAAAGAATTATGAAGGTAAATTCAATTCCTGCTTTAGAAAAAAATACCACAATTTCTAAGTTAGGTGAAAAGGCTAGCTTAAATTTTGTGTTGAACTAAATCTCATATATATTTGTAAATTTTCTAGTTAAAGTAATTATCGCAGTAGGGCTAATAATAGCTTTAGTATGAATAGAAATCCTTCACGGGAGAGTTAATATCTGTGTTTTTCATAAAACTTGCTATCATTCCTTCATCTGACCACTAATTGAATTTGTGACACTATCTAAATTAAAGATGTGACCTCGGGTTATCTGTTTTCAGTTATACAAGATGCAGTGTAAACATTTTCAACTCCAGATTTAATCATTTTTTTTTTCTTTCTTATTCCCTCCTTCCCTAGTAATCAAAGCAAAGAAGCCTTCATTGACTGGGCAAGATATGATGATTCACAGGATCACTTTTGTGAACTTGATGGTAATAAAATAAACTATTGTAATTAAATTCTGTTCACTCTAATCCTTTTATAAGAACTTGAAGTCAATGAAAATATACTCAGAATTAGAACTTGAACACACTGGATGTTGCTGTGTGGACCTTACTATTGTTCATAATGGCATTTATTGAGAGCTTATGTTCCAGACCCTGTGCTCAGTGCTTGAAGTGCGTTATTTTTCATCTTTGCAGTTACTTTATTTTTAATTTTTTTTTCATGTTTATTTTTGAGAGAGAGAGAGAGAGAGCGCGCGCGCAAGTGGGGGAGGGGCAGAGAGAGAGAGAGAGACACAGAATCCGAAGCAGGCTCCAGGCTCCGAGTTGTCAGCATAGAACCTGATGTGGGGCTCAAAGTCATGAGCTGTGAGATCACGACCTGAACCAAAGTCAGTGCATATCCGACTGAGCCACCGAGGGGCCCCTTTGCAGTTACTTTAATAAGTATCTGTTATTTCATATCCAAGGAAATGGAGTCTCAAAAAGACTGGCTTAGCCAGGATCACACAGTAGCAAGAGGCTGAGATGGGATTCGATCCCAGATCTGAATCCCATATTTTTTTCATCATGACATACCATCTCCTGTGGACCTCTATTTCAAGCCACTTAGTTTAGGTCTGTGAACATATAAACATGTTCACAATGGAATTTTCTGGAGGTCTCAACAAACTAACATAAAGATACCCTGCAGTATTGGGGAGGACTCTAATTTGACTTCCCCATAGCCCTCTTGCCAAGAGTCTGCAGAATGGTACAAAGAGAGGGCACTATTTACCAATAACTACCATGACTCCTATGGCAGAAGGGAATTGGAGTGACTCAGAATTTTTTCTGAGGAGAATATTTCCAAGAGTTTTGTGCTGAGTAGGCTTAAATCATTCATTTGGCCTCTCTTTACTTTTTACCTTTATATTGTGGGTAGTGGAAAAGAATTTGGGATAAAGCCTGCCCATTTGGAGATAGCAGAAGTTCCTCTGAATTCTTAAAGCATATAGAGTGGTCATACTGCTTTCTAGAGGTTTTTGGAAGATTCGTCTGTAGAACTGTGCTGTGAATCCAGTCTGTAATGGAGTAAGTTACAGTGAGCTGCTACAGTAGTATGGGAAATTGAGACAAAGCCAGGAAGTGGAACGTTCTCACCATGGTTTATATGGTTTCAGCAAGGACATTTTTAAGAGATCTGAAAAAAGTGTCTTTGGGTGTCATAACTCCTGTTACGATATTTAGAATCGCCAAAGGTTTCATCGAAGCAAGCCGCTGTACCTAGGTTAAGAATTAACATCACTGCTTACTCTCATTTGCTCTTGGGTCATCATTCTAATTACATTTAACGTTCAACACTCACGGTCACTTCCTGCCGACTTATTTTACCTGTTCGTTATTAAAATAAAAAATTTTCAGTAGTGCTTAGTTGACAGGTTTTTTACATTAAAAATCATTTCTGTGAATATCTCTCTCAGTAAATGATAGCAATATATATTTCTCTTATGGGTATTTAGTAAACAATACTACTCATTGGCAGGGATCGCCTGATATGATTAAATTGATGTACTCAATTACCTCATCAATATAAATAGTATTAACTAATTTTTTGACATTAGCTCCTTCTATTGTAAAAATGGAAGAAGTGTCCTAAAAGAATTTACATCGAATCATCCCTTAAGATTTTTAGGATGGTATAATTAAAATAATTAGTGGTGTTTCTATTTTGTGTAGTCCTTAAACATGTAAACCGTTCTGCTAGTTGGATTACCACTGCTCTTCCGGGTAGTAATGTTCGTGTGTCTCCCAGTGATTTATACGTACAATTTTTAGTAAAAGGTGAAAGATGTATACAATCTGAAGAGAAACCAGAGTATTATATGTACAATTTTTAAAAGCCCATCAGAGTAGCTTTAGAGTCACTGTTGAGTAATTTCAGTTACACTCACTGGATCAAAACAACAAATCTGAAGAATAGTCACCCCGTTTACTGGAATGTGTTTATACGCCCGTGTGCTTGGCTGCTTTGTTGTTGTTCTGTGTTTGGAAAGGAAGATGATCTTCATAGATCAAACGGTAGGTTTTTAAATAATTTAGCGGGTTAAGGTAAGCTGCTTTCCCTGCTCATTTTGTCGTCGTCGTGGCTGTCTTTATGCATGGCTGGCTGCTGCTTTTGCTTCAGGTTTCTGCTCACATGTCACCTCATCAGAGAAGCCTCCTGTCACCTCCCTATATGAAATGGTAACCACTGCCCCTCTCTGTCTGCACTGCTGCCTGCTCTCAGACCACTGAGAACTACCTGAGCGTGCGTGGTGGGTTGTTTAGGTTATCTGCTTGTTGTCTGTCTTCTCCAGCTACAGTGAGAGCTCCTCTGGTCCACTACCACACTCGTGCCCAGAACCGTGCCTGGACGTGGCATATGCCACCCTAGTGCCTAGAACAGTGCCTGGATGTGATATATGCCACCCTAGTTGTTTATGTGGTATATGCCACCCTTGTGCCCAGAACAGTGCCTGGACGTGATACATGCTCAATATATATTTGCTGCATGACATTGTTGGTTCAGATATAATTGAAATAGTGTGATTTTTACTTTTATTTTTTCCATTATAACATTAATTTAAACATAACGTAAATTTAAAGTGTTTAAAACAGTAGTTTCTGAATCTGGCTGTGTATCAAAATTATTTGGGGACTTTGTGAACTGTAGGTTCTCCTCAACTGAGTATACTTTAACAGTGCATTACTAGCAATCTGGGATCAAGCTGGTGATGGAGGGTTGTAGGCTCAATCCTGAGTATACAACAGGACTTTTTATCCGTGTCCATACGCAGAAAGCCTGTGCACTAAGTTGGGGTACCAGCACTGGTGTGTTTGTAGGGGGAATGCGACCTATGTATGCTGCCCCCCACCACCCATCTAGATGTCACAAAGTTCTTGCCAGTATGGGTCAGGGGTGGACAAACGTTTTCTTCTGTAAATGGACAGATGGTAAGTACTTTAGACTTTATGGACCATATGGCTTCTATTACAGCCACTCAGCTCTGCCATAATAGTGTGAGACAGCAAATGAACATGGCTTGTGTTCCCATAAAACTTTCCTTACAAAAAGTACACACTAGACTAGATGTGGCCTTTGGGTTGTAGTTTGCTAACCCCATTCTGTAGGTTAATAAGACCCACTTTTTCATCGTTTGAAAAAGTAATAAAATTATTAAAACCACTTTTGATTTAATTTAAGGGAACATACATTAAGAACATTGAGGTGCAAGTTTTTTAAATTTTTTTTTTTTTTCAACGTTTATTTATTTTTGGGACAGAGAGAGACAGAGCATGAACGGGGGAGGGGCAGAGAGAGGGAGACACAGAATCGGAAACAGGCTCCAGGCTCTGAGCCATCAGCCCAGAGCCCGACGCGGGGCTCGAACTCACGGACCGCGAGATCGTGACCTGGCTGAAGTCGGACGCTTAACCGACTGCGCCACCCAGGCGCCCCGAGGTGCAAGTTTTAAATTAAACGTTGATATAATTGACTTTTGTGATTTGTCACTGCCTTAGCTTACATTTTTTTTTAAGTTTATTTTTCAGAGAGAGAGAGAGGGTGCATGAGCAGGGGAGGGCCAGAGAGAGGGGAGAGAGAGAATCCCAAGCAGGTTCTGCACTGTCAGCCCGGAGCCCGACACAGAGCTCCATCTCCCAAACCGTGAGATCATGACCTGAGCCAAAATCAAGAGCCAGACACTCAACTGACGGAGCCACACAGGCGCCCAAAATTACATTTTAAATCCTTGTACTTTAATATCTGAATCTGTTTGTTTTTCCTTATTGGTTGGTTAGTTGCTTTTGTTGGGTGAAGGGGTTGATAGCCGTCCATTGTGTGCATTTGTAGGTGAGCCTACAAATGTGTAGGCTTACATGCACACACACATTCTTTATACATGTGTACATACGTATATGTCCATGCATATAGGTGTTTATGATATGTTTAATATTGTAAAGCTTATGTAAAATCAATTTTGCAAATGAGTTTAATTGTGAACAACTCAAAGAAATTAAAAATCTGTAACAGAAGCTAGTGAGTTGTAAAGCTTTTGTTTGAACTTTCCTATAAAAGTCACACTTTGATTCAGTTCATAATTTGAATCTTTTTGTAATGAAGATTTTTTAAATTACTGTTTTTAAATCTTGAATCAATCCATGTCCATGGGCAGTTTCTGTTCATCCATCTGTAAATTACCTATTTTCTCTATCTTAGCTTGTATAGTGGAATGTCTATATAATGTTAGGGCTAGAAATAGAGGCAGTATTCTTCATGTTTCTGTTGTCTGTAAGTTAGATATAACTCATTTAGTAATGACAAGTTGTAATTATCTTTGTATTCTTCCTACTTCCTTACAAAAGCCAAGTAGTTCTTGGAAGGTGTGCATCAGGATTCCATTTTACTCTTAATGGTTATGGGTAATCTCTGTCTGTGGTCACTGAATGGTTAATGAATATTGTTAGGTAATGAAAAGAAGAGGGGCCGTATTTTAATGACTGTGTTTGGCCACTGTTTTAAGTCAGTGCCTGTATACCATCGATTTGATCTCATGACACCAAAAGGGAGGAAACATACAAATAAAGGAATACATCTGGGCCAACATATATAGCACTCCAGCTTACATGCATTATGAATCATACATTTGGGAAGCGTGGTCAGTATAATTTTTCTATTTCTAGTACAATATATATTTAGTAAAATAAAAAAAAAATGGTTGCAAGCATGTGTGTAGGTGGGTGTATGCATAGGGAAGAAATAAAATACTAGAACAAGTTATAGTCTGGTCATTTCGATCCTGGGTGGTTAAAACTTAAGAATAACGAATGCCTCTAAGAAGGGGAGGTGCATTCCATTACTGAAGAGAGTATCGAGTATCGGAAGGAAAGGGAGGAGTTGTTTTTTCCTCTCTCTCAAGTGTAAGTTACCCTGGGTCAAGTATAGTCACAAGTGTGCTAACCATTCTACCATTCACATTGGAGATTACCTGAAAAGCTGGCCTTTCTCTAACCTTTGGGTAGTTCTGCTTGTGTTATAATGTGAAATTTCAGATAACTGGTGACATAGAGGTGGTTTTCATGACTTGTTTCTTGTTCAGATGAGCGATCCCCAGCTGCTCAGTATGTCGACCTGTTGCTGAACCCAGAGCGTTACACTGGCTACAAAGGGCCCTCTGCATGGAGAGTGTGGAACAGCATCTACGAAGAAAACTGTTTCAAGTAACTGGAGGGAAAACGGCTGAAGGGAGGATGGAGTAAGGGGGGCATGGTTCTGCAGGGAAAACATTACATACAAAAATCAAACCGTTTTATGACTGAGTTTCGCACTTGCTTTTTCAGGCCTCGATCCGTTTATCGTCCCTTAAACCCTCTGGCGCCTAGCCGAGGTGGGTGTTTCATACATTTTCATGCTTTCAGAGATTATTTACAAAGTGTCTTTGTAACTAAACAAATTTTGAGTGAATTTTCAACTATTTTATGTTTTTCTTAATGTGAATGGTCAGAAGTATAAGATTAATTCGTGGGGCGCCTGGGTGGCTCAGTCGACTAAGCATCCAGCTCTTGATCTCAGCTCAGGTCATGATCTCACAGTTTGTGGGATTGAGCTCCACATCGGGCTCCTCACTGACAGTGCTGAGCCTGCTTGGTTCCCCTGTCTCCCTCCCTGTCTCTGCTCCTCCCCTGCCCCTTTCTCTCTCTCTCTCTCAAAATGAATAAACATTTGGAAAAAAGTATAAGATTAGTTCATAATTGAGTCTCAAGGTTTCTATGTGTTTTATTTAATTACTGACATTTATTGAGTGTCTGATCTGTGCCAGGCCCTAACGTAGGAGTTCTAGGTGAAATAAATCAGAATATATGAGTAATGCTTATATATCAGAGGTTTCCTGGGGAACTCTTAAAAATCTGGATTTCCAGGCCCTATCCTCTACCAACTTAAGTCAGAATCTTTGGGATTAGCCACAGGTATTGTATTGTTTTGTTTTGTTTTGTTTTAATTGTCCAGGTGATTCCAATATGCAGGCAAGTTTGAGAACCAGTGGCTTATAACGTGCTTCTCAGACTTCAGGTGTGCGTATGAAGTACCTAAGGGCCTTGTTGAAATACAGGCTCTGATTCTGTAGGTCTTGGGTAAGGCCCAAGATTCTAACAAGCTCCCAGGTGATGCCTAGGGTTCTTGCTGATCCATGTAGCACATTTGAGTCCTAAGGATGTAGAGGAGTCAGAAAGTTAGGTTGCCTGCAGCTTTACTCTAGACCTGCTGTGTCCAAGCTTTACCACTTGACACACTGGGCTGTATTGAGGACATGACATATGGCTAGTGTAAAACCAAGTTTGACATTTTTCTTAATTTGTTTAAATTTTAAAATGGAAGCAGTGTAAAATCCTTCTACCATGGAACAACTTTATTCTTTTGATAGGACTGCTTTAACTCTTGCCTCATATAATGTACAGTTGTTGTAGTGCATATATACTTTTTACTTTTTAAAACATGGGTATTCAAAAAAACTTTAGTAGAAATTTTTATTAGAAAAAACTTTACGCATGTGGCTAGTGTTGTATTTCTCTGGGACAGCATTGTTGTAGACAGTTGGAGGTTAATCAACGTGAAACTACCTGGGCACATCTTCAGTCCGCTCTCAACAAGGAGCCAAACTCTGTTAGCAACTCTGTAATTGACTTGCACTTTTGATGTTTTCTTCAGACCAGGATTGATTTTAAGAACTTGAATTTCCGGTCTAGATTTGTATCTTTAAGGCATCTTTAAAGGTTGACTGAATGGACTGCTTTTAGCTACTCTTTTACAATGTAGCAAATGTTCTTTGCTTAGGGGAGAAGGGAATTGGATCATGAAAAGGGTGTGCATGGTTTCTCATCCTTTGTCTGTTTTGCTACTTTGACCTTATAATTTATTATAAAAGTGGAAACGCAAAAGTTATATAAAGTAAAAAGAGAAGGCTCCCCCCCACACCCACCCTGGTCCACACACTCTGTTCCATAGTGCAGATCTTGAAAGGCATTCTTCAGACCTTTTTTATGATTAGTTTTTTTGTTTGTTTTTTAGGATTGGAGTTCAAACATTAAAAATTGAGGTATAATTGACATACAACATTATATTAGTTCAAGGTGTAGAACACGATGTTTACATGTTTGTATATATTGCAAAATGATTACCATAGTAAGTCTAGTTAATATCTGTGACCATATGTAGTTACAGAATCTTTATTCTTGTGATGAAAACTTCTAAAATCTACATCCTTACCAACTTTCAAATATGCAATACAATGTTGTTAACTGTAATTGACAAGCTGTTCATTACATCTGCGGGACTTACTTATTTCATACCTGGACGGTAGGTACCTTTTGACCACCTTCACCCATTTTGTCCACTCCCTACACCCTACCTCTGACAGCCACCCGTCTGCTCTCTGGATCTGTGAGCTTGGGGAGTTTTGTTCTGTTTTGTTTTGAGATTCCACATTTAAGAGAGATCATACGTTATCTGTCCTCTGACTTCTTTCTTTCAGAGTCCATCCATGTTGTCACCAGTGACAGGGTTTCCTTTCCTTTATGGCTGAGTAATATGATCACTTTTTTTTTTTTTTTAACATTTATTTATTTTGAGGGCGGGGGAGGGAGAGGCAGAGAGGAAGAGAGAGAATCCCAAAAAGTCTCCCCTGCTTAGCACAGAGCCTGACATGGGGCTCAATCTCACAAACCAGGAGATAATGACCTGAGCCAAAGTCAAGAGTCGGACGCTTAACCGACTGAGCCTCCCAGGCGCCCTCGATCACTGGCTTTTAAAGCAGAAAATATAGTTAATTTAACAAAACCATCACATCCCAAGAAATACTTCAGGTCCATATTATGATAAATTAGAGGTGTGAGACCACTGGAAAGATGAGAGGAAGGAGAGCACCACGTAGGAAAAGATGGGAGGCAGAGAAAGGGGGGGAGAAACAGCCAAGAAAGAGGGGAGACAAGGGACCGGGGGGGGGGGGGGGTCCCAGCCACCAGGTGAGGGATCCATGCAGTAATTCAGTAGCTCTGGCCGATGCTCTTTGAACACCATCTCTGCTGAAACTGCTAATGTCGATTCACAGCTCCTCAACCGTCTCCACCATGCTGCTTGCTGTTCCCCAGCCATACAGCTAGGCATGTACAACTGGCTTTCCAACAGTTTCCACAGCAGAACCTTTCTTTCTGAAAATGAAACCTTGTATCGGAATGCCACATACAGAGCTGACAAAGGCAGAGCTGCTGTGGATCCCTAGAGCCCAACCTTCTAGTGCTTCTCCATGTCTGGGGAGCTCTGCAGCACCTGCAGTGAGACTTTTGCGGATGACAGTTTGGGCGATACTTTTATTAAGGTGTGTCCGTGCTGAGGAGCAGTACCTGGAAAGAGAGAAGTATCTGGCATGGAAACAGCAATGTTCAGAGCGGGTTGTGCACATAGGATGAAGGAAGCAGCTGGGTCTCTTTGTTAATTATTGAAACTAGTGATCTTCAGGAGTATTTTCAGAGGCTTTTAAAACATTTTTTTATTTATTTTTGAGCGACAGAGTGTGAGCAGGGGAGGGGCAAAGAGAGAGGGAGACACAAAATCAAAGCAGGCTCCAGGCTCAGCTGTCAGCACAGAGCCCAACGCGGGGCTTGAACCTACTAACCGGGAGATCATGACCTGAGTTGAAGTTGGACGCTTAACTGACTGAGCCACCCAGGCACCCCCAGAGGCTTTCTGATATTTATTGTATAAAACATCTGTGAAAATCTTGTACCTTTTGGCCTCCATTCTTATCAAGAAGTCTCATTTGGAAGATCACTATACACTGACCAAGGTTCATAGTATAATTAATAATTTAACACAGTAAGTTTTAATGTTGTTAATTAAATAGGTTTAAAATCTGAACTATGGAAGACAGTTTCTAAAATCCTGTTTATTATTTTCTCTTTTAGGAGAAGATGATGGTGAGTTAAAACTGTTCTATTTGGGTTTGCCTCAAGTGTAGAGAAAATGTTTTTAGTGATCAAAATTTGATTTTTCCCTTTATTCAAAAGAAAATGTTTATCTTATTTTTCCAGAAATAGCCACCAATGAATGGTGACAAAAATAAATGTTTTATAATGTATATTTACCCTATGTTTGAAAGATGTATAAATTCCATCTTAAATATTTAGTGTAGAAACCAGGATTACATTACAAGTTCCCCACTTTGCGGTTATTATAATCTGCTTGAATATGTTCTGTAGAAATGGAGACAAGATAGTTTTACCAGATAGTTTGTCTTGTGCCTTTGTTTTCTTATTGTCTTTGTAATTTGTAACCTCTGTTACAGTAATAAGTAATCTGATGAATAGTAATTTACCACCAATTGATTACTCCAGGTTACCAAATGAATATCAGTCATAAATTGCCCCCAAACAATCAAAATAGTTATTTCAAGTGGCTGTTTACTTCTCTGTGCTCAAGGCAGTGATGAGCACTGTGCAAGGTAGAAAGATGTGTGAGAGATGATGCCTTGCCCTACAGATGCTGACAGTATGTAGCAGGAATGACCAGCACTGCTCATAAATAATGGCAAAGAAGTGCTGCACATACATAATAAAACAGTAAGTGAGCTAGCTCTTTAGAGGTGGGACAGATCCTGTCCCACTGATCTGGAGGCTTAGTGGAGGAAGTGGCATTTGAGAGGAGTGTTGAGTAATGGGACAGGTTTAGGCTGATAGAAATTGGATCCTGTGTGCTATTAGGAGGAAATAGCATGGACCAAGGAGTTCAGAAGAGAAGAATCAAGCGTGTTTGGGGAGACCGTGTTAGCAGTAGGGAACACTTCATACAGTAGTAGTTTAAGTTGGGGGAGAGGAGCAGAGGCCATTCTTGAGGATTGGGGAGCTCAACTTTTCCTGATAGCGTTTGGGATTTCTTGAGTAAACAAGTGAGATTATGATGAATGGTCCTTAGGCAGAGTATGTGGAATAAGTTCATCTGTGGGAAGATGTTTGTGTAGTTTTGCAAAGTATGAAGACTCTCCGGAGACAACGTTATTCCCCACTATCTAATTTATCCCCTAGACTCCTTGCTCAGCTCATCTATGTGTTGAGTTTGTCTTCTGCTTTGCTTTTCTCAGGTAGAATAAAGATAGGTAACTCACAAAGTCTATTTTGATGAACTAGATTGATGTTTATTGGCTGTCATTTTTTTTTTCTAGTCAGAACAGCATTGGTCTAGAAATCGCTCTTTTAGCATTAGTACACGGCTAAGTCAGGTCCTTCCATACTTTAGGCATTGATGTTCCTGAAAAATTTTTTAAAAATTAAGGGATCTTAAAATTACCTCTTGCAATTTAGGAGTTTTAGAGAATTGAGGAAATGTATCTAGCTTTACTGCTCAGGAAAAAATGGAATAATTACTAATTTGATTTTTGGATTATAATTCACTGTTTTTTTTTCTAGAAATTTTAAGGCATTATATGGCTGTTATGAAAAGCAAATTTAAGATTGTTAAACTCTTTCACCACCATACTTAGGGATGTTTAAGCCTTCTAATGAATAATATTACATAATATTTGACTGAAAAATTTCTTAAAAATTTTGCTTAGTCAAGTATCATTTATAAGAAAATGTTCCCAAAGTTACTTAAAGTACTTTGGGGCTTTATTTTCTAGAACCATATGCCTATTTTTCTACTTCACATGAAGCAGTGGCCATTTCTAGAGGTGTTCCTTAATCTGTCGTAGGAAATACTTTATGTGCTTAATTTATTCTGATTTGTAGGTGACTGTTTAAAATATTTTAACCCAATTCTGTGTGTATCTTTTTTTTTTTTTTAAAGGAGAATCGTTCTACACGTGGCTAGAAGGTAAACTTACACATCTGCATTTTAAATTTATTAGTCTCCTATAAAAATGTATGGATTGATTGAATATATTTTTGTAAGTTCAGGATTCATTACCTAGACAACTAATTTTTACAGTGTTGAAAGAAAACAACAGGGGCGCCTGGGTGGCGCAGTCGGTTAAGCGTCCGACTTCAGCCAGGTCACGATCTCGCGGTCCGTGAGTTCGAGCCCCGCGTCGGGCTCTGGGCTGATGGCTCGGAGCCTGGAGCCTGTTTCCGATTCTGTGTCTCCCTCTCTCTCTGCCCCTCCCCCGTTCATGCCTGTCTCTCTCTGTCCCCCAAAAAAATAAACGTTGAAAAAAAAGGAAAGAAAACAACATATTGTAAGTTGTTGTATTTTAGGATATAATTATTTGAAAAATTTGAGGTTATTGGTCAGCCAAAAATAATCAGCATTAGGGAGATATACACGGCACATACTGTCCTCGGGTTTTCATAACTGGCTCCTCGGTGTTATTTTCATTCTGTTTGTACCACTCATCCAGACTGCTTTCCTAGTAACCATTTTGCAAATTTGCTTTGTAGGTAGAGACCTTCTTGTTGGAAGGAAGTACTTGTTATATATATGAAAATGAGGGAAGGTACATTTGATTTCAGAAGATTAAACAATGTTTACACATGTTAAGATAGTCTAAACTTGTTTAACTAAAGGATAAAGCAATGTAGCTCCCAGTAGATACTTTGAACTCTTACATTTTTTGGTGTTGAAAATATAAATACTAGTAATGGAAAACTGAAGCATTCTAGGATTTTAACAACTTCAGTTGAAAACTGGATATATGAGGGGTGCCTGGGTGGCTCAGTCGGTTAAGCATCCGGCTTAGGCTCAGGTCATGATCTCAGGGCTCGTGGGTTTGAGCCCTGCGTCGGGCTCTGTGGTGACAGCTCAGAGCCTGGAGCCTATTTCAGATTCTGTGTCTCCCTCTCTCTCTGACCCTCCCCCGTTTATGCTCTGTCTCTCTCTGTCTCAAAAATAAATAAACATTAAAAAAAAAAACAACTGGGTATATGCTTTTTAAAAATTTACCAAATTGTCATTAATTTATGAAAGCAAAAGTTAAAATGTGTCGGTGAAAGATAACCAAGTTGAATGATACAGGAAATCATAACTGTATAGGAACTCTGCAGAGTTAAACTAAGTACTTTATTTTATGTTTGCTAATTGGTGATGTTACCTTGTGAAAATGATTTCTCTTTTTTATTTTTATTTATTTTTAAATGTTTATTTTTTTTGATAGAGAGTGCAAGCAGGGGAGGGGCAGAGAGAGAGGGAGACAGAAGATCAGAAGCGGGCTCTGCGCTGACAGCAGCAAGCCCGATGTGGGGCTTGAACTCAGAAACCAAGAGATCATGACTTGAGCCAAAGTCAGACACGCAACCAGCTGAGCCACTCAGGAGCCCCCTGATTTCTCTTTTTTAATGTAGTATGTACCTGTGTTGGCCATTATTAAGGTGAACATTATTGATGTGCCAGTACTACTAGGAATTATATTGATGAATGGCCTATGTGGAAGAAAATTCTTAATTTTACTTCATTAGCTGTATTCTAAAGATACAAATTGTGAAGACTAGTATTTAGGTTGAGAGAGGTGGTAAGGGACTCTGAATATTGATAATGGAGGATGAGAATGAGATTTACGGGCAATATTGAATTTTCTAGGGTATTCTTTATTAACCACTTTTCTAGTGTCCTACTGATGGGACTCCCTGAATACTGATACATGGTTTCAGAGAACACTCCTATATATAGGCATCTGATTGAACTTTTCTGAGATCTAGTTCGCTCATCTGGGACATGAGATTAACAATGGCCATCCAATTCACCTACACTGTACGTGTAGATGATGCCTGTAAAAATGCCTTTGAAAATCACTAAACAACGTGCAAATATCCAATAATACTGTTACAGTAAATCTAGCCCTTTTGTGAGAGAAAAAATTACATATCCGTGTCCTGTAATTCACTTGTTGAAAATGAATCTGGGTGAAATTAAATCCAAAAGAAAGAGAACCATTGTCTAAATTGGATAGTTGAATTTGCTCTGTATTTTTAGAAATAGAAATCGGTAAATTTTGCCTTTGTAAATCAGCTTCTGTAGATGTTACTTAACATGACTGTGATGGCTTCGTCATGCCTGCCAGCAGACTGCAGGCAGGAAAGAGCTGTCCAGCAATTTCCCACAAGGTGTGCTATGTGTTTTATTGGTACACTCAGTTGGCACATCTTCTATTATTAACCACTTTGCTTAAAGTTACCTTATTTTCACAGTTTATGGAAAGACATTTCTGCTCCTTCGCACTCCTCACCTGTCCCCATTCCAAGTAAAGGGCTTTGAGGGCTTTGCAAATTAGAATGGTCTCCCAGTCTGTGTTCTTATTTTTAGGCATATGAATTTTCACAAGCCGTGCTTTGCCTGTTTTCCCTTCTCTGGTCTTTAGACACTTTACTGGCTGTAAACACTGCTTACAGAGGTGCGTTAGAAGGAAAAGAAAGTGAACTATACATCTGATCATTTTGCTACTTGGTAACAGATTTAATGAAAAGTTTTACTAGAGGAAAAGTTAGTACTTAGTAGTTCATTAAACTTGTTCATGATGTTTATATGCCTTGCTACCATGAGCATTCAAACTGGGCCATATACTTTTAGGAAGAAGCTGCAAAAAAGAACTTAATTTCTACTTTTGGTCTCCATCCATGACAATGGGAATATTCTAGCAAGAATTCTAAATTAGGGAATGAGATCTCAAAAGAATTATATTTTCCTGTTAAAAGCTACTTGCTTCACAGCCATATAGGGTAGAACATCGGGTAAATTGAAGATCTAAAACATCTTGGGGAAAATGCAAAGCCAGCCGCGTACGTACTCTTACATTTAAAAAATCCCACAGCTTACAAGTGAGGTTTTTTCTTAGTTCCTTCCCACTGTTGAAGTTCATTTTTCCTCCATGGGGAGAGTTTACAAAAAAAAAACAAAAACAAAAAGCAAAAATGACAAAAACAAAAAATCTGTTGGATGGTAAGAGAAGGAAAAAGCCAAATGCTCTGCATTCAGTGGATTCTTAAAATCTAGGTTTTTGCATTTTTATCTATTCCAAAAATTGTCTATGAAGAATATTTTCTAGAATTTTTTCTTTTTTTTGTGGTTAAATATACATAACAAAATTTACCATTTAAATATGCGTAACATAAACTTTGCCATCTTAATTATTTT
This sequence comes from Puma concolor, assembly GCF_028749965.1. NCBI lineage: Eukaryota > Metazoa > Chordata > Mammalia > Carnivora > Felidae > Puma > Puma concolor. The sequence continues at coordinate 12,544,871 of NC_141677.1, forward strand.
AAGTTTAGTGGCGTTAAGTACATCCACAATGCATAGTACTTTTGTAGTAAGAGTAAAAATGGAGGTAGGGGTAGGATAGGGTAGTGGAATTAGCTTGACCTCTGTTTGAGCAAAAGCCTGTGTGGCTTAAGGCTACATAAAATCATTTTCCATCATATTCCTGTATTCCGTCTGATCTGATTCTACTCAGAGGAAACAGTCAGCCTACTTTTTTTTCCTTGGTTGAAATTCCTGGATTACTGTTTCCCAGGTTTTGCCTCCTTACCAAGTGGACCATATAGTCCAGTGGAACTAGAGGATTGTAGGGTGGAGGATTAGTAAGACACACTAAAGAATCCGGAGGAAGAAGAGAAATGGAATGCGGTCTCGTCTTCCTCCACAATCAAGTAGGGTCGGAGAATCGACAGCCATAGGAAAGGGAAAGGGAAAAACAGCTGTTGTTAAGCCAAAGCAGTGGCTTTCTAATTGTATTGGCTTACAGTTTAGCCCTAACCCATGAAAAGTCTGTGCCACTGCTTTCTGAGTAACGTGGGAACTTGTCAAGTACACCCATACTGCTTGGAGCTCCAGGGCCCAGCATTTTCTGTCTTACTCTGCATTAGGTTAGCATGTGCATAACTCCATTCAGAAGTCAGAATCTTCTAGTAAGAGAATCTTGACCTAATCATTTTGTTATTCCTTGATTATTTTTAATTTCCTTGAACCTTAACTTTAAAAATAAGCCTGTGTACTGAATCTCCTTGATTCAGTGTTTCCGTTATCTAAATGGATGTGATTTCTTTTTCAATTTTTTTCTGAATAGGTTTGTGTCTGGAGAAGAGAGTCTTCTATAAGCTTATATCGGGACTTCATGCTAGTATCAATTTACATCTGTGTGCAAATTATCTTTTGGAAGGTAATCCCATTTTTATGTAGAAATCTTCTATTGTAAAAATTGTTGGGGGTGGATATATATTCTCTAGAGAGGGGAAAAAAACCTACTTATTAAAGGTATGCTATGTATTTCTCTTTCTCTGTAGAAACGTGGGGTAAACCTAGCTGGGGACCCAATATGAAAGAATTTAAACGCCGCTTTGACCCTGTGGAAACTAAAGGAGAAGGTCCAAGAAGGCTTAAGAATCTGTACTTTTTATACTTAATTGAGCTTCGAGCTTTATCAAAGGTCGCCCCGTATTTTGAGCGCTCAATTGTTGATCTTTACACTGGAAATGTAGAAGAAGATGCTGACACAAAAACCCTTCTACTGAATATCTTTCAAGATACAAGGTAAGAATATGGTTTCACTCTTACGTGGATCCTGAGAAACTTAACAGAAACCCATGGGGGAGGGGAAGGAAAAAAAAAAAAAGAGGTTAGAGTGGGAGAGAGCCAAAGCATAAGAGACTCTTAAAAACTGAGAACAAACTGAGGGTTGATGGGGGTGGGAGGGAGGGGAGGGTGGGTGATGGGTATTGAGGAGGGCACCTTTTGGGATGAGCACTGGGTGTTGTATGGAAACCAATCTGACAATAAACTTCATATATTGAATAAAAAAAAGATACAAGGTAAGAATTGACTATCAGCAATCTGAAATTCTGCACTCTGAATATGAATGAGGTAGTGCTTGAAATACAACAGAAACTGATTCCTGAAAGCCAGTTAGGAAGAGGGAGGGTCACACCTGAGAAGGAAAATGCTCAGAAGGACAGCAGAGCAAGTAGAACAGCCTGTCCACACTTGCAAATGGCCTGTATTTTCAAACATAACTTTACATTTTATGTGGTGTCAAAGTTTAATGCTGTTTTAATGTATTCTGCCAGTTTTGTATTCTTCCCATTGCTGTTTAAATTCAGATGCTGCTATAAGGGGGTTAGCATGAAGGCAGATACCTGAGGGACTGTTGTTAGCTTGACCTTCTAGAATAGAACCCCTTTTAAAAATGCTGAGTTTGTAAAATTTGAGTTTGCTGGTTGTTAAAATGAGCATAATTTAAACATGCATTAAATTATGCATTAAATTTTAAAACCTTTTTTTAAGAGTGTTGCACATTTTCCACATAAATTGCTTTTAAACTCATTTTTTGAATTATTTTTTATCATGTAATTTCTTTAAAACAGTCTTCTAAATTACAAAGCCATGTTTATGTTGTTTTACTCTTTTATTGAGTAGTTTACATATGAGCTGTTTGCCACCTTCCTGTGCTATTGAACTTCACACACGTGTAAATTATGATGTGTAAGCATTTGTTCAAGGGACAGAAAATTCTGCCAGAGCTCTACTGCCTAGTACTTGAATTTTTCGTCTGTAACTTACAGTCTTGTCATTTCATCAGGTCCTTTCCCATGCACTTTGATGAGAAGTCCATGTTTGCAGGTGACAAAAAGGGGGCCAAGTCATTAAAGGTAAAAAGTTTGAGCTTGGGGGCTAGGGCGGGGAGCAGTTTACTGGCTGTGTTTTAATCCTGTCCATCTGAACTCTTTCCAGTTCTCTATCTTGTTGAAGTTGGTCTGATTGGATTTTACTACAAATGACACAGAAAACCTCTTCTCTGTACTTTTCAATTCCCCTTTTCTCCTTTCTGTTCTGGCCAACTCTCAGTGAATCCTCACTTGTTACTCTGACCAATGAATATGGAACCTTTGTAAATGTAAATGTCTTTTTAAAGGTCTTTATCTTGAGAGCAAGTTTTCTTACTTTAAAATCACAGCGTGTCCTGTTTTGATTCTAAAATCGTGAACTGTTAGCCATTTTGAAGGCAATAAATACCGTATTTTTTCTAAAGTTTATTTAATGGGATATCTTCTGGAATGTTCCAGTTTCTGGAACTATTATGTCTTTGTCTTTATGGACTGACCTAAAAGGCAAAAAAATTACCTGCTAACCTAGGATATCAGAAGGAGACTATATTTAAGGAACCTTATCAAACTTCATGTTAGCAGCTCTGTATTTTCATTTGCTTACAGTATGTTAGGGAATATACTGTACCCTTAAAATGTTCATAAAAATAGTTGAAATGGACTGGCAAATAGTCTTTTAGTACAGCTCCACAATCCTTTATAAGCAGTTCTGAAATCCAGAAAGCTCCAACACGGTAATGTTTTTCTTCTGTTTGGTGCAAATTAATTTGTTAGCAAAACCTGACCAGAACTGATACACGAGTATTCATAGTGTTTTTCAAAAATTCCGCTGTATGAATATTCTTACATTTTGCAACAGAAACATTAATGTATTTGATGACTAGGTTTTGCCACACACTCCGGTGGCATGTTTCGTAATAAATCCTGTATGTACTGTATTTCTGAAATTTGGAAAATTCTGAATTCTGAAACACATTTGCCTCGGAGATGTCTTAGTTGTGGATATACTACAAGAACTACTAAATTAGCACCGAGTGATGCTTCACTCTGGAAGGGGTTTCTAGGGGCTTCTGAAGTGAAGTAACAGTCCCCTGTATACTAAATACAACTCTATTTTAGTTTTGGAAGATTGTTTTGTTTGATGATTATTTGAGGGGCATGTTGCTGTTGTGGTATGTAATGTAACATTAATATGTTTTTGTATTGCTGTCTATTTTCTAAGTATTTATACAAATGTTATACTTTTGGATAACTGGATCTTTCTGTGGAGGAGGAAGGTGGGAGTGAGAAAGGAACTAGCTTTCAACTAGAAATTGCTGGAAATTATGTTTGCTGTTTTTCAAAGGGTATAAAGGGGGACTTCAGTTCACTTTTCCATCTGCTCCTGAGAACACAAACTATATGAGAATGGAGAGCAGAGGACTTGTGTTCTTTCTGTTGTCTTGTGGCTGGGATACTGCTTCTTGGGAACCCTTTGGGCAGCCAGACAGGGCTTCTGGTGGCCAGAGTTTTCAGGCCGCTTGCCTCTAGCTTCATAAATAAAATGTTTACCTGGGTACAATGAAATGAAATTTATTTTCTGTGTTTGCCAAATGCAAAAGATGAGGAAACTCTCTTAACTAGTGTTAGCCTCAGAGGAGACTGATCTTAGAGTCCTAGAAACCATGATTTAGAGTCTCTCCTGTGTAGGAAACAATTACAGCACAATACAAGGTCCAGTAGGCAGCTGTCCCTGCAGAGGCTGTCTAGCAAATGTGAGGATCGCACAGCCCTGTGATCACCGGGGCTGATGGAGCACCCATTACAGTGTGTGATTCTAAGGGGAAGGATGAGAATTGATCATTGGTCTAAGGCCGGCTTTCCGATGTGGCCTCACATAAGCAATATGTGAAAAATAAGCCAAACGTAATAGAGAGGTATTTACCCCTTGTTCTATGCAGATATCAAATGGAGGCAGCAGTGAAGTTCCTTCAGAGTAAAACCCACCTATCATTTACGTTCGTTTCTCCCATAGTGTTACTTTGTAGAGAGTAGCACCTCAATAAAACATTTGTGTTAATACATAGAATGACTTGTATAAATTTCTATGGTCCGTTTTATGTACCATGTTATGTCATACAAATGCAAATATTTTTCTTCTTCGCTGTTGAGAAACTCCTTCATTAATAAGCTTCAGAACTTTTATTTCTTACGATTCAGACCAATGCAGTTTAATTTTAAACCTCTAATGAGCATAAAAAATATGTCCTGCACGTTAGGAGGAGTTCCGCTTACACTTCAAGAACATCTCCCGAATAATGGACTGCGTTGGATGTGACAAATGCAGATTATGGGGGAAATTGCAGGTTTGTATTTTGTCTTCTGTTTTAAAACTATTTCTAACCTTAAATTTTCCTCCCGGGAAGTTGCAGGTTTTTAGTACAGTGCCCTCATTATTCACTGAAATTAGAGGATCTAAAGTGTGGATTTCCTGCTTCTTCGATGAAAAAGATGAATATATTAAATCTGTGTTATATGTGTAAGAATGTCTCTCCTGTTTGTGTTAATGATTTTGGTTTTATCGTATTTGTTTCTATTGGTACAATCTCAGATTCATTTTTTCTTCTTTTTTTTTTTTAATGTTTATTTTTGAGAGAGAGAGACAGAGTGTGAGCGGGGTTGGGGCAGAGAGGGAGAGACACACACGGAATCTGAAGCAGGCTCCAGGCTCTGAGCTGTCAGCACAGAGCCTGATGGGGGGCTTGAACCCACATAAAAGAGAAGTTCTGCCAAGCAGGCCCATTTCTGTGTCTATTCAGTGTGAAAGGATTGTTTGATACTTTATCTTATTTATTTACAAGTATGACAAGAAGTCCTGGAAAGATCGAGACAAAATTTTTTCTCTAGTTCTAATAAATTTTGAAGTGTGGTTTTCACTAATAGCTTCTACGTTTTGAATTGCTAGGGGCCATAAAGATTGCTTTCAGGGTTACATATTGAACACTGTTATTCTAATGGGATATTTTCTAGGTTAAAGCATCTTAGTAATTTATGTCCAACAAGTGTTAAGTTATTCAGGTTCCTTAATAGTTTAGATACATTTATCATATACATAATGTGTGAGGAAGTAGAAACTGTAATTTGCAGTTTAACATTTTGGTGAAAAGTTCAGTTCATATGAATTTCTTGACTCTCATCACAGTGACTGCGTATTCCTTTTAACCTTTATAGTAATTATTACTACAGGAATTTAATTGTTAACATGTATCACTATTTTCTTTAGACTCAGGGTTTAGGAACTGCCCTGAAGATCCTATTCTCTGAAAAAGAAATCCAAAAGCTTCCAGAGAACAGCCCATCTAAAGGCTTCCAACTCACCCGACAGGAAATAGTTGCTCTTTTAAATGCTTTCGGGAGGTAAGAACGGTTTTCACAGTGAAGGCTTCTTGGGTTTTGCTGGCTTCAGCAGGACCACAAAGATCATCTTCTCTGCTAACGTCATTTGCTTTGTTTGGTTGACAAAGAGAAAGAATTCTATGGCATCCTACCTGTCCACACTGTCCAGGGTCTGCGCAGGTCCCAGGAAAAATGAATAAAGTCCGATCGCCTTCTCAGTGTCGTGGGGCAGATACTCTCCTGATAACGCTCCCTTCAGCTGGCTGTAGCCTGTTGGCACACAGCAGCAGGAGTAAGGAAAGGAAAGCTGGGTTGAGATGGTGAGAAAAGAAACAGACGACACCTTCTCACTGCTTTTTCTTTCCTAAGCCGAGGCGGCATTTTCCCTTCGTTCATTCTTACCCCATTCTCCCAGCACAGACACAGGTTCGCTTTTGGTTTGCACACAGATGGTTTCAAACAGAATTTGAGTTTTCCCCCAGAGAGGCCTGCAGTACCAGTGAACTGAGAATACAGAGCAGAAGGAAAAGAATCCCAAAGTCAAGTCAAGGAAGAATTGTTTTAAAAAATAGGGAACCACATGATGCAGAAATCATTTCTTAGGTTTTCTTTTTTTTTTTTTTTATTTTATTAAAAAAAAATTTTTTTTTAACGTTTATTTATTTTTGAGACAGAGACAGAGCATGAACGGGGGAGGGGCAGAGAGAGAGGGAGACACAGAATCGGAAGCAGGCTCCAGGCTCTGAGCCATCAGCCCAGAGCCCGACGCGGGGCTAGAACTCATGGACCGTGAGATCGTGACCTGAGCTGAAGTCGGACGCTCAACCGACTGAGCCACCCAGGCGCCCTTCTTAGGTTTTCTTAACGTGCATTTTTGAGTTAAAACGGGGCCATTAAATTAAATTGGCTCTTCCCCATCTTAGATATCACCTGTTGCTCCTGTGTATTTAAAGATGACGCTGTAGGTTGGGATTTCAGGCATATGACAGAGGACATAGGACATCAGTGATTAGTGCCTGATGGAAAATTTAGTTCACTCACTTATGAGGCCTATGAGTAAGATGGAACAGGAGAAACTGAATTAAAGTATTTAAATGAAATTTAAATGAAAAAGATGTTTGAATTTTTTTTTAACATTTATTTTTGAGAGAGACAGAGCATGAGCTGGGGCGGGGCAGAGAGAGAGGGAGACACAGAATCTGAAGCGAGCTCCAGGCTCTGAGCTGTCAGCACAAAGCCTGACGCGGGGCTCAAACCCACAAACTGTGAGATCATGACCTGAGCCAAAGTCGGACGCTTAACCAAATGAGCCACTCAGGCTCAGTCCCTTGTATATAAATGGTACCTTGTGGGACTTGTACCAACAAGTGACTCTCAAGTCCTCAGCTTATTTTCTAAAGCTGGGGTTTAGCTATCCTTAATATTTAAAATACTGAGGACTGGCTACACTAACACATACTAACACATAAAAATTATTGTGTTACACCTCGGGGAGGTTGTGCATTAGCTTTACATAAGTGAATTCGTAGTTTTCTCTGTCCAACAGCCTATTTAATACAGTTTTAGCTCAGGGCACCCAGCACCACATTGCTCTGTCACGTGATGCTGGTGAGCAGGGACATACAATGCGCACTGTCTTCAGTTCTAGCCACTGAACTGAAGCCATTTCGGCCATTTTCCAGGGAAAATGTGGTTTCTGTATCTTGAATACTCTGTAAGTATCTTTCCTACACGAACAGCCATTTTCTGCTAGTTTCTACATTTGTATCAAATGGTTTGCATATGGCATTAATATACCCGTTGGGTGTTATGATATCCTGTAACGCGCCTCTGAAAGAAGCAGCAGGTAGACACAGGTGCGCCCGTGCCCTCCTGTGTACGAAGGTGTCACACGTCTCTTGGGTAATACGTTGTGAGGTCTGGGACTCCTCTCCACAGAGACTGTGCTGTGATGGCCCCTGGCTGTGCTGGCCAGTGTGTGGTCTCTGGGTGAAAGGAATCCCTGTGGTTAATTTGTGTGTAACCTTGGAGCTCTCTGATCCTCCGCCGTCTGTGTCTAAATCAGACTTCGAGCATGCTTTTTCATTCTGAACACCCCTCCTGCTATTTACTCAGCTCTCTTTTCTTTAGTTTTGGGCCTTGGTTTCTTTGCTATACCTTCATATGTATTTTGACAGGTTTTTTTTTAGAAGTAGGTACTTTAACACACATGATTTTACACATTTATTTTGTTTAATAATTACACTGCTTTTTTCTGATAATCAAAAACTGTTTCAATCCTTTAATATTCTGAGGATTAGAGTAAGAATTCATTTTCTATTAATCCACATCTTGCAAGCATCTTAGAAGAGTATAAAGAAAACATTGTTGAGACTCTAGAGAGCATGGACTTTTTGAGAGGCTGTGTGGTCATGGGATATGATGGACAGGTTGGAACCCATCTATTAGTTGGGTGACCCTGAAAAATTACTGATTTATTTGAGCCTCAGTTTTCCTCAAATAGGACATCAAGGTTAATTTTATCTACCTTGTAGAATTTTTTCCTGATGACTGAGAGTATGTGTCTGATGTGCTCAGGACATTGCCTAGCATATCCTAAGCTTTTAATATAAGAAAACATATTAAGTACTTAGAGGAAAGAAAGACAGTTAATACTGCATACTACATCATCTTATGTTCTAGAAAGAAAAACATTAGACTTTATTCTGTCAACCCTAAATTGTACATAGGGTAACTGGGCTTATACAATTATTTTTTGTGATTCCCATTCCAGAATTTTTGGGCCTGGACCCAGAAGCATGCATGCATTCATTAACTGATTCAGTAATTACTTATTGAACACCTTCAATATTGATGGGCATAGGGCACAGGTATTCACCATGAGATAAATAAACCATCTTTACCTTGTGGGGCTTATAGTCCCCCCATGTGGTAAAAAATCCACGTATAACTTTGGATTCCCCCAAATTGTAACTATTAATAGTCTACTGTTGATCAGTAAAACCTTACAGATAGCATAAGCAGTCTATTAACACCTATTTCATACATTATATGTATTATGTACTGTAGTCTTAGAATAAAGTAAGCTGGAGAGGAGAAAGGTTATTAAGCAAATCATAAGAGAAAATACATTTACAGTACTGTATTTATTGAAAAAAATCTTTGTGTAAGTGGCCCCTTGCAGTTCAAACCTGTGCTCAAGGGTCACCTATAGTGTGTTTGGGGAGCGACAGGGAAGGACTGAATATTTGGAGAGGAAGGTGCACCATGAATTTGTATGACCAACTGTAAATGATTTGAGATTCTTTATTGTAATGAGTTATTCATATCACGGTTCCCGTCATTAGAATCTGTTGTTAATAAGTGACATATCTTTTCCCCTTCTGAGCCAAGACTGAGGAACCATACCTGTGTGTTTTGCCAGTCTTTAGTCGTTAATTACAGCGTGTTCATTTAAAAATGGAATTTCCATTGTTCAGTGTTACTTACCTTCTTTTATTTTGGATTTTGCTTTCAAATTATAGCTCATATCACCGTATCAATAATTTGAAATATGTGCACATATTAACTGTCCTAATATGTTCTTTTTTTTCTTCTTTTCTAGGCTTTCTACAAGTATAAGAGAGTTACAGAATTTTAAAGTCTTATTACAACACAGTAGGTAATAAAGGCTTTTATATGTCTAATTAGAGACATAATGTGACTGTGTGAAGCCTGTTAGTCTTGGACATTCAGCAGAAGGAGACTAATCTTCAAAGACTTGAAGAAAGAATTCTGAACTCTTAAAGAGAAAATTCAAATGTTCACTTGAATATTTATGATTCTTAATAGATTGTCAATTAGAGGTATTTATAAATGAAGTATATGCTTTTAAAACATGTAAATTATACTAATTCTGTGTTTAATTTCATGTTTCCACTTGTTGACTATTCTGCTATTCTGTTTAGAACTGGTTTTGTGCTTACTCTATTATCCTTGATTTCCAGTTGTCCAACTTCTATGACCATCCTGATAACACTGTTAGCAGTCTGTTCTGGAAAAAGAGAGCTAGAGAACAAATGTTGCTTAGAGCTGATATCCGTGATAAAAATTTATCAGTGATCTTTGAAACGTGTTTGGATTAGCTTTGTCTCATTCCGGGTGTCACCCTCTGTAACATGGAGGCGTTGGTGTGATGAATGGTACTTTCAGTGTAAGAATCCCCATCCCCAGGGCTTCAGCTTCAGTTTCCCTGGTGTTTATGTAAGATTTCTAGTTGCGTTGTTGGGGCTGTTTTGGTCTAAAGGCCCTGCTTCAGTAGAGGTGAAAAAGCACCATCCCCTGTGCTGGCTGTCCGGCCGGACCCCCCAAGTGTGTCGTGGGCAGGTCTTCACCTAGAGCCTATCCTATGTACCCATTTCCTTTGACTCTGTATTTCTCTGTCCGTACTCGAATTACAGAATTTTTGTTCACTTTGAGAAAACAAAAAAATTGCGTAAATATTTAAGTTTTGCCTTGATAAAATGTGAATGGGATTATATGGATCTGTAACGCCACCTTCAAACATTATATACGCAAAATTTACTTTTTTAAATTAAGCATTTTTAAAGGAATTTTATTTTTATTTTTATTTTATTTTAGAATACAATCTATGCAATCCCCTGTCAACCTGAGTATCTTCAGTAGGTCATTCGAGCAGGTAGAGGAGTTCAAGCCTCCGTGATGCTCCCCGTCCCCGCCTCCCTTTTCCTTTCAGTCCCTTGTATATAAATGGTACCTTGTGGGACTTGTACCAACAAGTGACTCTCAAGTCCTCAGCTTATTTTCTAAAGCTGGGGTTTAGCTATCCTTAATATTTAAAATACTCTTTTTAAAGCTGTTAGAGATAGATTAATTTGGAAGGAGGCATCTGTGTAGAAGTAATGCGGGGACATTTCTCCTTCAGTCTTTTATGAAGTGCTCTTAAACCCACATCTCACCTGCCAGAGTCTGAAATGTGTTCATTGATGATTTAGTGGAGTGTTTTAAATTGTGCTTCGTTGGCTCACTCCTCTTTTAAAAATACTCGGTCATCCCTTGGAGGGATATGGCTGAAGGGGAGTAAGGTCTCACTAGTTAATTATTTTCTTACCCAATTTCTAACCTTTATAGACCCAGGGGTTTTTTGTTGTTGATGGTGGTGACTTGTTTGTTTGTTAAGTCGAATAAAACAGACCGGCTTGACTGGAGAGCCTTCTCTACTTTTTCTTTTCATTCTTAGGAATGTAAGTATTGTGCGGTGGGAGAGGGGGACCTTAAGGTAAAAAGTGAGTAAGTAATCTTGTTGATAAATTAGTAAGAATTATTCTTAGTGTTCATTCAGAGTTTAAGAAAATGTGAAAGTTTTGCACTTTGTCTATTACTGCAAGTTTCAAAAATCGTTTGGTAGTGTTACTTTACTGTTCCCTCCGTTAAAGATAAAACTGTTATTTAAATTCTGTTGACTGGAGAAAATCCTTGGTCATTTCCATTTATTGCTTTTTTTCTTTATGTGATTTGCTTGAAGCTTAGGAAAAATTGTATATTAGAGTGAGTTCTAGGAAATTAAAAGGTTAGGATTCAGTTCTTTTCACGGTTTTAATGGATGTTTTCACTACCAAGAAAATAAACAAGTGAAGTATTCTTAAGCTGAAATTTATGTAACTTTATTTTACCGCAAATTGGATGGGGGGTGGGGCAGCCTACATTTTCACGTATGTGTGTATCTCCTAAATGTACGTGTAGGAACCTCTGTTTTGTGCGCCTGGTGATACTGTATGATCTTTGTGATATAATGTGTTTTTCTAAGTCACAGACCCCCTTGTGCAGGGACACTAGAGCACTGAGTGTGTCGTGAAAACACGTGGCTGGTATCTCCTCCCGCGTTTTGTCTTCCTCTCGTCACCTGATTTAAAAATCCAGCACTTGATACTATAACTGACAGAAATGATTGTACCGGCTGATGAAGTAATGAAAATGAAGAAAAGGAAAATAATTCCTTCCTTCAACAGCATGGGTTTATTTTTTTTTCCCTTAAGTGGCATCTATGTAAGTTAGAAATATTATATATTAAAACTGATAAAATTTGAATGCTTCTCCTGTGTTGATTCTTAGATTATCAAGGGGATCAGAGAGAATACTAAGTTTTCAGCTTTGAAATTTAAGTCAAACATGCTGACACGATAACGTTGTGAATTACTCAATACTTGTCAGCTCCGTGTGTATACGAAACACTGCCATATTTTTGGACTTGACCTAGGTGCCACTGTAAGAAAGGGCAGCTGTTTCCATCTACGTCAGCATCACCTTCAGTTGGAAGTTGGGGGGCAGCCGACAGTCCAGCGCTCGGCAGTTTGCAGCCTGAAGTGCCCGCAGAACCCCTGGCTGTCCACCACAGCACGCAGACTGCTTCCGTGGGATCGCAGAAATGATTTGGTGAAACGTCACAGACGCAGACATGCCCGCAGGTGGGTGTGCGTTCTAGCTTCAGATCTGAACAGGTGCAGCTTTGATTTTGAACACCATTCTAATAATCCATTGTGGTACCCACCAGACTGTAGAAAATGTGAATTAAAGTAAATGTTTCTGTGATCTTTCTTTTCTTGTTCCCTTCCCCCCCCCCCCCCACCAACCTCCATCCCCGCCCCGCCTTTGAAATGTTTCCTGTTATGAGCTGAGGATTTGATTATAGTTAGTGGAGAAGTGAGAGAGGACGGAAGCAGTCAGAGCTGGTTTCTCGGAATGGCAGCCACCGGCCTCCAGCGTGCAGGGTTTCCTCGGGCTCCTGGTCGCTGCGGCAGCACCAGTAGGTAGGTCCGGTGACTAATCCGTTTTAGGAGAGAACGGAGAAGAGTGGATGACTAACTTGTCCGTAGTCACAAATTGTAGGTTGTGGGACTAAAGTTTAAAACCAGCAAGTCTGACTCCATGTCCTTTGCTCGGAATGTAGTGTATCTGTGTTATCACAGAAGTTGGCTTATAATACTCAACGAAAAATTGGGGACTTTGAGTATTTTTTGACTTGTTTTGAGTCATAAGGCTTTTCAAATATTCTTTATTTAATTTTCCAGATAAGTAATACATTCGCATGGTTGAAAAACCAAAAAATAGGAAAGGCCGTACAGTGGAATGTCTTCTTTCTGTCCTTGGCCAACCTCCCATACTGTGGACCTGCCCCACCCTTCACCCCTCACCCCAGCCTCTGCCCTTGGTTTCTTAGGTTTCCATCCACACTCGGGCTTTACACAAGCAAATACAAATGTAAAGTCTTCATTTTGCCTCTCATTTTTACCCAGGAGTAGCATCCTATACATACCATCTGCTTTTACTCAATTTTTCTTGGTAGTCTTCCCATATCACTAGTTACTTCACTCATTAAATAAACTTTTTTTTTTTTTTTACTAACTGCTCAATATTCCATAGTGTGAATGGACGTCGTTTAATGAACCAACGCCCTACTAACGGGCATGTGTCATTCCACACATATGTAAATATGTACTTGTAGAATAAATTCCGCAAAATGGAATTGTTGGGTCACAGGCCATATCCATTTATAATTGTGAAAGATAGACTGTTTCCCTCCACGGAGGCGGTTTCACCGAAATGACGGATCTACATGCTTACCCGCCACCTTACCTACGTGGATGTGGGTTTGCTGTTTGCTGTTCTGATAGATACAAAATTGTGTATCAGTGTGTTTTAGTTTTGATTTTTCTATTACCAGCGAGACTGACTCCTTTTAACATGTTGAAAATCCATGGTGTTTGTACGTGTCTTTTGAGTTCATATCTTTTACCCATTTTTGTACTACACTGTTGATCTTCTGTTTCTGTGAGTGCTTTGTTACAGATATTAATCCTTTGTATTTTTTTTTCTCTATTTGGTGTCTGTCTTGTGACTTGGCTTATTTAGGATAGCTTTGCCCTGCAATTTTTTTTAATGCAGTCTAATATCAGTTTCTCAGTGGTTTCTGGACTTTGAGTCAGAGTTAGGAATACCTTCTTACTTTCAGAGCAGTGATTCACCTACCTTTTCTTTTAGAACTTTCATGGCTGTTTTTAGATCGGAATTTGATTCCTTTGGAGTGTGTCCTGGCATGGGGCGTAAGTTATGGATTCGACCCAATTTCTTCCTGCCTGATTACTCAGTTGTTCCAGTGTCATTACTGGACAGTTCATCTTGTCCTCACCAGTCTGAGATGCTACATTTATTGTATCTAAGACCCTACATGCATTTAGGTCTGTATCTGGGTTCTCCGCTGCATTGGTCTGTTGACTCAGGTACCAGTACCACAGTTATTTTAATTACTCGGGGTCTGTGTTTAAATATCTGGTGTGGTGGTCCCCTCTTCTCCCCAACCTCCCTTTTTTTTAAAAAGTTTGCTTTAGCTTTGCTTGTTTATTCCATATGAGTTTTAAAAACATTCTTGAACACACAGACCATGCTAGAACTTGGCCCTATTTGGTGTTTTCTCTGGAGAGTTGCCCTTTTAACCACCTAATGTGTCCCTACTCCTTTTATTCTTTACCTGGTAAGAATCTACTTTTTACTGCCTGTTGTGTTCATTATTTCAGTGTTTCACTTGCCAGTGCCCAGACAGGTGAGGGCCACGACTGGGCATGCAGTGCCTGTGTAGACCTATTTTCATCTCCATGCTCCTGTTTTAAGATGGAGTTCTCAAATGATTTCTAAGAGGCTATCTTTACGTAAATCCTTATTTCCTTTTTTATTCCATTATGAATTCTTTACCCAAAAGCTACATATCTGTCAGACTCCTAAGAAAACAGGGATAGGCCGTTATAGGAATATTATACTTGTCAAATCAATACATAGCAGATACAAGTGCAAATCAAAGAAGTTACCCTTAAAAAAGACACCGTCTACCACAAGAACAGGATTGGACTGTTCATTCACTGTTGTGGGTGTCGGGACAGTGAACAAAACACAAATACCCCAGCCATCATGTAGCTTATGAATTATGTAACCTCACTAGGCTATCCCTAGCTTCTAGCGAGGACACACCCAGGAACAGCTAACATAGAAACCTGTCTAGCAGAGAAGATGCCCTCAGTGTGAACACATCTTCGTGTCTCTCTGACGATGCCATCAAGTTGTCACAGATGGATTAAAATCACACTGTGACACCCCTCGTTCACAGCAGAGTCCACATTCTTCAGGCAGCACTCGGATAAATTATTTAACTTTCCATACGGATTTCCTTCACAGAATATGCCTCCGAATGGGAAAGTGTTCTCCGCTGCGTAGGTGTTAGGTCTGCAAACTTCAGTAAGGGGACAGCAGACCACGGGTACTCAGTAACACAAACTGATCAGGCTCTGACAAAACATTTGTTCTTCCTAAACATACCGTTTTATATCTCAATTAATGCCCGAATTCAAGGAGCACCATGTGGGGACCGCCAAGGGACTGGAGGGGCTGTTGTCGGTTAGCAAGATTCGTGGAAAACAGGTTCAGAGAAAGGGAGGGATTTAGAGGGAAGTCACAAATCTAGCTTGAGGAAGCAGGCATCTGATCTTCAGTTCTGCTGAAGTTCAGAGGCAGAAAACCTGTTCTGGAGATAAAGAGGCTTAATGTTCTGAGCCTTAACGTTGCAAAAGGGAAGACAGATTTGGAGGCTATGCTGGCATGAAGTATCATCAGCTTCTGGGCAGAGAGAGGAGAGGTTTCAGCCACAGGTCAGAGAAAAGATGAAAATCCAGCTTTGGAGGAACCAGGTGGATTCCATCAGGAGTTGGTGATTTGGATCCGAGGACTTGGATCCCCTAATTGATGATCGGGGTGGTCCACCTCAGAACTCCACACGGAGGGACCTGCCGTGAAGGCCCAGGCCCCGAGGAGCTGCGTGACCGGCACAAGGAATCCACAGTGATATCTAGGTTGGAGGTATGGGGACATCTTTAGCTACTTCCGGGTATTCTGACCCACTGGCACAAGGCCTTTGCATATATCCCTACTAAGGGCCGAGAGCAGAGTTAACGGAAGGATGCTGCTGAGTTTACACCCTGGACCCACAGACTGGCAAACACCCAATAATCCCAGTGTCTAGCACATAATAAGCACTCTATAGACACAAGATTCCACTCCCTTCGTTCCTTAAATGTTTCCTCACGTGAATCACTTTACGGTTTCTGATGAGAATTCCATTATTTTAGCCTGATCCTTTCCAACAGCTCCCCTCTCTGGACCATGAGAAGCCTTAAAATAGCATTATGCATAGTTAGAAACTTTTTTAATTAGTGAAATTCTCACTAACCTGGGACAAAAAAATGGAAAGGCCTAGGAGATAGGTCTTTGATGGACCTGACACTTGTCTAGGTTTTATTATACATCCTCTAAAGTGAAAAGGTATTTTTTAAACAAAGTTTCTTCAGTTGGAAACCTTCAAAAAAGGTTCAAATACTTAACACCCATTTAATTCTAATGTAAATTTACCTTTATTAAAAAAATAAAAGCAATGTTCTAAAAAAAATAAAAGCAATATTCTAGTAATATCTACTATGAGTAAATATAAATGAGAACCTTTTCCTCAAAGCACTTTTCGTGCTCTAGGATTTACTAATGCTTATTCCTTTCCTCTTAATAGGAATTAAGTGTTCAAGGCCAACAAAGAGCAGTTCTGTCGGATTTTGGTAAAAGAGGGTATCTGGGGACGCACTTGCAGGTGTCCCTGATTTACACAGCTAAACAAGCACAGTTTTAACAACGTGCCTGATACATTCAAGAGAGAACTGGCGTAACTAAATACGATTGATGTGTAGAGTGCAACCGTCAAAACTTCTTACGGTCCCAGCTCCGTGTATCACAATCACTGGCTCAATTAAACAGGTTAATTGTAGAAAGAAAAAAAGAGCCGATGAAAGGTATCCACACGACTCAGCTGGCACCCGTAGACCGTTACCTGCAGGAGTGCACACCCATTCTGCAAGATCTCCAGCAGGTGCACAGAAATACCCAGCCTTTTAGCGCAGAATCAGACTTAGTCCACAATTTTCACCAACTCTGCCTCTTCCCCATTTTTAACTTTTAAACGACCAGGGTTTAAATTTCATCATGTTGCCTTAAAACAGGAGGACATTTGGATATTTTACAACCAGTAATCCCCACTCCTTGTCTTCTCTTAGCCTTTAATATTTCACGTAAGCAGTAGTAGCTTTGTTAGTGTACCTATTTCACAACACTTAGGAAACTAAAGGAAATTTTTATTTCCCTTTTCATACCATACCTGTAACATTTCACAGGGTACATGTGGTCATTTACTAGGAGAGAGAGTTTGATACAATCCTATTTTTTACATTCTAGATGTGTTTACAATACTTGTGCTTTAGCAATACTTTTTAGAAAGGGGAAGAGAAATATAGGCTCTTAGAACATTTTTATCCTTTCCAGTAAAAGAAAATAGTTCAAATAGCTTTATCATAAAAATAGAATTTTGGCTTTTATCGGTTAATGCTGGGTATTTAATTTTCCTGCCAGTAGTGATAGAATAATGTGTTGATACAGCAGGAGTAGAATAATTGGATGATTTTAGTGATTTATTACTATATTAAAAAATATACCTACCCTTGAATGATCTTAAGTACTTTCTGAAAGCATGATCTAAAGTTTTAAGCATATGCCGGGGCTGCCTTTAAATTTTCCTAAGTATTAGTAACAAAGACAGTATGACAAGTCAGGTGTTCTTAAAGCTATTTAGAATGACAACTTACAATATAATAGGCAACCCAAGTAACCAGTGCAAATTTTGCTTCAGTGTACAATTTTCCCTGACAGTAACTATTTTCAATGATGTGTGACCCCAATTCTTCCATATACTAAAAGGCAAGAATGCTGTTATGTGGGATTCTGCAGGATAAATGTGTTCTGTACAAATGACATAACCCAATCACAAACCATTTATGACTTGAGATGGCAATTTTAAATACTATCAAGAGAAAGTAGACTTGATCTCTGTGAATGAAATCAGTGCCCAGAGAGAAGTTATTTCTGAAGACCACAAAAAAAAAAAAAAGACATTTTGAAATGGGTTTCATCCTGAAGGCAGAGCTTATTAATATAACTTTCTCTTCATCTCCTCCTCCTGTGCCGAGATGTAAGATTTCGTAGGCAGAGCAGATACTTTCTGGTAACAGCACTTCCTCTAGTACCTTCTCTCCGATTTACAGAAAATCGGAGCATTCAACTGACAGAGCCATGCACCACGGTTTTGCATTCGAGGCAGTTGTACTTCTAGATCTTGGAGGTTTCAGAGTAGCACCTGTGGCTGGGGAACCAGTATTTCAGGACAGGGGTCTCATTTAAACGGAAGAGGACTTCTAAGCAATCGTCTGGAACACACCCTTTTGTGTGGCTAAGAGGCAGGAATCCTGCTACAGAAAACTGCCCTTTTTAAAGTTGCAGTTTCTAATAGGCTGCTCTCAGAGCTATTTAAAAATAAAGGGCATTACTCGAGATATGGTGGGAAATTACAGGAAGCCTGTTGAGTCTTCTGGATCAAGGGCATTTCTTACTCCTCCCCTTGCTAGAACCTCTCCTTTGTTCCTTGAAGGTAAGGAACCATCAGTGCTTTGGGAATGGAGCTGTCCTGCAGAGGCCCTCAGGTACCGCTTATCAGATTTCACTGGGCTGAAAAACCAGGCAAAGTTTCCACATAGAGCAGAGCACGTTTAATAGCGTGAGTCCACTTGTTTTTTTTTTTTTTTTTTTAATTTATTTTTGGGACAGAGAGAGAGCATGAATGGGGGAGGGGCAGAGAGAGAGGGAGACACAGAATCGGAAACAGGCTCCAGGCTCTGAGCCATTGGCCCAGAGCCTGACACGGGGCTCGAACTCACGGACCGCGAGATCGTGACCTGGCTGAAGTCGGACGCTTAACCGACTGCGCCACCCAGGCGCCCCATCCACTCGGTTTTTAACACACCGACTCATCACCGAAGCGTATGCATTAGTGCCCTGTTGAAAGGATACCACCTTTTTGGCAAAATTTAGGAGATTAGTTGAGGGTACAACTGCCTGGCCCTTAAAGAACTCAGAGGAAGGGGCCAATTACCTGGTACAAGTCCTGGACATTCTCCTACATCGTAACTTTTAACACTGGAGTTGCAACTGGCTTTCCGAGATGTCAACTGTATTTCGAGTTGATTCAGAAGCTTCGGATCTGCATGACCCGAAGAGGTGAGGACCTAAAGAACACTTTAGTCCAAAAGCCTTAAACAACCATCAGACCATGTACTGTATGCTTTTAAAGTGAATTATGCATAAAAGTCTGTGCAAACTACAAACATATATTGCAATAACATTCTCAAAAAATCCTAGTATATATTTTAGCATTATTAAGTTATATAAAATACATCTTTATAAAAGTACAGAATTTTTTTAAAGTTTAAATTATACCCACTGAAATAGGTGGCCAGGCTCACTTTTTAGTACTAAAATAAGGTTTTTATCTAAATTATTGCTTAGTCCTATGGAGCCATTAGAAACCTGTAACAAATAAAAATCAAGTCCTATTTCTTAAGGAAAAGTGCCTTATTAAAAATTCAGCTGTCATTGAGTTAGTCTCTCTGAAGCCTCTCCCTTGAGGAATCTTCCATAAAATTTTTTACTGATGCTGCCCCTGGCTTGGCTTGTCAGGATCCAACATGGAGTCTGGTTGGAAAGTTCCCACCTGTGCCAGGAAGCTGTTTGTTTGCTGTCCCCAGTCATAGTAGTCTGGAGCAAAACTTAAAAAGAAAAAGACATATTGGTGACTTGGAATGCTGTACTTCCTCCTGATGACCTATTTTAGATGGACAGAACTGGGGTTTTTGTAGATAAAGTGTAGACAAGCCCAGTTTTTTAAAGTAGCTTCTTGAAGTCCATGTGTGTGCAGTGGCCAGAAGTTCACCCGCAAAAACCTACTGAACGCTGTGCAGCCCAGAAGCATCGTATTAGAACCGTAAGCCAATCACTATGTATAACAAAATATTCCACCAGCAAATTGTGTCTGACAGCTCTGGACAGGTAACTTCGCATTGATTTTGTCACGTGTCGAACACTTGTAGAATCAATAACTGCCCTGTTGGGCTTCTGTGAGTTAATACCTGTAAAGTGCTTAGAACAGTATCTCAGTGTCTAGTAAGCCCTCAACAGTGTACCTTTTATATTCTTCTTCTCACCTTCCGTGTGGTAGAAAAGGGATCTTCTTCCACAAGGGGAGTGAGGACCCTCTCAGCTCTGGGCTGCCTTTGGCAGGTGAGAGGCCAGGGCAGCTCCAGCAGGACAGGGAGGGACACACATAGCGAGAGGGAAATGTGGTGGGGGAAAGGGATGAGAGAACATTCTAGGGAGAACAACTTTTGACCTCGAGAAGTCCTTGGTTATTGGCTCCCCTCCAGATTTCTATGTTCTTCACATCTGCTGGCGTGGTCTGTGGATTGCTGTGCTTTCCCCAAGCACAGATGCATCTTGGATTCTGTCTGGTTTGCTGCTCCCTCATTTAGTGAGCAAACCATGTGTCCCCCAAGCTTTTCCTCAGTTCTGTGTCCCTAACACAAGGGCGCCTCTCACGTTTTCCAAGGACATTTATTGTTCGTAATAAGGAGTAAAAAAGCTAGCTTATCTTCTATCATTCCATCCTGAGGGTGGAGTTGGGGGGGGGGAGGATAATTTATGTTAAAATGTTAATGATCACCCTTTAAATGTACAAAGGATTGCCAAAAAAAAAAAAAAAAAAATCTTTCACATCCAAGAAACACACTTCCAAGAAAAGAGGCCTGAAGCCTCCCTTTCACAGCAAGCGAATGGGGTCCTGGGACCACAAGCCCCAGCAGAGAGGCGCTCGGTAAGCACCAGCTCAGCCCTTTTTGCTTCTCTCCCTGCTGCTGGCCCTGAAGTCCCAGGTTCACAGGCTGCAAGAGGGGACACAATGATCACTGGGCCCTGGGGAGTGGCTAAGCATCACAGGCTGAAAAGGCGGAAGGGAACCCCAGTAGCTCCCGCCCCTCCTGTCTGCCGCAGAGTAAGGAAGCATAATCCTGGGGGAGGGCCTCTCAGGTTGCACTTAGTCTCCTAGTCAGGGGCTTCTCCTCCCTCCATTTCCTCTCTGCCGCACAGCCTCCAGCTCCAGGGCTATTTTACATGGGCATTTTCTCTTGGGTTGAATCGATTTCACCAGTGCAGTCCTCAGCCTAGTAACCATGCCTCTCTACCTTGAACTAGGGTCTCACCTTCCCTGAAGTCCCTGAGGGGCGATGTTCCAGGCAAGGTCATCATCACTATCGTATCTTCGAGGGTTGTCAAAGAAGTAAGATCTGGGGCTGAATCCGTGGCTGGGGACCATCCCAGGGTTCGTCTAGAAAGACAGTTAATTGTTCAGTTACTTTGAGACACTATGCCTTCCTCTAGACAAAGACGAGGAAGATTCTTTCTTGTTGGAAATTGAAGATTCTGTGCCCATCTGAATGGAGGATGTACCTGTTCAACTTCAGTGTTCATTTTAGTTGCTTTTATATTTAAGAGGTGTTAACTTTTTCTTTTCTCAGTATGGACAAAATCTTCTTTCAGAGTTCTGCTTGCAACAATGAATTACTGTTTCAATCCCTTACTGAAACACCAGGCACTGCCCAAAGTAGCCAAACTCCATAGTCCCGAATTAGCTACAAACCTCTATAAACATGTGGGCATTTACCACAAGTTAAAATAGTGAAACGATAATGATGAAATAATTTTGAGAAGGTTTTGTATCCAGTTTCCATATCCTGCTTCTATAATCCTTTCATCCTGTTTCTGTCCCCATGCCGAGCTCACCTTTCAAAAGATTTCAAATGACTGGTTTCATTAAGTAAGCAGAAGATCAGAACTGCATTATATGGCAAACCAAAGCTGGCATAAAATACAGAATTTGTTTGACATCCTTGTGCGTATCACTACTGGTCTGTTTTAGAGTTAAACAAGAGTCTGAAACAAGGTTGCTATATGATGGTATCTATATGGAAATGCCTCCTTTTCTAAGACTAATCTAGCAAATACAGGAAACAACTTACACAAGGTGGGATGCCTGAAAATTTATCAATTTGTAGCAGTTCAAGAATGTCTTTGCAGAAGAATGAATTTGGATCCCTAACCTCACACAGATACAAAAAGTAACTCAAAACGGATCAAGGGCCTAAATGTAAGAGTAAAACCTGTAAATTGTTGAGAAGAAAAATAAAGGCACGGATCTTTGTGACCCAGGAAATTTGGCAAAGGATTCTCAGAAATGGTACCAAAAGCATGAGCAACAAAAGAAAAAAACATGATTAAAATTAAAAACTTCAAAAGATACCATCAAAAAAGTGAAGAAACAGCCCAAAAATGGGAGCAAATATTTGCAAAATCCCTTATATGACAAGGGACTTGTATGTAAAATACACCAAGAACTCTTACAACTCAATAACTCCATTTAAAAATGGGCAAAGGATCAGGGCACCTGGGTGGCTGTCAGTTAAGTGTCTGACTTCAGCTCAGGTCATGATGTTGCGGTCCGTGAGTTCGAGCCCCACGTCGGGCTCTGTGCTGACAGCTCAGAGCCTGGAGCCTGCTTCGGATTGTGTCTCTGTCTCTCTGCCCCTCCCCCACTCACACTCTGTCTCTCTCTCTCTCTCTTAAAAATAAACATTCAAGATTCCTTATTTTATAAAAGCAGGGGAAGCAAAGGATTTGACTAGACATTTCTCCAAGGACGATGTACAAATGCCCAATAAGCATGTGGAAAGATGCTGAACATTGTTAGTGATCGGGGAAATGCAAATCAAAAGACACAGCGAGGTACTAGCCATCCAGGGTATCGAGAATCAAAAAATCAAATAACAAGCGCTGGGGAAGAGGTGGAGAGCCAGAAGATCCGCTACGGGTGTGAATGTAAAATGGGGCACCTACTGTGGAAAACAGCGTGGCAGGTCTTTTAGAAAACGTGCGGCACCAACTTCCGGGACGACGGCAGAGTCGGAGGGGCCTGAGCTCACCTCACAGATACAAGCAGATGACACATCGGTGTAAATAACCCAGAAAACAATTCAAACACTGACACAGCAAACTCCACAAGTAAACGCTGAGAAGGAGTCACGTCAAAGACCGTAGGGAGAGCAGAATCCTGCTCGGGAGCTAACGGGAGATGCCATCTGCAGGTGGCCAGGACCTGTGGGCACAGTGAGGGCAGAGAAAGGGTTCCTCACACCCCCGGAGCCTGCATGGGGAAGTGAATCCCCGTAACATGTGGCTCTGGAAGCCAGAAGGGCCGAATTTCCTGAGTTCTTACAACTCAGGCTGCACTGAAAGCCTGGAACTTCGTAACTCACCAGGCTCAGTTCCGGAAGAGGCAGGAGGGAGAGAGGGAAACCGTGGGCCACTCTTAACGAGGCAGCACACCAAACAGCCGGGAGCTGCAGTTTGAGAGATGCCTGGGGCTCACGGGAGCGACAGTTGGTCACTAACCTCAGGGCCGGTACCCGAGGGCCAGATTTCACTGGGAGACGCATCCAGGAGCAAAGGGGCTGCAGACACAGCCTCCCTATCCCACCCCCACCCCCAGCAGTAAACATAGCCACCTGGGGGAACCAGCACCGTGCCAGCACCCACGGCCTGCCTCAGCCCTGGTGCCGTGGGTCCCCTCCTCCGGAAGACAGTCACAAACGTTGCCAAAGCCGAGTGTCCCTACTGTGTGTTTTGGCAGGGCCTGGGTCCTGGCAGCAGTGGTGGGTCACCCCCCACGGAGCATGCTTGCACCTCGTGGAAGCTGCACGCCCTGCCCTCTGTACACACTGCAGAGCGGCCCTGGCCAGCCTGTCTCCGCAAGGCTGCGTGTCCCCTGTGGAAGAGGACCCGCACGGGAAACTGCACGGGCAATGCACATTCCACTTGTGCACTTTGCGGAGCAATCCAGGCTGGCGGGGCTTGGCGGTGGAGGGACATCCCCTCTGTAAAAGGGCCAGTTCCACCTTCTTAAAAGTACACAGCCCACTACTACTTTCAAGGGCAGGGAAAGTAACTGACTTTTCTAACACAGAGAAACAGAATCAGGAGTGCCTGGGTGGCTCAGTCAATTAAGCACCCGACTTTGGCTCAGGTCATGATCTCACAGTTCGTCCGGTGCTGACAGCTCGGAAACTGGAGCCTGGAACCTGCTTCGGGTTCTGTCTCTCTCTCCCTCTGCTCATGCTCTCGCTCTCTCTCAAAAATAAATATTAAAAAAAATGAAAATTAAGGAAAAAAAAAACAGAAGTAGACAAAATGAGGAGACAGGAACATGTCCCAAATGAAAGAACAGGACAAAACCTCAGCAAAACACCTAAGCGAAACCAAAATAAGTCATATACCTCATAGAAACTTTAATGATCTCAAAGCTACTCACTGGACTTGAGAAAAGAGTGGGAAACATCAGTGAGACCCTTGACACGAGATAAGATAGAATCAGAGATAAGATAATCTAAAAATACATTAGATTTAATAACTAGCAAGCCTGAAGCACCTGGGTGGCTCAGTTGAGCATCCAATGCTTGATTTCAGCTCAGGTCGTGATCTCACAGTTGTGGGATTGAGCCCTACATCAGGCTCTGCTCTGAGCACTGGGCCTGCTTGGGATTCTTTCTTTGCCCCTCCCCCACTCATACTCTCAACATTAAAAAAAAAAAAAAAAGGCTAGAGGAAGCAGAGGAACGCATTAGACACCTGGGAGGGCAGAGTGTTGGAAAGTAATCAATGTGAGCAGGTGAGAAGAAAAAACAAATTGTGCAAAATGAGAACAGACTCTGAAGCTCAGCAACTCCATCAAGCATAATAACGTCGCATGACAGGGATCCCAGAAAAAGAAGAAAGAGAAAAGGGAGCAGGAAATGTATTTGAAGAAATAATAACTGAAACTTCTGTAATGTGAGGAAGGAAATAGATGCCCAGATCCAGGAGGCATACAGATCCCTCAAAAAAATCAACCAAAGGAGGTCCACACCAGGACGTATGGTGATCAAAATGGCAAAACAGTTATAAAAGATTTTAAAAGCAGCAAAAGAAAGGACTGTTACATACCAAAGAAACCCGATAAGGCCATCCGCTGCCTTTTCGACACAAACTTTGCAGGCCAGAAGGGAATGGCATGATATATTCAAAGGAAAAAATCTGCCATCAAGAATACTCAACAAATAATCCTAAAATTTGTATGGAACCACAAAGACCCCAAATAGTCCATGCAATCTTGGAAAAGCAAAGCAAAGCTGGAGGGATCACAACTCCAGACAAGTTCTATTACAAAGCTGTAGGCATCCAAACAGTGTGGTGCTGGCACAAAACAGACACATAGGCCAATGGAACAGAACAGAAAACCCAGAAATAAATCCACAATTATATGGTCAATTAAAATTCAACAAAGAAGGCAAGAATACACAATAGGAAAAAGTCCCTTTAACAAATAGTATTAGGAAAATGGGGCCACATTTTTACACCATACACAAAGTAAACTCAAGATGGAGTAAAGACCTAAATGTGAGACCCGAAACCGTAAAAATCCTAGAAGAGAACATAGGTAGTAATTTCTCTGACCTCACCCACAGCATCATTTTTCTAGATATGCCTCCTGAGGTAAGGGAAACGGGCAAAAATGAACTATTGGGACGCTTCTGCACAGCGAAGGAAACAACCAACAAAACCAACAGATAACCTACTGACTGGGAGAAGATATCTGTAAGTGGCATATTCAATATAGGGTTACTATCTAAATTATATAAAGTTATAGGGGCGTCCGGGTGGCTCAGTGGGTTGGGCGACCAACTCGGGCTCAGGTCGTGATCTCGCAATTTGTGAGTTCAAACCCCGCGTCGGGCTCTGTGCTCACAGCTTGGAGCTGGAGCCTGCTTTGGATTCTGTGTCTCCCTCTCCTCCTCGTGCTCTCTCAAAAATTAATAAACGTTACGGGGCGCCTGGGTGGCGCAGTCGGTTAAGCGTCCGACTTCAGCCAGGTCACGATCTCGCGGTCCGTGAGTTCGAGCCCCGCGTCGGGCTCTGGGCTGATGGCTCAGAGCCTGGAGCCTGTTTCCGATTCTGTGTCTCCCTCTCTCTCTGCCCCTCCCCCATTCATGCTCTCTCTCTGTCCCAAAAATAAATAAACGTTGGAAAAAAAAAATTAAAAAAAAAAATTAATAAACGTTAAAAAAATAATTTTAAAGAAGTTATAAAATGCAACATTCAAAAACCAAATAATCCAACTAAAGGGGTGCCTGGGTGGCGCAGCTGGTTAAGCGTCTGACTCTTGGTTTCTGTTCAGGTCATGATCCCGTGGTTCATGAGATTGAGCCCTGTGTTGGGCTCTGTGCTGGCAGTGTGCAGTCTACTTGGGATTCTCTTTCAAAATAAATAAATAAACATTTTTTTTTTAATGGGCAGAAGACATGAAAGGACATTTCTCCAAAGACATCCAGATGGCAAACACACACATGAAAAGATGCTCAACATCACTCGCCATTAGGGAAGTGCAAATCAAAACCACAATGAGATATCACCTCACACCTGTCAGAATGACTAAACTCAAAAACACAAGAAACAAGTGTTGGCAAGAATGTGGAGAAAAAGGAACTCTCGTGCACTGTTGGTGGAAATGCAAACTGATGTAGTCACTGTGGAAAACGATATGGAAGTTCCCTCAAAAAATTAAAAATAGAACTACCCTATGATCCAGAAATTGCACTACTAGGCATTTACCAAAAGAATACAAAAACACTAATTCAAAGGGATATATGCAACCCTATGTTTACTGCAGCATTATTTACAACAGCCAAATTATGGAAGCAGCCCAAGTATCCACTGACAGATGAATGGATAAAGAAGATGTGGTATATATATACAGTGGAATATTATGCAGCCATAAAAAAGAATGAACTCTTGCCATTTGCAACAACATGGATGGTGCTAGATAGTATTATGCTAAGCAAAATAAACCAGTCGGAGAAAGACAAATACCATGTGATTTTCACTCAAAACAAATGAGCAAAGGGGGGGAAAAAAAGAACAACAAACCAAAAAACAGACTCTTAACTATAGAGAACAGTTATCACAGGAAAGATGGGTGGGGGATGGGAGAAACGGGGGAGGGGAATTGTAAGTACACTTATCTTGATGGGCACTAAGACACAGAAGGAATGTCAACCTGCCATATTATACACCTGAAACTAATACAACACTATATGTTAACCATACTGAAATTTTTAAAAAGTTCCACATAGAGTTACCACATGACCTAGAAGTTACATTCCTAGATACATACCTAAGAGAAATAGAGACCTATGTTCACACAGAAACTTGTACATCGATGTTTACAGAAGCTCTGTTCTTGAGAGCTAAGAAACGGAGGGGCACCTGGGTGGCTCAGTTGGACATCTGACTTCAGCTCAGGTCATGATCTCATGATTCGTGAGTTCGAGCCCCATGTCGGGCTCCGTGCTGACAGCTCAGACTCTGGAGCCTGCTTCGGAATCTGTGTCTCCCTCTGTCTCTGCCCCTCCCCTGCTTGCACGCTCTCTCTCTTGATCTCTCAAAAATAAACATTAAAAAAATTTTTTATAAAGTGGAGAAATGGAAACAATGGGTAATTGGATAAACAAGATGTGATCTATCCATACGATGAAATGTTATTCAGCCCTAAAAAGGAACAAAGTACTAACACATACTGCAACACGGATGAGCCCTGAAAACATCATGCCGAGGGAAAGAAGCCAGTCACAGAACACCGCGCGATATGATCCCATTCCTGTGAAAGCCCACAAGAGAGAGATGAATAGACACAGATTGCTCAGGGGCTGGGGGCAGGAGATGGGCAGTGATAGCTAATGGGTACAGGTTTCTTTCTGAGGTGATAAAAAACGTTCTCAAAAGTGTGGTGACGGACGTACGTATCTGAATACACCGAAAACCACGGAACTGTAGACACGAAATGGGGAAACTGCACGGTATGGGGATTCTAGCCCATTAAAGCTATTTAAGCAACAACAAAAATACAGAGATTCTCAAACTGCACAGTGCATTCAAATCACCTGGGGTGCTTTTTTTTGAAAATGTGGATTCCCTGAACCTACCCGGGAGATCCTCACCTGGGTCTGGAACGTGGCCTAAGAGTCGGTGCTGACACTGAGTGCCCTTGGGACTCTATGGGGACGGGAGGGAGCCACACTGCGAGGACGGTCACATTGGCTTTAGTGATGCCAAGTGCAGAGGCTTGTTTATACCGACTGGATGATGGGTACAGCGGTAGATAACGTTTTAAAGAAATGCCTCCACCTGCAGCATGCGCTTTTAAAGTCAACGAAACACGAGTTGTATTATAAATCCGCCCCCCCCACCCCCCCGGCCCCAAAGCAACATTAGACTGTTTTTTCTCCAAGCAACGACAGGAATTACAGACAGTAATCAGATTATTACTGAGCCATGCATGTTAGCAATGTAGCTTCCCCAAACCTTATGCCAAGGAGAGCCACCGCTCACCATAGTAATGAGCATTATGGACTTGGGAGCCACACTGCATTTGGTCCCAGCTCTGTCTCCGACTGGCCGTGTGGACCCTGAGCCTCAGTTTCCTCATCTAAGTATGATAACAGTTTCCATCTCAGAGGGTGAGGATTAAAGCGCCGATCAGAATCGGGCCCAGCACACACACGCACTGCAGTATACAGCCGTTAGCTATTTCCAGCAAACTCTGCAGTCCTCTGCCTGAGGATGTTTTAGGAACACTGGTGCTTTGCCAAGCCCAATCTGACACTCACGCCACCTGCTCGTTGGAGTTAGTCCGTGTGTAGAAAAGGAAGCGTGTTTTTGTATTCAGGATCATGCATCCTTCGTACTGAAGTCCCTTCCTCGTGGTAAATTAGGAGAAAATATCCTTGGGGGCATAAAGGGTCGCTGTAACTCACTAATCTGCTACTGTCGGTGGGAGCTTCTCGTGAGTGTGGTGCACGGACTCGAAGTCCCGGAGATCTTCTTCTGCAAGGTCATGACTGTTTTCATAACTCGTGTGTTAAGATGTAATCTGCCTTTTCCGTGGTCTCAACACTGGCACTAATGGAGAACCAAAGTGCTGTGGCATCGACTGCACCGGCCATCACCGCGTCCTTCCCCACACTGCACAGTCAGGTAAAGCAGGTCCACTGAAGATGGTCTTCGGGGCATCTGGGTGGCTCAGGCGGTTGAGCAGCCGACTTTGTCTCAGGGCATCTCACAACTCATGAGTTCGAGCCCCGCATTGGGCTCTGTGCCGACGGCTCAGAGCCAGCTTCAGATCCTCTGTCCCCCCTCTCTCTCTGCCCCCCACCCCGCTTTCTCTCCCTCAAAAAAAAAAAAAAAAAAAAAAAAGATTGCCTTTGACAAAGAGGAAGTTATTAGTTGTATTAAATCTTAACCCTTGGGCCTTTTTTATTTTGGGGGCAGGGAGAAAGAGAGAGAGAAGTGGGGCTGACCTCAAGCAGGGATCGTGTTTTTTTTTTCCCAAAGCAGGGCTCGTGCTCCCCCAAACTGGGGCTCGAACTCATGAAGCATGAGATCATGACCTGAGCCAAAGTCAGGTGCTTAAAGACTGAGCCACCCAGGTGCCCCTCGGACCTGCCATTTTACTATGTGATGTGACAAAATGGGACGTATGCACGCGGCGCTTCTGCTGTGAGAGCGCTGTTTTTGGGAACAGACTCACAGCAGTGTGAGTTTAACTACCTCTTTCTGTGCAACTTAACTCAGACCATGCTTTTTTGGACATGGGTATTTGACGGACGCTTGAAAGTAAATGAAAGAGAATGTGTGGATGGTATTTGTGGTCACTGATCAAATTTGAGCTTTTAAGCCCAAATTAAAGCTTTGGAAAACCTGTATTCCCCACCGTGAGCTAGAGGGCATCCCAATACTTAAAGATTTTCCTGATGAGATCAGTGGTGATATTTAATGAATGAATTTTAGAAGATCTGCATAACTCAGTAAGCCAGTGTTTTCCTGATGACTGATGCATATTACAAATGATGTGTGGGTAAAAGATCCATTCAAAGCACAAGACAAACTGATGGATGTCCATGTACAACAATCCGGAAAGTTCACTGGTATGGTTCTAGAGTCCACACTGCAGGTACCTTTTAAGAAACCACAACTTGTCAGTTTTGATGTGTATCAAAGAAAAATATCCACAATTACGTTCAAACTTATTAGAACACTCGACTTCATTGCAACCACATCTTTCTGTGAGGGGAATTTTCTCCATATACTCAACCAAAACAACATATTACAACAGAAGCAGAATCCAGATGTCTTCTATTAAAAGCAGGTCAACCCCCCCCCCCCCCCCCCCCCCAGTTTAAGACAATGTTACTCTTCTATTTTGGTCTGGATAATGTTCTTTCTCATAAAAAAAAATTAGGGTAATGTTTATTATTTTTAGTGCATTTTTTAATGTTTATTCATTTTTGAGAGAAAGAGGAGACCGAGAGAGAGAGAGAGAGAGAGAGAGAGAGGGGATAGATGGGGGAGGGGCAGAGAGAGGGGGCACAGAGGATCTGAAGCAGGATCTGTGCTGAGAGCAGCAAGTCCGATGCAGGGCTTGAACTTATGAACTGTGAGATCATGACCTAAGCTGAAGTTGGATGCTCAGCTGAGCCACCCAGGCTCTGTTGGTTTTAAATTACACACACACACACACACACACACACACACACACACACACACACACACCTCTCCAAACAAGAGCCTCTGGGGTGCTCAATAATTTATTGGTGTAACCCCTAAGAGCCAAAGCAATCTTGAAAAAGGAGAACAAAGCTGTGTCATGCTCCCTGATTTCAAACTATATTACAAAGATACAGTAATCAAAACAGTACGGTATTGCCATAAAAACAGACACCTAGATCAATGGAACAGAACTGAGGGCGCAGAAAGAACCCCATGCTTACATGGTCAATCACTTTATAACAAAGCAACCATGAATACATAATGGAAACAGAACAGCCTTTTCAATAGATGGTGTTGGGAAAACTGGACAGTCACATGGAAAAGAATGGAACTGGACGACTATCTTATACTAAATACAAAAATTAACTCAAAATGGATTAACTACTTGAATGTGAGAATTAAAACCATAAAACTCCTCCTAAAAGAAAACACAGGTGATAATCTCCCTGATGTCAGTCCTGGCAATGATCTGGCACCAAAAGTAAATGACACAAAAGCAAAACCAAACAAGCGGGACCACATCAACTAAAAAGCTTCCTTCCACACAGCAAAGGAAACCATAAACAAAATGAAAAGACAACATACTGAATAGGAGAAGATTTCTGCAAATCATATATCCAATATCCAAAATATCCAATCTATCCAATCATATATCCAATCTCCAAAATATATGAACTCCTACAACTCAATAGCAAAAACCCAATTAAAAACAGGCAAAGGACCTGAGCAGACATTTTCCCAGAGACCTACAGATGGCCAACAGGCATGTGAAAAGATGTGAACCTCACTAGTCATCAAACAAATCAAAACCACAGTGAGCGACCGCCTCACACCTGTCAGAATGGCTACAATGAAAAAGACAAAAAGTAACAAGTATTGGCTAGGATGTGAAGAAAAGGAAATCCTTGTACACTCCTGGTGGGAATGCAAACTGGTGCAGCTGTGGAAAACAGTACCGAGGTTCCTCAAAAAATTAAAATTGAACTACCCTACAATCCCTTAATTCCACTTCTACCTGTTTATCTGAAGAAAATAAAAACACTAACTTGAAAAGACACATGCACCCTCGTGTTCACTGCAGCATTATTAACAATAGCCAGGACATGGATACCACCTAAAAGTTCATCAATGGATGAAAAGCTAAGGAAAAGCTATACGCGCTGGAGTATTACTCAACCAAGAAAAAGAACAAAATCTTGCCACTTGCAACAACATGGATAAACCTTGAGGGCGTTATGCTAAGTGAAATAAGTCAGACAGAAAATGATAAATACAGTAAGATCTCACCTAGGTGGACTCTAAAAGTAAACCAAGAAAACCCACATGGATATAAAGATCAGACGGGTGCTGGCCTGAGGTGGAGGATGGGGGGTGGGCAAAATGGGCGAAGGGGGCCAAAAGGTACAAACTTCCAGTGATAAAGTAGGTCCTGGGGATGTCACGCATAGCACGGGGCCCACAGTTACTAATAGGGTACTGCATATCTGAAAGTACTTCAGAGCATGGACCTCGAAAGTTCTCATCACAAGAAAAAAAAACCCTGTAACTACACAGTGATGGACGTCAGCTGGACTTATAGTGATCATTTTGCAATATATGCAGATATCAAACCATTACACTGTACCCCTGAAATATTGATATGTCAGTTACAGATCAGTAAAAAAAAAAAAATAATGAATCCGTGTAAAGTATCCTGAGACTGAAAAGTTTAAGAACCACTGCTCTAGAAAATGCCCTCAACAGCAGAGCTATTCAAGGCACTACAACTAAGTAACTCCAGCTACACAGAGTATGTTAAGGGTGACCTATTTCCCTGGACAATGAGGTCTGAGAGTACAAATTGAGACATTATTCTGCATTCATTTAAGAAAACAGTACCTTGAACACTATCACGTTAGCCTTTCTGTCGTTAAATTTGGACACCTACTCTCTCCTTCAGGCTGCCTTGGGCTTAGGGAGCCCAGTTCTGAAGTCCCTGAAACACAGGGAAGTGACGAAAAGGCACATGATGCCTGGGTGAGGTCTCGCTGGGCACGGGAGTGTGATTAAGAGACCCCGCCCTATCCCTCAGTCAGGCAAGCAAGGCGCCCAGAAGACTTCAGGAAAGGGGAGAAAGCAATGCAGCTGCACTCCCGGCCTAGAATCCGCTGCCTGCCCGTCCGGTCCTGTCTCTTCGCCGGTGACCCCAAAGTGTTTAGGATCCGACCGTTACAGACGCCTCTGGCTGTTCCCAAGTCCAGTAAAGGTCAGATGAAGTGCAGGGCGGCTTCCTAAAAAATCATGCAAGGGGAGGAAACGGATCCCGAGGTCTAAAAAACACTGCCCACCTGCCTGGTCTGCGGGGGCCTCGGTCAGGCTGTGCCGCGGGGAAAACACGGCGGGCTGGTTATCGGATCGCTGCTTTCTTTACCGCCCACGCTTGGCTCACATTGGCCAAGACCCACTCACTCTACTTTTCCACGGGTTTCATAGATCAGCGACTCAAAATTCCAGGGCTGGTTAGAGTGGCTGGAATAATTCACGAAGCCAACACTCCCAGGAGTTTCCTCACTCTAGGAAGTCGTGCACTTTCTGTCCCGTCCTCATAAAGGCATTTATATGAAGCTGGCTGAGCAGAAATGGGACCAAACTGGGACAGTGGGGTCAGCACTCCTCACGGTGTTTCCGTATCACCGCGCCTCCGGCATAACACGGGGTGAGGAACTGGAGCCCCATTTTCTATTTCCCTTTTGCTAAAATCAAACCTTATAGATGGGGTTCGCCCCAAGGCAAGGCTAAGATACTAATGACACTGTTGTTGCTTTAGGAAAAACAGCTGATCACTAGCTCAAGGCTGGAGATACAACTAAAAGCATTAGCTGAAGAATGAATTTGCCTCAAAAAGAGTTACGCAAAAAGACAGTCACAGACAGACATGGGAAATTTTTATAACACGACAGGACAGAAGAGGCACGCTACTGAAAATCTGAGAAGAAAATCTGATTGCGTGTTTTATGACTAGAGGCAGATCTTTTCTGCAAACATCAAATGGTCTACTCACAAGGTCCTTTGTAGGGTTTCTAACTCGGAAGAAGTAGACGACCAAGGTGGTGGGTAAGAGCTCCCACACGAAAAGAACCACTCCAAACACCACATATCCGGCATCCCCCAGCTGGTTTTTCAGATCCGCCTGCGGAAAAGAGAGGAAATGGAGTCACCAGACTGAGGGCGGAGGAAAGAAGTCTGATCAGATTCTTCCTAACGTGAACAGAGACTAATTCTAATGCTACGACGTGCGTGCTGAAATCAGGCAAGACTAATGGTCCAGACCACAGGTGGGGGCTTATTTCAGCCACACAGGAGAGACAATTATCACCTTCAAGAGAATCAAGGACAGAAACTGCCCATCTCTGATGTTTTACTCCTCCAGCCTCCAAAATCTTCCTCATATCCTAATTAAGTCTCCTGAATTTACGTTGACTTTCTTTCCTTCAACAATCAAATAATGAGCCGTTATGTCACCCCCTCCCCAATTTTTAAGAGCGGCATGTAACTGTGACCCTTTGTCTCATCCCTAGGATAAACACGTGGATTTTTTAAGCGGGGGAGAGGGGCAGAGAGAGAGAGAGGGAGAATCCCCTATGGGCTCCATAACCCCAGGACTGTGACCCAAGCCAAAATCGGATGCTCAATCAACTGAGCCACCCAGGAGCCCCAACCCATCAATTGCGCAGGCTAGATTGTCTGGAAACAACTGTTCAGAGTCCAGGACGTTTGTCCGGACCAGTGAGACAGCTGAATGGGCCTGGTGCGTCGTCCCTCCCTTCCTGCAGGGCACAGGGCCTGTGAGAAGCACACATGGTCGCGTCTGGGCAACTCCACCAGAGAGGCCAGCATCTCAAACCTAGACAGTGTGCCAGAATCGGGCCATAGCTGGCCAATCACCTCAACTCGATCCTTCTGCCTTCTCCATTACGTGGGATTCGAAGTACAGTAACCAGCACTAACCATGCCACTCTCGGAAGGATCCCTCTCGAGCTTTGCATCTCCAGTCCCATTTCTGCTACATCTCCGCAGTACGCTGTCCCTTCTATTCATTCTACACGAATAGCGGGCAGCTTGTGGCCACCTGTTAGATTTGCTCCTAGATCTCTCAGTTGCAACCCACAGGTCTAGCTACTCGTGAACAACCATCTCCCTAAAAAAAACAACAGGACTTTCAAGGTCGTGGTATTTTAAATTTGTTATCACCAGAAGCCCTTAACTGAAAGAAAAATTGAAATAATTATTTTGTTAAAACCTAATCTCTGTTGTTTAATGGATATGAAGTTTCAGTTTGGGAAGATGAATGAGTTCTGGAGACAGAAGGTGGTGATGGTTGCCCAACAATGGGAATGTGCTTAATGCCAGTGATCTGTACACTTAAAAATGGTTACAATTGTAAGTTTTATGTATATTTTACTCCATGAGATCCTTTGTCTTACGAATAAGTCTCTAATTTATTATTGCTTAAAGTTTATATGTATGTGTGTGTGTGTGTGTGTGTGTGTGTGTGTGTGTATTTGAAGTATATTTATTTATTTTGAGAGAGAGAGCAGGAGTGGGACAGAGAGAGAGGGAGACGGAGAACCCCAAGCAGGCTCCACGCTGTCAGCACAGAGCCCAATGTGGGGCTCAAACCCACAAACCGTGAGATCATGACCTGAGCTGAAACCAAGAGCTGGACGCTTAACCGACTGAGCCACCCAAGTGCCCCAAAGTTTCTATTTTTTAATGTTTGATTTTCTCAAAACAGGGCGCACCTTCAGCAGTGCTCAACTTTCTACCATCCTGCACGTGTGGTATTGGTTTGGGTGGTGGTGGCTGTTTTAATCTTTTCTAATTATGACACCTTCCATGTGCCTGTCCTGAATTTCCCTTTGTCCTCGCGTGTTTATTGTGGTCATTTAGTGCCTTCCTCCAGGGTCTTAATCCGGCCCAGGTACTGAGCACCGCTGGGATTTCTAGAAGTGCGTCTGTATATGGTTGAATATTCAGTATTTTTCCAGGAAAAGTTAAGGGCTTTTGCAATTCAATCCAGTAGACTCCTGTCATAAAACAGAAGTTCTGTTTCTCTCTTGTAATGGCCTGTGTGTGTGTTCTCCTCAGTGGACATAAGTCGCTCCCCCAGACAGGGAGGGAGTCTGTGAACGTTTGTGTCCCCAGCACCCCGTCCACGGCTGAGGACAAAGCGTCGCTATTTCCCAAATGAGGGGATGACTTACGTTCAGTCTTTCTCATTTGGACAAGAATCCCAAATGATACGTCGCTACCTTTGTTTGTGGCTTTATAATTTATGAGCTTCTAGGATATATTAAATGAGAAGAACAGCAGATGGAGACAACTGCTAAAAGGAGCTTTTACTAACACCTTAATACCCCAGTCATTTTTGTCTCGAGTTCCTCAAATGTTGTTGTTTACAGGCTCCATTTTTTTTTTTTTAAGTCATGGTTTTATGTATTTTCTGAAACCTGCATACACTCTGTTTTCCCTTGGCAAATTTCACCCTTTAAGGAAACCATCTCACATTTATATGGAAGCACTTAAAATTTTTTTTTAAGTACTGCTTGACAAGAGCCCCAGAAAGGAGAAAGGAGAAGTGGATGCATGTGTGTGCCTGCATGTCTGTGTGCGCGTGTCTCTGTGTGTGTGTGTGCACATATATACCCTAGTTCTCTCAGAAATGTGAGCTGGAACAAGGCAGGTACTATGATCCCATTTTACAGATGAGGATGCAGATACCACACAGGTTAGCGACCGGCAAGGTCACCCAGCTATTTAGCCGCAGAAGCAAGGAGCTTATACCTCTCTGCCACATGGGATGCTGCGAAGCAAAGAGTCGCCGTTCAGGTGACAGATCGCCGGCACCCACTGACCTGGTCTGATACATTGTACCAGTCGTAATCAAAGGAATGGACGTTCTTGCTCTGAGAAAACGAGAGGATGAACAGGTTGTAGCAGGCCCGGGAGGCGTAGAGGAGGATGACGGTCACTCCGATGGCGGTCACTTGACACACGGAGGAGCCCTGGAAGAGCGGGAGCCATGAGGGCTGCGCCCGATCCGGGTCCGGGACACCGGCCTCCTCCCGGAACCCGGCCTGTGTTCAGCCTAATGCCTCAGAGGCATGCGCTATGGTGCCCGCGAGCCCCATCAAAGCCTCCACCCTCAGACATTAGACCGAAGCCCAAGCTTCACTGCATCCCACATCCCCCCTAAAAATTTTTAATTAAAAAAAATATTTTTTAATGTATTTTTGAGAGAGAGAGCGAGAGAGACAGAGCATGAGCAGGGGAGGGGCAGAGAGAGAGGGAGATGCAGAATCCGAAACAGGTTCCATGCTCTGTCAGCACAGAGCCTGATGAGAGGCCTGAACCCACAAACACAAGATCATGGCCTGAGCCGAAGTCGGCCGCTTCACCAACTGAGCCACCCAGGTGTCCCTCCCCTCTGCAAATTTCAGATTATCTTCATATAGATGCTTCAAAATCTGGAAGTCAATTTGGAGATGCCTTAAATATGGGCCATTTGCTTAATGCAAAGTCAAGTGGCTTAGGTTGTTCAATTTCCAAGACGACCCCTGACTTATGAGCCCAGTGCACAGCCTGTGGCCCAGGGAGAGCCCATCTCAGCAGGATGGTAGCTGGGAGAGTGCGATCCCGCTGATGGTGGCTCTGGGCAGGGAGCACTGCCTCAAAGTCCAGAATCTTCTAAGCCGGAAGCACTGGAGTCACAGTGTCACTCTGGACTTGGAATTACGGAATTACATGGAAATTGGTGATTTGTGCCCCAATTTAGGAAGCTATCGATTTACAGTCAATGGGTGCCAGCTAGAAACACACAGTTGACAAACATAACCAAAAAACTGAAATCGATTTTTGAGATTTGCATTTGGAAGTCACTAGTTAATGAGATAGTATTTTATTTTGTCAGTAGTAGGTTATTAGCTTGTTTGCCACAGGGGTGACCTAAATGGTCTTTGGCAGTCTGAAATTTAACCCTTCCTGTAAAAACCACAATTCTGATTTTTGTGGGTTTTTTTTCTGTAAAAAAATTTTTTTTTAATGTTTACTTATTTTGAGAGAGAGAGAGAGAGAGAGAGAGAGAGAGAGAGAACCCACAGGTAAAGCATGGAGGGAGAGAACTTATAAGTGGCAACTATTCTGGTGGGTACAACATATTCTGGTTGTACCGAAGTCTTTTGGGATTTTGCAAGAGGTCAGCCACTCACAGGATGCCTGGTGATGGCTCTGTATTTCTTTTTTTTTTTTTTTTTAATTTTTTAATGTTTATTTATTTTTGAGACAGAGAGAGAGCATGAACAGGGGAGGGTCAGAGAGAGGGAGACACAGAATCTGAAACAGGCTGAGCTGTCAGCATAGAGCCCGACGCGGGGCTCGAACCCACGGACCGTGAGATCATGACCTGAGCCGAAGTTGGACGCTTAACCAACTGAGCCACCCAGGTGCCCCACGGCTCTGTATTTCTGAAGTCAGAGGCACAGATTTTAATCTACTGGTCACTGCTGAAGACACGACACTGGAGACAGAGCTGCCTCACGGTCTGCAGACCGAACATTTACCACAGCCAGCTGGGCCTCGGGGCACAGAAGGCAGCCAAGGGGGTCTGCCGCAGGACACGGTCGCGGAAGGTGAGAAGCAAGGGAGCTACGGAAGTCACTCAACCATGTTACAAATGAGAAAAGCCAAGGTCCAGAGAGGTCAAGTGACTGGTGTGGTGGGGCCGCTCCCCGGCCTCCACACTTCACTGAGCTTCTCGACAAAGGGAAGCTTGGGATCAAGCCGCTCAGGGGCACCTGGGCACCACAACCCCAGGAGCATATCCACCCCCCCCCTTTTTTTTAATATTCATTTTTGAGAGACAGAGACAGAGCGTGAATGGGGGAGGGGCAGATAGAGGGAGACACAGAACCAAAGCAGGCTCCAGGCTCCGAGCCGTCGGCACAGAGCCCGACGTGGGGCTCGAACTCATGAACCACGAGATCATGACCCGAGCTGAAGTCAGATGGTCTGAGCTTAACGGTCTGAGCCCCCCAGGCGCCCCTGTCCTTTCTAACTCCAGGGAAAGGAAGGAGAAAACAGAGACTCGAGGGTGTGCCATACAGCAGCAAAGCGAGAGAAGGGGCCAGGAGCCTCCCTCTCATAGCATCTGCCTCCATCCCTGACTAATCAGCAGGAGAGAGACATTGTTCTGAACCCCAGGGGGCGCTGTCCACACTGGGATGTCCACCATCCCCTGACATGCAGGCCGTCCCGAGGGGAGCGTGAATCGCACCTGACAGACCCCGGGGCCAGCCTGCCGGGTCCCAAGTTGAGCTGAGCATCCACTGAGTGTGCAACCCAGGGCGAGCTACTGACCTCTGCGCCCTGGTCCCCCGGTCCATGAAGTGGGGAATAATACCTCCCCCCAGGGATTTGTGAGGATTACATTAGCTTCCCCGTGTAGAACGCTTATCTTCTATAAAAGTGCCTGGAGCACAGGGGTCACTGGGTGTGTGTTTCTACGAATATTATCAGCACGGTCAATCCTGCCAAGTCCTTTAAACACTGTATCTATAAGCCAGAGATGACCTCTCTGCCAGTAATTCTGCACTCTTGGTTCCGTTGAGCCAGCTCGAACGGAACCCTCCTTGCATACAAAGTTCACGAACTACACAGCTCTGTGTTTTGGCAACCACGGCACGGCTAATCATTTCTAGGGCAGGTGTGAAAGGTATCTGTTGAGTTGTCTGTTTGCAACCAGGAAACTATTTTCGGAATAAGTTTACCGAGGGGATCTTGACCGTCATTCCACCTACCTTAGACTCCAAGTAAATGTTGGCTAAGGACATCTTCGAGATTTTGTAGAGACAGATGGAGAGCGAGACGGCACACAGCACAAAGAGAGTGTCATTAATGGCCACACGCACGGAGACAATGACCTTCCTCTCCCAGTTTCCCGTCTTCACCAACACCGCACAGGTTAAATTCACCAACAGGAAAACGAGGCTGATGAAGAGTGAGGCCAGGTAGAGGGGTAACCTGGAAGGGACCAGTGAGAAATGTCAGACGCTGCCTGCACGCTGGCTGTACGTTCTGGATCCATCCAGAAGGAAACCGCGGGACTTTCTGGTTGGCTGCCAGAAGCAACACATACCAGAGTTATCGGACACCTACGAGGGCAGATTTCGGAGGTGGCTGTTCCACGATTCAAGTTACAGACAAAAGGGGCGCCTGGGTGGCTCGGTCGGTTGAGCGGCCGACTTCGGCTCAGGTCACGATCTCGCGGTCCGTGAGTTCGAGCCCCGCGTCGGACTCTGTGCTGACAGCTCAGAGCCTGGAGCCTGCTTCAGATTCTGTGTCTCCCTCTCTCTGACCCTCCCCCGTTCATGCTTTGTCTCTGTCTCAAAAATAAATAAATGTTAAAAAAAATTAAAAAAAAATTACAGATAAAACTACATGTTGTGCCCTCAGGAAGGTGCCCTCGGAGCCACCCTTCCCTGCATCCGGGAGGCCATGCGGACTGGGTGGGACAGCGCACGTCCGGACTGAAGCCCCCGCTGAGCGCTCACTCCTCACGAGGACACGCTGAGAGTGAAGCGCATGGGCTCCAGGTCAGAGGAGGGTCTCAGGGGGGCACCCACAAGGCTGCGCTCGGGGACCCTGGGCAAAACCACCCCGTGGGAGCCTTAGCCTCGTCATCTGAACGCAGACTAAATTAACACCTGCTTTGCAGGGTGTTGCTGAGGACTAAGTGTGTGTGTATACAAGGCTGTACCCCCCCCAAAAGTCACGGATGGAGGGGGGAGTCTGGGTGGTGCTCACATTGACCCGGAAACACTCACTACTGAGGCAGTATTCTCCGGCAATGCAAATCTGCCCAAGCATCTTGCCCGAGGCTGAACGGACGCAAAATGTCTAGGTCACTGCCAGTTTTACCTTGTAGTTTCCCAGATCTCCTCATGTCCTGGGTGACTGGTGCAAGGTCTACAGAAAGACTTCTCGGATTTACTAGAACCAAAATCCGCAGCCTCACGCTTATCTTCAAGACTGCCCATACCCTTCGCTTCCTTCGGCAGATGTGCAAACAAGGAACAGACCTGCCTGGCTCAAAACCAGACTGGTCTAACTGGACTACATTTGGAAATCCAAAAGATGGAAACCGTCGGCTCGAAGTGGTCTGGAAGCTACAGAATGACACCGGTGTCTTCAAAAGCTGTGACAGACCGGGACCCAGAATCCCGGATCGGAGTCCCAGCTCCAGACCTCATGGCACTGACGGGACCCACGGAGGGAGGGGCAGAGGCAGAAAGAGAGCGTAAGTAAAGGGTGAGGAAGCCAGACATAACTCAACACTGACCGTGTGGCACCCAGGGCAGCTGGTATGGGGTGCCTCCCTGCCACACGTTTCCACCTTGGGTTTGCAACCAAGCCTCCGCCACACCCTCCCTCCTTTCCATCACCCTGCCCTGCCCTCACCTGCCTGGCGTGACCCAGAGAAGAAGGGTGTGGGCGACACATGGAGCTGAGACGTCAGGCGAGTCTCTGGGCCACTCTGGCCTGCGTGTCCTTATCTGAGAAACAGAGATGAGGATTCCTATTCTGCCTCAAAGAGCTGCTGTGGGAATCCAGCGGGTCCTGCGCCTTCTGGTTTCTCCTCTGTCCTCACGCCACGGAGCCTCACGGTCTCACCCCAGCCTCTCCTATTGCCCACAAAGTCTTTACCTCTTCCTGTCATTCCTTCCTCCGCAGGTCCTCCCCTGCTGACCCCACGTTCTCCCAGGCCCCCATGACCCACGCATCAAACCCAAAGGTGTCAACTCTTGGCCGCCATCTTGCCCCACCTTCCTGGTGCTCCCTTATCCATCACTCCACAGCCCTCACCTGCCTCACGTTCCCCTGTCTGAGCCTGCCCCTTGGATAGCCTCTGGTTCCTCTTCCTCCCCTTCCTCCCCCAAAGTGATGACATCCTTGGCTCTCTCCTCTACCCCTGTTCCCCGGGAAATACGTTCACTCTTACAGCTTCTGTACGACCAGGTTCATAAAGATCTTGTCCTGAGCCACTGCCCCCATCCTACGACCAGACCCACATTCCAAACAGCTGCCACCCTGTTGCCTCAGACTGTGTCCAAGCCTAATTCCCGACGGTCCTCCTCCAGCACTTCTCTCTTTTCCTGTTTCTATGAAAGGCACCGTCATTTTTTTTGCAGACTCCTGAACTATAAAGATCTTCCTTGATTACAACCCCGGTTTACTCAGCTGTGAAGGTCAACAGATTCTTTATTCCTGCTCCCCGGTGTGCCCCCCTCCCCGTCCTCACCAACCACATGGTCCCATGCCTTCTGTCTAGAACCAACGTGCTGGTGTCCAGATTGACCCTCACCCTAAACCCCACCCTAAACCCTCTACTCCGCCACACTCCCAATCAGTCTACGGAGCCAGGTCAATCGGTGGGTGCCCCACATCCTAATTAAGCCAGTCTGTGTGTTGTCGTGAAGCCCACAGATGTCCCCATCTCCCCCTGTCTTTACCCAAGCTGATCTTTCTGCCTAAAACCTTCCTGCCCCGTAATTTCTATCCCGGCCTGCTCTGAGTGCTTCTAAGACCACCTGCCAAACAGAAACCTGTTATTGTCTTTTTTCTCTTTTTAATGTTTATTTTTGAGACGGGGGGTGGGGAGAGGCAGACAGAGAGAGAGAGAGAGAGAGAGCGAGCATATAAAGGAGGCTCTGTGCTGAGAGAACAGAGCCCCATGCAGGGCTCGAACCCACAAACTGTGAGATCATGACTTGGGCCGAAGTCCGATGCTTAACTGACTGAGCCACCCAGATGCACCGAAGCCTGTTTTTGTCTTCAATAAGCTGTGTTGTGAGACGTGAAACAATATGGAAAAAGTACTTTTACTCCAACATTAAGGTAAAAGTCAGCTAAATCGTCAATGTGGTAAAACAACTCCGTCCTGGGAAATGTATACAAAAACCTATGATGGAAAACATCACTGTGTTTCCTCAGGGCTGGAGGGGGGTTGTGTGGGGAGGAGAGTGGGGGAGCTCAGTAGATTTGGTTTCTTTCTTTCCACAGGTCCACATTCCAAACTTTCAATCTTTTTCTATTTTATCATTTTTTACAAAAAAAAAAACAAAAACAAAAACAAAAAAAAACCTTACAAAACTTCACTTTTCCTCCTGGGTCTGCAGCTCTGCAGAAAAGAGATTTAGATGGTGGGCAGGGGTGCAGAACAGATCCTAGGGCAAATGTGTGTTTCCATGGCAACAATGTACACTCTCCCCCAGAATTACTGCCTTTCAATTCAAACCATAGGGTCAGGATAAACAGCCTATGATGAGAAAAAAAGGCCAAAGGAGAAGAAAATCAGTGGGGCCCTGCATCTGGGAAGACGACTTTGCTCATGAGCCCAGAGGGATCAGCTTCTGGCTAGTCCCCAAGCGCAGAGATGGTGGGCCTTTGAGGTGGCTCCTAGAGTCCTGCCCACACGGGCCTGGGGACAGAAGTGCCAGCTAACGCAACACGACAGAACTTTGCTACCTTGGCTACCTCCTTCGGGGAGGGGATGGCGCTAACGGATTAGAAAGCGTCGTTTCCATTTCTCTTCTTAGATCTTAGATTCCTTACAGAACCGGAAAAGCAAAGCCTGGCTCATTACATTTTTACTTACCAACAACAACAAAAAAATCAAAGATGGAGGGAAAACGGTTTAAAAGGCTTAAAGTCAAAGCGTTCTCGAGCACCCAGCCCCGTAGGTTCCAGCCCTGCATCGGGCTCTGCACTGACAGTGCTTGCTTGGGATTCTCTCTCGCTCTCTTCCTCTCTCTGCCCCTCCCTCCCTCCCTCTCTCTCTCAAAGTAAATAAATAAGCTTAAAAAACAACAACAACATCGAACTGCTATGGGAGTAGCTTGGGGTGAGGAGTTGCAACCAGTTCTAGACTAAGGGCTACGGTTTCATTTCAAATGAGTCATGATTCAATTAGAAAAGCCAGTCTAGGGGCACCTGGGTGGCGCAGTCGGTTAAGCGTCCGACTTCAGCCAGGTCACGATCTCGCGGTCCGTGAGTTCGAGCCCCGCGTCGGGCTCTGGGCTGATGGCTCAGAGCCTGGAGCCTGTTTCCGATTCTGTGTCTCCCTCTCTCTCTGCCCCTCCCCCGTTCATGCCCTCTCTCTGTCCCAGAAATAAATAAACGTTGAAAAAAAATTAAAAAAAAAAAAAAGAAAAGCCAGTCTATTTACAAGCCAATGTATCAAAGCATCTCAAGGGATAAATCATGGCCTGAAATGTCTGCAGGGGCATCTGGCTTAAGGAAATGGGGAATCAAGCAGAGGAGATAGAAGAGATAAACACGAATAACTCTGAGGATTTATTATTAGACCGGAGTTAACAGGCTTCTCCCACTGAAACCTTACCCCTCCTGGCTTCTTATGCCTTCTCCAGCCCAAGCATCGCATCCAGCCAGGTTTCTCCGGGTCTCCTCCCTTCATTTCTGCAAATCCCCTCCCACTAGAAACAGCCTATCCTACTGTCTGCACTTTGGTTCCAGAATCAAGTACAGTCCCCACACACTCATCTTCTCACCGAAAGGAATCCCATCCCCCAAGTGCTCAGGCTGCAAATTTTCTGACCAGTGCTTTGGGATTTCACTTCGAGAAGACACCTTACTACCCCAGGCTCAACCAACTGCTTCCAAGACAAGACCAGCTCCGTGATCCAATCAGAACATTCTTCCTCCACCCCAATCTTCACCCATTCTTGGCTCCCCAGTCCCCAAAGCTATCTACATTTCCAGAGTCAAGAGGATGGAGGCAGAGATTATGGGTGCAGAGGAAAGGCCAGGTACTTTGCTTCCGGAGAAGTTAACTTGGGAACTGCTCCTTTAAATGGTTCTCCTTATTATAATAATATCATATCATATTATATTATATATTATATTATATTATATATTATATTATATCAGTCATATATTATATTACTATATTATATTACATTTACTATTACATAATATTTATTATTATTATTATATTATAATAGTAACATTATTTCATGGTGGACCCTAAAATCCCAGTTGAGTAGTCTGGTAGAAACATGCACAAAGTAGTGAACAAAGACATCAAGATGAGGTGAAAAAAAAGAAACGTGGCCAAGACTTGTCTCTTGATCTGAGTACTGTCATATCACTTCCTCAATTTCAGTTTTCTTGGAAATAAAATGGGAGATCAAAATATGCACTTCCGTGACCTTAAAAGTTCTCATCACAAGAAACAACAATTTTTGTAACCATGGATGGTAATGCAGGTTAACTAGACTTACTGAGGTGATCATTTTGCAATACACATATACCAACATCAAATCATTCTGTGGTACACCTGAAACTAATACGACATTGTATGTCAATTACATCTGAATAAAAGTACATCTT
Organism: Puma concolor; assembly: GCF_028749965.1. Taxonomy (NCBI): domain Eukaryota; kingdom Metazoa; phylum Chordata; class Mammalia; order Carnivora; family Felidae; genus Puma; species Puma concolor. Next base: position 12,589,738 of record NC_141677.1, read on the forward strand.
CGGAATTTTAAACAGAAAGCATTTATACATTTCAAATTATATATTTACGTAAAACATAACAGGCACACATTTTTACACACTTCTCAAGGAACAAAGGAAATACATTCTCATTCTGATTCAAGGAGGTAACTGGCCAAAGTCGCCTTTTCAGAAACATCCGCCCATGGCAGTGGGGCCCTCCCGGGCAAGGACATCAGAACACCGTATGCTGGCCTCACCCCTTCCGAATGCCTGGTCTCCCTTTCCCCCTGACCAAGTCTCACATTCTTTAAGCCACTGGTTCTTTGCCGTTGGGGTGGAGGGTGCTGGGGTCACCGACCTCTCTGAAAATTTTGGGAAACCCATGAGCCCTCTCCACAGAAAAACATGCCTATCGACCTCTTCACATAAACGTGGCATGTGATTTAAGGCATTTCCTTCCAGATTATGAGCCTCTCCTCTCAGCTCAGCACAGACTGACTTCTTCCACAAAATTCCCGTGACTCTCACAGTGCACAGAGCCCGAGGCAGAGACTGCTCCTCCTCCTGAACAACCACTGCTTTGCCTGATTCTGTGAGTTTTTGTGTTGTTTAAGGACCTCTTTACAGAGTGTTTGGTTCTCAAGGACGAGGACTACATTTCTGCCTCAGGGTGCCTCGCCTAGTACTAAATAGTCAAAAACGTATTTGCTGGACGCGGATGGAAATTCCCCCGGGGTACTTACCGGTATTTGAGTAATTCTGGAGAATATTTTGACTTGGCTTTGAAAATCACCTGCAAGACAGAACAACATGGCGGGTTGGGGATGCGATACGTTGACAACACCAACAAACCAACATCATCGCTTCAACGCCCCTTTCCCTTTATACCCAGGTGCCAGGGCACAGCTTCTGAAATGGACAGATCTGCTTTGTGAGAATGTTTGTTAAGCTAAAGATTTTTTAAGCCACCCATACAATTTTCAAGACCAAGGTATTTAAAAATGGTGAAAATGGGGGTGGGGGGACACCTGGGTGGCTTAGTCAGTTAAGCATCTGACTTTTTGTTTTGATTCAGGTCATGATCTCATGGTTGGTGAGTTCAAGCCCTGCAACGGGCTCCATGCTGACAGTATGGAGCCTGCTGGGGGTTCTCTCTCTGCCCCCAACCTTGTTCTCTCTCTCTCTCTCTCAAAAGTAAATAAAACTTAAAAAAAAAAATTTTTTTTAATGATGAAAATGGTAAAAAGGGGAGAAAATGTAAAGGTATTAGTGGTCTACCAGTGCCAAGGTGTTTCTCTTATGATAAGATTCATATTTGAAGGGCGCCTGGGTGGCTCAGTTGGTTGAGCGGCCGACTTCGGCTCAGGTCATGATCTCACAGCTTGTGAGTTCGAGCCCCACATCAAGCTCTGTGCCTGGAGCCTGCTTCGGATTCTGTGCCTTCCTCTCTCTCTGCCCCAACCCACTCGCATTCCCTCTCTCTCTCTAAAAAATAAATAAACATTAAAAAAATTTAATAAAGATTCATATTTGAGCCCATACTCCCACCAGAGATAAACAGCCTACCCTTACCCTTTATTAGAATTTTCACTGGCACCAAATTCATGCTGTTTGAACATAAGCATCCACGCACCCAGGCCTCACACTTTGCAGCCCACTTTGTCAATGTCCCTGGTCTCTAGAAGCATCAAACCATTATCTATAGGAGAAAGGTCACGTGTTGGGAATTCGCCACAGCTTTTGCGTCCTGCACAATTGCTAATGCGTCCATGCAGGGTGCAGCGGCCGGCCTGGCAGAGACTCTGAGAGGCGATGAGCAGAGAAAGCAGGCGGCGGCTCCCTTCAGCCCAGCCGCGACACGGCCACGACACGTAGTGCGCATGCGCGCAGGGGCTTCGGGGACAAGCTCGGGCGAGTCCCGGGGACCGCGCGGGGCTAGGACACTGCAGCACACGAGCTCATGCTCTGGCTCTCCTGGACCCCTGGTGTTTGCAGGGCGGGGGTGACTCTGGGAGAAGGGAGGGTATGGGAGAGTAGAGAAGGGGCGACCCTTCTCCAGGGATGACCTTGCCGTGGATGGGGAGTATGGGAAGCCCCGCATTCCCCGCTACCGAGCGAGCCCCTCTGCACCGAGCTCCCAAACACGCCCTCCAGCTTCGCAGCTCTCTTTGTACTTGGGACTTCTCGTGGATTTGGCTCAGCTCCTGAAAATATCTAAGGGGCAGATACGTTGCCAGAGCTGGAATGAGTGGAGGAGGGGCAAAGGGAGAACGGGGTGGGCTTGGTTGGGGGGGGGGGTGTGGGGGCAGCTCTGGGATCTGAGAGGTCACACAGGTTAAATATTGGCGCCCCCCCCCCCCCCGAACCCCCGGGTCTGAGGAAGACACAGTGAGACATCCGTTTGCAAGAGGGGTATCTGAAAGTAATCCCAGGAAATTCCTCGGTGGATCCCAAGTGCCTGGCCAAGTCTGCGGATGCAGATGTCACAACGGAGCCTCCGTGATGGCTCTAAGGGCCAGTTCCCAGAACACGTATGCAATTTCCCTCTGGCAGCCTTCTAAAAGGCCTTCTTCTGAGGACCTTCAGCAGTTAATCCCCTCTCTCCACCAATAGGGAAAACAGTACAGAAATCCTCCAAAACATTAAAAAAAGTATCATACAATCCACTAATTCCACTACTGAGTATTTACCCAAAGAAAACAAAAATACTACTCTGAAAAGATAACACACACCCCTATGAGTACTGCAGGATTATTTCCAATAGCCAAGATACAGAAGCAACCTAAATGCCCACGGACAGATGAACGGATGAAGAAGTGGTATGCATACGCGATGGAACATTTCTTGACCGTAAAAAAGCATAAAATCTTGCCATTTGCGACAACATGGATGGACCTATAGGGTACTATGCTAAGTGAAATAGGTCAGAGAAAAGAGAAAGACCAACACCGTGTGATTTCATACAGATGTGGAATCTGAAAGAGCAAAACAACAGACAAGCAGACTCTTAGATGCAGAGAACTGGGGGGGGGGGGGGGGGGGGGGATGGGCAAAATAGGTGAAGGGGATATTCAGAAGTATAAGCTCCCAGTTATAAACTTAGTGAGTTACAGAGATGAAAAGTACAGCATAGGGAAGACAGTAAATAAGGTAATAGCGTGGTATGGGGACGGTCACTATGCTCACCATGGGGAGCTCGGAGTAATGTACAGACTTGTGGAATCACTATGTTGTACTCTGGAAAACTAACGTAACATTGTGTGTCAACTATGTTTCAATTAAAAGAAAAAAAAATCACCCAGGGAACTTGTTAAAGATGCAAATCCCACAGCCCCACCCTTAGAGGTGCCAACCTGGTGGGTCTGGGGAGGGGCCCAGGAATCCGCATTTTAATACATTCCCGACCCCAGGTGATTCTGATCCAGCTAGTCCAAGGACCACCTCATGAGAAAAAGCGCTACTCTTGAATAGCTCTGCAATCGTTAATTTAAAACACACTGGAGGAGGCCACCACGATAATCACACGACACTGAGAGGTATGATGCAAAGAACAAAGATCAGGGGATGCTCAGGGTCCGTGGACAGCCCCCCAGACATATACACTGCTGCCCTCCCTCAAGTCTCCAATAACAGGCTGCCAACGGGGACCCTCAGGCACAGACTCTGTATCTGGGGGAGGAGGGACCACACCTATTCCCACAGGCTTTACAATCAGCAGAACTACCAACCCTCCTTTTAAAACACATTTTCAGGGGCGCCTGCGTGGCTCAGTCGGTTAAGCGTCTGACTTCGGCTCAGGTCATGATCTCATGGCTTGTGAGTTCGAGCCCCGCATCGGGCTTTGTGCTGACAGCTCAAGCCTGGAGCCTGCTTCAGATTCTCTGTCTCCCTCTCTCTCTGCCTGTCCCCTGCGCATGCTCTGTCTCTCTCTCAAAAATAAATAAACATCTAAAAATATAATAATAATAAAAAATTAAGAATTCATAGATATCAAAGTGTGGAAAAAACCACAGCATTTTTTTTATGAAGTTTATTTACTTATTTCGAGAGAGAGAGAGAGAGAAAACGAGCAGGGGAGAGGCAGAGAGAGAAGGAGAGAGAGAATCTCAAGCAGGCTCTCCACTGTCAGAGCAGAGGCTGATGCCAGGCTCAAACTCACAAACTTGGACCCTGAACCCACTGAGCCACCCAGGTGTCCCGAAACTACAATATTTTGAAAAAGTGCCTGACCTTGTCAAGTCAATGTGCAAATATTTTTAACGTTGTGCCGCACTTAGTGGGGCTTGGTCAGCGGCAGGTAACTTCGGCCTGGGTGACTCAGTTTACTCGTACACACCAGGCCTATCCCGGTGCTCCCGGGCATGGCCCAAGGGCACTCCATGGGATAGCGTCCCCCGGATGGGGCACGACTAGGTGGTCGCATCCTGTGGACTCGGCTCTGTGCCAAGTGCCTTCAACAGGCCTACAGCTGGAGGGGAGACACCCAGAGGAGACAAGATGGGACGCAGACCAGAAAGAGGCTCTGGCCTCAGCGGGTCTGAGCGCAGGGAGCCGACATGCAAGCCATGGGCTCCAGCGGTGGGCACCTCGGCCTCCTCTTGTCTCGCCCGGAGTACTGCCCACTCTGGTCCTTACAGCAGCTCCTGGTGGCTCAGAGACAACAGGAGGGAGTCTGGGTGGATGAGGGTCAACTCAGGCGAACAGGGCTCCCTGCTGCTCCTGCCACCAGCCAGCGCTGGGTCTTCAGGCTGGATGCGCGGAAGGAGTCCCCACCTGCCCACCTGCCCACCTTCTTTACAAACCAAACAGACGTTTCTCAACTTCCCACAGCCCCCTGCCTCTGTAGCTCGCCTGCATACGTTCGTAGACTGCACAGAGTCAGGTGCGGGGGGACTGCCTCCGAGGCCAGCCTGGACCCCAGAACACCCCTCTCGGAGCGTGGTGAAGGGCGGCGTGCCCAGCCGCGACCATCAAAAACTCGGTCCAGGATGCAAGCCTCATAAGCAGTCACACGCTTTGCTCCAACAGTTCCGCTTCTAAGAAATTTCCTCGGAGGCACAGCTTCTCAAGGTGTTCCCACAGAACTGAGAATTCATCCGTGTTAGGGAAATAAATGTCATGGGATCAAACACATTTAGGAACTGCTAGGCTAAACGGTTTTTCCCCGCAGGAACTTCCCCGAGTCTGGAAAAGACTCCGATCTGCTGTAAATCTTTGAGCAAAACATACGGTAGGCACCAGTTTTCCAAACTTACTTGGCCACGTAAGGTCTTCTGAATGAGAATGAAAGAGTTCGGGAAAAGAGTTCGGCACTAAGCATGGACTGTTCACTGCGGCCTTAGTAAGAGTAATGATGGCAATAATAATAGTCGCAACAAACAAGAAGGAAGGATAACTTTTAAATGATACTCAGACTTTTCCCCCTTAAACACAGCAGCCAAGGAGTGCGCTGAGCATGGGGGGCCCGTGGGTGAGGGGTTCCACCCTGAAGGACCAGGGGGTCCACCCTGAGGGACCACGGAATGACTTGTGCAATAAAAGAGGGGGAAACCCCACAAAACTCAAACTCCCGCCTTGCCCGGAGGGACAAGGTCCTCACCAGGGAAAGGCACAATCTGATCGTAAATCATCTGATCCTCTCTAAACTCAAAGCCAAGGTGATAACCACATCAAAATACAAGGCTTGTCCACGATTTGTAAAAACTCAACCTGCTGCTGACAATTTGTGATGAGTGTATGCCTCAAATGCAATTGAATCTAGTCGAGCTGTGCTGAGAACATCTTCCTTTATCCTTCAAGTTAATCCTCCAAAAGTCAAGTTCCTTAAAGCTGTATTTAAATTCCTGCCATCTTAAAGCACAATATACACATTCCGTTATTATATACCCCCCCCACACACAAGTACACACACATACAAACACGCATGTACATATAAATACACATACGTGTATATTTTTTTACAGCACAGTTTTTGCCTCCATTAATGAAAAGTGCATGAATGTCTGGACCAAACTTCCAGCAAAATAAATCCAAACTCTTCCACTCACCCCTAATCCAATCTGTGCTCCAAGAGACGTCATTAAAGGTTGGTTAGTGCCCAGAAGTGGAGCTAAGCATTCTGGGTAATCCCTGCTCTCTGGCCCGCCAGGGATCCCTTATCAGGCTGCCCATCTCCTCCAGTCCACTGCTAGCTCCTGCTGACCTCGGCCGGAACTCGGTCGGGAGAGGAGACAGCTCCTGAAGGGCAGGCACACAAAGATTAATCATCCTTGCCTGTTTTACGGTGCTCCTGACGGCAGAGGCCCTGCCTGCTCAGTACAAAACCAGACCCATAAAATCAGAGAGGAGGAAGTCAGGGACTGTGTGAATGGCTAAGGAAAATCTGAGACCAGACAAAAATCCGTGTCATTCCCACTTTCAGATTGACGGCGTTCACATCAGGTCACCTGACATGGCGCACGGAATCTGGACTCAAGGACTGTAAGATGGAGGAAAGTTGGTCCCTGACCTCCAGAAACTCACAACCAGACACAGACATGCCAGTGATGTGAGGAGGGCAGAGGTGTGGAGAGGCATGAGTGATTTGAGGGGGTGCGAGGGGGTGTGAACGGGTGTAGGGAAGCATAGGGAGGTGTGAGGGGGTATGAGGGGGTGTAAGTGGCTATGAGGAGGCAGGATGTGGCACGAGGAGGCAGGAGCAGACCTGAGATGACGTGAGGAGAGGAGGACGGCCGAGGGGGGCACCTTACGGCTCCGGGACGGCAGTGGCACAGCGGCAGGGCTGGGAAGCAGCAGCCCGTGGGCAGGAAGGCACGTGTGTCCCCGGGTGGGACATCACAGAAGGTGTTCAGTGGGGGAAATGGACATGGGAGCGGTGCTTTCGGGGGGCGGGGGGGGGGGCAGCGGGGATGATGAGAATCGGGGTGGGGGCAGCAGGGGGACGAGAAGCAAAGGGCCCGCCGGGGGGCTTGAGAGGGGAGGTGAAAGTGAAGGCAGATCCAAGGCAGAAGGCAGGTAATTGGTGACGCAGGTCTGGGCATCTGGGGAGACACAGGGAGCTTCAGGCTACAGGGGTCTCCTTGGGAGTGGTAACAGTGTTGTAAATCTCACAGGGTGGTGGCCGTGTGGAGCGGTTTGTGTCACCACCCAAGTGCAGGAGCAGGAAGGAAGCGAGCAGCAGGCCAAGACAGGGGCCTGGGGAGGGGACAGGCCACGGGAGAGGGGCCTGGGGAGGGGCAGGCCCCAGGGAGAGGGGCCTGGAGACAGGAGGTGTGAGAGAGAGGCTAGATGATGGGGGGTGGTGGAGGGCACCCTCAGAGGGAGGCCCATGGCAGGGAAACTGAGACAGGAAGGAGGGGCCGCAGGGTGTCACAGGGACAGCAGGGGGTGGTGGCCCCGGGGGACTGTGAGGTCTGGCTGGAGCTCTGATGAAGGGAGAGCCCCAGCTGTCTCTTGGGGAATGAGAAGGGTGAACGAAGGGGTCAGGTCTCCTTTCCCGACATCCCTTTGGTGTCTACACAGTCGGTGAAAACACCAGGGTTTTCAGGGGGGGCCCCATGGCGGTGAGGGCTGGGAGGACAGGGTAGGGCAGGAGCACACAGCTGCTGCCCTGGAAGGTGGCTGCTCCATCACAGAAATACAGTGTTTCCCATCGCAGACGCCCCACGGGCTCAGCATCATTCTCACCACTGTACAAAGTCCTGCCCAGAACGGGTGCCCACGGGAGGAAAACTAGCGGACTTTCCCAAGATGTCATCTGGGGTTGCAGAAGTCACTGCGCAAACCTGCCTCCTCAGATTCTGATTTAAGACCCAGTTCCAGGTAGACGTGGGGTGAAGCTGGAAGCTGTCCCCCAGTTGGCCCCTGTGGCTGGGGCAGAATGTGACCCCCCCCCCCCCACTGCGGGCCCTGCAAGGTCCCCTTGGTAACCCCAGGCCCTTTGCATCACCTTTCAGATGACGCAGGAGGGCTATGGATGACGTACTTGCTCGGACAGAAGCAGAAAGGCTCGAGAGCGGCTGCTGACCTCTGCCTCCTTCCCCTGGTAAATTACAGTCCCTGACCCTCTCACCCACCCCGCTCGACCTTTTGAACTCCTGCCTATTTTTCCTCCTACTGACTCAAGTTGGCATTTGCTGCCGTACAATCATTTTTCCTAATGTCACGTTGGCTGCTTCTGGCAGAAACTCCCCCACGCTACTCTTTGCGTGTAGGACGGTCTCCCTTGTGCATTCAGCGAAACTAAACAAAAGCTCTCTGGCCCCAGAGGAACTGTCGGCGACGACCGACTGAACTTCCAAACATGCACTTGATTCAGAGTCGCGTGCAGACATCCCGCCTGATGAACCCCCACCAAACACGACCTGTGTCTCCGGGGCTCCATATCCCCGGAAGCTCTGCCGCTTGGAAATGAACACGCAGGGCGGACACCCCCCAACTTTCCCACCCATAACAGTCTCCAGACCCCACCGCCCCAGCTGCACCCCGGATCCCCAGTGCCGTGGTCCCTGGGAGAGTCTCGCAGGAACGGAGTGGGGCTGACGCTGCGTGCACCACGCAGGCTGAGGTCGGAAGAAACCAGGAGGTCTCTCTCGCTCACACACGCACTACTTTTAAATGTATGTAGGCACGTTCGTTTGAAAACTTCGCAAACTTACAGCTGTTCAAACTTCATTATAGAATATGTCACGTATACCCAAAGAAGTAACACAGCCAATACTCATGTACCCACCGCGCAGGTCAGGCCCCCTGTTACGACCTGCAAGGTTTGCTCCAGGTCTGTTTTATTTTTAATAAATCAAAAAGATAAACACGAGGCTCCCAGCATCTCTCTCCCCCACTCTGACCCCTCCCTCCTCTGCACAGATCTTTGCTTTCTGAATCTAGCATTACTATACCCAGGAGAGCTTATACTCTTACTATGTAGGTAGGTATTCCCAAATAACACATCGCATATAAATAAATAGTATGTGTCCACAAAATAACACGTATCACATATAACAAATACATAGTACCTTCTGGCCTGGTTTTTCACTTCATCTGAACATGTTACCACCTTCCCTACCTTTGTGCAACTTCTTTGTTCACCCGCTGTGATGTGTTTGCAACATTGGAAGGCTGAAACACACACCCTGCTTCATGCATTCTCACTAAGGCCCGGTATCCCACTGTCCACAGGCCACAGCTATGTGTCTGTCTCTGGCACAGAGACATGTAAAGCTGGTGAAGAGTGTGGACTCGCGCTGGCTCCCCTGGACTTGAATCCTGGCTCCACTAATTATCAGCTGGGTGACTTTGGAAAAGTTGCCTAACCTCTCTGTGCCTCATGTACCGCATCTGTAAAATGAAATTAGTAACAGCGCCCACCTCATAGGTTTCTGTGACGATTAGGTGGATTAACACACACACACACACACACACACACACACACACACAGCACTTAGACAACCGTGGCCACCTTGCAGGCACTCTGTGTGTTTGCTACTGTTACTATTGTTAGTCCTTGTGTTATCGTCTCAAGCCACGATTCTAAATGCACAACTTCTAAACTGTGACCACAGAGGCTTTCTTGACCATAAAAGGAACTTTCACGCTCGAAAAGATTAGGAACCATGACACATTCGCTCTTTGCTCTTATTAAGGTCCCTCTGTGGTGCCCACTTCCTGACATATTGGGGAAATTATGCAAACCCGGGGGCCTGTTCTCCCCAGGTGACAGTCATTAGTCAGCTGCCTCAGTGTTTCCCCATGCTGAGCACCCTCATTCACCAGAGCAGGGTGACATGACAAAGTCCCTGAGACCCAAATGTGGGGTTTTTCCCTTTCTGTGGCAATCCTGGAGATGAGCAAAAGACAGCTCTAGGGAGATCAGCTGTTCAGGTCAGCTCTCTGTGAAAACAAGGGCAAGCACGGTGTCTCTATCTTTGCAGAGACTGTCCGTGTCTTTATTTATTTATTTTTTTAATTTTTAATTTTTTTAACGTTTATTTATTTTTGAGAGAGAGAGAGACCCAGCGCAAGCGGGGGAGGGGCAGAGAGAGAGGGAGACACAGAATCGGAAACAGGCTCCAGGCTCTGAGCCATCAGCCCAGAGCCCGACGCGGGGCTCGAACTCACAGACCGTGAGATCGTGACCTGGCTGAAGTCGGACGCTTAACCGACTGTGCCACCCAGGCGCCCCATTTTTTTTTTTTTAATTTTTTTTTCAACGTTTTTATTTTTGGGACAGAGAGAGACAGAGCATGAATGGGGGAGGGGCAGAGAGAGAGGGAGACACAGAATCGGAAACAGGCTCCAGGCTCTGAGCCGTCAGCCCAGAGCCCGATGCGGGGCTCGAACTCACGGACCGCGAGATCGTGACCTGGCTGAAGTCGGACGCTTAACCGACTGCGCCACCCAGGCGCCCCAATTTTTAATTTTTTTAACGTTTATTTATTTTTGAGAGAGAGAGAGACCCAGCGCAAGCGGGGGAGGGGCAGAGAGAGGGAGACACAGAATCGGAAACAGGCTCCAGGCTCTGAGCCATCAGCCCAGAGCCCGACGCGGGGCTCGAACTCACGAACCACGAAATCACAACTGAGCCGAAGTCGGACGCTTAACTGACTGGGCCACCCAGGCGTCCCGCTGTCTGTGTCTTTAAAGCCACAGAACCCCATGAAAGAAAAAGGTGTATGCCGTTCGTGCCTTGTAATTCTGGGGTGCGGTAGCCTGGAGGCAAGGTGTGCTCCGTCTGGGTCCTGGGCTGGCCAGGTTGTGAGGGACCCGCAGGGAGGTGACGGGGGGGGGCCAGGGTCAGGTCTCCACCTCCCCAGCGCCTGCTTTTGAACTTGGCAAGCTCACGGCCCCAGGAGTGAGTCCTGCTCAGCCTCACGCTGACCTGAGGAACACGGGAGCCCCCAGCACCAGGCAAGCTTCTTTCCTGCGTGATCTCGGGACCGACAGTGATGCCGCCTCCCCGTCTGTAAAGCCCAGAACTCCCTACAAGTACCGACAGCCGTCTCCAGCCTGAGAGTCTGCCATCCTGTCCTGTCCAGCGGACCCAGAGCCAAAGATGCCTTTCCGGGCACCTGCGCGTGCATGCACGCGCGTGTCTGTGTCACCCCTGCAGCCCGACTAGGAGCTCTGTGCAGCAGGAGCCGGGCCTCACACCTAATCTGCCCCCGACACTCGGCCCTCCTCTGAACGGCAGGGGGAAAGGCCTCACCATCTCTACCTGCCTCCTCCCTTCCTCTCCTGTTGGCACTTCCCACTGGTCAGGCCAAGTCTGCTCTGTCTCTACCCCTCCCTGTCCTTGGTCAACACAACCTCGCTCCATCTGACAGCGCCCACACCGGCCAGGCCGCTCCAGAAGGCTCCGGGCCCCACGATGATTAAGGCAGGCTGGCAGGCAGCCCAGGAGGGGCAGTGGTGCCCGGGAGCATGTACCTCTGTCCGGAGGCCCTCGCCTAACGACGCACCGAACCCTGGCCCTCAGTTTTAGCGCTTTTCCTTGTCGTCTGTCACCGGAGTATCTGGATTCAGGGGCACAGCAGGCCAGATGGCCATGAACCTGCTTCGCTCAGCCCCGAGGACCTCTCTTTACCTTCCGTGTCTATCAGTGAGACAAAGTCCCAATATCCACGAAGGTGCCTTCTACCTTTAAAACTCTAGGACTTGGTGCCTGGGTGGCTCAGTCAGTTAAGCCACCGACTTTGGCTCAGGTCACGATCTCACGGTTCGTGGGTTCGAGCCCCACGTCGGGCTCTGTGCTGACAGCTTAGGGCCTACAGCCTGCTTTGGATTCTGTGTCTCCCTCCCTCTCTGCCCCTCCCCGTCCTCTCTAAAATAAGTAAAACGTTAAAAAAAAAAAAAAAAGAAAGAAAGAAAGAAACGAAACTCTGGAACATGAAGTGCCTTTCTGGAGGGCAGCCTGCGTCCTCCGCCCCGGGAAGCCCACCGTGAGTGCTGCGGCCTTGCCTCCAGGTGCACATGTGCCCCACCTGCAGGGGAGGAAGGCGGTGGGTCCCACAGCCCCCAGCAGCAGAGACCCACCCTGGCCTGCCAAGGCCGCTGGGCAGAGGCCACAGGGAGAGGCGGCCTCCCTCCCTGTGGGACAGGCGGGGACTGACAATGCGGATCGGCCTCCCTGGCAGGATTCTCTCTCTTCAGCCTCATGTACAGGAATGACCTTGGCCACACAAGGCGCCGTTATCATTACTAGGTTTCTGAACCACTCCTCTGGCAACAGAGGCCATTCCCGATTTGCCAGTCAAGGGCCTGCCTGTAATTGTTCCGGATGTGCTGAAATAAGTAACACCTTAGCAGCACGGAGGCCACTCTGTCCAGCACGGGAAGCTCAGCCGGGGGTTACCGGCCGGCCGGGCCCAAAGGCTCCAAGAAGGCAGGTCCCCGCGCCCCTCCAGCGCACCACGTCTCGCTATGCCACGGATCCTTGCAGGAAGGTACGCAGGGCTACAAAATAGGTTAGCGGTGAAAATGCCTCGGGGGTTCCCCCCACAGAACAGCCTTCTGCCTCAGAAATGAGGAGGATCCTGACATTTCCTGGGAACTCTGGCCCTTGCTGGGGGCAGTGTGGTACCTGCTACTGACTGCCAACTTGCGTTCCCCCAAATTCACGTGCTGAAGTCCTGCCCCTCAATGTGATGGTGTCAGCAGGGTCCTCCTTCAGTGGACCCCAGAGAGCTCTCTCTGCTCTCCGCCAGGCAAGGACTCAGAGGAGTCACCGTCTGCAACCAGAAAGCGGCTCTCGCCGCAGCCCGGCCACAGCGACGCCCTGATCTCAGACTCCCAGCTCCAGAACCGTGAGCAGCAAATTTCTGTCAAGCTGCAGAGTCGGTGCGGTTCTGTTCCTGCAGCCTGAGCACACGAAGACAGCCGAGACGATGCTCCCTGCATCCTGCCCGGAGACAGCCACCATCCGTCTGTCCTAAGAAAGCAGCGCCGTCTGGCAGGGAGAAACTGCTCACGGGGAGGGCGGCCTCGTGCTCCTGGAGCTGCCCCCCCACCCCGGCTCACCGCTCACCGTGGGACACGGGGCGGGGCCGACAGGGACCAGGATGGGGAGGGACAAACCCACATCCCATCAGAAACAATGAAAGGAACTGAGAATGTCCCACCCCAAGTGGACAGGACCCGGGAGGATACATCTGTGAAGGGCTGTCGTGGGAGGAAGGACTCTGTCTGTTCGGCATGACCGCATGGGAAAAATGGGAGCCGACCAGCCATCCCCCCCAAGTACCACCCTTCTGTCCCAGAGATACCGCTCTGGGCCCCAGGAAGCCGCCACCACGAACCAACCAGAGCAAACAAGATTTGCCCTACACTTCAACGGTAACAAAAGCCCTTGGTTCAACCTTCCGTTGGAGACATCCCACTTTGTGTCACGGCTGTGAGGACTGTGACCAAGTAATGTCGGCCAATGGCATGAGAGACGTTCGCCAGGTGGTCCGCTTCCCCCTCAACACCAAGTTCCTTCAAGGCAGGAGCCATGTTCGACCTTAATCTTGTCTACACGGCATCTAGAGAGTAGCAGGTGCTCAGAAACACAAGACCAGGCAACCCCAACGTCCATCCACGGAGGAAAGGGTGTCCATCCTCGGAGGAAAGGTAACCATCCGTGGCAGACGCCCATAACCGAGCATTATCCAACCTTGAAAAGGAATGATGTCGTGGGGCACCTGGATAGCTCCGACGGTTAAGCGTCCGACTTTGGCTCAGGTCGTGACCTCGCAGTCGTGAGTTTGAGCCCCAGGTCGTGCTGTCGGCTGTCAGCGCTGAGCCCACTTCACTTCCTCTGTCCCCCTCTCGTTCTCTGTCCCTCCCCCACTCACTCGCTCTCTCTCAAAAATAAAAAGACATTTAAAAACTTTAAAAAATAAAGAAATGACGTCATGATACCAGCTATGACGTGGATGAACCCCGAAAACATTATGCTCGGTGAGAGAAGCAGGCACACCAGGGCACTTGCTGGGTGGTTCCTCTGATGAGAAATATCCAGAACAGGTCAACTCGCAGAGACAGAGGGCACTCCGTGGCTGCCCAGAGAGCACCTACCCAACGGGTTTGGAGTAATGGAAACATTCTAGAATTAAAGAAAGATGACAGCTGCATAGCACGAATGGCCTAAATGCCACTAAACAGTACACAACACAAATTAGTTGTATGTTATGTGCAGTTCACCTTAATTTTATTTTTTAATGTTTATTTTTGAGAGACAGAGGCATGAGTGGGGGAGGGGCAGAGAAAGAGGGAGACACAGAATCCGAAGCAGGCTCCAGGCTACAAGCTGTCAGCACAGAGCTCGATGCAGGGCTCGAACCCACGAACTGCGAGATTATGACCTGAGCTGAAGTCAGACGCTGAAGTGACGGAGCCACCCAGGTGCTCCCCACCTTAATTTTAAAAACATACCTTGTTGAATGAACGAAGTGAATCTCTAGGTTCTGGTGCAAAGGTGTGTGAAAGCTGTATGTGGACACAGCTTTGTGCTTGTGCTGTCCCCTCACGACAGGAGTGCGGCCCTGACGGGGGCCTAGCCACCTAGCCACGGGGGGGGGGGGGTTGTGGAGGGGAGCTGGTGGTGCTCACATTCTGCACCCTTCTCTCCCTGTGACCACCGTTCGTGCAAAATGCCTGATGGATGACACAGCCCCCAACAGCAAGCCCAGGAGAGCAGCGTGAGGCAGGTGCGGCCCGGGAGCCGATTCCATTGCATGCGTGCAATTTTACTCCGTGGATCACGTTTAGCAAGTATGTCTGCAGTTAAAGGGGGTAGAGAGCTGATGATGTCACAAGACATCAAGCCAGTCGAGGCCCCTCGTCTGTCTCTCCCCAGCCCCTGGCAGGGGAGGGGAGAGTGAATGATGCTCTCTAACCATGAGACATATGAAAATCCGAGTCCATTTCCAATGGGTCCCAGCAAAAATAACAAGGTAAAGATGGGGCGGGAGCTTGGTGGTAAATGCTGGGTTTGTTCTAACCTCATCCCAAGGACCAAATGCAGCCCGTGGTCTGTTTTTGTATGGCCTGTGAGCTAAGAATAGCTTTTACCTTCACACACACACACACATATGTGTGTATATATATATATATATAAATAAAAGAATACACAGCAGAAACCGTATGCAGCTCAAAAGGCCTAAAACACTGACGTGGGCACCCAGCACCACTTCCTTCCTCGGGGCCCTCCACGCACAAATTTGAGGAAATCAACCCACTTGTAGAGAAAAACCACTCGGCCTCAATCTGTCCCCACCGGTTACCAGACTCCACACTTCAGCCCCAGGATAAACAAACAGTAAAATATTTACAAGCCTTTGCAAACCTCCGTGAATGCCAACGTGCCAGGTATGGTCTGAGATTGTTTGCTGAGGCTATTTCTGTCCCGGGAAAACCGACCTGCCGCAACGTCAGGGCTGAGACAGGCCCACAAACCAGGAAGAGCCTCTTCTCCTCTCGCTGGAGATGAACAGGAACCGAGGGCCAAAAGCAGCGCTCCAGATCACATGATGTGTTGTTCTCGAAAACCGAAGAAGTTCAGGGTGACGTCACGGGGGTGAGCAGCCTTTGAGCCCGTCAATGTCTGTCGTCTAGACAGCCCGGCCCTCACTGCCCAGCCCAGCACCTCCAGGAAGAGCCCCTCCCAGGCACTGGAAGCCTCAGGCATTTAGATGGGGGACACATGAAAGCCCTGTCCTTGGGGAGGGCACCCGCCACCCTGCCCGGGAATGACACCCACCTGGGGACAGTGCTCTCTCCCTGCCTCCGCCCCCAACCCCACAGGCCCTGCTCATCTGACCTGGGGAAAGTCAGGGAGGAAAAAGATGCCACAAAACCCTGTAGGTAGCAGGGTGTGTGGGACCCAGACCAAAGCTCCCGGTGGGGACAGGAGCCGCAGGTCTGGGCTCGGTGCACACGGATGAAGCCGGCAGCGCTTGGATCGGACTCTGCTGTTGGGAAATGAAGGCTTCGTGGTCAGTGGGGTTTGATTTCACATACACTGTGAGTCTAACCATTCCCAGGAGCGCCAAGGGCATTAATGAAATATGGTTCACCTTAGGTCGGCACCAAAGCAGTAATAATGGGAGCAGGGAGAATTAAAAGCTTGTGCTGCAAGGAGAGATCTTGGGAGCCAGGCTGTGGAATTAGAAGCCTTCTTCCTGGGGGAAATTTTTAGAAAGCTGGGAAGCTACTTCCTGGGAGAGGCTGGTGCTGGGCGGTACACAAGGTAAATAAGGAAACTTGTCCTGGGCTCTGTGTGCCCATGCCCTCGTAGAGGCACATACACAGACATATACACAGACGCTTACACACACACACACACAGGAAGACATGCAGGTACATACACACACAGAGGCATGCACACAGGCACACACACACAGGTACACACAGAAAGACATGCACACAGGTACACAGAGAGGCATGCATATAGGTACACATACACAGAAGCATGTACACAGGCACACACAGGTACACAGACACACAGGCATGTACACAAACGTTCACACACAGGGGCATGCACACAGATGTATACACATAGGGGCATGCACACAGGCGTACACACATATAGAGGCATGTGCACAGATGTACACACACAGAAGCACACACAAAGGTACAGACACACACACAAACATGTACACAGATGTACACACACCGAAGCATGCACACAGGTACACAGAGATGCAGGCACACAGGTGTACACACACAGAGGCATGTACGTAGATGTACACACACAGAAGCACACAAACAGGTACACACAGAGGCATGCACACAGATGTATGCACACAGAAGCACACACACAGGTACACACACACAGACACATGCACACAGATGTACACACACAGGTACACACACAGCTCTGGAAGCTGTTAGTCCACTGACTGACCACAAGGAGCCCGTGCCAAGGACAAGGAGATCATGGGTGCAGTGCACAGAGGTGAGGCCAAGCATATGCCTTGGTGTGACCGGTCCCAGCTTTGAAATAAGGTACCTGGGGGCTGTGAAAGGCTTGCCTTGTGTGTTCCTAAGCTTCTTACTTATTCATAATCACCAACAGGCCTACAAGCATCCCCCTGCTCAACTCCTGGATCAGGGCCTAGCACACAACAGGTATTTAGTAAATATTTCTTGATTAAATGGACTGCCAAGACTTGTTTCTTCCTAAGATCAACACCTCCCTTTTCCTGGTGGGGGAGGCGGGGGGAGAGAGGATCCCTGGACTCGATTCTGGCTGCCTCCTGGCTTCCTGTCAGCAGGGCTGAGGACAGGGATGCATTTTGAGTTGAGGGTCGTGTGTGCACCAAGCACAGGCTCACAGGTCCTAGGTCTCATCCCGGCTCTTCACGCCAGGCTGGGTGACCCTGGACAAGTCACTAACATTCTCCTGGCCTCGGTCGGCTCACCTGCAAAATGAAGGGCCGGGCGGCTGAGCCTCCCACTCTCCCCGGCTCCTGGCTCTTCCACACTCTCCCTGAGGGCAGGCCATGCGCCACGACCGTATTACAAACACAAATGCCGCCACGCGGTGGTCAAAGTCATTTTGGTGACCCAATGGGGTGATAAAAGGAGAGCCAGCACTGGGGTGCGGTCCCTGCCGCTAGAGGCAGAAAGAGGACCTTAACTGAGGTGCAGAGAGATGCCGCACAGACACTATCTCCTTTGACCTGCTCCAACCAGGGGGATGGGCACCATGGTGGCCGCTTCCCCAGGGAGGAAGGTCAATAACCATCCACGGGAGCCACACTCGGGGTGAAGCCAGGATTCGAACCCAGCTCTGCCCAGAGTCCCTGCTCCTTCCATTCCCAGTGATGCCTCCTGATTCATAGGCCTTTACTGGCACATCATGAGCCCCAGGCCCCCATGATGTGCTCCGACACCCACCATGGCCCCCAGACCCCCAGGATGAGCCCCGGTCCCCACGGTGACTCTGACACCTCCCATGAGTCTCAGCGCCCCGCCCCTCCCAACCCCCCTTGCAGCTTCCCCGCTGCCCCGTAAGACGCGCAACGCTCCTGGCTCCTGCCTCAGCATCCATTAATCACACCACATCTCCCCCCGCCGAGAGAGGGCACTTCTCCTTTTCCTTCCTCAAACCACCCTACTGTGATGGCAGGAATCTGTCACCGGGCTCAAGACAAAGCTGTAGCAGCAAGAAGCTGAACCCCCTCCACTCAACCGAACTCAGGGACCCCAAGAGTCTGGGGTCCAGACTCGTAATTCCCAGTGAGAATGGCTGGAAGACACAGCTGCCCGGGGATCACCGAGCCCACGGCCACACCACCACGTCTGCAGACAGACCCGCCCTGCCCAGGAGCTGGGGTGGGAGGCACCGCAATACCTCACCCCCATGTGCCTCGGGTGTCAGGGTCCTGCTCTGATGGAAACCTCTATGTGAAGGGCAAATGGAAGGGCAAATGGTGCTAGAAGAGCAGGCTCTGGAGGAAAGGCCTCGGTTCACGCCTCGGCCCCACCCCTTCCGAGCCAGCAAGGAGCCGAGGGGGAGCTTGGCGGGGGCCGGCACGGGTGCTGGGGCCCGGAGCCAGAAACGAAAGGTACCCCGTGCTCCGTGTTCCGGAGAGAGCCCCAGACATCTGGGCCGGCCGTTCACACCCTTCACAGGGCCTGCTCAGAGTGGGCAGAACCATTACTACCAGTAGCCAACTCCCCACCTTCCAGGCCATATGACAGGGCAGAGAGTGGAGAAAAGGAGTCATCAATCAGCCTGCCGGCAGGAGGGCAGCATTCATGGTGGAAGATGTGACCGTCGCCCCAGGTCACTGGAGACAAAACTCCAAGGGAACTGCTCAGGGGGATCAGGAAGCAGGGCACCTGGCCACCCTGCTCCCCGGGCAGGAGCTGCGCTGGGAACGCTCAGTCCCAAGAGGTGGAGACCTGAAACAAAACGGGTTGTGGAGAGAGTTCTGCCAGAGGCCAGCCTGTGCCATGGAGGTCTGAGGACACCAGGGACTCAGGAGCAGCACCTGCTTCCACCTGGGATCTGTGTGGGTGGCGGGGCCCCCAGGCGGGCAAAGAAAGGAAAGGGGCAGGTGTGGGCCTGGGAGGAGACCTCGTGTGGGCACCAGCCCATGACCTGTGTGGCCCCACCCAAAGCCAGGATTGGACGGAAGGGGGGCGGGCAGAGGGGGCCAGGACAAAACCAAGTCCACGATACGGACATGGCCACATGGCAGGGTTACCCACAGAGCCAGAGGCGAACAAGCTGGAAGTGAACAGGCAGGGGAGTCACTTGAGACAACCCTGTCCACGCCCCATCCCCCCACGTCCACCTTGGGCCAGTCCCAGAAGAGCCAGATTCCAAAGACGGAAGGGGAGAGACTTAAGAGTGCAGCCCCTGAGGGACCAGACCGCGGCACTCGGATGGTCAGGGCACCTCACCAGGTGCTGCACAGGCTGCGTCTTCACCTCTCCGACACTCGGAGGAGAGAGTGAGAAGATCCTTCTCACGGGTCATCAAGGAGGATCCACAGACACGTCAGTGAGCCCCAGGCGCAGGGCCAGACACAGATGACAATGACAGTAAAAACTTCCTCCAGCTCCAGAACCACCTTCCAGTTCCTCCCCAGGCTTCTGCCACGCCCTCTGCCACTGCCCTCTCCTTCCCAAGCAGCCTCCCAAACTGCCCCAAACCCGCCTCTTCTCTGAGGACTCGGCTCCCACTCAAGCCTCCTGAAGCTTAAGCATACACTCCCCTAGATCCCTGAAGTCATTGCTTAACTGTGTGGTACACAGTACATTTTGTGTCTCCCCAGCCAGATGTTCGCCCCTCGCAGAACAGGTGTCACGTACGCAATAGGCTATGTTCTCCCAGAAATACTGTACCACACAGGACAGGCCTGACACTCAGATGTCAGAAGTGTGGGTGGGTCTCCCGGCTCTTCCGTGCACTGACCATGTGACCCTGAGTGAGTCACTGAACCTCTCTGACCTTCCCCAAAAAGGGAACACTATCTGAGGACTGCCGTGAAGCATAAGGCAAACCACTCAGAACTGTGCCTAGCACACAGTAGGTGCTTCTTAATTATTTCCTGCTACCCCTCCCCCAAAATATAATGTACTTGTTGAGATGGGACCGGGCAGCAGGAATTCTTAAGGCTCTCTCTCCTGGCAATTCCAGTGGTTGAGAACCTTGTCTAAGAGAAGGCACGTGGAGGAGGGGGGCACCTGCGGGGCTCAGTCAGTTAAGCGTCCGGCTTCAGCTCAGGTCGTGATCTCACAGTTCGTGGGTTCGAGCCCCGTGTCTGGCTCTGTGCTGAGGCTCAGAGCCTGGAGCCTGCTTCAGATTCTGTGTCTCCCTCTCTCTCTGCCCCTCCCATGCTCATGCTCATGCTCTCTCTCTCTCAAAAATAAATAAACATAAAAAAAATTTTTTTTTAAATAAGAGAAGGTACATGGGAGGGAAGAGGGAGTGACGTCAGAGCTGAGCGCCGAGCTGAGCCCCAAAGGTTGACTCCCTTTAGAACTCCCCAGAAATATCAGAGCATTTGTCAGGAAGCCAGGGGATGGCTCTGCTCTGCAGGGTCTCGGATGCCAGCACGGAGGCACCACCTTCCTCCGCCAGCCACCCTGGATATATAAAGGGGAAAAAAAGACTGGGAAGATATAAAGAGGCCAGAGCTTGAGGCCTCTTGGCCTGAGCAGCTCTGTCTGCCTGGTCACTCTTTCCCTCACTCAGCATTTACTTGCCAACCAGCAGATGGTGCAGAAACTGTGGCCCTGGCCCTAATCCAGCCAGGCGGAGGATTTGCATGTGATTAGCAGAGAGCTATGGCACTGCCCTACGGTTCCCTTTTCTTTTTTTCCTTCAAAACGGGGCACAAATGATCTCAGTACAAAAGACGATCGCTGTCACAGTGCTGGAAGTAACATCAACCCATCTGACTTTTGTATCTTGCAGGAACTATCTCTTTCTGATCCCACTAAAAAGCTGGAGTCGTCTGCAATGTAGCTGACTGCCTCAACCAGTTTGGGAGCTTAAAAGTGGTAGCTGGAGAGATAAAACCCACCACTTGTGGACTGGAAAACAGGGTGCTACCCAGAACATATCAGCAGACTTCAAGTGTGGATCCATTTTTATAAGGTTATAACAGCTACTAAATGGTACATGTGCTATTTTGCAGTCAGAACGTATTTCCACCAGATTTCCAGTCATGGGCTGCTTCTACCTTTTCTGGCCTTTTTTTTTTAAGCAATGGCATTTTCTTTAGAGAAACAGGGACGCTGTGAAAAGGAATGTAATGCCGGCTTGCACAAAGCCTCTGCCCATGAGAGAGCTCTTAAATCAACAGGTGACATGGGCAGAGTCCTAGTGAAAATGCATGCTTTAGTGCTTGGAGAGCTAATGAGAATCAGAGATGACGGTGATGGCATTGTGCTATTAAACCTTTATGCAATTCTTTACACGGTATTTGCACAGCACTTTACAATAGCTGTGCTTTCCTCAAGGCAGCCGTCACAGCAGCCAAGTCGATTCACATGGTCTCCCATTAGCTTATTAACAACATGCCTCATAAACTGGTTCCTCTGTGCCCGTAAAAGCGCCCCAGTAAACTTTATGGCTTTTTCTTGGGGGCCTCTCAGACCGGCTCAGACGGCAAGCCCGACCTCCTGCCGCAGCAGCTGGGGAGCTGGGTGTAACCCCAGACTGCTGTTCAGCAACCCTGTGAAATGAATTAGTAAGCTCCAGTTCATTCAAGAGGGCTCCTAAGCTGGAGATGAAAAACACCTTACCCGAAACGGGACAATCCCACCCTGCCATCACTCAAAATAAAAAAAAAAAAGAAAGAAAGAAAAGAAAAGAAAAGAAAAAAATCGGCGTCTGGCCCAAATCTGGAGGCCAAACATGTGGATGACCTTTCCAGGCTCAGAGTTAGGTGCCCTGGGATGACGGGATGGAGGAGAATTTCTACAGTTCAAGTCTTCCTGGCGGACACACTTCCCACAGTACCGATCCTGATGTGTGTGTGAGGGAAGATGCGGCTGTGTCTGGACAGTGAGGGCCCGACTGTCCCATGGCCCACTGGACCATGTTGAGCTAAGGGCAGAGACAGACGTGGTGGCCTCCGGCCCCGACTTCCTTTCGCTTTCGCCTCTTTTGGGAATACAAGGGCGATACCTTGTATCTGTACCTGCAGAATGGCCTGCAGGTAGGACAGGGCTCGGGTGACCCCAGCCCGGTGCCTTTTCCCCTACACTGTCAGCCCTGGGGCTCTGTGACCGCCCCCAGGCAGCCGTCGCCCCGGCATCCGGCGGCGCCGAGCAGGGCGGGGAGCCACCTGCCAGGTGAGCGCCCGCCCAGGTGCCTCCCGCTCGCGGCGCTGCGTTCCGCGACTCACCTGCGTGAAATACAAGTTCATCAGCGTGAGGGTGAAGAACTGCAGGCACACGGGAAAACAGTAGAGCAGCCAGAAGACGAAGGGGCTGAGCGCATTGGCCGCCACGAAATCTTTGAAGTAGAAGGAGAAGAGGACCGTCCGCAGGGAGGCCCAGAAGAGGCAGAGGAAGAGGAAGACGCTCTGGTAGCTAAGCCGCTTGTGGCGGTAGCGCAGCACCAGCCAGAGCTGGACGTAGATGAACACGAAGAGCAGCGAGTAGAACACGGTGTAGACGATGGTGAGGCCGAGCTTCACGTAGGGGGGCACGGCCGGGGTCAGCGTGGGCGGCAGCGAGTCGTTGCGGAGAGGGTCCCACGGCGGAGCCTCCATCGGGCCGGGGGCGCTGCAGCGGGGCCGGGGGCGCTCGGGCCTCATCGGGGCTCGCCGCCGCCGCCGCCGCCCCCGCGGGGGTCTCCGAGCATCGCGCTCCGCCCGGAGCCCGGCGACTGGAGGAAAGAAAACAAGCCGCACTTCCTCCCCCGGCACCACATGATTCACTGGGGCGGCCTTTGTCTGCGATTGGCAGCGCCGCGCCCGCCGCCCCCGCGCGCCCGCCAGCCCCGCGCGCCCCTGCGCCGCCCCGCGCGCCCGCGGGCGCCCACCCCGCGGCCCCGAGCCGCACGCCCTCTCGCCCCGCGTGGCCCCGCCCCGCCCCCCGCACTGCGCGTCCCCGGCGCCGCCCCGCCCCCCTCCAGACGCCGCGCCACTACTCTGCCCCGCCCCCCAGCTCCGCGCGACGCGCCCCAGCACCGCACCGCCCCCTGTCCCGCCCCCGCCAGACGCCGCGCCGCGCGCCCCATCACCGCACCGCCCCCTGTCCCGCCCCCGCCAGACACCGCGCCGCGCGCCCCATCACCGCACCGCCCTCTGCCCCGCTCCCCCCGACGCCGCGCCGCGCGCCCCAGCACCGCACCGCCCCCTGTCCCGCCCCCGCCAGACGCCGCGCCGCGCGCCCCAGCCCCGCACCACCCTCTGCTCCGCCCCCGCCACACCCAGCGCCGCGAGCCCCAGCACCGCACCGCCCTCTACCCCGCCCCCGCCAGACACCGCGAGGCGCGCCCCATCACCGCCCCGCCCCCTGTCCCGCCCCCTCCA
Organism: Puma concolor; assembly: GCF_028749965.1. Lineage (NCBI taxonomy): Eukaryota > Metazoa > Chordata > Mammalia > Carnivora > Felidae > Puma > Puma concolor. The sequence goes on from NC_141677.1 coordinate 12,613,182, forward strand.
GACACCGCGCGGCGCGCCACATCACCGCACCGCCCCCTGTCCCGCCCCCGCCAGACGCCGCGCCGCGCGCCCCATCACCGCATCGCCTCCTGCCCCGCCCCGCCAGACACCGCGCCGCGCGCCCCATCACCGCACCGACCCCTGTCCCGCCCCCGCCAGACGCCGCGCCGCGCGCCCCATCACCGCACCGCCCTGTGCCCCGCTCCCCCGACGCCGCGCGCCCCTTCACCGCACCGCCCTCTGCCCCGCCCCCGCCAGAGTCGGCGGCGCCGCGCGCCCCAGTCCCGCACCACCCTCTGCTTCGCCCCCGCCAGACCCAGCGCCGCGAGCCCCAGCACCGCACCGCCCTCTACCCCGCCCCCGCCAGACACCGCGAGGCGCGCCCCATCACCGCCCCGCCCCCTGTCCCGCCCCCTCCAGACACCGCGCGGCGCGCCCCATCACCGCACCGCCCCCTGTCCCGCCCCCGCCAGACCCAGCGCCGCGCGCCCCAGCACCGCACCTACAGCCGCTGGATACTGTGTGGGGCGCCCCATCACCGTACCGCCCCCTGCCCCGCCGGGCACCGCGCGCCCCAGACAGCCCTCCCGGCCAGACACCGCGCCCGCGCGCCCCAGCAGCGCACCCGTCCCCTGGTCCCGCACCGCCAGACACCTCACGGCGCGCCCCAGCACCGCAGAGCCCCCGGCCAGACACCGCACCGCGCGCCCCAGCACCGCACTACCGCCCGCCGCTGGGTCTCCACTCCGCATCGCCGCCAGGCGGACTCTAGGCTCTGCCTGCGGCGCGGCACGCCACCCCGCTCCCCTCCCCCGCTCCGTCCAGCACCCGAAGCCCCCCCACCAACCGCCCGCCCTCGGTTGGTGCTTCTCACTGCCTCCCGCTACCTGCTGATGATTACTTGTTTCGCACAAGTTAATTCTTTTATTTCAAAACAACAAACTCGGTCTTTTTTTTTTTTTTTTTTTTAATTAAAATGTATAACTGTACGACTCCGCTATGAAGTGGTGGTGCTTTTCCTTGGAAATCTCAGGCTGGGGTGACATTTATTTCTAAATCCAGAAAATGCCCAAGATAAAGTTTGTGTTTTTGAGGTCACGCATACCGCGAGTGAGGAAGGGAATGGTTCTGTGGCTGCTGCCTGGTCCCGGTGGTAACCTGGTAACCGGGGCATTTTTCTCGCGGAGACGCATACCGTGCGCCCCTCACAGCGCCCCTCGCCTCCCAACGGCGCAGTTCGGACAGCGAGGAGCGTGGGCGGGGGGAGGCTGGGTCAGCGCCACGGAGGCCACAGGACTCAGGAGTGCAGCGTGACTGCCCTGGGTGTGCTGCCTCACATTCCGGTCCAGCCCAGCCAGCGGGGTGTTCTGTCCGCCAGACCCCCAGTCCCCTCATTTGCGGCGCCAGACAGGATCGATGCTCCCAGACAGAAAACTTGACTTAGTTTACACCCCAGGCCATCTCTCCAGGTTACCCCGGGATGCCGGCAGTTGTGGAGTGCTGGGAACAGAGAGGGGATGCCAGGCTGACCTCTGGAAGCACTGCAGACAAGCAGTTCGGGTAAACAGAAGAAAGAGGCCCGAATCTCCAAGGCTCCAGTAATTTCTTGTGACTCCTTTCCTCATCTGTAGAGTCAACTTCAAGCGAAATTGTGGGTTTTTCTAAAACTGGCCCCGCGGAGCCTGGATCCAGCCCTGTTTTTCCTCCAAATTAGTGTTTACACTTTCCCGATATATTCCAGGTGCTTCACCAAGGCAACGTGTACCTTTGGCGTCAGGCTCCTGTTCCAGCTTCTCCAACTTTCCCTTCTCATCGCCATTTGAAGAGGAAATACCGCGGTGCCTGGGTGTCTCAGTAGGTCGAGCATCTAGACTCTTGATTTCTGCTCAGTTCAGGATCCCAGGGTTGTGGGATCAAGCCCCACCTCGGGCTCTGAACTGAGCGTTGAATTTGCTTAAGATTCTCCCTCTCTCCCTCTCTCTCTCTCTCTCTCTTCCCCTCTCCCCTGCTCACGTGTTCATGCTCTCTCTCTCTAAAATAAAAAATAAATAGAGAGGAAATAATCCCCCACCTGTGATCTTGTTCCCCTCAATCCCTTCTGCACAGAGCAACTGGAGTGAGCTCTCTGAAGAGTAAGTCTGACCATGTTGCTCCCAGGCTTAATAATATTCACTTGTCCCTCACCGTTCTGAGGATAAAGTCCACACCCCTACCCAAGCTTACCTCCCTGACTTGTCTCTCTAACAGGTGTTACAGAGTGTTAAACAACTCTTAACTCTCCTACACCTAGAAAACTCTTTCCACACTTTCCTCCAACTAGCCAAATGCTATTCATGTATAAGGAGGTTACTTCCTCCTGAAAGTCTCCCCAGACTATGCCACCCACCATCTACTCAGGATTAGATTAAATGCACCACCTGTGTGATTACAGGGCAACCTTGCACAATTTGTCAGTCACCCCACTTGTCTGTAAGTTTCCTTCAGCTAGAAATGATGCCTTGTTTATCAATGTCTTCCCTGTGTTTGCCTGGAGATTAAAAAAATATCTGTTATTACCTTATTATACTGAAAGAATATAGTTTGTCATCAGAGGCCCAGGCTCTGATATTTCTCTTTCACCATGTGAGACCTCTATTCACAAGACTACCTTAGGACCCAATATGGCTGCCAGCTCTCCAACCATTGCATCCACTTCCCAGGCTGGCCTTAGGAAGAACAGGGGAGAACTAGAGGGCACTTGTCCTTTCCTGTTTATGGAGCCTTCCCAGAAATACCACAGAATGCATCTGCTTTCCCCTCATTGTTAAAACTTAGTTACCTTAAAGAAGCAACTGCAAGAGAGATTGGGAAATGTAGTTTTTATTCCATATGGCAACATGCACAGCTAGAAGTCAAGGTTCTGTGATTATGGATGAAGAGGAGAATGGATTTGGGGAGGAATTAGCAGTCTCTACCAGCATCAAATGTGCTTCTCACTATTCTTAACATTTTTGAAAATAAAAACTATGTAAAATAAAAATATTTGCACTTAATAGAATGCAACACGCCTGGGGCACCTGGGTGGCTCGGTCCTTTAAGTGTCCGATTTCAGCTCAGGTCACGATCTCACAGTCTGTGAGTTCGAGCCCCGCGTCGGGCTCTGGGCTGACAGCTCAGAGCCTGGAGCCTGCTTCAGATTCTGTGTCTCCCTCTCTCTCTGCCCCTCTCCCACTCCTGCTCTGTCGCTCTGTCTCTCTCCCTCTCTCCCTCTCTCAATAATAAATAAATATTTTTAAGATATTTTTTAAAAAGAATGCAACATGCCTTGTACACTTGAAAAATACCTTCACTCCTCCTCACCAAGGGGTCACACTGAAAGGTCATTTCCTGGGTCCAGCTTGGAGTCCAGCACCTGTGGGGGACAGTCATTCTTCCTTTCATTCTGCCACTGCCCATCTCGATATTCTGATCTCCTAGATTAAGTTGTCTAGTCCTAATTTATCTTATATAAACAGAAGAAAAATTAAAATACAAGGCAATTAGTTAAAATAGATATAAACACACATAAGGCACAACAAGGAAGAAAATATAAGTAGAAGTTAGAGTTCATTATTTTTGCAACTCGTCACAAAGCTGTAAGTCATAAAACGATACCAATTTATGACTCCTCTCTTCAATGCATATTACAAAATCTCCATTTCTCTTTATCAAGCATCTCAGCTAATCAGGAGATAACCCTCATGTCTGAGGGATCTGAGTATGTTAATTTTTATTTTAAGGTTTTTTTTATTTATGAGAGAGAGAGAGAGAGAGAGGGAGAGAGAATATGAGTGGGGGAGGGGCAGAGACAGAGAGGGAAACAAGAATCCAAAGCAGGCTCCAGGCTCTGAGCTGTCAGCACAGAGCCCAACACAGGGCTCAAACCCACGAACCATGAGATCATGACCTGAGCCAAAATCAAGAGCCAAACACTTAACCGACTGAGCCACCCAGGCACCCTGAGTATGTTAATTTTTTTTAACAAAAAGTTATTTCCCATTGGACATCCCACGGCAAGAGACACCAGCACGGCTAGCTTCTACGGGCCTCCTTTTGCCCATTGTGTGATGGCAATCTTACATCCCCTTGAGTGTCACTATCATCACAGCCAACAGTAGAAGTGACCTTTCATGCAATTTCAGCCCCTGGTATGAAGAGTCTGGAATAGCCAGTATCTCCATTTCGATCTCAAGGGAGCTATGCTGGAGTCCTCTGGGAGAAGAATTCCTCCTCAGTCGCTATGGCCTTCAAACTCGCAAAGCCCAAAGGAGAAGGGAACAGAAACAGAAACTTTGCAAGTGGGTCATTTGGCGTATCAGAGATGCCATCCCCTTGGATCCTGTACCCACGTATCCTGGCTGCAGGAGGAACACCATCTATTGGCCTTGAGATCAGAAGATAGCCTGTGTGTGCAGGACAGTCATATTGTCCTTGCAGGTGTATCTTCCAGCAGGCAATATCACCAAGCCTACAACTGTCATTCCATTATTCTTTAAGCCCAGCTGCTTCTAAGGGACAGAAATTAGCCCACCTTATTTCTTCTTTTGGTGCAAAGTGAGGTTCTTAGTCAGAAGCAATATTGTGTGGAATGCCATGATGATGAACATGCCATTCAGAAAGTCTGAGCATGAGAGCATAGGCATGGTGGGAAAAGAAATCCAAGTTCAGAAGCATTGTCTCTTTCAGTGAGGACAAATCACTGATCCCCTTCCATGATGAAAGAAGTCTATATAATAATCTGCTTCCAGGTGTCTGTGTAGGACCTCCTCTGAATTTGGTGCCTTTTGCAAGACTCATTTGGTTAGTGATGCTGGAAAGAAGCCAGGTCAACCGTGGAAGGGGAAGTCCAAGTTGCTTAAAACAAGGCTAAGTCTCTGCCTACATGGTCACTGTGTCCATGAACCCACTGAATAAGCAGTGGACTAGCTGGGGAAAGAAGCTGACTTACATTCAAGGTGCTAGCTAACCTCTCCTCTTGAATACTGAGCATCTCCAGTGTAACTGGGTCTTTTGGTGACCTGACTTGGTGGCTTGATGGACCAAAAGAACATTAGGCTCAAATGGACAGCTCTAGACTGCATGGTAATCTGAGTTTCTTCATAAGGCGTTCAGTTTCTTTCATGGCCCAGTAGCAAGCCAAGTTTTTTTCTCAAAAGGAACATAGCTATTTGACAAAGAAGGTATCACTGAGAGTTGACACTGTGATTCTCCTAATAGGGCTTGTCACGAGTACCATACGTCTGTCCAATCTGCCATTGGCACTTGGAACGCCATTGGATCCACAGAGTCGAAGGCAGCAGAACAGATTGTACTGCAGCGTGAGCAAGATGGAGAGTCTTCTGTATCTCTGGGCCATTCCTCAAAATTAGCACCCTCTGAGTCACCCAGTAACTCACCCAATGTGACAAATGTTGCTTCCATTGAGGACTTCAAAGCATTGTCTCTCTTTCCTGTAGGAGGTTGTGTAAGGTACAACCGCTCATCCTTCGCTTTGGAGAAGCTATCTCAGCCTGCTGAGATCACTAGACTCTCTAAAATTGGCTCCAAAGGGGGGTGGGGTGGCGCCTGGGTGGCTCAGTTGGTTAAGCATCCGACTTTGGCTCAGGTCATGATCTCACAGTTCATGGGTTCGAGCCCTCCATCGAGCCCTGCATCGGGCTCTGTGCTGACAGCTCAGAGCCTGGAGCCTTCTTCAGATTCTATGTCTCTCTGCCTCTCCCCCACTTGCACGAGTTTGCTCTCTCTCCTCTCTCTCTCTCTCAAAAATAAATAAGCATTTTAAAAATAAATAAAATTGTCTCCTAAGGTCACCAGTCCCTGTATATTCATGCAACGTATTTCCCACACTATGATTTGCATGTTTCTTACCAACACATCTAGAATATATATGATTTGTGCTGTTGGGCCCCTCGAGCATGATATCATCAATGGAGTAATCACTGTGTTGTCCTAAAGAATGTTGAGCTGATTACAATTTCTATAGACCAAACTGTGATGCGGAGTCGGAGTTGACATAATACTGAAGCAAGATGGGAAGCCGTCCTTGCCAGATGAGAGAAAGCAGTTTTGGAGTTCTTTGCTTAATGGGAATGAGAAAAAAGCATCTTCCTCCAGGAGCTGTGTGGATTCGCTGTACAAAGTTACCACCTCGTGAAGCTCATGATAACTCATTATCACTAAGACCCGTTCATCTTCTACATCAGCTGGACCGTTAAATGTGGATGTTGTCGGAAGTTACCACTTCTGAAGCGTTCAAGTTCAGGCCTAAGAATTGCATATGGGTACAAGTTGTCTGTTGATGACGTGTCCAAGCTGGAGCATCCTGGTGTGGATTACGTAGGGCCATGGAGGACTACCCATCTATTTCGGTGCTAGGACTCATGGTCAATTAGTTTCTGCCAAAGAGATCCGATGTGTAGATAATTCTGATTCCCAGACTGGCCCTGAGCCAGTCAGCAGGCCTTCCACTGAGATGACCTTGCCTCTCCTGGTGGTTGTGCCCCCACTGACCTCTGACGCCCAGAATCCTGGCAAACGTGAGGGAGTCTATTTGACTCCAGCAGCTCTGAACAGCATCCCTGATGTACATAAAACAGCCATGGCAGTGCTTTTGAGAGGTGGTGGCATTTCCCTCACCAATGTATTTCTCAGTGCCTCGATGAAAGGGGTATCTCCTGGTCCCTCTCAGGGAACAGAGTTAGGGGATTGGTGAATGGCTCAGACGCAGTATATCCACACCAACGTTCCTATTTCCTTGGGCTCTCGCTTCTCCATCATGCCAAAGGAATTGAGGCCTTTCAACCTCTCTTGGTGTGGGCCACCGGGTTTCATTCAACCAAGCAAGCAAGCCAGGGCTTAGAACCACTCCCCCTGCTCCAGGAAGCACACTGAGCGAGAATCTCTTGGGAAGGAGACATCCAGTTCCTCCTTCCCCGGTTTAACACCCTCAGAATTGATCCCCACGTGTATTTCCAAGACTTTTGCCAAGATAAAGAGCAAAATCTTGCACTTACTTTGGTGTAGAAGTCTCTTCCATCCAGGTTTGGCTTTATTACATGAGACACGTGTTGGCATTTAGCTCTGGTTTTGGTCTGAAGACCATGAGAGGTGGCAAAGTGACTTCTCAGGCAGGAACATTATAGGTCTTCAAGCACATGATGAACAGCAGGGAGAAGGGGCTACTTTGTAAAACAAGGGAAGCTTTGTGTTCTGTGAGTCCTCGGGCCCCGTGTGTCCCATTTCTCACTCTCTCCAAGCAGTCCCTTAACTACCAATGAGAGACGAGAGGAGGTTGTGAAGCTAACAGATGTTGCAAATCAGGAACCCACAGAATCTGCCTGCTGGTTTCAGTTGCAGTTGCAAAAAGATAAGGTATTCTTTCCGTAGTCATTGAAAGCCCCTTGTTTTCAGACTGTGCCTTGGACGAGAAGTTAAGACCTTGCCATTCGCTTCTTAATCTTTCCAGCCATTAGGATCAACCACTCCACCCCCACAGTTCTTGAATTCTTTGCTCCCTTCTTGCTGTTTTCTGGAAGCAATGGCTTGGTTTCTCAATGCCCTAACCTCAGTGGGACCTTCACTGTACTGGACGGCTGCTGCAAGTGACAACAAGGCATCATTTGCGCATGAACTGTCTTAATACTACTTGAATTTCCTTTGTCATGAGATCCAAACAGGCTAGATGATCAGTCTCCAATTCTACCCCATTTCCCGAGGGTATGTTGCTGCCATCACTCTTGGTGTCAATTTGATGTGGAAGTTTGTGTCACAGGCTATACCAACGCCAGACACTGGAAGCTGCCTGTATCCACTGGGGATGAAAACGGTGCAGATAACAGAAAACCTGGTTAATAAATAGGTTACAAATAAATGCTTATTTTTCTCACATATCTAGAAGTCAGTGGTTGCAAGCATGGATTCAACTGTCCAAAAAATCTGCCAAGGACTCTGGCTCTTTGGTCTGTTCTACCACCCTTAGTATATTGGCTCTAACAATCCTGAGAGTTGTTACCTCGTGGTTGCAACCTCATGGTTGCAACATGGCTGCTGAAGCCCCAGATAAGACATTTGTGTTGTCAAGGCAGAAACTGGGAGAAGACAGAAAGCATGACTCTCATATCAGGAAGGCAAGAGTTCTCCCAGAAATCTCAAGACAAAACTCCACCTATATTAGCCTGGCCAGAAGTGTGCCAAACAGTCATCTAGTGACAAAAAGGAATCTGAGAACGTACATACTTGGCAGGACGAGGCTCTATATAGTAGGGGCAGGCAGGGGGTTGTAAAGGCTGTATGGGGCTGTTGGGTGAGGGAATCTCTCTCTAGAATAGATTATGCAGCTCATGCTTCTTTGAGTCAAGAACTTCTAAGTCAAAGTCTGGGGCAAGGCCATCTGTTTGGTAGAGCCTTGGCCATGTTCCCACATCCTAGCAGCAATGGCGGCTGGAAGCATAAGCATCCAGCATCTTCAGCGGCCAAGGTGGGAGGTTCTACTTCCTAAAGCAGGACATTCCCCAATGTAGGAAGAGAGTTCAGATGCTGGAGGGGCCCAAACGGTGACAGACATCTTCCTTCCTACATCGTTGTAGACCTTCCCAGATTATCGTCTGTAGGCAGTTACAAGTTGAGAATGAACTTTTTTTGGGAAACAGAATATTTGCATGAAATTATTATTTTTTAATTATCTGTCAGCTGTCCTCAGATATTCTTTTAAATACTTAAAGGGTGAGAAGGCAGCACTCCAAAGAAGGAAATCTGTTCTGCACCTTGGCTTGTTGCTGAGGTCCAGCTCACCACCAGGCTTCTCTTCCGGCTCTGTACTTTCTGTCTTGACTGAGGGTGCAGGTATCCAGGAACCTGCAGCTGCACAGCTGCCCCAGACCTACTGACCACAGCGTGCCCACCCTCCAGGCCTTTCCAGCACCCCCCACCCCCACCCCGTGCTCCAAGCCCCATAAAATGCATCTGTGTTCCACTTCGGAGGACTAGAATTTCCAAGGTAGTAAGTAGCTCACTTAGATACACAAATCCTTGCTGGTACTTTGCTGGGAGAATGCACGCTGTCCTATTCGGTACTGCTGACTGCAGCTACGGAAATGCATGAGAGTTAGAAACCACATAACCACCACAGCCTGACCATATTAATAAAGGCCCTGGGGGGGCGCCTGGGTGGCGCAGTCGGTTAAGCGTCCGACTTCAGCCAGGTCACGATCTCGCGGTCCGTGAGTTCGAGCCCCGCGTCGGGCTCTGGGCTGATGGCTCGGAGCCTGGAGCCTGTTTCCGATTCTGTGTCTCCCTCTCTCTCTGCTCCTCCCCCGTTCATGCTCTGTCTCTCTCTGTCCCAAAAATAAATAAACGTTGAAAAAAAAAAAAATTAAAAAAAAAAAAAAAAATAAAGGCCCTGGGAAGGCACACACACTAACGGGGAGAAGCAGTCAACTGAAGAAGGCATGGCCCCCGAGGCAACAGAAACTGTCCTTATTCACATTAATAGGTGTGAATTGTTAGGTGAAAACTACCTCATTGGTTCCAGCAGCCCCAGAATTATTGTTGTTTCACATTTTTAAAACTCAGCGCCTGAAAACTTTGTGTCATGTGGCTGTCAGTCTCTACAGTCCACTCCTGAAAGGTTTCGTTTTGCTGTAAGAGACGATAGGTTTGTCCTGCCTCAGCAAACCTAAACTTACAGAAAAGCATAGTGATCGCTTCATTTTCGTGATCAGCACGTATTAGATGTTTGATGGCTGCAGTGTTTGTTCTTAGCCATTTCTTGTGGGTTTCTGGTCTCATTTGCATTCTTAAACTTTGAAAGCTAAGAGTTTCAAACATTTCAGGAACGCTGAGAGATTCATGGGGGAGTAGGTGAAATACCATGAATGAGAAGGGTCTTGTAAGCTGAGATTATTCTTAGGCAAGATTTCAGCAAACAAATCTCACTTTTTGTGAAATACGAGTGACTTACACACCTCTTTCTTTCTTTCTTTTTTTTTTCTCTCATGCTTGTACTTCCTAAATTAAAAGACTACAAAACATATCAGACTTTTTTTAAACGACTTTATTGGATCCACCAAATGAGTGGATTTTAAAATTCACCCATTTCAAACGTACAATTCAGTGATTTTTCATCACCTTGCAGTGCAACTATCTCCATAAAACTGTGTTCGAATGTTTCATCCCTCCCAACAAGCAGCGTATCAGATTTAAATTCAGTCAGGTAGCCAGAGTGGGATTATTTGTAACAAACTCCAAATCTAGGACAATGCTGAACCGGTATCTAAGCAAACAGGCAGATGGTGCAGGCCTCCCGGGGTTATTCAGTAACCGCATTAAAACTTTGGCATTAAGTGGCTCTGGGGCAAAAAGGGAACTTAGTGCAAACTGAGGCCCACAGCGGTCAAGAGCATGGATATTGCCTACTTGCTTGGAAACGGAACTACCAGTGAATCCGCAAAAGCCTGGCAACAACTCCCCTCTGCTCCAGGGGAGTACTTTTCAGGGGTTTGCTCAAGTTTTGGTGGGGAGGGGAACTAGATCCAGTTCTTTCCAGGATTTCTTGGAAAGGCACCCAAGCTGCCTGCTATGCTCCATATTCCTCTTTGTAGCCCATTATCATCTCCGGACAATGTAGCGCTTGAACAGGACACGGAGAAGCGAAAGCAGATTCCGCAGGGCCTGGGAATAACCATACCTTATTTTCAGGAGTGGAAGGTGCGTGCACAGCAGGGAGAATGAGCTATTAGGATTAGACCACGGGTCTGCTGGGCACACACACATTTAGCCATGGAGGGTGGCTGGAATGTCTGTTCCAGTGAACTATGTAGAAAGGCTCACCGATAGCCACAGGGCAGGGCAAAAGGGTGAGAGGTGTGTGTTCGGAGTCATTCTGAGAAAGCAGTTCCAGAGGCTGGGCTCGATCCAGGTTTTGTGGGGCCTGAAGCTTCCTCAATGTCGGAAACCCTCTTTAAGGAAAGAAAAACAAAACTACTAATACAAAACTAGGTAAAGTGAATATTTACTTGAACAACAAATTACAAAATTTAAGAAGCCAATCAGCACCACAAATATCACAAAACCCAGAAGAACAATGCAGGGATTTTACTAATTAATTGCCTGAGGCATTTCTAAATACTTTGTTCCCTTTATTTTCTGCCTGTATACGCCTCTTCACATAAGAATGATTCTGCAGTATAATCTTCTGTGGAGAGAAGAGAAAGATAATTCTTTCCTCGAACATGATTAACCAAATACTGTTTTTTATTACCAAAGTTCAGGGGAGTTTCAGCTTCCTCACTTGGTAATGTTAGTCATGTAGAGCTTTAAGATTCTTGTCCGTTTGGGAAAACTTCAATGAACTTTTCTTTCACTTACAATCCATAGCTTGTAGGGCATCTCAAGCTTTCTTGTGCAGTGCTGAATGTTAAGTGGTCTTTGAATCAAGACCCAGTTGGTTGAATCAGTTACCCAGTTGGTTGTGATGTCCCTGTTGGGGTGTATTAAAATTTCAGGCTATCTTTATATGTCAGGTCCAGCCTGTTGGAAGGGAAAACAAAGGCCACAGTAAGAAAAACTGCAGGCCAGCACTTGGGGCCCCAGGCTGGGCCACACCCAGAGATTCATTTGCGTTTCTCCTGTGAGGCAGTGCATAGTGATGCTTTGTGCTTGGAGAGGGAAGCATGAGCTCCCGGCCCATGGTGCCAGGGAGCGGCCTCCACCATCAGCCGTCTGGAGACCAGGGCAGGAGGGAGCAAAAGAGGAGGACGGAAGGCAAACTGAGGACCGTGCGGTGGGCAGGGCCGGGCCGCGCGGTCAGGGATGGTAGGACGTCACCAGCAGGGGCCTGGATCTGGACAGATGCCTTCTAAAGTAGATAGAGAATTGAAACCTGGCGCAAGAGTATTTAGCAGCAGATCCTAAACAAAATGCTTGCCAACTGGGCTCTTGAAGTGGGAAGCAGCACTGGGGAGAAGAATTCTAACAGCAGTCATGCCCGATCACTTGTCCTGAACTGAGGATAAGGAAACTAACAGTGTTCGTCTGCTCGGGCTGTCGGAACAAGGTACCAAAGAGTATGTGGCTTAAACAACAGACATGGACTTTCTCACGGTCCCAGAGGCCAGGGGTCCACGGTGAGGACTCTTCCTGGCTTGTAGATGGTCACCTTCTTGCTGTGTCCTCACATGCCCGAGTGAAAGTAAGCTCTGGTGTTTCTTCTCATAAGGGCACTAATCCTACCATGAGAGCCCCACCCTCGTGACCTCTCCTAACCCAATTATCTCCCAAAGGTCCCAACTCCAAATACCATCACACCGGGGGTTGGGCTTTCGACACATGACTTTTGGGGGAGACAGCATTCAGTTCATAGCAGCATATAAATGAAGGAAAGGGTAAAGCCCAGGGAATCACAGGGCTCAAACGAGTTGGGGAGAAGTGGAGTCACACAGGCAGTGAGAACCAGTCTGGGGAGCTAGTGGGTGGGTGAGCTGCCCCCCTCTGCCCATAGGAACAGCACAAAGCCACACCACAGCCACAGCGGCCCTGGCCCGTCCACCACATGCTGCCTCAGCGCATCTGGGTCATGGGAACAGCTCCAGCCTTCTGCTTGGACAAACTCAATGACCAAGCTTCAGAACAATCTCCCATGACGATGCAGTGAGAGCCCTCCACCAGAGGGCATGCAGCCTGAGCCACTGCCCGTCAGCTGAGTAGATGGCTGAGCCACGTGGCTTTCTGGAGCACACGGAAGCCCCAGAGGAGGAAGAAGGACATTCCCAAGCCCAGCGCTAAGCTGCTGAGGCCAGAAATGGGTCACTCTGGAACCTGTGTGGGATGGACAAGTACCGTGCCTCACTGCTTTAAACATAGACTTGCTAGGGCGCCTGGGTGGCTCAGTTGGTTAAGCGTCTGACTCTTGATTTCAGTTCAGGTCACGATCTCACGGTTTGTGAGTTAACGCTGACAGCACAGAGCCTGCTTGGGATTTTCTCTTTCTCTCTCTGCCCCTCTCCCCAGCTCATGCTCTGTCTCTGTCAACATAAATAAATAAACTTTAATAAACATAGCCTTGCTGATAACCATGGCTCTTCTGTCCAAACTAGGTGATCAACCCACAGGTCTACTGTGAAAAAGTGAAATAAAATATGCATATGAGCTCTTAGCCCTGTATCTAGAAGATTCCGCCAGTTGGGAGCAGTGAACGGTGCTGCCGTTGAAAGTTCCAGGGTGGTGATGGGGGACCGTCAGTGGTGAGAGGTGTATTCCGCTCTCTCGGTCCCCTCCGACCTCATTCCCACTGTGATGGGAGTGACTCAGCCACACGTGCCCTGAAGCGAGCAGTCACGTAGGAGACGTATGACCCCTCAGCTCCAGGGCTGAGAATCACAAGGTCAAGAGGGAAAGAGAAGGAAGTCCAGCATGAGGGAGGGCTCAGGGGACACGTAAGAACGAGGAGTGCACAGAACAAGGTTTGGCGGACGGAACAGAAGAGGGGTCCGGTCTCACAGGTCGTGTGGGCTGTTAGGGGGAAAGGGAGAAGCAGGCCTGGGATCACCAGAGGAGGCTGGAACCTGAGAAGGTGGGGGGAGGAGGGCTGAGCATGGGAATTAAAAGTGCTTGAGGAGAAGCAAACAAGCAAACCAACAACGATCATCTCTAAGCTGTTAAAAGAAAACATTTTCAGGCATAGTATTTCATGCATTCCTAAGCATATCCCCGTTAATTTAACATACTGTTCTCTCTGGGTGATGAAAGGCTCAGAGAGGGTAGGAGAGTCCCTGAAGTCACACAGCTCACTGAGGGCAGAGCCGGCCCGGGAAGTCTCGCATTTAGCTCTGAAATGCTGTACAGTTCTGCCCAAAAGCACAGTGATGATCACCACCCCCCCCACCCCCCCCCCACCCCCCCCCCCCCCCCCCCCCCGCCATCCCAGCACCAGGGCAGGTGACTTTATAAACTGTAACTTGCCCCACCTGGCCTGCTTCCTTTAATATGTAGCCACGTGCTGGACTCTGGTCAGTGCAGCAAGGGCAGCGAGCCCCCGGGCCAGGGGGCAGCCCAATCTGTCACGCTTCAGTAAGAGCTGCTCAAGTGACCACTTGGCAATGGCATTTTAACTATGAGCTGCTTTTCGGGCTCGGCCTCAGTCTGGATCCCACATGACTCTGCAACAGCAAGTTGTAGGAGACTCAAAACTGTCCTGTAGGCTGCATCTCTGTGAGCACTGGTGGGCTCCCAGGAGCTAACGGCCAAACCACCACGGACGAGCCGGCCCGCCCAGCTGGTCACCTGCAACACAGGCATCAGGCACTGAGGCAGGCTCTGAGAATGCAGAGGCGTTTACTACACAGGCCTTGGCCTTGAGGAGCCCAAGGCAGAGACGCTCGCAAACACCATGTAGCCGGGGAAGCTCAGAGGCGGGAGGTTCAGCCTGCGGGTGGGGAACTTGGGTGGACTCTCCGGCCGGGGTGGCTTGGGGGGTGTCAGCAGGCACTTGCAGAGCTGAGGGTGGCGGTTTTGGTTGGAGAACCATCTGGGGGCTCAGAGGTGAAAGCAGACCCCCCTCTGTCCAGCCCATGGAGCATCCCCTGCACTAGAGAGGGGGCAGCAGTGAGAGAGGAGCCTGGCCAGCAGCATTGACCAGGAGCTGCTGAGTTAGGGTCTTATTCTGCAGAGACGGCATTAGTCAGGACGCTCTAAGTTGCGAACATCCCAAACCGCCTCCAATGAACAGAGCTTAGGGGGGCAGAGGTGGGGTTGGCCTTCAGGGTGTTGGGGTGAAGCCTGGGCGGGCCCCCGGAGGTCCCCTCATTGCAGGTCAGCTTCTCCCCACAGCAGGGCTGTGGCTGCTGCTGTGCACACGCACCTTCTAAGAGTTGGCCGGGAAGATGGCTTCTGTCCCCAGGCACAGTGGGGGACACTGTGCCCCTCTGGGCAGAAACTCCTTCACAGGTGGCTGGCGGAGCCTTGTGCCTCAGGGTGGCGTGGCGGCTGGCTCTAAAACGCAAGACAAGGAACTTCTCTAGTTGGATACGTTTGACCCCTGAAACAAAGTCCCACAGGGTGGGTGGCTTCAACCATAGAAGTTCGTTGCCTCACTTTTCTGGAGGCTGGAAGGAAGTCCACGAGCAAGGTGTCCACAGGGTTACTTTCTTTCTGAGGCCTCTCTTCTCGGCTGGCAGATGGCCACTCGTCACTGTGTCCTCACATGGTCTTCCTCTGAGTTGTCTGTGTCCTATTCTTTTCTTATAAGGACACCAGTCATACTGGATTACGACCAACCCACATGAGCTCATCTTACCTTAATTCCCTTTTAAAGATCCAACCTCCCAATACAGTTACATTCTAAGGTACAGGGGGTTAGGACTTCCACGTATGAATTTCGGGGGGGACAGGAATAACAGGGCATTCGAGGTGAATTGTGACTAGGAGGTAAGAATGCACGTGATATCAATTTCTAATGCTCATTGGGTTCTGTCTTTGTGCCAGACACTGTTGTAAGACCTTTTCATGAAGTAACTAATTTTATCCTTGTAACAATCAGTGAATTACGATTTCCCAATAAACTTCTGACATCCATTAAAAAACAAAAAGCAAGGGGCGCCTGGGTGGCCCAGTCGGTTGGGCATCCGACTTCGGCTCAGGTCATGATCTAACGGTTCGTGAGTTCGAGCTCCACGTTGGGCTCTGTGCTGACAGCTCAGAGCCTGGAGCCTGCTTTGGATTCTGTGTCTTCCTCTCTCTCTCTGCCCCTCCCCCACTCATGCTCTGTCTATGTCTCTCAAAAGTAAATAAACGTTAAAGAAAAATAAAAAACAAAAAGCAAAACCAAACAAAGGCTCGGATGTAGGCAATGGTCTTGGAAGAGAGCAGGAAAGGTGCAGGCAGACTGTTCATTTTAATGGTGCATATTCAGCACGTACATTGATTGCCCTCCTTAAAGCACACTGCAAAGTCATATTCCTTCTTGCCCAATTTTTTGGTTAAAATACCTGTTAATCACTTTCATCAACAGATATCTATGGAAGATTTACTCAGTACTGGGCACAGAGCAAGATAGTTAGAAAACTTGCAGGTATAAGACATAATCCTGTGGGCGAAATAGTTCCATGTTTGCTTGTATATGGATAAAGAAACTCTGGAATGCTATAAAAGAAACAAATAGCAATGGTTAGCTGAGGGTGGGATTGGGCCCATGGTAACAGAGGCCTGGAGGATTGTCACTGTATCCCTTTTTGTAGGTTTTGATATTTTTTGAACCATATATCTGGATGGCCTATTCACAAAAATTAGGTTAAAAAAAGTTAGATGTGAACTCTGCACCCCCCCGCCTCCCTCCCCATCCCACCAAGGCACCTATAATTTGTCACATTTAGATCAGGCTTTAACTGGAGTGGCTTAGTCGGTTAAATGTCCAACTTGGGTCCAGGTCATGATCTCACAGCTCGTGGGTTCGAGCCCTGTGTCGGGCTCTGCACTGACAGTTCAGAGCCTGGAGCCTGCTTCTGATTCTGTGTCTCCCTCTCTCTCTCTGCCCCTCCCCTGCTCGTGCTCTGTCTCTCTGTATCTCTCTCTCTTTCTTAAAAATAAACATTAAAATATTTTTAAAAAGTAATAATAATAAAAGATCAAGCTTTAACTTTAACAGTGAGGTAAATCTAAAATTATCCCACCTTCTTCACCCAGTAGCTTCAGAACATGTGTGACTGGAACCATTATCCTTGCTTTGCAGGTAAAAAGCTGAGCCCAAGAGAGAGTGTGTGCACTGATCACTCAACACGGGGGTAACTGAGCCTAAACTGGGGGCCTGATTCTCCGATTTCTAGCTTGGGCCCCTCCTCACCACATACATAGTTGGTCCTTAGAGAAAGGAGATAATGAAAGATACCATCATCATTCATTCAACAAGTACATTTTGAGTCTCTGGCAAACAAAATGTACACGGTCCCTGACCTTTGGGGGTTTATGTTCTAGGGGGAAAAACAGGCAGAGACTCAAGTGAGCATATCATTACATATTGTGGTAAGTTCTACAAAGAAGAAAAGAGATGCATTGAGGAGGAGAGATGATGGTGGAATGTAGGAGGATCCGAAGGTCACCTCAACCCACAGGCACATCTAGAAAACACGCACATCAGTGCAACAAACTCAGGAAATGACCTGAATCCTGACAGAACAGACTTTCTATGGTTACTCGCAGAGAGGAGGTGAGAAGGGTAGGAGGGGCAGAAACATGGTCAGGAAGCAAACTTCTGAAAGGACTAACCACAAACAGGAGGGACGCCCCAAGCATGGAGAAAGATGAGGAGCCAACCCCACACCCAGCATCCCAGACACAGGGGACCTGCTCTGGGAAGACAAGTCCCCGTAACATCTGGCTTTGAAAACTGGTGGGGCTTAGCTTTGCGAGATTGTACAATCAGTGGGGCTTAACTGAGGGTACTTTAAAAGTCAGAGGGCTTACCTCTAGAAGAGCTGGAGAGTGATAGGAAACTGAGTCCCTGCTCTTAAAGAAAAAGCATAACAAACAGCTCTACCACGATCCAGCATTAGAAGCAGTTTGAAAAGCACTTGCGGTATATGTGAACACTGATTTATACTAATCTCAGAATGTGTGCTGGAAGGAAAGGGATCTTTTGGAGACTTCTCCAAGAACAAAAGAGCTGGTGGAGGTCATTTCTCCCCCATCCAACCCCCGCGTGGATAGACTGACACTTCCAGAAACCAGTGTGAACACCCGCCACCCATCTTGCCAACACCACAGCCCTGCCCCAGTGTTCTCCTCTGTGTCTGCTCTATCCAACTCACCTCACTCAGCAGGTGTCCGCCGAAGTGGCTCCTGCTACAACACATCCTGAAAACAGCTCCGGTGGGGCTCAGTGCCACTCCAAAGCGACAGCTGCCCTGGGGACAGGGGAAGATGACCTCACACAACACTATGACTGCAGCCCCAGCAGACAGGTTAGGGGCAGGCCTCTGGTCTGACTGCTGACATCACCCGACTACAAGCCCACAACAGCCCCAAGCTGGCCCCTTAACAGCACAGGCTCCAAACCCTGCCCAGTGTGCCTACGAAAGGCAAAGTGGGCCATGGCAGGCGACTAGCCTGAAGGCAAATGTGGCTCAGTCGCAACAGCAGGGCGCACTCAACCCACACAGGAGACACCCCTGAGCACGTGGTTCTGGTGAACAGGGGACATTGTGCTACAGGGCACCCCAGGACCTCTTCTTCATAAGGCCACTACTTTCAAGATCAGGAGACACAGCTGATTTTCCTAACACATAGAAGCAAATACAGAAAGTTAGACAAAATGAGGAGACCAAGGAATGTGCCCCAAATGAAAGAACATGACAAAACCATAGCAAAAGAGCTAAAGAAACAAAGATAGGCAACATTCCTGATAAAGAATTCAAAGTAATGGTCATAAAAATAGTCACTGGGAAAAAACAAAAAAGGTAATCACTGGACTTGAGTGGAGTGGACGATCCCAGTGAAACAAAGAGAAAGAAAATATAAAAAAGAATCAATCAGAGATGAAAATTTCAGAGATGAAATTAAATACATTAGAGGGAATCAAACAGATTAGAGGAGGTGGAAGAATGCATCAGTGAGCTGGAAGACAGTAATGGAAAGCAACCATGAACAGCAAAAAGAAAAAAGAATAACAAAAAATGAGAATAGGTTAAGAGAACTCAGAATCATGCATAATAACGTTTGTATTATAGGGATCCCAGGAGAAGAGAGAGAAAAGGGGGCAAGAAATTTATTTGAAGAAATAATGCTGACAAATTCCCACATCTGAGCAAGGAAATGGATATCCAGATCCAGGAGGCACAGAGAGCCCCCAACAAAATCAACCCAAGGGGATCCACACCAAGATAAACAGTAGTGATAAAGAGAGAATTTTTATTTATTTATTTATTTATTTAATATATGAAATTTATTGTCAAATTGGTTTCCATACAACACCCAGTGCTCATCCCAAAAGGTGCCCTCTCCTCAATACCCATCACCCACCCTCCCCATCAACCCTCAGTTTGTTCTCAGTTTTTAACAGTCTCTTATGTTTTGGCTCTCTCCCACTCTAACAAGAGAGAATTTTTAAAGTATCAAGAGAAAAGAAAACAGTTATGTACAAGGAAAATCCCGTAAGGCTATTAGTGGATTTTTCAGCAGAAACTTTGAGGCTAGAAGGGAGTGGCATGATATAGTCAAAGCGCTGAAAGGAAAGAAACCTGCAACCAAGAATACCTAGTAAGGCTATCATTTAGAATAGAAGGAGAAATAAAGAGTTTCCCAGACAAATGAAAGTTAAAGGAGTTTATGACCACTATAGCAGCCGTACAAGAAATGTTAAAGGGAATTCTTTGCGTGGAAAGAAAAGGTCATAATCAGGAGTAAGAAAATTAGGAAAAGAAAAAATATCACAGGTGTAGTAGATTAATCACTTACAATACCACTATGAAGGTTAAAGCACAAAAGCAGTAAAATCAATGATGTCTGTAAGAATCAGCCAAGGAATTCACAAAAAAAGCAGAATGTAAAGTACAGTATCATATACATAAAACGTAAGATGGTGAGTAAAAATGTAGTGTTTTTAGGTGACCACCAATTTAATATAGACTGCTGTATGCATAAGATGTTATATATGAACCCGATGGTAACCACAAGTCAAACACTGTAATAGATGTACAAAAAATAAAGATCCAAGCATATCACTAAACAAAAGCCATCAAATCACAAAGGAAAAGAACAAGGAATAAAGAACTAAAAATCAACCATAGAGCATGTTACAAAATAGCTATAAGAACACACCAATCAACAATCACTTTGAATGTAAGTGGACTAAATGATCCAGTCAAAAGGCAGGGTGACTGGATAGATAAAAAAGCAAGACCCATCTATATGTTGCCTACAGGAGACTCACTTCAGACCTAAGGACACATGCAGCTTGAAAGTGAAGGGATGGGAAAACATTTATCATGCAAATGGAAGCAAAAAGAAAGGTGGGGTAGCAATATTTATATTGGACGAAATAGACCTTAAAACAAAGACTGTAACAAGAGACAAAGAAGGCCACTACCTAATGATAAAGGGAACAATCCAATAAGAAGATACAACAATTACAAAAATTCACGCACCCAACATGGAAACACCTAAATACATAAAGCAACTATTAACAGACATAAAGGAAGAAATTGACAGTAATATATAATAGTAAGGGACTTCAACACCCTACTTACATCAATGGATAGATCATCTAGACTGAAAATGAACAAGACAACAGTGGCTTTGGACACATTGGAACAGATGGACCTAACAGATATATTCAGAATATTCCATCTGAAAACGGTGGAATACACATTCTTTTCAAGTGCACATGGAACATTCTCCAGAACAGACCACACATTAGGCCATAAAACAAATCTCAGTGAATTCAAAAACACTGAATAAAGAATTCATCATGCAACTTTTCCAAATACAACAGTATGAAACCAGGTATCAATTACAAGAAAAAATCTGGACAACACACAAATACATCAAGGCTAACTAACATGCTGCTAAACAATTTCTTTCTATGAGGAAATAAAAAAAAAAAACATACATAGAGCCAAATGAAAAAGAAAACACATCAGTCCAAAACCTCTGGGATGCAGCAAAGCTGTTCTAAGAGGGGAGGTTATGGCAATACAAGCCTACCTTAAGAAGCAAGAAGAATTTGGGGGCGCCTGGGTGGCGCAGTTGGTTAAGCGTCCGACTTCAGCCAGGTCACGATCTCGCGGTCCGTGAGTTCGAGCCCCGCGTCAGGCTCTGGGCTGATGGCTCAGAGCCTGGAGCCTGTTTCCGATTCTGTGTCTCCCTCTCTCTCTCCGCCCCTCGCCCGTTCATGCTCTGTCTCTCTCTGTCCCAAATAAATAAATAAACGTTGAAAAAAAAATTTAAAAAAAAAAAATAAAAAAAAAAGAAGCAAGAAGAATTTCAAACAACCTAACCTTATACCTAATGGAGCTAGAAAAAGAACAAACAAATCCCAAAACCAGTAGATGGAAAGAGACAGTAAAGATTAGAGCAAAAATAAATGAAATCAGGATTAAAAAAACAACACAACAGATCAATAAAACCAGGAGCTGGTTCTTTGAAAAATTAAACAAAATTGATAAAACTTGGACTACACCCATCAAGAAAAAGAAAGGAGTAAATTAAATAAAATCAGAAATAAAGGAGGAGAAATAAAAACTGACAACACAGAGATACAAAGTGTTACAAGAGAATACTATGAAAAATTATATGCCAACAAATTAAAGAATCTAGAAGAAATGGATAAATTCCTAGAAATGTGTAACTTTCCAAAATTGAATCAAGAAGAAATAAAAAATTTTAACATACCAATTACTAGCAATGAAATCAAATCAGTAATCAAAAAACTCTCAACAAGCCAAAGTCCAGGACCAGATGCCTTCACAGGTGAATTCTACCAAACATTTAAGGAAGAGTTAATACCTATTTTTCTCAAACTATTCCAAAAACATAGAAGAGGAAGAAAAGCTTCCTAATTCATTCTATGAGCATTACTCTGACAACAAAGCCAGATAAAGAGACTATGAAAAAAGAACTACAACCCAGTATCTCTGATGAACATAGATAAAAAACCCTCAACAAAATATCAACAAGCCAAATTCAGCAATACATTGAAAAACTCATTCAACACAACCAAGTAGGATTTATTCTAGGGATGCAATAGTGGTTCAATATTCACAAGTCAATCAACCACATTAACAAGAGAAAGGATAAAAACAATACGATTTATATAAATAGATGTAGAAAAAGCATTTGACAAAGTACGACATCCACTTATGAAAAAACTTTCAACAAAGTAGTTTCAGAGAGACCACACCTCAACATAATAAATGCCATATATGAAAAATCCACAGCTAACATGATATTCAATGATGAAAAACTGAGAGCTTTTCTTCTAAGATTAGGAACAAGACAAAGTCATCCACTCTCACCATTTATTCATCATAATACTGGAAGTCCTAGCCACTGCAATCAGACAAGAAAAAGAAATAAAAGGCATCCAAATTGGATAGTAAGCAAAACTTTCACTATTTGCTGATGACATACTACTATACACAGAAAACCCTGAAGACTCCATCAAGAAACTACTAGAATTGATAAATAAATTCAGCAAAGTTACAGGATATAAAATTAATGTACAGAAACCTGTTGCATTTCTATATACACTAATAATAAAGTTGCAGATAGAGAAATTAAAAAAAAAAGTCCCATTTACAATTGTACCAAGAATAATAAAATACCTAGGAATAAACTTAACCAAGGAGGTGAAAGGCCTATATTCCGAAAACTACAAAACACTGATTTAAAAAAAACTGAAGACAACACAAATAAATGGAAAGATATTCCAGGCTCATAGATTAGAATAATTAACAATGTTTAAAAGTCCATATTACCCAAAGCAATCTACAGATTTAATGCAATCTCTATCAGAATACCAATAGTATAAGGGCATCTGGCTGGCTCAGTCAGAAGAGCATGTGACTCTTGATCTCTGGGTTGTGAGTTCAAGCCCCACATTGGGTGTAGAGATTACTTAAATAAATAAACATTTTTAAAAATGTTAAAAAATACTGAGCACATACACCACAAAACTAAAATGAATGATACTAAAATCTGTATGGAACCACAAAAGACTGAATAGCCAAAGCAATTTTGGAAAAGAATGAAGCTGGAGGTATGACAATCCCAGACTATAAGATATACTACAAATGTGTAGTAATCCAAACAGTATGGTACCGGCACAAAAATAGACACATAGATCAACAGAACTGAGAACTCAGAAATAAATCCACAATTATATGGTCAATTAATCTATGATAAAGAGGCAAGACTACGCAATGAAGAAAAGACAGTCTCTTCAGCAAATGGTCTTGGGAAAACTGGATAGCTACATACAAAAGAATGAATCTAGACCACTTTCTTACACCATACACAAAAATAAACTCAAAATGGATTAAAGACCTAATGTGAGACCTGGAAATATAAAGTTCCTAGAAGAAAACATAGGCAGTAATTTCTTGGACATCAGCTGTAGAAACATTTTTCTAGGTATGTCTCCTTTGGCAAGGGAAAGTAAAGCAAAATTAAACTATAGACACTGCACCAAAATGAAAAACTTCTGCATAGTGAAGGAAACCACCAACAAAAGTGCACCCTACTGAGAGAAGATATTTGCAAATGATATATCTGGTAAGAGGTTAATATGCAAAATATCTAAAGAATTTATACAACTCCACACCAAAAAAACCAACAACTACAACAACAACTAAGCAATCTGATTAAAAAATGGGCAGAGGATGTGAATAGGAGACATTTTCCCAAGAAGACATAAAGATGTCCAACAGACACATGAAAAGATGCTCAACATCATTAATCATTAGGGAAATGCAAATTAAAACCACAATGAAAATCACTTTTTTTCTCTAGTCAGAATGGCTAGAATAAAAAATATAAGGAATAACAAGGTTGGTGAGGATGTGAGAAAAAGGAACCCTCACGCACTATTGGTGGGAATGCAAATAGGTGTAGCCCCTGTGGAAAACAGTCTAGAAGTTCCTCAAAAAATTAAAAATAGAATTACCATATGATCCACTACTGGTTATTTACCCAAAGAAAATGAAAACATTAATTAGAAAAGATATATGCCCCCCTATATTTATTGCAGTGTTATTTACAATAGTCAAGATAGGGAAGCAATCCAAGTGTCCATCGGTACATGAATGGATAAAGAAGTGGTGTAATACATACAATGGAATACTACTCGGCCATAGAAGAGAATAAAATCTTGCCATTTGCAACAACATGGATGGACCTAGAATCTTCTAGGAGTCTAATTCTTTTTTTTTTCAACGTTTTTTGTTTTTTTTTTTTTTTTTTTTTATTTTTGGAACAGAGAGAGACAAAGCATGAACGGGGGAGGGGCAGAGAGAGAGGGAGACACAGAATCGGAAACAGGCTCCAGGCTCCGAGCCATCAGCCCAGAGCCCGATGCGGGGCTCGAACTCACGGACCGCGAGATCGTGACCTGGCTGAAGTCGGACGCTTAACCGACTGCGCCACCCAGGCGCCCCTAGGAGTCTAATTCTAATGCTAAGTGAAATAAATCAGTAAGAGAAAGACAAATACCATATAATTTCACTCATGTGGAATTTAAAGAGACAAAACAAACAAAAAAAGAGAAATGACAAAAACCGGACTCTTAAATATGCAGAACAAACTTGTGATTGCCAGAGAGGAGGTAGGAGGAGTTACGAGTAAAATAGATAAAGGGAATTAAGAGTACGTTTATCTTGATGAGCACTAAGAACTCTATGGAATTGTTGAATCATTATATTGTACACCTGAACTAATATAGCACTGTGTTAATTATACTTGAATAAGAACATAATTTATTATGTTGAGATGCCTTGAGAAAATAGCAAAGCAAATCTATGTCCAATGCAGTAATCTAGATGCAGGTCATGGTCACAGGTGAGCGAAGCAATGGGGCTGGCATCCTGATCTGTGACAACTGGTTTTAAGGAAGAGACTTTTAGCATGTCAACAGACAGTGACACTTAATAGGCCTAAACACATTTCTTGGGAGATTTTTTTTTCCAAGCAGAAAATTCAAAGGTTTTTTTTGTACTTATTAGCAATACTGCAGTGGACCCCAGCACTCTACAGTTGAAACCTATCAACACTAGAAAGGGAGGCTGTTGTTACAGCAGAGGCCATTCGGGACAACCAGGAGCTTATCAAGTAAATACACAAAGGAAAAAAAAAACAATCGGGACACACAGTAGGGGAAGAATTTTCTTCTACTCATCATAGATTTCAGGTGACATTGTATAATAAAAGCAAGATTAACAAGGCAAAAACGAATAAAACTCCCCAAACCCAAGTTTATTAACATGTATATCTCACATCTCATATGTACATGGGACAGAATAATTCAAAGATGTGGCTTAGAACTCTGGGTTCTATAACATAAACAAAGAACAACACATTTATAGAGAAATTAAAGACAGAGAGAGAGAGACAGAGGGAGACCATGAAAGGGAATAACCAGGGTAAAACTTGAAATTCAGTGGTCAGGGAAGACTCCGGTGGAATGACATTTTGGTTGACATCCGAAGAGCTGCAGGAGGGTCTGTGAAACACAAACAAGACTGTGGGAGAGAAAAAAGTTGAGGACACAAAGGGAAGGGTCATTCCATGAGTCAAAAATCTGTGGTCTTTGAACATGTCATTTGTGGGTTCTGTGTTGTCCCATTGACCATCAAATGTGCCCAGCTTGCTATCTAGTGATTTGGGATGAAAAACGAAGTAGGAGCCATGCTCCTTGGCCTCAGGAAACTTACCAGGTGGTAAGTAACCCATGAAACAATCAGAGTCAGAGAGAATCATGAGATTGGGGAGACAGAAGGAGGGATGTAAGTGGCTGTATTCGTTTGGTAGATGGTGAAATGCAGAAAACCTAACAGGCAGGGAAAGGAAGCAGGTGGATCAGGCTATCAGAGAGGCAGAGTATGGTCTTAGGGTCAGGAATGGTTTTGAACCCCCAGTTGTGTAATGTTGGGTGAGTTCTTTTTTCTCTCTGACCCTCAGTTTCCTAATCTGGCGATTAAATCTTGTATTTTCTACCCCTTTTGTGGTTGTGAATATTAAGTAAAGTAAGATACATGTAGGACTTTGGACAATGAAATGCCTGAACCCCATGGCCGTCTAGGACATGGAGGTGGACCATCTCCCCCAGGGCAGCACTTGGTGAATTTCCAGTGTTTGCTGCAACCACGAGCTCAGCCTCCTGGTTAATAACCAGCTTGGGGGGTACAGACAGCAGTCCAAATCTGTGCCCCCTAATTAACAGTCTTGACTAAATGATAGGTGGGTTTTGTGGAAACTGCTCACAACCACTAAGGAAGCCATCTGGGTTTGTAAGAGGTAATCTCTCTGTCTCTCTCTGTTTTTCTCTCTCCTTTCCCTCTCAGCAGTGGCGCTGGCCAGATCTCTCATTCAGTACAGCCATCTTTCAAAGAACTCTGAGCAGGTTCTATATCACACAGATGAATCAATTATGTCATTTATCCCAACTCATAACACGTGAAAATAGTTAAAACCAAGAGTGCAGTGAAAGTCCTTTCTTCCCAAGAAGCACCTCAAATAAATTGGGCATTTACATAAGCAACAGTAATCAAGACTTGGGTCATAGTCATGGGCGAGTGGAGATAAGTCTGTGACTAGGATTCAGCCATTCCTTTGATAGTTTGGAAAATGTGAATCAGTTTAGCCTTAAAAGTACTGAACAATCTTTAACTGCCAATATTTTCCTCTTTCTGAATGTCAGAGTTGAAAGATCTCTAAATATCCCTTTGGTGTACATATGAAGAAGGCTCCTGGGCATTATGAGGTCATGCAGCCAGTTAGTGGCCGATCTAGAAAAGAAGACTAGAGGACCCCAATGTAGCTCTCTTTCAGCTATAGCACTCTGCCTTTCTGTCTTGTGTGAGCTCATATGCAGCCACAAGCTCTTGTAGGCTGTGATCGGGGACAAGCAGACCCCCTAGTCTGGGGGAGGACAGAGTGACATCCTCTGCTGAAGCACACTGCTGGCTCTTGTTCCAGAACATACAGCAGGAGGTGGGAGAGGGGCTCCCACCAGATGCTGGTCTTCTTCACTGTTGTGGTGTGGCTTTATAATACCAGCTATAATAAAACTCTTCAATTGGGGCTGTCTGTAAAATGATTTCTGGTAATAAGTCTTTCTACCCTAGTCTGGGGTTGCAGCACTTACTCTGTTTCCTTATTTTCCTAGGACCGTGCAGGAACTGCATCCATTTCCTCTCGGCATCTTGTCCCTGGACCAGGTCGCTCAGTACTAAGAATATTTATAGTGGAAGGGCGGGACTTTTGAAGACCTGGCTTTCAGTCCTAGCTGTACCCTTAAATGATTTTGAGATCTCCATCAAGACATCAATCTATTTTCTGGAGCTGCTTACATTTATTAACTTTTTGTCCAACTATAAGGTGTCATACTAAACACTGAGATATAAGAGGGCAAGCAAGATCCCTGCCCTCCAGGAGATTGCCCTGTGGTGGGAGACAGCCACACAAGCAATCATAACCTACATTCTAGAGTAGAGGGACTCCATGTATGCTGATGATGTATAAGCAGCCTAGTTCTCCAACACTGGAACTACAAATGGTTCTATGCTGCAGACTTTAAAGGGGTGCTACTCATGGACAGCCAGGTTAGAAGGAGCATTCTATATCTAACTAAGGAGCTTAGGTTTTATCCTGTCAACTCACGTCACATTTGTAGACTTGAGACAGGATCTGATTTCCCTCTAAGAAATATCACACTGGTTGGCAGGGCAGGCCTAGAGGCAGGGAAACCAGACAGGTTGTTCTGGGAGTGGAGGTGAGTTCCTGAGACAGGATGAGGAGAAGTCAGAAGAAAGATCCAAGAGGTAAGAGGAAACCTAGGAGAGAGGGTGTTAAAGAAATTTCAGAAGGAGAAAATTTCCAGGAGGGATTAGAAAACAGATTTTCCAATCCTGCAGACCAGAAGTAAGCAGCCCAGGACATTCTGCCACCAGGACATGCTGACAGCCCTGTGATGGGACCAGTTCCAGGGCAGCTGTGGGCAGAAGCCAGACTGCAAGTGTTGAAAAGAAAATGGGAAAGGCAAGGAGAGAACAGCTAGAAAATCTCGGTTTCTTTACCTGACCATTAGGACAGGAATAAAATGTGTTATGTGACTATCCATTCAGAACCCTTTACGATCCCTTGGCTGTGGACGAAAATGTCCTGGGGGTGGATGGAGGAGACAGCTGCATAATAGTGTGAATGCACTTAATGCCACTGAAATGTACACTTTAAAAAATGGTGAAAATGGTAAATTTTATGTTCTATTTTGATCTTTAACAGGTTAAAAAAAAACCCAGCTTACAGAAAACTGAAGCATTCCGTACAATTTTGTTTACTTATGTAGAAGGCTTAGAAGCAGCATGCACCGGCCTTCGGCTGCAGATTTGGACATGTCCCGTAGGACATGCTGGCTGGGCAACCGGCATGGGGAGGCAGCATCTTTTCAGAGCCACACGGTTGTTTTCACCTGTTCAGACTTCCTTTGAGGTCAAGTGAGAAGCTATACACGAAAACACTGGATAACACAATGCGTGTCAAACGATCATGAGGTACGTTATTATTAGTGTTCCCCTGATCTTACTATTTTGTATTGCAGTAACTGATACAGTTTAAGCTCATTTTTATTTTCACTGAGTATCTGAAAATATAAAAAGCCACCAAATAAGATAAAAATTAACCATTGCTTCACAACCTGAAAATACTGAATTTTATAACATGACTTTTAATAACTTCTCTTACAGTTGATATATTTATATCCATTGTTGAAAATCTGGGAAATACAGGAAATTCAGATCTCCCATAATCCCACTGTCTAGAGATCATTTGGCATATTAATGATAGTTTGTCTTTTCAATGCTCTTTAAACTATTGGGGCCGCTGGTGGTTCAGTCAGTTAAGCATCCAACTTGGGCTCAGGTCATGATCTCGCAGTTCTCGCGCTCTGCTTCTCTCTCTCTCTCTCTCTCAAAAATAAACATTGAAAAATTTTAATTAAGCTATATTATTTTGTAAGCTGTTTATTTTACTAAATATAACATGTTTTCTCATATCATGAAATATTCTTTTAAAAATTTATTATTATTATTATTTTTAACGTTCATATTTTGAGGGAGACAGAGACAGAGTGTGAATGGGGGAAGGGCAGAGAGAGAGGGAGACACAGAATCCAAAGCAGGCTCCAGCTCTGAGCTGTCATCATAGAGCCCGACGAGGGGCTTGAACTCACTGAGCCATGAGATCATGACCTGAGCCGAAGTCAGCTGCTTAACTGAGCCACCTAAACATTTTAAATGACAATATATCCCACTGTTGTGTGTAAAATTCTACTTTTAGACATTTAATTTTTAATTTTCAGAAAAAAATGAATTATTTTTGTTTTTTAAAATTAATTATGATGGTTCTGTGCATAAAACATAGAAAAACAGAGACAGAGAAAAAGCCACCTGGAATCCTACCACCTAGATAGTCACTGTTAGCAGTTAAAATTTTTTTCAGTCTCTTCCTCTGTATGTGTGTGCATGCATGTGTGTGTATATTCACTCGCCAATAACAATTCTCTCTTGTCGAATATTTCAATCATCTATCATTTTTCAATATTATAAGTTATATCCCATAGGATACTATGTAATCATTAAAATAATTTTCTAAAATAATATTTCATAACTTGACAAAATGCACATTCTACATTATAAAATAGTGGACAAAAATAAGTTACAAAATGTTATCATAATGATGAGTTTATTCATGTGCCAGGATTTATCAAACCGTATGCTTTAAATATGTACAGTTTACTTCATGTCAATTATAGCCCAATAAAGCTATTTTATTTAAAAGAAAGATAAAGTACACTTCCTAAAAAAGTTTTATATTGACATGGAAAACATCTTAATGAACATATCTTTATCCTCAGAGCAGGTCCCCAGACTGAAATTCCTGCCTCCAAGTTTCTCGATATCTCCTGACAAATTGCAGGGAAGGATTAGCAATGTATATTCTGAAAGCTAACTCACTTTTTTCATGCACCAGATAGCTAGAGAAGAGGGCATGATGGTTTTTTTTCAGCAAGTACAAAAATATTTTAAAATATATTCGACTCCATGTTGGGTGATATTAAAAAGAGTGAGAGGGGCGCCTGGGTGGCTCAGTCGGTTGAGTGTCCGAC
Organism: Puma concolor; assembly: GCF_028749965.1. NCBI lineage: Eukaryota > Metazoa > Chordata > Mammalia > Carnivora > Felidae > Puma > Puma concolor. The sequence goes on from NC_141677.1 coordinate 12,643,060, forward strand.
TTCGGCTCCGGTCATGATCTCGCGATTTGTGAGTTCGAGCCCCACGTCGGGCTCTGTGCTGACAGCTCGGAGCCTGGAACCTGCTTCAGATCCTGTGTCTCCCTCTCCCTCTGCCCCTCCCCTGGTCACGTTCTCTCTATGTCTTTCAAAAAAAATTAAAAAAAAAAAAAAGAGGGAGAGAAGGCAGAACTAAGTGTAAACAGGACACAGGAGAGGAAGAACAGGAGCCGCCATGTTCCTCCACCTGTGCGAGCCTCTGCACCCACACCTGGTAATGGGATGCGGGTGCACCCTTTGCAGCCGGCGCTACAAGCGAAGAATGCTAGATTGCCAGCCACCACCAGAAGCTGGAAGAGGCAGGGAAGGATTGTCCCCTAGAGCCTTCAGAGGGAGCATGGCTGCGGACGCCTTGATTTCAGACTTCCAGCCTCCAGAGCTGGGAGAAAATACCTTTCTGTTGTATCAAGCCACCCAGTTTGTGGTACTTTGTTACCACAGCCCTGGCAAACTACACTGAGCACGTTGCTTCACTTCTAACTAGAGCACAGTTCTCCCCTGAAACACTGGCCACAGCTGTACTTTACATACTGTTTGTATCATTTAACTAACCTCAGTCATGGGACAGGTATCCTGTACCTGGCTACATGCCAAGGTGCATGTGACACAGGAAGTGACTTGGGAAGTCCGTGTGCTGCCATCCACCCATGGTCCTAGATGCTTGGCTGTGTCACTGCTTTGGTAACAGTGACACCACCGGGCACGCTTGATTCAGCCTTGGCCAGGTACCAGCTACTCTGCTAAGCATTTGGCCACTACTGTTTCACTTAATCCTCACAACAGCTCTACCGGGTTAGTCCCTGTGTGGTTCCCGCTTTACAGATGTAGAAATTGAGTCTTGGCGGAGGTGGCGCAGCTAGAGAATAGCAAAGCCAGAACTTGAGTTTAGATTTGCCCGGCCCCAAACCCTGGCATGAACATCAAGCACCTCCCAGAGTTCTTGCTTCATTCTGTTGACCGGGCAGGTCCTAACCTCTGGGGGTCACCCCCTTTGTTTAGACTTGAAATTTAAATTTACAAAAGAAACGTACAAGTGAGATCATACCCAGGCAGGGTCCCTCGTTCACCCTCCACTCTGTGTCCAGGGTGTGGGGCCATGTAAGTCAAATCCCTTCTTATCAATCACATGCTTAAAACCCCATAGCCGTTGGGGGGTAAAATCCCTTGGTTCTGTACCCTTCACTGACTTCTTTGCTTTCAGCCCATGTATCTGCCACAGCACATGGAGGCCCTGTTCTAGCCACCTGGAGACATCCGCGGTCCCCAAAGAGCCACCCTTGACACCTTCCTGCAGCAGCTCTCTGAGGTGGCCTTTCCCTCAGCTCCGTCACCCTCAGCAGACTCAGTAGGTTTCAAGAAGCTGTTCCTGGCCCAGTCTGAGCTGGATGCCCTTTCTTAGTGTTTTCACACTGGCCTTGAGCAACCTTATCACACTTGGTTACTTGCTTGTCTCCCACCAGATATCCAGGACATCTGTGTGCTTGGAACACTGAGGGTGTGGGGCAGGGAAAACCTCTGCGCTCTGGCACTACAAAGACCTGGGTTTGTATCCTGCCTCCTCCAGTTGCTCGCTGGGGCACCTTTAGGTAGCCATCTAGACTGAGTTTCATTTTCCTCACTTGTAAAATAAGCATTCTCTACTCGTCTTATACGGTTGTTGGGAGTTTTGATTTATACACAAAAATAGCTGCATATATTCATAATGCCAGGTATGTAGTAAAACTTCATTCCCTGTATCCAATTCCACAGAGGGGACACCTTTAATAAGATTAAATCCACTTGGAAGTCCCATTTTATATTCTTCTCCATCTGATAAACCTTGGCAATTCATATAGATACACCTCCAAACTGTGTTCTCCAATGTGTAGCCACTAACCACATGTGCCTAATGAACACTTAAAATGTCCGAATTGAGAGGCACTCTCAATGTGGAATGAACACTAGATTTCAAAGACTTGGTAGGAACAAGAGAATGTAAACTATCTTGATTATATATTTTTTTACTATTCATTTCATGTGACAATGATAATATTTAGGATATACTGGGTTAAATAAAGTGTATTACTAAAATTACTGTCACATCTCATTTTCCTTTTTTTTTTAACAAGGCTGCTAAAAAAAAACTTGAAATTACATATGCAGGTTTACCTTTGTGGTTTGCATACATAGTATAGAAATAGAAATGTTAATTTAATATATGTTAATTATATAGATTCATTACACATTATATATATTAAATATATATAATATCTATAATATAAACACCTACATATTCTCTATATAACATATATATAGAATATACAGAAATATATTTGTACTTGACACTGTTACCCTTGACTCTCAGAGAAAACCTGAAAGCTTACATCAATTCATTTACTCTGTGTGTGTGTGTGTGTGTGTGTGTGTGTGTGTGTGTTTTAAGTCTCATGAATGGCCACAGAAAAGGGAGCAAAGTGTAGTCATAGATGGCCTGAGCAGGGTAAGTGGGTGTGGGACATCAGTCAGAGAAGAGGCTTTAGTTAATAAAAAAAAAAGTCGAATTCAAATTCACTTGCTCTGACCCTGGCTGTGGCCCTTTGGGCTTCCCCCATGTACAGTCCAAGCTTCCCCATCTTGAGAGGCAGCTCTGATTCTTTAGCTTCCATCACAACCCCTGGCCCAGATCCATTCACTCAGATGCAATCTAAGGAGTCAAGTGTCTGTCAGTTGAGGCTGGAGGGGCTTCAGATTTTCCAAGATGTTTTCAGTAAGAAATAGTCATCAAGTGAGTAGAGAAAATATCCACTTAGCAGATGGAAACTGAGGCCCAGAAGGCAAAAACCTTTGTATTAATAATACAAGAACTCTTACTTGAGCCTACATTAGCTAAAGAAAAAAATATTCTGATTCCAGGAATGATGGCTTTGAGGAATTATGATTCATCCTTGGAAATTTCTGAGAAAGTTAGTTGGTAGAGACCAAAGGACAAATGTGAGAAGATATAATTAAAGAGGCTACTGATTAGGATAAAATGCTTATTTACCTCAGGAGTCTTTCAAAGACAAAAGTCAAAGAAACCAAGCAGCCACTTGAACATTATTAAAAAAAAAAAAAAAGAAAAAAGAAAGAAAGAAAGAAAGAAAGAAGAAGGAAAGAGAGAAAGAGAGAAAGAGAGAAAGAAAGAAAGAAAGAAAGAAAGAAAGAAAGAAAGAAAGAAAGAAAGAAAGAAAGAAAGAAAGTCAAAGAAAAACTACCATACTAGGGTAAGGAGAGACATCAAAAAGTCAGGAAGATAATTAAAGATGAGAATCTAATTACAAAGTGCATAGATTCAGACTAATAATCAAGAGCTCTGCAAACACATTTGGAAAGAGGGGAGAGAAAATGTCCAATTTAGAGAAGGAAGTCCAACTAGTTCAGTTCTCATCTCCCTGGACCTCAGTTTCCTCATCTGTAAAGATCTCTAAGACTCCTTTCAAATCTAAATTTAATATTTTATAGAACAAATAGCTAAATGAAAATTTTTTATGTTTTTCTTCATCTTTAACTCAAAAATTACATGGGTAATTTTTGTAGAAAAAGTAAAATCACATCTAAGCAAGGAAGAAAAATCAAAATCATCAATCTCACCACCTAGAGAAAGCTACTGTGAATATTTTAATGTATATTCTCTTGGGTTCATATATACATGTAGAGATAATTTGGTACAAATTTTGTTATTACGTATTTCCAGTCAATGAAATATTTCAAGGATATTTTCTTGGCTCAGTTTTGTTTCCATACCATTGTTCTTGATGGCTGCCATGTGTTGTAGTTTAAATGAGGGCATCAGAATACAATGAGTTGCAGGATGTGTCATACGGCAAACTTGAGTGTATCCAGACTGGGAGACACGAAGAAAGCGGAGGAAAAAAAATCATGTATGACACCTTCTAGTTTATAAAGGATTTTGTACAAAAGCCTTATAATCTACAAAGTATTTTTTTTTTTTAATTTTTTTTTTTTCAACGTTTATTTATTTTTGGGACAGAGAGAGACAGAGCATGAATGGGGGAGGGACAGAGAGAGAGGGAGACACAGAATCGGAAACAGGCTCCAGGCTCTGAGCCATCAGCCCAGAGCCTGACGCGGGGCTCGAACTCACGGACCGCGAGATCGTGACCTGGCTGAAGTCGGACGCTTAACCGACTGCGCCACCCAGGCGCCCCCAAAGTATTTTTATGTTTTATGACTGCCCAGGTAGCACAATGTCTGGCATATAGGAAAAATCAATAAACATTATTGAATAATTGAAAAAATAAATATTCATTATCTTCTGTATTTCTCATAAAACTGGGATGAGACCTGCATCATTTCACAAATTTTACAAGGTTACCCCTGTCACCTTGGTAATGAGCATAGGATTTTAGTCCCAAAGACAGATAGAAACTGAGGCTAGGGTCAGACGGTCAACAAGTGGGAGAGCTTGACCTTGAATGCAAACCCACAACACTCTCCATTGCTTCCCAGCCTTGGCATGTCCCGCTCCCCCTTTATTTAAGCAGTTTGTGCTGTGGGACAAATAATCTGTGTGCTGGTAAATGGTTAACATTCAGCTCTGGGTGAGGGGGAGCCATGATTTGCGGTGTTTACTGATTTCCCTGGTGTAAATACTCCCACCACCGCTGATATGAAGCTACTGACGCAGTATTACTGAACACAGATGTCCACACTTAGCACACAGGTGCCAGCTAGCTTTAACATACTCCTGGATGGAATAATCTTTCCTTCCCCCTAATTATTAATTCCTGGAGGCCAGGGACTGCATCTCTTTTCCGTTTTCATAATGCCACGTACCTAGATAGCAATTAACAGATGCTTAGGCTTGGTGTCAATGTTTAGTTAGCCTGGCTTTGCAATTTCTCACTCTCTCTGGTTTCCTCACCTGCACAGCCCTTTTCCCCAGACTTGAGGGAATGCATAGGGACAATCCTGTGACTTGGATGGTTTCCCTTTCTTTCATCTCCATTTGTGTCCTTGCCGTGGCCTGGGGCAGAGTCATGTGCCTGAAGACAGCAGTGGCAGCCACTGGGGCTCAGGATCTCCTGTCTTACATTTATAGTCTCTTACTCTCAAATTTAGAGCCTTCTTCTGCCCTGGGGTCCCAGTACCTCACTGTTAAGCAAAACATCTGACCTCCCTGAGGTCGGTGGGAGGCAGAGGTGGCCGATGGGGAGGGAGGCTGACCTTCACCTGCTGGTACATTTCTTCAAACCTAAATTGGCACAAAATCCATCAACAATCGGGAAACCTGGAAGTTCTTAGCTGTGTCAACCACGGCTACACCTCTTGAGGCTATTTTTCCCCCCTCAACATCTTCTGCTGTGGATCTCTTACTAGAGCTGGGCTGTGCTGATACAGAGACTTCATTTTCTTGAGAGTGAAATGTGCAGACTGAAACTCTAGAGTGAGGAAGGGGGTGGAGAAAAGGCAGACTTTGGCACCACCTTCTGGAAGCTCCTGTTTTTACATGCCATGTATGAATTTACTAAAGTTGATATGATAGATATTTTGTATTCTGTTCTCTGATACATGGCCAATTTTGAAAATCTATAAGAAAAAATATGGGAGGGGCACCTGGGCGGCTCAGTCAGTTAAGCATCAGACTTCAGCTCAGGTCATGATCTCGAGGTTTGTGGGTTCCAGCCCTGCATCGGGCTCTGTGCTGACAACTCAGAGCCTGGAGCTGCTTCAGATTCTGTGTCTCCCTCTCTCCCCCTCCCCTGCTCATGGTCTGTCTCTCTCTCAAAATTAAACATTAAAAATAAGAGACTCTTAAAAATTGAGAACGGAGGGTTGATGGGGGGTGAGAGGGAGGGGAGGGGTGGGTGATGGGCACTGAGGAGGGCACCTGTTGGGATGAGCACTGGGTGTTGTATGGAAACCAATTTGACAATAAATTTCATTAAAAAAAATAGAAAAAAATTAAACATTAAAATTTTTTTTTAAAAAAAGGAAAGATATGGGTAACAAATTTAATAAAACAGTAGTTAAATACTAACTTCTCCCCTACTAAAACATTTATCAAATCCACTGCCAGATGGAATTTTTTTTTTTAACGTTTATTTATTTTTGAGACAGAGAGAGACAGCGCATGAACGGGGGAGGGGCAGAGAGAGAGGGAGACACAGAATCGGAAGCAGGCTCCAGGCTCTGAGCCATCAGCCCAGAGCCCGACACGGGGCTCGAACTCACAGACCATGAGATCATGACCTGAGCTGAAGTCGGAGGCTTAACCTACTGAGCCACCCAGGGGCCCCGCCAGATGGAATTTTAACTCAACTTATGTTCCCCTCCAATCTACCCTCCCTTCAAATACTAACATCTAGTAGAATAGCCAAAGACTAGAGAAAGAAAAATGGGAAAAGGAAAGGCCACTGGTCTGGAGAAACTGAGAAGTGATTCTACATGCAAAGCCAGCATAACCTTCTCTCTCAGGAGAGAGAGAAATGTACTTCCAGCAACTTCTAACATGAGATAACCACAGCAAAAAAAAAAAAAAAAAAATGACAACAAGAAAAGATATTCTAGCTGCGTGTACCAACAAGCCACACGCCCAGCAGCAGCTTTGCTGGAAAGTTTCTCCCCACGATAGTCCGGGCCTCCTGGGTCAGGGACAGACCTTCACCATTGGTCTGGGCAAGTCACACCTGGGGAGCCTGATCTGTTAATGCTAAGTCCCTTGGCTTCATTTCCACACCAAGGAGCAGCTTCAGAAAGGCTCGGGATTCTTTTCTCTTCTTCCTCTTTTGAGTTTTACTTCATTCAATTCATTTTCAATGGCTTATTTGTAGGACACTGATAACTACATTTTTCTCTCCCCAAAAAGACCAGACCAAAATTATTTTCATCGTAATATTACTTGGTATTAGTGCATCACTTGATGCTTTTTATTTTTACATTTTTTATAACATTTATTTATTTTTGAGAGAGAGAGAGAGAGTGCACACAGGAGAGGGGCAGAGAGAGAAGGAGACACAGAATCCGAAGCAGGCTCCAGGCTCCCAGCTGTCAGCACAGAACCCAGCCTGGAGCTCAAACCCATGAACCATGAGATCATGACCTGAGCCGAAGTTAGACGCTTAACCGACTGACCCACCCAGATGCCCCTCGCTTAATGCTTTTTAAAAGCTGCCATTGGGGCGCCTGGGTGGCGCAGTCGGTTGAGCGTCCGACTTCAGCCAGGTCACGATCTCGCGGTCCGTGAGTTCGAGCCCCGCGTCGGGCTCTGGGCTGATGGCTCAGAGCCTGGAGCCTGCTTCCGATTCTGTGTCTCCCTCTCTCTCTGCCCCTCCCCCGTTCATGCTCTGTCTCTCTCTGTCCCAAAAATAAATAAATGTTGAAAAAAAAAATTAAAAAAAAAAAATAAAAAAAATAAAATAAAAGCTGCCATTGCTGTCACCTCCCAATACCCTGTGAGGAAGGTAGAAAGGGGCTGATCCTCTAGCCACCAAAGAGAAACTAAGGCTCCAGGAGGGCTGATATGTTGTCCAGACCCCACAGACCAGCACCTCTGGCTCCCAGGCTGGGCCTTCAGTCACCCGGTGCCCTGTAAGCCCCCGGGCCAGGTGGGGCTTCCGTTGTGTGGAGTGGTAAGGACGAAGCCTGGGCCAGCTGCTGTTCCCATCCCCATGCTAGGCTGCCTGAGCAGGTGCTCTCTGGAGTTGAAGGGATGGATGTAGGGAGAGAAAACTCTCCAAGTCTGTACTGAAGAACACTGGCAGCTGAGCATGGGATTGATTCAAATGTCATGACATACTCGTCAAATACCTACTATGTGCTGGGAGCCCTAAGCCAGACTGGATCTCGTACGGTCTTCAGGGGTCTTTCAGTCAGGTCAGGCAGAGAAGTTAAATGACCACAACGCATAGCAGGAAATGGTCGCTATCCCAGGACAAAGTGTGCTAGGAGACACAGAGGAGAGACGTCCCTTTGGTTGGCAGGGGAGGGACAGAGGAGTGCTCAGGTGGCCTTTAATAGGGCCTCTAAGTGGAAGTGCAGATGTGAGGGATGATTTGGGATCAGAAAGTTATACCCACACACACACTTACCCTCAGTCACACACAAACATACACACTCACAGAGGAAGACCCTCAGACCCTCTCCATCCCTCAGTTTTCCTGGGGCTGCCCCAGAGGCCCGCCTCCACCTGAGACCTGAGGAGCAAGTCACATTGCTACTGACGATGCTGAGATTCATGAAGGTTTTCTCCAAAACTGAGGATGACAAAGGACCGTCTCTTCCTACTTTTCCATACTCTAGCCTCGTTTGAGCTTTGCTAGGACCAAGCCTGGGGCTATCCGGTGTCACTGGCTTGGACCAGTGTGGCAGCTCTGCCTAGTTTCTGGAACCAAGGGGCCTGATGAATTATAGTCCTGGGAGTTATTTCTATGTTTCCTGGGGTTTCCCAACCTTCTTGGAGATGGGACAGTGCACACTGAAATTCCTCCATGGTGATGGCAGAAACTCCTGGCTTAATCTATTTATTTATTTATTTTTTTTAAGAGAGAGAGAGCACGAGTAGGGGAGGGGCAGAGAAAGACAGGGAAACACAGAATCAGAAGCAGGCTCCAAGCTCTGAGCTGTCAGCACAGAGCCCGACGTGGGGCTCAAACTCACGAACTGTGAGATCATGACCTGAGCCAAAGTCGGGAGCTTAACCGACTGAGCCACCCAGGTGCCCCTCAACTGGCTTAATCTAGAGGACACTCTGCTTGTGACCCACACTGTCATCCTCATGTACCCTTCTTTTTCTTCCTCTGACAATGACTGTTTATCCTGATAATGACCACATAATGACTCCGATAATGACCCACAAATACCAATGAGTAATTCCTTTTGGGTTTTTAGAACATGAGAACCAAGGCAGTAATTTCAGGGATTGGAAGTAAACTGCAGGTCCATTTTTTTCAAAGTTTACTTGTTTATTGTGAGAGACAGAGAACAAGTCGGGGAGGGGCAGAGAGGGAGGGAGAGAGAGAATCCCAAGCAGACTCCATGCTGAGCATGGAGCCCAATGCAGGGCTGAAATTCACGAACCATGAGATCATGACCTGCGCTGAAATCAGAAGTCAGACACTTAACCACTGAGCCACCCAGGGGCCCCATGCAGGTCCCATTTTTATGTTAAAGGCTTCACTGAGGTTGGTATGTTCTAGACACAGGAGAAAACAAAATCCTACCCTTCCATGGTTTATGAAAGTCCTATCCATTAGCATCATGATCACAATAATTTTATCTGGGCCTCAAGCCAGGGGCCCCTAAATGGATCATGTGGGTGGGGTCCATGCTGCAAGTGCTGGTTCTGGAAGTGTGCTTTGGGTTTTTGGAATCCTCTGAGGATGTTCATTGGAAAGCAAGACGTCAGGCTCTGGAGAGAGATTTTATCCTTACTCCTCACTTCTGTTTTTAATTCATAAGTTGGAACAGAAGTAGAATTCAGGTTCATTCATTCATTTGACAAACATTTACTTAACACTTGACCTGAGCACACCTTATATTAGGCATTGGAAATACATGTATGATTAGAACCTGGTCCCTGCCCTAAGAGATAAGGTACATAATAATGAAAGTGTACTAACGAGCTAAGAGCTCTTTAATGCATGGTTCCCGGTCTTACTAATTTTCTACCCCCTGTACTTAGCACTGAGATTTAAGTGAAGGAGCTCAGTGTGACTTTATTGAATGAATAAATGGCCAATGATTAAGAATCCACTTGTAACGATGGCAATGCGTCCTCTTTAGACGGGACATGGCAACGGTATGTTCTCTGCAAGGACTCTGTGGTAACATGCAAATAAAGGAGTTATTGCCGCAGCTTATTAAAGAAATAAAAGGAACATAGCACAGAGGAAAGAACATTTCATTGTGCCTCGAGGGCTGTGATGTTGAAAGGGAGGAACTCATTGTTTCTCCTCTATTTACCATTCTACTGTCAATAATTCTGGCATCAAACGTGGGGGGGGGGGGCGGTTTGCATACCAAGCAATTCTCCAACACCAGCTAGGTGTCCTACAACTCACTCAGTCCTGACACTATCTACCTGAAGATAATGTCAGATCCCACAGGTTAAGGGTTCAGTCCCATAGGACTGTCCTCACTTCAGATACCAATTGCAAGCCCCGGTTGTCACCTGTGCTTCTGACCAGCTATAAAATCCGAGGTTCCCACCTCCCCCGTCTCAAGTTTGATAGTCTTCTAGAATAGCTTGAAGAACAGGAAAACAGGCTGCTTAATATATATGTGTGTGTCATATACATATATATATATATATACATATACATATATATACATATACATATATATATATACATATACATATGTATATGTATATGACACACACAGCACCAGGTATGGAGGAAGGGACATGGTGCTCCCACACCCTTCCAACACCTCCCTATGTCCACCAACCCAGAAGCTCTCCAAATGCCTAGTGTAAGACATGTTCAGAGCAAGTGTTAAATGTTTATCAGATGAATGAATGAACTCTAAATTAGGAATTTTTATGGAGGCTTCATTATGTTGACATGATGGATTATATCACTGGCCATTGGTGATTGATCCAACCTCCAGTCCCACTGGAGTCCCCAGAGGTCTGGAGGTGGGACTGAAAGTTCCAAATCTAGTTATATTTGGCATCCAGCCCCCATCCTCAGGGTCTTTCAAAAAGTCACCTTATTAACATAAACCCAGTGTGGTTGAAAAGAGCTTGTTATGAATAACAAAGAGATCTTTATGACTCTTATCACTTAGGAAATTCCAAGGGTTTAAGGAGCTCTGTGCCAGAAAAAGGACAAAGACTAAATAATATATTTCTTATTATAAAGCACAACATCACAGATGTCTTTATAGGGAAGTTACCATTTGAGCTAAATTTTAAGAGACAAGTAGAATTCACAGATGTGTAGGTAAAAAGGTCAGTCCACAAAAAAGAACAAAGGGGGCAAAGTCCTTAAGAAATGAAAGATCATGACCCATCATGGAGTAGATGGAAATACAGGACATGTGTGGGCAAGCAGAGAGATGATGGCAAAAATCTGGGTGAAGAGCTCTGTTTTCCTTTTGCCACTCTTAGGAGGTCAGGCTGTTTCCTACAGGCAATGCCAAACCACTGAAAAGTTTTAAAACTCTGCATTAGCCATATGGAAGTGCAGGCTGGAAGCTGCAGACATTAATAGAAGGTGGCATTAGTTCACATGAGAAATGATGCAAGTATCAAAAAGGCCAGCCCAGGGCAGGGGTTGGAGAGAGAGATGCAGATGTGAGAAGGGTTTAGGACATGTGATCAAAGGTAGTGCACAGTGGCAATGGTGAACTCAAGTTTTAGAATTAAACAGATCCAAGTTTCAGTTCAGCTATCTATTCACTCTGTGACCTTGAGCAAGCAATCTGTGCCTCAGTTTCCTCACCTATAAAATGATGCTAAGAGTACCTACCTCATATAGTTAGTGTACTAAATTAAAATATTAGGGATTAGTATAATGTCTGACACATAGGATGTGCTCAATCAATACTAGCTACAATTATGACTACTGATTAGGCATGGGGAGTGGAGATGGAAAAGGAGAAATCGAAGAAGCCTTAGGTTTCTAGACAAAGCATCTTTCCCTACTCCCTTTAAGTAGGGAAAGATGGTGTCATGGACCCAGATGAAGAATCAGGTGGAAGAACACACTTGAGGGAAAGAATTTTAATTTCCAGTTTTGGAAATGTTGAATTTAAGATGTCTATGGGACAGCAATGGAAATGTCCACTGGGCACTCAGTAGAGAGATCGGGGCTGGAGAGGAAGATTTAGAGGATTCACAGCACAAACAAGGACATTTAAATCAGTAGATGTAAAATCAGTTGAAAAGGGGTATTAGAGTAGTAAGAGGAGGAAACTCCGAGAACACCAACATGCAGAGGGGGTACAAAGAAGAGCGCTGGACAAGGATCCTGGGGATTGTCGCAGATGGAAGAGGGAGACTGTCCACTCGCAGTGCTTCCAAGGGAGAAGACAGTTCACCCAGAACCCACTGTGTGCCTGCTTTCTGCTGAGCAGCTCATAAAGAGAAGTAAGACACCAGCCTGGCCCTCACAGAACTTACAAGAAAGCTCCAGGAGCTTCAAAAACCACATTGTAATGGACTGCAATTCTGTTTTAGTTGCCTCTTTTCCGTCTTCTCTCTTCTTTATGAATAAATAATTTTCACTTGCAATTTCTCTGCTCATCTCTGTCTTTGCTTATAGGGTAGCTACACACGGGCTCAGCCCTCGTGTAGACAGCAGGTCTCCTGAAAGCATTATGTGGTGGGGCCAGGCCAGACCAGATGTCCTGTGTTGCCTTCCGGTTCTGTAGAGCTTCCTCCCAGTCTACTGTGGCACACTGCCCCACACAGCCAGTGCTTTGAGAAGTGAGTCAAATACTCTGGCCAGGAAGGAAGTGTTGCAGGTCTGTGGGAATGTAATGTAGCTACTTTAACAACAATCTTGTGCATTGAAAAAGATACATGGATTTCAAATTAATTTTAAAGCATGTCTAGTTTTGCAACAATGTGCTATACATGTCTAGGGTATGCACAAAGCTGTATTCATGTAATTTAATCAAAGAGAGCCACATGTTCTGAGATTGAGTGGGAACTAATGGATGGGAACACTTAATACTTGGTCACTAACTCAGCAGGTTAGTGTACAGCCATAACTCTCCTGAACCTTTGTCAAATCCCCCCCACCCCCCCACACACACTGTAATGAAAGGGCATATTAGTGCAAATCTGCAAAAAATGCTCCCAATAGCTCCCTCTATGGATTAGACAACTTTGTCCCAGAATCAAAGGCTGGGGTAGCTGCCTTATGATAGCCCTTGTCCCCCATTTTCCTGAGGCTGCCTCCTCTGTATAATCCAGACAGTTATATTTGGTACTGGGCAAGGAAATCTCAGAGTGCCAATGAAATCAAGTTTAGTCAACTTATAGGTACACAGTAACAAGTGATGAGGATGATCATGAAAGAAGAATACCAAACACATCCTTAATGCTTAAAGGACCAGGCATTGTTTTAAGTACTCTGTATGGAATAACTTAATCCTTGCAAACACCATAGGAGGTAGGCGCTATTATTAGCCAATTTAACAAAAGAGGAAACTGAGATGGAGAAGTGGCTGGGTGGAAGACAGGGACTGACTGTAAAACAAAAACAAAAACAAAAACCACAAAGGATCTTTTTGGCGTGATGGAAATGTTCCATAGCATAATTGTGATGGTGGTTACATGACTGTATCTGTTTGTTAAAATTTGCCACACTGCATATTTAAGGTTACTGAACTGTACTGCATGTAAGTAATACATCAATAAAGCCAATTTAAGAGAAGAAAACATAAAGAAAGCTTCCCAAAAAAAGGTAGCAGAGAGGGGAGCAAGGCCTTACTAGGTAGGTGAAGTAGGCAAGCTACATAACAGCTCTGTGTCTCTATTTCCATATATATAATAATAATACCTAGTCCTCAATAAATGTCAGGTTTCTTCCTCTTGTCTTTTGTCCCTTTTCTGTACCATAAGACTGAGCCAGCTATAAATCAGGACTATCATTTACGGGTGGGGTGGGGGTTCTTACCACAGTCCCTCCAGACAAGGCTGTCAGATAGAAATGGTTGTCTCTCCAAAGGGGGACTTCTCTCCTCTATAGATAAGAAGACTATCATATGTTATTGGGAAAGCTCAAATTGACACAATTTCAGAGTAGAATTTTATAGTATGTGACAACATTTTAAGCCCATATACACTTCTACAAACCTATGTTAAAGAAGTGCCAGCAAAAAACCTGCAAAAAATATCTATGTAGAAGGATGCACATGGAAACTCCATAAGAGTAAGAATTGAAAACAGTCTTAATGCCCATCAATAAGGCTTGGTTCAGTGAGTTAAGAGACCCCTGTTCCCGGAATACAATGAACTGACAGGCAACATAAATATTTACATACTGACACAGGGAGACCTGCCCAACATATTGCTAAGAGAAAAATCTATGCGTAGAGCAATATGTGTGAAATGATACCATTAAAAAAAGAAAGCTTGTGGGGTAGAGCTTGCTAATTGTTTTTCGGTATCCCTGCTTTATTTCGTTTAGTAATAGAATTCTGGTCTCCTGCCAATCCTGTACGTTTTAAATGGGCATCTAAAGACTACATTAGCTTGGGTGGGTATAGAGATCCCAGGGGGCAATGTAGCCCAATCCTACATGTACATGGATGACCAAAGCCTCCTTCTTTAGCCAGGTTTGGCAGAGGGTCTAAATTCTGGCCAAAGGGACGTGAGCAGAAATGATGCATGCAAGTAAAGGTCACATCCTTCAAAAGGAAGCTGGTTGTCTTTCACTTCCTTTGTTTCTTCCTGCAGCTGGACCCAGAGATAACCTTTTGATGCAGACAAGGACCCCTTCGTGGAACAGAGGCAACTACCTGCTCACTCCTCCAAATGCTCCTAGAAAGAGGAAGAAGCCTCTATAGTGTTTGAGCCACCGTAGTTGGAGTCTCTGTTACAGCAGCTAATCCTGTATCCTAAGTAACACAGAACATGTTGACAGTATTACCATTACTGAGAACTGTAACTCACACATCTAGTGCTTATTGTGTGCCAAGCACTGTTCCAGGTGCTTCACATGTAATAACGAATTTAACCCTCACAACAACCCTATGAGTTGAGTTCCGTAACTGTCCCTGTTCTACAGATGAGAAAACTAAGACACAAGAAGGCCAAGGAACTTGCCAAAGGTCTTCCAATAAGAGTGGCAGAGTTGGGACACGCACTCCAGAGGCTATGTTACTAATACAAATCCCAAATTACCTCTGGATGTGGAATATATGGAGGGAAAAGGAAAAAGTCTCCTTTTTACATTACGCTTTTCTGAATGTTTGAATTTTTTTTATAACAGCCTTGCATTATTTTTGTAATTTATAAAAGTTTTTTCTAAATCTAGATATTTTGGCAAAAAATAACCACAATGTAGTGGTATCATTAATTTAAAATAAAACTTATAAAAAGAAGAAAAAATTCACTTTTCAGGCCTAATTGCTCAGGCTCAAAGACAGCAGGAAAGCTGATCTGTGCTGAGCCCTAATATCACAAGACAGTGGTAAAGGATGGCTCTGATGCAAAGACAGCAGAATAAGTCTGAAAATGCTCCACAGATGGGCCAAACCAGCCAGCTGATGCTGCTGCTGTCCAAACAAGCAGTTGGACACATTTCTCATTTTTCATCATTTGTTTTGCTATGATGTATCTTCAACGTAAACCTAGAAAGGGAAAAAAAAAAGACCCTCTCAGTCAACCACTCCTCCCTTGAGAGGGTCTCAGACATAAAGTCTCTCTTTGCATTTGTAAATATTTAGCCCTCTAGTTCCTGGAAGAAGATGAGTCTTGACTTTTGTAAACCCTCCTGTGCTGCATGACAACTCTGTGGGGGGTGTGCCGAGACAAAATGTCGCGCCATATATGAACTGAAAAGAGTGGCTTGCTGATTGTTTTAGTTTCAGATCTTCTAACTGGAATGAAGGATATTAAGTCGACACTGTTACTGGATTTGCAAGACTAACAGGACTTAGGAGTTTCTGTCCAGTTATTTATCTGCAGAGCTTCCTAGCTGACAGGAAATGCGTGTGCATTACACAGAAGCCCATGTAAGCCCTAAGCCAGCAGGTTTTAAGTAAAAACTACAGTTTGCATCTAGGTTAGACTACTTATAGAAAATAATATTTTCTTTTTAGGTTTTCACGTTAGGTTAAAAAACTCTACCCATAACACATTATGTCCTTTAAAGATGATGTTAGCAACAGTTTCATGATCGCTGTTTTACTCATTTGCTTTCCCCTCCCCCAACAATATGACAATCAGCTGTGTTTTATTTCTTAGCATTATCTATAGAATATCATCTTACCAAATGATTCTATTTTGTGGGCAACAATTTAAAATTATATATTTTTTAAATTTTTTTTAAAAGTTTATTTATTTTGAGAGAGAGAAAGATACAGAGCCAGAGAGGGGCAGAGAGAGAGAGAGAATCCCAAGCGGATGCGGGGCTCAAACCCCACAAACCATGAGATGATGACCTGAGCCAAAATCAAGAGTTGGAGTTGACCAACTGAGCTACCAAGGCACCCTAAAACTGTATTTGCTTTTAACCTGTATGGACACCTATCATTTTTTCTCAGGACCCTTCTGGATGGAGAATAGTTACTTGGTCTCTCATGTAGGATTTGATGTTAATACCCCAGGGAGGTGGTTTTGTTATCTAATGGACTCGTGTCTGAGTCATTCTCATTAAGGAAACTTTGCTTTGAACAGGATAATTTTTGCTCAAAATCAGTTCAGTTTGGTATGAATTTCATGAGCACCTACTATGCTCCTTCTGTGACAGGACCTAGAAATAAACCTGGAATGTTGAGTCTAGTCAGGGAAAAGGACTCTCTTTTTCTATCAACATGATAACAAAGATATAAAAATGATACTATTCTAGGGCATGAATGAAAAAAAAATCTTTTTTTCCTATCTTTTAATTAATTTACTCATATAATTTAACATACATGCTGACGGTTTTCAAACTACCTTTAAATTTAGGTTTATCTCAATATTTTTCAAAGAGTGATATAACATTTTAAAATGCCAACATTTATGATACTCTGAATGTTACATACTTTGCTAATGTTTAGATTTTTTTAACGTTTATTTATCTTGAGTGGGGGGGACACTCACGAGCAAGGCAGGGGCAGGGAGAGGGAGGGAGAGAGAGAATCCCAAGCAGTCTCTGGCAAGGTCAGCACGGAGCCCCATGCAAAGCTCCATCTCAGAAACCACGAGGTTGTGGCCTGAGCCGAAATCAAGTTAACTGACTGAGCCACCCAGGCACCCCACTGTTTAGACATATTACCAAAGTTTTATGTTTTGGGTATGTTTTGTTTTTTGTGGGTTTTTTTTTTTTTTTTTTTTTTTTACAGAAAAGGTAAACTTGTATGTATTCTGTGCAAAGAGGGGGATAGAAATCACCTTAATATAACATTGCTTTTCCTTTGTTGCAGTCACAGTCCCATCAACAGGCCAGGAAAGCCATCCCATTCCTGTAGTAAGCACTTGTGAATGGGGAAAGGGAACCCACATTGTGGTTGTAGCATCCAACGGCCGCTCTGATGTGGCAGGGCTGGCTCGCATCGCTGTAAGCCTCAACACCACACGGGCTTGAAGCACTCTTTTTTCTTTTCGTTTGCTTGGTTTTAGTGGAGTCTTACCCAGCACTCTCATTCCCTTGGGATCCTGATGCAGTTTTCCTTGAGTGCTGTGATCCAGATGATGGAGCTGTTGATGTAGGATGAGGTGTGTTCTCAGGAGACTCTGGGTAGGACTTCACGCAAGACCCCTCAGCAGTTGTGATACTGGATGAAGATTGCAGAAGTGGTGTGGCTACAGGGGTCTCCCGCCTTAGTTACCATGTCCTGCCTCACAAGAAGAGCCAGGTCCACTAACTGTGGTTTCCACTAACCTGGGTCCACTAACCCGGTTTCTTAAGCTAAATATACAAAACAATGTGCAATGAGGCGTGCAGTCTTGTGTAATTGTTTATAGAAAAATACCCAGGGGTTCCTGGGTGGCTCAATCAGTTGAGCGTCCAACTCTTCATTTCGGCTCTGGTCTTGATCTCATGATTGTGGGACAGAGCCCCATCATGGGATCGAGCCCCACATCAGGCTCCTTGGTGATTGTGGAGCCTGCTTGGGATTCTCTCTCTCTCTCTCTCTCTCTCTGCTTCTCTCCCACTTGCACATGCACTTGTGCATGCTCTCTTAAAATCAATAAACATTAAAAAAAAAAAAAGAAACATGGGGGTGCCTGCGTGGCTCAGTCAGTTAAGCGTCCCACCAGCTCAGGTCACCATCTTGTAGTCTGTGGGTTCACGCGCCTGTGTCTGTACTGACAGCTCAGAGCCTGGATCCTCCTTCAGATTCTGTGTTTCCTTCTCCCTCTGCCCCTCCCCAGCTTGTGCTCTGTCTCTCTCAAAAATAAATAAACATTAAAAAAAATTTTGGGGGGGACGCCTGGGTGGCTCAGTCAGTTAAGCGTCTGACTTCAGCTCAGGTCATGACCTCACGGTCCGCGAGTTCGAGCCCTGCGTCGGGCTCTATGCTGACAGCTCAGAGCCTGGAGCCTGTTTCGGATTCTGTGTCTCCCTCTCTCTGACCTTCCCCCATTCATGCTCTCTCTCTGTCTCAAAAATAAACAAACATTAAAAAAAATTTTTTTTAAATATGCATGCATACCATTACTTCTAGGTTGTGATATACAATAGGTTCCAAATATGCATTTTTTAGGCAAAGAAATGATACTTCCAAAAGTAGTCATGTTGCAGAAAAGCACTTTTTTCCTAACATATTGGAATAATGTAATACTCCTATAACAGTCTTTCTGTGGAGTTGCCAGGCTTTCTAATTAATGCTCTCTGTTCAGTACAAAAGCGGGAATACATAGCTATTTTCCAAACACCTTTTAATCAGTGCTATAAAAGATATATCCTTAGGCTGTTATACAGAAGAAATATTCACACTTTTAGAACCAGAAAACAGAAGGCCTTTGGGATCACACCTGAGTTGGGTCCAGGTTCTACCCTTTAAATAGGCTCCCACCCCTGGTTGAACCTCCAGGGACTCAGAAGTAGGACCCAAGGTAGGAGGGGATAGCCTTGCCTTGTCTTCAACGACTTCCCTCAGTTGATTTAAGGGCGTCAGGCTATTTTCCTTCTTCCTGTGTATAAAAGATGCCAGTGCCCACTTCACAGAGTTCACTGCTACACAACACGAGGTCAACGAGTGCTACTCAGGATTGCCAGTGGACTTGGACTCCTATGGTCCAGTCAAGCAAGCCGGTGCCAGAAAGTTAAACACGAGTAGATCCTACTAGAAGTGTTTGGCTTGCATCACCCCACCACAGTCGTTCTCCGGGGAAGGGGCAATTGGTGACAGCTGGCAAAATTGGGGGCATTTGTGGTTGCCCGGCATCTAGCGGGTGGTGACCATGTTTGCTGCTAACCATTCTAGACCGCGCGGGGCAGCCCCTCACAGAACCTTGCCTGACAGCAACAGCACGTTGGCTAAGAGACCCTGGGTCTCTGAAGGGAAGCTGGTCCAAAGGGCCCTCGCTTTCCAAGGTCTGGCAGGCACCCTGCCCTCTCTCTGCCTCCTGAGCTGGTGATTAGAACTACACCTTACCTTGCGACGCGGCCTCTGGCGCGCACAGCTGGCCAGGGCTCCTCACGCGCAAGTGTAAGCAGGACAAGTCCCCCGCCGCCGCGCGGGGCCCGCCGGGAGCACGCGGCCGCCGCGCGGGGCCCGCCGGGAGCACGCGGCCGCCGCGCGGGGCCCGCCGGGAGCACGCGGCCGCCGCGCGGGGCCCGCCGGGAGCACGCGGCCGCCGCGCGGGGCCCGCCGGGAGCACGCGGCCGCCGCGCGGGGCCCGCCGGGAGCACGCGGCCGCCGCGCGGGGCCCGCCGGGAGCACGCGGCCGCCGCGCGGGGCCCGCCGGGAGCACGCCGAGCACCTCTCCAATCAAGTCTGTTTTCTAAGAGGCAGAAACAAAGAAAACCCAATAAGGTAAATGAGCAGGGTTTGAGAGACGAGCAGGAGCTTACCCAAAGGCTGGGAGGAGAAAGGGTGAAGCTCAGGAATCTGGCAGGCCGGGGTGCAGAATAGCTGGTGCGTCTAGCGTGACGGGTGGGTCGTGAGGGCTGGGGGAGGGCCTCGTGGGCTGTCACGGAGCTCACGCGCGGCTTAGTGCTCACAGGCACTGTTCTGGGGCCGGCCTTGTTCGGGTTTTGGTTGTTGGATTCCGCAGGAAAGGTTTATGTGATATCCACGCTCAAGTAAAGACACCCAGAAAGAAGGTGGCAAGCACAAAGCAGTTTATTAAGGACAGTTACATTCTCAAGGTGGGAGAGCGGGCAGGCCCAGAGGTGGCGTCCGCACCGGGTTATGTGTTTGCACAGGTTATGGGTCATAGCTAGGTTGTTTCTAATCATCTCAGGGACGCCTCCCCACCAGTTGGGAGGGGGAGCTTTAGGCCCTACAAGGTCCTTGTCCAAAGTGTCATGGCTAACTTCCCCTTCTGGGGGTGGGGGAAGATCGAAACCCCAAGTAAATATAATGAAGCTATAGGTTACCCTGGGACAAAGGTTGAAGAGGAGGGTACATGTTCTGCACCTGTGGCTCCTGGTCTTTTAGCCCTGAGGTCTTGGAAGCCTCAAAGTCAGGATGTTGTGTCCCCAGGCTTCTAATGTGTAACTTATCACCATCCTAGCCTCTAGCTCATGTCTAACTGCCTACTCTATCAGTAAGATTGTCTAAAATTACATGCATTATCATTGCATATTATATGTGTACAATCACAATATATAGTTATCCATATAAATAGGTGAATTTTATGTAAGTAAAGCAAGTTTATATAAAGCCAGTGGGTGGTAGCCGGCCCACTGGGGATAACTTAGGATCAAGACCAGAGTTAAGGAGGGTCCCAATTCCCAAAGTCCATTTCTGTTTGTATTTCAGCGTAAGAGTGCACCCTCTTAAGCCTGAATTCTGGCAACCCAAGTCACAGCTGGCCTGGATATGCCTAAGGATGCCCTAAACCAGAGCCACCTGCATTCCCTTCCTCATGATGCACATTGATTGGGGGGTGGAGGGGAGGTCTTTCCTTTCCTAGGAAGTGGTTTATTTTCTCTCCTCCAGTAAAGATCCTGTAAACAACCACCCAAAACACCCAGTCCTTTCCGACGTGGTCCTTTCAAAGCCAGAACCTTTCAACTCTAACAGGAAATCCTTTATTTTTTCCCTTCATTTCAAATCTGAGAGGTTACCTGAATGTTCTAGTGGAGTTTTCAGTTCTCCCTTAGAACCGAGGCCCTGTTCAGCAGCTTGTACTCCCACTGCTGGCCCGGGTTCAGCCATGACAGAGAATCAGGTGGAATGACTCTGGACAGGGGCTGATATCAGATCCTTTCTGATTTAATTGGGAGGAGCAAACTGGGATCAGGCTCAGGATGTAAGACAGAGTTCAGGGACCAGGAGGTACTACTCCTGAACATCCCTTTTTCAACAACTGCTCCTCGGCTCACATCCCAAACACCACACAAGCACATGCACACATACAACACATGACTATACACACTGACCTCACCTACCACTCTCCTCTCTCATTCTTTCTCTGGCTCCTCTGGCCACTTCCCATACCAGGCATACTCTAACCTCGGGACCTTTGTACTGACTGTTTCTCTGCCTGGTATACTCTTCCTCTGCACAGCCTCATGGATCATTCCTTGACTTTCTTTTAGTCTTTGCTCAATTGACACTTTTTTCATTGAAGCTTTTCCTCACCACCTTATTTAAAATTCATAGTTCCCTCCTGTCACATTCCCAGTGTTCCCACTTTTCTCTATTTTCCCCATAGCACTAAGCATTTCTTATATATTATTTAATTTATTATATTTATTTCCTGTCTCCCTCAACCATAAGGTAAGTTCCATGACAGAAGTCGTGTTCATCTATCCCATTCAATGTTGTATCGCCAGTGTCTAAAACCAGGGGTCAGCAAACAATAGCCCAGGGTCAAATCCAGCCCAACCCTAGTATTTATGTAGCCAGCAAGCTAAGAATGGTTTTTACATTTTAAAATCTGAACAAAACAAAACAAAACAAAAAACACAAAAAAACCACACATACACACAAAAACAAAACCACTATTGGCTTTTTGGTGAGAGAAGCTGCTTCAGGAATTGAGGACATTACTGGGGCACCTGGCTGGCTCAGTAGAGAATGCAACTCTTGATCTTGGGGTTGTAGATCAGAACCCCCCCCCCCCACATCATGTTGGGTGGAGAGATTACTTAAAAATAAAAATCTTGAAAAAAAAAAGAGTTGAGGACATTGCTTCTTGGCCTGCAAAGCCTAAAACATTTACTCTCTGGCCCTTTACAGATAGATTTTATCTACCCCTGCCTGAAACCATGTCCAGCACATAGTAGATGCTGAAAGAACAAACGAATGAATGAGTGAATGACTGAATGACTACGATTTTACTTTCAGTTGAACTCAAACAGGAACTATGTGGCTGTGTTTAGGAGGAATTTGATTTTCAGAATTGCCTGGATCAAAGGGGAAGTACATGGGTATGTCTCTTGTTTATTAGAGAATGTGAGAGGAAAGAGAAGGTACATGTCAAACAAAGTAAAAGTAAAAAGTTAATAGTGTAAAGGGAAATATGTAGACGGAGAATTGAAAGAGGGCAAGGAAAAGTGAGAAGAGATTATGAAACCAAGGCATCATGGATGTGCGACAAAAGCATCACTATTCCTCATGGAGGCTGGGGTGAACAGCTTGAGCAAAGAAAAGTGCCTTACTCCATCCAGCCTAAAGACATTCGTGGACCACTTGATATGTGTGCAAGGCCCTGCACCAGAGGAGAATTCTAGAGGATAATTCAGAGGTGGCCATGTAAATGCCAGCTGATGAGTCTTATGGACTTACATAGTGGGTCTCGGGCTTTAGCCAGCATCGGAATGCCCTGGAGGGTTTGTTAAAACACAGATATGGGGCTCACTCCTAGGGTGTCTGATTCGTTAGGTCTAGGTTAGGACCCTGAGAATGTGCATTTTAACAAGTTCCCAAATGCTGCTGATGCTGCTGGTCCCACATTTCGAAAATCACTGGGCTAGTGTCCCCTCATTAGGGGTTCTTTCCTCAATGCCCCTATCCAGCTAGCATGGTCTTCCTCATGCCCCTATCCAACTAGCATGCCTTCTTACCCACACCTCCCTCTCTCTGGCTTCTCACCCTGCTCCATTATTCTTCACAGCCTGGGTCACCACTGGACACTGTAGGTTTTCATTTGTTTATTATCTGTCTTCCCATCTGTAGGAAGCATCATGAGAGGAGGGACTTCGTTTTGTTCCCTACTATTTCCTCAGATCCATGCTTACACATAGTAGCTACTCAGCAAACATTTGTGCAATGAAGAGAGCACAAAAACATAGAGAACTAAGTATGATACAAATCAGAGTAATCACACTATAAAAGACAGGTAGGACAAGGTAGGACTATTCATTGCTGGGTTGGGGGAGATCAAGACTCATGGGATTCAGAGCATAAGATCTAGACCTAGAATGAGCAAGATTCTGACAACAGGTGAAAGGCGGCTGGACAAGCAGTCCAAGTGGTTATTATCAGATGGATGCAGAATGGGATGTAAAGAGTAAATGGGTCAAAATGGGTCAAATAAGTTATGTAATCGGCAGGGCCTCCAACTGGGGTTTGTGTCGGGTATACCCTCCAAGGGCTACACAAACTTGGGTGGTTTCAAAGGAATCCATTCTAGATCTCCAGTTCCATTGCATTCCTTTTTAAAAATGATCTACCTATTTGTGAGTTTTAAGCAGTTTCAAAATAAGTTATTTTTAAAGCAGAAAAAAGAATACAACTATGTCACATTTTTAAAAATAGAAGATATAAAAATAATTTGTGTACGTATATACATCCTAATGCATACATCGTTAGCATGTGGCTGATTTCTTTCCAGTCTTTTTTGTCTTGGTATATGTTCTTACATAGTCATAATGCACAGACTTAAAAAGAAAGATGTGACTGAGAAAACTCAGAAAGTTGAGGTGTCACACTGTGTTTTAGTTTGCTAGCACACTTGGGAGCTTAAACAGCGGACATTTATTTCTGGAAATGTTGGAGGAAATGTTCAAGGCGTTAGCAAGGTTAGTTTCCCACGAGGGCTCTCTCTTTGGCTTAAAGATGGCTGCCATCGTGATGCCTTTCCACACGGTCTTTCCTCTGTGCACTCCTGGTATTTCCTTGGGTGTCCGAATTTCCTCTTATAAGGACATTAGTCATTATTAGGGTCCATCCTAATGGCCACATGTTAACTTAATTATTTCTTTAAAGGCCCTATCTCCAAATATAGTCATATCTGATATACTGGGGCTTAGGCCTTCAACGTATGAAGTTTGGGGGAGATACAGTTCAGCCCATACACACTAGTTTTCCTTTTCTAGCAATCTTTTCAAAACTACTGTCCTCTCACTTTACAAAAGGAAGGCATTCTCTTCACCTTTGCCAAAGCCTGCTTTGGTGTATCGACTTGGGAGTGTGAACACCTTCTGGGCTTCAAGTAAATACTTAAAATACTAGTATGGTATTAAGAAAGCCTGCAGCTTAAAAACAATTTTTTTAATGTTTATTTATTTTTGAGGTGGGGGTGGGGGAGGGTATGCAAAGCATGAGCAGGGGAGGGGCAGAGAGAGAGGGAGGCACAGAATCTGAAACAGGCCTCAGGCTCTGAGCTATCAGTACAGAGCCCAACGTGGGGCTCGAACTCACAAACCACAAGATCATGACCTGAGCCGAAGTTGGACACCTAACTGACTGAGCTACCCAGGCATCCCAAGAAGGCCTGCAGCTTTAACTGTAGGTAACAAATCCATTTGCCCATCAGATGGTTTCCAATTCTTTGGTAGAGGACCTGCTTAAGTTGTCACCTGACATCTATTTTCCATCCCCCTTCCATCACCAAAAATCATCCTTTTTCCCTCCCCACACCCTTAAGGATGGCTTATATTTATGAATTATTTTTTCTTCAAACCTGCCCTTGAATTTCATAGTAATCTGATTTAATCTGTAGTCAGACATTGAAAAGAGGGTTAGCAGGTTTGATCTGAGGAGCTTTACAATTAAAATTACAACAAATTTGAAAATTGAGAATGAGAATAATATAGATGGGAGTGGAAGATCAAGATAGGAGAAATGCTAAAGGAGCTAATACGTAGGGTCTGCAGTTATTAAAGGTGCACCTTATATTTTGCCCTCATAGTTCCTTGAGCAGATGGAACAAAAAAGAAAATAGTTAAATTTCTGGAAGAAAACCCATATTAGTACCTTAGGGAAGATGAAGATTTTCCTGGCATTTGGATTTAATGGCAATCTAAGGCTCTGGGTAATATTGTAAGCAATATCCTCAACAAGATACAGGTGATAAATGTGAGTTTCCTACAGGTGTCTCTTCCAGAATCCCCTTTTGTGAGCCAGAAACAACTATATCTAAGCCAAGTCACAACACAGTGTGAACAACCATGTATGGGTCCAAACAACCTGATCAAAGTGTATAGCTTTCTGATGTTCCAGAATGTTCCAAGGTTATCAGAAGAATGAGTAGGAAAACCCAGCCTTAAAACCACAACTTTCAACCAGGCTCTTGACTATTAACCAGCAAACCTCTCTCTTTGAGAGAGACTATAAGCAGACCTTTAGTGTTACCGACTGAGGGCATGGCCACATTATTTAAGGATCAGCATATGGACTGAAGGTCAGCATCCAGAACTTGTAAGAAGTTTTTGCCTACGAGTAAATGAAACCCCTACTCAAAATGGCTTGAGCCAAAAGGTAATTTATATTATCTCACATAACCAGAAAGCTGGAGGCAGGGCGGGTGGATTCATTGGCCCAACAATGTGTTTAGCTATGGGAGTCTAAGACCTTTAGTGAATTGTCTTTCACTCACTTCACTGCCTCCAACAAGCTGGTGAAAACTAACCAGTGGTGACCTTGTCTGATTACTTACATTTATTATAGCATTGTTCAGTATAAAAATGATCTAACATAGGATTATTCACTCTATCTTGATGAGACATTTCAATTAATATACATCACACACACACACACACACACACACACACACACACACACACACACACGGTATTCCTTTTGGGTATAGGTTAAAAGGTCCATGCTATCCAAAGTGTGGTCTACAGACTAGAATTAGTCTGTGGATTGTGACCAGTACTCAGCGAGACAAGTACACAACCTGAGAGCATCTGTGATTAGAAAGTTTTATAGCAATTTGATAGAGTAATTTTATATCTGTTCAATCTAGTAATTAAAAGTATGAGTTTTAGCACATAAAAATTTTTTCATTTTAGTTGTTTTTTATAAAAGTATCAGTCCACTACAGATCGGGCATTTAAAAACTAATCCTTGGGGCACCTGGGTGTCTTAGTTTGTTGAGCGTCTGGCTTAAGCTCAGGTCATGATCTCATGGTTCGTGGGTTTGAACCCCACGTTGGGGTCTGTGCTGACAGCTAAGAGCCTAGAGCCTCCTTCTGAGTCTCTCTCTCTCTCTCTCTCTCTCTCTCTCTCTCTCTGTCTTTCCTCTGCTGGCATTCTGTGTCTCTCTCTCTCTAAAAATAAATAAATATTTTTAAAAAATAAAAAGAAAATAAAATAAAAGCTAATCCTTCCCCATGCGCAGATTGAAAAGCTCTCCTCCAGGCAGGCACCTGCACTAATACGTTAGTGACCATGTAGGTGTTGTTTCCTCTCTACCATACCCTCTACCACACCCTCATTCCAGACCGGATCCTGTACAAGGCCTCCTATCAGGCCAAAGTCCAGATCCAACCTGCAAGCATTGGAAAAGATGAGAATCAGGATGTACCCTGCAGAGGAAGCTTGCACCATCAGCTATGAGGAGTTGGGGTACACTCTGCAAGAGACTCTCTGTGATTGATCCCCTTTGTTGGACTTGGCCCTTCACTCTGATTCTTTTCTCACATAAGAGAAGTCCAGGGGTCACCAGTGCAGGCAGTGGGGCAGTCCATGCAGTCCTTGGGGTCCTTGCAGCTTGCAGCACTCTCCCTCATGGTTTCATACCTCATGGTTTCAATCAACTGCTGAGCTCTAGCTAACACATCTGCATCCCAGGCAGCAGATGAAGGAAGGAAGAGGAACTTCCCAGCAGGCTTTCACTAGGTAGATATAGAGAATACTTTTAACAACCCATTGGTTTTCGTGTTCATTGGCATTCATGATTTCTAGGCCAGCCCTTTGCCCCCTGGGCCACTCAGCCATTAGTAGGACACATTTCTTCCCAGGATTATAACGAAGAGGGGTTGAAATGCCCTTCCTTGATCTGCTCCCATTGTATTGGTTCAAATGTTCTTTATTCTTACACCTGTGTGTGTGTGTGTGTGTGTGTGTGTGTGTGTAGGAATAGTTTCTAATCAGAATTAAATGGTCCATAAGCAGGAAATCCCATTGTGATGGGAATGTCCCGAATGGAACCAGGTGAGAAACGATGATCCCGTGGACATTTGGCAGATCTTAAGTTTTGATTGACGATGGTCCATCTAGGCTGCTTACCAGATTCTCTTTGTAAGCTGCACTTGTCTCCCCACCCCCTTCCCAGATCCTGGCACACCCCCAGGTTATCAGAATCTGTGGAAGGTGATTCTCTTACCCTCCTTTCTGCCTCCCACCTCTCAGTCCACCCTGCCAGGAATCACTGTTCTGAAGACAGCTGGATGTGCTTTCTTGTCCCTGGTGGAGTTTCGAAAAACTGAGAGGCTGCCCAACCTCTTGGAGAGGCTGCATGGAGAAGTCAGCATTATTTCAAAAGCCAAAATGAAAAGTTCACCATTAATATGAGTTGTCCTTTCATATCTCTGTAAAGGAAAGGACCCTGTGTTTAAAGACCTGGCATTGCCTCTGGCTCATTAGGTGTCCTTGGGAAGGACATTTAATCTGAGTCTCAGTTTCCTTATCTATAAAATGAGGGTAAAAACTGCAGAAGAAATGAGATTGTAGACATACTATGTAAACTAAAGGGTTCTCAGCCGAGATGAGGTGGCATTAAAATCATTGATAAATAGGATGTAGGAAAGAGAGAGATTAATTCTTCTGGGGGGATATGGGAAGGATTTTTGCAGAAGATCCATTTGAACTGGATCTGCAGAAAGGTTTAAAGACACGCATCTTATTTCCCCAGTGATGGTTGTGATTTTTGTCCCTGTCCTACCTCTCAACTCCCTTTGCCCTCACTCCTGACAGTGACATACCAAGGACCATGAAAATGTTCACATGCTTATTACAGGTTAGTGTCTATAAATCATATTTTAATAAAGTTGTTTTTTTAAAAAAAAATGTTCACATCTTTTGACCCAGTAATCCTGCTTTGGGGAAGAGGATTTTAGGAAATAATCCCCAGAGAGAAAGAGCAATATTTACTGCAGATGTGATTCAATAATAGCCAAAAAAAATAGAAACAAATGCTAACAGTAGGGCAATGGTCAGATCACTTATGCTCTAATAAATGCAGTGTGTATGAAATAACTATGAAAGGTATGTCCCAACATGGAAAATCAGTATACTATAGTGTTGATTGGAAAAAAGTGAATACGAAATAATGTATACACGCTTTAGCAGCAACACTACATGAAATTCGCATATTATCTCAGTTTGATACATGCTCAGTGGTTGAGAAATGCATACATACTGAAGCACCTATGGCACCTTTCCCTTGAGAAACACCTGAAACTTTCTGTAGAATTATTTGCACGGCTCCCAAGCCCATGGTCAGGGTGCTGGAGGAAGGGAACAAAAAAGAGAGAAAAATGAGAGAAATGAAGTCAAGTGAGAAAAAGAACAGAGAGGAAAAATACGAAGTAGGCTGGGTAGGAATTAAAGAGAAGATCACTGGGCCCAGGGGGACAGGACGACCTTTGCAAAAGGAGCTGCTTGCAAGTTAGCATAAGGAGTGGAAGGAGGAATATCTGAAATCAGACAGAAAGTTGTAACCCCAGATGGGACTGGGCGTGGCTCATTGTCCTGGCCCGAGCTGTGCTGGCGTGCATTTTGCACATTCCTGCATGGCTCAGTTCAAGTGGGTGCAGTTTTCTGTGGTCATCTGGTGTTTCTCCAAGACAAAATTTTGCATAAGCAAATGCAAAATCGCATTATGCTAAAAGTGTACCCTAATATATCATTCGTGTTGGAACAGATCTGCAGTTTTGAAACAAGCATTATAGCAGAACTGAGTGTACCTAAAGTTCAGTGAGAAGACAATAGAATTTTGCTCTTTGTACTAATACCTTTCCAATGATAATGTCTCATTTTGTCTCACGCTGGAATCATTTTCCTTCTTGGTTCTCTGGTACTAGATCTGTACCATTTTCAGAGGCAGCCGTTGAATTCAGTCTTGGAAGTATTCTGGTAATTTGGTTGATTGCTTCCAGTTTTGATATTGCCTGTTGAACTACTTTCAGGTGCTTACTAACTGTCAAAAGCCCTTGCTGTGGCTAAAAAGGCCAAAGGGTCTACTCCTGCTCACCCATCTGACCTTGCTGGTCTTTGAGCAGAGGGGCCCATTCTTGCTGAGGAACTTTACATCTGCGGTTCCCACATCTGCTCCAAATGGGGCCCCATCCAGACATCTGCCTACACTGCTCTTTTATCCTGTCCACATATGGCTCCCTCACTTCTTCAGGCCTCTGTTCCAAGGGGAATAAGCACTTGAAGAGGACTTCCCTGATCTTCCCAAATAAATTATTCTCACACCCACCCACATCACTCTACTCTCAAGTCTTTTCCTAATTTGTTTTCATTCATTAGCACTTTTACCCATCAACACTTCACACAGTATCTAATTACTTGTTCATTCCTTTGTTGTTCATCTCCCCCAACTGGAATATTTTGTTCTTAGGTGTTCATCAGTGTCAGGTACATAGTAAGTGTTCAATAAATAGTAATTGATGAATGCATGATCAGCATAGGTTTATTGAAGGTATAAATATAAATGCTAGGTAAAATTATTCGGGGTCAATTAACCCATCAAAAAAGTCTAGCACCAAATGTGTGCCTTGTCTTCAATACTTGAATGGCTATACCTGGCTGACCCTGGGGGAATGTGGAACAGGCCAATTGTGCCTTAAGCACCCAGTTTTCCCAGTCTGTTATTTTCCCATCCTCAATTGTGTCCTTATATCTAGTCTCCTGAAATTCTCTCTGCTTTATGAAAAGATGCTTTTACATAACTTCCAAACTTAGATGGCCTCTGATTTTAATTGGAAGGAAAACCTTAAGTTAGGCAAACAAAATTAAATTAATTAAAATTAAAGCCGGTGGGTAAATCAGGACTTGAAGAAATCTTTTGTATCCTCTAAAATAATCCCCTGAAGCCAGATGTCTAATCTATTTTATAGAAAGATAAAATATCCAGAGAACGCATTATAATGCAACCTTGCCCCAGGAGGTCTGGATTCTAATCGCAGCATCTAAGTAGCCTATACCATTGGCGTGGATTGTCTACAGAAGTTCTAGTTAAACATAGTCACTTACTTTACCCTGCTAAGCACACTTGATCTCATAAGGATCTTATAAGGAAATGTGTTACAATTTTTTAAAATTTTGGCAGATCTGATGCCTACCCACCTTGCTAAGTCGTTATTGACTCTCAGCATTAAACATAGAGCCAGAAGCCAAATGGTGACTATTGATCAATCCCATTCCAACAAGGAGATTTTTACAAATATAGTTTTGTAAGTACTTGTCCTCTAATTAGCTAAGACAAAGTAATAAGCCATCATGGTCTAACAACCTTCTTGCTGTATGACTGAGTGCAGTCATATAGTGAAGTACATTACAATCAGTCAGTCATCACAATTTATGCTGAATTTATTTATTTATGCAAATTTGAATTCTTGCAAAATTTATGCAAAATTTCAAGTTTGGTTACATTGTTTACCACATGGGAACAGGACTGTTTTTTAAGTTTGTTTGTTTGTTTGTTTGTTTATTTAGAGAGAGAGAACAGGAGCCAGAGAGGGCCAGAGAGAGAAGGAGAGAGAAAATCCCAAGTAGGCTCTGTGCTGTCAGAATGGAGTCCCATGCAGGGCTTGATCTCAGAAACCATGAGATCATGGCCTGAGCCGAAGTCAAGTCAGACACTTAACTGACTGAGCCACTCAGGCACTCTAGGAATAGGACTTTATGAAGATTTATTAACAAAATTAAGAAATAATACCTTTTTTTGCACTTGACTCAGATTGAATGTTATTTGACAATCTTAGGCAAAGATAATATGATCTATCACAAATCACTATTGCTTTTTAGTTATTTATTGAGTATAGTTGGCACACAATGTTACATTTATTTCAACTTAGTGATTTGACAAGTTTATACATTCTGCTCTGTTCACCACGAGTATAGCTACCGTATGTCCCATGAAATCATTATTATAATAGCATTGACTACATTCCTTATGTCATGCCTTTTATTCTGATGATTGTTCATTGCGTAACTAGAAGCCAGCATGTCCCTCTTCCCTTCACCCATTTTGCCCAACTGCCACCCCTCTTCTCTCTGGCA
This sequence comes from Puma concolor, assembly GCF_028749965.1. Taxonomy (NCBI): domain Eukaryota; kingdom Metazoa; phylum Chordata; class Mammalia; order Carnivora; family Felidae; genus Puma; species Puma concolor. Next base: position 12,674,341 of record NC_141677.1, read on the forward strand.
ACCATCAGTTTGTTCTCTGTATTTATAGGTCTGAATCTGCTTTTTCTTTGTTTATCCATTTTTTTTATATTCCACTTATATCTGAAATCACATGGTACTTGTCTTTCTCAGTCAGACCTATTTGAGTTAGCATAATACCTTGTATGCCCACCCATGTTGTCTCAAATGACAAGATCTCATCCCTTTTCATGACTGCATAATATTCCACTGCACACATGCATATTACATTTTCCTTATCCATTTGTCTATTGATGGATGCTTAGGTTGCTTCCATATCTTGGCTATTATCAATAATGCTGCAATAAACATAGGGGTACATATATCTTTTTAAATTAGTGATTTTGTTTTCTTTGGGCAAATACCTAATAGTGGATTTACTGGATCATATGGTAATTCTATTTTTAATTTTTTTGAGGAATATCCACACTTTTTCCACAGTGGCTGCACCAATTTACATTTCCAACAATGCATGAGAGTTCCTTTTTCTCCATGTCCTTAGCAACACTTGCTATTTCTTGTCATTTTGATATTAGCCTTTCTAACTGGTGTAAGGTGATATCTCATTGTGGTTTTATTTGCATTTCCCTTATGATTAGTGATGTTGAGCATCTTTTCACGTGTCTGTTGGCCATCTGTATGTCTTTGGAAAAATGTCTATTCAGGTTCTCTGCCCATGTTTAATCAGATTATTTGTCTTTTTAGTGTTAAGTTGTATAAGTTCTGTGTGTATTGTGGATATTAACCCCTTATTGGATATGTCATTTGCAAATATCTTTTCTCATTCAATAGGTTGCCTTTTTGTTTTGATGGTGGTTTCTTTTGCTGTACAAAAGCTTTTTATTTTGGTGTAGTCCTGATAGCTTAATTTTGCTTTTGTTTCCCTTGCCTTAGGAGACAGATCTAGAAAAATGTTGCCATGGCTGAAGTCAGAAATTACTGCCTGTGTTCTCTTCCAGGATTTTTATAGTTTCAGTTCTCACATTTAGGTAATTAATTTTGAGTGTGTGTGTGTGTGTGTGTGTGTGTGTGTGTGTGTGTGTGGTGTTTAGAAAGTGGTCCTGTTTCATTCTTTTACATATAATTGTCCAGTTTTCCCAGCCCTATTTATTGAAGAAATTACCTTTGCCCCGTTGTGTATTCTTGCCTCCCTTGTCATAGTTTAATTGACCATATAATCATGGGGTTTATTTCTGGGCTTCCTATAGTGTCCCATTGATCTACGTGTCTGTTTTTGTGCCAGCACCAAACTGTTTTGATTACTACAGCTTTTAGCATATCTTGAAACCCAGTATTGTGATACCTCCAGCTTTGTTCTTTCCCAGATTTCTCTGGCTACTCAGGGTCTTCTGTGGTTCCATACAAGTTTAGGAGTTTTTGTTCTAGTTCTGTGAAAAATGCTGTTAGTATTTTGATAGGAATTGGCATTGAATCTGTAGATTGCTTTGAGTCATATGGATATTTTAACATTATTCATTCTTCCAATCCATGAGCATGGGGATATTTTTCCATTTGTTTGTGTCATCTTCAGCTTCTTTCATCAGCATTTTATAGTTTTCAGAGTATAGGTCTTTTACCCTGGGTACACTTATTCCTAGGTTTTTTATTCTTTTTGGTGCAGTTGTAAATGGTATTGTTTTTAAATTCCCTTTCTGGGGGCGCCTGGGTGGCGCAGTCGGTTAAGCGTCCGACTTCAGCCAGGTCACGATCTCGCGGTCCGTGAGTTCGAGCCCCGCATCAGGCTCTGGGCTGATGGCTCGGAGCCTGGAGCCTGTTTCCGATTCTGTGTCTCCCTCTCTCTCTGCCCCTCCCCCGTTCATGCTCTGTCTCTCTCTGTCCCAAAAATAAAAAAACGTTGAAAAAAAAATTTAAAAAAAAATAAATAAATAAATAAATTCCCTTTCTGCTACTCCTTTATTCATGTATAAAAATGCAACAGATTTCTGTATATTTATGTTATATTCTGTGACTTTACTGAATTTATTTATCAGATCTAATAGGTTTTTTTGTGGAATCTTTAGGATTTTCTATATAAAATATCATGTCACGTGCAAGTAGTGACAGTTTAACTTCTTTACCAGTACGGATGCCTCCTATTTGTTTTCTTGTGGGACTCCTGCAGCTAAATCAGTATTATTTTCTTTTTTTAAAAAATTTTTAAACGTTTTATTTATTTTTGAGACAGGGAGAGACAAAGCATGAACAGGGGAGGGTCAGAGAGAGGGAGACACAGAATCTGAAACAGGCTCCAGGCTCCAAGCTGTCAGCACAGAGCCTGACGCGGGGCTCGAACTCACAGACTGCGAGATCACGACCTGAGCTGAAGTCGGCCGCTTAACCGACTCAGCCACCCAGGCGCCCCTAAATCAGTATTATTTTCAATGAAACATTCATGTAGGCCATCTAAAATGAATATGGGTCACAATATTCTTTCGCAGGAGCAGAGTAGAATGGCAGTTGCCAGGGGCTGGAGAGTGGAGAAAATAGGGAAGTGTTGGTCAAAGGGTATAAACTTTCAGTTATGCGATAAATTCTGGGGATATAATGTACAGCATGGTGACTATATGTGAGATGATAGATATGTTAATTACCTTTATTATGGTAATCATTTCACATATTCTATGCATATCAAATCATTACATTGTACACCTTAAATGTTTACAATTTTTATTTGTCATTTATACCTCAATAAAGATTGGAAAAAAGTGATTAACATGTGAAAGCTCATTGTTAGAATAAGATAATTAAAAGTAGGACCTGAGAAGCCATAAAGTTTTTGGATTGATCTCCTAATAGTTTCCTATAATATTATCTTGGGATGAACATTGTTTTGGAACATGACATAGTTACAAAAATACTCTCACAAATAGTTATCATCCTTTGTTAGGGGATGGTTATTTAATTTATGTTATCTTTATCTGAGATAATAATTGAGGTTAAGTTGTTTAAAATAGTGATCATCTTATTCACAAATCAGGTGAATTCCCCTGGAATTGAGACACTAACACATTTATTTCTACATAACATCTAGTAAATAAAGGAATCTTCCATAACCATATGTGGTCAGTGGCCAAACCTCACAGGAGAGTGAGATTAGAACAGATGTCTTTTTCAGTGAAATAGCCAGTTAAGCTATTTCTCTGCTCATTTGCCTGGACTTTTGTCTGAATAAACCATATAGAAAGTTTAACTTGGTTTCTTATAGATACAGCCTGCTTCCTGAATTTTATCTTCCTTTTGTCTCATCCAGATGACAGCAGTCAGTGAAAAAGTATGAGTCTCTAAAGTGGCAGGTTTAAAAAAAGATAATAAAAAAAAACTGGTGTATTATGTCATTGTGGGTTCATATGCTACTGCAGATATCAAATAGTTCTTAAAAGTACTACTGAGTTTTCAAACTGTTAGCTTTTATTAATGTGCACACAGTATTAGTGAGGCTCTGTGGACTCTGGAAAAGAATAGAACACATCAGCCTTTCCCCAAAGAGCTTATATCGGGGGAAAAGACACTCAAGACAACTAGAGAAAAATACCTAATTATTATATACACTTAGGAAATGACCAGGGCACTACATAAAATTAAGTATTCTATGATGAAGATTATGCATCTACATGTATTTAAAACTAGAAATCCTAAAGGAGTGGCTGGCTGGCAGCCAGCCCACATTGTCCTAGTCAGCAGCACAGCGTAGATGCCACATTCCCCAGCACCAGGCAGTGTTCACTGAGTGCAGGGCTATAAATAGGAAACGACAGACAGTTTACAGTACATATGAGACTTTAGCAAGAACCTACTGATGAAATAAGTGAACAGAAGCATATGTAAATACAGCATGAACATTATGTATAAACAACAGAGCAGATACACCTTGTGGATGGAAATTGAGGGAGAAACCTCTCCATTTATAGAAAGGCGGGAGGGTGTGGCAGAATCTGAGCTTTCGTTTCAGAGACACTGAAATTTGAAAACATTCAAATCCTGGCTTTCCCACTCTGGAACCGGGTGCATTATCTAACTTCTGTAAATCTCATTTCTCCACATCTACTTGAAGCTACTAACTTAGGCAACTGTTGCTAGTATTAATTCTGCTAAAACTAGTTAACATCCCACCATGTTGCTGGTATGTCTGTCTTCCATAGACCGTGAGCTGTGCACAAAAGGGATTGTGTCTTAATGGTCTTGGTACTTGGAACCAGTAAACTGGAGAAGTGCTCTTGCTCCTCTATTAGCCGAGGAAAATTCCGTGAACCAATAGGAGGTTCAGAAGCTGCCTGAGCACCAAAAACGGAGAGAATTCGTGAGAGGGGTGAGAGCATTCCAGGCACAGGCAATAGCTTCAGCGTAGCTCTGAAGCGAAACAGGAGGTGGGGTGGGGGTTTGAAGGAGGAGAGAGTCTGAGGCACAGGCAGGAAAAAGCCAGCTGGGTGTTTTCAGGCTTCATGCTGTGTGCAGGTAAGCACAGAGGAAGAAGAGGAGCCTCCAGACGGAGTTCTTGGCAATTCGAATGGGCAGTGCTGGGGCCTGGAAGCCCAGAGGTGCAGCAGCTGAAGCTAGGGGGGTGGCATGGAGTAGTCAGGAAGTACTTTTGGGGCAGGGGAACAGAGACAGAGAGCACTGCAATTCCCGGAGGGAGTTGAAGGAAAAGCCACTGCATTGCCATGGATTGCAAGCAGCCTTAGTCACTTTAACAACAAGACACACACACACATACACACACAGTAATACAATACAGAAGCTATGTATTGGTTGAGGTTAATATAGTGGTTAAGGTTGTCCTGGAGCTGATCCTGGACCAGCTTGGGTCACCTGAAGCCTTCCAGCCATGTGACCTTAGCAGAATGATTTAAACCTCTCTGAATCTCTGTGCCCCTCTTGAGTAAAATGCGGATGGGTCTCTGTTCCTGAGGGTTACTGCGGTTGCAAAGCCAATTAGTACCTGTAGAAACTTAGTATTTTCTCTGATGGCTAATGAATTTAAAGGAAAAAGATGTCGAGAGTAGAGCAAAGATTTTATGTTCAGAGGGTGGACTTCATTTGCTTTTTATGTTTTCTACTGGTTCGGGACTCACGCTCCTTATATTATGCTGAATTTGCTGTTTATTGGGAGAATTATTTCAAGTTGGGTCCTAGGTCCTTAATTTTAGTTGGCAACAGGCAAGAAAAATGTCCTGTTGACACCTCCAGGTTTTAACAGGTCTGCCAGCAAATACATACCCAACACCTGCTGTCCTGGGTCCTCCCCCCTGACTTCAAAAGGCAGCCTCCGGGCTCAAAACCTTACACCCAATTTTAAGTCCTCTCCCCAACCCCCATATCAAATTCAAAATCAGGTCTCATTCCTTCTTTCATTGTAATGCCTCGTAGATTCAATTCTTCTCAATTTCCACCTTTTCCTTTCTCATCCTCCCCCCACTCCCTTTTCCCTTTCAACAGTCTTGAATCTCCCATCTCTGTTTTCAACCCAGTGCCAAATTAATGATCAACCCATTCGTCAGGATACCACTTAATCTCCCTTTGTCAAGAACTCTCAATGGTTGTCCTGGGAGTGTTAGAGTGAGTTCACATTCCTAGGTTTGGTATTAAGCCTTCCTCCCAAATTCTCAACTTCCCTTTTCCAAATTCTCAACTGGGGGATGGCGCCTTGAATCCACTCGCGGCTCCACGTTCCAGAACGTCCCTTCCCCAGCCTCCTGATGAAATTTCATCCCTTCCAGAAGACCTGGTTTGTTCCCACCCCCCAATCCCCCCAGGAAGCTCTCCTTGGGCAATTATTCCGGCCCTACTGCCCTTTATCACTTGGGGACCCCACCCACCCGACCACTGAATTATTTTATACACTCGTGAGTTTGTCTCGCGGGTAGGACCCCATGTTTGGCCGAACGTCCACATCACCAGGCAAAGGATCCCGCCCGCACTCAATAACGCTGAAAATCTGGATGGATGTGTTCAGGAACATGCTCCTGGTCCAGTCCCTGCTTGCTAATTCCCAGCACCTACCCCCTCCTCTAACTGGGGCGTGACCCGGTGAGTCCGACCTCCGGACGCCCCCGAGCAGCCCTGGGTTGGGCTGTGTTCCTGAATCCAGAGCGTTTCCACGTAGCCCGCCCTCCCACTTAGCCCTGACCCGGGGACAGTGGTGCAAAGTCCCAAGCTCTGCTCTTCGGAGGCAACCGGGCTGGTTTCAGGAACCTCGGGCCACCAGCGCCCAAGACCTCGCAGGGGTCGAGGGTGAAGCTGCCGGAACCGCCGGGGGGTTTCGGTGTCGCCCCTCGCCCACGCCCTCCCCCTCGCGGCCATTGGGCAGCCTCTGCGGCGCGCCCTGTGGACGGGGCGGGGCCCTCTCCCTCTCCCCTGTTCCCCTCCCCTATTTCCAGGGGTGGGATCGCCGGGAGGCAGGCGGGAGGCGTGGAGGGGCTGCGGAGGGGCGTCCGGTTACGTCGCCGCCTTCCTCGGCCGTGTCCGCCGAGCCGCTAGGTTTGCGGGACCGCAGTTCGGGAACATGCTGGCCGCGATCCGCCGGAGCGGGGCTGCGTGGACGCGGGCGCTGCTGCTGCAGCTGCTCCTGGCGGGGCCCGGGGGCTGCCTGAGCCGCCAGGAACTCTTTCCGTTCGGCCCGGGACACGGGGACCTGGAGCTGGAGGCTGGGGATGACCAAGTCTCCCCAGCCCTGGAGCTGAGGCGGGCGCTCCGCTTCTTCGACAAATCCGACATCAACTCGGTCTACGTGAGTGCGACCCGGGGCAGGCGGTGGGGGCCGTCGGGGAGGAGGGCGTGGGGGCCGAGCCGGGGTCGGAAGGAAGGCCGAGGCTGGCAGGGTCGCCCGCGGGGCCGGACGGACGTGGGCGTCGTGGGCGGGGACCGGGACCCGCTGGGCGCGGGGGCGCGGGCGCGCGGGGCGCGGCGCTGGGTCTCCTGGCCTCCCGCCCCCGCCGGGCCCGCCGACGTCTCTGCGCCGCCTGGCCACTGTCGCCAGAGGAGCACGCGGGACTGGGGGGCTCGTCCCGTCTGCGCGGCCCCGCGCGCGCCCTCCCGACCCCGGGACCCCGGGACCCCGGGCGGAGTTTCCTCTCCGGCGGCTGTGGGCGGCATCGCCGCCGGGAAGTCGGTCCGCGTCTCGCTATTGTCCTGTTCCCTTGGGGACGGGACCCGGTCCGATGGGACTCGGGCAAAGGCGAGAGCTGGGTCGCAGGCGGCGCGCGGGCCCTGGGACTTCCGTAGGTGCCGGGTCAGGAAAAGACCGCCAAACCCGGCCTCTGCCCCGGGAATTTAGCCGACAGCCTGCATGTGTGAGTGTGGACTCCGGATACGTCTTGGCAATGTTTCTGCTCTCCAGTTGAGCTCGTTTCAGTCCAGAGTTTAGCGCTGGGAAAGCAGGGCGACCCGATGATCCAGTTTCCTGTGGCAGAGCACTGTCACCATGGGGGGCCCCAAAGGGGGAGCGGGCCCAGGTGGCCTTTAGTTCTCTGGAGCCTTCTCAGAACTGGCCGGGCCCGGGGACGCTGTCAACTTGGTAAAGTCCTTCCGTGCCGCCGCCTTCCCCAGCCGCGCACCATGTGGATTTCATATAAAGCTGTGCGCATTCCACAAGTGGGGGGAACAGCGCAAACAGCGGCGGGAGCCTGTCCTGCCCTTGAAATGGCTGTGCTCGTCGCCTGGCCGGGGCAGACCGTGCCTTGGACAACACCCACGTGGAGCTTGTCTGCTTTGCCTAAAAAGAAGGAGTCTTTCAAGTCCACCCACAGAGAGTGCTGCCCTTGTTGGCTGACCTCCGTGGGCCGTCTGGTGAGGCCTGTCGGACCCCTTCTTAGAATAAGATTTTTTAATTACATAGAGTAACATCCGCAGGATTGCCAAGGAAATCAGTTGTGTTCAAATACAGATACAAATATTAGAAATTGTATGAAGTAACGTGTGTATTTTTAGCCATTTTAAATATAAGGTATAAGAGTGGCGGGGGGAGGAGGGTCAGGTAATTACTGAACTTTCAAGATCATGAGGACTGTGAACAGTGTTTGAAGACACCTACAGTGACTAAAACGTGAAATGGGAATATCAGTGACTCCTATTGGTGGCAAGGTCATTAAGAGTTCCTACTACCATTTGTTGCCTGCATTCATAATGGAAGGAAATGCTAAAATATCGCTTAGGAGTTATTGAAAATAAAAATAAAATTTCTCTTTTTCCCTTCTTAACAGACACACCGAATTCTCTTCATGAGCCCCAAGTTCAGAACCCCTGTGTTAAATTTGAGACCTCCTGCCCTCCTTTACTTGTGGCATCAGACTAACCACATTACATTCTAAAGACCTAGAAAATCTATTGCTGAAAAAACGATTCCTGTCAAGCCATACCCTCCAGGTCTATTTGGGTTTACTCTGCACTTCAGGGAGAAAGAATCCCGGAGCTCTCTTGGTTGTATCTGCACCCCCCCCCGCCCCTCCCCCAAGGGTTCCCAGGAAGCTGTGAAATGGAGATTAGCCAGCAGGTTATTTCTTGGGGGAGGGCTCCTCACTTCCACACTTATGGAGGCAGGGAGGTGAAGAACTGAGCAGAGGCTGAGCCGCCAGCAAAGGTCTCAGCCAGCTCCCTGGGAGCTCTGGAGGTGGGGTGTCTCGAGCTGTCTCCAGTGTGCCTGAGAGGGCTCGGTCTCTGTGCCCTTGCAGCCATCAGTCACGGGTAAGGGCTGCCTTGGAAGGAAGCGTGATCCTGGGCCAAGCAGTTTTTCAATGGAGGCAATCCTCAAAGAGGGCCCACGTTGGAGGGCTGCGTTCCCAGGACTCGAGGGGCATCTACTGTGTGATGGCCCTGAATAAAAGGTGGACGGACAGGGATGTGTGTCTGAGCTAGAGGGTCTGCACGGTCCTGGGCACTTGGCTAGGAATATGAACATTCACTGAGAAGGAAAAGTATTGGGTGAGTATAACCACATGTGTCAGAGGACCTGCTAGTTTTATGTTATTTAATCCTCAAAACAGCTCCTCCTTCTTTTCAGATGAAGAAATAATAATAAACACTGGTCCCAGAATTCCAAAATCCTACCACATGTTTCCACCCAAATGCCCATCTGTCACTTCAGATTCCACGTGGCAAAGTGAAAATCACTCACCTCCCTCCTCCCCTCGGATACTTTTACTACTTGCGTTTCCTTGTTCATAGTACCTTATGCGGGTTCTTCACTGTTTTGAGGCTGCCTTACCCCTTCCTTTTATTCATTTATTCCACAGATACCTTCCAAGTGCCTACTATGTACCAGGCACTATTTAGGGCACTCAAAATACAAGTGAACAAAACAATCCTATCTTCAGGGAGTTTACATTCTAGCAGGGGAGTGGGACCAAGAAAACAAACAGCAAACATAGTAAGTAAATTATATATCAGGAGGTGATTTACTACCTAATGTAAAGGGTCTGGGATGGAGTAGGTATATGAATCAGGAATTTAGAAGAGAAGCCTAGGCTTTAGGTATAAATTGGGAATCATTGGCACATAGATGGTATTTAAAACAGAACTAAAGTGACCCCTGCAGGGGAGTATATGCAAATAGAGAAGAGGTCCAAGGGAGCCTCCATTGGTCAGGGAAAAGAGGAGGAGTCAGCCGTGGAGACTGACAGGATGTGGCCAGTGAGTTGAGAGGAAATGAAAAGGAAGTGGAGTCCTGGAAGCCAAATGAGGAGTGTCTCAAGGAGGAGGGAGTGAACCACCAAGGTTAAATGGGCACAAAAGGTGAGGACTGAAGAGTTGCCCATTGGCTTGAGTAACCCGGTGATCAGTTCCCCATTTCATCTTCACAGAAGGCCCTTGCTTCTGTATCTTTCTTGTCCTGTTGCAGTGACGCTTTCCAACAGTGTTGTTTCTTTCTTTTCTTTTTCTTTTTTTTTTTTTTTTGAGAGAGAGAAGGGGCTTGGGAGCACTTGTGCACTCAAGCGAGGGAGGGGCAGAGAGAGAGAGGGAGAGAATCCCAAGCAGGCTTCATGCTGTCAGCCAGAGCCCTACGAGGAGCTCAACCTCACCAGTTGTGAGATCAGGACCTGAGCTAAAGTCAAGAGTCGGAAACTCAACCGAGTGAGTCACCCAGGTGCCCTGATGTTCAATTTCTTTAGTGCCCTCCCTCCATCCTGACTTCAGAGGACCCTGGACTCCTTGGCCTGGATTCAGGGCCTCATCCTACCATTCTAGCTTCATTTCCAGCTTTGCCTTAACACTTCTAAGACAGTAGAATATGTCTCACTTTGGCCCTTTACTCATTCTTTCATTCTTCCACTTTCTCCATCTCTTAACCTCTCAGATTCTCTCTCATTCTCTAGGCCCTTCCTCCTTCCTAACTGACCGGTACTTGTGGACTGCATGCACCCCTCAGTCCTTAGAACTCTTCTGTAACTCCAATATTGTCTGGTTTGGAGCTTAGCATATTGATAAATGTTTACATAACTTAATCTGTTCAACGGGAGTATCAGTAGGTAATGCGGAAAGAGGGGGGTCTCTGGAGCCCAATACGTGTGGGCTTGAATCTCTGTTCTACCACTTACTTATTGTGGACCCTGGGTAAGTTATCCAACCTCTGAAAGCCTTATTTTGTTCATCTGCAAAATGGAAACATCATTGCCTTTCTCATGGAGTTGTGAACAATTCACTGAATTAATGTATTTAGACAGCTTATCATGTAGTAATGTGCTCTAAAACTGCGGGCTTTCTTCTTCATTGAGAGCAGAGATTGTGTCTTTTTTGAAAAAGCCCCAAACCTTTATTCTACACTTGATTCTGTAGTACTTTGGTGCTATACAGTTGATGTAACTTTTGAGAAAAGATGTCTCATCTGTAACAAGCTGATGCTAGCTTTATCAAAGGCATCTACAAAAATATGCCCCTGTGCTTTTACACATAACCAATCATCAAATCTGTCAAGGTGAAAACTCCCTGGTATTTCTTAATGCGTTGGGAAATACAGCAAGGCAGGAGAAAGCATTCCATCCAAATAGTATTTAAGCTTTCTGGCCATACACAGCTTTCTTAGAGTAATTGAAGTGCAACTTATCTATATAAACACACAACACATTTCAGAAGCAAGTGAAATTAACAGAAGCACCTGTTCTTTAAATTACTCTTGATCAGGAGCCAGGCTGTGATAGCGCATCCTGTTCCCTGGGAAGCAACCTACCTATCTGCAGAACCTACCTGACCTTGTGGTGGTTGCATGTGGGCATTAAGGCCAGCTTCATGGGTCATGTCTTGCAGCCGCATATGGACTTGGTTTTGCAGTATTGTTAGGGTAGTGGTGCTACTCCTGTGCCTACCATTTGCTGCATAGAAACATCCAGCATTGCACATTGGTGTTGGCGTTGGTCCATCAGGGCGGAAATCTTGTCAAGGTTCATACCCCTCGGTTAGCATCCACTTAACCAGATGGCCACGGCCTCTGTTCTCTTGCCCATTGTTCCTGCAGTTTGAACGCTTGCACCCACCGCATTAACCTTAGCACTCCTGCTCGAGAAATTAATTGCTTGGTTCTTTTGGCGGATTTCATTTTCAGTGTGTGTTCTCAAAACATTTGTGCTGCTCTTCTGAATGGGTTTTTTTTTTTTTTTTTTTTTTTTTACTCTCAGCTTTTTTAGCCTTTCCTTTTTTTTTTTTTTTTAGTTTATTTTGAGAGAGAGAGAGAGAGAGAGAGAGAGCGCGAGCGTGCAGGCACACGCAGGGAGAGGAGAAGGGGGAGGGGCAGAGAGAGAGAATCCCAAGGAAGCTCCACACTGTCAGTGCAGAGCCCAACGTAGGGCTCGGCCTCATGAAACTGGAGATCATGACCTGAGCCAAAACCAAGAGTCAGGTGCTTAACTGACTGAGCCACCCAGGCATCCCTCAGCCTCTCCTTCTTAATCGTGTTTGACATTTCTTTCAAGCTCTTTCACAGAAAACTTCAAGTTAAATAGGTGTTTCTCCATGTTCAACATAGTCCCATGGCTTTCCTTGGAGGTGGCAGCCCAGAGCTGTGGCCCCAGTTTGCTAGGAGGGCATTCAGGGTCCCATCCTAGTCGAGAGGTGGCCCGCCCCGCTCCCAGAGATCAGGTCCTATTCCCGTTGCTGTTACCCATAGAAGGGACACGCTTACTGGCACATGGGAAGTTTATGAATCTGTTGGTTGAGCCCAGGGCCAGCGCCTAGGGTCTACAGGTTGTTTGCTGCACAAGGGCCATGACCAAGGGGGCAGTGAGAGCTGGAGCCCATCCCACAGGCAACTGACCAAGCCCTAAACCTCAGCCTGGGACTGGGGCCACTGAGGAAAGGACACCTGCATTTGATTTGCCCGAAGGTGCCCCATGGTCTAGCAGAGGCCCTGGTTGAATAATAGAATACTTAAAAGATTATTAATTTCCAGTTGGGACTAAAATGAATCTGAGTCATTATGGTGATCAACTTTTTTTTTTTTTTTTTTAAGATTTTATTTTTAAGTAATCTCTACACCCAATTTGGGGCTTGAACCCATGACCCCGAGATCAAGTGTCACATGCTCTACCGACTGAGCCAGCCAGGTACCCCTGTTGATCAACTTATAGCTGAGGTCAAATCACTTCATTTCTCACCCTCATGTTTTTTCTGGTCTTGTTTTTTCTAAAATGAAGAGATTTGACAAGATTATCTCTGAGCTCCGTTTTATCTTAGATTTTTAATATTTTTTTTTTAAATTTTTTTTTTTCAACGTTTTTTTTTTTTTTTTTTTTTTTTTTGAGACAGAGAGAGACGGAGCATGAATGGGGGAGGGGCAGAGAGAGAGGGAGACACAGAATCGGAAACAGGCTCCAGGCTCCGAGCCATCAGCCCAGAGCCTGACGCGGGGCTCGAACTCACGGACCGCGAGATCGTGACCTGGCTGAAGTCGGACGCTTAACCGACTGCGCCACCCAGGCGCCCCAGATTTTTAATATTTTTTGAGTGACCAGGGGTTGAATATGTGCATTTCTATTTCAAGACAGTGGATATTTTTTCTCATAAAATTCAGTGCAATGTGAAGATATGCCATCCATTCACTCAGCAAACAGTTTATTGCCTAATATGCCAGGCATGGTGCTAGGCTTCAGAGATACAGATTGAAACAAGATCAGTTTCTGTTCTCAGCTTATAGTCTGCTGAATAGTCTGCCATGTCTGGGGAAGGCAGACATTGAACCAATGATTATACCCATAATTGACCAGTTGCCCCTGTGACAAGTGCTATGAAAGAGAAGCCCGGATACCGTGATGGCACCTGAGCTAGATGGAGGGGTCAGGAGAACCTTCCCAACCCCGCTGGAGCTACAGGATGAGTAGAGGCGAGGCCTGTGAAAATGGCAGGTGGGCAGGACTGTGCACGTTACTGTGCATGAGACCATGAGTGTAGAGAAAAGGAGTGTGTAATGTCACAGGAATGAAAGGCACTGTGAGCTAGGGCAGTGGCCGCAGACCCTTGAGAGCTATATCAGACCTTGTCACCCCCCAGGTCAGAAACCCTCGAAAGGTTTCCCTCGCTCTCCACGACATCCAGACTTCCCATCACGCTCCCAAAGCCTCCTGTGGCCCTGTCCAGCAGGTGTCTCCGCCCCCATCCCTCACCCTGTTCTCACCGGCCAGGCTCCAGCCACACCAGCTTGCTTTCTCTCCCCACCACAGCCAGCTTGTCATGCTTGGTGCTTGGTTTCCCTCTGCCTGGGACACAAGGCCCCGCTGTTCTGTGGCTACGCCTTCCTGTTGTGCAGCCTCTGCCCACACGCAGACCCCCATTTGTGATTTTTTTTTTGGCATGCTGTCTTATTTACATCATGGCATGCATCACCACCTAAAACCAGGTTGTTGGTTTATTAGTTTACCTGTTTGTTGGCTCTCTTTTCCACTAGAGTCTGAGCCCTGTGAAGGCAGGGTCTGGTTTGCCATATTCACCGCATTTCCCCCATTCACTAGTGGCCTGTGGCACATAGTGGGTGCTCTGTTATGATTTATTGAATAAATGAATGAATGAACCCTAGGCGTTTATCATCAGCGGGATGCCGTTAGACATTTCTAAGCAGATGAGTTACATGATTTATTTCTAAAAGATTCCCACTTTCTTTAAGGAATAGACAGCATGGGAAAAGAAGAAGCGTGAGGGGGAGAAGCCTATAGATTAAAAGATTAGGTTTAAGAGACATGTGAACCAAATGCCAGGGGGAGCACCTTGTCGTGTCCCGATTGAAACAAAGTGGCCATAAAAGGACATCTTTGAGACATACTGCTCTTCTAGAAGAGATACATATGGAAATATTGACAGGTGAAATAATTTGATGTCTGAGATTTCATTTAAAAGATTTCAAAAAAAAATATGCTCATGCATGGGAGGAATTGGTAAAACGGAAAGTGGAGCATGTTGGTAATTGTGGGAGCTGATTGATGAGTATATGGATGTTCGTTACGCTGTTCTGTGTGTGTTGACGTTTTCCCTTGTAAGTAGTCTGGTTTTTAAAAGTTTTTAAGGGGCCCCTGGGTGGCGCAGTCGGTTAAGCGTCCGACTTCAGCCAGGTCACGATTTCGCGGTCCGTGAGTTCGAGCCCCGCATCAGGCTCTGGGCTGACGGCTCAGAGCCTGGAGCCTGTTTCCGATTCTGTGTCTCCCTCTCTCTCTGCCCCTCCCCCGTTCATGCTCTGTCTCTCTCTGTCCCAAAAATAAATAAATGTTGAAAAAAAAAAATTTAAAAGTTTTTAAAAAAATTACGCTGCCTTCCAGCCAGAGGATTTTGGGGGGCAAGGTGGAGGAGAGAGAGTGAATTTCAGAGCCAGAGAGGCCTGCTGCCAGGAGCCAGAGGAGAGGCGGTGTGTGGATGAGGGCGGTGGGTTCCAGACCCATTTGGAAGGTGGGAACAAGGAGGCCTGCTCCTGTGTTAGCTCACTTGAGACATGCTGCTTTGCAGGGTGGCTCAGGTGCATCATGGGATGAGCTTTGTATCGTAGGGGAGGAAACTGCCACGTGCAGCTAAGGGACTTGTCATGGTTCATTCAGTTCATAAGTATGAGCTGGAACTTGAACTTGGATCTTCCGACTCTGAGTTCTGCGGTCTTTATACTATGCTATGTAAGACAGCACGTTCTTCCTTTCCTTTCTGCATTTATTCATTTTGATGAGGAAGTATTATGTGAGCCGAGGGAAAAATACAGGCTGGCCCCCTCCCTCCCCACGTGGAATATGTGTGATATTCCCCGGAGACTCCTGGCTACCCAAGAACAAAGGAAAGGGGTTTAAGGGCTTGCATGGTGATGTGAGAAACTAAGGCAAATGAAAAATTAAATTCTCTTACAGCCTACAGCCCATAGACAAGTGCTTGAAACAGGCAGGGTGACCTCCCTCTCTAGGAGCTCAGCTGCCCTGATGATGACACTTTGCTGGGGCAAAAGGGGATCTTGGCTTAACATTATCCTGACCCCTCAGGATCCTGTGAGTCTGCTTTAACATATAACGATTCGTTTGGAAACTTCCTTTATCCCAAATCCCCCAAGATGTATGCTGGCAATCATACTCCAAGCTTATGGCCCCTGGTATCCATCTGAAGGGTCTCATGACTGAGGTTTTACTAAATGGCGATAAATGGCGTTTTCCCAACAGCACCTAGCGCCTCAAGTTCCTGGAAACGTCGCTTCCAAAATACCTCAGAGACTTACCTAACCCCCTCCCAACCTGAAGGTATATAATCAGTTACCTGTCAGCTTTTTCTGCCCGTGGGTCCTGTCCCCATGCTTTAATACAATCGCCTTTTTGCACCAAAGATGTCTTCAAGAATTCCTTCTTGGGTGTCAGCTGCGAACCCTACCTTCATCCCAAACCCCTTCAATTTGACAGTATCTTATCAGTCCCTGTTCTGTATAGACTTTTGGGCTGGGTTTATGGGGCAGCTGTGATGAGTGGCATCACACATGGTCTCTGCTCTCATGAAGCTCACTAGGGCATGACACTACCCACCCCTACGTGACCCCACTCACCACTTATCAGATTACCCGCCACTGCACTACCCACCCCTGCGTGACCCCACTCACCACTCATCAGATTACCCGCCACTGCACTACCCGCCCCTGCGTGACCCCACTCACCACTCATCAGATTACCTGCCATTGCACTGCACTACCCACCCCTGCGTGACCCCACTCACCACTAATCAGATTACCCACCACTGCACTGCACTACCCACCCCTGTGTGACCTCACTCACCACTGATCAGATTATCCGCCACTGCACTGCCCACCCTTGCGTGACCCCACTCACCACTGATTAGATTACCCGCCACTGCACTACCCACCCTTGCATGACCCCACTCACCACTGATCAGATTACCCACCACTGCACTGCACTACTCACCCCTGCGTGACCCCACTCACCACTGATTAGATTACCCACCACTGCACTACCCACCCCTGCGTGACCCCACTCACCACTGATCAGATTACCCGCCACTGCCTGCACTACTCGCCCATGTGACCCCACTCACACTGATCAGATTACCCGCCAGTGCACTGCACTACCCACCCCTGCGTGACCCCACTCACCACTGCATTACTTGTGAGAAAAGTTGGTTCTTAGCCCCTAGGGAGCAAGTCTCTAAACTGCTTTTGTCCTCAGGTAAATTTTTTTCTTTAATTTTTAATTATAATGTTTCAAACACACACGTAAAAGGGAGAAAATATCATGAGCACCCATAGGCACATTACCTAAATGTAACAGTTGTGAGCCGTTTTCCCTATTTATTTCGTTAATTTCCCTTTGCCAATGTATCCAAAGTAAATTACAGTCCTTGTGACTTACATCACTATTTTAGTGTCCATTCCTAAAATGAAAAGAGCATTTCCCTATATAGCCAGCCTACTATTATCATACATAACAAAATCAATAATAATTCCCTATTATCCGTTTGTATCCAGTCCATATCACAGCTGTCCAATGTTCCCAAAGCTTTCCTTTATAGCTAGACTTACTCAGATGGGTTTAAAGAAAGACAAGCATTACATTTGACTGCATCTCTGTAGTCTGTTTTAATCTTATCCTCCCCCTTTTGAGTCATCAGCCTATTCAAGAATCACTGCCTGTTGTCCCGTAGAATGCCCCACCTTCTGCATTTGACCATTTCTTTATAATGTAATGTAATGACCATTTCTATGTATGTTATTCCATCCCTGTATTTTCTGAAAACTGGCAATCTTGAAAATAATTCAGGTTAAACATTTTTTTTTCTTTAGAAAGCATGTAGAATTTTATTTTAAAATTAATTCTGGAAATAGGAAGACAATGCGAATGGTTAAAAGAAAATTGTAAAAACAGAGAACAGGGAAATCTTCCCACCCTGGCCTCCAGCCTCATACTGCCCTCCCTAGAGACAATCACTATTCATGAGTTGTTGTTTTTTTTATCTCCTTGCAGAGAGATTCACAAATTACAAACATACGTGTATATACAACTACCCCCTGATTTTATATACCTCCTTGATTTTTTTAAATACCAGCTTTATTGAGATATAATTCACATACCATAAAATTCACCCCTTTAAAGTATACGATTCAGTGATTTTTAGTATATTCAGGAAATGTGCGACCATCACCGCTGTCTAACTATGGAATATTTTGATTCCCCTCAAAACAAACCTCATATCTTTTAGCAGTCACATCCCATCTCCTCCCTGCTCCCCTACATCCCTGATCCTTAGCAACCACTAATCTACTGTCTGTCTCTATGGATTTACCTGTTGTGGACATTTCACACAAGTGGAACCATACTATATGTGATCTTTTGTTACTGGCTTTTTTCACTTGGCATAACATTTTCAGGGTTCCTCCATGTCTCAACATAGATTGGTACTTTATTCTTCCACGACTGAGTAATATTGTTGTTTATTTGTCCACTCATAAGTTAATGGACATCCAGATTGTTTCTCTTTTTTTTTTTTTGACTGTTTATGAATAATACTACTGTAAATGTTTGTGTACAAGTTTGTGTGTGGACATCTGCTTTCAGTTCTCCTGAATCTGTTGTGAGATCTGGAATTGCAAGTGAAGGGGTTCAAAAGAAGTCTCCATAAAGTATGCCACTTGAGCATGTGGGTTATTTTGCGCTGAAAGTGATCAAGACCTAGTGGGCTGAAAACATTTGCACCTCCCTTAACTACCTAATGGATGTCAGTTGGGGGTCTTTCCCAGGATGAGAGTTTTTATCAGAGATAAGTTTTACCTGAGTGACCCATCAATGTGGCAGGGCAAACCTCTGATTATGAAAAATCTGCTCTTATCACCCCGTGAATTGCCCTGCTCTTCCATCTCATTCCCTAGCTCAGGATAAACATATATGCCTCATTTTACCTTCCTGTCTTGGAATGCCCCCATGCATGTGGTGTTCCTGTACATTTGAAACTAAATGTGGTTTTCTCCTGTTAATCTGTTTCGTGTCAATTTAATTCTTAGACCAGCCAGAAGAACCTTTAAGGGTGGAGTAAAACTTCTCCTCCCAGCACTAGGTCACGTGGTAACTGTTTAACATTTTGGGGGAACTATCAAACTGTTTTCCAACGTGGCTGCACCATTTTACGTGCCCACTAGCAATGTATGGAGGGTTCCAGTGTCTCATCTTTTGTCAACACTTCTTATTATCTGACTTTGTGATTCTACCCAACTTAGTGGGTGTCAAGTGGTATCTCACTATGGTTTTGATACGCATTTCCCTAATGGCTAATGATGTGGAGCACCTTTTCATGTGCTCATTGGCCATTTATATATATTCTTTGGAGAAACATTTATCCAAGTCCTTTACTCATTTTTTTATTTGGGATATTTGTATTTTTATTATAGAGTAGGCTAAAGATTATTGTATTTTTATTATAGAGTAGGCTAAAGACTTAACAAGAGTCCTTCATGAATGAAGTTGTGGCATACTGTATAACATCAGGAGGCAAGTGATAATCTGGTTATTGCTGTACTATCTGCTACTGATAAGGAGATGGCAGCGAAATCATGTCTGTCAAGTCATGTTTTTTTCCCTTGTGAACAGCAGGCAAGCTATGGGGTGATACTTCAGTCTTATGGAGGGGACCCCTTTCCCACCAACCTTTCAACTAATGCTTAGCATCCATTGATGGTCATTGCCTGACTCAGGTATTAAATGAAGGGTTGCCAAGTCGTATTTTAGTTTGTTTTCTGGTTTGCTTGTTTCTTTCTATCATTCTTTCTATATTTTATTATTTATTTATTTATGAAAATTTTTTTTTGATGTTTATTCATTTTTGAGAGAGAGAGACAGAGAGACAGAGCATGATTGGGGGAGGGGCAGAGAGAGAGAGAGAGAGGGAGACACAGAATCTGAAGCAGGCTCCAGGCTCTGAGCTGTCAGCACAGAGCCCGACGCGGGGCTTGAACTCATGAACTGCGAGATCATGACCTGAGCCGAAGTCAAGACACTTAACCGACTGAGCCACCCAGGCTCCCCTTTATTTATTTACTTTGAGAGAGAGAGAGAGAGAGAGAGAGAGACCTTAAGCAAGCTCTGCATTCAGTGCAGGCACAGGGCTAGATCTCACAACTCTGAGATCATGACCTGAGCCAAAATCAAGAGTCGGATGCTCAGCTGGCTGAGCCACCCAGGCGCCCCTCTATAATTCTTTGTATACTTACTAGCCGGCATACTTCTTTGTAAAGAGTAGCTTTCCCTCATCAACTGGGGCTTTGGGGTGATATTGACATATGGTCCATTCTGGAAAGGCAGATGGATACTTAATTCTTTCTTTATCATTTCTAATGTTCAAATGAAGGGATTGGTGTTCAAATTAAAGGGCTGGTGTAATCCAAATTAGGGGAGTTTCTGAGGCTCCAGTTGCCACAGGGAAACTTCTGATATTGATCTCTAGGGTGTCAAAGAAGAGCATGCTTCTCCCCAGTGACCGAGAGTTTAGACCAGCCCTTCTCCCTTCCCTGACTGGCTCCTATTCTGGACTGCTGAGGCACATTTCTACCTCTTTTTTGATAGACACACTAGAAGTGAACATTTAAAGACCCTGACCATTTTTAAATGTTGGAAGGTAATCTCAGGTAGAAATTCCCTGCAGAAGAGATGGGTAACTGATCCAAAGTCTCTCATTAGACATTAACTGGATTAAATTGAAACCACTGGCAAATCTCTTACCTAGGGGTAACTATTACCCCTAGGTTGTCCCTTATTTTTATGTGTGAAGACTTTTATTTTTCTTTCTAATTCAAGCCAGAGCCATTTCTCTGGCTCAGTGGGGTTAATGGAAAAGGTCTGCAGTTTGGACTCAAGAGTTTTGTTCTGGCACTTCTAGTGTGTGATCTTAGGCAAGACCTATAAACTGAAACTCATTTTTTCTCACGTGAAGAATGAAGATGATATTAATGCCTGCTTTACTAGATTTAATCAGATAATTGGAATAAAAATGTTTTGTAAAGTACCACAGAAGGGGGTAAGGCCATAGATCCCATATTTGCCCTCGACTTAAAATCAGTCAACCTCCTCCTTGATTGTATTACGGGCTTGGCTTTTTCCTGGACTTCGTTATCAAGTTTTCCTTTCCTTAGGCCCTTTTAGTTTCTTAGTTTTTTTCTAGCTATCCAGTCTTTATCCATGAAGCTATCCCATGAAGCTTTGCAACTTCCACTGTGGCTCACAAGTCTTCCCAAGTAGCCAGCAAATACAAGAGAAAGAGCAGAGGTTATGGATGCCAGCAAATGTGAGTTCAAATCTTGGTTCCATCACTTACTGGCTGTATGACATTAAACTAAATTATGTCCCATTTGCTTGTCTTTTTTATGTATGTGAAAAGAAATATGGTCGTATTAAATTTTTAAAACTGCAGACAGCTGTAGTAAAGGACTCCTGAGTTGGCAGTCTGTTTGTTGCCTTTCCATTCTTTACCCCAAATAATTTTACCTTAAATTCCTACTTTCTCCCACCCATGGAGTTTGCTTTTGCAACTGCATGCAATTTCATTGTCTTCTCAGTACAACTGAGTACAACAATTTGCATTTGGAAAACGACTGCATTTGTTTCTTATTTGTGCCTACCCTCTAGTATTCTTAACCACATCTGTTTTGGAGAGGGCTTTCCCCAACAATCGTAGGCTGCCTTCTGCCCTGGGGATCACTACTAGGCTCATTTAAGCCTCAAGAGATGGTTGTTTCAGCTTCTTCCCTGTGCATTTGAATGTAAGGAATTTAACATATTATTTATTGGGTGTCTGCATTTAGACTTTCTCCACTGATTCATACTGTCTGTCTTCAAAGAGGAACAAACATGAAACAGGAAGTGCTTTTTTAAAGGGGGAATAATCTCCGTTATGGGTTAGTTGCTCTACCTCTTCATAATGTCAGCTGAGTTGAAACAATTGTACGTTAAGTGGCTCCAGCTGTTAGCCATGTGGTGCTGGGCATTTCACCCTGGGGTGTTTTGTGATGTAAGCGACTTGTTCTGCGCTGTGCAAATGGATGAAGAGCCTATTGTTTGGTGTGTTCCTTGGAGTGGGTGAATAGATACATTCTTTATTTTTTAGATTTTTATTTATTTGTTTGTTTTTTAAAATAAGCTCTACACCCAACATGGGGATTGAACTCACGATCCTGAGATCAAGAGTCACACACTCCACTGACAGAGCCAGCCTGGCGCCCCTAGATAGTTCCTTCCTTCCTTCCTCCCTACCTTCTTCCCTCCCTCCCTCCACACGCCCAGCATGGAGCCCCGTTTGGGGCTCAGGATCCTTGAACTCAGGATCCTGAAATCAAGACCTGAGCTGAGATCAAAATCAAGAGTCAGACGCTTAACCGACTGAGCCACCTAGGCATTAGATACATTCTTTAAAGGGGGCATTAAGTTGTGCTAGTAATACACTGAGCTGAAGTTTAACTTTGCTAAAGGAACTTCTTTTTCCCAGTGTGAACTATAAGTAAGATTTCAGGGCAATATTTACATCGGTCAATGTACTGGAAGTAGCTGGTTTCAATAAAGAAGTGGTATAGACAATAATATTACATTATTTATTACAGTTATTATTATTATTATTATTATTATTATTACTCTGTCAATAATTCAGTCAGCCTTTCTCAGGAATACATTCAGTCCATAAGAGTTTTGTGGTGTAATCTGTGGAGGCCACTTTTAGGCAAACAGGCTTGAGCAATGGAATGCAGAAAGGGACACACTGACCACATGGCTGACTACAGACAGGCCCTCGGCTCTGATCAAGGGGCTACTAACAATTAGGCACAGTTACCAAAAGAGGGAGAATTCCATCCATCACCATACCGCCTCGCCTTCCCTCCTTAAAAGCAGCCCCCTCCCACTGCCTCCTTACAGACCACCTCTCCTCTGCTGTCCTGCCCACCACTCCCTTGTGTTGGATTCAGTAAACTTCTGTCTCCTTCATTCTGCCTCAGGGGGATGTTTTCAGGTGGGCTTCTACCTGATCATCACCCCACACGTGGGGCCCCCCATCTGATCAAGAGACACCCCCTTTAGACACCACATAATCTACAGCAAGGAATGTGCTGGTGCCATTGGGAGTCAGGGCACCTGAGTTGGGGCTCCAAGGTAAGAACTGTGTTTGAAGGTAAACTGAGGCATATTAAAAACTTTAAGAGTTTACTTGAACAAAAATCAATTGGCATTGGACCGCATCCATACCTAGCAGGTGGAAATGAGCTCTGAGGAGCTGTACAAAATGGAAGACTTTCCTAGCCAGAAGGGAGCAGGAACAAGGAACTTATACTAGGCGGAAAATGGATTGGTTATGGCCCAGTCCGTTTCCTTTTATTGGATGGTAGGGGTCTGTCTGGAGGGCAGATGACCTAGCTAGTGCTGATCAGGCAATTCCTGATTGACTGGTTTCTGATTCCATTTTGGGGAGAGCTGAAACTGTAATTAAGTCAAGTCTTGGTTTGGTGACGTGGAGCTCAGCATAAGCGACTCCACTGGGGCTTGTTGCCTTGTGGGTTTTTTTGTTTTGTTTTGTTTTGTTCTTAACAATTCTCCCCCTTTTTAAAAAGTTTGTTCGTCTATTTTGAGAGAGCATGCAAGTTGGGGGAGGGGCAGAGAGAGAGAAAGAGAGAGAGAAGTCCAAGCAGACTCTGTGCTGTCAGCTCTGCGGTATTTGCAGGTCATGACTTTGGGCTCACATTGCTTAAGTCAGTTATTCTCTTTGTTTCTTTTCTGATGATTTAGTCTTAGGAAGATCATCTGCTTGGTGGCTAGTGGCCGTAAACATGCATTTAAAGCTTCTGAGAAAACACAGTGTTTCAGGGAGACTACTATGATTATTATAAGGAGGATAATTCCCAATGTCTAGAGTGCTCTTTGGAGCCATGGCATCCAAGAACCAAAGCAGTCAGAATCAAATAAAGTCAAAGAAAGACCCCATTGAAGGAGTCACTTTTTTTCTTTAATATTTATTTATTTTTGAGAGAGAGAGAGAGAGAGAGAGAGAGACAAAGCGTGAGAGGAGGATGGGCAGAGAGAGAGGGAGACCCAGAATCCGAAGCAGGCTCCAGGCTCTGAGCTGTCAGCACAGAGCCCGACACGGGCTTGAACCCACAGATTGCGAGATCATGACCTGAGCCGAAGTCGGACGCTTGACTGACTGAGCCACCCAGGGTGCTTCAATGGCACCCTGAAGGAGTCACTTTCTTAAGCTAAGTGCAGCAAGTGATGCTGGCCATAGCACACACACCTCCTTGCTCAGCTAAAAGATAATCAAGGGCTGTCCTATTATCGAGAGCAATTTTGGGGAGGAAGGATTTGTGTTGGGCAGTTACTGCTTTAGCAGTAGATTCAGAGGTAGGTGCCACGGTTAGGGAGCATTGTCCTTGCATGCATTCATAAACAGAAAAAGCAAGTAGTGAAAAGGAAAAAGGAATAAAATCTTCATAGTGGAGGTGAAGATCTTGATCTGTGACCGTGGGAGGGGCCATCCACCTCGAGATGCTGTCTGCTTCTGGGGAGGAGCCTCCCTTGACGATGTTAATTTTATAACTCCACCTGGTGTGCAGTTCCAAACGTCTCGAGGAACCCTTTTTATTTGGGAGATGTGGACTTGAGGTTCAAGTACCTGAAGGTTGACTGCTCTCTGAGTAGTGAGGAGGACCTGGTATAGTTCCTTACATGGAGGTTCAAGGGCAGTCTTTGTTCTTAGTGATTCCAAATGAGAAGGGTAGGAGAAAATTGGAAATGTCAGTCTGGAGAGTTGTAGCCAGACATTTGAGGAAACTCGAAGAATTGATTTGAGGAATGTTGAAGAATCTGGTCCAATTTAGAGGTATATCACAAAAGCTCAAACACAAATGATCGGGAGTAGAATCTGATATCCACAACGTTACAGGGTGCCAGGGTGGCTCAGTCGGTTAAGCGTCCAACTTTGGTTCAGGTCATGATCTCAACGGTTCGTGAGTTCGAGCCCTGCATCGAGCTCACTGCTGTCAGTACAGAGCCTGCTTCGGATCCTAGGTCTTCCTCTCTCTCTGCCCCTCCCCTGTTCTCTCCCTCTTTCTCTCTAAATAAAAATTAAAAAAAAAATTATGATATCCACAAGGTTGTGTTATCAGTTTCTACTGAAATAATCACCCTTATTTCTATCAAAGATAATGATAGTCAGACTAATCTGTTTGTAAAATAAATTGAAAAATTACATTTGACCAGACTATTTGCGTTAAGTGCAGCAAGAATAGTGATTGACTGTATAGGCTCTAAAAATCCACTTTGCTGGAACTTTTCATAAGGAATCTTAGATTGGACTTTTAAAAGCCTCTCCAGACTAAGAAGCCAAGCAGGCCAAAGACTCACCATCAGACTTCACCTGAAATCCCTATAGGTTTGGGTGAATTTCTCTCTTCAAGAGGTCCCCAAGATATCCTGAGATTCCTATGGCTGCTGGGAAGTGACTGTCCTTACCTGGTTAGGCTGCCAGGAACCCTATAAGCAAGACACCAGGCTGGTTTTTCCAAGGTGCTGTTTTTGGCTCTGCAAAGTCAGTTTTAGTTTCTCAAAGCTGTTTGGTCCCATCTGATTCTGTGCACATTCTCAAATCTGACATACCAGTCGAAGCCTTGGTCATATAACCAATGTTTCCCGTTGTGTCCAAGGGAGAACAGATGCTTACTGAATTATGCAAATATCAATACAGATATGAAAATAACAATGCTAAGTTTCCACATTCTGGAGGAACCAGGTAGGGAGAAAAAGTAAATATTTAATGTATACTTACAAAGGTACGGGCACCTGGGTGGTCCAGTTGGTTGAGCATCCAACTTCCGCTCAGATCATGATCTCACAGCTTGTGAGTTCTGAGTTCTGAGCCCCGTGTTGGGCTCCCTGCTGTCAGCGAAGGCTGCTTTGGATCCTCTGTCTCCCTCCCTCTGCCCCTCCCTCAATTGCATGCGCGCGCATGTGCGCGCGCTCTCTCTCTCTCTCTCTCTCTCTCTCTCCCTCCCATCTCTCAAAAATAAATTAACATTAAAAAATTATACTTACAAAGGCAAACTTTACAAAATTAAAAAGTAAAAATGCTTTCCTTGAAGCTGAAAAAAACCAAAACATTAAGGAACCAGCAATGTCTCAAAGACAAATTTGTAAAAAAAAAAAATAATCCTCATTAGTTCATTCAGTCCCATGGTATTAATTCTTGTTCTGCTTTAATCCAGTTTGTCCATGAGTTCTGAAAATTCGTACCTGGTGCAGTTTTATAATCTTCAAGTTCCCAGAAACGTGTACTCTCGAGTATTTGTTGAGTCCTTTCCCCCAGTCTTTCTGATGATGAGGCACTTTTGCGAAAGCGTCAGAGTAAAATAAACATCCATAAGTGACAAAAGACATAAAATGACCATGTTTCAACATCTGATGACAGTTATTATAACAGAATTGTAATTATAATAGAAAATTTGGTTATTTCTGTGACCTACAACATTTTAAGAGATAACTGGAAATGGGACTGATAACATTACACCAGGAGGACATACCAGATTTTTAGCAATTTCACACAATTTCTACAGCACGTATATTAGTAACATGCATTTGTGCAATATAACCTAATAAAGTTTAGCATCTTGGCCCCTGGGTGGCTCAGTTGATTGAGCTGAGTGTTCGGCTCAGGTCATGATCTCATGTTCCTGAGTTTGAGCCCTGCTGTGCTGACAGCTTAGAGCCTGGAGCCTGATTTGGATTCTGTGTCTTCCTCTCTCTCTACCCCTCCCCTGCTTGTGCGCTCTCTCTCTCTCAAAAATAAACATTTAAAAAATTTTTAAAAAATAAATAAAACTCTTATTATTTCTAGTAGTTTTAATTACATATGTTAATTAGAATTCTTAAGTATTAAAATCCTTAATTCCTGGTGAAAACCAAGAAGTAAGCAATTGTAGACTGACAAATTTATAAATACATTTTATAATTTCTAGAAGTATATTCTTCCTAATCGTAAATTTTCCAATGTGGCACAGAACATGTTTACTAATACACCCTAAAAATCTTGACTTCCTCTAGAAAAGGAAGCCAAAGGATGATAAATAAGTCTGTGTTCAGTAATTACTGTTTCAGTGTTTTATCTTATTTGGAAATGATCTAGATATTCAGTGAATATGCATCATTTAACTTATCTTAGTATAACTTTAAGGTTTCAAGTTACGAAAAAGATTTTGGAAACTAGTTTTATGTAGACCTATCGTAAAGCATCATTGTTGAAAAGTTCATTTATAAACTTTTATCTTACTTGCATGCATTTAACTCACTTGTTCTGAACAGTTATGTTTAGGTAAACCATGAAAATTTCACAAGACATGAAACAGGTTAACCATTATCTGAAGTTATTTTTTCTTATTGACAAATTTCTGTAATAGAGAGATCAGTAGTTATTTGACTTTTAGTAAACCTATGTAGAATAAAAGTATTATATATTTAACGTTGATAACTCTAAATGAAACTCTAAAGACAAGCCTGTTTTAATTAAACCAACAAACTTAAACTAGCTTCTATGTACCAAATATTATCCTAGATCACTTGAAAAACCGTTGGGTTAGTTTCATATTTCTGAGAGCATACTTGATTTATAGAATGTGTTTTTGTCTTTAAGCCAATGAAAGAGAGCCCTTTACAACTTCATCGTGGCATTACTATGTGGAAGTAGAAGAAAAATCACACATTTATAATATCCATACGTAAACACATAGACAGATGCCAACAGAGATCTTCTGGCTTTTATTTTAAAATCTTTGCCGTGAGACAGGCAAAACTGTTTATAGACGAACAGTTGGATCCAAATTTTCTTTCTGGCGGATGGAAAGTTTATCTGCTCAGATGGCAGGTGGCTGAAGCTTTTTAGTAATATTTGTGGAAGAGACTTGAGATTTGTATTTGTCCTTGGCAAGTAACCTTATGGAGGCTGTGGACTAGATTTGGGCCCAGAGAGCTTTTTTAACTGTTTATATTTTTAAAAGCTTCCTCCTCCCCTCTTTTTCCCTTCTGTCTCAGGTGACTGTGAGCCTTGTTTGACTTACCTCCTTGGGGTATTTACATTTCAAAGAAACGTGGTAACATTTACATCTTCAAGGGACCTTGGGAGAAAGCTAGTTTTCTTCTAGGAGTTTTAGGGTCTATTTGTCTATTATCAGAAGGCTAGGGTAATTACTACTTAAATTGTTCCTTCATTTTCTGAAAAGCAGGAAGGTTCTGATTCCAAGTTCTGATCTTTTACAACATCTGTAGCCATTCTGAGATGAATAGGGGGGTTTTGGGAGATGGTCGAGATAGGTAGACTTTGAATTGTTTCTAGAGCTGCATTTCTGGTTTTGCAAAGATTTGTAAGATAGGGACAGTTGCTCTTAATTCTGAAAACTGGTTTATAGTCTTAAAGGTATCCAGGGGCCGACCGCCCATCTAACTACACTGGCTTCAATTTGCTTCTTTTTATCAGGGAGAAGATCTTCAACCAAGATGGAAATCACAAGATTCTTGTGTTCTAGATTTAGAGCTGTTGGTCTTTGGAATATTTTAGTAAATCCTTCCAGGAAAGACTTGAGAATGTGTTTCTTTCCCTCTGGGTTACATGGTTTCATTTTAGTTCAGGTGAGAAGGCCTAAAAAGTGTTCCTCTCATCTCTGAAGACCGGCTTCCAGGCTGGCCCACTTCTGACCATAGAGCTACTTAACAAGATCCTTTCAAATATCTTGTCAGGTTTCAACAGGCACAAACGGTAAATATTCCTGGCAGTATTGAACAATCCCTTGAATACAAGAGGCATCCCCAAAGAGGGTGTGGAGGATACTGCCTGCCCAAGATAACCACCAGCTGCCCCCAAACATAACGGAAAGAATGAAAGACTTAGTTCTCCTGAGAGCTGGCAATGGTTGATAGGACCCTAGCCGCAAATGGAGTGCAACGCACATCTCTGGCCAAATTTGGGGGGGCCCCCAACCTGACACAAAGCAAGATAAATAAGAAGGCAGTAGCTGTCCCCGGGAGAGAAAGGATCAACAACCAATGGGTACCCAAAAGTAAATTCTCGAGAGTCACAATTCAAAGACCTCATTGTTACAAATGTCTTTTTGCCTGCCAATCTGAATTTGGAAAGGAAGGGACAGCATGAAATTTTACCTTCCTCTCTCAACCAGGCGCTACAGATAGAGATCTGGGACAGCTGACTTTGGCGAGAATTCTCACCGTTTGCTGGCTTTTGCTAGTTTTCCCAGGATCCCATCTGTAGGCTCTGGAGGGAGTGGGGTGTCCCAGCAGGTCATATCCTGGTCACCAGAAACCATAGAGCAGGAAAAATAATTTTCCCTCTACCTTTTATGGTGAGTGCTTGGCTGAGACCCCTTTTTCTGTAGGATACCCCATAAATGGATAAGCTTATCTAGGTTAAAAGTTCTCCACTGTGGGCCACTGTATTTCAAGATTATCTTTGGTAAGGTCAACCTGTTTGTTCCTCCTTAAAACAAAATTTTATTCCCCCAAGGCTAATGCTGGACTCAGGCCAGCTTAGATTGGACCCAGATCTGGCAGATATGTTTCTTAGGACTTCTTAAATCTACAGGTTCCCCTCACAGCCTTTTTTCTTGAAATGTATTTATTAAAGAAACTGGGTATTTGCCCTTCACAGTGTCCCATACTCTGGATTTTGCTGATCATGTCCCTACAGTATCATTGAACATGTTCTTCTGGACCCTGTATTTCCTGTAAACTGGTGGTTAGATCTGGAGACTTGTTATCAGTTTGTATTTATGCAGACTCTTCTTTTTTTAAACCTCACTCCTTCTTGTTTTTTTTTTTTTTTAAGCTTATTTATTTATTTTGAGGTGGGGGAAGGGTAGAGAGAGAGGGAGAGAGAGAGAATCCCAAGCAGGCTCCACACTGCCAGTGCAGAGCCTGACATAGGGCTCGAACCCACGAACCGTGAGAGCATGACCTGAGCCAAAATCAAATGCTAGACGCTTAGCCTACTGAACCACCCAAGGCATCCCAACAGACTCTGTTTTCTATTTTTATTTTTATTTTTTTATTTTTAAAAGTGAAAATTTTTAAAAATGTTTATTTTTGAGACACAGAGAAACAGAGCATGAGTGGGGGAGGGGCAGAGAGAGAGGGAGACACAGAATCCGAAGCAGGCTCCAGGCTCCGAGCTGTTAGCCCAGAGCCCGAGGTGGGGCTCAAACCCGTAGACTGTGAGATCATGACCTGAGCCGAAGTCGGACACTTAACCGACCAAGCCACCCAGGTGCCCCCAGACTCCTTGTTTTAATCATTGGTGTGACGGACCAATGACCAGTGGGAAGGACCTCCGTTAACACATCATGCCGTGATCCTTCATGCGCTCACAGATGGAACTCACACACCTTCGGGCACTATTTCTAGAACAACCTTGGTATTCAGGGCTTATTCTGTATAAATCTCCTCACCCTATTTTCTAGAGGAAGTCAGGAAGGGACGGGGCTAACACATACCAGGCATTGTCGAAGCTTTGCAGCTACAGTAGTGACCAAAGTGGACACTGTCCCGGCTTTCGAGGGGACACACTGCCTCACGGGGAAAGCAGCCAGAGCTAGCACATGAGTCAAGAAGGTCATTACACAGCGTGTTCTGCAGTTGGAAGGACACAAACAGGAAGCGGGGACAGAAATGGGGGGCCAGGGAGTGAGGGAAGAGAGGAAAGAAGAGGAGGAGACTATGCTGGCTACCTCTCTTAGAGGCTGTACCTCCCTGAGCTCTGGAGGACGGGAGTGAGCCAGTTATGTGACTGTATGGGGCTGGGGAGACAGTGCTGCTGGTGGCAGGGTTGGAGAGCATGCCAGGGACCTTGGAGGTGGGACACATGGGACATGGGCTGGGAAAGGGAAAAGAATCACGGCCGACTCTACAGTTTCCTGGCTTAAGCAATGGGGCGAATGGCATGGATCGCTCAGTAGTTCCCACTCTGTTCCCTTTGGAGGTTGTAGGGCCCACGTCTGTCCTCCTGGCCTCTTAAGAACCTTCTAGGCGGGCGCCTGGGTGGCTCAGTCGGTTGGGCGGCCGACTTCGGCTCAGGTCATGATCTCGCGGTCCGTGAGTTCGAGCCCCACGTCGGCCTCTGTGCTGACAGCTCAGAGCCTGGAGCCTGTTTCAGATTCTGTGTCTCCCTCTCTCTGACCCTCCCCCGTTCATGGTCTGTCTCTCTCTGTCTCAAAAACAAATAAACGTTAAAAAAAAAAAAATTAAAAAAAAAAAAGAACCTTCTAGGCCCTTCCCTTTGTGTTCCCTGTGCTTCTGTTGCTTGCTTGACTTTAAGAAGGAGAAAAGGAACCAGACAATGGGAGCATCACACCCTTGAGAGGTTTGTACAGTGAGACTGGCATCCAAATGTAAGAGAATATTATTGTTCAAGTCAGCCATTAATCGGTATGTCTCAAACAAACAAAGAAATATTTACTGGGGAGTTTTTTCTTTTTAAAGCATATTTCTGTTTATTTATTTATAGTGAGAGAGAGAGAGGGGGAGAGAGAGAAGGAGAGAGAGAGAATCCCAAGCAGGCAGCACACTGTCAGCACAGAGCTGCCTGCGGAGCTCGAACTCACAAACTGTGAGATCATGACCTGAGTGGAAAGGACAAGTCGGATGCTTCACTGACTGAGCCACCCAGGCGCCCCCAGGAAGAAGTGTAAAGCTAAGAGTCAGACGATACTTCTGGATGTTCTGTCTATGACATTTATATTCTGTTGTCATCTTTCTTCGTTATCACCAGCAATTAAGCCACATGTACCATTAAAAAATGGCTGAAAAGTAATTGTGCAGGACAGATCCTAATGAGGGTTATGTGGTCTGTGTCCAAAGCATTTGCAGTGTTCTTGATACTTGTCTAAACACTCGATTCCCAAAGCAGTCCTTGTGATAATAGAAACAGCCCCGTGCCCAGATTCTAAATAAGAAAAGACACCGGGAATGTTTTCAAAATTGTGGGACTGACTTAAATGCCACCAGAAACAGCTTTTTTTTCAACATTTATTTATTTTTGGGACAGAGAGAGACAGAGCATGAACGGGGGAGGGGCAGAGAGAGAGGGAGACACAGAATCGGAAGCAGGCTCCAGGCTCTGAGCCATCAGCCCAGAGCCTGACGCGGGGCTCGAACTCACGGACCGCGAGATGGTGACCTGAGCCGAAGTCGGACGCTTAACCGACTGAGCCACCCAGGCGCCCCCAGAAACCGCTTTTTAAAACTAAGTTGTGTGCATGTGGCCTCCGTGTGATCGCTTCCCACTAGCGGCTGGTAACTGCCAGCTTCTGGAGGCTTTGGGAGAGTGAGCTGTTTCCCACGCCCCCACACACAAGTCCCGCTGGGATGTCCGTGCGGGGAGATGTGTGGATGGGCTGGCGGGACGAGAGGGTGAGAAATGAGCTGGCAGCGCTCCTTCCCTGACTCCCTTCTCCGCAGCCTGCCAGCAGCACGCTCTGGAAGATCATCACTGTGCCAGATGGTGCTGGAAATTGTGTCCTCTAAACAGTTAACAGCCCGTGAAGACGGGTGTAAAGGGAGGGCTTTGCAAAGTCCACGCGTAACTCCCAGAACTCTTGTGGCTTTCTCTTCCCGGAGCCCAGATCTGCTCCACCCCTTTGAACCTTTTCACCCAGTTCTCGTCCTGTTGCAGGGTTTGGTCTTTAGTTCTCTTCTTAAGTGTCTACCCCGCCCCCTTCTCTAGTAGTGAGGTCTGTAGCGAGTGGAGGAGAAGGCTGGAGGAGGGAAGGGGTGGGGGGAAATAAGTGACTTGGAAAACCCAACCTCCCTCCCGCCGAAAGCCTTCTAATTGAGTCCTTAACAATAAAGAGTGCCTTGTTTGCATTCATGTTCTTCTGATCCACAGACTCTTAAAGAGCACACTAAGGTGCCATTTGCAAAATCTCTCCCATTTGATTAGGGCAGTTTTTTAAAAGTTGACTTATTTTTGAGAGAGAGAGAGAGAGAGAGAGCGCACACACACACACACACACACACACACACACATGCACGCACGCATAAGCGGGGGAGGGGCAGAGAGAGGGATGCAGAAAATCCCAAGCAGGCTCTCCACTGTCAGCACAGAGCCTGATGCAGAACTCAGACTACGAACTGCCAGATCATGACCTGAGCCAAAATCAAGGGTTGGACCCTTCACCGACTGAGCCACCCAGGTGTCCCTAGGGCATTCTTATTCACAAATTCTTGGAGTAAAAAGAGCAACCGGAGGGGTGTCCTGTGTCATCACAGGATTGTGCACTAACAAGAAAGAGCAAAGGGGTCAAAGCCTCATTCTTAGCATGGCTTTGCAGGAGACCCAAGCACTCCCACCAAGTGCCTTCCATCAAGGGGCTCTTTGTCCCCCTCCCTTTTTTCCCCAAGGAGTGTGGGGGTTAGCTGGATGAGAACACTGAGCTCTTTTTGTAGGGCGTTAAAAACTGATTTCAAGGAGGCTGTACACAGTGATTAAAGAGGTCCAACTTTGGAGTCTGGCTCCCTGGGTTCGAATCCCAGTGCTGACACTGGGTACCTTTGGACAAATTGATTTAACTTACCTCATTTTCTCCACCAGAAAAACGTGGAAAATAACAGTATCTAGTCTTATGGGGTTCTTCTAAGGATTAAATGTTAATAAGATGTCTGGAACATGGGGGCACCTGGGTGGCTCAGTTGGTTAAGCATCTGACTGTTGCTTTCAGCTCAGGTCATGATTCCATGGTCACATCTTGTGAGATCGAGCCCTGCGTCGGGCTCTGCACTGACAGTGAGGAGACTGCTTGGGATTCTCTGTCTCTCTCGCTTTCGGCCCCTGCCCCGCTCATGCTTCTCTGTCTCTCTCTTAATAAATAAATAAACTTAAAAAAAAAAAAAAAGATGCCTGGAACATGATAAACACTCAAAGTGTTAGCTATTATTTTGACAGATTAAACGAGACATAATAATTAATGATACCATAATGTCCCATTTACATGTACTTCTTTTTTTTTTTTTTTTTAAGTTTATTTATTTACTTGGAGAGAAAGCCAGCACAAGCAGGGGAGGAGCAGAGAGGAGGAGAGACAGAATCCCAAGCAAGCTCTGTGCCATCAGCACACAGCCCGATGTGGGGCTCGAACTCACCAACTGTGAGATCATGACCTGAGCTGAAACCACGGTCAGACGCTCAACCGACTGTGCCACCCAGGCGCCCCGACGTGTGCTTCTTCTTTTTTTCTTTTTTTAAGAGATACGCTTCCAATTTATTTTATTTATTTATTATTACCTTTTTTTAAGTAAGCTCGACAAGTGGGGCTTGAATGCACAACCCTGAGATCAAGAGTCCCATGTTCTACTGACTGAGCCAGCCAGGTGCCCCCAAATTGACTCGTTACTTATTGTATCGTCATCTGTTTGTGTCAATCCTTCCCCATATCCTTCTGGATCATGGGATCCTTGAAGGCAGAGCCTGGGTACTACCCACAGCACCTGACACAATCCTGGTATATAACGACTGCTCAGTTTGTTGGGGAACGTGATGAAGGCTTTCACAATGGCTTATGTGTGAGGGGTGCTTTGCGAGAGGCAAAGCACGCGTGCATGGAAAGCCCAAGATTTGAAGTTCAAGACACGTGTCCGAGGTTGGGTGACTGGTCTCTGCCAGAGTCAGGTCCTGTGATTCTCGCCCCTGGAACCTTCCACTGGGTCATCCTGCTGAGGAGGGCAGTCCCGAGTCTTACAGTTTGGGACCCTGCCCTTCTCCAGTTCCGTTGTATTTGCCGGACGGGGGGTGCCTGTGGCAGTGTTCCGTGAGTGGCAGTTCAGAGTCCCTGAGGAAGACGGTTTTTTTTCCCTGCATGCCTCGTAACTATGCTTGGTTTTGTACAGGTCACCACAAATGGCATTATTGCCATGAGTGAACCCCCGGCCAAAGAATCCTCCCCTGGGCTCTTCCCACCGACCTTCGGAGTAGTTGCACCTTTCCTGGCGGACTTGGACACGACAGATGGCTTTGGGAAGGTTTATTACCGGGAAGACTTATCCCCCTCTGTCACTCGGCTGGCAGCGGAGTGTGTCCAGAGAGGGTTCCCAGAAATCTCTTTCCAGCCCAGTAGCGCGGTGGTTGTCACTTGGGAATCCGTGGCCCCTTACCAAGGGCCCAGCAAGGACCCTGCCCAAGAAGGCAAGGTAAGCGCTCACCCAGGTACAAGTGCGAATACTCCACAGGTTAGCTTTGCACACTTCAGTCTTCCTTGAAGGAGGGAAAATACTTGAGTGAGTCGAGAAGCCATCTCTAGATCTGAAGTCACTGTTCAGGACATGCCTCTGTTTCTCCGTAGAAAAATAATTTCACTCCGCCATTATTTAATGTTTACAGTATTACAGAGGAGAGAGAACCTTGAAAGGTCCCAAACCACTCCCTTTAAACACAGGAGGTTCCAGGTTGGTGGTTCCCAAAGTGTGTACCATAAAACACCCAGTCCTGCACGAGAGTCCTTGAGAAAAAAGCCCCCCCTGGGCAAGTAAATTTGGAGATGCAAAACTTTCTCTCTCCTGGTGACTCACTCTGAAAAGTCCTATGATAAAGAAGACCGTGTAATTTTCTTTTTAAGTTTATTTGTTTATTTTGAATGAGAGAGAGCATACGAGCATGCAAGCAGGGGAGGGGCAGAGAGAGAGAGAGAGGGAGAGAGAGAGAGAATCCCAAGCAGGCTCTGCACTGTCAGCACAGAGCCTAGTGTAGGGCTCATTCTCACCAACCGTGAGATTGTGACCTGAGCAGAAACCCAAGAGTCAGGTGCTTAACTGACTGAGCCACCTGGGAGCCCCGAAACTGGCTTAATTTTTAAAAAAATTTAGGAGTCCCCAAACCTTTTGGCCAGATTCTTTTTTCCCCTCCCGAATAAGACCCGTTACATCCCACAGAACACACTTGGGGAAAGTCTGTCATGGGCCTGTGTGACACAGTTTGCTTTTTGTATCTGTGTGAGTGCCGTCCTTGGAAACTGCTTAAAACCTGCCATTTCTGAAGTGTCTGTCTGTCCCTGTCACTTGAGTGATAAATGCCCAACCCCTTGTGTAGAGCCCTTGCCTGCCTCTTGGGCCTAATCTCCCCTTACTTCTCCACACACCCTTTGCAGCACAATTTACACGAAATTATTAGCAATTCTCTGATCATCCTGCTCCCCGCCCCCCCCCAATATCTTGCACTTGCTTTCCTCTCTGCTTGTGACAGCCTGTCCCCGACTCCCACGGCTGGTGTCGAACTTGTACTTGAGCCTCCCAACTTGCACAGCCTTGTCTGCTCCCTCCCTCCCAGCATCGGGCACTTCTTTCTGTGGCTGCAATAGCACTTGGATACAACTCCCTTAAAGAATCTGCCCCCCATTGTTTTTTAAGAGTTTATTTTTAAGTAATCTCTACACCCAACATGGGGTTCGAACTCCCAACCCCAAGATCATGAGTCACATGCTCTACTGACTCAGCCAGCCAGGCACCCCTGTACCCTAGTTTTGCAATGTTTTCTTCACATGTCAGTCTTCCCATCTGGACCAGAAATTTTCAAGCACAGGGACCATGGATTTATAGGAAAGATAACCAGTATTTAAGGAATATCGTCTCTGTGACTGGCCCTTCATATTTCACACAGATCTCCTATCATTTCTGCGAAGTAAATGGTTTTCTCTCCATCTGGCAGATTCAGAAATCCAGGCTTAGAGAATTTAAGTAACAGGCCCAAAGTCACACAACCCATGATGAGTCAAGCAAGGATTTGCACCCACATCTGTTTTCTCCCAGAGCTCACGATTCTTCTTACATTGTGTTGCTTGGGCTCAACAGGTGTATGCTAAATGCTGTTGAGCATGATGTTTGAATAAGTTTCATAGTAATGGAAACAAATTCTGTGGATAAGAATTTGCTAACTTACGTAAGATTTAGGTCTAGAGGTAACATCTCTGTAATTTTTGGCTAACCTTCATGCAGAAAGTATTCGTTCATTAATTGGAAAATTTCATGTTGACAAAGGCTCAGAAATATTTAAGTGGAGCCATCCTGGAATACTTGGTTTTTGCTACAAAAATACTTTTACAATAAGGTGAGGATACTGCCATCTCTGGATGTTCTCTGTGTAGTCTGGGAAATAGAACAATTTAAGATCCATCGATATTTTCCTGAGTAACTCAACCTCAACTCATCTTCACAGAGAAACACATTCCAGGCTGTTCTGGCCTCCTCCGATTCCAGCTCCTACGCCATATTCCTTTATCCTGAAGACGGTCTGCAGTTCGACACGACATTTTCAAAGAAGGATGAGACCCAAGTTCCCGCTGTGGTTGCATTCAGTCAAGGTGTACAAGGATTTATATGGAAGAGCGATGGAGCTTATAACATATTTGCCAACGACAGAGAATCAATTGGAAATTTGGCCAAGTACGCTTTCTTTGTTCTTCAGTCGATTATCCCCTTCGTGATCATTTCATTATTAAGATGATCATTTTATTATTTTACTAAGGATGATATATGATATAATGGGCACTATGGAACATTACCTAAAAGTGTACCCACAGATGTAAATTTTGTATGTAGTTTTTTTATATTATGTAGTGTTTTTTTCCTGATTAATTAAAAGTAATACACTCTTAGGATGAGCAGGTTTCCTATTTTTTAGATCTCATGCTCATATGAAACTGTTTCTACCATCTCTTCTGCAAGTATAAAGTTAGAAATAAAAGCTATTCAAACCCTATCTCCTGCTATGAACCCAGGGCTGAGAAAAACTTTCTACCGCCACACGGACTAGGGGAGAAATTCTCACAACAGAAATAGTGCTCTCTTGGGCTATTTCGTAGAATTTGGCGGAAGCGGGGAAAGCTCAGACTACTTTTTCTGAAACTAAAATCTTTCCTCTCCCAGTATGCTTTAAAAAATGAAGAAAGAACACCCTCCCTCAACATCATATTATCAAATTGACTCTAAAACTCCCCTGCCCTTGACTTAATGGCCTGCTTAGCAACTGGCTTTATATGGGTGAGGAAAGCCCTCATTTATACTTCTTGCCTATTTCCATGGTGTAAATTCTCCTTTATTGGCCGCTTTCTGGCTACCCACTTCGTGTTGCTCAACCATGGAGCTCAGAACAGAACCATTCTCAGCACGCAGATGCGATAGATTTCAATAACTTCCAGAACATGTAGGCGATCGTAAAATAAATCAACGTGATGAGTTTCAAGTATTTGTTGCCTTTGTTTTTTTAATGTAATTTATTTAATTATAAGCTTACGTAATTTAATTGCTTACAATGGCTGTGTTTAATAACTGGCTTGCAAAATTGCTAACATTTAACAACTGGTTCTCATGAGCTGGTGCTAGCAAGGTCCTGTATACCCTTGCCTTTCCTGGAAGTCCCCGGGAGACAGATTGAATACACATCTTATTTCTGCAGGGCTTTCTGGATCCTCATCCCCCCGTCCCACCCCAGCATCTTGCTCAGTGTTCCCCACCGAGGAACGTCTGTCCCCTCCTTCCGCTGCAGAAGCTGGTCATTTTGCATAGTTTCTGATAGGAGCACTTCCGATCACAGACACATAAGAACAGTAAACATGGTGCCGAGAGGGAGAGATTAGGGTTATTCTGCTGTGTTTTTTAATTATAAAAGGCCTTTAGATTCTGAATCTCATTTGCATCTCACTGTACCTTTGGAACATAAAAAGGTAAACTGAGGCCTGTTGAAGATTCCATGGCTGATAGGCTTGGGATTTCTGATCATCCAAGTCTGTACTGTTTTCACTCACAACACTTCTGACACCAAATAGGTGGGATTCCCCCCCTCCCCAATACCAAGCAATACTCTAACTCTCTGGACATCCACTTGGTGTCCTACAATTCAGTTCAGTTCTGACACTAACAGCCCAGGGTGAGCACGGACCCCACTGGTTAAGGGCTCAGTCCC
Source organism: Puma concolor (assembly GCF_028749965.1). Taxonomy (NCBI): domain Eukaryota; kingdom Metazoa; phylum Chordata; class Mammalia; order Carnivora; family Felidae; genus Puma; species Puma concolor. Next base: position 12,712,735 of record NC_141677.1, read on the forward strand.
GCAAGACCGGCCCCACTGCAGATGCCAGCCACACTTTCCAGGTTGCCACTTGTACTTCTGATCAACCAGCTCTATAAATTGGGGGTTTCTGTGACCCCCCCCAACCCCACCCCGCTCAGGTTGGATAATTTGCTAGAATGGCTCAGACTCAGAGAAGCACTTTTCTTACTATCACCAGTTCATTTTATGTTCTTTTTTAACGTTTATTTATTTATTTCAAGAGCGAGAGGGAGTGAGAGTGTGGTAGGGGCAGAGAGAGGGGGGAGAGAGAGAGAGAGAGAGAGAGAGAGAGAGAGAGAGAGAGAGAGAATCCCAAGCAGGCTCCGCACTGTCAGAGCAGAGCCCAATGCAGGGCTCGAACTCACAAACCCTTGAGATCATGACATGAGCTGAAACCGAGTTGGACACATAACCGACTGAGGCACCCAGGCACCCCACCAGTTTATTTTAAGGGATACAAGTCGGGAACAGCCCGGATAGAAGAAATGTATAGGGCAAGGTGTGGGAGGGAGAGGAGGCTTGAACCCTCCATGCTATCCCTGGGCACACCACCCACCAACGCAAAAGCTCTCCCAACCTCATCGTTTAGGGTTTTTTTTTTTTTTTTACATAAGCATGATGGATAAACTCATCGGCCTTGATGATTAACCCAGTCTCCAACCCCCTCCCCTCTCTGGAAGTCAGGGCGTGGGGCTGAAAGTTCCAACCTTCCAACCTTGCCCTGGTCTTTCTACTGCCCCGCCCCCATCCTGAAGCTCCCCAGGGTTGCAGCCACCACTCGTTCATTGGCAGAGAAAAGCCCATCTCATCACTCCAGAGACTACAAGGATTTTAGGAGCACCGTGGCAGAACCAGAGGTTTCAGGCTGATGCCAGACCCCCAGGGCTCCTTCTGCTTGGTTAGTGAGGGCGGTTTGTGGTTGCTGGCCTGTTTTTAAGAAGCCCGTCCTTCTCCTCTAGGAGCAGTAACTCCGGGCAGCAGGGCGTCTGGGTGTTTGAGATTGGGAGCCCGGCCACGGCCAGTGGTGTAGTGCCCTCCGACGTGAGCCTCGGACTGGACGACGGAGCAGAATATGATGATGAAGATTACGACTCGGTGACACATCTGGGCCTAGAGGACGTGGGCACGACATCCTTCCCCTATGAGGCTCCGAGAAGCGGAGACCCCAGCATGCACAGCGTGCCCTGGGTCCTCTCCCCCCGCCGCCTGCCCACCGAGAGGCCCCCTGGACCTCCCGGACCTCCTACGGAGAGGACCAGATCTTTCCAGCTGCCGGGGGAGAGGTTTCACCAGCAGCACCCACAGGTCATAGACGTGGATGAAGTTGAGGAAACAGGAGTGGGTAAGGCCTTTGAGGTTGCAGCTGGTATGTTCCTGGACACTTGGGCTTCCAGACAGGAGTCCTGCTGGGGGGATGTCAGTTGCGTGTCTCACATGGTGGTTTGTGAGGACGTGAGCTGGGGAAGTAGAGGCAGACCCCGTTCTCAGCCGTAGAGCTTCGGTGGATGGGCCTGATGGCTTCAAAGACTCCAAGCCATCTTTTGGGATTAGGGCTGCGGTTACGGGGGACTGCTGAGCGGGCGTTCTGTCGAGTTTCCTCTTACTCGTTTCTGTCGTTTTAAAGAGAAAAGTGCTTTGGAATTATTTTGCAAGTCTGATTTTCTTATTGGTGACCTCTGGGATCAGAAATGTATTCACCCACCTGAAAAAACATTTTCGAAGTTTCTTTGGCTATTTACGCAGTTTATCTTTGACGTTTATTTCCTCTTGGTTTTGGAAGGAGAATGGTTGATTATTTTTCCTCCCCGGTCCTGTCAGCTTCAGAGTTGGTTTGTGAAGATTTAAAAATGCAACACAAACAGAGCCCTCTTTTAAAGATAGTTTTAAAATACAGTCTCTTCTAGTCAACCACGTTCTATCAGATTTTTGCTGCATTCTGAGGGAAAACCATTTGGGCTCCAGCGTGCTTTGATTTGTCGTATAAAAGATGTTCAAATTAAACTGTATTTACTACGTTTCACTCTTCAGGCTGACGCATAATCCATTAACATTCATATAAATGAGATGGTCCAAGCCTTTAAATGTTGTTTACTGCGACTCTTTCCTGCTTCTACTACGAAGTTTTAAGGTCCCCAGGAAAATCTACTCCGTTGCACATGATTCACTCTGTTTTATTTCTCCTTCTGATTTGTTTCATCCAGGTCCTTATACGTGTTTGTTCTTTTCGAATATCCCAAAGCATGGACAAGATCTGGTGGGCAGGGGAAGAGTGCTTACTTTTTAGGCACAGAAATGGGGAAATTACCCCTTACTGGCATGATGAGGACATGGGCTCATGTCTCAGGGCTCCCCTATACACGCTGCGCCCTGGATTTCTTGGGGTGATGCTAACAGCTAGCATATGGCACTCTGTGCTTACAGCTGGTTCCAGACTGATTTCCCCGAGACATGTAGGGTGTGTTTACTCGTAGAACTTGTTCCAGACTGATCCCCCCAGACATGTGGGGTGTATTTACTTGTAGGTGTTTAGTCTGGAATCTTATTCTGCTTTTCCCTGTCTAGGTGTCTCTGACATAACATTTGTGAAGCTTTCATCATACCTAGCACCAACAACTTATGGTGGTTTATTACTTGGTACTGGTAAAAGCCTAGACTTGAACCCCAAATATGTCTAGAACAGATGTTTCCTGTCCCTCCAATCCCACTGTTTTTATTAGAAAGGTCAGTCTCCTGTAGCCAGCAGTACATTCCCGGTGTTCTTTGAAAAGTCACCCACAGATACACAGGCCATAAGGGACCCACTGGGAGCTGGGCCCACAGCTAGAGCTGAAGTAATTAGCCACGTCTTGTGTGTTCAGCTCAGGGCCCGAATGTTCCCAGCTCCAAACGCCACCCTTATACACACTGGAAATTCCCTTCGGAGGGTGTAGACTAATCAAATCCACCACTAAAGGTTAAACTTTAATCTTCCCTCGTAACAGTCACTTATAAATTGGATCGTTATCCCCTCTGAAAGTCCATCCCTCTTGTGCTTTTGAAGTTCATTGCAAATTAATTTGCTCTGGATTATTAAATTTAATGAGCTAGTTCATAGTTCTAATGAAATGGACCTGGGAAGTAGGAATTTGAAATAGAAATTCTTTTTGTTTCTTGGGTCAAAGGCCTTTAGACCAAGGATGACTAAAGAATTACTTCGAATCAGCTTTTGAGTATAAGGGCTTCTGAGTTTTCCCCTGGGGAGAAGAAAGAGGCAACAAAGTTTTAAAATATTTTAGGTCATTAAAATGACACATTTTATGAGATAGATCTATATGTGTAATTTTCTTTTACCACAATAAATAACAGTAAAAAAAAAAATTTAGGGGCACCTGAGTGGCTCAGTCGGTTCATCATCTGACTCTTGGTTTCAGATCAGGTCATCATCTCGAGTGTTGTGAGTTCAAGCCCCACATCAGGCTCCTAACTGACGGTGCAGGACTTGCTTGGGATTCTCTCTCTCTCTCTCTCTCTCTCTCTGCCCCTCCCCCACTCACCCTCTGTCTCTCTCGAAAATGAATAAATAAACTTAAAAAAATTTACGGTCTCAGGGGCACCTGAGTGGCTCAGTTGGTTAAGCGTTGGACTTCAGCTCAGGTCATGATCTCACAGCTCATGGGTTCGAGCCCCGCATTGGGCTCCGTGCTGACAGCTCAGAGCCTGGAGCCTGCTTCGGTCGGATTCTGTCTCAGTTTCTCTCTGCCTCTCCCCACTCACGCTCTTGTCTCTCCCTCAAATATAAATAAAAATTAAAAAAAAAAAAAAAAGTACGATCTGCCCCAAAATGTCAAGCCCATGTGGCTACATTACCTGGATCCCATATTAAGATTGTATTTGGTGGTAGTAGCCTAATATCGATACAGTGATAATATTGATTGCATGACCCAGTACGTAGGATTATAGCATTTTATAATAATTTACCCTTGCGATGTCTCAAACCCCGTTTAGACCCATTTGCCTTCGTGGTTTGCGTACTGCAGCCACCATACTACGTAAGAAGCTATAGGTGTGAGCACTGTCCTGGAATCCCCCCAGCAGACGGGAAGGGCTTGGGGGCGCACAGTGTCATTAACCCAGCCTGGTCCACCGCCATGCAAACGCTAACCGGTATGCCGTGTTTTCCCTAAACAGTATTCAGCTACAACACGGATTCCCGCCAGACGTGTGCCAACAACAGACACCAGTGCTCTGTGCACGCGGAATGCAGGGACTTCGCCACGGGCTTCTGCTGCAGCTGCGTTGCTGGCTACACTGGGAACGGCCGACAGTGTGTCGCAGAAGGTACTCGGCTTTTGTGTGTTCCATTTGTGCGGGAGGAAGGAGGGAGTGGAGTTTCTGTTTTGGTGCTTGTTTTGAAAGGTTGGCTTTTACCCAGATCTCTAAAGGTGGGTAGTCTTTTTAGTAGGGCAATCATATTTAATCTCTCGTTCCCATTCTTTGTCATCCTCTCCTAAAGGGTTTTTCTCGGGGAATGCCCGGTTTTCTAGCACGGTGAGGTCTCTTTCTTTCCTGCGCTGTTTTTCCCTCCATCTTTGAAATGAGCCCATCTTCACAACTGCCCCTAGTGTTGGACAAAGGCTGAAGTTTTGAAATAATGCGGCCTGGACCTGGCATCGTTAATGCCTCTTGTTTCCCTCACTTTCTTTCCAACCTCCCGTGTGGCGCTGCTCGAAGACCTGACTGGCCTAATGGTTGTTAAGCCCCAGCTGGGCCAACGGGGGCGGCTGTAGACCAGAGTTTGTAGTGGGGAAAAGTCTAGTCCAGTCACCCTTCCCCTTGGGTTGTCCTTCCCCCATGCCTCTAAAATCACAGCACGATGATGGCAGAGCATAAGGGGCACGCCAATTAATTCCGGGCTCCAGACCCATGGGGGGGCTGACTGCAAAATGGATTCAGCTGTGGGCGGACCTCGGCTCTGAGCTCTGCACCCAAGAGGACCAGCCAGTCTTGATGTTCTCAGGTGAGAAGAATCCTCTCGGTGAAGGTCTAGGGGGTCAGACAGTGAGGCCTCCAGGAGGTTAGGGCCATAAAATTAAAACCAGCAAAACCCTACCATACTGAACATTTGTCCCCTTCAGACACCAAGTCACCTCACTTGTCACCGGCCATTTTCCTTGTGTTTCACCGGGAACCTCAACTGCTTTGCAAATTTGACTAAATAAAACTCAGTTGCAGAAATGGTTTCTGTTTTTCGCATCCCCAGCCATAGCTGTGGTAAAATCAGTTAATTTGCTAAAAACATTTCTTTTTCTTCTGGGTCACAATGAGATAAAGTGAGTTTTGTTAAATACTATCTGAAGCAATGAAAGAAAATTATGTGTACTTTTCATGTTAATTTAGGGGGATGTTTTGAACTTCTGTAAATGTAAATCCCACCCCACCCCCCAGGTATGGTGTGCCTTTGCTTCTTTGTTTTAGGCTTGGCTTTTATGCTTCTCACCCTGAGACAAGCTTCTAGAATCGACACTGAAAACTTTTCTTAAAGAGCAGCCTCCTTAGCTCTTTCTGTGCCAAATATCAGAGCTGGAAATGCTGAGCAGTTTGTGCTTGTTTTGCAAGCTCAGATATAACAAACTGTTCAGCTACATATTTTGATATTCTATACACGCCCCGTAATAGTTCTGTGGTTTAAATATTTGTTGGATTCTTGCTACTTTGGAAACATTTTTCTGGCTCAAGGTTTGGTGGAAAAAATTTGTTTGGTTTCCTTAACTTGGCTTTCCTGCCTGTTTCTGTAATTGTTTAGGGGATGCATTTTTTTCATATTAGTCGTCCCAATTTAATAGCATTCCCCAGTGCAGTGACACAATTTGTGTGCGTAGTTATTGTGTGTGTATGCTTTGGCTTGTCAGTGACCCTTGGGCATCCCGAACATAGTGAAAGGTCTTCTGAACATGGGCGATGACGGTCAGGTACAAGCCGCTCTGTCTAGTGTGACTCAACAGACTTCATTAAGAACTTAAATATGAGCAGAAAACTCTGCAGAGACCAAGTGAAGGAGCTGGGTGGGAAAGTCCTGTCCCTAGTACTCTAGGAAGAGAAACAAGATATGTGCCGTCAATAACTGATAGAATTTAATTCTTTCTTTTTAAAATGTTTATTTATTTTGAGATTGGAAGAGAGAGAGAGAAAGCAAGCCGAGGGACAGAGAGAGAGAGAGAGAGAGAGAGAGATGGAGGGAGAGAATCCCAAGCAGGACCCGTGCTGTCAGCACAGAGCCTGACACGGGGCTCGAACTCACAAACTGTGAGATCATGACCTGAGCCGAAATCAAGAGTCAGACGCTCAACTGACTGAGCCACCCAGGCGCCCCAAGATGTTGGAATATCTAACTTGCTTTATAGGTACAGGTCCCATCAGCCATGTTACTCTTTGTTAAAAGGCTGGCTTCTTTGTTTCTTGCTCAGGTTCCCCGCAGCGAGTTAACGGCAAGGTGAAAGGAAGGATTTTGGTGGGGAACAGCCCGGTGCCCATTGTCTTCGAGAACACCGACCTCCACTCTTACGTGGTGATGAACCACGGGCGCTCGTACACAGCCATCAGCACCATTCCCGAGACCGTCGGCTATTCTCTGCTTCCTCTGGCCCCTGTTGGAGGCATCATTGGATGGATGTTTGCGGTGGAACAGGATGGGTTCAAGAATGGGTTCAGCATCACAGGTAATTTATCTCAGACGTTGAAATTAATGGACCACACGATGGTGCCTGGGGCCCTGGGCGGGGAGGCGGGGGGGGGGGGGGGGGTGCTGGGGGGTGAATGCAAAGGGAACTTCCTGTCTGCAAAAACTTACTGATGAACATTTTGTGGCTCCAGAAAAAAGATTTTGAGGCAAAATCATCAATTTTTTCATTACTATGTACTAACTAAAGCTATCTAGAATTGCATTGTGATCAGGGAGTGATTTCATGTGGGGCGGGATTTAGAAGTCTCCAGCAGAGCAAGTGATGTCATTTTATACATGCTCACACCCCAAAGTGTGGGGCTCACAGTTTCCCTCATTCTGGTTATCAAGCCTGCCTCCAGATTCCCAACCAATCTGAACTGATAGTTGACGTTTCTTCAGTATCTGCTTGGAGAAAAGGAACCTGTCATTTCTAGCTGGTAAATTAAGCCTGATAAACATAATCCTCCTGCGTCTTAGAAAACCTGACTTTCCTTGAAGCTTCTTAGAGGCTGTGCCAGGGAAAGTTCAGTCTTTATTGGACACAGGGGCATATGGTTGGGAGGAAGGTTTCCGTAGAGTAGTCGTGGTCTCTGCTGAGGCCAGCAGCCCTGTGCGTGCTAGAGGCCCTTTTCTGGAACAGCTTGGGTGCAGGAGACTCTGTTCTTCTTCTCCGGCCACTTCCGGGACCTGAAGCCTGTTGTTCTGGGTCACAGGTACCTAGCCGCTGCCTCCGTTTTTTCCACCACTGCCTCCCCTCGCTGGAGCCTCAGCCGTGGCTTTGTTGTGGAAACACCCCAAAAGCAGGGTCTCTGGGCTTTACAAGGGTAACCCTCCAAAAGTGATGGAGTGTAAATACATGCTGAAATGTGGCCATTTTCAGAAAGGAGAGGATATGTATTTGGAAAAGAGTGGACCTACCCATAAGATATCTAACGTTTGGCCTAATATTTCTTCTCTCTGCCCCTCAGGCATATATATCCTGAGTATTATAACCTCGTTCATGTTCTCATGCAGACATGCTCTTTCCTTGGCAGACAGAGTTGAGCTTTGCAGTCAGACCCGCACTCCTACCCTGCACAGCATTTCATGCTGGTGTTGCTTTATATGGGGGGCTAATTAAAATGGTGATATTTTGAATTTTTTTTTAATGCTTATTTATTTTTGAGAGAGAGACTGATATGGGTGGGGGAGGGGCAGAGCGCGAGGGAGACATAGAATTTGAGGCAGACTCCAGGCTCTGAGCTGTCGGCGCAGAGCCCGATGAGGGGCTCGAACCCACGAACTGGAAGATCATGACCTGAGCCGACGTCGGACACTTAACCGACTGAGCCACTCAGGCGTCCCATCATTCTTTTGACTTTTAAAAAAAAAAAAAAAATTTAAAAATGTAAGGAGCGTTCTTGGCCCAAGGGCTGCCTGCCAGAGTTAGCCCTGGGGTCATTGTTTGCCAGCACCCCTGCTGTAATGGGAGTGTGCAAATGTGGAAAAGGGAAGAAGCCGGGAGAGGGGGCAGGTATTTTTGTTGCCTGTCTGGGGCTACTGCCCTGCACAGACCAAGGAGGTTTCCTGAGCCAACACCTGTAATAAGTGCTCCTCAGGTGGTTTCCGGTAGTGGCCAGGGTTTGCCCTAAGCCACTCCCCCTTCCTGACCACCATTTAGCTGTTAGGCTAATCATCATTGTAACTGGCATCTGGGAACGCTTGATGTTTGGCAAAGCACTTTTTAAAAAAATTTTTTTAAATGTTTGTTTATTTAGAGAGAGAGAGAGAGAGTGTGTGTATGTGTGTGTGTGTGTGTGTGTGTGTGACAGAGAGAGAGAAAGAGCGAGAATGGGGGAGGGAGAGAGGGAGGACAAGAATCCCAAACAGGCTCTGTGCTGTCAGCGTGGAGCCCTAGGTGCGGCTGGAGGTGTGGCTCGATCCCTCAAGTCGTGAGATCGTGACCTGAGCCGAAATCCAGAGTTGGACGCTTGATCGACCGAGCCACCCAGGTGCCCTTGGCAAAGCAGTTTGTAACATCCTTTACCTCTTCTGGTGTCCACAAGGCAGAATGGATCACTCCTTTATCACCAAGAAATGGAGGCTCAGCGGGGTTAGGGGACATGTGCTGGTTTACCCAGTCGGTACCTAGCACTGCTGGTCCTCCGTTCTTCAGCACCATTCCTGAGCCAGCCCATCTCAGATGCAGGGGTGGGGCTGGGAAGGAGTGTCTCTCCAATGCGCATCGCTCAGTGGGGCCGCATGGACATCCCCGCTCTGTCCTCCGCGTCGCCAGCTCCGTTTCTAGCAATGAGACTAAAGCACCTGTAGAGGAGGTTCTGGCCTCCTTCCCGCGCAGCACTGTGAGCCTAGGGCTGACAGGAGGGGGCTTCCCAGACGGCAAGGTGACAGACTGCCCTTGCTTTCCAGGAGGCGAGTTCACCCGCCAGGCCGAGGTGACTTTCGTGGGGCACCCGGGCAAGCTGGTCATCAAGCAGCGGTTCAGCGGCATCGACGAGCACGGACACCTGACCATCACCACGGAGCTGGAGGGCCGCGTGCCGCAGATCCCCTTCGGGTCCTCGGTGCACATCGAGCCCTACACAGAGCTCTACCACTACTCCCCCGGGGGTGAGCAGCCAGCGCCGTGGGGGAGGGGAGTGGGGCTAGGGGGGTGGGGGGCAGTCCCGGCCTCCCGCCCGCCCACCGCTGCAGCCCCAGCACTGTCTCCTGGGCTTCGGAGCAGGAAATAGATGGGTGCTAGCTTATTAAAATCACCTTTTCCCCTAATTACAGGTATAGTACACACTTGTAGAAAATTCGTGCAAAAAAGAGAATAAGCATAATGGTAAAACAATGCCATTATTATTAGATTTAAATGCATTTATTTCCTTTCAGCCTTTTCCCCATATGTGTGTGTGTGTATATATATATATATATATACATACGTATATATTTATATATAAAATACCCCAACATATATATGTAATATCTCAACATAGATCTCATAAGTCTCCGGGGATATAACGTACAGCATGGATATTATATCTGTATGTACTGTATGTATATATGTACATATGTATGTCTCTATATTTTAACCTGTTTTAAATAATTTCAAATGTACAAAAAAAGTTGAAAACAACACAGTTTACATTTGCCATTTATGCACCTTCACCAATTGTTAACATTTTGCTACCTTTACTTTACCATTCCATTGCGCATATGTGTGTGTGTATATATATATATGTATATATATATACGCATGTATATATATACATATATATGAGTATATATATGTATATATATACGCATGTATATACACGTATATATATATACGCATGTATATATATACGTATATATATATACGCGTGTATATATATACACACGTATATATATATATATATATATACGTGTGTATATATATCACAAATTATACATATTTTTTGAGAATAAGTTGTAGTTGTTGTGATCTTCCGTCCCCTAAATAAGTCACCTACTTTTCCTAAGAACAAGAACATTCTCTTATGTGGCTACAGTACAATGATCACACAGTCAGGAAATTTAACATTGATGCATTTCTATTACACATTCTACAGTTGGGTATATAGTTGTTATTTAAGTAAAATTGCAATTATATCACATTATCATATCTTCATTTTCAGTGGGCTTTGAAAACATTGCTTAGTGAGTCTGTACTATTATACGGCTATTACTTTAAACCATTCTATTTTCTTTTTTTTTTAATGTTTATGAATTTTGAGAGCGACCGTGTGTGCACACACACACTAGCACAATGGGGGAGGAGCAGAGAGAGAGGGAGTGAGAGAGAAGCCCAAGCAGGCTCCATGCCGTCAGTGCAGAGCTCAATGCTGGGCTTGATCTCATGAACCGTGAGATCATGACCTGAGCTGAAATCAAGAGCTGAACGCCACCCAGGCGCCCCTAAACAATTGTATTTTCTGAAGTTTAAGCTATTTCCAATTTTCCCATCTTGTAACGAGTTGAAATGACCATCTCCATCGGAAATCTTGACCAAATATCTGATTCTTTTCTAAGATTCAATTCCTAGAAATAGAACTGCTGAGCCAAACAACAGGAACTTTTAGAAGGCTCTTATAAAATTGCCATCCACAAAGGTTGTGCTAATGACCAAGGCTTTGTGGCTTGATTGGGCTCTCCCGGGGATGACAAGAGCTGGGGAACAGGACCCCAGTCTGCGGTCAGCCTGCAACCAGATGGTGTTTCTGGCAGCATAAGCACATGGGAGCTGGACAGGAGGCAGCTTAGACTGATCTTTTATTTATCTTCTGGCTTTTGTTATGAACTACATCAGAGCACACAAATATAAAGAGCCTTTTATTCTTTTTTTTTCTTAAATAGGAAGTTGAGAGTTTCATCATATGGGGGAAAAGGAGGCTCTTCTGAGTGGGGAGGGCTGTCTCTCTTCTCTGTTGAGGTTGGCTCACAGCACTTTAGTAATTTTTCAAAAACTGGTTATTGAAACCCATTTAGTGTCTCATTTTTTATATGGGAGAACTGCTTAATCTAGGGTCACACATAGCAGCCCCTATTTATTGAATCCTAAGTAAGATAACTTGCATGAAGCAGTTAGCGCTCTGCTGGTCACATGGTCAATGCTCCGTAGATGGTAGTTTATCTTAATAGTGGTGGCCCGCTTGAGACCAGAAATTTTACGTGCATTATGTCATTCGCGCCCCAACCCATGTTGTAGAAGAAACCGAGGCTAGAGTTGTAACCGGCCTGTGATCACACACCTTGTGAGTGGTAGTGCAAGGTGTAAGTTCAGATGTATCTGCTTCCCCGCGTGTGCTCTTTCCACCAGACCTTACTCTCTGGGGCGGTTCTGGGTGACTTCAGAACTTCTAAAGAGCACGTGATGAGAAAAAGGAATACATATTGCTGATGCAGACAATCCCAATAATAGTATGGGAATCTAGGTAGCAGAGCGAGTCCCAACACGGAAATACATGGCCTTCTGCAACCTGCTGCATCTGATCTCTCATCTGGGCAGGCAATCTTGCCAATGGTTTTAAAGTCCTTGACTAAGCCTCTTGCCTCCTTTGTCTCCCTGCCTTGTCTCCCTTCTACCCACCGCACCGCACCGCATCCCAGTGATCACATCCTCCTCCACCCGGGAGTACACCGTGATGGAGCCTGAGCAAGATGGCGCTGCCCCTTCCACCATCTACACTTACCAGTGGCGCCAGACCATCACCTTCCAGGAGTGCGCCCACGACACCTCCCGGCCGGCCCTGCCCAACACCCAGCAGCTCTCAGTGGACAGTGTGTTCGTCCTGTACAACCAGGAGGAGAGCATCTTGCGCTATGCGCTAAGCAACTCCATCGGTCCCGTGAAGGGTAGGAATGGCAGCTCAGATTGGGCATCGCGTGTCTGCCCGCACATCTATCTCCGCTCTCTTGTGCATTACTTTTCACGTTTTACTCTCAGTGAGAAGATGAAAATATGCTAAAATATGGCCTGACGAAATAATCTCATCACCTGTGATTCTTAGCTCAGGCGTTTCTGTTCTGCTAACCTAAAGCCTCTTCATTGTTCTGTTTGGGGTGAAGAATGCTAACCCGTTGAGTTACCCCACAGAGCGGACCATCCAAAAGGCTACAGCTGGCTTCAGCAGGGCATTTAGAGCACTCTCATGCTCAGCCTTGAATGGAATGTGTGCTCAGAGCCTGAGGAAATCTGAATAAAGTCTGATGAAAGTCAGGCACAGCGCCTACAATGCCCTTTGCCTGTGACAGCACATTGCTGGGGCTGAGGTCGGGTCTGTGCATGCTTCTGGCTGCGTGGAAGGAGCTGGCATTTGGAGAGCGAGCATGACATCTCGGCGTCAGACTTCACATTATCCGAATCTCCAAGCCCCAGGGGTTCCATATCTTTGGGGTTGGGTGTTAAGGTCTTTCTGTTTGTCGGTTATTTTTGGTGGGGTCCCCCCACACCCGGGTCACTTCTCCAGCTGACCACGTTTGTCCTTCCGTAGCCCCACAAAGGACAAGGAGGGCTGGTGTCTTTCTCCATCCTTTGACAACTGCAGCTCTGGGCATCGGGGTTGGTGCCTTTTTTCTTAAAAATGTGAATATTTTAGGCTTTGCCAGCTATGCGGCATCTGTCACAGGATCTCAGTTCTGTCATTCGAGCGCAAAAGCAGCCATTGACCATTCACAAGTGAATGGATGCAGCTGGTTTCCAATAAAACTTTATTTACAAAAGCAGGCATGGATCTGGAGGGATGTAGTTTGCCGATGCTGCCCCCTGGTGACACAGGAGTCTGGTTTCTTGTTCCAGGACCCACTGCTGTTCTGCTGGTCATCACCTGTGCCTTCCTTTCTGTGGAAGGAGGAAAACCTGCAGGCGTTTCTGAATACTCACTTGGCTTTAATGTCTCTCCTTCACAGACGGCTCCCCCGATGCCCTTCAGAATCCTTGCTACATCGGCACTCATGGGTGCGACACCAACGCGGCCTGTCGCCCCGGCCCCGGGGTTCAGTTCGCCTGCGAGTGTTCCATCGGCTTCCGAGGGGACGGGAGGACCTGCTCTGGTACAGCCGTCCATTCTGACTTGTGGGGGGGCTGGGAAGCGAGCTGGGAGGGGGTATCCAGATCCTGCAAACTGGAGGGCTGGGTGTGGCGAGGGAGCGTGGGTGCGGGAGACGCCGGTGGGCCTGCTGAGCCTGGTTAAGCCCCACACCCTGGGTTTCCCGTGGTCACGTTAGGGGTACCGCCCCTTTCTTCCATCTGGTCCAGTGCACAGACTCCGAGCAGCAGAGTAGAATTTAGAAAGCCGCACCGCACACAGGTTTAAAGGGAAGCTGAAGTCAGCGCTGTTTCTAACATTAATAATGTAACGGTCCCTGTAAGGAACCCAGGCACTGCTGGTGTCCTGTGCCCCGCAAACCCCATCTCATTTCTTCCAGCAGGTCTAGAGATCCATTCTTTCGCTTCTGCCTTTTAAATTTTAAAAAATACTTATTTATTTTTGAGAGAGAGAGAGCATGAGGGGGGAGGGGCCGAGAGAGGGAGACACAGAATCTGAAACGGGCTCCAGTCTCTGAGCTGTCAGCACAGAGCCCAGTGCGGGGCTCGAACTTACGGACTGTGAGATCACGACCTGAGCGCAAGTCGGACGCTCAACTGACTGAGCCACCCGGGCGCCCCTCATTATAATTTAATTTAAAAAAAAAAAAAATTTTTTTTTTTAACATTTATTTATTTTTGAGACAGAGAGAGACAGAGCATGAACTGGGGAGGGTCAGAGAAAGAGGGAGACACAGAATCTGAAACAGGCTCCAGGCTCTGAGCTGTCAGCCCAGAGCCCGACGCGGGGCTTGAACTCACGGACCGCGAGATCATGACCTGAGCTGAAGTCGGCCGCTTAACCGACTGAGCCACCCGGGCGCCCCTCATTATAATTTAATTTTTAATACATGCATGTAGACAGCTGGATCCTGATACGTTCGTGACGTATCAAGTCCAGTAGCAAGGGCCAGTTGGTGGATTCCTGACTCAGTGAAGAGTCCATACAGCAGAGGCAGCTAGTGCCAGGAAGTCAGGTGCTTCAACCAGAGCTCCCAACATCTGTGACACAGGGCTCACTGGTGACCGTAAGGAATGCTAGAAGTAGATTCCCCTAGTGCAGGAGCAGCATACACAAGTGTGTTTGGCCAGAAAGATGAGCAGCCCCCTTGAATGACTCGGGCGTAAGAATCTGGTGAGCCCAGAAGCCCTGAAATTTGGGAACGATGCCTTAGGTCTGGAATCCAACCCTCTGATGAATGGCATGCTTCATGTGCTGATTTAACAGAAAGGGTGACAGAGTGAACTCTATGTGAGGTCCTCGTGGGGGCATCTGAAATCATGGAGAGCAGGACCTGTGCTTAAAAGAACAGACTGTATAGTCGTTTAGCCAGCCTGCTGATAGCTTTGTACATGGGATAGAATTCAATCGGAGGCTCACCTTCCTTGGAACATACCACTGGGAAGGGATCTGATCGCCTCAGATCATCAGTTTTCCAATATGTCCCCAGATAGCCCAACAGTTTTGAATGGCTGAATTGGCTCAGGCGAATTTGAAAAAGCATGGTCCTGTGTGTGTGTGTGTGTGTGTGTGTGTGTGTGTGTGTGTAAGAGAGAGAGGGTGAGAGAGAGCACGAGTGAGCAGAGATCCCCCAGGGCTGTGAAGATGGTGATGGACACCATGCAGGGGGTCCCTCATTTCTTTGGGGGAAGCATATACCTCCTTAGTCTTTACATGGCCCTGTGTCTACTTCATATGCCAACAGAATGTTAATAAAACATGGAGATACCCCAACCCGCTGCTGCTGGGCCATGACATCTGGCTAATTCTTCCACTCTTGGTACCTGAGCTTATTGTAGAAGGAGCACTTAATTCAGTTCACAAGGCACAACCAGCCATACGTTGCGTAATCTATTGCTATCATAGAAAAGTCTCTGATGCAGTCACTCAGGAAGACAGGTGGTCATGTGGGGACTTGCTTTTGTTCTGGGGTTAGCCCTTGCTCTGGCAGATTAGCACCATGGAATGTGGGTAGAATCCCAGTCAGGCTGCTTTTTGTTCTGGGTCACTAGAACATGCCTCACAGTGTTAATGCATGGAGACATGAGGCCGTTGATAGGAAATTGCATTAAGCAAATCACTTCATGCATTATTTTGACCTGCAAAATGACTTAGAAGAGAACGATCCTTTGTAATTCAGTTTGGGTGATGTGGATATAATGATAGTTGGCATCCTGAACAAGCCCGGTGTTGGCGAGACACTGCAGAGTGACCCTCGAAGGTAGTTTGGAGAAGGTCTCCAGATGAAAACACAAGAGCTCGGGTGCCTGGCAGAATGGCTTCCGTGTGTTTCTCGATTGGGAGTCTGTAGAAATGGTTGTGGATAACCTGTCATCTCTTGAGCACACACAAGACACTTAAATCAAAGTGAACAAGTCCCCTCCTCAAAGAGCCTGGCCTTTATAAAAGGGACACATTTAGAGTTGTTGAAAAGACATGAAAAGTAGCCATTCTGAAAAAAACTAAAAAAGGAAGCAGTGATTACAGGAATAGTCCAGCATTTTCCTTTCGGGTTAGAGAATGAGCTGTGTGCGAGGAAATGTCTTCCCAAAGAAGAGTTTGACCAGATAATACAATAAGAAAAATAAACTTTGAACAGATACTGTGAGATTTTAGGAGGGACAGTTATCACCAATGCACTGTTTCCAATAAAGTAAGAATTAAAGTCCTAGCCTCAATTTACAGAAGGGTTTAAATTAGACATTAGGAAGAGTTTCCACACTCTAAGGACTGTGCACTTCTAGTGGGGAAACTGCTAGAGTCTTGCTCTAAAGAAAAAGTGTTACCCTGCTTGGATTATATGTGCAGACTTTTATGGAGGTGTGGATTGTGCCAGGGGACTGTCCCCTCCATCATCCCGTGAGCCCCGCCCCCATCCTGTTGGCCAGTAGCACCTAGGACATGAGGGATTGAGCTCCCTCCTAATCACTTACGTAGCTTTTTTGAAACTCACAGCTGCCCTGCCATAAACCTTCTGGGGGCGAATGGAACTTGGAAAACTTCCCCTAGCGATTTTGTTCTGTCCCTTTGATTGAAAAGCTTTGCTTCTGTGCCGTTGTGCTTTGGCAATCGCGTTGAAGCCGTGGAGTCCTTCAGTCTGTACAGGGCGTCCAGACATCTGTGCTGGGAGTGTCCTCTGAGGGTTACGCATGGAGACTGTGGAAGCCGGAATGATTTTTTTTTTCTCCTGTGTTGTTGGAGCAGCAGCTGGTGGATAGAGTTGTGGAGGCCACGCTTGCTCAATATCCCCGCGCCCGCACCCCAGTCTCATGGAAGAGGCTGCTGGGGGAGGGGGCTTTGTTCCGTGACCTTCCAGCTGTGCCTGGAGCCATCCTCTTGTGTGAGACCTTGTATCTTAATCGTGTCGCAGGAACGTTCATTGCAGTATATTTTCAAAAAGCTGTTACTGTTTGTTTTGGGGTTTTGCGTGGGTACGGGAATGGTGTGGCAAAGATGCTTATCTTGTGCCACGTCCACTAGGCCAGCGGGGCATTTGTTTTACCAGTGAAGAGACTGACTAGGTGGTGGATGCATGAGGCTTTGTCTCCCAAGTGTGAAAGATTCACCTTAAGGCATTGGGGGGGTGGGGGGGGAGAGTGGTGGGGGAGGGGGTGGAGGAGACTTGTCTGTTCTCAGCCATCATGAAATCTGTCTATGTGTCTGAGTTCTAGAAATGCTGGAAGTAACCGTGTACCCTCTGAGAATGAGGTTGGCATGGGAAAGACCTTGTGTGATTGTGTTTATTTCAACCCATCAGTGGACAGGTAACCAGGGTCCTGACAGGTTAGCTCGGTTTCTTGTCCGGGCCAACCAGGCTTCCTGTGGGATTAGCTCTAGATTGGACCCCGATGCCTAGAGGTCATGCGAGGGCCATGTTCCTAGAATTGGCCAAATCCATCCCCATGGCTGGTTGTATAAGTTGAATCCTTAAAAATTAGAATAATAGCTACATTTCTTGAGAATCCTAGGTGGTGCTGCTCCGCCTTATATCCATTTTGTGTCATCCTCAGAAGGACCCCTCAAGGTCAATAGTACTTTGCTTATTTACTAATGGGGAAGCTAAGGCTGACTAGTCAGCCACTTGCCCAAGAGCACACAAGCTGGTAACTGAAGGAGGCAGGATTTGAACCCCAGTATGTCCAGCTCCAAAGCATATGCTTTTTTGGTTCTACTTTACCCCATGTGATGGCTTTGGTATCATCATGCAAGAGGACATCACCCGGCTAGTTCATTTACAACCTTGTGAGTTAACAGCTTTCCTTTTAGAGCATTAAGCTCTAGGTAACATTCAAAAATTGACAGTCAGGCTTTACATTGTTCGACTTTGCTTTGTAACCGTAACTGGAGAAAGGTAATATTTTTGAGGAGCATATATTTACATATGTTCAGTAACCTAGGAGGCTTACTCATGGTCTGGATACTTGTCCGCACAGCTTTCTGACATGTGTGTACCGTTCTGGTGTTGGTGAACTCCAGGCTCAGCAGCTAATCCCAGGACAGGCACGGGAAGCCCACGTTTACAGCAGGAGGACCTTGAGATCTCTCTCGAAAGTTATGCCCAGGAAAAAAAACCACTATTTACTAACGCTACTTTTGGAATATAGAACAGTTTGTTTCAAAATTGATCCCTTCAAGGGCCAAAATGCTTTCTATTTTATTATACCTGGTGATATTTGAAGAAGTGGTTTTTAAAAGTCTGCCTGTTGAAAAAATTTGTTGTAGATATCGATGAATGTTCAGAACAGCCCTCGGTGTGTGGGAGCCACGCGATCTGCAATAACCACCCCGGAACCTTCCGCTGCGAGTGTGTGGAAGGCTATCAGTTTTCAGAGGAGGGGACGTGTGTGGGTAAGTTCTGTAGATAACTTTCCAAAACGTTTGTTCATACGGCGAAGGTGTTGCCCCAGGTAATTGTCCTGGCTGGGTTGGCGAGTGTTGGCTTCTGTTGTTGACGGAAGCAGTTTTCAAAGATGAATCAGACTTCATTCCCTACCCCCAACTACCCAGAGGGTCGTACGTATAATGAATAAGCAGTGTTATTGTCTCCTTTGATAAGCTTTTTTGCACTACTTTCCTTCTTATAAATTTCCTTTTAATTCTTTTCATTGTTTTAATACCTGTTAAAACAATTACACTTGTTTCTTCATTTGTTTTTTGTGTATTAAGTTTAGTTATTTTTGAGAGAGAGACAGAGAGGCAGAGAGAGAATCCCAAGCAGGCTCCATACTGACAAGTGCCCAGTGCAGGGCTTGAACTCATGAACTGTGAGATAATGATCTGAGCTGCAACCAAGAGTTGGACGCTGAACCAGCTGAGCCACCCAGGCATCCCATAATCAGTGGTCTTGAAATTCATATGGAGGGAGCACCTGACAGATGCTTTAGATTGAATTTTTCATGATTTACCTCTGAAATTCAGGGGCACCTGGGTGGCTCAGTCAGTTCAGCGTCTGACTTCAGCTCAGGTCATGTTCTCGCAGTTTGTGGATTCGAGCCCTGTGTCGGGCTCTGTGCTGACAGCTCAGAGCCTGGAGCCCGCTTCGGATTCTGTGTCTCCCTCTCTCTCTGCCCCTCCCCCACTCATGCTCTGTCTCCCCCTCTCTCTCTCAAAATAAATAAACGTTAAAAAAAATTAATAAAAATAAAATAAAATTCCATTTGGGACCATTCTGTGCATGGCTTTCGAATTTATAAGCCACAAGTAGTAGCCTCGTCAAAGCGAGTGACTTAAAGCTATTAATTGGGCTAATAATGCTTTAGGTTGGTGATGATTTTAGTCGTGATGGAGACAGGCCAACCACAAAGACCCAGATTATTTAGATTTCTTCACTTTTTTTTTCCTACTGCCGCACTTTGACCTGTTGGTTCCAAGAATTTTAAGTTCAAAGATTTGTGGCGATTTCCAGGGCTGGAGGGCAGCATGCTGAATGGACCATCTGAACTCAACATTTCTTCCCACCTTAAAACAGATTCTTCTTTTACGGCATCAGTGAACCGTCTCATCGCCCCTTCCTTGCTGTTCACTAAACCCTAACGTGCTTTCTGTTTGCTCTGTCTTGAAGCTCAGATGAGACTCCAAGGTCCCAGGGCGAGGTGATGTCTCGAGGGCAGGAGGGAACAGGCAGTTCTCAAATTTTGAATGTGACCCAAACATCTGTGGATTTAGAAAAGCCGGTCCCCTTCGCACAGAGTGAAGGTTTCAGCTCCGCTGCTAGGTTACTTCTTTTTCTTGTTCGATAGAGAACAACCATTTCTGTGTATTTGGCTTGACTTTCATGCTTTTTGAGATGAAGGCGATTCAAAGGTTTATTTTCTTTTTTAAAAAAATGTTTGTTTATGAGAGAGAGAGAGAGGGAGAGAGAGAGAGAGAGAGAGAGAGAGAGAGAGAGAGAGAATCCAAACCAGGCTTCACGCTGTCCATGCAGACAATGCAGGGCTCAAACCCATGAACTGTGAGATCGTGACCTGAGCCGAAATCCAGTCGGACAGTTAACCGACTGAGCCACCCAGGCGCCCCTCCAAGGTTTACTTCTCACGACAGCACCGTTTACATTACATTTGGGCTCAGACTTGGGTGGTGGAGTGTGCAGTCATGGGGCCAATGGCTGTGAGGCGTGATGTCGTGGGTTTCTGTGCCAGACCATTCCTGCCATGCACACTCACTGGAGGATAGGGCAGGGTGCAAGGCAGGTGGGGTGCAAATGTCTACTCCTAAGGCATCAGATTTTGAGGAAGACACTTAATGTCTCTGGGCGTCCACTCCTCAGACTGGATGCTGGGTTCACTGGAGCCCTTGGAGCCCTTGAAGAAGCCTCAGGAGCTGCCAGTGAGGACACAGGGAAGCCTGGGCAGATTTGGCTTCCACCCCAACCTCCAGCCTTTGATTTCTCTACATATCAGAATCTGGGCGAGATTTTGTTTGAATGGTGGATCCCATTGCTTGGAAACAAATGTGAAAACCACCTGAAGATCACTGTGCTCCACGGGTCCCAGCATTGTGAGGTTTCCTGACTCTCCCACTGCCTGGAGGCCCCACACGATTCCATCCCACTTGGCTCTTAACCCCTCTTACTCAGCTCCTTTGAGACTCACTGCATGGAGGGATGGCTCAGGGGGTAAAACCAGGTCTGCCTAAACGCACTCAAACAAATCACTCCGGCTCATCACTGCATAATTTCATGGCCATTTCACCTTTCCCAGAATTCCTCATGAAAACTGTGTCCTGGGTTGGAAGCCTGGGTTGGGAATAAGGAATAAGCAGTGTTTTCTCCTGGTCACAGGAAGAGTTTTCTCCTGGTCACAGCAAGGAAGGAAGAGAAAAGAATTTGGACAGGTTAGGAGGCTGGTCCTGTGCCCTGCCAGCTGTGAGGGGTTGGGGCCCATGCCCGGTGGATATGAGCTGGCGGGAGGAAATGAACTTTTCATGAGGACTGGCATCCATTATGGGAGGGGCAGCTTCGTGGACTTCCGTGTTTGGCATTTTCTGTAAACCTTTGACTTTCTCTCGTCCACGGCATGCAGACTTTTGCAGTGAATTAGAATACGGGGCGCCTGGGTGGCTCATTCGGTTCAGCGTCCGACTTCGGCTCAGGTCACGACGTTGCAGTGTGTGGGTTCGAGCCCCACGTCAGGCTCTGTGCTGACAGCTCAGAGCCTGGAGCCTGCTTCCGATTCTGTGTCTCCCTCTCTCTCTGCCCCTCCCCCACTCACACTCTCTCTGTCTCTCAAAAATAAACGTTTAAAAAATTAAAAAAGAGAAAAAGAATGTGCAGAGTATGTTCACACGAAAGAAACAGCCCATAAATCACCTTGACATGAAGACACAGATGCCCCCTCTGAGTGGCCACGGTTCTAGGATAGGTGGCTTTGCGTGTGGAACGTGGGGACACTTGAGGTTCTGTTGACCCCTTGCGTGGGTTTCTTTGCCCAGTGCATGGCCCCGTGCACCTGCCCCTCCTTCAGGGCAGGAAGAGGGCCAGGCTGAGGCTTAGGCTTAACCTTCCCTCACCCATCGTTCTCCCTTGCCTTTCCCCTCTCTTCCTTTGCCCATCTCCTCTCTCCTTGCCTGTCATATTGCTAGGAAAAGTTATTATAAATCCTTCATTTTTGTGACCTTATTTTCAGAACTGGAAGTAACTGGAGGCTGTGTGAAGCCACCCCACTTGGAGCTCTTTTATACCCTGCCCTTTGTTCTCCTTTGAACACATGACTTCTTTCCCTTAGTTGTCCTTCCCTCCCTTGCTGGCATCTTCTTCCTTCTCTCTCGTTGCCTCATTTCCAGCCTGAGCCAGCCTGCAGGTGTCTCCAGGGGGGAGCGGGGGGGGGGGGGGCGGGGGTTGGTGGCAGCAGCTCAGTCCCAGCCAGCCTACTCTGCTCATTCCAGGTCAGGGCCCCTTCCTTTCCCAGGGTTGTCTTCCCAAATGGAGGAGCTGGTAAAGTACAACCCCATCGTACCATCTACTTGTAGCTATAGTTCATTTTTAATTCCCATTTGGGCCCAATTTTTCTCTCCTTCCCAAACTTGCCCCACCATCCCACCCTGTAGCTGCCCATCAGTTGAATGGGCAGGATCAGAGTTCTAGAGAGGTTACCAGCTCTGCGAGGTCAAGGCCTTTGCAGAAAGCAGAGCCAGGCACCCTGGTGTCTTTTTTTAAAAGTGTGTCATTTTTTAAAGTGGTGTCATTATTTTAAAATGAAAAAAGTAGAATGAAACCGTTTGGAATCGTGAAAGGAGCTTTTAAAACCTCTTTAAGAAGAAAATTGCTTTGGCATGGAAACATGGTCTTCCATAAAGAAAAAAACATGACTTAAGAAATTCAATTTTCTTAAATTTCTAGATTTAAGAAATTAAGGGGCACCTGGGTGGCTCAGTTGGTTAAATGTCTGACTTTGGCTCAGGTCATGACCTCATGGTCTGTAAGTTCAAGCCCTGCATCGGGCTCTGTGCGGACAGCTGGGAGCCTGGAGCCTGATTCGGATTCTGTCTCCCTCTCTCTCTCTCTGCCCCTCCCCCATTCACGCTCTGTCTCTGTCTCTCAAAAATAAACATTAAAAAAAATTTTTTTTAAAAAGGAAATTCAGTTATAAATTGCCTTTTTCTAGAAATGATTTGAAGATTATAGAAACACATACATATGTGAAGATGATGGTTGGGAGAGAACACCAAAACCCATACGTGCTTGCACCAAGGTTCCCCTCTGTTGAGAAGGGTGCAGCAAAACAAGGCCCCGGGCAAATGTAATTTATAAAAGGATCGCTTAAAAACTATAAATGACATAAATATTTGTTGGAAGAGCGAAAAGAAAGCAGAGTGAGGCTGATTTCTTGGTTGTTCTGTCGGCCAGTATTTTCCCTACCTTTTGGGGATCCTAATTTGTTGAAAGCATCCCCTTTCACACCAGGAGCTGAAGGATTTGTTGGGGTGGGGGAGGGGACACTAGAGAAAAGAATAGAATAGAAGAATAGACAGCAGGAGGGTCCAAGGAAGCAGAACGTGGTAGGACTTGTTAGGTATCATCTAGGTCACTGTTTTCCAGACATATCTGAGGACCACTAGCAGTAATTTAAAATCCAGCAACCCTTTGGCCCATAAGACTCAGTTTGATGGTGCCTGTCCCATGGGAGTTGATTTAGTCTTGACTTCAGGAGTCTAAGCTGCCAAGTGCACAGGCTAGACCTCCTCCATCCGCCACTGCTTTGCTAACCTCTCGTTTCCCACAGACCTTTGCAGAGTATCCTCTCCTTTCTGTATCCCCTGACAGTGCTCAGAGTTCTCGCTCTCAAAGCACATGAGACCAGGAAAACTGGAATCAGTCTTGGGAAGACTCAGGAGAAAGAGGAGAAGCCCTCCTGTAGGATAATCCGGACACCGAGGGCCCCCTCGAGGGAAGGAGAGGTTCTGTTCCGCCATTTCGAGGGATAGGATTCTGTCCTGGGTCTTAGAGCTTTAAAACCAGAAGTTAACTGGTACCTTGGGAACCCCCAGAGAACCTGAACCAGCCACTGAAAATGTGCCCTAGACCTCAGCCCTTGACTTCCAACTTGAGGGAAGAGAACAAGGTGGGGTGTTATTGGCTAGCCTCTGTGTCACTCACCCACTTCCTGAGCCCTTGTTCTACGAGTTCTATCATCAGGACCCTTTAGAAAACAGGAGTTCCATCTACTGGGCCTCCTTGTGCTTGGCCTGCGGGAAGTAATTCCTACAGAGGAGGAACTTGAGGCTCTGAGAAATTATGTGATCTCCCCAAAGCCATGTGGCGGACACACATGCACCTGGTAGAAACCCAGGGACGCCTACCCTCCCCCCGCAAAGCCCACCGTCTTTCTATAACACCTGTCTCACTGCGCGGGGAAAATTGATCTCTCCTTCCTTCGTGGGAAATGGGTGACTTTGACTTCAGCCACGCTCAACTGTGTTCTTCCTGCCCGGTGGGCCAAGGGGAAAGACGCCGTGGGGAAGCCTCAGATCCTTCTTCTCACATGCTCTGACAGAATGGCCACGGGAGGTGTGTACATACACCTGCAGGTGTTCCAACTCGCTTCCAGGTGAAAGGGAAGTTGGGTTTGGGGGAACCTGGTATGGAGCGTGGCCTGAGACAGAGAGGGTGAGTACCAGGTTGGATGAGCAGCCATGGTGTCCGTGTGCAAAGGACCATCAGAGGCAGGATCCAGGTGGGAGACAACAGGAAGTCCATGGGTATCACCCAGTGGAGAGCGGAGGATGACGCCCGGCAAGATGCCTAGAGGTCTGGGGTTCTTGCACATTCCCCTCAGTGGACTAAACCACTGATGCAGAGGGAACTTAGAAGGTCACTGGGACCACTCAGAGGCCTCGCTCCAAACACCGTGTCCACATTTTGTTTGTAGCTGTCGTGGACCAGCGCCCCATCAACTACTGCACGACGGGCCTCCATGACTGTGACATTCCACAGCGGGCGCAGTGTATCTACATGGGAGGGTCCTCCTATACCTGCTCCTGTTTGCCGGGCTTCTCTGGGGACGGCCGAGCCTGCCAAGGTATGTGGTTCCTCTGATTTTTCTCCCTGTGTAACCCGAAAAGATTCCATGTGCTAATTACCAACTCATCCTGAAATTAAGAGAGCTGTTGTTTTTTGTTTTAAGTTTGCTTATTTGTTTTGAGAGAGAGTGAGTGCAGGGGAGGAGCAGAGAGAGGGGGAGAGAGACAGTTCCAAGCAGGCTCCGCCCTGTCAGCATGGAGCCCAGGGCATGGTTCAATCTCATGAACTGTGAGATCATGACCTGAGCCGAAATCAAGAGTTGGACGCTCAACCCACTGAGCTACCCAGGCGCCCTGAGAATTACCCTTTCAACTCTGTTGGGTAAACGGGCTGCATTTTATCTGTCTCTGGTAGTGTGAACCATGCATTTTCCTTTGGAAGCTGTTCTCACTGGAGAAGACGTTCAGCCTCCCCCTACTATTTTGTTCTGTGACTTGCTCGCTTAAGCAACAATTAGACCCCTGCTGTCTGGTAGAAACTGAGGAGATTGTCTTTTCCAAAAAGGCAGATAATCCTTGTATACATGGGGACTTGAGGTCCAGCTTTTTCTTTAGTAACATAGCTATAGCCATTCTCCTGGTCTGCTCTCACCTTCTGCTCCAGAAAAAGCCAAGTCCCCTTATTAAATAAATGACTGCAGAGTCTGGGAGAGTAAATGTCTCCACAGAATTCTTTCAGACGTGAGGTGAGTCCATTGTTGGCTGCCAAGATGCTTTTTAAAGATGATTTTAGGTAAGATAGCTGTAAAAAAAAAGTACCCCGATCCCCTGATTTGCAAAGTTACTTAATAATACACCATGTAGTATTTCTGAAAAGTTCAAGCTTTTCTAAGATTATAATTTCTGAGATACAGTACTTTTTTTTTTTTAAGTTTATTTATTTAAGAGAGAGAGACAGAGACAGAGACAGAGGAAGAGAGAATCCCAAGTAGGTTCCACCCTCAGCACAGAGCTCGACACAGGGCTTGAACTCAAGAATCGTGAGATCATTACCTGAGCTGAAATCAAGAGTTGGACACTTAACCGACTGAGTCACCCAGGCATACCTGGGATATTTACTTTTTGTTACTGAAAGAAAAGTAAATGTGAATTTTTTCTTGTCTCCAAGGTTTTTCTGTCAGTGGTTAATAATGTCTCCAAACTCTCAGACATTTTTGAAGCTCCCATTTGTGGTGAGAAGGATCATTTTATATAATATGCAAAAGAATCTTCTCTTTTTTTTCCTTTTGCATGCTTAATTTTCCATGAAAATGTTAATCATCAAAGTGAAACACATTTTACAAATACACAAGATAGAAATTGGGGAGTTAGTGGTTTTTTAAAAAATGTTTGTTTATTTTTGAGAGAGAGAGAGACAGAGCATGAGCAGGGGAGGGCAGAGAGAGGGAGACACAGAATCTGAAGCAGGCTCCAGGATCCAAGCTGTCGGCACAGAGCCTGATGTGCGGCTCGAACTCACAGACCTCGAGATCATGACCTGAGCCAAAGTCAGACACTCAACAGACTGAGCCACCCAGGCGCCCCCAGGAGATTGTGTTTTGATGAGTAATGTTTAGTGAACTTTAAATCACTGTTCCCAGATCAGAAACAGAGTCCTTTAGAGCTGACGAAGTGGTTTAAATTATTGTATAAACTATGAATTCCAGAACAAGTGTCATTGTCCCTGGGTTTGGTGGCTCTTTTGCAGATGTGGATGAATGCCAGCCAAGCCAATGTCACCCCGATGCCTTCTGCTACAACACTCCCGGCTCCTTCACATGTCAGTGCAAACCCGGCTATCGCGGAGACGGCTTCCATTGTGTGCCTGGAGGTAAGGTGTCAGAGATGTTTGGAGTTGGTAAGCCATTGCCACATTTGTGAATCCTGAGTCCCTGAACCTGGGAGAGGAGGTGAGGTGGGGAAGTTGCAGTCTCTATGGAGGGTCCTCAGAGTTGTTAAGGTGGGATATCAGAGCACAGCTGTAGTGGACGGGCATGCAGATTGTGCACTGCACAACTCCAGAGGATGCTACACAGACCGTAACTGTACTGGCAACCTGAAGTCTGTCATCCTTGTAACTTGAGCAAGCAGTTCAGGTAAGAACTGCTCTAGATTAGGGTTCCCCAGAGAAACAGAACTAATAGAGTGTGTGTGTGTGTGTGTGTGTGTGTGTGTGTGTGTGTGTGTCTGTCTGTCTGCCTGTCTGTGTTTGTTTATAAAGGAATGTATTATAAGGGAGGTTCTTATGATTATAAAGACTTGCAAGTCCCAAGATTTACAGTTAGCAAACTGGAGACCCAGGACAGCTAATGTTTCCATTTGACACTGAAGGCAGAGAAAAGCCAGTGTCCCAGTTCATAGTCATTAGGAAGGAAGGATTCTCTCTTACTCAGGGAAGGGCCAGCCTTTTTGTTCTATCCTAGCCTCCCACTGTTTGGCTGAGGCCGTCTGCTTTACTCAGTCTGTGAAGGTAAAATCTCATCCAAAACATCCTCACAGAAGCACCTAGAATGTTTGACCAAATATCTGGCACCCACGTATCTGGCATATCCCCACCCTGTGGCCCAGTCAAGTTCACACGTAAAAGTGACCCATCCCAGCTTCCTAGGAGTCATGGGGAATAGAGCTAGGGTGGAGGTGGGGAGCACGCGTGAAGGGCCACCACTGGGGAAAGGTGGAGGCCACGGACTGTACAGAATTGTCCGTATTACCACCTATACCTGGACTGTGCACCTGCTGAAGTTACCTGCTGACCCAAGGCTTGGGTGGCATCTCATTAGACCATAAGAATAATGATAGTCCTGGGTCCAGATCTGGACTCAATTCTGGGAACGTGGGAGGCACTCAACAGATGCTGTCGCGTGAATACGTGTAATTGGCTGCTGTTTGTTAGAACCTGCTCTGTGCTAGAAGCTTCCCCCGTACTCTTTCATGTAATGTTCACCATTGTCCTTTTGGAGCAAACACTATTACGATCCCCATTGGCAGAGAATGCCGATGCTTACCAAGATAAAGGCGTAATCAAGGTCCCACCAGTAGTAAGTGCTAGAACTGAGACTCAAACCCAGGTCTGTCTGATGGGCTTAAGCCTGGATTCAGTCCTCTAAACCACATGGTATTCCGTCATGAGATTAAGATTGTATTTGACACAGTAGACTGGAGTCACGTAGTTACTTATTTTTAATGACTGCTACTGTTTGTAGCCAGATATAGTCATGCCACTGTCAATATGTTATATATATAAATACACAAATATATAATGTTTCAACAAAATACCCATTTCACCACCTTTAAAAAATATATATATTTTTGAGAGCGGGAGTGGGGGAGGGGCAGAGAGAGAGGGAGAGAGAGAGTCCCAATTAAGCTCTGCGCTGCTCGAACCACAAGACCACGACCTGAGCTGAAATCAAGAGCCAGAAGCTCAATCTGCTGAGCCACCCGGAGCCCCCATTTCACCACCTTTTTAAGCAATTAATAGCGATTTCGATGTCTGTCTCCTTCACTAGCCTGTGAGTGTAGGATGCGTATGCCTTTTATTTTTATGTCCAGCGGTATCCTGTGGAGCATGTGGCCCATGATGGTGCTCACAGATTTGTAACTGTTGAAGAACCAAGTGAATGTACCAGTTTCCACTCCTATCAGCAGTATATAAAAGTATTTATTTATCCCCGCTCTCAACAGGACTAGGTGTTTTCCAGTTTTTAGGATAGTTGTCCAACTAAAAGGGGAAAAATCATAGATTAAGTTAAAATTTGGGTATATAGTACGTATTTCTGATCTACATTGTTCCCTTCTGATTAGAACAAGTATCGCCATACTGCTACTTACACGCCAAATCTGGCCCACCTCTTGTTTTTATAAATAAAGTTTTATTGGAACACAGCCATGCTTGTTAGTTTATGTATAGTCTGTGGCTTCTTTAATCTTACAAAGGCTGAGTTCAGTAGTTGTGACAGAGATTATAAAGCATGCAAAGCCTGAAATATTTACTACCTGGCCCTTGAGAGAAAATGTTTGCCAACCCCAGCCAGAATGAACCGAGGCAGGGCCAACTTTTTGTTCCTGAAATTGTGGGTAAAAACTCTTAGTGCTGCCCATAGATTCTGACAGGCAGATTACATAGAGAAGAGTTCATGATGATCTTAGTCAAGACTCTCCAGCAACTACTAAAAATCACTGACATCCTGTTATTTCCTTAAGCTTGCTTCATATCACCAGTTCAAAAAGAAGCAGATGTCTTCATCTCTTGGTTTTGTTTTTTGTTTTTAACCTCACTCCTTGCCCCCTCTTTAAGGCTCTGTTAAGTAAACAGAAACAAATTCATCCCTGCAGGCTGGGATATGAAGCTGGGACAAAGATAAAACCAGTGAGCACAGTCTGCTAGGATTGTTTATGTATTCAATCCTGTTCTCCTAAGAAATTCAACATCTAGTTAAATAGTCAAGAGAGAATGTGCACTAGAAATACATACCAATGTTCACCGAGTATTGCTTGTAACAGAAAAGAAATCTAAATGACTGTTGGTAGGAGGAATGGACCAATGGAGTTTTGGAACAATTCATACAATGAAATAATATGCAGCAATTAAAATGAGTAAAATGTTAAAAACATAAACAATGTAAGAATGTTAAAAAGTTTGGGGCGCCTGGGTGGCTCAGTCAGTTGAACATCCAACTCTTGGTTTTGTCTCAGGTCATGATCCCACTATTCGTGAGCTCGAGCCCCGCGTGGGGCTCTGTGCTGACAGTGCGGAGCCTGCTTCAGATTCTGTCTCTCCCTCTTTCTCTGCCCCTCCCCTGCTCACACTGTCTCTGTCTCTCTCAAAAATAAATAAATCAACTTAAAAAATATATAACGCTAGGGGCGCCTGGGTGGCGCAGTCGGTTAAGCGTCCGACTTCAGCCAGGTCACGATCTCGCGGTCTGCGAGTTCGAGCCCCGCGTCAGGCTCTGGGCTGATGGCTCAGAGCCTGGAGCCTGTTTCCGATTCTGTGTCTCCCTCTCTCTCTGCCCCTCCCCTGTTCATGCTCTGTCTCTCTCTGTCCCAAAAATAAATAAACGTTGAAAAAAAAAATTAAAAAATATATATATATAACGCCGTATGAAAATAAACCTATGTGTGTATACATATGTAGGAAATCTACAAAATGCATACAGAGGAATGAAAAACGAAAACTGAGAGCACGGGGTTACCTGCATGTAGGAGAGAGGCTGTTGGGATTGTGGAGGTTACACAAGAGCAGACTTTGTATTTTTCAGCTGGAATATGAACACTGAGGTTTTCATCGTATATTTCTAAATTATGGCTGACTAAAATACTTTCTGAAATATTAGCAGGGAGAAAACTAATGTCATCCGGACGCCTATTGCCAAACACAATGAAGTGCAGGGCGTCGGACAGTCCACACTTAATTTGGTACCTACTGTATACAGAAGGGACTAGCTGAAAAAATTAAACTGGCTTCGAGGGTAAGTCAGTTGAGGCAACAGCTTCTGCATTGTCAACTGGTGACAGGCAAGACCAGAAATTCTGATTTGTTTCCCCCAAGCTTCTGCACTCTTGCTCACAACCTGTGTATGTTCCATGGATCGCTAGCGCCATTTGCTTTTAAATGAAATGGAATCGAAAACAAGAATCAAGAAGATATCAGAGTATACAGAGTATATATAGTAGGAAAAAGTACTGTTTCATGAAATGATGCTTATATCTGCACGGATGAGTATGTGTGTGTGCGTATACATGTGTATATCGAGTTGCTGAGCAGAATGTATTCCTGTGGGTCATGGCCAGAAAGTTTGAAAGCCACCATGGTCCCGTTGACTCTTGAACAACACGGGTGTTAGGGGCACTGACTCTCCCACGCAGTTGAAAATCCACATATAACTTTTGACTGCCCAAAAACTTAACTACTAAGAGCCTACTGTTGACCGATAACATAAACAGTCAATTAACACATAGTCTGTATGTGGTATGTATTAAATACTGTATTCTAACAATGCAGTAAGAGAGAAGAAAGAAAATTTCATGAAGAAAGTCATAAGGAAGAGAAAATACATTTACAGTTCTGTTCGGTAAAAAAAAATTCACAGTTCAGACCCGTATTGTTGAAGAGTCCTTTGTAGTTATCTATTGTGATGTAACAAATGATCTTCAAGGTCGACAGCTTAAAGCATTACGTCTTTATTATCTCACAGTTTCTGTAGGTCAGGAATTCAGGAGCCGCTTAGCTGGGTGGTCTTGGTTCAGGGTCTCTCATGAGGTCGTTGTCTGGGGATTAGCTGAGGTTGTGGTCTTTGAAGGTCATCTGAGGCTGAAGGATCCCTGTGGTTGCTGACAGGCCTCTGTTCCTCATGCATTGTTGTACTGAGGACTTCACATCCTCACAGCCTGGGTCTCTTCATAGGGCGCCTCAGTGACTTCAACACCTAGCAGCTGGCTCCCTCCAGACCAAGTAATGAGAGAGAGAACACCCAAGCTGGAAGCCATGGTCTTCTGTAACCTCATCTTGGAAGGGACACACTGTCCCTTCTGGTGATACTGTTAGTCACAGGCCAGCCCCCTAACAGTGTTGAAAGGGAATTACCTAAATGTGAAACTACCAGGAGGTGGGAGATGGGGGCCATCTTGGAGGTGGGCTACCAGAGCCAATGACCTTGCCTGAGGACTGTCTGGAGGAATGTAATTGGCTAGATTTTTGGAAAGTAGGAGACCGGATTCTTAGCGGATCAAGAGATATATAATACAAAGTCCTGGGCTAGAGTTGCAAAGCTTGATCCTTAAGGGCAAATGCCAAGCCTATGGATGTTTGATCACATCTCTTCACCTATGGATGTTTGATCACATCTCTTCACGTGTGGCACCCGTCACACTTACCAGCATCTCGCACCTAGACACACATCACACAACTGTAGACACAAAGGCAATTCAAGAGTTCAGAAAGCAGGGCTGCAAGAGAAGATGAAAACATCGAGGAGATAATACAGTTTAAGAGAAAGAAAGCTGACGAACAACTTAATGTACACTTTTTATTTCTTATATGTCTTGTTGTTTGTGTTTCAGTGTGCACTTCACTTCAATCAAACCCTATGATAGAAAACTTGCATTTCCCAGTCAGAGCTAGAAGCAGCTCTAGAATTCTATAATTCATCTCCTTTGTTTTATAAACAAAGAACATGAGGACTGAGTAATTTCTTGGTTTACAAAAAAGTTCCTTGAACTTTTTATATAAAAGAATTTTCTATAGCAATTTTTTTCAAAATTGAGTAAAACCCTTTTTATTTATTTTTAACGTTTATTTATTTTTGAGACAGAGAGAGACAGAGCATGAACGGGGGAGGGACAGAGAGAGAGGGAGACAGAATCCGAAGCAGGTTCCAGGCTCTGAGCTGTCAGCACAGAGCCCAACGCAGGGCTCGAACTCACAGACCGCGAGATTGTGACCTGAGCTGAAGTCGGACGCTTAACCGACTGAGCCACCCAGGCGCCCCGAGTAAAACCCTTTTTAAAAGAAATTCTTTTTTTTAGGTTTATTTATTTAGTTAGAGAGAGAGAGAGAGAGTGAGCATGCAAGTGGGGGAGGGGCAGAGAGAGAGAGAGAGAGAGAGAGAGAGAGAGAGAAAGAGAGAATCCCAAGCAGGATCTGCACCATCCGCACAGAGTTCAATGCGGGGCTCGAACGTACAAACCGTGAGATCATGACCTGAGCCGAAATCAAGAGTCAGATGCTCAACCAACTGAGCTACCCAGGCGCCCCAAAAGAAAGACATTCTTAAAGTCTCTGGTGTTGGGTTAGATTATTTTTATTATAAATAAGTCTCCGTGTGTGGAAGAGCCCCCAGGAGCAGCCAGCCCCTCTTGGGGGCAGATGGGGCTGGAAGAGGCTAAAAAAATGGCGCCTCCCCAAATGAGTTGCTCAGCCCCATGGAGTATATCAGAGGCTGCAATAGTTATCTATGTGAATTAGCACAGAGAAAGAAATGTAATCAGGCGAGAGAATGAAATGTAAGTCAAGAAAGTTAAAAAGGTATTTTTTTCTTATTTCTCCTTCTCTTTCATTTTTCTCTCATTTTCTTTGTCCCCAACCTTGAGAAAGTCACCCCAGACTTCCTGCTTTTCCCTGGATAAATAGCAGGTCTTGACTGCTTCCTCCCCCGCGCAGATCAGACTAGATGAGTGAAAGGAATCTTGCCTGAGTGGTCATTTTATCAGCCAGAAACAGGCCCAGGAAATGTATCGTTATTACCCCGTCCTCACCCTGCCCACAGTGGAAAATTCTCCATGGGGGGCTGGGGCCCCTGGAGCAGCTCCCACTGCCTGGTGGCCAGGCTGAGAAGCCATCCCAAGAAACCCAGCGACATCACAGCTTTCCATAAACATACTTGAAATTCCATCTCCTGAGTCACAACTGGGGTTTTCCCCTCCTTTGTATGAGTTCAGGATACAGCACTTAAAAGTTCCACCGTAAAAGTTGCCGATCGCTTGAGATGTTGTACGTTGGTCAAACACCACGTCCGTGCAGAACCGTCAGCCTCGTAGAATGGAGCTGCCTCTGCTTCCTCAGATGTTTGCTTTGGTTGATTGCACGCAGAGCACCAGGTGTGGTTTAAAGTTGGAAGGGCAACATCAAACACAGATGGTGATGGAAGGAAGAGGAGTCTGTGGGCCACAGATGATTTCATGAGCGTATTAAGCTCACTTGTGTATGTCACTGTTGACGCAACCCACCCATTGTGTACGTGCACTGGCCTTGTGGGTACAGAGGGGCAGGGGGCTAGGCTAGGAATCCAAAGACCCACGGTGTAGCTTGAGCTGAGCTGCTTACTCGTGCTGTGATCGGGGAGCCCTTCACCTGTCTGAGCCTTGGGTCTCATTTAGTGGAAAAAAATACAGTTAGTTGCGTGTTGCATAGGATCCTAGTAGAGAGTTAAATGAAACACGTGTAAACGGAGACTCCTTGTACGGGAACTCTAAAACCCTGTGCGCACGGGAGGTATTGAGGAAGTGAATAAGTTCTATGTCCAAGAGTGAACAGGACCCAACATTTTATTCCCAACCGCATGGCTTAGTTGCATCTTTGTTTGGCTCTTCCTACATCATTTTTTTTTTTTTAGTATTAGCCCCTAGGGCTAAAAGGGAAAGCAATACCCACTTTTCCCTTGCCAGGTTTAACACACACTTTCCAGGCACCTTCACTGCTTCCGATCAAGGGAAGAACCACATGAGGCAGGCTAACATGAGACCTGGCAACATAGACAAAGGTACTTTAAACGTTTATTGGCAGGATGCGTGCTGAATGTCACCGCGAAGGCCATGTATAGACATGGTCACAAATGAACATTTGAGGGGCACCTGGGTGGCTCAGTCAGTTAAGCTTCTGACTCTTGATTTTGGCCCAGGTCATGAGCTCTCGGTTCCTGAGATTGAGCCCCAGTGCAGAGCCTGCTTGGGATTCTCTCTTCCTCTCTCTCTGACCCTCCTCGCTCATGCTCTCGCTCTCTCTCAAAAATAAATAAACATTAAAAAAAAAAACCCCAGCACTTTGGAGGCACCCGGGTGGCTCAGTCAGTTGAGTGTTTGACTTCGGCTCAAGTCACGATCTCACGGTTTGTGGGTTCGAGCCCTGCATCAGGCTCTGTGCAGACAGCTTACTCAGAGTGTGGAGCCTGCTTCGGATTCTGTGTCTTCCTCTCTGTCTGCCCCTCACCCGCTCATGCTCTGTCTCTGTCTCTCAAAAATAAATAAATGTAAAAAAATTAAAAATAAATAAATATACATTTTAAAAAAACAGCACTTTGGGGGCGCCTGGACTCTTGATTTCAGCTCAGGTCATGATCCCAGGGCTGTGGGATTGAGCCCCGCATCCAGCTCTGTGCTGAGTGTGGAGCCTGCTTAAGATTCTTTCTCTCTCTTGCTCTGCCTTTAGCTCTCATTCTCTCTCTCTCTCTCTTTAAAAACAAAAACAAACCAAAACAGCACCTTGGTACCCCTTTGCCCTTGAGACCCATGGAGGAGATGTCTTCTGTGGATCTGGCCTGTCCTGGGCTCTTCTGTCAGGACAGAGTGTAACAGTGTGTTTTCTTGTCCCCTCACCTCTGGACCGTGAGCCCCTTGAGCTCTTCCCTTGTCAGGTGCTTCCTGAGTGGAGGTGAGGGATGATGCAGTAGAATCCGCTTGGGGAGACAAACGAGGAACAGAGTCAGTGTCATTGTTAGTGTGACACAGCTCCAGGGCAGGTGAGCCCAGGCCCCCCCGGGAGCTATGGAGGCACACAGGACCCAGCCCTGGAGGGCCTGGCGAGGCTTCCTGGGGGAAGTAACTGGGAGGAAGGGAAAGCAGGGTCAAGGAGGAAGTGTCCCACCATGCACAGCACATGGAAAGGCCTGGAAAACAGAGGCAGCCGACATAGTTGGGTTTGGCCGGAGGGTGGCTGTCAGCAGTCAGCGTTGCTGGTGGCTGGGCATCGCTCGTGTGGTGGAGACTGTAGGGCTGAGGGCGGTGCTGGCCTGGCCCTTGTGGTGGCCGGACTCCAGCTGCTTCGGAACGAGCTAGAACTCTGTGTATTGGGAAGTTGTTGATTCCAGGCCATAGCTTCTTATCGGCGATTCCCAAAGATCTAGAAGTATTTCCCTACGTGGGGATCTGAGTTGCAGGGCTAAGAGGCCATGTTTCATGCCAAACACGAGCTCATCATTAAAATGAAACACAGTTGTTGGAAAATGTGCCCTGTGGTGTTTGGTCTCCCCACATCTTTGACCTCGACTCAACGTGGATAATCAAGCAGCTTGACATGATAAAAAGGGCAAGTTTCAGAGAAGCAAAGTTTCCCAAAGCAAATTTCAGCGATGTCCATCCGGTGATGAATGGACAAGCCAATGTGGCGTAACCACCCTGTGGAATAGTATTCAGCCATCGAAAAGGATGGCATACTGACGGATGCTACAGGGTGAATGAGCCCCGAAGACATTGTGCCGAGGGAGAGCAGCCAGACACAACAGGCCATGTGTGATATGATCCCAGTTATAGGACGTGTCCAGGAGAGGCCATCCATGGAGACAGAAGGCAGGTTGCTGGCTGCCGGGGGCGGGGAGGAGGGGGAAACAGAGAGCAGTGCTCTGCTTCTAGGTGTACGGTTTCCTATGGAGCTGAGGACAGTGGATCAGAATTCGGTAGAGGTGGCGGTTGCCTCTCACCGTGACTACACGAAATGCCACGGAATCGCTCACTTTGAAATAATTTTATGGCGTGTTCGTTCTGCCTCAGTTGTTACAAACTGAAACCAAAAAGTGCTTAGCAGACAAAAGAAAACGCAAACGTAATCTTGACTGTCAAATCCCTCAACCAGGATGATAGTTTACGTTTTAGAAAACGAACAAAACAAAACCCAGTGATGAGCGGGCAGCCTCCGGGGGCCCGAGTCCAGCATGGGTGTCCCGCAGCCACGGCTGGTGAGCACCGACCGATGACACAGCTGACCGTCTCCCTCCGTTTGTCTCTGTCGTAGAAATGGAGAAAACGCGGTGCCAGCTGGAGCGAGAACACATCCTCGGGGCGGCGGGGGCAGCGGACCCACCGCGGCCAGGTCTGTTCGTCCCCGAGTGTGACGAGCATGGGCACTACGTGCCCACCCAGTGCCACGGCAGCACCGGCTACTGCTGGTGTGTGGATCGCGACGGCCGTGAGCTGGAGGGCACCAGGACCAGGCCCGGGATGAGGCCCCCCTGTAAGTCCGAGGGCAGCGCCGTGCTGGGCTTGTGTCTGAGAAGGGCCTGGGGGACCGTGAGCGTCACCGGGGGCCTTGCCCAGGACGCAGGTGGCACTTTGTGTCTGCCCTCTGCACCCCTCTTCTCCGTCTCCCTCGCATGAACCCCGCTCCCTCCGTCTCTCCGTCCTTCCTCCCTCCCTCCTCACACCCCTTCTCCTTTCCTGTGCAGACCTGTTCTGTACAGATGCCAGCGGGACAGGCCGCAGTGATTCTCGGCAGCAGAGGGTGCGTGTGCTGTGGGTCCCCCGGGGCACAGTCCCTGCAGTGGTGGCCTGGCCTTCCAGTGTCTGTGGTGTTGGGACATTGAAGGCCTGGGAGAGGCCGACCGAAGCCCTTCCCTGGGAGGCGCTGGGCGGGGAGTAGGGGCCTGTGTGCGGCCCAGCGGGGCTGTGCGGCTCGGGACCCAAATGGCCTCAGTCTCGGCTTCCTCAGCCTCCACCCAGCAGAGGAGCGGAACAGTCTCTTGGACGGATCCCGGCTCTAAAATCCTGCCTCTGTCTCAAACGTAGGAAATGGTAGCTGTCACAAGTTACCAAAATCAGATGCAGTCAGTCCTTGAATCTCCATTGTCCATACAGCTAATAATCAGGGATTGACCCCCTACCAGATATTTTCCGGAAGCTGCTAAGAGGCTGCTAAGTGAGCAGGAAGTGGTCATTAATCCATCCGGCCAACGTTCACTGAGCTTCAGATGCTGGGGTCAGTGCTGGGGGTCCAGAAGGGGGAGTCACAGTGTGGCACCCAGAAGGTCAGAGGACAGGTGAACAGGTGCAGGGCAGGGAGAGGAGCTCTGTGAGAGAGGAGGAGGCCGGGAGACCCAGAGGAAGGTGTCCCTGGCTTCTGTGGGCATGGGGGGCTAGTTGGGGAAGGCTTTCCAGAGCAGATGGTGTGAACCAAGTTATTGGGGGGGGAGGGGCTGGGGTTGAAAGGCCGATTCCAGGCAGCAGGAGCAGGCTGCGAGCTCACAGACATTGCAGGGGTATCTGTCCTGTGGGAGGGGAGTCGAGGTGAGGATCTGAGATGCCCAGCAGAGGGGCCTGGGGTTGATCACGAGGGCAGCTGGAAGTCCAGGGAAGGTCTTGAGCAGGCATTGATGCCACCAGATGTAGGTTTTACACGGATTGCTGGTTGGACTGTGGAAGCCGAGAGAAGAGTGGGGGAGGGGAGGGGCCGTCCAGGTGCTGAAAACTAATCCAGGTGAGAAGCTGCAAGGGAACGGACCTCAGGGGCTGGCAGTGAGTTTGGAGAGGAGGGATGAACTCCAGAGAGAGTAAAGACGTCAGCCAGATGGGTTTATGTCACTGACTGGGCACAAGGAGCAAGACGTGGAAATGGCCCCAGTAACGACCGGGTCCAGCCCTCTCTCTTCAGAGAGCAGGAGACAAAGCCCAGGAAGAGCCATGACTCATCCACACAGCAAGGGAATGGAGGGCTGGGTCTGGGACCCAGGCTTCCTGACCCCCACTCTGTGCCCCTCACCCTTCTCGGGACACTCTGTTGTCAGGGGAGCCGGGGCGTCGTGCTGAGCACTGGGGTCAGTATTTAGGAGGCGAAGCGGAACCTGGGGGCGAATTAGTCTCTGATCCTCGTTCTGTCCCTGAAAGCCCAGAAGGGGCGTGTTCCCGCACGGCAGTGGGTGTGACCCTCGCCCACCACGGGGACAGGGTGCATGGGGCTGCTTCCCTGCTAGTCCCCCCAGCATTGGGAAGCTTAGTGCCTGCCACTGGGAAGTGAGCTCCCTGTGGGCAGGGGCTGTTTTGGTTCACTGCCGCGGCCCGTGCCCAAAGCAGGACGTGAATGGTCGCATTATTTCTATTTCTATTTCGGGGAAGTCCAGGCCATTTTTTTTCAAGTGACCTTTAATGGCAGACTCATGCCCCACCTCCTCTTCCTCACAAATGCCCTTTGACTGAGGTCTTTCTGCAACTTGTGCTTTTAGATACAAATGGGCATTGAGTAGCTGTGCGCCTGTGGTGCCATGAAGCTGGCGTGACCCCGTGTGTGTGTTTGTGTGCACTCCTCCTGCACATAGGCCTTGCTCATTGACATCTCCTGCCACCTAGGTCTGAGTACAGTGGCCCCCCCGATTCACCACGGACCCTCTGTCCCCACTGCTGTGATCCCTCTGCCACCTGGGACCCACTTACTCTTTGCTCAGACCGGGAAGATAGAGCGCCTCCCCCTGGAAGGAAGCACCATGCAGAAGTCAGAAGCCAAGACGCTGCTTCATGCCCCGGTGAGTGCTGGCTTAGTGCACTTGGCGACAGCTTCTGCTTCAGCGACCCGGAAAAACAAGCAGGGTGTAGTTAGACCAGTACGGGGGCTTGACCCCTGGACGCAGGAGCCTCTTGATTCCACGTGACCGCAGGTGTCCGTCTCTAGACGGGGCCACTGTGTTCCCGAGCCGCCTGTGTAGCTGGGAGGGCAGGAGCAGAATCGGGAAGGCCATGGAGAGGCCACTGTGGTGTCTGACCCCTTGGGTGGGGCATCACACGAGTTGGCAGATCTGGTCTGTGTGCGTCTCCCAGGTCTGACCTTGCCCTTCCTGCTCAGTACAGTGGCTCGTGTTTGGCAGACCATCACCTCAGGATCCTCAAATCTGCCCCGAGGTGGTAACAGCTTCGGCTTAGAGCTTTTCAAAGCATCAAAGATGCATTCTGCGAGTTGGGGAATTTTTGTCTGTTAGGGGTTGGACGCTTCTGAAAAGCTGTTCTGTTTCATCTGTGATCCTGACCCCCTCTCGCCAAGAAACCAGACCTGAGTGAGACCTGGGGGCTTCCGGCGGGATTGGGTCAGTGTTGCCAGAGCAGTGGGGCGGAAGGGGGGGCGGCCCTCAGGTTCCGTAAGGAGTGAAGACGCTTTTCAAATCCCCTTCTAATTAGCCTCAGTTGGATTCGTGTTCTTCTCCTGCACAAAACCCTCTGAAGGGCTCTTCCTTCACACAGAATGAATCCAGTTCTTCCTTTGTCCTCTGGCCACCTCCTCCATCCCATTTCCTGCCACTATCCCCTCACTCTCCAGCTTCAGCTCTCTGACCCTCTGGCTGGTCCTCAACACACCACACACATTCCCACCTCAGGACCTTTGCACCTGCCTGGAGTCCTGTCCCTCCCAGACCCTTCTGCAGTGCACTGCCTCGCCTCACTCAGATTTCTGTTGGCACATCACCTCTCTGAGAGGCCTGACCTGGCCACCCTGGCCACACTGCTCTCTGCCCCCTTATCCTGCTTTGTGTTCACCATAGCACTCAGTACTGCTCAATACATTATGTGTCAGTGTATATGTTCCATATCTGATGTATCTATTCCCACTAGGAACATAAGCATGCCAGACCAGAAACCATCCACCTGTTTCATGGAGGTATTTGTTTCACAGTGGTGTTAGAGCCAAAACAGTGCTTGGCACTCAGAACATACCTGCCGAACGAATAAGTGATCTTTGTATTGTCCTGTTCCCTCACTGACACACAAATCCCTTTGAGGGTGAGCATCCTTCTCATTTTGTGTCCTCTCAAGCACACGCTCACGTAGCGGGAGTGGGCTGGGTTCCCTGTGAAAGTCATTGTCGCCCACGATGAAGGGAAGAGGTTAAATGTCAAGGGAGGCTGTGAAAAGCAGAAAATGGTGGGGCCGGTGGAGGGGAGGGCACTGATACAATAGGAGAGATACTCACTGTTCTTTTATTTTGTGTCTTGTGTATTGTTCCCATTTTTAAATTTTTTAAAAAAATCTTTATTTACTTTTGAGAGAGAGAGATAGAGTGTGAGCAGAGGAGAGGCAGAGACAGAGGGAGAGAAGCAGGCTCCAGGCTCCGAGCTGTCAGCACAGAGCCCGACACGGGGCTCAAACTCACAAAGTGCGAGATCATGACATGAGCCGAAGTTGGGCGCTTAACCGACTGAGCTGCCCAGGCGCCCTGTTTTTACCATTTCTAACCACTTCTCAGTGATGGTGTGACTGTCACCACCATCCATCTCCAGAACTGTTTTCATCATCCCAAACAGAAACTCGGTCCCCGTTAGATAATAACTCCCTCCTTCCCCAGCTCCTGGCAACCTCTAGTCTGCTTCCTGTCTCTATGGATTTGACTCCTCTGGGTGCCTCATATATTTGGAACCATCTGGTATTTATCCTTGTGGAAGGGGCTTACTTGACTTAGCATCATGGCCTCAAGGTTCATCCATGCTGTAGCCGTGCCAGACTTTTCCTTCCTTCTTAGGCTGGATAATCTTTCGTTGTATAGATTTACCACATTTTGTTTACCTGTTCATCCTTCAATGGACATTTGGGAATATTGCTGCTGCGGGGATGTATGCACCAACGTCTGTTCACGTCCTTGCTTTCACTTTTTTTAAGGATGAACCAGACCTGGAATTTCCTAATCATATGGTAATTCTGTGTATGTTTTCTTTATATTTTGAGAAACTTGCCATGCTGTTTTCCTTAGCTGCACCATTTTACATTCCCGTGAGCATGGTACAAAGATCCCAATTTCTCTAAATCCTTGTTGATACTTATGATTTTTAATTATTAATGCTAGTCATCCTAATATGTATGAAGTGCTACCTCGTCGTGGTTTTGATTTGTGTTTCTCCAACAAGCGATATCTGCATCTTCTCACGCACTTATGGACCATCCGTGTATCTTCTTTGGAAAAATGTCTACTCATATCCTTTGCCTATTTTGTAACTGAGTCATTTGTTGTTACTGAGTTGTAGGAGTTCTTCATATATTTGCTTTGCCTCACTTTGCATTTCCATAGACATTTTAGAGTAAGCTTGCAAGATTCTACCAAAGGGAAAAATAAAGCCTACTGGGATTTTGATACAGATGGCATTGAATCTTTAACTCTATTTAGGGGAAATTGATATCTTAGCAATATTAAATGTTACAATCTATTCAACTAATTTATCTCTTCATTTATTTGGGTCTTCTTTAATTTCACTTTGTGATGTGTTATGGCGTTTAGTGTAGAATCGTGCACATGTAAAAATATTTGTTCTTAAATACTTTGTTTTGAATGTTATTTTAAACATTACTCTCTTAAATTTTTTATTTTGTGCTAGTATGTAGAAATAGCATTTTATATTGCCATTGTACCTGCAACCTGGCTGGATTTAACTGATAGTTATACTAGTTCTATAGATTCCCTGGGGTTTTCTACAGAAACAATCAAGTTGTCTTAGAGTGGTTTTACCTCTTCCTTTCCAATATTTGTCTTTTTAAAAAATGATCTTTAGGTAGGCAAAGGTTGCTTAGATGATGTAGAAAAAGTATAAGAGAAGCAATCATGAATTGAACTTAATAAATACTTAAAACTTGTGCTTTGTTAAAAACACCATTAAGAAAAAAAAGAAAAGAAAAAACCCAAAACAACAACAACAAAAAGAAACTGAAAAAAACTACATAATGAGTGGAAATACACACACACACACACACACACACACACACACACGACAGAAGTTTTTAGCTGAACTATATAAAGAACTTCTACAGCTCAGTAATAAACGTTTTTAAATGGACTAAAGACTTGAAGACCTTTCATAAAATAAAGGTGTCTGGATGCCAGGAAGCACGCGGAAGATTCCCACCATCACTGGTCACTCAAATGCTAGTGAGTGGGCCACTCTTATGGCTGGTCTGCACTTCCAGGATAAAGTCATCATTGGCCTGGCCTTCGACTGTGTGGACAAGATGGTTTACTGGACCGACATCAGTGAGCCTTCCATTGGGAGAGCCAGTCTGCATGGCGGAGAGCCAACCACCATCATTCGGCAAGGTGGGCAAGCAAATACCATTCTTCTTTCTTGGTTTGGCTTCTGGAAGCCCAAAGGGTTCCTGGGAGAGAGCAGAGGAGTGGGTGTATGATTGCATACAGGATATGGTGATTTGAGGCTGACTGGGTCCTTGGCCTCAATGCCACCCTTTCCAGCCTTCTCTGGAAAGTCCTCCAAGGACTTATTGTTAAATCGTGAACACCTTAGCTGGGACTTGTGGCTGGCCTAAGATGAATAAAGTTAAAACAGGTAAGTGCCCACGCCTTTCTCTAAAAGCTTATGTACCCAGTTTTAATGAACAGTAAGGGCCAAACTCCACCATCCACTTTGGATATGCATTTCTCCTCTGCCTGTTGAGCCTAGACTTGATTCTCAGAATGCCTGCCCCATGGTATGTTCCACTGGGATTTCCCCAAAAGCAACAGGCAGATGATCATAAAGTTGGGAGGGTTACAAGCATATTGGCAAATATTGTCCCTGATAGTTGTCTATTCCCAAGACAGTTTTCAAGTCAAAAGTTGTCACTTCAACCTGTGACATCGTGGTGGTGGTGGGGAGATGTCTTTTCTACCTTAGCTCCACTGGCACCTGTCCTGATTGCCTGTGTCAGAGGAGTGCAGCAAATCAGGCTGGGCTTCCATAGACATTCCTCAAATTTCAGTTGCATTACTGGTAATGAGGTGCACGACGCTTTGGCACAGCCTACCCCTCAGCATTTAACCTCAACTCCTTAACTTACAGAGGTTGATTAAGGTCAAGAACTCTATGTGTTATTATAATGCCTACATTCAACAAGTCATGACTATTTTATGTGGATATGTTTTCTCAAGATTAAAGACCATTACAGCCAAAATCCAAGGGTCTGTACAAATTCACCTTTACTGAAAAGGTCAAATATTACATGTTGCTAAGTCAGTAACTCAGCAGCTGACTTGCAGGTATTTTCAATCGAAAGACATCGTGGGGGCGCTTGGGTGACTCAGTCGGTTGAACATCCAACTCTTGATTTTGGCTCAGGTCATGTTCCCAGGGTGGGGTCATGGGATTAAGCCTGGCATCAGGCTCTGTGCTGATCGTGAAGCCTGCTCGGAATTCTCTCTTTCTCTCCCTCTGCCCCTCTCCCCTGCTTGCGTTCTCTATCCCTAAAATAAGAAAGAAAGGAAGGAAGGAAGGAAGGAAGGAAGGAAGGAAGGAAGGAAGGAAGGAAGAAAGAAAGAAAGAAAGAAAGAAAGAAAGAAAGAAAGAAAGAAAGAAAGAAAGAAAAAGAAAGACATTGTTATGCCAATGATAGTTGTATAAAATCATCTTGTTTCCTCTGCAAAACACTGAAATCAAAGATACGGTTTCAAAATGTATGAGCCTCATTCGGTATTTCTTTTTACTTGGGGCTGCATGTCACTTTTCCCACTTCCAATTTAATGTTTCTCTAATAATTGATGTTCCGGAAGGGTGCCTATGGGGCAGTTTTTTTCCTTTCTTGGCTCCTTCACAAAAGATGATCAACAGGAACCAGGCTGAGGTTGAGTTAAATATGTCTAGCTTTGGACATAGACCCTGACTCCTTTTCTGGAAGCTGACATGCTATTTAAATAATGTCTGGTAGTTTTCATGGTTTCGTTTAATGAGCAGAATTTTGAAAATGCCTTTTTGCATCGTGTGTGTGTGTGTGTGTGTGTGTGTGTGTGTTAAAAATGTTGTTGCTATTGTCTGTGATTTGACTTCAAAACCCAGTGGAAAAGGGGAATAGGTCATCATTGCTATTTCCTGTTGCTTCTGGAACTGATAATTATCCAAGAAAGCTTTAAGCACAGTAAGAAACATTCCAGGCCAAAAGTCCACTGTGAAAACACAGAATTAAACTAGAATGAGATCTTTGTAGAAGAAAGATCACTGGGAATAAATTTTCTTTTATTTACAAATAAAAATAGTTACTGAAAAATAATTTTTAAAATATTTAAATAAAGGAGAAAGAAACTTCC
The DNA here is from genome assembly GCF_028749965.1 of Puma concolor. Taxonomy (NCBI): domain Eukaryota; kingdom Metazoa; phylum Chordata; class Mammalia; order Carnivora; family Felidae; genus Puma; species Puma concolor. Next base: position 12,756,539 of record NC_141677.1, read on the forward strand.
ACTTAAATCTTCATTGTGGTACAGGTTGGTGCATCCCTAGTGAGTGGAAGAGGGGGTATGTATCTCCTCTCTAGTTCATGCAGCCTGAATCCTAAGCTTCTCTTTCTCTCCTTGAGTTAAACTCCTAACCAAACATCTTTAATCAGGATCATCATCTGTTTCCTTTTGACATCAGCAGTGTGGAATATATTGCCTTGCTGTCTTCCCTAATTGCCCTGACTGCACAGTAAAGGGGGAGGCTTTCCAGATCTTTCCTTTGGCATGATAGTTCATAAAGTAGTGTTTTCCTGGTTGGAGGAGGTTTGATTGCTCTTGGGTTTGAGGTCAGGATCAGAGCTGTTGATAAGGAACCAGAGAGACATAGAGTTTCTGGGTTCCTCTGGATATCTTGCAAAGTACTGTCACTGAACAGCCTTTTCTCCCCCACTCTTCTGTCTGTGTGTCTGAGTGACTGGTGTCCTGGTAGAGAATGTGCTCATTCCAGATACACCCCCAGAATGATTTATTCTACCTTTGTCTGAAAGTCGGAAGGGGTCTTTGGAGGTCAGGCTCGCTGTCCCTTCACCTCTAGGGACGTGGGAAACAGTTTCATACTTTACAAATCTCTACTTTGGTTTGAATAACAAAAATCTTGTTTGAGTGCTTTTTCTAATTCTTAATAAACTGCCTCTGGCTGGGGTCCTTTCCGGGGGACGGGGCTGTGGTGTTTCCAGCATCCAGGGTCATGGTCATATTAGGAGTCTAGTGGAGGCTGATACGAGAGAGCGGACGTTCTGAACCATTTCCACGCTGATGAAAGAATGCATGTGGGCATGATTTCCTCATATCCAGGATCCCTCGGGTAGGATGGCTTCATCCTTGGCCTCTTCTGCCTCCTGCTTACACTTCCAGCCATACTAAGTGACCTTCAGTTCTCTGATCAATAGAGAAGAGGGAATCCTAAGTGACACTACTAAAACCCTGGTGGGGTTCTGATGTTTCGTTTGCTTTTATTTATAGTCCGGAAACCATTAGTTCTGTGGCTCTGAAGGTTCCTGTTGCGGCTGGCTTACTCTGTGGCAGCCCTGGCTTGGAAATCAGTTACTTAAAACCTAGTGAGGACTTTCTGGGAGTGCTATATGCGATCACTGACACCCCTTCTTTGTACTCCTGATACCTGTGCAAAAGTAGTAACAGCTGTGATTTCTTGCAGTTACTCCTCTGAGATGACCCTATTCCCCCAATAACTAATGAACAAGGTGTATGGATTTGTTGCATTTTTCTATGCTCCCCCCCCCACCCACCATGCTTGCGGGTTAAGCTCGAAGCTCTTTAACACGGGCATCCTAACTTCATCTCTGGGCACTCTCCCGTCCTCATGGACTCCAGCCATACAAAATTATGCTGTATCCAATCTTCTCCCACTCCGTGGAAGCCCGCATCCAGGATCTTTGCCTGACAAACTCCTGTGGGTCCTGGGGGAGCCAGCTTTACAAGGTGTTGTCTCCCTCAGAAATCCCTCCCAGGTCTCCCCAGGCTAAGTCTAGTGTCTCCCTCCACATTCCCATAAAACCAAAACTCAGTCTGAATTGAGATTGGTTGCAAGTTCCTGGAAACCAGGGCCACCACTTAGGCGTCATTATGGGCTTGGTACATAACGAGATGTCCGCCGAGTGAATGAGTGACATTGTCACTTTGACTGTGGCTCATCTGATCAGCAACATGCATTTCATGTTCCCATTTGTTTTTCCAAAGTGCAAGGATTGAACACCGAGGGGAATAACACTGAGTAATCCACAAAACCTAATCTTAAGTTGCTTTAAAAACCCAGAAGTATGCTGTGTTTGATTCTAGATCTTGGAAGCCCAGAAGGCATTGCCCTCGACCATCTTGGCCGCAACATTTTCTGGACTGATTCTCACTTGGATCGAATAGAAGTTGCAAAGCTGGATGGGACCCAGCGCCGGGTGCTGTTTGAGACTGACTTGGTGAATCCCAGAGGCATCGTAACGGATTCCGTGAGAGGGTATCTTTGTGTAAATCTGTGTAAATCTATTCGACTTGGAACTGCTCTTTCAGATACTCTCAAATGTCAGGCTCTAATGCCAGCATCAGTCTCCTGAAGTGAATGAGTTCCAGGATGAACAGGTCTACAGCTGGTGCCTTACAGATATGCACTGTGAAATGCCAGAACATTTATTACAGTTCCCTGTGACCATGGACTTGATCAACCATGTTCTACTTGTAAATCTCTTAGGAAGGGACTTTCTAAGTTCACAGCTCAGAAATTGGGTATTTCCATTCGAGTTGAATGTGGATAAACACTTGCCTTGTACCAGCCCCAGAATGGTGTCCAAGTGGCATAAATGTACCCCTGGGGCTGAGACCCACACAGCATGGACACCTTGGAGACCCCTTCCTGGGGGTTTTGTCATCACATCAATGCTTTTTTTTCTTTTCCCTACAGTTAGTTTTAAATCTTACCTGCGAGACCTTTTGCACCTCACGCTGTGATTCCTTCCCCGTGAGACCACACCCCCAGTTCTGTGGCCACTTGGCCACCTCCCCCCCTATGGCAGACACCTCAGCCACCAACTCTATCAACATCTGCTTCTGTGCCCAAGCCCCTGGGTCCACTATGCACCCCTGTGTAGTGACAGCATGTAGGAATCCCCAGATGTTTATCTCGGGTGTGTGTTGTTTTGTGTTGTTCTTTTAGCTTTATGGAGATACGCTGTATCAGTTACGTTTAAGGAAAGTGAGGTCATTAGTACCAGAATAACCAAACTCAAACCAAGAACCAAACCCAAGTATCTCCTGCAAAGGAAAAGGTGTCTTATCACCTCCAGACCCCTTTTAGCCATCCTGGGTTTTAATGTGTTCATTGTGGGTTCTCTTAAAGTTTTTTTTTTTTTTTTTAAATAAAATTTTTCTTATCCATCTTTAACATCTTTGTTGTTCCTCTTTCCCTTCCTTTTCCTCCTGCAGGAACCTTTATTGGACAGACTGGAACAGAGAAAGCCCCAAAATCGAAACTTCCTATATGGACGGCACAAACCGGAGGATTCTGGTGCAGGATGATCTGGGCCTGCCCAACGGGCTTACATTCGATGCCTACTCGGCTCAGCTCTGCTGGGTGGACGCAGGTGACAAAGAGCCCTGCGCCTGGCTGCTGGGGTTGCAACAGTGCTTTTTCCTTTTAACCTAAACAGTTATTCTCACCCACTGTAGGCTGGGATCTGTTATGGGGAAGAGAGTATAAGATACCTGTTTTATTTTCCTACACAAAAATCAGCTGCCTGTCTTTGCTCTGAAATGCATGGTTTCTATAGGCTTGATGGTGTCCAGGGCAAGTGTTCCATCTTTAAATCAGGGGTCAGCCAATCCTAGCCCGTGAGCCACATCCAGCCAGCCGCCTGTTTTGGTATGAGTCAGGTGCTATAAATGGTTTTGATTTATTCATTGTTTTGAGAGAGAGCAACAGAGAAAGAGAGAGAGACAGAATCCCAAGCAGGCTCCATGCTGTCAGCACAGAGCCTGACGTGGGGCTCGAACTCATGAACCGTGAGATCATGACCTGAGCCGAGATCATGACCTGAGCCGAGATCAAGAGTCAGACGCTTAACTGACTAAGCCACCCAGGCACCCCTGGGTTTTACATTTTTAAATGTTACATTTTAAAAGGTTCCATAAATAAATGCCTCCATAGTGTCCTCGATTGTGCCTCTTGGCCCACAAAAGCTAAATTAATTACTGTCTGGCCCTTTGAGAACAAGTTCGCTGACCTTAGAGTTGTTCTCATCCTATTATTATCTCTGCATTATGCAATTTGTGACTTCCATCCTGTCACTTGCATCTGTTCCCCAAGGGCTCGGGCAAGACTTGTGGAGCCAGGGAAGAGAGGCATGGGGTCCTGATGTGAGCCCCTGGCCTGGGGTGTCCCTCAGGGGAGGGATGTGGGCTCAGTCGGGGAGCAAGGTCAGTCATCCCTCGAGTGCCTGTGGAGTACCTGCCCTGTTCCCAATACTGTCAGGTGCTAATGGCCGGGGCGGGGGGCGGTGCAGGGACTGTACCACAGGAGGGAAGCACGCATAATTAAATCAAAATGCAAGCCGTGAGTTGGCCCCAGTGTAGGCACTGATAGGAGGCTGTGCAGGGCTGCAGCCGAGGTGCAGGTTAGCAGTTGTTAAGAGCTCTGACTGCAGGGAGGGAGGGCCTGGGAGGCTTCGGGGGGGGTAGGGACTTGAGCGAGAGCTGGAAGACGTCCTTGTTCCCACCGGGTCCCCAGCTGCTCTGGGAATGGGCGGGACAAGGAATGGTCCTCTGCCCAGACCACATGGGAACCAGGTATGGGTTCCCCAGCGGAGGTGGGTGTTGACCAGTGAGAGGGGCAAGGCAGGATGAGGAGACCGCTTTCTGCTGTTGAAGAGCAAGTCATGTGTGTTCTCTGGGATCTGTCATCGTAAGGCTGACTTTCTGTCACCCTTGCCTCCATTCCTCATTTTGACACCAAGGGGCCATTTCTTCTATGAACGGCTTGTCTTTGCTCCACACAGGCACCAGTCGGGTGGAATGTCTGAAGCCCGGGCAGCCGAGCAGACGGAAGGTTCTCGAAGGGCTCCAGTATCCCTTCGCTGTTACGAGCTATGGGAAGCATCTGTATTACACAGACTGGAAGATGTATGTGAGCTATTGCAGCGTGGGGGGCAGGGGGGAGGGTGGGGGCGGGGTATGTTGTGGCGGGGGAGCAGGAGCCTGCCACCCTGTCTCGGGGAGGCCAGGCCCTTCCCATGTGGCCTCTCGGCTTGACCTTCCAGGGTACCCGCCCTCTGCCTCGCCCTTCCGCCCGTCAGGAGGGTAGGGCGTAGGAGGGTGAGGGTCGGGCTCCTTGGGGGCCAGGAGGGGCCGTTTACCATCCCAGGGCTCCCGGATGGGCAGCTTCAAGTCTGTGAACTTGGACTTCATGAGCCTGTCTGTTCTTCCCCCAGGAGCTGGCCCAGGCTCACTTGGCTGGCGGGCTCCCCGCCTACCCCGTGCCCCCACTTCATTCTATTTAAACTGCGACATTCCCACAGCCCCTTCTTGACCACCCCTTCCTGCAAAAAGGAGGAAGCAGCTGTGGCCACGGGCATCTGGAGAGAAAGCCGATTTCCCAGCCTGGAATTTAGAGCTGAGGGGCAGAGCTAGCTCAACTTTGTCCTTTTTTTTTTTTTTTTTTTTTTTAAAGAGACCAGAGAAATGCAGGCTTGTTCCCACCACAGGAGGAGGGGAGGATGGCTAGGAAGTGAGCCCAGCGTGTCCCTTCACGGCCTCCAGTTTATCCCCAAAACCCCAGAAGACGCTGCCCAGTAGACAGAAGGTTGGAGCCACCAGATGTGTCTTTATTTGCTGCCCTTTGGTGTTTTGTAGGAGTTCTGTGGTTGCTGTAGATCTTGCCATTTCCAAAGAGACGGATACCTTCCACCCCCACAAGCAGACCCGGCTGTACGGTGTCACCACGGCCCTGTCTCAGTGTCCCCAAGGTAACGCCCCCGTGCTCTTGCCGTTCAGGGGCCAGGGATGCTCTGTGGCTCCACGCCTCCACCCTGCCTGCTGCCCGTGGGGCCTCCACCTGCCCTGGTCACATGGCAGGCGAGACGCACTCCCTTCCATCGAGGGCCTGCATTGTTTAATAAGTGAGCCAAGTCAATACCTAGGAAACATTAGGCAATGAACTGGAAATGGTGGACAAGGGGGAGGAAGAGTATTGAATCTTGGGCTGGGTCTAGAAGTATGTGGTCTCTGGGTTCCAAATAGGAACATCCGTGTTACGGTCTCTGTGGCTTTAAGGGTCCCTTCATTTGGCCTAACAGCCACAATAGTAATTACCTCTAATAATAATCACAGACACGGACAAGGTGCTTACCGTGAGCTGGGTCCTTTACATATGTGAACGCGGTGTGCTAAGTGCCTTGTGTTCGCTAGTTCGCTTAATCCTCATGGCGACCGCATGAGGTAGGTACTATTTGTGTGCCCATTTTATGCATAAGGACATGGAAGCCACTAGCCCGAAGTCACAGGGCTCACAGTGGTGCAGCAGGAGAGTCAGCCAGGCAGCCTGGCTCCAGGACCTGCTGTGTTGCCTCTTGGGAGACCTCTCCCCTCCCTCACCCCCCTTGGCTCCCCACCTCCCCGAGGCCAGTGCAAAGCCGAGTGGACAAGCTAGACAGAGAGCCCTCTGTGCTTGAAAACTCCAGCTGCGTGTTACAACCAGAGCCGGAAGACCCTCCCTGAGACCATCGATAACGTTCATGGTAAATCCGCACAGTCCCCAACTCAGAAATCAGTGTTTTTGCCCTCTGGCAAATCCATCACCGTGAGGATTCCCTTTCTGGAAGCACCCACACGCTTGGTCTCCTGGAAACCGAGAAGGAGACTGATGGGCGGGCTCTTCTCTTAGATGGCTGTTGGACTGACCTCTGCCTTTCCCAGGTCACAACTACTGCTCGGTGAACAATGGTGGCTGCACCCACCTCTGCTTGGCCACCCCTGGAAGCAGGACCTGCCGTTGCCCTGACAACACCCTGGGAGTTGACTGCATCGAGCGGAAATGAAGACAAGAAGGCCTCATTCCCTCGGCAGGTACTCAGCGTCACCCTACTTGAAAGGGTCCAGACTGAAAACTGTCTGACCTGGTGGCGATCAGGCCCAGGTCCTACCCAGCCTGAGCCCCGACAGTATTCCCCTCACTGTTCCCCCAAAACATATGCCCCCGGCTTCTGGAATGGGAAAGCCCCTTCCCCCTCCACAAAGACAGAAAACCCCGACTCCGGATTATGTGCCCATCCCAGTGTTCTGGAAACTGTCCCCAGTTTATCCCCCTGGTGATGAGCAGGGCCCGCCCAGGCCTGAGCTGCCCCCTCCCCCTGTGGCCTTATAAGCTCAGCCTCACTCTGACACACCCACCATCCTGTTAACTCCCCGACGCACCAGCCAGGGCCACCTGGGCAAGGCCGTGAATGAAGGAGGGAGTTAACGCTCCCCCTCTTTTTTTCTCTTGGTGCTCTGATTTCCCTCTTCATGCTCCTTGCTTTTTACTCCCAAGTTCTATACCACCTGCATCCTGCCCAAGGCCCCCATCATAGTGAGCGAGCCCTGCCGTTTTGTTCAAAACCCACCTGGTCTTAGGGCCATGTGGATATGTATGGTCGATCATCAGCATTCCCTCCCAGATAGGTTACTGGCATTTCGGCAGCAGCCCTTGGTAGGCCAAGCCCTTCAATCAAAGGAGTGTCCAGTGGTAGGAATTTCAACACGTAGAGTCAGGTTTTGAGGACGAGGATTCTTGGATGTGCCTTAAATTACAGCATTGGATACCAAACGATCCCACTTTGCCCAAAGCACCTGGATCCGAGCATCTGGTCTCTTGAGCAGCATGGCCCCACTGGGGGCTGGTGCCAGTGGTGACGGGTCTATAGGCCTTCATCTCCCACCTCCACTGGTGAGAGCCAACCTACAGTCAGTCAGCATGAGCCCGTGTCTCGTTTGTTTCCCCCTCTGTTCATGGCTCTTGCTGGCTGTGTTCCCACCTACGAGGGCCAGAGTGAGTATTTATACTCCTGACCCAGACCCGTTATTGCTCATTGGTGTAATTAAAGGGACTGTCGCCACATTTCATGTTTATGTTTCTACAGTTTGTTTAGAAACATCTCCTGGCCATACGAGCAGCTAGTGTTATCTTTTTATCAGCTGCCGTCCCGAGGTGCAAAACAGTAGGAATTTTGGATTGAAAGTGGGGCATCAGGAGATGGAGTCTGTAAAGATTGGGGTAAGGGCGCAGAGAAGGCTCAGCAGAAAGTGTCACAAAGAGGTTGGTCAGGAGCAGGAGTGGAAAACCCAAGAGGAAAGGGGAGAAGAAGGTATTTAGCAACGGCAAGAAGAAAAACTCTCCAAAGAGAAAATGGCACATTTTGCCAAAGGACACCTTCGCTTGAGGACGTGGAAGAATTCGTCTGTTTTTCTCCTTGGGGAAGAGGTCCTTCCCTTATCTGCAAACCTCAGTACATTCATCACCCCTCCAGCCCATATCCCCTCCTCACTTTGTCCTCATGTGCTGTGGCATCACAATGGAGCCTGGACCGGGAACGAGCCTTGCCCTGAATGATTAGAGTTCCTTCTGAGAGCCAAATACATTCCCAAGAATCACGCAGTTTGGGGAACGTGTGGGTCTTTTATCCAGCCCAGCCCCATGAATTAGTTTCACCTTTTTATATTTATCATTCCATATCAAGCCCTCTATATCAAATGTTCGTCATGATTTTGTATAATTTTTATAACTATTTTATTCATTCTACTAGATTCATTCTAAAAGTTTTCAGATGGTAAATTCTTAAACTGTGGAAACCACTGAAGGTGCTTATTAACTGTTCCCCCCAGATTTTTACAAGTATTGGATGATTCCTTGAGTTTACAGTTGTATAAATATCAGTGCAGAAAATAAAATTTTTTTCATAAAAAAGAGTATGCTTTTTGAATAAAGAGATTTAATGTTGGGGGGTGATTCACAATGAGAAGATAGCCATTTAATAATCTGCAAAATCTTGGGGTGTCTGGGTGGCTCAGTGGGTTAAGTGTCCCACTCTTGATTTTGACTCAGGTCATGATCTCACAGTTTGTGAGTTCGAGCCCTGCATTGGGCTCTGCACTGACAGTGTGGAGCCTGCTTGGGATTCTCTCTCTCTCTCTCTCTCTCTCTCTCTCTCTCTCTCTCTCTCTCAAATAAATAAAACTCTTTTAAAAAATCTGCAAAATCTGTGGCACCCCCAGTGTTACAAGGGGTGGTTTGTTTCCCACAAAAGACTTAGGGGCTTATTGAATTAAAAAATCGTTCTACCAGGGACCCCAAACCACCCTTTTGGACATTGTTTTCATGTTCTAGAAAACTGTTCTTCAACCGCAAGCAATGGAGTTTCCTAACTCAGTTCTGAAGATGAGCCGTGTTTTTTTTCTTTTCCCTCTCCTCACCTCCAGAAGGAACAAAGGCACTTTCCTGGCACTGACCATGGCCTGAGATCCCTGGACTGTTCCATGCTGGCCCTTGGGTGGGATGGGAATGGGGCTTTGACTTGGGTAGAGCGAAGGGGGGCTCAGAAGTTGCAGGGGTGATGATGCTCAGAGCTGTGTTGTAGGCAGAAGGGAACTGGTACCCGAGGGCCTGCGTGGGACATGACAGCATCCGTGGGACCAGTGACAGCCTGCCAACATGAACTTCCTAAAGGGGACAGCTTCTGTTTGGGCTAAAACTTACAGTGTTTTAAGTTCATAAAACCTAGTTACCTAAAGGGTACATCAGATGGTAGAGTGGGGTGGTCCAGAGATACATCTCTACCAAGACAAGGACTGCACTGGCAGAAGCTGTCTGCATGAACTACTTTGGACCTCTAGATGTAGGAAAACACAGCTGCACCCCAGGGAGAGCTTGATGAAGAGGCTGCTGAATTTCGGTCAATTTCAGCTTTTCCTGAGTCGTGGTGGCCATCCGCCATCATGCAGCCCCACTGTGGGGCAGAGGGGACAGCAGCCCAAGCTCCTAGTGTGGCATTGCTGGGGCCACGGTGGGCCATAAGGACCTTGTTCTCCAAAAATCAGGGTTGTGTGTTCTGATTGCTGACTGCTGCTTTTAATTGTTGGGGGGACAGCACATGGAAAAAGTCTTGAGGACCTTAGATTTGACAATAGTTTCTTGTAGATGACATCAAAAGCCCAAACCTCAAAAGAAAAACAAATAGATCGGTCTTCAAAATTAAAAACTTCTGTGCACCAAAGGACACAACTAAGACAGCAAAAAGACAACCAACCCATGGAAGGGGAGAAAGTATTTGCAAATCCTGGTTAGTATCCAGAGTATATAAAGAACTACAACTCAGCAGTGACCATAACAAAAAACCCAATTCAAAAGTGGACAAAAGATTTGAATAAACATTTTTTTTTCAAAAGAAATCTACACATGGCCAATAAGTGGACAAAAAGATGCCCAACACCATTCGTCATTAGGGAAATGCAAGTCAGAAGCACAATTAGATGTCACTTCACATCAGTTAGGATGGCTATCAGAAAATGAAAACCAAAACCAAGCAGGCAAACAAAAAAGACCAGAAAATAATAAGTGTTGAGGAGGATTTGGAAAATGGAAGCCTTGTGCATAGCCAGTGGAAATGTAGACTGGTGTAGCAGGAAGGAAGGCAGCTTTGTGGTTCCTCAAAAAGTTGAATAGAAAATTACAGTACTTCTGGGGCGCCTGGGTGGTTCAGTTGCGTAAGTGACTTCAGCTCAGATCATGATCTCGCGATTCGTAAGTTTGAGCCCTGCATCTGGCTCTCTGCTGTCAGCATGGAGCCCACATTGGATCCTCTTTCTCTCTCTCAAAAATAAACTTTTAAAAAAAGAAGAAGAAAATTATCATAACTTCCAGGTAGACACCCAGAGGAATTGAAAGCTGGGGCTCAAATGGATACTTGTCCATCAGTGTTCATGGACAAGTATCACCTGTTCACCTTAACCAAAGATGGAAACAACCCGGGTGCCCATCAACAGATGAAAGGATAAATAAAATGTACTCATACAATGAAATATTCAGCTATAAAGAGGAAAAAGTTTCCAAGAACATCGATGAAACTTGAAGTTGTTATGCTAAGTGAAGTAAGCCAGACACAAAGGAACCAATATTGCATGATTCCACACATGTGAGGTACTTCGAATAGGCAAATTCACAGAGACGGAAAGTAGATGAGAGATTACCAGAGAGATTACCGGGGCGGGTAGCAGGGGGAATAGAGAGTTATCACTTAACGGTTTCAGAGTTTTTATTTAGGGTAATGAAAGAGTTGGGGACGTAGATGGTGGTGATGCCCTGACAACACTGTGAATGTACTTACAGCCCCTGAATCACACACTTAAAAATAGTTAAAATGGCAAATTTTATGTCATATATATATTCTATCACAACTTCTAAAAATTAATGTAATATACCAAGAGCCATAAAACGTGTACTTTAAATAAGTGAAGTATATGGCATGTGAATTATATATCAATAAAGCTTTTTTTTTTTTAATTAGAGCGAGGGAGTGAGTGGGGAGAGAGGCAGAGGGAGGGAGAGAATGGACATGGGGCTCGACCCCACAACCCTGGGATCTGACCAGAGCCGAAATCAAGAGTCAGACGTTCAACCGACTGAGCCACCCAGGTGCCCCAAAACTTCGTTTTCAAAAAAAAAAAAATCACTGTAATTAAAAAAAAAAAAAAAACTTGTTACCAAAGGTTGGCAAAATGCTGATCACTGTTGTAGTTGGCTACGTTGTATAGATTCCAGGATTCTAGACTAGGTACTTCTGCGAAAGGATTTTGCAAATAGAACTAGGGTTATTGGGGGCCAGGGTGGCTCAGTCGGTTAAGCATCGGGCTTCGGCTCAGGGCATGATCTCACAGTTTGTGAGTTCAAGCCCCACATTAGGCTCTAGGCTGACAGCTCAGAGCCTGGAGCCTGCTTCAGATTCTGTGTCTCCCTCGCTCTCTGCCCCTCCCCCACTCACACTCTGCCTGCCTCTCTCAAAAAATTAATAAAGTGTAAAAAAAAAAAAATTTTAAAGAACTAAGGTTATTAACTACCTTAAAACAGGGGATTCTTTATCCTGGACAATGCAGGTGGGCCCTTAGAGGAATGGGGGCACTTGGGTGGCCCAGTTGGTTGAGCATCTGACTTCGGCTCAGGTCATGATCTCACAGCTCGTGAGTTTGAGCCCCACATCGGGCTCTGTGCTCACAGCTCAGTGCCTGGAGGCTGCTTCGGATTCTGTGTCTCCCTCTCTGTCTGCCCCTAACCCACTCGCATTCTGTCTCTGTCTCTCTCAAAAAATAAATATTTTTTAAAAAATTAAAAAAAAAAAAAAAAACGAGGAATGCGGAAGAATCAACTAAGGCAAAAACAGAAAGCAGGCAAGATGATGCTGAAGGGTAGGAAGGACCCGCCTGGACATTGGTGTCTTTTTTTTTTTTTTTTAATTTTTTTTATTTTTCAACGTTTATTTTATTTTTGGGACAGAGAGAGACAGAGCATGAACGGGGGAGGGGCAGAGAGAGAGGGAGACACAGAATTGGAAACAGGCTCCAGGCTCTGAGCCATCAGCCCAGAGCCTGACGCGGGGCTCGAACTCACAGACCGTGAGATCGTGACCTGGCTGAAGTTGGACGCTTAACCGACTGCGCCACCCAGGCGCCCCGACATTGGTGTCTTAATGGAGGAAGGCAGTTATGAGCGAGAAGCAAGGTTACCTCCACAAGCTGAAAACAATTCCTGGCTGGAGATCAGCAAATTGGGACCTCGGTCCTACGACTACAAGCGACTGAGTCCTGCTATAACCTGAATGGGCCTGGAGGTGGGTTCTAACCCCAGAGCCTCCAGAAAGGGGTGGAGTCCTGCAGATGCCACAGTCACAGCCAGATGAGACCCTCAGCAGAGGACCCACCTGAGCCACGCTGTGCTAATCATCTCATCTACTCAGCTGTGAGACTTTCCACGGTGGTGTTTTGAGTCACAAAACGTGGGGCAATTTGTTACGGCAGCAACAGAAACCTAATACGCTGTTGCCGCTTGGGGTTATGCCAGATACTTTCCATTTGTCCGTCTGCTCTCCCCGTCCTGATCCGAACCCCAAGAGGCCAAACCACATGGATGACATAATGACTCCCTTGCCCCCTGGCCTCCTAGGAGGCAGAGGAGGGAAAGAAGAGAGCGAGAACAGATCTGTACCGCCCAGTCCCTCCCTGCTGGGTCTCCCTCCCAGGACCGGGTGTATCTCTTGACCAGAGGTCACAGCCCCTCTCCAGGTGTCCTCTCCCCACACCCCGCCAGTGGTCCCAAGAACCCCTTTCCTCCCCTAGTCAATCTGGGCATCAGGGAGGTAACAGTTCAGGCTGGTTCCCCACACCCCACCCGTAACGTGAAACCTCGCTCAAATTATCCTAATGCGAGCGCACCTGCCTATCGAGACCCTACCTGATACAGGAGTTCATAACACTGTGATCTCTACTTGTATGTTTGTAGTTTCGTTCCAAAGGGGGAAAAAAAAAGTTAAAATCTGTCTCCTGATCACCTCACATACACTTGTGTCCAACTGGGACACATGTTACAGTGTAGCTAGTGGGTATGAATCATACAGATGTACCCAAAAAATGTACCCGAAAAGTCCAGTTTCTTTCATAGCTCGTTGTGATTTTCAGACTTGGAGCCCTGCGATGGCAGACCGCTCACTCGGGGAGAATTCCGGTTCTGTTCAGTGATTTCTCCGTCACGCTGGGTCCTTCCTTAGGGGTCTTCCCCCACCCAGACCCCAGTCTAAAGTCTCTGTGGCTCGTGGACCTGCTGCTGAGGACGCCCCCAGCCCAGCCCCCTCAGTCTTAGGCTGGCCTGGCACCCCCAGCGGAGGGGCCTGCGCTTGGCAGCTTGGCTTCGCGGGGTCTCTCTCTGTGGCTCTTGGAGTCTGGTCCCGTGGTCCTCCCGGTCCCTCACTCTGCAGCCTCGTCACCCCGCCGCTTGGCCTGCTTGGGCTGCTGCGACTCCCTTAGCCCTCTCTGCCGCAGGGGTGAGGTGCGCTCCGGGAGGGACAGGGCAGTGAGTGGGCCGGCCCTGCAGGGCTCCATGCCCCCACTTACCGGCTCAGTTCTCCCACCAGAGTGAGTGGGCCTGCCCGGTGGGCCTTCTTCCTTTTACCCCACGCCTCCCCCCTGCTCGGAACTTAAAGAAAATTCAACAACAACAACAACCAGAGTTAAGAGATGGAAGGGCCAAACGTCTTCAAGAACAGGCTCTGTGGTTGGTTTCTTGTTTGCTTGAAGGGTAGCTGGGAATAGCCCGGCCTAGGTGGCAGCCTGAGTGAGAAGGAAGGTTCCCCACCTGGGCAGGTCTTCTCAAAGGCAGTTCCAGAAGAGACCATTAGAGGGCAGGAAAAGCCTCTCCGTGCCTGCTTGGCTGGTGGGGGTGGGGTGGAGGTTGAGGCTCGCAGGGCTGAAGGCCCAGATAACTTCCCCAAAAGATGGTGCTCAAGCTTTCCCATGTTGTTGCTCTAGAACTTTCCCAATATTGGTTAGTTGCCTCATCTGCTGCCAAAGGAAATCTAAATGTCACAGTTTCTCCGTGTGCACAAGCCTGTGCAATTTAAATGCAGATCTCCACCCCCCCACCCCCCCACCCCACCCCCCCACACGTAGCCCTGGGGGGTTCCTCCCAAAGCCTTATCTGCCTCAAACATTTACAGATGACTGTGGGACCCAGTCAGGGCCATGCACTCAGCGTTGTGAAGTAGAATTGTACTTGTGAAGTAGAATTTATCTACCTGTTGCGCAAGTCAGGAAACTGAGGTCCAAAGTGAGGTAACTTGGCAAAGGTCAGTCAGCCACCAAATATCACAGCAGAACCCACGTCCGGATCTAGTTTGCTCTATAGGCCACACTGTACACATCCTTCCCACCAGCCTTTTTACATAATACTTTAAACAAACTTATTTTTACTGTATCTTACTTTTATGTCTTTGTGTTCAACACATTTTACATTTAGAAAATTAGAAAGTCAAGGTAAGGCACAAGAAAAAGAAATCACCAGAAAGCTCACCATTTAGCAATCACCCCATTCTTACATTGATCTCTTATCCCAGAAATGAAAACTCACTCACACACACAAAACCGGGTTGTATGTATTTTGTAAAATGTATGTAATAAAAAATGAGACCCTGCTAAATATACTTTTTGGGATTTTTGTTTTCTATTTAAATAAATGTGCATATGAACATCACTTTTAATGTCCGCATAGTATTATATTCTGTGAAAGGACCATCAACTCTCACAAACCCTCTTATTGAAAAACATTTAGGATGTTTCATTGTTTTTTTTTTTTAATTTTTTTTTCAATGTTTATTTATTTTTGGGACAGAGAGAGACAGAGCATGAACAGGGGAGGGGCAGAGAGAGAGGGAGACACAGAATCGGAAACAGGCTCCAGGTTCCGAGTCATCAGCCCAGAGCCTGACGCGGGGCTCGAACTCACAGACCGCGAGATCGTGACCTGGCTGAAGTCGGACGCTTAACCGACTGCGCCACCCAGGCGCTCCTCATTGTTTTTTTCTTTCTTTCTTCCTTCCTTTCTTCCTTCCTTCCTCCCTTCCTCCCTTCCTTCCATCCTTCCTTCCTGTGGTAAATAACAACACTCTTGTACTTAAAGTGACCTTACTTGGGGCGCCTGGGTGGCGCAGTCGGTTAAGCGTCCGACTTCAGCCAGGTCACGATCTCGCGGTCCGTGAGTTCGAGCCCCGCGTCAGGCTCTGGGCTGATGGCTCGGAGCCTGGAGCCTGTTTCTGATTCTGTGTCTCCCTCTCTCTCTCTGCCCCTTCCCCGTTCATGCTCTGTCTCTCTCTGTCCCAAAAATAAATAAACGTTGAAAAAAAAAAAAAAAGTGACCTTACTTATTTCTCTAGAATAAGACTTGCTATTATTAAAATGTTAAGGTGCACCTGGGAGGCTCAGTCCATTAAGCGTCTAACTTCAGCTCGGGTCATGATCTCATGGTCTGTGGGTTTGAGCCCCATGTCAGGCTCTGTGCTGATAGCTCAGAGCCTGGAGCCTGCTTCGGATTCTGTGTCTCCCTCTCTCTCCACCCCTCCCCAACTCACACTCTGAGTCTCTATCAAAAATAAATAAACATTAAAAAAAAAATAAAGCTAACTAGCCTTTTGTCATATATATGACAAATACTGTTAAAAGAAGATTTTAATCTATATGTAGTCAATTCCTGCCTGTTCTACTGCACCATGTGCATGTGAACTAGAATAAAAGCACTGGCCTACAAGTCACGAGCCGAATGTGTGCAAACTCCGCCCTGTGGCAGATGGTGTTTTTCAAGACGGCTGTGACACTGTCTCCCATCCCACGTATTCTTACGATTTTGTGTTGATGTGATGTTGGCGTTCCTCCCGAGAAGTAGGGCCTATGCTCCCTCTATTCGAATCAAAGGAAGCCCGTGACTATGAGGGCCTGCCGTGTGAAATCTGACGGTAATCTAGCAAAGTAAAACAGCTTCTCCTGGTCCCGTTGGACTCTGTCTCTAGGAGCCCAGCATCCGTGATGTGAGGAAGGCCAGGCCATATGGGAAGGTCATGTATACGTGTCTGGCCTGGTAGCCCCTGCTGAGGCCCCAGCCTACAGCAAGCATCAGCCACCAGATATTCAGGTGAGGAGACCTCCCAGGCGACTCCAGCCCGAGCCATTGTCTAACAGCAACCCCATGGCAGAGCCCAGTGGTCCTAGTCAACCCTCTGTTCGCAGTGTCAGCCCCGTTTTAAGTCAGAGCCTCTGAGTCTGGGATCAGGCAACAGTATTCTCTCTCTCTCTTTTTTTTAATGTTTGTTTACTTTTGAGAGACAGAGAGAGATAGAGCATGAATGGGGAGGAGCAGAGAAAGAGGGAGACACAGAATCCGAAGCAAGCTCCAGGCTCCGAGCTGTCAGCACAGAGCCCGGTGCGGGGCCCAAACCCACAAACCATGAGATCATGACCTGAGCTGAAGTCGGATGCTTAACTGAACAAGCCACCCAGGCGCCTAGGCATCAGTGTTCTCTTATGGCTCTTCATAACTGATTCCGATGTGCAGCAAGGTGAGAATCATTGAAGGAGTTTCTGGGGGAGAAAAAGAACCTGAGGAAATTCTGATAAAGATCTAGTTGCATCCATAGGTCAATTTGGAGAGAACGACCATCTAAATAACATCGAAGCTTCCAGTCCAGCAACATGGATTGTCTCTCCATTTGTTTAAGAAGAGCTACAATTCTGGAGCAACTTTTACACCCTGGTCCTTAGACTAAATCATGTATATAATCTGTATTTTACTGATATGTCATCTGGGCCCAGAGAGGTTAAGACACCTATCAAGGCCACACAGCCAGCATGCCAGAATTCTGAGCTTGATATGTCTCAGGCTATTTCCACTTCAATCTGTTGCCTTTTCCCTCTACTAAAGAGGCTGACAGGCCCCAGCCAGTTCTGGTTTAGGGCATTTCATTGGTATAATCAGCTGCCTTTAAAAAGAGATGAAGTATTGATGAAAACAAAAGGGAGATCAGGTGATCTGTAGTATCGTGGAAATATGTTGAAAATGCAGAGATTAAGTGAATAAGGAAGTCACAGAACACTGTGTCTCCTACCTACAACCTATTCTTCCGCAGTCAAGGATGTGTATTTACACTTGGGCAAGGCCTGGAAGGAGACACAAATTTTTCACCGTTGTAGATTATCCTCTACTGTGTTAAAATTTTTCTTAATGTTTATTTATTTTTGAGAGAGAACACATGAGTGAGTGAGCAGGGGAGGGGCAGAGAGAGAGAGAGAATCCAAAGCAGGCTCCAGACTCTCAGCTGTCAGCACAGAGGCCGACGCGGGGCTCGAACTCACAAACCGTGAGATCTATGACCTGAGCTGCAGTCAGACGCTTAACCGACTGAGCCACTCAGGCGGCCCATGTCTCTACTGTCTCTAGAATGCTTTACTGTATGGGGCTCCTGGGTGGCGTATTCGGTTAAGCGTCCAGCTCTTGGTTTCGGCTCAGGTCATGATCTCATGGTTTGTGGGTTCGAGCCCTGCATTGGGCTCTGTGCCGACAGCGAGAATCCTGCTTGGGATCTCTATCTCCCTCTCTCTCTGCCCCTCCCCTGTGCCCTCTCTCTTTGTCTCTCTCTCTCTCATAAATAAATAAACATTTTCCAAAAAGTGCTTTATTGTAAGCAAGCATTGTCTTTACAAGGAAAAGAATTTCTAGCTGAGAGAGATGGGGAAAGATTTTCCCCATGTTGCCAATTGCAGAACCTTGAAAATGGGAAGCTCCTTGGTTCTGCTTCACAGCTTAGTGCCCGTGAGTCCATCCTCCTGGGGTCACTGGTACGTGCTGTGCCCGGCGGGGGTGGGGGTGGGGGTGGAGGTGGGGAAGGTGCACACCCCAGGGAATGGGCCGTACCCTTTAGTCTGCGGGTGGCCTCTGAGGCACACACGAGCCACGTCCCCGATCTCCGGAGCCACTTCACCCATGGCTGATGTGGGTCTTGCAATAGTTCCTGTCTACAGTCGAAGGTAGCACGTGAAAGTGACAAAGAGGAAGAGGCGGCTGTGACAGCGAGAGAAGGGGTCTGGGCAGGGCCACCTGCTCTGCCCTCAGGGTCCCTGCAGACCTGGGGTAGGTGAGCCCGGCACTCTGCCTCTCCCTCTCCCTTCGGTCATCGCCCCCAGCCAACAGCCTTCCCCACCGCCACTGTCCCCAACTTTCCTTCATCGGGGCATTTCTGACCAGGCACTGAAATGACCCATTTCTGTGTCCACTTCCAAGACTGGCCTGTGAGTTTTGTGAAGACAAGAACTCTGTCTCTCTCTCTTTTTTTTAAGTTTATTTATTTATTTTGAGAGACAGAGAAAGTGAGCAGGGAAGGGGCAGAGACAGAGGGAGAGAGAATCCCAAGCAGGCTCCGCGCTGTCAGTGTAGAGCCCGATGTGGGACTCAAACCCATGACCCATGAGATCATGACCTGAGCTGAAACCAAGAGTTGGGCGCTTAACCGACGGAGCCACCCAGGCGTCCCTAGGAGGCAGCTTTAATAAGCAAAGGGAACTTGCATACGAGGCTCATCTTGGGTGGCTGCAAGACAAATGGATTCCCCACCCTTGCCGCCACATCTTAAGTTTATGTATAGAGAGCCCGTAACTGGGTTAAGTATACCTTGCAGGTGTTCTCAACGACACATCATTATCTCAAGGCTGTATCCTTGGAGGAGACTGTAGAAGCAGGAAAGGCGAGCTAGACCCACATTCCAAGGACAGGAGAGGGCGAGAAGCCTCTGATGGCCTGGGGCCAGCTCTTGGGTCAACTGGCGGTCACATCTTTTTGATGACTTTCGCCAGCAGGCAGGCACCATGGCCCTAAGTATAAGCAGATGGGCGTGCTCGTGGGCAGATGAGACTTCCTGCCCAGAGGTAAGCTGACATGTTATTTTAGGACAAATGATTCTATTTAATGAATATAAATATTTTATACGTCACCTCTTTCCAAAAAGAAATGGAGACAGCTGCCCATTTCTTAAGGGAAATTGGGTTTTGTATGTTAGGGAGCTCTGTGTTCCGGAAGTTTTGTAACCATTTGCATATTAGGTTCCCTTGACCCTGGCCTGAAAGGGAAAGTGGGAAATGAAACAGAATAGCCTTAGGCGAAGCAGACTGTCTCAGGAAAGCCTGAGGTGCCTGAGGGTTGGGGAAGAAAGGGCTGCGATGGGCTCTCCTCGGACCACCCACCCCCGTCCTGGGGGAAGGTCAGATCACTGAACTGTCCCCTTCAGAGCCCAGAAGCCGGCCACCCTGTGGAGAGTCCATCTTCTATGGCCACATTTTCACCTGGGTTTTATGATCATCCCAGCTAGGAGCTTAATTACTCCTTTCCTATTTTTATTTCCTTACCTCTTCCTGCCATTGACATACCCTGGCGATATAATTGAGGAATAATTCCTCTATTTCAAAAAGTTAGAATTTGTTGGTCACCCATTTGCTTTTTATAGTATTTACTTGCACATCTGGAGTTCAAGCAAAGATAAAACCTCCTTTCCCTGGGGCAGTGTGTCATAAGCTCAGTTTTTAGAGGTCTATTTTATTTTTCTTAAGGTTTATTTATATATTTTGAGAGAGTGTGTGCAAGCTGGGGAGAGGCAGAGAGAGAAAGAGAGAGAATCCCAAGCAGGCTCCGTGCTGTCAGAGCAGAGCCTGATGCCGGGCTGGAACCCATGAAACTGTGAGATCATGACCTGAGCCTAAACCAAGAGTCAGATGCTGAACTGACTGAGCCACCCAGTTGCCTCTCATTAGCTCATTATTCACAAGTTCTTTGAATATATAGAAGAATCAGGAATTTTAGCCTGGGTTTAGTTAGTGATTAGATTCCTTTGGCTGTATTATTTTCATATTATTCGTTTACTAGTCAAAGATCCACTCTGTGCCTAGAGATGGCTGACAAAACTTCACGGCTATTTTTAAGAATTCTTTTTATTGAGGGGCACCTGGGTGGTTCAGTCGGTTAAGTGTTCAACTTTGGCTCAGGTCATGATCTCACGGTTCATGGGTTCAAGCCCTGTGTTGGGCTCAGTGCTGACAGCCTGGAGCCTGGAGTCCGCTTCAGATTCTCTGTCTCACGCTCTCGTGGCCCCTCCCCTGCTTGCACTCTGTCTCTCCCTCAAAAATAAACACTAAAAATTTTTTTCAAATAAAAATTTAAAATTGCTTTATATTGAGATATAATTGACATACAGCATCATATTAGTTACAGGTGTACAACATAATGATTTGATATCTGTATGTATTGCAAAATGATCACCACAATAAAGTCTAGAAAACATCCATCACCACATGTAGACCACATACAGTTACACACTTTTTCCCTTGTGATGAGAACTTTTGAGATCTATTCTCTTAGCAACTTTCAAACATGCAATACAGTATTGTTAACTATGCAGTCACATTGCTGTGCATTACAAGGCCCACACTTATTTATTTTATAAGTGGAAGTTTGTGCCTTTGACCCCCTTCATCGCTTCACAGTTATTTTTGTCTGTTTATTGCAGGGGAGGTAGGGGCAGAGAGAGAGGGAGAGAAGGAATCCTAAGCAGGCTTCCCACTGGCTGTGGAGCCCTACACGGGGCTCAATCCCGCAAACTGTGAGATCATGACCTGAGCCGAAATCAAGAGCTGGACGGACCCTTAACTGACTGAGCCACCTAGCTCCCCTCCCCCACCCCTGCCGCCTTCAGTTATTAATTCCTAATAAAATGACTTTTACAGGAACATCAGAAGGCATCACACGCCTGGCTGCGCTGAGCAGGAGGAACGTAAGGCCTACAACTTTCCTCCCCATAGGTGTCCCCGGTGCACGTAGTGGAGAGCCTCAGTTGACATCGAACACACCCCCTAAGCGGGAGAACAACTGAATAGAAAGGCTGTTCACGAAGCTGGATCATCCTGGTCACGAGGCTTCGCCAGGACTGAGTAAATCCATCACTGGGATAATTCCACTCCTCCCTGATTGACTTCTGGTGAGGCAGTTTGTCTAGCAACCATGTGTCTTCACTTACAACCGACGGCCCTTCCCACGGGAAGGCAGCTGGCAGGGCGCGCCCGCAACGAGTGCGAACTTAACCTCACACACCAGGTTATCGCTGCAAAGGAGCGGACACATCGCTGCTGTTTTCCGCCGCCTCCCTTGCCTGGAGTTTTGTTCACCACACCCCTCGGTTCCGGAGCTGATCTCTGTAACCACTGCCTGCGCCTAGAGGGCAGTAGCGACAGCCCAGTTCCAGAAGGAGCGGGGCCCAGAAGCACACCGCGGGCGGCGGCGTAGAAACCGAAGGTGAGCCACGCCCTTCTGCTGATGTCTGGGGCCCGGGTCGCGGAATTACCGGGAATGACCAGAGGACCCATTAAAAGGGAGGGGCCGTGCCCCGGGGAAGAGGAGGAGCTTTAGGTGGGAGGACTCAATTTTAACCTGGTCACAGACGGCTTGGAGTCTCCAGCGTGGTCACGCTGCCATGAAATCTGGCGCAGGGCACCCTGTGTACCGCATTATGCACAGTGCTTCCCCCAAAGGACAAGTGGTGCAGGAATTCTCTGCAGACAGAAAACAGAACTAAACCTAGCATCACTTAGGGTGAAAGTCCAGACCACAAAAACCCCCGTGGTGCACCTCTGCATGTTACCAAATTAGCCCTGCCCACGAGGCATCCCGCGAGCTGGTCTGAACTCAGACTGACCTGGAGGTTCACAGGCTGGCGACCATCCTTACCCACATCAGTGACCGTTGTGCACTCGGCAAAACAAATAATAATTTGTCTGTGAGCAGACCTCCTCCATAATCTGAAAAACATCCTTATCAGGTCTTGGGACTGATTTCCGGTTTATGATACTTTTCCTTCACCCTCAGCTTGGCTTCATTTTCAGTCCCAACTGTGCAAAGACCCGTTCTCGGCTCCCCCTCGGCCCCTTGTGCTTTGCTCTTGCCCCATCATCACCCTCCCTCTGTTAGGGCTCTCGTGTCCTACCTCCTTGCCCTAACTTGGCCTCTCCTCCACCGGCCCTGAGGCATGTGCATGCATGTGTGTGAAGCTCTCCCGTGAGGTAGAAACCGGTAGACGGGACAGCAGTCATTCGTTCAATCAACAGATATTGATTAGACACTTCTATGTGTGTGGACTAGGGCTACAGCAGGGAAAAGACAAAATCCCTGTCTTCCCGGTAGGGGATGCACCGCTAAGCAGGCACTACTGAGAAGAGCAGGATGTTTGTTGCTGGGAGAGAACCAGGTGGGGCGGGGTGAGCCTCTCTGAAATGGGAAAGAAGCAGAGTATGCCTCAGGGTGGTCCAGCCACCCCCAAATACCTGTACTGGGAGAGGGCTCACGTCCTGCTCAATGCCCACATGCCTCAGGCTTCGTCCATGGGAACGTTACGCAAGCATCGTTTTCCCCCACAGGTATTGGGGTTTTGTGAGGATCAGATCTTTGATGGTCTCAACAGCCACCCGCGGGAGGAGGTTCTCTTCGTAAGGAGAGATGGTGAGGAGAGAGGGTGCATTTTTCCAGGCCATCACGGTCCGGAACTTAGGACAGTGGCTTTCCTCCAGTAGCCAAGCTGACTCCGAGGGTTGTGGGATCCGGGGAGTGCTGGGGTGCCTCGGCACTCGCCACTGTGAAAACCAAAGGAAGGCGGAACTGGGGGAGGGGATGGAGGGGACCTGGAAGGCACTTCACGTAGGCAGTGGTAGACACTAGAAATGCTGGTCAAGGTGTGAAGGGCAGGTACCTGAGGGTCATAGGACCACCAGAAGATGACATTCCCTGAGTGCTGATAGGGGGTCAGGCCCTCGTCACTGTGGCAGGAGAGAGTGTGGTGGGGCAGCCCCAGTTCAAATCCTCCTCCTGCTCATCTCCAGCTGTGTGTCCCCTCGTGAGTTACTTAGCCTCTCTGCGCCTCGTGTCACTCATCCGGAAAACACTTTTTAAAAATCGTTTTTTAAAGTTTATTTATTTATTTATTTTGAGAGAGAGAGAGAAAGAGAGCAAGAATGAGCTGGGAGGGGCAGAGAGAGAGAGAGAGAGCAGGACGGAGGATCAGAAGCAGGCTCTGTGCTGACCGCCGAGCGCCTGACGCAGGGCTCGAATTCACGAACTGTGAGATCATGACCTGAGCCGAAGTTGGATGCCACCAGGCAACTCCGGAAAACACTGTTTCGTGACACCTACTTTAGGGGATTGTAGAGATGATGTTTGGAAGGGAATGGGTGCATTGAAGGCATTTCATAAATAACCCAATGCACACAGCAAGTCTGGGAGGTTTATTACCGAACAGAAATTTTAGAGATATTCCAGTTCAGTGATTCTCAAACTTTAGCCTGGATCAGAACTTCCCAAGGGACATGTTAAAACACAGATTTCTGGGCTCTACCCCCTCAGAGGTTCTGATTCAGTATATGTGGGTGGAGCCTGAGAATGTGCACGTCTTTTTTTTTTACTTTTTGAGAGAGAGAGAGAGAGAGTGTGTGTGTGTGTGCGTGAGTGGGGGGAGAGAGAGAGAGAATCTTAAGCAGGTGCCATGCTAAATGCAGAGCCCAACACGGGGTCCGATCCCATGACCCTGGGATCACGACCTGACCCGAAATCAAGAGTCCGACGCTCAACCAACGGAGCGATCCAGGTGCCCTGAGAATGTGCATTTCTAATGAGTCCCAGGTGACCTTGATGCTATTGGTCTGGGGACCCACTTTGAGAACCACTGTGCTAGTTTAGATTACTGATTTTAGGGATAAGAATCTTGAGACTCAGAGTGTGTGCGGCCTGCCTGCGGTCAATAGCATCTCAGCCATTCTGCTCCCGTCCGGGCCAAAGTTGGAGACAGAAAAGCAAAGTGCCAGGCACGCAGGGAGTGCCGGAATGCCAGAAGTCAGACTCCAGGCAGAAGGCCCCCGATGGTTCTAGCAAGAGGAATGAGGTTGAGAGAGACCAAAGGAAGGAAACTGGCCTCGGTGCAGGCCCGAGCCGCAACAGCCCAAGTCTTGGGGCTCAGGAAGTGTATGTGAGGGTGAAGTGTGGTGTGTGTGGGTGTGTGAGAGTGGGTGAGTGTGCGTTTGAGTGCGAGTCTGTGCAAGAACGGGTACGAGTGTTTGTGTTTGAGATAAGTGTGAGCATGTCTGCATGGGTGAGTATGTGAGAGTGTGATTTGTGTGTGCGTGTGTCTATGTGTGTGGGGGGGTGTATAAGGATATATGTGTGAGTGAGCGTGTTTGATGTGTGTCTGTGTAGATGGTGCATGAGTATATGAGTCTGTGTGTGTGTGTGCGAGGCTGAGTGTGTGAAAGTGTTCCTACGTGAGCGTGAGAGTGTGTGAATGTGTGGGAGTGGGTGCGTTAGTCTGCCTGAGCTTCCGCAAAGTACCGCAGACTGGGCAGCTTACACAATACGAGTTAATTTTCTCACGGATCTGGAGGCTACAGGTCAGAGACCAAGGTGTTGGCCATGTAGGGGAGGAAATAGTTTCCTTCTACCCTTCTAGGTTCTTAGTTCCGATAATTAAATTGACATAAGATAGATCGACAGGGGGAAAATCTATTTTAATTTTGTACGTGCAGGAACCCCATAAAAACATGGGACCCAAAGGCAGTCGGGCAACTGAGGCTTACGTGCCATCCTATGGGGCTTCAAAGGGGAGGGGGCGATTCACAGCACAGGACCATGAGAAAGAGCAGATGTTTGGCAGTCAGACGTTTGTCCTGCCACACAGGTAAGTCTTTCAGATAAGAAAGTTATCTCCGGCCGTTGTTCTTGTTCTAGCTCAGGCCCCTTTTTCACTTCTTCCAGGCAGTTCAGGGAGAGAGAAAATTTTTTCTCCGAATGTGCTAGGTCTTCATTGCCTTCAGCTCAACATAATCAAAAAGTGGCACATCTGGGGTGGCATATTCTGGTCCCCTTCGGCAAGTTTGGCGTCTCCCGAGGCCAATCTCCGTGGCTTAACGGTGGCTGTGTTCCCGCTGTGTCTCCACGTGGTTGTCCCACTGTGTGTCTGTGTCCCAACCTCCCTTTATCATAAGGACGCCAGTCATAGGGATTAATGCCCACTCTGATGACCTCATTGAACCTTAAGTACCTCTCGAAAGGCCCCGTGTCCAACCACAGTCACATGCTGAGCTCCCGGGAGTTAAGACTTCAACGTATGAATATCAGGGGGATAAAGTTCAGCCCGTGACAACGTGTGAGTGCACACACACACACACACACACACACACACGTGCGCCTTACGGAAAGTTCCAGCTGCCTGTCCGGCAAGAGCGCCGGCGTGTCCGAAATCTGACTTTCTTTCCTGCCTCATCCTCGTGAGTTTACGGGGAGGCTGAAGAGTGCTGAGCCACCACGGGTGAGCGCGGTTCTTGTCGGGATGTGGGACGAGCTCCCCCCCCAAGCTCACGTGGTGTTTCGCCTGCGTGGAGGTGATGCCATCGTCCAAGCGCCGTCCTGTGACGGCGTCGCCCTTCGCAAGCCCACCCTTGCTGGTGCTCCCTGCACGAAAGAAAAGCAGTGCGGGCAGCAGCGTGGCAGCTCGGCCCACGCCAGCCGCCCCTGGCTCGCCTCTCTTCGCAGGAGCTCCCCTCATGCACTGTCATCCTCTGCTTGTCTCTGCGGCCAGATCCCATGACTTTTAGAGCTAGAAAAGACGTTTTCAAGACTCTAGTTAGTCAAGCTTGTTCTTTCGTAGTGAAAGAACTGTTTGTGGGCCTGAAGGGGGATGTGGCAATCGTTAATTTCAGGCCTTACGAAAGGCGTCTTTTCCATTTGGAACGGATTGTTACCTAATAGACAGTCCTTTATAGGAACTGAACAAAGACTCGCTGACACAATCCCAACTGTTGGCTGTTCTCAGGACAGCTGGACAATTATTTTGCTTCTGGATGCAGCACAGACAAAAGAAGGAACTTGAGTACACGTGGACTTTTGGTTTAACTGGATAAGCGCTGCGCGGTGAGCCACCAATAAAGGGTCTCGAGGAGGCTCTGGGCAGGATGGTCACGAGGGTGGAGGCACAGGCTTGCAGGTCAGCAAAGCCACAGGGCAGGAAGCATGGAGACTGTAGCCCAGGACCCACTCTACAACCGGCACTCGCTAAATGTTTGTTGCCCGAATGGCTGGTTGAGTAATGAAAAATACAACACGAAGGGAGGAAAGTTGTGTTCCAGGCAGGAAAGAGAAGGCTGGAGGTACTGGAGAGATGTTATCACAGGCTTCCTTCTGGAAGGGTTGCTAGGGTGGTGACATCACCTTTCACAAAAGCTTTTGGTCAGGATACAGGCCAGTCTGCCTAAAATTACCTATTGAGCGCCCATTGTATGCAGAACACTGGAAGGCATCTAAAAGACATGTTCTCAAGAATTTTGATTTCCTGCTTATCTGCTCTACTTAAAAACCATAATTGCAACTATAGACATGAGGTAGGGTTCTCCAGAGAAAGAGAGCCAGTAGGAGATTTATGGGTACATAGAAAGAGATTGTTGTTTTTTTTTTTTTTTTTTACAGCTTTGCTGATAGACAGTTTGATGTGGAGAACAAAGGCAAAAGAAATATAGAAAAAGATTTCATTTCCTTTGCAGCCATTGACAAGTACTTGAGAGAGGCAGAGTGACCTTCCTCCAGGAGCTCAACTGCCTTGATGTGAATACTTTGCTAGAGGCAAAAGGCAACCATAGCTTGACATTAGCCTGACCTCTCCAGGATCCTGTAGGTCCTCTTTAACATATAAAAATCCCTTTGGAAACTTCCTTTATGTCTACTTCCCCCGAAGATAAATGTTAGCAGTCATCTTCCAAACACGTGGCTCCACTGATATACATCTAAAGGGTCTCATGACTAATGGTTTACTAGACGGTAGTAAATAGCTCCTAAGGTCCTAGAAGCCTTGCTTCCAAATGCCTTGGAGACTCCACTATCGCTAACCCCCTCCCGACTTGAAAGTATAGAATCAGCCACCCCTCACAACCCCAAGGCAGCTTGTTCTGCCCACACGTCCTATCCCCATGCTTTAATAAAACCATCCTTTTTTGCACCGAAGACGTCTCAAGAATCCTTTCTTGAACGTTCACTCCCCGACCCCAACATTTCACATCCCAAAGGACATATAACACTGTAAGTTTAAGGTGTACAGCATGTTGATTTCAGAAGGAGATTCATTATGAGGGACTGGCTCGGAATTGTGGAGGCTGAGAAGCCCTACAGTCTGCTGTCTGCAAGCTGGAGAGGTCCAGAAAAGCCCATGGTGCCATCCCAGTCCAAACCCAAAGGCCTGAGAAACAGGGGAGCCAATGGTGTAAGTACCGGTCCAAGTGTGAAGACCTAAGAACCAGGAGAACTGATGGCCAAGGTCAGGAAAAGATGAGCACCCCAGCTCGAGAGGAGAGAGACCATTCATCCGTCCTCTGCCTTTGTGCTCTACATCAAGACTGAATGATGCCCACATGCCTTGGTGAGGCAATCTTTACTCAGTCTTCTGATTTACATGCTAATCTCTTTTGGAAACACCCTCAGAGGCACCCCAAGAACGATGTTTCACCAGCCCTCTGTTCATCCCTTAGCCTATAAGGCTAACACAAAATTAACCATCACAAGACCTAAGGAAAAAGACTGGACTGGACATCAAAAAACAATAGTAATTGATCGTATTGAGGTCATGGGATCATCGCTAACTTTCTTTTTTCGTCCTGACTTCCTGTGTTATTTTACCATCAAAATAGGTTTTTAAAAATGTGTGAAAGTTCTGCTGTTGTGACCTCTGCAGTCACTCTGCAGCCCTAATCTCAGTCTTGGAGGGTGGAGTGCTCAGTAACAGAGGGGGATGACTGCAGGAGGGGCAAACCCCAACCTTTCTTGGGGCAGAGTTGGCCTCTCCATGGGGCCACATCTGCACAGTGTCCTCTCCTGATTTTGCCCCAGTGACCTGAAAATCTGGCTTCGTTTTTTATTCCTATCATACTTTTCCACTCCTTCATTCACTCCTTCATTCAGCAGATCTTTATTAAGAACACTCTATGGGTGCACCTGGGTGGCTCAGTCGGTTGAGCGTCCAACTTCGGCTCAGGTCATGATCTCACGGTTCATGGGTGAGAGCCCTGCGTCCGGCTCTGTGCTGGCAGCTCAGAGCCTGGAGCCTGCTCCAGATTCTGTGTCTCCCTCTCTTTCTGGCCCTTCCCTGCTCGTGCTCTGTCTCTCAAAAATAAATAAACATTAAAAAATTAAAAAAAAAAAAAAAAGAACACTCTATGAACAATAAGCTATAGCAAGCCCTGGGCGTAACAGAATGAGAATCAGGCCCTGGGTTCCCAGCTTACAGAAGAGGTAGATATTTAAACAAATATGGGAACAGGAACAACAATGTGATATCAGAGCTCAGGGCCAGGAACCTGAGCAGCAAGAAAGGGAGGCTCCATGGAGGAGGTGATGCATTCGAGGTGAGCCTCAATAGAAAAGTCAGGAGGCAAATAGTCATAGAGACTTTCTTGGATGAAGGAACTCTGCCAGAAAGTCATGGAAGATTCAGCTCTCATTACCGTCATGGAGAGTAATGCATGTTGTTTGTAGGAAGGGGCTATGAGGACATGAGCCTGGGTCCAAGGATGCAGGGGCTGGGTGGGGGGAGAGGGGAGAGAAAGTAGGTGTGGTCAGCCTTTGAAGGGCCTGGTCTGCCCTGCAAAGGAGAAAGGACTTATCCTACAGGCAGTGGGTTGGTTGGATCTAAAAGCAGAGCGAGGACATAGCAACATTGGCTCTTTAGCAAGAGAATTCTGGTGGCCGTGAGAAGGGTAGGGAAGCCAGATCAAGGGCTAGAAGAGCAAGGAGAAGGCCGGTGGGGGAGGGGTAATGAAGGTCTGATCTAAGGACCCAGCAGTGGGTGTTGGTAAGCAACTGCATCACCGTGATTCTCCCATCAGTCAGGCGGGAGGGGAAGGGGGGCAGCCGGTAGGTCCAGGCGATCGGGAGCGGCCATCTCTCCTAGTGTGACCATACCCCCCCTGCCAGGAGACCCCCTTAGGTCCTCACAGACCCCTCTGTTTCTGCTGCTGACACTGTCCCTGCAGGGGCCTGGGCTGCCCTCCTGCCCTTGTGTCTGGAATGCATCCTCCAGGCTCAGCGCTGGGCTCACCTCTGCAAAGCCCACCAGGGAGGTTCCTTGAAGAGGGTTCTCCCTCCTCTCATTGCTGTGACATTGATCTCCACACTCCCCCGCCCTGGTTTTGCACTGTCTTTCACATGTTTTGAATATGTGTCACGTCTCAAAGTACAGATCAACCTCTTTGTGGGAAAGATGGCATGAGTTGAAGCCTTTCTGCACCTTCCAGGCACCATCTGGCGGCCTGATAAGACATCAATAGCTGATTGATGAGTGATGGATGGTCAATCAGCCATCAGGAGGTTTATCAGCAGCACCTGTCACTCTGCCGTCCTCAGTGTTATATTGGGGGTGGGAAGCGGGTCAGTAGTGAGAACAGGCCCTGGGCGGGAAGCCAGAAGTCTCGGCCACTTACCGTAAACTCACAACCTTGGGCCACTTAACCTCTCTGGATTTATTTCCTCATCAGTGAAAAAGCAAAAACAGATCTGAGATTGTTAACTCCTTTCCCCCTTTTATTGACAAGGGAACCGCCTTTCACATGTGTGCCTGTGATAGATGGGGGATAGATGGAAGTGAGTCTGCTTTGCACCAAGCCCTCGTTGCCCCTCCTCCTCTCTCCTCCCCTCACTCCTTCTCTTGGATCCGCAGCAGACTCAGAAAAACAACTGCAAACCCCCAGACTGGGTGGTTCCTTCAAAGGCAAACTCGCAAGACTCCAAGGCGTCCAGGCTCCAGGACGGAACAGACGACTGGTGGGACGGCTCCGAGGTCTGTGCGTGGCTAGTGTCTATCATCCGATGGCTGGGTCTAGGCTGAAGGCCGTGGTCAAGCCCATGCTAACTAATTATAGAGAAGCAGTTACTGCAAAATTTCCCGAGGAAACCAAAGCTAGGGTTTGGTTTCCACTTACATTGAGCAACTTCCTTCCAGGGCACTCAGCCTCCTCAACAAAGCATTCTCTTTCAACATAGGCGAGTCCGGTAACACACAAGGGTTGTGATTGTACGTTTGACATAAATATATACATGCACTTTCACAAGGAAGCTGGGCCCATGGTTATTCTCTCTCTCTCTGGTGGGGATGTTTACCTAAGTTTGATTGCTCACCTTAAAAATCTTAAGAACGTGGGCTAGGTTGAGGTCATAGTTCATGGGCAACGTGGAGGCAAGGGACGGTGAAAGATACAATGTTGGTTTAAACTAACGGGTGTTACATCGAGCCCCAGAGGACATTTCACATTTCACTGCGGCCACCTACAAATAATTTAAACCCACACTAAAGCGGTCCGAGGCTTTCATTACCTATAGGCTTCTTCTCAAAGTTGTGTCTCCTTTGCGGGATACCTGAGCCCCTGGTACCCCCCAGCCCAGCCCATCCACTAGCCCCCCACCCTGCCCCCAGCACACTGGGCTCGGCACTCAACCAGCCTAGCCTGGCCCTGAGAAGAACAGGAAACACTTAACTACAGTGGTTGCCTCAAAAAGGCCCGTATTCCTGGGTTCGCTTTCTTCTGACCTGTTCCTAGCTCTGTTTGGACTGGTTTTCGTTGATGGGCTACACGAATGATTTTCAGGTTTTCCAAGTCTTTTCTCTTTCTGTGGATACTTTGGTCTAAATTTCCCAACCACAGCTACCTGTTGGTTATCATTTTTGCCAAACCTTGACCTCCAGGTTGCTAATTCATTCTCCGTCTCTCTCTCTGTCTCCCTGTCTTTGTCTCTCTCTATATATACAGTCTCCACAAATAACTTCTAACTTTAACTTTTTCTATCCCTAAAGGAACAACTGTAGTCAAAAATAGCCCATTGAACGTAGCCGTCTTTACTTAAAAATTTTTTTTGAATGTTTATTTATTTTTGAGAGAGAGAGAGAGACAGAGTGCAAGAGGGGGAGAGGCAGAGACACAGAATCTGACACAGGCTCCAGGCTCTGAGCTGTGAACACAGAGACCCGATATGGGGCTTGAACTCATGAACCATGAGATCATGACCTGAACCAAAGTCGAACGCTTAACCGACCAAGCCACCCAGGCGCCCCAAACCTATCTGTCTTTAAACAGCAGAGTTCTCTGGGGTGATTGTCGTGGGGACTCCTGGGACCCGTATCATCCCCAACAGAAATGCTCTGCAGAGTAGTGGCCGTCAGTGTGGTCAGGCTGAGTGTTGGGCTACTAGACATGAATCCATGGGGATTCCAACCAAAAGTACCCTGGGTGGTGTGATGGTGCGTGTCAGGGGAGAGAGACCGAGTCAAGAACTCTTACCAAGGGGCTTCTGTCAGTATAGACAGGACCCAAAAGTGAATGAGCTGTTTGTTTTATCGCGTAGACAAAATATTCTCTCCCTTTGGGAGTCCGTGTAGATGACGGTTCTGGCCATGGATATTTACTTGCACAATCCAGGAAGGACCTAGGAAGTGACAGCGTCGAAATTCCAACCTCCACAGTTGTCTGCAGTGGTTTTCTAGTCGTCCCGTGGAACATCCACCCTGCTAAATGTGAATTTTGCACATAACAACTTCCCTGACTCAAACCTGCCTTCACCTCTGTGGTCACTCCTTTCGTGTCTAATTACTCCCCGTCACCCATACACTTGGTGGGATTTAGGAGCCACCGCTCTACGGGCCCCAGGTTCCAGAAGGTTACGCGTAATGATACATTTATTATGCACCGAGCACTTTTTTTTTTTTTTAATTTTTTTTTCAACGTTTATTTATTTTTGGGACAGAGAGAGACAGAGCATGAACGGGGGAGGAGCAGAGAGAGAGGGAGACACAGAATCGGAAACAGGCTCCAGGCTCTGAGCCATCAGCCCAGAGCCTGACGTGGGGCTCGAACTCACAGACCGCGAGATTGTGACCTGGCTGAAGTTGGACGCTCAACCGACTGCGCCACCCAGGCGCCCCTCCGAGCACTTTTTTTTGAGCCCTTAACAATGCTCTACCTCAGGTAACGCCAGAACAACCCTATAAGGTAAGTGCTTTTATAGCCCTCATTTTTTAAAGGAAAACTCTACACCCAGTGTGGGGCTTAAACTCATGACTCCAAGATCAGGAGTTGCACACTCTACCAACTGAGCCAGCCAGGCACCCTATATAACCCTCATTTAAAAAAAAAATATTTTAGGCAACTGAGGCTAGTAGCTTATTCGTGGACCCCCAGTCAGGAACATGATGAATGTGGGATTTGAAAGCCAGGTAGTCTGATTGGCATCTCAACTTTTTTTTTTTTTCCATCACGTTAGTTCACATACAGTGTAGTCTTGGCTTCAGGAGTAGAACCCAGTGATTCATCACTTACATTTAACACCCAGTGCTCATCCCGAAAGGTGCCCCCCTTAATGCCTGTCACCCATTTAGCCCATCCCCCCACCCAATGCCTCTCCAGCAACCCTCAGCTTGTTCTCTGCATTTAAGAGTCTCTTATGGTTTGTCTCCCATCTTTGTTTTTATCTTATTTTTCCTTGTCTTCCCTTATGTTTGAAACTGTGGAGTTTCTCAAATTCCACATATGAGTGAAATCGTAAGATATGTTTGTCTCTGATCTCAGGTTTTTTTCATGTTTATTTTTTTTGAGGAGGGGAGGGGCAGAGAGAGAGAGAAAAAAAAGAAAGGGAGACAGAGAATGCCAAGCAGGCTCCTCATTGTCAGCGCAGAGCCTGACATGGGGCTTGAACTCACAAAACCATGAGATTGTGAATTGAGTTGAAACCAAGAGTCAGAGGCTTAACTGACTGAGCCACCCAGGTGCCCCCATACCTCGGCTTTAATTCCGACACAGCAGCAGTAAAGAGCACATTCTTGGAGCCAACCTTCCCAGGCTCAGAACCCAGCTCTTCAACATACTATCTGTGAGATCTTGAGTGAGTGTCCCCACCTGTAAAATGGGGCAGTAATAATAACACCTCCTGCAGGTGGTTGAGATGATTAGATCACTGAGAGGGAAAACGTGCCCGGCACATCGCAAGGATCGTACGGGCTCATCTCTATTTTTCTTACGCTACACCTGCCTCCATGTTTCAACCCCTGCCTTTAACACTAGGACAGCTTTTTAAACGTTTCATTTTTTAAAAATATCAACTGAACGAAAAAATAAAAAAATAAAAATAAAAAATATCACCTTTACCGAAAATTTGCAAGAAACGTACAATGAAATGTTCAGGTCCACTGATTACTAATAAACTACCATACAGGGAGCCTGGGTGGCTCAGTCGATCAAGTGTCCGACTCCTGATTTGGGCTCAGGTCACGATCCCAGGGTGGTGGGATCGAGTCCTGCGTCAGGCTCTGTGCTGCGTGTGGAGCCTGCTGAAGATTCTCTCTCCTTCTCTCTCTCTTTCTCTCCTTTTCCCCCTCTCCCCTGCTCACACACTCTCTCTCTCTCTCTCTCTCTCTCTCCACTTTAAAAAAAAGAAACACGAAAACCGCTACACAATTGTCATCTTCAGGAAGTTTAGCACTGATACAATATATGATCTAACATGCAGCCCGTATTCAAATTTCACCAATCGACCCAATAACGTCCTTTAGAGAAACTGCTTTTCCCTGTTCCGGGAACCAACCCAGAATCACATGTTGCTTTCAGTTACCATGGCGCACTCGCCTCCTTTAATCTGGGATGGCTCGCTCTTCAGCCTTGTTCTGTCGCTCATGTGGAACCACACAGTTTTTAGAATGCCTCTCGTTTGGGCCTGTCTGATTTGTTCCTTGTGATTAGGTTCAGATTATGAACTTTTGGCAGAAATGCTACAAAAATGTTATCTTCTTACTGTATCGTGCCAAGAGGCACATGATGTTACTTTTAATTTGTGGGGGAGATACCAGGAGACTATAAATATCCTGTTCCTCTCAAACTTGTACCCCGTGGTTTCTAGAACAGACCAGAAGGCCCCACACTCTATGACACAGGCACTCAGTCTGCACCTGGTCGCCCACGCCCTCCCTCATGCTATGTGTTCCTCCCCGCATGCCCCCCTTCTCCCCTACTTTGGGGATCTGCTCCTCATGCCCCTCCCTGCCTGTCACAGAGGGTTTGCACAGAGGAGGGATTCCATATATACTTGTCAAATCCAAATAAAAATTTTAAAATATGTGATCTGAGGTCCTGTGTGTCTGCTCAGGAATAGCACCTCAATCTTTTAGAAAGATTTCATTTATAGCTAATTGAAGTGAGACCTCCAAGAACACAACACAAATATCCTTCTTTTCCTCTGCCTCCGGGGGACTCAGACAAAGAACTTTGAGTAATATATATATATATATATATATATATATATATATATATATATGAAAAAGAAAGGAGAGAAGGAGAGACGGGGCGGGGGGAGAGGGCATGAATGAGGGGGGAAGGGAGGGTTCAACATGAATACACCTCCTAACCCAGTGACTCTCCTCCATTCCGTGTTTGTGGTAAAAAAGAGTGAGAGACCCGCTAGGTATTCCTCACTGGGGAGAAAAGAAATTGTGGTGGAGTTGCATTCATTCATTTACTCAACAAATATTAACTGAGAATCTGTCGTGCCTGGCACTGTTCTATTTGCTGAGGATGTAGCTGTGATTAAAACCAAGTCCCTGGGGCACCTGGGTGGCTCAGTCGGTTGGGCGTCCGACTTCAGCTCAGGTCATGATCTCACAGCTGGTGAGTTCGAGCCCCTCGTCGGGCTCTGGGCTGACAGCTCGGAGCCTGGAGCCTGTTTCAGATTCTGTGTCTCCCTCTCTCTCTCTGCCCTCCTCCGTTCATGCTCTGTCTCTCTCTGTCTCAAAAACAAATAAGCATTGAAAAAACCAAACAAACAAGTCCCTGCTCTCAATGCTAACAAACAACGGACAGCCGTTACCCACATGCACGCGCGCACACACGTGCACACACTCACACGCTCGCAAATGCATATCAGGGCTACAGGGAGAAGGGCAGGGAGAGAATACTTTGCATCACCGGAAGTAATGAACTAGGTTTACAAACGCTAATGTAAATAAAACTTAAAAACGTGGTCACTGGGAAGAAGACATAGAATGAAATCGATGGCACAGAGCCATCTGTAGGGTTTAAGGACGTATACGCAAAGTGATGCTGTATGTGCATATGCATGTACACATATACGTGTATATCTGTGTACACACTTGGGTATACGCCTATATCTAAGGATGTGGACGTAGATGTGTGCATTCAGGTGTCCATGTATAGCTAGAGACATGTATTTACACGGGTTAGCGTGTAACCCAGATGGCAGTGAGAATGGATGTTGGCGAGGGAATAAAGGGGGGACAATGTAAAATGAAGCAGATAAGCTTCGCCTGAATGGATGAGAGGAGGCCAGGAGCCAAGGTGTCTCAATTGAATGTACCTGAGGTCCAAAAAGAGAGGGGAAGGGGGACTTTGCTGCCGAGGACAAAGAAATGAATGACTTTCCTTCCTCCCTACGTTCTGGGACTAGGGCCGTCTGGACTCTCTCCACTTCTCCCCTCTGTACCTTCCCCCCACAGCCCCCAGAGCCAAGCGGCAGGGGCGAGCCGGTAACAGGAGGAAGGTGGGGGACTACGAGGCAGGGAGCTCTCCCAGGCTGTGACTACTGTCACTTTGTCACATAGGCCCGGTTCACGTTCCAGCTCCATCACTTACTGGACACGCGATCTTTGGGCAGATTGCTTAACTTTTCCCATCTGTGAACTGAGAATGATAATAATCCTTTCAGGGGATGGTGGTGAGGACTCCGTGGGCCAATGCCCTTAAATCCCTCACCGCCAGACCTGGACCACAGCGCATTCTTGGAAATTCTTAGTTTTTAGCACTCTTATCTTTTGCTGTCATAAGAAGATTGCCAAACTAGCTCCAGAACAGCTCTCGGAATGCTTGGAACACGGCTGATAGGCTCTGGGCAGGGTACTGGTGACTTTTGCCAAATGACGCCTGCGGCTTTCACTTTCTAAACATGGCAGACTGGACCCTCCTCCAGCATCAGGGGCTGAAGATCATTCCAGTACACACACTCGGCCTGGGCGTGTTCCCATGACTGAACCGGAGGAAAGCCTGCACTGCCCTGCTGATATTCTTTCCGGGAAGCTACTGAACTGCTCGTGTTTCGTTTTCAACACACGGTGCTCAGGACAGATTCTTCTTTCTGGACATTTGGGATGGGGTCACATGAGTGATTGGGTCCAAGCAGCGGGAAGGAGGCACGTGTGGGCACCCGGGACCGCGAGCAGGCGTGTGTCCCCTCCTTCTAGGTGGTGGCTGCGTTCCCACCTCTGATTTTCCTTTTAACGGCAGGGCACTCAACCCTCAGCCCAGGCCAGTGTAGATGCCTGACGTCGGCACGATAGCTTTGGCAGGAATTATGAGCCCTCTTTTGAAATCTGTACTTCTCAGAGGCAGCATGGCAATAATGACAGGAGGGCCCAGAGTTTCACCGGGACGAAAGTGAAGCAGCTCTTTGTGGGTGGGACTACAGAACCCTCAGATCTTCTCCACCCTCTGTGTGGTGGACAGGAGGACAGGAGGGCCCCCTGGGAGGAGTGGGGACATGCATCTGTGAGCCCCCACCAGATGCGTTTCTGCCCTCAAAAGCATAAGTCAACAATCCCAAGCGCGGCCCTTGGGATTGACTTCTCAGAGGTCTGCAGAAGGTGCTAGACTTTGCACTCCTTGTGGTCGGGGGCTGTGCCTAATTGATCTTGTTCTCCCAGAGGCTGGCACAGGGCCGGGCTCAAAGCAGCTGCTCTGTAAGTGTTTGCAAAATAGAACCAAGCGTTGAGGGAAATTGATTAAAGCTTAAAACCAAAAGTGGCTGTCACATCTTTTTGCCGTGCGGCCAGCTGAAATGAACGCCAACTCTTACGGACAGAAGGGCACACACCCACCACCTATTGGCTTCTGAGATTTTTTTTTCCCTTTAGAAATGCAAACTGCAGGGTCTCCCAGGATGCTGTTCGCAAGAACATTCTCGCCAGCGTGATAGTACATTCCTGTTTGCATTGCTGTAGTAGAGTTCATGCACCTGCAAAATGCCTCTGATTCATCCTTTCCCTCACTCTCCAAAGCAAGGTCACTGGGGCATCTCCAGTCTACACTGCAGGCTCCCGCTGGGAGCAAAGCTGTGGGGAGCAAGCACAGTCAGTGAAGGAGGAGAGAGAGGGATTGGTCTCTTTCCTGCCACCTGGGGTCCAGTCTTTCCTTAAACCTGCTGAGTCAGAACCCTTACACTTGAAGAAACAAGAAACAAAGGTTCCTTTTGCTCTTTGGTGTTCTGAATCTGGCCTTCCAAATCGTCTCAAAGTATTTTGTTCTTCCAAGTAGCTGCTGACAAGCTGCAATCCATTTCGGGCAGAGAGGAGTCGCATGAACACGGAGTGCTGAGCTCATGTCCCTGGCATACTCTGAGTTCGTTGCTGACTCCCTTACGCCGTTTACTGTGAACACCTTTTTTTTTAGAACGAGCTACCTGAATCACAGATTATTACGAATATATTATTACACATGGAAAATTTCCCTCAGAGATTCCCCAGCCTCCCTAGCCAGTGTAGAGCCAAAAGAAGTTCTCTCTCTCTCTCTCTAGATCAACTAAATCTATCAGGAAAGAAGTTCGTCTTCTTAGTCATTGCCTTATATACAATGGTAGCTGAGTTGATATTCTCCTTTTTCTCCTCCAGCAAATCCATCTCAGTTCTGAAAAGAACGAGCCGAAAAGCCACTTTTCCAACTCGGATCCAGAAGGTCAGTTTCATCACAAAGAGGACAGCTTTTCACTTTACCGCCAATCAAATTCTTCTTAGAGAAGGAGACAAAGACAGCCTCGATGCTGGGTATCAGAAGACATTGAGAGATCTAGTGGTTTTTTGACTAATGGACATTTTCTGGTGGCCCATGTCCCAGAACCAGAGCCTACGAGGAAGATCAGGTAAGGAACAGTGTAGGGAACACACAAGTTGAAGTAGGGTAAGTTTGGTCTGAAATGCCGCTCTGCCATTACCACCTGTGTTTCCTTGAGCAAGATCCAGAACTTCTCTGCTGCTTGTGGTGGAAGACAGTCTAGCTGAGCACCTGGGTTCAAATCCTGGCTCTGTGTTTTGTTTTTGAGCAACTTACTGAATATACCTCGGCCTCAACGATCTCAATTGTAAAATGAGAGTAATAATTGTACCTACTTATAGAGTTGTCCTGAGGATTAAATGATTTAATGTGTGTAAAGGTTATGGAAGATGGCCAGGGACTATGGCAATCACTCAGAAAAAGAAAGGAAATGTAGCTAGTAACATTTATAAAATGGGGTTAATAATGCCTACCTTATGGGAGAGTTTTAGAGAAGAATCGAAGAGCCAACATTTAAATATCAGGCATCCATTAGGTCCTTCAGCAATGCTTCCATCCCTCTCCTTCTGTCTTTTTTTTAAGTTTGTTGAGAGAGAGAGAGAGAGAGAGAGCACAAGCAGGGTAGGGGCAGAGAGAGAGTGAGAGAGAGAATCCCAAGCAGGCTCCATGCGGTCAGCTCAGAGCCCGACGCGGAGCTCGATCCCAGGAACAGTGAGATCATGACCTTAGTCGGATGCTTAACCAACTGAGCCACCCAGGTGCCCCACCCCCATCCCTCCCCTACTAACATTGGTACACCTAAAATATTTACATATCATGAGCACACGCAGAAGCTTTGAAAGGAGAAAAAGCAGGACGCAGATTCTGGGGTGAGGGTGTGTTAAAGCACATGGAAGGTGGGAGTGTTGTTACCCACAGCAGCCTAGGTCCCAGGACATCCCCCGTGCTCTCTGGCATTGCTGTGCCTCCGGCCTTGCAGCTCAGCAGAGCGGGACCCTCTGAGGTGCTGGACTGGATTCTCTCTCTCTTTGATGAACCTCTCTGCACGCTGACTTTATCAAGGCTCCAGGACGGTCTCCCCTCATCTGAAAGTCCTGTCCATCCTCCAGAGCAAGGGTTGGCAACCTTCTTCTTAAAGAGCCACATAAGAAATATTTTCTGCCTTGTAGACCATATGATCTACATCACAGCTATTAGATTCTGCCATTATAGTTCTAAAGCACCAGGGACTATACCTAAACGAATGGACATCTTCCAGTAAAAGTTTATTTGGGAAAACTGAAATTTCAATTTCATTTCATTTCCACCAGTCACGAAATGGTTTTCTTCTCTTGGTTTTTTCTCAACTATTTGTAAATATGCAGACCATTCTTAGTTCACAGACCGCACAAAAACAGGCACGGGGCTGAACTTGACAAGAGGGCCCTAGTTTGCCGATCTCTGTGAACCCCTTTTCTGGTTTAGAGTATTTCCTTTGGATAATGTCTAGTCACCGTTATTTATTTTTTTCTTCTAATGTGACACTAGCCTTATAGGCTTGCCACAATGTATGTGGGATATGTTCTTGGGTGGACGTGCCTTTTAAGAAAATTTTTTTATTTACTTATTTGAGACAGAAAGATAGAGCTTGAGTGGAGGAGGGGCAGAGAGAGAGGGAGAGAGAATCCCAAGCAGGCCCTGAGCCATCAGCACAGAGCCCCAGTTCAGGGCTTGAACTCACAAACCATGAGATCATGACCTGAGCAGAAGCCAAGAGTTGGATGCTTAACTGACTGGGCCACCCAGGTGCCCCTTGAGTGGACGTGCTTTTGAGTATAACATTTGGGTATCTATGAACTATGGTATGGGGCTCCTATGAAAATGGACTTGGGAAGCCTCGAGCTTTTTTTTATTAATTTTTTTTAACGTTTATTTATTTTTGAGACAGAGAGAGACAGAGCATGATTGGGGGAGGGGCAGAGAGAGAGGGAGACACAGAATCTGAAACAGGCTCCAGGCTCTGAGCTGTCAGCACAGAGCCCAACGCGGGGCTCGAACTCACGGACCGCGAGATCGTGACCTGAGCTGAAGTCAGACGCTTCACCGACTGAACCACCCAGGCGCCCCCTTTTTTTTTTTTATTAATTTCTTTTTTAAGCCTCGAGCTTTTTATTCTCCATTTCCATTTCTGAATCAGTGCCTGGTAGGCACCCATTAATTAATTGTTTTATTATGATAAAATACATGAAAGATAAAAACTACCATTGTAACCATCGTAAAGTACGCACCTCGGTGGCATGACAGATGTTCGCAGTGTCGGGCGATCACCACTCTCCCCAGTCCCCAAGCTTTCTCTTCATGCCACTGTTAATTCGTTCTTCCACCCTCTGAACATTACCTGTGTCGGATGCAAGCTTGGAGACGTCAGGGTCCATCTTGGCAAGCAACAGCCTGTACTTCAGAAACATGGGAACAGCCCTGCCTTTGT
The DNA here is from genome assembly GCF_028749965.1 of Puma concolor. NCBI lineage: Eukaryota > Metazoa > Chordata > Mammalia > Carnivora > Felidae > Puma > Puma concolor. The sequence continues at coordinate 12,797,028 of NC_141677.1, forward strand.
TGAGTTCAGAGTCAGAGAGGGAAATTAAAACAGCCAGTCTGATTTTCAGGAAAAAACCAGCAGTTGCGTTTAATGGATCTTAATATTTTGTCTTGCTTTCTCTCTTATTCTATTTTCATGTTAGACATGCAGTGATACTGACCATGATTTTGTAGGTGTTGGTTTTCGAGGCTTCTCCAAAACATGAGTTATTTTCTCCTAAAATGGCCAGAACTTCAGTCTCTCTTTCTTGCTGAAGAGCTGGTACCCCTAGATGATTCTCCAAAAAATGAGTTATTTTCTCCTAAAATGGCCAGAACTTCAGCCTCTCTTTCTTGCTAAAGAGTTGGTACTCCTAGACGACACAAGGACCAAACCCAATGATGGCCGGTTGACGTGAAGTAAAATAAATGGGCATACGGTTTCCTCATACTTTTTCAGGATGCATCTTTGACATGTTGTTAAAGTAAAATAGTAAACAGCCTGAGATACTACTGACTCTATATCTGTGTGAGGCCTTGGTGTGGCTATATGTCAGGCAACCCTCTATTTAACACAAGGAAAGACCTACAAGTGTCTTTCACGCTCTTGAGCTATTTGTCTCAATATCTGGTTCCTCTGAATCGGGCATCATCAGCCTCATGCAGAAAGTAGACAGAGAACGAGCCGGAAAGGGGCAGAGACAGAAGGAGACACAGAATCCGAAGCAGGCTCCAGGTGCTGAGCTGTCAGCACAGACCCAGATGCAGGGCTCGAACTTGCTGACCGTGAAATCATAGCTGAGCCGAAGTCAGATGCTTAACCCACAGAGCCACCCAGACGCCCGTCCCTGTTTCTTTGCATGAGGGAGAAATATGCTTTACGAACCTTGTGACTTGGCAAATATGCAGGGGGGGGAGACAGGGGAGGGAAAGGGAGGTTGAGGTCCGTACAGACGTGATTTAAGTCCCGCATCATAAGCAGACATGGAGGAAACCAGTTTTCCCCATACAAGGTGATGGTTTTCTCCGAACTGAGTTGATAGCCTCTCTAATACATTATTTCCCCCCCAAATAAATATTGACTGACTAAAGTTGCCTTCATAGTCACCATAACTCTTGTTAGTTTTATGGATACAATGTACCTAAATACGTGTACACATATGCGTATATATTTATATATACACACATATACATATATTGCACATACACATATACCTACACACATGCACACACACGTATACATACATGCACATGCATTCATACACCTTTTCATACATACATACATTCATACATACATGCACATATGCACTCAACATTTATATCATCTTTTTTCCCCCCTCCGGAAGGAGAAGGGACAACAAATTGCTCAGTGGAAGAATGTGTTTTCCCCGTGACCTGTTCTCAGGCAGCAGTTGTTACAACATCAGAGTGTGAATCCAATGACCGAGTTGCCACTCTTGTGCTCACCTGTCAGCATTGCTGCACGTGACAGAAAGGAAATAGACCCTTCGGAATAGTCAGGGGCCTGTGATCTCTGGCACCAAGAATGTTGGAAACGTGACAAAAGTAATGAATGTGGTGAGCAGCACCCTGCCCGCTCGGGACTATTTGCACAATTGCTACTGTACTTGTGTGTCTGTCTGAATTATAGCAGAATGGAAACCCGTGGGACTGGCTGCAGAATTTGACATGGGGGAAGGCCCTGTAATTGGATCATTGGACATGAGCCTTGAGGGTCCTTGGCTTTGTCTTTTAGGCTGACTTGTCTGGACCATGCTACACCATCTCCAAAATCCCAAGGTGCTTTTAGCCAATAAAACGAAAGACTCCGCATCAGACTGGCTTTAGCGGGCATCCTCTGAGCTGTTTTTCCCCCAATGTGGGCATCACCACTGAGGCCTCCGGCAGCTTCTGCTCTAACTCAGCACAGGAACCGCACTCAGAAGAATCTGTGCTGAGTTGAATGCTCTGGTGTTGCTGTCTTACAGTCCTCAATTTTTGAGCAAGGAGCCCCTGAATTTTCATTTTTGCCCTGGGCCTGACAAAGTATGTGTCTGGTTGTGCCAGCACACGTGAGCTCCCTGAACCCACGACCCACAGCAGCACGTTTGTTCGGCAATTATCTAGAACCTTCTCCCTGGCAGCCCATGACAGTCCCTTGGAGAGTGTGTTTTCCCACGCCCTCCGTGGCAGCACCTCAGGCCACTGAATCAGAGGCTCTGGGAGAGGCAACCTGGAATCTGTAGATTTCAACAACTCACCAGACTGAACCAACTTTGGAAACCGCTACCTAAAGGCAAGCCACCCTTTCCCACATATAAACCGTATAAATGGACCATAAATGGGCGTCTGGTCCATTACCACGCTCTGGGGTTGGTAGGTTTACTATTTATTATCCCCATTTTACAGGAGTAACTAAGGACCTGGGAGACTATGTGAGTTGTCCAAGAGCTAGAATGGGGCTTGGACTCAGTGTATTTGCCTTTTGGGGCTTCTCTTTCCGCTGTCCATGGTACTGTTCATGTGTGTATTAGTGTGTGTGTGTGTGTGTGTGTGTGTGTGTGTGTGTGTGTGCGTGTGCGCATGCGCACGGGTGTGCGTATCTGTGTGTGTCTTGAGATCTATGCTTGCTGTACTGTGTTTAGACCATGACCTTGGAACCAACTTGAGCACACAGGCCACGTCCAGGCACCCTGCTTGAAACCACCTCTAACCATTCCCAGCCACTCCCTACTCTGTGCTCTAATGATCTTTGCGTAGAACTGTGTGGAACAGTCAGGTGCTCATCTGCTCACATCTTTCCCCCATTACACTCTGGGCTCTTTGAAGTGGTCGCAGTGCAGTGACGGGTGCACTTTAATTAGGTGTGGACAGGCCCAGGTTTGCCTCTCAGTTCAGCCAGTGTAGGGCTGCCGTGCTAAGTCCCACACTGTGTGGCTTTAAACCACAGAAATGTACTGTGTCACAGCTCTGAGGCTCCGAAGTCTGAAATCGATTGTTGGCAGGGTGGTCCCTTAGGAGGGCTGGCGGGAGAGAGTCTGTTCTATGTCTCTCCCGTAGCTTCTTCTTGTTTGCCAGCCATCTTTGGCAATCCTTGGCTTGTAGAAGCATCTTCCCAGTTTCTGCCTCCGTCTTCGCATGGTGGTTTTCCCGTGTGCATGTCTGGATCCAAATTTCTCTTTTTTATAAGGACCACCGGTCATGTTAGATTAGGGTCCACCCTAATGATTTCATTTCAACTCGACTGCTTCTGGAAAAAGCCTGTCTCCAAATAAGGTCACACTGTGTGGTACTGGGGGGTTAGGACACCATTATAATCTTTTGAGGGGGACACAGTTCAACCCATAACAGCCAGTGAGGGACTAGATTCATGACTTTGAGCAAGTATCTGAGATTCACAGAATCTCAGTTTCTTTATCTGTGAAATCAGGATTTTAAAAATATCTACTACAGAGTCTTTAAAATATTTTTTGATGTTTTATTTATTTTTGAGATACAGACTGAGTGCAAGTTGGAGAGGGGCAGAGAGAGAGGGAGGCTCCAGGCTCCGAGTTGTCAGCACAGAGCCCAATGTGGGGCTTGAACTCATTAGCTGTGAGATCATGACCTGAACCGAAGTTGGGTGCTTACCCGACGGAGCCACCCAGGCACCCCTACGGGCTTTTTTTTTTCTTAATTTTCATCAGATTAGACACCACACTTAATTTTTTTTTTTCTTTTGGGGCACCTGGGTGGCTCCGTCGGGTAAGCGTCCGACTTTGGCTCAGATCATGATCTCACGGTTCGCGACTTCAATTACCGCGTCGGGCCCTGTGCTGACAGCTCAGAGCCTGGAGCCTGCTTCACATTCTGTGTCTTCCTCTCTCTCTGCCCCTCCCTCACTTTCACTCTGTCCCTCTCTCAAAAAATAAACAAGAAAAGAAATCTTTAAAGAAAATATTTTTTTCTTTTCTATTTATCTGTTTAGTATTTATTTATTTTTGAGAGAGACAACGTGCACATGGGGGAGGGGCAGAAGTAGTCTCCAGGTTCTGAGCTGTCAGCACAGAGCCCAACACGGGGCTTGAAGTTGTGAACTGTAAGATCATGACCTGAGCCAAAGTCAGACACTTGACCAACTGAGCCACCCAGGCACCCTCTTTTTTTTTTCCTTTTTACAAGCGAGGTGCAGAACAGTGAAGTTAGTTGCTATAATCTGGCTTAAAGGAGATGGGCAACTCGCCATCCATTCTGTGCGTGCGTGTGCGTGCACGCAGGTGTGCGTCCCACAGGCTGGGACTATCTAAATCATGGGACCATCAGAACCTAAGGCAGACTAACAGAAACCACATAGCATGCAAACATGATGACTTCACATTTTCACTCCAATGCAAGGGGATATCAGCAATGAAATCAAGAACTAGGCAACTTTGCTGCTGCTAAATCAGCTTTATCATTTTCTTCACAATGAGTGGCATCTTCCCCAAGTTTCCTGATCAGACCCACTAAAAGCACAGCCTCTGTCCCCCGATAGTCGGGTCTGGTTGGCCTGGCCAGGGGATCTGCATTTTACCAGCTCCCCAGGTGAGCCTTATAGGACGAGCCTGGGAACACAGACGTAGCGGGACCCGATTTCTCGCCTCGGCTTCCCCGATCCAGAGTGACCTTCGTTTCTTCAACTTTGACTTCGTGCCTGACTTGGAGTTGAGATCACAAAGTCCTTTCCAGCTCTAAAATGCCACCCCTTTTCGTGCTGCTCCAGGCTTGTCCACATCGCAGCATGCTCCTTGAATTGCACCTGACCTCTTTCCTCTTCCACGCGTCTTCCCACCAGCTGGGGAGGTACACGGTCCATGCTCAGTGGGGGGCTGGCCAAGCTGACCTGCTGATGGACCCGTTCGAATGGGGGCAAAGAGCAGCTGACCATGGTGGGGGGTGGAGGGTGCACAGGAGCAGAACAACTTTAGTAGAGCCTCTTCCCCTGAAGCGGCGGACAGACCAGCTTCTTCGGCCTTTGCGGGCAGCTTGTGGACCAGCTGGGTGTGTTTGTTTTAGGCTCACCTTTTACCAGAGCTGCTTTGTGAATCATTGTTAGGAAACGCACTTGGTTCTGGAGAGGCCCTTGGCAGCCGCCGTGCTTTAGGATGAGCAGATTGTTTTGCTGGTTTGGTTTTGTTCCACTGGATAAAAGGCGAGGGACCCTCCGACTGTACTGGTGGACGTGCCCAATGATGCAGCAGCTTTGGGAAACAGTTTTGCAATCGATTAAAATGCTAAACACAGAGTTACCATATGGCCCTAGAGCAATGCGAGCATACATCTACCCAGAAACGTGTGCATGAATGTTTGTAGCAGCATTAATCACAGTAGCCAAAAGGTGGAAACGACCCAAATGCCCATCAACGGATGACTGCCTGAGTTCTGCTACACCCACAAAGTGGAATACTCTTTGGTCATAAAGAATGAAGTACTGGGGCTGTCTGGATGGCTCAGTGGGCTAAGCGTCCGACTCTTGATTTCAGCTCAGCTCACGACCTCACGGTTGTGGGATCAAGCCCCGCGTCGGGCTCCACGCTGAGCACGGAGCCTGTTTGAGATTCTCTCTCTCCCTCTGTCTCTGCCCCTCCCCCTCTCAAAATAAATAAATATTTTTTAAAAAGAATGAAGTACTATTATTTGCTACAACTTGGATGATCTTCAAAAGCATAACATGAAGTGACAGATATGAGACACAAGAAGTTACATATTGCACGTTTCCGTTTATATGAAATGTCCAGAGGAGGCACATCCCCAGAGACAGAAAGCAGATGAGTGGTTCCTGCCATGCCTGGACAGGGAGGGGAAGCCACAGAGGCCACTTCATGCCTTCAGGGATGTTCTGGGGTGATGAAAAAGTTTTGAAACTAGACGGAGGTGATGGTTGCACAACACTGTGTGGCACGAAATGCCACTGAGTCATATGCTTTAAAAACGGTTCATTGTTTGTTCTATAAATTTCACATCAATAAAAATAGAGCAAAGAGTAGGGGAGGGTGCGGTGAAGGGCAGGAAGGAAGAATGGGACAGAACGCGAGGGAAGCAGTATTATTACGCCCCAAGTGCATTTTCTTCGTTTTAAGGATAATGTGACCATTGTGTCACTAAAATAGAACAGAGCATTCCACTGAGTGCCTCTGAGCCGTGGAAGCTCCAGCCCTTCCTTTCAGCGGGAGAAATCTTTGATACCGGAAGTCACAAGATGCGCTGGCCAACATCAAGTCTACGGGTTGAGGCTGAGGCCCCTCTGGCTTTCCTCGCACTCAATACCTCCAGCTCCGAGGACTCGGCCCTGAGACAGGCACACAAGGTTCTCCCAGCCCTGGGAGCTGATTGAGCACCTCGGGACTCGGGGGGTATGGGGTCTCAGGGGGAGAGCGAGCACTTCTGGGCTACAGGATCACCAAGCCCCCATGTAGGGACCCCCTTTTTGTCAGCTCTTGGCTGCATAAGTCCTATGTGTCCTAGTGCTCAGCAAGGTAAAGACTCAGATTAAACACCACCACCAAAAGCCTGGGGGGGGATTCGAGCTGAACGACGGAGAAGACGTGCTGGTTGACCAGTCCAGAGAGAGCACGTGGGAGAGCTTCCGGACAGTCCTTCACCGCTGGCTTTGCCACTCTTCTGTCCCTGTCCCTTCCAGACAGGTCTGGATGAAGGTCACAGGCAGGCCTGACCAGTTCAGCATGCAGACAGAGTTCTGCAGAATTCACTCACCAGTCAGGCCCACGCGGGCTGTCTGAATGGTGGATCTTGGCTGCTTACCCGGACTCGCTCCTCCAGGACCACTCTGCTAAGGGTTTGGTGTCTACCGTCAGGCTTCACCGCCACCGCCAACATCACCCTAAACCGGGTCTCTGATTAAATCTCTGTCCTGTCATGCGTGCTCCGCACTATGAACATTCCCGGATTCAGGGTCTAGATTGACAGTCGCTGCAGCATCTCCAACTGAGAAGCTATTTGAAAAGAGTCAGGTGTAACCCCTAAACACAGGTCTTGCCACAGTCAGAGGGAGGGGCTTGGGGCGCGTGCCCAGATGCTCCCGTGTGCACGTTTTTCCCCAGAGCTGGGCGGTTGGCTGCCCCCAGTATACCGGGACCCTGCGATCTCCAGAACAGCCAGGCAGCCCCTTCTAGCAGTTCAAGAAGTGCTTTGGGGTTCAAGGTCAACCCTCCATAGATGACCTTCTTTGCTTTACAGCTACCTGGTGGATCCCTGCTGGAATCCCCTCATCAAAGGGAGAGAAGGGGGTGGTCCTGGAAGGAAGGAGTCTATCAAGCCCTCTTTGGAAGTCCTCACTGCACTGAGTCTGTTCTGATGCAAAACTCACCGTTCCCTTAGATTCCTGTTATGGTTGCTATTTTCTCCTTATTTGAGTATTTTGACACATGCCTTCGTTGTTCTCCAGCCTAAGACTTTCAGTAACGCACACGGTTTTTTAATCAAATAATTAAAACTAAATGACAAATTTTAATTTCCATTAAAAATTTAGATTTCATTTAAAGTTCACTGAAAACCGAATTATATTTGCTTTAAAAAAAAAAGATGCAGCATAGCTGTGAGACTGGAGGCCTGAAAGGCCCCATCCCTCCCTCCCACATCACCTCACCCTTCCCCAGCCCCACAAATGTAATCCTGCCTGAATGCCATCCTCCTACCCCAAAGGCAGAAATCTGTGCCCGATCTTGTCTCCGGGGCTGGAGCGCACAGATCACATCACAGATCACATGGGGTGGCCACTCATGCTTCTTAATCAGAGCATCAGATGATTTAGTTGATGTGGCTGTGCTTTTGTTTTGATAAAGCTTCTCTCTGGCGAGGCGATCTCTGAGCTTATGGGCCTTTCCTTGGCTCAACTTCAATAGCTCAATTAACTTCCTGTGCTGAGGGCCCTTGAGCCAAGACCTCTTCTCATGTGAGTCACCGTCAGAGCCTGAACCTACTTCAGAGCGTAGGTTCAGGAGGGAGGGCCGATCCATAGGTGGCTTGGGTGCTGTGAAAAAAGAGCCCTGGAATGGGAGACCGAAGTCTGGCTTGAATTCTGGCTTTGCCCCTTAGTAGCTGTGTGACTTTGTACAAGTTAGTTAACGTCTCTGGGCTTCCATTTCTGCATCCGTCCAAGAGGGCTTACAAACAGGAAGTGAAGAGAGAAAGGAGGTCAGGTCAGGCTGGGACTTTCTTGTTTGGCGATCTTGACTGTCCTCTGTCCTCCCAGAGCCTCAGGGGTGAGCTCTGGTGAAGGGGAGAGACTCAGCCTGTCTCTGGGAGCTCCTGCAGAAATTAGGAGAGCAAATGTATGTACTGTGCCTGGCACGTGAAGAAATGTTTTCATTGACTATAAAACAAAGATAAAATATACCATCTGTATCTACCTGCACAGACTTCTGAAAGGATCCAATTAACAATATATGTGAAAATACACCATAGACTATAAAGCCCAGTAGGATCATCATCATCATGATTAGAATCTGTGTTTTCTCTCAGACCTTTCAAACCTTCAAAAAGTTGAAACAAAGCATTACAACAAACATCTGACCGTCCTTTCCCCGGATTCACCAATTATTTTTTTTTCAACGTGTTTTTTTTTTATATATATTTATTTTTGGGACAGAGAGAGACAGAGCATGAACGGGGGAGGGGCAGAGAGAGAGGGAGACACAAAATCGGAAACAGGCTCCAGGCTCTGAGCTGTCAGCCCAGAGCCCGATGCGGGGCTCGAACCCACGGACCGCGAGATCGTGACCTGGCTGAAGTCGGACGCTTAACCGACTGCGCCACCCAGGCGCCCCTCGGATTCACCAATTATTAACACTTGCTCACTCTCTGTATCTCTATCTGCTTGCTCTCTGTCTATTTACGGTCTGTGATTTGTCAAGCCATTTGAAAGTAAGTTACAGACATCAGACCTTACACCCAAGCAATTTAGCATATACCTCCTAAGCATGACACTATTCTCCTACACAACTGAGTATAGTTATTACTCAAGGACTTTAATGTATATATACTAATATTAAAAATACACAGTCTATACCACATGCAGTCTATAAATGGCCCCGGTTACCCCCACAATCTCCCTTAGAGCTATTTTTGTTGTTGTTCCAAAACAGGTTCCCACGTTTCATCTGGTTATTACATCTCTTTAATCCTCTGTAATCTAGAATTGAGCCATCCAATATGGAAGCCCCTGGCCATGTGGCTATTGAGTGCTTGACATGTGGCTTGAAATGTACATTGTACTGAAAACTCAACACACACACAAACTAACGCAAGCTATCTCACTGGTAATCCCGTATACTGATTGCATACTGAAGTGTTAATACATTGAATATATTGGACTAAAAATATAAAATTAAAATTATTTATTGAACTTATTAATTAATAATTACCATTTTAAATGACTAAGATTAATTTTACCTGTTTCTTTTATTTGTAATGTGGCAATGTAAATTTTTTAAATTGCATATATGGCTCTCGTATTTCTATTGGACGGTGGTGTTCCAGAATATTCTTTCCTGCCTTATTTTTTTCTTTTGTGACAGAGTTTTTTCAGAATCAAAGCCCATTGTCTTGTAGAATGGCCTATAATCTGAACTTGCGTAGATTGACTAGATTCTGGTTAAATCTTTCTGACAAGAATATGACCTAAGTGGGGTCGGTACTTTACAGCACATCACATCATGGGGTCCGTTGTCTCTGTTGGGATTACAAAGTCTCATCACTTGGTTAAGTAGCATCTGCCAGATCTCTTCAATATAGTGGTGACTTCCTCCATTGTAATCAATAAATAACCTCAAGGGAGATCCTTGGAGACCAAGTGACAACCTCCTCCTACAACCTTTTACCCAATGGTTTTAGCATCTAGTGATGATCTTTGACTCTATCAATTATGCATCAGTGGTTGCGAAAAACACACACATATTAACTTTTCATTGAAACTCAATGGCTTGACTAATTTCCTGTTCATGTCTTTTATGCTGAGACAGGATGTGAACAATTCACTGCTTTCTAAATCCCATCATGTTGCTGATTGCATAGTGTTTTGTTGCATAGACTCTGGAATACAACATAGTTTATATATAATCTTTCTTGATGATTATTTAGGTCGTTTCTTTCTTTTTTACTCTTAAAAATATTGATTGCATGAACATCCTTTTACCCTGCCCATACAGCCATTTCCTTCTTTGAGATATATTCCTAGAAGTGATATTACTATGTTTAGTTGGATTTTGACACATATAGTCAGATTGCCCTCCAGAAGTATTGCACACTTTTAAAAGTTCACACTTGTAGTGAGTCACCCAGGAGCTTTCAGCTGTGAAGGAACAACAATCCCAACACAGATTAGCTTAAATAATAAAGATATTTCTTTTTCTCGCATAAACCAGTACTCCAGATGAAAAGTATAATAATATTTTTACTCGATTTCATGTTTTGGAACGACACGGGCTATGACTGGCCAAACAAAGTTCATGTTATAGTGTGAAAACAGTGGCTTTACATACTCAGATTCCATTCTAGAGCTGGAGACGGGTGGCTACCTGAACACCTCTGACTCCTGCTTGGAAAGGAAGAATGGATACCCAACACTTTGTCTACACGGGGTAGCCGAGCACACTTTTCCCCAAGCCCTCCTCACCTTGGACATCGTTCAGCCTCCCAGTCTTTGCCAATCTAATAAGTGAATAAACTATCTCTCTTTCTAAAATTTCATCCATACAACAGTGATATTTCATGGGCAAGTAATATTTTATAGTGCAAGCTCTTGTCAGAAATTTGCTGGGTTCACTCTGGAACCCTCACTTATCTGCTGTGCAACACTGAGCAAGTTACTTAACCTCTCTGTTGAGGGGTCTCTGGCTCCTCATATCTAAAATGGGGATAATCATAGCTATAATATATAAAATCTCAGTGTTATACAAATAACAGGTAACACCAGTTATTGTAGGATAATGGTGACATTGAAATTTCCATTAACCCTAAAAAAAAAATACTTGGGGTTTGAGGGAGCCATTTCTTCAACCTTCCCCGTGGGAAGTAATCAAATCTAAGTCATCTGCACTCTGTGACTAATAACCTTTCCAAGGGCTGTTGCATTATGCTACTGTCGCTTCTGTAATGACTAAGCCATCAAGATAGATTTTTTTTTCCTAATGACATATACAGCATAGGGCCAGATTCTATTAAGGCAGCCTTTGAGTCTGGACCTGGAGGAGTGATTGTGTCTCTATCTTTCAAAATTGGGCTAAAGGGGGTGGTATCTATTTACATAATGGGGCCTGGGTTCCCTTCTTTGGGGACGCCTGACCCCTCCCTCTCATTCCCAACTCTTGCCAAATGAAGCTGCTTTGGGTTCATTGTGGAGAGCTCACCATAGCCTCATTTCCCTGAGAAGGGGGGTGTCAGGCCGGGCCGGGCCTACAGGCCTCCTCAATGTCCCCCTCTAGGCATTATGCCTCCGCCTCGGGGTTAGCCACAGAGGCCAGGCAGAGCTAAATTAAGGCAGTCACCCGGAAAAAAAAAAAGAAGGATCCACCATTCTGTCCACCCGTGCTTTTGTTTTCAAGCAGGTCCTTTCTGACCCTGACAGCCCATAATTATGACCCTAATAAACATTTATTTAGACAACAGCACATAAATCAGTTGATGACTACTTTTGTTACTTATGAACCACAAGGGTCAGAGGTAAAGAACCGAGTCCAATGAAACGTCTTGAAATTGAAATCATTGCTGAAACAGAACCACTGAAATTAATCTGAAATTCTTTGAGTTCTAATTATTGATGTACGGAGCCTCTTCCCAACTAAACTCCTGGCTCTTTTCTCAGCTTCTGAGAATAAAGAAAATCTGATGAGACGCTTCCCTGATCAGAAGCTCCCCTGCACCGCCAGGATAAACTCCAACCCTTTTATGATGGTGAAGACAGTTCTTCCTAGTCCACCCCCTGCTTACCCCTTATCTCTCAACACCCCTTACCTCTGCCCCCAGCGAAGCCTCAGCCCTACAGCAGCAGGGTCTGTCTGTGTCTCGGTGGGCCCAGGGGATCCCCTCACCGTGAAACACCCCCTCCCCACCCTGCCGCTTTACCCTCACCTGGCTGACTGAGTCTTCATGCTTCTGTCTCAACTAAGATGTCATTTCCTCCTAAGACGGTTCCCCCACCCCGCCAACCCCCACATGCACGGGTGACATCCTTCTGTACTCCCACCAAAGAGCTCAGTGGGGTTCACACTGTGTTCCAATGGCCATCGACTTACCCGTCTGTCTCTCTGATCTTAAATCCTTGAGAGCAAAGACTGTATTACTTACGTTCACCACATCCCCAACACCCAGCCATAGGATCTGGCACTTTAGAAAATGCTTGATAAATTGTGATTGAATGTTATTCATGCCCGTGTGACTTTTGGTATTTTTTGCTATTTAGCACGGAGTTACCCATTCTCTTTATATACTCTCTGCTGCTTACTGAGAACAAGCAGGTGACTCACATTTTCTCCCACCCTGAGCTGACGCGTTATCATGCCATCCGGAGGGCCGCCCTCTCCCCACCCCCTCACACCGTCTGAGCCAAGCCTCAACCCTACCGTGTAGGAACCTGAATGTTACTTTGAGGAATTGCCTTGTGTTGAGCAAGAAGCGTGAGTCAGTGGAAGTTTGTTTGGGACCAGTGAAGTGTGTAATTACAGCTAGGTGCCAAGATGAACATTTTCACAGGTCTGGGATGGGTTGGCAGTAAGAAAAACACGAGAGCAAGAAAGATTGGTTAGGGAATAATCAATGCAAATCAGGCTATTAGGGATAGATATGGAGAGGAAGGGCCAGATTTGAACTGAGGGGTGGGGCTTGGTGATTCATTAGATATAGGGGCAAAAGAGAAAAGAGGCTCAAAGTTGACCTCAGAATCTGGAGTCTAGAACATGGGAAGGCAGGTGATCACTAAGAGAAATAGGAATCATTAGAGGGGTTGTGCTGTTGTTGCAAAAATAGGAGAAGTGTGCTAATAGAGTATGCAAGTTAAAACGCTCAATCATTCGAATAAAAGTTACAGAGAACACAGATCACGTGATTACCATGTGCCAATCACTTTGCAAAACCAACTTCTTTAATGCTTTTTACAACACCATGAGGTGCATTCAATTCTCCCCATTGTATAGATAAGGAAGCTGAAGCTCAAGTCACTAGTCCACATTCACGCAGCTGTTCTGCAGGGCAGGGGTGGGATTCATCCTGGTGTGAATCCAGTACGTGGCAACTGAGGTCTGAGAGAGGGCTGTGACCTCTCTGAGACCTCAGGGCGCTACACATCAGGATGCTGATCATACACTGGGATGGGACGAGGTTATCCAGGGAGATGACCTTCAGAGGGAAGGGTTGAGAACCGAGAATGGACATGGGAGACTGAGAGTGGACAGGCAGGAAGAAGGAAGAAGGAAGAAGAGGGGCCAGAGGTAGAGACTAAGCAGGAGCCACTGAGGAGAGGACTGGATAGAAGAAAGCACCACAGAATCAGGTGGAAACATGTTCTAGAAGAGAATGACGATGGTGCCAAGTGCTGGATAGGGAGGTCAAGAAAGGAAAGGACTTTAAGGCCACGAGATGGTTTATTAATTGTTGGTTGGTCGGGTTAATAATCGGTATGTTTTCCTGAGTGTTTCAGGGCATCCACAGTGCAGAAAGCAGAGAAATGTCAAGGAACAGCATGCACAGAATTGTACGTAGGACCAGCCCAGAAAGGTAGAGGGAAATTCGTGCGGTGGCTTCCATGCTTCGAAGATGCAAAGCTGTGACATGGCAGGTATTATCATTAGGTTGCTTGAAACCCACAGGGTATCTCTCCAGCATAGATAAAGCCTCAGGATCACTCTGTGTCAGCAAATTGGTGTTTAGGTTGAACACATAATCTGAGACGGCCTTGACTCCAGTGTTCCTGGGGCCTCTAAGATCATTTGCCAAAGATCCAGATCTTATTTCAAGCTCTTCTTTCAGGCTCCGTCACTGGATGGCATGGAATACGGCCATTTCCAGAATTAGCTACAACTATTGTTCATCTGGAACTATTCAAGTAATACTTTATACACGTTGACAGAACTTACACACTAAGATCATTCCCTTCAACTTTGCTAGCTGCTAAGTAATCTTTCAGCTTGCTCTGCAGAGTTTTGAAACTCAGGGAATTTAAGACGATCTCTGCTAACACTGGCCCCTTTGGAAGAGGAGAAGTTTCTTTCCTTTTCCTTGGTTAAATAATAAATGAACTGACATCCAAGTTACTATGACTGAACTCCCATTAGGGGCTTAATGGCTTCAGGGCGTGTGTGCAGGAGACGATGGATAGGGCATATCGGTGGTCTTGAGGCATTGTAGGAATGTTAAGACTAAAGGAACATCAAAAACCATTCTGCTCAAGCCCTTGTTTTGCATATGTGGCCCAGAAATGTGAAAGGTTTGTTCAAGCCTTGGAGCTAGTGATTAAGGGTACCAAGACTGGAGATTTAGTCTCTTAGCTTTAAATCCAGCTATCTTTCCACCACGCTCCTCAAGAAACAACTCAGTGGCCCATGGATGATCTAGCATTCTAGCATGCTAGCATCTGATAACTTTTGCTGTCTCTAGAAGTGTACGTTGTGCCTTAGGCAAGAGAGCAGGGAAGGAGCCTGGTAGACTAGCTCCTCAAAACATGTTGAGCAAATAGCCAAGGAATTTCTTAAAAGGTGACATAAGCTTTCTGGAAGGACTGCCCATGCTTTGGAGTATTCACTCTTCGTTTTGGGGGGTTCCTACCCCCCCCCCAGTTTTATTGAGATATAATGGATACCACTCTCGGTTTTAAAAATGGCTTTATCCTATCTAGTTTGTGACATTGGGCAAATTTCCTATTGCTGCTGTAATAAATTGCCACAAACCTAGCGGCTTAAAATAACACAGATTTATTCTATTACAGTTTTAGAAAAGTCCATTTCTTTCTTTTCCTTCCTTCCTTCCTTCCTTCCTTCCTTCCTTCCTTCCTTCCTTCCTTCCTTCCTTCCTTCCTTCCTTCCTTCCTTCCTTTTGAAAGAGACAGCACAAGTAGCAGGGAGGGGCAGAAGGGGAGGGAGAAAGAGAATCCTAAGCAAGCTCCATGCCCAGCTTGGAGGCCAACGTGGGACTCCATCTCACAACTGTGAGATCATGACCTGAGCGGGAATCAAGAATCAGAAGCTCAACTCACAAGTCACCCAGGAGCCCCAAGAACAAGTCCAAAATGAGTCTTGCAGATTAAAAACAAGTGTTGGCAGGTGGTTCCTTCAGGCGACTCTGGAGGGGAACCCATTTTATTGTTTGTTTGGTTTTTTTCCAGCTTCTAGAAGCTGCCCACATTCCATGGCCCCTTCCTGCCACCGCTCCAACCTCCGGCTTCTACATCTCCCACTATTGGCTTTGACCTTCTTGCTTCCTCTCAGAGGGGATTACATGTGGTTTCATTGGGCCCACCCAGATAGCTCAAGATAATCTCCCCATCTCAAGATTTTTTGCTTAATCACATCAGCAAAGGCTCTTCTGCAATATAAGGTAACATATTCACAGGTTCTGGGGATTAGGATGTGGGCATCTTTGGGGGCCAGTATTCTGTCTTCCCTAAACTCTATTAGGCTAAAAGATAATTATGGAAATAATAATTTTTCTTTTTTTATATATAATTTTTTGTTTTCTGTTCTTTTTTTTCTTGAGAGTGAAAGAGAGAGAACAGAAGCCGGGGAGGGGCAGAGAGAGAGGGAGAAAGAATCCCAAGGAGCCCCATGTCATCAGCACAGAGCCCAACACTGGGCTCGGACCCATGAACATTGAGATCATGATTGAGCCAAAACCAAGAATAGGACACTCCACGACTGACTCCAGGCATCCCTGGAGATAATAATTTCCATCCAGGCATCCCTGGAGATAATAATTTCCATCCAGGCATCCCTGGAGATAATAATTTCCATCAAATAGTGCTTAGAAATCACTTCCTCCAAGAAGACATCCAACACTGCTTTAGGGTCTCCTCCTATGTGTTCCCAGAGCAACCTAGGCTCACCACTTTGCTCTTATAATACTGTATTATAATATTGATCTTGATTATATCTTCCACCCTAGACTATACAATTCTGGAGAGCCGGACTGGGCCCAATTTATTTTTTGTATCTTTTGTCTTCAACGCAGTGTCTGGCACATGGGGGTTGCTCAATAAATATTTGTTGTCATGAGGATTAAATGAGACCATACAAAAGACCCAGTGGTATCTGCTTCAAGTTGATGTTCAGATTATGATGGATGCTTTTGTTAACACCCGTTATACCCAAGAAAGTGGGAGAATTTCTATGGCTGACAAGTAAAATGTCTCCATTCCTAGTAGGAAAATATAAGATTGCATACCTTGTAGCTTAGAGAAAAAGACCCTCGGGGGCAATTAGAGCCAATGTCATGGTTCACCTTTTCTGTTTTTATTATAATTTTCTTTTGCCCAGAACCCACCACACATTTGCTGTAGAACGAGTGCTGGCTGACTTCCAGAGGCCAACTGGGACATGAGCAGGCAAAAAGGAAGAGCCCCATTAACTGTAGTTCTTCACCCCCAATGGAGAGAACAGAAATGCAACTGGGGCCTATCTCTTCCCCCCTCAATGGGCCACCGTTGTTTTCCTCTGCTAATGTTTATGCCTGGTACAGTGTAGGGGCAAGAAGGCGGACAGAGGGCCCAGTAGTTCTGGGCAGTCTCGTGGCACAGGATTCACTGTATTCTTGGAGTTGCTCCTCTGCCTTATGTAAGTCATTCCTCCGTCAATTTCTGTATCTGTAAAAACACATGACTCACCTCACAGAGGCCAAGAAACTCAAAGACTTTGTGTTCTTGTCATTAAAGGGGAAAAGTTAAATCAAAAAGGCTGCCATAGACATACCTATCAGACCATTATTAGACCAAAGCTAAAGTCAAGACCAAAGCAAGCTTTGATTTCATTTCAAAGCACGGAGCGGGGAACTAGTGCCAGAACTTTAAAGGTGCATGCTTTAAAGTGAGGCTGCCCACCTCTATGACTTGGATTCAGATTCAAACATGTCCTGCCATAGGGACCCTGACTCCCCTACAAGTACATACAGTAGGACTTGAACCTGCAACCTTGCCTCTCAATCCCCACGATTGAGCCAAGCGGTAGCATACACCGATCGTGCTGACAGCCAGAGTGGGATTGGTACACCGACCATTTTGCTGACAAAATGGGGTCACGTGGTCTGGAGAAGAAACTTTTTGATGATTTGCGAATGTATTTCCATGAAAAGGATAACAAAGTATAACAAAGCAAATATATATATTTTTTCAAGTTTATTTACTTATTTTGAGAGAGAGAGAGAGGGAGAGAAAGAGAGAGAGAGAAAGCGGGGGAGGGGCAGAGAGAGAGAGAGAGAGAGAGAGAGAGAAGGAGAGAGAGAATCCCAAGCAGGCTCAATGCTGTCAGTGAAGAGTCCCACGTGGGGCTGGAACTCATGAACCGTGACATCATGACCTAAGCTGAAATCAAGAGTCGGATGCTTAACCAACTGAGCCACCCAAAACAAATATTAAACAGAACAAATATTAAACCAAACTTAGTTTTGCATTCAACAAGACTCTCTTTAAGAACAAATAATCAGGCTGCCATGAGCTTCTTGAAGACTGCTGTGTTTCATTTATTTTTAAATCTCTGCCTTTAAAGTATCCTTAAAATAGTTTGGACTTGAATACATGTTGACTGATTAATTAAGTATTCAAAATTGAGTATTCAATCAAACACTAGTTCTATTGTCTTTGCAGGGATGAAAGAGGACTAGAAGACATAGTCTTTGCCATCCGTGGAGGCAAGAGAGCAAACAAATTAAAAAAGCAAAGGGACATTGTACGAGTGAAAACAAATTTGCATCCACATAAAACTTATGCACTCTGGTAACATGAATCATTCATTTACTCTCTCATTTTTATCTCCCGACAAACATTTTGTAAGTACCTTCCTTCTATGAGACAACAAGGGAGCAGGCCATGTTAGCCTGAATTATGTTCAGAGTTCTTGAGTCTTCTCGGGCTTATGAAGCAATAAATGGACAATGATGTGGACATTGGGTATGGCAAGTGTTGCTTTAGGGAAGCAAAGGAGACCACAGAGACTGAGGAGGACACTCACGCAGCCTGGGGGTGACAAAGGGTCAATTTCAACCACCAAAGAACACCTGCGTTTAGTCACAATAGTTTCAAATATGAAGAGCAGAGGAGGGGAGTGGGGCAGCACAGTATTCTGGAAAAGGAACTTGCCCGAGGCCTTGAGGACCTCGACAGTCACCAGGCAGGAAGTTTGATGGAAGGTTCAGATTCAGAGATTTAGGACAAAATTAATAATCATAACAAAGGCATTTTGTTACTCTGGAGAAAGGCAGTCTTGCTGTCATCAGTATCACCATAGCCTCTGCACAGAGGAATAGAATTCTTCTTCAGTGCCTCCTTTACTCTTGTGAATTCCTGAAACCGTAGCCAACCAGCTCCCTCCCAATTGCCCAAGCGCTCCCGTGTCGCCCCTTCTATCACAGGTAGGGTTCCCAAGAAGCAGGGGGCTTCTTGAGCAAGTGATTCATCGCGGAAGTATTCTTAGGAGAAGGGCAGTGGGGGGAGAAAGATAGGACAAGCGGAAACCCAACCAGGGATGGGTCTTGACTGGAGGCTAGCTTCAAGCTCACCCCTCCAGGCAGCTCTGGAAACTGGAACTGCACCATAGAGTGAGTCCCCCTTGGTGCGATGGGGCTGAACCTTTGCATCTCAGGCCAGACAGCATGGTGAGGGTGACAGAGCCCCGGGGAAGCCTGGGCAGGGCATGGCTAGCATCTACTATGGGGGACACTACTAACCGCTGAGTTGAATCTTCAACAGAAGTATGTGATTCTGGAGTCGTGGTTCTGGAAACCAGCCTGCACCAGATGTTTCTGGAAAGCTTGTTAAAAACAGATTGCTGGGCCCCACCTCCCAGAATTTCTGATTCAACCGGTGAGGTGTGAGGCCTGAAAATATGCATTTTTAACATGTTCCCAGATGATGTTGATGCCCCTGGTTGGGGCCTACACTATGAGAAGAACGGGTTTGGAGTCCCAGGAGTGGGTTGGGGCAGATGTAGAATTGGGGGCATTCTTTGGGTATGTCCTACAACATTTTTAAGAGGGATTTTTGGTATTTTAGTTTACTACTAATGGGTGAAATGTTTTCTCTCTCTCTCTCTCTCTCTCTCTCTTTTTTTTGCCTTATTGTGAGACTTATTTGGAAAGAGTATCTAAGTTTCCATAGCTCTCCATTACTGTCAAAAGAGAGTAAGAAATTTTGTGTTTATTTTTCTTGAGAATATATACTTGACATGTAATATTATATTAGTTTCAGGTGTAGAACACAATGGTGCAATATTTGAATATATTACAAAATGATCACCACAATAGGTGTAGTCAGCATCTATTCTCACACAGTTACAAATTCTGTTTTCTTGTGATGAGAACTCCTCAGATCTGTTCTCTTAGCAACTTTCAAATGTACAATATGGTCTTATTAACTATAGCTACCATGCGATACATTATATCCCCATGACTTATTTATTTCATAACTGGACATTTGTACCTTTATTTTTTTAATGTTTTTAATTTTGAGAGAGAGAGAGAGCATGCACGGGAGGGTGCGAGCAGAGGAGGGGCAGAGAGAAGGGGGACAGAGGATCCCAAGCAGGCTCCGTGCTGACAGCACAGAGGTGGGTGTGGGGCTCAAACTCATGAACTGTGAGATCATGACCTGAGCCAAAGTCCCTCACTTAACCAACTGAGCCACCCAGGCGCCCCTGGGAATTTGTACCTTTAGACCACCTTCACCCACTTTATCTGTTCCCCACCCCTGGCCTTTGGCAACCACCGATCTGTTTCTATATCACAGAATTTGTTTTTTGTTTTGTCAGGTTTTTTATTTTTCAGATTCTACATGTAAGTAAGATCATATTGAATTTGCCTTTCTCCATCTGACTTGTTTCACTTAGCATGATGCCCTCAAGGATCACATATGCAGGAAATAGCAGGATTTCCTTCTTTTTAACGGCTGAATAATACTTCATTGTGTGTAATATATGTAACAATATATATTCCATTATGATATATATGATATATGATATGATAGATAGACATGTAGGTTGTTTACATGTCTTAGTTATTGTAAATAATGCTGCAGTAAACATAAGGGTGCAAATGTTGTTTTTGAGTTGGTGGTTTCATTTTATTGAGATAAGTATCCAGAAGTGGGATTGCTGGATCATATGGTAATTCTATTTTTAATTTTTGAAGGAGCCTCCATATTGTTTGCCATAGTGGCTGCACCAATTTATCTCCCACCAACAGGGCACAGGGGTTTGCTTTCTCCACATCCTTGCCAACCCTTGTGATTTCTTGTCTTCTTGATCACAGACATTCTAACAGGTGTGAGGTGATGTCTCGTTGTGGTTTTGACTTGCATTTCCCTGAAAATTAAACCTATTGGCCATCTGTATGTCTTCTTTGGGAAACTGTCTACTCAGTTCTTCTGCCCATTTTTAATCAGATTTTTTAAATTGAATTGTATGAGTTCTTTATATATATGAGATATTTAACCCCTTATCAGATATACGATTTGCAGATATCTTCTCCCATTCTGTAGGTTATGTCTTCATTTTGTTGACGGTCCCTTTGCTGTGTGGTTAGTTTGATGTGGTCCCCCTTGTTTACGTTTGGTTTTTTTGCCTTTGCTTTCAAAGTCATATCCAAAAACTCATCTCCAAACTGATGTCACGGAACTTACTGCCTATGTTTTTTTTCTACAAGTGTTATGGTTTCCGATCTTACAGTTAAGTCTTTACTCCATTTTAAGTTAATTTTGTGTGTGGGAGTAAGACAGTGGTTCAGTTTCATTCTTTTGCACGTGGCTGTGCAGTTTTCCCAGCACAATGTATTGAAGAGACCGTCCTTTCCACAGTGTATAATCTTGCCTCCTGTGTCATAAATTAATTGATCATATATGTGTGGGTTTATGTGTTGGGTCTATTCCATTCCATTGATCTGTGGGTCTGTTTGTATGTGTAATATTACACTGTTTGGATTACTGTAGCTTTATAATATAGTTTGAACTCATGACTGTGACGGCTCCAGCTTGGTTCTTCTTTCTCAAGATTGCTTTGACTGTTTGGGGTCATTTGTGGTTTTATGGAAGTTTTTTTGTTCTATTTCTATGAAAAAAATGCTATTGGAATTGTGATAGGGCTTGCTTTGGGTAGTATGGACATTTTAACGATATAAATTCTTCCAATCCTTGAGCATGAAACACCTTTTCATTTATTTGCGTCTTCTTCAATTTCTTTTGTCAGTGACTTGGTTTTCAGGGTACAGGTCTTTCGCCTCCTTGGTTAAATTTATTCCTAGGTGTTTTATTCTTTTTGGTGCAATTGTAAATGGGATTGTTTTCTTAATTCCTCTTTCTGATGCTTCATTATTAGTGTAAGAAACACAACTTATTTTTGTATATTGATTTTGTATCCTGCAACTTTACTGAATTTGTTTTTAGTTCTAACAGGTGTTGGGGGTTTTTTTTGGTGGCATCTTTAGCGTTTTTTAAAAATATATAATATGATGTCATCTGCAAATAGAGACAGTTTCACTTCTTCCTCTCTGCTTCAGATGCCTTTTTTTGTTTTTCTTGCTTAATTGCTCTGGCTAAGACTTCCAATACTATGTTGAATTAAAGGGTCAAGAGTGGTCATCCTTGTCCCATGCCTGATCTTAGAGTAAAATTTCAGATAAGTTATATTTTCATGCAATATTTTCAAAAACTCGAATCGACAAACTATGGCCAATAGGCAGCCACCTGTTTGTTTGTTTGTTTGTTTGTTTGTACATAAAGTTTTAACTTCCAATTTTAAGTGGAATTCTTGGTTACACTCTTATAACAGCAAGCCTATAAAAGAGTTCTAGAATATTTCCATTACTTCACTGCTACACCAATAAGATGTTCATGTTCCTAGGATTATATATTTTTTCTTTGAATGCCCCATTCAGGTCATCATTATCCAGCTTTGGAAAGAAATTCAGAAAATGTGACATTATACCAGATTTACAGAAAAAGCCTTCCCTAAGATGACTAACGGATAAAGTGAATCTTGGATCTATTCTCTAAAGTTACATAAGGAAGCGACATAAAATAAAGCTATATAATAACATTCTTTTAGCAGAGAAGTGTTTTATAATATATTATTCACCTTAGGAATTGCAAAGGGAAGTAAGACCCTCACGGCTTTCCTTGTCCCATAGATGCTGGATTCAATCATGGAGTGTTTACAACACGTGGGAGTGCCACTGTTATTCGCATGATTTGCACTCTCCTCCCTACTATGCTTATTCTAAAATAAGAGATATTTATGGAAATTGTGTGCACATCAAAATGGTGGCACCCTGCCGTACTCAGCAACATTTATTCGGTTTTGAACGTTATTTAACGTATTTAACAGAAAAAACAAATTTTCTTAAAAAAATCTTTTTAATGTTTATTTATTTTTGAGAGAGAGAGAGAGAGAGAGAGAGAGAGCAAGCGGGGGAGGGGCAGAGAGAGAGACACACACACAGAATCCGAAACAGGCTCCAGGCTCCGAGCTGTCAGCACAGAGCCCAATGCGGGGCTCGAACCCATGAACTGTGAGATCATGACCTCAGCTGAAGTCGGACGCGTAACCCCTGAGCCACCCAGGCGCCCCAAAACAGATTTTCTTTATAAAGCTAACTGGAGGGGCGCCTGGGTGGCTCAGTCAGTGCTTTTGTGAGGAGTAAAGCTATCAATACAAGCAGAGCGCTTGGAATATACAAAGCACAGAGCAAGGGCTCAGTAAGTCACAGCTATTATTAGCTATTAGAGATTGGCCACCCAAGCCTGGGGGACGCAATGGGAATGAGATTAACAAGCATGAAAGAGTTTTACTCTAACTCTAACTAGCGGGGGCGGGGGGGGGGGTGTTAACTGCATTTATTTTTCTCTCATTCCAGCTGAGAGCCAATGTGGGGGTTTCCCTGGGATCCACATTGGGCCCCGTTGCCCACTGCATTCCACACAGCCTCGGGGGTGGGGGTGATAACTCCCAAACCTAGAGCTCCAGCCCTGATCTCTGGGCCCATGCCTCCTGGGTTCCCGCAAGCACCTCGGATTCAGCGTATCCCAGACCTCACGTGTCACCTCACTCCCTCCCCACTCGCCAAACCTGCTTCCCAGGTGTTCTCTTGGTTGATGGAATTCTGTCATAACCGCATCTGCCAAGCTATGGACTCTCCTCTTTTCTCAGCAACCTCCCGGCCAAACTGTCCCACATTTAATCAGTAACCAAGTCTTACTGGTTCTGCGTCTGAAAGGTTCTCGAAACTGTCCCCGACTCTCTTTCTCTCTCACTGTTACCTCTGCCCCTGGTCAGGTCCTTATTGTATTTTATCTGGTCTCCCCGCCTCCAAATGTGTCCTTCTCAAAAAATCTGCCACCTCCCCACCCCCCGCCCGCCCCCATTAAAACTCCCAGTGATCTCTTCTGACTTAAAAATCCAAGCTTCTTGGGGCGCCTGGGTGGCTTGGTTGGTTGAGCGTCTGACTTCGGCTCAGGTCATGATCTCACGGTCCGTGAGTTCGAGCCCTGCGTCGGGCTCTGTGCTGACAGCTCAGAGCCTGGAACCTGTTTCAGATTCTGTGTCTCCCTCTCTCTCTGCCCCTCCCCTGTTCATGCTCTGTCTCTCTCTGTCTCAAAAATAAATAAACGTTAAAAAAAAAAAAAATCCAAGCTTCCAATGCCCTCCTTGGTCAGCCTCTGCCCATCTCTCGGACATATTTTGTCAGCATCTTCTGACTTGCACTTTATTTTCTAAACTGCTGACTGTTTCCCTGCCCGCAAAATGTTGCTTTTCAGTTCCATATCTGGGCTCAGGCGGTTCCTGTGCTTATAATGTTTTCCTCCGCTTTATGTGGCTCAGATCAGATGACATGTCCTCCAGGAAACCCTCTTGGATCTTCCTTTCTCCCAGAGGAGGTTAGACATCCTGTCCCTATGATACTGTCTTTGTCTTGGAAACAAGTCACTGCATTTGCTACACAGTACGATTATGTGCTTCCCTCCCTAGACTATGAGCTCCTTGAAGTTAGGAAATGCTGTATCTTATGCATCTTTGTATCCTGAGTGCTTACCACAATGCTTGGCACTTAATAAATACATGCTGAATGAATGACTGTCTCATTCACCCAGTGTTTATTGAGTATCTACCAGTGAGGCCAGCCCTCAGAACACACAGCAATGGAATAAAAAGGCCTTGTCTCTGTTCTCGCTGAGCTTACCGAGGGGTGGAGAGACAGAAAATACCGAGGTGAACAAAGAAATCTATAATTACATACAGTAGTAAGAACTGCGGAGGAAGAAACAGGATGCCGTGAGAGAAAATAGCAAGGAGGGAGGGAAGGGCTCTCTAAGGATGTGGTTTTCGAGCTGAAGTCAGCAAAGACAGGAAGGAGCAGGAGCACACAGGCCCTGGGGACTGACCTGTACAAGGCGCCGAAAGAGAACAGAACAGCCTCGAAAAGGTGGGCGAGGGAAAGCGAGGCCTGACGACGTTTGCTGAGGAGGCAGGCGGACACAGAAGAGGTGCTCAGCTGGGATGGATGAAGGAGTTGAGACTGGGTTCCATGTACGGTGCTCAAGGAAAAGTTGGAAGACAGGGGGTAATGCAGTGGTGGAATGGGGTTTACATTCACAGGAGAACATCCAGACTGCTGGGTGGAGATGAGACCAGACAGGAGTTTGGGGAAAAGAAGGGAGAACAGTCAGAGGTTAAGCCATTTAACGGTTCTCTTTAGGAAATGTTATCATTAACCCCATTTCAGAACTTGGGAAGAGCTTGGAGCTGGAAGACAGACCCAAGTCTGTTCTATCCCAGAGTCAGAGCTTAGACCCCCTACTGTGGACCCTTGTGCTTGGTTACACCTAACTTCCTGACTGGTGAAGATTAAAAAGAGTGATAGCGTCTGCTTTTAGCAAAGCGTCGGAGAAAAGGGGAGTTCACACCCACTGCAGATGGGAATGGAAACTGGTGCCGTCTTTCTAGAAGAAGATCTGTGCCTTAAAGATGTGTGTGCTCCTAGGGTCCCCCATTTCGGTTTCAGGAATCCTTAAAAGACAAACCAGCTACCGAACGGAGATGTCTGAACAAGTCGCGTTTATCAGTATTTGTGACAGCAAAACAGGGCATTGATAAAACAAACTCCGGTATGATGCAGTTAATAACCGATAATTTACTGACTCAGAAAGACTACAATATATTGCCCACTGAGAAAACTGGGTCACCAAAGGATGATTCTGTTTTTTGTAGCATATGTTAGTATATAGAGAAAAAAATTCCGGAAGGATCTACATCCAAATATTAAAAGTGGGTACTGTCAGGGAGGAAAAGTTTTTCCTTCTACTCTTTTAGGTTCTGTGGCTCGTCTAACTATAAAAATGATACAAAGCAGATAACTAGAGAAAAACACGTTTAATTATGTATTTACGAGAACCCCACCGAGGCAATAAAAATCATGGGCAAGTCAGGCAATTGAGGCTTAAATAACATCCTGAGCCAAGGAATGGGGTAGCGGCCTGGAACGCTGGGAGTGGGGAGGGTAGCTCACAGGACAATAAAGATAGATGTTCGAGGGGCACCTGGGTGGCTCAGTCCGTTGAGCGTCTGACTATAGCTCAGGTCATGATCTCATGGTTCGTGAGCTCGAGCCCCTGCATCGGGCTCTGTGCTGACAGCTCAGAGCCTGGAGCCTGCTTCGGATTCTCCCTCTCTCTCTGCCCCTCCCCCACTCACACTCTGTCTCTCTCTCAAAAATAAACATTAAAAAAAATTTTTTTTAAAGATAGATGTTTGGTAATCAGATGTTTGCCTTGCTCTATAGACAGGTCTTTCAGATAAAAAGTTGTCACTGATAACAGCTCTCTTTCTGGGCCAGACCACCTATCTAAATTCCTTTGGGTAGTTTAGAGAGAGGTAAGAGTTTTTCTTGAGTCCACTGGCTCTTCATTGCCATCAGTTCGAAATAATCCACATGCCAACGTGGTACATCTTGAAGCATTTTTTTTTCTGAACCCCTTCACTAACTCTGGAAGATAGAGAATCCGAAGATTTTTGTTAGTTGCTTTTTTTTTTTTAACCTGCAGTATCTAATTTTTCTAAATCAGAACTTTTAACTCTTTATTAACGTAGAGCATATGTACAGAACAGGGCACACATCCTATGCTCACAATGTGATGCAAAATTTCACAAACTGAACACACGCATGTAAACAACACACAGAACAAGAGAAAAACAGTCTCAGCTTCCTGGAAGCTGCTCTGTAAAATCATATACAACCTACCTTATTGTGTCTGGCTTCTTTCACTCAACATGATTTTGTGCAATTCTTCCATGTGGTTGTGCGGAGTTGTAGCAAATTAATGATATTAATTGTTTAAAAAGTTAGAATGTTAACACCTTGTCTGTTATAAATTTGAATCTTTAGAATGATCATCATTCCTGTGTTTGTCAGCTTATAAAGCACTTTCCACGGACACCAGCTGTACACATTAGTATCATCCTCACTTGATGGGCAAAAGGTGAGGGGGGCAGAGGGTAATTCAGCCCTGCTCAAGTTCACACACAAAGCTAGTAGGTGGCCAAACCAAGGCAGCTTCAGATCTAAATCCATGCCCTTTTGGCCCTACCTCATGAGATTGAGAGCCAAGGTCCCAGGGAATTCAACGAAAGGCCTATCTTGCTCACCATTAGGCTCTTTAAACATCAGACGGTTACCAGGCAAAGCTGTTTAAACTCCTTTTCTGAAAACCATTTAGAATAGAAGACGCAGACCCTTCTCATTCAGAAGACGAACGTCCCATAAATATTCAACCAGTTTCAACATTGGTCATCTTTGGCAAGAACTTTCTTTGGCTAAAAATCTGTGATGGCCACACTTCTCGATACGTAATGTGCCTCTGTAAACTTGTCCTGTGGGTTTCATATTTGTGTATGTCCACTTTTCTCTCTGACATTATGAATAATATCGATTGCAGCCTCTCAGTGATCATAGATAAGAGTTTTACTTCTCATTCACAGATGAGAAAACTGAGGCCCACCGTCAAATAGCTGGTTTAGCAGGACTGGGGCGGGCCTCAGGACTCTGGCTTGCGGTTCACAGCAATCTTGCCCACACGACACTGCATAAGACGTGAAACTTTTTTTTTCCTACCGGGAAACATAAGCAGTCACGGTCATGGTTATTAATATAACTGTGGGTGTTGTTACTTTTTGCCCCCCAACAGAGTAGAACCACATGACTTAGCTTTATGTATCACAAAATCCTATTTCACTATAAGATCTAGGGTGATTCCCCCATTCAACACTGTGCTTCTAGGTGTCCGTATTACATAACACATTTCACAATCCAGTACACTGCCCAGAGAGTTCAAAAGAAATTAGGTGAATTAGCAGAGAAAACAAGAACACATCACCTCAAATATTGACTTACGCACTCACACAGGTGTCCTTGCTTTATAGGTTAGCGCTGTCAGCTATTAAGAGCTGAAATGCACTAAAAGAAAGATTCAGTTCCCATCCCTACTTCCCTTCCCGTGGATATCATGTTGTTTTTGTGTTAATTTGATTTAAAAAAAAAAAAAAAAGCAAACATTTCACATCTGCAGCCTTTCTACCTCTGAGTCGAGCATTGGATACAATGCACATGGAAGAATTTAGGACACTATTTCCTTAGGAAGTGAATTCTTCATTCCCCTGGATGCCTTTTGGGAATCTAAAATCTGCAGGGACTGTTTTTCCTGACACAAGACCAGTATCTGCAGGTCAAAGAACAATTGATAAGCCTATTTATCTTCCCAGAGACTTCCCAGAGACTTTGGCTGGTGCTTGCCTTCTTAAATTTTCCCAGTCAGCCTTACACAGCCTTGCCAACCCCTGTCCTCCCTGGCGGGTTTTCTCTGCCTCCTCTTTGAGAGCCTCTGTGAATCTCTACCTTCACAGTTACCATTTTGTAAATAGACATGGGGCAGTGGGGGTATCTTTAAATAAACAGATGAATAAGGTCCCGGAGCTGTCACCCCTTCTAATGACCTTTAGACGTGAGGGAAATACCTCAGCCTCAGAAGCCAAGAGGCGGGCCCTCAGAGATCTGGGGCGGTCCCCGTCTCAGTGCAGGGACTGTGGGGTAGGGTGGTGGACTAGGGGCACAGCTCAGGTGCTGAATAAATACAGAGACTTCCGGGCACGTGGCATGAATACTGAGTCTACTACAGAAAATGGTGGAGCCCCAGAACTCTTGCCTGCTGACCTAGACTGTGGTGGAAAGTGGCTACTCATTTATCCTCAAGCCCGGGGAAATTCAGTGCACAGTGTTCAAACAAGGGTTGAGCGAAAGGGGCTACAGGGAGGCAGTGGCGGTGACCTACAGGTGACCTCCTTGACAAGGCCAATAGTAGGACCAATAGTGGGCTGGGTGGCTGGTTAGGGAGAAAGGGGGTTCATTAAGGACAGGGGTTCCTGGGAGTGCTGGTACCTGAAGGAGGGGCAGTCTAGGAAGAACCTCACTCCTGGCATCCCGCTGGAGTCCAAAGGCTTTAGAATTCTTCCTCTTTTTTTTTTTTTTTTAAGGTGTTGCTCTTTATACAGAGTGCAGAAATAAACCCTGCTTTTATGGTGAATGAATCTATAACAAACGAGGTGAGACTATGCGACTGGGAAAAGACAGTCTCTTCAACAAATACTGTGGGAAAACAAGACAACTACATGCAAAAGAATGAAATTGGACCACTTTCTTACACCATACACAAAAATGAAGTCAAAATGGATTGAAGACCTAAATGTGAGACCTGACACCACAAATACCTTAGAAGAAAACATAGGCTGTAATTTCTTTGACATTGGCCATAGGAACATTTTTTCTAGCTATATCTCTTCTGGAAAGGGAAATAAAAGCAAACTTAACTACTGGGACTTACACCAAAATAAAAAGCTTTTGTTCAATGAAGGAAACCATTAACAAAACAAAAAGGCAGCCTCCTGAATGGGAGAAGATATTTGCAAATGATGTATCTGATAAGGGGCTAATATCCAAAATATATAAAGAACTTACATAACTTAACACCAAACCCCCCCAAATAACCCAATTAAAAAACAGGCAAAGGATCTGAACGAACATTTTTTCCAAAGAAGACATCCAGATGGCCAACAGACACATGAAAAGATGCTCAACATCGTTAATCATCAGGGAAATGCAAATTAAAACCACAAGGAGATACCACTTTACACCTGTCAGAATTACTAAAATCAAAAGGACAAGACATAACAAGTGTTGGCAAGGATGAAGAGAGAAAGGAACCCTTATGCACTGTTGGCGGGAATGCAAATTGGTACAGCCACTGTGGAAACCAGTATGGAGGTGCCTCAAAAAACTAAAAATAGAACTACTCTATGATCCAACTATTCCACTACTGGGTATTTACCCAAAGAAAATGAAAACATTAATTTGAAAAGATGCATGCACTCCTATGTTTGTCACGGCATCATTTACAATAGACAAGATATGGAAGCAACCCAAATGTCCATTGATAGACGAATAGATAAAGATGTGATGCGTGCGCACACACACACACACACACACACACACACTGGAATGTTACTCAACCATAAAAAAAAAAAGAATGAAATCTTGCCATTTGCAACAACATAGATGAACCTAGAGGGTATAATGCTAGGTGAGATCAGTCGGTCATAAAAAGATAAATACCATATGATTCCATTCATATGTGGAATTTAAGAAACAAAACAAATGAACAAATAAAGAAAAAAGAAGAGACAGACTCTTAGATGCAGGGAACAAACTGGTGGTTACCAAAGGGAGGTGTTTGGGGTATGGGTGAAATAGATGAAGGGAATTATCTTGATGAGCCCTGAGAAATGCACAGAATTGTTGAATCATTGTTTTGTCCACCTGAAACCAACATAAACTGTATGGTAATTACACTTAAATAAACTAAAGTTAAAATGTTACATGAAAAAAAAAAAAGGTGTTTCTTCTGGCCAACCCATTAGTTATACCAACAGTTGCGTTAGGCTGTTTGAATGATACACACCATACTCCAGATAATGATTACCTCTGTGGAGGGGCCACAGGAGAAAGGTGTCATTGAGATTTCATGTCCAAAATGTGGTGGTTGTTTTAGTAAATGTTTTGTTTTGGAGTAGTTTTGAACTCACAGAAAAATCACAAAGATAGTCCAGAGAGTTCCCATCCATGCTTCACCCAGTTTCTCTTGATGTCAGCATCATATCTAACCAGGGTACGTTTATCAAAACTGAGAAATTAACATTGGTACAACCAAGCATTATGGTTTATTCATTCAGATTTCATCAGTTTTCCATTAATGTCTTTGTTGTTAGGTCCGATCTGGGATACCACATTGCATTTAGCACAGTCGTACATTTTGTATCTTTTAGACGTCTGCAGAAACTACGGCAAATAATTTTTTTAAATTTTTTAATGTTTATATATTTTTGAGTGTGAGTCGGGGAGGGGCAGAGAGTGAAGGAGACACAGAATCCAAAGCAGTCTCATCTGGGCTGTCAGCACAGAGGCTGACGCAGGGCTCGCAGTGCCCCAAGGGTTCGCAGTGATGGGACAACACTGTGACAGTGTGGAGGATCCCAGCACAAGACAGAGGAGAATGAACGCGTGGATCAAGATGCAGAGAAAGGGCACTCCGTACAATTCATTCTGGGAGTACCTATAGTGTAGAGACCTGAAGAACTTTGCTTCCCCGGGGCTGAACTGGAAATTCCAGTACACTAACTAACTGGAACACAGCTTGGGCCACGTCTGTGGTCAGCTTTCATTCTCCGACATTGAGGCTTCCTTTCTTTCTTTTTTTAATTTACTCATTTAAGTGTACTCAGTACATTCACGATGTTGTATGGCCACCACCACCATCCAACTCCAGAACTTCCTCATCTTCCCCAACAGGAACTCTGTACCCATTCAATTATAATGCCCCCATTCTCCCCAACCCCAGCTCCTAGAAACCACCATTTTCCTTTCTATCTGTATGAAATTGTCTTTTCTGGTACCTCATATAAGTGGAATCATACAGTATTTGTCCCTTTGTGCCTGGCTTACAGAAAACTCTTTAGGGATAAATGGCTTATTCCTCCTGGAATCTAATGCCAATTAATTTAATGCCAGTTTAATATCATTTATATCAGATAAAAGATAAAAAGCCATTGTGGGTTTTTTTCTTTCCTCTCTCTCTTTTTTTTTTTTTTTTTTTTGGTCTGACCTATTATATCCGTCCTATTTCCCTTTTTGCATTGGTTACCAGGAATCTGGGCCAAATTCAGAGCCTAAATATCACAATCAGCTCATCTCAAGTAACTGGCTATAGTCACCCACTTACAGAGCCTCTATTGTAGTTTCAATCTTAAATTACCCTATATTTTATTATGTTTATGTTTGAAAACTATCCGGTGCCCTTTCAGAATTAGGCAGGATAGAAATTCTAAATACATGAAATTAATACCACACCTTCAGGAAGTTAACTCTTTCATGCTACCGGAGTCCCACCAAGTGCAGTATCGTCATAGAACAGTAGAACTGCACAGGCTTTTCAAGGTGGAAGCATCTCGGGGTAAATCTAGCTTCTGTGTGTGTTGACTTAACTGACCTGTTTATCTGGCAAAATCAGGACTTCTAAAACAGGATCGCTGCTACTGAAAATGTGAATCAGGCATTTTGGCCCCTGCATCAACTTTTCCAAGCCATTGATATGACTCTGTGCGTCAGAAGAACATTTAGCTAAATGGTGGCAGCCCATAAAGGTACTCTGTCTTCCAAAGAAATCATTTGCATCCTTAAGGGTCTCTAAGTTCGTAACAGGGCCCAGATATGTTTTTCTCCAGAAAGCTTTCAGGAGGAAAACACTAATTCATCCATCCAGTTGTGGGAGGTGATCACACAGTGGTAGAATTAAATAAGGCTGCGGACATCACGATAAACACAGGTCACAGTTGGAGAGGGATATCTTTAAAGTATCAGAATACTTTGGGACTTTTTTTGTGTTTCACAATGTGAAACAAGCTAACAAACCTTTCAAAGTTAAGAAGAATTTTCCTGGAGCCTTGATTATCTGTAGCATTCAGACGGCTTTCATGTTGGAACGATAAAGAACTCTCTTTCAGGCCCTTTGGCCCTTAGAGCTCCATTGGGTGTGTGTCCCGGAGTTACACTAGACCTGATGCAAGGATGGAAACTACAGGCATCTACACTCATTTCACTCTGAGTGGCTGGGAGAGTCACATGACCCAACAGTAATAGACATTACAGGGTGGAAATGCAATCACTCTTCATTGAAAAGATGTTTATCAAGGGCTTAACACATACATGGCACATAACATATCACATCTTCTATGATGCACATCTTCTATGATGACTATATAAACACACATATATTGCACGCACGCACACACACACACACACACACACACACCATCAGCAGTCTAGCCTGTAGTTAAAAGCATGGAATTGGAAGTAAGACAGGCCTGAATTCAAGTGCTGGTGTCACCATTTAAAAGCAGTGCTACCCCAGGATCTGGCTTAAATGCTCAATAAAAGGGAGTGATTTATCATCTTTATAGATACATACACATGAGTTTGGTAATAACAGTATTAACTCAGAAATCCATAATACATATGAGATTTAAAAGATGACAGCATTTAACAATATT
Organism: Puma concolor; assembly: GCF_028749965.1. Classification (NCBI taxonomy): domain Eukaryota; kingdom Metazoa; phylum Chordata; class Mammalia; order Carnivora; family Felidae; genus Puma; species Puma concolor. The sequence continues at coordinate 12,829,852 of NC_141677.1, forward strand.
TGTTCTTCCTATCCAGGAGCATGGAATCTTTTTCCATTTGTTTGTGTCTTCTTCAATGTCTTTCATGAGCTTTCTATAGTTTTCAGTGTATAGATTTTTCATCTCTTTGGTTAGATTTATTCCTAGGTATTTTATGGTTTTTTGGTGTAATTGTAAATGGGATCAACTCCTTGATCTCTCTTTCTGTTGTTTCATTGTTGGTGAATAGGAATGCAACCGATTTCTGTGCATTGATTTTATATCCTGAAACTTAGCAATCTACATATTCAATGCAATCCCTATCAAAATAACACCAGCATTTTTCACAGAGCTAGAACAAATAATCCTAAAATTTGTATGGAACCAGAAAAGACCCTGAATGAGCCAAAGCAATCTTGAAAAAGAAAACCAAAGCAGGAGGCATCACAATCCCAGACTTCAAGCTATACTACAAAGCTGTCATCATCAAGACAGTTTGGTACGGGCACAAGAACAGACACTCAGATCAATGGAACAGAACAGAGAACCCAGAAATGGACCCACAAATGTATGGCCAACTAATCTTTGACAAAGCAGGAAAGAATATCCAATGGAATAAAGACAGTCTCTTCAGCAAGTGGTGCTGGGAAAACTGGACAGCGACATGCAGAAGAATGAACCTGGACCACTTTCTTACACCATACACAAAAATTAACTCAAATGGATGGAAGACCTAAATGTAAGACAGGAAGCCATCAAAATCCTAGAAGAGAAAGCAGGCAAAACCCCCTTTGATCTTGGCCACAGTACCTTCTTACTCAACACGTCTCCGGAGGCAAGGGAAACAAAAGCAAAAATGAACTACTGGGACCTCATCAAAATAAGAATCTTCTTCACAGCGAAGGAAACAATCAGCAAAACTAAAAGGCAGCCAACAGAATGGGAGAAGATATTTGCAAACGACATATCAGATAAAGGGTTAGTATCCAAAATCTATCAAGAACTTATCAAACTCAACACCCAAAAAACAAATAATCCAGTGAAGAAATGGGTAAAAGACATGAATAGACACTTCTCCTAAGAAGACATCCAGATGGCCAACCGGCACATGAAAAAATACTCAACATCACTCATCATCGGGGAAATACAAATCAAAATTGCAATGAGATACCACCTTACACCTGTCAGAATGGCCAACATGAACAACTCAGGCAACAACGGATGTTGGCGAGGATGCGGAGAAAGGGGATCTCTTTTGCATTGTTGGTGGGAATGCAAGCTGGTGGAGCCACTCTGGAAAACAGTATGGAGGTTCCTCGAAAAACTAAAAATAGAACTACCCTATGACCCAGCAATTGCACTACTAGGTATTTATCCAAGGGATACAGGTGTGCTGTTTCAAAGGGACACAGGCATCCCCATGTTTGTAGCAGCACTATCAGCAATAGCCAAAGTATGGAAAGAGCCCAAATGTCCTCTGATGGATGAATGGATATAGATGTGGTGTATATATATATATATATATATATATATATATATATACACACAAAGGAGTATTACTCGGCAATCAAAAAGAATGAAATCTTGCCATTTGCAACTACGTGGACGGAACTAGAGGGTATTATGCTAAGTGAAATTAGTCAGAGAAAGACAACTATCATATGACTTCACTCATATGAGGACTTTAAGATACTAAACAGATGAATTTAAGGGAAGGGAAGCAAAAATCATATAAAAACAGGGAAGGGGACAAAACATAAGAGACCTAAACATGGAGAACAAACAGAAGGTTACTGGAGGGGTTGTGGGAGGGGGGATGGGCTAAATGGACAAGGGGCATTAAGGACTCTACTCCTGAAATCATTGTTGCACTATATGCTAACTAATTTGGATGTAGATTTAAAAAAATACAAAAATACGAAAATAAAAGATGACAGCATTTAAAAAATGTTTATTTATTTATTTTGAGAGAGAGAGAGAGAGTATGGGAGCATGAGTAGGGGAGGGGCAGAGGGAGAGGGAGGGAGAGAATCCCAAGCAAGCTCCAAGATGTCAGCACAGTGCCCCATACAGTTGATCATGAATCATGAGACTGTGACCTGAGCCAAAATCAATGCTTCACTGGCTGAGCCATCCAGGCACCCGAAATGACAGCAGTTTTTAATAAAAACTTTAAACAAGAAATGATAGCAGATTTAAAAAGGAGAGAGACAGATGTCAGCACAAAGGAAGGGCAGAAGTCTACACCACCAATTTGGTGAAAGTTTGCAACCAGAGGGTTAGTGGCAGTGGCCGGACGCAGGACTCTCATTCTCAGGTTGAGCTCCAAAGACTGCAGAATTCTCGAACCAAGAGTAACGACAATCCTCACGGGGACAAACTTAGGCCCTCCCCCTCTGCAGGACAATCAGGGCGCTGTGACTCATTGGAGTCACCACGAAATCACTAACTGGAAATCCTTGCTGCAGCTATACTGCAAAGGAATTGGACTTGATTTGCCAGATTCCCCATGTGATGCAAGGGTGGCCACCTGCCAAAGAGCCAGAGGGAGAGAGGGCCACTCGCTTTCCTGGCAACACAGAGATTGCCCAGCTCCATCACCCAAGGCAAGAGCGGCGTGGGGCAAACAGGCAGCCATTCCCAATGACGATTCGGCTTTGATCAGAGTAGCTATAGTGCCAGAGTGTTCGGTGCATTGCCTGTTTCGGCAGCTCATCCATTCTTCCGTGGGAAGGTTGTGTTCTGAGGTTCTTGTGGTACATGAAGTTATTGCCTTCACCATCTGCTCCTGTATCTTCCTCCCGGTGACATCAGACAGTGCGGCAGGGTTTGCCTTCGCCGTCTATCAGGCTGTTTGACTCAACTGTGTGCATTCTTATAATGCCAGGAGAATGATCCTCCCCTAAGTCAGCTGAACGGAAGCCAGAAGTTCACAGCAAACAAGCGACTCAGCTCGCCTAACAGCATGGAGGAGACCAGTTTCACTGCAGCTAACAGAGTAGATGGTTGCTAATTAGCCTGCAGTGTGACTACCAAAGGGAAGAGTTCCCTGCTCACCCGAAGAAGGGAATCACTGCGCAGGTAGGTTAACACGTTTCTGAGGCTTCCCAGGGCCAGCTAAGAGTGTGAGCTGCTTTGGTGGGCCGGCTGGGGACAGGCGGAGAACTCTAGAGCCACTGGGGAAGGTGATTAGCAGATGGCTGCTGGCAGTGCTTGTGCTCTCAGGAGCTGGTTCCTAGGGGCTGCTTGCTCAGAGAGGCTGGAGACTGTGCGGAAAGGAAGGCCAATGAAGATACTCCTCTGCTGCGGTGGGGTGAGCCAAAGACCCTCACTAGAAAGACTGCAGCTCTGATTCTTGGAGGCCAGGAAACTGAGATTGTTTGGGGCATGGAGTAGTTACAAAGACTCCTTTAAGAAACGGGTGCTGGTGGATTTTCAGGTGCGTCAAATGCAGCATTCCCTGAGTGCATTCATTCTCCCCCTCACTGCTGTCCAACCTTCAGCCTCTATCGTATTCCTAATCTATGCTAGGGAGGTTTCAAGTCCCTCCCTGCCCCCCCCCCCACCCCATCTTGGAGGCCAGAGACTGGTCTGTGAGGAAGAAGGAGTGCGCACAGAGCTGAGGATCGGAGTGGGGTATCATGAAGGGACAAGTAAGAAATCCCACGGCTGGAGTGTGGGGGGAGGGGAAGGCTGGATGGGACTCGAAGGAAAGCCAAGAGGAGCCCCAGCACCCACCCAACTGGGAGGGGGCTGAGGACAGTGTGGAAGTCCGGATTTTAGAGATTGGGAGGTAAGAACAAGCCCCGGTTACCATCACGATTGGCAGGGTCTTGAGCAACTGTTCTGGGCCAGGGGACCTGGAGTGCGTGTGGGTGGGTCAGCCTGACTGGGGGTATGGATGAAGCCATGCGTGGAGCCTGGGAGCTACCCTCCACTCCATAAGCCTCCTCTCTCCCCACCTCTCTGTGGTTCCCATGTCCTCTCCCAATGCCCCTCCCCGCCCCCCCCCCCCACATCCTCCCAGCTGGGCCCTCCTGATCTCTCCCTTGGGCTCTCGGAAGTTTCCCCACCAGAGTCCCTGCTTCTAATCTCTTCCCCCTCCAATCCATTCCTCACACTACTGCCAAACATTATCTTTCTACAATGTAAGCTCGGTCATGTCTCCAAGCTTAAACAGAGGAGTCCAGTGGTTTCCCACTGCCTGCAGAATAAAGCCCAAACATCTTGCAGGGCACGCAAGAGTGTTTAAGATTCTGCCCCCACACTCTGCCTTCGAGGCTTCATCTGCTGTAATTTACCTGCAAGTACCCAGCACCTGGATTATTTGCTGTTCCTTGAATATGACCTTGTAATGGCTTTATTACTTCCTGGTGTTATTCCCTCAGCCCGGAGTACATTTTTCTTCTGTCCTACCTAGCGCACCTCTCCTCGTCTTTCAAGACAAAGCCATGGGCTCTGAGAAGCCGTTTCCATCCCTCTCCCTCCAGATCAGGGTTAATTGTTCTGTCTCCCGGTATGTGCGCATGTGTGCGAGTGTGAGATAAACTACATATAACACAAAATTTACCATTTTTTTTTTCAACGTTTATTTATTTTTGGGACAGAGAGAGACAGAGCATGAACGGGGGAGGGGCAGAGAGAGAGGGAGACACAGAATCGGAAACAGGCTCCAGGCTCTGAGCAGTCAGCACAGAGCCCGACGCGGGGCTCGAACTCACGGACCGCGAGATCGTGACCTGGCTGAAGTCGGACGCTTAACCGACTGCGCCACCCAGGCGCCCCAAAATTTACCATTTTTACCATTTTAAGGGTAGAGTTCTGTGGCACTAAGTACATTCACATGGTTGTGCAGCCGTCATCCCATCCATCTCCCGAGATTTTTGTCATCCCCAACTAAAACTCTGTCCCCATGAAACACTGACTCTCCGTTGTCCCCTCAGCCTCTGGCAGGGGGAGCTCTGCTTTCCGTCTCTATGAACTTAACTATGCTAGGTGTCTCATAGAAGTGGAATCATACAAAATATTTCCCTTTATGACTGGCTTATTTCACTTGGCAAGATGTCCTCAAGGTTCATCCATGTCGTAGCCTGGGTCAGAACTTCCTTTTTAAGGCTGCATACTATTCCATTGTGTGGATACACTACATTTTGCTTATCCCTTCATTCATCCAGGATACTTGGGTTGCTCTGCTTATCAATTACTATGACTATTGCTGGTATGAACATCAGTGTAACAAATATCTATTCGAGTCCCTGCTTTCGGTTCTCGGAATATACACCTAGAGGTGGAATTGCTGGAACATATGATGATTCTAACACGTATTCCTTCTTCCTCAAAGGTAATTGTGCATGGCAGGTGTTCACCTTCAATATGGCCGTGTAGCCACATATACATTCCCTTGGAGTAATGTCAGCTGATTAAAGCACAGCAAAGGCACCGAAAAGAATATTTGACTCTGCCCTGCAGTAAAATGTTTCCCACGTAGAGAAGTTACAAACCCCTTGAAATGTGAAAGTGCTAATAACATGTGAACTCTAAAATTAGACTCTGGCGAGCTGCTTCTTGAAAGAAAATGCTTTCAAGAAATCCAGTTAGTATGTTTTGTCGTTATTACTTGGTTGTGACCTGCTTGGGAATTTAGAGGCCAGAATCCTGTGTTCCAGCCCTGCCCCGCCCCCTTCGGTGAGTGACTAGCTCTTTAGGCTCTAATTTTACCATCAGTAGAATAGCAAATGTCCCTGCCCATTCATGAGAAAAGAGCAATTCAAATGAAAGCGTGCTGGTAACCTCAAAACCAACCAACAAACCAACAAAGATCATCTGAATTATCATAGCCATTGGCACCCCATGCATCCTGGGGCATTTTTAGCAGGCCTAAATGGTCAGTTGGATTCATATTCATCTCTCAAAGGAAGCTACGTGGAATCCTTTAAAGGGTAGAGCACAGCGAGACGTGATCATTCCTACTCAGATTAAAAAAAGAATCTTTGAGTAGAAAGCAGAATTACAGGGACGTTTGAGGGGTGTCTGATAGGAAAGTGGCTGGCGGGATTTTAAAATGTGGCAGTTGAAGAGAAAATTTTTTGTGTCATTACAGAATAGGCACCGATAAAGAAAGCCCTGAGCCAAGATTATAAAAAATTCTTTAAAAAATACTCCCGGTAAAATTAGATGGGAAGGCCTATATAGCGTGTGTGCGTTCCATCGGGGCAGAATTGGCAGGAGTATTCATGAAAACCGGCAGGTAGAATACTTTACCCTACTTTACATAGCTATTTCTGGCCTGTAATAGCAGTTGCCAAAGACATGTTTAGAGCCACTGTTAAGATGCGGGTGCCAAATTATGACACGTCGACTGCGTCATAAATCAACACAGTTCTTGCCTTCAAAGAGCTGGCCACTGAAGTTACTTTCAGATCTTACCAACTATATTCCTCTCTTCCGTGTTTTCAGAAAGACTTCTCCAGAAGGGAAGGGACCATAAGGCAAGACTCCTGATTTTTTTTTCCCACGTAGACGGATAAATGAACATTGAGTGGGATGTAGTCTCCTTCCTCCGTTCCTCCTACTTCATTCCCTGGAATTGAAGCCGTGGCCAGTTCAAAGATTACCTGTTTGGAACGATTACAGGATTCGGGTGATGCAATCAATCACTTGTGTATACAAGATAGAAGGCACACTGCTGTGTGATTTAACTCATAGCAGTTAAATCAAAGGGGAAAAGCTGAGACGGTAGTTCTTCTGAAGCATTTCTGCTGACAATTAAGATCCCTTTTCAGGGCTTTTAGGGTCTGTATTTCTCTATTCTAGAGAGCTCAGAAAGGGCCTGGAAAATAGAAAGGAATTTAGTATGAAATAAGGGTCACATTTCTAATTAGAGGGGAAAAGACGAGGGCAATGCCTGGTGTTGAAACAAGAAATCATAGGGGCGCCTGGGTGGCGCAGTCGGTTAGGCGTCCGACTTCAGCCAGGTCACGATCTCGCGGTCCGTGAGTTCGAGCCCCGCGTCGGGCTCTGGGCTGATGGCTCAGAGCCTGGAGCCTGTTTCCGATTCTGTGTCTCCCTCTCTCTCTGCCCCTCCCCCGTTCATGCTCTGTCTCTCTCTGTCCCAAAAATAAATAAACGTTGGAAAAAAAAAATTTAAATGGCATCTTTTGCACTAATTCTCAGGCACCTGGTTAGGGAGCCAGTAACCAGAGGCCACGCACATAGGGTGACTTTCAGCGGCACCTGAGGTGAATATCGCTGGCACACAAGTATTTCCCACCCCCTTGGCGAAACCAGTCCCCGGGGGCCAAGGATTCTTCTTATTGTCAAAGACAGCTCTATTGTACCTGACTGGAATTTATCAGATTTCAGGAAATCCCCCACATACCCGCAAGGGCATTCTCCCCAGTGGCGAATGTTCTCTTTGTCTTTGTGGAGAGACAGCCGAGGTGGGTGGGATAGCTGCTCACCCGGTGGCTGCATCCGTGTGTGAGGAACTCAGGCCACTAGATTGGCTAAGCTGGGCATGATAGATGGCAGGTGCAGGGCTCAAAACCAGGTTTCCAACCATGAGCGGAGGTACACCTGCCAGTAAGGACGCTGTGGTCTGTATCCCATCAGGAAACCCTTGCTCTGCATTAGACCCAATTATCAGTCAGCAGCGGAGTTCCAGAAATGGTACTACAAGCTGGGCAGGAAACCAGTCAGGAGAGGTTATCCTAAGGGGTGAGCGACCCTAAGATGATGCTTTATGCTACACTTCCTGGTCATCTGTTATTCTGATTTGGTTGACCTTGCATCCTTGGCCGCTGCTTTTAATGTCGGGAGAAGAAACCCGTACTGCATGAACAACAATAACAGAAGCAGGGCTGTGATCCCGATTTTTATTATTGGTTCCTGGTGTCTGGTTCTTTGAGAGAGTGTGTCTGATGTTGGGGGAGGGGGGGTAAGATGGAAAGGGGGGAATCTTTCAGAAATCACAGAATCCAGGAGAATCTGAGTCAAGTAGCAGCTTGCACGGTGGCCACACTGGGGCAGAGTCACTTGCCATAAAGTCACTTACCCCTCGCCCGGGGAGGCAATGCGTTTTGGTGAGACCCTCTGCTGACTAGGAATCCTCATCTAGCCGAAGGCTGAGTTTTCCTGCTCCTGGGGTGTTGCCTCGGGGGTTTTCCGACTAAACTGTTCTACCATGCCAACACATGTGAAGTGATGCAATGATATTTTTTAAATTATGGATAAAAATCCAGAAGATTGGGTCATTCAATGGGCCCAGATATTTTTAAGTACTTGCTTATTTAAGGTCTTTTGCAGTTCACAAAGATGCTTTCACATGTCTTACCTGACAAACGGTTTTCTCAGATTCCTAGACTCTAGAAATACCTTGCCTGCATTTTCTATTTCAGGGCTTGATTTTCCAACATAATGTCTGCAGTTTTCCCCCCAGTGTTATTGTGTGTTTTGGACCCCTCTTCCGTATCAGATGTTATACTTCCAAACAGATCATTCATTTTCTTTTTTTAAAAATTTTTTTAAAAATGCTTATTTATTTTTGAGAGAGAGAGAGAGAGAGAGAGCGCGCGCAAATGGGGGGAGGGGAGAGCAGGGAGAGAGGGAGACACAGAATCCGAAAAAGGCTCCAGGCTCTGAGCTGTCAGCATAGAGCCCAACGTGGGGCTGGAACCCACCAACCGTGAGATCATGACCGGAGCCGAAGTCGGACGCTCAATAGACTGAGCCACCCGGGCGCCCCCCATACGTTTCCTTTTCAATAATATGGCACACGTGGGCTGCATCTATACTGCTGAGTGAAACCGCTTTCTCAGAACTTTGCTTTTGGAATAGTTGCGTTAAAAACACAAGACCTGACTACAAGTTAAGGGTTTCTGAAATGGATTCTACGTTCCCACAGGGCCCTACGGTCCCCGCATGGCTCTGATGTCAGCCCAAGCTGGTCAGGGAGAAGGGTTTTTGCTTCCCTTCAAGACTCCAGGCAAACGTTTGATGAAGTGGTCTCACTATGCCCCCGCTGACACACAAAGATGCTTTAATGTGTCTTACCTGACAAACGGTTTGCAGGCCCCGGCAGGCCCCACCGCATGACGCAAATATTCATGGGGCCACTCTGTTTTCTCTGATGCAACTATGTGGTTGCATGGATATGAAAATAGTGCTGCCCGGGACCAGGGATTCTACGCAAACAGGCTCTTCCAGTTTTTTGTTTTTTTTAATTTTTTTTAAATTTTTTTTTCAACGTTTTTATTTATTTTTGGGACAGAGAGAGACAGAGCATGAACGGGGGAGGGGCAGAGAGAGAGGGAGACACAGAATCGGAAACAGGCTCCAGGCTCCGAGCCATCAGCCCAGAGCCCGACGCGGGGCTCGAACTCACGGACCGCGAGATCGTGACCTGGCTGAAGTCGGACGCTTAACCGACTGCGCCACCCAGGCGCCCCAGGCTCTTCCAGTTTTAATCACAGGTGCCTTTAAAACATCTTTGAAATTTCAGGACTATAGAAATGTCGAGGATGCCGGTGGGGAACAAATTCGAATATCAGACACTATGCTGTACCTACCATCATCCCTTCCCTTCTGCAACCCAGGTTTTGTTATTAGAGGAGCTTGTGTGCCAACTCACCCAGAATACCCTTCCCTCACTCAAGCAAATCTATTCCTGGAGGGTCCCACCGGGACCCCCACATCTGCCACTGTCTGAATCCCGTAGGTAAACATAGCTTAGGCTTAAGGTGAGTCCACACTACATTGACATTCAGTTCTGATTCCAAATATGTGACAGTGCTACACCTCTCAGGTTGGTTTACATGATGAACGGGGGAAATTAGCATGTAACTTTTACAAATGTGATTTCTCTTTGTGTAAAACAGAGCTCTACTGACAAGAGTCCACGTCAGAATGCACACAGATATAAAATACTCTGAGATTCCAGGCACGAAAATCAGGATTTGAATTCAATCTCTATAAAAGAAAATCAGGATTTGGCACGAAATCAGGATTTGAATTCAATCTCTATAAAAGACACATAACTGGGGCACCTGGGTGACTCAGTCGCTTAGGAGTCTGACTTCAGCTCAGGCCATGATCTCCCGGTTTGTGGGTTTAAGCCCCTCGTCAGGTTCTGTGCTGACATCTCAGAGCCTGGAGCTTGCTTTGGATTCTATGTCTCCCTCTCTCCCTGCCTTTCTCACTCTCTCTCTCAAAAATAAATATTAAAAAAATTTAAAAAAAAAGACACATAACTTCTCACAACTGTTGACCATGTGACTTGAGTATAGGTCACAGAAAATTTTCCCAGCTACTTGTATCCTTCTGTATCTTTCCCTTATTTATTCAAAAATTTTATTGAGCAGCTTCTATCTGCTCACAGTGAACACAAAAGATAGAATGCAGTCATCACAAAGTAATGTAATTCAAAGTATATTTGAAAAGACAAACAGATAACAAAAATAACAATAGTTAAGGGGAGGTAGAGAAGTTAAGGAAAACTATCTGAGATTGGTCTGGCTTGTCTGTCACACTCTCTTGCATTACACTTCCCTTTTCAGCAGATAAAAGAGAAAAAATATATACTTTAATTTATATCTTAATTTATAATTACCAAGTGCCTCTTGTACATTCAACGCAGCCTTATGTTAGCATAGGACGAAGACTCATTTAGATACCAAAGCAGTCGGGTGGGGCATGGCTCCTTCCATCTGCATGATGTAGCAACACCCTGGCGTAGGGTAAGGCTTTCTCCTTTGGTGTCTGGTCCTCATTAAAGCAGACTCTTCACCAGCCACCATGGAGAGTCGGCACGACCTGTTATTATCGTTATGATAACATCCCACTAACTGCCACACATTAGGCCCAAGATATTTATTTGCCCCACAAGAGTTGAACCTATGTTTTGAGGTTCTGCAAGAAGTGATTGAGCATTGTAGGCAATAGGGAACATGGCTTAGTTTAAAATGACCAGGATGAGGGGCGCCTGGGTGACTCAGTCGGTTAAGTGCCTGACTTTGGCTCAGGTCTCACAGTTCGTGGGTTCGAGCCCCACGTTGGGCTCTGTGCTGACAGCTCAGAGCCTGGAACCTGCTTCAGATTCTGTGTCTCTCTCTTTCTCTCTGCACCCTCCCTCCCCACTCCCCCATTCATGCTCTGTTTCTCTCTGTCTCTGAAAAACAAACATTTTTAAAAAGTAAATTAAAAAAAAAATAAAATGACCAGGATGAAATATAGAGCAGTTATCTATCTGGCTATAGTTGGTGCAGAGGGAAAATATTAATCACCACCCACCCTCCTGCCTGCCCTGCTAACATCACCCTCACCCTCTGTGAAATATGGTCTTTACCCTTTCTACTTTGGAAAGGATCTTCCAGCCACCGTGATCTCTCCCACCAGTTTTTATATAATGCTTTTCCCTCTCCTAGAATGGTGCTTCTTAAGCTTTAACGTGTGTATAGATCATCTGAGGATCTTGCTGAAATGCCAAGTATGACTCAGTAAGTCTGGGGTTGTGGCCTGAGATTCCGGATCTCTCACAGGTAACGCTGATGCTGCTGGACTGAGAAGGAACATGGCCTTAGAGCACCCTACCTAGCCTCACCTGGCCTAGCTGTCAGTGGTTTCTGGACACATGGATTCTGTAGACTGCTACAATAATAATAATAACAACGGCAACCACATCAATGAAAAGAACAAAGCAACAAACCCTTTCAGGGACTAGTTTGCCAACTTTTTATTGCCAATCAATTTGTCAAGAAAGGACATTGAACATATGCGTGGCTAATATTGCCATATCCTAAAGGAAGGCTATTTAAATTCTACTCTGTCTTTGTCTCTCTCTCAGATATAAAATAAAACACACACACACAAATTTTTTTAAAAGGGGCGCTTGAGTGGTTCAGTTGGTTAAGTGTCCAACTTCAGCTCAGGTTGTGATCTCACTGCTTGTGAGATGGAGCCTCACGGCGGGCTCTGTGCTGACAGCTCAGAGCCTGGAGCCTGCTTTCCATTTTGTCTCCGTCTCTCTCTGCCCCTCCCCTGCTTGTGCTCTGTCTCTCTCTGTCTCTCTCTGTCCCTTTCAAATCTAAAATAAAACACACACAAAACATTTAAATTCTATAAAAAGGAGGAAGGCCATAGCTTCAGAATAGAAGACAGTCTTCAGAATTGAAGAAGTTTAACTTTATGAAAAACTCGCTACCCTAGTCTCATTTTTAAAATTTGGTCCTAGACTGGGGGCACTAAAGGCATATATAGGAAAAATTAGCCTGCCTGAAATCCAAAAGGCTTTTCTGATCCCAGACATGAGGTTGGATGTCCCTCCACAGTGCCCGAGAAATCCCAGTGCATGACGCTGTCCTAACCCTCATCACCCTCTACTGTTATTGCTTGTCTACCTGCCTGGAGTCCCCAACAGTCTAGGCCTTCCTCTACCTTTGTATCCCAAAACCTTGAACATTGCAAGTACATGGAAAATACCCAGTGACTGAATGAAAGCCTGAAATAATGGATCACTCTAACAATATTACTAGTGGATTCTGTTGTCTGGTTTTAGGTGGAGTAAGAGACATTTTTTGAAGTGGTCCAAAATTGTGGTGTACATGAAGTTACAGAGAAAGTGTACATATTAAGAATCTTTTTTTGAGTTTTTTTTTTTTTTTTTTTTTTGAGTAGGTAGTGAAACACATATATATCTTTACCTGTTCCTTACCTTGAATCTGACCAGCCCTTTCCAACTCTTGCTTTGAACTGGTCAAGTGATATTCTGCTCTGTGAACCTGTGGATAACTTGAACTATCTCTGTTTTTCTGGTCTTCTAAATGAGATGCTGTGAGATTTAGAGGGTTCTTGTGATTTTAAATTTGCTACGATCCCTTGGTTTTATAAACAAGAATGGATAGCAAATACGCATTTCTTATTAACGTTTCTTAATAGCCTATTGTGTAGGACAGACTGGGTTGACTCTTCCAAAAGAAACAGCTCATGCAGGTTACAACTCAATGTTCATCATAAACTTGTTGAGCACAGGTACATATTGGGAATTAAGACAGACAAATATCAACTATTAAAATAAGAAATGGCAAGTAAATCACTTGGATAAGAATTATGCTCAATAGTGGACTCAAATTCCTCATTTTTCAATGATGGTGACAACTTTATGGCTGTGTGTGTGTGTGTGTGTGTGTGTGTGTGTGTGTATCTGTGTGTATCTGTGGACAAATACATCACTTACTAGTGAGTATTTCTGGGAGGAGATCACAGAAGACTTTCATTTTCTATATTGTATATTTGTCCTAACATTTGAATTTATTACTATACAAATGTTTTCTGTTTTAAGCAGAAAGACAATTCAGAATTTAAAAAGAAAAAAATGCTTTTATGAGAATTAATGACACTGCTGCCCACAAATACCTACACATGAAAGTGGGACATTAAGAAACTCAGCATGAAGTTTCCACAACAGAGAAGAGAGATTTGGGTTGTTTTAACACTTTTAACTGGCTGAAAAGAGCACCTCTTAGGATATTTTTGATGTTTACAAATCTTGTAATGACATGTTTTTAAAGTAAAACACACATACTTTGAGGGTTTTAAAATGTTATCAGTGACTTAGAGAAAATTACATTAAGAATGTTATTAAAACTTAATTTGATAATTTTTGCAAAAAGAAAGAGTGAATATTGTTAAACAACTTAATAGAGACATAAGTTAAGAATTGACTTCTTTGGGGCCCTGGCTGGCTCGGTCAGTAGACTGTGCAACTCTTGATCTCGGGGTTGTGGGTTTGAGCCCCACGTTGGGTGTAGAGATTATTTAAAAATAAAATCTTAAAAAAATTGAGTTCTTCAATAATGTTTTAGGGTGCCTACTAAAAAGAGCATTTTTTTAAAGATTCAAATACATCCTAATAACATAAAGCACTCCAAAACTACATTTATATATAATTTTTTAATATAGCCATTGTTCCATCTGTAGTCAAATGTGGAAATCTGCATGATTTTGACCATGTTACTCTTACAGAAATTAAAGTCCCACAATTGCTTTACAACTTCTTCAGAAATCTAGTTCTGCTCCAGTACAGTGCAGGGGGCATTAAAGTTTCAAACTTCCGCTAAAATTATAATGAGCTATTTGGACATTTATTTGAATGTCTTCATTACATTGTTCATTCAATAATATTTGCTGAATGCTTACTATGTGCCAGGTAGTGTTCTGGCACTCCACGTACATCATAAACAGAACAAAGGGTGCTGCCTTCATGAAGTCTGTATGCGGGAGACAATAAAGATAAGCGTAATAGATGTGTAAGTTATGTAGTATGCTCTTATTGAAATTATTTTGGGGGGTGTAGTATTCTGCTAGGGCTGCCGTAACAAAATACTACAGACCTGGTGGCTTAAACAACAGAAATATTCTCTCACATTCTGGAGGCTGGAAGTCCAGGATCAAAGTGCCAGCAGGGTTGATCTCTTCCCCTGGTTTGCAGATAGCTGCCTTCTTATCATATCCTCACATGGCCTTTCCTGTGTGTGTGTGTGTGTGTGTGTGTGTGTGTGTGTGTGTGTTTGCATGCGCATGCACACAAAGCTCTGGCGTTTCTTCCCCTTATTATAAGGATACCAGTCCTATTGGATGAGGGCCCCACCCTTGTGACCTTATTTAACCTTAACTACCTCTTTAAAGGCTCTTCCTCTAAACATCTAAACAGAGTCACATTGTGGCTTATGACTTTAACGTATGCATTGGGGAGGGGCGGGGGTGAGCCCGAACAATTTCAAACACTCAAGTGAGGGACCCAGGACAGAGACTCCTCTTGTCAAGGTTTCAGGACAATGTTGAGATAGACTTCACTGAGAAGGTGAAATCTGAGCAAAGATATAGGAGGTAAGAGAGTTATATCTGTGGCTGTCGGGAGAAAAAAGCATTTCAGTTTGAGGGAACAGCCAGTGCACAGACCTTAAGGCAGGAATGTGTCTGGAAGGTTCCATAAACAGTAGGTCTTCAGGGACGGAAGAGCAGGAAGAGAAGAAAATGTACGGATCTGGGTGGTGTAGAGCTCTGTGGGCCACTGTAAGGGATTTGGGGTTCGCACGGGTGAAATGGGTTTTTAGCACAGGTGTGACATGGTCTGATTTGTAGATATCCATGAAGCTGTCAGTTAAGTGTTCAGCTCTTGATTTCGGCTCAGGTCATGATCTCAAGGTTCGTGGGATCAAGTCCCGCATCAGGCTCTGCACTGACAGCGTGGAGCCTGCTCGGATTCTCTATCTCCCTCACTTTCTGCCGCTCCCCTGCTTGTGCACGTGTGCACACATGAACGCTCTCTCTGTCAAAATAAACATGTTTTAAAAAGAATACAGTATGTAATAAATTTACAAAATATGTGTTCCTTAACTGTTTATATTTTCAGTAAGGCTTTCGGTCAACAGTAAGCTATTAATAGTTAAGTTTTGGGGAAGCCAAAAGTTGTATGTGGATTTTCGTCTACGCAGGGGTCAACACCCCCAACCCCTGCGTTGTTCAAGGGTCAACTGTACGTTAACTGCATCTTTTAAAACCTTGAGTTTACAATCTAATTTTAGAGTCAAATTATCTAGACTTCCCACTTACAAAGTTTTTCAACATGTGATACACATACATAAGTAAGGCTTCCTTCTATATATTTATTAATTTTTCTTTTATCTTTCTTCTATGAATGTACTTGATTACACATTTTTTGTGTTCATTTGAAATCTTTTGAACTAAGTTTATCTAATTATGTATGCTTAATATCTAGATTCTAAGATACTCTTTATTTTTAATTTTTTTAAGTTTATTTTTGAGAGAGACAGAGACAGCGTGAATAGGGGAGGGTCAGAGTCAGAGAGAAAGGAGACAGAGAATCCCAATAACCTGGGGTTTGAACTCACAAAACCATAATATCATGACCAGAACTGAAACCACGAGTCAGATGCTTAACCCACTGAGCCATCCAGGCATCCTTAGGTTCTTAGATATTTTTGAACAAAGTTAGTACACAGATACACAGAGAAAAGAGTAGACACAAATGACATTACCTTGTGCCTTTTACAAATAAATAATACTTTGAGGGCCAACTGGGTACCGTTGTAACACAAAGTGTTTCGTTCTGTTTGGCTTTAATAAAATCATGATCGCCTATTATCTTACATTCAAGAGAAACAGAAACTGGATTGTTACTTATTATTTCTATGACTTCTTTGTCCATTAAAAAAAAAAGAGGTGTTTTTAAGATGAGCGGGTAAAAGTAGATGTGAAAATAAGAGTGGGTTCACTGTTAGGTAAAACTGTGAAACAGGTCAAGTTTGGCTTCCTCTTCCTCTTTTAGTTCAGGAAAACTCAACAAAGTATCTCCAGCACCTAGCACGGTACCTAGCACATAGTAGGTGCTCATTATTTGTTAAATGAGTGGTGATTTCGCTAAGACATATCTTTCACTAATTTGTTAGTGACTTCGTATGTTGTCCATCCTTGGAGTATTTGCAGTCTAAAAGATTGCCAGAGGAAGTGGGCAACCTCTGCCCAAAGGTACGAACTGTTAAAGGTTGAACTTCAGTGGGGAGATCTTTTAAAGTGCAGAATTTTCCCCAAGAGCTACTTCCAACCACATCACTGACCAACTAGTTACTTCCCTAAGACATAACATCCTGAATATTTCCAGTTCTTGATTCCTGTGCAAAAATCACAGGAGTTGTTGATTCTAAAGCAATCACTGCCAATTTGTAGACTATTTGCTTGTAATTTGTATTAGGTAAGACTTGAACCCGGTTCACCATCTTCCCCAGTACCTCTAACATTCCGCACAAAGGCTGTCACGGTGACTGGGTGGTGAGCAGGGATGTCCTCTAAAACGCCAAACTGCTGGCGGCAGCAGCCTACCAGCCATGTGCTGGCCCAGGCACTCAGTGATACAGCCAAAACATGCTGTGTTAACCCTACAGCTCCCACCTGCTGGAGGCACTGCTATTTTAAGGTATAGAATGTAGACAGTACGCACACACTACACAAATGTGTTTGAAGAGAGCTAAATTGAAAAATACACATTTGTGCTGAATTACTTCAACAGTGGCTTCGTTTTTTGAAAGAAGCGTACCGTTACCTTTGCAAAATGGCTTTTTCCAGGCCTTAAAGGAAGGCTAGGCTTCTTCTCGGGTAACCTTTCCTCCCTCTCTCAACCCCTTCCCATATTTCTTCTTGCAGCCCCCATCCTCTGAACCCACACAAGGAGGACAGAACGAGTGTCTCTGTTGAATGGAGGAAGCGGACGCTGCGCAAGTGCTAGACGCTTTTCAAACGATGGTCGCTCTCCCCTGGGTCTGACAAAGCCAGCCTCGCGACGCACCAGCAGGGTGAGAACGGAGGCAAACCTCCCCAGCACTGGGAGAAACCCCAAGCCCCACCCCGCCGTTCCTCCCGCCCTGAGGCTCGGCCCGCCCTCCTCCCTTCCCTATTGGCTCGGTGGCTCTACGCGTCACGCCTGCGACGCCGACGGTGCCCTACAAGCGAGGGGCGGGGCTCGGGGCGCGCCAGGAGGGGCAAGCGCGCACGCGCAGGAGAGCGGGTCTGGGTCCGGACAGGGGAAGGGAGGGGGTGGTGTTCCCGGTTTCCTGGGTTACCTGAGGGGGCGGGGGTGGAGAGTTCGCGGCGGCGGCAGTGGCAGCGGCGGCAGCGGCAGCGGCAGCGACAGCGACGACGACTCGGGATTCTCCCGGTGAGTGGAAGGGCGCCGCGGCGGCGGCTGCAGCCAGAGAGCAGGTAAAGGCGGCCGCTGGGCGCCGACGACGCCGGCAGAGGGCTTGGGGTCCCGGACACCATCCGTGGCCTGGAGGGAAGGCGGTTTGGGGTGGCGGCGGTCGCGGGGGCCTGGGGGTCGCCGCCACCCGACTGAGGGCGCTGGGGACCCGGCCCCAAGCCCGTCCTCAGGCGTCCTCTCTGGCTCCGGGTCTCCGAGATGTCTCCCCCCGCCCCCCGCGCCCGGGCAGCCTCTGACAGCAGCTGAGCGGCGGGCGGGAGCTCCTCCCGGCCCCCCTGGACCCTTGCAAGCGGCCACCCGCCACCAACTTTATTTCCCGGAGCACGGAGGGGCGGAGGTCGAGTAGGCTGGCGGCGATTTGCTGCTAGCTTGATTGTATTTATTGTCCTGTGCGGTGGCACTGCCTCCACCCCGACCGGGCCCAGACTGGCAGGTCGGGGACGGGAGTTGACAGTTTCCGCGCCACCACCCTTGCAGTCGCTCCTTGAGCTCCTGTCCCGCGGTCCTCACCCATCTGTCATCTCCCCCCGTGTGCCTTGGTCTGCTGCTTTTCTTATGCCTGTGACACCCTTTGCGGGGCGAGAGACTCTCCAGAGGATCCTCTGAGACATCTGCTGTCCGTCTCCGGCATCATTGGAGCCTTGGCTGAGATGCCTCTTGGTCTCTGGCAGGATTAAACTGTTCGGGAAATAACCCAGGAAGACCCCGGCACCACAGCGTGGAGGTCAACGAGTTGTTTAGTAGTGGCGGGGATAAGGCCAGAGGCTTTAAGAACCGTCCCTGTAGCCTTAATTCTTATCGTGCGAAACAAAACAAAACAAAACAAAACATTCCCTAGATGCTCAACGGACCATACACACCCAGTGACAGCACTTGGCAGTTGATGAGGTTTGTTTTAAGCAGATAGAAAATTTTAAGGGAGTTGCATCTTGTGTTGAGTACGTGAGTGTTAATAGGGACCAACGTTTCCTTGAACATTGAATTCAACCCGCATTTTTCCTAGGGTTTGTTTAACAAATTGATAGGACAAACTGAATTGGGCTTTCCTTCCTGATGATTCTTGGCTGATCTGCTGTTACTTTAAACTTCCACACCCAGAAACCTTATGCTAATAAAGATGTTGACAATGAGCTTTCATTTTATAGATGTAGTTATTAATATGGGGTATCTGTTTTAAAGAGCTTTACAAGTAGTCAGCAACTTTTTTTTTTAATAACTCTTTGCTGTCCTTCATATTGTTACTGCCTAAAGATTGAGAATTTGGAGACAAGAATTAGGAGAAAATGAGTTACTATATAATTTAATTTACATGAAAGCAGTGTGTAAGCCATAAAATGATCTATAAATTTAGTATATATTTATTGAGCATGGACTGTGTGTCGGAGTTTTCTGAACACATAAATATCCCCTCCTTCATGGAGCTTACATTCTAGTGGGGGATCTCAGATAATAAAATATGTGCTATGTCATTCGGTGTCAAGGACTAGAGAGAAAAAGCAGGGAAGAGGGAGAGATCAGGAACTGGAAAAGGGTTTTAACTAGGGGTAGTCAGGGAAGACTGCCTAGAGAACATGGCGTCTGAGCCCAAGACCAGAAAGGAGACGGTAATCCGTACCCCTCTCTAGGGGAAGCGTGTTCAAGTAGACGGAAAGGCACTTGCAAAAGCTTTGAGGCAGGCGTGTACTGGGCATGTTTGTGGACAGCTCAAAGTCAGATTTGGCTCTGGTGGAGTGAGCAAAGTAAGAGATCATCTCTAGTAAGAGATGAAATCAGGTGAGTGGGAATAGGAAATCAGATTGGGTGAGGTCTTGTAGGCCTTTGCACGGGCTTGGTCTTACACTCTTGAGTGAGAAAAGGACCCATCCCTCTGAATAAAGAAGAGATATAATGAGACTTTTACAAGGGTCACTCTGGTGGTTGGATGAAGAATAGACTTTGGATGAAGGAGAGGGTAGAAGCAGAGATATCAGCTCAGGGACTCCTGCCATAATTCAGGCCATGGATGGTTATCATTTGGACCAGAGTAGAATCAGTGGAGTGGTTGATTTCTGGCTGAATTGAGGATAGACTCAACAGGAGACTTAAAGACAACTACAGTTTTTGTCCTAAGCGAGTGGAAAGATGCAGTAGACATGTACTGAGATGAGGTTTATGAGATGGGCAGTGGGTTAGGAGTTGGTTAGAAGACCACAAAATGAGACATCCAAGTAGAGATTATTGGTAGTAGATTCTGGTAACTTTGTGTTGAAGAGACTTTTCACATTATCTTGACTTTAACAGGGGTTTAGTATTTCACCCATGAACTGCCAACCTTTTTCAGACTCCTTTTCTTTTTAGCTCTTTTGGACCAACTTATTCATTCTTTTCACGAAATGTAGCTTTGCTTTTATTTGCTTGCACTCAGAGCATCTGTTTGTTAGTGTCATTTGTAGAGAAAGCCGTATAATCTAGAATTTCAGAGTGCCTTTTTAGTTTGTTGCTGTGTTTAACTTGAACACCTCAAATGACTAAGCTTTTCCCAAATTATGTTTAGATGCCTGGCTTAAGTTCAAGAATTTTTTTAAGTCCCAGAAATCTTGTTATCAAACGTGGCTTCACTTGGCCATTTGTGAAATTACAATGGAAATGACCTGTATTTTTAATACTTTATTAATAAGTCAGTAATATACAGGGATTATCCTAATTGTTTTGTTTCATTAAAGATGGCTTGAAATAAATGGGCCATCACATGTTAAACGGAGATCTTTTCATCAAATTATGCAGTATTTGGAGCCATAGAATTTGGCCTGTAAAACTTGTATCAAAAATATATCAGGATTCTAGAGTTTAAGGTCTATACCTTCCCTTAAGAACCAGGCTACAAGTACATGACTGTTCGGGTTACTTTCCCTTTTCTCTAAGTTGTACCAAGATATCTACTTCTTTTATTCGCATTGTTCCTTCGAATAAAGTAATTTGGTACCCCCTCCTCCGAAAAAAGAACCCAGGCTATAAACTAATATATTTAAATGGATTTTCAACCTAAATATATTCTGAAAGTACATAAAAAGACGTCATATTAATAACTAATTATAAACAGTCCATGGGAACACCATATGTTCTTTGATACTGCTTTCTTTTGCTATTATTTCTCACCGGTATTTGTCTTTCTTTCTCTTAATTCTTCCGGCCTTGATTTATAGTAAGTGAGAGAGACCTGATACATTTTGAAACTTTGAATGGTGGGGCGCCTGGGTGGCGCAGTCGGTTGAGCGTCCGACTTCAGCCAGGTCACGATCTCGCGGTCCATGAGTTCGAGCCCCGCGTCGGGCTCTGGCCTGATGGCTCAGAGCCTGGAGCCTGTTTCCGATTCTGTGTCTCCCTCTCTCTCTGCCCCTCCCCCGTTCATGCTCTGTCTCTCTCTGTCCCAAAAATAAATAAACGTTGAAAAAAAAAAAAAAAGAAACTTTGAATGGTTTTCGGGTCTAATTGTGGGGAAGAAAAAAAAAAAAAGAAAAAGCTCTTTTAACAATATGAAAAAGTAGTGCTTAAAGTATGATCATCTTAATTAATCAAGAAAGGAATCAAACGGTTTTCCTAAAGGCTCGTCATTGTTCCATTCAAATGTGATTCCTTGAAATTGAAACTCAAAATGTGTGAGGAAATAAGAGAACTTCTAGCCACTTTAAATGAGTGGAAGAAATGGATGAATGATAAGACTACTGTGCATACTTAGAAATGTTGATACAATTCATCTTTAAAAGGTAAAGAGGATAGAAGATTTTTGCCAGAAACCTGAAGAATCACATATTTCAAATTGAAAAATGAGGTAGGGGAAAGTGAAGCTTAGAAACTATACATTGAACATTTTGACACTAAATGATTCCTAGAAAAATTATAGACCAGATTGCCAAGCAGATGCTTTGTAATCTGTGATTAGAAAACACAGCACTGATTATTAAGACCCAGAGTTAGTTTTTTAAGAACAAGTCATATTAACCTCTTGCTCACTTTATCAAAGATATGATAGTATTAAATAATCTTTTTAAGCACCTCACATCTTACAAATTGCGTTCCCATTTATTATTTTATTTAACTCTCACAACATCCTTGTCAAGTAGTGTCAGATGGGGAGTCCTCAATGGTAGGAGCCCTGGGAAGACACAAAGGGGACAGATGTGGGAGATGTTAGAAAGGACTTGCCTAGATACGGAGTAAAAGAAAGGGAGGAATCAAAGTGGGCTTTGGGGGTTCTAGACTGTCTGACTGGGTGGATGGTAATGCTGGTAATTGATCTTAATTTTGAAAATATAGGTGGTGGAACAGATTTGGAGATGTGAAATTCATCAGTTCACATCAGTTTGGTGAGACTAGTTGTTTTCTTTGTTGGAACAGAGTCAGGTATAATTAGAATTTTCAAAATATATAGGTCTGGAGCTCAGAAGAAAAGTCTAACCCAAATAAAAAAGGCTTCATTCATTCAGTAGACATATCCTTTCAAATACTTTTGGTAAGGAAGGGAGGACAGTGGGGAAGCTTGAGCTGGGAGATGGCATTGGGGAAGGTTTATTTTTCTTTAAAGATGAAAGAGCCAAGGAACTCTAGTGGACTGATAGAAAGAGTCCATTGAAGAGGAAAGAAAAATGAAGTCACAAAAAAATTGAAGTCACAAGAGAAAGAAGATAATCAGACATAACCTCAGCAGAAATGGAGGGGTTGGGAACAAGAGCACAGGTGAAAGGGCTACCCTGTAGAAGAGCAGTGATGTATCTTCCTAGTATTTAAAAAAAAAAAAAAAGGAAATAGAGACTAGATACATAATATAATATAGCATCTCTTGTCTCTGTGGGAATCAGGTTATGTGCTGAAATTGAGGAGGAAGAGCATGGATTGGGGTATATTTCATGGGAAGAGTTACTGTTGTGATGGGAAAAGGGACTTGGCCAAGGACCACTAACCTAATTACTGAATAGTGATAAACACCCTTGAAATCACAAATGAGTAGAGCAGCCAATCAGAATGGTTAAGCAGTTTTCTCCAGCAGTTCTCCATAACAGTGCAGAAAATGTTTGGTTAGACTAAATCTGGATGGGGAGTGGAAGGGGGGTTGTGATGTAGAACCTGGAAGGGGGTGGTACAGAGTCAAGGAACTGAGGGTGCTAATGAAGTTGCTAATTGAAGAGCTGAACCATAGGTAGGTATCCTGCTTGATTGAAGAAGACAGCCAAGCCAAGATGGAGCTGATAAATGCGGAGAACAAAGAGGGTGAAGAATTTCAACGAGTAAGCGGTGGGATTAATGGAAGCAAAGGAGTACTAGAGATGGAAAAATAGGCATGTGATGTGAGGTCCTAACTTTAAGATTCTAGAGTCAGAACAGTTGCGAGTGATGATAAGGGTCAAAGTACGGCCAGTGATGATGGGTAGCCAAGATTAATAGTGCTTATGCAGCAATCATAATATTAATAAAACTACAATTTATCAAGTACTGCTGTATACTCGTCACTATACTAAGTGCTTTGCATAGTTTATCATACTTATTTTTCACAACTATCCCTTGAGGCACATATTAGGGACTCTATTTTACAAATGAAGAAATGGGTGCTCGGTGAAGTAAAGTAACTTTCCCAAAGGTACACAACTAGGAAGTACCTGATTCTTTCTAGCCCCAAAGCCCTTATGCCCACTTAATACACTATGCTGTTCTTCTCCAAAGTAGGGGTCATTGAAGAAGAGGAAATCAAAGAGCTCTAAATCCTAGTATGTTGGGATTATTTTTTCTTATGGATAATGAAGCCCTCGGAAACAACAGATCTTGTGTGGAGAGGAAGACAGGACTTTTGTAACAAAGTTCTCAATAAATGGAGATGAAAGACTCAACGTCAGTAGTTGACAACTATAAATATAGCTATAATTTAGCCTTAGGAGTAGATAAAATGGGTAATAATGATGCACAAGTCACTTTGAGAACCAGATGATAACCAGAATAATACCGACTTGTCTTCCTGGCCTGGGATCTGGGTGTATATAGTGATTTATTAAGAGGAGAAGATTAAATGCTCCTCTTGTGTAAAGGTAGAGGATACAGGGACATTTCTTCACAACAGAACTAGGGTTCCTAAAGCTAGGGAGTGAAGTGTCCAGGGAGGAAGAAGCACTCATCTAGTTGCGTATGAAAAATCAGAAAGGATAGGTGGGCAGGTAGGGTCATCATATAATTTATTGACCAAATACGCATTATTTTGAAAATGAAAAGAGTGTCATTAATAGTTACCCTGGGACAGCAGGCATAAACTAGGGCTGTCCTAGGCAAATCAAGATGTGTAGTCATATCTGTGATATGTAACAAGAGGAGCTATCATCTTGGAAAAGGGCTGTGGATGTTGAGAATGAACAGATTGAGCCCTAAGTTAGAGGGACATGAATGGGGCTTACTAGCCTGAGATTATTCTCTCCAGCCCTATAATACTGCCTGGACATGTTCTGGGTATGTCTTGTTCTAGAAGAGTCAGGAGATGTGAAGGAAGTTCTGGGTTCATCTCTCTATGAAGGGTTGGAATCCATTAGCGCATAGGTGGTACTAGAAACCTTAGAAGTGGATGAGATCATCAAAAGAGAACACAAAGAATGGGAAGTGAGGAAGAGGACAGGATCCAGAGGCTCCCCAACATGAAGGAGCTGGCAAAGAAGAATCTCCTTAGCTCTGGCAAAGAGCTAAGGAGACTGAGGAGGAGTGGTCAGAAGGGTAGAAGGAAAACCAGAAGAGATTTGTCATCTCACAAATCCAGAAAGAAGAGAGATTTAAGAGTGGATGATTAATAGTCTCATTTGCTTTATGTTCCTCAGAGGTCAAAGAAGATAAGGACTGGAATGTGTCCATTGGGTTGGATTTGGCAATTAGAAGGTTATTGTTGATCTTGGCCTGAGTAGTTTTGGTAGAGAAGTGTGAGCACAAGTCAGACTGCAGTGCACAGAGAGGTGAGCTGAGGCGAGGCAGGAGGACTGCTTCAAGTATAGATTACCCTTGAGGAATCTTGAAAGACAAGGGTATCAACAGGATATATCCGGATATTTATATTTATATTTGTATTTGTATTTGTATTTGTATTTGTACTTATATTTATTTATTTTAGACAGTGAAGAAGTCAGTGGAGACGAGGGGTTGAAAACTAGGAGAGAGCTGGATTTCCAACCAATGCCTCCTAGTAAGGTCAGTAATTTTGTTGTAATGAGAAGAGTGAAAGTAAGAGGAAGCTACATTGTAAATCAAGTAAGACAAACTTTGTAATAACTACAATTTATCAGAACCTGGAATAGGTAGGAAGAAGAGAGAGAATTCCTAATTTGGTGAAATAGTGAAAAGTGGCATCTAGGTTGTGGACTAACTCTAGGATTCTGTTTTTTCTCTACAGTTTTTGGGGGGAGCGGGAAGCATGCGCATAAAGTTTATTCGTTCAGGATTCCTGATCCCATAACACTAATGATTTTTATAATTTTCATCGATTAATTTTTATCAAGTTCTTGGACCAAAGTTTCTTTTGCCAGATACAACATTAACCCATCTCGCAAACACCGTCAATGCAACATTTTAGAGCTTGAAAAGTAACAAGAGATAATCTCATTCCACCTTCTCATTTTATACACGGGGAATCAAAGATCTAGGGATGCTGGCACACAGATGGAGGCACCGAGCCTCAGTCTGACTCTTAGTCCAGAACTGTATCTCCTACAACCTGCTAGATTTTTATTCAGGCTACTTTCTTGTTGCTGAGGCATCTTCTCCTTTCATTCTTTGACTTGACAGATTGTAGAAGACTAACTTTTTAAATAAGTAAAATAGAGGTCTTAATATATGGATTTATTGTGATAGATGAACAAAATGCTCTTCGCATCTTACTGGAAAATCACAACATGTTTTTTTTATTACTTTATTATTTTTATTAAATTATTCCAAGCCCTTCTTGGAAAGTTGAACTTTCTTTTAAGATATCTCTTTTGATGGGGCGCCTGGGTGGCGCAGTCAGTTAAGCGTCCGACTTCAGCCAGGTCACGATCTCGCGGTCCGTGAGTTCGAGCCCCGCGTCGGGCTCTGGGCTGATGGCTCAGAGCCTGGAGCCTGTTTCCGATTCTGTGTCTCCCTCTCTCTCTGCCCCTCCCCCGTTCATGCTCTGTCTCTCTCTGTCCCAAAAATAAATAAACGTTGAAAAAAAAATTAAAAAAAAAAAGATATCTCTTTTGCAAAGTCTCTTTTTAAGAAGTCTCTTCTCTTTAAGAAGCCAAAAAGAATATAGACTTCCAGACCATAAAAATGTGGTTTCTAGGAATAGCTTATCCAATTTCCTGGCTATCATTCTTGACTATCTCTGGATGTTTCAACTGTCTAAAATCATAACAGTAATATTTCTCTTTTATGGTACTTGAGAATATTAAGGTATATAAAATTATATTTAACATAATATTATATATGTATATATATCATTTACATATACTGTACGTTATATATATTTGGGACAATTTTTGAAGTCATTTGATAAATACTGAGAAATATCAATGTTCTTTCCTCTTCCTTTTTGGTTTTTGTTTGTCTTTCTCTCTTTCCTTATTTTTGAAATATAATTAACATAGTGTTATATTAGTTTCAGGCGTACAATAAAATGATTCAACAATTCTATATGTTACTCTAGTGTTAATCATGAGAAGTGCATGCGTAATCCTCATTACCTATTCACCCAACCCCCCACCCACCCACCCACGTCTGGTAACCATCAGTTTGTTCTCTATAGTTCAGTCTGTTTCTTGAGCCGCCTGAGTGGCTCAGTCAGTTAAGTGTCCGACTCTTGATTTCAGTTCAGGTCATGATTTCACAGTTCATGAGTTTGAGACACACTCTGGGCTCTGCAGTGACAGTGAGGAGACTGGTTGGTGTTCTTTGTCTGTCTGTCTCTCTCTCTCTGCCCCTCCCCCACTCATATTCTCATTCTCTCTCTCTCTCTCTCTCTCTCTCTCTCAAAAATAAATAAATAAACATTTTTAAAAAAAGAGTCTGTTTCTTGGTTTGTCTCTTTCTCTTTTTCCCCCATTGCTCATTTGTTTTGTTTCTTAAATTCCACATATGAGTGAAATCATATGGTATTTGTTTTTCTCTGAGTGTTTTCACTTAGCATTATACTCTAGCTCCATCCTGTTGTTGCAAATGGCAAGATTCCGTTCTTTTTTATGGTTGAATAATATTCCATTGTATATGCATATCACATCTTGTTTATCCATTCATCTAATGATGAACCCCTGGGTTGTTTCCACATCTTGCCTCTTGTAAATAATACAGCAGTAAACATAGGGGTGCCTGTATCTTTTTGATTAGTGTTTTCATTTTCTTTGGGTAAATACCTAGTAAAGGAATTACTGGATAATATGGTAGTTCTGTTTTTAATATGTTGAGGAACCTCCTTACTCTTTTCCATAGCAGCCATACAAGTTTACATTCTCACCAGCAGTGCACAAGGATTCCTTTCTCTCTACATCCTCACCAACACTTGTTATTCCTTGCTATTTTGATTCTAGTCATTCTGACAGTTGTAAGATGATATTGTATCGTGGTTTTTTGATTTGCATCTTTTTTTTATTTATTTATTTTGAGAGAGAGAGAGAGAGAGAGAGAGAGAGAGAGAGAGGGAGGTGGGGGCGGGGGGTGGGGAGAGTCAGAGAGAGGGAGACAGAGAATCCCAAGCAGGCTCTGCACTGCCAATGCAGAGCCCCATCGCAGGACTCGAACTCATGGAAACGCAAGATTGTGATCTGGGCAGAAGCCAAGAGCTGGACACTTAACTACCTGAGCCACACAGGTGCCCCAGATTCGCATTTTTCTGATGATTAACAATGTTGAGCATCTTTTCATGTGTCTGTTGGCTGTTTGTATGTCTTTGGAAAAATGTGTATTCAGGCCCTCTAGCCATTTTTAATCAGATTATTTCTTTTTTGGTGTTGATTCATATAAGTTCTTTATTTTAACTGTTAACCCCTTTTCAGATATATCATTGCAAGTATCTCTGCCATTTATTTGGTTGCTTTTTTGTTTTTTGGATGGTTTCCCTCACTGGGCAGAAACTTTTTTTTTGGTGTTTTAATTTTGCCTTTTTTTTTTTTTTCCCTTAGGAGATATATATAGAAAAATGTTTCTGTGACCGGTGTCAGAGACATTCCTGCCTGAGCTCTTTTCTTGGATTTTTATGGTTTTAGGTATTATGGTTTCATTTAGGTCTTTAATCCATTTTGAACTTATTTCCACATATAGTATAAGAAACTCGTCTGGTAGGACTGTCTTTTTCCCATTGTATTTTCTTGCCTCTTTTGTCATAGATTAATTGACTGTGTAGGCATGGGTTTATTCTGGGCTCTCTATTCTCTTCTACTGATGTGTCTCTTTTTGTGCCAGTGCCATACTGTTTTGATTACTATAGCTTTGTAGTATATGCTGAAATGTGAGATTGTGATACCTCCAGCTATGTTCTTTCTCAAGATTGCTTTGCCTAACTAATTTAAAGGGATTCATGTACCCCTTTGTTGTACCCCCTATATTGGAATTAAAATTTTTAAAAACACTAAAAAAATAGATTGCTTTGGCTTTTCAGGGTATTTTGTGGTTCTATATAAATTTTAGTATTATTTGTTTTAGTTTTGTGAAAAATGTTGTTGGTTATTTTTTCTCTACTTTTTTTAAATGTTTATTTTTTAATTTTTTAAGTTTATTTATTTTGAGAGAGAGAGTGCAAACAGGGTAGAGGCAGAGAGAGAGGGGGGAGAGAGGATCCCAAGCAGGTTCTGCACCAGAGCCCGATGGTGGGGCTCAAACTCACGAACCGCGAGAACATGACCCAAGCCAAAGGCGGATGCTTAACCAACTGAGCCACCCAGGTGCCCCTATTTATTTATTTTTGAGAGAGAGGAAGAGCACAAGCTGGAGAGAGGGCAGAGAGAGAGAGACACACACACACACAGAATCTGAAGCAGGCTCCAGGCTCTGAGCTGTCAGCCCAGAGTCCGACGCAGGGTTCAAACCCATGAACTGTGAGATCATGACCTAAGCCGAAGTCAGATGCTTTACCAACTAAGCCACCCAGGCGCCCCTATTTTTTCTCTACTTAAAAAAATTTTTCTTTAATGTTTATTTTTGAGAGAGAGAGATGGAGTTTAAGTGGGAGAGGGGCAGAGAGAGAGGGAGATACAGAATCTGAAGCAGGCTCCAGGCTCTGAGCTGCCAGCACAGAGCACGACACGGGGCTCTAACCCATGAAACAGCAAGATCATGACCTGAGCCAAAGTCAGACACTTAACCGACTGAGCCACCCAGGTGCTTCTGTTTTTTCTCTATTTTTACGCCTGCTTTTTTTGGCATGGTTTAACCATGTCCAATCCCCAAGATAGTTGTTGGGATGGATTTGCTATTTTTTTAGGAATTTGTTCTTATGTTTAACTGTTTCAAAGTTAACTGTGTCTTTGCTTAGTGGAAATATATTTTAGTTAAATATATTTAAATTATCTGTGGTAGCATTTGGGTTTTGGCTGAGTGTGTTGTTTTTAGTAATTTATTTATCATAAGTGAAATCAATTCTATATGCTCATTTGAGTATTATGAACTTTTAAAGAGCAATAATAGTATATTAATTTTTTCCTTTCTTCTTTCTCTTCGATCTTTAAGATTGCTCTGATCAAAATGTGATTTGGTACAATAGCATTTTAATTAGTTCTGTAGATTCATTTGTCTGAGTTCCTTAGATGGAATAATAATAATTGTAATTGCATACGTATTATTTCAACAGTGTAATTATTATACTGAGTTTGGATGGGTGTGAAATTAAAACAATGGTAAGAATGATTTCCTCTTTTATTATATTAATGTGGCTTATTTGAAAGGGCAACAAAACATTTATCTGTTCATAAAATCACTCATTGTTACTGCTTCTGGGTATTGATTCATTGAAGTATACAGTTCAGTGCATCCTGGTCGATGGTAAAGGGAGGTTTTACTGGTGTAACTTGCAGAACAGCTGTGTCTTTCTATCAGCTTGCGTTTATACTACTTTTTAATACTTACTTGTCTAGACTTTACTGGATCTTAAATGCATTGTAACTTAGATTTATTAAAAATTAAAATCCTTTACTGTCTTCTGGATTTCCTCTTTAATAATGCTTCCAAAGATGGTAACTGTTCTTTAAGTTTTTTCTGTTAGCCTTATTTAAATATTTTGGAGAAAATTTCTTTTTTTCTTTTTTAAGTTTATTTATTTATTTTGAGAGACAGAGAGAACTTGGGGAGGGGCAGAGAGAGAATCTCAAGCAGGTTCCGTGTTTTTAGCACAGAGCCCAATGCAGGGCTCGACCTCATGAACTGCCAGATCATGACCTGAGCTGAAATCAAGAGTCAGGTGCTTAACTGACTGAGCCACCCAAGCACCCCCGGAGAATATTTCTGAAGTCATATGTTCCATACAACTGAAACATATTCATTTTCTCTACACTTTATTTTTAAAAATAGAATCCCAGTAATGTAGTTTTGATAAAACTTGATTATGCACAATTTAAGGAAACATTTAGAATGTGTAATTTTGAATTTTAAATTAACTTTGATGCTTACTGTTACTATATTCCTATTACTATATTTCTGTTTTCTGCATACTATACTGTCGTGGAAGTTCACAGCCCAAAAGATAATTAGAAATCATCTGTTTTGTTTTTGTTTTTATTTATTTTATTTTTATTTATTTTGAGAGAGCATGTATGCTCATGTGTGTGCACATGAGCGGGGGAGGGGCCGAGAGAAAGGGAGAGAGAGAATCCCAAGCAGGCTCTGTGCTGTCATTGCAGAGCCTGATGTGAGGGCAGATCTCATGAACTGTGAGGTCATGATCTGAGCCAAGATCAAGAGACAGACACTTAACCAACTGAGCCACCCAGGTGCCCCTGTTTTTGTTTTAATATGTATGAGAAAAATGGGGATCACAAGGGTTAAACATTTGCCTAAGATTCTAAAGAGTGTTTGAGGCAAAACCAGAAAACCTAAAGTCTCTTGGTTTTTAGTGTAGTATTCTTTAGACTATACTGCCAACCCCTTGAACATTTTAGTGCACTTTATGAAAGTAATCTCCTAACCAAAAGATGTCTGATATACTATAAAAAGTGATAGCATTTGGTTTTCAGTATGTAATTCATTTATCACTTTAACCCCTCTTCTTTACATGTGTCTACATGTTTACCACAGTGGGAGAAACTAAATTGTGATGATACTCAATGTAGTAGAAAAAAATATTAAGCATAGTTTGAAGTTGAAATGCATTTGCTTAATATATACTCCTTTTTTATTTCTGTTCTCTATCACTCTCAGTACCTTCTCTCGTCCTATCTGTCTGTCCATCTTCATGGATGGTTAGAGAGTGGCAGAGTAAGCAGCTGGGTCTCAACTTGATCTCACTGCTAATCTTTCTTGATGTGCCACGTTTTATAACAGTGAACACATTTGTCTGTAATTGACTGCCTCAACCAAATTGTTTTTAGAAGGGACGCTAATTTTCACTGTGTCTATAAGAATTATGAAGGAATAAGAGGAAACTATTGCCATGCACACTTACGTGGTGTCTTTACAGCCTCTGTATATCTGTGTTCAGTATTTCTGAAACAATTTGCAGAATCTTTTACCTTATACAAGACAAATATTAAAAACTGATGATTATGGTGCTGCTATATAAAATATTTTTATTATTTTCATTTCACATTTAGGATAAGATCCCAATCTGGGTTTTTATTGTTTCTTTAGGAGATATGGAAAACCGTTATTTCTAAAATTGATTTTAAAGAACTTTTAAACTGTGTCCTCTGCATTATAATCTTTAAAATAGGAAGAATAAACATCCAAGATTTTATTGCTAAAGTTTTTTGTTTTTAATCTAAAAAAATTTTGGTAACGTTTTTTACGTGTTTCTGTAGCACTTTCCTCAGTACCATAAATGCCTGCTATCGAACAGAAAAAGGCTTTTGTAAATGTGGCTATTTATTTCTCAGAGTTTAAGTTGTGGGAAAATTTCCTAAAGGAATTTGAATGTTAAAATGTTTTCTATCAAAGCTAGTATCAAATGAATTGGTGTTTGTTTGTTGAGCTCTTACTATCTGTGGCACTGTATTAGGCAAAAAAATTTTTTTTCTAAACAAATGAGACCTGATTTTCCTTCTTAAGGGGAGTATAATCTTGTTTGGAAAGAAACAATACAATACCGTTAACACAAGGCGGTGAGTCTTAAGAGGCATGTTGAAAGTAATGAACTGGGAATGAATAGGAATTTCTGCAGCAGCAACAACATGACAAGAAACATTAGTGAAATAGTCTTGAGACAGTGAGCACCCTTAGGAGGAGTTATGGGGTGCTGGAACATGTTCTGAGATGTGCCGAGAGATTAGAAAGGTTAGATGGTGGAGGGAATGACATAGCACGATAATAAGGAGTTGGGAAATTATTCCCTAGGAATTGGAGTGTCATTTATTATTTTAGGAAACGTGAATGACATTTTTAGCAGTTGTAGAATTTGGATTGGATGGAAAGTAGACCAGGCAGAGTAACCAATTAAGAGGTTGTCAGTATTACAAGTGAGAGAGGGGATGAGGGCCGGTGGATGCTCCGGCATCCAGGCATTCAAGGTAATGATCATAATCACTAATAATTATTGATCTTCCTACAGTCTGCCCCTCCCCATGCAACGCATCTTATGTGAGTTATCCCATGTAATTTAAATATTCACAACAGGATACTCCTGAAACCAATACTACACTGTGTGTCAGCGACCTTGAATTTAAATTAATAAAAAATATTCACAGCAGGGGTGGCTGGGTGGCTCAGTTAGTTGAACATCTGACTCTTTATTTCAGCTCAGGTCATGATCTCACAGTTGTGAACTCAAGCCCCGCCTTGGGCTCTGCGCTGAGTGTGGGGTCTGCTTGGGATTCTCCCTCTCCTTCTCCTCTACCCCTCTCCCATTTGCATGCACAAGCTTGAATGAATGAATGAATGAATGAATGAATGAGTGAATGAATATTCGCAACAATTTTACATGCTCTTCGATAAGACTGAGACTTAGAGGAAGCCAAGTAAGCCAGGGTCATAGAGTTAGCAAGTAGCAGATGCAGAGGTAAACCAGCAAAGCTGTCAAATGGAAAAACTGACTGGGCCCCAGATGAAATGCTATTCTGGTTTCTCCCTGAGTAACTGGGTAGAGCCCATCAACTGAAATAGGAGTGAGGAAGGAAGAGCTGGTTTGTTGGAGGGAGGAGTTGATGTTTGCTTGGGAGAACAGAAATTTGTATGCAGAATCCAGAGAGTGCCTGAGTCTGTATCCTGCCTCTGACGCTTAGTAGCTGTGTGGCCTGAAGCAGTTGCTTAACCTCACAGTGCTTCAGTTTGTGACATGTGACAAGTGGGGAGAGAATTGTACTTAAAACATCCTTATGAGGAATAAACCAGCTACTATAGTAGTGTGCTTACAGTAGTGCCTCATGTCTCGTAGTTGTTTTAGATGTTAGCTGTATCATCACCATCATTCTCATTCTTCTATAAAAATCCAGAGATGTGATTTCAAGATGTATGAGCCATTTGGTGTAAAACTTCTAGCACATTCCTCCTAGGAGGGTGTGAAGCGGCAGGAGATGATTTACCCTGATGAGTCTTTGTAGTTCTTCTTATTGCCACCTCACTATAACTACAGTGTCTCAATCTCCATTCTTTTATGGTGCTCAGGATCAAACCCAGGTTCTTCTGAGATATCTGGTTCCCCATTTGTTTGTTGTAGGGAAAATGAACTGCTTGTGGAAGGGCTTAACTTCGGTACATTTTGGTGTGGCTTCCTCTCAATTTACTTCAAACTTCTGCCTTGCTGTGTTGTACCCAGGCCAGCTTTGTCGAATGAGGGGCCATGATGACTTCTCTCTGGGCCAGTTATAGGTGTCCAGGCAGCCACGAGGGAGAGTGTTAACCAAGACTTCATGGGCTTAGAGAGGGGGAGGGGAATAGGTGGGTGTTTGTCGACTCCTGAAATGTGAAAAAAAAAAAAAATAGTATGTTCATTTTTCTGGGGTCACTGCTTAGATTTCCACCTGTTGCCCCCACACCACTGCCATTTTCATTTTATTGAGTTTTTTAAATCAGGCTAAGCAATTGTACATAAATTAAAATTATTTCAGCACATTTTTGCATTCTATAATACAAATACATAAATGCATAATACAGAATAAAAGTAGGAACAGTACAACTGTTCTTCCCCCTCCCCCCCCCCCCACACATTTACCGGTTAAGGATTAGTGTAGTCCTATGTTTTTAATATGGAACATCTACATCAGAGCTGACTTCTGTGACTAATGCGTCTCGTACTTTGTAACTCCAGTTAGAGCTGAAGGTGTTACTTCTTGTTAAAATGTGAATACTTCTTTCTAGGACGAGCAGAGTTTTGTGGGGTTTTTTTTCTCCAGTTCATTTACTTCTTGATGTAAAAGAGAAATGTGGAAACATATGCAAAAAGATAACATGAAGCTATAGAATACCTTGAGAAGTTTGGGGTGGCAGGATATTTGACTGGTGGAAGGAAACAGCATAGGACACAGAGGCAGGATTACTGTCTAGTTGCATTTGCACTTAGTGCAACAAACAGAAGTTTGTAGAGAGGTTCTTGAAGCATGTTTCCAGGTGTGTAGATTGAAACCTAGCAGACTTGAGTAAAAGTTCCGGATAACATTCAGAGATAGTATTTAGTGTTAAGGAAACTTCTTTGCCCATTGTCTAATTTTTAATTGACCTGACAGAAGGAGAAAGGTCACGTCTTGGTTAATAAACTTGGTTATTTTCGTTCTACTTAATTAGCTCTAAACATATCATGTAACTCCCAAGACAACTGTCATGGGACCTAACCATGGGAAGGTGGACCTGTGAGCCTCAGTTTTTGTTAACTGTGGAATGTGGTTGGATAATATGGTGTCTAAACTTCTCTGCCATTGTGAAAATGTATGATTCTAACATATTCATATTCATACCTTTATTTATGTCACTTATGAAATAGTATAGTGTTATCAAATTTTTCTCCTAAGGGTTTTTAGATTTAGTGATTTGTTACAAAGAATATGTGAGATCTTTGAGAAAGTCACTGATCAGTCTCTAGTCAATATATATTGAACTCTGGAGAGATGGGATTTAGCATGATTAATAGTCCATAACAACCAGCCTTTATTTTCAAAAGTTTGCTTCAAATAGTGGCAAGTTCTGATTCAAAAGAATTCACTGAATATTTATTATTCTGTATAGTATTGTAGTCAATCCTTACAATAATCCTGTGATTGATAGCAGTCTCCTCCTTCTTGGTACATAATACATTTCTAAAAGTATTCTTTCTGGGGCGCCTGGGTGGCTCAGTTGGTTAAGCATCCGACTTCAGCTCAGGTCATGATCTCGTGGTTTGTGGGTTCGAGCCCCACATCGGGCTCTGTGCTGACAGTTCAGAACCTGGAGC
Organism: Puma concolor; assembly: GCF_028749965.1. Classification (NCBI taxonomy): domain Eukaryota; kingdom Metazoa; phylum Chordata; class Mammalia; order Carnivora; family Felidae; genus Puma; species Puma concolor. The sequence continues at coordinate 12,865,089 of NC_141677.1, forward strand.
CTGCTTCAGACTCTGTGTCTCCCTCTCTCTCTGACCTCCTGTGCTCCTACTCTGTCTCTGTCTCTCTCTCTGAAAAATAAATAAACATTTTAAAAGAAATGTTTTAAGATATTCTTTCCAATGGCAATTTCCCTAATACTATTATAATTAGGAAATTTAGGCAAGCACTTAATATTATTTTAAAAATGAATTTACCAGGGGCACCTGGGTGGCTCAGTCAGTTGAGCGTCTGACTTCGGCTCAGGTCATGATCTCATGGTTCGTGAGTTCGAGCCCCACGTCGGGCTCTGTGCTGACAGCTCAGAGCCTGGAGCCTGCTTCAGATTCTGTGTCCTCCTCTCTCTCCACCCCACCCCTGCTTGTGCTCTCTCTCTCTCTGTCTTTCAAAAATGAATAAACATAAAAAAATTTTTTTAATAATAAAAAAAATAAAGATGAATTTACCAGGATTTTGGCATTTGGTTAAAGTTAGGAATTGAGTCCTTCAAATGTTACCATTTCCCGAGGAAAATGTGTGATTTCTAATGAGGCTATAAGAATAAAGTTCATTATTATAAACTTTTTTCTTGTCTTTTTCCTCTTTTCCTTTTCTATAAAAGTCACAAGACAGGTACTCCCTACTTTTATTTTCAGTGCTTCCTTGGAAACTATATGCTCATAGAGCAGAACATCAGCATTTCCATACACAGTTCTGAGGACAGGTGGCGATGATCTTTTTCTTCCTGCAGATGGCACTCTCTGCTGTTCACCTAGCACTGAGCATTTAAAGAGCTGTAGCGTTTACCAAGAACGTTTCCTGATGTTATATAATCTTTGAAGATCCACACAGTAATTCTGTGGGACAGACATTTTATGGAAAAGGAAGCCAAACTTGACACAGCTCTGTGTTGCGGCTAGTACTTGCTAGATTCCCAATGTCCTGCCTTTATTTTCACCACTGTCACAATGCTGACTGTTTGACTATTCAGAACAGATTTAGAACTAGGGAAATATAACGAGTAAGCAGATTAGTAAGTATTTATTGAATAAGAAATAAATTTTGGTTGAATTTATGAATGAATGAATGAATGAATGAATTAGTGATAGGTTTGATGGTTCTTAGGGAGGCAACTTGGTGACCTAGAGAGCCTTTCTTGTCCTATTGTTGAGCGTGAGATTTTATTTTCAGTGGTAAATGTAATGTTATTGGTAGCACTGACTAAAACAGAAATGACAAGGTATTAAAAAATGCCTAAAACTGAAGAATATCTGTGGTAATGACTTGGTGTAGGGGGGAGGTGTAGTAGTTTTATACTGTTTGTCAAGGAAATGACTATGTCAGAATCCACAAGACTGACGGTGATGGCTTAATTCTGTGATCTTTTGGATAATAGGTTGTGGAAATTAATCACAGAACCAGAACAGAGCTGAGATATCGTAGTCGGCTGTCCAAATGTCTGTGGGAAGTCTCACTCAGTAAAAGCAGGGCTGCTATTGACTTACTTTATTGACCGTTTCATTTCCAGAAGGTTAAGGAAATAGTCAGGGGAGCTGATAACTCCGAGCCTAATTCTGACCCACAATGAGGGCTCCTTAGGTGAAAATAATGGGAATCCTGGGAGAAATCCATGATGTTCATTTAAGAAATTCAACAAAAGGTTGTGCCACATACTGTGCTAGATGCTGTCGATTTTGCAGTAAATGCAGCAGACAAAATCCCTGTCTCCAAGGAACTTTTATTTAAGAGCTAACCATGATCCAGCCTCATGGTTACTTAACTGCAGTGACCTTAACTTGCATTTCAGACACCTATGTGCAGGGTCACACTCTGGCTGATGTTATGATCTGGAACTGCTTGTTTCAGAAATCTAAAAATTCCAAAATTCCTATATCCTTAATTCCCTCATTTTTTATTCTTTAATCTCATAGACGTGGGTTGCCTGTATTTCAGCTTGTATGTCAGCACCTACCTGGCCTCTTTCTCTTTCCTACCCGGTCTACAGCCCAGTTTTGACTGTGTGGATTGTTCTCTCACTTGTACCCTTGATTCCCTTTCCCTTTCACTTCTGCCGCCTCACCCACCCAAACTCCCATCTCTATGTCAGCGACACAATCTGTGTTATCTACTGTTAGATCCAAGCAGCTAAGCCCTGCGGGAGAATCACAAACATCTGAGAAAAGTGACACTACCCAGCGTTCATGGTTTTCAACTTCTGCTGAGCTCTGAGCCCACCAGGAGGTCCTTTTATTCATCCTTGGTCACTGCTCTCTCCATCCTTGTTTTCCTGCTTCTCATTTTGTATTTTATTACCACACTTAACCATAATTCTCTCAGGGACTTGACTTGAGCTGCTCTTTCTGTCTGTAATGCCTTTCTGCCCCCCTTTTCTTTCTCCCTTTACATGCTCAACTTTTACTGAAAGATTGTGTCCATCATGAAGCTTCCCTGACTACTCAAATTGGGCTCAGGGTCCCCTCATCAGTATATAGTACCTGTGTATTGGTTCGCCTTTGCCACCATAATGGGACCTTCTTAGGCGCAGAGACGGAATTACTTTCACATTTTGCATTCTTAGTGCCTAGCACAGAGTGGGTGTTTTAGTAAATGGTAGCTAAATGGATCAGTAAAAAAAAAAAACAGGAAGAGGAATATGGGTCAAAGCTGGAATTTAGAGAATTAGAAATACATATCTTTTTTCAAAGAAAAGATAGATAAGATGCCATGGATATAGTCTCCAGAAGGGAAGGTGGTTGTAAGGTGGCCATAGGCAGAGTTTTTACTGAACCACTGGAGATAATGTGAAGAAAAGAGAGGTAAAGTGGCCAGATGAACTCATATTTTAAAATAATACGTGTAGAAGAGGGAAAGAAGGATACGAAACAAAAATATGTAGATGTAGGTACAGATCTCACATATAACAAGAGAATACAGGGATGCCGGGGTGGCTCAGTCCGTTAAGTGTCTGACTCTTGATTTCAGCTCAGGTCATGATCTCAGGGTTGTGAGATTGAGCCCTGCATTGGGCTTCTTACTGAGCATGGAGCCTGCTTAGGATTCTCTCTCTCTGCCCCCCTGCACCTCCCACCCCTTTCCCCCCCGATCATGGACACGTGCACGCTTTCTCTCTCTCTCTCAGAAAAAGGGGCGGCGGTGGATGGAGTACAACACTAAGAGAATAATGAGCTGAGGTTTTGAAAGAGGTTAAGGGTGACCTTTTACATTTTATATGTAGAAGATGAAAACAGCAAGCAAATAATAGATTTTTTTTCTTTTAAACAGACTGACCCCCAGAGAGTAGCTACACTTGTGGTGAGCACAGCATAAAGTGTAGAGATGTTGAATCACTATGTTGTATACCTGAAACTAATGTAATATTGTGTGTCAGCTATACACACAATGTTTTAAAAAGATTAAAAAAAATACACAAAAACCCTGACCCTATAATTGGATACAGAGAGTAAATGAAAATTCTCAGCTTCTGTTGTGTTTCTGACTTCTTTGATGATGAAGAATGTTCTATACATAGACTAGTAAGACTGGATGTAAGAATAATAATAGGAGAAAGTTTAAGCCCAGGATTAGAGAGGAGATTGTACCAGAACCGTTGGCTGCTCTAAATGAGTTCACATCTCAGGTTCAGATTCTGAGAAAATGTGTTAATGTCATTGACAAACTGGTAATCTTTGAGTCATTGTGGTGAATTTGAAAACTGTTAGAAGACTGTGGAGGACTAAAGTTCCAAAATTATGTATGTATGTATTTGTATATATATATGTGTGTACATATACATATATGTATATATGTGTATATACATGCATATATATGTATATGTACATACGTATATATATGAACATAAATACATGTGTATATATATATATGAACATAAATTTCGATGAGCTTGATGCTACTTCCGCAGAAGATTCTAGAGATCGTTTTAAAAGATTCTCCAATATTTACAAAAGGTAAAGATGAGCAGTCAGGGTTACAGGGATTTTGTAAGAATAATTCATTCCAGGTAGCCCAGTTTCCGCTTTTGGCAGGGATGCCACATGCACAGGTTAGGAGATGCTGATGCTGTGATATATCTAGGCTCCCAAACGGTATTTGACATCATCCATTCTATCATTCCGTGCATGGGAACGTGTTGGGGAATTGCACCATAATACAGGGCCAGGGATTGAACACCTGAACTCAGTCTTAGTTACTAATGGCAGCCTAGGGGGAAGTCTCTTAGGGGTTGCTGTTTTGACCCTGTTCCACTCATTGGTTAACACCTCCTCCTCCTTCTCACTCTCAGCCGGGAACCTTGCAGTTTGTTTCACCAAGGAAACAAAAGCGCCCAAATCTTGGTCTGTTCCCTGCCAGAGCTGCTAGTCTTCCTGCGTGTACTCACGTACTGTCCTCCTTTTTGTTCCATTACGTGAACCGTCCCTGTTCCTATCACTTGTGTGCTAGATAGTCTTCATATTGCTTACTCACTGCTGCAGCAATTACCTCCTCTCGTTCTAGCTTTTCTTTTATTTTCCTTCTCCTGTTGGAGAAACATGCTATGCAAACATGCTATAGTAGTATCTCAGCTTACAAACGTGCCATAATGTCATTCATTAAAAAACAAATAAAAAGCACCACCTCCCCACCCCACGTTCCCTTCAAGCTACCACCCATTTCCTTGCCACCCAATGGCAGAACTTCCCAAAACAGCTGTCTTAACCCCCTTGCCTCCGTTTCCTCACCACCCTCTGCCACTCCACTGACACTGCTCTTTGACAGGTTTCGGTAACTTCCACGTTGCTAAATCCTGTGGCCATTACCCAGTCTTCATCTTACTCAACCCGTGAGCAATATTTGACACAGTTGATCAATCTTTCCTGTTTTGAGCTTTCTTTACCTGGTTTCTGGGAGGCACCGCTCTCCTTATTTTTCTCCTGCCCTACCTGCTGCTCCTTCTCCGTGTCCTGTGCTGGATCCTGCTCCGCTTCCCGACTTGGGGATGCTAACCCATGGGCTGAGCCTTAGAATCTCTTCTCTGCTTCATTTATACTCACTTTCTGTTCCCCACTGATCAATAGTGTGGCCACTAGCCACAGTCCTGTCATTGCAGAAAGTTCTGTTGGACGGCACTGCTCTGGGTTATTTCATCCTTCTCGTCCTGTTAAAATCCTTCTGTATGCTGATAACTCCCAAATTGATTCACCAGTTCCAGCCTCCCCACCTGGAGTCCAGTTTGGTGTATCCAAATATCTACTTGGTTTTCAAGCCACCTGTCAGGTTTAGCATAGCGAAAATAGAACTTTATGTTCCCTCCCACCGTCCTGTCCTGTTTGTCTTGTCGATCACTAAACAGTGCCGCTCTTCACACAGCCTTAAAAAGTCTTGTGGACTTTTTGGGGTGGGGGGCAGGCGGGAAGGAGACTTCCATTCTTAAGGAGAAACAGTTCTAGGGGAACACTTCTCTTTCACCTTTCCACACCTACTTCAGTCCCTGGCAAGTGGGAATGAGTAGCTTTTCTCCCTCTTTGTGATAATTTTTAAATTCTTCTCTTGCACTCAGTATCCAGTGCATCAAACAGAAACTGGTCTCGGAGTCCTGGACTGCTTTCCCCAGATGCTCACACGACCCATCGTCTTCCTTCATTCAGGCTTCAGCTCAGATACTACCTCTTTAGCCTTATCGCCATGGAGTCTCCATGACAGCAGCATTCCCGTTGCTCTGTACTCTTACTCCTTTACTTTTTTGTAACAGCACTGCCTGACATTACGATATGTTTGTTTTCCATCTGTCTGTATCTCACTGGAATGCATGAGGGCAGGGACTTTGTTTTTGCACTGTTCCTAGTGCCAAAAATAGGAGCCAGCAGGTTGTAAATGTTCCATAAATATCTGTTGAAGTAAATGCCATATTAATGAAATTTCTGATGAAATAAAACTAAGAGGTTTTTGCTTTTTGATTCGGCCATTCGTGTTTTACACTTTACCAGTCACTGTATTAGAAAAAGTGAAACTTACGGGCGTCTAGGTGGCTCAGTTGGTTAAGAGTCCGACTTCGGCTCAAGTCATGTTCTCATGGCTCGTGAGTTCAAGCCCCACATCGGGCTGTCTGCTCTCAGCTCAGAGCCCACTTTGGATCCTCTGTCTCCCTCTCTCTATGCCCCTCCCTCTCCCTTCGCCTCAAAAATAAACATTAAAAAAAGAAAAAAAAAAAGAAAAGAAGAAGTGAAACATTATTTTCCTGAGGTCATTTGCATGATTACAGGTATTTTGCTATGCTTTTCATTTATTTTAAGAATATAAACGTTCTTATAATATTGTTAGGAGAAAGTTTTATTTATTTAGGCATTATAAGAATTGTTGCATTAGAAGTTGAATATGATAGGGTGCCTGGGTGGCTAAGTCAGGTGAGCATCCAACTCTTAATTTCAGCTCAGGTTATGATCTCATGGCTCATGAGTTCAAGCCCGACATCAGGCTCTGTGCTGACAGCATGGAGCCTGCTTGGAATTCTCTCTCTCCTCTCTCTCTCTGCCCCACCCCTGCTCACTCACTCACTTGCTCTCTGTCTCTCAAAATAAATAAATGAACTTAAAGTTAAAAAAAGGTTGAATATGATACTAATAACGATTTTTAAATTTGATGTTTTAGTTATAAAGTACAAAAAGTAGTAAGACAGGGTTCCTGGCCTTAAGGAACTCATGACCTAGTGGGTAAGACAGTCATAAGTAACTACAGGGTGTTTATGTAGTTTGGAAACAGAGGCAAATACATATAATGCCCTAAGGCATCAATCTAGTTTCCAAGGCTGTATTTGCAGACTTTATGGCCCTCCAGTATAATACAGGATGATAAAGGTCGGAGTGCAGCTGTGTGTGTGATCGTGGGGGCAGAGGAAGGTGGGGGGCACAGCTGACTCTGCCCGCTGATAGAGTGACAACCTTGGATAGAATGAAACTCCATGGATATCCAAGCTGGGCTGTGTAAAATATAGACAAAGAAGCCATCCCAGTTTCAAGTATTAGAGAAGTCCCTCAGCATGGCCTAGAAGTGTTCCCTGATAACAGGGAAAAACAGACGGATCCAGTTGTCTGTCAGCTTCCGCTGTTTTTTTTTTTTTGTTTTTTTTTTAATTTTTAATGCTTATTTATTTTTGAGAGAGAGGGAGACAGAGCATGAGCAGGGGAGGGGCAGAGAGAGAGAGGGAGACACAGAATCCAAAGCAGGCTTCAGGCTCCGAGCTGTCAGCACAGAGCCCGATGTGGGGCTCGAACCCACGAACTGTGAGATCATGACCTGAGCCGAAGTCGGACACTTAACCGACGAGGCCACCCAGGTGCCCCTGTCAACTTCCACTTCTAATGGCCATGCTGAGTTACCTGGAATCACCATAGCATCACGCATAACATCTCTGATGGCTCCACCTTGTAAGAGTCAAAGCAATTAATAAAATACCATATTTAGGCTCACAGTTTGATCAGTAACTTCCCCTTCTGTAATTTTAGAGTTCAAAATATCAAGATGAATTTTAGTAGTTCAGGATGCAGCAGGAGCAGGTACGGACGGTGTAGTGAGGCTTCATTCCAGGACTGTTTCAGTTGGTCCGGCAGTTGATGGACTGATGTCTGGTGCTCAGAGTGGAGGAGTGGCACCGAAATCTAGCCTGTACTTTGCTAGCTGTGGGGCTGCCGCAGTCTGGGAAAGGGTGTCTTTTCCTACGTCACATAAAGCCCTGTGTAGTCGAACAGCCAATCCCATTGCTGCAGACTTTATCCTCAGGTGCCTAGAACAATGTGGTACAAGCACTGTTTGCCAAGCTGAAGGGAATTTAAGAAAGTTCTCTAGCTTTGAGCATCTTGAAAGAGTTAAAGATCATTCTGATTTTAAAACTTGTGATTCAAAATAAATGGTCATGGTTGCCTTGTACCTGTGTTAAGGAAATATTTGTTATGCCTCTGTCTAGTCAAAACTATAGAGCGAAAACTGGTAACCAAACAGAAGCATCTTGCGGCTACACCAGGAGTAGAAATTTATCCGTTAGTATTCTAGAAATAGCCTTCATGGTATTGTACACAAAAGATTAATTCATTTTTAAAAATTCAACATGGATATGAGGTTTAGTGGTAGTTTATTCATTATTTGGTTTTAGCATTTTTCTGAGTTTTCATAGATCCTCAGATGAGAGTAGCGACTTGGCTCCTCATGGCATGCAGGTGGTATGCCACTGCCTCCCTGATTCCAATCGAGATCGACCCTGGCCTGATTCTCCTTCCTCTGTAGTTAACTGATGATTCCTCTGGAGGTTGGAAGGAGCTGGGAGCAGAGGAGGAGTAAGGAGCTGTGGTCAAGTCACCTTGTTCAGATCACGTGCTAACACTCCCTGTCTCAAGATTCCATTCTTGGAGCTGCAGAAACTTTTTAGTGTGTTCTTGAGGTTCAAAAAGTTTGTTGGCTTCCTTTACATCAAATATGAAGACTGGCCATTGATTTTTGTGTCAGAGCTTTATTAAAATTATTTGTGTCTTACTATTACCATTAATATGGATGTCTTTTTTTTTAATAGGTGAAACTTTATTCTAGGAATATTTGTTTCATCTAGTTCATGAGCTCAAATTATAAGGACTCTAAATGTTACAGAAGTGTTGAGAGATTGGTAAGTATTTAATGTAATAGATATTAACAGTCAAAATATTTGTTTCAGTCTAACCCTTTGAAACTACATAGTTATGTGACATTAACTAAACCCCAAAGTACAAACAACTAAACTTTCTTTTCCTGTAGGAGAGACGGATATACAAATTGTGGTGTATTCATACAATGGCATTATTGCACAATGGTTTAAAGGAACAAACGTAACGTTAAGAGGGAAATGCAAAGTTATAAAGGATACATATAGCATACTATTTATATACATTTTAAAAATAGCTAAAACAATATTGAATATTTTATGACTATAAAAACATGTATAGAAATGATGAACACCAACTGAAGAGAGGAAGAAGTTGGGTGGGGTGTGGCTTTCCTGTACTGTAAGGTTTGATTTCTTTGAGCATGCGCACGCGTGCGCACACACACACGCACACACACACAAACTGATCTGAACATAGCATAATGTTTAATACTTGCTAAGTCTGAGTATTGGCTATAACCTCATGTTATGTATCCTTTATACTTTACTGGGTATTCAAAGCATTTAAAAAAATCTTTTGAAAATACCATGCAATCATCTTTTCAGTTGGCATTCAGAGTGGCTGAAAGGCATTCAATGAAATTCAACATTCCTAGTAGATGAGTCGGAAGAAATGAATATTTCTTAATGTGCAGAGCAAAAGTGTCCCCTGTCACCCCTACCAATGTTGTTGTGTTAGTGCTAACTAAAGCTGTTAGATAGAAGAGTGGAAAGCATGTGAATGTTGGATAGAAAGATTCAGAATTTTTGTTATTTGTAAATGAGAAAGTTTTTTATCTGGAAATTTCTAAAAAAAAAAAGTAAGAAGTTTGGGTATATGATTACTATATCAAAATAAATCTACTTCCTATTTGCCTCCTATAAACCAGTTTTCTATCCTACTTAGAATGTATAATGGAAACAAAATCCCATTTAGAATAGCAGCAAAAACTGCAAAACATCTAGGAGCAGACTATAAAACCTAATACATGTTTCCGACAAGTTTTCACCACAAGGACATAGAGAATAAATGTGCAAGTAGTGCAAGGATGTTCATTGCAGCTCTGTTTATGATAGTAAAAATGAGAAATAACCTAAATCTTCAATAAGAGATTGCTGCATAGTTAATAGTACATCTGTATAATGAAACACAGGTAATGTGCACCTGCAGCAGGATGCCGGGCCGTAAAGAAGAGTGAGAGAGCTCGCAGGTGAACAGATGTCCAAAGTGAACCAAAACAGATAGTAGATCATTTATGTATAAGATCCTGTGTCTGTAACTGTGTGTTTATTTTATGTACATTTAAAAATAAGGAATAACCTACATTTCCGCATGGATTATAATGCTTTTGGCTGACCTGGCATCTTGCGCTTTTAGGAAGTGGGGTTGAAATTATTTCTTCACTACTAAATATTCGTGTTATCTTAATTTCTGGAAAATAGACCCTAATTATTACCACAATTTTTAGATCTTTCACATTTTTAATATTGCTCAAGTTGCAGCGTGCCTTGCACTTCGTGGTGTCTAGGGAGCCCTGTCGGCAGGCTGCCCTCGCGAAGGGGTTGTTCGTGCCTGCTCACGAGTGAACTTGGTCACAGCTGTTCATAATCAGTACTGCAGCTGAGTTACATGCACCATCGGTACGATATCTGATGAGTTTTAAATGTTTCCGGGTTGTTTTTGGACACTTTTTGATGATCCCATCTGGTAAGATCAAGAAAACACCTGCATCAGAATGACGTCAGCATCTTTGGAAGAAAATCCCAGGAGCAGTGGGAGATGGTGCGTCTCATAGGAGATGGTGCATCTCATAGGGTGGTTGGTCTAGATGGCCGAGAAGGGGATATTGTATGGAAAATTCTAAGTGATAAGAAGGCAGTGTGGTACGCTTTAACTGGCAGTCTTATTTCTGTTATAGTGGAACACTAAAATTATTTCTCTTATGTAAGTAATTATGTACCTTAAAATCAGTGACAGATTAGGTAAAATAAGTTAATAAAATTGGATAACTATGGACTGAATATGAACTAGTTTATATTATTATATACATATATATAATTAGTATGTGTTATTATAAATTATTATAAACTATTTGATGTATGGAATAATTTTACCTTATGAAAGCTTATAGAGAACCAGCATTTATGTAAGAGAAATTATTGCTGCAATTTTGGATAAAGAGTAATGTACATTTTTTTTTATACTTTTCTTTTTCCTAGTGATCAATAATATTAAAAGCAATGATCTTTGTTACACTAAAGAAAGGATTGCTCTGTAATAATACCTAGGATCCTGATAGGAATCCGGGAATTAAATCCATCAGGCCCAAGACTGAACAGGAACCAAAGTAGTATTAGGAATTTCTTTGGTTTCTCTCTTTTGTGTTTATCTGCTTCTCTTTGCACCATGGTGGTTCATTTTCACCCAGTTGGCTTCTTCTGAGCCTCAACCACCTGCTGATAACCACCAGGGGCCCATATTTATGTGACTTTTCAGCACATCAGCTATGCCCTTTAATTCAAATTCCCATGAGAAAGAAAGAAAGAAAGCCTGACTAGCTCAATGCCTCTTTGCAAGCTGCATTGAACAAGTCACATCTTGCAGCCAGATGTTCATCGGCTGCCCCATGGATCAGGTGTGCTTCGGTTGATTAGTGCTCAGATGCCAGCCTTGTCCCTTGGCAGTAGGCATGGTCATATGGTCCACTGCCTTCTCAGCAGGGGCTCTGAGGCAGGTTCCTGCCAACGCCCATGGGTGAAGGAAGACTCCACAATATGCATCTTATTTAATTTAACCTCTTCAGGTTAAAAAGTTTTTAAAGGTTACTGGCTGTTTCAAAAGTACCTTTAGCCCTAAGATGAAACTGTTCTGAAGTTCTTTGGAGATTTTATTGTTCATGATTTTTCCTTTCTAAACAGTTGCACATTTTGGGGCGCCTGGGTGGCTCAGTTGGTTAAGCGACTGACATCAGCTCAGGTCACGATCTCATGGTTTGTGTGTTTGAGACCCACGTCGGGCTCTGGGCCGACAGCTCAGAGCCTGGAGCCTGCTTCGGAATCTGTGTCTTTGTTTCTCTCTGTCCCTCCCCCACTTGCTCTTTCTCTCTCAAAAATAAATACAGATTTAAAAAAATATTTTAAATAGTTATATGTTTTTCTTTATATTGGTGTTTCTCCTCTCTTTTGTCTGCTTTACCTTATTTTCCTTCATCTTAAAATGTCACGTTGCCCTTTATTTGATTTAAATGTGTAGTAGGAAGCAAAGTGGCATAACTTAAGCTGCCAGAATTGTTCAATTTTTATTTACCTGGTGGTAAATCCTTTTTCTTTCCATTAACTGAACTCTGGTGTTTGCAGCGGGGGGCATCACTGATTGTCAGCTCCATCACATGAAAAATAGTTCATAGTTTTTAAAAGGTCCATTCATATTTTTAAACCATGTAAAGCAAGCATGTTTTATGAGTGTATTTTTATTCTACGATGCGGCTCTTGAAGAAGGTGGGGATCTACCTTAACTGCCACCAGTCACTAGTGCATCTTCCGTGGTGGTGCTTTCACTTCCTGTTCTTGGTTGTGCTCAGCCATTTCCATACCTGGGACTAATTTCTGCCATGCAAGAATATTTAAGGAGCCCTGGCTAGATAAGATCTGTGTCTGAAAATACTACAGGGTTAAGTACCAATGCCCAATAATTTCAAGTCAGGCTTTAGTTAAAAACAGCCTTAAAAACACCTGGTTTTAAACGTAAATTTTTATTTCTCTAATCTTCTTTTTTGCAATATTTATCTTATAGCTCGGTCATGAGCACCGACAGTAACTCACTGGCACGTGAATTTCTGACGGATGTCAACCGGCTTTGCAATGCAGTGGTCCAGAGGGTGGAGACCAGGGAGGAAGAGGAAGAGGAGACACACATGGCAACCCTTGGACATTACCTTGTCCACGGCCGAGGATTTCTGTTACTCACCAAGCTAAACTCTATCATCGACCAGGTAACATTTCGTATCAAATAATTTTTTTCCTCAGCATATCATAGTTAATTACAGATACATGATTTCTGAGTTACATAGTTTGTGAGAGTCTCTTGGAGATAAAGTCCTATCTCTCACATCACTCCCAACAAAGAAAAGCAGCCTCATTTATGAACATACTATTTATTTGGATACTTTCCAAAATGTCAGAAATGTCTTAGGTTATAAATGGCCTTAGGATTCTAAGATGGCCTCATCCATATTATGCTTTTTGTCCTAATACCAGTGTGAGATAACTATGATTATTACTAAGGATATAAGAGTACGATTCAGAAACATTATGAATTCGCACTTTCAATAAATTCAGATATATGTTTTGAAAAATTTAGTGTAAATTCTATTTAGGGAGCTTAGTAATTCTGGGGTAAAAGTAGAGAATGCTTTGTGTACGTCTAGTTTTTTGTACCTTATTGTGTTTGCTTAAAGTATGGTCTGAACATATAGCATTTTATTGTTTCCTTATTATAGAATTAGTGGAACTTTAAAGCTAGTTGGGAGATGGAGATGTCATCCAATCTTTTTTTTTTTTTTTTTTAAGGTTTATTCATTTTTCAGAGACAGAGACAGAGCGTGAGGGGGGAGGGGCAGGAGAGAGGGAGACACAGAATCGGAAGCAGGCTCCAGGCTCTGAGCTGTCAGCACAGAGCCGGACGCGGGGCTCAAACCCACAAATCATGAGATCATGACCTGAGCTGAAGTCAGACACTTAGCCGACTGAGCCACCCAGACACCCCAATCTTCTTTTATAGATGAAAAACTCAGGTGCAGAAACATTAAGTAACTCAGACAGGGTTAACTTGAAGCCCAAATGTGATTTATATCTTTGCTTTGTTTTAGTAGAAAATAAATATGTATTTTATGAAAGAAAAATCTCACTATCTGCTTTCAGGAGACTAATTTATGTGGTTAAATAATATTTCAGTTAACTTGAAAAGGCCCCTATAGCACCAATATGACAGACATTTTTATTTTTTTTAATTTTTTTTAACATTTATTTATTTTTGAGACAGAGAGCATGAACAGGGGAGGGTCAGAGAAAGAGGGAGACACAGAATCCGAAACAGGCTCCAGGCTCTGAGCTGTCAGCACAGAGCCCGACGCGGGGCTCGAACCCATGGACCCTGAGATCATGACCTGAGCCGAAGTCGGACGCTTAACTGACTGAGCCACCCAGGCGCCCCATGACAGACATTTTTAAACACTGATATATGTTACTGGTTTCAGATATAAACTTAACCATTGTTAAAATTTCTTTGCTATGAAGGCATTTTGCTAATACATATATTGGGTAAAGACAGAGACTAAAATTAATGCCTCTGTTCTCACAATAAGCTAAGGAGCCTAACATATATATCAGGAAGTATTTAAATGTTCACTGTGGTGTCCACCTGTCATGAAATTTTCCAGAGTATTTTCAGGTTTATATATTTTTATTCCTTTTCATGAATTTTATTTATTAATTATGTAACTACATATAATTTAATTTTCGTATTTTGTATGATTTTTTTCAAAAATAAAACTTAAAGTTAGAAAAAATTATTTGTTAGATCATGTGTAATGATTTTTATTTCAAAATTTTGGTGATATAATAAGCATATCATGCTCTGTTCATTTTCTTACCCCACATTAGAACAATTCAGTGCTTTCTCTTTTTTTTTTAAAGATACATAAATAGCATCAGAAATATCAAATACTCAGGAATAAACCTAATAAAATATGCACAGATTTCTACACAGAATTCTATAAAACATTATTGAGGGAAACTAAAGAAGACCCAAATAAATGTAGGACTGTGTAATTTTCACGTATTGGAAAAGTCAATAGTGTAAGGATACTTTTTATTTCCAAACTGATGTATAGATTCCACAATGTAATCCCAATCAAAATTTCAGAAGGTTTTTAATGAAAGCTGTATTAAGATATAATCCATATATCCTAGAATTCACTCATTTCATGTGTACAACTCTGGTTTTTAGCATAATCACAGATACATGCAACCGTCACCATAGTCAATTTTAGAACATTTCATCACCTCGAACAGGGACCTAGTTCCTTTTAGCTGTCACTCCCTTAGCCTTCCCATCCCCCTCAGCCCTAAGCAAACACTAATCTACTTTCTTTTCTATAGTTATATGCTTTCTCTTTTAAGTCATGAAATACCTTTTAATGTATTATTATTAAATGACTGAAATCATTCAAGTCATAATTTCAACAATATTTTTTCCTAGGGTAATATCTTATGTTCCCTTTTCCCCAGTCATTCACTTTTGGAATTATTTAGAGCAATGGAAGTAGGAACAGTAGAAGTAGAAGTAGGGAGCAAATAAATAGCCATTTAAAAAATAGGGCTTTTGGGGCGCCTGGGTGGCGCAGTCGGTTAAGCGTCCGACTTCAGCCAGGTCACGATCTCGCGGTCTGTGAGTTCGAGCCCCGCGTCGGGCTCTGGGCTGATGGCTCAGAGCCTGGAGCCTGTTTCTGATTCTGTGTCTCCCTCTCTCTCTGCCCCTCCCCCGTTCATGCTCTGTCTCTCTCTGTCCCAAAAAAAAATAAATAAAAGTTGAAAAAAAAAAAAAAAATTAAAAAAAAATAAAATAAAATAAAAAATAGGGCTTTTTAGGGCACCTGAGTGGCCCAGTCGGTTAAGCATCCAACTTCGGCTCAGGTCATGATCTCACAGTTGGTGGATTCAAACCCCAAGTCAGGCTCCGTGCTGACAGCTCAGAGCCTGGAGCCTGCTTTGGATTCTGTGTCTCCGTCACTCTCTGACCATCCCCCACTCACACTCTGTCTCTCTGTCTCGCAAAAACAAATAAACATTAAAAAAAAAAAAATAATTAAAAAGGGCATCTGGGTGGCTCAGTTGGTTAAGAATCTGACTTCAGCTCAGGTCATGATCTCACAGTCCATGAGTTCAAGCCCCATGTCAGGCTCTGTGCTGACAGCTTAGAGCCTGGAGCCTGTTTCAGATTCTGTGTCTCCCTCTCTCTCCCTGTCCCCCGCTTGCACTCTGTCTCTTTCTCTCGAAAATAAACATTGGGGCACCTAGGTGGCTCAGTCGGTTAAGTGTCTGACATCAGCTCAGGTCATGATCGCACAGTTCATGGGTTCTAGCTCCACATCGGGCTCTGTGCTGACAGCTTGGAGCCTGGAGCTTGCTTTGGATTCTATGTCTTCCTCTCTCTCTGCTCCTCCCCCGTTCATGGCTCTGTCTCTGTCTCTTCAACAAAAATAAATAAAAACATTTAAAAATAAATAAATAATAAATAAACATTAAAAATTTTTTTAAATTTAAAAATAAAGATAAATAAAAAATAGGGCTTATTAACAATTATTTAAACCAGGAAATGGAGAATGATCATTTGAATCTTTAAGGGGAATTTAATTGTACAAGTTTAATCATTTCACATGGAATCAAAACACTAGATTCAAAGCTGTGCATTTCAAGAGGAACTTCAGCTTTTCTGTGTGTGCTTCTCACGAAGGAGCACTTCCTGGGTGCTCTGGGGAGAGACAATTTAAGCCCTTACCTTCCACCTTTGTGCCAGGACTTTATTAATAGATATTTAGTATAAAGAATTAAACCGACTTTTTATTACCGTATAATTTACATGTCAAGAACATACAGATGTAAAGTGTATACAGTTGGGTGATACCTATGTAACCACGGCCTGGGTCAAAGTCTAGAACGTTTCCACCACTCTAGAAAAAGCTTTTCATGCCCTTTTCAGGCAGCCCTTCCCCTTCTCCCACTCCAATGTAACCACAGTTGTAGTTTCTAACATCTCAGTGTAGTTTTGCTGTTCTAGAATTTCACATAAATGGAATCATGCAGCATGTACTCTCACGTCTCGGATCTTCACCTGTTGTGCGTGAATCAGTAATCCACTGTTTTGTTTCTCATTGGTGTTCTGTTGTGTGGATATACCACCATTCGACCATCTGCCTGTTGTTTAACCATTTGGCTTTCGTTTCCATTTGGCTAATACAAATAAAGCCGCTATGAACATCCTTAAAAAAGCCCTTGTGTGAATATATTTTCATTTTTCCAGGGTAAATATCTAGGCATACAATTGCTGTGTCGAAGGGTAGGTGTTTAACGTCATAAGAAAGTGTCAGACTGTTTTTTCAAAGTGTTTGTACCACTTTTCATTCTCACCAGCAAGGTATGCGAATTCCAGTTCCGTATCTTCTCTGATATTTGGCATTGCCAATCTGTTTAATACTAGTCATCCTATGTGAACATGAACTAGTATCTCACTGTGATTTTAATTTGCATTTCTGTGAAAACTAATGATGCTGAGTGCTATTTTATGTGTTCACTGGCTGTTTGTATGACTTCCGTCAAATGTCTGTTTAAGTTTTGTGCCCATTTTAAAAGTCAGGTTATTTGTTTGGTATCCAGTTGCAGGGGGTTTTGTTTGTTTGTTTGTTTTTAATGTATTCTGGATACAAGTCTTTGTTGGATTACAAATATGTTCTTTGTGGCTTGCCTTTTCATTTCTTAACAATGCCTTTAGAACAGCAGGGGTTTTTGTGTGAATAGCATGTTTTGTATTCTAAGAAATCCTTATCTTGCATCCCAAAGTCACAAAGATACTGGTTTTTTTTTTTTCCCTAGAATCTTTTTAATTAGTATTTTTATTTTGAGGTCTGTGATCCACGTTGAGTTAATGTTAGTTACCCAGTTATTCCAGCAACATTTCTTCTTAAGAGTCTGCTCTTTCCCCCAGTGGCCTTGGTACCTATGTGAAAAATCAGTTAACCATTTATGTGGAGTTTATTTTAGACTCTTCTGTTCCATTTATCTGTCATCTGTTCTTTCACTGATACTGTACTGTTTGGGTTACTGTGGCCATTACAGTATGTCTAGAAATTAGGTTGTACAAGTTCTTCAATGTGGTCTTCATTTTCAAGAATGTTTGACTCTTCTAGGTCCTTTGCATTTCCATATACATTTTAGAAGCAGCTTATTCTGCAGAAATGCTTGGTAGGATTTCAGCTGTGATTGCATTGAATCGAGAAACCAGTTTGGAGAGAATCGACAATGTTGAGTTTCTCAGTCTATCAGCATGGTGTAAATATCTGTGTATTTGAGTCTTTCTAATTGCCCTGCAATATTTTTTGGTTTTTGGTATGGAAGTCTTGCATATTTTTTTGGTAAATATTTCTGAATATTATTTTTTGATGTTATTGTAGTTTGCGTTTAATTTTTTTTATTTTCTGTCATTTGTTGCTCATAGAAATGTAATTGATTTTTGTACATTGACCTTGTGCCCTGTGCCTTTGCTAAATTCACTTATTTATGTTCATTTTGAAAGTTTCCTGTAGAGTCCCTAGGGTTTTCTATGTGCACAATCATATCATCTGTAAATGATAGTAATTTCACTTATTTTCCAATTTGTATACCTTTTATTTCATTTTCTTGTCTCTTGCACTGGCTTCTAGTACAAAGGTAGGTGGCAGTGATGAGAGTGGACATCCTGCCTTATGTCTGACCTTAGAGAGAAAACATTCAGTATTTCCACTAAACATGATATTAGCTCTAGGTTTTTCTTAGATGCCTTTTATCAGAAAGAGGGAGTTCTCGTCTATTCCCAGTCTGTTAGAGCTTTTATCCTGAATGGATATTGGGTTTTGTCAATGCCTTTTCTGAATCTGTTGAGACCATCATATTATTTTCTTTTAATTCCGTTAATGTGGGTGAATTACACTGATGGTTTCTAAATGTTGAAACCATCATTTGCATTCCTGGGATAAACCCCATTTGGTCGTGATCTGTTATACACAGACACGTTAATCTGTTTATTCTTTGGGGGAAAGCATAGTCTGCATACGTAGCAAAAATATATTCTTCTCAATGGTTAAAGATGGCATAGTTGAAGTTTATATGCAGATATATATAAGTTTTTTGAAAGAAAATTTGTCCAGCCCAAAAAGGAAGGGTTATCATAGATTTTTAACCTTGGCACGAGTGTTAATGAGATGGGTGGCCTCTTGGGGCGCCTGGGTGGCGCAGTCGGTTAAGCGTCCGACTTCAGCCAGGTCACGATCTCGCGGTCCGTGAGTTCGAGCCCCGCGTCGGGCTCTGGGCTGATGGCTCAGCGCCTGGAGCCTGTTTCCGATTCTGTGTCTCCCTCTCTCTCTGCCCCTCCCCCGTTCATGCTCTGTCTCTCTCTGTCCCAAAAATAAATAAACGTTGAAAAAAAAAAAAAATTAAAAAAAAAAAAAAAAAAAAAGAGATGGGTGGCCTCTTCAGATCTCCATACCCTTATCAGTAACATAAATACTTCAAGTTGGGTGACTTAAAAGATCCCTTCCAACAAAATTGCTACATGTTTTCATATAACATTGATAATAATGGTTCCTGATTTCTTCTATACCCTGGTTATAAATATAAGTAGCTTAATTCTGATGTAATGAATAGAAAGTTACAATGACTTATTACCAACACAAGTGTATAAATACTACTTTTTAAAACTCCAATATATAAATACATAATTTCCATATATGTTCACACTTTATGAATGTTCTATAAAGTTTTTACTTATTTTGCTGAGTAAGATATGAAGTTTTATTGGAGGAGGTTATACATTTATGAATAAAGCACTGTTTAAAAATTATAATAGGTTTGGAGTGCCTGGGTGGCTCAGTCGGTTAAGCGTCTGACTTTTGGTTTGGGCTCAGGTCATGAGCTCACAGTTCAAGAGATCAAGCCCCATGTGGGGCTCTGCACTGATGGAGCAGAGCCTTCTTGGGATTCTCTCTATCTCCTTCTCTTTCTTTCTCTCCCTCTCTTTCTGCCTCTCTTCCACTTGCACGTGTGTACTCTCTTTCTCAAAATAAATAAACCTATAAAAGGGGTGCCTCGGTGGTTTAGTTGGTTAAGTGACTGAGGTCATGATCTCACCGTTCGTGAGTTCGAGGCCTGTGTCGGGCTCTGTGCAGACAGCACATATTTGAATAAATATTTTAAAAAATATTAAAAAAAATAAACCCAAAAAGAATTGTAATAGGTTTCTTTAATCTTCAGCTGTTTTCTTTGTAAGAGAGTACTTTATTCTTCCTAATTTTTTTGTAGTATTATCACTTTAATACATAGTACTACATACATGGTTTATCATTGGAATATATAAAATAAGTATTATAAAGACACATCAGACCTTTAGAAATATGGCTACATAATTTGTTCACTGGTTTATTCAGCAGACCATTAAGTACCTAGCAAATGCCAGCACCTCTGCTACATGTAGAGATAAAAGAAGAGAGATGGTCTGTACCAGCACCTCTTAGCTTTTTTTTTTTTTTTTAACTGAAGAGGATGTTTTATTTTATTTTAGTTTTTATTTTTTTTACATTTATTTATTTTTGATAGAGAGACATAGAGCACAAGCGAGGGAGGGGCAGAGAATCCGAAGCAGGCTCCGGGCTCTGAGCCATCAGCACAGAGCCCAACGCGGGGCTCAAACTCACTGCAAGGTCATGACCTGACCTGAAGTCAGACACCCAACCGGCTGAGCCACCCAGGTGCCCCACCAGGACCTCTTAGCCTTTGAAGAGATGGACAAGTTGAAAAAAAAGCAGTGATGACAAAACAGTGTGGAAATATTTGGGGAGTGCAGAGGAGCGGGTCGCGAGGAAATGCTTCTTAGAAATTGGTACCTCAAAGTAGGGGTTGGCCATTTAAAGAGGGAGGAAGCATGAGGCCAGAGAAACTGCACATGTAGACCCTGGTGGCTAGAGGAGAAAGAACAAATTCAGTGACCTAGCAGTCATTTAGAGGAGTTAGAACAAAGGCTGTGTGTGTGGTGTTGGCTACTGAAGACACTGGAAGGCAGGGGCCACGTGATGGCAAGCCTTGTGTACCACATCAAGGAGACTTCAGTTTATTCTGAAAATACTGGGGAGGTTTTTCAACAAGAAAATAGGCAATGAAAATTATTCTTCAAGGTTGACAAGTAAGTCTTTGGTAATATTTATTAGCAAGAGGTATTTCAGTAGGAAAATAAGGCGAACTTTTAAAGTTAGTAAAGGTGATAATAGTAAGTCAACTTCAGTTTGCTGCATCTAGGTCTACAGATTCTGTTTACACACATGTCAAGATTTATCCATGCATGATTAGTCCAGCATTAATGAGGGCATGGTGGGGTGCTGATATGCCTGCTTCTTGGAGTAGTGAAAGTATCAGCTTAGCCACCAGACAGTGGTGCTAGCCACAGAGAGTAGGTAATCCATTGAGTTATCTCCCTTTACACCCAGGCTAATACATAGGAGCAATGACTGTGTCAATTGATTGCTGTGTAACAAACCACATTCCAAAGACTTAGTGGCATAAAACACCATTGATTTGCTTGTGTTTCTGTGAGTTGGAAGTTCAGGTAGGCTCAACTGGGACCACCGCCTTGGCTTCTTGCGGTGTTGTCTGGGCTCATCTCTGAATGTGCGGTCTGTCGGCAGAAGACTAAGGGTTTTTGGATGGGGCTGCTGGCCCGGCTGCCTCAGTTCTCATCCACACGGCTTCTCACGTTTCAGTAGGAGAGACTCAGCTTCTTGACATGGTTGTGCCAGCATTCCAAGAGGGTGAGAAGAGAAGCTGTGGGACGTCACATAACATCGCTTCTGCCACGTTCTCTTGGTCGAAGCAAGTCCCAGGGCCGGCCCAGAATTAAGGGATGGGAACATAGACTCCATCATTTCAGAAGATTGTCTGTGGCCACACTTTACCTACCATAGCCCCTTCTCTGGCCACATTTGTTAGCATTCCTCCCACATTCCATCTCTCGCAGGACTCTCAAAGTTTCGTCCCATCATGGCATCAGGCTTGAAGTTCATGATCTCATGATACAGGTCAGTTCTGGATGCAGATGAGGCTTCCAGGTGCAGCACTTTAGTTACCTGTGAACATAAGAGCCACGCTCAGCCATCCACAATGATGATGAGGGACAAGTTAACCACACTAGATGCTTGCATTCGAAAAGGAGAGTGACCAGAGGCACGTAGCGGTCACTGCCCCCCTGAACTCCTGTCAGGCGTGTGTTGTCAATGCCCCCTATTCTTGGGACAGGGAATGGTTCTGCCCTACTCCATGATTCTCCAGGACCCTTGGCTCCCTCCTCTGGGGTTTCTTCTCTTTCTCGTAAGACATAGCTTATCATGTGCAGCTTTCTTACCCTGCTTCATGCATGGAGAAAAGTGGCTGTTGGTATTTTTCAATAATACAGCTTTCTTGAAAAATATAACGGGTCTCCTCTGAATTTTAATGGTGTTCACTACATTCCCCAAAAGCCACATCTATAACTGTTTTTGAGACAGACCTCTCTACTTTGGGCACATAAAGCTTATATGGAATAATCCTCACAAGATTCCGAGTAGGACTTTTGTCTAGCCGATGACATTTACGAGGTACCACCCAAAGTCTTTCTGGAGTCTTAGCAAAGAGTAATACAGCCATTTTATCACGATTCTTTGCTGTCAGGGAAAGAGGAGCGACACCAGGCACTGGCTAGGCAGACTGTGGCCTGCAGTCCAAAATCCTGGCACCAGTGATCTGTTTTTGGACAGCCCACAAGCTAAGAATAGTTGTGAATTTTTAAAGAGTTATTAAAGGAAACAGAAGAATATGCAATAGAGACCATTTAGGACTCAAAAAGCCTAAGATGTTTACCATCTGGTCCTTTAAAAAAAAAAAAGAGTGTGGCACCCATTATAATTCAAGAAAAACTACCACCATAATGTTTGACATCCATGAGAAAAAGCAGCGTGTTTAGCTTCCTGAGACATCAAAAGCATTTGGCAAAATTAATCCATTTTTCTTAACAAAAACTCAAAAAATAGATTCAGAGGGTGCCATATGCAAAGGGTAGAAAAACCAGTAATATTTTTAGGAAAAAGCTCCACAATAGAATCAGTAGAAGAATAATTCTTTATGGTTATTTCTGTTTGATATCATGTTTTAAAAACATGCCGTACTGGGGCGCCTGGGTGGCTCAGTCGGTTAAGCGTCCAACTTCAGCTCAGGTCATGATCTCACGGTTTGTGGGTTTGAGCCCCGCCCTGGGCTCTGTGCTGACAGCTCGGAGCCTGGAGCCTGCTTCGGATTCTGTGTCTCCCTCTCTCTCTGCCCCTCCCCCACTTGTGCTCTGTCTCTCTCTGTCTCTCAAAAATAAATAAATGTAAAAAAAAAAAATTAAAAAACATGCAATGGTGAAGTGGAATATGAAAGTAATGACAACTCAATGTGAGAAAGATGGAGTAACAAAAATGCCATTCTTAAAAGCGATACGTACAGAAAACTCCGGAAGATCACTGTTTCCTTTAGCTATAGCTATACAGCTAGAAAATAAAAGAAAAAAGATGCTGTTTACAGTACTAATAGAGTCATGTTCTTATATATGTATGTGTACACATATATATTAGAAATAATTATAACACTCTGGCAGAAGGAATAAAGGACTTAACATATATTTCTGCTTATATCTGGAATATTCAATTTAATTAGCATGTCGAAGTGCCGATTTAAAGTAATACCATTAATACCAATTAAAATGACTCCGGTAGTCTTCCGTCACATTCTGAATGCAATCCAAGCTCTAAGCTTAGCCTGTCATCCTGGGGTCCTCGAACCCCATGATCTGGTACCCACCTGCCTTTGCGACTTGCTGGACATCCGTCTGGCTTGCCATCTCAGCCCTTCCCCTGGCTCATTTGCCCTTTCTCTCCCATCCTGCCACCATTACTTCTAGATGACTAGGGTAGGCAATTAATATTCCAGTCTAAACCCTTGAATTGTAAAAGGAACAGCCTGACACCTGGTAGGCACTTAAAATATATTTCTTGAATTGAACTAAAAATGTACCACCCGCATGAGAGTGGTTTTCCTGTTTATTATTGGTATACACTTTAAAAAGACATGTTGCAGTCATTTTCCCTGCAGAAGGAGAAACATAAAAATGTAAGTATTAAATGAGAAGGGGTGTGATTTCTATAGATCGGACAGTCCAGGAATAGCCAGGCAATGGATCTGTTTATAGCATGTATTGCCTAAATTGCCTAATAGGCCATGTTGAGAACTCTCCACTTGGTTGACGTGAGGTAACACCCCGTTCTTCTGGACACTGTGACTAATTAGGACCTTGGGAGAGGAAACCAGAGCTTGGTTTGCCCTAGTTTGCCAGGATGCCTGCAAAATAAGAGAAAACGATTTTATGACTTGCAAAAGGATGGAATTAGA
Source organism: Puma concolor (assembly GCF_028749965.1). Taxonomy (NCBI): domain Eukaryota; kingdom Metazoa; phylum Chordata; class Mammalia; order Carnivora; family Felidae; genus Puma; species Puma concolor. The sequence goes on from NC_141677.1 coordinate 12,888,983, forward strand.
TGTGTGGTTTCTTTGGAATTCGAAAGGACAAGTAAATCTGGAAATATGCAATACCTAGGAAAGTAAGAGGTCCAGAGGATTACCAAGAGCTTCCCCAGTGATGAATTGTGTTAGAAATTATTGTGATTGAATGAAGTCAAGAATTGTTCTGTCACTGTTCTGTTTATTGGGCCACGGAGAGGCGAGGGGTGTTCTCCTCAGAATGCACCTCCAGCAGAGATGGCAAAAACCAAAAACCTGCACTTGCCGCAACCCCATTCTTTTGAAGGGCCCATGGTTTCCAAGAACTAATCCACTTGGTGAAATGGGGATACAGGCATGCAGTCCAGAGGGGGAACAGTAAACTTGGGTTGGTGCGGAACAAAAAGCATCACAAAAGAGGTTTGGCTGGGGCTGGGCCTTGAAGGTAGTGAGGGACCCCTTAGCTAAGTGGGAGGGAGTGACAGAAGTTCCAGACAATGTGTCATACCGAGGTCGGGAGGCAGGAATGCCTGTTCACGTAGCGATGAGGATTTGCCAGTGTCCTGTGCTGTCCTGGAGCAAGGGCTGTGGCAATTCACACACTCCTAAGGTTTCTGCAAGCTCTATTAGAATGTTACTAGTTCATCTGCTAAAGAGAAAGACTCAGATTAGGAGGACTCTACTCTAATCTACAGATTAGGAGGAACGATGTGCCCAAAATTGGTTTACATTTTTTTAAAGACCATATTACACATAGATAACTCCAAACTCCTTCACATGGCCCACAGGCCACATTGGATCTGGCACTCTCCACCTTGCCAACCTGTGCCCTCCAGCCATCCTGGCCCGCTTGCTGTGCTATGAAATAGCCAAGCTCATTCCCTACCCTTTGTATACTTCCAAGAGCCCTTTTCCTCCAAATCGTTGCGTGGATTCCTTCTTCTGTTCATTTAAGTATCTACTCAAGTGGCCCGTCACTCTGTAATCCCTGTCCTGTTAATTTTCTTCATAGCACTGCGTTCTGTCTGGAGTTTTCTTATTTGTGCCCATTATTTTCCATCTCCTCTGCACGAGCATCAGCTTCGTGAGAAAGTGAATATTGTCTTCTTTGTTCACCACTCCGTCCAAAGCGTCTGGCCCATGGTAGGGGCTCGGTAAATATTTCCTGATTGAATAATAGAGACATTTAGACATGAACAGTTCAGCAAGTTGACTGCTGTATGAGAAGTAAATGAGGAACCTGACATGTAGCTTTCCTGGGGAGGGGATTAGAGAACGCTTTCCACAGAGGGACTAAAGACCTGCCTGAAGAATGAGTTAGCGTTTGGCCGATGGGAGGACGGTAGTGGACAGCTGCAAAAAAAGCAGTGCGTGTGAGGCAGGCGTATTGGGGAGTACAGACCAGTAGTGTTCAGGAAACCCTTCGTAGCTGGACATGTGGGGTTGGGTCAGGTGGGGTGGCAGGAGCTGACACTGGACAAGTCGGTAGGAATCATGTCACGAAGGGTCTTCTAAGCCTGGAAAGAAATTCGGATTTTCCCTTTGAAGTATTTCTGAGCCTTTCCATAACCAGGGCACTAGAAGGAACAGTCTGAATGCTGCGCCTCTGCTCTTCTCATTCCTTTCAACCCTCAGCCTGTGGCATCTAACTTGCACCCTCATCACTGCATTAATGCCGCCTTTGCTGAGGTCCCTGGTGACCCTCTACTTGATAAATGCTTTTCTGCCATCATTTTATACAACTAAAGAACAACAGCTCTTGACCTGGTTTCCTCTCTTCTCTCCTGAACTGCTCTCTTCCCTCGATTTCTCTCGTTCTACATTTCTTTGGGGGTGCTACTTCTCCGTCTCCTTTACAGACTTCTTTCTCTCCAGCACCTTCTTCATCCTTGAAACGGTGAGTGTTCCAAAGCCATCCGTCCACTCTTGTCATTCTTCATGCTCTCCTAAGGAAATCTCCTGTGCCCTTGACTTCTGCTGCAGGGACTCCCAAAAGACTTGGGAGTTGTGTACTTCACATCTTTTTCTGAAGCTCCAGTTATCTATCCAGTCACCTTGTTGCCTAAACCAGAATTCTCCAAGTTCTTTCACATTTTTCTTTTCTCCCCCCTTCCACCTCATAGATAATCAACTGTAAGTTATTTCAGTTCTTCTTTGCAATTTCTCAGTTCTGTCTCCTTTTCAGATTTACTGTTAGCACTTCTGTTTATCAGTATCTCTTATCCAGATTATTGTTTTCCTTCTAAACACTGATCAATCAATCCCTCTCCCTCCCGCCCCAATTCTGTCCTCTATACAGTGGCTAGAGTGGTCTTTCTAAGAAGCAAATCCGATTATATTACTGTGACTCCCTGCCCACTGACTAAAGTGAGGAATCTGAACTTCATTTGTCAATTCCTTTACTGCCCATGACGTCAGTGTCCAGACTGGCTCTCTGCTTCCAGTCCCACTTCCATACTTCTGGCAATGACCGCTCCTTTTTCTGATCTCCGACATCGAGTATCCGTACCACACCCAGGTACTTACTTATACCACATGCCTTGTATTGTCCTTTAACTGTTTGTGTGTATGTATTTTATGGACCAAATGAAGGGACCTTCTCCAGGGCTTGGACCATATCCTCCAGAAAGGGTAAGACAGTCAGTGCTGTGGACATAGTGTGCAGTTGATACATACTCATTAGATTACCTTCACTAATAAGTCTTTCTTTATAGATGTTCTTCATTAATCATGTCAGTTTCTCCTTTTAAAATTGTGTTCTCTGAGTTTTACATTTAACCGCATGAAGACTTTTTGTTTAGTAGCTTTATATTATTGGTTTGCTAATTAATAGGGCTGAACTTTTCATTTTCACCTAGCACATTTTTTTTTCATAGATGAGGAATTCTTGCAATGTGCATGGTGGTAATAACAGCTATTTGGGGAAAAATCAGCAAGAGTGTGCTAAATACCGTCCAGTACTCCTACATTCTTCTGTCATTGGAAAGGTTTATAAATTGAAAAGTATCACAACTTTAATGGGATTTGAGATCAGTTAATTTGATTCTTGGCTTCTCAAATGCAACCTTTTAAGAAAAAAGGAACTTATGGTTCAATTTAAGACAAAGCACTAGGAATTACGTGTCTCATGACCTCAGAACATGAAGGATTGTTTTGTTTCTAACACAGGCATTGACGTGTAGAGAAGAACTCCTCACTCTACTCCTGTCACTCCTTCCACTGGTATGGAAGATACCTGTTCAAGAAGAGAAGGCAGCAGGTATGTTTCTTTTATCATATCACTTGCGTCACCAAAATTCCACTGGGGAAAAAAAGTTCCGTTGAAAAGCTCCTTCTGCCTTGATAGTTGATACAGTTCAAATTCAGAACAGTGTCTATTAGTGTGAGACTTGACATGAGAAGTTCTTTACGCAACACATTTTTATTCCTGCTAATACAAAAACCATGGTGCTTCTTAGGGGATTACTCAAATGTAATGACGATTAGAAAACATATGAGGAAGGAGATCACTCAGCAGAAGGAGTAAATGTAGGTATGCAACCCTGTCTGAGAAATGGATAGTGAAACGTTCAAAAAAAGAAATGAAATTTCCTTTGCTTATTTTAAAGACTGCTTTCTATGACCCGTGCTCTACCAGTGACTTTTGCTGTTTAGTTTAGGGTTTGGTTTTGTTTTGTTTTAACATTTCTTTGAAAGGGTTAATTGGAAGGAATACTTTGTTTCAAGGCTGGGTAGAATTCTTTCACTAAGGTCAATATCTGTTGTTTCTGATTTTGAAAAAACTTACACACACACATATATATCATATTAAGTGTATGAAACTTCGTTTAAATGTTTCAGTAGAGGACTTACAGTTTTCCTCTTGACCATTACGTGATACGTGGGATATGTGAATTGTGAGATGTTTAGTGATCTCTCAGGATAAAAATAAATCTTTATATATTGTATTTTAATGCCACGTATGCATTTTAATTTCTGATATGAAGCTCTCTTCAGGGGATTAAGGTCTTGTAAGATTGCCATCCTGCTTATTAGTTGATTCACTAACTCTCTGCTCTTACTTACTTCTGATTTTGTAGAATTCACAAATTGTCTGGCGCTTAAGATATCTGGTATTCTTTTGGGAAAGCTGTCTTCCTTGCCTGCATCTTTTGCATCGGTAGAATTTGTCCAACTCCTTTTAATTTCTCCCCTTCCTCTCTTAATTAAGGCCGATATCTTTTATTTAGAGATTGTTATTTATTTGTTCTAAATTGCAACTGTATTTTTCACATAGATCTTTCTACATAGCAGTGCAAAGGGAAAGACCGATTTTCTGAACTTTTTAATTAGTAAGGAAGATTTATGCATTTCCCCCAGAGGGAGGTATTGTGCGTGGGCCATGTGCTGGGGCCCTCAGTTCGAGGCACTGAGGACAAAACGGGGATGACTGTTCCTAGCTCACTGTGAGGCACATTCAGTAATATTTTGAAGAACTCTTTTAACCTCAATCTTTGTGAATAATCTATTATATGCTTTTAAAATAATTTTGGGAAATCTTAAAGTTCTTAAGTTGTATCAATAATATAGACTAAGTACTATTTTTGAGACTATAATATGCCTTTGTTTCTTAATTAATGGGACTGTTGAAGGAGATTTGTAATATAGTATGAAGAGTAGTGCCAAATCCTAGATAATCTAGAGTCTCGTCTGTTGATGTCAGAGTGTAAAGTATGGTTTTTAAATTAGATTTTCTTCCCTAATTTTGTTCTCCTTTGTTGTGTTCCAAATCAATTTGTATCCCCTGAACCAGTGCTACCTGGGACTGAGCATGAGAAAAATAATTATGGGGGGAAAGTGATCTGGAGACATAACACATTGCTAAGGGAAATCAGCCCCAGTAAAAATTAACAGAGGAAAAGCTCCTGAAGTGGAAGATAAATAAGAGAATAATCACCTACACAAATTGAGTTTGAAAACATATTAAGGTATTCTAAATTTTCTTTCTTCATTTTATTAGATTTTAATCTACCGTTCTCAGCTGATATAATCCTGGCCAAAGAAAAGAACTCTAGTTCACAAAGATCTACTCAGGAAAAATTATATTTAGAAGGAAGTGCCCCATCCGGTCAGGTTTCTGCAAAAGTAAATGTTTTTCGAAAAAGCAGACGACAGCGTAAAATCACCCACCGCTATTCTGTAAGAGATGCAAGAAAGACACAGCTCTCCACCTCAGATTCAGAAGCCAATTCAGATGACAAGAGCATGGCAATGAATAAGCACAGAAGGCCCCGTCTGCTACAGCATTTCACAACACAGTCTCCTAAAGAAGACCACCTTACAGCTAAACTTGACCACTTAGCAACCAAAGAATGGACTCCTCCCGACACCATGGCTTTGGAAAATTCCAGGGAGATCCTTCCAAGACAGGAGTCAAACACCGACATTTTGAGTGAGCCAGCTGCCTTGTCGATTCTCAGTCACATGAACAATTCCCCATTTGACTTATGTCATGTTTTGTTATCTTTATTAGAGAAAGTTTGTAAGTTCGACATTACCTTGAATCATAATTCTGCTCTAGCAGCCACTGTAGTGCCCACGCTGACTGAATTCCTAGCGGGCTTTGGGGACTGCTGTAATCTAAGGGACAGTTTGGAGAGTCAGATGGTTTCTGCAGGCTGGACTGAGGAACCGGTGGCTTTGGTTCAACGGATGCTCTTCCGAACAGTGTTGCATCTTATGTCAGTGGATATTAGTGCTGCAGAGGTGATGCCAGAAAATCTTAGAAAAAACTTAACTGAATTGCTTAGAGCAGCTTTAAAAATTAGAACTTGCCTAGAAAAGCAGCCTGACCCTTTTGCACCAAGACAAAAGAGAACACTACAGGAGGTTCGAGAAGCCTTTGTGTTTTCAAAGTACCGTCACAGGGCCCTTCTCTTACCTGAGCTTCTGGAAGGAGTTCTGCAGATCCTGATCTGTTGTCTTCAAAGCGCAGCTTCTAATCCCTTCTTCTTCAGTCAAGCCATGGATTTGGTTCAAGAATTCATCCAGCACCATGGATTCAACTTGTTTGAAACCACAGTTCTTCAAATGGAATGGCTGGTTTTAAGAGAGGGAGCTCCTACGGAGGCCGCAGAGCATCTGAAGGCCCTAATAAACAGCGTGATGAAAATAATGAGCACTGTCAAGAAAGTGAAATCGGAGCAACTTCATCACTCAATGTGCACAAGAAAAAGGCACAGACGGTGCGAATACTCGCACTTCATGCACCACCACAGGGATCTCTCAGGTCTCCTGGTGTCGGCTTTTAAAAACCAGGTTTCCAAAAACCCATTTGAGGAGACCGCAGACGGAGATGTTTATTATCCCGAGCGGTGCTGCTGTATCGCGGTGTGCGCCCACCAGTGCCTGCGCTTGCTGCAGCAGGCTTCCCTGAGCAGCACTTGTGTCCAGGTTCTGTCCGGTGTGCACAACGTCGGAATATGCTGTTGCGTGGATCCCAAATCCGTAATCATTCCTTTGCTCCACGCGTTCAAATCACCGGCGCTGAAACATTTTCAGCCGCACATACTGAATATCCTTAACAAACTTATTCTGGATCAGTTAGGAGGAGCCGAGGTCCCACAGAAAATGAAAAAAGCAGCTTGCAACATTTGTACCGTTGACCCTGACCAGCTAGCCAAATTAGAGGAAGCACTGCAGGGAAGCCCATGGGAGGCTGAACCTTCCCCAAGCCCGTCCAGTCCCTCTCACAGATCTCAAGGGATCCTGCCCAGCAGTGGGTCCGAAGACTTGTTGTGGAGATGGGGCGCCTTAGAGGCTTATCAGAATTTTGTTTTTGAAGAAGACAGGTTCCGTAGTGTGCAGATTGCAAATCACATTTGCACTTTAATCCAGAAGGGCAATGCAATTGTTCGGTGGAAGCTGTATAATTGCATATTTAATCCCGTGCTCCAAAGAGGCGTCGAGTTAGCACGTCACTGTCAACACCTTAGCATTACTTCAGCTCAGGCCCATGTGTGCAGCCATCATAACCAGTGTTTGCCTCCAGAAGTGCTTCAGATTTACTTAAAAACTCTGCCTGCTCTGCTTAAATCAAGGTTTGTATGTGCGCGTGGGTGCAGATATTTTTTTCTTGTATGCTTTTGAATGTCTTGACCTTTTATTCTTTCCTAGGATTTAAGTTTAGTTTAACAACAAAGAATGAATGTTCCCATCTCAGGTCAGATTTTTTTGTTTTTTTTACCTTGATTGATTGATTGATCTATTTATTTCATTTTACTGGAGGGGTTATAGGGCAGAGCATAGAGCCATTGATTTTAATTTCTCAGTGGGGAAAAAAAGTGAAGTTTAAATATATCGCTGAGGGGAAAAAAATGGACACAACATAGATACCCAACAGCAGGGGCAAGGTTAAATTAATTAATTTATATTTACTTGGTAGAATATTTATTAGTCATTAAAAAGAATGTTTACAAAGAGCTTATAATGTTTTATAAAACATACAAAATTAAAAATATCACCCACTTATTTACAACTTTGTAAACTATGTACATACCTAAAATGCTAATTATTTGTCAGGACAGTAGATTTAAGGGAATTGTTATTTCTCAAATACCATAGCCACCTTTATTATGTATACAGTGCATACAGAAAAATATAGAAAATACAGATAAGCAAAAAGAAGAAAAATAAAATTACTTAGAATTCTACCAATGAGTGTTTTAGATTTTGTGATTGTCAAGTACTTAAAAAATAATTTTATGAATAAAGCTAGCTTCTGATAGTCTGGCCTTTCAAATTAATGCATATATCATTTTAAAAACATAATAAAATATAACCTATCATTATCTTTACAGTTTTTTTTTTTTTAAATTTCTGACATTCTGACATTGTTTAAAAAGAACTGACTTTATTCAAAAGTTTTGTAACTCTTTGGTATATTTGTGGGCACCCTGGATCTTTGCTGAGCTGATTTATATTAGTTATTACTAGGATTCCAGTGATCCAGTCCCGAGAATCTCACCTGAGACAGGGCTGAAAATCTTCAGCTCGGTAGTTTGGTTCCTTCCCTTTGTGAGGGGCAGGTGTAAAACAAAAAGTCTTGATAGACCATTGGGCAGACAAACAAATGGACACACAAATGCCTCCCTGCTTGCAGCATTCGTCCATCTGAAGTGTGGAGGTGGTTGTGGCATTTAGAACTTGTATAGAATCTGCCGTTTGGGGAAAAGTATTTTTCCCTGAATTGTTTCATTTAACTTGGGATGCATGTGATCCAGTCTTTCTAAATGATGCTTGAGTCATTGCAGTGTTTAAAGAAGGATGTGAAAGCAAGTAGAAAGTAATTGGAGATCCTCATCTAATGATGAATGTTGGCAAAATAATTGATGAATTGGATGATAGTATACCACGTGCAACAATGACATATTTAAATGGTATATTTGCCTCTGTATAAATGACGTTTTGTTTGTAAAATCTCGTGTATTTTTTTTCCCTCACAGGGTAATAAGAGATTTGTTTTTAAGTCGTAATGGAGTAAGTCAAATAATTGAATTAAATTACTTAGATGATGTTCGAAGTCATTCCCTAAAAGCATTTGAAACTCTGATAATCAGCCTAGGGGAACAACAAAAAGATTCTTCAATTCCAGGTATTGATGGGCTAGACGGCGAACAGAAGGAATTGTCATCTTTAAATGCAGGTACTTCCTTTCGTAACCAGCAAGCTTATTCAGATTCTCCTCAGAGTCTTAGCAAATTTTATGCCAGCCTCAAAGACACTTATCCAAGGAAACGGAAGTTTGTTCATCAGGATGTTCATATCAACATGATAAACCTGTTCCTCTGTGTGGCATTCTTATGTGTAAGTAAAGAAGCAGAATCTGATAGAGAGTCGGCCAACGATTCCGAAGATACTTCGGGCTATGACAGTACAGCGAGCGAGCCTTTCCATCATATGCCGCCATGTTTATCTCCTGAGAGCCTTGTCTTGCCTTCTCCCAAACACATGCACCAAGCGGCAGACATTTGGTCCATGTGTCGTTGGATCTACATGTTGAGTCCAGTTTTCCAGAAACAGTTTTATAGGCTTGGTGGTTTCCAAGCGTGCCATAAATTAATATTTATGATCATACAGAAACTGTTCAGAAGTCATGAAGAAGAGCAAGGAAGAAAGGAAGGAGACCTACATGTACATGAAAACCAAGATTTAAATAGAACTTCTCAATCTGAGATCACTGTGAAGGAAGATCTATCATCTTTGACTATAAAAAGAGACTCCATGCCATCAGGAATGGGTAGTCCAAAACAGAGTGCTGACAGTTTAGGTAAATTAGAGTCACAGCATATCTCTTCCAAAAATACGGGCCATGTTTCAGCTACTGAAGCTGCTCCTGAGGAAGCAAAGGTATTTATGAGTCAAGAAAGTGAGACCTCACTTCAGAGCATACGACTTCTGGAAGCCCTTTTGGCCATTTGTCTTCATAGTACCAGAGCTAGTCAGCAAAAGATGGAATTAGAGTTACCTAATCAGGTAATAACTTGGTCCTTTGTTCAGTTATTATGTAATATATATGTATGTGTATAGAAATTTTTTTTTCTTTTTTTTGTTTTTTCTTATTTTTTAATGTTTATTTATTTTTGAGAGAGAGACAGAGTGCGAATGGGGGAAGGACAGAGAGAGAGGGAGACACAGAATCCAAAGCAGCCTTCATCCAGGCTCCAAGCTGTCAGCACAGAGCCCGACATGGGGCGCGAACTCACCAACTGTGAGATCATGACCCGAGCCAAAGTCGGACACTTAACCGACTGAGCCACCCAGGTGCCCTGTTTTTGGGTTTTTTTTCCTTTTTTTTTAAAGTTCTTTGTTTTTAAGTTTCTTTGTTTTAAAGGTCATTTTGTTTTTCCAAAGATTGTGTTTTGAGAAGCTCCTGTATGGTTAACACAGTACCAGGAATTGGGGAGGACAGAGGAGTACATGACCCAGTTCTTGCCCTCAGGAAGCTTACAGTTTAGTTTGGCATGCAAAATCCGCGTATGTCAAAGTTACCAACCCTGAAAGGCATTAGATATGCATTAAATGTCATGAGTGATCGTGGACTTTGTGTTTCAAAGTTCAAACTTTGCAGTCTCGGTGTCATGCTGTCTGGTGCCCTGCTCAGATCCCCTTTACCCCGCTGATGCACCCGTCTGCCATCTGCTACAAGGGCTCACATCTGCACTCATCTCCCAAGGACTGCCCTTGGCTCATGGAAATGCTCCTTCTATAGATGCCTGGGAAGGGTGCCCATAGCCAGTGATGGATGGATGTAGCTGTGCAGAGTGGGGACAATCTTTGTGGTGTAGTTCAGCCTCCAGAGCTTCCGATGGAATTGGGCTGGGGCTCTGCAGTTATTCTGAAATGACCTCTTGGCGTGGATTTTCCCCGCAACATAGCCTGCCTCCCTCATGACCTTACAGATTTCTCCTGGGAGCACCTCTCAACTAAAAAAGGAATCCTCAGTTTCAGGCCCTGCTTCTAAGGAAACTTCAAATATGGCAGATCGCCTGTTCATAACTCATCCCTAACTGTTCTGTCAGCCAACAGTCTCTCCCTACTACAGTCCCTGTCTCCCTATTTCCTCCTGTCTAAAAACTCGCGATGTTTCCACATTGCTCACAGTTAAAACCCAAACTCCTTAGGATAGCACACAAAGCCCTTCAGTGTCTTGTTTCCACTTCCTTGCCTGGCTTCATTGCCTGCCATCCTTCATCATGCTGCCGTCAGCCGTATGGAGCTAGCCAATAGCTTCTCAAGATGCCACTCTTTAGTAGTACTTCTGTACTTCTGTGCCTACTTTTCTGCCTAGTATACTCTCTCCCTCTGTATGTGTGCTGCCCACCTCCGTTCTTTATGGTCCATCTCACACAACCCCTCCCCTGGGTGTCCCCTGGGACACTTTTGACAGGTCTCTCAGGCAGCTTCTCCCTTTTTGTCTCTCAGAGAACTTTGTTTATAGCTCTAGTATGGTCATCATGATATCTTGCCAATGTGTATCTGTTTCTTTCGCTGGACGGAGGCAATTCCTTAAGGGAGAAGTCAGTTTCGTTTCCATCTTTATGGCTTCATTGCCTAATATAGGTACATAGATAAGCAGCAAGAGTTTCCTTCAAAGACAGAAGGGAGGGAGTAAAGAAGGGAGAGGGAGGGAGGGATTAGAATATAAGTGCTTCTTTGACTGTTATGGAATCTCTAAGAATAAGGCATTTGTAAAATGTAGAGGTGGTTAATCAAAACTCTGAAGTTTCAACTATTTTTTTTGTATGTGATATAGTCAATTTATGATACATTGAAATTCAGAATGAAATAAGATGAGTAAAGCATTTGATAAATAAGTGTTATTAATTATAACAGGATATTTGTATAGGGCTGGGTATTTATAGTCATTTTACTTTCGTATCTGCTGCAAATAAATGTACTAATAACTTTGTACATCTTAAGTAAATATTTATTTTGTCATTATTTAATGTTTTAAGCACGTTATTAATATTCTTAGTATCCTTTATTTTACCTTAGAATTTGTCTGTGGAAAACATACTGTTTGAAATGAGGGACCATCTCTCCCAGTCAAAGGTGATTGAAACAGAATTAGCAAAGCCTTTATTTGATGCCCTGCTTCGAGTCGCACTGGGGAATCACTCGGTAGATTTTGACCACCATGATGCCATGACTGAGAAGGTATGGATAACATTCAGTTGTGTTTTTTAGGTATGACTAGCAGAGGCAGACGGGCATGGGATGGGACCAGCCACTGATGAATGTGGTTAGAACACGGGCCAGGATCTGGTCATATCTCCTTCTGTGAGTCATATCTCCATCACGTGGGATGGACAGTATTCACTCAGTGCCCCATTTCATGAAAAGCAGGAGAGCAATGTGACGTGCTTGTTTTCATCTAATCTGGCAGTTTACTGACAAATTGCTCTCAGTGAGACAGAAATGTATTATTTGATTTGCTAAGTCTCGCGTATAACCGATAGTTTATTAAATGATCATTCAGGCGTGGTGATGACTCAGCTCTCTTTTCTGATCCTATATTGGCACAGTTAATATTTCTAGAACTCTCTATTCACTTTAATTTTAAATCACTCAACATAAAAATGACTAGTACTTGCATAGAAATTAGCACAGTTTTTCAGTCATTCATGTTGGCATTTTTTTTCTAAAAGAACTATTTTAATATTTTTCCTGAAACCGTGATGCATATTTAGTTTACTTCCCTCTCCTTTCCTGTTTCTTTTACCTTCAATTGTCACCTGTCCTTTATGTAACTTCTCTCTTAATTTCTCAGTCTAGCCATGTATATGACATTTTATAATCTTCTGCCGTAATATTTTATGTTGCTGTTTGTCAGAACTTTAAAAACTTACTGAAGTAGCTACTAATGCCTTCATCATGCTCCTGGATCAGTTGGTTAACTGGAAAATGTTACAATACCTCCTTTAATCTACCTTCTATTAATGTTGCAGTGATAAAGCACTATGAGATTCTGTAAGTGAAAATGTTTTCTAAAGTGAATATCTTAGTAGCATTTTTATGAGAAAAGCAAGATTTCAGGCTGCACGATACTACACAGGAAGTTAATGCTGGATTCTTGATTTCTGAGAATCAAGAATATATGTAGATAGTCTCATTCTGAAATCTTAAAATTAATCCCTTTGAACAATTTTCCTGTCTACTCTGGTTATCTAATTTATGAAACATTTCATTTATAAAAATCCTATGGAAAAATCTTTTTCCATGAACAAATGTGGAAAAATGGTATTTATTTACTAGCATTAAGTTGTAAGAAGTATAATTCCACCTCATTGTGGTTTTTGGTCATTTGCTATTGTACAACTAGTGTGAAATTTCACAGACCTCTTTTTCAGTAAAACTGAAATGACCTATAGCTTACTCTGTTACAGACCCCCATTTTGGAGGTGTTAATAAAGTCAAGAGATTCTGGAAAATCTTGCTGCATGAAATTCATAATTTATAGTGCTTAATATTGATTCCTGAGATTTTTTTCATAAAGAAAACACTGAAGCTATCCTCAAAATCATTTTTGAGTAATAAATATTCTATTATTAAAAATGAGCAAATATTACTACTTTTGCCTTCTAACTGCACCAATCTTATAGAGTCATCAGTCTGAAGAAGGATTGTCATCCCAACCTGGTGATTTTTCGGAAGAAGCTGAGGATTCTCAGTGTTGTAGTCTTAAACTTTTGGCTGAAGAAGAAGGTTATGAAGCAGATAGTGAAAGCAACCCTGAGGACAGTGAAACCCGAGATGATGGTAAAATATCACTGAAGTACTTGTGGTTGGATTTGCAAGTCAGATTATTACTTAGAAAAATGGTTATAATAATACCACCTCGGAATTTTGTATTGCCTTGCAATTTAAAAGAGGCATTGCTCCGTTTTATTTGATCTCAACAGTAAATTCTGGCACTTGTATATGGGACTTAAAACAGATATATTTTGGTATGACAAACATTAACTGAATGCCTGAGAATACAGGGTATAGCAAGTCCCTGCTTTCATATATATTCCAGTAGAAAAAACAAGCAATAGGTGTCAGAAGTGAAGAGTATCAAGAAATAAAAGGGCTTGATAGGCGCATCGCATAGCAAGTATTCTTTCATTCATTTGTGTACCATAAAGAGAGTGAAAACAAGAAAAGCACAGCCACTAATTGAAAGAATATGCATATGTGTATATGTATATACACACACACATACTCATATAGCTTACTTGATTTATTAAACTCTTCTTGTTTGTTTCCAGTTTTATTAAGAAATAATTGACATACATCACTGTGTAAGTTTAAGTTACACAGCATGATGGTTTCATTTACATCTATTGTGAAATGATTACCACCATAGTATCAGTTAACATCCGTCATCTTATATAGGTACAATCAAAAGGAAAGAAGAAGAAATTTCTCCTTGTGATGAGAACTCTTAGGTTCTGTTCTGCTGACAACTTTCTTCTATATCATACAGCAGTGTAGGGGCGCCTGGGTGGCTCAGTCAGTTAAGTGTCTGACTTCAGCTCAGGTCATGATCTCATGGTTTGTGGGTTCGAGCCCCACGTTGTACTCTGTTCTGTTCTGACAGCTTGGAGCCTGGAGCCCGCTTCAGATTCTGTGTCTCCCTCTCTCTCTGCCTCTCCCCCACTCACGCCCTGTCTCTCAAAAATAAATAAACATTAACAAAAAATGTTTATATCATATAGCAGTGTTAACTATGGCTATCATGTTGTCCATTACATCCCTAGTACTTATTTATCGTATAACTTCAAATTTATACCTTTTCAATTTTTTTTCCATTTCCCCCTCCCCCCACCTTCTGAGGCAGTGCTTTCGAAAAAATATTGCTTGGGGCGCGTGGGTGGCTCAGTCGGTTAAGCGTCCGACTTCGGCTCAGGTCATGATCTCACAGCTCGTGGTTTCGAGCCCCGCGTCAGGCTCTGTGCTGATAGCTCAGAGACTGGAGCCTGCTTCGGATTCTGTGTCTCCCTCTCACTCTGACCCTCCCCTATTCATGCTCTGTCTCTCTCTGTCTCAAAAATAAATAAACGTCAAAAAAAAAAAAACTTTAAAAAAAAAAAGAAAAGAAAAAAATAATGCTTTAATGGGGTTGGCTTTACCAGAGTACTAACGTTTTATGGCAGACTTCCCCCTTTTTATAGGTTTGTCAACTAGCTCTTTTAAAATATTTGTTTTAATGTTTATATTTGTTTTTGAGACAGAGCATGAGTGGGGCAGGGGCAGAGAGAGGGGGAGAGATAAAGAATCCAAAGCAGGCTCCAGGCTCCAAGCTGTCAGCACAGAACCTGACGCAGGGCTCGAACTTGTCAACCAGGAGATCATGACCTGAGCCAAAGTCTGATACTCAACCGACTGAGCCACCCAGGCGCCCCTCAACTAGATCTTAATTTAAAGAACTCCAGTCCACATAGACATTTATACATTTCTTGACTACATGAGCATTTTTTTAAAAGATCCCAAGCAGTCACTTTTAAGAGCACATCGGTTAAATTTTCCAAAATGTAATATTTGGTGACAGTGTCTATCTTTCTTACTTATGAAGAAGTCAAAGTAAAGGATTCACCCAACCACTAGCCAAGCCTATTATTTTCACAGAGATATGGGCAGGCAAATGAACCCCCCTGTGATTTAGGTATTTTGGCAGCAGAAAGTTTGGGATAGTGGTTTTTTCCACTTGTGCCAGAGGAATGTGTTAAATCTGTATCACTTGTCTATAAAATTTACTGTTGATATTTGTAATTCTGTTGAAGACCAGAACTACTTTTAAGCCACTCACTTATCTTCAAATATCCACAAGCCTTGAGTATTCAGGATACTTACTGTAATCAAAAGGCACCTTGTAGGAAAGGGCATCGTGAGAATCTTCTTATAAATAGCACTTTGCCACAAGATCTCCTAAATGTTAAATGAGATTTGAAATATTTATTCCGTGTTTAGGGAATAAAAACAATCTTTTCTTTTCCCCTGTCAGGTGTAGACGTAAAGCCTGAAGTAGAAGTTTTCAGCGCATCAGGCAATCCGAAGGACTTACTTGAAAACCTCACAGATGGGGAAATAATATATCCTGAGATTTTTATGCTGGAATTAAATTTGCTTTCTGCTGGTAAAGCCAAACTTGATGTACTTGTCCATGTATTTGAGAGTTTTTTGAAAATCATCAGACAGAAAGAAAAGAATATATTTCTCCTCATGCAACAGGTAAAAGATGCATTTAGTTAAATGTGATCAGTATTTATCATATTCATGCCCCAGTTACTCATCTCTTTATTTTGAACCCAACTTGCCTGAAAATTATTTGAGATGACTACTTAATCTTTTATAATGCCTCAGGTATGTTTTTACCTATGAGTGGTAAAATCTGAAAATATTTTAACTCCATGGTCCTCTAAAGGAGCATAAAAAAAATTAATGTCATTGGCTAACTAATCCTAGTATATTTCTGAGAATGGGTGATAGTTTTAAAATTACATTGAATTTTAATATGGTCATTGTTTTTGAAAAATCAGAAAACAAAAACAGTATAAAAAAATGTATACACCACCTAAAAAAAAAGATAATGAAAAGTATGTAATTATATACATAGCATTCTTTCCAGTTATTTTAAAGTATTTATATATGTATATACAGTAAACTATCAATTTATTGTGACATTACCATTGCTTCATGCTTTCATGAGGTAAGAAATTTAATTTCTTATGTTTTGTTTTTTTAATCTTCAGGGAACTGTGAAAAATCTTTTAGGAGGGTTCTTGAGTATTTTAACACAGGCTGATTCTGATTTTCAAGGTGCGTTGAAACCGTTAGTTTTACACAATAGCTTTAAAATTATTTTGTTGTTATGTGAAATGAAGAGTTGATAATAATGGCTTTCGCTGGCATAGTGCTCTGTGGTTCCAAAAGTAGCTTTATATGCATCATCTCTCTTGTTCCCCAGAAACACCCAATAGAATAGACGTGTTATAAGCATCTTGATTTTATAGAGAGCAAGCTCTGGATTCCAAGGGACTGAGTGAGTTGTTCAGGGTCATGTACGTAGAAGTGGCATTACAGCAACTGTAGTCTAAACACTGTGTTGCTGCTTCATCAGATACTGAGTGCCACTCTCCACTCAGTACTTTCACAGACGTTTGAGGAATTCGTAATGAGTATATAAATTGGCTATATTATATATAATAGATAGAAACCTAGCTTTTAGTTGGAGAAATCTAGATTTTAGTTGGAGAAGCATAACACGCATGAAACGTTAATTCAGGTTTGTCAGATGTTTCCTCATGATTAAATTCAAGTTACACGTTTTTGGCAAATAGACCTCATAAGTTATGTGCCTTTTGCGTGTGTCGTATTGTGGTTTGTGTATCTGTATCTTATTACTGTGATGTTGACTTTGATCGCTTGGTTAAAGTGGTGTCTTGTTGAGTTTCTCCATTGTAAAGTTGCTGTTTACTGTGGTATTTGCCAAATAGCTATTTTCTATTCCCATTATTACTTCTGTATTTATTAATTGGGATTGTACTGTAAAGAAAAGTTTTTCCTCTTCTTCCATTTACTTGTTTAGTGTATGGGTATGTTTATATTTGTTGTGGTAGACACTTTATTGTGGATCCTTTTGAGCTGAAGACTTATTTCTAGCTTAGCTCTGAGAAATTCTATTATATTACCTTTTAATAACAGCTTTATTGAGATATAATTCATATACTATGCAGTTCACCCATTTAAAATATGCAGTTTAGTGTCTTTTAGTATATTCACAGTTAGGCAACCATCACCACTTTTTTCCTATTCTGAATAATGCCATGAGCACTCATGTACTAGTTTTCACATGGACATATGTTTTCATTTCTTTTGGGTCCAGGGGTAACTCTATGTATAACTAGATGAGGAACAGCCAGACTGTTTTCCAAAGTGGCTGACTTATTTTACATTCCCACCAGTAGAATATGAGGATTCTTGTCTCTTCACATCCTTGCCAACACTTGTCATTACCTATGTTTTTGGTTACATCCATCCTAGTGGGTGTGACATGATATCTCATTGTGGTTTTGATTTGCATGTTTCTGATGGCCAATGTTGTTAGTCCTATTTTCTTGTGTTTATTGGCCATCTGTGTATCTTCCTTGGATATCTTTGGAGAGATTTCTATTCAGTCCTTTACCCATTTTTATTTTGGATAATTTGTGGTTTTAATCATCGAATTGTAAGAGATTTCATGTATTCTAGGTAAAAACCCCTTATCAGAAGTGCGATTTGCACATATTTTCTCCCAGTCTTTGGCTTTATCTTTCATGTTCTTGATGGTATACTTTGAAACACAAATTTTTTATTTTGACGAAGTCCAATTTATCTATTTTTGCATTTGTCACAATGCTTTTGGTGTCATATCTAGAAAGGTCTAACAGTCACAGAAATTTAGTATTTTTTTTAATTTAAAAAATTTTTAAATTTTTATTTGAGAGAGAGAGACTGAGTGCACAAGATGGGGAGCGAGGCAGAGGTGGGGGAGAGAGAGAGAGACAGACAGACAGACAGACGTCTAAGCAGACCCCATGCTCAGCGCAGAGCCCAATGTGGGGCTCGATCCCACAACCCTGGGATCATGACCTGAGCCAAAATCCAGGCACCCTGAGACTTAGTATTTTTAAAAATAATTTTCTCTTCTCTGTGTTTTATGCTCTCTTCTTTTTTACATCCTAATTGTAATCTTAGGCCTTCTTGGATTGACCTTGCATTGTCTTAGCTTTCCTCTCACATTATCTACTTCTCTCTTTTTGTGCTGTGTTTTGGGAGATTTCTTCAATTCTATTCCAACCTTTTGTCCAATTTTTAATTTTGGCAATTATCTTTTAATATTTAAGAGCTTCTTTTCATTTGATTTTTTGGTTATTCCATTTTCACATAAGGATAAAATGTCTTCTTAAATATATCTGGATGTAGGGGCACCTGGATGGCTCAGTTGGTTGAACACCCACATATCTGGATATATATGTGGATCTAGTAATTAACATCTTAGAAAGATATCTTTCCTACCCTAAATTATTTATGTTCTCTCTGGGGTCAGTTTATCAATTTGTCTTTTATATCTTGTTTTTTCTCTTTTATGTTGCTGATTCTCAAATATTTTTTGAACCTTTTATTGCCCATTTCTATTTAAGAAAGCCGTTGGAGCTAATGATGTAAAAGTAAATTTGCTTTCCTATTTGGCATCTTCCCTGAATGGGCAATCTGTTGACAATCCCTGATGACTGAAGTTCCCCAAATACCATAATAAGGAAATCTTTACTTTGGGGGGCCATTAGGGCCACTATTACCCCATAAGACATTCTGTGTACATTAGAAAAGTATTTCCTCGACACATATGGCTTGTGAATAGTGTCTTCGTGCTAAGAAAAAGTCATCCCTTCATCCAGGCCACACAGCCCAATGCCAGGATGCGTGGCTTGGTGAATAGCATTCGGGTTTTATTTTAGTCCCTGTTTTCTCCCTTGGTTAAGCTGCTTGACTTGTCTGCAGACTGTACTTGTATAACTGGTAGCCCTGGTGCTAATGTTCCACTCTCCAGCTCAGCTTTTGCCCTGCAATCCGTTGAGTTTCTTTCAAGAGTTATCAAGGTGTGGGCATAGAAGTCAAAGCTGAGCTACCTGTGCCCTATATTCAGGATCAAGGAGAGAGGTAGGTGCTTCCAGACAAACCTTGTATTAATCCCTGCATTTGTAGCCTCATTCTTCCTCTCCAGAATGTAGACAGACAGATTGGCTCCTCCTCCTCCTCCTCTGAGCCCCTTTGTAATTCAGAGAGATTCTAGGCTGCAGCTTCTCTTATCTCTCTGCTCTTCCATCTTCAAGAAATGTTTTTAAGTCTGATGTGCTCCCAATGCCCACTGACTCCCCCCTTTTATTGCTGTTATGGATCTCTTTTCTTCTTGTAATTCTGTACTTTTAGTTCAGCAAGTTTTCAGTAGTAGACAAAGAAATATAAATATATATCTCTATCCCCTCATTTTGAACTGGTACCTATCTGTGTTGAACTTAAAAAAAAGTCTAAGCACCTATATATACTTTATTTTGATCATATTACTTCTCCCCTTCCACCCCCCATGATTATCTAACACTTTATTTGATAGTGTTTTTTAAAATCAGAATCCTAGTTAGGTTCATACGTTACAGTAAGTAGATATGTCTCAACTCTTTTATTCTGTGGATGTCTACTCTCAGTCCTTGAATTTTGTTGCTGTTGTTGTTAAAGAAGCCAGGTCTTTTGTCATGAGGCGTCTCCTGCATTCTGAGTTTTGGTGATTATGTCCCCGGGAGGTTGTTTAACATGATCCTTTCTCCCTTATATTTCCTTTCACTGGTAGTAAGACCTAGAAACCTAATCAGATTTAGGTTCCATTTTTTTTTTTTAACAAAGTGTTTTAATGTTTATTTATTTTTGAAGAGACAGAGACAGAACATGAGCAGGGGAGGGGCAGAGAGAGAGGGAGGCACAGATCCAAGGCAGGCTCCCGGCTCTGAGCTGTCAGCACATAGCCCAACGCGGGGCTCAAACTCACAAACTGTGAGATCATGACCTGAGCTGAAGTCGGTCACTTAACCAAGTGAGTCACCCAGGTGACCCTACTAGGTTCCATTTTTTGACCAGAATATTTTACAGGCAGGAGTCCGTGCCTCCAACCTGAGGCACATAATGTCTGGTCGTCTCTTTTGGGGAGGTGCTAGGAGCCATGGATGCTCATAGCCTAGGGACTGCAAAATGGTAACATGCTGTTATTTCATCTTCTTTGATAAACGGGAATACTTAAAGAAAACTTGCTGTCATCAACTATTTGGTTACCCTGAGATAGAGTTCATAAAGGAAAGGCAGGAGAAATACTTAATTATTTTCCTTTATTGACTAGTTTTCATAGTTCTTACTCTACAACCTTTCATGGGTTTGTGTTACAGGGTAAAGTCAGTGCTATTTTAGTCTTGTTGCGTCAGTTCACTGCTTCTACAAAACATGATGCTTACACGTGGCTTCTGTTCTCAGGTTGCACATCAAGATTATTTTTGGCATGTCTAAAATGGAGATAATATTTCATTTGTAGGAATTTTTTTGCTGAGGATTAGCTGAGATAATGCATGTAAATGTACTTTGAATGCTAAAATGCGTGCTACAAAAATTAATCACTTTATTCTAAAAAGTTCTGTGAATTTATGTACTACCAATTATATTTTATTCTAAACCCCACAATGGAATAAAGAAAGCGTTCAAAATAGTTTGTGATATTTAATTATCTTCATAATCTTTAATATGTACACTTTTATCTATGTCATCTAATTAGAAAGTAATACTTATAATTTAAAGTTTCAAGATGAGAAGGTAGCAGACTATTTTATGGTATTTAACAGTGTCAACTTACTTGACAGATATTGTATTAATTTATGCTTCTTTAAATAATACCTTTACTGGGAACTAACCAATCTTTAAGAAAAGTTGGGGTGGGGGGGTTGTCACTGGGTTGGTTGGTTTGCATTTAATCATATTGCTATTTTTTCAGCACATTTTTGGATTATTAGATTGTTTATAATCCACTGAAGATGTGAAACTAGTATTTGATCCCTTTCAGTGAAATTGTTTGTTCTGTGTCTTTAATTTTGTATTGGCTTTAATTTTTCCCCCCCTATCTTTCTTTAATTTAGCATGCCAAAGAATATTGGTGGATCTTTTGGTATCTTTGATGAGCTCAAGAACGTGTTCGGAAGAGCTAACCCTTCTTTTGAGAATATTTCTGGAGAAATCTCCTTGTACAGTAAATATGCTATAATTTAATTTTTTTCACAGATACCTAATAGGATATTTTAAAACCTATTTGGAAATCACTAAGCTCTCTCTTTTGTTGTGGTAATTATTATACAGTCAACTCCATGTTATTATGTGTGAGATTCTCAATCATTTTATTATTTGCCCACATTTTAACTGTTTCACTTCAGTTTTGGCTAACCAGCCTATCGTTGGGATCATAGTCCCATTACCTCATCCCACCCCCAGTTGTTGTGCTTAAGAAATGCCAAGTAATTTTAATTACTAAAGAGAACTTAATTATGAGTAGTTGTTACCATTTTAAGGATTATCCTTTTTTTTTTTAGAAAATTAGTATCTACTCTTGAGGTATCTTGTATCACTTCTTTCCATTGGTGTAACTTAGTGACTTTTAGACTGTTCTTTGCTGAGAAACTCATTTTTATAATGAGACCTTGACTGGAAGCATATGCAAATCAAACAGAAAACCTGGGAGCTACTTTCTGTGACGCAAGATTAAATGTCACTGAGCCCTGCCCATTTCCCCACCTTACTCCCGCTTGTGGACCCTGAGAGGACTCTATGGAGCACAAGGTTAAAAACCACTGATGTAGACATTTGGTGACTGTAGTTTGGAGTGTTTCTTTTTTAAAACATTTTTAAATGTTTATTCATTTTTGAGAGAGAGAGAGAGAGAGACAGAGAGGCAGAGCATGTAAGTAGGGGAGTGGCAGAGAGAGAGGGAGACACAGAATCCGAAGCAGGCTCCAGGCTCTGAGCTGTCAGCACAGAGCCTGACATGGGGCTCGAGCCCACAAACCTTGAGATCATGACCTGAATCAAAATCGGACACTTAACCCACTGAGCCACCCAGGCACCCCGAAATGTTTCTATTAGTTTCCCTGAGTGCATTTCTCATCATCGTCGTCGTCGTCGTCGTCGTCGTCATCATCATCATCACCATCATCATCATCATCATCATCAATGTTAGCTGTTATTTTATGCATAGGGCATATAATTGGTAGGGCATTGTACTAGGTTACTCTTTTCTACTTTTTTACTTGTCTCCTTAGTCGTTACTTTTCTCTTTAATTAGATGCTCGTTTCCTCTCTTGTCTCTTCTACAGTTCTACACTTCAGTTTAACAAAAAATTTGTAATTTATAAAGAAAACCTAAAAACACTTATTTTGTTTTACCAAAAGCAGATGAAAGAAAATTAATTTGATTAGGGAAAACTCATGTAAAGTAAGTTGGAAAGTAATTGAGCCACTCAATTTTATGAAGTCAGTCATGTTAGAAATATCATCCAGAAATCTGGAGAATTTGTCAGGTGTCTGGTTCTGTGCTTCACTTAAAAATAATTGAGAGACGGGCACCCAGGTGGCTCAGTCAGTTGAGTGTCTGACTTTTGCTTTTGGCTTGGGTCACGATCCAAGAAATCATGACGTCAAGCCCCACATCGGGCTCTACGCTGAATGTGGAGCCTGCTTGGGATTCTCTCTGGCTCTTCCTCTGCCCCTCTCCCCTACCCATGCTCTCTCTCTCTCTAAAAAAATAAATAAATAAAATAAAGTAAAATAAACAGTAAAATTGAGAGAAACAACTATAGTCTACTTAGAAATAAACATCTTTCTTTGGTAGAAATGATTCCAGATATAATTACTGTAGTTAATTTCTTTTGTTTTTATTAAAAAGTTTTTTTAGTTTATTTTTTGAGAGAGAGAGAGAGAGCAAGGAAGGAGCAGAGGGAGAGGGAGACAGAGAATCTGGCAGCACAGACTGTCCTTTATAACCAGAATTTCAAAATTGTTATGTACCTTATTAACATAATCCTGACGTTTTGTTTTGCTTTTTCTCTAGGAAGTTCTTCTTTTGGGTATTCTGAAAATTATCGAAAGCGACATTGCTATGAGCCCTTCACAGTATCTAACCTTCCCTTTACTGCATACGCCAAATTTCAGCAATGGCGTTTCGTCACAAAGGAGTCCTGGGATTCTGAACAGTAAGGCCCTGGGATTATTACGGAGAGCACAGAGTTCGCAGAGCAGGAAAGAGGCCGACAGTGAAAGTTTCCCCCAGCGGCTGCTCTCCTCCTGGCACGTAGCCCCAGTGCACTTGCCGTTGCTGGGGCAGAACTGCTGGCCACACCTGTCAGAAGGGTTCAGCGTCTCTCTGTGGTTTAGCGTGGAGCGCATCCACGAAGCGGAGAGTGCCACGGAGAAAGGAAAGAAGATAAAGAAAAGAAACAAGTCCTTAATGTCGCGGGACAGTAGTTTGGATGGCGCAGGTATGATGTTCCCGCTGTTATCTGTTGTCTGTTTCACTGAGCTTTTTCACGTGGGCATTTGGGTTGAGCTGTAAGGACGTGGGGATTTCTCACTGGCTCTGGACATGTGCTTCGTGCTAGGTGCCTTAGTGATGGCAGGCCCTGCCTCCCCAAAGCCTGGCTGGTGAGATGGCTTCAAAAACCCTACTTTCTTTTGTACTTTGGCCTTGGGGCTGGAGGTAGGGGCTGCGGCGGAGGGACCCGCACGTGTACAACTGCCGTGGGGATCACCAGCCCCATTTCCTGCCTCTTTCCTGCTCCCATCACTGGATTAGGGTGATTCCTGGTGTGAGAGAAGTAAAGGAAGAAGCCCGAGAGCCACTCTTCTGTCCTTCTGTCCCCTTCTCCCCAGGCCCCAGGAGCCCCCAGGAGCCCCCATCTCATCTCCTTTCTCTCTCTTAGCTCAGCTCTCCTCCTCGCGCCACATCGTTCCGCAGCGCCCCTCTCCTAGTTCCTGTCACATTGCGTTTGAGTGAGTCAGCCTTTCTCCACGGTTAGAATCATTTCCATTCCAGTACTTTCTATAACCGATCCGATCTCTGTTCTGCCGCCACGAAACTGGGTCTGGTTCCTCATATGACGAGGGCAGGAAGGACCTGTTCGTTAAAAAGCAGTTTATGGTGGTGAGAAGCCAAGCAGGTCGGCTAATTGTTAGGGTCCATGGGATGGATGAAATGACTGGATGAGACAGCTGGTTAGGGGTCACATGGAGGTCCTGGCCGCAGGGGCTCTTCCCGGGGCAAAGCTGACGCATCCCACTGGCTCCCTGCTTCGGAACACTAGGCCTTCGGGCAAGGTCCTGCACCACTGACACTGATAGAAAAGAAATCCTTAATGACGTTGTCAGGATGGGAGAGTGAGAAGCGTCACCTGACGTCCGCAGCTGGAACTCGGAATCCACTTCTTCAGACACATTTCCGTGTTGTTAGCATAGTGTACTTCTGCACTTTTGCGGGTTAGCCTAGGAAGCCAAACTTAAAACAAAACAAAACAAAACAAAAACAAATAGTTCTAGCATTTTCTTTTGTGAGTTGAACTTTGCCACTAAGGATTGATAGCTCTGCCGCTGCCCCGTGTACTTTGAGTGCTTCCTGTATGTGCATTACTTTGCCCCACTCTTTCTACTTACGTTTTCAATCTAATCTTCACAACAGTTCGGTAAGGTGAGTGCTCGCACTGTCCATATTCACAGATGATATGAAACAGCATGACCAGTTTATATAGCTGGTAAGTGATGGGGAGGGATTTAGACTCACCTATATTTAATTCAGAGCTTGAGCGCCACCCCTGTACTGTAAACTGTGCAGATCTCCTTCTCAGATTTAAGTGGGGGCAATCACAATGCAGACAGTCTCTGATCAAATGAAATAAGTATACACAATGACCTGAGAAAAAGTGGAGCAGTGGGCAATTAAAAACATTTTTTTATTGTAGCAATATATTAGAAGACACATATTTTGACATATGACAATTCTGCATCAACATTAAAAAAGAACATTTAAAAATAGTATATATACCAAAATTTTGAAGGGAGAGTTGAAGAAGATATTATAGTGATGACACATCCTTTGCCCTAAACCAACTTTGTGACCTTGAGCAAGTTACTTAATCTCTCAGCACCTCAATTCTGTCATCCTCTAAATGGGGACAATAAAATTTACCTCAGAAGATTGTTGTATTAACTATTTGTTATATTTCTACTTTACAGTAGCTGGGTACACACTGGTTTCTGTTCTGGTCTTTTATTTATGCAACGTCAGATTTGATATGGAAACATTAGTAGCACATCAGATATGAATTCTCTATACATCTCCTATCTTGGGCAATAGTCCTCAAAATAATGAATTTAGGGGGAATATTCTTAAAAATTGGTGGTGTTTATACTTGTTGGAAAATGGCAACAAATATATAAGCAGTCTAATAGCTGGTAGTGTTCATCTTTTCTGAAAGTCTGAGCCCTTGGACATGCATTTTGTATTTTGGTGCATCTTCATTAACATAGCTCTATGTGAAGTCAGGCAGTGTAGTAACAGTGTAGATGGCTTGAGGATTCAGTGTGGTGAGAAACCACTTGAAGTCAAGATGAATAACCAGATAGCCCAAAGCATATGGCATTACCTTAGCTCGCCTTAGAATAACATTTTAGAGTTTCAGAATCACTTAGCAATTATATGCAAAGATGATTCATCAGGGAGTCTAAACAAAGAATATATTCAAACAGCACGATTTTTCAAAAATCAAATTTTTTTTAAATCATGCTATTGTAATAATCATAGGATGATTTTTGGTCGTGCATGTGACAGTGGTGTGTGCTCTGTGGGCCAGGGTCTGTAATGTCAGAGTGACCGAATCCAATCAATAAGAGAAATGTGGCACGGTTTGTAATAGGTCACCACAGTGACATCACAATGATCTGTTCATTCCCACAATTAGCCCTTAATTATCGTATATTTTGAAGACTTTAATAACTTCCAGTGTACCCAGTTACTGTCTTCACTCCTGGTGCTTTTTTGGAATTAACATCTCAAGTTTGGGAATATTGTTTGGAACATCCAGGTAAATAATTTACTGCAAATGAACAACCATGCTTTGTATTCTTTTAAATTCACGTTTCCCCTCATTTTATCAACTGCTTTACTGATTATTCTAACGTCTTTTTATCATAGAGAACAACAGACTGGAAGGTGCCGAGTACATAAATCCTGGTGAAAAGCTCATAGAAGAAGGATGTATTCATATGATTTCCTTGGGATCCAAAGCTCTGATGATGCAAGTGTGGGCTGATGCCCGCAATGGCACTTTTATCTTCCGGTATCGATTATCCTCAACCCCCTGCGAATAGATCGCATATTTAAATAATTTAGATGAGACATTGATGTGAAAGCTAATAAAGATAATTACAGCAAATCAGAAAACTGTTTTTAAAAAGATACATTCTAACAAGTATTAATACCACCTCTGTAACAATATATTATTCTATCCAAAAATCTATAACTAAACTCTGAAAGTAGATTATGTTAATTCTCAATTAGATTTTAGACCCATGCTCACTGAAGTCTTATCTATGGAAATATTCTATCAGATTGCAATCGCCTTAAGATGTTATTATCAGACAGCTGGTTTCCATGCAGATTATATGTTTAATAGCCATTACCTGATAAACTTCAATTCTTCTTGCAGTCTTGTCTTTTTTTCTTACCTCTTTTGTTAACTGGTATACAAATCTTTTAGTTGGATTGAATGAGTATGATACAATTTTTATAAAACATTAAACAAAAATTGGTATTTAGAGGATATATGCTTTTTGTTTTAAAGGTTACTTGGTATTTTGTATGCATTATATCCTAATTCTCTCAGCAATCCCTCCAAGTAGGATAGACCCCCTAGTACATCTTGGCATTTAGACATTTATGTACAACATGTATTAATTTTTGTATGAACCAAAAATTACACTTAATTTCTAAAAGGGCAATGACTGTATAAATAGTAACAATTCAGGGGCACCTGGGTGGCTCAGTCAGTTAAGTGTCCCACTCTTGGTTTCGGCTCAGGTCATGATCTCACGGTTTGTGAGTTCGAGCCCCACATCAGGCTCCGTGCTGACAGTGCGGAGCCTGCTTGGGATTCTCTCTCTCTCCCTCTCTCTTTGCCCCTCTCCCGCTTGCTCTATCTCTCTCAAAAATAAATAAAGTAAAACATTTAATAAATAGTAACAATACATTTTTTTTTCAAATTGAATTTTGAAAATTAATGCCTAAATTATTCACACCAGCAAATGAGCTTCATCTATTTTAGTTCGTGAATTGAGGTAATAATATAATAAAATAACTAAGCAGATTTTATGGTGTAAAACAAAGACCTACTGACTTTTCAAATTAGTTTAAAAATAGAACCGGGGCACCTCGGTGGCCTAGTCAGTTAAGCCTCCAGCTTCAACTCAGGTCATGAGCTCATGGTTCGTGGGTTCGAACCTTGGCATTGGGCTCTGTGCTGACAGCCCAGAGCCTGGAGCCTGCTTGGGATTCTGTGCCTCCCTCTCTGTCCCTCCCTGGCTCGTGCTCAGTCTCTCTCTGTCTCTCAAAAATAAACATTAAAGGGGCGCCTGGGTGGCGCAGTCGGTTAAGCATCCGATTTCAGCCAGGTCACGATCTCGCGGTCCGTGAGTTCGAGCCCCGCGTCGGGCTCTGGGCTGATGGCTCAGAGCCTGGAGCCTGTTTCCGATTCTGTGTCTCCCTCTCTCTCTGCCCCTCCCCCGTTCATGCTCTGTCTCTCTCTGTCCCAAAAATAAATAAAAAACGTTGAAAAAAAAAAATTAAAAAAAAAAAATAAACATAAAAAAAAATAGAACTGATTTTTGGGGCACCTGGGTGGCTCAGTCAGATGAGTGTCTGACTCTTGATGTCAGCCCAGGTCATGATCTCATGGTTTGTGAGACTAAGCTCACATTGGGCTCTGCAATGACAGTGCAGAGCCTGCTTGGGATTCTCTCTCTCCCTCTTTCTCTGCCTCTCCCCTGCTGTGCGCGCTCTCTCTCTCTCTCTCTCTCAGTCAAAATAAATAAACTTTAGAAAAAATAGAACTGATTTTTAGTCTAATTCAAATACCTGGAATTATAGCTATTAGACATTTATTAAATATTGAGATCAGAAATTTCATGTTTTCAGCCTATACTTTTTCTCTTTTTTGTAGTATGTGCATGGATTCAAACGATGACATGAAAGCTATTTTACTGGCACAGGTTGAATCACAGGAGAATATTTTCGTCCCCAGCAAATGGCAACACTTGGTCCTCACCTACCTACAGCAGCCCCAAGGGAAGAAGAATAACCATGGGAAAATCTCCATATGGATCTCTGGGCAGAGGTAGGAAACGTTTTTAGTAAATACTTACTAACTTCCATTAAAATTTTAAGTTTAGTTTGTCATAGCTTCTGAAGCAGATCACAGGAAACTATAGATACGATGTGCTGTATGTTAATGCAGGAGTCTGTGTCAGAGTCGGATACTTTTTCCTGTGTATCACTTTAATACAAAATTAATCTCTCATGCAAGTTAATACTTGGGTTTGAGGGAACATGCAGAAAACTGACATTTAGATGTTTATATAGAATATATGATAGATCAAGGAACAGAACCTATAGTTTGGTCTTTCATGCCTACAGATTTATAAAATGAATCCACAAGGAATTACTTCAATTAAGTGGATAATAATGCTAAGACCTAAATTAAGTCAGGGTTTCAAAAGAAATTAGAATGACCGGAGCAAAATTTAAGCTAGTGTGTATCACGTAATAGATTAAAATGGGGTCCTAGGGGCGCCTGGGTGGCGCAGTCGGTTAAGCGTCCGACTTCAGCCAGGTCACGATCTCGCGGTCTGTGAGTTCGAGCCCCGCGTCGGGCTCTGGGCTGATGGCTCAGAGCCTGGAGCCTGTTTCCGATTCTGTGTCTCCCTCTCTCTCTGCCCCTCGCCCGTTCATGCTCTGTCTCTCTCTGTCCCAAAAATAAATAAACGTTGAAAAAAAAAATTAAAAAATAAAATAAAATAAAATAAAATGGGGTCCTAGAACATGCCATGTGATAGATTCAGGTATACTGTGTGATTTTTACCGACCAGGAGAATTGTGGGTCAAGTTAATAAGAGTTGTGTTCTGGAATATCTTAATGTAAAATAAGCCAGAGAGAACTATAAAGTATCTTGGATTTGTAAGAGTTGCGAAGTATTTTATGAATGAAGTAACCATGAAAGGGGATACAGAATTGGATAGTGGCGCGGCATGGGACAGGATCAAGCTGGCTGGAAGGAAGAGTCTGAGTTCAGTAATGAGAAGGAAAAGCAATGGGTGTGGTCATGCTACCTGATAGGCAAGTTATGCATGTCAAGATGAGGAGGCTAGATTTAATCGCATGGACTATAAAATATTTCATACCTGTTATGTTGCACACCTTTTGCTAGGTGCCTTACATGCCTTATCTCCCAATTCTCTTAAAAATCCCTCGAAGTAGATAAGACCACAGAAATAACATATGCCCTTAGCATAAATGAGCCGATTCTTATTCATTCATTTGTTCATCCATTAAATATTTATTGAGGAATTGCCGTGTGCCCAGCGTGCTTGTATCAGGCCTGAGGGCAATGGTAAACAAGACTTGGCACTGAGAATAAACTGAGGGTTGATGGGGCGGGGGGGAGTGGGAAGGAGGGGACAGTGGGTGATGGGCATGGAGGAGGGCACCTGCTGGGATGAGCACTGGGTGTTGTATGGAAACCAATTTGACAATAAATTTCATATAAAAAAAAAAAAAGACTTGGGTTCCATGCCTTCTTGGAACTCACAGTCTAATGGGGAAGCAGACAAGGAGCAAACACAATGAAATGATTATATCCAAATCATGACAGATACTGTGGAGGTAACAAACAGGTCCCCAGAGAGAAAATATCAGGTTTGCTACTTAAAAGGTAGATCAGGGAAGGCGTCTTTGGGAAAGGATTATTTAAGCTGAGACCTCGAGGGGAGACGGGACGTGCTCTGAGCAGGGGAGAGGCAGAGCCTTCCAGGCAGAGGGGAAGGCCCGTGGAAGCCAAGGGAAAGCTGTGTGCTGGCTCATTGCTGGAAGGGAGGCTGTCAAGTTGACTGCTTAGAGCTGTCCAGCCTCAATGCCAGAGGAAGGCAGAGGACAGGGGGCTTGTGAGTGGCTTTAGGGGAGTCCCTCCCCAGGGTCCACCACAGGAAAGAACAGGCTTTGGGAACAAAACCAAGGCTTCAGTTTTTGTTTATTCATTTCAAAAAATCCATGAAAATATGTCATTGAAGCTTCCATATTCTAAATAAAATATTTTCTGAGGAGTTCTCAGACTTCAACCAATTAGTAAAATTTTTTTTCAGAACCTTGAGTTAGGTCAGTTGGAGTTGGGGACAGGGCTGTGCCTAGCGAGCCTCTTTCTCATGGACCCTCTCCTCATTTCACGAGCTCTCAACATGTGGCAGGAACTGTCTGAAACACTTCACACGGATGACCTCATTTGGTCCTCCTGACAACACTAGGAAGAAAGTATATTGTTTTCTCTATGTTACATATGAGGCAATTGAGAGAGACCCAGAGCGGGTAAAGTCATGCCACAAGTATGGGGTACAGCTGAAACCTGAACCCAGATACAGCCCATGCCTTAGAACCCTGTGTTTTGCCACCCCAACAGCCTTTTTGTGAATCAGACCACCTGACAGGTATAGGAGTCATAAACTAACTAGACATGTTCAGAATGAGGGTTTAGATGTTCATTGTGGATGGTTGGTGAGCATAGCAATTCATATATTTCTACATTACTTTGAAGGAATTTTTTTTTTGCCATTGGTACAAAGTGATGATTTCATCTGTTGAGAGCAACGAGCAAGTGACCAAGGACGAATATATTATTCTGTTGATTTAAACTTGGTACTTTCTGAATTAATAGAATAATTTCTATAAATAATATATTTCAGGAGAACATTTTCAATAGCATGTAACACTGAAAACAAATTATTAATAGTTTATATTCTTATTTAATGAACAGCACACAAATGTGGTAGGAATATATGGCACATAGTAGGTACTTAACATTTGTTGAATTCATCTTGCAGAGTGTTCTTTACCCTTAAAAACTGTATTAAGTCATACTGCCAATAGGTGGCAATAGTGTTTCGGTCACGGCCATGTATTTGGTTCAAGAAAGATGCATGCAATCTGGAAATGATCTCACTGTATTGCTGTATGTCTGTTATACCTCAATAAAAAAAAGTTATCTCACATTTTTATCAGAAAATATTTCTATTAAAATAGTTACATTTTTATGTTAAATATAAAACAGAAAGCCTTAGGGAAAAGTTTTTAAATTTAAATAAATTGACATACCAACATAGAATTTCTTGGTAAATTCTATGAACATTAGCATATTCTAAGTCTTTATCTTATTCACAAACTTTGCCTTTATAAGTTACCTTCATTATCTTTATATGCAGCTTAAAATATTCCCCCAAAAGGGGTAGAACTTGGCACTCCGGACTTCCAACTGGATGATGAAATCCTCTCGTCGTGTGTGTCTCTCTTTGAGGAAGTGTCAGTTTACTTTTTCCTACTCTGTCTTTTGTAAGGATTCCTGTAAATACAACAGACTAACCCAAACTCTATGACTGAGCATTGAAAAAAATAGAAAATGCAGAAAAGCATTGCATTTCAGTGGCTAGTCAGAACCAAACCTTGAGAAATGATACTCCTTTTCTGAGTAGTCTTTGATGGCTTCATAGAAGGTGATGTTTTAGGAATGGTTTACCAAGGTGGGAGACTTCTTGGTAAAATTAGGGGGAGGTGGTTGGTTTGTATTTGTAAACCAGGAAGGCGCATGTGCAGAGGTCGAATGGCAAAGAAAACTTGCCTCAGGTGTCCGGTCCCTCCTGCCATGGCCTGCTGCGGGGCCATCAGGCATGTCTGTTTTACTCCCCTCTTTCTGGAATTTGTGTACTGCTAGCACTGGGGACCAGGAGACAGCAGAATCCACTCTCTTTCTCCCCATCACCAACTGTTTGATACTGAACCGAGAACATTGTTCAAGAACTTCCCATTATTAAACATTTCTACTTTTAAACTATTCAAGTCCTCACTGAAGTAATGGATTTAACTTTGTTTTTAACACAGGAAACCTGATGTTACTTTGGACTTTATGCTTCCGAGAAGAACAAGCTTGTCATCTGATAGCAATAAAACATTTTGCATGATTGGCCACTGTTCATCATCCCAAGAAGAGTTTTTGCGATTGGCTGGGAAATGGGACCTGGGAAATTTACTCCTCTTCAACGGTATACTTTTTTCCTTCAAAGCGTTTCCAGTTTCTTCTTTCAGTTAACAAGTATTAAACTAGTAAATTATCCTGGATAATAATCCAGGATATTAATCCCTATTCCTTCACTTGTACTTAGTAAGTATTACATTTCCTAGATACCAAGATGCACTTCTAAAATATTTCAACATTTTTATAATATAGATGTTTCTTAGAATTGATATATATGTTTAATGCAAGGGTGTACGTCATACCTCCCACCAGCCCCCCCCTAAAGGGAAGCGCATATCAAATCAATTTTGTTTTATAATCTAGGAAAATACAGTATTGACAAGTAAACTTAGAATGATTATCTCTCTTACTCATAATTTTAGTATATTCTTTTTTTTAATTTTCTTAATGTTTATTTTTGCGAGAGAGAGAGAGAGAGACAGAGTACAAGTGGGGGAGGGGCAGAGAGCAAAGGAGACACAGAATCCAAAGCAGGCTCCAGGCTCTGAGTAGTCAGCACAGAGCCCGATACAGGGCTCGAACCCATGGACCATGAGATCATGACCCGAGCCAAAGGCAGATGCTTAACCAACTGAGCCACCCAGGCAGCCCAATTTTAGTATATTCTGTAAGAATATCAAATTTTAGGGAAAAAAAGAAATATATGATTTAAAAATATATAAAAAACTTAAAAATAAAAATAAAAAATGTATATCACTAAACCTGGCACATAATAGCATTCAGGGAGCGTTTATTGAATAGATAGAAGAATGGAGGAATGAGATATCAATTCATATTTATTTCAAAAAAGAATTTACTGAAGTATGGTTTCCATTTATTTAAAAAAGGCAAAACAAAACCAAAGTAACTGTTTTCTATCTGAAGGAAAAAATAGAAATTTTATTATTTTATTTTATCACAAGCTTCACAGTTAACTTTATGTGTATTAATTCATTTCCCGTCCATACTTGGCATAGGTTATTTGCTCATGACACCAATTTGGAATGTGAGACTTTATCAATTTTATAGAGATAAAAGAATCTGACAAAAATAACTAACTCTTGATTTCTTGCTTTTTATGAAAAATTCTGGTTGGAGTATGATAAATAAATAACTTTATTTTCTTGTTCAGGAGCTAAGATTGATTCACAAGAGGCCTTTTATCTATATGCTTGTGGACCCAACCATACATCTATAATGCCATGTAAATATGGCAAGCCTGCGAATGACTTCTCCAAATATATTAATAAGGACATTTTGCGATGTGAAAAAATCAGAGAACTTTTTATGACCAAGAAGGAAGTGGACATTGGTCTCTTAATTGTAAGTTTTCATTTCATAAGTTTAAACTTTTTAGTAACTGATAATTCATGGTTATAAAATGTGTAATTAGCTATGAATTAGATTTCTAAAGTTTCTCTTCTTTCTTACTCAACATTTTCTTTCCTTAAGAACATGTTTCTTTCTTAAAAAAAAAAAAAAAAAAGCAACCTGAAATACTCAGAATTTGTTTTCGGGTTTCAAATGTTTATTCCCTTTTCCTTAGAACTATATTTCCATACGAAGCATTAGTTTAGTTTATACGTACTAATCATTCAAGAAAAATGTTTATGATATGGTGAAAATATAACATCTGTTAGCGTAAAAAAAATTGCTCATTACATTTCATTTCCATACTTATAAATAAGTAGTAATTTTTATTTATAGTATTATTTTTATTTATAAATATTCCGATTTTAAAATATTTATTCTTTGATATCAGTAACAACCAGGAATTTTGCTTGCAAAATATTGCTGACTCTGGTTATATGAGACTCTCATGTTGTTTTTTTATACACTATTGTAATTTTTTGTCCAAGTGTATAGTTCAGGAGTTTGTGGTAGATATTTTTCATTATAGCAACTAGAAAGCTGAGCCTTCGTAGTCTTAGAAGATCTACTAAAAACTGGTAGATCTGGCCATGAAACTGGGTTCCTTCTCTTGCTTCTTATGAGAGGTACAGTTATAGGTCAGAGATTTTACTTGAAGGAGACTACTAGTTTGGAATGTATTTTGTTGTTGTTGTTGTTGCTGCTGTTGTTAATGAGATGTGTATTGCGCAATCAAAATAAATTGTATTTTAAAGCTGTAACATTTGACTAAAGGAACGGAGAAGTTCTAGCATAGATATTTTGTAAAATACATGTTAAGTCTTAAGTGGTGTTAAATATGTAACTGTGGTAAAGCGGATAGAGAGTAGATACGTATGGAATTTGACTTATGATCTGATATTGTGTATACAATAGTTTTCTCCCTAAGGAGTATCCAAAAAGGGGGGTTGGGAGCATTTGGGCTGTCCATTATGATTGGGTGATGACCAGGGATGCTACATGTTCTGCAATGCAAGGGCAGTATTATATAGAGCACAGAATTATCCTACCCCAAATGTGTCACCATTAAGAAAACATGCTTTATGGGGCGCCTGGGTGGCGCAGTCGGTTAAGCGTCCGACTTCAGCCAGGTCACGATCTCGCGGTCCGTGAGTTCGAGCACCGCGTCAGGCTCTGGGCTGATGGCTCAGAGCCTGGAGCCTGTTTCCGATTCTGTGTCTCCCTCTCTCTCTGCCCCTCCCCCGTTCATGCTCTGTCTCTCTCTGTCCCAAAAAAAATAAATAAACGTTGAAAAAAAAAAAAAAAGAAAAAGAAAACATGCTTTAGGGAAATGTTTCTCAAACCTAAGCGTACAGCAGAGTCACCCAGAGGATTTATTAAAACACAAGTTGTTGGGCCAGACTTTTGGATTCAGGGGTCTGAAGTGTAGCCCAAGCAATTTGCATTTTTAACAAATCCCAGACAATGCTGTTGGCTGCTGCTTGCTGGTTCAGGACCACACGTTGAGAATCTATGCTTTAGGCAGACCAAGGAGTTACACAACCAGTGTTTGTTCAAATAATAATTTTAACTCTCTAGTTTTTGGTTAATCCATTTGTTTTCACACACACACACACACACACACACACACACACATTTCCTTAATCCTTTTATTTTGCTTGAAAAGAATATATTGAAGTCATAAGATTTAGCATAAATTATCACAAATGAAAATTCTAAGGATTTGATGCGACAACTGTTTTTAGAAAGCAAATTTTTTTTAATTTTTTTTTTTTTTAACACTTATTTATTTCTGAGACAGAGAGAGAGACAGAGCATGAACGGGGGAGGGGCAGAGAGAGAGGGAGACACAGAATCGGAAGCAGGCTCCAGGCTCTGAGCCATCAGACCAGAGCCCGACGCGGGGCTCGAACTCACGGAGTGCAAGATCGTGACCTGGCTGAAGTCGGACGCTTAACCGACTGCGCCACCCAGGCGCCCCTAGAAAGCAAATTTTTAAGCCTGATTTAGTAATTTGGGGATTATGAGTTCATGAGCGAAAAGTCTGGCAAGCCGCTGGTGCCAGGTGGGAGTTGTTTCACGTAGATGAACGTTCGTCAGCTTTCTGTTGAAAACTACTGCAGGTTTAAGATTTTGTTTTACCTAGCATATCATATACAGTAAGACCGTGTTGTCACTTTAGTTGGTATGCAAATATGCTAGTTGATGTCTGGATGAAATTGTGTTTAAGTTTAAATCGCCATGGTTGAAAATGATCACAGCCTAAGGCCCCCACGGCTTCTGGGAGAAAACACTGAACCAGGGTACATGATTTCCCTAAGCCTGAGTGCCCCACCGGAGTCAGAACCTGATCGAAACTGCCCTCTGCGTGGGAGAAATATTGAAAATTCTATTCAGTTTTAGTAGGAATGCTGATAGTCTGGAATTTTATTCTGGTAGGAAGATCTGACGTAGGGTCACTTGTAAATGAGTAGCCAGCTTGTGAACAAACACATTCCCCAAAGCAAAAAATTTGAATACATTGATGCAGAGTTCCCATCTCAAAAGGTTGTCAAGATTGGTTAATATTTGTAAGTGCAAAGAACAGTGCCTGGTATGTAATGAGTGTGGTGTGTAAGACTCAGCTGTTCTTAGTAGTAACAGTGTAATTTCGTGTTTATTCTAAAATGGTTAAACCTGGAATCTTCTCAGCCTTGACAAGGTTTATACAATTGTTCGCTGCTATTGAAACTGATCTTCTCCTTTGTGAGGAGCCATCTTGCTTCCCACATTCATCTTTGTTTCGTGTACCGTCTATCAAAGAGAACAATTTGTTGGGTAACTTTTCACTTTGAAATGCTTGTTTGCTGGTTGATAACTTACTTTTGTCAATTTTGTTTAGTTGCTAAAGGAATATATTTGTGTTTCAGGAAAGTCTTTCCGTTGTTTACACAACTAACTGTCCTGCTCAGTATACCATCTATGAGCCAGTTATTAGACTTAAAGGCCAGATGAAAACCCAACTTTCTCAAAGGCCCTTCAGCTCAAAAGAAGTTCAGAGCATCTTGTTAGAACCTCATTATCTAAAGAATCTCCGGCCTACGGAATGTAAAACTATTCAAGGCGTCCTGCACGAGATCGGTGGAACTGGTATATTTGTTTTTCTCTTTGCTAGGGTAAGAATCACTAATTATGGTTTTATCTGAAACCAAACTACTTCTTTAATACTGTTAAATTTCAGTGTTGTTTTTTTTTTTTTTTAAATTTTTTTTTTCAACGTTTATTTATTTTTGGGACAGAGAGAGACAGAGCATGAACGGGGGAGGGGCAGAGAGAGAGGGAGACACAGAATCGGAAACAGGCTCCAGGCTCTGAGCCATCAGCCCAGAGCCTGACGCGGGGCTCAAACTCCCGGACCGCGAGATCGTGACCTGGCTGAAGTCGGACGCTTAACCGACTGCGCCACCCAGGCGCCCCTCAGTGTTTTTTTTTTAATTACAGAAACAGTTATACATCAACTGTATTAAACTTTTAAGATAAAGAAATCATGTTGTTTATGATGTCATCAAGCTTTCTGCCACACGTGGTGTGAAAATTTCTCTTAACTTATGGAGATTTTAGAAGTTTTCTATTATCCAGAAATGTAATTAAGACAATTAAATGTGATATATACAAGATTTAATGGGGCATCTGGTTGGCTCCGTCGGTAGAGCAGGCGACTCTTGATCTCTGTCGGGGTCATGAGTTCAAGCCCCACATCAGGCATAGAGATTACATTAATAAAACAAGTAAATAAATACATAAGATTTAAATTGTCAATGAGAGGAGGAATACATATTATAGTAACAAAAAGAAGAAAGATGTTCTTTGGACAAGATTGGGTGCATTCAAGGTGGCATGGCCGTAGACAAGGAATGTATTCTTTAAAATAAGGTTTGTGAAGCCTGTTTTTCCCAAGCTTCCAGCTGCTTGGGGAAAAAAAAAAAAAACCCAAGGGTCAGCAAGTAACTCCCCAAAAAATAATTTGAGTTTGTTCAGCTTTCTTAAAGACAAGGAGAAATATAAAAAGTTTGACTTGTGTCATGAGTACTATATTAGAATAAATTGTTTAAATTATCTGTTCTACTTAGTCGTCTCAGGGTGGGGACAATATCTTTCCTGACATAGAGTAGATAATCAATAAATATAGACTGACTATTTACAGGGATCGCTGAAATCCAAAATCAGGAGTACAAATGGTACTAATCATCTCCTTCCTCAAGGCCCATATCCTTGTTTAAATAAAGCAGGCTTGGGGCGCCTGGGTGGCGCAGTCGGTTAAGCGTCCGACTTCAGCCAGGTCATGATCTCGCAGTCCGTGAGTTCGAGCCCCGTGTCAGGCTCTGGGCTGATGGCTCAGAGCCTGGAGCCTGTTTCCGATTCTGTGTCTCCCTCTCTCTCTGCCCCTCCCCTGTTCATGCTCTGTCTCTCTCTGTCCCAAAAATAAATAAACGTTGAAAAAAAAAAAATTTAAGTAAAGCACGCTTGATCTTCTTTCCTCAGAATTTGACTCCTAAGTGTAACTTCTGCAACATTTGCAAATTTCCACAGCCTCCCCAACTGGATTTTTTTCCTTCAGTGGGACCACCTTTGATTAATTTTGCAATAATGGGCATATCAGTGTGTGTTATTATCATTACCATTCTTATAAATATTTTGTCAGCATTGACTCACCATACTCTAACCTGTTTTTTCTTCTTCCTTTTTCAAACTCTTTTTTTCATCCAGTATCTAGTTGAGTAGATTTTCCCTTCGTGTTTTAAAATGAAAAGCTCTTTAACTCATCAACATTCTGTGATCAAATTTTATAACTTATAGTTTCAAAATGTATATCCTTGGTTTTTGTTCTTTCATCAAGTTATTACACATAATTTTGTTATGATTACTCTCACACAATGACTAGATCCTAGAGAAAATGGCTCATCTTTTACACACATTCAGGATCTTGCCAATAAGACTTCTAAAGTACATTGTAACACTTAAAACTTAGAAACTTTCTTTAGTATTTTTCCTTCTCTGCTACAAAAAGAAAATTCAGTCTCCTTAAAAACCTTACATGTGTTGGGGCGCCTGGGTGGCTCAGCCAGTTAAGTGTCTGACTTCAGCTCAAGTCATGATCTCACACTTTGTGAGTTCTAGGCTCCCTGCTGTCAGCACAGAGCCTGCTTGGGATCCTCTGGCCCCGTCTCTCGCTGCCCCTCCCTCTCTCTTTCTCAAAAATAAATAAACATTAAAAAAAAAACCCAAAAAACAAAAAAACCTTCCATGCATAGCCTACCTTTTGAAACAGATCTCTGCCATCCAACCAAATAAGCAAACTGCAGCCTCCAAGCTGTACCAGGAACTTCGAGTTTTAGACCCTCACCTGTCTCTTGTCTCTCGCTCCCAGTCACCTGCTGTTCCTACTTTCTAGGATTTTACTGTCTTTCCAGGCCATCTTCTCTCCATTTAGACTTCCCTAACCCAAGCAGAGTAGAGTTAGGAGTAGTTTCTGTGCCCTTGTGACATTCATACTGTCTCATTCTTCTTTGCCTTTAATCGTGATAGTAAGATGTGTCTTTCTTATACATAGTAGTTGTAGAAATCACTGGTTTAATTGAAGTACAAGGCAAATCTCTGGTTTTCATACATACATCTTGTCTTTTGACTAGATAGTAGGCCCCACTGGGGGCACGTATCATGCCTTTACTTCTTTGTTATCTCCCACAGCATATAACGCACAGCCTATCTGTCGATTCACTGAAATGACATTTGCTGACATTTCAAATCACTAATAAAATGCTACTGACTTATACAGTTGTGTTATTTTAGTTCATTTATACTATATTCAAGAGACTAAAATTGTAGGATTTATGTCTTTCAGTTTTGTTTATAATTCTTAAATGATGACAAAGTGTGAGCAAAAAAAAAATAGCTTTCAAATGAAACTGATGGTTTGATGTTATATAATAATATATAATCCCACATGTTAAATTTTTCTCTCAATAAATTATTTTTTAGGTTGTGGAACTCAGCAACTGTGAAGAAACTCAAGCATTAGCACTGAGAGTTATACTCTCATTAATTAAATACAACCAACAGAGAATACATGAATTAGAAAATTGTAATGGACTTTCCATGATTCATCAGGTGTTGATTAAACAAAAATGCATTGTTGGTTTTCATGTTTTGAAGGTATGTCCTCATAAAATTTATTCTCATAGTTTCATATGCAATGAGACTTCTCTTCATTATAGTCTTCCGACAATAGAGTTTCATGTTTCGGTTATTCCTGAAGAAAATGAAGGAAACTCAACAGAGTATATTTAACCAAACTAAGATGCTCTTCTGGCTTTCTTCATCATTAACATAATTACATTTTTGTCTTCTTTCAAACATTTGAGAAGAGTGAGAGAAAAAAATTAACTCCTAGAATTTGAGATCTGGATGAAGTGTTGCTATCCCTTAGGGGCTGGCCCCTGCTTCTGTAGAACGCTGAAATTAAGACCCACAGAGACACTGTTGTTTGCTTCAGCTCCCAGTTACGGAAGAGAACCTAGTTCTCTGGACAACTAGTACTGTGCCATTTCCAGTAGGCAGTGCTGATAGTTAGTTTTCTAAGGTTATATTAGTTTTTATTTTGATCCAGCTATCATCAGATACTTAAATACCTTTCTAGCTAAAAGCACTTGGTAACATTGTGAAAATAGTTGTCTGAGGGTACTAGTACTAAGGCAAAAGACTGCTTTCACCCATGCCCTCAAGATCCATACATTTATGGCATGAATCCTTAGTACTTTTTGGAAAAGGTTTCAAAGCCTAACAGATTCATTGAATTTAAAAAAGAAAAATAGAAAAATAAATAAATAAAATGGAATGTTTGTTTTACCCATGTTTGAAACTGAATAATCATTTATAAATATTTCAAAGTTTGTGTTTTTCTAATTATTTGAACTGTTTTGCAAAACAAATTAAAGACACTCTGTGAAGGTTGAATTCTTCACTAGTCTTCCTGTGAATTTAATGTTATGACTGCAAAGATGGAAAGAATAATGTTTCTGTTGAATTTTTAGATTAATCAGTTATTAATGCATCTTGTATTAACGCTGATTTTCCACAGACTCTTTTTGAAGGTTGCTGTGGTGAAGATATCATTCATGTCAACGAGAGTGGAGAGTTTAAGTTGGATGTAGAGTCTAATGCTATAATCCAAGATGTTAAACTGCTAGAGGAGCTCCTGCTTGACTGGAAGATATGGAATAAAGCCAAGGCATGTGCTTTTATTTTTAATGGTAAAAAACATATGACATGAATTTACCCTCGTCACAATTTGTAAGCATACCATATGGTATTAACTACATACACTGTGTCGAACAGCAGGTATCTAAGACTTTTCCGTCTTGCTTGGCTGCAACTGCCCCCGTCGCACACCCCCCATCTCTCCTGCCCTCTGCCCCTCTCCCTGGCAGCCACCATACCGCTTTCTGTTTCTAAGGGCTTGATTACTTTAGATATGTCGTAGAAGCGGAACCATTCAGTATTTGTCTTTTTGTGATTGGCTGTTTCACTTAGGATATGTCTTTAAGGTTCA
Source organism: Puma concolor (assembly GCF_028749965.1). Taxonomy (NCBI): domain Eukaryota; kingdom Metazoa; phylum Chordata; class Mammalia; order Carnivora; family Felidae; genus Puma; species Puma concolor. Next base: position 12,930,360 of record NC_141677.1, read on the forward strand.
TCTGTGCTGTAGCACGTGACCAGATTCCTTTCTTTTGTAAGACTGAATAATATCCCATTGTATGTATATGCCACATTTCCTTTATCCATTCTTTCTATTAATAGACATTTAGGTTGCTTCCATATAGTGGATTTTGTGAATGATGTTGCAATGGACTTGGGTGTGTGAATGTTTCTTTGAGATCCTATTTTCAATTCTTTTGGATATATACCCAGAAGTGGGATTGCTGAATCATATATTAATTCTATTTTTAATTTTTTTTTTTTAAAGAGAGAGAGAGAGAGGGAGGGAGAGAGCCCCAAGCAGGCTCTGTGCTGACGGCTCGATCAGGGCTTGATACAGGGCTCGATCCCACAAACTGTGAGATCATGACCTGAACCAAGATCAAGAGTCCCGTGCTTAACCAACTGAGCCACCCAGGTGCTCCTCTGTTTTTAATTTTTTAAGGATCCCCTGCACTGTTTTCCATAAGACCTGCACCATTTTACAATCCCATCACCAAGGTACAAGGATTGCAATTTCTCCACATCTTTGCCAACAATTGTTATCTTCTGGTTTTTTTGATAGTGCCAATCCTATTGGGTATGAGACGATGTTTTATTGTGGTTTTGGTTTGCATTTCCCTGATATTTAGTGACAAGCATCTTTTCATATGCTTGTTGGCCATTTGTATATTTTCTTTGGAGAAATGTCTTTTCAAGTTCTTTGCCCATTTTTCAAATAGACTATTTGATTTTTTGTTATTGAGTTTTAAGAGTCCTCTATGTACTCTAGATATTAATCCTTCATCTGATACATGGTTTGCAAATATTTTCGCCCATTCTGTAGGGTTTTTTTTCACTTTATTGATTGTTTCCTTTGTGCACAGAGAGATGTGTACTTTTTAAAAACTGTTTATTTATTTTGAGGGAGAGAGAGCATGCACACACAAGTGGGAGAGGGGCAGAGAGAGGGAGAGAGAATACCAAGCAGGCTCCACACTGTCAGCAAAGAGGCCGACAGAAAGCTCAATCCCATGACTCTGGGATCATGATCTGAGCTGAAATCAAGAGGCAGATACATAACCAACTGAGCCACCCAGGCACCCCTAGATGAATATTTAAAAGTACATGTCTCTTGGGGTATCTGGGTGGCTCAGTTGGTTAAGCGTCCAACTCTTGGTTTTGGCTCAGGTCACAATCCCAGGGTCATGGGATCAAGCCCCACATTGGGTTCCATGCTGAGTGGGGGGCCTGCTTGGGATTCTTTCTCTCCCTCTGCTCCTCTCCCACTCATGTGTACCCTCTCTCTAAAAAAAATAAATAAATAAAATTAAATACTCATCTAAATTAAATTAAATATTCATCTAATCATTCTTCTAAAGAACAGAACAGACTTACTACTTCAGTGTAATGTTAATTAATGGAAGTGTGGCGATTATTTCCTGTGCAAGGTTTTGAGCAGCCATGGGTAATGCTGAGCTGGAAGGTCAGCATGAGAGCTTGAGCTAACTGGGATTAGCTAAGAGCAGTATGCAGGCTGGAAAACATGGAGCTCATTTGAATCAACTGGGAACTTACATCTATCATAAACTCTGAAAGGGAATCATGCTAAGAGTCTAGAGAGTCAGGTCAAGGTGAGGGAAATGGACACGCTTCTAAGTAGGGGAGCCAAGTTGCCCAGGAGTCATAAAGCTGAATCAGAATATATAGGGAAAGGCTATAAAGTCTTGACTTCATTATAGGCATAAGTTAAGGAACATGGTGTGATCTTAGGTCTAGGCACAGCATCTCAACCACTGGATGATCTTCACAAGGATCCAGCCAGGGAATGAATATAGGACTATTTCCTTTCTGCCCTAGTTTTTAACGATCTTTTTGGTATAAGCTCTTATAAGCTCCTTAGTTGTAGTGTAGACTATAGATTTTCTAGAGTTATTTAGAGCATAACAACATTACCGTCAAACATGATTAAAGACCAATTTATTATACAGGTATTCAGCATACACCTTTAGATTTTTTTTAAAAATCAGGTATTCCTAAATTTGGCAGTAGTCTGCCCAAATTTATTCATTATCAGTAATCTGTTGGAAAGCTGAAAGAAACCTTTGTAATCTATTATTAATAAAGATAAATTTTGATCAAGCATCCTAGAGGACAGAATTATTTTTCTAAATATTCCTATAGAAAATTATATTACAAAAGTATTCTCATATGAAGATATAATCTTCCACTTATAAAATAAATAAGACATGGGGATGCCTATATACAATATAAGGATATAATATGATATATATATTGTGGGCCAAGCCATATCAATAATATGATAACAACTTTGTATAGTGACAGATGGTAACTGTATTTCTCATGGTAACCATTTCATAACATATATAAATATTGATTCACTGTGTTATATACCAGAAATGAATATGATATTGTATGTCAATTATTCTTCAAAAGAAAAAAAAAAAGACATCAAAGAATAGGCAGCCATACATGGGGAAATCTCATAGTGTTGTGTTAAGCAGCTAATTGAACCATTGCTTTTTCTAGATTTTATGGTACTTACAATTTTTAAAACTTTGTAATTTGTCGTGATTTCTTTTCTCATTCTGAATAAATTCTCACTTTCAGACTAAATAATAACCATATATATATATATATATATATATGCATGCATAAAAATATGTGTAACGTTGCATGGGGAAAAAGCAAATGTACAGTGATAGCAGATATAAACAAAGGCAGCATAAATACGAACGTATAGGAAAGAATCAGCTCAGTTGTAGACGGAAGATGGAACCTAACTAAATGGTAGACAGTTGTTTTGGTTAGTATTTCAAAAGAGGATGCTAATTTGAGGTTGTTGATCAAAACACAAAACATTTCTTATTGAATTCAAAAGTGATACAAATACTTCTGTGAATTTGAAATAAGATTTTCTGGGGCTCCTGGGTGGCACAGTCAGTTAAGCGTCCGACTTCGGCTCAGGTCATGATCTTGCGATTTGTGAGTTCTAGCCCCGTGTCGGGCTCCGTGCTGACAGCTCAGAGCCTGGAGCCTACTTCGGATTCTGTGTCTCCCTCTCTCTCTGCCCCTCCCCCGTTCATGCTCTGTCTCTCTCTGTCCCAAAAATAAATAAACGTTGAAATAAGATTTTCTGTCTAATTAATAATTTTTAACTGAGTTTGTCTTTTGTTTTTGGTTGGTTGTTTACTTTGCCACCATTCTGTTTGGTACTGTTTTTTCAGACCGGAGGCAAGTTTTCATACCTGGCCTGCCTTGTGTTCCAAGTTCTCATATGCCTTTTTCTTTTAGGGCCTCGTGGCCCTATCTTATGAGGAGAGAGGCCTGGGTTATAATAATATGATTAAGTCGTTCAATTCCTTGGCCTTTTCATTGTTTGTTACTATCAAATAACAGCAGGAGAAATAGCAAGACCTGTGGCCCAAGCCAGTTAATTTTGTCTTTTGTTAGCGGCTTTGTTAAAAGGTCATTTGGAATAACAAAATGAGGTGAAGATTATCTTTCAATATTGGTTGTCTGTATAAGATTCCTCTTTCTACATTATTGAGTGTAATTTAAGATTGATTCCACATGGGAGAATGATTTTTAAGGGACTTTACAAGGATGTTTGAAGATATACAGTAATTATGCAGAGAATTCTGTTATTTGGACTTAAATCAGCCTAAAATGCAGAATTTTCACATTATCGGTGAGTTTTCTCAACTTAGTACAATTTGTTCTAAAATTATTTACTTAAATGCTGTATACACAAAGAAGCATTGAAGTTTATGCATTTGCAATAATGCTCTTTGAGAACGCATTATTAGTAAACAATTATATTGATCATGTGTGTGTTTTCTCCGTATCGAATAAATCCCTCAAGATAATTCATCTTTTGAAAATACTATGTATTATATATCACAGAAAGGTTAATGTAGTGAAGCATCTAATGCCACATGGAATTCAACGTATTTAGAAATGACCTCCTGACAAAAAATAGTAACAATAATAATAGCCTGGAGTAAATGTTAAGATGTGCTTTTTCAGACACATTTAATCCTTGACCCTGAGTATGTACGCAACGGGTAGACTGAGCTGTTACATGTCTTCTTCTAAAACGCGTGTGGCACGGCTTTCAGTAATCACATGCTGACTGGTGTGTGTTTATTTTCTCAGCGCGGAGCCTGGGAAGCCCTGCTGGCGGCTCTGGAGGTCCTCATCAGAGCAGATCACCAGCAGCACGTCTTCAATATAAAGCAGTTACTGAAGGCTCGCGTGGTCCATCACTTTCTACTGACTTGTCAGGTTTTGCAGGTACTTTCGTAACTCTACTTCGGGGAGATTTTCTGTAATCACTTATTTACTCGCTCAAGGTTATGAACTCAAATTTTTGTGGGATTTCAGTGGAATTTCTTTCTCTTCTCCGCCTTCCCTGATCTCCTGGATCCCTTCTTTCAGCAAACGGCAGAGGACTTTCTCAACCCCCGGCCTCCTACTGCTCAGTCTTCACACTGTCGTCATTCCTAACTCAATCTCAGAAGAACAGCTCTATTTCTGCCTTGTTTCTTTATGCTGGGGCATTTGAGTATCAACCATAGCAAAATGGTTACTTGTCGCAAGCTTGGCACTGTGGCGGTCCGGTAGCCAGTGAGGCCCGTCTGAAGCTTGATTATTGCTGACTGAAACTTACTCCACGCTCCTTAAATAACAAGTGCAAGTGTGTTTTGTTTGACTAAGTGTGAGCTTGCCGAAGATCTCTAGAATTCGCATATTGAAAATGTATCCAAAATATTAAGTGAAAAAGTGGCACCGACCTCACCAGTAGTGTCTGTGCTGTGGCCTGGCTTCTGATTTGATGTTTTGGCTCTGCTTTCACAGCTGCTGTCCTTTTATCAGTTTGGTTGATGTATGAGAATATTTTTCAAGTTCATTTGTTTCTCCAGTGAGGCCTCGAGTAGAACTTGATCAGGTCAGATAAGTACAGATGTTCCCTGGGAGCAGTAATACTATGTTTTTAATGCCTTTGTTTTGGTGACACCAGTGGCTTTCCGTTGCACTTGGGATAAAATCCGGAACCTATGGCAATATTTAAAGAAAGCATGTATGCTCCAGCGACCACTCCAGCCTCATCTCATGCCAGGGCAGCCCCCCTGGTTTTTTTTTTCTCTTCCTTAAAACCTTCCTTAAAAGGTTCCTGAACCTTTTTCGCTCTCAGGGCACATAGTTTTTCTGGTTGAGAAGTTTTTGATCCCATTCTTTCCATCTGGCTGCCCAGCTAATCCTTCATGCCTCCACTTTAAATTTACTTCCTGAGAACCTGAGAAGGAGACGGTGGGTGATGGGTATTGAGGAGGGTACCTTTTGGGATGAGCACTGGGTGTTGTATGGAAACCAATTTGACAATAAATTTCATATATTAAAAATAAATAAATAAATAAATAAATAAATAAATAAATAAATAAATAAATTTACTTCCTGAGAGAAGCCCTCCCTTCTCTTTCCATCTAGTGTAACCCTTTCCCCTCCCTCCACTCGCTCTCTCTCTCTCCACACACATGCATTTGTTAGTGTCACATCGTCATTTATGAAACTATGGTTTATTTCCCTCTGTAAACCTGCTGAGGGCAGGGATAATGTTTTTTCTTGATCTCATTGTAACCCCAGTGCTTGGCACATAATAGGCATCCAATAAATATTCATTGAATGAATCAATTCTAAAAAACAAAAACATTTTATTGCCTTTCTTGGGCCCTGTGGTAAATTATTGTCTTCAGGAATATAATACAGTGATCTCTGAGGCCCCTTGCTTGCTGAATATTTTATGTAACACTTACACAGCAGTTTTTCTCTAAATCAGTTTCTTTGTATATCCACTTTGAAACTTGCTGACTAATTTTCAAAGAACACACAAGACAGTGTGAAGATCTTATTCAGTCTTTCCATGTCAGAAAAGTAACACTTGTAAACTTGGAGATTTCTATATATATATTCTCATTTTCATATATTTATAAAAATGCTAGAAAAATCTAGGTACCCGTTCCATTTCCTGAAAAATATACTTCTTCACCCTTCTTCATTCAGAGAGCCCATTATCCAATTAACAGTTACTAATTAAGAATAGTTTTATATTAGGTATTGTGGGAAGTATGTAAAGAAATGAACTTAATTGTTGCCTTTAATACATCTCAGAGTATTTAAGGAAGATAGGTAAATTGGTAGTTTATTGGATGTGGGGCGATTTCATTAGTTCATGAGTACAGTGCAAAGAACTTGAACTCAGGTGATGAAAACAGGAGTGTAAAAGTAGGGGGCAAATATGAAAGAGATTGTAAAGAGAACTAAGAGGGCTTGATTCTGTCTAAATAGCTGCAGGAGAAGTGAAATATATAATGCACAATTTCAAGCTGGGAATCTGGAAGGATGATAGCATCATCAAAGAAGGAATTGAACACACAAGTTGTGCAGCTTACGCATTCTGCATTTGAGATTATGGTCGGACGTTCGGTGGTCGTGACCACTGGGCACGTAGATGTGCAAGATTCGAACTGGGGAGGGGGATGAGGAGGACAGATGGGGAATTGTGCGCATGGATGTCACAGTGAAGCAATGGAGATGGACAGATGAGCTCTATAAGATAAACAGTGTAGTAAAAGGATCATAGAAAGGCCTGTGGCGGTCACCTCCAGAAATATCCATTTCCAGGTATGAAACAGGAAAAAGGAGCTGTCGAAAGATGTAGAAAGAGTAGTTGAAGAGCTCAGAGAAGAACCAGGAAACAACAAAGTGAAAGCCAAGGGTGGGCAGAGGGGGGAAGGAAAAGGTGGTCTCTCGAGCCAAATAATGTGGAAGGCTCAAAGAAAATGTGGACAGATAAAGGGCCACTGATAGAAATTCTTAATGACCAGGTTTCAGAGACTTTCAGCAGCATGTGTGGTAGACTCATTGGAGACAGTGAGAATAAATTATGATTAAAAAGTTCAGCAGGGAAAGAAAAGAGAAACAGAAAGTTAACAAAAGTTTCCCAAAGTTCAAGTTATGGGATTTTTTTTTTTTTTTTTTTTTAATGATGTAAGATAGCAGTGACTATTTGTAAGGAGTCAGTGGAGAGGACAAGATTGAAGAAACATGGGCCGGGATAGACTTGGGAACGAAGGGCTGAGGTGGTGACCAGGAGGTGGAAGGCACAAGGCAAATGCCACACTATTTGGCTGTGGCAGAGGTAGCCCTGAGTTGGAAGGCAAGAGACCTGTGTGCTTGGCTTGCCTTGGCTAGGCCACTTGGCACTTGTGAGATCTTGGCAGAGGAGTTTGGGCTTTCTTCTGTAGACTCCATGTTCTCTTCTCAAATCTGAGGTTTCAGAGTGAACATCTAGGTTTTAAGTTTTCTGATTCAGGAATACATAAGAGCAAATGAAGAAGAGTGAGTGTGGAGATGTTTCATATATTCGGATGTATCACATGTATAGGGAGAGGGAAGATGGGGAAGTTTAACTCCCTCGGCCTTGATCTAGAGGCCAACTGCTCCCTCCTGGTGGGGTTGGAGGATATAAGTTATTTATTTATGCCCGTCTTTATGTTTAGTAATTACTTGGCACCCTAGCAGGTCTCCCTCTACCAGGCAATCGATGACGCAGTAGAGACGGCTCAGAGGTCTGGGTGTGAGTTGTAGTGGCATTACTTACATGTTTTCTGTGTGGTCAAAGTTAGTCCTACAATCACTTTGAGCTTCACATTCTAGAAAGGAAGGATGCAACCTCTCAGAGCTGTTGTGAGAAAGAGCTTTGCAGACTGGCTCACGGTGCAGGAATGTAACCAGATTTGTCTATTGTGAATTTCCCCTTCTGATCCCATCGTGGGAGTACCGAGGGGTGCCAGTAGTTGTCATAATAGAACGAATAGTAGCTAACATTTATATATGGGGCTTACTGTATGTGAGGCACTCTTCAGAATTTTGTGTCACTTAGCCCTGATGACAACCCTGTGAAGTAACACAATCCTTCCCGTATTATAGAGAAAGAAACTGGGGCATGGAGATATTAAATATGCCCCAAATCACATAGCTAGTGAGTGGAGAAGCCAGAGTGCAAAGCGAGGCGGTTTGGCTCCTGAGCCATGCTCGTGAGTGCCCTGATGTAACTTTGTCTTGTTGGTTAAGATAAATGTGCTAGAATTAAGTTGCCGTCAATTTTAATGAATTTTTAACGACAGGATTGCTTGAATTGGGAAGTAGCAACTCAGTTTAATGGTAAATATGGTCAGATTAGAGTAGTAGACAACACAATTCTGTCTTAAAAGGAGTGTCTTGCTTAAATGAAAAATGTTAGTTAACAGTTCTCTTTAATCTAAAGACAGTTTGATTTTTATTTTTTCAGGAACACAAAGAGGGGCAGCTTACATCCATGCCCCGAGAGGTTTGTAGATCATTTGTGAAAATTATAGCAGAAGTCCTTGGATCTCCTCCAGATTTGGAATTATTGACAATTATCTTCAATTTCCTTTTAGCAGTTCACCCTCCTACTAATACTTACGTTTGTCACAACCCCACAAACTTCTACTTTTCTTTACACATAGGTAGGTATAATCATTTTTATTAGATTTTGGCTATCTTCGTTTTTGTTCTTTTAATTCCCACTCAATTCACATTTGTTTGATATTCATTAAATGGCTCCTATGTGCTAGAACTGCCCTAATTACACACTGGGATTGGGACAGGGCATAGGCCATGGAATGAACCAGACATGGTGTCTGCCTTCAGAGAGCTTCAATGCCAAGAAGAGAGAGGAGACAAATAACTCAAATAACTATAGTAAGAAACAATATATGGTAAGTACCTAATAGATACAAAAGAAGGACTAATTCAATTTTAAAGGAGTGAGGGTTTCATCAGGCAGCTGTGGAGAGAGAAGATTTAATAGATTCTATATCTGACATGGACACTGACAAATTTAGGTACAGTTTGACAGGTGTATTGGAGAATTAGCATTCCAGGTGAAGAGAATGACTTAAAGGGAGAAAAAATAGAGAAAATAAAGAATAATGAATTTTACCTAAATATGCAGGATCTATAAAGGATTAGTGAGAAATAATACCATAAATATAGCTTGGGGGAAAAAAAGGCAGGGGGCGCCTAGGTGCCTCAGTCGGTTAAGTGTCTGACTTCGGCTCATGTTATGATCTCATAGTTCGTGGGTTTGAGCCCCGTATCAGGCTCTGTGCTGACAGCTCAAAGCCTGGAGCTTGCTTCAGATTCTGTGTCTCCTTCTCTCTCCTCCTCCCCCACTCACACTCTTTCTCTTTCTCTCCCTCTCTCAAAAATAAATAAATATGTGTGTGTGTGTGTGTGTGTGTGTGTGTGTACGTATATATATATATATATATATATATATATATATATATATATATATATATAGTTTGGGACCACCATTTATTTATTTTGCCCTGTGAGGCCATATTAAAAGGGTCCTTGAATGAAATGCCAAAGAATTTGGACTTATATTCTATTTAGGGGTGACTGAAGGGTTTTGTTTTGTTGTGTTTATTTGTTTTGAACAAAGAAATATGTTGTAAGTAAATTACTACAATAAGATCCAGGAAAGATAAACTACCGACATAGAAGTGAGTTTGAAGCCCTGAGAACAGACGACACCACTGAATGAAAGTGTAGACACAGAGAAGGAAGAAGGAAGCTAAGGACAGAACGATAAAAAAGAGTAATTAGTAGAAGAGAAGGATGGAACAATCAGAGTTTTAAAAGAACCAGGAAAATGTAATGCAGCAAGAAAGCAAGCGAGAACGTACCTATGAGAAAACTAGATAGGACGTTTAGCATGGAAACTGGTGGTAAAACAGGCATTTAGGAATGTAATAAGTGAATAAAATGATTCAACAGCAGTAAAAATCCAAATGAAATTAAACGACGTGACTTTGTGTTAGGTTCAGCACACAATTTAGTGAATGAAGCACTGTCAAGATTCTGGAAACAGGGTAGTTGCAAAGATGAGTAAGATATGGTCCAGTCCCATAGGAAGCTTCCAGGCTAGTTGAGGGGAAAGAGCCATAAACAAGTAGTTAGTTACATTGTGTGGAAATTGATATAAATATTTCGTTTTCTCATAGTGTAGGGCATAGTGAGGAGATGGTTCCTGGAGGAGATGATGTCTTCTCTGAGTCTTAAAAGTTGAGTAGGAGTTGAAGGGAAGGGACTTCCAGATGAAGCAAATGGCTTGATTGGGAGCTGTGAGAAATCGGTGCTGCCGAAGTGTAATGGGAGAAACAAGCCTGGCAGGGGGTCTAGAGTAAGGGGTCTGGAGACAGATTGTGAAGATTCTCATAGACGAGAAGCTTGGACTTTATGTAGAGTGGTAAGGAGGCAACAGAGAGCCACTGGAAGGTTCTAGGCAGGAGTTGACATCTGACAGAATTCTGATTGCTATGAGGATTTGAGGGTGACCAGATGTCCATCATGAATACCAGTTAGAAGTCTACAACAGGACTCCAGGTGAGAGGCTTAAGTGCCTGAATTATAACATTATGATAGGGATGAGGAGAGTTCAAGAACAGAATCAAGTAGAACCTGGGGACTGAATTGCTGTGGATAAAGAAAAGGTAGTGGTCAAGGGGGGCTCCAGGCTTATACTTGAGAAATGGGTACTTCTGCCAAATGAACCAGAGAACAAAACAGGAGGACTGAATTTAGGACAGGAAGAGCATTCAGATTTAGATTTGTTGCATTTGTGGTGCATTCAATAAATCGAGCAGTTGAATTTATGCGTATGAAGCTCAGAAAGGAAGATTAAGCTGGAGGTATCAATTTTGACTCATATTGGACATTGAAGGGGATATTTAAAACTGCAGGACATAGCACTTTCCTCAAGGAGTAAAGTTAGCTATTAAAATATGAAAGTAACTGTAAGTGTAGTTGGAATTCAAAGAAAATAAAAGTTAATGTGGCAAATAATAGTCAAAAAATCTACACGTAGTAAGAACTATAGTGTGTACTTACATACCAAATGTGCGTTAGTATAAGCTTTGCCATATTTTTCACTTTGAACATCTTTTTGTAAAAATGTATATTGAGTGATTTGCTTTTAAAGTTGTATTTTTGTTTCATCCTTTAAAAAAATTTTACTGTTTTCAAAAATTTGTTTTGATTCCAGATGGCAAGATCTTTCAGGAGAAAGTACAGTCAATCATGTACCTGAGACATTCTAGCAGTGGAGGAAAGTCTGTTACTAGTCCTGGATTTATGGTAATAAGCCCATCTGGTTTTACTGCTTCGCCCCCTGAAGGTAACTATAACAATAATGAAAGCGTAACCCTTCCTGATTTAGCTCTGAGTATTTGTAGATAAATAAATTTTGCATGAGTAACAGTATGATATACTGACATTCAGACCAAATAAATGGAAGGTTAGACTTAAAAATTGTAGAATATATGTAAGGAATCCATTTCACTACTCTCTGGGATCAGGGCTCACACTCAGTATAACCAGAGATACTGCAGAAAACTTAGGAAACAGATGAGGCTCGTGCTGTCTTGTTCTGGAATTCTCTGTTTCCTTTTATCATAGTCATTTGTCTTTCATTAAGCTTCTGATTTATTTTCCCATTTTCTTCAAAAACTGTTTGCCTTACTCTCTCCCTTCTACCTAAACATCGTTTTAGACAATTTCACTCGCCACGTAATGGCCATCCGGTGCTCCAACCTCTCGCCCCTTGACCCTGGGTACCTTTCCTTCTCCTTTATCCACCAGTATGCATGCCTCTGTCTTGGACTTCATCAAGAACACTTCTCACCTCTGAAACTCCAGGATCCCACTCTCTGACAATAACCTCCTCTCTGGTTTCTTTATCACCATCCCGTGTTCCCTTCTGCCTAGTTTCCCTATCCAGCCTACATCTCATTAGCCAGTCATTTCCTGGACACAGTCGTCAACTCCCTCGTCCCCTTGGCCTTTTGGCATTCTTGACCTAAAAACCCCAACCTTGCTTCCATCTAACCATCCCCATACTGCTGAAAGCTGCTAGAGAGAATCCCTGTCTTTACAAGGGTCTCCAACTGTAGCTGGCCTTTTAATGCTGCCCTGTAGTTTTTCAGTAAGTTCAAAATCAATTCCCTCTTCTCTTTCCATAGCAAGTCTATTCAAGTCTTTAAGCTTAAATCTTTAAGACAGTACTTTTCTGTCTTCCTAATTCACTCTTAACAGACTACCTCATCTCTAATAGAGAAAACAGTAGGTAGGTACGTGTTTCCTAGTTGCCAACCGGCTGTATATCTTTTCCTTTTCTGACAGCTGGTCTCTTCTAGCCTGAGACATTGCCCTTATTGTCTGCCCAACCTGTCTTATCTTTGGCTCTAGCATAAATTAATCAGTAGTGCAAGTTAGGTAGAGATAAGAATAGATAGGACGGGATATATACATATATATATATAGAGAGAGAGAGAGAGAGCTATTAATTTCCAGTTTTGTTTCTCTCCCAAAGTGTTTCGGTTATTTGCTAGCACATTTTATGCCCTTTTATTATAGTATTTGAAGGCTGTGTTTTAATTAGTTTTATTTGGAATTTTATAGGAAATGTACATTTTCAAATACAATCATGCCCCCATTTTTTCCACATCCTTTGAACAGAATCTTTTAGCAGCCTTAGCCCTCCAGCCAAAATGTAGAAATAATTAGGAGAAACTTCTGAGCTATAGAACTATTACTGCCAAAAGGCCTGTGCTCTGAAACAGTTCACCCAGTGCCTGTTTACTCTATATCAGTGCTTCTCAAGTTTTAGCATGAAAAAAGAAAAAAAAATGACCAGAGAAGTTGTTCAAACACAGATCTTTGGGCCCTCCTTCATGCATTCTGATTCAGTAGATCTAGGGTGAGCCTAAAGAGTATGCATTTCTAACAGTCGCACAGGTAGTGCTGATCTCCGTGCTGCTAGCCCACAAACCACTCGCTTTACCACCGTGCACTGAGAATGGCAGTGATTTTTCTGGTCTCCCTGTACATGGAGTACTAGAAGCAGCAAACTGGACGGCTATCGCAGGAAGACAAAGCGCCATTGCTTCTCATGAAGAAGTGACTACGGAAGTGGATGAGAGACAAAACGGTCTAGGGCCATTTGGTCTAGTAGTAATAACAGCAAGAATGGGTATTACTCCCTTTATTGAGCACCTGCTATATGCCAGCCACTATGCTGCGAGCATCACAAATATGATCTCACTTAATCCTTAAAGCAGCCTTGCAAAGAAGATATTCTGAACCCTCCTTTTACATTTGTAAAAACTAATACCCAAATAATTAAATGATTTACTTAAAAGGCCACCTAACTCACAGAACCATCACTTGAATCCAGTTCTATCTTGTTGCAAAGCCCACACTTTCACACCATATCAAACTGCATCCTAGTGACTGCTAGCCTGAGGCAAATTAAGTTTCACTTAATTTCACGACAGTAGAGCCATTAATCCTAATGACTTTGAATCATTCAGTCAACACTGTATTTTGTTAAGGAGACAGGAAAAGACATACATTTTTGGGAGATTTTAATAAAAAGTAGTTAAAAGAAAAAATAGTTGGGGCACTTAAGAATTTTAAGCAGTAATGGGGCTCAGTTGGTTAAGCATCTGACTTCAGCTCAGGTCCTGATCTCACAGTTTGTGAGTTCAAGCCCCTCGTCAGACTTTCTGCTCTCTATGCAGAGCCCGCTTCGGATCCTCTATCTCCTGTCTTTCTGCCCCTCCCCTGCTCACATGCCCACGCTCTCTCTCTCTCTCAAAAATAAGTAAACATTTTTTTTTTAAAAAAATGTTAAGCAGTAGTTAACATTAACCTGTGTGGATTCTTTAGCATCGCTAGATAAATGGGTTACTGCTGTGGTTGTGACTGACAGTGCAGGACACAAGTGGTCCCACTTAGTAGATTTTTAACGAGTGTTTTTCTGTCTACTCTCTCCAGGAAACAGTTCCTCCAGGATTATCCCACAACGGACGATCACCAACATTCTGCGTTCTAGAAGCCTACCAGCGTTTCCTACCGCTTCACCTCAAATGCAACCACAAAAACTGACTGGAAGTTTGGGTTGTAGTATTGACGAGTTACAAAATATTGCAGATGATTACATTGCTTCCCAAGCAGAGAAACTGAATTCTCTGGTGAGTTCCGGGACACTGAAGAAAGACAAAGAGGATGCATTCATCAGTAGCTGTGAGTCCGCAAAAACCGTGTGTGAAACGGAACCTGCCCTTTCCACCCGCGCCTCTGTCAATGGTGTCCCAAAAGGAACCTTGGAATTTCTGGGGGTCAGAGTAGATCACAAAGAGTTGGGAGCAGAACCCAAATCAGAAGATGACGAGTCCTACCCACGCCGCCCTGATCACCTGAAGGGACTGGCCTCGTTCCAGCAGAGCCACAGCACTATCGCCAGCCTGGGGCTGGCTTTTCCTTCACACAACGGATCCGCAGCCGTTGGACGCTGGCCGAGTCTCCTTGACAGGAACCCGGATGACTGGGAAAACTTTGCCTTTTCCCTCAGTTACCAGCCGAACTCCAGCCGCACTGCAAGTACTCACAGGTACTCACTGCTTTCGCATGCTCTCCCCACCCCCACGTTTTCTTTCACTCTTCTTGGAAGGATGTCTACCCTTCTGGAAATGTCTTACATCACTTCTCATATACAACATATATATTCATAGCAAACAGAAAGGTACCTTTCTCTTTAGTCTAATACTAAATAATATTGAATTCCATGTTTTACCAAAGGCTAAACCATAAATGGCTCCTAAAGAAAAAGTGCCTTGTGGTTTACATTTAGAGAAAAACTCCTCAGGGAAACTATAAGATTTATAGTAGCCAGTGGCAGCACCCGGTAAGAGTTTCCCCGGTGGTGGGGATGTTTCTCCTGTGTTGTGCAGTACAGGGGCCACCAGCCACGTGTGCCTGTTGAGCCCTCGAAACGTGGCTAGTGTGACCAAAGGGCCAAATTGTTTATGTCATTCTAGATAGTTTCCCTTGCGCAAGCAGCTGCTGACCACCACCCTTTTGCACGTCATAGCTGTGGAATAGAATGGTGTTTAGTGGGCCCTGTGCCTAAAGTAGATCGGTGAGAAATAAAATGGTAACAAGTGATGGCAAGGTTGTTAGTCACAGGTCAACATTTTTTTTTACTTGTGTGACCTTTTGTTTCACATGTTGAAATTACTGCTGCTCCTCACAGTTCTTTTTTTTTTTTTTAATTTTTTTTTTTCAACGTTTATTTATTTTTGGGACACAGAGAGACAGAGCATGAACGGGGGAGGGGCAGAGAGAGAGGGAGACACAGAATCGGAAACAGGCTCCAGGCTCCGAGCCATCAGCCCAGAGCCTGACGCGGGGCTCGAACTCCCGGACCGCGAGATCGTGACCTGGCTGAAGTCGGACGCTTAACCGACTGCGCCACCCAGGCGCCCCAACTCCTCACAGTTCTTAAGGAAATCACCGTGCGCTTTTCTTCCTGATACTGTGTTCACAAGACTTCTGGGGTCTCTGTTTTAGCGTAACAGAAGACTGTCTGGTACCTATCTGCTATGGATTATACGAGCTCCTCAGTGGAGTCCTTCTCATCCTGCCTGATGTTATGCTTCCAGATGTGATGGACAAGCTCATCCAGGCAGACACGCTTTTAGTCCTCGTGAACCACCCATCACCTGCTATACAACAAGGAGTTATTAAAGTAAGGGCCAATTCTAGATGCGTTGTTTTAATTCAGAAAAATAAATGTACGTTTGATTTAAAACTTGAATGTATCTGTTAAAGTAGACCTAAAACTTTAGTCTAAGGAAGAATGAACTGATACACAGCTGACCCTTGAACAACACAGCTTTGAATTGCGTGGGTCCACTTATATGCGGACTTTTTTTTTTATAAGTACAATATGGTACTGTAAATATATTTTTTCTTCCTTATGATTTTCTTAATAACACTTTCTTTTCTTTAGCTTCGTTTATTGTAAGAATACAGTATAGAATACATATAACATACAGGATGTGTGTTACTCAACTGTCTCTGTTGTCAGGAAGGCTTCGGGTTACCAGTAAGCTACTCGTAGTTAAGTTTTGGGGGAATCAAGTAATATGCAGATTTCCAACTGTGGGGGTTGGGGCTGGCACCTCTAACCCTCATGTTGTTCAAGGGTCAACCGTAGTTGGTTCCTTCTTTCTCATATTTTTATACAAATTATCATGCAATTTTAAGCTCTCCTCCATATATTGATTCACATCAATAAGTTTTTTAAGTCTACCAATTATAAGGAACACATAGTTCATTGGAAACCTTCCCTGCAGTGTAGTATCAAATCTTAAATATCTACTTCAGGTTTTAGCTCAGGTGTCACCTTTACGGAGACCCAATCACCTTTCCAAACAGCTTCCCTCTAGCACCCTACTCCTCATTTATCCTATCATAGCATCCTCGTTTTGTCTTGTAATTATCTTTTTAGTTGACCTGTGTGCTTGATCTTTCAGTCTCCCACACTGGAGTCTCTGCTCCACGAGGGCGGGCAGCTTGTGTCTAGTATATACTAGGGACTAAGCGTAGTGTCAAATGAATAAGCGTTTCATATGAATGCTTTCCGTTAGAAAACAGCCCAATATTGTAAGGGTCTTGTAACGATTCTCATTTTCTTTAGTTCGTCTGATGTAGGATGTTTTTTAATCACTTGCAATTCAACCCAGTATTTTTTGAGCTTCCATCCCAGGTACAAAACACTGGGCTAGTTGCTATGTGGATACAAGGTGGAATGATAGAAGCCCCGCATTCAACGAGCTTCTAGTCCAGTGAGGGAGAGAGACATAGACCCCACTAAGTAAAACGTAAGGACTTCTGGTGATGAGTGCTTCAACGGAATATTAATACAGAAGAATGGGAGCGTGGGAAAAGCAGTTAATTGTGATGGGGGGAACCAGAGAAGGCTTCATACAAAAAGTGTATCTTGTATTGTGCTATAAACTCAGAAAGCTTTTTAAGTAGGGCAGCAAACAGATGTGTGTTTGGGGAAGAACAGTCAGTCTGTCACCGCTGTGAGGGAGTGATTGCAGGGGAGAGAGACGTGGAAGTATTCTGTTTAGCAGGCTTGCACCGTAGTCCAGGGGAGAATGATGAGTTCCTGATTCGGGCAAGTGGCAAGTCAGAGCACACTCAGGTTTGAGAGACATTCGCTGGAATGAGTAATCACACGTAAGGAATCAGGACTGGAGGAGCCACCGATAAAATTAGCCGTGAAGTCTAGGAGCGTGGCACTGCTGTGTGCTCTCAGATGGGAACCACGAAAGACATGAGTGTGGAAAGAAAATAAGTAATTGAGTTTTACACATGTTGCATTTAAGATGCTAGGGAAGGGTGGAGATAGGGCTCTGTACTCAGGATGGAATCCATCCGGAAGTCTGGAAGTAGAAGTCTAGGAGAGATACGTATGTGCACGCACACACACACGTGTGGAGAGAGAGGATAGTACAGTGCTCGCCGATTTTTTTCCTTCAGAATAAAGCACAGCTTTTTACTTATACTCGACTAAGGTTACCAATCTACCAGGTGTCAATGCTCAACTAAAAAGTTAGTTTCCCCATAACAAAAGTATTAAGGTCTCCAAGATAAAGTCAGCGTGAGCACTCCAAACTAGTCAGAAACAAAGATTATTTTTGGTTTGCTATGGAGGTGGCATTGTTTTTTAGCTTTCTGTGCTCTATACATATGAAATTAAATAACAACTTACAAGTATTGTCTGATTTGTGTACATTATATAAAATTTTAGTGCATTATGTAAATTGTCTTAATTTTTTTTTCTTAGCTATTAGATGCATATTTTAATAGAGCTTCTAAGGAACAAAAAGATAAATTCCTAAAGAACCGTGGCTTCTCCTTGCTAGCCAACCAGTTGTATCTTCACCGGGGAACTCAGGAATTGTTAGAATGCTTCATTGAAATGTTCTTTGGTCGACGTATTGGCCTTGATGAAGAGTAAGTGGCTTCTTCCCTCCACCGTCATTGGGGATCTTTTGTCTTAAAAATAAAATTTGTTAAGCGGACTCTTAACAAAATTATTTGGTCATTTTTAGAAAAAATCCTCTAAAAGTATTTCCAGGTGAATCAATTTATTATTTTCCATGTGGTATTGTTTCTAACTTCTGCCTTTGTATTTCATTCACTAGTTACAAACTAGAAACCAGTGCTTCATCAAAGGAAAGAAGGTGATCGTTTAGGATTTGACATGTAGTGTTAACACGAGGAGGGTAACTGAAAAGAAGGTGGCTCCCATTGTCCCAGCAGTAGATCACACGACTGATTGTCCCAGCAGTAGATCACACGACTGGTCCTTAGAGAGGCTTCCCCCATCCCTCAGCCTCCGGGTCATCTGGGAGAAGAGTCATCCCTCACCTGGAATTCCTGGTTGGGCCACGAAGTGCAACTGTTATCCCCGTCTGTGTTCAAGCAGTGAGAAATGTGTGTCTCCTCGTTATTAGGTGTCTTCTGCTTATTAAGTAGACTGACTCAGACCTTGAGGAATTTACTGGTTGCAGTAATGACAACAGTACTTTCATCTGCATACAGCTTTTAGCTCTGTCAAAGCAATTCTGCAGTATTTCATTTGATTGTCACAAGAGCTTTGAGAAGAAAGTAGGGCAGATGTCACCACACGTATTTGACAGTTAAGGAAAATAAGGTACAAAATGCTTACATTTCCTTCCATCACAGAGGCAAATAGTCTCGGGACAGGAACTCAGGATTCGTTCCTTTCACCAGAACTCTTTTTACTAGTTCACTGTCTCTCGGATACTATCATCATCATCATCATTATTGTATGTTAATGTAATAGTATATAATTATTATATAAATTATGTATGTTGTATGTTATGATTATGCTAGTAATTGTATGCTAGTTTATTGTTAATAGTTTTATTAATAATCAGTTAACAATAACTTCCTGTGCACTTGTTATATAGGCCCCTGAAGTAGGGTTCTTTTGGACACATAAGGGGCCTATGGACAAATTAAAGCAAGTCAATTAAAAACCATGAAATTGTGAGGCATCTAGCTCTTGATTTCGGCTCAGGTCACGATCTCACGGTTCGTGGGATCAAGCCCCACACCGGGCTCTGCGCTGACGGCTCGGAGCCTGCTTGGGATTTTCCCTCTCCCTATTTCTCTCCCCCTCCTCTACTTACACACGCACTCGCTCACTCTCGCTCTCTCTCTCAAAATAAATAAGCTTAAAAATTTTAAAAACCATGAAATTGTATCATATTTCATTTGAATGTTGTATATTTACAAACTTGGGACAGACTTCTAGCAATATTTGTATTTTATTGGAGAGGTCAGTGATCTTACAGGTTGAGATTCCTTTCTCTCCACGTTTATTTTTTATAGCTTCAAAATCAAGTTAACAAAATGACCCACACTGCAATCCTTTTTCCTTGTTTAGTGGTTAATTGCTTGTAACGTGCTCTTAATTGTGTGTTATTTATCGCAGATTTGATCTGGAAGATGTGAAAAACATGGGACTGTTTCAGAAGTGGTCCGTCATTCCTGTTCTGGGACTAATAGAGACCTTTCTATATGACAACATGCTCTTGCATAGTGCTCTCCTACTTCTTCTCCAAATATTAAATTCTTGTCCTAAGGTAGCAGATATGTTATTGGATAATGGTCTACTGTACGTGTTATGTAATACAGTAGCAGCCCTGAATGGATTAGAAGAAAAGTAAGTTTTAAATCATTATTTAAAACTTTATCATCTGAGGGGCGCCTGGGTGGCCCTGTCGATTAAGCATCCGACTCGTGATATGGGCTCGGGTCATAATCCCGGGGTCATGGAATCAAGCCCTGTGTTGACTCCCCACTGGGTGTGGAGCCTCTTAAGATTCTCTGTCTTCCTGCCACCCTGCCCTTCCCCCATTTGCGCTCAGTCTCTCTCTCAAAAAACTAAAACAAAAATAAAAACAAAACTGTGTCATCTGACAAATACTTTAGAAAGGAAAGGCTTTAGTAATAGGTTACATTAAAGCATCCGATTTTTCAAAACACTTTCAAAGAATATCCTTCCTACCAAACTAATTAGATTGGATTAATTAAATTGTATTTGGAGGGGGCATATTTTCTATCATTTTCAACAAGTTTACTGAAAAGGAAGATGTGTATATGGCCTACTTTTAGGTGTTTAGAACCTGAAGGCAAGTTGAATAAATTTAACTGTCTTTAAATAGATTTACCACGCTTCCACAGTGGTCTTATAAAAGTTATTATCCCCAGAAGGAATAGGAAATTGAGGACTGGAGAGAGAGAGAAAGAGAGAGAGCCTTGTTGAGCATCACGTAGCTAGTGGATAGCACAGGGTTTAAAACTGAACCTGTCTCCCTTCAAACACTTATGTTTTGAACTATGATGCTCCTACTTTGTACCACCATAAATGAATTTCTCATTTCCAGAAGTACATTGGCAAATGGCTGCCTACCAAATTGATTAACGGCCTTAAAAAATATGTGAGGAGATTATATTTCTACTTGGATGTTGTGCCTTTGGTTTCTGCATTTATGATGTACAGCATACCATTTTTATTAGCGTAATGTTAAAATATAAATCTCTAGAAGCACATTACTGTACATTAAGGCATTACATATTATCTATAATTTTTAAGAGAAGGCAGACAATAACCTTTAAGAGAAGGCAGAAGCCAGGGAGGCTCTCTGAGTACAAGAGAGACTCCTTGTACTGAGTTCCGTTCAATTTTGGGGGGGTACCTATTAAGTTCAGGATTTGTGTGCTGGGCATATAAGAAATACAAAGTATTTTATTTCCTCAAAATACGTAGTCTTGATTATAACACAATGCATGTGTTATAACACAACACTTGGGAAGAGTTGCCTACGGGCTTCTGAAAGTAGTGTATTGTTGTTTGTTGTTTTGTTTTAATAACTTGTATTTAATGTCGTTACATGCTACCCTATTAATTGACCCCAAACAGTTACCATTTCTAACTCTTGGCTTGATTTGGAAAAAATAAATGGTGAGAAGTATTCAGGCTTACTATCATATATTAAGGTTATCAAGGTTAAAAATTGAGGCACAGGGGCGCCTGGGTGGCTCAGTCGGTTAAGCCTCCAACTTCGGCTCAGGTCGTGATCTCACAGTTCGTGAGTTCGAGCCCCACATCTGGCTCTGTGCTGACAGCTCAGAGCCTGGAGCCTGCTTCGGATTCTGTGTCTCCCTCTCTCTGTGCCCCTCCCCCACTCACACTCTGTCTCTCCTTCAAAAATAAACATTAAAAAAAATTTTTTTTTAATTGAGGGACAGAAGTAACTAATTCATATTTATTATTTATAACTGATTAACATGTTCAAATCTATTATCTCCTTTAATCCTTAAAATAACTATAACTTGGTGTGAGATTCAGAGAGATTAAGTAATGCATTCAAATTCACCTTCTCTGAGGAGCCATCTCAGAACGTCCCTGTTCACACCTACTAAATCTTCACCTTTCCTGGGGTCTATGAGGGATCTATGTGTTCCTATGGTGTATAGTGTGTCAATCCCTGTTTTTACACTTACCACCATTTACTGTTCATAGTTCTCTCTTTCCTTGTCTGGTCTTCTTCAGGACAGTAGACTTTTTCCAGGGCACCTAGGTGGCTCAGTCGGTTGAGCATCCGACTTCGGCTCAGGTCACGATCTCACAGTTCGTGGGTTCGAGCCCCGCGTCGGGCTCTCTGCTGACGGCTCGGAGCCTGGAGTCTGCTTCGGATTCTGTGTCTCCCTCTCTCTCTCTCAGTGCCTGCCTCTCACTCACGCTCTCTCTCTCTCTGTCACACACAAAAATAAATAAATAAACAAACATTTAAAAAGAAAAGACAGTAGACTTTTTGACAGGAGTCAAAGCATGTTTTCTCATTTCTGTTTCTAGCGTGCAATTCAAACTCCCCACCATCCAGTAGGCACGAATAAATACTGAATGGGTGAGCAAATGCTGGAAGAACAAGAATTTAAACCAGTTCTCTTTGCCTTAAATTTTCTGTTCTTTTTCTTTAGCGTTCCTCTGAATGAATACAAATTGCTTGTTTGTGATATACAACAGCTTTTCGTAGCAGTGACCATTCATGCCTGCAGTTCCTCAGGCCCCCAGTATTTTAGAGTCATCGAAGACCTCATTGTACTGCTTGGCTATCTTCAAAATAGCAAAAACAAGAGGACACAAAGTAAGATTTTGTTTTTATGGATTTCCAGGGTTGGGATTATAGAGGAGCCAAAAATGTCATTTGAACCAAATCTCTTTCTTGTGGAAGCTATTTTACTGAAGGTTCATCCTTCATTTTATGATAGTATCTATCAGCTTTAAAAAGAAGTCTTTTAGGTGGCAAAAATTAAACAAACGATACGTTCATATGATCAGTAGCTGGCAATACATCATTAAAAAAAGTTTGATTTTTTTTTTTAACCAAGTAGAACTAAAAGGTTTATGTTGAATAAAAATCCTCTTTAGTTTTCTTTAATGGCAAATATTAAATGAGTATGAAATGTGACAATTTCTGGTTCAATTTTGCCTTATATATTTAAAAGCCTGTTTTTTAAGACAATGATATAAGAGGAAATAAATTTGTGAGCTAGTTTTTTTCCATTGAATTTTTTTTTATAGTGATCATTTGGAAATTTGCTTTAAAATTTCTTCTAAAGGCAGTTTAAAAATGTTTACTACTATCAGGAACCCATATTGATCAGAATTTTAAAATCTATGTCTAATAAAACATTACTGGCAGTTTAGATGTTGCATGAAAATAAAAAGCAACTCAGTGTAAAAAATTAACATCCACATAGCTTGAAAACATTCTAGTGTCTTCTGTTTTCAGGTATGGCTGTTGCTCTGCAGTTTAGAGTTCTCCAAGCTGCTATGGAATTTATAAGGACCACAGCAAATCATGACTCTGAAAACCTTGCAGATACATTCCGGTTACCCTCTCCTCCTCATCATGCAATATTTCAACCGCGGAAGAGCATCGCTGGTGAGTACTGAAATAATATTTTAATAATTATAAATTGAGGGTGGCATGACTTTCCTGTACTCTGTACTCCTGTACTCATGCCATTCACACTTTTAAAATATCTTTTAGTTTAAAAAGTTAAACTACAAAATTTGAGAAAGGTTTCCTCCCTGGGAAAACCATTCTACTGATTTCTTTCAGTGCTGTTCTTGTTCAGTTATCTCTTGAGCAACTACTGTGTGCCAAGCACTGTGTAAATGTTGAAGATACAGTGATGATTAGAAGCAGACACAGATTCTGCACTTGTAGAGATTACAAAATAGTAGAGAAATGTAGAGGATCAGAGTAGAGACTCTAATAGGCAACGTGGTTTACATCAGGAGTTAGGGAAGTATCTGAGGAAGTGAGATTTCAGTGTAGATGTAAAGGGTGAGAGAAAGGAGCTAGCAAGGTAGAGAGTCAGAGAAAGAGTTTTCCAGGCAGAAGGAATGTTGCACAACAGGAAAAGGCTAAGCTTCAGGGAATTGAAATAAAGTCATTTAGCCAGAGTGGAATACTCTGGAGAGATTTAGGAGAGCGATGCCAGATGGGGCATGGGCCAGTGCATAATCATATAGGCCGAGTTAACGATCTTACCCTAAGGGCGAGTTCTAACATAAGCAGGTTTCCATTTTGTAAAGACCGCTCTGGCTTGTGTGTAGAGAGTGGGTTAGCGGAGAGCAAGAAATGTAGGGGTCCCGGTAGGAGGCTACTGCAGCGGTCCAGACGGGAGAAGACGGTGGCTCGGGTGTGGGTAGAGTGCATGTGACATCAGGACTTGCTGTGATTTAGCACATATCGGCAAGTGCCAATATCGTTAGCCTTCCTTATTTTTCCCGCAAAATCTTCTGTGACATTTAGGCACACAATCCGGAAAGACAGTATAAACACCTCCCCATGCACACATAGGATCTATACACACATGCACGTATACACATACATATATATGGATGGATACGGATATACAGCATATATATACACACAAATGCACATGCGTATCCCCAAACAGAGTGGTTGGTAATTTGTTTGAAGTTTAATCACCCTTACAATCTTAAGGGCCTTTAAATTAAATCCAAATCAGGGGAGCCTGGGTGGCTCAGTAGGTTGAGTGTCTGACTTTGGTTCAGGTCATAATCTCACAGTTTGTGGGTTTGAGCCCCACGTCAGGCTCTGTGCTGACAGCTCAGAGTCTGGATACTGCTTCGGATTCTGTGTCTCCCTCTCTCTCTTCCCCTCCCCCACTCTCTCTCTCTCTCTCTCTCTCTCAAAAGTAAACATTAAAATTGTTTTAAATTAAATCCAAATCTTTCTTCTACCTGTATTAAACAACTTTGTTTTGTTCAGTGCTATGTGAAATTTTACAACCATGTGAAAAACTCATTTGTAGAGAAAAGCTATTAAATATACATTTTTTTGCAGTAGTATGTTTAGATTATGTTAAATATAAGCTATGTAAATAAAACTTCTAAGACAGCCACACAACTTTATTGCCCCTGTACATCCTTCTTTATTTTTTATTTTTTTTACGTTTATTTATTTTTGAGACAGAGACAGAGCATGAACAGGGGAGGGGCAGAGAGAGGGGGGGGAGACAGAATCTGAAACAGGCTCCAGGCTCTGAGCTGTTAGCACAGAGCCCGACGCGGGGCTCGAACTCACGAACTGTGAGATCATGACCTGAACTGAAGTCGGACGCTTGACTGACCGAGCCACCCACGCGCCCCTGTACATCCTTCTTTAATGTGACATCTGAACTCAGCCTCTCCTCTTGAACTGACCTCCTCTCTTGTCGAGGTAGCATTCTGCCTTTCACCAAGTCTAGCAGTCATGCTCAGCTGACCACATGCCAGAAGATGGCTTTCGAACCACCTTTCCGTTGCAGGGTTCCTTAGATAGTCAGTGACTGCTTAGATGGAATTCACCCCCCTTTGATACAGGAAAATGCTCTGTTGCCAGTATCGTGAGTCACAGGAGCCGTTGCTTTCCTGCCGACATTTCTCATTGCCATGTCCATTTCTTCTGCGCTTTTGTACCTAGATCTGTGGTTTCGTTTTTGATCCGCTCACGCCAGGGCTGCCACAGCAGCGCTCTTGCTGTTTTCTCTTTGTTCTGTGATTTCTCTAACAGCCTGTCATCTCTCTCTTTTGATACCAGAATTTTTATCACCTTGAGCCTCAGAGCCCTGCGGAACTCCAAGCCTGTCCTTGTTTATTTTTTGTTTGCGTGAGTCCTGTTAAAGCACATGACGGACTTGTAGTCCTTTCTTTAAACCTTACTCTCCTTTTTTTCCTGACTCCTCTGGTCTCTTATCCTGAGCTTAAATTTGTCACTGTATCTGAGTAAATGCAGTTGCTGTAAGCCGCATGAGGTTTGTAGAGCCCTACAGAGTTCAAGCTTGATTAAAAAGAAAAAAAAAAAAAAAAAAGTCCTTAAAAGTGCACCAGACCAGTTCCTGCATTTTATAGAAGCACTGGAGTAAGTTCCCGCTGGAACAGGAGCACCCACACTCCTCCCTCCGTGTCCCTACAGCGCATCTGCTCGTTCCAGCCCTGTCGTGTTTCTAGGACCATCTCTTGTGGGTTTCTCCCACCAATGCTTCCTGGTTTGACTACGGCCCTTATGTAAATCCTGTCTCTGAATCCGGTTGAGAAATACCACTTTATATGTGTTATGCTGTTGCTTTGTAATTCCTTCCGCACCATTCTACACAGATATCTGGGAAAGACTGTGTTTTATTTCTTCATTCTCAGTCAAAAGGGTATCGGCTTTGTACGCCGTAGGTGCAAAAGCTGCAAGATACCAGAGCTCATGTGCCTTGGAGCAGCATGGTTATAACAGCCCATTTAGGTCTATCCGCTCACGATGCTAAGTTACTAAGAAGGATTTATACTGCCGTCATGTCCATCATTGAGATATAATAAGCTGTTCCTTCCAAGATTTGAAGCAAGCTGTTCTCATTAGTGGTCAATGTTTTGGGGAGATGGTTTTTTCCTAAATAGACTCACTTAGCATTTACTGCACACTGCTGAGACATGTGACACCCCAGCCCCACGGCCACCCCCCACTTCCAGCAGGGCTCGCGGGGACAGCCGGCAGCTGCAGCTTGTTCTGGCCACACACCCCCTGCGCTGGTCATCGACAGGTCTCCTCAGACTGTCAGCGCCAGGATATCCACGGCTTGGGACCGAAGCTTCTTCCGCAGCATTTCATCATATGTAGATTTTAAGTTCTCATACTCTTAGATACTCTTTGATTGCCAGATTAATCTTTTTACAGCCTGGCTCGTGTGCCATTATCTTGCTCAACAGCCTCAATGGTTCCAACTACCCAGTTAACAGATCTCAAATTCCTTAGCCTTTGTATCTTTTTTTGGTATAGATGAGAGAGAGAGATGTCACTAAATGGTATCGGACTCTACCTTCTGTTTCTAATTAATGTGTTTATAGACATCTTCCCATATAATAAAAATACTCTTTATGTTTAATGAACACATAATAATCTATTATATTGATTTGCCATCAATTGTTTCCTAATCTTTATCAATAAACCAAAAGTTTCTCTTTTTTTTTTACTTGTCTTACAGTAATCCCTTTTATCCCTTTACTTTTTATTAAACAACTTTGTGTTTAAATAACTTTGTGTTTATTAAACAACTTTGTGTTACTTTACTGTTTAATCCCTTGATCCCTTTACTTTACTTTTTACTTGTTTTTGCTATTATAAACAGCGTAGCAATGTACGTTCTTTTATATGTTTTTTTCCCACTTGTCTGCTTATCACTATGAGAAACTTTACGCATCACCTTATTTCGTGAAGGTAGAAATAAGCATTAGGGTATTATTTAAAGTGCTATACATACAAATAAACTGTCAGAAATAAATATAAATATATACATTGTGTTATTATGATCCACATACAAATGAATTTCCTTTATATTTCAGCCATCAGTAACAATACCAACCATTAACAACTTTTGATGCTTTGTATGAGATCGGCATTGTGTTTTACATCCATTATTTTATTTACTATTTAATCCATAGAACAACCTTCTTTATCCATTCATTCAACCATCAAATATTTATTGGGCACCATCCACATGTCAGGTATTATTTTATCTGCTTTCATGGAACTTCCATTTTACTGTAGAAAATGGTCAATAAACCTGTAAACAAATACATTTAATAAAATATCAGATAGTGACAAATACCTACCTTTGAGATGAGCTCTATTTTACTTTCTAATCTACATCTTAACATATGAGGGAACTGAGGCTTTGAAAGAAGTGTATCTGAGGCTACCCCAGCTCGGTGCTGAAATGCCCTCCCTCTTTTTCAAATGTGTAGTTGTGAAGACCTCACATTTTCTTACTCAGTATATTGCTCTGCCTCTGAATTAGGATTATCTGCTGCTTAGACAGCATGAAAGCTGCCAGAGATGTAGACATCAGGAAGAATCTACTTAAACTGAAGACGTAGTCTGACAGTATTATTCTTGAATATATCCTGGATATAAATATTTTTTATTTGCTTTGTTTTTGTCTCAAACGCAACCCCACCCACCAACATGTATTAACTGAAAAATACTGAGTACCTGAGATACTGGACAATCTAAAGTGCTATTAAAATATTTAAATATCTTACAGGAGGAGTCGTTAAAACCTATCATAATTTAGTCATATGTAAGTAATGTGTATGGAAGCTATTTATGGAAATTGATACATGTTTTTATCATTTAAAACAAAGGTTCAATTCCAATGAAGGGTTCCATTATTCCTCACCGACCAAGACGTCATTTTGGTTCCTATGGTCAACTTCCGATGCCTTTCTCCTGCAGTCCATTAAATCAAGATTCGTTCTCCCCATATCCTCCTGGATCCACTACCTGTGTGGTACCTTTCGGAGCAGGTGCAGTGATGATGCAGGAATGACATTCCTAACTGCTCAATCTGAGGAGATATTGCTCAGAGAATGCTTTTGTAGGATTGAATTCCAAATGATGCATACGCACCACATCATTTCAATAGCAAAGCACTGGAATTACACTCACCTTTCCAATCTCTTCACTTTCATTGGACTGCTTTCCACTATCTCACTTATATATGCTTTTCAAAACTACTTTATAAAATTCAACAATGGGAATTATCTGGAAATAGTAATGTTCTTACTGAAACACGATGTGCTTTAAAAACCTATTGATTATTTTGGAACACAAGGAAGTGCAACAGTATTTGAAAATGTTTTGTCGGAACATTCTGAACTACCTACATATACCCTTCTAACTCTTTTGTGTTTTTCAGAAAACTCAAACTTTGCCAAACGATGTCCATCCCATTAAGCTATGTCCCTAGCTTCAATATTCTGATTTGGACTTTGAAATCAGAAGTACTGTTGCATTTCTTTAACGAGGGAGAAACGTCACTTTCTCTGAATCATGCTCTTTCCTTTGTATTAGTGAAGATTTATTTCATGGTCCACTAATCAAAACGTTGCAGCAAAAATAATTTCCTTGATCCCTGTTAACTCTGGCATTTGATGTTTTTAATTTATATACTTGAAGGTGCTCGAAAATTTCCCCTTGCTCAGACCGACTCTCTCCTGATGAAAATGCGCTCAGTGGCAAGCGATGAACTGCATGTGATGATGCAACGGAGAATGAGCCAGGAGAACCCCGTGCAGGCATCTGAGACAGAGCTTGCTCAGAGACTACAGAGGCTCACCATCTTAGCAGTTAACAGGATTATTTATCAAGGTGGGACTAGAGGATGAATATGTGCTTGCTCACATATGCACTTAAAAGGGAAATAATTTGGGGCGCCTGGGTGGCGCAGTTGGTTAAGCGTCTGACTTCAGCCAGGTCACGATCTCGCGGTCCGTGAGTTCGAGCCCCGCGTCAGGCTCTGGGCTGATGGCTCGGAGCCTGGAGCCTGTTTCCGATTCTGTGTCTCCCTCTCTCTCTGCCCCTCCCCCGTTCATGCTCTGTCTCTCTCTATCCCAAAAATAAATAAAAACGTTGAAAAAAAAATTAAAAAACAAAAAAAGGGAAATAATTTAAGAGAAAACTGATGAGGTCTCAAAATTCTCAACAGCATTCATTTTTTCATTCGTAACATTTACACTATTAAAAGAATGCATTTGCAGGGTGCCTGGGTGGCTCAGTTGGTTAAGCATCCGACTTCAGCTCAGGTCATGATCTTGCAGTTCATGGGTTCAAGACCTGCATCAGGCTCTGTGCTGACAGCTCAGAGCCTGGAGCCTGTTTTGGATTCAGTGTCTCCCTCTCTGCCCCTCCCCTACTCATGCTCAGTGTCTCTCTCTCTCTCTCTCTCTCTCTCTCTCTGATCTCTCTCTCTCTCTCTCAAAAATAAATAAACTTTAAACAAATTTTTTTAAAGAATTTATTTGGAACTAATAGTCTTGAATACAAGTCTACTTCTTAATGTGTTAAATGCAGGCCTAGAGTGACCATTGAGTTTAAAACAGGACAGCACCTCCAATATATTTTCGTAACTTTTCTTTGAGATAATGGTAGATTCACATACCATTATTAAAAATATTGCAGAGAGATCCCATATCCCCTTTATCCAGTTCCCCCAGTGGGTTCTGCCAAATTAGAGTTGAGGGTCATGACCAGGATATAGACATTGATACAGTCAAGAAGGTGAACATTTCTGTCACATGCAAGTGCTTCTGTTGCCTTTTGTTTTGTGGCGGTTTTTTGAAGTTTATTTATTTATTTAGAGAGGGAGGGAGGGAGAGCATGAGCAGGGGAGGGGCAGAGAGAGAGAGAGAAGAGAGAGAGAATCAAGCAGGCTCTGTGCTGCTAGCACAGAGCCCGATGTGGAGCTGAAACCCATGAGAAGAGCAAGAACCACAAGATCATGACCTGAGCAGAAACCAAGAAGTCAATGCTTAACCTACTGAGCCACCCAGCACCCCTGTCGCTTTTTTAATAGCCACACCCGCTTTGCTCCCACCTCTACCCCTTCCTTAGTCCCTGGCAACCTCTAATCTCTTCTCCATTTATTTTTTATCATTTCAAGAATTTTACATAAATAGAATCATCCAGTATGTGGCCTTTTAGGACTGGCTATTTTCACTTAGGGTGATTCTCTGGAGAGTCATCCCGGCTTCTGCACGTGTCAGCAGTTTGTTGCTTCTGTGTTTTGCTGAGTAGTTTTCCATAGTACAGACATACTGGAGTTTGCCTAGCCATTCACCTTTTGAAAGACCATCAGGGCTGCTTTCCAGTTTTTAGTTACCACAAATAAAGCCAGCTGCTAGAAACAGTTACATGCAGGTTCTTGTGTGAGTGTAAGTCTCCGTTCTCCTGCAATAAGGGAGGTTGTGTGCTGTGTTTTTGTTAAGAAGCTGCCAAATGTTTCAGAATGACTGTCAAATTTTATATTCCCACTGGCAATGTATGAGTGATGCATTTTTCTTCACACCGTTAACCAGTATTTGGAATTGTCACAATTTTTAATTTTCGCTATTCTGATAGATGTCTAGTGATACCACATTGTGGTTTCAATTTGCATTTTTCTCTAGGGGCTGCTGATTTTTGTATTTATTTATAAAACAGAATACCTACAGTAACCACTAAAAAGCCATGCAGAGAGATACCCTCAAAAGCACTATCGATACGTCAAAATGGAATTCAAAAAAAATGTTCAAGTAACCCCAAGAAAACAGGAAGAAGAACACAGTAATTGTTCATCACTAGAAAAGCATAATACATACAAATAAGGCTCTTCTTCTTAACTTTTCTAATTTGTACTTGGGGCAACCGGATCCCAGGCTAAACTCTGAAATTGTACCATTTTTATCACATGCTCAGATTTAATGGTACAGCACATGCACTGAAATGGCTCTGCACATCCAACTAATGTAAATATCACGTGGTCATTATGTTTGGTTTGTACAAGAACCTCGGAGCTTTAATAATTTCACAGTTTAAATCATCTTCATTAGTAAAGTAAATATTTAGTTCAGAATTGTATGACTTACGTAGGTTTAAATTTCTACATTGTTTTTGATGAATTTACTTTCTCTAGAATATTGTATCTTCTACGTCTAATACACTCGCTGCACATTTATATAGTGACAATGGAATTGGTGATTCCATAGAATATTTTTACCGTTTGTAATGGCTAGTTATCTAATTTTTTATTTTTCCTTTAATTCAAAGAGTTTAATCCAGACATTATTGACATTTTGAGTACTCCAGAAAATGCGACTCAAAGCAAGACCTCGGTTTCCCAGACTGAAATTTCTGAAGAAAATGTTCATCAGGAACAGCCTTCCATTTTCAATCCATTTCAGAAGGAGATATTCACATATCTGGTAGAAGGATTCAAAATATCTATTGTAAGTAAATTAATTGCATGGGACGTGTTCATTTACACAAAAGGAGTAGGTGTTTTATGTGTCTGCTTACTCTTGAATTATTATTATTATTATTATTATTATGAATTACTAGGAAGGTTATGTCTTGGCTTACACATATCTGACACCTTCACAATTGTATAGAGGATGCTAACAAGTATCAGGCTCCATTCATCACTGACACGCTTAGGTTTCTGTGGGCTACATACGCTCGACCCCAGGGGAAAAATCAGTCTGTACACTTTAGAGATACCGAAAGCCAATCTTATTCTAGCGGAACTCATAAATCGTGATTCTGCCAGTCTCTAAATCTAAACTAGATTGGGGTGTCTGCAGGTTTTATTTAGAGCCAAATGATTTACCCGGGGCCCTCAGGACTGGGGGTAATTGGAGAGCCAGCTCCAAAACTCAGAATAAATTCTGAAATGTACTGATTCCAGTTGTTTGTTTTTTGGTTTTTTTTTTGTTTTGTTTTGTTTTGTTTTTTTAGCGTTTATTTTTGAGACAGAGAGGGACAGAGCATGAACGGGGGAGGGTCAGAGAGAGAGGGAGACACAGAATCTGAAACAGGCTCCAGGCTCTGAGCTGTCAGCACAGGGCCCGACGCGGGGCTCGAACTCACAGGCTGTGAGATCATGACCCGAGCTGAAGTCAGATGCTCAACCGACTGAGCCACCCAGGCGCCCCCTGATTCCAGTTTTAAACCAGATAGAGGAGATTTGATCAGGATCAGGTTAGCCTCCAATGGGCCACAGTCGAAGCAGCTTGTCTGGTTATTTGTCAAGGAACATTGATGGTCATATTGATGGTCAGTTTATATGTAGTTGTCAGTTTGCGACCGTTTTACTCAGTATTTTAATATTCTTTATAATGAATCTTTCTCTTTCATATTGTAAAATCAGTCAATCTATTGTTCTTTTGATGGTTCTTTTTTTTTTTTTTTAACTTCTAAGCCCTAGGTAATTTAAATGACTTTAGCTTCTTAATCTATCTCTCTCTTTTTAAAAAAAATACAAGTGATATACAGTTTCCTATTTTAACCATTCTTAAAGGTACAATTCATTAGTGGTAAGTGCATTCACATTGTTGTGCAATTATTACCACTGTCCATCTCCGAAACTTTTATTATCCCAAACTGCTCTGTACCCATTAAACAACAGCTCCTCATAACCCCTCCCCCAGCCCCTGATAACGACTGTTAAACTTTCTGTTTCTATGAATTTAACTTTCTAGACACCTCATATAAGTTACAATATTTCAGACAATATTTGTCCTTTTGTGTGTGGCTATTTCATTTAGCGTGGTATTTTCAAGCTCATGTTGAAGCATGTGTCAGAATTTCATTCCTTTTTAAGGCTTAATAATATTCATTCTATGTCTATATTACGTTTTGTTTATCCATTCATCCATCGGTGGGCATTTGGATTGTTTCCACCTCTTGGCTGTTTTGAGCACTGCTGTTATAAATGTTAGTATAACCACCCGTTTGTAGGGATGTATGTGTCATTCTAATTTTGACTACTAAAAAAAAACATCTACAAAAAAACATGTCCCATGATCTTCTTTAGGGCTCTGAGAGGTCAGTATATTATTGCTTAGGAAGTCTGATCCTAATGCATTCTTGTTTTGCTTGAAGGGTTCAGGTAAAACCAGTGGTTCCAAGCAGCAGTGGACTAAAATCTTATGGTCTTGTAAGGAAACCTTCAGAATGCAGCTTGGCCGACTCCTGGTCCATATTGTGTCACCAGCCCACTCTTCTCAAGAGAGAAAGCAAATTTTCGAAATAGTTCGTGAACCAAATCATCAGGAAATACTGCGAGACTGTCTTAGTCCATCCCTGCAAGTAAGTTATCTCAGTACTTCGTAAGTAAAAACTAGCGGTGAAATAGGGGCGCCTGGGTGGCTCAGTCGGTTGAGCGTCCGACTTCTGCTCAGGTCATGATTTCATGGTTGGTGGGTTTGAGCCCCGCGTCGGGCTCTGTGCTGACAGCCCAGAGCCTGGAGCCTGCTTAGGATTCTGTGTCTCCCTCTCTCTTCCCCTCCCCTGCTCATGTTCTGTCTGTCTCTCTTTCTCTCTCTCTCTGTCTCTCAAAAAATAAATAAACATTAAAAAAAAACCATAGTAGTGAAATATAAAATTGTTCAAAACAAGAACTGACATTAAACTATTTTCATGCCTAAATATGGTTTTCTTACCAAACAAGTATCCCTGAGATCTTTCTTCAGCTACTCTATGCCAAACTTAGACTGACCTCCCTGTTTCTTTCCCATTCCTTATTTCAGTGCTTAAATTAAGAAATTCTGTATCTAAGCTCTTAAAAGATGCTTTGTGGTTTGTTACTAAATCTTCAAATGTTTTCTTTGTGTTCTCTTTTTAAAAGCATTATATTATCCATGAAACATCTAAATGGAGTAGCTCAAACAATAGTATATATGGTATATTTCCAAAAATACTTGCAGTAAGTTAAAATTTTTAAAAATGTGTTGATCATTTGGAATGATCAAAATTGACATACTTAAAAGAATTTCAGTCTATAAATTCTAACACTTAAAGAGTGATAGATGGAGAGTTTAAATGGTACAACCATTTTAAAGAGCTGTTCAGCAGTTTCTTATAAAATTAAACATACATTTAACCTGTGACCCTAAAATTTCATTTTTAGATATTTACCTAAGAGAAATGAAAACATATGTCCATAAAAAGACTTGTATAAGAATATTCATGTCAGCCTTTTTACTAAAAGCCGCAAACTTGTCAATCAACAAGAGAATGTATAACCAAATTGTGATATATTTATATAAAAGACTTTATACAGCAATAAGAAGAAACCAACTACGGATACACCTACCATTATGAGTGAAGCTCAAAGACATTGTATGGACTAAGAGGGCAACCAAATACAAAAAAGCCCACATTTCTGTGATTCTGTTCATATGAAGTCCAAGAACAGGCAAAATGAAGATAATGTGACAGAATTCAGGACAGTAGTTGTGTCTGTCAGGAAGGGGAAGGGAGAATGAGTTGATTGGAAAGAGGCATTAGGAGACTTTCTGGGGCAATAAAAATGTACTATATCTTATTTGGGGTGGTGGTTAAATGGATGTATGCAGTTGTCAAAACTCGGAAATGAACACTTAATGTCTGTATGCTTTACTGTATTAAATTGTACACCTATAAATACAGTAATCGATGCTACATACAGACAGGTATCCCTTTTACTACCTGGGAAACTCATATATCAAGAACCAAAAGGTTATAGTTTTGAAGTGGTGCTTTTACCTGTTCTTTCCAATGCTAAGATTCTCTCACATGCCCTCAGGGCATTGTCTTCCCTCTCCCAAGGCAAAAGCACATCCAGCCCACAGTCTCCTTCAGTGGAGAATTCGCAGTGATGTTCCTTCAAGCCTTTATACTCCACAGAGTTACCATCCGTCAAAACACAGCCCGGGAGTTGACAGTCCTCCTTCCCCCACCCCCGTTCCCCTTTTCTGTTGCATCATCTCTGTCAGTGGTGTCTTCATGAAGTTCAGCTTGGAACCACGGTTGAGTTTTTCCTCTCCCTTGAATCCATTTCATCACCAAGACCAGTCATTTATTTAGTTGTGTCTTTAACTATTTTCTTCCCGCTTCATCCTAATTCAAACTTCCACCTCTTGTGCTCAGATCCTTACAATAACCTCCTGTCCACCTCAAGACCACATTATTTTACCTGGTTTTTAAGATTATTATAGAAACTTTCAAACATACCTAAAAGTTGGGAGAAATCAGAGACCCACATGACCATTACCGAACTTTAATTTTTCATTGTAGTGCTTTGAAATAAATTTCAGGTATCAAATCATTTCACCTGTGAATACCTTTACCTTTACATCTCTGATTGATAAGGACTTTTAAAAAATTTGTCACAACTCAAGGGGCGACTGGGTGGGTCAGTTGGTTAAGTGTCCGACTTCTGCTCAGGCCATGATCTTGCGGTTCGTGCGTTCAAGTCCCACTTCGGGCTTGGTGCTGACAGCTCAGAGCCTGGAGCCTGCTTCGGATTCTGTGTGTCTCTTTCTCTGCCCCTACCCCCATCCCAAAATAAAAAAACATTAAAAAAAATTTTTTTTAATTTATCACATCCAATAATCCATTCTAACAGTAATCTAATTGAATAATCTAATACT
The DNA here is from genome assembly GCF_028749965.1 of Puma concolor. Lineage (NCBI taxonomy): Eukaryota > Metazoa > Chordata > Mammalia > Carnivora > Felidae > Puma > Puma concolor. The sequence goes on from NC_141677.1 coordinate 12,965,922, forward strand.
CAATGATTAAATTTTCCCAATTTTCTTAGAATTTTTGTAATAGTTTGCTGGATTATGGATCCAGACAAGGCCAGCCCACATAAAGTATTTGTTTGAAGTATGTTAAATCTTTTTAATCCATGGTGGTTACCGTCCCCAACCATTTTTTAAAATGTCATTTATGTTAATGAAACTGGGTCATTTTTGTAGAATTTCCCATATTCTGGATTTAGCTGATTGTATCCTTTAGGATACCGGTTTGGATGCTTGACTAGATTCCTGCTCTTGATTTCATATTTGGTTTTGTGTTTGTTTTTTTAAAAGACTACTTTATTAAGAGTACTTTGCATTTTCCATTACAGCATAGCAGGAGACAGAGAATGTCTAGTTGCCCTGGTTTTCCAGACGTTGTCAGCCTGATCCATTCATTATAAAGTTCACCCTCAATCTTTAACCTAATAGTTTTAGCTGCCACTGATGATCGTTGCCAAGATCCACTTTTCTGTTAGGAGTTGTAAAATCGTGATCTCTCAGGGTTTCTCATTCCACCAGCATCTCTTAGCACTAATTCTTCTGTAGGGAGGGATATTCTCTTATCATCTATTTGGCGACCCCAAAATGTAGTCTGTCGGAAGGGCCAGGTAAAAGCTTGTTTCTTTTCCCTGTTTATTAATTTTTAGAATAATGAGTTGGTGCCCTAACAACCTCCAGTTTTTGTCTTTGTTTTTATTTTTGAGGTGTCATTATGAAATCAGGTATTTTTCATACATGTTATGAGTAGTTTCAAACCTTTCCAGTTATTATTCCATTTGATATTCAAATTAACACCTCTGTAGATTCAAGTTGTTGTGTTTTTTTTAACATAGCCTTTTCAATTTTTATCAAGTCAATGTGATTAACTTCTTTGCTTTCTGGAACACAAGAATGTCCTGACTCATCTTGCACATTCCTTCCCAGATCTGGAAGCAGACTTCTCCCCAAGAAGCCTCTGTTTCCTTTTCATGAGATAATGGTATTTAGAAATAACAAATCTAGGGGTACCTGGGTGGCTCAGTCAGTTAAGTATCTGGCTTCTGCTCAAGTCATGATCTCACTGTTCATGAGTTGGAGCCCCATGTCGTGCTCTGTGCTGACAGCTCAGAGCCTGGAGCCTGCTTCTGATTCTGTGTCTCCCTCTCTCTCTACCCCTTCCCCGCTCATGTTCTGTCTCTCTCTGTCTCAGAAATAAATAAACATTAAGGAAAAAAATTAAAAAAAAAAAAAGAATAGCATTAAAAATGTTTTAGAAATTACAAATCTGGGGACTAAGTACCTTCATTTCTGCTTGGTTGTCATTTCTTCTCAGCTAGGACAAAGCTAGGAAATACATATCTTTTTAGAAAGAAAAATGAATCATGAGTTCATACTGATATTTTCACATTTCCTTGAATTTTGTATTTGTATTTCCTTTTATTAATGTGGATACTCTTGATTCCTGAGGCCATCAGGATACTTACTTGCTCTATCTTTTTTGCTCTGTATATATAACGTTTTCAAAATAAGATGACCAACATTTTCACTAATAACAAGCCCAGTGAATGCAGATTAAGAATTCTTCATGATTCTCTTGTCCTTAGTGTACCATGAAAATACGGTATTGTAAAAGCACTTCAAATAATTTTCTCTATTCGATTATGCCACCAACTTCACCTAACTAGTGATGTTCTTTTTTTTTCCCATTGGTTTTCTATTTTTAGGGATTCCATTGGGTTTTATTTGTTCAGCTTCGTTTTTAATTATGTGAAATGTCTATCTGGTTCCAAAATCAAAGCTGAAACATGGCACATTCAGAGAGGGTGTACACACAGACACGGTGTATATATCATCCCCCCTTCTCAACACAAAGAAAGATAGCGAACTATGCACACTCTTCTGCCCTTTAAACAATACCTCACAGAGATCATTTCATAACAGTGTTTAGGGACCTTCTTGTGCCTTTTAGAGCTGCCTACAAGCTCCATTTGGAATTTGCTTGATTTTTAAAGCCCAACGCCTCTCTCCTGTCGTTATTACTTGAGTCTGATTAATTCCTCAGTCTGTAGCTCCTCCTCTTTTAATATCAGCTCATCTTTGTCTCTTGTAACCTCTGCCCATCCTATGTATCCTTACTGACATGCTGCTCTATTCGTGCTGTCCGCTCAGCACGAAGGACCTTCCCTCCTCTCCTTGTCCGTCTGTATACCCGTCTGTCAATTTCTCCATATGCCCGTCGCCCTTGCCCCACCTTCAAAACCTTCCCCCCTTTCTTCAGTCCATTCAGAGCTCTTCCTTCTTAGACACATCCCGGAAAATTTTATTTCACATATTTTAGTGTTTTATTATTTTCTAAGGATTTGTGTTTGATAGATTCATTTCCTTAAATCAGTATTTTGAGGGCTGAAAACAAGATTTTTCCTTTTTTGCATCCATCCCTAATAACACCTTTTCTAGACCCAGGAACTACAATCAATAAATTATTGATCAGGTGTTAGCATGAGATTCTAGAAACACCTTAAGTGTCTAAGAAAATTATGTGGTTTTTTTTGGATATTCAGGATGAATAAAAACATTTTTTATAGTTTTTCAAGGTGATTTGAGAATGTCACTGAATACTGAACTAAACTATTTTTATTAAAAAAAATTTTTTTTTAATGTTTATTTATTTTTGAGACAGGGAGAGACAGAGCATGAAAAGGGGAGGGGCAGAGAGAGAGGGAAACACAGAATCTGAAACAGGCTCCAGGCTCTGAGCTGTCAGCACAGAGCCCGACGCAGGGCTCAAACTCACGGACTGTGAGATCATGACCTGAGCCGAAGTCGGACGCTTAACCGACCGAGCCACCCGGGTGCCCCGAACTAAACTATTTTTAGATTACGTGAAGAGCATTACCTTTAAGACACACATATGAAAATAGTCTAGCCATTTACTATTTCTCTTTATTTGCCAACTCTTCTGGCCTTTTACTCGTAGAGTGTCTGTTCTTTTTTCTCTTTTGGTCAGGTAGCAGCTGTCTCCTGACTAAATTAAAATGTTGCATTAAAATGAGCGTTGCTATTTCCATCATCGCATATGTTCATCTTATGTTTTTTGGGAAATGACACGAGGCGATTCAGTGTGTTAATTTAAATATCACCCACAATGTAAGAGTTCTCAAGTTCATTTGTTGACATTTAATACTGTTCACAGTTTAAAATGTCATAAAGCCAAATGTAGTATTTGTATCAGTGTAAATTTGTAAAAAGTAAAATTCTGCATGTTTCACTTGTTGGCATAATTAATGTTGAAATAACACATAGTGTACACATAACAGTTAGGTGTAAGATCTATAGCATGGAAGGCCACTTAAAATAGGTGTAGGTTTACGAAAGACAGTTGTCATTACCTTGAGTAACATTCTCATTTCGGTTATAGGGCAGTTCATAAAAGACTGGCCTAGATCAACCCTTCTCTGGACATGCACAGACCACTGAGTGCTGAGGTCTCACTGGTTTTAGAGTTTTTCACCTTTGTGTCCCTTAGGGAGTAATGAGTACTTAGAAGCTAATCCAAAAACGGGTTTTGTTCTGGAAGTTTCACCAACTTCTTTTCTACCAACCAGAAATCAAAGCAGAAAGAATAAATAAGCATAATTCTCTTACCTGAAGGTTCAGAGGAGAGTTTCCCTTCCAGTTCATTTTTTTTCTCTGAAAACTAAGAAATATTTTCCTTTATCCCAAGATTATTTCCTATATTTCTTTAGCAAATCCCCTCCAAAAAATTTTCCCCCAAAGCTCATTTGCTTGTTTTTCTTTTCCTTCTTTTCTTACTTCTTTTCTTTTTCTTTCTTTTTTCTTTTACCTTTTACAATGAAAATTTTCAAATATCATAAGAAAAATGGAGAATAGGATAATGAGTATTAATATATAGCCATCACTTAGATTTAACAATTGGTAGTATTTTTATCATATTGACATCATTTCTGTTTTGAAGTATTTTAAAGTAAATTACAGAAATCTTTTTCAAGAGACATTTTCTTACATAACCATAACATCATCGTACCTAACAAAATTAGCTTACACCCTCATGTCATCATATTTTCAATGCATAACCAAATTTTTTCAATTGTCCCCAACATGTCTCTTGCAGCTTCTTTATTCAAACCCAATGCCACCAAATAAATCTAGTATATAATTTAACTTAACCACTATGAAACAATTTAAATGTAAGAAATAAAAATACTGTATGACTTAAAAAAGTGTTTCTTTTTCTTAAAGCATGGAGCCAAGTTAGTTTTGTATTTGTCAGAGTTGATACATAATCACCAAGATGAATTGACTGAAGAAGAACTAGGCTCAGCGGAATTGCTTATGAATGCTCTAAAACTGTGTGGTCATAAGTATCTCCCTCCCAGTGCAACAACAAAAGCAGACCTTATCAAAATGATCAAAGAGGTGAGTCAGTGAAATCATAAGACCCGGTTTTCTAAGGAGATCCCAATGAATGTAGTGAAAGAGTGAAAGATTTTTTTTATTGTGGAATATCATTTATGATGAATTTTATTGAAATGATGTTTTTTTATTATGAGAGAATAAATAGGCTATTGCAAGGAGTGTTTTATCCTCTGTTGTCATCCTCATCCCTTTTCGGTAGCTTTCGGTGAAGGAAAGATTTTTATAGTGACGAGCAAGTTGAAGCATCCGCCTCAAAACAAATAAGGAAGCAAGCACCTGGGCATTAGGTCTGGCAGCCCATTTAATTCTCCCACCCCAATATCTGTGCCCCAGATTGTGTAGAAGCAAAGGGAAATTATCAAATTATTTTTGTGGCTATTGTATTTTAATATTCTGGTCTCCTGGGGACATTATTTTTTTCCTTTATTAACTTGGTTTTAAAATTAGTTTGTTGGGGGGCACCTGGATGGCTCCGTCGGTTGGGCATCCGACTTCAGCTCAGGTCATAATCTCGCAGTTCGTGGGTTCGAGCCCCACGTCAGGCTCTGTGCTGACAGAGCCTGGAACCTACTTCGGATTCTGTGTCTCCCTCTCTCTCTCTCCGCCCCCCCTCCCGGCCCTCCCCTGCTCATGCTCTCTCAAAAATAAATAAACATTAAAAAAAATAAAAAATGAAATTAGTTTGTTGACCTTTGTGCCAGTGTTAAATGATAAACAATTAGTTTTATATTGCATATTATTATCCAAATCTTTTAGGAACAAAAGAAATATGAAACTGAAGAAGGTACGAATAAAGACACCTGGCAGAAAACAGTTAACAATAACCAACAAAGGTAGGATTTTATGTGTTCTAAAAGTCATGCCTTTCTGAATCCACTAGACTTCACACGTACTTTTAGTTTTCAAGTATCCTGCTTCCATAGCTCCTTAACGTCCCACTTAGGCTTCACTTACGAGCAGCCTCGCTTGTTTATTTAGTCTCTTTCAGCGTCTGGATTCAAAATCAAAGGATATATCTAAGATCGCTGCAGATATCACCCAGGCAGTATCTCTGTCCCAGGGAATTGAGAGGAAAAAGGTGATCCAGCATATCAGAGGCATGTACAAGGTAGATCTGAGTGCCAGCAGACACTGGCAGGAGCTTATCCAACAGCTGACGCATGATAGGTAAGCAGAGTGGGCCTTTGTTGTTTTCTGTGGTGATGGCAGACGCTATTTCCATTTCAGAATAAACGTTCACAGCATTATTTCATTAGTTGAAATATTTTCTGTTTAATCACTTGTGATTTCTTTCATCAAGAAATAATGAAATCTATATATAATCCTGTAAGAATATTTTTTTTTTTTTTAATTCTTAGGGACAAGGCGGGGGCGGGTGGGCAGGGATACTGAGAAAGCGAGGCATTAGCTCTTCCAGATAATAAAATCTACATGTTGACTTTAATTTTAAAATATAACCTTTGCAGGAGAATAGAGAAATCACTGAAACGGGATAGTTGGGAAATAGATCTTTTTCTAGGTAAGACTTTAATAATAAAACTTAGACGATGCATCACAGATCATGAAAAGAGGAAAATTAAGGTGTTCTCTAAATTTGGTTAAGATAACTGGTTAGCATGACTTGGGGTGCTAAAATGGACTAAACATTATACACTAAAGAAAATTCCAGGTGAGCAAAAGAATTCAATTCATTAAGTTTATAAAGTGGGAGAAAATAGGGCATTTATCAACTCCAATAGATGGAAACTTTTTAAGCTCAAACACAATAGAACAAACTACCAAGAAGAAACAAATAGATTTGAGGGGCACCTGGGTGGCTGAGTCAGTTAAATGACCAACTTCAGCTCAGGTCATGATCTCAAGGTCCGTGAGTTTGAGCCCCGCATCGGGCTGTGTGCTGACAGCTCAGAGCCTGGAGCCTACTTTGGATTCTGTGTCCCCCTTCTCTCTCTCTCCCCCTCCCCCGCTAATGCTCTATTTCACTCTGTCTCTCAAAAATAAATAAATGTTAAAAAAAAAAAATAGATTTGAGCTTTAATTTTTTCCAGTGTATTTAATAACTATAACAACAGCAACAAAATGAAAATTTATTTTCAGCAAATCAGAATTAACTTTTTTTTTACTTTTTTGTAAGTTTACTTATTTTAAGAGAGAGAGAGAGAGCACAGAAGGGGCAGAGAGAGAGGGAGAGAGAGAGAATCCCAAGCATGCTCCACACTGTTAGCGCAGAGCCTGATGTGGGGCTCGAAACACACGAGCCATGAGATCGTGACCTGAGCTGAAGTCAGATGTTTAACTTACAGAGCCATCCAGGTACCCCCACAGAGTTAATATTTTTATGGTTTTAAAAATTCATGCCAACTTAAAAGTAAATTGTAAGATCTGAAAAGTTTGAGCAAAAGATGTGATTACACTTTTCTACATGAGACAAATAGAATTAATAAACAGGAAAATATTCCATGTGGCCAGAGACTAATTTGATTTTTTAAAACCTTGAAATATTACCATCTTACCATAAAATATGGTACAAGCCATATTTTACCTTTTCTGTTATAAAGTTTTTTAGGTGCTAATACCCAGAGCAGGAAGAAATGTATATCGTAGCCCATGGTCAGAGGTCCGGTGGCTTTGCACACTTTGACAGCATGTATCAGGAATCCTGTAACCATTTTATTTCTAGCTCCAGTTATCCTATTTTGGTGATTCTGTCCTAAGGAAAATATTCAAAATATATAAAGGCAGTAAATGTAAAGGTTTTCATCTCTGCATTGTTTATGCTAGTGAATGAACTGGAAACAAGTATATAACAATGGTAAAATTGCTAAATACATTATGATGCACCCCCTCCATGCGTTAGTCAGCCATTTTCAATGGTGACAATAAAGATTAAAGTATGTCCAGTGAAAGAAGAAAGAGTATAGAAATGTATATATGTAATACTTATAACTGCAATTTTTAAAAATGAAAAAAAATAATTTCTACCAGAAAGTGGTATGTTTAGGGTAGTAGGATTAAGGGTGATTTTTTTTTCTCTTATCTATTTCTGAAAATATATTCAATACGGTTCTCTATCTTTTCATTTAAAATATTAACTTATTTTGAGGGCGACTGGGTAGCTCAGTTGGTTAAGTGTCCAACTCATGATTTGGGGTCAGGTCATGATCTCACAGTTTGCAAGCTCACGCCCCACATTGGGTCTGCACTGACAGTGCGAAGCCTGCTTAGGATTCCCTCTCTCTCTGTCTCTGTCTCTGTCTCTCTCTCTCTCTGCCCCTCCCCCACTCGCATATGCACCCAAGTGCACTCTCTCTCTCAAAATAATTAAATATTTTTTATTAAAAATTAAAATAAAATATTAACTTTTTTAAAACATCTTAAGAAATATGGCTTGTACTACAAAAATGAACCAATTTATTTGTTAGATAGTAGGAAAAATGGGAAATATAGAAACTTAACTTGGAAATGGATTTTTTTCTTTAGCCATATTAAGTCCAATGTATTGCTAAAGCATACATGTTGCTAAAGGAGAGTAGTCATGATATATCTTTTTAAAAATTTATGAGGAACAAGAAACTAGTGGCAGAGTGTGCCTCCAGGCAGGGACTAGAAGGCCGGGGTTCAGGAGCAGAAGGACATTTACTTTTTATATTATTCTATTGTCTATGCTTTCTATTTTATTCTATTGTCTATGTTTATGCACTTCCTAGTCTAATTACGTGACCAGTTGAGGGTTTTAACTGAATGGATCACTTTTGATTATTTAATTTCTGTAATGATTTTATTTACAGCTCCAAGTACTATAGATTGCCACTTAAAACATTTTTTTATTTCCCCTTGCAGAGTGGCCTGGTATGATCCCCTGTACTATCCAACTTCCTGGCAACTGGATCCAACAGAAGGACCAAATCGAGAGAGGAGACGTTTGCAGAGATGTTACTTAACTATTCCAAATAAGTATCTCCTTCGGGATAGACAGAAATCAGAAGGTAAAAATGACTTCTTGACTCAGCATCCAAATGTAGCAGATAACTATAGTTATCAGATAAAGATAATACCTACTTTTTTCCTTAGCAGATGTGGTCAAACCACCACTCTCTTTCCTGTTTGAAGATAAAACTCACTCTTCTTTCTCCTCGACGGTAAAAGACAAAGCTGCAAGTGAGTCTATAAGGTAAGTGTGAATCCATAAGATGTTCTCTCTTTTGTTGAAGGAGTCAGAAAGACTTTAATCGTTTATTGTAGGGGCGCCTGGGTGGCTCAGTCAGTTAAGCTCTGATTTCAGCTCAGGTCATGATCTCACGGTTCATGGGTTTGAGCCCCACATTGGGCTCTGTGCTGACAGCTCAGAGCCTGGAGCCTGCTTCGGATTCTGTGTCTCCCTCTCTCTCTGCCCCTCACCTGCTCACGCTCTGTCTCTCTTTCTCTCTCTCTCTCAAAAATAAATAAAACATTAAAAAAAATTTTTTTAAATAGTTTATTGTAGTGTTTGTGTAATATTTGTTTTAGATAATTGCTGGGGTTTTAGGAAAGGCCCTAAATATGGCTCAAGAGAGGACACAGTCGAATGGCTAAAATCCAAAAGGAAAAGACATCCTCGATGGCGAGGACTCACTGGGCTTCAGTCACCGTGCTCTGGCCCTTGTCTGCACGTGTGTATCTTGGCAGTTGACTGGTCCTAAGGTCTCTGTGAAATGGGTATGGTTTCCGCATGACGCCATCTAACGGTGACTGAAGGTCCAAATTTTAGTTCCTCGTCTTACTAGATGTCTGATCTTGGGCAAGTTACTTAGCCTTCCTGTGTCCATGTCCGTATCTGTTACATGAGGAAGGGAATAATGCCCAAAGTACCGGAGTATTGTTGAGTATTAAATGGGTCCTTGTATGTTAACGACAGGTTATCATTATGACACTAATGATAATTTGCCTGCCCGTTTATTAGATGAAAACCTGAGATTCGAAGGAGGTGAGTTCCTTGTCTAAAGAGGAGAAGAACTTTTCTGAGTCTAAATCCCGTTTTTCCTAGAATACTAGGATGCTTTCATGTGTTTGAAATACCAGAGGCATGACCCAATGTTTGCATAATTACTAGAAAATACAAAATATTAAAGTTTCTCCTAAAAAACTGAATGCCTATATCCTGTATACATGGCACAGGAATTCCGAGCCTTCTCTAAAAATTTCATTTTCTCCTCTACCAGAATGTTAAAATACAAGATAATATTTTCATGTGGGTTTAGGCAAGACGTCTCATGCTTTTGAAACTCTAGTGTGCTGGGCTGAAATCTTTAACTAGATAAATAAAGCTTATACTATATACTTTCTAAAATTGGTCAAAACATTTAATCATAGTAATTTTATATATGTTTTGACAGAGTGAATCGAAGATGTATCAGTGTTGCACCATCTAGAGAGACAGCTGGTGAGCTGTTACTAGGTAAGTCACATTTTGAAGAGTTTTACACATATTCACCCTGCCTTATTTTATTCTTAGACAATTTGAAGCATTGTTTGGCAGAATGCCATTGAATCAAATAAACTCTCTCTAACATCACATCAGTAATTTTGCCTTAACATTATATGACTTACAAATGTCAGGAAGTGGCAATCTTATTTTCTAAAAAGCACATGAATAGCCTTTTAATTTTTATAAAGTTGACTTTTTTCATAAGTACACATTTTTGTATTTAAACATTCCTTTTATTATATATAAATTTTGATTTTTAAAGTGAGGAATTATTGATATACTCACATGCCTGCTGTTTTAAAAGATACACCTGTGCATAAGAAATACATCCACCTTGAGATAGTTCATAATTTATACTCCCTATTTGCTTCTGAGAGAAAGGCCAAGGTTGTCAATCCTTGGATATCTGTATGATTACATTCAAAGAGAAATCTTTTCCTCAAGATATGAAGGAATAAAGTTGTACCACTAGATCTCTGTTCCCTTAAAGAACTAATTTGTATACTACAGGCCAGGAACATCAGCATCACATGGGAACTTCTTAGAAGTGCTCATTCTTGGGCCCCGGCCCACACCTATGGAGTCAGAAACTCTCTGGCACCCCCAGAAATCTGCATTTCATGAGCCCTCCAGCAATTCTGATGTACCCTCCAATTTGAGAGTCGTAGACTGAAGCTACAGCCTCCAAGGCTCAACATGCAGAGCTTCAGGCTGGCCAGGACTAAGCACTGTGGTCACAGGGATGCAAGTGATTCCCTTCTCTGAGCCAACAGTGCTCAGTGCTCACGGGTGACCGGCACACAGGGCGGAGCCCCAGAGAAATTCCCACCATTTGGATACGTGGTGTAGGGACATGTGCTAACACAGCCAGCCTGTAAAGCAGAGACAACTGGGGGCCGTCTTCTAAGGTCTGTTCTGCCCTATTGAGTGTTTAAATAAAAATTAAGTCTTCCTCTTAGACTAGAAAATTTGTTTACAAGTTGACTTCAGTTAATGTGTGAGAAAATAAAATGAATGTATTAGTCATATAAGAAGAGTAGCAATAATAAATGGCCAACATTTTTTTAACACTGAGTGCCAAACACCGTTATAAGCATTTTACATACATTCTAATTTAATTCCCACTTTAACCCTGTGAAATAAAGTCCTCTTCCTCCACCCCTCTTTTAAAAAATTATTTTAGGGGTTTTTGTTTTGTTTTGATTTGAGAGAGAGAACATACGTGTGTGTGTGAGTGCGGGCAGGGAAGGTGCAGAGCAAGAGGGAGAGAAAGAATCCCAAGTAGGCTCCACACCGTCAGCACAGAACCTGACACGGGGCTTGATCTCCCCACCATGAGATCATGTCCTGAGCCGAAATCAGGAGTCAGACGCTTAACTGAGCCACCCAAGCACCCCACACCCCCTTTTTTTTTATTAAGTAAAGACACAAAGAAGTTAAACAACTTGCCCAAAATCTCATGGATACCATTAAAAAATATTTATTGAAGGGCGCCTGGGTGGCTCAGTCAGTTAAGCATTTGACTTCAGCTCAGATCATGATCTCCCAGTTCATGAATTCGAGCCCCGCATCAGGCTCTGTGTGCTGACAGCGCAGAAACTAGAGCCTGCTTCAGATTCTGTGTCTCCCTCTCTCTCTGCCCCTCCCTCGCTCATGCTCTGTCTCTCTCTGTCTCTCAAAAATAAACATTAAAAAATATATATTTATTGAGTGACAGGAACTGTTTCTGGGTGTTGGGATTTTAATTCAGGCCGATTGACTCCAGAGGTCATATTTGTAATCAAAAATGATAATAGTGCACATATAGTTTTAAACTCATATCCCATTACTTTCTATAGGTAAATGTGGAATGTATTTTGTGGAAGATAATGCTTCTGATACAGTTGAAAGTTCGGTGAGTAGAGGCTTAAGTTTGCACCTATATAAACCTAGACAAATTCCCAAAATGTATAAATTTGTTATAACTGGCAAACAGGTAGAACTAGGAGAGTTCATATATTGTCACTCTGGTGTGCAGATTGGTCTTAATTCCAAACTTTTTTCTTTTAAAGATATTTTTAAAAAGACCATACCATCTCCTCTGGCTTACAGTCTGACCTCATAGCAGTTAGTATTATGATTTAGATTCTAATGTGCTCCTGTTAAAACAGCGAGCAAAGGGGAAAAAGAGAGAGAGAGAGAGACAAACCAAGAAACAGACTCTTAACTATGGAGAACAAACTGATGGCACCAGAGGGGAGGTGGGGGGTGGGGGGGGATGGGGGAAACAGGGGATGGGGATTAAGGAGGGCACCTGAGACGGGCACAGGGGCTGTAGGGGACAGTTGAATTAGTATATCGTACACCTGGACCTAATTGTAACATTGTATGGCAATGAACTGGAATTAAAAGAAAAACTTTAAAAACTATTTTAAAAAATAAAATGAAAATGAAAACAATAAAGTGCTCCTATTATTTTAATTAATTTATTTAATTTATTCCTTCTATCCCTGTTCTCAGCAGCAACAAAAAACTACTCCCTGCCACTCCCAATTCACTATCAAATGTATTTACCTTCACAAAGAAAGGAAAATGTTGTATAATTGAATAACTCAACTAATCCTGATAGTCACATGTCTTGGTATCATAATTTTCATTCTACTGGAAGTACTGATATTAATCAGAAAATTACAGAAATGACTCTTAGCTCACATATTTTGTGTGTGTGTATATATATATTTATATATATGTATACATATATATATGTGTATATATATATATATATACACATATTTTTATCCATCTGAATCAGTTTGTAGACCATTAAAATATTGTTTAGACCGATTCTGTGTCTCCCTCTCTCTCTGCCCCTCCCCCGTTCATGCTCTGTCTCTCTCTGTCCCAAAAATAAATAAAAACGTTGAAAAAAAAAAATTAAAAAAAAAAATAAAATAAAATATTGTTTAGAGATCCCCGTAGTAAGAGAAATAGGCTTTTTGTTTCAGAAAATTTCTAAGACCAGGAATTCCTAAAGATACACTAAATAAGAATACATGTGGTTTAATAGTGAATACATATTTTATTTCAAAAAATAATGAGCTAAAACATAAAATTTTGCTGTAAAATAAATAATATGAAAAAAGTCATGAAAATATTTAATATAGCCCCCAAAATTGAGTAGGCATTCTTTAGTGTGATTTATGTAGCAATTGCCACAGCATTTATCCCAGCTAGTAAAAGTATGGTCACATTATTTTTCAAGGTGTCTCTTTTTAGCAACCAGGGAACTTAATAGTTGATACACGAGCCAACACTTTTCTGGATCCAAAAGATGACCTTTCCCCCTTTTAAAACTCTCCTAAAAATACTCTTGTTTTTTAATAGTTTGAAAGATCCTTCTTTCCTCTGCTTTTATAATATTTGTTTCTACTTTCTATGTGACATTTGCTGTCTTGCATTTTATTTTATTTTTTTAATGTATATTTTTAATGTGTATTCAGTTTTGAGACAGAGAAAGAGCACAGGCAGGGGAGGGGCAGAGAGAGAGGGAGAACAGAATCCCAAGCAGGCTCCAGGCTCTGAGCTGTCCGCACAGAGTTCGACACGGGGCTCAAACTCAAGAACATTGAGATCATGACCTGAGCCAAAGTCGGACACTTAACCGACTGAGCCACCCAGGCGCCCCTGCTGTCTTGCCTTTTAAATGTTTGTACAAGTATCTTGTGCCCCCTTTTCATCTTACACAGATGTAGTTCGTGCAGAGCACTTAGCAGAGCACCTTGCTCGTAGACGCTTAATTAACATCTGCTGAACTGAATGAATGAACGGATATGGAAGCACAATAAGAAGGAATTCAGTTTTATATATGAGAATATTACATTTTCATTAAAGAGTTTAATTTCATTTGTAATTACCTACTACCCCTACTTCTAAAAGTCAGTTGGGATCTAGCACAATAGTATAGCACACATGCAACAGAGCAATTCAAATTTTAAAAATTTCAAATAAGATTTTAGAAGGATGAAGAGCCTGGGATAAGGTAGTCATTGCAATTGCTTTCTAAATTTAGCTCTGAGCCCCTGTTCCAACACAACAGAGAAAGTCAATGCAGTTTTCCAAAAGGGAAAATTGATGAAAACAAACCAACCTCGGATGCAGGTTAATTTGATGTGATAAATCCTAACTAGTTTTAAACTTTGGTAGGAGCTTTTACCATGATTTTTCTATTAAAAGCATTCAGTAACATAATTCACACATTCAACTGCAATTTACAAAAGATTCAGACAAATTGTTTTAAAAGTTTTCTTCATTTTGTACTTTGAGAAGGGCCCAGTGATGATAAAAAAAATATGGGACCTATGGAGGTGCCTAGGTGGCTCAGTTGGTTGGGTGGCCGACTTCAGCTCAGGTCATGATCTCACAGTTCCTGAGTTCCATTCCCACGTCGGCTCTGTGCTGACAGCTCAGAGCCTGGAGCCTGCTTCGGATTCTGTATCTCCCTATCTCTCTGCCCCTCCCCCACTCACATTCTGTCTTTCTCTCTCAAAAATAAATAAACATTAAAAAAAAAAAAAAAAAGTATGGGACCTATGGCCCCTAACCCCTCATTCTAAAATGTAGAGATCTGTTGAGGGAGGCTAGGATCAATGCTGTCAGGGAGATCCAGCCTTCTGGTGGCCACTTATCTTTTCCTTCCTTCTGCTGACCACATAGGAGAGGAACATAGCTACTTGGTGCGTGCTGATCTGTGAGCTTAGTCAATGGGGCTGAATTTGCAGGAGAGTGCTTTGCCTTTCCAGGAAGGTTCAGAGGCATGGGAACTATGTGTCATCGCTGGGGAGCTCCCAGGCCATGCCCTTAGGCTCATTTTAACCCAGACCCATGTGAGGGAGGGCAGACCCACATGTGAATTTTCAGGGAGAGGCTTGTTTTCTATTCTTCACCCGGTCCCCGGGCCAGAAGAGACAGGCTCCTGCTTATTCCTCTTTACTGATGGACACGTGTGTTTGTCTGTCATCAGGAAAATGTCCCTTAATGGTTTTAGATATTTGAATGAAGTACGTTCACTTCCATACTCTGATCCAGAGAACTCCCAGGCCTCATCTGCTTTCTTCAAGTGGATGTTAACCTAAGTCACTAAGTTTCTAAAGCTGGGGTGTGTGCATACCGTGCGTGTGCATGTGGACACACAGCCAGCCTACCCCAGTATCCCTTCTACCTCACTGCTGTTTTTCAAATTCCTTGTTATTTTTGGCTCCTGGGGATTTCACTTTCCCTTATGTCCCGCAAGCTCAGCTTTAAAAGAAGTCTGTCTGAAAAGATTACATGTTGTGTGATTCTAACCACGTGACATTCTGCGAAGGGAAAGCTATGAGATGGTAAAAAGATCAGTGACTGCCAGGAGCCTGAGGGGGAGGGGCAGGTGAGTAGGTGGGGCACAAGGGAACTCTGTACGATCCTGTAAGGGTGGACGCATTTCAGTAAACATTAGTCAAAACCCATGGGACCATAACACCAAGACTGAACCCTAGTGCAAACTGTGGACTTCGGTTAAGAATAACGTATTCAGTATTGGCTCTACAGTTATTACAAAGGCACCAGGCTAATCACACTAATGGGAGATGTTAATCACAGGGAAATTCTGAGTTTGGGCCAGTAATACATGGGGGCTCTCTACACTCTCTGCTCAGTTTTCTGCAAACCTAAAACTGCCCTACAAAATAAAGCCCATATTTCTTTAATTCCTTAACGTTTATCCAGTATTCTGAAGTGTTTCGTGGTTGGGGAGGGAGGGGTCGGGGGTGGCTCAGGGAATCTTATCTGCCGTCTTGCCACAAAAGGAAGACATTTTCATTTTCAGATTTTTAAAAATCTAAAATTGCAGTGATCATTTGTATTTCATGTAAAGCAAACAGTTTCATTTCTTTCCTTTGTCTCAGAGCCTTCAGGGAGAGTTGGAACCAGCATCATTTTCCTGGACATATGAAGAAATTAAAGAAGTTCACAAGCGTTGGTGGCAGTTGAGAGACAATGCTGTAGAAATCTTTTTAACAAATGGCAGGACACTCCTGTTAGCATTTGATAACACCAAGGTAAATTCAGCTTTATGAACAGATACATAGTTTTGAAATTATCATGGGACGGTGTAACTGGACTCATACTGATTTTATGAAGGTTTAATCTATTTAAACTTTGATTCCCTGTTTCTAACAGCAAATAAAAATTGCCTTATTTCTTAGTCCCAATGACAGTGACCCCTTGGCTATATTAGAATTATTTTTGTCCTTCAAAACTGTATTAAATTCAGATTCTCCAAAGTGACTGTCTGTAAAAAGTAAATGAATGCGTAATGACCTGAGAAGAGTAATTTAAACTTGAGAGTAGGTTCTGTTGTTTCCAAACCCTTTCTGAACCCCCACATCCTTTCAGCTGCCACTTAGAAAAGCTTTTGGAAAAAGTTGTGTGGACTCGTTGCTTCGAGTTCTCTTTTGAAATGCTCCAGTCAGATTTTCTTCTCACTACCTCACCTATAACTTCTCTGGTCGGGGTTACTAGTGACCTCCATGTCACTATACCCTACGGTCATATTTCTTAGTCTGCATTTTACTTGATCTATCAGCAGCATTTTTTAAAATTTTTATTTCAATATTTATTTTTGAGAGAGAGAGAGAGAGCGCGCGCGCACAAACGGGGGGAAGGGCAGAGAGAAGGAGACCCAGAATCCAAGGCAGGCTCCTGGCTCCCAGCTGTCAGCACAGAGCTTGACCAAGCATTTCACACCGATGATTGTTTTCTCTCTCTTAAAAAAAATAACCCTCCCCACTAGGTTTCTGGGCCATGACTTTGCCTCAGCTCTTCTTCTGGCTCAAGGCCATTCCTTCTCAGTCTTCTTTGCTGATGCTTCTCCGAGGGTCTCAGGGCTCGTGCCGTGGACCTCTTCCCATCCGCTCTTGTGACTTTAAATCCTACCTGTATTGTAACAACTTTCAAATTTGTATCACTACCCGAACATCTCCCAGGAATGCTCTGTACTTGGTATTTCCGTCTAGAGGTCAAACTGGCATCTCAAATTTAACATATACAGTCTACGGCCATACCACCCTGAACACACCCAAATTAAACGTATACAAAACCGAACTTCTAACCTCCGTGCCCCAAAATCTCTCTGCAGTTTTCCTCATTTCAATAGATGACAACTCTAATCTTTCTGATTGCCCAGGCCCAAACTTTTTGGATTATCCTAGACTCCTCTCATTCTTTCATGCCCCGTACCTACTCTGTCAGTCCTGCTGACTCTTCCCTCAAAATCCATCCAGAATCTGACCACTTAACACAGCTGCCTACCATCCTGGTCTGAGCCACCATCATCTTTTGCCTAAATCATTACCGTGGCCTCTAACTGTCCTCCCTGCTTCCACACTCCCCCTTCTTTCAAGCTATTCTCAGCACAATGGCTAAGGTATGCGGGCTCATGCCATCCTCCTGTCAAAACCCTCCGATCACTTCCTGTGCCACTTGGTTAATGCCAAGGTCCTTGTAATAGCTGAATGAGGCGCTGAGTATCTGGTATCTTGTTATCTAACTCACCTTTTCTATTATTCTATCCACAATAACTTTATTTTCCTTGACCAGGCACACTGATGCCTCAGGGCCTTTGCACTTACTGGTCCCTGGAATGTTTTTCCTTTTTGAAATCCACATGATTCAGTTGCTTGCTTTTTCAGGCTCCATGATCAAATGTCTCCTTATCAAAGAGACCTTCTCTGACTGCTCTGTTAATAAAATAGCAACCCCTCTGTCACTCTTACCCCCAAGTCTCCTTTTCTTTGCTCTGTTTTTCTCTGTTGGACTTAATAACATCCAACATTGTCTCCAAAAAAATGTAAGTGCTTTGTTAAGTGTTGTGACTGCAGCAGCTTGAACACAGTGCTATGTAGGTGCTTGATAAATATTTGCCGTATGAATGAATGCTTCCCTTTTCTTGCAGAGTTTGGTTTGCAATCTGTCCTAAATTCCCTTCTGTCAACCTTAGCTTTAGAAGTTGGCAGCCTTCGGATTTAAACCACAGGTTTTGGGGTTTTGTTTGTCTTCCCTTGAGCCTATTCTTTTTTTCTTTTTTCTTAATTGTGATAAAAAAAATATGTAAAATAAAATGACCATGTTAACCATTTGAAGTGTTCAGTACATTCACATTGTTGTGAAAGAGATTCAAGGTGTAGATTCTTCAACAGGCTGCAGTCTTGCCTGTCCCAGACCGTAGCTACATTTTCTCGTTCTCCTCGTTAACTTTCGGTCCTGTCTCTGGTTAGCCACATCTGTGGCTCTCATTCCTATGCCTGAAGCATATACACATTTAAGATGGATATTTCAAATTTGTTTTTAGTAAAGGCCTGGATTGTCTATTTTTTTCCATTTATTACCAATCATCATTTAATTGCCTTAGAAGAAAATCAGATTACCTTTTTCTGTGACAAGTTTTGTGAATTTCTAAAAAAAAGAAAAAAGTTTATTAGTTTTTAATCAGTAGTGAAAATCAAATATCTTGTTTCACATAGGATGTTTTATTTCGTTCTCATGAAATAAATATTATCATTCCCATATTATAGATGTGGTAACTGTAGCACAAAGGTTTTAGGCTAGGAATCGGGCCACGTCTGTCTAATTAAGAAGACCATGCTCTTTGGGGCACCTGGGTGGCTCAGTTGGTTAAGCGTCTGACTTCAGCCCAGGTCATGATCTCATAGTTTGTGGGTTTGCCCCGCATCAGGCTCTGTGCTCTGAGCCGGCTCAGAACCCGGAGCCTGCTTTGGATTCTGTGTCTCCCTCTCTCTGACCCTCTCTCCCCCCCCCCCTTTCAAAAATAAATAAACATTAAAAAAAGAAAAAGAAGACCGTGCCCTTTCTATGATATCATGTTGCATTTATTTAGATGAAGGTTCTTCTTCATCGTTTATTGATTTTTTTTTTAGGATCTGTATATGAGTGATTTTTCTATACAGACTTTTTCTTACCTTCTTATTAACTAATTTCTTCGGCAGCAAAACATAATGGTTAGGAGCCCAGCCTTTGGGGGAAGATCCAGAGATGAGTCTCAGTTCCCCGGCAGTTGGTGTTAATTGGGCAACGAGTACTTTCTTTGTGGACTTGGGATTAGTAACGTGCATAATCTTTGGAGAAAAGGTTCAATAGCCTAAAACAAAACCTGGCTTGTTTTCCCCTTCCTTTGCAGGTTCGTGATGACGTGTACCACAGTATACTAACAAATAACCTCCCTAATCTCCTGGAATATGGCAACATCAACGCTCTGACAAATTTATGGTATACTGGACAAATTACGAATTTTGAATATTTGACTCACTTAAACAAACATGCCGGCCGATCCTTCAACGATCTCATGCAGTATCCAGTGTTCCCGTTTATACTTGCTGACTATGTTAGTGAGACCCTTGACCTCAGTGATCCCTCAGTCTACAGGTAACTAAACACATCATCCATCACCTTTACCTTTCTTTATATGCTATCTTTGTTTCATTGAAGTCCTACTGGAATTTTCAACCATGCACCAATATAGAATGAATATACAATGAGCTCCATCTGTCCATCACAACTTGACAGTTATGAAGATTTTTGCCAAACTTGTATCATCTTTTTTTTCCCTTTTTAAGACAAATCACAGACATCTTGTCATGTTACTCCCGTGTTCTTCAGTACACATCTCCTTAAGAAAAAAGAGAATGTTCTGTTACTTGCTACGTTACAGTGCCATTACCATATCTAAGAAAATTTACAATCATTTCATGACGTCATCCAATACCCAGTCCATTTTCCTATGTCCCCCAGTATGTTAAACATGTCTTTTTATAGTTGATTTGTTTATATCAGGCTCAAAAACACCTTTCGTTGCTCTGTCTCTAAAGACATATGTCTAGAATAAGCCTTTGTTTTTTTTGTATGTGTTTTTCTCTTTTTTCCTAACATTGATTTGTTGAAAAAACCAAAACAAAACAGATCTTTTATCTTGTAGGATATCCCCCTTTCCCGCGTTAGTATTTAGCTTCTTCCTTTAGCCTCTGTATTTCCTAGAGACTGGAAGTTAGCTCTAAAGGCTTGCTTAGATTAAGGTTCAGCTTTTTTTGGCAAGAATCCTTTATAGGTGATGGTGTGAACTTCACATCGCCCTGTATCAGGAGACATATGATATCCCACTGGAGTGATGCTCAGATTGATCCAGAGGTTCAGGCTTCCACTGAACTTGTTTCTGTCATTGCTGATTATTTCTGGAGTCATTTATTTCACTAGGAGTTACAAAATGGTGATTTCCTATTCTCTCATTTCCTCCACATTTTTTAAAAGAAGACATATAAGATGAATGTGGGATATTTGTTGTGTCAGAAAGCAAGGAAACTAACGCAGTCTTGTCAGAAGGATTTGGGGGCCATATTTGCATACCCAAGTTCATTGCAACATAATTCACCACAACCATGTAGGGGAGGCAACCCAAGTGTCTGTCTGTGGATGGATGGATGGATAGATGGATGGATGGATGGATGGATGGATGGATGGATGGATGGCTGGGGGAAATGCGGTATACACGTGCAGTGGAATGCTGTTTTGCCTTAAGAAGGAGAGAGTGTCACCTGCTACAACATGGATAAGCCTTGTGGACATTGTGCTAAGTGACAAATACTGTGTGATTCCACTTCTGTGAATTGTCTAAGGTCGACAGACTGAGAAGCAGATAGTGGAATGGTGGTTGCTGGGGTCAGGGATGAACAGGGGATGGGGAGGGGGGTAGTTGCTCAGTGGGTATAGAGGTTTGCAAGATGAAAAAGTTTTAGACATCTGTTAAACAACAATGTAAATATGATCAACACTATTGAGCTGTATACTTGGGGAATGTTAGGATTGTAAATTTTGCATTGCGTGTTTTTTACCACAATCAAAAGAAGTAAAGGAATCAGGAGCCAACCATAAGTGGATCTCACTGCCAAAGATAGCACAATCTGAGCATCGGAAAGAATAATGACTACAATCGATTAAAACACATTTAAATAAAAAGAACACTTAAGTTAACAATGATACTTTTTTAAAGGGCCACCCCCCCCCCCCCAGACAAGTTTGCTGGTCACCGTTGGACCTAGTTATGGGCACCAATTCCTTACTTTTGAAATTTGTCAAACAAAGCAAAAGAATTAAGGAGCACCTGGCTGGCTTAGTCAGAGGAGCATGTGACTCTTGATCTCGGGGTCGTGAGTTCGAGCCTCACGTTGCAGGTAGAGATTACTAAGGAAATAAACTTCAAAAAAAATTTTTCAAATAAGTAAAGCAAAAGAATTAAGCATTTATCCTGCCTTTCCTGAATGATCTACATCTTAGAGTAACCAAATAGTCTTTGTTGATAAGGAAATATTCTGGTGATTTCGTTTAAAAAAGAAATTCTTGTATGTAATTTAAAGAGAAATTGACTCCAAATTATACTTGGTATATTAGAGTATTTTAATCATAACTATTGAAAAGTAGGCCTACTTCAGATAGTTTTCCAGAAATAAGATTCAGTTTTATATCTTTGTCAGTTTAAGCAACTGCGAGTGGCCTGTTACTTATCTTCCAGACATTTTTGTACATTCCTGACGGACATGTAGACATTTTATACACTGCTGGTATAAATAGATTCAATCTTTCTGGAAGGCAATTTGAGTGTGTAGCCAAAGAACTCTTCAAGTGTGCATACTCTGTTTTATCAATTTAACTTCTGGGGCTTTTTTCTTAGGAATACTTAAGAACGTGTACTTTACCAGAAAGGTTCCCACTGGGAATAAGTTTCACGAGGGCAAGAACTCTGTGCAGTTTGTTGCTGGTGATGCCTGGCCCTGCATGCATTTATCCATGTGGATAGTCCTTACATCATTTTTTTTAAGTAGCCAGAATTTAGAAACAACTTAAATGCTCCACACTAGGTTTGAGTAAACTGTTTCATGTTGCTGCCATTAAAAATGGTATTTTAGAAATATATGATACAGGTGGGGAAAAGTATTATTTTTATTCTAAATATGAGTATACATGTGCAGATAACCCAGAAAACTCCTGGAAAAGTATATACCAAAATGTTTTACCTGTGAGTAATAGTTTTATAGCCGATTTTGGGGTTACTCTGCTCATCAGTAATTTCTCATTTTTCAACCACAACAATAAGTGTTACATGTGTTCAAAAAAACCTATTTACACTACTTAGAAACAAACTGCATGCCTGGATCTTAAATATGATTTCTCCTATTTTGCGATGTGAATCTGCATCAATTCTATAAAACTTTTATTTTTTAACAATTTTTTTTTAGGATGAGAAAGTTCTCAAAAATAAAGTTAGTGTTTAGTATCACAAATTTCAATATCCCTGGGAAATAATTACCCCCCCCCCCCATAGATATATTAAGCTAAGCAGACCTGGTTTGACTTACTGAAACTTGGGCACATCCTGATGTTGATCTCGTTAGGGAGCCAGATGTTGAAACTCCAGGTGGCTGCACCCGCTGCCAGACCAGATGGCTCCTTGGCCAGCGAGGCCGCTCTTCGTTGGATGTTTTCCTCTTGCTCTTTCAAATGCCGCCCAGGGATGCTACTTGACTGTGTGGCTTGTTAGAGTGAGGATTCATCGTAGAGTTCTCTCGCCTCCCTGATGCTGCGTGAATACCAGCACAGACACGCCTACACGCGTGCAGACATGCTCTACGCTGTGAAACTTCGTGTCGGTCCCTAGCTATGAATTAGATAGCAAAATACTTACTTCACTACTCACACTCCAAATCTCCACTCGATCATTTTACACATGTGTCATTTTGGGGTGCCTGACTGGCTCAGTAGAGCATGTGACTCTTAATCTTGGGGTCATGAGTTCAAGCCCCACATTGGGCATGGAGCCTACTTAAAATAAAATTAAAAAAATTTTTTAAGTGTCATTTCTTCAATTTTCAGTAACTAGTCTAATAATCATAAAACATCTCCTCATGATCATATTTCCCGTCCAAACTTCCCTTTTGTCTTCACTGCCTAATAGGTGTAGGTCTGGGAAACGGGCACAGGAACTTCAGGGCTTGGCAGGAATCCGCTGCTCTGGGCAGCATCAGCTGTGATTCGGAAGGAAGTAGAGGAAGTGGGGAGAGGAGGAGGGACAGCTCTTCTTGTCTAGATTATTCATAAGTCAAGAATTCCTGGGGCGCCTGGGTGGCTCAGTCGGTTGAGCGTCCAACTTCGGCTCAGATCATGATCTCACAGCTCCTGAGTTCGAGCCCCGTGTCGGGCTCTGTGCTGACAGCTCAGAGCCTGGAGCCTGCTTCGGATTCTGTGTCTCCCTCTCTCTCTGCCCGTAACCCACTTGCATTCTGTCTCTGTCTCTCTCTCTCTCAAAAATAAGTAAACATTAAAAGAAAAATTTAAGAATTCCTAATATTGGTATGGATCTGTTTAGAAAAATTCTACCTCTTAAATCATGATTAAATCAACTGACTAAATCATGATTTTCAAAGATGGCTGTTAGTTGCAAAGCAATATGTGTGAGCACTAAATTAAGAGCTCAGTATTTGCTGGTCACTGATTTACTTACAGGATATGGATGTGTAGGCAGCTCAATCTTGCCAGTATCAAAACATTTCATGTTTTTCTATCGTCTCTTCATTTGTAGAAATCTCTCTAAGCCTATAGCTGTGCAATATAAAGAAAAAGAAGATCGTTATGTGGACACCTACAAGGTAGGTTTAGTTTTCCCTCATATTTTGGTAAATGAAAACTCAAGTTTTATCCTATAGACTGGTGTTTTACCTAATTTTAAATTTATAGTATTGATTTTTCTGTTTTCCCCTTCTTAAAGTGCTTTGATCGGCAGACAACTGGAAATCATTATATGATTTTAAACGTTAAATACATTCCTTTTAAAAGGAAATCAGAGAGGGGTGCCTGGGTGGCTCAGTAGGTTAAGCGTCTGACTTCAGCTTGGGTCATGATCTCACAGTTCGTGGGTTCAAGCCCCGCATCGGGCTCTGTGCTGACAGCCTGGAGCCTGCTTCAGATTCTGTGTCTCCCTTGCTCTCTGCCCCTCCCCCACTCACGCACGTGTGCTCACTCTCTCTCAAAAATAAACATTTTAAAAAAATTTTAATCACAGAGATTTTCAGGTGCCTGCTATTTGTATTCCCTAGTTTTATTTATATAATAATATCAGTCTATTTATAATGTACCATAATTCCTTATTATTCACATTCAGCAAATCATGCATTGGTTTATTAGCAGAAATTTACCAGACTTTAAAGGTTTAAAAGTATAAATTATCAGGGCACCTGGGTAGCTCAGTCAGCTAAATGTCTGACTCTTGATTGCAGCTCAGGTCCTGATCTCACTGTTCATGGGATCGAGCCCTGCATCAGGCTCTATGCTGGCAGCATGGAGCCCACTTGGGATTCTCTCTCTCCCTCTCTGCCCCTCCCCTGCTCGTGCTCTTTCTCAAAATAAATGTAAAAATTTTTCAAAGAGTATAAATTATCTAGTTCTGTAAAATTAACATTAATGGAATTCTGCTGGAAACCCTTTTAAAAACCTATTAGCCAACAGGCTGCTATCTTAAGCAGCATCAAGGTAGGAGCAGCTGGACCAGTTTTCTAATATTCACATTGCTTTATGTCACATTTCCAGAAAGATCTCTCCAGGCATCTTATAACTGCCACTCCTTGATTCTCCAGCAGTTGAAAAGGGGGCGGTGCTATGGAATCCAGGAGAAGTGACTCCAAATTTCACTATCGCCTGACTTGTTATCAGAGCCAGACAGAAGCTATGGGAGATGAGAATAGTGACAGATATTAAATATTTGGTTGAGCTTCCTACTTCATGATGGGAAGATAGGAGTAGTGAAAAATCACTGTATTCTTTATTATCTCAGTGTAACTACATTGCAGGACAGCCATAAAATGTTAAACATCAGTGCCTACGAATTTCAATAATGTGATACAGCTTTTCCATTGCCGTTGCTTTTCCACTGCTGGAGAATTTCTCTAAAGAATATAGCATTATGGCTTGAAACTCATCCATTAAAATGCAGAGTTTCTAGTGACAGTAGTTGGTCTCATTTATTGACAGCTTGGTCAACTGAGACATTAGAAGCCATTAGTTGGGAGGCAGGGTGCAGAACAGGTGAGTTTCCTGTGACAGAATGAGAGTGAAGGTGCAGACTGAGATCTGCTTCTCGAGTGGCCAGGCCTCTCAGCAGGGCACCGAGGGGGACACGGTCCGAACACAGGTGGGAGGGCAGCCATGGAGAATGGTGTCAAAGGGGTGCTAGCGGAGGATGGAAAAGAAAACCAGTGAGGCTTTTCCGGCGTTTCCTGGAGCGCTTTGCCACCAACGCTCTCTTGGTTCCCTGTTTCCTTCAGTACCTGGAGGAGGAGTACCGCAAAGGAGCCAGGGAGGACGACCCCATGCCTCCCGTGCAGCCCTACCACTACGGCTCCCACTACTCCAACAGTGGCACGGTGCTCCACTTCCTGGTCAGGATGCCTCCGTTCACAAAAATGTTTTTAGCCTATCAAGGTAAGGATTTTTGTAACGCATTTTTTTACTTTACATTCATGGTAGTTAACATACAGTGTGGTATTGGTTTCAGGAGTAGAATTTAGTGATTCATCACTTACATGTAGCACTTGGCACTCATCCCAACAAGTGCCCTCCTTAGTGCCCATCACCCATCTAGCCCATCCCCCATCCACCCTCCCCATCCTCTCTGTTTCTGTCTTATTTTTAAGGTAAGGATCATCTTATAACTACCTAAAATATCTTGTTGGGTCATTAGGGAAAAAAAAAAAAAACTGACATACTTGCTGAGAATGTATTGAGACTAATAAAACCACAGGAAAAAGAATTCTATTTATTCCTTCAGTAAAATTCTCTTCCAAAAATTTGTAGTAGGCCAAATTCTCTTGCTAATGTGTCAAATTTTAGCTGCAAATTAGACATGTCCAAGCTTATAAAAATGCCATTCATTTTCTAAAAATTAGGATATGATTCATATACCATAAAATCTACCCTGTCCATGGGTATGAAATTCACTTTTTAAAGATGTTCAATTTAATAGTTATTTCAGGTCACATAAGTTATCGCATTGGGAGAATATGTTACTGTAATTTCTTGCAAGTAACCAGTTAAGAGGAGAGCCACACCGCCACCTTCACCTTAGTAACTTTCTAGTTAATAATCTACCTCAGTGTTTTAAGTGGCAGCCTGCAGGCCGGAAGATCACCTAGAGACGCATTTACTGACTTGTGTGCAAATAGGGGACATACTCTCCTCTCAGTTTCTAATGAGAACTATGGTATGAGCTCTGTAGTTCCTCATGGCACCCACAATCCTTTGTGGAATCGTCATCCGCTCACTTACTCAACCCTTCTTGAACTTCTTTAGATATTTTTATTCATATGCAACCTCTTGGAGGAATGCATTTTTGTATTGTCTCTACCTGGCCTATAGAAGGGGCTTTCCTATATTTCTCCCTGTGTAAGGACACAGAACAAGTGTTCCACACGACAGCTGTTCAAATATTTGAAGATT
Organism: Puma concolor; assembly: GCF_028749965.1. Lineage (NCBI taxonomy): Eukaryota > Metazoa > Chordata > Mammalia > Carnivora > Felidae > Puma > Puma concolor. The sequence continues at coordinate 12,992,377 of NC_141677.1, forward strand.
ATTACCCCGTCCCCTCTCTCCCTTTCAGTCCTGTTTATCCCGAGGCTAATTACCCTTAGTTAATTTGACATCAGGCTGAGAGCCTCCTGTATGCAGGGTCTTATCCCAGCTGCTGCAAGGAATACAAAAAATAAATAAGACTTGCTTACTTTCTGTACTTACGGAAGAGTTTTAAAAACTAACGTGTAAACCATCTTTTTCGCTCTAGTTTCCAAACCTGTTACTATTCTGACAATCCTTCTGGACATGTTCTGATTTGTGAATCCCATTATTAAAACGCGGCAGTCAGAACAAAAAAGAATGTTTCTGATGTAGTTTGGGACCACTGATGTGTGTAATAGAACTATTACTTCCCTCCATTTTTTTTTCATGTAGCCCAAGAATCTATTAATGTAAACACCCAATCAACTAAAATTTCTTGATTCTTAAAGATACACTGCTATTATGCTAAGTTTTCCTCATTGTATTTAAGGATGATTGGGAAAAGGAAAGGCTACTGCAGTCCCAATAAATTTCATCTCTTTAGCTTCAAATGATTTATGTTGGCATTTGAATTTATTTCTAGACTCTTGGTTTAGTCCAGGGTTTTTCACCGTGGTACTGTAGTCATTCTGAGCTGCATAATTCTTTGTTGTGAGGGCTGCCCTGTGTTACAGGATATTTTGTACCGTTCCTGGCCTCTACACCCTTGATGCCAGTGGCACTCTCCCAGCCAGTTGTGAGAACCAAAAATGTCTCTAGACGTTGCTAAAAGTCCCCTGGGGACAGAAGTGCTAGGTTAAGAACCACTAGGTTAGTACGTGCACATTCTAGATTATAGGGATTTGTAGTGTTGCTTTAAGTTAAGAAACAGCAGAGAAAGTGAACATCTGAACAGAACCCTCAGTGTGCTCCTCTTGTCCCACGGTTCCGTCTAGATGCTGTGTCTCGTCTGGATCCTGTGACTCCACCGCAGCCTTACGGGATTGCCTTTAGTTTTTCTAGATTCCATTTAGATTGCTTCTTTTTTCTCCTAAGCCAACTGACAACAGAATAGATGAGAAAGTAATAAAAGCAGTAGGAAATGTCTCAGGGCAGGGCAGCTCAGACTCGGGGAAGAAATTCCACATATCTTCTTAAAATTGTGCCTGCTTGATGCTGAGGTCAGTCTGTGACCTTCTCTCCACGAAAAGATCTGTTCCGAATTTCAGCAACTTCAAGAACATTTTAGATGGTACAACATGGTTCCTAAGAAGCACTACACAGCCGGTGTTTCTGATCAGGGGCTGGCCTTTGGCTGTCATTTAATGTTCTAGGCCTGCCCTGTGGCTACAAAGTCTGACAACTGTTGACAGTAAAGAGGCAAAATCAAACTCAGCTCTTGACTGTTAGTAGTCTGCACCAGGAAAGCTTAACAAAGGAGTGACTGTGCTTAGTTTCATTTGGATTTATAGGAAACTGTACTTCATTCTTTAGCTTAGAGCTGGAACATTACTAAAAAGCAATGCCGCCCTCCAAAAAAAAAGAAAAAAAGTAATACAGTAGTCCAGGGGCACCCGGGTGGCTCAGTCAGTTGAGTGTCCGACTTCAGCTCATGTCACGATCTCACAGTAGTTGAGTTCGAGCCCTGTGTCAGGTTCTGTGCTGACAGCTCAAGAGCCTGGAGCCTGCCTCAGATTCTGTGTCTCCCCCTCTCTGCCTCTCCCCTACTCCCATTCTGTCTCTCTCTCTCTCTGTCTCAAAAATAATTAAACATTAAAAAAATAATAAATAAATTTTTAAAAATTAAAAAAAAGTCCTCATGATTAAAGGTAGAGGAATAATTTTGTTTTCTGATGGGGAAAAAACTATTTTACCTACTTGAACTTTAATTTTCCTTGTTTATTCATTCATTCAATAATTAAATCATTTTCAGGCACCTATACGCGCTAGTTGTGGGTGATACCCCAGGCCCCTGCTGTTATGGGACTTTAATTCTGCTTGGGTAGACAGATAATAATCAGTTAAACAAATAAATGATATAAATTCATCCAGTTATATGTACTAAGAAAACATAATACAGATTTAAAATAATATGGTCTCATGTATAGAAATATTTCCTTTCAAGAACATGAATAACCTCTTTTAAACTGTGGAAAAACAAAACGACCATCACTTTCATCTTTTTGAAGTAGCAGAAGTAAATTAATTGTAACAAGCTTCAAATGGAAAAAGGTCTTTGTGTCTTAACTGCATCACTTGTATTTCTTTGCAGATCAAAGTTTTGACATTCCAGACAGAACTTTTCATTCTACAAATACAACTTGGCGCCTCTCATCTTTTGAGTCCATGACTGATGTCAAAGAACTTATCCCAGAGTTTTTTTATCTTCCAGAATTCTTAGTCAACCGTGAAGGTATGTAAATCATTTCTGATTTATATTTCTGTGCCTATTTTATAATTTTCTAAAAATAAAAATTGCTTTTTAAAGTCGTACAATTTGAATCCCCAAATAAGAGAAATACTTTTATTTATCAAGTATATGATTTTATTTCCAAGTGAGCTCAAAAATTTTAAGTATTTTAAAGGACTAAATATGTGTGGAAAATGGGTAACTTTTAACTGTTAAGGGTATTTGTAAACGTGTATTTTTATTTTGTTATAGAAATTGCTTTATTCTTTTTTCGGACTGCAAAGGCTATAATATGCTCATTATTTTTTAAAGTTATGAATTTATTGGGGCATATGGGTGGTTCAGTTGGTTGAGCATCCAACCTCGGCTCAGGCCATGATTTCACCGTCCAGGAGTTCGAGTTCCACATGTCTCTGTGCCGGCAGCTCAGAGCCTGGAGCCTGCTTGATACTCTGTCTCCCTCTCTCTCTGCCTCCTCCCTGCTCATGCTCTGTCTCTCTCTCTCTCAAAAATAAAAACATAAAAAAATGTTTTTTTTAAGTTATGAATTTATTGAAAGCACAGTGTAAGTTGCCTAAAATCTCAACAATTTTATGAGGAGTGACCAAGTTAGAAATAAAACACCCTAACCAAAATCATCTAATACCAAAAAGGGATAGTAGAGGATAAAATCAAATTTTCTGTGATGCCAGGGACCCAACAATCTTGCCCAACCATACCTGTTTTTTAATAGAAGATCAGGTAACCATTTAAGAGATGTTGGTGGGTCATTTTCGTGCATTACTTAATTCCATATTTTTGTGTGACCTTTAGGAATATATGAAATTGATGGTCATAGCTTTAGAGAAGTTCATGTTAGGAAAATTACTTGGGAATTTTATTCTATACTAACTAGCCTCTCTGGAGCTGTTTGGAGAATCATTAATAAACCCATGCTGCTAGGTATCTGGAGCACGTTTCATAATGTTGCCCAGATGAGAAGCCGCCAAGAATGGTCAGCACCTGCAGTTTGGGACTCCCTTAAATCCATGCTTGTTTCATCTGTCTGTGTATGTTTCAGTTATCTATGGCCCCATAACAAATAACTCCAACACCTAGTGCCTCAAAACAACAATAATTTTATTATCATTACAGGTTTTGGAGGTCAGAAATTCAGGAACAGCTCAGCCCAGTGCTTTTAGTGGTTTTGGCTGGGTGTCTGCCTTCAGATTACCTGGAGCTGGACCAGCCAGGGAATCAGAACAGCTGGGGGCTGGAGGACATCTCTCTTTATGTAATCCCCATGCCTTTCCATGTGGTCTCTCCACGTGCACTAGTTTGGGCTTCCTCACAGCATGGAGGGCTTGGACATTCTACCTGGCAACTCAGGGTTCCAAAGGCGAGTGTCCCAAGAGAGACGAGCGGGAGCTTCACGGCCTCTTCCAACCTCGAATTGGTGGTCACGTAGTGGCACTCCTACTGCAGTCACAAGTGCCCGCCCACATTCGGAGGGAAGGGGCTCAGACTGTGCCACTTGATGGGGGAGTAGCAAGATCCGGGAAAAGCATGCAACACAGCAAGTGCTGGTATAGCTATTTTTGGAAAATATGGTTTGCTGTAATGTACGTCATGTTATTTCCTATCAGCACTCCCATCAGCCTTTCATCGTACTTTCAGTCATCTGCTCCGTGTGATGTGTCCCCAGAGCATTTGACAGGTGGGAATGATTTGGGTTTATGCAGACCCCCTGCTGCTCAGCCCCTCCCCAGCTCAGCCCTCGGGTGCCTCTTTCACTACTGTGAAATCGGTAAATCCCTGCTACTTCTCCTGAAGCTGCTCACACAGATTCTGCAGTTTCTTGGCCAGTTGTCTTAAATCACTGCAGCTGTCTGTAGGATGAGCTGAGCTTTTGGAGAGGGCTCCCACCCGCACTCCATGTCAATTTATATAAGCCCTTGGTTTATATTGCACACCAGATCATTTCAAAATACTTCCAAACTTAGCGACTATCCTTCTATCTGGTTTCACAAGATCTAGAAGGAGGCAGACAGCAACTTAATTTTATATGGAGCGTAATCAGCTTTGAAGAGATCCTTTTTCATTTTTATTCTGTTATGGTGTCCACATTTTCTGTCCATAAAATGTAGCACAAGAACATTTCTTTAACATTTCTTTCAGGACAGTTTTTTAAAATAAACACTTCTAAGATTTTTGTTTACCCTTCCAAACAATTAGAAAACAGCTTATCTACATCATAGAAGAACGCTCTTATTCAGTGTGTAGGCATAATTTTGGTGTCCATAGGAATGCTTAGTAGAAATCATATCTGGACAGACCTCTAGTCTTACCATAAAGTTAATAGACAGTTCATTTAGGAATGTGCATACTTTGTATGAGTTGCATTTTTTTTAAATGACAGAATGCTAATATTTACTAAATAAAGTCTTAAATTTACTATGATGTTAACATCAATACTTAAGAAATGCTTATACAAAGCCTCAATTTGATTTTAATCAAGTTTATAATGGAATAGATATTTAAGCACGTAATACATTAGAAGTTTTGATAAGTGGAATATTGAAATTAGTGGGCAGTGATTTTCTGCTGTTTTTTTCAATATGATATAAAGTGGTAGAAGGATAAAGTTGGAAATCTGAAATTTAATTAGGATAGCATTCACCCACGTGGCTCTATCAGTAGGTAAGTAAGTAAATGAACAATGATGTTACTATTCTCTTTGCCTCTGCTTTTCCTGGTGATAGGACGTAATGTCTGTTTCTGGAAACTCTTAAGACCCTGCTCAGGCCAAACGAAGCATGCTTTAGGGAGATAAGCATTAATATTAATCTTCTCTTCTAGGTTTTGATTTTGGTGTGCGTCAGAACGGTGAACGGGTTAATCACGTCAACCTCCCTCCTTGGGCACGTAACGATCCCCGTCTTTTTATCCTCATTCATCGACAGGCTCTAGAGTCTGACTACGTGTCCCAGAACATCTGTCAATGGATTGACTTGGTATTCGGGTATAAGCAAAAAGGGAAGGCTTCCGTTCAAGCCATCAATGTTTTTCATCCTGCTGTAAGTGGCTTTTTTAAAAATATGCATTTATGTAAGGCAGAACCTGAATGAAGGGTTAGCTGTTAGGCTGTTTCTTTAAAATCAAAGAGAATTAGCAATAGCACTACACTTTTCAGGTTTTATATTTCGCCTCTTTAAAAATAATTAAGAAAAAAAAAGACGCTATCTATTGTGGGTTCCTCAGGACCGACCATCCCCAGGTTAAATGAGGACTTAAAGACTCAGTGTATGGTCATACTAACAGTTATTACAGTGATAGATACAAAACAAAATCAGCAAAAGGAAAAGATGTATAGGGCAAAGCTGGAGAAGACCAGGCACAGGTTCCCAAGAGTCTTCTCCCAGAAGATCACAAAGAACACACTGACCTCCTCCAGCAACACGTGTGCTGTTGTCTGCCGGGGAAGCTCATTAGCGACTCAGAGCCCAGTGTTTATATTGAGGGCTGGTCATGTAAGTACTCTCTCTCACACGTACTGAAATCGCAGACTCCCGGGAGGAAGGCAGGTGTTCAGTATAAGCACATCGTTTGTGCAAACAGTTGAGGCACAGTGAGCCCCTCCTATGAGTTAGGAAACGGCAGGAACTCTCCTGAAACCTGTGTTCCCTTTTAGCAGCCAAGGGCCAGCCTTACCACGGGTCTTTGCAAGGAGAGCAGCTCAGGCCTGCCACGTTAACTCTTTCCTGCACACTATCCTACATGTGCATTCTCTTTTGAAATGGCATCATTTTTCCTTAATACAGAAACAATATTTGTGCCTCATTAGAAAAATGTATAAAATACAGACTGCAAAAGGAAGATGTTTAAAAATCAACTTTGAAATCGCTATCCAGAGATAAATATCAAAACCACCTTCCAGACTTTTTTTATACATATATATCATTCCATTTATATTATACCACTGTTCCATAGGATGGCCATATAACAATAATTTATTTAACCATCCCCTATTGTTAGATATTTAATTAGTATCTGTTTGCTATTAGAAATAATAATCCTGAGAGGCCCCTGGGTGGCTCAGTCAGTTAAGCGTCCAACTTCAGCTCAGGTCATGATCTCACAGTTAGTGAATTCGAGCCCCACGTCAGGCTCTGTGCTGACAGCTCAGAGCCTGGAGCCTGCTTCAGATTCTGTGTCTCTCTCTCTCTCTCTCTCTCTCTCTCTCTCTCTCTCATAAACATTAAAAATAATAATAATAAAAAGAATGACCATGCTTAGATAGGCACTTATAACAAGTATTTAATCCCTTGTGGTGGCAGTGGTGGTGAGTGTTGAAGATTATTTAGTTTCTGAAGAATCTTTGAAATTTTATTTTGGCATTTATAGAAACGTTATGTCTAGATATGTAATGAAATTGGCTATGCATGATTAAATGCTAAAAGCTACACTTCACACGTGGGTCTGCACAAAACATGACAGGTCTGTACCCAACTACTGACAGCTAAGAAGGCAATGCATGTTGCTCCCCATCCGACTCTCAGAGACAACAGCAGGAAGGAGAAAAGTGTAGCATTCTTTACAGTAAAGAGCCTGGAATTTTCACCACACTTGAACTACCTGCCAACATCGTACTTAACTTCGTTTTTGCCTTTTCCTCGATATCACTTTAACGAATGATTTTTTTTCCATAATTTAACATTATACACAGTCTTTTTTTCCCCAACACTGAGGAAGAAAGAACAGGACTGTGACAAATCCTGAATTTTTACCCCACTTCCAGTCTGATTATTGCCCGAACCCCCCTTTCTCTCCAGCTTCATGTCCTAAAAAGGGTGACAGCATGGAGGACACCACCCTCTCTACCATGTTTTAGTCAAAATGGGATACTTTGGCTCTGTTTCTCATCCGGTCTTCTGCCTCCTGCAGAGGAGAGTGAGCGGTGCTCTGGCCTCCACTGACAGCCTCACCAAGATGGCCCAGGGAGGCCGAAGGGACATGGCGGCTCATCACAGCCCTCTCTCCGCCAACTTCTAGTCAGTTTCAGTGTGTGTGAAAACCTCCAAAGCAAACGCAGGGACAGGAAATCAGGATTAAATTGATCCTCTCCAAGGTTGCATAAGGCATAGATGTGTTGCTCTTGAACTTACAGGACGGAAATCAAAAAGACTTTGCTTGGGTTTCAATGATACTAGTGTTCAAAGTCCTGATTCTTCAGTCCAGGAAAACAGGAGGCATATAGACCTCAAAAATCCAGGCTCCTTACTAAGAGAAAATATGCCTCAATAGCTGAGATCCATAGACATCTCCAAGATGGCATATGTGAGTAAAGGGAATGAAAAATTCTTTCTCCACCCTTCAAGGTGCTTCCTGCTGGAGTAGGAACTAAATATACATGAGACAGCTTAACAGGAAAAAAAAAAAAATCCAAAGTTTACTTATGTGCACACAGAGGCTCAAAAATGAAATTAAGACCCAGGCAGGCAGTTTTTACACTTTTTAGACAAAGGGACAATAAATCTGTGAGGGATTAACAAAACAAAGAAAACCTAACTTTGGGAGCTTCAATTAGTAAGGATTTCTAAACAGAATTTGGGCTGGGGTAGTAGGTTAGTAAAAAGTAACAAGAGTTGTTTATGCAACCTTCTCCACTCTAAATTTCCCATCTCTGGTGATAAGGATGTCTCTTTACTTCCTGCTACTGGAGGAAGCTCTCAGGGGGACAGAGGAGGGTCTGGGTCTCCTTGCACAGCCGGTCTCTTAAGTAACTTTTATTTAAAATAATCAGTATGCCAAAGCAGCCCATCTTGGGGCAGCCTGCCCTTGGCCCCTACCTGAGTTAGCAACAGAAAACCATCCTGTGAAACCATCCATTGTGTCTTAGGAGAAGAGGAATCAAAACCTTTCTTTGAGCATATTAATGTCGAAGAACAAAAGAGTATTGGATATCACATAATTTCAGGCTGATACAAATGGCTTTGAACTTCTAGTCCTCATTTCTACAAATTGAGAAAATTGGGGCAGGGCAGGGTCCTCCACTTTTCTTCTGCCCCTGTGTTGCCATAAGCTGAAAGTTACGTTGTCTCCCTGAAATGATTTTGGCTGACCTCTTGACTCTAGTTTTCTGACCAATATCTGACAGGTGGTTACAGAAAAAATACGTCCACTTGCTAATCTGCCTGTAGAAGCTGTTATTTTGGATCAGCTTAATTGAACATCCTGGTTATATTTTCATGAGTCCTCACTGAGAGACAAGTCCAAAGAAAAACCTCATTTGGTTTTCTTTTTTTTTTTTTAATTGGGGCATAACTGACATGTAACATTATCTTAGTTTCTGATGTACAACATAATGATTCGATATTTATATAGATTGTGGAATGAGCACCACAGTCTCATGAACAACCATCGCCACGCATAGTTACAGAATTTTTTTTCTTGTGATGAAGACTTTTAAGATTTACTCTCTTAGCAGCTTTCAGATATGCAATACAGCGTTATTGACTATAGTCACCGTGCCGTGCATGACATCCCCAGGACTTATTTATTTCATAATTAGAAGTTTGTGTCTTTTGACCACCTTAACTCATTTCACCCCCACCTCCTCCCCTTCACCTCTGACAACCACCGATCAGTTCTGTGTATCTATGAGCTCAGTTTTTTTGTTTTTTGCTTGTTCATTTGCTTGTTTAGATTTCACATATAATCGGTATCCTATGTATTTGGCTTTCTCTGGCTTATTTCACTTAGCATAATGCCCTCAAGGTCTATCCATGTTGTCACAAGATTTCATTCTTTTGTATGGCTGAATAATATTCCTGTGTGTGTGTGTATGTGTTTGTGTGTGCATCACATTTTCTTCATCCACTTATCCATCAATGGACACAACTTGTTTCCATGGCTTGGCTGTTATAAATAATGCCACATTGAACATGGGGGTGCAGCTAGCTCTTCAAATTAGTGTTTTTGTTTTCTTCGGGTAAATACCCAGAAGTGGAATTTCTAGATCACATGGTACTTCTATTTTTAATTTTTTGAGGAACCTCCATACTGTTTTCCATAATGGCTACACCAATTTACATTCCCATCAGCAAAACACAAGGGCCCCTTTTCTGCACATCCTCACCCACATTTGTTTCCTATCTGTTTCATACTAGCGACAGGTGCGAGGTGATATATCATTGTGGTTTTGACTTGCATTTCCCTGACGATGAGTGACGTTGAGCACCTTTTCATGTGTCTGTTGGCCATCTGGACATCTTCTTTGGAAAAATATCTATTCAGATTTTCTGCCCATTTTTAAATCAGGTTGTTCTTCGTTTTGTGTTTTGCTGTTGAGTTGTAGGAGTTCTTTGTATATTTTGGATATCAATCCCTTCTTAGAGATATGATTTGCAAAAATTTGCTCCTATTCAGTAGGCTGCCTTTTCATTTTGTTGATGATATCCTCTGCTATGCATATAAATGAAGTCTTACATTCTTTGATCTTAAATTAAAAATCAATTTTATAAACATACACAATTAGAACCCATCAATCCAGATACGTAATTTTATTCACTCATTCAGGAACACTGATTACTTCTCTTCTTATCTCATCAAGACCATTAATAATTACTAACTGATCAAACACAATTAAAAGCCATTTCCATTGAAATAGAGAAGAGTAAACTACTACCTGGAGAATAAAACAAGTTGTTTCCCCATTGGTGTCATTGCCAATCTCACTCTGTATATACCACCTCTCGTTCCCTTTTACTCTTCAGACGTATTTCGGAATGGATGTGTCTGCAGTTGAAGACCCTGTTCAGAGGCGGGCCCTAGAAACCATGATAAAAACCTACGGCCAGACCCCTCGTCAGTTGTTCCAGTCGGCCCACGCGAGCAGACCCGGATCCAAGCTCAACATCGAAGGAGAGCTCCCTGCTGCCGTGGGGTTGTTAGTACAGTTTGCTTTCAGGGACACCCGAGAACAGGTCAAAGAAATTACCTACCCGGTATGTCATTTGAATTTTAATAGTATTTGGCAAAAACTGATCTGACTCCAGAGATATCAGGCCCTCTCCCCAACTCCACGGACACCCCAGTGAACAGGGCCTCAGCCTGTGAGCCAGCCAGCCAGTGAGCACAGGTGCACACCATTAACAGCGCCGCTGTGTTCGGAGTGAATGCTGTGTCAGTGACACGAGAGAGTGCTTTGGGGAGCTCCGCTCAGACGGCCGGCTCCCAGAGGGCTATTCCCAGGGAAAGCCTCACAAGGCAGGGGCCTCACAGGCACCCGCACACCAGAGGAGGGGAACCGTCCAGGACTGGAGAATAGTCTGAGCGTGGGCGTGGCAGGGTCTTGGTTATCATCTTCCACCAAAAGTACCGACCAGAAGCATGAACGTTTGGTTCACAATTAAAGCAGAACCTTACGTGTATCTTTGGCCCCACCAGACTGTGATGACGAAGTGTTGCCTCTTAAAGTGGAAAATAGGCATAATTTGTCCTCTGAAATACAGAAGTAGAGCAAACAAGCCTGAAGAGAAAAATGGATTCTAACCCTCAGCTAAATTCCTCATTATCACAGCAGCATAAGATGGGAGGCTGTGAACTGTCAAACGTTGTAAAGGTTTGCAGCAGAAAGCAAAGAGGCGAGGGAAGGAGGTTGTGAGGGTCCTGGACGTGACGTAAAGCGGCGTGTCTCCAGCTACAATAAACCGTGACCCAGTGTAAGGATGGTCTTCACAGACCTTGTTTTGACAGTCATGTCTTAAAATAAGGTTCCTTAAATCACTAAATGTAGAACACAAATAGAACGCATGGAAATTCTAGGGGCGCCTGGGCAGCTCAGTCGGTTAAGCGTCCAACTTTGGCTCAGGTCATGATCTCATGGTTCATGAGTTCAGACCCCACTTCGGGCTCTGTGCTGACAGCTCAGAGCCTGGAACCTGCTTCACATTCTGTGTCTCCCTCTCTCTCTGCCCCTCCCTGGCTTGCACGCACATGTGCACACGCTCTCTCTCTCTCAAATATAAACAAACATTAAAAAAAAAAGAACACCTGGAAATTCTTTATACGCATAGCTCACATATATCACATATGTGTGTTGAACACAAACAAAAGTGATACAACCAGTAAAATTCAAATTGAAAACATCAGTATGATGTTTTGCCAAAACCAGATCACCAAAGTTGTGTTTCATAGTTGAAAGCTGTGTTTTTTGTTTCATGTTTATTTGTCAACGTAACCCTTAAGACTTTGAAGCCTCACAAATCACTGTAATTATCATTACCAGGGTCTGTGTCTTTCAGTGGAATCCATTATTTTACCATGTCAAAATAATTTAATAGTACATCCCTGAAAAGTAATAAATGCGATTTCATCTACTAATACTTAGTGTTAATCAGCTGTTTGCAGTTGGTACATAGATCTGAGCCGTATATCCGCTTGCAGTGGGAACGTGGCACCCACCCGCCTCGTTCCCACTGAGGACCCACGTGTCCACCATTCTCTTCAGCTGGGACGGCCTGTCCCCGGACAACAGCCCCACTCTGCTCTCCCAGTTCTTTGAGGTGTTGCTCAGATGTCCCCTCCTCAGTTCCCTCATTCCGTATCTATGACAGTAACCCCCTCGTTCCCTGCTCTCTTCCCTTTCTCCGTTGTTCTTCCTAGAGCTTCACCACCTGCCATATTGTCTGTGCGTCTGTCTGTTTCTCGTCTGCCCCTCGGCCCAGCTAGAACCCAGCTGCATGCGGACTGGGGCCCCATCTGTACTTTCATCCCTGCATGTAGTAACAAGGAACACAGATTTCCATATGCTAAGCATAGAGCAGTAAAAAGTAGAATATAATTCTTGCCTACAAAGGGCTTATAATCAGGTTGCTTACTCTTTGTTTAGAATTTCAGTTAGAAGTCATTCTCTCTTTACTACCTTTGACTTTTTCCTTTCTTCTTAGAGCCCCCTGTCGTGGATAAAAGGCTTGAAGTGGGGGGAGTATGTAGGCTCTCCAAGTGCTCCGGTACCTGTGGTCTGCTTCAGCCAGCCCCACGGAGAAAGATTTGGTTCTCTCCAGGCTCTGCCCACCAGAGCCATCTGTGGATTGTCCCAAAATTTCTGTCTGCTGATGACATACAGCAAAGAACAAGGTAAAAGAAAACATTCTCGGTACCTCTCATGAGATTTGACTGTTTCCAGCTCATCTGTGCTATTTTATTTCTCAGTCTTGAGTCCATAGTGAAAATCTTTCAAATGTGTGGTTATTTAGTGCAAAGTAGGAATTAAACATACCACCTGGCGGGGGTGGGGGGGAGGGATTAAATGCAGTGCCATTTGAAATAAGAGGAGTCAAAGCCAAGAACAAGTATATTGTGGTTATGCTCACAAGATGAAAGCATCCATTATAGAAATATATCTTTTGAGGCCCTTGAATCCCAGAAGAGACTAGCAAATTAGTACCTCAGAAGGTATAGTCATGAGATTCAAACAAATAAACAAAACAAAACAAGGAAGTCATGATAGCCTTGAAAATAGGTCTTAAAAACAGGTATGCCTGGAAAGCAATTCTTGTCTCAGCCTCTGTGCTCTAACTCGCTAACAGCAACACATGGAAAAGGGCTGTAATTACGTCATGGTTAACGTAATTAACCATTTCGTTCACTATAAAAGAACTCTCCCTACTTACTAGGCATGAACTCTCCCTACTTACTAGGCACGGGCTTTGGGCACTAGAATGAATGCCTGGGGCGCTCATCTGTTCGTATCAGGCGTGTGCAGATTTACCTAAAAGCCAGCGTGTGGCCTAGATAGACGCCTGTTGACAGTCACAATGTTTGTGTTTAACATTATTTTTGATACACCGTGCTCCTGGGGGTCCGTGCAGCTGGCTTCCAGCACGTGCAGCACTGCGTTACGACCGAGGTCACTTAAGGAAATTAAGTCTGCTGGCTGGGCCACAGTTCTTTTAGACTTACTCTTGTCTGTATCAGGGAATCAGTGATTGCCTTTATGCTTGTTTGTAATAAGAGGCTGCATATCATTTTATCTCAGTTTAGTGAATTAGTAGGGTAAGGCAAATCTGTTTAATCATACCTACTGTAATATCAGCAGTTTATTTTCACGAGTATGTTACAATTAGTTGTGAGGTGTGTTACAAGTTAATTTGCTGCTAATAATACTTAAAGTACCAAAGTGTGTGAATAATTTCCCTTGAAGAATTAATTAGAGTGGATTGAAGTTTGTCTCCGTTGAGCAGAAGAGAAAGGGCTAGTGTTACCGCTTAGCACGGTGAAATAAAATATGTCAAATATGGTCGTCAGTCTACCTTATTTGTGCCATTTCAACCAGAGCCCTTAGTGAGTGTGCCCTTAATAGCTGTGTTCATTCAGATTACGCTTTGTTTCCTTGTGAAACACGTCTGGGATTTGCTGGCATCTAGGTGCGTGCGGGGAATGCCACAGACCTGGCCACAGCCTCAGGAGGCACAGCGCCTTGAGTTTGTGTCCCAGCTCTGCTACTTAGCAGCTGTCTGACCTTGGCAAAATTACCTAAACCTTCTGAATCCTGGCTTTTGAGCCATAAAATGGGAATGACAGAAAGATTTACCTCACAGGTAATTTGCTGTAAGATTAAATGAGATAATGCGGGTAATGATGAGCACAGTGCCTGACTCCTTCTAAGTGCTTAGTAAATGTCCATCAGGCTGTAAGCGCCCTGGGCCCAGGGACCGTGTGCACTCACCGCTGCACCCGGCACGCAACAGCCCAGTGCTCCACAGCGGCCTTGCGGGAGCGAGGGCTCAGCTTGCAGATGAGAGTTCGGTCATGTGCTAACAGCTGCGTGGTGTGGCGCACCCTTGCATCAAATAACTGTGTGGTTCTGCTAAGCTCTACATGCATAACACAATGTAACAACTAAACTGAGATCCTTTTGATGATCTTAAACCCAGGATAGGCCAATTACTTGTAAACTGTGCCTCAGAAGTGCCTGAGATGCTTTTTTTCAAAACATACTTGCCTGGGTCCCATTTGAGCCAACTGTTATCAGCCTCTGGGGCTTGAGTCCAAGCCTGTGCATGCTGAAAAAGCCATTTTCTTACAAACTGCGATTTAAATTTCACTATTCTAGGGGCGCCTGGGTGGCGCAGTCGGTTAAGCGTCCGACTTCAGCCAGGTCACGATCTCGCGGTCCGTGAGTTCGAGCCCCGCGTCGGTCTCTGGGCTGATGGCTCAGAGCCTGGAGCCTGTTTCCGATTCTGTGTCTCCCTCTTTCTCTGCCCCTCCCCCGTTCATGCTCTGTCTCTCTCTGTCCCAAAAATAAATAAACGTTGAAAAAATAAATAAATAAATTTCACTATGCTAATTGGTAAAGGAGAAGTTTATTTTTCTTAAAAAAAAAAAAAAGGTGGTGCCTCTTGTAAGTGCTGGAATGAGAAACTTGGGAACGGTCATATTACATATTTCATTCACTGAACACTTGGTTTACTGAGTACCCACTGCATGCCAGGCATTATGGTGGAATTTGAGAGGCCCTGAGACTCCCAAAATGTGGTTCCTTTCCCCAGCAGCTTATATTTAGAGCAGCTTATATTAAGTGAGTATATTCCAGTTCCTTTATTGCAAAACTGATGTCAACATTTGGTATTATAGTCAACAAAACAAAACCAATCTGTGAATTACATTTTCACTGTGCTATTGATTCTTTCAACAAATATTTATTTGTTTTATTCCTCTATATGTGGGCTCATTATATAGGTGCTGCAATAAATAAAGCACATTGTCTCTCCGAAAGGGACTTGAGCAATCCAAATTTCAGGCCAGTACCGGGTATGGCATTTATGCTGTATTACCTATATTCAGCCCACCAACAAGAATAGATTTTGAATAGTACTGAAAAGGGATGTCAGAATGTCCAAATCTTTATCCTCCAAAGACATAAAACTATGTTGTAAAAAAGAGAAAACAGAACCTTTTTAAACCAAAGTCTGCTATGCAAAGTCCTTGCACTTGACAGGAGAGAATGAACCCTTCCTAGGACAGGTATTGCTTCTAAGGTAGCCATGTTCTCTTTCTAATATTGATAGTTGTCTATACTGATTCTTCAGCAGGTGGTATCTACAAAGTTATTTAAGTAGTATCTAGTTTATATTTATTTATTTTTTAAGTTTTTTTTTTTAATGTTTATTTATTTTTGAGAGAGAGGGAGACACAGAATCCAAAGCAGGCTCCAGGCTCTGAGCTGTCAGCACAGAGCACGAGGCGGGGCTCAAACTCACCAACTGTGAAATCATGACCCGAGCCATGACCTTAACCAACTGAGCCACCCAGGCGTCCCTAGGTTTTTTTGTTTTTTTTTTTTTTTTTTTTAAGTCCAAGTGTCATAGAACATGAATAGAGTAAGCCTGACTATCATTGTCGTTTATAAAAATTCCTTAACAGATATTTTAGTACTAAATCAAATCCCAGCCAAAGCATCACAAGTGAAAAAAAAAATAGAGTTCTGCTCTTAGAATCCCATTAGCATTAAAGGAATAAAACTAATTTAAATCGGTCCATCTTATGAATATAAGGGTGATTTGCACTGGAAAGATACTATGTTCTGCTATGTAAACTTCAGCTTTTAACCCGCCATTCTGGGGGGCTGCCGGTAACAGTGGAGGGGTGGCAACCGGGTACTTTTCATTTCTCCTTCTCCAGGTGTGAGAAGCATGAACAGTACCGACATTCAGTGGTCAGCCATCCTGAGCTGGGGATATGCTGATAACATTTTAAGGTTGAAGAGCAAACAAAGTGAGCCTCCAATAAACTTTATACAAAGTTCTCAACAGTATCAGGTAAACTTTTTTATGAAGTACTTTATAATACTGATTAAACACAAAGCTTTAAAAAGGAGTCAGACCGGTAGCAGCTGGTCTTTAATATTCTGCAGTTAACCCAGCCCAGAAGCTGACGATGCTGGACTTTTCCTTGTTTCCAGCACTCCGGTTTCCCAACCATTGCTGTCCTGACTCTGTCCCCAGCTTCTGTCTTCTCCCCAGTACCTCACAGAGACAGTGTTATAATCACCGAGTCAGCGTCAGCTGTTGGAACAAAATCAGCATTGCTTCCTTCTCAGTGTTCGCTGTCTTTTGTCACTGTGTCATTTTCTGTAGCCAGAGTGCCATCTTCTCTCCCTGGTTTTTGCAAAATACACTGGGCGTTTAGGCATCGCGATGGGATAGAAGGAGCACTGGGCCCAGCGAAAGCCCTCTGATCCGTGTTAGTGTCCCAGCTTGGCTATTTCCTGTGTGGCCTTCGGCAAGTACCCTCACCTTTCCAAACTTGAGGTTCTTTCCTCCTCTTTGAAACTGGGGTAATGGGACTCCCCACTACTCTCTCATAAAGCTGTTGTAAAAATGTCTCCAATTGTATATATATAGTATATATACTGCATATGTACACACACATACGCACACACACAGACAGGCACACAATACTGCCACAACTTTTTCCCATAGAAAATTGTACGTTAAACCCTCTTTCTGTGACTTTCTTTCCGTGGGAAATTCTTTTGCCATTTTCTGACTTCCATTATCTACATAACACCTGGTGCCTATTCGTGTGTCCTAACATTTTCTCATTCCCTGGGCACGTGAGAATGGAGTAAGCTGTTTTGTGGGGATTTTTGGCAGTGAAAAAAAGGAGAGCAGTGACTCCTTTGCTTAACCCTCAGAATACCTGAAGAAAAGGTCATGACCTTTTGCTTCTGGTTACCAGTAAAGTAACAAAAGTAAGTGAAAGGACAATGAAAAACAACCTTATTAGAAATTTTAGTAAGCACTTGAGCGTCACAAAATTAATTTCTATCACGTAAAGTTTGGCACACAAGCATATCATTAAAGACAAAAGAGTACCGTTGTAAACCCTTTTAGCAAAACAGGATCGTCCAGATTCTTTTAGAAAAATACTGTGTGATGAAGAACTTCCGGTCAAATGGCTACCTGGATGAGAGCGCCATATTTTATCTTCAATCTTAGACATATATCGTTCCCTCAGCAGTTCCTTAGCTTGAGAAAATTCGTCCCGGCTGTTCCCGTCTGACGACTCACGCTCCGATCTCACCTCCACGATCAGCGATCAGCATCCTCATCATCAGAGATGGGAGTCCTGCCATCCCCTTGCCTTCACCTTCTGACTGATCTCAGAATCGTGAAACATAGTCCCCTGTCAGTTTTCTTCTCTTTTCTATTATCAGTAGAACATGAAAAATTCTGAATTCCCGACTGTGTTCAATGAAAGCTAAAAGCAGACTACAGAAATGGTGTCTCCGGCCTTCCTTTATGTTTTCTTGAAAGATGACAACACTCTTTGGACAATGCAGTGAGAAGACCAAAGGATGACAATTCATTTCACATCCTACATTATCCTTCCAGGAGATCCATCATTCTTCATTTTCTTGCTTGTTTTGTGTTAGCATCGTTGGGAATAATTGATGAAATAACTCCCACAGTGATGAAACAGCAAAGTGTTTTGAGCCAGAGGGAAGATGAAATTACTAAAACCCTGTAATTGTAACTTAGGTTTATAAAAGAGTTCAGCAGACCCATATGGTAATTGCAAGACAGTGAGTTTTATTCGATATATAAAAAATAAATACATTTTCTCTTTGTTCTTATGGAAGACTTCTAAGAAAGAAGTCATGAAATATTAACCCTTACAAATAGTTAGAACTATTTAAGAAAGAAATTAAAGAAATAAACTTGGATCCACTGGATGCTGATGTCTGGAAGGTTAAGGAGAGCCAGGGTGAAGAAAGTAGTGAACATTTGAGCACATGTACAGGTCCAGGGGAAGAAGCCAGCAAAAGACAGCTTGAAATTCAGAGAGAGTACAGACAAAGGTTCTGCAGAACACTGGGTGGGGGTGGGGCTGGCCTTAAAAGCGAGGGGCTTTCTCCTCTAAATCAGGAGAAGCCCCGAGACACTTGAGGCGTGAAGGAGGGGAGAGGATGAAATCTGTGGCTGATGACCTCTGTCTTCTTAGCACAGTGCAGTGTGAGGGGACGTGGGCTGTGGGGCAGGTGGGACTACAGAAGGGACGCAGGGGAGCAGAGCCACTGGGGACGGGGGGGTCAGCTGGTGCCCGGAGCCAGAGGAAGACTCAGTAGGCAGAGAGTTGAGTGGCCTTGAACAGGGTCTCCCTGGTTAGGACTGAAGGGTTTACAGCCCCAAAGGAATAATCCGAGATTTTCTTCTCCACCTCAATCTTTCCTTCTCCTCCTATTTAAGAGTCTTTAGAACTGTGAGAAGCAATACCTCTATCTGAATGTACCCCATTTCCCCACTAGAAGCAGAAAAAGGAAAAAAAAGTAAAAATCAGGTAAATGTGTAAAACTGCACACAGGCACACATCACACACACATTCAGCCTGGATCATTTTATTTAAACTTCTGAGGAACAGACGACTGTGTGCGTGTGTGTGTGTGCGCGCGCGCGCGCACGCACGCGCGTGCAGAAAAATGTAAAATCATAGATGATGATATACTGTAATACTCAGAAATAGCCTTTAGACATCTGGCTTAAAGTTACAGAATACTCTGTTATTATATCTTGCCCTTTTTTAATCACTTCAAGTAAAATGTTCATTAAATGTTGTGGTTATATATATTTTAAATAATTGTCAGAGAAGTAGAAACATTTCTCCTGCCTTTTAAACACGCTGATCCTTGGTTTGTCCCCTTTCAAAGGTGACTAGTTGTGCCTGGGTACCTGACAGCTGCCAGCTGTTTACTGGGAGCAAATGCGGTGTCATCACGGCCTACGCAAACAGGCTCACCAACAGCACGGTAGGCCTGGGGCTCACGTCGCGGCCCAGTTTGGGATTTTCCTGTTCGTGAGGGGAAAAAAATGCTTATGAAGTATAATTCGTTTGTAGAAGATTAACTGGAAATGTTTGCACTCTAATCTTTTGTTCTTTAGTCTTTTCTTCACACAAGCTCTTAAAATATAAAAGGTCATGTATCTGACTCTTCAGGTTTATTAGGATCACAAAAATTTCTGAAAATGATTATAAAGATCTTATTTTTAAGATGTCACAGACAGATGGCATTTTGAGTCATGATCTCTTTTGTAATGATACTTCTTCATGACATTGTGATGCTCCTTTGCGTGTATTCTCGGTGTCGACCTGAATGTCTAGGAGTATACCACAGGATTCTGTAAAATTTGGAAACCTAGAACGTCTAATATTTAACCTACCTACAGCCTCTGGACTGCAGCAAAATCCAAATAGCCCATTTTGATTTTTAACACTTTCTGAAAGAAATTTATTTTAGCCATTTGCTGAATTTCCGGGATTTGAAAATTAAATTATAAAGCAGTCAAGTGAAGAAAAGACATATTACGCAATACTTATTTTTAATTTACTGTTGTTCTTTCTTGAATCAACTCTCTGTGGTGCTGTTGAGGGTAAGTAGCAAGTTTAGGGTAATAATTCAGTAATTACTTTATTCTAGAACTTTCTTGTTTCTTGTGCTTTCTGCTTCACTCCCACCCCATTGCAGTTTTCTTTCTTAGATTATTAAATATGTTTTACTGGGTAAACTGGTCTTGCTAGCATGGGGTGATGCTAGGTTCCTCTTACTTCTCTGTCCAAGTTTATTCCCTTTTAAACTCTTGTTAAGGTTTTTTGCCATGATTCTTGGGGTATAAATATGACCATAATAGTGTTTCTGTCTTTTAGCCTAAGGGACCATTAAAATGCTTGAAGCAGGTATAATTTGATCTAACCAGTATTGTAGGAAGCCCACTGTGCACCTACCAGGAGCAACACTGGGGCGTATGAGCCTGAGGCGGGTGTGTCCAGCCCAGAGGCCGCTGTCGTGGTGCAGGTGGGCCATGGGGGTGGCTCTTCACAAGAGATGGGCATGTGCGGGTTCTCACAGGAGAGTGAGGTATGTGCCCCGAGAACAGTTTGCACCCAGGCTGGAAGGACACCAGAGAGGGGCCGGATGTCAGAAAACCTGACAAGTTACACTTGGGCTGGATCGGAAAGGATCAGTTTCCTAAGTAGAGAAAAGAGGAAAGAGTGTTTCAGGCACAGGAAACCAGCAACATGACAAGAAAAGAATGGTGACTTGGGGGGTGGAAAATACTTGTATGTGTAGTTTAGGGTCTGAAAGTGTGGGAGGAGAAGTCAGAGCCGGGGAGAAGGGGCCTGGGGTAAGTTCTTTTATACCAGAACAGCAAGAATGATGAGGAAGCAAGCAGAGAAGCATCTGAGCTCTGGGAATGTCTCCTGTTCGCTCCCAAAGGCCTACAGTGGATGTCAATTTATATCATCTCTAATATTGACTGCTGACAGCACGTGTGTCTTCAAAGCTCACCCTTCGGTTTCCTTCTCCTCCAAACATATTCGGAGCCCCGCCGCTACAGCAGTTGCGTGCTTGCACACTCAGATGACTTTGCACCATGACTCCTGTTTAGAAACTAGCTTCCTCTACTCTTTTTACTTTTCCTTTTGTTTTTGCCAACCCTTTGAACAGCCTGTGCTTGGTTCTTCCTTCCATTCTTACTATCCTTTAAGGTCTTTTTTTTTTTTTTTTTTTTTAATGTTTATTCTTGAGAGAGAAAGAGAGAGCACACACGCACGCATGAGCAGAGGAGGGGCAGAGAGAGAGGGAGACACAGAATCCGAAGCAGGCTCCAGGCTCTGAGCTGCCGGCACAGAGCCCGACGCGGGGCTCGAACTCACGAACTGGGAGATGGTGACCTGAGTTGAAGTTGGACGCTTAACCGACTGAGCCACCCAGGCGCCCCACTATCCTTTAAAATCTTAATTGTATACTAACACAACGTGTAGTGCAGATTAAAAGATGAAATTGTCAGTACAGGAGTAATTGTGCACAGCATAGCTTTGAATGTAGCAGATGGGAGTCCTCGCTGTCACAGTGTGAATACAGAAAGACGTGCTTCTTTTGCTTTTGAAGTCACTAGAAGCTTGGGAAATCTTATGTTGCTTACACTTCCATAGTTATATATTTACCTGTAAGTAGATTTTTCAGCTTTATTTATAAGGGTTTTCTTTTTCTCCCAAGGATACTAGTATTAAGTAATCAAGTCATGAGATTAACAGTTACAAAAATGCATGTTAGCTATGTGGTTTTAGCACTGTTTTTTTTTGAGGGGAGGTAACATGGGTTTTTGTCGATGTTGTTGCTGCTTTTCCTCAGGGACCCCCTCACCATTTTGGCACCCCCGAAAGCTGCATCGTGACCAGGTGCCTGTGTGGTTAGCAGGAGACGCCTCGTGTCTCCAGTTTCTGTTCTCCCAACCCGCTGACTGCCGGGGTTCTACAAGTATTTATGTTCTCATGGGAGGTAGCTTTAACACCGACAAAAGACAGGCTCCCCGAGGGCCATGCAGGGTGTGACCAAAATAGTTGTTAGGAAATATTTTCAAGAGGGTCTTATGAAATACATTCCTTTCCTAGTGAAGCATATCTAACCGAACCACATAAGCCTTGTAAGTTTCTGTTGATTCTCCCAAGATAGTCTTCTAAAATGTATTCCACGTAAGGGTGCATGAGTTGACTTGTTAGAAGGAATTATCTATAAGCTGTTTATAGATTAGAGAAGAATGCTAAAAGTGATAACTGATTTTAAAATAATTGCTCTTGAGTCCGTTTTTTCACTAATTAACTAGTATGGCCACATGATCATCATGTAAGCGAACACCTGTATTTCTGTTCTCTAAATCAGTGGTGGCAGGAGAATAAATATGAGGTTTATCCGAGATAGTTTTATGCCATTCAAGAGAAATTTTTAAATGAAGTAGGCCATGATTCCTGTTCTGCTCATGGAAATTATTTTCTGACCTGTTAGGGAATCATCTAGTAACACTAACTCTTACAGTCATTTTAAAGTGTAAAATCTGTAAAATTATCAAAAACCACTATAGGGGTCCTATGCTGTGTTTACCCCATAAATATTATTCATGATCATGGGGTACACACACACACACACACACACACACACACACACACACGCATGTGTGTGCAATGAAACCATCCAAGAGCTAACACATTATCATAAAACTCCCAAGTCAGAGATGTAAATAAGCAGGGGGGAGCTCTGGCCTTGAGGGCATTGTCAGTTCTGGAGTATTGACCCTGTTGTTGGACGCTTTTGTGAGAGGAATCAATAACAATACCCAGGGACTGAGCAAGCTGGGGAGTCCCACAGAGGCCCTTCTCCAAAGGCTGGTCCCTGAAGGGCTGCCCCCTAAGAGTGAGGATGAGTCCCATGGGACCACCTTTCGTGTGGCATTACAGCCTGGGTCACAATTCCCTGGGGTGTCCAGATCTCAAGACTTGACTTTGGCTACGGTGTCTGCAGACTGGTAGGATGGTCCAGGTCGTTCATTCTCTTCCACAGGTAGAGGAGCTCCTCCAAATGATTTTTTAAAATGTAGTCACAGATACATAAAACCAGGAACACGAATTTACAAGTAAGAACATGAATACGTGAAAAAGTTAAAGTTGTTATAATAAGAGAAATGCAATTCAAAGCAACCTTGACTGTTACAAAGGTTGGGAAATGTTCCGAGACCTGGAATGAGCAGTGAGTCACAGACTCGTGCTGCAGAGCCCAGGCAGAACAAGAAGGGGCCCGGGCCTTTCCGGACAGGGCATCCCTCGGGCCCAACTAGCCTGAAGCATGGTCTGAAAGGGCTCTGGGTACATCCCTTTGGCCCTGCAGACTCCTGGCCCTGTGGGAAGGGTCCCAGTTAGAGAGAGACGGGGGAGCTCAGACCCAGGACTTTGGCCCTTGTGGAAGTCACATCTCATCTCTGTGACTGTGTGTGATTGTGTTCGGTTGAAGGTCACGTGTCCCAGCTGAGCAGAAGCCCCTGCCACACAGTTGAAGTGGGTCATTCCAAGAAAGAATGTGGGCCTAGTATTGCCTGGGCACTTGATTCTTTAAGAGTAAAATATGTATTTTATGTGCATAAAACACTGGACTACATAGCACTTACAGTAGATGAGCAACAGCTAATATATCAACACAGATATGTTTCAAAAACAATGGTGAACAAAAAGGCAAGATGCAAAAGATACCTAAAGAATAATAACACATACTTAAAGTTTATCAACATGAAAACCAAACACCATGTTGTTTACGGTTATGGTAACATATGGTAGAACATATGGGCAATGTGGGAAACATAAATACAAAATTCAGGACGCTGGTAACTTCTGATGAGAGAGAAAATAAGACAGAACAGTATACAAACTATGCAATGTTTCATTTTTTTCCCTGTTTAAAAAATAAACTGATCAGATAAAATATTAAGATTAGTTTACCTGAGTGGCCAGTTAAATAGCTTTCTATTATACTTATCTACTTTTCTATATCCTTTGAAGTAAAATATTGAAATAATTTATGACAATAAACAGCTTAGTCTAATGAAAGCAAGAGTCAAACCTAGCAAAGACATCTGGCATCTGTGAGCCAACACAGACCTTGGAACATCAGTTTGCAGTCTTTCAAGTAGAAGACCAATCTGTAACTACGGACAAGTAATGGTATGGGAGCACATCACTGCTGGTGACCTCGTGAATTGGTACAATGCCTTTGGAAAGTACACTGTCAAAAACTAAAAATGCTCAAGTCAATTAAGACATTCTCACTGTATAAAATATTATAACACCATTAAAAGTCATTTCGAAGACAATAAAAAATGCAAAATGCTTACAGGAGAATTTAAACTACAAACTTTAAAATTATTTGTACGGCAATAATCGTACCTACAAAAATACATGAGTATTTGGACAAAGACCAGACAAGAAGACAAAAAATGAAAAGCATATTCATGAAATTATGGGCAATTAAAACTTTGATGATGTTTAATTAGTTTTACTCTTTAGGACAAAGTTGAACTGAAATGGATTGAAAAATGATATGCTTGAGGGGCGCCTGGGTGGCTCAGTCGGTTAAGCATCTGTCTCTTGATTTGAGCTCAGGTCATGATCTCACAGTTCAAGGAATCGAGCCCTGTGTCAGGCTCTGCACTGGCAGCATGGAGCCTACTTGGGATTCTCTCTCTGTCTCTCTGTCTCTCTCTCTCTCTCTCCCCCTTCCCTGTGCATTTTCTCTCTCTCTCTCTCAAAATAAATAAACATTAAAAAAAAAGAAAAATGATATGCTTGAAAGTTTGAGTCACTTCAGTTTTTTATTTTTGAGATACAGTACTAGGGAAACTTTTGTCATGGTTTTTATCTTATACTTTACTGAATTTCTTAAATTTCAGCCTTCAGAGATAGAAATGGAGTCCCAGATACATCTCTATGGGCACACAGAAGAGATAACCAGCTTATTTGTTTGCAAACCCTACAGTATAATGATAAGTGTGAGCAGAGATGGCACCTGCATCATATGGGATTTAAACAGGTACAGAAGGAAGGCTGTAACTCCAACGCAGCTGTTTTTAATGTTTCAGTTCTTACTGTGTGAAACAGATGCACTATAATAATGTCTTTACCAGAGTGCCTGGGTGGCTCAGTCGGTTAAGCCTCCAACTTTGGCTCAGGTCATGATCTCACAGTTTGTGGGCTTGAGCCCTGCATCGGGCTCTGTGCTGACAGCTGGGAGCCTGGAGCCTGCTTCAGATTCTGTCTCCCTCTCTCTCTGCCCCTCCCCCACTTGCTCTCTGTCTCTGTCTCTCAAAAATAAATAAACTTTAAAAAAAATTTAATAATATCTTTACATTATAATAATTTTTTTAATATATGAAATTTATTGTCAAATTGGTTTCCATACAATACCCAATGCTCATCCCAAAAGATGCCCTCCTCAATGCCCATCACCCACCTTCCCCTCCCTCCCACCCCCCATCAACCCTCAGTTTGTTCTCAGTTTTTAAGAGTCTCTTATGCTTTGGCTGTCTCCCACTCTAACCTCTTTTACATTATAATAATTTTAAACACGAAATACAACCTTTACTTTATAATCTAATTGAAATCAAACAATCAGTTAAGAACAAAGTTAGGAATGCCTTCTGAGTAAAAGGTCCTTATACTGAGGAAAGGAATTATACAAGTAAGAGAATATAATTATATTTAATGATCATATGCAAATTTACATCTTTGTCTTTCAGGTTGTGCTATGTACAAAGCCTGGCAGGACACAAAAGCCCTGTCACAGCCGTCTCTGCCAGTGAAACCACAGGTGACATTGCCACTGTATGTGACTCAGGTGAGTGAGCCCTGAAACCAGAGCCCAGAGGTCGTTGTGCTAACAGCATTCAGCTAGTTCCTTCCATCGTAGGTGAAACTGTTGGATTACATCTCTCAGGTCCCTTCCAGATCCAAATACTTTGGTAATAGCATATTTGTGTATTAAAATACAGTGAGGTCCAAGAGTGAGCTCATCAGTTTAGGCACCAATTTATGCAAAAGTTAGTATTATCATAGTTTAAGTCTGTTTCTGATATATGTAAGATTGCATTTGAGCACATGTGTTAAGCAAATTATTATTACGTAAATTAATCTGAATTTTCTTCGCTTTTGTTTTCCTATCCTTTTTTGGCTTCTGCTTTTTAACTACTAATAACTTCACTACCTTCCTCCTAAGTGCAAAGCATCAGCCAGTGATCAGTTTTGAATATATTTCTTCCAGTTCCTGAGAACAACATTATAGAATAACAAACGGAGGCATAATTTGCCTTAAAATTTGCATGACAAAGTTAGATCTCCTAATCAGAGGTCTTATTTTTAGTTTTGGTTTTTTTCAAGTATACATGTTGTAAAACTTGAGGAAAGAACAGTTGGAAAATTCATAAATTTTCTGTTTGCAGATCTTAACATTGAAAGGATCCTTTGACAAACTGTCTTTTTCTGCCCACTCAGTGTAGAGGATCTTTGACATATCTGTAGTGGGTGATCCTCTATCCTTTGCTTGCATGTTGTATATCGTTTGTTTCTTTCTCTTTTCTTTATTTTATTTATTTGGAGAGAAAGGGAGTGTCTGAGAGGAGGAGGGGCAGAGAGAGAGGGAGAGAATCCCAAGCAGGCTCTGCACTGTCAGCACAGAGCCTGACATGGGTCTCCATCCCATCAACCATGAGATCATGACCTGAGCCAAAATCAAGAGTCAGACACTTAACCGACTGAGCCACCCAGGCGCCCGTTTGTTTTTTTCCCGAAACCAAATGTATGCTGTCTTTGCAGACACCAAACAGCTCTCTAATCCTGTGCCATCACCTGGGTGCCCCAACAATGCAATTTAGTTCTGACACAAAGTACTTGAAGTTCTTTAGCAAATTTGGGAATTCCCAAGACCCCCCCACCAGGTTCAATAAATATCTAAAACAACTTACAGAACTTAGTAAAACACTATACCTAACTACTGTAGTTTATTATAAAGAATAGAAATGAACAGCCAGATGAAGGATATAGGGTGAGATCCAGAGGGTCTGTCCTTGTGGAGTCAGGGTGCACCCCCCCTGCTGGCACAGGAATGTGCTCCCCAACACGGGGAACTCTCCTAACCCTGCTGTTGAGGGGTTTCTCCGAGGTTTTGTTATGGAGGCACAGTTGATCAAATCATTGGCCATCAGTAGGTGATTGAGCCCAACCTTCAGCCTCTCTCCCTGCCCTGGAGGTGGAGAAGTACTGTTAATTCTAACCTCCCAACCCCTCCCCCCACCTTGGTTTTTTTGGCGACCAGCCCCCATCCGGAAGCTGTGTAGGGCCTGCACCCTAGGAGTCAGCTCATTAGCATACAAAAGATGGTAAACTACAAGGGTTTCAGGAGCTCTGTGCCAGGAACCTGGAACGATGACCAGATACTTATTTTTTTATTATGCTACAGATATCTCTTGGAGTTTTATTGTTGACTTTACAAAACATTCGTTAATTCTTGTATTCAAGAAAAGTAATATCTTCAGTCATGCTTTAAAGGTATCAGATGAAAGCATTTGCCAGTGTTAGCATCCAGTTATAAAATAATGTCATGGAAACATTTTTATTTCCTAATCATCATAACTGAGGGGAAAGATTTTAAACAGTTGACGTTGATAATCCAAGTGTGGGCAGATGATTGATGACTTTGATAATTGTTCTTCCTTGATTTGTACATTAGCAGCTTTTAGTATGTCATATCAAGAAGGAATCTGGGGGAATAATATAATGATTATTTATATAGAGTTCTCTACTTTCTTGTTTTGGCAACATTTGGAAGTTAGGACTGACCTTAGGGAGCTGAATTTTGTAAAGTTAATTACTTTCCGGCTGCCAGTAGTGATTTATGTCTGTGATATTATATCAGCTAGTCATATGGGAACAAGAAACAAAATTACTTTTGCTGCAATTACTAACTCACTGGAAGGCTATTCAGGTGTCCCTAGGTAGCACACAGCATAACAGAGTAATGGCTAGAACTTTTTTTTCCCCCCACTTTGAACAAAAAGGCCTTCTCTACTTTTTTTAAGTCTCTTGGTACATATATAAGAGAAGTCATAATAAGAATTTGGTATAAAGAGAACATGATGAAAATAATGATTTATAAAAGACAGGCCAAATTTATGTTTAGTAACCCAAACTGGGCTTCTATTCTTAATTCCAAGAAGGGAAAAAAGTCATCAGATGTAGCCTACCAAAGATCTTCACCCTTTAGTGAGTACCATCCAAGTAACTTTAAAAATCAAAATTTTAATAAATATATGTGTGTGTACGTATAGATGTTACATGTGTGTGTATGTACGTTTCTGTGTGTACACGTTACACATACATATATAAAATTTCTGTATCGGGGCTGAAGTTCCACATGCAAGCTCTTTACCCTTGATCATAATTCCCCAGTCCTTATTATGGGATGTGGTTTTTATAGTGATGAGAAGTGAAATTTATTAAACTATGTAAATGTTATAACAGATGGCTTCTGCATTTTTTAAAATCATTCTGCCACTGGATCAACATATGTGCCTTTTAACTGGGGTTCATAGCCTGGTCATGTGGTGCCAATGGCGTTAGAGAGTCAATATTATGAAATTCAGGGTATTCAGTGACTCTCCAATTTATTTTAATCTCGGGGAAGATGTATAGGAGGAATATTTTTTTTTTCAGGAATGCCCAACTTTCTCTTAGTTGATGTGCTGAATTCAATTCTATGTGAGAGCATCTGGTAGTGAGTAAAGGCCTCAGTTTGGCTGTGTACTGTCTTTGGCAGATGAGTAGTTACTTGGTTTTGTGGTAGCCCCACGTGCTGGGTAATCCTCTAGGGTAATTCTTTGCCTATTAAGTTCTGTACCATATTTCATAGAGTCCAGGACCACATTTAGATTTTTTGTTCTGAGGGACTAAGCTGTGCAGAAGCTATGGATTACATGGAACAATCAACGCCTACATCAGTACCTTCAATAAATCTTCTAACCTGACTAGTAGAAGTCTGGTTGTTTTATTTTTCAAATCTTTTATCAAACACTAAATTCAAAACAAAGAGTGAAATAAATGTCTACTCAAGGAAAAAATGAGTTTATCGTCTACAATTGTATTTCTTTCGTATACTGAATCTGTAATCTCCCCTAATCAATGGGAAGTCTTAAGTAAAACCCGGCCATTTGTTCATCTTTTTTCTCTACATATGTGATAAGTATATTTAACATGATAACTGCTATTTAAGCCATTTAAAAATATGTAATTTGGTGGCATTATCACATCCACAGTGTAGAGCAGCTGTCACCACTGTCTACTTCAAAAACCTTTTCGTCACCCCAAACAGAAACTCTGTAACCATAAGTGTTCCTCCTTGCCCCACAGCTTCTGGTGACCACCCTCCTTTCTATCGCTAGGAATTTGTCCATTCTAGATACTTTATGTAAGTGGAATCATACACCATTTGTCCTTCTTCGTCTTGTTTATGTCCTTTATTTCACTTAGCCTGATGTTGAGGCTCATCCATGTTGTAACATGTATCAGAACCTCATCACTTTCATGGCCAAGCAATGTTGCTGTGTGTGCACCTACCGCATTCGGTGTGTCCGTTCATCTGTGTGCGGGAGTTGGGCTGTGTCCACTGCTCGGCGGTCGGGAACAGTGCCGCGGCACGGAAGGCGTTGGGTTTGTGGTATTTGAAGGTCTTCAGCGTATCTTTACATAAAGAAGTATTTGCACAGTTTGTTTCTTTGCTATAAAATATGAAGTCTATGAAATCTTGTCATTGCCTTAATAAAGGAGAAAGTTAAATTCTGTACTTGTTTTGCTAGTTCTAATGGAGAGATAAAATCAAGTGTAGTAACCCTATGGCATCCAAACTTTATCAAGCCTCTTAACCTCTGTCTTGATCAGCTTGAGAATATTTCTCCCAAGAAGGCTGGGCTCATCATCCTGAGGCCCCAAACCTGCAGCCCCATTTTTATAGAGGATGGGGAGCACTGATCCCCTCTCGAAAACTATGGAAAGTTTTGTTACTCATGGTCTTTGAACAGGGAGAATTAGTTTAATAAGTCATTGATTTACAAGATTCATTGTGAGAATTAGATTTCTTTTTTTTTCTTTAAGAAGTAGTTTTTGACTCAGCTAAGTTTTATTGTAACTTTTTTTCTCTTCAAGTTCACATAAGTCACTTCTTATAGATG
Organism: Puma concolor; assembly: GCF_028749965.1. Classification (NCBI taxonomy): domain Eukaryota; kingdom Metazoa; phylum Chordata; class Mammalia; order Carnivora; family Felidae; genus Puma; species Puma concolor. Next base: position 13,022,329 of record NC_141677.1, read on the forward strand.
GTTCCACAGAATATTTTCATTTGTTTTTGGAGATTGTTTAACTCTCTAGGTACTTTCAAATTCAGACTTGGCAGTTCGTATACTAAAATATTACAATTACACACAGATACATGATTAACTTACCTGTTGCTCTCTATTATACATTAATATTTTTATTTCCCCACCGGTCATTGTCACTAGGTAAATACACAGAGCTCTGTGTGACTTATAATGTAGTAATTTTATTTATACAGACTTCAGTCATGACTTCCCTGTAAATTTTATCACTGACACAAACCAGCCTGGTGCACAGTGGGGGTGGGGGGGTCTGGGACCCAGGGCGCGGGGTCCTGGACACACCCACACTCTGGTGACCTGCCGAACGATTTTGGTGTTCTAGCTGGTGGAGGCAGTGACCTCAGACTCTGGACAGTGAATGGGGACCTCGTTGGACATGTCCACTGCAGAGAGATCATTTGTTCTGTGGCTTTCTCTAACCAGCCAGAGGGAGTATCTATCAATGTGATTGCCGGGGGATTAGAAAACGGAATTGTAAGGTAAGAGGAGTTTTCGTTCTCTTTGTTTGCTCTTGTTCATAAGGACACATCAGTTTCAAAAATTAGGTTTTTGGTTTTTTTTAATTTTTAATGTTTACTTTTAAGAGAGAGACAGAGACAGAGAGAGAGTGTGTGTGAGCAGGGGAGGGGCAGAGAGAAGGGGAGACACAGAATCCGAAGCAGGCTCCAGGCTCTGAGCTGTCAGCACAGAGCCCGACGCGGGGCTCGAACCCACGAACTGCGAGATCATATCTAGGCATGTTAATATTTAATATTTAGAGATTTAAAATCACCTTCAGACATAGGTTCTTTGCTTATTCCTATTTTATTTATTTATACATTTTCTTACTGTGTGTTTATTTTGGAGAGACAGAGCATGAGTGGGGGAGGGGCAGAGAGAGAGGGAGACACAGAATCCAAAGCAGGCTCCAGGCTCTGAGCTGTCAGCAGAGCCGAATGCAGGGCTCGAACTCACAAACCGTGAGATTATGACCTGAGCCAAAACCAAGAGTCGGACACTCAACCGACTGAGCCACCCAGGTGCCCCATATTCCTGTTTTATTTTTAAATAACAAACTTAGCTGTAATGTAGTTTTGAAATTGTGTATTATCTGTGAAAATTTACCAAGTTTTCTTACTCCCACATATACCCCCTGCAAACTTCCCAGAAGGAACTACAGTTAATTGTTTATTGTGTTTCCTTCCAGATGATTTTTAACAAATAAACAAATATTTAGGACTTTTTAGTGAAGGAAATTTTAGTTTGCATAATTAGATGATGACTTCTTCCCTCTCTAGGTTATGGAGTACATGGGACCTAAAGCCTGTGCGAGAAATCACATTTCCTAAATCAAATAAGCCGATTGTAAGGTAACCGCCCCCCCCCCCGCCATTCTTCATGATATACTTTGTGACTGTATTTTTGTTAGAGAGTTGTTAAAGCACACTGATGTGAAATATGTGATGACAGTCATAAACAGCTGACCATTTATCAAACACCAAGCTGACCAAGACCTTTTACAAGAGGAGACACAGTCCACATCTTCGTAGGGCTTCAAATCTGAGTTGGGAGCTCCAGTCTAACAGAAGACATGCTGGAAGAGTGCCCAGGGAAGCTTTTGAATTGTAGAAATGATGTCCTTTCCCTTTCTTATTGAAAATACCATAAGGATGACTGATAGCTGCAGGAGGATACTTGGTAATATTGATAAACAACCAGTTACCCTTTGTTGTACGAACACACTTGACCTTAAAAAATCAACTGGAAATCAGTCATTCAAATTCTACGTTATTACGTTAGTTTATTTTCAGTGCACTACATTTACCTTTTCCTTTTTCAGGGAAGTAAAATATCTCCCTAAAATAATCACCACTTGTTTCTATAAAGAGAACATGTGGCGTTGTTATCTTTTGTAAACTTTCCTGTACTCAAGTATTTGTTGTTTAAGTAATAAAGCATAAACAAGGCGATAAGAGAAAATATGCAAAGAAGGAACAGAATGCACTGCCCTCCTTGATCCTGATTTTCTTCCATATCACCTCGTCAGGATGAGCTTCACAAAGTTGTCAGCAGGGCAATTAAACTGTATTAGGATTACACTGGAAACCGGTGGGTTGTAAGCAGGCATTTCGTTGGGCTCTCTGCTCCGGTAAAGATATCTTAGCTTCTTTACACTGATTCCTGTGTGATCACCAGTCTGCAAATGCAATTTTAAGACATAACATACAGACGGGATTTCTTTCTGACAGCCTCACGTTTTCCTGTGACGGCCACCATCTGTACACCGCGAACAGTGACGGGACCGTGATCGCCTGGTGCCGGAAGGACCAGCAGCGCCTCAAACAGCCCATGTTCTATTCCTTCCTCAGCAGCTACGCAGCTGGATGAATGAGAGAGAACCTCGCTCCTCCAAAGCACTTTAGCTCCAAACTCGATTTGTAGACCTTCCCGGTTTTGGGGAGGTTGAACTTGAAGAAATGGATGACCAAACAAATCATCCAAATAACGATCAGCCCTCTTCACCTGCACAATATTCTGCAGCCTCCCAAGGTCCTAAGAGAACAGTTTTGTTCTAATTTAGTGATAATCCAGAGGGCTGTGTCAGTATGTCCCAAGCAACAAGATTCAAGTCTTACACGATAAATTAAAATCGTATCTTTAAAGTTTTTACCCATAAGCATAATCTAAAGAAAGGATTAGGGTCTCTGCTTTTTCTGTTATTCCAAAAGGGCCAGTAGAATGTCAACTGGTTAGCCTAATTATTTATATAAAATACTCTAAAAATTATATTTAAAAAGTTTTATGCCAAGATAATCCACCCTCCCCCTGAGAAGGAAGGAAGGAAGGAAGGAAGGAAGGAAGGAAGGAAGGAAGGAAGGAAGGAAGGAAGGAAGGAAGGAAGGAAGGAAGGAAGAAAGAAAAAATGAAAATTAATGAAAGGGATAAGAATCGTGAACTTGATAAGTGCTTTCTTTGAGAAGTAAATCACTCGGTCGGTGTCTGGGCACCGAACACTCTGTGGAACACGTGAATACTAAAACAGACCACTAATGAATCTCAATGTTAAGCAGTTTTTTTCCAGTTGCCTTCTTAGCTCAAAGTAGAACCAGAATTTTTTGATGGCCACAAACAAGAACACAAGTATCTTTGATTTCAGACACATTCTGTTTCTTCGTAAAACTCCTTAAAATCCAGAACACTAGATACTGGTGAGTCACTAAGATTTAAACACAATGATAATTATCTTAATATCTGCCATTTACCGAGCACTGAATACCTAACAATTTGCAATAGAAAGCCTCCACTATGCAAAAAGATGGCACAGATATCAATAATATATTCTAGGTAAGACATTTAATGTGCAGGGAGTGTCTTCTTCCACAAAACAATTTCAAAAGAAAAGGAGACTGCTTACTTTGTTTCCAACAGGACAGAGAGTAATTCTTACAGGAAACGATTTCCACTGTTTCTACTAACCAACGCTACCTGAGAATTCTAGAAGCAGTAGAAAAATCTAGGTATACACCTCAGAAAACTGGCACACCATAAACCAGAATTCCTACAAATCTCGGGATGGTCTAGCTCTACCAGATATTCCGGCTCTATTTTTACTTGGGGTGCTGCTTTATTGGCTTTGAAAACACTGTACAATAAGCTCAGTAATATGTCACCACGGGATAAAAATATGTATTCCTGCCTAAGAATAATTTGCGTGTTTGTTATGGAAATCTAATTCATATGGTGTTTACAGAACTACTTTTGTAACTTCCAGACTTTCTAAAACATTCTGCTTAAAAACTGTATAAAATACAATTCAAATGTCTCTGCTGTCGCCATAGATGCAGGAGACAAGCGGCCACGTATGCTTGTTATTCCCCGGACACGCTCACAGACTGCATTTAGATCACGGTTTGCACAGACCAGGTCTGCATTCTGAGGTCCAGAAGGTGCAGAGACAAGATTATTCCTATTCACGTTGAAGTGATCTTGCTTTGTTTAAAAAAAAAAAAAAAAAAAAAAAAAAATTGCAGCTATTGTCTGGCTTTCATTTTTTCTACCAAGAACTTTAAATTAGTCCCCTATTAGAATAGGGTTGCTACTCGGTCTTCTTCTTTTTTTTTTTTTTTTTTTAAGGCTGAATTTCATCATTTATTTAAAAAGAAAATATGCAAAATAACTGGTCTTGTTAAGAGTGCAATATTATATTTTTATGTAAAAATAAAAATTAATTTGGGGGGATTATTTATTCAGCATGAAACTTAATATGTGTATGTTTGAAACACTTCATAATGTGCATGTTGTAGTAAACATTTCTGTAAAACATCACAAGCTCTGTCATCTTTGTATACACTGCCACTTCAAACTGGGAATAAATTTCATAAAAATAGATGTAAAGACCTATTCTTTATACCATTTAAATATTACAGCCAGATCTCAGATTGGTGGCTTTTATTTTTTTGTAACCCATCTATGTTCTCTCTTTAGCTCTCCCATACACTGATGTCACTAAGAAATAATAACTTTCGTTTCTTAATTCCTTTCTTTATGAGAAATTTTACTTCAGCCTTTACTACCCTTAAATAGAGTTTAGGCAGACTTTTTAAAGAAAATATATCTGCCCCTCCCACCCCCAACAGCTGATCTATCACTAGAGCCTACTGCGTACATCCCTGTATCACTCGGCTAAGTGCTGAAGATACAGCTGTTCCCTGCATTCCTGGAGGTTACAGGCCGGTAGAGAAACGCGCTATCAGTAACATACGACGTCCGTAGATACAAAATACGGTAAGTGCCGTTAAGGTAGAGTGTAGGGTCCTCTGAGAGAATATAACAGGAAGAATTCAATTTAGATCAAGAGGATCTAGAAAAGCCTCTTGAGAAAGGGAAAGTTTTGTTGCAACCTAATGGACGAATCGGAATTTGACAGGTAAAGATGGGGGCAGATGTGTTCCAGACGGCACGTTTACCAGTGCCGGAGGCAGGAACATCAACGAACAAAGGCCCAGTGAAGGAAAGAGCGTCCTCTACGCTCCTCAGCCTCGCCGGTGGGCGTTGCAAAGTGGTGTGTGAATTCAAGGAACGGCAGCCCAAGAACCCAGAATCATTCTTCTAGTCTGCCTTGCCTCTGAAGTGTTTTCAGGGTTCTCGGGAGTAGAGCACCCTTGTTTCTAGATGTCCGTCTTCAGAAGAACTCAGGAGGAGCATCTGGCAGTGTAAGCCAGCCAGCCTCAGTGTCCCCTCCTTACCTGCAAGTCTCAGATCCCTCTTCCTTTCAACTGTGTTGGCTCAATGCCAGTTATGCACAAGGCCAAGGCCAGGTGATGGGGTCGGGTGGAAGAAGAGGAGGGAGATTCTAGCCCTTCTGAGCTCATACCTGGTGATCTGCTTCTCATGGAGGAATTGTTCCATGTTTTCAAAGAAAGAGCTACAGGGTTTTCCTGTTCTGGGTGCTGACATAGAAGGATCCTGAACTCACTTCTTTGCACAGATACACTGAATCTATAGCTACTTACAGAAAAATTCCCTCTGAAAGAAATGCAAAAACTAGCTGAGCAACTCTTACATCTTGGTGGGGGGCAGGGTGGAAAAACAACAACATCAAAACGGGGAGGAGAGGCGAAGACACAATGTCACCATAAACCACACTCTCGGAGAGGCGCCCACAGATAGCAGAGAACTCACAGCCCTAAGCTTCTCCTTGAGAGGCAAAGGGTTTGAACCCCACACCTGGCACCCCTAACTTTCAAGACCTGCACCTGAGAGATGAGTCCCCAAAACATCTAGCTCTGGAAGACAATGGGATTTGCATCCACAGGACCACAAGCTTATAGCAAATTTAAAGGGGTCTCCGGACTCACCACGGCTAAACCTCTAGGGCACAGTGCAGAGGCAGCAACTGAAATGCAACCAGTCTTTCTGTGAAATAGGCCTGTGGTTTATCTTAAAAGATTCATCCCGAGGGGCAGGCCTTTAACAACACACATCTCGAGGCCACCGGACTGCAGAAGCCGGCAAGGACCATCTCTATGCTCGCTCGCTCTGCCTTCAGGTTATCTCCCAGAAAGGAGGTTGTGCACATGACCGGGGCCCCAGTTTTTGCAGCCACCACCCAAGGGACAGCCCCTGATCACCAGGCTCTGGTGGTCAGTAGGGCTTATGTTCGTTGCTATCACAGGACTGTAACAAATGGAAAATAGTTCTTTTTTTTTTTAATGTTTTTATTTTTATTTTTGAGACAGAGAGCATGAGCAGGGGAGGGGCAGAGAGATAGGGAGACACAGAGTCTGAAGCAGGCTCCAGGCTCTGAGCTGTCAGCACAGAGCCCAACGTGGGGCTTGAATCACAAGCTGTGAGATCATGACCTGAGCCAGAGTAGGACGCTTAACCGACTGAGTCACCCAGGCGCCCTGAAAAATAGTTCTTAACCAAGGTACAGCACAGAGGCCGTGGTCATAAACCCTAGTCTTTCTCTGAGAGAGGAAAGAAGCACTATAAAGAGTGGGTTGGGGGCGGGGGACTTCTAGTTAAACACATCTAGGGGTAGATTGCAATCCTCTCCAGAGATCAGGGAGAGCAGCGGGCATCATCTTCTTGCTCTCCCTCTGCCCTGCCCCCTGGTGCTGGTGTCTCCCAGAAAGCTGCTTATGTACGTATCCGGCATCCTGGTCCTTATGGCTGCTGCCCAGAATACACATCCTTTGATAGACTGGTTCTGGTAGACAGTGAGGCTCATGTTCATAGGTTCAACAGGACAGGAGCAAAGAAACAGTCCTTAACTGCTTAACATCCAGGGCTCAGTGCAGAGGAAGGAGACAGAAATGTCCATCTCTCAGTCTTCGCATTAAAGAAGTATATTTGGGAACCTTAAAAGCTGCTGCCTGAAGGTCTGGCCTCCAATGAGCCTGAATCTAGATGCCGCCTGAGATCCTCCCTTGGTACACCGACTGGTCTTGGCACACCCTCAACTGTTGGAGGCCACTAAGAACAAGTAATTTGCTTAGATAATCACAAAGTTTTGAGAGGCAACCAAGAGGTGGGGGGGGGGGGGCGGTGAACAATAAGGTTCAGCTCCTACAGAAGAAGGCCACTCCTTCAAGACTCAGAGAGTTGGCTATTTTATTTAATGCATAGAAACCAATATAGAAAGTCCAAGAAAATGGGGCACCTGGGTGACTCAGTCAGTTAAGCATCTGACTTCAACTCAGGTCATGATCTCATGGTTCGTGAGTTCAAGCCCTGCATCGGCTCTGTGCTGACAGCTCAGCCTGGAGCCTGTTTCGGATTCTGTGTCTCCCTCTCTCTCTCTGCCCCTCCCTCGCTCATGCGCGCACTCTCTCTCTCTCTCTCTCTCTCAAAATAAACATTAAAAAAATTTTTTTCAAGTCCAAGAAAATGAAGAAACATAGGAATATGTTCCAAATGAAAGAACAAGAGAAAACCTTAGAAAAATACTTCAATGAAACAGAGATGAGTGGTTTACCTGCTAAAGAGTTCAAAAAGAAAAATGGCTATAAATATGCTCACCACGGTCGAGAGAACAAGGCATGAACAAAGTGAGAATTTTAACAAAGAGAAGGAAAATGTAAGAAAGCACCAAACAGAAATGACAAGAGCTGAAGAATACAATAACTGAACTGAAAAATAGAATAAAAGGGTTTAATAGCTGACTTGATGGAGAGCAAGAAAGGATCAGTGGATGAAAGGATTAGTGAACTCAAAGATAGGGCAGGGAAACTCAACCTGATGAGAGCAGAAAAATAAAAAGTAAAGATAGGTTAAGTGGCACATAGGACAACATCAAGCAGACCAACGTTCACATTATAGGGATCCCAGAAGAAGAGAGAGAGAACAGGGCAGAATACTTGTCTGAAGAAATAATGGCTGAAAACTTCCCTAACCTGGGGAAGGAAACAGACATTGAAACCCAGAAAGCCCAAAGACTTCCAAATAAGATGAATCCAAAGAGATCCACACCAAGACACGCTGTAATTAAAGTGTCAAAAATTAAAGAGTCATAAAGTCAATGTTTACAAAAGTGAGTAAGGAGGAAAGAAACTCAATTGCCTAACACTTGGAGACTGAAAGTATTATGGAGTTCTTGGATTATTCACATTACCCTTACTTTGCTGATTACCCTTCAGCTATCCCAAATTGGGGCCAACATGTCCCCATTTGTTCCCAATATGTCCTAATTCTTGGACAGCTGCATTATTTTTCAATATCTTCCCCTTCTCAGGATAACACTCCATATACTATGAAGCCAAAGCACTTCAAAACTTTACAGGCTTAAAACCTTTAACTAGGGAAACCAACCAAAAAGCATCAACAGCTGGACTGAGGGGAGTAGATGGCCATTTGAAGGAACAAATCAAGATTAAGGTCAGAGGCAAACAAAAGAGGTTTTAGGTTTGGCACAAACTGGCATTTTGAAGCATCACATGGAGTGTTGACAATATTTATCAGATACTTCCCCCAGGTTATGTCCAATTTAAGCTCCACGATAAAAAAAAAAAAAAAAAAAAAAAAAAGCAGCTATATTTGCCAATACGAAATATATACACTTGAATGTCCAATGAGCTGGGAAGGAAGTGCTATTAATTTTATTGTGTGTTATATGGCCTGAACAGAAAAATATATCCTGCCACTTTGGGGACACTGGCTTGCAACTCAGCTGTTTGAGAGAAATTAAATAATGCAACGTGTCCTTTGAGGTCAAAACGACTAGATGATTATTTGAGGCTGGGCTTTAATATTCTTGCTCAAATGCTAAGCTTGTTTCTCCTCTCATGAACAAAGTTAATGAGAGATGAGGTTGGAAAAGATTGCTTTGTGGCAACGTTGGGCTCCTTTCCAAAGTGAATTAAACTTGTCTTGCCAAAACTTTTGAGGGCTGATAACAATAAACCATTTTTTCATTCCCAGATTTTAATTTAGTTAAAAGAGCTTTAAAAATCCTTGGAATCCAGGTTCAAGCATCAAGAATTTAAAAAAAAAAAAATCTTGTGGTGCCTGGGTGGCTCAGTAGGTTAAACATCTGACTCTCGATTTTGGCTCAGGACATGATCTCACGGTTTGTCAGATCAAGCCCCATGTCAGGCTCTGCACTGTGCAGAGCCTGCTTGGGGTTCTCTCCCTCTCTCTCTGCCCTTCCTCTGGTCACGCTCTCTCTCTCTCTCGCTCAAAAGAAATAAATAATAAAAACTATCTGTTTTCTCTCTCTCTCAAAAGAAATAAATAATAAAAACTATCTTTTCTAAGATTTTAGGAAAAATCAAGCAATCATTTTCAGATTTGTTGATAGGACCTAAACACAAATGGTTAATTAGCTAATATCATTACAAGATTTCTTTAGATACTTTATTATAAATGAAAGTAAAACCTACTCATGTGTGCTCCTAGTTACGTAAGAATTAGACATCTATTTTATTTCCCAGGATGGTCTGGAGAACAGAGTTGTGAGGTCTCATGTTTCACAGCCTGTAGTGAGATGGAAAGAACAGGTGTCTTCCACAGCCCTTTCTACCAGGTGCGTATTTACACACGCCCATGCTCCTTGGCCCTCGGAGTCAGCATCATCTGCTACGGTTCTGCCTCACTGATCCTGGTGCTTATCGTGTGAGCCACCCTCTTCCCCACTGCTTTACTTCCTACCGGGAATGATTTCTTTCAGTTATTACAGTTGACTATTCGGAATATACTCAATGTTGAGAAATCTTTCTCCTACGAACATACATAAGTTTTGAAAATAACTAGGGGCACCTGGGTGGCTCAGTCGGTTGACATCTGACCCTTGATGTCAGCTCAGGTCATGATCTCAAGGTCGTGAGATCAAGCCCTGTGTAGGGCCTGCTTGGGATTCTCTGTCTCCCTCTTCTGCCCCTCCCCTGCTCATGCACATGTGCTCTCTTTCTCTCTCAAAATAAAATAAACATTTAAAAAACAACCAAAAGTCATCCAGAGCTGAATCAGATAAATTAAATATTGGATAACTGCCTTAGTTGAAAACAAAGCACAATCACAAGGTAACACACACACACACAAAATTGTGATTCTGCAGGTAATTCCAAAAGAGGAATTTTTAAATATTTTGGGCGATTTATAGTATCATTGAAATAGGGTAGAGTAGGTGCATGCTAGAAAAGGACGGATGGATGGATGGATGGATGGATGGAGTGGGAGGTGGGGGGGAGGTGGATGGCCAAGGGGATGGGTAGGTGGACAGACAGTATGTGTCACATTTGTTTGTTTCTATGCTTGTTTTTAAGAAAACTTCCCAACTCAACCTACCAAATCCTAGGTTGCCTTTCCTTATCTTTGGATAATGTCTTCCACAGAATATGAAGCCCACACTTGGATTATCTTCACTTTCACACTTTCCTCAAGTTTCTTCTTTGCTAAGGAGCTCCTTGCCTTGGAGTGAACTTACTTGACTTCCCCTAAAGAGTGTCTCACTTCCTTTCTTGCCCTCGGTTTTTGTAGATCGCAGTTCTATGTTTATCTCAGGATAATTCTTATACAAATAGGATAAGAATGACAAGGTTGTACACACATGGACATTCCAGGATTACAATAGGTCCTTATGGAGCCACCAAAAAAAGCTAACTTAGATGCCTATGAGAGACCAAAAATGTGGTTATCACTCAGGGATGAACTGTGCCAGAAGCAAGCCGGCTTTCAATCTGGTAATCCTTTTAATTTCTCCATATCAGACTAACATTGCAGTTTTTAATTATCACTCTATCAGTTAGTTGATGCTTACAAACTTTTTATTCAGGAATAATGTTCAAAAGCTAAGGCTTTTTGTAATTTTCCTCCTAAATTGCCTTTGCCTACACCAAATCGCCTTTGCCAGATCCTTAAAAATATTGAAAATTAAGCAAATGAATAAACACATGGATTTTCTTGACGTCCCATTAAACATGGGGTTTCATTTAACATTTTTTGAGCCTCTACAATATAGCAGACACAAAGATGTATAAGATCTGCTCTCAAAGAGTAAGTAGAGCAGTAGAGAGATTTAGAAAGGAAAGGAGGGGAAAGGAGATGAGGGTTGAGGGAAGGAAGGATTAGGATACAATAAAGTAAATTTTCCAGTAGAGGCTTCTACATATCAGAATGACAAGATTGGGATGTGAGGAGCAGTTAGATCAGGTTCCTCAAAGATAGCAATGATTTAGCCAAATCACGAAGAAAAGAGAAAACTTCTAGACTTGGCCCAGGGTGGAAGGAAGCCAAGGCTGAAGGAAAGCATCAGAGACAAAAGGCAAAAGTGAAGAGATGGGGGAATGGACTCAAACGACAGGCCAAGAACTCCTGCTTCCGTGCGCTTCGGGGAAAAATGGGATCAGACTCACCCTGCCCTCCTACACAACTGGAAACGATATAATACAAGAAACCATGGTTGTCAAAGCGTGAAATACAAGCAGCACAGGACTGTGATCCCTGGGACAGAGGCTGCCTCAGCCTCTTGCCAGAGGGCACTTAGCAGCCATGGGGGCAGGGTTCCTAAGAAGGGCCTAGAAAGAAGTCTTGCTGAGAAGAGACAGAGATTAGCACTTGCGAGGCTGAGATACTGGAGTCTGTGACACAGAGTGGCCCAAAGAAGGCGCCCAGACAAGAAGAACCAGGTTCCTGTGAGCTCCTGGAGGCTCTGGCTGAATACTTTTGCTCTAAGCAAAGGCTGTCCAGGGAGCTACAAGCTGATCAATTCCCAGAGCTCATAGTGGGCGGGGAGACATTTCAGTTCTGACCAATCAGAGGGGAAGAGTTCACTGAACATAAAGGTATGCAAAGAAGACCCCAGAAGAGTCATAGAATAAAGGTTAAAAGTCTTTAGAGAAAATATCAAAGGATCATGGGTAAGAAATTTAGCTGGCTACCAGAAAAAAAAAAATCCCTATTCTTTAAAGCAACAAAATCTAGGCATACAACAGCATACATTTACAATGTCTAGCATCCAATTCAAAAATTACTAAACATGCCAAGAAAGAGGGAGATGTGACATAAAACAGGAGAAAAGTCATTTGACAGGACTATATCAAGAAAGGAAGGAAATGATATAATTCCTCTAAGCATATTAAAATAGCTATTATAAACCCGTTCCAAATGCTCAAGGATTTGGAGAAAAACAAATCTAGGGCCACCTGGGTGGCTCAGTCGGTCGGGCGTCAGACTTCAGCTCAGGTCATGGTCTTGCGGTTCGCAAGTTCAAGCCCCACGTCAGGCTCTGTGCAGACAGCTCAGAGCCTGGAGCCTGCTTCGGATTCTGTGTCTGCCTCTCTCTCTCTCTCTCTCTGCCCCTCCCCTCACACTCTGTCTCTCTGTGTCAAAAATAAATAAATGTTAAAAACAATTTTTTTTAATAAAAAGAAAAGGCTCAGTTTGTCAGGCTGAATTACAAAACAGGATCCAACTCTGTGTTGTCTTCAAGAATAGAGATCCTACTTTACGAATAAAGACACAGGTTAAACGTAAAAGGATGGGGAAAGATCCACCATGTAAACACCAGTCAAAGAAATCTGCCGCCTCCATATTGGCATCAGACAACAGAGTTGAGAACAAGGACTATTAGCTGGGAGAAAGGAAGTCGGGGGTCCAGGGTCCTAGAACCAGATGGTAGGTGATTACAGTAGTCTCGGGTGATAAACAAAGAGGGCTAGAATCAGAATTCCCCAGAGGGCTTAAAACAGATTGCTGGGCCCCTTCCCCAGAGTTTGTAATTCAGGAGGGCTGGGGTGGGTCCTGACAATTTGCATTTCTAACAAGTTCCCAGGTGATGCCATTGATGCTGGTCTTGGGATCCACTCTGGAACCACTGACTCTCTTCCTTTTCTTTAAAATGGGCATACTCCAGCCTTAAGGGATGGTGTAATCAATCAGAAAGATAAACCAAGGAAGGGAGGTACCGGCAAGTGTCGATCTTGCTTTCCCTTACAACTGATGCCTTCGGATTGGTCGAGATGCGGGTTGGGAGGATAGGAAACCAGGATTCTGCCTTAGCCAACCACCTGGGCGGGGCGGGGGCAGGACGTGCTGTTGAGGCGAGAAATGCAGGAGAAATAAATTTGGGGGTGGAAATAGTACAGTTTTCGATTTGTTGAATTTTAAATGCAGTACCCATATACCTTTTCTCACTTAAGAAAAAAAAAAAAAAGGTCAGTGCTGTAGGTGCATTTACAGGCTTAGTCATTTTTACCATCGTTCGATTCTGTGCCTCATATGGGCACTTGCAAGCTGTGAAAAAAAAGCTGTGAGATGTTCGCGGGCCCCAGGTGGGCACCTCTGAACTCTGCATTCGCGTTCTGTCAGGCACTCGGAGTCAGCAAAGCCGCACATTTGTCTGGGGCAAATGTCAAGTCAGTGGGGATCAGAGATCTAAGAAACAAGTGATCTGGTGTCATTTACATCAAGGAGTGGCTGCTGTTTGGTGGGTGAGCGCGGCGAAGGCAGATGTGCAAGACTTATTTCCTAATTGTCAGCCATGATTTTATATAGTTTTTATAAAAGAACTAACATCGGCCTCCTCGTCCTACCAAGGAAATCTTTGTTGCTTCTCTATTCCAAACGTTTTGCGCAATTTCACCAGCAGTCGGAAAATGGACGGCAATTACTCTGTTTCCCCCCCCCCCCAGAGGTGGAGGGCTATAATAATTAAGAGGCTTAAAAAAGCTCTACCGCAAAACGCTTACAGTTCAAAAGGAACGAGGGGTCGCCCTGGATTTCCCCGCGGGAACCGCTTCTGCTCTCCACGAACACCGGGAAGTCGTTCCCGCGATGGGGGCTGCCCGCGGCTCGCCCTCAGTCCCCAAAGGGTGGGCTGCCTCGGCGGGCCCTTCGTTTCCCGTCACTTAGCGACGTCAGCGTTACCCTGCGCCCGGAAAGGGAGACAATGCCCTGTGAATTTTCGCAGGTATCAAGCGTTTCTCCACTCACTGCCCTCCTTTGGGGGACTGGGAGGCATATTACGGATTCTTTGGGGACGGATGGAAACTGGCCGCGCCCAGCGTGGCTGGTCCCCGGAACTAACCCTCCAGGCCGGGAGGCGGACGCGGGGGTTCAGGTGCCGGAACCCCGCGAGGACCGCGACCCCACGGCCACAGCCCCGCCCCCCCAGCCCCTCCCCCCGCCAGGCGACGCGCGCGCTCCGGGCGCAGTGCTGGGCCCGGCCGGGGGCGCGCGAGCGGGCGGGGGGCGAGCGCGGCGGGGCGGGGGGCGCGGGGAGTGCGCGGAGCCCTGGCGCGGGAGCCCCGGTGACGCACCAGTGACGTCGGCGGCGGCGGGCGGGATTTCCCGGCCCCTCCCGGGCGCCGGGCGAGACCCTGCCGCGGAGTGGGCGTGACCACCGTGCCGGGAGGGCGGCCGGGGTCCGGGGGTCTGGCGCTCCGCACCCCACCGCACCCGGACGCGCCCCGGGAGCCCCGCACGGCGGGTGTGAGCGGGCCGAAGTACTTTGGGTCTGGGTGACTTCCCTCGCGCGCGGGGCACGGCCTCGCCCCCCTGCACCCCCGCCCCCAGCCTCCCCCTGTCCGGGCGGGGCTGCTGACGCGGCCCGGAGACCCCGGGGGCGGTGCGGGGCGCGCCTTTCCACCGCGAGCCCGCGAGCGCCGAGGCGCGCGGGCGCCGGGGCGCGGAGCCGGAGCCGGAGCCCGCCCGCCCAGCCCCGCGCCCGGCCGAGGAGCGATGCCGCGCGCTCTGGCCGCCCCCCGCGAGCACCGCGCCGGAGACAAAGCCCGCGCGTGAGCGGCGCCCTCGGCCCGCGCGCCCGGCTCCGGGTAAGTGGGCGCCCCGCCGGCGGGCCGGGCCCGGTGCGTCTGTGGCGAAGGGACGGCACGGCCCCGGCTCCGGCGAGCCCGGGGCGAGCCAGAAGCCAGAAGGCAACTCGGGCGGGAAAGTCTCTGCAACTGGAGACGCGGCTCGGTGCGTGTGTGGTCCTGCCGTCCGTGGCAGCACGCGAAACGAATACCTTGTTTCTCCTGGCCGCCCGCAGCGAGCCGGCCTTCGCGCTGCCGCGCAGGTGGGCGTCGGCGGGGCGCCGGCAGGTGAGCGCGCCCCCTCGAACCCACGACCCTGGGCCGGGCCGTTGGCAAACCCGAGCGCAGGTTTGGACCGACCGCTCCGAACGCTTACGGGAGGTCTCCCGGTGCCCGGGGTCTCCCGATCTCTGGGGCTTGAGGCGGGGGGAGGCTCCCCGAGACCCCTTTTCCATATGTAGGTCACGGACGCTTGCCATTCCCTGCCGTTGAAGAGGACCGCAGTGGAAGGGCTGGAGCGGCTAGTTGGTCGTTTTATTTGTGGAAGTGTTTTATTTGTGGAGTGCCTAAAGAAGCCCTCACGATTTCGCACTACCCTGGGACACCTGTCCCCAGAGCAGTTCTGGTGGTGACAGTAGACCAGACGAGGGTTTGGTTTTCCCCTCCCTTATGGCGTCTGTCCCCCGAGGCTGGTGCTGAAACGGGCTGCGCCCGCAGCGCGCGCACACAGCGGCATTGGGGGAGCTTTGGTTTAATGTTTGAATTGCCTTAGAAATAATAACGGGAGAGTGAGGCGGGGGGGGGGGGGGGGGTTCGGGCAGAGGTGTGGCTGGAGAAGACTTCTTCATTTGGGAGGATTTGCTTGTTTCCGTGTATTTTGGGCTAGGGTGTTAGGAAATTCAAAAATGTTCAAGTTTGACCGAGTGATAAAGTGGATCATGGGCGCCGGGTCTCCCACCCTCTTCCCAGCTCCCCACCGCTGCCGATCCTCGTCTCTTTCCGTTAGCTCCTAGGACTGTACGGGCTGGCACAGCGCCCGCCCTTTCAGTCCCAGCAGAAGGCCTCCTGGGCTGCGCTGGTGTTGCCCATTAAACCGTGTCAGTCGTGTCATCTGCTCATGAGTCCTCACTGGGAGGCCTCCTTCCCACAGTGCGACAGGAGAATTCAGCGGTAAATGCCTCAGAGCAGCAGCGAGGGGCCCCGGGCTCTGTGGCCGGCGCCTTGGTGCTCTGGGGAAATCTTTTTCCTGATTTTCGCATGCTGCGGGGGAAGGGAGGCACACGGCCATCTGATCTGGCCCTGTTCCCTGCACAACGCTTACTGTGGGAACAACTGAGATGTTCAGTGGAAAGCCTTTTTCGGTCCTGAGACACACGACGTAAACTATGAATTAGTTTTGGAGCGCGGAGTTGACTAGGTTATCAGTCTGGGTAAAAGATGGATACGGCACTTAATATGTTGTAGGGGGTAATGTAAGTACAAAGTTTATTGTGATGCTCTGCTAGTTAACCGGGCGTCTCACCTCAGCGTTATTAAGCTGAAATAACTATTTCGGAGGATGGACTTCCTCTTGGCCCCTTTGCCGGCACAGGGCTCCAATCCTCAGCCTCCTTAAAATAAAATTGCCCAAAGGGAACCTGTGGATGAAGTCTGGCTGGCTGAGAACTAGCACAGCAAAAGGCTCATTCCCAGTAGTCCAGTGATTGGCTTGGCATTTGCCTGTGACATTTCTCGTGCAAGTAGACAGCAGAGAAACCAGGAAAAAGCTTTTCCCATACGCACTTTACAGCTTTTAAAGCTAAAGTGACAGTCTCCAAAGCTGCTCACATCTCAGCACATTCTTTGGAGCGGCAGAACGTTAGGTGGGCTCTCGGGCCCTGTCGTCCCCCTGGGCCCTGGGGTGGCAAGTGCCCCATAGTTGTTCCGGAGGTCGGGGTGGGGCTTCAGGACTGATCATGCATCATGCCACTTCTTCCCACCACTGTCACCACTACACAACTATTGCTTCGTGAGGAAGACAGCCACATGGCTAAGACAGAACTCTGCAAGACAAACCACTCTTCTGTATTTGTAGGCATGTCTCTCTATCACATTTTTCTTACCTTGACTCATTTTTGTTCTACGTGAAAAGGGGAGAATGCCTAATGATGCAACAACGCATGTCAGCAAATTGCCCTTTTTCTTCATGGGAGTTTGAAACAGTGTCTTTAAGATATTACCTGGTTTGTTCTGAGAATACCCTTAGGAGCATATTCTATTCTCTAATCGCCCAGATTTCCCCCTCCTTTATTCGGTATTTTCATTGGTAAATAAACATGATAGACATAAAGAGACTTATTATCACACAGCTAGAGAGATGATTTGTTGGGTTTTCTTAAACCAGGAACTGACATATAACTTTTTAAAAAGTTTGTTTGTTTGTTTGTTTGTTTATTATGAGAGAAAGAGAGTAGGGGAGGGGCAGAGGGAGAGGGAGAGAGAGGAGAGAGAGAATCCCAAACAGGCTGTCAGTGCAGGATGTCAAACTCGAGATCACGGCCTGAGCTGAAATGAAGCGTCAGAACGACCTCTTGAGCCACCCAGGCGCCCTGAAATTTAACTTCTTTGATACACCAGGAATACTACAAAAACATCCTCTTAACAGTGGCCAGCAAGGGTGTTTTAACTGAAAATCAGAGAAGCTAACTGAGT
The DNA here is from genome assembly GCF_028749965.1 of Puma concolor. Taxonomy (NCBI): domain Eukaryota; kingdom Metazoa; phylum Chordata; class Mammalia; order Carnivora; family Felidae; genus Puma; species Puma concolor. Next base: position 13,039,806 of record NC_141677.1, read on the forward strand.
GTCAGAAAAGAGAAACAGGGAGGCCAATTGTGATATAGACACTAGCATAATACTCCTGTAAGATTTTAACCAGTTGGTTACAACCATATGAAGAATAAACCAGATAACTTAAATTATCATCAGTGAAAAATGCAAATGCAATTTCCATTTAGGGAAGGAAGTAGAGGCAAGAATTACTGCCGGAAGGAAAAAAAAAAAAAAAAACTCACTGCAGAGGAAACAATGGGTACTTGAGAGGGGATCTGTTCAGTAAGCTAGCTGGAGCTTTAATTGTCAAGGAGCTTTTGTTAGGTTAAATGGCAGGGGGTGTGCAACCAGTTTCCTAGTGGAAACCAGCGGACAAATGGCAGGTCTTGCGGGACGGGGGGAGTGCGGCTGTGTTGCCCACACGGGGCTTGTGGCGTGGGTTCTGCTACCCTGGGAGGAGGAAGGACATATACGTGGCTGTGGAGAAGCCACTGGTCCCCGAAGCCTTGAGGTTCCCGCGTGTCTGCAAGCAAGTCACCAATGGCCCAACCTCAGAGGGCGATCCCCGGGAGGGAGCCCAGGTTAGCGGGCCGTGGGGTGGAGCGAGGGAGGACCAGGCTTCGAGTCCGTGAGTCACATGGATGATCTCATGTAACCTTCGCGCCATACCCGCAAGGTTTCTCTTTAGCAGAACAAACAAAAACTGTCCAGGAGTGTCATGGCAGGGTGTTCGGTGGGTGGTGGTGACCAAGGAAAAGCTTATACAAATACGAAGGGGGAGCCGTTGAGACAACTGGAAGAGAAGAAACGGTGGCGTGCGTGGAGAGCCACGCCCAGGGACGACGCATGCGCTCTCTTGACAAAAGAGCGGATTTCTTCCTCTCTTGGATTTCTCTAACCACTTCACCCTGGGTGGCTGGGTTGGCTCGCCCTAGCGGGGTGTGTGCTGAGAGGCTGAGGAAGAAGAGGTAGAAGAAATGCTGTAAGCATCCCTCTGGGGCCAGGTGGGTTCCCCCGCCAGTGATCGCGTGCACAACACGAGCAACCACCCTGGGTCTACTAACCCACACCTGGTTTGTGCTTGTCTGCAGTTCTCCTTAGTGCCTGTGTTTCCTCCTGGCTTTCATGTCTAATTTGCTACTGTGGGGGCTTCTCTTCTACCCCTTTGCCTAGGGTCACCACCGAAGGAAGAGGGGCAGGGAGATCGCAGTAGGAAAAAGGGAAGCATTTATATTTTGCTCCCAAAATTCATATTAGAACATCTTTACAACCACAGCACAAGGTGTTGATATGAAAAATATATGTGTCGCCATAGGCCTGCCACCCAAATTGGACTGTATTTACTTACGGTTATCACACAAATATTAAAATTGAGAGATCTTTACCAAAAGCACTGTGTGAGAGTGAAGGTCCACGTAGGAGAAATGGAATTTGAAACAGAAAGGAAAAAGCAAGGGAATATTGAAAGAGGGTAGAAAGCAGAGCCGCGTATGGAAGTTGCTGAAGGCGGCCTCAGCAGTGGCCCAGCCGGCTCTGTGGCTCAGGTTCTGGAAACTGTTGGAGAGGCAGAGACAGGGATGGCAGACAGTGGGTGATAGTGCTTCATCCTTGGTCCCCGGGATGTTGGACGCAGGGGGGACAGAGATCCGGCAGCATATAGGCTGGGACAGCCTGCATTTGCTGACTACCCCACTGCACACTCCTCATACAGCAGGGTCTGCTTTCCAGGTCAAACAGCAGAACCCATTCTAATATGGCCAGAAGGAAAAAAAAGCTTTTCCTCCAGCCTTTTAGATTTAGTGACTGGGGCCTGTGAATTAAACTGACAACAGGAGAGATTAACAGGAGAAAAGAGCCAAATTAACGGGAGAAAAAGTTTGTTCTACATGCACACAGGAGCTTCACAGGAAAGAAGAAAAACCGGAAGAAGCAGTTAGGCCTGAGAGCTTATATACTGTTTTAACAAAGGGAGATGAGTTATGGGAAAGTGACAAGACAAAGGAAAAAAGGGGTTAGGGGTTCTAGGGGCAGTAAATTGTGGGAAGATAAATACATGGAAAAAAACTTATAGAAGATAAGAGGTACTTCAGCAAGATTTCCTTGTGCTGATACATCTTGGTGCCAACGTTCTCTCTCCAGTGATAATGGTGATTTTCTTCCTTCTAGTGTGGGAGATGGAAGGCAAGAACACCTTCACAAAAGGAAATGCATGTCTTGCTTTTAGGTGGAAAGGGCGAGGCTGGAGAATTCCTTCTGTGTCTGCTGTTTCTTAATTGCCTTCCGCTCCAAACAGCCCTTATGCCAAAGTGGCACATTTGGGGGTGTTATGATCTGAACCTCCTTCAAGATTGCCAGCGGGACCTTTCCTTGGTGGAGGCTGGAGTCCCAATCCTGTGTTATGCCGAACAAGCGTGAGAACCCCTATTTGGTTTTAGTTTCTGTTCATTAATTTGGGGAAAATTCTGTTTTCCCTGAACCCCGGTTAACTTCACTTACAACCATGGGGCTCCAGGGGTCTGGAGATGTTTGTTTACCCCTGACACCTGTGGGGCCACATGGATGAGGGAGGGCTCCGTCCTGGTTAAAGAGACAGATGATGTGAGAGTACAAGTGTATGTTTAATGGTACATAGAAGAGGAAGCAGGTGTCATGAGGATGGAAAGACACAAGCTCCTGAACTTAAGGGCAGTGGTGAGTATGGAGTGTGGCCAAGAGCGGACGATGACAGAGCCTGAGTGGAGAATCCGAAAGCTTTGAACCTTAAGGAAAGTAACAGAGGGACAGTGACAGTGATGTCAGCCGCCGAATTTTTTCTGGAACAAGGTGAGGTATAGATACGTAAATTGGCCTTCGTTAGCATCACGTAGTCTCTTCTTCAGCTGAATTTTACCTAGCAGAGATACGGTCACTGGAGCCTTCTGCTCACTCTGGGTACCCGGGTAGACCCCACTCTGGGTCCACCACCCTGTTACCCTGTCCCTGTCTTGAGTGGCTTCACCTCATTGCCCCTTCCAGTCAGAGCTTGGTGTGTCGGTGCTGTTCTCCCCCAGGTGGTTGACCTTGCAGAATTGGGGAGCTTGGGGCTCTTTCCTGCCGATCTTTCTGGGCTTGCTGTGTCCGCACTGCAGTGCAATCTTTCTGGGGCTCTGCATTCTCAGAACTGCTGCAAAGAGACTGGACACAAGCCCTGTGTGTCCTGCATCAGGAGTAGCAGCCCTCACACCCCAGGTCCGCTGTCCCTCCTGACGGGTCAGATTCCTCCCAGCTTCTCTCCAAACCCTCTCCTCGCGCTAGAACTTCGCCATAGTCAGCAGCAGCGGAACTAAGTCGTTGGCCTGGACCCAGGCACGCTTTTTTACTAGGCAGAAACTGTCTTTGTCACGGGATTTGTCATCGCAGAGGTCCGCCGATCCACGCCATGACCTGGCTTCCCGGGGTTGCCTGCCTGTCCCTGGTTTTCCTATGCGTTACTGCTGTAAGCCATCTTCATCGGGGGACACGGCGGAAGGACCCTTTCCGTGCATGTGTGTGACTCAGAGCCGTAGATACGTTCCTACGAGATTGTGCAGAAGCCATGTGTTTCTAAGACGTTCATTTAATGAACGTGTGAGCAGGTATTTCAGGCACTGACAATTTAAGGATGAATAAGGACCTGAGAGTACTCATAATCTAGGAGGGATAGAGGTGTGAAAACAACCCGTCTGCCCCTGGATTAATGCCGTGACAGCCGTGCTGGGCGAGCGGTGATAACAGGAACATTCATTCCTCCCGAGAGCAGCGCTTGCAGGAAGGGCCTGACAGCCGAGGCCCCGGAAAGCTGAGCGAGATTTTTTCCAACCCACACAAGTGAGCAAGGGCTTTCCAGGCAGAGGGACCAGCATGTGCAGAGGCTCAGAGTTGGGGGTGTGCAGGCGGAGAAGAGGAAAAGGTGTCCCGAGCCCAGTTAGGACTGTCAACTGAGCTGTGGGAGTCTGTTCTGGGACCAGTGGGGATCCTGGGCAGTTGTTCAGCAGAGGCGGGATTCAGCGGGGGGGCCCCCCTGTGTGGGGCAGGTCAGAGGAGGAAGGCTGGAGATGTGGGGCGTTAAGATTCGGCTGCAGTTGGCCCCAGGATGCCCAGGCCCTCGCATCAGTCGGCACTGCTGTCTGACCAGAGGTGGGGGGGCGGGGCAGGGAGAGGCCTGCGCCTGGGTGGCCCGGGGTGACAACATGACCTGGTTTAGTGAGTGGAAGGGGGGAGCGGGCTGGGCACGTGGGGAGAGAGAGTGAGACGTGGCAGGTGAGGAGGTCCCGCCCACGTGGAACAGAAGGCCGGCTTATGGCAGAGAGGGGCTGGGAGCCAGGTAGCCATGCGAGGGGCGGGGGAGGGCAAGGGAGACAGCCCAGGGTGGGGGTGGGGGGTCAGGTAGCCATGCAGGGGCCAGGGGAGACAGCCCCGGGGTGGGGTGGGGGGTTCTGAGTCATGGTAGACACAGTAGGGAGGCTTCAGAGAACAGATGTGAAGTTTGGGCCGACACAAAAACGATGCTGTGAAATGCAGGCTCTTTCTGCCGCAGGTTTACACGTGTTGGCCTCCCTCGGAAGGGACCGCCTGGCCGGCGGCCCCTGACGCTGCTCGGCTGCCAGTCTCTGGGAGGCCACAGCCAGCTGCCGCCACCACCACGCTCCCCTGGATGACTCATTCTTTCTGTGTCCAGGCACAGCTCTGTCTCTTGTTTATGATCTCTTTGTCCCCCTAACGCTCGCGAATTTGATCCGATGCCCACCGCACCGCCTCCCGCCGCATGTGGATGGCGGGGATTACAGTTTATTAGCCTTCGGTGAGAGCGTGCCTCTCCCAGGGTGAGTTTTTGTTTTATGCTTCTGCCAAACCTGGTCACCCTCTACCTACCCCCCAGCTCCGGCGGCCTGAGGCGGGAGGGCAGGGCCCAGGCCTTCCTTCACAGTAACCATGGCAACTGACGCGTTGCTCCAGGGCCCCCAGCCTCTCTCGGCTTTCCCCTGGTTCTTCCTGCTCTGCCTTCTCGTTGGACCTCTGTCCGCTGTGAAATGCGCCCCGTGGTGGGGTTTTCTGTCTTTTTTCCTCACAGTTCCTCACTCTGTCTGTCCGACTGGCTTTTCCTTGCTGTACTTTTGACGTGCTGGGGGAACCATCAGTGGGCAGCGGAGGGGAAGACAAAAAATATCCCTGCGCTCATAGAATTTACATTCTGGTAGAAGGATCAGGCCAGTAATAATAAGCCTGAAAATCAAAGGTAATTTCAATGCGTAAGTTAATAAGTAAGCATTTAAGATGTGAGTGAATGCTGGGGAGAAAACTAGAACAAGGAAGGGAGATAAAGAAAGAACTCCAGGGAAGGGCCATTGTAGATTTTAAATAAGCTGCTTATGGAAGGACTCAGTATGGATCCAAGATTAAGACCAAGATCAAGGCCATGAATTGAACTTGTGTCGTGCGTGTGGAGGCAAGGAAAGTTGAAGCAGGTGAACGTGTGATTGACCCACAGATTATTCACGCCCAGCTGCCTTCCTTGACAGGGCAGGGGTCTTCTCCCCTTGTCTCCTCCCCCACCCCCAGCCTGTGAGGAAGCTGCATTTTACAAAAAGGAGCGTTTGGTAGTATAACTCAAGGCGGAGGAAGAGACGCGTGGCAAAATAACGCACAGCACGAGGCTCTCCCTGTTTTGTGGATGCCCACCGCTCCGGCAACTGGCCTGGTGAGCCGAGTGGCTCCAGATGCACCAGGTGCCGAGTGCAAGCAGTAGAGAGTTTGAGCCCATGAGGAGTGGCGTCACCTTAGAGGGCGCCCCTCACAGGCCACATCAAAGACCCCCACTTCTTGAAGACCTGGGGGCTAACCAGAGGAAGGAGATCCAGGTAGGTTAGAAGACACAGCTGGGTATTCGTGCTGTGTGGCCCGGTGGGTAAAGAGCACGTTTGCGTAACGATGGGCCGCACTGGCCGTGCCTTCCGGTTTTATGCACTTGTTTTCGGAACCATGTATTTGTAGCACAGGCTTGTCTGGAAAATTCGGGGAAGATCCATCAGTGGCTCCCCAACCTGGCGGCATAGCAGAATGACTTTGGGTAGTTTGCAGAAATACCACCTCACCCCTGGACATTCTTACTCGGCAGTTCTGAGCCAGGGCCAGGGAATCTGTTTTAAGTCTTATAAACCACCAAAGCAGATGACTTCTCGGGTCGTCCTTCCATGTATCAGAAAACCCAAACTAGCTGAGCCTTTCCAGACCGTCTCCTGTGCCAGCCTGCCCCACCCCCACCCCCCTTGGGACTGTGTGACAGTGACTTTCCACAAACACCATGAGACCGAGACACCTGCAGGAGCCCAGCTTTCCTTTCCAGGCTGAGCGCATGGATCTTTCCCCGCTTTTCGCAAGAGTGCTTCACTGATGGGGAAACCAGCCGTTTGCCCTAAAGAACTGCGTCTGTGCAGAGCACGATGACCCCAAAATACAGACTCCCCCCGCCCCGCCCCTCCAATCCCCTTGGCTCCCCTGTGGCAGGATGCAGGAGCTCCACGGTTCTGAGCACCCCTGGGAGCTCGTGAACCAGCATCCACCCTCGCTTGCCAGGGAGTCAGGAAGGGCCCTTCGTCCTTGAGTAAGTGCTACTGTGCCAGCAGGCAGGAACACAGACATGAGTAAAACAGAGGTCTCAGGTCTTAAAGAATTTACAAGCTACTGGAAGAAATGGATGATTAAAACACAACACAAAATTAAGAACCTGAATCCAGCAGGACCCCCAACCCAGTCTAGGTCAGGAGAGGCTTCCAGAAGGAGGTCTCGGGAGTTGGCCAGATGAAAGGGTTGGGTCACAGCTATTGAACGGGGAAGACTTTCAAGGCTGAGAGGTTTTGCCCAGGCAAATAATAATAACAGCAACTAACACATATTGTGTGCTTACTAAAGCCAGGCTCTAAGTGTCTTATATTAAGTATTTATTCCTTGACAACTATTGTTGTAGGAAAAATAATGCCCCCCCCCCCGAAGATGGCCACACCAGAACCTGTGGATATGTTACCTTACAGAGCAAAAGAGACTTTGCAGATGTGATTAAGAATCTTGAGATGCAGGGGCGTCTGGGTGGCTCAGTCGGGTAAGCATCTCACTCTCCTTGGTTTTGGCTTAGGTCCTGATTTCAGGGTCGGGGGATGGAGCCCCACGTTGGGCTCCCCCCAGCCCGCTCAATGTCCTTATAAAAGGATGGGAGTGTCAGAGGGATTGGACCATGCTAGGCTGCTGGCTTTGAAGTTGGAGGAAGAGCTGTGAGCGAGGCGTGCAGGCAGCCACCAGAAGCCGGAAAATGCAAGGAAACAGACTCTCCCCGGAGCCTCCAGGAGCCCTCCTGCCACTGTGCACTTTCAAACACCCGCTGCTCTCAAATAACAAATTTGTGTTGTTTAAACTGTAAGTCTGTTGTAATTTGTTGCAGCAGCAAAAGGAAACTAGTACCAACCGTGGCTCTTCCCACTTTGCAACTGGAGAGAGCAAGAGGTTAAGTAATGTGCCCAAAGAGTTACGTAGCCAGCAAGGAGCAGACCCAGGATTCAAAGTTCAGCCTTTTGGCTTCAGGTCCTGCACTTGCCTGCTCTTGCCTGTGTCCTGCCTCACGGGTTGTCGGGGGACCGGAAGCATCAGAAGATGGCCCCGACAGGGTGGGCAGACAGGAGCTGGATCTTGGGCCCTTCTTGGCCGAGTGGAGGGGTGGCCTCCGTGGCCTCTCTGCCTCGTGTCCGTGCTGACGGCGAGTGCTCACTGGAAGTGAAGCCAGCTCCCTGTCCCTGCTTACCCAGCTCCCCTGGACGCAGGTACACACTGAGCTGTGTGCTGATGGAAACCCTGCCTTTCTCCATTATCACATAGTTTTAAGGCTCCTTTATGGCCGGGTAATTAAGGAGAGACTGTGGTTGAGCACAGCATCCTTATGCGTTTAAGGTCCTCCTCTCTCCAAACATCTCTTTCTATCTCAGACTTATTTGATTCATTCTCATTCTTCCATAGAAACAATTCTTTATCTCAAGAGTTCTTTCATATAACACATCCCTATCCCTCGGTCTTTGACTGAAATAAGTGGTCAGAAGAATTTTAAGACAGTGTTCCAAGTTTAAAAAAAAATATTAGGCACAATAAACCTTACCTGAAACCGCTACTCCAGATATGTCTGCTTAATATGTGGTCCAAGTATTTTACAGGCAGTGCTTAGATTTTCAAAGGAGCGGTGGCTAACAGTTGATTCGCATTTTATAGCTCCCTGAAAGCCTTCATGTCACCTGTCCACTTGATCTTTTCAGAAACAGCAGGAGGTGTGAAGTTTTCTCCCCATTCTTGAATGAGAAACTGAGTCTTGACACTTTGGCTGTGGAACACGGCAGAGCCAGATGCAAACTCGGGGCTTCCACGCTTTTTCTATTGCATTCTATTGCCTCTTAGGGGGCAAAAATGGCCCCAAATGCCCTTATCGGGAAATAGGGTACCATCCTCTGGATGGTCAGATGTGCCCCTCCCAAGTACAGGAACAAGATGCTGGGGCGTCCACCCTCTGGAGGGGAGTGCATGAGATTCCCTGGGTCTTCGACATGAGGATGTCCTATGGGATAGTCTGCCTCGGGGCACAGGCAGGCATCCTGCGGAGGACCCACGGCCATATGCAGGTCTGCTGGCGAGAGGCCCTCAGAGAACATGGCCTTAGCATGCATGACGTGCCCCTGAGTGGCCACAAGGTTCTAGCAAGCATGGGCTCCCAGTGTGATAAAGACAAGGCAGGTGCAGGCCTGCTTCTCAGTGTTCACTGCTCTCCCTACACACGGGTCCTCCAGCCTCCTGGGTTCTTCTGTACCGCTCGTCATGCCTCTCCCAACACAGGTGTCCTAGGGACAGGTCAATCCTGGCCTTTCTGAGGTGTTTTTCCCTAGGTATCTTTGGAGCCCTCCCTTTCTGCAAGCCTTCCTCTCTTATAAATCAAAAGCGTTGGCATCCAAAACTTGTTCCTGAAGCAAGGGCTTTCAGAACCTACTTTGAAGGAAAAAAGCATAATACTTCTTTGTCTTTCTAGCCCTACTTTAATAATCCAAGTTCCCCCCGAGGCAACATGGATGTGTCTGGCTGGCTGAGGAAGGGTTAGGTACAAGGGAGCACGGAGAGAAAGCACAGACCTGTCCATCAGAATATTCTGTCACTGCACACAGAGCTGGTTTCTCCCCACCCTAGTCTGGGCTTACCCACTTCATGCAAGGAAAGACCCCAGGGTCCCCCAGAGAGAGGACCCCTGGCAGTAGAGAAGGAAAGACCCCAAGGAAAGACCCCAAGGAAAGACCCCAGAGTCCCCCAGTAGAGAGGACCACTGGCTGGTTCAAGTGGGGTTACATTACCTTCCCTCTCCCAGCCTTCAGCTTCCTCCAAGTGGTACCCAGAACTACTACACGAGGTCCTTGAAGGCAGGTCCAGCCCAGGAACCCTGTGTAGACTCAATACAGAATGTCACGTGCTTGTCTACTGCTGATTTGCAAGTGTGCATAGATGTCCTTGAGGTCAGTAAGATAAAATGAATGTTAGTGTATTACTGAATTCTTTATATCACTGTATGTCTTCTGAGTCAATAGATATTAAAAGTACTGCCATAGGGACACTGCATTTTTTTTTTTTATTTTAGAAGGAACCTTTAGGGGTGCCTGGGTGGCTCAGTCAGTTAAGTAAGTGTCTGTCTTCAGCTCAGTTCATGATATCACAGTTGTGAGTTCAGGCCCCACATCTGGAGGGCTCCAAGCTCACGGTGTGGAGCCTGCTTGGAATTCTCGCTCTCTCCTCTCTCCCCGCCCCTCCCCTGCTCATACTTTTTCTCTCTCTCTCTCTTTCTCAAATTAAATAACTTAAAAAAAAAAAAAAAAGGACTTTTATGCTTTAAAACCTTTGGAGCCCTGGTCTGTGGAATCCTTTCTCTTTTCAGTACTCTGTGGTTTGTTAACAAATGTTACGGTAAATTTTCTAAATATACCATAAATGTATTTCTTCTCTGCCTTTGTCCACATTGCCTTCCTTTATCAGCTGCTGGGTTCAGAGCAGGAAGAATCACTAAGCAGCATTGCTCCTGCCACGGGGCACTGGGTGGAGAATTTCCAGAGGATGGGTCCTCCCTGTGTAGGTATAGAGGGCCGTTCTGAGACTGGCTGTTTGTCCCCCACCCTCCCTGGCAAAGTGGCGACCACTTAGTGATTGGTGGGACTGGTAGGAAGTCTCCTTCCTGCATTTGGACCAGAGCTTCATTTTATCCGCGTCTCAGATTTGGATACTTGTCTTTGCAGTCTTACAGAGACTTTGAGGTGAGCTGGACCACGGCTACATTTTTCCTGCTGGTTATAGCCTTATTATCTTGATTAGACTTTCCCCATCTCAAAGTGCCTCTTCCCAACAACTGGCTGACTTCTGGTTCAAAGGAGAAATAGCCAGAGCCAGTCCCCGCCTACCCCCCCCCCCCCCCCCCCGCCCCTGTAGACTCTCTTGCTCACACGTTGTTCAGGGATTTCCCACCACGGTCCACATCATTTCAGGTGCTTCATGTAGGGGTGGGGCGTGGCTGGCATAGGTCGGATCGGCTCCACCAATCAGTGGTCTGGGGCTTCCTGGGGCCCTGGAAAAAGCAGAACTTCTCTCTGCTCACCTCCAGCCTCCACCCTGCCACTCACCACCATCACCTGTACCACTTAGGGACAGTTCATCATGGACAACGACTCTGCAGAGGTCACCAGCAAGCCGCCAACACGTTAAAGAAAAACTCACGTCGGACTCTGCATCTTTTTTCCTGGAAAAAATCCAGGTCACTTGCATGCTTATTTCGTGTGTCCTGTTTTGTTCTGGTTTTTTTCACTACTGCTAAAAAATTCCCCTCCATGCATAGTTCACTTGAGCAACACAAATCGGTCTGTCTGCAAAGTGTGAATATACACCTTGGAGAAATCCTGTTAACGTTTGTAACCAGTGATCAGCAGTGTTCGTGGGTGACAGCCTTTGATGGCAGCCTTCCTTTGTCTTTTAGAAACAACTGTCTAAGTGTTCATTGGTCATAAGTTCTTCTAAACTAGAATGGTTTCCTTTGTTTGCTCATTTTTTCCTTCACGATCAAGCCATTAAGGTTTTAGCTCAGAAAGTCAGGTGACAATGTCCAATATATCTTTTTTAATGTGTATTTTTGAGGAGCGCCTGGGTGGCTCAGTCGGTTAAGCACCTGACTTTGGCTCAGGTCGTGATCTCACGGTCTGTGAGTTTGAGCCCCATATCAGGCTCTTTGCTGACAGCTCGGAGCCTGGCGTCTGCTTCAGGTTCTGTGTCTCTGTCCTTCTCTGCCCCTCCCCTGCTCATGCTCTGTCTCTTTCTGCCTCAAAAATAAACAAACATTAAAAAAATATTTTTAATATTATTTTTGAGAGAGACAGAGAGCGTGCGCACACATGAGCAGGGGAGGGGCTGAGATGGGGCGCGGGGACACAGGATCCAAAGCAGGCTTTGTGCTGACAGCAGTAAGCCTGACACGGGGCTCAAATTCACAAACCATGAGATCATGACCTGAGCCATCCAGGCGCCCCACAGTGTCTAATATTTGATGAATTGGTTAAGTTGTCTTACTGGTTTTGTTCCCACCTGAGGCATCATGCTTGGCTCCAATCTTTTTGGGACAAGAGGATCACATTGTTACAAAGGGAAACCCCCCCAAATGCAGAGATAGAAACTTGCTCAAAGTCAGACAAGTAAATCAAATACAGAAATAGGATTAGAAGCCAGTGTCCTGGCTTCTCATCCACACTTCCTATCTGGAAAAAAAAAAAAAAAAAAAAAAAAAACTTTTCCCCAGGAGTTCATCTCCCAAGGAGCCTCAGAACATTCTAGAGTTCATCTCACAAGGAGCATTGGAACATTCTGGCTGCTCCAGCTGGACTTGAAGGAGGATTCTCCAATTCAGCTCTGGCAGATTCCGTTCGCTCAGTCTTGGCACAAAGATGAAAAGTCCGTAAACGAAGCCCTGCCCTGTGCCGGGCGTCATCCAGCTGGGAAACCACATGCCTCACACACGGCTGCTGACCCTCTGCTCGTGGTCCTCGGGGTCGTCTCCAGGGTTGTTTTAAACTCTGATGTGATATCGTCCCAGAATGAAGTTTTCCTGTCAGTCTGTGCCATCGTTTGGTTAGCTGAGGATTAATTCCTGTATCACCACTTTTAGAAGAAGTAGAAGCAAGGAGTGATGCTGGACGTGTAAACAGGGTCAGGTCAGAAGTCACTTGAGAGTCCTGATGCTCACACCCCCGGACTGCCTCTTCCAGGATGTCGGTTGACAGAGGCTCCCGTCCACAGAGCGCCAGATGACTGGCCATGACAGCGGTTCTGAGCTCCTCCCCTGTAGGATGTGTCCCTCACGTCTGAGGGCCACGCTCCCTGAGAAGTGCCGAGCTGCGCCCACACCGCTCGGGGGGTGGCCCTTGTTTATGACAGACAGACCCACTGGGGCCTTGAACTGGCATGTCGGGCCACGCCGACCGGCACCTTCCAAACCCTGTCCTCGCACCAGAGTTCCCAGGATGAACCCAACACCTGCCCTGGGCTGCCCCGCCTCGACAGGGCTTCTGTGATGACACAGCCACGGCACCCATCTGCTGGTCGCCACTGACCACGGGCCGCTGTCCCCAACAGCACAGTCCAGTGCTTACCCTCTTCTGAAGGGGTGTGTCTGACAGCTTGCAGGTGCCGGTGATTTGAGGATCTTTTCGAAATTTTAAAATTTAAGTTTCTTGAATAAAGAGTGGCGATGTCTTCTACGAGCTTGTGCTTGATTTATGTGAAGCTAATGCCAAATGAATGGGGGCCTCAAACATCTTACTCTTGTCCTGTTTAATTGGAAAGGGGAGAGTAAAAGTGAAGAGTGCATGTAAGGTGATACCAATCACTTCTACTCCTAGTGTGCCCCCCACAGCAATCCTTGCTCGAGAGATCCATTCATCACGTTATCGTACAAGATAACAAACTACGGGAAATAACCAGTTCTGCATCAACAGGACAAAAGATAAATGGTGGGGGGGGGGGGGGAGAATAAATAACAGTGGAACAGTGTGTCAGTGAACTGCTCCGGAAAACAGTTCAGGAGGGTAAATATAGTATCCCATCTACAGATACTTTTTTTTTTTTTTTTTGGATGTTTATTTTGAGAAAGAGAGCCCGAGCGGGAGAGGGGAAGAGAGAGAGGGAGAAAGAATCCCAAGCAGTCTCCACACTGTCAGCACAGAGCCCAACTCAGGGCTCAAACACATGAACCAATAGATCATGACCTAGGCTGAAATCAAGAGTTCGACGCTCAACTGACTGAGCCACCCAGGCGCCCCTAACAATACTTTTAAATAGGAAATAATTCTCCGTATTGCTTAGAGATACGTACATATGTTTTAAAAAGTCTGAAGATGTGTAGGAATAATAAACTGACTTCAGAAGAGAGATTGCTGGGGAGAGGTCCCAGGGCACCTCACCCACATATTTTTGTTTTATTTGATAAGCTGGGTGGTAGAGAGACCAGGGTGTGTCATGTATTATTCTCTCAATTGCATTATATGTCTGAAATATTCCATAATACAAAACAATTTGGAAATTCCTCCACTGAATACTGACTTTTTTAAGGGAGTCATTAGTATTAGAACTACTTTGGGTTTTTTTCATGGAATGAAATTAAAGAAAACATAAACAAAAATCTTTATTGTCTTACTGAAACGATTTAACTTACAGGTGATTTTAACTTTATATTTTCCTGTAGAGTTTGGATATTTTATAATGAGCACATAATTAGGGAGGAAGAAAACTAGGTTGATTCCTTTTGGAAATAAACATCCTTCAAAAGAATTACTGAGACCTTGGGACGCCTGGGTGGCTCAGTTGGTTGAGCATCAGACCTCGGCTCGGGTCATGATCTCATGGTTCGTGGGTTCAAGCCCTACGTCGGGCTCTGTGCTGACAGTTCAGAGCCTGGAACCTGCTTTGGACCCTGTGTCTTCCTCTCTCTCTCTCAAAAATAAACATTAAAAAAATTATAATAAAGAAAGGATTACTGAGACCTGGAGTCCTTGCAGGTGAGGAAATTTGACTCTGGATAGGCCATCATCATTTCTGTTCCTGAGGTATTGATTCAGAGAAAGGAGTGATGCTGAGTTGTTTGTTTGTTTTTTGTTTTTTCATTCAATTCAATTCATTAAATATGTACTAAGTGGAAAACTCCCATCTTCCCTGAGGTTATAAAAATGAGCCTAAAAATTCCCTATTCTCAAAAGAGCTGGCAGTCTAGAAAGGAAGAAAATATACAAGCACCGTTGTTTGAATACCAGAGTACAAAGTCTAAGATGTTGAGGACGATAAAAAGTCTAGAAGCATCACAGTGATGGAGGGTGGGGCTCAGCTCCAGGGACCAAGGCGGCAAGCCAGGTCAAGACACTTTTGTTTGAGAGGGTAGTAGCATCTGAATGAGACCCTGAAAATGTGTAAAGCAGCTTTTATCAGGAAGAGTTGGGGTGGTGAATAAATAAAATAATGAAAGCAAATGATGAGTGTAGAAACATTCCAGGCACCAAAGAGTAAACTCAGGCAGCCAACTCTAGGTTTGGATCGGAATTACAATAAACCTTGGTTTGCAAGTATAATTCGTTCCAGAAACATGCTTGTAATCCAAAGCACTTGTATATCAAGGTGAATTTCCCCATAAGAAATGGAAACTCAGATGATTCATTCCACAGTCCAAAAATATTCACATAAAAATGATGACAATACTGTAACATAATTTAAAATGATAAAGAAAATACAGCATGTATAGAAAAAGAAATTAATTAATTCCACTTACCTTTGAAAACCTCCGTGGCTGGTGTGAGGGAGACAAGACGGAGGAGGGTGATTGTGTAGGACAAGTTTCACTATCGCTAACGGAATCATTGCTGTGGATTGACTCAATGGAATCTTTTTCTTTTCTGTGCGACTTTAATAAGGAAACTATCCAATGACACTTGCTTTTGCCTCCTTTTGAGGATTTTGAGGAAATGTGACATTGCATTGTCGTTAAACAAGTTCATTGCTTGCACTGCTACGGCCTTATTTGGGTGGTGCTTTTCTATACAATTTGCACTGTTTCCCACATTTTACACCTCTCCCTAATCTCGTTCGAAGTGAGGGATTCCTCTGCCTTCCCCCCCACCCCCCCCCCACCCCTGCAGACGAGATCTCCTCCGTAACCTCTTGGGGTTGCTTGCGATGCAGATCCGGCAGTGTGTCGGTGGTCAGCTCCAGGCCATGTGTCTCCACCAGCTCCCAAATGTCATCCTCATTCACCTCCAGTCCCCTGGTCTTCCCCAAGGACACAATCTCATCGACAACTGGTGGCTCCCGTTCATGAGCAAGCCCCTCTACGTCATGCCCAAGAGCATAATCAGGCCACAGTTTTCTCCAAGCAGAATTGAGGGTTCTCTTGGTGACCCCATCCCATGCTCTGTTGATGATCTTGAGGCAGTTCACGATGTGGAAATGACTTTTCCAAAACCCTCAGAGGGAAAGGTTTGTTCCTTCGGTCACCTCGAAGCATCGCTGAAACAATGCTCTGGCGTAAAGCTTTTTAAAGTACAAAATGACCAGCTGGTCCATGGCCTAGAGGATCGGAGTGGTGTTGGGAGGAAGGAACTTGACGATGAACTCGAGCTCCTCCAGTAAGTCATCCTCAAAGCCTGGAGGATGAGTAGGAGCATTATCCATGACCAGCAAGGCTTTGAGTGGCAGATTCTTTTCAAAAAGATATTTCTTCACTGCAGGACCCAAGACCACGTTGATCCACTAATCGAACAAGATACAAGTGACCCAAGCCTTGCTGTTGGACCCTCCACATAACGTTTAACTGGCTCTTCTGCACATTGCAGTTCTTTTTTTTTTTTTTTAATGTTTATTTATTTTGGGAAGACAGAGCATGAGAGAGAGAGAGAGAGAGAGAGAGAGAGAGAGCACAAGCAGGGGAGGGCCAGAGAGTGAGGGAGACAGAATCCTAAGTAGGCTCCATGCTCTGAGCTGTCAGCAGAGCCCGATGCAGGGCTTGAACTCATGAACTGTTGAGATCATGACCTGAGCCGAAGTCAGATGCTAAACTGACTGAGCCACCCATGCACCCCATGCACCTTCATTTCTTGAAGGCTCGTGGATTCTCTGAATGATACACGACCAGGGGCTTGACTTTGAACTCCTGGCTTGCGTTAGCACGAGAGGGTGAGACAGTCTTTCATGGGTTCGTGACTGGACATTTCATTCTCTTCTGTAATGTAGGTCCTTTTTGGCATCTTTCTCCCCCCAAAAAATGCCATCTCGTCACAGTTAAAAAACTTGCTCCTTCAGGTAGTGCTTGGAAACCATGAGCTTCTGGAACTCGGTGGTGAACACCTCAGCTGCCTTAGCATCTGAACTCACAGCCTCACCATGCCTCACAACACTTCTCCTCTTAGTTATCAAACCATCTTGCCTTGTAGCCTTTATTTTCTGTTGAAGTACCTGGCAGTTTACTTACAAGGTCAGTGTACAAGGCCTTTGCCTTCTCCCAGATAAAGTTCTCGGTCACAGTGTCCCCTGCTAGTTGCTTCTCATTTATATAAACCAGAAGCAACTTTTCTACATCTTCCAGAACACGTGGCCGTTGCTTTGATATTCTCATGACTCCTTTGGCTGCGCCTAGCCCCCTTCTTTCTTCTTTAATATTGTGCAAATGGTCAATCCAGACTTCTTATAAAGTCTTGCAATGCTGGCCACTTGCATACCTCATTCTTACTTGTCAATGATTTCCTTCTTAACTTCTCCTGTAATCGTCTTCTTACCTCCTTTCTTTTCAACCCTTTACCACATGGGGGCCATTATATACGCTCACATGGATGTTGACTACAGTGCAGTATTAATAAACTCTTGGCATACACTGTATTTCGTGTAACTGGCAATAGTGTGGCAGAGGAAAGGGTCTATATCTGCAGGCAGCCTGACCTAGAATGAAGCAAGCATTCGTAAGCTCACTCTTGTCTGGAAAAGCAAAGGACTGTCCACAGGTGCTTTGAGGTGACAACAAATACATTAGTGCCAGTCGTGGGCACCTTCCAACGTTCTGAAAAATCACTGATTTCTGCCAAACACCACAGCCTGAGACCGAGCATCCGAGCATGGGAGGTGATTACCCACAATCCCGCAGTGAGAGAGAGAGACAGAGAGACAGAGAACAACCACTGCCTCAGTTGTGATCACGTGACATTCGGCGTCACGTACTACGCGTATCACAAGACGTCGCTCATTTATCAAGTTACAATTTATTAGAAGTGTTTGCTCGTCTTGTGGAACACTCGCAGAACAACTTACTTGCAATCCAAGGTTTTACTGTATTTGATTTTGAATTTTTTTTTTTTTCAACGTTTATTTATTTTTGGGACAGAGAGAAACAGAGCATGAACGGGGGAGGGGCAGAGAGAGAGGGAGACACAGAATCGGAAACAGGCTCCAGGCTCCGAGCCATCAGCCCAGAGCCTGACGCGGGGCTCGAACTCGCGGACCGCGAGATCGTGACCTGGCTGAAGTCGGACGCTTAACCGACTGCGCCACCCAGGCGCCCCTGATTTTGAATATTATAGGGAGGAAGTTTGGTACCAATTCTTTAAAGCCTCTCATATTTGACGTTTCAGAAGAGTTCACGCACCATTACATTAAATATGGTTTCAGAAATAAAATCAAAACAGCTTGATCTGAGCCTCTGCTTTTTCTTGCCTTATATGAACATCAGCCTCACCTATTTTACTAATGAACTCCTGTGTGAAAAGTACCAAGCAGGTGTTAAACTTCATCACTTCCAAGTAGAGCAGATGCCATTTCAGCTCAGAGAGGGATTTCATGGCTGTTTCTGGTCCTGCTCAGTTCTGTGTGTGGGGGGGGGTGGGGGGGGCACTGGCATAATTAACATGAGGGCACTCTGGCTGCTGTGGGTTCAGTCACAAAGATTCCAAGGAAACAAGCCTTCAAAGAGGCAGCTGGTAATCAATGACTAGTGAGCTACAGAGGAGGCCAGATGAGATGGTGAGAGCAGGCGCCCTTGACCAGGGACTGGCATGAAGCCCCAGAATCAAAGGAGGCCGAGGACTCGGATCACAAAAGTGGAGGGAAGCCGCTGAATGAAGCACACGGGACAGGAAGCTGGGCCTGCAGCAGGGGAGCCGTCATTAACACGGGCCACCGTCCAGCGCCGTGAGTCAGAGTGAATAGGGCTGCTGTGAATCTCAATCCACAAACTCTGGTGCGGGGGAGAAAGGTGATTCTTCTGATTTTCCAATAACTTGACTTTCACTGAAGCATGCATCCTTTTGGCTGGCAAGGAACTTTAGTCTCAGTTTTTACCAGGTGTCCCCAGCCTCCCTGGGATTGCCTCAGGGTCTCCCCAGGACTTAGGAAAGGCCAGGGTGTGGGAGAGGTGCCCCCTTGGTCCTCGAGGCATCTGTCCACCAGGTGACCAATGAGACACCCACCAACTGGGCATCGGCCCGTGAGGCGAGTGCCTCTTGGTGGCCTCGGGTCCTGCCTGGGGGCACAACACTCTCCTCTGGGACCCTCTCTGCTTCAGAGCAGTAGGCGGCCAGTTTGTTTTTGGGTCTTGCCACCCCCCCCCCATGCCCCACCTAAGACTCCCACCCCCAGCCCCAGCCGTGCTGGCTGTTGGTGAGGGTTACCCTCTAGTCCTGGGACAACTCCACTCTTCGCCCTGCTCTGGTGAAGGCATTGCCCTCCTATCTCCTGAATTCTTTCCCACCTCTGAGGCTCAGGCTTTGGAAACAAAAGTCTAAGACTCTTGGGCGTGTCTGTTGTTTAACTACCACACCGGTCCCTCCATGGATTGGGAGGTGTAGGTCAACATCTGTAAGTGTGGTACGATCCCTGTGTTTGAGGTTACTTGATTCGGGTTTTCTTTCAGGCTTCACCCTACTCCAGGCGGCCTGGCTTTCCTCCCTGACAGGTTAACACACACAGAAGGCTTGCACTTCCTGACAGAGCCCTGGGGAGAGCAGATGTCCACATCACAAGCCCCCTGGCCCAGCCTGCTCCCATGTGCCTCCATCGTACTGATAACTGCCACTTACCGAGGCTCCCCCCCCACCCACACCCCCCCACTGTGCCAGGCAGTTTTCTAGAGCCCTCACTCACATTATCTCATTTAATCTTCAAAACTGTGCCATGAAGGCAGGTATAATTACACCTCATCCTCAGAGGATTTTTAGGGCAGTGAGACTTCTGTGTGACAGTCTAATGACGGCCATGTGTCATTATACATTTGTGCAAACCCATAGAAGGTATAACGCCAAGAATGAACAAAGACAGTGTGAACTGTGGCCTCTGGGTGCTAATCACGTGTCAGTGCAGGTTCATCAGTTGTAACCGATGCACCAGGCTGGTCAGCGGTGCTGGTGGTGGGGACGCTGTGCAGGTGTCGGGGTGGGGGGAACACAGGAGATCTCTGTACTTTCTGCTCAGTTTTGCTGTGAAACTAAAACTGCTCTGAAAATCAAAGTATTTTTGTTTAAAAGAGGTTGAGAGGGTGGCAAAAGAAGGTTTGGAAGGTGGGAAAGAGAAGTATAGTCCTAAGCAAGAGGAGAGAGACCAGGGAAGGGGCCGCATGCCTGGAGCTGTGTGTAGGTCACAGGATCATCCTGCGAAAGATACTTTCACCAAGATCCCTGAATACCTTTGTCATGCGGGGGCCTCACCTGCCTTCTGGTCGTTCTTTTCTGGGTCCTGCTGGGGGCTCCCTTCCGAGTCAGCTCTTCCCCAGGGTGAGAAGGTCAGCAATGTGTTACAGATTTTCCAAGAGCTGCAATTTACTAACAGTCTTCCTCTGAGGGTCAGGAGCCTGTTTGCAAACAGCAATCTTGACCAAGACAAGAACAGGTTTCTAGAGGTGAGAGGGAATCGTGATGGAGACAAGGAGGACAGAGAAACCTTATTTGATCTGTCTTCCCACGAAAAATCTTACCGGAAGCCAATGAGGTGGGAAATAAATTTGCAAACACACACACACACACACACACACACACACACACACACACGAAGTAAAGTTAAATCCTGATACTTTGGAACAAAATCATGTCCTTTCTTAAAAAGACGAATTGTCCAGGAATGTGCCAGTTAGTGGCTTGCTGAAGAATGTTTATAGGAAAATTCATTATTCTTGAATAATGCTCAGAGCTGAAATAGGACAGCGTTTGTCCTTTCCTCAATTAAAAGTCACATGGACAATTCAAATGTGTCATTTTTCTCTGACAGTCAGACACTTCCCACCTTGTGAAAATAGCTTTTCTGTTGAAATAGTGTCACAAAGATGGGATTTGACATAGTCTGAAGAACCACACTGCCTTTCAGAGCACTCGCTTGGGACCTATGACCACTTTCTTCTTTCTGCTTTCTCCCTTTCGGCCTGGAAAACTCTCCCCTAGGCCACCGTTGTGTTCTGGAAACAGATAACTTGTCTGATTTCACGGGTTCACAGCTGGAGTGGAGTTTTTGCCTCAGGATGAATCATAACTCACATCTCCTCCATACTTGATTTAGATGAGATTTTATTTTTTTTTAATTTTTTTTTAACGTTTTCTTTATTTATTTATTTATTTATTTTTTTCAACGTTTATTTATTTTTGGGACAGAGAGAGACGGAGCATGAACGGGGGAGGGGCAGAGAGAGAGGGAGACACAGAATCGGAAACAGGCTCCAGGCTCTGAGCCATCAGCCCAGAGCCTGACGCAGGGCTTGAACTCCCGGACCGCGAGATCGTGACCTGGCTGAAGTCGGACGCTCAACCGACTGCGCCACCCAGGCGCCCCACGTTTTATTTATTTTTGAGACAGAAAGAGACAGAGCATGAACAGGGGAGGGTCAGTGAGAGGGAGACACAGAATCCGAAACAGGCTCCAGGCTCTGAGCTGTCAGCACAGAGCCCGACGCGGGGCTCGAACTCACGGACCGCGAGATCATGACCTGAGCCGAAGTCGGCCGCTTAACCGACTGAGCCACCCAGGCGCCCCTAGATGAGATTTTGGAAGAAGATTAAGACTTTGGGGCTGTTGGGATGGGGGTGAATTTACTTTTCATGTAAGAAGGACATCAACTTTGGGGGTCCGGAGGGCGGAGTATTATGGACTGAGTTGCATCCCCCACCAAATTCAGAACGTTACAGAATGTGACCCTATTTGGAGAAGGCCTTAAAAGAGGTAATTAATGGGGTCATGTGGATGGGCCCTAATCCAATGTAACTGGTGTCCTTATATGAAGAGATTAGGAGATGGGGCGCCTGAATGGCTCAGTCACTTAAGCCTCTGACTCTTGATTTCAGCCCAGGTCATGCTCTCACAGTTCGTGAGTTCGAGCCCCACTTCAGGCTCTGTGCTGACAGTACGGAGCTTGCTTGGGATTCTCTCTCTCTGCCCTTCCTCTGCTCCCACACACACTCTCTCTCTCTCGCTCAAAATAAATTAATAAACTTTAAAGAAAAAAAAAGACTAGGACACAGACACACAAAGACAGAGGCCATATGAGGACACAGCAAGAAGATGACCATCTGTAAGCCAAGGAAAGACACTTCAGAAGAAACCAACCTGCCAGCACGTTGACGTTAGACTTGTGACCCCCTGAACTGTAAGAAAATAAGTTTCTGTTGCATAAGCCCCTTAGTCTGTGGTACTCTTTAATGGCATCCGGGGCAGACTAATACAGCGGAGAGTGCCGGAAGTGAGGCTGAAGGAGATAGGGAGGGGCCGGCTGTATATCGGGCGTGGGTGAAAGGGTCACACACCCTCTTCCCCTGCTGCATAAGAACCCAGCCTTGTTAACCACCTAGCTCTCTTTCCCTGCCTTGCAGCTGTAACAAACAACCACAAAATGAGTGGCTTAAAACAATCCATTCATCGTACTGCACTTCTAGAAGTCAGAAGTCTGAAAAGGGTCTCGCTGGGCTAAAATTAAGGTGTTGGCAGAATCGCATTTGTTTCTGCTCTGAAGGAAAGCCTGTTTTCTTGCCTTTTCCAGCCTCCAGAGGCTCCATACATTCCTTGAGGCGTGCCCTCTTCCATCTGTAGGGCCAGCAGTTAGCATCTTAAAATCTCAGATTTTGACACTGACTCTCCCACCTCCTTCTCTCTCTTATAAGGACCCTTGTGATTGTATTGGGCCCATCCACATAATCCAGGATAACCTCCTTATTTTATTTTTATTATTTTTTTTAATTTTTTTTTCAACGTTTATTTATTATTTTTTTGGGGGGGGGACAGAGAGAGACAGAGCATGAACGGGGGAGGGGCAGAGAGAGAGGGAGACACAGAATCGGAAACAGGCTCCAGGCTCTGAGCCATCAGCCCAGAGCCTGACGCGGGGCTTGAACTCATGGACCGCGAGATCGTGACCTGGCTGAAATCGGACGCTTAACCGACTGCGCCACCCAGGCGCCCCAATAACCTCCCTATTTTAAAGTCAACTGATTAGAGGCACCTGGGTGGCTCAGTTGGTTACGTCTCTGACTTCAGCTCAGGTCACGATCTCTCGGTTTGTGGGTTCAAGCCCCGCATCGGGCTCTGTGTTGACAGCTCGGAGCCTGCTTCGGATTCCGTGTCTCCCTCTCTCTCTGCGCCTCCCCCATTTGCACCCTGTCTCTCAAAAATAAATAAGTGTTAATTTTTTTTAAGTCAACTGATCAGCAACCTTAATTCCATCTGCTATCTTAATTCCTCCTTGTCATGTTACATAGTGTATACACAGGTTCTGGGAATCAGGACATGAGCCTCTTTGGGAAGCCACTCTTCTGGCTTACTCCAGATAAGACAGCATATGTCAACTGTATTGTCAGGCAGCATCATTCGGATTGCATAAGCATTACTTATGGACCGGAAGCAGCCGTGAAGGAGCTTCCAACACCTCACGTGGACGCGATACTTTGGGCTTTCCCAAGTGCTTGGTGACTTCTGTAAGTGGCATGTCCCTGTGGGGACCCGGAAGCTCTTTTGAAGAGATGCTGCTTCTGCGGGCAGGGGTCTGTGGCACCAAGGTGGACCCTGCCCCTCCACTGTAGATCTCATCCCTGAACGCCGTATAAACTGCAGTGAGAACTTCTGAAGGACTCCTCGTGCATGTGCCGATACTGTTGCGCTGGCCAGCTGGGGCTTCTGTCCTAGCTTTCGGAATAGATTGGTCTGTGTTGTGTTACAGTCATGTGAGTCTGAAAGTGTGGTCGGTCGTCAGCATCGTACTGGGCTAAAGTGGTTGGCTTTCCTCTTACGACCAATGAGGAGCTATAGTCGTCTTCCTTGGTCACCAACAGAGTACCACAGAGCAGGTGGCTCACACAGCAGGAATTTATGTTCTCACGGTTCTGGAGGCTGAAGTCCAAGACCAATGTGCTGGCAGGGTTGGTTTCATTTTGCTGTGAAGAATATTATTGGTATTTTTTGTTTGAACTTCGCATGAAGTCTGAGGCATAGATGAGAGCGATAGAGCAGTGCAAACTTCCTGCCTGGGGCGGTCATATTGTGGTTATGGGAGAGAATGTCCTTGTTTTTCGGAAATGCATAATATTTTTTTTAAGTTTCTTTATAAATTTTGAGAGACCGAGAGCATGAGGTGGGGGGAAGGGCAGACAGAGAGGGAGAGAGAGAATCCCAAGCAGGCTCAAGTCCCAGGTTAGCAGAACTTGAACTGAGGAAGCATGGGATCGTTGATCTGAGTCGAAATCAAGAGTCAGATGCTTAAGCGACTGAGCCCCCCAGGTGCCCCAAGAAACACATAGGATTGAGGAGTAATAGGGAGTCAGCTGGCAACTCACACTCAGGTGGTTCAGAGAAAAAAAATTCTCTGTGCTACGCTTGCAACCTTTCTGTGCACTTGAGAATGTTACAAAATGTTTAAAGTTTGACATTAAGGCCACTCTTCAAAAGTAAATGATGCCAACAAGCACATGAAAAGATGCTCGGCATCGTAGCCTGTAGGCAAATGCAAATGAAAACCACAGTGAGGTCCCACCTCACGCCTACTGGGATGATTATAGTCCCCCCAAAATGGGAAGTAACAAATGTTGGTGAGGATGTAGAAAAATTGGAACCCTTCTACATTGCCGGTCGGAATGTAAAATGGTCCAACACAGGTACTCCGACAAATATAGACATATGCCTGTTCAAAGCAGAAGTAAGAACAATAGTCAAAAGGTAGGGAGAGCTCAACTGTCCATCAAACAAAGTAAGGGCAAAAAATTGTGGTATATCCATACAGTGGAATATTACTCAGCCACAGAAAGGAACAAAGTACTGATACATGCTGCACCCTGGATATAACCTCAAAACGTTACATAGGTCAGACACAGAGGAGCACATCGTGAATTATTCCATTTATACGAAATATCCAAACAGAAAAATCCATAGAGACAGAGAGCAGGTTGGCTGTTGCCAGGGGCTGTGGGGAGAGCCACTTAATGAGTATGGAGTTTTATTCTGGAGTGATGGAAATGCACCGAAAGTAGCCGGAGGTGGTGTTGTGCAACATTGTGAATGTACTGAATGTTCACTTTGAAATAGTTACTTATGCCAGGTGAATTTCACCTCTGTAGAAATTCACTTCGAAATCCCAGCATTTCCCTGTAAATGGTGTCTTAAAAAATGGTTAGAGATAAAATGCAGTTGCCAGCAGCTGGAGTCTTTAGAAATAGTGTTTTCTGGAACTGGTCCCAGAGGTTGGAGCTGCCTCATCTTCATTGGGTAGCTTGGCCTGTCGCCAAGATTGCTGCTTCCTAACAGGACACAGGCTGTGGCATTTGAAGCCCATGTTAGAGTGAACCACCAGAGTGAGGCGAGAGGGCTGTGCTAGAAACCCTCCCAGGGAGGGAGGCAGTGCATCCAGGCTCACGATAGCCACTGGTTTTACTCGGATACTGGAAGCTTCGCCTGCACCCTAGAAAGATGGCCAAAAAAGCAAGGGGCGGAAAGGGTCTGGCTGGGAGAGGCCAACAGACAAATCGGCATGAGCTGCTTCTCTCCCATCAAAGAGCATGACCCACTGAATGTGTGCTGGCGTTTTTGATGGCATCGTGTGGGAGGCGCAGCATACAGCTGACCCGTGAACTACACGATTTGAACTGTGAGGGTCCACTTCTATGTGGATTCTTTTCGACAGGTACAGTACAGTACTGTAAATGTATTTTCCTTATGATCTCCTTAATAACATTTCCTCTTCTCTAGCTTACTTTACTGTAAGGATACAGGGCATAATGCATAGAAGATACAAAATAAGGGCTAATCGACTGTTTATGTTACTGTTAAGGCTTCCGGTCAACAGTAGGCTATTAGTAGTGAAGTTTGGGGGCAGTCAGAAGTTGTATGCAGATTTTTGGTTGCAGGGAGGGTTGGCGCCCCTACCTCCCACGATGTTCAAGGCTCAAACGCATATAGTTCAGATCGTTCCCAGAGCCAGCTGCCTGTATGGCTTACCTCTGTTTCTCCAAGAACAAGCTCCACGTTCTACCCAATGGCCATGGCCAACAGCCTCATTTAAGACTGCGCTCTCTGTACCAACTACATAATAGCTGGGGCCCTTCGTGACCCAGAAGCTCTGCTGTCACTTCTCCATTCTGCAAAATTGCACTTTACGGAGCCTCAGACACAGTCCTAGCAATTTTGTGCCCTTTGGTCCACGATGAGTAACTTATTGGGTTTTTTGGTATTTTTCGCTTTTTACATTTTCTTGGCCACAGGGGAGGGGGCCTCCTCCTGTCCCTTGAGGTATTCACAGTTTCTTCCACCACTGCAGCCTCCCCTGGGGGTCCAGGGGGCCGCTGGGCAGAGGGGGTGGGGTGTGTTCCCATGATCACAGACGGGCACTGGGTAGTTCTGGGCATGGCCTTGTTGATGATAGTGGAGTATTTGGTGAAGGGGCTGAGGAGGGGGTAGAATTACAGCGACCCCCCCGATGGCAAAGGACGCAACCAGCACCAGCTCCTTGGCCCAGGCATCCTCGGGGAAGGTGGTGCATCCCCCGGCCATCTTGGCCTGTCAGCCACAGCCAGTCATTTGTGGGTTCTTTTCAGTATTAAATCTTCTACAATTCTGAAAACACAGACTGAAGATCAAAGAAACAGAGCAGAGATGAGCAGAGGGGTCTCCTTCCTGTGCCCAGCCCTGCCACGCTGGTTTGAGCCAAGGCTCTCACCTGGCCCTGCCTTCTGACTCCTGCCCCCTCTTCCTCTGAGCCTTTCCATGAGCGGACTTCTGGTGGCCCTACAGGCACGACCGACAACTCTCCGTCCATCTTCAGCTCAAGCTCACTTCTAAGCTGCATCCCCGTCAGTCCACCTGTCTGCCGGGCATGGTCTCTTCGGGGTCCTAAAGTCGCTCCAAGTGCAGCCTGCCCCACGTGAGCTCACCGCACACCCCTGAGAACCCCGCTTTCTCTTTTTAAGCCTGGTGAGTTTCCCCGAAAGTCGGCCAGCCACCTTCCTTCCCCACCGTCCCCAGCGTTCAGATCCCGATGTCGTCCTCTCCGCACTTCCATCCCGGTACTAGCTCTCCATCACCCCCCGTCATCTCCCTGCCAGAGCTTCAGGTGCACGCAGCGGGTCTCTCGTCTAGACTCGTGGAGCTTCCGAAGTGGTCTGCTTGTGTGTCTCATTCACCTCTTGCACATTCTCCACACTAGGTTGAGGTGATCTTTCTAAAATGTAAAAGCCGCTCATTACCTCTCTGCTTCAATATCCTTCACTTGATTCTAACTGCCTACTTGATTCAGGTCTCACCTCCTTAGAGTGGCATTTGAGACCCTCCGTGATCTGACCCTGGGCTCCAGGAATAAAGAAGCATGCAGCTTTTAGAGCATGCCAGGCTTGTTTACACCTTGCCTGCCTGTACACATGCTGTTCCCTCTGCCTAGTGGCCTCCTAGTCGCCTTCCCAGGTTCAGAGTGAGTATGAAGCCCTCCCACTCTTCTTACCACCCTGTCCACCCCAAGAAGAATCCATCCTCTCCTTTTGGGCCCCACTCCCCTTCACAGATTCTGTGGTGGCTCCTTGGATCTATGATTGCACATGCTGCTGTTAGTTTGTCTCCCACACTAAATAGAGGGCAACAGCCATGTTTGAATCACCCCCTCATTTCTTGAGTGTTGTGCCTGACATAGTAAAGGCTGAATAAATGAATAATGGGGGATTGATTTGAGGTTCTCATATTTTCTCCACTAATTAGCTGTTTCCTGACTTTGGGGAAATAACTGGCTAGACCTCAGTCATGTCATTTGTGAAGTAAGGGAATTGTAGGTTGTTACTTTTGTTCTACAGACTGCTTCTCAGTCCGTGTTCCCGTCGCCCCAAGATGAGTTTCTTTCACACATCCATGAAACACCATGCTATTCTCAGAGAAGTGTTTCCTTATGGGTCTTACAAAGAACAAAACATAATGACTCTTTGTAAAAATGGTCATAAACCTACGGCCACAGTCTTGGGTTCGTGCTGATACTGGGTTGAGTTCCCCTCCCCATTCCTACCCACCTGGAACGTCACAGTGTGATATTATCCGGAAATAGGAGATGTAATTGGTGAAGATGAGGTCAATACTGGATTAGGGAAGGACTTATATCCAGTATATGGTTGGTGCCCTTGTAAGAAAAGCAGGGGACACAGAAACTTGGAGAATTGGGGGCCGTGTAGATGCGAGCAGAGATTGGAGTGATGTGTTTATAAGCAAGGAATGCCAGGGATCACTGGGAGGCTCCAGACCAGGAAAAAGAGAGGAAAGATCCTCCCCTCAAGCCTTCAAAGAAAACGTGGCTCCACGTGGTCTTAATGGTCTTAACATGGGCTTCGTTTCAAACTTCTAGCCTCCAGGACCATGGGAATAAATGACACCAGGTTTCAAGCCACCGAGTTTGTGATTTGTTATGATGGTCCTAGGACACTGGCACACTGGCCCAGCCACATCACCTCTCAACTGCCTCTTCCTCCTTGGTGCAGTGATCTCCCCACCAGTAGAGTCGCCATGAGACAAATGAAGAGTATCTCATTCTATACTGTAAGATACCACACACAGGACACGAGTCTTTGGGCATGGTCAAGGGCATGGTCCAGTTGGAGTAATGAGTTTGTAATCCGGCAGGCAGTAAAAGAATTAACTTCATACTCTATGAAGTCTGGTGGAAAAGCAACCCGACTCTTGGCCCTTTTAATGCTTGTTCCTGTCAAATAAGATTTTGGGACTCTATCTGCAAAGCCAGAGAAATGATTGGAGGGTGGCTGGGGTGGCCACGTGGATGAGAGAGTGGGAAGTATTAAGGGTCACACGGAAGACGGACGTGGTTTCTCTTTCTCTTGTTTATTCTGCACTGACTTGTCAAATGCCCTTAAATATAGCAGCTGGTCTGCCAACCTTTTCTAATTTTCTTGACCTTAATCAGGGCCAGATAAGGAGGGCGGTCACGTGGTGACTGGTGACCAGCAGGTTCCAGCCTCCCTCAGACTCCGAGTGCTCT
Organism: Puma concolor; assembly: GCF_028749965.1. NCBI lineage: Eukaryota > Metazoa > Chordata > Mammalia > Carnivora > Felidae > Puma > Puma concolor. The sequence continues at coordinate 13,068,337 of NC_141677.1, forward strand.
CCGAAGAATCTCTTGCCCCTTGGGCCCATTACAGTACGTGCCAGGCTAAAGGCTCCTTAACTCTGTGCTTGTTTGGCATCGGTGTGATGAGATGTTATCAGATCAGGCAGATGCTGTCAGGGAATCAAGATGTAAATTGAGAAATTGAGACCCAGATTGTAAAGTGCCCCAAGCTCCACCATCACCGTATCTACTTTGCAGAGTGGAAGTTCAAGCAGGGGTGGGGCTGGCCATGGCCTTGTTCCCTACTGAGGGGACCGAGGGGACCATGCTCCCACTGAAGATGAGTGTGACAGCACCTGATTCTCTGCTCAGGGCCCAGGATATCCAGCTCTGTCCTGGAATGGCCGTGGGAAGAAGCAAAATTTCCCTTGAGAGGCTCAAATACCACTTTATGCTTCTGCGTGGTACATAAAGCCTCTGCCCTTTGCTACTACAGTGGTTATGACCTTTCAGGTGAAAGATCTCTCTCCCTTTTACATCCCTTGTTTTGAAGCTGATGTGACCTCCGTTATTGGGGGGCACACTCCAACACGTTGACTCAGTATATAAAATGGTTGTGGCGATCCGAAACCGATTTATCTTAAAGCTAGGGAAGAGGGATCTTAACTAAATGATTTTGCGAACGTCGGGAGAACCTCTCCTCAGCTTCTATGCCCAAAGCAGTGCCACCTGGCATCTAACAGGATTGTAGGGTGAAAACAGCAGCATCCTTACATTTCTATTTGTAGCCCCCCTAACCCGTGGGGACTGGACCCAAGAGCAAATCTGCATGACAGGTACCACGCAGTACTGGAAAGAGTGACTCAAGGCCAAGGTGTGGCTAGTGATCCAGGGCTGTGTGTTGGGCTCTGTCTCCAGTGAGCTGCTTCCTGGGGACGTGTGGGACCCGGCAGGCCCACGCCACCAGTCTATGCCCAGAAAGTGAACGTGGCTTCCCAAGGTCGAATCTTTGCTGTAATTTATGCCTCGCATTTGGTTTTCCAAGTAGAATTTCTTAAATTACTACTTTTGTGTCAAGATTTGAGAGTATTTTCAAGTTTTTCTCATGAACGGGCAGTGAATTTTGTCAAATGCTTTTTCTGCATCTGTTAAGATCATCCTCTGATTTTTATCCTTCCTTTTGGTAACGTGGTGCATCACGCTGATTTGCAAATATTGAACCATCCTTGCATCCCTGGAATAAATCACACTTGATCATGGCGAATGATCGTTTTAATTTATTGTTGAATTCAGTTTTCCAATATTTTGTCAAGGATATTGGCATCTGTTCATCAGGGATATTGGTTTATATTTCTTTTTTTGTAGTGTCTTTGTCTCGTTTTGATATTAGGTTAATGCTAGCCTCATAGAATGAATCTGGAGGTTTTCTTTCCTCTTCTATTTTTTGAAATTAAAAAAAAAATATTTTGAGGAGGGGCACCTGGGTGGCTCAGTCGGTGAGGCGGCCGACTTCGGCTCAGGTCATGATCTCGCGGTCCGTGAGTTCGAGCCCCGCGTCGGGCTCTGTGCTGACAGCTCGGAGCCTGGAGCCTGCTTCAGATTCTGTGTCTCCCTCCGTCTCTGACCCTCCCCCGTTCATGCTCTGTCTCAAAAATAAATAAACATTAAATAAATAAATAAATAAATAAATAAATAAATAAATAAATAAAAATATTTTGAGGAGAATAAGTCTTAACTCTTCTTTGAACGTTCAGTAGAATTCATCTGTGAAGCCATCGGGTCCTTCAGTTTTGTTAGGAGTGTTGATTTGATTACCGATTCAATTTCATTACTAGTAATTGGTCTGTTCGGATTTTCTTTCTTCCTGATTCGGTCCTGGAAGATTATATGTTTCTAAGAACTTATCTATTTCTTCTAGATTGTCCAGTTTGTTTGGACAACTATGTGTCCAATTATACGGTTGTTTGTATAATTTTTTGTAATAGTCTCTTAAAATCCTCTGTATTTCTGTGATGCTAGTTGTAACTTCTTCTGATTTTATTTATCAGAGTCCTCTCTTTGTTTTCTTGATGAATCTGGCTAAGGTTTTATCAATTGTGTTTATCTTTTCAAATAACCAACTCTTAGTTTCATTGACCTTTTTTATTGGTTTCTGTTTGTTTTAATTTTTTTTTTAATTTTTTTTTTCAACGTTTTATTTTATTTTTGGGACAGAGAGAGACAGAGCATGAACAGGGGAGGGGCAGAGAGAGGGAGACATAGAATCGGAAACAGGCTCCAGGCTCTGAGCCATCAGCCCAGAGCCTGACGCGGGGCTCGAACTCACGGACCGCGAGATCGTGACCTGGCTGAAGCCGGACGCTTAACCGACTGCGCCACCCAGGCGCCCCAGTTTTAATTTTTTTTTTTTTAACGTTTTATTTATTTTTGAGACAGAGAGAGACAGAGCATGGACGGGGGAGGGGCAGAGAGAGAGGGAGACACAGAATCGGAAGCAGGCTCCAGGCTCTGAGCCATCAACCCAGAGCCCGATGCGGGGCTCGAACTCACGGACCGCGAGATTGTGACCTGAGCTGAAGTCGGCCGCTTAACCGACTGAGCCACCCAGGCGCCCCAGTTTTTGTTTGTTTTAAACTTTTTTTTTTTTTTTAGAGAGAGAGAGAGTGCAAGTGGGAGAGAGGGGCAGAGAAAGACAGAGAGAGAGAGAGAATCTCAAGCAGGCTCCATGCTCAGCAAAGGGCCTGACATGGGGCTCGATCCCATGACCCTGGGATTATGACCTGAGCCAAAATCAAGAGTAGGATGCTCGGGGCGCCTGGGTGGCGCAGTCGGTTAAGCGTCCGACTTCAGCCAGGTCACGATCTTGCGGTCCGTGAGTTCGAGCCCCACGTCAGGCTCTGGGCTGATGGCTCGGAGCCTGGAGCCTGTTTCCGATTCTGTGTCTCCCTCTCTCTCTGCCCCTCCCCCGTTCATGCTCTGTCTCTCTCTGTCCCAAAAATAAATAAAAAACATTGAAAAAAAAAAAATTTTAAAAGAGTAGGATGCTCAACCAACTGAGCCACCATGGTGCCCCATTTGTTTGTTTGTTTTCGCCTCTTTTTCATATATTTCTTCTCTGATCTTTACTTCCTTTCTTCCTACTACCTTGAGCTTTGGGGATTTTTTCCCTAGTTCCTTGAGGTATAAGTTAGATTGTTTATTTCAGATTTTTCTTGGCTTTGTTTGAGGAGGGCCTATACCTGTAAAACCTCCTCTTTGGACAGCTTCTCTGCATCCCAAAGGTTGGGGAATGTTGTGTTTTCGTTTTCATTTGTCTCAAAGTATCTTTTTAATTTCCTATTGGTTGTTTAGTAGCATATTGTTCAGCCTCCCCGTGTTTGTGTTTTTCCAGGTTTATTTTCTCATGATGAAACTGGTCATTTCAGTTTCATAGCATTGTGGGCAGAAAAGATGCTTCAGATGATTTCGATCTTCTTAAATTTTTCTTTGAGACTTGTCTTGTGGCCTAACGTAATCTATCCTGGAGAATGGTCCGTGTGCACTGGAAAAGAACGTGTATTCTGCTTTTGGGGAATGGCACATTCCATATGTACCTGTTAAGTTCATATGGTCTAATGTGTCGTTCAAAGCCACTGGTCTATATTGATTTGCTGTCTGGATGATCTAGCCATTGATTTAAGTGGATGTTAAAGACCCCTACTTTTATTGTATTACTGTCAGTTTCTCCCTTTATGTCTGTTAATATTTGCTTTATGTACTTAGATGCTTCCGTGTTGGGTGCATAAACATTTACAATTATATCCTCTTGTTGGGTTGATCCCTTTATTGTTACCTAATGTCCTTCTTTGTCTCTTTTTACAGTATTTTTTTTTAGTTTTAATTTTATTTATTAATTTTGAGAGGAGAGAGAGGAAGAGGAGGAGGGACAAAAAGAGAGGGTGAGAGAATCCCAAGAAGTCCTCATATTGTCAGCACGGAGCCCAGTGTGGGGCTCGAACCCACAAACATGAGATCATGACCGGAGCCGAGATCAAGAATCAGACACTTAACCACATATGTGCACACCCTTACAGTCTTCGTTTTGAAGTCTATTTTGTTTGCCATAAGTATTGTTACTCCAGCTTTTTTTCATTTCCGATGCATGAAATATCTTTTTATATACCTTCACTTTCAGTCTGCATGTGTCTTTAGATACGAAGTGAGTCTCTTGTAGGCAGCATATAGATGAGACTTGGGTTTTTTATCATTCATTAACTCTCTTTCTTTTGATTGGAGCATTCGTTCCATTTAAAGTAGTTGTTGATTGCTATGTTTTTATTGCCATTTTGTTCATTATTTCAGGTTGCTTTTGTAGTTCTTCTCTGTTCCTTTCTTCTTCTCTTGCTCTCTTCCCTTGTGATGTGATGACTTTCTTTAGTCTTTGGCTAAGATTCCTTTCTCTTTATTTTTTGTAGATCTATTATAGGTTTGTGGCTTTTGGTTACCATGAGGTTCATATAAAACACCATATGGAGATATAGCAGTCTGTTTTAAGTTGATAGCTGCTTAAGTTTGTACACATTCTAAAAGCACTACATTTTTACTCCCTCTCCATGTTTTATATATTTGATATCATATTTTACATCTTTTTATTTTTTATTTTTTTCTTGATAATTTTTTTTTAACTTCTAGTTATGGCCTTTTCTGCTTCAACAAGTCACTTTAACACTTCTTATAAGACCAATTTAATGGTGATAAACTCTTTTAACTTTTGTTTATATGGGAAACTCTTTATCTCTCCTGCAGTTCTGAATGATAACCTTGCCAGGTAGAATATTTTTGGTTGCACGTTTTTTTCCTTTCGCACTTTGAAGATATCATGCCTGCAAAGTTCCTGCTGGAAAATCAGCTGATAGCCATATGAGATTTCCCTCGTATATAACTGTTGTCTTTCCTCTTGCTGTCATTTAGGCTGAAGGAGGGCAAGAAGAATGCCACCTGCCAGCACTTCCATTCCCAGAGAAAGTTCCTAAAGAACCCTGGCCCTGTGGCACATGCCCTAAAATTAATTAATAAATCTTCACAGGGCGCCCGAATGGCTTGGTCAGTTAAGCGTCTGACTCTTGATTTCGGTTTAGGTCATGATCCCAGGGTCGTGGGATCGAGCTCCACATCAGGCTCCATGCTGAGAGTGGAGCCTGCTTGGGATTCTGCCTCTTTCTCCTTCTGTCCCTCTCCCCTGTGCGCGTTCTCTCTCTCTCTCAAATAAACAACAACAACAACGACAATAATAATAATAAATCTCCTTCACACATTACCCAGGTACTTTTCAAAGTTCTGGTTCTCAGAGCATGAGAGATTTAACAGTAGAGGCTCGGTTTCCTGTAGCATGTCAGCTCCCAGAGTTAAGCCCTGCTGATTTTCAAGGCCAGGTGTATTGGGGGCTTGTCTTCTTGGAGGTGCAGATCCCCAGGGCAGAGGGATGCCTGGTATGGATCTTGAGCTCCTCACCCCCCAGGGAGGACTTCATGCCTTTGATATCCCTCCTGATGTCTTTAGCTGTGGAAGATCTGTTCCATCAGTCTTTAGGTCATCCTCAGAGAGGGTTGTTCTATATTTAGTTACAGCTTTGGTGTGTGCATGGGAGGAGGCAAGCTCAGAATCGTCCTGCTCCCCTCAGAATCAGCCACAATTATATTATTATGAGAAAAGGAGAGAATGGCTTCAGCCCCACATACACCTATCACACTATGACCATTACTTATTTACTTTCTCCCGCTCAGACACTGAACTCTGTGGGGCCGGCAAGTCTCATTCCTCCTTATGGCTTCAGAATCTCCCATAGAAACCAACATAGATCTTCAGGTCAGGTCAAGTTCTTTGGCTATACACCCCCTAAGAATTGCATGCCTCCGTGTATGAGAATGAATTCACCAGTACAGTTTTTTGAACAATGCATGATATGCCCCACCGGACTGTAAGCCTTGTGAGAACAGAGACTATGATTTTTGCTCCTCAAGACCCAGCACCACGCCATCAGCAAAGACGCGTGACTTTAGGTCATTACACTTCACAACTGGGAGCTGAATTAGCTCCGCTTTAAGAATCGAAACCACAGCAGTCATGGAGAATCAGCATCATTGCTGTGAAGCCTGAGCCTGTTCTTTCACATATACACGAGTCACGGTTATATGAACGTGGACAGTGGGCCTGTCCTGGGATGGTGCTGGGCACACAGACATTAGTAAAACCACCCTCTGCCTTTGAGGGCCTCCCAGCCAGCTGATGGCCACGCGGTAGAACTTTCGAGGCCTCCACAATGAGACCACCACAGCATTTTGTCTACAGATAAGTGTGTTTTTCCTATTTAAGGGGTGGGGAAAAAAGCCATGAAAACATCATGGCAGCATATTTAGTGCCATTAAAAAGCAGTGTTTTTCAGTGACAGATCAAGCAGACCAGTCAGGAGCCAATTCCTGTCAGCACCAATAATGTGTCTCGCTTTGAGAAGCAGTAGTGATACTGGGAGGTGTCCACAGCTCCTTCCTGGGGCCCAGGGCAACTTGGTGGGATGACATCTGAAGAAAGCCCCAAGCATTGGGTACAAAATGCTATGCAAGTGGCAAGTGGACAAGGAGAAATGGATCATCTTTCCTCGATACACAGTCTCTCAGAGAACTACCAGAGTCAACAAAATCATCTGTAAGAGCAGCCCAAAAGGCTGGATGGGACCGTGAATAATAACGGGAGGGTCAGGAGAACAGTGACTCTACCATCCCCCACCTACGGACTCCTGTGTCTTCAGTCAAGTCTCTTCACCTTGGGCTCAGACTCCCTGCATAAAGTGGCACTGCCCCCTACCCCCACCCCAGCCCTGGCACAGAACGTCTCCAACTCTATTTTGCACCTGAATCGCTCCGGTGAAAATGCGGCTGTAATTCCAAAGGTCTGGGTGGGCCCTGAGATTGTGTGTCTGTCCCCTTCCCGGACCCACCTGGCTCTGTCCATGAGAGTCTGAGATCTGCGTGCACCACGTGACAGGAGTAGGGCAAGCACCAGCTTAGATGCAGGCTAGCGCTGTGTCTTTTCGGATGCGGCTTGCACCCCGGAGTTACCTCGAAAGTCAGTGTGGCTTAGTGGTCTGGGGTGTGACCGCGGCATCTCATCTTTTAAGGCGCCAGGTGATTCACATGCACAGCAAAGCCTCGGAACCAATGGACTTGGGCAGTGGTTTGGGGGCTTGAGGTGTCAGGATCCCCTGGAGGGCCGGCGTCATGGGAGTGGAACAGAGCCGGGCCTCGGCGGTACTGAGTTCCCGGGTGCTTCTGATTCTTCCAGTGTCGGGACCGCCGAGAGAGGCAGACCTGCCCCGGTGGGTTGGAGAGCAGCAGGTGCACGGAGAATGGCGCTCAGGTGCGCTGCCGTTATCCGTCCCCTCAGCCCCCTGGGCAGCCGGTGCCAGTGCGGCCAGCTGGCTCACTGGGTCCCTTCACCCCCCGCGTGTGATGACAAAGTGTGAGATGCATCGTTCATTCCAAACAAAAACAAAACCCGGGTGTTCCCGAATCAGTCCTTCGGGGAATGGCAGGTTTCGGGCAACAGGTTTCTTCACCGCAGGACTCCTCGGAGTCTTTACGTGCCAGTGTGCAGCACGGCCCTCCACAGGCACGAGTGAAATAACGGCCATTTCTCAAACGTCTATGACCAGGGAACCCTTTTTCATGGAGCCAGTCCAGAGAATTTGCTGCACGGGGGAGCCTGGGTGGCTCAGTCTGTTAAGCGTCCGACGTTGGCTCTGGTCATGATCTTTGGATCCTCTGTCCCCATCTCTCCCTCCCCCCAGTCTCTCTCTTGCTCTCTCTCTTTCTCAAAAATAAACACTAAAAAAAATTGAGGGGTTGGGGCGCCTGGGTGGCTCAGCCCAGGGGTTTCCAGGACCCCTGGAGCCCAGCTTTAAAGTCACTTGCCGAGGGGCGCATGGATGGCTCATTCAGTTCAGCGCCCAACTCTTGATTTCAGCTCAGTCATGATCTCATGGTTCGTGAGTTCAAGCCCCACGTGGGGCTCTGTGCTGATGATGCAGAGCCTGTTTGGGATTCTCTCTCTCTCTCTGCCCCTTCCCGGCTCGCTCCCCGCCTTTCAAAATAAATAAACTTAAAAAAAATTGCAAAGCCACTTACCTAGGGAGCAGGCTTGATGCTCTGACCCTGCAGGACAGCAGGCCTCCTCTCTAGGGCTTTGTCTGTCTGTCTGTCTCCCTTTGGAAGATGGTGGGGGTGAGGGGAACACCGTGGGAACTGATCCACCCTCAGCCCTGGACTGGGGAAAATGCACCGGGCACGACTTCACCCATCCTTCCCCCAAGTCCAGCCCATTCCTGGCCAGCCTTTATTTTGCTGCAGGTTCGCGGGGATCCCAGGGACGTGGATGCTGTAGGGTGGGGTGGTCAAAAAACCCCTGGGGGACAAGCCCGTTGTCCCAGAGAAGGGAGGCAACAAGCCAGGCGCCTCTCCACAGAGAGTCCCTGGCATTGAAGAGACTTTTAAAGCCACCCGATTGAGTCATCTCTTCTGTGCTAGATGTCTTTTGGTTGGAACCAGGTTACTCTAATATGCGTAGGGATAATGTTAATGGGAAGAGGCACTATAATGGGTTTTTTTCTTTGCTGTAATTTTCTCTGTCTTCACATTTTCCTCCAATTGGCCTAGCTCTTTATAATAAGAAAAGGCATCTAAACTGTTTCCGTTGGGCAGAGGTTGGCTAGAAGCGGGTTGGCGCGTGGGGCTGGGGGTGACCAGCAGGCCGGGAAGGGAGAGCCGGGCCAGCCCGTGGCCCCGAGGTGTTCCCGCTCCGCTGTGTGCGATCAGGGCTTCCCTTCCTGCCCCGTAGCTCACCGTCTCCCGTGTGATCTGATAAGGAGACTCCGCAGGCTGCAGAGACAGCAGCAAAGCAGGAGCAGAGGGCCCTGGGGGCCGGGCGGTTGGGGGACAGCCGGCTTCTGCCACACCTGTCGACCCATCTCTGGTTGTGTCCCCAGGTGAGCCTCAAAGCAGGAGCCGCGCATCAGCCTCTCCTCTGACAACTGTCAGCCTCTGCTGCCACCTGCCCAGGCCTGTCACTGCGCCTCTCAGCAGGTAAGGAAATGGTGTGTCGTGTCCAGGAGCGGGTTCCCTCTGGAGAGCGGGTGTCTTTGCCTGCAGTGTGCGTGTGGGCCCGGGTGAGGCTGGGCTGTCAGGATTTCCGTGTGTGGCCTGGTCCTCACACATCACTTTCTCCCAGCAGCTGTCACCATCCTGTCCCCCTGCCCCCTTCCGTAGCAGATGTAGGGCCCTCATGAAGCCACGCCCTCACGTCCTCCCCCATGTGAGTGGATGGGCCCCCTGTTGGGGGAGAAGGGAGAACTGGATGACTAGATGACCACGGAAGAGGCCCCACGGCCATCGCAGTCCTAAGTTAGGCAAAGTTCAGGATCACTCGAGGGGTGAGTCTGTGCTGGGAGAGTAGGGGAGACCAGGTGGCAAGAGGGAAACCCCGTTCCTGCCCCAGATGCCATACTAGGCCCCAGAGAGGGGACGAGCTGGGAGCCACACTAGGGAGATGCTTCCTCCCACTTTCACTAGGAGTTCCACGCAATTAGGTTATCAAACCTTCCTGAACAGGTTTCCTCATTTGAGATGGTAGGGGATCGGACCTGGACCTCTACGTTCCAATGTTAACATTGAGCAATTCAAATGTTACTTGCTACTCAAGATGTGGTCCGCGGATCCGCCGCAACTGAAAGCTTGTTAGAAATGCAGATTGTTGGGGGCGCCTGGGCGGCTCAGTCTGTTGAGCATCTGACTCTTGATTTGGGCTCAGGTCATGATCCCATTGAGCATGAAGCCTGCTTGGGATTCTCTCTCTCTCCCTCTGGCCCTCCCCCACTCACGCTTTCTTTCTCTCTCTCTCCAAAAAAAAAGAAATGCAGACCATTGGACCATACCCCAACTCACTCCATCAAAATCTGTGTTTTACCAAGCTCCCCAGGGATTCATACATCCATTAAATTTTTTTATAAGATTATTTATTTCGAGTGAGAATGTGTGTGCCCATGAGTCTAGGAGAGGCAGAGAGAGAGAGACAGAGAGAGAGAGAGAGAGAGAGAATCCCAAGCAGACTCCACGCTGTCAGCACAGAACCTGACACGGGGCTCAGACTCACATACTGTGAGATCATGACCTGATGCTAAATCAAGAGTCAGATGCTTAACTGGCTGAGCCACCCAGACCCCTCTTAAATTTTTTAAAGGGCTGATTCAGAGAGTCCCGAAGGTGCATGGAACACCTCACAAGGTAATTTGGGGGACACCGAGGAGCAATGGAGCAGCTTTAAAGCCAGCCACGGTTCTCCCCCGGTGGCCCATGCCCAGAATCCCCTCGGGAGGTTGTGAAGTACAGCTGTCTAGATCGGGGGTCGGTCACAGTCCAGGTCCTGGGTACGTGTGCTGGGAGAAAGCTTACCGGCCACTCGGAGAGAGAGCATGAACAGACATGAAACAGTACGGGTCACTGATGGCAGTAAGAGCGACGTCCTATAAGGGGGTCCGACAGGGCCAGGGGGCAGCAGGGCAGAGGAGGTGAAGTGGAGCAGGCTTGTCATCCTGTGTCCCAGGAAGAGTGCCCTCTGCCCTTATTTTCTGCATCTCCACTCTTAGTTGTGGAGGGGGGCCCTGTTACGGGCAGCTGTAGTTATTCCTCCTCTTCTTTCTTGAGCGGGAGCGGAAATTGGGGAGAGCAAGGGATTTCCATTTCGTTGTTGGCTGTTTGTTTTCATGTGTTGTAAAAGACTATTTGTATATGCTGAGGAGAGGGCACCCAGAGACACCAACGTTACAGGAGAAAGAGGGCGAGTGACAGGGCAGAGCCTGAGGAGAGACGGGCCCACCACGCGTGCAGTGTCAGCCTTGGATGAGGCCGGGCTTCCAGCCACAGGTGCCAGATGACCCAGGAGACTCCTGCGAGTCTCCTGACTTTGCCCTGGGTCCGTCCCCAGTGGCCAGTATGGCAAGACCCAGTCAAGGCAGCCAGAGAGGGGGTATCTCCTCTCATGCCTCAACAAGGGAAGTAAACACGGGGTAACCGGGAATGGGAGTGAGATGGCGGGCAGCTTTGAGGACCCACTAAGGCTGACTGTGTGTGATGGCACCGGTCCCAGCACACGGGGGGCTTCCACGGAAGCACCTTGCAGCCCCTTAGTGTGAGTGGAGTGGGGAGGGTGTTGGGGATATGATGGGAAAGACAAAGGAAAGACGACAAGTCTTGGGAGAGAGGGACCATGAGTTGGGTTGTCCACTAGGCTGACTGTGGCTCTGGGTGACACTAGGGAAGGCTGTCACCGAGGAGACAGCCATGGAAGGACATAGCACTTTGAGGCTGAGAGGGAGGAAAAGGGTGAGCAAGGAAGGCTCAGAGGTGGTGGTGAGAAGGTGACACTGGGGCTGTGGACAGACATGGTCTGGAGGGGACACAGGAGAGGCCACCAAGGAGGTGGAGGACGAGGCAGGGTTAAGAGTCCATGTATCTCAGGTTCTGGAGCCCCCACCCCACCAGCCTATTTTATCTCCAGGACACAAGAAGCCAAACACAGCTCATTGGGATCTTTCTGAATATTAAGCATTCAGCCAGAGTTCTCCTCTGTGTTGCAGAGTGGAGTAGTTGAAAATGTGCCCCTCTTTGTAAACAGAGGAAGAATGAGAAAATAGTGGGGTGGGATTGGGGTGTTCTAAATGCAGCCAGTCAGGGGCCAGAGGGAGGGAGATGGCCACTCTGGGGTCTGACAAGGCTCTGATTCTGCTAGTAACAGTTCCTATACAGGGACACCTGCTCTCACTTAAACACACTCACACCCACCCACACACACCCAGTGCAGAGCCTCTCTCCTCCTCCTTGGTTGGCCCTTCCCCCGTGTCTTCCGTCTTCACTCCTGCTGACCCTGGCCTCGGCTTCCTTCTACTCAGCCATCCCTGTGCCCTACTTCGGTGCCTTCCCCTACTTCTAAAATCCCAAGATCAAATATGAGGAAAGAGAAGGATGAATTCTGGAATGGGAAGAGAGGATCAGGATCTGAGAGCAATGATTTGTGGGTCCTTTTTTCCTTGCATCAGGCCGGGGAAGGTTGAGAACCAGACTGTTCTTCCTTTTGTGTGGATACACAGGAACGCTGATATACATCAACACTCACACCCACAGAGGAACAGCTACACACACATGGACTGGCACAGGGCACGTACCACAGGCCTGTGGGCACACACAGGGACACACACAGACCTGAACACACATGCAGAACACATAAGCGCATCTCTACATAGCAGGGTTTAGGTGGCTGTCCCCCTGGGTTTCCAAGCCCCAACTATTCATTATTCTCCTTCTCTTCTTGTTGAGTAGAAGTTCCCAACCAAGACAGGAACACCTACCTGTTAAACTTAATTTAGGTGACTGATCTCTATCTTAGAATAAGAAACTTCTGGGGGGTACCTGAGTGGCTCAGTCGGCTAAGCATCTGACTCTTGATTCCAGCTCAGGTCATAATCTCACAGTTCATGAGATCGAGCCCCGAGCTGGGCTCTGTGCTTACATCATGGAGCCTGCTTGGAATTCTCTGTCTCCCCCACTCATTCTCTCTCTCTCTGTGTCTCTCTGTCTCTGTCTCTCTCTCTCTCTCAAAATAAACATAAAAAAACCAAGAAACCTTTATTTTTCAAAACACTGCCTATGGACAAATGAAGCTGCTGCCATGCCTCGCCTGAACCACAGAGTTAGCACGTATGTGGAAAACCCACAGGGCGTGGTCTATACACCAAGATACTGGCCGGGTCTCCTCAACCCTCACTATGTGCCTTTGGAAACCACTGTCACCTGTGCGACCCACCTGCAGCTCTGAGGTTGAATGATTAGGCCCCTTCCAAGTGGTCTCTCATTAGATGGGGCGACTGGAACCGTAGGCACCTGTGTAGAAGTCTGTGCTTTCTTGTGGAACAGTTCGCATTCCAGTGTTTTCTTAGTCATGTGGCATCCTTACATGTCAGATCAGGGAGAATTTCTTTCTTCTTCTACAAATACAGATCTCTGCTTGGGATACGGTGTGTGTGTGTGTGTGTGTGTGTGTGTGTGTGTGTGTGTGTGTGATTGTTTAAAAACAAACTCGGGCACCTGGGTGGCTCAGTCAGTTGAGCGTCCGACTTTGGTTCAGGTCATGATCTCGTGGTTCAGGAGTCTGAGCCCCGCATCGGGCTTTTAACTCTCAGGGTGGAGCCTGCTTCCCATCCTCTGTCCCCCTCTCTCACTGCCCCTCCCCCATCCCTCGCTTGCATGTGTGTGCTCTCTCTCTCAAAAATAAATAAACATTTTTAAAAATTAAAACAAATAAATAAAAACTCCCAGCATAAAGTCCAAAATTTTTCGAATGAGGGCAAATTAACATTAATAACAAAGCAATTGTATTCGGGGGAAACTTGTACTCAGAGCTGTAGAAAGACCCCTTACCTAGGCTTCAAAGCTTTGAGTTTGGGTCCTGGAGCCACAAAGTTTGGCTGTGAGACCTTTAGCTATTGGCTTAATTTCTCTGAGCTTTGCACTTCCCTGACTTAACAAAACCAAACTTAATATGTTTTGCCAGCCTTCGGGGCTGCTAGGGGAATGAACGGACAAATGTGTAGGGAAACGATTTACTGCTAACAAAGTACCACACAAAAGTCAGGGGATTAACGCTGGGACCATCTAGTATCTTCCACTCCCTCTACTCACGGCTGAGAAAGTCTCCCCAGGCAAAAGCAAAAGGTCTTGCTCCCATCCCCCTCGTGAAGCATTTCTTCCGCTCGTCCCCGGGAGGGTTTACTCACAGATGCTCCCTGCAGTGGACAGAGACGCTGTGGGTGGTGGGAGCGGGGAGAAGAGCGAGGGCTCCGCCCGACCTTGGGGAAAAGCCGCACTTCCAACCCTCTGACTTTGCTCGTTTCAGGGGCAGAGAATGAAAGAAGGCATGTCGAATAACAGCACCACTAGCATCTCCCAAGCGCGGAAGGCCGTCGAGCAGCTTAAGATGGAAGCCTGTATGGACAGGGTGAAGGTGAGCACGCCCGAGCCGGCCTCACCCCCTGCCCCAAACCCAGCTCGGAACGGTCCTCCCATTTCCTTGCGAGAGTTAACACGCTACCCGGCAGAGCGGCCAGCCGGCCTTGGCAGCTGTAACATTTACAAATGAGTGTTTGCCTCAGAGTTCCAAGTGTGCTCAAGGATCCAAATGATGCAGAATACACAGTGTGCATGAATTCCGTAAGGAATGGCCAAAAATAGACTCATATTCGTCTCAGCTCTATTTAGCCCTGTTGTCATGCCAATAAGCGAGAGAGTTTAACGGTGAGATCAATCAGAGTTCTCCTGCCTGATCCAGTGACTTCAAGGTTAGGCAGTGTCGGGTGTTTTGACAGGGGCGCTGTTGAGAGTGGAGCATTGAACCGTGCATCGTGTTTGTCAAATGTTCCTTTGGGGAAAGTGAGGGAAGGTGCCAGTCGCCTCCTACCATGTTCATTTCGCTGCTCAGCGTAGGTCTGTTCGTGCTGGGAGAGCTGGAGCAGGATGAAGACACCTATTCTCCGGATGTCACTTAGATTTGCAGGAGGCCGGGCAGAGCACGTCGCTCTGAAATAGCATTCGGGTCCACTGACTGTGATAGAGCTGGAACCCCGCCAGGAGTCTGACACTAGGAGGCTCAAGTCCAGCGGCCTTTGGGCACCTGGAATCAGGGGTCTCGCCCAGGCATCTGGGATTCAAAGAAGACAGGTTGCAAGGGGGCAACGGGTGACTCCTAAAGCCTTCCACTGGCAGAGCAGACAGTCCGTCCCCAAGGTTCCCATCACCAAGACCCCCTCCCCCCACCTCACGCTGCAGTTATGGCCAGCTAGCACCAGCTCCTGCCTCCATCGCGACAGTTATTCCCTCCCCTGGGGCCTTGGGGTTCGAGCTATCCAAGGAGGCAGCGGCTTGCACAGAAAGTGACGTAATGATAGAAGACACGGGGAGGGGGTCCAGCGTGATGCAAATTGGCATAAGTGGACCAGTATTACGGGCCACCTTGCACATTCTTTTTTTTTTAAACGTTTATTTATTTTTGAAAGACAGACAGAGTGCGAGTGGGGGAGAGGTGAGGGAGGGGCAGAGAGAGAGGGAGACACAGAATCGGAAGCAGGCTCCAGGCTCTGGGCTGTCAGCACAGAGCCTGACGCGGGGCTCGAGCTCGTGAAGCGTGAGATCGTGACCTGAGCCGAAGTCGGACGCTCAACCTACTGAGCCACCCAGGCGCCCCGCCTTGCACATTCAGCTACAGATGAGGCGTCGCCCCTTAAAGTCTAGGCTAGAGGAGGGAGCGAGAAAACAAACCGCCATAAAGGAGGGAGAGCCCCGCCAGTGTAGAGATGGATGTGACAATGAGCGGCCGCAGACAGTGAGTGCTCCGCAGGGACAGACATTTGCTGAGGGGGGGGGGAGGGGGTGTTGGTGAGCCTCGCTCTTCTGATAAACGTGCCTGAATACCTGCTCTGCACGAGGCGTGGTGCGGGGATACAAACACGAGCGGAATGATGCCCCCGTCCTATCGCTCAGAGAGGCCTTTGCGGGGCTGGGAGCTGGTTCTGAGGGGATACCCGAGAAGGGAGCTAACCGGCACTCATTTCCAGCAGCCGCACTTGGCAGAGAGCTGCGGGTTGTGCCGGGGAAGGCCGCTTTGGGCAGCTCGGGGGTGCCGGGTCCGCAGGCGCGGATCACACAGACGAGTGAGTGGGAGGCCTGGGCCGGGAGGTGAACTGACCTGTCAGCAGCAGAGGCGGTCGTCAGAGGCCAGGGAGCGGCCGGAGCTGCAGAAGCAGGTGCAGCGTGGAGCAAAGAGCAAAGGTGGAGGCAAAGGAGAAACAGACACCCAAGAATTGGGTGCGGAAGTCAGGCAGTCGAAATAGGAGACGCCAGGGAGCAAGACGTTATAACCCAACTGCAGAGCTCCGTGGCCAGAGACCGGAAAGACCACGGGCACCGGTTTGGGCCACGGGACGGTGGCCACGCCGGGGAGTCTGACCCCGGCAAGGAAGACAAATTCTGTAATAACAGATCCTCACTTGCAACAGTCACCAGATGTCCCCGCCACGAAGGGTCTCACCGAAGACCCATGTGCAGTCTCTGAAAGAATGAAGAGAAACCATAAGCCAACTCAAAGTCAAGTCTGTTAGATGGTGTTCAGGGGGGCAGGTCGTCCGGCTCCTGGGGTGACGACGCTGTGGAAATGTCCCGGATCCCAGGAGGGGGCTTCCTGGAGGGCATCTTCAGACTCTGTGGTAACTCCAGGCGGGTGGCCACCAAGAGCCGCGTCAGATTTGCTTCAGAGGTGGCAGAGTGGTGTCATTGAGGAGATGATGCAGGGCTTCCTGAGGGGAGAGGTGGCCCCGAAGAACCACATCCCTGCTGTGCAACCACGTGTGTTTTCTTGCTCATAAAACCTTCAACATTTATTATTTTTTTAACGTTTATTTATTTTTGAGACAGAGAGAGACAGAGCATGAACGGGGGAAGGGCAGAGAGAGAGGGAGACACAGAATCCGAAGCAGGCTCCAGGCTCCGAGCTGGCAGCACAGAGCCCGATGCGGGGCTTGAACCCATGGACCGTGAGATCATGACCTGAGCCGAAGTCGGATGCTCAACCGACTGAACCACCCAGGTGCCCCAACATTTATTTTTTTAATGTAGTAAGATACACATAACATGTACCCTTTTAACTGTTTTTTTTTTTAAGTTTATTTTTTGACAAAGAACAAGCAGGGGAGGGGCAGAGAGAGGGGGGGACAGAGGATCTAAAGTGGGCTCTGAGCTGTCAGCATAGAGCCCGATGCAGGGCTCGAACTCACAAACCAAGATCATGACCTGAGCTGAAGCTGTTCGCCTAACCGACTGAGCCACCCAGGCGCCCCATCACACGTGGTTTTAAGCACCAGACCCCCCCCCCCCCCTTGCTTCTGAACACAGCATGGCTTTGGGGAAAAATCTAGTTAACGCAAGTCCTGGCAAAATGAGGTGCGTGTTGTTATCAATTAGCCAGACAATAAAGACGGAATCTGGAGAGAAAGAGAAGCCATCAAGGACACTCCGAACTGACCTCGATAAGGGCTTTGAGGAGGGAGCAAAGAGGAAGAGAGTCACCAGGGAGAAGAAGTGGCCTTTCTAGAATGGACGAGAGGTCACTGCAGGAGGGGGGAAGGTAAAGGGGAGCCTGGAGGGTAAATGACAGAGGGAAGCCCCAGGGAAGCAGATGAGCAGGTCATAGAATTCGCTGAACAGAAAGGGACGGGAATTCCAGGTCCACGTGAAGGAGGAAAGGACAGGCTGAGCGTGTGCGGAGAACGCAGAAGAGGCGACTGGGCAGTGCCTTTCATGGGGCCCTGGAGAGAGGAAAGAACACGCTGGAGGGAAACCTCTGGAGGCTTCACGGACGAAATCATCGCGACTGCCATCCCACAGAGCTGGCCCCCAGGTGGAAGCCTCCGATGACGACCGGAGGACAGCGCGAGCTCGGGCAGGTGTCGGGCACGAAGCAGGAAAGGACACGGCTGCCAAGGCACATAGGCAGCCGTGGAGCCCACCTCTAGGCTGTGTGGTTTTACCGTGTTTGGGGGAGTGTCTCATGTGGAAGGAGAGGAAGGCGCGCTCGCAGTTCATGAGAATAAAGGAGAGGAGAGAACAGAAAGTAACTGCATTAAGCAGCTGTGTGGGTTGCAAAGGTAAGAAGAAGTAATAGCGTGAACTCAGGTCTGGGCAGTTCATGGCGGAAAAATGCAGCCAAAATACCCACTATGGTCTTGAAGTCCTGTTTGTCCCCTAAAAACATCACCTGCATAAGAGCACTTGTGCGGGTGTCGGCTTTGTCCTAAATGATGCAGGGGACATAGGAGGGACGCTTTATAAAGGCCACAGCCGGGCCTCAGGCCCTCACACAGTTGGGTTCAGAGACCCCCTCCCCACCACCTCAGCGCCCTGTCTACCTTCATTTAACGTTTGTTGAGTTCCTCCCCCAACTCAGCCCTGCTTCCCCGCATCCATGGGATTCTTCTCTGTCCGACCTAGGAGCTCATCAGGGCATCTCTCAACAAACATGGGTGCTGTCTTTGAGAACCTGTATCAGCTACTAATATTCCCCATGTATCACAAGAGCAAAGAAGATTCGACGCAGAAGATCCAGCATAGCTTTTTGCCTCCCCAAAAGCGAAAGTCTTGGAAAATAATACTCGGGATCCTACAAAAGAAGTAGAGAACACGTTCAGATGACATCCTGGAGACTGTTTTGGTCCTAAGGAAAAGAATACCCCATAGCCTTAGTCTTTCGCTCACCCGTTAGAGGCTTACGCTATACAAAATTCTACCAGGAAGGTACATAAATGACATTGGTCACCAAACAGTGAGAATTTGTCGAACAGTTGTGGCAGATACAAGCTGAGCAAAGCATAAAAGGTTTAAGTGGAGAAAGTGGTCTCTGGAGCTGGCCGGTCAGCCCGAGAGGAGAGCAGCTGGGGAGAAGGTGTTGTCCCATGGGGAAAATACAGAGGTCCTGAGCAGGCTGGGTCACAGGCTCCTAGGAAGGCTTGTGGAAGCTGTGTCTCCACTGGGCACTGCTGAGGGTGCTTTGATTTCCCTGGTCCCCGGGGGGAAAAGGAATTGCCAGGGGCTGTGACTTGGTGGGATCTGGAGGTCGACGACACCCTTTAGCAAACCTAACTCTCCAACGGGACCAGGAGGAAACAGCTGACAGACTTGCCAAGTGACGATGTGCTCAATTGGCTGTCTGTCTGTCTCTCCCTTATTTGTCCTAAGGCCTGTGGCAGATGATTTTAAGAGCGATGGGATGTACTCACCATCCCTAAGGGGGCTGTCATTAGACTGAGATTAATTTTGTCAACACAAGCTTGATGTGCAGATTGCTGACAGATCAACGGGTTTTATGTCAACTTGCGTTCCGTAGATGACTAAAAACAGGGCAGCGAGAACGTTGTCGGTTGATGAACGGTCCAAAAGACGACAGCAGGAGTAGATTAGTGTGGGAGGTTATTGACATGGAAGAAGAGAGAGTATATCATGACAGGTGATGACAGTCCTTCTCCATATCAGCGAGACTGTGAGAAAGTAGATGTAAGTGGCCTGTGTGGGAGGCCGTAGTTCCTATTTCGAAAAGAACAGCATTTTACTGTTCATGAAAATGGTATTCATTTACTTGCGAGAGTTTTGGAAGATAAAAGTATAAGGAAGAAAATGTGAATAATTTATAACCACTACATTTCCATATTCTTCCATCTACCTGTTGGCCTAGTTTTCTTTTTATAAAATTGCGTTGTTACCTTTTGCAACCTGGTTTATCACCAAACAGTATATTGTGATGATATGTCCAGGTCAGTAAGTACTCTCCTAAAATGTCATTTTTTACTGTCTCTTCTCTTCCTCACCTGATGTACAATCATTTATTTAACTGGTCTCCTATCCTTGGACATTTCCCTTATTTCCAATTTTGCAGTATTTCTTTTTATTTATTTATTTATTTTTAATTTTTTTTTCAACGTTTATTTATTTTTGGGACAGAGAGACAGAGCATGAACGGGGGAGGGGCAGAGAGAGAGGGAGACACAGAATCGGAAACAGGCTCCAGGCTCTGAGCCATCAGCCCAGAGCCTGACGCGGGGCTCGAACTCCCGGACCGCAAGATCGTGACCTGGCTGAAGTCGGACGCTTAACCGACTGCGCCACCCAGGCGCCCCGCAGTATTTCTTTTTAAACAACACTGCAGCAACCACACTGGTAGATAAAATTTGCACATGTTTCATTGTCTCTTTAGGATAAATTCCTATGGGCTGAAATTGCTCAGTCAAAGGACATGTTCTATTCTAAAGTGTTTGAATCCATATCAGATTTCCCCATGAAAAGTGGTACGAGTTTAGGAGCCCCTGAGTGGCCCAGTGGGTTGAGTTTCCAACCCTTGATTTCAGCTCAGGTCATGATCTCGTGGTTCATGGGATCGAGCCCCATGCCAGGCTCCAAGCTGACAGCTCAGAGCCTGCTTGGGTAGGATTCTCCCTCTCTCTCTCTCCCTCTCTCTCTCTCTCTCTCTCCTCTCTCCCTGCCCCTCCCCTGCTCCTTCTTTCTCTCTCTCTGCCCCACCCTGCATTCAAGTTCTCTCTCTGTCTCTCAAAATAAATAAATAAATAAATAAATAAATAAATAAATAAACATTAAAAAATAAAAAGAAAAGTGGTACCAGTTTAAAATCTTACCAGTTGGGGCGCCTGGGTGGCGCAGTCAGTTAAGCGTCCGACTTCAGCCAGGTCACGATCTCGCGGTTCATGAGTTCGAGCCCCGCGTCGGGCTCTGGGCTGATGGCTCAGAGCCTGGAGCCTGTTTCTGATTCTGTGTCTCCCTCTCTCTCTGCTCCTCACCCGTTCATGCTCTGTCTCTCTCTGTCCCAAAAAATAAATAAATGTTGAAAAAAAAATTTAAAAAAAAAAATAAAATCTTACCAGCAATGAAGTCTGTTCCCCAGACTCTCCTAGCACCAGGCCATTCTTTGAGCCAGACCATTTTTTTTTTTTTTTAATTTTTTTTTTTTCAACGTTTATTTATTTTTGGGACAGAGAGAGACAGAGCATGAACGGGGGAGGGGGAGAGAGAGAGGGAGACACAGAATCGGAAACAGGCTCCAGGCTCTGAGCCATCAGCCCAGAGCCCGACGCGGGGTTCGAACTCACGGACCGCGAGATCGTGACCTGGCTGAAGTCGGACGCTTAACCGACTGCGCCACCCAGGCGCCCCGAGCCAGACCATTTTGATTGTGGCTACATATTCCCTTCATCTGCATCCCGCACCCCCCCCCCGCCCCTGCCACATTCAGAGAGCTAGGGAGTCAGTGGAGGAGGGGAGGGAAGCCTCCAAGTAGCCTCAGTTTATGCTTTTGCACACTACTCTGGGAATACATTTCTGTTTCAAACAAAAGTTTTTGAAGATTTTATTTCCCTTTTTTTAAGTTATTTATTTTGAGAGAAAGAGAGAGTGAGTGAGAGAGGAAGGGACAGAGATAGAGGGAGAGAGAGAATCCCAAGTAGGCTCTGCACCCACGCGGGGTTCAATCTCACAAACCGCGAGATCTAAGTATTTCATTTCTAAGTAATCTCTACACCCAACGTGGGGTCGAATTTACAACCCCGAGATTAGGTGTCACACGCTCTACAGACTGAGCCAGCCAGGCGCCCCCAAAGAATTTTCTTTAAATCTCATATTCAAATCTTTACTCCATTTTGAGTTAATTTTTATGGATGTTATGAAATAACTGTCCAGTTTCATTTTTTTACATGTGGCTGTCCGCTCCACTTTAAGAGCACATTTTCTGTTGTGATGCTTACCTTCTTATTGATTATACCATCAAGGTCTTATTGATTATACCATCAATAAGGTCCATTGATGTTGTTGCAAATGGCAAAATTTCATTGTGTGTGTGGGGGGGGGGGAGCTGGGTAATATTCCATTGTACGTAAATACCGTATCTTCTTCATCCACTTATCAATGGAAACTTGGCTGCTTCCCTATCTTGACTATTATAAATAATGCTGCTGTAAGTATAACGGTGCATATATCTTTTCAAATTAGTGTTTTGTTTTCTTGGGGTAAATACCCAGTGATGAAATTGCTGGATCATATGGTATTTCTATTTTTAACTTTTTGAGGCGCCTCCGTACCGTTTTCCACAGTGGCTACGGCAATTTGCAGTCCCACCAACAGCGCGTGAGGGTTCTTTTTTCTCCACATCCTCACCAACACTTTGATTCTAGCCACTCTCACAGGTGTGAAGTGTGACATCTCACTGTGGTTTTAATTCCCATTTCCCTGATGATGAGTGATGTTAAGCATCTTTTCATGTGTCGGTTGGCCATCTGGATGTCTTCTTTGGAGAAATGTCTAGTTAGGTCCTCTGCCCGTTTTTTAATTGGGTTATTTGTTTTTTGGTGTTGAGTTGTACAAGTTCTTTATATATTTTGGATACTAATCCCTTATCAGATAAATCATTTGCAAATATCTTCTCCCATTTAGTAGAGTGCCTTTTAGTTTAATTTTGCTTTTTGTTTCTCTTGCCTTAGAAGACCTATCTCGAACAATGTTTCTATGGCTGATGCCAAAGAAATTACTGCCAATGTTTTCTTCCAGGAGTTTTATGGTTTCGTTTTCACATTTAGGGCTTTAATCCATTTTGAGTTTATTTTTATGTATGCTGTAACAAAGTGACCTGTTTCATTCTTTTGCGTGCAGCTGTCCAGATTTCCTGGCACCATTTGTTGAAGAAATTGTGTTTTCGCCATTGTATGTTCTTGCCTCCTTTGTCATAGATTAGCTGACTATATAAGCATGGGTTTGTGTTTTTAATTTTCTTAAGTTTATTTATTTATTATGAGAGAGAGAGAGTGAGAGCAGGTGGGGGATGGACAGAGAGAGAGAATCCCCAGCAGGATCTGCACTGTGAGTGTGGAGGCCAATGTGGGGCTCGGTCCCACAAACCATGATATCACCACATGAGCCGAAATCAGGAGTCGGATGTTTAATTGACTGAGTCCCCCAGGCGCCCCAAGTGTGGGTTTATGTCTGGGCTCTTTATTCTGTTCTACTGATCTATGTGTCTATCTTTGTGCCAGTACCATACTGTTTTAATTAGTACAGCTTTATAGTATATCCTGAACTCTGGGATTGTGATTCCTCCCTATATCAAAAAACCTCCAGCTTTGTTCTTCTTCTTCAAGATTGCCTTGGCTATTCGGGGTCTTTCAGGGACCTATATTTACATAGCTCCATACAAATTTTATGGACCTATGTAAATATACTGCCAGAAAACCTCAGACTAGGCTATGGCATATAAAGGACCAATAAAGTATTCACGTAAGAAAAAGCTTTCTTCCAGAAAACCAAAGAAAACTTTAGGTAACTGTGTTATAGTCAAAAAATGTAAAACAAATATAGAATCTATGAAACCCTAGCTCAAAGGAGAGAAAAAAGAATGAGTTGGAAAAGAAGGAGGTGGAAAAACTAAGGAGAAAAGTTGACAGGGGAGAGGGAACACCATTAAACGCAGCAAAGAGTGTAACACACACTATAGAAAACCAAATTATTGGGGCACCTGGGTGGCGCAGTCGGTTAAGCGTCCGACTTCAGCCAGGTCACGATCTCGCGGTCCATGAGTTCGAGCCCCGCGTCAGGCTCTGGGCTGATGGCTCAGAGCCTGGAGCTTGTTTCTGATTCTGTGTCTCCCTCTCTCTCTGCCCCTCCCCCATTCATGCTCTGTCTCTCTCTGTCCCAAAAATAAATAAACGTTGGAAAAAAAAAAAAAAGAAAACCAAATTATTGACACAGAGCACAGGCTTAGGAAACGCCTACATAATGCAAAAGAAAAAGATGAACAGTCAGATAAAAGCAGTTAGAGAGAGAGTGATACAAATAAAGACTGACAGGAACATTCCAAGATTTGAATGCTGGTGTTCCCGGCAGAGAGAACAAATGGCATAGAAAATACTCTTAAGGGTAGAATATAAAAAGGTTTCATTAGGGGCGCCTGGGTGGCTCAGTCAGTTGAGCGTCCAACTTCGGCTCAGGTAATGATCTCACGGTTCATAAGTTCAAGCCCCGCAATGGGCTCTGTGCTGTCAGCTCGGAGCCTGGAGCTGCTTCGGATTCTGTGTGTGTGTGTGTGTGTGTGTCTGCCCCTCCCTGCTCACACTCTGCCTCTCTCTCTCAAAATTAAACAATAAAACACTTAAAAAATAAATAAATAAATAAATAAAAAGCTTTCATTAAATAAAGGAAGACTTGAATCTGCAGATGCAAACAGCCCATTGTGTTCCGGGAAAGACGATAATAGGAGATAATAAGCCCATAGACACATATACTGCTGCGGTTACTTAATCTCAACAGTGAAGAAAAAGCCCATTAAGTGTACAGGCAGAGGAAGCGATCCTTTAGGACAAGTACCCCTAATTTCATATGTATTAAGTGCTTGAATCCTCACCCCACCCCTGAGATATTGGTGCTACCCCACCCTACTTCACAGACAAGAAAACTTTGGCTCACAGTTATATGATGAAGTGGGGATACCAACGCAGAACCTCAAGTCTTATTATTAAACTATAGGGCCCTACCTACCAAGGGCAGAAATATCAGTCTGGACAGCATTGCATCTCCGTTCATTGCAGCCTAAGATTATGTAAAAATTCTCAAATTCTGCAAAGAATTCTCCACGTAGCCAAGCGGTCATTGATGTCCTAGGCAACAGAAAATGAAACTCTCAGTTAGGCAGAAAGTTAAATATAATGCAAATTTGTTGCTTCTTTTTTTTAGCAGAATTATTTCATTTTATCCAATTGGGCTTCACTAAAGGAGATACAGATGTGCACAGTTTCTGTTAATTTATGCATAATAACATATATTAAGACTATAAGACATTTTCTAGGGAAATTCTCACCGGGTCAGAAATTTCATCCAAGCCGGGGCTGAGTATCTTGTCCTTGCAATCCACACACTACGTGGGTCATAGCAGGCATTGGTCACGCTGAAGGATGGATTTAGTCTATTTAGAACAGCTGTCAGTGCAGAGCCTGCTTCAGATCCTCTGTCCCTTTCTCCCTCTGTCCCTCCCTGGCTGCTCTCTCTCTCTCTCTCTCTCTCTCTCTCTCTCTCTCTCTCTCTCTCTCTCTCTCTGTCAAAGATAAATAAACATTAAAAAAGAAAAGAATCCATCACTGGTATACAAAGTCTTTACCAGGTTATGGTTTCTAGGTCAATATTCAGTCTTGGAATTCTGCTGGATATTAATGTGATAGGGTCACTCTTTTCAATTTTTACTCTTTATAGACTTCAGATTTGGGCATCAGAAAACATTTTTACTCCATTCATACCAAATGATTAAAGAGATCTCTGCCCACCTATGTCAGTTCATAGACTATATAAACATCAGCAGCAGCAGCCAAAAGAATACTAGATGTCTTATCGTGTGAACGTCACCAGTGAGGCAGAGGGTGAACTTCTTCCATAGGAATGACCTGAGAGTCTACTTACTTCAACACTACCTTTCATTCCAAAAGTTAGACCCTAACATAGGTCGATCATGAGAAAACATAATCTGATGAAGAACTTACACCCACCCATTGTGGTTGTTCTTTTCTCTACTCCCAACCTTCGAGGTTATTCTAGTCATGTTGTGTATTTTTCATTAGATGGTGCTTTGGGCATTCTAACGCTTAACAGAATCTTGCTGTTAGTTTGACCACACAGTTCTACCTAGAAAACAAACCATCTTCTCAAGCCCAGGTTACCAATAGGCTTTGGTTTACTAGATTGTATTACATTAATATCACTTGAGTTGAGTGTTATTGGAGACTAAGCTGCTTCAGCTGAATAGTCCACTTTCTCCAAATTTCTCCAGAGCTATTATGCTGTGCATTACTTGAAACTGTCACAACTCCAACTCTAATAGGAATAGGACCCACCCTCTTTCCTGTATCAGCAGCCACGTCGCTCACAACTTTTCTCCCAATCGACTTTGACGCAGTTGATTTCAGGGTCTACAGCTATCACTTCAGGTTTAATCCACTCCCCTTCACCATTTCAGGTCAATCGTTTGTAACCACTGGTTACAATATGTACAAGATATACATGAGGAAAAACTGCAAAACCTATGAAAGAGATCAAAGAAAATCTAAATAAATGAAGATATTCCATGTTCATAGATAGGAGGATCAATATTGTTAAGATGCTGGTTCTTCCCAACTTAATCTGTAGATCCCAGTCAAAATCCCAGCAAGTTGGCTTTTTGATACTGATAAGCTGATTCTAAAGTTTATATGGAGGGGCATCTGAGTGGCTCAGTTGGTTGAGCATCCAACTCTTGATTTTGGCTCAGGTCAGGATCTCAAGGTTCAGGAGTTCAAGCCCCATGTTGGGCTCTGCACTGACAGCATGGAGCCTACTTGGGATTATCTCTCTCCGTCTCTCTCTCTCTGTCCCTCCCCTGCTCCCATGCTCGCTCGCTCTCTCTCTCTCAAAAATAAGTAAATAAACTTTAAATTAAAAAATAATAATAATAAAACAGAATAGCCAACACGATATTGAAAGAGAAGAGGGGCACCTGGGTGGCTCAGTTGGCTGAGCATCTTACTCTTAATTACGGCTCAGGTCATGATCTCGTGGTTTGTGGGTCCAAGCCCCGCTGTCAGCACAGAGCCTGCTTGGGATTCTCTGTTTCCCTTTTTCTCTACCCCTCCCCCACTCTTGCTCTATCTGTCTTGCTCAAAATAAATAAATAAACATTAAAAAGAGACAGAGAGAAGAGAAAGATGGAAGGCTGACACTACCCAATTTCAAGACCTACTATAAAGCTGCAGCGATCAAGACAGTGTGATATCAACAGAAGAATAGACAAATAGATCAGTGAAATTGAATAGACAGGCCAGAAACAGGCTCACATAAATATAGTCAACTGATCTCTAAAAAGGCAAAAGCAATACAATGGAGAAAGGATAGTTTCTTCAACAAATGCTGCTGGAATAACTAGACAACCCCATGGAAAATACTAAATCAAGACACAGACCTTACACCTTTCACAAAAATGAGCTCAAAATCAATCATAGACCCAAACTGAAAGCAGAACTAGAAAACTTCTAAAGGACAGCACAGGAGAAAATCTAGATGACCTTGGGTCTGGCAATTCGTTTCTAGCTATAACACCAAAAGCAAAATCTACAAAAGAAAGAATTGCTGAGATGGACAGCATTCAAATTAAGAGCTTCTCTGTCAAAGACTCTGTGGAAAGGATGAGAAGACAAGCCACAGACTGGGAGAAAATCTTTGCAGAACACATATCTGATAAAGGACTGGTATTCAAAATATACAAAGACCTCTTAAAACTCAACAGTGAGAAAACAAACCACCCCGTTGAAAAAAAGAAAAAAGACCAAAGATCTGAACACACACCTCACCAAAGAAGATATACAGATGGCAAAGGCGCATCTGAAAAAATCCTCCATATCATGTGTCACTAGAGAACGACAAATTAAAATAACATTGGTATACCATTACACAACTATTAGAATGAGTAAAATTTAGAAAAATAACAGTAACAAATGCTGACAAGGATATGGATGGTAATGCAAAAGAGGACAGCCACTTTAGAAGGCAGTTTCTTACAAAGCTAAACATAGTCTTACCATACGATCCAATTATATCAAAAATATACAAAGCAAAATTTGAAGAAATGTCAAGAAAGATGAACAAGTTGTGTAAGAGTATAGTGTGTCTTTCCTAGTCCATGGCGGATCAATTAGACAAAAGAGAGGTAATCATATATTAATAATAAAATTAATTAGGTTGATCTGATAGATAGGTAGACAGATAGATGATAGGGTGTAGATCTTTATCCAGAAAACATTAAGAACACTTTTCTCTAAGCACCACTACATTCTAAAAAGTAAAAATGGTTATACCACATTCTTTGACCATAGGGCCATAAAGTGGTGGCCATAGTATGAAATAAATGTCAGCCTCAGGAACCTTTTCAGACTGTCTCTTGGGGCACCTGGGTGGCTCCGTAGGTTAAGTGTCCAATTTAAGCTCAGGTTGTGATCTTGTGGTTCATGAGTTTGAGCCCCACGTCAGGCTCTCTGTGGTCAGCATAGAGCCCTCTTCAGATCCTCTGTCCCTCTCTCCCTCTGCCCCTCCCCTGCTTGTTCTCTCTCTCAAAATAAATAAACTTTAAAAAATAAATAAATAAAAATAAACTATCTCTTAGCGAAATTGATTTTGAGAATGCCATATGTAAATCCGTAAGACATATATATATATATTTTTTTTCAACGTTTATTTATTTTTGGGACAGAGAGAGACAGAGCATGACGGGGGAGGGGCAGAGAGAGAGGGAGACACAGAATCGGAAACAGGCTCCAGGCCCTGAGCCATCAGCCCAGAGCCCGACGCGGGGCTCGAACTCACGGACCGTGAGATCGTGACCTGGCTGAAGTCGGACGCTTAACCGACTGCGCCACCCAGGCGCCCCAAGACATATATATTTTTAACAAACACTCAAAACATAAAAGGGCATAAGACTTGAAAACAGGAAGGTAAGACAATTTGATTAAAGGAAAGTGTTCTTGTTCTTGAACAGGCAGAGTCTATATTGTAGAAATGTCTGTTCTCTGTAAATTAACATAAATTCAACACAAATCTAATCAAAATTCTATTTCTGTTTTTGGAGGAAGCAAACTGAAAACTATTCTAAAGTTCAATTAGATGAATAAATGGTGAGAGCATCCAGGAATATTTTTTAAGTATATATGTGCAAGGAGGAACATACGTAGAATTTTTCCTGCCAGGTATTAGAATTTATTTTAAAATCAGAACACTTAGGGGCGCCTGGGTGGCACAGTCAGTTAAGCGTCCGACTTCAGCCAGGTCACGATCTCGCGGTCCGTGAGTTCGAGCCCCGCGTCGGGCTCTGGGCTGATGGCTCGGAGCCTGGAGCCTGTTTCCGATTCTGTGTCTCCCTCTCTCTCTGCCCCTCCCCCGTTCATGCTCTGTCTCTCTCTGTCCCAAAAATAAATAAACGTTGAAAAAAAAATTTTTTTTTAAATAAAATAAAATCAGAACACTTAAAGATTTATGATTAGATAGATCAACAGAACATAATAGGAAGTCCTAAATAGATCCAAGTGTACTGGGAATTTGGAAAAGGATCCAGATGGTATCTCAAATCAATACCACAGACTGTGTGGCTTAAACAACAGAAATTTATCTTCTCACAGTTCTGAAGGTTCAAAGTCCAAGATCAAGCTGCCAGTAGGGTTGATGTCAAGGCCTCTGTCCTTGACTTGCAGACAGCTGCCTTCGCATTGTGTCTTCACATGGCCTTCCCTCTGTGCTCAGGGGAAGAGAGAACTTTCTGGTGTCTGTTATTCTTTTAAACAGACGCAGTCCTATCAGATTAGGGACCCCCCCCCTTATGACCTCATATAACCTTAATTAGGTCCCTGAAGAACTTATCTCCAAATAGTCGTATTAGGGTTGATGGCTTCAAAATATGAATTTCACTAGACACAATTCATTCCTTAACTTTGATCAAACACTTAAATATAACAAATATAGGGGGGCCTGGGTGGCTCTGTTGGTTGAGCGTCCGACTTTGGCTCAGGTCATGATCTTGTAGTTCATGAGGTCGAGCCCCGCGTCCAGCTCTGTGCTGACAGCTCAGAGCCTGGAGCCTGCTTCAGATTCTGTGTCTTCCTCTCTCTGCCCCTCCCCTATTCATGCTCTGTCTCTGTCTCTTTCTCTCTCAAAAGTAAATAAGCATTTAAAAAAATTTTTTAAAAATATAACAAAGTACTAGGAAAATAGGAGCAAATGCTTTTATAAACATCTGAGAAGGCCAAACATACCACAAAAGTGGTTCCTAAAGTAAAAGTGGTTTCTTTTAAGTTTATTTATTTATTTTTGAGAGAGCGAACGTGAGTGGGTGAAGGGCAGAGAGAGGGAGAGGGAGAATTCCAAGCAGGCTCTGTGCTATCGACACAGAGCCCAATGTGGGGTGCGAACCCGTGAAGCCATGAGATCATGACCATAGCCAAAACCAAGAGTTGGATGTTTAACCAACTGAGCCACCCAGGCACCCCATAAATTAGAAACTTTGACCTTATTTTTTAAAATTTGAGATGGTAAAAACCCCCAATTCACAAAATAAGAAAAACATCTGCTACCTGAGTAATAAAGGGTTAATTTCTCTAAACCTCTCTGAAATTTCTCTGGAAAGTCAGTAAGAAAATAAAATATCCTCTGTTTCTTTAATTGTACGAACAACACCAATGGGTAGTTTAAAATAGAGAAATATAAACATGGTCAAATACAGGAAGAGACATTTACCTCCTTAAATAATATAAGAATCACGCTCGAAACAACACTGAGATCTACTCAAAAACAAACAAGCAACGCTGAGACCCAGACTGGTTTTGTTTTGTTTTGTTTTGTTTTTGGTATAGTTAACACACAATATTACATTACTTTCAGGTGTACAAAACGGTGACTCAGTTTCTCTATATGTGATGTCATTTCACACAAATGTAGCTACCATCTGTCACCACACAGTACTGTTACAGTATCATTAACTATGTTCCCTCCCCCATGCCTTTTATTCCCTGGACTTATTCATTCCATAACCGGAAGCCTATATTTCCCACTTCCCTTCACCCATTTTGCCCCCCTTCCCCTCTGGTAACCCATCAGTTTGTTCTTTATATTTATAGGTGTGATTGTTTTTGTTTGTTTATTCTTTTGTGTACTTAGGTTCCACATAGGAGTGAAATCTTGTGGTGTTCATCTTTTTTTAGACTGACTTAGTTCTCTTAGCATAATGCCCGCTAAGTCCATCCATGTTGTCACAAATGGCACGATCTCATCCTTTTATTTGGCTGAGCAATATGCCATTTGTATGTATCTATACTTATCTATACCACATCTTCCTTATCCCCTTGTCTATCGATGGACACTCGGGTTGCTTCCATATCTTGATTATTGTAAGACTGTCGATGTTTTTAATCTTTGATGAAATCCATTGTCATCCATCAGCTGTGAAGCAAAGAAGTCAGAGGCTTTCGATGGTCGAGGGGAAAGTGATAACACTCTTCCAGAAGGATAGTTTGGAATATGTATCAAAATGTTCGTTGTGTCTATCTTGACCCAGTATTCTCCCTTCTAGGAATTTACCCAGAGACAATCTCGCAAATAATGATGGGAAGTAAGAGTTTCATCAGAGCACTATGTACAGTGTCAACAAATTATAATTTTTGACTGTCCATCAGTAGGGACTGGTTAAGTAAGTTACATAGAGACAATGCTACACTATACTCTAATTATAAACAACGACAGACATCTGTGTGTACGGAGTGACAAATAGCATGTTACAGAACAGCATCTGAAATTGCATGTGAAGGCTGAACAGTAAGATACCTAAAAAGATGTTCACCAGAGCGCTGTCACCAAGTGGCGGTTGACTTTTGCTCCCAGCTTTGAACTTTTGGGGGTTATTTTACGAGCAAATAAGGATTATTATTGTAAAGATAATAAAGCGGTTTCAAAATTAAATTTCTTGGTAGGAATCACCCCTTCCACAGAGATGCTACCACACCCCCAGGACCCAGTTACACACTCCCTCCTCTGAATTTATTACCATTGGTTTGGTATGATGCTATGTGAAGGGGGCAGAGGGTGCCATGGGAGGTGACCACATCGTGACCGTAAGTGGAAAGGGAGACCCTTTCTGTTCTTTCTGCGTAGGTCCTCTCCACCACACCATCAACGTAAGCAACTTATGTGTTGACCCAGGAGGTTGCTTTTTACTCCTGTAAATTAAATTAAACAAATGTGATTGCATGCATGCTGTTCATTTTGTATACAATCTGTATCTTCCTCCTTATTCCCTTAGGCACCAATAGCCAAATGCAAAATAGGGCCATATTTTCATGTAAACACACTGCATAAAAATTATAAATGATATCCCAAATTGAAGTGTAAATTAGGCTGTGGTTATCTTTTCTACTGGTTTCTCCCATCAGTGTGGATAATCCAGAGCTATTTAGTAGAACCGAATAGTAAGTAAGTGTCCAGGCTTGGCTTGCTGAGACATTTCCGTTGGGCAATCAGCCTTTTTGGCTCTTGCTCCACATTTGTATTTGAGCCAGAGTTTTTCCTCATAGTCCTTCTAAGAGGTAAGTATTTCACATGTCTTTTTTTTTTTTTTTTTAAGCTTCTTTATTTTTGAGAGAGAGCGTGAGCTAGGGAGGGGCAGAAAGAGAGGGTGACACAGAATCCGAAGCAAGCTCCAGGCTCTGAGCTGTCAGCCCAGAGCCCGACGTGGGGGCTCGAACTCACTGACTGCGGGATCGTGATGAGTTGAAGCCAGACTCTTAACCGACTGAGCCACCCAGGCGCCCCACGTCTTTCACATGTCTTACCCTTATTTTTTTTTTTTTTCTAGAACTTCCTAGGAGTCATGACAGTGCTGCTGGTTTGTGAGTTCTTTTAAAAGAACAAAATATGTTCTTTATGGTTCCATTTTTTCCCCAAGATAAAACACATACGGCTGAGTTATCCACAGCCAAAAGAGAAAATTCTAAAGCGAAAGCCAGTCATTGTTAAAACAGAAGATGAGCGGGGCTCAAATATCACAGTGTTCCCTGTGGGAAATGGAAAAAGAGCAAAATCAGGGAGCCCATCGTGTTCTGATAGGTCACTGACAGCTGATTCACAGGGTCCAGAGAAAGTCCTGGGAAGGGATATGATTAAGATGATAAATGATGTGAAGTTTGAAAGAATGACATTTCTAAAAGAAAATAAATATAAATGATGCCCTTTGACCCAGCCAGAAGTCAAGGCAGTGCTTACCAATTTTGCCTTTCCCGTGTGCCTCGTCTGAACCCTGGTGGTGCCCCTCCGTTGCCCCACTTTCTGCTAGTTTAACAATTCAGCTGTGAGCCTTTCCTTTGCTGTCTCCTCCTCTCCCAGACACATCCACGGATCTCCCCCGGACCGCCTTACACGGTAACTTTCTACCGTCAGATTTAGAAATCAATTCAAAGAGGGGGGTGTGAATGAGCAACTCTAGAACAGCCATCAGATCAAGGGAGGAAAATCTTTGACTTAAAACAAAGAGAAGAACATTAAATAGTAGAACAAGAAGGCAAAAGGTGTCTTTTGAAAAAGACAAAAGACGCTTCCTGTTGGAGAGGATTCAGGGTCGGGGCACTGTGGGTATCAAATCGCCCCAACAATTTCGGAGAAACCTCCTCATGTCTGCTTCTCAGTGCCCTCCCAGAAAGTAGCCAGATGACCAATGAAGTAAGAGCCCACTGTGCGTATAACAGCATCCATTCTGTCACTGAGTCACAAGCCAGCAGGTAATGCTATCCCCATTTACAGGAGTGAAAACTGAGTGCCAGGGTGTTTGTCTTGCCCAGAATGACACAGCTCATTAGTGCAGAGCGCAGCTCCGTCAGAGAGGTCGTTTCTTGACTCACAACCCAGTCCTTTTTCTAGAAGAGATGCCACTGGCTTTCTAGAATCCCTAGAGCCTAGAATCTACTTGTTACATTCGTCTTTCACCTCTGAGTAAGTCACAGAAACCTCTTCAGTGACTCACTGGTTCCCATCACCAAATAAATTACTCTTGTGGTGAACTCACACAATGGTTGAATTATGGTTTCCTTTCTGGAAAATCGGGATATGTCAAAACTGAGAGGCAGTCGGAGTCATATAGGACGTGTACCAACCTCTTTCAAGGGGCGCCCGGGTGGCTCAGTCAGTTAGGCGTCCAACTTTGGCTCAGGTCATGATCTCACGGCTCGGGAGTTCGAGCCCCGCATCCGGCTCTGTGCTGACAGCTCAGAGCCTAGAGCCTGGAACCTTCTTCGGATACTGTGTCTCCCTTTCTCTCTGCCCTTCCCCTGCTCATGCTCTGTCTCTCTCTCTCTCCCTCTCAAAACTGAATAAACATTAAAGATTTTTAAAAATAAAATAAAACAAAACTCTCATCCAAGCATCTTGGATTTACCTCTCAATATACAGTCAACTTTTCATGTGGAGGAAAAAAAAAAACAGCTTTATGCTGATAATAGTAAACAGCAGCTAATCCAATATTATGAACACTGGACTTCAGAATTCAGGGAGGGCCTCTCTGTTATATTGTTCATGTGTTCACACATACATCTTCTACTCCCTCTGGTGTCCTCCAGGTATACCTTTACCCATCCCCAACTAGCTGCTATATCTGTGGCCTAGGACCCAGCGATAGTGTTGCCTGTAATGAAATGGATCAACACAAGCCACTGGAAGCCAAGTACGTTAGCCAGCTCATGCTGCTATAACAAAGCACCATGGACCCAGTGGCTTAAACAAAGAAATGCATTTCTCACTGCTCTGCAAGCTGGGAAGTCCGAGATCAGGCTGCCTGCATGGTCAGGTTCTGGTGGGAGTTCTGTCCCTGGTTTATAGATGGCCACCTCCATGCTGTGACTTTACATGGCAGATGGAGAGAGATCTCTCTCATGTCTCTTCTTATAAGGGTGCTAATTCCCCTTCACAAGGGTTCAACCCTCATGACCTAATTACCTCCCAGAGGCCCCACCTCTAAATACAATTACATTGAGATTGAGGCTTCCACGTTTGGACTGGGGTGGGGGAGGACACAGACATTCCATTCACAGCATCATAATATGGAAATTTCTTGAGTGTGTGCTTGGGAACCGGTGTGTTGATCCCAAATACTTCCCAACATTAGAAGAAAGACGAGATTCACAAGGATTCACCCTGCGGTGTTTGTTCAGACTTTAGAGGTGAGGTGTAGAATGTCCCAAGGGTTCCACTAGGGAAAACAGGCACATGATTTCTTCTATTGGGAGTGTGCACCAAGTTTGACCTTGTCAAAGATACTGTTGCTCCATGGGGGCTGCAACCTGGCTGTGCCCTCGACAATTAATCCTGCTTTGTTTCCTTGGGGTGGAGGGAGGAACAGGCAGAGCCAGTCAAAGAGGCTTGAAATTGATTCCAAGTAGTATTGTTAAATAGACCAGGACTGCTGAGAACTAGGTGTGAGTGCTCCGCTTTGGATGCAAAGGATAAATGCAGTGGGTGTCACAGGCAGAATAGTAATTATGTCATCTGTCTTGTCGAAGAATTTGACTATAGTAATTGCAACATTTTCTCCCATCATTGAAGCTTGTAATTATAGTGCAACTAACAGGATTATGTGCTAACTTGGGCTGTTTTAATCACCTCTTTTACTCTGAAATGCAATGGTAAAATTCCATTCTTTTCAACATCTGTTGTCTTATAACAGTTCGGTACGAAGGAGGCAGAGATGCTCTGGGCATTTTATAATAGAGGACTTTAGGTAAAGCAGACGTGAGGCTTGACGAGAAAGCATAAACAGCAAGGGAGTTTTCAATTTCCAACCCAAATAAAATTTTCTCTTTGAAAGCAAATCATTTGGGGTTTTTTTGTTTCAAAGATGGCAGATGTTTTATGCAATTTGGCAATGGCTGCAGCCCATACTTGATATGCGTTGAAGGAAACTTTCAGCTATAAAAATCAACCTAGGACTGATTAAGAAAACCCTTCCGCTCAACCTAATGAGCAGGTTGGGGTTAATTAATGCCTAGATATTAAGCTGTGTGTCAGGATGTCACCTTTCACGTGTAAGGCTCATTAAGATGCTCGTTACGTATGTTTATCTTTCCAGAGATCCCATAACAAACTCAAGGGTTATCCAAATACTTTGTTTATACAGGAATAAAGGAACATTGGACACTGTGTGAAATACGGGGGCTGATGGCTGAGGTAGAAACCTCCCTGGATTCTTCCCTTGTAACATTCTCTTAGAGTGTTGTTTCAACAAAACGAGGGCTTCTAGGATATTAATATTACATGGAACCGACCCAGATCCACACATCTGGTCTGAAAGTGGGCGCTTACTACTTAGCTCCAATACAGGCTACATTACATATTCATTCCTGTTGTACAGATGCCCAGAGAGGACTCTGCTGTCCGGAGGAGTGTAGTTATAACTCAGCAAGTGCATTTGTGATCCTAAAACAACAGCAGCAAAAGGAGGCAATCGAAGAACAGCCTGTTTTCCTGAAAGGAACATTGTGGAATAAGTGCAATATCACCTTTAGAGGTGATAGAAAAATCCCTAGATTAGATCTGCTTAAAACTAGCAAGGCCAGACATAAACAACTTAGTTGTCAGGGTGGTGTAGACAAGGAGCTGTGTGGCAGCAGATAAAATGATAGGAGACGGGAACACGGCCCAGCCCCATCTCTCCCTCACCCAGCTGTCCTACAAAGCCTCACTTTTTTAACTGAACTATAGCTGACGTACAATGTTAGATCAGTTTCAGGTATGGAACGGATTCGACAATTCTATACATTGCAAAATACCACAATAAGTGTTATTATCATCTGTCACCATACAGTGTTATTAAAATATTATTTGTATTCTCTGTGCTGTACTTTTCATCCCTGTGACTAGTTTATAACTGGAAGCTGGTACCTCCAAAGTTACATGTGTGGGGCCCCTTCCCCCAATGCCTTGGACAGATAGACTGGTTAACTATGCAGCAGCCCCCAGCGAGGCGCCCCCTTGCGGTCGCTTTCTGGAAATTCGACTATTCACATTTGCCCAGGAAGGATGTTGACAAACATCTGAACAAGTATGATCCAGGGGAAGGAGGCTGTGATTATAATTTAGCAGGCTAGCTTCAGGCCAGCTGGATCGTGTCGTTAAAAGGTAAATGGAGGCACGGTCAAGGTTTTCAAGCGTTTGTTTGAGCATACATCGATTCAAATGAGGCAGCACAAACCAAAGTGAGTAGGAGTGCTCAACCCACAGGAGCTGGGGCAAGGTTTCATAGAGAAGATGCTGAAGCAAAGCAAATAAATTGTTTGGTCATGTGGGTTCCCAGATAGCTGGTCTCCAGGGAGAGTGTGCTGGCCCAGTGGAACATTCCAGTCCACTTGGCAGTTACAGTTTGATTATCAATCAGGGGGCTGCTGTGGCATAAAAATTCTGTGGCCAGACAGCTTAGCTTCAAATTCTGGCTTTCTCGGGGCACCTGGCTGGCTCAGTCAGTCAGTTAAGTGTCTGACTTCGGCTCAGGTCGTGATCTCAAGGTTTGGGAGTTCAAGTCCTGCGTCAGAGCCTGGAGCCTGCTTCCAATTCTGTGTCTTCCTCGCTCTCTGCCCCTCCCCCACTCATGATCTGTGTGTGTGTGTCTCTCTCTCAAAAAATGAATAAATATTTAAAAAAATTCTGGCTTTCTCTCCAAGGGACCTTGGGCAAGTTTTTTAACTCTTGTGCCTCAGTTTTCTCATCTGTGAAGTGGCTTTAAGAATATTACTTAAGGGACACCAGGTTGGCTCTGTCGGTTAAGCATCTTACTCTCGATCTCAGCTCAGGTCATGATCTCACGTTCCATGAGTTCAAGCCCTGCACTGGGCTCTGTGCTGACATCGTGGAGCCTGCTTGGGATCCTCTCCCTCTCTCTCTGCCCCTCCCCTGCTTGCGCTGTCTCTCTCAAAATAGATAAACAGTTTTTTAAAAAGAAGAAGAATTTCTGGAAAAATTTGGAAGCTAGGTCAGTTTTAAAAATCCGTAGGGAATGTATGTGGCTTGTATACGCTGGAGGCTCTAAAACATTTTTTTCACTCATTTATGGAATGTTTTTAACATTCTACGGAAGATTAAGACCTTGAATGTACGGAAAGGACCTCATCTGCCTGCTGTATACTTACCCCGCCTGTAGCCCATAATAAGCACTTGCAGGCGGAACCACGTAATTGGCAGGAGGCATTAATGCACAGGCCGTTCATCTGCCCAGCACGTGACCCAGACCTTGGGTTAAATGAGCTGGGAACTTCATCTTCCTGTTAGCCAGTGTATCTCAGCCCTCTGCCGCCTCCCACTTGTCTCGTCCTCGAAAACCCCTGGGCTTGAACGAGGGGGATAGTTCAGTGCGCAACTGCCTCGTGTCAGCAGGGCTTCAGGTAAGAGTGGAAGGAACGGAGGACAGGGAGCATTCTGGTCAACAGCAACTCCCTGCACAGGGGAGTGGCCGCTGTGAGTTAAAATGTGTGCTTAGAACTGCTAGGAATTGACCCAAGGGACACAGGAGTGCTGATGCATAGGGGCATTTGTACCCCAATGTTTATAGCAGCACTTTCAACAATAGCCAAATGATGGAAAGAGCCTAAATGTCCATCAACTGACGAACGGATAAAGAAGATGTGGTTTATATACACAATGGAATACTACTTGGCAATGAGAAAGAATGAAATCTGGCCATTTGCAGCAACGTGGATGGAACTGGAGGGTATTACAGTAAGTGAAATAAGTCAGGCAGAGAAAGACATATGTTTTCACTCATATGTGGATCTTGAGAAACTTAACAGAAGACGGGGGGGGGGTGGTGGGTAGGGGGAAAGAAAAAGTTACAGAGAGGGAAGGAGGCAAACCATAACAGACTCTTAAATACTGAGAACAGTATTTCTCAGGGGTTGATGGGGGGTGGGGGAGAGGGGAAAGTGGGTGATGGGCATTGAGGAGGGCATCTGTGGGGATGAGCACTGGGTGTTGTATGGAAACCAATTTGACAACAAATTATATATAAAAAGATAATAAGATAAAATAAAATGTGTGCTTAGAGGGGCACCTGGGTGGCTCAGTCAGTTAAGCATCCTGCGTCTTGATTTTGGCTCAGGTCGTGATCTCACGGTTCATAAGTTCGAGCCCCGTGTCTGGCTCTGCACTGAATGCATGGGGCCTGCTTGGGATGCTCTCGCTCTCTGTCTGTCTCTGTGTCTCTCTCTCTACCTACCCCTCCCCCACTCGTGCTCTCCCTCTCTCTCTCTCAAAAATAAATAAACAAGAAAAGTGCACTTAGAGTACATAACTTATGTGTGTGATACAAAATATGCTAATAACATGTGTTCTGTTGAGGAATATGAACTGACTCACTACGTGGTCATGAGAGGGGAATTGCAATCAAACAATTCACAATAATAATACTGAATACAATCCCACTGGCCTGCCCAGGGCCAGCACTCGGCTTTACCCGCCTAGAAGTGGATTAGCAGAGTAATGAGAAGCTAGCGGCCTGGGGACTCCACTCATCACGCAGTGGAGAACAGAACAGGGATGTCTGGACCTTCCCTGCTGGCTCCTCCTTCCTCTCTGGAGGTTGACCCGCCATCCCTGGGCCACATCCCTTTCCCCAAAGGCACATTTGAAACCCGGTCTCCTCTGGGTTTGCACAGACCCCGTCTCTCCGGGTCGGGAACGGCCTGTCCTTGGCCTGGTCCACCCAGCCGCCTCTGCACCGGACCCACGGGAGCTGGCCACTAACCGACACCTGTGCTGTGTCCCCCGCAGGTCTCCCAGGCAGCTGCGGACCTCCTGGCCTACTGCGAAGCCCACGTACGCGAAGACCCTCTCATCATACCAGTGCCTGCGTCAGAAAACCCCTTCCGAGAGAAGAAGTTCTTTTGTACCATTCTCTGACTCCGTTCGTTATGAAGCGTCTCCTTGTGCATCAGGAAACTCCCGGGTAGAGCCCGCATGTTCTTAGCGTTGGGGGTTCCAGTCACCCCCGTCCCCGGCCTCTCTTCATCGGT
Source organism: Puma concolor (assembly GCF_028749965.1). Taxonomy (NCBI): domain Eukaryota; kingdom Metazoa; phylum Chordata; class Mammalia; order Carnivora; family Felidae; genus Puma; species Puma concolor. Next base: position 13,107,548 of record NC_141677.1, read on the forward strand.
TTTCTTCTCTGCGTTCGATTTCACTACTTCTTGCCCTTCTCGTGTTATTTGCGTCATCGGCAAAGAAAATCGACGTTTTTGTAACAAATAACAAATAAGTATGGGTTTAAGGGTTGCGTTTCTTTCTAAACAGCAACTCCCGTATTTGAATACATCGAGCTAATACATTGTACATTCAATACTACAGTATTTATTGAATAAGATAATTTATTGAAAAGAAAAACCGTACTTGGCAATCCCCCCTTCACAAATAATTCACTATCGAATGAGAGCAGTTTGACCAACGAGAACACATGGGTAAATGTTCCTCTCTTTTCATCCACCAGCTCTATGTTCCCTGCTTTTCCGTCCTCCTGTTAGGAAGGAAATGACCCACAGCATCAAAGGGTTTCCCTAATATGTGTCTCACTGGGACCGTGTGGCCCGAACCCCGATGGGGACGCAGGTCCCCATTTCCCCCTGATTATCATGGGCCACTTGGGAGGTGGGCCTCCTACGAATGTGGACACCGGGTGAATATTGCAGCAAGCTTAACTGTCAATGTGCCCCAGCTGGGCCAGCCAGGGGCACCGGCTCCCCTCTCCATGGGCCACCCCTTCCTGCTCCCCTTTTCTGGCTCCTCCTCAGTCGTTCTAACACGGGCTGCACGGGGCCCCGCGGAGTTTCACCAGGGTGGCCCAGCACAGTGATCCGCAGGGGCAGCAGCTCACTAACGCGCTGTCCGCTGATCTGAGCGTTGACACGTATTCACTTATTCCGTCCTCCGGCAATCCGTAAAACGCCACGAGGGCATGTCTGTTTTACAGAGAGGAAGACGGAGGCACGGAAAGATTCTGTGCTTTCCCCAAGGCGATCGTTAGTAAGCAGGAACACCGGGGCTTGAGCCTGGCCCCAGGGCTCCCTGAACCCCCGAGCCACGCTGCCTTTCGGCTCCACCCGTCTGCGGGTAAACAGGCCTGCAGAGCGCCTGTACCACAGGCTGTGCGGCACCTTCGCCGGGCCCACTCTGCAGCAACACCTGTCCCCCCATCTTTGCCAGGAGGAGGCATGTGGGTGCACGTAGCTTACGGACGATGATAGATATGCGGATGCTCCAGCGGCAGGCCGGACGGCTCTTGGTTTTTCTGAGTCAAACTTGCAGACCCTGCCTGAAACAAAAATGACAGAGGAGAATAAACCATGGGGATAGAGAGCTCCTTGTCCAAGTTTGTGAGGTTCCTCTTGTGTAGAAACTGCCTCACTCCCTGGCGCTGACAGCAGCTGGCTGTGTGATGCGGGGCAAGCCGCTGTGTGCCTGGAAGGTTCTGACCTGCTAATCGGGGATAACGGTCATTGCTCCTCCTGCCTTTCTGTCTGGGAGGGCACGGAGAGGTGCTCCATGGATGGACGCTCTGATGTATCATTTAAATAAATTACTAAATGCCGCAATGTAATAGTGGCAGGAAAGCAGGGCTTCAACGAGGCCCCGGTTCGGCCGGAGGAATACTGTCAAATTGCCCACAAAAAGCCAAATATAATTTCAGATCAGTTAATAACTTGCCACCTTGCAAATGGCTTTAGTGCATTTTTATTCTTCGCTTCTTTTCCTGAAAGCTGCTCTTTATTTCACTAAAGCTCACTCACACAACTAGTGAGGTCAGAAGCTGTGTGCTCAGACTGTGCGGAGTTGTATGCCGTGTGTGATAATAAGACTTCAAACCCTTCTGTATCTCGGTTTACGACCAGGATCTCTTTATTCTGTGGTCCATGTCAACATCATTAACCTGATAAAGCAAAGCACAATTCATAAAAGCGCATCAGAGAAACCGAGAAAGTGGGGCAGCACGGAGGCTGGCTAAATCGGGTCAGGAAGAAAACTGTGCTTCTAGGCTTCCTCTGAACTTTCTCTCCTTTGTGTTTAACTTTCACTGTCTCTCCTTTCTCCCCCTTTGTCCTTTTCCTCCTCTCTTCCTTACCTTCCTCCGCGAGATGCTTTTTTGCCTTTGTACTCATACCTTTTCCTCCCAAACTTGCGGCAGTGTGGGTGGTTTGTCCCTTGTCCCTTCTAAAGTGTCCCTGAACTCAGTGCCATCTTCCTAAAGGCAAGGTCATGCACGTGGGCTATGAGATACACAAACATGTGAATGAGCCCTTCGCCCCGCTAGCAGTCACCGGGGAGTGAACAAAAGGGGGTGCCTCTGCAGTGGACAGTTGTCACTTTGTGATCGCAGTCCGGCCAGCATCTGACCTCCTTTCCTATAGGGGGAGATCATCCCCTACACATAAACTTAGTGGGGTGCAGTAGAACTCCCGTTCACTGTGGATGCTGGAGGGGGGACGTCTTCCCTGTCTCTCAGGGGCACCCCCTTTCCAGCACCAGACTGGCCAGGGAGGGGCCAGTGACCTGACGCGAACTGCTAGGACTCCTTTGCCTGGGCCTATAAGCTCAGAGCAAATGGCACAGCAGTGAAAAGATGCTGAGATTCGTTTTATGGGATCTGCGGTGGTCCAGCAGGGAGGCATCCTGGACAGGCAGGGATTCTGTGCCCACTGCTAACAGTGTCCAGGGATGGCAGAGTCCTGAGTAGACCATTCCTGCTCCATTGCTTGGTCCCACAAGCTGTCTCGCGCCCCTCCCCCCACATCCTTCTAGGTCCCCTTTCTAGCTCCTTTCTAGCCTCCACGCTCCATCCAGTAAATTTCTTATTCCTCCATGAAATAGCCTGGGTTGGATGTACCGATCCTATGATCTAAAAACCCCGTATGTCAAGGGCAAAACCCAGCAAGCTGATCTATGCTGTTGCAAGTAGCGGACTATTAATTACTCTTTGGGGGATGGGAACCAGAAGGAGCACAAGGGGAACTTCTTGGGATGTTCTGTTCCTTGACCTGGTTGCTGGTGACCTGGGTGTGTCCGGTGTGTGAAAATTCTTCGAGCTGTACCCTTCTGATTGTGCGCTTTTCTGTATGTATGTTACACTTCAATAAAAACTTAGTTTTTGTGGCTAGCAATCAATCCTACTGGGTTCTTGTTTTGTCTCGTTTTTTTTTTTTATTTTTTTTTCAACGTTTATTTATTTTTGGGACAGAGAGAGACAGAGCATGAACAGGGGAGGGGCAGAGAGAGAGGGAGACACAGAATCGGAAACAGGCTCCAGGCTCCGAGCCATCAGCCCAGAGCCTGACGCGGGGCTCGAACTCACGGACCGCGAGATCGTGACCTGGTTGAAGTCGGACGCTTAACCGACTGCGCCACCCAGGCACCCCTTGTTTCGTTTTTTGACACTTCGCTCAACTTTTTACACCTCTTTAGGTACTCCATCATTAATGGAGCATTTACGAGTGTATTTGACAACATTTTGAAATTTGAAATACGTCTAATCCGCAGCTATCTGGCCAGAGAACCGGCTTTCAGCAGAAGGCAGATGGTTCCTTGGCAGTCAGATGTTCGAGTGCCATGCTGTGCCAGCCGTGTCTTTTGGGGAAACAGTGAGGAATCCCGCTGAGAATTCCCACTTGGATCAGCCTCTCTGTAAATGAGGCCGGTGACGTCCCTCCCGGCCCCTCCTGCCTCCTGACCATCAGGAGTGAATGCAGGGGGTGGCCGGCCACAAAACCCTATTCTCAAACACCACCTCTGAAGGAAGGAACGGCAGCAAAGGCACCAGCTGGCCCCACGACAATGGTGCATCTTCCAAACGCAGCCCCCGGCCGCCCACCCCGTAGACACACGGAGACAAACATGGACTTTTCAACTGGGCTCCCGCTTCAAGGTCCCCTTCCCAGCCTCTGATTGCTTCTGAGGGTCCCCCAGCGCTGTCTCCTTTGCTCCCAGCTACCACGTGGCCAGTGTCCTTGCAGAGAGTGAACGTTGAGTCCCAGGGTGATCACAGACTAGCTTCGCGCTGGGACTCCCGCTACACGAGTCAAGACATCTTCCCGTTGATTCTGAACTCCAGCCCCCACGGAACACAATGCTGAGTCCAGGAATTGTCAGCAGCCTCCTTCCGAGGAAGCCGCGGGAGGCGCACAAAGGTCGAAGGAATTTTGTTCTGGTGACTCTTTAAATTCAAGATGAAAATAATAATAATAATGGCAATAATTAACATTTTGACCTGGAAAGAATAGGGACCATGGAGATAGCTCAGACTATTTATTCACACTCCCATTTCCTTCAGCTCTTCAGGATGTTGAGAAGATGCCAGATCATGGGTATCTTTTATGGGGGACCAGAAGGAGGCTCCCTACCCTGGCCCGGGAGCTTCGTCCCCTGGGGGCCATGCCTCTCGGCCCTCCCCGGGTTGCACAGCCAGTAGTGGACCATAAACTAGGCGTGTACCCAGGTTCAGTGTTTCTGGAGATAAGTGTGGATGAGCCAGTGTCAACCCCCATGGGTCAGAACCGAACATCCCATCCGGGTTCTGATAAAACCCTTACACCTGATTCTGTTTTAGCTGTAAGTCACTAGTACTAACTTTTAAAATTTTCAAGCCCGTGTATGGTAATTAACCACACACTGATGTTACTGTAACCGCTTACCTTCAAGGATTCTCATTTGAAGGAGTGGCCTCTATCAGCCCAGCCTGCCCTGGCCTCCACTAACTCCCCAGAGTGGCTTTCACACCTCACTCCCCCTCCAAACCCTGTGCTCATCCACACTGGCCATTATTCAAGCCTACCTCACCAACCCTGATCCCTGCTGCCACAGAGCCTTTGCACCTGCTGCTAACTCTGCCTAGTACACCCTTCACTCCTCCCTTTGCCAGGTCTACTTACTTTTTAGATCTCAGCTTGAACGTCAGTGAGGGTTCAAGCTTTCCTGACCCCTCCGACCAAGTCAACGGTGTTTATAGGTTCTTACTGCGCTGTGGAGCTCTCCATACAGCGCTTTTTTTTTTTTTTTTTTTTACATTTGTATATGTGATCACTCTGCCCATCTGCTTCCCCAGCTACACTGTAAACTCCATGAGGGCAGAGCGTTTATTCACAGGTAGCCTCAGCACCTACCATATCCGCTGACACATGAGAGGCACTCCATAAGCATTATCTACATAAATGCATGCAAGTCCCTGCTAGTCGTTTCTCGACACCAAGTGCTTCTCTTTCAGGGTTCTCCAGAAGCTGCTAACTCCTGAAAGAACCCTCCGAAGACCCCGTGAAACAGAACCCAAGGGAGGGAGGGAGGAAAGCCGTTATTTGTTGAGTGTTTACATCTGCCAGGCACCAAGCCAAGGAGTTCACTTTTTAATCCTCTTAACCACGGTGTTGTGAGATTTACTGCCCTTATTCTGTACATGTCTATTCCTCATAGGTATTTGAGGAAGCTTAGTTCAAATGAAGGAACTTGCCCAAAGTCAGACAAGTTCTAAGGGGCTGAATTTGATCCCAGTCAGTGCCCCTGACTTAACGCCTCCATACTGCTGCCTGGAGTCAAACCAAAAGCCTCAGAGACAAGTCTCCAGCTCCTCCATCCCACATTAGAAAAGATACATAAAAGTTTGGGACACTTGGGTGGTTTAGTCGGTTAAGCATCCGACTCTCGGTTGCGGCTCAGGTCACGATCTCACAGTTTCATGAGTTTGAGCCCCCCATCGGGCTCCATGCTGACAATGCAGAGCCTGCTTGGGATTCCCTCTCTCTCCCTCTCTCTCTGTCTCTCTCTGCCTCTCCCGCACTTGCACTGTCTGTGTCTCTCTCAAAATAAAAAATAAAATAAAAGCTACTAGGAAACCATGAAGCATACTCTTGACTTTATGGAATGGTCACGCTTTCTGGCTGTTTAAAAACCATACAGCACCTGCATGCTGAAAAGGCACCCTCACCCTGCACAGCTAAAGCGGGTTCCATTGCGGTAATTAAGGTCAGGGTAGGGCTGCTGCTGGATCAGCAAAGAAAGAAGGTTTGAGGAGGAAGGAAACATTGTTTCGTGAACCATGAAGGTTAGTGAAGGTCACGTTGGTCAATTTAGTTCACTCCTAATACCCATTGTTTGGAGTAGGGGGTATTTAAGTGTTTCAGTGAGAAAAGCAACCTATTATTAACCATGGCCAGGTGCGTATACAAGTATTCATTGTCTGACTTTTCTTTCCAAGTTATTTGGTAAAATTCTTATCATTTACTTGGAGCTTTTACATTTTTTATTATACTTTCTTTTTCGCTTTTAAGTTAGACTTCATTCAACTCAAGAATAAGCCAATCCTTAGGGCAGAATAAAAGAAACCATTGTCCCTGATGACGTCAGTGCTTTGCAGCTGACGCTGCTCTTAACACTGCCTGTTTTCTGATCAAGTAACTTGCTTCATCTGAGCCCTTTCTGGTCTCTGACACTGGAAGTACGGATCCACAACGGCACATCTTGCTTTGGTGAAAATGACATAGGAACGAGACAATGCAAGAAGAAACGAGGGGCCCGCTTGGTAGACAAGTAATGATCAAGCCAGGAGTTATTTTAGGAGATTAAAAAAAAAAGAAAGCAAAACAAAACAAAAACAGAGTACTGAGGAACCTGACTCTGGAGTCAGAGGGACTCGGGTTCAAATCCTGGCTCTGTCACTTACTAGCCCTGCCGTTGCTCTGAGCTCTCATTCCCTCTAGTGAACTGAAGATAACACCACTCGTGAGCGTTCAGTGAGATAGCATGACTAGTTAGCATTGTCTGGAATGCAATACATGCTCAACAAATAGGGGACTAAACTATATTTACCCTGTTCACAATTATTGTGGAAACAAGACCAGACAGAGACTCGGAATTTACAATAAGACTGTCATTTACAATAATGCTTTGAAAGAAAGAGAAGGTAAAAACTTATCAGCCTGTAACTGGGCATCCATTACATTCCAAAACCTTAACACATCAAAATTATAAGTTTTTTTTTAAAGTTTATTTATTTATTTTGAGAGAGAGAGAGCATGAGACAGGAAGGGGCAGAGAGAGAATTCCAAGCAGGCTCCATGCTGTCAGCACAGAGCCCGATGTGGGGCTCAATCCCATGAATGGTGAGATCGTGACCTGAGCGAAAAAATCAAGACTCAGACGCTTCACCGACTGAGCCACCCAGGCACCCAGGCTGGTATGTATGTATGTATTTATTTATTTATAGAAAGAGAGAAAGCATGAGTGACCAGGGGAGGGTCAGAATCCCAAGCAGGCTCCATTCTGTCAGCACAGAGCCTGAGGTGGGGCTCAAACTCACGAACCATGAGATCATGACCTGAGCCAAGATTCAGAGTGAGACAACCAACTGAGCCACCTGAGTGCCCCTATAGGCTGCTTAATACATGAAAACAACCAAGGACTTGTACATTCCAGAAACTGCTTTATGGGGCAGAGACCTCGTGATATGCAGGGAAGGCAGGCCCTCAGCGTAACCGGCAGTGCGGAAGGTGGTCAGGTCTGTTGGTGTAAGTTTACAAACTTTCAGATTGCTGTTTGAAAGGGTGATGGTAACATTCATTTGAAGGAGGTCAAAGTATTTGTCTGGTAAAACACTCAGAGTCTCGGAAGGGATCCCAGTATTCACCCAAGGAAGTGAACCGTTAAGGGCTCTCTGGAACTTTACTTTGTAACTACTACTAAGAAGGGCTGTCTTTTTGTGGTGAGCTGTTTCCTCTCCATCTGTTATCTTCCTCTGGCAATTTTGAATGAATACACACTGGACTAAGATACCAAAGGCTGGGCCCATACTTCGTGATGCCAGGTCCCCATGGAGTTATAGCTCCAGCTAGGCTAGCCCGGAGTGCCCACCTGCCCCAGCCTGTCCACCTGCCCACCTGCCCCAGCCTGATGGTGGGGAAGGGATGGCTGTTAGGGAACTTGGCAGTGTCCAGGCACAAATTACTTAATTGATGTTGTGGACTGAATTGTGTCTCCTGGAAATTCATATGCTGAAGGGCTAACCCCCGGGACCTCAGAATGTGACTGTGGTGATGGGGTCTTTATAGAGGTAATCAAGATAAAATGAGGTCTTTAAAAGGGACCTAATCCAACATGATGGTGTCCTTCTATGAGGAGATTAGGACATAGACACACACACAGAGGGGATGACCCTGGGAAGACACAGGGAGAAGGTGGCCATCTGCAAATCAAAGAGAACAACCTCAGAAGGAACCAAACCCACCGACATCTTGATTTTGGATTTCTATCCCACAGAAGTGTGAGAAAATAAATGTCCGTTGTTTAAGCCACCCAGTCTGTGATGCTTTGCTATGGCAACCCACCTCCTAAGCACTTTGCAAGTCCTCTTAACCTGTGAGCAGGATTAAAACCATTTTAAAGGTGGCAGAATGAGGCACAAAGATATCAAGGGACCAAGCGACTTGCCAAAGTCACCTGACAGGAACAGGCAAGGCTGGGACCTGGGCAGTCTAATGCCAGAGTGCCTGCTCTTAACCACTCTGCCCTGACGCCCCTTGGGGCAGGTGGGAAGTAGTCGATACTTAGGGATCCGGTGAAAATAGTGGACAGCTGAACAGGGAACCAGAGGCGTGGGGGGGCGGGGGGGGGGGGGGGCGCTTGGCAGGTGATGCCGAAGAATCCCAGTGGGTGGTCAGTCATCATGGAGGACAGGAGACACGGGGATGGGGGACCCGCAAAACTTCGTAGCTGGAACAAAGCCACAGGACAGGGTCGCAGGGCCAAGCCCCAGTCGTGACGGGCCTGGCTAGAGCAAGATCCGAAACCATGGGATGTCTGGAGGACTAGAATGTGCCATAAAGAATTGGGGTGGAGACAATCGTAGACCCCTAATCCTGAAAACTGGGACATAGAATAGGCAGGAGAACTCAAGCCTGGAAACTCTGGGGCAGAAGCGTCGTGAGCAGAGCAGGTCGTGGGCAGTGTCCGGAACATCACCGTCTCAGCCAGGTTATGGGTACCACTTTCCGAGTCAGCCTTATCGGGAAGAGTGGGGACAAAACTCCTCAGGTGTGGCCAAGGGTACGTGAGCCCGGATTGCAACTGACCGTATGGGACTCAGGAAACCCACTCAGGAGGCTGGAAGAAGCAGGAGCAGGGAAGAGTGGGGGGAAATTCCATGGGGCAGCCCCAGTATCCTCTGGGGATGTCCCTTCCTGCCTGAGAAGGAGGCAGTATCCATTTTCCTGACACTTGTCGCTGACACTGAGCGCAACCCCACTGATGGAGAAAGGCTTGCAAAAGGTTCTCAGCTGCAAGGGGCAGATTTCCCAGGAGCAAAGTGTTCGTTGATATCGGAGCATCTTGAAAGAGAAGGAGCTTCAATGGCGTGGGGTTCCAACTCAATGTTCCTTGGAACAGCGTTGTCTTCCTACATGTTGGCATCAGCCATTTTTTAAAATATTTTTTTAATGTTTATTTTTGAAAGAGAGAGAGAGAGAGAGTGAGCAGAGGAGGGGCAGAGAGAGAAAGAGAGAGAGAAGCCCAAGCAGCCTCCCTACTTCAAACACAGAGCCCGACGCGGGGCTCGAACCCACAAACCATGAGATCCTGACCTGAGCCCAAGTCAAGAGTTGGATGCTTAACCGACTGAGTCACCCAGGCACCCCATCATCTGCCATTTTTTAAACATCATACAAGCAGACTATTTTTTTTTTTTTAATTTTTTTTTTCAACGTTTATTTATTTTTGGGACAGAGAGAGACAGAGCATGAACGGGGGAGGGGCAGAGAGAGAGGGAGACACAGAATCGGAAACAGGCTCCAGGCTCTGAGCCATCAGCCCAGAGCCCGATGCGGGGCTCGAACTCACGGACCGCGAGATCGTGACCTGGTTGAAGTCGGACACTCAACCGACTGCGCCACCCAGGCGCCCCACAAGCAGACTATTTTTGTTTTGTTGTGTTTTCTGAAGAGGACAGTTATTTGAAGGGATGAACTTCTAAATATCTTGGTTGAAGCGTTCTCCTGTACAGTGTGTCCTGGGTGCAGAATCTGTCCTGATTTTGTTATGAACAACTATGCATTAATAACACTTTTCTTAGTGGGGAAAATGGGTGATGGGCATTGAGGAGGGCACTTGTTGGGATGAGCACTGGGAGTTGTATGTAAACCAACTTGACTATAAATTATATTCACAAAGAAATCATGACAGAAAGAAAGAGAAAGAAAAAAGCATTAAAACATTTTTCTAAAATAACACTTTCCTTCCTACGACTGTTAATGCTGATAAAGCTAGATTGAGATATATATACATGTTCCATTAATCATGAAGACTAGTAGAAAATAAGGCCCCCAAACCTACTGGGGATAAATGAGGCACTCATTTAAGAAAACATTGAGTTTAGGATGTGAATCATGCATCGGTTTCAAGCTGTCAGCACAGAGCCTGGAGCCTGCTTTGGATTCTGTGTTTCCCTTTTTCCCTGTCCCTCCCCTGCTCTTGCTCTTTCTCTCTGTCTCTCAAAAATAAATAAACATTAAAAAGGGTTTATTTTAATTTAAAGTCAGGCACTTAAGGGGCGCCTGGGTGGCGCAGTCGGTTAAGCGTCCGACTTTAGCCAGGTCACGATCTCGCGGTCCGTGAGTTCGAGCCCCGCGTCAGGCTCTGGGCTGATGGCTCAGAGCCTGGAGCCTGTTTCCCATTCTGTGTCTCCCTCTCTCTCTGCCCCTCCCCCGTTCATGCTCTGTCTCTCTCTGTCCCAAAAAAAATAAATAAACGTTGAAAAAAAAAAAATTTAAAGTCAGGCACTAATTAAAAAAAAGAAAACAAAAACATTAAAAAAATTAAAAATTAAAAAAAAAAGAAAGAAAACATTGAGTTTAAGCTTTACCAGCATAACATTTATATTTAAATACACACAAAGAATAAATTCACAGATGATCAAGATAAATTCATTAACAATCAGATATATATATATATATATACATATTTTTTAAACTATCCAGCAAGTTTTTTGACAATTGATATAGTGTATTTTTAAATGAAAAATAAAACCTCGCCATTGAATATTATTATTATTTGTGTCTGCAGTGTCTAATTTCTCACATTGTTCCACTTACTCATACTATATAGCTAAAATACATTTTATACAATATAGGTTTTTTTAAAGTAATTAATTAAAGTAATTAATATAAAAAGTGTGAACGATTTTTCAATATGGCATTTATATCTTAGCTGGAGAGTGTTTGAGTATACTTTTCTACTTAAATAATATTTTTAAATTCCATTGTAGTTAACGTACAGGTGAACAATATGGTGATTCAGCGCGATGAATGTGCTCCGTAATCTCCTCACCTATTTCACCCATCCCCCCCCCACCTCCCCTCCAGTGACCATCTGTTTGTTTTCCATAGTTAAGAGTGTGTTTTTTGGTTTGTCTTTTCTTGTCTTTGTTTGTTTGTTTTGTTTCTTAAATTCCTCGTATGAGTGAAGTCATATGGTATCTGTCTCTCTCCGACTGACTTGTTTCACTTACATTATACTCTCTAGATCCATTCATGTTGTTATAAATGGCAAGATTTCATTATTTTTATGCCTAACATTCCTAACATTCCACTGGAATGCCTAACATTCCATATATATATATATATATATATATATATATATATATATATATTTATATCACATCTTCCTTATCATCTATCAATGGACCCATGGGCTCTTCCATAATTCGGCTATTGTAAATAATGCTGCAATAAACATAGGGGTGCATATATCTTCTCAAATGAGAGTTTTGTGTTCTTTGGGTAAATATCCAGTAGTGGGGCCTAATATGTGATCTATTCTGGAGATTGTTCTGTGGGCACTTGAAAAGAATGTATTCTGCTGTTTCAGGATGGAATGTTCTGAATATATCTGTCAGATCCATCTGGTCTAATGTGTCATTCAAAGCTACTGTTTCCTTGTTGATTTTCTGTTTAGATCATTGTTACAGTCCCCTATTGTTATTGTATTATGATCGATTAGTTTCTTCACGTTTGTTATTAACCGTTTTGTGTATGTTGCGTGCATATACTTACAATTATTGTATCTGCTTGTTGGATTGTCCCCTTTACAATTATGTGCTGTCTTTCTTTGTCTCTTGTTATGGTCTTTTATTTTGAAAGTGTATTTTGTCCTATATGAGTATGGTACCCTGGCTTTCGTTTCACTTCCATTGGCATGATAGATGCTTTTCCATCCTTTCACTTCCAGTCTGCATGTCTTTAGGTCTGAAATGTGTCTCTCAGAGGCGGCATGTAGGTGGGTGTTGCCTTTTTTTTTTTTTTTTTAATTTTTTTTTTTTCAACGTTTATTTATGTTTGGGACAGAGAGAGACAGAGCATGAACGGGGGAGGGGCAGAGAGAGAGGGAGACACAGAATCGGAAACAGGCTCCAGGCTCTGAGCCATCAGCCCAGAGCCTGACGCGGGGCTCGAACTCACGGACCGCGAGATCGTGACCTGGCTGAAGTCGGACGCTTAACCGACTGCGCCACCCAGGCGCCCCTGGTGTTGCCTTTAAAAAAAAAAAAAAAAAAATGTTTATTTATTTCGGGAGAGCGCGAGAGTGCACACACGTGTGTGGGGGGGATGCAAGCGGGGGATGGGCAGAGGAAGAGAGAGAGAGAATCCCAAGCAGGCTCCACTCGCAGCACAGAGCGTGATGTGGGGCTCGATCTCACGAACTGTGAGATCATGACCTGAGCGGAAATCAAGCGTCCAATGCTCAACTTGGGCTGAGCCACCCAAGTGCCCCTGGGTCTTGCTTTTTTATCCATTTCATCACTGCCATGTCTTTTGATGGGGGTGCTTAGTCTACTTACATTCAAAGTAATTATTAAGAGGTATGTGTTTATGGCCATTTTGGTTGCTTTCTGGTTGTTTTGGAATTCTTTTCTGTTCCTTTCTTCTTTTGCTTTCTTCTCTCATGATTTCCAAGTTTTCTTTAGTGGTAGACTTGGGTTCCTTTCTCTTTTTTGGCGTATATCTGTGACTGGTTTTTGATTTGTGCTTACCATTAGGTCTGTATATAACATCTTACACCTGAAGCAGTCCGTATGAAGTTGATCGTGGCTCAAGTTTGAACCCATTCTTTACTTCTCTCCCCCCACATTTTAGTTTTATGGTGTCATAGTGTACATAGACTGATGTGGATGTTATCTAGTTGTACCTGTGAGATGACGTAAGCTTAGGGTCTTCCTTCTCCCCAGAATCTCTATATGTTATATTTTTAGCACTCAGGTAACAGCAATATGTTACCAATTTATTTGCTCACCAAAGCCTTTATTTTTTTAAGAATTATCTAGGAGGGCGGAGCACCTGGGTGGCTCAGGCAGTTGAGTGTCAGACTTCAACTCAGGTCATGATCTCACAGTTCGTGGGTTCAAGCCCCACACCGGGCTCTGTGCTGACAGCTCAGAGCCTGGAGCTGCTTCAGATTCTATGTCTCCCTCTCTCTCTGTCCCTTCCCCATTCGTACTCTCTGTCTCTCTCTCTCAAATAAATAAAACATTTTTTAAAAACGAATTATCTAGGAGGGCATGAGTTTTTTTTTTTAATGTTTATTTATTTCAAGAGAGAGAGAGAGCCAGAGAGGGGCAGACACAGAGGGAGAGAGAGCATCCCAAGCAGGCTCTGTGCTGTCAGCACAGAGCCCGATGAGAGGCTCAGTCCCACAAACCATGAGATCATGACCTGAAATCAAGAGTTGGACACTTCCCCAGCTGAGCCACCCAGGCGCCCCTCACCAAAGTCTTTAAACTGCACATCATTTGTGTGAATTTTCAGCACATTTTACTTCAACATAGCTATTTAATTTTTTAGGACATGTTTGTTTACTGAGTTACCAAATGCTATAATAAACTATCTTTACAGTCTTTGCCTTAATTGGAAGACAAAGAATAGCTATTCCAGAAAAGAAACTCTTTCTAACATCTAGCCAAATGAAATGTGTATAGCAAAAGTAATCAGGGCTAAATTTAGAAGCATTCTAATTTTGTAATATATGCGTCATCACTGTCTGCCTCATAAACAACATCAGATCACACATTTCCTATCAATTATGAGCTAGTTGTTTTAAGGCCTTAATTAGTCTAAGTGATTTTTAAAAATGGCATTACCAATGTATCTGTTGGATCTGGCTGATCTGCTGTTTGAAGTCATGGCAGAAAGGGGCACACGAAGCAGAAAGACTTTGGACCATAAAAATGGGAGAAGCACCAAGAGCAGGTCACAATTACTGAGCATTCAGCATGTACAAGTAAGCATATTTAACTTAACTCCCCCAGAATTTTCCATGAGGTATGCACTATTATGACTCCTATTTTATAGATAGGGAAACAACTAGGTTAGGGAAGGGGGCAGGTACCAATCTGCAGCATTTGCCAATTTCCGTGTTGTAGCTATTTCTCTCAAGGCCAATTTCAAGTTCATCAATAGGCTTGCAAAATTCCTGAAAGTTTAAGGCCAATCAAGTCACTGACTCACACAATCCGTGTGATTTGAACCCAGGAGATCTGACTTTAGAGCTCATGTTCCCAACTGCTATGTCATCCAAGAATCCAAGAGGGTAGAAAGTACACAGAGAGGGGACCCACCCTCCCAGGGCTGCACCTGGGCAAGGGTCATCGTCAGGAGCAGACAAGTGTCCAAGTGCTCTAACATGAGACCTCAGTAAGAAAAGGGAAGAAAAAGTAACTTGCAGAATATAATGAACTCTCAGAGGAAGAAAAATTGACAAAATTTGACAGCTCTTAAGTTTGAGGGGATGCTCTCTCTCTCTCTTTTTTGATGAAAATGTCCTGTTTCAGAGAGATCCTCAGGTGGTAGAGCAGATAATAAAGCTGCATTTATTTAGTGAAGTTCCCACCAATTCCTTCAAGCTCCAAGAAACAGGACAGAATATGCAACAGCAGCACTCTGCAGACACATGCCTGGGCAGTGCTTTGGAAATTCCTTCTTTTTAAAATTTTTTTTTAACGTTTATTTATTTTTGAGAGACGGAGCACAAGGTGGGGGGGAGGGAGGGGCAGAGAGAGAGACACAGACACAGAATCCGAAGCAGGCTCCAGACTCTGAACTGTCAGCACAGAGCCTGATGTGGGGCTCGAACCCACAAATCGTGAGATCATGACCTGAGCCGAAGTCGGCCACTTAACCGACTGAGCCACCCAGGCACCCCTTGAAATTCCTTCTTGGGCAGTGCCCACTCCTCTTCATTCCTGTCAGAGGTTTATGCATAGAATATCTTGAGAAACCTAAAAAACAGCGTTTCCCCAAATCAAGTTATGCAGTGCATCATATATTCACATTTTTATTTACTACCTACTATGCATTTTGCACCTTGGCACTTGAAGGACAAAAATCAAATTCCTTTTCTCTATGAGTTTCAGGGCAAAGACTGTTGAGTCCATAGGTGCACAGGGGAGCATAGTCAGGGCTGTCCCAGGGGGTGTGGGATCAGTGGGCAACACATACAAGAGATCAAGATCCCCGTCTTAAGGAGTTAGGAAGACAAGATTGTCTACACTGAGACTCAGAAGTAGATTCAGATTTTGTGAGGCCCAAGACTTACACAACTTGGGGGCTCTGCTTAAAAAAAGGAATACCAGGTTACAAAATTAGGTATGAAGGCTTAGCACAGACCCTGAAGTTTAAGCTTTGTTAGTTTCGTGGTAAATGCTCCATTTCTGCTAAGACTTGAAAAGTACGTGGAATTGGCCATCTGAAAGAACTATAGGGACAGAGAGCAGGACTTGACAAAGGCAGGGGTAAAAACAGCTTGGGAGAGAAGGTCTGGGAGCCTTAGGCAGCTCTGGAGTCCTGGACAAGGAGTTACAAGTGGAGAGAAGTAGCAAAGGGCAGGCTGGAGAGGGTGATGATGATGAGGGTCCTGCTAAACTGACATAGGGAGTTTGAACTTTTTGGAAGGGCAATAGGGAGGCATAGAAGGTTTGGGGAAGGAGTGTGACATCATCTGATTTGCATTCAGTCCAGAGCGGTCCTGCTGTCTGCCTCCTCCCTCCCGTCTGTATAAAAAACTGCCCCCCCCCAAACATTGAGGATGTTGATTGCAGAGTCTGTGACCTGTTGAGCTTTGAAACCCACCAAGTGAGTACTGTTAAGGAAAGAAAATAGTCATGCCACTTGTTGAAGAGGTAAGGCAGATTTTATTCAAGGTAGAGGGAGAGGGGATAGGACCCGGGACAATGGGATCTTGCAGTGGCTCAGACACATCGGGCTCTACTCCCTACAGCACGCGCAAGTGGGGATGCACAGCCGAGGAGCAGGTTGGGGGACAGTGGATGGAAATTACTGAGAGCAAACAACAGGGGTAAGCAGATTCTTGCTGAGGGCCAGCGGGGTGAAGAGCCCTCATCTGGGGGTGGGGAGGAGGATCAGTTATGGAAGGCGATCAGATAATGAGGGTGGGGTGTCCTGGATAAACTGATTTAGTTGGATTCTTGCTGAAATGGGACAACGCAGACACAACGGGAGGTCCAAAAATCAGGCGTCGTCGAAAACCTGTCCAGGGGAGCCGGAGCAGAGTGGGATCACTGAGAGCGTCTTTGTCAGGGCAAAAAAGGGAGCAACCTCCGAGCAAGGAAGGACCCTGGCTGGCACACGTGGCCGTGCAGGTGACCCGAGGAGCCTCTTCCCAGGAGGCAATGGGCGGGTGGCAAGCGGAGAGAGAAAAAAATCAAAGCACCCACCACCTTCTTCCAGGGTTTCCACCTGTTGCGCAGGCGCGGCCAGGTGGGGCGGGCGGCGTGAGGCTGGTGGCATCGGCGCATGCGCGGGGCTCCCCGATGCCACTCCCACCTGCCTCGGTGAGGGGCAGCCTGCCCCGGTGGTCTTGCGGTCCCCGGGGCTCCAGGTGGAGCCCAGTGCGAGCAAGTCAGAGCAAGTGCGGCCCCCTGAGCAAGGTGGGCTCAGCCAAAGAGGGTTGTTTAAGGGGGCTCAGCGGAGATTCCAAAACAAGATCTGCAAGGCCTTGAAAGCAGCAGAGAAGCGGAAAGAACGGGAGGTAGGAGCGAGTACCCAACCTGGGGAACACTGAGCCGTGACTTCTTTGTGTGTGTGTGTGCGTGTGTGTGTGTGTGTGTGTGTGTGTGCGTGTTAGAAAACATAACATAAATCGACCCTCTTAATAATTTTTAAGTATACAATACAGTTTTGTTGATTACATGCATTGTTGTACAAAACCTCTCTAGAACTTTCTCATCCCACATGACTACAGTCCTATACTCCCATCTCCCCCACCCCAGCCCCTCGACCATCATTTTACTTTCTTTTTTTTTTTTTCTTTAATTGTTTTTAATGCTTGTGGTTCTTTTTTGAGAAAGAGAAAGAGACTGTGAGCAGGGAAGGGGCAGAGAGAGAGGGAGACAGGGAATCTGAAGCAGGCTCCAGGCTCTGAGCTGTCAGCACAGAGCCTGATGCAGGGCTGAAACTCAGAGACCGTGAGATCATGACCTGAGCCGAAGTCAGACGCTCAACTGGCTGAGCCACCCAGGCGCCCCACCGTTTTACTTTTTGTTTACAGGGCTCTGCTTACCTTATGTACCTCATCTAAATGGAATCATACACTATCTGTCCTTCTGTGACTGTCTCATGTCACTCATATCATTGTTCTCCGGGTTCATCTAGGTTGTGGCACATGATAGGATCCTTCTTTTTTAAGGTTGAATGATGTTCCATGTATGTATATACCAGAGATATATCCTGTGTGTATCCTGTGTATATCCATTCATCCCCGACGGACATTAGGTTGTTTCTACCTCTGGGCAGCTGTGAACAGTGCAGCAGGGAGCAGGCATCAAGATTCTTTTATGAGGACTCTAGGCACGTGTCAGAGCTGAGCGAGCTGTCAAGAGGTGTCATAAGTGTCAATGTCACTGTAATTGACGCATTATACTGTAGTGTGGAGTTCCTCGCTTTCTCTACCATGATCCACAAGGAGAAAAGCCTTTTATATCACAACTCAGGACCTATATAATGTAGCAGTCTAAAATTTTTGTATTCATAGTCATAATTAATATGCTGAAATTATAACCCCCCCAAAGATGATTATTAGGAGGTGGGGCCTTTGGGTGGTGCTTAAATCACGTGGAGCCATCATGAACGGGTTAGTGCCCTTATAAAAGAGGCTCCAGAGGGATCCCTAGCCCCTTCCGCTGCAGGAGGGCACAACAGAATTCACCGGCTATGAAGCAGGAAGAGGGCCCTCATCCAGCCGTGCCATGCCGGCACCCTCATCCTGGACTTCCCAGCCTCCAGAACTGTGAGAACATTTCTCTAGATTATCAGCTACCCAATCAACCTGTGGTATTTTGTTATAGCAGTCCACAGGCACTAACAAACGTACAAGATTTTCCAAAAACCACCTTACCTTTATCCTGTGCAAGTTGCCCTGATCTTTTCGATTCTGTCGTAGTTCATTTGTTAAATGCTGGGCATGAAACACTACGTTGCTTTCACACACGCACCAGCGGACCCTGGTCTGCAGTTTGGAAACCACTTTTGTGTTTATTATGTGTAATTGTGATGACTGGCTGCCTTTGAATGCTTCAAAAAGAACTCCATTCACACTAAGAGCGCCAGTGGCCAAGGTCAGTTTTGCTGGAGACTTCATAGGGGTGATGGAGGAGGGTTTTACATCCCCCACGATTTTACAGGTCCCCTTGGATATATCTCTACCGTCAACCGAGGGTGCTTCTCCCCCACTCCTGCCATGTGCCGGGCAGGGTCCCTTCCGTCCACCCTTCTCCCTCCCAGAACAGACGCATTCTTCCTCATGTTTCACTCAGGGTAGTGTTCTTGGCTTCTTTCCACCCAGTGCGCCAATTCACTTACAAGTCTCAGTCCTCCCTTCGGAAAGGGAACATCGAAGTATTCATGCAATAAAACTGTACGTCTTGCAGTAATGTGGCCCAGAGACGGCCCAGAGAGGGAGAAGGAGCAAGCATGGGCCTCACCATTTCCGAGGTGCACGTTGTGGTTTGTGTGTTTGCTATTTCAGACTCAGCCAGGGCAAAAAGGCCTTCAGAGAAGGCTGGCAGGAGCCCCCGATTCTGTCTGCACTCTGATGGTTAAAGTCACTGGGGACATCTCATCTGTAAGGTAACTGTATTTGTTGAATTTCACGAGCGCCCTGGATATTACGGCAACACGTACACTGGTCCTTCTCAGATGAGGGTGCTGTAGTTTGGACCCATATCAGAACGAGACAGTGGCAAGATAGAACTCACACAAACGTTCTCAGACTTAGACCGATCACACCAGAAGTTAACAAAACCAAAAGCTATTCTATTCTTCCTATAATAATATTACAAAAATGCATTCAAAATTATTGGCTTAGGCCAACATACAGAATCCCCTAAGTGGTTTAGCAGCCGAATTAATGAGTTAAGTTTATGGGCTGAAATCATACAGAGGAAATGTCCAGTTCCTGGGTAGATGGCGCAGCACATCATACAGCTGTGTTAAAGTGCACTTGTGATGAACGAGATAAGTGATTCAGAAAAGTCACTTATTTGACATGGGCCATTCTGTCTCCTGTCTTCTCTCAAAGTACTTTTATATTCTATTAACCTCCTCTCGGAGGATCTCAGTGACAGAAAGAAAGGCTGTAGTTAAGAGCCGGATAAAACATCGAAGTAACAATACATTTAACTGCTCTGAATTCCTTCAAAGCCTCAGGATTGTTCCTATGACATTTTAGTCCCCAGTCTAGTTAACACTGTAAAAACTCATCACAGTGAGAGAGCCCATCTGGATCCAACAATCCCAGTTCTCAGTAAAAACCAGAAAGAAATTCCACTTGTGTGCAGATGGCAGTAGGCATTAAGAGTGAGTGTTGCAAGGGGCTCCTGGGTGGCTCAGTCGGTTGAGCGTCCGACTTCAGCTCAGGTCATGGTCTCACGGTTTGTGAGTTCGAGCCCCACATCAGGCTCACTGCTGTCAGCGCAGAGCCCGCTTCAGATCCTGTCTCCCTCTCTCTCTGCTCATCCCCCGCCTCTCTCAAAAATAAACATAAAAAAAAAAACCGGATTATGTTAGTAAAATGTTTAAATAGTTTGTACATTAAAACGTTTATCGTCTTGTAATACAATGAAGTGGGAAGATGTGACCGCCCACACTACCGTGTGGGGACAGCTAGAAGTGAGCTGTGTGTCGTGGGTTAGTCACCCTGGGGTGGGTGAAATCGAAAGGTGTCTTAGCGTATCTTCAGTCCTTACAAAGGCATGGCATGAGTGCTAAGTACTGAAGTACAAAGTCAAGGGAGGTGCAGTGAAGTCAATTCTGAACCCAGATGTACAGTCACGTCAAGGTCGTATGACAAAGTTGATGCATAGGTGACCTGGATCCCTTCTGAAGTCACACATTCAAATATCTCCCTCCTGCCACAGCCCCCCATCCTTCTAGCTTGTGGCTCATGCCAGCCAGACTCATCCTTCTTCTTGGTCCTCCTTCCTCATCCTCCTGTCCCCCTTCCCCCACCCTGCACAAATCCCCGACTTCCTTTCTTGCCCCCACTTTGCTCCCTAATCAGGTTAAAGTCCATGGTCCGTCACGTCAGCCTCCTCTTGCTAATGCCCTCCATCCCCTACCCTGCTTTGTGTGAGCCCTTCAGTGGAACCCCAGCCCCACACAAACACAACTCTCAGCCTCCTTGGTGCCCTTGATCCTGTGGCTGCTGAGCTCCGCGGAAGAAACTCACGAAGCATGACCTGTAGGCAATCACTGATGCAGTGGCAGCCTCCAGCTCACCACCCGGCAGCCTGTCCCAGAGGTCACAGAACGGAAGGTCACATAGACCAAGTTAAGAAGCTTGGACCACGTGGGGTATCAGAGCAATCTGAAGGACACAAGAAGAAGCAGGGGGAGACGTGAGGTAGGGTAGCACACCTTGAGTAGGATACAGGGCAGCATTGCAGCACCTGAACTGTGCCTTCTACCGTGTTTGGTGGTCTTTCCTCTCTTGTCCCACCAGCCTTCTTAGGATGTGGTTATGAGGAGCAGGTTTGGGGTTGGTGGCGGGGGGCGGGGGTCAACAGAAGAAAGGTGCCTGGATCCAGTACCCTTCCCGTTCCAAAAGACTCGGGCAGCACATCCAGCCAGCTTGGCTCGCCAATGACCTGCTCAGCTTTCACCTGGATGTTGGGTGCAGAGCACACCCAGGGCAGAAGAGGTGACACCAAACACAGCCGGCGTAGGAATGGCATTGCCATCAGCCTGGCAGTGGCAGCCTGTGCCTTACTAATGTCTACGGTCGATCTTGGAGCTTCTGTCTCTTTCTGGGCATAACTGACGCTGTCCTTTGCTCCGTGCTTTTTACCCGCGTGAGCCCGCACGTGCTTCATTCATTCTGTTCAACATACCTCCCACGTTATTGACGTAAGCCATCTTATGATCTCTGCCTCGGCCTCACAGGCTGAGTGCCTGCTGTCTCTCCCATTTGCTTTTCTTGTTTTCTGTATGGCAGAATTGCACTTTGGTGTGTAATGCTTCACCCACACGCATGGGCCGTTCCGCCCTTGCCTCACCTAGCCGGTGCCTGCTTCCTCGGCCAGCCTTCCCTTGTGCTCCGGACAGGGTCACCCCCTTGCTAGATAGAGGCTCACGTGGTGGAGGCCTCCGCCGTGGTAGCATGTCAGACTCTCTTGTAATGACAGAGCTCTGGGAGGGTGGCAGCCACGTCCGTCCCCTGCAGTCCCATGCAGCGCTGGGTCCAGGCACGTGATGTTTGTTGAATGATTGAAAGGAGTTAAATCGGGGCGCCTGGGTGGCTCAGTCGGTTAAGCATCCGGCTTTAGCTCCGGTCCTGATCTATCTCACAGTCGTGAGTTCCAGCCCCGCATCGGGCTTTGTGCTGGTCTGCTTTGGATTTTGTGTCTCCCCGTCTCTCTGCCCCTCCCCTGCTTGTGTGCGCACTCTCTCACTCTCAAAAATAAACATAAAAAAAAAAAGATTTAAGGGGTGCCTGGGTGGCTCAGTCTGACTTTGGCTCAGGTCATGATCTCGCGGTTCGTGGGTTCGAGCCCCACGTCGGGCTGTGTGCTGACAGCTTGGAGCTGGAGCCTGTTTCAGATTCTGTGTCTCCCTCTCTCTCTCTCGAGCTCTCTCTCTGCCCCTTCCCCGCTCACACTCTATCTGTCTCTCTCAAAAATAAACATTTTAAGCAAATTTTTTTTAAAAAAAGAAAAAAAGATTTAAAAAATAATAAATACATTAAATAAATAAATAAATAAATAAATGGAGTTAAATCTGTGAGAAGTGGCCAGGAAACAGAGACCCTTTCCCGTGTCTACCACTGCTGAGTTTCTTCCCGAGAGGCATATAAACAGGGAGTATTATGAGTGAGTCCCTCTCCTTTTTTTTTTTCATTTTTTTTTTAATGTTTATTTATTTTTGAGACAGAGAGAGACAGAGCATGAACGGGGGAGGGTCAGAGAGAGGGAGACACAGAATCCGAAACAGGCTCCAGGCTCTGAGCCATCAGCACGGAGCCCGACGCGGGGCTCGAACCCACGGACCGCGAGATCATGACCTGAGCCGAAGTCGGCCGCTCAACCGACTGAGCCCCCCGGGTGCCCCGAGTCCCTCTCCTTTTTTGCCAGCCAGACCACTATAAAACATTTCACCTTTTTCTCTTATGATCTAGAACTTGTGTTTAACCCTCATTCCTACCTTAGGGGGTCACACCTCCTCTCCGAAGCCTTCCTTCCCCTTCCCAAGGCTTCCCAAAGGTTCCTAACCCCTCCTGTGTGTTCCAGCCACACCCGGTTTCCTTTTCCCATAGCGCTGATCACGCCGTTTGGTGATGGCTTATTAGTCCATCTCTCCACTAGTCTCTGCCTCACTAATTTTCCACCCAGTGCCTGCGACACAGCAGATGTTCCGGTCGACATTTGTGGATGACAAAATGGGCAGAGGCAGGATCTGTGTGTCGGTTAATTTGTAGTTCACGGGAAACAGATATTCACCACCCGTCTCCCCATAAGTGTCACTTGATAAATGCGTGTCAGAGCAGAGAAGTTATTTTCATCATCCTCACTTGTGTTTGGGGGTTTGGGGTTTTTTTTTTAGACCAGACTCATCTGACATTGCAGGGGATCCTGTGCTGTGTCAGCCTCACTGTCCCTCTGCTCCTAGGCTGTAGGGCGTTTTATTAGCCTGGCTTGCACTGTCCAGTCCCCATGCTAGAAGGTCTTGGGGCTGTTTCTGCTTCTCTGAGAGACTGTGTGTCTTCCCTCACTCTTATCCTTCCTGTGTCCATGCCGTCTGCATATGGCTTTGCAGTTCCTTCCACTGGACGTGGTAAATATTTCACCGCACCATGGACGTCAGGCTTGGCCAGTGGGTAAAAGTGACATCACAACAGGTCTGAGCCTCAATCAGAAGAGGCCGCGCGTGGGCTTGGTCAGCCCTCCTGCACTTCTGTCTCGACCGTAACGAGAACACGTAGCAGTTAGTGACTGTCCCACCGGCGTGGGCTCCAGGACAACACAACCAAGGTAGAGCCACCCTCACGACTCCCAGTCAACAGCCATGCCCCCAGCCAACTTGCGGCTGCGTGAGCCAGAATGAACCCTGAGTTTTGGTGTGGTTTCTTACACAGCGGCAGCTGACCAATACAGCTCTGTGCCTCTTCCTTCCTCTGGCTTGTAGAAGGAAGGAAACTGACATTTTCTGAGCACCTGCTACCGCCAAGTACTTTCACCTTAGTATTACATTCCGTGAGACAGTCATTATTTTTCACATTCTACGAGACAAGGAACCTGAGGCCCAGAGAAATGGAGTAGCTTACCAAAGTTATAATTTTAGCAAGGGACAGAGTTAAGACCCCAAACCGGGTCCTCTGACTTTGTGAGGAACACGACTTCTGCTGCCGAATGCTTTCCAGAGATCAGATGAGGTTGCTGGAATCTCCACCTGCCGTGTCCGTGGAGGGTAATTATAGGTTTTGTACCCCAACACCGGTTCATCAGGGGAAAGAGATATTCACCTCATATATAAACCAGAAGGAAAAACTGTCCAATAGTGGGTGTGAGTGGGACAGGATCTGAGACTAATCTCATAGAGGAAACTCACTTGAATGCTTCTACCAATATGGATGATGAACCCTGTGCATAATTCACTGTTTGCAGTTCCCATTCTGTCTTTTAAGATCAAAATACCATCCTGTCCTCTGACAAAGAATGGCTCTAAGATACTCTTGCTGGGGCGCCTGGGTGGCTCAGTTGGTTAAGCGTCCGATTTCAGCTCAGGTCATGATCTCGCGGTCCGTGAGTTCGAGCCCTGCGTCGGGCTCTGTGCTGACAGCTGAGAGTCTGGAGCTTGCTTCCTATTCTGTGTCTCCCTCTCTCTCTGCCCCTCCCCTGCTCATGCTCTGTCTCTCTCTGTCTCAAAAATAAATAAAAACATTAAAACAAAATTGTAAGATACTCTTGCTGAATTAATGTAACATCACTTTGGAAGCCTAATGCCACAATCTGCTGGCATTTCAAATTAATTTCTTATAAAATAGTTCTGTAGTTTGCCACAAGGCTTCTCTGTACACATTCTGGTTAAAAAGCTTTGAAGTGATTTTAATAGTGTGTCTTGGGCAAATATAAAAACAATGTTGATTTTTAACCTATAGAAAAGACAAAAGTATGAGGAAGCATGTTCTTTTTTTTTTCTTTTTCTTTTATCTCCAAAAAGCAAGAGTCCTAACGGAATGAGCAAGGAGCAACAAGATGAAAACATCAGTGGAGACAAGGGTAGAAATGAATCCCTTTCTATGTGTATAAAGCCAGATCACTCTCAGAGTGTTAATTTATGGAATTTTGCTAATTGGAAAATGTGTGGTTGTGAGGAGTGTTTAAGAGAAATTCATCATGTTTAACATGATATAGTTAAAAGGAATATTAAGAACAGATCTTAATATAAGCTTTAAGGTGAGCAAAGGTGGAAAGGCCCAGAAATTTTCATTAAAAGGGATTTAGTATGTAAAATCAATTAATGTGTCAATTAAAGACAATTAATTAATTAATTAATCAATTAATTAATGTGTCAATTAACGAAAACTGAGCACTAATGAGAAAGAGACCAAATTTTATTTAGATTTTTTAAACTTGCTCCTTAGGACAATCGATTTCACTTTTTAAAAGTTTTTTAGGGGCACCTGGGTGCCTCAGTCAGTTGAGTGTCCAACTTCAGCTCAGGTCTTGATGTCCCGGTTCGTGCCCCGCGTTGGGCTCTGTGCTGACAGCATGGAACCTGCTTCGGATCCTCTGTACCCCTCTCTCTCTCCCCCTCCCCCGCTCACACGCTCCCAAAAATAAACAAACATTTTAAAAAGTAAAACATAATAATTTTTTTTTCTAATTTGCTTTAGAACCCTACTGCTAGTTACAACATGGAAAGCCTCTTCCGTGTCACAGAGCAAATGATCTTGGATGTTCCACGTTGCTGGGCATCCCAGTGTGGTTTGCTTCCCAATGTCATGGCTACATTCTTCCTCACTTACTGTCCATGTTATTCCTGTTCCTTCTAATCAGCCTCGTGGCTTTCAGCTAACTTGACCTTAGTTCGTTTTACTCCCAGCCGCTGGTCTTCCTTGGTTTTTGCAGTCGTTCACCTCTGTCGTTAGCTGTTCCAGGGCTCTGTGTGGCCGCCTTTACTCTAATCAGCCTCTGGGGCACAACTCCGAGAAGCAGGCATTCATGCCACCTGACGACTGAAACTGAGCCCATGGAAGAGGCTGGGCTGCCGATCGGATGCACTAAGACACCATGTGCAGGACAAGCTCATGGAAAGGCAGCGATAGCAGGTGTTTACTTAGCCACAGGTATAAGGGCTTCTGAGCAACAGTGGGAGGCTAGCTCATTATTAAAATTTTGTTTAGGGGGCGCCTGGGTGGCTCCGTCGGTTGAGCGTCCGACTTCAGCTCAGGTCACGATCTCGCGGTCCGTGAGTTCGAGCCCCGCGTCGGGCTCTGTGCTGACAGCTCAGAGCCTGGAGCCTGCTTCTCATTCTGTGTCTCCCCCTTTCTCTGCCCCTCCCCCACTCATGCTCTGTCTCTCTCTGTCTCAGAAATAAACATTGAAAAAAAAAATTTTTTTTAAATAAATAAATAAATAAAATTTTGTTTAGGTACAATTATAAAGGTTTATTTTTAAAATTTTTATTTTAAATTTATTTTATTTTTAAAAATTTTTATTTTAAATTAAAAAAATTTTTTAAATGTTTATTCATCTTTGAGAAAGACAGGGTGTGAGTAGGTGAGGGGCAGAGAGAGAGGGAGATAGAGAATCCGAAGCAGGCTCCAGGCTCCAGGCTGTCCACATAGAGCCCAACGGGTGGCTTGCATTCATGAACTGTAAGATCGTGACCTGAGCCAAAGTCAGACACTCAACCAACTGAGCCACCCAGGTGCCCCTATTTTAAAAAGTTTTAAGTTAATTTAATTTTTTTAATGTTTATTTATTTTTGAGAGAGAGACAGACAGACAGAGAGAGAATGTGAGCAGCGCAGGGGCAGAGAGAAAGGAGGACAGAGGATCCGAAGCAGGCTCCATGCAGAGAGCCCAATGTGGGGCTCGAGCTCACGAACCATGAGATCATGACGTGAGCTGAAATCGTGAGTCAGACCCTTAACCGACCAAGGCACCCAGGTGCCCCTAAAGGTTTATCTTTTTAAAGACGTTAGGTGGCAGTGCTGCCATTTATTCATTTCAGTGGGAGACCTAGCTGTGCAGACCACAAAGGCAGGAAGCTAGAAAGGGTAGCTGTCCACATGGTGGCAACAGCATATCCTGAGTTTGATCAAGTCTGGGGAAAATTCACAGCCTTTTTCTGTGTTGACTTTGTTTGTTCTTTGTGTGTCTCCCTCACTAGAGTGGAAGTTCCCCGAAGACAAGAATCAGCTTGTTTCATTCTCATTTGTAACTTTAGTGGTACTATGCATACATAAACACCTAATAAATATTTGTCGGAAGAGAAAAAAAGGAGGGAGGCAAACAGGGATGAAGGGAAGGAGTAAGAAAACAGATGTTTGTGACAGATGAGCTTTGCTTTCATGGTGCAGTCAGTGGCCCATGTTTTTTCATGTCCAGTGGTTTCTTAATCATTTCCAGCACCCACCTCCCAGCAGCCTTGATCCCCATACTTATCTGTTTATCATATTCCTCAAACTCATTATAAATTCTAGCCATTGGATGTGCAAGGACTAAAGGGTTGACCAACTGATCAACAAATTAGTCTAGGACATCCCATGCTCATGGATAGAGAGAACCAATATTGTTCAAGTGTACTACCCAAAGCAATCTACAGATTTAATGCAATCCCTATCAAAATACCACCAGCATTTTTCACAGATCTAGAACAAACAATCCTAAAATTGGTATGGAACCATAAAGGACCCCGAATACCCAAAGCAGTCCTGAAAAAGCAAAGCAAAGCTGGAGGCATCATGATTTCAGACCTCAAGCTATATTACAAAGCTGTAGTCATCAAGACAAGTGTGGTACTGGCACAAACACAGACACACAATCAATGGAACAGAAAAGAAAACCCAGAAATGGATCCACAACTATATGGTCATCTAATCTTTGACAAAGCAGGAAAGACTATTGAATGGAAAAAAGACAGTCTCTTCCACATATGGTGTTGGGAAAACTGGACGGCAACATGCAGAAGAATGCAACCAGACCACTTTCTTACACCATACAAAAAAATAAATTCAAAATGGATGGGTGATCTAAATGTGAGACCTGAAACCATCAAAATCCTAGACGAGAACATAGGCAGTAACCTCCTTGACATCAGCCATAGCAACTTTTTTCTAGATATGTCTCATGAGGTAAGGGAAACAAAAGGAAAAATAAACTATTGGGACAGCATCAAAATGAAAAGCTTCTGCACAGTGAAGGAAACAACCAACAAAACTAAAAGGCAACCCATGGAATGGGAGAAGAGATTTGCAAATGACATATCTGATAAAGGGTGCGTGTCCAAAATACATAAAGAACTTATAAAACTCAATACCCCAAAAACAAATAATCCAGTTAAAAAATGGACAGAAGATGTGAACAGATATTTCTCCAAAGACATCCAGATAGCCAATAGATGCATGAAAAGATGTTCACTGTCACTTACCGTCAGGAAGATGCAAATCAAAGCTACAATGAGTTGTCACCTCACACCTGTCAGAAGGGCTAAAATCAACAACACAAGAAACAACAGGTGTTGGCGAACATGTGGAGAAAAAAAATACTCGTGCACTGTTGATAGGAATGCAAACTGGTGCAGCCACTGTGGGAAACAGTATGGAAGTTCCCTCAAAAAGCCAAAATAGAACTAGTCAAAAATAGAAACTAGTCTAGGATGCAGCAATGACACTACTGGGTATATACCCAAACAATACAAAAACACTAATTTGAAGGGATACATGCACCCCTGTTTATAGCAGCATCATTTACAACAGCCAAGGTATGGAAGCAGCCCAAGTGTTCCTCAATTGATGAATGGATAAAGAAGATAGGAATATTATTCAGCCATAAAAAAGAATAAAATCTTGCCATTTTCAATGACATGGATGGAGCTAAAGGGTATAATGCTAAGTGAAAGACAAGTGCCATATGATTTCATTCCTATGTGAAATTTAACAAAACAGACGAGCAAGTGAAAAAGAGACAAACTAAGAAACACTCTTTTAAAAAAATGTTTTCTTTATTTTTGAGACAGAGCACGAGCAGGGAAGGGGCAGAGAGAGAGGGAGAGCCAGAACCCGAAGCAGGCTCCAGGCTCTGAGCTGTCAGCACGGAGCCCGACGTGGGGCTCGAACCCATGAACTGTGAGATCATGACCAGAGCCGAAGTTGGACGCTTAACTGAATGAGCCACCCAGCCGCCCCAAAACAGACTCAGTTATAGAGAGCAAACTGATGGTTACCAGAGGGGAGGTGGGGGGCGTGGGTGAAATAGGTGATGCGGATTAAGGAGTGCACTTGCTATGATGAGCACCGGGTGTTGAATCACTATAATGTATACCTGAAACTAATATTACACTGTATGCTAACTAGCCGGAATTAAAATAAAAACTTAAAAAGCCAACCACCACCACCCCCAACAATTTAGTCCATGATATCAGCAGAAAGCCACAACTTCCTAGTATTAAGGGCATTTTAAGGAGTCTTACAGAGTCATCGGACACTTCCTGTTTGTCGTCAGCGCCATTAGTGACTCTAGCTTTGCCAACACCCTTGGCCAAAGGGTGTGTCTGCAACCATGACCTCTGTAATGTAGCAAGGCCCCCACAGCAGGTAGGTAGACTCATCTAGGACTGAGACTACCACCCAGGCTATTTGATATGTTGATATTGGGGATTGCTTTTAGCATTTCCATTAAGCTAAGAGGGAATGGAGGAAGTTACACAGTAATAGACTTCATTAAATGAAAAAAAGGCAGAAGACTCAGCAGAAGGAGTTGGAATGCTGGCCCTAATCCAAACAATGCCAACTTTTGTCCCCACATTCCCTTGTAGGGAAATTTCTCCCCGTGTCCAGATGTACTTGAACAATTGGAATCTGGGATGTAAAGTTGAAAAACTACCAAATTAAGGTATGCCTGATCCTTTTGCTGCTTGTTTGTTCGTTTTAAAGCTATTGGTAGAATTAATTTCATTTTTGTGATGTATTTTCTAAAGGTTAAGTTTGCATATGCCTACTTTTATTTATTAATTTTTAAATTTTGTAATGTTTATTTATTTTTGTGAGAGAGAGAGAGAGCATGAGAGGCAGAGGGGCAGAGAGAGAGGGAGACATAGAATCTGAAGCAGGCTCCAGGCTCTGAGCTGTCAGCGCAGAGCCTGACGTGGGGCTCGAACTCAGAGTGCAAGATCATGACCTGAGCCGAAGTCAGAGGCTTAACTGACTGAGCCACCCAGGCGCCCCTACATATGACTAATTTTAATTTAGATGCTTTCATTTTCATGTCTAGAGGAGAACAAGAAACTAACATTTGTAGACTTTACCCGTATGTTTTCTCATTTAAGATTCAAAACAACTCACTGAAGTATGCCCTGTGAGTCTCATTTCGTAGATCAGGAATCTGAAACCTAAAGATGTTAAGTACTTTCTTTGCTGAAGGTCATATAGCTAATCATATAGCAGATCTGGGTTTTGAATTCAGATTTATCTGATGGACCTGCGGAGAATATTCTCCTTTTTTCTCTTACAGAGTTTTCTGACTTTTAAATTTTATGACATTAGATTCTGCCAAGATTGCCTGAACAATGTGTGCTCTTTCGCTGTGCCATTCTGAACTTACAAAATTTTTTATCTTTGGACATCTCTGGTCTTATCTTTGATAACAAGAAATCTGGCATCAGTTGTAATAGTTTTTAAATATTTACAGTGTTCAATAGCAAGGTTCCCCAAGATGTATCGAAATGGGACTTGACTAAAAGTTTATATTTACAAATAAGGAATGTGTGTGTGTGGCAATGCATGGGCTGATCCTGAAGTGGTAAAATTAATAGAAATTATTCTGTATGAGGAGAAAGACAGAATTTCATCTTTTTTTTAAAGTTTATTTTGAGAAAGAGAGAGAGAGCGCATGTGAGCAGGGGAGGGGCAGAAAGAGAGGGAGAGAGAGAATCCTAAGCACAGGGCTGGAATTCACCAACTGTGAGATCATGACCTGAGCCAAAAACAGGAGTTGAACACTTAACCAACTGAGCCACCCAGGCAACCCAAGAATTTCATCCTTTTTTTTTTTTTTTTTAATGTTTATTTATTTTTGAGAGACAGAGCATGAGCATCAGAGGGGCAGAGAGAGAAGGAGACACAGAATCCGAAGCAGGCTCCAGGCTCTGAGCTGTCAGCACAGAGTCCGATGGGGGCTCGAACTCACAAACCGCGAGATCATGACCTGAGCTGAAGTCAGGTGCTTAATGCCTGAGCCACCCAGGCACCAGCGAATTTTATCTTTTAATGGTAAAAGGAAAGTTGCCGTCACCAAGGTGGTGACATAGGTTGTTCTTGACTTTGCTCCCCCTCATAAGAAGAACAACCAATAACTATTCAAGAAGACACCTCAGGGACTCCTAGAACCTGGAGGTGAGGCTAAAGCACCCCTGTACTTCAGAGACCAAGATGCACTGTGTTATAAGGGTAAAGAAATGGCTACACGTTGACCATGTTGCTCCCCCCCAGGCCAGGGCCACATCACACAGAGAGGTAGTCTCTGAGCCCCCAGGTGTCTGGCAGGAAAAGAGAACCCAGGAGCAACAACCAGCCCCCACCAGCATTGTGAGTCCCTCCGAGGGAGCCCCGACTCTAACCTTGCACCACGGGGATTGCGGGGCAATCTGCTTAATCACTGGGAATCTGACTGTGATGGAGAAAGGGGGGCAGGACTTGCAACAACTAGCACACAGATCTTCGCAGACCAAGTGCACGCCTGCGGTGCCTCTGTAGTAATCCCCAATTGCGGCTTTGTTCATCTGCAAGTCCGGGGTGCACTCTGACCAGGGGGCTTAGCAGGGAGCCGAGCTGCCTGACCCTGATCCCCAGATGAGAAGTTGCGCCAGCCCTAGAGCCCAGTTTGCCCACGCCCAGGCAAAGTGCTGAGTCACAGCCCCCCTGCTGTGGAGAGGGTCTTGGGGGGGGGGGGGGGCATCCAAGCAGGCAGCAGACGACTCACAGAAGCTGTGCAGCCCAGCAGTGCTTGAGCCGAGAGAGGGGCAGGCAGAGGCAGTCATCCCAGAGCAAACCGGTGTCCCTCTTTAGCAGGGAACTTGGGATGCAGGGTGGCTGAAGTTAAGACAATCATCAAAGAGCTTTACCAGTTTTAGAGCTGCTTCTCCCATAGCCCCGCTCAATGCTGGATAAGGCCGTCAGCTGGCCCAACCAGGGAACTTTACCAGAGCACACAGGGAGCTGTGAAGCCCGTTCAGCAGCCCTACACGCAGTAGCCTTTGAACAGAGGGCACAGCCCGTGGCTTCCCCATCTGCAGAACAAAACTGGTAGTCTCACCTGACCCGGGAATTCATTGCATGCTCTTGCCTGATTCACCAGTCAGTCATACAGGCCCTGGGGCTCATCCTGCTGCCCAGCCAGGGCAGGGAGGCTAATGCATAGCCCCATCCACCACTGAATATAGTACAGTTCCGACCATCTAGTAAGTCTGACCAGAGAGCCCAGGCGACTTACAGCTTCGATTGGGAAGGGAACCAAGCCCACAGCCCTATCCACTAATTCTCAGCCACTGGCTCTCCCCACCCTCCCATCCCTGACTCCAGAGCTTGCTCTGCCCCAAAATAGACCATAATAGCAGGCCCCACTTGCACAAGGACATTACCAGCATACACACCCAGAAACCCAAACTGAGCTGACTGGTGAAGAGCTCTGTCTCTGCCAAAGTAAACCTATAAAGTCCAGAAGAGGAGCCTGATGACTCAACTGTGTAGGCAGCAATGTAAGGAATCAAGAATTGCAAAAAACCACTAAAGGAAGCTAATAAAACTCTAATAACTGGTCTTAAGGAAATGAAGATCTATGAACTGTCAGACAAAGAATTTCAGAATAATCCTCTTGAAAAATGATCCACAAGAACACACAGAGACAGAAAAGTTGGGGAAACTGTGTGAACAAAAGGAGAAGATCAAAAAAGCAATAGACACCATAAAAAAAATCCTACCGCTGAAAAATACAGTAACTGAACTGGAAAATTCAGTAGAATTTCAAAATAAGAACCATGCAGAAGAAAGAATCGGCAGCCAGGAAGATAGGATATCAGAAATTATGCAGTCAGAGGAGCAAAAAAAAAAACAAAAACAAAAACAAAACAAACAAAAAAAACAAAAGGGAAAAGAATGAAAAAGAGTAAAGAAAACTGCAAGATATATGGGGCACAATGAACAGAAGCAACATTCATATGGGAATTCCAAAAGGAGCAGAAAAAGAGGAAGGGTCAGAAAATCTATTTAAAGCAATAATGGCTAAAAATTTCCCACACCTGGAAAGAGAAATGGACATCCAGATCCATGAGGCCCAAAGGACCCCAGATAGGTTGGACCTAAATAGGGCTGCCCCAAGATACATTATAATTCAATTGTCAAAACTCCCAAGACAAAGAAAGGAGTGGAAAAGCAAAACTAGAAAAGAGAGAAGTTACCAGGAAACCCTTGTCAGACTATGAACAAGTTTCTCAACATTTTGGCCCAACAGAAAATAGGTTGGCCTAATCAAAATATTGGAGGAAAAAAACTAAACTGTCAGCCAAGAGGGGCACCTGGATGGCTTAGTCAGTGGATTGTGTGACTCCTGATGTCAGGACTCTGACATCCTCTTCCGGACAATAAGGGTTCAAGCCCCATATTGGGTGTAGAGAACACTCAAAAATAAAATCTTAAAAAAAATGAATAAAATTGTCAACCAAGAATACTGTACTCAGCAAAGCTGTCCTTCAGAAATGAAAAAGGAATGAAGACTTTCCCAGGGATGCCTGGCTAGCTCATTCAGTAAAGTGTGCAACTCTTAATGTCAGGGTTGTGAGTTCAAGCCCCACATTGGGCATGGAGCCTTATTAAAAAATATATATAAAAAACAAAACAAAAAATAACCCGTTTCCCAAACAAACAAAACTGAGGGAGTTCATTACTACTAGATCTGCCTTACAAGAAATGCTAAAGGGAGTTCTTTAAGCAGAGATAAAAGGACACTGGGGCGCCTGGGTGGCTCAGTCGGTTAAGCATTCGACTTCAGCTCAGGTCATGATCTCATGGTTCATGAGTTCAAGCCCCACACTGGGCTCACTGCTGTCAGTGCACAGCCTGCTTTGGATCCTCTGTCCCCATCTCTCTCTGCCCCTCCCCCGCTCACATGCACACATGTGTGCACACTCCCTCTCTCTCTCTCTCTTAAAAATAAATAAACATAGGGGCGCCTGGGTGGCGCAGTCGGTTAAGCGTCCGACTTCAGCCAGGTCACGATCTCGCTGTCCGTGAGTTCGAGCCCCGCGTCGGGCTCTGGGCTGATGGCTCGGAGCCTGGAGCCTGTTTCCGATTCTGTGTCTCCCTCTCTCTCTGCCCCTCCCCCATTCATGATCTGTCTCTCTCTGTCCCAAAAATAAATAAACGTTGAAAAAAAAATGTTTTAAAAATAAATAAACATTAAAAAATAAAAGAATATTGGGGCGCCTGGGTGGCTCAGTCGGTTGAGCGTCCGACTTCGGCTCAGGTCATGATCTCACAGTTTGTGAGTTCGAGCCCCACGTCGGGCTCTGTGCTGACAGCTGGGAGCCTGGAGCCTGCTTTGGATTCTGTGTCTCCCTCTCTCTCTCTCTCCGCCCCTCCCCTGCTTGTACTCTGTCTCTCTCTCCCTCAAAATAAATAAACATTAAAAAAAATTTTTTTTAAAGAAAAGAATACCAATTAACATCATAAAAACAGAAAAGTAGTAAAACTCATTGTAATAGTAAATTTATGGTCAAAGTCAGATTCTGTAATTTGGTAATGGTGCATAATTCACTTATTCATTAACATAATTCTATGTTAAAAGCTAAAACGTATGGGGGTGCCAAGGTGACTCAGTCAATCAAGTATCCTACTCTTGCTTTGGCTCAGGTCATGAACTCATAGTTTGTGAGTTCAAGACCTGAGTTGGGTTCTGTGCTGACGGTGCAGAGCTTGCTTGGGATCCTCTCTCTCCCTCTCTCTCCGACCCCTCCCCTGTTCACTTGCACGCTCTCTCTCTCTCTATCAAAATAAATAAAATAAACATTAAAAAATTTTTTTAAGTTAAAAAACATGAGCATAGTAAAAGCAACCATAACTACAATACTCTGTCGTTACACAATATAAAAAAATGTGTAAATTGTAACAGCAGTAACCTAAAATGTGAGGGGGAAGAGAAGTATAAGTATAAAGTTTAGGAATTCTACTGAATTTAAGGTTTATCAGCTTGAAATGTGGGGCTGTAAGCCTTATGGTAACCACAAGGGGAAAACCTATAGCAATTATACAAAAAAAAAAAAAAAAGATAAAGAAATCAAAGCATACTGACACCAAAAGACATCAATACACACACAAAAAGATAGCAGGATAAGAAACAAGGAACAGTGGATCTATAAAACAACCAGAAAATAATTAATAAAAGGGAAAAAGTAAGTCCTTACCTATTGGTAATTACTTTAAACATAAAATGATGAAGTTCTCTAATCAAATGACATAGAAAAGGGGTGTCTGGGTGGCTCAGTCAGTTGAGCGTCTGACTCTAGATTTCAGCTCAGATCATGATCCCAAGATCATGGGATTGAATCCCACATCAGGCTCTGTGCTGAGCAGAGCCTGCTTGGGATTCTCTCTCTCCCCCTCTCTCCCTCTACCCCACTCCCCTGCTCATGCGCTCTCTCTCTCTCTCTCTCTCTCTCTCTCTCTTAAAGAAAAAAAGGCATAGAATGTCTGAATGGATTAAAAAAACGAGATCCAGTGCCATGCTGCCTATGAACAACTCACTTTAGCCTTAAAGACACACACAGACTGAGAGTGAAGGGATGTAAGAAGTCATTTCAAGGAACTGTAACAACGAACAACAAAATAGCAGGGGTAGCTATACTTATATCAGACAAAATAAACTTTAAACTCAAAATGGTAAAAAGAAGCTCGTTATGTAATGATAAAGCTCTCAATCCATTAAGAAGACAGAACAGTTGTAAATATTTGTTCACCCAGTGTCAGAGTACCTAAATATATAAAGCAAAAACTAACAGCTAAAAGGAGAAATAAACAGTAATACAATAATAGTTGGGGACTTTAATACCCCACTGTCAACAATCGATAGGTCATCCAGAGATTCAGTAGGGAAACAGCAGGTTTGAACATCACTGTAGACCAAATGGACCTAACAGACATATCCAGAACATTCCATCCAACAGCAGCAAAATACATGCTCACGTAGAATATTTGCTAGGCTAGACCGTATGTTAGCCACAAAAAAAGCAAACTCAAGACGACTGAAATCATACCAAATATCTTCTCTAACTACCACGGCATCAAACTAGAAATCAATAACAAGGGGAAAACTGGAAAAACTACAAACACATGGAAATGAAGCAGTATTCTTCTGAACAACCAGTGGGTCAAAGGAGAAATTAAAGGGGAAATTTAAAAGTTTCTTGAGACAAATAAAAATAGAAACACATATGCCAGAACTCGTGGGATGCAGCAAAGGCAATTCTAAGGGAAGTTGATAGGAATAAACACCTACATTAAGAAGCAAGAAAGAGTCCCAATAAAAAACCTAACTCTTCGCCTCAGGGAACAAGAAAAAGAAGTTCCTTTTAAGACAAAGTTAGCAGAAGACAGGAAATAATAAATATTAGAGCAGAAATAGAGCACAGAAATACAATAGAAAAGATTAACCAAACTAAGGGTTGGTTCTCTGGAAAGATAAACAGAGTGGACAGACTAATCAATTAGCTAGACTAACTAAGGAAAAAAGGGAGAAGACCCAACACAAAATTATAAGTGGAGAAGGAGACATTACACCTGTTACCACAGAAATACAAAGGATCATAGAGGCTACTGTAAACAATTGTACACCAACAACCTAAACGACCCAGAAGAAATGGAAAAATTCTTAGAAGCATATGAATAACCAAGACTGCATCAGAAAGAAATAGAAAGTCTGAATAGACCAGTTATTAATAAGTAGATCGGGGCGCCTGGGTGGCTCAGTCGGTTAAGCGTCTGACTTCAACTCAGGTCACGATCTCGCGGTCCGTGAGTTTGAGCCCCGCGTCGGGCTCTGGGCTGATGGCTCAGAGCCTGGAGCCTGCTTCCGATTCTGTGTCTCCCTCTCTCTGCCCCTCCCCTGTTCATGCTCTGTCTCTGTCTGTCTCAAAAATAAATAAACGTTAAAAAAAATTTTTTTTAAATAAGTAGATCAAATCAGTAATCAAAAATCTCCCAACAAAGAAAAGTCCAGATGGCTTCACTGGAGAGTTTTACCAAACATTAAAAAAATTGATACCAATCCTTCTCAAACTCTTCCAAAAAAAATTGAAGAGGAGAGAACATTCCCAAGCTCATTCTATGAGGCCAGCATCATCCTGAAACTAAAACCAAACAATGACATTATTAAAAAAGAAAGCTACAGCCAATTCCTTTCATGAATATAGATGCAAAAATTCTCAATAAGATAGTAGCAAATTGAATTCAGCACATTAAAAGGATTATTCATCATGATCAAGTGGGGTTTATCCCTGGGATGCAAGGATAGTTGAACATACCCAGATCAATCAATGTGATACATCACATTAATGGAACGAAAAAGATCACATGATCATCTCAATAGAGTAGAAAAAGCATTTGACAAAATCCAACATCCGTTCATGATAAAACCTCTTAACAGGCGTAAAAGGAACATATCTCAACAAAATAATGGCCATATATGACAAGTCCGCAGCTAACATCATACTCAATGGTGAAAGGTTGAAAGCTTTTCCTCTAAGATCAGGAACAAGATAAGGGTGCCCACTCTCACCACTCCTATTCAATCTAGTACTGAAGTCCTAGCTAGATCAGGCAATAAAAAGAAAGAAAAGGTATCAGAGCTGGAAGGGAAGAAGTAAAATTGTCTCTATTTGCAGATGATATGATTTAATATACAGGAAATCCTGAAGACTCAACCAAAAAGCTCTTAGATCTCATCAATAAATTCAGCAAAGTTGCAGGATACAGAATTTACATATAAAAGTCAGTAGTGTTTCTGTACAGTGACAATGAATTTGCTGAAAAAGAAATAAATTGATCCCTTTTACAGTAGCATCGAAAACAATGAAAGATTAAGGAAGTGAAAGATCTCTGCTCTAAAAACTGTAAGACATTACCGAAAGAAATCAAAGAAGACCCAAATAAATGGGAAGGTATCCTGTGTTCATGAATTAGAAGAATTAATATTGCTAAAATATCAATACCACCAAAAGTCATCCATAGATTCAGTGCAATCCTATCAAGATCCCAGTGGCATTTTTGCAGAAGCACAAAATAACACTCCTAAAATTTATGTGAAAACTGCACAAGACCCTGAATAGCCAGAGAAATCCTGACAAAGAAGAACAAAGTAGGAGTTATCCCACTCCCTGATTTCAAGCTGTAGTATAAAGCTTTAGTAATCAAAACAGTATAATGCTAGCATAAAAAGTCAAATAGATCAGTGGAACAGAATCAAAAGGCCAGGAAAAAAACACCCAAGCATATATGGTCAACTAATTTTTGACAAGAGAGCCACCAAGACTATTCAGTGGAGAAAAGAGTCTTCAATAAATAGTGCTGGGGTGATTGGATCTTCACATGGAAAGAAATGAAACTGGACCCCTATCTTACATCACTCACAAAAATTACCTCAAGATGGATTAAAGGCTTAAATGTAAGATCCCAAACCATGAATAAAGGAATAAAGCTCCTTCACGTGGGCCTTGGTAATGATGTTTTGGTTATGACACCTAAAGCACAAGCAACAAAATAAAAAATAAATGGACAACATCAAACTACAGAGCTTCTATACAATAAAAGAAGCCATATATCTGATAAGGGGTGATATACAAAATATATAAAGAGCTCATACAACTAGATAACAATAATATAATTATAATAACCCAATCAAAAGAATAGGCAAAGGACCTGAATAGACATCTTTCCAGGAAGATCTAGGAAAGGGCAACAGGCACATGCAAAGATGCTCAACGTCACTCTTCATCAGGGAAATGCAAATCAAAACCACAATGAAGTATCCCCTCACTTCAGTTAGAATGACCATCACCAAAAAGACAAGAGGTGGGGCGCCTGGGTGGCTGAGTTGGTTGAGTTTCCGACTTCGACTCAGGTCATGATCTTGCAGTTGGTGAGTTCAAGCCCCACGTTGGGCTCGCTACTGTCAGCCTATCTGTGCAGAGCCTGCTTTGGATCCTCTGTTCCCCTCTCTCTCATCCCCATGAGGATGTAGCGAAAAGGGAACCTTTGTACACTGTAGGTGGGAATGTGGATTGGTGCAGCCACTATGGAAAACAGTATGATGGATCCTCAAAAAAAAAAAAAAAAAAAAAAAAAGAACTACTAGGAACTACTACGATCCCGCAATTCCACTTCTGGAACCATATCCAAAGGAACAAAAACACTAAGTCAAAAACATATGGACCCTCCATATTCACAACAGCATTATTTATAACAGCCAAGACATGGAAACAACCCAAGCATCCATCAATGGATGAATGGATAAAGAAGTTGTGGTATATATATATATATATATATATATATATATATATATATACAGAATATGCAATGTATTGTATATGTATATATATACACATATATATGTATGTATATGCAATACATATGCAATGTATTGTATATGTGTATATATATATATATATACAGAATATGCAATGTATTGTATATTTATATGGCATAACATATACACAATATATAAATATACACACAATAGAATATTATTCAGCCATAACAAATGAGGAAATCTGTTTGCAACAACATGGATGGACCTTGAAGGCATTATGCTAAGTGAAATAGGTAAGACAGAGAAAGACAAATTATCTCATTTATGTATGGGATCTAAAAAAACAAACTCATAGAAAAAGAGATCAGACATGTGGTTACCAGGGGCAAAAGGTGGTGCCTGGGGGGGGATTTGGATATAGGGGGTTAAAGGTACAAACTTCTAGTTATAAGAAAAATAAATACTAGGGATGTAATGTACAGTGTGGTGACTATTGCTAACACTGCTGTGGGTGTATAGGAAGGTTATTAAGAGAGTAAATCCTAAGAGTTCTCATCACAAGAAGAAAAACATTTTTTTCTTTTTATTGTATCTATATAAGATGATGTATGTTAACTGAACTTATTGCAATAATCACTTCACAGTGTATGTAAACGAGCCATCATGCTGTGTGCCTTAAACTTGTACAGTGAGGTATGTCAGTTATTTCCCAATAAAATGGGAAAAATGGATAAAATGATTAAAAAGAAGAAAAGAAAAAGTGGCTCCACGACACAACTAATGTTATTTTATAATTGCTCATGTATTGTTTCCTCTTTGAGAGCCAAGAGAGATGCTTCTTTTCGAAAAAGGTACAAAATGAATTTTCCCAAGTAAAATCTAAATTGAAGGCTCCTATTTTGAACGTACAACCTGTGGCTAAACTAACTTTTATCCATATTTAGTTGCCATCCGCCCCTTACCCCTCCCCAAAAAACCCCCAAGAGACAAGCTTTTTGCTGCCACCTACAGTTAGAAAATGTAATCGCCTGCTGAGTGCACAAAGGAATGACGATGGGCAGAGAACCTGAGCTTTGGAAAGGGGGACCATGTGCCCTGGTTTACTGGTTTACTGTAACGTTTCCTGAAAGTCCCTGTTGTCTTGGGATGAGCCAGCCAATGTAGCATTTGTCCTGTCCCCTTTTTCTCTCAAAACTCTGATTTGGTTGATTAATTATACGGTTCTACTGGTTCTTTCCTTGCATCATTTAAAATACTCAAGTTTGGGGCTCTTGGGTGGCTCAATCAGGTAAGCATCTGACTTTGGCTCGGGTCTCGATCTCACGGTTTGTGATTTTGAGCCCCGCCTCAGGCTCTGTGCTGACAGTGTGGGCAGCCTGCTTCGGATTCTGTTTGTCTCTTTCTCTCTCTGCCCCTCCCCCGCTTATGCATGCACTCACACTCTCTCTCTCTCTCTCTCTCTCAAAAATAAACATTAAAATAAGTAAAATATTCAAGTTAGTCTCATCTCTCCCACCTAAAAGCACACACACTTCTCCAGTCTGAACCTCCTTCCAGCTCCAATCTTTCTCCTTCCTATCCTTACAACTAAGCTTTTGAAAAAGGGATCCATACGCTATTTCTACGTCACTGTGCCGTAAACTTCTTCTCCTCACCTCACAGTACCACAGGCCCCTCGCTTCTGCTCTGACTACTCCTTGAAACTACCAGTGACCTGCGAACCACCCAATCCCTGGACGCTTCTCTGTCTTTGTCTTAGCCGGTGGGCACCGCTATAAGAGGACCACAGACTGGGTGGCTGATGAACAACAGAAATGTACTTCTCTCAGTTCTGGAGCCTGGGAGTCTGAGGTCAAGATGCCAGCTCGGTTGGGTTCCAGTGAGAGCCTTCTCCTGGGTTGTAGACGAGCCAACTTGTCGTATAAATCATTAAAAGGGACTGACCCAGTTCTATGGCCTCCTGTTGTAAGGACACTAATCCTACCATGAGGGCTCCACTCTCAGGACCTAATGACCTCCCAAAGGTCCCACCCGAAAGTCCATCACATGTGGGATTAGATGAATTTGGGGGGAGGACATTCATTCCATAAGCCTTTCCTTTGCTTCATATATTGACAACACTGTACCCAGTTGCGTGTTCCCCCCTCCCAGCTCACCTCTTGTCTTCTGTGACACCACCTCCTGTTTTTCTCCTACATTCTGGCTTTTTCTCAGTGGGCCTTGTAACCTCTTCCTCTGCTTGCACCTAAATGCTCACGTCTCTGTCCTTGCACACTCTCCCTGAGTAACCACACCCCGTGAATTCTACTACAATCAACTTGATAAGGGCTCCCAAACTCATTCATTCATTAAAAAAAAATGTATGGATCACCCACAAAGTGCCAGTCACTGCTTCAGATTCTGGGATATATCCGTGAACAAAATGGAGGGGAGAATCATAGATGGGTAAACCATAGACAAAATAAGTAAACTGGACAGTATGTTAGAGGGTGAGAAGTGATAAAGAAGAGAGTAATGGGGGGGGGGGCACCTGGGTGGCTCAGTCGGTTGAATGTCTGACTTCGGCTGAGGTCGTGAACTTGCAGTTTGTGAGTTCAAGCCCAACGTCGGGCTCTGTGCTGACAGCTCAGAGCCTGGAGCCTGCTTCAGATTCTGTGTCTCCCGCTCCCTCTGTTCCTTCCCTGCTCGCAGTCTGTCTCTCAAAAAGAGCTCATTCAAAATGGGTAAAAGCAAAATGCATAGATAATTTACAGAAGAAGAAATAGAATCAGGTAATAAATATAAAATACTCAATTTCATTAATGAAAAAATGTTTTGTCCTTAAATTAGGAAAGACTTTTAAAAATTTTTAATGTTTATTTATTTTTGAGAGAGAGAGAGAGAGAGAGAGAGAGAGAGAGAGAGAGCAGGGGAGTGGCAGAGAGAGAGGGAGACACAGAATCCGAAGCAGGCTCTAGGCTCTGAGCTGTCCGCAGAGTCCAATGTGGGGATCGAACCCATGATCTGCGAGATCATGACCTGAGCCGAAGTCAGACACGGAACTGACTGAGCCACCCAGGAGTCCCAGGAAAGACTTTTTTTTAAATGCTAGGTTATGTGGGATGGGACAGAAACCTACTTGTTAGAGGCAAACGTACACATTGACACAATGCCAGGAGGAACAAGGAGCCTTAAAATAATATCTTAAAAAGATGTCATCTGAAATGTGGGTGAAGTTTTAGGCGTAGAAGTGCTAATAATATTTGTTATACTGGAAAAATGGAAACAACCCATATGTCCAATAATAGGGGACCAGGTAAGAAATTATAATATGAACAAATGATTAAATGATTAAAAGATATTTTCTAAGACTGCTAAGTAAATGTGAAATGCTTATGTTAGGTGAAATAAATGGATGTAAACTCCTATTTGTAGTATGTTTGCGAAATTTTTTAATGAAAATGCCAAAAAGAAAGTATATAGTTTTTTTGTGGTATGATTTCGTTTCTTCTTTATATTTTTCTATACTTTCCAAATTCCTTTTTATCATCATGTATTACTTTTGTAGTCAGAAAAAAAAAATTCATCCCTAGAGTTTTCCAGATAAAATCCAAATTCCTTAGCATAGCACATGATGATCTGGTCTGTTTTCTGATCGCCTTCTCCCCATTTCCCAGTCCTAACTCTCTTAGGGTCATGCCACATTGCTTGCATTTTCCTAATCATGATGTCATCACTATCTGGGGAGTGTTTGTTTTAATTACTTAACTTATTTTTGCCTAGGTGTTCTCAAATGCCATTCTTGCCCTCTGGCCTTCCTAATAGGCCTGTTTGATTTCAAGTTCCAGCCCTGTGTTTTCAAAGGATGACCTTCCCTGGGACGCCTTGGGCTTGGTCAGATACCTCCTGCTTTGTGCGGCCACGACTCTGTGATTCCTTTCTCTGGTTACACGGAAATGCAAGCTGGGTGACCAACGATCCTGGTCTGCCCTACCCTAATCCTAATTCTATGCTTACCCCTTCACATCTTAAACTAGGAGTACCTTGACTTAACAGGCCCTTTACATCATCTTTTTTTTTTTTTTTAATTTTATTCTTTCCATTCTGCACATTGTCTCTCTTATGATTTTTACCCACCTTAGTCTTGAGTTTATTAGGGGATAGTAGACACCAAGCAAGTGGAAGGGTCACTGGACCTATGGAACAGGTGATAGAACAGCTCTCACTGTGGTGAGATGGGAAGGTGCTAAAAAGTTACTCAAAACGCTGTTATAGGCTTGATTGTGAGGTTCCCCCTGTAGGTCAAAGCATTTTGGTAATTGAAGGAACAGCACCTGAGTTAGTGCCGTGTGTTAGGATGGTTTTATTTATCCCTCCCTTTAGCGCACATTGTAGCTTTGAACAGTTGTTTAAATACTGTTTAAGATTGCAATCTGTCCCATTTCAGTGCTTCATTCCCACCTTCCCTACCCTGCTCCACTTCTCCTATTTTCTGTTAACACTTACCATCATCTACATGCTGCTAAATGTATTCCTTTATTAGAGCTATAGTTTACAGTTGGCTCCACGCCATCACCGGACAGGGATCTTTGTTTTGTTCATCGATTTAACAAAGTACCTACCAAAGTGCCTGGCACAAAATAGATGCTCAGTTAAAGATTTGTTGAATAAATAGATCTGCTTAAATTAGGGGGTTAACTCATTATAATTCTCTAACCACAAAATGAAAATGTTAGGATATCAGCAGAGACCTTTTACTACCCTTTTTTTCTTTCTTTCATTATTATTGTTTAATGTTTATTTATATTTGAGAGAGAGAGAGAGAGTGTGTGTGAGCAGGGAAGGGGCAGAGAGAGAGGGAGACACAGAATCTGAACCAGGCTCCAGGCTCTGAACTGTCAGCACAAAGCCCAACATGGGGCTTGAACTCATGAGCTGTGAGATCATGACCTGAGCCAAAGTCGGATGCTTAAAAGGCTGAGCCACCCAAGTGCCCCATCTTTCTTTCTTTTTAAAAATTTGCTGCCCTGGGGCCCCTCGCACCTTTCCCCCAGGTACCCAGAGGCAGGGCACCTGCTGGCAGAGCACAAGAGGTCAATCCGTGGGGCTGCGGCTGGTACTGCAGCGACCCCACCCGTGTGCCCTGAACGCTGCCAGCCATTTACCACCCCAGAAGTTGGGGATTCTGCCTACAGGGTGGCATTTTATGTGAATCAGTGTGCCCCTTCTACTACCCTTCTTAAAGATGAAAAGCTGGACACCCCTAGTAACAACCAATTATTACTTTAACAATTTCTTTCAGTAAAATGTAGAGAGCAGGGGCACCTGGCTGGTCTAGTCAGTGGAGCACGTGACTCTTTTTAAAAAAAAAATTTTTTTT
Organism: Puma concolor; assembly: GCF_028749965.1. Classification (NCBI taxonomy): domain Eukaryota; kingdom Metazoa; phylum Chordata; class Mammalia; order Carnivora; family Felidae; genus Puma; species Puma concolor. Next base: position 13,152,067 of record NC_141677.1, read on the forward strand.
TTCAACGTTTATTTTTGGGACAGAGAGAGACAGAGCATGAACGGGGGAGGGGCAGAGAGAGAGGGAGACACAGAATCGGAAACAGGCTCCAGGCTCTGAGCCGTCAGCCCAGAGCCTGACGCGGGGTTCGAACTCACGGACCACAAGATCGTGACCTGGCTGAAGTCGGTCGCTTAACCGACTGGGCCACCCAGGCGCCCCTGGAGCACCTGACTCTTGATCTTGGTGTTATAAATTCAAGCTCCACATTGGGTGTAGACATTACTTAAAAATAAAATCTTTAAAAAAATGTAGGGAGTAGGTAGGCATAGTTTCTAAAAGAATTTCTAACAAGAAATCTACACATTACACACCCTCCTTCCTTATTGCTACATGTAAACATTCTGGGAAAGGGGCACACAGAATTTGGGGACATTTGCCCAAGAACCACCAAGATCACAGCCTGCTAATTCTGTTTTCCACAAGAAGAAAATATCGTTCTTTCTTGTCCTAGGAGTATTCAGGGGTCATGGTGAGTAGTAGGGACCCCTAAAGACTCCCCACACTGTTTAGAGACAGTAGTGTTTCTCTGATTTGCATAATACACTGTGGTAGCCAACCTCTAACATGACCCCACAATGATCCTTGCTTCCTGGTACTCACATCTTTGTGTGGTCCCTCCCATAGTGAATCACAGTTATCTTTGTAACCAATAGAACACTGCAGAAGTGCCAGTGTGTGTCTTGCAGGGATCCTTCATAAAAGGCATCACCGCATCTGTGCTGGTCTCTTGGATCTCCAGCTCTTGGGGAAGCAAGCCACTATGGTGTGGGGACATTAAAGCATCTTATGGGAGAAACCCACTCAGAGAGGAACTTAGGCCAAAAGGCAGAACCACTTTGCTAACCATGGAAGTGAACCACCTGGGAAGCCGATTCTCCAGCACCAGTCAAGCCTTCAGATGACCACAGCCCCAGCAACTTTACGGGAGACCCTGAACCAGAACCTAGCCCCCAAGTTCCTGACTCACAGAAATTGTTAAGACATAATAAATACTTATTGATGTCTTAAAGTGTTGGAGTGGGGTGCCTGGGTGGCTCAGTTGGTTAAGTGTTCAACTCTTGGTTTCAGCTCAGGTCCTAATCTCACCCGTTGTGGGATCAAGCCCTGTCTGGTTCTGCCTGGAGCCAGCTTGGGATTCTCTCTCTCCCCCTCTCTCTCTGGCCCTCCCCTGCTTGCATGCACTCTCTCAAAATAAATAAACATTTTAAAACAAATAAAAGTTTTGGAATAATTTGTTAGGTAGCAATAGGTTAGCTAAAAAATATACAAATCCCTTTAAAGGGAAAAAGATATTTCACACCCCACATTCATTAAATTTTTTTTTTAATTTTTTTTTAACGTTTATTTATTTTTTTGGGACAGAGAGAGACAGAGCATGAACGGGGGAGGGGCAGAGAGAGAGGGAGACACAGAATCGGAAACAGGCTCCAGGCTCTGAGCCATCAGCCCAGAGCCGACGCGGGGCTCGAACTCACGGACCGCAAGATCGTGACCTGGCTGAAGTTGGACGCTTAACCGACTGCACCACCCAGGCGCCCCTAAATTGTTATTAAGTACAGACGTACAGATTTTATACAACTATTAAATCAAAACAGATTTTAAAATTAAATACAAACAACATTACAAAACATTTAAATACAAAGTAATTTTAGGGGCGCCTGGCTGGCTCAGTTGGTAGAGCGTGTGACTCTTAATCTCAGGGTCTTGAGTTCAAGCCCCACTTTGGGTGTGGAGTCTACTTTTTAAAAAATGTGATTTTAATAGAAGGTGGTTTTGCTGAGATTACATTGCCACTCAATAAGACTCCGGTACTGCCAGACTCCTCCTGAGTTACTTGAATAAATTAGCTTTTTTTCCCCCTTAAGCGTGTTTGAAATGGATTTTCTATCGCTTTCAACCAAGACTTTACTCGACAGCATAGTTACCTTCTGGTGCCACAACTTGTGGGAATTGAAAAAAAAAAAAAAAGGAAAGAAAGAAAGAAAGAAAGAAAGAGAGAGAGAGAGAAAGAAAGAGAGAGAGAAAGAAAGAAAGAAAGAAAGAAAGAAAGAAAGAAAGAAAGAAAGAAAGAAAGAAAGAAAGAAAGAGAAAAAAAGTAAAAACCAAAAACGAAACGGAAAAAAAAAACCCAACCCCAGGTGTTCCTTTTCATCCTTCCCTCCCCGTTGTAGCACGTGCGCCCCGACTGCCTCGCGCCTCAACCGAGAGCCCTCGCGTGTCTGTCCCAGCGCGGGCTCGGGGGTTCCTGCCCCCGGGGCCGCGCTGCACGACGCCGGGCAGGGCCCGGTCTCCGAGGAGGGCTGCTCGGATCCTTCCCACGGGACCCGCGCGGCCCGCGCCACGGCTCCGTCCTGGGGGAGGGGCCGCCTTGCCCCACTCCCCAGTCTGAATCGGGAGCACGTGGAATTTCACCTCCTACTGGACCGTAGCTGTCCTGCCCCACAGCTGGACCCCGGGTGCGGCCCCAACCAGAGCTCCCGGAGGACAGGGCTGGGCAAGGAGTCGGGTACACAGCGCACCAGCACTAGCACTTGATGGATGATTCACCGCTGAAGACACACGCCTCGGACTGCCTCGGCCTGCTCTCGGGCAGGATCCCAACTCCCAGGGAAGGTCAGCATTCGCACAGTGGAGCTCCGCGTGATCTAAACCTAGCGTCACGCAGATCTTTAAATCCGAGGCAGCCGGGAGCCTTCGCCTCGGCAGCTGTTTCCTTCGGCCGGTGCTGTCAGTCAGCCTCTGAGCACAGGGGCGACCGGCACCGCCTCCCCTCGGCCGTCGGGGGGCAGTAGGCGTTGAGAAGGGATGCGCATGCTCCCTGTGGGGCTTCGCGCTTCGCCTCCGCGACCGCCGAGTGACGGAAGCAAGTGCACGCAGTTATGGGAAATGTGGTTTCCGAGCCTCTGGATCACTGGGGTGCGCCCCCTGCCTGGGCCCAGAGCGGGACTTCAGCTCCCGACTGGCCTGCAGGCGCGGGAGGGGACGCGAGAAGGGGGCGGGGCGAGTGAGACGAAAGGTGGGCGGGCCCGGGGGGGGGGTTAGGCCAAGAGGAGGGGGCGGGGCCTGGCCGGCTGAGCCGGCGCCGCCCGCGGTTGGAGGAACCTGAGGCGCGGGGCCGGAGCCGCCAGGAGTCTGGACGGCGGCGGGCGCGAGGGCAGGCGTGCCCAGAGTGGTCGCGCGTGCGTCGGCCGCCGCCCCTCGGCCTTTCTCTTCGCCGGTCCCCTCCCTTTCCGCCGGGACGCGGGAGAGCCCGGCGCGCGGCGGGGGCGCGAGGTGGAGCCGGCGGGGGCGGCCAATGCGAAACTGGCTGGTGCTGCTGTGCCCGTGTGTGCTCGGGGCCGCGCTGCACCTCTGGCTGCGGCTGCGCTCCCCGCCGCCCGCGCGCGCCTCCGGGGCCGGCCCCGCAGGTGAGGTCCTGGGGCCCGGCGGGCCGAGAGGCCGCGAGGGGCGGGAGGCCGACCCCGAGCCCCCCCCCCCCCCCGGGCGGCTTCCTCCGCGGAGCCCCGCCGGGAGTCCCGCAGGGGGGGACGGGCCGAACGCGACCGTCCCCACACGAGACAAATGGCTCTTTTCATCCTCGGGGCGTTGAATCGGGCAAACTTGAGGGCGCGTTTCTCGGTGCGTGTCCCCGCCGCTTCTCACCTCCCGCTTTCCTTTATGGGCACCGCCACCGCGAGTCCTTCGTCTGTCCCCCAGGCCTGGTCGGAGTTGTCCGCCTCCTGCCCGCTGGCCCTGGGAGCAAAACCTTGTGTCCTTCAGCCGCAGGGGGCGGCTGCGTGCGCCCGGGCTCGGGTGCCAGGCTGCCTGCTCCCTCCCCAAGCTGTTGGACTTAACTCGGTCTAGGCTTGGAGGTCTTAGTGTCATGGGCGATGCCTGTGCGTGTCTGAAAAGGTTGGGTCTTGCTTTTCACGGGAACTTTGCCTTAAGAGTATATACTCCTTTTTGTTTTCTTTGAAAACTATGATGCAAGTCGGTGAAACAAATCTGGACGTGAAATAGGGCATGGATACGAGAGGAATTGTTTCTGTGAGTTTGGCTCGCAAAGCCTCCTAATGAAGTATACGTGAACATAGAAAATTCTCTAGCGATCATATCCACTTGTTCTAAAGCTTACTGTCCCAGGGGAGTGAAATCTTGATCATTTCACAGCCCAATCGAGTGCTTTGTCCATAGTTGGGACCCAGTGGGCTTTTTTTTGTTAATGGGTTTTACCACCCTTTTTTGTTAATGGGTTTCCTTTTTTATCTTGTCTTCTTTTTTAAGGGCTTGCCTTAGGACATAGAAAGAAACCTAGAAGGCTGTTTTTAAACTGAGGTAATAGTTGTCTTGTGTTCTAACTACTTGGGGAGTTTTTTCCTTACCACTTCTCCCCAAAACAGCTGTTTTCTTATCCAAAAGTTTAAAGAATTAGAATTGAGTATTTGCAATTCTGAGACGGGTCTGTGCCTTAACTTTTTAGTAGAAAGCATAGAAACTAATTGGGCAATCCTCAAAGCAATCTCGTTGTTGGAATTGGAGTTCTTTATTCTGGTAACAGTCTCTTAGAATCTTTTCCTATTAGGCGAACCACAAGCTCTTTGAAGAAGCTGTTTGTGTGACCTGAATAGAATTAAAATACTGTTTAAATTATTTAAGGAAAATAAAGTTGTTATAGGGCATTTTACCTGTTAATAGGTTGGGGTTTTTTGGTTGGTTGGTTGGTTTAGGGTTTTTAAACTGATCTAAGGAAAGGGTGCGATAGATATAAAATACTTTGTAACGTCTGTTAGGTTTGTGTTATACAAGTTTCTTTCCTTTTTTGTATGATGAGGGAGCACGACTAGAATTTACTTGCAGAGCATTCTTAGGATATTTATGACCTTAGTAGTCTTTTGGGGTGCAAGAAACCAGCAAAAAGTCGGCTTTCAAGCCTTTTTTTTTTTTAAGTTTATTTATTTATTTTGAGAGCGATAGAGCATGCGAGCAGGGGAGAGGCAGAGATCTAGAGAGAGAGAGAGAGAGAGAGAACAAATCTCCAGCAGACTCCATGCCATCATCACCCAGGGCTCAAACCCACGAACTGTGAGATCATGACCTGAGCCGAAATCAAGAGTCCCACACTTAACTGACTGGGCCACCCAGGCACCCCGTCAAGCTTTAAACTTAGTAGGCCAGCCTGGCAATTTCTTAGTTTAGTGAAGTTTTTCCTATCCCCGTAGTGTTTGGATGATGCGCTTATCTGCTGTGAAGTTTGACTAAGCTAGATTAGGAAACTAGGATGTAGGCCATGAAAAGGAGCAGGCTGTAGGTGAAGAAATCAGTACTAGTTATATAAATTAACTTTGACTTTAGATGGATATTGTGCCTCTGGTTAGATGGTAAATTAGGCATTTTAATCTAAATGAAACCTGAAGGACTCCTAACTTACTTTTCAAAACTAAAGACAGTAGAAGCCTATCGATTGCTAAAATTTCCTGCGGCTCCTTTTCCCATTGTGTTACCACCATGCTCAAACTAAAACATTTGAACATTTTTACATTTCAGCTCTTATACCTTAAGCCTAAAGTGAGAGAGAAAACCCAAGATTTTGTTTCTTCCAGCAAATTAATGTTTCAAGATTTGTTTTTGTTCTCTTTTCTGCCCCTTTGTCTTCAGTCTCATTAAGTTGTGGCAGTATTTTTTTTATAAAGTATTTTTTTTAATGTTTATTTTTGAGAGAAAGCGAGCACAAGCAGGGGAGGGACAGAGACAGGGAGAGACAGAGGATCTGAAGCAGGCCGTGAGCCCAATGCAGGGCTGGAACTCATGAGCCGTGACATCATGACCTGAGCCTGTTGGCTGCTCAACCAACTCAACTGACAGCCACCCAGGCATCCTGTGGCAGTATTTTTTTAAAGGGAGATTTACCTTCCCTGAATATTAAAAAAGAACCTCTGATTTGTAGTCGATCGAGCAAATATCTGAGAGCCTACTCTGTGCCCACCCCTGTTGTAGGTGTGGCATTACAACAGTAATCCAGATCAAGTCCCTGCTGTCATGCGGTTTACAAATTAGAAGGGGAGATAGAACATAGAAAATAATTAGTAAATATCATAGGGGATACTGATAAGTGGGATGACAAAAATAAAGCAGTGTCAGAGGCTAGAGAATGGTATACTGCTGTTTTAAATAGGTCAGGGGACACTTCTTAGTTGAGGCAGGGAGTCCTCAACTAAGTGAGGGAGTCCTGTTAGTACCTGGTACTTTTTTTAACATAGTGGCTCACGTTAGACACCTGAAATATGGTCACCAACTATTGAAGAGGAAGCAGGTCTGTTGTGAAATGCAGCACGCCTAGGGGGTGATGAGGAAACTGGAGACAGAGACACTGGACTGGAGAATATAGATACAGGGTATATCTAATAAACATAATTCGTTTGGGGTAATGCCTTAGCAAGAATTATTTAACAGCAAATTTAGAAAAATGATGAGACAAAAGAAGCCTCCTCTTTCTGGGATGTTTGGAGAGAAAGAAACCAAAGAGAAAGGAAAGAAGCATATCGCTTGGAGTGCTAGGTACGGTTCTAGACGCACAGTCCCTGCTCCGAGGTCCTCACAGTCTGTCGAACTGAAACAGACATGGAGCCAGTAGAAGGCCAAAGACAAAGTGCGCTTGCTTTGCAAGCTTGCCTAGCACTGGTTCATCCAAAATTATCCCTTCATGTTAATCTTGTCTCCGTGCTTTGGTGTCCTTATTTATAAAATGATGATCTCATAGGGTTATTGTGAAGACTCCATTAGTAAAACACCCAGAAAAGTGCCTGATTCATAGTAAACACTCCCATGACTTGTAAAGAGGAGGAGTAGGAGAGTGGTGGCTGGTTCTTGTGCTAGTGAGGTGTCTGGGGAGGTTTCTGAAATTGGCGAGAGCATGCTGATTGTCTTCAGCAGTAGATCTGTGATGAATTTCCGTTTCCCTCATTTTCAGGATTTCTGCTTATTTGTGATCAATCTGATTCGTCTGAGAGGGTACATGTGAGAACAGAAATTTTGGTTTGATTCTTAGGAATCCTTGGGCCTAGGGGCACCTGGGTGGCTCACTGGGGTGAGCGTCCGACTTCGGTTCAGGTCATGATCTCATGGTTCAGTTCATGAGTTCAAGTCCCGTGTCAGGCTCTGTGCTGACAGCTCAGAGCCTGGAGCCTGCTTTTTTTGGATTCTGTGGCTCCCTCTCTTTTTGTCCCTCCCCTGCTCATGCATGCTCTCTCCCTCTCTCTCTCAAAAAGAAATAAACATTAAAAAAAAAAAAAAAGAATCCTTGGGCCTGTTTTAAACAGTTTTTTGAGGTCAACCTCCCTTGGTCTAATAAACTTTTGGATGTCCACTCCCAAGTGCAGAGCCTAGCAGATTGCCAGACCCTCAGGATATATTACATACTAGAGAAGAGAAATGTTGTCCTCAGGGATTGTGTGGGGTTTGAATGATTCCTGACATGAAGATTTGTTTGTTGCTATATATCTACCATCTAGAAGAGTGAATGTAGGAGAAGTGCTTCGTAATTGGGAGGAATGAATCAAGAGAATAAAACTGGGAAGTATGCATGATTTTGTCACCTATAGATCATGTAATCACCTTCCGTGATGACCCTATGATTTAAAATTTTGTCTTATAGAAGCACAACAAGTTCTTTGTAGAAAAATTGAAATTATTTTTGAAAAACAGGAAAAATGATCTATATTACAGTTTTTGAATGCACATACTTATAGTGCGTGTTTGAGGGAAATTAGTATTTTTAAAAAATCGTGTTGATGTATCATATACGTTCAGAAAAGTGCGTGTAAATGTGTAGCTTGATCTAGTTTCATAAGCTGAATACAGCCAGCTAAGACAGCATGCCGGAAGCTCCCTTCGTGCTCTCTTCCATCACTGCCAAGAGTGGTAACCACTCCCCTGATCTCAAATGGCAGATATTTGCCTGTTTTGGGGCTTTATATAAATGGGACCACACTGTGTGTACATAGTTCTTACAATCTACTTAATATGGTGAATAACCGTATAACGTAATTCTACGACATCATTTTAGTGGCTGCGTAATATTCTGGCATATAGATACACTGTAATTTAATCCCTTATTCCTGGATGTATGTATTTTGAACTTTTTCACTGTTGATAAATGATACTGTGATGAATAGAGATCTTTTAGTGCATCGCTGTTTTTTTTTTTCATTTTTTTATGTTTATTTATTTCTGAGCACGAGCGGGGGAGGGGCAGAAAGAGAGGGAGACACAAAATCCGAAGCAGGCTCCAGTCTCCAAGTTGTCAGCACAGAGCCCGACACGGGGCTCGAACTCACGAGCAGTGAGATCATGACCTGAGCCAAAGTCATACTTAACCAACTGAGCCACCCAGGCACCCCCCCATCGCTGATTATTTCTAAAAATAAGTTCTTAGACATGGAATTGCTGGGCAGAAGTTATACAGTTCTGAGGTATTTCCTGTGTATTGGCAAATTGTCCTGAAAAAGATGACCAAATTACATTACAGCAGTGATGGAGGAGAGGAGCCATTTCCTTGAAATGACTCTCACCACTTCCTTGACATACCAATTGTTGAGGTATTATTTAAGAAGATGTTTGTCGGTTTGAATGTAGGCAAAAATTGGTATTTTATTGCTCTCATTCAAACTTGATTCGAGTGAAATTGAACACTTTATTGTAGGTTTGTTGGCTACTTGCATTTTATCTCTGAATTATCTTTGTGTCTTGTTGTATCATGTTTACTTCTTAGTTTTTCATTTCTTCTTTTCCTGTCTTCAGACACCAGAATCAAACAGGGCACTTGCAACATATAGCAGAGGGTGCTGAAAGTGTAGAGGCCAGCATTGCTCAAGGGCGTTAGGAACTTGGGCATTCTGTCACAGGTATTCATTGAGCATCCACTGTGGGTTTTCTGCCGGGGAAAGCAGTACTCACAAGTCTTTTGGACTGATTTACATTGCTGTTATGTGATAGAAGAAACCTGTTATTTTAATTGAGATATAATTGACCTACTACATGAGTTTCAGGTGTATGCCATTGATTCAGTGTGTGTATATATTGCAGAAGGAACACAATACGTCCATCACCACACAGTTACAATTTTTTTCTTGTGATGAGAACTTTAAGATGTACTCTCTTATCTTAGCAACTTTTAAGTATGCATTACAGCATTATTACCAAGTGTAGCAACGAGGTGTATATTACATCCCATGACTTCTTTATTTTCTTAACTAAAAGTTTGTACCTTTTGACTACCTTCACCCATTTTAGCCACCCCCCACCCCCACCCATCTGTTCTCTCTCTATATATGAGTTCAGTGTTTTATGTTGTTAAGATTCTACATAAAAGTGAGCCCAGGGCCCCCAGGGTGGCTCAGTTGGTTAACACCCGATCTCAGCTCAGGTCATGATCTCACAGTTCGTGAGATGGAGCCCACCATCGGGCTCTGCACTGACACCATGGAGCCTGCTTGGGACTCTCTCTCTCTGCCCCTCCCCCATGCTCTCTCTCTCAAAAATAAATAAACTTTTTTTTTTTTTTTTTTTAAAGTAAGACCGTACTGGGGCACCTGGGTAGCTTAGTTAAGCGTCTGACTTCGGCTCAGGTCATGATCTTGTGATTTGTGAGTTTGAGCCCCGCGTGGGGCTCCGTGCTGACAGCTCAGAGCCTGGAGCCTGCTTCAGATTCTGTGTCTCTCCATCTCTTGGCCCCTCCCCTGCTCATGCTCTGTGTCTCTCTGTCTCTCGATAATAAATAAACATTAAAAAAAAATTTTTAAGTGAGACCGTACTTTGTCTTTCTTTGTCTTGGTTCACTTAGCGTAACACCCTCAAAGTCTGTCCACATGGTCAGAAATGGCAAGATTTCCTTCTTTTTTATGGCAAATAATATTCCGCTGTATTTATATAGAACACATTGTCTTTATCCATTCATATCTGTCAGCGAACGCAGGTTATTTCCATGTTTTGGCCATCGTAAACAGTGCTGCAGTGAACGTGGGGGTGCAGATACCTTCTCCAGTGACTGTTTTCATTTCCTTCGGATAAGTACCCCGAAGTGGAATTACTGGATCGTGTAGTAGTTCTATTTTTAATTTTTTGAGGAACCTCGGTGCTGCTTAATACAATGGTTACAACATTATAGTCCCACTGACGGTGCAGGAACCTTCCTTTTTCTACACTTTGTTACCAACACTTGTTGTTTCTTGTCTTTTTGATACTGGCCATTCTGACAGGTGTGAGGTGGTATTTCATTTGCAATTTCCCTGATGGTGAGTTATGTCGGCCATCTTTTCATGTACCTGTTGGCCATCTGTATGTTGTCTTTGGAGATATGTCTGTTCAGATCTTCTGCCTATTTTTCAATTGGACCACTTGGGTTTTTTGTTATTGAGTTGTAAGAGTTTTGTTTTGTTTTGTTTTTTTACATATTTTCAGTATTAACCCCTTATCAGACCCATGGTTTGCAAATATTTTCTCCCATTCATAGACTGCCTTTTCATTTTGTTTATGGTTTCCTTTGCTGTGCAGAAGCTCTTTAGTTTGATGTTTACTTTTGCTTCTGTTGCATTTGCTTTTGGTGTCAAATCCAAAAACTCATCCACAAAACCAGTGTCAAGGAGCTTACCACCTATGTTTCATTCTAGGAGTTTTATGGTGTCAGGTCTTATGTTCAAGTCTTTGATCCATTTTGAGTTGATATTGTGTATAGTATAAGGTAGTGGTCCAGTGTCATTCTTTTGCATGTGGCTGTCCAATTTTCCCAACACCATCTATTAAAGAGACTCCTTTCTCTATTGTATAGTCTTGCCTCCTTTGTAGATTAATTGAACCATATAATTGTGGGTTTACTTCTGGGCTCTCTATTCCATTGATCTGTGTGTCAGTTTTTATGTATGTTTTGGTTACCGTATCTTTGTAATACAGTTTGAAACCAGGGAGTGTAATGCCTCCAGTTTTTTGTTTTTCAGTTTTTTTCACCTGTGACTCCACCTCCCTTCTGGCATCCACCAGTTTGTTTGCCGTATTTAAGAGTCTGGTCTGGGGCACCTGGGTGGCTCAGTTGGTTGAGCGCCCAACTTCAGCTCAGGTCATGGTTCATGAATTCGAGCCCCACGTCAGGCTCTCTGCTGTCAGTGCAGAGCCTGCTTCTAATCCTCTGTCCCCTTCTCTCTCTACCCCTCCCCTACTGGCATTCTCTGTCTCTCATTCTCTCTCTCTCTCTCTCTCAAAAATAAACATTAAAAAAAAAAGTCTACTTTTTCATTTGTCTCTTTTTTTCTTTGTTTCATCATTTGTTTCTTAAATTCCAAACATGAGTGAAAGCATGTGGTATTCATCTTTCTCTGACTTATTTCACTTAGCATTATACCCTTTTGGTCCATCCGTGTTGTCACACATGGCAAGATCTCATCCTTTATGACTGAGTAACATTCCATTGTGTATATATAGCACATCTTCATTCATCTATGGATGGACACTCAGACTGCTTCTGTATCCTGGCTGCTGTAAATATCATGCAGCAATAAACATAGGGGTGCATATATCTTTCAGTCGTGTTGATTTGATTTGCAAATACTGACCCACTCTTGCATCCCTGGAATAAATCCCACTTGGTCATGGTGAAAGATTTTTTTAATGTATTGTTGTATTGTTGGTTAGCTGATATTTTGTTGACATTGTTTGCATCTGGGTTCATCAGAGACATTGGTCTGTAGCTTTCTTTTTTTGTAGTGTCTTTATCTGGTTTTGGTATCGAAGTAATGCTGGTCTTGTGGAATAATTTTGAAAGTTTTCTTTCCTCTCCAATTTTTGGAGTATTTGAGAGGAATAGATATTAACTTGTCTTTAAATGTTTGTTTGAATTTACCTGTGAAGCCATCTGGTCCTGGACTTTGTTGGTTTTTGGGTTACTGATTCAATTTCATTGCTAGTAATCAGTCTGTTCAATTTTCTTTTTCTTACTGATTCAGTTTTGGAAGGTTGTATGTTTCTAGGAAATTACCCATTTCTTCTAGGTTGTCTGATTTGTTGGCAAGTAACCTTATATGTTCCTATAATCCTTTGTATATCTGTGGTGTTGGTTGCTGTTTCTCCTCCTTAATTTCTGATAGTATTTATTTTGAGTCTTTTCTCCCTTTTTTGATGAGTCTAGCTAAAGGTTTATCAATTTTGTTCATGTTTTCAAAGAACCAGCACCTGGTTTCATTGATCTGTTCCATTGTTTTCTTAGTCTGTATATCTTTTTTTTTTTTTTTTTAAGTATGCTTCACACCCAGCACAGAGACCAAGGCAGGGCTTGAACTCACGACCCTGAGATCAAGACCTGAGCTGAGATCAGGAGTCGGATACTTAACCAACTGAGCCACCCAGGTGCCCCTAGTCTGTATATCATTTATTTCTGCTCTGATCTTTATTATTTCCTTCTTTTTATTGGCCTTGGATTTTGTTCTTCTTCTAGCTTCTTTAGGTATAAGGTTAGATTATTTATTTGAGATTTTTCTTGTTTGTTGAGGTAGGCTTGTATTGCTATAACCATCCCTCTTAGAATAGCTTATACTGCACGATGCCTCCAGCTTTGTTCTTCCCCAAGATTGGTTTGGCTGTTTAAGGTCTTTTGTGGTTCCATACAAACGTTAGGATTGTTTGTTATATTTCTGTGAAAAGGGCCATTGGAATTTTGATAGGGATTGCATTGAATCTATAGATTGCTTTGGGTAGTGTGGACATGTAAAAATTCTTCCAACCTGTGAGCACAGAATAACATTCCATTGATTTTCTGTGTACTTTAGTTTCTTTCATCAGTGTCTTGTAGCTTTCAGTGTGCAGGTCTTTGACCTTCTTGTTTAAATTTATTCCTGGGTATTTTATTCTTTGTGATTCTATTGTAAATAGAATTGGTTTCTTTTAGAATTTTTTAAATTTATTTATTTTGAGAGAGACAGAACACGAGAGCAGGAGAAGGACGGAGAGAGAGAACAGCAAGCAGACTCCACACTGTCAGCATGGAGCCTGATGTGAGGCTGGGACTCACAAACCACAGGATCATAACCTGAGCTGAAATCAGTTTTCTGACTCTTAACTGACTGAGCCATCCAGGCGCCCCAGTAGGATTCCTTTCTTAATTTCTTTTCTTTGATAGTTCATTATTAGTATATAGAAGTGCCACTGATTTTTGTAGATTGTATATCTTGCAACTTTACTGAATTGGTTTATTATTTCTAACAGGTTTTTGGTTGAATCTTTAGAAACCTATTTTTCAATATATCTGGGAGTAGAAGGTTTTAAAAAACATTTTTTTAATGTTTATTATTTTCGAGAGAAAGAGCATGAGTCGGGGAAGGGCAGAGACAGAGGGAGACACAGAATCCAAAGCAGGTTCCAGGCTCTGAGCTGTCAGCACAGAGCCCGACTCGGGGCTCAAACTCACAAACCGGGAGATCATGACCTGAACCAAAGTCGGACGCTTAACTGACTGAGCCACCCAGGCGCACCAGGAAGTAGAAGCTTTTTTAAAAGGCCAAAATCTCCTGTGTACTTCTCTTCTGCTAGGAAGGGAGAAATGCATGTGAACGAAAGCAGTTCAACACAAGCAGCTTAGACCTGGATTAGAAGCAGAGAGGATTGGCAGTGGCAGAGAGATCAAAAAGTAATTTGCAACCAGAAGCCATGGGATTTTCACCTGCCACATGGTTATCTTTATTATTTACTTATTTATTTTTAGAAAAATCTTGTTTGGCCTGATAGGAAGAAACCAGGAATAAGCTGTTAGGATAGCCCTGGAGTTTCTTGGGCTTTTTTTTCTTTTTCAATATTTTAAGTTTTTATTATGAAAAGTTTAAGACATACCCAGAAGTAGAAGATTGTAACTATTGATATGTACTCATACACCTACAGCTAAATATTTTTCACAAACACTCCTACCCAGTTCTTCCCACAGGTTTATTTGGAAGCAAATCACAGATAACTTATTCTCTCCGTAAATATCTTAGTATATTGTCTCTAGAGATAGATGTTAAAAAAAAAACATGACCGCAAAACCATCATCACAATTAGGAAAATTAACGATGCCTTCCAGTATCTAGTGTTCGAGATTTCCCAATTATCTTTTTTTTTTTTAATTCCAGTGTAGTTAACATATATACAGTGTTACATTAGTTTCAGGTGTAGCACGCAGTGATTCAGCACTTCCATACGGTACTCAGTGCTCACTGGGTAGATGCCCCTCTCATGGTCCAGTGAAAGATCAGATTCTGAGTTGAAGCAAGGGTAGAGGTAATGAGCAAGGGACAGATTGGAGAAATTTTTCATGAAGACTTTTCCACCAAGAACAGGTGAAATTATGTTTTAGGTAATCCATTTCTCTAAGATTTAATTATCTACCAAAAATGAGGCAGCAGTATTTGGCATGTAAAGGGTTGTTTTAGTGACTTTATGATTTTACTTTTGTGCAACAACCTTGTTTTCTGATGATGTCAGGTAAATGAGGCGTTTAGGTTAAATGTGATTTTGCTCTTCCTTAGCTTTTAATCTTTCCGGAAGACATATTGAAACAGATGAAATAGACTCACCAAAGAGTTTTTGGTATCATTTTTTTTTCCAGTTAGGAAACCGAGGCAAAAGGGATTTAAATACCTTGTTATCAATCCCATGCTGCTTGTTGGTTGTGGACTCAATGTCAGTTACGTCTGGTTACTAAATTCACCTCATTTCTGTCACTAAAATGTAGTTACCATCAGTATTTCTCTGTGAAAAAGTAGGGGGTGAAATGGGATATCATTGCCAATTTTGCACAAGCGTTTAAACTGTTCTCCACATTCAGACTCATTTAGAGTTAGTTCCAGCAGTAGGTACAACTTCCAGTGTACGGTTACACGTATCTGAGAAAGAATGTTCCTGGGCCATGAATTTTTAAAAATTAACATGCTAACCGGAATTTCCAGTGATCTGCTTATCATTAATTCACTGCTTGAACTGGTGTTACAAATACAAGATCAGAATTTAGTCTCAGATGAGCTACATCAAGCTGTGTTGTTAATAGAACAGTGATAAAGAATGGAGTTGGGGTGCCTGGGTGGCTCAGTTGGTTGAGCGTCTGACTTCAGCTCAGGTCATGATCTCACGGTTTGTGAGTTCGAGCCCCGCATCGGACTCTGTGCTGACAGCTCAGGGCCTGGAGCCTGCTTCAGATTGTGTCTCCCTCTCTCTCTGCCAATCCCCCACTCATGCTCTGTCTCTCTCTCTCTCTCTCTCTCTCTCTCTCTCTCTCTCTCTCTCTCTCTATGTCAAAAATAAATAAATAGGGGCGCCTGGGTGGCGCAGTCGGTTGGGCGTCCGACTTCAGCCAGGTCACGATCTCGCGGTCCGTGAGTTCGAGCCCCGCGTCAGGCTCTGGGCTGATGGCTCGGAGCCTGGAGCCTGTTTCCGATTCTGTGTCTCCCTCTCTCTCTGCCCCTCCCCCGTTCATGCTCTGCCTCTCTCTGTCCCAAAAATAAATAAAAAAAATTGAAAAAAAAATTAAAAAAAAAAAAATAAATAAATAAATAAATAAACATTAAAAAAAAATTAAAAAAAAAAAGTCAGACTTTGGCCCAGGTCACGATCTCGCAGTTCATGACTTTGAGCCCTGCGTTAAGCTCTGTGCTGACAACTCAGAGCCTGGAGCTTGCTTTGGATTCTGTGTCTCCCTCTTTCTGCCCCTCCCCCTCTTGTGCTCTGTCTCTCTGTCTCTCTCTCTTTCTCTCAAATATAAATAAAAACATTAAAAAATTTTTCAAATGAAAAAGAATGGGGTTAAATTGCCTGGGATTAAACCTTAGCCTAGCCGTTTACTAGTTGTTTGACTTAGCAAAAGTTACTGAGTTCTCTGTGCCTCTTCTCCGTTTAATAAGGAGCCAGCCCCACCTACCTCATGGGGTTGTGAGCATTAATATGATACTCTGGGGGCTCCTGGGTGGCTCATTCAGTTAAGCATCTGACTCTTGATTTTGGTTCAGGCCGTGATCTCACACACAGTTCATGGTATTGGGCTCAGCGCTGACAGCACAGAATCGACTTAGTATTCTCTTTCGCCCTCTCTCTGCCCCTCCCTACTTCACTCTCTCTCTCTCAAAAATAAATAAACTTTAAAAATTAAAAAAAATGATACTCTGTACATATAGGTGTACATTATAGGTGTTCAGTAAATGTCCATTATAAGCAAGCTGGTCTAGGAAGATTTGGATTTACATAAAGATAAATTCTTGCCTTTAAAAAAGAATTCATTTCACTACAGGATTCACAGTAGGCTAAAATAACAAGTATCTTTATTCCATTTAGATTGATTTTTTTTTTTTTTAGAAACCTAACAAAAATTCTTGTATTCCTAGAATTGTTTCAAGGTAATATCCTGTTGTCTGTCCCCCAGATTTTCTTTATATTATTTTAATTGGTCCTTTGAAAAAATAGTATTATGTTTTTGTTGACTTTTGACTAAATACCTAGGTCCTGTGGCATATAAAAACATTGCACTTCATACAGTAAAGATCTCTGGCCTTCAATAATTTATTTTTGGAAACATTTTGGATCAGTTCCCACCATTGGAGGAAGAGATAGAATGGATCCCTCATCAGAGCTATATATGAGCTTGTAACTCTCCAGCTTTGAAACTGGTGACAAAAAACAAAGGATCTTTCCCTGCTGTCTTCTTTCTAAGGACAGTTTTTGGTTTTTGGTGTTGTTTTTTTGTTTTTTTTTTTTTTTTTTTTTGGTTTTTTTTTTTTTTAACGTAATCCTGCCCATCAGACCTTACAGCAGTAAAAAATGAGCCGTTTGCATGACTTCTCACTTGATTGTTTTTTGCCTCACTGGAAATAATTGCCTTCCTCTTTGATTCTTTGGAATATTTAGCAAGTGATACAAGGTCTGCCGGCTGTGGAATTTATTGGTGTTAATAAGGGTTCTGATACCTTCCAGCATTCGTTTCCCAAAGCTATTAACTGATGGTAACGTAGGCTTTCACCTTTGAAAGCACATATTTGTTGTGGTTGTTGCTTTTGGTTGCTGTTGAGTGCCTACTATTTGGGTACCAAACCAGGACCTTTATACACATTATCTCATTTAATTTTTACAACACTTCCATGAGAGTTACTGCACCCCTTTGTTGTTAGGGAAACTGAGGCTCAAGAAGTTAACTTTTCAGGGTGCCTGGTTGGCTCATTCACTGGAACACAAGACTTGTTATCGCAGGGTCATGAGTTCGAGTCCCAACATTGGGAGTAGAGATTACTTAAAAAAATTAAAAAATAAAATCTGTAATAAAAAAAGAAAGAAGTTAAATAACTTTTGTAGGTCATAAAAAAGAGCCAGGATTCTGCCTGTGGCCTAACAGACTCTTACTGCCGACTCTTGCGTGATTTATGCCATGGCGCCTTTCCAAACCGATTCTTGCATCTTTCCAAACCAATTCTCACCATGAACATCTTGTTAGTTTTAAAGAATTTATGTGCTTATGTGAGCATAAGTACATCCATGTGTGTGGAAGACAAAAAGACTGCACCAAAAATGTTATGAGTGGTTATCTGGATGGTACATCTCTGGGTGCTTTTTAAATTTTTCTTTGGGGGGCGCCTGGGTGGCGCAGTTGGTTAAGCGTCCGACTTCAGCCAGGTCACGATCTCGCGGTCCGTGAGTTCGAGCCCCGCATCAGGCTCTGGGCTGATGGCTCAGAGCCTGGAGCCTGTTTCCGATTCTGTGTCTCCCTCTCTCTCTGCCCCTCCCCCGTTCATGCTCTGTCTCTCTCTGTCCCAAAAATAAATAAACATTAAATTTTTCTTTGGGGTGCCTGGGAGGCTCATTCGGTTAAGTGCCCAACTGTAGCTCAAGTCATGATGTCACGGTTCCCCAGTTCGAACCCCACATCGGGCTCTGTGCTGACAGCTCAGAGCCTGGAACCTCTTTGGATTCTGTGTCTCCCTCTCTCTCAATCCCTCCCCTGCTCACACTCTCTCTCAAAAATAAATAAACATTAAAAAAAACATTTTTTTCTTTGTATTCCTTTGTATTTTCTACACATATGAACATACGTTCTGTAATAAAATTTTTATGTTATGTGCTGAACTTAGTAATTGACACAGGACATTTCTAATTCATTGTTGCTTATTTCTAGATCAATTGGCCTTATTTCCTCCATGGAAATCTAGTCACTATGATGTCGTAGTTGGTGTGTTGTCAGCTCGCCATAACCATGAACTTCGAAATGTGATAAGAAGCACCTGGCTGAAGCATCTAATGCAACATCCATCATTAAGTCAACGGTAGGTCTGCTTAGTCGGCACCTTGCCCGATTTACTGAGTAAGAGTTGTGAAAAACTTCTTTGGTGATGGTCAGAGATGCTAATTTAGGCCTATGGCCTTTCTCCCTGGGAGAAATGGCCATTTCATTTTGCCTTCCCTCCATGTAACTGAGTCACGAAAGGAAATTTTTCTTACTGTTTATTTAGTTTTGAGAGACAGAGCAAGTGTGCACATGAGCAAGGGAGGGGCAGAGAGAGGGAGGCAGAGGATCCCAAGGAGCTCCTCATTGACAGAAAGCCCGACACGGGGCTCGAACTCATGAACCACGAGATCATGACCTGAGCCGAAGTCGGACACTTAACTGACTGAGTCACCCAGGTGTCCCACAAAAGTAAATTTAACTGAGGCTCTTAGCCAAAAGATAGTTGGGGGAGACTATATTCATTGGTTAACATACCTGCTATTTATAGATACCTAGTTTGTTTCATTTTGCTTTGTTTCTGCTTTGATTTAGAACAGTAATTTGTAAAAGGTTCTAGTCCAGAAGAGTTCTCTGCTTAGACAAGTTTGTGTGTGAATATGCTTTTTGCTAACTTCCCAGAGACGCACCTAGTTTTTTTCTGTTCTGTGGTCTTTTTTAGTCGTGTGATCGGCAGTGTGTGTGGTATGCCATGCTCTTTTTCCTGACTACCCTTCCAGGGTTGACCTTTGGTAGCACATCTGTTGATATTAGATGGCTTAGTTATTGGTTAGGAGCCCAAGGCCTTCGTCTTCTCAGGGAGACCAGCCTCTGAAGTTACAGAGTGAGAGGCTAGTGGAAGAGAAGCTAGTGGAAGTGGAAGAGGTTGAACTCTTAGTCATGTGAGGACACTGAGGTGATGACTGGTTCTCAGAAGCTCTTTCAGGATTGCATGAAGCTGGCATGTTTGGGACTGAGTAGCTATACAACTGCAGAATTTTCTTATCATCGGCAGTGAACATTTACAGATTTCCTATCTTATGCATAGCAGCTTTCATTCTTTTTCAAGACCAGTTTCTTTCATTCATGATTTCAGTGATAATAGAACCCATTACCTGGCAAATGAAAGGCCTCAGACTCATCACTACTAATCAGAACCTCCTCTAAAACCTGTACTTCCTACGTAGTCTTTCCCATCTCGGAAAATAATGACCCCTGGGCGCCTGGGGGGCTCAGTCAGATGAGCGCCCGACTTGCCGAGGTCATGATCTCGCAGTTTGTGAGTTCGAGCCCCGCGTCGGGCTCTCTGCTGACAGCTTAGAGCCTGGAACCTGCCTTGGATTCTGTGTCTTCCTCTCTCTCTCTCTCCCTCCCTCTCTCTCTCTCTCTCTCTCAAAAATAAATAAATATTCAAAAAAAAAGAATGTCACTAGGTCAGTCAGGAGAGGGCAAGAGGGAGAACTCTTGGCAGGGACCAGCCTTGTCACTCTGCCGTCGGGTCACCTGAGCACAATGCTCATAGCCTGTTTGTGAGGATGTTGAGGCATCAGGAAAATAGAAGTTTTAAAAATAAAATGTTATCTTGATTTCTTCTTTCTCTCACATGCCACATCCAACCCATCAGCATCTTTTCTTGGTGCTACCTTTATGTCACCTCCAGAATCCAGCCTCTGACCACCTTAACCGCTGCTCTCCGCACCCCAGTCCTCTTACCATCAGCCCACCGCTGCCTCTCACCTGGATGATTGCAGAAGCCTCTATCTGAATTTCCCGCATCTACCTTTGATCCTCTGTATTTTATTTTCCATACAGCAGCCAGAGTGCTTCTTTTAAAATTAGTCAAATCGTGTCAGTTTTCTGCTCATATGCCTCCTATTGATTTCTCAGAGTGAAATGCTAAGTCTTTACTGTGGCCTTTGACCTTATCTAGATCTACTTCCCCTACAGTGGTCACCATCACCGTGGTTCAGTACACTAATTGTGCTTCTGCCTCAGGGCCTTTGCACTTACTATCTCCCCTGTCTTTATCACTCTTCCACTGGATATCCTCATGGTTCCCCGGTCTCAGGTTTTTCAGATCTCTGCTTAGAATAGATGTCACCTTAGCAGCCCCATATTAAATAGCACCCAACCCCTTTCTGTATCTTCCCTTACTTGACTTTATTTTTCTTTCTAATACTTATCACCAACTAACATGTTTATTATATTTAGCTTTATATATATAAAGTGTTTGTCTTTCTCCGTTAGAATGTAGTTTCATGAGTACAAGGACTGGCTTTTTTCACTGATGTATTTCTGATACCTGCAACCTAACTTGGCTCAGGGGAAGGCACTCAACAGCTATTGAGGGAATGACTCAGAACTAAATGTCATGAGGAAAATTGACCTTCAGATATTCACCAGTAATTAATTTGTCATTATAGCATTCCTGCTTTAAATTTAGTAGGTTGGTGATTTGTTTTATAAAAATGATGGGATAGCTGTATAAAAATAGATATTAGCCCAAACTCCTTCCTGGGGCAGAGTAAGTTTATGGATCTGGTAAGAGTATTTAAGATGGCTTTAAAAAACTAACTTGGTAAATATAATTAATTAGCAAATTTATTTATTTCTGTGTATACTTTTATTATAATCTTTTTTTTTTTTTAACGTTTTATTTTTATTTTTGGGACAGAGAGAGACAGAGCATGAATGGGGGAGGGGCAGAGAGAGAGGGAGACACAGAATCCGAGGCAGGGTCCAGGCTCTGAGCTGTCAGCACAGAGCCCAACATGGGCCTTGAACTTACGAACTGTGATGAGCTGAAGTCAGACGCTCAACCGAGTGAACCACCTAGGCACCCCTGCACTCTTATTTTAAATGCTAGTTGTTTATAAATGGTACTCTGCCTTAATTGGCCATTAGTAAAAGAAAGTGTGTGCATTTCTGTGGCTTACTTTCAAATCTTGCATTTCACTGAAGGAGCCAGACTCCACATATATTTCCAGGACCTTGTTTAATTACAAGCCTTTGTAATAAAATAAATAAGTTGTCAACTTCACAACGTATCTTCTGCACGGAGGTAGTGTACTGCTCGTGGTAGAATATAAAGAGAGTCACAGTGTAGCCTGGGTCTTTATGGGGGAAGTTTAATGGAAGGAAGTAGATGTAATAGTGTAATAAAATGTTATATGTGCTGTGATATAAAGAGATAGAAAACAGCCTGGAGTGTTTGGGAAACCCCAAACAGTTCCACGTAACTGGAACACGTGGGGTAGGGGCTTGTGGGCAAGAGTGAGGTGAAGCGCTGGGGAAGGAAAGAGAGGTGGAGAGACAGGGATGATGAGGTAAAGAGAGCAGGGCGGGTGTGGAACCAAGGGGTAGGCAGCGGCCGGGTCACGCACAACAGCCGTGGGGACAGGCCGAGGGGCTGAACTAAAGCGTGACCTTCGAGGAAAATGACGTCAGTAGGTGCGGGGAGGAGGAGGAGGAGGATTGCTAGCTTTTAACATGGAGAATAGTGAAAGCGTCAGTCGACACGAAAAATGCCAGATGAGAAGAGCAGGTGTCATGGGAAAGAAGTCCGCTGTGGGTATGTGGAGTTTGTGGTAGCTCCTGGCGGTGGTGTGCTAGTAAGTGTTTACCAGCTGGCTCTCTGAGAAATGAGTATGTTTGTATGTACACGTATGTTTCCTGTAAGTTTTGTTGATATAAAGGATGTACAGCACACAAGTGACAGGGTAACTTGTATGATACTCTTTATTACAAATGCCGTGTAGCCAGCAGATTCTCCTGTGAATGCTTTTATTGTTTTAGACTTGACTTATGCTTGCAACTGACAAAAGAGTGTAGTTCTGACATAAACGTTCCCTTTAAGTTAAAGAGTAGAACTAAAGTGACAACTGAGGTATGTGCCGGAAGTTTACTCTCAGTCAGTAGGAGTCCAGCTTCTTTGCTGAATTGGATAATAGGTTTTGGACAGTGGAAGAGTATTTCCTCAATTTTTTGTACCATTCACAGTGGGATGGCTACAAACACATAGCTTTTGTCTTTTAATTTTTATTTACTTATTTTTAATTCAAGTATAATTAACATACAATGTTACATTATCTCGGGAGTATGATAGAGTGGTTCAGCAGTTCCATTCAGTACTCAGTGCTCATTATGAGCAGCGTGCTCTTTTTTAAAGAAAAAAAATTTTTAAGTTTATGTATTTATTTTGAGAGGTGGGCAGTGAAGGAGAGAATCCCAAGCCGGCTCCGCACCAGCAGCACAGAGACCGATGTGGGGCTGAAACGCACCAACTGTGAGATCATGACCTGAGCTGAAACTAGGAGTCGGATGTTTAACTGACTGAGCCACCCAGGCGCCCCACGATAAGTGTGCCCTTCACCTATTTCACCTGTCCCCCCTCCCCACCTTCCCTCTGGTAACCACCAGTTTGTTTTCTCTAGTTAAGAGTCTGTTTTGTCTTTCTCTGGCTTACTTCACTTAGCATTATACTCTCTAGATCCATCCATGTTGTGGCAAATGGCAAGAGTTCATTCTTTTTTTTTTTTTTAAATATTTTTTTTTTTCAACTTTTATTTATTTTTGGGACAGAGAGAGACAGAGCATGAACGGGGGAGGGGCAGAGAGAGGGAGACACAGAATCGGAAACAGGCTCCAGGCTCTGAGCCATCAGCCCAGAGCCCGACGCGGGGCTCGAACTCACGGACCGCGAGATCGTGACCTGGCTGAAGTCGGCCGCTTAACCGACTGCGCCACCCAGGCGCCCCGAGTTCATTCTTTTTTTATGGCTCAGTGATATCGCATTGTATATCTATACATCTCCCTGATCCATTCATCTATCAGTGGCACTGGAGTTGTTTCCATGGACTGATACTGGCTGCGGTAAACATAGGGATGCACATATCTTTTCAAATTAGTGTTTTTGTTTTCTTTGGATAAATAGCCAATAGTGGCATTCCTGGATCGTATGGTAATTCTATCTGTAATTCTTTGAGGACCCTCCACACAGTGGCTGCACCAGTTCGCATTCCCACCAACAGCGCACAAGTGTTCCTTTTTCTCCACATCCTGGCCGACACTTGTTTCTTGTGTTTTTGATTTTAGCCATTCTGACAGGTGCGAGGTGATATCTCATTGTAGTTTTGATTTGCATTTCTGTATGGTGAGTGATGTTGAGCATCTTTTCATGTGTCTGTTGGCCATCTGGATGTCTTCTTTGGAAAAATGTCTATTCGTGTCTTCTGACTATTTTTAATTGGATTATCTGGTTTTTTGGTGTTGAGTTGTGTAAGTTCTTTATACATTTTGAATACTATCCCCTTACTGAATATGTCATTTGCAAATATCTTCTCCCATTCAGTAGGTTGCCTTTTTTTAGTTTTATTGATTTTTTTCCTTCATGGTGCAGAAGCTTTTTATTTTGGTGTAGTCCCAGTAGTTTAATTTTGCTTTTGTTTCCCTTGCCTGAGGAGACATATCTAGACAAATGTTTCTATGGCCAATGTCAGAGAAATTACTGCCTTTGTTTTCTTCTAGGAGTTTTATGGTTTCAGGTCTCACATTTAGGCCTTAAGCCATTTTGAGTTTATTTTTGTGTATGGTATACGAAAGTGGTCCAGTTCATTCCTTTGCATGTAGCTGTCCAGTTTTCCCAGCACCATTTGTTGAAGAGACTGTCTTTTCCCATTGGATGTTCTCACTTCCTTTGTCATAGATTAATTGACCATATAATTGTGGGTTTATTTCTGGGCTTTCTATCCTGTTGCGTTGATCTGTACAGACATGGCACATTTTTAAGTTTAATCTGCATTAACTTTTCCTCCAACATTTACTTTTTTCCCCCTCCCGTCACTTAAAGTCAACAAAACAATAAATAAGACCCTTATTTGTAGTGTTTGCTACCTTCCATGGTGTAAATACTCTCACCGTGACCACTTTGAACTAACTAATGCAACATCTCTGAACATAGAGTTGGGGAAGGTATGTATTAATTAGCACACCATTATATTTCCACCACATGGATAGAATAGATAAAAATAACCTCAAGAGCATAGATAACAGTGAAATAATTAAGAAATTATTAACTCAGGTATTTTCTTTGTTTTTAATGTAATGTATTAATTGTAAGTTTATGTAATTTAATAAAGGCCAGGCTTAATAACCAGCCCACAGAATTCCCAAACATTTAGCGGTTGGCTCTCTCAAGCCAGTGGGCACAGGCTCCAGCACCTGTCACCTGTAGGCCATCTAGGTGAAGGTGTCCAATGAATATAGGGATCTTTTACTTGGAAGATGGGTCCAAACTAGAGACGCTAATTCAGAAATCATTCTCAAGCCAGTTGAAGCCTCAGGAGTAAACCGTGTCCAGGGAAAGCAAGCAAAAAAGAGCAAGAAGAGACAAGGGCAAAGCCCCGCTTTAGTATCTCCCCTAACGGACAAGCTGGGGAAGAAGAGCCAGTGAGGGGACTGAGCCGGCTGTGTAACAGAGGGGAGAGAGCCCTGTCCAGAGACCAGCGCTATCGAACCACAGGTTGAAGGGTTGAAAAGCATCTGTTGATTTAACAGCGAATCGGTGGCTACATTGGGGTAAACATCTCAGTGTAAGTGTTGGGTATCGAAGTTAGAATCTCTGTTTTATAAAATGAGTGGGACATGAGAAATTAGAGCCTGCAACTTTAGTTAATTCCTTTGTGGGACTGTAAAGGAAAGGGTAGAGACAAGGAAGGGATGGCAGGTATACAGAAATTAATACCAAGACTTCGTCGGGGCACCTGGGTGGCTCAGTCGGCTAAGCGTCCAACTTTGGCTCAGGTCATAATGTCATAGTTCATGAGTTGGAGCCCCATGTGGGGCTCTGTGCTGACAGCTCAGAGCCTGGAGCCTGCTTCGGATTCTGTGTCTCCCTCTCTCTCTGCCCTTCCCCCGCTAATGCTGTCTCTCTGTCAGAAATGAATAAACAATAAAAAAAATTAAAAAAAAAAAAACAAAAAACCACTTCACCGTATTTATAATGTGTAGGGAAGGGACCACGCGGTACAGGTAACCGGCGAAGAAAGGTGTAGGAGAGGACCTCCTCTTGCATAGACAGACTGATCTGGAGCAAAAGGAATACCTTCTGACATGGAAGGAAGCAAGTCAAGAAGATTGCAGACAGAGATACGTTTGTGAGTCGGGGCATGAGAAACTGGCTTTACTGTAGTTGCTCATAACTGGTTTGAGCGTCTGCGGGCAGCCAGGCCAAACACTCAGACTTGCTTTAAAACAGCACAACAGTAGAGGGCTTACGCGGAAGTCACTTGGTGGCTGGCGACTTTTGGGTTGCTGGTTCTTTTGCTGGACTAGAAAAGGAAAGTTGGAATGAATTGTCATAAATACTTGTGTCTCAAAGCAAAAGCTCTGATATGGGTGTGAGAAACGTGTGTGTGCAAAGTAAAGATCAGTATCTGATGTTAATGCCAACATCTCTCTCAGTGTGCTTGTCAAGTTCATAATAGGTGCTCGTGGCTGCGAGGTGCCCGTGGAAGACAGGGAAGACCCTTACTCCTGCCGACTGCTCAACATCACGAATCCAGGTGAGTTGCCTTTTTCCTCAGCCCTGTCACTCCGTGTACAAGTCTGGTGTGGACTAAAAGCTGCTAAGCTCCCTAGCCCCGTGGTCCATTTTTATTTAGCAGACTAAAATTCAGCTTTCATCCAAGTGTAGCTTTCCTCTTTTTTGACAGTTGACTGATCACTGTTGGTATCTGTGAGGAGTCTTTATAGATATACATAACTTCAGGATCCAGGAGAGTTAGCTGCTCAGCGTGATTCAGATGCATCTGGAGATTCCTCACACCTAGATAAGTACTGAATAACGGAATCTTGAACTTGGAGATAACTGCTCACTTCACTGTCTTGTCGAGTTAGAGTGACCTTGGTACAAATACTGTGAATCGGCTTTCTCTTAGGATTATTGTCTAAGCTTCTGCAAAAGAAAGAAATGGCAAAAAAATTAAAAAAAAAAATTTTTTTTTAACATTTGTTTGTTTTTGAGAGAGAGAGAGAGACAGAGTGGGAGCGGGGGACAGTCAGAGAGAGAGGGAGACACAGAATCCGAAGGGGGCTGTAGGCTCTGAGCTGTCAGCACAGAGCCCGATGCGGGTCTTGCACGCATAAACAGTGAGATCAGACCTGAGCTCAAGTTGGACGCTTAACCAACTGAGCCACCAGGTGCCCCCCAAAATTTTAAATATGAGTAATATTTCGCATTCCTTATAGTTCAAGATTTCTGGGAGTTCTAATGAGGCAGAGAGATGGTCCTGATTGGGTTCCCTTTGTTACCAGGGAACCGATTTTAGGTAATTGTGGATTGTATAACAGTTTATCTTTCTTAATCCACATTTCCTATTTTCAACTGTGTTTCTAAGGAAGATTAAACTTTTCAGTCTTAAATGTGCTGATTATGACTTCTGGTATTTTGAGATTTGTCAAACCTGTATGATTATATACACCTCGCTTTTATAGGTAGCGATAGTTAAGTGTGTGGGCTTTGGAGTCTGGCTTCATGGCTTTAAATCTAGGCTCTGCCTTTTCTAGGTGTGACCTTTGATCAATTATTTACCCGTTTTGTGCCTCAGTTTCCTTTTTTTTAATGTTTATTCATTTTTGAGAGAGAGAATGAGCGAGCTGGGGAGGGGCAGAGAGAGGGAGACACAGAATCCAAAGCAGGCCCCAGGCTCCGGGCTGTCAACACAGAGCCCGACAAAGGGCTCGAACCCACAAACCATGAGATCATGACCTGAGCCAAAGTCGGACGCTTAACAGACTGAGCCACCCAGGCGCCCCGTGCCTCAGTTTCATCATCCATAAAGTGGACATGAAAGTTCTTACCTCATAGGGACTGACTGGATGAAGTAAGTTGGTATATACGTATAATATTTAGAATAGTTCCTGGGACGTAGTAGGTAGTTAATTTTATTTTAAAGAACCTGCCTTTTATAAAGTTCAGTTTCAATCAGCTTTTTAAATAAATTGTACCGTATTTTCAGGTCTGTAGCGTAAAGCAGAGGTTTCTCACTCCCAATCTTTTAGTTAATGCTGCAATTACAATTTCATGGGCAATTGTGTTTCTCTGGAGAGAAGGTCCCTTCGCTTGCACTGTAGTCCCAGAGGGACCATGAACCTAATAAAATGTATTACCGATGATGTAAGAGTAGCCTAGAACGAATTACATTTAAAATCCAAAACCAAATCAAATTTTTAAAAATCTCACCTTAAATTAACCAGGCTTTTATTATTTTAAGGGTTACTGTTCATTAATAGTAAAAGAATGGAGCTGTCGATTAATAGAAGATTTTCATATATGTAATACTTAGCTTACAAATTTTTAGAAAATATGAGTAACTAAATTTATATTGAATCTAATTTTATCGTTTTTGATGACTCAGACGGCATTTAGGTTTATTTTAATACCTTAAGGTCATCATGAGCACTAATCATCATCATGATGCTCTGGCTGTGTAGAAGAGTTGATTAATAACATTATCAAAGCAACATAGTTTCCTGTGTCTAGGTAGCCTGAAGTCCAAGGTCCATCTGTTTTAAATAGATATGTAATTATGTTGTAATATGCTTAACCTGTTGGCCTTTAACATACATGCTTATATTTTGAATATCTTAAATTTACTGAGTGTATGAAAAAGAAAAACTTCTGCCGTCATCCAGTTTATTTAGCGTCTAGACTCCCTGGCCAGTGTTTGCCCAGCTCGTGATAAAAAGTGTATCCTCCCTTTTCACCCTCCTGCTCATGTATGTAATTGGGTAGGAGCAATTGATTCCACTTAGTCACATTTTATTGAGCATCTGTTAAGTGTAAAAGAGCATTCTAGAAATTCTTAGGTAGGGATCCAAATGATCCACTGGGTGTCAGAAGAAGACTGAATTTCTATTTAACTGAAAATAAAACGTAATATTTATAAAGACTGAGCACACTGGTAACAGTAATATATGTGTATATTTTGTAAGTAAATATATGAGTGTGTATACAAATGTGTTTAACTGATGGGGTTGTGTGAGCAGCAAAATTGGAAAGCCACAGCTCTAAAAGATACAAAGGACTTTGAGAAAATCTTGTAGAATAGGTCTTTATATTACTTCACAAAGTGGCACTGATGTTCTCAGCCATGTGAACTCCTTCATGTAATCGGGCCTGATTCATTTATGGTAATTAAAAATGCTATTTGAAAAGGACAGTTTTTGGCTTTGATTTAGACCAGGGAGTGTAAAGTGCACTGAGTTCAAAGTCAATAAACCTGGGGTTGATTCCTGGCTCTGCCACTTTCTGTGACCTTGAGTGAGTCACTTAAATCACCAGGCCTCAGTATCGTAACCCACGATGCCAGATAATGCCATACGACGTAGCAGTTGTGAAGATGTAAGCATGATGGGGCCTGGTGCATGGGGTGTGATGAAATGCTTACTGTGTGTGATGTGCTCCTCTTTTACCAGTATTGCATAGGGTTTTTCAGCGTTACTGGAAGTGATTTCAAGTACTTTTGTCTTACGACATCACAGGTATTTTGTTTTTTTATTTTTTATTTATTTTTTAGTTTTTTTTCTCATGTTTATTTACTTTTGAGGGAGAGAGAGAGAGAGAGACAGAGTGCTAGTGGGGGAAGGGTAGAGAGAGAGGGAGACAGAATCTGAGCAGGCTTCAGGCTGTGAGCCGTCAGCACAGAGTCCGACGCGGGGCTCAAACTCACGAATTGCAAAATCATGACCTGAGCCGAAGCCGGGTGCTTAACTGACGGAACCACCCGGGCACCCCAGCGACATCACAAATATTTTAAATTGCCCAGCAAGAAATAGGAATTTTGGAATTTGCAGAGCAAGACTAAATTTTCTCATTATTTATGAGTGCATTAGGTACTGTTTTTAATATCCCTGTTTATCCAACCTTTCCTAATAGATAGATGCCTTTGATAATATTCCTCTGTGGCGTTTGGACATATATATGCCCACATGTGTATACAAAAACTTACTAAAGTTGTTCTGATGATTAAATATTTTACCAAGATGTGGGTGAGAACTTCATTCTTAAATTTCAAAATAAGTTTGTTTTTGTTCCTGGAAGCAGCCATATTTCTGGAGAGTTTTTTTAATTACTGTCATTTGTGAATTATAAGATTATATTTCTTTGGTTACGTAAAACTCCTTTTCTCCTTACATCCTTAGTTTTGAACCAGGAAATCGAGGCATTCAGTCTTTCTGAAGACACCTCATCAGGAATTTCTGAGGACCAGGTTGTCAGCGTGACCTTCCGAGTCCTTTACCCGATTGTTATTACCAGTCTTGGGGTGTTTTATGACGCCAGTGATGTGGGTTTCCAGAGGAACATCACTGTCAAGCTTTATCAGGCAGAACAAGAGGTATGCACTGTTTTGGTTTTTTTTTTTTTTTTTTTTACAAATTTCCCCCAGTTTTCTTTTTAAAAAACACCAGCTTTTTCCTCATGGCATATAGCAGATTGGGAGACTACATAATTACCTGTGGTTGGAAGACTTCCCTTACTAATTGGATACACGATAGCATAATATATTAATATGCTGGTTTGGGAAGAGAATACCAATGGATAATAAACGTCTTGTATCTAGAAAAGAAAAAAATTGGACCAGATTAGAAATTCCCAACTGAAAATCCCCTAAAGCCTAAGGAATTACAAAAGTTGATAGTGAACGTAAAAACTTTGGGACTCTGAGGTATAAGCAAGTATTATTGTCTCTGTTCCAAGCCTGAAAGTCTGTCGCTATAATGCAAGGCTGACAGGTGCTTCAAAGGTCTTTTGTAATGAGGATGTAGAGGGAATGAAAGTTTAAAACAGCTGGGCTTACTGTGTTCCTGATATGTGGGGAAATCTGATTTGTTCACAGAGCATATCTGAAGGAGTATGTCAATGAGGAATTGCATTTGAAAAGATCCATTTGTGGGTTTTAAACTATAGAAATCTTGGCAGAATTCTATAGTGAACACCCATGTATCTACCTAATTTCTACAGTAGTTAATATTTTGCTGCATTTGCTTTATCATGTACATAGTTGTTTCTCGATCTTTTTTTTTTTCCTTACTGAATTTCAGAGTCAATGTCAGGCATCAGTACACTTTGGCCCTAAACACTTCAGCATACATGTCATTAATTAGACTTTAATGTTTGTTTGTGGTTTTTAATTTTTATTTATTTACTTTTTTAAAGTTTATTTAAGAAATCTCGGGGCGCCTGGGTGGCGCAGTCGGTTAAGCGTCCGACTTCAGCCAGGTCACGATCTCGCGGTCCGTGAGTTCGAGCCCCGCGTCAGGCTCTGGGCTGATGGCTCAGAGCCTGGAGCCTGTTTCCGATTCTGTGTCTCCCTCTCTCTCTGCCCCTCCCCCGTTCATGCTCTGTCTCTCTCTGTCCCCAAAAAAAAAAAATAAATAAACGTTGAAAAAACAAATTTTTAAAAAAAAAAAAAGAAATCTCTACACCCCACCTGGGACTTGTAACTCACGACCCCGAGATCAAGAGTCACGTGCTCTTCCGACTGAGCCAGCCAGGCACCCCTCAGTCAGTTTAAACTGCATAAGGTTGTGTAAACTAAACTCCTGTCCCCTTGTCCCTTTCCTAGAGGTAGCCTTTTTTTTTTTTCTTTTCTGTTACCATTGACTAGTTTTGCCTCTTGTAGGATTTTATATGTAAATAGAATCAAAAAGTACTCTCCTGTGTAAGGCTTTTTTCACTCAGCATGTTTTTGTAACCCATACATGTTCTTGTATGTATTAGTGAATTTTCCCTTCCCTTTTACTTTTTTTTTAAGTGAGCTCTATGCCCAGTGTGGGGCTTGAGACCTGAGACCAAGAGGGCAAATTCTGCCAACTGAGCCACCCAACGCCCCATCACTTTTCCTTTTTTTTTTTTTTCTGAGTTGTATTCCAGCAATATGTTTTCTGTTCTCCTGATAGTGGGCATATAGAATGTTTCCAGGGTTCTTATTTATTTTTTATTCTGTTAGTGGGATGAATTACATTTTTTGGTTTTGAAATGTTAAGCCAACCTCCTATTCGTCTTGGTCAAGATATATCATTTTTTTTTTTTTTTTATGTTGCTAGAAATTGTGTTTCTTGAGGATAGCATGTAGTTGGGTCTTCCTTTTTATCCGGTCTGAGAATCTCTACTTTTTTACATGGAGTGTTTATCCATTTACATTTAATGCAACTCTTGAAGTGGTTAGATTTCTGTTTTTCATTTTGCTATTTGTTTTCTGTTTGTTCCACTGTTTTTCATTTCTCTGTTCCTCTTTTCCTGCCTTCTTTGGGTTTGAATATTTTTTAGAATTCCATTTTAATTTCTCTGTTGTCCTTTCAGCTACAGTCTTTGTATTACTATTTTTGCGTGTGTGTGGTTGACGGAAAGACTATAATACACATCTTAAACTTTTCTTTGTTGTTAAAATTAATGTGTACCCTTTCATGTAAAATATAAGAACAATACAGCGTTACAACTTTTGCTTTAAGCAGCTAAATGTGGGAGCGCCTGGGTGGCTCAGTCGGTTAAGCATCCAACTTCGGCTCAGGTCATCATCTCACCGTTTGTGTGTTCAAGCCCTGCAGCAGGCTCTGTGCTGACAGCTCAGAGCCTGGAGCCTGCTTTGGATTCTGTCTCCCTCTCTCTCTGCCCCTCTCCGGCTCACACTGTCCCTCTATCTTTCTCTCAAAAACAAGTAAACATTAAAAAAAAAAAATACAGTTAAATGTGTATGAAAGTAATTTAGAGAAGGTATAATCTTTTATATTTGCCCACACACATATTTACCTTATCCGGTGCTCTTCATTCCTTCCTGAATATTGAAGTTTCCTGAATATGCAAGTTTACTGGTAATGAATTTGCTTAGTTTTCATTTTTTCTGAAAATGTTTTTATTTTGCTTTTATTCTGTCCCCCCCCCCTCCTTTTTTTCTTATGGAATATTTTCTGGATATAGAAATTATGGATTGATTTTTTTCTCTTCAATATTTTTAAGATGTCAGCTCAGTATTTTCTGGCCTCCATTGTGTCTGGTGTTCAGCCAACTAGCTTTCGTACTGCCCCCGGGAGGATGTATGTTATGTGGTTTTTGCCTGCTTTTCCTGGCTGCTGTGAAGATTTTCTCTTTATATTTGGTTTTAAAAGCAGCTAGATTGTGTTGCACTTTGGTGTGGCTTTCTCTTTGTGTCTATTCTGCTTAGGGTTTGCCAACTTTCTTGAATCTGTAAGTTTGTCTTTTACCAAATTTGGGAAACCTTCAGCTATTACGTCTTCAAAAAATTTTGCTCAACCCCATTTCTCCACTGATTTCAGGATTCCGATTACATGTATATTAGACCTTTTTTCTGTTTTTCAGATTTGATCATTTCCATTAATCTGTATTCAAATTCACTGACTCTCTGGCATCTCAAATCTGCTGTTAAGCCTTGCCAGTGAATTTATTTTAGACATTGTCCTTCTCAGTTCTAGAATTTCCCTTTAACTCTCTTTTGTAGTTTTATTTCTCTGAAATTTCCTGTTCATTCATATTTGACCATATTTTCTTTGCAGCTTTGACCTTAGTTATAATAATGGCTTTAAAATACTGTCTGTTTATTCTAGTATTTGAATCATGTTGAAATCTGTCTTCATTGATTATCATCTTTTCTCTTGAGCATGGATAACATTTTCCTTGTGTATCTTTTCTCAAGTAACTTTGGATTATATCCTAGATACTGTGAATAATTCATTGCAGGATCTCTGGATCCAATTATATTCCATGCAGAGTGTTGATTTTTGTTTTGTTTTGTTTTGTTTTAGCCAGGCAGCTACATTGGCTGAGAGAGACTTTAGACTTTTTCTCCTTTGCAATGGGCAGCAGCTGAAATCTCTGTTCAGTTCTTTGGGACTTTGATGGGCTACTTGGATTCCGTTTTGAATGTGGCTGTCATGATTCTGAGTCAACCACAGATTTGGGCAGAATTTATATGAAGAATTTAGGATTCTCTCTTTTTGACCCTTTACTTTTCAGGATTTTCCTCACTTTGTAGCTGGTGTGTTTATCCCAACTCTGTCCTTTGATTTTTTTCAACCAGAATAATGGCAGTTTTTAATTAGAATTTCTAGTTGCCCTTGCAAGGTGTGCCTTCAGACTAAGAACCATTTAAAAAATGGTTTTTTTTTTTAATGTGCCATACTTCCTAGTATTGATTTTCCTCCAGTTTCAGCCTGTTCACATTCCAATGCCTTCAGATCATTTTTTTTTTTTTTGTTTTGTCCAGTGTTCATAATTGTTATCTATAGAATTGTTATCTATAGAAGAACTCAGTTTTTTTAGACATCATTAAACTTACTTTTGTATTATTTTGAACGTTAATTGTTAGTAACAGATACGGTGTTAGAGAGCAACCAGTAAATATGTAAATCAATTTCAGATTAGATTTATTTTTTTTGCATTTTGTCCTATTCCTGCCTTTTCTAAAGAATCTGTAGTTAGTGAATGTGCTTAATTACATAAATGTAAGCAGGAGGGAACAAATCCTACTAATGATTCCAGCCATTATGATTACAGTGAGAGAGCTTTATGAAATGACTCAGGTATGGGAGTTTATGTTTTATTGTGGTTAAGTTTCACTGATACAAAAACTCAAAACACATAACTAAAACAGCAGGTCTCTGGATTCCACTGTTATCCTGATCTAGAAATTAGGATTACTTTCGGATTTTTTTAACATTTTTTTAAATGTTTATTTATTTTTGAGAGACAGCATGAGTGCAGGAGGGGCAGAGAGAGCTGACACACAGTATCTAAAGCAGGCTCCAGGCTCTGAGCTGTCAGCACAGAGACTGATGTGGGGCTCAAACTCAGGAACCGCGAAATCATGACCTGAGCTGAAGGCGGACGCTTAACCGACTGAGCCATCCAGGCGCCCCTAGTTAGTGTTTTAGAACTTCATGACAACTTTCGTTATCTTAAATACCTATTTAATAACCATGATTTCACTGGAAAACGCAAATGATGTCTAAATGACAGGAGACCTGTATTAACTGTGGCTGGGCCATCGAGAATTATGCTGACCAAGACAGAAGATGTTTGCAAACTTGCTGCAGATGTACTAACATGAAGTCTTTTCTTTTTGTTTTTTTCCTATTTCTTGCCTCCTCCTCCCCCTCCCCCCCATTCGTAGGAGGCCCTCTTCGTGGCCCGTTTTAGTCCTCCGAGCTGTGGTGTACAGGTGAACAAGCTGTGGTACAAGCCTGTGGAGCAGTTCATCTTGCCCGAGGTATGGGGGATAAGGAAGAGGCTGTGATACCAGTTCAGTCCTTCATAGGCCAGGTTACGTTCTGCAGAGACAGGCACTCTGTTTTTTGTTGTATGAGGACAGCTCTCCAGAGTGTAGGTGAAGCTACTGCAGTGCGTGTATTATGTACGGAGATGTGGCTCTCTGCATCGGACTGCCATGGAGCTCCAGGATGCCCCGGGGGCTGCCAAACCACACTCTTCGGAAAGCATTCGTGTTACCATGGTTTATTTAGCAGAGTACGGCATGACTGTTTTAATGCCAAAGGATAATAATAGGTACGGGCTGATGGAAACACCAGATGCAGACACTATTTGAATAAGTCAGGTAGTTTAACTTAACCTAAAGATGGGGGTGGTGAGTGCAGACAGGATAATTGCAGAGAAATCGGCCACAATTCCAAGATGAATAAAGCTCCCCAGGTTATGGAACATGTCTGAAAAGAGCTGTCCCCTTCTAGATCCTTCTAGGTCCAGTCCTAAGCACATGTGTTCTAGAGATCCCCTCACCCGCCTGCCAAGCGCCTCATCAGTCCTGCGGTGAAGCCACAGTTTGGCTGCTGAGCCTTGCACGGTTGGGCACGAACAGATCGCTCATCCATCAGCTTCGGCCTTTCCAGCCTGGTTCAGTCTGTTCTGAGTCCATTCCTCAGTTCAGTGCTTTGGAACCACGGTAGGGATCAGTTTCCCAAGCATCTCTGGGAGTCACTTTAGATCTCCCGTAGAGTTCATGCCGCAACGTCAAAGGCGAGCTAAAACGTGGAAGCTAGACAGCTGATCGGTTCTGCAGGCTAACCAAGAGACAATTTCCTACCACTGGTCTTGTGGGTTCTGTTTACTTTTGCAACACATCTTACAGTACGCTGTGGATCTTTCGAGTTAAGTACAAGTAGTTGGAACTATCTGTGTAAATTCTGTAGATGTGAAAGGGATCTCCTTCATTTCACCTGTACATGAACTTCTGCTTAAAAACATTTTAAATAAAAGCGAAACTAAAATGCACTGGGAAAAAGTTTCCAATTTCTCAGTGTTACACAACAGCCAGTAGCAAGCATCCTCATGCTCCTTCCTCTTTGGTGTACGTAACGTTATTTTCTTAGAGTAAGTTGTTGGTTTGGACTTTCTACGAATTTTTGAGGCATACGATTTCTTTCTGGAGGGCAGCTTAGCAGTTTGTATCAGTTTGAGTCATCATCAGCATTATATGAGAATGCCTATTTTCCTGTGTCCTTGTATTCCTTCTAATTTCATATATGAACTTTTTTCTTTGTTACATGATGTACCGTTAAAGGTATCTTCTAATTAAGAGTAGTGGCTTAGCTATGCTACGTATTAGATCTCAGCTTTTGAGGAAGCCATTCTTTGGTTTGTGTTTATTTATTTGTTTATTTTAATTTTTTTTAATGTTTTTATTTATTTTTGAGAGAGCACAAGCGGGGGAGGGAGTGAGGGGGGACAGAGGATCTGAAGCCGGGCTCTGTGCTGACAGGCTGACAGCAGCAAACCCGATGTGGGGCTCGAGCTCACTAACCATAAGATCAGACCTGAGCCAAAGCCAAGAGTAGGATGCTTAACCGACTGAGCCACCCAGGCACCCCTGACCCCTTCCTCTTAAAGAGTTTCTAAATTTTGCCACCATCAGCAGTTTGAGCCAGATAATTCTTTGTTGTAGGGACTGTCCTGTTCATGAAAGGAACATTGGGCTCCTCACTTACAGCACGGAGCCTGCCTGGGATTCTCTCTCTCTCTCCCTCTTTCTCTGTCCCTCCCCTGCATGCACTGTCTCTGTCTCTCCCAAATAAATAAATTTTAAAAAACAAAAAGAGGAGGGAGTCACAGTGTGGGGCAAAGAGGAAGAAAATAAGCTTTGATACTTCAGGCTAATCAGTTTTATGGAGTCTGGCCCATTATCTTGGTCAGCTGGAAGGAATTAAGAATTTTTATTAGTCCACAAAAATTACTACTTTCTGTTAGAATGAATGTCCTTGTTCTTTGGAAATACATGTTGGATGTCATGATGTCCACATTTTGAAGTTTTTCAACAGCAAACAACAAAAAAATGCATGTGTAAACAGAGATAAAGCAGATGTGGCCAAATGTTGACGCCTGGTGAGTCTAGGTGATTTGGGTGTTAATTTCAACTTTGCTGTAGCTTTGAAGTTTTTCAAAAT
Organism: Puma concolor; assembly: GCF_028749965.1. Lineage (NCBI taxonomy): Eukaryota > Metazoa > Chordata > Mammalia > Carnivora > Felidae > Puma > Puma concolor. The sequence continues at coordinate 13,188,809 of NC_141677.1, forward strand.
AAAAACTGGCTTGAGGTCAGGATGGTGATCTAGCAATAGGCACTAAATGTTGGGATAGTGAGTGGCCATCTTAGTTAAGATTTAAAAAAAAAAAAAAAAAAGATTTTTCATCTCCATGGCCTGGTGATCCTTGTCACTTTAAGGTTCAAGCAAAATTGACTTTTTACTTTTCACTACTTCTAAGTAACATTTTTTTCTTTTAAAACATGGATGGGACGCCTGGGTGGCTCAGTTGGTTAAGCGTCTGACTTCGGCCCAGGTCATGATCTCACAGCTTGTGAGTTCGAGCCCGTATCAGGCTCTGTGCTGACAGCTTGGAGCCTGGAGCCTGCTTCGGATTCTGTGTCTCTCTCTCTCTCTCTCTCTCTGCTCCTCCCTGGCTCATGCTCACACATTCTCTCTCTCTCTGTCAAAGATAAATAAACTTAAAAAAAAATTTTTTTAAGCATGCAGTTATTTAACAGTGGCTATACCTCGTGGTGAGGAGGTAGGATTATGGATGACTTTTATTTTCTTCTTTTTGTGTATTTTCTAAGTGTTCTGTAATAAATATATATCAGCTTTATAAAAACAAAACACTTTAAAAATTCTGTCCTTTTACACAAACTCCTGTTTTTGTTGAAATCACGTTTAATTGTGCATAGATACTCATTTTTGTTGCTTCAAGCCTAATTAGGCTTATTAACACAGGAAAAACGATAGCGATGAATGGTTTGCCTGCATATCATCAGCACAGAATGACAGAAGAAGAACATCATTTGTGCCATTTTCGAGAGAGTAGAAGATGATTTGTTCATCATCTTATTCCCTCCACACTTGAGTCTCCTGGAGTAACGTGTCAGCAGTAGAGCTTGTCAAGTAAGCAGGTCTCCTGTAATGTCTTCATTGTGTGACTCACTAAAGCATAAATCTCAGTGGGAGTCACAAATTTAAATGGAGACTGCTATCTGCTTCTCTTAAAATATTTCTCTAATTTCGTATTTTCGTTAATAGTGGAGTTGAAACCTGAAACTAATTTCAATGAAAAGACTCTTTTTGTTCACCTGAGTCACTAGAGACATAATTGTTAGCAGTTTGGGTACTTACACACTTCCTGTTTATGAAAGTTGAAGTTCTTTGGCTGTAATCATTTCTCCAGTCCGTAAGAAAATTGTTAAAGTTTTTTACAGGTGCAAAAATGCTATAGATTTAAGCCCATCTGTTGGTTTGGATGGGAAGTTAGAAACAGGACAGAAAAGAATTAACACGGAAAAGGGGTTGTAGAGAGCGTGCTAGCATTATGGGTGAGGTGACGTACGAGATCTCACTTTTCCACCGTACGCCGTGCTGTTTTTCCTAGCTCCTGTTTGGGTTTTAGGGCTTTTGCAGGGAATTGCCATAAACAAGTGGTTTCTCATCTGAAGAGATCCCTGGCTTTCTGATTCCTTTGTATCAGAGCCAGGAGGGCACGTGAGAGAAGCCAGAGGTAGAAATTGAGCTGTGACGTGGAGGAGGAACAGGTGCGGCCAAGGGGGAGAACACACAGCTCCCCGCTTCCCTGGTAACTGCAGGGTTGTGGAAGTTCAGCGAATGAAGCAGGATCGTTTTGGGGGCCAATGAGTTCTTCTGGCAAGTCCTCAGTGTAGTCCGCACTGTTGCTGTTGTTACCATAACCCGATCCCGGGGGTGCCCTTGGGTGCCAACAGGAGCCACAGGAAACAGCAAGGCACATAAACGTCAAGTGTCCGTTGAGCGGACAGGACAGAGAATCACTCGTTTTGTCATAGTTTCCAGATATGTAGCTTCAAGGAGAAGCGTTCTTATTTGGTCATTATAGCTTTTAGTTAGGATATGGTTCATCTGAAACTGCAGTCACTAAGATTCCAGGGACCCAACTCCAAGGCACACTTTCTGTCCTTAGCTTACCTGACTGCATCTTTCTCTTTGCTTATATGATACACGTGCTTCTGGTGAAGCCACATCCGGCCCAGTCCTTCTTCCCTGGGAACTTCATTATCTCCTCCCTCGTTTTCCTCTTTTTAAAAAAGATTTTAAGTGATCTCTACACCCAAGGTGGAGCTGAAACTCACAACCCCTAGGTTAAGAGTCTCACGCTCCACCAATGGAGCCGGCCAGGTGCCCCTCTCGCTTTGCTCTTAATCGTTCGGATTTGATACCCAGCTTTCTGTTTGTTTTACTCCTTCTTCCAAGGCAAACTCTATCCATCACCACCTGTTTGCTAATGGCTCTTAAATCCAACTATAGCCCACATTTCTCTTAGGTACATACTTCTGCCAGCTGAACTTCTCCACGTGAATGTCCCAGGGGCATTCTAATGGTGATGTCATAATAGTAATAATATATACAATTTATTATTATTATTGTAATATCATCTCCATCCCATCTGTTCTCCTCTTTCCCTGTATTTTCAGTATTGGGTACTAGTATCTTTTTTCCAAGGCACCCAAACCAGAATTGTGGGATTTATCCTCAACTCTCATATTCAGGCACTCACTAAATCCTATCAGTTCTTTCTCCTGAACAGATCTGGTATCAGTTCTTCCAAACTTTATCACTATTGAAGTTTTAGAGGAAAGTACACTGAGGGCAAGAGACTATTTTGCCAGGAAAAAGACACATGATTAACCCAGAGCAGCCTCCTGTTGCCAGGGGTCTCACAGTTAGCTCTCAGGTCTAGTCCTGACCTTCCGGTTAGCTCACTCGGAGATGATCAGATTCTCACTGAGTGACACTGAATAAATTCACAGAAGACCAGTTTGTAAACCAGAATGTCCATTCATTCATCTTGAATGGGTTTTAGCTTATTTAATTTGAAAGTCATGACCCCTACCTGGGGATCTCCTAACTGGGATCTCAGGCACCAAAAAACCCAAATCTGAACGGTGCTTGCTTGGTTTGATCATTGAATTTGAATACAACAGTGGGATGTGGCTCATTCAGGTAGGATGTGATAGGATCCTTTATATCTTTATATCTTTTATAAAGATATAGCTTTATATCTTCCAATTCCTGTGTCTTTCTCCCACTGGACATTGCTACATTGCCAGATTTCTCTCTTCACCAGCTTTTTTGGGTTTGGCCACTTGATACATTGTTTTAAGGTATTGATTTTACCAGCTTCAACCCCAGAGCACATCTCAGTTATTAGAGACATTGTTTCCTTTAATGTAAGCATTTCATTCAGCTCAGAAGCCAGTCTTTTTTTTTTTTTAATGGAGATGTAATTGACATATAACGTATTGGTTTCGGCTGTACAACATAATGATTCAGTACTGCAAAATGGTCTCACTAAGCCTACTTCACGGCCATCTCCACAGTTCCGTTTTTTTTTTCTTGTGATGAGAACTTTTAAGGTAGACTCTCTTAGACATCTTCAGATACACATTACAGCATTATTAACTGTGGTCACCGTGCCGCACATGATTACATGCCCAGGACTTATTTATTGTATAGCTGGAAATTTGTACCTTTTCACCCCCTTCTGCCGTTTTGCGCATCCGTCCAGCCCCTGCCTCTGGCAACCACCCATCTGTTCTCTGCATCTGTGAGCTCAGTGTTTTGTTTTTGGCTTTTTAAAAAAAATTTAGGTCCCACATATAAGTGAAATCATACGGTATTTGTCTTTGTCTAACTTACCTCACTTATGCATGATGACCTCAAGTTCCATCCATGTTGGAAACAGCAAGGTTTCCTTCCTTTTTATGGCTGAATAATATTCCTCTGTGTGTGCATGTGCGTGCATGTGTGCGCATCACATTCTCTTCATCTGTTCACCTGCGGACACTTAGGTTGCTTCCACGTCTTGGCTGTTGTAAATAATATGCAGTGAACATGGTGGCGCAGATATCTTTTCAAGTTAGTGTTTTCATTTCCTTTGGATGAATACCCAGGAGTGGAATTACCGGCTCGTAGGGTAGTCGTATTTTTACTTTTTTCAGGACCCTCCATACTGTTTTCCACCGTGGCTACAGCCACTGTTTCCCTTTTCTACACATCCTTGTCAACACGCTTGTTCTATTTGTCTCTCTGACGGTAGTCACCAGTCTAACTGGTGTGAGGGGATAACCTCATTCTCTGACGGTGAGTGATGTGGAGCATCTTTTCATGTATCTGTTGCCTACATGTTGTCTTTGGAAACGTGTCTGTTCAGATCTTCTGCCCATATTTTAATTGGATTATTTGGAGTTTTGCTATTGAATTGTAGGAGTTCTTTATATATTTTGGATATTAACTCCTTGCAAATATTTTCTCCCATTCATAGGTCGCCTTCTCATTGTGTCAATGATTTCCTTTGCTGTGCAGAAGCTTTGTGGTTCAGTGTGGTCCCACTTGTTTGTTTTTGCTTTTGTTGCATTTGCTTTTGTTTCAAATCCAAAAAATCATCGCCAAGACCAGTGTCAAGGAGCTTACTACCCATTTTTTTCTAGGAGTTTTATGGGATCAGGTCTTATGTTCATGTCTTTAATCCATTTTGAGTTGATTTTTGTGTATAGTACAAGGTAGTGTTCTAGTGTCATTCCTTTGCATGTGGCTGTCCCGTTTTCCCAACGCTATCTATTGAAGAGACTGTCCTTCTCCCCCATTGTATATTCTTGCCTTCTCTTCTGTAAATTAATTGACCGTATGTGTGTGGGTTTATTTCTCAGCTCTGTCTTCTGTTCCACTGATCTTTGTGTCAGTTTTTTGCCAAAACCATGCTGCTTGATTACAATAGCTTTATAATATAGTTTGAAACCAGGAAGCATGATGCTTCCAGCTCTGTTTTTTTTTTTTTTTTAATGTATGTTTATTTAAGAGGGAGAGAGAGAGAGAGGGCAGGGGGGCAGGGGAGGGGCAGAGAGAGAGAATCCCAAGCAGGCCCTGCACTCAGCACAGAGCCTGATGTGGGGCTTGATCCCAAAAACCGCGAGATCACGACCTGAGCCGAAATCAAGAATCGGACGCCTAACCAACTGAGCCACCCAGGTGCCCTAGCTCCGTTGTTAAGATTGCGTTGGCTGTTTGGGGTCTTTTTGGTTGGTTTCCTACAAATTATAGTATTATTTATTGTATTTCTCTGAAAAAGCCGTTGAAATTTTGGTAGAGATTGCATTGAATCTGCAGGCTGCTTTGAGTAGTACGGACATTTTAACCACCTTAATGCTTCCAGTCTATGAGCTCGAGTGTTTTTCCATAGATTTCTGTCTCCTTCAGTTTCTCGGAAGGCAGTCTCACTTGTTCTCGCCTGGACTCCTGTGATAGTTTCCCTTCTCCCTGCCAGCCGCTCTGGGGCTGTGCTGCTGCCCGAGTGACCTTTCTAAATCGCAGCTATGACGTGTCACTCTTGGGCTGGCAAACTTACGCGCCTCCCACCGCCTTCGAGATGAGGGACAGACTCTCCATTACAGCAGCCACAGGCGACCTTAGGCTGCCTTTTACCTGTCCTTCCCTCAGCCTTGCGCTTCGGCAATACCGAAGGACTTACCACCGTTCTGAACGTGCGGTGCTCTTTCAAGTCTGCCTTTCGATGTGTTATTTCGTCTGCCTCTCACTTTTCTGACTCACATGCCTGCAAGACTTAGCTCCGTTGGCACAGTCATTTGAAGTTTTGTCCAAACTCCTCGAGCAGGATGGCTCTCCTTTTTACTGAACCTGTCGTGGCACATGGCGATGATCTGAAGACACGAGCGAAATTGCGTTTCTTCACATCTTCGAATAGCCCGCAGCATGCTACATAGTAGACATTCAAAAACTTAAGGAACGGCTCATGCCTGAAAGAAGATTGACCCCAAATTTATTTCGTCGTATACATTTGTTTAGTTTAAAATTTTTTTCCCTGATCATAAAAGTACGAAAACACATCAAAAGAATACATATTCACTGTTGAAAACTTAACAGAATATAGAAAAGCTAACAGAATATGATGTTATCCATCTGTTTCCCAACATATTTGGTGTATTTCTCCCCGGTCGTGTGCTTTTCTTCTGTGGGATTGCTGTTTGTTTTTACAGAGTTGAGGTGCAATGTCAAGTTGAATAGAGAGTTAAGGCCACCCAGGGAGAACATAGAAATTATCTGCACCTGTTTCCAAGATAAGACAGTGAGATCTTTAAAGGGGCACGTCACTGCCTGCGTTCCTCCCAGGGGTCATAGAGTTCTGTTGTGCTGAGCAAAGACACTATGCTGTGCGTGCTGTCACCGACCCTGCGCACAGCCCTGTGAGGTCGGCACCGCTTTCTCTTTCGTCACGGTCAGGCAGTGACGACCCGCAGTATGAGTGTGGGCCTGCTCTCAGGAACCCTGGAGCTGCTCAACGTATATCAGGAGTCTCACCAACAATGCAGAAGAAGGATCCATTAGCTGAGTATAAGGTGACACACTGTGCGGGGAATCCGGACTCTGTCAGTGTTTTTATCTGTTCCCACAGAAAAGCTGTAATGCTTTAAAAAAAAAAAAAAAAAAAAACGGTAAACGGACAAGATCCCTGCTCTCATGGTGCTTGCATTCTAGTGGGAGCAGTTAGTTTGACAATAGGAACGTAAACAAGGGAGAGCAGAGTGGTAAGTGGTATTAGGAAAAGAAGGCTGATGCAGTAGAGCAAAGGTGGCAGCTGGCTGCCTTCCACCGGATCTCTGGAGCAAGCCTCTCTGGGGGGCTGACCGTGGAGGTAGCCTGAGCAGTAGAAGGGAGCAGCTGAGCCCCCACTGAGAAATTAGAAGACACTGGAATGTAAATGTGTATCAAACCTTGGGGCAGGGGAGTGTAACTTTCTAAGCCCAAAAGTTAATAGTAATAATCACAAAGGAAAAGCTTGTCAATTTTGATAAGATAAAACTTATGGACCTTTTAATTTAAAAAGAAGAAACAACAACCCATAGTGTTAAGTGGCAAACAATTCTGAAGAACTGTTTTAGCATGTAATATATACACAGGATTATTGATTACAACATAATACAGATTAATAAGAAAAATAGAAAACTCAGCAGCTAAATGGCAAAGAAGTATGAGTCAGGAATTCCCAGAAGAGACTATATAATTTATAAACATCACTAGAAATCAAAAGAAACACAATTAAATGAGGAATCGTTTTTTTTTAATCTACTAAATTGAATTAAACTTCTTTGCTTTTACCAATATCCCATACTTGGAAGAATACAGTGCAGTTGGTATTTTTGTAAATTGGGAAAGATGCTATCAATTAGTATAATTTCCTTTTGAAAAAACAGCTAGGCATTGTGTCCAAAATCCATACAAAATATCTCTATTTCTTGTCCCTGTAATTTCACCCCAGAAAATTTACCTTAAAACAAAACAAACTATTAGGGAAAAATAAACATTTACACCAAAACGTGATTTATTAGCTTTTTTTTTTTTTATTTTTTGTTTTTAATGTTTATTTTTGAGAGAGACAGTGTGAGTGGGGGAGAGGCAGGGAGAGAGGGAGACACAGAATCCAAAGCAGGCGCCGGGCTCTGAGCTATGAGCTCAGAGCCTGACGCAGGGCTTGAACCCATGGACCATGAGATCATGACCTGAGCTCAAGTCGGAAGCTTAACCGACCGAGCCCCCCAGGCACCCATATTAGATATTTGATAGAGCCCAGATGTCTGCCAGCAGGGAGGTGTTTGACTTGGGATGCATGCATGAAATGGCATGTTAGATACATACAAAAAAGGATGGTCGTAAGAGCTGCGGTAGCTTCAGGAGATGCTTCAGTGTAGTGGGAAATGCAAACAGCAGTGTGCAAAATTGTCTCCACACTCTTTGTACTTGTTTTTTTCAGATGTGCATGAAAAAAAAAATGACTCGAGAGTATACACCAAAAAATGTCCACAGTAGTGTCGGAGTAGCTGGGATAAACATTTAACCAATAGGTCTTAGGAAAAAAACTAATTTTTCTTGAAAAACATACTTAAAACCTCAATGACAACAATAAAGAAATTGACTCTACTTCATCTTTCCACAAAAAGAGCTTTGAAGGTACAATCGTGTGGGAGAGCCAAGACCTCCAGGGCCTCGTGTCAAGAAATCTGCACAAAGTGACAGTAAATGATGGCGGGGGAGTTCTCAGAGTCATGACGGTAAGCCCTCCTTCTTTCCTGAGGTTGTTCGGCATACTTCAGCATTTTCTAATACATGAAGTGTTTCTAAATTTACTTTTACATCAACCCCGGGAGTATGAACAGCGAATCGTGTGTATTTTAAAGCACATACGGCAGAAAGTGCCAAGTCACCGTAGTGAAATTGAGCAGCTCCAATGTTCTACGATCGTGTGACCCCAACCAAGTAAATACACAGTTCTGCCTTAGGATAGGTGCCTTTCTATTTTGTCTTAAGTTTATTTATTTTGAGAGGGAGGGGGCAGAGCATGAGTGGGGCAGGGGCAGAGAGGAAGGGAGAGAGCATTCCAAGCAGGCTCCGTACTGTCGGCGCAGAGCCCAGCACAGGGCTCCATCCCACAAACCGTGAGATCACAACCTGAGCCGAGATCGAGTCCGACGCTTAACCGATTGAGCCACCCAGGCACCCAGGATAGGGTCCTTTTTAAAACGTGTGATATATTATTTCTCAATAATTTTTAAGCTAGCGTTCTTGAAGGACACTTGCTCAGTAGTATTTAGAACATTCACTGTCAGCCCACAGTAGGTAGTTAAAACAGCACAGATCGGGGGCGCCTGGGTGGCTTGGTCAGTTAAGCGTCCAACTTCAGCTCAGGTCATGATCTCACGGTCCATGAGTTCAAGCCCCACGTCGGGCTCTGTGCTGACGGCTCAGAGCCTGGAGCCTGTTTTAGATTCTGTGTCTCCCTCTCTCTCTGCCCCTCCCCTGTTCATGCTCTGTCTCTCTCTGTCTCAAAAATAAATAAATAAATAAATAAATAAATAAATAAATAAATAAAGCACAGATTGAAAATAGGAGGGAGCGTTCGCTTTCATTTATAGTGCTGGAATCTCTGCTTTGTGTTTTTCTTTTATTCAGATTTGCTTCAAATTTAAATCAGTGACAGGTGAATTTCTCAAAGTAAATATGGGATGATCAGGTATAGGCAGACCTAAAATGATAAGCTTTCAGTAAACAAGTGGTGTTTGTGGTGGTGTCAGAAACACAGTCTTTCATTCTCCTTGATGCTGTGGTACAAGGATTAGGAAAGTACTGGGCATTTCATTTCAGAAGCTTAGTATATTCTCATTAATGTTAATCTTATTTACGTGAATTAATTCCTGAATATGAAATGAATATTATGTGGTATGTTGTCACCCGTTTAGAAAACCACTCCTGGCCCACCATGAGACTTCTACTCCAGTGAGGAAGAAAGACAATAGATGGACAGATCCACAAATTCAAATATAATTACAGATTTAGCCTTGTGGGTCATGTTTAGGATCTCGTTCTTTATTACAAAAAGTCCTTTGTTTAAGATATATGTTTTATGGAATTTAATCATAGCTTTATTCTTTTCTTACCTTATTTCCAAGGCAAGTGCCTTTAATATGTTGCCTGCTTGGGGCACCTGAGTGGCTCAGTTGGTTAAGCATCTGACTTAGGCTCAGGTCATGATCCCTCAGTTTGTGAGTTGAACCCTGCATCAGGCTCTGTGCTCACAGAGGCTGCTTCGGATTCCGTGTCTCCCTCTCTCTCTGCCACTTCCCCGCTTGTGCTTGCTCTCTCTCAAAAAATAATAGTAAATAAACATTATATATATATGTATATATATATATATATATATATATATACACTATGTTTATATATATATACTATGTTTATATATATGTCATGTTGCCTCCTTTTCTATTTATGAAACTTAAAAATATCCAAAATGTGTTGGAATTCTGTAGTATTAAGTTGGTTACATAAAAGGAAACAGATGACTTCTGAGTTGAGGACTAGGTTCAAATGTAAAGACTCAAACGATCCATGGTGGGGGTACATATAGCTGTAGAGAGCTAGAGAAAGCCTAAACACTGAGCTAACCTTAAAAAAAGTCCAGTAACTTAGTAGCGTGTTCTAGGAAACCCCACGTACAAAATTAAGGTTTTCATCGTAGATGCAGAAAGCTCGAAGCTTCCATGAGTCTTGCTCCCTTGCCAGCAAGTGACAATGTCAGAAACTTTTAAAAGCCAGAATAAAAGCCAAGCTGTGACCTTTTAGGTAGAAGTTCATAAAAAGTACTAAAACAATGTAGGGTACGCGGTGAAAAAATAGAGTCTACTCTGTGTTAGAGTATATAATAGAGAGCTTTCATAGAACTACAAAGCTGGAAACTGTAGCATTCACCTTCAGTGGTTTCCTCCACATGGAACTACAGACCGTATCATATATTAAATGGCAAGTTCCCGCAGTCAGCTCAGGACAGTGTCTGTCTGCGGCCCTAAAACACTGCCCTGTAGCGCACAGCTGCTGAAAGGTCCGTTGGCAAGAGGACCAGCCAGGCGGCCGCCGTGCCTATAGAAGCAGTGCTGTGAACTGGCCCAGGTGGGAACATGGCGACTGCCGGGCGGGGGCTGTGCCACGCAAGTGTGCAGCACGCGAGAAACCCCGCACCCTAGGCAGGGGCATGGGGGGACTTGTGAGGTGGGGAGAGGTAAACTTTGATTAATAAGGGTCCTCCAGGGGCACCTGGGTGGTTCAGTCGGTTAATCATCGACTTCGGCTCAGGTCACGATCTCATGGATCATGAGATCGAGCCCCACACCGGGCTCTGTGTCGACAGCTCAGAGGCTGGAGCCTGCTTCAGATTCTGTGTCTCCCCCTCTCTGCCCTTCCTCCTCTCATGTTCTGTCTCTCTCTCACTCTCAAAAATAAATAAACATTAAAATAAAATTTTAAAAATTTTTAAAAAATAATAAAAAGTCCTCCAGTCCTCAGAGGCAGAAAGGACCGTCGCTGACGGTTGGCACTTTCCACCACATCAGAAATCGGTAGGGCTGCATGTGAACGGTCTGTTTAGAGGGGCTTTTCTCTGCATGGTGGAGCCGAGGTTAAAAATGGGCCTGGGTGCATTTGAATGCATCAGTTTTCCTCTCCGAGAAATCAGAGGTGGTAATAATTTTTTTTCCAGCGGTAGGGTTGGGATGTAAAAGAAGATTGGTTTTTATACTCTTACTGTAGCAAGTTCAAGAGTATGTGGTCCCGTGTAAGTTGGAGTCTGAACACTGTATGGACTGCTATGTGCCCCTGATGTAGTATTGCAACTGGATGACAAAACGAGGAGAATACTGAGGTCGTCCCGATCGTGTAAGTCTAGCGCATCAGCTTCATAGGTGGATTTAGCTGCTGTGGCGTCAATTATCGATTTTGCCAGATCAGTTTTAAAGTAGGAGAAATGTATTTTTAGCATTGAAACGCTGAGCACTTGTGTTCTTGTTTCTTCCAGGCTGGGGAGGGCGCCTTGCCTCATGGATTCATGGAAGGTGTGGAGGGAGTTGCAGGTGGTTTCATTTACACTATTCAGGGTAAGTGGGCTGCTTGAAAGCTGAAGAGGGCCCTGATTCTTATGTACCTAATCTTACTCCATATTTTGACATAAAAGCTGATTTTTTTTTGTCATTAAAAAAAAAAAGCTTTATTGATCTATAATTCACATTCACTTTACGCTTTTAAAGTGGTTTCCAGTGCACGAGAGTCCTGAAGGTGTCTCCACTAACTGCAGACCGTTTCCGTCACTCCACAAAGCAACCGTGTGCCCGTTAGCAGACACTGTCGTCCTCCCCTCCCCTGGCCCCTACCAACCATCACCTGCTCTCCGTCCTTTCTGACCTTAAATGTAAGGATTTATATCTGGGATCTCAGTTCTAATCTATTGATCCATGTGTCTGTCCTTATACCAGTACTGTGCTGTCTTGACTGCCTGGTAAGATGTGATGTCAGAAGTGTGAATCCTCCAACTTTGTTCTCTTTCGAGATTGTTTTGGCTCTTCTGGGTCGCTGCCTTTCCATATGAACTTTAGGATCGGCTTGTCAGTTTCTGCACACAAGCCAGCTGGGATTTTGAAAGGGGTCGCAGTGAACGTAGATTGTTTCGGGGAGCGTTCCACCCTGACATTCAGTCTCCGATCCATGAACATGGTATCTTTCCATTTGTTTAGGTCTTACTAGAGTCCTTTTAGTGGTTTTGTGGCTTTCAGAACACAAGTCTGGCATTTATTTTGGTTAAATTTATTCTTAAATATTCTTTTTGATGCTATAATAAGTGGAATTGTTTTTTACATTTCATTTCTAGATTGTTCATTGGTAACATGTAGAAATACAGTTGATTTTCATATGTCCCTCTCATGTGTTGCAGTTCTGCTGAATTCATTTATTAAGTTACTAGTTTTGTGTGTGCCTTAGGATTTTCCATATACAAGATCATGTCTTCTGCAAAGAGATAGTTTTACTTTTTTTGTTTTTCAAGCTGGATGCCTTTTGTTGATTTTTCTTGTCTAAGTCTCGTGGCTAGAGTGTCTAGAACAGTGCTGAGTAGAAGTGGCAGAACAGACACCCTTGTCTTGTCCCTGCTCTTAGAGGGAAAACATTCAGTCTTTCACCATAAAGGTGATCTTGAAAAATTAGTGGCCTTGGACTTTCTTGGCCCCCTGTGGCTGTCTTTGGTTAATCCTCCAGCCAGGTGGGGACTTCTGCAGAACTGCTAGACCCTGGCCGTAGAGCTGTTGTGGGCTCAGTGCTGCTTCTCCGTCAGAAGGGAAGAAGCTCTCTTCCCCTGACCCAGGCATGGTGCCCTCTTTTGGAAGGGGTCTGTTGGACTCAGCTTCCCCTCCTGCTTCACGGTACACTTTCTCCTCATAACGTGAGTCTTTAAACATACGCTGTCTTTCAGAGTACATGTTTCTCAAATCCTTCGCCTAATAGATCTCATTTCAAGGATGGGTTTGTTAGAAGAACTCCTTTAAGACTTGGGGTCAGAAGCATTCACTTAAAACTCTAAAGGGAACTTGTTATGATGGAGTTAGTGGCTGTGTTTGTCTTGAATGATGCTTATTTCATATCCATCTATGAACTCCAGAGAATTCTATGTCTGTGATCTTTAAGAAAGAAAAACCATTGTTGAGGCAGTTGCTATTGGCCACTGTGCTGAACATCACTTATGGAACAAAGGTGCCTGGTCCTGTTTCTGCCTTGATGTCCCAGAGCTCTGCATACCATGGGTTCCTATAAAAGAATTAGGACCTGGCTTCCCTGAAGGCTCTCAGTGACCGGGGAAAGCAGGGGCCAAATTCCGAGGGGAGAGTCTGTGGGGGACCCCTCAATAGCACGGTGTTCAGGATGGGACAGACCCCCAGTCTGAGGCCTCTGCATGCTGTTTGAGGATGCAAATGGGCTGTGGCTTTTATTTTTCCACCAAACGCATCTTTATTTATAGTGTTTCCTCATAGAAGTAGTTGTATTCTTACATCACCCCAAAGGATAGGCTGGGACAGGTACATAGGTTTGGCCCATAAATTTGCCATTAAAAAAACAGCGATTTAAGGTAGATCTATTTTTAATTTTTTGAGGAACCTCCACACTTTTCCAGAGTGGCTGCACTGGTTTGCATTCCCACCAACAGTGCAAGAGGGTTCCTGTTTCTCCCCATCCTCTCCAACATCTATAGTCTCCTGAATTGTTCATTTCAGCCACTCTGAATAGCACTGCTAAGAATTTACCCAAGGGATACAGGAGTGCTGATGTATAGGGGCACTTGTACCCCAATGTTTACAGCAGCACTTTCAACAATTGCCAAATTATGGAAAGAGCCTAAATGTCCATCAACTGACGAATGGATAAAGAAGTTGTGGTTTATATACAGAATGGAATACTACGTGGCAACGAGAAAGAATGAAATCTGGCCTTTTGTAGCAACGTGGGTGGAACTGGAGAGTGTTACACTAAGTGAGATAAGTCAGGCAGAGAAAGATAGATACCATATGTTTTCACTCTTCTGTGGATCCTGAGAAACTTAACAGAAGACCATGGGGGAGGGGAAGGAGAAAAAAAAAAAAAGAGAGAGAGAGAGGGAGGGCGCCAAACCATAAGACTCTTAAAAAGTGAGAACAAACTGAGGGTTGATGGAGGGTGGGAGGTGGGTGATGGGCACTGAGGAGGGCACCTGCTGGGATGAGCACTGGGTGTTGTTTGACAATGAATTTCATATTAAAAAAATGGCAATTTAAAATTTAGAGATCCTTTCTTAATTCCAGTCCGGAGATTTTACATAAAACTAGGAGACCAGTCTGCCCAGGGAGGTGTCTGCTCACCAGGAAGCTAGTCCAGCCCCAGGGAAAGTTCAGATAAGGAACTCAGGCTGTTTCCTAAAGGGCTGGCACACCATCTGACTTGAATATCTAGCACCTTCCTTTCTTCTACCAGTTCATTCAAGTACGTACTACCAGGAGCCTTTAAAAACCCGTTTAAGGGGCCCCTGAGACTTCTGTCACTAAACTGTTCTACAAGGAGCAGCCACTGTACTCTCGACAAAAGTTTGTCATAATTTTTTTTTTGTCACAGAGGCTAAAGGAATAAGGTTTCGGTGAGGGAAAATTTTTTTCAAAAAGAGTGAAATAACTCAAGTTTTGGGCTAAAGAAATGAAAATGAATAGATTGTCTTCTCCTGTACTTGGTATATCTGAAAATCTGAGTATAAATTAATTTTTAAAAATCAGGATCTAAGTGCTATTCAGAATAGTCACGTGGCACACAGATTCTTAAATTTTGTTGGGTGTTACCATCACTGTCTGGGCCCTACCTCAAGCCACGGAGTTGAAATCTTTAGGATTGGAGCTCAGATGTCTGTGTCCTTTTTTTTTCTCCCCCTAATGTTTACTTATTATTTTGAGAAAGAGAGAGACAGAGCATGAGTGGGGGAGGGGCAGAGAGAGAGGAAGACACAGAATCCGAAACAGGCTCCAGGCTCTGAGCTGTCAGCCTAGAGCCCGACGCGGGGCTCAAACCCATGGGCTACAGACCGCGAGATCATGACCTGAGCCAAAGTCGGACACTCAACCAGACTGAGCCACCCAGGTGCCCCCAGATATCTGTATCTTAACAAACTCCCTAGATAGATGTGATGCTTCCAAAGGCTGAGAGACTCTAAACTCTGTGGTTCTTTTAAATAGATCATCAGGCTTAAAGCACACACAGATCTGTTACTTTGTTATTTTTCAGATACATGCAATAACAAAACGTGATTTGTCCATCCGAAAGGCCTATATTCAATTTCTGCTCTTGCATCATTACAGCCATTCTCCTGTTCCTTCAGTTTTCTGACACTTCACTTTCCTTCCAGTGTTAAATTGTGTATGTTTGTCTTAAAGTTAAAAGCTATTACAGTAGAATGTAAGAGCTGGAGGGGACACAGGGTCATTTCGGCCTGTGTCTCTCAAAGGGCAGAAGTGTGTGTGGTCTGCCCTCGTCAGTTCGAGGAAGACACGTGTTAAAGATAGAGTCTTGGGCCCCACCCCAGACCTGCTGAATCTTCAGGCTTAGGCCTGGGGATCTGTATTTCAGTGAGCGGTCCGACAGTCACTGACGTAGCCTACCTCCTCCTCCTGCCGACGAGACTACAGGCCCAGAAACATGGAGCTTGACCAGCAGTCGGAGTGGCAGAGGCAGAAATCAGGTTCCGACCTCCAGACCCCCATGTGGGCACAGAAGGTGGACTGCCAGACTACTGTGGTGTTTCTCGTTCTCACCCCTCAGCCACTCACTTTGTTTGTCACGAAATTTTCTCTGATTTGATCAAGACATTTGAAAAAATCCTGCCCTGGTAAAAAAAAAAAAAAAAAAATTGCTGCCTGAAATTGACAGAAACGGAGGACAGTCCCTGCCCAGATGTGACAAGTGATTCATGAACTTGGGCGATAGTAAACAAATGTCTTCTAAGCACATTTTTATCATGAGATAAATACACCAAAATACACCAAATACACCAAATACACCAAAAATAGAGAGTGCTATAAGAAACGTCCATGTACTGGGGTGCCTGGGTCGCTCAGTCGTTTAAGTATCCGGCTTCAGGTCATGATCTCAGTTAATGGGTTCGAACCCCACGTTGGGTTCTGTGCCGACAGCTGGGAGCCTAGAGCCTGCTTCGGATTCTATCTTCCTGTCTCTCTGCCCCTCCGCCACTTGCATTCTGTCTCTCTCTCGCAAAAATAAACATTAAATTAAAAAAAAAATCCATGTACTTATTACTCAGAATTAACAAATGTTTATTTTTGTCATATTTGCTTTTTAAAAAAATTTGTTAATGTTTATTTTTGAGAGAGAGGGAGAGAGAGAAACAGAGCACAAGCGAGGGAGGGGCAGAGAGAGAGGGAGACAAAGAATCTGAAGTTGGCTCTAGGCTCTGAGCTGTCCTGTCGGCACAGAGCCCCATGCGGGGCTCAAACCCACGAGCTGGGAGATCATGACCTGAGCCAAAGTCCTACGCTTCACTGACTGAGCCGCCCAGTCACCCCTGACGAGAGTGTTTTAAAATTGATTCTATGGCACCAGATTGTATATATCGATTAGCAATAAATACACCTTTTCCTCAGCGCCATTTTTCAGTGGCATTCATCTCAACATGCAAGATCAGGGTAATTTTTTTTTTTTTTTTAACCCCAGTGATTCCTGAAGACCAGCATCCATCCAGTCTGTTCTAACTGCCTTTTTTTTTTTTTTTTAAATGTTTATTTTCTTATTTTGAGAGAGAGTACAAGGGGGAGATGGGGGCAAGGGCAGAGAGAGACAGAATCCCAAGGGTCCACTCTGGTCAGCACAGAGCCTGATGCAGGGCTCGATCTCACAACCATGAGATCATAACCTGAGTTGAAATCGAGGACGCTTAACCGACTGAGCACCAGGGTAATTTCTTTAACTGCTGTACTCTGTGATGCGGATGGGCCATATTTTCTGTTACCAACAGTGCTGGGGGAACATCCTTGGGAGCACATGAAATACTGCCTCTAGGGCTGGGTCTGAGTGGCCTTTCCCGGTGTGCGCGTCTTCCGCCCAACAGGCTGTATTGCTCTCCACGGAGAGCGCGTGCGCTCATCCCGGGCCGCGAGGAGAGTTCCTATCAGCTACTCTCCGTTAGGTGTCTCGGGGAAGGAGTGCAAGTGCACATAATGTTCCATGTTCTGGGGCTGAAGTTTACAGTGGTGTTTTTCTCCAACTCTCGGCTTTTTCTTTGTAGAAGGTGATGCTCTCTTACAAAACCTTCATTCTCGCCCTCGAAGACTCCTTGACCATATGAGTAATCTCCACAGGGAAGATGCCTTACTGAGGGAGGAAAGCAGCGTCTATGACGATATTGTTTTTGTGGATGTTGTTGACACTTACCGAAACGTTCCTGCAAAATTACTGAACTTCTATAGATGGTAAGTTGTAAAAAACGACAGGCAGGTAGAATTTGTTTTATTGTTCTTTGGGTGTAGAAACAATTTATCAACATTAGACCACTGAATTTTTAAGTTTGTTTATTTTTGAGAGAGAGCGCATGTGCATAAGTGGGGTAGGAGCAGAGAGAGAGAGAGAGAGAATCTGAATCAGGCTCTGCACACATTGTGGGAGTCAACTGATGTGGGACTCAAACTCACAAAACATGAGAATATGTCCTGAGCTGAAGTCAGATGCTTAACTGACTAAGCCACCCAGGCTCCCCCTGAATTTATTTATTTTGAGAGCGAGCGGGCTGGGGAGGGGCAGAGAGAGAGGAAGAGAAAGAGAATCCCAAGCCAGCTCCTCACTGTCAGTGCAGAGCCCAACACGGGGCCCGAACTCACGAACTGCGAGATCATGATCTGAGCCAAAGTCAAGAGTCGGATGCTTAACCGACTGAGCCACCAGGCACCCCTGAATTTTTTTTTTAAACAACCCTAAGGTCCCTGAACACCTGGGATGTGATCTGTTGTATCCTGGTTCTTTGCGAGAACTTTTAAAATTCTGCTGTTTTCTTATTTACATAAGCAGATCCATGACATGAATGATCTTTATCAAAAACAGGGCAAAAGTTGGTTTCATTTTGAGTCATCTGCTCTTGGAGTCAAAATCGGTCCTCTGAGTCACTGTCTTGGTGGTCTCGAGCCAACGTCAGATGAAAATCTGTGAGTTTGAAAATGGGCCCTTTTCAGTTGTGTTCATACCCACCAACCTAAACAGCCCGAGTATAGTTTCCTGAAATCCAGGTTAATGATCTGAATTCTGTTCAGCTGAACATCCACATTATATTTCCATCCTCTTCTCCATGCACTTAAAAACCACTTGCCCCGGGGCGCCTGGGTGGCTCAGTTGGTTAAGGATCCAGCTTCCACTCAGGTCATGATCTCGCGGTTTATGAGTTCAAGCCCCGCATCGGGCTGTCTGCTGCCAGCACAGAGCCTGCTTCAGATCCTTGGTCCTTCCCACGCTCACACATTCTCTCTCTCTCAAAAATAAACGAACATTTAAAAATATATAAATAAAAAGAAAACTACTTGCCCTAATTCCAAAACTTTTATGTAAGATGAAATCCAAACACACTTGGAGTCTGCCATAACTTCCCCAACCTTTCCATATTTCATAGACCTTGGTTGTAATTCCTACCTTAATAATAATAATGGCAATAACAACTATTTTATATATATATATATATAGACAGAAAGGGAGAGAGTTAATATTACTAGTTACTCCAGGGTCCCCTAACGTGTCATTGAGCCCTTGAACACTGTCCACCCTAAGTGCAGAGCTAACACCTGTCTCTGTCTAAACCCATAGTGTTTTCACATCTTTGTCTTTACAACTTTGTCAGTGAGCTTGTTTCCTGGTGAGCCCCAGAGTCTGTTCCTGTCCCCTCTGTTGTCCTGGGCAGAGTGGGAGGTGGTCAAGCACTCTGTGGACACAGTCCCCTAGTCCTGAGGGGGAGACGGCCTGATTTGTTTATGGAAGATGATGTTTCCTAGCTAGGGCAAGTTGGTATAATTTGGGGGTCACCTTGTGGGCAGAGGGCAGATATAAATAAGGGTTGGAAATTGGGGCGTCTGGAATATCAGGGTTTTGTTTGGATAACTAGAGTGAGAAAGAGAACCTTCTTTATTTAGCTCGAGGCCGATAGTAGGGGTTCCTGTGGTAGGGGGGCCAAGGCAAGAATATAAGAGGCAAAGAGAAGGAGTGGAGGTCCAGGAAATGGGAAATCCGGATTGTGGAGTTCTAGGGCTTTCTACAGGGAGCTGATTGACGGTTGTGGAAGTTGAGTTGAGATACCGCTGCCAGTTTCAGCTTTGTCTCCGGTGCTCCAAACAGGTCTCTGAGGTCTCGGCCTCTCCCCTTGGTCATTACTGCCACTGTCTTGGGCCATCGTCTCCACCTGCACCACCACTGATGGGCTCCCGGGGTTGTGCTGGGGGACCCGCTCCCGGCTGCTCGCCTGTGCGCCCTCTTCCTTCTCTGTTTAGTTGCTTGGTCAGTGACCGCAGTGTCCTTTATCAAAAAAGTTCCTCCTAATTAGCAAATAAATAGCATGTGTGCCCGTGCTGCTAATGAGAAATAAACCTTAGAAGCACAGGGTTAAGCAATTTGGTGTGGACCTATTGTTGTTAGATTCACCATTGTTGGGCTTAATGAAACTTTCTCCAGATTTCCTTTCTTCAGATTTCTGTCATTTGGTTCCCTAGCAAGACTCTGGGTATTTTGTTTTGTTTTAATCAAAGATGCATGGGGGTTGGCAGGGTGAGATGAAGTCAGTTTTCTACTTGCCCTCCTATGTCTAGGTAAATGAAGTCACCCTCCTGGGCCTCCTAAAGGTCATTTATAATAGTTTAATAGCTGGAAATCGTTTCCAAGGGGAAATATATTTCGGTGTCATAACTCTATCTTTTAAAAACCATAAAATGTGAGTGCAGCATAAATAGTGGCACAGAACAGAGCATCTTGTACAACAGCATTCTGTGTGTGGGGCCTCGTATGACACCTGTCACCTCATCCTGGGCCCCTGTCGCAAACACACGTTACGAGGTTCGAACGCTGAATGGATTTGGTGGCCTGGCCGGAGCAAGGCCAGTAAAGTGTTGCTTGAGCATATGTTCACTTAAGGCATCTTTTTTTTTTTTTTTAATTGTGTTCTTGTTCTTTTGTTCCTTTTATATTTTTTTATGTCTGTTTATTTGTGAGAGAGTGTGTGTGTGCGAGCAGGGAAGGGGGAGAGAGAGAGGGAGATACAGAATCCCAAGCAGGCTCTGCACCGTCAGCACAGAGCCCGACATGGGGCTCGAATTCACAAACCATGAGATCATGACCCGAGCTGAAATCGAGTCGCACGCCTCACAGAGCCACCCAGCGCCCCTCTTTTGCACCTGAAGTCAGCCTGGTACTTCTCTGTGTTATGCCACTTAGTGAACATCCAGCAGGGACTGCGGTTGGCAGCAACTTTCTGAGCAAATGTTCTCAACATCGAAGGAACAAGAAGCTGAAAAAGTGTACAGGCAGCTCAGGGACAGCTTTTCATTAAAATATTAGCGGTGTCACCGCCTTGGCGTTGCTGTCTCCTTGTACGGACGCACTGACTTCCGTGTTCCCTTTTGCCAACAGGACTGTGGAAACAACCAGCTTTGATTTGTTGCTAAAAACAGACGACGACTGTTACATAGACTTAGAAGCTGTGTTTAATAGAATTGCCCACAAGAATCTGGACGGGCCTAATTTTTGGTGGGGAAAGTAAGTTAAAGCTTGTTAGCCACTTGGCCTTCAGGTACCTGATCCAATGGGATGAATTTATAATGAAATACATAAGCTGTCTTTCACAAGCAAAACATGTGAGCTGGGAAACCCCCCTCCTAGGCTCCTGGGTTACTGTATGTTGTTCACCAAGTAGAGGGAAATTCTTCAAAATGAGAAAGCTCAGGCTCATGTAATGAAGGAGGAGAAACGGTAGGGCTTTTATCCTCGTGGCCCAGAAAGAAGTGGTTAGAATAAATTTGTGACACATTTCTTGAAACTGCCGCTTCTTTAGAATACAGTATGGATTAATGAGGGGTTTTTAGCGTATGTACACAAGATGGTCTGGCACTTTCAGAAACCCCACAAGTGTAACCTTGAGAGAATCCGATAGACCATTCTTTTATACGCCACACCTGCCAGCTAGGGAATTGCTTTTCTTAGACTAAAGAAACACTTCTCATTCTTTCCTCACCTTTACAGCTTAGCCCTCTGTAGTGATAAGAAAGGGGTGCGGCCTCCTAGTGGTAGGACAGGGGTCAGACCAATACGAAGAGACCAACTTGTTTTGAATCTCAGTTTCAGACTGAACTGGGCAGTTGACCGAACCGGCAAGTGGCAGGAGCTGGAATACCCCAGCCCCGCCTACCCGGCCTTCGCCTGCGGCTCGGGGTACGTGATCTCCAGGGACATCGTCCGGTGGCTGGCCAGCAACGCGGGCAGACTGAAGACCTATCAGGTGACTGGGGATTTCTGACCCAAGAGTGTACAAGCTTCACCCAGCCCAGGATTCCATCGCTGACACAGAGCCGGCGTTCCCCAGGGAAAGCATGTTAGTCTTTCTGGGTAGGATTCACCCTCAGAGGTCAGGGATGCAGCCCTCGCCTTCAGATCCTGGCTCTAAATTCTATTCCTAAACCTTTTCTTGAGCCTGCTTGTTTTCAGACTATATTGTCTAAGTATAGTCCCTGGAGGAATGGAGGGCTTGACATTCATAAGAAGGAAGACGATACAACAAGTGTTTGCTTTCTGTTGATTCCGTTGACGGCGGCAATGAACAAGCCTCCCGGCTCTCGGATCCACGGTGTCCTTCACACGGTCGTGCCGGAGGTTTAAGGCCCATGAGAAGGGCGGACCGGCCACTTGCTATATTGTCTCTAGTCTTCTCCTTGCGATGTGCAGTTCATGGCCGCTGGCTTTTACTCTGTGTACGGGTGTTAATACGGTCTTGGCATTTGCTGGTAGAATAACGAGAAAACAAGTAGAAAGAGGATTACGAGAACGTGTGGCATCCCCTTTAAAGATGATACGGCATTTAAACGTTTTTCTTTAAACTTCACGGGGCACGTACAGGGTGAAGACGTGAGCATGGGCATCTGGATGGCCGCCATAGGGCCCGCACGGTACCAGGTAAGCAAGCCTGACGGGGGACTGGCCCCGGGGCACTCGGGAGGCGAAGGTCCTGTGTCAGACGGGCACAAACAGTGAATTGAAGATGATTCACAGAGCTGCACTCTTGATTGGATGCACAGTAATCCACATAGGTTCGCATATAGTATTTTTCTGAGTTTAAACCAAAAGTAAATATTTTGTAAGTTTTCCTACTCGGAGAAGAACTGGGTTTTATACGTTTGGTCAGAAATTCTTTGCCGCTTTAAAACTTAAGGAATCAGGCGCCTGGCTGGCTCAGTCGGTAGAGCATGCGACTCTTGATCTGAAGGTCATGAGTTCAAGCCCCGTGTTGGGCACAGAGATTACTAACAACAACCAAAAAACCCTCAAGGAATCAGCTGGCTTAGGTTTCCAGCAGTGGTGGTTCAAGGACCCTTCAGCCCCTCTGACTGATAGAACTAGAACACTGTTAGGTGTCTTATAAAATAAACTGATCAGTGAGCCAGGAAAAGAAATGAATTTGCAGAGACCAGAACAGAAATAGCCCTGAGAAGACAGGTATAAAGCTGGGGTTTGCCTCCAAGAGTTCTGTTGAATTTTGGATTCTTGCGGCTTCCACTTTGGCCACAGAAGGTGGGCAGAGAAGCACGCGCAGGGTCTGCCGGACACGACCTCTACGTGGCGCCCCGGCCCCAGAGCAGGGCACCCTCGCTGCAGGGGTGAACGGGAATAAACCCCCACCTGCTGGGTCAGCTTTGACAGTCTGTGTCATAGTGAAGCCCAATCTGACTTAACTGAACACTGAAGCTAATTTTCTGTATCTGCTAATTGTACCGTCCGTGGTCTCTGTGGGCCTGAGTCTGTAGTTTGATGTTGCTTATGGAGCTTGTTTCTTGATGTGCTGAGAGACCAGTGTGCGTGACCTCATGTTCCTCGGAAATGGAGGTCTGTATTTAAAACTCCTTCCACAGAGGGCCTTACCGTCTACTTGACTGCATTACAAACGAATGTGACTCATGCTGCACACCCACCCAGGTGCAGGCGGGGTTCTAGACACTCAGGGTCAAGGCTGAGACCCAGGTTTTGTTTTCTAAATTACACACACACACACTTTCTCCTTCCCTCCCTCTAGGGGGTCCTGGCTGTGAGTCCCCGGGCCCCGTGGCCTTTTAAAACCCAGCAGGGCCTTTGGGGCACACGTGGACTCTAGCTCCTTTCCTCTGCCACCAGTTCAAACATGCTGTGAAAAGACTTGATTCTTTCTAGCATCTTTATGTTCTGAGACGGCAGGGGTTTCTCAGGCCCTGTTGTATCACTGGGAAGTCGCTGGCGGTTAAGAGTCCTTCCTGTTCACCTTGCCGGCATCCGCTCACCTTTACTACCCTCGCCGTGACTGACCTTGGGCAAAGTACCGCACACTCAGTCTCTCAGTCATAAAAGGGAAAGGATTCCTACCTCACAGGTTTTAGGAGTATTCACTAGTATTTATTTATAAAGTGCCCGCTGCCATCCCCAGAATACCGTAAGCTTCCATGGGAACAGCTGCTGTTACCTCTTCTCGCAGCCGCTGGGAAACTTTCCGTTTGCGCTTCCCAGGCTTTCTGGTCACAGAAATCCCCCCGCTGCCGCCCCCCTCCCGCCCCCACCTGCGGTGGTTTCGGTGGTTCGCACACAGGTGTCTTTGAAGGCCTCTGCCAGCTTTCGTGGTCTGATCTTCCAATCTGTTCCACGGCTCCCAAGTTCACCTTTGTTTTTCTCCAGGACGGCCTGTGGCTGTGTGAGAAGACGTGCGAGACGGGGATGTTGTCGTCACCCCAGTACTCCCCGCAGGAACTGACCCAGCTGTGGAGGCTGAAGGAAGCGTGTGGAGACCCCTGTCAGTGCGAAGCGGCCGGAGGAGGATCGTAACTCGCGGTGTGTGAGGCTGAGGGTGTGTGCAAGCGAGAGTCTGAGGGGAGCCTACAGTTTGGCTGTCGAGTCCATGTGTCTTTCAGGATTGTTCCAGGTTGGCACTTTTTACCTGTAACCAATGTGACATTTCTAAATGTGTGCACAAAATTTCCTTTTTAAAAACCGACTGCTACCGTAGCATAAGAAAAATTTTATTTCTGTATTGGAAGAACATTTGAGAAATGCCAAATTGTTTTATAAAACAAAAGTTTCTAAGAGCTGATGTATCATTTCTAGTTTATAATTAATTACTATCACTTTTGCTTAAAATTTGGCCTAGTTCAGAAATCTTGAGTAATGACAGAGAATGTGAATTTCAAGCTGGATTACAGAATAGTTCCATGAAGCATAATGAGGATAATTAAGGGCCAAAAAGAACTCACAGAATGCCGTGTGGTCACTGATACCAAAGCTTGGGGTTTCTGGAAGTGTCTGAAGTGGGCAACTTGAACTTGAAAAGGAACCAATCCACTCGGTTCAGGACTTTGGTTTTAAAGTTCACTTATTAAGTGGGCCAATTCAAGTCTTCTTTTGCCATTTAACACCAATCCTGAAGGTCGCACTCTGGTACTGTCGGAAAAAAAAAACTAAAATAGGGATAGGAGTCAAATACCTCTCAGGGTTTTAGCGACATAGGGAAGGATACTGCTTAAACAGTTGACACTTCAAATGAGTTTTGCTTTCCTCCTGTCATTGCCCGATGGTTCCCTACTACGCGTGACTTCCCATCAGAGCTGGTCGTCATCTGTAGAAGAAAGTAGGCCCGGTGTGGGTGCAGCTGCAGGAAAGAGCATGGGGTTCATTTTGGCAAAAGTGCCCTAAAAACAGTGCGGCACAGAAGACCGATCATGGCACACGCGTTACACACAGAAGAGGTGCCTCCCTGAGTTCAAGGGACAGTTTCCGAAATGACCTTCCAAGTCCTTTTGGTAACCTTTTAAACTAGTAGGAACGGTGGAACTCCATTAAAACTGGTCTTACGCTGGACCTTAACTGTGTTCAGATCTCATTAGACCAGCTAGGTTCTATTTAATATTTAAAGTAGCCGTGAACTATAAATACGAAATAAAATCAGAAAGTCATTAGCAGTGACCAAGGCTGTGCACCTACTGTTACGTATGTGCCCAGAAATGGTCTCTTCCCAATGAAAAATACCACTTTTTCTCCACTTAGGGCAAGTTGTAAAACCTCTTCTTCTGACAGAATTGTTCCAGAGAATCATTCCTTTCCGGTGAACCCCAGTCATGATAAAACAGCGGAGTCTCTGAACTTGACTAGTTGGCTGTTACCATCGCACTAACAGGTAGTCTCCGTTTTCCACAGAATAGAACTGTAATGACTGCTGGTCATTTTCTAGCTCAATCTCTCTGCCAGGCATCTAAAAACAGAACAAAGGGTCAGTACATCAAAGATGTCTGTTTTTCACCGAGAATCCAGCCGAGTCACAAAGAGCCCAGCCGAATGACGTGTCTTACGGGGGGGGGCGGGGACCTAAGCTTGACTCTGTGTGTCGCTGGGCAACTTACTTTGGGACTTTCGTAGGACAGCACAAGTTCTGACACAGGAACTTTGAGAAGACGTGACAGCAGTCCCTTCACCTTCTGAATGGTCATGGAATCTGTCAAAAGACACACCCTCAGTTCCCTTGAATAACAGTTCCGTGTAAAACGAGCTCACGTGACAAGCCCACAGTCGCAGTGACTCAGTGTTCCATCATTAGGGACAGGCTCACCTGCCCCGGGGCGGCGAGAGCCCGGTCCACACCACCTACTGGACATTCGGGAAGCTGTGGCAAACGGAGCCAATGTTTGACCTAAGTGCCCTTGACAATGGCTTTTCATTACCATCTCAGTGGTGTTTAATATTTCCTCCTTACTCTGAAGAAACCGGAGATCCTATTCTCTGCACAGAGGAGTAAATGTGAGTAAAACCCTGACCTTCCTAAACCTCTGTGATCACTCACTTCTGGATGGCTGAGAGAACGCTGGGGCGGGGCGTCCCGAGGACGTCTGTCCGTCCCTCTGCCTTGGTTTCCTCCCTGGGGAGTGAGGGAGGCCCAAGTGGTCTATAGACTCCCTTTGAGCACGCCCAGTCTGTGGGGATTATGACGTGTAAATGCGCTTGACATGCGAGGGGGATTTACTCAGTGAGCAAATGCTTTGGTTTGTTCAGAAAACGCTATGAACTTCTTTCCAAAGATGGGTTGTGGTAAATACTGGATATTTTGGTGATGAGAAATAGTTTCTCTGAAGCTTTAGCTGGAGGTACAGCAATAGTGTGGTGTTCCTACAAATATCACATGTATTCAAATATTTTTCTATCAAAAATGATTTTTGTAAAAGCTGTGTGTGTTTTTATGCAACTTGTCATAATAAATGTTATCTTTATTTTAGAATAAAAACTGGCCTTATTTATGTGTTGAATATAAACAATTGACACTTGTAATTTTAATGAAGGTAACTTGTTCTTTTACGTGTGAACCTGTGTAGATAATCTTGTCCTTTCAAAAGCCTTAGGTGGACCGGCTTTCCTTGTTTGGAGGGTGATCAGCGATGGGTTAACTCCTCCACAGCAACAGGGAAGACACATTCCTAACTCACATCAGAAACAGAAAGTTTGGTCACAAAACAGTCCTGAGAAGAAATCTGCCTACTTGCACTGTGTCTTTAGAAAAACAGCAAGTTGCACGTAATGCTCTAAATAACAATACCATTTGTAATGTGAAAGTAACACGATTGTCTTCACATTTAGAAAACGTAGAGATGGTTAACTGTCCCTGTGCCTCCCCATGACCACTGTTAGAATTTTAACGGGTAGGGCGCCTGGGTGGCTCAGTCGGTCAAGCGTCCGACCTCAGCTCAGGGCATGATCTCATAGTTAGTGAGTTCAAGCCCCACGTCGGGCTCTGTGCTGACAGCTCAGAGCCTGGAGCCCGCTTCGGATTCTGTGTCTCCCTCTCCCTCGGCTGCTCCTCTGCTCGTGCACTCTCAAAAAATAAAATAGAACATTAAAAAAATTTTTTTTTAAGTTTAACAGGTGTACACTTCCAGGCGTTCCTCCGTTTCTAGAAGGATGGACAGGTTTCACCTGCAGTGGTCCATCTTTTCTCTCTTCACGCCAGTTCCTCTAGACCTGCACAGCCCAGCACAGCCGCTGCGTGGCTAGTGAGCACCTGAAGCGCGGGGAGTACGACTCAGGAACTGAATTTTATGATTTCAATTTAAGGCATTTAAATGGTGGCTCGTGGCAGCCATCCTGGACAGTGCGGCTCTAGACCTACTTCGTTCTCTTTAAAGACCCGTGATACGGCAACGCGTGGCCCACTTATTTCTCCACCGGTGAACATCTGTTTTTAATTCTACCATCACAAGTGCCACAAGGTAGAATGCTCGGTCGTACCGTATACCCATACGTATGGGCAAAAGACGATGTTGCAGTCCTTTACATTTCCTTACTTATCACGTTTTGAAGAACAGTTATGTTGGTGGTTGAACAGTGGCAGCATGTGGCGTAAAAATCAATAGCAAGAACTGTTGTAATCTGCTGGCTTGCTGCCAGGTTTCGAGAACACAGGACTCAGATTCTGTACTGCTTGAAGCAGTAATTATTACATATAATTTCTATGGATGATTCTGCTCTCTGCTGGGTCCATCTGAGGATGAATACAAATCGGTGCATGAACATGGTGGGTGTTCCAGGGGGAACCGCATCTCAGAAGAACTGGGACACAGGTATAGAGGGTGGAAGAGGAGAGGGCGAGGCCACACTGTCGCCATCGGCCTAGAGCCACAGTCACACGCACACCCAGCCACAGTCCTTGACGGATGGAGCTTGGTGCCCTTCCCCAAAGAAGCCCTTGAACAGAAAGCTGAACTCAGGGCTGACAACATTCTTGAGCAAATATTCCTCAGTAATAACCTCCCCAGGAGTTGATTTTATGGATCTGGAAAGTAAAGGGAAAAACAAACACGATCCAAAGCCTACTACATTAACAAAAAGCTCTGGGTCTCTCACCGGTCTGTCCCCGTGAGTGTCTTTACCGACAGTACTTAAGTCTGAAAACAGAATAACCAAAGGGGAGCCACTACTTTGAATTCATGGTGATCTAACAGCAGAATTACAGATCACAGGAACAGAAATTAGACTGCTAAGGAAAATGGAGTAATACTGGTATTAAATGACAGTTACCAGTCAGAAAGGTACCCCTGTGAGTACAAACCCTTCCATAAGCGATACTGTGAGCTTGTGGGATTTGATAAAAAATTAATTTAAAAATAAATGTGAATTGACTGCACTGACAGGCAAGCAAAGAAAAGTCTTTTACTAGAGTCATTTATGGTGATCTACATTCCATTTCTTGGGCAAATCCTCACTGTTCTAAATTTAACCTGTTGATATTACTATTTAACTCTGAATGAAGTTTAATCTTGAGAATTCTTGAGAATTCACAGTATACTCAAAAGATGGGCTGTAATTTTTTCTAAGTTTAAGGTCACTTAGAGCAATCTAGTTTGTTGACACAGAAGTATTTTCGGAATAAAATGAATTCAGTCCCAGCAACACTAATGTTTAGACAGAGTTCCGAAGTAGCTTTTCCAAAAGAAAAGCATTTCAGTGTTTCCGTTAAAAGATCACGTCTGAGAACTTTCCACAGGGACTCCCGATCGGTAAGGAGTCGAGCGTATGAGAAGTCACAGATGTCCAAATAATTCACAGTTCGGGTCACTAGGACACATTTCCTGTTTTACAAAGGGATGGTGAGACAGACCTCAAGCCCGGTGAAACAGTCTCTCTGGACCAGAGCAACAATTTGAGAACTAAACCGAGGTGGATGCAGGAAAAGGCCAAGCCAGTCCAGCACTAATGACTTTGGCTGAAGATGTAAATGTATGCAGGGGCTTCTGGTTTAACAGGACTTTCCCAGATAAGCTGATACGGTTACAGGAGACTCGGGCTTCTGGGAAGGGGTCGGGGGGGGGGGGGGGGGGGGGGAGGACGATGATGCTGGCACGATTAGTTGTATTTTAGATCATAAAAGATTAGTGAAAACGTATCAACTCTAGAAGTTCAGACACTTTGCTTCCAGCCAACTCCTAGGCCAGCAATTCATAAGCGCAACGAGTGGAAAAGCCTGTTTTTCTTACCTGGCAGTTGTTTTTCTGTGACTTTCTGATCAACCTGATTAGGATATTTTATCTTCAGTGCTTGAAGGAAAAAAGGAAAGAGAGTGACTGAGACCTACTGTAATAAGGATTTAAATTACACACACGTTAACAGCAGCTGACAAATGATAATGGCTGTTCAGTACAGCTTGGCTCAAATCCTAATAAAGGGTCTTACCGATGTTGAAAATCCCTTCTGTTAACACTTCACAGAATTACTAACAACAACAAAAATAGCTGGACCAACGTTCTAATGCCATCCCTTCTCCCCTTAGTAGTTCTTTCCTGAGAATTTGGCTGTGTTCCAATGTAAGAAAAGTCACAAATTTACAAATCACAAGTCCATTCACTTCTCACATACTGCCCATTTATAACACCACTAGGTGAATTAAAAGCATGAGAATTGCCAAAATGTCCAATATAAGAATTAAAATTCTTTTAAAATGTTTATTTTTTTTTTTCAACGTTTTATTTTTTTTTATTTTTGGGACAGAGAGACAGAGCATGAACGGGGGAGGGGCAGAGAGAGAGGGAGACACAGAATCGGAAACAGGCTCCAGGCTCTGAGCCATCAGCCCAGAGCCTGACGCGGGGCTGGAACTCACGGACCGCGAGATCGTGACCTGGCTGAAGTCGGACGCTTAACCCACTGCGCCACCCAGGCGCCCCTAAAATGTTTATTTTTGAGAGAGAGAGAGAGAGAGAGAGAGAGACCAGGCATGAGTGGGAAAGGGACAGAGAGAGGAGGAGACAGAATCCGCAGCAGGCTCCAGGCTCTGAGCTGTCAGCACAGAGCCTGACGCGGGGCTCAAACCCACGAACCGCGAGATCATGACCTGAGCCAGATTCGGACACTCAACCGAGCCACCCAGGCTCCCCCCAATATAAGCAGTTAGATAGGCTTGAGAATTCATCATTTCTCTAAAAACTGAAGTACTCACTTAGTACTTACTTAAGAGAAACAATCACTATTAGCTCATCACTATCTGTTTCCGCGCCTAAGGCCGCGAATACAAATACGCGGTCTTTGAGTGTGAGGTTCTTACTTAGTAGCTGGTTTTTGAGCAAAAACGGCTGTCGTGTTTTGAGTTCCCCGTCTTCAGGTGCACCATATTCTGCGGAAGAAGAAATAAAAAAGGATGAGTGATAAGCCTTAAGCCACCGGAAGCAAAAATACAAACAGTAAGTGTTTGCATAGCCTTTTCCCTTCAGGGATAAACCTCGCAGCGGCTGCCACGCTAACCTGGCAGCGGGGTCCTTTTATTCAGTTACTGGTTTGCTTGTTTATTTTTAGGAAGGGCGGACGCAACTGCTTGCAAGCCTGGGACCCTCCATCACTGATCCTCACAGACGGCGCCCCGACTCGAGCTGGCAAGAGGAGGCTGGGCTTTCAGACACTTAGGACACTTTTTATTCAAAGTTTCACCTTTGCTAACCGTTCCCTCGCATTCTGGGTCCTGAGAGAGGAGCCTGGTGCCATCTGGGGCACAGCTCACGGGACACCTTCGAGTCTCGGCCAGAGCGCGCGACACCAGGCCGGGCGCTCAGCACCTCCCCCTGCCTGGGAAGGGGATCCCATAGGAGGACATCAGAAAAGCTGGAGCCTTCCTGCTCCAACTTCTGCTGGGCCAACCAGAGACCGCGTTTCTAGAAATACTCCCAAGTATCTGTGCTTTTGTCTCGTAGCGTTCTCAGCCGTGAAATACTGGGCCGTAGGCACAGGAATGCGTTAGAATCTTCCCTTCCCGTCACCTCCCCCAAGTGCTGCAGAATTCACCTAAGGTGGCCAGGAAATTGGGCCAGCTAATAGAGTGATTTGAAAGCAATTCCCATAGGCAGCTTTTCTTCCTCAAAGATAATGTTCCAGCCTGAAGTGCTTATGCGGTGAGCTTCTTGCATTAGGAAATACATATTAAAAAAAAAAAGAAAATCACATAAAAGTGAAATTTGAAATACTAATGAAGTCAAAACAAAATGGAAAGTTACATCAGGGACTAAGAATCATGAAGTCATGGCTTCAGTGCCTGAGGACCCAGGCTGGCGAGGGTAAGGAAGTACCTTGTGTTCCCAGTGCCCAAACCAGTAGGGGACACGCACACGGGGAGCTCTCAGGACAGAGCGCTGAGCAAGTACCGTGCACTCGTCTGAACTTTCCTGGACGTTAGAATTAGCTGGGGAGCTTAAATGCCAATGCCCAGATTCTACCTTGACATCTGTGTGTTTTTTTAAGTTTACTTATTTTTGAGAGACCAAGAGAGTGTGAGCAGGGGAGGGGCAGAGAGACAGAATCCCAAGCAGGTTCCGCACTGTCCGCACAAAGCCCGACATGGGGCTCCAACTCACGAACCGTGAGGTCACGACCCAAGCCGAAACCGAGAGTCAGATGCTTAACCGGCTGAGCCACCCGGGCGCCCCTTAATTTTTAAAATGCCCTCAGTACGTTTCTGGGGACACACACCCCAATGTTTATAGCAGCACTATCAACAATAGCCAAAGTATGGAAAGAGGCCAAATGTCCATCGGTGGATGAATGGATAAAGAAGATGTGGTATATATATACAGTGGAATATTACTCGGCAATCAAAAAGAATGAAATCTTGCCATTTGCAACTACGTGGATGGAACTAGAGGGTATTATGCTAAGCAAAATTAGAGAAAGACAAAAATCATGACTTCACTCACATGAGGACCTTAAGCGACAAAACAGATGAACATAAGGGAAAGGAAACAAAAATAATATAAAAACAGGGAGGGGGACAAAACGGAAGAGACTCATAAATATGGAGAACAAACTGAGGGTTCCTGGAGGGGGTGTGGGAGGGGCGATGGGCTAAATGGTTAAGGAGCACGAAGGCATCTACTCCTGACATCATTGTTGCACTATACGCTAATTTGAATGTAAATTAAAAAAAAATTAAATTAAAATGCCCTCAGTACAACCCGAGTCGAGATACGCTGGAGTGCCTCCTGCCCCCCTTAAAGGAGGGAGAGTACTGCCTCCTCGAGCAGGGAGTCGGGTGAGCACACAGACACGAGAACTTCCACGCACAGCTGCTTTCTGTCCCCGAAAGCCAGCCTCTCTCTTCCGGGAGCGCACGCCCTTTCCCAGCTTCCTTCCTTCTGCTCAGACAGCTGCCTGCTTCTCTTTCCTAAAGGCAGCGGTTTAATTCTTGCTCCCAACTCGCTGGATCGGCCCCAGGAAAGCACCCGTCAGCTATGCAGAGGAGTACGAAGAGACCCAGAGGAGAAAAACGGTGGCACCGAGGGTCCCCTTTGCTCCCCAGCTGTTCTAGCCGCAAGGCCGCTGGCAGGGAGGGGGGTGGGGGTCGCCGCGCCGCGCGGGGAAGGCTCCGGGCCTCATGTACGTACTCAGGCAGAGCGACTGGTATCTGGGATGGGCTGCAAGAAATTCTTCATTTGGCCTGTTTTTGTCTGGATCCTGATGTCCGCCAGCCTTTTTCCATTCATTTCCAAATGCTTTTCGGTAATCAAGCTCAGCCCCACGCCTTTCCTCTGGTAGAATCTATATTAATGTGAATAAAAACAGGCCTGTTAAGGTGGGGTTTTTTTTAATGTTTATTTTCGAGAGCTCATAAACAAGGGGGAGGGGCAGAGAGAGAGGGAGGCACAGAATCTGAAAACCGGCCCCAGGCTCCAAGCTGTCAGCACAGAGCCCGACGCGGGGCTCAAACTCATGACCCAGGAGATCGTGACCTGAGCCGAAAGAAGCCGGATCCGCTGAGCCCACCAACTGAACCGCCAGGCGCCCCCGTTAAAGTGTTCTTCTAGTGAGTGTTTGCATTTTGTACCCTGTCTTTCCTCCACTCTTCACACACACAGAATAATCACATCGAGAGGGACGACGCTTCGTATGGCTTTACCTTTCCTCGCTAACAGAATTCAAGAATTCAAGAGTTTACTGAAGAAGAAAAACCAGTTTCGGTCTTACGCTTTTCTTCATGAGAGTATTTGTCCACCTGCCGGCGTGTGGGCTGCGGCAGGTGCCCTGGGCCCCTGGGGGCGCTGACACCACAGGCGAACGGCCCCACCTGGGCGATCGGCTGAGGAGAGGACAGGCTCTGCGGTTCTGTGTCCCGTCTGCCTCTGCCCCCCAAGGAAAAGGAGCAAGTGCCCAGAATCCCTCGCCCCTCCTCAAGGGGCAGCTAGGCAACTTCTGTCCTCACCCGAGTAACGCCGCCTCCTGAGGAGTCGGAAAGAAAGACTTCTTAGTACCGCACAAGGGTAGTATTTTACCATATGGGGGAAAGGCTACATCTGAACCCTTTACAAGATTCAGGGGCGCCCGGGTGGCTCAGTCGGTTAAGCGTCCGACTCTTGATCTTGGCTCCGGTCCTGATCCCATGGTTTGTGAGGTCCAGCCCCGTACAGGACTCTGTGCTGACAGCGTGCAGCCTCCTTGGGATCCCTCTCTCCTTCTCTCTGCCCTTCTCTCATTCACGCACTCACATGCACTCTCTCAACCAACCAACCATAAAATACCTCCTCGTGATACTAAGCGCCCACCTCACATTTGTTCAGGGTCTTCAGCTGACCGATTTTGGCGATGATGAACTGGCGTGTGGTCTGTGGTCCGCTGCCTCCTTCCGTCAGGGGGTTTCTTACACAGGACAGAGCACGCAGACTCTGTAACTTATCCAGCTCATTGATAAATGACCACTGAAACCCAACGGAAAAAATACGTGAATCTAAGCATGTTTCAGGCTACTTTCCTAGATGACTTGAACTAGCCAGAGAAAAGCATGAATCTCTAGTTCCAATCGGGGGCACTGGATCTCGTCATGCGCCAAGCACCCACTAAGATGACCGTGCGCTTTTACTCTAGAACTGTGCCGTGTAAAATGACCGTCTGCTGACGGGTGAATTAAACTAATTTCTCTGTTAATATTTTTGGGTTTTCTGAGGAGTTTCACCCTGAGGAAGCACTTCTCTTTCGATCTAAAGTATCTTTTGACTACAGCAAAATATAAAGTTTCTGCAGAGCAAGGGAAACCATCAACAAAACTAAAAGGCAACCTACAGAATGGGAGATCATCGCAAATGACATATCCAATAAAGGCTGAGTCCAGAATATGTAAAGAACTTGTAAAACTGAACGCCCAAAAGACAAATACAGTAAAACCTTGGATTGTAACTTGTCCTGCGAATGTTCCGCAAGATGAGCAAACTTTTCTGATAAATTTAACGTGATAAACGAGCAATGTCTTGCAATACAAGTACTACGTGAGGCCGAATGTCACATGATCACAACTGAGCCAGTGGTTCTTGAAATTCGCTTTGATATATACAAGTGCTTTAGAGTATAGCTTGCCTCCGGAACAAATTATGCTCATAAACCAGGGTTTTACTGTGATTCGATTAAAAATGGGCAAAAGCGGGGCGCCTGGGTGGCGCAGTCGGTTAAGCGTCCGACTTCAGCCAGGTCACGATCTCGCGGTCCGTGAGTTCAAGCCCCGCGTCGGGCTCTGGGCTGATGGCTCAGAGCCTGGAGCCTGTTTCCGATTCTGTGTCTCCCTCTCTCTCTGCCCCTCCCCCGTTCATGCTCTGTCTCTCTCTGTCCCAAAAATAAATAAACGTTGAAAAAAAAAAAATTTAAAAATGGGCAAAAGAAATGAACACATTTCTCCAAAGAACACATCCAGATGGCCAACAGATACAAGCAAAGATACTCAACGTCACTCATCATCAGGGAAATGCAAATCCAAACTACAATGAGGTATCATCTCACACCTGTCAGAAGGGCTAGTATCAAAAACACAAGAAGCAACAAGTGTTGGTGAGGATGTGGAGAAAAAGGAACCCTTGTGCACTGCTGGTGGGAATGCAAACTGGTGCAGCCACTGTGGAAAACGGTACGGAGGTTCCTCAAAAAGTTAAAAACAGGGGGCGCCTGGGTGGCGCAGTCGGTTGGGCGTCCGACTTCAGCCAGGTCGCGATCTCGCGGTCCGTGAGTTCGAGCCCCGCGTCAGGCTCTGGGCTGATGGCTCAGAGCCTGGAGCCTGTTTCCGATTCTGTGTCTCCCTCTCTCTCTGCCCCTCCCCCATTCATGCTCTGTCTGTGTCCCAAAAAATAAATAAAAAACGTTGAAAAAAAAAAAATTAAAAAAAAAAAAAAAGTTAAAAACAGAACTCCCTACAATCCAGTAATCGCATTACTGGGTCTTTACCCCCAAAATACAAAGACACTAGCTTTGGGATACATGCACCCCTATGTTTATTGCAGCGTCGTTTACAAGAGCCAAATCATGGAAGCAGCCCAAGTGTCCATCAATAGGTGGCTGGATAAAGAAGACGTGGTATGTGTGTGTATGTGTGTGTATACACACACACATACACACACACACACACACACACACACACACACACACACACACATATATAGTAAAATATTACTCAACCCTCAAAAAGAATAAAATCTTGCCATTTCCAACAACATGGATGGAGCGAGAAAGTATTATGTTACATGAAATAAGTCAAAGACAAATACCGTATGATTTCACTCATGTGGGATTTAAGAAACAAATGAACAAAAGGAAAACACAAGAGAGCGAGACAAACTAAGAAACAGAATTTTAACTCTAGAGAACAAACTGATGGTCACCAGAGGGGAAGGGGATGGGGGTGAAATAGGTATCACGATGAGCACTGGGTCCTGTGGGGAGGTGTTGAATCCCTGTATTGTACACCCGAGACTAATAGGACACTGCATGTTAACTCTACTAGAATTAAAGTTAAACACTTTAATAAAGAATAGTCTTAAAGTAAAATATTTTTTAATAGAAGGAACCTGCAAACTCCATCATAAGAGTGGAAGTGAGGATACAGTATGCACATTGTGAAGAAGCTCTTACTTGTGAGATCTGATTGTCATTTACTACAAGGTACTGCAAGGAAGGAAACATTGATGTTTTGCACCCTGGAAAAAAGGAGAATTAAGTTACACGGCAGAAGCGAAAGAGCAGAAGTATGGGCTATCGGGCGGGGGGAGTAGAGTTAATCTCAAATACCAGTTCCTGCATCCGGAAAATGTATAGAAGAAATTCCGACGTCAGAAAGGATTAGTTGTTCTAATCTGAAAGTTAAAATGTTAAATTTGATTACAAGGAACAATATAAAATGCTACAGGCGGTCAACCAGACTAGATTTGCAATGCTCTTCCCCCACCCTAGCTTTTGTGCCCCATGGAATGCTTAGAAACCACAGAGTCTGGTTTGGGGTGCGCCGAGAGGACTGTTCACGCTACGTTGTGAGGGCTCCCCAGTCACCTAACTGCTCCTGGTGCCCGCGGCGGTGCCACGTGTTAACGGGTCTCCAAGAGCAAACAGACATGATCTGACTTCCGTAAGTTTAATGAATGAAGACTTCTGACATTAGCACCAGGCCGAATTACCCTTTCCTCAATGACCTAGTACAGACACAAACTGCGCGCTATGTGGTCTGCAAACACCTCCTCTACATAAATTCAGAGAAAAGTTTCCCAAAGGGGATTCGTGTGTGAATTCCATCTGAGCAAGTACACACAGCCTACGATCCATTCACTAAAAACCTCCTAAGCACTGCTGTAACGGCATTTTAGGAGCAAATTACCTGGGGAGATACGCTATGAGAAACAGCTGATTTTCATCAATTAATGGATTAGAGGAAAGGTCTAATAACTTGACCGTCTGTAGAACATCCGCCGGCCTGTGTGGAAAATCAAAGTGTGTCAACATGAATTTAATCTGACTTGTCTTCAAAGATACATGGCTTTTAAAATACCTGCATTTGGTGTAAAGGAGGTGAAGGGAGCAGGAGGCAAGTGGACAGGACCGTGAAAGGGCAACAGGAGGGAGGGACCCTTGCAGTGCTGGAAATGTCCTCTATGTGGATGGACCAACCTCAGGATCCTGGCTGTGGTATCGCACCCATGGGAGAAAGTGGGTGATGGGTACAGGGGAGCTCTGGGCATTATTTCTTATAACTGCATGTGAACCTCAAATTATCCCCAAATAAACAGTTTCACTTAAAAACACCTGCATTCGCCTGTATAATAAGTCGTTCCATACAGTGAAGTCTCATTAGCTTGAATCCTTTCATTGGGAATGTATTATAAATTTGCCCACGTTTAATTTCACATAGTAATTTAATGATATCAACAAAAGAGGCAAGACAACATATTTAATTTACTCAAAGAAAATAAGCTTTTCCATAGACTCAGTACATCAATCTTACACACACAGTGCTACCTACCATGCAGGATTTGATCCGTAAAAAGCATTTCCTCTAGAACCTCCATTTAGAAACAGAAGTTAACTATATTTCTATGAAGCTACTAAAGTTCTGGTCTTCAAATATGTTTAATTCAAGGCTTACACTCCGATGGGCTGTGAGTAATTTGTGAGTAATAAGCATTTTCCCATTCTTATTTGCAAATCCTTAAAAAAAATAATGTTGGGGGGCACCTGGGTGGCTTAGTTAAGTGTCTGATTCCATTTCTGCTCAGGTCATGATCTCACGGTGTGTGGGATCAAGCCCCACATCAGGCTGTATGCTGACAGTGTGGAGCCCGCTTGGGATTCTCTCTCCCTCTTTCTCTGCCCCTTCCCCCCATACTCTCTCTCTCAAAATAAATAAATAAAATTGATGATGGGTATACTGCAGATCATGTGTTTATTCAGGATGACTGAATGGTGACACACGCGTGGATGTGAACCCTTGTTACCTTTCTGAAATGGAGATGTCGTTAGACTTGAGGTACAGCTCCTCCA
Organism: Puma concolor; assembly: GCF_028749965.1. Lineage (NCBI taxonomy): Eukaryota > Metazoa > Chordata > Mammalia > Carnivora > Felidae > Puma > Puma concolor. The sequence continues at coordinate 13,226,705 of NC_141677.1, forward strand.
GGACCGGCCACCCGGGGGCGCACCGCAGCACCTAGAAGGGAAACTCCGGTCAGGGCGAAACAGCCTCTACTGGTCCTTCCTGTGTGTTTACTACTGTACCTTCCCCATCAATTCAGTTCAGTTACTGTTTGGGAAACAAAGTGCCCTACGGACATTTCATCGCAGACTCTAATTCAGGCCAGGAGTGCTAGTGGACGGGCAGTAACACTTAAATGTTAAGAGCTGTGTTTTAAGGACACGGCCGCATAGACATGGAGCACTCTAAGCTACGAGCGGGCCATCCAGCGGCGTCCTGAACTGTACAAGTCTCCTGCGAAGTAGACTTGCAGACAGGACAGTTTGCTTAACCAAAAAAGGAAGGGACTTGAGGTCCCCACCTGTCCTCGATTCTCAATGCCAACCCGGGTTTGCGAAGAGGATGCTAATCGGACGGTACTTCGCAACCATGGTTTCTAAATTTCCCCACTTGCACTTCATCCCCAGCATCTCGATCTCCAAGTGCCCTTCCTGTTCTGATGCTCAATCTGAACCCACTCACTAGGAAGGAGCCCTAGGACACAGGCACACCAGGCAGAGGTGATTCGTCCCTAAGGGAGGCATGTCCCTCGGTGGCATTTCATAGACAAACCACCTGGCTGGGGATATACTTATCTGCACTTGGTTCGAAAAAGGAATATTCTGGGTGTGTGAGGTCAGTTAACCTCAAACAGAAAATAGTAGTGCCAGCTATAAATCCCAAACGCTGCCGGGTGAAGGACCCCCGAGTCCACTTTCGAGCCCAGCTGTATATGATGAACGGCGGCTTCCAAGAGCCAAACTGCAAACAAGAAAAGGATGCTAGAATCTTTCAGCAGCTGTGCCTCGGAGCACTTGCGGGAAAACCCAGCGAGCTAAAAGCCCAATCCACAGCTAACTTGAGAGCTTTCTAAGTTCAGCCTGTGTGAACTGCACAGCATTATGGAACGCCACCGTCTAGAACGATGGCAGAACAAAACAGAAGGAGCCGAGAGAGAGAACACCGATCCCAAGATAGAAAATTCTACCTCACTACAACAATTTTGTAACTCCTTTCTGTGAGGCAGTTTAAAGGATCCTATTATTCGGATAATATGATTAAAATGAAGGCACAGTTGTGCCTCAATTGCCTATTAAGCCAAGAATTTAAAATTTCTTATCTCTGGGTAATAAACTAAAGAAATATGATTACCTCAGCCCACGTTATTCCTGTTCGGTTAAGAACTAAAACCTTCAGTGCAGGAAATGTTCCAGCTAGAGATGGTGAAACCGAGGGAAAGTGTAGTTTATTCTCACTGTGTAGAAAAAGAAGACACAATGTGCTGAATGCTTGCTCTCCAGTAGGCCCGAGTGAAAGTCATAGAAAGCAACAATTTGGGATTTAATATGAGGCGTTGGGTTTGTTTCCACCTTAAAATGAAATTAAAGGTGCCTGGATGGCTCAGTCGGCTAAGCGTCCGACTAGGTTTTGGCTCAGGTCATGATCTCACGGTTCATGGGATCGAGCCCTACATTGGGCTCTGTGCTGAGTATGGAGCCTGCTTGGGATTCTCTCTCTTTCCCTGTTTCTCTGCACCCCGCCCCCTGCTCATGCTCTCTCAAAATAAACATTGTATTAAAAAATGGAATTAATTAAAAACCAAAGGAGTCCAGACTGTCAGTCTTACTGATAACGCTATACCTGAGGCTGTAATTTTGCATCTCCAGAGTCTCTAAACCCCTCTTTTCCATTAGGATGGATCAAATAAATCACCACCTTTTCAATTTTCTCTCATGATCCTCATCTCAGGACTCAATCCTGACGGTCTTTTTTTTTATTTACTTAAAAATTTTTTTTCAATGTTTATTTTTGAGAAACGGAGACAGCACGAGCAGTGAAGGGGCAGAAAGAGAGATGGGGCGCCTGGGTGGCGCAGTCGGTTAAGCGTCCGACTTCAGCCAGGTCACGATCGATCTCGTGGTCCGTGAGTTCGAGCCCCGCGTCGGGCTCTGGGCTGATGGCTCAGAGCCTGGAGCCTGTTTCCGATTCTGTGTCTCCCTCTCTCTCTGCCCCTCCCCCGTTCATGCTCTGTCTCTCTCTGTCCCAAAGATAAATAAACATTGAAAAAAAAAAAGAAAGAGAGGGAGACACGGAATCTGAAGCGGGCTCCAGGCTCTGAGCTGTCAGCACAGAGCTCGATGTGGGGCTCAAACTCATGAACTGTGAGATAATGACCTGAGCTGAAGTCAGACACTTAACCGACTGAGCCACCTTGGCTCCCCCTGACAATCTTTTTTTTTTTTTTTTTTAAATTTTTTTTTTTTTTTCAACGTTTTTTATTTATTTTTGGGACAGAGAGAGACAGAGCATGAACGGGGGAGGGGCAGAGAGAGAGGGAGACACAGAATCGGAAACAGGCTCCAGGCTCCGAGCCATCAGCCCAGAGCCTGACGCGGGGCTCGAACTCATGGACCGCGAGATCGTGACCTGGCTGAAGTCGGACGCTTAACCGACTGCGCCACCCAGGCGCCCCAGCCTGACAATCTTTTTGAACGAAGATACCATTAAAACATGTTAGCCCTTATTTCCAGAAGAGGAGACACTGTGGGTCAACTTACACCCTTTGCTCTATTTGAAGCACAATTAATTTAGGCCTCACCATCTACTATAACTGAATCTGCCTGAACCAGGCACAACCCACCTATCTGTGTGAAGCTGGCTCGAGTATGAAAGGGGATGCCTGGCTGAGGCCTTGGAAAATAAGGTTCAGAGATTGAAACTAAGCAAGAATTTGAAAAGGCCTGGAAAATTATGGCATTAGTGAAACACGTATCTTGATGGAAAATCCTTATCAGAAATGAATGAAACAGCAGTCCAGTGAAATTATTCACTTCTAAAGCAATTAAATGCTAGAAACTTCAGAATGGAGAAGCACCTTTTTTTTTTTTTTTTTAAACTTTTTTTTTTTTTAATTTTTTTTTTTTCAACGTTTATTTATTTTTGGGACAGAGAGAGACAGAGCATGAACGGGGGAGGGGCAGAGAGAGAGGGAGACACAGAATCGGAAACAGGCTCCAGGCTCTGAGCCATCAGCCCAGAGCCTGACGCGGGGCTCGAACTCACGGACCGCGAGATCGTGACCTGGCTGAAGTCGGACGCTTAACCGACTGAGCCACCCAGGCGCCCCACACCTGTTTTTTTTTTTAAAGATTTTATTAAGTAATCTCTACACCCAGCGTGGGACTCGCACTCATGACCCCAAGATCAAGAGTTGCACGCTCCAATGACTGAGTGAGCCAGGGTGCCCCCAACAAGCACTGTTCATAGCACCTCTCCAATTCTTCAGTGAAATACCAACTCCTCCAGATGGCCCATCCTTCATGGTTAGGCTCACGAAAAATATGGAGATCTTGCTCAATAGGCCAACCCACGCCAGCCAATCAAAGGAAAACACATTCCACCCCCCCCACCCCAGAAAAGGGATACCTGGCTGGCTCGGTCAATAAAGCGTTGACTCTTGATTTCGGGATCGGGAGTTGGAGCCCCACATTGGGCACAGAGACTAAAAGTAAGTAAAACACACCCCTATAGTGAGTCACCTCGTGTGACCATTTGAAAAACTACAATAACCAAGGATTAAATACTAAGTCAAAGAAAAAGTTAGAGTAAGTAAAGTCTTAAATTCCAGTAAGCTGTCTCCCCCCTCCTTCCCACAGCGATGTCGTGAGGGAACAAGGAGAGATCAGGAGTTTTATACCAGGTGACAAATGGACGTCCAAGGGTTCATACCTGAGATTGAGAACTTCCAGGTGTTTGAGCTGATCAGCAATACTTAGGACTTCATCCCATGAGGACAGCAGGTTTCTTGACAAATCTACCCTTCTGATATCTCAAAGCATACATTAAGAAAGAGTGATATAGAAAGAATCAGACAAGACATAACAGTAGTTACCTCTTAATTCTGGAGCATGGATTTTTATTTACTTATTTTTTACCTACACTCTCTATCTTGCTTGGGATTTTTTCCTTTTCTTCCCTTTACTTTTCCCTTTATTTATTTATTTATAATTTGAGAGAGAGAGAGAATTTTAGCAGGCTCCACGCTCAGCATGGAACCTGACATGGGGCTCGATCTCACAGCCCTGGGAACATGATCTGACCCCAAATCAAGAGCCAAATGCTCAACCAAGTGAGCCACGCAGGTGCCCTACTTTTTACCTTTTTAAATCACAGAACTCTTGCTTCAGATCCTGTGTCTCCCTCTCTCTCTCTGCTCCTCCCCAGCTCATACTCTCTCTCAAAAATAAATAAACATTAAAAAAAATATTTTTAAAAGGAGGCACCTGGAGAGCTCAGTCCATTAAGTGTCTGACTTCGGCTCAGGTCATGATCTCACGGTTCGTTAGATCGAGCCCCACATCAGGCTCTATGCTGACAGCTCAGGGCCTGGAGCCTGCTTCGGATTCTGTCTCCCTCTCTCTCTGCCCCTCCCTAGCTCACACTCTGTCTGTCTCTCTCTCTCAAAAATAAATACAAAAAAATTTTTTAATTAATCACCCAATTCCTTATTTAGAAATGAAAGTTTATCATATACTGCAAACTTAAAACAAATGTCTACAATCGAGTAAATAAGAACCAAATGTTATAACCAATGCTAAACCATCCTGAGGATGTCCAACAAAAAGAGAAAAGAGAACCGTGTTAGTGAGTGATTTATTAAGCACCTAAGGTGTACCCGCAGGCCTTGTCCTGGGCACTACCTACAGCTGCGGCCTCGCGGCAACGCACACGCCTTCTACGGTGCATCATTCTGCTCTGCAGGAACCTCCAAATCACGAGTGGCATCCCCAGGACACGCAACAGGGGTTAGCACGGACAAATGTCCAAAAGTGCTACAGAGGATTTGGGAATTCAGGGGATAAATTAGGAGGACAGAAAGAAAAAGGCACCGAGCTGAATCCTGGAGGGGAGTGCCATGCCGTCCAGAAAGGCACAGCTTAGCAGAACCCCTGGGGACAGAGAAATGGGAAGAGAAGGTTGGAGCAGGACGGGGCGGCTAAAGGAGAATCTTGCATACTACTCTGCTATGGAGGGAAATTATTCAGTTCATCCATCTATCCCGCAAGTGTCGGGGCCCAGAGTATAGCAGCGAATACTGGGGGAGACGGCGTTAAGCACGTGGCTCTGCAACATGCCAGGTACAGACACAGGCTCAGAGTAACAGAGCAAAGGACAGAGGAAAGGGGTGTGTGGGGGCTGCATATACACTGGTGGTGGAAGCCCATCTTCTCTGTGAAGGTGCCACTTAAGCGGAGCAGCTCAGCAAATGAAGAAATGCCATCTTAGAGAAGAGCATCCGGGCAAAGAGAATGATACAAGCAAAGGCCCTATGGTTATAGAATGCAGGTGACCTACGACAGGGACAGTGAGCTCCAGTGTGCCTGGGCGGAGGGGGTGCGGGGTGCTGGAAATGCGGTCACATGGGCCGCAGGGGCCAGGCCACATCACCAAGGGCCCTGCAGGCCACTACACAATCTCAGCTGGTCTCTGAAACGGGAGGTACTGGGGGGTCAGGATCCTCCTGCGACCGCTGAGCTGGGTGCTTTCACACCCCACGGTCAAGCTCCAGCCACCTTTCATTTCCATGACGCTGCTGACTAGGGGCTGTCAGGGTTCGTTAGAAACAGTGAGTCCAGTATCCTTCCCTCAAAGTGTAGGCCAGGATCATAAATATACCTGCTAGTCTGCCCAGAGCACATGGACGCCTGCATTCTGAAATCAACTCCAAACAGTTTCACGCACCGCCCTCACGCACGTGCACACACACGCACTGCCCCTCGTGCACGCACAGTCCAAGGAGCTCCTGGCGTTGCACGGTGCCTGCTCGCAGGGACAGACCCTGTGCCCCATGCAGAGTCAGCTGCTTCCCAGCCCGGCAAGCTCAGGGCCCCGGCACGCCTGCAGCTTGTCGTCAGGACTCAGGGAGGGACCTCGGAGGGGGCCACCGAAAAAGGATGACTTAATTACACACAGGCAAAACTTCCACTTCAGGCGGGAATTCAACCAGGAACTGTGAGACATTCATCACCACATCTGCAAATATCAGCCGTGACTTGATTATCTCATGAAACCTCATTGCTTCTAGTCTGGGGGACGCTTTCCCCCCAGGAGAGAGCCACGTAAAAAAGCACGATGCGGGGCGCCTGGGTGGCGCAGTCGGTTGAGCGTCCGACTTCAGCCAGGTCACGATCTCACGGTCCGTGAGTTCGAGCCCCGCGTCAGGCTCTGGGCTGATGGCTCAGAGCCTGGAGCCTGTTTCCGATTCTGTGTCTCCCTCTCTCTCTGCCCCTCCCCCATTCATGCTCTGTCTCTCTGTGTCCCAAAAAATAAATAAACGTTGGAAAAAAAAAAAAAAAAAGCACGATGCTGCCTCTCTAGCACACTGCTGACAACTCTGAGTAATCCAACTGCAGACGTTCCCAAACCCACCTACTGGCCACATCTTTTCTGATATGTTGAAAATAAGTCTTGAGCCACCCAATTCCCAATCTTCTCAAATCACTGGGGAGCCGGCCGGGCAGATCACAGAACGCTCCAGACGCTGCCGTGGCATCCCTACCAAACTACACCCTCCGCCTCAGTTCCCTTAACCACGGAGGAAGGGACCACGTTGGTTCAGCCCACGGGGGCGATGGGAGGGGCTGCTCACAGGCAAGGTGACCAGGTCCCGACCGACCTGCAGGCTGAGGAAGTAAGACACCCAGACATGCTGGCCGGGGAGCTCTGCTCTGATTTCGGTCACCATAAAGGATGCACCGTAGGTGTAGTTAGAAATAGTTAGAAATAGCTGGCTAAAGGGGCACCTGGGTGGCTCAGTCGGTGGTGTCCGACTTCGGCTCAGGTCATGATCTCACGGTCCGTGAGTTCGAGCCCCGCGTCGGGCTCTGTGCTGACAGCTCGGAGCCTGGAGCCTGCTTCAGGTTCTGTATCTCCCTCTCTCTCTGCCCCCCTCCAGCTTGTACTCTGGCTCTCTCTCTTTCTCAAAAGTAAATAAATATTAAGAAAAAATTTAAAAAAAGAAAAATAAAAAAAAAGAAATAGCTGGCTAAAAAGAGCTGCTCATCTGCCGTCTCTTCACTCAGGGGACACGGATCATAAACTGCTATGTTTGGTATAAATTATTATGGGGAGATTGGGCAGGCTTCAAGAATTGTGAGAAGACCTTTTAAAGTTAGAGAAAGTGGGGGCACCTGGGTGGCTCAGTCGTTGAGCATCCTTCCAACTCTTGATTTCAGCTCAGGTCATGATCCCAGGGTCTTGGGATTGAGCCCCATGTCAGCATGGAGCCCGCTTAAGATATTTCCTCCCTCCCTCCCTCCCTCTCTCTCTCCCTCTTTCTCTCCCTCTTTCTCTCGGGGGAGCCCGAGTGGCTGAGTTGGTTAAGCCTGACTTCAGCTCAGGTCATGAATTTCATGGCTCCTGAGTTCGAGGCTCTGTGCTGACAGCTCAGAGCCTGGAGCTTGCCTCAGATTCTGTGTCTCCCTCTCTCTCTGCCCCCCCCCCCCCCACTGTCTCTCTCTCTCTCTCAAAAATAAACATTAACAAAAATTGTCTTTAAATATTCTGTCTCTCTCTCTCTCTGCCCCTCTCCCCCACTAACATGCTCTAAAATAAAAATAAAAATTAAAAAAATTTTAAGTTAACTCCCATTTGCCAGTGGGAGTTGTTGTGTTTTTAAACTTATCTCCCATATTTTTAGTTGTGGGCATGAAAGCAACGTAGGGCAAACACACACACACCCCACTTCTAGGAGAAGGTAGAGAGAAGAGATTACAAGCCCTGGAAAAGCCTGTTTGGAGGTATTGTGACAGATGCACGCAGCTGCCTGAAACAGGAGAGAGGAGTCTGCTCGCTCACAAGGTGGCGGTCCAGGGGCCCTGGGGCTGGTGCAGGGGCCCTGTGATGCGATCAAGCTCCTCCTCTGCTGGCCCAGGCCGTGCTGGACGGTCATCTTCACACAAGACGGCGGCTGGGCCCTGGGCGTCCTGTCCACACTCGAGGCAGGGAGCAGGGCAAAGGCTCTGGGCAGAAGGCAGACGCCGGCCAGGTCTGGCCCCTCATAAGAAGCCCTGTCCAGAGACTTCTGCTTGACATTTCCTTGGCTGGGGTGTGCACACTGCCTCACCTGCAGGCAAGGGGGCCTGGGAAGGCGAATAACTCACACGGGCAGCCACTGCACCCGGTGAAACAGAGATGCCCTTAGGAAGAAAGCTGGGGACAACAGACACAGGGCAGGCGACTGGCGGGGGTGTGGCACCAGGGCCAAGCCCAGCGTCCGATACTCCGTGAAAAGGATACTAGGACACGCTTTGGCAATTGCTCCTTTGTCGCCAGCACAACTCACCACGCAGTTCCTCAGAGAAACTTCCTGCAGCTTGCTCAGCTGACTGCATGAAAAATAGAGTTCACATGTATGTACAAGCATGTACATGTCCCCTGGCTCTTTAAAACCTAAAAAGCATTTCAGACATATCAAAAGTCACCAAAAATAACAAATACCGGCACCCACCACCCACTTTAAGAAATAAAGCTTTAGGGGTGCCCAGGTGGCTCCGTCGGTCGAGTGTCCAACTCTTGATTTCAGCCCAGGTCATGATCTCACATTTCATGAGTTCGAGCCCTGCACCGGGCTCTGTGCTGACCATGCAGAGCCTGCTTGGCATTCTCTCTCTGTGCCCCTCTCCCCCACTCTCACTTTCTCTCTCTCAAAATAAACATTAAAAAAGAAAGAAAGCTTTAAACTACAAAGAAAAAAAGCAAGCATCACACACACTACAAATAGAAATGAAGTCCTCTGCGTTCCTCCCAGAACATTTCCCTTCCTTCTCTGCTCCCTTTGGATAACCAGTATCCTACACTTGGTGTTTATTTAAACTTAAGCACTGAATAGTTTTACCACACGTTCGCATACCCCTAATTATAGTATTTCCTGTATAATGAAATTTGATATAAACGGTATCCTACCATATATGTCCCCCTCCAACCTTTTCCCCGTCAACAGTATATTGTTCAGCAGTGAGATTTAGCTCTACGGACCCATGTACTCTAGAGCCACTCATTTTTATACATTATAGACCACAAATAATTTATTTACTCCTCTGATTATTCCCAACCATGCTGTGTACCTGCTGCTCTCACACATGAAAGTCTCTCTAGGGTTACATCCTGGAGAGCGTGCGTCCCTTCAGCTTTATTACGTAATCTCTGAAGCCACTTCTTAGGTGTGGAGAATCTGCGTTTTCTACTCATTCAAAGAGCCCGTGTGTCTAGTCTCTGAAGAGTATCTAGAACATGAAATCTGGAGACCCATCGCTGGGGTTCAAATCCCAATTCTACTACTTCCTTTGGACTTCAGGAAGCTAAAATCCCTGGGCCTCCGATTCCACAGCTTTAAAATGCTGTGGCATACGCACGTGTTTACAGCATCATTACCGCAGGAGCCCAAGGGTAGAAACAACCCAGGAGCCCATCGATGGATGAACGGATAAACAAAGGGCAGTGCATCCACACGGTAGAATACTACTCAGCCTTAAAAAGGAAATTCTGACATACAATACACTGTGGGCAAACTTGAGAACATGATGCTAACTGAAAGAAGTCAGTCACCAAAAGACAATACCGTATGATTCCACTCACGTGAGGTTCCCAGGAGTCAACTTTGCTGACAGAAAGCAACATGGTGGTTGCCAGAGGCTGGGGGTGGGGGGAGGGAAATGAGGTGCTGTTTGATGGGGACAGAGTTTCAGTTTGGGAAGGTGAAAAGGTTCTGAAGATGGAGGGTGCTGATGGCTGCCCAACAATGTGAATGTAGTTAGCACCACCAAACTATACTTAAAAATGGTTAAGATGGGGGGCGCCTGGGTGGCTCAGTCGGCTGAGCGTCTGACTTCAGCTCAGGTCATGATCTTGCGGTTTGTGAGTTCGAGACCCGCGTCGGGCTCTGGGCTGACAGCTCGGAGCCTGGAGCCTGCTTCGGATTCTGTGTCTGGCTCTCTCTCTGTCCCTCCCCCACTGCTCATGCTCTGTCTCTCTCTGTCTCAAAAATGAATAAAACATTAAAAAAATAATTTAAAAAAATGGTTAAGATGGTATATTTTGTGTTGTGGTTTTTTTTTTTTTAAATAATCTTAAATGCTATAATTGGTGAGTTAGCATTTGTGAAACCTCAGAATACTGCCTGATACACAGTTATTTTCTAAGTATTTATAAAAATAGGGGTGCCTGGGGGCGCCTGGGTGGCGCAGTCAGTTAAGCGTCCGACTTCAGCCAGGTCACGATCTCGCGGTCGGGGAGTTCAAGCCCCGCGTCAGGCTCTGGGCTGATGGCTCAGAGCCTGGAGCCTGTTTCCGATTCTGTGTCTCCCTCTCTCTCTGCCCCTCCCCCATTCATGCTCTGTCTCTCTCTGTCCCAAAAATAAATAAAAAACGTTGAAAAAAAAAATTTAAAAAAATAGGGGTGCCTGGGTGGCTCAGTCAGTTGAGCATCCGACTTCGGCTCAGGTCGTGATCTTGCGATTCATGAATTCGAGCCCCACATCAGGTTCTGTGCTGACAGCTCGGAGCCTGGAGCCCGCTTTGGATTCTGTGGGTCTCTCTCTCTCTGCCCCTTCCCAGCTCACGCTCTGTCTCTCTCGCACTCAAAAATAAACAAATATTTTAAAAAATGTTTTTAATAAATAAACAAGTAAATAAATGATAAACTGACAACCTTTGAGGGAAACACTCAGATGAAGACACAAGGCACATACTATTACAATCATCAGAATCTGGGGGAAAGGCAGCAGCAAAGGTCTAACACAGAACCTTCTAAACCTGCTCAGTTCACAGAGCTCTTGGTGTTTTAGTAATTTTTTCAGTGTGTCCCTGAGACAAACAAAACACCTCAGTTTCCATTTAGTAAGTAGTTAGGGCCAAACAACTTAACTATTTACGTCCTGTGAACTTAGTGTCAGCTGGGCCCTGCGCAACTTCCCAAACCCTGGAATCAGATTGGACATCACTCTCTCCATTTCTTGTTTCCATGATGATTTTCAGGAGATGCTTGCTTTTTATCACAGCCATCACCAAAAACCCAGCTTTGCAGGGATAGGACACCCACAAAAGGAACCGCAGGAATATCATGAAACTGAACAAGCTCAAGCTAATAGCTTGCTCTGTGTCCAACAGAGGTCACCATTCCCCTCTAAAGTTAAAAATACCCTGCTGTGCCAGTGAGTTCACTGCAGTGCCCAGGGGACCTCACTCCAAAGCCAAAGCCATGTCCAAGAGAAATCCCACATACTGGTTTTTCTTTTTTTAATCCAATTTTTGTAAGTCTTAGTGGTACAAACTCAGAGCTGGTCAGCTGGATATTATTAAGGAGGTAATATGATGGCTTAAAGTAGAGGTTTCTTTCCATCCTTAACACAGATGACTGAATTTCACCGCACAATCTCACTTGTTATCCCCAGCAGCTCTAACAGCTTAGGTAATGTTTTGCAAATGAAGAAACTGAGGCTTAGAATGAGGCATACTAGCTCTAACAGCTAGAAAGTGTCAGGGTTAGAAGCTGGCTTAGCTGACATCTGAACCCAGCTTGACTCCATCATTGGTCATTTCCAAGAAAGTCACTGGCAATTACTGAACACAATGATGCTCAAATAGTAGGGTCATTCCCCCCCCACCCAAATTCTTGAGTTATACAGTTGTTCATAAGCCACGGGAGAAAATCGGTTTGCAATTTGTCAATATTCACAGAGTCGTGGTATTCTCTGAAAGAGATTAACCAGTAAGAAAAAACTGTGCCTCTTTTGGGGTAAAAGATACCACGATATGTGCATTTTTTTCATTACTTGCATTTTAAATGGAAAAAAATAAAGCCAAGAAGTCCAACCCTATGAAGCACATAGTTCTTCAAATCTAAGTAAACCAGTAGGATAAAAAGCAAAAAATACTCATGACAGTTATCTCTCGGTGGCGGCATTAAGTCATAACCTCCTTTTGTTCAATTTATAGTTCCTAAATTTTCACCAATGAGTGTAAACTGCTTTGTGATTTACTGTCAAGTTGTTGCATTTTTAAAAATCTCAATTTATTCAAAGTTTTTTTTCCTCCTTCACAGTTTTATTTTTTTATTGAAAAAAATTACATATAGGAAAGTACGTGCATTAGCCTACGTATACATCAGTACACATCTCAGTGATTTTAAGTGAGTTTGCACAGGTGACCACCACCCAGATCAAGAAATAGTACAGGGTCGCCTGGCTAGCTCAGTCGGTTGAGGACGTGACTCTAGATATCAGGGTCGTGAATTCAAGCTCCGTGTTGTGTGTGGAGCCTACTAAAAAATAAAAAAAAAAATAAAGTGAAATGATAAAAAAAAAAAAAAAAAAAGACATAGTACATTCCCAGGACTTGGGAAGGCCTCTTTGTGCCTGACACCTGCTTCTCCCTCCCCTTAAAACTGTCTATTCTGACTTCTAACACTATAGATCAGTTATGCCTGCTTTTGACCTTCGTATAGACGGCATCACATGACGTGTACTTCCTGGTATCTGACTCCTGGACGCTATGTTTCTGAGATTTCACCCACACTCTTGCACAGAGCTGTTGTTCGCATGTTCACTGTTGACAGTATGCCACCGAATGAATGCAACACTATTCATCCGTTCTAGCTTTACAGATATTTGGATTGTTCCCGTGAATTTTCTCTTGTTGTTGTTTATGGGGGTCATCTATGCTACAAAGCAGAGGTATCAAAGAAATGAATTTATTCTTCAACACTGTCACCATGTGCACTTTATATTTTGTATTATGTTAAATATTAACAACAGATAAATAAGACAGCAAATAAACGTACTTTGAACAAAACCACAGTTTAATTCTTTCACTTGAGAAAGTAAAAGATTGCAGCCCTAATAAGCCACGCGGCTACAAACCTCCTCTCCACAGCGGCCACCAGGGGTCGCTACGAAGTCACCTCATCCAGGTCAGGGTCAGACACCACAGCACTGACCATCACTTGACCTGCATATCCTGGGAGGTTCTTGTGCACTTGTGTCTTTGTGGGAACATGAGCTTCTACTCACTCTGATTCAGATAGTGCGTTGGAGCAGAAAGCCCCTCTGCATAGAACCACTGTGTCCAGAGAGTTTCAGACAACAGAATGTTTGCATGCACAGTTCTACAATGGATTCTTTAGTGCCCCTCAGACTGCTACATAATAATCTGAGGTCCTTCTAAAAGCAAAAGCCCATGGTATTCTGATTCAGGTTTGGAATGGGACCCAAGATTCTGCAGTTTCACAAGCAGCCCATGTGACAAGGGTGTGCAGCCAGAGATGGAAGCTAACTCAGTTCTAGATGGCACCAGCATGCCACAAGGCAGGTGAGGCCTCTGCTCCCATTTCTGACTTATCTCCGGTTAGAAATGTCACCATGAAATAAAAAAGAACCAAAGTGTCAGTCTTAGTTACTTATCATACGAGACAGTTGGCATAAATATGAATAATGGGCAACCTAATGTTTTAATTCCATCTGGAAAAGCCCAACAACCCTATACCAAATTAGGAATTTTAGTTTACCTGAAGACTTCAATCCTCAGATTCGTCTGATTTCAATTTGTGTTTGTGCAGGAAGGCCAGACCAGTTTGGAAGCAAAGTGTTGAGTATCAAAACACAGTCAGTCGGGTGAACTTCATTCAATCCTGACCGGTGATGAAATGGTCAAAGTCAGTTCTGCCCTTATCAATTCTACATACCTTTGCTGTTTTATGACAGACTCAAAACCAATAGTTTCCACAGGTTTATTTCCAATTGTAACAGGTTGCTCTTTTCCATCTTCCTCTGGTCCATCTTCTAACACGTAGCGATTATTCACTGCAGTGAGAAAGTCCACTCCAAAATTTACTTTGTTTGGACGAACAAAGGATCCTCCTGTTGGGTGCCTGGGAAAAAGAAGAAATGGAACAGATAAAATATCATCAATGTGGACATTTAAACACAAAGACACATTTGAAAATCCTCTGTAAATTCAGTCTGCCAAGAATGTAAAATGTCTGCATTTACAAATTTGTTCACAAATATTTAGTAGCAAATAAAAGCAATCACACATTTTTTTTTTTTCTTTTTCAACGTTTTATTTATTTTTGGGACAGAGAGAGACAGAGCATGAATGGGGGAGGGGCAGAGAGAGAGGGAGACACAGAATCGGAAGCAGGCTCCAGGCTCCGAGCCATCAGCCCAGAGCCCGACGCGGGGCTCGAACTCACGGACCGCGAGATCGTGACCTGGCTGAAGTCGGACGCTCAACCGACTGCGCCACCCAGGCGCCCCAGCAATCACACATTTTTTAAAGAATATCTTTTTCAGTAATCTCTACACCCAGTGTGGGTCTTGAACCTACAACCCTGAAATCAAGAGTTGCATGCTCTACCAACTGAGCCAGCCACATGCCCCAACGATTACATTATTTACAAAAAGAAGAGAAAGAAAATTTCATCCACCAGAATGGTCATAAATGCAATGTTCTGAAGGCCGGCAAATTTTCTCTATGCCGAAAAATCAAAATCAGCATAAAAGGAAAATAATATACAAATGTATAATTGATACGATTCCTCAAAAAGGGTTGTGAGCTTATGCAAGCGTATCAAGTCCCAACAGGTCAACAAACAAGAAATAAGGAACAGACAATTCGCACAAGAGGAAACAGAAGTATTAAGTCCATAGGGGGAAGTTTCACCTTGCTAATTAAGAAATGCAAATTCAGGGGCGCCTGGGTGGCGCAGTCGGTTAAGCGTCCGACTTCAGCCAGGTCACGATCTCGCGGTCCGTGGGTTCGAGCCCCGCGTCGGGCTCTGGGCTGATGGCTCAGAGCCTGGAGCCTGTTTCTGATTCTGTGTCTCCCTCTCTCTCTGCCCCTCCCCCGTTCATGCTCTGTCTCTCTCTGTCCCAAAAAAATAAATAAACGTTAAAAAAAAAAAAAAAAAAAAGAAATGCAAATTCAAATAATTAAATTATTCTCAACAAAACTGGCAAAAAATAAAGAAAAATCCTAACACCTCAAGGACTTCAAGACTGGATTTTTCATTGTATAATCATACTCTAGGGAATTTGTCAGCAATCATTTAAAAATAAAAACAAAATTGCATTTACAAAGATTCTGTATAATAGCATTTATTTGTGACTGAGGAACTCTGGACACCATAAAAAAGCCCAGCTGAATAAGAACTATTAATTCAACCAGACAGACGCAGTCATTAAAAATTCTAGCTGTAACACTTAATAAAATTACAAAATAATGTTGAGATTTTTAAAAATCGAACCAAATCGTACATGACACACCTATAGAGGAATCATATCCAGACAGAAAAGGACTGAATAAGGACACAAATAAATGA
The DNA here is from genome assembly GCF_028749965.1 of Puma concolor. NCBI lineage: Eukaryota > Metazoa > Chordata > Mammalia > Carnivora > Felidae > Puma > Puma concolor. Next base: position 13,242,135 of record NC_141677.1, read on the forward strand.
AAACATTTAAAAAACAACTTGAACTAAATATATTTTAAAAAGCTTAAATATGGGGCTTAAACAGAGAATGTGGGAAGAATTCTACAGAAATATAGGATATTTTACCACAATTTCAGCTATTAGAGCAATTCTTAGTAATAACCTCTAGCAGGATTTAATGGAAAGACTAATTATATTACTGTGTGCAATGGCCACTCTGTCAGGCTTTCAAGAGATTCAAAGTCGATCTTTGGACCCCTTAAATGTCAGCATCCACTATTACATCATGGCAACAAGACCTTATTTTCAGGATAATCTAAGTATGCGCTATAAAACAGCTATACGTGTTAATATTAATCACTTAAAAGAGTAAGTGATGAAATACATGAATGGCCAAAAATTACAAATACTATTTCGGCTCGTTACCTTTAACTCTTAAAGAAATCGAACCTTCCTAGAACTCACCAGAATTTAAAAGGATGAAAACTTATACTGATAAATTTTGACCATATCTACACTTTTTTTTTTTTTTAAGTGGGGCCACAGAGAGCACCACAATGTGAAAGGGACTTGTGATCCCCAGAAGTCAAAAGTGAGGTCTCAGGGAAGCAGAAATGGCACAGAGGTCACTAGAGCCCCCCCCCCCCCCCCCCCCGCCCCGAGTGTGGTGTCCTGGAAGGCAGTGACGAAAGGGGACGTGTCCAGTGCTATGGAAGGATGTGAGGGGACGGCTGAGGCTGGCCACCAAACCTAGCAACTAGAAGGCGACCCTGGTAGGAGCACTGGGGCGGCAGCCTGGCAGGTGAGTTCCAGAAAGGGAGAGGACACGGGGCCCAATGGCTACTCTCGCCCAGAAGGGCTTTACCGCAAAGGGGAGAAGGACACAGGGCAATGGCTGAACAGAGGGGATTAAAAGAGGGAATGTCTTAACGATAGGAGGGTAGATCTGGTCTGTATGCTGTTGAAAATAATCCAATGGACAGGGGAGAATGGAAGACGCAGGAAATTAAATTTTCTGTCGCAGCAAAATCAAGTTCTGGGTCTCTACAGTATGCTGTGATATCAGAGGATCACTGACTACTGGAAGCTTCCTAGAAAATATTACATTTTAGCCTAGGATAGGTTCATGCTATAAAAAAATGCAGTTCTATTTTAAGAAGTGCAGTTACATTACTCAGCTAGAGAGCTCAAATACAGCTAGCATCATTTCTTAAAGAGTTCAAAGAGATCTTCTTCAGAGATTATCTAGGCTAGGACTCCTCAAACATAACCTAAAAAGCAGGGGGCCTGGGTGGCTCAGTTAGGTAAGTGTCCGACTCCTGGTTTCAGCTCAGGTCATGAGCTCATGATTCGTCAGATTGAGCCCTACATTGGGCTCGGCGCCACTCTCCCTCTCCCTCAAAATAAATAAACTTAAAAAACAACAACACCTAAAAATCAGAAAATCACCTGAAAAATCTTACTGGATTCCACCCCGGGGATACTCATTCAGTGGGGCTGGGCTGGAGCCCAGGAATTTGCCTATTTAAAACAATACTGAGGGCTCCTGGGTGGCTTAGTAAGTTAAACGTCTGACTTCGATTCAGGCCATGATCGCACAGTTCGTGGGTTCAAGCCCCACACTGGGCTCTCTACTGTCAGCATGGAGTCTGCTTCAGATCCTCTGTCCCCCACTCTCTCCCTCTGCCCCTCTCCTGCTGGTTCTCTCTTTCTCTCTCTCTCAAAATACATACTTCAGTTGGGGATCCTGGGGTCCACTGTTAGAGAGATCACGGCTATGACCCAAAATCTTGGATTTCTGACTACTGGTGCACTGCTATCCTCTCCCACGTCTCTATCTGGGCTTATAGATACAAATTAATGGCTCCTTTTGGTAAATTGAACACATTCCTTAAATTCCTAGTTAACCTATACATTCCTCAGATGGGAGGCAGGATCAGGATAGACTGGGAGCAGCTGTGGAGTCAGGCAGAGCTGGGATCCCCCAGGGCTCCATTACTCACTGGCTATATGACCTCAGACAACTGAATTTACATTCTCAGCCAGATGCCTCAACTATAAACCCCTATCATCAAATGAGATTACTTATAAGGATCAAATACACCATCACGACATTGCCCAGCGTAAGCCATCTGTCCTTTCCATACAGTACTGTATCTCATGTACCATTAAACATAAACCCACATGTTCTCAAACACTGGGATATCCCAGAAGCCATACTCTCTAAACTCAAGTGGCTGCCAAACTTGTTCAGATGGGCTCCTGCGGTGTAGAACATCAATGATGACATAATTTCATGATACAAACTATGTAGTTTTGCTAAGAAAAAGAAATGCAGTTACTAATACATGCAAGATAAAGTTCACACACGACATCGGGCACAAAGCTGCTATCTACTGCTACATAAAAACTGCCCCCAAAGCATAGGGGCTGAAAACAATGATTTACAGGGCGCCTGGGTGGCTCAGTCCATTAAGTGTCCAGCTCTCTGGCTCAGGTCACAACCTTACAGTTTGTAAGTTCAAGCCCCACATGGGGCTTTCTACTGTCAGTGCATAGCCTACTTGGGATCCTCTGTCTCTCTTTTCTACCCCTCTTCCGTTCGTGCTCTCTCTCAAAATAACAGGAGAAACAAATAAAAGCAATAGCCATTATCACGGCCTGTAAAGGAATGGAACGCTCTATTCAGGGCTCTGTCAAGTGTTTTGTATGTGTTGTTTAGTTTTAAAAAACGCACACAAATTAAGAAACTGGAAGCAGCAAAACAAAAGGTTATTATAAAGGAAGATTAAAGGTTATTACAAAACAACAACAACAACAACAAGCAAAACCCTCCAGAAATATGGTATCATTAATTTGTGAATTTCTCATCTGTAAAACATTTAATTTGTGCATAAAAGTTTAGACACCAATGCTTTGAATGTTCCAAAAGAGCAGCATGTATTGAGTAAGTAATATTACACAACTCAATATTTTGACAGTCTACTAGGTGCTAAGAACGAGGCAAGGTGCTTTCATAATACAGATATCTTCATTTGAATAGGCTCATCTAGAACTCTTAGGTTTACTGGCAAGATGCGCTTCCAAGAAACAGAAATGCGCCCTCAACAAGGAACACTCCATGCCTCCGAGTAAGAGGAAATGGCGACATGCACCAGGCTGATTTCAAAACCATGCAGCTTACTATTGTCTGCTAGGTGCTTCTCCTTCTCCTTTTTTGAACCAGAATATCTACTGCAGTTACTCTGAACCTCTCATCACTGCATGCTGGGTGTGAGGAGGGCCGGTAACTTTTTACTTCCCAGACCTCTGGATCCAGGAGTTCCTGATGGGCACCTACACCAGAAAATGCATCCAAGGAGCCTCCCTGGCACCTGGAAGTAGTTTGGCAACACCTCAGATTTCGAGCCAGGGCCAAAAGGGGTGAGACTCTTGGGGGTGAGAGGAGCGAATGTGACATGGGGAAGAGAGGTGAAGTAACGGTGACAGCTGGTGAACTGTGGTAAGTTACTTCCACAGATGACTCCAAGTCCACATGCCCTCTGGCAATGGGATTTTGCCACTTGTCCCATCAACAAAAGCCTATTCCCTCTCCTCTTGAATCTAGACTCACCCAGTGACTTGCTTTTACCAAAAAGGAGTGAAGCCTGAGCCTTAAGAGGCCTCGCAGCCTCCATTTTCACCCTCTTGGAAAACAGACACCGTAAAGAACCTCATGCTAGACTATGGTGAAGGGCCGTGGGAAGAAAGAGAGAAACTGACCCATCTAGAGGAGTTCAAGCCCCACACTGGGTGTAGAGATTATTTAAATAAATAAACTTTAAAAATATATACTCTTATGCCTCCTGAAAGGATGTGTAACACAAAAAGAACCTTGGGTCTAATGTGTATTCAACAAAGAAGGAGAATCTTTGTGGAATCTTGCAGGACAACCAATAGATTGGTAAAAAAAGAATGGTACTTTGGTCCTACCACAGGCATCAAACAGGATCCTACGTGTAAATGCTTATGAAGATAAAGTAGCACAACAGAAGCAGTATTATCGAAAATAAAACATTTATGGAACTGTATACCATTTTCAATAAAATATTATGGTTGAAACAAATGCTTCAATAAAATATTATGGTGCTTTTTCTGAAGTAAATTGCAGAGATCGCTTTTGGATTATCTCCTTGCGTTTTCTGTCAGGGCAGCACACAAAGAGATCTTGTGTTTACTGCCAAATAAATGCTACTAATGGTAAACATCTCATGCGCACAAAGCTGAACGAAGCCCCAAGATGTAGTCAGGTGTTGAAATAACTCCAGACAGTTTAGGATAATAGTTTATATATCTCAATCTATCTAAATGTGTACAAACGAGTAGGTTTTGCATCTAAGCGACAGTTACGAGAATCTCACATTTATAAAACAGGTTTTAATTTACAAACTAGTGAAATCTGACATTCAAATGAAATGAAAGTATGAAATTTATCAAATAGTACTGGTTTGCCTTAAAGGAGTAACATGGGGGGGGTGGAAATAGAGGAAGATTTGTCTTTTTTCTGTTTTTTGGAAGATCTATTTTTCAAACATTATGTGATTTAAATGAAAAAATAATCCTAGTGGCAGTAATCAAATGAGAAAAAAAATAGTAAAAGGCACCCAAATTGGTAAGACAGAAATAAAACTGTCACTATTTGCAGATGACATGATACTATATATAGAAAACCCTAGAGAGTCCACCAAAAAAACTATTAGAATAAATCAATTCAGTAAAGCTGTAGGATACAAAATTAACACACAGAAATCTATAATGTTTCTATACACTAATAATGAAGTAGCAGAAAGAGAAATCAAGAAAATGATCCCATTTACAATTGCAGACGCAATTACCTAGGAACAAATGTAACCAAGGAGTGAAAGACTTTTACTCTGAAAACTGTAAGACACTGATGAAAGAAATTTAAGAGAACACAAACAAATGGCAAGATATCCCACGCTCATGAATTGGAATAATAATGTTGAGATGTCCATACTACCCAAAGCAATTGACAGATTCAATGCAATCCCTATCAAAGGACTGTCAGCAGCACTACACAGAACTAGAACAAACAAGCCTAAAATTTGTATGGAAGCACAGAAGACCCAGAATAGCCAAAAGCAATTCTGAGAAAGAAGAACAAAGTGGATGTATCACAATCCCAAATTTCAAGCTATGCTATAAAGCTGAAGTAATCAAAAACAATAAGGTATTGGCACAGAACACATAAATCAGTGGAAGAGAATAGAGAACCCGGGGGGGGGGGGCAGAAGGGGGACCTCTATGACATAGGAGGCAAGAATACAATGGGGAAAGAGCAGTCTTTCAATAAATGATGTTGAGAAAACTGGACAGCTACATCCAAGAGTGAAACAGGACCACTTTCTTACACAGTGTGCAAAAATAAATTCAAAATGGATTAAAGACCTAAATGTAAGGCCTGAAACCATTAAACTCCTAAAAGGAACATAGGCAGTAATCTCTTTAACAAGATTTTTCTGGATATGTCTCCTCAGATAAGGGAAACAAAAGCAAAAATAAACTATTGGGACAACACCAAACTAAGAAGCGTTTGCTCAGGAAGGAACCCATCAACAAAACAAAACGGCAGGGCACCTGGATGGCTCAGTTGGTGAAGCATGCAATTCTTGATCTCGCAATTGTGAGTTCAAGCCCCACAGTGGGTGCAGAGATTACTTGAAAACAAAGTCTTAAAAACAAAAAAAAAGGAGAAGGCAACCCACTGAATGGGAGAAAATATTTGCAAATGACACATTCATTAAGGAGTTAATATCCAAAATACATAAAAAACATACCACTCAACATTAAGAAAAAACAAATAATCCAACTAAAAGATGGGTAGAGCACTTGAATAGACATTTTTCCAAACAAGACACACAAAGGCCAACAGACACATACGAAGACACTCAGCATCACTAATCCTCAGGCAATGCAAACCAAAACCATAAGGAGACACCAGTCAGAACAGCTACCACCAAAAAGGCACGAAGTAGGTGTAGGCAAGGATGTGGGGAAAAAGGGAACCCCTGTGCACTGTTGATGTGAATGTAAATTCATGTAGCCACTAAGGAAAACAGTATGGAGGTTCCTCAAAAAACTAAAAATTGAAATACCAGGGGTTGCTGGGTGGCTCTGTTAAGCATCTGACTCTTGATCTCAGCTCGGGTCTTAATCTCAAAGTTGTGAGTTGAAGCCCTGTGTTGGGCTTTTAAGTTGGCATGAAGCCTACTTAAAAAAAAAAAAAAAAAAAAAAAAAAAAAAAAAAAAGAAACAAAATACCATACAATCCAGCAATTCCACTGCTGAGTAATTACCCAAAGAAAACAAAAAACACTAGTTGAAACACACATATGCATCCCTATGTTTATTGCAGCATTATTTAAAATAGCGAAGATACAGATGCAACCTAAGTGTCCATCCATAGATGAATCCAAAAGAAAGATGTGGTGTAGACATACAAATACACAATGGGATATTTACTCGGCCATAAAAAGACTGCAATCTTGCCATTCATGACAACACAAGTAACACTACGTGTTCACGACAACACCCTAAAGGGGATTGTGCTAAGTGAAATATGTCAGACAGAGGAAGACAAACACCATATGATTCCACTTATATGTGGTATCTAAAAAACAAATGAACAAACAAAATAAGAACAGACTCCTAAACACAGGGAACTGGTGGTTACCAGAGTGGGGAGGAAGGTAGGGATAAGCCTAACAGGAGAAGGGGATGAAGAGGTACAAACTTCCAGTTAAAAACAGGTCACGGGGGTGACAAGTACAGTATAGGGAATATAGTCAATACTATCGTAGCAATAATACATGCTACATACGTGTGTCTGTAGGGTGACAGTGACTGTGCTTATTGTGGCGAGCGCTTGACGATTGACAGCATCGTCAAACACAATGTTGTACACCCAAAACCAACAAAACACTACATGTCAACTATACATCAACAACAAAATACATGAAAAAGCATAAGCACGCAAGTTTAAAAACTAGCACAGTTATAATAAATGATAAAACAACAATGCAAAACAACTACCATGGTTTTCCTTTTTGTTCTTAAAAATCTACACTTTTTAAAACAGTGGTAATGAATCATTCAAGAAGAAATCTTTATTACGCTTTAGTTCGGCTGCAGGCAGATGAAAGGAGTTGGAATGGTATGTATTAGGTAGTTGCAAAGTAGATGCTGTGCCCTTTACAGATCAAAGGATAACATCAAAGATCAGTCTCCTCTGGCACATTCCTGGAGGGTTTCTCAGAAAACAAAACGGCCCCACAAATAATGAAAAATGCCAGTTGAATGAGTGCCCACCAGTAACAATAAATCTCCAAAAATAAACTAATAATTTACATAGACTCCACAGAGATTCTAGATTAATATGGAGATGTTGCAACCCAACACCAAAATTCTGAACCCTGTCCAAAGAGAAAACATATGGGGAAGGAGCAGAAGGAGGAGGGTCCAAACGTTTCACTCATTAGCATTCAGCGTGTTCCAGTGCCTTCCTCTTCCTGCCCACCAAGTACAGATGATGCTAACAAAAGGACATCCTGATCATGGCCCTGGTAGAAGCGGAGACTCCCACAAACCCCTGTAATCGAGGCTCAACCTGTACCATTATCCCCAACGGGTAAATTCAGAATGCCAGTTAAATTTGAATTTCACCATGCATTTTGCATATTTATTACCTGCATCTGGCAATCTTCAAAGGTAAAGGGTCCTCAAGAGATTACAAAATTCTCCATAGGAAGCATTTTCTCATTGGGGATTTAGATGCTGCATCCTGGGAAAGGCTGGGTCCCTGGGGAGACTACAAAAAATGTTGTTGATCTTCATAACCTATTTGCTGCAGGCATGTTTAGAGCCTTTCAGGCAAGCTCGCAGAACTAACTGTTCAATTTCACTCGACTATGTATATTGCTGTATGTGAGAAGTGACCTGGCGAACTCATGTTCCCAATGGAAAAACAGTCGGTTAGCTAAGCATCTTTTTGTAGACTGCTCCTGAGTGATGCAATTTTTATTTTGCCCTGATTTATGGGAGTCTTCCAAGTATGAAATTCCTCTCTTCTTCATCTTTTGCAAGCCATCAGTACATTTAGTGACTTTTTAAAAAAATTCTTGCAACACTTTATACCACACCAGGGAAGTAGTTTAGACTGATTCGTTAATGCCATCGCAAGAACCTCAAAATGCTTTACAACAATCTTTACGACAATCTTTATGGCACACACAGGATGAGTTCATCAAGATTCTATTTTGTAAGTTATCCAGGATTGTGCACAAAGTCTAAACAGTGTGTTTCCTCTGATGTCAGGTGTTAGATTCCATTCACTGGTGCCAAAGAAAAGTCACATTTTTTTTTTTTAAGATTTTATTTTTGAGTAATCTCTACACCCAAAGTGGGGCTCAAACTTACAACCCGAGATCAAGAGTCGCATGCTCCACCAACTGAACCAGCCAGGTGCCACAAAAAGTCACACTTCAAGATTTCTTGCTCACCAGAAAAATTAGGTAACTGCTTGGAAAGAGGGCATTTTAAATAAAACCTGAGCAGTGGAATGCTGTCCCACACAGTTCTGTTTACAGTATACTCTCTAGGTTGAAAGAAAAAACGGGAAATCACTCTGCTATCTAAGGGACAAGGTGCAGAGAACATCAAGGTTCATCACCTTAATTGAATGCCTCTACTCCCCCAGAAACAAGAGACGGAGAACAGCACCCAGGAAAGCGCTGCTGACCGGTTCATAGCACAAATTCTAGGAGAAACCTGTAAACTAATATTAACTGGTAGTATCCCAAATATTTATTATGGGTAATAGCTCAGGAGATCACCATATTTACTGCAGGTTATATCAGAGATCAGGCTGCAACTACAGAGTGACATGAAATGATCAAAACCCAGCCTTAGGAGGCGATCTGGTCCACTCCCTAATCCTCTTCTGACACTGTCACACCAACTACTGGGGTGGGGAAAAAACCCCACAGAACAATCTTATTTTTAGAGGCCTCCAATGAAGAGAAATCCACAGCCAGGATTTCATCAGCTCAACTAAAATGCTATCCTCATAACCCATTGCCATATTTGGTCATCAGTAAAAAATATTAATGACACCTCTCGTAACAATCTCAAAGAGTCAGAATAAGGATCAAATGTGATAAAATATGGCGACACTATAAACTGTACCAATGTTTATTCCCTGGGTTCAAGTGAAACCCACATTCTTCCGTCAGGTGATTATTAAAGGAGAGATTAGACCCTGGCAAATGTTATTCCAATTTACAGTGGAGTCTCATGAGATTAAGGTGAGCCGAGCTGGTCGTGGGAAAATCTACTGAGAACGACGTGTGCCATGAGTCAGGCCTTGAGAACGACACGGTCTCTTCTAAAAATCTGTCGTCGAGGGGCAGGACCTTACTCTGAACAGCAGAGCGTCAGTCATCCTACCAACCTGATGCTGGGGACACGCACCAGAGCTCACCAAAATCCACTTCATACATCCTGACATCTTGCTTAAAATGCAAAGGCAGCAAACTTTTAGAAGATTTGAATTTCACCATGCATTTTGTATACTTACTACCCGCATCTGGCAATCTTACTCAAAGGTAAAGAGTTCTCAAGAGATTACAAAATTCTCCATAGGAAGCATTTTTCTCATTGGGGATTTAGAGGCTGCATCCTGGGAAAGGCTGGGTCCCTGGGGAGACTCCAAAAAATGTTGTTGATCCTCATAACCTATTTGCTGCAGGCATGTTTAGAGCCTTTCAGACAAGTTCGCAGAACTAACTGTTCAATTTCACTCGACTATGTATATTGCTATATGTGCCAGAGCACCTCTCTCCATTGTTATATATGCAACACTAGCAGTCCCTGATATTAACCCAGGCTTCTGAAGAGAAAAGGATCCGAGTTCTGCTCGAATAGGATGGCCTGGGACTCATTTTTCTTGTCGAAAACAGGTATACTACCATTTTGCCATTTACCGTAATATTTCACACGCTTATCATGAGAAAATTTGTGATCTGACAACTTAAAATTGCTTCAGCTTCATGAAAATAACGTCTAAACATAAAGAAAAATGTTTACTGTGGTAAAATACTTGTCATTATGACTTTCCAAGTAGAATTTGCAATATAAAAAAAGACTGCAACGATTTTGACAGGGAAGAAGTACATATGACATATTAGGACGAGATCTGAATTAGCTCAATAACAAATAACATATAACGTAATCTGTTTTGTCTGATGCAGAGATTCTAAGATATTGGTATAAGCTTTATGAGTCATGTTCTAATTATACCAATATAAACATTAACAACTATACAGATCATTCCTTCACTCTAGGCAAGTGGTTCTCTACCACATCAGACCCAATGCTCCTCTCTGTACTGCCCAATAAATATCCTGAAATGGAATTCATAATTAACATTATCTACCCATATAGGGCTTTAAAGTCAACAAAAGGCTCATTTCAACGAAACGAAAGAAAAGTAGTTTATACTAAGAGAAATGTCTGCAAATGCTCAGGCATGACTACACTAGAAGACATAATGAAATCAGGAAATGCTGCTCCAAGGGTAAGAATCCAAACACTGAGCCCATGTCCTTGAACCGAGGCCTCCTATCAGCACTTCAGGCAAATCCTAGATCTGCCAGGACCAAAAGAACCCTTGATTTCTATACTCAGAATAACTAAGACTGCAAATATCACTCTACCTAAAGACCACGAAGGACCATGCAGGCATGACTCAGGTGGGTGAGGGAGCAACAGGCCAGGGTAAGAAATTTCTATTTCCACACCTCCCTAAACATATCCTCCATGAACTCTTTCTTTTTTTTTAAGTTTATTTATTTTGGGAGATAGAACACAAGCAGGGCAGAGGCAGAGAGAGGAAGAGAGAGAATCCCAAGCAGGCTCTGCACCATCAGCACAGAGCCCGACATAGGGCTCGATCTCACAAACCATGAAATCATGGACCTGAGCTGAAACCCAGAGTCACACACTTAAACGACTGAGCCACCCTGGCATCCCGCCCTGCCCTCGCCTCCATGAACTCTTGACAGATTCTGAGCTGGCCTCATTCCATGTCTGCAATCACAACTGGCCTCCAAGGACATGCTGATTCTTCTATCCTGATATTCTAAAATTACAGACTGGTAGGCCGGGGAAACGTATTTTGCTATTATCTAATTTTAATCCCCATTTTAGAGGTTAATAAATTTAGTCCTATTTGGGGTCATAAAGATTGTTAAGAACAGAGTTAGAGGCCTCTTGATTTCCAGGCCAGGACTGTGTTCACTGTACCACATTTAAGGAAAAATAAGCTTAATGTTAAGAGATCTTTTTGAGAACGGAAACCTAAAGAAAACAAACAAAAATTTAAAAGATTCTGCCTGAAATCACCCCACCATCTTTTTCAAAGCTTCATGCAGCTTCTCTGAAATCAAGCAGTTAAAAATATTAATAGACATGCAATATAAGGTGTAACTCTTTCCATGATATAGTCTTTTTTAATGGTGGCCTAGCATTCTACCCTTCAGATGTTCTGTATTTTGTTCAATCAACTGCTTCTTACTAGATATCTAAGCTATTTTCTTTTTTACTACTCACTTAGTGGACTCACTTGTTAATGAATTGATGAGAAATGTTTATATTTATCCACTTAAAAAAAAATCTGTTGGGGCGCCTGGGTGGCTCAGTCAGTTAAGCATCCAACTCTTGGTTTCAGTTCAGATCATGATCTCATGGTCATGAGATCGAGCCCTACATCAGGCTCTGCACTGACAGTGCGGATTCTTGGGATTCTCTCTCCCTCTCTGCCCCTCCTCTGCTCTCTTCATCTCTCTCTCAAAATAAATATTAAACACTAACAAAAAAAAAGGTGTACATGGGGAGCCTGGATGGCGTAGTCGGTTAAACATCCGACTTCAGCCAGGTCACGATCTCGCGGTCCGTGAGTTCGAGCCCCGCGTCGGGCTCTGGGCTGATGGCTCAGAGCCTGGAGCCTGTTTCCGATTCTGTGTCTCCCTCTCTCTCTGCCCCTCGCCCGTTCATGCTCTGTCTCTCTCTGTCCCAAAAATAAATAAACGTTGAAAAAAAAAAATTAAAAAAAGTTGTACAAATGGAATTTTTTTAGAACACATCAAATTCTACATTGTAACTACCCCCAAAGCCAAACATTTCCTCTTCTCCACCTCCCTTTATTCAAATCTTAAATATTATCCCAAATAACCATGCAAATTCATCATGACAAATTACCTGCATTTAAAATACACAATCCCTTCATGGCTTCCATCATGCTTTCCTCTCGTGGGATTGTCCCATTCCACTCCTAGCCAGAGTCCTAGCAGAATAAGAGAAACCAAGTAAGCAATAAGGGATGACAGAGATCATTAACACTCCTTTTTTCTGCAAGCCAATATAGTTTGCGCCAGAAACCGTATCACACAGACACTACTGGGGGAGAAAAGTATCTTTGGAAAAGGACAAGCTAACCTCAGAGCCGGGACTGCAATCAGCAGATACAATGGCATATTTGGTTCAAAAGCCGACAAAAATTACAACTGCAGGAAACAACAAATTTACTAAGCACTTACTGAATGCCAGAAGCTTTCTTTGCATTTTCTCATTGGTATCCTTACAACAGACATTTCAGCTTTGTAAAGCAGATTCTTCTTCTTACCTTCTTTTTACCAGTTCCCAAGCAAATACACAAGTTTTTTTTTTAGTCCTGGTCTAGTAATCTGCTTTTCACAAAATAAAAAAAATCTATATGTAAATGGTCTTCTTAGTCAACATAGGTAAAATAACTTGCCCGAAGTCAGACATCTTCAAAACCAGGTCATGCTAACTCCAGAAGCCAACTCTTACCCATCACACTGTGCTGTGTATAACTCACACCTTATATTTGTATAGCACCTTACAGTTTCCAGAGCATTTTCTTTCCTTTCCCTCCTCCCTTCCACACCAGATACAGCACCGTGCTAGGTGCAAAAGACAGAGAGTTTCACTTCTGGATCAGCCTTCTTGGTGAAAAATAGAAAAGCTAGATAAACTATTGTTTTACAGCACACTTTTAATTTTTTTTTTAATGTTTATTCATTTTTTTTTTGAAAGAGGGAGACAGACAGACAGAGGCACAGTACAAGTCGGGGAGGGGGAGAGAGAGAGGAAGACACAGAATCCAAAGCAGGGTCCAGGCTCTGAGCTGTCAGCACAGAGCCCGATGCGGGGTTTGAACCTATGAACTGTGAGATCATGACCTGAGCCGAAGTTGGATACTTAACCAACTGAACCACTCAGGCACCCCTGGATAAACTATTTTCAAAAATCATTTTACATATCGGAGCACTTCAGTGGCTCAGTCGGTTAAACGTCCGACTCCTGATTTTGGCTATATAAAATGAAGAGTTCCAGGGGCACCTGCGTGGATCAGTCAGTTAAGGGTCAGACTTAGCTCAGGTCATGATCTCATGGTTTGTGAGTTCGAGCCCCACATTAGGGCTCTCTGCTATCAGTGCAGAGCCCACTTCAGATCCCTCTGTATCCCCCACCCCACCCCACCCTTCACTCACTCACACTCTCTCCCCCTCACTCTCTCAAGGAGTAAAAAAAAAAAATTTTTTTTGATTGAAAAAAAAATGAAGAGCTCCAAATAAATAGTAATGATGGATGCACAATGATGTGAATGTACTTAATACCACTGAACTGTACTTAAAAATGGTTAAAAAGGGGGTGCCTGGTGGCTGAGTCAGTTGAGCATCTGACTCTTGGTTATGGCTCAGGTCATGATCCCAGGGTTATGGGATCGAGCCCCAAATCAGACTTTGCAATGAATGTGGAGTCTGCTTGGGATTCTCTCTCTCCCACACTCTGTCCCTCTCTCCCACTCATGCCCTTTCTCAAAAAAAACCAAAACAAAACAAACAAAAAAAAAAACTAATGGTTAAAATGGTTAGTTTGGTCATGTACATTTACTACAATTAAAAAAATATGTATACATATAAAATATCTCTTTGAAAACACCAGAGAGCTACTAAGGCAGTGAAGAATTACAAGGCTGATGTGGAGAAGAGGGAAACCCAAAGAGTTGAACTAATAAGCATGTAGAGCAATCTTTTCCCCTTGAGGCATCTGATAATTCTGATAGAAGAAGTTAAAAAGCTGAACAGACCTTTGGACAGATTTCAGGGGCTAAGAAATCAATATTGAAAATCACAGCCTCCCAGGGAAGGTGAAAGTTGCCGAGAAACTCTCTAGGATTTGTACTGGGCTCAAAATGTCTTCATTCTAAGAGTAAGGAGGAATCAACTCTAAATAAACTAGCCCTTGTAGGGATTAACGGCCAACTTCAAATAATCTCATTCTCAGATACGTTTAAAGTGATCTGGGATTGCTACTGGCCCTAGCTACATGCCAGAGCAAATTTCAGTCCTCTCTGGAGGAAGATAACACTATTGTAAAGCTCAAATTATAAGTTTTCATAATAATTTCTGGCACTTAAAAAATACCTAAGAAAAAGACAAAGACATACAAAAAGACAAAGACTATGTGACTGAGAACCAAGGAAAACAACAGCCAACAATAAACAGATGAATCAGGCATCTGCATGATGGAGTTTTAACTATTTAATATTTGCAAGAAAAGCTTGAGAATTTTGCAGAAAAGTTTAAAACTCTATTTTTTAGAATCCTAAGTAAAACTCCAGAACTGAAAAACACAATTCAAATTATAATCTAATGGATGGAGTTTTCAAATAGATTATCCTAGGGGCACCTGGATGGCTCAGTGGGTTGAATGTCTGACTCTTGGTTTGGGCTCAGGTCATGATCTCAGTTTTGTGGGTTTGAGCCCCCACATCGGGCTCTGCACTGGCAGCATAGAGCCTGCTTGAGGTTCTCTCTCTCCCTCTTTCTCTCTGTCCCTCCCCAACTCGTGCTGTCTTCCTCAAAATAAATCCAAGAAGTTAAAAATAAAAATAAAATATATTATATCATACATTATTAAAAAACAGTTCAGAAAAAATCTAGAGAATGAAGCCTAGTGATGAGGGATGAAAAACAAGGGCTAGAGTGAAAGAGACCTAAGGGCATAATGAAAAGGTCTACTACATATATAACTCAAGTCCCAAAAAGAGAGGAGAGATTGTGGAATAAGTAATCTTTGAAGAAATGATGACTGATAATATTATAAAGCTAAAGAAAGCCATTAAGCCACAGACGCAAGAAGCTCAAAGAACACCAAAGTACAAATGCAAAGAAAACCACACCCAAGCACATTAGGATACAATTGCCATACACCAAAGACAAAGAGAAAAATCCTAAAACAGCTGGGGGTGGGGGGAGAGGAAACAGATTACCATCAAAGGAAAACAACCAGATCAACAGCTGACTTCCTCGTAAAGACAGTAAAAGCCAGAAGACAAATGAATGATTCAAAACACTGAAAGAAAGTAACTGGTGATCTGGAGCACTGTAATTGGTGAAAATATCCCTCAAAAAGTGAAAGTGCACAAGGGGCCCTGAATAGCCAAAACAATCTTGAAGTACAAAGTCAGAGGACACACTTTCCAGTTTCAAACTTACTATGAAGCTACCATAATCAAAACAATGTGCTGGCATAAGGATAGATGACATACAGACCAATGGAATAGAATTTCGAGACCAGAAGTGAACCCATAAATGGTCAACTGATTTTTTACAAAAATGCCTAGTCAATGGGGAAAGGACAATCTCTTCAACAAATCGTGCTGAGGCAGCTAGATATCCTCATACCAAAGAAAAAATGTGGACCCCTACCTCACATCACAGGACCCACATAGATCGCTAATATAAGGGCTAAACTCATATAACACTTGGAAGAAAGCTTAGAGATAACTCTTCATGACCATGGATTTGGCAATGGATTCTTAGAATACCAAAGCACAAGCGACAAAAGAAATATAAATTGGACCTCACAAAAATTAAACACTTATTTGCAAAGGACATGATCAAGAATGTGAAAAGACAACCCACAGAATGAGAGAAAATATTTACAAATAACTCATTTGATATGGGCTTAATATCTAGAATATAAAGCAACACCTAAAACTTGATAACAAATTGATTAGTTTGTAGTTTTGATTGTAGTTTTGGTTTGCATTTCTCTGGTGGTAAGTGATGAGGAACATCTCTTCATGTGTCTGTTGGCCATCTGCATGTCTCACACCTGTCAAAAAGGTTAAAATAAAAAACACAAAAGGTGCACCCGGGTGGCTCGGTCGGTTAAGCGGCCAACTTCAGCGCAGGTCGTGATCTCTAGGTTTGAGAGTTCAGGCTCCACGTCAGGCTCTGTGCTGACAGCTCAAAGCCTGGAGCCTGCTTTGGATTTTGTGTCTCCCTCTGCCCCTTCCCCGCTTGTGCTCTCTCTCTCAAAAATAAACATAAAAATTTTAAAAAAACACAAAAAAACAACAGATGTTGGTAAGGATGTAGAGAAAACGGAAACCTCTTGCACTGTTGGTGGGAATGCAATTTGGTACGGCTATGTGGAAGACAGTATGGAGGTTCCTCAAAAAGTTCTAAATAGAACTACCCAGCAATCATGCTACTGGGTATTTACCCAAAAAATACAAAAACACTATTCAAAGAGATACATACATCCCTATGTTTATAGCAGCATTCTTTATAATAGCCAAGATATGGAAGCAGACCAATTGTCCATTGACTGATGAAGGGATAAAGATGTGGTATATATACACGATGGAGTATTATTCAACCATAAAAAAGAATGAAATCTTGCCATTTGCAATGGTATGGCTGGAGCTAGAGAGTGTAACGCTAAGCAAAATAAGTCAGAGAAAGACAAATACCATATGATTTCATGGAATTTAAGAAACAAAACAAATAAGCAAAGGGGAAAAAGAAACAGATCAAGAAACAGACCCTTAACTATAGAGAACTGATAGTTACAGAGGGAAAGTGGGAAGGGGAAATGGGTGAAATAGCAGAGGAGCACTGGGTGATGTACGAAATTGTACACCTGAGAGCAATACAACACTATGTGTTAACAGGAATTAAAACTTTAAAAAAAAAAAAAAAGACAACCCAACTGAAAAATGGGCAAAGGACTTAGACATTTCTCCAAAGAAGATATACAAATGGCCCAAAAACGTATAAAAAGATGCTCAGTGTCATTAATCATTATGAAAATGCAAATCAAAACCACAAGGAGATACCACATCATACCTAGTAGTACAGCTATAATCAGAATAATGGAAAATAAAAAAATAAAAATAAAAATAAAAATAAAAATAATAATAATAATAATAATAATGGAAAGTAACAAGTGCTGGCAAGGATGTGAAAAAGCAGGAACCCTCCAACATTGCTGGCGGAAACATAAAATGGTGTTGTCACTGTGGAAACAGTTTGGTGGTTCCTGAAAGAGCTAAATATGATCCACCGATTCTACTTATAGCTATATAACCAAAAGCGTTAAAAAGACTCAGATACTTATATGCCAATGTTCACTGCAGTATTCGCAACAGCCAAAAGGTAAAATAACCCAAATATCCATCAACAGATGGACAGATCAAATGTGATACACATACCAAGGAATACTCAGCCATAAAAAGGAATGAAGTTCCCACACATGCTACCTGGATAAACTTCGAAGACATCATATTAATGAAATAAGCCATCCCGAGAGGACAAACATTGTATGGTTCTACTTAAATAGTGACTATTCTAGATACCTTATGTAATTATAAAACTTAAAAATGGCTAAGATGGTAAATTTTATGTATGTTTTACCACAATTAAATATTTCAACAGGTTAAAACAGGGGGAAGGAGGAGATGGGATAGGTGGAGCACAGAAGATTTTTAAGGCCGTGAACCTACTCTATATGGTATGTGTCATTATGAATTTTTCCAAACCAATAGAACATACAATATCAAGATTGAACTTCAACGGACTTTGAGTAATAATGATGTATCAAGACAGGTTAACCAATTGCAACCAATGCACACTCTGGTGGGAGACACTGATAACTGGGTGGGGTGGGGGCTGGGGGGTGGGGGTGGGACAGGAGGAAATCTCCCTACCTGCTATTCAGTTTTGCTGTGAGCTTAAAACTACTCTAAAAAATAAAGTCCAGGGGCGCCTATGTGGCTCAGTTGCTTGAGTGTCTGACTCCTGATTTCATCTCCGGTTAGTGAGATCAAGCCCCATGTCAGGCTCTGTGCTGATAGTGCAGAAAGAAAATAAAGTCTTTTCAAAAATAGGTTAAAATGGAAAGATTTGTTACATATATTTTACAACAATCAAACGTTTTTAATAAAGGGGCGCCTGGGTGGGTCAGTTGGTTAAGCGCCCGACTTTGGCTCAGGTCGCAATCTCACAGTTTGTGAGTTCGAGGCTCACATCGGGCTCCGAGCTGACAGTGCGGAGTCTGCTTCAGATTCTCTGTCTCTGCCTCTCTCCCTCCCCCTCCCCCACGGCACACGCAAGCTCTCTCTCCCTCGCAAAATAAATAAACATAAAAAAAATGTTCTAACAAAAAACGGTCAAGGGGCACCTGGGTAGCTCAGTCAGTTAAGCGCCTGACTTCGGCTCAAGTCATGACCTCCTGGTCTGTGAGTCCTAGCCCCACGTTGGGCTCTGCGCTGATGGCTCGGAGCCTGGAGCCTGCTTCAGATTCCATGTCTCCCCCTCTCTGTGCACCTCCCCTGCTCACATTCTGTCCCTTTCTCTCTCTCTTAAAAAATAAAATAAACATTAAAAAAAATTTAATGGTCAAAATCTTTTATATGCGTGTTATAATTTAAAAATTAAAAAAATTTTTCAACAAAGAAAAATTAATAGGGGTGATCTTAAGGGTAAAGAAATTTATCCCAGGGGTGCCTGGGTGGCTGAGTTAAGCGTCAGACTTCAGCTCAGGTCATGATCTTGCGGTTTGTGAGTTTGAGCCCCATATTAGGCTCTGTGCTGACAGCTCAGAGCCTGGAGCCTGCTTCAGATTCTGTGTTCTGTGTCTCCCTCTCTCTGCCCCTCCCCTGCTCACGTATGCGCACGCTCTCCCTCTCTCTCAAAAATAAATGTTAAAAATATTAAAAGAAAATTATCCCAGATGAAAATGTGAAGATACAGAGGGGAACAAAAAGAAAAGAGTAAATATATGGATAACTCTAAATTAAATAAAAATATAGGGGCGCCTGGGTGGCTCAGTCGGTTGAGCGTCCGACTTCAGCTCAGGTCACAATCTCACGGTCCGTGAGTTCGAGCCCCGCGTCGGGCTCTGGGCTGATGGCTCAGAGCCTGGAGCCTGTTTCCGATTCTGTGTCTCCCTCTCTCTCTGCCCCTCCCCCATTCATGCTCTGTCTCTCTCTGTCTCAAAAATAAATAAAAATGTTAAAAAAATTAAAAAAAAATAATAAAAATATAAATAATATCAGCTCTTTGTGTTTAATAGGCACAAAGATTAAAATATCCAGCATATGCATTAGAAGTGGGCAAACAGAATTAGTATTCGAGTATTCCAAGGTCTTTGCATGAGTCCACAGGAAGAAGTAAAATTACTAATTAGACTTTTGTAAGTCAAAGATGCATGTTTTTATCTCTATGATAATTACTCAATAAAAAATGCATGAGTACCAAATTAATAGAAAGGAAAAACAGAGCTTAAAAAATAATCCAGTAAAAGGGGGAAAAGGAGGGAAAAAAGGACAGAGCACAGGCAAGACAAATAGAAAGCAAACAGTAAGACGGTAAATATTAACCCAAATTATCAACAAATAAATGAAACAAAAAATGACTAAATGTTCTAATTACAAGAGTCAGCAGAAATGATCACCGGGATTTTTACAGGGATCAAACAGAATCTGTAGATTGCTTTGGGTACTACTAGATGTTTTAACAATATTAACTCTTCCAACCCAGGAACATGTGACGTCCATTTACTTGTGTTTAATTTCTTTCAGCAATGTTTTATAGTTTTCATTGTGTAAGTTTTTCACCTCCCTATTTAATTCCTAAGTATTTTATTCTTTTTGACGTGGTATATGCATGCAATGGAATATTATTCGGCCTTAAAAAAGGAAGGAAATTCTGCCACATGCCACGACATGGATGAACCTTGCAGACATTATGCTGAGGGAGATACACCAGTCAGAAAAGGTGAACACTACAGTCAAATTCCTAAGAAACAGAATGGTGGTTGCCTGGGACTGGTGAGAGAGGAGGATGAGACATTACCATTTAATGAGTATAAGATTTCAGTTTTGGAAGATAAAAAATGTTCTAGAGATGGATGATGATGATGGCTGCACAACAATACGAATGTACCTAATGCTACTGAACCATACCCTTAAACAATGTAAAAAAAAAAAAAAAAGTGGGGGGAGGGGCAGGGAAAAAAGGAGAGAGAATCCCAAACAGGCTCCATGCTGTCAACGTAGAGCCTGACAACGGGCTCCATCTCAAGAACCATGAGATCATGACCTGAGCTGAAATCAAGGGTCAGACGCTTAACAGACTGAGCCACCCAGGCACCCCTAAATTAGGAAATATTTTGAATTTTTTTTTTTTCAACGTTTATTTATTTTTGGGACAGAGAGAGACAGAGCATGAACGGGGGAGGGGCAGAGAGAGAGGGAGACACAGAATCAGAAACAGGCTCCAGGCTCTGAGCCATCAGCCCAGAGCCTGACGCGGGGCTCGAACTCACAGACCGCGAGATCGTGACCTGGCTGAAGTCGGACGCTTAACCGACTGCGCCACCCAGGCGCCCCTTTTTTTTAATTTTTTTTTTTTTTTTTTTTTTTTTTTAGGAAATATTTTGAACAGGGGCGCCTGGGTAGCTCAGTTGGTTGAGCGTCCGACTTTGGCTCAGGTCATGATCTCACAGCTCGTGGTTTCGAGCCCCGCGGTGGGCTCTGCGCTGACAGCTCAGAGCCTGGAACCTGCTTTGGATTCTGTGTCTCCCTCTCTCTCTGCCCTTCCCCCACTCATGCTCTGTCTCTCAGAAAATAAACATTAAAAATTAAAAAAAAAATATTTTGAACAGAATGATAAAAATACCACACATTGAAATCTGGGGATTTTATCTATAAGTGGCATTTTGAGAGAAACTTATGGACTGAAATGTATAGGTTCGATAGAAGATCGAAAATAATCATCTATCTCAAATGCTGAGGGGAGAAAAATGAGCAAATTAAACCTCCAGAAAAGTAGAAGGCAAGAAATAAAGAGGAAAAACAAATAAGATAGCAAAATAACCAATAACCAACAGTTTCTTACCGTAAAACATCTCCAAGATTTCTAACAGGGACAGATGTGAAAAACAGCAGCCATAATATAAAGGAATAAATCTTGGAATAAAAGAAAGTACAGGTGATATGGAAGCATAGATAAGAAGACAGATAATGGGGCCGGTGGGTAGGAAAGACACGCAGAAAGAAGTACTAACAGGAGGCAAACCTTGAAGGGAAAATATGCGAGCCCAAGGCAGAGTGGCGAGTTCAGGACCTATTTAGGGAACCTCAAAAAAAAAAAAAAAAAAAAAATCAAGCTACAGCTGGAGGGGGGGCCCAGGGGTGGGGGCAACAGTCATAGCAGGAGAAAAAGACTAGCAGGGGTGAAGAGAGGCTCAGCCCCAAGGTAAAACCTTCGTACAACACGGTAAAGAGCTTCAACTTTATCCTGCTTCTCCTGAGAACCCCTATTTAAGCAGCATGGAGAGAGAGGATCTCCATTTTAAAGATAAGAAACTGAAGCTGTGGGGACATACGTCACTGGCTAAAGGGAAACGTTCTTCCTCTAATCTCACAGCACTTCTGAAGGCAGATGTGTGGGTTTTCCTCACCACACAATTCTCCAATTCTTGGCAGACAAACTGGGTGTCCTACAATTTAACTCAAAGCTGACACTAACTGCCTGGATCAGCGCAGACCCCTTGATGAAGGGCTCAGTCCCCTAATAATAACCCCACTTCAGACACCAGTCTTAAGTCCCAGGTTTTTGCCCGGACTTCTCAGCAACCAGTTATAAAATCAGGGGTTTCCACATCCGTTACTCGCGTCTGACAATTTGCTAGAACTGCTCACAGAACTCCAGGAAACCGTTACGTTTACCGGTTTATTATATAAGATAAAACAGAGAACAGATGAACAGCTACATGAAGAGGTACACAGGGCGAGATCCAGAAGGGTCTTGAGTGCAGGTGTCTATCCCTACAGTTTGAGGTACACCACCCTCTCACCAGACTAGAAACCCTCCAAACCCCCCAGTTTAGGGATGTTCACGGAGACTCCATCATGTGGGCATGATTGACTATTCATCTCCAGCCCCCCTTCCCTCCCCAGAGGATGGAGGTGAGGGATGCGGGGGTGGGGGGTGGGGGGGTGGAGGTGAAAGTTCCAAGCTTCTAATTAAGGTGTCTTTCTGGCAACCAGCCCTCACCCCGTAGCTACTTAGGGGACCCCAGTCACCAGTCATTCATTATCATACAAAAAGACGCTCATCACTCTGGAGATTCCTTCTTTAGAAGCTCTTGGTGTTGGGAACAGGGGTGGAAGGCCAAATGTTAGAACTTGTGATTTTACTAAAACGTAGTCAGGAGGTTTCACAGGGGGAGCACTCACGCTCTACCATCATTGGTAGTCAACTGAAGTCAGGAAGAGCGGAACCGGACTTTACATGGACTTGACCTTGCACCCAGATCCTCCTCTATTATTCCAGCCAGAAGAAGAGACATTTTCTTTATCCCCTGGGCAACAGCTCAGACAATGAGTAGCCACCATACTTCACACTCTCAGTTTCCTCCAATGGACTTAGTTTATTATTTTTTTAATGTTTATTTACTTTTGAGAGACAGAGAGACAGAGTGTGAGCTAGGGAGGGGCAGATAGAGAGGGAGATATAGAATCTGAAGCAGGCTCCAGGCTTCGAGCTGTCAGCACAGAGCCCGACGTGGGGCTTGAACACACAAACTGAGATTATGACCTGAGCTGAAGTCAGATGCTGAACCAACTGAGCCACCCAGGTACCCCCACTGGACTTAGTTTATAACAGACTTCCCAACTTACTCCTTTCCTCCTTAAAAAAAAGCATGCCTCTCCTTTATTCCCTTGGACTTGCCCATGGATTTTGCCACAGCTTATTTGTTCTGGACTACAATTCTCTTTTATTCCTAAGTAAGCCCATCTTTTTTTTTTTTTTTTTCCAACGTTTATTTATTTTTGGGACAGAGAGAGACAGAGCATGAACGGGGGAGGGGCAGAGAGAGAGGGAGACACAGAATCGGAAACAGGCTCCAGGCTCTGAGCCATCAGCCCAGAGCCCGACGCGGGGCTCGAACCCATGGACCGCGAGATCGTGACCTGGCTGAAGTCGGACGCTTAACCGACTGCGCCACCCAGGCACCCGTTTTTCCTTTTTTAAACAGACATGTTTTTGTTTAAAGTGATCGCTATAGCCAACATGGGGCTCGAACTCACAACCTTCAGACCAAGAGTTGCATGCCATACCAACTGAGCCAGCCAGGCAGGGGGCTTATTTTATTCCTAAATAAGCCCATCTCTTGCTGGTAAAATAACAGGCAGTTTTTATTTTTAAGTTTAACAAAAGATGCTCCTAGCATCCCCTACCACACAGGAAATTACATGGGTTTGGGGGAGGAGTTTTATGTCAGGAACCAGAGGCAGAGACCAAATACATTTTTATTATGTCACACTTGCCAAAATAACACAGCAAAAAAGGGCCAGACACAATTCTTTTGTGTCTTAACCCACTTTCTGTCAAACAAAGCCCTTCACAGAAGAAATAAATACAACAAATGTTATTCATCATAAAAGTTGTCAGAATGAATGGAGCTGGTGGACATCACTAGGAAGGATGCACCACACAAGGCCATTCTTTCACACTGCAAGGAACAAGTCGCTTCTCAAGCTAACACAGGTGGAAAGCGCAAGGCCCTCATGCAACTGTGATCAGCTGTAAGTCTGGTGAAGCATACCTACTGTTTGCCAAGTTCTTATCCAGTCCGTTAACGACAGACTAGCAAGTACAGAAATCAGTACAGATGGGAAAACGGACAGAAGTGGCAGCTGGGCAGGACCACGGCATCAGTCAGTCCCAACGTTTTAAGATCCAGGCTTCTGCCTTCTACATGCCATGGGTGAGAAGGCCCTATTAGCTTCAAGTCTACCAAATTCAAATGTGCAAAAGACTGAAGCAGATGCTAGAATATAGGTTTATTAGTTTACAATGATAAACAAAACTGTTATACAAACCAAATATTCTGGCCAGCATGAGCAGTTCATTCTCTTCCTGGACATCAAGACACATGAAAAACCAACTGCAATCAGAGCCTTCACTAAAATCACAAGAATTAAAAATAATGACTCCAATGAACCAGCAATCATATTGCTTCGTATTTACCCAAACGAGTTCTACCCACACAAAAGTTAACGCCCAGATATTTACAGCAGCTTTGCTCATAATTGCCATAACTTGGAAGCATGGACAAACTGTGCTATCTCCAGACAATGCAGTGTTATTTAGCATTAAAAAGAAATGAGCTATCAAGCCATGAAAAGACATGGAGGACATCTAAATGCATGTTACTAAGTGAAAAAAAAGGCAATCTGAAAAGGCTTCATACTGTACCATTCCAACTATAGGACTTTCCAGAAAAGGCAAAACTGTGGAGACAGGAAAAATTTTCAGTGTTTAGGGAGGAGGAAGAGATGAATAGGCAGAGCACAGGGAATTTTGAGCCAGTGAAACTACTCTATGTGATATTATAATGGTGGATGCAGGCCATTGTGCATTTGTCAAAACACATAAAATGTACAACACCCAGAGTGAGCTCCAATGTAAATAATGGACTTTGGGTGATAATGAGAAATACAGAGAATCTTCCAGCTCCATTAAGCAATACTGCTAATCTGATTTATTCAGTGTCAATCTTTACAAAATTACTCGCAGAGAGGGCAGGTGTTTAGGGCCTCCTACTACTGACAATGGCTTATAGCTGAAACAAACTCAGTTTCAATACTTTGGGAGCTGGACTCATACAACTATAAAGATTAGTCTAAAATGCCTCACGTTCTTTGAAATTGTGAAGTAGGTTGTTTTTAGCACCACCCTAGGCAGTCTTGCTCCAGGAATATGCCAATGCCACTGGGAAGTAGTCTTTTGCTTTTGTAATCTGTAACTTGAGAATATCTAAAAAACATATGCAGTTCACTTACAATTGAAAAAAAAAAAAAATGGAGGGGCCCAAGATGGCATAACAGCATGGAAGTTTTTTTGTCTCTCGTCCCTGAAATGCAGCCAGATCAATACCAAACCATCTTGCACACCTAGAAAACTGATTTGAGGATTAACACAACAATCTGCACAACCTGAACCACAGAACTTAGCAGGTACATGGCATGGAGAGGTGAACTGGGGGAGAGGGAAGCCATGGAAGGAAGGGAGCTGTTTTTGCTTCTGGAGAGAGGACAGAGACGGGGGAGAGTATGGGAAAAGCACCCCCCCCACCCCCGAAAGCAGCTAGAGAGAAAGAGGAAGAGTGGAAACAGCTGCAAGGGACTGACCAAAAAAGGGAGAAAGGAGAAAGAAGAGTGTTTAAATTCCATTAAGACTATAAATAGGGAGTGCAGAGTCTGAAACTTCGCAGCTTGATACCTGGTGGTGCTCTGGTGGGAAGGGCGAATCCACAGGAGCAGAGCATGAGGTTTCAGGGGTCCTTCAACCACATGGGGAGAGGCGGTTCCCCTGCAGGGAGGACATTTGGTACAAGCTGTGTGGCCTCCCCACCGGCAGAGGTCCCAATAGACCCCAGAGATCAACCACATTCGCTGGTGTTGGAACAAGGACATCAGGGGTGAAGCCTGGCACCAGATGTGTGTTGTGATTTACCATAATCTCTGAAACACTGAGGCTACACAATCCTGAGAACTTTTTCTGGCGCAGGCGGGCACCTAGCCACTGTTCCATGAGACCCTTCCCCAGAGGGTCTGAGCAGGTCAAGGCCACAGTCCCTCAGAAAGTGAGGGGAGGGGAAACATAGCCCCATCTGAGACAAAATTCAGGAGGGAGGTGCTGTCTGGCAGCCTGACGGCTTGGTCATAGACAATGCAGAAGCAGGGAGAGGATGGAAGCTGGAGACAATGGAGGGGCACTTGATTGCCGGTCATGGAGAGCACAGAGTTCTGATACTAGAGCCTGGCTAGCTGGGTGACGCCATTTTCACCCCTCGGGCGCATGCACATACACGCCTACTCACGCCACAACGACACACCCCAGTAAATTAAGCAGCACCATCTAGTGGAGAATGGAGCCATTACACCAAGCCTTGGCCAACTGCGCCAATCGCGCTCTATAGAATATCAGTCTCTCCGCCTGCTTAGTTTACAGACTATAAAGTACCTCATAGTTTGACTTCTAGGGGAAACTGCATGTCATTTCAATCGTATTTCATTCTGTTTGCTGGTCCATCTGTTCAATTATTTTTTCTTTTCTTATTCTTCAATACAGAAAGAAAAAATTTAAGTTTTATTTTTTGTTTTTATAAAAATGATTCTTAAATTTTTACTTTTTTGTAAATTTTTAAATTTTTTTTTTTTTTTTTTTCAACGTTTATTTATTTTTGGGACAGAGAGAGACAGAGCATGAACGGGGGAGGGGCAGAGAGAGGGAGACACAGAATCGGAAACAGGCTCCAGGCTCCGAGCCATCAGCCCAGAGCCCGACGCGGGGCTCGAACTCACGGACCGCGAGATCGTGACCTGGCTGAAGTCGGACGCTTAACCGACTGCGCCACCCAGGCGCCCCAACTTTTTTGTAAATTTTTAAAATTCTATTTTACATTCAGTTTATTTTTATTCTTTTTTTCAAATTTTCAAATGTTTTCCTTTTTTTTTCTTTTCTTTCCCTTCCTTTTTTGTCTAATCTATCAAGCTTCTTTCAACAACCAGACCAAAACACACCTAGGATCTAGCATCCTTTGATTTTTTTGTGTGTTTTTAATTTTTGTTTATTTTTTTACTTTTTTCCTTTTCTTTCTTCAAAATGAAGAAACAAAGGAATCCACCCCAAAAGAAAAAACAGGAAGAAATGACAGCCAGGGACTTAATCAACAGATAAAACAGATATAAGCAAGATGTCTGAACCAGAATTTAAAATCACAATGATAATACTGGCTGGGGTTGAAAATAGATTAGAATCACTTTCTGCGGTGATAAAAGAAATAAAAGCTAGTCAGGATGAAATAAAAAATGCTATAACTGAGCTGCAATCTCAAATGGATGCCACAGAAGCAAGGATGGATGAAACAGAGCAGCCGCCAATCAGTGATATAGAGGACAAATTTATGGAGAATAATGTAGCAGAAAAAAGGAGGGAGACCAAGGCAAAAGAGCACGATATAAAAATTAGAGAATTCAGGGACTTATTAAAAAGGAGTAACATCTGAATCATAGGGGTCCCAGAAGATGGAGAGAGAGAAAAAGGGGTAGAAGGTTTACATGAGCAAATCATAGCGGAAAAATTTCCTAACCTGGGGAAAGACACAGACATCAAAATCCAGGAAGCACAGGGGACTCCCATTAGATCCAACAAAAACCGACCACCAACAAGGCATGTCATACTCAAATTCACAAAATACTCAGGCAAGGAAGAATCATGAAAGCAGCAAGGGGAAAAAAGTCCTTTACTTAAAAGGGAAGACAGATCATGTTCACAGCAGACCTATCCACAGAAACTTGGCAGGCCAGAAAGCAGTGGCAGGATATATTCAATGTGCTGAACCAGAAAAACATGCAGCCAAGAATTCTTTATCCAGCAAGGCTGTCATTCAAAATAGGAGGAGAAATAAAAAGTTTCTCAAACAAAAACTAAAGGAGTTTGTGACCACTAAACCAGCCCTGCAAGAAATTTTAAGGGGGACTCTCTGTGGTGAGAAAAGACAAACAACAAACAGACCAAAAGCAACAAAGACTTGAAAGGACCAGAGAATACCACCAGAAACTCCAACTCTATAGGCAACATAATGGCAATTAATTCATATCTTTCAGTACTCACTCTAAACATCAATAGACTAAACGCTCCAATCAAAAGACATAGGGTAACATAACGGATAAGAAAACAAGATCCAACTATATGCTGTTTACAAGAGACCCATTTTAGACCTAAAGACACCTTCAGATTGAAAGTAAGGAGGATATGGAGAACCATCTACCATGCTAATGATTGCCAAAAGAAAGCCAGAGTAGCCATACTTATAACACACAATCTAGATTTTAAATTTTTTAATGTTTATTTATTTTTGAGACAGAGAGAGACAGAGCATGAACAGGGGAGGGTCAGAGAAAGGGAGACAAAGAATCTGAAACAGGCTCCAGGCTCTGAGCTGTCAGCACAGAGCCCAACGTGGGGCTCGAACTCACAAGCTATGAGATCATGACCTGAGCCAAAGTCGGATTCTCAACCGACTGAGCCACCCAGGCGCCCCACACAATCTAGATTTTAAAATAAAGACTGTAACAAGAGATGAAGAAGGTCATTAGATCATAATTAAAGGGTGTTCCACCAAGAAGATCTAACAATTTATAAACATTTATGCTCCAAACGTGGAGGACACCCAAATATACAAGTCAATTAATCACAAGCATAAACAAACTCGTTGATAATACCATAATAGTAGGGGACTTCAACAGCTCACTTACAACAATGGAGAGATCATCTAAACAGAAAATCAACAAGGAAACAATAGCTTTAAATGACAGATGGACTTAACAGATATATTCAGAACATTTCATCCTAAAGCAGAATACACATTCTTCTTGAGTGGACATGGAATATTCTCCAGAAGACATCACATACTGGGACACAAATCAGCCCTTAACAAGTACAAAAAGATCGAGATCGTAATGTACATATTTTGAGACCATAAGGCTATAAACTTGAATAAGCCACAAGAAAAAATTTGGAAAGATAAAGAATAGTTGGAGACTGAATAACAACCTACTAAAGAATGAATGGGCTAACAAAAAAGTTAAAGAGGAAATTTAAAAAGTACATGGAAGTAGGGGCGCCTGGGTGGCTCAGTTGGTTGAGCGTCCAACTTCGGCTCAGGTCATGATCTCACAGTTCATGGGTTCAAGCCCCACAATGGGCTGTGTGATGACAGCTTGCCTGAAGCCTGCTTCGGATTCTGTGTCTCTCTCTCTCTCCCTGCCCTCCCCTGCTCATGTTCTCTCACAAAATTAAATAAACATTAAAAAAAAAAAAAAAAGTACATGGAAGTCAATGAAAACAATAACACCACAGCCCAAAACCTCTGGGTCATAATAGGGAAGTATATAGCAATCCAGGTCTTTCTAAAGAAGGAAGAAAGATCTCAAATACACAATCTAACCTTACACCTTAAAGAGCTGGAAAAAGAACAGCAAATAAAACCCAAAACCAGCAGAAGATAGGAAATAACAACGATTAGAGCAGAAATCACTGCTATCGAAACCAAAACAACAGTAAAACAGATCAATGAAACCAGGAGCTAGTTCTTTGAAAGAATTAACAAAACTGATAAACCCCTAGCCAGTTTTATCAAAAAGAAAAAGAAAAGGACCCAAATAAATAAAACCAAGAATCAAAGAGGAGAGATCACAACCAACACAAAAATACAAACAATAATAAGAGAATATTATGAGCAATTATACACCAATAAAATGGGCAATCTGGAAGAAATGGACAAATTCCTAGAAACATATAAGCTACCAAAACTGAAACAGGAAGAAATAGAAAACTTGAACAGATCCATATCCAGTAAAGAAATTGAATTACTAGTAAAAAATCTCCCCAAAAACAAGAGTCCAGGGCTGGATGGCTTTCCAGGGGAATTCTACCAAACATTTAAAGAAGAGTTAACACCTATTCTTTTCAAGTTGTTCCAAAAAATAGAAATGGAAGGAAAACTTCCAAACTCATTCTACAAGGCCAGAATTACCTTGATTCCAAAACCAGAGACCTCACTAAAAAGGAGAACTATAGACCAATTTCTCTGATGAACATGGATGCAAAAATCCTCAACAAGATAGTAGCCAACCGGATCCAACAATACATTAAAAGAATTATTCACCACAACCAAGTGGGATTTATACCTGGGATACAGGGCTGATTCAATATCCACAAAACAATCAATGCAACACATCACGTTAATAAAAGAAAGGACAAGAACCACATGACCCTCTCAATAGATTCAGAGAAAGCGTTTGACAAAATACAGCATCCTTTCTTGATAAAAACCCTCAATAAAGTAGGTATAGAAAGATCATATCTCAAGATCATAAAAGCCATATATGAAAGACTCACCACTAATATCACCCTCAATGGGGAAAACAGAGCTTTCTCCCTAAGGTCAGGAACACTACATGGATGTCCACTCTCACCACTGTTATTCAACATAGTATTGAAGTCTTAGCCTCAGCAATCAGGCAACACAAAGGAATAAAAGGCATCCAAATCAGCCATGAGTAGGTCAAACTTTCACTCTTCGCAGATGACATGATACGCTATATGGAAAACCCAAAAGATTCCAGCAAAAAACAGCTAGAACTGTTCCATGAATTCAGCAAAGTCCCAGGATATCAAATCAATGCACAGAAATCAGTTGCATTCTTATACACCAATAATGAAGCAACAGAAAGAGAAATCAAGGAATCAATCCCATTTACAATTGTGTCAAAAACCATAAAATATCTAGGAATACACCTAACCAGTGATGTGAAAAATCTATACACTGAAAATTATAGAAAGCTTATGAAAAAAATTGAAGAAGACACACACACAAAAACAGGAAAAATATTCCATGACCCTGGATTGGAAGAATATTGTTAAAATGTTGATACTACCCAAAGCAATCTTCATATTCAATGCAATCCCTATCAAAAAAACACCAGCATTCTTCAAAGAACTAGAAAAAACAATCCTAAAATTTGTACGGAACCAGAAAAGACCCCAAATAGCCAAAGCAATCCTGAAAAAGAAATCCAAAGCTGGAGGCATCACAATCCCAGACTTTAAGATGTATTACAAAGCTGTAATCATCATGACAGTATGGTGCCGGCACAAAAACACTCAGATCAATGGAACAGAATAGAGAACCCAGAAATGGACCCACAAACATAAGGCCAACTAATCTCTGACAAAGCAAGAAAGAATAACCAATGGAACAAAGACAGTCTCTTTAGCAAATGGTGCTGGGAAAACTGGTCAGCAACATGCAGAAGATGAACCTGGACCACTTTCTTTCATTATACACAAAAATAAACTCAAAATGGATGAAAGACCTAAATATAAGACAGGAAGCCATCAAAATCCTAGAAGAGAAAGCAGGCAAAACCCCCTTTGATCTTGGCCACAGCACCTTCTTACTCAACACGTTTCTGGAGGCAAGGGCAACAAAAGCAAAAATGAACTAGAGGGACCTCATCAAAATAAAAAGCTTCTGCACAGTCAAGGAAACAATCAGCAAAACTAAAAGGCAACCAATGGAATGGAAGAAGATATTTGCAAATGACATATCAGATAAAGGGTTAGTATCCAAAACCTATAAAGAACACCCAAAAAACAATCCAGTGAAGAAATGGGCAAAAGACATGAATAGACAATTCTCCAAAGAAGACATCCAGATGGCTAACAGACACATGGAAAAATGCTCAACATCACTCATCATCAGGGAAATACAAACCAAAACAACAATGTGATACCACCTCACACCTGTCAGAATGGCTAAAATCAACAACTCAGGCAACAACAGATGTTGGCAAGGATGCAGAGAAACAGGATCTCTTTTGTACTCCTGGTGGGAGTACACACACACACACAAAGTAGTATTACTAGACAATCAAAAAGAATGAAATCCTGCCATTTGCAACTACATGAATGGAACTAGAGGGCATCATGCTAAGTGAAAATTAGAGAAAAACAAATATCATAGGACTTCACTCATGTGTGATTTAAGATACAAAACAGATGAACATAAGGGAACGGAAGCAAAAATAATATAAAAACAGGGAGGGGACAAAACATAAGAGCCTCTTAAATATAGAGAAATGAGTGTTGCTGAAGAGGTGATAGGAGGGAGAATGGACTAAATGGGTAAGGGGCATTAAGAAAGACACTTGTGGGGCGCCTGGGTGGCGCAGTCAGTTAAGCGTCCGACTTCAGCCAGGTCACGATCTCGTGGTCCGTGAGTTCGAGCCCCGCGTCGGGCTCTGGGCTGATGGCTCAGAGCCTGGAGCCTGTTTCAGATTCTGTGTCTCCCTCTCTCTCTGCCCCTCCCCCGTTCATGCTCTGTCTCTCTCTGTCCCAAAAATAAATAAAAACATTGAAAAAAAATTTAAAATAAAAAAAAAAAAAAAAAGAAAGACACTTGTTTGGTGGCACCTGGGTGGCTCAGTCGGTTAAGTGTCCGACTTCAGCCCAGGTCATGATCTCACAGTTCGTGAGTTCGAGCCCCGCATCAGGCTCTGTGCTGACAGCTTGGAGCCTGGAGCCTGCTTCAAATTCTGTGTCTCCCTCTCTCTCTGCCCCTCCCCAGCTCCTTCTCGCACTGTCTTTGTCAAAAATAAACAAACTTTGGGGCGCCTGGGTGGCGCAGTTGGTTAAGCGTCCAACTTCAGCCAGGTCACGATCTCGCGGTCCGTGAGTTCGAGCCCCGCGTCGGCTCTGGGCTGATGGCTCAGAGCCTGGAGCCTGTTTCCGATTCTGTGTCTCCCTCTCTCTCTGCCCCTCCCCCGTTCATGCTCTGTCTCTCTCTGTCCCAAAAATAAATAAACGTTGAAAAAAAAAATTTAAAAAAAAAAATAAATAAACTTAAAAAAATTTTTAAAAAGAAACACACTTGCTAGGATGAGTACTGGGTGTTATACATAGGGGATGATTCACTGGAATCTACTTCTGAAATCATTGTTGCACTATATGCTAACTAACTTGGATGTAAATTTTAAAAATTAATTAATTTTTTAAAATCAGGGAAAAGAAAACTAGGTACTGGAAGATCAAAAGGCACTAACCAAGAAGGGCAGGGGAAGCGGGGAATAAACATTTAAAAAGCAGAGAATCATTGAAAAAAATAGCAATGTAGTACAAAACATTGCTCTGAGCTTCCTTGCAGCAAGAAAAAGGTGCAGTTCTCTTGTCCAGTAGTAGAAACATCCGTTCATTAGAAGAAAACCATTTTTCCCTGTCCCTAAGCTAACTGTAAATTGTCACAGCGGTACTTGTATAAGGGGCATCAAATAAGATAATGACGGTCACACCCCACTTGGTAACAGCTTTATAACATCTTCACTGGTGTTGCACAAGTGGTTATTTCTTAATTCGAGCTTCAGGATAGAAAGCTTAGTTTTGTAAAGGCAGTTACGGAAAAGCATACAGGTTTATTTCGCTTTCTGAGGATCTCATTTTCCACCTGTGTATTAGTGCATCCTAAGGAATAAAAACGGAACCGTTCCAAAGTGTGGCATCAGAATCATCTAGGGACCATGTTAAAAATGAGTCCTGGGCACCCAGGTGGCTCAGTCTTTAAGCATCTGACTTTGGCTCAGGGCATGATCTCACGGCTGGTGGGCTCGAGCCCTGCTCCCAGTAAGCTCCGCTTCTCTGTCTCTCTGTCTCTCTACCCGCCCCCCCCTCCCCCGGGATTCTCTCTTTTTCTCTGCCCCTCGCTTACTTGTGCCCCCTATCTCTCTCTCTTAAAAAAAAAAAAAAAAAAAAGAAGAGTCCTAAGCCCTAACTCCAACCTACTTAATTAGAATCTCTGAAAGCAGAATCTGAGAATTTGTATTTTCAACAAGTTCCCTAGGCACACTGCATTAGACTTCCCTTTCTCAACAGAGGTGATCTCAGCTAGGTTTCTAATTACAGTGAAAGGACAGCAACTCCAAACTGAAGTCACTTAAACTGAGGAGAAGGTATTATATATTGCCAATCCAAATACAAGGCACATGGTTGATAAGCATAATGGTTTAATGTATTAAAGACCGTACTTTCTGGCTCTAAGGGCCATACATAAATTACAGGTTTTTATATTCATTACATCAGTTTCCTGACAGAGGACAATGAGTCCTCTAACTCTAACAAAAATCAATATTCTATGATGATTTTCCTATACATGGAAATAAAGTGTTCTGGGAAAGGAATACTTTTTCTTTCTAAATCACAACAATAACAGCAAAAACAATAATCTTTAACATTGAAAAAGTTCTTACTTCCTGTCAGGCACAGTTCTAAATGTTTTATATATATATTATATAATTATATATATAATTACATAATTATAATTGTGGGCTATAGAAATACCACTAACTTTCAGGAGCAAGAATTCTCTCTCAGGAAGCAACCCCACAGCTGTCCAAAGCCTCAACCAAGTATATGACTGAGTACCAAATTGTTTGTATCTATAAATATGGAAAAGATGACTGGGGGCCTAAAATACTTGAAATTATAAATTACTGAATGCCTATTGCTCCTATAATAAAATTATAAGCTCTGCTTATAATTTTAAGCAGGGCCACATCCCAGTAATAAATAAGCTATAAAAAGCACCCTGAAATAATTAAATGCATTACCTATTTAAATTACACTATTCACAATTTTTCATCTGAATACTATTACGTGTCTGAGACCACAAATTGGTTTTAACGTAATGTGTGAATGTTCTTCTAGACAACAGTTATGTCAGATACTTTAGCCATTTCTTCCATCAACTCCCAGAACATGAAAACATATCCTGTCATCACCACATTTAAACACACATACGCCTATCTATAGTCCAAGTATGGAAAGAGCCCAAATGTCCATCGACAGCTGAATGGATACAGAAAATGTGGATATATATATATGCAATGGAATATTACTCGGCAATCAAAAGAACAAAATCTTGCCATTTGCAACTATGTGGATGGAACTAGAGTGCGTATTATGCTACGTGAAATTGGCCAATCAGAGAAAAACAAATATATGATTTCACTTGTGAAATTTAAGATACAAAACAGATGAACATAAGGGAAGGGAAGCAAAAATAATATAAAAACAGGGAGGGAGACAAAACATAAGAGACTCTTAAATAAGAACTGAGGGCTGCTGGAGGAGTTGTGGGAGGGAGGGACAGGCTAAATCGGCAAGGGGCATTAAGGAAGACACTTGTTGGGATGAGCACTAGGTGTTATATCTAGGGGATGAATCACTGGATTCTACTCCTGAAATCATTATTGTACTGTATGTAACATGGATATAAAAAAGCAAAAAGCAAAAAACGGGGCTCCTGTGTGGCTCAGTCGGTTAAGCGTCTGACTCTGACTCAGGTCATGATCTCATGGTATGTGGGTTCGAGCCCTGCGTCAGGCTCTGTGCTGACAGCTCAGAGCCTAGAGCCTGCTTCGGATTCTGTGTCTCCCTCTCTCTGCCCCTTCCCTGCTCACACGCATGCACGAGCGCTCTCTCAAAAGTAAAAAAAAAAAACAACAACAAAAAAAAAACCATAAATAAAAAAATAAAGTGCTTAAGCAAAAAATGAAAAGAAATGAAGTAAATAAGGTAAAAATATCAGCAATGTTAAATTGACATCACAAGTGTATACAGGTGTTCCTTATACTATTCTCTGTGGGATGTTTGAAACTTTTATAAAAAGTAATAAAAAATACACATATCCTCCTTAAATCTATTCTACTTTTAGGAATTAACTCAACGTAGCAGCTCTGTCAACTAAAAATGGCCTAGAAACGACAACTGACCCAATAGCAATGAGCACTGCAGTAACTCAGGTTGTGGCCTACAAATGTTATTTCCTACTTAAAAAAAAAAAAAAAAATCAGGCCCTTGGAGAAATGGCTGATTGTGACGTGGGACCAAAAATATGTAAGACGAACACCCTGCACATCTGATAGCTTCCTTATCATATCAGGAAGGAAGCTATCAGAAACCACTGGGTCACATCAAAATTACTCAGGAGTCAATTTGAAGGGGTTCCTTCGGGCCAAATATGGGACACTTCGAGCATCAATAAGGAGGACAGCAATGGACTAAAACATATCAAATATGTTTAAACCCATGATTTTATAAAGATTTTTAAAATCTTTCATAGGTCTTCTAAGTGAATCAATTCATTATGAAGACTAATAAATAAGAGGAAAAAAATCAAACATTTATCCTGCCTTTCAATCATCCAATTACTTTGTAAAGCAAGTAATTGACACAGGGACATTCTCCACAATATAAGTTGCCCAGCTATTTCATTGATCAAAGGAATGATAAAGAAAATTATTAGAATTTCACCTTTTGACAATCCCCAAATGACCACTATAAACAACGGTCATCAAGAAATAACATCACAGGAGCACCTGGCTGGCTCAGTTGGTTAAACATCCAACTTTGGCTCAGGTCATGATCTCATGGTTCATGGGTTCAAGCCCTGTATTGGACTCTGTGCTGACAGCTCAGAGCCTGGAGCCTGCTTTGGATTCTGTGTCTCCCTCTCTCTCTCTGCCCCTCCCGCACTCATGCTCTGTCTCTGTCTCTCAAAAATGAACAGACGTTGAAAAAAAATTTTTAATTTAATAAAAAATTTAAAAAAAAAATAACAGGGGCGCCTGAGTGGCTCTGTCGGTTAAGCGGCCGACTTCAGCTCAGGTCATGATCTCATGGTTCGTGGGTTCGAGCCCCATGTCGGGCTCTGGGTTGATAGCTCAGAGCCTGGAGCCCACTTAGGATTCAGTGTCTCCCTCTATCTGCCCCTCCGCTGCTTGCACTTTGTCTCAAAAATAAATAAATGTTAAAAAAAAAAAAAAAAAAAAGAACGAACATCACAAAAAGAGATACAAGCAGACGTTATGTGCCTGACTGAAGTACACAACACTTACAGAGTATTTGTAAAAAAATAGAGAGAGAGATACCAAACCTGAATTTAATAAAGCCTATATAACTACCAATTTATGGGCAACAAAGACAGAAAAACATGTTAATGATATCATGTGGATGTAATCAGAAGAACCCAGAACATGGGAAATTTTAGAAGACAAACACAGTATTTTCAACAAATAAATTGCAAGGAAGAATAAAAGGAACAGAGGATCAATCTAGGAAATCCCATATCCAACCAACAGGAGTGCCAGAAAGAAAAGGCAAGTAAAATGGAAGGGTAACAACTATCAAAGTTAATCTTAGAAGAAAACATAACTGAAGAGGTACATGTGACCTCAATCAAATAGGCTTGTTTAAGAAAACACCTACAACAGTGGAAAAAACACCTACAGCTGGACACTCCTGCTTTTCATCATGAGCCTTTAAGCACTAGGTGTTAACAGGTTCATGTATTATTTTAATAAATTTTTTTAAAAAGTAGCAACAAGGCTTCAATAATGGCCCAGAAGATTAATTAGCACTATTTACCCAATGACACTATAAGAAAATCTTGTTATATAGTATTTTAATAACAACACCATCTAAGATGTAAACAAAAATCTCCCTTGTTCATCATGGAAAATTACAATAGTCCTCTAAAACGCAAGAGAAAAAAAAGTCTGCTAGAACTCTTCCAATGAGCCACAGAGATGTGCAGGGTAGAATCAGCCCCTTGGAGAGTTCAGGCCAGAAGCTGGAATCTGGGGGACCAGAAATTGGTATGCAGGTTTTGGTAAAAAGATGTGAGGAGTAGAGAAAAATACTAAAAAGCCCAAAAGCTGACTTCTAACTTTTCTAACTCAGCTGTGAGTCGCTGTTCCCTGATGAATTCGGATTTCTGTTTCAGTAGGTGGCAATGCATCTCAACGTTTATTTATTTTTGGGACAGAGAGAGACAGAGCATGAACGGGGGAGGGGCAGAGAGAGAGGGAGACACAGAATCGGAAACAGGCTCCAGGCTCCGAGCCATCAGCCCAGAGCCTGACGCAGGGCTCGAACTCACGGACCGCGAGATCGTGACCTGGCTGAAGTCGGACGCTTAACCGACTGCGCCACCCAGGCGCCCCAGGTGGCAATGCATCTCAATCCCTACTTAGGATCAATAAACTGAGTGAGGAATACAAAATGCCTCCATAAGAACTTAGAAGAAATACATTTCTGCTTTTTTGTTTAAAGTTAACATTGTTACTTTGGGATAAATCGAACCCGAAATACTGTAGGGCTATTTAATTTAGTCACTGCATATAGGTAGGCAGTAATGCCAGATTTCAGTTACGATAAAACATAAAACAATAACTAAGGGCAAAGAACCATGAAGACAACTGCCCAGGAGGAAATAAAAATACAATGTACATCAGGATTGATGTAAGCAACTCCAAGTATATGGATATGAGAATATCCAGTAATAATTTTTAAGCACACAGATGTATATTAATCAAAGATCTACTTACAGTATTTCATTAATTAAATCAGTTACATTATCACTTTAAATCACATGATATGAATTAATTTAGAAAAAGTGCTTCCTCACTCCCGTTATTTCATGAAACTATTTTAATCAGACTCTTCAAACGCAGTTCTAACATTAGTGTTTACCTATCATCACTAGGGACACTTTTTTTTATTAAAAAAAATTTTTTTTAACATTTATTTTTGAGAGAGAGAGAGAGACAGAGACAGAGCATAAACGGGGGAAGGGTCAGAGAGAGAGGGAGACATAGAATCTGAAACAGGCTCCAGGCTCTGAGCTGTCAGCACAGAGCCCGACGCAGGGCTCGAACTCACGGACCGCGAGATGACGACCTGAGCCGAAGTCGGATGCTTCACCGACTGAGCCACCCAGGCACCCCACTAGGGACACTTTTAAAATACCTCACACAGGGGCCCCTGGGTGGCTCAGTCGGTGAAGCGTCCAACTTCGGCTCAGGTCGTGATCTCACCTTTTGTGAGTTCGAGCCCCGTGTTGGGCTGTGCTGACGGCTCAGAGCCTAGAGTCTGCTTCGGATTCTGTGTCCCTCTCTCCCTACCCAACTCACACTTTGTCTCTCAAAAAATATATAAACATTGAAAAGACAACTTTTTTAAATAAAATACCTCACACAATAAGCTAGGATATATCAGTTTCCTACTGCTACTATACAACTACACAAATTTATTATCTTACAGTTTTGGAGGTCCGAAGCCTGATGAGAGTCTCACTGGACTAAAGTCAAGGTGCTGCAAAGCTGTCTTCCCCTCTGGAGGCTCTAGAGGAAAAGCTGCTACCTTGCCTTTTCCAGCTTCTAGAGGCTGCACTCGTTCTTAAGCTTCCTGCCTCCCTTCCATCTTCAAAACCCACAATGGCCGGCTGAAACTTTCTCACATCACGACAAGTGCCGGCACTGCCTTCTTCTTCCACTTCTACTTCCAAGGATCCTTGGGATTACACTGAGCCCACGTGACAATCTCCCTATCTTAAAGTCAGCTGATTAGCAACCTTAATTCCACCTGCTACCCCAATTCTCCCTTGCCATGAAACTGAATAATGCTCCCAGGTCCTGAGATATCCTTGTTTGAGGGGAGGGAGCATTATTGTGCCCACCACGGCACATCATCTTTACTAAAAATAAACGTGTTTTAAAATCTGCATATGATGCTATTTCAGGAAATTACATTTCCATCCCCAAGCCATTTGCAAAACATTAGAACCGCTCTATTTCTTTTTTAAGTAAATTTTTAAAATGTTTATCTACAACAATAGTTAACACTATGCACCAGTAACTGATCCAAGTGCTTAAACATCTTAACTCGTTTAGTTATAACACATACTGAAGTAACACCAGGAGTAATTACTAAATCTGCATTCGATTTCTCCTATCTTTGTACCAATTCCACCTGATGACTTCTAAATGAAATCTTAGGGGCACCTGGGTGGCTCAGTTGGCTAAGTGTCTGACTCTTGCTTCCGACCCGACTCAGGTCATGATCTCATGGGTCTCATGAATTCGAGCCTCATGTCGGCTCTGTGCTGACAGTGCAGAGTCTGTTTGGGATTCGCTGTCTCCCTCTCTCTCTCTCTGCCCTGCCCCCATTTGCGTTCTCTCTGTCTTAAAACAAATAAATAAACATTAAAAAAATTATTTTTATTTTTTAATGTTTATTTATTTTTGAGAGAGAGAGAGAGACAGAGAGAGACAGAGACAGAGAGAGAGAGAGAGACCAAGTGTAGTAGGGCAGGGGCAGAGAGAGGGAGACACAGAATCCAAAGCAAGCTCCAGGCTCAGAGCTGTCAGCACAGAGCCCGATGCAGAGCTCGGAACCCACGAGCCGTGAGATCATGACCTGAGCCAAAGTCAGATACTTAACCAACTGAGCCACCCAGGTGCCTCCCCCAACAAATTTGTTAATTAATAAATAAATAAATAAATAAATAAATAAATAAATAAATACATACATACATACATACATACATACATACATACATACATACATGCATACATAAAATCCCAGAGTAGCATCTTTGAGGTAAAATAATAGAGAATGCGCTCATACAATCAGATAATTAATAGAGTAAATAAAGAATAGCTCCCTCTTTGCACAATTATAATTTCAGGTAAAAAACTGCCTGATAATACATACACGAAGGAAGTGTCAAACTCACAGGCAATTTAATAAATGAAAATATGTACTACTTCATATTCACTAAATTACCATGAAATAGCTTCCATCTGTATTATTAGATTTGGGATGCACTACTCCGAGCTGCCTTTACAAACAGAGCCTTATTCTCATCAGCTGCTGGGAATACTAGCTTCTAGCAATTAGCCCTCAACTATGGTCCCACTTTTAGAACCAAAAAAAAAAGTGCCTTGCACAAGCACATACACCCTTCCACATACCAGGATCCAGTGATGGATCATCACAGATGTAAATGTCCAGCCCCTCATCTCAACTAGGAAAATCTCTGAAGGGCCCCCTATCTATCTTCAGCATTGCCCACAGGGTCAGGTGAAACTTTTGTTTAGATGACATCACAGGGGCACCTGGCTGGCTCAGTCAGTGGAGTATGCAACTCTTGATCTTAGGGGTTTTAAGTTCCAGCCCCACATTGGGTGTAGAAATTACTTAAAAAAATAATTTTGAAAAAAAATAAAAACTGCACAGCAAAGGAAACAAACAACCAAACTAAAAGGCAACCTAAGGAATGGAAGAAGATATTTGCAAATGACATATCCGATAAAGGGTTAGTATCTAAAATATATAAAGAACTTATAAAACTCAACATACACAAAAAAACAAATTAATTCGATTAAAAATGGGCAGAAGACATGAATAGACTTTTCTCCAAAGAAGATATACCAATAGCCAATAGACACATGAAAAGATTCTCAATATTACTCATCATCAGGAAAATGCAAATCAAAATTACAATATTATCTGACACCTGTCACAATGGCTAAAATCCAAAACACAAGAAACAGAAAGTGTTGGTAAGGATGTGAAGAAAAAGGAACCCTCGTGCACTCCTGGTGAGAACGCAAACCAGTGCAGCCATTGTAGAAAACAGTATGGGGGTTCCTCAAAATATTAAAAATAAAATTACCACCTGATCCAGTAATTGCACGACTAGGTATTTATCCAAAGAATATGAAAACACTAATTCAAAAAGACATATGCACCCCTATATTTATTGCAGCATTATTTATAATAGTCAAATTATGGAAACAGTCAATGTGTCCACCGATTGACGAATGGATAAAGATATGGCATATATAAAAGGCAAAAATAAAAAAGGAATGAAATCTTGCCATTTGCAACAACATGGATGGAGCTAGAGAATATAATACTAAGCAAAATAAGTCAGAGAAATCATTTCACTCATATGTGGAATTTAAGAAACAAAACAAAAGAATCAAAGGGGGGAAAAAAAAGAGACAAACCAAGAAACCAACTCTTAACTATAGAGAACAATCTGATGGTTATCAGAGTGGAGGTGGGGGTGGGGGGTGAATGGGTGAAAGGGGACTAAGAGTACACTTATCTTGATGAACACAGGAAAAATGTAAAGAATTGCTGAATCACTACATTGTACACTTGAAACCAACACAACAATGTATGCTAACTATACTGGAATTAAAATTAAAAAATAAAAATAATAATAAATAAATTTAAAAATAATGGAATGAGGGGTGCCTGGGTGGCTCAGTCAGTTAAGCGTCCGACTTCGGCTCAGGTCATGATCTCACAGTTCATGAGTTTGAGCCCCACATCGGGCTCTGTGCTGACAGCTCAAAGCCTGGAACCTGCTTTGGATTCTGTGTCTCCCTCTCTCTCTGCTCCTCCTCCCTCCCTCTCAAAAACAAATAAACATTAAAAAAAATTGTTAATAAAAAATAAAAAAAAATACAAGAATGATATTATATAAAAGGAAAAAAAGTTATCACACCAAAAACACTCTGTAAGTATGTATGATGATGAATGTTAACTAGACTTAACTTGGTTATCATTTTGCAATATATACAGATATCAAATCATTGTTTTGTATACCTGAAACTAATATAATGTTATATGTCAATTATATCTTAACAAAAAATGTAAGGAAAATAATACTATAGAAACATAAATATATTCCAAATAATAAATGAAAGAAGACATCACAAATTGTATTTATATCGATTTAAGCTACTTCAAATACATATACACGTGGATTAATGACAAAAGAAATTTCCAAAAAATTCTTAGTTTTTGAGGGTAGGGTATGAAAATTCAAGATTATGAGTTGTTTTAAGTTTACTCAGAAGATATTTTAACATTCAATTAATATAAAATAGTAACACTAAATAATTAGATAAATGTAAAATGAAATAAAACCATAGATACCACAGGATATTGTTACCCGAACAAAACAATGGTATATAAGAATATAAGAAGCATCTACAAATTGTTTCTTGTTGTTACAAAGCACTATGGGGGGGGGAGGGAGCACTACAGAGAAGCCTACAAAGAAACAATCCAGAATAAATAAATACACACACCACACACACACACTTATAATTTACCTGCCACAGGAGGGACAACACCAGAAAAACGCACTGTTGCATGTTCTCCATTAACTTCAACTCGTCGACCAATGACATCTAAGGTCAACGTGTCATTCATGATAATATAGACAGAATCCAAAATATGAGGAGATCTAGGAAGAAAATTACAAAATTGACAAGATCTTAATAAAGTCCTTAAAAATTTGTTTTTTTCATATATTGAGATATTCCTTTTCTTTAATGTTTATTTTTTGAGACACACACACACACACACACACACACACACACACACACACACACACACACGAGTGGGGGAGGGGCAGAGAGGGAGACACAGAATCTAAAGCAGGTTCCAGGCTCTGAGCTGTCGGCACAGAGCTCAACACATCACCCAAACTTGTGACCTGTGAGATCCTGACCTGAGCCAAAGTCAGACGCTTAACCCACTGAGCCACCCAGGCGCCCCTTCACTTTAGTGAGATATTCTTGAGGTCAACACTCCTGCAATTTAGTCTTCATATTTTGGTGAAGAGAAGGACCTATAGGTTTATGTGGCAAATTCTCATAGTTTCATTTTACTTTACTTTCTAACTATATTTTGATAACAATGTTTATTTTGAGAGAGAGAGAGAGAGAGAGAGAGAAGAGAGCGCACACATGAGCAAGGGAGGGGCAGAGAGAGGGAGAGAGAAAATCCCAAGCAGATTCCATGCCATCAGCACAGAGCCTGATGTGGGGCTTGAACCCACAAACCGTGAGATCATCATCATGATCATGAGCTGAAACACAGTCAGACACTCAACCAACTGAGCCACCCAGGCACCCCAATAATATGTTTTTTAAATGTTGCTCAACTCCAGTTAGCTCACATCACATAACTTGTCTATTCTGTCATCTACTGAAGGGGATAGGAAGGAAAGGAGAATAGAAGAGAGGGGGACAGGGGCACCTGGGTGGCTCAGTCAGTTAAGTGTCAGACTTTTGATTTCGGCTCAGGTCGTGATCTCATAGCCATGAGATCAGCCCCGTGTAGAGCTCCATGCTGCGCACGGAGCCTGCTTGAGATTATCTTTCTCCCTCTCACTCTGCTCCGACTCCTCCCTAAAATAAAAAATAAATTAAATAAATAAAAAAAAAAACAAAAAAGGAGGAGAAAAGTGATAGAGAACAGGACAAGAAAACAGGCAATATGGGCATTGTTATCTCTTGAGGATGGGAGAAAAACACAAATCCATAGATATAGGAAGCAACACATACAATGAACAATAAATAAAAATTAAACTCTAGGGGCACCTGCCTGGCTCAGTTGGTGGAGCATGTAGCACCTGATCTAGGGGTCGTGAGT
Organism: Puma concolor; assembly: GCF_028749965.1. Classification (NCBI taxonomy): domain Eukaryota; kingdom Metazoa; phylum Chordata; class Mammalia; order Carnivora; family Felidae; genus Puma; species Puma concolor. The sequence goes on from NC_141677.1 coordinate 13,286,486, forward strand.
TCAAGCCCCACATTGGACACAGAGCTTACTAAAACAAAACAAACAAAAAACCATGAAACTCGGGGCACCTGGGGGGCTCAGTCAGTTAAGAGCCCAACTTTGGCTCACATCATGATCTCACGGTTTGTGGGTTCAAGTCCCACATCGGGCTCTGTGCTAACAGTCAGTTCAGAGCCTGGAGCCTGCTTCAGATTCTGTGTCTCCCTCTCTCTCTGTCCCTCCCCCCTCACATTCTGTCTCTCACTCTCAAAAAATGAATAAACATTAAAAAAAAATAAAAACAAACAAACCATTAAAATCGAATAAAAAGACAGAACCATGAAACTAAAGAGAAGGCCCTAAAGGGAGACAGAGTGAAAAGTATCTCCTATCCAGGAATGGTAACTAGATCCACCTCCTACTTCACAGGAAAGCAGAAGACTGAGGAACATGTGAAAAGACACTGTCAGCCAAAATCCAGACAGTGGGGAACCCTACCGTCAAACAAGTTAGTTTCTTCAACAGAAGGAGAACACCAGAAGAAAAAGAAAGACACGGAGGGAGAACAAACAGATTTAAAAACACTGAAGACAACCAATTGCAACATATGGACTTCATTTGGACCCTAATTTTTTAAAAAAGTGTAAGTAACTTTAAAGTAAAAACTTGTGAGAATATTGAAAATTTGAACACTGACTAGATCTGATATTAAAGAAAAACTGTTTGGGGCACCTGGGTAGCTCAGTCGGTTAAGCGGCCGACTTCAGCTCAGGTCACGATCTCGCGGTCCGTGAGTTCGAGCCCCGTGTCGGGCTCTGGGCTGACGGCTCAGAGCCTGGAGCCTGCTTCTGATTCTGTGTCTCCCTCTCTCTCTGACCCTCCCCCGTTCATGCTCTGCCTCTGTCTCAAAAATAAATAAATGTTAAAAAAATAAAGAAAGAAAAATAAAGAAAAACTGTTTAAGACTCAATGAAATCCTTATCAAAATACCAATTGTAGTTTCCACAGAACTAGAACAATTCATGCTAAAATCTGTATGGAACCACAAAAGACCCCAAACAGCCAAACCAATCTTGAGAAAGAACAAAGCCGGAGGCATCACAATCCTGGATTTCAAGTTATAGACAAAGCTATAGTAATCAAAACAGTATGGTACTGGCACAAAATTTAGACAAATAAATAGAACAAAATGGAGAGCCCAGAAATAAACCCACACCAGTATGGTCAATTAATTTATGACAAAAGAGGCAAGACTACCCAATGGAAAAAGACAGTCTCTTCAATAAACAGTGCTGGGAAAAATGGAGAGCTACATGCAAGAGAACAAACCTGGATCACTTTCTGACACCATACACAACAGTAAACTTAAAATAGATTAAAGACCTAAATATGAATCCTAAAACCACAAACTCCTAGGAGAAAACATAGGCAATAATTTCTTGGACATCAGCCTTAGCAACATTTTTCTAGATACGTCTCCTGACGTGTGGGAAACAAATGCAAAAATAAACAACTGGCACTACACCAAGCTAAAGAGCTTTTGTACAATGAAGGAAACAATCAACAAAACAAAAAGGCAACCTACTGAATAGGAGCAGATATTTGCAAATGATATATCGGATAAGGAATTAATATCCAAAATACATAAAGAATTTATACAATTCAACACTGAAACTACAAATAATCCAATTAAAATGAGCGGAGGACCTGAAGAAATATTTTTTCTAAAGAAGACATGGCCAACAGACACACTGAAAGGATGCTCAACATCACTAATCACCCAGGAAATGCAAATCAAAATCACCATGAGATATAACCTCTATACCTGTTAGAATGGTTAGTGCCAAAAAGACCAGAAATAACAGGTGTTGGTGAGGATGTGGAGGGAAAAAAACAAAAAACAAAAAACAAAACCCAAAACCCTTGTGCCCTGTTGGTGGGAATGTAAATTGGTGCAACCCCTGTGGAAAACAGTATGGAGGGTCCTCAAAAAATTAAAAATAGAGGGGCTCCTGGGTGGCGCAGTCGGTTAAGCGTCCGACTTCAGCCAGGTCACGATCTCGCGGTCCGTGAGTTCGAGCCCCGCGTCGGGCTCTGGGCTGATGGCTCAGAGCCTGGAGCCTGTTTCCGATTCTGTGTCTCCCTCTCTCTCTGCCCCTCCCCCGTTCATGCTCTGTCTCTCTCTGTCCCAAAAATAAATAAACGTTGAAAAAATAAAAAAATAAAAAAAAAATTAAAAATAGAAATACCATATGACGCAGCAATTCCACTACTGGGTATTTACCTAAAGAAAATAAAAACACTGTATCAGTTTGAAAAGATGTATGCGTCCTGTGTTTATTGCAGTATTACTTCCAATAGCCAAGATGTAGAAGCAACTCAAGTGTCCACTGATAGATAAATGGATAAGGAAGAGTGGTGTGTGTGTGTGTGTGTGTGTGTGTGTGTGTGTGTGTGTGTGTCAGACGAATATTATGCAGCCATAAAAAAGGATGAGTTTGAGCCATTTGCAACAACACAGATGGACCTAGAGGGTCTTATGCTAAGTGAAATAATTCAGACTGAGAAAGACCAATATCATATGATTTCATTCATATGTGGAATCTAAAAGCAACAACAAATGAATAAACAAAAAAAAGCAGAATCAACCTTAAATACAGAGCTGATATTTGCCAGAGGTGAATGGGGTGGGGGTGAATTGGCAAAACAGGAGATACAGGCTTCCAGTTATGGAATGAGTAAGTCACAGGGAGAAAAGTCACAGCATAGGGAATACGGTCGATGATACTGTAACAACGTTCTATGGTGACAGATGGTAGCTTCACTTGTGGTGAGCAAAGCATAAGGTATAGAGAAACTGAATCACAATGTTGTATACCTGAAGCTAATGTACCACTGTGTATCAACTATACTCAAATAATTTCTAACATAAAAATTCAAATGTAGGGGCGCCTGGGTGGCGCAGTCGGTTAAGTGTCCGACTTCAGCCAGGTCACGATCTCGCAGTCCGGGAGTTCGAGCCCCATGTCGGGCTCTGGGCTGATGGCTCAGAGCCTGGAGCCTGTTTCCGATTCTGTGTCTCCCTCTCTCTCTGCCCCTTCCCCGTTCATGCTCTGTCTCTCTCTGTCCCAAAAATAAAAATAAACGTTGAAAAAAAAAATTAAAAAAAAAATTCAAATGTAAAAAAATTTAAATGTTTAAATTTAACTATAATTATCCTAAAAAATAGTTTTCACTAGTTTTAAATGCCTTTTCAATTTTCATTAACATGTAAATAGAATTTTTTACAAGTGAAATAGATATGTAATTTCTATTCTACTTCTTTTATTAACAGGTGAACATTTTTCTATACAGCCACAGAATTATCATATTAAGCTCTTTAATGTTGACCTGTAGATCCACAATTTACTTAATCATTTCTATCCCTCCCCCCCAAAAAAAAACAGCTAAAAACATGGTTTTGTTTTTAAATTATTCTTGTCCCCTGAAGTATTTCCCTGGGAAAAATTCTTGAGACAATTATTCAAAGTAAGTAAACATGTTTAAGATTCGAGAAAGCCATGGCCAAACTGTCCATCCTAAAACAAAGTTAAATACTAACACTGACACTAAAAGAAAATCTACTTGTTTACTTGTTTCTATAAAGTCTTATGAATTCCCAAGAAGAACTTTCAAGTCAGGTCTTCTCTATTCTATACTTGTACAACTAATTTTTTTAAACTAATCTCTACACCCAACATGGGGCTAAAACTCACGACCCCAAGATCAGGAGTTGTGCACTCTACTGACAGAGGCAGGTGCCCCTTGTACAACTAATTACTGAAGCAGGACTTAACACATTATTATTCATGTAAATGCAGAACTTTACATTTATATATACTGAACATTGAACACTCCAACATTAATTATCTCTCCCAGCTCTGTCCTGTGCAATTTTTGTAAGATCGAAACAAAATGTGTGTGTGTGTGTGTGTGTGTGTGTGTGTGTGTCTGTGTCTGTGTGTATTAGATATATGACTTTGACCAAAGACAGAACCCATACAAATTGTGTGTAAAACTTCTCAGTTATAAGCCCTCCTATTATCCAGTTCACATGCAAGAACATCATGAACTTTGTGAAATGCTCCCCTGAAATCAAAATAAACTGTCAGTCCCAGAATATACTGTCAATCAGAGGAATGGGGTAACTTAAACACCTCTGAATTGTATGAATATTTTTGGAAGGAACAGTTGTTCCTTTGTGATTTGTTCTATTGACAATAATGAGTACGAGAAGGAAGATAATGATGATCAACAGAGAAAGTAAATACTGCACTGTTCTCTGCAAATTTCCCTGGCTTGTCAGGGAATTGCAATCCAAACAAACAAACGAAGGCAAATTTAGCAAGACTCGCTCAACTCTTCCTACTTCCTTAGGATTACTGCTTTTCTAAATGTTCACAAAAATCTTTCCTAGAGGTTCTATTTCCCCTTGCTCATTACTCTTTAAAGATTACGGACAGGAATTTTTGCAATCGTATTTCCCAGTTCTTTCATAAATTACTACATGTAACTTCTCTTGGAATGCAGGCTAATTCAAAATGGCCAAACACTATACCACCTCCTTTTATCTTCAACATGCTTTTAAACAGGCTTTTTTTTTTTAATTTTTTTTTTCAACGTTTATTTATTTTTGGGACAGAGAGAGACAGAGCATGAACGGGCGAGGGGCAGAGAGAGAGGGAGACACAGAATCGGAAACAGGCTCCAGGCTCTGAGCCATCAGCCCAGAGCCCGACGCGGGGCTCGAACTCACGGACCGCGAGATCGTGACCTGGCTGAAGTCGGATGCTTAACCGACTGCGCCACCCAGGCGCCCCAGGCTTTTTTTTTTTAAAGACAAGAATCATTTTCCATAGACACGACAAAAGATGAAAAATTGAGTCAATCTGTGATTTTTCTGTCATCTCTATGCGACATTAAATATATTTTCAAAAGATGAAGCAAAGGTGGCAAAATGTTAACAATCGCTAACTAAAGGCAACGAGTATCTGGGTGTTTCCTAGGTTTCAAAATATTCAAGATTTAAACTAAAAGCCGTATATTACTACACCCAAGGCATTTGTACTACTTTTTAGTCTAGATCAATCCTAGAAGCTTCTTTTCTTATCTTCCCATTTTTTCACAAATTGATTTGGAGGCTCAACCTTACCAGTATTTTTCTGAAGAGGTCCATTCAAGTGTCTCAAAGTCATTGTTATGCTGTTTCTTCTTCATTTCAGGGATGCTCCTTATATTTTTCCAGATACATCTTTCTCACTTAATTTTTTTTCTTTAAAAAATTTTTAATGTTTATTTATTTTTGAAAGAGAGAGAGAGAGAGACAGAGCATGAGTGGGAGGGGGCAGAGAGAGAGAGGGAAACACAGAATCGGAAGCAGGCTCCAGGCCTCGAGCTGTCAGCACAGAGTCCAAAACAAGGCTCGAACTTGAGAATGGCAAGATTGTGACCTAGGCCAAAGTCGGACGCTTAACCAACTAAGTCATCCAGGTGCCCCTTTTCTTTTATTTTTTAAAGTTTACCTAACCATTTTGAAGAGAGAGAGAGAGAGAGAGAGAGAGACGGAGGGAGGGAGGGGCAAGAGAGAAAGGAAGAGAATCCCAAGCAGGCTCCACACTGTCAGCGCAGAGCCCCAAGTGGGGCTCACCCTCACAAACCATGAAATCATGAGCCGAGCCCAAGTTGGATACTTACCCAACTAAGCCACCCAGGTGCCCTTCTCACTTAATTTTTTAAATAGATGATACTCAAAAGAATAAAAGGGAATACACTAAAAGTTTCCCTTCCATTTCTGCTAGTCATTAGCTCTTTCCACTGGCAACAGTTTTATTAGTATCTTATAGTATCTTCCACACACATTTTGTGCTTATACAAGCTGATATGCTTTTTTCTTTCTTTACACAAATGATACCATGCTCTATATGGGGTTCTATTCCTTACATTTTCATTTAATAATATAACCTGGAAATTTACCCACAGCCATGTCAGAAGCTTTTACATTTTTTAAGGCTACACAGTATTTGTATAGATACACCATAATTTATATAACCAGTCTTCACAAACTGATGGACTTAGGTTACTTCCAAGTCTTTGCTATTATAAATAATACTGCAAAGATTAAACCTTCTCAATTATTTTTTATACCTGTGCAAAAATAACTGTAGTAAACAATCTCAAACTGGGTATTGCTGAATCAAAGGGGAAGAGCATTTTTAATGTTGAGAGCTAATAACAAATGTCCCTTTTTAGGAACTGCACCAATTCACAATCCTACCAGCACTGTAGGCAAGTCCCAGTATCATCACAACGTTGCCCTTCGCAGAATACTATTAAATTTTTGGTTACTTGTCAGTCTGATAAGTGAAATATACATTTTATTTACATTTCCTTTTATGAGGGAAGCTGAGCATCTATTCATTTTGATTCCCTTTTCTATGAATTACTTGTTCACATCCTTTACCCACTTTACTTATCTTTTTCTTAAGCTGTTTTTAAACATCTAAGCTGTTTTCTGGATGTTCTTCACAATGAGATGACTACATAATTCCTCAAATAAAATACTTTGAAAAGAATTGCAAGGAAAGGGGCGCCTCGGTGGCTCAGTCGGTTAGGCGGCTGACTTCGGCTCAGGTCATGAGCTCATGGTTCATGAGTTCGAGACTCGCGTCAGGCTCTGTGCTGACAGCTCGGAGCCTGGAGCCTGCTTCAGAATCTGTGACTCCCCCTCTCTCTCCGTCCCCTCCCCAGCTCATGCTCTGTCTCTCAACTAATAAAGAAACATTTTAAAAAAATTTTTTTAAAGAATTGCAAGGAAGGACACAAGCAGATAATTGTACAACCATGTTCACGGCGCTATTATTCACAAATAGCCAAAAGATGGAACTAACCCAAATATCCGTTGATGGATGAATGGATCAGCACAATGTGGTATACACATATAGTCAAATATCATTCAGCCTTAAAAAGAAAGGAAATTCTGTCACATGCTATAACATGAAGGAACCCTGGGAACATCATGCTAAGTGAAATAAGCCAGTAACAAAAGGACAAATACTGTATGATTCCATTTAAATGAAATATCTAGAGTAGCCAAATTCATAGAGAAAGTGGAATTGTGGTTGCCAATGGCTGTGGAAAGGGGGAAATAGTGTTAATGGCTACAGTGTTACAGTTTTGCAAGATGAAAAGAGTTCTGGAGACATAGGAGTTAAGATTGCACAACAGTGTGAATGTACTTAACACTACTCAATTGCACACCTAAAATTGTTAAGAGGGTCTGGGGCACCTGGCTCACTCAGTCTGTGGAGCATGAGACTCGTGGTCTCAGGGTTGTGAGTTTGAGCCCCATGCTGGGTGTAGATTACTTAAAAAAAAAAAAAAAATCCTCAAGGGATGCCTGGGTAGTTCAGTCAGTTAAGTGTCTGACTCTTGATTTCAGCTCAGGTCATGATCTAGAAGTTCTTGAGTTTGAGCTCCACGTCGGGCTCCTTGGTGGCAGTGTGGAGCCTGATTGGAAGTTTCTCTCTCCCTCTCTCTGCCCCTCCCTGCACACTCTCTCTCTCTCAAAATAAATAAACTTTAAAAAACTGTTTTAGGGGAGCCTGGGTGGCTCAGTCGGTTGAGCGTCCGACTTCGGCTCAGGTCATGATCTCGCAGTCCGTGAGTTCAAGCCCCGCGTCGGGCTCTGTGCTGACCGTTCAGAGCCTGGAGCCTGTTTCAGATTCTGTGTCTCCCTTTCTCTCTGCCCCTCCCCCATTCATGCTCTGTCTCTGTCTCAAAAATAAATAAACATTAAAAAAAAATTTTAAAAAAAACTGTTTTAAATATTTTTTAAAACTTGTCACGGCGCCTGGGTGGTTCAATCTGTTAAGCCTCTGACTTTGGCTCAGGTCATGATCTCATGGTACATGGGTTCGAGCCCTGCATCAGGCTCTGTGCTGACAGCTCAGAGCCTGGAGCCTGCTTTGGATTCTGTTTCCCTTTCTCTGCCCCTCCCCCACTCATACTCTGTCTGTCTCTCTCTCTCTCAAAATAAAGACTAAAAAAAGGTGAACATAAGGGCAGGGAAGCAAAAATAATATAAAAACAGGGAGGGGGACAAAACATAAGAGACTCTTAAATATGGAGAACAGAGGGTTACTGGAGGGGTTGTGGGAGCGGGGGATGGGCTAAATGGGTAAGGGGCATTAAAGAATCTACCTCTGAGGGGCGCCTGGGTGGCTCGGTCGGTTAAGCCTCCGACTTCGGCTCAGGTCATGATCTCACGGTCCGTGAGTTCGAGCCCCGCGTCGGGCTCTGTGCTGACCGCTCAGAGCCTGGAGCCTGTTTCAGATTCTGTGTCTCCCTCTCTCTCTGCCCCTCCCCTGTTCATGCTCTGTCTCTCTCTGTCTCAAAAGTAAATAAACGTTAAAAAAATTTAAAAAAAATAAAATTAAAAAAAAGAAAGAAAAAAAAAAGAATCCACCCCTGAAATCATTGTTACACTATATATGCTAACCAACTTGAATGTAAATTTAAAAAATAAACAAATAAAAAAGAATTTAAAAATTTTTTAAATAAATAAAAATAAATTTAAAAATTTTTTAGTATTTTTAAAAAATTGTCAGGGCACCTGATGGTTCAGTCTTAAGGTTAAGCATCTGACTCTTGATTTCAGCTGGGGTCATGATCTCACCATTCCCGATATGGAGCCCCACATCAGGATCTGTGCTTACAGTGCAGGGCCTGCTTGCGAGTGTCCCCCCTGCCCCCACTCTGTCCCTCCCCTGCTATCGCTCTCTCTCAAAATAAACTTAAAAAAAAAAAAAAACTATTAAGATGGTCAATGTTATCTGTATTTCAGCACAATTAAAAAAATAATATGAGGGGCACCTGGCTGGCTGAGCCCAATATTTCAAGTTTTAGAGAGCTCTGATTTGCTTCCACTTTAATTGGGACACTGAATCATTAAAATATGGTATTTCATGGGAATAGCCATATGCTTACCTCTTTGAAACTACACTACATATAATGCATCCTTCAACTGACCTCTTCATTAAGACAATTGTTTGGAGACTATAGATGCTGGCAAGGATGTGGAGAAACGGGAACCCTCTTGTACTCTTGGTGGGAATGCAAACTGGTGCAGCTGCTCTGGAAAACAGTGTGGAGGTTCCTCAAAAAATTAAGAATAGACCTACCCTATTACCCAGCAATAGCACTGCTAGGAATTTATCCAAGGGATACAGGAGTGCTGATGCATAGGGGCACTTGTACCCCAATGTTTATAGCAGCACTTTCAACAATAGCCAAATTATGGAAAGAGACTAAATGTCCATCGACTGATGAATGGATAAAGAAATTGTAGTTTATATACACAATGGAATACTACTTGGCAATGAGAAAGAATGAAATCTGGCCTTTGGTAGCAACGTGGATGGAACTGGAGAGTGTTACGCTAAGTGAAATAAGTCATACAGAGAAAGACAGATACCATATGTTTTCACTCTTCTGTGGATCCAGAGAAACTTAACAGAAGACCATGGGGGAGGGGAAGGGGAAAAAAAAGTTAGAGAGGAAGGGAGCCAAACCATTAGAGACTCTTAAAAACTGAGAATAAACTGAGGATTGATGGGGGGGTGGGAGAGGGGAAAGTGGGTGATGGGCATTGAGGAGGGCACCTGTTGGGATGAGCACTGGGTGTTGCATGGAAACCAATTTGACAATAAATTTCATATTTAAAAAAAAAAGACAATTGTTTGCAAGCGTGTGTATAGAAGCTAACGGAAATAGCTGTATGCTTAACTCATTAAAAATACATTGTTTTTTAAAAAATGAAAAAAAAAAAGAATATGGTATTTCTTCTCCACTCTTCAAATTATACCTTCCTAATGCCCTAGGAAGCAGTTTGATTATATTCAACATTTTTTTCATTGAGAAGATTCAAAAATAGCTTCTTTTCCCACAATCTTTGAGGCTCTTTCACTTCACTTATTTCTTCCTCCTTGTTGATGAGAATTCAAAACAAAGGAATCTTTCCTCTCATTTTGTTTCTGCCAAGGAACTTAACAATGGACCCTCCCCACTCCACACACAAATCAGGTCTTTTCCAGAGAAAAGAAGCCTCTAGCAGAATTTAAGACAGCTGAAATCTTTCATCATTTATCTGATTTTTGTGCCTCTTTTATAATCTGTATTAGGAGGATAACCTTATTCTCTTTACCAAATGATATACAGCATAATCTATAGATCTCTTCTATTCCTCAGTCCTAGCATTGTCCCCTGTGCTTTCTACCCTAATGTCACTACTCTTTGCACCAAACAAGTATGTATATCTTCCTGATATACACTCTTCAGCTCTCAAATCTTACATTGGATTGTTTTTTAACAAAGACATGTATTTCCATTCCAATAAGGAGCCCATCCTAGCAAATTTTAGTGATATTCACGGTATTGCAGGTATCCTCCCGGAACGGAAACTTGAGACCACACGTTCAGGTACTATGCTTTTGCTACAATTTCTCCCTAAAATCTTTTGGCTGTCTCCTCCATTACTTTGGTTATATATAACACTCTTTCTTCTCAACAGCATCCAATTTCCATAGTGTCAGGAGCAATTTTTCCCTCTTTATAGAATGTTAGTATCCATTCCTCTCAATCACATTTTCTTAATTCCTACTGGGAACTATTTTTCTCAATTCCTCTGAGAGGCAGACTACTTTAGAATGAGGCTGATCATTACCTGGGAAGACAAGAAAAGAAATGGCCTAGCATCTGAGTTATTATCTATGCTTATTAGGAATAAAAGATGAGAGGGAATATATCTTCAGTGGTTAAGTCATGACCACCAGAAACTCAGACTAAAGGTAGGTCAAGGTTAGTACCTGGCCTCGATGGTATTCAAGAAAACATACATGACTATCCCAAAAAGTGGAGACTGCACCATAATGGGACAGTGCAGGTGGATATTCCTCAGAAACCCAAAGGCTGCATCTAGGAAGCTTGGCCGAAGAAATATAGTATAGGTCATGTAACTGGGATCAGGGGTAACTAACAAGAATAGAGTAAGACCTCACTCAACTCCAGGTAGTTGGACCACTGGGCTGATTACCTGGACAGAGCCTAAGGGAGGTGTTTTTTACCCTAAATCCATAGACTCAAGGTGTCTTCTAACTGAAATTCGGCATTTTCCAAAATTGTGCACATAGGCAAAAAAAAAAATAGTTGATTAGCAGCATCTGTGATCCCACATCTATCACATTACAGCTGGTATAGATATCCCAAGATATATTTTACATGCATCACTATTTCAAAATTACAGCATTTATTAGACCTGCTGCTAGATTCTGTCATTTAAAATATTAATGAACACACATTACATTACAATTTTTAAGTATTTTGATAACTTTATTTCACATAACTGGATTCTCATCTAAAAGCCTATGTTTTTTTTCCTAGCTTTATTATTTGTTTATTCCAATTTTACTAAATTCCAGTTAGTTAACATACAGCGTAAAATTAGTTTCAAGTGTAGAATTTAGTGATTCAGCACTTCCATACAATAGCCAGTGCACATCATAACAAGTGCCCTCCTTAATTTCCCTCACCTATTTTACACATCCCGCACCCACCTCCCTTCGCGTAACCATCAGTCTGTTCCCTATAACTAACGGTCTGTTTTGGGTTACCTGGGTGGCTCAGTCAGTTAAGGGTCCAACTTCGGTTCAGGTCATTATCTCACAGTTCGTGAGTTAGAGCCCCGTGTCAGGCTCTGGGCTGACAGCATGGAGCCTGGAGCCTGCTTCAGGAGTCTATGTCTCCCTCTCTCTGCCCCTCCCCTGTGCACTCTCTGTCTCTCTCTCTCTCAAAAATAAACATTAAAAAAAATTTTTTTAAAGTCTATTTCTTGGTTTTCCTCTTTTCTTCTCCCTGTGTTTGTTTTGTTTCTTAAATTCCACACTAGCGAAATCATATGGTATGTCTTTCTTGGATTTATTTCGCTCAGTGTAATACCCTCTAGCCCTGTCCACATGGTTGCAAATGGTAGGATTTCATTCTTTTTTTGTGGCCGAATAATATTCCATTATATACATATGCCACATCTTTTTTTATCCATTCATCAGTTGATGAACATTTGGGATCTTTACATAATTTGGCTATTGTTGATAATGCTGCTGTAAACATCAGGGTGCATGTATCCCTTCAAATTAGCGTTCTTGTACATTTTTGTATCCTTTGGGTAAATACCTCTTGGTACAATTGCTGATCACAGAGTAGTTCTATTTTTAACGTTTTAAGGAACCTCCACACTATTTTCTACAGTGGCTGCACCAGTTTGTATTCCCACCAATAGTGAGTGTTCTCCTTTCTCTGCATCCTTGCCAACACCTGTTGTTTCCTATGTTGTTAATTTTAGCTGTTCTGCCAGATGTTAGGTGGTATCTCATTATAGTTTTGATTTGTATTTCCCCAGTGATGGGTAATGCTGAGCCTTTTTTCATGTGTCTGTTAGCCATCTGTATGTCTTCTTCGGAAAAATGTCTATTCATATCTTCTGCCCATTTCTTAACTGGATTATTTGTTTTTTGGGTGTTGAGTTTTATAAGTTCTTTATATGAAATCCTGTGTATTTTCTGTATTTAAAAACATTTTGGGGCACCTGGGTGGCTCAGTCGGTTAAGTGTCTGACTCCTGCTTTCGGCTCTGGTCGTGATCTCATGATTTGTGAGATCGAACCCCACATCGGGCTTCAGGCTGACAGTGTGGAGCCTGCTTGGGAGTCTCTCTCTCCTCTCTCTGCCCCTCCCCCCTCAAATAAACACTTTAAAAAAACATTCTAGGGTGTCTGGCTGGCTCAGTCTGTAGCATATTGTCAGCAACTCTTGATCTCAGGGTTGTGAGTTGACCCCCACATTAGGTATAGAGATTATCTAAAAATAAAATCTTAAAAAAAAATTCTAAGGAGCTCACAGACTTTATCAGACTGCTAAAGGGGTCTTTATCGTAGATAAAGAATCAAAGAAAATTTGAGGACATGACAGGCATCAAAGTAAATTATTTAAACTAAATTACATAGCCCTTTATAACGCTTTCATTTTCCTTATTCACAATATTCATTCAAATTGCCGACAATTTCTTTAATTCTTCTACAGATTCTTCTAAAAAAACATGGTTTGTTTGTGTTTTTTTCTTAATATATGTAGGCGTCACGCCCAGCATAGAGCCCAACATGGGGCTTGAACTCACACCCCTGAGATCAAGAAATGAGCTGTTACAGTACACTTCATTCAACCTCTCCAGTGATAGATGAAGAAACGTCAAGGGACTTTTTCCTTATACTAAAAGGCATGTGGCATCCTGGCCCTGGTATCCTCTGGTGACAGGAATGGAGACTGAAAGAAACAGTTCCACTAGTTTGTTCTGCATTCCGTTTCACCTCAGTTTGTCTCTGGAATCCATGTTGCTAACATCGTGTGTTTGTTGTTGTTAAAAATAAAAAAAATTTTTTTTTAATTAATTAAAAAAAAAAGAAATTAGCTGAGATCAAGAGTTGGATGCTCAATTGACTGAGCCACCCAGGTGCCCCCAACTGTGTTATTTTCTAAGAGTGGAAGAATCTTAACCTGGGAAAGGCATCTGAAGAGTTCCATCTATACTATCAAAATGGTTCTCACCTGTTTTCTGCCATTTTGAGCCCAGCATCTTCCCCTTGTGGGAAGTGTACTTTCTCTGCCTGGTGGGCTGTCACTCACCCACCACAGGAGTGGACACATGGCCCAGGATGGCCAATATAGTGACTCCTCACCTCTATTTCCTTGCATATAGCAACTGGTCCATACGTGAAGACCCTAACCCAAGCAGAGCCAACCTTTTAGAAAATGACATGGGCTCTTGAAGAGAGGATCCATCTCTCTCTTTCCCAAGACCTAAAACAAAAGGACCACTTAAACCTGGAATAACTGAGGGCACCTGGGGTTCAGTTGGTTAAGCATCTGATTTCAGCTCAGATCATGATCTCACAGTTCATGAGTTCAAGTACCCACATCAGGTGAGCCCTGCTTCTCTCTCTCTCTCCCTCTCTCTCTCTCTGCCCCTCGCTCACTTGTGCCCTCTCAAAAACAAAACCAAACCAAAAAACACTAGAAGAGCTGAGAGGTACTTCTGCTACTGTATGGAAAAAATCTGTGTGAAAATAAGGCCACAAGGGAAAGTGGAGTTGCTCCAACTACGCGTGAAGCCTTTCATCAGCCCAAATGAAACAGTAAATTTTCTTTCGCTTACATCAGTTTGAGGTGAGTTTCTTTCTCCTGCAACTGTAAGAATTCTGAAAACATACACAGGAATTAAGATCATATGTGTTCCTATTTAATGTAATATGAACATTACATGCAGTCAGTCTGCTGGAAAGAAATTCGACCTCATCCACATGTTACCTATGGGACACTGGATAATTTAACCTCTGTGTGTCTCAGATTCCTCATCTGTAAAATGTATACTAGGAGGAACTACTTCACAGGACTGTTGTGAGAATTAAATGAGTTTTTATGTGTAGAAGTGCTCACCATCAACAGCTGGGTGCCTCAGTCAGTTAGGCATCCAACTCTTAATCTCGGCTCAGGTCACAATCTGATAGTTCTTGAGTTCGAGCCTCACATTGGGCTCTGCACTGATGGCACAGAACCTGCTTAGGATTCCGTCCCTCCTTCTCTTTGCCCCTCCCCTGCTTGCCCTCTCCCTCTCAAAATAAATAAACTTTAAAAATAAATAATTTACTGGGGCACCTGGGTGGCACAGTCAATTGAGCATCATCCGACTTCGGCTAGGGTCATGATCTCACAGTTCAAGGGTTCAAGCTCCATGTCGGGCTCTGTGCTGACAGCTCAGAGCCTGGTGCCTGCTTTGGATTCTGTGTCTCCTTTTCTCTCTGCCCTCATCCTCCCCACCCACTTGCACTTGGTCTCTCTCTCAAAAATAAATAAAGCAGTTAAAAAAAATAATAATAAATAAATGTTAGCCATTAACATCTCTTAATCACTAAGACCCTTAACATCATAAATTAGATTCTATATTTAAAATTTTTTTTAATGTTTATTTTTGAGAGAGAGCATGAACAGGAGAGGGGCAGAGAGAGAGAGAGGGACACACAGAATTGAAAGCAGGTTCCAGGCTCTGAGCTGTCAGCACAGAGACGGACACAGGGCTCAAACCCTCGAATCGCGAGATCATGACCTGAGCTGAAGTCGGACGCCCAACCAACTGAGCCATCAGGCACCCCTAGATTCTATATTTAGATAAGGAGAAAACACTCCATAAATTCAAAGAAATATATTACAAATTCAGAATAACAGTACCTGACATGGGGAAGTTTAATTGCAATAGGCCCACACCGCTCACAGGTATGGATTCTATCTCATTTCCCACCTTCTTAAACCACCAAGAGATCCAAAAAGATATCTGATGCACAAAAGAAGAGGTAAAAAGTACTGGCACTTTGTGAATGAATATTAGAAAAAAGATTTTTCAATATGACTTCCATTACCTTTCCAAATATATGTCCCTCAATCTTTCCCTGTGTTTATTCAAAACTGTACCAAAATAATCAGTGTGAGGTCTGAAGATCGTTCACACACTGACACCTATCGAGTAGAAAACTCAACATCAATGGGAGCCACACCTGAGATTTTGGAGCTTCAAGTAGTGATCTTGGCTCAGACACTAACAAGCTGTGAGTCCTTACGCTTATTAACCTGTTACCAAGAACACAAGGAGTTGAAAGACATGCTCTTAAAAGGAACTTATAGTCTAACTGGGAGAGATAACCAACAACAAAAAAACTAAGACCTAAAATTCAAAGTGCAAGGACCAAATTCAGTGATGGAAGAGAACCATGTGGGTTAAGAGGGAGGGACGGCTCCCTGTGGAAACCACGCCCTGATGAAGCTGTCAGGAATGGACAGCAGAGAGTAAGGAAAATGAACTTTCTAGGTAGGGAAGTGTAAGAGGGTTTCTTTGATTGGAGGTTCATGTTGAGACTAGATACAGAACTTGGGAATCCTTTAAACATTTAAGGGCAAAAATATCTGCTTTTAACTTACTACCCAAAATGTAACAATTTCCAAGTACGTAGCCCAATTTTTTTAATAAGCCCTACCCCCAACAAGGGGCTCAAGCTGACCACCCCAAGATCAGGAGTCATATGCTTTACCGACTGAGCCAGCCAGGCACCCTGCTATTTAGCACAATTTTAAACAAACCCACCTGCTGTCTTTTTCTCCCCCCCCCGTAGACCAGCGTTCCTTTATTTTGGCTAAGCGCATGCCTTGTCTGCTCCCATTCTGTCAGCAGCACCTGCTAAGCTGCAAACATCGAAAGGAAGGGGGCTGGAAACAAGAGCCGTAACGTCCGCTGCCCTCAAGGACTCTATTAGATTTAAGCCAGAGAACAAATGCAAGGAGCCTCTTAAATGTATGGTTTCAGAGGTCGTGGGACATAGAGGTAGGCCGTTTATTGGGGCAAGCGTGATGGCACACACGGGCTTGAGGCATGCTTGTAAATCAGCTGTTCTGGAAGGACAGCCTTGAGCCTGCCCTTGCTGACAAGGCAACCAAAATCTGCTTCAGGGACTTTTTTTCATTTTTCTTTTTGCTTTTTTTTTTAATGTTAGGAAATCATGCTGCCCAACCAGTCGTTCAGCTCTTCCTCAGTAACAGTTTTTGATGTACCTGGTTGCTCAGACTCCACGTTTTCTTCCATTGCAGGTGGTTCTGCAGGACCTTCTTCTTGGACCACCTCCCCATCTGTCTCAGATTTTCGGTCCCGAGGTGTCTGGTCTGCTAAGATGTTCTCTCTTTTACAGGCACGTCTAAACTAAACGGCAGATCTACTTCTTCCTCCGAGTGGTGTGCGGCTGACTGCAGTGGGGCAGCGGGTTCCTAAGAACCCTACAAGGATCCAGGCTTGGGCTATCCTTCCCCAGGTGCCTGGGGCAGCCAGCAGCAGATTTCAGCTCAGAGACGGATCCCTTTCCTCCAGGCCCCAAGGGCCCTTTTAAGTGCCTCCCCAGTCCCTTGGTTTCATCATTTCTCTTTGGTTTCACCTGAGGAAGCTCCAAAGGAAGGGTGGCCTGGACCGATTCAGCAGCAACATGGAGGTGGAGTGAGACAGGCAGTTCTCGAAGGGCTCAAACCAATGACTCACAGTCCACAGAAAATGAATTGTTTTGGACATAAAGCTTCACCACCCCACTCTTTCTCCTCAACAAACCGTTACTGTGAGAATGAGTCCCCCGCAGAGCTGAGAACACCAGAGTCTGGCCCTGTGATTCTCCACTATCATTATCGACCTCTTTTTCAATATCTTAATATCCATCCCAGTTTGGAAACTATCTTTCTTTTAGATCTCCGCATCACTGTCACCTTCAACAGGCACTCGGGCGCTGGGGCACCGGACTGCTCACCTCCCCAGAGCCCCAAGGAAACAGGTTGCTCTGAGGTGCCACCAGCATCGGAGGCGGGGGGGTGGGGGGGGGTGAGTGAAGGTGGGGAGGGGAGCGCAGGATCCTTCCGATGTCCTTTTTTAAAAAGGTTTTTTAGTTGTGGTAAAATACACGTAACATAAAATTTATCACCGTAACCATTGTGTTTTAAGTTTATTTTGAGAGTGAGCCTGCAGGGGAGGGGCACAGAGAACGGGAGAGAGAATCCCAAGCGGGCACCGCACAGTCAGCACAGAGCCCAAGGGGCTGGAACTCATCAACTGTGAGATCGTGACCTGAGCCGCTTTAAAGTATACGGTTCAGAGGCATTAGATATGCTAACACTGTTGTGCAACTAATCACCGAAACTTTTCTATCTAGCAAAACTGAAACTCTATACCCACTGAAGGACTCCCCATATCCCTCTCTCCCTAGCCCCTACCTTCCGTTGCCATGAACTTGCCTCCTCTAGGTATCTAAGTGGAATCAAGCACTATTTCTCTTTTGGGACTGCCTTATTTCACTCAGCATGTCTTGCTGTCCTTTTATGCCTCATGTCAAAGCCTGTCTCCAAGTTGTACTCTGTCCTCACGGTAGTTCCTTTGTCTTCACATACTGAACTGTCTCATGTAATTTTAAGTACGTCCTCCAAAAAGTTTTAAGCATTTCCTAAGAGGCTATAGGAGGCACATATTCTCTCTGAAAGAGGCACATCTCCTCTCTAAAACATCAATGACTTACATCTACACCAAACCCACAATTTTTCTGACAAAACTATATAAAAGAGAATAAATTAATAACCTTGTGCCCTTTCTGTACACACTTTCAAAAATCAGCAAATCTTCCCAAATCATTCCTCCACAAATTCATCCCAGCCACTCCTAATAACTGGCAACCTATAACGTTTCTCCTTTCTGGTAGAACTTACTTACTTTCTGGGTCATATTCATTTCACACTGAATAATATGTCTACCTTATTATTTTTTAACGTACTCTCCATTAGAGACAATGTATTGTTGCATATTTCCCAACAAAAGGGTAAGGTAGGGAAAGTACCATAAACTTTTAAAATAAACTTTGAAGTGCTAAGCATACAACAAACATTCTACTAAAGTATATGATAAACTGACTTTAATAAATCAAAAAGAAAAAAACAAAACCACCAGAAAATGGTAACAACTCTAGTTTTATTGTTGAACATTCACATCTTACAAAAATAATTAAGAATTGAGATGATCCAAGAAGTCTGTTTAAATCCATAACTTAAAGGTAAAAACAATATTGTTCTGCAGGGTTGAGATTCAATTAAGACTGGGATGCCTGGGTGGCTCAGTCGGTTAAGCATCTGACTTCAGCTCAGGTCATGATCTCACAGCCTGTGAGTTCAAGCCCCAGTCTGTGAGTTCAAGCCCCGTGTGGGGCTCTGTGCTGACAGCTTGGGAGCCTGGAGCCTGCTACGGATTCTGTGTCTCCCTCTCTCTGCCCCTCCCCTGCTCACACTCTCTCAAAGATAAACATTAAAAAATTTCAATTAAGATTGAATTAGATTCAATTAAGTATTCATAGTGAAATTCAAAATTAAACTTAAAAGGTTAACCAGGGCACCTGGGTGGCTCAGTCAGTTAAGCATCCGAGTTCAGCTCAGGTCATGATCTCAAGGTCTGACAGCTCAGAGCCTGGGGCCTGCTTTGGATTCTGTGTCTCCCTCTCTCTCTGCCCCTCCCCTGTTCATGCTCTGTCTCTCTCAAAAGTAAATGAGCATTAAAAAATAGTAAATAAAATAAATAAAAAATAATTCTTCCTTTAAAAAAAAAAAAGGTTAACTGGTATAAGAACAGAGTACTATATCTTCCAAAGAAGTAGAAAAGAAAATATGGAGAGAGAAAACAAAACAAAATCCAATCTCAATCCAAAAAAAGTCAAGAAAGGAAGAGAAAAAAAGCACAGAAAGTACAAAGTATAAAATGGTAGAAAAGGTCCAAATCTATTCATTCAACTGTTATATTATGGGAAGCCTATTGAAAGCCAGATACTGTTTTAGGCACTAGGAATACAGCAGTAAACAGAACAAAAATATCTGCCCTCATGAAGCTTCTATCCTAGTGGGGGGAACACAGTAAGCCAGATAAATGAATAAACCACATGGCATGTCATATAATGAACGGGAAGCACACGGACAAAGAGGGCAATGGAGATGGAAGGATATGTCGGAGAAGACCTCCCTGACAAGGTAAAATTCCAAAAACTAGAAGGGAGGTAAGGGTCGGAACCATATAGACAGACGGAGGGACTGGAGAGACTTCCAGGCAAAAGAACCCCAAGTGCAAATATCCTGAGGTTGGGATGTGCTTGAGGAGGCTTGAGAAGTAGCAAGAGAGATCAGAGGTAAAACAGGAGGGGATCATACAGGACTCTGGGGGTCACTCTACCAGCTTTGGCTTTTACTCTTGAATGAAATGGGCATTCTTTGGAGGATTTTTTTTTTTTTTCTTTTTCTGTTTCTTTTTTAAGTAGCCCTCACACCCAGTGGGGAGCCTGAACCCACCACTCTGAAATCAGCACCTGAGCTGAGATCAAGAGTCGGGAGGCTTAACGAACTGAGCCACCCAGGCACCCCAGTAGTCCATGGAGGATTTCTTGAGAGGAGGGCAAAAATTTGATTTTTTTTTTTTTTTTAGGAGGATCACTCTAGATGCTGTAATGAAAAAAGAATGAAAGAAGAAAAAGCAGATTAGTTAGGTGGCTATGCAGTAGTCTGGGTGAGAAGGGACTGGGAGTCCGGACAGATTCCGAAGGTGAAATCCATACAATTTGCTGGCAGATCGTAGGTGTGGTGTGTGAAAGAGATGAGTCATGGATGGCTCCAAAAGTTTGGGCCTGAACAAAGGTCTCAGTAATGACAATGAATAAGTACAAAAACCTGCCTGTCAAAAGGCAGAGACTGTTGCCGTGGATTTTTAAAAATCCCCAGCGATAGCTGTTTATAAAAGCATACAGAAAGGTTAAAACTAAAACGATGCTGAGACAAATATCAAATGACAGCGGCCTTGGCTAGGTTAATGTCAAACAAGTCTGCTCCCTGAATCTTTATCTCCCCCGTCTCTACCTTAACAGTCTGGCATTTGTGAACCCTGTCTTCCAACGAGACTGTTGTTTCTTTGGGGACAGGGATGTCGCACCCTCCTGTGCACCCACCCACAACTCGGAACAGTCCGCAGTTGGTGGTAAACACTATTTCAAAATGTTAAATGTTCTCCACCTACCACACGTTATTCCTCCTCCTCCACAAATGTTAAATGATTCGGAATTTCAGGGCTGTTTCTCTAACCTGAGCTATTTCACCTCGTCCAAAGTGACCCGCCAGCAAGGCTTCCCGGTAAAGGGATGGACGGCGCTGCCAGTGCGGCTCCCTCGCCCGCTCGCCGGCCCGGACTCCCTACAGCCGGCGCGTCTGGGTCTGGTCGAGGCGGCAGGGAGCAGGCAACGCCCGACTCTTGACCACCTAAGAAGTTTCTAGGAAAGGACTAAACGACCGAAGCATTGCAGGGTGACGCACCGGCCACTGGCCGGCCACGAACGCTTGGCTCCCGCAGCCCCTCAGCCCCTCCGAAGCTCACCTGCAGGCAGAGAGCCCGGGGGGTCCGGACACCGACCCTCGCACGCGCCAGGCAGCAGAGGAGCTTCCGGTCCTGGCCGGAAGTGCTTCCTTAGGGAGACAGGAAGTCCCACCTCCGCTGGGTGGGCGGTGGCAGCTGGAGCTTAGGCGTGGCTATAGCGAGCAAGGGGCTTCGGAGTCGGAGGTTTGGTCCACCCACCCAAACCTGGGCAAGCTCCCCGCCCCTCTGCTGCCCGGGTGATTCCATGTTTGTTGAGAGTCTACCAAGTCGGAGGCGTGTGGTCACAGATAAGAAGATAGTGTTGATGCCTCAAAAACTAAGAGGATAATAATAATAATCAACCAGGTAAAATAGGCAGAATGAAAGTAAGTACAATCATAGAAAAAGCAAATTCCATAGGTTTGTTAATTTCTAAGCGTCAGGTTTCTATGTAATTAGCTCAGTGGTGTGTTATGAGGATCAAATGAGATGACACAAATAAACATTGAGCAATGGGGTCTGGTACATGATTAAAGCACACATAGCTGTGGTGTTGGTATCATTGGTTGAAAATAAGAAGCCTTTATCCCCCCCCCCGCACAAGGGGAAATTGAATAACAACTAAGGGAGGTAGCATTCATGCTTACTGTTAAAGTTGAGAAGAATTTCAGTACATAGAGAGATATCCATTGTGAATCTGTAAACAACTGCTTTTGTTGATTAATGAAAGGACATGGGATGAAAAACCTTGCTCCCTAAAACAGAACTCTCAGAAGTTTGTTGTTTGAAATCCTATCAGTGAGAATGGAACATCCCTCTCCTGCCTGGCAGAGCTAAGCCATGTGGATCATTTTGGCACTTTTCCAGTCCAGGTATAGAGCTTCAAATAAGGGGTTTTCAGATACAACATTCCACGTTTATTTCAACTTTGTAGTTTTCAAGAGTTCCAGACCTTAGAGTCTGCTTCATAGCCCAGACCAGAGCCTGCTTAATTCTTACCTATACTGCACCCAATCCTATGCTATCAGTCTCTTCCCCTGCCTCTGCCTTTTTTTTTTTTTTTTTTTTTTTAAGTTAGACATCCTGCCCCTCTGGTGTGTGTGTGGTCTTACTTGTTTCAGCAACTAAATAAACCTTTGTTAGACTATAGGCTTGCTTTTGAATGAACCTTATCACTATTGTGAACAAGGTTCTTAGACTCATGAAAGTTGGAGGACACTTTTATTTTGTTTTTAAGGTTTATTTATCTTTGAGAGAGAGAGAGAGAGACAGAGAAAGAGAGCATGCAAGCAGGGGAGTGTGGGGGGGGGGCGGGGGGAGATAGAGGATCTGAAGCAGGCTCTGTGATGTCAGTACAGAGCCCACAGTGGGGCTCAAACTCGAACCGTGAGATCATGACCTAAGCCCGACAGACACTTAACCCAGTCAGCCACCCAAGTGCCCAAAGAACTCCAAAGAATTCTTCTAGTCTCTTCTTCCTTCCGTAAAGGAGTTCCTTACTGCTTTGATTGCTCCCTCCGTGATTATCTATCTTTGCCTATTGTTCTTCTTGTGCTACCTACTCTCTCTGTGTCTACATCTACTTTCTTGATTTTTGTTATTGGAAGGCTGACAACTATTTTAATACAGAAATCATTTGGAGTTATGGGGTAACTTGATAGAAGATCAAGGTCAGGTAAACCCACTAAATACCAGGAGATATATTTGATTTCATTAGTGTCTAAGTAGACAGCATGAAAGTTAAGTCTACACCCAGATATTTGGTCAAACACTCGTCTAGATATTGCTGTGAAGGAGTGTTTTAGATGAGATAAACAGTTGAATCAGTACACTTTGGGCAAACCAGATTGCCTTCCATAATGTGGGTGGGCCTCATCCCATCACTTGAAGGCCTTTAGAGAAAAAAGTCTGACCGCCTCAGAGGAAGAGAGAATTCTGCCTCCCTGGAAGCACATGGCCATGAAACAGGGAGAAAGTATCAAGGTTCTTACCACAAGAAAAAAGCAAGGAAATGACTTCTGGGTAGGTAAACAACACCAGGCATAGATTCAATTCGATATCTTCTCAAATCTCTCCAATGATACTGTTTAAGGTTATGGTTTGTCTTATTTTAAGGTTTTCTGTGTTCCCTTAATTATTCCTGTCCCGTCTAAGGTAAATTTTTCTATATTTTCTTGTTTTGTTGTTGCTTCTTTTTTAACCTCGGTTTTCTCTGTTATACAGCAGGTACTCCATAAATATGGGAGTTTCCAGCTGTCCATTTATATTACAGAACGAGGCAGTAGAAACGCTAAATGGGAGCAAGTGGGAGCTCAGCTCCTGTGAGCAGGGCTGCCTGATGGTAAGTCTCATTGTCATGTGAATGGGAAAGGAACAGCCATCAAACTTCCGGAAGGCTCTCAAATGCCCAGTAGAAGAGTGTGGCTCTTTGACACCAGCACCTCTGCCAGTTGCCCAAATTCATCCCGGAAACTGACTTCTAGTTCTCTAGAGAAGATGTCTTCCTCTTTTGCTTAAGGACGTATACCTGGCAATGATGATTTAGTTTCCCTACTGGGCACAAGAAGGAGGTAGTGGCGGGGGGCGGGGGGGGGGAGGGGGGTGTTCATCCTTTTGTTTACAGCCCATCAATTAATTTCTGTTTTCATCCATATTTATCCCTTCAAACCTCTGTGTTGACAAGTATAGCACTGTTCCAGTTAGTTTCCTATTGCTGCTCTAACAGATTATCACAATCTTAGTGGCTTAAAACAACATATATTTATTATCTTACAGGTCTGAAGAAGTACAACACTTCTCACTGGGCTAAAAGCAAGGTGTCAGCAGGGCTGTGTTGCTATCTGGAGGCTCCAGGCAAGAATCTGTTTCCTTGCCTTTTCTGGTTTGTAGGGGCCACCTGTATTCCATGGCTCATGGTCCCCTTCCTCCATCTATACAGTCAGAAATGGTGGGTTGAGTCCATTCCACATCACTGTGACTTTGTTTGTAGTCTCACATTTTCTTTGACTCTCCCCTTCTGCCCCCTTCTTCCACTTAGAAAAATTCTTGAAATTACATTGTTCCACCTGGACAATTCATCTGATTAGCAACTTAATTTCGTCTGCAGCCTTCGTGCCCTTTGCCATATACCTACCATATTTACAGTTCTGGGGATGAGGACATGGACATAATGGTGGGGGCATTATTCTGCATATGGCTTTACTGAGCCTGTTGCATCCTGTGTCAGCCACAACCACTTCTCTGCATATATTTAGCTATGGCTTTATCTGCACGGCTTTCATCAGTCAGTAATCTGCTGTGTGTATTCTGGAATCTCTCATCCACTAACAGAGCCCTTCCTTTAAAAAAAAATTTTTTTTTAATGTTTATTTATTTTTGAGAAAGAGAGAGAGAGAGAGAGAGAGAGAGAGAGAGAGAGAGTGCAAGCGGGGGAGGGGCAGAGAGAGAAGGAGACACAGAATCCAAAGCAGGCTCCAGGCTCTGAGCTATCAGCACAGAGCCCGACGTAGGGCTCGAACTCACAAGCAGCTGTGAGATCATGACCTGAGCCAAAGTTGACTGAGGCACCTAACAGAGCCCTTCCATTCTCAATGTTATTTCGATATTTTTAGCCTTTTTATTTCTTTTACTTTCCTTGTAGTATTCTCCCAAATTGAAAAAAAGAATGAATACTAGCAGAAAAATTCATCTCAGGCAGACTTGGGGCCACTTTCCCAGCTTTTAGATTTAAGAAGCGCCTGAGGGCGTCTCATCTCCAAGCTTCATAGACACTGTTGACAGCTTTATTGTTAAAGCTGACAAAGATCCTTCAAAGTCTGACATGTTTCTGCTTCCTTGCCATGGGAATGTTGCTATGAACATTTGTGTACGAGGTTTTGCATGGATATTTTTTTTTTTGCATTTTCCTTGGGGTAGTGGATTGAATGTGTCCTCAAAAAATTCATGCAGAAGGGAGTGGGGATGTTACTGTCTGGTCCATCCTCTCTAGAGTCTTGCTCATCCCCAGGAACGTTACCCACAATCATGGGAACTTCTGGTTTTTGCTCCCTTCCCAGAATCTCTCCTCTCTTCTTTTCTCTTTGCCCTGAAAGTCACTGCTCCTTTTTTCTGTGCCCTTCTTCCCGGACACCTAGACTGACCTCATCAATAGACTCAGGTTTCAGGAAAATTAATTCAGAAAAGGAAGTATCTTCCAAGAAATTTCTTTTAGTCCTAGAATCATAATACTTCCCAGAGGTGAAAAAGCGCAAAATGGCATGGGTACCTTTTTGGAAGTAAGGATGGAAAAAATAGAGGTGGAAGAACACAAGTATCTCAAAAAAAGTATTTTGTTAATATCTGTATCTGTAAATATCTATATCTACATCTATATGTCCTTATAATATATAGTTTTGCTCCACTCAATCACAGAATGTGATTTAATCAACTTTTTTCTATTATAGATGCTGCTGCAATAAATATACTTTTATAGGGGCACCTAGGTGGCTCAGTTGGTTAAGCGACCGACTTTGGCTCAGGTCATGATATCACAGTTCATGGGTTCAAGCCCTGCATCGGGCTCTGTGGTGACAGCTTGGAGCCTGGAGCCTGCTTTGGATTGTGTGCCTCCCTTCTCTCTCTGCCCCTCCCCTGCTTGTACTCCATCTCTCTCTCTCAAAACTAAAGAAAAACATAAAAAAAAAAAATATATATATATATACTTTTGTATACATTTTGTACATCTGAGGGAGTATATCTTAAGTATATAGTCCCTTCTCAAAATGTAAAACAAGGTCACCATATGAGTTAGCAATGCCACTTCTAGGATTTACCTGTCACTGTTGGCTTGAGCTGCTATAACAAAATACCACAAACTGAGTGGCTTAAACAACAGAAGTTTATTTTCTCACAGTTCTGAAGTCCAAGGTTAAGGTGCCAGCCAGTTTGATTCCTGGTGAGAACCTCTCTCCTGGCTTGCAGATGGCTGTCTTCTCACTGTGTCCTCACATGACATAAAGAGAGAAAATAGTTCTCTCTGTCTCTTCTTATAAGGACACTAATCCTGTTGGATCAGGTCCCCACCCTTATGACCTCATTCAAGTTAATTACTTCCATAAAGACCCTATCTCCAAATACAAAATAATGGAGGTTGAGGCTTCAAAATAGGAGTTTTGGGGGAACATTATCCAAAAGAAATGAAAAAATACACCCACACAAAAACTTATATGCAAATGTTCCTAGCAACATTACTCATAAGAGCCAAAAAGTAGGAACTACCCAAATGCCCATCAATTGACAAGCGGATAAACAACATGTGGTATATCTATATGATAGACTGTTATTCAGACTTACAAAGAAATGAAATTGTGATACAACACGGATTAACCTTGAAAACACCATGTTAAGTGAACAAAGCCAGTCACAAGAACTATGTAATATATTGTATGATTCCACTTATATGAAATGTGCAGGATAGGTGAATCTACAGACAGAAGACAGATTTATGGCTGGCCAGGGTGGGGGCTAGGAAGTGAAGTGGACAGAAAATGAAGAGTGAATCGTAACACGGATGGGGTTTCTTTTAGGGAAGCAAAAATGTTCTAAAATTAGATTGTGGTGACGGTTACATAACTCCATGAATATAATAAGACCCACTGAATTGTATGGTGTGTGAATCAAAAAAGCAGTTTCAAAAGATACATACATTCCTAAAAGTGGAGTGTCCAGGGATCAGTGCAGAACCCACTATGCCTAGGTGAACTCATTCAGTCCCACGGCTCTATACATCATCTGCATGTCAGTGACACAATTCCAACTTCCTGCCTTGCTTGATCTCTCCTGTGAACTCTCTCTTGCCTTGTGCATGCAAATGCCTTCTTGACATCTCTTCTCGGATAGCTCATAGGCATCTCTAATTTTCCCCCCAAAATGCTGTTCCTCCTCTTGTCTTCCTAAATCCAAGTTATGGTACCGCTATCTACTCAGTTTCTTTAAAAATCCAGTGATCATCCTTGATTCCTCTTTTCATTAACTCTACATGCTATCCACCAGTAATTCCTGTTAATTCCACTTAAACTAACCCCAGCTTGACCTTTTTGCACTGTGTGCCCTGCTCCCACCCTTGTTTTAGCTACCATTGTCTCTCATGGGATACTCTGACACTGTTCTCAGGGGTCTCCTTATGTCCTCTCATAGACACCTATAAATTCCTCATCTACTCAGATGCCAGAATGGTCTTTTATAAATGTAAATTAAATATAGTTCCTCCCTTTCTTGAAACCCTCTATTGGCTGCCCAGTTGCATTTAGATGAAAAGCTAACATCCTGAGGCACCTGGCTGCCTCAGTCGGTAGAGCATGCGTGCGACTCTTGATCCCGGGGTTGTAAGTTCAAGCCCCATGTTGGGTGTAGAGATCACTTAAAAATAAAATCTTACCTCTCTCAACTCCACTTCATCATACTCAGTGTGTGGTTGGTGTATTTTCAGAGAGAGAGGCGGGCCCTCCTAATGCACTTCAGACCAGCCCGAGTGGCCTCTGTTCCTAGGATTACAACAGCTTCTATATGCATCAGGAGCGTTGTGTCAGATGAATCCACCACCCCCCTCCTGCTGTTTTCCCTTTTCCAAGGGAAAAGGCCAAGGCCTCTTTTGATGGCATGTCCAAGACCTACAGCTATCTCACCCCTGGCCTCTGGAAAGAGACTGTGTTCTTCAAGTCTCCCTATCAGGAATTCGATGACCATCTTGTAAAGACCCATACCAGAGTCTGTGTGTGGAGGACCCAGGCTCCAGCTATGGCCACCACATAGTTCTATACTAGACAAATGCAGTGAAGGGCACCTGGGTTGCTCAGTCGGTAGGCATCTGACTTTGGCTCAGGTCATGATCTCACAGTTTGTGGGTTTGAGCCCCGCGTCAGGCTCTGTGCTGACAGCTCGGAGCCTTGAGCCTGCTTCGGATTCTATGTCTCCCTCTCTGTCTGGCCCACCCCTGCTTGTACTCGTACATGCTCTCTCTCTCTCAAAAATAAACATTAAAAAAAAAAAAAGTGAATTAAAGCTCGTTAAAAAGATAATAAAATAAAATAAAATCTTAAAGAAAAAAGCTAAAACCCTTACTCTGGTTTACAGAGTCCTTCGTGATCTGGCTCCTGCATCATCTTGTACATATTGGCAAAGCTCTTTCTCACCTTAAGACCTTTGTACTCCCTTTGCTTCGATTGCTCTGCACCAGGATTATAGTCTGGCTAACTTCTTGGCATTCAGAACTGAGCTTAAATGCTACTTCCTCAGAGAGGTCTTCCGCAAACACCTAATGTAAGTAGCCAGCTTTTAAAAATTATTTTATTGCTAATATTTCTTGCTTATTGGTGCTTTCATGACTTGTAAGACTTTTAATATTTGAATAGATAATACATTCACATGCTTCAAAAGTCAAAAGTCATACGTGGGTGTACAGTGAAAAATCTCTCTTGTTACTCCTATTTCCCAGTTTCTGTTCCTCACTTCCACGTTTGGGATAATTTAGTAAATATTTTTCTTTTATGCCATGCTTTTTCACACAATGGCAATTTCTTGTACAATCTCTTAAGCTACGGTGGTGTCTTGTTTTTCTCTTTCTATAGCTCGAATATCAGCTTACCTTAAGAACAAAGGGAGGGGTGCCTGAGTGGCTCCGTCGGTTAAGCATGGGACTCTTGGTTTTGGCTCAGGTCACCATCTCACAGTTCGTGAGTTCGAGCCCCACGTGGGGCTCTGTATTGATGGCACAGAGCCTGCGTGGGATTCTGTCTCCCTGTCTCTCTGCCTCTCCCCTGCTCACTCTTTCTCAGAAATAAATAAATAAACATTAAAAAAAAAAAAAAAAGAACAAAGGGAATTGCTTGAAGGAAGCACTAGGTTGAGGTTTACGTTCTGGACAAATAACCAAGATAGAAGAAGAACCAGAAAAGAACTGTAATGGCAAGTACTGTTTAGTCATTTGGTCAGAGTCTGCTGCCAGATGAGTGTATTCCAGCAGTTTTTTCCACTCAAGAATCCCCCTGGAGACAGAATCCAACTGGCCAGGAGTAGGTCATGCATTACCCTTTGGCCATAGCAGGACAGTAAGAGGAAGGACATAGCAGTCCCCTGGGACCCTTTGGCTTCTGTACTGGAAGGCAGGACGCTTTGGCTATATCCAACTGTGGAGCAGTAGTTTGCCAAAAGGAAACAAACATGATGAGGAAGAATTAGGGTGGGAGAGGGTTGCCGTAGCCATGTGCAACTGCTACAGTTTTATCCCTGTGTCTAACTCCCTCCTCGGAGGCACTGCTGGCAGGACCTCCACTGGCTTTGCCCAGCACTCAGGGAGACCAACAAACAGGTGTTTGTCAGCTATAACCATCAAAGCACAGACAGTGGCCAGTGGCTTCACGTTACCTGTAGAAAGTACGATCAAGGAAGGAGGTGGCTTTCCCAGAAAAGTTCTGGCAGAGTGCCAGAAGTGAGGACTTGTAAGTTATGTACAATATACATTTAAATAAATGGATTGAGGGGTACCCACGTCGCTCAGTCGGTTGGGCTCCTGACTCTTGATCTCAGCTTAGGTTTTTTGTTTTTTTATGTTTGTTTGTTTGTTTGTTTTTTTTCAACGTTTATTTATTTTTTTGGGACAGAGAGAGACAGAGCATGAACGGGGGAGGGGCAGAGAGAGAGGGAGACACAGAATCGGAAACAGGCTCCAGGCTCTGAGCCATCAGCCCAGAGCCTGACGCGGGGCTTGAACTCACGGACCGCGAGATCGTGACCTGGCTGAAGTCGGACGCTTAACCGACTGCGCCACCCAGGCGCCCGTTTGTTTGTTTTTATTTTTGAGAGAGACAGCGTGAGTGGGATAGGGGTAGAGAGAGAGGGGAACAGGATCTGTGCTGACAGCGGTGAGCCTGATGTGGGGCTTGAACTCATGAACCCTGAGATCATGACCTGAGCTGAAGTTGGATGCTCAACCAACTGAGCCACCCAAACACCGCTCAGCTCAGGTCTTGATCTCAGGGTAGTGAGTTCAAGCCCTATGTTGGGCTCCCTGCTGGGGCTTGACACCTACTTAAAAATAAATCAATGGGACGCCTGGGTGGCTCAGTCAGTTAAGCCTCCAACGTTGGCTCAGGTCACGATCTTGCAATTCATGAGTTCGAGCCCTGCTGTCAGTGCAGAGCCCCCTTTGGATCCTCTGTTACCCCCCCGCCCCCCTCTGCCCCCTTCCCCACTCACTAGTGTGTGTGCTCTCTCTCAAAAAAACAAAACAAAAGACCCCCAAATAAATAAATGATTGAATTCCAAAAACAACAATAAAGGCCTCCCCTATAGCTAGTTTATGCTTTGTTTTACATACGTAACACTATAACAAAAGTAACCTAGGTCAACAGTAGAGGCCCGGGATAATTGTTTTTCTTTTATTTAGTTAGTTTTTTGTTTTTCATTGGTTTGCCTTTTGTTTTTGTTTTTCTTTTAAAGGAGATGGTACATTATTCAAGTTGGAGAAACACTGTCATAAATTCCTACTAAAGAAATGTTTTCCAGTTGGCTTACAATGCAGTCAGCCCCTTACAATCAGTGAGCAACAGGTAGGCTGAGAATAACAAAGAGACCCTTTATTGAGTTAGTCCTATGCTTTTTAATGGCTACTTATTACCTTAGTTACCCAAAGACCACATTTAAACTTTACTTCGTAAGGTCTCTACTAAATACTTAGCCCATTCTCTTACTCGTTTTCTATCTGGGTGGAGGGAGTAGTTTATTTCTTCATGTTACATCATTACTATTATTATTTATCAGAAAGGCATTTTGACTTGAAAAAAAGTTTTTGGCAGGGGAATACAACTTTAAGTTGGAATTTGGACATAGAACAAATTTAATGGGTGGCAGAGGAACATTTCAGATACAAGCATATGAGTACAGGCTTCAGAGTGGGAATGTGGGGGCGCCTGGGTGGCTCAGTCCGTTAAGTGTGACTCTTGACTTGGCTCAGGTCATGATCTCACAGTTTGTGAGTTCTAGCCCCACATTGATCTCTCTGCTGTCAGTGTGGGGCTTGCCTCAGATCCTTGGCCTCCCTCTCTCTCTGCCCCTCTCCCGCTTGTGTGCTCTCTCTCAAAAATAAATAAACACTAAAAAAATTATAAAGTGGAAATGTGTATAATGTTTGTAGGTGGGGGAGGACGAAATTGACGGGCTCAGGTTAAGTAAAGGCATAGTGGGAGATAAGTCCAGAAACTGATTATAGAGAGCTTTGACTGTGAAGCTGAAATGTTTGACCTATATGGATATGAGTTTTGGGGCACCTGGGTGGCTCATTTGGTTAAGCGTCCAACTCTTGGATTTGGTTCAGGTCATGATCCCAGGGTTGAGGGATCAAGCCCCCCACCTTGGGCTCCACACTGAGCGTGGACCCCACTTAATATTCTCTCTCTCTCTGCCCTTTCCTCCCCTCCCCTGCTGG
Organism: Puma concolor; assembly: GCF_028749965.1. Taxonomy (NCBI): domain Eukaryota; kingdom Metazoa; phylum Chordata; class Mammalia; order Carnivora; family Felidae; genus Puma; species Puma concolor. Next base: position 13,318,011 of record NC_141677.1, read on the forward strand.
TGCACACACTCTCTTTCTCTCCCTCTCAAATAAAAAAAAGGATATTATTTTTGAACAGAGACATAAAATGAAAGCAAATGATTAAGATTAATTTGGCAGTTGTGTGCAGCATGAGCTATAAGAGAGGGATTCCAAGAACACAAGTTAGGTGACATGAATTGTGCATGTATATATTCCAAGCCAGGAGGAAATTATTGGTTTGATTTTTCATTTGTTGTAGCAGTCACGTAGCTCATTGTTACCCCTGTTGGAGCCATGATATAACACAGTAAATGGCAATAAATTCTTTCAACAACTTCCTCATTAAATTCATAGGCATATGTGACTTGTGGTCTCAATGAATTGAGAATTTCTTTTCTAAATTTTTTTTTAATGTTTTATTCATTTTTGAGAGACAAAGAGAGATAGAGTGCAAGTGGGAGAGGGGCAGAGAGAGAGGGAGCCACAGAATCTGAAGCAGGCTTCAGGCTCTGAGCTGTCAGCACAGAGCCTGACACGGGGCTTGAACCCACAAATCACGAGATCATGACCTGAGCCGAGATCATGACCTGAGCCGAAGTCGGCCACTTAACCGACTGAGCCACCCTGGCACACCTAAATTGAGAATTTCTTAGTATTAGTGACATTCTTTATGGTGCTGAATCCTCTCGATTTCCTCTGAACTATTGACAATTATATTCCATTTTTTTCTAAGCCTTCTAAAACTGTCTAAATTGTATATATTTTATATATTTAGTGCTAAGTCATTTAGCAAATGCTATTCTTTAATTTTTGTTCATCTTCAGTCCAGAACTTTACAAACTTCAATTGGCCAAGCTTAGGATTCAATAAATTAAAAAAAAATAAATTACACATTCAATTATTTTATTTTTTTAACTTTTTTTTTTTAAATGTTTATCTTTGAGAGAGAGACAGAACATGAGCAGGGGAGGGGCAGTGAGAGATCGAGACACAGAATCTGAAACAGGCTGCAGGCTCTGAGCTGTCAGCACAGAGCCTGATGAGGGGCTTGAACTCATGAACCATGAGATCGTGATCTGAGCCAAAGTCGGACAGTTAACCAACTGAGCCACCCAGGTCCCCCTACACATTCAATTCTATTATCAAAGCACAAATACATTTTCATAAAACTTATTGGAAAATCTATGAGTTTATCTCTTGGAATTACTTTGTTTCAAAGAACATATGATTATTTCTTTAAATGACCTGCTTTATTTTCAGTTTCCTTTACCTAGTCTTATATGTTCAATTCTCTATGGTTGCCTTAATCTGTCAGGTTTTTAAAAAAATGTTAATTAAAAAAATTTTTTTTAATGGGTGCCTGCTCCTTCCCTGTTTGCACTCTGTCTCTTTCTCAAAAATACATAAACATTAAAAAAAATTTTTTTTAGGGGCACCTGAGTGGCTCAGTCAGTTGGGTATTGTACTTTGGTTCAGGTCATGATCTCATGGCTCATGGGTTCAAGCTCCACATTGGGCTCCATACTAGCAGCACAGAGCCTGCTTTAGATCCTCTGTCGCCCCCCCCCCCGACCCTCCCTGCTTGTTCTCTCTCTCAATAAAGAAGTAAACTTAAAAAAAATGAATTTTTAATGCTTATTTGTGAAAGAGTGAGACAGAGAGAGTCAGAGAGAGAGGGAGACACAGAATCCGAAGCAGGCTTCAGGCTCTATGCTGTCAGCAAAGAGCCTGCTGCGTAGCTTGGACCCACGAATTGGCAAGATCATAACTTGAGCTGAAGTCAGATGCTTAACTGACTGATCCACCCAAGCACCCCTAGTTTTTAATAAAAAAAAATCTCTATGTCCAACATGGGGCTTGGACTCCTAACCCCAAGATCAAGAGTCACATGTTCTACAAACTGAGCCAGCCAGGCACCCAAATCTGTCAGCTTTAATAAATCATTTCTTTCTTATACAGTGTTGACATCAGAGTATCATTTATTACAACTAAATCTCTTTTAAAGTTTTTACTTTTCAAGTGTACAACTATTCGCATTTTATAACTTCTAGGGGTCAGTGGGTTAAGCGTCTGACTTTGGCTTGGGTCATGATCTCATAGTTTGTAGGTTTGAGCCCCACATCAGGCTCTGTGATGACCATGCAGAGCCTGCTTGGGATTCTCTCTCTCTCTCTCTCTCTCTCTCCCACAGTCCCCACTTGCTCACTTGTGTGCCCCCCCCCCCCAAAATAAATACCTAAACTTTAAATGCAATTTCTGGTAAGTGACCTTACAAGTTTCGGAAAGATTTACAAATTACTTTTGCAGCTCATCATTAGTACTACCTCGCCCACTGAGGTCCAGATATCTGCCATTATTCATTAAACCAATTCTCAGATAATCAGATGTGTTTTTCTTTCTCTATATACGGTAACAAGTGTAATTCAAGGATAATCAATTGGTCATTCTCCTAACGCATACAGTGTTTTATAAAGAATGCACATAATACAGCAGCTAGTGCTACAGATGTTTCCCAGACATCTCTAGGAAAAGATGCTCATTGATCAATGGTCACAAAACATTCTACAGAATTAACTTGAACTAATGGGTTAACATAGAAATTTTACTAATATTATTGCTTATTGTGCTGTTAATATTTTTTTTACCAGCCAGTACACAGTAAAAACATGCCATTACCACTTGTTAAGGTCCGGTATATTCAACCACATTAAATGTGACGTTGCATTACTGTAAGGTTAATGGAATAACCAGAGAAAGTCTGCAGTTAGCCAACTGGAGATGGTGGGGGTTTAAGGAGCCAAATGCCAATTGGGTTATATCTGAATTCACATTATTGTGGGGTCCATTGTGATGAGTCCTTTTGTGTATTCTTACCACCAAGTATCAGCCCTATATGTATGGCAATAAAGCCTGTTCTAATGACAGGGAGAATGCAAAGTACGGGTCAGATAAGAGACCTCTTAAAGGACAAATCTGTAGGACTTGGGAGGACTGGAGAGACAGAGGAGACGTGGGCAAATCAATCAAAAACACACTCCTGGATCACTTGAAGAATAAAGATTGTGACAGAAAAGGCAGGGAGAGAAGTGGTTCCATTCCATTGTTTGAATTGGTAGAGGGATAGGAAGGGATGTATAAGTTGGTTTTAATTACATTATTTCAAGGTGACGACACAAAACTCAAGTGAATAGGCAGTTACAGGACCTGAATTTGAGGTCAGGCTTTGGATGAAATGGTAATCATGGACAAAACAGTGAGCAGTCTAAGAATCTTCTCAGAAGTGAACAGAACATTGAATAAGAGTCATTAGAGAAAGAATTCGAGGTAGAACCGCATTAACATAAATGCTAACATTTGAGGCTTATGATATCTTTTCAAATGAATACGTTATTTTTTTAAAGTTTATTTATTTTGAGCTGGGGAGGAGCAGAGAGAGAGAGAGAGAGAGAGAGAGAGAGAGAGAGAGAGAGAGAGGAATCTCAAGCAGGCTCCATATCAGTGCAGAGTCTGATGCTGGGCTCGAACTCAGGAACTGTGAGATCATGACCTGGGCTGAAGCCAAGAGTCAGATGCTTCACTGAGCCACCTAGGCTCCCCACTCACATGTTATTTTAATGGAACCCTTGAGAGGTGGGGGGTTAGTTTCAAGTATATTTATTCATTCATAAATATTTATTAAGTGCAGGGCACCTGAGTGGCTCAGTCAGTTAAGTGTCCGACTCTTGATTTTGGCTCAGGTCATGATCTCACAGTTCATAAGTTTGAGCCCCACACTGGGCGCTGACAGTGCAGAGTCTGCTTGGAATTCTCCCTCCCTCTCTCTCTGCCCTTCCCCTACTCGCTCGCACTTTCAATCAAAATAAACATTTAAAAAATATCAAGTGTTTCTGGGAATACAGGGGTGAATATGTCACAGTCCTTGCCCTTAATGAGTTTCCAATCCAATGGGAGAGGCAGATAAGTAAACAATTACACCCCCCCCCCCCCACCCCGTGCCACCCATTACAGCAGTAACAATGCTGTTTAATAGTTGGCTATTTACTTGCTAGCCTCCATCACAGAAAAATCACAGGGTTATGGAATGGTGTCTTTATCACTCTTATATCTCCAAAACCTAGCAAAGGATCTAGCACATAAGCATTCAGGAAATATTTCTAAATGAATTAAATGAAAATAGATGATGTCAGCAACAATGAGCCCTATTTTATGACAGAGTAAACTGTTAGGAAATATGGTTATGGTGGGTTGGAGATAAAATTTTGGGAAGTCTTATGTATTATACCAAGGAATTTATAGGTGATGGTACTAAGGATTCAAAGAGAATATAAGCATGGCGATGACCATCACATTTATGCTTTAGAAAGACAACTCTGGTTGGAGTGTATATTATTACAATACACGAGTGGTTTCCAAACCTTTAAACGCATATAAATGTGCATACAGAATGAGAGGCCAGTGGGGTGCCTGGGTGGCTCAGTCAGTTAAGCGACCGACTTCAGCTCAGGTCATGATCTCGTGGTTCCTGTGTTTGAGCCCCGCGTTAGACTCTGTGCTGACAGCTCAGAGCCTGGATCCTGTTTCAGATTCTGTTTCTCCCTCACTCTCTGCCCCTCCCCCACTCATGCTCTCTCTCCCTCAAAAATAAATAAACATTAAAAAAAATTAAAAAAGAAAAAAAAAAGAATGAGAGGCCAGCTGCCCAGAACAATGTACTTTGACCTATACTCAAGGGTCTGGCTCTGCTCAGCAAGTGCTTGAAGAAAAAAAACAAATCATCTGGTACCTGATAGGTACTTCATATATGTACATTTCCTTCCCCTTTTCCTTCTTCTCAACACACAGATTAAGAAAGAGCCAATGGGTGGGGCACCTGGGTGGCTCAGTCGGTTGGGCATCCAACTTTGGCTCAGGGCATGATCTCGAGGTTCATGAGTGCAAGTCCCTGCATTGGGCTCAGTGGGACTCTGCTTGGAATTCTCTCCCTCCCTGTCTCTCTGCCCCTTCCCCTCCTTGCTCGCTCTCTCAAAATACATGAATAAACATGAAAAAAAAAAAAAAAAGAGCTAATGGATAAACCTTGAGGCTGAATCTTAAGGCAGAGGATTGAATAAGGCCCTCAAGAGGCAGAAAGGGAGGGAATCAAGAAGAGGACAGCTTGCTTGGCCTATGTCATGAGTACAAACAACTTTTCTTGAGATGAAAGGAAGACAATTTGAGACAGACTTAAGAAGTAGAGAGGAGGAAAGTTAGGAGAACTTACATTAACTGGGAAAAGAGTGGAGAAGAAGCAGGGGACATTAGATTGACCAATGTGAAATCTCCATCAGGAATAGATAAAAAAAATAAATAAAAGGGCTTATGGAGGCTGTTAACATGTTAATTTGCAATGGCTACAAGGGCAGTTCTGAAAACATTCCCCAGCAGTGCTCAGCAATATGGGGGGAGCAAAGTGTGCAGGTGTTGGATGCTTCTAGAATTGGGAACTGGCAGGATGAGAAGGGCCTAAGGAAAGGACCCTGATCTGAGAAATTCTTGAAAGGCTGCCTAAAGTAAATAAATACAGGGCATAGGTCTGGAAGGAAAGGAAGTCAAATTAGAAGTTGACACAGTGGGGGTGCCTGGGTGGCTCAGTCAGTTAAGCATCTGACTTTGCCTCAGGTTACCATCTTACAGTTCGTGAGCTCGAACCCTGTTCAAACTCTGATCAGCGAGGAGCCTGCTTCGAACTCTTCCTTTCTTTCTCTGCCCCTCCCGCTCATGCTTGCTTACTCTCTCAGAAATAAACATTTAATAAAAGGTAAAATAGGGGCGCCTGGGTGGCTCAGTCAGTTAAGCATCTGACTTTGGCTTAGGTCATGCTCACGGTTCCTGAGTTTGAGCCCTGTGTTGGGCTCTGTGCTGACAGGTCAGAGCCTGGAGCCTACTTACAATTCTGTGTCTCCCTCTCTCTCTCAAAAATAAACATTATAAAAAAATAAAATAATTTGAAATCTTCCATTTTAATTGATATAAGGAAACCTCAAAATCATGGGTATTTATGCTACATTATGGAAACCTGAACTGTTTATGAATTCATTACATAAAATAAAATTTTAATGATTATTCAAAAAGATCTAATGCTAACTATATAGACAAAATAGGGGCACCTGGGTGGCTCAGTTAAGCATTGGACTTTGGCTCAGGTCATGATGTCCCAGTTTGTGAGTTCGAGCCCCGCGTCGGGCTCTGTGCTGACAGCTCAAAGCCTGGAGCCTGCTTCAGATTCTGTGTCTCCCTCTCTCTCTGTTCCTCCCCGCAACTCATGCTCTGTCTCTATCTCTCAAAGATAAATGAACATTAAAAAACAAAAAAGAAGTATTGTTAAAAAAAACTATATAGACAAAATATTTACCTTTAAGATGAAGACTGCCTAAGTAGATTATTCCTTACTTAATCAAATTACTTTTGGCCTGGTGCTGTTCATGATTCTTTTGTCATTTGTATCAGGCCTTCGTCAATGACAGAAATGCTTGACATGAAATTGGGATCTTACAAAAAAGAAATCATTTTATCTATTAAGTAACCAAAAATCTATTCTTTTCACTTGAACTATAATCACAGTTGTCAATACAGAAAACACTGTAAGAGTAGTTTAAATCTAATGAAATATATTAACTACTTAGGTTTAAACTACAATATTTTTTTTTCTGCAAAAGTCTTAGAACCCAAGTAAACTGGATTTTGTCATTTAGAAGACATGTATTTTAAAACATTTTCACATTTTCTAGTCTATGAAGGTTCAAAAAATAAAATTTTTTGCTTGCCAAAACCAAAAGAATGAAGGCTAATTATGTTGCCATAAATCACTTTCAGCAAGATGTTAAATCCATCAGCTCTATTCTACTGTGTCAACCTTAAAAAAAAATAATTTTAATGTTTATTTGAGAGAGAGAGAGAGAGAGTGAGTAGGGGAGGAACAGAGAGAGTCACAGAATCTGAAGCAGGCTCCAGGCTCTCAGCTAGCTGTCAGCACAGAGCCTGACGCGGGACTCGAACCCATGAGCAGTGAGATCACAACCAGAGCTGAAGTTAGACACTTAACTGATTGAACCAGCCAAGTGCCCCTAATTTATTTGAGAGAGAGAGAGAGAGAGAGGGCGCAAGTGAGTGAGGGGCAGAGAAGGAGAGGGAGAGAGAATCCTATGCAGGCTTCACACTGTCTGCATGGAGCCTGAAGCAGGGCTTGAACCCACAAAATGAGAGATCATAACCTGAGCCGAAGTTGGACACTTAATGGACTGAGGCACCCAGGGTGCCCCAGATCCAAATTATTTTAAAAGTTAGTAAAGATAGTACCCAGCTTTTCAAAGATTTAGATTGAGTGCTTCAGTGAGAAGTTCTCATACAAGTACATGGTGATTAGATCTGAGATGACACACCAGAATAGAACCAATCAAGCAAAATGCAGTGTTTCTGGAAAGCAGTTTTGTTTTGGGAGGTCAGCAACACTTCTAAGTGAAGGAATCAGGGTTTTTCCTTTGCTACTTCTTGTTGCCACAGATGGCTCCAGGGGCTTGGGGGTGGAAAGTACACAAAAGGGATAGGGGGTCAGTATGAAAGCACTGTAAAGCTAATTAGTGCCTGATAGCATAGGCTTTGACTACTTTTCAGCCAGCCAAGCACCAGCTCTCAGGTCAACACTTTACATTCCTTTAATCACAGAGATTAAAGATACCTACTTCCCTTTCCATTCAAGCACCAATTGCCTTCAGTAGTGGCAAGGAAAAGGACACTTCCTTCTGCTTTTGTACTTCAGGTGAGCAAACAGCTCTTTTATGATTTTTACTACTGATAGGAAAATATAAAAAGGTTTTTTTTTTCCCCCAAATATTTGAGTGAGTGAGTGAGAGAGAGAGAGAGCAAGTGCACCTGAGCAGGGGAGGGGTAGAGAGAGAGGGGGACAGAGGATCCGGAGTGGGCTCCGAGCTGACAGCCCAGCACAGGGCTCAAACTCATGAACCATGAGATCATGACCTAATCCGAAGTTGGATGCTTAACCAACTGAGCCATGCAGGCGCCCTGAAAAATATATAAAGACTGAAATAAAGGCTACTTCATAAAATACATTTTCCACGTGCCCTTTTTTCTTTCCAAATGGAAAGACAATGCCGTATCCAGATACTAATCAGCTTTGGGTCACAAATTACATTTAGAAGGAAAAAAGAATGAATGTGGGGTAGCATATAAATTCCAGTAAGTGGAGACTCCTTGGTTAAGGAGAATTTGCTGGGCAGAGAGGATGAAAAACAGGAAAAGGTAAGAAAAAGGGCCAGATCGCTTACTGCTTATCACAGTCAGCTTTTTCATGGCAGACTTTAGTAAGGGAGTTTCCAAGAGGAGATGAAGATATTTTAAGTAGCAACATTTAGGAAGAAAGAGGAGGTCCTGTGGTCTTTGGGTCAGCTAGCTACCGGAACTGGTTCCAAGTAGTCACTGGCTTGGAAATGGGGTAGACGAAGAATGGGGAATTGCCCATACAGCACAGTTAGAAGTATCTGGATAAGAATTCCCAGAAGCTGAAGTCTTCTTTATTGATAGAATTAGCAGAACATTTGTGGCAGTTGTCCATAAGGTCCCAACACAGCACATTCTGACATTCATATTAGACCTATTTAAATGTGGCTCCTTTTGATTCCATCAACTTTGTACTATTATGATTATCGGTACAAAGGGGTTCTAAATTGAAACAATCTCACTCACATCACCCCAATTCACTCAGTTTGAGGAGACTAACAGCTTGGTCCTAATTTTTAAAAAAGTGATAGGCTAAAAGACAAAAAAAAAAAAAAAAAAAAAAGTCAACTAAAATAAGCTCCCAGGCCTAATCAAGAATGACTTAGTATTATTCATTCTCTTCTTTGAACATTTTGCTTAAGTGCTTTATTAGAGCTACAAGCTCAGGGTTCCCACCACGTGCATCAATTTGTTTATAGGCTTTAGATTCAAGCTCTTTAAGAGTACTCCGAGTGTATTCAAAAGAACCTACATTCTCAAGATAATGTACACAGTATTTTTTAATATCTATATTTTCGGTTCTCTGGCGCAAGATACTCTGCACCTGGGTGCTTTCAGGCCTTGACCAGATGGCATGAATAGTAGGGAACGAGAACTTTCCCTCTGTTAGATCTTCACAAAAGCTTTTGTTTTCACTATATTCTTTGGAGTGCAGATTAGCATAATCATCCCTAATTTGGAAAAAGAGCCCGAGTGTATTAAGTAGTGGCTTTAGATCTTCTTTGTAATCAGAGAACAACTGCATGAGACCCACTGCTAATCCAAACAGCCCACCTGTCTTTTGTAGCACCATAGCCTTATATTCTTCTTCGGTGGGACAAGTGTAATTATCCCTCCAATAGATATCTAGGCCTTGTCCCTGGTGGAGTTCCAGAAGCTGGTGGGTAAAAAGCTTTACCGCATCGGGGTGATCAAGGGTTAAGACTTTCTCTAGGCCAAGAAAATACACGTAATTGGCAGAATTGATGACGGACGGAATCCCATAGATACTGTGTGCCACAGGAAAGCCACGTCGGAGTTTTGAGTTGTCTTCGATATCGTCGATGAGCAAACTGGCATTATGCAACATCTCTGTCACTTCAATGATAATCTGACAAAAAAGACGATGGACAATTTCATTTTATTTGAATGTGCAAATATTCAAAAAGCTTATAAATAATTGAATTAACAGATTACAAGTCCTGGATTCCTTAGTTTTTACAACTGGTATTTACTTAGCAATGTCAATATAATACAATATATGCGGGGAACATTAAACTCAATTAAGAGCAACGAGTATTTTGTGTGACATCTATTAATTTCTTAAGGATTAAGAGGTTTTGAATTGCCTAAATACCTGCAGCTTATCTTCTGGAACTTTGAGCCAATGATTAAATGCCTGTGAAAGTTTGGTTCTCACTTGTTTACCTGGAATTAAAGAATAAAATTCGGCAATAAAATATTTCAGTTATAAAAAACACATTCAGACACTTCCTCTAAGACTGATCAGACTTGATGAACCCAGCCCCACTAATCCATTACTAGAGAGCTTGCCTTTCACTACTGGGCCCTAAACGCCCCACCCCCTCTGCTGAAATTCAGTCTAAAACGCCACAGCCTTTTAAAATTAGGGCGGGCAAAGACATTCTGAAGTATTCCAGGGGCCCACTAGTAAGCCCACTCCTTTCACTGGAATGAAATGGGCATTTTAGAAACTATGATCTAATGCATTCCTTTTTTGAAAAACAAGTTAGTCTAGTTAGTGGCAGTTAATTAGCACTGTCCATTTCAGAGGAACTATGGGGATTTTTTTTTTTTTTTAAGTAGGCTTCACACTCAACGTGGAGCCCAACGTGGGGCTTGAACTCACGACCCTGAGATCAAGACCTGAGCTGAGATCAAGAGTTGGATGCTTAACCGAGTGAGCCACCTAGGCACCTCACTATGGGTATTTTTAATTTTTTTTTTTTTTTCAACGTTTATTTATTTTTGGGACAGAGAGAGACAGAGCATGAACGGGGGAGGGGCAGAGAGAGAGGGAGACACAGAATGTGAAACAGGCTCCAGGCTCTGAGCCATCAGCCCAGAGCCTGATGCAGGGCTCGAACTCACGGACCGCGAGATCGTGACCTGGCTGAAGTCGGACGCTTAACCGACTGCGCCACCCAGGCGCCCCACTATGGGTATTTTTAATGAAGCATACTTTGCTACTGATTTACCTCATATAATTACCTCTTACAAGTATCTACCATTCCTTTAAAGTTTTAGAGATTGTATAGTTCTGCTTCTTTTCTATCAAAAAATGAGATTCCCATTCCCTCAAGTATTCCCTTTTAGGATCCCAGTTTAGTAAAAAATGAGTCTTTTTATTTTGACTACGGCCATTAGTTTTTCAATATTATCATTTTCTTACATGGAAAGCTCAAGAGATTTTTGGCTAGTAGTTATCAATAGAAGTCATTTTAGCCCAAATATAAAGGAATGATAGATAAAAACCCCAACCAGTTCATTTAATAATGTTCTATGAGCTTCCTGCTAAAGTGAATGCACAGTCACATCCTAATTTCAGATGAGGTTTCAGAAAATAGTTACATAAAAAGTTCCAATGAACAAAAACAGTATTTTCTAAGACTTATCTAGGTTTTTTTTCTCTGTACCAATCACCCAAAGGAATGAATACGTAAACTCTCATCACATATCCAAATGAAAGAAAGTTGCACTTTCTGTGAGAAGTCTGGAGGGGAAGGCTCTCTTAGGGTTCAAGAAGGAGTATCTTCTGTCTCCTAATCCTTAAGGTGAACATGGTCTGGGTAGCAATTATATACTTTATACTTTTGATCTACTTTCCAGTTTAGCTAAGGCCAATCTGGGCTTTACTTACAATGTACAAGTGTGTAAAGTAACCCATATCACTTTAGAAAATAAGCTCAGAGGTGCCTGGGGAGTTCAGTTGGTTAAGCAACCAACTCTTGAATTTGGTTCAGATCATCTCAGGGTCAGGGGATTGAGCCCCATGTTGGGCTCCATGCTGAGTGTGGCACATGCTTAAGATTCTCCCTCTCTGCCTCTCCCCCCTGCTTGCGCGGGTTTGCTCTCTAAAAAAAGAAAAAAAAGTTCAGAAGATGAACACAAAGTGGAGAGACATTTTCCTTTTTGCTTTAGAATATATATAGAAAAACAGTCCAATAAATGGCTTAAGTTACAAGTTTTTTTCCCCAAACTTTATTTATTTTGAGAGAGAGAGAGAGAGAGAGAGAGAGAGCGCGCCGCACACAAGCAGGGGAGGGGCAGAGAGAAGCAGAGTGGGGAGGAAAAGGGAGGGAGAGGGAGAGAGGGAATCCCAAACAGGCTCCAGCTGTCAGCGTGGCGTCCAACTTAGGGCTCCATCTCACGAACTGGGAGACTATGACTGAGCTAAAATCAAGAGCCAGATGCTCAACCGAGTCACCCAGGTGCCCCTGCAGTTGTGTTTGAATATATTCTTTTCCTTTAACCAGGTTCTGGGGTCTGGATTGATACTTTTAAGTCCCCAAATAGTTTCTAACAGATGTTAGTCATAGAAATCCCTCAAAATGAAAAGAAACAATAATTACCTTTCCTCTTTAAAAGACCTTAACATTACGGACTCCCTGGCCTGGGGACCTACACTAGGGCAAATAAACAAACAAAAGTCATTCAACCCCACTAATTTCAAAACATCCTAATACTAATAATTTTTAATTATTATAATATTTATTAGCAAGAGTAATTTCCCAACAGAAAAAATGTTCTGGCCCATCTTGAAGTCACTTTAGTAACTATGAAGTTCTCTGTGAAAAACAGGTTTACTATGCATAGTGCAATTTCCTATTTCCTTTTTTTTTTTTTTTAAGTAATCTCTGCACCCAACATGGGGCTCAAATTTACAACCCCGAGATCAAGAGTCCCGTGCTCCACTGATGAACCAGCCAGGTGCCACACAATTTCTTATTTCTTTAGGAAAATCTTTTGAGGTTACATTGTATTATGGATGCAAGAATACATTTGATTAAAACAAATTAGCTACCTAATGAGAGCTTTAAATGTTATCTAATGACTTAGATATTAATTCAAGATGAGGATTAAAAAATGTTACAGAAGTTCATTACACAGGTAAACATTATTGCTAACATGTAACTACAGGGGTGCCTGGGTGGCTCAATAGGTTAAGCTTCTGATTCTTGATTTTGACTTGGGTTGTGATCCCAGGGTTGTAGGTTAGAGCCCCACAGTGGGCTGCATTGGGCTCCAAATGTGAAGTTGGTTTGGGATTCTCTCTCTCCCTTGCTCCTCTCATATCCACTCTCCCTACAATAAATAAATAAACACACAGAATAAAATTACAGACAGTCCTTGCTCTGCAAAGTGGCAGGAGACACTCTTTAGACCCTTTACGGCACTGATAACTGGCATATATTACCATAGCCCGGTTCCAACCAGTGTTTGCAAACTTGTTCCAAAATAAGTTCAACAACAGATGAAGAGAGTGCAGGAGAAACATCACCATGTTTCTCAGTGGGAGACCCTGAAATAAGTGTAGTTTACTAGCTGTTGAATAAACGTCACTCAAAAGCAGTCTCTTGGCTTTTCCTTAAATAGCAGGAAACTTTCCCTTTGCATTCTACATTTCTGTTTTCCCTCCAACAACGTTAATTACAATGCCAACGACTATATTCCTTATGTTGTACTTTTTATCTTTGTGATTTATTCATTCTGTAACTGAAAGCCTGTACCTCTCACTCCCCTTCACCCCTTTTTACCCATTCCCTAACCCCTTTGATAACTTTTTTCAAGCTCTATGCCCAACGTGGCTTGAACTCATGACCCTGAGATTAAAAGTCACATGCTCGGGGCGCCTGGGTGGTGCAGTCGGTTAAGCGTCCGACTTCAGCCAGGTCACGATCTCGCGGTCCGTGAGTTCGAGCCCCGTGTCAGGCTCTGGGCTGATGGCTCGGAGCCTGGAGCCTGTTTCCGATTCCGTGTCTCCCTCTCTCTCTGCCCCTCCCCCGTTCATGCTCTGTCTCTCTCTGTCCCAAAAATAAATAAAAACGTTGAAAAAAAAAAATTAAAAAAAAAAGTCACATGCTCTACTGACTGACCCAGCCAGGCACTGCCACCCCTCCATAACTTTTTGAGCTGTACTTATGATCATTGTTTATGCATGTTATACATCAATAAAAAGCAGCACCATGCCAAGAGCAAGGTAGAATTATGTACCCTGGCTGTAGGTAATAAAGAGGTGCACTATCTGTAACGAATTTCAAAATATTAACAGACTAGAAGTTTCTTAAAAAGTACGTATCTTCTTTGTCCTTCGTATCTTGAGGATTTCATCTTTATTTACTATTTTTTGAGACAGTGTGTGCACGGGGGAGGGGCAGAGAGAGAGTGAGAATGGAGCCAGACTCAGGGCTTGATCCCATGAACTGTAAGATCATGACCTAGACTGAAATCAAGAGTCAGATGCTTAACTGACTGAGCTACCCAGGCACCCTGAGGATTTCATCTTTAATTTTTTTTTTTTTTTTGTCACTGGAATCATCACAGTGGAAGGTAATTTATATCCGACAAATTCTGGATACTTTTATTTATTTATTTATTTATTTATTTTTCAACGTTTATTTATTTTTGGGACAGAGAGAGACAGAGCATGAACGGGCGAGGGGCAGAGAGAGAGGGAGACACGGAATCGGAAACAGGCTCCAGGCTCTGAGCCATCAGCCCAGAGCCCGACGCGGGGCTCGAACTCACGGACCGCGAGATCGTGACCTGGCTGAAGTCGGACGCTTAACCGACTGCGCCACCCAGGCGCCCCTAATTCTGGATACTTTTAAATAGCTTCTGTTGTACTATGGAGTATCTTCATTCTGTCAATTAGATTTCATCTAATAACCTTTGGTGAGTTATATGGGATAATATGGCTGGGTATAACTTGAGTTAGGAAATAGATAGTTCCCTTCATTCTTTTGAAGCACTGACATTAGCAGGTATGTCTTCATTAAGATTTGCCAGAATAGAAATGACACTAATCATGATGGTTTTGAGGATGTAGCTGGGGAGCCACCACTATTCTGCCTTTGATAACCATATTTATTCTCTCCAGGCTCATGAAGAACAGAAACATACCACTGACATGTCCCCATAAAGAAAGATACGCACTTTAGAACAGAAATAAAAAAGTGTTTATCGTGATTGAGTTGAGAACGTTATTAGTCTAAAGGTTAGCTACCTTGCATGCTAAGTAGGTTTTTATGGTTGTCAACTAATTTATCACCTTTTATAATTTCTATAAGAAAGAGAATTCCAAATTTCAAGTACTTGGTTTGTGAATGAATTTTTATTACAAAAACCCACGCTTATTATATATATGAGTTTTTAGTTGCTATTATTATTTTCCAAACCAAGCTTAAAAAAATAGCAAAATAAAACATGCACACACACGTGATTAGGCAGGTGTTACTCTAAGAAGCCATGTTCGGATGACCCATCTTTATATACGAATAACGTGGGCTGTTTCCAGGTAATGTGAGTTAGAGATGCATTACTATTTGGCTCTTAAAGGAACCAGTAGTGTAAGAAATGCAGTGTGTATGTGATAGTAGAACAAATGAACATGGAAGATAGAGTGAAGCTTTTTGTTGTTATACAAATTGGAGTAACTTCCCCTAATATCTAAATGGTGGGGAATAGGAATGTATGGCATCCATAAAGAATGAAACTTCCAATGAGGTACTCAAATGTTTTAATTTTTTTTTTTTTAGTTATGTTGTATAATTGGACATTTTTAAAACAATGCTTCAAAAATGTCCCTTTTAGGGAGCCTGGGTGGCTCAGTCCGTTGAGCCTCTGACCTCAGCCCAGGTCATGATCTCTCGGTCTGTGGGTTCCAGCCCCGCGCTGGGCTCTGTACTGACAGCTCAGAGCCTGGAGCCTGCTTCGAATTCTGTGTCTCCTCCCACTTCTCTCTCTCTCCGCCCCTCCCCTGCTCACACTCTATCTCTCTCAAAATCAAATAAACATTAAAAAATTAAAAAAAAGCAAAACAAAAATGTCCTTTTAAGAACAAAAAACTAAAATGTTCTATTTGTCATTTTTCTCCAATGCATGCCTTTAAATAGGAAATCTTAAGAGATGGTAAATCTAATCTTTTCAGTAATTTAACATTTGAATGACTACTACTCTATAAAAAGACCCTATATTAACCATAACTAAAGTTACCTGGTAACTGAAGTAAATACTTATAGGGTTCTAGAAGAATTCTTTGCACTGTTTCTTGCGTCTTCTCCATTGTTTCTGAATTTCAAAGCTGATCTGTGAAAAAGGAGAAGGATAAAGATGATCTCATTCACTAAATTAATTTTGAGTGTTAAACTGCAAAGGAATTTGTATCTCAAGGTGTTTTTGTGCAAGTACACTTTCAGTTTTGTTTTAAAAGAAAATTCCACACAGGTGACATCTTGAAACATGCTGAAGTGAAAGAAGTCAGTCACAAAAAACCATATAATATATGAAATGTTCAGAATAGGCAAATCTACAAAGATAGAAAGTAGTTTGGTGATTGCCTAGAGTTGGGGTAGGAAGAATATGGAGATGAAGTTTCTTTTTGTAGGGTTCAAAATATTTTAAAATTAGGTTGTGATGGTTGCACATCCATGTGAATATCCTGAAACCTACCAAAATGTATACTTTAAATGGGTGAACTATATGATATATAAATTATCTCTCTTAAGGAAAAAAAAAAAAAGGAAAGTCTTCAAGTGATTTCATTGGTCCCAGTACTCATCTGGATTTTAAGTGATTTCCTTAGTTACAAAACTTATATTAAGCTTTTCTTACTGTACTCAACCATAAAAGGCATAAAACCAAATCAATGTCAAAACAAATCAACAGATTTAGATACTTTATATTTGAGTGATTATATAAATTCGTAAACATACTTTTTCCCCAAGAGCATTTGAGATACGTTTTATATATTTAAAATTTAAGGGGAAAACTCCTCTCTTGTAATTTCTTTACAGTCAATCCTTTCAAAGATTCTAATTTAAGACGTGCATTAGTTTGAATGCAATTATCAAAAATATTTCCCTGTATCCACACACACACACACACACACACACACACACACACACACACACACTTCTCTGTAGTGATTTATTATTCTGAGTTTTACATTTACTTTGATATTTCCTAGAATAACACTCATGGTCTTCCTACAATCTTTCTTTTCTATTGAATCCAATCTCTACTTTGCTTCTTTGCTGTTTTTTATTTGTCCTTATCTTAGGAATCTTCTTTACTAATTGCTCTCACATCTTGGGTACATTTTAGGAGGTTTCTCACCTTTATCTGTTTTCTTTTGCTTCTATAACAATGATTTTGTCTCTAGGATCATGAACTAAAAAGACTGAAAAGTGCGTTTTTTATAATCTACTCTGGAGTGTTTAGGTGAAACAATTATAAGAACTGAGCACTCTAGGGGCGCCCGGGTGGCTCAGTTGGTTAAAGTCTCTGACTCTTGACAGCTCAGGTCATGATCTCATGGTTTGTGAGTGCAAGCTCCGCATCGGGGGCTTGGGATTCTCTCCCCTCTCTCTCTGCCCCTACCCCGCATGCTCTCTCTCTCAAAATGAATAAACTTAAATTAAAAACAAAAAGCAACAAAAAAAGAACTGAGCACTCCAGCAAAGGAAATCATCTTAGCAATATGACCTCAAGGAGAAACATTCCATGTAGGAAAGTTTTACACCTCCCTTAACTGACAATGAATACCAAGGATGTCACAAGGGGGGAAAAAAAGTCCAGAAAATATTTTGAAATTATCCAAAAATCAGTTTAGTAATCTTTTATCTATACTGTTTAAACTTTGACATGTTATCTCATTCTTAAGAGATTAAAAAAAAAAGTAACAAGAATAATCACTTAGGTAAATTATTGAACAGAATTAAAGGTAAGATAAAAAATAAAAACAAGCATGTTTTTTTTATATATTTCTGCATTTAAAGCAGTTGGTGGCTATCTCTTCCCAACAAGGTTGAAAGCAATGTACTTAACTTAAAAATCAATGAGTCCACCTTTCAAGAACTCTTTTGTCTCCCTGTGGATCAGTAACAAGTATACTCTTGCCCAGAAGTCAGAGCTAACTAACTTTTGTTTCAATTCTCAAGGCTTTGTCAACGCTATTAAAAAAAACAAAAACAAAAACAAAACCAGTTATGAATCTTTAAAAATTACCTTAAGAACACTCATTGAACAAGTCAATTAATGTTCCTTTCCTAGAGGATGTTTATACACAAGTATTCTTGGTAGTAGGAAAATACAGGAACCTCAATTTTTCTAGGTATTGAAAAGTAATGTTTTGTGTCTTCTTAAAGAGTCTAAGGGGTTCTATACACTGTGGCATACATGCTTTTTTTTTTTTTTTTTTTTTTTTTCTTTCTTTTTTTGACCTAAAGGAGTCCTATTTATCATGGCTGGAACTTTCAGCCATCATGTACTAGACTCAAACATAAAGGGGCATTAGTGTTACATGAATTCTACTCATTTATTTTTAGATTGAATAACTACAGAATGCCTCTATGAGACAGTCTGAAACTACTCACTTCCAAAACTGGCAAACTGCCTTAAATGGGTTCAAACAGTTGATGGATGAGTATTAATATGAAAATAGATTGTCCGCTGTGTGGACTACTACTGCAATAATCTCCTGGTTGGGCTCCCTGCGCTCACTTCTAGATTAGGTTCTCTAGTCTAGATCTCTACTCTTCAGCCAGTGATCCTTGCAAAATTCAGATCTGGTCCTGTTTCCCTACCCATTGAGAACCCTTTGAAAACATCCCTTTGCTCTTAGGTAAGAACAATTCCTTAATAAACTGCATAATAGTAGGTTACTCTCCTGCCTCCCCTCCCCTCTCCTCCCCCTTCAGGTCTTCACAATTAATCTTCACACTTTAAAAGCCTCTAGACACAGGCTTTCCAACACGTTATTCTTTCTGTCTGGAATGTTCTTTTCTTAGTTAACTTATGATAACCTTTCCACTCTCGGCTGGATCCTCACTTTATTTCCCTTAAGCCAAATTCCCTATTTTAAATTCTCCTATCACCATGTAACTCTCCTTTGTAGCACTCACCACTGCTATTAACTTCACATTCAATTGTGTGTCCATTTTAGTATCTGTCTGTCTCACTAGGCTTAGGTCCACGAAGGCAGGGTCTGTTCCGTTTTTCCACATGGTAGGCGCTCAATAAATATGTGAAGGATTGAATGAACTAACGGAAAGTGCCTTCTAACGCTCTAAAAAAATGAAACCAAGGAACAGACTTGCAATATGAAAAGTTATAATACCATGCAAGTTTTTTTTTTTTTTTTTTAAGGGAACGATCTGGTTTCAAAATTGCTAAATAGTGACACTCAGCGTAGCTGTGAAACGCAGAGTGAATCCTCCGCTTAAACTTTGGGAGATGACAGAGCTGAAGAAAACTGCCTGAGATAAAAGCAGTGGATTTAAATAACCTCAAGGCAGATTTTTAACAGAGACTTGGCAAAAGAACTTCAAGGGTCTACTATGCTGGTACAGAGCCCGCAGGAGAGGAGAGGTTTCTGCTTCCTCTCCGCTCAGTTGCCCCCTTCCGCCCCACTGGGTCGCCTACCGCTCCACCCCTTCTCTAGCAAGTACGGAAAACTCATACACAATCCGGTTCAGCATCCGGGTCCTCACCCTCCTTTCTTTCTTTCCTCCGGACCCCGCCTTCCAGCCTCCCCCGCCCTCATTCCCATCCGGGTTCCCCCCGACCGCCACCACAGCCGCTCACGGTTCAACGGTGATATCACAACTTTTACGCTGCCGGTCCGGGAGTAGCAGTACCCAGCATCAACTTCCCACTTTATAGTTCAGGCCAAGGCTCCTCCGAACGCCTACATAGATCCCTCCCCCTACTTCACCACGGAACTCTCCACCCTTCTCAGCCGCCAGCGACACCGCATTACTCGGTGCAAGAAAATACGCCATCCCGGTCACACTGCGCAGGCGTCGTTGCCGCCTCCCCACTGCTTTGTCGCCCCGCCCCCTCCCCTCCCCTCCCTTCCTCATCTCACGCAGACGCGGGGCATTGCGGGTCTTGCAGTTCTCAGGGGCAAGGGCTTCCGTATTGGCCTCAAAGGTTGGACTACATTTCCCGGGAAGCTTTGAGGCGTAACTTTCTGTTTCCATAGAAGTGGTGGGAAAATGGCGTCGTTGTTTGTATCCCGAGGACCAATGAGAATAGGGTGTAGGCGGGTTCTAAAGAACTCTAACCAATCCGAGGTCATCTAAGAGGCCATCCGGGAAAGAGGTAGGGGAGGGGAAAATATCTAGGGGAGGGGAGAAAGAAGGGAGGGGGGCACTTGGGGTTGGGGGGGGGAAAGCGATGTTTGCCCGTCAGTCGAGTCCGGAGTGAGGAGCTCGGGCGCCGGAGCGGAGGGAGACTCTTGTGCTTAAGCTTGCCGCCGCCACGGCCACCGCCTGGACCTTTGCCCGGAAGGAGCCGCAGAGGGTCTGGCGCCGCCGTCCTCTGGAGGGCAGCGCGATTCGGGGCCCGGACCTCCAGTCCGGGAGGGATTTTTCGTCGTCCCCCCCTCCCCCCAGCGAGGGAGCCCGAGCGGCCGCCAAACAAAGGTACCAGTCGCCGCCGCGGGAGGAGGAGGAGCCGGAGCTTCAGCCTCAGCAACCGCTGGACCCGCCGCCCTTCTTCCCCCATCTCTCCCCCGGGCCTGCTGGTTTTGGGGGGGAGTAGGGGAGGGAACTCTGGACGTGCCAGGGTCAGAGCTCGCCTCCGAGGAAGGTAGGGACATTTTCTGAGGCTTTCGCGGTCTCGTAAGGGGGTCCTTTCGGGAGTCACTGGGCCTGGCCGAGGAGCGGGGGAAGATCGCTCGGTGGTCTCGCCGGGAGCCCGGATTGGGGGCCTCGGCCTCCCGGGAGCCCCCGCCCCCCGTGCTGTTGCCGAGTCCGAGTCGCCCCCCAGTCTGGCGGCCGCACACTCAGCGGTTTAGCTGCTCCGGGCCGCGGTGGGGGGCCCGGGCCGGCGCGGGGGGCTGTGCCGCCTCCCGGCCCCTCGGTCCTCTGGCGGTCCCCGCGGCCCGGCGGACGGGGACCCCGCTCGCACTTGTCGGGTGTCCGCCTCAGAACGGGACGTGGGCAGAGGCTGCGCGGTGGGTCGGTCCTGCCCGCGGCCCTCCTCCGGCCCGCCTGGCCTCTCCGCCGCCCCCCACTCCGGGCCCCTCGAGCCCGGGCCTGCTCCGGCTCGGACGCGGGGCTGCGCGACCCTTTGGGGCGCCGACCAGCTCGTCCGGGCCCGGAGGCCCTCGGGGAGGACAGCCGGCCCCGCGCCGGCCCCCGGGCTTGTTGTGAGTTTCTTCTCTGACAGAAATGGCGTCATTGTCGGAGACGGGAAACTCCGGCGGGTCCCGACAATGGGGACGGGAAGCCGCCGAGCTGTGTAGGTGGCCGGGTTTGCGGGGCTGGCGAGGCCAGAGGGAGCCCCTCGTCGGCGTTTCGTGGTTCGGGGGCTGATGCCCGCCACGCTCTTTCTTCGGGGTTCAGGCTTCGCTCGGTTCCCTCCGCCTCCGCCAGTGCAGAGGGGTGCCCGGTGGTGTTGACTGGGTGTCTTTTGTTTTCCCTCCAGGTGCAGGTGAATCTGGTGTTTTCGAGGGGATCGCGGTCCCTGAATCATCATGAAGGTAAGATTGCTTCCAGAAAACGACCTCTGGGGTTACAGAATTGGGGAAGTATGGGGGTTTGATCGAGGTCGTGTGTGGGGCCTCCGAGTTTTGCCGAGGAAGGTGTGTTGGGTGGCTTGGTGCCCGAGCCCTTTGCCGGGAGACGACGGGGGTCAGCTGGTGTGGCTCTCTACCGGCTTTGCTGTGGAGTTGGGGCCACTTGGAGGATATCGCACTGAGCAGAATTCTGCCCTGTAGGACGTCTCCTTTTTCAGGGTAAGGTAGGAGGAACTGCTTGAATTAAAGTGTTTTACAAGGTAAAACAGAAAAAGCAGGTCAAGTAATCCGACTCTAGAAACTGAACTGTATTGTGCTTCTATCGATTACACTGATGAAAGAAAATCTCATTTATTGTGTGAACAGTACTGTGAATTTTTAGCAGAGGACCTCTAGGGTTAGCCATGAAAGTGATCTTAATTGAGAAATCCTTAAAGAGAATCTTTATGATCTTTACACAACTCGGAGATAGCAGTTGCCCCTTGTATTTCCTGGGATTTAGCATTATATGGTTTATTTTTCTTTGTTGATCCGTAAATTGTCAGATGTTGTGGTAAAAACCAATGTGGATTGATGTGGAAAGCCCATGGCCGGGTTCCTCTTAAATGTAAACATGTTAACTGAATGGAGGATAGTGTCTAAAGGGTAGAATTTACTTAGTCGGTGGAAGAAATTATAGCAATGGAAGTACTGGTTGTTTTTTTAGAGAATATGTAATTGAATGCTGTCATTTTTAAATACACTGTAGGATAAAAAGCCTTAGGTGTCTGAAATGTCTAGATTCAACTGGTGGAACTTAGACACTAGACAGCTTGTTCACCCGTGACAAATTCGGAAGTGCTTAAAAGGGTAGAGTGTGTTTACGAGTGTAGAAATGTGAAATAGTATGTGATAGTATGTGAAAATATAAATGTTGTCTACTTTGGATAGTTCCTTTGAATTATTTTTAAAAAAGTTTTCTTCGCTTGTCTTCAGAATCAAGACTTTTTATAGTATTGCATCTAAATGGAAATTTGTAATGTTTGTGTTTATGGAAGAAGTAAATGCTGTGGCCACTTAAATATTTATCAGCTATACAAAGTAAATTTAGTCCAGTTTTGGTCTTTTTTTTTTTTTTTTTTTTTAGTGTTTTTTTTTTTTCCATCTTGAGTTTAGGGTGTGTATAACCTAAAACAGTTTATACCTGAAACAGTTTATATCTGCTGAGTTCCTGTCTCACCTTCATGTAGATGAAAAAAATGATCAGTGATGTCTCTGAAATGAATCCCTTTTGTTAGTCACAGATGCTAGCGGTGACTCTTGTGACCTATGTAAAACAGAGACAAGTGAATTTGTTAGGAAAAACTGTGTATCTTCCTCGCTGTTGGATGAGAATTTAAGAAAAGTGTTGGGTTAAATAACATAATAAATTCAGAAG
The DNA here is from genome assembly GCF_028749965.1 of Puma concolor. NCBI lineage: Eukaryota > Metazoa > Chordata > Mammalia > Carnivora > Felidae > Puma > Puma concolor. Next base: position 13,340,687 of record NC_141677.1, read on the forward strand.
CTGAATAACACAGGATTTAGTTTGTAATAGATGTTGTAATATGTCATAGTTCCCTGTATACTGCCTGGCACATCTTAGGTACTCTGTTAATGTTTGGTTAAAAGAAATGTAGTTAAGTTGAAGGTCCTTTAGATTTACATTTTCTTCCTTTCATTTCCCTTTTTTTTAACTTGTGTGTTTAAAAAATGAAAGTGCGTTGGAAACTTTAGCCTTAAAAGTTTCAAAATATTAGGCAAATGCAAATTTTTTGGTATCATTTTAGAACTACTAATTTTAAGTGCTTAGCATTTCCATTATTATTGCCTTTAAAAAAAGGTACTAGTAATGTTGAGTTATTAAAGTAAATTTCTAGTTTTGTGCAAAAAGAACTTCCTGTTATTGTACATGTAGTAAGTCTTCTCTTTGGGAGTCTATTAATAATCAGTAGTACTACAAACTTAGCTTATTTCTTACAACTTAATTTCTTATATGCTGAAAAGTTGAGAGGCTGCCCATGATTGGTATTTTCCTTTAACAAAATTGCAATTCAAGAAGTATTTAGTAGTGATTATATTGGGCTTAAATCTTTTATGTGTGTGTGTGTGTGTGTGCTCCCAGTTTCCAAATTGTAATGACAACTGAGCGATAGAAGGTTTTGTGCTATTTCTTAGATCTTACCAAACATATTCATACTTCGAGGTGAGCTTTTAAGTTTTTATTATCTGTTTTATTCCAGGAATTTTTTTATTTTATTAAGTGACAGTATACTGATGTCATTGGAAGAGTGCTTAGTAATACTTTTCTGGTTGTTGCATTAAAATGTATGTATCGTTTTAAATATTATATGTTTTAGCGACAATTTTCCTGTAGTACGTGACTTCAAGAGTGTATTTAAATAAAAGTCCTTTACTAATTAGAATACTCTATCTTGTAATGTTTTTGCCCAGTGTGGTTTTGAGAAATATGACTGTAGCACAGATGCAATAAAAAAAAAACAAACCTATTTATTGTGAGAGAGCACCAGTGCATGTAGGGGAGGGGCAGAGAGAGAATCCCAAGCTGACAGTGCGAAGCCTGATGCAGGGCTCAGTCCCACGAACTGTGAGAATGTGACCTGAGCCAAAACCAAGAGTCAGATGTTTAACTGACTGAGCCACCCAGGCACCCGAAAAGCAATTTTGTTCTTAACACAGGTCATGTTGTTGGTGTGATGTTGGATTTTTTTTTTTTTATCCTTTCTATAGATCTTTCAATGTCAGTAATAGCATGTTATCAGGAAATGATAGTTTATTGAAAGTTTATTACTGATTCCAAGACTTGATTATGTCAGATTCATTTCCTGCTTTGTTTTTAATGTTTATTTATTTATTTTGAGAGAGAGAGAGTACACACACATGCTCAACCCGATCGGGGGCAGGGCAGTGAGAGGGAGAGAGAAAAATCCCAAGCAGGCTCCACGCTCACCACGGAGGCCTATGCGGGGCTCTATCTCACCATCACAAGACCAGGACCTGAGCTGGTATCTAGCGTCAGATGCATAACCGACTTGAGCCGCACAGGCGCCCTTATTTCCTACTTTTTCCTAACTAAAACTTTGTTTCTACGTTGTGCATGTTATTAACATCTCTCATTACATTGCAGTAAATTTTCAAGTGAAGTGGCAGAGGCTGGACATTTCAGAATCTTTATGGGAGAAGTGATTTAGATGGTTATGCTTTGAATCTCCGGGAGATGGGCTTTTTCAGATGTTCCATTCTCTCAGTAATCACTGGCATAGAACACAGAAGTAATGGATTGTGTACAAAGGCCCTTTGCTCGCGTGCCTGTGCACATGCGTGTGCGTGTTCTCACCACCCTGCCCCTTCCCTCCTGCCTGCTTTCCCCCTTTCCTTTCCCTGGCTCCTCCTTTCCCTTTTTGTTTCTTTTACTTTTTTCCTCTTGTCCTTCTTTTTGTTCATTTCCTCTTTCCCTCTCCTCCTCCCTCTCCCCTCCCTCCCTCTGCCTTTCCCCTTCCCTTTTTTTTTTTTCTTTCTTCCTCTTCCCCCCCTACTCCCTTTCACAAATCATTCATTTAACAACAACCCCTTCCATGCGTGGGGCAGTGTGGAATGAAGGTGAATACTCTCAGAACTGCTCTCAGGGAGCTCCCAATTTAGTAGAAGACACAGAAAAATAAAGCAAAACAACATATACCCAATTTTAAGAGTATTGACGGCAATGTACGGTAATTGTGGTAAGTGCTGTGGGAGGGCAGAAGAGGACATCTAAATCAGAGTCATGGAAAGTTCTCTGGTGGAATTGACATCTAAGCTCAGTGTTAAAGCTTTCATTTGGCAAAGAAGGGTAGAAAAGAGTGTTTGAGTCAGAAAGGGGACTACATACTGGAAAATGAAAAAAACCCCGAGATGGTGTATTTGGAAAGTGTAAGTCGTTCACTGTGCCTCGCTTAACTTTGAAAGCATGATGTGTTTGGGGTGGGAATAGGAGGGCAGTGATAGGAAATGAGGCTGAGTGAGGGGGTTGAAAATTTTCTTGAAACATACATGGAAGCACGGAAGGTTGTTAGGAAAGAGTAAGGATGATGGATTTATATTCTGGAGTGGTCACTTTGGTAGTATCTTAGTGAATCCATCAAAAGGGAGATCTAAATGGAAGATCTGGAGATTCCAGATGAGAAGTCCAAGTGAGAGGTGAATAAGGGCTTGAACTAATGCAGTGGGGGTAGAGCAGAGGGGACAGATCTGAGATATCTCAGAAACTGAATTCAGGACCTAGTAACTCTGGGCCCCGGGGTAAGAGGAAGATGGAAGTTTCTGTGTTGGGTCATGGGATGGATGTTATTGTCATCTGAAGTATGTTGTCCTGAGAGGAGGAAAGCTGTAGTACAGGGTTTCGAGTATTGAAGGGATCTGTAGGATGTCCACATCTACTAGTCCGGATGTAGGATTAAGAGAGCAGGTAGGGTGAGGGGTGCGTGGGTGGCTCCATCGGTTAAGCGTCCGACTTCGGCTCAGGTCATGATCTCACAGTTTGTGAGTTCGAGCCCCGCATTGGGCTCTGTGCTGACAGCTCAGAGCCTGGAGCCTGTATCGGATTCTGTGTCTCCCTCCCCCCGACCCTCCCCCACTCACACACTGTCTCTGTCTGTCTCTCTCTCTCTCTACAGTTAATAACTTCTAACTGTACATCCATAATGTGGCATATGTGTTTTGTTCTATGAATTTGTGGTCTTTTTGATGAACAGGTAATTTTGGTAAAATACTGACTTGTTTTTGTGCCCATTGCTAATTCTTTGTTTTTTTGTGATTTTTAAAAGTAGATTAGATGAGCACATATTTCACTGAAGAATGTGTTTTTGCTGATTCAGTCTGTATATTGTGTACCTTCCACGTACTAGATGTGCTTTGAGGTGTTGAGGATCCAGCAGCGAACAAGAGTTCTTACCCTCATGGAGTTTACTTTCTATTAGGATAGACAGGCACCAGGCAGGGGGGGGAAAAAAGTGTGCTAAGTGCTGTGAAGAGAAATAAAGCGTAATCAGGATAAGAGGTTACAGTGACTGAAGGTGTTAGTTTTAGATTAGGTGTAATAAAGGGCCTGTTTGTGGAGGTGACATTTAAGCAGCACGTGCAACAAGTGACAGAGCGAGCCATATTCACCTATCTGGGGGAAGAGCATTCCAGGCTGAAAATACAAATGCCAAGGTCCTGGGGAGAAATGTTTTTGGCCTGTTTGACCTTGGCATACCTTAAGGAACTGGAAGAAAGCCTTTAGAGCTGGCGTTGTAGGAGATGAGGCTAGAGAGATCACGAGGGCCGGTACAGTGTAGGGCCTTGTAGGCCGTGCGAAGTACATAGAGTAAAATCTGAGTGTTTTAAGAAGTCATTGCAGGGTCTCGAGCAAGAGTGTGAAGTCATCTGATTGACGTTTTTAAACGGTAACTGCTGTTCAGAGAACAGACTGTGGAGGAACAGGAGTGGGAGTAGGGGCGGCAGTGGCATGGCTCCTGGATTAGTTCTGGTGAGATGGTGTGGACCAGGTGTGGGAGGTGGTGGTGTTGCAGGTGGAGATGATAGCATTTGAATGGATTGGAGGGGAAGGAAAAGTTCTGCTTGCTGCTACTAACAGGACTAGCCTCTCTCCCTCCCTTTTAAAATATTTCTGTGATTAGTTGGTGGATGGGATTCTTAGAATTGAATACAGCCAAGAAGGCATTCCCAGCTCTTAGCCTTCCTTCATTTGTGAGCCGTGAACATTGAGCCTGAGCATTCCTTTATGTTTTTCTGTTTTGTTTGGTTTTTGAGTTTTAGGAAAGGAGGTAAAATTCACCCTTTTAAAATGTACAACTCAAAAAAAAAAAATAAAGTGTACAATTCAGTACTTAGTATTTTCACAAGATTGTTTATCTATCACTGTTTAAATGCAGAACATTTTGTTTTCCCAACAAGAAGCCTGTACCCATTAGCTCTCACTCCCTGTTCTCTCTCTCCTCTTTCTCTCCCCTGACAGTTGGTCATCTACTTTCTGTCTCTAAGGGTTTGCCTGTTCTGGACATTTCCTTTCAATGGAATCCTACAACATGTGGCCTTTTGTGTCTGGCTTCTTTCACTTAGCATAATATGTTCAAGGTTCATTCGTATTGTAGCCTGTGTCAGTACTTTATTCTTTCCTGTTGGTGAATAATATTTCATTTAGTGGACATACCACATTTGGCCAATCCGTTCATTAGCTGTTGGACGTGTGGTGGATTGTATCCACTTTTTCCCTATTATGAATAGTGCTGCTGTGAACGTTTGTATACAAGCTTTTGTGTGAACGCGTATTTTCAGTTTTCCTGGGTCCTGGGAGTGGATCTTGCTGTTTTTAGGATAGTAATACTATCTGTGGTAACCCTGTTGGGAAGTGAATGTTTAACTTCAGGTGTTTTTTGGCATTATGTCTAGTGGCCACTAAGGATTTGGACATTTAAACAATTTATTCAACATTTATTGAACACTTAAAGTGCTGGTCTCTCTTTTCTAGCCATTTAGGATATAGCAGTGAACAAAAAGTACTGGCCCTGTGGATCTTACGTTTTAAGGGAGCAAGGGTGGACAAAGAGAAATAAACATAATAAGTAATCTAGTTTATTAGATGTTAAATAGTATGAAAATAAGAGGAGAGCTGGGTAAGGAGGGTAGGGAATACATACAGGGTTGCGGCAGGCTGTAGTCTTATTTTAATACATTTTTTAATTTATTATTTTATTAAAAAACCTTTTTTGAATGTTTATTTTTGAGAGAGAGAGAGAGAGAACTCATGCGCATAAGTGGAGGAGGGACAGAGAAAGAGGAAAACACAGAATCTGAAACAGTCTCAGGCTCCGAAGCTGTCAGCAGAGAGCCCCATGCGGGGCTCGAACACACTAATTGTGAGATCATGACCTGAGCCGAAGTGGGCAGCTTAACTGACTAAGCCACCCAGGTGCCCTTTACATTTTTGTTTTTTAATATTTACTTATTTTTGAGAGAGAGAGAGAGAGAGACTGTGAGCGGGGAGAGGGGAAGAGAGAGAGGGAGGCACGGAATCTAAAGCAGGCTCCAGGCTCTGAGCTGTCAGCACAGAGCGGGACAGGCTGTGGTGTAAAGGTGGCCAAGTAGGTATATTGAGAAGACATTGGCACAAATATTTGTCTAAAAGATGTCATTAGTCATGTGGCTTTAAAGACAGGTCAACATGTTCGTTGAACTGCACAGAGGCCAAGGTGGCTGCAGTGGAGTAAGGAAAGAAGAGAATGGGAGGGGGTGGATAAAGGGTTTGCAGGTTGAGGGCGGAGCCCATCAGATCACCTAGGACCTTGAAGGCCATTGTTGAGGATTGTGGTTTTCACTCTTGTAGAAATAGGGAACTGTGAGTTATGCAATCTCGTTACAGAGTGGCAGATTTTCATTATATTCTTAAGGGATCGCTCTTTGTTGTGTTAAAAACAGGCTGAAGGCAAGTTGAAGATAGAAGCTGACCAGTTAGGAAGCTATTTTAATAGATGATGATGGTGGGATATTAGCCATCACAGTGAGAGGGGAGTGGGGAGTGGTCAGGGTCTGTATCTCCTTTGAAGGTAGAGCCAGTAGTTCCGGTCAGATTCAGTGGGAAGGAAGGAGAATTGAGGAGGACACCAAGATTTTTTGGTTGGAGAACTAAAAATCTGGGGTTTAGAATGAAGTTAGGGCTGTGTAATTTTTGGAAATAAGCATTATATTTTATATTTATGAAAAATGCTAACTGGCATATTGCTTCGTGTAATGTGGCTGTAAACAAGATATAGATACGCTTTATTAATTTTTTAGTGATAGATACATTTAAAAGAGTTGCAAACTTTTGTTCTTGATGAATTGCTTAAAAACAGGACTCTTGCAGCACCTGGGTGGCTCAGTCAGTTAAGCATTCTGACCTTGGTTTCAGGTCGGGTCATGATCTCATTGTGAGTTCGAGCCCCGCGTTGGGCTCTGCACTGACACTGTGGAGCCTGCTTGGGATTCTCTAACCACCACTCCCCTCCCCCCACCCCCGTCTCTGTCCCTCCCCCTCTCACGCTCTCTCTCAAAATAAACAAATGTTAAAATAAAAATAGGATTCTTGCCGCTTTCCTTTTGGTGTCACAGAACGAAGATGTTTCTGCATTCATGAGAATTAGAATCTAGTACTCAGTGTGACACTTGGTAAGCAGTGGAAACCATTGTCATATTAATCCTTTTGGTATTTAAATGTTGCGGATTGTAGAAGGTGTGGATTTTGATAAGGCATGTGAAGAAAGTGTGTCAGTATTTTTTCTTTTCAGTTGGGCCTCCTTTATACCTAGTGGACAGTGAACGAAATATAAGCCATAACTGGCTTTTCATTCTCAAGATAATTGAAATTTTTCATTTAATTACTTTACATCAAAATAAGACTGTGTGCATATTTGTTATGTCTTAAACTACTAATCAGTATGTGTATCTTAATTCTAAAAGAGAACTTTTGTGGGGCGCCTGGGTGGCTCAGTCGGTTGAGTGTCTGACTTTGGCTCGGGTCATGATCTCACGGTTCGTGAGTTCGAGCCCTGTGTCGGGCCCTTTGCTGACAGCTTGGAGCCTGGAAACTGCTTCAGATTCTGTGTCTCCCTCTCACCCCCCCCCCCCCCCCCGCTCGTGTGCTATCTCTGTTTCTCAATAAGAAATAAATACTACAAAAAATAAAAATAAATAAGAGAACTTTTGTTATAAAAATGACTACATTTCTGCTTTTGAGAGGGCTGGAAATTCTGACATTCAAGTTTTCCATGGAAGATAATGTGTTTCTGGAAATCTGATAGTTTTCATACTAAGATTCAAGATAGCAGTCAGGTTTGGGGAGGAAAACCATGAGTTTATAAAAGTATATTAACAGTTTACTAGAAAATAAAAGGGTCAGTTTACAGAGACAGAGAAACCAAATTTGGTATTTAACTTTCTATGCTAAGGGTCATATTTTAGGCTGGTTAATAGAAGGAAGGGACAAAATAAAAGGCAAAAAAGAGGGAAAATTTTAAAACAGCACTTGTCTTACTTTGAGTATAATTCCCAGTATTCCTTAATTAATACTTGCTCGTGCTCCACTCAGAAGGTCCAGATATGGGCTTCACGGTTGCTGTAAATCTCTCCTCTCCCCAAAGTTTATGTGCCCAAATTCATGTGGCCATACGTTTTCTTGGGGAGATGAATTTCATCAAGTTCTCAGTGGAAACTTTGATACGAATATTAAGAAACACAGCTCTGTAATGTCACCTGTTACTGATCTGCTGCTAATCTTTTTAAAGTTTATGTATTTTTATTTATTTTGAGAGCGAGCGAGAGTGGGGCGGGGGGTGGGGGCAGTGAGAGAGGGAGAGAGAATCTGAAGCAGGTTCCTGAAGTCCCATGTCAAGGTTTTGACAAGAACAGACTGCTGTCTCCTGTGTTTGATACTTCTGCTGGGTGTGGATCTCTTATGACAACATAATCATTGATACCTGTTTACGTTTCTTTGAAAATCACACTTTTTTGTAAGTTTATTCATTTATTTTGAGAGAGAGAGCATGAGTCAGGGAGGGACAGAGACAGAGGGAGAAAGAGAATTCCAAACGGGCTCCTCGCTGGCAGCACAGAGCTGATTCAGGGCTTGAACCCAGGAACCCCGAGATCATGACCTGAGCCAAAATTGGATGCTTAACTGACTGAGCCACCCAGGCGCCCCCCAAAAAATTACACTTCTTTTTAATCATTTACTTTCATCGCAGAAATGAAGATTGTAAACTATCAAAACTTTGATCAAATGGAATTTAAAGAAAAGATTCACTTTCTACTGACAGGAAAAACTATACTTGAATATGGCTGTAAAAACCATCTTTGTTTAGTTAAAGTGCCCAATAAACAGTGTGGCTTAATGATTAAGAGCATATGGCTTGGAAAGAGAGGTCTTGTTCCCAGTACCGTCTCTCTCTGTTCTTGACTTGGCTGTTGAAGTTTGGGCAGTTATTTATTTTTGCAATGAAAGGAAACGTCATTTTCATTTTTCGCAAAATGGGGATAATAATAGTTACCTTACAAGGTTTATAAGTACTAAATGAAATAGCATTGAAAATGTTTTACACTACACTTGGCATAGTTCTCAGCAGTCAGTATGTGGTAGCTTTATTATTCCAGTAAAAGCCAGTCACTTCTTTCATAAACTGATAGAGTGAGGATTCTTTAATCTAGAGTGTTTGGGATTGAATTGGGATTCTCCTGTTTACCCAAGTTGTGGGCAGTTTTCTTAAACCTTCTAAGAAGGCTGGTGTCCTTGTCTAAAATGAGAAACATTTACAGTACTTACCTCATGGGATTATTGGGGATGACTAAATGTAATAACAGGATCTATTACATAGTAAATTCGCAATAAATTGTAACTATTATTCTTAGTTCTCTGGAAAGAATGTGCAAACTCTTAATTTAAATACACTTTCAGGGTGATGCAGCTACTGTAATCTTTTGTAACTTAAGGATTGATTTGGAAGTTTTGGAGAAAAGTAATTTTGTGATTGAGGTTAAAACCTGTTATTTTTGTCTTTATGAATTCCTTAAAAACAGAGTATTTAATGGAAGGGGGAAACCAGATTTCTTGATTCTAAGAACTCTTTGCTCCCATTTCAGACTTACTTTATCCTAGCCCTTCCTGATGCAGAAGCTTCTCTTAGTAAATATAATACTTGTCCTTTCTTCTAATTTGCTGCTGGTTTGCCCAAATGGGATTCTTTCAAGGGAAAAGTAAATTTTACTTCCAAGCCTAGAGGGTTGTTATTGGATTAGGTGAACCACTGGAGATATTTATTTTCTGGATAAGCATCCACCTCTAGCCTTGCGTATGTAGGGCAAACATTTTTTTCTTCTCTTGATCCGATCACTGTTCTGATGTGGCAGTTAGTCACCTGAAGCTGGTCTGGCATCCTGAGCCTGTGGGGGTGGGGCAAATGCGCGATGGGGCCCTGCCAAGCCCGTCTCTACTCTAGAGAGGAGTAAAAGGAAAGGCGAACAGGCTTGAAGACAAAGGAGCTACTATTGCTGTCAAAGTTTAAATGAGGCAGCTTGGCTTATGCCTATTTGGGAATTAAAAACAAAAAATGTAGCTTTTCATTTTTTCAGTTTTATCTTGGTGAGGATATCTCACCAAAAGACCCATCTCTGTTTAGTTGTTCAGGGATTTTTTTTTAAAAGTTGTTTTGTGTATTGAGGGTTTTTGACACTTAGTCACCTAATTTTGCTTTCCCCCAACTTAGAGACATATTTTTTTCTAAACTAGTTCTATTCCTACCAGAATTCAGAAGTTTTTATTATAAAAGCAGTACAAGTTTGCTATAAATATCAAAAATTATAGAAATTAGGGGTACCTGGGTGGCTCAGTCGGTTAAGTGTCCGACTTTGGCTCAGGTTATGATCTCGTGGTTTGTGGGTTCGAGCCCCACGTCGGGCTCTGTGCTGACGGCTCAGAGCCTGGAGCCTGCTTCAGATTCTGTGTCTCCCTCTCTCTCTTCCCCTTTCCCACTCGCACTGTTTCTCTCTGTCTTTCTCTCTGACAAAAATAAATATTTAAAAAGTTACAGAAATTATATGGTAAAGGCACCACTATGTTTCTTTAGCTTTTAGCTTTGGCAGATATGTACAAACCTCATGTATAGCAGTGTTTAGCATTCAATTAGGTAATCAGTAAGTATCATTAATTTATTTGAATATTTAGTGCTTCTAGGTGGTGAACAGTCCCAGCAGCATTTATGATAGCCCCTCATAGGCTTATGGATTATTATTACAGCTACTAACTAATAATGAAATCTAACTGCATGAGATTGCTATGAAAAGGTAAGCTGTGAGGTTAGTGAGGGAGCATCCCTGTGCTGTATGGCTGCTGCTAGAGTAGCTAATGCTGTTCTTGGATCCCTAGTAGCATTTATTAGGAAGGTTAATTTTAGGACACACTACCGTAGGCATTGACCCCTGCAGATGCTTAGGGTCAGAATATGTGGTTTCTAAAGGGTTTTTTTTAACACTAGCATTATAATGTTTTTAAGTGGCACATTATGTTTTTAAAGTTTCATGATCATTCGTTATTCCTTATAATATCCCTTTGAGGTAGGTCAGCAACATTTTTCCTTTTTTATGGTTGGAGAAGCAGATGCAAAGATGTTGAGTGATTTGCCCACAGGCACACATTAAACCGATGGCAGAATCTGGCTCTCTTGTTAGTAAACCAAACCACGCTGCCTCTGTTAGTTATAAGTGAGTAATAAAGTTGTTTCCATTTTGATGCTTTATGGAATAGTGTGTAGTTTAGAAACCTTTTACCTACTTTCTTTATTGAAAGAAAATCCTTTTAAAGCTTAGAATTGCATTGCATCATGATACTAAATATTTGGTGTTAGTTAACTCTTTTCTTAAAAATAGAAAAAAAATCATATGAAAATATATTAAAATGGCCTACAGTGGACTTCATGCTTCTGGGAAAACCTTTACTGGTTTGAAAATTAGTATTGTAAATTAGAGGACAAGGGGACAAGGCTTTGAAGAGTTAATATTTTAAAGTAGGAGCAAAATGAATCCTCAGGTTATATTGCCAAAGTAATTTTGAATTGAAACACTGTGGCCTATAGAGCCAGAAGGGCTTCAGAGATCATGTGGCTCTGTGGATTTAGAGCCCAAGTGTTCTGCCAAGTGACAACTAGGTTACCTAGACTAAAAAACTGTCTACAGTCTGGTTGACATCCCTTAAGTTCTGAGTTTTCCTGTCCATTGGAAACATTCTCTATTTACTTGTTTGGACTTGATTCTATTTTTCCATTCCCTCTTCCCCGGTGTAATAATAATTATTATTCTTTCCTATATGCAACCTTTTTTCCTTCCAGTTGGAAAGAATTCTGACCGTAATCTTCTTGTGTCGATAGAGGGAGGTTGTGGGTGAATTTTCAAATAATAGGCAACTATTGTAAAAATGATTTAATTTAAGGGATCACAGAGAGCCAGAAAATTATATATGCAGTTGGAGTGTTAAGACAGATGTTTTGACATGAGTTGTAAGTCTGGGATAATAAGTAATGGTTAATCCTCATGTACTTTGGTAATTAACACAATCCTATATTGTGTACTAGTGTAAATCCTGTATTTAGTTTAGTAAACACGTAATTTCTGAATGCATCTTTTACTTTTATAATCACATCCCATTAATCCCAAAGTCAGGCTGTCATTAATTTTGTCTTGTTCTGAAATAGTATTAAAATTTTATCACACAGCCTCTGCCCTGGTCATGTTCTTTATGACATCATCAAATTCATCATTGTTATTATCATGTGATAATTTTGCTACTCCTTGTTTAGTCCGTATTAGTATGTGTCAGACATTTTATACATTTTAAAATTTAATTCTCAAAAAAATGCTGAGAGGTACGTATGAATATGCCTGTTCCACAGATGAAAAAATGAAGACTGAGGAGACTGTGTACTTGACCTCAGTAAATTCATGCCACTAGGAAGTGGCGGAGCTAGGTTTTAAGCCAGAGCTGCTCCAGATCCGAGCTCTTACTATTACTAATCCTGTTCTGCCTCTCAGTTAACATACATAGCTTTACTTAGATGTCTGGTTTGCTTAGTCCACAGATGATTTAGAAATATCCAGTTCTTTGTGAGTTGGGAGTGTGTGTGTGTGTGTTTATGTTTCCATGTACGTGTAAGGGTATTGGGAGAGGAGTTTTGAAATGGGGATAGTGAGAGCTGGAATTACAGCAGGAAAAGGAAAAAGACACTTTTGAAAACTAAGACACACAAGTGTATTCTCGTTTAGTGTTTCAGTTTTCAAATGTGGACCTTGAATTCATCAGGTTTTAATATGTTCCATCTCTCTTCTGCTTTTTTTTTTTTTTTTAAGGTAAGCTCTACACCCGACGTGGGGCTTGAACCCACAACCCCTTAGATCAAGAGTTGCATGCTCCATCAGCTGAGTTAGCCAGGCGCCCCTGTTCCATCTTTTTATGGAACAAGGGAAGCAGAAGAATTTAGAAAGATCATTAAATTTTCATAAAGAGTAGGGTTTTGTTCTGGAAAGTATAAACATTAAAAAAATTAACTTCTGTGGAATACTTCATTCTTTCTTGGTACTGGGCAGAAAAGTTGCTGTTATATTTTTAAATAATATTTTAAAATTCAGGATTAATCACTATTTAATTTTCTTTAGGAATCAAGAAACTTTTATGTGAGTATACAAGTTGAATTTTGAGGGATTAGATGGGGGAGATGTTTTTATATGCAAATCAGTGCTAAACGTTACCACTTGCTACTTAGGTTCTTTATAAAACTATTTGGTAAAATCTGGTTCCGTGGTGCCAGATTTAGGTTCCGTATTCGTTTCCTATCGCTGCTGTACCAGTTGCCACAAGTTTGTGGCTTGGAACGACACAAGCTTATTATCTTGTAGTTCTGGAGGTCAGAAGTCAGAAATGGGTGTCTCTGGACTGCATTCCTTCTGCAGGCTCCATGGGAAATGTTTCCTTGCCTTCTCCAGCTCTGGAGGCTGTACACAAGCATTCCTTTGCTCCTGTCTTCCCGTCTCTGATTGACACTGCCTCTTCTGCCTCGCTCTTTCACTTGTATCATCACCCTTGTGATTTCATTGGGCCCATCTGAATAATCCAGGATAACCTTCCCATGTCAAGGTCAGTTGATTAGCAACCTTAATTCCATCGGCAGCCTTAATTCTCCCTTGCTGTTTAGCAACATTTTCACAGATTCTGGGGATTAGAAAACAAACATCTCTGGGGAGGCCATTATTTTGCCTACCACATAGGCTCTTTAGTTTAGAAAAATCATTTAGCCTTTTAGGCTTTTTATGTAAAGTGAAATTTATATTTATTGTTCACCACAGAGGAATTTTCATGAAAATGGAAATTCTGTGCCAGTGCAGACAGATCATGCGTAGTATTTACTTGCAATTATTAACAGATGTTTACTGGTTGATCTTACCTGTTGGGTAGACGCTTGGGGTTAGGTGGTCCCCAGCATAACCAGGGGGCTTGGTAAACTCTAGTCTGAATAGTGGAGTTAAGCTTGGCCTCTAGAAGCAGAACAGGATGTCAGTGACTCAGACCCTTCCCAGAGAAGTGAAGCTTCACAAAAAGTTGTTTACTTTTTCTTTGACTCTTTAATGTGGCTCTTTTTGTTTTAGAATTTAGCCTTTCCAGACCTTTGCTTGTTGAGGACATTGAAAATTTATAGCACAGTGTTGAAAAAACAGATGAATGCTTAACTGTCATTTTTTATGATTTGAGTCTGTTTTAGTCTAAAAGATACAATATTTTTTAAGCAGTAGGCTTTTCCCCTTACTATGCTTTTTCAAAGGACTGCTATGATAATAATTAAGGAGGGTTTCGAGCAACAGGCAGTTTTAAGTCACAATTGCTTATGATTGATTATTTTGTGTGTGCCTAGTTCATACAGTTTTTGATTCTCCCAAGTTGATCTTGGAGAATTGCTGTTTTTAATGTTTCATTTGTTAATTTTTCTTAGAGCCACCTTTTTACTTGGCTAGCTTAAAATGTCTCTTTTTAAAAAAAATTTTTTTTAACATTTATTTTTTGAGAGACAGCGACTGGGTGTGGGTGGCGGACAGGCAGAGAGAGAGGGAGACACGGAATCTGAAGCAGGCTCCAGGCTCTGAGCTGTCAGACAGCACGACGCGGGGCTCGAACTCGCAAACCACGAGATCATGACCTGAGCTGAAGTTGGATGCTTAACCGACTGAGCCGCCCAGGTGCCCCTAAAAAATTTTTTTAAACGTTTATTTGTTTTTGAGAGAGAGAGAGAGAGAGAGAGAGAGAGAGAACCTGCTCACAAGTTGGGGTGGGGGGGCAGAGAGTGAGGGAGACACAATCCACACAGACTCCAGGCTCTGAGCTGTCAGCACAGAGCCCGACACAGGGCTTGAACTCACGAACTGTGAGATCATGACCTGAGCCAGAGTGGAACACTTAACTTACTGAGCCACCCAGGGACTCCATAGCAAAACACTTCTATGTGAACATTCCCTAGGTCATCTTGTAAATATTATAGATGGAAAGAGAAGTCACCTAGTTCTGTCTTGTTACAATACAAACCTGCTTTGAGTAAGTAATTGATAGAGATTTTCTTAGTTTTGTGGTTGGAAAAAATTATTTCTAGATTGCATTATTGTATATTTCTTTGCACACATAACTGCTAGTTAAGTGTGGCCTAATTTAGAATGTGTCTAAAGATTGAGTTGCAACTAGTGATTTGGTTCTTGCAGTTTGATAGTATTCTCTGTCTCCAGGACATCTTTTCCTGATTCTGAACCTTCTCTTCTCTGTGCTATCCCTGTATTCTTTACGTATTTCTAGTAGCGTACCTTTAATTCTCTAATGATAGGCAGTAAATACAGAACAACTATTTTCATAAGTGCATCTGCAAAATCAGTTTCTCAAAGTTGTGTGTGTCTTGAGTTGTAAATTTATGCTTTCAAAGTTTCTGTTTTACATTTATCAAGTGTTTTGTGCAGCATTTCGTAGAAAGTAGATAGGGGCATGATTGATAGTACAAATGATACTGTATTCAAATGGTTATCTGACATTTTAAAAATGAAATCTCAGTACCCCATTTTAATGGAGGTGATAAATTCAAGTACTACTCTTCATTGTCAAACCTCAGCAAAGTTGTATTAGAAGCAAAATGATGTGCTGTCACTCACCTCATCACCCTGATGACAGAGAGATGATCTAGTAGAGTAGATTTGTTAGGTTGAAATCCTGCTCTGACCCTTAGCTAGTTGCATGGCCTTAGGCCGTTTATTTCTTTGAGCCTTATTTGCAGCATATGAAAAATGGGAAGAATAAAATTTACTTTCTCGTTTTGTTATGAATGAAATAAGATGATACATGCAACATTCTTATTGCTGTGTTTGGTTTATAAGTGCCAAAAAATAGTAACTGTAATATAGAGTATGGAGAGGCCACTTTTATTACAGGTCTTCAGATTACCAATTGCTAATAGTTTAGAGTATGTACTTAGTATGGTCAGAGTGTGCGGCATTATGATAAAACGTATAGAGTGCTTATTACCTGTGCACTGATTTACTGGCAGCCAGATTCATGCGGTTTGGGTTAATCTTTGTTAACCCTCACATTTGTTTTCTTTCCTGGTTCACTTTTTTTTGGTGCTGTTCATTAAAAAGGGGAATTGAGTGGGAGTTTTTCACTGGAAAATATCTGTTTCGGGGACATTGTCTTTTTGAGACCTATGTTACCTACTGTGCTAACGAGGCACCTGGTGGACAGTGTCTTTAATAAAGTAAAATTCAGGAATATAAATTCAGAGTTCACTATAGTAGAGCCTCAGTGGTTAAGAATATAAATTTTGAAACTAAACAATTCTAATCCTCGAACCATAACTTACTTTGGGCATATTCTGGGTGAATTACTTAAACTTCTCTGATTCTTTATTTGTTTTTATTTTTTAAAATTTATTTGTTTTAATGTTTATTTATTTTTGAGAGACAGAGAGAGCATGAGCCAGGGAGGGGCAGAGAAAGAGGGAGACACAGAATCTGAAACAGGCTCCAGGCTCTGAGCTGTCAGACAGAGCCCAATGTGGGACTCAAACCCACAAACCGTGAGATCATGACCTGAGCTGAAGTTGGACGCTTAACTGACTGAGCCACCCAGGTGTCCTGAACTTCTTTGATTCTTAATTTAAAATTTCTGAAATGATGATAATGATAAAACTGACCCCCTACTTTGGAGGAATTGAATGAGATAATCCATGTAAAGCATTTAGCAGAGTGCCTAATATTACTGAACAACAGCTGTTAGTTATTAATAAGGATAAATAAATAGGAGAAGGTAAATTAGTGGGCAGGTAGTCGATGCTAGAGTGTATTGTTTAGAACAGTGTTGTCAAAAAGGAATATAATGGGAGCCATGTAAAAGTTAAGTTTATAGTAGCAGCACTTAAAAAAACAGGTAAAATTTCATTTTAATATTGTGTTTAACCTGGCATATCCAAAATATTGTCATTTCAATGTGTAATCAATATAAAATTATTAATGAGATTGTTACTTTTTTTGTCACGCTACGTCTTTGAAATCTGGTATGTATTTTACACCTACATCACATCTTGATGTGGACAGTAAGTTGTCATTGGAGGGGCACCTGGGTGGCTCAGTCAGTTGAGTGCCCATCCACGGCTCATGTCATGGTCTCGCGGTTCGTGAGTTCAAGTCCCACATTAGGTTCGCTGCTGTCAGCGCAGAGCACACTTTAGATCCTATGTCCCCCTCTCTCTGACTACCCCTCCCCCCCGGCTTGTGCTTTCTCAGAAATAAACATTTTTTGTTAATTGTCACTGGAGATCCCTGATCTGTATTTGCAGCTCATAAAATTTACAGTTGAAGAAGTAGATTCTCATGTCCAGATTGTTCTAAGCATACATAAAAGTTTTGTAATACCTGAATTGAATGTTGGCTTTTAAGGGGCTCCTGAGTGGCTCCGTGGGTTAAGCATCTGACTTCTGCTTGGGTCATGATCTTACCTCCTTCTGTGCTGACAGCTCAGAGCCTGGAGCTGCTTCCAATTCTGTGTTACCTCTCTCTCTGCCCCTTCCCTGTTTGTGTTCTTTCTCTCTCTCTCGAAAATAAATAAACATTAAAAAAAACCCCAGAATATTAGCTTTTAAGTTAAAATTAAAATTAAATAAAGTTAAAAATACAGTTCCTCTGTAGCCACATTTCAAGTGCACCGGTGGCTTGTGGCCCCGCATCTGACACTGTAGGATGTCCCTGTGTGCCTGTGTTCTCTATGGCTCTTCTTAGAGTTGCTTTATGGTGATTAGGTTAAAAGCTTTTTTTTTTTTTTTTTTTTTTTTTTTAATTTTTTTTTTTTTTTCAACGTTTATTTATTTTTGGGACAGAGAGAGACAGAGCATGAACGGGGGAGGGTCAGAGAGAGAGGGAGACACAGAATCGGAAACAGGCTCCAGGCTCTGAGCCATCAGCTCAGAGCCTGACGCGGGGCTCGAACTCACAGACCGTAAGATCGTGACCTGGCTGAAGTCGGACGCTTAACCGACTGCGCCACCCAGGCGCCCCGCTTTTTTTTTTTTTTTTTATATGAAAGTACTCTTGTTAAAATATATGTAAATGTTTGTCTATAGGTATTACCTGTCATGTGCCCCATACGTTTTGGTTGCTGTTAAAATTTCACATATTTTGCTATTTACCTTTTTATCTCATTTGACTTAGATAATGCATTTTTTGATTTTTATTGTTGATACATGTTTTTATACTAGGATCTTTTTGGGGGGGGTACTTTTTAAAGGGAAACTTAACATTTTAGTGATTTAAAATGATGAAACCTCTGGTTTTATTTTAAATTTCAGGATTTGTTTCCTTGTTATTTATATTTAAGTTGAAACAAAAACTTGGAAACCACAGTATACTCTAGGTAGCCTGTACACATTTAAGAAAGTATAAATGAAACTTCGATGTAAAGGAAGCACTAGAGATTAGTTTGTCCTTAAAAATATCTAGAATAGTGATATGAAGGGGAGGAAGAAGTTCTCCCACTGAAGAAAAACACTCACTTAAAATGTGGGGTGCCTGGGTGGCTCAGCTGGCTGAGTGTCCAACTCTTGGTTTTTGGCTCAGGTCATGTTCCCCGGGTTGTAGGATCAAGCCCGTCAACGGGCTCCACGCTCAGTGGGAGCCTGCCTAAGATTCCCTCTTTATTCTCTCTCCCTCCCTCTGCCCTTCTCCCCAACTTGTGCGTGGTGCATGCATGCTGTCTCTCAAATTAAAAATAAACAAACACTTAAAAAATAAACTGTATTGTGGCTATTCTTTTTTTCTTCTCCGAGGCATCTTTAATGTAGAACAAACTATAGTAATAAAAGCAGCAATAAAAAATGACAGCCAGTGTTTACTGAGTACTTTATATGTGTTACGTCTTCTTCTAAACACAGATATCTCGGGGCGCCTGGGTGGCGCAGTCGGTTAAGCGTCCGACTTCAGCCAGGTCACGATCTCACGGTCCGGGAGTTTGAGCCCCACGTCGGGCTCTGGGTTGATGGCTCAGAGCCTGGAGCCTGTTTCCGATTCTGTGTCTCCCTCTCTCTCTGCCCCTCCCCCGTTCATGCTCTGTCTCTCTGTCCCAAAAATAAATAAACGTTGAAAAAAAAAATTAAAAAAAAAATAAAAATAAACACAGATATCTCATTTAATCTTCACAACTCTATGAGATAGATACTGTTATTATTCTTGTTTACAGATAAGAAATACGAGGCTCAGAGGAAATGGTAGAGATTGATTTTAACGTAGTCCATCCCCAGAACTTGCCTTCTTTTTTTCTTAAATTTTTTTTTAATGTTTATTTATTTTTGAGAGACAGAGAGAGACAGCATGAATGGGAGAGGGCAGAGAGAAAGAGGGAGACCCAGAATATGAAGCAGGCTCCAGGCTCTGAGCTGTCAGCACAGAGCCTGACGCGGGGCTCGAACCCACAAACCGTGAGATCGGGACCTGAGCCAAAGTCGGAAGTTCAACCGACCGAACCACCCCCACGCCCCCTGGTTTTATCTGTCTGCCTATCTATCTATCTGTCTGTCTGTCTATCTATCTATCTATGTATCTTTAATATTTATTCCAGAGCTTGCCTTCTTAACAGCCACACCACCTCCTTATTGGTTTCTGGAGAGAGTGAAAAAGCAAAGGAAAATGGGGTTTTTTTCCCCTTAATAGTTTTTCTGGCATTCTCTTATGGAGGAGCTGGAGTGGAGTGATGTGGGAGGAAGGGGAGCAGTGTTTTAGCTGTTAATTTGGATTTTTACAGGACTAAATATTTAAATTCCTTCTGGGACAATAAAAAGATAACTAATAAAGGCACATTTTCTTTTACTCCCAGATTCTTTATATCATACATTTAAAAACTGTCAGAGAATCTAAAGACTTTCTTCTGGTCCTAAATGAAACCTTAGATTTCTTTGCCAAGAGAGTGCTTTAGGCAGCCATCACTGATGGGTAAGAATTAGGAATTGAAACTGTGGTGTAGACCTTGATCTCTTGACTCATAAACCAGTGTTCCTTTCTATTGTATTCCAGAGAACAGGTCCATCCACTTCTAAACCATTGCTAAACCAGTGCCCATAGTGATGAGCAGGAAGCATTTCAGTGAGTAATTATTTCCATTATGAATTAGTTTTAGTGTTAATTTTTGACTAGGCTGAACTCTTAGCAGTTGTTATTGGTTGTTAGGATATTAAACCCTTGGATAATTTTAAAAACTGTTTATCCCCTCGAAAAACACAAGTTTTTTTAATGTTTAGTTTTGAGAGAGAGGGAGAGGGAGAGAGAGAGAGAACAAGCGGGGGGGCAGGGGGCGCGGGCAGAGAGAGAGGGAGACACAGAATGTGAAGCGGGCTCCAGGCTCCAGGTTGTCAGCTCAGAGCCCAGTGCGGGTTTGAAGCTATGGAACTGTGAGATCATGACCTGATTTTAACTGACTGAGCCACTCAGGTGCCCCAAAACACTAACAAAGTTTTTTAATGGATATGAACTTGGTTTGGGTTCACACTTTAAGGTGGTTTTAGAAAGTGCGGTGAGAGACTTAGAAGACTGCAATTTTTTTTTTTTTTTTAAGTAAGGTTTATGCCCAATGTGGGGCTCAAAGTCATGACCCTGAGGTCAAGAGTCACCTGCTCCACTGTCTGAGCCAGCCAGGTGCCCCTAAAACTGCAGGTTTTAATGAATGAAATGCCTCTGTGTATGGATCGAAGCCAGCTTTTATGGCAAACATTAACAGTGTGGTTTAGTTCCCCATCGCCACACCATTTAAGTTCTAACTTACACTGTCCTGATTACGGTAGTAGCTGTGATTAAGTGTTGATGAAACAAATACAGGGTCCTGGTTAAGCACAATGAAGATCTCACATTAAACTGAAGTAAAATGAAGCCACATCCTACTTAACCACCAGTCTACTAAACATGTATTTAACCAGTCTGGATGGGCACAGTGACTACTAATAATGCAAGCAGTAATTTTTATATGGATATTTGATACAGTAATTGGTTTTTAGATTAATGTATTATTTAAAACATTGTAGTTTTTTTTTTAATTTTTGGAAAATTCCATGATCCTTAAATTCTGGAGACTCCAAGTGATAAAAATAGATGATATATATGATAATATAACAAATAACCTGGTGATAGAACTTTAAAAATTTATTATGGAAACTTACAACGTACATTAAAGTTCAGTGAATTTTCACATACTTACCACCTAGCCTCAGCATCGTTCACATTTTGTCCTACTAGTTTTATGTTACACTCTCCTGCTCCTTATCTCCCCTCCCCCTCACCATGTAACATTTTATTTATTTATTTATTTAAAATGTTCTTTTAAATTTATTTTTGAGAGAGCGCCAGCAGAGGAGGGGCAGAGAAAGAGTGAGACACAGAATCTGAAGCAGGCTCCAGGCTCTGAGCTGTCAGCACAGAGCCTGACGCAGGGCTCGAACTCACAGACTTTCTAGATCGTGACCTGAACTGAAGTTGGACACTTTAACCTACTGAGCCATCCAAGCGCCCCACCATGTAGCATTTTAAAGCAAATTTCATCTGCCTCTTTTTCCAAAGTATAATCACAATGCCATTGTCACAACTAATAATGTTAATACTAATTCTTAATGCCATCCTGTAGTTAGAACACGTTCAGATTTCTCTGATTGTCTCAAAAATAGCTTTTAAAATAGGACTCCTTACGTTAGGATCCAAATAAAGTCCTCACATTGCAATTGAAAGATATGTCTCTTAAACCTAGTTTCTTATTCTATAAAGTCTTCTCCGTTTTCATGCCATTTATTTGATAAAGGAACCATGTTATTTAAGCTGTAGAATTTCTTACATTCAGAGTATAGCTCATTGCGTCTGTGTGATTTTGTTTAACCCCTGTATTTCTTATAAACTGGTAATTCTAAGGGCTTTTTTGATGAGCATACTTCATAAGAGGTATTGTATTTCTATCATATATCATCAGGAGGCACATAATGTTAGGTCGATTCACTTTTTTTTAGTGTTGCTGAGATGGGTCAGTGGTTTTAGGTGGTGTAAGACTTACCTGTTTGTTATAAAGTTCATGTTAACTTTCATTCAGTGGTTTTAGTAGCCACTAATGATTGTTGCCTGTTTATTGTATGAGGATTGCAAAATGATTTTCTAATTCTATCACTCCTACTGCATTTATTAGTTGAAATTCTATATGGTGACTGTAAAATATAGAAATACAGAATAAATGATTATTTTCCCCTCACTTTGCTGGTTTTTAGGATAATTAGTAGATGTCCTCCTAAAATGACCAGTGAAGTTGGTTTTGGTTTTTAGTGTTCTTAGTGTTATGGATTTTCAGGTTTTCTGTGTGTGTTTTCATTGTGGTTGCTCTTTGACATTTTAGTTGTCTCATGTTTGGCTACTTAGTTTTTGATAACTTCCTTATTTTCTGGCACAAGGCATCTCAGGCTCATCTTACATATTTCCTGTTCTAGATCTGGAATCAGATTTTTCTTCAAGGAGCCATGTTTTCCTCAAGTGGGAAATGGTTTTTAGAGATCACAATCAGAGTGCCAGGGGTGTTTGTTGCTACTGGTTTTCTTATGGCTTCTCGGTTTTTAGTGTTCAGACCAAGAAAATAGGGTGGAGTTTTGTTTTTTGTTTGTTTATGTTATGTTTTTAAATATTATTTTTTAAAATGTTTATTTAGTTTTGGGGGGGTGGACAGCACGAGTTGGGGAGGAGCAGACAGGGAGACACAGAATCCGAAGCAACCTCCAGGCTCTGAGCTGTGAGACAGAGCCTGACACGGGGCTCAAACTCATGAACCTTGAGATCATGACCTGAGCTGAAGTCGGACGCTTAGCTGACTGAGCCACCCAGTTGTCTCCCAATCTTATTATTAATAGTCAGACTAATTAATGCAATTTAAAATTATTTTCTGTGTTTTTTTTGTCCTTAGGCTATATTCCACTCAGGAATATAAGATCAGAATACTTTATTTTATTTTACTTTTTAATTTTACTTTTTTTTTTAAAGTAAACTCTGTACCCAGTGTGTGGCTTGAACTCATGACCCCGAGGTAATGAGTTGTGTGCACTACCACCTCAGCCAGCCAAGCACCCCAGAATACTTATTTTATTTTTAATGGTTTTCAATGTTTATTTTTGAGAGAGATGGAATGTGAGTGGGGGAGGGGCAGAGAGAGAGGGAGGCACAGAATCTAAAGCAGGCTCCAGGCTCCAAGCGGAGCTGTTAGCAGAGAGCCCCATGTGGGGCTTGAACCCATGAACTGCAAGATCATGACCTGAGCCGAAGCCAGATGCTTAACCAATTGAGCCACCCGGCGCGCCCCCCCCCCCCCCCCCCCCCCGGGGGAATATTTATTGTAAAGTGACTTGAGGGCCTCCTGGTGGTTCATTTGGTTGAGTATCTGACTCTTGATTTTGGCTCAGGTCATGATCCCAGGTTGTGGGACTGAGCTCTGGGTCAGGCTCTACGCTGAGCATGAAGCCTGCTTGGGATTCTTTCTCTGCCCCTCCACCCCTCTCCCCCACTTGCCTGCTCTGTCTCCTGTGCTCGCTCTCTCTCTCTCTCTCAAAAAAAAAAAAAAAAAGGGGTTGCACCTGGGTGGCTCAGTTGGTTGGGCGGCCAACTTCAGCTCAGGTCATGGTCTCACACCTCGTGAGTTCGAGCCCCGCGTCAGGCTCTGTGCTGACGGCTCGGAGCCTGGAGCCCGCTTGGGATTCTGTGTCTCCCTCTCTCTCTCTACCTTCTTCT
The DNA here is from genome assembly GCF_028749965.1 of Puma concolor. Taxonomy (NCBI): domain Eukaryota; kingdom Metazoa; phylum Chordata; class Mammalia; order Carnivora; family Felidae; genus Puma; species Puma concolor. The sequence goes on from NC_141677.1 coordinate 13,364,038, forward strand.
GCTCATGCTCTGTCTCTCTATCTCAAAAATAAATAAACATTAAAAAAATTTTTTTTTTAAAGTAACTTGAAATCATTTTTTTTATACACTTATCCTACCAAGTTGATGGACAGATCATTTACTTCAGTTTATTTTTGAGTTTTAGAGATTACTCTGTTGTTTTCTTCTTTTTTTTTTTTTTTTCCAGTTTGAGAGAGAGAGTGTGAGTAGGGGAGGGGCAGAGAGAGAGAGGGGAAGAGAGAGACTCCCAAGCAGGCCCTGTGCCAGTACAAGCCCGATTTGGGGGCTGGGTCCCATGAACCATGAAATCATGACCCACCTGAAATCAGGAGTCAGAGGCTTAACCCACCGAACCACCCAAGCACCCTGATTTTTCCTTTTTAATTTTTTTTTTTTTTAAGTAGGTTCTGTGCTTGACATGAGGCTTGAACTCATGACTTTGAGGTCAAGAGGTGCATGCTCTGCCGACTGAGCCAGCCCAGTGGCCCTCTTTAATTTTTTTGATGTAAAATATGTACATGTTTTCAAAACATTGGGGTTGTTTTGAAAAAGATGCTGGTGGTTGGCATATCATTCTCATATTCTGCCACTAAAGAAATGAAATACTGTTTTTTGTATGTTTATATTTAAAATTTAATTTATGCTTGCATGAGTTTTTTAAGGTTCAAAAAAAATTTTTTTTAAGTTTATTTACTTATTTTAAGAGAGACAGGGAGTGTGAGCGGGAGAGGAGCAGAGAGAGGGAGAGAGAGAATCCCAAGCAGGCTCGGCACTGTCAGCATAGAGCCTGATGCAAGGCTCGAATTTAAGGTTCAAATTTAAAAATCCAGTGTAAATTTTCTAAGTCACCAGGTGGTTGCTAGATGGCAGTAAATGCTTCTTGTTTACATATTGCTTTTTATATTTATTTAAATATTTATAAATGTTTATTAATTTTGAGAGTGATGACAGAGAGAGAGAGAGAGCAAGGGCAGGGGGTGGGCAGAGAGAGGGGAGAGAGAATCCCAAGCAGGCTCCGCACTGTCAGCGTAGAGCCCAACATGTGGCTGAACCATGAGATTGTGACCTGTGCCGACATCAAGAGTCAGTCGCTTACCTGAGCCACCCAGGTGATCCTATATGTTGCTTTTTAGAATTTCAGATGTTTTACTGGGTTTTGAACATATTATATATCATTAGAAGACAGATGGAACTGTCATTGTTTAAAAGTTGTGATTATGACATCTGTAATTCCACCCCCCCCTCAGTTAATAACTATATAAGGATGTTCTGCAGGCTGCTATATTGAAATTATGACTCTCAGACTTCAGAGATTATTTGCCTCAATTTTGCTGGACTAAGCCCTTCTTTTATTGGAGGAGATCTGTCATAGGTAAGTTTTGCTTGATGCCTGTCTACCCCGGAAATCGATGTTAAAATCAGCTCTGGAGTGGGTAGGTGGTGATAAACTGACTGTAGTGCTGTGTTCAGTTGCTAGACTTTATTTGGCTGTATTTTCCTTTCATCTTTTCTCGTTTTCTCTCTTTCAGTATCTGTGCTTTTTAGAATATGCTATGTGATAAAACCTGAACATGACTTACCTAGATTTGGGCAGTGGTTTGCTTTTGCTTACATTTGTACTGTCTAGATAAGTCTGATGTTTCACCCTAGAGATTACTGAACTTTCTAAAACATCAATTCTTTCTGGTTGAATATAGTTAAGGGGTACGGATTGGTATATACATGGCGTTTTTAAAAAAACATTTTTGGGGCGCCTGGGTGGCGCAGTCGGTTAAGGGTCCGACTTCAGCCAGGTCACGATCTCGCAGTCCGTGAGTTCGAGCCCCGCGTCAGGCTCTGGGCTGATGGCTCGGAGCCTGGAGCCTGTTTCCGATTCTGTGTCTCCCTCTCTCTCTGCCCCTCGCCCGTTCATGCTCTGTCTCTCTCTGTCCCAAAAATAAATAAAAACGTTGGAAAAAAAAAAATTAAAAAAAAAACCAAAAAACAAAAACATTTTTTACTTAAGTAAAAAATTAACTGTTGCATTAATTGTTAATGCTTCTTAGAAAAGGTCTGGAAGGACCTATAACAAGTTGTTAAAGGTGATTGTCTCAAGAGGGTGAGACTCTGGAAAATGTTTAGTGTCTACTTTGTGCAGTTATGATGTTTGATTTTTGTATTATCATGGGCTCCTTTATTAATTATAAAAATTCTCCACTTTTAAAAATTTGTGTTAGTGATCAGTAATTCAAAGGTAGAAAAAACTCTCTTGTAGCATGTATGTTTTTGGTCCTGACTCAGACATTTAGTTGTGTGATGTTGATTCTTAGTTACTGTACTCAAGTACTGAGGGTAACACTACCTGTGTCCTAGTGTTGTTGTGAGATTAAATGGGAAATATTACGAAGGCATAATGCCTGGCACATGGTGGGCAATCAACAGAATAGAAACTCTGGTCTTTGTAGATCCTAGATTTGGGAGGTAGCTGTATAAATATGAGGAATTTATTGTGGGATCCTAGAAGAGCTTTGTAATTATCTGAGCCTGCCACCTTGCCTTGGAACTTTCTTCTTGACTATTTCCTTCTACTTCAGCTTTTCTCCTCTATAGATATATTCCCAGAGGGTTTATTTCCAGTTTTTCTGCCCAGCAGAGACTTTGGGGTCCACTTTGTACCTCTTATGTTACTGTTAGTTAGAAATAGATGTAGGGGCGCCTGGGTGGCGCAGTCGGTTAAGCGTCCGACTTCAGCCAGGTCACGATCTCGCGGTCCGGGAGTTCGAGCCCCGCGTCGGGCTCTGGGCTGATGGCTCAGAGCCTGGAGCCTGTTTCCGATTCTGTGTCTCCCTCTCTCTCTGCCCCTCCCCCGTTCATGCTCTGTCTCTCTCTGTCCCAAAAATAAAATAAATAAACGTTGAAAAAAAAATTAAAAAAAAAAAAAAAAGAAATAGATGTATAAATTTATCTTGCTCAGTGAAAATGGGAAAGGTCAACATTTCAAGTTTTACATATATTCTGGATGACTTTACTTTCCTGAACTCAAACTGGGTCACATGATTTTTAAAAAGGATTTTTTTGTGCTTCTTTCAGATGTCATTGTTTGTATAACCTGGAAAATTTGGCATTTCTAAGTGCCTTTATTGATACATAAGTGAATAACATCAGAACTGAATATTTGTTTTTATGTTTTATTTGGTTTCATTTGGGGGTGGCGCAGCGCCGGTTGGTGGTGGGCAGTGGTGGCTCAGTCCCTGTTTCCAGCTCTAAAATGTCTCAGGCTGGTGACTCGGGCATTCCTTCCCGTTGGTGTGAAAACATGCAGCTCCCACTTCCGGGGCTCAGCGGAAGTGGGAATTGAATATTGGAAACTGGAACCGTTTCTAGAATATTCGGGATGCAAGGTTCTTGTAGGCGTATGCAATTCTTCACAAAGGTAGACTCTTGCAGACAGGATGATTGCAAAATTGTATCAAATATAATATGTAATGAAATGTGAACGCAGACAACTTACATTAGAGGTTATAGTCATATTGTTGAAGTCCAAATACCTATTTTTTTAATGTTTATTATTTTTGAGAGAGGGGGAGAACGCCTGTGAACAGGGGAGGGGCAGAGAAGAAAGGGAAACTGAGGATCTGAAGCAGTCTTGGAGGTGACCGCACAGAGCCCGATGCTGGGTGGAGGCGATGGGCGGGAGGCTCAAACTCCAACTGTGAGACCATGACCTGAGCCGAAGTCGGACTCTTAACCCACTGAGCCACCCAGGCACCCCCCCCCCCCCAAATATCTGTGTTTTAATTTAGTGGTTAGAATCATTTGGTTAGAACACTTACATGGCTGAAAAGTTAAATAGGTAAAAGAATATTGTAAAAAACCTTTCATTCACTTTTTCTCTTCACTCTTTGAGTTTCCCTTCTTTCTGCACAGGTACCCTCTGTTGTTTCTTGTGTATCATTCCAGTGTTACTTGTGTGTAGAAAAGGAAACACAAATTTGCCTTCTTCCTCCTTTTTTTACGTTCAATTTTTAAAAATTTATTACTCATTTTTAAAATTATTATTATTTTTTTTAAGTTAGTGATCTCTACACCCACCGTGGGGCTTGAACTCACAACCTGGAGATCAAGAGTCTTATTCTCTTCAGACTGAGCCAGCCAGGCACCCCATTTACTTTCAATTTTTATTTATTTTTACTTTTTCTTACTTTTTTTCAATTTTTAACTCCTACATATTGTTCTGCGCTTCACAACTTTGTCACTTAGCACATCTGGGAAGATTTTTTTTTTTAATGTTTATTTTTGAGAGAGAGAGAGAGAGGGAGAGAGAGAACTTGTGGAGAGGGTGGGGGAGGGGCTAAGAGAGGGAGGGACAGAGGATCCAAAGTGGGCTCCTCGTTGACAGCATAGAGCCTGATGTGGGCTTGAACTCGAAAAACCTCGAGATCTTGACCTGAGCTGAAATCAAGAGTCAGATGCATAAATGACTGAGCCATCTAGGCACTCTGGGAGATGTTTTGATACAGGTGCATAGAGAATGCTCTCATTTGTGTTTTAACAACTTTGTTGAGGTATAATTTTTACACCAAAATATTAAACCATTATAAATGTAAAAATCAATGATTTTTTAAAAAAATGTTTTATTGAGAGAAAGAGAGAGTGCGGGGGAGGGGCAGAGAGGGGGAGAGAGCATCCCAAGCAAGTTCCTTGTCGTCAGCGCAGAGCCCCATGGGGGGGGGGGGGGCGCTCCATCTCAGGAACTGTGAGGTCTTGATATGAGCTAAAATCAAGAATTGGATGCTTTACTGACTGACCTATGCAGGTGCCCCTGTAAAAATCAGTGATTTTTAGGCAAACGTATAGGGTGTGCATTCATAACCACAATTCAGTTTTAGAACATTTTTATCTTCCCTAGAAAGTTCCCTCCTTCCCTGCAGTCAGTCCTCCCTCCCATCTTCAGCCCCAGGCAACCTCAAATCTCATTTTGTTTTTGCAGCTCTATATTCGTTTTATGGATGTAATATTTGTTTAACCACGCTCACATTTGTGGAGTTTGGGTTGTTGTTGACCTTTTGCTTTTATAAATAGCTCTGAGATGAGGTCACTTTGTATATTTGTTATTTCATACATATGCAAGAGTATCTGTAGGATAAATCCCCAAAAGTAAGGTTACTGGCTACAAGCTTTATGTATTTTTTATTTTGGTATTTTTTCTGTATAGCTTATATAGATTTACATTCTCCCCAACAATAGGATTGCCTATTTTCCCAAACCTTACCAGCCAAGTATGTTACCATTCTTCTGAACTTCTGCTGATTTGAAAGTGAAAAATACTGTCTCGGAGTACTTTTTATTTGCATTTCTCTTATGAATGAGCTGAACATTTTTTCATATGTTTAGGAGCCACTTGGATTTCTTTTTATGTCAACTACCTCTTCCTATAAAATGTCCACTTCTCTGTTGAATGGTTAGACTTTTTAAAAAATATTAATTTCTAGGTGACTTTATATTAGGGAGGTAGATGAGCTTTTTGTTAGTGATGGGGATTACAAAAATTTACCAAAAAAATTTTTAATGTTTATTTTTGAGAGAGAGAGAGAGAGAGAGAGAGAGAGAAAACAGGGGAGGCTGGAACCCACAAACTGCAAGATTATGACCTGAGCTGAAGTCACATGCTTAACTGACCAGGTGACCCACAAAACTTTTTAAGAGCTTATTTTTTTTGTTTTTTGTTTTTTTTGTTTTTTTTTTTTGCTATACAGAGGTATTTTTTTATCGCTAAATATATTAATTTATCAATACTTTCATTTATGGCATCTTGAACTTTGAGTTAATTTACTAAAAGTAAGGTATAAGTTGAATACCCTTCCAGGGTCATAATTCATTATCGTTTTGAATTAAACTTGATAGATTTACTGACTTACATCTGTGATAAATACCTTTGAGCACATATTGTCTCACATATGTACAAGTATATCTGTTGGATGAATTTTGGTGTATATTCTTGGAGCTAGGGATGTATGCATTTTTAATATTGATAATTATCAAATTGAATACATGTATCTTTTAAGACTTTTAAGATAATGTCCTGCTAATTGGTAAAGAAATAAAAGGTGATTTGTGTTCAAGATCCCAGATCATTAAACTCGTCCAGTACTAAGAAAGCTTTTGTTGAAAGTAGAACACTTGGTTGTAATTAAGATTTTTTTTTCATTATGTATTGGTCTTCAAGACACCAGAATTACAGTGTAGAAATTCTTGGAGAATTTGCATTATCTCTTAAAAAATGTGCATATTCTGTGTTCTCCTTCTTGACATCTATCCTAGAGCAATACTGATACACATAGATGCACAAGAAAGTGTGTATGAATATGTTTATTGCAGCCTTGTTTGTATTAGTGAAAAACTGGAAGCCTTTTAATATCATTAAATACTACAAGGATAATTTGATAGTGTTTACTGATTGGAAAGATCTGCAAAACATTTTTTGAGTGAAAAAGAAGAAGGTTGAAAGACAGTATATTAAATTTAGTACCAAACAAAACAGATGAACATGTGGGAAGGGGGACAAAAAAGAAGAGAGAAGGAAATAAACCACACAAGACGCTTAATGATAGGAACAAGCTGAGGGTTGATGGAGGGAGGTGGGTGGGGGATGGGCTAGATGGGTGATGGGTGCTAAGGATAACACTTTGTGATGAGCACTGAGTGTTTTATGTAAGTAATGAATTACACTGAAGTCTACTCCTGAAACCAATATTGCCATGGATGCTAACCAAAATTTAAAAAAAAAAGAAAATAAATTTAGTACCAATTATGTAAAAATATATTCGCAGAAATACCGTACATGGGTACATACGCTAGTATATAAATGGAAAAGTCTGGAAGAAACCTGGAAGGACATATGCCAAAATGATAACAGTAATTACCAATAGGAATGGTATGATAATGTAGAATTTAATGTTTCATCATTTGTATAAGGACAGTATATTTGTTGACTGTGTAAACAAAAGCTAATTTTAAACATTCTGTTAGCAGTAAAAGTGTGTTGTGTTGTACATAGATCCCTGTAAATGTGGAGAAAGGAGCCTGGAAGGCCACCCTAAAGAGGCGAAGGGAGTTAGGTTGATGAGGGATGTGAGAAGAGAAAATGAAGGGAGGCAATGTTTACCTTTTGTCTACATCCCTATCTTTATATTTTTATAAAGCAGATAAATTCACATATTGTATAATGGGGAGAAAAAGGCTAAATTCTTTGGGACCAAGAATTCATATGAGAATATGATCTCATTTTTTTGGGCTCATTTAACCGTTCTTAATGAAAATAGTAGCTGCCAATTGAATCACTAGGTAGAGAATAAAGTTCACTAATTTGATGATAATAAGGGCATTAATTTGCTTGATGCGATGTATGCTCATTACTTTAGGGCAAATACAAGAATAAAAATAAGCAGACCCTTTCCCATATTCTATCATGAACACTTCTAGCTTCTAATACATTCAAGATAGTAGACGTAGAGCTGTTCTTCCTGTGCAGCCTCATCTGGAATTTTCTCTTGTCTTCCCCCTTGCTGCTACATCCTCTCCTGCAGTCTGGATAGCTCTCTAGATTACTGGTCCAGGATCAGATCTGTTCTTAGGAAAGGGGAATCAGCAGTGAGAGGAAAAAAAGATAAAATTCTTCATTATTCCTTTATTTAGTCAGTCACTGAATATGAAGATGTCTTTAGTCTATCCTCTCTCTATCCCTACCTTCTATCTCATTCTAGATTACAAACAATTCCTAACCTGTCTCTGATCCTGTCTTGTATTTTTGGAGTCCATTTTACACATGGCAGCCACTGTGATATAAAACATAGATCATGTCACTCTGCATAAAATTTTGTAATGGTTCTCCTGTTGCCCTTAGGCCATGCTTCTCTTCCGTGGCTATCAAAATATTTCTCAGTATGGTCACTTACAATTTATTTAAATGTTTTTTTTATTTTTGAGAGAGAAAGAGAGCACACGTGGTGGGGAGGGGGGTGGTGGGGTGGGCAGAGAGAGAGGGAGACGCACAATCTGAAGCAGGCTCCAGGCTCTCAGCTGTCAGCACAGAGCCCGACGCGGCGCTCAAACCCACAATCCGTGAGATCTTGACCTGAGCCCAAGTCGGATGCTTAACCGACTGAGCCACCCAGGCGCCCCAGTCATTTATAATTTACCGATTTATTTGTACCACCTATATTACCACCTTTCCCCCTTGCATTCCAGACTCTGTGTTTCTCATTTCAGGTCATTACACATCTTGATTCTTTTTCCTAGACTGCCAGTCATCCTGCAGGTATCCTTCCCTGATATCCGAAGACTGATTTACGTTGTGCTTTGTGCTCTCCTTGTACAGAACCAGATCACAGTGGTTATCTTTGTGTTGTAATTACTCGCTTGTTTAACTGACTCCACTAAACTCCTTGGAAACAAAGACTAGGTCTTAGATTGTATCCCTGGTTCCTAACTAGTGCCTGGTATTTTATAGGTTTTAGGTCAAATATGTGAGTCAGTGAATGGTTAATCTTATGCAACCTAACTCTCAGCCATTTTTCTGGCTTCTTTTCTCTTGTTCTTTCCCTACCTAGTGATAAAGGGAAAGAAAATATGGGGAAAGGTAAGAAAAAAGGAAACTGAAGAGGAATAGGAGGGAAGTTGGTACAGTTCTTAGTATTCTATGCTTAATTCTTTCCCCCCCTGCCCCCCCACTCCAAATATAAGAATTTATTATTTTTATTACAAAGAACTAATTTGTAATAAAAATTTGCTATTTTAATTTCAGATTTCTGGGCAAAGGATATAGTGTTTAGTTTAAAAACTAAAAAGGCAGTATGTCTGCTGAAGTATTTAGAGGAAGGTTCTCTGATGTCTGCCATTTACTTTAAGTTCTTGTGCCTGGATGGCTCAGTTGGTAGAGCATGTGACTTTTGGTTTTAGGGTCATGGGTTCAAGCCCCTCATTTGGCATAGAGTTTACTGTAAAAAAAAAAAAAAAAAAGTAGGGGCTCCTGGGCGGCTCAGTTGGTTGAGCGTCCGACTTTGTCTCAGGTCATGATCTCGCAGTCCGTGAGTTCGAGCCCCGCGTCGGGTCTTGTGCTGACAGCTCGGAGCCTGGAGCCTGCTTCTGATTCTGTCTCCCTCTCTCTCTGCCCCTCCCCCACTCATGCTCTGTCTCTCTCACTCTCAAAAATGAATAAATGTTAAAAAAAAAAATCCAAAAAAAACCCCTGATCTGACTACATACAAATTTAAAATCGTACAAGAAATGACAGAATAAATAAAAATCGAGTGTTATTGAAAAACTAATAAATGCAACTGGGATAAAATATATTTTATTTTATTTTTTAAATTTTTTTTTTTTTTTTAACGTTTATTTATTTTTGGGACAGAGAGAGACAGAGCATGAACGGGGGAGGGGCAGAGAGAGAGGGAGACACAGAATCGGAAACAGGCTCCAGGCTCTGAGCCATCAGCCCAGAGCCCGACGTGGGGCTCGAACTCACGGACCGCGAGATCGTGACCTGGCTGAAGTCGGACGCTTAACTGACTGCGCCACCCAGGCGCCCCGAGACTTTCTCTTTCTTTCTTTCTTTCTTTCTTTTTCTTTCTTTCTTTCTTTTTCTTTCTTTCTTTCTTTCTTTCTTTCTTTCTTTCTTTCTTTCTTTTCTTTTCTTTTCTTTTCTTTTCTTTCTTTTTTTTAAATAAGTATTTATTTTTATTTATTTTAAAGAGACAGAGCAGTAGCGGGGGAGGGGCAGAGAGAGAGGAAGACACAGAATCCCAAGCAGGCTCCAGGCTCCCAGCTGTCAGCAAAGAGCCTGATGCAGGGCTCCAACTCACAAACTGAGAGATGATGACCTGAGCCAAAGTTGGATGCTCAACCGACTAAGCCACCCAGGTGCCCGAGACTTTCTTTTTTTTTTTTTTTATTAAAAAAAATTTTTTTTTTAACATTTATTTATTTTGGGGACAGAGAGAGAGCATGAATGGGGGAGGGGCAGAGAGAGAGGGAGACACAGAATCAGAAGCAGGCTCCAGGTTCAGAGCCATCAGCCCAGAGCCTGACGCGGGGCTTGAACTCACGGACCGCAAGATCATGACCTGAGCTGAAGTCGGATGCTCAACCGACTGAGCCACCCAGGCGCCCCCGAGACTTTCTGAAATAAGGTCTTATACATGTGGTTCTTTCACGTGTAATCCTCTGTTACTATACAGGAGTTCTGTTGATAGAATGGAAAGGTATGGGGGAAGGGGAAGGAAGCATTCTATAGTCTTATGATCAGGTCTCATTCTTTTAGTGAGCTGGTGTCCCTGGGTTGTGATCTTCACACGTGCTTCTCTCAGGCCCTTGTCCTTAGATGAAACTGGAAGGCTTTAGGGGATTGGGCTTGGGTATTTTCCTTCCCCCAGGCTGGTTATTCTCTGATAAAATAGTTTCTTTGGAGGGCAGGCCTTGTAAAGAAAAACAGTGTTCTGGATGTATTTCAAAATGGTGACTTTTTTTTTCCTCTTCCCACACCAGAAGCACGAGGGGATTTTTCTCTGTGAGAACCTGCTAGGTCATTCATGAAAGTATGGGACAGCTCAGGCTGTCCGTACTGAGTCTTTCTCAATTCATCAGTTACATTTGAGGTTTTCCTGTGCCTTACCACCTCCAGTACAGGTTTCTACTCCTGCCCTTCTTCTCAGGTTAAGTTGTAATTCTCTGTCTTTGCCTGTTCATCTTTTCAATTTTGGAAGCAATGGTTTGTCCCGTGATGTCAGTTTTCTAATACATGAAGAAGAGTCACTGATTTTCAGTTCAGCTTTTTTCTTGTTGTGAGGATGGGAGTGGTAACTTCCGATCTCCTTACAGGCCAAAGCAGAAACTGGAAGTCTCCTGCCATTTACTTCATTTATTTTTTATGTTTATTTATTTATTTTGAGAGAGCATGCATGCGCACACACGAGCAGTGAGGGGCAGAGAGAGAGAGAGAGAGAGAGAGAGAGAGAGAGAGAGGGAGGAAATCCCAAGCAGGATCCATGCTGTCAGCTCTCATGAACTGTGAGATATTGACATGACCTGAAGTCATTGAACCACCCAGGTGCCCCTCCCACCATTTACTTTAAATTTTAAATGTTTATTTACTTTTGAGAGAGGGAGAGACAGAACTGGAGAGCAGGGGGAAGGGCAGAGAGAGAGAGGGTGAGGGGGAGACACAGAATCTGAAGCAGGCTCCAGGCTCTGAGCTGTCAGGACAGAGCCCAGTTCGGGGCTTGACCTGTGGACTGTGACATCATGACCTGAGCCGAAGTTGATTGCTTAACCAACTGAGCTACCCAGGTGCCCTGATTTACTTTAAATATAAATGATTCACAGATAGAAGGATCATAGATCTATCATAAAATATGTAGAGTAAAACTTGAATGGTAGAATCTTGTACTCTGACCTGAGGATACACAAAAGGTGGGAAGAACACAGAGACAGTGTCTAGAAAATTCAGAGAAGTCTTTGCATTTAAGCAGAACTTTGAAGAATGGGATAGTGTTCTCGATGGGAAGTAGGGGGAAGGATGCTTCAAGAACAGATAGCATCACTGTGACCAAAGATCCAATAGGCGGGAGAACTTGAAGTGGTGAGAAGCCTGACATGGTTGGAGCACAAAACCTATGCCTGCCTAGCTCTTACCTCTGAAATTCTGTTGGAATAATAGTTTCCAGTACCTATACCTCCCTAATTTCTTGTAGCAGGGCTAATACTTGGAGTTGGAGCTCTCATTCTTTGCTTTGGCCTTTACCCTTAGCCCTACATCTTGGTGGGTTTTTCGTCCAGGAAAAAATAGCTCTTTTTAGAAGAATAGTCTCTTTCAAACATTTTTTAGGCATAAATACTGTATAACAACACAATGCATGTACACATAGACACAGGAATCAGAAATTTCACAAAATAAGGGGCCCCTGGTTGACTCAGTCGGTTGAGTGTCTGACTTCGGCTCAGGTCATGATCTCACAGCTTGTGGCTTCTAGCCCTGTGTCAGGTGATGCGCTGACAACTTGCAGCCTGGAGCTAGTTTTGGATTCTCTGTCTCCCTCTCTTTCTCTGCCGCTCTCTGGCTTGTGCTCTCATAAGTAGGTAGGTAGGTAGGTAGGGAAGGAAGGAAGGAAGGAAGGAGGGAGGGAGGGAGGGAGGAAGGAAGGAAGGAAGGAAGGAAGGAAGGAAGGAAGGAAGGAAGGAAGGAAAGAAAAGAAAAAAAAAAGAAAAGAAAAAAAAAGAAAAAAATTTTACAAAATAATTCTTTCATGTTCATTTCACTCTGATATGTTCTGTTCTTTTCTCCCTCATTTTTGAAATGCTGGTCAGCACCCATCAAATTATATTCACAGTCCATCGATTGGTCATGACTCAGTTTGAAAAACACTGAGGGAATCCTGATGTACCAGTGCGTGCACTCAGAATAATAACTCCTCTTTTGCCGGACTTCTCAAGTTTTCAGTAATTTTTTATTGTAAAATTTCAATCTGATAATTTTGTTTCATCTCTGATCATTTTATTTATAGAGATAAAATTAATTGACCTGTATTGATTGTGTATCTTGGATCTTGATAAAACCACTTGCTTGTTCCAGTAGCTTTTTTGTAGATTACTTTGGATTTTCTGTATAGCTTGATCATGTCACCTGCCACTAAAGTTTTTCTTCTTCCAGTCCAAATGCCTTTTGTTTTTCTTTCTTGATTGCATTGGCTAGAATCTCCAGGACAAAGTTGAATAGACTTGGTGAGGTGGACAACTCTGTCTTGTTCTTTTTTTTTTTTTTAAAGATTTTATTTCTAAGAAATCTCTGCACCTAATGTGGGGCTTGAATTTACAACCCTGAGATCAAGAGTTACATGCCCTACTGGCAGAGCTAGCCAGATACCCCTGTCTTGTTCTTTTTTTTTTTTTTTTTAATGTATGTTTATTTTTGAAAGAGAGAGACAGAGTTGCAGAGTGCAAGAAGAGGAGGGGCAGAGAGAGAGGGAGACACAAATCCAAAACAGCTCCAGTCTCTGGGCTGTCAGCACAGAGCCTGACACGGGGCTCAAATTCAGAACTCACTAACTGAGATCGTGACTTGAGCCGAAGTCAGACACTTAACCAACTGAGCCACCCAGGTGCCCTTTCCCCTGTCTTGTTCTTAATCTTAGGGGAAAGATTCAGTCTCTCATCATTTAAGTATGATGTTAGTTGTAGGTTTTTCATAGTTGCCTCTATACTGAGGAAATTTCCTCTTGTTCCTCATTTGCTGAGAAATTTTATCAGGAATGGATTTTGGATTTTTTCAAATGGATTTTCTCTATTGAGGTGATCATATGGTTTTTCTTTTAAAAATTTGTTGATATGCTTAATTATGTTGAGTGATTTCTGAAGTTTAAACCATTTACCATTTCTAGAATAAACCTCACTTGATCATGGTGTATTATCTTTTCAATGTATTGTTGGATTCTGTTTGCTAAAAATATGTTTGGAATTTTTACATTTCTGCTGATGAGAGATAATAGTCTGGTTTTCTTTTCTCACAATGTCATTGTATATCAGGAAAATGCTGGCCTTGTAGAATGAATTGGGAAGGATTCTATGCTCTTCAATTTTTTGGAAGAGTTTTTGTTGAGTTGATATTATTTATTCTTTAAATGTTTCATAGAATTCACCAGTAAAGCTATTTGTGCCTCAAGGTTTCATTGTGGAAAGGTTTTTAACTACAGATTCAATTTTTAAAATAGGTAGAGAGGTCTATTCCAGTTATCATTTCTTGCTGAGTGTGTTTTTGTAATTTGTGTGTGTCAAGAGATTTGTCCATTTTATCTGAGTTATTGAACTTACTGGCATGGAATTGTTCATAGTGCTCCTTTATTATCCTTTTAATGTTTGTAGAATCTGTAGTGATGTCCCCTCCCTCATTTCTCATAATGGTAACTTGCATCTTCTCCCTTCTTATCCATGATCCATTTGGCTAGATTAGCAATTTTATTGATCTCAACAAGTCAGATTTTATTTTCATTGATTTTCTTTATTTTTCTGTTTTCTATTTCACTGATGTTTATATTGATTTTTATTATATCTTGTCTTCTACTTCAAGTTTAATTTGCTCTTCTTTTCCTACTTAAGGCAGAAGTTGAGGTCATTGATCTGAGATCTATCTTCATTTTGTTACAGGTGTTTAGTGCTATAAGCTTATGCCTAAATACTGCTTTGGCAATATCACACACATTCTGATATGTTCTATTTTTATTTTCATTCTGGTTGAAATACTTTCTAATTTCCTTTTGATTTCTTCTTTTACCCATGGGTTATTTTGACATGTGTTACTTAGTTCCCAAATATTTGTGGACTTTCCAGAGATCTTTCTGTCAATTGATCACTGAGTTAAATCCCTTGTAGTTACATTTTGTATACTTAAGTGTTCTCACATTTATTGAGACTTGATTTATGGCCCAGAGTATGTTCTGTCTTGATAAATGTTCTGTGTGCAGTTGAGAAGAAAGTTCTGTTCTTGTTGGGTAGAGTGCTGTAGATGTAAACTAGATGAAGTTGGTTGATAGCATTATTTGTGTTCGGTATTTGCTGAATTTCTGAGATCTCTAGGTTTATAATTTTCATCTAGTTTAGAAACAATTTGGCCATTATTTTTCAAAAAAAATTTTTTTATTTCCCCCCTTTTTGTTATTGGGGACTCCCAATTACATATGTATTAGGCTATTGGAAGTTGTGCCTCATCTCCTTGATGTTCTTCTCATTTTTTATAGGTGCGTTTTATTTTTCTTTCTGTTCTGTTTTGAATTGTTTCTGTTACTTGGTCATCAAGTTCATGAATCCTTTCCTCATCTAGTGTGTATTTCATCTCAGACATCATAGTTTTCATATCTAGAAGTTTGATTTGAGTCTTTAAAAAATATTTTCCGTGGGGACACCTGGGTGGTTCATTCAGTTAAGTGTCCGACTTCGGCTCAGGTCATGATTTTGCGGTTCATGGATTTGAGCCCCGCATCAGGCTCTGTGCTGACAGGTCAGAGCCTGGAGCCTACCTCAGATTCTTTCTCCCTCGCTCTCTGCCCCTCCCCCACTCATGCCCTGTCTGTCTCTCCCAAAAATAAATAAACATTAAAAAATTTTTTAAAGTATTTTCATGTCTCTATTTGACTTTTTGAACATATGGAATACACTTATAAGTGTCTGACGTCTTTAGTTGCAAATTCTAATATCTGTTGCAGTTATGGATCAGTTTCATAATTATTATTGTTACGGTTCATGTTTTCCTGCTGCTTTTGCATGCCCGATAATCTTTGAGTGAATGGCAGACATTATGAATTTTGCCATGTTGGTGCTGGATATTTCTGTAGTTCTGTAAATCTTCTTAAGGTTTTTCTTTGAATGTGGGTAAATATTTGGAAACAGGATGATCTTTTTGAGTTTTGCTTTTAAAATTTGTTAGGCAGGGCAGGAGCAGTACACAGACAACAGCTAATTATTCTCCACTATTAAGATAAGACCAGATTTTCCTGGGTGCACTATCCATAAATTATGAGTCTTTCTAATCTAGCTGGCAAGAACAAGCACGTTTTTGGTCCTGTGTGAACACCAGGCAGTGTTTTCTCTAATTGTTTCTGATGGTTCTTCCCTGGGTCTTGTTTGTGTAGTAGTTTCCTCACATGCGTGTATTGCTAGGTCTGTTGAGGACTTGAGGAAGACCTTTTACACATCTCCAGGGTTCTCTTTCTGGGTAGCCTTCTCCTCTCTGGTAGTCTGTTCTATGACTTCTAGCCACCTTGGGCTCCTTAAACTCTTCGGTGTTTCTTCAGTGCAGGGACTCTTAATGGCTTTTGCCTCACTCAGTTCCCTCTTCTTGTGCCATGGCCTGATAACTATCAAGGCAGTAAGCTGGAGCAGTGACAAGGTTCACCTCATTTGTTTTCTGTCCCTTAGGGATCTCTGGCCTTCTTTGCCTGATGTCCAGTGGCTTGAAAACCATTGTTTGAAGTATTTTGTTTGTTTTTGTTGTTGCAGGTTTGATAGTAAATCCAGTTGCTTGTTTATTTTGGCTAAAACAGGCTAATAACGATATTTAACAATATTTAAATAATATATTGCACATTAAAAAAAGTCAGCAAGTCAGGATTCCAGCAATGCAGAAATAGTGCGCCAAAATTCATGGCTAGTGCCTGCTGAAGAAATTATTAGTTTGCTATATTCATGGGATTAGGCTGAAAATATTTAAGTTTGTGAATTAGACAAAAGGTCAGATTGTCATTAAGAATATCATTCCTTTTATCAGTCTTGTGTGTTCTTCTATTGTACCTTCTTTTACACTATCCTCATTGAGACCATGGGAACATTTTGGTGTCATAGATGTTACTTTAGGATTTCATGCCATATGCATAGTAATATTACCTACCTCACGGGTAGACTACATGAGTTAACGAACATAGAATGCTTCCTTACCACAAGACCTTGCATATAAGTAAGCACAAATGTCAGCCATTAATGTTAACACAAGCTTTTTTAAATTTTATTTTATTTTTAAAATTTACATCCAAATTAGTTAGCATAGAGTGCAACAGTGATTTCAGGAGTAATTCCTTAATGCTCCTTACCCATTTAGCCCATCCCCCCTCCCACAACCCCTCCCGTAACCCTGTGTTCTCCCTATTTAAGAATCTCTTATGTTTTGTCCCCCTCCCTGTTTTTATATTATTTTTGCTTCCCTTCCCTTGTGTTCATTTGTTCTTTGTCTTAAAGTTCTCATGAGTGAAGTCATATGATATTTGTCTTTCTCTAATTTTGCTTAGCATAATACCCTCTAGTTCCATCCACGTAGTTGCAAATGGCAAGATTTCATTCTTTTGATTGCCGAGTAATACTTCCATTGTATATATATATCACATCTTCTTTATCCATTGATCCATCGATGGACATTTGGGCTCTTTCCATACTTGGGTTACTGTTGATAGTGCTGCTATAAACATTAGGGTGCATGTGTCCCTTTGAAACAGCACACCTGTATCCCTTGGGTAAATAGTAGTGCAATTGCTGGGTTGTAGAGGAGTTCTATTTTTAATTTTTTGAGGAACCTCTATACTGTTTTCCAGAGTGGCTACACCGGTTTGCATTCCCACCAGCAGCGCAAAAGAGATCTTCTCTTTCCACATCCTCGCCAACATCCATTGGTTGCCTGAGTTGTTAATGTTAGCCATTCTGACAGGTGTGAGGTGGTATCTCATTGTGGTTTTGATTTTATTTCCCTGATGATGAGTGATGTTAAGCATTTTTCTCATGTGTCAGTTGGCCATCTGGATGTCATTTTTGGAGACGTGTCTATTCATGTCTTCTGCCCATTTCTTCCCTGGATTATTTGTTTTTTGGGTATTGAGTTGGTAAGTTCTTTATAGATTTTTGGATACTAACCCTTTAACTGATATGTCATTTGCAAATATCGTCTCCCATTCCATTGGTTGCCTTTAGTTTTGCTCATTGTTTCCTTCTCTGTGCAGAAACTTTTTATTTTGATGAGGTCCCAGTAGTTCATTTTTGCTTTTGTTTCCCTTGCCTCCGGAGATGTGTTGAGTAAGAAGTTGCTGCAACCAAGATCAAAGAGGTTTTTGCCTGCTTTCTCCTTCAGGATTTTGATGGCTTCCTATCTTACATTTAGGTCTTTCATCCATTTTGAGTTTATTTTTGGGTATGGTGTAAGAAAGTGGTCCAGATTCATTCTTCTGCATGTCGCTGTCCAGTTTTCCCAGCACCACTTGCTGAAGAGACTGTCTTTATTCCATTGGATATTCTTTCCTGCTTTGTCAAAGATTAGTTGGCCTTATGTTTGTGGGTCCATTTCTGGGTTCTCTACTCTGTTCCGTTGATCTGAGCGTCTGTTTTTGTGCCAAACACAGGCTTTTTAAAATCTGACAAAATTTTAAGTTTAGACTTTTCTGTGTTAAAATAAAACTCAAAATATTTTTAGCCACAAAGTGTGTTTATGAAATTAGGATCTATAAATGATAATAGTCATTTAGTCACTATACAGCTGATTCGTTAATAGATGATGTGTATTTTTTGATAATATTTGACTAGTTATTTTACTTAATGATGCAGTATTACAACTTAGGTTTCCTGGAACTTTTGGGAAAAGTGAGTCACTTCTAGATACTAACTACAATTTTTGCCTTTTTCTAATATCAAGACTTAAAATTTGTTAATGGAAGTTTTATCAAATGTCTTGGTATTTTATGTTTAAAAGATTGTTTTAAACTTAACCTTTTTCTTGATGATAGTGACTGTATTATTGATAAACCTTAGTGCCCACTTAAATATGAGGTGGAAAAGTATTATAGTAGGAGGATGATATGTTGTGTTCTCTGGTTAACCAAATACAGTATTTTAATCTGTGTGGAAGAAGCATAATTACTTCTTTTTGATAACCATGGAAATGAAAAAAGGGCCAATTATGCAGAAAATACTGACATTTTTGCAAAGCTAAAATAAAAACTAAGTTGTGGTGAAAACATATCATCTAGAATTCAGTCACTTAATTTTTAGTTGAAATAATAGGTCATGGTCACATTATATTTTTATTATTTCTTTAAAAAATTTTTTTACCATTTATTTATATTTTGAGAGACAGAGAGTGAGTAGGGGAAGGGCAGAGAGAGATGGAGTCACAGAATCAAAGCAGGCTTCAGACTCTGAGCTGTCGGCACAGAGCCTGACACGGGGCTCGAACTCACGAACTGCGAGATCATGACCTGAGCCAAAGTCAGACGCTTAACCAGCTGAGCCACCCAGGTGCCCTATGTTATATTTTTAAAGACACAGTTGTCATAAATAAGTACAAACAAATGAAAGCTTGTGAAGTGAAGTAAATGTAATTAGACTTCTCTATCTGATCAATTTATCACGTTTCATCTTATGATAATTTTACAGTAAACTTGGAGAACAGGTGGTGGTAGACCTTGGAGAATTAATGGAGATTCACTGGAAATACAGGATAAATTTCATTTCCTTTATAGAGGAGTCTAAGTTAACTTCTTCTAAAAAAAGTACAGGGGCACTTGGGAGGCTCAGTAGGTTGAGTGTCTGACTCTTTTTTACTTTTTTAATGTTTATTTATTTTCGAGACACACACACACACACACAGAATCTGTGGTAGGCTCCAGGCTCCCAGCTGTCAGCACAGAGCCCAGTGCAGGGCCTGAACCCACAAACCATTGAAATTGTGACTGGAGTCAAAGTCCGATGCTTAACTGACTGAGCCACCCAGACGCCTCAAGTGTCTGACTGCTGAGTTTGGCTCGGCTGATGATCTGACTCGTTCAGCCCCGTGTAGGGCTCTGTGCTGAGGGTGTGGAGCCTTCTTGGGATTTTCTCTCTCCCTCTCTCTCTGCCCCTCCCCCGTTCTCTCACTCTCTCTCTGTCTCAAAATAAATACACTTAAAAAAAAAAAAAAGAAAAATAGTATTGGTAAGAAATCTCATAGTGCTTTTAAGTAAATACTAAAATACTAGTGTTTAATATTAATACCTTTATAATGAAAACACAGATTTGATTTAAATAGTTTCTGATCATTATAAAAATTATTAAAAATTCATAGAAAATATGGAAAATCTAGAAGAGCAGACAGGATGAAAATCAGCCACAATTTAGACATTGCAGAGATTACTAATGTTAACATTAAAAGTTTTTTTAATGTTTATTTTTGAGAGAGAGAGCAAGCAAGCTAGCAGGGGAGAGGCAGAGAGAAGGAGACACAGAATCTGAAGCAGGCTCCTCAGCACAGAGCCTGATGCAGAGCTCGAACTCACCAACCATGACATAATGACCTGAGCTGAAGTTGGCTGCTTAACTGACTGAGCCACCCAGGCGCCCCACCACTGTTAACATTTTAATATATCCTTCCAGGTCTTTATGTGTCTGTATATGTGTGTGTGTTTTAACAGAATTATTAATAATACCTTTTCTTCTTTTTAATATTTGTTAACATTGGCTCCTGAATGTGTAGATCAGTTTAATTGGTATATGTTATAGATAGTTTTTTTTTTTTTTTTAACGTTTATTTATTATTTTTGGGACACAGAGAGACAGAGCATGAACGGGGGAGGGGCAGAGAGAGAGGGAGACACAGAATCGGAAACAGGCTCCAGGCTCCGAGCCATCAGCCCAGAGCCCGACGCGGGGCTCGAACTCACGGACCGTGAGATCGTGACCTGGCTGAAGTCGGACGCTTAACCGACTGCGCCACCCAGGCGCCCCTGTTATAGATAGTTTTAAAGGATGATCGGTTGTTGTTACCTACTAGGCAGCATGCAGTAACACTGAGGAGATATTTGGATGTATGCCCTTTTCCTACTTCTAATTAGTTGTGTCCGTAGAATCACTTAAAGTTCTGCCTCTGTTTGCTTATTATGCCAGTGAGTAATCATACTTCTCCTATTTATCTACAGAATTTGTTTTTATAGAAATGAATGTGCTTTGCAAGATGTTGTATCAGTTTTATTGTTTTATTATAATGTTAAGTAATATCTAAGGCAGTAAATATTTCCATTTCTGGTTAAATCTGATTAGCGTGCATCAAAGTATTCTTGTTCTTTCCTTTTCTTGCATTTTAATTAGGTTACCTTTATGAAAAGCCTTTATGAAAAAATATATTTATTGTATACATATATAAAATCTCTGAAGATTCTGTCTTTAATTGCAAGGTTGTCAGAGACCTACAGAAACATGTTTATAGCTTCCAGGTTAATTATTCCTATGAATATAGTAGTTTGCACTCATTGTCCACAGTACCTTGGCTTACCTACTGTGCTTCCAAAATCTGACACACCCATGAAACTAATTTTTGCATGAACTGTATTTATATACTGTTATCCCAAAGTGTACCAAACAGAGGGTTGCCTTTAGCTGATTGTATCCTATGAAGTAATCTGGAGCAGAATATTACCTTGTGTGAGTTAGAGGCAGCAGTGAGGGCTAAAAGTAACATCTTGGGTTTCGTGGACCAAGTGAAAACTGAGGCTCTTGAGGATATAAGTAAGCCAAGTCTGTCATAAACTGTTTTCACAGGGTATCACGATGTTAAGCGCAGATCAAGTAAATATTGGGTTAACTAGGACCCACTGGAGACCATTGTTAGGCATCATTATGTTTACATAGTGATTGTGTTCTTGATGATTTTAGTAATTCCCTTCAGATAAACCACTAAATTCTAGTATTTAAATGTTTGTCTTTTTTTTTTTTTTTTTTTTAATTTTTTTTTTCAACATTTATTTATCTCTTGGGACAGAGAGAGACAGAGCATGAAGGGGGGAGGGGCAGAGAGAGAGGGAGACACAGAATCGGAAACAGGCTCCAGGCTCTGAGCCATCAGCCCAGAGCCCGACGCGGGGCTCGAACTCACGGACCGCGAGATCGTGACCTGGCTGAAGTCGGACGCTCAACCGACTGCGCCACCCAGGCGCCCCTAAATGTTTGTCTTTATTTCATACTAGGTCTTCCTTCTCCTAAATCATGGTATATGTCCCTAGGCCTGTATTTTACCCCAAATAGGAATGTTTAAGGACCATTTTGTGACCAAAAACGATTTCATTATTAATAATGTTGGTATCTAATATGATTAGTAATATATTTGTTTCTTTTCATTACATATCTCTAACGTTTCTCTCCTTGGTCTTTTCAATGGTAGAAATGAACCCGACTGCCTTAGAATTGCTCACCACTGTTAACTAAATTAAATTAATAAAATAAGTAAATTAAATAAATTACTAACTCTCTCTCACCTTGGGGCATGCTATATAAAATTGCCCTGTTAAGAAGCAGTCTGATGGCAAGTCATTACTGTGCAGTCTGTCCAGTCTGTGACTTTATTTTGAGCTCACATTTGAAACCACTTTGTTTTATTTTGTTTTGTTTAATTTTTTAAAATTTATTTTGAGAGAGAGAGAGAGAGTCAGAGAGAGAGCAAGCGGGGTAGGGGCAGAGAGAGAGAGAGAGGATCCCAAGCAGGTTCTGCACTGTCAGTGTGGAGCTGGATGCATGGCATGAACTCACGGACCACAAGATCATGACCTGGGCTGAAGTCAGACGCTCAACCAACTGAGCCACCCAGGTGCCCCTGAAACCACTTTTTGGTTTTTTTTTTTTAACATCTTAAAATGTAAACTATTGGAAGTGACTCAGAACTGTTTGTAACTGAGTTTGAACTATGCAAGATCATGACTGTTGTCTTTTTTAGATGCTTTCTCAATATCTTTATTTTTTTTTAACATTTATTTATTTTTGAGAGACAGAGAGCACAAGTGGGGGAGGGGCAGAGAGAGAATGAGATGAAACACAGACTCTGAAGCAGGCTCCAGGCTCTGAGCTGTCAGCACAGAGCCTGACGCGGGGCTCGAACTCACAAACTGTGAGCTCATGACCTGAGCCAAAGTCAGATGCTTAACCGACTGAGCCACCCAGGCGCCCCTCCCATTTTGCCAAATCCTATTTGCCAAATAGCCTGATTTTAGTGGTCCTCCCTTATTTGGGCCTGCCCAGCATGTGTTTTCCCTTCATTTGGTAACAGCATGCCCTTGGTGGACTGTCAGTGTAGGTGCCCTGTTCTTGACTGGCTGAGGACTGAGCATGTGATTCAAATTAGGCTTATTGGGTATGTTTAAAAAAGTAAGGAAATGTCTGGGTGACCCAGTCAGTTAAGTGTCTGATTCTTGATTTTGGCTCAAGTCATGATCTCGTGGGTTGTGGGATTGAGCCCCATGTCATGTTCTGTGCTGAAATTGTGGAGCCTGCTTGGGATTCTCTCTCTACCTCTCTCTCAGCCCCTTCCCTACTTGCTCTCTCGTTCTCTCTCAAAATAAATAAATAAATGCTTAAAAAATTTTTTTTAAGGTAAGAAAATGGAGGGGCACCTGGGTGACTTGGTGAGCGTCCAACTCTTTTTTTTTTTTTAATTTTTTTAACGTTTTTATTATTTTTGAGAGAAAGCATATGTGCGAGGGGGGAGGGGCAGAGAGGGAGGGAGACACCACCTGAAATAGGCCCCAGGTTCTGAGCTGTCAGCACAGAGCCCGATGTGGGGCTCGAAACCAGGACAGTGAGATCATGACCTGAGCTGAAGTCAGATGCTTAACAGACTGAGCCACCCAGGCACCCCAAGTCTCCAACTCTTGATTTCACTTCAGATCATGGTCTCATGGCTTGTGGGTTCATGCTGTCAGCACAGAGCCTGCTTAGGATTCTCTCTCTCTCTCTCTCTCTCTCTCTCTCTCTCTCTCTCTCTCTCCCTCCCTCCCTCCCTCCCTCCCTCTCTGCCCCTCCCCCACTTGCATGCTCTGTCTCTCTCTAAAAGTAAATAAATTTTAAACAAAGAAAATGAAAATAACATAATATTAAAATGTTTTATGAATGCATCAAGTAATAACATAAACATGTCCGATTCTGTGGTATTGTCAGTGAGTGCTTTTAACTGTTATATGACTGTCAAAGAGCTCATAGTAGAAGTAAGAGAATGTGTTGAGAGTTCAGGTTTGGTAATTCATGGAGAGAACTCACAGTACTTAGTGGATAGTCATACTTAGGCTGTAATTTGTTACAAGAAAAGGATACATAATGAGCAGAAGGAAAAGATGCTTGGGGTGAAGTCTGGAGGAAATCAGATGCAAGCTTCCAGAATCTTCTTCCAGTTAGAGTCACACAGGAAGCACTTAATTCTCCTAGCAATGAATTGTGACAATATATCTGAAATGTTGCCAACAAGAAACCTTCTTAGAGGCTGAGCATCCAGGATTTTTATGGTGGCCAGAACCATAGGCACCCATGCTTGGCACATACCCAGATGCCCAGTTCTGAGAATGAAAACAGGTGTTTAGCATAAACTATATTGTTTGTACACACAGTTTAGGTACAGTGAGCCACTTATCAGTTAATTGTGGAAACCCTGCTGATGCCCATAAGTTCCCCGATGCCATCTAAGGGCCAGGCTTGCGAGCAGGCCAACAATAGCAGTTACGCCTGTTGTATTAACTCTTGTGCAGAGAAGTATTAGTTTTCATTTTTCTTAGGTTTTACTTTTTACGTTAATGGTTTTATCTCAGGTTCTGATTTCTTTGCTAGAATCTTAAGCCCCATTTATATGCTATTTTAAATGAGTTTGCTTTTATTGCTTTATTTTATTCTGTGTATATGTTAAATATTATTTTCGTTATCACCACCCTGACATTTTCCAAGTCTTTGATGGTAGCCGTGATTCCCAAAGGCTTTTGCTTTGGCTATTCCCATCATAATATCTCATATTACATGGGTCAGGAAATCAAATAGAAATGAGTTGTTGAGTATATCTGTTACAAGTTTTACAAATTCTGGTGAGGACCTAGAGAAATAACCTCAAGGTTTTCAAACTGTGGATGTGTCAGAGTTCCCTGGAAGGCTTGTTTTACACTGTTTGCTGATTCCCTTCCCCAGAGCTTCCAATTTTGTATGTCCAGAGTGGAGCCTGAGAATTTGCATTTCTAGCAAGTTCCCAGGTGATGCTGATGGAGTTGGTCCTGGGAGTGCACTTGGAGAACTTTTCTAATTTGTAATATACTTACATAACTCATGGAAACCAGATGATGTTATCTGCCAGATAGACATCTTACAGGCAAACCGAACACAATGAAGATGCTGAAAGTGAACGGGCAGTTGAAGGCACCACTTTCAACCCTCGTGTGTTCTGCAGCTGCCACTTGTTACTCAGGACGTATGTGTTCACGGGATCCCTGACTTGTAGATCAGCATAAATATGTATTTAAAAAGCCAACATTCTGATATGTTTTTAACATAAATAAATCAAAGATTCTGTATTTTTTGTGTGTTCACTGAATTGCGTTCATGCTACCTGCAATTTCTCATCCCACCTGGGTAATCAGCCCAGTAGATTATCTCTTCAGCATTTTCTAGGGAAAATCTGTTAGCAAGGGAAATGATAGTATTTCAGGGCTTTATTGGCTTTTCGTCCCAGCTGGGCATGCTCATGAAAGGGGAGCTCACTGAAAAATTTTCATGACCTCAGTTGGGTCAGAGAATCCCAAGGAGGCAGAGTTTAATGGGTGGCAACACGGGCGTGGTCATCACAATAGATGGCAATATAGATTTGATGATGAAATTATGAAAATGTTCTGATCTACATGGGATCTTAGGTTGATAAGCAACCTACTCACCCATTTTGGTTGGTATAAATTTTTAAAAGTCCAGGTCTGGTGATGAACAGTCTGATGTGAGCCATCCTATTAGAATGCCTTAAGGATTGTCTATTTAGTTCTCAGAGCCTATTATTGAAAGAAGGCAAGATCAAGTACCCTGGAAGGCCTGTATTAGATCCCTGTATATAATGTGGCCCTTTTTTCCTGCTTTCACTAATACTGTCTTGTGCTCATTTACTTAAATAACTGTGTAGTTGGCAACAGTAAATACTCAGTTCTTAAAATGTTAACTGTTTGATACAATGAAACTATTTGATACTGCCTCTCATGTAAGAGTAATTTCTGGTGATCCAGAGGACAACCGGTGTGACCAAGCAGCACGACTAGGTGCACGTGCAGAGCCAGGAGATAGTTTTGACCTAAGTATGTTTCTCTACACCTATCCTGAAATTATTTCTCTTGGTCCTCAGTGAAGAGACATCCTTGGCAACTAACATAATCCCCCTTGAGTGTGATGTAGTATGGTGGGAATGGCCAAGTAAAAACCATTTGGTGCCACCATTAAAAACTTGAAAGATGCCAAGATGGTGATCAGGGGAAAAAACAAAACCCAAACCCCAAAACAAAACAACAAAAAGAAAAAAAAAAAACCTAAAATATGGCACACAAGAAAATAAGGCGTTAAAAAGTCTCACATTATTGTCTTTATTATCACCGTTTATCTTCTGTTGTAGACTGATAGCCGTGGATGAGATGTATCAGAAAGTTCTTTCCGGTATTTTAGTGATAGTATTACTAAAAATTGAGACTCCATAGGAGGCGAGGACCATGTACTGTAAGTGATTTCATTCTTCAAAATTAATGTTTTTCTAGAGCCAGTTCCAAAGTATCTAACTTTGTATTATAATATATGTGCTATGGTTAACAGAATTCAGATAAGTTATTCAAGAAGTATTTATTTTAGTGAGAAAAGAACAGTTAGATTAATAGACGAGGCATTTATTTTTTTTTGTAGAAGGTTGAAATCTTATTTTCAGTGTAAACTTTCAAAATTGTGAATCAGATTATTTTTGAGTTTCCTGCGATTTTAGTTTGAGGGTTTTGGCAATGCTCCCCTTCCAATCCAATCATACTAGCTGGAATATACAACATTGAATGTGTCCAATTAGTCTTCTCCATGTCATAGGACTATATTGTGACAATTTAACTTAAAATTTTAAACTGGAATTGGTTTAATATTTGTATAGATGTGACCTAAGTCCTAAGTAACCCAGGACATTAATTATGGATGCTCAATAAATGTTTATAGAATTTTAGTTACATTTTACATTATTTCTAACTTTGGTAAGTTTCTGATGGGTTTTAATTAAGATTGTTTTGATTATAGGTAATAGAAACCATCTCAGATTCTCAAAATCAGAAAAGGGGATTTATTTTAAGGATACGTAGTACCCAAGAACAGAAAGTTCAGTGAGATTTTAGGAGGGATTTAACTTTGGGGCTGGAGAGCTAGCAGGAACTAGCTATATTCTTAGTCACTCAGAGGACACGTGGTCTCTTATGTGTCCCTTTTTTCTCTGTACATCTGTTTTGTTCTTCTCCTTTATTTCTTACTCTCTTTGCAGTTTGACCAGTTTTCTCTGCTTCTCTCTCTACACATGCTGGGAAATGGCTACAGGCTATATTATTTTGCTGTACCAACAAACGGATTAGCATTTCAGCTCTAAATTCCTAGGAGAGAAAACCTGGTCTGCCCAGTTTAGATCAGGTGTCTGGCTACCAGTCTAATCAACTTGTTGACAAAGTAAGATGCCAGAACATCTCTTTGTTAGGAGAAATAATCTAATAGTTGATGCTTGTCATGTTACCAGCTTAGTCTTTATGAAACTGTATGGCCTTTTTTATCATAAAATTTTGGTTATCTGATGTTATAAACTTTTAGATTTATCAGCACGCAACGTAATTTTCTATGTCTCTACTTGACATAGGACAAAATTTTCTAATTTTCTATGTCTCCACTTGTCAAATACGAAGTTCTAGGCTGAGAGAAGTCAAATAATCAGCGTCAAAGGTCACATACCTAGCAAGTCACAGACCTGGAGTTTGGACCAGGTACTGCTGATTCCAGAGCTCATGCTTTTGACCTTTCGATATAAGGTGCTTCTCAGTATAAGGTGTTTTTGAAATATAAATGATTTTTACCTTAAGGGAAATCTCATTTAGCTGGCCTTAACTAATGTCTAACCTCTTTGGTTCAGTAAATGTTTCCTGAATTCCTCCTGTATGTAGGTGCAGTTTAGGACCATGGCATCTAGAGATGAGTAAGAGGCTATTTTCTGCCTTAAGTTGTGCAATCTAGGAGAGACGACAGATACACATCATTAAAATACAGTGTGACATGGGGGTGCCTGGCTGGCTCAGTTGGTAGAGCATGAAACTCTTGATCTTGGGGTCGTGAGTTTAAGCCCCATTGGGCTTGGGTGTGAAGCCTACTTAAAATAAAAATTAAGAAAAAAAGTAGTGTGAAACGTTCACCTTTATAGAATGTTTCTATCTGTTTGGGACAAGCAAAGCTAGTATATAGTATAAGTATTGCAGCATTGGTTACTAAAGGAGTTAATACAATTAAGTGCTCAGAAATTAGAATGAATTCTAGGGCTTAGAATGTGTATTACATATTCTGTGAGTCAATTTTTTTGGTCACTAGACAGGTAACGGGTAGGTTTTCAAGCGATCAGAATTAGTTTCCTTTTGATGGCTTTTTTCAAGGTTATGTTCTTGAGAATGTAAATCAAGATAAAACTTGGTTGGTGGACCAGACAGCCATCAAGTGAGAAAAAAATAGTTATACCCCTGTTAGTGGTATAAAGGTCAAATGCAGGTTGCCCAGGACCTAGAGCTCAGCGAGAGGCCCAGTTATCTGAAAGAAATCTACTTAGGTGGAGCTTAAGGGACCCAGAAAAGTTAGCAGCGCAAAGCTGGGCCTTGTTCATGGGCAGTGGGGTAGGAGCAGGGTCTGAGCAGATTGTAGAATAGGACTGCACCGTTAAGATGTCTGAGGTGTTGGTCTCTGGTTTCCCACCTGTTTAAAAGAAAAGGAGAGTGGGGCACCTGGGTGGCTCAGTCGGTTAAGCATCCAACTTTGGTTCAGGTCATGATCTCGTGGTTCGTGAGTTCTACCCTGTGTCGGGTTCTGTGCTGACAGCTCAGAGCCTGGAGCCTGCTTCGGATTCTTTGTCTCCCTCTTTCTCTGCCCCTCCCCTGCTTACGCTCTTTCTCACTCTCAAAAATAAATAAATATATATATAAAAAACTTTAAAAGAAAGGAGAAAATCAGTGTTAGATTGAACCATAAAAAATTGCCAGTATTTGACCTTTTTTGATCTATAAAACAGCAGTTGCATATGGTTTAATGTTTGCTGAGTACTTATCCAGGACTTGTCAGTCTCCCAGAGACTCTAAATATACTACTTAATTTAAAACTTGCAAGCACCCTACAAGAGAAATCTCCACAATCTACAGAGAGGAAACCAAAGATTAAAATGGTGGAGGTGACATAGTCAAAGACAGAAAGTTACTTAGTAAGTGAATAGCAATCTCTCTGGCTCAAAACCCCTAGAATTTTGAAATTTGCCAGCGTCTTAATCCGTACATTGAGCGGTACAACCACTATGAAATCAGACAACAAAGTGGGGATGGCTTTCATCAGGAGAGCTAGTGAACTGAGTCCCAAACCCCAACTCCACAGGATTTGCTTCCTCCTTGTGCTCTCTGCTTCCGGTCTCTACCATTTATCTCCTTATCGTCCTTTATTTCATCCATCTCTTTCCATTCCTTCCCTACTTCTGTTTCCCTCTTTCTGCAGTCACGAAGAAATGTTACATAAAGATTGGTTTAGCACAGGTAAGACTATGTAGTGATTATCAGCAGAATCACATTTAAGATATGGAAGAACATTCAAGCTTTATTAAGTGAAAAATAAAAACACACAATGGGGTGCCTGGGTGGCTCAGTTGGTTAAGCATCAGACCCTTGATTTTGGCTCCAGTCATGATCTCACAGTTCAGGAGATTGATCCCCGTGTCAGGCTCTGCACTGACAGTGCAGAGTCTGCTTGGGATTCTCTCTCTCCCTCTCTCTCTACCCCTCCCTCGCTCTGTCTCTCTCTCTCAAAATAAGTAAACTTAAAAAAAAAAAATTAGAGTGAAGTAAGAGTAGTTGATCAAACTATCTGTCATCTGTCTCTCTGGTTATTTTGCTAGGGGAAAATATCTGGAATGGTATTCTGATAGTCATCTCTGAGAAGACACACTCCTGCTAATCTGATTTTTCCCCTTAGTTTTCTACTACTATTATTTTTATTAGTAATAAGACAAAAATGTAACATTGTTGTTTTCAGGTCATCTACAAAAACGTGGTTAATGAGGACTTTCAAGGATTTTTATTATTTTTGGCAATCAAGCAAACTCTTAGAAAATACTCTGTAGATGCCTCCTAGTGACTTATCTTGTGACGTTTCAAAATATTCTACTTACTGCCTTTTAATTCATGCCAAAGTAGATATTAGTAACATGCCCAGATAGACATAAACTGTAACCATGCCAGTTACGGTTTCTTTTTGTAATTCTGATTTTTGAATTGGCTGCATCACTAGGCTCTTCTAGTTTCCAGATCACTAAAGTTTAAATATTATAAATAAGCATGGTATGTTGTGAAAGTGACATTATTCTAAAGCACGTTCACTTATGTTTGAATATTTTGATCTCACTAGCAAGATAACAAATTAAGATTAAACCTCTTCTGATGGCAAAATAGTCTACCTTTGTATTATTTGAGGAAAGTGCCTGTGCTTTTTTGACTCATAGAATAATGCCTTAAATATACAGTAGGCACTTAATAAATGTCCTTCCTACTTTCCTGTCTTACCTCTTTGTTGATGATGAATAGTCTAGTCAGAATGTCTATTTTGAGCTTTTAAAATTTCCAGGAATATGCAGATACCCTTCTGTCAATATTTGTGAATATTCACATATCTCTCTGGTTAGTATATGTGGGTCTAAAATTTACTTACAAGTAATTTGTGGTTCCATCCTCTAAAGTAACTTAATTTTTAAGAAGATATTAGGAAATATAGGTGGCATCCAGAGAAGATTTTTGTGTTTGGGGGTAAAGGTTGATTATTATTATTATCTAAAAAATTTTTTTTAATGTTTATTTATTTTTGAGAGACAGAGAGACAGAGTGCAAGCGGGGGAGAGGGAAAGAGAGAGGGAGACACAGGATTTGAAGCAGGCTCCAGGCCTAGAGCTGTCAGCGCAGAGCCCAACACAGGGTTCGAACCCATGAACTGTGAGATCATGACCTGAGCTGAAGTTGGATGCTCAACCAACTCGGCCACCCAGGCACCCCAGAGATTGATTATTTTTTTTTAATATCCAAGAACTTTTACAATCCAGTAAAAAAAAAAAAAAAAAAAAACAACCTCAGATGGATAAAGAACACAACTGAGCAATTCATAGAAGAAATATACAAATGCCCGATGAATATATATATTACCTTAAAAATAATGTATTTTAAAAGAATTTTGAATTTATAGTACAAATAATTCTTATAATCTGTGTATATGTATACATATGTATGTACCTGTTATCATTATCTTCAAACTTTTTGAGAGCAAGCTGCAGATGCGACGTCCTATCACCCCTAAATGCTCCAGTGTGTAATTCCCAACAAAAAGGCCACTCTTGTACCCATCCTGCATTCAGCCCGCGAGATCAGAAAGTCAGCATTGGTATAATACTGCCATCCTATCCACAGATCCCTTTTAAATTTTACCAACTCTCCTAAGAATATCTCTTTCCTTTCTGGACCAGGCTTTATCCAGAAATTCATGTTGCATTTGACTGTCGTATCTCTTCAGACCACTTCAATCTACAACTGTTTCCTGGTTTTCCCTACATTTCATATTCTTTAACGTTTTAAGGAATACAGGAATAGGAATTCCGTAGGATAACTTCTTCAACCTGGGTCTAATTTTTCGCATTGTCAAATGAGAATGCCCCACAGAAAGTTGCACTTTTGTTTTCAGTGTATTTTGTCATTCCACCACTGATAATTGAGTAATAGTCCAAAATTATATCAATATGCCTTTCATCAGGCCTCCACTCATCAGCTTAGCACCTATAGACAACACTATGAACCCGTCATCTTTATGATGGCTGCGAAAAGATGATTCTTTATTTCCACCATTCCTACTACATTTATTAACATTTTACTATATAAGGAAGAGCTTTTTCTCTTTTCTGAATTTACTTGTTTATTCATCATTCATTCACTTGTCAGTGTGGACTCATCGATGCTAGTCTTAATGAGTGGGTTGTAATTTTTTATTAAGTTTTTCAAATGCAATATGATTTACTTATAGTGGAATATGCGCATCTTAAGTCGGTCAATTTTGACATACACATATATGCCTAACAGGGATAACCAATATTTATTTTGATGCTCAGTTTCCCTCATTTGGCCAGCAGAATCTCCTTCAGCTGGCTCCTATGTCCCTCTGAAATGTCTCCCATCATTCATTGAACACTTCCTTACTTTCTGGCACAAGATGTTTCAGATTCTTGTACTTTCTCTACCCAACTTTGAAGTGAGCCATTTCTCCAAAGATCCCTGGTGGTTTCTTTTTTTCTTTTTTTAAGTTTATTTATTTTGAGAGAGAGAGAGACACAGAGAGACAGAGAGAAGGAACAAGTTGGGGAGGGGCAGAGAGAGAGGAAGAGAGAGAATCCCAAGGAAGCTCCTCACTGTCAGCACAGAGCTCGAAGTGGAGCTTGAACTCATGAACCATTAGATCAGGACCTGAACTGAAATCAAGAGTTGGACACTTAACCTACTGAGCCACCCAGGCGCACCCTCCCTGGTTTCTTTTAATGTAGGATGGGATTTGGAAGTCAAGAGACAGGCCATTTTCGTGTTTTTTGTTACTGGGCTGTCAGGTGCCCTTGTGCCTTCTTGGTGGACAGTTAGGAAAATATATGGACATATATATGCACACACACACAAATACATATATACAAATATATATGCATATACATCCGTAACTACACATGTATGCATAAACATATATGTATATACATATACATCTGTAACTACTTCTTCGTTTTCCTATGTGTGTATATCATGCAACCATGAGTTCAGGTTTCTAATTCCAGGCCAGTGCCTTAGACGTATTTAGTTTATGTTATTTTAGACAGAGTGCGCGGGGGAGAGAGAGAGAGAGAGAGAGAGAGAGAGAAAGAGAGAATCTTATGCAGGCTCCATGCTCAGCCCGGTGTGGGATCATGACATGAGCTGAAACGAAGAGTCAGATACTCAACCTACTGAGCCACCCAGGTGCCCCTACCTTAGACTTCTTTATAGCTCCTTACTCCTTCCTTCCCTTAAAATTTCTTTAGCAGTGAGAAACATGGCCCCACTATCCTCAGTGTATCCTCATTTCATCACTCAGCTTACTTATTTGGTGAGCGTAACAAATTTAATTCTGCTGCTCATTTCCTCAGTCTCTGCTCGGCTCCCACCATGTCCTTAGCCACTGGGTCAGCCTGTGCTTCCATGGGGCTTCCTCAGCTGCCTCCTCATTACCGTGAATACTCAGCATCTGTCCCCTCTCTCTCTGCCTCCCCACCCCTTACCCGTCACCAGCACATGTCCTTAGTACCACATGAAAAGGGAAAGAAGAAATGGTCCCAGAGAAGATTTTAGATTATACAGTTCTCTTTATTTCTTCAGTGTACTTTTTTGCTTGTATGTCTTAAAAAATTGTGCATTTTAATTTTTAAATGACATACCCTTTGGTATATAGGTAAATATTTTTCATTCATTCATCTGCTGGAATTATCTCCACTATTGTTCTAATGCCTCTTTGAGATTATCATATACAAAAGGTCGTTTTCCTAGATTTCTTGTTACACTGTGTGTTTAAGTACATTTATTTACTGAGGGTTTTAGCATCAAATTTAATACTCTTGTTCTGCTTCTCCTAGCTGCATCAGCACTGCCAAACCGGTTCGAATACTTAACCATTCTAAAGAAACTACCTCAATAAAATGTCGTCAGGCATGTTTTGCTTTTTTAAAAATAGATCTTGAATAACTGAATATTATTAGCCGTTTGGAGAATTGATTCAACTATTGTCTTTCTAAAGCTTACTTCAAATATTTGGTGTACTGCAGCCCAAGGCACATTAGAAATTACTGTTGATTCCTTTGGGCACTTGTATGTTTCACTGGTGTTTTGGCTTTTTAAAGGATTATTAGCCACCAATAGCTAATTTAAAAATCGCTTACGCTTTTTAGTGTTCCCTTGGAATTCAATGGTTTTTAGGTGCCAGTTAGGACATTTGGTAGATTGACTAGAAAAATAATTGTTTAAGCAAGGCTGAATAACTGTGAGGTAGCTGTTGCCTTGACAACAAGAGAACTGTTCTGTTTGCTAAACAAAGGGATGGTAATTTAGTAGTTTAATTTCCTTTTGGGCATGGAGGTGCCACATAATAACATTTTAGTTTAGCCTCTGAGAAGGTCCATATTATTGACCAAAATCAGAGAAGCAGAGCAAAAAAAAAAAAGGTAAGAGTTTTTTTTCTGCTTTTACAACATGTATACCTAACAGTGGCAGTGTTGGTGCATGGAATCTTAGTTAACCAACTGACATAATTCTTTGTATATTTCTGGACTAAAGTATGGTAGCCCTGGAGTAGGCATATAGTCTCGGTTGTCTTTCCACCATACTAAAGGGGTGAGATGTACTTCTTAGTGGAACATCCCCACAGACACTTTAACCTCTTGTTGCTACTGCAGGCAAGAAGATTACTTTATTTCTGAATTGAATAAGGGGGATAATATTTAAATTTATTTATTTATTTTTGAGAAAGAGAGACCGTGCTCGTGTGGAAGGGGGCAGAGGAAATCTTAAGCAGGCACCACTCCCAGTGCAGAACCCTTCTCAGGGCTCGATCTCAGGACCGGGAGATCATGACCTGAGATGAAATCAAGAGTTGGCTGCTTACCCAACAGCTACCCAAGCGCCTCAGGGGGATGATATTTAAATTCTTTCTCCCCTCCCTCATCCATATATATATACACAGTTAAACTGTCATCTGTTCTATTTGTGTGGGATCTCTTTTGTATAGGACTTAAAAAAAAACTTTTTTTTAAAGCCCGGTTTTCCCCCAAATTATTAATACTAACAGTCTGTTCTAAGCACTTTACATGTAGCATTTCAGTTCTTCTCCCTGTGAGATAGTCACTCTTATATCCTGAGGTACAGAGGTTCTAGCCCAAGGTCACCTCCCTACTAAGTGATAGGTTTGAACGTAAGCATCTAACTCAAGAGTCTATGCTCTTGGGGCACTTGGATGGCTCATTTGGTTGAGCGTCCAACTCTTAATCTCAGCTTAGGTCTTGATCTCATGGTTTTGAGTTCAAGATCCTCGTTGGGCTCCATGCTGGGCGTGGAACCTACTTAAAAAAAACCAAACACCTATGCTCTTAATTACTATATTGTACTGAGTCTCATTAATATAGTCATTCTAAGTACATTAGAGGGTACAGAAAAGTATTAATAGAAAAGATAAAAGTAACCCATAATCACAACTGACTGTTGTTCTGATGAAATGATGTAATATCTGGGGTTTCTTTCAAAATAATCATTGTTTGGAAGGAATAGGTAGGAGTATAGATGAGACAAAATTGCACTAATAATTGTGGGAGCCAGAGCATGAGCATATGGGGGATTTATTATAGTCCCATATTCTTTTGTATATGTTTGAAATGTACCTTAATATATGTTTTACTTATTTTTTAATGTTTATTTATTTTGGGAGAGAGCAAGTGCAAGCAAGCAGGGGAGGAACAGAGAGAGAGGGAGAGAGAGAATCCCAAGCAGGATCCACACTGCCAGCACAGAGTCAGAGGTGGGGCTCGATCCCATGAACTGTGAGATCATGACCTGAGCCAAAATCAAGAGTCAGTCGCTCAACCGACTGAGCCACCCAGGCACCCCTCCTTTTGTTAGTATACATTTTAAAAAGCAAAGAATGGGGGTGCCTGGGTGGCTCAGTCAGTTGAGCCACCGACTCTTGATTTCAGCTCAGGTCATGATCCCAGGGTTGTGGGATTGAACCCTGCCTGGGTCAGTGCGGAGCCTGCTGGGGATTCTCTCTCTCTCCCTCTGCCCCTTCCCTGCTTATGTACTCACTTTCTCTCTCTCAAAAGAAAAAAATTAAAAAGCAAAGAATACATGCGAATTGTAACAATTTTAAAAAATAGGAACGCTTATTTTGAATGGCAGATTTTCATATGCATACTCCTCCATTCCATTCCCTTTAAAAAAAATTTTTTTTTAATGTATACTTATTTTTGAGAGAGAGAGAGAGAGAGAGAGAGAAGAACACTAGCAGGGCGGGTGGTGGGGGAGGGCAGAGAGAAAGAGACAATCTGAAGCAGGCTCCAGGCTCTGAGCTATTAGCACAGAGCCCAGCGCAGAGCTTGAACTCACGAGCGGTGAGATCATGACCTGAGCCAAAGGTGGACACTTAACCGACTGAGCCATCCAGGCGCCCCTCTGTTCTCTTTAATTCCTTTTAACAGCTATTCCTGTCTTTATTATGTATGTTTTTTCTATATGTACAACATATAAATATCTTTGATTATTTTTGTATTTCTAGAAATAGAGTAATATTTTAAAGACATATACATATTGCCAGATATCCTGTGGTATTTTCTCATTAGATTTCATACTGAAAAATAATATATTCTGAGAGTATTGACCTTAGTTGGAAAGGTGAGGAAAATGGTGTAACTTTTCCATTTGCACGGACTTATGATGAGCAATCATTAAAAATGAGGTTTTCTTCTTGCATTTTAAAAAGAAAAAAAGGAGTGCCAAATCTGAACTTACATTGGTTTAATGACTTGTTTGTCCACCTTGAGTGTTTCATAATAGTAATAGTAATTGTTAATAGCTAAATACCTGAGGCATCATAATTGAGTGCTTTCTAATATTGACCGTGTTTTCCTGATGTAGAACCTGAAGCTTAGAGAGATATGGTAGTCTACAAAAATTCATCGTTAGTGTACGGAATTGACCTGGGGTTAGGACCATATCTTTCTGCTTTGAAAGCCTGTGCTATTAGTCTGCTTTATATGCACACAAAGCTGAACATGTAGGTAGATTATGGATTTCATTTGTTTTTCTCATGAGAAATTCTCATTCATATTTGGGTTAGCATAGTTTCAGTTCTAGATGATTATGTGTCTTAAAAGTATCCCATTCTGATTATCTCTGTAACCCCAATGCTTTGAGATAGACTTGTTAGACAAAGGTATTCAAAATTCAAATTCTTATATTGATCTAATGATGAGAATTTAAGAACAGAAAAGTAACTTACCTAAGATGATGCAAAACAAAGTAATAGAGGCAGAGGTAAGCTCAGAACATAGATCTTTGCTTTTCATCTGCAGCCTTTAACACAATTAACACTGTTCTAACAATGTATTTCAATTTAGCAGTTGTTTATTATACTTTGGTTTCCCTTTTCAAGTATTTTTCCTCTCTTCTCTCTTTTTTAATGTTTTTGAGAGAGAGAGAAAGACAATGAGCAGAGGAGGGGCAGAAAGAGAGGGAGACACAGAATCCAAAGCAGGCTCCAGGCTCTGAGCTGTCAGCATAGAGCCCGACATGGCCTCGAACCCATAAGCGGGGAGATAATGACCTGAGCTGAAGTCAGATGCTTAACTGACTGAGCCACCCATGCACCCCTCAAGTGTTTTTCTAATACACATTTTCTTTATATGTTTTGCTAATTCATTTTCATGTATTCTAGCTTGAAGGAAGGGAACTGTTAGCCTTCAAAATAATAATTTGCTCCCCACAATATTTGAGGTAATTATTACTGTTTTCTGTCTGCATGGATTTTTATGTTGGTAAGAATGTGAGATGTGGGAATGCAAACTGGTGTAGCCACTCTGGAAAACAGTATGGAGGTTCCTCAAAAAACTAAAAATAGAACGACCCTATGACCCAGCAATTGCACTACTAGGCATTCATCCATGGGATACAGGTGTGCTGTTTCTAAGGGGCACATGCGCCCCCATGTTTCTAGCAGCACTAGCAACAATAGCCAAAGTATGGAAAGAGCCCCAATGTCCATCGATGGATGAATGGATAAAGATGTGGTGTGTATGTATATATACAATGGAGTATTACTTGGCAATCAAAAAGAATGAAATCTTGCCATTTGCAACTACATGGATGGAACTGGAGGGTATTATGCTAAGTGAAATTAGTCAGAGAAAGACAAAAATCATATGACTTCACTCATATGAGGACTTTAAGAGACAAAACAGATGAACATAAGGGAAGGGAAATGAAAATAATATAAACACAGGGAGGGGGACAAAACAGAAGAGACTCCTCATACATATGGAGAACAAACAGAGGGTTACTGGAGGGGTTGTGGGAGGGGGGATGGGCTAAATGGGTAAGGAGCATTAAGGAATCTACTCCTGAAATCATTGTTTCACTATATGCTAACTAATTTGGATGTAAATTAAAAAAGAAAAGAAAAGAATGTGAGATGGTCTTGGTTTTGGGGGGAAATCTCAAATTTAAGTTGAATAAATCTGCTCAGTAAACATCTTTATAGCTTGCTATCATTGGGAGTGTTGCTAGGGTTTGATATGAATATTAACGAAAAGAAAATGTAAATGGTTTGTATACTAGTAGTCTAAATATATTACTATTCTATTCCCCTTTTTGTTCACAGTCTCTATCATAAAAATATCTAAAAGGCTTATCACATATTAAATATTTGTTTCTGAGTAGGCACAAATGTGCAACTTTGAGTTGATTTCTTGTTTTTTTTCTACATTTCCCAATTTCTCGTTCTTCATAAGTTTTCATTTATTTTTAACCATTCTGTTTGTCTGTGAAAATAAATTTCCTAACTAATAAGGCAGGATGTGTTAATGAGAGAGGTTTACAGGTTGTAGAGAGTAATGAGCCTGTGGTAGTGAAGACAGGCTCACCATTTCCTTTTCTAGCAATTACATACAATATCAGTTGAACCACAAAGTGAATTGATGTCTTTCTGAAATTTACTTAAAATTTCTGGGTGAAGTGCTGTGAGTCTGTTTCATATACTTGATATCTAAAAAAGCCAATAGCTTGTCTGGAATTTAACCAAGGTTTTGACAATGGAAAATGCTATTTTCAGAGGGCTAAGACAGATAAACTAGAAAAATGCACTTATTAACTTTAGGTTCAACAGCAGTACAGAATTATCAAGTTGTAGTCAATGATAACAAATTTAAAATGTAGAATTTCAGGAATTATCATCTTTCTGTAAGAGTATATACTCATAACATAAATGAATTGAAATATGGGCATTTTCCTAGGTAGTTTTTTTTTCTTTTTTCTTTTTTCTTTTTTTTTCTTTTTGCCTTTTTTAAACAGTTTTTATTTATTTATTTATTTATTTTGCGAGAGACAGAGTGAGAAGGGAAGGGGCAGGGGGAAAGAATCGCAAGCAGGCTCCACACTGTCAGTGCACAGCCCGAGGCAGGGCTGGAACTCACCAGTCGTGAGATCATGCATGACCTGAGCTGAAACCAGGAGTCAGAAGTGTAACTGACTGAGCCACCCAGGGGCCCCATTTTACCTTTCTTTTTTTTCAAGTAATCTCTATGCCCAACATGGGATTTGAACTCACTACCCCAGGACCAAGA
Source organism: Puma concolor (assembly GCF_028749965.1). Lineage (NCBI taxonomy): Eukaryota > Metazoa > Chordata > Mammalia > Carnivora > Felidae > Puma > Puma concolor. The sequence continues at coordinate 13,403,006 of NC_141677.1, forward strand.
GTTGCATGCTTTACCAACTGAGCCAGCCAGGTGCCCCTCATGTAGATTTTAAAAACAACATACTTAGGGGCTCCTGGGTGGCTCGATTGGTTGGGCGTCTGACTTTGTCTCAGGTCATGATCTTGTGGTTCCTGGGCTCAAGCCCCCACCTCAGGCTTTCTGCTGTCAGTAGAGAGCCTGCTTTTGATCCTCTGTCCCCCTGTCTCTGCACCTTCCCCACATGTGCTCTTTTTGTCTTAAAAATACATAGACATAAAAAACCCCATATACTTGATATTGCTTTGTGTTCTTTTAAAAAATATTTTTGTGAAATAAATAGAATGTGAAACAAATGGCCATTGAGGAGGTCACCCTGATATTTTTTTAGTTGTAGCACTTTTGTCTTGGTTTATGATACTTCTCACCTTTTAGGAAAAGTTACTACAGTTATTTGATTACATCGCTTTTGGTATAGCATTACAATAAATATCTTAAAAAAATTTTTTTATGTTTATTTATTTTCGAGAGAGAGAAACAGAATGTGAGTCAGGGAGGGACAGAGAGAGGAGGAAGACACAGTATCTGAAGCAGGCTCCAGGCACGGAGCCTGACATGGGGCTCAAATCAGGAATGGCAAGATCATGACCTGGGCTGAAGTCAGGCGTTTAACCGACTGAGCCACCCAGGTGCCCCTGGAATAAATATCTTTTTTTTTTTTTTATCACTCTCATGTGTATTAGCCACAACTATTGGAATGAGTTTAAGACCCAAGTGAAATTTATATTTTCATCATTCACTGCTGTATTAATAGCATTTTCTATCTTATGTTCTATGGAATTTCTGCAGAATGTTAATAGATGTTAATAGAAAAAAAAAAGTTTCCTTGGACAAACAGATAAGGAAATGATGAGGCAGAGTAGGGATTTATTCAATAAACTGATTTTCCCAAATTCTCTCCTCCTTCTCTTGTTGGTGGAGTATCTCAGGATATTAGTACTTCTTGTAAAACACTTTGGGAAAAGTTACTCACATAATCTTTCTTTGATTGTGAAATTGATTAATATAAGCAAAACTTCTTAGATTTCTAGATTTTACACAGAAATGTACCTGATTGTAAAAAGTCAGAGCAGCTAGATTAGGACTATTAAAAACTAAATCACACACACAGAATAAAACTAAATCCTAAGTGAAGAAATTAAAAATTTTAATATAGATGGGTAAATAAACAGTGAACCCATGCCAGAGTATTTAAGAATTCCCAGATTAGAAATCTTCATATAGTTTTTTCTCCAGTAGTTTGAATACATGTAATTCCTCCCACTCCCTTTGTGTTACGTTATTCTGCCTTAGAATTGTCTAGATAGGGTTATGACAAAGCTATTCTGAATTTGGGTAGCTACTAAGATACAGTCTAAATATTAAAAGAAATTTTCTTAGACTTTAAACTTTTAAGGATCTGCCTTCTCTTTAGGTGGTCATATAGTATGTGAATATTTGAATGAATGAGTAGATGGAAGGGTGGATGGAATGATAAACTTGTGATTAAGCTGATTCATATCATGGACTATATGCATTTTATATAGAGCAAAAATGCATTTTTATTTTATATGATAAATATGTTGATTAAAAAAAGTATCTTTAATGTTTATTCATTTTTGAGAGACAGGGAGAGACAGAGCGTGAGTCGGGGAGGGGCAGAGAGAGAGGGAGACACAGAATCCGAAGCAGACTCCAGGCTCCGAGCTGTCAGCACAGAGCCCGACATGGGGCTCAAACTCATGAACTGCGAGATCCTGACCTGAGCTGAAGTTGGACGCTTAACCTGCTGAGCCACCCAGGCACCCCATATGACATACATTTAAATGGGTTTTTAAAATTTTTTTAAATTACATTTACTTATTTTTGATAGAGACAGAGTACAAGTGGGGCAGGGGCAGAGAGAGAAGGAGACACAGAATCTGAAGCAGGCTCCAGGCTCTGAGCTGTCAGTACAGAGCCCGACGTGGGGCTCGAACCCACGAACCGCTAAATCATGACCTGAGCTGAAGTTGGACACTCAACTGACTGAGCCACCCAGGCACCCCTAAATGGGTTTTTTTTTTTTTTTTTTTAAATTTTTTTTTTTTTCAACGTTTATTTATTTTTGGGACAGACAGAGACAGAGCATGAACGGGGGAGGGGCAGAGAGAGAGGGAGACACAGAATCGGAAACAGGCTCCAGGCTCTGAGCCATCAGCCCAGAGCCCGACGCGGGGCTCGAACTCCCGGACCGCGAGATCGTGACCTGGCTGAAGTCGGACGCTTAACCGACTGCGCCACCCAGGCGCCCCTAAATGGGTTTTTGATACATAGATTTTACTTATTTTTAAGTTAAAGTATTTTACAAACGGTTCTCACTAACACATTATTGCATTCAGTTATTACAACTCTTGTAGCTGTAACAAGATTAGATCTGCCATTCGGAGGTCTAATTGTACCAGAGAATTAGAGTTTAAATCTAATTATATTTGTTTGCATTTTTTAGGCCCTTGATGAGCCTCCCTATTTGACAGTGGGCACTGATGTGAGTGCTAAATACAGAGGAGCCTTTTGTGAAGCCAAGATCAAGACAGCAAAAAGACTTGTCAAAGTCAAGGTACAGTATATGTAGATTTTATAAATTATACGGTCAGTATTTGATATTTAAACTTTTATTTGATGAGTGTACTTAAGACTTTATTTCCCTGCAAGATGACTTTAGTTTCTATATAATGGTTGTCACATACCCGAAAACAAAGCATTATTTGGTATTTTATTTTTATTTATTTTTATTTTTTATTTTTTTAAAGTTCTTTTTGACCAATTAGGACTTTTTATTTGGGATGCTAAGTTACTTGGAAAAGCACTGTTGTCCAGTGGTAAACCTTAGGTTGTATTGCACAGGTAAATGCTGTAACTGCCCAAATATATATGCAGTTCCTAAAGTTTTAATGTTTTGGTATAAGGTCATCACTTAACATTCTGATTACTTATAGTGTTATATGTCACAGAAATAACCAAATTTCGTTGTCAGTTGCATCATAATGAACTCTCATCAGATCTTTAACAATGTCTATTTCTGAGATTTTGTCAAAAATGTGGAAGCTTCATGAATTTGCGCGTCATCCTTGCGCAGGGGGGCCATGCTAATCTTCTCTGCATCGTTCCAGTTTTAGTATGTGTGCTGCCGAAGCGAGCACGCATTATTTGGCATTTTAAAGTATTCTGATTGGAATGAAGTTAGCTTATTACAAATTGGTATTTTGAATGCTATTTTGCTATGGACTTGGTACTGTTTGTGTTGTTAACCTTTTAGAGCTGGAAAGGACCTTAGAAGTCATGCAGTTTAATTCTTAATTTTAGACCTCCCCTTCCCATTTTAACCATCAAATTGAAATGTGATTTATAATTGATGAGATTTTAGATAACAGTAAAATAAGGTAGATCTAGTTGATTTCCTTATCCTCTGTCTTTCTTAAGTACTTGTGTTTTTCTCAGATAATGCAGAATGTAATTGTTTACATTTTGGTAAATTATCGGTGTTGAAAAATATAGCACAGGTAAAATATTTGAAGGTAGATGTTTATTCATTTGTCAGTTATTTACTGAGTGGTAACCTGTTAGGTGGGAAGGAGGGTGGGGCTATGAGGGTGACCTGATCTTTGTCCTCAAGGGATTTATGTAGTCCAGATTAGCAGATACTCTGTAAAACACTGGTTTGAATATCACCAGTTATTAAACAGGCCATAGAGGTGTTGTATGTCTGGTGGAGAGTTTAGATTCTCTTCCGGAGTTTTTCCCTTGCTTATATATACTTAGGTTTTTATGCATGGATGTGTGGAAAACAGCTTCCTGGGTCACTTACACCCCTAGTTAAGATCCATTGTTATAAGACCTTTAAATTAACTGTAAACCCATAGGAATCTAGTCTTGGCCCTGCCACTGCCTTCAGTTTTCACGTGCATGGTGCATGTGAGCTCTTTTGTGATTTGATTTTTGTGGGTACTCTTACAGTGTTCATATAGTGGCATTTCCTGTTCTGGTTTCACACACCGGTGTTACCTGAGCACTCATTTTTTTTTTTTTTTTTTGCCACTGCTATCTCAGAAATGAAGAGGAAGCCTTTTATCTGGTTCCTCACTCTTCTAGACAGGGCTCCTACCAGCACAGGTAACACCTTAGTGTGAATTAGACAAAAGTCCTCCATCCTGGTGGATAGTCTCCTTAGCAGAGCATGGCCTACAGGTAAGACTTTTATATTAGTTAGAAAAAGGTGTTTCTTTTGGACAGGAGCAGTTATACTCTAGGACCCATGCTTTGGTCTGCAGGGCTCAGGCTAGATTTTAGCCCTGACATAGAGTTCTCAGCTGGATGCTGCTGTTTAATGAATGAAGCAGCTAAATGGCATGTATCACTCCTGCCATTTCTTGCTATTAATAAAAGGAAGAAAACTGTTAGTCTCTACTGCCTCTGTTGATAGTACATCATACCAGTACCTTGTGTCTTGTGTGTCTTGTAAATAACGAATATCTAAAATTGTTAATTTTTTTGGCTGCTCTAAAAATCTGTGTATGATTCAAAGTTAATTATTTTCTCAGCAGATACAGTGGTAAATTTTGATACTGGTTTAGTTTGTATATGATTCAAAGTTAACACGCATTTAACAGTTTGTTGATAAACTTCTTCCTCATCAGTTTTCATTTATTGTGCATCTGTGTGCTAAGCCCTATGTTAGGTGTTGAAACTCTAGTGTTAAAATCTGATCCCTGTCATAAATTGACTTCAAGTCTAAGTGAGTGACAGAGATACTTAAATACATACTTTAAATGAAATGTGGTAATGCTTTTGTGTAAGACAGAAACGCCTGAGATGCTGTGAGTACCGGGCATCTCTTTTCATAGCTCCTTTGTGAGCAAATTATGTAAATTGGTTATCCTACATATCTGATAAGACCATGTTGATGTTTCAATTCCTGTAAGAATTCTTGCTTTGTATAGGAAGAACAACTTTTTCTATACTGAATACTGGAAGCTATCCTAGTTTTCACCAGCTAATTAAATATTTAAACTTGAACTGTATTTTTAACTTAATCTCCTTACATCTGGTTTCCCATTCTCTGATTGCTATACTGATAGAGAGTAGAGTAAACTTCTGGAGGTAGACTGCCTGAGTTTGAATCTCAGTGCCACCATGTACCAGTTCTGTGATCTTGGACCAGTTACTTATTCTTTATGCTCCTCAGTTTTCTTATCAACAAAGTGGGAACAATCATACTTACCTAATAAGGTCATACATTTGATGCTTGAGCCTGATGCTTAGCTCTCAGTAAATGTTTGTTGTTACTGCTTATTATTAAACTAGGCCTTCACAGAATTATACAGGACCTAACTGCCTAAGGTCTCTACCTTTTTTCCCCTCATTTTTTAGGAAAAGAAATTAAACTACTAATGTAATAAATAATAGTGTTGAGTAGAGTATGATATGTGAAACACCAACTAATTTCGTCTCGGAAGTTTTCTGAAATAAATATTTCAGTTTACTTAGTTAGGGATTGAGATCTTACATACACTAGGTAGCAGTTAGTTTAGATTACTCGTAATGAAAATTAAATCATGCATTAATGAGCCTGTATCACTTGATTTTGTGTGTATATGTGGCTAATTAAATTTATGATCTCTAGGTAACATTTAGACATGATTCTTCGACAGTGGAAGTTCAGGATGACCACATAAAGGGCCCGCTAAAGGTAATTCATTTATTTATTCATTATTAATTCTAATGCTTCATTGGAAGCATTAGAATTCCTTCATTAATGCTACATTAATAATTACAGTTGGTCATTTTTTTTTTTTTTTAATTCATTGGCTGTTTTGTTGTTGAGTTGGTCAACATAATTCTCTCTGAATAGACCGGTAGAAAACAATAGATTTAATGTTCAGTGAAACCTGATGTGATAGTAAAACCTGCATTTAGGAATAAAGTGAACATCCAGGAGGCATTGACTGCTTCTTGTGTACTCATCTGTCCGTTTTACCATATTTCACTTCCAGAATTAATATGTGATGAATTGGGGATTGAATGATGTTAAGTTCCATGATGATGTGAAAAGTGAGGGAAAAAAACCCAACACGTTAAAAACGTGGCTTTTAGAGTGTTAATCCTTTGAAGCAGCTACAAGCAAATGAAAAATTTTTTAAGGGTTATCAGGCAGTTAAAGTGATGAACATGTTACATACAGATGTATTTGTTTGCGTTCATGTTTCCTCACTGGTAGCTGAAATAAGGGCTCTTCTACTCTCGACTAGTGAGCAAGCTAAAGGGAGTGTGTGGGTAGCCACTGGGCTCTTTGGCCCTTCTGAATGTCTGAAAATTGGGCAGTGGCCTGGCTGGGTGAATTTTAAGAAGTGCTAACAGAATTTACAGATGCAAGAAAAATCCTTTACCAATGCAGCTGTACTTTTTGGAGAATTAGATATGTGTATCTGTCAGTTGTTTGTGATTGATTTAAAGGCTTTTAATTGGATCCCCAGAGCCTTAGGAGGCGAGGCAATAGAGAGAACTAAAGCTTATAATTTCTAAAAAATCTTGCCGTATAAAAATTATTTTCCACCATTTCTGTTTCGTAGGTGCCATCTTTAATGTGACACGCACATATTCACCATTGCAGGGACAAAAGAGACGAAACACTATACTTTTGATGCTTGGCACCATTTATTTAGCACTTAGTATGTGCTAGTACTGTGCTAAATCTTTTGCACACATTATCTTATATAATCCTCATAATAGCTCTTTACAGAAGAAGAAACTAAAGGGAGGTCCAGTAATCTGGCCTTTCCAGATAGTAACGGCAGAGCCCAAATTCCAATAGGCTCACACCCTGTAACTGTAGCACGTGCCCTCTGGATGTTCAGAACACATACGTACACTTTCATGCCTTGTTTATGTTTTTGCCTCATAAGCACACCAGCATATAGCTCTCACTGACTCTGCCCTGTTCACATGCACGGGCCAGCTCGTACAACCTGCAAAATGTGTTCAGTGTTGCGAAGAGATAGAGTAGGCAACTGCTTTGTAACCTCAAGCCCTCTTTTTCTCCTTCTGCTCCCACCTCCTTGTGTAGCTGGTTTATTTTACTTGTTTGGTTTTTCTTACTTTATTACAATTTTCTTTGTGATTAGGGCTTAGTACCATTTTGATTTTGACACAGGCAACTATATTAAATTTTGAGGTCAAGATGTTAAAGTATTTTTCTTTATCTGTTGATTGGTGTGTGTGTGTGTGTGTGTGTGTGTGTGTAGATTTTGTATTGTTCCCTAAAATACTTCATAGCTTTCTGTTACCTGATAGGAAGGGTCAGCATTTGGGTAAATGTTTCTCTTAGAGGAAATAAACCTACCAAAAGTGGTGGTCATTTGATCTTAATGTATTTTCAGATGAGTTCACATGAAATATAATACCTAGACCACTTATTAAATTAAAAAAATAGTACCACGTATTTTTGACTACAGTCATTTGATAAAAGCTTTGGTAATTCTCCAGTTTCCTTCTCCACTTTGGGCATTGTGTGGGGCTAACACTCTGTTCTCTGAACAAGTTTGTTTTTTGTTATTACCATAAAGATCATATATACTTTTAATTTCAGGGGTATGATTGACATATAACATTATATTAGTTTAAGGTATACAATATGATGATTGGATGTTTGATCCATACAGTAAGTCTAATTACATCCATCACCATACACAGTTAAAATTTTTTCTTGTCATAGAGGCTTTTAAAATTTACTCTCAGCAACTTTCAAATATGCAGTACAGTATTATTGACTATAGTAACCATTGCTGTCTGTTCAATATGTCCCCAGGACTATTTTTATAACTGGAAGTTTGTACCTTTTAACCACTTTTACCCATTTTATCCACTCACCACTTCTTTCCCACCCTCTGGTTGGGAAATGACCAGTCTGTTCTCTGTATCTGTGAGCTTCTGGTTTTTTATTAGTTTTGGTTTTTAGATTCCGCATATAAGTGATACCATCTGATACTTGTCTTTCTCTGTCTGGTATTTCATTTAGCATAATGTCCTCAGAGTCCGTCCATGTTGTTGCAAATGGCAAGGTTTCCTTCCTTTTTATGGCTGAATAGTATTCCTGTGTGTGTGTGTGTGTGTGTGTGTGTGTGTGTACTTCTTTATCTGTGCATCCAGCAGTGGATACTCGGGTTGTTTCTGTATCTTGGCTGTTGTCAACAATACTGCAATGAACATGGGGGTGCAGATATCTTTTTGAATTAGTGTTTTCGTTTTCTTTGGATAGATGTCCACTAGTGGAATTGCTGGGTCACAGTTTTCTTTTTAATTTAAAAACCTCCATACTGTTTGCTATAGTTGCTGTACCAGTTTATTTTCTATTCCCACCAACAGTGCACGAGGGTTCCGTTTTCTTTCCATGTCCTTGCCAACACTTGTTATTTGTTGTCTTTGATAACAGCCATTCTAACAGGTGTGAGATGATAACCTACAGTGGTTTTGATTTCATTTCCCTGATGATTACTGATGTTGAGCATCTTTTTATGGACCTGTTGGCTATTTGCGTGTCATCTTTGGAAAAATGTCTACTCACATCCTCTGCCCGGTTTTTAATTGGACTGTTTTGGTGTGGTTTTTTTGTTGTGTTTTTTGTTTTTGTTTTTGCTATTGAGTTGTATGAGTTCTCTCTCTCTGTAAATTGGATATTAACCCCTTATCACATATATGATTTGCAAATATTTTGTCCCATTCAGTGGGTTGCCATTTCATTTTGTTGATGATTTCCTTTGCTGTGCAGAAGCTGTTTGATGTAGTGTTAAAGACCATAAAAATGTAATTCTCAGCATTTTCTTGATCAGAATGGAAAATATTTGAAATGATTGTCATTAGTGGTAAATTATAACTCTTAAGGAGATGCCAGAGCTTGCTCTTAACTGTTTCTCTCCTTCCCCAGCCTCTTTGAAAGAGGAGTGGTAATAGGAGGCAAGGGCAGTCAATTTCATAGATAGTGGTTCTCAAAGTGTGGTCTGAGGACCTCTGGGGTCTCCCAAGACCCTTTCAGGGAGGTTGTTGTAAGGGCAACACTATTTTCACAACAGTATTTAGATATTATTTACTTTTTTACGAATTTACTTTTTTGACATTTTCACAGATGGCACAAAGACAGTGGTACATTAAACTGCTGGCACTTTAACACAAATCACTAGTTACTTTTATTCTTCACCACCACGCACTCAGTTAAATTTTATCTTCTAAACGTTTTTCTAACTTTTTAGGTTGGAGCTATTGTGGAAGTGAAGAATCTTGATGGTGCATATCAGGAAGCTGTTATCAATAAATTAACAGACGCAAGTTGGTACACTGTAGGTAAGGGAATAAATCTTTTAAAAATGTATTTTCAGAGGTAATACAAATAAAGCAAAATTTCCTTGATTTAGTTCCTCCCGTAATACTAAAGATATTATTACTGGTAATTTTTTAATCTTTCCAGGTCTTTAAAATGTTTATTTCATAAATATGTGCATAAAGTATAATTTGAAATTAGCGTATATATTATAAAGTTGAATTTGTAGCTTTTTTCACTTCAAAGTATATCGTTATATCTCTTCAAGAGATATATCTCTTCAAGAGGTGTATCTTTTCAAGAGAAGCTTTTTTCTATCTTAACCATTTTTATCTTTTTTTTTTTTAATTTTTTTTTCAACGTTTATTTATTTTTGGGACAGAGAGAGACAGAGCATGAACGGGGGAGGGGCAGAGAGAGAGAGGGAGACACAGAATCAGAAACAGGCTCCAGGCTCTGAGCCATCAGCCCAGAGCCCGACGCGGGGCTCAAACTCACAGACCGCGAGATTGTGACCTGGCTGAAGTCGGACGCTTAACCGACTGCGCCACCCAGGCGCCCCTATCTTAACCATTTTTAAATGTATATTTCAGTAGTAAGTATATTCATGTTGTGCAACAGAGAAATTTCTTTTAATTATAGTAGTATGTTTCATAATATTTGATGTGCCATAAGTTTTTTTTGTTAAATTTTTTCTAACATTTATTTTTTGAGAGACAGAGTGTGAGCAGGGGAGGGGCAGAGAGAGAGAGGGAGACACAGAATCCAAGGCAGGCTCCAGGCTCTGAGCTGTTAGCACAGAGCCCGATGTGGGGCTCGAGCCCACCAACCATGAGATCATAGATCATGCCTGAGCCGAAGTTGGACCCGATGAGCCACCTAGGTGTCCCTTCTTTTTTTTTTTTTTAATTTTGTTTACTTTCAACTCATGATGTTGCCAGTTTTCTTGCTATTAAAATAAATGGTGGATTGAATGTCTCCTTGAATACACGTTATTCCTGTTTTTCCCTAGTATATGTATATATTGAGAAGTAGACACAGAGTGAAGTGAAATGAATGTACTTTTAAAATTTAGTAGGTAATGAAAACCACCTTCCTGGAAGACTGTTCATTTACCCTTCCACGGACAGTGTGTGAGTGCACTTCTTTTCCCAGCCCTTGTAAAATTTGATGTCGGTAATCTGTAAAATTTTTGCCCATCTGGATACAAAGCAGTATCTCAGTTTTGTTTTAATATGCCCCTCCCATGATTACTAGTGAGACTGAACATTTTTTCATATATTTATTGAAAGGGACATCATTTCATTTGTATTTTCTCTCTTTTGAATTGCATGTTATAGTGCCTTTCCAGTTTCCCCCTTTTCCTGTTGGGATGGTTATCTTTTTCTTATTTATAGGATATGAGATCTTTATATATTCTGAATATTATTATCCCTTGGTTCCTTTAGTTGCAAGTATTTTTCTCCTATTGCTTTACTTTTTTTCTCTGCTATCAATTTTCAGTGTAAGTTTTCCTCTGATCACCTTTTCCTTTGTGGTTTTCCTTGTTGAATCTTGTTTAAAAGGGCTTCCTTCTGTCAGTGTTAATAAATTTATTTTCCAATGTATTCTTCAATTTATAGTTTTATTTTTGGTTTGCAAATAGCTTTTTTTTTTTTTTTAAATTTTTTTTTTTTCAACGTTTTTATTTATTTTTGGGACAGAGAGAGAGACAGAGCATGAACGGGGGAGGGGCAGAGAGAGAGGGAGACACAGAATCGGAAACAGGCTCCAGGTTCCGAGCCATCAGCCCAGAGCCTGACGCGGGGCTCGAACTCACGGACCGCGAGATCGTGACCTGGCTGAAGTCGGACGCTTAACCGACTGCGCCACCCAGGCGCCCCGCAAATAGCTTTTTATTTCTCCTGCAGTTCAGTTTTTTGAACATTTTGAAATGTCAGATTTCCCCTACCTGCCAAATCAATAGCCAAATATCCTGGCATTATTTATTGAATGGGAATAATTCATAGTCTTTTTTTTTAATTTTTTTTTTCAACGTTTATTTATTTTTTTTGGGACAGAGAGAGACAGAGCATGAACAGGGGAGGGGCAGAGAGGGAGACACAGAATCAGAAACAGGTTCCAGGCTCTGAGCCATCAGCCCAGAGCCTGACGCGGGGCTCGAACTCCCGGACCGCGAGATCGTGACCTGGCTGAAGTCGGACGCTTAACCGACTGCGCCACCCAGGCGCCCCAATCTTTAATGACCTCATAGATGAAAATAGACACCTAGTTAAAATGTCTTTGATGATGTCAGAATTTCATGGAGCTTGGAAATAGTATAGATGAGTTTTGTTTATGTTTTTGTGGGATGAGAAAAAAACTTAGGGGGGATTTTAATTTGAGATGAGAAAATTGACCTTATGTAGGTTACAAGACTGTGAGCAATTCTGGGAAGTAAGTTTGGTGGTAACTATGTATGGTCGTCAGTCTCATAAATGTGCACCGTTTAAAAAACATACTAAAAGTTATTTATCCAGTCTCACAAAGTCTCATTTAATATATAAGAACCAGTTTTGTCACTTAGGCAAGAAGTGCTGTTTCTAGTAAAATCAAAGCTTAGTAACTTTATTTGAAATAGGGTTATTTTTCCCCCATAATTGGTGAGGAAGGTCAGCATATGCTAAAATTATAAAATATATGTATATTTTGTGTATCTATGAACTTACAGTAAATTCTCTGGGACATTTTAGTACTTTAAGTAGTTTTCAGTGGGGAGCAGATTTGTCACCCAAGGAACCTTTGACAGTGTCTTTGGCAGGAAACATTTTTGGTTGTCACAACTGGGAAGCCACTAGTGGCATCTAGTGGCTAGAGGCCAGGGATGCTGCTAAGTAGCCTGTAGTGCTCAGAATAGCCTCTCATGACAAAGAATTAACCTGCCCCAAAATATCAGTAGTACTCAGGTTTAGAAACCCTGCTTTAAATAATAAAAACAATAATTTTTTTAGGAGCAGTCTGAATATACAAATTTGTACTCGTTCTGGTTTTTGTTCTTGTTTTTTGGATGTCTGTATTTACCAGCTGGAAAACTTGCCTTTCCTTTACAATATTGAGATGGGTTAATTAGCATTTAAATAGTTTCTTCCTAAAATGCTAGCTTCTTATTTTCATGTGGTGTTTTCTGGGTCAGGAAATGTGTTCATTTCAGCTATATTGTTTCTTTATCACTAGAAATTGGAAAAGATACTTTAGAATTTAACGTTGTCATTTAGTAAACCTAAAATGTGAACTACGTTTTTAAGTGTAATCTTCTTAAACAATCGTTCTGTTTGCCCTCAGAAAATTAAACGATAGTTTATATCATCTTGTTAACCTTTGAAAAAATCCTTCAGTAGTTTCCAATTTTACCTCCTCATAGTTTTTGATGATGGAGATGAGAAGACACTGAGACGGTCTTCCCTGTGCCTGAAGGGAGAGAGGCATTTTGCTGAAAGTGAAGTAAGTAATAATTTAATGAGTGACTGTATCTTAATACTTTGTATTAGGGAGAGCATATTTTTCTTTCTCAAGCAACTGACTCGTTAATCAGGAAAATTCATTAATACATCTTACCATTATCATGTAATCTGTGAATCCTGTTTGAGTACTAGGTGATACTTTTTTTTTTTTTTTTTTTTTTGGTGTAAGAATATTTTAGCATTTGTCCACAAAGAAAATGCAATGAGCTTGCTTAACTATTATCTTTAGGTAACTTTTATGTAGACTCTAATTTGTAAATAATTGTAAAAAACAGATGTCTGATTTTTTTTTTTTTTTTCAACGTTTATTTTATTTTTGGGACAGAGAGAGACATAGCATGAACGGGGGAGGGGCAGAGAGAGAGGGAGACACAGAATCGGAAACAGGCTCCAGGCTCTGAGCTATCAGCCCAGAGCCCGACGCGGGGCTCGAACTCACGGACCGCGAGATCGTGACCTGGCTGAAGTCGGACGCTTAACCGACTGCGCCACCCAGGCGCCCCTGATTTTTTTTTTTTTTAATGTTTATTTATTTTTGAGAGAGAGAGAGAAATCGAGAGAGAGAAAGTGAGCAGGGGAGAGGCAGAGAGAGGGAGAAAATCCCAAGCAGGCTTGTCAGTGCACAGCCCGACATGGGGCTTGATTTCATGAACCGTGAGATCATGACTTGAGCTGAAATCAAGAGTTGGATGCTTAACCAACTGAGCCACCCAAGTGCCCCATAAATGTCTGATTAATAATCCACTGGAACCCCATCATCATTAAAGGAGTAGAAACTATAAGCAATTCCTTACTACTACTAGCTGACATTCTTATAGCCTGTCCTCAAAGAGGCCTTGCCTGACTGACCTTTCTGAAATAGTGCCTTCCATTCCTCTTAATCTTTTTAGGTTGATTTAGTTTTCTTTATATAGCACGTGTCATTCTCTGACATCAGAATATGTATATGTGCTTAGTTAATTGTTCATTGTCTGCCTTCCTCACTAGAATGTGTCACAAGGGCACGTTTTTTAATGTGTCTTCTTCACCACTTGTTCCCAGTTCCTAGAACAGTGCCTGGCATAGTGTAGGAACTGAAATAAGTCGTAGTTGGATGAATAAATGAAGTGCTTATATTTGCCAGGGACTTGGCTCACTGCTTTTTCTTTCTTTTTTTTTTTCTAATTTTTTTTTTTTTCAACGTTTATTTATTTTTGGGACAGAGAGAGAGCATGAACGGGGGAGGGGCAGAGAGAGAGGGAGACACAGAATTGGAAACAGGCTGCAGGCTCTGAGCCATCAGCCCAGAGCCCGACGCGGGGCTCGAACCCACGGACCGCGAGATCGTGACCTGGCTGAAGTCGGACGCTTAACCGACTGTGCCACCCAGGCGCCCCTCTAATTTTTTTTTAATGTTTATTTTTGAGACAGAGAGAGACAGCATGAACGGGGGAGGGTCAGAGAGAGAGAGGGAAACACAGAATCCGAAGCAGGCTCCAGGCTCTGAGCTGTCAGCACAGAGCCCAACGCAGGGCTGGAACTCACAGACCGTGAGATCATGACCTGAGCTGAAGTCGGACCCTCAACCGACTGAGCCACCCAGGCGCCCCTGCTCACTGCTTTATGTACATCATCACATTAACAACGTTATGAAGTAGATAGCATTATTATCTGCAATTTACAGATGGTGAAACTGATGGTCAGAGCTGGTTCTCAAACCAGTATTTTCTAGTACCAAAGCCATGCTCTAGAATTGAAGGGTGTTAAGTTATTGAGAATGGAGGGAGGGTTCACAAAGTTCTGTAAGTTACTAGCTTGTAATCCAGAATTTTAAAAAGGCATATGGTTGAAGTGTTCTATTTTCTAGTCTAGTCTATAAATATTAATTAATGCATAGTGTGATCAAACCATCATTTCCTTTTTTCTTGTCACTATTTAGAACAGTGTTTCTTTGGGATTATATTATTTTGTTTTGTTTGTTTTGAGAGAGAGAGGGAGGGAGGGGTAGAGAGAGAGGGAAATAGAGAGACAGAGAGAGAGAGAGAGAATCCTAAACAGGCTCTGCACATCATCACAGAGCCTGACAGTTGGGCTCAATCTCATGAACTGTGAGATCATGGCCTGATCCGAAATCAAGAGCCAGATGCTTAACCGACTGAGCCACCCAAGTTGCCCCTCTTTGGGAACTTATTAATATTATTTATTAAAGTATTAGACTTTTTTCGTATTCTCTTGTTTTGAAAATATTTTCCTCTCTTTTTTTTTTTTTTCAACGTTTATTTATTTTTGGGACAGAGAGAGACAGAGCATGAACGGGGGAGGGGCAGAGAGAGAGGGAGACACAGAATCGGAAACAGGCTCCAGGCTCTGAGCCATCAGCCCAGAGCCTGACGCGGGGCTCGAACTCACGGACCGTGAGATCGTGACCTGGCTGAAGTCGGACGCTTAACCGACTGCGCCATCCAGGTGCCCCATCTTCTCTTTTTAATAATTGAATTCTTATTCCAATTCCGAATTTGGGACAGGTTCTGTATATTATGATTCCAGCCTGTTTTTCCTATTGTACCATTTCTCTGTCCTTCCTTTTTCTTTTTTCTTTTTGTTTTGTTTCGTTTCTCTTTCTGTTTCAGTTTTCATTTCGTTTCTCTTTTCTTTCTCTTTCAGTTTTTCTTTTTCTTTTCACTTTTTTTTTTTTTTCAACGTTTATTTATTTTTGGGACAGAGAGAGACAGAGCATGAACGGGGGAGGGGCAGAGAGAGAGGGAGACACAGAATCGGAAACAGGCTCCAGGCTCCGAGTCACCAGCCCAGAGCCCGACGCGGGGCTCGAACTCCCGGACCGCGAGATCGTGACCTGGCTGAAGTCGGACGCTTAACCGACTGCGCCACCCAGGCGCCCCTTCTTTTCACTTTTAAGTACTCTCTCTCTACACCCATAGTGGCTGGAACTCACAACTCCAAGATTAATTAAGAGTTGTGTGTTCCACCAACTGAGCCACCCAGGTGTCTCATTTCTGCATTTCCCTGTCCTTCTGTCTTATAAGACTACTTGGTATTTTCAGAATTTGGTTCAAATTCATTTCTTGGTTTCTGCTGAGCACTGCTCCTCTTAATATTCCTCCATGATGTCTTCCATGACAAATTTCTAACCAAATTTGATCCCTTTAGCGTTTGATCCTTCAGCGCTTCTCTTACTCTTATTTGATTTTTTTTTAATTACTTTTCTTATTTTCTCTGTGAGATTTTAAGCTGTTTGAGTTAATAGCCATGTTTTTGTCATTTTGATGGCTTTTCTTTTCCCAGGAGAGTTTTCTACACAAAAACCTTCAGGAAATATTTGTTGAATTAATTGTGAAGGTTCAAATACAGGAAATAAACTTTAGAATTTGCAGTGAATTTGGCTTCTTACACAGACTGATGAAGTAACAGAATTCTTTATAAGTTTATATAGTTTTGTTTTGTTTTTTTTTTTTAAGTTTTATTTATGTAAGTAATCTCTGCACCCAACCTGGGGCTTGAACTTATGACCGCAAGATCAAGAGTCTCACACTCTTCCGACCAAGCCAGCCAGCAACCCGAAGTTCATGTAATTCTTAGAAATAATTTCATTTCCCTTAGAACGTGTGTACAGGTATAGTAGGTCGGTAAATATGGGGGCTTGAAGACTTGACTTTTCATCTGCTAAGTGAAGGCATGTGTCTTATTTTTTTTTAATTCAGAGAAATATCTAAAATATTTTGTTTTTGTCTGGAGAATTTTATAGTTCATAAGACAGTTATAGTGTAAAGGCTGAAGCAACATGAGCAAGTAGCTCAATGTATCCTTCTTACCTTCTAGGAGGATCACTTTTACCATGTGTGTCCAAATGTGTTAGATTTCATATTTTGCTGGCGGGTACTTGGAATATTGGTGTCCTGTCCCTTACCATTGTCCTAAGCCAGGTGCTATGTTCGGTACTAGAGACAAGCATAAGCCAAGTAGCCCTGGAATTTATCCTGAGAGTAATTTACCGTCTGTTGGAGGAGAAAAAGCATTAATCAATCAGATATTTTAAAATTATGAATATATTGAGTTCTGTGGTAACGTGGCCAGGAATGTATTTAATATGCCATCTATATATTCTTTCCCTTAATTTGTTATTTTTGATATTCTCAAAAAAGCATCTTTAAGTTTTTGAAAGATTCCTCAGGGCATTGTTATTGGTAATAACTTTGGCCTTTGAGCAAAAAGCCATATCATACTGGCAGTATGGGGGCTCAGTAGTTCCATTAATAAGCTACATACTTCAATGAAGATTTAAATTCGAGATTTCCATGATAGGAGATCACAATAGCACTTCAGTCCTCTGAATTCCAACACTAAAATCTCTGGTTCTACCATAACCACCTTAGTGAGGATGTTGCCCATTGCCTGAGTGTTTGGGCATTTCTGGAGGACATTCCTAATTTGAGTCTGTCATTCAGAAGTAGTTTCATCAGCTGGTATTCTCTGTGCATTTACTACATGCAGGTGAAAACTAAAGAAAAGTGAGATAAAATCCCAGCTCCATATTTCCTGCAGCCCAGTTAGGTAACAGATATAGGAATGTTTCCCCCAGGCCTGTGAAATTTTCTTTTAGCCTTCCATATAGCCGGGGGTCTCTGCTTATTACTTTTTAGGCTTAGACAAGACAGATTCTACCCTCACCTCAGTCTTTTCTGTCACTTGAATTAGACGTGCTTCTATTTCCCTGGACATGATTGGAGGCCAAGGACAGAGATACTGCTTCTTATTGTTCTAAGTATTACATAGGGAGGGAAATCAGAAATCCTGGGTATTTTCTTTCCTGTAACTAGTGACTAGCAGATGCTTGAAATAGAAATCACAGTACTGAATAGAAATCTTTGCTTTCAGGAGAGCAACTTCAGTTGTAGGGGAGTAAGGTGAGAAAGTGAACCCAGATTAATTTATTTTCTGTTTACCAAATATAGTGCTTTGAAATTTTTGCCCATGGGAAGCATAGTTAGGAATTAATGACAAGTGGCTTCTAAAGAGTTTTTATTTGGCAGATTATTGTATTTGGACCAACTTTGCCTCCAAATATTTTTTAAGTGCCCAATTTAAACAAACTAAATTTGTAGGATTAGGTTTTATGCCCTATAAACCTATCTTTTGAAGGAATTATTTTTCATGTTTTATGGATAGTACCTTTTACTGTTGTTGGACACCTAGTTATATGTATCTCAAATACATTTACTCAAGTTAAAACACCATAGATTATTAATATGCTTGCCCCTTTCACATTTTAGTTCATCGTTTTGACAAAATTACCTGTTTTAAAAATAAAAATTAAAAATTTCCTTTTGAATATTAACGTTAGTTTATATTTAGCTATCTGATCTTAAAAAAAAAAAATCTAAGTTGGTGTGTACCCTTTCATGTAACACCCTGGTTTATAACTTTGAGAACTCTTTATCCTAAGTACTTACTCACCCTTCTGTCCATCCTGACAGTTTTTCTGGGATCTTTAGTTCCCCTGGCATTCATGACATTATCTGTAACAGCAGAGCGTCTACTGGAGTGATGAAAGCAATAGCACTTGTGTAAAAGATCTTAAAAATGCAGAGAAAGTAGGAATATTATCAAAACTGATACTCAGAATGAAGTTAGTTGGGATAGTGTCTTTAGATCAATACCTTAATTTTTTAGATACAGAAACCTTTTCAGGAAATGATGGCAAAAAAATTTAAGAAATACTGGATACTGAGAAATGAAGGGAATCATTCCCAAATCCCTTTTTTCTTCATTCTGCTTTTAATCAATAACCAGTTCCTCACCTGGAAATCGTTGTTTTAGAATGGGGTGAGGGACAAAGGTTTGACGTGAACTGTCAGTTGACAAGAAGAAATGTTTTCTTATTGATCACTGTCTTCATACCAAGCACTGTATTGGATGTTGCAGATTAAAAAGGAAGGGGAAATTAAATGTAGAAAAGCTAAGTTTTACATTTCTTTTCTTTTCTTTTTTTTTTTTAAATGTGTATTTATTTTTGAGAGAGACAGAGACAGAATGCAAGTGGGTTAGGGGCAGAGAGAGAGGGAGACAGAATCCGAAGTAGGCTCCAGTCTCCGAGCTGTCAGCACAGAGCCTGATGCGGGGCTCAAACTCACGAGCTGTGAGATCATGACCTGAGCCAAAGTGGGTCGTTCAACTGACTGAGCCACCCAGGTGCCCCTACGTTTTCTTTTTTTTTTTAAAAAAAAGGTTTATTGTAGAAAATGTTTGCAAAGTAGTAATACAGCCTATCTAAAGCTGTTTTCCAAGCAATTGATGCGTTTTTTGGGATGATTTTGTTACTTATAAGAATTCTATATTATGGATTATGATTCCCTTTGAACAAAGAGAAATTTGAGTAGCGGTTGGTCCCAGTTTAGGTGTTAGGTCCTTACATGTAGGTTTTTATCTCTGAAATCTATTTTCTAGTGTCTGTTTTGTATTTTAATCATTCTTAGAAGTCTGTCAGCTTTCAAATAGATAACGAAACCATGTGGAAAGAAGAATAAATTTCTTTTCACTTTTTCTTTTTTGTTTTTTTTCCAGCAGTGGGCTCATTCATCTTGATTCTAATATCTTTGAAATGACAGTTTCAATCTTTAGGAAAGTTGTATTTTAGTCTTCCTTGGGGGCAGTTTTTAATCTTAAAATCTAAGCATATTAAACTGATTTGGTTTAAAAAGGAAAAAGAACTTGCAACGTAATAACTGTGCTGGGTTTATGTTCTTACCCACAGACATTAGACCAGCTCCCACTCACCAACCCTGAACATTTTGGCACTCCAGTCATAGGAAAGAAAACAAATAGAGGAAGAAGATCTAATCATATGTAAGTCCATTTTCATGACTGTTAGTTGAACCTGAATTCATTTCTCCTTCTAGTATTGTTTTAATAGTTATTAATTTTAAATTGTAATTTGCAAAATGCTAACTGGATCTAATAGTAATTTCAGACTCCTTAGCACGGGTGTTTGAGATTCTCCGTGCTCAGCCAACCTTAACAGGTGTATATCTGCCTGCCATTTCTCCCTACATGTATCTTGATGCTATGGTCAGTATTCGCTGAATACAGCCTTTGTTTTCCTGATACCGTGCTTTTATTCATGCTCGTTTTTTCTTTCTCAGATGCCACCCTTTCATGTCATTGACTCACACATTCAGTCCTCCAACAGAAATGCTCCCACCTTTATGTGAACTTTTTGTGTCTCCCTGCTCTTTCCTTGAAAACAGATGTGTTTTCTTTCCTCTGAACCCTCTAAACCCTCTAAATTCTGTGCATTTATCTCATGTCAAAGGTAGTATTTCACCTGTTGTTGTTATTGTAGTATTTGTTTTCTCTTCCTAATAATATCCTTGACAGAAACCATCACTTATTTTTATGTCTTGCAGTTGTGACATATATTCTACCTAACAAATTACTTTTTTTTTTTTTTTTCCAACGTTTATTCATTTTTGGGACAGAGAGAGACAGAGCATGAACGGGGGAGGGGCAGAGAGAGAGGGAGACACAGAATCGGAAACAGGCTCCAGGCTCTGAGCCATCAGCCCAGAGCCTGACGCGGGGCTCGAACTCACGGACCGCGAGATCGTGACCTGGCTGAAGTCGGACGCTTAACCGACTGCGCCACCCGGGCGCCCCCCCAACAAATTACTTTTAATGGGACGTGCTTAGGCTGCAAAGGCTCTACATTAAAAAGGATCACAGGATCAAAGGGGTCATCAGAGATAAAGAAACAATCTTCAAACAGTTGCCAAAAGAGAAATAATTTATTGCAAAGGACTGAGAAGCAGAATGGCATCAGACTTCTCCATATTAACACTAGATGCTGGTAGTCAGTAGAAGGCAGAATGGAGGAATTGAAGTCTCTATTAAAAAGGAGGACTTGATTACCTGATATAATGAAACACTGGGAGGAAATTAAAGATATCATCTTAACAAATAGAGAACAAATAGCGAAGGCATTAAGTAACTCCCCCTGGAAATTATCTAAGAAAGGAAAACTTAATATAGGATGGAGGGTGAGGAGGTGTCTTAAACATAAAAGTTGAGTCCTAGTAACAACAGGAAGTCAGCAGAATAATGTCTAAAATGTATAATACCAGTATAAGAATATTCTTTAGAGATAAGGCAGTAACTCTCAAAGAAATAACTAAAATAGTTAAAAACATAGTTGCCTCCACAGGAGCAGGAGAAGAAAATTGGAAGGGATGGGTTTTTAATTTACTCTGTTGGAGGTTGTTTCAAAAACAATTTTGAACATTTTACTTGGATAAAATTAACAAATTTTTAATGAGTCTAAGCCCAAATATTTTCAGAGTAGCTGTTAAAAATAAATAGTGAGTTGGATTATGAAATCTTTAGTGTAAGTGAATGCTTTCATTCAGTATTTTGAGTTAGGTATTAAATCTAATTGTGGCCGAGCTTTGGAGACAGGACTGGGGTAAGCACTGTGTCTCATGTTACTTTCAGCCTTACAGCAAACTCCTGAAGATAGGTATTGCTTTTACCCATACTAAAAACTGGGGAAATTGTCCTCATACACAATAAGTAATCCAAAGAACACAGGAAGGAAAGGACCAGGACTTGAACTCACCCATATTCCATGGACCTTTACCCATTCATTGATTGACTCTTACTTAGATAGAGTAGTACTTCAGTTACTTTCCAAGTTAGTTTTAACAGTAAATAAATAGTGTCTCATTGAGGGAGAAAATGGAAAGACTGATACTTGCATTGAAAAAATATTTGATAATAGTATTTTCCTACTGTACTTGTGATTCAGGCCATGCTTTTTTTTTTTTTTTTTTTTTTTTCCCTTAACTCTGATACTTTAAGAAAATGTTTTTCTTAATTACTAAGGAATAATTTCTCTCACTTGTGATTTAGCTTGCTGATGACTTGATTATTTTTAGGGTACTCAGGGCGTAACTATTATTTACTCTTGTGCATATGATGTTTAAAATTTGAAAAATTCTATCCAGGAAGAAAAATAAATGAAAAATGTATGATGGCATTATTCACATGAAAGAGTCCTTTTGTGATTATTTGATGTTACTGTGATCTAATAATGTTACCACTTTTTTCGAGGGCTGTTAACATTGCCATAAAATATTCACTGAAGCGCTTATAAGATAAATCTTTTGATGTCTGTTTGAAAATTAATGACTTCAATTGTATATTAAAAGTTTTTATCTACCATTGCTCATTAGTCTTCCCATAGTTTAGTAGTCAACTTCTAATTATGCGTCATGATGTCAGAACAGTGAGGTGGGGTGTATTTAATGTAAAATTATTTCATTAGTGAAGATTTCTACTTCTCCTCTAGCTTTTGAGAGTGGTAGTGTTGCCCAGTTGTTAAGAGTGTGAACTGTGGAGTCGGTGACCTGGGTGTGAATAACTGTTTCTGCCACTTCCTTGCTGTATAACCTTGGGCATTTTACTTGGTCTATTCATGCCTCAATTTTCTCCTCTGTAAAATTGAGATATTACCTATCTTTCAGAGTTGTTGCAAAGATTAAATGAATTCTTAAAGTGTTTATATAGGAAGCACTATGTAAATACTAGATACATCATGAATTGAATGAAAAAATTTTCATGAACTATTGGTATGTAACATGAGTTCATTCATAAAATGTGTCTATGTGTGAGTTTATAAAAATTCTGCTTACTTATTGTTTATGTCTGATAGGTAGAACTGTTTTGGGGTATATTTGAATTATTTTTTTTTATATTGCTTTTTAATTTTTTAATTTATTTTTGAGAGAGAAAGAGACAGAGCATGAGCAGGGGAGGGGCAGAGAAAGACAGAAACGTAGAATCCGAAGCAGGCTCTGGGCTCCACGCCTTCAGCACAGAGCCTGACACAGGGCTCGAATTTATGAACCACAAGTTCTTGACCTGAGCCGAAGTCAGCTGCTTAACTGACTGAGCCACCCAGTCACCCCTATATTTGAATTTTTTGAAACAACATTTCTATATTATATTATATTATATTATATTATATTATATTATATTATATTATATTATATTATATTATATATATTGCAGGAAAAACTGTTTTTGTATCTATCAAAAATTCTTTTTAAACTTTGAAAAAGATGGCATCTAATATTTAGACATGTTTTACCTTTCTTCAACTGTGATCTAGACGTATAAAAATAAATTTAAGGATCGTTTATAGACTATCACCTAGAGTGATCTACAAAAGTGACCCAAAATCATGATGTATTAAAAAATCTATTAGCTGAGGTCTCCTTTTCTTGAAGATGAGACTAAAGCATGCAGTTGTCACTGAGCAAGTTGATCTTTGCTTTTTAAAGACTCCAGCAAATGTCTAAGTAAGTGATTTTCCTGTTGCGAATAATGAAAGATTTGCTGTTGGGATTATATTACGTATGTGCAATGTATGGCAGACCGAAGGTTGAGAATTAACTTGTAGGGAATGACGCCCTGCTCATCTGTCACCTTGTTTGGCTTGCTGTCCCTTCCCGCTCGCTATTGTGGTCATTCTCATGGCCAAGGCACGTAATGTTCTTGTTTATTGGCACCTTATGCCATAGTATGTAGGCGCTACAGGCAAGTACCACAGTTGGAAATTCTTTTCTTCTTAATTATACTTCCTCAAAGTTCTTTCTCCCCTTTCTGAGTGATTTTCTACAACAGAGTCTTGGACTCGGACCTTAAGGTCATTTATCTGACCTTCATTTCTGCTCTCATTACTCAACTAAAAAAGTCTTCATTTTTGGTTCCCTGATTGTCATTTAAAATGTAATTTTGTACAGGGGCACCTGGGTGGCTCAGTCGGTGAAGCATCCAACTTCAGCTCAGGTCATGATCTCACGGTCTGTGAGTTCGAGCCCCACATCGGGCTCTGTGCTGACAGCTCGGAACCTGGAGCCTGTTTCAGATTCTGTGTCTCCCTCTTTCTCTCTCCTCTCCTGCTCATGCTCTGTCTCTCTCTTCTCAAAAATAAATAAACGTTAAAAAAAATTTTTTTAATAAAAATAAAAAATAAATAAATAAAATGTAATTTTGTACAAAGATCAATGAAGTTATCTCTTCCCACTTCCCAGGTATACCACTACCTTTATTTTCTTTTAACAACTGTTAATCCACATACCAGTAAATCAGCCTCCAGCTCTTCCAAAAATTGATGATTTTTGACACCTTCCTTCAGATGAATTTTATGTATCTTCTACCTTTAGTTAATTCTAATGTATTCAAGTATTTTCTTAAGATTATTATTCTCTAGTTTTTTAAAGCAAGTTGAAATTTTCCCTTAATTTAGCCATTGTATACAGGTATTTTGTTTGATTCTGCCTAAACAATAGAATGCCTGAAATTATAGAAAAATCGGTGTATCCTCACCCCCTCAAAGTGTTTTCCAGTAATGAGGCAAAAGTATATATGCAGCTGCTACAGTAGGAAATCAGTCTGCTTGCCATTTTTTTTTTTCCTGTTCAGAACAAGAATAAAGCATAATAAGGCCCATAATGATTCTTGATAGCAATTATTTATGGGCACAGATTTTACTCACTGACAGCGCTAAAGTTTACCCAATAAACTAGTGATTTGTAACTGACATTTACAGGTCTGCAGATCTTTAAAAAATTTTTTTTATTGCGATGCATTTAACATACCACAATTCACCCTTGAAAAGTGTACAGTGTGCCTTGTTTTTTAGTGTATTCACAGACTGTGCAACCAGTACCACTGTCGAATTCTGGAAGACTTTTTAATTATTTGCTGTTTTATTTTGATATGACAATTTGATTCTGGTTTCCTTCTTGATAAAACTTAGGGGAAAACAGCTTTTTAATTTAGTGTGTAAAATTTGAAACTGAGTTACTTGCCTGAAATAATAAGGAGCATTGAAGTCAGAATTACATTTCCAAATTGAGCCTCTGAAGTTCCTAGCTGAGTTTTCTGCTTGTGTTTCATCATTTGCTGTTCTTTGGCACATGTCTTGTCTTAAGTTCTTCTTACTTGATTCACAATTAATGGTAAAAATTAATTTATAATTGTAACTCTTACAGTTAATTGTGATCAGCTTTAAGTAATTAGCTGTTGGTCTGTGCTTGTAAACATTTCTGTGTAATTAGCTTTGTTTGCAGTGGCATCATCAGATGTTATTTCACAAAGACAGTACTGTATTTTGTTCTGGCTCAAGTAAACAAATACTTTCTTACTACCAAAGAAGCAACAACGTCAGAGGGGAATAAAAACCAAGCAGGTTCTCTGCTTGCTATGTATTTGCTCCCTTAAAATACTTTTGATGCTCATTTATTTTTGTTCCATCAGTTTATTGAGTGCTTGTCTTGTGTAAGTTATTTCCTGACCAAACTCCTGTAAGAGGAGAAGTTAAAGGGATCCTAGGTGCATATAATGGTGTGGTTTACACTGGTTGTGTACGTTATGCCACTTGTTTACATTTTGTGATTTCAGGAGAAATAAAATTAGATATACCATAGTAGAGAGAAAGAAATCTATCCAGTCCATTTATTTAGTCAGCAAATATGTATTGAATATCTATGCTTGTGCCAAGCACTGTTCAGGTACTTGGAATATATCAGTGAATAAACAGGCATTGATAAGATGTCTGCCCTGAGGCTTATATTCTCTCATACGGGGGAGATGGGTCAGAAAGAGAAAACGTAAGAACGAATTAAGCAGATTATGTAGCATGATAGATTTTTCAGTGCTGTGGGAAAACAATAAAAGGAGAGATTGGGACGGGCAGATTCTAAATTTGAATGGGACAGTCAGGGTAACCTCATTGAGATGACATTTGAACAGAGACTTAGAAGAGTTGAGTGTTTCCAAATGTCTGGGGAATAGAGCATTCCAGGCTCTGTTTGACTGCAAAGGGGGAGTAGGAAAATGAGGTGCTAGTAACTGGTGGAGAAAGTGAGGTCAGGGGATTTTTCTTTTTAAAATGTTTGTTAATTTATTTATTGTTGAGAGAGAGAGAGAGAGAGAGCGAGCAAGCACAAGTGGGGGAGGGACAAAGAGAGGGGGAGACAATCCCAAGCAGGCTCCAGACTCTGAGCTCCGAGATGTTAGTGCAGAGCCCAGCTGGGGACTCAGACCCACGAGCTGTGAGATCATGACCTGAGCCCAAGTCTGCTGCTTAACCTACTGAGCCACCAAGGTGCTGCAGGGGATTTTTTTTTTTTTTTTTTTTTAAGTGGGAGAAATAAAGCATGTTAGTGGAAATAAGGGTATGCTGATAGGACTCAATATAGCAGAGGCAGAAAAATTGACACAGGAGAGGGAAACAAGCATTGTGGGAACAAAGTCTTCATTTGGGGAGTCGAGGGGGAAGAAATCTAGTGCATGAATGGGAAATGGTTTTAGAGTGGAACTTGGACATTTAGTATGTAAAGCGGATAGGTATTTTATGTAGGCAGCCCTTTTTTATGTATATACATACATCTATATATATATATATATATACATATATATATAGATATATGTATATATATGTAACTTTCTCATGTCTGAAGCCTTCATTCTTGTTAAGTCTTAAGAAACAAATGAGAATTTTCATAAAGATGCAGATGACTTGTTAGGCAAATAAAGCCCGGTTTTCTCTCTCTGTTTTACAGATGTGATCTATGTTATCTGTGATACTGGGACTTTCTGTCTTGCTAATGATAATGTCTTAAAGGGTGTCTATTAAATCCTAGCTGAATAAGTTTTTTATAACTGCTTTGAAAAAGCAGTGATTATGGTTTTAAGGTTGGTTGTGTTCTACAGCCACTAGAAAGTGGAGAGAGAAAAATCATTGCCCTTGAGAAACACTTGTAATCAAGTAGAACTCAGACTTGGGAAGTCTGTCATGACTGCCGGAAGCTGTGTGTCTATTTTTAAGGTTTTATGCTTTGCTAATACCAAGCTGTATTGGTTTTTCCTACCTTCTGTTACTTTCTGAGTAGCAGTTAAATTACTATAAGTGTCATTTGAAGTACCCTGGTTCTCAGCAGCAAACTTGGAAAATTTGCTTTGTTTCTGCCAGAAGAAAAGTTTTAAGTTACTTGATCATTGAAATCAAATAGTGATATTTCCCATACTGTTCTAAAATGTTTAATCTTATTACAATAGTTTTTTTTGGATTTTTAAAAAATATTTACGTTGAAGTGTATAAATATAAAGGAGTGACATTTATATCTCCATCCCTTTGGAAAGGCATCGAGACAAATTTAGAATATATTCGATTTATGCCAGTCAACCAAATAGATAAATCATGTTTAAGGTTTTAAAATGATTTTTCAACTTACATTTTTTGTCCGTGAACTTGGTCATTGCTGAGTATCTCAAAAATGTTTTCATCCCCGTAGGTAATCAATATTCGCCATTATTCAACCTCCCCATAAATAAAAATCTTTTTCTCTTTTTAAAATTATCTTTGTACTAGGAGTATAAAATTTAATATCTTGGGAACTCCCAACTCTTTTGAGAGTAGCATCTACTGTATTTTTTTGTAGCACTGGGATGTTTCATATAGGGCCTTAAGCTTTTTGAGTATTGTGTTCTTTCCAAGAGATTTTTAGGAAAATGATGTGCTTTCTTTTCATGATAACCCTTTTTATTATTATTTAGAAATTTAGAAAATTATATAAAAATTTAAATTTGCCATTCTGTAGGTTTTTGAAAATGGGATAAGATTTCTGGAATACCTGTATTTATCAGCTTGGTATGCTCATTCTCTGTGAAGATAAATGGAAATATCTTTTTTTTTTTTTTTTCCTAGACCAGAGGAAGAGTCTTCTTCATCCTCCAGTGATGAAGATGAGGATGATAGGAAACAGATTGATGAGCTACTAGGAAAAGTTGTATGTGTAGATTACGTTAGTTTGGATAAAAAGAAAGCACTGTGGTTTCCTGCATTGGTGAGTAACTTCAGTATTAAAGAGTTTAACTTTCAACTATTTAAGTTCATGAAGAGGACAACTGATAATCTTACTAGTATTTTTCACAAGTACAAAGTGGGGAAATGGTTTTAGCATCATTTAGTTTACACAAATATTACTTTCAAAATTGTCTTTGAGTACCAAGAACTCTTGAAGTCATCCAAGAAAGGCCAAATTTTGGTAATTTTAGAGGCTAGGTATATGAGAGTTCATTATACTTCTCTTTCTATTTTGGGTAGAAAAGTCATAATGCAAATTTTTACAACTCCTAAATTCATCATGCAGAAGATTGCAGAAGAGGAGACTTTCTTTTTCTACTGTTAACTAAAATGATGTCTGTCTATCCTCCTTTTCAGTGAACATGTTTTATATTCTTTATCCTGAGCTCCGTTCAGTGTTTTGCACAAAATAATTGCCCAGTAAATGCCCGTTCTTTCAGTTAAAACTTAACATTGTATTTTATAATTAAAACTAAAGAGGGTAATTATTTGTTTTAATAAATATAAATGCTTTATGATACCTTTGTACCTTTGCATATATCCATCTGTCCATCCAGTATTTATTGGATGCCTGTTGTATGCAGGGACTGTGCTAAGACCTTTACAGGGACTATGAGGCAGGTATTATTATTTATCCTCACTTAATGATAAGGAAACTGAGTATTGGAAAGTCGAAGTAAGTTGGGTAATAAACTGAAAACTTAAGTGTCAACGTATGAGATCATTGCTTTTTTCCTTAAGCACTAAGATTGCTTTGTAAGAATTTCTTTTGAAAACATTTTTTTTTTTTAATGTTTAATTATTTATTTTGAGAGAGGGGTGGAGGAGTGGAGAGAGAGGGAGAAAGAATCCCAAGCAGGCTTCACCCTGTCAGTGGAGAGCCCAACACAGGGCTTTATCTTAGGAACAGTGAGATCATGACCTGAGCCAAAAATCAAGAATTGGATGCTTAACCAACTGAACCATACAGGTGCCCCTGAAAACATGTTTTGTTTTGTTTTTTAATGTTTGTTTGTTTGTTTCTGAGAGAGCATGTGCATGCACGAACTGGGGAGGGGCAAGGAGAGGAGAGAAAGAATCCCAAGCAGGCTCCATGCTGTCAGCGCAGAGCCAGTAACGGGGCTTCGATCCCACAGACGGTGAGATCATGACCTGAGCTGAAAATCAAGAGTTGGACGCTTAACCAACTAAGCCACCCAGGCACCCACACTCCAGGCTGTGCTAACAACTCAGAGCCTGGAGCCTGCTTTGGATTCTGTGTCTCCCTCTCTCTTTGCCCCTCCCCTGCTCATGCTCTGTCTCTCTCAAAAATAAATAAACTTTAAAAAAAAAAGGTCTCTGTGTCTTTTTCTAAAACAACAGGAATATTAATTTTTTCACTGTTAGTATATTCAGTATTATGATTCTCTCACCATAATTTCTGAATAGTTTTCTTGATGATGGGAAAAATATTTAAGGATTTATGATGTTGAATTGTCAGTAATCTGCTTAGGAACCATCTCACTATCATTTAAAGAATCTTAGAATTATTCATATATGTAATCCTTCCCCCCAAAGTGAGATCTTTTGGACAGTGATGAGTACTTTTTGTCAACTAGGGTGTAAACTTGTGTTCTAAATCAAACAATCTTGACATAATAACATAAATAGTATTTGGGTTTCAATTTTTAAAATTAGTTTTTACAAATTGAGTAAATTTTACGAGCGTTTAGTAACATCCTGCTAGGAAACAGTCGTGTACTCCCAGGACCTGTGAGCAACCTCCATGGGTTTAGCATCTCCCCTGACCAGGCACTGTGCTGAGCTTGTCTGTATAAACAGTCTCCTTTATTCCTGAGACTGAAGATAAGTGGTATTTACCCCCATTTTAAGAGAAGGAAATCTTAGCTTCCATGACTCATGCAGTTGTCTTTTTCAGTTTCCTTCATGGTTTCTCCTCTAACCAACCTTGAAATGTTGCTGTTCAAGGTTCAGAATATATCACTCTGTATTCTCTTTTGGGTGATCTCATCCCCTTTTATAGCATTGGTTGCAGAGTTAACAAACTGAAATGCCTTAGGGACCAAGAAAAGAACATACATGGGTGAACAGGATGAAATACGGATTATCATTCCTGTGGCAGAATGGAAAGTGATCCCACTTACACACCACCAGCAGCATCGGCCAAAGCTATCATATGTGTAATTTTTGAAACCCATGAGAAAGTGTGATTCCTTCAATAGCTCAGTTGGTCAAGTGGAGGACTGCAAAAACCATGAGGAAAAAAAGGTAGATTTTATTCATAGTTTTAGACCTAAGTTTGAGACCCTTAGTATTTAGGCTGTTGACTCCCAAGTTTATATCACAGTTCAGACCTCCATTGTGAGCTCTAGACTTGGGTATCTCTCTATTTAGTATCTCCATTTGGATGTCTTTCAGCCACCTCAAAACTTAATAAATTTAAAACTAAATGTATTCTCTCCTCCCTTCTTCCGAAACTTGGCCCTTCTCCATTGTTTCCTCTCACAGTGAATGACATCATTTGCACAAGACAGAAACCTGAGCATCCCTCTGCTTGCTCATCTCTTCACTTCCCTAATTATCTCTCATAGTTCTCTTTTCTTTAATTTGCCATTGCCACCACTCTGCAGCCAAGTCACCACCTCTCACCTGGATGTTTTAATTCCATTTTAATAAATAAATAAAAATAATTGTAACTTAATTTTATTTTTATTCTTTTTTTAATGTTTATTTTTGACAGAGAGAGAGACAGAGCGCGAGCGAGCATGAGTGGGGGAGGGGCAGAGAGACGGGGAGACACAGGATCTGAAACGGGCTCCAGGCTCTGAGCTGTCAGCACGGAGCCTGACACAGGGCTCGAACTCATGGACAGTTGAGATCATGACCTGAGCTGAAGTCAGACACTCAACCGACTGAGCCACCCAGGCGCCCCTATTCTTTTTTTTAAAGTTGGATTTATTTAAATAATCTCTGTGTCCCACATGGGGCTTGAACTCAGAACCCCGAGATCAAAACTCACTTGCTCCTCTGACTGAGCCAGCCAGGCACCGCCTAAGTAATTCTTTAAAAGGCAAAGCAGTTACAACATTATCCTTCCTCAGAGCCTTTCCTTAAAGATTTTAGATTTTATTCTAAGAATTAACCAGAAAATCTGAACCCTTTTCATCTCTCTTAATCACTCCAGGCAGAAAGTTAGCCACACTGCCCTTTTGCTCTCTGGAACAGGGTTCCACTGCTTCCTGTCTCTGACGCTTCCTGTGATTAGTTTCCTCTGCTTGCAGTGCACCCCTTTGCTGCATATACATGCGTACGTGTACATCCCATGTCAAGCCACCTCCTACTCAGGCTTGAAAGCTGAGCTTAAATGTTGTGCCTTCAAGGAAGCGGTCCTGTGGGGTGCCTGGGTGGCTCAGTCGGTTAAGCGTCTGACTTCGGCTCAGGTCACGATCTTGGAGTTTGTAGGTTTGAGTCCCACATCAGGCTCTGTACTGACAGCTCAGAGCCTAGAGCCTGCTTTGGATTCTGTGTCTCCCTTTCTTTCTGCCCCTCCTCTACTCACTCGCTCTCTCTCAAAAATAGATAAACATTAAAAAAATTTAAAAAAAAAAGTGGTCCCTGATTACCTAGATAAGGACTTAACGCAATAGCAGTTAAATCAGTGTGTACTCTCTTACTTAGTGCTTGTCTTCCCAACTAGAGTACAAGCTCCGTGTAGGGGGGAGCGGTGACTGTCTGGGCTTCTGTGTTCTCTGGCATCTAGTACAGTACCCTGATGTGGTAGTTAGTATCTATAGCATGATTAGACCAAATATTAAGTATTTACTTCAGAAATTTTTTACATTTATTTTGGGGGAGAGGGAGGGAGAGAGAATCCCAAGCTGGCTCTGCGCTGACAGCACAGAGCCCAACACAGGGTTCAAACTCACAAACTGCGGGATCATTGCTATGAACTGAAACCAGGAGTCGGACGCTTAACCAACTGAGCGACCCATGGCAGGCGTCCCTACTGGAGGACTTTTTTGAAATGACAAGGAAGTTTCCTTGGATGCTAATACATAGAGCAGACTTTTTTCTTTTTTTAAAAATGTTTTAATGTTTATTTATGTTCAAATGAGAGGCAGAGTGCAAATGGGGGAGGGGCAGAGAGAGAAGGAAACACAGAATCCGAAGCAGGCTCCAGGCTCCTAGCGGTCAGCACAGGGCCTGACGTGGGGCTCGAACTTGCGAACTGTGAGATCATGACCTGAGCCGAAGTCAGACGTTCAACCAACTGAGCCACCCAGCCGCCCCATGTAGCAGACTTTCATCAGTGAGTTTATTCACAGTGCCGTCAGTATTTAAGGAATGCCTGGTGCACTGCAGTTGCTGTTACGGAAAATGTGAACTAACTTTTTAAAGACGAAATTAGAACTCACCTGTTTCTAGCTCCTTTCTGACCTGTGGTGAGAATAAATGGCCTTTATGTACCATTGTCATTTTTCAGAGCTAATTAGACTGTCCTTAAAACAAACCTGTCATACTTATTTAGCCCATTTTTCATTGTTCCTGGTATACATAGTGGGCTGTCTTGGAATTAAAATACTAAAAGTTTATAGGCGTCTTGCATTAGCCTTTAGGAAGGAATGCTTGAACCTCACTTTAAATAGCAGCTGAGGTGACTCCAACTAAAGTAAATCTTCTTCTGTTAGTAATAAATCTTATGTAGCCTCCAGAAAGGTATCTTCTTTATAACATTTACTTTTTAGAGTGGGTAGCATTGGGAAGAAATTTTAGTGCCTGTTATGTATATTTAAATGTAAGTAATAAGTGGAACTCATCTCTACCTTTTTTAAGTTAGAGACTGCTCTGATACTTGCTCCCATTTTGGTTTCTGTTCTCCTAGCCATGCTGCAGACCCTCTGGCTTTAGCTCTTTGTTCCACCCCAGCCTCCCCTTTCATTCCAGTGTTCTGTTTCTAACTAGACCTTGGTCCACAGCTTCAGTCAAGCCATGGCCACGCTTCTGGTTTCAACACCAAGCCAGTGCCAGAAACGATGTGGGGAATCAAGAAAGCTGGAAGGATATAGGATGTAAATTTAAAATCACTTGTGTGTATTTTCATGTGTGTGTACCTGTTTACCCTACAAACTAAAATTCGTTTTTAAGCTTTAAGCTGAAACTATCTTTTATTTAAAAAAAAATTTTTTTTTAATGTTTATTTTTGAGAGAGAGAGAGCGAGAGCCCAAGAGAGGGAGACAGAATCTGAGGCAGGCTCTAGGCTCTGGGCTGTCAGCACAGAGCCTGAGGTGGGGCTTGAACTCACGAACCAGGAGATCATGACCTGAGCTGAAGTCAGACACTTAACCGACTGAGCCACCCAGGCGCCCCTGAAACTGTCTTTTAAAAGGATTTTAATAATTGATACATAACTGTAAATGTACTTTTAGTTTTAATAGTTTACACTTTTTTGTTTTTTAAAGGTGGTTTGTCCTGATTGTAGTGATGAAATTGCTGTGAAAAAAGACAATATTCTTGTTCGATCTTTCAAAGATGGCAAATTGTAAGTATAATTCACTGGAGGTTAAAAAAATGCTGTTTTTCCAAGTTAGGATAGTAAATGATAATAAATTAATTATTTCCAACGACCTTATGCTTTTACTTTTCATCATACAGAATGTTTGGAAGTGTGATCGTTTTTCACATTATCATTTAAGTGGTCTTACAGTATGCCTTACTTGTTTATTTTGTTTTTTTCTAAACTCCCAGAGTTTGTCAGTATTTGCCTGTATAGTATAATAGCTGGTGATTTGTTCAGGCACATTTAGATATATCTATTGTATCTAATATTTGATCGCTATATTTATTGATGTCTTTACTATTCTGGAATATTTAATTGGGCCCTAATATTTTTAGTTCTAATGGTTATACTGATACCTGTTGTGTAACATTCAACTTGTATAGTAGCCTGTGGATTAAAATGGGTTACTGCAAATGTATTAAGTATTCAAGTGATTTTTCATATAGAGCCTTTCTGGAACTGAGTTATGAATTTCTGTGTTTTTTTTTCCCCCCTTTAAGAATTATGTGACTAGAAAAGTCACGTATTTTATACTTGGCCTTATTCTGTGTTTATACCTTAAAAGGATCATCACATTTTAAGATTGGTGTTTGGGTTTTCAGGTTCTAGAAAGTGATTTTTAAAAACAATTTATGAAATCCACTTTAACAAAATGGAGATAATCAGGAATTTGAATATTAAAATTGAATACTGGTTCAATGGTATTAGGAAATTATTGTTAACTTTTAAATGTGTAGTAATGGTATTGCTTATGATTTAAAAAAAATTTTTTTTTAATGTTTATTTATTTTTGAGAGAGACAGAGACAGAATGCGAGTGGGTTGGGGCGGAGAGAGAGGGAGACACAGAATCCAAAGCAGGCTCCAGGCTCTGAGCTGTCAGCACAGAGCCTGACACGGGGCTCGAACTCACGAGCTGTGAGATCATGACCTGAGCCGAAGTCGGATGCTCAATGGACTGAGCCACGCAGGCGCCCCTGTTTATGATTTTGAAAAAGAATTTTCTTTTAAAACTCATGTGAAGTATATCACAAATCAAATTATATAATATCTCAAATTTCCTTCAAAGTAATCCACATGGGGTGGGAGGAAGTAGGTAGGGGTATAAGTGAAAGTGACTGACTTTATGATTATTGTAGTTGGAGAATGGGTATATGGTGTTTCATTGCACTGTTTTATTCTCTTTTGTATGTATTTGAAATTTTTTGAATAAAAATTAAAAATAGGCTGGCTGACAAATGTATTTGGAATAGTTTTCTGGCATTTGTAGATTGATACAGACCAAATGCAGAAGAGCTGAATGATACTGAAGGATGATTTATTATTGTAAAATAGGAGATGAATGTGATACATATGATAGAAATTCTTCCAGTTGCTTACATCTGACTCCCTCCCTCCTTATGATTGGGGAGTTCCATAAAAGACTAAGTTATATATTAGAAGTTTGCTTGTGAGCCTAGAATCCAGCTTAAAAACAGTTCTTAGAAGAACATTTATAGTATAAACAAGTACATTTTCTTCCAGTCTTAAATTCAGTAATTTCTTGTGATTATTCCAAGACAATGGCAAATTCTTACTATTTGACTTCTTTTTTTATTGGATTGATCCTGCCATCAAAGTATTTTCATTTACTATTATTTTCATTAGCCTCCCTGTTTTCAGTGTTACATTTAGCCAGGGACTCCTGATATTTGAGAATATCTTGTTTGAAAAACACCTCTCAAGGTGGGGTCCTTCTGTAGATGATGACCTATTTCAACATTCTGCTTAGCATTTTATTTGGGACTTGCAGCCCTGTGCAATCACTTTCATTGTAAATGTTAATGTTTTCATATTTTTAATATTTTTCTGTAGTGTATAATTCAACTCTTAATTTCTGTTGTGTTTTTTGTGGCTTTTTTTTTTCTTTAAAATTAAAAAAAAACTAATGTAGTACTTCAGTGCCAAGAAAGGATGTCCATGAAATTACTAGTGACTCTGCACCAAAGCCTGATGCGATATTAAAACAAGGTAAGGATAATCTTGGAATAGTTTATGGTTAACTTAACAACTGCTGAAGTGTTTTTGAAGATCAAACTTTCTTTTGCTCTTTAAAAAATGTATTTTGGGGGCATTTGGGTGGCTCAGTCAGTTAAGCATCTGACTTTGGCTTGGGTCATGATCTTGTGGTTCATGAGTTTGAGCCCCGCGTTGGGCTCTGCGCTGGCAGCTCAGAGCCTGGAGCCTGCTTTGGATTCTGTGCCTCCCCCTCCCACACACACACACACACACACACACACACACACTCTCTCTCTCTCTCTCTCTCTCTCTCTCTCTCTCTCTCTTTCTCTCTCTCTCTCTCTCTCTCTCTTTCTCTCTCTCTCTTTCTCTCTCTCTTTCTCTCTCTCTCTCTTTCTCTGTCTCTCCCTCTCTCTCTCTTTTTCTCTCAAAAATCAATGAACATTAAAATAAACAAATAAATAAAATAAAAAATAATATTTTTTATAATCCTGTCTTTGAAGTTATAGTTGGTTCTGTGTGAATTATACTTTTGTAAACCTAGGTGTCTTTTGTTACTATAGGGTTTCTTTTTCTTTCTTAGTTTATAATCAGGGGCAGTAATCTAAAAGTGGCAAAGAACTATATTACCAGCTAATTACTATAGCCTTGCTTTTGCCTAGTAAATAAAATATTACTTCCTAAGGATGGTAGAAACAGAAGTCAAAAGTAGTTTTGATTTGGCATGTCTCATAGTGTAACAATAGTCATATTTTATTGAGGAATATATCATAATTGCATTTTTTGCTTGGTTTTTAGCTTTGTAAATAACTTTATTTTCCTTTCACCCATATTCATCAAATCTAATAGTATGCTATGTAGACTGGTTAAAAATCACCAAGAATTTGTGGCTTAGAGTTTATTTCCATGTATTATAAACTGAAAATAACTGTGTCTAGCTAATTTTAGTTTAAGCTGATTATTACTTTAATTTTAATTCAGGTTTAACTAGAAATGAAGCTAATGCGTATTTATAGAATATCTTCAGCTATAACGTATGTTCATTACAGCGGCTTTGTGCTTGATATATGATGCTGATTCATAGTCATTTGTTGGACAAATGATCAGAAATGTACCAGTCTTAAAGTTGTTTTTACTAGGCATGTTTAGTTTTTGTGTAAAAGAAGAAAACTGTTCTTTGTTTGAACCTAAGTCCCCTTCAGTAGCAGCAGTTCGCCGTCTATAAAATGGGTGCCTGATGCTTCGGATGGTTGGGTTTGAAATGAGTTAGTACAGTGCGCAGTGCCTGGCACGTAGCAGACACTTCACAGATGTCAGTGGTGTTAGCACCGTAGTTTTACTTTTTTTTTTTTTAAATCTTTTTTACTACTATTAGACAAATCAGTTGTCTTAATTTCTCCAGTTCACATAGTTTATGGTCCTCTTTCCAGCCTTTGATCAGGCACTTGAATTTCACAAAAGTAGAACGATTCCTGCTAACTGGAAGACTGAACTGAAAGAAGATAGTTCTAGCAGTGAAGCAGAGGAAGAAGAAGAGGAGGAAGATGATGAAAAAGAAAAGGAAGATAATAGCAGTGAAGAAGAGGTAATTAAAAATGGTTGATGTCTCCTAAAATTAGAAGTAACACTTCAGTTTCCTTTGTGAGTTAGGATTTGGCATAAAGTCGTCAATCACTTAAGTATTTTTAGTATTAGAGATATTTCATAATAAAACTGTGTTGTGATGTCCGCCATAACCAGGTAGTTTGCTTGCTTACTTAAAATAGAAATATAGTCTTGTGAAATTGAAAATACTAAATACAGTTATTTCGGTAATCTCAAAAATGTTTCTTAATGATGATGTGCTTTTTTTGGTTTATCAGATAATAAGGGAAATACACACCTAACGTAGCAAATCTCTACTTTCATGTGCTTTTTCATCATCCTGTGGACCACTGTCACCTGGTACAGTGTTTTCATCTGCATATTTTATTGAAATACCTAGAGAAGTATAAAATACATCTTCCATCTAGTATTAGAAGAATAGTCAGCAAAAAAGGATTAATACCTTTAATACCTCTTTGATTCAGAAAAACTTAAATAATTACGTCTAACACAGATGAGTGGCTAGTTCTAATTAGATCATAAATAAGTCATCTGTGAATTTGTATGGATCAAGTAGGTGAAGTTTTAGATTTTATTATAACTGGTACTTTAGATCTAGCGGTGATAAGTACCAACAAAAGCTGTCCATGGTATTACTAGTGACATTGTACCACTGTACTCTTGAGTGGTTTGTTGAACGATTTCATAAAAGTTACTGGTGAATGGTGTATGTAGTGAAGGCTGTATATTTGACCTTGGAGTGAATGTTTTCAGGAAACTAAGTAAGTTAATCTCAATATGTAATATTTTCGGTAAGTTCTGAAATTCTGCCATTTAATTGTAATAAACAACTATTCATGAAATAGGATTGTTTCAGAGTTTATGTTTTATGACCTAGTGATCTGTGATGACAATGTGTAGTGTAAAAGTTTCTCAGCTTCAGTCTTCTCCCCCTCCCGCTTTTTGTTTAAAATGCTAAAATGAACAAGCAGTCCTTTGCTTCAAACTTTCCCAGTAGCTTCTTAGCACCTTAAAAGTCAAGCTTCACTTACAGAACTTCTTTTACAATCCAGTCCTGCCTTTTTACCACTTCTCTTGGTGTACCTTGCCATTTTGAACTTGATGCTGTGGCGATATTAAATTACATACCTTGCCTCTTCCCAGCCTGTACACATACCAGTACCTCTGCCTACAGTGCTCTTGCCTTTCCTCCCCCAGTTAGCCTGGCAAACTCCCGTTCAGTTTCAAAACCCTACTAACACGATCCCTCTGTAAAGGGAAACCTGTGCAGCATCACCTCCCTCACCTCAGGAAAGTTAATCGCTCCACTTGCTTAATTAATACCTTTCCTTGTGCATGTTTTGATCATTCACACACACGCACGCGCACTTATTGTCAGTTTTCTCCCCTGTAAGCTCCTCAGGGGTTTGGTGTTCCCTGTGCTCCTACTCAGAGTGTCTCATAATGTATAACTTGTAAATATATCATGATCAATAAATATTAGTTACTGAAATTTTCTTGCTTAGATTTGTGTTTTAGAAATGTTTTGGTGAAAGCAAATCTGGTTTCCAGTTAATCATTTTCTTTTACGTTAAATACAAACTTCACTAAATTTTGGGGACAGGAATAAGTTTGGCAGTGTATGAATGCCAAATATTGTATCAGGGGGCATTTAAGATCATCTCTAGAAAATAGGTTTCCTTAGATTTGTATCTGACTGCCTTACTAAAACCCACCTTCTGTGGACCATGTTTAAACTGAGAAGTGTAGATTTTCACATAAAGAAATTAATAATTGTCATTTATTCTTCTCTGCTCAACTGGCAAACTTGATAGTTTATCAACATGGATTTTTGTTTCTTGTTTTTACCTTGCCTTCCTTTGCTCTGCTAGCTTTTAAAATAAAGGGGCAGATGTCAAAACAATGGCATTAGACACATGATTTTTAAAGTAAAATGATATATTTCGGTTTATTTGGACTATCAGTTGAAAAGTATGGTCTGGAGGGTTACTGTCAGAAATACATTGGTTTCAGCCAGAGTAACTGCAGGTCCTAGGTGTACGTTTGGAATCACTTTCTTCACAGTTACTCCCGATCGTGTTCTCTAACGGCAGGCTCCATCGCTCACTTTTCTTTTATCTGAGTCAGCACCTAGCACAGTGCCTACGCTCGCTGGTGCTCGCTAAATGGTTTGTTGAATGGATGATAGTCACTGAATCGACGAGTTCCTCCATCTCACCTACTACCCTGCTCCTTGCAGGTCGCTTCAGGACCAGCTCCCTACTGCCACAGCCCCTGGCCACAGCAGCAAGAAGCTAGTCCCTCCCTTGTAATTGATAAATCGGGGAACTATTTTATTACTTGAAGATTTCCCTAAGTCTGAATCTTCAGGTATTGTAGATCAAGTTTGTTCCCCACTTTACTGATTTTGTTAGCTTGAAGTGCTGCACAGTGGGGCTGTATATCATGAAGGATACTTGGAGTTTCAGCTAATGGGACCCACACGTGTATAGTTCTGGAGGAGCAACAAGATAGTCTGTTGTGATGTGAAACCCTGACCCAATTTAATATAAGTGAGAGTAGGTCTTCTTGAGCCTGTGGCCCTGACTTAAAGAGTAGATAGATCTCTGATATGGGAAAAAGCTCATGAACCATCTTGCTAGTCTTATTTCGTACTTCTTATATGAGAATTTACATTTGGGATTATCGCTGTTGAGATACCTTTTAGGGCATATTCCTTTGGAAAGCATAAAATGTCTAGACGTGCCTGGTTTTGAACATCTTAGTGTTAAGAAATAATTTTTACTTGGTAAAACGTCTTTGAAATATTTTAGTAAATGTTAGTCTTTGCTTTTAGTAGGAAATCTTGTATTATTATGATGTTTAATTGAGGAAAATAACATTCTATTCTTCTGTGACTAAAATTAGGAAGAAATAGAACCATTTCCAGAAGAAAGGGAGAACTTTCTTCAGCAGTTGTACAAATTTATGGAGGATAGAGGTGAGTTTTATTTTTAAATGTGCTACCTGTACAACAATAACCATGAATAAAAAAACCATGAAGAATTCTGTTCATTAAGCTTCATGTCACTAATAATCATGGCTGCCTTACTGCCTGCCAGCGTCACCAGCACCTGGCATAGTACTTGGCATATAGTACACGGGAGGAGGAATTTGATAGTATTTTGATGGATATTATGGCCATGGACCCATATGGCCTGCATTCTGTTCTGCCTATCTGCCCTCCATCCATGGGTTCCCAAAGAACTCTTACGACTAGGGAGCAGTAGCTGAATGGTAATCATAGTACCATTTTATTTGTACCTACATAGATTCCTCTAGTAAAAAGCCTTCCTCTCTGGAATCACTGTTGGATATACCTTGGATGTGTATGTTTGTGTGTGTTTGTGTATGTGTGCATGTGAGTGAGAGAAAGAGCCAGAGAGACACCATACTCCCAAGTCTTCTTGTGACCCAACCACACAGAACGAAGCAGAGAATTAAACCATCCAGAGAGAGTCAGACATAGAGAAAGGTGGCAGAGTCTCAGGGTGAGCCTTGACTTAGTCTTTTGAATCTACCTGGTGGTGTTAAAGAAATACAAGAATCGAGGGAAAGAGGTATGGATGTTGACCTTTCGTTTTCGGTAGTGACCTCGTCCTCTGGTAACTGTGGCTTTGTCACTCTCTTGGTTATCTGCTGTTCAGAGTATAGTGTCTCCTTTCCTGGGAAGATGCCAGAAAGGGAGTAGGGAGAGGCAGAAAGCTTTCTAGCTTGAGGAGAAGGACAAAATGAATGAATAATATTTGGAAGTGCCACTGTACTTTGGGAGTTATTTGGGGGGGGGGATTAATATTTTTTAAATCCTCATTTGTAATGTTGATAAGTAGAAGTTGGCTGTCTTTTGCTCTCATAAGTGATAGTGGCTGCCATAATGTAGTTATCTTTATTGTTTGATATAAAATGTCCTTGCTTTCTGTATTATTTTTTTGTATGAACGAGGGTTGGCCTAAGAAGGTAGGTGATTTCTTAGGCTTTTGTATAAGGCAAATAAAAAAGTGAAGGGGTGCCTGGGTGGCTCCATTGGTTGAGTGTCCGATTCTTGATTTTGGCTCAGGTCGTGATCTCACAGTTGGTGAGATCTGGCCCCACGTTGGGCTCTGTGCCGACAGTGTAGAACCTGCTTGGGATTCTCTTGCTCCCTCCCTCTCTGCCCCTCCCCCGCTCGTGAGCCTGCTTTTTCAAAATAAATTTTAAAAACTTTAAAAATTTTTTGTTTTGTTGATATTTTATTTTGGTTTGTTATTCTTTGTTCATCAAGGAAATGAAAATGGAGTGAAGTCATACAAGGTTTCAAAAATCTGGTATGAGAAATTTTTAAAAAGGAAATGGGCTTAAGTGGTAGACATGTTTTTGATTAATAAGGGATTTTTTTTTTCTCTTATACATATACTTTGCACTGTATATATTCAGTGGTAATATCTGAATCTTTTGTAGTTTTAAATAACAAATGCAGCATGGTTATAGTAAATTTTGTGTTTTCTTTAATAGGCACACCTATTAACAAACGGCCCGTACTTGGCTATCGAAATTTGAACCTCTTTAAGTTATTCAGACTTGTACACAAGCTTGGAGGATTTGATAATGTAAGTATTACAGTCAAAAGTGAAACATGTTTTTCATGCAACATGTTTTCTTTTTTAAAAATTACCTAAAATTGTCTAATAAAAACCTAATAGTAGAAGGAGAAGAAGATGTAAGGCACAAGTTAGAAACAGAAACAGCTAGCTTCCTCAACCAAATTTAAATTTAATTAAAGAGCTTTTCAAATGAGCTTCCCGGTTTACTGTTAAGTTTGTCAAACTTTCATAAACCACCTGTGTATGTGTGAGTCACAGCACAACTATATTGGTAGAAGTTCTTCCTGTGTCTCTTTTCCACTACACTGTAAGGTCCTTGAGAATAGGGATCTCTTTTAATATTCTTTATTCTTAATCTCTTCCATGGTGTGTGATGCACATACACACACACACACACACACACACACACACATATTTATGTATAGAAACATGCAGAAAAATCTTTGTTGAACTGAAGAAATTATCTTAAGGTTGCCATGATGTGTGGTGTCCATCCAATTAAGATTATTTGGGCGGGGGGAGTATTCTGTGGAAGAAAATGCTTTACTAAGATCCTTAGAACTACTTTGATTTATTAAATTTATAGGTTTTATGGGAACTAATACATTACTTAAAAATTTTGATGTGTCTCTTCATTACAAATTTTCATTTAGAAACCTGAATATTCTCTTATTTACTATGCCAGGTTTAATTTAAAAATCAAATGGCCTGGGGCGCCTGGGTGGCTCAGTCGGTTAAGCATCCGACTTCAGCTCAGGTCACGATCTCACGGTCCGTGAGTTCGAGCCCCGCGTCGGGCTCTGGGCTAATGGCTCAGAGCCTGGAGTCTGCTTCAGATTCTGTGTCTCCCTCTCTCTCTGCCCCGCCCCCGTTCATGCTCTGTCTCTCTCTGTCTCAAAAATAAATAAACGTTAAAAAAAATAAATAAAGTTTAAAAAAAAATAAAAATAAAAAAAAAAAAAATCAAATGGCCTAATAGCTTAACATTTGTAATTTTCTGAGATTTGTTAGAATACTAAAACTTACTTTAAAAGATTGTTGTAAACTAAATTTTTTATTTAGAATTTATTAAGCTATTTTTCATTCCTTTGAGACTAGAGCCAGTACATATAAACATATATTTCTATATGCTACATTAGTCAAAATTTTATTATATTCCCACCTTTTAATTGGGGAGTTTTCATTTTACTTTGTCTGCTAGATTGAAAGCGGAGCTGTTTGGAAACAAGTCTACCAGGATCTTGGAATCCCTGTCTTAAATTCAGCTGCAGGATACAACGTTAAATGTGCTTATAAAAAGTAAGTCATTGTACTTGATATACCGACATTCGATATTTTACGTAGAAAACAGGAGGCTAATTATTTCTTCTAAGAAATCAGAAATTTTTACTAATCACTTTATAATAGCATGTTCTGCAGTATTTTCTGTGAATACTAGATCTATGAGATATTCTGTAAAGAAAGTTTTTGTGGCCAAGAAAATTTGGAAAGTACTGTTTAGAGACTAAAAACCTCTTTTTAAGTGTTAAAGGGGCACCTGGGTGGCTCAGTCGGTTTAGCGTCTGATCTCAGCTCAGGTCATGATCTCACGGTTCATGAATTTGAGCCCCGTGTTGGGCTCTGTGCTGACAGCTCAGAGCCTGGAGCCTGCTTCGGATTCTGTGTCTCCCTCTCTCTGCCTCTGTCTGTCTCTCTCCCTCTCTCTCACTCAAAATAAGTAAATAAATAAACAAACATTAAAAAAAAAATAAAGTGTTAAAAAGTCCAGGATTGAATCCTGGTCCTACCAATTATTAGCTTTTGTGCCCCTTGGACCATTTATTTGTTTTCTTAAGCTTCAGTGTTCTCATTTGTAAAATGGGATACTAGTACTTGCCTCATAAGATTATTCTGATGATTAAATGAGATTTCACATGAACTAAGAGGACTAGTGCTTGGCATATCAGAAGTGCTCATGGGGTGTCTGGGTGGCTCAGTCAGCTGAGCATCTGACTCTTGACTTTGACTCAGGTCAGGATCTCATGATTCATGAGGTCGAGCCCCACGTAGGGCTCTGTGCTGGACAGCGCAGAGCCTGCTTGGGATTCATCTGTCTGTCTCTCTCTCTCTCTCTCTCTCTCTCAAATAAAAAAAAAAAGTGCTCAAAAAGTTGATGCTTTACTAATACTTTTAATAGGTATTGTTGTTACAGTTACTTTATTTAAGATACCGTGTTTTTACTTTTGGCATAGTTTTTTTGTGACTTTGGTTTTTTTTGAAAAATGTTTCTATTTGGGTTAAAGAGAACGGGAAGAACTGAACTAGAATAAATTAGAATATTAATATGACTCAGTATTTGAGAACTTGAAAGAAATAAACACCTTTTAAAACCACCACTCTGTAGTAATAATTTGAAATGTTTTCCCAAATGTAATTTCTCTTCACGTTTCCAGATATTTATATGGTTTTGAGGAGTACTGTAGGTCGGCCAATATTGAATTTCAAATGGCATTGCCAGAGAAGGTTGTTAACAAGCCATGTAAGGAGTGTGAAAATGTAAAAGAAATCAAAGTTAAGGAAGAAAATGAACCAGAAATCAAAGAAATAAAGATTGAAGAAGAGGAGAATATAATACCAAAAGAAGAAAAGCCTACTGATGATGATACTGAAAGAAAAGAAAATATTAAACCCTCTCTGGTAAATCAGATACTGTTCATAGTGCTGTGCCTTCTTTGGTACATTGTCTACACTGTCTGTAACATTTTCATGGTTAACTTATTATAAAATGTTATACTTAATTTTTTGAGCATTTTCCTCGTTAAGTGCTATTTTTGTATTTAAAATAGTTGTTCGCTGTTTTTGCCTTAGTGTGTTAGGAATGGCAGGAGTATCTTAAAATAGCTAACGGGTTTCTCAATATTAGTATTGGTTGGTACCGCCTTTTGCTAACAATTAGATCATGGAATTAGGTTGACAGTTTTTACTTTTGTTGGTTTAGTTCCTCTGATTTTTTTCTA
Source organism: Puma concolor (assembly GCF_028749965.1). NCBI lineage: Eukaryota > Metazoa > Chordata > Mammalia > Carnivora > Felidae > Puma > Puma concolor. The sequence continues at coordinate 13,447,568 of NC_141677.1, forward strand.
GGGAAGTAAAAAGAATTTATTAGAATCTATACCTACACAGTCCGATCAGGAAAAAGAAGTTAACATGAAAAAAACAGAAGAAAATGAGAATCTGGAGGACAAAGATGAGGAGACAACTGGGGTAGATGAGTCCCTCAGCATAAAGGTAGAAGCTGAAGAAGAAAAAGCAAAATCTGGGTAAGAAATTTGTTTTTGGTTAAGATGCATTTTTTGGCTGAATGAGTTCTTGTAATTTGCCCTTTGTGTGTGTGCGTGTTTGAACCTAAATTTGACAAAATATAGTGTAATTGAGTGGTTTGCATTTAGTATGTAAGTACCATTTGCCTCCTTCAGAGACCCTACTAATGCAAATTTGTAGCAAAAGATCATGTTTTTGATCCATTCTTCTTGCTCTCATCATGGAAATTTATGAAATTTTGAGCTAGAAAAATACTTCTTACTACATTAAGCTCTGCTGAATAACCAGATGATAGAAATTTGGGAAGATGGCTTTCTGTATGTAATGTTTTCTAGATGGTATGTTGGCTCTAGATTTTAAGAATTGTGTTAATTTCTTAAGCAAAAAATAAGAATGGAAAAGTGCTCATAATTAGCTTTCACAAGGCCTGGATTGTTATATTGTGTTTTCTGTGACAGTAGTAATTCCTCATTTTGGTCAGTTTGGAATGATGAACTGTTTATTCAGCAATGTAATTTATGCACTGCCAGTGGACCCCTGGATTTTGTAGACGATCTTTGGCATCTAGTCATCGCTGAGGTTTAAAAAAACCCTACACATCCCCATCGTCAATGGTCCGTTTAAATAAGTACAACCAAATGTTTTTGATCATTTTAGTGGTTTCTGAAATCTGGCCACAGCATGCACATAGGCAGGGAAGGGAAGCAAAATACGCTTTGCAAATTTAGGGAAAGGTACTTGTTTAGTATACCTCGTTATATATCTTTGTTGTACAAATGTCTATATCAAGTACTCCTTACTGCTGTTGGTGATTATTTCAGCTATTAAGAAACTTAGTAAGTATGTAGCTTTTTGCCTAAAATCTCTTGATTATTTTAGTGTCCTCTGAAATTTTGGCCGCAGCATACAGATAAACATGGGAGGAGAAACCTGGGTTTAGATGAATATAGTCGAAGTGTTTTTTCATTATACTTGGTTATAGTCCTGTGTGCACGTGTATATTTCAAGGTACTCCTTGCTGTTGCTGGAGACTATTTCAGCTCCTGAGAAACTTAGTAAGGATTCGGCTTTTTGTCTAAAAATCTGATCTTTAAATTTGCATGTATTTCTGGAATATCTGCTGTGTGGGAGGCATTGTGATAAGCCTGTGTTTTCTCTTTGTCACTAATAATTATCTTATTTTTTCAAGTTGGTGTTTCAATTTATTTTCTGGTGTAAACTATATATTGTAGGTTTTAAAAAATTCTTCAACTCTATGGCTTTTTAATTTACTACATACATTTATTAATGTATCATACTACAAACTGAAATTTTCCTAGCCCGACAGCACTAATTTGGTAGTGTTATGTGTTGGGAATGTCCAAGATTGATTTCTGAGTTTTATTAGATAAGTGCAATAGAAAATTTGATAGTTATAAAGAATCATATGTGAGTATTTCTCTAGCATATAAAGTTTCTCTAAGTAATTACTAGTTACTGCCAGGAATTTGCCATGTCCTTTTTTCATAGTCTAGGTAAAGGAGATTAAATAAATTAATTTAGGTAAAATGCCCTGTTCAATGCCTGGCCCATAGAAAGTATTAATAAGTTAAAGTTGTTGTTTTTTTAATTTGTTCCATTGTATGGAGTGTGACATCAAACTGGGAAAATTTGGTATTTGTGAATTCAGATGAAAAATATTGATACATTTGGTTTCCCAAAATAATAGTTATTTAAAAGATGTGCGTGTGTGTATGTGTGTGAGAGAGAGAGAGAGAGAGAGAGAGAGAGAGAGAGAGATCCACATCACCTTAATTTTTACAAATCTATATGCTGATTACATTTTATACTTCCAGAAGGTATCATTGTTGGCATTCTGTGTCTGATTTAGTGCGTTTTACCTTTGATTTTGCCAGTGAATTATTAGAGAAAGGAGTAGAATATTTTATTTGACTGATAGCAATTGTGTTGTTTGCTTCTTTAAACTTTAGTACACTGTTTAAGTGTTTTTGATTTGGTTGGTGTCTGAGGTTGACACTCAGTGTGAAACTTTTGTTTTCAATTTTTGATTGCTTTATTAATACAGAGTATTAGAGTATTACTCCAGATAAAATTAAAGACTGCCAGGCTGCACTAAAGTAGGATTGTGCTTCTTACTGGCATGAACCAGTTGTGCTCAGAGCATTGTGTAATGTAAGACACAATTTAGAAGTTGTTTTCATTTAAAAACTCTTAGACTTTTTATTCTGTGTCTCTCCTTTCTCTGATATGATCATTCTGAGGTACATAACAAATATCTTTGGCACATAATAAACAACTTTTGTTGTGGCCACTAGAATACACTTCCTTTTCTCCCTGATACACAGAGATACAAGCTTATGATTTAAACAAGGAATATTCTTTCCAAAAAAATGTCTTAACTGTTTTAATTTTTTAAATACATACGAACATTTATTTAAAGTTGTTAATAATAGTTTATCATCCAAAATACCCTCTCTGGTAATTTCTTAGATATTTTAGCCTTACTAATAATTATTTCTTCAGTACAGACATGTTCATGTATTTTTAATAATAGAGTTCTAGTTTTTTATCTCCAATTATAGCTGGTTTATTTAGGTCTTAATTTTGAAGTACCTGTTCATTTGAATATAAATGAGTCTTTAAAAATAGAAATAATTCTTGAGATTCTGTAGACTTTGTGATGTATTTCAGAGAAAACTGATGCATTTGTTACTTTTGTAAACTTACACTTAATTTCACAGACTATTAGGCTTCCCTTCGCCCCTCCTGCCCCACAATATAGAAGGAAAGAGGTAGGAGAATAAAAACATTTTAGTGTGGCTCGTATTACTATAGATTGTTTCTGTTGCTTACGTAATTGCATAATTAGGAGTGATGAAGTATGTTATTGCTAAAAAGGTTGCGTATAAGATTATGAAACAAATGATCGGTGGAAAAGGCTTTTTATATAAATATTACATTCATGAACTTTTAAAGCTTAATTATGTAACTGTCATGTAGTTTCTGTTTTATAATCTTTATTTGTCAGCTCTAAAGTGATGGAGTCTTTTTGAGAGAAAACTATTGTACTAGATCTAGACATAGTTTTTATCTGCTGTGCAGGGTAAATACATAGTATTTATCTTGGGACTAAATATAGTTGAATTTCGTATTGAGGTCTTTTAAAAACTAAATCTAGTGTTTGGAAGATTTTCTCCAACTTGTTTAATATGGATTTGTGGCTAATATAAAATGAATGCGAATGCTCAGTTTTAAAAAGTGCGCAATACTGAGAAGACTGAAATGGGCAACAGTGCTGCTTCTAGAATGATTTCCCTTTTAGTTTTGTGTTACTTGGACTTGGCCTGTCTTATACTTATTTCATTGGAACTTCGAAGTTGAGAGAGTCGGTAAAAGACTTTATACGCGGTAAAGAAACAGAAATTGTAGCAAAGTTTAGAAGAATAGAAAGAAAAAAATGATGTGATATTGATGTGAAGTTAGTCAAATAGTCCTGTGAAAGGTAAAATCATATTTCAGTTAGCATAACATTTGAAATTCTGGTTGGAGCACCTTTTGAACTCAATAAGACTAGCTGTTGGCTAGTAAAAGTTTTTGTTTTCATCACCCCGGGGCTGGAAATACTTGAATAAAAAATACTTTTTAGTCTGGAAATGGCTATGAGGTGTAAATGATTTGTGTTTTTGTCAACACGTTTGTGTAAATCACTTTCATAATAAACCATGAAAAAGTTGTTAAAGTTGACCTTAATAGTTTCTTATACAACTTCTCTTCTTCCGGCTGTTGGAAATTTTCTTTTAATGCATTTTTCAATCTTCATTTCCTCTAAATGTATTTCTCTATAACCACAGTCATCTTATACAGTTTTGGTTTTTAATGTTACATTGCAACCCAGAATTTCATGCACATGGAACCTGCCGTTCCCGGAGCAATCACAGCCACGATTTTTATCAGTTTATGTGGTTTGGAACTGAAAAGCTTATGAAGTGTCTTTTATTAACTGCAATTTTTTAAACCTTTCAAGAGATGAAACGAATAAAGAGGAAGATGAAGATGATGAAGAAGCAGAAGAGGAGGAGGAGGAGGAGGAAGAGGATGAAGAGGATGATGACAACGATGAGGACGAGGAGTTTGAATGCTATCCACCAGGCATGAAAGTCCAAGTGCGGTATGGACGAGGGAAAAATCAAAAAATGTATGAAGCTAGTATTAAAGATTCTGATGTCGAAGGTGGAGAGGTCCTTTACTTGGTGCATTACTGCGGATGGAATGTGAGGTAACTTGAGTTTCAGCTAGTGATTACTACCTAAAAACACTTCTAAAATAATTTTCTATTTTAAAAGTTAATTGACGAATTACAGACTTATTAGTTACTCTGATTGAGGTCATAGTACCATATAAAAAATCTGTAGATTTCAGCATGTAAATGCCTCGCTTAGTGACTTCCTACTTACTGTTGTGAATACTTAGAAGATACCCTTAGGGTCTAGAAAACTGATATCTATACAGTTGACTTTTATGTTATACATGAAGATTAACAGGGACAGCAACATTATTGGTGAAATGATAGAAAAATCTTTTTTTTTTTTTTTTAAATTTATTTAAGTAGAAAAATCTTTTTTAAAGTTAAAAGAGTTTTGAGCTTCTTCATGTCTGTGAGTTAATTACCGGGCTTCTTTCTCTCTCGCTTTTTCAACTACATTGCCACAGTAACCTCTTCTTTGTAATCTGAAGTTGTCACGTGTCTTTCTTACAGGAGGCAGGGATTTCAAAGTCGTGATTTCTTAAGATGCATTAGCCATTTTAAGAGGGCCTTTGTCTCTTCATTAACATCTCTTAGATTATAGTCTTGTTCAGAAGCCTCAGAAAGTTATTTGTATATTTGAGACGATACGGTGGAAATGCAATAAGCAAGTGTGCTTGACTAAAATAGGGTGCACTTTCTGACTGTTGATAACCCTAGGGATGAAAGGCAAGACTAAGGTTTGGTTTTAGGTGGTGTTCAGTGACTTCACTTCTTATCTTATACAAGTTTTCTTTGGTTCATCCAGAGAAATTTTGTATTTGAATTTTATCCAAAATTGGCAAGTCTGTTTTAGGAGCTGGTCACTTAAATTATCTTTTAAGAAAAACTATAAATTCGTTTTGAAATCTTTGATACTTTATTTGAAATACAGCTTGTGATAGCGTTGTTGCCCTTGAAAAATTCACCACAGAAGTTAGAAATGGTGGTTTCGTGGTGTGCCTAGTATCTTCAAGGAGGAATACAGTTCCCGTGCTTTTTATTTCAGTTGTATTCTGTGATTTAGAAAGGTGTTCAGAAAACATCATCTCAATTTCTGTTTCTTAAAAAAACTATATAGCCTCTGTTTCTTAAAAGTCCATTTTGTGTTGTCCTGCTGTGGCAACAGGAAGCTCTAGAAGCATGTCTAATCTGATTACCTTTCTTACTTAGAGAAAAGTGCAATTCTGATCCATTCTGACGCTTGGAAGAAAATAACAATTTAAGTCATAAGGAAATGTTTAGAAGTTTTGTTTGGGGACTCGTTCTTTGTCATTTCTAACCAGCAAGTTTGGGATTTTAAGAATACTTTTAATCAGTGTTGTCCCGTAACATAAGCTTTTCCAAAGAGTCAGTTTTAACACCATGTGTAATTTATCCTTTGGTCCGTTGGCTCTTGGTTTTGTGGTGCGTGATTTTCCTTACCTGAAGGGCTGGCTATTAATGATCATGTTCAACCGAAGATACTGGAGATCTCAGATATAGCTGCTATAAGAATATTTTGCCCAGTTTTGACATTTAATCATTTTGATCTTACTAAATGATCATCATAATATAAATGTCGAGGGAGTTCCATTTATGCCTGGAGTGTACATGTTGAATACGTTAGTTTAAAATTAGGAAGGAAAAAATTGAATCAGGAAAAATTAATAATTACTGAGTAACGCCCACAAGAGATGTAAGAGCCACATCATCTTTTACCTCTCCTTTCAGTTCTTCTGCCCTTAGTTTATATAATGAGGTAGGTTTTCTAGTGGCCTTATTAAATGCTTTGTATTTCGTGACAGAACTTGCACCATTATCAGGGCTTGATTATTTTCTACTGTTCCATTAAATAAAGAGGCTTAGTAAGTATAAGAATTGAGACATTCATAAAATTATTCTGCAAGTAGGACACAACTTTCTGTTTGTTTAAGAAAAGACTGAGTGAAGGAAAGGGTCCTCTTTCCGTCGGAACACTTGGATTTTAGGGGCCAGAAAGAGAATGTCAGTCTTTCAGCTTTGAAATTGGTGAGGGGTTGGGGATGGTAAGGGAAGACTTTAAATTGAGACCTTCAAGTTTTTAATAATACAGAAAAGAAAACGAGACCTAGTGCAACAAGACAAGCTGATGTCACTGAGAAGGATGCCATCTACTCCTCACACCTCAAGCGTTTGTGTGGTCTGAACTTTCAAAAGAAGAAAACTAACCAACTTGACGAAGACCTGTAGAGTGAATCTCTTCATACTCCAGCAGCATAGAGAAAGCTGTACTTCTGTAGATTAGCAGTTAATTTTCATAGTCAGCATAACAATAGTCCTATTTCTCTCTGCAGTAATAACCAGAATCTCTTATTGATGAATAAGCAATAATTATGATTTTTGCTGCTCCTTCATGTCTGAAGCTAATCTAATGAGGACTGCAACAAATCCTCATCAGTTCTGCAACTGTGTGCCTGTTGTTTCAGTGATCTTCAGCTTGATCTTTGAATTTACACTTAAGAGATGTGAAATTAGACATGAAGATTTATGTATGAAGGTTCATGAAAATAGTTTTATCTTCAGTGGCAGTCATTCATTACTATAGCAATTTAGGAAACTTCTTACGGAGCTATTTGTGTGAGTTTTGTTTGATCTGAAAGGTCACTTTCCAGTAAACAAGTTTTTCATAAAGAAAATAAGAGACTATCTTTCTTAGTTTAAAAAATGCTATTTTTCTGGTAATTTCTACATTTTACCTTTTTTCTAAAATGCTGTGTAAACCTTTCCAATAATACAATTTTCATTTGCACGCCTATTTCACATTTGAAAAATATTAATTTTTGTTACACAAAAGAATAGTATTTGGGCCAATTTATTTTTACTACCACAAGAAGAAGACACATTTTTACAGGCTTACATCAGATTTACTGGAAATAGCCAGAACTCTGGATCTTAAACCACATAATGGCTTATAAATGGCATAATAGTGCTACAGAATTTGTCGGGTGTGGTGACCATATATAAAACTATTGTCCAACACAGTAGACTTCACTAGGTTGCCATGTGCTTGGAGGAAGTCAGTGCTTCTTTATGAATTGTATTTGACTCTTCTAAAAATAGCATCCAATCTAGAAAACTGGCAAAATACATAAAAGTAGAAAGACAACTAGTAATATTGTAGTATGTTCTCTTGTAGACTTTTAAAAGACATTATACGTTTTTAAAAATTATAATCACACTTCAGTAATTTTTCATAGTAGGCTTTCTGCTTGTTTTCTCTGCGTGATGTTCATGCTTTATGGAAGTTTTTAGTTCATTAGCTAATTGATCCCCTTTGTTCTCGCTTCTAAGTTCATGCCATAAACGTGGGGTTGAGTTTTGAAAATCAAGTTACACTCTGAAATTCAGCTGCTACAATCTCTATTGTGTGTGTGTTGGGTTTATCCTCGTTCCCAAACACAGCCAAGTGTGTTACAGCTTTCTGGGCAACTTGGCTTGCAATTTAAAATGCATCAGTGTTTTATCATGTATTGAAGCTGATTTGTTTTTCTCCATTTCCAGTTTGGCTTTCCATAATCAAGGGGTTGGGAATTTGATTAGAGAATTTTTTATATTAAGGCTCATCAACTACACGAAAAGGATACCCTCAAGTAAAAGAGAAAGGGAAAAGCAACACTAAAGTTTCAGCTGTAAAACTTCTAATTAGCAAATCAGTGGTTCTACTCCATTTTATAAGTTCTAGAAAACTAAAAATAAGATAAGTTATATTTAAAGATACTACTTGGCAATAAAAATGTATTTCATTCAAAAAATATTTTGTCTCTCAGGGTGCCTGGGTGGCTCGGTCAGTTCAGTGTCCCACTTCGGCTCAGTTCATGATCTCACAATTTGTGGGTTTGAGCCCCGCTTCAGGCTCTGTGCTGACAGCTCAGAGCCTGGAGTCAGCTTCGGATTCTGTGTCTCCCTCTCTCTCCACCCCTCCCCTGCTCACGCTCTTGTCTCTCTCTCAAAAATAAAACCAAAACATAAAAAAAAAAAATTCTGTCTCGAAGCAAATTGGCAAATTGGCTCCTCCTTTGAAGAGATGGGGGGCGGGGGACAACTAGTAAAAAGCTTTCACCAATGGGTTCAAACCTACTTTGTGCTAACATTCAACTGCTTTTTAACAAACATTTATTCTTTTATTTGGCATATATAAGTTCAGTATCCTGTGCAAAATACTATGCTTGAACAGAGATACAAAGAAATGGTTCCCGTTAAGGCATTGATTGTCCAGATGAAGGAACTACCCCCCCCCCCCCCCCGCCAGGATTTACAACCCATCCATCCCACCACTCCTCCCTCCTAATACCCTCAGCCCTCCCCTTGGCTTACTTACCTTCAGTCACCCCTTAGACTCATTTCTTTTGACCCCCACGCTCTTGTGTTGCTCTTGTGTTGCTTTGTAATCCTTGCTCGACAGAACCACTAGAACACCGATTAAATCTCACACTCGTGCTCCTGGCCTGCACCTGTGGCTCACCCTGGCTGGAGAAAGCAAAATGACTTACTTTAAATTCGTGATTGTGAACCTTAAGTGGCCAAGATGTGTCCCCCTTCCATCCCCTCTCTCACTTTCTCTGAAGACGATTTCATACTGTTTCTTATCTCCTCAGATACCCAGGATCTCTTCCCCATCCCTGCTTCGTAACCTCACTGAAAAACTGGAATGAGAGAATTTCTGCAGACTTCCACCTTCTTACCCGCCTCCCTTGCCACGCTCTGCGCCCGGTCGTTAGTCATCGGTGATCGGGCGCGCCGCTGTCTAAAGCCGGTCTTCTGAGTGCCGTGCCTTGTTGCCTAAATCAGAGCCGGGGCCCCAGAAATTCTCCCTTTCTTCCCCCTCTCTGTCATCAGCTTCTAGCTCTGTTCTAACTCATTGTTGTCTGGACCTGCAGGGATTTCTCCCGTCTCAAAGCTCACTTGACCTTCCCCCTGCTTTTCCTGCTGTGCCATTTCTCTGCTGTATTTCTATCCAGCAAGACTATTTGAGCAGCCGACTTCTCTCGTGTTGTTTTGTGTAAGCCCACTCCAGTAAGGCTTTGCCCCGTCACACCTCCAAAACTGTCACCAGTGACCCCCATCTGACTGAATTCCATCCTTATTTCTTGACCTCTTGCTGCTTGCCTCAACAGTGGCATCTGACCCTGCTGATCGCTCCTTCCGTGACAGTGTTAACTTGTGTTCCAGCTGCTACATCGGCAACTGTTTTTCTTGTTTATTTTCCTTTTCTGCCATTCCTCAGTCATCCTCTTTTGTCTCTTCTTGTCTTTGTGTGTTTTCTTCCTTATAATTGTGCCCTTTTATCCTTTGATACCCATTTTAACTTGTTTACATTCTTATCTCTATTTTTCCAGCCCTAATTTGAATCACTTTTCTGATAACTGCATTTTTCTAAATTATTTCTCGGAGCCAAATAATTTTGACCTTCTGGAATATAGCTTCCACTTAGGACTGTGGGGACCTCAGGACCACATTACTTCCCACTACAAAAGAGCATTTAATTTTTAAAACGTGAAAAGTAATCCCAATTCCATATTCATTCCATTAATATCCCTTACCACTTCTAGAAAAGTACATGCCTGTAAGTAGCAAATAAATCTTGAACTAAATTGGACCTCCTGGCAACAAAATAGAAGTACAGCAGGAGTTAAAATCCAGATCAAAGGAACTAGTCTACAAAAATGATACTTACAGAATACAGACACAAATGGGGGATTGGGACAGATGTGACCTGGCTCCCTCACTGGAGCCTCTCAATGCTTTTATGTGTGGGAACTCTTTGTTTAACGTCCTGAGGCACTGTCAAGCTGTTTTCCACAGAGGCTACACCATGTTACATTCTTAGCAGAATTGTATTAGGGTTCTGGTTTCTCCAAATCATCACCAACATTTGTTATTTTCTGTTGCTAAAAAAATGGTTATTATTAGCTAACTTAGTATCTCATTTTTTTTTTCAAATTTTTTTTTGAAAGGTTCGTTCATTTTTCAGAAACAGAGACAGAGGGCATGAGCGGGGAAGGGGCAGGGAGAGGGGGGAGACACAGAATCTCAAACAGGCTCCAGGTTCTGAGCTGTCAGCACAGAGTCCAACTCGGGGCCCAAACTCACAGACTGTGAGATTCTGACCTGAGCCGAAGTCGGACGCTTAACCGACTGAGCCACCCAGGCGCCCCTCATTTGGTTTTGATTTGCATGTTTAGAATGACTAGTGATGCATACTTATTGGCTATTTGTATGTCTTTGGGGAAATGTCTGTTTAAGCCCTTTGCTCATTTTTGAATTGTTATTGTTGAGTTGTAGGAATTCTTCATATGTTCTGTATATTAATCCTTTCTCAGATACATGGCTTGCAGATATTTTCTCCCCTTCTGTGAACCCACAGAATTCGCTTTTCACTCTCTTGATACTGTCTTTTGATATACAAAAGTTTTAAATTTTGGTAAAGTCCTTATTCACCCGTTTTTTCTTTGTTGCCCATGCTTTCGGTGGTGTATCCTAGAAAACATCACCAAATCTGGTGTTGTGAAAATTGCCCTGTGTTTTTTTTTAAGAATTTTATACTTTTAGTTCTTTTTTTTTTTTTTTAACGTTTATTGATTTGAGAGAGAGCGCGCGCGGTGGGGGAGGAGTGGGGGGAGGGGGAGGCAGGGAGAGAGGGGGACAGGATCCGAAGCAGGCTGTGCTGACAGCACGGGGCCGTGTGGGGCTGGAACCCACGAACCGTGAGATCATGACCTGAGCTGAAGTCAGATGCTTAACCAAATGAGCTACTCAGGTGCCCCTATACTTTTAGTTCTAATACTTTAGTTTTTAATAATCCATTTTAATTTTTATAAAAGTATGTATGATAGTCCTTTTTTTATGATTTTTGTCATATGAAGAGCCCATCTCCTAATTAGCAGCCGAAATGGGGTTGAGAGTGAGACTAAAGTGAATCTGATGGGAAATACTCCTGATGTGACTTTCCTTCTACTCTGTCTTCTTTTGTCCCTTTAAGAATTTTTATGTCACTTCAGATTAATTTCTTCCATATTCATATTCCTTCCACCTTCAGAGTATTTTATGTCCTTACTTCTTTTTCTTCTTTTGCTTTCATGTCATCTGATCCCTACCATACTTTCATTGTGTATGCCAATGGACTTAGGAATGTTGATAAAAGAGTACAGAGTTGTTCTATTCCTGTGCTTTAAAGTAATTATTCTGGTAATGATAGAAAGGAAAGCAAAACCGTCTTGGAAATTGTCTGCTTTATTGCTATAGTGTGAAAGTTAATGAAGGCTGGGAGGGGACATTGCTCCATTTTTGTTTTTGTTTTGTTTTGTTTTTGAGTTTATTTATTTTGAGAGAGAGAGTGTGTGTGTGCGCGCGCGCATGGGGGAAGGGCAGGGAGAGAGAGGGAGGGAGGGAGGGAGGGAGAGAGAGAGAGAGGCAGACAGACAGACAGACTCCCAAGCAGGCTCCATGCTGTCAGCGCAGAGCCTGCTGAGGGGCTCAAACTCCGGAACCATGAGATAATGACCTGAGCCGAGATCAGGAGTCAGACACCCTACCCCTGTCTTTTTAACCAGGCCTTCCAATTCCCTTCGCATGTTCTTCCTCCTGTGTCCCATTCTTTATTTCTTGATCCCTCATTGTCATCTTTTCCGAACTCTCACTTCCCTAACCCCCTGTCACAGTCCCCCAGCTTATTCAATTTACGTTTATGATGTAAAGCATATTCAAATTAAAAAGTACCATGGCAGTCAAAGGGCTGTGTTACCACTCACGTGAAAAATTCTTATGCAGTATGCAAATGATTTGTATCAGACAGTCATACATGCAGAGAAAATTAAAATAAAGTTTAAAAGCAGGGAATGAAATGAACATAAAAATAGTTTATACTTTAAAAATAAGACTTTTGAGTTGACTCTCGTTTCTCAGTGCGAGTGAAAATAAATAGTTCCTTCATGAAAAAAGATTAGTAACTTGGATATTTTGCACTCAGGTGGGCTTTCTTTCTTTGTATGTTGAACTTAGAATGTTCACTAAGTTGGACTTGTTCCATTCATTTTTTTGTAGATTGGCAGTTATGTTTAAGGTAAAAGGTAAATGTGGACCTGTTCATTTGGTGGTTTTGTAGATTGGTAGGTACATTGGTATATTTTTCTAACTGTACATAAATCCTAATTCTCTAAATTGATCAAATGTTAATAAAGTAAATTTTTAAGGTACTTTTAAAAGTCAGTATCTGCGCCACAAAATACAGTAAGTGCTACAGTTGTTAACCATTTGTAGTGATCTCTATAAGCCTGATAGAGTATTCTGTGATGTGTTCTTAACATTACATATTCCCTCTGCCTAAAGACCTATACCTTTTTTCATTTTACAGACTTAAACTCTTTAGGAAAACCAATCGATATAATTTCTATGCCATGCACTTAGGCTGTTTGTGTCAAATATTAAATATGATTATGCTATAATATTCAAGTTATTGTCATTCTGTTCTTTATTATGATGAACACCATTCCTGTGTCTTTGATGTGGATTTAACATGAAGTGTTACATGATGTGGAAATATGAAATGTTAATAGCATGCTTAGAATTTTATTTTTTCAATAAGATAATGCTTTTATTTTTGTTTTGTCATATCTTAAAGTACATGACAGAAAGCATTAAATTGCGTTCAGTGAGTCTTTCATAAATTTTGATTTATATATTCTCTCAGATTAAAAATATATGTGTAAATTCAGATTATTATAGAAAATTCATAAAGTAGGTAAATATCGATACAGTGGCTTATAAAGTTCATGATCAATAACTATTGCTGTTTTTCATATGATTTGGTCTTTTTTCCTATTACAGTGTCATACTTACTTTTTTCTGTAATTTTTTTTACTCTAACCATTAAGAGGGAAAATTTTCTTTCCTTGCTAAGATTGCCTAAATTTCCACTTTAGATGTAAGGTTTTTGAGACCTGAGTTTGTTGTATGACATGGATTACCTTTTTGTATAAAGATAGGCAAGATATAAAATGCATATTATTCAGCAGTTATTAAATGAGTCTGTTCATTACAGAAAACAAAATACAGATGACTTTAATATTTTACATAAATTAATGGTCGGGTTTTAGATTTTCTCTTTTTTATAATCTGTATACATCTTTCATATAGTGAGCTTTTAAATATTATGGCAGTTTGGTTTTGCTTGTGAAATTATTTTTAAAATACCTTTATTATGCATGTAATTATTTTTTTTAATCTCTAAGGTTATGTCTTTTGGGGTACATGTTAATACACACTGATAATATTTCTTTGAAAGTGGTTTGGTTGGGGTTAAGAAGAACCCAAATCTAAATTGCTGTGGGCAACAGTAACCATTTTGGTTTTCTTACATCTGGTTGATTAATGTTCTTTTCCATTTTTATTATTGCTAAGTGATTTCTTAGATGATTTGCCAACACATCCAAACAAAAATCAGAAAGCTGTGTTTCTCTGGTGAGAGCAAGTATGTTATGGTCTCTGAATGGTTCCTTCTAGCTTTGTGTGAATATTTTAATTCAACACATTTTAAAAATTCAAATGCCTGTGTGGCTTCTTTCCGAAGGTTTGTATTGGTACTTTTGTCATTACCGCTTAGGGTTGTGTTCTCTGTTTCGCTGTCAGCTCCTTGTGGGAAGAAGCTGTACTACACCATTCCCGAATGCCCAGTGTGTAGCTCCCCAGGAAGTCTTTATCAAACCAATAAGTCCCCGAGCGTACTTTCAGTCTTGGCGGTTCATCTTACTTTCTGCTTCCGGGGTCATCTGGTCCAGCTCCATCATTTTGTACAGAGCAGGGAGCAGACCTTTAGAAGTTAAAGGAGTTGCTCGTGCAATCTCTCCTTTCATGTTCGTTCCATTAGTTGAATATTCGATGGTCTCAATAGAAATGTCCTCAGGTACGCCATGCGTGTGTTTTGAAAATATTTTCCTTAATACTCTAGTTAAATACGAGATGAGATACCTGTGTAGGTTCCATACAGTAATTACAGTGATTTATTGATAATTGAAAAAGTATGGTCTAATTACTGACAGACTTTATTTTCTAATTCAGTATTTTTTTAATTCAACATTTTAATATTTGTTTCAGTATTTGTTTTTCTTAGTTTCTCAGTATTTGCTTTTAAAGGGAAGAATTCGGTAATCCTCTTTTCTTTGTGCCATGCCAAACTCTATTTCCTTCTGTCACAGAGAGCTCCATTACTATCTTGTGATCCTAATTTCTAAAGGTAACGTCTAATTAAAGGCAGCACAGTTTATATCAATAATGCAGACCATTGGTTTTCTTGACATTCTCTTAGGACTCTGTTGTTTGGATCAAAGGTGCAAGTCATTTTGTTCGTAGGCCCAGCGCTTTGCCTTCTTTCTCTCCTGGTTCTCAAACTACATTGTTACTAAATGTGGTAGCTGACGGCTACAGTCCTACCAGCCTTGAAGAGAAGTCTAGGTATTTAATGATAGAAAGTGGTTTCTCTGATAGACCTTTTACCCTAGATATGTGTTAAGTAGTGTTCTTCCTACTAGTGGAGAGACCCCATCAAAATATGTGCTCTTGATTCCTTCTGTGCTACTTAGAGCACACGTGGAGTCTCTTTTTAATATACTGTATTAAAAGTCAAAGTTTACATAGAATAAACAGCATCAACTTCTTGTAGTTCTGAACTAAATGCTCTTCATTCAAGTCTTTATTCTTGGTATTTGATAGGGAATCAGACTCTTGACCCACTAATATTACCTCTTTATTTAAATTAACTGGCACACGGGGCACCTGGGTAGCTTCGTTGGTTAAGCATCTGACTTGGGCTCAAGTCATGGTCTTGCCATTAGTGACCTTGAGCCCCGCATCAGGCTCTGTGCTGACGCTCAGACCCTGGAGCCCGCTTCAGATACTGTGTCTCCCTCCCTCTCTGCTTCTCCTCTGCTCATGCTCTGTCTCTCTCAAGAATAAATAAACATTAAAAAAAAAAAAAGAAAAACTAAGAAAAAAATAAATAAAAATAAATTAACTGGCACTAGTTAAAATAAAAGTTGAGTTGGCCTCTTCCTTACATAAGTTAGTGTCTATAGGAAGTGTTGTGGGGTTTTTTTTTGTTGTTTTTGTTTTTTTCTTTTCCCCGCACCAGTTTTTGTTTTTTCTCCCACGTGACTTTATGTGTCTCTCCTTCCTGTTCTTTGAAAGTCCTCTGTATAGGAAATGGAACACTTGGATGATATTCTGAGTGATTATGTAAAGGGAAGGAACATTTCTTACTTTTAAAATACAATGATCAGTTTATTCGCTGATATTTTTTTCCCTTGTACGATTAATCAAGCAACTAAAGTGCTATTTAGAGCGTCATGAAGTTTTGAAGGATTGGTCTGGGTTAATGTTTATGTCTGCAGTCTCAGCTTCCATTTGGTATGGGCTTTGGAATTTGAAAGCACTCCCTTAACCAGAATCCCCTAATGCGGCTTTTCCTAATGCTGGTCTGTTACTCTTCTCTGTGCTTTCTCTGAATGGGACCTGGTGTGCCCTCAATCATTCTGGTATTGACCAGAGTGTTTTAAGAGGCTGTCCCTTTCCCATTTTTCTCTAACTTCCTACCGAGTGCTTTTCTTGCAAGCCTGTTGTTTGCAAAGTCCCATTTTCTTCCATGGTCAGAATTTTCTGAATCTGTGAAATAAATTCATTGGTTTTTAAGGCACGATCTAGTTCCAGAGGCTATTAATTATAATAGCAATAATAATATTGTGTCACTACATTTTATAAAAATGGAGAATAAATCTGGTGCAGGAAAGAAAAAAAGTCTACAAGAATAGTATCAGAATGGGGGGAATGCCTGAGCAGACAAAAAGCACTGAGAAAGTAGAACAGAAAGAGGCAAATAATGGAGAAATGATATTAGCTAATACTTATAGGACTATAAGTTACCATGGAATTACTTCAATAGGAAGTGTATCTAAAGAATTTTCCAAGGCATCTCCCAAAGCCATACAGAATATTCATTATCTTAAAACGAAATTGTCATCCAAAATAGTGAGACCATAGTGTTTAATTACTGCGGTTCAGATATTTTAGAAGTGTGTGTAGATTGTTTCATATAATTCCAGAATTTTCTTTTTTTGTTTTCTGCTTGGTCCAACAGTCTTTCCCCATCCAAACTCGCTACTTTAAGTTCTTCTGATAGCCAGTCTTCTTATAGCATCCTTACTTTGTAATTGGGTGGAGGAGAAAATGATTTACCAGATAGCATCTGTAAACTGAGCTTACACAGTGGGCATCAGCCTGTACCAAGGGGGTAGCCATTGTTTTATTTATGTATATGTTTCTCCTACCCTGTTCCTAAGAGAATTTAAGTAACATCCATTGTCTCTGAGTCATAAAGAAGTCTTCCTCTATCACAGTGAACATTTCAACTATGGAGACAATAACTTTTTTTTTTTTTTTTTTTGCTTATTTGATGTATTTGGTGCTCCATGTAACGTATGCAAATATACAATATCTCATGGTGGTGATCCTAAGTTGAAAGCTACTGTTTTGCTCTAATTTGAAATATAATTCATGTCAGAAATCCAAGTTGAATAGAGTAGTGTTTTTACTGGTAGTAAAAAATGTCTGATACTGCACAACTAACTACATAACAGATGTCTTCAATTAAGAAAGCTAAAAACTGCAATATCTTTGTTTAGCTCATGTGGTGTTATGTAGAACCATCATGAACTACCTTTAGTTAGAAGAAGACAGGAAGCTTGTTTTGTTTCCTTTTAAACAAAGTCCACAGCAGTGACTTCCATAACTATATCCAAATCAGAGCAGCTTCTGGGAATTTATATTCAACTTTGCTGAGGGCAGAGATATTTTCTGTTCATTTTCCACCTTCAGTCCAATTTTGGTAGGAACTAAATTGCTTTCATCTCAAGCATAATGCAGTTTTCAGTATTCCTGGGCAAGTTAAAAGTACTGTAAATATTTAGGTAGGTGCTACTGTGCCAGTATAAATACCAAAAGGAGTGTGTTAAGTAGAATAATAATATTTGTTTAAAAAATTTTCAAAGTACTTATATATTTGATTCTCAAAAACTATATGATATGCAGCTTACTTAATTTTTTTAATACAGTCTTATTTGATACAGATTACACGAGGTCTGATGTTGAGAGTGGCTTGGCAAGGGCCACATAACTAGCCAGCAGGGATTATGTAAAGACTTTTCTAGAACTCATTGTGTTCTTCCTTATTCTCTGTAATTATTATGGCCCTCAACAGCTTCCAGCAGATACAGACATAATCCCTTGTGTGGGATTGTACCCTCAGCTGCACCAGCCAGTGTCACTTTGCCTGGGAGTGGCTGTAGGCATACTTTCCAGGCCTACTTTAGAGCAAGAATATAATTTATTCGTCAGATAATGACCCAAGTCATTTACTTCCTGACTTAGGGCCTTTATTACTTCATTTAGTGCCTCTAATAATGAGGACATTTTAATTTAAAAGCTCATTTTCAGTTCATGTTCTGGAGTTAAAAAAGTCAGTGAGTTTTCCATTTTCCATTTCTTCTTTTTAAACATAAAAAGAAGTTAATTTGTTTTTAATATTTCTTCTTTCTAGCGGAGTTTTTACAAAAATAAACTGCCGTTCTTTTTTGTCTTAAAGAAATAGCTTTATTGCAGTCAGTAGTAAGTTGCACCCTGTGAAACTAACACAGGCTGTCAACATTGAGTGGACAGGCCATCGGCGCTGTTGACTCTTAGCTGCCTGTCCATGTAGGAAGCATCTCAGAATACTGAAAAACTTGGCCAAGTAATACTTTCCTAGTGTTTCATGAGAAGTTTTTTTTTTGTTTTTTTGTTTTTTTGTAGGTGATTTTGCATTGTCCGGAAGTTACAATATTATGCTCTTCTATCACATGATGCCATTTAAAACTAGAGCATATTACTTAGCTTCCTGATGTGTCTAGAAAAAAACCCCAAAACAAACCTGTCTACTGGCTGCTTAAAAACAAAACAAAAAGACAGAAAATATTATGGTTTCTTTACAGACAAGTTTGGTTTCTCTTTGGTGTAGCAGACTCAGGAGTGCCAGTTTAGACCTCAGGAGGTCTTTCTGGTCTTGGCTCAGCCAGAAGCTGACATTCCGTCCTTGGCCAAATCACTTGATCTCTCTTTTGGGGCCTTGGTAGCTTTATTCATTGAACCAGGAAGTTGAGCTAAATGGTCTCCAAGGTCCTTCCCTGTTCTAAAATGTTACGATTCTATTTATGAATTTTTCTTTAATATGGCATAGTTCTGTGATGTTTTGCAAATTTATATTAATTTCCTTTCATTTTAGATATGATGAGTGGATTAAAGCAGATAAAATAGTAAGACCTGCTGATAAAAATGTGCCAAAGATAAAACATCGGAAGAAAATAAAGGTAAGTGCTTACTTTGCTAAAAGAACTTTTTTTCCTGCATGATAGGTGTTAATTGCAGAAATTTTCCTCCAAAATGATGCCATCAGTGTTAGTAGAAATGAAAATACTCTCTTAAAACAGCGAATTTATCAAGTGCTAGATTTGGGTACATTCGATATTGTCACCTTATGGGAAGGTATTTTGGAAATGATACTTTGGAAAAGGCATTTGGAAAAATGATCTCTGAGGCTTTTGTAGTTCCGACATCATGTAAGGCCACCCAGCCAGATTTCACTTATTTCAATCCCTTTTTGCCCCTCTCATCTCCAGCTAGGAGCCATAAAATAGTATGGCTGGGAGCCTGGCTTAGTGTGAGGGCTGTAAACTATTCAGAGGAAGAAAAGAAGGTATCTGAAGGCAGACGAGAGCCGATCTGTACCTTCTCTTTTTCTCTTCATCTTTAGCTGACTGTATTAGCAGTAGCTTAGGATGTGTTCATAGGACTCTGTGAGCCATACTGTAGATGAACCATGGGGACTGTATTAATGAACTTGTATGGAAATTACTGTTACTCTTATGTATGATAGATTTACTCTTATATATTCTAAGACTAAATCTTTTAAGTGTTTTATTAGAAAGTTGACCATTCATTAGGTAACATATAGTTGAGGTGCTTAGTAGTTCTTCTGAAATTCAGTCTTCATATTCACAGTGAAGAACTGTTACTTTCCTGCTACTGGCCCCAAATAGTGCAAGTTTTCCCCCAACATAGTTACTCTTTTCTCACTGTAAAATTGGGTCTGGTTCTCAAGTTTTGATATGGCAACCCAGTAGCTGCAACTCAGGGTGCTGGTCCAGGGACCACCCTTGGAGAACCATTACCCCAAAGCATCTATAATATGCAATGAATTATCTTCTGTGCATCCAGAATGGTGATAGTCATGTA
This sequence comes from Puma concolor, assembly GCF_028749965.1. NCBI lineage: Eukaryota > Metazoa > Chordata > Mammalia > Carnivora > Felidae > Puma > Puma concolor. Next base: position 13,467,361 of record NC_141677.1, read on the forward strand.
CTGTATTTGGGAGAAGTGTGAAAATAGCCACAGATTCTATAGTCAGACCTGTATAACAGGATTTCAGAGTTGTCTGCTACACCATCATGCTCTACATCGTCCTTCAGGAAGCTTGTCTAAATGTGATTTTTTTTCTATAAATTATTTTAAATTTTTTTTTTTCAACGTTTATTTATTTTTGGGACAGACAGAGACAGAGCATGAACGGGGGAGGGGCAGAGAGAGAGGGAGACACAGAATCGGAAACAGGCTCCAGGCTCTGAGCCATCAGCCCAGAGCCTGACGCGGGGCTCGAACTCACGGACCGCGAGATCGTGACCTGGCTGAAGTCGGACGCTTAACCGACTGCGCTACCCAGGCGCCCCTTCTATAAATTATTTTAAGACCAGATTTAAAAAATAGTTTCCAGGAAATATTTTAGTTAGCCTCTGCTCCTCTTATTTGTAAACAGTCAGTTGGAGAAAATTTCTCATTTTTTCCAGAAATGTTATTTTATCAATGAACAGGTAGGTTTCTTCCAAGTTAACTTCACAACAGATCATTTGTAGAGTTATTATTCCCAGTTGTCAACTAAATGAAGATGTTAGGAATTTTGTCGCTCCCAGCCCACATTTTATATTGAAAATGTTACAAGTTTTAAAACTACCGGGTTGAAAAATTTTTTATGAATATTTGAGCCTGTTGTGATTTAATTTTGAAGAATTTGTATCACCAGTTATTAGCAGTATGAGGTTTTAGTCTGAATTGTTCATAGGATCTCTGGTTTACTTCCACAATTAAAATGTAAATATTAGACAAAAACTTTTTGCTCATCCTGCAGTACCTTTGGGGAAAAAAAAAAAACACCTCTGGCTGTTTAGAGGAGCTTCTTATATTCTTTCTTTTCATATTATTTAATATGTGATACAACTTTGAGTTTAAAATGAGTATTAGCATTGTTACAGTAAATACTTCATGATAAACTATGGCTAACATGGCATACTGTTTTTCTTAACCTAGAATAAATTAGACAAAGAAAAAGACAGAGATGAAAAATACTCTCCTAAAAACTGTAAACTTCGGCGCTTGTCAAAACCACCTTTTCAGACAAATCCATCTCCTGAAATGGTATCTAAACTGGATCTTACTGATGCCAAAAACTCTGATACAGCTCACATTAAATCCATAGAAATTACTTCTATCCTCAATGGACTTCAAGGTAAACCTAACAAATACCCTGTTGCTTGCAACTCTGTGTTTTGTTACGAATCAAATTCTGTAAAGGCAATGTACCGTTTTTTAGTTGGACCAGAATTTTGTTGCCTGTTATTACTTGAAATAAAATCAGCCATTGATTGAGGCTTGGAAGTACTTCTGTTATTAGTAGATCTAAAGGCATCCTTAAATTTTAGTTACAATTTATTATTTACCCTATAGTACTGTGTTTTTTTTCTCAGGTATTGTCCTTTCTGTTGCCACATAAAACATGGTTTGTGTTAGGTAATTTTAGACTATAAAATTACACTGAATTTTTTGTTAAGAATACCAAATTTTGTTTATCTTGATTGCATCTATTATGATCCTCTTTTATGATAGCATTATTGCCTATTAATATTTGAGGCAGAATGACCTATAACTAAATAATACAATATGAATGTTGGTGTGTCTACCATAGTGGTGAACAAATAACATTTATTTAAAAATTTTTTTTTTTTCAACGTTTTTATTTATTTATTTTTGGGACAGAGAGAGACAGAGCATGAACGGGGGAGGGGCAGAGAGAGAGGGAGACACAGAATCTGAAACAGGCTCCAGGCTCTGAGCCATCAGCCCAGAGCCCGACGCGGGGCTCGAACTCACGGACCGCGAGATCGCGACCTGGCTGAAGTCGGACGCTCAACCGACTGCGCCACCCAGGCGCCCCTAAATAACATTTATTTAAAAGAATTTTGCATTTCTGCCCCAGAAGTAATTAATATCCTGATTTTAGTGTGATCATTCCTTAACTTTTCTTTTGAATAAACATATATGTATATATTAAACATAAATACATATTTCCAAACAGCAGATGAATTTTTAAAACACGGAGTAGCCAGCACAAGCCTTGCTGTGAAGGCTCCCTGAGAATGTTACGTGAACGGAGTCTGTAGGTCATATTCTGGTTTTATATTCAGCTGCTCCGAGAATTCGCAGAAGCATCTCTCAGGGAATTCGGTAGGGCAGGGTCAGAAGGGAGTTCTGGGAAACATCGGGGCTCACCACAGCCAGGATGAACAGGAGCATGGCGGTAGTGAGCCGCTCTGTGTTTTCTGATTCTAGGCTTTACCAAACGAACTTCTAGCTTTCAGGTGCAGGTCAGAGCAAAGCATTTCTCCTGGGTACAATGATGTAGTCCACTGATCCCAATAACACCTTACAAGACATAGAGGGGAGAGCTGGAGTTTTATCAACACATTGTTCAAACAAGCTAAATCTATTTAAACGCGTTCAGACAGTGTGGTGGCAGCAGGCATCTTAGTGATGGTGCTTCTTGCTATTTCTTTGGAAAGGACACTGTGTAGGACTGGTTTCCTTCTGCATCTGGTACACAGATAGCTTCCTGGGGAGATCCTATTCTAGGGATCACTCTTCAGAGGAGCCCTTGGAATTCCTTTGTTCTGGCATCTCATGTCTGTTTTACCCTCGGCATACTCTCATTGTGGTGGAGCATATTCTCTAGTAACTTTTTAAGAACAAGTGAGTGAGAAGGAAAGCAAATTTTTAGAGACTGTGTGCATCTGAGAATATCTTTATTCTGTGCATGGTTTAGCTGAGTTGAATGGTTTTCCTTCAGTATTTTATTAGCATTGTTCAGTTGTCTTTTTTTGTTTGTTTATTTATTTATTTTCAGAAAGAGAGAGAGAGAGAGTGTGTGAGCAGGGGAGGGGGCTGAGAGAAGGGGAGAGAGAATCCCAAGCAGGCTCTGCACTGTCAGCGCACAGCCCAGCGTGCGGCTTGAACTCACAAACTGTGAGATCATGATCTGAGCCAAATCAGGAGTCAGATGCTAAACTGACTGAACCACCCAGGTGCCCCTCACCTGTCTTTTCTGATGTTGTTTCTGGTCGAAGTTCAGAGCTCTTACAATTCCTGATTCTTTCTGTGTGACTTGTTTTTTATCACTTAGGTTTTTTTGTGGGGTTTTTTGTTCTTTGTTTTGGGTTTTGTTTTTTTTTTTTTTTTTTTTGGCTTTTGTTTCTCTTTGGAATCTGGAATCTTTGTTTCTAATGTCCTAAAATTTCACGGTGATTATGCCTTGTGTGGATATATTTTCATCCACTGTCTTGAGTACTTGCTAGGCTCTTTTCATTCTAGAAACTTGAGCCTTTTTGTTCCAGGTGCTTTTCTTGAATTATTTTGTTGATTATTTCTTCCTTTGCATTTTACTGTTCTCTCTTGTTTTTTGTTTTGGATTTTTTTGACTTACCATTATATCAGTATTGCATTTTCTGTAGTATATTTTAATATGTTTATCGTTTTGGGGATGAGGTTATTCATTCTTTGGTCTTTTTTCTCTGATTTCTTGGAAATTTTCTCAACTTTGTCTTCTGATCCTTTCGTTTATTATTTAAAAAATATTTATTTTGGGAAGAGCACAAGTGGCAGAGGGGCAGAGAGAGGGAGACAGAGGATCCAAAGCAGGCTGTATGCTAACAGGCTGGCAGAAGCGAGCCCGACGTGGGGCTCAAACTCACGAACCGTGAGATCATGACCTAAGCCAAAGTTGGACACTCAACCTACTAATAAGCCACCCTCGTGCCCCATCCTCTTATCCTTTTAAAAACTATTTAATTTACTGCCGTAATGTTTGGTGACAGCTGGTATATTTTTAATTTTCAAGAGCTCTTCATTTTCTACATGTTCTCATAGCATTCTCTTCTTTCAAGATGGGTACAAGATCTTAACCTTTCTGGTTTTGCTCTTTCCAAAGGATATTGTAAATTTTTTGTTCTTCTTTTGCATGGTTAGCTACTTCAGTTTGCTTTTTCCTGCTTTATTGTTTTTTTTTTCAACGTTTATTTATTTTTGGGACAGAGAGAGACAGAGCATGAACGGGGGAGGGGCAGAGAGAGAGGGAGACACAGAATCGGAAACAGGCTCCAGGCTCTGAGCCATCAGCCCAGAGCCCGACGCGGGGCTCGAACTCACGGACCGCGAGATCGTGACCTGGCTGAAGTCGGACGCTTAACCGACTGCGCCACCCAGGCGCCCCCCTGCTTTATTGTTTTGATCTCTTCCCTATGAAGGACTTTTTCCTTGGCTGTCTTCTCCTGATTAGGAATCTTGAGCACATGGTTGGGACTTGTCAACTTTGAGTTAATTTTACTCTAAGGTAATCTGGGTGGGCCATTTTTTGGAGAGGACTACTGTCAGGTCTTTAGGTCTTTTTCTTAGTCCAGTTGCATCCCAGAGAAAAGAGTCTTCCAGCCCTGACTGGAAGGTAAGAGAATGTCTTCTAGTGTTTAGGATCCAGTTGAGGATTAGGGAAGGAAGGAGGGGAAATTCTTAGCAGTTGTAGTTCACTGATCCCACTGAGTTCAGCATCACATCTGTACCTGCGCCTTCAATAGTTCTTAGCATTGCCTAGGCCAGAAATCCTGTCTTCACCATCTTCAGAAAATAAGCCTCCAGAAGAGTGGTCACCTGACAACCCATGGCAGGGGTGAGGACCTAGGGATCTAGATGCTTTTCGAATAATGTTCACCCGATGCTCCTTATGTTAAGCTGCCTCCTCTACTTTTCATTTTCACAGTCACCTGATACAGCCAATTTTTTTTGAAGAGTCTATGGAGAATTGGGTTTTTTTCTCAGCTCTATTCACTGCTGGCTTGGGTCTGTTTACTCTCATCCATCTGCTTTTTGGCTTACGCATTCTATTGTTCTCCTATTGTCCCTATTTTTGTTAGCATATTATTTCAGAAATTGTGTTAACATGCCACGTGTATGATATATGTGTGTTGTAATATATAATTATTAATATATATTAATATGTTCCATATTAACACATTAATACATATCCCAAACAAATATATATACATATGCACAGATATGATATTTTTATAAATGGGATCATTAACACTACAAAACCCCACCTTTTCGGGGGGGCTTGGCATAGTAGAACTGATAAACCTTTTCATATCAGCACATTCATACAACTGAATGAATTGCTATTTATTTAATTCTTGATGAAGAAAGGTATTTAGATTATTTTCATTATTTTTCCTATTGTACATAATTCAACAATGACCATCACAAGTGCCATATTTGTAACATTTCACATATTCTCTTCTTCATATTTTCTCTTTTCTGTGGTAAATTTTATTTTTGATTTGGCCATAGATCAAATTTAAGACATTCAGGTTATTTCCAGCTTAAAAATGATTGCTGCTATGAATGCATATGTATATGTACATGCATATATAAAGAAAAATTGAGGCCACCCATGAGTGTAGAACACAGATAGCTAGGAGTCTCTTCCCTGGCATGAGATGAGCTGGGAACAGAACAAGAGGGTGGGTGATTGTTGGAATTCTGTGGAGTGATTGAGTATCTCTAGAGAATAATATTTCACATTTAGGCACCAGAGATCCCCCTCAAGTAAACTAGATTCCTGCTGAATCACCTAATGGAAAGCTTATCCATTAATAAGCCCTACCAATACAGTCAGGTTTTAGTAGGTCATCCTTCAGTGTGAACAGTCAAGGAGAGCTCCCACATAAAATGTGGAAACTAAGACGGAAGGAGTGACCCTTGAGGAGAGAGATAATGAAGGTAAGAAGCATATTAGTTCTCTCCGGTTATTATTAATCTCAGAAAACCCGTAAGCATCTGTAAAACAAGAACAGGATACAGTGATAAAGTAACAGAGAACAAGAAACACCTAGAATTAGACATTGAAATTAAAATTCAGTCAAACACAGTTTGGAGTCGAGGAAAACTTTGAGAAAATGTAAGAAAGCAGTGATAGAAATGTAAGATGAGTGATACTGAATAGTAAATAGTGAAATCAGAGGGGAAGAAATGAACAGGTAACCGTGCACACCACTGTGGTTTGAGTATACTCACGTGTGTATATCTTTGTTTTTCATGCTGGGGAGAGTGACACCAGCATTACTGCTAGAATCCGCCTGAGGAATCAAGAAGCCATGGGACCAGCATGCCTGGTTATAAGTAACTAAAAAGCAGTTGGATTTTGAAAAAGCGAAACCCTAGTTTTCTTATGAACTGTCTCACGACTATGTTATTTATTTTTTGATTTGTACCTCATCACTCCGTGCTGTATTATATAGAGTGTGGCAGTTCTATCTGTCTTAGAGAATGGTGTATATGTGGTGGTGGGTTCTCCTCCCCAGTCTGCCATATACATACCAATCACTAAGATCATCCTAGAATAGTCCTCAGGTGGACAGAGGAATAAACAGGTAACTAAAAGAAGAAAAATCTCCAGAACTGACAGACACGAATCTTTAAATTGAACGAGCCTATCCGGTACCTGATAAATTCGTGAATAAAGAACCATGCCACGGTACGTTATTATGAAATTAAAAATACCAGGAATAAAAAACCACCACTATGGTTGAGGAGATAAATGAAAGTAGTGTTTTTAAACTATAAGGCAAGGGGCAGTACCTTCAAATTTTTGAAGGAAAATAATTTTCAACTTAGAATTCTGTACCTGGTTAAACTATCGTAAAACGATGAAATTTGAGAGTAAAGATGTATTTGGACACGTAAGGACAAAGAATATTTACCTCCTTGTGCCTTTTTAAGGAAAGTACTAGATGATGTGCTCCAAAACAATCTGGGAATAAACCAAGAAGGAGGAAGATGGGCAATTCACATACCTGTGGGTCTCAGTCAAGAGAAAGCAGTGAAGGTGGGGGGGCCTGGGTGGTTCAGTCAGTTAAGTGTCTGTCTCTTGATTTCGGCTCAGGTCATGATCTCAGGGTTCGTGGGACAGAGCGCAGCTTCAGGCTCTGTGCTGACAGCGCAGAGCCTGCTTGGGATTCATTCATTCTCTCTCTCTCTCTCTCCGCCCCCCCCCCCCCCCCCCCGTGCATGCTCGTGCTCTCTCCCTCTCTCTCAGAATAAATAAATAAATATAAAAAAGCTAAAAAGAAGTAATGAAGGGAATTACTAAGATGATAGCTGTTAGAGCAGACCCAGAGAGCCACCAAACTAAATGGAGTAGAAAGTAGGTCTTCAGGATAGAGAGATTCGGTGAATAAGGGAGCTGGATGGAGTGCTTGCCTGCATGGAGCAACTGAAATAAATGTGAAAAAGCCTTAGAAAAGGAAGATGTACCGTCAAAAGGAAGGACTTTTGGAAGCTTGGAGAAATGGCTCTATGAGGAAGGAAGTTTGTCAAGTGTGGTGCTTCTTTCTGTAGTGAACCACATTTATGTATATTATAAACAGTATATTTAATTATGTTATTTATATTATACATACATATACATACATATATATATACATATGTATATATTATGTGTTATATATATTATATAATATATATAATATTATATATATTATGTGTATATAATTATATGTATGTATATATATTATATGTATATATATACATATAAATATATGTATATTTAATTAATTTGGCTCAGGTCATGATCTCACAGTCTGTGAGTTTGAGCCCCGTGTCGGGCTCTGTGCTCACAGCTCAGAGCCTGGAGCCTGCTTTGGATTCTGTGTCTCCCTCTCTCTCTGCCCCTCCCCTGCTCATGCTCTGCCTCTCTCTGTCTCAAAAATAAAAACATTAAAAAAATTTTTTTAAAAATAATTAACTGAAGATAACTATATATGGAAAGTATGGCAGGAGATAGGAGTATTAATACAATACCCATGGCTCATTACAGGCTAAACTTCCTAAGCGAGCACATCTCTTAATTATATACTATCAGAAAACATGGTTTTGAGACTTTGGAGGCTTGGGAAGGAAGAAAAAGAGCTGTTGGTTTTCTATTGAGTTTCCATTTGTTTTTAGTCATATATGCAGTGCTTTGATAATTAAAACAGTTCAGTTGTACAGAAACACATTGAAATGTTTAAATGTTTTTAACTACCTTAATTGTGTCTGTTCTTTTTTACTTGTAGCAAACTTAGCTAAAGAACATAGGTAGTGTTGTAGTCACAATTATAAGTTCAGGAACCAAATGACTTAGGTTTCTGTTTCTTCTCTACTTTTACTAGCTCTTTGGAGTGGTTTAACCTCTCTAAATCATAGTCTTCTAAACTATAAAATGGGGTTAATAATAATATACCCCTCATAGGGTTTTTGTGAGACTGAGTCAGACAGTCTATGCAAAGCGTACCAAAGTATCTGGCATGTAGCAGTTTCTCAGTAAATGTTTTATTAAAATCATGATAAAAGCAATTACTTTTTATACTTAGTTGAATCCATTTACTAAAATGTACTTTCAAGAAATAAATTCTGTAAATATTTTTATGTAATGTATCAGTTACTTAAGTTAATTGGGTTTACTCTTCAAAACACTGTAGAAAACAGGGCACCTGGGTGGCTCAAACATTCAACTCTTGATTTCGGCTTAGGTCCCGATCTCAGGGATCTCAGGGTCATAGGATCGAGCCCCGCCTTGGGCTCTGTGCTGGGCGTGGAGCCTGCTTGAGATTCTCTTTCCCTCCGCCCCTCTCCCCCGCTGATGCTCTCTCTCTCTTTAAAAAAAAAAAAAAAAAAAGACAAAAAACAATTTGGAAATTCATTGTTCACAAATCTTTGCCTAATCATTGCTACATTGAAAATGAAGCTTACAATTTCATATACAGACGTTGAAGTTAGAATAACCCGGGATTACATCCTGACTGCAGTTATTTTCTACTCATAAATTTGGAGGAGTTTCTTTTTCATAATCCGCTTTATTGAGGTATAACCTACAAACAATAAAATTCACAACTTTTACGCTTACCATTTAATGTGTTTTGGCAAAAATATATGGTGGTGTAACTACAACCACGGTCACAGTACCCAACATTACCATCATGGGACACCTGGGTGCCTCAGTCAGTTAAGCATCAGACTCTTGATCTCAGCTAACGTCTCAATCTCAGGGTCATGAGTTCCAACTCACGCTGGGCATGAAGCCTACCTTAAAAAAAATTACCATCGTTGTGTGAGTGTCTTAAATCTCCAAAGCTTAGTTTTATCATCTGCAAAATAACGATGAAACCTAGCAATCCAAGAGGACTGTAAACATAGGGGCTAATATATAGAGAGAGGGCCATGCACAGGGAAGACACTGCTGGTGTCCTTATCATACTCACCGGTGTTTCTTCTTTTCTAGCTTCTGAAAGTTCTGCTGAAGACAGTGAGCAGGAGGATGAGACAGGTGCTCAAGACAGAGACCACAGTGGCAAAGAGGAGTCGAAGATCGATCATTTGACCCATACCAGAAACGATCTTATTGCAAAAGAGGAACAGAACAGTTCATCTTTGCTAGAAGACAACAAAGTCCATGCAGATTCGGTGATCTCCAAAGCGGTGTCAAAATCTCCAGAAAGATTAAGAAAAGATATGGAAGGATTATCTGAAGATACGGATTATGAAGAAGACGATGAAATCACAAAAAAGAGAAAAGACGGTAAGAAGGACAGCGCAGAGAAATCTTCAAAGCCTCAAGTCAAACGTGGTAAAAGAAGGTATTGCACTACAGAGGAGTGTTTGAAAACTGGATCGCCTGGCAAAAAGGAAGAGAAGGCCAAGAGCAAAGAATCACTTTGCATAGAGAACAGCAGCAACAGCTCTTCGGATGAAGAGGAGGACGAAAAATCAAAAACAAAGATGACGCCAACGAAGAAATACAACGGTTTGGAGGAAAAGCGAAAATCTCTACGGACAACCGGTTTCTATTCAGGATTTTCAGAAGTGGCAGAAAAAAGGATAAAACTTTTAAATAACTCTGATGAGAGACTTCAGAACAGCAGAGCTAAAGATCGGAAAGACGTGTGGTCGAGCATTCAGGGACAGTGGCCGAAGAAGACTCTGAAGGAGCTCTTTTCAGACTCGGACACTGAGGCGGCAGCCTCCCCGCCCCATCCCGCCCCCGAGGAGGCGTCCGCAGAGGGCTCGTTGCAGCCGGTGGCCGAGGAGGAGGGCTGCCCCCCCAGCGCCGAGCTGGAAACACCGCCACCGGCCGGCGCCGACGGTAAGCCCGCCGAGGAGAAGCCGGCGGAGGTCACTGACAAAAAAGCGGAATTTCCCAGCAGCGGCAGCAACTCCGTGCTCAACACCCCCCCTACCACCCCCGAGTCGCCTTCCTCGGTCACTGTAACGGAAGCCGGTCGGCAGCAGTCTTCGGTGACCGTGTCGGAGCCGCTGGCCCCGAACCAAGAAGAGGTTCGCAGTATCAAGAGTGAGACCGATAGCACAATTGAGGTGGACAGTGTCGCGGGGGAGCTGCAGGACCTCCAGTCGGAAGGGACCAGCTCGCCGGCAGGCTTTGATGCCAGCGTGAGCTCCAGCGGCAGCAATCAGCCGGAACCAGAGCACCCCGACAGAGGTGAGGGCCAAGCCGTGTCCGTTGGCGTAGTGTAGAACCTTCTGACGTTTCCAAGGGCTTCACGGTAGCGCTCGTTAGAGCATGAGGTGCAGAAGTGAAGTCCTTGCGTGAACGCGGTAAAAATGGAAATTGGAAGGGTGCTTTGAGTAATGGATAGCGAATGCGCTGAAAAGCTTGGGGGGGACTTACCGTCCCGTGCGTGAGCTGTCCGTGACATCCCCAGGGGACCAGAGCACGTGCTGGGCACGCACCCAGGCCCAAATCCACACCTTTTTGAAGATTCCTTATACGCTGGTTGACTATGTGGCATGAGCAGCTTCAATATATATCTGTAACGTTGTTTTCGCAATTGTGACCGATGTGCGTTTTCTCACAAACATTTTGATTTGTTGACAGACCCCTCCACCCTTAACCAAATACTGTGTGTAGGGGTTTGGAGCAACCAACTGTCCAGGCACTGCTTTCCTCAGACAACCGTGTCAAACTGATTTTCAAGCCTGACTAACTTGTGTGAGTTTGTAAAGGAATTTGATGCTTTCTTAGATGCATAGCTTCCAGATCGAAGGAGCAATGTGTATGTTACCCTCCAGTAATACTTTTTTGATTTTCCGTGAAGTTGTTAAAAGTGGAAACCCAAATTAGTACTTTGAAAAGTATTGGTGCCCTTTGATTTTGCCATAGCTATTCTTGTGTCTTCGTTCTTCTTACAGACCACTTCATTCAGGTGTCTTTAGATGAATAGAATATACGCCGACAGTTGGCTTTGAAACCTACTTTTTCGCTGTAAAGATAGGATGTGTACTTTATGTAACATACCGGTTTTTATTATGCTAGTTTGAGATTTTTAGCTAAGCTTAAAGAGATGTGGGACAGATCAGGTGAGTTAATTCCTAATTTTCTCACACAATTTTTTTTTCCCTTTTTTTCTTTTTCCAGCTTTAGTGAGATACAATTGATGGAACATTGTCACACAAATCTTGACTTAAAACATTTCTTTTTAAAAAATAAATATTGGGGCACCTGGGTGGCTCAGTCGGTTAAGCGTCCGACTTCAGCTCAGGTCACGATCTCGCGGTCCGTGAGTTCGAGCCCCGTGTCGGGCTCTGAGCTGATGGCTCGGAGCCTGGAGCCTGCTTCTGATTCTGTGTCTCCCTCTCTCTCTGACCCTCCCCCGTTCATGCTCTGTCTCTCTCTGTCTCAAAAAAAATAAATAAACTTAAAAAAAAATAAAAATAAAAAATAAATATTAAGTAAAAGATATAATTGCAGTTCAATTGGGATCTTCTTTGGTTTTTCACATTCACGCATACAGCTACAGTATGTGTGCCATAAAAAAGAGATACAGTAGCTTCTGATAGAAGCAGGTTAGCATTGCCCTTTTGAATCTTAATCTTGACTAGGTTGAAAAGAATGCAACTTAAGAAATACTCCTGGGGCGCCTGGGTGGCTCAGTCGGTTAAGCGTCCAACTCTTAGTCTTGGCTCAGGTCATGATCTCATGGTTCGTGAGCCATGGGATATTCTCTCTCACTCTCTTTCTCTCTCTCTCTCAAAATAAATTAAAAACCAAAGGAAACTTTAGAAGAAGTACTCCCAAATTTAGGGTAACAGAGACCATCTGCTATACCAGAGCAAAGAGAGAATTGATCTCTCTTTAGAAATAAATTCTTGGGGCGCCTGGTTGGCTCAGTCGGTTGAGCGTCCGACTTAGGCTCAGGTCATGATCTCGCAGTTCGTGGGTTCGAGCCCCATGTCAGGCTCTGTGCTGACAGCTCAGAGCCTGGAGACTGCTTCAGATTCTGTGTCTCCCTCTCTCTGTGCTCCTCTCCCGCTCATGCTCGCTCTGTCTCTGTCTCTATGTCTCTCAAAAACGAATGAACGTTAAAAAAAAATTTTTTTTTAAAAAGAAAGAAATTCTTAAGCATTTATTTCATATGGCCTTATTTTAAGAAATTTGTCTACTGATACCAGAGAATTCACATTGTGTCAGAAGTAAAAATGTAAATTTTACAATTTAGATTTAGGATTTCCCTCCAGTTGGCTTACACATTTACTTACTTATATCCAGTGGCTTCCATTACTCTTTATTTCTTGCAGCTGAAAGCTTCAGAATTAAAACTCTTTTAGGGAGAAATCTGACAATTATTTTTAAGATTCTGTGCTTCAATATAGTCATTATCTTCATCACCTTCTTTGTGTTTTATTTAAGTTGTTATATTAAAATAGCTTTAGAAGAAGTTATTGCTAAGATGTAATTAAAAAACAGTCTAGAAGTTGCAAACAAAACAGTTAATGGCCTATTCCATTTTTGACCAAGGAAGCCATGTCTTATATACTCGACTGATATTATCGTTGGTAACAGGACTAAGAAATATTTTTTGTAGCAAACATGACATAATTTTTATCACATCTGTATCATGTCATTATAGTATTTTAATACTATAGTAGTATACAGTATAGTATTTCATTGTACTGAATAGAAACAGGACTTTATTAATCTCCGGAAAAGATAGTCTGGTAGATGATATATATATAATTAGAAATACATAGAAACACAGTAGATGCTGTGGACCAAGTTAATAGTATAGAGAAAAATGTACTGAAACTATAGTTTGGAGTAGTTGCCAAGCCATGAAGCCTGGCCGGTCATGGAAAGTCTTAGTGAAGATGTAGGATGTAGGCTAGTCCTTGAAGAAAAGGAAGACATTTATGAAGTTTCAGGATAATTTCCTACCAAGAAGGTGAAACGTTACATAGGATTATTATGCTGGATTTATAAATGGTATATGTGTTAACCAGTGCCCTGCCAGTGAAGTTACTGTTAAAATAAATAAATTGGTAAAACAGCTAAGTGTGAATTACTACTAAAATTTATCCCATTAATATGATGATATTTTAAAGTTGTTAATATCATTGTAAGCTATATCATTAATGTTTTCATCTGTAATTAAATCTTAATATTTTGGTTCTATTGAATTTTCGCAAATTTCAGTTTTTATTTTCATCATTTACCTGTTTTTGGAGTTACTAGACTCATAAACTCCCAGTTCTATATTGAGAACTATTTTTAGTTTGTATCTGATTTTTCTAAGAAGGATGTGCATACTTTATTTGCTTTTTTAAAACTCTTTTATTATGTGTAATAATTCAATTAATGAAAATTTATTCTAAAAATTATAGTAATTCTATGATAATTTGTAAAGCTCATAAAGAACATGCATAGTTTGAGAATTGTTCTATGCTTCTAAAATGTGAGATTAATTTATACCTAGGAAAGCTTGATTTTATTTTGTGTTACTTAATCATTTCTTTTCCATCGTAGCCTGTACAGGTCAGAAAAGAGGGAAAGAATCTCAGGGAGGAGGAAGTTCATCAAAAAAGCAGAAGCGAAGCCATAAAGCAGCAGTGGTAAACAACAAAAAAAAGGGAAAAGGCAGTAAGTGTGAAACCTCTAATTATTTATGTATAAAAATACTGGCGGATATGTTTCCCCTCCCCCCCACTCCCCCATTAAGAAAGGGGTATTCAGGATATGGGATAGTTAAATATTTTGATTTTTGTCTCTACCGTCAAAAAAATCACACAGAAGTCTTCTGATCCTAGGTAAATTCTAGGATTAAGCAGTCTGGTGTTATTCAGCAGTGGTATTGATTGCTGATGAATGACCAGGTAATCCTTTTGAAAATAATAGCCAGTGTAATGTAAACTCAACATCTTTGTTAGTTTTATGTCCCACAGTTTTTCCAATTGCCATTGTATGTATCACATATAATTGAAAATGCTTCAATTATATATTATTTTTATTACAGTGAAATTGATTGCTTTGTAATTCTTCAAGGCAAAATCAGACTGGAAGAGAACAATCAAGGTAGCTTTAGAGCTGTACCTCCAACAAGTCCAGTCTATTACTTTTGTCGTTCGTACCCCAAACTCTGTGTCCCAAGAGCAGCTAGAAGCAGTACTAAAGATTTAACTTTAGTAATGGCTCTGTTTGTTGACCAGCAGGAATTTATATACTGTATTTCTCCTGAGAGCTGCACATTTAATCTCTCTTTTGTAGACAAAGTGAGAAGCAGAAAATATGTAAAGAATTTTTTTTCAGGTGCCCCACACTGACCTCCTGCTGCTCTTCCAGGAGACTCCTGCCACCTCCACTGCCTGACCTTTGCTATCGGCCGGCTTGGCTGCACTTCAGTGCAGAAAAGGGTTATGCGGCCAGCTCCCCGAGGTTCTGCTGAGCCCATATGACTTCCAGGCGGTGAATATGGCGTCCCTCGGGGCCCCGGGCGGCTGTGCTCAGCAAGGCCGTGAAAGCCGGGCTGAGGCAGACCACTGCATCAGAGCGGGGCCAAGCCTTGGGTGGCTTAGCTAGCAGTTGCCAGGGCTTCCAGAGCAGCAGTGGGGGGTTTGGGGGGGATCCTTTTGAGATGTGTGTAAAGGAGTGGTGGAGTTTCTTCATTCTCAAAACACCACAGTGGGAGGAGTTGCTATCTACCTTTCCTATCTAGAATACTTGTCAGGCTTTGAAAGCCCGACTATGCCTTTTTTGGGATAGCTGTTAGTAGATAAAGAATCAATAAATACATGCCAAATTGATCACCAATTATTTGGAATAACCAACAGGATATTTAAAGTGTTACTACACAGTGATGTTTTTGTCTTCAAGACTTTACCATTTAATGACAGGTCCTAGGAGGGCTCCTCTTCAATGAGTCAGTTAATGTATTCCTATAATTTAGCGGTATAGTGGGTATATTTAATTGTATTCAAACACTGTTCTGTAGCAGTAACAGTTAATTATATTCTCCCATTTTAATTATTGGGCTTAAGGCTTGATATATCAGAATGAGGAAGCCATGCTCTGAGAAAAATTTAGTAAAGTTGAACTAACTCATGGAATCTAAGATAATACTTTGTATCCAGAAAGGTAATCCATGGAAATATCAATCCCATCATCTACTCATTCACATGGTTAAACAGTCAAGGTTAAGCCTTTCTGTTCCAGTACTGAGGCTTTAATCAGCAAAGGCAGTTGTAACATAATTATTTTGCAGATTTGTGAAATCTTCATAGTGAATATATTTACCAGAGTATAACTGATGGTTTATTTTAGTCCACAAGCTACGACGTAGGAGTTACTTAAGGAAAAAAAAATCATTGTCACATCAAAGTTTAGAGTTCATTCCCAAAGAAGTTTTTTTAAGGAATTTCATGATTATCTTTCATTGTTTGCTTGTGGCCAGAGGAGTAGAAAAAGTGTTACATGTACCTGTTCTGTATACGACCCAAAATGTGAAAATTAAGTTGCTACAATGAGTCACTTAAAAAGATGCTGTATTCTATTTTATATATAGTAATCTAATAGAATAAAAAGCCATTCAAATCTATAATTATGATACATTTGATAGTCTACCAGGTATAACGGAAGATTAGTTTGAATGTTTTTTTAAAAAAATTATTATTGGCAATTCAGGTAAGAAGCATTTTTTGGTTTTGGTTTTGTTTTCCTAAACTGAGATGCTACTGTATTTATACATGACAATTTTCCAGGTTTCTAGGCAGGGTCTATAAAGCAAGGTATTTATTTGAGTAATAAATTCATGCAGTTAATTTTTAAATTAATTTTTCACTAAAGTCTGTGACAAATTTTTTGTTACTTTTTACTCACGCTTTTCTTTCTACTTTTATTTCAGCAAACAGTAGTGATAGTGAAGAACTTTCTGCTGGGGAAAGTGTAACGAAGACTCAGTCAGTCAAATCGGTTTCTACTGGAATGAAGTCTCACAGTACCAAATCTCCGGCCAGGACACAGTCCCCGGGAAAATGTGGAAAGAATGGTGACAAGGATCCTGATCTCAAGGAACCCAGTAATCGACTACCCAAAGTTTACAAATGGAGTTTTCAGATGTGTAAGTGACAGCTAGTAAGAGGAAGAAGCTTCAGCCTAGTAATTTTGAGGCTAATCCCTCTGAAAAAGAGGCTGTAACCAAACTTGAGACATCATGACCAGTTGTAGTGTCGAGAGCATATTTGGATCTTGATTTGAATAAACAAATTGCTAACAGAAAAATTTTAAGGCAATTCAGGCAGATACCAACATTGAGTAGATATTTATGATATGATATTAGAAATTTGCTTTAAAACAACCTAGTCTTGGGGGTGGGAGTAGATGGGGTATAAATAAGACAAGATTTGCCATAACTGCTAATCACTGAAGCTGGGTGGTGGGTGGTATATGGGACTCCATTATTCTATATTCTCTATACTTTTGTTTATATGAGAAATCTCCGTAATAAACACTTTTCGAAAAAGATTATCCCAGCGTTTCTCACACACAGAGATATTCTTAGGAAATTGAAAACTGCTCTTTAGAGCTTTTAAAAATTTTCCTACAACTTAAAAGTTATATATACTCAAAAAAAAAAAAAAAAAAAAAAACACCAACCACACATTACACATACTCATAAAAATCTAAAGAAAGAACAAAAAGAGGCCAAAAGAGAAAAATGTATCCACAGTCCTGACATTCAAAAATATATTCAATTTTTAACATTTTGGTGTCTTTCCAAGTATAAGTTTTAGTGATACATTGTGGTGATACTGTATATGAATGAGGAATTTTTAGCGTGCATGTTTAGGTTATACACACGCATACATTCAACACATACCATGCATGTATTATGTACCAGGCATATATAGGCATACCTTTTTTAAAAAGATTATTTTATGTATGTGTGTGTGTGTGTATTTATTTATTTAATGTTTATTTATTTTTGAGAGAGAGACAGAGTACAAGCGGGGGAGGGGCAGAGAGAGAGGGAGACAGACTCCCAAGTGGGCTCCAGACTCTGAGCTGTTAGCACAGAGCCGAACGTGGAGCTTGAACCCACAAACTGAGATCATGACCTGAGCCAAAGTTGGACACTTAACCGACTGAGCCACTCAGGCGCCCCTAGTTTATTTATTTACATTTTTGAGAGAGGGAGAGAGACAGCATGCATGTAGGGGAGAGGGAGGGAGGGACGGAGGGAAGAGAAAGGGAGAGAGAATGAAAGAGAATGAATGAATATCTTAAGCAGGTTCCACACTCAGCATGGACCCTGACTCGGGGCTGATCCATGACTCTGGGATCATAACTGAGCTGAAATCAAGAGTCAGAGGCTTAACCCACTGAACCGCCCTGACACCCCTAAAGATTTTATTTTTAAGTAATCTCTAAACCCAGTGTGGGGCTAGAGCCTACAACCATGAGATCAAGACTCACGTGCTCCACTAACTGAGCCAGCCAGGCGCCCTTATGTAGGCATAGTTTCTCATGTTCTAGCTAGAAAAACAAATCTCAGGGAAACAAATGTTCACAAGCCTTGGTTTTAGTTTATCTGTCTTGACATTTTTCTACAACCATACTACATGCTTTCTTTTATATGGTAAAATTTTGTTTAAAAATACATACTGATGAAAGTTTTAAATTCGCAGCGGACTTGGAAAACATGACAAGTGCTGAACGCATCACAATTCTTCAAGAGAAACTTCAGGAAATCAGAAAACATTATCTGTCATTAAAATCTGAAGTAGCTTCCATTGATAGGAGGAGAAAGCGTTTAAAGAAGAAAGAGAGAGAAAGTAAGTGTTAACCTTCCTTTACTTAAACCAGCAGTTTATGACCCTACAGTTAGATTCATGTGAGTTTATGTCTGGGTCTTCGGGCAAGTTCTTTAATCGCTCTGCCTTATTTTCCTCATCTATAAAATGGGAAAGAATTTAAAGAAAAAATGATCTCAAGTCACAGGTCACAATGTTCACTTTCATGGAGTTTATAGATAGTCTGCTTTAAAAAACAAAACAAAACAAATAAGATTTCAGATAGTGAACAGCACTGTGAAGAGAGTAATGTTAAGGCAGAGATTGGATGGGTTGTGTTAGGTTACAAATGATCAGGACATGTTCATTGAGACCTGAATGACCAGAGGAAGCGAGAGAAGTTAAATCTGGGGGAAAAGAGTTCTCTTAGTCTGCCAGGGCTGACATAACGAAGTACCACGACTGGGGTCTTAAACAACAGGAAACGTATTGCTTATCTCCAAATACTGTCACGTTGGAAGTTAGGGCTTCAGCATAGAAATTTGGGGAGACACGGTGCTCAGTCCATAAGAGAGTCCTGGGCAGAGAAAACAGTATTGGAACTTTTGACATTTTGGGGCCGGGTAAGTCTTTGCTGATGGGGTGGGGGGGGGGGGGCTAGGCAGGGGGGGCAGGGAGAGGTCTGTGCACCGCAGGATGCTTAGCAGCATCGCTGGCCTCTACCCACTGGATGCCAGCAGCAACCTACAGTTGTGACAACCAAAAATGTCTCGAGACATTTTTCAGGTATCCTCTAGGGGGCAAAATCACCCCAGGGTGAGAACATCTGCTATGAGGGAATACATTTGGTGCCTTTCGGAAGCAGGAAGAAAATCATTGTGGTGAAAGCAGTGCAAACATCAGCTAGGTAGGCAGAGGCCGACTCCTGTGGGGCCTTATAGGCAAGGATGAGGGGTGGAGATTTTATTCTAAGTGAGACAGAGAGCTGTTTCAAAGTTTTAAACAGGGAAATGACATGGTCTATTCATAGTACTTAAAGATCACCTGCTGTGTAGAAAGCAGACTCTAGAGGGGCAGGGGTAGAAGGAAGCAGTGTCTGTCGATTAGGAAGCCCATCGCAGTGGCTTTGGGGAGCGGGCGACAGTGCCTTGACTGGGGTACTTGCAGGGAAGATGGAGAGCAGTCCGTGTTCATAGCACTTGCTGATGGGTATGGTGTGGGTGGAGCAAAGAGGAATTGAGATGATTTGTAGGTTTCCAGCAGGAACAAATGGCTACTTGGTGCTGACTTTGGAAACCGAGGAGGACCTAGAAAAGGTAACATTGTGGGTTGAGGAACACAGGATCAGACGTTTTGTTTTCACCATGTTACTTTTTTGAAATGCCTAGTAGGCATCCAAGTGGGATGCCAGGTAGACCGTGGGGTACGTAAGCATGTAGCTCAGCGGGAAGGCAGCACTAGAGAGAAAATTTTTTTTTTTAATTTTTTTTTTTTCAACGTTTATTTATTTTTGGGACAGAGGGAGACAGAGCATGAACGGGGGAGGGGCAGAGAGAGAGGGAGACACAGAATCGGAAACAGGCTCCAGGCTCCGAGCCATCAGCCCAGAGCCTGACGCAGGGCTCGAACTCACGGACCGCGAGATCGTGACCTGGTTGAAGTCGGACGCTTAACCGACTGCACCACCCAGGCGCCCCTAGAGAGAAAATTTTTAAGTCCTTGCCTGGCCATAGTACAGTAGTTAACTGTAAGCGGTTTGTTAAGCCCCAATACTTGAGTAGATCACCTAGAAGACAAATGTGGGTACAAAAGAAGGAGAGCTGGGGCAAGCCAGCTTTTACAAGTAGGGCTGAGAGGGAGAAGACTAGCAAGACGTGAGGAGTAGCCTTGAATGAAGAAAACCGATGAAGGTGTCCAAGAGTTGAGGAGGCCAGTGGTCATCTGTGCCAAATGCTGCTGAAAGGCCAGCAAAGCGGTCAGTGGCTGGGCCGTGCTGGAATCATCGGTGGCCTTTTTGAGAGCATGTACTGTGAGCTGTGGAGGTGCAGAAGCTGGTCTAAAGCTGATTCAGAAGAGAGGGGGAGGCAAGGAAGTAGAGATGGTGACTCTCTAGGAAAAATCTCACGTTTGCTATGAAGGGAACAGAGAAAGGGGACCCTAGGGGCAGGGGTGGGGGGACAAAGTCATTGCAAGCTTATGATTATGCTTCCCCAACCGTCCTCTGTTTCCACTGCTCCCATCTCTGATGAAAATCAAAGCACTTTGATTTTCATTTTCTTTTTCTTCAGAAGAATGTTCTTCGTTCCCTTTTCTGCTGTTGTGATAAGTCCTATACCTCTCCACCTTTGTCTAGGCTTTTTAATTTGTGGAGAGACTGAAAGTCTGAGTCATGGAGTGATTCGAAAAGAAATTAAATGTTAATATATAGAAAGTATATACAGAAGCATTCTGTCAAAGGAAGGGGATCAGGGTTTTCTTTGATAGGTAACCATTTTTTTTAAGTTTATCTTGAGAGAGAATGCACACACAAGCAGGGGAGGGGCAGAGAGAGAGAGGGAAAGCGATTCCCATGTAGGCTCCACACTATCAGCACAGAGCCCTGCGGGGCTCGATCCTGTGAACCATGAGATCATAACCTGAGCTGAAATCAAGAGTCCGATGCTTAATCGACTGAGCAGCCGCCTAGGCGCCCCTCCCCTGATACATAACCATTTAAAAATAATTAAAAATCAACTATAAGCATACTATTTAAATTCTTGTGCCAGCGCTCCTTATTCTTCCATCGCCTAAGCCTTGTTAGAGTGTTTTCATGTAGTAAGATGTCTACCCAGAAACAGCTCCTCCGAAACAGTGTTTGTATGTGTGGTCACCATAGATTCTCTGTAGCAAGTGATTCTTATAAATGGATGCCTTCCCTGGGGAGTTAGCAGTAAAAGTCAGTTCCTAAATACTATTTAGAATATCAGTGGAAAATGACTATCTCAGCTGTTCAAAGAAATGCAAATCAAATAGGATACTATTCCTAGCCAAAAAAAAAAAAAAAGTATAATTGAAACCAGTGCTAGGAAAATACGGTGAAATTTATATTTTATGCATTGCTGGAAGCATTGGCACAATTATTATGGAAAACAGTTTGACTATGTATTTGGAGAACTAGCTAATTCCGGTTCTAAGAAATAGGTCCCAAGGAGAAATATGTAATGATAAAGAAGTTTGTCATGGTAATATTTATAATAACAGATAGAAATTATTTAAGTTGTATTATCAAGTGATACATTGCATGGAATAAAAAGAAGTAGACATTTAAAATTTTATTTGTAACACTCAAAATATTTATTATATTGTTGTTAGCAACAGGAAGACACTAGAATTAAATAAGTTAAAGTTCATAAATACAATGGAATACTATTCAACTTTGAAAAGAAAGGTAGATCTATATATGTACCAATATGGAACAGTCTCCTAAGGTAAGTTGTTAAGTGTTAAAAAAAATAATCAAGAGGGGTGGCTGGGTGGCTCAGTCACTTAAGTGTCTGACTTTGGCTCAGGTCATGATCTCAGGGTTTTTGAGTTCAAGCCCTGCATCAGGCTCTGTGCTGACAGCTCAGAGCCTCGGCCTGCTTTGGATTCTGTGTCTCCCTCTCTCTCTGCGCCTCCCCTGCCTGCATGCTCTGTCTCTTTGGCAGTAAATTTCATATTAAAAATTTTTAAAAATAAATAAATAAATAAATAAATAAATTAAAAAAATAAATAATCAAAAGTCAAACACTATACTATGGTGCTTCTACTTATATTTTCAAAGTAAAGTTATAGCTACACATGTTAAATTTGCATATCCTATCTCTAGAGGCTGGAGAGGACATTCCTCTAGAACAGGGATTGGAACATTTTCTGTAGAGACAGTTAATAAATATTTTGGCCTTTGTGGGCCAAGGGGCCTCCTTGGAACATTTGACCCTGCCATTGTAGGTGTAAAATCTACCATAGGCAGGAGGTAAACAAATGGGCGTGACTGTGTTTCAATAAATTTTATATATATATAGTTTATTTAAGTAATCTCTGCACCCAATGTGGGACTTGAAGTCACAACCCCGAGATCAAGAGCCACACACTCCGACAGCTGAGCCAGCCAGGCACCCTTCCAATAAATTTTTCTTATCAGAAACAGGTGAGGCAGCTCTTTCTGCCCATGCGCCTGTCCCAGTGCTTTTAATAAAATCACCTTTTTTATGCCAAACAAACAACAGGTGGGCCAGATTTGGCCTTGGGACAGTAATTTGCCAGCACCTCTACTAGAGTTTTGAAGACTGAAGCAACTGGTAACAACAGGGAAGTGAAATTTGGAGGACTTAGGAGGGTTTTCATGAGGCAGAGATTTGCTTTTCCACCTTAAATTCCTATACTGAAGGAATTTCTTTTACCTTGTGCTTGTATTCCTTAAAACATTTTGTTTTTCAAATATTGATTTATAGGGACACCCGGGTAGTTCAGTTGGCTGAGCATCTGACTTGAGCTTAGGTCATGATCTCACACGGTTTGTGAGATTGAGTCCCACATCGGGCTCTGTGCTGACAGCTTGGAGCCTGGAGCCTGCTTCTGATTCTGTCTCACTCTCGCTCTCTCTGCCCCTCCCCACTGTGCTTCCATGGGCTCGCTCGCTCTCTCTTTCTCTCTCTCTCTCTCAAAAATAAATAAACTTTAAAAAATATTGATTTATAACAATGAGAGAATTTCCCTGAAGAAACTAACGGATGTGTCATTTGCTTTGTATGCGAAGTGCAGGAAAAAGCAGTAGTCAAGCCGTGGACCCTTTTGTTCCAACACTAAGAATCACTCTCATCACCCTTTAAATTTGTAAGAAACTCTAAACACAGAAAGATGCAGGAACTAGGAGGAAGGAAAAGATTTTTGGGTGGATTACCACTTTTTCTTATTGGATTCAAAGTTCTTTTTGATGTTTGTCTCACTGTTGCAAAGTCGATTCTTGGTTTTATTTCCGTGTCTTAATAGACTGGGTGCACAATTGTTTTTTTCCTAATAAGATCGGTGTGGGAGCGGCATTCCCTGATCTGTCCCTTTTCCTTAACTCTGTATTTCAGGACTGTCTAGAGCTACTTGAGATACACTGGTTTTTCCTTTCTTTACATCATGGCATTGTGACCTTTGGACTGCTTTTGCAGGCTTGAGTGATTTCAGAGAATACGACAGGCTTTTAGCTTACGGGGCTGGTGTTTTCTTTCTCTCTGTTGTCGTATGTACGTTTATTAAGCCTTTGGTTTGGTTTCCCCTTTCTTCAGGTGCTGCTACGTCCTCATCCTCCTCTTCCCCTTCATCCAGTTCCATAACAGCTGCTGTTATGTTAACGTTAGCTGAACCGTCAATGTCCAGCGCATCACAAAATGGAATGTCAGTTGAGTGCAGGTGACAGCAGGACTTGCTAAAGCACTTTGCACTTAATGGCTGTTGAGGGCCACGTCTTTTTTTATACTGCACAGTGGCACAAAAAAAAATCAGACAAGCACTATTTTATATTTAAAAATTGTTTCTTGACAAGCTGACTTGGCACTTAAGTGCACTTTTTTTATGAAGAAAAAGTACAATGAACTGCTTTTCCTCAAGCAATAATTGTTTCCAACTTGTCTGGGAATTGTGTGTCTGGTAACTTGAAGGCCTTCCACTGTGGCAAATGGAGGCTTTTCACTGCCTGTAGAGACAATACAGTAAGCATAATTGTTAGGTGGGCCGGAACATGTCAAGATAACTTACTGTATATGTATTCCCTTGTATTTTGTTAAAGCTGGAACATTTGATATTTTTCCATTTATTTATGAAAAAATACGAACCTATTTTCATTTGTACGAGCTAATTGTTTTTTAAAGCAAGTCACCTTAAGGTGGCTTTAATTGTATAAGTCAAGCACATGTAATAAATTCCAAACCTGCAGTTAACAGGATATTAGACATCAATCCTGGTAACCAAATATTAAAGATTCTCTTTAAAAAAAGACTGAACATGTTTACAGGTTTGAATTAGGCTAAAAGGTCTTGCAGTGGCTTTTCATGCCCCTTCAAATTGGAATGGAACTACTGTACTTTGCCATTTTTCTATAAATCAGTATTTTTTTTTAATTTTGATATAATACATTGTGTGAAAAAAGAAAATGGCTAATAAACTGTATTAAATCTTAAACAATGTATAAAGATTGTACTTAGCCAGTTCAAAGTGTATATTTATTCATAATGAATTATAACAGTTATATTTTTGTGTTTTCTTGTAAATGTTTCTTTTTCCTTAAATACAGATAATTCATTTGTATTGCTTATTTTATTATGAGCTACAACAAGAGGACTTCAGGAACAAGTAAACTGTATTAGTATGGTTCCAGGTTGTTGATATGAACTGTCTCAGAAGGATGGTTGTTATTTTAAGTATAAATAGCTAATCGGGGTGGTAGGCCTATAAAATTAAATGCCTTGTATAAAATCCAAAATGAACGCAAACTTGTTTTCACTTGTATTGACTTTATGTTGTATGATTCCAATCTCTGTTCTGTTTGGCACTTGTATTTAATTCTACACCTTTGTAAGACATTTGTATATTGCGGATGTGTTCATTCAAGCTATTTAATACCTGGCACTGTTAATACACAGTACTTTACTGTACAGACTGTTTTACCGTTTTAATTGTAGTTCTGTGTACTTTTTTTGGATGGGGCTGGCATGTTTTATTTGTTTTCTGGCAATACGACATGTGAGAATTTCGAAGCGTTTTGTTGTAGATGCTAACGTGTCAGAATCCTTTACATTCAACTTTTCTAAGAAAAGCATTTTCAGTCTTGTAGTGTGTGCTTACAGTAACTAATTTTGTTGAAAATGGTTTCAAGTTATTCAAATTTGTACAGGACTGTAAAGATTTGTTGACAGCAAAACGTTGAAGAAAAAGCTTATAGAATAAAAGCTATAAAGTATATATTAGGATCTGCAAACAATGAAGAATTATGTAATATATTGTACAAATGTAAGCAAAGGCTCTGAAATAAAATGCCATAGTTTGTGAATCCTTGATTTTGTTTCTAAAAGATTAAGTAATTTTAGTTCATTTCTGTATGTGATGATTGACTGGAACATACATCTCCAGCCTGTATTATCCAGAAGGGGTTAATTGACATACCAAAAAAAGGGAATATTATACCTATAAGAATTAAAAGTCCATTAACGAGATTCAGGATTTATTAGGCATTTTTATATCTTTGTATATACACTATAGACTATTTTGCTTGAGTCTGAATATGAATATTCATTCATCACTTGGAGGTTTGTCTAAAGAAAAAATTTTTATTTTCTTTAACATGTGGAACCATTACCAGCAGCTTTTTTTTCTTTTTTCTGTGTTACAATTTCATTGGACTTTTATTTTTAGTGCACTCTGCCCCACTGCACATTGGAATCATCTGGACATTGTTAAAACAGTGATCAGTACTCCTGTGCCCTGTTGGTGTCGGGCGGGGAGGGGGGCGGGGTGGGCAGTGGAGGCCATCCTCCCATCCCCCCAACTCTAGACCCTCAGAGTTGTATTCAGTTGGTCTAGGATGGTACTTGGATTTAGATCTTTTTTAAAAGGTCTCTGGTGATTTAATATGCATCTGCTTTTTTCCACATTAAAAAAGATCAGTATTTAGATTTTTATGCCTCATTTAAATGAACTTTCCACCTAGAGGCAATCCTTTCTTAATAATTTTTAAGGCCTAAAAAGCTCAAATGTATAGTTTTAAAGCACCTTTGGGATGACCCTGTATTTATTGTTACAGAAATTTGTTTAATGGATGATTTTTAAACTGTTGTAGGACGGTGCTTCCCAAAATGAAGTCTTAGAATACCGGTTCTGGGAAATGCTTTGGGAATTCATTGCCAAATATATATGCTATATATAGCATTTTTTCTTCGCAGAGATTCGGTGTTGGCATATTAAAAACCGAGAAGGCCTATGAAGAGACCCCTGGCTAACTTCCTTTACCTACTGTTTTCACTCTTACCTGATCATGAAACCCTGTTTTTCAAGGAACTAATATCACGTACTTTGTGTGTTATAGAAACAGTGATTCCAAATTTTGTTGGAATTGAGGTTTATACTCTTGGGCCTCTCTGCCTTCCTGCCTGTTGTGAGAATTCATGGTATTACCAGAATTTGACTCAAATTCTCCTCTGGTTACCTAGACTATAGTTTATCAGCCTAGTTACAATGGATGGAAAAATTAAGATAGATGTTTCTTATAGTGTTCTCCAAAACCATTTTTTTTCTCCTGAAATAACCTGAGGGTCAGGTCTTGTTAATTTTCTTAAGTGTAGGGAGATTGGGGAAGCCGAAGCAGAATACGGAAGACCACTAACGTATTTTCCAAAGTTTTTTTGTCTGTATCTTTCTATGAAAAGAGTCCGTATATTTTAAACTCTTCAGAGGCATTATGTGATCTCTAAACAGTTAAAAACCAGTTCTGAACAGCAGTGGGGATCATTTTTAACTGTCCAACCACAACCTCTTTCATCCTAATTATTTTCCTCCAGGAGTGTGTGCTCCCTTTCGTTCTTTGTGAGCCCATTTCTCCACCTTTCTTTTAATTTTAACCTATTTAGGGATTTTTGACTACCATCATGATGGGTTTTGTGTCTATTAGATGTGATCCCCAAGCAGCAATAGTCTCATGGTTTTATTGTGGAAGTAATCTATGTAAGGCTTAACAAAATATGTGCTAAATTGTACAGTCAGGGAAAGCCAGTGGTTAGGAGTCTAAAGGGGGCGGTGAATGAGCATACAGGGATTATGATGACAGATGTGATGGTGACACACAGGAGCTGCAATCCTTAAAGTAACGTTTGAGGGAGTTTCATCTAGAAATGGAATGTGTAGGTAAGAGTGGAGAGGAAGAGTCAGGAAAGGCCAGATGTGATGAGGTTGCAAGTGCTACGGATAGGAAATGATTCTTGGAATAATGCTAGAGAGAGTGGGATTGGGAGACCTTCTGAAAGAAAAATTGAGTAGAATTTCTTCACTGGACTACATAGGATAGATGGAGCGAGGTGCTTGAATTGCAAATACAGACAGTTGGATTTGTCTCATCTTTTGTGAAATACAAGGTCACAATTACGGGAAGCCTAAACAAGAGACTCAGAAATCGAGACCAGAGCCAAGCAGTTGAATATTGGGTGTTTTCCATCAAGTTTTCTGATACAGTCTATAAAAGGGTCACATATATTCTCAGTTACTTCTTTTAAGCAGCTTTCAGAAAGCACGTCTATTCTCGAGTCAAAATTAAATCCGATTTTACCACCAAAGTTCTGAATTCAATTAATAATAATTTGATACTTTTATTAGTTAAAAATCAATTTATCGAACATTCACTAGGTACGGCAAGTAGAAATACAGAAATAAGGTAAATAAAAAGGGTAAATACATTGACACTAGTGCAGTTAGATGAAGGCTTGGAAAAAAATCTATTGTAAGTAACTGGGAGATTTTTCTAAGGGATATCTAAGCTGGGATTCTTTTCGGGTAAAGGAATAAATAACAAGGAATAAAAAAGGCTAGAATGTGCGGGTTTGGAGGGAGAGGAGTCTGGGAAGTTAGGCTGAGAAAATAGCAGGAGTTTTCAGTGCCCAGGATCTGGTAGAACAGCTAGGCAGAGCAGGTTAGAGCTGGAGCTTACTTTAAACGTTATTTTGAAATAGTGTGAAATACCAGAAAAGTTGCCAGAGCAGTGCAGAAAATGCCCATGTACGCTTCGCACCGATTCACCAATTACTGTGTAGCCTACATCCCTGTAACCTCATTTCTTGATAAACCTCCCTCCCTCCTCTTCGGTGATTCAGGGGTTTTCGACCGTGTTTCTCTCCGCTTGGAGTGGCACCCCACACCCAGCCTGGCTGATTCTTATTTATACTTCAGGCCTCAACTACTCTCGAAGACCTCCTGCACTCCCAAGAAAGGTTTCTTTCCAGCCTGAAGAGGTCCAACCCGGCACCGGAAGCCCTGCGCCCGCTCGCCGGTTGTCTCTGGCTCCCGCTCAGCCCAGGCCGGAAGGGGCGTGGTTCCTGGAGCGGAAGTAGCCGGGACCCGGAAGTGCCGGGCTCGTGCGCCGCCGCTGTCTAGAAAGCCTCAGGATGGGGACGCCGGTGGAAGGAAAGAACAAGAGGAAGAAAAAGAAAGGTGCCCAGGAGAGGTGAGTGGCGGGTGGCACGTCCGCCTGGGCAGGGGTGTGCGTTCGGGAGCTCTGGAGGGCGAAACGGTGGGGCCTGGCGTGGCTGAGTTTCTGGCGTCGGTGTCTATAGAGACATCCCGGAGGACGGCGTTCGCGGGAGTCTGGCCGGAGACTATGTGGTTGGACAAGTCGCCAGCAGCTTGCTCCAGGGCAGGCGCCCCCCCAGGAATAGTACAGCTCGGTTGGCGTCCCTCTTCAGCTCTTCTGAGCCTCAGCTCCAACCCGTGTATGTGCCTGTGCCTAAAGTAAGTCACTGAATTCTATTCCGAACGTCCGGTCAGAACGGCTTTTAGAACAGTCTGCCTCGCAGAGCATGATTTCTAAAGCGGGGCAGATAGGGTTAATTTTAAGTAAGCTTTCATTACCGGAATCCAGTGAGAGAGAACACTTGCTAATTTAGGAAGACTACTAAATTATTTAAAAAGATGGGGTCTCAAACATAGCTTCCAACTTTTAAAAGGAAACCACCAAAAAAAGGAAACGGGATGAGGAGGAAGAAGGTACATCCCAAATTCAAGGACCACTTTTGCAAGAACCTTCACAAAAAATGAAAGTGAAGAAGAAACTTTCTGCTGCAGACAAAAAGTTGGCAAACAGGTCGGTAGAATTGTCTTAAGCTGATGTTAAAGAAATTAGATGGTAAAGAATTTGAGATTTTTATACCTGCACTCTTCATCTTAGTGTTTTGCTCATCTCGTAGTTCTAGGTTTTACAGAAAAAAATTTTTATTGTGTAAAATGTCATACATAGTCAAAAGTTGAAAAGGATGAGAACCTCATATACCCAGCACCAGCAATTACCAATCCTTGGCCAGTCTTGTTCCATCTTTACCCTTCATATCTCCCTCATTAAGTGGAAGCAGATTTAAGGTCCGGAATCTAAATGTGTAAATATCCCAGCATGAAAAAGATGAGTTTTGTTTTCCCAAACTCAGAGATCAGATTTCCACCATTAGCTTAAAAAATGTTTTCATGGGGCGCCTGGGTGGCTCAGTCGGTTAAGCGGCCGACTTCGGCTCAGGTCATGATCTCGCGGTTCCTGAGTTCGAGCCCTGCGTCAGGCTCTGTGCTGATGGCTCAGAGCCTGGAGCCTGTTTCAGATTCTGTGTCTCCCTCTCTCTCTGCCCCTCCCCCGTTCATGCTCTGTCTCTCTCTGTCTCAAAAATAGATAAACGTTAAAAAAAAAAAAAAATGTTTTCATTACAGTTTATTTGATCAAGATCCGAATAGCGGTCACATCACAGGCTCCCTGGTAACTTTCCTTGGTCTGTGAAGCCACTCTCTTCAAGCCCCTTAATTTTTTTTTACTTTCTCTCAGAGAAAGGTGTCTCGCTCCTTGTCCAAGGTTAATTCGGTCACCTGTGCCTCTTTTGTCTCCCTCCGGATTATTCCCTCAGCTATATCCATTTTCTTCTCCTTCCCGTGGCTTTCATCTGTCTCCTGTACAAATGTGCTCAAGTGTCTCATCCTAAAAAGAGAAATCTAACAAAACCAAACCCTGTCTTTACTACGATGCCCTCAGTCCTTCCCTTCATAGTCAAGCTTTCAGAAAAACTTTATACATGTGTTCTTCCTTTTCCTGATCTATTTTCTCTTCCAGGAACTTGTTGTTCTGACGTGTTGAATCTGACTGTTCACTTGTGTTTTTATGTGATCTCCCCAAACTTCCGAAGCAGCGTGCAGTGAAGATATCCTGACCCACTTGCCGTATTTTTTTTTTAATTTTTTTTTTTTTAACATTTATTCATTTTTTGAGAGACAGAGAGCACAAGCAGGGGAGGGGCAGAGAGAGGGGGAGACACAGAATCCGAAGCAGGCTCCACGCTCTGCGCTGTCAGCACAGAGCCCGATGCAGGGCTTGAACTCATGAACCGCGAGATCGTGACCTGAGCAGAAGTCGGACGCTTAACCGACTGAGTCACCCAGGCGCCCCACACTTGCCATCTTTAATAGGCAGTACAGCCTCTTCCGTGTTCCATTCCACATGGTGGCTTTTCTTCCTGAAGCTATTAGATTCTTTTATCGCAGTCTCTTCTGATTCCCCTCTTGTTTGTCTGTTCCTTCTCAGTGTTCTTGTGGGTACCTCTTCTCCTGCCTACTCTGTAAATGTTGATTTCCCCCAGGATTCTGTGGTCGTCTTCTCAGGACTTTTTTCTACCCTTCATTCTGAGCAGTCTCCTTTATGCCCGTGGCTGCACCATTCTGATTTCTCTCCTGATCTCCTAATCTGTGTATCTGTTTGCCTGCTGGCATCTGCACCTGTATATTCTAGATACAGTTGACCTTTGAACAATGGAAAGGTTAGGAGCACTGACCCCCACACAGTCAAAAATCCACATATAACTTTTGACTCCCCCAAACCTTAACTACTAATAGCCTACGGTTGACCAGAAGCCTTACCATAAATAGTAGGTAAACACGTATTTTGTATGTTATATATGTCATGTACTGTATTCTTACAATAAAGTGAGCTAGAGAAAAAAAATGTTATTAAAAATCATAAGGAAGGGACGCCTGGGTGGCTCGGTTGGGCATCCGACTTCAGCTCAGGTCATGATCTCACGGTCTGTGAGTTCCAGCCCCGCGTCGAGCTCTGGGCTGACAGCTCGGAGCCTGAAGCTTGCTTCAGATTCTGTGTCTCCCTCTCTCTCTCTCTGCCCCTCCCCTGTTCGTGCTCTGTCTCTCTCTGTCTCAAAAATAAATAAACATTAAAAATTTCAAAAAAAAAATCGTAAGAGAAAATACATTTGTAGTACTGTACCACATTTATCAAAAAAAAAAAAAAAAAATCCACGTTTAAGTGGAGTTCAGACCCATGTTGTGTGAGAGTCACCTGCACCTCAAGTTCAGAATGCTTCAGACTGAGCTGCGTAGGCTCCTGAGACCTGTTTGTCCGCAGGAATGGTACCACCAATCTTCCATCCAGTTGCCTGAGCCAGTGACTCGGGAGTCATCTTATACCCCCTCTTTTCCCTGCGTTCTACTCAGCTGCCGGGTCCTGATGGTGCTGTCTTTTAATATCTCTTGAATCTGTTGTTCCCTTTCCACCCCTCCCTTGCTCAAGTTGGGCTGTTGTCTTCTCAGATACATGCAGTTATAACTCTCTCCGTACCGGTCTCCCTTTTCCAGCCTTGCCCCTTCCCTAAGCATCTTCTGCTCTGCTGCCCAAATGATCTTTGTAAGGTGCCCCAAAATTTTCAATGGCCCTTTAAGCTCTGTGGGATACAATCTAAGCACTTGCACATAACAGCCATGGTCCTTGACCTGGTTCCTGCCATACCGTCCCGGTTCCTTTCACTCCTGCTTGGTACTTTATATGCCATAGTGGACAAAAAACTAGACATGAACCCTCTCCTTAGTGGAACTTACGGTCTAGTGGAAGAAGAATGTCAAAATTTACTGAGGACAATGTGCCAGACACGGCCTTTCCCCTCCCCTGAGAAGCCTTTCATGTGTCTTTTATTTTTCTACACCATGTTACCATTGTATTGTGAACTTTGCTTATCTCTTCAGAGGCTGGAGTATTGCAGGGTTTTTAATAGTCTCTTTATCTTTCTATCCCCAGACGCTAGAACAGAATAGGAA
Source organism: Puma concolor (assembly GCF_028749965.1). Taxonomy (NCBI): domain Eukaryota; kingdom Metazoa; phylum Chordata; class Mammalia; order Carnivora; family Felidae; genus Puma; species Puma concolor. The sequence continues at coordinate 13,499,320 of NC_141677.1, forward strand.
CCCAGTAAATATTTACTGAGTGAATGAATCATTTACTACCCACGACTCGACTCGTATTACCGTTGCCTCCTTAAGATCCCAGTCCTGGGGCGCCTACTGGCTCAGTTGGAAGAGCATGCGACTCTTGTTCTTGGGGTTGTGAGTGTGAGCCCCACTTTGGGTGTAGAGGTTACTAAAAAAATAAGTAGATAAACTTAAAATATGTGTGTGTGTATATATATATATATGTATATCATACATACGGTCCGTCAGTTCTCTGTTAGAATTGATGCTCAGATCTCGCTTACCCATGTGCACCAAGGTTTTTATTGTATTTGCCATTTCAGAATGTACTTTTGACAAGCAGTCCTTTAAATATTACAGTTAAAAGTAGGAAATCTGGTTTTCCCTATTGGCCACATTGCTTTTACAAAGTATTTTGCGGCCATTTTAACCTTTATAGATCCCCTACAAGTGCTGCAGATCCCCTGGAGTTCTAGAGCAGAGAATGAAACTGGGCATTCGTAGAGCATAAACTAGACCTCCAAGAGCTTTACAACTTTTGTTTAAATGAGCAACTTTTGTTGCTCTGCAATAACCTGACAGTTTTAACATATCTTCAAAAATTGAGCTTAGTTTTTTCTAATCTTTTTTTTTAATACATCATTCTTTTTTAAAAAAAATTATTTATATTTGGAGAGAGAGCGTGAGTGGGGGAGGGACAGAGAGAGAATCCAAAGCGGGGTCTGCACTGCCGGTGTTGGAGCCTGATGTGGGGCTTGAACTCAGGAACCGTGAGATCACGACTTGAACTGAAACCAAGAGTCAGACGCTTAACCAACTGAACCACCCGGGTGCTCCAATTTTTTCTAATCTTGAGTATTCTAGAGATACTGGTCACTTTTTGATAATGCTGTTTCTTAAATTTAGATATATTTGTGAATCATAAGTTTATATTTAGGAAAGCTAGAAGTAGGTGAGAAATATTTCAAATCTTTGTGCTTTGTCAGATACTACATTGGACTTCTAGGACTCTTAATCTTTTCTTCTTACCTGTTTTTTTTTTTCATGGCCTCGTAAAGGGAAAACGCCCTAGCAAGTGCTGATTTAGAAGAAGAAATTCACCAAAAACAAGGACAGAAAAGGAGTGCTTCTCAATCTGGTATTAAAGCAGCAGATAAAAAAGTACTTGATGATGTAGATCACACAGTTGTAAATCAGAGAAAGAAAATTGAAATCAACCAAGAAGAAGAAAGATTAAAGAATGAGAGAACGGTGTTTGTTGGGAATTTGCCTGTCACGTGTAATAAGAAGGTAAGTGTGTATAATCTACATGTTGTAAGGATTCAGAGAACTTAATAACTCATAACTTTGTTTACTCTTCCTTTATTGAATAAATGCATAATGAATAAGTCATTAACATATAGCTTCATTGTAAATGATTACATGAATCATTCTGTAGATTGATTCTGGTATACACCTTCTCCTCTCCGTTCCCATAGTCACTGCCCTTATTCATCCTTTTGCAAATCTGCAAACAGTATTGCAGTGGCCTCCTGGTTTGGTTTTGATTTTTTATTCCTTCCAGCCCTCTTTTCTGTTACATGTCACTAGAACGTAAACCTGAAATCATGCCTAGCGTAGAGTAAGGGGCTCAATAAATATTTGTTATATATATGAATGAATACATCCTGAGGTTCTTCCATTATGTGGGATTTACTAAACCCAAAATATGCCCTTTACGTTTACAGTTTACATGTGGCAAAGATTATAAAAGATTCAAAGACAAAAATGCGTACCTTATGGATACTAACAAAAACTTGAGATGCGTTTTATGTGTATATATGTGTGTGTGGAAACTATTTTTTGTCTTCCAACCGAGTAGTCCCTTGTTCCTGAAATGTTCTTAAAAGAAAACCTGGCAGTAAAAGATGATCAGATGGTTTTACTTCATTCTTTTTTGTAGCACTTACTTGATGTTCTAAAAGTAGACTAAAGTATATATGTTTTTTTATTTTAGAAGCTGAAGTCATTTTTTAAAGAGTATGGACAGATAGAATCTGTACGATTTCGTTCTCTGGTATGTTTTCTCCCTGTCTTGAAATTGCAAATCTCGAAACGTATTCGTTTAAGTCAGGCTTATTAACATGTTGGTATTAGTGAGATGGAGAAGCACAGCCTTTTGAATCAACAGGTTCAAATCTAGCCCCAGAGAAGAAGTGCTCTTAAGATCTACTTCTGACTCCTGGACTCTGTTAAATTAATGCGTTCACACAGTAAAATGATATCATTGTAGGAGGGTGGATGTGTGACTTTTGTTTGCGGAACATTAATACGTGTGGAATAGCATTTCTGAGCTCCAAGGCATTCAGTCCAGGAGGTTGGTGTACTTCAGACAGTACCTACCACTGTCAACTTAATTTCCCTAAAGTACTTCTTCCCAGGGGCGCCTGGGTGGCTCAGTCGGTTAAGCGTCTGACTTCAGCTCAGGTCATGGTCTCACACTCGGTGAGTTCGAGCCCCGCGTTGGGCTCTGTGCCGTCAGTTCAGAGCCTGGAGCTTGCTTCGGATTCTGTGTCTCCTTCTCTCTCTGCCCCTCCCTAACTCGCGCTCTGTGTCTCAAAAAATGAATAAGTGTTAAAAATTTTAAAGTACTTCTTCCTGGAACTCATGATCATTACACATATAGGTACTGCATCACTTATGCGTGCACGCGCGCGCGCACACACACACGCACTTTGGCCTGGTATTACTTTTGGGGATCTTGCTCTATCCCTGGATTACCGGTCTGTTTGATGACTCTGTTGTGCATTCTCCGGCACCCCATACTTCATTATGGTGCTTATGACACTGTTCTGTAGTCGTTCCATTATTCGTCTGCCCCACCAGACTGAAAGCTGATAGCAGATAGCCGGTTTGCCTTGCTCATTCGTGGGTCACCAGTACCTGCACATTGTGCACATGAAGCATATATGGAATTGCCTAAAGCCCTTACATTTGCCTTGCTGTGAGTGAATTCTGTCCTGGTTCTTAGCCTGACAGTCACCACAGGGTGGCCCTGAAGCCACGTGTGACTCTCCTGCAGCCTGGGAGCTGCCCTCGTTGCTGATCAGACGCTCGCACTTTCTCACTCTTCTTTTTGCTCAGTTCATTGGTTTTGTTGCGACTCCTCCTCAAAGTCTCATTTTGCCTAGTGAGATACAGTCTGTGTTTTGGTAGGCGATTAAAATGTTAATTACTCAAGTTTTTCTTTTTATACTTTATACCATCAAGTTTTTTTTCCCCCTCTATTTCTGTACCTTACTGCTTTGTGTCTTACCTACTCATTTGTATCTTCAGTAACAAGGTACGGATGCTTGAGGGCTCCTAGAAGACACCTAGTAAATGTGTTTTGATGACCATCATTCACCTGTTGATTGTTCACTTGGGCATTTCTCATGTCTTGCACGGTTACACTGTCTGTATTTTCAGAGTTTGTGAGTAAGGCAAACTGAGAATTTATATCAGATGACTAAGATTTCCAGGGGACATTTATAGTAACTGCCCTAAATTAAACTGACATTCATAGATGGTGCTGCTCTGTGAACTTGCAGGGTCTATATCTTTTCACCTTTGTCTTGTCAGTACCTGGCTGAGGCATTTCAGTGCCTCTGCCAGTATCTCAGGACTGGCGCCTTGCAGACGGTCAGAGTTGTTGACCTGAATTTCCATCTCCTCCATAAAGTTTTCCCTCCCTAACCCCTCACTCTTAAGTAGTACAAAAGTAATACTGTATAGGGCTGAAAAGAATGTGAATTTGAATGTAAAGGGGTTTCCCTTATTTGCCCAATTAAAGATACAATGATTTTTTTTTTTTTTTTTTTTTTGCCAGCTGGCATATACTGACCCTTAGACATATGGATGAAATAATTACATTATTTCCCAATTTATTTAGACATATTTAAAATCATACAGAATGTACAAAAAAGTAAAATCATATAGCACCTACAATAAAATATTAATATAGAAGTGTTGCTTTTTTCCAAGCTTATTTTATAAAACAATTTTCCTTATGTTTTTCTTACGCGTCTTTAACCTCCATATCCCCTTATGTCCAGAGACCCCTTTGAGTCATCTGACCCAAGTTGAGAGCACAGTATGTTTACTTCCATTTAGATTAAAAGTCATTGCCTGTAAAATTTTGGCCTAAGCCACCAGATCCCATTCATACATATAACATTAGGACGGTTGTTTCTGATTCCCTAGAATGTTTTAATTACATCACATCAGAATAAGACATTTAGAATTCGATTAATTAAAATATAATTAATTTGAAGTAATATTTTGGATAATGAATTTTCTCTAATACCTGTCCCCCTTTTTTTTTCTCTCTTAAAAGATTCCAGCAGAGGGAACTCTGTCCAAAAAGTTGGCAGCAATAAAGTAAGTTTATAATGAGAGAAAGGGAGTAGTCTTAAACTCTCTTCCATTTTGGTTAAAACTTAAGACCGTGTTTTCGTGGATTTTTATTTTTCGATAATACATCATACTACTTGACTGTTTTCTTATGACTGCAATAGTGGGTAAATTTATCAGATGTTTGTCTTTAAGCTTTAACATAAATTGTAGAATCACATTAAATATTGTAAATAAGTTGCTGGAAAATGTGCCATGAGAATTTTCAAGGACATTTAATCAAGCATTATGTTTGGAAGAGAATAAGGAAATTTTATGCCCAAATATTGTAGTATAAATCATAAATACTGTATTTTATCAGTTCTAAGGCACACATTTTCCCATATCTTAACATTTTGAAGTCAGGATGCATCTGAAAATCAGGGGTGCCCCATAGTTGCGGTTAGCCGGTCAGGTTTTTCCAGAGAATTCATGTTTGCTTCTGTCAGGTTACCTGGGGGTACTACCAGCTCAAGACCACTTTAAGCTCTCTGTTTGAAGGTTTGGGGACTGTGCTGGTAGTGTGGCTCACAAGTTCATATTCTCAGGGGATTTTCCCCTACTCTCCTTACCCACCTAGTGCCATGGATGAGACACAAAAGTTTTCTTTACTCTCCCTTCATTTCTCATTAATTTTTTTTTTCTTAATTTTTTTTTTCAACTTTTATTTATTTTTGGGACAGAGAGAGACAGAGCATGAACGGGGGAGGGGCAGAGAGAGAGGGAGACACGGAATTGGAAACAGGCTCCAGGCTCTGAGCCATCAGCCCAGAGCCCGACGCGGGGCTCGAACTCATGGACCGCGAGATCGCGACCTGGCTGAAGTCGGACGCTTAACCGACTGCGCCACCCAGGCGCCCCTCTCATTAATTTTTAAAATTGAAGTATAATTGACATATAAATTTAAAACATACAACCTGTATTTCTCATTCACCTTCAGTTCTTTTTTTTTTTTTTTTAATTTTTTTTTTTTTTTCAACGTTTATTTATTTTTGGGACAGAGAGAGACAGAGCATGAACGGGCGAGGGGCAGAGAGAGAGGGAGACACAGAATCGGAAACAGGCTCCAGGCTCTGAGCCATCAGCCCAGGGCCCGACGCGGGGCTCGAACTCACGGACCGCGAGATCGTGACCTGGCTGAAGTCGGACGCTTAACCGACTGCGCCACCCAGGCGCCCCTCATTCACCTTCAGTTCTATGCAGAGTCTCCTATTAATCTCTAATCTTGGGGTTTTTTTTTTTCTAACTAGGACATGAAATCATAGATTGTACAAGCAGAGGTATATATATTAGATATAGCCATATTAATAGGTCTACAGAGTACATTGATATATAGGTATGGTTATATTAGATAAGATAGTGTACTTTGAAAACATTGTGGCATTATTTACAATAGCCAAAACACAGAAGCAGCGTTAAGTGTCCATCAATAGATAATTGGATAAACACACACACAGGAATATTATTCAGACCTAAAAAAGGGAAAGAAATCTTTAGATTTTTGACAACGTGGGTGGACCTTGAAGGCATTAGGCTAAGTGAAGTAAGCCAGAGAATGAAAAACAACTCGAAGACACAGAGAACAGGTGGGTGGTTGCCAGGGGAGGAGGTGGGGGTGAAATGGCTGAAGGGGGTCAAAAGGTACAAATTTCCAGGTATAAAATAAGTAAGTCATGGGGATGTCATGTACAGCATGGTGACTATTGTTAATAACACTGTCTTGGGTATTTGAAAGTTGCCAAGAGAGTAGATGTTAAAAGTTCTCATCACAAGAAAAAAGCGTGTAACCCTGTGTGGTGATGGATGTCAACCAGACCTATTGGGGTGAGCATTTCACCGTCCATATATGCACCAAATCATTATATTGTACAACAGAAGCTAATATAATGTTACATGTCAATTACCTCTCAATCAAAAGAAAAAGAAGTCACGAGTTGCCTCAGCCAGTACTAATTGAATAAAGTTTAAAAAAAATTCAGTTGAATCACTATGTTGTATTAATTACAACCTAATTCACTATGTTCAGCTAAGGTAACATCGTGTGTCAGCTCTGCTCACGTAAAATTTCACAGAAATTTCTGGGAATCCTCCAATAACAGGATTTTTGAATTACGGTGGTTCCTTTGAGCATCTTGGTGCATTTATGTCTACATTCATTCTTAATTTAGACTTCTTTGGCAGACCAGGTTCTTGCCAGTTTTATCCCATACCCATCACAGCATTTGTATTAACACTTAATAAATATGTGTTACTCTGTGTTCCTGGCTCCAGTAACGTTTGTGGGGTAGCCACACATGTTAAGTCCTTCCACATGCAAGGTGTTATTGTTCAGATGCTGTAAAGAATGGAAAACTTGGTAAGACACAGCTCTTCTTCAGGTTGTATGGACTTCTTCCTGGAGGAGGCTAAAAGCCAGGGCCCAAGTTTCAGCAGAAACCAAGATGCCAATAGGAGTGTATAATAGTCCTGAGGAATTTTGATGCTAGAAAAATAGAATTTATGCCCTGTGGTTGCCATTGGCCCTGACCACCTGCCCCCAATCAAAAAATTTCTTAAATTTAATTATTTGAATAAATAATGAGGCAAGTGGTTAAAAATAAAGTGTAAAAGTATATGCAGTAAAAAGTTTCGCTCCTGGACCTTTACCTTAGTCAGCCAAGTTCCTGCCCCAGGCTGCTGCTGTTTTTACTTTTTAGTATAACCTCCTAGAGACATTTTACACGTTTACAAATTGATACACATATATATACTTTCTCCCCTCCCCCCCAGCCCCCCACATACCTTTTGATGCAGTTGTATTCAACATGTATACTCTGCGTCTTCCTTTTTTGCACTTACTATAAACTGGAGATCACTCACACTGTTGGATGCTCTGTGGCTTTTTCTTTTGTTATTGCCCAGTAGTATTCCATGGTGTGGCTGTACCCGAATGTATCCATCCATTTGTCAGCTTGATGAATGTTTGGGTTACTTCCGGGTTGGGGCTATCACGAATAAAGTTCTGAACACATTGGTGTACACATTATTTTTCTTGCTAAAGTATCTGGAGGTGTGGGACTGCTGGGTCTTGTGGTAGGTATATGTCCGTTTTCTAAGAAGCTGTCAAATAAATTTCTGAAGTGGCCTCACTGTGTTACATTCCACCCGCTGTGGGAGAACTCCCATTCCCTTCATACCCTCGCCAGCACTGGGTATTGCCAGTCATTTAATTTCAGCCCTTCTAAGGGTTTGTTGTAATGGTCTCAGTTTCTATTTAGTCTGATGACTAAAGATATTGAGGGCCTTTTCATGCGCTTTTTGGCTGCTTGGATCTATTCTTTGGAGAAGTGTTGGTTCAAAAATTTCACCCACTTTCTGGTGGCTTGTCTGTCTTATTGTATACAGTTTCTCATTGTGGGTGCAAGACTTTTTTCTGATATATATGTTTTGGATATTTTGCCCCTATCTGTGGCTAACCTTGTTTTGTTGTTGTTAATGTTTATTTTTGAGAGAGGAAGACCGCATGCAAACAGGGGAGGGGCAGAGAGGGAGACAGAATCAGAAGCAGGCTCCAGGCTCCCATGTCAGCACAGAGCCCAACGCGGGGCTTGAACCCACGGACCGCGAGATCATGTCCTGAGACGAAGTCAGACACTTAACCAACTGAGCCACCCAGGTGTCCCTGTGGCTAACCTTTTTAAGGGTGTCTTTTAAACAGCCCAAGTTTTAAATTTTGTTGAAGATCCATCTTTGCGAGTGCTGGTTTTTGGTGGTCTGGTTGGGGGCGGTGGGGTTGTCTGTTGTCCCGGTTCAGCCTCTGATGCAGGCCGGCCCTGTCTGTCTGTGTTTCAGTGCACCGGCCGGTCCTCCCTCCCGTAGCAGCCAACCTCTGCCTTGTGTCTTTGGTGGATCTTGGGCTGGAAAACATTTCCCACTCCTTGCCCTGTGGTAGGAGGCCTCCCTTCTCTGGCCCCGGGACTATTCCCTGTGCTCTGGGAATGATGGGGTTTGCTGTCTCTGCCCCAGCAGCTCCGCCCTCTCCGTTGGGAGAAGAATCCAGGTGGGCTTTGTGTCCTTCCCATACTTCTCTTCAGCCCACACCCCCCAGGGATGTCTCTGGGCTCCCACCTGCCCTCAGTCATTCCTGGGGACACTGGCAGAGGTCGGTGGAGCAGAGCCTGCAAGCGGGTGTGCCTCTCTGTGTTGCTGGCCTCCAGAGATTCCATTTCGGGCCCAGCCCACACGCGGCTCTGCCAGTGTATTAAGTCCTAGCTGAAATCGGCCCGGCTCCCTTGTCCGGCACCAGCTTCTGAGCCAGTGCTGCCTCCTGTCTCCTCGGATGGCCCAGCCTTTGCTTAGCCCCCCAGTTTCCTTTGGACCTCAGCTCGGTTTCCTTTGGACTTTAGCTCTGGTAGCTTCTACAAAAGTTAGAATGTTGTGGGTTATTCGGCTTCTTGTGTAGGGGTGGGGGTGATGCTATTCCTGGTTTTCTCCCTTCTGGGTGCAGGTGGAACTCTAGATGTCATTAATACCTAGATCTCTAGATGTGGTTAGTCTTTTTAAATCACCCATCCAGCTTGATACAAAACAGGTTCTTGCCACATAGAAAGGGGTAGAACTGTGTGCTTGCCCTCTGTATTCCCTGTGCCCAAGGGATCTTTTCTTGTAGAGTGCAGTTAAGAGTTTTTATTTATTTATTTATTTATTTATTTATTTATTTACTTACTTACTTACTTACTTACTTATACTTATTTACTTACTTATTTATTTATTTATTTAATGTTTATTTATTCTTGAGACAGAGCACGAACAGGGGAGGGGCAGAGAGAGAGAGGGACATACAGAATCTGAAACAGGCTCCAGGCTCTGAGCTGTCAGCACAGAGCCCCACGCGGGGCTTGAACACACAAACTGAGATCATGACCTGAGCCAAAGTTGGACGCTCAACCAACTGGGCCACCCAGGCGCCCCAAGAGTTTTTATTTTTTATTTTAATTTTTTTAGAGAGCGTGTGCCTGCCCAAGTGCAAGTCGGGGAGGGGCAGAGGGAGAGGGAAAGAACCCCAAGCAGGCTGTATGCGCTGTGCAGAACCCAACTCGGCTCGATCTCATGACCCTGGGATCGTGACCTGAGCAAAAAATCAAGAGTTGGATGCTTGAATTGACTGAGCCACCCAGGTGCCCCCAGTTAAGAGTTGTTAAAGTCCTTTTCCATTTAGGTTTTCTTGGGGTTTGTCTTAGTCTGTTCAGGCTGCTACAACAAAATGGCACAGACCAGATGGCTTATAAACAATAGAAATTACTGGGGCGCCTGGGTGGCGCAGTCGGTGAAGCGTCCGACTTCAGCCAGGTCACGATCTCGCGGTCCGTGAGTTCGAGCCCCGCGTCGGGCTCTGGGCTGATGGCTCGGAGCCTGGAGCCTGTTTCCGATTCTGTGTCTCCCTCTCTCTGCCCCTCCCCCGTTCATGCTCTGTCTCTCTCTGTCCCAAAAATAATAAATAAACGTTAAAACAAAACAAAAAAAAAAAAACAATAGAAATTACTTTCTCATACTTTCAGAGGCTGGGAAGTCAGAATGAACTGCCAGCGTAGTTGCATTCTGGTGAGGGTCAGCTTACTGATTCGTAACCAGTGCCTTCTCACCGGTCCTCACAGTTTATAGTCAAACGGTAAGATAAAGAAGGGGCTAGGAGTTCTGTGGGGTCTCTTGAAGAACACTAGTCTTGTTCAAGAGGATTCCACCCTCATGACCTCAGCCACGCCCACAGGCCTCACCTTCTATTACCATCATATTGGGCGTTATATGGATTTCAACATGAATTTGGGGAGGAAGCAAACATTTCAACACTAAGACAAGTTGAGTAGGATGTTGTCAGGAGCTGTGTGTTGCAGGGAAAGCGTGGGGGTTCTGGAGTCACCTAGGCCTGTTTGAAGTCCTGGGCTGGCCACTCCTTGCCTTGTGATCATGGCACTTCTCTGAGTCTCAGCTTCCCTATCCATAAAATCAGAAAAGTAACAACCATGTCGGAGATGGGAGACTAAATGAATACATAAAATGGCTAACACAGTGCCCAGTATTATATTAGGCATTCAATAAATCGCAGTTTTATCAATAGAAAACTATCAGATAGTGTAGTATATTATTACAGAATGCCATGAGAAATGCCCTGACATTTCCTAGTGCCTTTCTTGATGGTACTCATTTGTTTATTAGCATTTTTGCTACTTCAAAAACAATAGGTTCATGTCTTCAGGGAAGAATCTGTGGTCATTACTAGGTCCTTTTTGCTGATCGGTCACATCTAAATTATATGACCATTTTGCAAGCCTGCGAATTAGTGGGTGGAAGCATTGAGCAGCAGCAGCTGTAATCGTTAAAAAGAGTGAAAACCAGTCATAACCTGCTTCCCGTTGAGCGAACACAGCACTACATCCAGTCCCGACAGAGATGTGCAGTCTGGGTCTGAGCAAACCTCTGGATCCAGCTGCCAATTTGTAAGAAATAGGGAGGCCAGAGGAACACGTTGACCTGTATTGTGAGCTTGCAATCAAAACCATCCAGGCTTTGGAAAATTCCGTAGGTCGAACAGTAAGGTAAAGAGAGATAAAGGCAGAATCCTGCAGATTATATAAGACTCAAAAGACTTCAAGTCCCCAAGTGGACATCACCAAAGTATGACCAAGAAATAGACGCTTGATTGTGATAAAACTACATTGACACGCAAGCAGATGGTTTCTGGAAAAGTAGAGGTGGTAGGCACAGAGAGTGTCTCTGGGATGGGCAGTGGCTGCAAGGTTATTGATCTTTAATATTTCTCTAAGCTGTACACATTTGTATAGTTTTTATCTTCTCGTATCTGCTTATGAGTTGTTAGGTACAGGGCTCCAGTTAAGATTCTTGTTTCTAGCTTTGTGACATTGCTTGGGGGGGGGGGGGGGCTAGTTGCTTGCTCCCTCATAGTGATGACCAATAGGAAGGCGAAAGTTACATGTTTTGTCCAATATCTGTGTAAGTTGTATGTTATTTTTTGCGTTATTACTAAATTTATAAAGAGATGAAACTTCTCCTGGGAATTCTTGTCATATGTGCTGATTGAGAGTAGAAAACAAATTATATTTTTTTAATGACTTTGAGATTAACAGATTTTACACTGTCTTTTTCTTTTTTTTTTGTATAGACGTAAAATTCATCCTGATCAGAAAAACATTAATGCTTATGTTGTGTTTAAGGATGAGAGCGCTGCTACAAAAGCATTGAAAAGGTAATGTTATCTCTTTGAGATTTGAATAGAATTATTACATTTAAGTATGTACAAGTATTTTTTTTTATTCTTTGGTTTGACTTTAGAGCAAATATTACAGTTAACTCGGCGCTCATTTTTAACAGCCATTTTCCCCCTTCGTGTTTATAATGCAGAAATGGGGCCCAGTTTGCAGATGGATTTCGTGTTAGAGTTGATCTGGCATCTGAGACTTCATCTGTAAGTGATACTTGAGTTGTTTAAAGAACTTAACTAGAGTCTTCTAGAGAGAAACGTTCTCTTCCGAGCTTTCGCCTAAGGAGAGGAGTGGAATCATCAGTGAGCACAAGGGAAGCCAAGAAGGAAACACTTTAGCCCTTGAGGTCACAACGTTGGGGCACAGACTGGCACAAGGACCTTAGTCAACAGCTTCCAAGAACGGGGTACCCCCACACCCGCATCAAGTATTCATAGATAGTTAGCTGGGGAGGGATGTTGGAGATCATCCGGGCCAACACCTTATTTCACATACCGAAATAGAGAAAGTTAACTCCGTTTTTGAGTCCCTACTCTGTGTCAGGTATTCAGTGCTGAGCTATAGTCCGGGTTCAGGGGTCCACAGTACAAAGGTGAAGACAAACAGATGGGCTGATTGTGACACTTTTTTTTTTTTAAGGTATTTATTTTTGAGAGAGAGAGAAAGAGAGGGTTTATGAGTGTGAGCAGGGGAGGGGCAGAGAGAGAGGGAGACTCAGAATCCGAAGCAGGCTCCAGGTGCTGAGCTGTCAGCACAGTCAGATAATTAAACGAGTGAGCCACCCAGGCGCCCCAGCGCTATGTTCTGATAAATACACAGGATGCTCTGTCAGCTCAGGAATGGGACACTTGACTTGGGGAGGTACCAGCAAGAAGGGACAAAGGAGGGCGTCCAGGAGAAGAAGAGGTGCTCTTGGAGAATTGAAAGATGAGTCAGTGTTATCTGGGCTCACGAAATTTTAAACAGTGTATGTGGCGGGGACCAAAACTTAATTTGCTTAGGGAATGGCAAGAGCTTGATGCAGTTAATAGCAGGTAGAGTGTGAAGAGGGACAGCAGTAAGTTGCTGTTGGAGAAACAGGAGAGGCCAAATCATGAAGACTGTGGTCTGCCGTGTTGAGGCGTCTGGATCTTGTCCAGGAGCAGTCCCACAGGTTTAAATGCAGGAGTGATGGGTAAGTTTGCAGTTGACAAAGGTCTCTCAAAGTGAGTGAAGGCTGCTTGTAAGAGCTCACCACGGAAACCTAGAGTGCATTTTCATGGGGGTCAGAGTGCGCTGGCTGAGAAATGACCAAGGCCTGGAAGACCTCTCTGGTTCTGAGGTAGACCTACCCTGAGGGCCAAGTGTGCTTGTGTTATTTAAATTAAGCTGACTGTGTTATTTAAATTCAGTTTTATTAGCATACGACCACCATTTACTTGTAGATGTTCTGTTAAGCCTGGGAGGGTAGTTACATCAGAGACCACGTGGCCTTGGCCGTAATGCCCAACAGACTGCCTTCTGGCCCGGTACCGAGTTTGCCGTGCCAATGTAGCATGCCTGTCCTGGGCACTGCCATGTGTTAGTGCTAGCTGTGAACAAAAGAAACCCTGTTGCCTCTGGTGCTTACTCACTTTCAAGAGGGAAGATGGAAGAAACAATCAAATAAGGGACAGGTGCGTAGTTAAATCAGAGCAGTGGAGACCTGTCAGATACATGGGGTGAGGGAAAGAGGGGATTTTCGGATCACTTCCATTTTCAGCTCCAGTGATTTTTATTAACCTTCTTTGTGTTTCAGAGGGACAAGAGATCAGTATTTGTGGGGAATCTCCCGTACAGTAAGTGTTAAATAAAGTACTCATTTATCATTAAAATAACAGGAAAATAACAACTGAGTAGTAACTTAGTGTTTTGCTTTAAGACAACTTGGAAAAGTGTAGAGTGTAACTTGACTAATTTTCGTGGGGCTTGCTATATTAACTATATTACATTAACTTGCTGTATCATTAAACAGCTCCAGCTTTCAAAGGCCATTCTGTTTTTACTTGTGCTCTGGTTGAATTTGTTTTTAGAAGTGGAAGAATCTGCAATTGAGGAACACTTTTTGGACTGTGGGAGTATTGTAGCGGTTAGGATTGTGAGAGACCCAGCCACTGGAGTCGGCAGAGGCTTCGGCTACGTGCTCTTTGAGGTATGGGAGACTCGTGCATTGTCACTGTCCATTGAAATGTGCTGGAGGGGTTGTCCCTGCTGTTTCATCTCTCAGACATAACTGTCACCGTCACCTTCAAATTCCGTCTTCAGGAAACTAAACTCATAATCTGCCATATTAGAGTACTCTTCCTGTAACCGCACCTCATCAAAAGACGTTCTGCTTCCCTCTTTCTCCACACTGATGTTATGAAATAATGTTTCAGATATTGGACATGAAAAGTATTAAGTCTCTGAATTTCCACTTTCCATAAAATGGAGAAAAGAATTGACCCGTTGGCACAGGTAGAAGAAAATCTTGGTCTTTGTACAAAATTAGTTATATTTAGTTTACAAAATATTAACCAGCGTATCATGCCTAATAATACTAGAACATACATACTATGAGAATATTCATAATGCCTGATGGCACTTAAGTTTTTCTCCCTTCTGCAAGTACCCGTTAATACATTTCCTTTCAGTTTTTTCTGTGCCTTCTTTTTTAAAGTTGAACTTCCATCTGTGAACATAAAATTTTGCAACCTGCTTTGTGTTTTCTGTTGTATAAGTATGTTCCTTTGAGTGATGTAACATAATTTATACTGTCTTTTCCCTAATGTTTCTCAAATGTTGGAAATTTGCAGTGTTCTCTATTTTTCCCTGTAATGATGAAATTGCGGTGTTTTTTTTTCCTTCAAATGTTTGTGTGCAGTTTGTGATTGCTTTTTTTTTGGATAGATCCCCAGGCCTATTACTGACTAGGTCAAGATAAATGACCATGTTTAATACTCTTGATATGTATTATTACCAGTCAGCTTTTGAGAAAGGTTGTCACAGCCTTTTGTTGCCATCGTTAATGCATTGTAGTGTTTCTCTGTTGTCTACTATTTTTTTAAGGTTTATTTATTTATTTATTTATTTTGAGAGAGGGCTCGAGTGGAGGAGAGGCAGAGAGGGAGAGAGAGAATACCAAGCAGGCTCCTGCTGTCAGCACAGAGCCTAATGCCAGGCTCTATCCCACGAACTGTGAAGTCACGTCCTGAGCTGAAACCATGAGTTGGCTGCTTAACCGACTGAGCCATCCAGGTACCCCTCTGCTGCTGTAATTACTTGATAAGTTCGTAAAGTCCTTTAGCAAACATCTCATGAATATTCAGGGTTGTTAGCATCTAGTGGTTCTGTATTAGGACAAAAGAGTAATAGAATTTGGGATCTAAATGGGATCCTGCAGGAGCACCTAGGGGGCTCAGTCAGTTAAATGTCCCAACTGCTCTGACAGCATGGAGCCTGCTTGGGATTCTCTCTCTCTCTCTCTCTCTCTCTCTCTCTCTCTGCCCTTCCCCTGCTTGCTCTCACGCTTTCTCTCAATAAATATTAAAAGAAAAACAAAAAACAATTCTGCAAGACATCTAGTTCAGCATTTCAGACACTGAAAGGGAGTTCCCTTCTCTCAAGTCAGCTAACACAGTGCAGCTTTTGCAGAAAGAGCCTGTGACAAGAGAGGCTGATTGGTTTAAAAGACTGCATGTGACTGATCTAGTTGGTTGGAACTCCATTTTACAATGAGAAAAATGAAGTCTGTTGGATTGTGACTTACCTAATTATGTGACAAGGCAGCTGAGTGCTTCCTGGGAAGAAACCTGTGAGGAGCATGATTAAAACGAGACTACCGGCCCAGCCGCTGAAACCCGTGGGGTTGCACTTCTTGGATGTCAAAGTGGGAGGGGCATTTATCTGTGCAAGTTTGAAAATTCTCCTAATCCACTAAAGTCACAGTTGTACTAGTGTCTTTGCAGGGGGCTTTCTGGTGGAAATTAATATATTGATTTTTATTCCAGAATACAGATGCTGTTCATCTTGCTCTGAAGTTAAATAATTCTGAACTGATGGGAAGGAAACTCAGAGTCATGCGTTCTGTCAATAAAGAAAAATTAAAGCCAAATTCAAATCCCAGTTCGAAGAATGTCGGTAAACCTAAGCAGGGACTTCATTTCGATTCAAAAAATGTAGGACATTCTAAAAGTTTGTTTATTGGAGAAAAAGCTGTTCTCCTTAAGAAGAAAAAGAAAGGGCAGAAGAAAATTGGACGGACTAAGAAACAGAAAAAACAGAAGTAACAATCCGAAGGTTATTTTGCTCCCACTGAGTACTCGTAATAAAAGTGTGGTAAACTCATGTATCAAGTTGCAGAATTTTATATGGATGGTGCGTGTGAAACGTGGGAACATTTTTAGTTTATTCACATTGTGATGGCACCTTTGAAGCGTTTGTTTTAAGATGTAAGCAGATTAGTCACCAGTGATTATGAGATGGTATGAGATGATGTTAGACTTAAGGTAAACATTTAGAATTTTAGTGGCTATGTATTAGCGTATGATAGAAATATGTAATTAACACTTCAGATGGTTGTTTCAAGAATTACTTGGGATGAGACTAAAAGTGAGTAAATTTAAAATGTATATATGTATGCACACGTTGATACCAATTGGATCTAGATAGGTAGGAATACTGATCTAATACAAATAACAGTCCCAAAGAAGAAGGGTTTGAAGGGCTCTTGTGTTACAGCCACTAAATTTTTTTCCCCTTTCTCTTGAACTTGTGAAAAGTAGAGTTCTGGGTTTTTATTTTAATTCATCAACATAGTAATAAACTAACCAAAGAATATTATATGAAATATTGCTTTGATTTCTTATTCTTAACCGGTAATTAAACTCGCTATTGAAGTCCTTGGTAAATTGTCTACAAAGCAGATCTCTACTTTCATTTCTGTTTCTCAATTTGAAAAATACTCTCCCAGGAAAACTTGTGATTCTTAAATTAGTGTCATGCAGTAGAATGAAATGAAACAATCTTTCCAAAAAATCCTGTTTAAAGGATATTTTCTGATAAAATACGGTAATTAGGCCACAAAGTGTAAAGTTCAACAAGAGGAGAGAATACCATTGTATTGCCTTGGGGCTGAAGCTTGTGCTATAGCTGTTGCCCATCTCACAGATCTTACTTACCCAGCTGCGTCTACATCCAGGAGGGAGGGGGGTGGGAGAAATCCAGGGATGCCGATCTGAGGCAGGCGGAATCAGTGATGCAGGTGTCATGGCACTTAGGTGGAGAAGGGGATTGAGGGACAGTGAGTTATTACTGATTATTTTGAAAATCCCTTCTTGTGGTCATAGCACCAGGGAAACCTAATGATCTTTAAAATGTAATTTGTAGAAATCAGAGCTCTATTTTACTGTATCCAGAGACTGGGTATTTTATGCTTAGTATCCCCTATGGTGCTTAGAATCTGGTTTTTTGTAAGTATGGTTCAGTAAATACTTCATACTTGATCATCTTGAGCATTTTTGCATATTTTACCAGTTAAAGTTGTATAAAGATGCATCTCCTATACTGGGGCACCTGGGTGGCTCAGTCGGTTGAGCATCTGACTTCAGCTCAGGTCATAATCTCACAGTGTGTGGGTTCGAGCCCTGCGTTGGGCTCTGTGCTGGCGGCCTGGAGCCTACTTCGGATTCTGTGTCTCCCTCTCTCTCTCTGCTCCTCCCCTGCTTGCACTCTGTCTCTCTGTCTCTCTCTCTCTCTCTCTCTCTCTCTCTCAAAAATAAGCAAACATTAAAAAAAATTAAAAAGAAAAAAAGATGCATCACCTATAGACCAGATAGAACTATCACTGTAGATGTAGACTATATGTAACATATATTTTTATGGTGTATATCTTATAGTGTATATTGGTGTTTATTATGTAAAATTCAGTGTATACATAAATACATAATTTTAGTCTTTAACACGGGGTGCTCCTTTTGGTCTTTAGGTTTTTGTGTAAAGAGCCATGGACTGCAGTGTAAGGGCATCTGGTTCTTGACCCACCTCTCTGTATGACCTTGGACAAGCCTCTCAGCCTCTTTATCTAAATATCTTGATGGATGAAATAAGGGGCTTTAACTTTACTCTGTGACCAGTACACAGATGGATATATTTAACTGACATGAAAGTTTTACATGACATTACTGGTCATTACTATACATGTCATTTTCTGATATTTAAATTCTATTTTTTAAAAACACCAGTTGTGGGATGCCTGGGTGGCTCAGTCAGTTAAGCATCATCCGACTTTGGCCCAGGTCACAATCTCCCAGTTTCCTGAGTTCCAGCCCCCTGTCGGGCTCTGTGCTGACAGCTCAGAGCCTGGAGCCTGCTTCGTATTCTGTGTCTTCCTCTCTCTCTGCCCCTGTCCTACTCATGCTCTCTCTCTCTGTCTCTCAAAAATAAATAAACATTAAAAAAAATTAAAAACACCAGTTATGATCCACTAAGGGTATTCCACAACCCGCTAATGATCTCACAAACAAGTGCATAGGGGATTCCAGGCTGTTTCTATTTTAGGATTCTATGCTTGCATTTTACAACAGGTGTTTTAGAATGTAGAATGGTTAAGGAATAAAGCACGGATGTTGCTCTAACTGTACTTTGTATAAACATGTTGCCTGGTATATTGAACCTCATAGTAGTGACCTGAACATTTACACCATGTTTACTATGCACAACACAGGAATAACTCTTTGTTCATTCCGGAGTCATAATCTAATGGCCGTGTAGTCTGTTCAAGTTTTCAAGAGAGGAAAGTTCTAGGCCTCATGTCATCTGTGTGGCCTTGGACGAGTCTTTTCTGTTCCAACACATCTGAGGCTCAGGATATACCTCTTAACAGCTGAGGGTCACTGGCAAATTTTGGAACAGGAAAAATCAGAACGTATGTGTGCAGCACATAAGGAAAAGCTTTTTGTGTTATTCTCTTGTGTGTAAATCTCAATTACTATCTTTGGTACATAATGCATCTCCATACCCTTCCCTCTCTACCCAAGTCCAGGTAATGCATACATAACTTTGGTCCTATTTCCGGTCTTGCATTGGGGTATCAAATTCATCATCACTTAAGCAAAAGGGCTTTCCTGAATTCCTAAGTTAGGTTAGGGGCTCTAGCCCTAACCTTGCATAAGTACCCTTACAATAACTTCTGACACCAACGACCCAGAGTTAGGCCAAACTTCGTAGGTTGAGCACAGTCTCCCACAAGACTGCCTTCAGACAGCAGACAAAAGTTGGGGGGCGGGGGTTGTGTCTCCAGATCACTCTCTTATGACCAGCTTGCTGCTAGTTTGGGGGTTCCCACTACCACCTCACATTCAATAATTGGCTATAAGGACTGAACTCAGGAACATGGTATACTTAATTTTTAAAAATTTTATTTATTTAATCTCTACACCCAACATGGGGCTGGAACTCACAAGCGGAAGATCAAGAGTCCTATGCACCCCTGACTGAGCCAGTAAGGCACCCCATTATGATTACAGTTTTATTATAGCAGAAAGAAAGAAAGAAGAAAGAAAGAAAGAAAGAAAGAAAGAAAGAAAGAAAGAAAGAAAGAAAGAAGAAAGAAAAGAATGAGAGAAAAATAAAGGAAAAGAAAGAAAAAAAAGAAGAAAAAAAGAAAGAAAAAGAGAAAGAAAGAAAGAAAAAATACAAACAAACCGGCCAAAGGGAAAGACGCACAGGGAGAGGTCTGGGAGAGTCCCACAGATGAAGCTTCTGTTGTCCCCTCCCTATGGAGTCAGAACACCTCACCCTCCTAGCACATGGCACATTGGTGTAGAATTACACAGTGTATTGTCAACATGGGAGGCTCACCTGCTTCTGGGTCCTGAGTATTTATTTGGGTTTCATTATGTAGACCATTTCAATCTTCAGCTCGCCTCTGCTCCAACCCCCTGACCTTCCCAGAG
The DNA here is from genome assembly GCF_028749965.1 of Puma concolor. Lineage (NCBI taxonomy): Eukaryota > Metazoa > Chordata > Mammalia > Carnivora > Felidae > Puma > Puma concolor. Next base: position 13,518,941 of record NC_141677.1, read on the forward strand.
GTAGGGGTGGTATTACCTGGATCAAAGCCTCAACCCTCTAACCACATGGTTGGTCTTCCTGGCCTGGCTAGCCCCCATCAGAGTGGACTCCTTAGCATAAACTGCCAGGGCTCACCTTGAGTAAGAGACATCGCTGTCACTCCCAGGGTTCAAGAGGCCCTCTTTCTATGACTGGGGACAGAGGCAGCCACATTCTTATGACACAACCCTGAAGGTCCCTTCTCTCTTCTACCCCTCTCAATTTATAGTTATTTAATGTCTTCCTAACCAAGGTTTTGTGTCTTTAAACTACTATATATAATGTTTCCAGTGATTATAAGACAACTCATGTTTTCAATTTTCTTTCACCTTTTTTTAGATCAATTCCTTTTTCTTTGAAAATTTTTATCACACAAAATAATGTTCTGAATATACACTATTTAGTTTTGTAAGTTTCTTCCAGTATGTTTACATAGTATATAAACATTAGGCAAATAATACTGGACCATTTCACTATGCTCAAAGTTTAAATTTTCATTCATCCCTAAAATTTTATGAACATCCCATGTATTACACTTTATTTCTAATCCTGAGCGTGTGGCTATTTAGCATCCCATGTTATTTCATTTTTTAAACTTGTTTTATTTATTTTTTTAAATTTACATCCAAATTAGCATACAGTGCAACAATGATTTCAGGAGTAGTTTCCTTAGTGCCCCTTACCCATTTAGCCCATCCCCCCTCCCACAACCCCTCCCACAGCCCCTCCCATAACCCTCAGTTTTCTCCCCCTCCCTGTTTTTATATTATTTTTGTTTCCCTTCCCTTATGTTCATCTGTTTTGTCTCTTAAACTCCTCATATGAGTGAAGTCATATGATTTGTCTTTCTCTAATTTCACTTAGCATAATACCCTCCAGTTCCATCCATGTAGTTGCAAATGGCAAGATTTCATTCTTTTTCGACTCCATGGTCTATACCACATCTTCTTTATCCATTCATCCATCAATGGACCTTTGGGCTCTTTCCATACTTTGGCTATTGCTGATAGTGCTGCTATAAACATCAGGGTGCCTGTGTCCCTTCGAAACAGCACACCTGTATCCCTTGGATAAATCCCTAGCAGTGCAATTGCTGGGGTCATAGGGTAGTTCTATTTTTAGTTTTTTGAGGAACCTCCATAATGCCTTCCAGAGTGGCTGCACCAGCTTGCATTCCCATCTTTCATCTTTTTTATTCATTGTTTTTCTAGGAACCAGCGAAATTTTCTTCCAAGGTTATACTGTAATATTCATTCAACCCTGAATCACTAGATTATGTTGCTCGCTGTACAGCATATTGTGACAACTTGAAAAGCAAGTTCAGTTCAATTCAAACGAGTCACAGGTTGTCTATATTACACAACAGTAACACGAAGCATTTGTCACCACTCCCTTCCATCTTTGGCACAAGCAAAGAAGTCAGCTACAATCTTTTGAGTATGTGACTGACGGCCACGCGCCGCCTTCGCGACGTCACGCTCAGCGGCTCTACCGGAAGTGCGAGGTCACTCGCAATAACGCTGACACCACCGCACATCCCGCCCGGAGGCGCCTAGGCGACTGCGTTTAGGCCCCCTGCGCAGGCGCAGAAGCGGCTCCGGCGCTGCTCTTCAGGCACTGCCGCGGACACGCCCGAGGGCCTCGCAGGCTGGGGCCGGAAGTGCGTGCTCTCGGCCTTTCCGCGTCCCTCGCGGCGAGCGACAGGTCGCAGCGGCGCGGTCCGCTGTGAGGGTTCTCGGCCAACTGCTTCTACGCGGGGCCCGACGCCGCGGCGCTCGCTCCTGCTCCTCGGTCGAGAGAAGATGGTGGGCCGGAACAGCGCCATCGCCGCCGGTGTCTGCGGGGCTCTTTTTATCGGGTATTGCATTTACTTCGACCGCAAGAGACGAAGTGACCCCAACTTCAAGAACAGGCTTCGAGAACGTGAGTGGGTCCCCTCGGCACGGGGCCTGCAGCCTCTCCCCGCCTCCGCCTGCTTGCTCCTCGCTACCGCGCGCGGGGGTGTGGGGGGTGTCGGGGGTGCGGGGGGCGTCGGGGGTGCAGGGCGGCCGCGGGCCTCCCAGGCGGAAAAAGGCGGCGGCGCCGGCTGCGCGCTCCCGGTGCCGCTTCTGCCTCTGGGGCTCCGCATGATTGCCTCCATTTTGGAGGGACGATTTTTCCCATTTTATCTTCCCCAAACATTTGCCGTATGAATGCACTCTGGTTTGTGTTATGATTGGCGGGGGGGGGGGGGGGGGTTCCTTTTGCAGTTCACCTGTTTAAACCTCTATTCGTAACTGGAGAGTCGTGTGATTTGTATTTTGCGAAATTGTGCTTGAAACTTGGCTCCGCAAATGCACCCGTATCGCTGCTGCATTCTTAAACCCTCTTGGTAGCTTTCCTGAAAATGCTTCCAAGATATGAGTGAATGCTATAGAAATTGCAGGGGAGTCCAAAGGGCTGCGCTTCTCCTGTGGCTCAGTCTTATTTCATACCTGCGACATCTTTTACGAGACATTTACAACGAGGGAGGTCGTGCCACCAAAACCTTTGTGATCTTTGAATTCCGAAGGCCTCCAAGAGTAAATTTGTAGCAATAAGAAATATTTTTGTAACTTTTCTGGGTTGTTCAGTCAAAACGCTTTCTAAAAATTAAAGCCCAGAATGTAGGAAGAAATGATTAGTCTATTTCACACTTACTGTTTGATTAAGCTGTAGCAGGTTGTCTCAGGTGTTCAGTGCCCCACGTGGCTAGTGACCTGCCCTCTTGGGGCTAGAAGATGATCTTGTACCATCTACAATATGACACCTAATTCCAGCTGTCTTCTGTTTTAGGAGGGAAGGGATACAGAGAATTTATTTTATTTACAGTTAGATAGATGGGGAGGGTGCCATTTTGGATTCAGAAACTCAGTTTTCCAGGCCCAGGTTAGTTACACATCAGCTGCATAATTTGGGCTTTCCGAATCTTAATTTTCTTAGTTGGTAAAATCAGGTGATGCCACCTGCCCCTGGTTGTTCTTGTGAAGATTGAGATGTTTGAAGTGCCCACCATCATTCCTGACCCAGAGAAAGCCCCTCTGCAAAGGCTGGCCGTAAACATTCACTAGAAATTCAGATTATTTTCTTGTAGTTTCCATTTCAGTAATAGTTGGAGGCATGGTGGTGGTGGTATGGCTACAGAGCTCTATAAAGAGTAGTAGATTAATCCTTTCTTACTTTGGAAACACTGCAATCCTATTAGAAACCTTGAGAAAACTAATTTTTGGCTGAAGAAATCACAAAAGCCGTCCTTTTAGACAAATTGAGAGATTATTTTCATAATCCCTTTTCCATCATCTTCAATCCACAATTTTTTTTCTAGCATTAGCAATGGTCTACACTGATCTCAGTGGTCAGTTGAATTATTAGCTGAGTAACCTTGGGCAACCGACTTAAAGCTTTAGTGTCCCTCTTCTGTCAAATGTTATAATACATACGGAGTTTAGTACAGTCCCTGGCACATGGTAACTGATAGATGCTAGAGATTGTTTATGAATGTAATTATTATTTGACATTTTCTTTAGGAAGTAAAACTTACATTCAGAGTAATTCTGCAATCTGTAAGTTCCTGTTTTATGTGTATTTTTAAAAGTAGATAAAGTCTCTTTTAACTTGTTAGGTTTACACAGTAGCACTTGGGACTAATTTCTAGTAAATACTGAGTCAAGGGCTGAATTTGCTTGCTGAATGTGTAACTCCCATGATTTTTCAGGCCCTTACCATCTTTCCCTTTATCATAGAGATAGTATTATGTACTGATAAGGTGACAATTAAATGGTCTCAAGAAACTAAAGCTAGAATCTTACCGGTAGAAATTTAAAGGAACTAATCCGTCTTAAAATTGGTAATTGTATCAGTCAGACATGCAACGACAATCACTCCTCTCCATCCTATTAAAAAAAAGCAACTATAAGATTGGATAGTAATGGAAAACAAGTTCCTCTCTACTGGGTTTCGTTATTTTTGTCATTTTTCATAAATTCTGGCTTAGCAAACTGGATGTACCTGTTTATTCCACAAACTTGCCTTGTTCATTTCTGAGGTAGAGGTAGAGAAGGTAGAGGAGGGACAGTAGAGTTGTTCTGCAAACTGAGAAGGCACTTTGAAACTGGAAAATCAAGCAGGTGACCCCATGGGTTTACAGTTTCATTCAGCATAACTTAACGGGGGTGGGGGGAGTCAGATGGTGATCCGGCTGCAGATTTTCCCCCGCAAAGTCCAGACCTTCGTCCGCAGATTTTATAGAGTGAAGAGACTAGCAGAAGAGCATTGTTGCAAGATCGAAGGGTTCGCATGCATCTCAAAGCGTTTGCATTGACCTAAATGACAGCTAACCTTTAATTATATATTGTGGCACTACGTGTGCGTCAGGAAGGAGAAAGACTATGTTCTCTCTCTCAGATTCGTGGGGGGGCCAAGAAAAAGCCTTCCCCAGTCCTCACCTTGGGCCTTTCTGAGGCACGTGCATTAATCTCCAAGGGTCCAGGAACACACAGTCCCAGGAGAGGTCATCCAGTGAGCTTGAACAAGACGGAAGGCCAAAGATGGAGTCAGTATTGTCGCCACTCTTAACGACTTCTCGCCAGCATATAGAGGCAATACAGAGTAGTGTTTGAGTACACACGTTCTGAACTTCAGCTGCTTGCTTTTGAATTGCCCCTCCGCCAGTTATTAGTTGTGACCTTGGTAAATTTTCTCAAGTGGAAATGCTAATCATACCTGTCTTAGTGTTCCTGAGGAGTAGGTAAGCCAGTTGATACTTAGAATAGTGTCTGGCGTGTGGCATCTAAAACTTACTGAGTGCTTACCCTTCACATCTGAGTGTTCCTTTGTCTTCATGTCTGGCTCTTCTGTGCAGTCTTCCACTCCTCTTCTGGTCGTGGCAATCTCCTTCCAGCACTGGTGATGTTTAGTAATTACTTGATATAGTATGGTATTCATTATTTTCTGCCTAAAGACAGACACACGGGGGACGGCTGGGTGGCTCAGCAGGGGTGGCTCGGTTGGTTAAGGGTCCCACTCTTGATTTTGGCTTAGGTCGTGATCTCACACTTCCTTGAGATCTGAGCCCTGCCTGACAAGGTGGAGCCTGCTTGGGATTCTCCCTTCCTCCCTCTTCCCCCTCCCCCGTTTGTGTGTGCGCATGTGTGTACTCTCTCTCCCTCAAAATGAATAAACATTTAAAAAAAAGAAAAAGGGCTGTCTTCACTTGATCTTAGCCAAAAGGCCAGGAAGCGATGGACTGTCTTCAAGTTTACATACAAGATCAGCTTATTTAACCTATATTGTTTTGTTGACACTGCTAGAATTGTATTTAAGTCTTAGAGTTGTAGCACTTTAGGTACACTGGGGGCTAGAGTTGGCAAGAGCTACTGGTGTGGTTAAACCCAGTTTGTAAGGGGAGATAAGAAATTTCCTGGACCACAGTAAATTAACCCATCTCCCTGCAGTTAGGCAAACAGGTCACTACCTCTTCAGTCATGCACTGATTAGACTTGGATTTATAGAACACTAAGGTTTTCAGAGGACATTTGCTTGTCTTTTATGGCTTTTGTTCCTCGTAGTAGTAAGATTAAACATGCCTTATCTTTGCAGAGTTAAGAGATTTATTTGCCAAAGATCACCCACATAATAAGCATTTGAGTCTTACCTTTCTTAGCTCTGCCACAGTCTCCATGTTACCGGTAGTTTTAATGATTAGTAATGCAGCATGGCACAACTCCTAAGCTGAGGAGCTGGTGTCGAACTATCTCGGTACCACATGCATACTGAGGTCGTTCATTACCAACTCCTCGTGTGGCACGTGATAAACCGGACACAGTTAAGAAATATTTTACGTGCATTAACTCATTTAATCTTCACAAGAACGCTGTGAAGCATGTACTGTTCTGGACCAGTTTTACATCCGGAGAAAGTGGGGTACGGGTTCCTGTAACTTGTCCTGGGTCACACTAGTAGCGAGAAGAGCTGGGGTAGAAGCAAAGCTAGTGCTTCCTCTGTGCTAACACTCCTTCATGTGGAGTATATAATTAAATAGCAATTTAAAATACCGTTGGTGTCCTTTATTGATTTGGCTTAAGGGTTGACTAACTGATGATTAAGATTTTAAACATCACTTGCTTCTGAGATAGGTAGTATTGCCTTTTCATATCAAAAACAAGACAAAACAAAACAAAACAACTTCCAGAGTGTAGGCAGAAGTTTTTTTCTTTTATTTTTTTTCCAGTGTTTAATTTTGAGAAAGAGACAGAGTGTGAGCATGGGAGGGGAGGGCGGGGGGAGACACAGAATCTGAAGCAGGTCCCGGGCTCTGAGCTGTAGGCACAGAGCCCCACAGGGGGCTTGAACTCATGAACTGTGAGATCATGACCTGAGCTAAAGTCAGACGCTTCACCGACTGAGCCACCCAGGCTCCCCAGCAGTGGTTTTTTTCCTTAACCAGCCAGCAGTAGTTAAGAATTTTGCAGTGCATTTCTGAACACTGTCTTCTTACCCCCTCTTTTTTCCCATTTAGGAATGTCAGATAGCTTTCAGCATGCAGTGAAGATTAAATCTGTTATATTTCAGTTATAATACGTTCTAACAGCAGTGGCTTAATTCTTGCTTGTGTTTCATGTCCTGTATAGGCGGGGGGGGGGGGAGGGGGGCGCTTGCTCTGCTTGTGGTATTTAATTAATCAGCTCTTACAACTGTCTGTCTTGAAAATTGCTGATCTTGGTGCCCCAGAGGGAAGGAAAAAGCTCTTGCTCAGAAATGTCACATTGTCCGTAGCTCATTGACCAGAACTATTTATAAGACCTTGACAAATCACAAGGAGACAGGAGAATATAGGAGAGCCCTACTCAGGGATGTTTTGCAAATAGCATATATGACTGTCACAGCAGTTTGACTTCTTTTGATTCCCATTTTAATGATGATAAAGTGAAAATATTCCATGTCTTGCAGGACGAAAGAAACAAAAGCTTGCCAAGGAGAGAGCTGGACTTTCCAAGGTAATACTTAATCTGTTTTTTTGTTTAGGTTGTATAATATACTTCATACCTCACTTGAAATGTGTATTTTGAGAAAGCTAGTTGATAACAGGCGTTGATTTTTTTATTTTAAAATACAATTTGTTGTGGGGCGCCTGGGTGGCACAGTCGGTTAAGCGTCCGACTTCAGCCAGGTCACGATCTCGCGGTCCGTGAGTTCGAGCCCCGCGTCGGGCTCTGGGCTGATGGCTCAGAGCCTGGAGCCTGTTTCCGATTCTGTGTCTCCCTCTCTCTCTGCCCCTCCCCCGTTCATGCTCTGTCTCTCTCTGTCCCAAAAATAAATAAACGTTGATAAAATACAATTTGTTGTTTCTCGGAATAGTTAAGTCAGTTCAACTGCAGATTATCCGGTCCATCATTATTTCCTCCCTGTTGTCCCTAACCGCAGACAGTTTATTACATGAGCAATATTTAAGGGGCAATAAGATGATACTCTCCAGAAAACAGTTCTACCAAAAGGTTCAAACTTTCTCACTCAGCTGCTTCAGAATAATACAATACAACATTAATTATTAATTTTCCTTTGTTCAGCTTCCTTTAAAAGAACCACATGTTATTTGTTTTCAGAAGTTATATAGGATTATTCATAGCCTCTGATCCAGAATCCCACCGTGTGGCACATTTTTACCTTGATGTAATATGTACATATAGATATAAATCTTTCTACTTTTTTCTTTTCATAGATCCTGTGTTCATGATTATTTTTAATGACTACATAGGTTTCTCTGCTTGATAAAAAAATGTTCTGTGACATGTGTAAGTCAAGTAAGTAAATGTTAGTCATTGCACATATACCTCATATACCTTTTCTTTTTTATTAGAATTAGTTCCATTGCTTGGATTCCCAGGACTTGGACTACTGGATCAGTAGTGGTTCTTTTTAAAGCAAGTTGGAAAAAAAGAAAAAGAAAAGAAAAAAATACCAAGTTGGAGCAAGGAAAAATGAAATCCATAACTGTTATATTTTGTTGTTGTGATACAATTGAGTAATCCCAACATAGCTAAAAGACTGGACGTGATGATAGGGAAGTGAAACTGAGAGGTGGCCCCTTTGTTCCATTATGTCCAGACTCCCTTTCTGAAATACGTAGTATGTTCATAATATTTCAGTAACCTTTTTTGTCTCGACATGAGAAAGTAGGTTAGACACATGCACCCTGTGTATTTTCAGATTCAGGTGTAATCACATTCTTGCCTGTGTTGGGCTGGTTGATGAAAGATGCCTCTACTTTCAGAAATTTAAATTTTTTGTGTGTTTGTTGGTAATGAGAATGTATAGAAGTCAGGAATCAAAAACTCCCAGTAATAGAAGTCTAGGTTTTTAAATAAAACAGGCCTTTTTTTTTTTTTTTTTTTTTTTAGGTTTATTTATTTTGAGAAAGAGCATGAGCAGGGGAGGGTCAGAGAGGGAGAGAATCCTAAGCAGGCTCTGTGCTGTCAGTTTGAGGCCTGATGCGGGGCTTGAACTCATGAATCGTGAAATAATGACCTGAGCCAAAGTTAAGAGTCAGATGCTTAACTGAGCCACCCAGGTACCCCAAAACAGGACTTTTTATTTTTATTTTTATTTTTTATTTTATTTATTTTAATTTTTTTTTTAACGTTTATTTATTTTTGAGACAGAGCATGAACAGGGGAGGGGCAGAGAGAGAGGGAGCCACAGAATCTGAAACAGGCTCCAGGCTCTGAGTGGTCAGCACAGAGCCTGACGCGGGGCTCGAACTCACAGACTGTGAGATCATTACCTGAGCCGAAGTTATATGCTTAACCGACCAAGCCACCCAGGCACCCCAAAACAGGACTTTTTAATAATAGGTTTACATTTTTTGAAAAGACAAGTCCTGGGGCACCTGGGTGGCTCATTCAGTTAAGCAGTTAACCTTTGGTTTTGGCTCAGGTCAGGGTTTGTTGGTTTGAGTCCCGCATGGGGCTCTGTGCTGACAGTGCGGAGCCTACTCGAAATTCTCTCTCTGCTCCTCTGTCCCTCAAAATAAACAAACTTAAAAAAAATAATAAAGAGGTAAGTCTTATAGCTAGTGGCGTTATGTATTACCGTAGTCTGATAATATGTAACAAACTACAAAACCAAAAACTTAAGTAAAGCTACTTATTAACAGTTTGTGTTAGCAGAGAAATTAGGAGTAGCTCAGATGTTCAACAAACAGATTGTGATTATGCAATCCTGTATTTCTCCATGGAATAGTCTCCTACCATTTACATGCAGTCTTTTAGATGGATGTAAAATCTATTCAAAATAATGGATCAGAGGAATAGTTGGTTATAGTTATATAAAAACGTATAATAATGGGGATCAAAATTGTGTAAATAGTAAATTGCATATTTTATGGTATAGATAATTGTAGTCTTCATTTTTTTAAGTTTGATGCACAGCTTTCTAAGAACTGTTCTAATTTCAGTTTAATCAGTAAGGTTTTTTTTGCATTCATTTAAATGTAGATACTAAACTGTAATGCTTGTGAGTATTGAAGAGTAAATTTATCATTTTTTATAATGAGCTCTTCAGTTTTTTGTTCTTTTGTTTTTAGTGCAATGATTTTCTGTGTATTGGTTATATTCCCAGCATAATTTTGGTATCATGTATTAAATGTTCTGTTTCCAAACAGTTACCTGACCTTAAAGATGCAGAAGCTGTTCAGAAATTCTTCCTTGAAGAAATACAGCTTGGTGAAGAGTTGCTAGCCCAAGGTAATAATCATTAAAAGACTAGGAAATTAGAATTCCTCACACTAATACAAATCTGTGGTGGTAAGGGACTTTTTTGTGTGTAGTACGTACAGCAGCTGTTAAGAAAGGTATTCTAATATTTCATGACAAGTCACTTAATAATGGGAGGATTATTTTATGTAAGACTGACTCTTGGGGCACCTGGGTGGCTCAGTTTAAGTGTCTGACTCTTGATTTCAGCTCAGGTCATGAGCCCTATGTCCGTCTGCACACTGTGCATGGAGCCTGCTTAAGATTCTCTCTGCCTTTCTCCTCACCTAGTGCGTGTGCACTCACTCTCTTTAAAAAAAAAAAAAAAAAAAAAAAGGAAAGAAAATTGGCTCTAGAAGTGAATACTTGCTGTGGGTTATCCTTGTCCATAATATGTTTTGAGTGAATTTTAAGTTTACTTGATACATGATACAGAGAATATAGTAAGTAATCTTTACAAGTGAGGTATTTTTTAGCAATTTAGAGAATATAGTCCTAATGCAATATATAAATAGTAACTGGAAGAATATGCTTCCTCAGCTTCTTCACCTAATCTTTAGTAGGTCTTTTCCAGTATTTATAGGAAGGAATGGGTCATATAATTCCTGGAGAAGGTTAATTTACCTGTCAGGGTCGCACAGTGAGTTCACGGTGCTTAATTTCAGGACCAGTGAACTGAATCTGATCTAGAGTTTAGGCTTTGTGCATTATGTATTCAACTAAGGATTAAGAGTTCTGTTTGGTAGTTCAGTCAGTTGAGCGCGACTGACTCATTTCGGATCAGGTCATGATCTCGTGGTGTGTGAGATCAAGCCCTGCATGGAGCTCTGTGCTGACAGTGCAGGGCCTGCTTGGGATTCTCTCTCTCCCTCTCTCTCTGTCCCTACCCTGCTCACGCACGTTCTCTCTCTCTCTTTCTCAAATAAGTAAACTAGAAACAAAAGTTCTTTTTCTAAAACATTACTATTATGAAGTTAAAATGCTCACACTGACAAATTGAAAACTATAATTCAGGGGCGCCTGGGTGGCTCAGTCGGTTAAGCGGCCGACTTCAGCTCAGGTCATGATCTCGCGGTTTGTGAGTTCAAGCCCCGCGTCGGGCCCAGTGCTGACAGCTCAGAGCCTGGAGCCTGTTTCAGAATCTGTGTCTCCCTCTCTCTGACCCTCCCCCGTTCATGCTCTGTCTCTCTCTGTCTCAAAAATAAATAAACGTTAAAAAAAAAAAAAAAAAAAAGAAAACCATAATTCAGTAATTTAGAGTCTTAAATGTATTTGTAAATTTTTAGTGTCAAATTACCTTTTATTTCAAAAGTAGCTTTGAAGTAGTAGTTGCTGTCGTTGATAAAAATGGTATCAAGTGTCAAGTTTTTTTTATGCTCATTGCTGTATCTTAGATTTGGATAGTATTGAACTGCACAGTGTAGGTCATTTGTGGTTATTTTACCTGTTTTTATGGAAAGAGATTAAAGGTTTGAGGTGGTGGTGATGTGTTACTTTTGATCACGTTTTCCCCTTCCCAATAATTTCTTTGCTTTGATTTTTTCTTTAAGAAATAATTGTCTTATTTGGATGGTATAGTAGGCTGATAATATTTATAAATCAAAATGGGGGGGCGCCTGGGTGGCGCAGTCGGTTAAGCGTCCGACTTCAGCCAGGTCACGATCTCGCGGTCCGGGAGTTCGAGCCCCGCGTCAGGCTCTGGGCTGATGGCTCAGAGCCTGGAGCCTGTTTCCGATTCTGTGTCTCCCTCTCTCTCTGCCCCTCCCCCATCCATGCTCTGTCTCTCTCTGTCCCAAAAATAAATAAACGTTGAAAAAAAAATTTTTTTAATAAAAAAAAAAATAAATAAAAAAAAAAAATAAATCAAAATGGGAATGGCTTACGAGAAAATAATCTTGGCTTTTTTACCCCAGTTCATTAAGAAACCTGTGAGGTTTGGGGCGCCTGGGTGGCGCAGTCGGTTAAGCGTCCGACTTCAGCCAGGTCACGATCTCGCGGTCCGTGAGTTCGAGCCCCGCGTCGGGCTCTGGGCTGATGGCTCAGAGCCTGGAGCCTGTTTCCGATTCTGTGTCTCCCTCTCTCTCTGCCCCTCCCCCGTTCATGCTCTGTCTCTCTCTGTCCCAAAAATAAATAAACGTTGAAAAAAAAAAAAAAAAAGAAACCTGTGAGGTTTAATCATAGGGTAATAGTAAAGCACTTAAATCCTCATAGGGCTCATTTAAGAGGCTGTATTAAATATCCGAACAGAAAAATCTGCATGGATAGGGATATCTGTGTCTAAGGGTATAGGTTGTATATCGATTCATGCAAACAAATTCTCAGAATTTTTTGTTGATGCTCATAAATATGTCTATCAAAGTTTTCTTCTTTCTCCCAAAATATAAACATTATTTTAAATTACTTATAGTCCAAACTACTAGAGTATAGTGCATTAATTACTTCTATTTGGATTATCTCGAAGATCCATGTGTTGTGGCCATCTGTCTGACTTGAACTGTTAGATCCAGATTGAGAAGGACAGTAACTCATAGTGGTTGAGGGGGAAGGTGAAGGAGGGACAGGGAAGAGTTATTTTTCTTCCCAAGTTCATGTTCCACACTTTAACTCAATACCATACAGAGGGTTACTTAACAACTCTGCCAAGCTGCTTTTTTTCCCAGTGGAAACTACCAGCCCAGCTCAAGGTTGAAGAGTCAGGTGGTTAGAATTAGGGGAAAAGTCAACATCAAAGTAAGCCAAGTGAAGGCATAATTGACTTAGGCAGTAAACTTCATTTCACATGGTCTCCTCCATCTAGGGGTCTTCCATAAGCATATTCTGTTAACTGAGCCAGATCTCATCTTAGGATACCTTGAATGGGCTCAGGTCTACAAACTAGAGAGGAAATGGTTTCATCTGCATTGAATTGCTTTGGTTGGTCATTAACTGTTTGCATTGTTTTTAGAAATATTAGGAGGTGTCTCAGAATCCCCTGTGTTCTACACTAACACTCCAGTAGTAGCTTTATTTCCATTTAATAATCAGAATTAATATCCCCAGGCAACAGTGTAAATTCCCTACATTGCTGTAAATTCAACGGCATGAGGATTCAGTGGCCAAGTGGTGTTTTAATTTCCAAGTTAATGGAGTCATTTGTCCCCTGATGAAAGTCAAAGCCCAGGCTGAAGACCTAAGTCTTAATTTTCTTTTTTATAATTTTTTTTTTTTTTTTTTTAATTTTAGGGAGAACATGAGCAGAGGAGAGGGGCAGGGAGGTTAGGGCAGAGGTGGGGTGGTGGGGGGCGGGGGGAGAGAGAGAGAGAGAGAGAGAGAGAATGAGAATGAATTATAAGCAGGCTCCACGCTTACTGCAGAGCCCGACGTGGGGTATGATCCCACGACCCCTGGGATCATGACCTGCGCCACAATTAAGAGTCAGATGCTCCACTGACCGATCTACTCAGGCACCTCAGTCTTTTGTGTTTTTTATTTTAAATACTTCTTTGTAGAGTTGTACTTTCTTCAGTCTTCAGATTTTCTCAAGTGAAAATGTTAAAGCAGGCAGTTCCTCTTCATACACCATTCTTCAGTCACTTACTCGGTCATTTTCTTCTTCAGGGTCAGAAAACTTCGCTTACTGGTTTCTTATAGAGGCTGTGACTCCGGAGCAGGCACATGAAAGAGATGCGCAGGGTGGTGGGTGGACAGGACGGGAGTCTTTCGCCGTCCAGATGCACCACCCTCCTAGGGTTTTTTCTGTATCTGCTTGTGATGCCATTCAGATAGTGTAAGCGATTAGTGTAAAGTGAACTTGGACTTCTTTTCCACCTCAGTCCCCAGTCTTCAGTTCTTTCTTCTTATAGAAAAGTACTGTTCCATTGTTAGCAATTTTTAATATGTTGCAGAAATATTCTAAGTCTGTAAACGGTAATATACTTGCATATTTCTGCACTGAATTTCTCCCCTTCTGTGTGTGTTTTGAAGATCCTTTCATATCTGTGCATATGATCTGATTCGTTCTTATTAATGGTTTCATAATACTCACTTATATGAAGGTACCGCAGATTATTTCCAGGCTTTTACTTCTTTGATGATTTTGGTCATGATCACTTGGAAACGTAGTGAAGGCTGTACAGTTGAGTTTTTGACAGAGGCAAACAAAGGCTTTCCGGGTCACGTTACTTTTATGTAAATCTTCCAGGTGAATATGAGAAGGGTGTAGACCATCTGACAAATGCGATTGCAGTGTGTGGACAGCCACAGCAGTTGCTGCAAGTGTTACAGCAAACTCTTCCACCGCCAGTGTTCCAGATGCTTCTGACCAAGCTTCCGACAATTAGTCAGGTGAGAATTTGAAATGTTAACAAAAGTGAGTAGAATATAAAAAAAGAAATGTTTTAGGGACATGGACTTTTAAAAATTAGTGAAACCATAAAGGCCATTCTTACTGTTACAAAGAAAAATTAGTCTAGTGAACATGATGAAATTCTGAAACTCTTTCTTGGGATGAAATCAGAATTGGAGATACCCGTGCTTGAAAATGGTCTTCCCCTGATAACATTTGAGTGAGTGGTCATAAGATCTAGTCATTGTGCCCTCTGTGCGGATCAGAAAGTGTGTCTCAGGGGCACGTGGGTGGCTCAGTCAGTTAAGCATCTGACTCTAGATCTCAGCTCAGGTCTTGATCTCAGGGTCCTGAGTTCAAGCCCCACTTTGGGCTCTGTCGTGAGTGTGAAGCCTAGTTCAAACAAAAAAAGAAAGAAGTGCGTCTCATAGTATTAAATCTCAGACCTTGGTATTCACATACCAAAATTCAGGCCCCTCTCACCTACTTTCTAAAAGTAGCTTTCTACCTTCTCCTGTGAGCCCATGCATTCAGTGAAGTGGCCTGGCAGAGGACAGAGGAGCTAAGATGGCACAGCCTGAAACTAGATCATAAAGGATTGTAGATTGCCTCTGACCTCACTTGTCTAAAGGCCCCAGTGCCTCCGCTTTTGCCAAGGTGGGCTTTGAGCTTGGAGCTATTTAACTACATCCTCAAATCTGTATTGAATACAGTACCATTTGTATAAAAGATGACTTATAACTTAAGAGTTGATTAAAATTGCATTCTGTTCATTTTTAATCGTCTCCAGGAACTGAAATGAATCTATTTTTTGGAACAGTTTGTGTATTCATGTGTTAATTCCCAGAGTTGATGTGATTAAAAATTAATAAAATGACTGGTTAGTTCTTCAAACTGATCTTTATTCAACTAGTTGGAGAAGGGACTAGAAAGAAAACAAAGTCCCCAAAGATTTAAGGGAGAGGGTTGAAAAAGCAAAGATTTGGTCTTAAACCTTTTTATTTAGACTAATGTGGCTCCTAGCGTGTCTGTATCAGAATCCTCTTAGAGTGTCTACTCTTGGAAAGGCAGCATAGCGCGGTGCTTTTGGAAGATTGACCTGAGGGTGAGGTCTTTTGAAATGTGGATGAGTTTGGGATGAAGCCTGAATTCCTCTTTATAAAAATGGCCTCCTTTACTTAGTTAACTTATCTCATATTATTTTGACATATTTTCAAATGCTAATTTTGGAAGTACTTTCTTGTATGAGGACTTCGGAGCATTTTCAGGCCAAAAAGGGAAATGTTTGGAGGCTAAGATGACCAGTAAAAAATCAGTATTCTTAGTTTATGTGGGAGTGAAAGAGATCTTAAATTCTTTTTGGTTTTAGTTATATAATTGACCAACCTCTAAAACAGTGCATGTTATTCTTCCTTTATTAACTTGGATTTTGAAATGGGACTGACCGCATGATCATTATTTTCTTTGATAACAGTGTTTTAAGAGTGTTAAATGTTGAAATTGTAGAATGGGTAAACTTTAGCAAGATTTGATTTCTTTGACTGCAGAGGACATCTCCCCTCCCCCCCCCCTTAAAAATTTTTTTGGGAGGTGCCTGGGTGGCTCAGTCGTTTAAACATGACTCTTGATTTCAGCTTGAGTCATGATCTCATGGTTTGTGGGTTCGAGCCCCACATCAGGCTCTGTGTGCTGGTGCGGAGCCCACTTGAGATTCTCTCTCTTTGCTCCTCCTCTGCACATGTGTGCACATTCTTTCTCTCTCTCTCTCTCTCTCTCACAAAATAAACTTGAAAAAAAAATTCTGGTTTTAATTGAAGTGTTGTTGACACAAAATGTTACATTAGTTTCACATGTACTGCTTACTGATTTAACAGGTATACTTTATGGTCTGCTTTTCTCACTGATGTCTCACCACACAACATTGTTAAACGATTGTGGGCTATATTCCCTATGCTGTACTTGTTATTCCCGTGACTCATTCATTCCATAACTCGGAGTCTGTACCTCCCACTCCCCTTCGCTCGCTTTGCCTATGCCCCCTCCCCCACTTCCCTTCTAGCAGTTGCCAGTTTGTGTTTATGGGTCTCTGTTTTTTTGTTCGTTTTGTTTTTTAGATTCCACATATAAGTGAATTCAGATAGTGTTCATCCGTGTCTGACTTAATTCACATAGCCTAATACTTCCATACTGCCGTTAGCAAGATCTCGTTCTTATGGCTGAGTAATAGTCCATTAAATTATATACATGCCACTTCTTTATCCATTCATCTATTGATGGACACATAGTTTGCTTCCATATCTTGGCTATTGTAAATAATGCTGCAATAAACATAGGGTTGTGTACATCTTTTCGAGTTAGTATTTTCATTTTCTTTGGATAAATAACCGGCAATGGAATTGCTGGATCGTATGGTATTCCTATTTAAATTTTTTAAGGAACCTCTTTACTGTTTGCCACAGTGGCTGCACCGATTTACGTTCACACCAGCAGTGCACAAGTGTGCCCTTTTCTCCCCATCCTTGCCAACACTTATTATTTGTCTTCTTGAGTCTAGCCATTCTGACAGGTGTAAGGTGATGCTCCTTGTGGTTTTGATTTGCATTTCCCTGACGATGAATGATGGTGAACCTCTTTGCATGTGTCTGTTGGAAAAATGTCTCTTCAGGTGCTCTGCTCATTTTTAATCAGATTATTAGGTTTTTTTCTTGGTGTTGAGTTGTATGAGTTTTTTATATTTTTTTGATATTAATTCCTTGTTGCATATATCATTTATGAATATCCTCCAGTTCAGTACATTGCCTTTTCATTTTGTTGGTTTCCTTTGCTGTGTAAAAGCTTTTTGTTTTGGTATAGTTGCAATAGTTTATTTTTGCTTTTGTTTCCTTTGCATGAGGACACATGCTTAGAAATATGTTGCTAAGGTCAATGCCCAAGGGATTACGATCTGTGTTTTCTTCTAGTTTTATGGTGTCAGGTCTCATACTTAGGTCTTTAATTCTTTTTTGAGTTTACTTTTGTGTATCGTGTAAGAGTGTTCCAGTTTCATTTCTTTGCATGTAGCTGTCCAGTTTTCCCAGCACCATTTGTTGAAGAGACTGTCTTTTCCCGTTGTATATTCTTGCCTCCTGTAAAGGACATTTAAAAATTAAATTTTTTTTTTCTCTTTCAGAGAATTGTAAGTGCTCAGAGCTTGGCTGAAGATGATGTGGAATGAAAAACCAATATCAACATAATCTCAATTAAAAATATTTTTAAAATCTTAACTCGGAAGATGAGCAGCTCTGGGGGAATAAGGGCAAATAGGCTGGTTATGGACTGTCCTACACTGAAATCTACCAAAGTTAATTTTTACTTTGTGTAGATCCATTTGTCTGTTTTATTTATTTTTCCCAGTGAAAAGTGTATTTTGATAGAAGTCTTTTCATTTTATAAATACACTACGAGTTACCGAAATATCATGGATTTATTTTATTCCTAAAATGTGCAATTAAAATGTACATATAGCGTCACATTTCTTACGTTAAAAACTCTGCCTAGTTTTGAAAGATAGGCCAAGAAAATGTAGGAGAAAGTTGAAGAATGCACGTGTTTTTGTTTTTGTTTTTTTTAAAGCTAGTTCATTTTGTTCTACATAAAAGAATTGGATGGAAACCTGCTTTATCAAAACTAAGCATTAAAATCTTTGAGAGGTCATTTCTTTCCTTTTAATCTCTTAATACGTGAGATGTGCTGCTGTGCTGTATTAACTCACCTCCCTGTGTATTTGTCTTGAAATGTTTTGTTTAAACCAGTGGGCTTAATGTGTTCTGGATATTTATCTCCATGCATTTTAGCTGTATGTAGTTGCAGATAGCACTGGGAATTAGATCTGTGTCATTCTTAATCTAGCCATGTGAGCTTCACTAATTACTGTCTGCCCTCTTTCCTCTTTATAAATGAGGCAGTTGGTCTGCTAATTCAGAGAAGTGTCCCTTTCAGCTTTTAATTCATTTGTTTCTGTTTAGCATCTATTTTCAAATCCACCTTTTCCTGAGGTATATGTTTGTTTGGACAACCAGGCCTTGCATTTTTTTATACTCTGAATTTTGCATGCTTGCCTGACTTTGTATTTTTGAGTTGATTCCCCCCTCACCCCCCACCTTTTTTTAAAGATCTAACTTGTGTTGGTTTTCACCGAAATCCTATGGTTCTGTCACTGTCGTAAATCTGAAACTTAACTTTTAGGTAGCCGGGATGATACGCTTGTAAAATGTTTGTTCCCTTTGCTTTTATCTTCAGTGTATCTCCTTAATCCTCTTTCATTTATCAAGTTACAATGAGAATAAGGTGTAACCTTGTAGCTGAAGACTTGGAAAGAATGGAGGTGTTTTCAAAATAGTGACATGTTTTCTGCAGTCACAGATTCATCATCGGGCCTGAGAATAAAGATCCTTGGTACTTGCTGTCATCTGTTGAACTGAGTAACAATTCCTCCCTGTATAGGTTGCCTTTACTCTATCTAAAAATCTGGAGAGATCCCAAAGACTTTGCTTAGGTACCAGACTTTTTATTTTGTTTTACTTACAAATTTTCCTTAACCTTGGGT
This sequence comes from Puma concolor, assembly GCF_028749965.1. Lineage (NCBI taxonomy): Eukaryota > Metazoa > Chordata > Mammalia > Carnivora > Felidae > Puma > Puma concolor. The sequence continues at coordinate 13,537,636 of NC_141677.1, forward strand.
TTTTGTTGTGGTTGAGATCTAAAGGAGAGCGTTTGCAGTATGGTTCTAAGTTTTTGCCTCTGGACATCCCCACACCCTTTGGCAGGTCACATTACATCTCTGAACTTACCTCCTAGTATTCTCGTCTGTAAAAGAACATCAGACCATGCGACTCAGACATTTAAGGACTCTTCCTTGTGTATCTTTCACATGTGTAATCCTGAACCCTTAAACAGTGTGCTTTTATTTTTGATAACACCCAGCCTGCTCTTTTGTGGGGATAGGGAGGTGACCAGTGCAAACATGCTAGTTAGTCGGTTTTACCAATAGGTCCCAAATCCAAAGCGGGGCAATGGCGATTGGTCAGTGATTGACCACATCGGTAGGAAACAAGCTTTTGTCCTGTGCCCACCCCAGCCAGAGGGAGTGTTGAGACCAGGGGCATCCAGAATATAGGTTAGAGTTAGTATATAGAGGCAAGAACAAGGGGCAGGCAGCTTGGCAAGGGAGGAATGGACCCAGAGAAACTAAGGACTAGCTGGAGGAGTGAGGGGTTAGCTTAGCTGTGTGGGAGGATGTGAAGGCTATATGCTCTGGAGAATTCTGTACTCTGAGCTGGGTATCACTTAGTTTTCTGAAAAATAACCAGCTTTGATGTAATACTTGTTGAAAAGGCTGTGGTATCTTCCCATTAGAGCTGATTATGCTGTCATTTTCTTACTTAAATGATGGTTTTCAGAACAGGTGCCACTTCTGAAAGTCGTTTTGTTAAAAAACAAAACAAAACAAACCCAAGCAAGGTTTTCCCCAGATACTTAATGTGCTGAACACCATTTCCTATCTAAAGTTTTAAATGGTGATGGAACCACGCAGTCAGTAGGGGTGATGCTGGCCCAGTGGTCCTCAGCCCAAGATTTAGGTAGAGTGGTGACAACCTGAGTGCGCCCATGTCCTAATGTTGCATGCTTGGGTACTGTCTTTGGAAATGGAAATATGTATTTGTGTATGTTGGTGCGCTTCCTTGGGAAAGATCAGTTTTTCGATTCCACAGTTATACTTCAGGTGAAGGCACACTTAAGATGGGCTTACCTGACTGTGTCCTGCTAGCCTGTTAACAGATGACTAGGACTTAACATTCACATTGAACTTCTGTAAAGTACATAAAACCTAGTACGGTGGCCATAGTAGGCACTCAGTAAATGTTTGAGTCCTCTTACCCTTCGGTAATTGGTTTTTTTTTTTTTTAACTAAATTTCTGCTTTTCTGACCTTGTTGAACCAACTTCTGGACCAGAGTATTAATGAAATATTGCCGAAGAGAGTTTGAGAAAATTGGTATATGATGCAGATATTACACAAAATTCTTTCTTGTAACAAAAAATGCAGTTTTATTATTGCTTGTGCCTCAGCTGTTTTAAGTGAATATTAAAGGGCTTGGAGAACATGTTGGCTTGGTGTGTATTTGCAGAAGTGAAATCTGAATTTGATGACTGGCAGTGGTGGTACCTGCCTCTAGGTTGACATCCCTTAGAGAAGGTTGACAGTTGGGCAGCTCCTCCCAGGAAAAGGCACATTTGCCTTTGACTTCATATCCCAGGTTAAGAACCCCTGCTTTAATGTCAGCTGGTGAGGATTCTGGGTCATCGTGATTACCCAAGTTTAACAGGTACCTGGAAGGATTGCTAAAGCACATTGCTGGGCAGCAGGTCAGACCCAGGAGCACATTTTCAGTATTTCTTTTTTTAATTAAAAAAAAAAAAAGTGATTTTCTTTTAAGTAAACTCTGTGCCCAACTTGGGGCTCGAACTCATGACCCCAAGGTCAAGAATCACATGGTGTATGCACTGAGCCGGCCAGGTGCCCCCTGTTAGCATTTCTAATGAGTTCCCAGGGTTTGGTGATGCTGCTGGACTGGGGCCATGCTGTGAATGTGACCCAGCAGCAGTCAGGGGTGACCTAGAAAACCTGAATAGGAAATTATTGTAGGATAGCTTGAGTGTTCATGTCCCAGATGATGTGCTTCAGCGGTGCACTCTGTAAAAATGAGGTGTGTAATTAAAAAGCCAGCCAACTGGTGGTAGTATGTGATTATTTAAGAACACCCAGTGCTCATTCGATAATCCAAAGCATAAAGACAGTCAATTACAGACTTTATGTTCGAGATAGGCCAGTCCATTTAAATGTTTTTTCTAGGATTTTTCCCCCCATAAATAGCCCATTAACTAGACACATAAATTAAGCAGAAATTCCATTCCCTGGGGCGTGCTCAGGTCACAATCTTGACCGTTTGTGTGCTTGAGCCCCATGTCTGGCTGTGAGCTGACAGGGCAGAGCCTGCTTGAGATTTTCCCTCTCTCGAAATAACAGAAAAAAATTTACATTCACTAAGCATTTTGATCGTGAGTTCTAAAATTTTTATTTGATATTTGTGTCTGGGCAAATCAAATGGATTTTTTCCTTTTAGAGGGTCTCCAGGACATTTTATATATGGAACCTTTTCCTTCACTTTTAAAGGCTTACAGCTGTGTTATGGAAACAGTCCAGGAGGCATTGCAGAGGTACTGAATTCTTGTTTAATATCCATTGGTATTGATCGAGGAGTCAAACACTTCCCGATAATATGGATATAGAAGCGAGGAGTCAGGGGTGGGGGGAGAAAATGAGTAAGAGAGGCTGTGGTTAAGCTAGAGCTTGATCTGAAAAATCTGTGCCTGGTTCGGGGCGAAAACGGGATCCCACTGGAGCTTCACTGAGATCTTAAGATCCATGTAGCCTTGCCTTTTCTTGGTAGCCTAAGGAAGTAGCTAGACTGAAGTGAGCTGGCCTTTCAGCTTGTACCTGGGCAGAGTGGGTATGTTTGAAGTTGTAAAGCAGAACGAGTTGCCTGTTACCCAGAGGAGCGCACGAGACAAGTCCCTGGAGAGGTGGAACGTGCTCGCTCAGTGACCTCTGGACAGTGACATCGTACATGCAGCTGCTCACTCTCTTCGGCATTTGAAGAGGACAACTTGGTGGTCTTAGCAGAGACTGATTCTTATAAAAAATTATATCAATGTGCCATTTTTTTTAGAGCCCTGCACTAGTTTTCAAAAGCTTCTCTTGCAGTTAGGACTCCAGTAGCAAGTATAGAAGCCCAACTTGAATTAGCAGAAGTGGCATTTGTTGCCTCAGGAAAAGTACGTCTAGCCTTTCAGATTAGAGTGAGCTCCCTAAACCTGACCGTCCCCTCCACCTCTGCATCTCACTGTGCTACTTTGACTTTTACTAACAGACTGAAAGAGGCTGGATCTCCAGGCCTCACATAGAGGATGACAAACATTTCCTCACTCCAGAATGTATTCACTCAGACTCCCTACTATCTCAGACAGTAGCTGTTCCCCTCTCATAGCTTTAAGAAACCTGCCCAGGGACGCCTGGGTGGCTCAGTCGGTTGAGCGACCGACTTCGGCTCGGGTCATGATCTCACAGTTTGTGAGTTCAAGCCCCACGTAGGGCTCGGTGCTGACAGCTCAGAGCCTGGAGCCTGCTTCTGATTCTGTGTCTCCCTCTCTGCGCCTCCCCCACTCATGCTCTGTCTTTGTCTCGGAAATAAACAAACATAAAAAAAAATTAAAAAAAAAAAAAAGGAAACCTGCCCAGTGTTGCGTGATAAATGGAAGATTCAGGATCCTCCCCCCCCCCACCATCTTTATTGAAGTAAGATAAATAAATTAAGATTTTATATATTTAAGATGTGTGATGTGATGTTGGGGTATAGTGGACATGAAATGATTCCCATAGTCGGGCTAACTAACATCTGTCACCTCAGATATGTTACCTTTTTAGGTGTGTGATGTGAGAATACTTCTGTCTGCAGGGGTGCCTGGGTAGCTCAGTTGGATAAGCGTCCGACTTCGGCTCATCACGGTCTCACAGTTAGTGAACCCCATGTCGGGCTCTGTGCTGACAGCTCGGAGCCTGGATCCTGCTTCGGATTCTGTGTCTCCCTCTCTCTGCCCTTTCCTTGCCTGCTCTCTGTCTCTGTCTCTCAAAAATAAACAAACATTAAAAAAAAAAAAAAAAAACTACTCCCTGCAAATTTCAAGCATACAACACATTTAACCATATAGTTCCCATGCTCCAGAACTTATAACTGAAAGTTTGTACTGTGTGTTCAACATCTTCCAATTTCTCTTACTCCCTTGTCCCTGGTAACCACCATTCTACTCTATGAGTTTGATTTGGTTTTCCCAAAATTTTTTTTTTTTTAATTTTTTTAACCTTTATTCATTTTTGAGAGGCAGAGAAAGAGCTTGAGCGAGGGAGGGGCAGAGAGAGAGGGAGACACAGAATCTGAAGCAGGCTCCAGGCTCTGAGCCTCAGCACAGAGCTGGACACGGGGCTCAAACCCATGAACTGTGAGATCATGACCTGAGCCGAAGTTGGACGCTCACCCGACTGAGCCACCTAGGGACGACGCCCCCGCCCCCACCCCCGCCCTGCCAAATTGTTTTTGTTTTTTTTTTTTAATTTTTTTTAATGTTTATTTACTTTTGAGAGAGACAGAAACAGAATGCGAGTGGGTTAGGGGCAGAGAGAGAGGGAGACGCAGAAGCAGGCTCCAGGCTCTGAGCTGTCAGCACAGAGCCCGATGCGGGGCTCGAACTCACAAACCGTGAGATCGTGACCTGAGCCGAAGTCGGACGCTCAACCAACTGAGCCACCCAGGCGCCCCCCAAATTGTTTTTTAATTTATTTTTGGGACACAGAGAGACAGAGCATGAATGGGAGAGGGGCAGAGAGAGAGGGAGACACAGAATCGGAAACAGGCTCCAGGCTCTGAGCCATCAGCCCAGAGCCTGACGCAGGGCTCGAACTCACGGACCGCGAGATCGTGACCTGGCTGAAGTCGGACGCTTAACCGACTGCGCCACCCAGGCGCCCCAGTTTTTAAAGTAGTCTCTACACTGACCTGGGGCTTGAACAACCAACCCCGAGATCAGGAGTTGCGTGTTCTCTGACTGAAGCAGCCAGGCACCACACTATAAGATTGATTTGTTTAGATGCCACCTATAATTGAGATCATGGTCTTTTTGTTTGGGGCTTATTTCACTTGGCATAATATCCTCCAGGTTTATTCGTGTCAGAAATGGTAGGATTTCCTTTTTTTTTTTTCCCTTTATTTTGAGAGAGTGAGTGGGGGAGAGGCAGGCAGAGAGGGAGAGAGAATCCCAAGCAGGCTCTGCAATGACAGACATGGAGCTGGATCTCACCAACCATGAGATCATGACCAGGACTGAGGTCAAGAGTTGGTTGCTTAACTGACTGAGCCACCCCGGTGCTCCAGAATTTGCTTTTTCAAGGCTGAATATCCACCTCCACCCCTCCCCCCCCACCACACACACGCGCGCGCGCGCGCACACACACACACACACACACACACACACCTGTAACATTTCATTTATCCACTGACAGACATTCAGTGTCTTCTGCCTTGCCTCTGGCGAACAACACTGTGACGACCATGGGGGTGCAGCTGTCTCTTTGAGATCATGGTTTCATTTCTTTCAGTCATATCCCCCGAAGTGGGATTGCTGGGTCACGTGGTAGTTCTGTTTTTAAGTTTTAGAGCCATCTCCACACTCTTCCGCAGTGACTACACCAACAGTTCCAAAGGGAGCGGGCTCCCTTTCTCCACAGCCTTGTCAACACTTGCCGTTTTGACTTTGATAATGGCCGTCCTGTCAAGTGTGAGGTTATATTGTGCTCTTGTCAATTTCCCAGATGGTTAGTGAGGAGCACTTTTTGGCCATTTGTATGTCTTTGGAAAAAAATGTCTACGGGGGCCTTTGCCTGTTTTTAAGATTGGGTTGTTGTTGTTTTGTTTTGTTTTTGTTCTGTTTTTGTTTTTGTTTTTGTTTTTGTTTTTTTTTTGCTTTAGGTTGTAGGAGTTCATATTTTTTTGGATATTAACCTCTTTGATGAGAGGTGGTTTGCAAGTATTTTCTTTCATTCCATTGGTTGCTTTCTCACTTTGTTGGTTTCTCTTGCTGTGCAGAAATTTTTTACTTTGATATAGTCCCATTTATGTTTCCACTGTAAATGTTATGAAACTACTTAATAACTTTGCTTTTAAAATTCTGAATTTCACCTTTACGATTTTTCTTATAACATTTCCAGAACTCTATTTCAAATGTCAATCATATTTGTAAATTTATTTTTGGTGTTTTACTTTTTTTTTTTTAAGTTTATTTATTTTGAGAGGCGGGTGTTGGGGCAGAGAGAGGGAGAGAGAGAATCCCAGGCAGGCGCCACACTATCCACGCAGAGCTCCAACATGGGGCTCAGTCTCATGAAACGTGACATCATGACCTGAGCTGAAATCAAGAGGCTGACGCTCAACCCACTGAGCTACCCTGGCACCCTGGTGTTTTACTTTTTTAATTGAAGCATAATTGACACCAAGTTATATTGGTTTCAATTGTACAACTTAGTGATTCAATAATTCTATGCATTGTGCAGTGCTCGCCATGATAAGTATAGTTCCTGTACAACATTATCACAGTATTAGCGACCGTAATCCCTTTGCTGTACTTTTTATCTCGGTGATTAATTATAACTGGAAGTTTGTACCTCTTCGTCCCTTTCACCTATTTCGCTCCTCCCTTCACCCCCCTCCCCTCTGGCAATCACTAGTTTGTCCTCTGTATTTATGACTCTGCTTCTAGTTTTCATTTGTTTGTTCGTTTGGTGTTTTAGATTACACATGTAAGTGAAATCATGGTGTTTATCTTTTTCTGACTTACTTCACTCAGCACTATACCCTCTAGGTCCATCCATGTTGTCACAAATGGCAAGATCTCATTCTTTTTATCACTGAGTAATATTCCACTGTGTATATATGCACCACTTCTGTATCCATTCATCCGTCCATGGACACTTAGTCTACTTCCGTATCTCAGCTACTGTAAATAATGCTGTGATGAACCTGGAGGTGCATACATCTTTCTGAATTAGTATTTGGGTGGGGGGAGGGTTTAATACTCAACAGTAGAATTACTGGGTTATATGGTATTTCTATTTTTAACTTTTTCAGGAATCTCCATACTGTCCTAGTGGCTGCACCAGTTTGCATTCCCACCAATAGTGCACGAAGGTTCCCTTTTCTCAGCATCCTTGCCAGCACCTGTTATTTCTTCTTGATTGTAGCCCTTCTGACAGGTGTGAGGTTTTGATTTGTGTTTTTTCATTGTGGTTTTGATTTTCATTTCCCTGACGATGAGTGATGTTGAACATCTTTGCATGTATCTGTTGGAAGAAGGTCTTCGGAAAAATGTCTTCTTTGGAAAGATGTCTGTTCAGGTCCTCTGCCCATTTGTAATCAGATTGTTAGTTTTTTAAGTGTTGGGTTGTAAAAATTCTTTATATATTTTGGATATTAACCGTTTGTCAGATATTTTATGTGCACATATCTTCCATTGAGTAGGTTGCATTTTCATTTTGTTGGTGGTTTCCTTTGTCTTCCAAAAGCTTTTTAGTTTAATGTAGTCCCACTTGTTTTTCCTTTTTGTTACCTGGCTTTTGGTGTCAAATTGAAAAAATCATCACCAAGGCTAATGTCAAGGACTTTTCCCCTTATGTTTTCTTCTAGGGGTTTTATGGTTTCAGATCTTACAGTTAAGTCTTTAATCCATTTTGAGTTGATTTTTATGTATGTGTAAGATAAGAGTTCACCTTCATCCTTTTACGTGCAGATATCCAGTTATCCCAACACCAGTTTTTGAAGACTGTTTTTTCCTCCTTGTATATTCTTGGCACCTTTGTTGAGAGTTAGTTGGCTGCAATAAGACTTAGGGTTTAAAATAAAGGTAACTTGCACTTTACTTGACTGCCTGTTTGAGAGATAGGGTAAAAGGAATTGGGGCGACTTTTTTTTTTTTTTAAAGAATGTAGGTACTGGGCCACCTGGGTGGCTCAGTTGGTTAAGCGTTCGACTTGGGCGCAGGTCATGACCTCATGGTTCCTGAGTTCAAGCCTTGCATCGGGCTATGTGCTGTTGGTGCAGAGCCTGCTTCGGATCCTCTCTCTATCTCTCTTAAAAACAAATAAGCATTAAAAATAAAAAAACGTAGGTACTTTTCACCAAAGATGGAAGACATAATGCGCAAACAAAACAAAATGGCCACTCTGTATAATTCATGTCACACGTAGAATGGTTGCTTCTTTCTTGAAAGGGTACAAAGCCTGAGGAATTGAAAGCACAAAACATTATTGAAATTATGTCTTCTCTCTTCTAAAAATGAGAGTTTTGTTTTTGTTTTTTGTTTTCTGCTCTGTAGCTTTGCATTGTCTAACATAAAAATCTCTTTGCTCCCTCCCAAGTCACTAATATACAGTTAATGCTTCAGGAAGGAATGCCATGACTCCTAAGCTGCGGTCACAGTCTGGACCCGGTAACAGGGCCAGAGTGTTGGAAAGGCAGGCTGGAGAGCACATGGACCTGGAGGGCTGGGATGAACTCGGGCTCGCGCCGTGTGGCGGCTGGGGCTGGGGGCTGGGCTCCGGGTGGGGACGGTACCTTTGCCAGAACTTGCTCCTCTCCCAGATTCTGTTTCATTTAGGATTGCTCCCATCTCTCCGTTCTTCCTGGGTGATTTCATGTTCTCTGGCTTCGTTGGCACCTACGTCCCCTCACTGAGCTCGGGTGGGTGTGGGTTCCTGCTTGCTCAGCATCACATGGCTGTGCGCCGGCACCTCACGTGACTTGTACAGAATTGAATTAATTCCCTTGCACAGGCTCCTTCTGAGCTGTCCTCCACTTGGCTCTTACCTACTCACCACACTACACCAATGACCAAACCTCGCCCCTCCTATTCTTTCTGTGTGTCTGATCCATTCCACTCTTCTCTGGCCTCACTGCTGCTCTAGGATATTTGTTTATAGTTACTGTGCAGCCTCATTGACTCTGATCCACTCTGCTGCCCCAGGAATTGCTCTGAAACGTCCCTGTCGTGTGGCATCCAAGGCCCTTATAATCAGACACTTGACTCAATTCTCCAACCTCATTCACCAAGACCTACTGTAATTTTTTTAGTAACGTCCCGTTCACCCACCAGACCACTCCTAAATACGTATGTCTTAGTGATGATTGGGTTTCTCAGCATAAAGTGTAGTTAAATGCTTAGTAAATACTTAATGAATGGAAATCCATATGATCAGAAGTTGGCTGGGAATTTTTCACAATGAAATGAATATAAAAGATTTTTTGACATGATACATGAAGGTACATGGAAGGACAAACAGAATATCGTTGTGAAGAGTGATAATATCTCTTTTAAAAGCTACTTATTAAGTCACTGGGTTTATTATTTTTTTCTAAGTTTATTTTGGTGGCACCTGGGTGGCTCAGTTGGTTAAGCGTCCCGACTCTCAGGTCGGGTCACGATCTCACAGTTCATGAGTTCGAGCCCCACATTGGACTCTGTGCTGACAGAGCCTGCTTGGGATGCTTGGGATTCTCTCTCTACCCACTCCCATGAAGGCAGAACAAAGGACATAGAAGTTTATTCAATACACCACAAGATGGGCAGTACAGCAAAGAGACTGTCTGCAGCAAGGTGGCAGTGAGGGGCCACAGTCACAGGGTGGAGTGAGGGAGATATGGGAATGGATGGAATTTTCCCTTTTTTGGTAACTGTGCCTGGTTGTAAGTAGCCCATTGGTTAATTAGAGCCTATGGTTATTACGAGGTGGGTCACTTAGTGAGCCTGCTTGCCCGAAGCTTGTGGTGGTCGGTGAGCTCTGTAGGCTCTTTGACCTTACTCAGGTTTACCCTTGGTCAAGCCTGTTGCTTAGAAGCCGCGTCTACAAAAAGGTTTTTACTCCTTTATTTTTTTACCAAAGACCATACCAAGCAGCATTCTAGATATTTCTCTTAATGCTTTCAGCTGTCTGCTGAACTTGAGATTTCTTCCCAAATGCTCTGGGACCCAAAGTCCTTGATTTTGAGAGTAGACACAGTACACCAAACGTCCATGGAGAGGGGGAAGTGAGTGGACAGGGAGGTGTTCTGACTTGTAATTTCCATGTGGCGAAATTGTCGACCCGTTGTCCGTTTATTCGGGCCTGTGAGTTGAGTATATTTCTGTTGATTCTCTAATAGAAACAAAATGGCCGGCCAGCCTGCTTTCTGAATAAAGGGGGACATTCAACAGGAAATGTGCAGAATTTCCATGTTCTTCCTTTTGTAATGTGTAACTTCCCTTCTGCAAAAGGGCCTACAGATCTGACTGTACTTAGTTAATTAAAACAGTTTTAATTCCACCTCTTTTCTAAGAAAATGGGAAAATAATTTTTCGCGAAGCCTCTAGGTGATGGCATCATCAGGATGCTGGGGGAAGCAGGGAGACTGGAAAACACAAAGTCATCTCAACACCAGGGGAAGCCATTCACTCAGTTCCACAGACTCGTCTGGAATGCGTTGTACACCTCTGGCCACCTAGACAGCACATCTTCCTTCAGGACACGTCTAGTGTCCTGTTAGCTCTGTGTCTCACGTTCATCATACCTCCTGAAAGACGTTCTGAAATGTCTCTGTGTTTGGACAGAGTCCCACACTGAGACACCTCAGGCCAGTTGACTTTTTGTGTCACCTCCCCCGCCCCGCCCCGCCCCGCCCCGAGGCCTTCAGCTTGGTCAGATCCGTGCTGCTCCAGCTCCCAGTGTTGGTTTTCATCCAATAGGTCGGGGCCTGGCAGTCCTTGCATGCAAAAAGATGTGCCTGAAGCTATTCTCCAAGGGAGGCTGGCTGCCAGGGGGTCAGGGAGCTTTTCAGGGCTAACCACATTCCTCACCTCTGATCCTTTAACAGATATTTAGAATATTCTGGATTCCTCAGATTGTGCTTCTGAGCAGTAAGAGCTGAGAGTTAATGATATCCTCTGTTAGAATTTTAGCCTAATCTTTCAAGTCCTCTGTTTTAAGAATCATTTGTAATCATGTTCCTTTATCTTATGCTCCCTTTAGGTACTGTTATAACATAAAAAACAGTGTATTTTGTAAAAACAAACTGCATCTGTGTAATGTTTTGACAGCTCAGGTGTTATATCATTGAATTCACAAAGCTGAGGAAGGTAAGGATATTAACAAAGGACACAGTGACAGGGGGAGGCATGGAAGGATCCAGTGATTTGTTCAGCATCACTGAGTTAGTGATTAGGATGCATCCAGACTTGGGATGCTTGGGTGGCTCACTTGGTTGAGCATCCCACTTTGGCTTGGGTCATAATCTCACAGTTCGTGGGTTTGAGCCCCAGGTCAGGCTCTGTGCTGACAGCTCAGAACCTGGAGCCTGCTTCAGATTGTCTCTCTCTCTCTCTCTCTCTCTCTCTCTCTCTGCCCCTCCCCCACTCATGCTCTGTGTCTCTCTCAAAAATGAATAAACATTTAAAAAAAATGCATTCAGGCTCATCTTCCTGGTTTGTATCTGAGCCACACTACATCACAATGCTTTGAGGACAGCAAACAATGTCCTCATCTCAACAGGATGTGTGTTTAAAAAGTTCCTTTGGAAGGAGGTAAGCTCTAGTACGGCCGTGCTGTTTTGCTACTTCTGTTCATTGCGACACCTCTGGTGCCTAGCTTGGGTTCTAGCACGAGACGGGCACTTCAGTAAAAGCTAACTGAATTAATTAAAAAGACGTTAGTTAAAACAATTTTGTGGAGCCTGACAGAAAAGGCTGTTAGTCAAACCTATGAGACTATGAGACCCCCCCCCCCCATCTCAAAAAAGAGAAAACAAAAAAAGAAAGGACATAGGTCCCTGTGTCCTGAGCAACACAAAATACTTGGCACCATAAAGGTTCATCTCTTCAATTATACTCTTCCTTTACCACAGCTGTCCTCTCCCAAAACAAAGATACACAAACTTCCTTCTCAGAGGGACTTAAGATCTGCGATAAGGAGGGGCGCCTGGCTGGGTCAGTCAGTAGAGCATGTGACTCTTGATCTCAGGTTTATGAGTTCAAACCCCACAGTGGGGGTAGAGATTACTTATAACTGAGATCTTTAAAAAAAAAAAAAAGTACGTGATAAAGATGTTTTCAGGAAACAGCTAAGCCAGCCCTAGAGTCAGAGTATGCTTGGAAGACACCCATCGTAACCAATTCTTACAAACCCTGACCTGTTTAAAATAATTTGTGATTTAAAGTGATTAAAATAGTTTGTGATTTAAAAACTTTTCAGTGGTTCATTCCATGCTGAAAAGCACTTGACAGATATCCTACAGTTAGAGGAATAAGCTCTCATCAAGTCAAGAAAAAACATCTCCCCTAACCAGTTTTCCAAGGGTTCTGGGTTAGTCTAATTACAGACCGTATTATTCATTTGTGGAGATAGGACACCTGACTTGCTGTCCTGGAGGCACACAGGAGTTTTTCAGGGATGGATTTGTCAGCCACAAACTTCTCTTTCAAGCACCTGCAAGCGGGTCATAGTTTGTGCCCTTGTGATGTGACCCCATGAGACAAAAGTAACAGGTGAGCTGTGTGTATACATATGCCTCATCTGAAAATGCTTTAAAAGCTGCCAGCTGGGCCACATGGAAATTCAATCTCCATTGCATAGGGCTCGAGGCAGCCGAGTTATTGGACACTGGACCAGGCTTTCTGATAGGCAAGTATCAGCAAAGTATGTATCCGGTAATATGTTTACAAAACCACATTCCTCCCTCCTCCCAGCATTCCATCCAAATTTTGCACAGCCATCGCTGTTCTGACCCTGTTTGCTCGGAGATCATCTGCCAGGTAGCGGACGACCCGGGTCTGCTTTAAGTCCAGAAGTGGACGGAGAAGACAGCGGGCGTCGAGCTGACCCCTTCTCCAGTTCCAAGTTGGGGAAGGGGCCGCCAGGCCCGACCAGGCCGGCGGGTGGTGAACGGCGCCTGTCCCGACCGCGGTCCCCCGGAGAACTCGCAGCCGGCAGGAGTCAGAGCGAAGGAGGGCTCTGGCGCCATCTAGTGGCGGTGCTCCGGCCGGCGGCCCTGTCCCCGCGCCGGGCGCTCAGGAGCGGAACTGAGACCCCCGCCTCCCCCAGCCAGGAGCTGAGATTCTGTACAAAGTGCACACAGATGTCAAGGGCAAAGCGAAAATACTTGAACGTGGATATTTTTAGGGGGAAATAAAAGTGCATCCGGGAAATTGTACCAGGATAACATTTTGCCAAGTCTCTTGTTTCAGAGCCCCATAAATTTGAATGTTACATGGGAGCGGAGGCCAAATGAGAATGCGAAATACAGGACACTAGTTGGAAGGATCCCTGACTTGTCAAAGAGGCCTCATTCCAACGTGAGCTTCAAAGTGCCTCAAAGCAACCTATGTTTTGTGTAAAAGGCAAAGAGTAAAAAACGTGGCAGAGGGTTTCTTTAACTCCTTAACTTCCCAGTTCTGCGCAAAAATAGAGGGGCAGCCGTGGTGGGACAGATTTTGGAACCAGAGACTTGGGTCTTGGGTTCCAGATTTGCAACTTACTAAGGACTTCACTTCTTGGAGCTTCCTCGGATTCATTTCCAAAGAGGATGGTAGTGTCTCCTCAAAGAATGAAAACCCCGACTGCACCCACCATCTACGTATCCACGCCCATCCCCCCAACACTGTGGGCGCACCTCTCAGAGTGGGGAGGTGGCGTGGCGGGGCATTGGCTTTGGACCACTGGTCGGCCTTGCTGCAGTCGTGCATCCTGCCTTCCGCATCATCTCCCCCTCGCTGCTAGGTATTTCCAGTAGCAGAGACATGGTGTAATTTATCCCGTCTTAACAAAACCTCTTGACCCTTTGCCCCCTGCAGCTGGCATCCCGTTTCTGCTCACTTTTACGTTATAGCAAAATGTCTCTAAAGGGCTGTTCATAGCCGCTGTCTCCACTTCTCCCATGACCCACCTATCAGACTTTTGTCCTGGCCCTTTCACCCAGGCAGCTTTTGCCAAGGAAACCGGTGACCTCCACGGTGCTGAATTCTGGGGTCAGTTCTCAGTCTTTATCTGCGACGGCCTATCAGCAGCACTGGACACGATCGCTCCCTTCTGGAAACCTTTTGTTCTCTTGGCTTCAGGACACCACATGCTGGAGTCTTTCTCCCCACGCTGGATGCTATTTCCCAGTGTCCAGGGCTCAGTCCTTGGATGTCTTTGCCAGTTACTCACTCCTTAGTGCTCTTACGCAGTCCCGGGGCTGAGGATAGGATCTGTAGATGCTGACCACTCCAGAGTCGCGTCTCCAGCCTCCGCGTCGCCACTAAACTCCAGACAAAGAGAACCAGCTTCCTGCGTGACCTCTCAGACTTGGCATTCCAAACTGAACTTGCGATCTTCTCCTCCAGATCTGCTGTTAGGATAGGAAAAGATAGGCTAAAAGAGGCAGAGAGGGAAAGATTAGGACCGGAGGCCCCTGGGTGGGGAAAAACACAGCGTTTGGAACGACGCTGGGAGAGCCTGACCACAGCAGACCCCCTGAGGCAGGAGGTCCCTCTCAAGAATGTCACAGACCCCACCTACTCCCGCTCGGGTTTCCCTCGGGAATTTGACAAGAGACCTGACTAAAAATAAGTAGACCAGAAAACGGATGGCCCACAAGGACCGGCGTGGCCACAGACCTCTCCTTGTATGATGAAAATGAGCCAATCAGGAAAAGACAACCCAACACCTGGCGTTTTCCAGCCAGTAAAGGTCGACCCTGAGAAGGAACGAAGGGGAACCGTGGGAAACCAGGACCCTGGCCTCTACTCGCGGGCGTTCACTTTTGAATGTCGCCTCTCTGTCGAGAGAGTTCTCCTACTATTCTTCCTTTCTGATCTTACGGTCTCAGGAACTTTTGTCTGCCGCCGCTCATTCTGCGTCCACCACTTTATTCTTCGAAGGGGCAAGACGACGAGTCCCGGTACCGAGGTAAAAAACCCTGCAACGCTGCCTCTGGGGTCATCTCCATCCTAATGAATGGTTCCTTCAGGCTTCCAGACACTCAGGCCAAAAATGTCCGTCATCCTTGACCCCTCTTTCTCTCTCACACCTCACATCCGGTCTGTCCACAAACCCTGTTGACTGCATACACTACATGGCCCTGAATCCAGTCAGTCCTCACCACCTCCCCCATCACTGTGGTTCCACGCGACTTTGTTGATCTATTTAATGCCCATCTCCACCACAGAAGAAGCCCTCCATCCGTGAGAGCTGGGGTCCTGCCCACCCCCGGTTTTGTGTGTCACTGTATCCCCGGGGCTTCAAACCGTGGCCTAATAGGTGCTCAATAAATACTGGCCAATGAAAGAATGAATGAATGGAGCAATTCGTGAAGTGCGGGTATTTTATAAATGGTGGCAATCATTTTACATTGTCCTCCTTAGATATTTAACGTGAATCGGGAGTGAAAAGAGAAAATTGCACTGCGAAGGAGCAGTCAGACGCATCCGTGTGTAATATGTCTGTAGTTTACGTTAAAACACTTCAGGGACGCCTGGGTGGCTCAGTCGGTTGAGCGTCCCGACCTTGGCTCAGGTCACGGTCTCACGGTTTGGGAGTTCGAGCCCCACGTCGCCCTCTCTGCTGTCAGCACAGAGCTTGCTTCGGATCCTCTGTCCCTCTCTCTGACTCCCTCAAAAATAAATTTAAAAAACCCCCTCAAAACTGCACATTTCAGCAAGAAAAGAAATAAATGAAGCAAAGCTGGCAGAACGTAAACGATTGTAAAATGGAAGCGATGCGTGTGTGTTTCTTATACTGTATTCTTTCTGTATGTTTGAAAAATTCTAGTAATGGAAAAGTAACAGAAAGCATGATTGGCAGCATTCGTGGGATACCAGCTGCAGCAGCGTCGATTCAAAGCCACCTGCCCGATCGTGGCTGCCCGCCGAGCCAGAGAACCCCAGACGGCCAGCGAGGGCCCTGCGGTCCTGGGGGTGGGGGGCGGGGGGCCCGGCTTACCCGTGCAGAGAGCCACAGCGGCAGCTGGGTGGGCGCGGTGCTCCCATCGTGGCTCCTGAAAGATGACAGGTCCGCCTGAAATGCAGCCCTTCGGAGGTGCTCTCAAACAGCTTAGCTGTTTCTGGCCAAAAGGCTTTTGGTGCGGGGCCAGATTAACGCCTTTTGAACTTGGAGGCTGATAAAAAAGTTTAAGTTGAACTCAGAAGCCTGACAGAGCTATGTGCCGAAGCTAAACAGAAATGAAATAATGACTCTCCCTCCATGTGGCTTAAATGGGATAGCTCGAGATGCTGTCGGGTTCAGTGTGACAGCGTGTTTGAAGGTGTTCACGAATGGTGTTTTCTTCCCCCTGGCTTCAAAGTAAATTCTGGGAAGTCCATTTTGCTGTTTTCTCTAGGTTGTGGGATCTGGGGTGATTTTTTTTTTTTTTCTTACGGTTTCCTGTGGTTTTCAAAATTCCTGCCCCCACCGCATAGTATTCTCACAGTAAGAGAAAACGAAGCGTGGGCTTTTTGCCTCTACCTCCTGTGTCAGTTGGGATGCTTTCCACTGTGACAGCAAATCCAGATCATGCTGTAGCGGAACGGGGCTCTGCTGTTTCCTAGACAGGGCCGGTGAGCATCAGGTACCGGGATGAGCCTGGACCTTCTTTCCCGTCTCCCTTTGTCCTGCAGGGACGAATCCTCGAGCTTTAGCTCCATTTTCAGGCAGATGCTTCCCTTGTGGTCGTGGTACAGCAGTAAGGGCTTTAGACTAGCGTCTTTCCAACCTCAAGTCCAGTGGGAACGACGTCAGTCCCCTGATTCCTGGCAAAATGTCCTTGGTACCTCACCGGCTCATCTGCCCACCTGTAACCCAATGCCGTGTGGAGAGGGAGATAGAGGATAGAGCAACGGACTGGCTTGTGTCTAGGTTATGTGCCTCTCCCCTGAGATGGAGGCGGGACCCTCTCCCCGAAGCGCACGGGCTAGGGCTAGGGAAACATAGTTTCCTGGAGGGAATTTGGTATCTAGTTAACAAAAGGAGGGGAATAGATGGCGGATAGCCAGAATATCACAAATGCCGTCTTCCTACCTACATCCAGAAATTATTTGCAATAACGCCATGCAGAGAAAGCTTAGGCCAAGGAAAGCTACTATCATTGAACCCACAATGTAGCTCTGAGCTTCCTGGTGGCCAAGGCAAAAGGGAAAGTCTTGTTTACAGACTGCTAGCTCATCAGGATTAAACAGTAAGGAAGGATCAACAGCAGACAAAACGATTCCAAGGCTCATTTTAAGCTGTCCACTTCCTCCGTTTTCTCTGTCCATCTCCAACAAGAGCTCTTATCCCCTGTCTGCCTAGAGACACCATATGGCCTGCTGCCCTTTCTTTGCAGTTAAATACGAAACTATCAGAATATCCGGGGGGCTGGGATCAGCGCCGCGATCACATTTCACTGTGTACTCCTGGAGGGAGGCAGCGAAGCTGAACTCGGAAAGGCAAAAAATCCACTGCCATCACATCACCAATTAGTCAGAACAAAGGGTCGAGACACTTGGAATTTAGTTCTGTTTCTCTTTTAGAGTCATCTGCAAGCCCTCCCCGCCCCAGCCTGACTCTGTGGAAGAGGAGCGAGCCGGATCAGATGGTGACGCCAGCGTTCCTGCCTGACTGCAAGAAAGCGCCTTGCACAGCGGGGAAAGTGGAATCCTGCTCGCCGCCGCCGCCGCCGCCGCCGAAACCCATTTCACAATGGTTTTTGCATCAAAAAGGTTTTCCGAGGTTTTCCTCCCAGACCACGTAGTTTCTCACAGATCCTGAGGGTTTCACACTCCATTCTTTTTCCTGTGTTGACAAGCGGAGGAAGCACATCTGTTTAGGCCGGGCGGGTGTGGCGCTGGCCGGGCCCCTGCCCTGCTCTCCTGGGCTTGCCGGTTGACGAAGCGGGAGCCCAGCCAGACCGGCCAGCAGCTGCAGGTGTTGAGCGGAGGGCTGGCCAGAGAGCCGCTCACTTGGCCCCCGCAGGGAGCCTTCCTGACAAATGTCACCGCTGCTTTGGGAAAAGAAAATGTTGACCGGGTGACCCCTTCCTCCCCACTCCTAAACTTCAAGTTTACAGAGTACCTGCAGGGAACTGTTGATCCCCCAAAGTGAGGGGGAGGAGGGCACCTTTTGGTCTTACTCCTGCTTGGGATATTTTCCTCTCTAGAGTGGTCCTATTTGCACCTTAGTAATGGCCAGCATTATTATTATTATTTTTTTTTTTCTGGAAAAGCCGTATAGGAGACTAATTTGACTGTAGGAAGGAAATGATTTGTAACCTTTCCTGTATGATCTTTTCAGTCTCTCTTTTGTGTTATTCTTACGGTCTGGACTTCAGTATTTTATTTTATTAAAAAAACCTTTTTTTAATGTTTATTTATTTTTGAGAGAGACCGAGATCAGGTATGAGCAAGGGTGGGGCAGACAGAGAGGGAGACACAGAATCCGAAGCAGGCTCCAGGCTCTGAGCTGTCAGCCCCAATGTAGGGCTCAAACTCACAGACCGTGAGATCATGACCTGAGCTGAAGTCGGACGCTTAACCCACTGAGCCACCCAGGCGCCCCTGGACTTCAGTATTTTGACTTGGAGTCGTATGGTCTGTTGAGCATCCTTTTGGCTTCCCAGAACATATGTGAGTGGACAGCAGTCGCCTCTCCAAGGTGAGGACTGTTGCTTAGAATTGGTCTTAGTTATTTCAGCCTTCTGTTGGGGACTAGGATGTCACCTGGTAAGAATATGCCTTAGGTCGCCTGCCATGGTAGAAGGACATCACCACAATAAAGAACGTTTTCGGCTGCTTTGTCTCTCCAGGCCACGATGGCTTTCTTCTAACACAGACACCCCACTAGGCCACTACTCATCTTATATAGTCAGAAGCCTTGTTTCAAACATTGGGTTGCAAAGTACAGTGGATCTCATGATGACACATGGTTTTTCATACTTCAGTAGTTTTTGTGAGTCTGTCACAAATGGACTGATTTCGCTTTAAGCAAAAGGTCTTTTATTTTGCTAACTTTTATTATGCTAAAGGTCTTTTATTATGCTATGATAATGCATAAACACAGATTAAAGGGTTTTTTTTTCCCCCCCTGAGAATAGTTGTCTACTCTCAACGGGAAAGAATACCGCAACTCGACTGATGGCAGTGCCATGGACTGTTTTATGGTGGAAGAAAATAATGTAGCAGCTAAAATAAATGTGTGCTTTGCTTGAGCAAGGATCATTTATGAAATTGCCCAGTCAGGGGCTACACCCAGGACTTGCCTTCTGTGGAGGTTGTAACAATTACACAAAACCCTGGGAGACTACCTTGAAACAAGCAAATGTTGCCAGTTGACAACAGGAATGTAAACATGGCTCCAATTAGCGAATATACTAATGGCTCTTTCCTATCTGGGATTTTAGCTGTGTTAGCTACGAGAGGAAAATTTCTCTCTCTGTCTTCCCACTTGCTCATCTCCAATTAAATTACTTACAGTCAATTCACAGGCCTTCGGGGATGATCAGCTAATTTTGAAACGTCGCCTAAAAATCTGCAAACAGTGTAGTTAAGCCAGGTAGGTTAGAAGAATGTCCTCAGAAGCTTAGTTTATAACTAGGCTCATGCGTCACGTTTCCTGCGTTGCTTTCTGGGAGGTGCACATGGGAAGAACTGACTGATCGATGTGGCCTTTGGATTTCTTCGGGGTGAAACAGATCTTTGTTCTAGCACTTTGCACTCATTACAGTTGTTAGGAGAGGATGAGAGAGAGAGAAGGAGAAAGATTGATTTTGTGTGTCGACTGGAGGGTATTTTTGGATGAAATTAGCATTTTTTTTTTATTTTAAAAAAATTTTAATGTTTAGTTATTTATTTTGAGAGTGAGAACAGGGGAGGGGCAGAGAGAAAGGGAGAGAGAGAATCTCAAGCAGGTTCCACACTGTCAGTGTAGAGCCTGCACAGGGCTTGAACCCACAAACCATGAGATCATGACCTGAGCCGAAATCAAGAATTGAACGCTTAACCGACTGAGCCACCCAGGCGCTCCTGTTTTATCTTTTATTTTTAAATGTTTATTTATTTATTTTGAGAGAGAGAGAGAGAGAGAGAAAACATGTGTAGGGGAAGGGCAGAGAGAGGAGAGAGAGAATCCCAAGCAGGCTCTGTGCTGTCTTTGTAGAGCCTGATGTGGGGCTTGATCTCATGAACCTGAGCCAAAATCAAGAGTCAGACCCTTAACCAACTGAGCCACCCAGGCATCCCAGATGAGATTAGCATTTAAATTGGTGAACTTTGAGTAAAACCGATTTCTCTCCCTAATGTGGGTGGGCCTCATCCAATCAGTTGAAGGCCTGAATAGAACAAAAAAACCTGCCTCTTTCAGTAAGAGGGATTGCCACAAGATGGCCTTTGGACTTCATCTGCACCATCAGCTCTCCTGGATCTTTAGCCTGCCAGCCCACACTGCAGATTTTGGACTTGTCAGCCTCCATGTTTCTAGGAGTAAATTCCCCGTAAGAAATCTCTTTGTATACATATCCTGTTGATTCTATTTCTCTGGAGAACCTTGATTAGTACAGTGTGTCCTGCTGAGGCTGGCTCATCTGTGCAAGACAGAGTTTCACTCAGGGAGTCCTTATAGGCCAACATGTACGACGTTCCTTAAAAACCCACTACAAAAAACACACATCTGGTCTTTCTCAGAAGCACTTTCTTGGTGTGCTTGAGTGCCATCTAGTGTCAGTTGTAGGTAGTGCAACGTCCTAGCCTTCCGGCTTCACTGTTTCCCTTGCCATCACTACCCATATAATTCCCTAAGTTCGTAGTAGGAGACGTGCCTATTCATGTGCATTATTCACTCTTTTATTCACTCAACAAACATTTAGTGAGGGCCTGCTTGTGCACAACGCATTGCAGCAGATGCAAAGACCGCCCAGCAAGTGGTCTCTCCCCGATCACTGAGCTCATCATCTAGCTGGAGACAAGGAACACAAGCAGATGATTATGGTCACGTGTGCTCAGGGCCACGAGAGAAACGTGAACCAGGAGCTAAGGCCTGAGCAATGGAGACTTGAGGGTGGGCCACCGTTTGAGGGCGTGTTTGCTCCCTTCCGGGCGTGGCGTTGGCTTTGGACTCAGAGGGGTCATGGCCATTCCCTGCAGCCGCTTCAGGGCCGGTGGGCCCATTCTCCTTCCCGGCACACCGCCTTCGCAATGGCTGCATCCTAGAGTGAGCACAGATGTGTCAGCAGTAGCAGAAACTTAGATGTGGACGACATCACCTTCAATTTCCTTTCTTCATGTTTGAGGGGAGGTAACCTCAGAGTGGCATACGACACTGTAGTGAAGACAGTGGGTTTCCAAGGTTGAATGTCCAGGAGCAGATCTAAGCTCTGGAAAGCTTGCCTTCGTTTTCTTGTGTCTTCAAGGCAAATAACAGTTTTGCCCTGTAGGGTTAGGTTACGGGAATTCACTGTGATGACACGCATGGCCAGTCTGGGTTTTTGTTGGCTGCTGTTGTTGCTGCAAACACCAAACATCAAACGTCGTTAAGTTAAAAAAAAAAAAAAAAAAAAGCATTTCTTAGAAAAACATCAGGTAGCTCACAAAGTCGGTGGGGAGGCTGGGACTGTCTCTATTAGTTTCTATTCTCTGTCTCTTGCAAAGCTCTTACGTTTGTTGTCCTGAGCCCTCTCTGCAGACTTTCTGCTTCCTAATCCACACGG
This sequence comes from Puma concolor, assembly GCF_028749965.1. NCBI lineage: Eukaryota > Metazoa > Chordata > Mammalia > Carnivora > Felidae > Puma > Puma concolor. The sequence continues at coordinate 13,559,293 of NC_141677.1, forward strand.
AGGAAGGCGGGACTGCTTCCCGGGTGTGCACTTCTCATGCTGGTTCTCTAGGAAGAGACTGAGTCTCTCAGCGAATCAGATTCCTGGGCAGGCGTCCTGAGCAGCCTGGCCCCGGGCCGGGTCTGGGGCACGGCGGGTCCAGCTGGCTGCCCGAAGCTCCCCACTGTGGGCCCAGAGGGGAGCTCCACTAGGTGCTGTCGCCGGTCCATCGGGTGGGCTCTGTGAGCCCCTTCCCAGGGTACAGGGTAGACTTGAGTCTTCCTGAAAGTCCCTCCGGCTGTCAGCATCTACATCCTCTGTTTGCTCATCGGGACGTTCCGCGGGGCCACACCGCTCACCCCGTGTGTCCTCTTCCTCATCCCTGGGCCTGCAGGTGCTCTGGTCCCACAAGGAGCCACTCTTAGCTCACTGCCGGTGACCCTTCTGCTGATGCATGCCTGGGACTTACTGAGGGCTGGCCTGGCCTCGGCCCTGTTTGGATTTGGGCTTTCATAAGCACAGGACACTCAATGGCTGTCCTACAGGCCCAGAGCACCAGAGAGGATTTGCGTGCATTTGCCAGAGTGTGGCAGTGGTTCTTTAAAGATCGGGGCCCTGCACTCCTAAGCGCCCAGCAGTAGCTGTGAGGGAGCCACTGAGGGCTGCCTTGTGGGGACGGGGTGGGAATGTCCCCTAAGGAATCCAGGGTGGGGGAGGAGGTCAGGGGGGCTGAGGCAGGAGTGATCTGCTTGCTTCTCTCAGCATCTGCTCTGAGCAGATCGACAGGAAGGAGCAGGAGGAGGCTTTTGGGCCCTGTGCCCCCCCTGCCCTACTCAGACCATCAGCATTTCATCCTTTGTCCCGCAAGGCTCATCACTCTGTCGTGGACTCAGACGCCCCGTGGACTCATACGCCTCAGGTGCTCCTTCGAGCCAGAGACATCAGCACTGCTTTGCTGGAGAAGTCACCTTACGCTGATGGTGCTTACCGCTTATGAATACCCGCCGCATGCCAGGCACCGAGCTGGGTGCTTTGCATGCGTTATTTCCAAGTGTCCTAGGCATTTGGTAGGAGCTGTTACCCCATTTCATGGATGTGGCAGCCGGCACAGAGGGTGGGGGTGTTAAGGCCTGACAAGGGTGTGCAGCAGGCCGAGGTCCACCTGGCCCTGGCTCTCCCCATTCTCTAGCTGCTGCTGGAAGCATCAGGGCCAAATTCAGGCCCATTGGACGGTTCCCTCAGCAGGGGGTGGGGGAGCAGGGGCTTCTGAGCCTGTGCTCCCCTCCTATGAGGTGGCTCACTCGGTTGAGCGTCCGACTTTGGCTCAGGTTGTGATCTCACGGTTCATGGGTTCGAGCCCCACATCGGGCTCTGTCTGCACCCCCGCCCCAGAGGCAGGCTGGCTTGGCTGGTCTCCATTGTCTCAGGCTAACGAGGGGACTGTGGCCACCTCCTCTGCCCGGTTCTTTCCAGGTCTGGCTCCGTGCTAGACGGCTGATGCTGCCTCCGGGAAGACACTGTTGCATCCCACCCTGTGGCAGCGGGAGGCCCATTTGGAGCCTCGCTTTCAGCCTCATGGTGGGGACAGGCCCTCCTCTGGCAGGCGGCTCGTGGCTGGGGCTGACTGCCAGCCTCACGGTCGCCCATGACTGCTAGAAGCAAGGTTCTTTAGAGCAGATTGTGTCTGTGTTTCACCCAGTTTATCCCACGGTAAGATGACTTTTTGGTGAACGTGTTGGGAAAACTGACTCTGGGACAGCGGGAGGCCTAGAGACTGTTGGGCACAGGCTGGCGCCTCGGTGGCTTGCCCCGGTAGCCTTGGGCCTTGGAGAGGTGGCACTGTCCCTTATCCAGGGCAGGCAGTGCCACTGAGTTTTGTCTGCACTCAGGTAAAGGGGTGTTTGGCCTCCCTCCTCTTTCTTTTCTTTTCTTTTTTCTCTTCTCTTCTCTTCTCTTCTCTTCTCTTCTCTTCTCTTCTCTTCTCTTCTCTTCTCTTCTCTTCTTTCAAGATTTACTTATTTTGGGGAGAGCACAAGTGTGGGGAGGGGCAGAGAGAGTGGGACAGAGGATCCAAAGCGGGATTCTGTGTTGACAGGCTGATGGCAGAGAGCCTGACGTGGGGCTCGAACTCATGAACCTCGAGATCATGACCTGAACCGAAGTCGGACGTTCAACTGACTGAACCACCCAGATGCCCCTTGGCCTCCTCCCTCTTAACCTGATGTCCGGGCCACATGCACTGGAAGGAATCAGTTGCCGCGGTCACTTTTCCCGGATGGGGACCCGTGGTGTCCCGAGAGCCAGGCAGTGGTGGTCCTCGGCTGCTGCAGCTTTGCTCCGGAGCGGCTGCTTTGCTGCGGTCCCTTCTCTGAAGGAGGATTGGGCCGTGTCGACCTCACGTACACACGTGCCTTGGGAAGGCCAGGGCGCCTCAGGTGGTCAATGCTGCTGCTCAGCGGGAAGTTGCACAAACGGTGGTCACGGCCGTGACCGGTGCACCTAGTGATCGGGAGCTGGGCGGAGGTGATGCACCGATTGCCCAGGTTACTGCCGATTGGGGTGCTTTTGAGGTTTGGACCAGTGGGCGCATTAGCTGTGGAGGCCACCTGGCACTGTGTGGGGGGAGCCGGGTGCGGGTGTGGGTGCAGGCAGGTGATCGTGCAATTGGGGCCTTGGATACGACTCTCGGGCAGGATGTCGGGTGACGCGGAGCCTGCCCCACACTCCCCTTCCTGCCCACAGGCAGAGGTGCTGCGGGGTGAGACAGGATGAGACAGCCTGTCCGCTGTCCACTTGCAGTGATCACGGTCTCCGTGTTCTCGAGGAGGGGGTTGGTTATGAGGGAGATGAGGCTCTTTTTAAAGTGTGTTTATTGTCTTAATGGCCGATGACCGAGCTAGGACACTCTCCCCCTGGGAGGCTGTGTAGATGGGGGTGCAGGGTGCCTGGGGGAGGAGGCCTGGGGGCGAGTTCTCAGAGGTCTCAGAGGTCAGCCACTGTTCCTGGTTGTCTGAGCAGTGAGTGTGATTGTGCGTGGGAGAAACACACACACAGCAGAGAGACAGTGTGGCAGCATCGGGGGCCTGGGCCCTGGTTTTGATTCTCGTTCTGGACCTGGTGGCTGGCTGTGTTTTATTTTATTTTATTTTATTGTATTTTATTTTATTTTATTTTATTTTATTTTATTTTATTTTATTTTATTTTATTTTATATTTTATTTATTTTATTTAATTTATTTTATTTAATTTATTTTATTTTATTTTTTTATTCTATTCTATTCTATTCTATTCTTTTACTTATTTTTAGAAGTTTATTTATTTACTTAGAGAGAGAGACAGAGAGAGCATGCACGTGCATGTGGTGGGGAGGGACAGAGAGAGAGAGGGAGAGAATCCCAAGCAGGTTCTGCACTGTGAGCACAGAGCCCAACGTGGGGCTCGAACTTACAAGCTGTGAGATCATGAGCTGAGCCAAAGTCAAGAGTCGGATGCTAAACTAGGGTGCCCCTGGCTGTAGTTTAGTGACAGGACAGAAGGTAAGGGCCCTGAGGCTCTGTTCCTTGTCCTCCCCGCTGCCATCATCAGGGTCGGGGCATCCAGGCTCTGGGCCAAGGAAGTGCTCAGTGAGGGTGGGGGGTGACATCCTAGTCCCAGCAGGGGTGAAGCTGACCACCAGCTCTGGGGCCAGGGTGGGGATGGACTGGGGCTGGGACAGGGTCCGTGGGAACTGTCAGAATTAAGAAAGGGATCTGAAGGGAAGGGTCAGGACTGGAGCATCCGGATGAATGGGTGGGGTCAGTCCCAGATCTCTGTTTAACACAAGTCAGGCACTGGGGAGACCTCACTCCCCAGTGAGAAGAGACAATTCCTTTCCTCTTGGGACTTAGGGACTAAGAAAGCTGGGGGATGTCCCCAGAGGGCATGGGCCAAGAGGAGCTTTTGCAGGAGAGCATAGCTGAGCCTTTATTAGTGGGAGAGAACAGTGAGAAGGCCCATCGCTTGAGGTCCACGGCCCTGGCCACGACCACCTTCTTGCCTGACATTTCCTGCAGCTAGCTGAGGTTTTAGAGGGAGCGCTGACTGGTTGTGACGACCTTGGTTCTGAGTTCCTCTATCTCTCTGGGCCTCGATTTCTCCTTGTATAAAATGGAACTTTTTAACTTGAGGGACTGTTACGAGGTTTAGACAATGTATGTGAGGCCTTCTCTGGAGGTTGGAACACGCTGGAATTATGAGTTCCTGTTCAGCAGGTTCAACGTCAGCATTCTTATTTCTGCAGCTCCTACAATCTCGCAAACGGGATGTCACCATTAACTCGGCCTAGGCCTGTTGTTCACAGATGAGAAGGCTGAGGTCAGGGGCGGCCGGCCTCCCTGTGCCCTGTCTCATGGTGCACGACGCATCATCACCCAAATGATAAAGGGCTCGGAGAAGCCAGAGTGTCCCATCCCCTCTCAAGGGGCTAACGTGGATGGTGGAGATCGAATGACAAATCTGGCCTCCAGTGTGAGAAACTTCCGGGTCACGGGGCCTCCTGTTCTTAGCAAGACAGAACTGCATGTGTCTTCAGATACCGATCCCGGGGCCAGGTCAGATGGGGTGACAGCGCTCCTTGCTCTGTGACATCCTTGTGCAAATCAGATGCTCTCCCCCTCAGACAGCAGACCCTCAATAAAATCAATAACGTGCGCCCCAGCTTTCCCTGCCGGGACCACATTAATCTTCACATTTTTGCCACATCACTGGTTCTCGTGACAGCTCAAGATGTTTTTCTGCTTCTGAGTATCCCTTTTATTAAAAGACTTCTGAGCCGCACAGACGTGTTAACCAGCAGCCCCTGTGGCACCCCCGAGCCTTTCCATTCTCCCAGCTCAGCTTCTGCCTCTTTGCTTCTCCCACAAGTCTTTCCACATCATTCATTCTGACATTTAAAAGTTTCCAAGCTTGTTCTGAAATGCCACAAAACTGCCTTTGTTGTTTGCGGGCTTTGGAATGCGGAGAATCCCAGGACACTGGGAAGGAGGGCCTGCCCGCTCCGGTCAAGACGGTCAGGACCAGAGGGCCAGATGCCTGTGCAGGGAGCTGGGCTTCCCAGTGTCCTGGGATTCTCTGCATCTCTCCCTCTGAAGGGCCACGCAGCTTAGGTGCTGCCTGCTTCCTGGCGTTTCTGTCCTCCTCGCTACGCCAGACCCTTGTCTGGTCCTCCTGAGGATCACAGAGTCGCTCCAAGTACTCCATCAACTCAGGAGGAACGCTCTTCTTCACCCCATTGCGTGATTTCTCCACCTTCTGCTTGGTTCCTGCTCGTGACAGGCCCTCCAGTTCTCAGGAGGAATGTTGGAGAAAACAGACCCGGACGTGTTTGGGTCTCCAGCTATGGAGGCTGTCTTCTTATGGAGGCCCAAGTGCTGGGCCTGTTTTGACCAGATTTTGCGTCCAGCTTGCTCTGGCTGGAGGTGCCATTTTGTAAGCCCACGACGCTCTTACAGCGATCTTCTAGTTTGTGGATGTGCCAGGGGCACGGGTGCAGCGGGGATGGGCAAGCCTGGGCTGGGGCTGGATCCCTGGCGACTGGAATGCCGTGTTCGAGCCGGCCTGCTCCCTTCCTGGGCCTGTCTCTGAGCAACCCCTCTTGGAGTTTGCGGAGCTATGCACAATTATGCAGACATTGCTGGCCCCCCGCCCCAGTCTTAACGTGGAGCTCGCTCTCCAGTTCTGCTTTAGATGGCACACACGTCAGTAAGACACTCTTGGTTTCCTTCTCGCTAGTTGTTCCCAGGCTTTTGGGATCGCGGGTTAGAAAAATTCATCGATAAGGCGGGTGTAGGCAAGCACGTTTTATTTTGCCTACCAAAGACGTGGGTAAGAACCGAACACAACTACACTCAGAATCACTCTTCCTAAAGCAAAGCACGTTTCGTTGCCAAAGGGAAGGGAATACAATCGGTGGAAGACAGTGCTTACGCAGAAGGGACCGATGGCTCACCGATGTCTTGGCTGCAGCCGCCGCTGCCAAGTTAGTTAGGGGACCGGCAGTTTTGAATCGGCGCTCCTCAAACTTGAAGTGCTTGCACGAGTCTCTGGGGGTCTTGTTAAAATGCAGATTCTTACTCATTAGGTCCTGGGTGGGGGCTGAGATTCTCCTTTTAACAAGGTCCCAGGTGAGCCTACCTCCTTCTTTTGTCTTTGAGTGGCAAAGTACAACGCCGTGAACCATCCTGGGGTTCACTGATGCCAGTGAAAAACAGGATTGGGTAAAATGGTTGTTTTTGGGGGTGCCTGGGTGGCGCAGTCGGTTAAGCGTCCGACTTCAGCCAGGTCACAATCTCGCGGTCCAGGAGTTCGAGCCCCGCATCGGGCTCTGGGCTGATGGCTCGGAGCCTGGAGCCTGTTTCCGATTCTGTGTCTCCCTCTCTCTCTGCCCCTCCCCCGTTCATGCTCTGTCTCTCTCTGTCCCAAAAATAAATAAATGTTGAAAAAAAATTAAAAAAAAAAAGAGAAAAAATTCATTTAAAAAAAAATGGTTGTTTTTGTATTGATTTTTTCAGCTAGATTCTCTGCTATTGCGCGGACACGGCCAAGGCTGTGAGAGGCCGCTGCTGTACTGGCAGGGGTGAAACTCAATGATGCGCCAGGACCCTGTGTAGCCTGGCCTGCCTGTGAGAAGGGTGGCTGCTGGACAGGTCCCCTCATCCCGGCCCAGCACCAGCATGACAAGAGCGCTCAGGGGTTCTGAGCCTGCTTCCTGGGCTCCGCTAATCCCAACAGCCACCTGCCCCTCGTCCCCCGCCCCCTCCCCAAAACCAAGACCCGAACTGAAAGTGCAACAGAGATTCGTTGGGCACCAAATGAGGCAGGCCTGGCCAGCAGCAGAGGTAGTAGCATTCTGAGGAGAGGAGGTCACAGTCGGGTGGGAATTCCTGCGGTCCGGCTGGAACTGTAGGCGGGTGGGACGACGTGGGGGTGTCGCTGGGTGCACGTGTCGCCGTGCACGTGTGTTGTGGGGGGGCCCGGGGGGCGAGGGGTGAGGAAGAGGAGGGGTGGTCCCGACAGACCACTCGGACGTCCCCAGCGAGATGTGCATTTGACATCTTTACTGCCCCCACGCGCCCACACACACCTATATACCTGAAATCGGATGTGTTTGACATAACAATACGCAGCCTTACTGCATGTGACAGCCTCTCAGTTTTAAAAAACAATTCTAGGGGCGCCTGGGTGGCTCAGTCAGTTAAGCGTCCAACTTCAGCTCAGGTCACGATCTCGCGGTCCATGAGTTCGAGCCCCGCGTCGGGCTCTGTGCTGACCGCTCAGAGCCCGGAGCCCGTTTCCGATTCTGTGTCTCCCTCTCTCTCTGCCCCTCCCCCGTTCATGCTCTGTCTCTCTCTGTCTCAAAAATAAACGTTTAAAAAAAAAAATTCTAAAGTGCTGGCTCTGGTGCACTAAATTTTTAAGTTTATTTACTTATTTTGAGAGAGACAGAGACGGTGCAAGACGGGGAGGGACAGAAAGAGAGGGAGAGAGGATCCCAAGCAGGGTCTGCACTGTCAGCTGCGGAGCCCGATGTGGAGTGCAAACCCATGAACCGTGAGATCATGACCTGAGTCAAAACCAAGAGTCGGATGGTTAACCGACTGGGTCAGCCCGGTGCCCCTCTGGTACACTGACTTGATTTCAGGGCTCCCTTTTGAGTCATGACCCAGAGTTTGACAAATACTCAAGTACCTTGAGAGCCTTTTCCTAAGTTTAGAATGTGTGATTCTTTAATCTGTTGTGGAGTGAGGCATGGGTCTTCTATAATATAAGAAGACCTAATTTAGGAAATATGCACTTAAAATTATGGTTTCTTCAAGTTCCACCCTGTAGGATCTTAGTGAAGGGATCTATTTCTTTGGTAAACTCAGAGCATCTAAGAAAATGGATGAATGAATGCACTAGCATATTTATAGATACTTAAGTCCTTGGATGGAAGATTTCAGGACAAAATAAAATTTTAAAATATTATTGGGGTGCCTGGGTGGCTCAGTCGGTTAAGCGTCCAACTTCAGCTCAGGTCATGATCTCATAGCTCGTGAGTTCGAGCTCCGCGTCAGGCTCTGTGCTGACAGCTCAGAGCCTGGAGACTGCTTCGGATTCTGTGTCTCTCTCTTTGCTCCTCCCCTGCTAGCACTCTGTTTCTTAAAAATAAGTAAACATTAAAAAAAAAAAGTATTATTGATAAATGAGGTCCAAGTAGATACGAACAAGAAAATGTTTTTGAAGTTAAAATTTATAGCAACAAGAAAGTATGATTGATTTGTAAATAAGTTTTGAACACACCAGTAATAGAAATGATAATAATGTGAATATTTACTGATCCATTATATGGCTAGTCTATTAAACATTTTAATTCATAAGGTAACATGGTCTGTTTAGAAACTTCCCTTTATTTTCAAAAACAGAATGTGGCTCTGGGAGATGAGGTTTGTTGCACTGGGTTGGGTGATCTTATTGTTTCTTAGATCTGGGAAGAAGTGTTCAGATGGTCTTGTCCGCAGGGGCTGGGGCGCCTGGGTGGTTTGGTCGGATAAGCATTCAACTTCGTCTCCAGTCATGATCTCATGGTTCGTGAGTTCGAGCCCCGCGTCAGGCTCTGTGCTGACAGCTCAGAGCCTGGACACTGCTTCGGATTCTGTGTCTTCCTCTTTGCTCCTCCCCTGCTAGCACTCTGTTTCTTAAAAATAAATAAACATAAAAAAAAAAAAAAACCTTTTTTAATAGCGGCAATATATCGTAGGGGAACACAGTGAAGGTTCAGAGGGGACCCGAGGGAGGGGCTGGCGCTCTGAGCCCCTCTGTCCTCTGACCCAATATAGCTGCCTCAGCTCTAACAGAGACCAACTTTGACCCAACCTGACCCAGTTTCAAATTCTGGGGAGGGAGAATCAGATTGGCTCACCTGGGCAGCTGTCCATCTCTTGTGTACTCAACTGTAGTCTGGGTCTGGGGTCATGAAGTATAAACACCATGTTGGGGCCTTAACTCTGCCGGCATGGCCACCAGTTCTGAGAGTCATGGTCTGGACAGGTATCTGAAAAGTCGCCACGATACTGTGGATAAAGACAGAGTTGTTCTGGTAAAAGGCATGGGGACCAAAGTTCTGCCAAACTGCCAACCCTCCCCTGGGGCCTGGGAGTGTAGTTCTGGAAACTATGGATCTATTTCTGCCCCCGGTTTTTGTAGGAAAATGAAGTTAGAGGGGCGCCTGGGTGATTCAGTCAGTTGAGCGTCCGACTTCGGCTCAGGTCATGATTTCGTGGTTCTTGGGTTCGAGCCCCGCGTCGGGCTCTGTGCTGACAGCTCAGAGCCTGGAGCCTGCTTCGGATTCTGTGTCTCCTTCCCTCTCTGCCCCTACCCCTGCTTGCTCTCTGTCTCACTCTCAAAAATAAATAAAAACATCAAAAAAATTTTTTTTAATGAGATTAGTGAGTGAGGTCACCTCCTCAGACATACACGCAGCAGCTGAGTGTGTGGGCTAGGAATGGCACGGGGGCCCTGACTCCTTGTGGAACGTTCGCTCCCCCCCGGCTCTGTCTCCCCCTCATTCCCAGTAACCCAAACACAAAACTGCTGGGAAAGCCTTCTGTTTCTTTTAAATTCCTCTTTTTAGAAAGAAAATCACTTTTGTATTTCTAAGGTGAGTTGGTTTTGACTTGCAGAGTTAAAAAGAAAAAGAAAAAAGGAATACAGCGAAAGTCAGTGTTAACACCAGAAGGCGGCTTGTGTCCCTGGCCAGAAGCTTCCTCTGGCGTGCTCACCAGACCACGTCTTGCCCAGCACCCTTCAGTCCTCATTTCTCCCTCACCGAGGATCTCCAGACAAGGGCCGGGTGGCACAGGCAGGCTTGCTGTGGTCACTGACCATGTGTCAGGTTGAAAATGTGCTTTGGTGCCTCCCATGGTACAGTGACTCTTGTCCCCGTGCCTCCCAGCAATGCCCCTGTGTGCGGGCCGAGAGGCTACATGAAGCATCTTGCAGGAGCATGGTGAACGTGATGGCCCGTTTCCCTTAGGGGACATACACTTGGGGGGAACCTTCCTCCCCTCCCCGCAGACCGTTCCAGGGGAAGGCGCTCGGCTCTGTGGCTGAGGTGAGACTCTGGCCACTGTCCTTTACAAAGCCCCGTTGCTCCTCCGTCCGCGGGGTCAGCTCGGGCTGTCTGGAGGCTCTGTCCTGCGTCTTGCACGCAGAGCCACTTGATGGCACTGTTAGAACTGCAGAAGAGAGGCCGCCTCCCTTGAAACAGTACCTACCCCCCGCCCCCCATCTTCTCCAAACTGTCATTTCCAAGCACCTCCTTCCAAACAGAGGCAGAACAAAATCATTTCCTAGCCCATTCCTGCTGGCCTGCCCCCCCCCACCCCTCTACAATCCACTCCCTGCTGGATGTTAAGATTTAGGGACCGCTCTGGTCCCCCCCCTCCATCCTTCCATCCTACTTTTCCAGATCTTTATCATTCTGTGTGTCGGGGGGGGGGGGGGTTGCTCTGGGGTTCCAGGCAATCTGCCGGAGGAGAAAGGGCCATGAAAAGCTCCTAAGGACCTAGGGATCTTAAAGAGAAACAGAAGTGCGTGGAATCCTTCTGGCCGCAGGCCTTGTTTTCTGGAAGAAAGGAGCAGTTGGCCGTGGGGGGAGAGCAGAGGCTGCATGGAGAGGGGTCACTGGGAGAAGGTGCTTGGGAGGAACGGGAGGAATGTGCAGACAGTGCAGGAAGTGAGCTCTCTCAGGCGGAATCTTGGCATTAGGTTGCACGGATTAAAGGCTTTCTGTTCTTGGCTTCCCAGCTGCCACTGTGTCAAAATCCCCCTCGACCCACCGGGTCAAGGGTGGGTGGGGGCGTGGTCATAAGCGACCCTTGCCTTCATCCCTTGTTTTGGCTTCTGGTTCCCTGTTCTTGCTGTCACTTCCTCTTTCTCAGAGATGTGTGTGGTGGGGACCACGAGCCAGAGAAGATGGGAAAGCACCGATGCCCCACCCTGGCACCGCGGACCTCAGGTCTGCCCACCACAGAGCCACCCACCGCTGCTCCAGCTCGCCTTCCGCAGGAGGAAGGAGAAAACGCTGTTGCTTGGGAGGAGTTAGCTGTGAGGAAGGCATTTTCCCTGAACAATGACCAGGAAATACTGTCTTGCCTGATATTCTCGGACATGTGCTGCCCTCTTGGCAGAGTCCTTTGAAGGCTTGTTAAACCATGTAAATGCCAGTGAAGCAGTCCCCTGACTCAGAGCGGCCCACACAGCACAGGCCGCCGAGGCCTCCTGGTTTCCCCTTGGCCGGTGCTCGCCACGCCCCTCCTGCCAGCCAGCGCTGACCTTGAGTGGGGGATCCAGGCCAACCGCAGGTGGGAGGTCATTCTCTGCTGACTCAGGCCCCGACTGGGGCAGGTGCGTGCCTCCAACCCTATGAGTAATACCCAGCTTTTCATCTTCAAAGGGCCTTCCCAAGATTAACCAATTAGTCACCCCCAGAGAGCTACAAAGCAGGCGACTATTGTCTTCATTAAGCCTGTGATGGAGGAGGGAGGCGAGTGGAGTCCCCACCCCAGGCCAGTGAGAGTCTGGGTTTGGGTGCCCGTGAGCAGTCGCTCGGGATGCCCCAGGGGGTTGCAGGGTGTGTGGTGAGGAAACACGAACACGCTAAAGTGGAGGCTGGAGCTTCTCGCCGAGCAAAGTCGGGGGAGGCCACGGAGGGGTGAAGGGGAGGGTTGGAGGGTCTTAGGCCGTAGGAAGGGTGTCCTGCTGAACCCAGAGCGAGCAGCTGCAAAGGCAGGTTGACACAGCTTATGCACGGAGGGCTCCCCCAGATGTTCTAAACCCTCAGAAACCGGTGCTGACGATGGCCCTCCGAGCCCTCCAGATATCTGTGAAATGAGTCTTGGAACACTTCCCTTTTTGTATCTGTATGAGGATTTTGAATGACTAAAAACGATCAAGCACCTTGTGGACCAGACGCGTGATGCGGAAGGTCAGAAGAGCCAGGGGCGAGCGCTCGTCCAGGTCACTCTGTGCCGCCGGTTTGTCCTCTTCCAGACGCGCAGCGCGGGTCAGAGAGTTTTGGGAGGTAAGGCTGCCCTGGTGACAGAGTAAGAACCGAAGCACCTTCTGGAAGCCAGACAGCAGAGCAATCCTTTCAGTCAACCCTGTCTGCAGCTGCTTTTTATAAACTTGGCATAAATATGTGCTTGGGAACGCCAGGACAGTGTATCTGGAAAATATTTGCTACCCTTCGAAAACACACACACAGACACACACATGGGCATGCGCATGCGCGCACACACGCGCGCACGCACACACACACACATGCTTGGGAAGGGAAAAAAAAGCACAACAGAAATTGTGCATAATACAGAGTGGCTTCACTTGTGGTTTTTTTCCATTACTTCCTCAGTTCATTTTTCTGCTGCCAATTTTAGAAGGCCATAAGTCATAGTTGTTGTTAAACTTTGTCAGTTAAAATGTAACTCTAAGAACAAGTCATATGATACGTTGTAGCCAAATGGCCTTTTGGAGGGAAGTTGTCGTGGAAGGCACGGTCCAGGAGTGAGTGCCGGTGTCCCCAGGTCTCCTTTGCTGTGCATTACACACTGTGCCCGCAGGCGGTCCTGGCCCTCTGGGCCCCAGAGTGGTCATTTTTGCCACAGCTCCAAAGGGCCACCTATCAGAAGAAAGTAGATGTGCCGAGTCTGGTTTCTAATGTTTACTCTGTGTGACCCGGAACAGAATGTGGTCTCGTTACGGGTGATTTGTTACGAGTCCCCCATTTGCTGTCCTAGAGATGACGGGATCTACTTCCTCATAAACCGTGACCCAGCAGAACCAGAAACTAAGAGTCCAAAAGGAAGGAATTAGCCCTTTGAGGCTGGGAGCGCTAGCTTCTTCACATCTGCCCAGAGGAGCAGCGGACCCTGAGTGGCAGGCAGCCTGGATCGTGCCTCTGGGCTCTGGGGGCGGGGCGTGGGGGGCTTGGTTTGCTGCCTGGCGTCGTTTGGGACTGGGCACCTTCTGAGGGCAGGGCCCTGGGTGTCCCCAGCAGTTGTGGTGTTGAAGGCAAGGCCAGGCACAGTCAGCACTTACACATGCTTGTGCTGACAACCAAGATCAAAGACAAACACCCACAAGGCTGTCAGAGCAAAATCAGCCTGCAGGGAGGCACGACCGCCGGGGGTGGGGGAGCCTCCTCTTTCCAGGCCTGTCTTCTGTGCGGCCTTCCGTCTGCTGCACTTTCCTCTGTCTGACCGTCCACTGAAGCCACCTTGGGGTCTCAGAGGAGAGCAGGGGGAAGACACAGTGAGGATTAGGGAGACTTACTCAGGGGCCAGGCTTCCAAACTGTGAGGCCAGGCATCATCTCTGTGAGGCAAAACCAGAACGGGGACCGTTGTTCCAAAAGCTGGTCCTCGCTTTAATCCATGGGCCGCTCGGAATTTCTGGGAAGGACTGACAGGTCTGATGCCAGACCCTGCCCCTGACTTGCCAGGCCACTTCCAGGGAAAAGCAGGGCTCTCTCGGTTCCTGAGGGTGCATCTGTCTAAAGGGTGCTCTGGCCGCATGTGCTGTGCATGGGCCCGCGGTGCCCGGATGCCAGGTGCAAAGGCCACTCCACTGCCTGACAGCTGGGCCCTCCAGGTCATGGTTTGCTCAGCTTGGGGCATCCTGTGCCACTGACTTCAGAATGACCCTTGTAGCATCTCAGCTGGCCTGCCAGAGATCGCCATGCTTCTGATTTGGACCCCCTTTCCTCCTTCGGGGGCGGGACTCTTTCGTTCATTCAGTCCTTCCTTCGCATTCAGTCCATTCCCTCTGAGCACAGAGCTACTGTGCTCAAGGTCGTGACGGGCCACCACACACATCTGTGAGCAAGGAAAGTCCCCATCTTCATGGTGTCTTCATCCTGGCTGGGGAGACGGGCAGATGGATGTGGGCCAGCCCATCCCACGAAGAACTTTGGCGTAAGATGCTGACTGCAGCCACGAAGGGGAGGGACAGATCGGCGAGGTAGCTCACAACAGGAAAGATGATTTGTCTGCAGGGGAGGTGAGGTGCCCTTGGATTTGCCGCTTCACCCCCAGAGCGTCGCCTGTGGAACGGGCACACCGCCATGTGCTTCACGGGGTTGCTCTGAGAAGTGGGTAAAATAATGTGTGTGGAAAGACACTCTGACAAGCGTTGGCTCCTTCCAAACTCTCTCGTGTCCCCGGTAATCCGGCATCGGATCCATTTTCTGCCCTCTCTTTCGGATGAACTGATTTCACAGTCCAACCTTGCCTGGGCAAACGGGAAAAACCCATTGTGAAAGCAACCGGCCTTCAAACCATTTTCTTGGGAGGGAGGTGGAGAGCCCACATGCATCCGGATCCTTCAGTGCGGTCTCATCGCTAAATCCAGCGTCCTGCAATGGCCTGGAAAGAGCACGCGGCGGGGACAAGTTCCGAACCTCCTTCCATGTGTGCTGCGAGCCTGAGGCCACTCTGCCCTCCGGCCACGGCTCCTCGGTGCTCCGTCTATGGAGAAAGATTTAAAAGACTCAGGAAATGAACTCACATTTTTCTTGCCTCCCCCTCCTTTTCCAGAACAGTGCAGCCTTCCTGGAAGAAAGCAAACAAAACAAGTGTGGCTATTTAAAACATTATTGGAAACCCCGTTGTGAACACTGTGTCTTTGGGTGGCTCCCTGGGGCGCATGCGTCCCCTGAAGCTCCCTGTGGCCGTCACCCCATGGGTGTATCTGTGCGGAGGGGGCAGGGCAGCCGTGTGGTCTCAAAGGAAGAGGGGGCCGACAGGCAGAGCGGGCCTGACGAACTGGCCCCCCGAAAGCAACCATGTGCACCTGACACGCACAGACGGCGGACACAGACACGGAGACAAGTCCCCCGTGTGTGTGCGGCCGCGACTCCCCCTGAAACCAGAGATTCATCCCCCAAGTGCCGGTGACTTCTGCCCTGCATGCGGGTGACTATTTTGGGTTTCTAGGTGCTCTCGTTTGGTTTGTGGCATTCTTGGTGCTGTTATTAATAACACCGTTGGCTGCATGGAGGCTGAAGACGAAGCCTTTTCATTTCAGCCATCTGGTCAGGACGCTTTTCCTTTGATGAGGGAGAAACCTTTGCTGTGTTTCAACTGGAACGCTGCCTCCCAATTAAGGTGACAGCAGATGCCGCACGGCCCCGTCTTTGCAGGAATAGGATGCTCAGCCAGGCTCTAAGCGGCGGCTCCGTCCGGGAGGGAGAAGGCCGTTCATATTGATCGTGCTTGGGCATGTGGCGCAGGTACCGGCTCGCAGGGCCCTGGCCAGGAAAGCCGCCACGAGGTGTTTACCGGCTGGCTTGGCTTTGCGCTCAGCTTTTCCATTGTCAGGCCGTGACAGCGATGCGTTACAGACACCCTCAGGAGACGTTCCTCCACTTTCATAACAATGAAGGGCTTTTTTTTTTTTTTTTTTTTCTGACTCATCTTCAGAAGATTCCCCCCCCTTCTTCGTTTGAAAATAAATATAATTAGTAACAGGCAGACGCACTGTATATAGCCAGCCCTTCCTATCCGGGAGAGTTATAATTAAATGTACATGCTGTCTGTTGTTCTCTGTCTGCTGAGCGCCTTGCCACCCGCTCTAGGGGAGCAGCAGCCTGTGGGAGGGGGCTGCAGGGAGCGAGGCCTGTCGGGGCTCTGAGCCCTGCGTCCAGCCAGGAGCGGACACTCGCTGTTGACCGAATGGCAGACGGGACCGTTGTCCCCTCGCACCGCCCAGACCGGGGTTTTGCCCCCTGCTCAGCCTCGAGCTGCCCTGGGAGGCCCCCGGATGTGCCTGGTCACTGCTGGGGTGGTCCCCCCCCCCCCCGGCCCCTCCCAGGAGCAGAGGGAGGGTAGCCAGGTACGGTTGTCATGGCAACGTGGTGGCCACTGCCGGCTGCCGCCGGTGAGGGGCACCTGAGCGCCTGCAGGTTAAGATCGGCTCTGGCCAGGCGAGGAGTCAAGACAGCGTTCCTTTGTTCCCGGCTCCCTGCCTGCGAGGCTGGCACCGGGGCGGCTGTCCCCGCCCCTGCGGCCTGAGCTCAGACAGGTTATCCCCAGGTAACCCTCAGCTTGCCTTCCTGACAAGCGGGCCGGCTGGGCGTCCGGTGGCTTCCGTCCAGGCCCATGGAGAGCTCATATTCTGCTGAAATCAGTGGGTCAGGCAGGCTGAGGAATGCGCACACACACACACACACACACACACACACCCCTCGTGGGCATATTCTGGGACCACAGCACAGCCAACAGGCTCGGTGACACAGGAGAGGCTGCCGCGCCTCCTGCCTCCCGTCCCTCCCGTCCCTCGGGCAGCCAAGGTGGTGACCGGATGCCTGGTTGGCACAGCCCGCCCCCCCCCTCCCGCCTGGATCGAGTGCAGCAGGAGTCATCTGAGCCACAGGCACCTTTACCCAAGTTGCTCAAAGTGTTTTCCGAGCAAACAGTTGTTTCATAACACCCGTGAGAAGTAGGTGGGGTGACAAAGCATTCTCTGTCCCTGTCTTACGGATGGGGAGATTGAAAAGCTTGCCCAGCCAGGTGGCGAGGCCAGGAAAGGAAAGAGGGTGCTCTCTCGCCCGGGGCTCTGAGGCATGGAGGGCCGGTGGGTGCCCTGTCCCTAACTCCTGGGGCGGGGGGTCCTGGGCAGGGTGGGGAGGCCCTTTGGAGAAGGAGGCTAGAAGTGGGGGAGGGTCAGGCTTCTCCCACGGCACTGAGGGGCCGCCAGGAGCTCAGTTACTGTCCTTGTCTGAGGTGTTGACACCGGTGACCCGGGAGGCGTCCTTTGGCTTAAAGTTGCGGGACTCTCGGAGGTGGTCCGCAGATCCCTGTGCCGCATCCTGTGCCGGCCCAGGGATTGTTCCAGGCACCAGGGGTACGTGGCGAGTGAGGACACGTGGCCTTTGGCCTGAGGAGCTCATAGGAGACAGATCACCGACACATAACATTAAGAAGAAGTAATTTCGGAGGGTGCCAGGTGCTATGAGGAAAGTACAGATACTGTGACGGACAGAGATTGGCTGGAGGGGAGGGTGGGGGAGAGGGGCAGCTTTAGAGAGGAATCAGAGAAGGAGTCTCCATGGGCTAATCCCAAATGAGGAGAAGGAGTCAGATCCGGACCGGCATTCCAGAGGGAGGGACAGCTGTGCAGGGGCCCCGAGAGGACGGTGAGGGTGGCCTGTCCCAAGGTGAAGGAGAAGGACGCTGCTCCTGGATGATGGGAAGAGGGGGTGTGCGAGGACCTGGTCACGGGCCAGGGGACCAGGTGTGATTCTGGATGCAAGGGGGTGGTGCAGGAGTCAGGACCTCCTGGGGAGGTAGCACGGACACCCTTTTGTGAGGGACTCGATGTGGGGCGTGAAGGATGATTTCTAGGCGTTTGCTTGAGCTGGAGGACAGGGCCATGGACTAAGGCGGGGAGACTGAGGAAGACGCATGGACAGGAGACACAAAGGATGGTCTTGGACATGGGGAGTTGGAGATGCCTGCTTCCAGGTGGCTACTTCTGGGGCTTGGGCATCTGTGTTTCTTGAGCTCTTCCTCTCAGACCACGGAGAAGGAGGGTGGATCGTACTGCAGGAGTTCTGAATTCACCTGACCCTTCCAGTGCTCAAACCCAGTCTTTTTCAAGGAGGATCAGACTCCTGATCTCTAAGCTGCAGTGGGGCTCTGTCACTGTGGGTTTATGACGTGGGGAGCAGACCAGCCTGGGGTTGCTCTACAGTCAGACCCCCTTCTTTGTGGGTGCCTGAAACTGCAGACAGTACCGAACCCTGTATGTGTGCCATGTTTTTCCTATACATATGTATGATATGTTTAATTTACAAATGAGGCGCATTAAGAGAGTGACAACAATAGCTAATAATCAAAGAGAACAGCTATAACAATATACTGTAGTAAAAGTTATGTGAAAGTGGTCTCTCTCTCAAAACAGCTTACTGTCCTGTACTCCTCCCTCCTCTTGTGATGACAGGGGATGATCACATGTCCACGTGATAAGATGAAGCGGGGTGAATGACGCGGGCATTGTGACCTGGCTATACCCCGGGAGGATCACCTTCCCGACCGCAGTTGACCGCAGGGAGCGAAACCGCAGATAAGTTGGGGAACTTCTGTATGTGATGTGGTGAACAGCCTTCCGTGGACTCAACTCGCTTGTCCCTTCCCATCCAGCCCCTTCCTTCCATGGCCAAATCCTTGGACATTTACTCTTCGGCGCCCCACTTTGGCTGATCTGTTACCTGTGGGTAAGGAAGCACCTAAGTCTTGCCTGTCTTTTGACTGGTAAAATAGAATGGCAAAGTGATTAGCAATTTCTTCCGAGAAGGGGCATTTGAGGAGGATGGGCCTATGTGTTCACTGACCAGAGAGGAGCCCACTAAGCAGGAGGGCCAGGATTCTTTGTGGCCACTGACTTGGCATGGAGCTTTGAAGAACATGCTAATTCTTACCCCACAGTATACATTGAAAGCTACAAAAAAGATTGCATCAGAGAAAACAGCTCAAGCCCCCTACTGGACCCACCTACTGCCGGGTCAACTCAGAGCCATTAGTGCAATGGAAATTCCGATTCTGGGTCTCCAAGGAATTATTATCATTATCATTATCATTACTATTTTTAAGTAAGCCCTACACCCAACGTGGGGCCCGAACTCACAACCGGAGATCCAGAGTCACAGGCTCCACCGACTGAGCCAGCCACGCGTCCCTCCAAGGAATTATTTTGGAGCTAAGGATGTATTATAATATTTACGTCTGTGGGAATTTCCTGGCGTCTCATCGTAAAGCTTTTTGCTATGGCAGGGGGTCTCATCGTGGATTTCACACAGGAAGTTTCTGATGTACCGAGAACATCGTATTATGAGGTTGTCTTCCCGTGTCCCAGGAATAGATTCAGAGATACCTGTTCTCATACCCCAAGAACTCCTTGGGTAAAGACTCAGAAGCTCACTCATTATGATTGACTTTTCAGTGGACAGACCGCTGTCACCGACGTGGTGCTTTGAAGCACACCAAGTGCCCTCGTGGCCATTTTCTCATTTGATTCCGGCCACAACCCACAACAGTACTGGCATTTCATCAGTGCAGACGCAGCAGCTCAGAGAAGTCAAGTCCTTCGTCCAAAGTCACTCAGCAAAGGGAGAGCTGGGGATTAGTCCTGGTCCTCAGACCTCTCCCACTTTCCCAAGTCCCCGTCATCCCACCTTTGGTGGCAGTGGGCCAGGGTGGTTCTGGGCCTGTGTGGGCCGATGTCACTGTGAGTTCTGCGAGCCCGGCCCGAGAGGTGCTTGGAACTCCCCGAGCTCGCTCTCGGGAACTGGTTCTGCTCACCGAGGGCTGTGTCGCAACGTGACCGATGGATGAGAAGGCTGACAGCCATTCCTTCGCCAATGTGATTCAAGGTCATTTGTCACCTCGGGAAGCACACGGAGCAGCGACATTCAGCAGGGAGGCGCGCTGCTCCGGAGCCAAGCCTGCGGTGTGGCCTGGCACCTTTCCCGCGCGGCAGGGAGAAGGGGAGCTTCTGGAAGTGAGCAAGTGCCTAGCCAGGCCCGGGAGTCCAGAGCCCTGGAGACTTTGGTCAGAGCTGACTCAGCCCCTCTTTTGAGAAAGGAATCTGATGCAATGTGGGGGTTGCATCCCCAAGCCGGGGTTAGGATGCCAGGACACAGGAGGCATCAGCAAGAGCTGGTGACTGCCGTCGCTGGCCGAGCTTCGAGACATGACAGGCATCACCGGAGGGTCAGCAGCTGCCGTCCCTCTGGTGTCGCCTGAGGAAATCACGCTCACTGAGCTATCAGAGTGTCCTCATAGAGACGATCTCTCTTCCTAATTTAGCAGGCGGTGCTTGCTTGCTTTTTCTGAAGGAGCCCAGAACTGTCCACCTACACTGCTGTCCATCAAAGCACCGTGTCCCAGAGGAGGAGGCCCTCACGGGTGGCGGGCCAGGCCCTGGGGTGGAGGCCTGGACGTTGTCGCCCGTGCTCTGAACAGTGCATGCCCCGGGTTTGATGGCTAAGACGGTGCCTTGTCTCACTGGGCCTTCCTTCTCACATTGGTAACATCGGCCTCCATCACAGCTTCCTTTTGGGCTTTCTTGCTCAGGGGAACAGCACTGAGATGTCCTTGTGGTTCATGACCCAGGCCTCAGCTCAGGTGTCCCTCCCTGAGAGAAGTCTTCCTGATATGCGTTAGCAGGCCCATGCCATGCTTTTTTTTTTTTTTTTTTTTTTTAAATGCTTATTTATTTCTGAGAAAGAGAGAGAGACAGAGTGTGAGTGGGGAGGGGCAGAGAGAGAGGAAGACACAGGATCTGCAGCAGGCTCCAGGCTCTGAGCTGTCAGCACGGAGCCCGACGCGGGGCTCGAACTCACAGACCGCGAGATCATGACCTGAGCCAAAGTCAAGTCAGGCGCTTAACCAACTGAGCCACCCAGGCGCCCCTGGCCCCTGCCAATCTTGATGTTCCCCTGGGCACCTACCACTACCAGAAACTACGTATTCGTTTGTTTGTTGCTTCTGATTCTCCCTGTCACTAAAACGTAAGCTCCTTGAGGGATGGGAGCATGCCTAGTTTAGCTCACCATCATACCCTCAACACCTGGCAGGGAGCTCGGTGCTAGGGACACACAGTATCTGTCCTTGGAAGGAAGGAATGAATGAATGCAACCAAGTAGCTGACATGGATGTGGGCACCAGGAGGGGCAGGCTTAGTGTTTGTTTATTTTTGAGAGAGAGAGAGAGATAGAACACGAGTGCGGGAGGAGCAGAGAGAGAGGGAGACACAGAGTCTGAAACAGGCTCCAGGCTCTGAGCTGTCCGCACAGAGCCCGACGCGGGGCTTGAACTCGGGAACGGCGAAATCATGACCTCGGCCAAAGTTGGACGCTTTACCGACTGAGCCACCCAGATGCCCCCAGGAGGGGCAGGTTTATACAGGCGGATGCTCTACAAGGGCCCTCCCAGATGCTCCCAGGTGCCACTGCCAGCCTGGCACCACTTGCGAGCTCCCGGACCCCCGTGGGCTCCTCCTGGGCTGAGCGGGAGGGGCGTCCCAAGTCGCTCAGTCATTATCCGACGGATGAGTGGGTTGTGCGGATGAGTAAACAGCGATGGACCGGGAGGTCAGGCATCATTCAGCCTCAGAAACTGCACGTGTCAATGGGATCGAGGAGCCCAGGAATGTGTTTTTCGTTGATGTAAACCTGCTGCAATAGACCACACCTGCTTCTTGACCCAGGAACGTGGGAAAGAGAAAGGCACGGCCTGTTTTGGTGCTGGCAGAGTTGCTGGTAATAGAAGAATGCCCTTCTTCTGATTCAGAGCGGGGAGGCGCTCTGGTGCCCTGCCATTGCCTGAGGACTGCAGTGTGAGTCGTTCCGTGGCTCCTTGCCCTTCCCCATCAACGTTCTGGCAAGTGACTTGTTCCGACAAGTACTCGCTTTTGGGATGGAACAGCCTCTCTTTTGTCCAAAACCTTCCCCTGGATTAAAGACGTACAAAGAACCCTTCGAAGAGGAAAATAATTGGGCTGGGAAGAGGGGACTGTGTCTCGTTTGGACACTCAAGTCCTTAAGCTCCTGCCCCGAGAGCTTCTGTCATCTGCTCCTCCGGTGCCCACAGCGCACCAAGCCTTTTGGCTGCCAGCCTGGTGTGGTCTCCATGGCTTCCTCCTTCGCAGGAGTCAGCCACATGCCCTTGAACCTTCTTCCTTTCCTCTCCCCTGCTCCCAGTGATCCTGCTAAGAGGACGCGGCAGTTGAGCAGCAGACTTCTGGAGCCCAGAGTCGAACCCTGCCCGGAGACCCCGACTCCATCACGAAAACTGTTCGGGCATAGGAAGAAAGCAAGACTCTGGGGAAGCACCGCTTCCGGGGCCACGGTGGTGGGACTTCTGGGAGGCCAGGGTCAGCTCTGGGGGATTCGAGTGGTGCCAGGTGACAAGCTTCCCCCCCCCACCCCTGAGTCTTGTCTCTTGTCCCAGTGGCTGCTGGTGGGAGGCGTGGCCTACCCTTTTCAGGAGTGGGAGGGCCTGCCTTGCAACACTGCGGACCAAATACTGGTATTACTTGGGCCAGGTAATCAACCCCCACAGCGCTCCCGTGTGGCTGGTGCTGTCGTTACCTTGTCATTTGTCCTGGAAGGTGAGGCTGGGCAGTGAAGCCCATGTCCATAGAGTGCCTGCACCGTGCTCTGCAGAGGCGGGGGGCGTTCGATGGATGGGGCCCACAATGTGGACCCAACACCCCCTCACACACCCTGCACCTCCTGTAGGACTCCTCAGCTAGTGGCTGTGGGCTGGCCACTTGGGACTCAACCCACATACCCAGGCTTTTGTAAATCTCCACTTGATCAAATGAGCAGTTTTATTTATGCCTTGATTCTTTAAAATACTTGAAATGTTGATTTCTTCTCCCCTCTTGTTCTTTCAAGCTTGACATTTCTCGGCACATCAAAGTCTTCAGAATGCCCTCAAACTTCTGTCTCCAAAGGCGTTTCACTTGGCTCCGCGTGGTGGGAAACGCTTTTCCTTAGGGAGGTTAAAGTTTGTGTTTGGTTGTCGAGTTTGGTGGTGTTTATAGGAACAGATACCAAGGTGGGAAGCCTTTTTCTCAGCTGAGCGGTAATTTATGTTACGTGTTCATAGATTTCAACGATTCCAAGTAGGGTTGGCCAGAGTCTACGTGGTGTTTGATGTTCAGTGGTTTTATCTTGCTGAAACCTGTTGTTTTTATGGTTTTGATAAATCTTGGTGAAATAATTCAGTGTTGCCAAGACCCGAGGACTTTTTCCTCAGGTAGTGAGTGGGTATACAATCAATGCATGTACATATCATATGGAGAGAGTTGACCATGTTGCATTCAGAAGGAGTTTATCTTTCTAAAGATCCTCTTACCTGGTCATTTAAAAAATATCACCCTAGGGGCCCCTGGGTGGCTCAGTCAGTCAAGCGCCCAACTCTTGATTTTGGCTCAGGTCACGAGCTCACGGTTTAGTGAGTTTGAGCCCCACGTCGGGCTCTGCGCGGACAGTGTGGAGCCTGCTAGGGATTCTCTCTCTCTCTGCCCCTCCCCACTTGCTCTATTTCTGTCTCTCTCAAAATAAATAAATAAAACATAAAAAAATAAATAAAAATATCACTTAGTTACCTAGGTAACCATTTTCCATAAAGGAGAACAAAACCTAGTTCTTCACTTCTTGTCCCCCTTTGTCCCAACTTAGCGCATTACTGCTCCCCACGAGCATCTGCGTCCGGTTCTCTCCAGGACTGAGAACGAGTTGCCTTTTCCTCTGCAGGGCCAGCCGGTCCTCAAGGCTGGCCTCCCCACACCTGAGGAGCACCCGCCCTTCACTCCCCAGGCTGTCTCACATCCTGAGGGAATGTACTCGGTGACCCTGCAGGACCCTGTTCTTCCGTCCCTGCACAGCTAACTGTGCTAACGCAGGACTGATCTGCACTCCTGCTCGTCTGGCCCTCTTCTTACTGGACACCCGTTTCCATGCTCACGTTTCCAGGTGCACGATGGACACCTCCACAGGATTGTCCCACAGATACCTCAGATGCAAGAAGGCGAGGAATGAACTCACCATCTTCCTCTCTTAAGTGCGCGCATCTTCCAGAATTTCCCATGTCAGGCGGGGGTGCTACAGCCCGTCCAGAGGCCCGCGACAGGAAACCTGGTCTCTTTCTGGACTCTGCCTCACCTCCAGGTTCTAGGCCGACTAGGCCGGAGTTCACCTGTCTCTTGAGTCAGCAGTGCCCCTCATCGGCTCGGCCGCCCCCGTCCGGGCCCACAGCTCTCCTGCCTGGACCACGCAGTGGCTGATCCATTAGTCTCCTTGCTTGCGTCTCTTCTCCCTTGACACTTTCTCCAGATCAACGGAAGTGGGACTCTGACCACATGCTCCTCCATAGAAATGCCTCTGTGACTCCTGATTCGGTGGGAATCACGCTCAAACTCCTGTCGGGGCATGCAAAGTTGGTTCTGTCGCCTGGGCCCCATTTCTTGCCACTTGAGATCTAGAAGTACTGAGCAACTTCTGTTCCCTGGCATTTGCATGCTGGTCATGCCTGCGGCCTTGATAGGTAGGGGTCCCTTTGCCAGGGACACCTCCTGACTTCTCATCTGACAAGCTCCTATTCATCCTGCAAAACCCTCAATGTCACCACAGCTTTCTCCCAAGACAGATTCTTCCTTGAGACACAATCAGTGGGGCTCCGCTAAAGTGCATGCAGACCTCTGTCACTTCCGCCATTACTCTGTTGTCATGACTGCTCTTTGGCTGCTCTCCGCTTCCTCAGGCAGGAACTGCTTTTGTACCACCCACTTTCTAGCACGGTGTATAGCAAATAGTAGCCTCTCGATAAATGTGTTGAGTTGAGACCTCAAATTATCCTAGGGAGGTTGAAAGAAGCATAAGTCCTTGGTTGTGGTCCACAGGCCTCTTCACAGCTAATAATGGTCAAAGAGAAAAACCTGACAGGGACCCAAGAGACATACAGATCTTTTCTCCCCTTTCCCAGGGTGGTTGACCGCTCTTGAATGTCCTTTTTCGAAAAGAAGAGCTGAGCTTGATTTGGCTCAGTCATTTACTGACCCTGAGCCTCCCTAGGCTTTGGGAAGGAAGCAAGGATCCGATAGGATGATGCAGCCGAGAGCCCTAAGTGAACATTGGGGGCACTGGGGGTCTCCACGCCGGTGAGCGCCTGTCCTCTCTGTGGGTGATGAGTGAGAGTGACGTAGGCCTCCGCGCATGCGCAGAGCTGTTTGTAGGGGCAAAAGGGCCGCCCTGGAGTCCCGGATGCGGTTTCAGTCTGCAGGGGGTAAGGGCGGTGGCAGCTGTGTTTGTTTACCCGGGCGATAGCCGAAGAAGGTGACAGCACTCCTTTGGGGATGTCTAAGATTGGGTATGTGATGGAGCCACAAAGTTGAGGCCACAAAGGGGACTCCATTTTGGCTCAGGGCATTTGTCAGCAACTCCTGGGTGGGAGTGGGTGGTACTGGGAGCTGGGGGATGGGTGGGGCCACCGTAGAGCAGGCGGGTCTCCGTCCTGTGCTTCTCCAAGTGCCGGCGGCCGTCACACACCCCGTGAAGCCTGGGCACTGGTCACACTGTGAGCCGCGGCACAAGCCAGCAGGTGATGTATCAGCAACCTGAGAATGTGTGTGGCCCCGATCGGAACCAGGGCAGCATTGGAAGGAAGTGCACATCGGTGAGGGGCTCGGGCCCAGCCCAGCTGCTGGCCTCTGCGGTGGCTGTGGGGGCGCTGAACGACACCTGAATGGACTTTATCCTGAAGCCAGTGTGTGTAACTCCTGCGATTAGCTAACCAGGTGACTCATTGCTTACACTTCCTGAGTCCTCAACCTTTTTTTTTTTCCAGGAAGATTCCTATAAACTGGTCATAAAATATGCCGCGTGCGGTGCCAAATGCCTCTGCAGATACTTGACTCCATTCTGCATGTTCAGATGGCTCACCAGGCCGCAGTCACCTTCCGCTGACTCTGCTCACCCCGTGGGGTTCACCCGTGGCCACAGCCTTTCTCCCTGACCCAGCTCTATCTACAGGCTAGACTTTGTTCTTTTGCCCATCCACAAACACCTTTACTCACTCACGCCTGCCCCAGCCGTTACTGAGCACCTACCGAGCCAGACCCCCTGCCCACGCCCAGGTGTATAAACCTAACTGAGGCACAGACCCCACCTTCCAGGGCTTGTGACAGCCAACCACAGGGAGGGAGCTAAGTGCTCTGAAAGAACAAATCCCTGGGCCCTCAGCACGGTTATCCATACAGACTTGCTCAGCAACTTTCATAGAGAAAATGCAGTAGCATCTGGCCTGTCATCAGTGAGTAATAAAATACTTATTATACTTATAAATATACTCAGCCCCACTGAGGATTTTCTAGGACAAGTGCTATCTAGATGTGCCCTTATTCTGATCTAAAACACCTAACGACCGCACAGGCTGATGCAAACATAATGATATTAGTTGTTTGGTTAAAACGTGGCCCTGTGCAAGACTTTTGTAGACCAGCCGTGCGGTGCAAACAGAACTTTCTTTTGAAGCCATGTTTTGGGTAGCCCAGTGAATTAGGAATACTGGAATCAAGATCAAGTGAAGAATGGGAACCTATCCCAGGTGCGTCTCCCACAATGCACCTCACCTGGGTAAACACACATTTGCATATCAATGTATGGATTACAGACTTCCTTTTCTGAGACCTAGGAGGTGCCCCATTCCGCACGCAGGGGGTCCAACAGCCAACCGGCTCTCTCAAACCCGGTGCAATATGAGAACCAAGGACTCAGGTCTTCAGAGCCCCAGGGGCCAGTCCTACGGAGCAGTCCTTCGCTCTGCTTTCCCTAAAAGGAGGGGACTCTGCTTTGTAACTCACCCTGCCTTCACATGTGGGCCTGGCCTCCGGTCTCACAGGCTGCGCTGGCTTCTGCACGAGCTGGCCGGATTTTGAAATTACCTTTGGAGCCAGCCGTTATAAAAAGCCTGGTACTCAGAGGGGAAGAAAGGTAGTTTTGATGGTAGCTGATGAGCTCACCGGGTACAGACGGAACTTTTCAAACAGGCCAAATTAAAGAGCAGGCCTTGAGCCTGGGGCCTCACAGTGCTGCTGCGAGGAGCAGGTGGGAAGAATATCGGATGTGTGAAGTACAGGTGACAGGTAACCCGATCGCCGTGGCTGAGTCGCTGTGTGTGAGGCATGGCGGGAGGCGGTGCCGGTGGGGGCAAAGCCGCGCCCCTCTCATCTGTCTGCAGAGGGGCCAACAGGTTAACCCAAGCCTGTTCCTGCAGGGCTGACAGTGGCTGGTTGCAGCCGATGAAAGTGGATGTAAATCAGTGCGGTTTCCCCCGGCGGCAGTAATGAACCCACGGAACCTCGGAACCTCGCTGGAAGCAGGTAGTTTTAGGAGAATGGCGCTGGAGATGCTGGAGGGAGATTAGTGTTTCTCAGCTCTTGTAGCAATTTGCACATTTCAGTGTGCATTCAGCTCCACCTCATTCCCATTAAAAAAAAAAAAAAAACCTCATAAATTAAATTGCTAGGCAGGGAAAATCGACTTTGTTTCGATAGAGGGCCTGGGATGCTGGTCTGCTCCAAGGGAGAGTGGGGAGGCCTGGCTCCCAGCTGGTGTCCTCAGTTTTCTGGCCTCACCGACTTCTAGAACACGTCCACCTCAAGGACCTGTGGTTCTACTCACTTTTTTTTTTTTTTTTTTAATTTTTTTTTTTCAATGTTTATTTATTTTTGGGATAGAGAGAGACAGAGCATGAACGGGGGAGGGGCAGAGAGAGAGGGAGACACAGAATCGGAAACAGGCTCCAGGCTCCGAGCCATCAGCCCAGAGCCTGACGCGGGGCTCGAACTCACGGACCGCGAGATCGTGACCTGGCTGAAATCGGACGCTTAACCGACTGCGCCACCCAGGCGCCCCATGTGGTTCTACTCACTTTAACGAATCAGAGGACTTCCCGAGTTCTGGGAAGGCGTCTCGTCCGTCTGCCTGAGCGGCAGCTGGTGGATGACATGTGATCCTCCTTTCCAGTTGCTTGGGGTATAGGACTGGCTCCTCGAGGCCCTCTGCATGCGGGCAGCTGGCCCAGGATTACAGGCGGTGGGATTATTTGGGGGGACTATGTGGCCCAGTGAACGAGTGCTCTGAGAGTGGCCCCTTTGTTTTGGTCATTTTGGTCCCAGCATCTAGGATGAGGTGCTCAAGACCCAAGAACCATCTGTGGAAAGAGGGAGGAAATAACAGGAGGAAGAAACCGAAACCTACCAGCCCTCAGCTTAAGTCCAGTTCTCTGTAGCTTGCTCATTTCCATCAAGCACCGGGATGTGTCTTTAATGGGTCCGTAACCCCTCCCTCAAGAATATCAGTGAGGGAAATCAAGCCCGTTAACCTGCACTCTGTTCATCAGGCCATCCAGCACAGAGCGGGGATGGCTCATCTCCTGGGCGATGATGTCCTTGCAGAGAGAGCTTGATTTCCATCATGCCCCTTTGAGCGCCTGTGCCCTTCCCCCTCCTGGCGGGTATGCTTGGCAGGGGTCAGTACGGCTGATCCTGGGGGTCTCAGAGACACCCCTTCCCTCCAGTCAGGCTTCTAGAAATCTCGACCCTAGTTTTCAGAGTTCTGGCATTTCCTTTCTTTGGACAAGGAGGCTGGTGGGGGTGGGGTGGGGGTGGGGGGGCCTCCTGGTATGAGTGTGGTGAACTTGACTACATCAAGGTGTCCCAAAACACAGAGACAGATACCAAGTGTAATTATTCTTATCTTAGAGCTACCATGAAGTTGAGTTCCACAGGAAAAGAGTATTAAAGTATTTAAGCCTTATGTTTAACCATGAAATGAAAAGACTACTTCCCTTTACAGGAATTTGAAGTCTTAGAGGTCAGCCGGTGCTGTGGACTGCCTGCATGTTTGTGTTCCCCCCCCCCCACCCCGGGCCCCCCAAATTCATATGTTAAAAACCTAACCCTCAATGAGATGGTGGTAGAAAGTGGGGCTTTGGGAGGTGATCTGGTTAAGAGAGTGGAGCCCTCATGAATAGGTTTAGTGCCTTACAGAAGAGACCCCACAGAGCTCTCTCACTTTTTTTTTTTTTTTTTTTTTTTTACCCTGTAAAGACCGAGTAAGAAAGCACCATCTGTGAACTGGGAGGCAGACTTTCACCAGACACTGAGTCTACTGGTGCCTTGATCTTGGGTTTCCCAGCTTCCAGAACTGTGGGAAATAAATGTTTGTGGTTAATAAGCCTCCTAGTCTATGGTACTTTTGTTATAACAGCCCGAATGGACTAAGCCACAGCCCTGCCAGACTAGTACCATAACTTTAGTTCCAAAGCAGATTAAAATGAAATCCCTCAGAGATCCTTAAATGTGTGTGTGTGTGTGTGTGTGTGTGTGTGTGCGCGCAGTATAAACATGTGGCAGCAACACCTCTGTGTCATATGCACAGACATCCTTTGTCACCCACTAAGCACTCTGGGGAAGGACTCAGATAAAATGAAGAGCTTTGAGTTCCAAGTTCTGTCTCTGGCCTTGGAATGCTCAAAGACCTTCCCAGCTGTTCTGTGTTCAAGGGTGGCTTTCAAGAGCTGGGAGGGTGGTTGGAGCTACTCCTGGGTTTCTCTGAGCCCCTCAAAGAACACTCTGAGTGCATGAGAAACTGTCTCCACACTACCTGCAGTGGATGCCATGGTGCTGAGGAACAGTGGCAAAGCACAAATTAAAAAGAAGGATTCTGAGCTCAGAAGTAAACCCTCACGTATGTGGTCAACTAATATTTGATGAGGGAGCCAAGAACACCCAATGGGGAAAGGATCGTCTTCAACAGATGGTGTTGGGAATACTGGATAAACACATGCAGAAAGATGAAATTGGACTTCCGTCTTCCACTATGCACAGAAATTAACTTGAAATGGATCAGAAGATCCAAAACTGTAAAATTCCTGGAAGAAAACATAGGGGAGAAATTCCTTGACATTGATCTTGCCAATACTTTTTTGGATATGCACAAATGCAAAAAAAAAAAAAAAAAAAAAAAAAGCAAAAATCAACAAGTAAGACTGCCTCAAACTTAAAAGCTTCTGCACGGCAAAAGAAACAATCGACAACAGGGAAAGACAACTTGTAGAATGGCAGACGATGTTTGCAACCCATGTCTCTGATATATCCAAAATTTATAAAGAATTCATACAACTCAGTGACAAAAAAAAATCCCCTAAACGATATGATTTAAAAAATAGGCAGAGGAACTAAAGAGATGTTTTACCAAAGAAGACATCCAAATGGTCGGCAGGTACGTGAAAAGATGCTCAACATCATTCTTCATCAGGGAAGCAAATCCAAACCACAATGAGATACCACCTCACCCCTATTAGGACGGCTAGCGTCAAGAAGACAAGAGGGGACAAGTACTGGTGAGGATGTGGAGAAAAGGGAACCCTTGGGCACTGTGGGTGGGAATGTAAATTGGTGCAGTCACTGTGGAGATTCCTCAAAAATAAATTAAAAAAACAGAATGATTCAGCAGTTCCATCTCTGGGTATATACCCCAAAGAAATGAAAACAGCATATTGAACAGGTGTACACACTCCCCATGTTGATTGTAATATTATTAACAATAGTCAAGGTATGGAAACAAGCTATGTGCCTGTCAACAGACGAGTGGATAAAGAGCACACACACACACACACACAAATATTATTCATCCATGAGAGAGGAGGAAATCTTACCATTTGAGACAACATGGATGGATCTCGAGGACACTATGTGGAGCGAGATAAGTCAGAGAAAGACACCTACTGTATAATATCACTTATATGTGGAATCTAAGAACGCCAAACTCCTGCAAATAGAGTGAAATTTGCTTCCCAGGGGTTGGGGTGAGGCGGGGGAATAAGAGTGAGGTTACTACTAGCAGATAAATAAGTCCTGGGTCTCTAATAGACAGTACAGTGACTATAGGCAGCAATATTGTATTTATCAGACTTTCTAAGAGATTATATCTTAATTGTCCTTACCGCAAAAAACCAAAACATAATTATGTGACATGATAGAGGTGCTAAATACAATGGCGATCACATTACAATATGTAGGAATATCAAATCAGCGTGTTGTACACCTTAACCGTACACAATATTGTATGTCGAATATATTTCAATAAACAAAGAAGCATTCCGTACACTTGGCCTCCAGCCCCTAAAGTGTAGAAAGCCAGGGCTCTCATTGTTCCCCTGAACTGTGATCCTGACAGGTCGCCAGGAGCCCGGCACCCCGGCCGACACCCAGTTCCCAGAGACATTGTGCACGATGGTGGAATCACATGTTGCCCCTGTCCCAGCTTCTTGGGACCCTCCGTAGATGGGTCTTGGTGTGGTGACAGGAACGGGGGGAATGCAGTCATTCTGGGGTTGAAGAATTTCATTTAACACACAATAAACGTTTGTTGTGCGTCTGCCTTGTGTCAGACGCTGTGTGATAACACTTTTATGTTTCTTCCATTTAATCCATGTGATAATCCTGTGAGATAGGAATTCCCTTCTCCATGTAAGAGACGAGGAAACCACAAAGGGCCAAGAACATAACTGGAGAGGGGCCGAGATAGTTCTAGAATATCCATTCTTTGACATCAAAGGAGTATGTATGTGAGTATGTATAGATCACCTCATATGTGACTGTGGCGTTCAGGTGTTCAAACATTTGCCTTGGTTCCCTTTTCCTCTAAAATCTGCACTGCGGACTGTGTCCCTATGTCCTTGAGAGTAGAGCCCGCCCCTGGGAGGAGCTGGGAGACTGTGACCCCATTGGGGCCTGGTGTAGGGCTCCAGGGAGAGTGGCTAGGTTTACCAAACAAAAATGCAAGATGCCTGGTTAAATTTGAATTGAGTTTCAGATAAACTACGAATATTTTCTTTTTAGTATGAGTATGTCCCACGCAATGTTCAAGATATACTTATGCTAAAAAAAAGTATTCCCTTGTTTATTTAAAATTCGAATTTAACTCTAGTTCCAGATGAAGCTTGCAGTTTGGTCTAATGTGGAAGGGGGCTCTGTTTGCAGAGGCTGGGACTGGATTTAGCTTTGCTCATGAACTCTGCAGGCTCTCCACAGCTCTTTCTGAAATCAGTCTCACCATCTACACTCAAGGTCACAAACCGGCAACTTGGGCAGAATCTAACCAGCTATGTTTTGTTTAGCTGGCATGATGTTGATTTTTTTTTAAAAAATCAGTCAGTTTTTGAAACCAGGAGCTTCTACATACAAATCTAAATGTCTGACCTCCTTTTTAAATTTTAATTCCAGGGTAGTTAACATAGTGTTACATTAGTTTCAGGTGTGCAATATGGTGATTCCGCAATTCCTCACATCACCCTGTGCTCACAAGTGCCCTCCTTAATCCCCGTCACCTATTTCCCCCATCCACCCCCCTCTCCTCTGGTAACTATCAGTTTGTTTTCTATAGTGAAGAGTCTGTTTCTTGATTTCTATTTTTTCCTTTACTCACTGGTTTTGTTTCTTAAATTCCACATATGAGCGAAATCATATGGTATTTGTGTTTCTCTGACTTATTTCACTTAGTGTGATGTTCTCTAGGTCCATCCATGTTGTTGCAAATGGCAAGATTTCATTCTTCTTTATGGCTGAAAAATACTCCGTTGTATATATATATGCCACATCTTCTTTATCCACTCATCTATTGAAGGACACTTTGGGCTCCTTCCATAACTTGGCTATTGTAAATAATGCTGCTATAAGCTTAGGGGTGCCTGTGTCCCTTTGAATTAGTGTTTATTAGTTCATAGGGTAATTCCATTTTTAACTTTTTGAGGAAGCTCCATACCGTTTCCCATAGTGGCTCTCCACATCTTCACCAACACTTGTTTTGTGTGTGTGTGTGTGTGTGTGCACGTGCATTTAATTTTAGCCATTCTGATAGGTGTGAGCTGATATCTCATTGTAGTTTTGATATGCATTTCCCTGATGATGAGTGATGTGGAGCATCTTTTCACACGTCTGTTGGCCATCTTGATGTCTTGTTTGAACAAATATCCATTCATTTCTTGCCCATATTTAACTGGGTTATTTGTTTTCTGAGTGTTGAATTGTATTCGTTCTTTATATATTTTGGATACTAACCCTTTATCGGTTATGTCATTTGAAAATCTCTCATTCAGCAGGTTGCTTTTTAGTTTTGTTGATGGCTTCCTTTGCTGTGCAGAAGCTTTTCATTTTGATGTAGTCCCAATAGTTTATTTGTGCTTTTATTTCCCTTGCCTCAGGAGACACGCCTAGAAAAATGTTGCTCTGGCTGATGTCAGAGACATTACTGCTTTTATTTTTGTATGTATGATGTCAGCAAGTGGTCCAGCTTCATTCTGTTGCATGCAGCTGTCCAGTGTTCCCCGACACCATTTGTTGGAGAGGCTCCTTCCCATTGGATATTCTTTCCTGTTTTGTCAGAGATTAACTGGCCACATAACTGCGGGTTTATTTCTGGGTTCTCTATTCTGTACCATTGATCTATGTGTCTTGTGTCGGTACCATACCGTTTCGATTGCAACAGCTTTGTAATATAGCTTGAAGTCTGGAATTGTGATGCCTCCAGCTTTGCTTTCCTTTTTCAAAATTGCTCTGGCTACTCGGGGTCTTTAAAAACCTGGAACACTTCGTGAATTTGCAGATCGTCACTGCGCAGGGCCAGGCTAATCTTCTCTAGATCGTTCCAGTTTTAGTGTATGCGTTGCCAAAGCGAGTACTAAATTTCTGACATTCTTTAAAAAACCAGATCTGCCATGCTGGGCCCTTAAGACCAGGTGGAAGCAGTCGTCTGCAGCCCAGCTCTAGCACCCCTCTAAGACAGGGCATGCCCTCACCAGTGTGCCCCATTCCCATCCCCATCCCCATGGCTCCCTCTGGTTACATCCTACCCACTTGATTCACTTCTACCTCTCCAGCCCCTGCAGGCATTGAGTGTTTGACTCCTGATCTACACTATGTGCCAGAAAGTCTACTTCTAATACAGCAAAAATGCCCAGAGTCTTCACTGGACCGGCCCCGCCCATTTCTGCCATTTTATTGCATCTCCCTCCCGGCCCCCTCCCTCCAGGCACTGATGTTCATGCACTGGTCTCTGGTTGTCCCCTCCTGCCAGGTTTCATGTCGTCCCACCCCCCAAGGAATGCCAGCCTGACCCCAGAAGGCCAGCCCGTGGGCATGGCTTCCCTGAAGATGGTTCCAGGAAGCCCTCCCCAACTCCCAGAATGCCTCTGTTGCGCACACAGAATCACACTGCTGCTTAGTTGAATTTCTTTGTTGTACAGATTAAGAAATGGAAAACGTGACTTTCAAGAAATTGCACGCAACTAAAACTGTGTAAAACTGTGACCGGAACTCAGGCAACAGGGACGTGGGAATTTCTCACCAGACGGCGTTCTATTCGTGAGGATCTGGCCTCAGTGCCCCTCACGTCTCTACTGCAGGGCAAAGCACCGCATGCATAATGAGTGCTTTCAGACTGACTGCCTGATTGACTACTCACTCAGTGCTCCTGGCGAAGCCGTTCTCACTCTGTTGAACAAATATCTTTATGCATCGCAGTCTCTAGCGCTGAGATCAGGGGAAACTCACTATAATCTTCAAATCGTTGAGCAATGCCTTGAAACCACTGGACGTGATATAAGGATCTAGGAAGAATGTCCCCTGTTGGCATGTGGAAAGGAGGAAGGGGGTAGAAACTCCAAGGAACTCCAAGGCGCTGTGCTAGGGATTTTAGTTTTCTTTTCTACTGCCTGCAGCCGAATGTTGCTCAGTGCCTGGTTTATAAATAAAGTTTTATCGGAATACTATCATACTCACTGCTGTATGGATTGTGAATGGCTGCGTTCATGCAACAATGGCAGGGTTGAGTAGTTGCAGCAGAAACTGTGTGGTCTGCCGATCCTAAAATATTTACTGTCTGCCTCTTTACAGAAAAAGTTTTCTGAACCTTGATGTAAACCATTCAGCAGCCCTCGGGGGTGGATGTTACTGTCCTCATATAACCGAAGAGGAACCCGTGCCTGCCCCGAAGTGTGGTGGGATAGAATTCACTTCTTTGATTCCAAAACCCATCGTCATTTGACCAGTCACCCACGGGATAAAGTCCAAATTTCCTAGCAGGGATCAAACCCACTTATTTGGCCTCTCCCTCCCGTGCGCCCCTCAGGCCAGCGACTTTGAACTCCTTGCTGGTTTCCAAACATGCTGTGCAACTTTATGTGTCTGTATCTTTGTAAATGATGCTTCCTTTTCACCAAATCCCCAACCTCTTTTTTTTTATAAGTGAAATCCCTTCAGGATGCATCGCGAATCTTACCTCCTCGGTGGAACCTGCTCTTTGTCAGACGGTTAATGAGAACAAGAGCCAACCGGATTAGTATTTTCTTTGAGCCCTGGACGAGGCTGGCCGCTCTGCTGTATGTTCTATTTAATCTTTTTCTAACAGCCCTATGAGGCAAGCCCTGATAGTCTCATTTTCAAGGGGCGCACACAGGTTGAGAGAGGTTAAGTAAGTTGGCCAAAGTCCCAGAGCTAGTAAGGTTTGGACCCAGGATTTGGCCTGGGTCTGTCTGATGTTGGAGTTCAGCTGTTATCACCATGCTATACGCAGTATCCGTTTTCGGCTCTCATGGTTTCTCCCGAGGAGCTGGCTTTATAGCATTTGCTCAGCCTTGTGTGACAGTGTCTATCTCCTGGAGGCTGGGAGGTCCTGGGGGACAGCGAGCACATCCATTTACAACTCTGGAAGCTGGCACACGGCGGTGACTCAGTAACTGTTTGTTGGGAGGATGATGGCGCCTTGTCTTTACCGTGCCAACCCTGAACCTCATCTTACTGTTCTGTTCATGTTATTTCAACAGCATTTAGCCATTCGGGGAGACAAGCTCTCCCCCGGTCCCTTTCTGTTGGTGTCCCCATCCCTCTGCTTCTGTGTGGGCCGTGTGCAGTTGACAACCCAGGCCCATTCTGGCTCCGCGCTCAGACTTCGCTTTGGTCACCTGGTATGCATTTATCAGCCTTTGAAAAAAGTTCTTGTTTCATCCATAGTTAAGTAAAAGTTCACAACTGTGAATAAGAGATCGGTTGGGGCGCCTGGGTGGCGCAGTCGGTTAAGCTTCCGACTTCAGCTCAGGTCGCGATCTCGCGATCTCGCGATCTCTCAGTCCGTGAGTTCGAGCCCCGCGTCGGGCTCTGGGCTGATGGCTCGGAGCCTGGAGCCTGTTTCCGATTCTGTGTCTCCCTCTCTCTCTGCCCCTCCCCCGTTCATGCTCTGTCTCTCTCTGTCCCCAAAAAATAAATAAAAACGTTGAAAAAAAAAATTAAAAAAAAAAAGAGATTGGCTAAAAGTAGCAGAGGCAAGATGACTCCTTTTCCCCCCACAGTCTGCCTTCCTCCAGAAACATCCCCCCAGTTCTGAGCAGTCAGTGATGTGAGTCCACGCACCCTTACAGGCTTACTCGGACTCCAGAAAGGGAAGCGTGTTGAACTATCATTACTCACTGATAAATAATAACAGCGGCAGGAGCAACAACAACATCCCGACCGTAGGCCGTCGGCACATTTCGTGTTGCATTTTCCGCGATGGGAGCCGGGGTGTAGGCGGAGCGCCGTCCCCGCCCTCTCGTGGCTGCCGGCCCACTGCAGCATGCCGTGGTCAGGGATCTCAGCGGAGGGGCCCCAGCCAGCCTTGGGGTGGGAGGCGCAGGGAAGGCCCACCCCCGGGAGAGGCAGGATGGAAGGTGGCAGCGGGACATTCGCAGCGTCAGCCGGAGCTTGGCGCAGACAGCTGTCGCTATGTCGGGGACAAGTGACAGCGAGGAGCATTCACATGCAGGTCCCCTGGTGCCCAGCCTGCTCCCTGGAGGCTCTGAATTCAGAGGAGTGGTGGAGTGGGGGTTACCTCCGAGGCACAGCCACCGACGCCCAGGCCCCTACTGAGGGGATCTGGAGACCACCGAGGGGTGGGACGGTGCACACCAGCCCTCCCCGGCCCCCGTTTCCACCCCCCTCACATCCAAACGACTGGCCGAGTCGGGGAAGATCGTTCTGTCCTGGGACTGAACGAATGAACCGTGTAAAGAATCCACTGGCTTCTGTTGCCTTGCATTTTGAGGGAGGTTCCAAACAACGGTTACCTAAGGGATGTATCTGAGCAGCCCTGTGGTAGGGGATGGAATTATCTACCAGCTTGACAAGTGATCAGGATTTCTGGAAGAGAACCAGCTGTTCTGAAGGAGCCATCTCAGTTGGGCTTTGCCTGCCGGAGGCTCGCCCAGGATGCCTGGAGGAACTGGAAGGTCCCAGGTAGCATCAGGGTTTGGCCGCAGGTCCAGGGAGGGCCGCACGATGGCCAGCATTGCTGCCCTCAGCAGCAGCCCTGAGACAACCCTGGGAGGAGGCAGAGAGCTGGTCATCTTGTTTCCTCATCTTGGTTCGCTGCTGCTTTGCCATGAGACCGACCGGAGGCAAGGGGCGTTCAGCCTGGGCTGTGCAACCTGTGGCCCGACTCCCTCACAGGATGTCGGAGGACACACGGCTTCACGCACGTGGCCATGTTTTGAATGGTTCATAAGAGCCCCGGACGTGTGCTGTAGATCCATTCTCTCGTGTTCCAGGACCATGGGAAGGGATGCAGTGACCGGGGTCTGGGCTGGGTCCCGGCCGATGCATAATCCTGTCTCTGGCATCTCTCCACGGGTTTCCCACCCTCCCTGCTTTTGAGGGGCGGGGCGGGGGTGCTGGGTGTTTCTTGTCCAGCATTCCTGGTCCCGGTGATAGCAGGGGTCGTGAATTATGGACGCAGCAGCAAATGTTTTTAATCTCCCGTGAAACAAAAGCAGTGTGTTTTCTGCACCAGGGGCCGAGGGTGAGGGAACAAGCAAACAGCTGCTCCGATATGGCGACCTCGGGCTGACGTCAATGAGAGTCAGTCCAGGCCAAGGGCTCCGCTCAGGAAGCTTAAAAGTGATACCGAAAACAAATTTGCATTTTTTCCTTTCACGGGAACTCAGCTATTCTCAGTTCCACTGAGATGTTTTCACCAGCCTTTGCCACTAACTCGTCTGCTGAACAAACAGGGCCTGCGGGGTCACTGGAATGCAGCTTTGCTCTTTGCTTTCTCCTTCCCCTTTAAAGTGTGTTCAGCGGGATGAATGTTCCCTGGCCCTGGATGAAAACGCTGGCAGGCGCTGACTTCTCTGCTCCTCTTAGGAAATAGTCTGTCCTAAGGTCGCTTGAAATGGAAAACAGTCTCGATTTGGAATTTGAATGTCCAGGCCAAGATATTAGTCAAAACTGTAAACTTTGACATCTCATTCTCTCTGTTCCAGCTTTGCTTGTTTAGGGCTGGAAGGCTGCGTGGGAAAGGGGGCTTCGCTGCTGGACTCGTGCCCCCCTCTCCTTCTGTCCCCCCCTGTGCCCACCCAAGGCGGGAGCTGGGTGGGGGAAGGAGTGGACAAGAGAAGGCAGCTCTTGAGTGGCGGAGTGGTGTGGGGGGGGGGCTCTGAGCTGACTTTTCTCCCGTTGAGGCTGTTCTAAGGGCCCGGCCTTCTCAGCCAGGTGGAGGTCTCCCTCTTCTGGGTGGTCACTTGTGACTTTCTCCTCCATCCATGGGGTTTACCGCCAGCTCCTTGCTGCTGGGGTCTCTGGCCCTCCAGACAGTCCCGTTGGTCAGGGCCCGCGTGGCTCCCTCCCCGAGTGGCTCCCCCCCCCCAATCTGGCTCTCACCTGCTTCGCACAGCGCCTGTCCTGACAATCTCTGGAATGGAGGGTGACCCCAACCCAAGGGCTCGCTGCTGGTCCCTCCACCCAAGTGGGAGCCACCTGCATGTTGGTTCCCTGTGGTTGCTGAAATGAGTCACCACAAACTTGATGGCTTAAAAGAAAAGAAATGGACTCTCTCCCAGTCCTGAGGACACACGTCTGCAGTCAGTTTTCCGGGGGCTGAAATCGAGTGTCAGGAAGGCCGAGCTCCCCCTGGAGGCTCGCAGGGACGACGTGCTCTTTGCCTCTTCCCGCTTGGTGGGGGCTGCTGGCATTCCTCGGCCCACGGGCCCCATGGGTCGTCTCTGCCTCGCTGCTCACATTGCCTTCTCTCCGCGTGTGCTTAAAGCTCCCTGGGCCTCCTTCTTTTAAAGATACATGTACTTGAATTCATGGCTCATCTGGATGCTCTCGGGTCACTTCTCCATCTCAGGGGCCTTCATCTAATCATATCTGCAAAGACGCTTTGTCCAAATAAGATCACATCTATGGGTTCCAGGGACAAGGCCTGACATCTGTGGGGCCTTTTTTTGGCCCCCTGCATTCTGACCTTCTTCCTCTGGATTTCCGGGCTGGGAAAGGGCTCCAGCCTTTTCTGCCCTCAGCTGGAGGCAGTCACGTGGTAAGCTCTCTATGTAGCTTCCTGGAAACCCCCCACATATTTGGGGTGAGTGGGTAGGCCCCCTCCTGACCTTCAAGGAGCACAGCTTTCTTCAAAGATACTTCTGTCAGAAACTCTTTTCTTAAAAGTCCTGTCCCTCAACAAGCTGATTTTTTTTTATGCTTTTTGGCAGTGGGAGGATTCAAGACTGTGGATCTTGACCGACTCCTGTGAACACCTCTTCTTGCTTTGGAATTTCATCACGGAAGCAGCGTGGTACCCGGAGTGTCACTTTTCAACATTCTGTTACCCTTGCAATGGAATTAATAGCGGTTGATGCTGCCCCAGGGCTGTGCCCTTCAAGGTCGTTCATGCACACTGTGGCCTGCGTAGGTTTCCCGTGGAAAGGCCCAGGGGGCCAGAATCTGGCCCACACGTGGCACCCTGGCCTCAGATGCCTCCATCTGTGGAGAGCATGGGGCTCCCTCTGTGAGTTCACATCACGGTGCACCGTGCTGCCTGTGATTCTCATCTGCACCCTTCCCCCAAGTGCTGACCGTGTCCCAGCCCTTATCCAGTCAAAGGTCTGCCAGTGAGAGGCTCGGAGAAGCAGATGCCTGCAGCGTGACCGTGGAGCTCTAGTGACAAATGATGCAGCCTCACTTCAGTCTTTGGGTTTCCAACTTGCAGCTGGTGTGCTGATGTAGAAATTTCCTATTCTGTCGGTTAGCAGATTGTATTTGATAAGGGTTCACTGTGTGACCTAAGCCAAGATGGACAAGCTGGTCTGGGAGGAAAATACACTCCTCAGCTCTCAGAATGTGGGTCCAGCTTTTAGGGGGAAAGATGGAACAGATTCGTTTGGAAGGTTCTGGAATGTTCAGGTAATAAATCCTTTTATCTTCTTCTTCCACCTTAGCAGGGAAGACAAGTGGCCTGTCTCGGGGCTGCTAGACTAGGGGATGAAAAATCAGACCTGGGCTAAATTCCTAGAGACTCGGGTATGCTGGTTAGCACGAAACCCATTTGTTCACAGAGTTACCTGTGAAAACTGCCGTTTATAGAAGAAGAAACTGACAAGTATCAGTGAAGCTATTGTTCAAAATGTTCAATTTTTATTGTTCAGTCACGAAGGCCGAGATTGCTCAGAGATATGTCAGCATGCCTTGATTTTTTTTTTTTTAAAGATTTTATTTTATTTTGTAAAATAAAATCTCTACACCCAACATGGGGCTCGAACCCACAGCACTGGGATCAAGAGTCACGTGCTCTACAGACTGAGCCAGCTAAGGCACCCTGTGGTTTTTTTCTTTACTGAAACATCCCATGCCCTTTTCTCCCTTTTACCACCACAACCGCCCTCATCAACGACTTGATAGAAAATTCGAGTCTTCTCATGATCTTTCCCAACTCACCTGATTCCTGATTCTCAGAGGCCAAAATGTTGTTGGCTGAGGTGGCTCAGGGGGTCTGTTCTGAGTGGGCACATCTCTTTTCTCCGTATAATTTTGGGGGAAACTGGGGGAGATTTGGGAACAGACTCACGGCCAGGTTTCCTCTAGCGTGATGAACCTGAAATATGTTACCCGGTGCCTTTGTTTGCCAGGACAGCCATGGAACGCCACAGATGGGGCAGCTCAAGCCACAGAAATTAATTTTCTCGTGGTTCTGGAGGTCAGGGTGGTGGCAGACTCAGCTCCTCCTGGGCCTCTCTCCTCGCCTTGCAGATGGCCGTCTTCTCTATGTGTCTTCCTGTGGTCGTGCCCCTGTGCGTCTGTGTCCTAATCTCTTCTCATAAGGACCCCACTCATATTGGATTAGGGTCCACCCACAAGGCCTTGTTTTACCTCACTCACCTCTTTAAAGATTCTGTCTCCTGGGGTGCCTGGGTGGCTCTGACTCTTGATTTAGGCTCAGGTCATGATCGCATGCTTCGTGGGTTCGAGCCCTGCATCGGGCTCTATGCCAACAGCTTGGAGTTTGCTTGGGATTCTCTCCCTCTCTCTCTGCCCTTCCCCTGCTCCAGCTCTCTCTCTCTCAAAAATAAACATTAAAAAAATAAAGACTGTCTCCAGGTATAGTCACATACTGAGGTCCTGGGGATTGGGACTGAACACATGAATTTGGGGGGGACACGATTCAGCTCATAACTATTGGGAACCCTTGATCTAAGCTCAGCCATTCTGGACCGGACTGGGATGGAACTCCATGGGAAGAAGTGGGCGGGGCCATACTTCCCTACTCACAGCCCCATTCCTACTCATGGTGCAATTCCACTGGCTTCTTTTCTTCCCTCTGATTGTCCTGCTCAAGCCTCCGAGCTGTTTCCCACACCAGCCCTGCGTCAGGGACAGGACTGTCCATGGCTCTGAGTGAGCATCCTTCTTTGCTCCTTGTAGACACCCCTTCTCCTTCATAGGAAGAGGGAATCTCTCCAATTCCTCCAATTCTCCAATTCCTGCCAATGGTCGCAGTCGAGTTAAAAATGAATACGAGGGGCGCCTGGGTGGCGCAGTCGGTTAAGCATCTGACTTCGGCTCAGGTCATGATCTCACAGTTTGTGAGTTCGAGCCCCGCATCGGGCTCTGTGCTGACAGCTCAGAGCCCGGAGCCTGCTTCGGATTCTGTGTCTCCCTCTCTCTCTGCTCCTCCCCCAGTCACACTCTGTTTCTCTCTGTCTCTCTCTCTCAAAAATAAATAATTATTAAAAAAAAATAAGAGGTGATCAGAGAGGGAAGAGAGAAGACACACAGAGAGAAGACCATGTGAGGTCACGGGTGGTGGTGGTGGAGGGGAAGATGGTTATCTACAAGCCAAGGAAAGAGGGGCTTCAGAAGGAGCCGACCCTGCTAACGTCTTGATCTCAGACCTCCAGCCTCCAGAGCTGTGAGGAAACAAATTTCTGTGGTTTCAGCCTCCTGATCTTCGGTGCTTTCGTACTTTGCCCTGGTTAGCTAAGATACCAGGTTTCAAGCTGATCACATTGGAGAAAACCTGGCCGTGAAGCTGTCCCCAGATCTTCCTCAGTTTCCCGCCAGGGTTATCAGAATAAGAGGGATGTACTTACTCAGAGCAGATCCCCATCCAAGCCAACAGCATTATGGCCCCTGAGAATCAGAAGTAAGGTGAGTCGTGACCCCTTGATCTCAGACTTCCAGCCTCCAGAACAGTGAGAAAGTACATTTCTGTTGTCTCAGTCCCCCAGTGTGTGGTACTTTGTTATTGCTGCCCTAGCAAACGAATACACCTGGTATATGGACGATTTTCTTCCTTTACTTCTGCCCTCTTGCCCCTCACCACCCCTGATTTTAGAGCAGTCTTGGACTAGCCCTGCACAATTTGCACACTTGAGACAGGATACGCATGCAAAAGGCTAAACGTAGAAAGGGACTCAGAGAAAAGAGAAAACAAAAGACTAGAAAAACATCTGGCACCTAAAACAAAAAGTACCTTAAAAATCACCTAAAAGTTGGCACCTTAAAAAAAGGTGAAAGCTGACTCTTGGCTCACGGTCGCTTCTCTTGGGTTTTTCGGAGGTTCCCTGCCGAGCCCCTCTCCCCACAGTTGTTGTGACCTGGGGAATCATCTGGAGCCTTTGCGGTCACTGGGAACCCCTGCTCAGTCTCTGTGCCCCAACTCGGGGAAAATCGACGCTTTGCAGTTTTGTCGTCCAGTCCAAGAACACGGGATCTCTCTTCGTTTGCTGGTTCTTTAAGATCTTTCAAGAAAGGCTTATCATTTTCTTCTATAAAGGAATGTACATCTTTTGTGATTTTGTACTTCTGAGCATTTTGTTTTTCTGTGCTTTCAGTAGTTTTCAAACCTACAGTTTGTTTTTGTTGCTGGTGTACTGATTTTTTTAAAAAAATGTTTATTTATCTTGAGAGAAAGAGAGAGAGTGTGTGTGTATACACACAGTGAGCTGGGGAGGGGCAGAGAGAGAGGGAGAGAGGGAGTCCCAAGCAGGCTCCGTGCTGTCAGTGAAGAGCCTGACGTGGGACTCAGTGCCACAAACCTCGAGATCA
This sequence comes from Puma concolor, assembly GCF_028749965.1. Lineage (NCBI taxonomy): Eukaryota > Metazoa > Chordata > Mammalia > Carnivora > Felidae > Puma > Puma concolor. Next base: position 13,602,266 of record NC_141677.1, read on the forward strand.
TGGTCTGAGCCAAAACCGAGTCAGAAAACTTAACTTGTTTTCCAAAGTTAAATCAAACTTGTATTTTTAATTGAAATCCATCTTGGATTCTGTGTTAGCATTTTCATACATTGTTAGATTTTTTTTTTTAAGTTTATTTACTTATTTTTTGAGAGACAAAGATAGCGCAAGTTGGGGAGGGGCAGAGAGAGAGGGAGAGAGAAAGAATCCCAAGCAGGCTCTGTGCTCCCGATGCGGGATTCAAACCCACGAAACCCTGATATCATGACCTGAGCCAACACCAAGAGCTGGATGCTTAACTGACTGAGCCACCCAGGCACCCCCATACATTGTTAGGTTTAATTTGCCAGTTTTTTTTGGGGGGGGTGCCTAAGTGGCTCAGTCGGTTGAGCATCCACCTTTGGCTTAGATCATGATCTCATGGTTCGTGATTTCGAGCCCCCAGTCAGGCTCTGTGCTGACAGCTCAGAGCCTGGAGCCTGCTTCAGATTCTGTCTCCCTCTCTCTCTGTCCCTCCCCTGTTCATGCTCTGTCTCTTTCTCAAAAGTTAATTTACTTTGAGAGGGAGAGAGAGAGGGAGAGAGAGAGAGAGAGAGAGAGAATCCCAAGCAGACTCCACACTGCAGCATGGAGTCCTATTTTGGGGCTTGAACTCATGAACCTCGAGATCATGACCTGAGCCAAAGTCTAGGGTTAGACACTTAACCAACTGAGCCACCCAGGTGCCCCTAATTTGCTAATTTTTTAAAAAGGATTTTAAATGTATATTCACGATCAATCTGGGGCTGTGATTCGGAGATTTCCCATTTGCCCTTCCAGATGTGGTCTCCCCTTGCCCCACCTGGTATGACAGTTATGAATTTCTTCAATGAATTACCTGGTTCAGAGTTGGGCTGGGCCAGTGGGAACCCTGGCAGGAGACCGGAGGGAGGGCGGAGAGTGAGGTCACCCCAGGCTGGTTGTATCCTTTAATGGAAGGTCACCGGTCTTCCCAAAGTGCCTGCTCTATCCTTTTGGGTTCTGGTAGCTTCTCCCTTCCCTAGTTCCTATCCCAGGTGTAAGATCCTTTGTTATTCCCCTTCATCCACAAGTTGTAAACAAATCCTCCCCAAATTATCTTATTTCCTGCAGGGACTTTGACTGATGCAGCCCCATAACTCTCTTTTCTCGTAATATTCTTGCTGAGTTTTACAATCAAGGGTATAATAGCTTCATAAAAGGAAGTGGGAATGTTTCTTCTTTATGTTCTGGAATAGTGTTGGTTGTTTGGTAGCACAAGTTAAAGCTCTGGTAGAACTTGCTGGTAAAACCGCCTGGGCCTAGTGTTTTCATTGTGAGAAGAATTTTGCCTGCTGAATTCAGTTGCATTTGTGGTTGTTAGACTATTAGTGCTTCCCTTCTCTTCCCTTCCCTCCCCTTCCCTTCTTCTCTTCTCTTTCTCTTCTCTTCTCTTTCTTTCCTCTTTTTTCTTTAGTTTTGGTAAATGTGGAATGCGTTCATTTACAAAGTTGCCGGCATTTATTTTTTTTCATTATCTTCTTACTAACCTTTTTTCTCTATGTTATGCTTAAGTCCCTTAAAAATTAATACACTTTATTCTTTAGGGCAGCAAAATTGAGCAGAGCATTCCTGTACACGTGCTGTCCCCACACATGCACAGCCTCTGCCATTATCAGCGTTCCCTACCACAGTGGTACATTGGTTACAATCGGTGAACCTACACTGATACAATTTCACCCCAAGTCTGTAGTTTACATCAGGGTTCACTCTTGGTGCTATCCGTTGTATGGGTTTTGACAAATGTGTAATGACATGTATCCACCATTAGAGTACCATACAGAGCATTTTCACTGCCCTAAAAATCCTCTGAGCTCTGCCTGTCCATCCTTCTGCCTCCAAATACTGGTAATGTAATTACTCTTCATTCTTAATAATTTTTATTTGTAGTCTTCTTTTTTCTTTATTAAACTTGTCCTAAGTTTGGCAATTTTTACTAGTCTTTATAAGACCCAACTATCAGCTTTTAAAATGTCGTTGATTTCTCCTCTTTATTATTTTTTCTTTTGATTTCTTAGGTTATTTTTTTTTCTTAATCTTTTCTCCTGAGTTAAAAATTTAACTCATTAGATTCCTGCCTTTCTTCCTTTTCTTTTCTTTTAATGTTTATTTTTGAGAGGGAGAGAGAGAGAGAGACAGAGCATGAGTGGGGGAGGGGCAGAGAGAGGGAGACACAGAATCCGAAGCAGGCTCCAGGCTCCGAGCTGTCAGCGCAGAGCCCGACACGGGGCTCGAACTCACGGACCGTGAGATCATGACCTGAACTGAAGTTGGACGCTTAACCGACTGAGCCACCCAGGCGCCCCTTTACCATTTTTAACTGTACAGTTGACATTGTTGTGCAACCAATCTCCAGAACTCTTGTCATCTTGCAACACTAAAACTCTATACCTATTAAAAAACAAATCCTCATTCTCCCCTCCCCTGGGCTCCTAGCAACCACCACTTGACTTTCTCTGTATGAATTCGACTCCTCAAGGTACCTCGTATAAGTAGAAGAATACAGCATCTGCCTTTTGGTGATTGGCTTATTTCACTTAGCAACATATTTTCAAGATTCATTCATGTTGTAGCGTGTTTCTGGATTTCCTTCCTTTTTTAGAGCTGTATATTCCAGTGTCTGTATCTACTACGTTTTGCTTATCCATTCATCTGCTGACGGCCACTTGGGTTGTTTCCACCTTTTGGCTATTGCGAACAATGCTGCTGTGATCATGGGTATGTAAATATCACCTGGAGACCTTGCTTTCAATTTTTTTGAGTATGTACCCAGAAGTGGAATTGCTGGGTCATATGGTAATTCTATAGTTACCATATATGGTAACCTATAAATTTTTGAGGAGGTATTATATTATTTTCCCCAGTGGCCGCACCATGTTACATCCCATCAAAGTGCACACGGGGTTCCATTTCTCCGTATCCTTACCAACACTTGTTTTTTTCTGTTTTTTGATAGTAGCCATCCTGATGGGGGTGAGACGGTATCTCATTGTGGTTTTGATTTGCGTTTCCCTAATGATGAGTGATGTTGTGCATCTTTTCATGTGCTTATTGGCCATTTATATAGCTTATTTAAAGAAATGTCTGTTAGAATCCTCGGCCCATTTTTAATTGGTTTTTAAATTTTTTAAATTGTTGTGTTGTAGGAGTTCTTTATATAGTCTGGATATTAACCCCTTATCAGATATATGATTTACAAATATTTTCTTCCCATTCTGTAGGGTGGTTTTTCTCTCTGTTGCTTTTACATTGGGAAGGTTGAATACATTTCTTTTATCTGGTTAAGGTTCATTTTTTTTTTTAAAGAGAGAGTGTGTGAGTGGGGGAAGTGGGGCAGAGGGAGAGAGAGACAGAGAATCTTAAGCAGGCTCCATGCTTAGCGTCAAGCCCAACATGGGGCATGGTCCCACAACACCGGGATCATCATCTGAGCTGAAATCTCCACTAACCTTTAATGCAGTAAACAATGTCAGTGGCTTTAAAAATATTAAACTATTTTTGAATTCCTGGAATTCAATTCAATTTGTCGTGGTATGTTATTTATTTATTTTTTTTATGTGCTGCTGGATTTGGTTTGCTAATATTTGTTTAGGATTTTTTGCATCTTTATTCATTGATTAAATGGGCTTAATAGTTTTAATTTCCCATATTGTCCTTGTTTAGATGTTGGCGTCAAAATTCTACTAGCCTGATCATTGTGGAGTTGTGGAGTTGTCTCTTTTGTTCTATTTCTTGGAAGAATTTTCTTAGTTTCTTTTCCTTACGTTTAGTGGTAGAACTCTTTTGTAAACTGTTGGCAGGCCATACCGTAGGTCCCACTGAATGCATGAGCAGAATACGGATATATTGAGGATTCTGAAAAGTAAACAGTAGCAGGCAAATTGGGTTCTTTTCGTTAGAATATCTTCATTGCTGCTCCAATTTTATTTACATTTTTATCTCTTTGGTCATGGTTTTCATAATTATTTTTTTTCAAGGTATGTATCAATTTTATCTAAATTTTAAACTTAGTGGCATAAAGTTGTGGAAGTATTCCCATAGCCTTTTAATCTCTTCAGTATTGGTAGTTCTCTCTCCCTTCTCATTTGTAATATTAAAAAAATTTTTTTCAACATTTATTCATTTTTAAGAGACAGAGACAGAGCACGAGTTGGGGAGGGCAGACAGAGAGGGAGACACAGAATCTGAAGCAGGCTCCAGGCTCTGAGCTGTCAGCACAGAGCCCCGCCTGAGCTGGAACCCCCCCATATGAGATCATGACCTGAGCTGAAGTCAGACGCTTAACCCACTGAGCCACCCAGGCGCCCTCATTTGTAATAGTTTACGTTTGGACTTCTCCGTTTTGATCATTCTCCTTAGAGATGTCTCTTGATTATTCTCTTCAGACTTATTAAAAACATAACTTTAAACATTCCTTTCTTGTTTCTTTTTGCTTGTTTTCTGTTTCATCAGTTTAGTTTTCTATCTTTACTATATCTTCCCTTCACCGTGTAGGTCCCCTTACCTCCCTCTTTATGTTATTCTTGTCTGATATGCTCTATCTACATATATTGAAAAGCTCATCAGAAAATAATATAATTTTTTTTCAGCCATCATCATGTTTTAAAGAGCTCCAGAAGAGAAAACCAGTTTAGTATATTTACCCAGATATTTATCATTTCTGTCGCCCTTCCTTCATTTTTTTAAAGATTTTTTTGATGTTTATGTATTTATTTTGAGATAAAGAGAGAGAGTGCATGCATGTGTGCCCAAGTAGGGAAGGGGCAGAGAGAAAGGGAGAGACAGAGAATCCCAAGCAGGCTCTGTACTGTCAGCACAGAGACTGATGTGGGGCTTGGTCTCATGAACTCTGAGATCATGAGCTTAGCCAAAATCAAAGAGTCAGATGCTCAACTGGCTGAGATACCCAGGTGCCCTGCCCTTCCTTCATTAAAAAAAAATGTTTTTTAACATTTTTTTAAGTAGTATCTACATCCAATGTGGGGCTCCAACTCACAACCCCAAGATCAAGATTACATGCTCTCTAGACTGAGCCAGCCAGACACTTCATTCTTTCAGAGCATTTTGGATGCTCTGAGTTTCCCTTAGGTACCATTTCTTTTATGTCTGAAGAACTTTCTTTAGCAATCCTTTTCGAGTAGGTCTGCTATTGATGAATCTTTGTTTTCCTTCAACTGGGAATGCCACTTGATTCATCTTCCTTTCTGAAGGATATTTTTACTGGGTATAGAATTCTAGATTGACACTTCTCTTTTCTTCTACATCAGAAACTATTGTGCCACTTCCTTTTGGCTACCGTGCTTTATGATGAAAAATCTATGGAATTTCAGTGGTTGTTCCTCTTTTGGCAATGTGTCACTTTTCTCTGGCTGTTTTATTTGTTTTATTATTTTTTTTTTTTTACAACAGATCTGTTTATTTAATTTTTAAATTCAACTTTTAAATCCTGTAGATTAGTTATATGTTTAAAAAATTTTTAAACATTTATTTACTTTTGAGAGACAGAGAGACAGAAAGTCAGCAGGGGAGGGGCAGAGGGAGAGGGAGACCCAGAACCCGAAGCAGGCTTCAGGCTCTGAGCTGTCAGCACAGAGCTGGATGCGGGGTGTGAACCCATGAACCGTGAGATCATGACCTGAGCCAAAGTCAGATGCTTAACCAACTGAGCCACCCAGGCGCCCCCTGTGGATGCTTCTTATTAGACTTTCTACCTTGTTTCCTGTTTTATGTACTTCTCTAGACCTAGATGACAAAAGCTCAAGTTACTGAGCCAGCTCAAGGTGGGAGCTGACTTTGGTGCTCTCTAGGTGGGTAATTTTACTTAGAACTCTTTAGTTCTTGACTTTAGCCTCTAAGTGTTGCCTCTAAGTGTTCTTTACTTTCTTGATTCTTTTCAAAAATTATTAGTTGGGGCACCTGGCTGGCTCAGCCAGTAGAGCATGTGAGCCTTGATCTCAGTGTTTTAAGTTTGAGCCCCATGTTGGGTAGAAAGATTACTTAAAAATAATAAAAATAAAATCTTTAAAAAATTATTATTAGTTTAAAAATATTTTATTCAATATTTTGTGTTGCTTTCAGCAATTGGGTTGGCCAGCTTATCAGTCCACCATCTTGCTGGTAATGAAAGTCCAAATGGAAACATGTTTTGGGTTCCCAATCATGCTCACTTCTTTGCTGATCTTGTAAAAGGTAACTTCATGTATATGTGCTGTTTTCCTTGTGGGACTTTCCATTTATATATGTTTATTCAATTTGTCTTCTTTAAAACTGTTTGGAAGTGATAAAGAAATACAAAGTGTTTCAAGAAAGTCGATATATTTTCTGTAAAAATTTAACCCATATTTAATACCTGATATACAAGTGAACTAAGCTATGTGGAATACTTCAAAATACTATATAAATGTAAGATGTGATTAGATAAATAATTTAAAGTCTCTTTATATTTAATCAGGCCATGAAGAGTAAACTAAAAAGACAATTCACAACAAATGCCTGAGTGAAATCCTCAGGGGTTGATGAGGACCAGCTGCCCACCTATCTTTTACAGATTTCAAGTAGCTTCTACATATGAACTTGAACCAGATTTTCTTATAAAACTGGCAGAGGCAGTCACTTAAGCAACGCATCCCTCGGGAAGTTCATTGCTGAATTCGATTTCTGTATAGTCATAACTCTGGTATGTTTATAAGGCATTTTATAGTTTGTTTACAGTGATGGAAGAACACACTTATATGAGTTATTTGTGATATTTGCAGGGCCTGACATAAAAAAAACAAAACGTGTTCGTATACTTCAGGTTCTTTTTCTCATTGGCTCCTTCGTGGTGGCACATCTGTACTTTATATCTGAGATGGCTGTGAAGTGTGGCATTCCCTATGCATCTAACCAAAACCCTGGGAGGGCTAAAATGGTTTAGAATAATTTGGAACATGGGCTTTCTGGCAGGGGCTGTTCTGGCTCTGCCCCTGTGGGCTGTGTGACTCTGGAAGAGCTCTTTCCCCTTTTTGAGGATGATTCTCCTTGCCTGCAAAATGGAGATAATTATCCTCATCTTTTAGAGTCTTGGTGGGACTTCAGTGAAACAGGCCATATAGTGCTTAATTCAGTACACAGGAAAACTTAGTAAGAAGTATCTATAAAACAGCTCACTCTCAATCCTCAGACTGTGTTTAGGGCAGCGATTCTCAACCTGGACAGATCTTAAGACTCACTTGGGAAGCTTTGAAAAGCCCGTGGCCTAGGCCACACCCAAGAACAATTCTAGGAGCATCTCTGGGTATGGGGCAATTCCGATGTGCAACAAGGTTGAGCCTCATTGTGGGGCCTTGTAAGGAGGTTAGCAGCACCAGATCCTATGGGAAGATGCTTAAGTTTCTGCAGGAGCACCCTCTACTATGCATGCCAGCTCACACTACACATGCTGATTTCATGAGGGTATTCACCTAGCTAAGAAGACAGGGAAGCCCAGTGTATGCAAAGGCCCTGAGGTTGCAGGGGTTAAAGATGACAGGAGGAAGATGATAAAGGTCATGGAGGCTGCAGGGCAGAGAGAGAGTGAGGTTGCCAAGGGAGGGGCAGATGCGGACCTTGGTACAAGGGCAGAGGATTCAGGCTGGAGTGGGCCTGTGTCCCACAGAGATGCCCGGTGGTGCCCAATAAGTTTGTCATCCCTGCTGAAGCTGGTTTTCAGTGTGCCCTTGGGCATCTTGCTTCCCCTTGGGGACCTCAGTTTCCCCATCCATGAAATGGTGGGGTTGGAGCAGTGTTCTCATGAGCCTTGTGCCCACATTCCATACTTTTAGAAGTCTCATGGCTGTCATCCTCTGGACCTCAAGCCTAGTAGACTGGCCACTGACTTGGCTTTCACATGGCCATGGTACATCCCTCTGCTTCTTTCTGAGAAAGGCCCACTGAGCCCCACAAGGGTGAGAATTTCCTTCTGCGTTTACCAGTGTTTTCCTGAACAATACCAGGGGCGTGTGGTGTCAGTGACTGCCACCCCCGTCATGCTCAGGGAAGCTCTGGGGTCTCCAGAGCTCTGAAGCTGTTTTCGTGCTTCTTGGTTAGCATGGAGGCGCCCTTCTCACTGTTTCTGCTCCCGTGATGACAGCAAGTCGCCCCCAAGAAGCCGAGAACCTCAGATGGGTTCTGCTCTCCACACTCAGGGACTGGCCCGGAGCAAACACTTCTTGTGCCTGGGGCAAGAAGGAGCTGTGTCTCTCCTGATTCCTTGTCACCGGGTCTTCTTTGGGATAGTGGGCTGGAGGCACACTGCCCTGTCCTTCGGAGCTCCCCGTTGTGCTGCCCTCCAACCAGGCCTCATGCCTTTCTTCCTTCCGCAGGCTTCTCTTCACAGGTAAGCTCCCCCCAGGGCGTTTGGTTTTGCTCCTTGATATTCAGAGACCATCACTACCTGCATTCGCATTTGGGCCTTATGTTTAAGCATGGAATGAACAGCTGGTTTCCTTTAAAGGAACTTCAAACCTTAGAGGTCAGTGTGTGCTTTGAACTGCACGTGTGTGTCTCCCCCAAATTCATATATTGAAATCTTAACCCCTGACGTGATGGTATCCGAAGGTGGGGCTTTTGAGAGGTAATTAGGAGCCCCCATGATGGGATTAGTGTCCTAACAAGAAACGACATGAGGGTGATGATCTCCCCTCTCTGCCATGTAAAAACGCAGAGAGAAGGTCCTGTCTACCAGCGAGGAAGAGACCTCACCGGAACCTGACTATGCTGACACCTTGACCTTGGACTTCTAACCTCCAGAACTGGGAGATATAAATGTCTGTTTTTGAAGCCACACCGTCTGTGGTATTTTTGTGAAGGCAGCCCATGCTAAGACAGCTGGCTGGGCATTTGGAGCCAGAGGAGAACTTTTCTGTTGCCATTGATCCCAGGTATCATAACCTTATCCTTGTCTCAGTGAGCACATGCATGTTAGTCTGCTTGGGAGGCCACAGCAAAGCACCACAGATGATGGGGGGGGGGGGAGTGGTGCTTAAACAACAGACATTGATTTTCTCACAGTTTTGGAGGCTGGAAGTCCAAAATCAAGGTGTCAGTAGGATAGGTTTTTCCTGAGGCCTCTGTCCCTGCTTTGCAGATGGCCTCACATCTGGTCATCTCTCTGTGTGTCTGTGTCCTAACCTCCTCTTTGTAGGAGGACACCAGTCCTGTTGGATTAGGGCCGAGCCTCATGACCTCATTTGCATTTAACCGCATCATCGAAGGCCCTATTTCCAAATACAGTCACATTCTGAGCTCCTGGGGGTGAAGACTTCAATATGTAAAATTTGGGGAAGGGGACACCGTTCAGCCCCAAACAGTTTCCTTAAATGACGAGCGGAGCGATTGAGGCACAGGGCCAGATGTCAACTCTTGTAAACAATATTTGTCGGGTTGAAAGCATGAGCATGAAGGGATGGTGGCGATGGTGATGTTTTTGGTGGCTGTTGGTGGTGGCGGTGGCAGTGGGTGGGTGTGTGGTTCCTCCCCTAACTCATACGGCGGGAACGAGGTGGCACCCAGCTTATGGGAGACACCCCCACACCCACCCCCGAGATCTGTTGTGTGGAGACACATTTTTAAACATATCTTCATTTGTTACTTTTTCCTTTTAAAATAATCGCTGGAAATAATCAGCGCCAAAATAGGGAACACTTGATGAGATCAATTTAATCTCTAGTACACAGTACTTCTTACTGTCATCTTCTCAGAGCACCAGTTGAATGAGGAGTTAGAGAAACAGTAGTATATCATAGGTGGAACTCAAATAGTCTTTGGAATAGGCTTTCTTTTGTGTTGATGATTATAAGAAGATCTCTACTGAAGAACCCTATTTTTTAAAACTTTATTTATTTATTATTTATTTCTGTTTATTTATTTATTTTGAGAGACCAAGAGTGAGAGAGAGAGCGAGAGCGAGCATGGTGCAGGGGCAGAGAGAGAGGGAGAGAGAGAGACTCCCCAGCAGGCTCCGCACCGTCAGTGCAGAGCCCCGTGCTGGGCTCGAACTCATGAACTGGGAGATTATGGCCTGAGCCGAAGTCAGACACTTAACTGACTGAGCCACCCTTCAGGTGGCCCTGAAGAACCCTATTTTAAAATTCAAGTTCATATTCAATTTTCTATAATTCATCATAGAATAAGCAATGGACTTCGCCATATTGATTTCTTCCATCTTTCCAAAGGCCTCTTTTCTCTTACACTCGTGTATTGAGCACCTAGTATGTGCCAGGAACTTTGCTGGACTCTGGGACATGGTCTCGCCTTCAAGAAACTCATTCTCATGGGGAAGACAGACAGGAAAGATGATGATGGCTCACCGGGAGAAGGGCTGGGGTCATGGCTAGCTCAGGACACGTGGGAATGCAAAGGAGGGTCCCTTCTCTCCAACCGGGGAGGCGGGAGGCAGCTTGTCGGAGAAGGGCAGGTAGCAGCTGGGGGAGATGGGGCAGTGAGGGAGGGTGTGGTACCAGGGGTGGGGGAGGAGTGAGGAAGAGGCCGGGGAGCTGGCAGGGCTGGCCACCTGTCCAAGGTTCCACCTGGCAGTTTTCTTCAGGGCCGTTGGTTCGTCCTCAGCTGTTTGTCTTGCTCTGTGTCTGTGCCCCATTTTTCTATCAACGGTGCGACCTCTTCCAGGTTCAAGGGTGGTTTTAGTGTCCAGACTTGGCCACTCAGCATATTCTAACCTCCAAACTCAGTGAGTGGTTAAGGGATGAGTACATTGACCAAACTGGCTCCATGTGACCCAACCCAAGACTTTTCCTGGAGCTTCTTTCCTCTGGGCGACTCAGTGAGAATGTGAAGTCAGTGCAGCTGTTTTCCAGCCTGTGGGGAAGCCTGCCTAAAAATGACACCAAATAATAAAAGCAGAGCAGGGCCTAGAAATAAGTAGGCCCTTCAAAGCATTGCCTGAGCCCTGGGCCCAGCCGTGATTCCATTCCATTTCGGCTTCTCGGTAGTGGGGCAGTTTGTTCATTTACTGAGTAGTTTTTGCTTAACCTATGTGCCACCAAGAGCTGTGACAAGCACGGCTATCCTCAAATGATTACTGGGTCACAGAGAGCTCTGCCCACAGAAACGAGCATTTTGTTGGGCTAATTGTAGATTGCAGGACAGAACTGAAAAATCAGGGGCTTTGGAGTACGACAGGATTGATGGGTTTGAAACTTGGCCTTGATACTTAACACAATATGATGCCCGTTTGGCATATTTCTTCAGTACCGTGAGCCGTCGGGTTTTATCATCTGTGCAATACCGTGCTCCAGCTAGGCAGGAAACAATCGTCTATGGAATAAATCTTCGCTGAATTTAGGAGCGTTGGAGATATGTGCACATTCTCTTCGTGCAAAATTATCCGCGTCTTCCGCCTGCGCACAGAATTGTGGTAGGTGTGATATACTGCGAGGAGGATGACCTCTGGAGCGGTTAAGCGGCTTCCCTAAGACGGAACAAGTTTCTCAAGAGCCAGGTTGAGGCGTCTGAGTGAGGGGGAAGTCCTATAGCTTTGGGCACTATCATCCCCGCCTAAGAATGTCTCCCCAGGTGAACGGTGAACCTCTCCGTCGGGGTCAACTCCCGGGTTTCGGATAGGAGTCTCCGGAAGGCTTTTCTGGATTGAGGAACACGGTCAAGTATGGAAGTCTGGTGTAGGTTGAAAGAGAAATCCCTTCCTTGTGGTGCCCACCGACGTTCAGAAGCCAGCCCCTCAAGGGAGAGGGAGTGTGATGGGAAATGAGACAGCGGGGGCTCGGGGCCCCGGGCAGGGCAGCCGCTTCCGAGGCTGGTTGTGACAAAAGGCAGCAGGTGGAAGCAGTGGCCGTGGAGGAGAATGTGTCCGAGGGGGAGGGCAGGGGTCTGGGGTCAGAGGCTGCCGCAGAAATAACCTGGGTAGGGACCCAGGTGATGGCTGCACGTCGGTCTCCCGGGTTTCCCAGCGGCCTCCGTCCCCCTCCCGTCCACTGTACCTCCAGGCCCCGCAGGGGAGCGGAGATTGTGTGTGAGAGAACAATAGGAACAAAGGCTGCTTTCAGGCGCGTGTTTGCATATATGCTTCATAGTCTAAGGGAATTAAAAACAAACACCCTCAGTTGTTTAAGAGCTATGTTGCATGACTAAGGCAGTGATTTACGGACAGGGCTGAGCCTTCACTAATGGGTTCCAGTGACTTCAGTGGACCAAGAAAGGAAGACTTGTTCCCAAGGTCCTGGGTCGATGTCGGGGAGGGCTGTTATCCCGTAAATCACGGTGACTGCACGAGGGGCGTGGGCTCCCTGGGGCCTGGAGCGATGCTGGCTCAGGAGAGGTTGAGGTGCCTGGTGGCTTGTCGGCTGCTGTCAGCCACCCCGGCCCAAAGATGCGACCTCTGCATGGGGCTGTGGACAGCCAGCTGTTGCTCTTCGGGCCCCCTGGGGGCTCTCCCAGCCGTGCCTGAGACTCTGGTGGCCGGAGCAATGCTCTTTCCCGCCCTGTTCTGGTGGTGGGGGGTGCCCAGCATGACGAATTTGTTCCTGGTGTTCAGCTGACATCTTCCTTGTCTCTCCCCCTTCGTTCCCACTCTTGCTCTGGTGCTAATACTCCCCGGGGCCAAGCTGAATGGTCCCGGACTCTCTCTCTGTGGCCAGCTCCCCCGCTATGTGCATGCCACCCCGTCCAGCCCTGCCAGTGTGTTCCCCCAAGGCCGTCACTTGCTTTTCTAGCTCATTCATCATCTTTGTTGCCTCTCTCTGAATTTTCAGAGTCATTTGCTGGTTTCCTGGATCGGGGCACACAGAACAGCTGCCGGTTTCACAGGCATAGCGGGAATGAAGACAGAAGAGGGCTCTCCTGTCTGGTCCCAGAATAGTCCCTCTCCCCCTGACCCGTCCTGGCGTGACTACACCTGCACAGAAACGCTCCCGGGGACTCTGTGTGAGCCGTGTCTGGCCGAGACTCTTTCCACGCAAAGCCTGTACGTTCTGTCAGTAGTGAAAGGGCTTCATTATGAGAACGAGGTCTCTCACCTTACAAAGCAGGCCCATGACGGGACACAGGGATTTCGGAAGGGTGGCGCCAGGGACACAGGGATTTCGGAGGGGGTGGCGCTCGCTCGTTCTGCAGAGAAATGCAGTGAACGCGCTGATCTCTTCCAAATCAGGGCCCCAGGGCTGGGACGGTGGGGCCAGGGGAGTGGGGGATAGAGTACAGGGTATAGGGCTTCCCTCACCTCACAAACGAACAGACCGGTTGGCTTATGTATCCTTGGAGCAGGACGATGATATAATAAAATAATCAGGGCCTTCGAGTCAGGGAACTGGCATGGCCATTCACCAGCTATGGGATCTTGGCAAATTCTTTGGGCCTTAACAGCTTATTGGTGACGGTGATGATGTTGACGGCGGTGGCGGGGATGATGAAGAGACATCCAGTGGGAAGGTGGTGTCCCCTGCCATGTGTCCCTGGCTTGGGGTGGTCTCAAGTGCGCCCATCTGGCCCCAGAAAACAGGAGTGGGAGCTCTTTCTCCCATCCTCGTGGGGGCTCCGAGGCCTGGCTGGGGCTTATGAGATGTAGTGGGGTGGCTGAGCACGCAGCCTGGAGCTGGGGGCGCCGGAAGCTCTCCGGGATATTGATCCTGCCCGGAGGAAGGCAGTGAGATCTCACAGTCAGGCGTGGCTGCTCTGGTCCCATCTGACCACTAGGACACTCCCTGGCTCTGCTCCTTGGCCCCTGGTGCTGCCTTCAGAACTTCCAGGACTCCCAGCCAGCTCTGGCCTCCCAGGCCTGGCCCCGGGTCCCTTTCCCCCATCCTAGCTCCCTCCCTCTTCTGATGCCCTCCACAAAAGCCCTGCTGTGTGGTCCCACCTGCCCACCAAAGTGGCACCTAGATCCTTAGGGCCGCAGAACCTTGTTTAGGAGGATGAAGAGGTGCTGGTCCTCAGCAAAGCCAGGGAGGGAGAGTGTTTTCGTTCCTTCCAGATGCCTCCCCTTCTCCAAGGAGAGGGCTTCTGGCTAAAGGACATGTAATGCATCAGACCAAATGGTACTGTGCCGACTTCACACTGTTTGCTTGTTTTTTAATCTTTCTTTATTTTTGAGAGAGAGAGAGACAGAGCGTGGGCAGGGAAGGAACAGAGAGAGAAGGAGACACAGAATCCGAAGCAGGCTCCAGGCTCCGAGCCGTCAGCACAGAGCCTGACGCGGGGCTCGAATTCACAAACTGCGAGATCATGACCTGAGCCGAAGTCGGACGCCCGACCGACTGAGCCACCCAGGCGCCCCACACACGGTTTTTGTGTGTGTGAGAATCTATGGAGATAATGTACATAAAAATGCCTCTTAAGCACACAAACGTCACATCCTCAGTATGAAAATACTTGAAGGTGGCCTGGAGCACTAGTCCCTGCAGCCAAAAGCAGCCTGGCCTGTGTCAAGGCCTTTGTAGGGCTGGTCACAAAAGAAGGATGGACGTGTGCCTTTGAGGGGTGGGTGGGTAGTAAGAAGAAAAGCGTATAAGGTAGGCCACTGCAGGCCACATGATGGCATTCTCTCTTTGTGAGTGGGCACGGGAGGTATATCATCAGCCCAAAGATCCTTGTAACTGATGACGGTCCTGAATAACCCAAAATTGTTAAAACATTGCTTTCGTGCTCAGCGTAATTGTGTCGCCTCATGTCAGGGAGCCTTTTTCTAATACTCAGAAACCTTTGCTCTTTAGAGGTGAAGACATGTTTTATGGCGCTGCTTACCATGGAGTTTGATTTACAGGATAGAAAAGACTCGCGCGTCTATTAACATTTGTCATAAAATCTGCCTCTGTTTCCTCCTCTCTGAGATTTTTAAAGACCTGTCTGTAGTCTGGGACTCTGCTATCACAACCCGCCATTTCAGGGCCCGGCCTTGACTGGCTTCTCCCAAACACGCCCTTTCATGGAGTCCCTCGCTTCTCCCTGGGCATTATGGGCTCAGTGTCTAGACTGGGAATGCATGGTGGTTTTTCCCCACCACATACCCCACATGCTCCCCCCTCCCCCGCCCCAACCACCACCTCTGCCTATGCTCACTTCTTACAGCCATTCCTTGAATAAATACCCTCTGCCAGACTCTTTATCCCCTCAGTGTCCAAGGAAACTGATTCATCACACTGAGGTTTCTGTGTGGGAACTGCTCCCAGACAGCTCAAGCCATGTCCTGGCCCATGTGTGGGGTCTGGGTTTGAGTCTGGTCCTTCTCTTCCTTTGTTGTGCTTTATTTGGTCTCCCTGTGGGATGCGGTCCCTGCCTGTTTCTGTGCCATTATTTCACACGAGTCTGTGCCCAGCCTTAGGTTTGCTCAGAGAGACATTCTTGCTGGCCAGGGCAGTGTGGAGCCCTGAAAGTCTGGTGCTAGGGGCCCAGGCCCATGTAACTCTTGAGTGGTGAATCTGTGGGTGTAAGTATGGATGTACCAGGGGCAGCTGGATTTCCAGTCACTTAGTTTCCTGTCTCAAGTCCGTGTTATCCAACAATCTTCGTGGCATTTTTAGGGCCTTTGATGGTGGAGGGAGGAGCATTTCTTTCCGTTTAGGAAAATCACTACTCAGTTCGGTCTGGAATTAATTTTCCTCGTCCATTTATTTTCAGTCAAATGCATTGTGAAGAAGCCACTGTGAACTTGTTCAAAAACTCTTCTGTTGTGTTTCTGTGGCTGTTTCAGTGTTCAGAAAAATATTTTATCCCTTTAAGGAGTCCTGACAAGAAGTTACAGAGGATTAACAGGGACCAGGTTGTAAATTGGAGTTGGACCATCCATCATGGAGGAGGGGCTGTTGACAGTTTTAGAAGCCTTGCCGTAAAGAGGGAGACACTGTGTTCTCCATTTTGTGGATTCAGGATCCTGTATCAATTGAGACCTCTTGATAAATAGTGGAGCAGCTGAGAATTCAGATACTTGGGGTGGGGGTGGGGGGGCAGATAGAGCAAGACCTTCGCAGGTCAACAAAAGAACATCAAGAAGACCATTCTTTCAACAGGCATCTGGCTTGGGAAGAATAGCTCGACACCGAGAATACATCTCAGGCAATGTGGCAGGACACAGTCTCAGCATTTTTAAAAAATTCCTTTTCCATTAAGAGATGGAGTCTATGTCCCTCTTCTTTTTTTTAAAAAAATTTTTTTTTTCAACATTTATTTATTTTTGCGACAGAGAGAGACAGAGCATGAACGGGGGAGGGGCAGAGAGAGAGGGAGACACAGAATCGGAAACAGGCTCCAGGCTCTGAGCCATCAGCCCAGAGCCTGACGCGGGGCTCGAACTCGCGGAATGTCCCTCTTCTTGACAGACTTCAGACACCTTTGACCAGTAACACATGGGGGAAACGATACCATGCAACTTCTGAAGCTGGATCACAAAAAAACAATGCAGCTCTGTCTTGTTTGCTGAGACAGTGCTCTTGGATCTCTGTAACCAAGTCAGAAGTCTGACTGTCCTGTGGCCGCCATGCCGCAAGGCAGCCACGCCACATGGAGAGGCCACCTGTAGACCTCTGGTCTGCAATCCAAGTCTTTTCGTTAGGTGAGCCAGATGCCAGATGCATGAATGAACAAGCATTCTAAACCTTAGCTGTCAAGCCACCCCCAGACTCTGAGTCTCCCCTGTTGATGCTCCAGATGTGGTGGAGCAG
Source organism: Puma concolor (assembly GCF_028749965.1). NCBI lineage: Eukaryota > Metazoa > Chordata > Mammalia > Carnivora > Felidae > Puma > Puma concolor. The sequence continues at coordinate 13,618,966 of NC_141677.1, forward strand.
AGAAAAGCCATCCTCTCTGTGCCCTGTCCACATTCCTGACCCACGCAATCCATGTGCATAATGAGATGGTTGTGTTAAGCCACTAAGTGTGGGGTCATGTGTTCATGCAACAGTAGAAACTGGAATGGGCGACCTGTAAAATGGTGGAAAAATAAAGCAGATTGAGGTGTTAGATAGTGAGGCAGATGTAGGTGGGAGCAGACCTTTGGGGTAGGGTGTTAGAAGACTTCTCTGAGGAGCTGACATTTAAGCAGAAACTTGAATGATGTGAGCATGCGGGTTTCACTTCTGGGGGTGGGGGGGCGAGGAACCACAGATCCTGGTCATAGGTAGAAGCCAGTGCAAAGGCCAAGAGATGGAATGAGATTATTCAAGGGATAGCAGGACGGCCTATGTGCCTAGAGCTCAGAGAGTGAGGTGGGGAGTGATAAGAAATCAGAGGGAGCCACACGCAGGGCTTTGCTGATCTTGATAAAGGATTTGAGTTTTATTGTAAGCCAACAAGAGGTTTTGAACAGGGGAATATTCTCTACTCTCACTCCCTCATTGATTTTATCCAGTCTCATGACTTCAAATAGCTTCTATATGCTAATAATTTCTAAATAGATATTTCTCATCCAGACCTCAGCTCTGAATTCCAGATTCTTTATATGGCTGCCTCCTCAACTCTTCACATAGTTTGATAGGTATTTAACATGTAATGTGTACAAACTATTAGCTTCTTCCCTATCTTAAACATCCTCCTCACATTGTCTACTCAATATTGTCAAATGGCGACTCTGTACTTACAGTTGCTCCTGTCACCTTTGACCCCTTTCTTTCTTTCACATCCCTGTCGGATCCATCAGTAAATACTACTGGTTCTGCTTCCTATCGCTTGCCTCTGCTTTCACCCTCACCTTCCTTCCATATATTGTCCTGGCACAAATATGTGTCTGTTGGAAAGTCTGATGACAATCTGATTGTCTTTTCCTTACTAGTAGCTCGATCTTTTTGCCTAGATGTCCAAGGGATTTTATATTTCTCTTTAAAGTCTAGACAGTTACCAGAATATATTTTGGTATTGCTTCTTCTGAGTTGGTTTTGACTTTATATATGTCGTGTCAAAATGTTTAAATTAATTTCAGAAAAGTTTTCTTGGATTGTAGTTTTTAGTTTGGGTTCTATCCCTTGCTTTGGTTTTCTGTTTTAGGGACTCCTTTTATACAAATGTTGGATCTTCTTTGCCTGTCTTCTATTTCCGTTACTTTGTCTCAAATCCCTGTTCATTCTTTCTTCATTTCTTGTGATGTAACTTTTTTCCTTTGCATTTTCTATTTCTCTTAAGGCATAATCTGCTGGATTTATGCATGCTTAGTACTACTGTGATCTGTTTTTGACAACACTTCTACATCAAATGTCGGCATTTTTCATACCAAATTCAATAACCTGGTATAATAGCTCATGCGACCTAGGGAAACACTTAATAGCAGATGAAAAGGTAGATACAGCAAGGCCTGGAAGGGTCCTGACCACAGGAATTTCTGTCCTTGAGGACTTTGGGGTGTATCACCCCCCTGGAACATGAATGTGTTCACCAACGTGGAAACTCTTTGGACCCCTTCATTTAGGTTTTTCTGGAGATTCCATTACATAGGCTAGACCTGATTAAATCATTGGCCATTGGTGATTAAAGCCCTAATCCCTCTTCCCTTCCCAGAGGTCAGGGAATGGGGCTGAAATTTCCAACCTTCTAATCACATGGTTGGCATTTAGCTGGTTTCTCTGGCAACCAGTCCTGACATCCTGAAGCTGTCCAGGGGCCCAACAAGAGTCATCTCCTTAGCATAAACACAGGTATGGTTGAAAGAAGCTTATTATGAATAATAAAAGATTCTCCTCTCACCCTGTGACTCAGGAAATTACAAAGATTTTAGGAGCTCTGTGCCAGAGACTGGGGATGAAGACCAAATATATATTTCTTATTATATCACAACATGACAACTCTTGTCTTCTTTTTAATTTAATCTAATTTCTGATATGGATAAGACATTTCTAATATTTTCTCGAGTTCTATCATTTTAATACTGAGTTTTTCTAGCTCTGATTTATGTTGCTCTTTTAGGTCTTTGGGAGAAATAAGTTGTCGATTTCATTTGTTTTGTGAGCATGTCTTTCTGGCACGTTTTATAGTCTCTAGGGATGTAATTCTGTCATTTTTATATTTTTTCCTGAATGACTTTCTATGTTACTTTTTGTGTGTTGAAAATTTTTATATGAAATTCATTCTTCTGAATTTGTAGAAGATGTAGTTCCACTTGGCTTCTCTAACTTCACTGCTCTAGAATTCCCCCTTCTGTTGTCTCCATGCAGTATTCAAGACCGTGGTAGCTGACTTTCTGAGGTCTCTAGGCTCTGTTCCCCTTATTCTTTTTAGGTGGCCCTTTCATCTGTTTTTTTGGCTCAGACAGTTCCACCCCTTCCAGACCTTTACTGCAAACCCCTTGAACTCACCCATGACCTGAGTGGGTAAAACCCTTCCAGTTACAGCTGCTATTCTCAAATTGTCTCTGTCAGCTTTCCACTGAGTACCCGTTCAGTACTCTGGGATTTTCAGGTTTGTCTGATCCCTGATTCTCTGCTTCTTCTTGTACAGATATTACTAATATTAATATTAATTAATTAATTAATATTAATATTACTCAGGTCTTGTATCTGTTGGTGGTTTGTGCTCACCCACTTATATTCTAGGGACTTTGCCCCAGATACTTTTGTCAGTTGGTTTTGTGCTACATATGATCCGTGAATTTTAGTTTTGCTGTCTGTACTCCTGGTACTGTCTATTTCTCATGAAGGGATTTGGGAGGATTCAAAAATTATGATATTGTATTCAATGTATTCTCCAGAATGGTGTTGTTAAAATGTGTATCAGATCACGTCACATCATGGTAAGAAATGCTTTAGTGACTCTCCGTGTCACTAGAGCAAAAGCCTATATCCTTACATTGACTTATAAGGTGCTATGTAATCTGACTTTCTCTACCTCTCTTCCCTGTTACCTCCCTGAACTCATCTCATATGACTCTCCACTATGCTTATTACGCTACAGGCACACTCTTTATTGTCCTCTTTATTGTTTCCGAAGCATGCCAGGAATGGTTCTGCTTCAAGGTCTTTACACTTGGATGTTCCCACTGGTCTTTATTCAGATGTCACTGTCTCATCGAAACCTGTGCTGGATGCCCTATCTAAAATTGCAAACCCTCCCAACATTACCTATTCCCCCACTCAGACCTTTCCTGCTTCATTAAAAAAAAAAGTTTACTTATTTATTTTGGGGGCGGGGTGAGGAGCAGAGAGAGAGGGAGAGAATCCCAAGCAGGCTCCACACTGTCCGCGCAGAGCCCCGATGTAGGGCTTGAACTCATGAAACTGTGAGATCATGACCTGAGCTGAAACCAAGAGTCCGACTCTTAACTGACTGAGCCACCCAGGTGCCTCGCCTGCTTCATTGTTTTAATTAGCATTTATTAGCACATATTTTATTTATTAATTTACTTATCGATTTTTAAATTGTCAGCCAGAATGGTAATTCCACAGAGGTAGATATTTCTGGTCAAAACTAAATTTTTGTTGAATGAGTGAATACATTTCAAAATTCCCTCTGTGGAGAACAGCACTGCGTGGGGTGAGAGAATTCAGAGGGAGAGACCAATGAGAAAGACTACTGCCACTCTTTCGGGCAAGAGAATGTGCTGGAAGCAGTGGTAAATAGTTGAATTTGTGGTCTGCTTTAAAGGGAGAAAAGGCAGACTTGCTAATTATCAGTGTAGGTTGGTAGATGCCTCTTAATTGTTTGATTGGTGAACTATTGTAACATGTGGGCATGAAGATGATTTTATGACAGGCCGATCACAGCTCTTGGTCCCCATAAATTCTCAGTTTTTCATTGAATAATCTGCCAGGTGTAAAAGGGAAATTCAAGAGTACTCAAGGCAGAGGATACCTTGGAGGTGGGGATAGGAAAGGCATTTCAGTGAGAATTTGCCACATGTTAAATCGGCCTAGCACTTAGGGACTTAACACAAGATTTATTATTTTTCATGATTTTATGGGTTGGCTAGGCAGTTTGCCGATTTTCCCTGGGCTCACTCACGTGGCTTCATCCAGCCAGAGGCTCACCTGGGCTAGACATTCGTCTCAGGATGGCCTCTCTCACATTGTGGCAGCTGGTGCTGGCGGTCAAGTTGGGGGGGGGGGGGGGCGCTCACTTCTCCTTCATATGGTCTCTCCCCTCCTAGTAGGCTACGCCAGCTTCCCAACATGGCAGTCCAAGGGTACATTTCAAGAGGGCAAAAGTGGAAGCTGCAAGGGCTAGTCTTGGAAGGTCACACACTGTTACGTCTGCTAAATTCGATTTGTTAAGGCGAGTCACAGCTTAGCCCAGATTCAAGGATAAAGGAAACAGACTGTAACTCTAGATAGGAGCAGCAGCTCAGTCATTGCCAATCGGCATGCTTACCAAGATTTGGGGCCACATTTTGCAATCTCCCACAGAAAGGAGCCAACATTAAAAAAAATTTTTTTTTGGGGCGCCTGGGTGGCGCAGTCGGTTAAGCGTCCGACTTCAGCCAGGTCACGATCTTGCGGTCCGTGAGTTCGAGCCCCGCGTCGGGCTCTGGGCTGATGGCTCAGAGCCTGGAGCCTGTTTCTGATTCTGTGTCTCCCTCTCTCTCTGCCCCTCCCCCGTTCATGCTCTGTCTCTCTCTGTCCCACAAATAAATAAACGTTGAAAAAAAATTAAAAAAAAAAAATTTTTTTTTAATGTTTATTTATTTTTGACAAGAGAGAGAGAGAGCATGAGCGGGGAGGGGCAGAGAGAGAGGGAGACACAGAATCCAAAGCAGGCTCCAGGCTCCAAGCCGTCAGCACAGAGCCCAACATGGGGCTCGAACTCACAGACTGCAAGATCATGACCTGAGCCGAAGTCAGACGTTCAACTGACTGAGCCACCCAGGCGCCCCAGAAAGGAGCCAACATTTATGGAGTGTTAATTATGTTCCTCCACACACTGTGCAGGTACAACACATAGCTGAGTCTGCTCGAGCCTCACAGAAATCTTGGGAGGAAGGCCACTGAAGAAATGGAGGCCCCAGGACAACACATAGCCTCTCGTAGGACCCAGAACCAGCAAGGGGGAGGCTGACGTTCAAGTCCAGAGTTATCTGACTTTGAAAGCCTGCTTTTTCCCCCCTCTTCTTCTTTCATACCGATACTGGTCATGCATCTTTGTTGTACAGAGAGGGATTCAGTTGGCTTTGTTAAGCATTTTTTCTTTTCTTTTCTTTTCTTTTCTTCTGCCTTCTTTCTCTTTTGCTGATTTAATGAGTTCCTTACCTTGTGTGGGGATTTTTTTTTTTTTTTTTGGTTCTACACTTCATAGCTAACATTTACTGAGTAGTTTACTGTATGTGAGTCACAGTTTTGCTCACGGTAAGCTCTGTTGTGTAGATGGCAGCATTCACAGTCGACCAGGCTGTTCTGGGTTGCCGGATTGGTCAGTGGTCTGCTGTCCTACCAGACTGACCTTCCTGTCCCTGGTGTTGTCATGGGATTTTTCTTCTCTGCGGCAGATTTCTGCCCCATTGGAGGCAGCTGTGAACAGGCCACCAGGACATAGGAGCCGGGCTGCATCCCGCACAATGGCCTGAAGTGTCCTTTGTCTTTGGGATGCGGCCACCAGGTAGTAATCTGGAGAGCCTGGGCCATCTCCCTTCTGGCTGGGGCCATGGGATCTACTTGTGTGTGGATTTACCCCCCTGGCCTCCGTGTGTCCTGTTGTTCTAAGAGGAAAGATGAGCGATCGTGTCTCCTAACTGGGCAGGAGGGGAGGAGCCTCTCGCCACGCCCCGCCCCGCCAGTTCCCCTGGTCTGGGTGCCCGTTTCTGCCCCAGGCAGGGGTTGCTGGTTTGTGAAAGCACGCTCAGACAGCAAGGTTTTCATCGTCGGCTGACCACTCACCTTGGGACAGCCAGCGATAGAGTTCAAACCACGTTCACGTGCGTGTTCCCACGAGAACCCTGCAACATTCCTGTGGGGGCCGCAGGACGGGTGATAACGTCCCCATTTCGGAGAGGAGGACAGCGAGGCAGCTGCCTGACTCTCCTTTAGACCCAGGACTCAAGCCCAGGTCTGTCCAGCCGTAAGTCCTGGTCTTCTGCCCTCATGCTGGGCTTCCCCTTGAAGACCAGGTGCCAGGGTGTGGACATTTAGGAGAGTCTGGGAACACGGGAGGAACAGATGGCCTGGAACTCTCTCCAGTATCTGCTAGTCACCACCTAGAAGCCAGCGGCTGTGATGCAGCCACAAGCTTCATTCAGTGATGGCTGCCTTCATTCTGTGGGTGGGACCGCAGTGCCGGCTGCCTGGGGAATCCCATTGGTGACAGCACAGCATCCTTTTGCGCTGACGCGGCAGCAGATGCCCCAGACCAACTCCAAGCCTGACAGCATCTCTGCGAAGCATGTGAAGGGACAGCAGACGTCAGAGCCCTCCTGTAAATCACCTTCACAAAGGCTCTTTGTGGTTGATTCACTGATGACTCATTTATAATCTGGTTTCAACATTGTGAGTCAAAATGTACCACTTTCATTAAAAATAACATTCACTGGGGTCTAACGGCTTTCTTTTTTCTGTTTTTTACTGTACTGTGTGGTTTCTGGATGGGAAGCTGTCGGCAGGCGAGGTGTTCCGAGGCACTTGAACATCATCATCATGCAGTGCCTTCACAGGCTCCCGCTGCTCCAGGGATGATCGAGCAAGGGGGCCGAACACCTCCCGTGCGTCCTGCAGCCTCCAGCCCCGCGAGTGTGCGCGTCGTCGGCGTGGGTGTGCATAGGAGTGTGCGTGCCCAGTGCACGAGGTCCAGGCAAGAGACCAGGTTGTCTGGCCTGCAGGAGATTCCAGCCCACACACAGATCCAGAAGCATCGGGAGGACCTGGGATGCTTGTTCATGCAGATTCCTGGGCCCTACCCACACCCCCCGTGGGCGGGGCCTAGATAAACCCCCTCAGGAGATTTCGGGGCACAGTAAAGTTGAGAGCCTTGACTTTCGGTGAGACAGATGGGAAGTCCCTGTAGTTAAACCCTCTCTGTAAGTGGAGGAGTGAGGGGAAGGCAGGTGGGCTGCGAGACAGAGGGGATGGGGGGTTGCAGTGGCACCAAGGGTGAAGTGGGACCCCCCGGGGTCCCCGTGGGGACTGCACTAAAACTCCCAGCTCTATTTGAGGCACCCACGGCCTTTCTGGTTTGGGGACCAAAACTTGGGCATCCCCTACGCCCCTGGTAGGGGAAAAAAAACACCATACAGAAACCATTTAGTGGGTATTCTGCAGGGTCAAAAGCCCTCGCTCTGGTGATATCTTTATATTTTGTGTTCTTCAGCGATGCTGGAAACTCTAGTGGGAAAGCCACTGATGAGGTACAGTTGAGGCTGACCTGGAACAATGTCAGGACTGGCACCGAAGGTCTCCGCTGATCTTGGGAAACCACTGTTCCATTGCAGCCATTTGTAACTTTCTTTGCCAATTTTTGCTGTTACTGCCCTAAAGTTTCGTTTCATGAAGACTTTTCCCTGCACGCCCAGGGGGAAGTGTGACCTGACTCCCCATCACTCCCTCCTCTGATGGGTCTTCTCTCCAAGGCCTTCTGGGACCCAAGCTCTCTTGATGGAAATATGGCGTGAGGTCCGGGAGTGAGGCTGAGATTAAGAAGGTGAAAGGTTCATCCCAGATGGCCTTGCCATCCTGGTGGTGGGCGTTGTCATCCGGCAACCGTGGCCTGGCCCGCTGGGGCTCCCTGACCCTCTCACTGTTCCCAGCTTCAGCTGGCACAAACACCCAGGACCTCGTGGGGACATCACCACGGTCCTTACCTCTTTGCTGCAACACCACTCATGCCTGTCTCCCCCGGCTATTCCTGACGGTCTGTGGCTGGCTTCCCATGCCTTCCCTGGGCTCACTCCTCCCAGCTTACTTCCTCTTCCGTGGTTCAACCCAATTCTAGTTGGTTCCTTCTGCTTCCATACCAGTGTACTTCCCAGGATGCTTCCCGTCACCAACCCACGTGGCCGCCCTTCCTGCTGGTTTCCCCTCACCCTGGAAGGTAATTGGGTAGCTGCCATGAAACTCTGGTGGTTCAGGAAGGGATCTTATAAATTATCTGCCATTTCCTGGTCCTCATGCACCTCTCCTCATCAGTCAGCTATATCGTGAGGCAAACGACCACAAGGAAGAAGAGGGTCTTGATCCCTGGGCTCTGTATCTTCGTGCTTAACAGAAGCATCGTCTGGCCCATTGCCTGTCACCTGCCCATTTTTGGTAAGAAACTTACTTCAGCTCATTTAACTATTGGGGTCTTCGCCGTTAGCTTTGGAGTTGGTTTCAGGGGACAGCTTGGTTAAGGAAAGAGAAGTGACAGAGTAGTGTCCGAGAGAGCGAAATCTGGAGCGCGGGTTCAAATCCAGGCATGGTTGCGTCTCCTTGCACGAGTGACTTAACCTCTCTGTGCCTTGGTTTTCTCACCCACAAAATGGGTACGACAATAGTAGTTCCCATCTCTGAGATTTTTCTGGGGATTAATGCGTTGACTTGTCAATGCCACGTGGGCTTGTTCAGTTTATTTCCTTCACTTTTACAGAGCAGCAAAGAGACCCAGGGAGGATGAACAAGAGAGCAGCAGAGCCAGAAACCAGGGGTTGGGCGGGGGGGGGGGGGGCAGGCTGACTCTCCCCTCACCCTTGCTCCCAGCGCCACCGGCCGCGCCTCTCAGCGGCTCCAACATCGAGCCGCTGTTCTGTCTGCTCCGCACAACTGCGCGGGTTTCCTAACCGAATGGAGTGGTCTGAACGGTGGCCCCCAAATATCAGGCCCCAGTTCCTGGAACCTCAGATGGCACCTTGTGTGGGAAAGTTTTTGCAGATGTGATTAAGATTTTTTTTTTTTAATTTAAATTGCGGTGAAACATACAACATGAAAGTGACCGTCTTAATCATGTTTAAGTGTAACGTGCCCTTAAGTACATTCTCGCTGTTGTGCGACTATCACTGCCTTCCGTCTCCAGAACTCCTTTTATCTTGCAAAACCGAAACCGTGCACTCATTAAACTCTGCCTTTCCCTCGGATCCCCACTCTAGTCCTACCATTCTACTTTCTGTTTCTATGAATTTGACCCCTCTGGGGACCTCAGATAAGCGAATCCAACAGTATTTGTCCTTCTGTGACTGGCTTATTCCGCTGAGCATCATGTCTTGGGGGTTCATCCATGTTGTAGTGTGTCAGAGTTTCTTTTATTTTTTTAAGTTTATTTATTGTGAGAAAGAGAGAGAGAGAGAGAGAGAGAGAGAATCCCAAGCAGACGCTGAGCACTGAGTCGTATTCCATTGTATGGGTGTACTGAACTTTACTAATCCATTAGTTTCCACGAGAAACTAATACGCTGGTCTCCACACATTCAACTTCGTTTTCCCTCCACTCAGCGCAGTTCCAGTGTTCTTTCAAAAATGCAAATGGGGGCGCCTGGGTGGCTCAGTCATTAAGCGTCCAACTCCTGATTTCGGCTCAGGTCATCATCTCATGGCTCGGGGGTTTGAGCCCCGCATTGGGTTCTGTGCTGACGGTGCAGAGTCGGCTTGGGGTTCTCTCTTTGCCTCTCTCCCTCCTCCTCCCCTACTCTACGCTGTCTCTGCCTCTATCCAAATAAATAAATAAAAACTTAAAAAAAAATGCCTTTAAAATGTGAATGGGATCACGTCACTCTTTTGCGTGGGTGCTTTCCGTTGTGTCTCGTGGTCCTTGGCATGGTGATCAACTGCTCCTCCACAGGCTGATGCAGCCCTCAATGCCAGGTCACAGCCTACCTCTGTGGGGGCTTCACGGGAGCTTCTCGTGTCCTTTGCTGTTCATACCCATTTCTCCTTGGTCCTCAGACACACCGTGCTGTCTCTTGCTTCTAGACCTTCACAGTGCTGCTCTCTGTTTAAATAGCCCCAGCCATGCTTTCTCCTCCCACATTTGCCCTAAGTAGTTTTACAGGGATAACTGCTAAGCGTCTGTTGGGTTGGCGATCTCAGCGGTAACTGTCACCGCCTCTGGAGATGCTCCACGTGCCCGCCGGGTGAGGTTGGCCGCTCAAGACTAGTGGTCTCGCGGCTCCTGGTGCCGGCTCATCACCACGTGCCTCACCCTTGACTGCAGGTGCTTGTCTGCTTGTCTGTCTTCCCTGCCGGGGGGGTGGGGGGCAGCCTCCTACAGGCCGTGATCCTTGCACGCTCGCCCCCCTCGGTCGTCACTGTCTCACACAGAGCTTGGCCCCCGCGGTATGTAGCAGCGAATGTTTGCTGGCCAAATGGCTGAGCGGATTTGGTAAGGGAAGCGAGGCAGACTTCACTCCAAGACAGCAAGGCCGATGTCCGAAGTCACACTGTATGTCCAAGGCACGCAGTTCCTGGTGTCTACCAGGAAGCACGTGATACCGTGCTGGGTGCCAGGATTGGCACCACTGTTGGAGGAGGATCAGGATACTTCGGGAGCCAAATAAACCACCCGAGCGTCGCTCGTCACCGGCCAGGGGGGTTGTCCCGGAGATGCCACACGGATGTTACTGGCTCATCTTGCCTTTGTTCTGAATCTTGGCTTGGCATGTCGTCACCCACACCTGTCTCCCCCATCCCTCATGCGACCCAACACGCAAACACACAACCCTGATGTACAAAGTATTTCTGAAGAAACTTTTAGAAATTTAGAATAGTGATTAAATAACACATAATGTAAAACTTCCCGCAGCCATTTCTAAGCATACATCCCAGTAGGGTTCTGTTGCTTCACGGTGTCATACCGCCATCAGCACCACCCGTCTCCAGAACCCTCTTCATCTTGCAAAACTGAAACCCTGTCCCCACTAAGCAATTAGTCTCCGTTCTCCCCCGGCCCCTGCTCTAGCCCCTGGCAGCCATCGTTCTACTTTCTGCTTCTACGGATTTGACTCTTCTAGGTACCTCGTGTAAGTGGAATCATACAGCATTTGTCTTGTTTCGACTAGCTCATTTCACTTGGCATAGTGTCCTCGAGGTTCAGCCATGTTGGACCGTGTGTCAGAATTTCCTTCCTTTTTAAGACTGAGTAGTATTCCATCGTATGTATGTACCATATTTTGTTTATCCATTCGTCCATCAATGGGCACTTGAATCGCTGGTGCATTTTGCTGTTGTAAAGAATGCGCTATCAACATGGGCATATAAATATCTCTTTTAGACTCTGCTTCCAATTCATTTGGGTATCCACCAGTGGAATTGATGGATCATGTGGTAATTCTATGTTAGATTTTTTTGAGGGATTGTCTTACTGTTTTCCATAACAGCCATACCACCATTTTACATTCCCACCAAAAGTGATGAGGGTTCCAGTTTCCCCACATCACTGACTCCTAAAGTTTGGATGGGTTTTGTAGACTCTTACTGAGTATTTCTTGGTAGAGGTTGGAAGGAGGTGGTTATATTCATATCGTACCACAAATTGTTTCTTAAAATGTTCTTTAAAAAAATGGTTATGTGTTTATTTTTGAGAGAGAGAGGCAGAGAGAGAAAGAGAGAGAGAATCTCAAGCAGGCTCCACACTGTCAGCCCAGAGCCTGATGCGGGGCTCAAACTCGTGAACCGCGAGATCGTGACCTGAGCCAAAAATCAAGAGTTGGATGCTTAACTGACTGAGCCACCCAGGCGCCCCTGTAAAAATGTTCTTTATTTCCTTGTGATTCTACTTCTGATGGAGATGGCTCCTCTCCCCTCACTCTCGTTCTCACCAACGAGGACTCCCTGTTAGTCGTGTCATCCTTTTCATTATTTATTGTTTCAAACTATTCCCCCCCCCCGGCTTTTAATTTTTTTAGAGCAGTTTAAGGTTCATAGCAAAATCGTGAAGAAGGTACAGAGATTCCCTATATACCTCCTGTCCCCCTGACATGTGTAGCCTCCCCCATTATCAACAACGACCCACCAGAGGGGTGTATTCATTACAACTGATGAACCCGCGTGGACATACCACATCCCCAAAGTCTGTGGTTTACACTGTGCCTTACTCTTGGTTCTGTATATTCCATGGGTTTGGACAAATGTGTAACGACATGTACCCATCATTATAATATCATACAGAGTATTTTCAACGCCCTAAGTTTTTCTGTGCAAAAGTGCTTTTTCATTAGGTAGTCGCTCATGGAGTTCAACATCGAAAATGTTCACAAGTCTCCCTCCCAGACAGCCACCTACTTCCACCCACCAGACATTCCCCCATGTGATACTTCCTCGGGTGCATAGTTGGAGATATTTTGTATACATAATACAGGAGAGCAAATTGATGAGGGGTAAGGTGAAGCATGAAATATACAAGCGATAGCAAGGTGTCACCAAAAACAGAACTGAAAGTACACGTACAGGGAAAAGTCAGGTAGGTCTGTTTAGTGCCAGCTGAGCTGATGAGATATAATGTAAAGTAACCACCTGGTTCTTTGCATGATTTGGATCACAGAAGCACAATGTAGGTTGCACACATCTGGAAGCACAGCAGTTTGCACTACAGCAGTCCCCAAGGCAGGACCATAGGACTATCTGGAGTTGGGGCTGTGGTCCAGGACCCCCAGAGGAGAGATTTCTGGGCAGACTCAACAGAGGGGGGCAAAGACAATGTAGGGTTTGGTGTTTGGACAAATACGTAAATCCAAGTGTGCATATCTGAGACATCTGGAGTACTGAAGATGCGCTCAGTTTCTCAGTGATCCGATCAGTTGTCAATGTGAACACAGCTTTAGAGATATCCCTGCTTCCCGCCCCCCCCCCCACTCCACCCCCTTTCACTTCCCCTGCCTGTAGGTTTCATTTGGAGGACAGGTCCTGGCCAGGTCAGGAGTGGTTGTGCTTGTGAAAAATCTGTTCTCTTCTTCTGTGGTGCATGGGTAGTGTTAGTCCCTCCAACAAGTGGGGCCATGGACTGTTTCTCACCAGCGCAGCACGATAGGAGGTGGCATTGCCTTCCACAGATAGAACAAAGATGTCTACGCATGCCATGGAAGGCAACCACTACTCAGAAAGAACCCTGTTCATAACCTCCATACCCTACTGTCTTCCTTTGGTTGTCTCTACAAATCATATCCATCGTTAGAGAATAAATATTTATTCCGTTATTAAGTATATCCAACAAAATGCCCCTGTGGACAGTCTTCCAACCTCTGGGAAGTAGCTCCACTGACTATACCTTGAGCCTGTGTCTTGAGCCCTCTTGGATCTATTTAGAAATATCGGTCTCCTCCTCGTGGGACCCCTCAGATATTCATAGTTCCTATGAGCAGATAGAATGCCAGTTCCTGGTAGGTGTTGAGAAGTGCAGGTAGCATATTGTAATTCAGGATTAAACAAATTCGCACAACCCCGAATTTACATGTTGTCACATGACCCTTCACTGACTATTGACTCAGCCTGCCTGCATCCCGCTCCTACCCTCTGCCCCAGTTCCTGCCACCTTTCTGCATCCCTCACCCATTGGTCAGGTGAGGTCATCATCATTATTTGAACAATAATCAAAACCCCAATCGAATGTCTCAGATCTTCCCTCTGGTTAAAAAGAATATTCTAATAATATTTTAACATCAGGACTAACAGTACAAGAGTATCGTGTTTATTAATGTATGTATGTATATTGAACGCACATGTTTTGTTCTGACTTTCAAATTTAACAAAATGGGTAGAAGTGTGAATAGATGTATATGCTTTTCATGAATTTAGGCTTCTGGCCAAAGTATTGAATGGGGAGAAACATTGAGGATTGTTCCTTGGGCACATGAAGGACAGAATAAGTAATCGTACTGGGGGCAGGGCATTGGGGGGCATGTATGTTTTCAGCACTGGACAGTCATTGAATGTTTCTGAAGCAGAACTCAGGCGACAGCATCTTCCCCAATATCTTCAGAGGTCGATGAGGCAAGGTGGCTTTGCAACGCCCTTTCCTGAGGGTCTGTTCTAAGCCCTTGGTGACCTCCTTCTGAGCTCTACGCAGGTTGACATTGCTCTCAATTTTCTCTTCAAGCTCCAAACAGAAGTTGTCAGTAAAGTTAGGACGCTGATACATGTAGGATTCCAGAAGGAAAACCCATGTAGATCAAGCAAGGATTCTTTAATTCTTTCAGTGACATCTGGCCAGACTGGTTACTTTGTCAAAGTATGATTGGGTCCTCTTTTAGTTTTCCCATGAAACTCTGTGTACTTTGGAATTCAAAGTCACATGAATCTTTGCCTGGCAGAAATGTAAATGTTTTGATAAGGCTGTGTCTTTGTGAGTTTGAGCCACTGCAGATACCGAGGGACCCATGGATGAAGGATGGATGAGGCATGCTGATGTTCTGGGCAATTTCGAACGCTGACAAGACACAGATACCTCCTTCCCTCCTCGACCTCCACATCTCCTGTCACTTTCAGAAAACACCAGGGTGATGGGGGCCATGGCGAGAACGTTCCTTTCTCTCTCATCCTGGCCCACCATGACATGGGACTGATGGGCTAATTTAAACCCAAACAATGGTTTACACCTTTTCTTCCCTCTTTTTTGTGTGGGGTTGGGGCTGTGTGAGGTGATCTCAGGCTCCTTTGTGAATTATGAGCTGCGTATCTGACCCAAATGGACAGCACATAAGTATCCTCGGAACAGGGCCCTCATCTGTCAGATCCCAGTGATGGAGAAGAAGGAAAAGAACAGAGAGAGCTGAGCTTAATTTGGGGGTTGTCCGATGGTTGGATATTAATGAAGTATGGCTGACCCACCGTTAGTTAGAGTGGAGGAAGAAACAGGCATTCCTGATTTTTTCTTCCTTGTTCTCCAGTTTAGCAGGTCCACTTGAATGCCCATAGACTGCAGCAGGTTGAGGTTACACCCTTGGCCGGTGTTGTTCACAGCTTGTAGACACACCCAGGGGAGGTGTGGAGCTGCTCGGTGGGGTCCTGGACTTAGTGGCAGGAGGCTGGGTCTGACTGTGCTACCTGTTAGCTCTGTGGTCTTTGGCAAATTGTTTCTCCTCTCCAAGGGGTGATTGTATCACCGTGCTGTCCACGTCATTGAGGTGTGGTGAGGTTCAAGTGACAATGATGATTGAGAACGGAAGACCACTTCGAAGGCTAGAGTTGCTTCTGAGGGCTTTAGCATGATGGTCATATACAAAAGCTGAGCAGGATCAGGTCTTGTCTAGAAATGTGAAAGCCCAGATAACCACAGAGTTTTGCTGTGCTAGAACTCGATGGAAATGTAGCAGGTATTTTCTCCAACTCGTCCATTGGCAGATGAGGAAATTGAATCTCAGAGAAGGGAAGTCCCTTGAAGGGTTGTCTTGAGCCATTTGAACAGCCTGGGAGAGGCCTGGAGAGACTCTGGACTCTATTGTGGGGTCACATCCCTTGCAGTGAGATGCCTCCAGGGGTCCAGGGACTCCTAATTTCCAGGTAAAGAGCGTGAAGAGCCCTTTGCCATGCCAAGAGGATGGAGAATCCCCAGGATTCAAATAGTAGAACTACCTGAAAGACAGGTGACAGATATAGAAGATCTGACCCCTGCATGAGAAACAAAGGCCAAGAGAGTTGCCCAAGGGTGAGATCCAGAGGGTTCTACTGTTTTTCCTGAGAAGTCCCTTGACCTTATGAGCATAGGTAGGCCTTGGCCAACTTTTCCATGTCCCAGAGTGGCCCGAGACTCAAATGTGCCTGTTAATGATAGCCCCTCTGGGGTGGGTGGGGGGACATTGGGAAGCCGTGACTCAGAGCCACTGCCTGCTGGAAGGTTCTTTCTCCACAACAGATCGCTCTGGTGGAGAATTATAGGTGTGGGCAAGACTAACCTTAAAGGCTACAGCTTTATAGGGCATGAATAAAAGCTGATGCGTGATGTCTACTAACAAAGTAAGGGGCAGGTCAGGCTCTTGACCTCACCCAGAGAGGACTTGACTTGTTCAGCGGGGTCAGGGATGCTCATGTGGCTCAGGGTGGAGAAGGCAGAATGTGGGAGACAGCAGCAAATGAGAAACCCAGGTGCCAGCCCAGAGGTACAGAAGCCTCTTCTTTCCAAAGATTCGAATACATGCAGGCCCTCTTTGGTCTGAGACAACTGACACCTGCAGCTCCAGTCACCCAGGGACAACCGGGGAAGGACAGCTGTGTCCTGCTACCTCTGGAATGTTGGAAGCACCGGCCTCAGGAGGGACAACAATCTCCCCCTTTCTCATTCTCCACCCCACCCCCTACAAACCCACTAGGTCTGTGATCCTCTCTAGCAAGACAGCCGTGTGTGGCACTGCTGTCCTTGACATTGATGGCACTTCTTTCTGTCAAACCTATGCAGTGAATTACAGTGGAACATGAGTTCTAGTGTCTTCCTGGGGGGAAAGCTATTCCTCCCTTCACTGGGTGTACTGCGGGGCCTGAATGAAGAAGCGGAGAAATGCCTGAGAAACAGACCCGTGTGGAGGACCAGGAGTGCAGGACTGGGACTCTTGGCCTGTGTGGGAGGAGGAGGGAGGAGGCAGCCGTCCAGTTCCCTTGAACCTGCAATCTGATGGAGCTGGGCCGGGCTGAGCAACCACAGGGGGAGGTCGATTGTCACTTGCGAATTAGCTGGGAAAACGGGGATGTGGGAGAGGTAACGCAGAAGGCCTGCACTCTGTGGCAAAGCACAGGCTGCGAAGGGAATGGCCGTGCTGTCTCCAGAAGCAGCCCTCACATAGGCCCAGAAGGACCTGGAGATGCCTCGAGCTGCTTTTCCTGAAGGCCTGGGCTGTCCTTGGCTCACATCAGCGAGGGGAAGCTACCCCGGCCCTCTGAAATGGGGTCAGTCTGGGGAGCTGAGTCACAGGGAATGCCATCTCTCACCCTGGAGTGGGGCCAGGTCACAAGGGTGGACTTTTCTAAAAATAAGCCATTCATGTCTGGACACCACGCATCTGTCTCCTCAGAGACCCGGCACTCAGTGCCAGGCCAACTCCTGTGGCGCCCCGCGCGTCGAGGCTAGGGACTGGCTCGGGAGAGAGAAGGCTCTCCAGACTCTTTTTCTGCCAGGTTGGGCGCGAGGGAGGTGGTTCTTGGTGAGATGAGCCTTCGCCATCACATCCTGGGCCTCAGCCAAGTGCCGGGCTTATAGGGGGGAAGGAACCCGGAAGCAGAAGCTAGCTGCTTAGGCCGGAGGCCCCTGTGAGGGAGTCAGCAAGGTCTTCTCCCTGGGGCTGCCTCTCCAGGCCCTTTTCTGGCTCCCCACTCGTGAAGCCACGCTGTCTCCCCCCCTCAGTCTGGGCCCCCTCCGCCTGGGTACGAGGGGCTACGAGGGCGCGGAAGTGGGGCATGAAAAGAACATTGCTGTTATTTTTTAAATGAAAAGGTGACGTGTACTCATTATTTAAAAAGATCAGGCATAAAAGGAAAAGTATAAAGAAGAAATTAAGAAATGACCTCTTACCTCCCTCCTTCCACAAGTTTCTGGGGAAAATAGATGTATTTTTCTACACTCATATGCACACTTAGTTGAGTATATTTTCCTTTTGTAAGAATTGGGTTAAGTCAATATTTTCCAACCAGTTTTCTTACTTAGTAATACATCATGACAACTTTCTACAGCCACGGTTATAGATTTGCGTAGTAATTTTAAGAGCCTCATATAGAGGAATCGTAATTTAACCGAGGGGTCGACCCACTTTCTATCACGGACTAGATGGTAAATATTTTCAGTTTTGTGGGCCAGATGGTCTGTATTGCAGCTATTCAGGTCTGCAAGTTATAGCTCCAAATGGTCAAAGGTAATATGTAAAATATGTAAACGAACAGGTGTGTGTGTGTGTGTGTGTGTGTGTGTGTGTGTGAATGTTGTGTACATTCACATACATACATAGTCACATAAATACATGCACACAGGATTCTCATACACCCCCCCCCACACACACACACATACACAGGCACAGAATCCAGACACACACACACACACACACACACCCTTTATCTGATGGCATCTGTAGGATAAATTGTAAGATGTATTTTTCTGTGATTTCATAGGGAGGCTTGCAAACCAGCTGTGGATTCCGTTCGCTCTCATGAGCCTGCATCTCCTACTTGTCTAATAAATGCATTTTGACCAGGCTTCGATTGACAAAGCGTGTATTGAAGAGGAATCTGTTTCAGGTCTCCTGGGCAGGTATTATGTTACCATTAGAGGCCTCCCCCTCCAGGAAGGGCCTGCCGGGGAACTCTGTTTCTGATAGCTGTTGGCTGTCTGGGTGGCTTCCTGAGAAGAGAAGAGAAATGGGAGAAGTTGACGCCCACCAGGACAGTGCTGTCATTGGGATTCAGGCGCCTGCTGGAGCCCGTCCGGGAGTCCTGCAGCCCTGTGCCCGACGTGTTCTCTGAGAGACAAGTGTGGGTCCACGCTTTTTATAGAACACCGGTAGAGGGACGGACCGGGGCGCCTGGGCGGCTCAGCCGGTTAAGCGTCTGACTCTTGGTTTCGGCTCAGGTCATGATCTCAGTTTGTGGGTTTGAGCTCCACACTGGGCTCCATGCTGACGGCACGGAGCCTGCTTGGGATTCTCTCTCTCCCTCTCTCTCTGCCCCTCCCCTGCTCACTCTCTCTGTCTCTTTCTCAAAACTAAATAAACTTAAAAAAAAATTAAAAAAGAAGGGGGGACCAAAGGAAAGAGGTTGAGGACAATGCCTTCCAAGGTTCTTTCTTCCATAGGAGAGGCACAGGCTGGCCTGAGAAGCAGCATTGCAGGACACCTGCTGAGGTTGTGTCTTGGCCGCAGGGCACACTGCTCCTTTCACTTCTATGCGCGTGGGGTCGTCCCTGGCGGACACTCGTTCTCAGCAGTAGCGTGACAAGGGCTAGGGGCGGCTGGTCACAAAGGGGTCCTGCTGGTAGAAGAAAGCTGACTTCTGCAGGGAGAGAAGGGTGTGGGTTGGCGAGAAAGGAGAGGGAGCGGTTCCAAAGGGCTCTGAGCAGGGACGGAGGGAGGGGCTCAGGGGCAGTGTTGGCTTGTTTTCACTGTGGCGGGCCTCCGAGTCTCTCCGGGCCTCGGAGTCGTCATCTGTTGCGAGAGGGCTCACCTTCTACCTGATTCTGTGAGGAGCATAAGAAAAACATGCAGGGAGAACAGGGTGCATGCATTCACGGACGTGTGTGCGTGCACGTGGCAAAAGCGTCATCCTTTTTTTTTTTTTTTTTTTTAATTTTTTTTTCCAACGTTTATTTATTTTTGGGACAGAGAGAGACAGAGCATGAACGGGGGAGGGGCAGAGAGAGAGGGAGACACAGAATCGGAAACAGGCTCCAGGCTCTGAGCCATCAGCCCAGGGCCCGACGCGGGGCTCGAACTCACGGACCGCGAGATCGTGACCTGGCTGAAGTCGGACGCTTAACCGACTGCGCCACCCAGGCGCCCCAAAAGTGTCATCCTTTAAATTGATGATGGACCAGCGTCAATCCTTGCCAGTCCTCGGGCATCTTCTGCGCCCAATCCACCTGTGATGACCGGTGACATGGGGACAGGTGCCTGGTGGCTGGGCGCTGAGGCCAGAGAAGTAAGGTGTGGGGCTGACAGGGTCTGTGCACACAGTTCAGTGCTTCCTGGGAACCACAGGGCCCGGCTTCAAAGGCCTCCAGGGACCATTCCAAATAGAACTCCCGGATTGTTCAGTCTGAAAGTCGCAGAAGCCCTTGAAGGTTCAGATCAGCTTGTGTGATATTTGCCCTTGAGAAGCGGGGAAACAGTGTCTGAGGATCTGGTGATTTACAGTAAATCCTTCGCA
Organism: Puma concolor; assembly: GCF_028749965.1. Lineage (NCBI taxonomy): Eukaryota > Metazoa > Chordata > Mammalia > Carnivora > Felidae > Puma > Puma concolor. Next base: position 13,638,816 of record NC_141677.1, read on the forward strand.
GAAGGAAGGGGGCCGGACCACGTTGGGATGCGGGGTTCTGTGCTCCGGACGGCCTTGGTAGGCTTCCTCCCGCACCTCTGTGCTCTTCTGTCTCCGTGCTTTGCCGGAAGTGAGGGAATTCTGCTCCCCCTCGCTGGGGCTGGTCAGTTGTTTCGGCCCCGAAGAAGAAAAAGAGCTTCCTTCGCCTTTCCCCCTTGTCCTTGGGAGGTGGGGACCAAAATCTGCGTTGCCGCTTGACTAGGTAGCAAGCAGGAAGTGTTTTGGCAAACGATATTGGTTCTTAAATGTCATCGAGGGTGATTTATTAACGTTGTCCGTGTTGTCCCATCCTGCAGGATTTCCTTCTTTCTTAAGGCTGAATAGCCCCGCGCTGCATTGCGTATACAATTCATCTTCTTCCGTTCACCTCTTGAAGAACGTTTTGGTTGTTCGCCTCTCTTGGCTATGGTGAATAATGCTGCAGTGAACATAGGAGTGCGGCTGTCTCTTCCAGACCTTGATTTCGGTTCTTTTGTACGTATATCCGGAAGTGGGATTCCCAGCTCATATGGTAGCTCTAGTTTTCATTTTCTGAGGAGCCTCCGTACTGTTCTCCGTACTGGCTGCACCAGTTAATGTTTCTAGCAACAGTACAGAAGGCTTCTCTTTTCTCTACATTCTTGCTGAGACTTGTCTTTAATTTTTATTGTTTTTTAAACAGCCATCCGGACACGTGTGAGGAGGTTTTGGTTTGCGTTTCCCTGATGATAAGTGATGTGGAGCATTTTTTCTTGCACCGGTGATTAGCTCCATTTTAGATAGGGGGAAATGGAAGCTCCCAGGGGTAAAGGGGGACCCTTCCCAGGGTCACACTGTCAATTAATGATGGACCTGGAATTCAAATGTGACCCTGGAAGTGTCGCCATTATACTCCACCCTGTGCCCTCTCTCAACGCCCACCCCCGCTATAGGCTGAATGTTTGTGTCCCCCCAGATCCGTATGTTGACATCCTAATGCCCGGTATGATGTCACTGGGAGGTGGGGCCTTTGGGAGGCGCTTAGGTCATGAGGGTGGCACCCTCATGAGTGGCATTAGTGTTCTAATCCTGTGCGCATCCCATCCCTTGAGGATGTAGTGAGCAGGTGGCAGTCTGCAAGCCCAGAGAGGGTTCTCACCAGAGCCTGATCACACGGGCACCCCTGATCTTGGACTCCCATCCTCCAGAACTGTGAGAAAATAGATGTCTGTTGTTTGTAAGCCTCCCAGCCAGTTATTTTGTTATAGCAGCCGAAATGGATTAAGACACCCCTCCGAGTTAATTAGGACAGTCAGTGGGCCAGTTAGCTGGCCCAGGCAGGGGAGAAGGCAACACTTTAATTCAGGCTGAGTCCTAAAGAGGGGGAAGGGGTGGGGTGGGAGCGACAAGGGGGGAAGGTGGAGGGAGAGAGGCCGATCAGGATGGCAAGAGGGGTGGGAGGCGGCGGTAAGGGGGTGGGGGATGTGGCTGGAGGGAAGCAGGGCCAATGTTTGGGGGAACGACACGGAGGGCTGCTGTCCTGGGAAGGCGTGAAGCTTGACCGAGGGCACGCCTGGGTCCTGGACTTATGAAGGGTAATGGTGTTGCAGAGACAGGCACAGTTCTAAAGGAGCCCTCAGAGTGAGGCAGGAAGATCGAGAGGCTGTGGCTCCATGTGGAACTAATCTGAGTCTCCGCAGGGCTGTGCGGGGGCGGGGGGTGGGGTGGGGGGGATCCAGAGGAAGCTGATACAGGGCCACGTTCTGAAGGGAAGCTGGACGCCACGGCTACCCTCTTGCTCACGTCACGGTAGCCATTCCCATGATCCCGTGCTGCCGTGTGGGGAAGGAGTACATGAGTTTAGTGGAGCCATTAGGAGGTTCCTTCACTGCTCCAGGGGAGGGGTGATGGCGAGGAGGTGGCCCAGCATTTGTAACAGACGCTGAAGATACAGCCGTCCTTGCTGATGTCAAGCGTGAGGGGAAAAGGGGATAGTCAAGGATGACCGGGTGCTTTGCTCTGAATAGGGGTGTCGTTTACTGAAGTGAGGAATGGAGGCACGGGAGTCGGTAGCTCCTTGACGATGCAGAGGCTAGAGGTACACGTCTGAAGATCATCAGGAAGAAGTGACATTTCGGATGACAGAGGGAGAGCCCTTGGCCCCAGGATTGATTCCCTGGGTCTAGATGACTCTTGAGGACTTTTTGCTACAAAGGAAAGCAGAGAGATGTGGAGGGCTGAATTGTGTATCCCCCGCCCCCCAAAAGATGTTGAAGGGTTTCGAACTTTTTTTAAGGTTTATTCATTTTTGAGAGACAGAGACAGAGTGCAAGCAGGAGAGGAACAGAGAGAGAGGGAGACACAGAATCCGAAGCGGGCTCCAGGCTCTGAGCTGTCAGCACAGAGCCCAATGTGGGGCTCGAACCCACGAACCATGAGATCATGACCTGAGCTGAAGTCGGACACTTAACTGACTGAGCCACCCAGGCGCCCCCGAAAATGTTGAAGTCTTAAGGTCCAGAACCCATGGCTGTGACCTCTTTTGGAAATAAGGTCTTTGGAGATGAGGTCATTAGGATAGGCCCCAACCCAACCTGATTGGTGTTGTTCTAAAAAAGAGGGTTTGGACCCAGAGACACAGAGGCAGACACCCACAGAGAGAAGATGAAGTGAAGGGACACAGAGGGGTGACGGACATCGACAAGGCAACGAGAAAGGCCTGGAACGGATTCTCCCTCCCAGCCCTTAGAGGGAACCCAACACTGACACCTTGATCTTGGACTTCTGGCCTCCAGAGCTGTGAGACAATACGTTTCTGTGGTTCAGGTGGTCTAGTCTGTGGTCCTCTGTCACAGCAACTTTAGCAGCTGACGGTGGAAGGTATAGCTGAGGTGGACGTGGACTTTACTGCAGGTCTGTAACCAGGGGTGGGGGGATGGAACGACATGCCTGTAGGAGGAGGGGAACGATCTGGGCTCGAGGGAAAAATGGGGCATGTGGGAGAGCGAAGGGGTGGCTCTCTGAAAAGACCAGGTTCTGTGCATCTTGGGCCTTTGCTCACGTGGCCCCTGGGCCTCACTAGATGGGCCGCCCCTCCGAGGGACCCGGAACTGCCCCCCTGTGCTCTGGGCACCCTCACTGCTGCCCCATCTCTGCACTTTCCACCCACAGCCCAGTGCTCTGGGAGGGACCAGGACTCGGGACGCTGAGCCTAACAGAGTCCGGCCACAGGAGGGGCTCTGCGAACACGCTTTCAGCAAATGAATGTGAATCCTTCGGGAATGTGTTTGTCCACAGGGCGCTGGTTTTAGAACTCATTTTGGAAATTGGTCCTGGCACGTCCCCGTCTCTCCAGACCAGCGTTGATTTTGTCCTGTGTTTACTCAATGCTTTGGGGGGTTATAAATCTGGAGACAGCTCCACCAGGAACTTTTCACTGGGGCAGACCCTGTGAACTGTGTAACCTTGAGCAAGCTACTTAACCTCCATGACCCTTGGTTTTTCCATTAGTCAAATGGGGCAAAGCACTGCCCTTTTTCTGCCTCACGGATGTGGATGTGGTGGCTCCAGCTAAGTTCTGAAGCAGAAGCTTGGGTGTGTGGATGCATCAGTCTTTGTGGGCCCTAAATGAAAGGCACAATCAGTGGGTTTCTCGGAGAAGAGCTGGTATGTGTGCATGTAAAGAGGGGGAAGGTTTAGTCACTCGGTCCTCTTTATCCAGAGCTCCGAAGTTTTAAAAGTTTTCAATAAAGAAAGTTGAATGGTGGCAAAGTGCACATAACGTTTACCCTCTTAACCGTTTCTGAGCGTGCGGTTCTGTGGGTTGAACTTCCTCACATGATTGTGCCATTATCACCCCCATCCAGAATTTTTTCATCATCCGCAGCTGAAAGTCGGCACCCATTGAATAGTAAGTCTGCATTCCTCCCCTTCCCCCTCAGCCCCTGGCAACCACATTCATACTTTCTGTGTTTATGCATTTGCTTCCTCTAGGGGCCTTGCCTGAGTGGACTCACATGGCATTTATCCTTCTGAAACCGGCCTATTTCACTTAGCGTAATGTCCCCAAGGTTCATCTAGGTAACCTGGGTCAGAATTTTCCTCCTTTTTAAGACTGAATACTATTCCATTGTATGGATGTACCATGGCTGGCTCATCCATTCATCCATCGATGGCCATTTGGGTGCTTTCACCCCTTGGCTGATATGAATTAGCCTTCAGAAATCTGAGCTGTACGTTACGGCTTGACTTCTACGTACGTCTCGTTGTCCGTCCGTGGCTTCCTTAGTCTTCTTGTGTGATTCATCTCAGTGTGTCAGAAACCCGGACTCATCTGGGCTCTTCTGCACTGTCTATGCTTTTAAGTTTTGTTTTTGTTTTTGTTTTTTTTTACATTTCCATGAGGCCTTTTTGAGAGAATTAAACATTAGATAATTTAAGGTATTATGGTTTTGGAGTTAAGGCCACTTTGGTGCATTTTCCCCCCCCCCGGAGGATCATCTGTTTTATCTCCACTTGACTTTTTCAAAATTCTGGAACTGTCTTTTGATTGAACTTGAAGCTTTTTTTTTTTTTTCCTTGACATTTATACTACCGAAGGCGGAGAAATAAGACCTTTGCTTATTAACAAAATGAATGCGTCTCTTTCCCCCATGAGAAATTGAAAACAATTTAGAGAATAGAGTAAACTTCAGATTTTCCTGTGATGTGAATTTGGGTGACCTTTCCTTGAGGTAAGATTTAAGGGAGATCTAGCTGGGCTTGACAGTGATGGAGCCAGGTGCCTCCAGATTTCACCTTTGTTCGCCCTTGTTCTTTCCAACTGGAAGCACCTTCCCCCCCCAAACCCCCCCCCCCCCCCGCCCACTCGTCTGGGCTCTTCCGGCATCAGCAGAGAGAGCACAGCTGAGGCCCACAGAGGTTCAGTGTATTCGCAAAGGTCACCCGGGGAGCTGGCGACCAAGGGAAAGCAGGGCTCGACCCAGGGGCCCTCACGATGCAGCAGTGGACCCCTGCTCCAGACAGTAAATTCTCAGAGGCAGTGGTGGTTTATTGTTTGGTATCTTCTTCCTTCCTTTTCACTCGTACATGCCAGATGTGCCTGGGGAAATTCCCCGTTAGACTAGGGCATAGTTAACACCTCCTTTGTCTGACCGTGTCACATGTTCCCCCTCTGGAGCCGGTGGGGGCCCGGAGTTTCCAGCCAGCTTGATCTAGAGCCATGGCCTGTGGCACGGTGTTGGTGGCCGGTGCTGGAGAGGCCTGCCTGCCATGTGCCCGTCCTTGCCCGGGAGTAGGAAGTAGAGGATAAACAAAGCAAAGACACCGTGTTGGAAATAGGACTGCAGAGCTGAGAAGACGCTTAGAAGAGTGGCCTTGGGCCAGCTCCTACTCTCTCTAGGTAGGCCAGGAATGCTGGGCCCAGAGCAAGGGGACAAAGCAGTGGAAAGAAGGAAAAAGAACCGTCCAGGCCCAGGGCACCCTCCTACCTGGTCTAGTTAGCGAAGCAAAAGGATACTCCCTAGCCCCAAATAAAAGTGGATCAGAACTCAGAAACACTTGTGACTAAAATTTGTGCTTCTTTGGGCAAGCATCTCCAAAACCAAATCTCCTATCCTCCTCAGCATCCCTTTTCTTGGGTGCGAAAGCAACTCAGAGGACCCTTAAGAGAACGGGTTTGTTTAAGCACATCACAGGCCGTGAGCAGGGCTGAGGTAGAACGCCCCCTTTTCCCAGCTGGGTGCCGAATGTACTGTTTGGCACCAGGGATTAATTTCCCAGTTTGAGCAGAAGATCAGATCCTGACAGAGGACAGAAGGTCAAAGGTCACACCAGTCGGGGAGGGAGGAAAACAAAACAAAAACAGGAAGTGGCCCACTCAGGGATTTTCCATGGGAAGGCTGGAAAACATATCCGGACTTAAAGAAAAAAAGGAAGACAACGGGGCACCTCCGAATCTTCTGGAAGCCTCTTGAGATGTTGTTGGAACCGTGGTCAGTAGGAGCCAGCTTGATGGAAGCACGGAAGGGGACCAGGACGCCCGGTGGGAGCCCCAGTCCTGGACTCACATTGGCTCATCACCAGATCTTTCATTGCCTCCGTCCTCCTTTTGGAAGGGGGGTTTTCACCTCTTGTATCCCTTGGAGAGGTGTGTTCATGTGTGTCCTGATGTTGAGGCATGAAAAGGGGTCTATAGCCCAGAAAACATCCCCACCTCTAAGCAAGCGTCCACAAGGGGTGTTTCTGATGTATATGGGCATGTAGTCTTTACAGCGAATGTCATATTAATGGAAAAACACCTGCCTCTCACTTTTAGGACTAACTGACTCAGTCCTTTTGCTACCAAAATTTGCAAAGGTCAAGGCCAGAGAGGGGGCTGGGCAAGGCTGAGGGAGGCTGTCCTGCCATCTTCTCTCAGTTTCAGTTCTGCCCCTCCCTCTCCGTCCTAATCAGGGCAGGGACAGACTCCCCGAGAGAACCACTCTGTCCTCTCCCTCCTCGTCTCTGCCTTCTCAGCATGGGTCAGGGGCTGTCGGGCAGGAGAGTGACAGGTCCTGCATGGAGGTCCAACAGAGGAAAGATCCCCTGTTGTCTATAAACCTCACCTTGTGTACGAGAGCAGGGGACAAATATCCCGGATCCCGATCCTGTGCTCTGTGCAGTGGCCACCCCTCCCTCACAGGGCCTGACTCCGTGGGTGCTGTGCTCAGCCCTGCTTCCCGATTTGAATCGAGGAGTCTCCTTGCCAACAGCTGAAAGGGGGGGAAACAGTCTCCAGTCCTTCGTGGCCGTGTTCTGTCTTGAGATCTTGTTTTAGTTCCTAGTTAATCAAGGAATCAGAATTTGATGTAAAAAGAGAAGAAATATGCCAGTGTGTTTCTAACGCCCCACATGCAAATGAGCCCGTAAAGTATATCGCAGGCAGCCACCGGAGGTCAAAGGTCACCCTCCACGTCTGACAATTATTTTGCTCAAAATAAACGGTGAGCAGGACTGCAGGAAATGAGTTGCGGCAACCTCAATTCATGTGTGAAAGTTTCCAATGAAGAATTCAAAGAACTTGTTGTTTAATGAAAAAGTGAAACAAATTCTCTTTATGTGTTTCCCCACTTCCTTGGTGGTCCCTGGCAAAGAGCCGGGTCCGCAGGAATATGGCCGTCTTTCAGTTCACCTGATAAAAGAGGGAGCTTGGCAAGTGATTATATGACCAGAAGCGAAACGTGAAGTAAGGGGAAGGTAGTTGATCAGATCCTCTGGCTCGGGGTTGGCAAAGCACCGCCTAGGCCAAATACGGCCCACAGCTTATTTTTGTCAATAAAGTTTTATTGGAACACAGCCATGCCCATTTGTTCCTGTATTATCGGTGACTGCTTTTGCAGTACAGGGGACATGGGAGCTGTATGAGGGAGCTGAATAATTGGGACAGAGAGACCATATGGCCTGCAAAGCCAAAGTGTTTGCTTTCTGTAAAATTTCTGTACAGAAAGTTTGCCAACCCACCGTCTAGTTCATTGGTTCTTAATTTTTGTTATGCAGTGAGATCCCTTTGAAACTGTGACGAAAACTTTATACACACCCCCTTATAGAAAAATGTATGACCTCTTTGTTAAGAATGCCTACATGTAACTCTAACTTGACTTCTCCAGAGCCTGGGATCAAGGTAGTCCATTCTGGACCCCTCACAGGAGGAGTTTCTGAAGGTACGAAGGACACCTTCTGCTACTATCCACCTCCACCCACGTGCTGGTCCCAGTTGTGATAAAGCATGAAGAACCTCAGATTGCAGGTCAGGGGACACAAGTTCTCTTCTGGGCTCCGTCACCCTTAAGCTGTGTGACCTTGGGCAAGTCACTTCACTTTCTCTGTGCCGTGGTTCCCTCATGTGTCAAATGCGAGGTCCAGAAGAGATACTTAAGAAAAAAAATTGTTTTAATTGAGGTATAATTGACATGTAACATTGTATTGGTTTCAGGCCTACAACATAACAATTTGATATTTGTGTATCTTGTAAAATGGTCAACACAGTAAGTCTAGTTAACATCTGTTACCACCCAGCGTTAATTTTTAGATTTACGCCCTTGGTAACTTACAGGCCATGTTGTCTCTTGTACCCCATGACTTGCCTATTTCATAACTGGGCGTTTGTACCTCTTGACCCCCTTCATCTTTCCACCCGCCCCTCTGGCAGCCCCTTCCTCCTCTGGCAATCACAGTTCTGTTCTCTGTATTTATGACTTTCATTTTGTTTTGTTGGTTCCCTTGTTTTACTTTTTAGATTTTGTGTCCAAGTGATATCATACAGTATGTGTCTTTCTCTGTCTGACTTATTTCACTTAACGTAATGCCCTCAAGATCCATCTGTGTTGTCACAAATGGTAAGATCTTATTTTTTATGGCCAAGTAATATTCTGTTGTGTGTGTATCTATCTATCTATCTATCTATCTATCTATCTATCATCTTCTTTATCCCTTTATCCATCAATGGACACTTAGATTGTTTCTAGAATAGATGATCTGCTTAAAGCTCTTTCTGGTTTTAGATTTCTATGCTCTTCAAGGGTCTCCTGGAATTTATTTCTGGAGCTGAGTAGATAAGGTGTTGTGATTCATATACTTTCAAAACATCTGAAATCCCTTGGCAACATAGACCTGTCTGGGTGGCACTGAAATCTGGGATTTGATGACCACACTGGATATTTGGCACCTGCGGGAGAAGACCCTCACATGCCCCGGCTTCCACCCAACCCTGGTCGGCCATCCTGATAAATCGAGTACACACAGGGGCTGCTCAAAAAAGCACAGGTGGACCCAGTTCAGCCCATCAGAACTCAGGGGAAACAGGGTAGAACCCAAGGCCTCTTTTTTTTGTTTTTAAAGTTTATTTATTTATTTTGAAAGAGAGAGAGTGAAGGAGCACGAGCAGGGTAGGGGCAGAGAGAGCGAATCCCAAGCAGGCTCCACACTGTTAGCACAGAGCTCCCGGTGCGGGGCTGGAACTCACAAACCAGGAGATCACGACGAGCTGAAATCCAGAGTCAGATGCTTAACCGACGGAGCCACCCAGGCTCCTGGAACCCAAGGCCTCCTGGTAGAATGATCCGCAATAACACCTTCTACCAGAATGAACACATGCAGCTTCTCTGGGACAGATACTGCCCGCCAGGAAGACAGGTTTTGCATTTGGGTCGCTTTGGGTTTGAAAAGGAAAATAAATGCATATTTTCACTGATCCGAAAAATACTTCACATTGCTTGTAGATAATTTTAAGAAATACAGAAAATGTGAAAAAAAGGTAAAACGTTACGCTGAAATCCACCTCTGCAGAGACGAGCATTGCTAACAACTTGATAAACCTCCCAGGTGTCTTTTATGCATGCATACCACCAACACACGGTCACATAAATGGGCTGTACGTGTTTTGTCTTCTACGTGTCACTTGCCAAAGTGATCTGTGCTGATATTGTTCTGTGGCGTTGGAGGTAGAGTTCCAACATTATTTGTAACGGCCGCACGGTATTTCATTGGACGTACTATAATGCACGGGCTCATTCACGTCTAGGTTTTTCCGGTTTGTGTGCGTGCGTGCTCTCTTCGTACTTATATCTTGTGTGTTTTGCTGCTTGTTCAGCTGAGGAGCAATTCCTCGTCTTGAAATTCGGGAGTCAAAGGCCGCTCCTTAATAACTGGAACGCACAGGGTGAAACTGCCTCCAGAAGATGTGTAGCCCTCTGTGTCCACCAGCACGGAGGAGAGCCATCTGTTTCCACTCTCTGGCCAACGCTGACTGTTGCCGTTGTGGATATTTAGGGTCTTGGCCAACGTGATAGGTTAAAAGTGATCTTGTCGCGTAGCTTTGCATTTCCGATATCGTTTTGGTTTTGAATGGCACTGTCTGTGATTAAGCAGAGGTGAAGGTAATGACTTCATATCGGGTTCTGAGCCCGGCGTGAGAGCAGACGTATATCATTCAGAGGAGCCCGGAGTCCGCACCGAAGAGCTGGATGCTCTTCGAGGCCCATAATCCTTCACTGACTTACTTAATCACAGGCTCACTTGCGGCTACTTTTGGGCACCTGCCTAGAAGGCCACAGGGTGCTGGTCATGAAGGGGCCTGGATGACAGGGAGGACATCCGTGCCATAATTTTGAGGCTCTTTGCAGGCAGAGAGCTGGCCCCCTGTGTCCCGCTCGTGGCTCCGCTCGATGCCACGTCCACTGACGGCATCTTCCTTGGTCTGAACGGATCTTCCCACCTCTCTCCCAAGATTGGCTTTAGCTAATACAACCAAGAAATCCTCTGGAAGAGTCAGAAATGCCTGGGGCTGCCTGTGACATAGTGCAAAGGGTGGATCGGAGAGTGGAGGGCAGCCACCAGGGACGATGGTGGAGAAGCTGAGTGCGTGGAGCGGCAGGTCTGTCCCGCAGCCTCCGCTGTGGCCTCAGGCCAAGATGGGCGGCTGGGGCAGAAGGGGGCTGCGGCAGGGAGCCCTTCCTTCTAGGTCTGGTGCTCAGTGGTTTCCTGCTCTGCTGAAGGGCCGTTGCTCGGTGGTGATGATTCATGGCATTTGGACACTGTGGCCGTGTTCTGAACAGGGAAGTGAAAAATAACACAGCCGAGGGCAGTGCAGGGCAGGGCAGGGGCTGTCACAAGATGGGAAGCTTTCCTTTGGAAAATGCAGGGGGCGGGGGCGTCACAGCCAAGTTGGTGGCGGCGGTTCACGCCGCGTGAGTGTGGCCCCGTTTGCTCTTCTTCTGGGCATCAACTTTTCCAAGTGCCGGCCACTAAGTTGTCCCTCGGAAGTGGCTGCTGGTCTTGGCCGAGCCGCCGTGAGGAGGAGGAAGTGGACGGGTGATTCAGTGAGTGTCAGCTTCCTCTGTGACTCGGGATTGGATCCGTTTCTTAGGGTGGTGCCAGAGGGCCTGTGTGGCTTTGAAATTCTCTGCCACTGGCGGTGGCCCTCCCTTGACCCCTTTTGAATGAGTAAGGGGATTCAGCTGGATTCTGCAGCCTCCCCCCAAGTTGGGCAGGCCCTTCTGACTTGAGGCCTTCCTGTGGCTCCGGCCGACAAAGATCAGTGACGGGCCGAGCTGAGGCCTCTGCTGGGTCTGTGTGCGTGTCAGGAGCTGCCTCGTGTTTGGGAACTGGATTGCGAGAGCAGCTGGGATCTGAGGGGCCCAGTCCCGGCAGGTGTTAGACTGAGGGAGGAGGCAGTTCAACTGCCCGGAGCCACCAGCTCTCCTGGAGGCCATTTGTCCACGTAGCCAGTGGACAACAGGAGACGGCCAGATGCACAGCTGCTTCCTTCCCACGAGGAGAGTCATGACTGGCTTTTTCTTCCGGAGCACCGAGTTTTCCATGGATCTGTCGTTAGTGTGCAGCCTAAGCGGCCATTGCTGCCCTCGCCTGAAACCTGTTCTAAGAAGCACTTCAATCATCCAGATCCTCGCCTCTGCCTAAGAGTCCATAGTCCTAAAAGCACTGACTTGGTAAAGACTGAAAAACCCTCTCAAAAAATGCTGCAGGGGCTTCTGTATTCGAATGCCTTCCATCACCTTGGAGAACAGCCTCCGCTTCCGGGTCAGTTCTGTCCCACCTCTTCCCCCCTTCGTCCCCTCCTGTTTCTGTGGCCAGAACAGAGGTCAGCTGGTCTTACTCAGGCAGGATGGCCAGCATCCAGTCACTGGTGTATTTAATGAGGACTCTAGTATTAGTCACATGCACAGAAGTGCAGCTCAAACCAGTCGGGGCTTCCAGAAAGGAGCTCTGTGTGACAACTGTACAAGGGGGGAGGGGCCCTGAGGCACTTGCAGCTGGGACCTGACCCTGCTGGGTGCTCTGTCCTTTCTCTCACATCATCTTCCAGCAAAACAGTGATTTTGATCTCTTTGATAAGCTTCCTCCACACGGAATGTGCACGATTGCAGTTTGCTTATCACACCTCACAGCATCACTGCCAGAGAGGGGCTGAGAGTTCCAAAGTTCCAGAGAGAGGCCTCGATGGCCTTCCCTGGGGTCAGATGACCATCACTGACTCAATCACTATGGCCAGGGAAGGATCTCTGAGCACATGGCTGTTCGCATTTGGACCCTATGATTAGTGCTGTGCTAAGCAGGGGAGGCAGTATTTTCCAGAAGGAGGGGCTCCTGTCCCGGGCAGACAAACAATGGGCCCACTCCCCCGGTGTGCTGAGCTCTTCCTCACCCCCAGGCTGAGGACTCAGGCCCTCACTGCCTCCCCTCCGCCTCTCCCGGGCCAGGGGGTCCCCTCAGAACCCACTGTTTTATTGCTTAAAAATCCATAAGAGATGGGGGTTTTCTCAGCTAAGTTTTTTGCGGGGGGCGGAATACATGTCTGGGGCGGGAGCTGTACGATTTTCTGAGGAGACGGCCTCGGAGGATCTAAGCAACGAGTGAAGGAACAACAAAGGGACCCTTCTCAGAAGCATGGCAAAAATGAAACCAAATAAAAACCCCATAAAAATCCCTACTGGGGCAGAGGAAATACCAGCGTGATGCTTTTGAGCCACATCTTCAGTAATAAAGGAAAGATTCAAGGATCGGCCGTTCTGACGGGATTATGTTTGGGCTTGAGGGAGAATGTGCTGGAAAACAATGAAAGGGAGTCATCCAAGCAAGGGAGGTCTGTTGGTGCGTGCATTTGTATGTGTGTTGTTGCAATTCAGGAACTGACCGATGACCGGGGTCATGGGGAGTCTGAGAGAGACACCCGACAGGAACCGGTTCAAAGTTTGTGCCCAGCCTGGGGAGATCAGATGACCGGCAGCTGGCCTGCCCCCTGCCGGCTCCCATTGATGTCGGAGGGGCTCTGACCCCCGTTTGGTCACAGAAATACCCGTTTGGAAATCTCTTTGAAGGCTGATTAAGTAAACGCTCTCGCGGCACCGACAGTAACAACCGAGTGACGTAGTCGAAGTGCTCGTGGTAAGTGGAGGAATCTCTGGCTGCCAAGCTGACAGGCAACTCGCCTTTCTGTTCCTCTAACTTGGCCTCCCTGCTTCTGGTCGCAGTTTCGGGCACAGTGTTTCGAGGGGACGGGGCTGAGGATGTGGAGACTCTCACTGTCATCGCGCGGGTGGGACAGGGCCCCAGGGACGGAGCGTGGTCCTGCCGCACAGCAGCTGGCCGCGGCCACTGACCGGTAGTCCTCCCGGCACGGCTAACCTTTGATGTTGCTCGTGGGGTCCTTCCATCTGGTTTGTGGCCTCAGGCTGCTGTGACCCCCAGCGGGGGTGTCTCCCCGGGCCTCCCAGGGCCCGGCAGGGTGAGTGTGAAGGAAAAGTCTGGTTTTCATCCGGGAGCGCAGAGCCCCTCTCTGCGTGACGGCTCTGCTCGCGGCCTGGCCAACTGGACGAGGGCTGCCGGACGGGGGAGTGGGGGCCCCTTCATCACTTTACTGCCCTCGTTATCTCGGAGACCCCGTTGTCGTTGGCGGGGGGGGGGGGGAGCGGGCTGCCAGCCCTGGACCCAGCTATGCCTCCATACCCGGCAGTGTTGACGTTTGTTCATTCACTTCATCCGTCATGGATCCATCCACTTGCCCATTCATCCGGGGCTGTCGTTCAGTCATTCGGTGACTATGTGACCAGGTCTCCTTATCTTTTATCTTTGCTGCCTGGCACAGGGCCAAGCTTGTAGGAGGGACTCCACACACGTTCACTGACTTCTCTTCCTGCTTCACCTCTGTTATGGTTCACGTTCTACGTTCACATCCATGATGTTGAAGTGCTAATCCCCAGGACCCCGGAATGTGACTGTGTTTGGAGATAGGGTCTTTAAAGGGGTAGTTACGTTAAAATGAGGTCATTTTAAGTGAAAATGAGGCCCTGAAGCAATCCTTTTAAAAAAATTTTCTTTTAATGTTTATTTTTGAGAAAGAGAGAGACAGAGCATGAGCAGGGGAGGGGCAGAGAGAGGGGAAGACACAGAATCCGAAGCGGGCTCCAGGCTCTGAGCTGTCGGCACAGAGCCCAACGTGGGGCTCAAACTCGTGAACCGAGAGATCATGACCTGAGCCAAAGTCGGACGCTCAACTGACTGAGCCACCCAGGCACCCCCAAACCAATCCTTATAGGAAGAGGAGTTCGCAACCCAGGCACATACAAGGGGAAGATGATGTGAAGACACAGGGGGGAAGACAGCCATCGACAAGCCAAGGAGAGAAGCCTGGGACCGATCCTTCGTCCAACAAGGAGCCAACCCTGTCGACACCTTGGTCTTGCACTTCCAGCCTCCAGAGCCGTGGGGAAATAAATTTCTGTTGTTTAAGCTGTCCCAGTTTATGGTGCTTTTTTATGGCCACCCTAGCCGACTAACACAGCCTCTCCACAGGTCTGTAGAGCATGTAACCAAGTGCAAGGTGCTGTGGGACGTCCAGAGACAAAGTTGAGAAGTCTGGGAAAGAGGAACAGCGAGGGGGGGCCATCCTCCGTTCACATTTTCTTCCCCCAAATCCTGCTCTCCTCCACCTCTCCTTACCTCTATCTATCCCCAACAGAAGGGGAAACAGGAGGAAATGAAATAAAGGGCTCCGCATGAGATGCCATCCTGCAGAAGGTCTGGCCACGCGTGAAAGCCCTTTAATGTAGAGTCAGAAACGCCATTTAGTTATTTATTTATTTCTGCCCGCCTCTCTTCCCTGACAAGTTCTTATTCAGCACACGTATGTGTATGCACATGACCAGAAGGTACGCATGACAGCCGTGTGTGCCCGGGGGAAGACCGCGAAGATGATCCACAGCTTTTGGGGACACACACGATTGTACAGCTGGCAGCACGTTCCCCAGTCCCAGCTTTATGGTGCCTGGTAGCCGGGAAGGGCCACAGCCAGCTCTCTCTCGGGACCATGCATTCCCTCACTCGTTGCCCTTTGTGATTAAAGATGATGCTTATGTGATGTTTCCCTACAACTGTTACCGAGAGGTTGTCCTTTGAATTAAGGCCCTGGACAGTGGCTACGGGCTGTGATCTCTTTGCAGGAATCATGAGGTCGTTTCACTGTGGAGTAATCTTGGGATCTCTGGGAACATTTCTGAGCCTTCTGATCTGCTGGGCCTATTGAGAAGCCAGATCCATTTGAAAATTTGCACAGTATGGAAGTCTCGATGTTTTTAAAATTTATTTTAACTTTTTATATTATTTGAGAGATGGGGAGGGTAGAGAGAGAAAATCTTCAGCATGGCCCTAGGATCATGACCTGAGTCAAAATCAAAATCAAGAGTCGGACAGTCAACCAATTGAGCCACTCAGGTGTCCACCATTTTTCAATCAGACATTTTTTTTTTAAATGTTTTTCTTTTTTATTTTTGAGAGAGAGAGAGAGACAGAGAGACAGAGTGCAAGTGGGGAAGGGGCAGAGAGACAGAGACACAGAATCTGAAGCAGGTTCCAGGCTCTGAGCTGTTGGCACAGAGCCTGACGCGGGGCTTGAACTCACAGACCGTGAGATCATGACCTGGGCTGACGTCGGACGCTTAACCGACTGAGCCACCCAGGTGCCCCAATCAAAGACATTTTCTACTACACAAACTCAGTAATAATCCTGTTCCCCTCTGGGGTCCTTGTGCAATCCTAGTTTAGCTCGTTGATTTTAAAGGGAACGGGGATTCCAGGAGCTCCTGTTGGCCAACCGGCCCCATGTTGCAGAGTACTGAGTCCCTAAAGGACTTTGGCAAAGATATCACCGCCAGTGTGGTTGCGATCAGCTTCTGTGTGCATGTCCAGGAGTGAGATTTCCACATCATGGTCACTCATACTGATTGGCGTTTCTGAAGTGTGGTGGCATTTCTTCATTTAATGTTGATGTTGACACAAGCATCCTATCTTTTCTACATACATGCAAATGAACATGCTCCCTGGATGGTTTGAGGGCTTGTCCGGCAAAGCCACCACGTGCAGGGCCACTCCCTGTCTCACTTCCTCTTGAGTGCCTTCCTTGGTTGGACATTCATTCCTCCCCTCTTCTCCACCCCATAAGACCTGATGTGTGCCCATCTCTGGAGATTATCTGCATTTTAAAATGAATGACCCCCAGGGGCGCCTGGGTGGCGCAGTCGGTTAAGCGTCCGACTTCAGCCAGGTCACGATCTCGTGGTCCGTGAGTTCGAGCCCCGCGTCGGGCTCTGGGCTGATGGCTCGGAGCCTGGAGCCTGTTTCCGATTCTGTGTCTCCCTCTCTCTCTGCCCCTCCCCCGTTCATGCTCTGTCTCTCTCTGTCCCAAAAAAAAAAAAAAAAAAAACACGTTAAAATGAATGACCCCCTCCCTCCCCCCCGGGGTGCCTGGGTGACTCAGTCGGTTGGGCATCTGACTTCAGCTCAGGTCATGATCTCACAGTTTGTGAGTTCCAGCCCCATGTTAGGCTCTGTGCTGAAAGCTCAGAGCCTGGAACCTGCTTCAGATTCAGTGTCTCCCTCTCTCTCTGCCCCTCCCCTGCGCGCGCTCTCTCTCTCTCTCTCTCTCTCTCAAAAATAAACATTAAAAAAAAAAAATTAAAATGAATGACCCCTGAACACATAAGCTTTCCAAACTCCAAGGAATTTTCTTTCAATGCTTAAATGGAGCCAAGAGTTGCTACCTGGACTGGTTGGGCAGATGGGTCTACTTGGCTTTACTCAAGTAACCAAGCCAGTGGTTGGCCTGGCTCTAAGTCCAGCGGGTACCCCTTTCCTTGGTATGTGTTTTGTGTGATGCAGATGACCCTCCAGCCAAGGCCAGAGTGTGACTTAAGGGTGTGTGATTATGGGTCTACTGCAAGGTGGAGGCTGAGTCGGGCCCTCGGTGCTATCTCTCTGCCACTTCCTCCTAGCCCCAGAACTATATTTACTATCTAGCAGATAAAAAAAGACAGCTCCGTGTGCTCTCAGACCCCACACCCTCTCCTCCCCAGCTTCGATTTCGTAAATGTTGGTTCCTCCAGAGAAGCGACCGGAGCCCGTAACCGTGCGTGTGCTTTTCAATAACCTTATGACTCCCAGCGTGGTCCAGCCAATGAGGACGGAGCAGTGACCCTTAGATAAAAGGCTTCATTTGGCATGACTCATCCTTGGAGACATCCCGCTTGCTTGGCCTGTGTTGTTAAGTGCCTGGTTTTGTAAATATTGACAGTTAGAAACCATCCCAGGAACTACCAAGCGGTGATCTGGAAGGTAATGTATATGAATATGACCAGTGATTAGGCAATGCTTGTCATTTGCTAAGATTCAGCCACTGATAAATATCACCCCATTATCTTCCTTCCTAATAGCGGCTCGTTTGCTTGCGTGTGACTCATCGTTGATATATTATGAGATCTGATTCAGCAAGGAAAGTTTGGTCTGCTGCGACAGAGGACAACATCCAAGGCCACCTCGGTTTTTAGGATACTAGTTTCTTAACAAGGGTGGCTTGTTAAGAAGCAAAAGTTCAAAAGTCCCCATCACTAAGAAACTAAAGGGGGTTTGGGAGGGATAAAGAGCAGAACAGTGCTTTTCACCATTCAAAGCTGATGTGCTAAAACCTACTTCTCCATGTAGACGTACGTTCGTTGCATTCACCTGTGGACGCCTGTGGCTCCATGAGGCCGTCTCTCTCTGTTCAAGGCTACACTTTGGGGCTCGTCGGGCCTGCTCTCAGACGAATAATCTCTGCTCACACAGAAACTGGTTTTTATCTCTTGCCCTCCCTTTGTCACTACCTAAAATAAATATCGTCACCTGAATGTCTGTCGATGCTTTCTGATGGGTTTGGCTGTTTGGTTTATTGAACTTTATCACCTGCAGGAACTTCCCTCTTTGACTCACAGCCCTTTGGAATGGCCCTTGTTTATTTCCTTCATTTGCTCTGGGCTGAGGGTCTGTCCTGCCAAACCAGGGATGAGCTTTTCAGTAGTTGGGCTTTGAACATGGGCCTTTGGCAGACTGGTATGCCAGATAAAAGCACTACCCTTGGCTGAAGGCAGGTGTGTATGCACATGTGTATACACACACACACACACACACGCACACACACACACACAGAGCTGTGTCCCTCTGTATAACCACTTAACACTTACTATGCTGTCCTGTAATGAGAGCTGAGCTCTGCCTGGGCTGACCACATCAACACTGCGAAGGAAGCATGCATCACCTTGATGTAAGCCACCTCTTGACCACTCACTGGCTGTGTGACTTTGTGCGAGTTACTTAACTGCTCTGAGCCTCAGATTCCTTACTTGCAAATTGAGGATAATAATACCTACCCTTCAGGGCTAGCAGGAGATAACGTATTTAACCCACATGGATCATAAAAACTGTTCAGTCGACGGCCGCTGTTATCGTCTTTAGTACCAAGCCACGGTGAAAACTTGCTGGCAACAATTTTGGGGTGTTATGGGTTCGACTGTTAAGGGTCGACTGTAGCTCTCAGGTTTTATACGCATCGTATCAGCCCTTCAGAAGCTGGAGGCTCAGGAGTCCAGCCAGCCAGCGTTAGAAGCAGGCATCTCCGGCCATCACTTGCGTCAGCTTTCAGGGACACTGGAGGTCACGACTGTGTGTGTGGTTAGCAGAGGCTGGCAACTTGCTGTGTCAGGAGGACACTAGGGCACCCGCCTCACCTTTGCCCCCATCACACAAGCACAGGCTGGTCTGTGTGCCGTTGGCCAAACAGCTTCACAAAGTCCTTGCTTAACCACTTGGCACTGGCTGAATGTTCTGTCCTTTTGTTCAGGTAGCTGACGCACCTGCCGAGTTGCAGGGCAGTGTTCCGGAACCTGCCGATAGTCCATATTTTTAACGGAATGTCGATGGATGAGCGATAGGAGTCCAGTCTGTGGGGATCTGTGGGGGCGGGGATGGGAGCGGAGGGGGAACTAGGGTGCTTGAATAGTGGGAAGGAAGTTCAGGTTGACAGTCATTCCGCTCGGTCCTGGTGATCAGAAGGAAACAGACTGCTCGAGCAGGAGTTCCTCCTCCAAGGGCCCTCCCTGTGGCCCCAAGCCCCCTCTCCCAGGGAGACGCTTTACACGGGGCAACGAGACGGAAAATTCTGCCCTCACGGGACTGCATTATTAACTGCGTATCTGTGGCATCAGGGCCATATGGCATGTTTGAAGGAATGGAGAGGAATTCAGTAGCGCAACATGCAGACCACGAAGGAGAGAGAATTCTCCTGCAGTGGCCACAAAGGAGGAAGGTGTGCTTCGTGGAGAGAAGGTCCTTGCCGTGACTGTGAAAGGCCAGCACACTTACACTTAATAAATGAGAGCTTCCCGGCACAAACACTTCCCGACGGTGAGAGAGGCCCTCGGCGGCCCACCCAAGAAAGGCCCCCGTGGCATGAATCCCTGAATGTCCCAGGAGGTTGGACTGTGCTTCCCTGAGAGCCCAGAGATCACCCAGCAGGGCTGGGGTCAGGGGTGTCCCCAGAGGGAGCACATGTGAGGCTCCGAGGCAGGTAGGCCAGCTTTGGCTGCCCGGAGATGAGAGCTCATCCCTCCCTTAGGGGTCTCTGCACGGTAAGCCAGCAGGGGAGCAAGTGTCCCCTCTCAGTGGTGACCAGTGGAGGCAGGGGCTAGAGGGAGGCAAGGCTGTAAAGGGACCCACTGTGACCAACTTGGAGGATATGCATGGGTTGCCCTCTATTGGATACATCTGCTTCAAGATACCCTAAATCCTTCAGGTCTAGGATTCTCTTCCATGGTGCCCCCAAAGAGTCAACATAGCCTCAAGCTCGTTTCCACCTCCGTGAGTACTGAACGAGATGATGCTGTATAAGACACGTGCGGTATCCGGCACATGGGATGTGTTTAATACATGTCCCCTCGTGTCGTTACTGCCACATCATTACGTCAGACTCCTGGTGCGCGTTTGCACTTTAGAGGTCGGCCTTCAAACCAAATGGTCCCCCTCCAGCAACCATGCCCCCACCCCATCTTCCTCCCCCCCAAGAGAGTTTGGGCTCCTTTTTGCTTTCTTTGTGTTCTGAACAAATGAATTCCTCTTATTCATTCACTTGCTTATTCATCAGTCTTCTGAACACTTCTGCCAAAGATTTACTGTGTGCTGGGCCAGCTGTCTTGCTGAAGTGCTGTTACCTGCTTATGACACTCCCCTACACAGCACCCCCATATATACAAATGCAATGCTTTTTTTTCAGGTTCCAGGTCTAATTACTGAATAGAGATGTGTGATCTCACTCGCTTTTTTTGTATGTGTATTTTTCCATCACCAACGTGTTTCTCGTGGGAACTTCATGCCTGCAGAGAGCATTTGGAGGCTCTGGTTTAGAGAATGTGAACTGTTCTAAGGTCCTCTGAGGCCCTTGCTGTCCAGATCAGAGGAGAGGAGGAGGGAGCCACCATGGTCGGGTGGGAGAGAATCAGGCCCATTATGTACCTCGGGCCTGCTCCCTACCGGACTCCACTTGGAACCACTTTCCATTCTGTGAGGTCTGGGACAGATTTCTCCTTTATAAGAGGTGGCAGGGCAGAGACAGACAGAGTCAGGTCATTCTGGAAACCAAGTCATCTTGCTGAGGCCATATGGCAGTGAAGAGCCCCATAGAGATCTGTCCACTCCACCAGCACTTCCTGTGTGGCCACCCACAGGACCCTGCCTGGAGCGTTGGTGCTGCCTGTGTTGAAAAAATGTGCACAGAAACAGTTTAAAGGGGAAACAGAGATATTGCAGGCTCAGGCTACCGATGCTTACTTATCTTTGGAACCCTTGTTCTAGAGAGTTCTGTCATAACATGAGGGCAGCTGTTGCTGTCTGGAATGAGTAGAGGAAGAACAGCTCCCAATTGCGGGGGGGGGGGGGGGGGGGCTGCGGGGAGAGGTCTGGGGGAGCCGGGAGAAGGCGCACAGCAGCCCAGGCTGGGTGCCCGGATATAGTGGCAGGGGAGCAGGACGCATGCTCTCCTCTCCGGGAGTCTATTTCAGGCTGGCTGGAGACAAAAATGCGTTCTTTGCCACAGGAAGAATGCTCCCTCAGACAGAACTGCTAATCGGGCAAGATGAAGGGCTGCGGAATGTACGGCCAGGGGTGGTTACTGTTCGCTTTCCAGCAGGCTTTTTTTTTCCTCTCTTCCTTCACTGAGTCACATGTATTTTTGGCTTGCTAATTTGGCCGGTGGCTGGGTAGCCCCCTCCCCCATAGCCTTCATTTTTGAAAAGGTGGGAATTATCTGAGCCTGCGAGCTATCTTGCAAAGCTATGAGCAGTTTTCCAGAGCTACCCTATGTCATCTGTCTCCCTGACATAAAGAGGGGAGGCGGGAGGGTGTGTAAGAGGAGGGTGTGGACAAGGAAAGGAGGGAGGAGGGAAAGCGGAGTAAAAGGGGGAGAGAAACATCTTGCTGACGTCAAAGAAGACCACACTCTACAGGATAACATTACTCGGGACCTCAACCGCCCACTCCCTCTAATTTACTAGAAACCAAACAGCCTGTTTTGAAACCTGTAGCCTGCAGTCTGTTATTTTGTTTGTTTGTTTGTTTTTTATTTTTGGTTTTGGTTTTTTTTTCTTGTTGTTGTTGTTTTTTTTTTTTTTTTGCTATTCTCTCCGGACCCCAAGGACTATTAATTGTTGGGAGTTTGAAAGCTACCTGATTCCCTGAAACAGAGGGGATTTCCACGAGTAATAATTCAGCCCGTGCTTGTGCTAGGGCGCTGGAGCTAGAGTAAATTGATCCAGCTGCTTGCAAGCTGATGGAAAAGTGCCCGGGGGAGAGGACGGCATCTGCAGCTGGGGCCGCGGCTGGCTCTGTCACGTGGCCTGGCCTGCGACCGACCGCAGGGCTGGCTCCGGCTCGCCCTCCGCCCCACCCCCTGCGCGCCCCCAGCCCGGCCCCCCCACCCCCCAGCGCGCCCCCTGCGCGCCCCCCTGCTCTGCACCCCCCCCACCCCCCGCCGACTTCCCTTACACAGCAGGTGTGGCAACCTCTTTCTTGGGAAATGCAGGACACAGAGGATGATGGGGGGGCGGCCTTATTGCCTAAGCTCCCTTAAGAGAGTCACCCTTTCGGTGCGTTGGCCGGTTGAATTATGCTTCCCAGAAGCCTCCCCTAGTTCTGTCGTGCGGACACTCAGGGCCTGTTTACAAATAAAATCGGAGCTGGCAGAGGTTACCTGTATGTAACCAGAGGCTAGAGAAATACTGATTCCACCACCCAGATGGTGGAGTTCAATCTGTTTTCTGGCCAAGGCCGCACAGTTAATTTTTATCCTAGTAAAGAATAATAAACACGGCATTAGCAACTAAATGTTTATCAATTTACAGTTCATTTCCAGCCAGATCATTTCACTCCAGCATGTTTTTACTGCTAGCTGATGCACTGGAGTGCTTTTCGTGAAACCATATGTGACTATTTAAGTCCTAGCCTCCGTAGCATTGATGTGGTGCTTTTCACCGTAATGGGACGATATTATTTGGCTATTTCAGGCACGGTATTCCAATATTACATTCGAATGGTGAAGAAACTGCAGCGAAGAAAGTTTACATGACCGGCTGGGGATCACCCCACGGTTGGGAGATGATGCTAAACAAGGATCCCCAAGTTTTTGTTTTGCTTTTAGTCCAGTGCAAACCTGTGTGCACTGGACCATGTGCCTGAGCAGGGCTGCCTTGCTGGGGTTTCTTTTCCTCTTACAGTGAGTTCATACCAGAAGGGGCAGCAGAGCAGGGGTGAGGAACCCCGAATAGGAGGAATGCCTTATCAAGGGAGATAAACAATGAGAGTACGATTGAAGCTGAAGTCCGTGGGGCTGCCCAGACAGCCAACCCATCTTGCAAGTGCTTTGGCTGGTTTTGTTGTGTCAGTGGACTCACACCATTCGATGGTGTCATCTCTCGTTTATCACCAGACTGCGATAGCCAGAAACGATGCAGTGATGACAAAATGAAGGCATGGCTATCCTGTGAATCATGCAGGCATTCAACCCTCCTCCCAGCTTCCTGGTTCTTCTTCCTTTGAGCGTGAAATAGAAACCTCGATGTGGCCATATGCTTCGGGGTGGATCCGAAGGGACTACTTGGGGAAAGGGAGAGAAAGGAGAGCTTACAGAGGCAGCAGTGTAGATCGGAGTGAGCCGGCCATACATTCCGTTTCTATCCCCTCGGGAAAATAACTCACCGTTTTGAAGCCTTAGTTTTTTAACCTTGTAAATTTGAGGGGATAGTAAGTCTTCTTTCAGAGGGCTAGCATACGCATCAGGCGCATGTGTACTCAGGGCTTGGCAAAGTGCTTGGGATCTAGCAGATGCTCAAGAAATGCTCTTGATGAGGAGGGTAGGCTTGACAGGGGCTGATAGGCGATGGGTTGAAGATACCATATTTGCAACTCCACAAATGAGGCAATGCCCCATTTCCCAATGAGCAGGTTACAAAAGTCTTGTGCGTGTGTGGTTTTTTCCCTTGGTCAGCCTGAATCTATATACTTTAATGATGCAAGAGAAAGAGTCAAATTTCTAGTTATAAGATTTATTGATTTAATTATGTGCATATATAAAATCATACACACACATATATATTTTTTTAGAAACGTTGTCTTTTTTTTTTTTCAGTCATTATTCAGACTCTTCATCATCACCTGTCTTTGTCATCACTCGAGCCCCTTTTTCAGTGATCTCGCCCAGTCTTTGAGAACATACCACCCTGCTTCTGCCCAAGTATCTTTGGGGTTTAGTACTTTTTGAGTCTGTGTGTTGTGGTCCCTGGAAACGTTTGCTCAAGCTCAGTACCCATGCACTATTTGTGATCTCCAGAAAGCTAAGTTCTTGTTGTACTGCTTGTAAAGGTGATTTTAATGAGGTTGGGGCTACGCAAGGGAATGTTCGTGCATTTTAACGATGCATACCAATGTATGAAGGGGTGAAATGACACCAGGTTTGGGATTTTCTTTAAGCTAGTTCAGCAAAGAGGGGCGTCTGACTGGCTCAATCTGTGGAGCACATGACTCTTGATCTTGGGGTTGTAGGTTCGAGCCCCACATTGGGTGTAGAGATTACTTAAAAGTAAAATTGGGGGGCCCCTGGGTGGCGCAGTCGGTTAAGCGTCCGACTTCAGCCAGGTCACGATCTCGCGGTCCGTGAGTTCGAGCCCCACGTCGGGCTCTGGGCTGATGGCTCAGAGCCTGGAGCCTGTTTCCGATTCTGTGTCTCCCTCTCTCTCTGACCCTCCCCCGTTCATGCTCTGTCTCTCTCTGTCCCAAAAATAAATAAAAAAAAAGTTGAAAAAAAAAATTTAAAAAAAAAAAAAGTAAAATTGGAAAAAAAGAGAGTTCAGCAAAGAGACAAAGACAAAAGACAAAAAAGGAACAAGTGTAGCAAATTTGGAAAAATCTAGGTTATTATTAATCTGGGTGATGGGCATATGGAACTTCATTTTACTATATGCTTTTTGATATGTGTAAAAATTTTCATAATAAAAACATTTTTTTTAATGAGCTGTAAAAGACTTGCTTACAATATCTAATTCTTATAGTTGGAGGCCAAACCTCCTGGAATAACTACAAAAACTGTTAAATGTGTTTTTTTATTAAAATGGTTAAAAAAAATTTTTTTAAGTTTATTTATTTTTGAGAGACAGAGAGAGAGAGAGAGAGAGAGAGAGAGAGAGAGACAGAGCGTGAGCAGGGGAGGGTCAGAGAGCGATGGAGACACAGAATCTGAAGCAGGCTCCAGGCTCTGAATTGTCAGCACAGAGCCCGATGAGGGGCTCAAACCCATGAACCGCGAGATCATGACCTGAGCTGAAGTCGGTCATGAACTGAGTCACCCAGGCGCCCCTAAATGTTTTTTATTAAAAAAAAAACAACAACCCAAATCATACCTCCAGGAAATCTCCATAATCATCCCAGACAACCACTGATTGAATTCCTTTCAGGGTATTTTGTTATTTAAAATAAAGAAATCAAGGGGCACCTGGATGGCTCAGTTGGTTAAGCATCAGCTCTTGATTTCGGCTCTGGTCATGATCCCAGGGTTGTGGGATCAAGCCCCACATCAGGCTCTGCGCTGACAGCACGGAACCTGCTTGGGATTCTTTCTCTCCCTCTCTCTCTCTCTCTCTGCCCCTCCCCCACCCACATGCACAGGTGAGCTCTCTCTCACAATAAATAAGCATTTAAAGTAAAATAAAATAAAGAAATTGAGTGAGCACTCGATAATATGAGGAACTTTTAAGAGACACAAATACAAGATGACACCTCAGATTTGCCCACATGTGTTATTTTCCTTTGTCTTTGTTGGGGTGAGCGGATGGGGTTGGTTGGTATGGGCCCCAGACATAACTTTTGTAAGTGATGGGGAGCCGGCCAGGGTACTTTGTCAAAAGTACCTATTACCTAGTGCCCTTGTTGGCATCTGAGCTGGAAGGCACAGGATAGCAGGGAACATGCTGTCCTGGGAGCCAGCCTGGTGTCACAGGCCTGGGATGGGGCGTCAGTCATGGTGTAAAAGGGGAGAGGCCGCATTTTCTTCGTTGGGCAACGCTTATCCCCTGGACAGAGGGCACAGAGCTACGATGTACACAGCCAAAATGAGAGGGGTTGGGGCAACTGTCCAGCGAGCTCAGTCTAAGTCAGGCAAGAGTGTTGGGGCCTCAGAGTCCTAAATAGGCACGGTCGGGAGGAATCAGAAAACTCTTCAAAATTTACATTAGTTTCATAGTGATGGCTTTTCCAAAGTGGGGGGCGGGGGAGAAAATACATTATTTTTAAACATTTTGGAAGGATAAGATTCCTTCCATGCAAACAGAGTGGATTATTTGCCAGAGAGTATTGAAATTAAAAATATCTACCCAGCCTGTGTGGGAAGTCTGGAATTCTCTGGAATTCTTTTACTTTATTGTCTTCTCCCCCACGAATGCACTGTGCCGTGCCACAGGCCAGTCACAACCTTTCAGAGAGTTACTTCTGACACTTTGTGGTATCACCTCCATCACACTGACCATGTCACAAGAGAGAGAATCTTTCGTGTTTTGAAAGAACCTTCTCTCAGACATAAAAATCACAGTGTAATGGCTGTAGAGTGACCATCTCAACATTACGGTGCCAGCAGACCAGAATGCAGACAAACAAAGTAAGAGAAGCAAACGGAGAGCAGGTTCTTTGTGGAAGATGCGTGGTTTTGTGATGAGCTAAGTGTCGATTCTAACCCCCAAGGACCGAAAAGTGTGAGGTTAGGTAAGCGTCTGCCAGATTCATTATTGCCATGTGGATTCTGTGAAGTCAGCTTACAGGTCACTGGCAGTAGCTGCCGAGTAAAGTTCACTGACTGTGCATCCGTGCCCCGATTGGGCAGTTCCTGAAAACACCGCCTGCACCACCTTCTGGAAGCCCTTTGCTACCTTCAGGTCCGCACCGTGAGGGCGGATGCTTCTAGCACAGGAGCTCTGGATGAATTCTGCAGGCATTGCTTGAGAAACGCCAAGTGGCCACTGGCCAGGGTCTAAGTTAAACCAGGAGATGGCTATCAACTCAAGTTGTTGGGTTTGGCACGTCTTTCTCGAGCTGCTGTGCGGAGCAGGAAAGAGAGACGTTTGTTTGTGGCCTTCGTTCATCAGTTCTATAGTGCACGCTTTAATCTGAACCTTTTATTTGCTCAAGGGAAAAACAAGTCGGACTTGCCCACCGTGGAGGATTTCAATTGGACGGGGCCATAGAGTCCTCCACCCACGCTTTTTTACATCTATTTTCCAGCAACCTCATCAAGTGGTTTGGGATGCCTTCTGGTTGTGTTAAAAACTTTCCAATAGATTTGCTGCGCGTCCTGTGATAAATATAATGGTTTCCCCATGAATCATGATGATTTTGTACGGTACATTTATGCGCACGCGTGTTTGCATGAAAAATAGTGTGGCTGTATTAAGGAACGCTGATCTGGCTGCAAAGCCGTTACCGTTGGGTTTTCTTCAGTGTGGTTATCCTTCCTTCTGGTCGGTGAATAAATATCGTTTGGACAAGGTCTGGCTCAGACGCTTTAACCGTAAAGCTTAATGTATAACTAGTATGTTTTTCTTCTGTGTCAGCAGTTGGCAACACGATACTGTAAATAAGGATTCTGGTGAGTAAATGGATGTCTGTAGCGAGAGGAGGGGAAGGCTGGAGTAGGCAGTTTTGAAATTCATGCCAGGGGTTGCTACAAGTGATAAGGTAATTTGAGTAACCTGTAAGACCTGTGGATTCACAGGTTTCAAAAACAGGAAAGTCTCTTGTTTAAAAACCCTCTAAAGCAACATGTGGGCTTAGAAAAGAAGCTGGCTTGTGGTTAGGTGATTGTACTTCCTTATTGATATAATGGCTGGTGACGCAAGGCCTCCTGGGATTGCAGTGCTGTGACCGCAGGCCCGGCAGTTACCCTGACCGGGTTCTGAAACAGGCCCGGGGCTTTCTGGACGGATGAGAAGTCTAAAAATTTCCCTTTTCATTTCCTCTCTTGTGTGACTTTGTCTTTTTTTTTTTTTTTTTTTAAACCTGGTAATTGAAAAGGGAATTTTGCCTGTGCTCTGAAGGAGTTTATCTTGACTGAGTTGCTTCTCTCCTACTCAAAAATCCCACCCTGAAAACCCCAAGCTAAAAAAAAAAAAAAAAAATTCATCCATTCTCGCGGATTTTTCAGTGAGTCTATGTTTGATTAATCTGCTTTGAGGCTGGGTTCAAAACAAGCAGATCTTTGAAAAGGGTATGAATTTTGAAAAACACTCCGGAACTTGTCTGTATCCTCAACCTTCTGGGTGTTTCAAGCCCAGTGAATGCTGCGTCCTTCCGGAAACCTAACCCTCGCACAGCCAGCCGGGAGGCTCGATTGGGTAAATGCTCCCAGGACTCATGCTCGCGTTCTGAAACACGAAAACAGATGCCATTCCTGGGTGACACAGCTAACTGACCACGGCATGGAGAGTTCCACCGGCTAGATGTGCGGGGCTGTGCTAGGCCTTGAAACACGCTGCATGCGAACCGAACTTGAGAAAGTGTTCTCCTGTCTGCTCTGGAGAGGGTTCGGGTGGGACAGCTTGGTGGGCAGAACGTGCTTTGAGGTGGTTGCTACTCTTGCTGTCTGTCCTGGGGAGACCTAGAGGGCAAACAGGTGGAACCCACTTCCCCACCCAGACTCCTCCCAGAATCCTTATGGCTGCATTCTCCTTTACACATCTTACGTATGTTTGTAAGCAAACACATCTGCGTGTGTCTATGTACCTATGTATATGTTTGTGTATACGTATATGTACGTGCATACATATATACGCACACACCTCGGCGTGTTTTCTATGCTATTTAGGCCAGCCCACGAGTCCCTTTTATTTTTCCGCAAATTCAAAGAAGATAACGTAAGGAAGAAGTGTATATTTTCACGTTCCAGGAAATTACCAGTCTAACGTGCTGATTCTCACCAAACGATCCCCTCATAGTGATTCCTCGTCTTGGCTCTGACGATCTTCCTGGGATGAATGCGTGTCAGACTTTATTGCTCTCTTTTTGGTAAGCCCGAAGAATCTGCCCAATCGTGTCACTGAGGCCACAAGGAAATGTCATCCTGCTAAGCGTGGGAGCTAACACCTGCCCAAATGTTAAGGTTGTAGTGAGAGCAAGAACCGTTTTCTGCATTATGCATATCTATGGTGTGTGTGTGTGTGTGTGTGTGTGTGTGTGTGTGTGTGCGTGCATGGGTACTGAATGTGAGTGTGTCTGCTCTGTATTGCACGTACTGTGTGTGTGGATGGGTACCGTGTGTGTGCGTGAGTACCATGTGTATGTAACCGTGCGTGCACGTGCTGTGTGTGTACACGAGCACTGGGCACGTGTGCGAGTGTGCACGTGTACCATCCGTGTGCATGCAAGTGCACACGTGCATGTATACTGTGTGCGTGACACACGGGATGTCACAGAGCCATGGGGGCAGTGATGCGGAGGAGGCTGGTGTGGGGCAGGTCGATCGCTTCAGAGCTTTTCTTTTGCTTTGTTGCCCTGTTACAGAAACTTGAAGACAGGTAAAGCGTGTATCCCATTTCTCCTTCCCGCCTGCCTCTCAAGTGAGTTCTGTGTGAATATCTTTTAGCTTCAGCCTCAGGAGAAAGGAGAGCATTTTGGAATTGAGAACACGGAGCAAGGATTCGACACCGCACCATTCTCTTTTGCTCTGCGTGTGTGTGTCTGTGTGTTTCTTGTGTGTCCAAAAGACAGAGAGGAGAAGCCAAAAAAAAGGCAAAACAGGGAATCGGATTGGAAAGAGAGTATAAGTTTGTATTCATAAAATAAGACTTTTATTCCTCTACCCAGGACTCTGCCCCAATTTCCTGTCACTAACCTCAGTGTCAGTGCTGACCCACTTCTGGCTATTTTTATTTGTTCCTTGAAAATCCTTGCTGCGTGATTAAAGTTTACTCTCGTCAACTTTGTTCTGACCCTCCCTGCCATCTGGGTCCAAAAGTGCAGCCCTTCCCACCTCGCTCCCTGTAATGACGGGTGAGTTCAGAGCCAAGGAACAGCAGGGTTTTACTGGCGATGTGCCAAATCAGCGACCCCTTTCCCTGCTTCCAGAGCGGGCAGCGAGGAGCTCCTGCCTGCTCGTGGAGCGTCGCTGCCTGTGTCTTCGCCTTTTGTCTGGTTTTCCTCTCGGGAGCACGCACAGTCCCCCCCACCCGGCGACAGCATCTCCGTGTCCCAGCACTGCGGGGGCTCTCACCCCCCGGGGACAGCGAGTGTGCGGGCACTTATCTAGGATTACAACCTGAGTCAACAGTGGGACCAGGAAGTGGACTCAGGGTCCAGCATCGTATAGAAAGTTGGGTGTATTTACTTTTCTCTCAAAGCAAACTTTGATTTACTCTTTAATAAGTCACCGCTGAGGATATAATTCTAGAAAACCCAAGTTCCCATGTTGATAACAGAGGAGAGGAAACAGTGAGTCTTTGCATTTTTCCAGCTTTATCATTAACCCCAGGTGTGGAAACTCATTTGCTTTAGAAGGATTCGTTTCCAAGTTTTCAAGAAGGTGATCATTCTCCATCGATGAGGTATTTTGGGCATCCGTAGCTGCAAGGCATTATAAACGGGGTAGCCCATGGCACCCTGGAGGAGCTGTGTGACTGACTAACCGGTGACCTTGACTTCGGACAGGTTAACGTCTTGGCTCTATCACTCCCCGTGTCACCTGGGGAATCTCTTCACTTCATTGGCCTCAGTTTCCTCATCTGTAAAATGGAGATAAAAAGTGGTCCCCCTCAGAAGGTTGTTACAAGGATTCAGGAAGGAGACGTATGGGAAGGGTCAGAAGGGAGAGTGGAATAAAGGAGATGCTTAGTATTCAAGCTGTTGGGATTACGTATGACTTAAGTCATTTTGATTGTGTGGAGTAAAGCTTCTCATTTTGCTTTCCCGAAGTTTCTCGAGGAAGTCACCTGTCCAAGGTACAAAATGTGACTTCATCATCCGTGCTTTCCCTGTTTGCTTCCACATGAGTGGATGGAGCAGAAGGGCTAGAATAAAAGAATGTTCTTACCTCACTGCTGATGGGGACGCGGGTCCTGGGAGTGGTTGGGGTGAAAGTTTCCTCTCCTTATGGTCAGTACTTCCTCATTAAATGTGGTGAGCTGCAAACAAAGGAAAAAAAAAAAAAAACAAGAAGAAAAAGGAGGCCCCCAGGACCCTTCTCATATGTCTGTGATGATCTCTGCAGAGGAGTCATTTCTTTGCTTGCCCAGTGGGCCCAAAAATAACTTCCAGGGAGAAGGAGAGCACCCTTTTCTTGAGTTCTCACAAGCTTCTCTCCCGACAGCTTCTGTAGCAGAGATGTGAGCAGGAGTGCATATCGCTCTTTGTGATAAGAGCATCAGGAGCAGAAAGGGGGGGGGGGCACCCAGGAGATGAGGGGTGCAGGGGCGGGTGTGCCATGAGGGGTGCACTCTCTCGAGAGCTTGCCGCTTTTGAAATCTCTAATTGCCATGCACCGGTGATTCTGAACTCTGTCAGTGATAGAATCCTCCTTCCACAGGGCGGCCATTCCTCCTGTGCACTGGGTGAGCCGGGGTAGAAGGGAGACAGCGTGGCCCAAAGTTAAAGGAACCTAAGACATTTCTTTCCTCCAAAAGAGGCTGGAGAAGCCAAGTGTTCAAGCATTCTTTGGGGGTCGAAAGAGTGATGACAGATGGGGAGAGACGTGTCCATAGACAGTGTAGTGAGATGTCCCCTGCCTCTGCTTGTGACCCCCAGCAGCCCACGAGGCGGGCCTGGGAGTGGAGCCACCACGGGGCTGCTCTGGACTGGGCTGGGATTGGGTTGGGGGGGTGGTCATACGTTGGAGATAAGCTGGTAATCGGACCTTCGAGCAAAGCTGGAGGTTGAGGGTGTGACAGAGACCGGTAGCAATTCCTGTGTGTAAAGACTCCTTCCCCTTCGGCCCTGACCTGGAGATGGGTGCTTCCTTCTGCCCTGCTCCGCTACCATTTCTGGTGGAAATAGCTGGAAAGACTCCTGCTTACCAACAGCGGGGCTCCTTTAGTTTCCACTGCTACCTGGTGACACGCACAGAATCGTGCTGGTTCAACAGATGAGGAGACGGAACCTCCCCAGTATCACCCCGCTGGGAAGTGATGGGTCTGGAATTGTCTGCCACACCCTGGCCTCTCTGCCTCCAAGGCTGAGGAGACCCTGAGGAAGCCATCGTTTCTTTCCAGTGTTTTGCAAGGCTGGGTGCAACATCATCTTGGGGAGAGTACACGGGGCTCCCCTTAAGCTCACCAGGCCAGCTTATCATGATGCAGCACAACTGAAGACATCACCTTTGTGTTCTTGAAGGACACAGAGCCAAATAAATAGACCCTCAACAAGCTGGGGCTGTTTCCAGAGGGGCTGGGTTCCCACGTATGGCAAGACTCATACAGGGCGGTGGAACAGATTTTGAGAGAGCAGTTTGCTTTGAAGGTGACCTTGGAGGCACATGGCCTTTATCGGTTTTCTGGAATCCTTGCGCAGAGGCAGGCCTGACCGTGGGCCCCTGCTGGCAGAAGTGCCTCCTTGTCGTGAGGGCTTTTTGGCTGTGGAAGAACTTGAGAGAGACTCTCACCACCCTCTCTGTGCTCAGGATTTGCTCATCCCTCCCCACCTACTTCCCAAGCACAGAGGAAGCCTCAGAAAACGAGGGAAGTGTCTTACACGGAGTCCACTTGAGTTGGTAGAATCCAGTGTGATGCAAGACCCCATGTTTGAACTCATCGAGGCCTGTCTACCAGGTTCGTTGAGCCCCAGGCCCCTGGAGGGCCCCTGAGCACTGGGCCAACCCGATGGATAGGCTAGCGTGAGGCTACGGCCGGGGCCAGGTCCCCACCGAGGGGAGGAAGCCAGGAGCCCCGGTGCTAGGCCTCGTGTGATCTCCAGGCAACATTCGGCGGTCTGCTTTGGGCCCGGCCTCCCTGAGTCGGAGAGAGGAATCTACCTTAGCGAAGGAAGACCTGGCCTGTCGGGTTATTTGTGGCTCTCTTCTTGCCTGCCTTTGTTCCGCGGATCGGTGTGCATAAAAGGCTGGCTGGGCCGACGAGAAGTGCCCATCAGTGACTCGAACAGGAAATTGGAAATCGGACACCGAGGGTCTACCCCCACCCTGCCTCTGACTCACGCTTAAACAAACCCAACACCCGCCCTGACCTCTGCCCCCTCCATCTGTGGCCGGCCAGGCCTGACAGCAGCCCCATCTCCCCACCAGGGGAACGCTTCCAGAAGTCCAGCACTGGGCCAGCTTGCTGTGGGAGAGAATCCTTCAGGTGTCCACATGAAGGCCGTGGATGCAGTCTCTCTCTCTCTCTCTCTCTCTCTCTCTCTCTCTCTCTGTCTCTCGCCCGCTCTCTTTTTGTCTTCAACAAAGTGAATTCTTAAATTTTTTCTCTTTAAATTTTCATCCATTATATTCATCAACGCAGCGAGATGGAACATTTGGCAAAATTATTTTAAGTAGCACTCCAACCTGTGATCGTAATTTCAAATCGAGGAATTTGCTGAGCAGCCGTGGGAAGAACAAAGGGCCAGAGGGGGAGGGGAGGCAGGTTGTGTGCACGCGGACGGGGAACTGGCCTGCTCCGGCCTGCAGTGTGTCTACACTGGGCGGGGTAGGACTGCAGTTTCCATCTGCTGAACACACGGCACAAACCACTTAAAACTAGATACGCGGAGCAGAGGATTGTGATTCAGTTTAATACGATGGGCCGAAAGCTTCACCCAGGAGTGGGACCGGCCCCTGGCCTCGAATCTTCAAGCCCCGCCACTCACCAGCCTCCGCTGGGTCACCTGTAAAATGGGAACAATCACTGTAACCACATCTTCGGGACCATTATGACATATATTCCTTTAGCTGGCTAATTACTAGCACGTAGTAAGTGTTCAAAATGCTATTACTGTCGCCGACATGCAGAAACGGACAATTTCCGAGCTTCGTCTTTGCAACTGACTCGTTCAGCAAACATCTGTTGAGCACCTATTATGCTCCAGCAGTGGGGCTGGGTGTTGTAGGAGTACAAACATGTAAAGCATAGGCATTAATATGCTACTAGATAAATAATGATATTTCTGTTGAGTTGAAAATGACTCCCAAGAATATTTAATTCGTTTACAAAGAATCGTTCCTTTTTTTTTTTTTTTAAACATTTCTTTATTTCTGAGAGACCGAGAGACACGGAGCACAAGCAGAGGAGGGGCAGAGAGAGAGGGAGACAGAGGATCCAAAGCAGGCTCTGCACTGACAGCAGCGAGGCTGATGCGGGGTTCGAATCCACGAACCGTGAGATCATGACCTGGGCCGAAGTCACACGCTTAACAGACTGAGCCACCTAGGTGCCCCTACAAAGAATCTTTCTTAAGAGATGGTCTAGCAGAAACAATTCGGAAAAAAATGTAGGAGTTAAGAAAAAAAAAAAAAAAGCTGTCTTATTTCGAATTGTTTTTGAACTCCTTGCTTTTCAATAAAACTATGATCTAAATGAACGCAATTTCTTAAAATAAGCCCTGCTTCATACCTGAGAACTTCAAGCAGCTAATTCGCAGATAATCAGACCTATTTGCAAACAATCTGAATTGTCTAAGTGCCTTCCCAAGAGTGCCACGCGTGTGCTCAGAAAGACTGTCATTTGTCAGGATTACCCAGTTCTGCTAAATTATGGTTTTGAGAATCAGAAGTAATCTAGTCCAACCTCTTGTCCTTTGAATAGTATTTCTGAGAGATACTAGATAAGCTTGTGCTCAAATTCTGTGAGGAAAGGAGAAGGTAGGTACCTTGCAGGGTTGAATAGCTCTAGAGGGAGATTAATTTAAATTTGTGTAGCCATGGAAAGGATAAAAAGGCTTTTTGTTGTTTTTTGCTTTCATCTTGCTCCCCATTTCTGTTGGCTGGTCTTGCTTTGACTCCTGTCTGTCTCTCCCCTTTTACCCTGAGCTGCCGCATGCCCTCTGCCCCAGGGGGAACAGCCATAGCCCTGGTCACCGTTGGGTGGCCAAGCGTACCCTGCTTTGGAAGTTGAGAGCCAACATTCAGTGTATTGTTCCTTGCCCTGTTCTCTGGGGTGGTTCAACCAGGCTCTGCTTTCTTGGAAAACAACAGTGAACTTTGTTCAGCCAGAGCCTTATTTCCCAAATTCTGATATTTGCTCACTGGCCCTCCTCCCTCCAGCTGTTCCCAACTGCTGACCACTTCTTACGCGCGCGGCTAGCTGCTTCCGCTGTTCTGGCTCTTCTTGGAAGGCAGCCATCAGGGGCCAAGGCAGATGTTGCTTGTGGCCTTGGCTTGTGGTCCGAATCCATGACTGCATCATTTGGAAAGTGTGTGTGTGCGTGTGACTACCTTTGAAACCAAAGGGCTAAAAGCAGAGCTTTTAATGAGCAGAGCAGCTCCATGAAAAACGTGCAGTTGCTTTATGGCTTCTGGGTGCCTGTGGAATTGTTAGAATAAAAAAAAAAAAAAAAAGGCAAGTCAAGAGCAGCTAAAGTAAAAAGAGAAAAGGGAAAGGTTTATTTTTGGAGCTCTTGAATTCAGAAGCTCCTTCTGACTTCCCCACTTCTCCTGACTTGGCTTTGGTCTCATGGGCGCTTCGAGTGTCTGGCCTTTGTCTCAGCCCTCCGTCCCAGGGACCCTCTGGCTCTCTGGGTCTTGGAGTGGGATGTCACCCAGCCTCCTTCCACGCTGTCTGATGGCTGCTCACTGGCTGGGTCCTGGGAGGTGCTGCAGAAAGGCATGCCCTAGCTTGGACTGAATTCTGAGTGGCTCATGCTGTTGTCTCAAAACACCTAGACCTCATCTGGAGTGTAAAACGGGCTTTGTTTGGCCTGAGTGATATGTGGTATAATTTGGTTTAGTTATCAACATTTAAGAAACAGGAGGTCACAGGAAATACAGATTTTTTAGTTCAGCCTGAAGTTGGGGAGGGGCAAGACTGGATCTTTGCTCTCTCTCGAACCGAGTGGTAGCTGCCCTTCCTGATATGTGGAACGCGTTCTCCACTTGGCCACACTCTCTCCAGCAACAAGGAGTATCTTTCTGGACATAGACTGGTATTAGAAGCCATTGACGCATGGGCTTCTTCCCTTCCACACCCCTCCCCAGCCTGCCTCATTCATGAAGGGTCTGCCTGATTCTCCTGGACTTGGAGTTTGCTGTCCGTGTTCAGTGGAGTGTGATTCACATGCTCCCCCTTATCTCTAATAGACTCCAGGCCCCCCACATTCTTCTTGCTTCCCTTCTGCCCCGCTTCCCTCTCTCCTTCCTTCCTCCTCTTCCCTCCCTACTCTCTCTCTCTCTCTCAGTCTCTCTCTCACTTCTTAAACTATAAAACACACCTACAGAAAAGCGTTCACAGCAAAGACCTGTAACTCGATTTATCACTGAGTCAACACTGGTGTCGTTACCAGGTCAACAGATAAGACTGTAGGGTACTCTAGAAGCTCTCTCTGCTCCCTCCCTGCCATGCCCTCCCCACCACAGGTAACCAATATCCTGACCTCCATGGTAAAACACCCTTAGTTTTCTGTAGAATTTTACCAGCAAAATATATGTTCAATGCTAGAGTTTAGTTTTGCCTGTTTTTACAACTTCATGTAAACGTAACTCTACAGCATGTATTCTTTCATGCATGGCTTCTTCCACTCAACATTAGACTTGTGTAATTCACCCCTGTTGTTGTTGTTTATAGCTGTAGTCTATAAATTTTCATCGCAAGATTGTGTTACCTTTTATAAATGTGATGCAGTTTTGTCTTTTTGTTCTACTCTTGATGGACATTTGGGTTGTTCCCAGTTTAGAGCCAGTACAGACGGTGTTGCTATGAGCATTCTTATGCGTGTATACTGGTGCATGTATGCATTTCTGACAATATTACCTCCAAGCCTGGGGTTTTTCCTGTGGACAGGTTTTAAATTATGGATTTAATTAGTTGAAGAGTTATTTGACTAGATAAGATTCTTATCTCTTGTGTTCATTTTGATAAATTGAGTTTTTTAGGATTTTAGTATTTATCTAAATTTTCAAATGTAACGGCATGACATTGTTTACAATATTTTCTTACAATTTTTAACAACGGTGGGCTCTGTTGTGATGTCTCCTTTTCATGCCTGATAGTGATTATGTTTATCTTTTCTTTCTTTTCCCCCCTTGCTCGATTCTGCTGAGGTTTTGGGTTTTAAAATCAATTTAATACTTTTTCCACAGAATCAAACTTTTGATTTTGTTGGTATTTCCTATTATATATATTTGTTTTCTAGTTCATGAAATTCTGCATTTATCTTTCTTTTCTTTTTTTCCTTTGGGTTCAATTTTCAGTGCTTTTTCTAATTTCTTGAGATGATGGGTTAGTTCTTTGATTTTAAACTTTTATTATAATCTAATATATGCAAGTAAGATTATAAATAATCATCTAAACATAGCTTTAACCTTATCCTGTGAGTTTCAACATGTAATATTTTCATTATCATTCAGTTAAGATATGTTTAAATTTTCTTTGATTTCCTATGGGTACTTTAGGAATATTCCTGAATTTTCCCATACGTGAGAGTTTTCTCGTCATATTTCTATTATTAATTTCAAGGCTAATCATAATGTAGTTAGAGAGTATATTTTGTATAATTTCAGTCACTTGATATTTGTTAAGACTTGCTTTGTGGCTCAGC
This sequence comes from Puma concolor, assembly GCF_028749965.1. NCBI lineage: Eukaryota > Metazoa > Chordata > Mammalia > Carnivora > Felidae > Puma > Puma concolor. The sequence goes on from NC_141677.1 coordinate 13,675,926, forward strand.
ATACAGTTGACGTTTGAAACTTCCTTGTGTTCTTGAAAAGAAGGTATACAGTTAGTAGTTGTGAGCTCAGTATTCTACCGCATCCATTAGGTTATAGTTGCTGATTGTATTGTTGGAATCTTCTATATCCTTCGTGACTCGTTGTCTATTTGTTCTATTAGATATTCAGAGAGGTGTGTTAAATTCTCCCATTAGGATTGTGGATTTGCTGTGTGTGTGTATGTGTTGGTTTTTGCTTTATGTGTTTTGAGGTATTAGGTATATATAATTTTCGAATGCTATAACTTCAATTCACTTTTTGAATTGAAACTTTTATCACTATGAAATGTCTTCTTTATTTCTAGTGATACTTTTTACTTTAAATTCTATTGTGATAAATAATATAGGTACTCCTATTTTACATTGGATGTATTTTTCCATCTCTTTACTTATGTCTGTTCTGTATCCTTAAGTGTCATAAGCTTCTCTCGTAAACGTTATACAATTAAAAAAATTAATCCAGTCCGACAATTTTTTCTTTTAATTGGTGCATTTAGTCTGTTTATATTTACTAATGAAATTTAATTTACATCTAATTTAATGTAATTTCTGGTATATTTGGATTTAAATCGACCACACTATTAAGTATGGTATTAATATGATATTCCATTTGTTCCACCTATATCCCATATTTATGTTTCTCTCACTTTATTGCTTCTTTTGGATTGGTTATTTTTTAATATTCCATTTCCTTTCTCTATGACTTTGGAAATTGCATATTTTTTTACTATTCTTCTGGAGGTTGGCCCCAGGATTGCAGCATCACCTCTTGTGTTATTAAGGTCTAATCTTAATTGGTTTTATGCTCTTCTCAGGCATTTCAAGGACTCTGGAACACTCTAACTCCATTTGCCCCCTCCCAAATTATTTTATTATTTTATTATTTTTAATAATTTTTGTTTTTACAATTACTCATTTTTGAGAAACAGGGTGAGACAAAGTGTGAGCAGAGGAGGGGCAGAGAGCGAAGGAGACACAAAATCCGAAGCAGGCTCCAGGCTCCAAGCAAGCGGTCAGCATAGAGCCCGACGCGGGGCTCGAACCCACGAACTGCGAGATCATGACCTGAGCCGAAGTCGGACTCTCAACCGACTGAGCCACCCAGGCGCCCCCAAATTATTTTATAGTATTGTTGTCATGCATTTTAAGTGATACGTATTTCAAATCCAACAATTTTTAAAATCATTTTATATAGCCACTATCTGTTTATATTTACCTATATACTTGCTATTTTCTATGCATTTCTTTCTTTCTTGCATCTCTGACTTCCTACTTGGGACTATTTTCCTTTGACCCAAAGAACAGTCTTTAATATTTCCTTTGGGGTGAGTGACAAGTATTCTTAGTTTTGATTTCTAATTATCTTTAGCTGACCCTCTTGAAGGATATTTTTGTTGAGCATAAAGTTCTAGGTTGACAGTTTTTTACTTTTAGCCTGTTAAAACTATTCCATTATCTTCTAGCTTTCATTGTTTCAATTGAGAAGTCTGCTGTAAGTCTCATTGTTGCATCTTTGACCATAATCTGTTCCTTATTCTTTGACTTCTTGTAATATGTTTCTCTTTGCTTTAGTTTTCAGCAATTTTATTATGATTCGCCAAGGTGTAGATTTCTTTATATTTCTCATGGTTGGGTTTTTTAAAGGTCTTCTTTAATCTAGCTTTATGTATTTAGTTAGTTTTGGAAAAGTCTCAGTCATTACCTCTTCAAATATTACTTTTTTCCCATTCTCTCTCGACTCTTTTTTTAGGATTCCAATTATATGTGTATTAGACTTTCTCACTCATATCATTTCTCTCTTACCCTCTCTCTTGTCTTTTCCCTCCTTCAATCCTCTATACTTCATATTTTGTGCACTTCAGCTTTGTCTGGTGTACTATGAAATCCATCCATGACCTCTTAACTTTGTTGCTTATATGTTTTTAATTCTAGAGGTTTTATTAATTTCTTTTTCACGGTTTCTAATTCTTTTCTGAAATTCTCAATTTTGTCTTGTATCTTCTCAAACATAATAAGCACACTTATTTTAAAGCCTGTGTCTGATATCATCGATATCTGGAAACCCTATGAGTTTGTTTCTGTTGTCCACTATTCTGCTGGTTTTTATTCATGTTACCTTCTTAAAAAGCCATTTTTGCTTTTTATAGTGTGTGTATTTGCAAAACTAATTGTAGAAATAATTTGAGGCCTCGGATGATATCTTCCTCTAGGGAGGATTTCCTTTCCTTTTTCAGGAGCCTGAGAGCACCAGCACCCTGGGATTGATGTAACCCAATTTTGTGACTTGAAAATGATTTGAAGGTCTGCACTGTCTTCAAAGGCCTGATTATTTCTGGTTAATATTTCCTCCTATGGTGCAATCCTTCAGTGTCCTATCCTAAAGATAAGGATTTTCCTGGGACATCCAACTTGGCAGGCTCTGGACTCCAATTTCTGATTCTTTAGCCATATGATCCTGTCAAAAGTTCTACTCAGCCTCTTAGCCCCCCTGCTGTCTGGTCTGGAGTTGGCTAACAGTCCAGAGGAAGAGCATCTTGAAGGTTTGGGTTTACCTTCTGGACCTCCATCTCCCCCAGCTCTTGGCTTGCTAATCCTTCACTCTTGTGTTAACCATCTGTTGCCTCCAGACAGATGATTTGATTTTTAGGTTTTGTGTACCTTGTATGTTTGTTTTCACGGAGAAGACTGGGTGTGAATTACCTAGTCTCCCATGGTCCTCTTCCAATTTCTCTTCATCGTCAGACTTTTTCTTTCTCTTTTCTTCCCCTTCACATCTCAGGGAAAGAACTGTTCCTTCTTTTTTTCTAAACCAAGCCCTTATTTGTGTTATGTGGTCTTCTTTCTCTCAATACTTGTGTAGAATCATAAAGCATCTTCAACCTCTCCCTTGACGCTGGGCGTTCCCCTATGAGCATGCGCAACTATCCTCTATACAAAAAAATAAAGGCCGTGCTACATCTGAACCTAAACTCTGCAGTTCTGGCCAATCACCAGACCATGTGGCGCTATTTTTGATGATAACTCTTGCTAGAACAGTGTCTCAGTTCCTTTTTTCCAGAATAATGTTGACAAGTCTGCTCAAATTAGTGTTCCCATCTTGATTGATTCACTTGGCCAGAATACGTTTACAAATCAGTGGAGAATAGCGGAGGAGGGTTGGAGAAAAGAAGATGTAATGTTTTAAGTTATGCGGTCCAGCATGTAATTTTTTTCCATAAAAGTTTTCTCTCCCTTGCTCCTGCTATTTCCCTCTGCTCCCTTTTAGCATCAGAGTTTTAAAAAGAGTGATCCATTCCTGCTGTTCCCCAAACATATATTTTTATTTAAAGGTCACCAAAACATCCCAGCTGCCCACCCAGTGACCTTTTCTTGGTCCAAAGTCTCCTTGATCTTTTTGCAGGATTTGTCATGGTTTCTGCCTCTTTCTCTTAAATTCTCTCCTCCTTCAGGTTCTGGGATGTTTGACTTTTTTAGCTCCCCTGACTGCTCATTCTTTTTTCATGTTTCATTCCTTTGTTCTATTTCCTAAAGGTAGAATTTCTTAAAGATGCCTGGCCCTCTTCTCTTGTTTCCTCTTCTCACTTCTTTGCATCACAGACTTTGCCTTTGTAAACTTATGGCACCCCTCTTGTATAGGACACCCCTAATCTAAATATCTGGCCCAAGCTTCTCTACAGGTTTCCAGTTTTGCATTTCTGAATGACTGTCAGTGTCTTCTCTCTGCACGTCCTAGAGTTCCCACAAAAATATTTTTAAAACTGAGCTCATAATTTCTACCCATAAACTTCCTCTTCCTTCTAACTCCCCATTCACCATTCGTGTACTATGACTGCAGCCCAACACCCACCGTTCCTTTCACAATCAGTGCCCTTCCCTTCATTTCAACCTGTGCAAATCCCACGTAGCTTCGGAGGACCAGTTCAATGCTCCCTCTTTCAAGCAACCATCGAGTAATGTGGAAAAGAGTATGGAATTCGGCAGTGGGAGATATGGTGCAAATCCAGGCTCTGTTACCAACGTTTTTGCCACATATTTTTCTCATCCATAAAAATGGGAATAGGAATGACTAATCCACAGGTTATTGAAAAGATGAGACGAGTTATTTGTGAATATATTCTATTTCTTCTACTTGCCCCTTAAGAGCAAGGTTCATTTCTCATTATGTAGCTCAGGTACTTATTAAATAGTTAAAAATGAACGGATTAATATTGCAGAGTTTGCCAAACAACATGGTGCCGATGTCAGCATTTTATTCATTAGTTAAAAAGGTCAAACCCACTTCATTTTGTTCATTTGGACGTTACGCGATTCTGTACCGTCACTACTTGGATACTTTTATTTCTATCCAATTTAGCTGCTTGATTTAATGTCAAGTGTCCACGAAGATAGGTGAAATCATCGTGGGCCCTTAGAGCCACCGTAGCCTCCATCTGTTGTCGCCTTCACAAGTGCGAGGAAGTTTGGATAATTGTCTAGGGGGTTGAATGGTGTAGATCACTGGCCCTGGCTGGAAGTGTTCCCACATCCCATCACCTCTTTTTATTCTTGCTTAATTTATCCAGAAAATTGCTTCAGCTCTTCGCTTCTCCTGATCTTTGTCAGATAGCCGATTGGGTCCGGGCTGCCATCTGTTCATACTCCCCTACTCTCATTTCTCTTTTTGACCTTCTTTCCTCCTCCTTAAAGGTGGGTGAAGCTGGCTTTGGAAAGCCAGCCCTTCGCTAGGAAGTGGCCCTTTTCCAAGAGTTCATCGGGCCCAGTACACCTGTCTGCCAGGGTGGGTGCGCCAAGTGCTCGTCTTCCGCCTGGCCTCTCAGATACAGCTGAACACATTTGGCAGAAGCTCCAGCAATTTGGTTATTCATTTTCTGCTCTCAGCTGAGTGTAGACCACCTGGTCGGATCTTGGCTCACCCAGTTCCTGGTTCCCTTGGCTGGCAGCGTCTGGCAGGCATTCTAGCTTAGCTCCTTTCTGCTTTGCCCACTTCTCCGCTCTTAGGTAAGTCCTTTAAGGGACTTTGACGGAGGTGAGGTGAGGTATGAACATGCATGGTGGAATTGTCATATGATAACCGGGAGGTTTCACAGAACAAAGTTTCCTGGTCACGGCCAGTCTAGCAGGCTGAATAATGGCCCTAAATATATCAGGCCCTGGTCCTTGTAATGGGTAAATGTTAACCTTATTTTGAAAAAAAGTACTTTGCAGATGTGACTAAGTTAAGGATCTTCAGATGGAGAGATTATGGATTGTCTGGGTGATCCCTAATGCCTTGGCAGGTGTCCTAATAAAAGAAATGCAAAGGGACATTACGCACACACGCGCGCACACACACGTGCACACGCGTGCGTGCACGCGTGCATACACAAGAGAAAAGGCAATGGAAAATTGGAGGCAAAAACTGGAGTGACGTGGCTGTAAGCCAACGTCAGTGGCCACCAGAAGCTGGAAGAGGCAAGGAACGGATTCTCCCCTAGAGCCTCCCCAGGGGCCATGATCCTGTTTACGCCTTGACTTTGGCCCAATGGTACTGATTTGGACTTTGGCTCTCAGAAGAGCGAGAGAATTAAACGAATAATTTTAAGCTAGAAAGCGTGTGGCGGTTTGTGACAGCAGCCTCTTAGGAACATAGCATAGCCAGTAACGATGATGCAGAGGGGAGCCCTGTAGCATCACTTCTAGGCTGGAGGCCCCCTTCCTGCAAACCCATATCTGGGGTGCTCCAGATGCCATGTCATAGTAAGTCAGCAGATATTTATCGAGCAATGCTTTGATCGGTGCTCACCTGCAGAGCCACAGAAACCACCCCAGTGAGTGTAAGCAGAAGGAGGTTGATTGCAAGGCATTAGAACACTAGCAAAAGAGTCAGGATGGAGGTCGCAGGCTGAGCTGTTGGGGACGAATCCACTAGGAGATGCTGATGCCTTGAGCCACACTTCTCTCCCCACTGAACCCGGTTTCAGATTCAAGTCTTGTGTGACTTCCTGTCACTTGAGGAATTTAAATTACAGCCGGACTTGAGCTGCAGGGGAGTCTGGGGACTGTGATTTTTAGCTTTCCAACTTGGGTCTTGCAGGCAGGCAACTTCCTGTCGTGATGGATTTTGCAATACTGATGCCGTGGGTCCTGAGTGAGCCAATCCGCGATTTCTAACGCCAGCGCTTACTCTGTGCTGAGCGCTGTTCTAAGCAAATAAGACAGAGTCTCTGTGCTCAAGGGGCTGATTTTCTCATGGGTGTAGTAGGTGGTCAGCTCATCAACAGACCCGATAATGTCACAGACGGGCAAACCGTCGGGACCAGACCCCTGCGACAAAGCGAGCATCACAATAAAGAGAATCAGATGAAGTTTTGGGTTTCCCAGCACACATTAAAGTTATGTGTATACTATACCGCAGTCTATTAAGCATGCAAGCCCATGATGTCTAAAAAAGCACATACCTTAATTGAAAAATACTTTATTGCTGAGAAACGCTAACCATCGCCCGAGCTTTCAGTGAGTTGTAATCACTGATCACAGCTCACTCTCACAAACAAAACCATAACGAGAGAGTTTGAAACATTGCTAGAATTGCCAACAAGTGACACAGGAGACCCGAAGTGAGAAAATACTGTTGAAAAAACGATGCCCATAGACTTGTCAGATGCAGGGTTGCCGCACACCTTCAATTAATGGGGAAAAAAAAGCAGTATCTGCAAAATGCAATAAAGCAAAGTGCAAGAGAATGAGGTATGTCCGTACTGGTGAGAGGGCTCAGGAAGACGAAGCGGGGTAATGATGTGATGGCTGGGGGTGGAGTGTCAGTTACTTTAGGTAGAAAGGGTCTCTCTCTCTCTCTCTCTCTCTCTCTTTTATTTTTTTAATGTTTATTTCTGAGAGACAGAGAGCGAGCAAGCAGGGGAGGGGCAGAGAGAGGGGGAGACACAGAATCCGAGGCAGGCTCCAGGCTCTGAGCTGTCAGCACAGAGCCCGACGCGGGGCTCGAACCCACAGACCTCAAGATCATGACCTGAGCTGAAGTCAGACCCTTAACTGACTGAGCCACCCAGGCACCCCCCTCCTTTTTTTTTTTTTTTTAATATTTTTAATTTATTTTTGAGAGAGAGAGAGACAGAGTGTGAGTGGGCAAGGGTTAGAGAGAGAGGGAGACACAGAATCCGAGGCAGGCTCCAGGCTCCGAGCTGTCAGCACAGAGCCCGACGTGGGGCTCGAACTCACAAACCGCGAGATCATGACCCGAGCTGAAGTCGGACGTTCAACTGACTGAGCCACCCGTGCACCCTGAAAGGGTTTCTTGGTGTGACATTTTTGTTAAGTTCTGAACGATGAAGAGGCCGCCGTGTGGAGGTCTGGGGGCGGTATTGTTTCAAGAGGAAGGGCAGTAAGAACAAAGGGCTGGAGGGAGGAATTCGCTGGCAGGTTTGAGGGAGGGAAAGAAGGGCTGGAATGTGGTAAATGGACGGACAGAGAAGGGATGTGAGGTCACGGGGCTGCACAGGCCCTAGATCTTGAGGACCTTACGGGAGTTTGGATTTTGTTCTGGTTAGAATGGGAAGTCCCCAGAGGGCGTAAAGCAGGGAGGTTGCCTTAAGTTGAGTGGTGCCCTCCAACCTTCACCTCCACCTAAGGACCTCGGAATGTGACCTTATTTGAAAATAGGGTCTTTGAAGGTGGAGAAGGGGAGGTTTGGGGAGCTGAGTTGGGATTCACATTTACTCTTTGGTCATGCAGAGTTTGAGACGCCTCAGCCCAGATGCTGAGCTAAGTAACTGGACTTTACCAGTCTGGGCTTTTGGAAGAAACCAGCGCAGGGATAGAATTTAACAGTCGCCAGCATATCGGTGATGTTTAAAGTCTTGGGACCAGACATGGCTGTGGATATGGAAGAGAGAAGAGACCATGTCAGCACATTGAGACCTTGAAATACTTTTTCAAGGTCTGGCAGAGACAGGGGGGTCTGAGGAAGCACGGGGCGTGGGGCAGGGGAAATACCAGACGTAGGTGGGGTTGTAGAAGTCACCCAGGAAAGGGTTTCTAGAAGGGAGTGAGCATTACCACGGGCTTCACGTAGTCTTTGGTGGCCTATTTCGGGAAGGTGGTGGAGGCAAGAACTTGGCTGGAGGAGGTGGAAGAGAGGATGCAAAGAGGTAGTGGTGGTGAGTCTGTGCAACCCTTTGGAGAAGTTTCTCTGTGAAAGGAAGCATGGACGTGAGTCAGTTGCTGGAGCAGGGTGTGGGAACAAGGGGGAAAAGGGGTGATGGCAGAAGTGTCCTCGACGGGAGGGGAGTCAGAGCCAGGGATTGAGCAGCGGTGTTGGCCTGGGACAGCTCAGGGCAACTGTCCTGTTTTATTTCTTTTTTTGTGTTTTTAAAATTTTGTTTGAGCTTCTTTATTTATTTTGAGAGAGAGGGCTAGAGAACGCACCTGGGGGAGGGGCAGAGAGAGACGGGGCGGGAGAGAGAGAATCCCAAGCAGGCTCTGCACTGTCAGTGCAGAGCTCCATGTGGAGCTTGAACTCGTGAGCCATGAGATTGTGCCCTGAGCCCAAGTCAGAGTCTTAACGGACTGAGCCACCCAGGCGCCCCTGTTTTATTTCTTAAGGTAAGGTGGAGTGTGTGCCTGGGCTCGTGGAGAGAACTGGTGGCTGGTGGGGATCCAGGATCGGGATCAGGATCGGGATGGGGGGGCAGGGGAGCCAGTGGTGAGGGCTGCAGCCCCCCTTCCAGGACTCTTGAGGGAAGCCACCCCAGTCTCAGAGGGGGCTTGTTCAACTCACATCAGCAACGTCCAGGTGGTGGGAGCCCAGGGCTCTGTGTCAAAAAGTTTTAAAAAAGATACACCCTCCCCCCACTGCTTTCCTTTCTTCCCTGTACCCCCAGTCTCCACCCCTGCCCCCCTTCAGAAGCTCTGTAGGAGTCAGAGAGCTTTCCTGTTAAATCCTTTAAATACCAAGGGTCTGATTATATTCCCTGTCTCTAGAATAATCTTGTTCCTGCTTTTCAAAATAAAGCTAATAAACTAATTCCTCTTTGTGCCCTCTTTGTCTGAGAGCATGGAAATTTCTCTCCACATGTCTGCTTCTCAGTAGGGCTGCCTTAGGGCTCCTAGCTCATTCCCTTTCGTCTTGCCCCAGCCCTCTAACAGGGCTTGTCTCCTGGGCTTCTGACACTTTAATTTTTCCCTAAGAAAGGAGAAAAGCTTCCATAAATTTAATCTTAGCTAATTAATAATATGGTTTGGCTTACTGTCTTTTTATCTTGTAGAGCAGTTTTTTAAAAATTCTCTTCAGGGCACCTGGGGGACTTAGCTGGTTAAGCGTCCGTCCAACTTCGGCTCGGGTCATGATCTCGCGGTTCGTGAGTTCAAGCCCCATGTTGGGCTCTGTGCTGACAGCTTGGAACCTGCTTCAGATTCTGTGTCTCCCTCTCTCTCTGCCCCTCCCTCTGCTCACACCCTGTCTCTCTCTCTCTCTCTCTCAAAAATAAATAAACCTTAAAAAAATTCTTTAAAAAATTATCTTTCATAGACTACTAGTCCCATGAAAATATTCTGCACACCTCCCCGCCCCTCCCCACCCGAAGAATTTTGTGGTCAAGCCAGTTTTGGACATCTTACATGTTAAAGTCCAGAGAAGGTGCAGTTAAAAATCTCACTAAACTCTGTTTCATCTGCCATTTCTCAAATATATCTGGCCACGAAGCAGTGTTCTGTGGAATACGTTTTGGGAAATGTCTACCTGTATAGCCCTCGGTGTCCCAGGAAAAATAGTTGTCCCTGGTTACCTTCTGGGTCCAACAAAACCTCTAAAACATTTTTTCTAGTCATGGTACACATAATTTGCAGAAGAGCGAAGGGAGAGCGAAAAATGACCCTGCTGGAAATGTAGACACAAGAATCGAACCTAAAACATCCACATTTTTTCCCCGTATTTTCCTGATTTGGGACATGTCAACACCGGAAGGGAGGAACACCCTTCGCATTTAGCCAGCTGCCCGTCTGGCTAAATGCACGATTCTGGGACATCCATCTCGTAAGTACTGGACTCGGGCTTCACCCTTCTCTCTAACATGTTCTAATTTATCATTGCTTCTGCTTCTCCTTCGTGGACTTTCATTGTCAACATACGAGAAAAAAAAAAAAGGGAAGCCTCTGCCAGCACATCATTGTGATGAGGAGATGGCCATCTTCTTTGCTTCGTGATTGCCAAGAATTTTTATCTTTTGATTTAAGATGATCAACCCCACAAATTTCTCTGATTCCTTTCAGCCACCCCTGTACGTACCTGCCTTCAACATTTATCCACTCAAGTATATTCCCAATGGCATAGACATCGTAAATGATGAAAGAATATGGCCAAATGCCCTGTGAGCGGATTCAAGGGTCTGAGATCATGGGATAAAACAATGCAGGATGAAGTCTTCCGGGTGGAATGGTAGGTGGGACGAGAGCACCGTAATGCCTCTTGGTCCATGGCAATAAATCACTCGCCCATCAGACTTCGAGTTTGGGAGACTTTGTTGAACATACGGATCTCTGAAGACTTGGGCCTGAGACTTCACTTACATGATCAATTTCATCATTGTCATTAAGGTCTAGGGTCCTACTGTCTCTGTCCTCGTCTCCTGATTCATCTACGAATTGTTGGAATAGCTTTCTTTCTTTTTCTTCTCTTTGCCGTTATCATCAGAAAGCAAAAGATTCTGAATTGTCAACTGTGTTCAATGCAAACTTCAAAGATGGTGTGTCCGGTGTTCCTCTATATCCTCTTGAAGACGATGCCATACTTTTGCGAGTTGCACGGGAAGACTCCGAAGGATGCCGTTGTGATGGCTTATCTCACTGTTACATCTTCCTGCTAACCCGAGTCGCTGCATCCTTCTTCGTATTGTTCAGAATAATTCATAAGTATCAATGAAATAGCAAATGTGTTCCAGCATATAAGAAAATCAAGCACCCTAAGATCCTCAAATGTAACTTAGAAGCAGTAAAGGGTCCAATGAATGTGTGGACGGACTAATTATGCTACAGAACTCCTTTAAGAAAGTAAGTAATCACTTTTTCCCCCCCTTTGGAAAGCCTCTAATAAAGAACAAAAAAAAGTCAAGTAATATCAATCCTAACAGATGGATAGAACTGCTCAAAAAAGAAACTCAAAAGTTAAAATTGAATCTAACAGGTCCTGATGAGAGTTTTCTCCCATATTTTGACCCCTAATACAATCTCTTAAAACTTCCTGTGAGTGGCAAAATGTTTTTCCTTATTAAGTGGTGTTTGATAAAGAAATTATTTTGAGTAAAACATCTTTTATAGGGGCACCTGGGAGGCTCAGTTGGCTGAGTGTCTGACTCCTGATTTTGGATCAGGTCATGATCTCAAGGTTGTGAGATCGAGTCCCGTGTCGGGCTCCGTGCTGAATGTGGAGCCTGGTTAAGATTCTCTCTCCCTCCCTCTGCCCTTCTCCCCCACTCGTGCTCTCTCTCACTCTAAAATAAAAACCAAACCAAAAAACCATCTTTTATAGGTTAGTGTATTCTTAGTTTTTGCATTGAAAGTTTTTTTCAATATAATTTTTAAAATGATACTCATGATATGTGTCCTTTGTTCACTTAGTGATGCATTCCACTTAGTTTATTTGATGAATTATGTGAGAAAAAATGTGAATCATAGTGAATAAAGAAAAAAAGCATATTATTATTCAATTTTAGTTCCTCAATGTATATATATTCTATACTATTATAACATAAAAATAGACAAAAACTTTTATTTTCCTGATGTTGGGAATGCTTATATTTTGCACTTAAACTCATCTATATTTACAATTTTTGAAATTTTATTTTTTTTTTAATTAAAAAAAAATTTTTAATGTTTATTTTTGAGAGAGACAGAATGCAAGTAGGGGAGGGGCAGAGAGAGAGGGAGACACAGAATCCGAAGCAGGCTCCAGGCTCCGAGCTGTCAGCACAGAGCCCGACACGGGGCTCGAACTCACAGACCGCGAGATCATGATCTAGGCCGAGGGTGGACACTTAACTGAGAGAACCGCCCAGAGGCCCCTTTCTTGGCTTAAAAAAAAAAAAAACGGGTTCAAGCCCCTGGGCCACTTTTGAGAGAGCTTTGCAAACGTGCGTAGGCCGTGTGGGTCCGGCTCAGCCTGTGCTCATTGGGTGTTCGGGAGACGCCCTGGCTCATTCCGGTCTAGACGCCCCTGTGCGGTTCCTTTTTGCAGACTCCTTGTACAGCATCACGTCTTCCTTTGCCATTGTCCAAAACAGATTTCCGTTTCTAAGACTGTAATTCAACCTACGCGAATGTATATGTAGTGCGGGATATTCTCGTGTGGTCATCAGCGCATTTCTAGAATATTTCTTAGAGTGGCTGCCTCTGCAGAGGCCGGTGTTCCGATGTTAATGGTGACCCTCATCGGCTCTGGGTCCAGAGGCTGGCACCTGCAGTGTTCATCCATCCACAGGATCTAGGAGGTGCGTCCTCTGCGGGCGCGGCATCCCCCTGGGTCCTGTGTTCCTGGCAGTGGGGTGAGAGGCGGAGTGAGTCTGGGGGCCAGCCTCCGTCGCAGCCTCTGGGCTGCGTTGGAGAAAGCATGGTGGAAGGTGCTCGTGCTTCGGCATCCGCTCTCGTTAGGGTTTCTCTGGGCTTCGGATGGGTCAACCAGGCCTGGGGGGCCCGTCCCCGGCCCCTTACCTCTGGAGCCACGGGATCTGTCCACGAACAGTGCACATACAGGGTCAGCAGGACCTTCCTGGGGCACCCGGCTGCAGCATGCAACGGAAGGGCGTCTCCAACTCCCCTGCTCTCCGAAAGCGTCTCAGATACCGATGTGCTGGGCCGGGGTGGGCAGCCTCTTCACCGAGCATCCAGGGGCCCCAAGAGCGAGCAGGGGAGGTGAGAGGACGGGAGAGGGGAAGCGAGGAAATGGTACAGGACAAAGAAAGAAGATCCAGAGGGCTGAGACAGGGAGGAAGATAAAAAGAGAGACCGCCGGTGGGGGGGTTACTGTTGGCGGTGGCAGTGGCCTCTCACCAGGGGTCGGCACCTCCCAGGCTGGACTCAACCCCGTGCGTTTTGGATGGTAAATGTTAGGCAGAACGTGAATGGGGAACCGGGAGGGAGCCTGCTGATCTGGGGCGCGCTGGGGACCAGCACCCAGCAAGGACCGAGGTCACTTCGAACATAAGCTGTGCACAGGCGGACACGGGGGACTGGCGGTTCGCTCCCGTGTCCCGTGCGCAGGGGAACAGCATGCCACGTGTCACAGGCGCGCGATCAACACGTGTGGAACGTGTTCTCTTCTGCGCAGAGCTAGGTGAGTGTGCAGTGTGCTACTGTGCAGGGGTCCCTGTGCTCTGGTGGCTCCAGAGGAGAGGAGTCCCCACAGTTGGGGGTTGCCTTTGGCTGCCAGACAGTCCTCCCCAGCGCCAGTACCCACCCGGGGCGGCCGGGAGGAGCGGCCAGGAGGACAGAGCAGCCCCGGGGCTCTCTGCTGACGGCCGTCCTGGCCAGCACCCCGTCCCGCACTTCCTGCACCTCGTGGAGAGGAATGGCGGACGAGAGCGCAAAGTGACCTCAGCAGACGGTCACGTGACCGGGTGTCTGTCGGAGCCACCGGTGTGCAAGGACACAGACGAACGGAAGCCTCCCCCTCTGGAATCGTGAGAAAGACCCCGAGTGCGTCTGGAGGCCACACGGCCTCGCTGCGGTGTCCCGGGGGAGCGTGCGTCGGGTCCGCGGGGACCTGGCGTCGCATGGGACGGATGGAGGCGGGGCGTGGATTTCTGAAATGATGGCACTGATCCCCGCGCCATCCTGTGAGGTAGGTGGGAGCAAGCCCTTCTGGGGGCCCGTCTCCCCTCGGAGAAGCAGAGCCCTGCCCCATGCTGGCTGTGGCGGGTCACCGCTCCTCTGCTGCACGGGGTGGGAGCCCTGGGGGATGCGGCCAGGTCCGGGGGCTGGGGGCTCCCCCCAGAGCGACCCTGAGCCGTGTTTCTGCTCTTTCTTGCCACATAGGGCTGCGGTAGGAGCTTCTGGCTAGAGCTGGGCAGGAGTCTCGGGGTGTCTCAGACGCAGGGTAGGTTCCTACCCCTGGGGTTCTGTCCGTGTCTCCAGAGCAGGCCAAGAAACTTTCAAATGATGTGGTCGGGCTATTTGGTCTGGGTTTGGGATTTCCAAAAGGCTTGATTCGCCGTATAAAGTCCAATCAATGAAAACTCATATTGAAACAGGCAGCTTACTTGGCATTAACAAGTCAAATGGTTTGGAAAGCCACGGTACATCTCCCTACTGCGTGCATTCAACTTAATGACATGTTTTGAACACTTTCTACGTTCAGGGATGGCCGTGTACAGATGTGCGGTTTGTGCACTGCACAAAGGTTCTTGGCTTGGCCAAGGGTGCGAGGTGTGGGAGATGGAATGTGAATGGGCACTGAAATCCAGATTGTGATTTCTCACAGGATATGCTAGGGGGCTTCGTTCACCTGAAAAGAGGGGCGTCTTTTTCTTTGCACAAGGGCATTGTTCTACAGAGCTGTCATATAGGCTAGTAGGCCCCCTAAAGGCTTGGGGGGCCCTGGCTCTTTTCCCCAGGCTGTGCTAAGGTGTTGGGGATACAACAATGAGGAAGATGGAGCCCCTTCCCTCCAACTAGCATACAGACTTCTAGAAAGATCTAGGCACTTTAAACCAGCAATTGCGATCCTGCCACTTTTCTTTCCCATCATATTCCTTTCTGGTTTTTTGGAATGGTAGCCTCCAGTCCCAGACCAAATAGCCTGACCACGTCATTTGAAAGTTTCTTGGCCTGCTCTGGAGACACGGACAGAACCCCAGGGGTAGGAACCTACCCTGCATCTGAGACACCCTGAGACTCCTGCCCAGCTTTAGCCAGAATGTTAGTAGCCTCAGAAAGGCAAAAGTGCTTAGAGGAAGCCCCACAATCTGTATGGGGAAACTTGGCCCTCATTTACTGTTCATAGGAATGTTCCATGCAAGCCCAGCTGAGAGACTGAGGCAGGGGCCCTTTCTTTTTTTTTTTTTAATAAAAATTTTTTTTGATGTTTATTTATTTTTATTTTTGAGAGACAGAGATAGAGCACCAGCAGGGGAGGGGCAGAGAGAGAGAGAGAGAGGGAGACACAGAATCCGAAGCAGGCTCCAGGCGCTGAGCTGTCAGCACAGAGCCCGACGCGGGGCTCGAACCCACGAACCGCGAGATCGTGACCTGGGCCGAAGTCGGACGCTTAACCGACTGAGCCACCCAGGCACCCGCAGGGGCGCTTTCTAAAACACATTGGTCCTATGACAGTTGAAGAGCAGACCCCACATTTCCCAGGGCTTGGGGGCCTGACTCCCCGAGGCAACTGCCAGGGACACTGGAGTTGCTGGGTTGGCGAGACCCTGAGGCAAAATCCGCAGCTAAGCTGATGAGCCAGGCTAGGCCTCCCCAAGTCAACTCCATCCCAGTGAGACCTGCTTAGTGTATGCTGTGTAGACGTTCTCGAGAGAACAGAAATCCAAACCCGACACCTGATGGTTGGGGCATCCAGAGAAGCCAAACACGGCAAATGCCATCATCCCAGAGACTTGTCCCCCCGTGATGTGAGAGTCATCCCTAACAGGAGCCAGGGAGGCGGATGCCACAGCCCCGGAGCTTGTCATGGGAAACGTCTTCACAGTGAGGGCGCGTGTCCCTGGCGGCTCCCGGCCTGGGATGGAGCCCCGACAGCAGAACTTGGCCAAACAAGGGCGTGTCGTGGGCGTGTATGTCTGGGGGGTGGGGAGCCGGCTGCTGAGGGCCCAGGGTCGCTCCTCTGTGGGCCTCCACCCCACAGATGTGGCGGCCGGAGCCGGACGTCTCTGGGTTGGCATCCCCAGTCCTGGCACCTGCTTGCCCAGGCAGCTGCAGAAGGTCAGGGTGGGCACCAACCAGGCCGGGAACGGCCTCGGGGAGGAGTCGCAGCGCCGTCCCAAGACCTCAGGGCAGAGTGGCTGGGTCAAGCCATGTGCGGCATAGGCTGGGGACAAGCCACTGGTGAGGAGTCACCTCCTGAGGCCCTAAGGGGCTGTAGGGGACCCCCCCCCGACCCACCTCCCGGGGATGCAGGGCCTGGGTCGCAGGCCCGTGGGTCTCCTCAGCTGTCGCCTTCCATAGCCCCTCTCAAAGAGAGCGGGAAAGGAAGCCCACCCTTCATTTAATCTGCACGACCTTGGTGAGGGGGAGACTCCATCATCGTCCCATTTTGTGGATGAAGAAGCTGGCTCAGAGGAGAAGTAACCCGTCCTGGGTCCAACGGCCAACCCGGGCAGACCCCGTGCTCCCCTCCCACTCCCCACCCCCCACCCCCTGGGGGAGCAGGCGGTGAACTCAGAGGGCCAGGACCGAAATTGTTTGTTTGTTTTTTTAAAGATTTTTTTCCTGTTTATTTTTCAGGGAGAGAGAGACAGAGAGGGAGAGCGTGGGGGGGGGGGCGTGCAGAGAGAGAGCGGAGACAGAGGATCCTAAGCGGATGACGTGCTGACAACAGAGAGCCCTGCGTGGGGCTCAAACCCACGAGTCGTGAGATCGTGACCTGAGCTGAAGTCCGACGCCCAGCCGACTGGGCACCCTCGAAATCTTTTAATGAGGAGTGAGGCAGAGCTGGGCCCCCGCCTGGTGTGGGTGCTGTAGGGGCCGGGCGCAGGGGCGGGGGTCGTGACACGAGGCTTTGGCTACTCCTGTTGGGACTCTTTCTCGCCCTGTTCCCTGGGCCACAGGAAGGTGGAGAACGAACTAACACCACTCCCTCCTCACTCCTCCACGAAGCCACCTGACCCTCTGGCTACCGCTCGCCCCCCGTGAGCTCCTGTAAATTGTGGTGGCCCCTCTTTTCTGCCTCCCACGCCAGAGACTGAGTGACCCCGGTGCCCCTTCTTTGGACAGGGTCAGCGATCTCTGGACCCGCCAGGCCCTGGGACGGCCCCCGGGCCTCTTAGGAGCCAACCTGCGTGTGTTGGGAGGTGTGGCGCGGGGGACCGGGCACTGAGGGCGCAGGGCAGTGAGGTCTATGCCCAGGAGAGCCCCCGTCTTGCCCCAAGGAGCTGACTCATTCAGTCGTCAGCGAGATGCAGTCCCATAAGAGTAAAACACAGACTACGGTGAATGATATCTGGAGCTCTTAACTCTTTTTGTTCTTTCCAGACCCATCTGGGGGTGTCTGACATTTTCCATCGCCTCACCCTGCTGGCATCACGGGGTGGGAGGCGCGAGCGTGGAGGGGTTACCCGGAAAAGCGTAACATTTCCAGCTACTTCCCAAGGGTCCGTGCTGTATTTTTGTGGACACCTTTCTTCCCGCCTACTGTGAATCCGTAATTTCCTTTCGGGTAATTCTCCGTCGCCACCCTACGTGCTCCACTCCCTCCCCACCCCCACGTTCTGGCATAAACCCACACCCTGAGGAGCGCAGCTCTCCATGTGAGAAGGCCATCCTTGGGAATTCTGAGAGAGATCTGGTTCTTTTTTTTTTTTTTTAATTTTTTTAAATTGAAGAGAGAGTCAGTGCAGGTGGAGAAGGGGCAGAGACAGAGGGTCCCAAGTAGGTTCCACGCTCAGCACAGAGCCGGATGCGGTTCGATCTCGTGAACCGTGAGATCATGCCCTGAGCCCAAATCAAGAGTCGGAAGCTTAACTGACTGAGCCACCCAGACGCCTCTTGGAGGGATCAAGTTCTTAAAACAGCCCGGTGTTTGCGAATCAGAAGTGCTGTCCGACTATCGGTGCAGCCAGAGGTAGACGAAGCCTACCCGAGAGCCAGAAGGCTGAGAACTTGGATCTGGAAGGCACGGGGTTGGGGTCGGGGAGGGATCCTGCCACTGGTACCCGTAAGGGAGGGAGGCACCGGCAGCCCCAGGGGCCACCGTTCATCACCGTCTTCATAAATGGCTCGCGTCCGCTCTGATGGTCATCGGAGAGGTAACGTTTTGAGGAGGAGGAGACTTTGGACTTGAAAGTGAGCCGGTGGGAGCCCAGGGGGCCGGGAAGTACAGGAACAGCCACGTCATCACAATACAACGTTGTCCCAGAGGCGCAATGTCAGATGAGAGGCCGTGCAGGCAGTGAGCGCGAGGGGATTTCGGGAAGAGGAGAGGTCACCCTTCTCCGGCCCCGGAGGGTGATGGCAGGGAGGCAGAGCCACAGTGGGTTTTGAGGAGGGGGTGGAGTGGGCAGAGGAGGGGGAGAGAAATGTCCAGGTGGGGTTATGATGTGTGCAAAGGGCCGAGAGCGCGGATGGCCACAGCCCTACCGGGGACAGC
Source organism: Puma concolor (assembly GCF_028749965.1). Classification (NCBI taxonomy): domain Eukaryota; kingdom Metazoa; phylum Chordata; class Mammalia; order Carnivora; family Felidae; genus Puma; species Puma concolor. The sequence continues at coordinate 13,694,266 of NC_141677.1, forward strand.
CGCGAGGTCTTCTCCGAAGGCCTCGGTTGCAGAAGGGATGCCCGGCACGGTGGTGTGGACTGGTTGGGGGCGTCCTCAAGGCCTGGCTGGAGACCAGGGTCAGTGGGTGTCGAAGGAGGCTCACTGGGGAGGAGGCCAGTCTACAGGGGGAGGCGCTCCTGGGATTAGGCCCAAGTCCACGCTGTGCCCGGCAGGGGGGCTGGCAGTGTGTGTCACAGGGAGGAGGTCTCAGCCAGGAGACATCCTGGAGGGGAGGCTCCAGGCCTTCTGGCTGTGGGAGGCGGTGGGCTGGAAGCTGATCAGGCAGCAAGAGGCATGAGGCCGGAGGGGAGCCACCTGAAGGGCTTCAGGGTGGTGGTGTCCTGTAGGAGGCAGGTGCCGGGTGCCTGGAGGACAACAGAACGGTCAGGGACGTCGGTGGTTATTCAGAGGCCACTGGGCAGAGGTGACCCTGCCCGAGGTGAGCACCTGCGAGGTGGCCTCTCTGGGAGCGGAAGGCACCCTGCAAACAAAGCAGGAGCAGCCTGGGGAAGCCCGTGGTGGGAGGTCACTTCAGTCGCCCAAAAAACTGCTTGAGAGTTGCAGCGGTCCCATGCACGGCTCTGACCGTGCCACGGGCTGGCGATTTCTCATTGCTCTGTGACTTTGGTTTCGGTTTTGTGATGAGTGCTCATGAACCCCAGCACAGCGAAACCCCAAAGCCCTCTGGAAGCAGCGGAAGGGAAAACAGAAATCCGAAGAACCAGCTTTCTTTCCATCCGGAGGGCCCAATACTGAGGGTCGTAGACTGACCTTGACCTTGGGTTGTCTCCCCCACCCAGCCTCCCCGACGCCTGCACCTGGGCCTCCCCGGCATCTGGGAGGGAGCCACATCTGGGTGAAGATTTTCCGCGCAGCTCTGGTAATGCACATTTCTGTGATCACAGACTTTTTAACGAGCGCCCTGCAATGGTGAATTTTCGGGGTGCACCCCCTGGCCACGGTTGCGTTTCTGGGCTGGTGATTCAAGATGACTGGGCGGGTGGGGGAGGATGATATGATGTCGTCTTTTTTTTTTTTTTTTTTTTTTGGTGTGAGCTCTCTTCCAACTAAATGAACGGATGAACGGGCTACCTTCAAAAATGCTGCTGTGGGAGAAACGCACACACGTGTTTTTGCTCCGAGCACCATGGGTTGTCCAGCATCCCCACCACCACGTTCATGCACTCCGCGGTCCCCCCTGCAGCCCCCCCTGCAGCCCCCACCCCCTAATTGTGTGAACAGGGAGAAGCATTAGCTGCTGTGGACTCACCACCCTTCTTTCACTGAGGGCTTCCAACCGCCAGCAGAGATCAATAAATTAAGACAAAGAAAATGACGTTTGGCTTTGTGTGGGCTCTGTTGTCAGAGATCTGCTGGGGTTGAATGGAGATTCTGTTTCCTTCTCCGACTCTTAAGCGCTCAGGCTGCTTCTGGCTTTCCTGTCGGTGCCTCCTCTCACCCAGACCGTTCTGACACTTTGACTTACCGATCAACTTACTATTTTTTTTAACCCACGGTTTTTAAAAAGTTGAGTGCATGTGCGCACACACTTGTAGGGAAAGAAAAACATGCTACCCAACAAGCCATGTGTCAGAACCGACTAAGCTCTGAGGCTTGCCCTCCAAGAGTGAGGGCTGGGATGAAAAGTCTCCGTGTAGCCGATTAACACAGATCGAACTTTTTTTTCTAAGTATATTTATTTATTTTGAGGGAGAGAGAGAGAGAGAAAGCAAGTGAGGGGGGCGCAGAGAGAGGGAGAGAGAGAGAATCCCAAGCAGGCTCTGCACTGACAGTGGGGTTTGAACTCACGAACCATAAGATCATGACCTGAGCCAAAACCAAGTCAGACACTGAGCTGACTGAGCCATCCAGGTGCCTTCACAGATTGAATTTTTAATAGTTTGCAGCCCTGCCTGCTGTAAATACTTTTTTGTCTCAGAGGATGAATACCTCCTATCGTTCTGTCAAGACAGTATGTCCATTTCAGAGAAGGTGTGGCTTTGGAAAGGCATTTGTGTGTCTCCAGTACTGGAGGGATCAGTGGGACTTTCCCGTCCCCAGCCTTTGTCCTTGCCTTTTTATCCACCTGGATGGTCACTAAATGCCCAGTGCAGGAGAACGGAACGTCTCTGAGGTTGTCCTGGGCATAAGTTCTGAGACTATTGTTAATACAATCCTGGCTGAGGGAAGAAGTTTCTTCTGGTGGAATTTTTGATTTAAGATAAGGTCGTGGAGGGGCACTTGGGTGGCTCAGTCGGTTGAGCGTCCGACTTCAGCTCAGGTCATGATCTCGCAGTTTGTGGGTTCAAGCCCCACGTCGGGCTCTGTGCCGACAGCTCAGAGCCCGGAGCCTGCTTCAGATTCTGTGTGTCCCTCTCTCTCTGCCTCTCCTTCACTCACACTCTGCCTCTCTCTCTCTCTCTCTCTCTCTCAAAGATAAATAACATTAAAAAAAAAGAGAGAAGATAAGGCCGTGGAGACTGAAGTTAGCAGTGTGGTGTGGATACTACACGGCCACCCTTACTTCTCTATAGGAACCTTGGTTTTTGCTTCTGGGTCTCAGGATTTGCTCAACTCGGTCCACATGCCATGAGGGGCCTGGAGGAGATCTCTGGAGGAGGTCCTGCCTGGGATAAGCTGACGAGTTTACAGAGAGGTCACTGATCCCTGCTGGGTATTGCGCCGCATTTGCTTGGAGGAAAAGGTACACACTTACCAGATAATGAATGATTCATACCCACCATTCAGCCCAACTCCAGAAAGTTCCTGGGACCTTGAGAACACATTTGCTGAGCATTCACACATGGGCCAGGGATTGCTCCGTCCGTGGTGGACAAGGTCATGGCTTAGCTTTCTGGGTCTATTATCTCGGGCAAGTGGGCAGATAACGTTTTGCAAAGGTCCAGATGGTAAATATTTCTTGCTTTGAGGGCCCCGTGTCTTTGTCACAGCTACTCAACTTGGTTGTAGCGTGAAAGTAGCCATAGTTGAATGGCATGGATGTGTTCCAATAAAACTTTATTTACAAAACAGGCGCTGGCCAGATTGAGTCCACTGGTTTACCGTCCAGATTTTTCTTCTGAGCTTTTGAAGGGCAGAAGCCAGTCCTTATTTATGTTTGCCTGTCTAGTGTCAAGCATGGGCCCTGATTCCTGGTATGTGCTGAGTAACACTCCGTGAGACCTTCCAAGGAGAAGGTATCTTTATGATTCACACCATGAGCTGCATTGGAGTCATGACAGCAGAATGTTTAAATTAAAGGGCCCTAGTATATCACACACCCACCCACCCACATACATAGAAATATGCAGGTGTCTTACAACTAAACTCACAGACATATGGGCAGTTTATATTCCAGTTCTATTGCCCTTTCAACTCTCTCCCTTCCTTCTTCTTCTTTTTTTCTCCTTTCCTTTTCTCATCTCCTTCCCTAAAGGTTTACTATACATTTTCTATGTGCCAGACACTATGCTAGGCTGATAATGTAACATCTAAATGTAACAGCCAAGACATAACATTTGCCTTCAAGGAGTTTACAGTCCAGCAGCTGAACCCAAAAGAAAGGAAAAAGAAGAAAAAAAGGAGATAAATGAATAATTTAACGAAGTGGAAAACACACATAAAATAGGAAACATCGACAAAACTAAAAGATTATTTGGAAAGCATAATAAAACTGGTTGAAAAAATAAAGCCCTAGCAAGACTGAACAAGGGGGTGGGGGAGAAAGAACAGGTAAACATCATTAATGTTAGGCATGTTAAGGAGACATCACAACAGAGCCCACCTTCAGTAAAATGCCATTACGTTTGAAAATTCAGATACATGGTAAATTCCTATAAAACACAGTTTACGAAATGGACATAAGGAAAATATGAATCTTAACCAGTCTAATAACTGTTAAACAGATCGAATCCGTAATTTAAAACTTTTCCACAAGGAAAGGAAAGGCTTGGAGGTAATACACGCACCAGTATGCAAGCGCAAGGATGCTCCTAGCAGCACTATGTGTACCAGCCCTAAACTGGGAACAGCCCAAATGTCCATCGAGATGGAACAGATGAGGAGAAAACAGAGCCATGAGATGTGGGCCCCTTTGCCCTGAAACAATGAGCACTACTGATGTGTTCTGTTGTGTCAGGAAGTGTTTTCATGGGAGAGGGCCTTCTTGAATGGAGGCTTGAGAAAGCAAGAGAGAAAGATCTCTGCTGTGGATCTCTTGGGAGGGGTGAGGAGGGAACAGGGTAGGCAGAGACACTTGAGTGGGAGACAAGGCCATGTTTGGGAAAGGACAGGCCTTCAGTGTAGCTGGAGATTAGGAACAAGAGGGGCCCAGGGCAGGCTGAGGCTGGATATGATTCCCAATGGGCCAGAGAGAGCCATTGAAGGTACAAGCTGGGGGAGAACGTGGCCAGAACTTCCTGTTTTAGAGGGATACTCCGGTGGCTTTGCTGAGGCTGGATGAAGAAATTAAGCCCAGAGGAAGGCTGGAGGGATGTGTGAGTTCAGACGAGAGAGGTGCTGAAGCCTGGGGAGACAGTGCCATTGTGGTGGGGGTGGAGAGGAGAGGGTCGAAACAAAATCACAAAAGGTGGAATCTACAGGACCTGGATGGTGAGTAAATTCAGGTTGCTGGTTTGGGTGGCCAGGTGGATGGGGGTCCTATTCTCTGGGGAGGGAATGGGGGGAAAGGTGAACAGTTGGTTGTGGGGCATGTTGAGATGAGAATCCATTGTCCAGTAGAAATCTGGGCATCTGGTTTGGGGCTCAGAGGAGAAATTCATGCTAGAGGCATGAGCCATGGAAAGCAGCAGGTGATTGGAATCATGGAGCAGAAGAGGAGCTCTCTTGCAGAAAGAGGTTGGGTGGAGGGAGAAACCCCTGGAAAGCACCAGCATTTGTGACAGTCGTGGGCCATAGTGGGAAGGTTCCTAATGGAGAGCAAGCGGAGACCCTACCGTTGAGGCCGTCTGCATATGCTGGCATAGTAGTGAGTCACCCTGGCCAAGGAGGCGCCCCAGGGGGAGGAGAGCCCTGGATTAGGGAGCCCATTAACAGAAGGAAACAGAAGCCCTTAGATTAGATTCAGAGTGTTTCTCCCTTCCAGCTGTGCCTCCTGGTCTGGGTCAACACTGGGCCTCTCCAGGCCTCTTGTTCCCTTGAGCATGAAAGAAACAGGGCCACAGTGTCTCTGAATCGGGTACAACCTCTGACACACAGCAGTTACTCTGCACGCTGCTCCTAGCTGACTCTTCCGTCACAGAGGGGCCGCCGGCTCTTTCGTTTCTGAGAAATATCTCAGCCGGTGTAGCTTCTGGCCCGGGGCTCGGTCCCAAGGCCTCTGGCTTGCGCTGACCTGACATCCTGTGTCTGAAGGGGACAGCTGGCCTCGTGTGGGTGCTGGCCGCGGCCTGGCTGGGTCCCGTGGGGGCTCTAGCCTCTACCTCCACACCCTTCCCTGGGGAGAAGGGGAAGAGGTGGATTTGGGGATGGGGTCCAAACAGGCCGTGCCCTGGGGACCCCGAACAGGGGAGCTCCCACCGGTTCCAGCAGGTACGCTTTGTGTCCAGGGATGGAAACGCGGCTGATTTTCCTTTGAGCTTGGCTGAAGTGTGGGCTTACTAGGACATTTCATAACGGCAGGAAAACGAAATCACAAAAGCTGTGAAGCACATCTCTCTCTCTCTCTCTCTCCTGGTGAGGATGACGAAGAGGAGACTGGCGGAGGACAGGATGCGCACCATACAAGAAGCTGTGTGCAAAGATCTTCCTCCTGCCCTCGCTCGCGCCGTGGCCCCCAAGCAGGAGACAAGCTGGACACGCACAGGGGTCAGAGCACGTTCTCAGGGCCACCTTCCAGGTTTGGTGTTTTCCGTGAAAGATCCTTGGGCTCCACGCCTATATCCCCGTGTAGGGAAGTGATCACATTCGACTTTTTGAGGGTTCAGAAGGAACCGAACTTACAGATGGTGAAGAGAAAATGTAGCTGCAGAAATAGGAGTAATGTTCTGGATTCCAGCTCCCAAGCCAGCCGCCCCTGTCCCGGGCCTTGGGACTTGGGGGTGGAGCAGGACGCAGGCCTGGTGTCCTTGGGTCCCTGGGTCGTAATCAGCCTGCAGAAATGGCTCCCCGGGACTAGGGGCTGGCGAGCAAGCAGGGGACTTTGTGAGTCTGTGAGGCATGACGCCGACTAGGCCTCCTTTTGCCCTGAAAGACATGGGAGACAGTCACCTCCATCCCCGGTGAGTCAGCAAGCCCTCTGTGGTCTGCATCCCAGATGGTGCCACCAAGAAGCACCCAGGACCCTGGTGGGGGAGCTGGCTGTGGGTCTTTTCACATGAGGTCCTGGACAAGTGTGTCCCATGATGCACAGAGCGTGAAGATGGGGAAGCAGAAGGCGGAGCCGCCCAGCTAGGTGCCTCCCCACCCCCACCCCTGGAGGACGCTTCCCCACAGGGAGTCTGGTGGCCCTGAAGAGGGGAGAGGAGAAAGGCCAGAGCCAGCTGGCTGGGGGAGAAGGAGAGCGCAAGGGGGGGGGGGGGGTGCAAATCCCAGGGCAGGCGGGCTCCCAGGTGGGCAGAAAGCCTAGGCGGCCCCACAGTGGGACTCAGAATCCAGGAACAGGATGCGAGAAAGGACAGCGGTCATGAAGGCCTCTTCCCTGAGAAGGAACAATGGTCATTCTTCCATTGAAGGCTGACATTCCGTGAGAGAGGAAAGGCCTCCCGGTGGAGGGGGGCGGGGGAGAGCTGAAGGAAAGGAGCGGAAAGGGAAGGGAGGGGGCCCCAGACGCTTGTGCTGACCCGGGGCCAGCACGAGGCCTTTGGAGCCCACTCGGAATTTGATATGTCCCCGTCTCCAGTACCGAGCAGACAGGCCAGCTCACGTGGATGGCTTCACCTAAGTGTGACGTTACAGCTTCCCAAGGCGCCACTGACTCAGCCCCTGCCCCTGCCCCGTGGCCTCCCAGGACCCCGAGCGGGCAGGCTGGGATGAAACTGCCCCAGGAGGGGGGGCAAGGGTCTCATGTGCTCTGTTGGGCGGTTCTGTGAGACTTACCATCTCTACACACGGGAAGAAGGATTTCCCAGAAAAAATAAAGGAAGCCGGCCAATATAATCAAGGCACACAAACCCCTCCTCTTTCCAAATATGTGCCTATCTCCAAAACAATCAAAACTGCCCCATTAAATAACACTTGTTCGGTACAAAGGAAGTAGAGCATGATGGGATTGCACGCCGGTTCCAAGTAAAACATTCCCGATTGTTAGGCATGCAACAATGAGCAGAAAAGCTGAATGGCAGTCACACGTGAGGACTGCTGTGCTCGGAGCCCTTCAGAGCCCTTGAGTGCCCAGCGCCGGGGTCACTCGGTGGCTCTCTCACGGTCAGTTCCTGGGCAGAGGCTGCCCTGGGGGTTGAGGAGGGTTGGAGCCCGGACGGGGCTTCACGTACAGGGCCCAACCTGACTGGCAGCCTGCGCCCCTGCCTGCTTCCCACATGCAGCGCCTTGGGCCTGTCCAGCCACCTTGCCTCTGGTCTGGCCCTCCGTCCCCTCAGTGTGAGGTAGGCCGAGGCCACGATCTGGCAAAGCAGGGGGAGATGGTAGGCAAGGCCCGAAGGCAGCCGAAAGGAGGGGGCAGCCTTGGTTCTCACCAAAAGAAGGGTTTGGGGGCCTCAGCGACAGCTCGTCTGTTCGGGGCTGAATGGTGTCCCCACTCAATTCATATGTGAAAGCCCCAACCCCCAATGGGACTGTATTTGGAGACAGGCCCTTTATGGAGGCAGTTAGGGTGAAATAGGGTCATTAGGGTGGGGCCCTGACCTGCTAGGATTAGTGTCCCTGTAAGAAGAGACACCCCTCTCACTTGCCCCTTCCCACAGTCCAGATGTGAGGACGCAGAGAAAAGGCGGCCATCTGCAAGCCAAGAGGAGAGCTCTTACCAGGAACCCCATGGGCCAGCCTCTTGATCTTGGGCCTCCAACCTCCAGAAAGAAATGTCTCTCGTTTAAGCCACACAGTCTGTGGTAATCTGCTTGAGCAAATTAAGACACCATCCGACGATAAATTGGAAAGATGAAGGGACCCGGAAGTCTTGGGGGCAAGCAGACCCTACAGGCCATCTGAGGATCTGTCTGCCATCCAATGGGGGCTGCCCTCCCCGGATCCCACCAAGCCTTCCCCGGGGACATGGCCAGCAATGTCACTCATGTACATGTGTGCAAGTGCATCAGCTTTTAGGTTCAGTGTGCTGAGGCCCCCAGAACACGGCATCCCTCTTTGAGTCTTCACTGGGCTGGCCGGGCACCCCTCACCTTTGGGCTTAAGGCCAGTGTGATCCCATCATGGGCGACGTCCCAGGCGGCCCCGTGAACCTTCAGGCAGGTGGTAAACAGCAGGGAGAGATAAATTCTTAATAAATGGAGTCCCGTTTTGATGCAAATGCGCCTGCTAATAAAGTAGGAAGGAGCAAGAACCACAGAATATTTATGACAGAAGCAGGACTGTTTGGAAACAGACGTTTTATTAGGTTCCCGTGAGGCACCAGCCGCTCTTTTAACATTTCTATTTCGGGGCCTTATGTAGAAAGCAGTCGCTCTATAAATAGCAGGGCAAACAAAGTTAAGGAGGGTTGTTATCATGCGGGGAGGCTGGGGTCTGGAGCCCGGGAAACCATGAGGCTCTGTCCCCGGTCTCGAGGGCTTCTCAGACTAGACCACATCTCCCATGGTCATCTCCCTTCTGGGTGACCTTTTAGCTCTTTCAAACTCTTCTTAATATTTTGTTTATTATTCTTATATTATTTTAAATGTGTATTTATTTTTGAGAGTCAGAGCATGAGCAGGGGAGGAGCAGAGAGAGAGGGAGACACAGAATCCGAAGCAGGCTCCAGGCTCCGAGCTGTCAGCACAGAGCCCGATGCGGGGCTCAAACTCACGAACCATGAGTTGAAGTCGGACGCTCAACTGACTGAGCCACCCAGGCGACTCTCAGACTCTTCTTTTGGTAATACCTCCACGCCTGCCTCTGGGTTCCTTCTTTTCTTCTTCTTTCTCTCTAATCTTTAAGATGTTTCTCTTTACTTTGTAGTTATTTAAAATTTATTTTGAGAGAGAGAGAGAGAGAGAGAAAGCATGAGCAGGGAAGGGGCAGAGAGAGAGAGAGAGGGAGAGAGAGAATCCCAAGCAGGCTCCGTACTGTCAGCGCAGAGCCCGACGTGGGGCTTGAACCCATGAGCCGCTAGAACTTGAACTGAGCCAAAGTTGGACGCTTAACCAACAGAGCCATCCAGGCGCCCCCACTTTGTATTTTGAAAGAAATTCTTAGAAAAGAATTTTTCTTTTCCTCAGAAAAGTTGCAAGAATAGTACAAGGAACATCTATATACCTTTCATACAGATTTCTCTCTCTCTCTCTCTCTCTCTTTGAATACATATTATTCGCATTTTATTTTGCTGAACTGTTTGGGATTATGTTGCAGACAATATGGCTGTTCACCCTGAAATACTCCAGCAAATATCTCCCAAGAGGGCCTCGCTCTTATATAACCATGACACGATGATCTCATCCAATGCTATGATCTAACATGAAGTCGATATTCACATGTCACCAAGGAAGGTCCCGATAATGTTTTTATAACACTCCCCACCCTCCTTCCACAATCCAGTTCCGACTCGTTCACTGCATTTACTTGTCCCGATTCTTACGTCTCCTTGAACCTACAAAGATTCTGTCGCTTTTCTTTGGATGTCACAGCATCAATATCTGGAAAGGGAAGCAGAATGATTAGAAAAGGAATGGGGGATTGATTAGAAGGATGAGCCCTGGGGCTCCTGGATGGCCTGGTCAGTTAACGCTCTGACTCTTAATTTCGGCTCAGGTCATGATCTCAAGGTTCGTGAGATCAAGCCCTGCACTGGGATCTGCGTTGACAATGTAGACACTGCTTGGGATTCTCTCTCTCTCTCTCTCTCTCTCTCTCTGCCTCTCCCCAGCTCTCGAATTTTCTCTCTCTCTCTCTGTCTCAAAAATAAATAAACAGGGGCGCCTGGGTGGCGCAGTCGGTTAAGCGTCCGACTTCAGCCAGGTCACGATCTCACGGTCCGTGAGTTCGAGCCCCGCGTCGGGCTCTGGGCTGATGGCTCAGAGCCTGGAGCCTGTTTCTGATTCTGTGTCTCCCTCTCTCTCTGCCCCTCCCCCGTTCATGCTCTGTCTCTCTCTGTCCCAAAAAAATAAATAAACGTTAAATAAATAAATAAATAAATAAATAAACATTTTTAAAAAACAGAGGGATGCACCCTTACACCATGATGGGAGAAGCCTGGGAGTGAGGCTCTGGAGGGGACATTGGTGGGGATCAGAGGACAGTGCTGAGTGAGAACCAGACAGCCGAGCAGGGAGATGTCTAGAGAGGGCTGTTCCCTGGTGGAGCGTTGGTTCTGAGGTCTCTGTAGGCAAGTGGGGCAGGTGCTGGGGGAGGAAGCATTACAAAGCAGGAGAGAACAAAGGCCAAGTCGCTCCCAAGGGGACACAGTGGCCTATGTCTGTCCCCACTGCACCTAGAGGAGAAGCCAGTGGCCTGTACCCACACCTGGCCCAGGACGTGGAGGTGGCCCAGCACAGTGGTGGCGACTTCCCCTTTGCCCTGATCTCGTGCACGTTTCTCCCTTGGCCTGCCCACCCATTTTTCCTCCCTGCAGACTTCCCTCTCCTCCCGTGAAAGTGAGTCTGACAAGCGAGGGATACATGGTCGTGGTTGTCAGCGGATGGGCTTCCTCCCAGGGCTGAATCTCCACACCACGCTGTCCTTTTCACGCTTTCCTCCCCTCATCTCATTGCTTGTTCTCTGGCTTCTCTTCCCTGTGAGAGTGGGAGCACTTCCTGGGAGGACAGGGCCCAGTCCATCCTGTTTATGTCTGTACCTCCGGGATCCGGCCTAGCACCCGGCACCGAGTGCACACGTGGGACAGTGGATAAACGAACGGGTGAACTTGTGGCTCTGCTGTTCTAGAAACCATCTCAAGTAGCTTTGGTGACAACGTGTATTTTTCGGCGCTCGCTGCGAGGAATAAATAGCTTTGTAGATGGACCATAGTGGATTAGACCTGCCAGCCATTTTCAGTGGTGACTTTGTCCTGAGATGGAACTGTTGGAATGAGGAGGGTGGGATTCAATTCCAAGATTCAGAAAATAGTATCACCGTGGCTTAAACCAGATAGGAGTTTATTTCTGTCTCACATAAACTGAGCCCAGGGGGAAGCGATCCGCGGAATCCTTAGGGCCCAGCCTTCCCCGACCCTCCACTTGGCCCTTGCTTGGCCCTTGACTCTCTTTCTCCTGGTCCAAGATGGCAGCACCCGCGTTTCAGGCGGCAGGCAGAAAGAGGGGGAAAAGCAGAGAACAAAACAAAAATGCAGCCACAGGACACTTCTTTTTAAAATTTTTTTTTTTCAACGTTTATTTATTTTTGGGACAGAGAGAGACAGAGCATGAACGGGGGAGGGGCAGAGAGAGAGGGAGACACAGAATCGGAAACAGGCTCCAGGCTCTGAGCCATCAGCCCAGAGCCCGACGCGGGGCTCGAACTCACGGACCGCGAGATCGCGACCTGGCTGAAGTCGGACGCTTAACCGACTGCGCCACCCAGGCGCCCCAGGACACTTCTGCTTACATTCCGTTATCTAGAACTTCTATGGCTGCAGAAGAGGCTGGGATGTAACCTCTATTCTGGGCGGCCATGTGCCCGCCCAGGTAGAGAGTCTCCAAAGATGGTTTTGTCAGGCCACCAGCAATCTTTGCCACAGTTGCGTTTGGGGAGAGGTCGCGTGTCTTCCTTCTCGCTCCCTCTTTCACGTGCAGGCTGGGAACCAAGTGGAAGGTCTCAGGCCCCGTGCTCCTGTGCGGGGTCATCGTTAGCTTTTCCTAGGAGCCGGGCAAGCTGGCCGCAGCGTGCTGTGATTGGGTTGTCTGTGTTGAATGGCACGAGGTTGTCCACAAGGCAAATATCAAATTGCAGGGAGTAGGCTGCACTTCAATGCACTGGGCCAAAAAAACCTAAGAAACACACAAACAAAAAAGCCACCCTAAACCCAAGGGAAATCTGTCAGGGCTTAGAGGCAGCGGTGAGCAGGGAGGAAGGCAATATGAGTTCATGGTGGGGCCACGGTTTTGCTGCGTCGTGATTGAAAGAGCATTTACTATAGGGTGGGAATTTTAAATCTCTTTTTAAAAGCATGAGTCTCCGGGGAGTGTGTCGGAGGCGGGAACCGCTCCCCGGAGAGCAGTTTTGTAACTACTTGTAGCTGAGTTTATTTTGTTTTACTGAAGTATGCCAGGCTGGACATTTCCTCCTGTTCTCATGCTTCTGGACTCAAGAATGCAGAGAGCACGCTGGCCTCCGGAAAGCATCATCAGCAGGATGTGAACCGGGGGCTCCCCCTTCGTGTCCAAAGGGCGAATCACCTTGCTCCTGAGCCGTCAGTGTGGGTGCGGACTGGGGGTGTCGGGGAGAAGCAGGAGCTACCGGTAATGGAAGTGTGATGGGCTGGCGTCTCAGCCAAAGTACACTTGAACGTGAACTGCTGGTGTTTATTCAAGTCGACTTCCTCACGTCCTATGTCCTGAGGGCCTGGGCCATCCCCGTTACTGCCATTGCTGCTATGGTGCAGGATCCAGCGTGCTCAAGGTGTGTGCCTCTGGGCTGGGCTGATGCCCAGGGCCGGGCTTCCTTTCTGGAGCTGCGTCAGTTTCCCTCTCAGCCCTCACACTCCTTGGCGGCCCAGAGCGACAAAGGCAGGAGTGTGTGCAGTGTAAGTCAATCAACGAAGCGAACAAAATCCAGAGAAACAGCACCTGCCCTCGACTGAGCGCATGCTGTGTTCTAGGTCCTGAATGCCCGAGATCTCAGCACCTCCTCAAGGCGGGGATCGTCTTGTCACTTCGGGGGTCAGGAGAACAGGGTCGTACCAGTTGGGTGATGTGCCTCCGGGTCTGTGTGTGATGGGGTTTGGGGGTCAGGTGGGATCCTCAAGCTGGGGAGCAGCCTAGCCCCATGAATGCTGCCAAGGGGCATCTCTGTGGGAGAGAGGAGGCACTCTCCCTCTCTCGCGTGGGGAGCTCTGTGGGCTGTGGGGCGGAGCGACCTCCCACGTGGCAGCACCTGTTCCCTCCACAAACCGGCCAGCACTGCCTTCCTGCCCTTGGGAGCAGACACTGCGGTTGACAAAGGTCGTCCGGCTTATCCAGCCTCTGTTTTCCTGTGATATTGATGTTTATGCCAAGGTAACACCCGCACCTTAGTTAGCTTTGGGGCAGAAGGAAGAATTTCCCTCTGTGGGGTATAAGATCTCCTTTCCTGAACTTTCCCTTTAGTGTCCGTACCCGCAGCTGAACCCTTAGCCATTTCGGTCTGTTGGTTTCCACACGTTTACTGGTTTATCAAGCTCTGGAGGGATGGCTTCATGTATTTAAAATCCTCTGCCCGGATGGGGGCCTGGGTGGCTCAGTCGGTTGAGCGTCTGACTTCGGCTCAGGTAATGATCTCGTGGTTCATGAGTTTGAGCCCCATATAGGGCTTTGTGCTGACAGCTCAGAGCCTGGAGTCTGTTTGGGATTCTGTGTCTCCTGCTCTCTGCCCCTCCCCTACTTGTTCTCTGTCTCTCTCTCTCCCCAAAATAAATAAACGTTAAAAAAATAAAAATAAAATAAAATCCTCTGCCTGGTATAGCAGAGAATGACAAATTCTCAAAGACTGATCGATAGATTTAATAATAAAAAAAAGTTACTTCCTCACCTCTGTGTCTTCTGCAAAGCCGTGTTTTAATTCCATTAATAATTTAGTTTTTTTCTCCTACGTCTAGTGGGAGAGAGACCTCAAAGTGTTTAGGCTTTATTGTTCTGCTGAGCTATTCATGGGCCCATGTATTTCCTACTGCATAAACCCAGACTGGACTTCGTGGACGGTGATTATACTAAACCAAGACCGCAACGACCCCACCTTACTCCCAGGTACGGCCCAGGGAATTCTTTTCCATTAAGTCATTATTTTTACATCCCCATACATAAAATAGTTGGCAGTTTCTATACCGAGGAAACCTTTGTTTCAGGGCCTTCCCACATTCCTTCCAGGGGATTTCCTGCATTTCTAAGGCACTTACTCTGTGCCATGGGCAATATTGAAAATGTGTATATCATGATCCCTGCCCTCAAGGAGTTTACAGTCCAGTTGGGAGTCAAGACAAAAAATAATAGAGAACCACAAAGACGATAGAGTACCAAGACCTAAATTTTATTTATTTTATTTTTTTTAATTTATTTTTTTTTTCAACGTTTATTTATTTTTGGGACAGAGAGAGACAGAGCATGAACGGGGGAGGGGCAGAGAGAGAGGGAGACACAGAATCGGAAACAGGCTCCAGGCTCCGAGCCATCAGCCCAGAGCCCGACGCGGGGCTCGAACTCACGGACCGCGAGATCGCGACCTGGCTGAAGCCGGCCGCTTAACCGACTGCGCCACCCAGGCGCCCCTAAGACCTGAATTTTAAACTGCAGGTTGGATCCATTGGCGGGTGGGTCGTAAAATGAGTTTAAGCGGTCACAGTCAGTATTAAAAACCGGAAATAGCAAAAATAGGAAGGATTAACATGCGTAGGATATAGTCAGCTTAAGAACTTTTCGGTAAAGGTTTCGTTCTGTTTTATATATAAATAAAATCGATTTCTTACCCTAGGTTACGGTCAAATACGTGTGGATGTTTCTGACAAGCTATGTGTGAGACGAGTGGAGGTAAGCCTGTGAAGGAATGCCACATGAGAAGGCATTTGTGACTTCTGTTCAAGTTATGGACTCTTGAGAACCCTTAGAACACGATTGGAAATCGCTCTAGAAGCCACACATATGCCGGGCGTTTTGCACATCTCAGTGGCTCATGGACTTTGCAGCCCTTGGTTGCAAGACCTTGGTTGGAGCCCTTTGATCTGGAGATTAAAGCCAGGAGGGAGAGAGAGGAGAAAGGCTGGAGAGCTGGGCTACATTTCCCAGGAGAGAAGATCATTCATCACTCACTTGGGAAGTCAACGAAGGCTTCCAAGGAGGAGAAGCTCGTAATCCAATTCATGTTTTAGGAAGACTGTTGTAGGCATTAGGGGCTAGAGGTCCGACTCAGAGGGTATTGTAATAATTATTTGAGAGCTAACAGAGGCAGATAGGTAGGAGGGCACAACTGTGAGAAGTTTTTTAGGATAAAAAAAAAGTCATTGGACTTGGTATTTCTTTGGATATGGAGGCAGTGAGGGGGAAGGAGGAGTCTGGGGTGGCCTCCTGGTTTCTATCTTTGAGCAGACAGCGTTGCTAATCACTGAGTCAGGACTAAATATAGAAAGGAAAGTAAGTTTGGGGAGGAGCATCAGTTTAATTCTGTAGTGAAGGGACATACGCAAGTATATCCAGGGACCTGATATAATCTCCCAACATTCTCTCTATGAAACTAAAGAGCAAAAGCCAAGGAGGGCCAGGTTGGGGTGGGATTGGGGTCCGGCAGAGCTGGAAGAGGAGGGGATTCAGATTTTGTTTGGGTGCGTGTGTTCTTTGGTGGAACAGTTTGGTAATCCTGGGGCAGCAGGAGTGTCCCAAAGACTCTGAAAGCCCCGATGACAATGGAAATAGCAGGCAAGGTGCATTGGCTGAACTGGAGTAACCCAGAGTAGCAGCCTGGGTTTGGAAGTACAGGGCAAGGGGCTGGTCCGGCCCAGTAGGGAAGAAGGCCCAGCAGGCGCTGGCCAGGGTGTGTGTGTGTGTGTGTGGCAATGTCTAGCTCCATCTGGAACTAAAGCTGCTGAGTCTGCCCAGCCCATTCCATAGCATCTATGGGGAAGAGGGGCTCTGCCAGGTCCCACTGATCCTGCCGGTGGGAAACATACCAGGATCCCCCTGTCTCTTCCAGGCCCAGGAGTCGGATCCAACTGTGTTTGTGGCTGGTACAGAGGAAGGTGAGACGTATGCAGGAATTTCACGCTCCTTCACTCTTGATAGGTGCTGCTAGGAATCTGGGTTAGAGTCAAATTTGTGTTGGATGCTCTGGGTGAACTCCTTAACTATTTGTTTGTGGTACTGCTAAATATTTCCAGATGTCAGCACCACACATATGCCACGATGCTGTGATTAAAGCGCTCAGTGCTGAAACTCTTTTTTTTTTTTTTTTAATAAGAAAAATGCATAAGGAGAAATTAAATCTCCCTTTCTGTCTGGAACCCACCATACAGATCCTGCATTATTTACCAACCACAAGAGTTTTTCCTTGGCTGGTACATGCGTCTCTCCTAGTGTTTTTTCCAGCTGCTCATACAGACTTTGGCAAAGTTACTCACTAGCTCCGAATACCAGGATTACCCCATTCTCGTTTAGCAGTTCAGGGATTTGGCACCTGGAGGAAAAGCAAAGGCGATTTCAGAATCCTACTAATTCCCCAAATGGAGCCAAGTGATAGTCCCAGCCTCACGGGGTTGTGTGAAGACGGAAGAGGGCATTGCGTGGTAAGTATCTACTACAGTGCCTGGTACCCCCCGTGGTCTCAGGCAAGGCCAGTTCTTTTCCTGAGGAGGGTCACGTGATACCCGACCAACAGATTTTCACATCGGCTGGGGCGGGGACATTGGAGCCTCTGGTGTGGGTTTATCTGTAGTGGAGACATTGATCGAAAATCTTGGGAGTGTTATGCAAGAAAAGAAACAGGCAGAAAGAACAGTAGTTCTGGAGCTGAAAGTTTGAATCTCAGACTTCTCTCTTCCTCCCTCAGTGACCTTAGGCAAGGCACTCACAGTTGACCCTTGAACAGCACAAGGGTTAGGGGCACTGACCCTCTCGCAGTTGAATATCTGTGTATAATTTTTGACTGCCCCCCAGACTTACTACTAATAGCCTGCTGTTGACCGGAAGTCTTACCGATGACACAGACAGTCGATTAGCACATATTTTGTATATGATACGTATTATATACTGTATTCGTTTTTTAAAAAAATTTTTATTATTTACTTTGACAGAGAGAGACAGACAGAACGAGCCAGGTAGGGGCAGAGAGAGAGAGGGAGAGAGAGAGAATCCCAAGCTGGCTCTGCACCATTAACGTGGAGCCCGATGCGGAGCTCGAACCCACGTACTGTAAGATCATGACCAGAGCTGAGATCAAGAGTTGGACACATAACTGACTGAGCCACCCAGGCACCCCTGCATACTGTTACAATAAAGTAAGCTAGAGAAAAGAAAATGCTATTAAGAAAATCATAAGGAAGAGGAAATACATTTCTAGTTCGGCAGTATAGGAAATCCACGCGTAAGTGGACCCCACATTTCAAACCCTTGTTGTTCAGGGTCAACTGCAGGTTTACTGAGGTTCAGTGTCTTCATTTGAGATGGGAACAATGCCCTTCTCAGAGCGCTGCGGGGAAAACAAATAAGAAGTCTGGCTAATGGGAACTTATGGAGCAACAAATATGACCTCTCTCATTTCTTGCAGCAAAGTTGTCACAAGAGCGTCACATTCTCAAATGTCTTCTTTGGTGTTACACAGGGGTTTTACCGTGGGTGCTGATGATTTATTCATTCATTCATCTAACAAATATTTACTGAGTCCCTGCTATGTTCTACATGCTGGGGATCCCGCAGGCAACAAACAAAAGCTCTTGCCCTTATTCATGGCATATTCTAGCGACAGGAGACAGACTGCAAACATATGGTAGGCACAAGCTACCTGTACAGGTGATTAATGACAGATTCATTGGGGAGATTCCAAACCTGACTTAACCAAACTTAGGGATCCGGTGACGTGGGAAATCCATGGTCTCTATGCCTACTGAGGCTTTTCCTGGTTAGGATGACTTTGTTGTGCCCACACTTGGGGATCCTCTAGTCCTGTATGTCTTGTTTGGTCCTTGTCTGCACAGGCTCAGCGGCTCTGTGGGTCCCCACCCTTAGCTTGCTTCCTTTCCAGGTGACGGATATCCCTGGAGCTTTACAGGAACACCCAGCTTCGCTTGAGAAATAACCCAGGAGACCGAATAGTGCTTCTGGCCGTACAGAGGACGTTCCAAAGAGTTCCGATTCTTTATCTCAGACCGAGGCATCTCCTTCATGTTTCACTCAGTCATCCCTCAAACTTGCCAGATGCTCTCACACTGTGGTGTTTTTGTTAATGAGGTTCCTGCAGGCTGGCATCTCTTAAATCCCCACCCACTAAATCCTATCCATTCATCCTGGTTCGGCCCAGATAATCCCTCTGTGGCAGAGAATGTGAGCTACTCTGCAAGATCCATTCTCTTCTGATTCTGGTGGTCATAGACACCCTGAGCTTGAGCTGGACTCATGGCAAAAAGTGAAACATTCCGAGCCATCCCTAAAGCTAAGCGCAGCTGTGTGACTCAGAACTGGCTCCTTCTGCCCTTCTTGCTGGCAGGAACGTGAACTTGGTGTCAGGATTTGGTATCTTGGCAGAGCAACAAGATGGAAGGTGCCTGGGTTCTCAACATGGTGCAACTGTCCCATCAGTCCTGGGTAATTGGCGTCCAAGCAATAATCTGAGGGAAAATGAAAGTTTCCTCCCTCCCTCCCTCCCTCTCTCTCACTGTCTTTCTCAAGCTATTGTTATTTTGGTTTCCATTGGAGAATCCAAAAACTGATATCCTAAAAACTCCTCCTGTGCTGTGAAGTCCCCCCAACGTGCCTCTACCTATATATCCCCAAAGTGTGCAATTTTACCTCAGTTAGTGTTGTCCTATGGCCATTTGGGAACCCAGCAATTTGTATGAGCTTCTAGCCCTTGACGACGCAAGCCCTTGTAGAGCAGGAACCTGTCTTATTAAATGTGTACCCCCTGTAATAACGAGCACAATGCTTTGTTTTTATTCTTCATGTATTTAATGAATGTCTGCTCCTTGACTTTTTTGGTGAATGAAGAATGATTCCCTGCCTCTCCTGGACTAAAAATACTCTCCCTTTCTAAAGCATCTTTGCCCGGTAGAAATACAAGGCAAGCCACATATGTAATTTTGAATTTTTTAGTTGCCACATTTACAAATAATGCAAAAGGAAACTGGTGAAATTAATTTTAGGTGTTTGTTTCATTGAGCCCTACATACTCAAATGTTGTCATTTTTGTAAGTAATCGATACAAAAATTATTACTGAGAATGTTTTACATTCTTTTTCTCATACTAAGTCTTTGCAATCTGGTATGTGTATTTTATACTTTTAGCTCATGTCAATTCAAACCAGCCACCGTTCAAGTGCTCAGTGGCCACCAGTGGTGAGTGGCTATTGTACCAGGCAGCAGAGCTCTAGGGGACCCCGAGCCAGCCCTGAAAGAGTGGGGAGGATTTAGATGGGCTGGAAGGGCATGGAGGAAATGCCGTGAGGCAGAAACAAGGAGTCTTTTTCTAGACGTTTCATGGAACTTGTTTGGCACAGGGCTCTGCAATATACGGGGTACTCCAGTGACTCTTAGGAACTGTTGAGTGACTTTGATGTAGAAAGATTCATGTGGGAAGAGACAGAACCACTGACAAAACTAAAGAAGAAATGGAATCAGGAGAGAAGGGTGTCTGAGCAGAGCTCTGGAGGTCATTGAAGCCAAACTCAGGGCATATCTAACGATATAATGAATGAAGACACAGCCTTGGCTGAGAGACATGGTGTGGGGCTGGGTTTTTCACTGTTGCTGCCTAAGTGACCCTAGATGAGCCATTTCAACTCTCTGAGCCTCAGTTTCCTCAGGAAGCCCATCTGGAAGCAGCACTCTGGTGGGCACAGAGCAGTCTCTTCAAAGGAGCCAGATTCCCAATGGCATGATAAGGAGAAGCTCCCTGGACCAGCTCACTCTGACAACTCTAGGGTCACTGGACAAGGCAGACTCCACGGATGCCCCAAAGGAAGGAGTTTTTCCTTGGGCTATTGAAGCAACGGGTGGTTTCCATCCAAGGAAGGACTGACTTTGCAAAAAGTGAAAACTCAGAGGTTGAACAAGGGAGGGGGCAGCCACCACAGAGTGGGGTGGGCACAGGCAGTTGTGGTACACGGAAGGCAGGAGAGAGACAATGCCTTTCTCTTTTCTCATGGAAGTCCGTTCATGGAGCTCTGGGGTCTACCAGGGATTCTGAGTAGATGGGGCACTAAATGCCTCTGCAACCCAGACTGGGCTATACAAGGGAGAAATGGGGAATCATGACTGTCATATGGATCATTTGAGGGGGAATCAGGAAAAGTCCCCAAGAACCCCTTTAAAGTCTCAACTTTCCAGTATCTCAGACTCAAGTGCTATTTTGGCCAAAACGTATCCAGGTAATGGCTACAGTTTTCTACATAACTTTCCATACTGGTCATAAAGGACTTAGACCATTCCCACCAAGGGCATTGTGGGAGACGGCTGTGCTAAGGGCTGATTTGGAGTTGCATTCAGGAGGGGAAACAGGTCCAATGTCCCAAAGCTCAAAGTTCCAATCACTGGAACATATGGATGTCCAGGGAACAATGGGACTTGCGGTCAAGGTGGTGGTCTGGGAAATATGAGTGCTGGATACACCAGAGAATCTTAGAAACTTATGACTTCGTACTTGGGAAGCTGCCAGTGTTTCTGGAAATGGCTGTGCTTTGGGGTGAGAGCAGCTGAGGAAATAAAAGCGTTAGGTCCAGGACCAACAACCTGACACAAAATCACCAAGCCAATGCTGTGAGTAAGGGGTTGGCCAACCCCAAGGCCAAGTGTATCTTTGATGGAAAACAAATTCTCAAGGAGGAAGCCTATAATTGGATGAAGTCCCTTGTCTCCCTAGCTTGTGGAAACAGCCAGACTTTCCCCCCTTGTTTTCCACTTGGAATGTGAGTTCTCTAAGATCTGGCCTGGGCCACATGGGCTTCAACATTTCCTCATGGTGATGCCTTCCTCAGACAGCCCCATCTCGGGTGGAGGGGAAAATGTTTCTGCTGTGGCGTCTGGGGAAGCACTTGTTACAATCAAGGTGCTCAACCAAGGTTTGTGAGAAGGATGCATTCATGATGTTCGCCTCTGAACCGTTAGGGTTAAGTGACACTTGGCACCTCCTATGTGTTCTTTCTGACTTCGTTCCTCACGCCTGGTGGCCCAGGGGGAGCTGGGAGCCTGCCTTTCATGCCAGAGTCTTAGTAATGCTTTGCTCCTCTTATCTTCCAATAAACCTGATGAACACGTTCATTCTAGAACGTTAGAGGTTTAACGTTTCGCACGCACACTGAGTGGCCCGCACTGACAGTTGAGAGCTAAACCAGCCGGGTACGGATCAGGATTGAGGCCACGGCCAATTCACTTCACCTCTCCGAGCTTTCGCTCTCTTACCTGAAAAACAGGGATGCTGATCATTTTTATAGCTACTTCCCAGCGTCCGCAGAGTTCAACGAGATGAAGAAAATGCTCTTGGCGGTAGGCACGCGGCAGCCGCACCTGTGCTGGATTCGCCGACAAGAGCTGGAAACGTACAGGCATGGTTTTCTCTTTTGCCTTTCAAGTACATAACCTTTATGTCAATTGGCTGGCGCTGGAGAAGAGGCAGCATAGGGGAGATTGGGATTTGTCACGGGAAAACCCTCCACCATCCGTTTTAGTGACGTCGCTTCAAAACAGGGAGCTGATTGGACAGCTTTCATAAATACAGGGGTAGAGCTTTGATTTTAAGCTGCGACAAGAACGAACACCAACGACACAGCCAAGCGCAGCGGGGAACTGGAGGGGAGCAGTGGTAGGGCCATCTTCCGCTGGTTGCAAGCAAGACGAGGTGCATTATCTGAAGGGACTTTAAGACTGAGAATAAAATAAAGCCCAAAGTGAGTCTACTTTTTATGGTCGCCATATAGGAGCAATTGTATTTTATTTTGAAAGTTTATTTATTTTGAGAAAGAGAGAGAGTGTGTGAGAGAGCACGAGTGGGGGAGGGGAGAGAGAGAGAGAGGGGAAAAAGAGAGAGAGAGAATCCCAAGCAGGCTCCGTGCTGTCAGCACAGAGCCCAACACAGGGCTTGATCTCACGAACTGTGAGATCATGACCTGAGCCGAAATCAAGAGTCAGACACATAACTGACTGGGCCACCCAGGCACCGTGTGGGCAATTTCAAACAGTATCTGATAAAATATCCCTCCCCGCAAAAACAGTGTTGTTATTCTAAGTTCTCAACAGTTGGCACAATGGCTGTTGAGTTTTAATAAAACATATATAGACTTTTTGGCATATTTTTATTACCTATCCTTTCCTAAACATTGTATTCTCTGTGAAAGGTCACTCGGAGAACTCCCAGTAGGCAGTTGGGCCCCCCACCCCGCCCACTGAACACATGCTTACCCAGCCACACAGTTTATTTCGGGAGTACATTCATCATAATGGTCTGGAAGTATCCAAGCTCACTTAGGGTGCTGTCCCTGTCTCCAACACCCCCCACCGAGGTGTGACATATTCCTCTTTTTAAAAATAGTATATCAATTTAATGGAATATGATCAACAAGAATAAGGCAGATCTATATATAACGATACAAAAATAACCTCCAATATACAGCGTTCAGCGAAATAAGACTATACAGAACACTGAAAAATATTTGAAAAAGTGACATGTATGTACATATGTATGTTTTACACATGAATGGAATCTCTCAAAGGACAAATAAGAAATGCTAGATTCAGAAAGAACGGTAGGGGCCTCTGGGTGGCTCGATCGGTTAAGCTCCTGACTCTTGATCTCAGCTCAGGTCTTGATCTCAGTGTCCTGAGTTCAAGCCCCATGTTGGGCTCCATGCTGGGCATGGAATCTACTCCCAGTGTGGAGCGTACCTAAAACAAAACAAAACAACAACAACAAAACAAGATGAATGGTAGTACAGTGATCTTAAAGACAAAGACACCTACTTGAGCTACCTCAATTCTGTCATCCGCGTGACTGCTTGGCGATTTCGTGTATGTTAAGAATTTAGCCCAGCCGAGGCCGAGGGTGAATGGGAAGGTGTAGCATTTTTAGTTGGTAGTGCAAATATTAGTTCATACATGAAATGTTTCACGGAGTCCAAGCGCTGTTTTTCACACTGGCATTCATTTCTCTTTCTCAATTGTTAATGGTTCATTTTAAAGCTAACGAACTCATCAAGAGGGTAATGGCTATTACCGATTATTATGTGATTCTTAGATGAATAACTTGGCCGCATAGAGAGGGGAGTTTTAAAAACTGATTTGCTCTGGGTGTCTGATCCACTGCATGCCTGACTTTTAATCAGGACATAAAAATGCTTTTCAGGCATTATTTTTGTCTTATCCTCTCAAGATTTGCTCAGAAGCGCAATTTAATCAACACTTGTAATTGGTCACCTTTGGGGCCACTCCGGAGGCTTGCTATGAATTTAGGAGCACCTACTTTCTTAATCCTATCGATCTGCAGACCATTTTCCTTCCTTACAACACGCTTCCTACTTACTGTGATTGCTCTAAAATTTCCTTTTACTCTAGAGATGAAAGGCTAAACATACAGGGGCTCTCCAGGCAGTGTCTCAGGATGGCACAGCCACCAACAAGGGCGCCCCCATTCTTTTGGTCGAGGGAGAATTGGCAGAGCTCAGCAGAGAATCTGAGAATGTGCAGGAGCTCATTTGGGCTGGGCAAAGAGGAGGCCCGGAATAAAGCCTCTCACGGCCTCTCTTACGCTTTTCTACCATGGATCCTGTTTTCCTACAAAGGACAGGGCTGTGCTTGGCCATGCACTTGCCCAAGAAGGCAGTGCCTTCCTCACATAATTCCTGGTGGGTCCTTCCTAATCCCCTCCCCTGGTGAGCCTCGCATCCTAGAATTACAAAGGACCTCTCTCCATTGGCTTTTTGGGACTTCATGATGGACTGAGGCATGAGCCAAATGGGTTTCGGCTGTGCCAATACAGTGCACACCCCCCCCCCCCCCCGCTGCGCTGGCCTTCTTCGGGGGTCAGGAAGGAGCATGTGCAACCAAAGATCCCCAGCTGATCACTTTCTGCTTTGAGCGACAGCCTCCCATCTACCCCGGGGTGGGGGGGCCCACACAAATACGATTTTGTATGTGTGCCCTTTTGTGCAAAATCTTGGGAAGCACGGCTTTGGGGGCAAACACAGTGCCATTCTTGGCCGTTTGGGAGAAATGGATCTGTTTTGTGCAGATAAGAAAATGGTGGTTTGGCGTGTTTCGTTGCCTGATGAAATTACCCGGTGGTTCTGTCACTTCCAGATCAATCTGAGTGTGAGCCATCGGCAACTTGTGCACAGCGTGTGGCCGGCTGAAAATGCATCGTCTCTCGACGTGAAGCTCAGCTATTTTTCTCCAGCTTGGGTTGTTGTGTTGTTTTCTGCTTCCGCCTACAGCCTCTTCACGTCCTCTCGGGGACGTGCTTGGTGACATAGCACAGCTGCACACGCGGCCGTTCTTTTTCTTCCCGACATGAGGGGAAGGCTCTGTGGCTCCAGTGCCCTGTGATGCAGGCCGTCCAAGAGATGTCACAGTACGACGGTCGGGACCCCTGTTTCTGCGGAGATGGCACCACCCGTGCCTGAGGGTGATGGTGACAGCTTACAGTAGGTGTCCGATTGTGACACGTGAGTGAAATGGAAGTCACAATTCCTTTCGGGGGGATTTACAAGCTGTCAATTGAACCATCCGGGATTCATTCACATTCTGCTGAGGTTTCGTGTTCTCTTCCTACAGGTAATGAATGAGGTGCGGGCAGCATAGAGGGGTCGAAGCCAGAGCACAATCCGTGGTCGGTAAAGTGCGTTCGGTCAACAAATATTTACGGGAGATCTCTGTGTCGGGCACTGAGCCGTGTGCTGGGGTGCTTTACTCGGCAAGATGGTGAGAAAAGTTATTGTAAAGGCCCAAAGAAATTCCTATGAACAAAAGCTGGAGGTGTTTTGAAGTTACTTAAAGGTTATTTGAAGGCGAACGTATAAGGCGTACCTGGGTGGCTCAGTTGGTTAAGCATCTGACTTCAGCTGATGTCGTGATCTCACGGTTTGTGGGTTTGAGCCTCGAGTTAGGCTCTGTGCTGACAGCTCAGGGCCTGGAGCCTGCTTCACATTCTGTGTCTCCCTCTCTCTCTGCCCCTCCCCTGATCACGCTCTCTCTCTCTCTGTCTCAAAAATGAATAAACATTGGGGCGCCTGGGTGGCGCAGTCAGTTAAGCATCCGACTTCAGCCAGGTCACGATCTCGCGGTCCGTGAGTTCGAGCCCCGCGTCGGGCTCTGTGCTGACAGCTCAGAGCCTGGAGCCTGTTTCGGATTCTGTGTCTCCCTTTCTCTCTGCCCCTCCCCTGTTCATGCTCTGTCTCTCTCTGTCTCAAAAATAAATAGAAACATAAAAAAAATAAAATAAAATAAAATAAAATAAAATTTTTTTTTTTTTTTAAATAAAGGAAAATGTATAATGGCGTCTGTCTTCCGTGTTTGTAAATGCGTGTGGCTGAATCCTCTCCAGACTTGTGGGCTTGACTCTGGGCGTTAGCAGAGCTCCGGACAGGTACAATTGGGGACCATCGTGTGTCCCAGTATTTAGGAATATAAATCAGCCTACCAACGGTTAAATAAAGTATGCTCTGTCTTCTTACTTTTTTTTTTTTAATGTTTATTTATTTTTGAGAGAGAGAGTGCACACTCGTGTGAGCAGGGGAGGGGCAGGGGGAGGGTATAGAGGATTCAAAGTGGGCTCTGTGCTGACAGCATGGAACTGGCTTGGGATTCTCTCTCTCCCCCTCTCTGCCCTTTACCTGTGCTCGCTCTCTCTCTCTCTCAAAATAAATATAAATGAACTTAAAAAAAACCCCACACATTCATAAGGACAACTGAAAAACGTGTAAAGCTGTGATTTGTACATGACCAAAGTTTGGCAGCTGTCCCAAAGCGGCTGCATTAACTATTACTGCACGTGCTTAAACGTTCCTTTGTTCTGTTTGAATGACTAACAAAATGAAGGCACATAATTTGTAATTATTTCATGTTTATTTCCTTAAATTTTTGTCTTCAGCTCAGCATGGTCACGAATTCTGTCATCGTGGCAAATGTGCTCACATAAGTTTGTTCTGTCGACGGCAGTGAGCTCAAGGATTTAAAAAATGTAAGTGTATTTAAAATATGCAACACGTGGGTGTGTTTCATAAAAAGTGTGAAGTACATGTAAAAATATCAAAATTAATTTTTCATACATATTTTCAAAGAAAGTTACTTTTTCCTACAAAATATAAAAATTAAAACGGGAAAGGGAAAAATACAGATTATAATTAATAAATGTGGAAAATGGTACGACAAAATTATTTAAAGAAAACTGAATTTTAAGTTTAATTTTCTAAAAACTGAAATCTGATTAAATATTCATGCCGATCATGCTTCGTATCGCTAGCTTCCGACTCTCACCCAGTGGCTAACAGAAGGGATCCGTATCATGCATCACACACGGACTGTTTAGACCCACACAGACACGGGGTTGAGGGTGACAGGAATTGTGAGGCGCATCATCACGTTTCTCAGCCACCACGTTGGTGCAAATATCGTGGTAATTCCCCAGTAGCTACAGGACCAGGAGTTGAAGCCACGAAATGGATGCTCCTGGGAAGTGGAGGGTCGGAGGGGAAAGAGCTGACCGGTTAATTTGCTTGTGTTTTCTCTCCCCTGCATGCGTCTGCCGGTCAAATCCTCCTTGCGCTCTGGAATACCATCTTGCCTTGTATCTGCAGCCACAGTACGACCCACAGACCTTCATGTCTTGCAGGCGGTGAGTTTTTCTTTTTTCCCAAGGACATAGGACACAAGATACGGAGAAGCCATGGAGAAGCTGTTGCCTGGGGCCCGAGCTGTGTTGGGCACAGGGGTGGACATTAGGGTGATGAGTGAGGCTTTGCCAGCCCTGAGCACTGGATCCCCAGTGGCTGAGGGGGCCGTGTGAACATTAGCAACATTTTTGTTCTTGTGAGTGTGGGGCTGTCTAAGCCTCGGGTCTCAGGACACGATCTTAACCCCCCTCAGTCTACCGGGAGTGTTGACAGCACTCAAACACAGCAAGATCCCAGAAAGGGTTTCCAACTTGGCTGGTGGCTGTTCTTACCCTCTGGTGGCTCTGCCCTGCTCACTTCTGGGGGGTGGGAGGTTCTGGACAGGGCACTTTCTGGAGGCCTGGCCTGCTTCATGGCTCATTTCTATCCTGGTTGCTTCCTGGAGCAGTGCGGCATTAGAGTTGAAGTCAAGGTTGTACAGTCGGCCGGGAATAAAAGTATCCTTTGTGGTTTGCATGAAGTTGCATGATGGGTAGGCCTTGGACAGAGGCACGCTTTCTTTCTGGGATGCTTCTGCCCTGCTATCGCAAGGCTGGGCTGCACCCCGCGGGCTTCCTGATTGCAACAGGGCATCTGCTCTCACCCCGCGTTAGACCCTCATCCCCAGGTTAGCCTAGCTCCACCCAGTAGTGGGAAGGGGGGTGCTCTGTGCCGATTCCCGACGGTGCTTCTGTGGTGGAATTCACAGGTGTGGTTACGGTTCTGTGTTGTCATCTCTCTAGTTGTTGGTTGCAAAGCTGAACCGGAATATTCTGTGTGCAAGCAAAAAATAAATATTGTATTTCAATATTACGTTCCACTGAAATACAGGGAGGTAATCGCGGGACTCCAGTCAGGGCTGTTGGCGTTTATCAGGTGCTTTGCTGTAGCCGTAGGTGCGGCAGGGCAGACAGGCTGGACATGAAGGGTTAACCAGCCAGCTGGGCACTACAGTGAGAAGGTGACAGGCCAGGCATTTTTAAACCATTAGGGCCTCTTTTCACACTCAGAAACCCGCTCCGTGGGTCTTCATCCAGACTGTGTCTGAGGCACGGCTGACCTGGCTTTCACCTTCTGTGCCCTTAACCTGGCTTCCCATTTACTGTAACTTCATTCCCCCCAGATCCTGAGCTCTATCCACCCGATAACTTCACCTGGACTCCGGATTCCTTCTCCTGGCTGATGATGGTTGTCCTGGGAGCTTCCCTGCCTCCCTCAATCCCCGAGAATACAAAGCAAAAGATACGGAGAAGGGGTTTGAAATTCTCGTTCCTGAGGGTCTGACAGGTTGAGACAGACATTCCCACCTAGAGAGAGAGCATATGGGCAAAGTTAAAAAAAAAAAAAAAAGGTGAATGCAGGGGCACCTGGGAGACTCAGTCAGTTGAGCGTCCAACTCTTGGTTTCAGTTCAGGTCATGATCCCAGGGTTGTGGGATCGAGCCCTGTGTCGGCCTCTGCACCGACAGCATGGAGTCAGTTTGAGATTCTTTCTCTCTCTGCTCCTTTCCCGCTCTTTCTCTTCCTCTCTCTCTCTCTCTCTCTCTCTGTCTCTAAAGTAAAAAAAGAAAAGAAAAGAAAGAAATAACGAAGGCGGGAGTAGATGGCAAGGCCCACACAACATTTCTGGTGGGTGTCCGTGTAACAGAGGCTTACCAGGGAGAGCCATGATGCTCTCAGGTCAGGATGCCATGACCAGCCTTGCCGGGCCCTGCTGGCCCCAGTCCCTCCGATCACCTGGCAGCCTCACGCTTTGAGAAGGTCCCAAGGCTCTCACGATGAAAACGCGTGACCGTAACAACTCCTGCGATTCATGTGTCTCCTCCGTAAACTGAGCTCTGTGCCTGGTGACATTAGGTGCGTCTAACGCCACACTGAGAATAGATTAAGTCGAACGGTCGTGCGGTCCTTTGCAAGGATACCCCGTTTCTGTGGTGTCGTAGATGTTTTGGTTGGGTCTCATTTTTAAGCGGCCTTAGCCAAAAACATCTTCTTGCAGAACAGCCGACTCACTTCAGTATTTCACTTTGGACAGTTGCTTGACTTCGTTTAGCACCCCGTGCCGGAGCCCGGTCTCCCCAGGCCCCGCACGCTTCCCTCCCGTTAGCGTCAGCGGGAGCCTCGGCAGACAGATTGAGGCCAAGGGAAGGTGGACCCCGACGGCTGCACTGTGGGGGCAGCGAGCCTCGCAGAGCAGAAAGCTGGCGCATGGGGACAGCCGTCAATGATGCCTTGCGAGCCATATGCCGCCTTAGATTGTATTTACATTGAGACATACGACAGCTTGTTATCAAACAAGGCAAGACACAATACTCAGCGGTAGGAGACCGCAGCCACAGTGAGCCTCAGAGTCTGCTCCCCCCACCTGCTGTTGCCTGGGCGTTTAAGCTGGCAGAAATCCTGATCAG
Organism: Puma concolor; assembly: GCF_028749965.1. NCBI lineage: Eukaryota > Metazoa > Chordata > Mammalia > Carnivora > Felidae > Puma > Puma concolor. Next base: position 13,723,503 of record NC_141677.1, read on the forward strand.
GTCAGTGTAGGGAAATGTGACAATGTCTGTGTTGGGCGCCGATGGACGGACGTGGGGAGGCTCTCCCTACACTCCGAAGCTCGGAGGTATTTGCATTTCTGCTGCCTGGCTCGATGATTCCTCCAGGAGCTGGTTGATGTCCTCAGGCCTACCCCGGTGTACCCTCAAGGGCTTTTCTGGTTAAGGGCCTTCCAAAGACGCAGTCCTGGAGGGGGGCCGCCTCGAGACCCGTCTGTGAAAATATGCGGCTGAGGCAGTGCAGCGGAAGCTGACTTGGAGCCCAGCGGGTGTCTGTGCAGGGCCTGGCCGGCTCCTTTCGGGGGGTCGGGTGGGGGGTGGGCCGCCACCCAGTGGGAACCTGACAACACAATGCACAGTTGTGTTGGCGGTTGGGGCGCAGGCGTGGTTCTGCATTGTTGCTCCGCCTGGATCAGTGTTTTGTGACTGTGGGGGGCTCTCTCCCGTTACAAGTTGTGCAGAGCTGAGGTCCCAGCTCAGATTCCACCATGGCCCAGGAGAGAGAGAGGAAAGCCCCCTCTCTCGGCTGGAAGGCAGACAGGGAGAGGACATAAAGAGGGAGTCCCTTTGCCTGTGGCCTGGCCTCACCCACCTGCAATCCACACGGATTCGGGTAAGAGCTCCCATCTCACTAAACTCCCACTGGCAGGAAGGTGTCGGGATGTTCTCGCATGTTAGGGGAGAACCTTTTGGGGGAAAAGGTGGCGTTGGAAATTCAGGCTAGAGACTCCATAGAGAGCTTTTCTGGAATTCCTTAATGGGAGGAGTCTCATGTTTAGGCTGGTTATCCCTGGGAACCAAAGAACCTGGCCGAAGTCTGATGAGTTTAATGCAGTTATCTAATGAAGGAGCCAGACTCCAGGGATTTTTAGGACCCACTTTGCACCTGAGACCCTGCGTGTCAGTCAGGGGGTGAGTGCAAGCTCTGTCTCCTTGGACACCTGAGTTTAAGTCCCATCTGCCAGTTTTTTTGCTTGCTGTGCGGCCTGGGGCAAGTCACTTAACCTCTCTGCACCTCCATCTCCTTAGCCCTAAAACAGACAGTTGGTACGAGAAGTCGTCTGGTTCACAGTAGATGCTCAGTAAATGGTGGTTGTGCTCCCTCCCTCTCCTTCTCTGAGTTGGCAAAGGCACATGGGCAACACGGTCCCTTCTTCTCTCAAGTGCACTCAACCACGGACCCAAGCGTCCTTCCCATCCCAGCAGGAGAGGATCTTCGGAGATAGTGTAATTCAGATGGAAGGCACCGTGTCTCTCCAAGGATAGGTGTTCTCTCTCTACTGGGCCCGCTGCGAGTCCACGTCCTCTGTTGGTGCCCGTGACCCTCACACCCTCCACGGGGGGGCTGACTCGTTTGCAGGTGGCCGAGCTGGGTGGTCTCTAGGCTTGCCTGGCACATGGCTTTGTCAGGTGCCCATCATCACGCCTGACGCCCCTGCTTGGCATGTAACTTCCTCCCGCCCCCGCCCCCCTCCAGTGCCTGCCCCCGGTTCACCAGACAGGCAGTGAAAGAAGGTGGAGAGAAAGAGAGTTTCCAGTCTCCCTGACCTCGGTTAAAATCTCCACTCTGCTGGTGGTTAGCTGTGCAACGTTAGGCATGTCCCTGAACTCCCGAGTCCCAGAATCCTAGTCTGCAAAGCAGGATATTAATTCCTTCTTGGCAGGAGTGTTGTAAATATCAAAGGCAGCGAAGTATCTGGCACACGGGAGGCATTTGATAATAATATCCTTGTTATTCAGAGCAACGTTCTCATGCCCTTAAATCATTCTCTTTAAATAATGAGAACAGCGGTTCCCAAAGTGTGGCTCCTGGGACAGCGGCCTCAGCAGCTCCTCTGGGGCTTAGGAGATGTGGATCCCGGGCCCCACCCAGGACTACAGATTCAGAAGTCCTGGGGGCAGCCTCCACAATCTGTTTTCACACAGCCTCCAGGGGATTCCGAATGCACCACGGAGCTGGAGAACCTCTGAATTGGAAATATTTTTCAAAACCTCACCGCTCAAGGTCAATTCTTTTGCTTGTTCCCGGATGTGATTTGGGAGGGTTTCCAAACTCACGGCCACGGAGGCTGGTGCAGATACCTGTGGCCTGGGCTGCGTAAACGGCCTGCCTGAATGCAAGAGAAGGCTCCAGAACCCTTGAGCTGGGCCTCCTCCCGCTCCGACAAGGGCCTTTGATCAGTGTTCCCGACCTGGCTTACTACCACCCCCTCCCGTGACCAGGAGGGCCGTTCTTTCTTCCCTGGGAGCAGAAGGGTGCAATGCAGACCCCGTGCTGAGCTGTGCTCCAGCCCACGCGAAGGTACTTCCTCCTTGCAGGGCAAGGGCTGGCCAGGGCCTTGCGGACAGCTACGCCCGTGATTACTCAGGTATGCGGTGGCAAGGTACTTCTTGAAGGGACGCTGCCAACGCGGCCAGACCAGCGCTTTGCCTGAGCCCAGACGGTGTTATTAGTACCGTATGGCGGCTCTAATTTTAGGGGAAGCCTGATGCCTTGGTGTTGTCGTATTCTGTCAAGCAGTCTTCCAAAGGATGTGCTCATTTCTTTCATGTGGTTTCTTCGCCCGCTCACCGAATTATTGAATGGGGCCACATCCAAGCAACTAAAGCAAATAGCCCTGACTCCGGATTCCATGACCCGCCATGGTTCCTGGGGGCCTCCGAGGTGCCGGGGACTGCGCAAGGGGCCACGAAGCGTTTGGCGTCCGGGACGGCTTCGGTTCTGAGAACAGAGCGTTGCCAACAGCTGCGCAGAGTCCTTCAAGGCCCCAGATCTTCGCTGTCATAAATGGACGCGGCCCCAGTGTGAGCGCTCCACGTTTCACTTCTCTTTGCAGACGTGGTGTGACCTTGCGGTGAGGTGGATCCGGGTTCGAAACTGGCCCTGCCACTCACTAGCTGTGTGACCTGGGGAAAGTTACTTAGCGTCTCTGAGCCTCAGTGCCCTTATCTCTCCAGTCGGTCAGAACCCTTGCAGGGCTGCTGGGGATAGGCAAGAGATCTCTAGGGAAGGTGCCTTGGAAAAGGCGATCCATCTCATCCTATGGCAACGTGACTTGGAAGGCACTGTTTCAAAATCTGAGCGGAAGGAAGAAAGAAGGCTTGCGGAAGTAGAAAGCAGAGGTCCTTCCAGGAATGTCTGGGCTTCCTGTTTCATTGTCCTTCACCACGTGCCCCTCTGGTGAGTCCCCTAGGGTGCTCCTTCTGGACACCGGCTGAGGGACGTGTGCCCAGAACCGGGCCCTTGAGCCGTGGTCCAGCCTGTCAGCCGACCCATGGGGCTGACTCAGGACGCTGGCGCGCTTGGTTGCCTGCTTTCCTCTTCGAGACATTTGTCTGGAACCACTTGACTGGCTAGCGGAGCAGAGGGTTCGAAGAACTTGTTCTTGACTTTTCACCGCGACCTCATAGTCAGCTCGCCTGAGCCCTGTGGGGAGGACAGAGCTCTCCAGAGGAAAGGACAGGTGAGACAATGTCTAGAGAGTTCTACGCAGGAGGAAGGTGCCGGAACAGAGCTGCGCTGCGGGGGCTGGGGGCTCCCACACAGGACTGGCCTGGGGCGGGGGGGGGGGGGGGGGGGGGTTGGGTTGTCCCCTGGGGTGCTCAGCGAATCAGGTGTTTTGAATGCAGAGTTAGTAATCAGTAAACTCATCCAGACAGGCTGGTTTTAACTGGGAAGCAGAACAGGAGCAAACACGTGGATTCTTTTCAGCATGCGGACAGTTTTTAAAACTTGCGTGGACGCTTTCTGTGCATGATTTTTATTGTGGTAAAATACACTTAACATCAGATGTACCATTTGAACCATTTTTTAAAAAGCTTTTTTTTTTAACATTTATTTTTGAGAGACAGAGAGCAAGCGGGGGAGGGGCAGACAGGGAGGGAGACACCGAATCTGCAGCAGGCTCCAGGCTCCGAGCTGTCAGCACAGAGCCCGACATGGGGCTCGAACCCACACACCGTGAGATCGTGACTTGAGCCGAAGTCAGACGCTTAACCAACTAGGCTTCCCGGGAGCCCCTTATTTGAACCATTTTGAAGCGTGCAGTTCAGTGGCCTCAGGGGCATTCATATTGCTGTGCTGCTATTACCCACTCCATCTCCAGAAATTTCTCATCTTCCCAAACTGAAAACTCTGCCCCCATGAACTACTAACCCCCCGCCTGCCTCCTCCCAACCCCTGGTAAGCACCATTTACTCCACTAAAACTTTTGTAGAAACCAAAGGAGGCTTCTAGAAGATAATAGAAGGTGCTTCAAATATCCAATTCCTTCAATAGTATATTTAAGAACTCTGTCTTCTTGGGGCATCTGGGTGGCTCAGTTGGTTAAGCGTCCGACTTCGGCTCTGGTCATGATCTTGCGGATCTTTTCGAACCCTGCGGAACCTGGAGCCTGCTTCGGATTCTGTGTCTCCTTCTCTCTCTGCCCCTCCCCACTCATGCTCTGTCTCTCTCGCTCTCAAAAATAAATAAACATTAAATAATAATAATAATGAGTCCTTTTTAAAAAAAATTTTTTTAAATGTTTATTTATTTTTAAAGGAGAGAGAGAGACAGAGCACAAGTGGGGGAGGGGCAGAGAGCGAGGGAGACACGGAATCCGAAGCAGGCTCCAGGCTCCAAGCTGTCAGCACAGAGCCCGACGTGGGGCTCGAATTCACGGATCACGAGATCACGACCAGAGCCGAAGTCGGCGGCGTAACCGACTGAGCCACCCAGGTGCCCCGAACTCCGTCTTCTTAACATAGGAACTCTGATCCCTCAGACGGAGGCACAAAACAAAGCCTTGAACGTTCGTGGAAATGTTTTGCCCCCCTCGGAACAACCGTGGATGCCTTTTGCTTTGCTCTTGCTGAAAAGAGCAGTATGCTGTTTACAAAAGAACACTTGCGAAGAAGAAAGACTTGGAACGGACCACCGTCTTCCTGAGTTGTTGACAGCTGTTATTCAGTGGAAATCTCAGTGGAAACCAAAGAAATATCGAAGCATTGTTTCAACGTGAACATTTGAAGTGGCTTCCTTCCAAAGCTTGGCTGGTTTAGGTACCTGGGATCTGCGGCCAAAGCCTCCCGCACCGTCTTGATTTCTCCCCTATAGCTATTGTTGATGCAGCTGTGGAAAAGTCTGGTGTGCATCCTGAATCTGCGATCGCCTCCACTGGCGGGGAGTCACAGCTTTCTAGGCTATGTCACCGTCTCTTCCACGATCGTTGGCCTCTCTGTGTGCAGGCGTTCGGGGTCTTGAGGAAAAGCCAGATTTTCCATTGTTGGGAAGGTTGGCAAGGCTTTCTCAGAATCCCAGGGGGTGTGGTGGCCAACGTGGATTTCGGTGGAAAACCCCCACAGTAGGAAGGTAGGAGGAATCTGGGGCATCTAAGAGAAGCTGACGGACCCCTCCCCGTCCCCCCACCCAGCCCTGCATATCATTGGTTTTCTTTTCTTTTTAAATATGTGACGGGGGCACCTGGGTGGCTCAGTCGGTTGAGCGTCTGACTTCGGCTCAGGTCACGATCTCATAGTTCATGAGTTCAAGCCCCGCGTCGGGCTCTGTGCTGACAGCTCAGAGCCTGGAGCCCGCTTCGGATTCTGTGTCCCCCTCTCTCTGTGCCCCTCCCCTGCTCATGCTCTCCCTGCCTCTCAAGAATAAATAAATAAAAATAAAAGTTGTGGCGTGCGACTTGGGCTCTTGGAGCCCTGGGCACCATGTCACCGACCTGCTCACCTAGCCTGGATGCTGACTCACCGTGTGCCCTGCTGAGTCATTTCATGTTTGGTTTTGTATTGTTTTTCCCACCAATAAAATGGGGATCATAACACCCATCCCGGTTTTAAGACTCAGAGGAGAAAACATATGTGAAAGTGATTGGAAAGTCATAAAGCGCTTTCCAGGCGAGGTGTGGCGGGCCTTTCGGGGAGTGGGGTGTGGGTTGGGGGTGCCGAGCCCCTCGGCCCTCTGGCTGTACGTGCCTCCGGCAGGTGTTCTCATTGCCCAAGCCGGCCAGGACGAATGACACCACGAGCGGGGAAGCGCCGTGAGGGAGGGCGGGCGGTGAGGGCCCCACGGCATTAACTGAGAGGACTCAACACGCATCCTGGGCGAAGGGCTCCCGTAATATTCTCACTGCAGTCATCCGCTTCAAATGCCGCTTCCTCCAGGATGTCCTCTCTCTTCGGTCCATGGAGGCAGCCTCCCAGGGGCAAGGACATCATTGTGTTAGATGTTACCTCTCGGCTTCCTGATTTGTTGCCGTCGTCGGGTGTGTAATCTTTGCAAGCCCTTTTCACCTGGGCTTTATCACGAAACTCCTTGATCACAGTCACGTGCTCAAACCCAGCAACCTTGGGGCTGAGTTCTTTGAGCTCATGTTTACTTACGTCACCACACTGAGCCATGGGTGTATAGCATTGGAACAAGGACACTTGACCAAGTGGTTTGGATGTGGAATCTGGGGTGGGTGAGCGGCATGTAATTCTGTGTTTTAAGTAAGCATGTTACACAGAGACTTTTGTCCTGTAGATACTGGTTTCATGACATACCTGAGGGTCGCTGTGCAGGAGCGTCGGGCCAGCCTGGAGTGATCTCGTCTCAGAAGGCAGGAGGCTGGGGGCTAGGAGTCCTGGGTACCCAGGGGAGAGGGGCCGCCGTCTGGGTAAGGGTGGGCCAGCCTGGGCTGTGGGTCCCTCTCCTGGGCAAGGGAAGGCCATGGCGCAAGGAAAATTCTGAAACACCAAGAGGAGGCTTGGGGCTGACCGTGGACCTAAGGAAGATATGGGAAAGAGCTTGGCAACTGGCCGAGAGGGTTCTGGAGGCATTAGCTGGGGCCACTGTGTGTGTGTGTGTGTGTGTGTGTGTGTGTGTGTGTGTGTGATTGGGGTGGGTAGGGGCAGGGAGGGAGGAAGGGAGCCTTGTACTCAGGACAGTAGCAGGACCCACAGTCCCCAGGAGACGGTTGGGAGAGAACCAGTTTGGGCAGATGTCAGCCGGAGTGTGAGGATGTGGTTATAGGGTCCTTGAAACCTGTGGAGCTCACTCCCCCTTCTGATGCTCAGGCCCCCCCTTTAAAATGGCCCAAGTGAATAGTCAGAGACCCCGTGTCTGGTACTCCTAGGGACAGGATAGCCCTATTGGATCCATTCTTTCTTTTTCCACTGGATTCTGTTCGAGGCACAACTTACGCACAATAAAACATGCACATACGCGCAGCTCCGTAAATGCACAGCTCAGTAAACAGTCCTGTTCGCATCCACCCCCAGAACCACCTCCCAGATCAAGATGGAGAGTATTTTCACCAAGCCAGCCAGCTTCTTCATACGCCTTTCCAGGAAGCAACCCCACTACCCACCCAAGGGCCATTACTTCTCTGCCTCTGATCACCTTAGATTAGTTTCGCCTGTTTTTGAAATGTGCGTAACTGGGATCATTTGTCACCTCGTTTGTGCCCAGCTGGTGTATCCGCTCAGACGGCCCAGCCCCTCACTTCGTTGAGCCTCCTCTGGGCTGCACGCCTCTGCTCCACCCCCGTCTCAACTCCCTTCCCAGGGAGTCTGTTTCCTGGCACCACCCCCCCAGCCCTGCTCTTCATCCCCCCCCCCGCCCCGCCCAGTCCTTGCTCACCTCCATGGTGGAAGGAGTGCCATGACCCCTGGGAGAGCTCAGCGTTGATGCGCTGCTGATGGCGACCCCCTGCTGAGCGGGGCTGCAAGGGCAGGGGGAGTCGGCTCTTCTTAGCTCCGTAAAGGGGAAGGCTGTGGCCTGCGGTTTGGAGAGGCAGGCTGGCGATGAACTTGAACACGAGCTCTTTGACCTGGAGAAAGTCGTTCGACCTTTCTGGGCCTTAGTTTCCTCTTTCCCAAAATGAAGGAGGCGTCAGAGGCTCTTTGAAGCTCCTTGCGGGGGGGGGGGGGGGGTGCCTGGGTGGCTCAGTCAGTTAAGCCTCTGACTCTTGGTTTCGGCTCAGGTCGTGATCTCATAGTTTGTGGGATCAAGCCCCGGGTTGGGCTCTGTGCTGACAGTGCAGAGCCTGCTTGGGATTCTCTCTCTCTATCTCATGCTTCTCTCCCCCCCCCGCCTCAAAAATAAATAAATAAACCTAAAAAACAATAAAGTTCCTTAGTCCGTGATCCAAGAATCCAGAGTGCATGATTCTGAATCTTCCCTACATGGGTTCGTCCATACATCTTCTGTGGGTATGTTGTTCCCAAGTGAAGCTTCAACGGAACACGCATGCGTGTGTGTGTGTGTGTGTGTGTGTGTGTGCCCCATCTTGCAGTTCAATATTCCTGCAGACCTAATTCGTTTTATACCCTGGGTTTGAAAAAAGCCATCCCAACAGCAGGGATTCTAGCCCGGTGGACGGCTGGCCTCCTTGTACTGATTGATGAGGGGCTTTTTTTTCTCCCAGCTGACCTCGGGGGCTTGCCCCTACCCTCAGGCAAAGGGCTATGTGGTGGTCCTATCTATAGAAGTTTCCAGAAATGGATGAAAGGACAGTTCTGTTCGGAGAGTATTTTGATGTCTTGGTTCAGCAGTCTTAGAAGGTCTTTAGGCTCCAAAAAAAAATCTGTATTTTGGGATTCAGTTCAAAATGGGGCTCTCGGGTTCCCTGGTGAGGCTGTCTAAGGGGGATTCAACCATCAGCGGCGGGCCAGCTCCTGGGCTGCCGGGCTCAGCTTCCCATCTGTGAAATGGGCGAACACTCCTTGTTTTATCTTGCAGGATTGTTGTCAGCATCTGACACAATAGCCCGGAGACAATAGATACACAGCCCGGAGAAAAGGCATCGTTCCAGTGAGTCTTAGGTGTAGGCCAGTACACCTTGGGTTTGGTCAAGGGTTCAGCTGGGTAGCAAACTGACTCTGGTTTTCGTGTCCTTGTTCGATCAGAGCCCAGGGCCTTCAGAGGGTTCCTTCAGTTCTTCTCCCGACCTTTCTGCCTTTTCTTATCTCTGCTCTTCTTCCCCTGTACACGTGAGCTTTTATTGCTACCAGCTGGCTTGGGATATTTAGAAGCGTGGTGTATTATAGCTAGGTAAGGACTTAGATTGCTTCCGTGAGAGCAGCCCAGAGAGGCTGAATCGCCTGCCCCAGGCCCCTGGACCTTGGGCCTCTGATTCGCCTTTGCATTAGCTCTTTCAGTCTGCTGCCTCTGACCGCTCTAACTCGTTTAAGTGGGTTGGCTTTGTCTTCGGCTCTTTGAGGACCCGGGCTAAGCCTCACACAGGTACTCAATGTTTATCTTTGATCAGATTGGACAGTTAATAAATATTTGTTTCAGTTAATGGAAGTCTGAAGGAATAGATACATCGTGCAGCGTGTTCTTGCCTGAGAATTATTTGTGACTACGCCTAGCCTTGGTCCCAAGGTATGGAAACCTCTTAACACCCACCCCCTCTTTCCTGGCGGTGCCTTCTGCCCTTATTTGTAGCTGAGATGGTCACGGCCAATGTGCAGTGGAGGCGAAGGGGTTAATCTCTGTCCCTCAGTCTTCTTCCTTTGCCTCTTGCGCTCCGAACATCCTTGAAACGTTACCTGCAAGTTACTGGAGCTTTAAATCGAAATGTCAACCCTCTCTCCGTTCCCACTTACTGCACCGGCCCTCACAGGACACAATGTGCTGCTTTAACAGGGGGTGACATCCTTCCTAATACGTCTTCTGTGGGTGACTTCTCCCGTGTGGCATCTGCTGCACGGACAACGGGCTCGCGGATAATAAGCGCTCGGATCTCACCCTTCCATGATGTCATTTGGTTCCCAGCTTCTGAAACTCAGAATCGAGACATAAGCCCAACGTGAGGGGAGTTTTTCTGAGTTCAGCATGACCTCCAGGTTCTTGGTGAACACACGGAGGCCCAGGGGCCTCATGGCGCTGGGTCACTGGCTGAAGCCGAAGCCAACAGCATTTCTGTGGAGGAGGTAGGGCTGTGGGTGACATCCTCTTTCCGGAAGACTGAATTCTGGGGGACCCCTTTCTGTTTCCAGCGTGGGGTTGTGTCTGCACTGCTCAGCTGCTTCTGTGCGAGCTGATCAGCTTAGCCCGACAGCTCCTGGCGTTGGACAGGAAGATGGTGTTTTGGGACCCGCTTCCCAGCTCTGCCTGCAGCTGCATGGCACCAAATGGCCATGTTCGTTCATAATTTGAGCCCAGTTAACTCTGTCTTCATAGATCCGGGCTCGACATGGTAGTGTTCGTTTGCTTAAAATAGAGACACAATCCCGAACCCAGAGGAAACTGACAAGGGCTATTTCACAGCCTCCTTTAAAAGATCTGGGGTTGCCCTTCAGATAGCGAGGTAATTTATAAACGTTCCCCCTAAACTTGTTTCCAGAAACAGTGGAGCATTTTCATGGTCACGGTTCAGATGTGGCGCTTTCCCCCACAGAGGAACGATCTAACAACTTCTCTGGCTCTCTGAGGTCCCCTCCCTGGACTGGAAGGGGCCTTGTCTCCAGGAACAGTAATAACATCGAACATTCCAGGTGAAGCTGGGGCTGTCCATCTCCTCTGTGTTCCTGGACATCTAAGAGGTCATAGGCAGCAGGAAAGAGAAAGGAGCCCTAAGTTGAGTCGGGGTCCACCTACCCTGCCCCCGTCTAGGCTGCTGACCCTCAGCAGAGGGCTCCATGCATTAACTGGGGTGTGGCCTTGGGTCCCTATGCCATGGAGCTGGTGAGGGTGGTTGGTCATAGCAGGCTCCACCGTCCTTCCTATACCCCACTCAGCCTGTCCCTTTCAGGGGCCCCACATCCCACATCCTTGGGACATGGCCTCATATCCAGAGATGTCACTCTGGGAGAGTTCAGGATGTTTAACCAGCCACCCCAGCCTCCCTCTGCTTCTCAGTAGGGCCTCACTTGGTCTCCTTCCATCTCCTTCCATTTATGACCAATGGGATCCTCTCAGGATGCTTGCTGTTCCATGTGTCTCATTCGGTTTGGGCTTCTAAAACAAACTATGGTAGACTGGGGAGGTTAAACGGCAGAGATTTATTTCTTATGGTTGGAGAGTCCAAGGTCAAGGCACCAGCAGGTTCAGTGTCTGGTGAGGACGGGCTTCCTGGTTCATAGTTGGCCAACTTCTTGCTGTGTCCTCATATGGCAGAGAGAGAGGGAGCAAACTCTTGTGTCTCAGGGCACTAATCCTATGCGTGGGGGCCCCACCCTCATGATGTAATCACCTTCCAAAGGCTGCACCTCCTAACACCACCACACTGGGGATTAGGGTTTCAATATATGAACTTTGTTGGGAGCACAAACATTCAGTATATAGGAATATACTCTCTACTTCAGAGAGGGTGATGTGGGGCACAGAAAGGGCAGTAATCATTAGGGATTGCCCCTAACAGAGGCTGTTTGCTCTGAGCCATGGGAAGGTAGCCAAGGATACCAATTCGGTCAAGGGACAGCTAAATACAATCCCAACGGCTGTTGCCTGGCCCGTTGACTGTTTTTGAGGGCTGGCATAATGCTGGCCCAACCCTGGGTGGATGGGCATGCCCTTGGGGGTACTTAGTAGGTATTCTTTATTTAGACTTTTCTGTGACCATCCTCAGGTCAGAGGTTTCCTGGAATAGTCTAGGTGGGCATCTGTACATTCCTTCATATGTTCAAAAAACACTTATTAAATAATTGCAGTGTGCTAGGCTCTTGGGAAACAAGATGGAAAATAAATGCGGTCCCAGCCTTCATATAACTCAGTCTTAAAGAGACTATAGGTGAGGAAACAGGTGTATTAGCTAGCTATCACTGTGTAACAAAAAAACCCTGCAAAACCATTAGGAGCGTTTAAGAATAAACATCTATTTTCATAGATTTGTGGGTTAACTGGATGGTTCAGTTTCAGGCTGTAGGTCTGTGAGCATTGGTTGAGCTGATTTTATTCCAAGGTGGCCCATCCCAGGTCCCAGGCTAAGGGGCCACAATGACCTGGCACTAGACTCTTCTATCGATAATGACAGGGCTACGAAAGAGCAAGTGGAAACATGCAAAACTCTCAAGACCCAGGCCTGGAGTTGGCACAATGGCTCCTCTGTCCATATGCCCGTGGCCAACACAAAGCCACACCGCTAAGCCTGAAGCCAAGGGGCGGGGAAGAGCTTTCCCGAATGGCGAGGCTACATGTATGGAAGGGAAGAATGGGGCTGATAATGCAATCCACCACACCACGGGCAGCTCCCTTAGGTGCTGACCGCTGGGGGAGCATGAAGGGGCCTGGGGGGCTGGCAGTGGTTGGGGTACTAAAACAGGGCAGCGGGGGGGGGGATGGGAGGGGGCACAGGTCAGTACAGCCGTGAACTGCATTAGTTTTCTGGGCTGGAGAAAGCAGGTGTTCCAAGCAGGGCCTGTGAAGGTGCTGGTTCCTGGCTTTGTGGCCTCTGTGTGCCCATGGCTATGCCAGCTCCAGCATCCGGAGAGTGCATGGGCACGAGTTTGGCCACATTCTCCGGGGCCTTGGTATGTTGCACGGGGTGGGGAGCACTGAGGCTCTGCTTGTCCTGTTCTTGCTCCCAGAAGGGCAGGCCCCTCTCTCTGGCCTAGGCCAGCCCACCGTCTGATGTCTAAGCTCTGAGCATAGCCCAGGACATGGCAGGTGCAGCCAGCCATGCATCCAGGGAGGCACTTCCCCCAAGCCCTTTGGCAGTGTTGGGCCCCTCTGAGTGTGGCGCTAGAGGCTTCCTTCCCTTCCCGCACGTCTCCCCTTTGGGCCCATGGAGCCACGCACTCAGCATTCTCCGGAACCCAGCCGCGTCTCTGCCAGCCTCCTGGCTCGGGCCCCCCTCCTCTTTGCCCTGACTATTCTGAGAGCCTCCCAATCGGTCCCTCTGCTCCCACCCTTGTCCCCCCTCTGTTTCTTCTTGACACAGCACCCATCCCAACCCGTAGCTCAGGGCACGTCACTCCCTACTTCCCTCTTCTGCGGCTTCCCATTGCGCCGAGGGGAGAAACCTCCACCTTTTAGGGTGGCCTCTGGGAAGTCGAGGCTCTTGGAAAACGACACTCGGGCATTATTTGCCTCTTTCCCCGGTGCTGTCTCACGGGTGTCTGGTGGATTCCCACGGGCTTCACCAGAGAGCTGCACCACGATTTCAGAAGTAGAAATGAGAACTCGGTCCCGAAGCCAGGCACCGAGGGGATGCACAAACCCGTGAAACAGGACCACTCTCGCCGCCGCTGCGTCCTCTCTCGTGAAAACGTGGTATTTATGTCAGCATGCAGGAAGTTTATTATTGCTATTTTTAAGTGAACGAACAGGTTTTAAAACTGCTTCGGTTTCCTTTCTAAGACAGGGCATTTGAAAGACGGAACCCACGTGAGCGGAAGCCCTCCGGAGGTTTCCATAATAGACATTTTCAAGGGTGGTAAAGGGTTCCCGAGACCAAACAGTTTGAGGACCGTGGCTACAGAGTATTGCTGAAACTTAACTTGTCTAGGTCTGTTGAGAAGATTATATGCAAACATGAGTGCAGGGCACTGGGTACGTAGCAAGCGCTCAGCGAGTGCTCGCTAATATCACGGCTATGTAACAACGGTACTGTACGGCTGTATTTTAATTCAAAACAACAACAGTAATGAAAGAAACATTGATTTGAAGTCTACGAGGAAGGGAGGAAGAATTTGCTCTGTATGTGCGTTACGAGGGAGACGGGGAGTTAGAAGAGGTGGCTTCTCTGGGGTAGGGTTGAAGCCCCCGCTGAAAAGGCTGAAGGTGGGTTTTCTCAGCTGGGCTCGTGGCTGGCCATGAGGGGGCCCGGCCTCCGCCCGTCTGTGGTAGGTGGGACCTGAAGTGCTTGCCCAGCCCACGCCTTTGGGGGACCAAGAGTGGGGTGATGGGACTTGGCTTCACTGGACAGCGCTCTCGCGACGGCATCCAAAAGGCCAAACACAAAGAAAATGCTGGCTTCGTCCAGGACGGAGCAAATCTGTTGCCTCTGCCTTTGCTGGCGGCTCCCTGCTGTCTCATTTCGGAGTAACTGCTCATTTGGCTGGTAGAGTGAAACTAAGAGACAGGTTTGACCTTGGTATATTTATAGCCAGGAAGTAGGAAAGTATCATGAGTAAAACCAGACCAGGGAAACCATACGAACTCCCCTGGGGAACAGCAGCGTTTGTGTGAATGTGTGAGTATGTGTGTCTGAGACAGAAAGAGAGAGAGAGAGAGAGAGAGAGAGAGAGAGAGAATATGTTTGCGCATGAACCATTTGGTCAAAGGCTTGATTATTTCTTTTTTAGTTTTTTTTTTAATTTTTTTTTCAATGTTTATTTATTTTTGGGACAGAGAGAGACAGAGCATGAACGGGCGAGGGGCAGAGAGAGAGGGAGACACAGAATCCAAAGCAGGCTCCAGGCTCTGAGCCGTCAGCACAGAGCCCGACGTGGGGCTGGAACCCACGAGCCACGAGACCATGACCTGAGCTGAAGTTGGACACTTAACCAACTGAGCCATCCAGACACCCCAAGAGGCTTGCTTCTTAAATATAACTTCCACTGTCTGAAAACTTCATTTAGGCTAAATCTCTCATTTTTCAGCATGAGATAGCAAGGTTGTGAATGTATTGCCTTGATGTCATTTACCTGACCACTAAAAACTTCTATAAATAAATTAGATAGTATTTATTTTTAGTTGGAGAAATTGAGTTCTGAGGGCTTTTTTCATCCTCTTCCATTATTTATATAAATTATGATCATTATACGTATATGGTCACACATATACCTCAGCACTTCCTTTCCACTTTTTTTTTTTTACTTTTTTTTTTTTTTTTACTTTTTTTTCCAACTTTTATTTTTTATTTTTGGGACAGAGAGAGACAGAGCATGAACGGGGGAGGGGCAGAGAGAGAGGGAGACACAGAATCGGAAACAGGCTCCAGGCTCCGAGCCATCAGCCCAGAGCCCGACGCGGGGCTCGAACCCACGGACCGCGAGATGGTGACCTGGCTGAAGTCGGACGCTCAACCGACTGCGCCACCCAGGCGCCCCAAGGCTTGATTATTTCTAGAAGGAAGCCTGATCGGCTCGCTCAACTTGACGACCAGAACTTCTTTCCTTGTCTGAACTTAGTTTCCCCAGCTGTAAAATGGGAGCACTGCCTGTGTCCCTGCTGTCCCTCTAAGGCACACGGCGGCAGAAGTCACATAACTATAAACCGTGACAGACATGAGGTGATCTAGAAGGCATTTGTCCCCTCTCCAATCCGGTAAGAAAAAAGCCACAGCGTTGCTGGCTGAGGAGGGGAAAAAAACGTCCAAACGTGAGCAGTTCAACTATCCGTGGCATCCTCAAACTTCGTGCAAGTTGCCCTTGACGCGGTGTGGCGACAGCAGAGAACAGTCAGCCCGAGGGATAAGGAGCTTCCGTCTGTCTGGCCCACGACGTCCTTGGCAACCGTGGGCCTCTCCTCAGACGGAAGCCACTTCAAGGCCTTGGGAGCCACGACCAGGGACAGCCCTGGCTGAGGGGGGGCTGATATTGGTGGAGGTACGCCTTCACATAAAGAGTTGGGCAAGAGGAGAATTGCGGAGAAGAGGAAAAGTGCTCCCCCGCCGGGGGTGCAGAACAGAGTTGTGTCCCTCACGGACACACGGGGGCCTGGCGCCCTCTCATCTTCCTTGTATATAACTATATATATCTATATATACAACTGTGTCCCTCCTTCTATATAACGACAACTGTGTCCCCTCTGGCAGCAGTGAAATAGGGGATAACATCTGTGTTAGATGACATCTGAAGGGGGTGAGCCACCGCGAAGTGACCTCAGTGCTGAGGATGACAGTTTGGCAAGATGGCAGGCCGGTAGAGGTGACCCTTGGCCTAGAGGTAGGGTGACCATACACTTTCTTACACAAGGGGGGACGCTTGTTTGGAAATGAAAGGAGGCGCTATTGGTAATGAAACTAGGCATCAGGAGAAGACGAGGACGGTCTGGGTACAGGAGACATACGGTCACCCTCTTGGAGGCCACGGGAGGCTGATGGAAGAGCTTACCCCGTGGGGTTTCCCAGGGAGGGTTGGCTAGGCCGCTTCACAAGGGTTTAGTGCACAGGGAGAAAGAGCCCCAGCATTTGTGCCTGAAGAGGGGTTGGCCAGCAGGCGTGGTCTTGAGAAACGGACAAAGGAATGTTCCTCTACAGGTGAGGGGGCCCTTTCTGGAGGTCTGGTGTGGAGACCCAAACTGCAGTCATCATCATGCCATCCATTCTTCCAGGCTTTTATACTTTCCAGAACACGCTCATAGGATCCACGATATAATCAGAAAAGCCCACCCAACCGTCCAGGAGCGGATAGGGCAGATTATCACTTGAGAGGTGAGGAACTTTGAGGAACAGATGGGCCCAAAGCCCTCAGCCTGCGGGGAGTGAATTCATCTCCCAGCATCTGGCGCAGGGAATGTTCCATCCACGACGCTACCTACCAGGAAGATGGCTAAGGTCTGAGTTTCTTCCAATGCGTTTCTACCCAACTGGTGACCTTCAAGGCAGGGCAGGAATCAGGAAGGAGAAACCCACGGGGCCACAGAACAGAGAAGCCTCTTCACGTGGAGAAGTGGAACTTGGTAGCCTGGGTGCCTGTGGGGCTAAGCTTCCACCCAGGTCTGTGTCTTTGTGGTTTTATAGGACCAGCTGCGCCCAGGGCGTGGGGACAGGCTGGATGAGGGATGCACCAAATTACCGAGCCCACCAAGGAGAGTGACCCACTGCCCCTGGAGTTTTGTGGAATGGCAGGAAGTTGGAGCTGAAAGTGGCCTGACGTTCACGTCCTCCGACGGCCTCATCTGCGACATGGAGAACCTGACGTCTGTAGTGGGAGAAGGAGGCGACGCGTGTTTGCACCTCGCTTGCGGGAGCCTCGGTTAATCCGTAAACCCCTCTGAGACAGGAAATGTGATCCGAGGTCAGCTCTGTTGTCCAAACGAGTAGGTGGGGAAGCAGGCTTCAAACCCGGTTCTCAGGCTGACTCTGAAACCCACACTCTTGGTAGCACATGGCACCCCCTCCCCCCGGGGCTTTGTCTGGAAGAGGTCAAGCCGCGCTGAAAGTATGCTGACCCCCATCTAAGTCTTTTTTAGGTCAACTCTCATTGTAAATGTTTTCTCTTTGATTTTGCAACCCTCGGCAATTAGTTACCAGGGCTGCAAAGGGAAGATAAGGTCGCAAGAGAGGAACCTCCCATCTGGCCCTAGTGAACCACGGGCAATTTCCGAGTGGCTCTCGGGCTGTCAAATGCAGTGACCCCACGAGGCGAACACTGAGGCCACACTGTAGATACGACTGGGCTTCGTTTTTCCATGATCTCAGCAGAACTGTATAAACCAGAAGCAGATCAGGTTCAGAGATGAGGGGAGGACATGGTCGCAGGTCCTAAAAGCCCACCCTCCCCAGCAGAGGGATCCACATCGGGGGTGGGGAGAACTGGGTGGGGGGGAGAGGCAGGCGGATGCAGGTGTATTCTTGCATGGCCGCCTCTGATCTGCTGTCTCCAGAGATGCTGGAATGAGGGCTGTGTTCCCAAGAAGACAGTCTTGCAAAGAGGGACGCCCCTCACGTGGGGCTGGTGGTCTCTGTAGAGAGTCTGGATCCAGCAGGAGGGGAAATTGTGCAAGCACTGAAGGGTGCAGGGGGCTGTCCTTGAGGCAAGGGTCAGCCCAGTAAGAACAAACAGGTTGTTTTGGAAACTTGTCTGGCACCCTTCCCCTCAGCCTGTGTTCAGGGCCCAGTATTTTCCGAGTCTTTCGCCTTATTTGTTGATCAGCGCTTACCACATCCTTGAGATACAGGTCAATGCAGGTGGCTGGCCATGTTCACCCCTGGGGCCGGGGTTGGGAGCTCTGATCCACACAGAGGCAAACAGAGCCCCCCCCCCCCCCCCCAGCCCTCCCGCCCCAGGGACCTCTGCTGGGCTGGTCTCTCCACCAATGACGGTTCTGTCTGTTTCCATCCGTGAGATGCTGCTTGCCTTTCAAGGCTCAGCCGAAAGTCTCTCTTCACTGCCTGCCGCCTTATCTTCTGTTTCAACCTTTCTGCGTTATGAGCATTTCAAACATTCCGCAAGCTAGGGAGCAGAGGACGACGCGCGTCACCCGTGTGTCATCCAGAATCAAGATTCTACCGCACCCGCTCCATCTCTCTCTCTCTCTGAATTTTTTTATAGCATCATGTCATTTCACTTCTGCATACTAGACTTTGCATCTCTAAAAAGTACCGGCATTTTCAGACATAGTGATATTCTGGTTCGGGGCCTAAAAAGGGCCAGTGATTCCTTGCTGTCATCCAATACCCAATCCACACGGAGATTCCAATTGTCCCAATTTTCTCCCCCCTCACAGGTGATTCTTTTGAATCACGCCTACCATGTGATTTGGTTGAGTTTCTGAAGGAACGGGGCTAGCTGTTCTGCAGAACTCCCACACATGGCTTCTACCCCCAACTTTCCATTTATGCTTGTCTTACAGCCCTTATTATAGGTGCCCTCGATTGGGCCACTGCTGTCCTGGCCCCGAGTCCCCTCCACAGCGCGAGCTTTTTGAGGGCAGGCGTGATGTATTCTCTTCATCTCCGGGCCCCTCATGCCTCCCAACGTGACGCTTTGTGCATAATAAGTGTTCCGTTGACTCTCAAAAATGTCACCGTATCTGAGCGACTTTTCTCTTTGCCACTTACAACTTAGAGTCTTAAGATTTTTGAACGCTGCCCCCCCCCCCCCCATGACCGGGAGTGACCGCCGGGTCCAGTGAGGTTCATATGCAGAGCAGAGGACAGACCAGATTACCTTTACGACTCAGCACGACTCTGCGACTTTGGGTTCCAGAATCTGGCTGATGCCAGACATCGACTTCGTCCTCTGGCTTTGTCCTGGGATTTATCAGTCTTCTCGTGGTTAAATTCCACAAGCTGGCGTGATCTGAGGAGGAAAATTAGGGCGTGATTTCTTGCCATCCCTTTTTACAGCTTGGCAAGGGACAGAAAGGTTATCCTTCCCTCCCCGTGTTGCTGTGTCTTTAGTGAGCTTGCGTGGAGCTGAGGGCCTGGAACGTTCGGGGGGTGGGGCTTCCTGCTCCTCGCCTTGCTTTCTGACCCAATTCTCTGATCTCACAACCTCGGACTTGGTTGTTTCTAGAGGTATAATCTGTATGCCGTATTGAGAGTGAGTGAGAAAATATGGCTTGGATTATGGAATTCAGCTTCGTGATTCATTTGTTCGACAAGCTTCTTTTGCGAACCTACCATGGGCCAGGCCTTGCCTGCCTGGGTTCTGGGAGTCCAAAGGTAGCCAAGGCCCACTTTACCAGCTAGGAGTTCGCTGGTTAATGAAATAGATCATTAGTGCCAAGGTAGAAGGAAGCCTGGACATTATAGAAGACAGAGAAGGGCAGCCAAGTTAGACTGCTGGAGTATGGGAGGGCTTCCTGGAGGAGGCAGTTTGTCCAATGAGTCTCAAAGGACACATCGGAATTTACTGGAAAAAGGGGAAGGGGAAGAGGGAAGAACATTCCAGATATATTTCAAGGGTGTAGAATAACATGTGGAAAGGGAAATTATATTTACCCTGTATTTTCGTTTTCTCTCTCTCTCTTTTTTACCCTATATTTTCAGAGATGCTTGTAATATCATTCACACTTCTGAAATGATTTAAAGAAAATATGCCTTGGGGTACCCGGGTGGCTCAGTCGGTTAAGCGTCCAACTCTTGGTTTCGACTCAGGTCGCAATCTCATGGTTCGTGGGTTCAAGCCCCACATCGGGTTCTGTGCTGACAGCACAGAGTCTGCTTGGGATTCTCTGTCTCTCCTTCTCTCTCTGCCCCTCCCCCATTTGTGCACTCTCTCTCTCTCTCTCTCTCAAAATAAATAAACATTAAAAAAATTTTATTTTTTATTTTATGTTTATTTATTTTTGACAGAAAGAGAGAGACAGAATGCGAGCAAATGAGGGGCAGACACACACACACACACACACACACACACACAGAATCTGAAGCAGGCTCCAGGCTCTGAGCTGTCAGCATGAGGCTTGAACTCACAAGCCATGTGATCATGACCTGAGCCAAAGTCAAATGTTTAACCGACTGAGCCACCCAGGCGCCCCAATAAATATTTTTAAAGATTAAAAAAATAGGCCTTGAGGATGTTAAATGATTTGTCCAAGGGGAGGAAGAGAAATTAGAATTAGGCCCACAGATTCTCTGAGAAGCAGGGCAGCATCCTGACTTTATTCGGTGCCCACGTTAACACCCATCTCTCCGTGAAGTCCCTCTGAAATTTTCACTCGTGCCAGTCATAGAAGGGCCGGGCCCCAGTGAGGGGGCACGCAGTGGTTGCATTCCGGAACAGAATTGCAGAGCAGAATTGCCTACGGCCTCTTCACAACATGCCCACGGTGCTCCTGGGGACCAGGAACCAAGGGCAACAAGCCTTATCTCAGAGAGTGGAAAAGTTTCTCTTCTTGAAGCAGACGCAGACTGTGTTATGCTGGCTTTCTGACAGGCTGGAAATACCAGACTACTAACCAAATAGGATTATTTGATGGTTTATGTATTCCGTGAAAACCATTGTGTTTTATTATGTATACATGAAGTGTTAGTGAATGCAGTTAATCCAGCCACGATCTTCAGGAAGACCAAGACTTTTCTTCTCTTCACGTCAGATGATTTTTAAAAAAACCTCTAGAAACTTAGAAGTGTTCCTCTAGAATAGTTCAAGGAGCTTTTGAAAATCCCCTTGACCCCTAAGTACTCGGCCCTGAAGTGATCACCATGGCAACGGGCGCTTTGAAGGCCTCCTCAGGGGAAACAACAATGACCCAGCACCCACCACGTATTAGACAGTGTTCTAGACACTTCCACACGCAGTGCTGTTTAATTTTGGATCACGCACCCTACCAGATGCAGTCATTGTTTGCCCAGTTTTTACAGGGGAGGGGACCAATATTCTGACAGGTTCAATAACTTGCCAGTTTCACAGAGTAAGGAGCGAAATGACAATTCTGACCCCGAAGTCTCCTCTTCCCTCAGCGCCATGATTACATTTCACACATGAGAGGAGGCGCCCAAGACGCAGCTCTCGGGTCTGACTCTCTGGGTTTGAACCCAGACTCCAGTAATGACTCACTCGGGACAAGTTACTTGGCCCCTTTTCCTCGACCTCCCTGGTTGTAAATGGGGAAATAATGGTGCCTTCCTCGTAGGAAGGATTCGAGGGGTCAATCCAGGTAAAATCCTCCAGATGGTGCTTGGTGCCGATAAGCACCTCATGAATGTTAACGACTCGTGTGGGGACCTTTGCTTGAAATCAAGGTTACCTTTCGCCTGGGCTCGTCTTGCTTGGGAAGAGGACAGGGTGTTGGTGCATCTTTGAGGGCTGAACAGTTAGGGAAGCGGTGGGCCATTCGGGACTGGGCTTCCTCCCGGCAGAGCCCTGGAGAGCTGGCTGGTACGCGGGGGTCCGGGAGGCCCCGAGGTTGCGGGCTGTTTCCTCCACCCTGGATCCATCCGAGGGATGAGGCACGGAAAAGCACGTGGCTTTGGAGACAAAGGCTCCTGAAAAGAACTAAAAGCTGGAAGCCTCTGTGAATTCAGCGATGCGCGATGTCCCTGCAGGTGATTTCAGGGGAATCAGAACAGGGGCAAACGTCCGCCTGCCGAGGCCGGTCAAAACCAACCCCAGAGGGTGCAAAACAAGGCTCGGGTCACAAGCTGAGTTCCCCGGGAATCAGTGGCCAGAGTGTCATTGCCTGCCGGGGAGTGGAGGAGGCCGTGCTGACCAGGGAGGACAGAGCAAGACGCCGGGTCTGGCTCGTCCACAGGGCAGGCAGACAGGACCGGGGTGGTGGCCTGTCACTAAGGTGGGAGTGGGTCCAGGCGGGGAAGTGAGGGCCACTGTTCACGTAGGAGGATCTGCCGGGCCACCTTGCAGGGGGTCAGAGAGGACCCTCCAGGGAGAAGGCCTTTCAAAGGCCAAGCCAAGGGGGAGCAGACGAGGGCAGGGCTGGACAACCGGAGGGGACTTGTGGCCTACGGCAGAGGAGGCTGGCTCGGGAGTGGTGGGTCTTTCCAGCTCTGGTGGGTGAGGAAGGGGGTCCAGGTGGGAGAGAGGCCCTACCCCGGCCCTCTCGCTGCACTCCAGTTATTTCTGCCGAGTTACCCCACCTCCCTGAATCTTGTGGGTCTCATCTGCAAAATGGAGTAAAAACGACAACTTCCTCTCCTTGTGCCTGTGAATGAAGGCTCTTGGTGCCACAAATGTTCGAGACGTGGGAGTGCTCCTCGGGGGCCCGGGGACCTCGGAGGGAGCTAGGACCTCCAGGATGCTGTGGCGGTGTAGCTGTGTGTGCCCAGGGACCAGGCAAGGCCACCCCTTCCTGGAGCTTGACTTCAGCTTAAAGGCAGCGCGAGCCCCGCGTGTGGGGTCAAGCCTGCGTTTCCCGGGAGACCTTCCAGCCTCCACCACCTGGAAACCAGGCTTTCCCGTCACGGGGCTGAGCAGTGGACTCCTCTGCAGGGCGCTCTCAGTGCCACCGAGTGTCTCCCCCGGTCTCCCCTGTCCTCGGACAAGGTAATGGTGATATACGTAGACCCCCGTGAGTGCCTCAGGCGGGTGGCTTTAATGGCTATCTTGGAGGTGACATTCCATTAGGGGTGATTGAACTTAATTTTAATGGCAGGATGACTTACGTTTTCATCATCCCCTCCCAGGCCTGAAGGTCAATGGGAAAACTTTCTCTCCTCCAGGAATGAACCCTTTGAAATCGCCGTAAGGCCACGCCAGGCTTGGTTAATGCTAAGATCCTGAATTGTAAGGGAACCCCCCTGCACCAGCGGGTTTGTTTGGCAGTGTGGGGTTCTTGGTTCGGGGACCCTGGAGCCAGGGATGGCAGAGGGTTGAAGGTTGACCCTACCACCCGCTGGCTGTGTGGCCTCGGGCAACTTACTTAACCTCTCTGTGCTTCCTCGTGTCGGTGTAAGGATTCCAGGATTGGCTGGGTGGAACACGGCTAGCGCAGTGCCTGAAACAGGGGAAATTCCCGTGCAAGTATGGGCTCCCGTAATCAGCTTTTTCGAGAAAGGGACAGAAGCAGCAGCCATTTACAGAAGGCGCGTCCGAAGCCACAATGGAACACAACGGGTGGTCGGGCTAAGGCGAGGGCTTCAGGCAGGAGCGGGTAGGTGTGGAAACGCAGATTGGGGCTGGCTGGCGAGGCTTTGGAATTAAACCCCATCCTGAATGATACACCGGCGAGTGGAGGGCTTCCCGGGAGGGAAGGCGATAGGGAAGGGGTGTTTCTGGAAGATCTGTGCTGACAGTGGGGATGGAAAGAAAGAAATATATATGAGAGCCATTAGGAAGGAAGCCTCCCCAGGAGCTTGCCGTAACTGGATGCGGGGTGGAGGAGAAGGACTTTGAGGTGCCGGGGGAGGTGACTAATAGGAGAGTGTCCTCACCAGCGCGGGGGGGGGGGGGGTGGGGGGGGGAGCTGGTCTGCAGGGCAGAGGGCGTTTGGCGTTCCGATACCAGAACCGCGTGGCCGCCCGGAGCGATGTCAGGGCTGGGGATGTGGTTCCGGGAGCCGTCTGCAGAGACGGGGGTGAGGAGAGAGAGAGGGAAGCAGAGAGGACGCAGTCCAGGTGTAGGGCAGCTTTCACAGGGTCTGAAGCTGATAAGGGAAGAGGAAATCATGAGGAAGGCCAAGAGCAGGGAGGAGGGCGGGATCATCCCCTGGGCAGGTGCAGGGGCAGCCCCCGGGGAGCTGTGCGGGAAAACAGGGCACCGGCAGGAAGGGAGGCCTCAAGGTGTCGGGCGACTCAGCAGTCTTACGAATTTCTGCAAAGTGCCAGAAATGAGAAGATCTTGCCTTCCTCAAAGGAAAGTATCAAGTATCGACAACACAGCTGGTAGTCACGGAGCCCTGTGCTTCGGCTCCCTGGGCTGCCTTCTGGAGCCCAGACCAGGTCTATGTAATTTTGAGCAGACTGGCTCTGAATTGCCCACCTGTAACCGGGGGGGGGGGGGGGGGGCGGGGACGGAGCGAGGGGCCTTTGTAGTGATGGTGCCTGGGGTCCCTCTCTGCCCCCTCGGCCCATGAGCCATCACTAAGTCATTCTGAGGACAGCGGTGGCCCTGCACCGTGTGTGTGGGCCGTGTCGCTCCCGCCCTCCCGCGAGCCCGGGGTGGTGAGAAGAACTAATGGGTGACATGAAAGCATATAGACTGCAGGCTACTTATGCAAATGTTACCACGTGAGCTTGCCATTACCATCCTGTTTGTGCAGTCAAGAAATTCGAGGTTCAGAAACTTGACCAAGTTCATGGCAGAGCTGGATCCAGACCCAGACACTGGTACCCTCAGCTCAAAGCTCTTTCCATCACCACATGCTATTTTAACATTTAAGCGGAGTAAAGTAAAAAAATGCTTTTAAGGCTTATTTATTTTTGAGAGAGACAGAGACAGAGACAGAGACAGAGAGCAAGTGGGGGAGGGACAGAGAGAGAGGGAGACACAGAATCCGAAGCAGGCTCCAGGGGCTGAGCTGTCAGCACCGAGCCCGACGTGGGGTTTGAACCCACGAACCATGAGATCGTGACCCGAGTTGAAGTTGCATGCTTAACCGACTGAGCCACCCAAATGCCCCAGAGTAAAGTAAAAGTTTTAATTTCAGTGGCATGGACAGTGTTGTGTCCTCCTTGAGGTATTTAACAAATTTGGTGTGGCCACATTTGAGCTGGGATACCCTGCTGGTCATGGGGGCATTGGCTTCACCAGCGTGGGAACAGCTGTTTTTTACCTTTTCCCCCCCCATTTGCAGATGGAGAAACCGAGGTGGCTCCAAATCAGCTTTCTGCTGCTGCTTCGGGATCTGATACCAGCTTGGACGGTGGCCATGGTAACCTGTGTTTCCCCAGCTCTCCAGGGGTTTATGTTCAGCGAGTGATGATGTGTCCTACTAACATCAGGCTCTGGCTTAAAGTCCTACCTGCATAACTTCTGGAACCCAAGCCCTCCCTTTCCCTGGAAGGTAAAGGTGCCAGGAGGGTTCAAAGGGTCCCCTTGGTGGGAGATAGTTTTGCACACAGCTGCCGCTCTGGAGTCCTTTGCTCCTGTCCTGCTGGTGAAGGGACCTTGAGATTCACCACTGCCACGCTGATGTCTCTCTTGCTGTCTTCCTCCACGGTCCCATGCCACCTGATGGGAAGAGGGGGCAGCCCCCTCCCCCAAGAGTAACGGCTTATACTCAGCAACCAAACGTAGGTAATTCTTACTCTTTCCTCAGGATTACAAGCCCACGTTTCACTTACTCCCTTTCTTTCAATGTCCCCTGTGCCTCAAGACTTTAGAACAAAGTCCAGGGGATATGTGGAAAGACAACATGTATGGAAGCACCCAGCATTGCCCCCTAAATTGTCCCTCTCCCCTGACAATTGGCCCCCGTCTCTACATTAAGCTCAAGCACTTCACCAGGGCCTCGGTGGAGAATGGGGGTGAGGGCTGGTTGGATGTGGCCTCTGCCGTCTCTTTCCGGTGGTGGTTTCTCTATGGCAGAATTGAACATGTGCCCCATTATTCCTGGATGAGCATGCGTCCCATTTTTCCTGGACGAGCATGCGTCCCATTATTCCTGGATGAGCGTGCGTCCCATTATTCCTGGATGAGCATGCGTCCCATTATTCCTGGATGAGCGTGCGTCCCATTATTTCTGGATGAGCGTGCGTCCCATTATTCCTGGATGAACATGCGTCCCATTATTTCTAGATGAGTTGGAGTTCCTCCATCCTCTGCTGAACAGGCTTGGGTGTCCTTTGACACATATTTGATACCGGGAATGCCATTACAGAAACAAACCCCAAGGGACATGGGAGTAGAGGTGTAGAGAGGCATCTGGTGAAACAAATGTCGGCTGTCAGTCAGACTCACCCGATGTGGCAGGCAGCCCCTGAACGGCCCCCAGAGAGTCCCACCTCCTGGTAGTCATGCCTCTGTGTAGTTTCCTCCCACGATGAATGGGGCTGACCTGTGTGACCGAAAGAATATTATGGGAATGACCGAGCGTGACCTCTGAAGCTGGGTCTTGGAAGACACTGAGGCTTCTTCCGCCTTGTTCTCTTGGATAAGTCCCTCTGGGAAGCCAGCTGTCAACTGCTGAGGCCATTGGTGGACAGATCTACGGACGAGTGTGAGGAACAAGTTCTACTGTTGGCAACGACCCACCAGCGTGTGACAGCAGAGCCATCTTAGAAGGAGACCCTCCCACCCCAGTGAAGCAGTCAGAGGACTATAGCCTCTGCTGACATTTTTTTTTTAATTTTTTTTTCAACGTTTTTTATTTATTTTTGGGACAGAGAGAGACAGAGCATGAACGGGGAGGGGCAGAGAGAGAGGGAGACACAGAATCGGAAACAGGCTCCAGGCTCCGAGCCATCAGCCCAGAGCCTGACGCGGGGCTCGAACTCACGGACCCCGAGATCGTGACCTGGCTGAAGTCGGACGCTTAACCGACTGCGCCACCCAGGCGCCCCTCTGCTGACATTTTAATGACAATCTCAGGAGAGACACTAAACCGGAACCATCCAGCTAATTCACTCTTGGATTCCTGACCCACAGAAACTGCAACATAAGAAATGCCATTGCTGTTTTAAGCGGCTAAGCGTAGGCTAATTTGTTGCACAGCAGCAGATGCCTAATACATCCGCCGTAGGTCACAGGGACTTGGGAGTCAGTCCGGACTCAGGTACAGGTCACGCTTCCCGGAGTTTTCATCCAACACTGCTGCCTATCTGCCTCTTTCTCCCCGTGCTGCCTCTGTTGACGGGCAGGCTCTAACGGGGGCACTTGGTCCCTTACGTGCCTGCGACTTGCTTCATGGTGGAGTCCAGGCTCGGAGCTTCACTTCACACTCGCGCAGTGTGGGAGCTGGAATACTCCCTCACGACGGCCCTCGGACTGTGAATAGACATGAAGGGCGATGCTGAGTCAGGCAGCCGGCTGGCAGGAGGGCACACGTCAGTGGGCCGGCTTCCAGAGCCCCGGCTTGCCACGCTCCCAACCGCCTCCTCCTGAAGCTTCACCTCCCATGGTGATTCCGCATGGCGGTCACCTCCGATGCACACAGAGCCTGGTCCCACAGGCACGTATGAGAGACCGAGAACTCTGAATTTCAAACCAGAGAAGTCCGGGGCTGCCCCATTTTGCCCCGACTCAGCAGAGCCACCCTATGCTAGAAACTCTACTCGAAGAGCTTGGAGCACACAGTGCTTGGCACATATTCAGCCAACGAGTAACTGAGGGGCTGCGCTCTGACACCCTCTGCCCTGTTCAGAGAACCTCGGGGAGGGGATGGCACCGTGGGGCTCACACTTCCAGAGGGACACGGGAACGTTGGAGCAGGTGTGGGCGTGAATGGTGAGGCTGGTGACACGTGAGGGCTCTCACTCTGCAGGGGAGGCCCTCAGGCACGTCGTAGTCTGGAAATCGTCCACGGGCCCTCTTGTGCCCACTCAGGATCTAAGGTCTGCGAAGGGCGGGAGGGTCTTTGTGAGACACCTGTCGTGAAGAAAGATGTGTCATCGATGCTGAGGCACAACCACGGCCCTTGGGGAGGAGATGAGCTGCCTGGTCCAGGAGTTGCCCGGTCCCGGCCAGATGGGGGGGATGAGGGTAGGAAGACCAGTCGGTGGACTAGTCCGGTCGGTGGACCACACTCCATGAAGTCCTTTGGAGGCTGCAGTCTTGAGTGTCCCCATGAGGAACATCGATGGGCTGGGTGCAGGGAAGTCCTGCCCTCGGATGTCCTGCCCAGGGCCTCCTGGTGTGTGGCCTGCCTATGCCTGATACCAATGGCGTGTTGGCCTTGACCAATGGTCCCTGGTTCTTCAGTGCTTTTGCGGACAGCAGGGAAAACACATGTCCGCTCGGAAGAGTGGGTGAGTCACCAGCCACAGGGAACGTGGCATATTCTCTCTGTCACTGAGTCTGTGAACCAGGCCCAGGGTCTCCCTTCCTCTGCTGTTTTTAATTAGGGAAACAGAGCAGCCCTTGATGGTGGGGACCCACGGAGGGGATGCCTCGGGCAGCGGGGTTGCGGAGGGGCCGGAGGGCCGTGGCTTCTGCTCGATGCCCAGCCTCCAGCCCTCTGTCTCCAGGACCCCTCCTGGGTGGCCAGTGTCCACGTCTCCCGCCCCCTTTGAGCCAGGATCCTAGTGATAAATCTGTTCCCCACCGTCAGCAACAGAACAAATGCGTTCTCTCCAGCCTGCTGCTCACTCTCAGGGACCGGAGCCTCCCCAAACCCAACCAGCTCATTCATGTGGACAACGTCCAGGCTGGTGGGAACCGGAGAAGCTGGCATCTCCCCCTCTCCCCCTCTCCCTGCGCCCACACGCCGCTCCGTGCTTTCCCTTGAAGTCCCAAATGGGGGCACAAGCACATTCTTTCCTGGGGCAGCCGCTCTGCTAACTTCTAGCACGTGCTCTGAGCTCATAAAATCCGAGCAAAGCGAGGAAAATGCAGGCGTCAGGCCTGCGGGGACCCGAAGCTCTGGGGACCCCTGGTTTGCTTTTTTCCTTTCCGTGTGCGTCGGATGAGCCGGCTCATCTTGCAGAGCCTTGGCCAGCCCTGGCTCTTCCATAAAGGAAGGTAGAACCTTAAAGCGGTGGCCGGGGGTCCCCTCAGGCTGGGAAAATATTTAAAGCTGGGGGCGGCGGGGACAGGCTGCTGTCCCGGGCGCTCCAAGAGAGATGCAGATTACTGAGCCAAACGTGAGAGCAGGGTGCACATTCGTCATCCGGGCAAAGCTCTGAACGCAACGGTGAAATCAGGTCGGGGCTGGGTCCTGCCGCCGCACTGAAGGCTGGAGAGGAACTATTCTGGAATTGGGAGCCTGCTCTTTCCCCGGCTGGCGGCAGGAACCTGCGGTTCGTGGCTGAAGTTGCTCTGTCTAGATGCCCCCCACTCAGTGGCCAGTTTCTTTCCACAGTGGGCACTGGCTCCCCTTGTTGTGAAAATAGCCCCTCTTCTGACTTCACTGGGCAGGAGTCCATTCACATGAGGCGATCTTTCTGTCTTGTGGGCACCCCCCTGCCGCTGCCCGTTCACCCTTGACCTCGCCCCTTCCTCCAAAGTCACAATTAGAGGTGGGAAAAATACTCGACAGACGTGAAAACGATAGGCTTAGCAGGAGCCTGAGGAATCGGTAGGGAAAGACCGAATTTAGTTTGCTTTTACGTTGGAATGGATCGTTCATTTTCTTGGTTCAAAAATCAACACTCGAAAAAGCTAGACTTCTACCCTTGCTCCCTTCAACCCAACCCAAGTAGTTTCTTGGGCATTTTTATCATGCCTCTGTGTGTGTGTGTGTGTGTGTGTGTGCATGCACACGAACATTTTCTTTTTCTTTCCTCCTTTCACAGATAAGGAAGTACAGGGGCGCCAGGGTGGCTCAGTCGGTTAAGCGTCCTAGTTTGGCTGAGGTCATGATCTCACGGCTCGTGAGTTCGAGCCCCACTTTGGGCTCTGTGCCGACAGGTCAGAGCCTGGAGCCTGCTTCGGATTCTGTGTCTCCCTCTCTCTCTGCCCCTACCCCTCTCACACTGTCTCTCTCTCTCTCTCAAAAATAAGTAAACATTAAAAAAATTTTTTTAAAAGAAAAGGAAATACAAATGGTCATAAAAGAACAGGAAGGACCCACCATCTCACTTAGGTTAGGAAAAGTGCAAATTGAAGCGACAGCAGAATACCCTTGTGACAAGGCTGACAAAAGCATTCTACGCAAATGGGTTTGGACTTTGTTCTCCTCACTTAATTGTATATCTTGGAGATCTTTCAAATCAGTGCCTAAAGAGTGTCTCCATTCATTTTTACAGCTTTTATAGTGTCCTATTTATGGACACACCATAAATTTGTTTAACTAGTTTCCCACTGATGGACCCTTGGGTTGCTTCCAAGGTTTGGCTACTACAAACAGTGCCACCCAGGACATTTCCTGTATGTGCAGGTACGTCTGTGGGACGAATTCCGGCAAGTAGGACTGTTGGGTCACAAGTGAGTGTGTTTATGATATTTACAAGGCTTTCCGGATACTCTGAATGGGGTTGTGCGATATACGCAGCCCCTGGGAATCGAGGAGAGACCTCTTTCCCCGCAGCCTCGCTGCAGAGACATCTCAGTGCAGTTTTAATTTGCATTTTCTCTCATTAAAGTGGGCCTGAGCCTCATTCCGTTCTCTGAGGAGCCGTTGCCTTTCCTTTTCTATGAGCTGCCTCTGCACCCGTAGCCTTTGCCCATCTAAACAAAAATTGCATTGTTGGCTTGATCCTTTTCCTTAACTATTTTCTAGGAGCTCCTTTTATGTTAAGGAAAGATTAGCTCTCTGTGACAGGGCTTGCAAATACTTACCCCGTGTTCTTGTCTTTTGATTTTGCTTATGTTGTGTGTGTAGGTATACGTTTTTTAAAAATTAGGTGGTAGAATACTGCAATGTCTTTTTCTTTTTTAACGGATTCTGATAAAAGAGAACCATACTCCAAGGTTCTAGAGGAATTTGACGTGTTTTCTTCTAAGTACTTTTATATCTAAGTACTTTATATCTTTGATCCCTTTTTAAAGTTTTTTTAATGTTTGTTATTTATTATTGAGAGAGAGAGAGAGAGAGAGAGAGCACAAGCAGGGGAGGGTTAGGGAGAGGGAGACACAGAATCTGAAGCAGGCTCCAGGCTCCAAGCTGTCAGCACAAAGCCCGATGTGGGCCTGGAACTCATGAACCACATGATCATGACCTGAGTTAATATCGGACACTTAATTGACTGAGCCGCCCAGGCAGCCCTCTTTGATCCCTTTAGAGTTGATGCTGCGGCAAAATATGAGGTATGATATGGTATCCTTAGCTCTTTTTCAATCATCTTGACATCATCTATTGGCCTATTCCCCAATGATTAGATGTGTCGACTTTGTAATTTACTGAATTTCGGACCAGAACCGGGTCTATTTATAGTTTACTCCATTGACTGGGCTGTCCATTAGCAGGTACAGTGCTGTTGTCATTATTGAGCCTCTATGATGCACTTTGATACATGGGATGGTTGTTTCTTCTCATTCCTTCCCTTTTCCCCCTTTGCTCTGTTTTCTTTTCCTTTTTCTTTTCCTGGCCCTTCTTGTTTGCTTCATTTGCCATATGAATTTTAGAATCTGCTTATTTAGTCTAAAAAAAGTTGATATTTATATCGAAATCACATTGTTTATTAATTAACATAATTGATATGATAGTGTTAATTGTCACGGGGATATTGACATGATTGTGAATTTTCCTCTGTTAGAACATGGCATGTGTTGCATTGGTTCTACTCTTCTTTTGCATTTCTTTATCTTTCTTTCTTTTCTTTTTTATTTGAGAGAGCGAGCGAGAGAGAGAGAGAGAGAGAGACAGAGCGAGCTCGTGAGTTGACGAGGGGCAGAGAGAGAGGGAGATTGAGAATCTCCAGCAGGTTCCATGCCCAGGGAGGAGACTGATGTGAGGCTTGATCTCATGACCTCGGGATCGTGACTTGAGCCAAAATCGAGAGTCGGATGCTTCACCGACTGAGTCAGCCATATGCCCCTTCTTTTAATTTCTTAAAGGTTTTTCTCTGAGACATTTTGCCTGAATCTTAAGTTTTTTGCAGATATTTTGTTGTGTTGCTCTTGAAAAAAAATCTCTTGAAGGATATGCCTTTTTCCTCTCCACCTGATTGCTATTTGTATATCTAAGTATTGCTGTCATCCAGTATGTTAGTTGTGTACCGGGCTATGTTAATGAACTCATTGTTTGTAGTTGTTTTGGCCAGAAAGCCTTTAATTAATTAATTAATTAAATGCTTATTTATTTATTTTGAGAGAGAAAGCCCACACGAGCAGGGAAGGCAGAGAGAGAATCCCAGACAGGTTCCATGCTGTCAGTGCAGAGCCTGACCCGGGGCTCAATCCCATAAACTGTGAGGTCATGACCGGGGCTGAAATCAAGGGTTGGACGCTTAACCGACTGAGCCACCCAGGTGCTCCAGGAAGAGTTTAATTTAAAGAATAACAATGTGGTTTGGGAAATTATCCCAAATGGATATTTCAGCAATGACAAGAAGGCAGCCACCAGGGGGTTTGGGGAAGTTCATGGCTGGGGTGGGAGGGCTGAAGAGTGTACCTCCTGAGATTTACTGAACTGCCTTCAGTAAAGTGGAATTGGGGGGTGGAATCCAATTTTGGAAGCTTCATTTTGGACCGAGATTTAGAAGGTGTAACAGCTGAGCCAGTTCCGTGGAGAAAAATCTGTGCTGAACTTGCATGTGGCTGTGTTCCTTCGAGCCCCAGAGCACAGAAGGAAAATGCCCAAGACCGACGGCGGTGAGGAGCAAGTTCTTGCTGGCTCCCAAACCCAGAGAACTGCGGGGACACTGGCCACCTAGGGTCGTGGGTCCTTAGTTTTCGGGGACACTCACCAGAACCCATCGGTGGAAGGATCTCAGAACACAGAGGAGGGAATAGAGATCCAGCACTCCTCTGCTCCCTTGGAGACGGAAGGCAGATGGAATTGACAGGTGACCTATGACCCCGTGAGGGACATTACCACTGTCTGTTCTGTCTCGGTTGGGGTCTAAGGCAGACCCAGCCCCGACACCCTGATGCCTTTGGGGTCTCCCATATAGTTTATCCAGACAAGGACTTGGAGCTCGGGAGCCTTTTAGGGAACAAAGTTTAGCTTCCTCTTCACCTCACTCACCCCAGGTAAGAGGAGGGGTAGGAGATGTTAGTAAGTCCTGTGCATTATGCTTGGTGCTGTCTGTATGCCATTGTATTCACTCTCCTACATAGTCCTCTGAAGCATTCTCTCTGCTTCAAGGGCGAAAGAAGGAAGGGCCAGAGGGGCAGTTAGCTTGCCTAAGGCCATTCAGCAGGCAAGTGGTCGATGCAGGGTCCGGGGAGCAGAACAGAAGCAGAGCCCTACCTCCTGCCCCCACCCCCTCCACCCTTGCTTTAATAAAAGCAGCTCGGCCTTCACCTACTTGGCTCCCATTACATTTTGGTTTGAAGGATGAATTCTACCGTGAAAGAGCCTGTGTTCTCCAGACAGGTCCATTCTATTGTTTCTCATCTCCCGCCATTTTGAATTAGCGGCACCTCCCCACCCCTAGCCCTGCCCCCACCCCACCCCTGCTACTGCTGCCGCCTCTGCTAGTGGATCTGAGGGGTCCCAGCCCACTCTCTCTCTCTCTCTCAAAAATAAGTAAAGATTAAAAAAAAATTTAGAAAAAAAAATAAAATTGGGTTGAATGCAAGGTTGATGGGTGGAGCCAGTACCATTATTCTGATCACCGTTACTAATAAACATTATACGGAATTAAATGATCAGCCTAGGTCCAACACCATCCTTGAGCAAACTCAAAGTTGTGAGACAGGGAAAATGGCCATCTTTATAGGCCAAAGCTTTGCCCTATAAGTTTCTCTGCCCCATCTCTGACGCTTCATTCCTCTGTACGTCAACCTGGCTCAGCGACAAGGATTACAAATACTAAAGGGATGTGATGGTTAATTTTACGTATGAACCAGGATAGGCTATGGTACCCCAATACTAGTTTAGATGTCACTGTGACGGTATTTTTTAGGTACAAATAACATTTAAATCAGTAGAGTTTGAAGAAGGCAGATGGCCCTTCGTAACATGGGTGGGCCTCATCTAATCAGTTGAAGGCCTTAAGAGAGAAAGACCCGAGGTTCCCAAGGAAGAAGGATTTCTACCTCAAGACTTGAGACTGCAAAAGTAACTCTTCACTGGGTCTTCAGTTTGCCAGTCTGCCCTGCAGATTTTAGACCTGCCAGCAATCATTTGAGCCAGTTCCTTAAAATAAATCCTTTTCTCTCTCTCTCCACACACCCTGTTGGTCTGTTCCTCTGGAGAACCCTGACTTATACAAGGGAAAAATTGTATTTATGAGCTTCAGTAATGAATTTCTTCGGCGGCAAATGGCTTCTGTTAAATAGGGGGCCAGAATGCAAGTGAAGGTGTCTGAGAACTATAGAATCCTCTGCAGAATTTTTTTTTAAGGTTTTAATTTATTTTTGAGAGAGAGAGAGAGAGAGAGACAGTACAAGTGGGGGAGGGGCAGAGAGATTGGGAGACAGAATCCGAAACAGACTCCAGGCCCTGAGCTGTCAGCACAGAGCCCGACACGGGGCTTGGAGCTCGTGAACAGTGAGATCACGACCTGAGCCAAAGTCATACGCTTAACCGACCGAGCCACCCAAGAGCCCCCTCTGCAGAATTTCTGCAAAGCAGATACCTCTTCTATGATCCTTATGGCGTGTGAGTAATGACTTGAATCTGAGAATTCAGAAATTCTGATCCTGGTCCTGAGCTCGGATCTCTACATACCGGCGGTTGGTAGGTTGGAAAGGAAAACCACATCTCCAAGCACGAGGCACCTCCTTCCAGCAGGAGGCTTGTCCATCCTACCGTGTGCCACTGCTTCGAAGGTACGACAGAAAACATCTACCTCATGCCAGGGTCTGGGCTGGATGCGCGTGACGGTTCTTGCGACGGCTCTGAATGGTGGGTGTAGTGCTTCCAATTCGCTATTTGCAGGGAACCGTTTTCTGACGTGTCACGGCCAGGAGTTGGCAGTTACCCACTTTCAGGTGCAGCGACGGTGTCCCCACCTGCAGGGATGGTGAGCGCATCCAATCGCGGGGCTCTGATCAGGTGAGCAAGACACAGAAAGCGCTGCTTGCGGGGGGGCTGGTGTGGGGACCGGTTGACAAGCAGGGATACAAGGGAATGGCCGAGAGTACTCCCAGGGACAAGAGTGCCTCTGAGGGACTCTGCTGGTGTCTGAGAGAGTCCCGGGAGGGAAGACTGCACGTGGCACTGGCCATGATTTACCCACCCCAATTCGCTGCAACAACAGCCCGTGCTGTGAAGCAAATCAAAGGGGGAAAAAATAGCCTTTCCAGAATGGTGACAGATGTCTCATAGTGCCGCATTACAGTGAGAAGCACTTGGACCTTATTCTAGGTGAGAAGTCCAATGAAACCCAAACTTGTCCTCTGGACAAGGCTGCTCCGTGAAATAGAGCTGCCCCTCAGTGAGTCTGGCTGTCTCTCCGGGCCCCTCGCCAAGCCTCAGAAGCACCTTAACTTGAAGCCCTGCTGATTCAAAGCACCGCCTTCTGTTCTGGGCAAGCCTTGGCCAGGAAAAGTCAGGTAGGGACCCGTTCGTGAAGCAAGCCTACCACGTGAGACTGCAGCTGGGCTCCCGGAGTTCGTGGAGAGGAGTATGTTGAGTAGAGTTGAAATGGACCAGTTGTTCCCAGCTGCATCTCAGCTGTGTTGGTGCTAGAGTCAGGGTGTGGGGCTGCCTTGGGGCCACTCGCCACCCACAGTGTTGTTTCTTTGGGAAAATGCACTCCCAAGTATCTTTGTTAGTTAGTGGGTTGACTGGCCGATTAATTGATGGATTCATTCATTCATTCGGTCAGTCACTGCCTGCCCTACGCCAGAAAGTAACCAGGGATGCCATGGCTGTTCTTTTGATATGAACAGCAACAGTGTGGAATGCCTGGGTGCGGGGAAGGGGAGGAGCCTGCTCCAGCCATCCATTTCCATATGTCATATCAGGAATCAAGAAGCAAAGGGCTAAGGGCAGGGGCGATTCCTCATCTGCGTGCCATGTGATGTGGGCTGGTCATCCAAAAACCGTGTCTTCCCACGTCAGAGAAAAGTTGGGTTTCCCTGACCCAGTTGGATGAACCGGTGAGCCACTTTGAGGGCAGGGCTGTGTCTCAGGTATTTTGGTATCCTCAGATGCCTCCCACAGAGGGAGGGCCGACCAGGTCAGTCAATACGCGCCTGATACAGTGAAACCAACTTCGGCTGTCCCAAAGGCCTTTCTTTTGTTGGATTCTAAGTGGTTAAGAAAGTCTTGGCTTGGATAGAGTCTTGGCTGTCACTGGGGTTTTGTGGTTGTGTGTTTGAGGGATGTGCGTTCCAATGGATGGAGAGCTTTCCAAAGCACAAGTGATTCCTATGGGAGGGGCTCTATCCCTGTACCCCACCTTGGCCTAGACAAGTCTGAGAGGCTGGAGAGGGAGGCCAATTATGGTCTCTGGGAAATTCTTAAGGTCAGCACCAACCCCCTGTGTGAGAAAAGGTAGGATTTCCAACAAGATGTCTGCTTAGGCTGTGGTGTTGACCGTTCAGGCATGCGGGTGACAATAAAGAGAAGGCTACTCACTCTTGTCCTCTTCCAACAACTTCTGCTATCCATGGTGGCCTCGCATTCATCTCTCTTGTCTCAGAAGAACTTCCGGGGCTGATGACACCTAGCACTTCTAGAAGGATCTTGTCAAGTAATCTCATCATACATGTAATTCATTTTGGCCAAGCTAGCTAGGGCGATCAGCACCCTTACGTCAGAGTCACTCTGTTCTAATTATCTTGTCAAAGGGACTTCTTTGCTTCCCCTCTCAGATGCCTCTATCTTTGTCAAACCTTAGTGACAAAACTTGGGCCACAGGCTCAGGTGTGGTCTTCCAAGCACAGGGGACAGAGGGAACAGGCGGGATTCTGCTTACCCAGAGTCCCTTTGTGAAGGCAAGGGCACTCAATTTTGTTGGTCATTGTGACAAAAATGACGTTAGCTAGCATTCATGGCCCGACATGGTGCTGAACACTTTCCGCGCATTATCCCACGGGATTCTCCCAGCACCTCAACAAGAGACTCTGTTTTCCTGCCATCTTTACCGATGAAGGAAACTGAGGTTTCAAGAAGTCCAGGGAGCACACGTGAGGTCCTGTCTCAGGTCAGGCTCCCAGAAGCAGACCCCGAGATGAGGACTCACAGGCAGGGGATGTGTTAGGGAAGTGATTCCTGGAGAAATCTGCTGAGAGAGCAGCTGGACCGGGAAGCGAGCCAAGCAGGGGCCATCTCCGAGAAGTCCCTGGGCTGATGGGTTCCACCTAATCCCACGGGCTGGGCTGGGTTCGTGGGTGCGCACCCTGTGC
Source organism: Puma concolor (assembly GCF_028749965.1). Classification (NCBI taxonomy): domain Eukaryota; kingdom Metazoa; phylum Chordata; class Mammalia; order Carnivora; family Felidae; genus Puma; species Puma concolor. Next base: position 13,760,517 of record NC_141677.1, read on the forward strand.
CCTTGTGGGGCCCCGTGCTCAGGAGGGCCCTGTGCTTGGGTCGACGCTCTGCTGTTGCTGTCTTGAAATTCTTAACGACTTTGGAAAAAGGGACTTGCACTTTCATCTTGCACTGCGCCCTGCAGACTCTGCCCACGGGATTCCCGAAGTGCGGGCCCCTCGGGGCTGCTCCCACTGGAGGCCCGGGGATGCGGGCTTTAATCCTGTCATCAGCCATCGGTCATTGGGTAAGGGCTGCTCCTTAACCGTTCCCACGTTTTCCTGGTTCCTTCTGTAGGCAGGCAAAGCTGTCTAATGGCCTACGGGCAATGCTCTGAAAAACAGCCGCAGGTAGTGGCTGTTGGAACTGGAAGCGTCCCGAAGGGATGGCAGGATTCAAACTCAGGGCCACGGTTCTTAATCACTCTTCCTTTGAGAGGTCACAGGGTGGCTTCGGTTCTGCCGTGAGCCCCCGTGTCCTCCAGCCCCACCTTTCCTTCTCTGTTCCTCCTGCTTCAGGTCATGGGTAGGAGGGAGAGTGAAAAAATGGGAAGTGGAGGTTGGCAGTGTGCCAGCTGCTGGGAACGCCGTGATTTACCTTTCCTGCAGACAACTATTCCGGTCTGGGTGGGCCACCCGGGAACTCGCAGGGGCCAGGCTGGAACAGCGTCCATGTGCTAATTCAGCCTTCCCTTTGCTGGCGCAGTCCTCAAAGTTTTCTACCAAAATATCAAATCTATGTAGTTTTCTGCTTTGCCATCTGTGCATTTTTATTTTTATTTATGTTTATTTCTTTATTTTTCTGAGAGCGAGCGAGCAGGGGAGGGGCAGAAGGAGAGAGCAAGAGAATCTCAGGCAGGCTCCACGTCCAGCACGGACCCCGATTTGGGGCTCGATCCCGCGAACCGTGAGATCATGACCTGAGCTGAAATCAAAAGCTGGACACTTAACTGATTGAGCCCCCCAGGCACCCCTCCTGTGCATTTTTCAAGACGCAATTCCTATGGCTTTGGATCTTTGTACTAAGCTCCTCACAATGTGCATTTTAAAGAGATTTTCTTTAGCTTAAAACTGATATTTAACAACCCACTTGTCCCTCGGCAGGATGTGTTTGTGACTGTGTAGACACATCTCCTCTATCTCTATAAGTCTCTGCCTCAATAGGATTAGTTTAGCCGGTCTGCCCAGAATTTTCCCTCCTATGTTAGGTTGTGGAAGCCTTGACTGCAGAAGCCCTCTTTCAAATCACATTCATGCAGCCATTCCCAGAAACTTTGGTAGGAAAAAAGGCACGCAGGCATACAAAATGATCCCCGGAATTGGCTCGCGTTGGCATGCATTTGCAGACGATGGGCCCTAAGTCCTAAGAGCAGGGACTGCCCTTTTCAAAAAAAAAAAAAAATTATCATTCCTCCTACATGCCCAGGGGCTGTAGTGCAAGAGGCACATTCAGTAAATATACTAAATATAAATAAGCAGTAAGCAGGAGGGTGAACTTGCTTTCTGATCGGTGCTACCTGCAATGTTCTGGAAGTGTTTAGACGTCTCCTGTGTACCTGTACCGCGTTTTGAAAAAATGTCCTTTTTGGCCCACTGTGCACCAGCTCTTTAAAAGATCTTGACTTGGAAACTTGGGCTGTTAGTCCCTGGGTTGCCATCCTCAAAGGGGACCCTGCATGGGAGAAGGGTGTCAGCCAGGGACTCTTCTAGAATGCACCACCAGTGAAGTCACCATCCTTTCTTCCCTTTATCTCCGTTGTCCTAAGACTTGTTCCCTTGTCCTCTTCTCTTCCTCTTAGTATATTTGTAGTGTGCTTATCCTGTATTTCAATTAGTCAGATTCATTGGCCTGGGAGAGGTGGGGTGCTCCTTCTGATGGAGGCACACATCTTAGGCCAACCGGCTAGAGACCAATAAGCAAACCACTGCCAAACCTTAGTCTTCTTTGCATGGGAAACCAGCAGAAACAGGTTCTTTTTGTTATTTCCACAAAACGTACATCCCCAAAGCACGCAGAGAAGCCCGCGCTGGATCATAGCATCATCGTTTACTCAAGATGCCGTACAAAAGCCGAAAGAGGAAGGAGTGGACGTTGGGCCATCAAAGCCAAACGCGAGGAATCTTCGAAGGAGGAAGAGGCTAAGCGTGGAGGCGGAGGCCGCCATGACAAGGCCATTATTGGTGTCTTTAGCAAGTCCTGAGCTCAGACATCCTTGTTTATGCCTCCGATGTGCCAGTGACCCCACCTCCTACCATAGCTTGTCTCGGGAGGGACAGAAACCGGCCAAGAGAGCCAATTTCAGAGAGTTCTCTGGGGAAGGAGGGAATGAGTGAGAATCAGGCGTGTGTGGGCGCTGGGGATGCTTAGGTGCAGCCAATTTGGAGCCCCCTTTCTGAACTCATCCCGCCCACTCCCCAATTTCTACTCTTTGTGCCATGCTGTGCAGGATAGAGGTCCCATCTGGGAGGGAGTGTCTGGGACTACCGAAGAGTTACATTATGGTGCAAGGCTTCCAAAGGACCCTCCACACTCCCCCCTTCCAGCATGAGGATGGCTCACTGAAAGGAGCTCAGCATTTATACCCAATTGGGTAATTTACTAATGCTTGTTAGTTTCATATCCTAGGAAACTTTCACTTGCTACCTCAATGAGGACAGTCACAGGCCATTCCCCAAAAAACCATCCCCAGTGAAAAACTACAGACATGGCCCCCAGGACCCCAGAACCCAGTATAGACTTGCATCCATCATTCTCTCTTTCTGTCTCTGTGTCTCTGTCTGTGTCTCTGTCTCTCTCTCTCTCTCGTCTGCCACTTCACTGTGGCTCACCGTCTTACTCTCTCCCACCCACATAACCTCAGAAACTGCAGTTGAAAAGTTTCCATTTTAATTCTGATATTACGAGCCTATGTATTTTGCAACTCTGAATTTTTAGACCGAGACATGGTACTTTCTATTAGACGTCTGATACTTTTTTTTTCTTTCGCCTAATGGACCAAGATGGCTGCAAATATGATACACAGAGTTTAATTAACTCTGCATTTCTTCAAAAGTCAGGGTAACTGTGAAAAGCTGTTTTAATGGGTAGAGCCCACTATCATTTAAGGTCATAAACTTGAGCCTTTGAAAAAATAATGAATCAGATAGGTTCATACCAGTACTGCCTTTTAAGGCACCTTCTTATATTACCAGAATCTTCTGATAATGAGAGAACTAAATGGGATGCACCGTGACACTTTTTACAGCAGCCTCTCCTCGTCGTTACCTGTTATAAGGTCCTTGTCTAATTCGAAGGAGCAGAGGAGGGACGTCCTCTAGGTTGTATTGATTGGCGTTAGTGTGTTTCCAGCTGTCTGATTTGGACCGCTATCTAGACTTCACCAGTGATGCCGTGGAGTGTTCCTATTGAAGATTTAAGAGAAATAGTTTTCTTTCCACCAACATCAGCTCTCCCTAGCCACTGGATTTTGCACGGCTCCTTGGTGCATGCATACAAGTCACCTGGCTTAACAGGTGTTTGCTTTTTGGTGACTTTCTCACTCCTTTCTGGTAATTTCCCTGACAGAGCTTGGTTTCCCCTTCTCTCCCCATGTACAAGGGACACGAGCGCTTGTAGTTGAAAAACTCCGTCACATATATTTGCATGAGTCCTTTTTTGTCTTTCAAGCTACAAGACTTCGATTTTTCTGCAGAATGCTTGCTTTGTTTTAAAGAACTTGACCACACATTGTGTAGGATGTTGCTTGCTTGCTCCTGAGTGGTACAAGGCCCTCAGGGCCTGCCAACAAGACCAGCTGCATAATTCGTAGGGTCCAGTGAAAAACGGGAGGGCAGGCCTCCTTGTTCAGTATGATCAAGAATTCCAGGTTGGTGACCGCCGAGCGCTGGGCCAAGAGCAGTGACCCTGTGCGGATCACATCCCCATGAAGTCTGTCATTCCTACAGAAGTAACTTTTTACGACTAACCCTGAGCAGGATCTGTGACCGCCTGAGTTTTTTCCTTTGCTATGTTTAGCTTGTAAACCGAGTAAGCTCATCCTGTATCTCTCAGTGCTTTGAAAAGGTTCCACTGACTTCTGGCTTCCATCGTCGCTATAGAAAAGTCTATGTCAAGCTACCCCCACCCCCCCAACTCTCTGCTCTTGGATTTTCCCTTTGGCAATTTTTCCTTAAACTGTGTCTAGTTTTGTCTATCTTGCTTTGAACCAGTTTTGCTTCCTGAAATCTGATTTCCATCCTGCCCTAGAAAATTCTCAGCCCCTGTCTTTAAAATATCGCCTCTTGCTCCAGTCTTCCTGGAACTCCAGTGTGATACCTGCTAGAGCTTCTTGTTCATCTTCCATGTCTTCAACTTCTCTTTCATTTTGAAAATCTCTTTGTCTCTGTGCGCCGTACTCCAGGTGATCCCCTTCCAAACCATTTCCTGGGTCACAATGCTCTCTTTAGCTGTCTAAGCTGATCTTTAAAACCCATTCGTTACGTTTTTGTTTTTAATGATGCACATTTCATTTCTAGAAGTTATATTTGGTCATTTTTCAAATTTGGTTTTTAAAATGTTTTCATGTTTATTCGTTTTGTGAGAGAGAGCGAGAAAGCGTGCACGTGAGCAGGGGAGGGACAGAGAGAGGGAGACATAGAATCCGAAGCAGGCTCCAGGCTCTGAGCTGTCAGTGCAGAGCCTGATTTGGGGCTCAAACCCGTGAACCGTGAGACCATGACCTGAGCCAAAGTCAGACATTTAACCGACTGAGCTGCCCAGGTGCCCCTGGGTCTTTTTTTTTTTTTTTTTTAATTTTAAATCGAGTCTGATTATTTGCTTATAATTTTGATCCTCCCTTTTACATTTTTTAAAAAAATTTTTTTTTTCAACGTTTATTTATTTTTGGGACAGAGAGAGACAGAGCATGAAGGGGGGAGGGGCAGAGAGAGAGGGAGACACAGAATCGGAAACAGGCTCCAGGCTCTGAGCCATCAGCCCAGAGCCCGACGCGGGGCTCGAACTCACGGACCGCGAGATCGTGACCTGGCTGAAGTCGGACGCTTAACCGACTGCGCCACCCAGGCGCCCCTACATTTTTAAATTCATTTAGGCATAATTTATAGCCTCTTCTGAGAGCTTCATTATCTGATGTTCTTGGGGGTTCCTGAGGTTCATTACTGCCTGCCGTGTTTGTTGGCTCTGGTTCTTCATGCTCATGTCCCTTGAAGCATTTTGTAGTTTTTGATTGTGAACTTCCATTTCAAAGAACGTGCACTATGGGAATCTTGTGTGGCCGAGGCTGGGGATCTGTTTCCATAGAGAAGTTTCTCATTTGCTTCAGCAAGTGCCCCTGTGATATTACTAGATTGGGACTCTTTTGATGCTATCTAATCAGCATGGACTTTCTAGAACATACAGGTGTGTCAGTTTAAACCCCAAGGCTGCGTGAAGCATGGCCTGTGGTTCTGAAGCTCAAGGTGACTTTGTTCCCTGCCAGGGCTCCCTCTGCACAGGCAGCCAAAGTGTCCGCACCTGCTCCGGTGTTCAGCCCGCTTTGGCCTCAGGGATTTCCTTTACTGATCTCAGCTGTGCTTTTAAAACCGTGTGTGTTATTTTTGTACAGCATATCTAGGTATTTTGTGGCCGGAGGTTTTTCAGATTCTCCTCCATGATAATGCCACAAATGATAGTTTCTGTCATTCCGAATTTCTGAGCCCAGAAAAAGCTTTCTCACCATGATTACATGTTTTGAGATCTCCCCAAACGTTAGAGACGGATGGCGGTGATGGCTGCACAGCATCGTGAATGTACTTAATGCCACCAAAAAAAAAAAAATGGTGAAGCAGGCCAGGAACCCTGACCGAATTCATGGCAATTCTACTGCACTGATCAGAAGACATCCCTTATTTTTGTGTGCAGCTTTTCATTTGGATGGGGTTTTGGTTTTGTTCTGCAGGGAAAACAGCTAACGCACTCTTTGCTAAAAAGGACTAGAGTGCACAAATGGTTGGATTTATTTAGTACCAAAATGTGAGATTAAAAAAAAAAAAAAAACCCTTAGGAATTTGAGGACACTGGGAGGGTTGCTCAGCACTGAAAAGAAAGCTGAGGGAGAAAGGCGTCTCAGTTCTCTCCGCCATCCATGCTCTCTGCCTTTGAGTAAGGCAAGCATTGCTTTCTGTTGTTCCTTTCTCTCGCTGTTGGGTTTCTCGCGCCTCAGAGATCTGCTTTACCAGAAAATGAGAAAGTCTTCGCCCAAGGAAGCATCAGTGTAGTCAAGTCGAATTACTGTAAAGGTTTCATGGCTGAGTCAGTGGGAGGGCGGCCAGTGATCACTTCCTGTCTCACCCAGAGGAGGGAGCTGCCCCGGAAAGGGACGTTGATGCTGGACCAACTTTAGGTGCCTCCTTTACTTCCTCAGGGACCAGCAAGACACTCTCTTTCTCTGCATGGAATGCTCTGATATCCAGATGGGGAAAATCTAACTCCGTGGACCAGGAAGGAAAGCCATTCATTCGTTCATCACTCCTACCTCTTGTTAGAGTGAAGTAAGAGCTTTATGGGAAATGTAGGCAGGAAACTTTCACTATGACTACATATGTGTATTTAACAATTTTTTTTTTTTTTGGATTGAGAATCTTAATTACTCTGAATGCAAAACACTCAATAATGTCCTTTGTCTTTGTTGTTGTTACTGTTCTGTGAACATGTTTTTAGAAAAAACACGGTGCCGTGACATGACCTTTGCTGATGAGGCAATGCTGGGTCCATTTGTTCATTCTTTTTTTTTTTTCTTTCAAATAACATTTGTCCCACATTATATATTAGGGATTTGTACTGGTGCTGAGGGGCTCAAAGGATAAATAATAGTCTCTGTCCTCAAGAGTCTCTGTCTGATGCTTTGTGGAAAGGCCAGCCCACATACAGAAAGAAAATGCTAAACAGAACACAATTCATCTTCAAAGGATCTAATTAAAGAATCAGAGCGAATATTTCCATAACTTTTTTTATTGTGATAAAATATACAGGACGCAAATTTACCACTTTAACCATTTTTTAAGTGGCATTAAGGACGTTCCCACCGTGGGCAACCATCAGCTACCGTCCATCTCCAGAACTTTCTTATCTTCCCAACTGAAAGTCTGTCCCCATGAAACGCTAACTCCCCATTTCCACCCCTCACCCACCAGCCTCTGGCGGCCACCGGTCTCCTTTCTGTCTCTATGAATTTGACTCCTCTCAGGAGCTCGTAGAAGTGGAATCTTACAGCGTTTGTCGTTTGGGGTCTGGCTTCTCCATTACTTTTTTTAATGGAAGGAAATATGACTTGCTGAAAAGAAAATGTCAGCCTTGTCCCTGACTGACTCACCACTTGGCTTGGCCCAGAGTAAGACGGTCAACTTTAGCGTGCTCAGCTCTCTGATAACGCGACCATTTTAGTATCTTTTCTTGAAGACCCCATCACAGTGTTGTGATATTAGTCCATTCGAGTTGATCGACATTATTATAGCCTTAAGAGGCTGCCACTCCCTGGAAACATGTTCCAGCCTCCCCCCCTCAGGGGGTGGTGGAGCGAGGTAAGCAGCTTGCAGGTGGGACCAGCCCCGCTGGCTTCCATGGGCTGCGTGTCTCACAGCGCTTCACGTGTGAGCACGTAGCAAGCCCTGCTACTCCCTGAGCCCGGAGGCCTGCCAGAAACCCAGGCCCCGAGGACTCCCCTCCAGACGTGTGCTCTGAGCCGGGCTGTCTAAACTCTTTCCTCTGGAACCAATCAGACCCTCACCGAAGGGGCCATATCTCACCGACTGCTTTTGAGTCACGTGTCATATTTGAGATCTGCCCTGGGTTGGGAGCTGAAACATTTTGGCTTGTCTCCACTGGAGTCGGGGCAAGGCCTGAAGTCACGAGGAAGGGTGGCTCAGGTTTCCCACTGTGTTTCTGGGGCACGTGGATATGCAGCTGAAATGTTGTACCTTAGGCAGCAAGGGTGGTCTGCCAAGTACGAGTCAATATGGCGGCTCAGCTTCTTGGGGTTCATCTCTTCATGCCAGCAGAGCATAAGGTCCACGAGGGCTGAGCTGATCACCGCCGGATCCTCAGTGCCTTCCAGGGAGTCTGGAACAAAGTGTGACTGTGTCCTACAAACTGGAGGAGGTATCTGTTGTCAGGCTAGGGAGTGCGCCAATGTACGGAAAGTTACGTTGTCAGAAATAAGAAAAGGATACCGCTGATAAATGGACTCGTGCTACTTAACCAAGAAATATTCCCAATGATTGCAGTTCTTTAAACAACTAGAATGGAGACAAAAAAATGCTTTTCTTTTTAAAAAAAAAAAAATTTAATACAGTGTTTTATCCTAAAATAACATTATTTTTAAAAAAAGTTTTTTAAATGTTTATTTATTTTTGAGAGAAGGGGAGAGAGACAGAGTGTGAAGGAGGGGCAGAGAGAGAGAGAGAGAGAGAGAGAGAGAGAGAGGGAGACACAGAATCCGAAGCGGGCTCCAGGCTCTGAGCTGTCAGCCCGGAGCCCGAAGCAGGGCTCAAACTCATGAACCGTGAGATCGTGCCCCGAGCCGAAGCCGGATGCCCAACCAACTGAGCCACCCGGGTGCCCCCTAAGATAACATTATCGATTACCTTTCTTCTTACCAGATTTCACAGAAGCTTCTGGAGGTACCAGTGAAACACTTAGAACTGAAAGAGGAAATTAATGACTTGCGTTTTCAGGATACAAATATCCTGGTTTTCTAGGATGGTTAAACGCTAATACTGCCAGTGAGAATGTGAGGCAACGTTGGTGAAGCAACTGCCGTGTAACATTGTCTTGCGTAGGATTTTATTAGAAAAAAAGAAAAGAAAGCTGAGGTCTTGGAAAATATTAGAAAAGTATCTCTCTGCAGGGCTTACCACATAAGCACGTTGTTCTCATTCCCCAGTGGCTATGGTTGGTTTGGACCGGACAGTTCCGCCTTTGTCTCCAGGGTTTGGGCCTCGCTTCTGGTTTTTGACCACCCGCCAGCCATGCTGTCCTCATGGAAGTCATGCAGTGAGAGCTGACGTGGTCTGAGCTGACTCCTCCGGGGCCTTGCACAGATGTGAGGTCTATCACCAGCACGCCGCTGTCTCACGGAGGGTGCCGGGAAGCTGTGTGGGCGGGCCCAGCAGTGGCTAACGGATAGCCCAAGAACTGAGCCTTCCTCTAAGGTACCCCCACCCCCCGGAAGGTCAGCAAAGACCCCTCGAATGTTTTCTCTCCTTGCTTCTCTCCCCTTATTTGTGTGGTATACATCTCTTTTTAGCTTGCAGGGACCACGCCTAAACAAAGGAGCCAAAGATACACCCAAAATCGAAGCCACATCCCGTGTTCCCCAAAGATGATGGCTTTTCTGTTCCCCGCAGCTCATTACGAGGGCCCCTCACCGGACAATGGATCTCTCTGGGCCACCCAGCCACGCAGGGGATAAGACAGCTTCTGAAATACAGAATATTTTTGGAGCTCTGATCCCGACTCCCACATCCGCAGCCCCTTTTGGACTAGACAGCCTCCTCCTCGGATTCTCGGTGGCTCATCACATCCCTCCATCTGTGACCAGAAACGGGCTGGGGGAACGAGTAGACAGGAAGGCCATCGCCGACCAGGCCCACAGCTTCCGAGAGGGAAAGCGGTTGGAAGCACAGCGGTTTGAGTATCAGCCGTCGCAGAGCAGGGGCTGAGGCAGGCGATGGAGGAAGATGGGAGGTGAAGCTGGCATCAGAGCCTTCCCTGGCGGAGCGATTCCCGAAGACACTGCTGATGAACTGCAGCCTGTCTGGGAGCCCCCCGCCCCGGGCCCCCCGTGCAGAGAAAGGTAGCCGGGGAGCTGTTGCATGGCTGGGGTGCCGTCTGCCCTGACCCCTATCGTTTCGCCTCTTGGCTTGGGTCCCGGCCCCACGGTGGGCCGGTGGCTGGCTAAGGCCACAGATGAGCTGAGTAGCTACACGGTATGGCTTGGGAGCATTTCAGCATGGCGGGAAGGGAGCGTGCTTTGCAGGCGAATGGCCCCAGCGTCCTGGCCCAGCCCTCTCTCCTTTGAAATCCAACTGCATTCTGGCACTTTGCATTACTTAGGGTAACACGGGCAGCAGTAACAAAGAACCCCTCCGATGTCACAGCCTTAGCACTGATATTTACGTCCAGTTCAGGACAGTGGGTGACGGTCCTCAGGTGGCGATTCAGGAGCCCAGGCTCGCCGACCCCTAGGGCCTCGGAGATCTCCGCGCGGCGGGTGAGAGAAAGCGCAGGTTACATGAGCCTCAAACGACACACCTCACTTCTACTCACATTTCATTGTCGGGAGGATGGGGAAACGTAATCCGAGGGAGAACTTCGTGCTGTGGCCGGGAGGGTGCTAGTGTCGCTGTCACAATACTGGGGTAAACTTTCAAAGCTTCGATTTCCTCGTCTGTAAACAGAGACGTGGAACCAACAGCCGAGAGTTACCAGGAAGACGAGAGCTGATGTCTGCGATGCGACTCAGCCAGTGCCTGACGTGGATCGGGGTCTGTGATTACAGCCAGAGGGACAGGGGCTGTCTCATCAGCTGGAGCCGGGGCGATCCAAGCTCATGCCCACGTGTCCATCCTGTGCTTCTGCAGAAAGAGGTTTCTTACGTGAGACTGTTATGCAACGTGCGTGCTGGATCGTGGTTAATAGGGGAATGCTGGTCTCCGTCGTGATGATTATTAGGTAACGTGCATTACGTACTGTGATTATGTTGTAAATGCAAGTGAACCGCTTGCTCTACCGAACGTCCCATGGACTAAAATTCCGGGGGCATCGACGCAAGCTTTGGACTATTTTCCCACTGTTTGCTCTCTTTGAAAAGGCCTTTGTTATCAAAGCGGTAGAGATCATTGCAAAAATTGCCAACACACAGATGGCTCTAAAGTGGAACTTAAAAGCCTTCTCCCCACACTCGGTGCCCCCTCTCTTACCGTCGTTGGATAAGCAACTATCGTTAACGCTTTCGGTAAATCCTTCCAGAAACACTCTACGTTTATACACAAGCATATTTAAGTCCTCTCCTTTTGCACAGAAGCAAATCATGCTAACGTGTTATTCCACAACTCCTTTCTCTTTTCCTCTGCTTCCGCATCTGCTCTAACTCAATAGTATTCCATCGTGGAATGAGCCACAGTTTCTTTAACCAGCGATGAGAGGTTGAGTGAGAAGTAAGAAGGCATCAAACCCCTCTTTTCTCCGTGTGAGTTGATGGCTCACTCCCCACGCTGACCTCCCTACCAGATTTCAGGTGTCCTCTGAAATCACAGTCCCATCCGGGTGCACCCAGGGTCCACGTGCCTCCTACCGGGGCATCCCCTCAACATCCCAGGATGTGAATGGCTGTGGTCCAAAAAATGAGAATAAGGGCCTGGGGGTGGAGTAAGCTGTCAAACGTCTTCAGGAACTCCTTCCTTGTGCCCATAGCCTCTAGCTGGCTTAAAAAGGTAAAACGCTCTTTCTTGTCCCCTCCGGGGCATGGGGTACGCTTGGTTCAACTTCAGAGATCTGGGCCCAGAGATTGGTGATCCGAAAAGGAATCCTACACTGTCGCTCAGGTCATTTGGATGAAGACTTCTTAATGGAGGGAGAAAACCAAGTGGTCCTTGCAACTTTGCGGGTTTTCACTGGGCATTTGGAGATCTCACTGGTTCTGTGTTCAGCGAGGCTGTGAAAATGATTCTGTGCACACATCACTTGTCCAAGCCATGGGGACCCAACCGGCTTCGGCCCTAGGAGACTATCTTCCAGTTTTCAGACGTTCGTGTGCCACCTTCTGATTCCCTTTTTTCCATCTCTGCAGACGGCAAAGCCTTGGAGTCACAGGTTGGGTGTGTTTATATTCTTTGGAATAAACACATCACAATAAATAAACTCCTTTAAAAAAAAAAAAAGGCATGATCGTTGCCCCACCGCATCTTGGCAATTGCTGCCCAAGGGACTCGTAAATCTTTTCGAGGGAGATGTATTCCTTCGGACAATTTAGAAGGAGATTTGTGCTATAAGAAAACAACCTCTGTTGATTCTCCTGCATCAGCACAGGATGATATTTTTGGCCACAGTGATCCTCATGGAATCTTTTTTGCTTTTTCTGGAAAGCAGATAAATGCCTCCCTTCCCAATTACCACTGAGGATAAGTAGTAAAGAGTCAGGGAGCGTCCAGGGACTCCTGCTCTAGCAGATGTAGAGATCTTTTTATTGCCTTCAGTGCACTGGGCCAGGCTCACATTAGTCCTATTTTTAGCCTTTCGGACTGACTTGGTGAATCTGGCCTCCTTTTCCAACGGATCGTATTAACGAACTGCAGATGGGGCCCTAATTGATTCTTTTCTATCACAATCATTTGCAGGCAAATGTCCTCAATGTCTCCTTGGTGAATAGTCACCTAGTTTCTGAAAGCCCTGCTCGGTCTGGGAACAGGTTTTCTCTTTGGCTTGGACACCAGAGGAGAGACTATCCTAGAAGGATTCACTGATGCGCTTGGATGCATACACGGCATCTCTGGCGGGCGTGTTGAGGGTCTGGAATCTCGGCGGTTCTGCGTTCAGTTACACGGAGGTGTTGGCACCTAGCGTCTCGGTGGACCAGGCAAGGGCCGCATTACTGGATGACGTTTAGAAGCATTTCCCCCACCGATTAACACGCTCACGAGCTCCATTAGTCCAGCAGTCTGCCCCAAGTGAGTCCTCTCCTCCCCGCCACACCTGGAGGTATCGCTGTAGGTCGATCCCCGAAGGCATTTTTATTTTATATTCCACAGACTTTTCCTTAAAAGGCTCTCAATTTACTCTTTGGAATTCTGGGAGCAGTCTCCTCCGTGTGACCAAACGCTGGCAGCGGGTCGGGGGGTTAGCACTGTGTTCTTTTTCTTTTAAAGTTTATTTATTTATTTATTTATTTATTTATTGAGAGCGAGCGAGCAAGGGAGGGGCAGAGGCGGCGGGGGGGGGGGGGGGGAGAGAGAGAGAATCCCAAGCAGGCTCCACACTGTCAGCGCAGAGCCCGATGCGGGGCTCGAACCCACGAACCATGAGATCGTGACTTGAGCCGAAACCAAGAGTCGGATGCTTAACTGACTGAGCCACCCAGGCGCCCCTAGCATTGTGTTCTAATATAAACGGGGGTGTGAGTTTGCACGCACAACAGTGCAAGGTGCTGTCCGTCCACACCGAGGGAAGCCACAGATGGCACTGACACAGAATCGCTGCTGAGTCAGGCGGGGCACTTACTCAACCGACTGGTGCAGAGAACCATAGGGAGTGATGAAGGACAACACTTCAACCCTGTTCATACTCCAAACAAACATCTGTCTGTTTTCCGGTGAGTTACAATCGATCAGTCAGTCAACAAACCAAGAAATGATGTCACGGATGTTTTCTAAGACGCCAGACGCCGTGTTAAGTGCGTTCCATCCTGACTCCATAGCAGCCCCTGTGCAAGAACGTGGTGACTTACACGTTCCCATAGCAGCCCTAGAAGCTCTGTGCTGTTTTCGTCCCCACCTCACAGATGAGGAGACAGCCTCACAGAAAGCACCGATCGGGGCTCATCAATCAGACAGCCGGATTTATCCAGCTCGGTGCTTCATCCAGGGCACCAGTGTTTCCTCCGTCACACGGAGGGTCTTGATGTCACCCAGGATGCACATGGTCACATCCGTTCCGTGTCGGATGCTTTCAACCAGGAGACAATTTATGTGTTGATCTAGTTAAACGTATAATTTGAAAGCCAAAGCTTCTATATAAAACATCATAGCCTCGTTTTCAGGTCTGACAACTTTTACTATATTATTATCTGCCCTTTGGGTTATTTGAGTGCCTGTCCATCATGGAAATCACAGAGTTACCTTATTTTATGTTCAGGCACTGACATACGACATGATTTTAGCTTCACGTATGCATAATGATTCGATATTTGTATGTATTGCGAAACGATCACCACAATAAACCTAACTCACATCTTTCACCACACATAATTACAGAGGTTTCTTTTTTTTTCTTTTTTCTTGTGATGATGGGAACTTTTAAGACTTATTCCCTTAACAACTTTCAAATATGCAGTACAGTGTCATTAACTGTAGTCACCATGCTGTACCTGACATCCCCGGGACTTAGAATAATTTTAACTTTCGGAATTAAGGACTCACGTTGCCCAAATACGTTCTGGGCCGTCCCTCAAAAGGGCCAAACCCCAGCCGTCTTACAGTTCACTTGATCTTTTAGAACGTCTCCAAGCTGACAGATTTGACAAAGCACATCAGTAGTGAGTCTCGCTGGCTTTGGGATTGGAAGTTGCCGTCCGAGAGTGTTGTGGTCTGTGGACAGTCCAGTCTGCTCTCTTCAGGGAGAGTGTAGACAAGGCAGGTGGACTCCACCGTTCTCCCCATTTCTTCCTTGTGGCTTCCAAGCCCACTTCTATGGCCTGGATTATTGCATTGCTACCTAAGGAAATGCGGGGTCCCCACCAAGAAGTGAAGTCATTTTCACTCGTACTGAATTAAATTATTGGGGTGCCCGACAGTTACGTATTCTGTGACCTTGATTCCCCCTAGACACCGACATCCCTGAAGTCCCTGCAAAAAAGACTCTGGGAAGGCACTCGACTCCCTGGCCTCTTTTTCATCATCTCTAAATGATGACACTTAATGAGCTAATATTTTGTGGTTCGGCGGAGTTAGGAAATTTCCAATCTCTGCTGATAAAGGAGTTAATTATTTTTCTAGCACATGCTGGCTTGAGAATTATAGTTGACCTCAGTAGATGCCAGTTAGGAGGGAGGGGGCGGTGATGGCAGAGTTCAATCGTGGGTCTATAAGTACTGAGTGATAGGCTTGATTCCTATCACTTAGCCTTAAAAGATTTTTTAAAGCTCACAATTGGTTTTCATTTATTTGAGACAAATCACCACCATACATCCTTATTTTTTTAATTCTATTTTAGAGAGAGAGAGAGTGAGCAAGAAGAGAGGGGGCAGAGTGGGGGAGAGAGACAGAATCTTAAGTAGCTCCATGCTGAGCAGAAGTCGATCCCAGAACCCTGAGATCGTGACCTGAGCTGAAATCAAGAGTCGGATGCTCAGCTGACCGAGCCACCCAGGCGCCCTACATCCCTCTTTTTGAAAAGGATTTTCTTTGGCACACATGCTTCCTTCAATTTGCTATTGGAGTTGAGTCCCTTAACCAATGAGATCAGTCAGTGGTGCTTCTCATGCACATTAAATTTTGATCAAAGAATGTCTCATACCGACCAAGGGTCTCTCTGCCCCCAGATGAACCTTCCTGTTTGGGCAGGTCATCTGTCTTTGCCAGTCGGGGGGTGGGGGTAAAGATGCTGAAGAAGGAAGGAGAAAAGTGCCCAATGCCTCAGGTTTTGTGGACTCTCCCCTTTGAAGACAGGAAAGGGCTTTGCAGATTAGGATCAGCGTTCAGAGTGACCTCTCCAAGTCTGTGCGATTAGGACAGCGGCGTGTAGGATTCTGAATTAACTGGACCAAAGTTAAAATTCCAGGCTGGCCTCTTACAAGCTCTTTGACTCTGGGCACATTTCTTATATTTGCTGACCATCAGGTTCTTCATCTGAAAAATAGGAGATGACCATGTCTGTCTCATAGAGTTGCTGTCACCTGAAATGAAATAAAGTAGGAAAAAGCACCTTGCACAGTCTGGCGTATTGCCAGAGTACTGGAATATTCTCAGTCAACATCGGTTCATTTCCCCTCCGCTTGCAAAGGCAAGGAGACCTGCCTTAAAAGTCAAGTCCCCTTGCGCAAGCCCACGGGGCAAGCTGGGTTCGGGTGGAGACTGCCAGTGCTAAAACAGCACCTGTCCCTAAAGAGGATTATCCAGACCTAAACGTGCCGCCCCGGATGGTGCTGGCTGCTTTTCAGCTTCCGAGCAGCCAGCATCCTGACCGTGTTGGGGTTGGGGTCCTGACCTGTGATTTCGTTTTCTTGTTGGCGGGGGGGACGGACCGGACTGTCCCCAATGCGCCCGCGGGGAGCTGTCCAAACAAAGTTGAGAGACTGGGCTGTGATCCCCAGGGCAGGGCGGTCTCTCTGTGATTCTCCTGCTTCGATAGCAGGAACAATCCGTCAGTCAGTCAACAAACCAAGAAATGAAGTCATGGATGTTTTCTAGATGCCAGACGCCGTGTTGAGTGCTTTCCATCCTGACTGCATAGCAGTCCCTCTGCGAGAACGTGATGACTTGTACATTTCCATAGCAGCCCTAGAAGCTCTGTGCTGTTTTCGTCCCCACCCCACAGATGAGGAGACAGCCTCACAGAAAGCGCTTACAGTTTACAAAGCATTTAAATAAAGCATATATATATTTTTAGGATAAGAGCAGCAATATAGTAGTTGGAAATGGGGAAAGTAACAAAATTAAAGAAGGAGAAACCAAAATGACCCTTAATCCCATGATTTGGTGAAGCCACTACACCCATACTTTTTTTTTTTTAATGTTTATTTTTGAGAGAGAGAGAGAGAATGAGAGTGGGGGAGGGGCAGAGAAGGAGGGAGACACAGAATCCGAAGCGGATCCAGAATCCAGTTCCAGGCTCCGAGCGGTCAGCACAGAGCCCGATGCGGGGCTCGAACTCGTGAACCGCGAGATCATGACCTGAATGGGAGTCGGAACACTTAACCGACTGAGCCGCCCAGGCGCCCCGGCATACCTAAATTCTTTACGGGCTTTTGTCATGCTGTATTTTCTTGATCAAGAAGTGGTAAACATACAACCATTATCACATGTGAGTCTGCCATATTTTGGGGGGTCTGAAAAGAGGTCCCCTATTTGAGAATATGGGAGCTGCTAATACAGAGGAGAGCCAAGGTGCATACAGTGACAAACCCTTGAAACGCCAGGCCCAGCGGGGCAGAGGCCTGCATCCCGGGTGGGGTCACACGGCAAGAGGATCGTAGGAATGAGGACGGGGTTCTGTGTGACGAGGGCTGGGGACAGCTCACTCATCTACGAGCTCTGTGGTTTGGCATCATGTTTATGAAATACCTGCTTCATTTGTTGATTTAAAAAAAAAAATGTTTATTTAGGGGCGCCTGGGTGGCTCAGTTGGTTGAGCGTCCGACTTCAGCTCAGGTCACGATCTCGCGGTCCGTGAGTTCGAGCCCCGTGTCGGGCTCTGTGCTGATGGCTCAGAGCCTGGAGCCTGCTTCAGATTCTGTGTCTCCCTCTCTCTCTGCCCCTTCCCTGCTCGTGCTCTGTCTCTGTCTTTCAATAATAAATAAACATTAAAAAATTTTTTTAAATGTTTATTTTAAGAGAGAGAAAGAGAGAGAGAGATCAGGAAACCGACAAAGAAAGAATCACAAGCAGGCTCTGTGCTCAGCCTGGGCTCGAACCCAAGAACATGGATCACGACCTGAGCCAAAATCCATTCCAGAAGCTTAACCCGATGAACCGCCCACAGGCCCGTAGTTTGTTGATTTTTAAAATGAGCTTTTAGTAGGGCGCCTGGGTGGTTCAGTCAGTTAAGTGTCTGACTCTCGATTTCAGCTCAGGACACGATCTCGAGGTTCAGGAATTCAAGCCCCGCGTCACGCTCTGTGCTGATAGCGTGGAGTGTGCTTGGGATTCTCTCTCTCTCCCTCTCTCTTTCTGTCCCTCAAAATAAATAAACTTAAAAAAAAATAAAATGAGCTTTTATCTAAGTTCATTTTCACGCTGCCTAGACCCAGTCTGTTTGGACAGCCAGCCCAGTAGAAATGGAGGCACTGATGGGTTTTGTCCCTCTGACCCTTCAGAGGGGAAAAAAATGATATTACCTAACGTGATGGTAGGAAGCAGTTCCCCATGCCCTTTCTTAGGACAAGGAAAGAGGCCACCAAATGGAGTATCCAGGCACCACTGTGTGTCTCCTGGGGGGGGTGGGTCCCCCCCCAAGCACCCTTTCACCTGTCACCTGGGACCCTTCCCTTGTGTCAGATAGTTTCGTGTTCCACGCCTATTCACTCTGCCAGATTTTAGGCTTTGTGCACGCAGGCTGTATCTGCCTGGCCTTATTTCCTGGGTCCAACATAGGACATGTTCAAAAATATTTGTTGAATGAATAAATCAGTCAGTGAATGAATATATGCAGTGTTAAGTATGATTTTGACTTTCTAAGTTAGAGATTGAAAAAGTATTAAGGAGATTTTTAAGCCCAGATCACTATTTATTAAATATGCCCACTCAGTCCATTTAATTTTTTTAGGTTTATTTATTGATTTTGAGAGAGAGAGAGAGAGAGCATGGGTGTGCATGACTGGGGGAGGGGCAGAGAGGGAGAGAGAATCCCAAGTAGGCTCCTTACTGTTAGCATAGATCCCCACCCGGGGCTCGAACTCATGAACCTTAAGATCATGACCTGAGCTGAAATCAAGAGTCAGACCCTCAACCGGCCACCCAGGCGCTCCAAGTCAATTTTCTTTAATTGCCTGCGTGGAATCATAGAAGGTCAGAGTGTTAAATGAAAGACCCTGCTTCTCCCCCTTGATTATAGAAACAACATATGCCCATCGTAGAAAAAATAAATTAAGGAGATAAGGAAACGCTTCATAAGCCACCTCCGTGTGTTTCCCAGCACACGTCGTTTCTGACTCCCCCCTGTGTGTGTCTGTAGAGTTTCAGGGAGCCCCCGGGCCGTTTCTCTGCCCTGCTCTGCGCAGGAGGCTGACCCATCATGGCAGATGCCAGGCTCCTCTGCACACCCTAGCCCAGCTTCCTGTTATGTGCCACCAACGTGAGGCACTGGCCGGAATGAAGCCCGTGGAAGGAAGAGAAATCAGTACACTCCTCCCCAACGACTTCCCAGTGGTCGTCTGTCCGTCCTGACTTCAGTCCCTGCCTCTGGCCTCGCCGGCACGGCTCCTGTCCTAAGCAGGCCCAGGATACACTATCCCCTCCTTGTTCTTCATGCTCATGGGGTCATTGCCTCTCCCCCCCCCCCCCATTGCTTCCCCCCCTGGTCTGGGTGTCACCAACCCGTGTGTTCACTGAACTGTCCACAGCTCTTAAATTGGTCCCTTCACTGAAGCCCCCTTATAGGAGCCGCATGGGATGGGCTGTGTTTCTGGCCTGATTAAAACAATACGCACCTGTATTTACATAAATGGTGACGGGCTATGCATTCTATCTGGTTACCTGCTTTTTAAAATTACCTTTTTTAGAGAAACAGAGAGCGAGCATGAGCAAGGAGGAGGGGCAGAGAGAGACAGAGAGAGAGAGAGAGAGAGAGAGAGAGAGACTCCTAAGCAGGCTCCACGCTCAGCTCAGAGCCCGATGCAGGGCCCGATCCCACGACCCTGGGATCATGACCTGAGCTGAAATCAAGAGCCAGATGCTCAACCGACTGAGCCACCCGGGTGCCCCTGGTTACCCGCTTTTAAAGTCAACAATACTCTGTAATAGGAATCTTTTAATGGCAGTAGATACAATTAAGTTTCCGCATTATTCTACTTGTTAGGATTTTCAGTGGGATCTAATTAAATTCCATAAGTATGTATTGAGTTTCTACCCTGGGTAAGATATAGTCCCTGCCCTTAAGTGGGGCGGGGGGGGGGGGGAACAATGCTATGTGGGCCTTAAGACAAGCTAACTGTGTGGAAGATAGGAGGTGTCATAAAGGAGATACTAGCTAAGAGCCGTAAGAGTTCAAAGGAGAGAGTGTGGGTCATGCTGAAAGGCTTGTTGGAGGAGGCAGTGGCCAGGATAAGCCGGGGGTGGGGAGCACCTTAAACCAAAGGGAGCGGGAGCCTGGAAGACACCCCAGGCAGAGAGGGTGGCCAGACCCAAGGCTTGGAGCTGAGAACTTACAGGAATTTTTTTGAGCCATGAAGAGTCTGGTTCAGCTGAGAAGAATGGAATGTTCTTCCAAAGGTACTTTGTTCATCTCTTCTTTAAATTAATTTTTCTTGAATGGATATCATTTTTCCTTTTCCCTTCTAGATTATAGCCTCCTTGAGGCCAAGGACCAGTCCTTCACACCCTGCTGTAGACCTTATGCTTAGAATAGGGCAGGGATTCCCGGTAAAAGTTTGTCGAGTGAATCTGAATAGATAACCCTACGATGGGAACGGAAATTTGTTGTCAGCTCATGGTGGGTCTTGGGGGCCGGGCTGAGTGGTTTGTGGGAAATGCTCTGGACCTGTCTCCTTCTGGTCATTTCCCGCCCCCAACTCCTTTCAGAGACTTCTCGCTCTTTTAGACCTAAATGGAATCACCGATATGAAAATGCTTTTTGGACAGGGACGCTATCTCCCAAGAAGATGCGTCCCATTTCCCCATGTCTTCCTTCTTCTACGTGTGGGTCAGGGGTAGGAAGCCCTGACTCATGCTGCCCAGGGAAAGAGGTTGCAAATTGTTTGGCCAAGAATCAGGCTGGCCTTTGAAACGGAGGGCAAAACAAGAACTCAGGTTGGCTTTTCTACCAATATTCAAAGTCCTGAGCCCCTTCTCCTTTGGCCAACCCAAGAAAAGCCAGGAAGTGCCAACGTTTGCCCTATCTATCCCTCCACATCCTGCCTATGTGACTTGGTAGCTTGAAGGCATTGATTGTTGGGCAAGGGAACGTGACCAGGTTTGGGACATCTGTGCAGCGCGTGCGTATGTAGTGAGGGGGCGTCGATGATGGTGGTGCGCAACAACCACAATAACGAAACGGCAGAAGAGACGATTTATGTGGGCGTGAACATGAGCTCCGCCGCACACTGACTGCGTGTGTGACTTTGCCATGAGGCAGCTTACCTTTCTTTTTTTTTTTTTTTTTTTAAATTTTTTTTTTAACGTTTATTATTTTTGGGACAGAGAGAGACAGAGCATGAACGGGGGAGGGGCAGAGAGAGAGGGAGACACAGAATCGGAAACAGGCTCCAGGCTCTGAGCCATCAGCCCAGAGCCCGACGCGGGGCTCGAACTCCCAGACCGCGAGATCGTGACCTGGCTGAAGTCGGACGCTTAACCGACTGCGCCACCCAGGCGCCCCGGCAGCTTACCTTTCTTAGCTTTCTCTTCCATCGGTAAAGTGGAGGCGGTGATATCTACACTCACAAAGTTGTGCAAACACAGAGGAGAACGGGCAGACGGAAACACATAGCTTGGTGCAGGGACTCGCCGTATTTTATTCGTTGCCTCCCTACACGTCAGTACTCTATCTTCTCTTTTTTTCTTTTTTGATGTTTATTTATTTTGACAGAGAGAAAAAGAGGGAGAGAGCATGCACAAGTGGGGGAGGGGCAGAGAGAGAGAGAGGGAGAGAGAGAATCCCAAACAGGCTCTGCGCTGTCAGCGCGGGATCAATTCCATGAACCATGAGATGGTGACCTGAGCAGAGATCAGGGGTTGGATGCTTGGGGCGCTTGGGTGGCTCAGTCGGTTGAGCGTCCGACTTCAGCTCAGGCCGTGATCTCACGGTTTGTGGGTTCGAGCCCCGCGTCGGGCTCTGTGCTGAGGCTCGGAGCCTGGACCCCGCTTCAGATTCTGTGTCTCGTTCTCTCTCTGCCTCTCTCCCGCTCATGCTCCGTCTCACTCTGTCTCTCAAAAAAAAATGGAAAAAAAAAATTGGAAAGAAAAGAGTCGGATGCTTAACCGACTGAGCTACCCAGGCGCCCCTGGGCTCTATCTTTTCTATTCCAAACTTCATTGGGACAGACTTTTATATTTCTCTGTGAAGGATTATCTATTAATATCATGTGCGGTACAAATTTTCTTGGAAGTGTGTGGCACTTTGGATGTAGTTGGGGAGAATTCTCCATTGCCTCTTCATCTCTGATCCCTAAGAAACAAAACAAAACAAAACAAAACAAAACAAAACAAAACGACCAAAAAGCAAAACTTGGGCGTCTGGCTTCCATTCTGAAGCCAGCTGTTCTGTTAGCTGGTGTGGAGTGAAAGGCACGCAATGCAGATGAATGGCCCTCCTGAAGCATGTAATATGCTTCTCGGGGAGGAGAGATACTTTGAATGAAACCAGTTTGCACCACGGGACCTCAGGGTGTCCTATTATGACGGTCTCATAGACATCCAGGAAAACCTGTTGACTGTTGAAAAGCCAGATTCTAAATACTGTTTACTCCCGAATAATTTGTAATTCCTTTCCCAGCTCAAATAACCATAAACTCCTACAAAGTGGTTTATAAACACTCATTAGAGTATTACAAAAGTCCTTTGAGCTCCACGTGATTATCTCCATTTGGCAGTTGAGTAAACTGAGTCACAGAAGTTGAAAGATCTGCTCGAAGCTCTGCCAGGAGCAAAGACGGGGCAGGGCCAGAGCTCAGACATCCCGGCTCCTCACCCGGTGAGTGGTTCCACAGAACGTGCTGGAGGTGGGGCACGTCCAGGCTCTTGACCTTTCAGGGTCCCTCGGTGCCCCGGCCTTCTGTTAACCCATTGTCTGGGACTGACAGAGGTCCCCTGGCTCCTGAGCTGCCACTGTCCAGGAGCAAAGGCTTTGCTTTGAAAAGGCCATCAAAACATGTGTCCAAAACCCACCGTACGTTCTGGCCTCACCTTTCCCAATGCCTGCTTGTAAATCGGGCCACAGAGCAGCAGAGAGAGTAGTAAGACGTCGGTTTTCTGCTTTTCCTGAAAAGCTGAAAATAGCCAGGGTTAGCGGGGTGTAGTAAACATTTCCTGCTTTCGGGCTGCCCTCAATTTAAACCCACTTCTTATATGTAGGTTCCACTGTCCCCCAGGGAGAAAAGAAAGTGCCAGCTACTTGCTCTCCGAGATCCCTGGCCCTGGGGTGTGGGCACAGGACCCAGGTTCGGCCAGCTGGCAGCGCTGTGGGGGACTCAAGTGAATGGTAGGAAGAGTGGACTTGGTCCAGTGGTGGGTGGTGATCCCCACCCCACCCCCCCACCTGTTAGTGTTAGGGCCGTGGGGCCAGCAGGTTGGTCGGGGTCCCGGGGAGGCAGCTTTACCACCAGATTGCTGCTGTGTTGACCTTGGCTGTGGTTAAAACTGTTGGCCCGGGGTGCTCTTTGCTTCCCACTCATTTCTGGAAACTTCTGGATTGTTTGTGAGTTAGCAGTTCTCCTTCCAATAAGATGCCTTCCTGAGGTACACCCGAGTCAGGAGTTTTGTTTGTTTGCATCTGGCTGGGAACAAGTTGCAGAACGAGAGAGTTTTCCCTTTTCCTTTCCCCCTCACGTTATTGAGAGATGGGTTCTCAGACTCAGATGAGACCATCGGTATTGCAGAGACAGTCAACACGCCATGATACGGAAAGCCTCGAAAGGTCCGGAGTTGATGTTTGAGGGTGATCTAGCTCATCAGCGACATTGGTTGAACCCACATCGGAAACATTGGTTGGCACATGGCCATCACATCACGTGGTGACGACTCTTACGTCATCACCATGACCAGCATCTCACCAGCATTGCTGTCCCTGACACTCTCACCGTAATGGTTGTGACTTAGATCCGCACCGTGTACCCATTCGCCTCTCCCCCAGGCACGCCATCCAGGGTCCTTAGGCAGCTCGGATGTGGAGTTGAGGAAGGGCTGCACATGGGGAGTGAATGCTTTCGTCTTTCCCGCTACTTGGGGGGGGGAGGGGTTGGCGACGGCGCTGTCTGGGGCACCTGGAAATCTTAGAAAACAGCGTTTTTCCCTACCCCGGTGGCAGTGGGCAAAATGCCTCTTACAGACTCACAGAAGAAGAGAACACTCAACAGAATTTTTGTTGAGTGCTTTTTATGTAAAACCTCATTTAGTCTTCCTAATATCCCTAAGAGGGAGGTGCTATTATTATCCCTAAATTACATGTGGGGCACCTGAGGCACAGAGAGGTGAAGTGACTTGCCCGGGGCTCTTTACTACCAGGCATTGGGTAGATGTCCACATGCTACAGGGTGGCTTCCAAAGCTAACTCTTTATCACAACTCCAAGGAAAGATGACAAAAACATAGACTTCCAGGGCCCACAGCCAGAGATTTTAATTCCTCAAATCTGGGGAGGGTGAGGGTTGGGGTTTAGAGAGGGAACTGCTACCACGCCTCCCAAGGGATTCTGACGGGATCTGTCCATGGGCGGGTATTGGACAACCACTGGTTGACCCAGGGCTTATGTGGCCACTCCCCTTTCCGTGTGCTTGATGGAGAATACCTATTGATCGCTGAACTCTTTCCTGACTTGGCCTCAGAATCCTTCCCGATGTAGGTAGTAACTATCAATCACTAGCAGGTGGCTTCAAGACAAAATCAATTTGTCATCTTCAGCCTACGGTATCCAGGAGGGGAAGTGAAGGGGCTGAGTTTTATCACCGGCCGCTAACTCACCAAAGAAGGAAAATAATGAGATATTTCTGTGCCCCGGGTTTCTTTCTGCTCTGTCGTGGGGAGATGTTATAGAACTTTTCATTTTTGGCCTGGAGAGGGTGGATTCTTATCTCTAAATTGCTCTATTAGTTTAAGATTATGCTGGCTATTTTAACATTTTATGACATTTTGTGACATATTACAACTGTCACTGAAACGGTTCTGAATTTGAGCTTTTTTTCTTTTTTTTTTGAGTCATCCAAATGACCAGCTTCTACCCCGTGAATTGGATTAGTTTACATACACAGGATCTATTTGTTAGGATGGGTCTAAACACTGACTCAGTTTTGCTTGATCAGCAGCAGGACAATGGGGAAGGGGTTCTCTTCCATCCATTCCTTAAGGTTCCAGGCTGATGAAGTCTCTGCCATCCTCGATATGTGGGTTCCAAGATCAGGCACCTTGGGTGTTCAATCCAGGAGGTTGATGGTACTGAAAGACAGTGGAGACTTGCCCAGGAAAGTTTAGCGATCATTGGTTGGAAGTCACATTCTATTGGCCAGAACCAGTCACATGGCCTTAATTAACAGCAAAGGAGGCTGGGGAATGGGGCCTGGCTTGCCTGGGAGCAAAGGGAGATGGGTTTGGTGAACAGCTACCAGAGTCCCCTTGCGAGCCACGAGGGGATGTAGGTGTGCTCAGAAGGAGCGAGTGAGGCCCACACAATCCAGAGTGGGCGGTGCTTGGGCCAGTGGTACCTGGTTTTGTAACTGACGGATAATTCCCATATTGGACAACTAAAATGCGTTCAGTGTGACAATTTTCAAATTTCAAATAGTAAAAAACCTGAAACCAACCAACCAACCAAACAAACCAAGAACAATGAATAGAATTTTTTCCATCATTTTAAGAATCTCTTGTGACATTTTTTGGAGTTCTTTATATATATATTCTATATACATATATATATTATATAGAATATATGTATACATATATATGTATATATACACACATATATATGTATGTATATACAATATATATACATATATATGTGTATATATATATATATATATATATAAAATTTTAGAAATGCTTGTCCAGCTCACCTCGTGGTTTTGTTCATTAGCTGTCTGTCTCCCAAACTGTTTCCTTGGACTCTAAGGGAAACCTACCCAAATCTGTCCTAGCCTTCCCCATATTCTGAAATAAAGACGAAGAATGCATTAAAATTTCTGGTTCTGGACAAAAATGTTGGCTTGAACCCCCTTTTTGAAAGTCAGTGTCCTTGGTCCTTAAAGTGGAGGCTCTGGGCTTAGATTCCCCCCCCCCCCCCGGCACTCCCCCCCTCCAGTCGTGGGTCCTTTGCAAGTGTATTAATGGGCTCATGTCTCATCATTCTAATTTACACATGAGGATAGCAGTAACCACCCCTCAGCACCGTGAGGGGATGCAGGGGAGAGATAGGAGAGCATCGGGTGTGTCTGATGTACAATAAGCATGAAAACTACTATTGTTAACTCCAGGGTCCATGAGCCACCCACTGGAGTTCAGCTGTGTTGGGCTGTGTGGGTAAAATTCACACGGATGGATAAGAATCTATACATTCAAGCTCAGGGCAAAGGTGTGGTCGGGGGGCGCCCTCCCGACGGCCCAACACAGAGGCGTCTCCCAGACCCCTCCCTTGAAACAAATCCCGCAAGCTCTCAAACCCTCACTGTGCCGTGACTCGGTTTCCCCCCCGATAAAAGGGGGACACGACGGCAGTTCTAAACTTGTTTGCAAAACCCGTTGAGAGGCTTGAAATAAAAGTGGTATTTAGTGTGAGTTCAAAGCGTTATGCGATTATTTTATTGCCCCTTTTATTCCTGAGATTTTTGTTTGCTTGGCTTACAAACCCAAGCCAGAGCCATAAAAGCACTTTTATGCCAGCGCCTTTCACACACATCATGTACCCACTGCCCATGTCAATCAGTGCCTAAAGAGCTCAGGAGGGTGAGGGTGGAGACAAACAGAACACGAACGCCAGCAGTTTCTGCCACGTGGAGGCCTTTACTGCACGCTGTCCCTGAAACTGTTCCGCGGTCAAGTTTTCTAGCCGTGCAGGTGAACCGCGAATTGGATCAGCTGGCACGCGTTGGATCTGTTAGTGAGGATGGCCCCAAACACCAGCTCAATTTGCGTTTCTCAGCCCACCCTTCTTTCTCGTGGGGTCAGTCTATGACTCACCACATTCTTTGCAAAGTCCCGTGACCCCAAACCATAGGGCGAAAAGAAGTTTCAAGCTGCTGTAACTGACCCGGGGTGGGAGTCCCTTTCACAGTGCTCCAGGCACAGCCTTCACTGGCAAACACGGGGCCCACCCTCCCTGCTTTGGGAGGCGTCCCGTTCTATTGTTGGGTGGACCTGGCTGTAAAGTGTTCTTCCTGAAGGTGAACAGACGTGTCGGCCGTGCTCAGGTGATCTCCGGGGAGCACTGTTTTCCCAGGCTGGCCACGGAAGCGGGCAGCTGGAAAGGCTGAGAAGGCTCTCGTGGTCCTGGGCCTCATTAAGCCCCTGAGCAGAAAGAGGAAAAACGTAGGATCTAAGGGTTATTTCTGTTCGGGTCCTTCCTCTACTCAGCTCTACAAACGTGGCCGCAAGTGGCGGTCCATTTAGATGAGTCAAAGCTTAGGGTGAATTTATAGGGAATGACTCTTCAGGGACAGTGTTTTTGTCGCTCTTCTCCTGTGCCTTCCACTTGGGGTCCAGGTAGGGAACTGCAGGCCTACCACATTATGCAAGAACAGAGAAGTCTCTTCAGTGTCTGTCTACGTCAGCAGGAGTTTAAGTGAATGATCTTTTCCTCAAATTCATCGAGTGAATCATTTATTCAACTACCATTCAATAACCCTCTACTGTGTAAACAGCCCTTCCCAGGACCAAGGGATTCAGATCCTTGGGCTTGAGAAACTTATATACTCCTTAAGGATATGGGACATTTTACCTGGACAGGTTAACTGCACACCTCACCCCCAGGAAATCCCACCGTTGGATAGTGGAGAACAGTGGTCTGTGGGACTTCTAGTCTACCTCTTTCTATTGGCCTCTCTCTCTCTCTCTCTCACGCACACACACACACACACACACACACACACCAGAAAACAACTTCCTTTTACCTGGCAGCCACCTTACCCCACGGACCATGGAGAAGAGCAAAATGTGAGCAGGTAGGGGGTGCGAGGCAAACAATCTGATTCTGAGGGAGATCCAAGCCAGGGCCAGCCGGTTCTGGAGTCAGACAGTGGCGACCAAACCCTGGGCTTGGTGGTTGGATGCTTCGTAGGGAGCCCACGATAAATGCTCTGTACATTTTAGTGGAATAAATGAATAAGTGAATGACAGCATGAACCTGGAATCCAAACCATGTCTGTACATGGTCTCAAAGTATTACTCATATTCCTTCTCATTCCTCCGTGCTGAATGCTTTAGTCTAGAATGTTCAGGGAAAGGGGTTTGGAAAACCAAACAATTCTAGAGATAGCTCTCGCCATCCGTCAGCCCTGGGTATGCCCTTAGACGTTTTTCTTCAGAGATTTTACAGAGCAGAGAATTCTAGAGTAAGGTCTTGTGG
Organism: Puma concolor; assembly: GCF_028749965.1. NCBI lineage: Eukaryota > Metazoa > Chordata > Mammalia > Carnivora > Felidae > Puma > Puma concolor. The sequence continues at coordinate 13,788,384 of NC_141677.1, forward strand.
GATTCTCTCTTTTAATCTCTCAATAAAGATAGGCAGAGGAATGATGATCTACTTTAGCCGGTAGCTGTTCAGGAAAATGCAGCAGTGAGTGCACTCATGTGTACATAGTTCCTTTTAATGTGAACCCAAAACACTCGGGGGAAATATCTATATCCAGAGCGTCCAAGGAAGGCAAGCAGACATCAAGAATCACTATCCCATTTGACAGATGGAAAATCTAAGGCTCTCACTCATGGAGCACGTCAGGAACAGAGCTCAGGAGAGAAGCCGTCTCTCTATGCCCGCGTAAGTAGGTGAGTTACCATATGCGTGTCTGCAGTCCCCCGCTCTTGGGATATAGTCAGCTTTCCCTGGTCAGCGCCCCTGCAGGAGCCGCATGGAGGGAGTGGGTCCAAAGGCATTCATATCTTTGCCCATGTCTTTCTAAGCATCTGGGAGGGAAGGAGGGTGACTCTCCCTCCAGTGCGGGCTCCGCAGCATTGTGCCACCACTGTCCAGAGCCTCTTGGCCATCCGTGAGTATCACAAATCTTTGTCCATGCTGTCACCTTTTGGGGCCACCAAGTCACACCCCCAGTGAGGGTTGCATCTAGGTCACTCATCCCCTCCACATCACCTGGGCAGTCTCATTGCCAGTTCAATAGTTCAACCATTCACTTTCCTTTTTACCTTTTCTTGGTCATACAGATGGCTGTGCCTCCACCTGAAGGGTCCCTCAGAAGTATGTCACCTCAAAAATTCTGGACTCAGGGGGCACCTGGGTGGCTCAGTCGGTTGAGCGTCCGACTTCAGCTCAGGTCATGATCTCGCAGTTTGTGAGTTCGAGCCCCGCGTCACGCTCTGTGCTGGCGGCTCAGAGCCCGGAGCCTGCTTCGGATTCTGCGTCTCCCTCTCTCTCTGCTCCTTCCCTGTTCACACTCTGTTTCTCTCTCTCTCTCAAAAATAAACATTAAAAAAAAAATTCTGGGGGCGCCTGGGTGGCACAGTCGGTTAAGCGTCCGACTTCAGCCAGGTCACGATCTCGCGGTCCGTGAGTTCGAGCCCCGCATCGGGCTCTGGGCTGATGGCTCAGAGCCTGGAGCCTGTTTCCGATTCTGTGTCTCCCTCTCTCTCTGCCCCTCCCCCGTTCATGCTCTGTCTCTCTCTGTCCCCAAAATAAATAAACGTTGAAAAAAAAAATTAAAAAAAAAAAATTCTGGACTCAGAGGACTCCCTCTCTGACTGCACACTTTCACTGCTGCTGCCACTTGCCGGGAACTCTTTTGGACCTTGTCCACCTCCCTCTCCACTCTAGACCATGTTTATTTACTCCATTTTAATACTGCTCCTCGAGCAAATGGAACCCCTTCCCATATCCCCTTGATTCTTGGCCGAACAGCATCCCAGCCTTGGTTCTAATCGCTCAAAACCTACCTGCAACCATTCACATTTCCAGAGCTTCAAGCCCTGATTCCCAACTGCCCATTGGACACACGGCCCCACCGGGACATCTCAGAAGCACCGAAAACGCCACACATTGAAACCGATTCATCGTTCTCTCCCCAAACTTGCGCTTCTTCCACGGTCCCTTTCTCACCAAGGTGGTGCCACCACCCACCCGGGAGATCGTTCAAACCCAAGAGTGGGAGTCGTCCTTGGAAAGCTCATCTCCCTCGGCCCCACCTTCGACTGGCCACCCAGGGGCATCTCACTTTGCCCATTTCTGTCTCCCCACCGCCTTCTGCGGTTGTTCAGTGGTTCGGGCCACGGGTCTCCCCTGGTGGGATCATGTCAACCTTCCCACAGCTCGCCCTGCCCTCTAGGCTTGTCCCCCTCCAACTTCACGTCCAAACTGCAGCGAGAGAGATGCTTCTAAAACACAGATCTGATCATTCTCCCCCTAAAACCGTGCAGGGGCTCCCTGGTGGCCTCGGGATAAAATTCACATGTTGCCAGGTCCCTGTCTTCCTGCTCGCTCTCTCTCTCTCTCTGCACTCCAGCCTCCGCAAACCACTTCCTGTCCCTTCTGTGCTTTTGGCCCTGTGGCCTGGGAACTTTGTACACGTTGTTCCCTCCGCCTGAAATGTGACCCCCTTCCCCATCTCACCCCCATCCACTCTGGCTTGGCTAACCCCACGCTCTCTGCGTGTCTCGGCCCAGAAGTCACCTTCCCCAGGAGGCCTTTCCTGACCCTCAGACCTGGCACAGATTCCCCGCGCGGGTTCGCACAGCACCGCGTTACCATGCCGTCAGCGCCCCGGCCGTGCCTTTCAGCTGACAGCCAGCGAGTGTTAAGCGATTGTTGCGTGTTAGGCTGTTTCTCAAGGCTTTGCAGGACGGATCGTGTCCGGCTGTCACTACAGCCCGATGAAGAAGATGCCGTTATGATCTCCTTTTACGGATGAGGAAGCGAGGGTGAGAGGCAGTGTCCCGCTTGCTCTGTGTTAGACTCGGTCTTTAAATTTTTTTTTTTTTTTCAACGTTTATTTATTTTTGGGACAGAGAGAGACAGAGCATGAACGGGAGAGGGGCAGAGAGAGAGGGAGACTCAGAATCGGAAACAGGCTCCAGGCTCTGAGCCATCAGCCCAGAGCCGGACGCGGGGCTCGAACTCACGGACCGCGAGATCGTGACCTGGCTGAAGTCGGACGCTTAACCGACTGCGCCACCCAGGCGCCCCAGACTCGGTCTTCAGAAAACACACTTGCTCGTGCCCTGTGTTAAGAGATTTTTTTTTTTTTTTTTTTTTTTTTTTTTTTTTGGTGGTAGTGATAATGGCGGGACTCTGGGATCCTAAAGATCTCCAAAGGCGAATGTGATGTGCAGGACCAAGACCCATTATGCTGCATCGTAGCCGCCCGTTTTGACGTCTTCGGTCTGCAGCGAGCTTGGTGAGGGCAGGGAAGGTATCTCTGACTCGCCGTTTCCCCGCAGTGCCTAGAACGGCGCCCGGCCCACAGTCAACCTTCAAGATGTGCTGAAGGGGTAAATACACTGCTTTTACTCTGGGCTTTCTGGACTCCTGGGATGCTAGAAAGAACCAGATAACCTGGCCCACTGGGCCCATAAGTTCACGGTTGCTGTCCTTGGTCCCCCTCATGGCTCGACTCCTTCCCCGGACTCGTGGAAGTCTCTCCACGGTCTGTGAGCCCTCCCCCTTCCCTGCCATGCTCTCAGCAGATGCCCTGGCCCCCACACCCCAGGCTCATGAGAACAGGACCACCGAAGCAAGGTCTCTTGTCTGGCCTCCCTCCTGGGGCCCCCAAAGGAGCTGTATCTTCACTCTTTGATCCTTTTCCTTTCAGGGCACAGAGGAGGCAGGGCCTTCCTTCTGCCTCGGGCTGCCCTCCCCAGCCTGAGCTCCAGGGATGACAGAGCCCCAATCCCCAGCTGGCATCCCCCGCCCCCCTCACTTGCTGTCTTTGGAACCTTCTCGTGCTCTCCCTTCTGACTTCCTAACCATTGCCCCACATGAATTCATCTGTCTTCCGTGCCCCACGCTCACTGCCCGGGCCACCCTGGTGGCCCAACAGCTGATCGGCTTGTTCTCGTCTTTCACGCCTGCCCCCCACCCCCCCCGCCGCCTCGCCCCACCAAGTGCACTCTGGTAATTCCCCTGCCCCCTCCAAAGTCCCAGGGAATACAGTCAACGCACTGGAGCGTGCTGACTTCCTCTCGGATGAGGCCCGAGGCTCTCTTTAAAACACCATCTCCTTCTCCCTCCTCTCTGCTCCAGCTAGATTTCTTCCTTGAACATTTCCTGCCATTCCTGTCTCGCGCCCGTTTCCCCCCACCCCCCCCACCCCCCCCACATCAAAGCCTCGCCCAGCCTCAGAGTCCGGCTCAGGGCGGTTCTGTGAGCTCCGTGACCGGCCCAGCACTGAAGGGGGCGGGGGGGGGGGGGGGGGCGCCTCCTTCCTTCGAGTCTGCTCTGCAGTTTGGCGGTTTGTTTGCACCGCTTTTCTGGCACTTGCCACAGATCGTCTTACCTCCTGAATGGACTGTAAGCCCTTTGAGGGCAGGATCTGGCCTTAATACCCCGCCAGCACTCCACACGAGCCTTGCACAGAGAGAAGGCTCCCGTCTGCATGACGGTCGAGGGATGACACTATCTGTCTAAGGCTCCTCGTGGCCCTGCACCACCGTTAGGGGGCCTGGAAGCTGTCCGTGCGAAGCAGTTTTGCGCCCTATGTCCTCCCGATCCCTGGGCCAGCCCGCTGTGAGATGCTGGAACCTGGTGGGGAAACTGAGGCTAATGCTGTTTGTCTTCCGAACGGGAATAGGCAGCCTCCCCTCCAGGCGAGTGGGGGTGATTTGGGTCAGGGACCAGGGCGCCGGCCAGGGCGGGCCTCCTGGACACCCTCGCTTTGTTCCAGCACGAGGGCCTGGGTTCCTCTTCTTCCCGAAGGGGCTGGAAGAAGGAATCTCACGGTGGGCAGACTCAGCTGTGGGAGTCTGGAGCAAAAAAGCCAATAAAACCGGCTTTGTTTGTCATGTTCCCTCGCTTGTTATTTTGTTATCCCCGGTTTTGTTTCCTCAGAACAACGAAACAAGGAAAAGAATTAAAAAAAAAAAAAAAAAAAAAACCAACCCCAAAACCCGGCTGTAAGTATGCATGAACTTTATGGCCTCATTCTGCGCCCTGTCCTCCTCCCCACGAGGTTGCCCGTGAATTCCTCTCCCAGGCTTCGCGTTTTCCACCCTAACTTTTATGGCATTTCCCTTCGATTAATGGTTAACACATTCATTTTCTCTCCTCCGCCCCCGTTATCAAAGAGTGCTTTGAATAACTATTAACTCTCCAGTTAACAGAAACATGTTAATCATCTACAAACCCTTGGGCAGGAAAAATTATTCTTTGTAACCTTGTTCCAATGGCAGGAGAGCCCCCGGCCCCTGGCGGCTGACCTTCAACCGCATCTGGGTCGAGAAGCTGGCGAGACCCCGACAGTAATGGTGTTACAAGGGCTTACTAGTCAGCCAAGGTCATAAACCGTCAGCGGGCGCGGGACTGGTGCTCTGCAGCCCAGGCAGTGAGGGCGACTTTCAATCCAGCCACCCTTGCTCCAGAACCCTATAAAGAGACCAGCCTGCACCTCTTTTTTTTTAAAAAAATTGTTTTGCAAGCCAGGGCTAATCTGTTGCACATTCTTTGTTGCTGGGAGACTCAGAGTGGCTGTACAGGCTGTTCTTTCTTGGAGCCATAGTTCAAAAGTGCTCCTGACCCAAACACACACGTGTTGTAACCCTGCCCTCCCTGGAGTGGGGCTGGGACAGCCGCTAGGAAGCGTCTCCGTGCTGCAGCTCCGGGGCCCAGGATCCCAGCCAGACCCAGTGGCAGGGAGGGTGACCTCCTTCTGGAGTTAGGTGGGTGGCGCCCTTCCAGGGAGGGGGAGGAGGAGAGGAGGAGGAAAGAAAGGGCGCAGGGGAGATCGGGTCGCCCCCTCCCCACGCCAGGACAAGGGTTGAAGCAGCTGACACGAGCTCAACGTCTGGAGCTCCACCCGTGCGCCCAAAGGGTTAGAGAGCCACCTTGGAGAAAACGCCCCCTCCATTCACAAAGCGGATCTGTGGCCGAGAGGGGAGGCCAGGGGACAGCAGGGCAGCAGGCCAAGTTCTCGCTGGGCTGGCTCGCTCTCCCTCTCCTGCAGCACCCCACCCCCTTTTCTTAAATAAGACCGGGCGGAGGGGAGAGGCCGATCTGCAGCGAGAGGACACAGGCACCGCCAGACTTATTAGGAAAGATGTGGTGGGGTCTTGGCAAGCGCGGGCGCAGCGGCTCCCAGCGTCCCCGCGCGTCTGGTTACCGTCAGGCGCTGCGCTCACGGCCCTGCTGGCCCGGCCAGGTCCCGGCCGGCGGCTGCCCGCTGCGTCTGCGCCGCTCGGCGTCCAAACATTTCCACATTAGGCGGCCTCCCAGTGCTCCGCGCCCCTGGCAGTGACCTCGGGTGACCTCCGTGGCCGGGCTGACAGCCAAGCCTCCCCCACAGGTGCACTGGCTGTTTTCTGGGTCACCCTCGTGATCTGGTGTCCAGGCACTTGGCAAAATTTAGCAAACGTTCCTCAGCGCTCGGTTTCCCTTTCCGCTGTTCACCCAGCCGCTCTCGGGACCACGCGGGAGGAGCTTGGTGTCGCCTGCCCGGCACCGAGGATGACGCGCAGCGAGGGGCGCCGGCTCCTGGGACATGTCGGATGTCCCCACCTCCCTCTTCCTCCCTAGCCGCCTCCCTTGAAGCTGGTCTGCCTTCCCACTCGGACTCAAAATTCCAAGCAGGAGCTCTTACTCCTTATACAGGCGCTCGCGTCCAGATTTGCGCAGCCATAAATGGTAGCCACCAGGCCCCGGTGGCTACGGGGCACTGGGAACGGGGCTGGTCCACGTGGGGACGTGTGGTGAATGTCAAGGACGCCACGGAGTTCAAGGCTAACCTAAAAAAAGAGGGTAGACTATCACACACGTTGAAATGAGGATAGTTGGGAGAAAGGGGCCGACCTAAAAAAAAGTTATCGAAATCAACGTCGCCTGTTTCTTTTGCGTTTTGACGCGGCTACGAACACTGGTCACAGGTGTGGCTGCATCGCGGGCAGTGGCTCCGGACGGTCCCTGCTACGAACAGTCCTGTCCGTGCTTACCGACGGTCCTGCACGTTCTGTGTCTACGGCTACCTGCCTGTCCTTCTCCTTCCTCCTTCCTCCTTGCAGAGCGTCTAAGCCATTTTCCAGGATCCAGGCCGAGAGTCTCCCATCCGGCAGACTCCCAGGGGAAGCACCTGCTGGCCATCGCCGCTCGGGCGCATGCACCCTTAGGCATTCTCCCACTGCTTGGATGTCACTCGAGCGGTGCCTTCCTTGAGAGCAGTCTTTGTGCCCAACGTCCCCAGGCAGACAGCACCTATGCGCTCGGCTGAACGTGGGTGAACGGCCCTAAGGGGTAGAGCGGTGGGAATCTGGTTTTCTTTCTTTCTCTATTGCCAGAGGCCCCAAACGATGAGTCTAAGTCATGTGCACTTGCTTGCAGTTATCAATATTTGAAAGACAAGTGCCGGCCAAGTCTGGGCTTCAGACCTACTTGGTGCTAGTCAAAAGAAACTTTTAGAAACTCTCATGTTATTGAGAGCGCTAGGACTCTAAGTCAAATAAAATGTCGTGTATCGCAGTTTCTTTTGTTCTATATGAAGTGTTTATGGGAAGTCGAAATGCGAGGTAGAAACGTCACCTTCTGAGACTACCGTCTAACGCAGTACCTGTGTCCCTTGTGGCTGTTGGGACTTGAAATGTGGCTAGTCCAAACTCGGATGTGACATAAATATAACATGTTCTCGGATTTCCAAGCCTGGAACGTAGGACAAAAGAATGTGAAATATCTCACTGATGATTTTTATATATTTTTTAAAGTTGATTTATTTATTTTTGAGAGAGAGAGAGAGAGAGCATAAGCAGGGGAGGGGTGGAGAGAGGGAAAGAGAATCCCAAGCAGGCTCCACACTCTCAGCGTGGAGCCTGATACGGGGCTCAAACTCACCAACTGCAAGATCATGACCTGAGCCGAAACCAAGAGTCGGACGCTTAACCGACCGAGCCACCCAGGCGCCCCAGTTTTGATATTTATAGCAAATAGTTTTTTATATTTATTGATGAGAACGATAAGATTTTTTGTCAATTGAGCTACATCATTTAAAATTAGGGGCGCCTGGGTGGCGCAGTCGGTTAAGCGTCCGACTTCAGCCGGGTCACGATCTCGCGGTCCGTGGGTTCGAGCCCCGCGTCGGGCTCTGGGCTGATGGCTCGGAGCCTGGAGCCTGTTTCCGATTCTGTGTCTCCCTCTCTCTCTGCCCCTCCCTCGTTCATGCTCTGTCTCTCTCTGTCCCAAAAATAAATAAAAAACGTTGAAAAAAAAAAGAAAAAAAATAAATAAAAAAAATAAAATTCATCTTACTTGTTCCTTTTTTTTTTTTTTTTAACGTCCATTCTGGAAAATTTAAATGACTTAACGTGGCTTACGTTATATTTCTGTGGGACGGTGCTGCTTTAAGGGAATTATGCATTATTTGTTTTGAGACGTTTACAGGTATAGGTGACCATCTCGGCTGGGTTTATCACGGCTTAGGAGCCTGCGGACTTTGACTCTGAGTCTCTCGGCCATGCAATAAAACGTAAGTTCTGTAAGGACCTGTAAAGAACTGTAAAAACCCAGTTCTGTAAGCTTGAATTCTGGTTCCTCTTGCCAGATGTTGCCTGGAGGACCCACCTTGACTTACCCCCTCCAGAAGTGGCCCCTCTGGCCCTCTGGGAAACTCCCAGGTTCCGCAGAGACTTGTCAGGTAGTAATTACAGGTGTGCAAAGAGCCTCCCATTTCATACACGTAGTCAGAATGATTTACCTTTACCAGGCACCAAGGGGCTGCCGGGAGATTAGCTGAACAGAGAGAAGACGTGGCAGGCAGATCACCTTGAAGTTGACCCGTCAGCCAGATTTCACAGCACCTGCCTGTTCCAGCCTGAGGGGCTGCGATTTATTCTTTGGGAAACAGACCTGCAAATTCTGCCCGTAGGCCCCAATCCAAATCCTTGCTACTCTCTCCCAGGTTCTGGAGGTCAGGACGCAGGCATCTGGAGAGTAGGGGGGTTTTTTTTCCACCTGAATTATCTTTTATGACACCTTGAAGCGTCCTCTAAGAATTTGGTCTGCTAACACACCCATGCACACACGTACACGTAAACCTTCAAATCCACATCGGAATGTACTGGTTCTTTGGCCCTCTGGAGATGGGGGGCGGAGTTATCTGCTCCCCTTCCCAAACCCCCTGGAGCAGGGTCCCCTGGATTAGAGGCAGTGGGAAGAATCCTGGTGAATCAGGTGTGCCTGCCCATTTGCACGAACTGGGCATTCTGCCTGCCCGCCCCACATGCTGAATATTGCCGGGAAGAAGCAAAGAAACATTTATTAAAGGGGAGGAAAAATTAGGCCCTTTTCATTAGGTCGGAAGATTTTTTGAGGCTGGATCAGCTGGCCAGGTGCATGACCAATTTTCTCGGCTCCTTGGAAGCAGCAAAGTGTTTGAAAGATAATGGAGCCCTTGGTCTTCTTGTAAGTAAAACCCCATTTATCTTGGAAATTAAAAAAAAAAAAAAATGCTGGCGATGGAAATTTTCCGATGGGATGCATTTCTTCTCACCTGAGTGTCTTGAATGCCTGCTGGGTTTGTTTCCCTGCGAAGACAGACACACTCTGGCAGATCTGTGCTTTTCTTTTTTTTTTTTTAATTTTTTTTTTTTTTCAACGTTTATTCACCTTTGGGACAGAGAGAGACAGAGCATGAACGGGGGAGGGGCAGAGAGAGAGGGAGACACAGAATCGGAAACAGGCTCCAGGCTCCGAGCCATCAGCCCAGAGCCCGACGCGGGGCTCGAACTCATGGACCGCGAGATCGTGACCTGGCTGAAGTCGGACGCTTAACCGACTGCGCCACCCAGGCGCCCCGAGATCTGTGCTTTTCAAGGTGAGGAGATGAAAATAAAACGCCTGTGAGCTGTATTTTTGGGAGGGCCGAAAACAGGAAGCAAATGGGAACCACGGCATGTGGGGCACGGATATGGGTTCAGGGAGGATGTTTGCTTATTTGGACAGGCAGCAAGCGTCCCATCCCACCCACGGCTAGAAGTTCTACACCTCCTGAACATCCCATGGAAACCTAGGTTCTCTTTGGGACTTGGTGGGAAACCGTGTTATTTTTCTCAGCTGAAATTGTTTTTATATGGTCACTCTCACTATTCCTTTCTGTGTGGGGATATTTTCATATATTTTTTTATTAAGAACCGCCCCCCCCAGCACATCTTGATTTTGAAAAGGCACATTCACCCAAGTAGAGGGCCAAGAGCATCAACAAGGTTGCCTCAGTATTTCGTGTGTCAACAGCCAGTGTTCCCAGGATGCGCAGGAGGGCTTGAGGACAAGAAGGGAAGGAAAGGACTCAGTCCTCGCTCTCGGGGTGTTTAAACACCTCCAGTCCCCTCTTCTGACCTCCCTCAACGACTCTCCCCTCTGCGGTTTTGAAGGGAGAGAACACAGCTAGCAGAAGAGGCGATGTTGGGCATGCCCAGAGGCTCACACGGTCTGCCATGTGGCGTGGGAACCGGTAGCATCGGCTCAACCTTGGGCACCATCTTGGAGTCCTACCTTGTCTACACTTCCAAGACCCGCCCAGCCATCAAACCTCATCACGCCTCCCTGACTCGTCTCCATCTTCTCTCCCTTTCCGTCCCCCTGACTCTTCCCGGGGTCCCGGAGGCCAGGGTGGAGGGGGACGCGGGACGGCCTGCTGGAGCCGGCTCTTAGCTCAACACGCGTGGCGGCTGGCCCAGGAGTCCGAGCCCAGCGATCTCGTCCGGCCTCTCGGCCCACAGGTGCCCGGGGTCAGAAGCAGATTCTCCAGGAAACCCGGCGATGTGTCCGTCATTTTGCAGACACGGGAGGCCGAGCCTCATCGAGGTTAAGTGACTTGTCTGGAGTCATTTGGCCAGTTGGCGGTGGAGTCAGAGCCCGGCGCTCAGGTTTTCTGACTCTGTATGCTTCCCCACACTTACCCGTGGGGAATGTTCCGCCGGGCCATTCTCTTCACCCCCAGTGGAGAGAAGCCGCCTGAGTAATAGCTGTGGTTTTGCAGCTAACTTATACAGACTGAGCACACGGCGAGTCACCGAGTATGTCCCCTGGTCTATGGACTCTGCCTGTCCCCATGTTTCCTGGGGACTGTGCTCCCGGCCTGGGCAAGCATGCTTGCTGAGAAGCAGAGGGTCACCTGGTGGAGAGTTCCGGACTAGGAGTCGTGCAGCATCGTTCCACGGCCGGCTGCTGCAGGCTGGAACCAGAGGTCAGATCCGTCGGGCCCGAACCAAATGTCAACTATTCAGGAATCCTGTGAGTCACTTAACTGTTGACAGCGTGAAGGTGGCCCTGGGGAGAGTATTTACAGCGCAGACACTGGTAAAGGCTGCGCATCAGGGTTTCCTTTGCTCTCGCCCGGTTGACCAGGTCACCACTGGTTTGGGGGTAGGACCCTGCTTGGGGCGGGGGGCTACTCCCAGGCACGATATTTCCTGCCAATTAAAAAATGAAACGTGGCCCTATTGTGTGCAAAGGAGACCATCCAAATTTGAAAAAACTACTACCTGTCCTGCGGAAGGAAAATGTCACTGACGAATCTCGCACCAGACCGAGAGGAGCCATCCAACTTGATTAATGACAGTGAGGCCTGGGTGGGACTCTGGTCACCTTGGGACAGCTTCCCCAGGGCCACCTATGAGCTGGTGGGCCGGGGATGCCACTCTGTGTCGGGGCAGAGACCCAGTGAAGGGCAGGCAGTCTGTCACCGCCGCCCCCCACCCCCAGCACGTCCGCAAATGCTATCATTCTGCCTCCGGTACACTCCTGATTATGCCCTCTGCCCCTCGCCGCGGTCACTACCCGAGTGTGGAACCCTGGGCCATCTTTCCTGAGATGCCCGCCTCCTGCATTCTTGCTCACATCTAGTCTCTTCTCAACACAGAGCAAAAGTGATGGGGGAAGGAGGAGGAGAAGAGGAAGAGGAAGAAGGAGAAGGAGAAGGGAGAGAAGACGAGGAGGAGGAGAGGGAAAGGAGAAGGAGGGAACAGGGAGGGGGAGGGAAAAAGAGGAAGAAGAGAATGAGGAAGAAAAGAAGGAGGGGAAAAAAGGAGGACGAGAATTTATTACGTCAGCCCTCCCTGGACTTCATCAAAACCCTTCGGTAATTTCCCACTGTACTTAAAATAGAGCAACACTCCGCATGACCTGGCCCCTGCCCCCCTCTCCAACCCCTCTTGCTCCATGCTCCTACACACGCACATCGCTCCTGCCCCATCGGCCTTCTTGCAGTTTCTTGAACACGGCCAACTGTTTGCTGCCTCAGGACCTTTGCACGTACTGCCCGGACTACGGTCCCCTGAGTCATCCCATGGCTCCTTCATTTCCTTTAGGTCTTAGCTTGCGTGCACCCTTCTTAGAAGGAGGGTTCCCGCTCACCTGATGGAGCCCCGGAGGGCTAGCGAGAGGCTTTGCACGCAGCGTTGGTGGGGAACCAAACGGTGTGGGATTTCTGGGTGAAAGGAACCGTCTGAGTTCAAAATGTTCCTGTTGAATTTGCCAACGTGGTAAGCCTTACAACAATACGCCTTGAAAGTTCTTGTCTGCTGACTGTGCAGTTCTGCGTCCATCTGGGCAGAGGCCTGGGCAGGGGGCCAGCGAACGAGGGGGTGTGTGGGGCGACGGGAGTGCAGGAGCCCTGCTCAAGCCACGTACCCTCGCAGACGCCCCAGTCTTGTCCTAAAGCTCTGACGGGCCTCTGGTCTGCTGTTGGAGCGAGCACTGATGATTCACATGAAGTAGATCCGAAGCAAACCTCACAGTTTGTTTTTCTTGAAATGGTCCTGAGAGGTGCTTTCCAAGAAACAAGTTAAAAACTGAACTCGCAGCAGGGACTTTGAGTCCGCCGAGGGGCCGTCGGTGGTTCGTTCCCGACGGCAGAGCCTTTCGCTGTGGCCCAGAACGTGGGCCGTGAAGGCAGGCGCCGGAGCTTGGGAGATAGACATGCGATGCGGTTCCTCTAGCAGGGTCTCCAGGGCGTATTTATGGGATCCCAGGGGGAGGCGGGAGGGAAGGGGTGCGTCAGTTTCCATGGCTGCCATTACAAATGACCGCAAACCATGTGGCTTGGCACAATGGAATCATATTCTCTGACGGTTCTGGAGCCTAGCAATCTGAAATCAAGGTGCTACAGATCTGTGCTCCCTGCATAAGCTTTGGGGGGGGGGTCCTTCCTTGCCTCCTTCAGCTTCTGGGGGTGGCTGGAAATCCTCGGCATTCCTTGCCCTGTGGCTCCATCAGCCCAATCTTCACCTTCATCCTCACGCGGCATTCGTCCCCCTGTCCTTGTCTCTGTGTCCAAACCTGGCTCTCCTCATAAGGACCCCAGTCACTGGGGTTGGGGCCCACCCTACATCAGCAGGACCTCATCTTAACTCGATTACATCTGCAAAGACCCCATATCCCAATAAGGTCGCATTCACAGGTCGCGGGGCCAGGGCGTATTTTTCTGGGGGACACAATTCAACCCACGCAGGAGGGGGTCCCCTTGCTTCTACGCAGGTAGTCGCATCACTTGCATGCTTCACAAACACGCAGAGCTGACGAGAAAACATCACCTCCAAGTTGAGTAAGGTGTGGCTTCCACGTATGGGACGCACAGATTTACAAAAACATCTTGAGGTCTGGAGGGCGAGCCTGCTGGAATTTAGGAAGCCTCCTTTCTTCTAAGATTTCCAAATACATGTCACACAGGTCACTGTGGCAGGCTGACTAATGGCCCCTCAAAGACGTCTACGTCTTAATCCCTGGGACCTATGAATATGTCACTTTACTCGGTAAAGGGGACTTTGCAGATGCGATGAAGTTAAGGGTTTTGAAATGAGGAGATTATCCTGGATTATCTGAGTGGGTCCAATGTCAGCATGAGGGTCTTTATAAGAAGGAGAGAGCCGGGGGGTGGGGGTGGGGTCAGGGTCCAAGAAGGAGACATGGCCACAGGTGCAGAGGTCAGAGACGGAGGGATTTCAAGATGGAGGGATTTGGAAGACAGAGGGAGGGACCAGGAGCCAGGAATGTGGGCAGCCTTCCAAAAGTGGAAAATGCAAGAAGTGGGCTCTTTCCTTGGAGCCTCCAGAAGGAACCAGCCCTTGCTGACATCTTGATCCTACCCCCAGTGAGACTGAGTTTTCACTTCTGATGAATACATTTAATTTTGTTTGAAGCCACTAAGTTTGTGGACATTCGTCACAGCGGCAACCGGGAACTAATTCTGTCACGCAGCCCTAGCCTCTTTGGATACATCACCGCCCTGGTATCTACGGGTATGGAGGGGAGCTGGATATTAAACAAACGCTCTTGCACCTTAGAGCATACCTGGATTATGTGGTGAGTTCTGTGTAGCAGAAAACTCCAGGGAGGGATGACAGATGAGAGCCAGGGGACCCAGCTCAGACTCCGGGGTCAGGCAGAGCCGCCAGGAGACCCACAGCTGAAATGAGGATGGGACGTACCTTCTCTTGGCTTCGGTTTCAAAGAGAGGAATGTTCTGTGCACAAGGCGGTCACCTGATCTGAGCTCTCAAGGTGCCCACGTTTTTGGGAATGGTCTGAGGTTGTCATTTGGTCATGGAAAAAAATGGGGTGTAGGTTCAGCCTGGTCCTGAGCCAGATCTTCGTCTTTGATGTGCCATTAATGTAGTCATAAATGCCCTTCCATGACTCTCCTGCCCTCTCTGCACGCCAGGTGCCCTCCAGCTGATGAACGATGATCTCACCGGCACCGTGCGGGAATGGAGTCCAGGTGGGAGGAAGGATCACCGCCGCCCTATTTCTACAGGGCCCGCCTCATCCTTGCTCCTGGGGCTGCTGGCATTTTCTGAAGCGGAGCTGGGGCCCAGAGGAGAGTCACCTTTATGGGCACCTCTGCGCCAGGGAAGGGGCAGGACTGAATGAGGCTGGACCCCCACACCCAAGTGGTGGGGGCATGGGGGAGGGGCAAATGCAGACACTCAGCATCCAGAACATAGAAGGCTGTGCTAGACGTATAGAGGGAGGCCCCACAAGGTCTGCCTGCGGAGCCCGGGGGGACGTGGGGGAGACCTTGCAGGACCCCAGAGTGCGGTGAGTGAAGTTGGGGAAGCGTGTTCCGGGCACAACCAGAGCCAAGGTTCTCCACACATCAGGGCTCTGAGTGGTTGGGGACCCAGCTTCTCGCCTCCTCCCTTGTGTCCTCACACCCCCAAGGGGCAGCGGCCACCGTTTCTTGAGTGCTTTCCCAACGAGTGCCCGGGACCGTGTTAGCAGCTGGACACGGCCCGTCTCCATTCCCGCCGTCACGTCACTGTCCGCACCTTGTCCTTTCAGATGAGCGTCCAGGAAGTGCAATCACCCATCCAATCTCCACCAGCCACTTAGCTCTGGGTGCTGTCGACTTACGGCCCACACCTGGACTCTTTCACCACGTGGATGGTGGGTCTGGGGGACAAGCCGTCGGCATGGTTTTGTCCCCCGGTCCCCGGCCAGCGTATGCACACCTGACATGTGCAGTTCCTGGCGCGGGAGGGGGCTGAGCCCTGGTGAACTCACAACAGGCCCCGGGTGCGATCTGGTGGTCACAGAGGCTGCGCATCTCAGGATGGCCAGCCGCCTCGGGGGGGCACCGGGGACTCTTCTGCGGTTCCGTGGGGCCCCGCTGACCACGCGGAGCTTTCCCCCTTCCACTACTGAGGAGGACGGTTTGTCATGGGGCCAGACGCACGCTCTCCGGATGTGCTCGTTGAAGCTCTGCTCCGGGAGGACAGTCACTGGCTCACGGCAGCGGGAGGGCCTGGGGCGCCAAAATCTTCTGCAGGCTTCCACTTGCCGGCTGCCAAGCCGAATCCCCGGGCGCCCCTTCCCGCCCCCACTCCTAGCCCTGCCTTATCAAGTGGAATCTTGTAGGAACTGCTGGCACCTTGGCAACCGTGGGGGAAACACCCTCGTCAAACAAAGACTGTCCTGGAGAGAGAAGGGTTAGCCCCCGGCTATGGCCTCCTGACAGCACCTCATGCTCAAGCATTTACAGGGGAGCCAAATGCCCTCCTACTGAAGGCCCTTCTGCATCCTTCGGGTGAATCATCTCCACCCGCCCCCCCCCCCACCCCGGGTGCCCATTTGAGGAAAGACCTTGGCCCCACAGGCAAAATGGCAGCTGCGAAGTGAAGCGAAGCGAAGTGAAGTGAAGTGAAGTGAAGTAACGGGCGGAGGCACGCTTTGGAGCAGAGCCAAGGAACGTGGGGGTGGATACCCACCCCCAGCCTTTACCTTCTCCATTGTCCCAACAACCTGCTCTGGAGCTAGGTGGGAAGCTCCGTGAGGAGGCCGAGGGGAAGGAGGTTGTGTCCAGGAAGGAGGCCAGAACGCATGGCGTTCTTCCCATTCGACCAGGGAGCAAGGCCAGCCAGGACCTTCCCCGGCCTTTGTTTAAGCTCCCTTAGGGTTTTGGGTTGGCTCAGAAGGGCACATACGACCTCTCTCCTCGGGGACCATCATTCTGTTCTAGACTAGCTTCCCTCAGTGCAAGACTGTGGCCATGGAGATGAAGCCCTGAGGTGGAGGAGACACTCAGCTCTCGGCACCGAGAGGAACCTTCAAGAGTTCACGCTGCTGCTGCTGCAGGGTTAACATACCTGCCATCGGGACAGGCCAGTGTGTGTTCGTCTTTTGTTTGGCCTTATTTAGGACGGTCTGGAACCTTGGGCATATTCGGTGCGTGTGAGGGAGTGAGATGGGGATGGGGTGGAGACGTTGGGCCGGCAACAGACTGGCCCCAGCGCTGCCTGGACCTTACCGCACTCTCTTACAACAGTTGCCTGTCTGGCCATCCCTGTGAAGGATGATGAGCTCCATGAGGAGAGGGGCAAAATCTTGTTTCTCTTTGGATTCACAGCTTCTGAGATACTGTAAATTTCAGCACATACTGTTGGTGGCCTGACGGATGCACCACACGTGGCCACGGGGGCACCCTACTGGCTGCGGCCCCTCTCCCTAACCGATCTGGGGGTCAACCAGGTCAAGGAGGCTTTGGGCACCACTAGAAAATGTTCATCTGCTGGGTTATGTAGGGTTATGGGTTTCAAGCAGCGCCACGTTCCTCTAAAACAGTTAACAGCAATAGCGGTGAATTATGGCGTGCCGGGCACCGTGCGGGTTTCTTGCACGCACTGTATCTAATCTTTATAAGGACACTGTAGGGTTGGCGTTATCATCTTCATTGCACAGATGTGGAAATTGCCACCCAGCAAGATCAGGGATCCTGCTTAAGGCTAAGAAGGCGGCACAGCCGTTCATTCCATTCACTTATGCGGCCAACATCTATTGCGCGCCTACTCCCTGAGTAGGTCAGCCCCAAGCACCACTCTGGGTGCTGGGAGAATTGCAGCGAAGACAGACAGAAATTCTTGCTCTCCCAGATCTTCAGTCCTGGTGGAGGGAAACAAAATGGTAATCCAGATCATTAACAAAATATATGGTATGTTGGGGGTTGGTGAGTGTAAGGGGAAAAAGAAGATGGAGAACGGGGAGGGGCTGCTGTAACTTGGGGGGAGGGGCAAGGAAGCCCTCACCCAGAAGGTCACATGTGACCACAAACCTGAAGGAGGTGGGAGAAGTAGCAGAGAGATCTGGGCGGAGGGTCCCAGGCAGAGGGAGCAGTGAATTCCGAGGGCCAGAGGCACAAGTGCGTCCAGCATGTTCTAGAAACAGCAATGCCAGATGAAGTGCAGTCAGAGTGAGGGTGTGTGAAGGGACAGGCAGACCACAGAGGGCTCCACAGCCTGTCCCGAGGATCTTACTGTACTCCCACGGAGATCGGAGCCGTGGAAGGTTTTGAGCAAAGCAGTGACATGATCCAGTGGGGTTTCAACATCATCCTTCTGGCTTCCGGGCTGAGAACAGATTGAGGGGACATGGATAGAGCAGGGAGGCTCTATCCACGGTGGCTCAGATCAGGGTTGTAGCAGGGCCAGGATCTGGGTACCGGGTGAAAATAGAGCCAATGCGATTTGCCGAAAGATTGGATGTGGGGCGTTAGAGAAGGAGCTGTGCTGAGCGACTGGGAAAATGAAATCTCCGTTCCTTGAAATGGAGACTAGGGGAGAGAATATTTGGGAGAGAAATGCGAGAGCTCTGTTTTGGACATGTGACATCGGAGACGCCGGTCAGACATTCAAGTGGAGACGCCGAGCAGATGGTCGGATCTCTGAGTCCGGAGCCGTGGAGAGGGATGGAGACTGGAGATGAGACACTGGCATCATCGTGTAGGTAAAAGGCATTTGAAATCCTCACACTGGAGCTCATTGATGGAGACAGGGAGCGCACATAGAGAAAAGAAGAGACCTGAACACCGAGCTCTGAGAGGCACTTGCGGGGAAGGGGAGGAACCGGCAAAGGAGGTGGAAAAGAGAAAACAGGAAGGCAGGAGTAAAACAAAAAGGCAGGAAGGCAGGTGTGAGTGCAGGAGGGGAAGGAGGTGGAGGGGAAAGAGGATGAGGGGAACGAGGGGGAGGAGGATGGAGAAATCAGCTGCATCAAATGCTGCCTGCAGGTCACATAAAATGAGAACTGAGATTCAGCCCAGCCCCATGTAGCCCCAAACTGCTGTGCTCTGTTCACTCCCTTAGTATTTGACTGATGACAGATGCCGAAAACTGTTAACAGAAAAAATCCTAAGCCCCAAACCGCAGTGTACTGAACATTTGACTTCGCTAAACCACTCAATGCAACCCAAGCACCATAGGGCCGCCTTCAAGTTCTCCAACTGGTGTGCTCCCTCCCCGCAGCAGGTGCATTCCTGAAAGCAGAATGGAAAAGGAATCATTCTAGAGTATATGATAGTGTAATTGCTGTGTTGCAAACCACCCTCTTTTTAAGAGGAGTGTCACCCTCTACTTTCTGTTTAATAAATTAGGGCTTATAGATAATGAGTGGCATATACCTGGCTGGGATTTGACCTATATTGGAAAATCACTGCATAGCGTACCAAACGGTATTGGAGAAGAAATCCGAAACTAAACTGGTCCGAACAAGAGGCTGGTTCGGCGGAGGTGGCAGAGGGAGAGGAGGGGATTCGGCCAGGCTTGGCTGTGGATTGGCTACATGATCTCAGGTAAATCACAATTGTGAACTTCCCCCGTGCCTACCAGCGCCGCTCCAAATAAGGTTTCTACCTCACTGAACCTTCCCACCAAGGATGCTAAGGGAATTGGCCGCTATTCCAGAGAGACAAAGAGTCCATCTGGTGTCAACACCGCCATCATCATTGACATCATGGTGACCATTAGGACTGCTGGCAAGGCATCAGGTTGGCATTGCTAATGGTCAGCACCGTTAGTTTTCTGAGTGATTTCTCATAATGGGCAGTTGTGGAACTAGAAGTGTCCGTCCTTGAGGAGCTCATTTCATCAGACCTGCCTCTGGCCACCACCCCTTCATCCCTTTCCCTCCTGTTCTAGTGCGTGGGTGATGCCTCACTCAGAAGGCAATACAGATCAAGTTCTTAGCTGTTGACTAAGAGTCAGTGTTCCCTTTGTCTTTTTGCTATCACCCCTCCTTTCTCCCTGCCCTTTGGGTCCTATGTCTCCTTACCCAGTCCTCTGATCTCCCTGCCTATCCTTAGCACCATATTGTAGCTACTCAGAGTCCCTGTGGTAGCAAATCCCACCATGGGGCATATTGCCATTTTGGTGCAATTCCTGCCACAGCCTCCCTACTCCTAGGTATGCGCTATTTCTATCTGAAGAGTCCAACAGGGAGCATGTTATGAGGATTAGTGTAAGCCCAGATCATGGTGCTCCAAATAGATCAGAATCTCTGTGTGTGTAACATCTTCAGCATCCCTGCAGATGAGGGGTGATTATTTTTTATTGAATTTTTCATTCTGAGATAATTGCAGATTCACATGCCATCCTAGGAAACAATTCAGAGATATATGTGTACTTTTCACTCAGTTTCCCCCAATGATAGTATCTCTCAAGCTATCGTATATCACAACCAGAATATTGACATTGATACGGCCAAAATATGGAACATTTCCATTGCTACAAAGGTCTCTCATGTTGGTATTTTATAGCCACACACACCAATCCCCCATCCTGAACTCCTGATGACTGCTAACCTGCTCTCCATTTCTATAATTTTGTCACTTCAACAATTTGATCTAAATGGAATTGAACAGCATGTTACCTTGGCTTTTTTTTTTTTTTTCACTTAATATAACTATCTGGAGATTCACCTGGATTGTTGCATGTATCAGTAGTTTGTTTCCTTTTGTTGTGTGGTATTCCACGATATGGATATACCATGATTTGTTTAAGCACCCACCTGTTGAAGGGCATCTGGGTTGTTTCCACTTTGGGGTTATTACAAATAAAGCTGCTACAAACATTCGTGTACAGATTTTTGTGTGAACATAAATTTTTATTTCTCTGGGATAAGTGCCCAAGAGTACATTGTTGGGTTGTATGGTAGTTACATGTTTCGTTTTATAAAAAACCATCCAACTGTTTCCCAGAGTGACTGTACCATTTTAAATTCCCATTAGCAAAGTATGAGTGATTCTGTTTCTCTACATCCTCACTAGCATTTGATGTTGTCACCATTTGTTGTCTTAGCCTTTCTGATAGATTTGTAGTGGTATCTCGTTGTGATTTTAATTTGTATTTTCCTAACGGCTAATGATTTTGAAAATCTTTTCGTGAGCTTATTTGCCATCTGTACATTCTCTCCAGTTAAATGTTTTTCGTGCTTTTGAAAAACATGAGCTAATTGGATTGGTTTTTTACTGTTCAGTTTTTAGAGTTCTTTATAAATTCTAGATATTAGTCCTTTATCAGAGAGATGGATTGCAAAGATTTTTTCCAAGTCTGTAGTTTATCTTTTCATCCTCTTAACAGGTTATTTCCCAGAGCAAAAGTTTTTAATTTAATGAAGTCCAATTTATTGGTTTTTCCTTTTGTACATTGTACTTTTGGTATCAAGTCTAAGAACTCTTTGCCTAGCCCTAAATCTCAAATATGCTATCCTTTTTTCCCCTGTAAGTTTTATTGTTTTGCACACAAATCTATGACCCATTTTGAGTTAATTTTTGTATAAGGTGTCAGAGTTCACACTAAGGTTCTTTTGTTTTGTTTTGTTTTGTTTTGGCCCGTGGATGTCAATGGCTTTGTACTCTCTGTTAGAAAAAGCTGTCTTTCCTCCACTGAATTGTTTTTGCAACTTTAACTAAAATCAGCTGGACATATTTGTGTGAACACAGTCCTGAATTCTCTGTTCTCTTCTACTGGTCTATGTACCTCTTCCTTCACTAACGCCACCCACACAGCCTTGATTACTATAGCTATATAATCAATTTTGAAATTGAGTAGAGGGGTTCCTTCCACTTCATTCTTTTTCAAAATTGCTTTAGCTATTCTAGTTTATTTGCCATTTCATAGAAATTTTATAACAATCTTGTCTATATCTAAAAAACATGTTGCTGAGATTTTGATAGGAACTGTGTTAACCTATATACCAGTTTGGGGAGAATTGGTAGTTTTACTATGCAGAATCTTCCAGTCCATGAATATGGTATGTCCCTTCATTTATGCAGATCTTCTTAGGTTTCTTTCATCACATTTTAAACATATAAGTACTGTACACATTTTTTTAGATTTACACCTGCATATTTAATTTTTTTCAAGTGATTTTTTTAAAGTGTAAATAGTATTGTATTTAAAATGTTGTGTCCCCATGTTCATTTCTGGCACATTAAATACAATTTAGTTTGTGTATCTATCTTTTTTCTTGCAACCTCACTGGGTTCAGTTATTAATTCTAGGTGATTTTTTTTTTTTTTTATTCTTTGGGATTGACTGTCATCGTGTCATCTGCAAATACGGGAAGTTTTACTTCTTTCTTTCCAAATTGTGTGCTTTTATTTTTTTGCTGGCTGGAACTTCCAATATAAAGTTGAATTGGAGTGGGGAGAATGGACATTCTTTCCTGTTGTTGTACTTAGGGGGAAAGTAGTCTTTTACTGTTAAAATAATGTTAGCTGTAGGGTTTTATGGATACTTTTTAGCAAGCTGAAGTTCTCCCTCTATTTCTCTTTTTCTGCGAGTTTTTCTAATGAATGGGAAAATTTGGGAGAGGGCAGTAATTCTTTCATTATTAAAAATTCCTTAGTGAAATCAGTCCGTCAATGGGCATGTTATTGATTGAGCACCTACTGTATGTTATGCTAGGCCCTATGAGACATGTAGGGGCTTGAAATTTGACACTTGCCCTCAAGCATTAAGGAAACATGATTTCCATTTTGTTATTGAGCAGATCCTGTAAGTCTGCAGAAGACCCAAGATAGAAAATGTTAGTAATGGCCTGGCCAGAGGTGGTACTTCGACTGACCTCTGGGAATGAGCAGATCCTGAGAGAGAAAGTAAAACAGAGAATTAAGGAAATCTCAATGACCCGAAATTCTGTTTTCCAACAAGGATGATGGTAAGTCAATAATTTGCAGGCTATGGCTAACTTTTGATTTATGGAGATGGATTATCTCTGTTTTGTGGATTATCCTTGACAAATGCTTAATCTTGGACTTCCTCCCTTTCTTCATACAGTTGAGCCTTTGGGCTGTCTTTTCTGCCATCAGTCCGCATGCTCAGGGAATGCAAACTAATATTACTATTAGCTGAAGAAAAACATAATTAAGAAGGGCAATGTGTTGTCCCTAAGTTATATCATTTATTCCAAACTAAATGGGAGTGATATTTATATTTTGTTTGTAGCTATCCACACCACTTCTCTCCCTCTTAAGGCTAAACAAAAATCGGCTGTGTGACTGTGTACACATCATATTTATTAAGTTGGCTTGGGAGCCAAGAGTAATACTGGAGAGATCATGGACCACACGACATCTGATTCATTGGACCCATCCATATTTTTATGTGTTTACCCTAACATAAAGTAATAATGAATAGTGCTCTCATCTGCAAAATTAAAAATCCTGGCACATTACCCACAGGTCATGCTTTGGGTTGTCTTTCTACAGCATTGATGGATTTGCATGGATATGGCCCTCTATCTCACTTTGTCCTGCTGGTGACCAGCGGCTCATCTTTGAGGCAGATGGTCAGGGTTAAGGGTAGAAGCTGAGGCCATGAGGCAGGGTGAAATTAACTGCTCCCTTCACATGGGGATTGAACCCCTGACCTTCACCTCATTAGCACAGCACTCCAACACAGCAGTTCCCAGCCTCAATTTTATATCACCCCAGGGTGTTTCTATTTATCTCAAGAGGGAGCTGTGGAATTCCCCAAACAAAATTAATTTTAACTCACTTTAATTTAAACATTAAATATGGGCTATGCAGGCAGTGCTTTTCAGGAGCGGAGGAGAGTGGCTGATGTTAAAAGATGCAGCCACCATGATGCCCGCACTGTTCCCCAAGCACCCTGAAACAGCCTCTCTAACCCACTGAGCCAGTCTGGTGAGGAAGGAGTCTGCATGTTAGTAGGCATGGAAGGCTTTTCGTTATGGGAGAAAACAAGCTCAGTCCTACCAAACACCTGCATTTCACAGGACCGTTTCATGTAGTCTGCTTGGGCGCACGCTTAATGTGTCTGGGCCTGATGGGCACAGTTCCGCTTTGGTCTAGCTAGGCCCTCCCTTCTTCGTTCTAGGGACGGTGATGCTTTGCACCGTCTTAGGAGTTTGCTGCAGGAACCACGTGTGATTTATTAAGATAATAAATTGGGCTCTGTTGTCGGGCTTTTTCCTGGGTCAATACACAAGATTTATCACTACCGTGCTGGCCCGGGAAGTGTGTGGCTCAAAGGCTTCCAGGGCATTCTGGCCCCTGGGTTACTTTGGAGACACGTAGGGTCTCAGCAGGCCTTTGGCAGGGCAGGCCAGCGGCTTAAGTGCAATGTAGTGGAGGGGGCAGGGAAGCAGCTAACGGACATCTTCAAAACTCTTCATTGTAGTTTACAAATAATAGCCATACACATTTATTAAGGGATAATACGCACACTTCCTTATACTGGCAACACACTTTATAATTCGTATAGGACTTTCACATACATTATCTCATTGGTTCTTCACACACCTGTCAAGAATTACTATCTTCATTTTATTGATGAGCAAACAGACTCAGAAAAATTAAGTGACTTGCCCAAGGTTGCACAGCCAGTAAATCACGGATGCAATACCAGCTCCAAAGTCTTTTCATATCCTGTGCCCTTTTCATTATACTTCTCTTATCTCAGTTTATCATCCTCATCCATTTGCTTTTGGCGGGGAAGGGTCTAGTATCTCCATTTTACAGAAGAACAAATTGACACAAAGATGTAATTAAACTTTTTGGCTCCTGCTTTTTGGAAACGCTCCTCTTTTTGAGGGTATTACGTCCATTCCTTGCTGAAGGGCAAGGCATTCTTTTGCAGGATAATTTCTGCTCTCCGAGTCCAGAATCTCCACTGTCATTGTCACTGCCATGATGGTGGTTTGGCTCCAACATGCCCTCTGCCTCTAATGGGGGTTCACATCAGCCACTTCTGGGTGGGGAGGGGTTTGCACATAAATGGTTTCTTCACATCTACTTAAAACTGCTCTGTGAACTCCACGACCTCAAGCGGCTGTTGTCGAAACACTCTCCTTCTCAGTCCTTCAGGGATAGGCACTTCGTTCTAGATCTTTTTTGCAGTGACGTTCTGTGAAATTCTCCCAATA
This sequence comes from Puma concolor, assembly GCF_028749965.1. Taxonomy (NCBI): domain Eukaryota; kingdom Metazoa; phylum Chordata; class Mammalia; order Carnivora; family Felidae; genus Puma; species Puma concolor. The sequence goes on from NC_141677.1 coordinate 13,812,704, forward strand.
CGGGGAGGTTGGAGTACACTTTCCCATTTGGGCCCTTCAACCCACTCCCTCCCCCACAAAATGACTAAGTCTCCCAAGGCCCATTCTAGATGCATGGCCACAGTGTGCCATCCCACTTGGAGGAGAGCTCGACCTCTTCTGCATGCCTCTATTATTCATTATCGAGATGATTCATGTCTAGACTTGGATTGGAGTTTATGGTATAGTAGAACATGGTTGTTTTTAGCTGCCCAGTATCTACGCCCTCTTCCCAGGTTGAAGGGATTCACTGTGGAGTACAGAGCAGCCGGGGCAACAGTGTACGACAGACCTTGGCCAAACCTGAGTAAGAGATGATTCTACCAGGATGCGAGCTCCATGTGGGCAGAGTTTTGTCACTTTTGGTTCACGCTTGAATCCCCGGGTCTAGACCACTGCCAGCCTGCTATTAAATTATTTACTCAGTGAATGCACAGATGATGCAGAGATGACGAGACTAAGATGGATAGTGGCCAGTCGTGGGCACGCAACCCAGCCGTCGACGCTGTGTCCGTCGGCGGCATAAGGTTGCTCCTACCTCCTGGCTCCCTTTGCTTACGCTCCGTTTACTAAGCCCGGTGCGGTAGCCTTCCCCAATGATTCCGTCTCTTGCTCAAATTATCAGTTGGTTTCTAAGGCATGCAACTGAGAGGGCTGACTGATGTAAATGGCATAGGGTTGATTAACCAAGTATGTATGTTTTATCTTCCTCACTTAGACGGTAAACTTCTGAAGGCCACGGAAGGTCCCATATCTTGTTGCATTCCTCGTAACACCTGGAATGGTGCTTTGCAAATAATCCGTGCTCAAGGCGTGTTCGCGGATGGTGACGAGGATGATTGGCTTTAAAGGCCAGGCGTCTAAGAGGTTGGGTGTTCTGGGGACCATCTTTCCTACGTGTGCCTAGAGGCACACACATTTTCTCATTCGCCAGGCATCACTTGCAAGAGGCCTTTTGGGTAATGCAGTGGGCCCACGGAAACCGGAAGAAATTCAAGGCCACGGGCCAGCTACACCACGGGAGCCCCACACCCAGCCAAACGTTCTCATTGGCAAATCAAACCCGAAAGCTGTCACAAATTCTGCTCCCTGACAGTCCCAATTCAACAATGTGCTGAGAGACAAAAGGAGAAACCCAAGTGAAGATCGCCAACGTGTCTTTTTGGGCAACCAGCAGATTGCGCAGAGGGTCAGCACAGACACAGGCAGAGAACATTCTCCCGGCAGGACTCCATCTCTAAATCAGGCACCACTTCAGAGGATCTCAGCCTCATACCTTATGGAACTTGTTTTTTTTTTTTTTTAAATCCAACATTTGTTCTTATTGTTCTTTTATTATTCCTAATACAACTTTCTTAAAGTAGCACCATTCATTCACTCATTCATTCACACACTCATGTATTCAATGAAATCTTTGTTGTCTATGGGCTGAGACCTTTGGCCCCATCTGATGATAAAAAACTCTTGAAACAGGTAACCCATTCCCACTTGCATATGTTCAAAATGAAGAAACCCAGTGAGGTAAAGCCATCTCCCACAGCTCACTGATATCCAGACTTAGAGTAAGACTCCGATATTTTGACTCTTAAATCTGAGCAGTCACCCCTGGACTGATGCTTCCTGAGAAATACCGACTAGGAAAAGTGCCCTTACCTGGTATATCGTGATGTGTTAGGGCGAGATTAGTAGCAGTCTTTGTAACTCCCAAAATACCGTTTCGGGAGTTTATGATGACTGCGGGATGGCTTTGAGTTACCTCACGGTTTTGCCAACCATCCTAAAACCCTCAACAGAAATCAACTGTAGAAATATGTCATTGAGCCGGATTTCCCCGTGGTAGGAGTGTGGGACTGAGGTGGAGGGCAATATCTCAGCATCATGGGAAAGCAAGTGGGGGCCACAGTTCCGACTTTTGAGGCTCTGGGCCTACAAGGAAGGGAAGAGCTATGTAACTCGGTGGACAGAGCTTGGAAGTACCATTAGGAGAGGTTATTCTGTACAGAAAGAGAGACTTGGTTTAAAGAAGAAGAAGAAGAAGAAGAAGAAGAAGAAGAAGAAGAAGAAGGAAGAAGGAGGAGGAGGAGGAGGAGGAGGAGGAGGAAGGGATCCCAAATGAGAGGAGTTGCCCGAGAAAGTTCCTGGCAATTTAAAGGAAACACCAGTTCCTTCTGGAGGGTGATTCTCCTAATTTGAATTATTATCAGAATCACCTGGAGTTGGCACCCCCTTCTTAGAGAATCTATTAGGCGGGTCTGGGTTGAGGCCCAGGAATCTGTATTTACATTGGCCTCCCCCCACCCCCCACCCCCGCCCCTGCCCCACCCTACGCTGATTTTTATAATGAGGAAAGATTATATCAGGAAAAGTGGGCAAGTTCTGGGTTTGAGGATGCTGCCTTTCAGAGTGAAGAAATAGCTTGACAAGCCACGTCCAAGAGAGGGGCTCTGGGTCAAAAAGGCAGGAAGAAAAACAACACGAACTTCAAAAAAAAAAAAAAAAAAAAAGTGAGCTGGCAAAAAAGCAGCTGTAGCCCGCATTGAATGATTTCCCACGGCTTCCAGAAAACAGCTGAGTCTGCAGACCCCTGTTCACATGCAGGATGAATGGAGTCTGTGTGCTCTTCGAAATGTCATCACGACGCGCACATCATGACCGCGGGGCTCCAGTGAGCCATTCCTTCTGAACTCCCCTGTCACCCGAAGTCCCAGGTGGGTTTTCCTTGGATCGTCTCCCTTCTCCCTTCTCGGAGGCTGTTCCTCTGGATCAAATGACCACGTTTCCCTGTCCTGGGGCCTCCTGAAGTCCTGGCACTGTCGCCTGGCCTGCCAGCAGCTTAATTTCCTCTGCCATCCCCATCACACCTCCAAGCAGCTGATCCCACAGTGGGTGTGAGGACCTGAGGTCTGCGAATACTTTGGGGCTGATATCCTAAGAGGCCTCGAAAATCCTGGGTTTGCTGCTGACTGGCGTGCCCGTGCAGGGAGCTGGCTGCTGTTCCAGGCAACCCAGGCCAGAGAATCCCAGAAGCAGACAGTGAAATGGCTGAAATCCTTGAGAGTGATAACAGAGCAGCTACCGTTTATTCAGTCGTGCCTGTGCTGTCCATTTCACACACTGTGTCTTAGAGCAACCTCTTGGGGGTAGTTACTATTACGCTGATTCTACAGATGAGGACGAAACCTCAATGTAGTTAAGTGAGTCGCCACTGGCACAGTTAGCTAGTAAACAAACTTCTTAACCTTGAAACATAACATGCATAAAGAAACGCGTAGTGTGCTGCTTTGTGGGTGAACACGAGTGTGAACACATCGGCCAAATCAAGAGCTAGACTATTACCAGCATGAGAGAAATCTCCCCACGTCCTCTCCAATAATCACCTCTTCCCCGCAGGAGGTGTTTTTGTCACCAAAGAGTAGATCGATGGCGAAGTTTATAGAAATGGAATCGTATACTGTGCATTCTTCTTATCTGGCTTTTTCTCCACTCGGTATTATGTCTGTAAAGCGGATCTAATATTGTTACGTGTACAGATAGTTTTCTCATTTTTAATGCTGTAAAAATGTCCATAGTTTGAATTTACCACAATTTATGTATGTATTCAACGACTGCTGGTCATTTGGGTAGCTTTTCATTTGAGCCTCTTGCAAATAATGCTGCTTGGAACATTCTCGTAAATGTCTTGTGATATATACGCTTCTGTGGGTTATATACTGAGGAAGAGAACTGCTGGATCATAGGGGCGTGCATACTTTGGTGTTAGTAGATACCGTTACGTGGTTTTGCGAAGTGGCTGCACCAGTTCGTACTCCTCACAAGTAGTTACAAGGGTCTGGGGAATCCATAGCCTCATCAGCACTTGGTATTGTTGGGCTCTTTTAATTTTTACCACGCTGGTGAATGTATCTTAGTTTGCATTTCCCTGATGACTAATGAAATTGAACACTTTTTCAAATGTTATTGGTCATTTGGGTATGTATTGGCCTGTTTCGGGTTTTTGCCCATTTTTCACTTGGGTTGTCTGTTTTTCTTGGTGACATATAGGAGTTCTTAACATTTTCTGGGTAGGAATCCTTTGTCATTTACATGGATCACAAATATCTTCTTCTCTGTGGCTTTCCCTTCTCACTCTTAACGATTTCTTTTGATGGAAAAAAGATTCAAATTTTAATGTAGTCCAATTTATCAATGTTTTCTTTTGGGATTCTGCTTTTTCTTCCTGTTATATGTAATTGACTCTTGTGCACGGACATTTTTTATCCGACGAACTTGCCTGATTCACTTCTTAATTCTGATAGTTTTCTGTAAAATATTTTGTACTTTCTATATACGCAATTATGCTTTCATTCCAATTCTTAACATTTTATTTCTTTTTTTAACTTTATTGCAAAGTCTAGGACCTTAAGTATAATGATAAACAGAAGTGGAGACAGGGAGCATCTTTCATTCTCAATATTGGGTGGAAAGTATCACTATTTGAACATTAAGTATGATATTTACTGGAGGTATTTTTATAGATATTCCCTCATGTTAAAGTATTTCCCATCTAGTCCTAGTTTCCTAAGAGAGTTTTTATTATCACTAGGGGGTTAGTTTTATGAAATTATTCTTCTGAATCCCTTGAGTGGGTCAATGATTTTCCTCTTTATTCCGCTACTATGGTAAATTACGCTGACTGATTTTGGAACATTGAGTCTTCCAACAAGACCCATTTTGTTTGTTGGATGCAGTATGATAATGTTTGGTTCAGAATTCGACCTCCATGTTTAGGAGAAAGAAATAGCCCATAATTTTCTCTCTCAGTCAGGTTTCGATAATGAGGTAATACAGCTCTCAAAACTGAGTTGACAGGTCACTTATGTTCTATTCTTTGAAATAGTTTGTGTATGATTAATTACATCTCATCCTTAAGTATTTGGAAGAATTTACTGATGAAGCCATCTGGTTCTGGAGTTTTCCTTGTGGAGAGATCTTTCATTATGGATTTAATTTATTTAATAGAAAAAAGACCATAAATTGGTTCAGAACAGCCTCTTATCTTATTTAATGGCTATAGGCTATATTGATAAGTCTTTTCTTTTTCTTCCTGATATCAATTATTTGTGCCTCACCCTTTTTAAAAGAAATCAGTCTTGTCAGGAGCTTCTCAATTTTTTCAGTCTTTTTGAAGAGATAGTTTTTGGCTTTGTTGGTTTTCTTTGTTGTATTATTATTTCCCCCCTTCATTAATTCCTGCTGTTTATTATTGCCTTCCTTGTAGCATCTCAAAGTTTAATTTGCAATTCTTTTACTAAAATCTTAAGATGGAAACTCGGTGCATTGTTTCTTGATCCTTTCTTCTTTACTAATGATGCATTTAAGGCTATAAATTTCTCTTAAGCATGCTTTGGCTGCATCCCATATGTTTCGATATGTTTCAGTTTTATTATCTTTCATTAAAATATTTTCTAATTTCCATTGTGATTTCTACATTGACTCATGGGTTGTTTAGGAATGTACTGCTTCCTTTGACATCACATTAATCCGGTCAAGCCCTGAGCTCTTTAAAAGTGATTCAGGATTTCTGCAGCCAGCTCTCTTTCTGGATCACCCCTTCCGGGGGAGTCTCGCCTGAAGGCCTGAGGTGTCTAACCTGGCCCTTCCTCCTGAGTTCCCTTTTTGTCACCCAGCCCCATAAGACTCCTGGAAGCTCAAAGGGAATGTTAAGTCATCCTGCTGCTCGGCTCCCGGCTTAACCTTCCTCGTAATTCTTGATCTAGTCCTTCGGATTAAGCATGGCCATTTATAGAGCCTCAGTTCTAAAATGTGCGAAACACAAATTTTCTCATTAATTTCTTAGTAAAATTAATCTTCTTGGGGTCCCTTTCTGATAGTTCTTCACAGGGCCTCTGGGACCCCTGCTGCCTCTTTCCCAAGTTCATCCTTTCCAGGTCTGAAACCAAAAGCAAAGTGTAGGGGATACAAAAGCCAAAGCCAATTGTCCTATAATTCTTTATCTCCCCCTGTAGATGCGGCTGGCGCTTGAAGGGAACCCCCTGCAGGGGTTTACAAGGAGCAGTTCCTAAGGCTCTCCCACAGGGGCTTCCTTGCTGTCAGTGTGAATGCCCTGACTGGTCATATCACCCTTTTCCCTTTGGCTGCCGGGAAGCCCAGAGTGTGGAGCTAAATTTACAGGTCACCTCTAGCGACGAGGTCCGCGTATAGAGACTGGATGTGACTTTTCCTCCCTGGCTAGACTTCTTCCGCTTGTTTCTCTTCTCCTTAGCTCAGAATTTTTGTTAATTTCATATATTTTACCAAGTTATATATTTTACCATGAAAGTCTCTGTGACCTTCCGTGAAGCTGGAGTTACTTCAATTTTGTCAATCTGTGTAGCCACTTGGAGTTTATTTATGTAAAAATTTTCAACTCTGGAGACATTTGAAAGACAGCAGAATGGGTCCCAGAGAAACAAGGATTCTGAGGAGTACTGTAATTTCTAGAATTTATTGTGAAATTAGATTTTTATGACTCTTTGCCATACATATTCTCTTGCTTAAGATTATTCATCATTCTATATTGCTTTGCATGAAAAACACATTTCAAAATCAAAATTACTAAGCCGTGTTCTCCGATTAACCAGGAGCAAAGGCAGGTAGACAAATCTGGCCACGCTGGCCACTGAGCATGAAAATATGAAGATCGATTTTACAAAGTCATGGACACAGGAAAGAAATTAATTATCAAAATCGGAAACTATAGTATTAGTCATTATTGCCATACACTAATATATAAGTATCAGTATTTCTCCAAAACATACACTAATGTAAGTAAAATGTAATTAATGTCATTAAAAAGTTCAAATCTATCAAATATGTTATAGTACTGTACTATTTATTGTATTTTTTCTTTTTTCGTTTGACATGCAAAACCATGTACAAAAGGGTTAGAAAAAGAAAAAAATTCACTATCTGCTTTTCTTTTTGACCCATTATTAATATTGCTGCATTTATCATTATTGCTAAAAATAATGTCCTACATGGGGGCGCCTGGATGGCTCAGTCGGTTGAGCGTCAACTTCGGCTCAGGTCATGATCTCGCGGTCCGTGAGTTCAAACCCCGCGTCAGGATCTGTGCTGACAGCTTGGAGCCTGGAGCCTGCTTCGGATTCTGGGTCTCCCTCTCTCTCTCTGCCCCTCCCCTGTTCGCGCTCTGTCTCTCTCTCTCAAAAATAAACAAAAAAAAAAAAAATTTAAAAAAAAATAACGTCCTACAGAAGCAGGGGTAATAAGTCTCCTCCCTGGAGGTCACTCCACGAGGCAGGCTATGGGCACCTGCCAGGTGCTGGAGAAATCTCTGCTAACCCAGACTTCCGGCCGCCTTGATGTTCTCTCCCTGCGTCTTGATGTCCCTCCCATCCTGCATTCCGCTTCCTCAAGGATAAAGGTGTTCTTTGCACACCTTTCCTCAGGCCAAGGCTTTTCAGTTTCCTCTGCACTGGCCTTTGTTACCAAGTCCGGTCTCCTCCCTGGAGAGCAGCTTCCTGTTTGTGCTCTTCCTGCCAAGGAGCTCCATCAGTCAGCTGCCTGGGCCCCCTTCCTGGCCCAGCCCCTTCTTACTGTGTGGTCTTAAAGCAGGTCACTTCACCTCTCCCTATCTTTCTCTGTAAAACCCAGATAATGCTACTTCCAGAATAAAGAAAGGGTTTTCTTTAAGCCCTTTGAGCTTCAGATGGAGGCACCACAGCCCTGCCCGGGGCCGCGCCGGCCACCATGTGATTAGGTAATGTGAGACGCGCGGCTCATTATGCTTTGTCTGCAATGAATGCGGCCCGGCCACAAAGCGCTGGAACTTTCGGTTACATTGAAACCCCCACGGTAAGCGGGGATTGCCTTACACTCCAATAAAGCACACCAGAAAAGAGCAGTCATTTTGACTAACCCAGTCCTCAATGAACACTCGCATTTGATTTCTTCTGCTGAGTAGAAGACGGGTAAGTAAGACACGACCTATTTACAGGTGGAGGACCTGTATCCCCAGACCAGCATCCCCAGAAGCTTCCTCTGCAAGACCCAAGACTCCCGGGCAGTCCGGCCTTGCTGGGCAGGGCGGGAGCTATGCCTGTGCAGAGGTGAGGAGAAGTCAATGGCTACCATACATTGACCTCCTACTACGTGCCAAGAATTATGCTAGGTATGTTTTTCCATCCCAAACCCTCAAGATAACTGTATTAAACCCTAGCTACGTTCTGAGAACAAAAGGAAACAAAAACACCCGCTAATCTTTATACATTTTTCACCGTAATGAAAGCCTATCCATTTGGGCCCCGTAGATCTGAGCCCAGAATTTTGGCCTGAGGCCTCCTCCCTGATCCTCAGGCTTTAAGACCACACAGCATGGGTCAGCAAACCACAAAGGGAAGGCTTACTTTTCTCACCCTGACCCAGACCTCTGAAGCCTTCCTGATGACGCCTTGGGCAGGGCTCACTCAGCTTGACAAACTTTTACCCGGAACCCTCTGATCCCATTTTGATGAATGAAGTCAAAACCCCAGTGGGTTCGCTCATCTGGCTGCTATAGCACAGCCAGTCAAAGGTAGGTCTTGGCTGCGTTTTCCTGCGAGCTGCTTAGGAACTGGGGGTGTGCTGGGGAGGGGCCGGAAGGGACCCTGGAATCAGGGAAGATACGGGCACGTATCCTTCTGGCTGGGGCTTCTCCGATTAGGCCAAGGATCAGGTGCATGGAAAGAACAGCCTGGGGATGAGATTGGTGAAGAATTTCCCTTGGTGAGAGAAGAAGGAGGGGTCCACAGGACTGGCGGCTTGGATCAGATCCTCCAGTGATGCCTAGAGGCTGGGGCTTCTGGAGGTCCCAGGTAAGGAGACAGCTCTGCTCCCTGGGGAGGAGTCTATTATGTCAATTGCTGGGAAACATGGTTAGTTGAACTGATTCTCTATTGCCCTGGCATGTGGGGGGAGGGGGGGGAGCGGGGGTCCTGTTGTTAGGGAAACCATGGAGAGGAAGGAAACAAAACGCTTTGGATGGGTGCTGCACTCCCCTGGGTCCGCCTGCTGGGTGCTGATTGGACAGCCCGTCCAGAAGAGGCTTCATGTTATGCAGGCAACTGTTGTTGCCCAGAGAGCCCAGGGCTGCCTCGCTCCCTCGGGAGCTGATGTTTCGGGAACCGTGGAAGCAGCTGGTTTATGGAAGCGTCAAACAACGTGAGCTGCGGAATCTGCCAAATCCCAAACAGCTCTTGCCAAGCACCCTTTCTTCTAGATTTCGAACTCATCTGTGTTTCAAAAGCAATTTTGTTTAAATGGCTTATCCCCCCTACTCCCAATCTGTGGGAAGCTGCCACGCGCAGGCAGGAAAGGGACTCTCCAGGATCCATTCGCGACGGCTGCCGTGAGCCAGAACCCGGGGCTGAGGCCGCACAGGAGTCAAGGGCCCGCATTCCTAGGAGGGGGTGGAGAGGGGCGCCTGCAAGGGAACACAGAGGGCAGGTGTGTGGCTCCTCAGTCCCCTGGCTTAGGTCTCCAGGCAGATAATTTTGCAACTTTCAATTCCTAACCCAGCCAGCATTGTTTGTACTTGGGACAAGTCATTCGAGCGTGGGGACTAGGAACACGTCATGTATTATCTTCACTTCTCTAAGAAAGGTGTGGGGCTTCCCTTGAATGAATGAATGAATGAATGGGCTTATGGTGTCGGCCATTGGCAAATTCTGTAGCTCCCTGCCCACCCAAGGACTTCTCCAAGGAGCCTCTGGGGGCTCCTTACAGGGAACCTGGTCCTGAGGACATGTGTACCATGTAGCCCTCCATCACACCGTCTTGTCCAGACCCTAGGGGTTCTGGGAGAGAGGGGGAAGAGCAACAACGCCTCCAGACATTGGGCAAACCGCTGGTCTAATTCATTCACTATGGCGACTTTTTCATCCGTAGGCCCGGCACTGCTTGTGTAGTTGGGTCTGTGAAGGTTCCCTTTCAAGTAGGACAGCTGCTTGGCGTTCTGGGCTCACCATGTGGAGGGCAGATGTGACATCCTCTCGGAACACACTTGTTGGTGGGCAGCAAAGTCGAAAGGCAAACCCCCACGAAACCTGGCTAACTTCTTTTTCTTTTTGACTTTCCAGATCTCAGTACCCATCTGGATACTTCATTAGGGTCCTAAGACATCTGGGGACCAGCGATGGAAGAAACGTGCTTGTGTCGGGCGCCTATCATATGCCCGCACTGTGCTGAGCCCTTTCCAATATGGTATCTCGGATAGTCCCCCACCAAAAAAAAAAAAAAAAGAAAAGAAAAGAAAAGAAAAGAAAACCTGCCAGAGTAGAATTATCATTTCCATTTTATGAGTGAGGAAACAGGCTCAGAGAGGCTGAGTGACCTACCCAAGGTCACACAGGAGGGAAATAGCGGTTCCTGAATTTGAACCAAGATGATGACATTGTCAAGGGGCAGTTTGGGAAGTTTTCATTGCGGCCCCATCTCCGGCAGCAACGTCCTTTCTCATGACATCCCCCTCCCCCAAATAAATACACAGTCTGAGTAAGAAGAATATGCAGGGGACACGATGACACTTTCGGGGTTCCCCTGCCTCCTCCCTTTCACAGAGATGGCTGCCCCAAGCCCCTCTGCACAGACACCCTGGAGTCCCCACTAAATCAAGATCCGTCTGACTCTGAAGGACAGGTCCTCCCAATACAACTGGATGTCAGTTCTCTTCGATTCCTACCAGGAAGACCTTTGCTTTCTTAAAACCTTTACGTAGAAGAGCCAGTCAGTCAGTGTAGGATTCCCCTAATGGAGACCCGATTCCAGATTTTCACCACAGATTCCAGAATTTCACCAGCCTACCCAAGGTCACCAGCCCAGGGAATGCCCCACACTTCTCAGGGAACAGTGATGCATCGCATCCTGGAGGGGAGCACGGGCGTGAAGAAGCACAGCATAAGTGATGTAGATTAGAGTTTCAATTTATGTTGAAGCATCTGCTGGCCAAGGTCCAGTTCATTTTGGGTTCCAGCTAAATTTATTCGGCCTCAGGCGCCTGGGTGGCTCAGTCGGTTGAGCATCTGACTTCAGCTCTGGTCGTGATCTCCACAGTCCGTGGGTTCCAGCCCCGCATCGGGCTCTGTGCTGACAGCTCGGAGCATGGAGCCTGCTTCAGATTCTGTGTCTCCCTCTCTCTCTGCCCCTCCTGTGCTCATGCTCTGTCTCTCTCTCTCTCAAAAATAAATAAACATTAAAAAAAATTAAAAAAAAATCTATTTGGTCTCTAGATATAGAGACCAGGGGTGTTTAATGTGGCCGTCCTGACACGGCTCTTCCCTCCGTGCCATGCAGCCTCCACCCTGGAAGTGTGTCAGGGACCCAGGGTCAAGGTCAGCCATGGCCTTGTATTTCAGACAGGAATTAGTTTTCAGATTATATGTTCACAAGTGAAGGGCTTGTCATGGGCTGGCTGGAGAATGCAAAAACAAGCCAAGGTCCTGGGAATTCAGAAACATAAATAAGCATGAGTACCTTTCACCTGCTCCCTCCTTCCCCGGGAGGGCTATGCCTGATGCTGTTACTCTTTTATGCTCCTAGATCTCCGTACAGTCGCCAAACACTTTTACAGACAGGACTTAGTTTTGACCCGCAAGCACTACTGTGCCCATTTTAAAGATGAGACATTGGAGACACCAGGAGGTGAATGGCTTTGCCCAAGGTCACGGGCTCAGTAAGTCCAGGAGAGGAGAGGCTCACGTCCGCTGATTTCATGCCTGGCACTCTGTGCATCAGATCTGGAATGTTCTCCCTAAAAGGGCAAAGGGCTAATGCGACCTTTGAGGAGCCTGGTTAGTTGGCCTTGGCCTAAGACCTGGTGCTTCAGAGTAGTTGGCCTTGGCCTAAGACCTGGTGCTTCAGAGTTGAGTTTGATGCTCTTTTGCATCCGCGTGGCCATCCTAGGCAGGCACTGCGTCTACGTCAGGCGCGGGCACAACCTCTAGAGAAGAGGTGGCTTCTAGTGAGCCACAGGCCAGGTCACCTGAAGGGACTCTGTTGGCCTCCCCCCGATGGGAGCTGACCGAGGTGGGGAAGGGGGAGACGGCGCCTGGGGTAAGCGATGGTCTCCATCAGCTTCTGAACGACCAGTGTGCTCCGTCCCCCCTCCCAATGGCAGCCCGAGAAGCTGGCGGTCTCTGAGGTGGTGTTTGGGTGACAGGGGGCTTCCCCGGGTCTGATTGTTTTCTGCTGAGGCCATCTTGGGACTACCGCCGTGGGCCACCTGGAGCGCCATCCGAGGAACATAAGGCACATCGACGTGGCTGTGGTTCCTGGGACAGGAGCTGAATTAGGCTTCGTGCTGGATGGGGCCGGATTTGTCTCCTTCTGGCACGCTGGCCCTGCCCTGGTTCAGGGGCTGGTGTGAGGGACAGGGTGCGGTCCGCCACCTCAGGGGCTGACCAGAGGAACGTACCTGAAGGCCAGGGAAGCAGTGGCCCCACTGGCCGAAGCTACCCGGCACCCCAAAGATGTGGGACACCCCCCGATTCCTGCACCGCGTACTGTGTGGGCAGATGCCCCTGAGGACAGCAGCCCCTCCAGGCCTCCCCCCTGCCTCCCCTTCACCCCACGAGCTCTGCTCCTTGAAACGAGCCCTCCTCCTCTTTCCAGCCAATGATTTCAAAATCCTGCCATTTCCAGGGCTCCACATACGGTGGGTGCTCGAATATTCGACGAATCGACGAGCAAGTATCTCATCTTACACCCTGAAGGGTAGGTATTAGCACCCTCATACCCTGAGGGTGAGTCATGAGAAACCCCCCTCACGGCCAGACTCCTGGGGTCAGCTCCCCTCGGCTTGCCCCGCCTGCCCAGGTGGGTGTCAGCTTGGAGAGTCGTGGGGCCACAAGGACCCAGGTGCATCATTGCCAGTCCCGCCCCTGAGGTGTCCTTGCCGTGGTCAGGATGCAGAGCAGATTGGAGTGGCTGTGAACCGGCCTGGGGGTGGCAGGAATCACAGGGGGTGCTCCCGGAATGTCCCGTGTGGGTAAACACCGGCCCACATGGTCAGGGCTGGGACAGAACGTCACTTGCTGAGGCTGAAGCCCTGGTATGTGCTAAAGGAAACCCACCAAGAGAGCCTGGGATACGCCCCTCGGTGTTTCCTCAGAACTGCCCCGGGGGTCAGGGGTCAGGGGTCAGAGGCCGGCTCCCAGGAAGCGCCCCGCTCTTCAGAGTGAGGTTCAACTTCCAGATCCAGTCACCGAGCACTGGCTCCCCCTCCTTGTTCCTGGCCAGGCCATCCCCGGCTGTCCCCTGCCCACGGTAAGTCCTTCTGAGACTCATCGGCAGCGGGGTCTCCCGCACCCCTGACCGTGGGGTTGGTAAAACGTGCTTCTTCCTGAAGCGGTTTCCTCTTTTGTTTGCAGTTGAAAACCATGACCACGAAAGTGACTTCCACGGGGCCGCTGTAATCGGCCCTTGCATAATGGCGTTGGGGACAGTGTTTGGGGGAACAGGAGGGGGTGGCTGTGCTTCTCCATCATTTGTGAGATGCATTTTAGTGAAGTGATACGGTCTCCCCAGGCCCTTCCGGGCTCGGAGAGAAGAAGGTGTCCCCTGGGAGGGAAGCTCCTTTACCAACCTGCCCGTCCTCCCTCACCCTGTGCTGCTGACCCCGCGTCCCTTTCTCTCCGCCGAAGGGGGACTTTGGGCATCTTCAGATTCCCCTGCGTTTGCCTCGCGAGATGCCCCGTATTTGTCCAACTCAAGGTGACGCACGCGGACGCTGGAGTCAGAAGTCAGACCGAGGGCTCAAATCACAGCGGCGGCACTTAGGAGCTTTGTAACTTTGCAGCTTTGTTCTTTGACCTGCCTCGGTTTCCCCATTGTGAAACAGGCTTGCTGTAAGGGGATGGGATGAGTTGATCCCCGGAAAGCCGTTGAAACCCTGCCCCGCCCCATTTTGCTATTGCCGCCGTCTCTTGGCTTCTTTCCGTAGGGACTACTTTGACCATCGCTGCCTGACCTTTGAGCTCGTCCAGGTCCTGGGAGCCGGGCTGGCTGATTGTCCTGCGATACCGTGCCCTGTGCCTTTCCCCCCGCCTCTGGCGCCGGGCAACATCCCCCAAGTTTGCCCACCTCCGGGGCGAACATAGTATCGAAACTGCTCCCGGTAGAGAGGCGTGTAGCCGACAGAAACCACGCAGTCACGTGTGGTTTGCAGTTGGCTCACGGGAGTGGGTGTCGTGTTGTCGCTTGTGAGTGATTGCAGGCCCAGATCATGCTTCCCTTTAGCCATCTCGCCCGCTCCCAGGGTGAGAGGTCAGGGTGCCAAGCGCCCCCAAGTAGGAAGTGACTTGGTTCCCCGTGGGAGACCCGGAGCTCACTGGCTTCCCCACCTGCAGCCCCCGAGTGCCGGCCAGCGCTGCTGAATCCGTGCGCACAGCCGGCGGCTCGGACCCCGCGGCTCTGGGGGCCCCGGGAGGGCGGTCCTTTTGAAACCAGCCAGAGCTGCATGTGTGTTTGGCTGGTGCCGGAGAACACGGGGGTGCGCCCGTGACTGCAATGACGTTACGCAGCCAAAGCAATGGAAATATGTCGAGAGCAACTTGGTCAACCCAGCTAGCTGGTGCGAAATCGTAAAATGTGGGGCCAGGTTCTGTGCCAGAAGCGTGTCATTCAAGTGAAGTAGCCGGAAAGGAATGTTCCTGGCACATGTCCCCCCGGGTCACACTTGCAAACGCCCACCTTCCTAGCGCAGAGTGGGCGCCTCTTCCCTGGGCACCCGGGGACACCTGCTGTAGACGCGGTCTGCCTACCCCTGCGCGCCTGGGGACGGAGTCCCGGAGCCCGGGAGCCCGGGCCACCTTGGGCTCCCCTCCTAGGCTGCACAGAGCTTCCTGCATAGTGCCTCACGCAGCCAGTCCCTGTGACCCCTGGACTCGTCACAATTGTACGGGCAGCATGCACGGTCACAAACGGCCCGTCGATGGCCTCTACGGTAGGAAGGCCATCCTGATGGTGATGTGCAAAGCAGGTAGCGGTGACCGCTGTCCAGGCCCCACAGACAACCAGCTCCTGTGCTGGCCCGCCTCGGCACCCCGACAGGGTGGCACCGTTGGTACCGTTCCCCTTCACTCAGCAGTTCAGGTACCCGAGGCTCCGCTAAATTACCTGTTGGGGCTACAAAGGGAGGAAGCGGCCGGGCCGTGATTCAGCCCCAGGCCTGTCTGATGTCCCAGCTCATCCCTTTCTCCACTGGGACAAGAGGCCTCCTCTTCTCTCACGGTGCACAAAGTTCGGACGAGAGTCAGCTCCCTAGGAGAGCCTTGAGAAGGTAACCTAATGGGAGGGTTGGCTCCACCGTGGGAACAGGCATCTTAACGCCCCAGAAGTCAGAGCTCAGGGCTTCCCACGGCTCTGGCACTGGGGTGCTTCTCCACCCCTGCTTGCTCCCCTCCTTGGAAGAAAACCATCTTTTATCCCCCATAGCCACTCTTTTTTGACACCAGTTTTAATTGAGGCACCCTCTCGCTGGGAGATTGCAAAAATTAAATCGTTTTTAAGCAATCAAACAACGCTTCTGGGGTTTGTAACAAACTTGTGAAATTTGCGGAACTTGGCGGTTGAGGCTCCCTGAGTCTTGCTTCCCGGGGCCCCGAGGAGCTTCGAGCTGGCTCTCTGTTCTCTCTGGTTTACAGCTGATTGTGCCAACTGGGGCCCAGCCATTGCGTCTTGGACCAAGAAGGCAGTGGGTTCTGAAACAATCAAGGGGCTCCGGGAGACGACCTCCGGTCCGGGTTGTTGGCCCCGCCTTCCCTCTGTCACTGTGGGAAAGTCATGCAGGCAGTGGGTGGCTGGGTGGTCCCCTCCACAGAGGACGTCTCTGTTGTTCCCACAGGGTTCCACCACCCAGGGACACACAGATGAGCATTCAACTTCCCCTTGTGACACTTCACTCTCTCCCTTTCAACCAAACAGACTCTGGGGTCTCCTGAAGGTGGCCCACACTTCATTTTACGACACTCTGCTTCTTCTCCCAGGCGGAGGCCGTCTCCACCCATGGAACATAGCAGTGAAGGCACTTCCATGCCTCAGCAGCTCCTGGGCCCCTATTGTCATGGTGTAAGCAGAGTGCACAAGACTGAGCATGTCTCTGGTTCCTCCACATACTTAGCTAGAAACTCAGATCCATGTGGCCAGGACTTGGACAGGGTCAAGGCCAGCACGATGATCGTAACTTTATAACTCACCTTCCCTTGCCTTTGACATAACAGAGGGAGCCCTCTTCTGTGCAGGAGGACTTACAGGGAACAGGGAGCCAGGAAACCTTCTTGTCCTTGGTATTTGGAAGGCAAAGCCCCTCTATTTATCTCCTCGTAGTAACGAACCTGGAGTCTGGGCCAGAAGGCTGGGTGCTGGACCCTTTACCAGCCATGGACTTGCACTTTCTTGTCATTTATATGGTGGGGAGAATACCAGCACCTGCCTCACGGGACTGTCGTGAAGATTAAATGCATGCGAAGTGCTTACAACGATGCCAGGCAGATAGTAAATGTATATTATTTGTATTACATGATTCCAAACGAGAAATGATCTTGCGCTCAGTGAGAATCCCCGGTAAAGGACACCATGGCTCCTCACAGAATAATGTGAATGTCCTTCCCCAGGACCTGGGAATGTGTTAGGTTACATGGCAAAGGGGAATGAAGGTCATGGGAGGAATTAAGGCTGCGGATCAACGGACTTTATTATTCTTTTATTATTATTTTTAGGTTTACTTTGGAGAGAGAGACAGAAAGACAGAGACAGACTGTGAGCAGGGGGAGGAGCAGAGAGACAGGGAGGCACAGAATTCTAAGCAGGCTCCAGGCTTCGAGCTGTCGGCACAGAGCCTGACGTGGGGCTCGAACCCACGAACCGCGAGATCGTGACCTGAGCCAAAGTGGGGCCCTTAACCGACGGAGCCACCCAGGCACCCCCAGCTGACTTTAAGCTAGGGAGATGATCCAGGATTCTCCAAGTGGACCCAATGTAATCACAAGGGTCCTTACAGGTGGAAGAGGGGGCAGAAGACGAAGGTCAGAGGAGACACGGTCATAGAAGAAAGATACAGAGGGAGGCACCCTGGTGGAGTGGAGTAAGGAGGCCACCAGGCAAGGAGCGCAGGTGGCCTCTCAGAGCTGGGGGGCAAGGACAGAGAGTGTCCCTAGAGCTTTTGGGAGGAGCCCAGGCCTGTCGTCCTCCAGCGTTAGCCCAATGAGACCCGAGGCCGACTTCTATCCAGAACCATGGAGGCATGTTGTTTAAGCAGCCAGATCTGTGGTGATTTGTTTCAGTCGCAGTAGGGAGAGGATCACCCAGGGCTATCCCTGTGTGTCCTGCGTGCTGCCTCGGTGACTGATCCCTGTGCTTGGACACCCCCCCACCACAGCTCAGTAAGACTCCAGGACTGGGGGCACCTGGGTGGCTCAGTCGGTTGAGCAACTGACATCGGCTCAGGTCATGATCTCACGGCTCATGAGTTCGAGCCCCACGTCGGGCTCTGTGCCGTCAGCTCAGAGCCCGGAGCCTGCTTCCGATTCCGTATCTCCCTCTCTCTCTGCCCCTCCCCTACTTGCACTCTGTCTCAAAAATAAATGAAATGTTAAAAAAAATTAAAATTAAAAAAAAAAAAAAAGACTCCAGGACTTTTTTCCATCACGAAGGCTTTAGATTCTCTTAAGATGGGGAGGCAGCTGGCATTCGTAGCCTGTAATATTTGGGAGGCTCCTGTGGCTTATAAGGGCGACCAACTGACCAACCAGTTGAGGGTTCTTCCCTACATGAAAGGGACTATAGATGTTCCAGCCTGGGCTTCAGCCCCTCACACGAGTCCTTCTCTTTTAGGAAACCGTCAAATCCAGTAAAAACATCAGCACAGAGTGGATTCTCCCATGAATCCACTGTCCTCCGCGTCACCCACTGGTGATGTTCTGGAAAGACTTCCCTCCATATATAGGGGACGCCGATGCCTCCCTTCGCGGGCTCGCCATCCCTCCCCGGGCCTCCTTCCTTTCCCAAACAAGGTTAGGATTTATAACTTCTTTCAGGGCAACATCTGGCTCATTTCCATCAAGTTCTTGTTTTCTTTTTCTTTTTTTAATCCTTCGTCTAAGGTCATTTGATTTCAGTTCAGTTGCATCTCGCGCCCGCTCCCCCCACCCCCTACCCCTTCTTGTTCGTTTGGCCTTTGGAGATAGTGAAGCCGAGGTGTGAGGACTCACTACCCACAGCTGACGACTCGGGCTGAGAAGTGAAAGTGCTGGCTGGGACCCTTTTCTTTCTTTTTTGGCCGCAGAGCCACAAGGCTGGGTCCCCAGCGAGCCGCCTGAGGACATCTTGTGGCACCGTATCTGCTCCCCCCCCCCCCCCCTTACCAACCGCCGGGCTCTGTTGTCATTGCTGATTTTTTTTTTTTTTTTTTGTAAGTTTTTGTTGGTTTTAGAAATTCGCTAGCTCTGTACTTTCTAGACTGGGCTTGCCAGCATGAAAGCAAAACCAGGGCAAGGAGAACAAAGCGGGAGAGGCTGGCAGAAAGCGAGGCCACACTTCGCGAGGCCACGGCAAGCTCCCTGGGCGGGAGGGGCGCCGGCCAAGCCTGAAGACGCCTCCGAAAACTTCTCATGGCCCGAGGGTTTAAAATACCCACACTTCCTGCGCTTCGGAGAGGGTATGCGCAGAATGTGAGTGAGTCACCAGTGGTGGTTTTCAAATGTGTCTGTCATGAGGAGGTGTCATCAAAAGCTCATCCTGTTCCAGATCTTATTTTTTCCACTCTCGGCTCTGCAGCCTATAAAGGCCGAATGCTGCAAACCAGCGTTCGTGTTGGGCGCAGAAAGTGAAGGGCGAATTAATTGCACTGCAGCAAGTAAAAACTCGACTCTTAAGGAAGAAAGAAAGAAAGAAAAAAAAAAAAAAGACGTGTAAACAGTGTGGAGATTGAGTTTCAAAGCCCTTGTTTTCGAAAAGTTTAATTATATTTCAACTCAAGCCAAACTGTCAAAACATGGGGGGGAAGGGGGTGATCTGCCTGCTTTGAAAGCGCATTAGCCTTCTTATGTAAAAGCCTATAATTGATATCCAAGCCGAAACTAGAGACGTGCAGAGAGAGGGGATGGCCTCTCCCCGCCGCCCAAACGGCACTTCCCTATCGACCACGTGCAGCTCTTCAGAGCTCGGTCGGCAAAGTGGGAAACTGGAGAGGAGAACAAAGGAAACGCAAAATGCTCCGTGAACGGAGAGGGTTTAAAATATCAGGCCTGGTTTATGCAACGCGTGGGCCCGGTGCATTGTTGATGATCATTTACATAAGAGGAAACCCGGGAGAGCTGCTCACCGTCCGAGCCGCAATGTTCTAGGAAGCAGCAGGCGTCACCTTCTTGCTCCTGAGAAGCGGGGATGTGCCTGCCCTGTGCCCCTGGGGCTCGGGCCCAGCCTGGGGCCTCTCGGAGAAGGCCACCGGTCCCAGCCAGGGGCCGGTTTTCAGGCTCCTCCTCTTCTTCCAGACTCCACTCGGTCACTTCCCCCAGAAAGGGACCCCTGGGTGGTGGAGGCTTTGCCCTCCTCATCTGAGCTCCTATTCCCGTCTCTCCTTTGGTGATCCAGAACTTTCTGGTTGCCACGGCCGAGATTCTTGACCCTGTTCGTTTGACGTCTGAGAGTTCTCTATGTTCAGAAACCATTCTCGAGCAGAATCAGGTTTGAGCTGAGGGAAAATTCACGATGTCAGCCACATGACACATATTTGGCATGGGGCTAGAGTAGGCATCAAAGCAGACCATGACTGGGACAGCAATAGCAAAAGGGCTGGGAATTACTGGGCTAAAGTGCGAGTTCTTAGAGGTGGCCACTGTCCTTCCTCCTTACGGTCAGGCCTCTGGCCTCTGAGCAGACCAGGTTCACCCAGCAGGCCCTGCCTGGGACTGTCTCTGTCATTTCATTCTCCCTTTGGATGCTGATAGTTTAAAACAAGCCTAGGGGCGCCTGGATGGCTCAGTCAGTTGAGCTTCCGGCTTCCGCTCACGTCACGATCTCACGGTTTGTTGGTTTGAGCCCCGCGTCGGGCTCTGTGCTGACAGCTCGGAGCCTGGAGCCTGTTTCTGATTCTGTGTCTCCCTCTCTCTCGGCTCCTCCCCTGCTTGTGCTCTGTCTCTGTCTCTCTCTCTCTCCCAAAAATAGCTAAATAAACATTAAAAATTTTTAAAAAAACAACAGCACAAGCTTAGGTATGTATGACGTGGATGCTTCTGTGATTAGAGCCCTGTCTTCTTCCATCCTGGTGACACACAGCCACTTTCTTCCTCCTGGTTTTCCTTCCTGATCTCCCCCAACTGTGAAGCATCCCCACGTAACCCACTGTTGGGTAGAGTGGACTTTTTGGTTTCTGGTCTGGGACTCTCCGATGACCTCAGAAGAGAGTTGCCAGATAAAATACAGGACGCCCAGTTCAATGTGAATGTCAGATCAACAGTGAATCATTTTTAGTGCAAATATGCCCGAAATACCAGGTTAAGAAAAGTATGTCCCATGAAATATTTAGGCCATGCTTACACTCAAAAATTATGTGTTGTTTGTCCGAAGTTCACGTTTAACGGGACACCCCGTATTTTTGTTTGCCGAATCTGGCAGCTGGTCCAGAGCTCCGTGTGTTCTAAATGAACGTGGGCTCCGTCAGCTATGTGAGGGAGCAGATTCTAATCCGGATCAGAGCCTGACGGCAGAGTTGGGGGAGGGCTGCGTTTTCCACATGAACCCCTAGTGAATAAAACCAACCGGGCCAGATTTTCCATTGTTACTTCCTCCTTGGCCTTGTTCTATGTCTAGGGGTACACTGTCTACATCTCTGTCATAGCACAAGTCAAGCTTCCGTCCCTAAGAGCTGCTTCTGGCTGAGACCATGTCTGATAATCTGTGGGCCTGGCAGGTGCTCGATATGGGTAAGCAGAGCTGGTGGCTTGGGAAGGAGAAGGTCGTACCAGGCTCCCTAGGCCATGCCTGGATGGCAGAAGTCGTGTTTCTGACCACCTCCAAATGACTGGGAAGCCAGCAGAAGCCATCATGCAGCTCGCAGAATGACAGCTTTCTCCTTTCTTATTCCAGACGGTTTGGAGTCTTTAAAACATCGCTCTTGGGAGGCAGGAGGGGTGTGGGAAACTCGGAAACCAGTCGCCCGTGGAACACAGGGAAGGAGGGCCTCTAATTAAAAGCAGCTCCCAGCGCTATCTCAGCACCGGGGACCCAGCTGAGCAGGGATGGCCGCTCCCCTCACCGGCCGTTGCTGGGGGCAGGTGGCCTGGACAGACCCCGAGAAGGAGCACCTGGGGCTCCTCGAAGAAGAGAGTCTCCACACGACATCCTCACCCCTAGACTTCTAGTTCCTTCCTCCCCCCGCCCCTACCCAAAGCCGATGCTGGGCTCCGGGCTGGGTGCTCAGACAGAGCACACACAGCTTAGAGCTGCTCAGAGCCATCCTGTGTCTTTCATCTCAGAGAGAAAAGTCCTCTTTCAAGTTCTCCAAGAAATGCTCTCAGCAGAAGGCATTTACCGTTGAGCGCTGTTGTTGGACTATGTATTTCCAAGGTATTTACGCGATGGCGTACGTATTCGGACACAGCCGTGCTGTGTGACAGGTTGGCAGCATTGTATTTATTTCACAGATCCCAGAGGGGGCCCAGAGATGGTGATCGATTGGCCCCTGGTCACACAGCAAGTCGTCCTTTCATATCATATATGAGTGGTAGGTAGCATTGCAATGTTAGATAGAGGAAAACAGAAAAGATATCACTCCTGGTATCCAGAAGGCAGGGACCTCTTGAGCCAACAGGAATACAGCGGGGAGAGGGGCAGGGTGGCAGCATGCCAGGGGGGAATAACACCAAGAGGAGAGAGTGACTTTGCTGGGCAGGGGGCCGCTGGGGTGTGTGGTCAGTCACAGCACTATGGTCACAGGCCAGAGCGAGGGTGTCTGGTGCTGAAGTTGAGCCTCTGGGTCATGGCTCTAAGACATCAGGCCAGCGGTTGTGGTCAGAGGGCCGGCTGACCTACGGCCACGTGGTATGGACAGAGGGGAGGTCGGGAGGCCTGAGCCTGGCGTTGCCTCCGACATTCGCAAAACTGGACAGGTCACCTCACCTCTCGGGGTCCTCTGCTGGGTGTCTTAATCTGAAACCGATGAGGGGGACTGGATTTGACCACTTCTACGATCTCTTCCTGAGAGCTCTCTCTAAGAGTTCCAGAATTTGCTATGAAGCCCCAGGCCCACTGCCTGGACTCAACAGTGGAGCTGATCGTGCAATCGCTCTGCTGATATTTACCGAACAGCTACTACGTGCTGAGCTCAGTCCATTGACAGAGGCTGTAGGAAATGAGCTCCAGGAAGTGTTCTTTGGGTCCAAGTTCTCGCTGCCCCCTGCACACTTGTTCGCCATCTCTTCTGCTCCCCGGGGGAGCGCAGAGGGATTTCTAGGTAGTTGCAGACACGAAGCCTCGGCAAGTTCTGACTTTGATCTTAGCAAAGTTGCATTCAGTAGTTCTGGTGTGCTTAGCTCCTCCTGAGGGCGTGGGAACCAGCTTTCAAACAGATGAGTGTAAGCAGCACCCTGTTGAAGAGATTTTTCCAAAGCCTGGGGCCAGAGACTTGGGGCAACCCCGGAAGAACAGGCTCCCCCACCAGACCATCAGGGTGCTGCTGAGGGCTAAAGAGTGCACGTAGTGCCCAGAAGAGCCCCTTACAAAGGGGATTGCCCGGGAAAGCTGGTGGTGATCAGGAAAGTGCAGGTGAAATACGCTTTCCAGTGACGGTATCTGATGCAAGAGAGCCAGAGGAGGACATAGCCCTTTAGGGAAAAGCATAGATTAGACCCGGGGGCAGGGGACAGGAGCAGGGGAGGCAGGGAGGCCAGTGATGATGGTGAGGCTGGGGACTCTTGCTTCCTTATTTGGTGCGTTAAA
The DNA here is from genome assembly GCF_028749965.1 of Puma concolor. Taxonomy (NCBI): domain Eukaryota; kingdom Metazoa; phylum Chordata; class Mammalia; order Carnivora; family Felidae; genus Puma; species Puma concolor. Next base: position 13,835,690 of record NC_141677.1, read on the forward strand.
ATACTAGATCATGACTCAATTCCTCATGGTTAGAAGAAGAGATAGATGCTTAGGGGACTTGGCCTCCCATTAGCCTGGAGAGTCCCAGCCCTACTCTTGTGCTGGTGTCACTGGGCGTACCACCCCCCCTTCCATTCTCAAGAGCACACTTGTTTGAAAAATGCTTATACGGTCACCCTTGGCGAGCTGAACCAGATGATCATTTGGAAAGCTCAAGTGACTCAAATAGGGCAGATGTGGTTCTGGAAGAATGACACCCAAATTTCACTTCATGACCAAGCACTGGCCCCTTTCAATGCAACTATCTCTTTCCAAGATGATCCAGGTGTTTCTCAGTAAGGACTATTTGTCCTCAGGGCCTTACCCCTTCCCAATGCCAGGTTTACATTAAAGTTCTGGCCCTCAGGACAAAGATTTTTTCGCACCCCAAACAACCAGGTAGCACTTTGGGGGCTGTGTTTGATTCTACTGCTCTAGACGCCGACCCCTCACCCCTCCTTAAGCATTCATTCTCTCCATTCCGTATCTTGAAAACTTAACGCTGTAAGTGTGAAGAATGCCTTTTATTAAGAGAGTTCTGTACAGAGCTGTCCCAGGATAATCACACTCAAGAGGCCAGGGGGGCCCGTGGGAGGTGGTCCGACCTGGTGGAGAAGACATGGTCCCCAGAGTTCCAGCCCCCGCTCCACCTGCTCATGGATGGGTTCCTCATGAGTCAAATATGTATAAAGTTAGTGAGAGGACGAAACAAAGAAAAGAATTACTAAGGGTAAAATTTAAGATATGACAATAGGTTAGTTAGTGGTGAAGCTGTCTGTGGTCCTGAGGCCTTCCTAAAGCACTTAGTCACCTAAGGGTGCCCTCCCCACTCTGCTGACAGGGCTGGCTGGCTCTGACCCCACAAGTTAAGGGCTACAAGGCACAGACCCCTGGAATCCCAAAGCGCTGACTGAATCTGCCCTTGTGTCTCAGCAGTGGATTTTGGTACTTTCTCCTTTCCTTGTGTCCACAGACCTGAACTGGCCTGGAGACAAATATGTGCCAAGCACGTCCCGATAGGAAGGGCTTTTGTTGCTCTGGGTTGTAAGTTCAGTGACCTGCACTCTTCCATGCCCTAGGGATACAGCAGCCATCCAAGCCCTCCCTGCCCTCATGGAGCTTATGCTCTAGAAGGAGGGATAGACAACCAGCAGGTAAACAGTCAGATCCTGTAAGGCCAGGTAGAACTGAGTGTATGAGCAGAAGTGAAGCAGAATCAACAAATGGGGATGAGCTTCTGTCTTAGGGTCGTTGGATGAGCCTTCTAGATGGGGTGGCATCTGGAATTTGCTGGCATTTAATGTGATGAATTGTGAGAAGCACCTTGCAGGGTAATGGCCCCAAGGCAGGACCCAATGGCTGTTTGAGGAAGAGTCAAGGCCAGTGGGGCCAGATGTGCAAAAGGATTAGGATGGGAGGCCATGGGATGGGTTGTCTCATCATGGTAATGACTTAGGGTTTTTGTGGTCTCTAATTATGACCAGAAACCATTGGAAGTTTTGATTGGAGGAGTGAAGTCCTATGATGGACATTTTGAATGACTGCCTTTAGCCGCCGTATGAGAACTAGGTGGTAGGGATGCTTGGGTGGCTCAGCCAGTTAAATGTCCAACTCTTGATTTCAGCTCAGGTCATGATCTCCAGGTTCACAAGAACAAGCCCTATGTCGGGCTCCGTGCCAACGGTGCGAAGCCTGCTTGCGATTCTTTCTCTCTCTTTCTGCCCCTCCCTCACTGGTGCATGCTCTCTCTCTCTCTCTCTCTCTCTCTCTCAAAATAAATAAATAAACTTAAAAAAAACTAGGTGATAGAAGGACAAAAATGGAGACATTTTAGAAGATTCTTGCAACAGTCAGAGTAAAAGGTAATGGTGCGTGGGGTGCAATGATGGCAGTGGGGGTGGCGAGAAGGGATTTAGTTTTGGCTGTATTTCAAGGGTAGAGCTTATAGGATTTGCTGATGGGTTAGATGTGGAGAGTGAGAGAAAGAGGGAACCACTGGTGATGTCAAGGGTTTTAGTTTTGGCTGTGTGGCAAGTCCATCTGTGGAAGTAGGGAACATTGGGGAAAATCAAGACTTTGGTTTTGGGTATCTTGACTCTGAGATGCTAACTAGACACCCAAGTGGAGATGTTGAGTAGCAGTTGTATATATTTCTGAGTATCGGTTGTGTGATATTAAAAATATTCGACAGTTCCTCAAAAAGTTAAACATAGAATTACCATATGATCCAACCATTCTGCTTCTGGGCATATACCCTCAAAAAATTGAAAACAGGGACTCAAACAGATGTTTGTACAGCCATATTCATAGCAGCACGACTCACAAATGCCACGGGGCGGAAAAAACCCAAGTGCCCATCGACATGAACGGATCAACAAAATGTGGTAAATATATGTAATGGGATATTATTCAGTCTTAAGAAGGAAGGAGATTCCAATACGGGCTACAACATGGCAGAATCTTGAAGACATTATGCTAAGTGAAATAAGCCAATCTCAAGAGGACAAATATTGTGTGAGTCCACTTACATGAGGGACCTAGAAGAGGCAAATACACAGAGACAGAGAGTACAATGGTGGCCACCAGGGCCTGGGGAAGGGAGGAATGGGGAGTTAGTGTTTCATGGATAGAGTCTCAGTTTGGGAAGGTGGAAAAGTTCCAGAGAAACACGGTATTGGGGGTGTGCCCACGAGTGTGAATATACATAATGGCACCCAATGTACAGTTAACCATGGCTAAAATGGTAAATTTTATGTTCTGTACATTTTACACAATAAAAAAGAATTCTCTGTGGACAGGAGTCCCAGCCAGTCAGAATGGGTGTAGAAGAGGCCCATCTGTAGCGGTGTCCCGCCAACACGAGCCCTGGTTCAGGCGTATATTGTTGAATGAGGAAGCCCAGGCCCCTGGGCCAACGTGGTATTAAAACCAGGGCCCTGGTCAGATCCCACCTGGGAACGGGGCGGGGGGGGGGGGGGTGGGCAAAAGGTAAGGGAGAGCCTCCAACCTCTCCATGACCAACACTCAAGAACAGGAAGCTCTAAAGCTCTGGATGCCAAATTGGACTTGCCACTCTCCTCCAAAGGAACGCACCCACGATGAAGTGCATTGATTTCCACACCGTGTGCTGCTCCTTCAGCTAAATGCACTAACATTCTTCCTTCCCCCTGCGTCCATCCATGCCCTCTTTGAACCATCCTTCCGCCTTGCGCTCTGCACATTTAATTGCCAACACACGTAGCTGCTGCGCACACTTAGTTTCTCTCCACTGGGTTTCCTCCATGCTGTTCCCAAGTCTTCTGTCCTCCAGAGGCTTTTTACTTCTTGGCCAAAAGAAGTCACAGCCTCCTCGCGCCTCCTAGACTAAGAAGGCTGGCAGAAATGGCACTCAGAGGAAGTGAGGGCGGGGCAGGATCGAGCTTCCCGAGAGTCGGCACTCCGGGAGGACCGGGAGGGGGTATGGAACGCAGTTCGAGAGATCAAGACAGATCTTTTGGGATTTGGTTCTTTCCACACAGGTAAAGCTGGGGTGAGGACAGATTCGCGCGGCGAGAAGGGCTAATGTCACATCTAATGGCGAACAAGGTCAGGGCTGGAAGAGGAGTCAGCATCATCTCAGGGCTGGCCAGTCAGTGTGTGTCTCTGTTGAATGTCCCGCTGTTCTTGTCCCAAAGAATTCTAAAACGCAGCACATAGCAGCTGATGCTTCCAAGCTGGCCTCCCTGCCTCCCGTCCACCCATGCCACACCCAGGCTCTGAGAGGGACAATCCGTGGCTTGGGTGTGCAAGTCTGCGAAACCTCTTGCTGAACAGTTGACGTGAAGATGTCTTACCCCCACATTTGCCACCTCTGTGATTTGCACTTGGCCTGCCTTTGAGATCTGCCTCCTCTGCCTCATTTCTTGCCCACAGCTGTTCTGCCAAACGAGCTTTTCCCTGCTCGACACACAGTCCTGAGCTTTCCAAGTCTTTGCCCAAGCTCCGCCTTGCAGCGGGAATACTTGATTTTCCCTCATCCCCTGTATCAACCGTTACCAAGTCCTATTTGCAGAGACGGGTTTACCATAAGGTTAACAAAGTTGAAGCGTCAGGATCCCTAACGTACATCAGCCTCTACCGTGGACCTGGAGGAGCCATGGCAATCAGTGCGAATGGGCGTGTGTTTTATACAATTTGCAAAAGCAAAGTGGGTAGGTTAAGATGTTTGTATTTTTCCACCCTACCTTTGCCTCCATGTGTTTCACCAGTTTGTTATGGTGTTGACGTGGTTTTGAGCATTTTGGGGATCTGGCTAAGGGGAAATTGAGTTGGGGAGACATGCAATTTGGATTTAGTAGGATATTTATGCCGTTCGCAGTCTCCTCAGCATACGTTAAGGTATTACTCACCGTTCTGGTGTAGAAGTGGCTCCCACAGATACCCTCCATCCCCCGTGCTGGCTCGTGTGGCACTGCCTGGGTGTGTATCACAGAATACATAGATCCTGAGACACCAGCAACCAGAACCAGATCAACAGGAACGCAGAAGCAGAATTTGCAACGTGTGGGGCCAGCATCTGGACTGTGGAGAGTTCCTTCAGCTGACAGATGTACACAATCATGCAGAGAAAACTCTGTTTTCACTGACACCTAGTCAAAAGGAAAGGTCTCTCCTGTCAGGAATACACCTAGCACTGCAGCAAATACCAATTAGAAATGCACAGAGTTGGGGCGCCTGGGTGGCTCAGTCGGTTAAGCGGCCGACTCCGGCTCAGGTCATGATCTCGCGGTCCGTGAGTTCGAGCCCCGCGTCGGGCTCTGTGCTGACGGCTCGGAGCCTGGAGCTTGTTTCAGATTCTGTGTCTCCCTCTCTCTCTGACCCTCCCGTGTTCATGCTCTGTCTCTCTCTGTCTCAAAAATAAAGAAATGTTGAAATAAAAAAAATTTAAAAAAAATGCACAGAGCTGACTTATGGACACAAAGGGGCCACCAGAGAGCCTGTGGCTGATTGGCACATGGGCGGCTATGGAGCCCTTCCCAGGATGGTAGTTGTGGGGTGGGGGTGTGGGGGTCTCTGTTAGTTTAATACTTATATAACACATATGCTCTATGTTTTGTATACATGTATTGTATATATATGTATGTGTGTGAGCTACATAACATATACACATATATTTTCCATGGGTCTAGATTAGGAGATCTGTATGATGGCTGTATTACAGATTTTATCCCACGACCGTGAAGAAGTCAAGGGAAACCCGATGGCTTGGTGGTGACAGGAGTCGATGAACGTGGGATTCTCCGTTCAATCCATTGACAAGCAGGGCTTCCCATGTCCTTATCCCCGTACGGTTTCCAGGGAGAGTCTGATCTGTCCCTGGTATCAGGAAGGGGCTGACGAGTGAGGGTGACACGGACTCGTTCTCACCGACCGCCCCAGGCAACAGCCCTTTGCCTGCTCTGGGGAGGTCAGGTGAGCAGGGAGAGTGGAATAACAGAACGGACTAGGGCTCTAGTCGCATGGGGTCAGAGGACCGGGGACATGAAGCAAGCAGCACCCCAGTGCACGTTGACCCGAAGGCGGATCCGTTGACGCGTCAGGAGCCTCGCGTCCACCTGGCAGGCCAACTGTGAGTCAGGAAGCCACAGGAAATGTGGAGGGGCGCACAGGCAGGGACACAATCAAGCCCGAGTTCCAGAATCCCCAGCCTCTTCAAGCAGGCAGAAGCCTAGAATGATTTGAGCTTTTGAAAACCGTAAATCTGCCTGAGCGTTGGCTTGGCTGAAAGGTTGGAAAATTCGGCTAAAATTCAAATAAGAAGCATGGCATTGGAGTCGTGAGTATAGTTTTTATTTAGATTACGCTCCCAGGCCTCTGTGAAGTCAATCCAAAACATAATTAATGCTGGTTTTTAATTTTATTTGCTTTTGCTCCAGAGGATAGGTTTTGGCTGTGAGGGGACACAGACCCTCCCCGACGTGTGCACCTGGGAGCACACACGTGTACAATACATACACACACATTTGCCACCAGAAGTAAGGGGGGAAGATGAGAAATGTCCCCAAGTTGGCGGTAACTGTCAAGTGAGGTAGTGGGCGACTGAGGTCCACGTGTCAGAAGCCGCTGAGCCCCAGGGAGGAAGAGGGAGTTTGCTTGCGGGGGTGGTTGTGCTTTTTATAAACTTCTTAAGGGCAGCGGCCTGTCTACACTGCTCTGTCTAGCCCTGGGCAAAGAGCTGGGCCGTGACTGCGCTTCTGTTTATACTAACGCCTCCAGGCCTCCACTGGACTCAGGGTGGAACCTCAGGAAGGGGGGACCCAGAGACCTCATGACCCTGGAATACCGTCTCCGGTCATAGCGTCCTGGACTGTCCCTCCCTCGGTCTGGGATCCCTAATCTGAGCCTCGACAACCTTCTTCTCTTAGCTCTGGCTTTGTCCTAGGTGAACTTCTATACCTCACCCTCGGTAAATCAGAACCAAAGGTGGGTCACCCAGCGCCCCCATCCCACAGCCTGCCTCCTAAGCCATCCGCCATCCAGGCAAAAGCGGAAGGGGCACAGGGGACACTCTAGAACCCAGACTCGTGGTTAGACGTGCGAGGGTTTTCTCACCTCCCCCCCGGATCCATTTTCAGGGCTCAAGAGAAGACAGTAGGCAGTTGACATAGGGGGTCCTTCTCAGAGGTTGCCGTACATTTGGCCCTTGCGCATTTTTCCCTAAGCTTTTAAAAATGAAAATCGTGGGGCGCCTGGGTGGCGCAGTCGGTTAAGCGTCCGACTTCAGCCAGGTCACGATCTCGCGGTCCGTGAGTTCGAGCCCTGCATCAGGCTCTGGGCTGATGGCTCAGAGCCTGGAGCCTGTTTCCGATTCTGTGTCTCCCTCTCTCTCTGCCCCTCCCCCGTTCATGCTCTGTCTCTCTCTGTCCCAAAAATAAATAAACATTGAAAAAAAAATTAAAAAAAAAAAAAGAAAATCGTAGCTTTCAGCTCTGATGGGCTGGGGAGCGGCCATCCCGCCTCTCCATGCTGGGAAGTCGGCTTCTCTGGGCCGCGTAAGCCCCGGGCGCTTCCCTGGGGCTGTGTTCCCAGGGAGAGCAAGGGTGCCCCGGGTCGCCTTCTGACTGGGGCCAGAGGCTTTCAGGCTTTTCCTGGCTACAGAGCTCTTCCTACCATGAAACACCATGAGGAACCCCAATACCTAAAGCGGATGAAAGATGGGGGAGGGTTCTCAGAGGTGGAGGGGGACCCCACACCCTCCATGGGCTCTCCAAGTAGCCCCGTGGAACCCCAGGGCTCCGTGGAATATGGTTTGCAAAACAACACTTAGAGCCTGCTGTTGGGAGCACCCCCATGCCGGGGGAATAGGCCCGCAAACTCTGTCTATCCCCAGCAAGAATCAACCTACAATTCCAGAAATTCCTAGAATTCTGAAAAACCAAACAAAACCCGCACCCCACATTCAGAGCCCTTCTCCCCGGGCTACCTTCCCGCCAGCCAGAATCCCCCCAACTTGGGCACCCAAAAGTCCCCCGCTGAGCTCCTTCTGCTCCTAGTGGTTGACGTGACAAGTCCCCTTCTCCGGGGTCCACTTGTCTTCCAGAAGACAGCCAAGCACCGCGTGGCCCGTCTTTGGGACGCAGAACTGCCTGCCACCCCCCGAGAAGGCTGCGAGGTGCCGGGGGAGAGGGGCCGAGGGCGCGCTCGCCTCCCCGGGATGCGGCTGGGATGAGGGAGAAGCCGTACCATGCAGCCTGGATGAAAGTTTTCCAGAAATGGAGACTCTGGTACCTTTGAGGCAGCTCGTTGCATCGCCGATGTGCTTCGTCGTCTTTCCCAGCAGCGCCTGAGGAACACGGGGCCTCGGAGGTTACCTTCCGATGCAGAGTCTGAAATTATTTCAGAATAGTTGAAAATTCTTAACCTGTCTGCAGCATGGGCTGCTCCGTCAGCAGCTAGACCTAGAGTTTAATGGCCGGGTAGCAAGATTCAAAACTGACACGAGGAAGGGGCATGGTTAATCCCCCACCCCCGACCATGACTCACAACATGGCAGAAGTGATTGGAGGGCCCAGGGGGTCGAAAATTGCCATCGTGGTCCGCTGCCCAGAGAAGGAAAGGAAAATAGTGAAGTGGAGAGAGAAGGTAAGAGCAAGAGAAGTGCACTCACATTTTCTGATCACCTGCTCTGTGCCAGGCACATTGCACTTAATTTTTTTGTACTATATTTATTTTTTATTTTTATTTAAAAAAAATTTTTTTTAAATGTTGTTTATCTGTTTTTGAGATAGTGGGAGAGCACGAGCAGAGGAGGGGCAGAGAGAGAGGGGGACACAGAATCCGAAGCAGGCTTCAGGCTCCGACCTGTCAGCAAAGAGCCCGACGCAGCACCCGAACCCATGAACCGCGAGATCATGACCTGAGCCGAAGTCGGACGCTTGACCGACTGAGCCACCCAGGCGCCCCTGTACTATATTTAATTCATACAACCACTCGACAGTGTAGGAATCATTCTGCTCATTGTACGAACTGAATGAAGAAACAAATGCAGCCTGGTATGGTTTTGTCAAGGTCACACAGCTGAGCTGGCTGCGTCCTTCAGTAGTGGCGAAGGGGAGGGGCGTGAAGAGGCTGACAGGAACAGCGGAAGGGAGAGAAGGCGGCCGGAAGCTTCCGCTGGAAACATTTCAGAGGGGCAGTTGTGCTCGAGTCTGAGGGGAGTCCTCAAATCCACAGCCCTTCTAGAAAGGAAGGTTGCGTGGGGACGCCTGCTCGCGGCCGGGCTACGTGTGAGCGGCCGAGTGTGAGGGGTTTTGAGGTTTTTGAGCCTTCACTGATGTCCTCCAGGCTTTTCTGCTACTGGCGTCTGGGACTGAATGCAAGAAAGATTTGGAACCTTCCAGAAAATGAGGTTGTGTGCAATGGAGAGGGTACCGTCAGAAGCTCTCCAATCAGACAGACTCAGTGAGGTCCTGGCTCTGCTGCTGACTGTGTGTGACTTTGGGCAAGTTACTGAACTCCTAGCTTCAGTTTCCTCAACCATGACGTGGGGATAATAACAGTATCTCCCTCACAGGGCTGTTTTAAGGACAAAATGAGGTAATGTATGTAAAACACTTAGCACCAAATCTGGCATATATTAGATGCTCAGTGTCCATTGGCTTTTATTATTTTTAGTATGTCCCAGTTAAACAGCCATGATCTAAGATGTGTCACATCGATAGAAGTTTCTAGAAAAGCAGCTCTGGTTTGTGGGGTTTTTTTTTTTTTTTTTTTTTTTTTTTGTCAGATGTGTGCCCTGTCCTTGGCCAGTCTCCATGTAAAATTTATGGGGGTGGTGGTAGGGGAAGAACTCATTTGGGGGAACCAGGAGGGCGGGATCCAAGAGGAAACAGTTACCATGTGAAAATACCGGGGGCGCGGTTAGATTTTAGACGACCGCTCTTGGAACTCTGCTTTTCCTACAAGAGAGGGTTTTACCTTCGGGCCCAAGATGGTGCCTCAGATTCCATCGAGATACATTTGTTCGGAGTCTCAAAGTCTTTGGGGGCTTCCAAAGGGTCTGGGAGGAGTAATCCCTTGAGCCATTGTCCCTTGCATCAGATAACTGACATATTGGGGGGGGGTGCCGGTCCTATGGAACATTTCACCGGTCCTGGGGCGGGGGGAGGGGGTGCGGGTGGGAAGAGGTTGAGAGAGTGTGGTGAGCGGGACAAGCTGATTCATAGGAGCAACTGCCCTTTTGGCAGCTTTCCCTGGAGTTGGTCAGTGATGGGTCTCCAGCGCCTCTGCGGCCCTCAGTCCGTGCACAGCAGCCTCCTCGGTGGCTCCTCGCTCTGGTTCAGATGCAGAGAAATCAGTCCCTACCCCGTGGCTTTCAGGTAGAGGGAGAAAGTGTGCATGGTCGGAAGGATGGGAAATGGAGGGCCCGCCATGTTTACACCTAACCCCCCGCCCCCCGCGTATGTAAACAGCGAGCCCAGGCTCCTAATGGGAGCTCTTGGTTTCAGTGATGGAAGCCCCTGCCCCTTGCACACGTGTGCTCGCACACCCTGTTCTCTCTCTCTCTCTCTCTCTCTCTCACACACACATACACACACACACACATACACACAACTGCATGGAGCATCGACCAGGGACAGGTGTAGAGAACCGATGCCCAGACTCCCCTGCGGGTCCCCACCCAGCTGTCCCTCATGAAGCCCCATCTACCCGGATCACATGCTTGAGAAGGAAGCTGATGGGTCAGCCATAGTTTAGGCAGCAAATGTCACGGGAAGCACTGGGAAAGGAGGGCGTCCAGCAGAAACTGAGGCATGGATGGCGAGGTGAGGCTCCAGGGAGCCCCCCTCCTGGGCGTGGTGGCCCTTCTCCATCCCTGGAGTTTAGTCCCCTGGGTGGGTAGTGGGGTCTGGGCTGCTCTCACAACATGGCAGCGGGGGAAGCCAAGTGGGTTCCAAGGTGGACCTGAGGGCTTTTTGTCTCTCCTCCGCTCAGATAGAAGCTGCTTCTGCACCTCTTTCTTGCCTTCTTCTCCCGGCACCTTCACTTGTGTCATTTTCCTTGGTCTTGGCGGGAAGATTAGGAGGGGACTTGCCGGGGACATCCAAGCTCACCCTCTTCCTAACCAAGCTCTGCCCCATTCTGTAGCTCACTCACGTGTTGCAGTGGCGTTTTCTTATGTAAGTGCCCCGATCTGCAAACGCTCTGGGTACCCTGGACACACACGGGGCTATATTAAGGCTCCGTGACTCCTGGAGTGTTTGAGACGTCAGCTTTTCCGGAGCATCTTTAGACCCACCCTTCCTTTTTTGACCCTCGTCCTCAAATGTCCTACCTCCAGCAACTGGGGTGCCTCTCTTTTTTGCCAGGAGGCATCTCAAAGCCAAAAGAACGCGTAGATTTGTGAAGTGACTCTGAGCAGTGTCCGTGACTGTCCTGCCATCAGATTTGCAGAAGTTAAGCAGATAAAGGGAGACGACTCCTCCCTTCTATTAAAAATAAATAAGATTTTAAACTTCTATTTAAGAGAGCTTCCCTCTCTTCTCTGAAAATAAATGTACAATTGTCTTGAAAACCCTCCAAGCCGAAAATACACAGTGCTGATGTTCCCACGCCATTAGGCTCCTTCCCAGAAGCAGGATCCCTAACCTGGAATCAGCATCCCTTTGAAATGACGTCAGTGTCTGTGAGTTGGCCGTGTGCATTTTCCAGGGAGGGGTCCACTGCTTTCATGTGAATGTCAGAGGGGTTCTTGACGCGATGGAGAATAAGCACCACTGCCCTGGGGCATCTGTGATCCCTGTCTTTTAGCCACATGGACGGTTCACCCCCAAAGTTCTTTCTCTGCAGGCCCCCCCCGGACCCAGCCTCCCTCCCTGCTTGTCTAAGCGATGCTGGCTCCCCCCATCTCTTACCGGGAGGCATCGTGCTATTCCCCTGCTCCCAGCCTCTCTCTCTCTCTCACCCACAGTCTGTTCTTCGTGAGGCTGCCAGAACATCGGTCCTCGGGCGCCCAGGGTTGTGGCAATTTCTCAGCCTCTGACCCTGACTGTGATGTTTGCGGCAGGACCCGCCCTCGCCAGCAACCCCAGCTTACCATCCGCTCCCCCCCCCCCAACTTCTGAATGGACTGCCCTGGATGTTCATCCTGGTTCTGCCCCTCCACAGCTGTGTGACCTTTGCCAGGTTACTGAACCTCTCCGGGCCTCGATTGCCTGATCTAAAAATGGGGATAACGTGTCTCTAGCACCGTGTGTTTGATGCGGATCAGATGGGGTATTACATGTAACAGACCACGCTGACTAGATTACTGCATCGAGGCTTTCCCCCTCTGCTGCGCTTTGCAGAGTGGCCTCTCCGTAAGTGCCTTTGCCTGACGATTTCTCACAACTCAAAGTCACCTCTGAGGTCTGCAGCTGGTGGTGCAAGCTTGAGGATCTGGGGTGAACGCTGTCAGGATTGTGTCCTCAGAAGGCATAGGAAGTGACAAGGGTGGAGGAGGGGTAGTATTTCAAAGGCAGGGTGGGGCCTAGGGGTCGTTTAGGAGACACTGTCTGGGGCTGGGCGTCCAGCCTGGCCAGCGTCATCCCAACGGGCTTGATCTGGACCCCAGAGGGAAACCCTGAGAAGGGTCTAGAAAGCAGGCAGCTGTTCTTTCATATTAATGTCCGGACCCCTGAGCAGCCTTTTGTCACGGGGTCGCTTGGGGTAAGAATCGTCCCAGACTGTGTCCAGACTGTGCTCAGGTAAATGACCGGAGACCCCCTGATCTCCTCGCTCTCCCCAAGTCCCTCTGCCTCCCTCTGCTTGGCATTTTTATTCCCGGTTCAGACCAGAAACAGAGATCGTGTTTGCCAGTTGATTTGTGAAAATCACAGAACCATTATCTCCCACAGAGGAACTTCTTAAGACACGAGTCATTTTTTTTTTTTCCCTATAAATTGTCGGTTGACAACTCTTTGTGTGTCTGTAAAACGCTGTGAGCTCCTGAGAAGAAAGGTGTTATCGAAACACAAGGTATTATTATTTTTGCCATTATCATTATTTATTAACACAGGGCTCCTAAAACGGCAATAAGTGTGGAAAGCAATTATTTTGTTTGCTTTGGCTCTACCTGGGTCTTGTGACAGCAAGGTGTGTTGTCTAAAAAACCAAGTCACGGAGTAAAAAATACTCCTTGTTAGTATGCCTCCTGCCATCTGTAGCCTTCACATGCATTAATTCATTGATTCCCCAGGGTCAGAAAGACATGAACACTGCTGTTCCCAGTTTCAAAGACAGGGAGACATTGGCCAACCTTGGAGTTACCAGAAGCAAGATCCCTACCCTGCAGGACTATCTGAAACCTTTGGGATGTGCTGGAAATATCCTTTCTGGAGGCACAAGAGGACCCCTGAAAGCCGACACCCTTTGCCGACCAGCAGCTGTAGAAACAGCAGGAACGACCGTGTCCCTTCCGACCCCTTCCGTGAGAAGGACCTCCTTCTTCACCCCCCTCCACACAGTGGCAACACGTGGTGTCCCTGGTCGCTCAGATGGTCCCACGTGGCCAGGCTGATTACATCACATGGAAACATGCCAGAACTAAACAAGATAACAACGGTCCCAACAGATGCCCGTCTTGTAGGTTGTGAGAAAGCGCGTGCCTCTCGTGGTTGGGTTTGGAGTTCTTGGGCAATCTTGGATCTTCGTGTGGACACCATTCCCCCTCCCCAGTCCTGGCAGAATGTGTGACGAGCAGGCCCCCACATCCATCCATTCATACGTAGCGGTATGATAAGGAAACGTGATGTGCTGCCCAGGCTCTGGGTTGGGAGTCGTGTAAACCTTGGTTCCAAACCCTGAACTCACTTCTGGGGCGCCCGGGGGGGCTCAGTCAGTTAAGCATCAGACTCTTGGTTTCGGCTCAGGTCACACAATCTCACAGTTTCGTGGGTTCGGGACCCACGCTGGGCGGAGCCTGCTTGGGATTCTCTGTCTCCCTCTCTCTGGCCCTTCCTCACTGGCGCTCTCTCTCTCTCTCTCTCTCTCTCTCTGTGTGTCTCAAAAATAGATAAAAATAAACTTAAAAATTAAACCCTAACTCACCTCTTGCTAGCTATGTGATTTGGGGCAAAGTATTTTCCAATCCCATTGGCAGGATGGGACCAGTAATATCTTGAAGTTGTTTGTGAAAGTTGTTTGTGAAAATTATTGTTAATGTGTACGTAGCACCAGCCACAGGAGAGCAGGTGGCCGGAGAGGAGCCTCCTACTGACGGACAAGAGCTGACCGTGTGTTCAGCGATGCCATGTTGGAGGCTTGAAATTGGCCACGGCAAGAGTATTTCCTCCGTGGGAATTAGCAAATGCTGCAAAGTAGGGCTTTTTTTTTTGTTTGTTTTCTCTCCCCAAGACCTTATTTGTCCGCACACTACTGCATAGTAGATACTCAATAAATGTAGCTATTATTAGCAAACTCAGGGAAAACCTATGTTGATTCAAAACGTAGAAATAGAATACATCCATTATATGGAACACAAAATCACTGCTTGTTTTACAAGAAAAGTGATATCACATCTGCCCCCAAATTGATCACCCAGAAAGATGAATGCATAGCCTCTTTGGGTCCGTGGAGCTTGTCACCGAGATCTATTGCTTTTGCTTATTGAACTTGGGAGCATATTTTGTGTTGCTTCTAGTAACTCTGGTAATCGTTTGGCTTATAAGAATGTGCTGGCTAAAACCCAAGCTGACGGAAAAAAAAAAGAGAGAGAGAGAGAGAGAGAGAGAGTTTTGGCAGTAGTTTTCTCTATTTCCATGAAGAAGCAGCTTGTCAACCAACAAACATCCAACACTGTGCTTGATTCTACCGCTGATGCAGGAAATTGGCAGAATGATTCTCGACTTCATGAAGTTCGTAGCCTACAAGGGATAGCGCGGGAGAAGGCATGATCTCACGGTTCATGGGTTCGAGCCCCGCGTCAAACTTGCTGCTGTCAGCGTGGGGCTTGCTTCGGGTTGATTCTCTGTCTCCATCTCTCTGCCCTTCCCCTGTTTGCCCTCTCTCTCTCTCTCTCTCTCTCTCTCCAGCGCTCTCTCTCTCTCTCAAAAATAAAAATAAATGCTGAAAAAATAAATAAATGTCATTTGCAAATATACTATATGCTACAATTTCCTTCCACACATAGGAAACTCAGGCACAGAGAACTGAATCAAGTTTTTTCAGGCTACATGTCTAGTAAGAAGCCAAGCTGAGATCGGAACTCAGATTGTAGATCCCAGTAGGTCTGGGAACTCAGATTGTAGATCCCTTCTCAGTAATAATTAGGGAAGAAGAGATGATGGTATTATATGCTGAGATGAAAACGGACTAAATTCTGTATAGAGATAATTAGACAATGGACAAATTAGAGGCTAATGACGTGATCCTGGACAATAAATCCAGGAAGCGTGAAACGATTAAAAGGAGGCAGGACTCTCCCTGGGAATAACTACTGTTGGGGGAGCCCCACAGAAAAATGGCATTTTCTTCCTGCATCTTGACAAATAGTTACACGTTTTTGTGATATTTCGCTCAACCATGAATACAACCGGGTCTCCATATCTTTGTCCCAAATGCGGCAAGCCATCGGATCTGACCAATATGACCAGCAGGAGGTGGGAATGCAGAATGGTGGTGGAGAAGACGTCTCCCTCTGTCCCTGGACAAATCCCAAAACATTAGGGCAAAGTCAGTTCAACCCAATTTTTTGATATTACAACCCAATTTTTTTGGTATCATTTTTTTATTGATATGTTTCTTATCCCACAAATCTCTCTTGGCTTTTTCTCCTTCTTCCTCACCTTCCTTCTTGGTCTACTTAAAACAACAACAACAATAACAACAACACGTCGATGGGCTTTTTTGGCTATTGCCAACCCAAACACGACTCCAAATAATAAATATTGGAGCAAAGATGGGGCCACCATTGCGTAGCTGGGGGGAAGCAATACTTTATTTCATACACCATTTACTACTGCGCAAGGCAGCAATCCCACAAAGCCAAGGAAGATTTAGAAAGTTAAGAAAGGAGGGGGAAACACTCCAACCACATCACTACTCTATCTCCATTATCTTGTAAAGTTTATTGATGCACAACAAGAGACAATTTATAACGGCACTCGTGACTGTTCTGATTTATACAAGGAAGGGCAAAATGGTGCTAAACAGCGTTTCTACAGCATTCTGTATTTGTCACAGGCTTTATTGGAAATGTAGTCATTTCTCTTTGTGACCCAAATCGGGGTTTCCTACAGCCCACTTCTGAATGCAAAGCACATGTCATAGCCGTGGCCCGTGGAGGTCCAAGGGGCCCCCAGAGGTGACTGGGAGGGGGGAGCAGCGGAAAAGTACTAGAAACTTGCCGGTTCCCTTCGGCAGCCACTCTCCATCCTCGGGTTGTGACGAGGCCAGAAAAGGAGGAGATCAGGGACCCTGTTTCCAGCAGGAGGAAGGAGATGAAGGAGACAGAGGCGGGTGAGGCAGCTCCTCATCTTTACCTGGTCAGCAATGTTGCAGAATCCCTGCCTGTCCCCTCCAGCCCCACCCCCCAGAACACACAGGCTTTTCTCTTTCTTTTTTAAACAGTTTATTTATTTGTTTGTTTATTTTTGAGAGAGAGAGAGAGGTTGTGTGAGCGTGGGCAAGGGAAAGGCAGGGAGCAAGGGAGAGAGAATCCCAAGCAGGCTCCGCACCATCAGCACAGAGCCTGACACAGGGCTTGAACTCGCAAACCATGGGGTCGCGACCTGAGCTGAAATCAAGAGTCAGATGTTTAACCGACTGAGCCACCCGGGTCCCCCCCACACAGACTCTTTTAACGTGGCTCGTTTTCCCCAACGGCACTCCCTATTCCCCGGACAAATGTGACAAGCCCACATGGGCGACCCGGAAGTCACAGGAGACTCTTGACCATCTGCGGTACACTTTCCCGACCACCTGCCTGTCCCCAGCCCTGCCCGGGGCCAATCACAAAGGTCTGAGGGTTATGAACCAGAGCGGTGGGCGTTCCTAACAAACCACGCGTTAACCTCCTCACTTCTGAGCAGTCGGTGACCTGAGGAATGGCCAGGGCACCTCGAATGTTCTTGGAATGGAGTATCCATTTCTTGTCCCAAAGAGGAAACGAAAAAAGCCAGAAGGTGAGGAAGGCGGGTCCTGGGGCAGGGTAGTGAGGGCTGTCTGCGGGAGCCAGGCCACTGTCACTTCTCCGGGGGAAGGGGGTGGGGGAGCCCTGGGCACAGCCTCCCGGGGGGCGCTTCAGAACAAGCTCCACGGGTCTGCTCGCCAGGAACCCCCTGAGCTTCCTGCCCTGCCCCCCTCTCTCCCTCCTCTCAGGAAGGTCTCATTTGTCTGGTTCCCCCAGCTCCTGAGCCCTCCAGGAAGTCTCTGAGCAAAATCCCATTGTTTAAGTCCTGCGTGGCAGGGGCAGGTGATCTACCCAACAGAATCACTTCCCCTCACTCTTCCTAAGAACTTCGCTGCAAACATTCCTCTTCCTACCCCTCCTCTCCGGCCTTCTCAGCCCCTTCGAATTGTGCTCCTAGGAACCAAATACACGCTGCGGGAGTCCCCCGCAGACAGCGGGCTCGTCAGATGACTTGGATTTGAAACCGGTGTGATCCCTCTGGTAAGTCACTTAAGACCTCAGTGTCTCGTCGGCAAAGCGGGGATATTCTTGTATCTCCCCGGGGTGTGCTCGCAAATGTGGGTCCCCCAGCTCTCCAAACAAACAAATAAAAAGAAACTTCTGGCTGTATAGCATTTGCCAGTGCCCATGGTGTACAAACTTCCCTCCTGGCCAGTGGCAAGCTAGCGCCCCGATGCCACTGAAGGTGCGGTTGCGGAGAGGAGAGCTTTGTGAGCCGGCTCCAGTCCACCCCGGAAGTTACGGGGTGCTTTGACTAGGTAACGCACGGACAGCGTTTAGCCATGTTCAGCCTAGTGCCCGACACACAGCAGGTGTATTTATTGTGGTTGTGGCTCACGCCAGCCAGGGTTCTCAGCTTGCCTGCCCTCTAAGCCCTTCTGAATGCGGCTAATGGATCGCCTTCTGGGGGAAGCAAATTGCAAATGATTTTTGAATAACACGAGGCTCTACCCTGGGCCAGTGCGTGTGCCTCAGGCTGCTATGGGAAAGGGAATCATCGGAGGCCTCTCCCTCCCTGCCACGGGTGGGGGGGCGGGGGGTTGGGGGGGGTGAATCTGTCATGATAGCCACTCTAAGCTGCCTTGGCCAGCACCCCAGCACTGGTGCCAATCTACCGCCTATAAAACATTGTCTTACTTTTAGCAAGTTCCTAATGTGTTTGTTTCTTCCCTAAGCAACCGCTATGCCGCTGCTCACATCCGACAAAGGAGCAAAGTCACATTGTTCAAAGCAAACAACTTCCAGTATCAGTTGGAACAAATATACAATCACACTCGCAGACCTCAATCTTCAAACCCAGTTGGACAAAGCAGAGCAGAAAGGCTCAAGGCCACAAGGCAGCAAAATGCACCTTTATCTGCTTTCAAAGGGTCTCTATCAAGTGCAGTTCTCCTGTGGGCTCCCCCCACCCCCTGACTGTTACTAATATCCTTTTAGAAACCTGAAAATAGCATGTCTTTCCTTACTGATGGGTCCTGTTTCAGGTGACTATGATTGATTTCATTTTTTTCCTCGCCACCCTCTGTGTTTAGAGGAGGACAAAAAGCTTTCTTTAGTTTCTCTGTTCGTTCTTTAAGGTCCCCGTAGTAAGACTTTTTTTTTTTTTTTTTAACTCAGTCTCCCCATCTGTGGGCCTACACGATCCTTTTAGATTCTTCTACCATTTTAAACATCCAATGATTCTGTGAGCCGTAACCCCTTTTCTGGTCTCCTGCCCTGAGGCTGCTGGGGCTGATAGGCAGGAGGAAGTGCCCTGTGGAAATTCACCTCGTGCAATTGACCACTTGCAAATTTGCATGCCAACCGGTGGTTCACGGCCCTCTGAATTCGTGATGCTGGGCGCTCAAGGACCCTTCCAGAGAACTGCTCCGGCAGGTCATTGGGCCAGCTGAGGGTCAGGAATACACGGGACGCAGCCACCACCCTGCAAAGGTGGATGGGGGAGGGGCTGACTATCTCACCAAGTAACAGAGGTTGGAATGAAAAAGGAAACCAGACTGGCCCTTAGCCAGCCTGGAATACGTGGTGTTGCCTCTCGCACACATTTGAAAAAGCTGACTCTGGTTACTTGTCAGGCACTGAGGTGGGAACCGCTTCAGACCCACCATGGTGCGAAGGGAGAGGACAGAGAAAGCCAGTGAAGCGGTCGCTGGGGCAGCAGAGCCTGGGGAGAGAGAACCCCGCCCGGAGGGGCAGCAGGGGCGGGCTCCTTAAATCCTCCAAGGGAGAGGAGGGGAGTCTCGAGAAAGGAACAGAATTTCTCCAGAAACGGGAGTGGGAGGGAGGGAATCCCAGGCAGAGGAACCGCCCGGGCAAAGGGGCAGAGACGCGAAGTGCCCACCAAACTCCGTGCGTACACGGCCTTTGCGTGGCTCATGTCTACTTCCTGAACAGAGGGTGAAAGAAGTCATTCTTTGGAGCTCATCTATTTATTTAAAAAAAATATCTTTTCGGGGCGCCTGGGTGGCGCAGTCGGTTAAGCGTCCGACTTCAGCCAGGTCACGATCTCGCGGTCCGGGAGTTCGAGCCCTGCGTCGGGCTCTGGGCTGATGGCTCAGAGCCTGGAGCCTGTTTCCGATTCTGTGTCTCCCTCTCTCTCTGCCCCTCCCCCGTTCATGCTCTGTCTCTCTCTGTCCCAAAAATAAATAAACGTTGAAAAAAAAAATTTAAAAAAAAAATCTTTTCAGCGCTTTCTGGGGCTCTAGGTCTGTGAGGAGTGCTGTGGTCAATACTAAGATGCCCCCACTGGCACCCACACCTCCTTCCCTCCATGTTTTCAACATTCTTCTCCAGCAAGCTCTGCTGGGCGGACCACTGTGGCCTGAGGGATAGTGCTGTCCTCACGACCCTCAACACGATGATTGTCTATGTAATCAAACTTCAGCATCGCTTGGGGGCTCAGGACTCACTACATCCCTTCCACTGTCATCTGGAACTGTTATTTACATTTTATTTTATTTTATTATTTTTTTTTTCAACGTTTATTTATTTTTGGGACAGAGAGAGACAGAGCATGAACGGGGGAGGGGCAGAGAGAGAGGGAGACACAGAATCGGAAACAGGCTCCAGGCTCCGAGCCATCAGCCCAGAGCCCGACGCGGGGCTCGAACTCACGGACCGCGAGATCGTTACCTGGCTGAAGTCGGACGCTTAACCGACTGCCCCACCCAGGCGCCCCGTGTTATTTACATTTTAAAGTACTGTTTAGTTCTCTAGCCATTTTTAAATCAACCAGAGTGTAATTTACATACAATAAAATGCACAGAATTGGAATATACGCAGTCTGATGCCACAGAAACAGAATCACCATCCCGACCTAGCAAAACCTCCCTTTCCCGCCACAAAGCTCCTGTGTCCCCTTTTCCTTCACCACCGACCACTCTGCCACCCACCCAGACAGCCCAGGCCACCGCTGCTCCGACTTGTATCATCATAGCTCGGTTTTTCCTCCTCCAGAAAGTCATATGAGCGAAATCAGATGGTTAGATAGTCTTTCGTGCCTGGAGTCTTTTGCTCAACGTAGTTTTGGTTGTTTTTTGTTTGGAGATTTATCAACGCTGAGTGTATCAGTAGGTTGTTAATTTTTATTGTGAGGAGGGGCCTTGGGCGGCTCAGTCGGTTAAGCGTCCGAGTTTGGCTCAGGTCGTGATCTCGCCGTTTGTGAGTTCGAGCCCAGCGTTGGCTTTGTGCTGACAGCTCAGAGCCTGGAGCCTGCTTCAGATTTTATGTCTCCCTCTCTCTCTGCCCTCCCCTGCTTGTACTTGCTCTCTGTCTCTCAAAAAATAAACATTAAAAAAAATTTTTTTTTAATTTTTATTGCTAAGGAGTGGGTATGTTGCATAAATACAGTATTTTTTTTCCAACTCTTCCCCTACTAAGGGATGTTCAGATTGTTTTCTCCATGCATATTTTTGGTCTTGCCTTTCCAACCAGATTGTGAGCTTAAGGGCAGGGATGTGTCTCCCATACTCTGTCCCCACCCTGAAGCACCTTATCCAGAGGCCATGCTGGTTTGGATTCTCAAATGGGTTGGTTAATTGAATTATATTTGTTGCTAAGATGTGGTCCCTGCCTGTTAAAACCTTATAATCTAATTATGGAGGCAGCTACAAACATAAATCAATTATTCCAAGGCAACACATTTATCTATTCATTCAGCAAGTAAGTATTTATTTTAGGGAAGAGAGAAGACATGTCAATGAATATCTAAAACATAGGGCAGAAAGTAAAGGATGATGTGAAAGAAATTCAGAAGAGGATCCACAGAAACCCTGAGAGCAAAGTGGTGCCTTTTGTGGAGATGCTCAGGAAAATCTTCAAGGAGGAGGGGCAAATGCACAAGCCTCAGAAGGCGGGCAGACTATGGACCAGCAGTCTCAGGTTCAACAGAGACAGAGCTGGAAAGACAGGGACAGAGGGGAAGGCATTCCCAGCGGCAGAAGGAGGGGAAGTCACAGAATCAGCGCTGGACGTGAGTAGAAGCAGCTGGTTGGTGGGTGCGAGCACAGCGTGAGAAATGGAGGCAGTGACCAGGGGCTGGGAGGACAGGACAGCCTCAGACCACAGAGGGCCTTGAATGCCAAGCCAGGAAACCCACGAGCAAGTCAAATACACATTACAAGCCTATCGCACGCTTACGTGATGACACCTTCTGAAGGGCAAAACCCCACCATCTCTGAATTATTACATCAACGATATGGGAAAAGAACCAAAGCTGAGAGGGGTAAGTTATTTAACTAAGTCACACCAAAGGTGAATGTCAGAGTCAGGACTCAGCCCAAATTTCTGATAACTGTGGTCTTTATGCACAGCAGGTGATAAAGGTATGTGAGTGCAAACATCCCAGAGTGTAAAGGTCAGAGGAAGCCTTTTTACATGCAAGTCATAGAAACAGAGTTTGGTTGTTTGTTTCTAAGAGTTTGCAATGCAGCGACATTAATATTGTCAATGACACTACATGACCCTTTGAGGACTTTCTATTTTTCA
Organism: Puma concolor; assembly: GCF_028749965.1. Classification (NCBI taxonomy): domain Eukaryota; kingdom Metazoa; phylum Chordata; class Mammalia; order Carnivora; family Felidae; genus Puma; species Puma concolor. Next base: position 13,857,363 of record NC_141677.1, read on the forward strand.
AGCCTTTTCATACTCCTTACGTCACTAGACCCTCACTATAATCCTGACAGCTCAGCAAGTCAGGTGTTTTCCTATTATTGGTGGTATTATTACCACTATTATTCCAGAATTTTCAGGGGGAAAAAAAAAAAAACTCCAAGACTCCAGAGAGTTAAGAACCTTTCCAAAGGAACTCCAGATGACTAGCCAGGACTCAAATCTGCATCCCTTGAATGCACTTCTATAACCAGTTATTGGAGAATAAGGAGGAAGGATTCTACTGGATAGAAATGCCTAGAAGACTGCGGTCGCCAAACCAAAGCAGTTGGCCTCAAGCCCTCCTCATCCGGTCCCAGGCACACTATTGACCTGCAGGTGATCTCGGAGGGGTTCAGAACAAGGCCGATGCAGAGGTCTTCCTATGAACACGGGTAAATCAAATGTTTCATCTGTAGCAATGGAGGGTTGAAGATGGGGGTCACCAGGCTTTCTGCCCATGTAGCCATATGTCCTCTGATCCTCAGGGCCACAGTCAGAACCGGAAGGGACCCCTAAGACGTTTTGCAAAGGTGCAGGATCTGCAGCCCTGGGACTCCACGGGACCGTGGACCGTCCCTCCACATGGCCTCCCCTCTGCCTACTCGCTCCCCATAGCTGGAAGCTTCTTCCTGCTCCTGTGGTGGTAAGCTGTCAGCCTGAGCCGGGTTCTGGACAGGCAGACAGGGCAGGCTGTGCATTGTGCTGGGAACAAAGAGAGCTTCCATAGGGGATGGCCCCGAGGGGTTTCCCTATGTTGTCCTTTTGCCTCAGGTGAATCTCGAATAACCAGGAACCAAAGAGAAAGAGCTGACCAGCCATGAGAAACCATTGTTGGCATCTAAAGAACCATCTGGAGGGGGCCAAGCCTCCCACATGGGGGATCCCTTTCCCAGTCCCCACTGCCTAGTTTGGCATCTCCCCAAAAGTTTGCTTTTGTGTGCACACGATCTCTGAAGCAGCTTGCTGAATTCATTCCCTGAATGAATCATCTACTGCTACCTGCATTTATTCACCACCTGCTTCCTTCTTAATCCAGGACCACCTGACTTCCATCAGCCCGATCAAGCCAACCTCCCCCCCCCCACCCCCCAACACTCAGTGCTCCAAATAGAAATACTGGTCTTCCTCACTTGGCATTGTCTCTCTCCCCCTGAAACGTACACACGCTGTGAAGGGACTCTAGAAATAAATCTTTGCTCAAAGAAATTCTCTACACATGTATTAATTTCGATACTTCAAAACAGCAGCCAGGCAGTCAGCAAATAGCAACCGCCCTTGGTCATTGCTGGGAAGAGAAAGGATTATCAAAACAGAGGCCAGCTGCTTGCCAGTGGAAGCTGGTCTGTCATTGCCCTGAGCCTCGTAGGAAGACGTTAACAGCAATCTTCGGCCATAGAAACTGTCTGGTCCATTTGCTCCCGGACCAAGTTCGCATGCATTCTAAGCCTGAAAATCAAAGCGAAATGAAACCTTACATATAAACATGACGTTTCAATCACTTGAGAAAGACACACATTCTCTCTCTCTCTCTCTCTCTTTCTCCCTCTCTCTCTCTCTCTCTCTCTCATAAACACAGTAGCTTGCTTAGAGCAATCTTGAGCCAGGAGCTGTGAAGAATTGCTATAGGTAGGAAGACACGTTAGCTCTGGAATTCAATGAACTGTCAGCATTACTCTTGGCATCAGGATGAGTCACTCCCCTCTAGCAAATGGCACCGGGGGACTGTGAGCCTCCACCATGAATGGTGATTGAGAAGCTCTGCAGGGCCAGGACTCAGGGCTCCGGGGGTCCTTCCCTCACCCACGTACACTTTACGAGAACGCACAATAAAGAGATCGTGGGAGAGGCTGGGTGCCGACATGTAGCCTCTTCGTTCATTTGTAAGTTTCACAGGCTTTGAAGCTACTGAAGAACAGGGACTGTGTTTGTTTTCTTCTCTCTCAGCTCATGTCCAAAATCATGCTGAAGGGGAGAAGCACAAGTGCTTTCTGGTTTCCCAGGGGGCAGGTGCTATTATTAGCCCCATGGGATAGATGAGGGAAGAAACTTGCTGGGCAGAGCTAGGGGCTCAGTCGCAGAAAGAATGCCAGGCGCACCTGCTCTAACCACTGCCCGTCCTGCCCCTCGAAGGGTGGTCACCCCATTTCTCTAATGAACGGGGGGGGGGGGGGGTAACATGTGGGCCTGAGGAAGGCGAAGGCATGTTTTTCCGTTCCATAGGAGAGCACGCACACAACCTACGTACATCCGACAGCCAAGAGGGAAAACATGGCTTCGCTCTTTTCCTCGGTCATTGAATGATTCGGGCTACGGCCGATTGGTTTTGGTTTTGGCGTGATTTGTTAGTTTCCCCCAGCTCTGCCATTCATCTTCCAGAATCTTCTGTCCCTGGTTTCACTTTTGTATGTGCAGATACGGTCTTTGATGCAATCGAAAGGGCAAAGACATATTTTAGTGAAGAGCCCCCCCCCCCCCATAGTTGAACATAAAATTCCTCAAGAACTGAAGGAGAACGTTAAAACATGAGAATAAAAACTCAGCGTGAATTTGTCTGCAACGCTTCAGAGGAGCGTGTTGAGGGTGCCAGGGTGGCTCGGTCGGTTAAGCGTCTGGCTCTTGGTTTCGGCTCAGGTCTTGATCTCACAGTTCGTGAGTTCGAGCTCCGTGTCGGGCTCTGCGATGACTATGCAGAGCCTGCTTGGAATTCTCTCTCTCTTGCTCTCTCTCTCTCCCTCTCTGCCCCTTTCCTGCTCAAGTCCTCTCCTCCTCTCGAAAGAAAGAGAGAAAGAAAGAAAGAAAGAAAGAAAGAATATGTTTGAAATGCCATGTGTGTGAGTACTAAGCCAACGTGGCCAACATTCAAGGGACAGAAAGGATAAAATAAGATATTCTGAACACATGGGAAATACCAGCTATGAAGGCTTTGGCCCTTTTATTCACACATTTTATAAACTTCAGGTAGACGGGAAACAGTAAGAAGAATGAAATCAGCGTGGCATGCCAAAGCAAATCAGAATTCGGATATCCCTGTTCCGAGCTGCAGAAGTTGTAGGTCGGGTCCATATTATATTGGAGCTTCTCAGTCCAGCACAGCATTGCCTGTTTTTGCCTTCTTTGCCTTTGTCTTTGCTCTCTGTCCCCGTTTCCCTACACAACCAAACATACTGGCTCTCCCAGCTTCACAAAGAGAAAACGATTCCAAGAGGAAATCACTTCACAGCAAGTGAGCCCTGGGAAGAATTTGAGACTGAGGAGCCCTTGTAATGAGATTAAGGGAAAAAATGCTTTTGTGCAACCAACTCAGACCCGTCCTCAGTACGTGACAGGAGCCAAAACAAACACAGGCATTGTTTTGGGAAGGAAAAGGTTAACAAGCTATGAAAACAAAATTAGAGATATTTTCAAAGCATGACCCTCAGCAGAATGAGTAGAATGTGGTCTGCCAATGCGGCTGTGTTTCCCTCCCTCTGACATTTATCCTGCAGCTTGGTGGGGAACAGCCTCGACTGTGATGTTCCCAGCAGATGACGCGGGAGCAGCCCTCTAGAGCTGCCTCCACTGGGCAGACGCACAAAAGCCTGGGTCGGGGGGAGAAAGATGGCTAGCTCCTTGGCCCCCTTCTTAGAAGGGAGCTCAGGAAATATTCTTTGTGGATCATGTCGAGCTCGGAGCACATGCTCTCATCTGCCCTCTGGTCTGCAAATGGAAATTCGGAACTTTTTTCCAGACTTGGGTCTCACAGTGACCCCGGGACAAGACCCGTGCCTCAGTTTCCCCATCCAGCCAGTTAATGTTTATTGGCCATCCCCTGTGCACCAGGCTGAGGAGCTTCCCACTGTGGATATAAAGTTGAAGGGCCCCATCCTTGTCTTTCCAGGGCTCACAGACCGGTGAGGAAACAGATGTGTAATAGACAGCTACCATTGTTTATAGAAAGCCTGTATCAAATGGAAGAGTTTTCATCAGTTTCCAAACCTAGCAGTAGTGAGGGTAATATCAGTGGATATTTGATATTCAGGTTGAATGGGGTGTGTGTGTGTGTGCGTGTGTGTGTGTGTGTGCGTGACACCCATCACCCTCTGTCAGTAGAGTCCCCTGGTTCTTTGGAGCCTGTGAACATCCTCCCGTGTTCTAAGCTGGCTCGTAGTGACAGAGGCTGTCACCCTTAAGTACAGAGGTGCAAAGACGTGTACAGAAGGGCCAAGATGAAATACTCAAGGTGTTTCCTTATCTCTCTTCATCCAAAAAACGTTGCCAGTGCCCACAGAGGCCTGGGCCGTCTTTGTTTCACTCGATGCACACAGACCCTCTTCAGCATAAACCCTGCTGGCGATAATGATGAGAGATTTTCTAAACAGAATCAAGAGCCTGAGAGAAAAACAGAGAACATCAGCAGGTGTGCTGTGGGCTCTAGGACAAGATGCCCCATTTTCTCCAAGAAGGCTTCAAATCTTACTTGTCCACCGTTGAAGTCCCCACCCTGCCTTGCCAAGAAGTATTTTATCCGAACTTTCTGAACTTTGTGCAGACTGAGCTCGTTCTGTGGATTCTCAACGTCTCCATGATTATTTTATACTCGAAACTTCACAGTCTTGCCTGGTGATTTCCCAAGATCTGAATTGATGAGGTTCATTTCTACACATCAAAAAGTAGGAATATCAAAAGGTACACGGAACAGCGAGGGCTCAGGAAGGAAAGACACCGCGGGCGGTGACTTACCCAAAGCAGGAGCTCCAACCATTGGGTGGCAAGGCTGTCTTTTTTCTGAGACTTGTAGCAACTAGGCAAGAAACTTGAAAACGCTTTAAAGTAAGTTTGGTGCGGAGAAGGTAGAGCAATAGTGCTTCTCACTGCTTCTCAAATTATTTGTATGTTTTTATTTTATTTTTGAGAGAGAAACAGAGGGGGAGCGGGGGGGGGGGTGTCAGAGAGTGAGGGAGACACAGAATCCGAAGCAGTCTCCAGGCTCTGAGCTGTCAGCACAGAGCCCAACACAGGGCTCGAACTCACCAACCACGAGATCATGACCTGAGCTGAAGTTGGACGCTTAACTGAGCCACCCAGGTGCCCCTTCCCCACTCCTTGTTAATTCAGAGAAAGAGCTACCTATAATTAATTACCTGTTGGTCCTCTGGTTAACTTTTGGTTAACGACTAGGTCCCAAAAGAGTTTTGTTAACCTAATGTGAAATTAATCAGGCTTTTTATTTCCAGATCTATATGTGAAATGGGAATTCTCCGTTCGGATAAAGTACTTATTTCAAATTCATTTTATTCCTCAGACATAAGGTTTCTTTGAATGTATTCAGCCAGCTCTTGATTATCTGGAACAAAAATTAGTAATCCTAGACTAGCTTCCTCTTCTGCTTCTGGGTGATTTTTCCTCCTTTTTCCCTGCCCACCCGGGTCAGGAATTTCTATTGTACTGAATACTATGGCACTGAATCCATGAGGCGTTTTATGTCAAATAAGAAGTTTGATATCGTTTTTGCTCCCCTGGTGAATGAAGCTTACACCTGAAATCTTGAAAGTCATACTTATTTATAGAAGTTCTAAAATATTTCCCCCATTCAAAATATTACCCAGAGGCCTTCTTGACATCGCCGCAAAGGGAACAGACATCTTAAACGCCACGTGTCTAAAACTGAGTTCCTCACCACTCCTGGGGCCCCCTCCCGCCGACACCTGCTCCGCTCACAGCCTTCCCATCCCAGCTGGTGGGAACATCTTTCCTCAAGCCGTTCAAGCCCCAAACCTTGAAGTCATACAGATTCCTCTCTTTCTCTTATACCCTACGTCTGAACCATCAGGAAATCCCCCTTCCTTAAAATATATCCAGCTCCGCTAACGGTCACCCTGGGCCACCACCACGTCCCCCTGGATTGTGTCAGTGACCTCCAATAGGCGTTCTTCCTTCTCTCCTCCACACCTGCGCTCTACTCTCAACAGGCCAGCCAGTGGTCCTTTGAAAATGTAAGGCAGGTGGCACTGTATCTGCTCAGAACCCCACTGGGGTTCACCCCGGGGGTGGCCACGGTAGGGCCTTTGTCCTATCTGTTCTCTGTGTCTGCCACTCTCTTCCCCCGACAGTGCCGTGGCTAAGTCCCTCGCCGGGTGCCGGCTCTGATCTCACCCGCTCGCCGGGCCCACCCGACCTCTATTGAACTTGCCTATATCACCGGTTTCACCTGCCTCCCAGGCCCTCTTCTCCCACGCTGGTTTTTGTTTTTGTTTTGTTTGTTTGTTTGTTTCTTTCTTTCTTTCCATCGCACTCCTCCTCCCCTCTCACGGGGTCCGGAATCTGTATTCACTGATGTATCCCCAGTGTCCAGAGCAGTACCTCCCGTAGCAGGTGTGCAATAAACGCTTGGCGGGTGAATTGATGACTCAGGGAGCTGGTTTTCGGTGTTGAAAAGAGCACAGGTTTGCAAGTAAACCAGGTTGAAGTCCTGCTGCTTACTAGCTGTGGGACCTTGGGCAAGTCACTAACTTTCTGAGCCAGTTATATAAAGTCATGTAACTATAAAGCATCTGAGACAGTGCCTGGGTCTATAAACACTCAATAAACGGGACGTGGCGGTATTGTGATTACTGCTGGGTATGCCAACACCCGTTATGACACAGCAATAGCCTCGAAGGATAGTCTACTCAAGCCCACCTTCTCAAGCGGGACCATAAACCCTGGCACCTGCCACGCTTCCCTCCTGCCCATCCCCGTTGCTCCTCTGTTTGGTAAGAGGGAGGTGGTGACAAGGTACGTAATTGCCCCGACAATAATTTGCTCGGCAACGTGGAGCTCCAGTCCCCACGACTGACAACTGTAGCTCCGAGAGCAGGTCGGTGGCCAGCAGACAGAGTCAGTCAGCCTCCTTCTTCCTCTCCGACCCCCTCCAGCTGGTGCACGCTGGCTTCTTCATCCTCAATATACTCTACGAGGCAGCAAAGGGCAGCAGCTCGGTGTGGTTTTTGGAGTCAGGCACAACGGGGGTCCAATCTCAGCTCTGCTCCTCGCTCACTGAGTGGCTTAAGGGAGTCTCCTGCCCTGAACCTCAGTTTTCCCATCTGTAAAGTGGGGATGATACGATTAAATGAAATGCCAGGCACCTTATACCCACTGGGTGCTCAACAGATCGTAGAAAGGCCCGGTGGCAGGAGAAGGCAGTCCCACCCAGGGGACAACCAGCACTTTTTTTTTGCATTTTTGAGGAGGAAATCGCTAAGTCATTGAATGGTCTTCTCCTGAAGGAGGTAGCCGTGTCCAAGGAGAAACCGAACAAGCGCTGAACCGGATGACCAGCTCTCACGTAGGCCTCCTCATGTCTGAGATCTGTGACCTCAAATGAGGCTGCCCTCCGCCCCTTGCCACCTGCCAACCCCCAGCTCCCCTATTAACTTGAACGGACTCTTGGCTCTGCCTTCTCACGCCGTGTCACACACTGGAGTAGTCACTGTTGGATGAAGGCACAGAAACAAAGAAGTGCTCGAAGAGCTCGTACCGAGGATCAATGTGACAGACCCAGGACATTTAGTAAATCCATATTGTAGACGCGAGGTTGAACACAGCCATGGTGAATATGCGAGTATGATAAAGCACGTGTGGAGGAAACATCCAACAGCCTCCTGCTTTATTTAGGGAAGACAGGCTTGGAGAGGCACTCTGAATGATGGGAAGGTGCAAGCGAGGAAAAGAACATGGAAAGTCTGGAAGCGCTGGGCAGGCAGGAGGGAGAGCCGGGGGCAGGGGCAAAAAAAAAAAAAAAAAATGCATCTGTCCAAAAAATGCTTCCAGAAATACAGACAAGACAGCCTAGGCCCAACTCACGCTGCTGTTTTTCGTGATGTTTCCCTGCAATCCTTTGCACCCCCTCCCAAAGTGGTCCATAACCGGAGTGTATTGCCATGGCAACAGGCTCAGTAGGGGAGCCGCTCAGCATTACCCAGTAATTCACATCTGTGCTGGCTTCTCTCCCTCCCTCTCCTCTCGCCCCTCTCTTTTTATCTGTAAGTGGAAAGCAGCTCAGCTGGTGAGTGACGCCACCCTGAAGCTGATGGTTGTGGAGGAAGAGAAGAGGAGACTTTCGTTCGGGGGGATAGGCTTCCCCCCCTACTGCAACGTCCCTTTTCCCTCTCCACAGGCTGTACTCTCTCACCTGGGGGTGGACAGCTGGGGATACGTGGAGCCCCCAGGGAAGGCTTGGAACCAGCCACAGCATCTGACCTTTGCTGCAGGAGAGGTTCTACTTTAAAGGCTACGGAATTAGCCTGCGGGTTTTTACAAGCTCCCTTGACTTCATTCAGGTGGGGGGTCGGGCAGGTGGATGGGGGCCGGGTGAGCTGAGATGTAGCACTCCCAGCCCCCACTGCGGAGTGTCCAAAACCTTCCCTTTTCACCCTTCTTTCTTCTCTCTCATCTGGTTTTCTCTTTCTTTCTTTCTTTCTTCTTTCTTTCTTCTTTTTCTTTCCTTGTTTCTAAATGCTCTTCCTGCCTTCCATACCAGGGCTCAAAGCAATGGATGACTAACCAGGCAGGGTCAAGGCTGAGGCTTGGTCAAGGTTGAATTGAGAGGCCAATTGGAGACGCCATCCTTCCACCCCCTTGCTCCCACCTCCTGTGCTGTTTTTGCTGAGTTCTGTGAAGTTACAAACAACAGTCCAGGGCCAACCTACTCACCTCTTCTCCACCACTTTCCCTTCCCATAAGATTACCCACGCCCTCTGGTCTGTGCCTAATGGAGCATGAGGAAGGAACCCAGCAGCTCTGGAAGAGTGGATCCCTACAGAAAAGGTTATTTATACATGCCACCAAAATCTGAATATGATGAAGTTATTACAGTGATGGTGTGGTGGGTTTTTTAATGTTTTTTTTTTTAATTTATTTTTGAGAGAGAGCGAGTGAGGAAGGGAGGGGCAGAGAGAGAGGGAGAGAGAATCCAAAGCAGGCTCTGCACTGTCAGTATAGAGCCTGATGTGGGGCTCGAACTCACGAACCGTGAGATCATGCCCTGAGCCGAAATCAAGAGTCCCCGACACTTAACTGGCTGAGCCCCCCAGGCGCCCCCATGTGAGGGTGTGTTTTTTTAGGAAGATCATTTGTTGGTGTAGCCTAGAGCTTGGATGATTTTTTTTTTTTAATTTTTTTTTTCAACGTTTATTTATTTTTGGGACAGAGAGAGACAGAGCATGAACGGGAGAGGGGCAGAGAGAGAGGGAGACACAGAATCGGAAACAGGCTCCAGGCTCCGAGCCATCAGCCCAGAGCCCGACGCGGGGCTCAAACTCACGGACCGCGAGATCGTGACCTGGCTGAAGTCGGACGCTTAACCGACTGCGCCACCCAGGCGCCCCTGAGCTTGGATGACTTTATGTCTGTATAGTTTTGCTTTCCGTGGTCTTGCTTTAAAAAAAAAAAAAAAGGTATCTCCTTATTTCTTAAATAAGTCATCTATTCAAATTATCACGATTTAAAATACTTCAAAGAATTAATGTGCAAAGTCTCCCTCTCACACCTCTCCCCCAGACACCAGTTCCCCTTCTGGGATCCAACCAGTATCATCAGTTTATATGGGAGATATTTACAGTGTTCACAAGCAAACACACGTGTGTATTTTATTTTGCGTTTCCTTTTAATATGGAGTCCCAAAAATGTAGGGTTTCAGGATTTAGAAAGTCCTACCCAGGGAACGGACCCTGACTCGTTTTGTATCCGATTTACTTTTTTTTTTTTTTAAGTTTTTTTTTAACGTTTATTTATTTTTGAGACAGAGAGAGACAGAGCATGAACGGGGGAGGGGCAGAGAGAGAGGGAGACACAGAATCGGAAGCAGGCTCCAGGCTCTGAGCCATCAGCCCAGAGCCCGACGCGGGGCTCGAACTCACGGACCGCGAGATCGTGATCTGAGCTGAAGTCGGACGCTTAACCGACTGCGCCACCCAGGCGCCCCCCGATTTACTTTATTAACGAAGGCTACACTGTATTCAAGTATCTGTGTATGGACTAAAGAAGTAAGTTCTTGGCTAATCACAGGTGTCCTTTTTTTTTTGTTTTCAATTTTAAGAATCGCCTTCCTCCCCTGTCATTTCGCAGAACGACAGAGAAGGGACACAGAGAGCCAGGTCGTGTTTGTTCCTTTCTGCCTGGCAAGGAGCAGGTGTCCAATAACATTTGCCAGGTGAGGCTGACACTTTGGAGAATCAGGATCCGTCTGACACACTCCAATGGTGGAGAGAGCGTGGGCTGCCTTTCTCGGGGAAGCGGGGTGCTTCGCCGGCTCTTGTCCTCCTCCGTGAAGGAGGGAACCCACAGTCTCCCGGCGGCACTGGGGACGGGGGTGGGGAGGAAGAAGAAAATCGACCAGACTGCTTATTTGACTTTAACTGACTCCATCCGTATTTCAGTCGAAGCTGCTCAAAATGGCTCTTGTGGGCAGACGGGGCCTGAGTCAGCCAGTCAATAACACTCATCGAGTGTTCCCTGGGTACAGAGCCTAGAGCACAGAGCCTGGAGCTGTGGAACCAGAAACAAGAAACGTACAGTTCAGTCCTTCCCCGAGTTGCTGAGAATCTGAGGAAAACGGAAGGCACAGATGACGCTTGAGAGAGACTCAGGAGCCCGTTGACGCGAACACAGACCCAGGGACAAATGAACACGCCGGATTTACACTGACTGAGGCCCAGGCTAGGCCTGAGACAAGCTGTCTTCTCCTGATTGAGTCTCAGAGAAGGGAGCAAAGACCGTCTGGCATATTCCCGTGTGTCCGGGCGACAGGGGCCACCTACTCCTGGAGCAGGGCTGCGGGAACAGGTCCAGGCCTGGGATGGAATGTCCTTTTACACTGCCAGACGAGCTTTCTGTTTTGTAAATTTTTTTTATTAAAAGAATTTTTTGTAAATGTTTATTTATTTTTGAGGGAGAGAGAGAGACAGAACACAATCAGGGGAGGGGCAGAGAGAGGGAGAGACAAAGAATCTGAAGCAGCCTCCAGGCTCCGAGCTGTCAGCCCAGAGCCCGACGCGGGGCCCGAACATACGAGCTGTGAGATCACGACCTGAGCCGAAGTCGGATGCCCAGCCGACTGAGCCACCCAGGCGCCCCTAGATGAGATTTCTTGACATGCTTCTAAGGCTGTCTGAACCTCAGTTTCCTCATTTGTGATGCGGGGACAACCCCTACGCCTGACACTTGTGGGGAGATCAGAAAATGGCAGCTGTCTGCCGGGAGCTGGCACAGGGTGGGCAGGCACCCGAAGGGTGTCATCATTCCGACGATCATTCTAGAAATCCGTATGGAAGGTTTCACTCTTCTGTTGCCTCCCTCGTCAGCGGGTGAGACTCTTCTCTTTTTCCCGTCTCACCTCTGAACCTAGTCTGCTCACCGGTCTTCGGTCAGCAGGGCCGCCCCCCAGCGAGGCCGGGCCTGGGCGACGTCCGCCCGGAGGGACGCCCGGTGTTGGTGCCATTGGGCCAAGTCGAACAGGAGGGTCCTGGCTGCGTCTTCTGTCCCTGAAGCCGCTGGGCTGAGAGAAGGAGCCAGGCTGAGAGGCCAGGAGATGGAGTCAAAGGTCAGAAGCGGCCAGGTTCCGCATGTGGAGTCAGACAGGCGGGTGGCGGGTAGGACCGGGAAGTCAAGGAATGACCACGAGGTGCATCCTGGGTTAGGTGAGAGGAGCTTCTGACAAGGTGTATCTTTTCTGCGAGACCGTTTACAGCCAGAAATGACCTAGAGGCCTTCCTCAGTTGGATTGAATCCAGCTCCTGGGTGGGAGGGCTCGGGATGATGGCACGCGGAGGGAGGCACCGCCTGGATCCCAGAGCACCCCTCACCGAACCAGGTGGGGCATTGCCGAAGGTCATGCTAGCGACCCCCATGCTAGCTCAGAGCCCTCTCCCTCTCTGGGACCCAGAACGCGCCTCCTAACCAGGCTTCCTGCCTCCTCTTGGGCTCCCCCGGACACACGTTCTTCACACAGCCACCAAAGTGAAGGTGCACGTTGTAGACCCAAGACCCGTCACGGCCCTTGAGGCTCCCTAACCGATGGCTGGTCTCCAGCCTTTCCAGAACGTACACTGGAAGTTCTGCAGGCTCCCTACCTTCTTCCCGAGTCGCCCTTGCTCTGTTTTACATACACCAGACTCATCCCTGCCCCGCCCCCGGACCCAGCAGGCTCCTCCCCCAGGAAGGCTGCTCCCAGGCCTTGTGGACCTGGCTCCCTCCTCCATCCAGAACCGAAGTCCAGCTCTCCAGCGAGGCCTTTGCTCACCGCCCAGGTGTTTTCCCACCCTGTTTTGGTTCTCTGCGGAGCACTTACCCCTGCGTGCCGCTTCCCCGTTCATGTGTGTGGTTCTTTATTTATTCCTGGTCTCTGGCCACTGTGAGACTGGCAACTCCCTGGGAGCAGGTGCTCTGTGCTCTCTGCTGCCTCTCCAAGTCAGGGGAAGGCCCTAGCCGAGGCTGGATGCTAATAAGTACCTGTGCCGTGAAGGAGGGCTCCCTGGTCAGGGAGCCGTGGCCCCAGGCCCTCTGGGCGCAGGGGGACAGTTGGGTTCCCAGGGAGGTCATCCTTGGTGGCCCAGAGTCGGGACAGCATCATGTCCACCACATCTAACGAAGGATCCGAGGGCATACTAGCAAAAGCCAGATTTCCACAAGGAGGCCTGGAAATGGGAGAGGAAACCTGGGAGGTTAGGAACCAGAAAGATGCAAGAACCCAGTGGGTAGGGACGAGCCGGGATGGAGAAGACTGTGCTCTGACAGAATCGCCCCCAGCCAGGCCCCGCCTGCACCGCCCGCCCCCTGTGAAACGCTGGGTGGGCTGGTGGCCCAGAGTCCAGGCCAGGCTCCCTTCCTGTCCCAGCACCCTCAACACACACACACCCTCTGCCATCTCCAGAGCCCTGTAGGGAATGCTTTTTCGTTTAAAATGCCAAGTTACGGGGCGCCTGGGTGGCTCAATTGCTTAAGCGTCTGACTTTGGCTCAGGTCATGATCTCACGGTTCGTGGGTTCAAGCCCCGCGTCGGGCTCTGTGCTGACAGCTCGGAGCCCGGAACCCGCTTCGGATTCTGTGTCTCCCCCTCTCTCGGCCCCTCCCCCTGCTCACACTCTGTCTCTCTCTCCCTCAACAATAAACATTAAAAAAAAATTAAAATGCAAAATTACTGCCTACAATACAATGTTTTGAACTTTGTGGTTGTGGATTCTAATTACCCGTTGGGTGTTTAAATATCTTTTGTGAGTTCTAATGGATCAGGTCGATGGGAATATTGACAAACAGGCCAGTTCTTGCATTTACTCACAAGTGACCACGCCAGAAAGAACTGTGCTTGGATTTTCATTATTTGTCACCAGCGACGGCTGCAGGCCTGGGTCACTGTAAAAGCATGACTAGGTGCAGGAAACTAGTTTTTCCCCAGTCACTCTCCTTCTTTCCCTTTTTTCCCCTGCCCCTGCTGGTCTTACCACATTCCTTTTTGATGGTGAAAGAATCCGATCAATGAAGGCATCAGAGGATTTGCCTGACAGGGTCTTTTTGTCTTTATCATGATCAGTCGTCAGAGGACGCCTTAATTGCTCCTGGTGGCTCCTTTTGTTTTCTCTTCATGTTTCTGGTGGTTTGGTTTTGAAATCAGGAACAGCGTGCGGTGAGAATGTGTCCTGCCTTCCACTGAAGCCCTTGCTTTGACAGTGTTTTGGAAATTGTCAAGTGCACGCGTCATAAGGAATTTGGTTGGTGATGGTTCCTTCCTCCTCCGGGAAATGGCCCGGTCCTGCTCTATTCTGTTCCTTCTCTGCATCCTAAAAACCCCAGGATTTCCTGACCCTCCACTCCAGGGACTGTATGTCTCCAGGAGAAGCAAGTGTGGGGCCTCCCCTGTCCTCGCTGGGAAGGAAACCACGGCAAAGAAGGCCGCCCTAGAGGGAGCTTAAGTGTATCTCTGAGCACTGAGTCCTCAGCTCAGAACCCCCCTTTCTCTGGTGTGCCGATGGCCACAGTGCAGGCTGGGCTTCCCTACCTGGATCCAGTTCCCAGATTTCATTTAGCCAATCCCCAAATTTCCACAAAGAGCCCCTAGCGTGGCCTACAATGTAGCTAAGGCCTCTTCTCTGGGAGTGAGGCCGAATACCTCTGGGTTTGGGTGTGCCGTGGAGAGTCCCTCCTCTACCCTGCTTGCCGCCTCAGAGAAGCTGGGCTTCAGGAATGCGGAGTCTGTCCTGGGACCAAGCAGAGCAGGGTTACTGTGGACTGTTGTGCAAGACGGGCATGCAGTCGATGTCTCTGGGGCACTTGACAAAGGACCTTGTTCCCGCTCACCTGTGCCTGGCGAGCCGGGGCAGGAATGCCCACCTGGAGACAGGGCATCGTCCTCCTTAATCGTGGGTCATTAGAAATCAGAATTCTCCCAAAGGATCAAGGCACGCTGTCCCCACGCCTGACTGTGCCCTCCCTAAGGTCACACTTCCCTCCAGGTGGCTTTGCACACGGGCGGTGTTCAGTCGACGTGCACAAAGGGGGCCACACCCCTGCACCCGAAGCCAGCCTGTGACTTTGGCTGGAAGCACGTCACGGGCCTACCCTAAACTCCAGCAGATACAACGCAGATGTTAAGGCGATTTGTGACTCAGGAACTAGGAGCCCGGCCCAGCCTTGACAAGGGGCAGGGGCAGGGGCAGGGTGTGTTTCACAGCAGCCCCGTCCTAATCTGCGGAAGGGTGATCTTCGAGCAGGCAGGGGAGGGCAGGCATGCCAGGGGTTGAATAGACGGCTTTTATTCTTTTTGCCTGGTACTTCCTGCGTTTTATGTTATCGCATGCAGTTATGAGGAGATGTAGATAATACACACGTTTGCCTTTTCCTGATTACGTGTCCTATCACTTGGCTACCAACCTGTGCAGGTCACAAGGACACATTCTGGCTGACTATCGGAGACTTTTATTATCTTTGACAACGACGACAACAACAACAACAACGGCCCCTCTGCTGTTATTGCACACGAAGTGGTAGAAATGTGCAGGTCCCTGCACTGGAGTCCACAGTGAACAGAATCAAACGCTCCACGTGTGGGCCGTGACTAAACAGCATGACGGAATGGGTCATTTTCTGGTCTGCTAGCCAGGCCTCCCCTCTGTGGGACGGTGGACAGCAGGCCGGGGGAGCCCCTGGATTGCACGTGCCCGGGGGCGGGGGGCTGGAGGGGAGGGGCGCGGCGTGTGGTCCACACAGCCCTGAGACTCCCCCGGCATTTGTGACCGTCTTTAAGGCGGAGCCTGGTTGCCTGAGGAGCCGCCTTGCAGTTCCGAACAGCGTCCGGACGGTGCTCGGGCTAAGCCCGCATGCCTCTTGGGGTCTCATCCCTTTCTCTCAGCGGTCAGTCCATCCAGAAGAGATCTGGGGGCTGCCAATGAGGCACGGCGTCCTGCCAGTTTCTACAAGGACACGGGGGAAGAACTGACACGCAGCCTCCACACTCGCAGGGCTCACGTACTGGCTGGAAAGACAAGATGCACAGAGGCTGCCCGTCACAGAACTGGCACCTAAGTAACTCAACACAGGTGCTTTGCAGGTGGATCGGACCTCCGGACGCGTGTAGGACATATGGAGACTGAGCCCCCCGTCCGGTCGTGCGGGCTCAGAGCCCGGCTCGTTCACTGGACGAGCTAATAAGTGCTTTCCTTCCTCAGAATGCTGATGTGGTCCTCTAGCTGCACAATTCATCCGGCCCTGCTGTGCACTGCCATGGGCGATTTTCCTGTAGCTCTCCCTCGATGGTGGAGTCATCAAACGCTTTACAGAAGTCATCTACCAAAGTGGGGAAATGGACGCAATCGGAGAAGTATAAGATTTGCCAAAGGTCACCAGGTTCCCTGTTCACCTTGGGCCTTGGGAAGCTGATCGCAGGCCAGAGGGAAATGCAGACACTTGAGGGAGGGTCACTTTTAGTGAGCCCTTCATCTGGGCCTCTAGAGCCCCGCGGCCCCTCTCTGCAGACGAGGGACGGAAACATCACTTTCCCCTTCCCATCCTGCCCCACATTATGCACCACGGCTCAGTCCGCGGCCAGAAAGAACATTCCTCGTTTTAACTGATGCCTTCTTGTGTAAATCTAAAAGGACCAGGAGGCAAGCTAGGTCTCAGTGCCCAGCCTGCGGCCACATGAGAGATTTCTCCTGGCATTCTGGGTTGGGCCTCCTCGGGGAAGGAGCCAGGTCCTGGAGCCGTTTTGGGTGTCCCCTGTAGGGGCCCAATCCCGCCCAGAGGAGAGAATGACAGTAGCTGTTCCCGCGGCCTTCCGGGATGTGGGGACGGCCATACGCACACGCAGGGTGAATGCACAGATGGCCTCACACACAAAGGTGCTGGGGACCTTCTCTCCACCTTGCAGGGGGAGGTCTTGCTGCACTAGTAAAACGAGCTATCGAGACAAGAAAGATGAACTTGTTGACTAACCCTACAGGTGCCTACGTGGCACAATTTTAAACACGACGACCCCGAGATTCATTTGCGTGTGCGTCCGCTTATCCACCTTTGTGACCGCCTGTACCAGGAAGATGCGTGATTTAGTAGGGCGTATGGTGAACATGTGAATGTTAGCGCACACCCTCGAGTCTCTTTGCAAAATCCTGAAAACCCATTTGGTAAAGGGTAGTTTTCCGAATCCCTCACTCATGCCCTCTCTCTGTCTCTCAAAATAAAAAAATAAACAAAACAAACAAAAAGCAGCAGTAATCTTTGGAGCCCCGCATGGGAAGTTAGAGTGTTTTTACCACGTGATCATCCTAGACTCCTTAGTAAACAAACAGGCCCTTGACTCCATGAAATGCATGTTAGAGCCTTATCTGAATTTCCGATCCTTGACTTTCACTAACGCACAAAGCCTTCTCTCAGCTACAGGGCTGCTGATGAGTCTCTCTTGTCCGTCCGCAAAGAGAAGTATTTTCAATGCGTTCTCTTTATGGCTGTAATGACCAAGGGCAAAAAGGTGGAATCTCTCTGTACATTGATTTTTAGCACAGGCTCCACGTC
Organism: Puma concolor; assembly: GCF_028749965.1. Taxonomy (NCBI): domain Eukaryota; kingdom Metazoa; phylum Chordata; class Mammalia; order Carnivora; family Felidae; genus Puma; species Puma concolor. The sequence continues at coordinate 13,874,397 of NC_141677.1, forward strand.
TGTAGGTAATTATGTTTACCATGCAGGTGAAGCAAGAAATTAAATTGGGCTCCTTAATGAAGGAGAATAACCAGCACCAGAAAGTAAAGATCACAGGAGAATCTGAGCAGCTAACCTGTTTGCAAATGCTGTTCTTGCTTTAGGTCTCTGTTGCTGCGATCCCCCCGCCCCCTGACACACACACACACACACACACACACACACACGCGCGCGCGCGCGCGCACTCACACACTCACACATACAGATAGATCTGTTTTGCTTTCCCCTTGGTTTCTCAGGAAAGAAAAATCCCCCAGGATCTTCCTTTTCTGTCTGCCTGACAAACCTAATAGGAAACTTACATTAATCTGTAAGTGAGGGTAATGGTTTTTCTGCTGTTTCATAAAGTGCCGCGTCCAATTCATGGATCCTGAGGAAGGAAGGGCCCCTGGGGAACCAGATTCACCTCCGTGGGGCCAGGTGACCTGCCACGCAGAGGTGCTGGGTGAGGTGCACGGGGGCTACCCGCTCCCACCGGGGAAAGTCTCTCCCCCACCCCCACGCACTCTTCTCTCACACTGAGAACACTGCCCCTCTGAAAAGACGGCCCAGGGAATCGGATTTCCATCCTCGTCCGAGGTGGGAAGGGCAGGCTGGTTTTCCGGGCCGCACCCAGGGAGGGAGACACACGCTGAGCGGATCGGGTCAGGAAGCTGCCGCGTTTCACGCGCTCAGACATCTGGCGACGCTACGTCCCGATGTGCCGTGTGGTCTCGAATCCGTCCTGACCCAGTGTTGCTTCTAGAATGTTCCCGGTGAGCGTCTCCTTCGCTGCAGTTAGCTCCGAGCGCCCTGTTCACTTGGGGGGGGGGGGGTGCCCGCTCTGCGAACTCCAGGAACCTGTCCCTGCTTGGAGGCCAGAGAGCCCCTTGCCCCTGCTCCGGAGTCACCTCCGGAGGACAGGGGACAACGGCTTCTGAGTTCTGCCCTGAAAGCCAGGCCACCCCTTCCTCTCCTAATTCTGAAGAAACTGAAGATCATCTTGGCATCAGTTTTGCTTTGCAACAAGGTTTTATTTGCCCTGTCTTGTAGGCAGGCCACAGAAGGGGGAGGCCCTTGTAGGCAGGCCACAGAAGGGTGCCCCCTGCTAGCCTCCACCTCCTCTTGGAACCACAGGCTGCGGGTGCTGTTCAGAGGAACCACCTCCTCACTCCACCTCTCAGTGGCCATGTCCTTGGCTCTGGTGACAGCCAGGGGGGCCTGGGGGGCCTGGGGGCTGGGGCGGGCGGTCCAGGGAGGTCCGGGACTCTGCCCTACCAGGATGGGTGACAGGAACCGCCCTCTCAGGGACACTTCTCTGCCTGGGGAACATCCCCCAAGGAGGTCATCCCCGCCCCACCCCAGCACTGCCACAGTCAGCCCCATGCATCCTGAGAAAGGCAGTCAGGCCCGTAATGGAAGGAGAGAGGAGCAGGAGCAGGGACTTCTGGGATCTGGCTCCTATTTGCCAACTTCTTCCTCTATGACCTTGAGCTGTTTCCTGCCAGGCACCTCTGCTGCCAGCCATGGACGCGGGAGTTGGGCACACAGGCTCTTGCAGGGCAGAGGGGGTCCCTCTCAGAGGGCCGACCGTGGTCCATCTGAAGGGAGCCATGGGCCCATCTGTCTGACAGGGAGGCGCTGGAGGCCTGGTTATGGCGGCCCCCGCCTCGGCCTTTCCGGCGTCCATGTGAAGCCGCCAGGAAACGGCCAAGTCAGCCCCTGCCGCAACACCTTCTAGAACAGAAGAGGCCTTTCCGAGAATCTTGCTGCACCCCGAGGGCGAGGAGTGTCAGATTTTGCAGTGGGGAAAGCTGGCAACCCGAGAGCCTCTTCTAAGTAACCTTTGCCTCGGCCGCCTGCCAGCTATGTGCCTGGAGACCTGCCTTTGATCACGACTTGTCACCTCCCAGGAGATGTTCCACTTTCCAAGCAGGTGAAAACCGAACCCGATTAAAAATAGTCAACTGGACTCTTTACAGAGTCCCCTCGTAAAGCGAAACAACCTGTGCTCCTCCAAGTGGCAAAAAGGCCCGCCCCCGCCCCTGGGTCCCCAGGCTCCCCGTGGCCTGCCAGGTCCCCAGTGCCGCGCCCCGCGACCCCGCGCAGCCCCGAGCCCCGGGGGCACGGCTTGGCTCTGCTCCAGCAGGCCGCACCCTTGGCCGCCGGCCCCTGGGTTCACCTTGGTGACCGAGGTCCACGGCCCTCCCCCTCCTTCCTGTTCTCGCCAGCGCTTTACGGACCCGACGTTTCTGGAGCTTTCTCAAAAACTGTGGACGCATTCCCAGTGGAAATCATGACATTTTCCGTTTCACATTACGTACTCCACAATGCCTCAGGAAAGGAGAGAGAGAGAGAGAAGGCAAACAAGGCCTGGGAGCCAGCCCCCTCTCTCTCTGTAAACAGCCGGGCCAGGCCTCGTCTGCGCTGCGGTCCTCTGTTTATCCTGGAGTCACCTCCCCGAGCCTGACAGCTAGGGCTCCGGCCTTTTCCCCTCCAGTCAAAGGCCTGATGAATAGGTACACTGCCTTTTCTATCCGCTCCCGTGGCACATCTGGATCAGGGCGTGCCTGTCCGCTTCGTCGTGTGTGTGTGCGTGCGTGTGTGTGTGTGTGTGTGTGTGTTTTAACTTTACTTTCGACTGCCATGGTAACTGCTCCATGTTTGGCAAAGGGAAAGAGGAAAAAAAAAAAGGCTCGGAGAGAAGAAAAGGAGCTCTCAGCGCGGGCCTGGCGGCCAGCCAGGGTAATCATGCCGCAGAGCTGAAATGAGGCCTCTGGCGGGCAGCCAAGTTACAAAGAACAAAGCTGTCAGTTCCCAATGTTGGCGGCAAAGCTTGTTTGGCACCCTTATATGGTTTCCCAGAACTCCCTGCCTTGGCCGGCTTCCATTCCCTTCAGGGCAGCAAACAGGATTAGCACAGCTCCGAGTTGTTTTTCTCTTCTCTCCTCCAACTGTTCCAGTGACATCATCCCTGCTGCATTCATTTGCCAGCAGGGTGGTTTTTTTCTCTCTCTCCACCACCCTCCCTGCCTCCCTCCCTCCCTCCTTCCATCTCTCTCTCTCTCTCTCTCTCTCTCTCACACACACACACACACACACTCCACTTCCTTCCTGTAACGGCCCCCTCTCTCCTCTGACTTTCTTTAAACGCAGTGTTTTAGGTCATTCTTCTTGTCCAGCTTCCCTGTTAAATTAAAAACGCCCTGGTGCTTGTACATTTAGCTGAATCAAGCCAGACGTTGTATTTTATTTTTATAACTGAATTCCTGTGAGATAAAAATCTCATTTTCCTTAGCAGGCTGTAATCAGCACTCACAGGGCTGTGGTTTCCAACTGTCCCATCTCCTGCTTCCTTATGAAGCTCGGCTCAGAAATGAACTTGGCTCCTGTTCAGGTTTAAAGGGCCCGCGGCCGGTCCCACGTTGCTTGTTCTCTCTCTCTCTCTCTCTCTCTCTCTCTGTCACACACACACACACACACACACACACACATACACACACAGGATGTGTGTCCAAAGGCCATTATACATACACACACACACACATACACACACACGCACACATGCACACACATCCTTAGCTACACAAAGGGTGTGAAGCTACCCACCAAGACAAACGAATACACAATCAGTACACAGTATCATTTCTCTCCCTTTGCGGAAAGAAAATAGGTAAATAAACAGAAGCCAAGAGCTGCTTCCAAAAAGGCTGGTTTAAACTAGCAGGCAGGCAGGCGTTATGCAACTAATGGCTGGGTTCATGGAAGAAACTGAGGTTCCCGACTGCACAAATGTTCCCCCGCCCCCGTCCCAGTTTCCCCCCCCCCACCTCACTCTGATTCATGAACTAGTTTTCAGATTCATGAATCACTCGGGAGCCAGCAGGAGAAAAATGAGTAGTATTGATCTCATTTCAATTGAAATTGGCTCATTATGGCCATTCTGGCCGTGGACAGCTTTCCACGACCAGACGCTGGCCGGCATCCGAGGTCCGCAGGCAGGCGCCCCCACCTGCGGGCAGAGGCAGGAGTCCTGGGGTGAGGCCTTCTGCGAGGGTTCCCCTTCTTGTTATCATCAAATGGGCATAATAAGATCTTATTATTAAACGGCGAAGGGACTGTGGCTGGACTCTGCCATCTTCCTCCGGCAGATCTGTTGCCTGCTTCTAGTGTTCTCCATCCTTCTTTGTTTTCGCTTTTAATAGATCTTTTAAGAGGCATCTCAGGGCAAATTCTTTTCTGGATTTCTGGTGACTTCTCACGGACTACCTAAAATGGAAATTCACCTTCTACAAGGTGACTTCAAATTCAAATCTAACTAGGAGGTCCTGGGATTTCTTTCTTTGTTTTAGGGCCAACAGTTGCTCTTAGCTTTTGCTGCCCACCCCGCCCCCACTCTCTTTAGCCAAGAAGGACTGGGCAGATATGGATCTTCTAGATTTGGGGTGATCTGATTTCTATCGGGAACGGTTGCCTACCCGTGGATGACTGTCTCCACGTGGACACGGGGCTCTGGGGTTTTATGAAATGGGTGTTTTCCTTCCCAAATGAAGTAACCAATGTTCTTATCACCAATTGTCCAGGAAGTGGGCACTGAGTGTTGGTCCAGGGGCAGCGCAAAGAGAGACTTTGGGTCCCCCAGCAGGTTTATCAAGGACTGCCCATCTGCTTCCCTGTAATAGCCTTTCTTCTCTCCACTTGAGTTCCAACTCAACCATCTTCCCTCTTGACAGGTGCCCCCCACTGCAACCCAGCCCAACACCTTTGACTATCCGCACAGCCGAGAAACCCTCTCTTTCTCTGTCGAACACTGCTCTTGTGCGAGCAGATCTGGATAGGCTGTCGGCCTTGATTTGCAGTTCACATTGTATTCTGCGTGGTTTCTGCCCCCACCTCCTTCCACCCCTACCCTCCCACCCCAGGCAGATTGAAAACAAGGGACTGGACGTATGCTTTTCAGAAACCCCACAGAAGCTGGCGACCAGCACCAGAAAAGAATTCGAGCCCAATGTGCATAATTTTGTATCCAAGCGTTTAGAGATGAGATTCTTATCCATTTACTTCAGACACACAGTCATGCCATTAAACGCATTTAACTTGGCTGGGATTTGATGATGTGACCTTACTCCCTTTTCATCCCTGCAAGGGCCCAGAGAAGCTGAGAGTGGTCCAAGAAGGGGAAAGAAGATGGGGCTGTGTGAATTTCAAGAAGCAATTGGTTCGGAGGCAGAAAGAGCTGCTTGGCGTTCCCGTGAATACCGAGTGAAGGTGCCTTTCGGTTCCGAGCCGCCCCAGCCTTTGGGGGGCTGAGCCTTCAGCCAACCAGAGTCCCGGGCCTGCGGGGCCCCAAGGGTTAAAATCACTCCCACAAATTTGCTGGCTGGCCTCAGAGCAAATGGGGATAGTGGGTTGGTTCATGTTTTGCATTAACTCGTTTGCTTTTTTTTTCCTATTTCTAATAACATTCCAAGGACTGGACTTATCGTGCAGAGATCTGGACTTTTATGAATTGTTAATGGTTAACTAAACAGAGACCCTCAGGACGCCCACCCTGCTGTCTTTGGGGTCGGGGAGGGGAGGGACGTCGGAAGAATGTGGTTTCTCCATCCGCGATCCCCTGGCTAGTGACCCGAGGCCCCTTTCAGAGAATTTGCTAAATAATCTCAAACATATTGAGGATCTTACTCATGTTTGAAAAAAAAGAAAAGGGAGGGGAAAAAAAACACAAAACAACTACCTTCTTCCTTCATTCATGGAGAGTGTGGTTTCCTTCTATTTTGTTGCCAGATGCACTGACGGTTGCAGATTTAACCCCGAGTTTTCTTTCGGGAGAGGGCAGCTGTCTCAGATGGCCACACCTAGCTCTGGGGGACCCGAGTGTCCTGGTGCGACAGAGAAACCACACATTCAGAAGTCAACCGCATGAATCATGGGCTGATAGAACAGTTGCAGAGAGAGAGAGAGAGAGAGAGAGAGAGAGAGAGAGACAGGACGTGAGGTGGCCATCCCCCCTCACAACCGTGCACTCCCCCCCCCCCCCCCGCCCCCCACCTCCAGCAGTCCACCCTGCTTGGTCCAGTCCTGGTTTAGATTATGACAGGGAGTTCCCTGCAAAAGGCCGTTTGCAGCCTATTTAGATGTCACTAGGGAAACTTCTTCCCGGGGTTCCAACCGCATATCTCTTTGTTCCATTTCATCAGCTGTGCCTTCCTTCCGGTTCTGCCTGGAACATCATTACCCTGCCTTCCTTGTGCACGTGGGCAGCCCTTCAAAACAAAAGAAAGCCCAGGTACAGTGCGGCCGTTGAGGGAAGGGCTCAGCACCGGCCAGGCTCACCTTTGGGCAGAACCCAATGTGACTCCAGCGACACAAGGTGTTAAGGAGATGCCCTCGTCCCCTCCTGCGTCCCGGGCAGCCCCCTGCGATTCCTCCCTGGGTCAGCTCTCAGGACTCGCCCCAGCAATGGTAGGGGGCAGCTCATCACCCTGACTGGGATCTCAGCTTCAGCTCTACCCGAGCCTGGAGCCCTCCCCTCTGGGCTTCTGTGTGCTCTACCTGTTTTAAGCTTCACTGTTGCCTCTCTCCCTCACCCCCCACCCCAATTTCCTCAATTCCTGCACCGTGAGTCTCTTACGCCTTCTCGTTTTGGAAATCTTGGTCTGCGGATGTGCCAGCTCAGGACTTTGCCAGGACAATTCTCACTCGATTGTTTCTTCCGCGGCCATGGCCAGCAGATGTCCGGTCACTCTGGTGTTTGTAACACTTCTCCATGTCGTGCCACGTGAATTTCATTTACCTGCTGTTTCTTCTTCTGGGTCACGAGTAAAAATGACAAAGAAGGGTCCCTTTCCTTGTCGCTCGGTCCCCACGGCCTGCTGGGCCTCGCGGAAGCCGCCCACGCGCCCCCTGAGCCCACCCAGCGGCCCCCGGCGAGAAATGGGTGGGCTTCCGGCACCAGGCCGGGGTTTAATATCCTTGAGATCCATTTAGTGTCTGCACACCTGGTTGCTATGGAGACGGTTGTCATAAAAACACACCGATCTGTGGAGAGATATAAAACCATCCCCGTGGCACGCAGTTGGACACGTTAGCTCAGAGAAATGGCTTGCAGCCTGTCGCTTCCCTTTGTTGACACAGTGCCTCTGCCTTTCAAGCCCGACCTGGACGACCTTCTTAGAACCAGGCCAGGGCAAATCCATTCTCAGTTAATATTTCGTAAGGGACAATCAAGGGCTTCGCCGAACGCCAGATGCCCCAGCCTTCCTGTCCCGAGCTGAGTCAGCCCAGAAGAGGACATTCTTCTTTGGCACGCTTTGTTCTCTGCTGACTGTCATTGATCCGTCAGCACGACTGACCAGGCAGAATAAAAACACTGACCGTGCGGACGCTTCGGATCAGGCGGCTGGGGGTGTGGAGGGGCGGCCTGGGACGCCCAGTCCTGCCCGGAGGGGCCGAAGCTGGAGGGGCCCCCGGAGACCAATCCAGGATGTCGTGCGGGCCCGTGACTGTCGTCTGCCAGCCTGGCACTGGGTGGTTCAGCAAGAGCCCTTATAAGGTGCTCAGGGGCTCCCCACTAACCACCGTCGCCCCTTCACTGTCTAAATCCTCAAAGCCTGAATTTGGTTACCGCTGGCTGAGGTTACTGTCTCCCTCGGTCTGGTCTAAGTGCAGAAACCAGTGAAACACCTCGCTCCCCTCTCTCACCTGGGGAGCTCTGGCGGTGCGAAGGGGCAGGCACAGATGTATTCTGCGGTCCACAAAGTGTACGGAGAGTCCTTCTGAAATGTGTTTGGGGAAGGGGGTGAGCGAATGATGCGCTCTTTGTATTTTTAGCTCTGCCATTGGCTGAGTGTTCCCTGGAGCAGGAAAATGGCTGGAGAGAACGAGTTAAGGCGGGGGTCACGTTGTGAATGCAGGCAAGGTTGGCTTCCCTAATGGCTCCCAGGGCTCGAGGCTGCAGCCAAAACGTGAGGTCCCCTGCCCCCCCCATAGGCGTGCGTGCATGACACCCGAGACCCAGGTCGCCTTCTGTGCTCTTCCTCTGTTTGGAAGATGTCTGACTTCTAGAAGACAGGTCATGCTGTCGTCTTTGACTTGACCTTTCCTCCTCAGCAATTCCTTTCGTTTCCCAGTGCCTCATTTCCCTTCTTTTTTTTTTTTTTTTTTAAATTTTTTTTTTTTCAACGTTTATTTATTTTTGGGACAGAGAGAGACAGAGCATGAACGGGGGAGGGGCAGAGAGAGAGGGAGACACAGAATCGGAAACAGGCTCCAGGCTCCGAGCCATCAGCCCAGAGCCCGACGCGGGGCTCGAACTCACGGACCGCGAGATCGTGACCTGGCTGAAGTCAGACGCTTAACCCACTGCGCCACCCAGGCGCCCATCCCTTCTTTTTTATTGGGAGATGTGTTTCTGTTTCTATTGAAAACCAAAAAGCAGTTGAAAAATAAAAGGTGGGGGGGGGGTGGAGCGCCGGGGTGGCTCAGTCGGTTGAGCGTCCGACTCGATCTCGGGTCAGGTCACGATCCCAGGGTCATGGGATCGAGCCCCGTGTAGAGCTCTGCAGTGGGCATGCAGCCTGCTTGGGATTCTCTCTCTTTCTCTCTTTCTCCCTCTGCCCCTCCCTGCTTGCTTGCTCTCTCTCTCTCTCTCTCTCTAAAATAAAAAAAAAGAAAAACAAAAAGAAGAAAGAAAACCAAAAAGCATTTTAAATGTCTTCTGCTTTAGTCGATCCTATCACATCGCTACTGAGAGAGGAGGGAGAGATGAGACCCAGGCTATCAGGTCTGATTCTGAGAACAAATAGTGCACTTATCGTGCATAATATTAACATGAAATGTGATATAATATTAAGACACCTGTTCTTAGTGTCCCTGCTGACTGGATGGTATTCCAAAATCCCTGCCTCTCTGCTCTCGTAAATGCTTTAGCAACTGCCATTAAACACCCCGGGATGCGTGTTATTTCAGCCTCTCGTTTACACATCTTCGATTTCTCCAAATGCCCTCTTAACACCTCTTATCGATAGTTCATGGACAACATCATCGTTAGTTCCCAATTGCCCTTCCCCCTCATCTTCGTTTTTCTTGGTTAAGATAATTTTTTAGGGGTGCCTGGCTGGCTCAGTCAGTGGAGCACACGATTCTACATCTCGGGGTATTGAGTTCGAGCCCCAAGTTGTGGGTAGAGAGTTCTTAAATACAAAATTAAAACAAAAAAGTAATTTTTAAAAAAGCAGTCTAAAAGCTCAGCCAATATGGAGTCAATTACCTTTCAACTTCCTCTTCATTCATGAAACGGGCCTACTTTTTCTGTTTCTGCACGCCTTCCCCGAAACAAAAAAAAAAAAAAAAAAAAAAAAAAAAAAAAAAAAAAAAGAAGAAAGAAGAAAAAAAAGGGAAAAAAGAAAACATGTTTAAAAAAACATACCACATTCCCCTCAGTTCCTTTGGCTGGCATTAAATTATCCTGCTTTTCTTTTTTTTTTTTTTCCTGCCCTCATGTTTTTCCTGAAAACTTTAACTTAGACCTGATGTTCTCATTGTCCTCCCGCCGTGTCTCCATTTCTCAAACAAGTTGAGGAGGGAGTTGCTCTCTGGATGTTTTCTGCCCTGGCCCAGCTGAGAGGCCCGTGGAGCTCGCCTCTCTTGGTATCTTTTGTCTTGTTTTCACGGGACCCGTAGTCTTGGCCTCGCAGTTATGGCGTCGTGTTATCTTTCTCCCAAGGCAACAGCTCACATCCTGGCAAACCAGACAATGGCGGTGTGTGTCTTTACTTAGTTTTTATACCTTTTGTTTCAAAATGCAGGATTTCCTTATGGTTTGTTTGGGCTTTTCAAAAAGCTTATTTACTGACCCAGGGAGGTGCCAGACTCACACCCTGAAGAATACAGGCCAAGTTTATATGTGCCTGAAAATACACCATCATGTCCAGGCCTATTTGATGTTTGGGGCCAATTTAGAGGCTGATTTGATTGCTGTGTCGTTTGCCAAAAAAGTGGCTGCTCAAACAGGCCAAAACCTCAGCTCGCGGAGCCTCTCGTATAGCCAGAGCAGGGCTAGAAATTCAGACGAGGATAATGTCTGAAATGGAAAGAATGAGGATTACATTTTTAAATTAGGGTCTTGTGTCCGCATTGGTAGTCAACTCGAATCATTTATTTGTTTAAATTAAGCCCCTTGCCTTAATTAAAAGTTGCTCTCTGATATTTAAAAATTAATCCAACCGTGTTTAAGCCCCACATTCCTAGATTTTGTACCAAGATCTTCATACAATATTTTCTTTTTTTTTTTTCAATGCTTTTTTATTTTTGAGCGAGAACACCAGGGGGGCAAGGGGAGAGAGAGAGGAAGACAGAGAATCCCATGTAGGTTCTCCGCTGTCAGGGCAGAGCCGGACATGGGGCATGAACCGTGAAATCGTGACCCGAGCCCCAATCAAGAGTCTGACGCTTAACCGACTGTGTTGAAATCCCTACAGTATTTTCAACACAATGTTTTAAAAAACGAACCCTTACGTCAAGACACGAGGTCTTTTCAAGAGAGAGAATATGTGATCTTCGTGATAGAACCACAAACAATACGCTAACGTGTGAGTTTATGGCAGGTTTACTCAATTATCTCTAACCATTGTGGACCAATGTGTTTGTTTTATTTTCCTTGATGTCAGTGTGATATCAAACGCCCAAGGAGTGCTGGGGAGAGTCACAAGAATATAGACTCGTCGAGAATGCACGCACAAATGTGCATGGATGGACACAAAAGGCAGGCTGGTGCCACTGCCCTCATTGAAGAACCACAGGGACGTGGCCGAGCGAGGTGAAATGTTCGCACTGTGTCTGCCGTGCAGAGCCGGCCCTCTGTCCAAGAGCAGTTCCAGAGCTCAGATCCGGGTGATTCGACAGGATGCGATGGGGCCTGGATCCAAGTAGCTTTTCCAAGGAGTCTGACTCTGTGCTCTAGGTGCTTAATGCGTGCTTACTCCTTTACGGCAAGACGGTGTCTCCAGAGGTTTCTACGTCCTCTGCCTGAAGGGATCATCTCTGCCATCACGTCAGCCTTTACAGCCCAGTGTCCAAGGTTGGAATCCAATGCCACCTTCCCTTGGAGACCTACCTCAGTCCCCACTTAAAATGGATTTCACCTTTTTTCTGGGTGCCCAAAATACAGTACCCCTCTATCGAAGCCTTATCCCTCCTTCTCTGTTACAGCTGTCTGTTGGGCAAACCAAATGGTGAGCTCCTTGAGGGGAAAGAGTATGTCTTTTCCCTCCAGATCATGACTCTGCTCTGTCCAGAGTTTATTATTTTGCATTTTGATGCCTCTGTCCAGGTGTCTCTCTGGACCCATAGATTGAAAGCTCTCTGGGCACATGGACTTCGTTTTGTGTTTGTATCCGCAGTGCTGAACAGATCATCTGTCACACTGAAGGTGCTCTGACGCCTGTTGCATGACTGGAGTTGTACAACCTATAGACAGAAGACCTAAGTGTCCGTACAGCTTTCTCAACACTCCCTAGTGCAGACGATTCCCAACCTATGAGGGTTCAGCTTGTGATTTCTTGGCTTTCCAATGGTGTGGAATTGATACGTATTCAGTAGAAACCATACTTTGAATTTGGATCTTTTCCTGGCCTAGCGGTACAGTCCTCTCTCCTGAGCCGGGCAGTGGCCTCGGCTCCCAGGCCACTGTGCGATCACGAGGGTCAACAATGGATCCGGTCCCGTCATTTGGCGCTCGCACGGCCCTTCTGTTTTTCACTTTTCGGCACAGTAGTCAATGAATTGCATAGATATTGAACGCTTCATTATCGAATAGGCTTTGTGTTAGATGCTCTCACCAAACTGTAGGCTCATGGGAGTGTCCTGAGCACCTTTAAGGTCGTCTGGCCTGAGCTGTGATGTTTGGTTGGTTAGACGTGTTCAATGCGTTTTCCACTTAGGATATTTCCACCTTACGATGGGTGTGTCAGGAAGTAACCTCATTGTAAGTCAAGGAAGATCTGGATACACAACTTTCTTGTGGTTTGCACTTAGTCCCTTCCTATTCTTTTTTAGTCCGATGAAAACTGGCTCCTTCCCTTACCTGTAACTGTTTCATTGTAACTGTTCTTGCTTGTTCTGCGAACTTCCTAAGCGCCTGTATTCCAAAGGGCATTTTTCAGGATGTACCTTATTCAGTCCTCCCCAAACATCTGGCACCGGCGATGGTTCCCTTGCACTGGAATTCTCTCCGCGACCTTGGTGTCCACGGTGCGACACTCTTCTGTTTTCCTTCCTTTCACAGAACCTTGCGTGTCCAGCTAATATTGGTGCCCCCGGCCTCCTGGGCCCCTTCCTCTCCCTCAGCAGCCCTACCCTAACCATGGCTCCCATATCCCTCTACGTTGGAACGAGCCCCAGATTTTCATCTCTAGCAAAAACCAGTTCACCAAGCTCTGGATCGTCATTCCCCCAGACATACCAGACATCTCCAAGGGGATGCACTGTAGTCCCTTTAAGTCAGTAGTGCCATCATCTTCCCACCAAAATTGGTACCCGCTCACCACTCCTCATCATCCTCATTATATTCCGGGAGCATCTGTGGCTGTTTTGCTCATTGCTTTACCTCCCGTTCACCTCCACATCACCACTGGTCGTAGCTTTCTGAAATATTTGCTCTGTAAACTGCCATCCTGTCAGTCTCATCCAAGACCCCCACGCACACAGTCTGAACCGGGCACAGACACATAAGACCTCTGACCTCGGGCTCCGGGCTCCAGCCTTACCAAACTGCTTGTGCTTCCGGAAGACCTTCGAACCTGCCGCCCCTGCTGACCACCTGGTAGTTCTCCTGATCTTCTGAGACTCACCTCAGCTGCCTCATTCCGTGAAGGCTTTCCTGCCCCTCACCTGCAGACCTGACAATGCCTTCCTTTCTGCTTCCCATTCTGTTTGGACATCACTCCCATGTCATGGTCCTTACGTTGTTTGGCACCCCCCTGGGTTTCCCGTCTTTCTTGTCAACTGGGCTGCGAACCCCTCAATGGCACAGTCACCTGCAGATCCCATTTTAGGAGGTCACCTACTGTCACTCGTCTTTCCTTAACAATCAGGTGCATTTTGAGGCAAGGGGACAAAGGAAAGATGGGAGTGTAGAGCCCTGCTATTCTGTCCCCCGCCCAACCCGATACACTGTGCTGTTACCTTGGACAATCCAATGGCCGATCCATTGGAGTAAGAAATGTAATTCAGCTGAATTCATCACGGGGCCCCTCGCTGTTGACTTTAGGGTTGCCGTGAAAAGAGAGATGTAGTTTTCTACGCCGATCTGTTTTTTAAGTCTTTGCAGTTATTAGGCTAGAAGCTCTTTCAGCCTTCCTTCATGCTGAGTTAGAGGCAAAAGACGAGAAACCCAGAGAATCAGCACCTCCTAAGGCCTTCACCATATTTATTCACACCCACAGAGCCCTAAGTCCAAACCTTTAAAGGCCCAGCCATAAACTCACACAAACGCACCCTTTCTCCTCTGTGCTCTTGTTACGTCGCCACTTAGGCAGCTATCGCTGTGAATTTGCCCATGTTCCTTGTCTGAGGGTTTCCAACATTCCATCCGTATTTCCTTTTTTATTCTTATTGCCAGGTGGGAGCAAGTGCAGCTATCTCCATTCCTCACAAAATCACCAGCCTGAAGCAGGACAAAGACCGCACTCCAGGAGAAGCAGATGGAAATCTAACAGGTCCCAAGTCAGCCATAAAACCCGAGTTTGGTGTCATGAGGTAGGATGGTACCAGGAGATGATGCTAAGTACGGACCCGATACAACAAAGAGGTACGCAGTGTGTGCTCGGCATCTCCCATACCTTGGCAGTGACCCCACGTGGCTTGACTTTCCAGGAATGCCGCTGCTGTGCCAGTTACTGGTGAGCATTCAGGCCAGGCGCAGGGTTGAATGCAGCTCTGGGAAACATGGCCCTGCCGTCCAGCACGCCCACGGCCTCACGCTCAGGCATGGCCTGCCCTTGTTTGGTAAGATAAAAGAAATGTATAACACGTTCTCCCTGACTTTCAGGGATGCCCAGGGCATTTTTCTAATAACAGCAGCAACTTCTATTACGCTTTTATTCTTGATTAATCATTTCTCGATGTAGCCTTGTGGGCTTAAGGGCCAGTGAGGGAGAAATTGGGCTGGGGGGGGGGGGGCAGGGGTGAGGGAGATTACTCCAGACAAGAGGCATTGCTGTAAACCTTGCAGCAAAATTATCTTTGCGAACTGAAAGGCGCCTGAGTTTTATCCAAGTGAAAAGCTGGCCAGTGACTATGATTTCAAATGATCGCTGTCTATACGTCCAATGCACGGACACAAGGGTCTTTGGTTTTTGTTTGTTTGTTTGTGTGTTGCAATAACCTAGGGAACATATGCAAATTGAAGCGATTCTGTGTAGTCTGAAGTGCAAGCTCACTGAATAATTGGTCTAGAAGTACACAATGTGGTTGTAAGACCGTTATTTACCAGTAAACAGTACACAACATTGAGACAGACTTCAGGGGTGCAGGAAATATGTAGGTTAAATAATAAAAGAGCAAAAACCCTAGAAACAGCTAACGCTTGCTAGAAATCAAGGATTTTTTTTTTTTTTTTTTGAGATAGGGAGAAGATATTAGGAAAAGTGGATTAACACTTTCCTTGTGGTTGTACACGGATAGCGTAAGGTCTACACTACAGAGCAGAGTTTCTCAGTGTGGACTTGGGAAACTTTCTGTTCTTTGCTTCTTTTAAGATGTCGCGCTGCCCTGTCCCTGGCTGTGGAGTCTGACATACGTCCCTGATCTGCTCAAAAGGCTCGATATCTAATTTCCACGTCTGCGCCTTGCAGAAGCCAGTGGAAATTAAGCAGTGATGGATTATCCCACCCAAATCACATCTCACCTAGGGAAGATGTATTGAGAACACACGCTTTTCTTCTTTTAACACCTTTTCTTCAGAGGACCTGACTCCCTCCCTGTAAGGGGGGGGGGGGATCACAATGGAGACATGCCCCGTAGTCAAACTGTAGCTGTGGCGGGTGCTGGGGTGGGGAGAGAAGCAGGACAGCTACAGTGGTAGGGTTTACTGGGTTACCCCTCAGGAGTCATCCTCTGCCTGCACACACTTCACTGAGGGGATTCTGGAAGTGAGGTTCTTGGGTCACTCTACTATGAGATGCAACAACTGTCTGCAGCACACCTTGGAAGGTTCTAGAAGTACCTGCTGAGATGGCAAATGTGGGGGTCCACCTCATTGGACCTCCTCTCAATAGACCAACATGAACTCATTCCCCACTGACAACCACCAATCCCTACCCCCTTGGAACGGAGAAGCCTCTCTACTTCCAAACCCCTTGGTGCCATTGTCCTTGCTTCAGTCCCTACTAACCTAGACACAGGCAAAAGACAGGCCCCAGAGTGACGCTGCAAGATGGCGATCCATCGCGAGGCACCGATGAAAATCCGTGTTGTCCTGATGACCTAGTTCATGCCTTCGATATGCCCTTGCAAGTGGTAGGAGCTTTCTGAAGGACCACATTTTGGCCTTCATTTTTGTACCTCTGTATAAGCTGTTCTCCTTTCTGACAACCTAGTGGAGTCACTTAGCTTTTAAAGAATACTTATGGCTGGGCCACCCACCCCCCCCCCCACCCTCCTACCCCAACCGATAAAATCAGATTCTCTGTTGGGAGCAAGGCGGGGGGGAAGCTGGCAACGGTGAGCTCCCCAGATGAGTTTAACGTGCAGCTCGGGGATGAGAACTGCCAGGTCAATGGCTCTGGGAGAAGAGATAGGAACGTGCCAACGTTTAGGCAAGTTTTCACTACTTTAAGGAGCCCTACTCTGTGCAGGTTGTATGCCTGGGTTCTGGAAATACATCAATACATAGAGCACAGGTGGCCTTGTGCTTTAAAGAGGGATTCAGACAGATAAAGGGTCGTGTCTGTGTTAGCTGGTTGTGCTACGAGGCGTGCTCAGGGGGCACAGTCCAGGGACCCCGCTCTCTAGGGGAGCTGTGAAAGTTTCCTGCAAGGGTTGAAGCCTGAGTGGCTTATAGTATGAGTGGGACCTTGGCAAATGGAGAGGGGGACGCAGGATATTTCAGCAGGAGAGAAGGACAGTGCGCAGGGGTGAAGCAGCATGATTTGTTAGGAGACTAGAATGTCGTCTCCAGGACAGCAGGGTGTTCGGGTCTTCTCTGCTCGTTCTTGAGCGCCATCAGGAGCATAACAAATATTAGTGGAATGAATGAATGAAAGAATGAACGAATGAAATGAACAAATGAGTGAACGAACGAATGAATGAACGAATGAACACAGGAGCATTGCCTTCTCAAGGGCACAGGGGATGCCAGGAGAGAAGGCTGGGGAGCAAACAGGATCCCCGATGTGGATGGAATTCTGGGGCATGTGAATCACCCATAAGCCAGTTGTTCTCAGCTGGACGGAGAATAAGGATCCAGGGGCACCTGGGTGGCTCAGGTGGTTAAGAGTCGGACTTTAGGTTTCGGCTCAGGTCATGATCTCACGGTTCTTGAGTTCGAGCCTGCACTGAGCCTGCTTGGGTCTCTCTCTCTCTCTCTCTCCCTCTCTCTCTCTGCCCCTCCCCACCCTCTCTTGCTCTTAAAAAAATAAAAATAAAAAAGAGTAAGAATCCATACTCTACGAGAAAAAAATTCTCTCAGACCCTCACACAGTGGCAATAGGTACATTGAGAAAATGCATCTAGACTAAAAAGTTCCTACAAATTTCATGATTTTTAAAATGAATTTTGATTTTGATCACAACAGTTAAGTGCAAGTAATATATTTCTCCCCAACATTGACGTTTAAGAAATTTTGCCTTTATTTTTTGAAAACAAATCATGACTGAGCTCCTTCTAATAAAGGTAGATTAGAAAGTCTATCTCAGTCAATCATTTGGCATAAAATTTAGGAAGAACTCCAGGTCTACTGTGGCCCGGCTGGTGCAGGTACCCCCATCCGGGGAGTGAGATCAGCAGAGATGTGCCTCATGGTCATTGTCTCCCTTCTTTGCAAACCTTGCCACAGAACCCCAAGACCAGGGTTTTGGGGACCCAGCATCCCCCAAATCCCCATAGCTATCACCCATCCATCCTAGGTCCTGAATGTTCTAAGACTGGGGTCTCTGTTACCCTTTTTTAAGTAAACTCAACACCCAATGTGAGCCAACCTGGCACCACCCTCTTGCCTTTTGAGTTGCAAATCTCCAGCCCTTTTCTCAGTCTGTTTGCTCCCTCTCTGTCCCATGTCCCCTCCCCACAACCCCATCAAAAACCAACAAACAGCACAGACCAGTTTCTCTGCATTTTTCTTTCTCATGGAACACTCAATGGCTCATTCCGGAAGCTTGGGCAGTTCAGAGTCTAGGAATTTGTCTGCCTTTTCTGGGGCTGGAAGGATTCGGTCTTTCAGTGCCCGGAAGTGGATACCGGGCCTTTCATGAAAATATTTGCTAACATTCACCCAGCATGCTGTCCACATTCTGAAGGCATTTCATCCTTACCTCCACCCAGTGGAGGCACTGTGATGTCCCCAGTCTTCCGGAGAGGGGTAGAGAGGTTAAGGGAAACTGTGGCAAAATCAGTAGAATTTGCTGGAAAACTGGATTAAGGGATGAAGGAAAATGAAGATAATCCAGGGTGACTCCCAGATGCTGCTTCAGTCAAAGGAGAGGCCATTAATGAGCTGGGGATCCAGGGGAAGACTCTTGATTAAACCAGACCCAGCCAAAGGAGCCCTGGTGTCGCAGCGTGTCATCCCCACCCCGCTGCCTTGCCCCTGTGGCCCTGGGAGGCTCTGGCAGGAACTGCTAGTGTGTTCACACGAGGCCTTCCCTGCAGCCCCCTGGTCCGGTGCTCTCTGGTAGGACCCTCCCCGGGCTCCTCAGACCCCCTCTTGTGGAGGGACCCCAGTGGCTGGAGCCTTGCTATGTTCTTGGTCAGACAATGGAGGCTGTTCCTCTTGCCAGCCCTGCAGGCCACACTTGTCCCAGGAGCACCGGCCTCGTAGGAAAGCCTCGGCTTCCTCCTGCCCTCTCACCCCTGGGCACAGGCCTGCTCTGGAGTAGGCCCCACCGGCCCCTCGCTTCCCCAGGCCCCGGGAAGGCCTCTTGGGGCAGACTTTTATCAAAGCACGAATCATCTGGTGCGAATAGGTGACTGGGAGGAGCGGTGGGGAGACAGGCCGAGGCCCTGGGGAGGCAGGGGCGGACCCCACAGCTGGGGGGAGGGAGGCCAGGGGTGGGTGGTGGTAACATCGACAACAAACACTCGCTGCCACTCCCACTGGGTTGATCTTTCGGAGGAGAGGCAGAGGCCCCAGGCGGGAGGAGGCTTTGATGGAAGGAAGCTGGAGGAAGGAGCCCAGGCACCCCTTAACCCCTGCTTGGACGGGAGGCCTCCCAGCAGCGGTGCAGGGAGCCCGGGACACTTCCCAGCTCGCGCGCAAAAGGCGCTGGCTTCAACCTCTCTCATTTAGTCTCTGCTGCTGCCCGGGTGCCCTGGGCCTAGTGACACTGGCCGCAGCCACGTCGGTCCCCGCGGTGAGCTCAGAGGCCACGCAGGAACAGCTGGACGCGAGGTGACGCCCCCGGGACCCGGCCCTGCTCCTCAGCTCGGTGGGGGGCCCAGCGCCCCCCCCCCCCAGGCCTCCGCCTACAGTGCCCCCCTCTTCCCGCTAACCCTGTGCCCTTGCCATCTTCTTGGCTTGCCTCTCAGCAACCTTCTGGGCATCCGTGAGACCAAGAGGGGCCATTCTCTGGGGGGGGGGTGGGGAGGGGAGGCGCTGACCGCCCATCCCCCCACCCCCCAACTTGGCTGCTGCTTCTCTGTTCCCTGCCGTTTACTCCGCACACAGGATCCGAGCGATCATCTGGAGCCCATTTCAGGGTCTGCCACTACTTCCCTCCCCAGCGAGTTTAGACTGAAGGCCACACACCTTGGGGCCCCCAGCCTGCGCCAGCTGGCGCACCGCTGACTCACCCTCCTCTTCCTTCCAGCACCATCGGCCCGCTGGCGTTCCCGGAACGGCTTCAGGTCTGCCCTCTTGCCTCAGGTCCTTTGCACCAGCCATCCCCTCCCTTTCCCCGGAATCCTCACCATCCTCACCATCCGTATTCCAGGTTTCGGCTTAAATGTCACCTCCTCAGAAAGGCCTTCCGTGTCTGTCTGTCTGTCTAAAAGAGGTTCCCAGAGTTGTGCCATCATAGCACTCGGCATGAGTAGTCATGGCTCTCTCTCCTGCTTCATCTACCTAAGCTCTGCCCACCTCCTTGCTGGGTTGTGAGGACAACCTGGTGAGGACAGGACAGCACAGACAGATTCACTCTGGGTCTTTGTGACTTCCATATATATGTTTTTTGGCGTGGGCCCAAATCCAAATATTTTCCGAATTGAAGGAAACTGGGCTTCCTGGTGGAATTAGCTGCAAGGAGGAAGCCTTTAATACTTGAGTACTTCTGAGGGAGCCTCTGGAGTAAGCCCAAAACAAGCCCTAGGCCAAGACTCAAGGGCACCTCCTTGATGTTGCGAGTGACGTAAGGCCTGACCAGGGCCAGGCTGGAGAGAACAGACTGGGCCCAAGGGACGGCTCCTGCCTCTGTATTTCCTTCTGTCTCTGATTCTCCTCCTTCCTGGCAGCCTGGGCCACCTCGCGAGGCTGGCACAGGGCTTCCGGCCTTCTCCAGACCTGCGGCCTGGGCGCTGGTAAGGGCCTCCTGACCTCGTGGATTTCACTGCCCCTTCCTGCACTGTTTGTGGTGAATCTTTACCAGCAAAGGCAGGGTTGCTGGGAGTGAGAAGGGCACTCCACACAGGTTATTACAACAAACAAAGAACCACACAAGATAGGAATGCTCCCTCCAAACCTCGAGACTGTGGCCTGGGGTTGGGGGCGGGGGCAGGGCTCACAGGCTTAGCTTAGCGCTCTCAAGAGACCTCAGGATTCTGCCAGCTTGGGCCCCAGGCCCCCCTTCATGTCGCCAGGCATAACAAGCCTTGGGTTTAAACTCTGCAAACCCTGGAGAACGGCCTTCGTGCATTTTCCACACGATCTCCCCAGTTTGGAGAAAGTAACATCAGCACCTTGATCGTGAACAGCCAAAGCCCCAAAGCGAAGATCGCCCTGATCTCCCTGCTAACCGAAAAGCCTCCTCATGCCTCCTCACGCAGTCTCACAGGGCTTCCTCGTGGGGTTTGGAGCAGTTCAGTCTCGCTCCCCGGCCCAGGAGGACGCTGGGCGGGGGGCAGGCCATGGAAACGTGCTGCCAGACGCCCATGGAAAAGAGTATTTGCTCAGTGACCCTGGGACTCAGGGGCCAGGGGGGGTCAGTGATCACACCACACCATCTCAAAACGATTTCCCTGGGGTTTATTCAAGTCCATTGTTGGGAGGTACACAAGGGAAGGAGGAGAAAGAGGGGCTCCAGTTCTGCTGGGAGAGGGAGATGGACCCCACCCCCTCCACACACACACATCCATCCATCCCATTGGCCAGTGGCACCGGAAGCTCTTACACATCAGATACTCAGGGACCGGAGCCCCCTTCCCGGCTCCACCTCAGAAGGTCAGTACTTCCCATCCTGTTCCAGCCCCGCTCGTGACCCTTCTCCTCAGCTGAGTCCATCAACCCTAGACACAGGGGGGAAGGGGACAGCGTTGGGCCTCGGTCTATCCTCACGCACGTTTTGTCTCCCTCACCACTCTGCGAGTGCCGCCTCCCTCTGGCCCCCGTACTCTGGCTCTTCCTGGCCTCCCTGACACCCAGCTTCGTATCCAGATCCTCACCGGGCCAGCCCTTTTGCATTCTCTCACCAAAGCACAATGGCTCTCCCCTCTGCTTCCGCTTGCTGCTAGGAAAGAAGCTTGATCATCAGTTCCACCCCTTTCTTTCTCTTCGGGGCTTAGGGCAGACACGACCTAAAGCACTTTCTGTTTTGAGTGATGACAGAGAATTCCTAAAGGGACACTGCCACACCTGTACCCGGGTGTTGATTTTGTTTGTCCTCTAGGGCCTGTCACGCAATTCAGATTTCAGTTTAAGTAGCTTGCCATGTTTGGGGACATTTTCCTAGGGTTATTACTATCTCTCTGTCTAGATTTAAAAAACATTTTTTAAATGTTTATTTATTTATTTTGAGAGAGAGAGCACAAGCACATGAGCTAAGGAGGGGCAGAGAGCGGGAGAGAGAGAATCCCAAGCAGGCTCCACGCTGTCAGCACAGAGCCTGATGCGAGGCTCAGACTCATGAACTGTGAGATCATGACCTGAGCTGAAATCAAGAGACAGACACTTAACCGACTGAGCCACCCAGGCACACCTCTCTGTCTAGATTTTATTCTAAACCCACCTTGCCCTTAGCTAACGCATTGGTTAACTGCCAGGAATGACTCTCTAATGTGCGTGAAGTCAGTAATGCAACAGCCATGAATAAAGTCAGTAAGGGAAGACCCGTAAAATACTTGGTGGTCTGAGTTGGGAAGACTGTAAAGAATCTAGTTCAGCTCCCACATCATATAGGGAAGAAAGCTGAGCTCAGAGGAGCGTGAACATATAAAACAGTGATCCATTTATTCCTTCAGGAACACATATTTATTCAATGTCTAATCCGGCAGCTGTGATAGAAGTATAAACGATGAACCAGCTGTGGGTCTTGCTCTCCAGCAACTTAGGGTTTGATGTCTGAGGGAGAGAAGATTCTAATGAACGTCGATTAGTAGACTGTGTGGTAGGAAGCTGCGAGCACCATGAAGATGCTAACAGGACTATAATCAAGTCTAAAAATGAATAGGGAGAACTTCAAATGCCGTGAGTGGCCAAGAAGGGAAGAGCCGAGGGCAGATGGCGGTAGAAAGGGAATTTGTGGGTCTGCGTCAAACATCTACCCACAGCTAGAGGATGAAGCCAGTCCCATGCCCTGCCCTGCGCTTGGTTAGCGAAGGCTCACGAACTTGATTTAGCCCGTGTTTAGAAGGAGTGTACTGTGTGCCCTGTCATGACTAAGAGAGAGACCTGGAGGAGAGCTAAAAGGGTAAATGCACCAAATTGCCACCATGGGACTTTCCAGTTCAGCCTGACTCTAAAGAAGATAGCAACCTAAAAGACAGAAAAGGAAACTATCTTTGTTTCTTTTAATATCCTCTTGTTGTCCTTACGTCTCTATTACTATTTTCCAATTGTAAGTTGGGTTTTCCTACCAGCTTAATCATATTAATGCTTACAAAATGTGCCAGGTCAGTACACATCTTTTTTTAAAAAATGTTTATTTGTTTTTGAGAGAGAGAGAGAGAGGGAGAGAGAAAGAGGCAGAAAGAGAAAGAGACAGAGGATCCGAAAGGGGCTCTGTCCTGACAGCAGAGAGCCCCAGTGTGGGGCTCGAACTCCCGAACCATGAGATCATGACCTGAACCGAAGTCAGATGCTTAACCAACGGAGCCACCCAGGCGCCCAGTACACGTCACTTTTAAAGGCACAGCCCAGCTCTCAAAAGATGAGAATTGCATGGTACTTGGTGCTTCTCAGAGACTTGCCTGGATAATCTGGCAGAAAAAGGCCATCAGCAAGGAGCATTCACGACTCATTCCATTCTCATCCCTGGCACTGCTGGGATGACAAAAGAAGTGGAAGCCACTTCTCTAAGGGACAGAAAATGTCCATGCTTGCAGCATGCAGAGGAACCTGACCCCTACGTGCAAGAGGGCACGGTCTGCATCGTGCACACGCACGCATGCACGCACACACGCGCGAATCCTGAGAGCGGGGTTGTGCTCTGTTGCCTGACAGTTCTACACTTCACCCAGCTTCTCAGCCATCCTGGAAGCTTTTCCTCTGCCTCAGGCTGCCCAGCTACCTGACCCCACCTCCCATCCCTCCTCTGAGTCCTCCAGCTTTCTTTGATGACCTCTCTCTTCTGAACTTTCAATCTTCCTCATTGGCTCCTTTTCCACATCCTTTAAACATGCCAAAGACCCCCTACTCTGAGAAACTTTCTTCTCAAGTTACTGATCCGTCTCATGCCCTCTCTTTATGGCCAATGTCATTTTTGAGAAGGCTACGTTCAATGTGCCCGCTAGCCCCTCTGCTGCCTTGCCTCCACCCCTGCGTTTCACTTCTGCCGCGACCACCTCATTGAATGGCTCTCTCATACTCATGTTGCTCTTGGGATGTGGATGGCCTCCAAGTGTTGGTCTGGACATCCACTATTCGCTTTCTGTGGATAATCCTCTGCACCTCTGGCTGATGACTCCCAGATGCAAGTTTCTGATCTTGACCCAAACCCTGGGGTACAGAGACTGTATTTCCAACGACTCCACCTGCAACCAGTCCCCCTGGCCATCCCTTGATAACCTTAAACTCAACATGCCCCAGATGGACTCATCCTCGTCCTCCTCAAGCCTCCCTCTTTCCCACTCTGTGTGACAATTTATGTCATCACCGTGCATCCATCTACCAGGCAGCCTTCGAGCTAGAAGCTCAGGATTCTTTCAGATGCCTTCTTCTCTGTCATGTTTCACATCTAACTGCTTCCTGATCATCTGTAAAATTGGTTCCCTCTTGTCATTCCATCCCATATCCTCTATGTCCAGCTCGCCCACCCACATACTTTGTCTTGGCTGGCCCCCAAATCTGTGAACGACAGAGATTTTAGGCAAGAGCCCAGCCCCCTCCTCATTGTTTTCAGTTCTCTGCTTCCTGATTCCTGCCCTGTGACCCCACTTGCTTTTCCATTTCTGGCCGCTTAGGCTTCATTTGTTTTAGATTTCCATGTAATTTCCCATTATGATCCTCCACCTGGCTTATACCTCTGGTTTGAGTTTAAGGTCATACCCCTGTCTCTTGGAGGAACATCCTAGTCCATTCCTACTCTTGCGAACCCAACTGGCCAGGCCAGCCCCAAGGCTCCTACCTCTGCCTCCACAGTGATGTGATTATATATGTACCTGTTTCCCACACTGGACTTTAAGTTCCTTGAGGACAAGGACTTAATTTACCTGCCTTTGAATTCCATTTCAGGCACAGTGTAGGATTATTAAAATGGAAAGAGCGTGGCACACACAGGAAATGTTTAGAAAGGATTCAAGGCAATACATGTCCTGTAGGAATACAGAGGGAGGGAGGGACTGTTGTGGACTGAATCAGTACAGGAAGCTGAACCCCAAACTGAACACAGATGTTGTAATTACATGCCCTAAAAACAGGAAAGTGTTGGTTACTCCGATGAAGCCTATCTTTTCATTCCTTCCAGTGCCCTGAATTCTTCACTTACTCTGTTACCTTTTCTTAACACAGCTGGGATGGCTACTGCCTAAAACACCAAGAAGAGCTGTCCAGGATGTCCTGAGAAGCATGGTGCAGCCAACATGAAGTCATGGGCCAACAACCTCTCTGTGTGTCAGGGCCAGGAGTTTGGGAGGCCCTCTTCTGTTTACTTGGACCAAGGGAAACTTGGAGCTCTCCTTGGCCCCAGAGTAGCTCCGGAATCAGAAGTGTTCATCATTCCTATGAGCACATATCCAGGGGGTGTTTGATCATGAGTTCTCCCTAGAGCCAACTCTCCAGCCAAGTGTGAACAGTCCTTGTATAATCCTGGCTGTTGCTCAAGGGCCCTGTTAGGTTTTTCCAAAGAAGTATCCTAGGGCTTCTCATTGGTTTCTCCATTTATTGCTTCCTGTCATGCTATCATGTGATTGGAATACCGCTGTCCTTAAGGCTGTGTCCCTTTGGTACCATGAGCTCAATTCTGTTCCCTGTCTTCCTGGCCTCAGCCCCAGCCAACCCTCTTGGCTGAGAGATCAGTGGAACTGTATTGCAGCATCTGCCCGAATTGTGGTTTCTCCTAAGATCTTCCTCTAGGCTGTTCATCACAAACACAAGATTTGTGTGTGCAGTTCACACTCCATTATTAGTTCTCTGGAGGGCACTATTTGGATCCACCTCATACTGAAGGAAAACCCAGCTCCTAAGAAGGATTTGGGCTGTGCTAGCAATATTTTCAGGATTAGTGTTGAGAGCCTGTCCCCTTTAATCTTTCCTCTCCTTTGGCCACTCACTCTTACCTCCTTGCCCTCCCAGATGTTCCAGAGTTACTGCCAGAGATGACTTACTATTCACTGTGAAGCTGTGTAAGCATGGAGAAACTTGGCCAATCTAATAAGGTGGTGCCCAAGAGAAAGTGTGTCTTAACCCCTGACCCCCTCCAGCATAGGTGTCTCCCTTAGAAGATGCTTGTGTCCTCAGGATTTCACTGACTTCTTAAGCTTGCCACAGGTATATTTTTAGTCCAGGCAACCCTATAGTTGCTCAATGGTCTTATTCATGGTCGGCTTGTAAGCTATCACAAAGACCTTCTTCTGGTTTCCTTGGTTCCTGGAAAGCCTTGGTGAACTCTGTGCAAAAGTAATTTGGTCATATCATAGCATATTAATATGCACGTTCAGACATACAGAACCAAAAATCCAAGTCATAATACGGTCACTCATCCTTTGGGATTTCCAAACCCAAATGAAGGCCCTGAGCCTCAGGGATACACAGAAAGAAACAATGGAATGAACAAATATACAAACAAATAAATAAAGGAAAATATTCTAAGATTCTAGAAAGCTGCTGTTTGTTTTACCTATTGAGGCACATCCACGTAAATGCCTTCTCTTCTTGCCTGATCCAACCTTGTCTCCAGCAACAGATAGATGGTAGATGGATAGACAGATCCAAGGGAAATAACTATCACTCTCCATAAAGTAGTTCATCACACTGTGAAGAAGAGCCTTGTTTTACCACACACATAGAATGGCCTGGAATTTCTACCATCTATGTTGATAAAGTCACCAACTATCACCTCGTATAAATCATGGGATCCATCAGTCCCTTGGCAAATCTTTCCAAGTGTGATTTATATACAGTGTCATCGATGTGGCCTCAGGATTGCTGATATTTTTAAACCAATCCAGCCTTGGTCACCTTGAAGAAT
Source organism: Puma concolor (assembly GCF_028749965.1). Taxonomy (NCBI): domain Eukaryota; kingdom Metazoa; phylum Chordata; class Mammalia; order Carnivora; family Felidae; genus Puma; species Puma concolor. Next base: position 13,900,406 of record NC_141677.1, read on the forward strand.
GCTTTTAATTTTTTTCCAGCTGTTGGGCTGTAGGGTCCATCCTGACCCTTCCTCTCCAGTCCCTGGGCTCTGAGCTGCCTGCTCGGTCTGGTTGGGACTGAGAACCATTGGGACAGGGTACCATTCATCATTCTGGTGTGGCGCAGGTCAGCTGACCCTTCACTCCCTCTTGCTTCCATGTTGCCTTCTAGTTTCAGAGAGGGGCTCCCCTGAGAATCAGCCTTATGCCGTCTGCACATGGTGGGGCCTAGAAATCTTGACAAAGCACTTTCTATCAACCACCGCGAGGGAGTAAAAATAACAATAATAAATAGCACCTCTGAGTCAGCCATTAACCTCTGCTGATGCCACCTCCGTGTCCGCTGTCACATGTTAATGGTGTCACCTGGAATCCCTGATGCCGTGCATTGCGTTGCTTAGCGTGCTTTCGGGTCAGACCTCAGTGCTCTGGATTTTTTGAATCTCTGGGCTGAGTTTGTCTTGGGAAACCTCCCCACCTCCCTGAGGCCCCAGGATGCAGCCCTGCAAGGGACTGTCTGCAAAGGTGAATGGGCTATTTCTCCAACCTGAGCCCCTCTCTTCCACCAGCCCTTGAGCTCGCTCTGCTAGACTCTCAAGGCTTATCGTGACGTTCTTCCCTGTCTGTGGACTTTCCCTGGCCATGGCCATGAGTGCGTGCCAGAGACTTGCCTGCAAGTGGTGGTGGCAAAGTCTTCCTCCCCACGTGGCCTGTCACTTTGGTGAGTTGAGGAGCACTGGCCAAACCAAACCGAGACCTCCTCTGCAGCTTCCGGTCAAAACTGCCACTCCATTCCAGAGTATAATTTCATTATTTAGCTTCTGGGCTTTCTCTGGCTCTAGAATCTATCCTGAAACATAAATGGAGAAAGGAACAGCCCCACGCCTCTCTGGAATGCCACGTACTTGTCAACCTCCGGGTTGAGAGGTCCTCGAAACATTTCTCCACTCATTTTATTAATTATGTGTCATGCAGTATTTGGTCACCTAGTGTGAGCCTGGCCCCTGGGCACCCCCACTGGGGACGTACTACACTGGAAGATGCAGACATACCAGAGTGTGAGTGTCACTGTGGGAGCAGAGCATGGCGGTCCCCTGAGGAGGAGGGGGAGAACTTCTTCACAAAGGTGGTGACGTTCCATGGGGCTCTTCAAGCGGGACTCAGCATTTAACAATGAGAGGTCAGTGGCTGTCCTGGCAGACGGAGGGTGGGCTGGCACAGGGCCCCGAGGGCTCTGACACACATCGGCAGGATGTGGAGGTCAGTGCGACCAACTCGCATCTGATGGGTTTGACCAGCAGTGAGGGAATCTGAGGCCACTGTTAGGTCCTCATGTGCACACCAAGGAATTTAGACGTTGTCCCAGGGATGACCGAGAGTCACTGAAGGTGTTGAAACAGAGCAGGGTATGAAGTATGGTTCAGAGAGGCCAAGACAACGGCAGGGAGACAAGTCCTGATGGTCCTGGCCAGAGAGAGTGGGGAGGCTGGCTTTGTGGGGACACAGAAGGGGACATTTCTGTGACAGGGCCAACCAAGCCTAGACCCTTGCTGGGTATAGTGAGAGAAAATGACGAAAGTATTGGGAATCACGTGGAGGTTTTGAAGCTGAGAGACCGGAATCAGGAGGCAAGGCGGGACGAGGACGGGGGTGGGGCAAGGATGGGACAGAAGTCAGACTGGCGGCTTCTGGAACATGAGGAAGGAGAGGCGGCGAGTATGGATGAGTCCTTCGTGAAGTTTAGTGGTGAGGAAAGGGAGAATCTGAGCGCTAAAGGGTTTTTCTAAAGTAGGGGAAAGAGCATTTTTGTGAGGAGAGGGGAAGATACGGTGGGGAAGGGGAGATTGTAGCGAGTAGCAGACCTGCCATTTATTGAGTGGGTCCTGGGAGTTGTCCTTGCAGCGTCATACGCTGAACACGCATATGGCATGTCAGCGTCACATCAACCTGGTAAGATCATGCCCACTTTTCCAAATGAGGAAACCACCCACCGGGGGATTCCGGGGACTGGCTGAGCAGTGGAACAAGAGAGAATGGTGTGGTGGGGGGAGGTGCTTGAGGGCCGAGGAAGGTCTACCTTTTAGCTTTGGGACCTGGAGTTGTCCACCTGTTCTGGCTGGTGCCAAAGACCAGACGCGAGGGATGGGGCTCGATGCTTCGTTCCCATGAGCCTTGTGGCTATCTAGAACGAGCCAGCTGCAGATGCCCTCCACGGGGGTGGCTGCAGGTGACGATAATGCAGAGCCTTCTCTCTCTGCTTTTCCTCTTCTCAGACCTCTCTGAACATCATAGTCAGAAGTCTGTGTTTCCCACAGAGCCTGGTGTGTGCCAGAAATACCCCGTGTGCCTGTTGCCTTTGCTTTTCACCACCGTAGCTGGAAGAGTCCATTTTGCCTTCTGCCCCCCCCCCCCCGTCTTCGTGAAACATTTATGAACTTCACAGGAGAGCTACAGCCCACATTTTGCCTCAAAGATTTCTTTGTTTTCTCCCAGTTACCAGGTTGAACCCTAAGCTGATGTTTAATTTATCTGTGGTAATGAGGGATGGGGAACAGCCTTGCGTAATTAAAGTCCGAAGATAAGCCAAGGCCCGTTTCACCCAGAATTCGTACATCCTTCCCCACCAAGTTTCTATGCCTGTGTTGCTAACAAATAGCAACCTGACTAATCTGAGTTTCGCCAGTTCTTTATGTGGTGTGTCTTCCCTTGTGTCACTGGTTGTGATGAAGCCTTTCAGTCAGTCCCAGGGACCCGAGCACTTCCTGGGTCTTTCAAGATAAGGGTGTCTTGGGCTTGGGCGGCCATCTTACCAGAGGGCAGTAAATCGAAGCTCGTACCTCCTGCTCACATAGCTTTTTGCTGACGCCGGACAAACACACCTTCAGTCTACAAACAACTTCTAGTGGACTTACTGAATGAATAAATAAGTTTCTAAGCCATCTATAAATGAAATTTCTGGACAACTCATCCACCGTGAAAGACAATTACTATAAAGATTTCTGTGAAGATATGGGAGCCCGCTACTCTCAATCTCCCTTCTATTTACGATTTGATAATCGAAGACCCGATAGTCCGATAGGTGAGATTTTTAGGGACGATTAACCAAAACAAAGATGGAATTTATCTGGGATTACATATAAAATTGTATGCTTAGGTTTTTTCTTTTTAACACCTTCCCAAGTACAGAAGTACTATGATGTAGACTCACAGTGAATTTAAACTATCATATAGTCAATTCACATTATCCATAAGGAACATTAAGCCCAATCAGGATCAAAGACTTGCCTAAAGTCTTAGTTAAAGATTGTTCAGAACCAAGATCCATTCAGAGGATCTTACATTTAAAAGAGGGCAAATTACAGGTGTACCTGGATGGCTCAGTAGGTAGGTTAAGTGTCTGACTCTTGGTTTGGCTCAGGTCATGATTTCAGGGTCGTGAAATAGAGCCCCATGTCAGGCTCTGTGCTGAGTGTGGGATTTTCTCTCTCCCTCTCTCCCTCCCCTCACTCTCGCATAAACTTAAAAAAAAAATTTAAAGAGGGTTTATTACCGAGAAACCTAAAGGCAATTACTTGAAAGAGGTTTAGTGAGAACTTGTGGAAACTGACAAATCCTTGATTAATTTCCCTGACTACCTCCATGGGGCCTTCTGGACTCCTCTCTTTGCTTCCAGGAGCCTCCTTTATGTCCTCTGAAGATTGGCTTTTCTGCTCTCCCCTGATCATCCCAAAAGACAGAGTTTCTTCCATGTCACCATGACCTTCCAGCTTGGATCCTCCAGCTGGGCAAGGATCTCCTTGACCCAGCTTGGATAGGATGCCCATCGCTGGCCCATGACCCTGGTAAGGAGTGAGGTATCCCTCAAGGACCTGACAAAGGCTGATTCCCTAAGAGTGGGGTAGAGTTGGGAGAACACGAGTGGCCTCACTGGTGCCCCCAGGAAGGCTCACGCAGGTCAGAGCCTGACTGTCTGACCCCAGACCAACATTCAGTGGATGACCAGAAGGGTTGGGTGAAGTCAGACACAACTGCCATTGAATGTAAGGGGTGTTCCAAAGTTGAGTGCGATCACAAGCAAGGAAGGGGGTGATAGCCTTGTTCGATCCCTCCCTGGCCGGGTGCCATCCAAAGGTGTACAGTTGACAGATTTTAAGAATAATCCAGGGATGCCTGGGTGGCTCAGTCGGTTAAGCATCTGACTTCGGCTCAGGTCATGATCTCACGGTTCCTGAGTTCAAGCCCCACATCGGGGTCTGAGCTGACAGCTCAGCCTGGAGCCTGGAGCCTGCTTCGGATTCTGTGTCTCCCTCTCTCTCTGCCCCTCCCCTCTTGCGCGCGCTCTCTCTCTCTCTCTCTCTCCCCCCCCTCTTAAAAATAAATAAACATTAAAAAATAAAAAAGAATAATCCTGAGTCAACTCAGAGCACAGCCAGGAAATATGACAGTGTTGGTAAGTGGCTCTAAAATTCTGTCGCAGAAGAAATGACCGGAGGGACTTGGTACGTGTAGCCTGGAAGAAGGAAGATTTAAGAGAGATGCATTTCTTTTGTCCAAATATTTGAAGGGCTGGCTTCAGATTTGAAAGTATTCTGTCTGTGTATGTTTGCAGAGGTTCAGAACTAGTACCGATGGGTAAAAATTAAAAGGAGGTGGACTTTGGCTTAAAATGAGGGTCAACATTCTTCCCAATAGAGTTTTCTAGAAATAGGCTGTCCTGTCATGCTCTAGAAGAGATGGGATGATCGCCTGTAAGAAAAACTGTAGAAGAGCTCCTAATGGGAATTAAGAGACGTGTAAAATTTATTCCAGTTCTGGAATTCTTTGACCCTGCTGCAGCCACATCCGGTTGGCTGGAATCATCGCTGTCACAGGAGCGAAGGCCACCGTGTGTGGTCAATTGGATGGGAGGTATCAGCCGATGCCAAGTGGCCGCAACCCTGGGGAACGGCAGGTTGCCCTGCTCTCCCTTTGGATCCTTTCTATTCTGGGCCTTCTCAGATCTGTTTGCGACAAGCCTCCTCCTGCTGAGATGCTCTGAGGCATTCATGCCTCCCGACCACCCGCGGGGTCACCATCTGCAGGAGTGGCCGGGGGGGATGGGGGGTGTGCCGTTTGCCCATGGAGTGCCCAAGATACAAAATCGACATCGAGGGGAGTGCTTCCAACGTGGCTCGTTTGCTTGTAGAGATCGGAAGCCCGTTCGGAGCAGCAGGTTTTAGAAAGAATAAGGGAAAAGTGTAAAGGGATGCATTTCAAGGATACGAAGCGGTATGGCAGCCAACCAAGAAAAGCTGAGCACCAGGACTCAGGGAAGGCAGAGCTTCAAGACAGTGGGACCACCACAGCAAGAGGTGCCCCCGTCTACACTAGCACACGGCCGATGGTCCGACCGTGCCGCGGCTCTGCACCTAGGGGCTTGAGGAAATGGACCCAGTCATCCAACACAGAGATAACCGGGGCCCCGAGCAACCCAGCACACGGTGCACTCAACCCGTCCCTCCTAAGGTGGAGTTCATACTTCTTTGGTTTAATCTCTCTCCTCTTCCTATGTGGTGCCTTTCTCTGCATATCTACGAAGTAATATTACTCCCCGTGGATTCCACCATCCCCAAATACTAGGTCAATGTGCCTGCTAGGCCAGGTGCCCTTCCGTATACAATCCCAGAGAGTTGGGACAAGGAGATTGACTATCTGGCCTCGATCACTCCTTCTAATTAACTCATTCGTTAGTACATTTAACAAATAATTATCAAGGGCTTAATTATCAGAATAGCTCTCTGCGAGAAGCAAACAGGTATCATCTATGGTTTATATCCTCAGGCGGCTTGTACTCTATCTGGGAAAGCAAGACATCCGCCCTTAAGCAAATAAATACAATTTCAGGTAATTCCTATGATCTCAGAACTGGGTGGGTTGAACCAGCCTTGTGCTAAAAGAAATGGTGTCCAACTAATTCAGCACGGCATGCCAGCTAAGTGAAACCCTGTGTCTTCATTCAGCACCGACAGAATCACTGTCTTTTCGCAGCACTTACCTGTAGAAACTCTGAAGTCTTCTGCAACTTATTGCACTGAGTCCAAATCATCAACTTGCAGAATAAAGATCGAGCTCCAGAAGAGATAGTGTGCAATCTGGGTAACAGGTGCTGAGCAAGGACAGCCTCTTCTCAAGTTCTCCATGCTGCCTGCTGTTTCTAGGGAACGATCTTACCATCCTCGTCGGCTAGAACAGGACTCAATGTAAGATTGTCGAAGATCGTCATCGGCCACAGGACACGGAAGCTTCAAGACTGAACTTCGCCTAGACCCTCAGAACTATAGAAAAATGAAGCTCCTACGTGGAATATTTTTTTAAGTTTATTTATTTATTGAGAGAGAGAGTGCACGCACATGCATGAGTCAGGGAGAGGCAGAGAGAATCTCAAGCACTGTCAGCAAGGGGCCCGAGGAGGGGCTCGAACTCACAAACCGTGAGATTGTGTAGGTGGAATATTTTTAAATAAAAAAGTTACAGGTAGGGGCGCCTGGGTGGCGCGGTCGGTTAAGCATCCGACTTCAGCCAGGTCACGATCTCGCGGTCCGTGAGTTCGAGCCCCGCGTCAGGCTCTGGGCTGATGGCTCAGAGCCTGGAGCCTGTTTCCGATTCTGTGTCTCCCTCTCTCTCTGCCCCTCCCCCATTCATGCTCTGTCTCTCTCTGTCCCAAAAATAAATAAACGTTGAAAAAAAAATTTAAAAAAGTTACAGGTACATTTTTGTTGTTTCCATTGTTTTTTTTTTTTTGTGTGTGTGTGTTTTTAGAAATGGGATTGCAAAAGGCACTTGTCTTGGCCCCTTGGAACAGAACTCTTGTGTCCCCACTCTTGCTTCCCATCCCCCTTTCCCCTGGTCTAGCTTGGCTGGCCAGCCAGCTCAACCACCATGCCTGGCCTCTGCCTTCTGCAAAGTGGCCACTTACTAAGTGGCATCCTCCTCCCCCCACCCTCAGCTCATAGTCAGCAAGCACTGGTTGAGGCTTGCTCTGAGCAGGGCTGAGGCTGAATGTCATGGGGTATCCAAAACTAATAGCAACTCTACCCTCCAGGAGCTTGAGGGGGAGAAATATGACATACAGAACAGCTTTAACACAAGGCAAACTCATGCTGGAATTTGGATTGAAATTACACGAAACATATCGACTTGAGAATTGATATCTTTCAAAGGAGAAAAAAGTAGGAGATCTAGATAAAAATGTGGCTGTTCGATATGAAGATACAATTCATACTAAAGGAAACCCAAATCCAAGGTAACAGTCACATGAGAAATAAAAGAAATAGCAATGAAGACAATAACGAGATCCCACATTTCATCCATAAGATTGGGAGAAAATACGAAATTGAATAATGCCAATTATTGTTGAAAGTTGAATAAATAGGAACTTTCTCTCTCTCTCTTTTTTTAAGATTTTATTTTTAAGCAATCTCTACACCCAACGTGGGGCTCGAACTCACAGCCCTGAGATCAAGCGTTGCATGCTTCACTGAATTAGCCAGCCAGACGTCTCGAGATAGAGAAACTTTCATGAAATGGGTGCAGACAATCCCAGGAAGAGTCTGGCAGCATTTATTGAGTCCCATAACTGGGCAAATAACCCAGATAAATTCTGATTATAATAGAATGTGTTCAAGGATATTTGTCCCAGTGTTATTTGTGGTAGTGATGAGTGGAGGCTATACAAGTTTCTAGCACAAGGAGGGTTGATATGGGCATTTGATGTGGCAATCAGAATAATAAAATGGGTGCACACTCAGCCTAGTTGGAGCTTAATAAGGTAGTACTGATTAACGACAGTAAGAAGCAAATTGGGATATATAGTGTAGTGTCATTTACATACATTCAAAACATGTTTACAAAATGACCACATCCCCAGCAGCCACAAAAGTGCCCAACACAAGGTAGGTTTTCCATAAGTTGTTATTTTGTGGTCATTATTAAATATATCTACTAGGTAGCACTATACATTTTTCAATGGTACAAACAAAATGAGATCTATAATGACATTTATGTAAATTAAGGGTACGTGAGCATAAACACAAAAAATCGCGTATTTTTAAGGGCATACACAAATCTAAAAACATATTTCAGGGCATGATTCTTGTGGATGTAGTCATTCAATATTAGAATGAAAGTCCCTGGAGTGAAACAAAATTAATTCATAAATCTCTGTTGTACCCAAGGTCAAATACCCTCAACAACACCCACTATGTTCTAGCTTTATATTCACCAAGCAGCATTCTGAAGTCTGAGAGTTTCTCAGATACCTGGTTGACAGAAAAGGCAGAAGGAGGGCTTTCCCAAAAGCAACTATGTGAATATTCCATTTATTAGAAAGCGTCTGAGCAGCTCTGAGCAACATAAATTCATATATTGGCATCAGTCTCTTGTGATCCGAGTTATGCAGATCAGTATCCCAAAGCTTAGATGTTTCCTGGTTCCTCTGTCTCCCTAAAGCAATGGTCAAATATAGATTTCGGTTCGATTTTGTGTGTTTATTTGGAAAGAATACTTCGTAGGTAGTTCTGTGTACTTCTCAGTGCTCCACATCAGGGGCACATCATGTCTGCTGGAGGCATGGGGAGTGAAATGACACGATGTTTGGGATTCGGGGTAAAATATTTCAGCAAAGGAAATATGAATGTAGTGCTACAGAATCTTGATTGAATCTGTTGAGGCTTGTTGGTAGGTATGCGGGGGACTCATAGTATCCTATGTGTGTATGTGAAATTTTTAGAGACAGAGAGAGAGAGAGAGAGAGAGAGAGAGAGAGAGAGGAGTCCTCTTGCCTAATAAAATTGGCAATCTCCCACCTTCTGACCCCTCTTTTCCTATCCAGGCAGTTGCAATATTAGCTCACACTTACCATTTTGGTGTTCACATTCCCTTCAATTCTTAACCCCAGAGATGGCTCTTACTTTCTTGGAAGTCAGATGATGACTAAAAGGATGTTCTAGGTTTTCAGCACTGCTAGGTATTTTGTAGCAGGAGACAGTTCAGATAATGTAATCTGCACCCCCCCACACTCTTTTTTTGAAATGGAAGTTTTTATTTGTGCTTTCAAAATAGCTTTAGTGGTTTTTCTAATATACAGGGAGACATTCTATACGGTGGTTATCTTCTTATCAAATATCTTGCAGATACATACTATAAATGAATGATAGTAACCCCTGTCCTAGAAAAAAAAAAATCCAAGTACATTTCCTCCCTTAATAATCTTTATATAAACAGGCTAACACAGCGATTTTTTTTTTTTTGGCATTACCTAGTATTTTGTTTTAATTTTACCTCAAGAGCAGTGAGTGTAAAACACTTAGCTGAGTAAGGTCCTAAGACTGCATAATATTCACCTGCATTGAGTCTAAAAGGTTACAAAGTATATATCATTTTATCCTCAGCACAGCCATACAGCACAGCAGGTATTGCCATCATATATTTACAGATGGAAAGACCGAAGCCCGCAGAGACAAGGGAAAGCAGCAAGACTCACCCACTAAATGCCAGGGCCAGGATTGGGGTCCTCAGTCTTCCACCACCCCACAGCATTTGTCCTCCAAAAAGCCAAGCTGTCTTCTCACAGTGATTATTAGTGTATTTATGTGCAGAGTCTAAAGCGGCTAAAAGAAAAAAAAAAAATAAAAGGATACCAATAACTTCAAAACCCAAAAAGTGGAGTGGACCCTCCTGTTGTAGACCAAAACAATGAAAATAAAAGTCAGAGTGGGTGCTGAGAAGAATAAATCTGAAGGGAAAACATCATCTTCTCCAGGTTTAGGGTGACTGTGAGCTATCTATACCCTCTCCTATGCGTTTAGGAAAATATACTATAAATAACACACATCTTCTTCAGACATGGGCGCTCCTCTGCAGCTGACTGGCTGGTCTTTGCCTGCTCTGTCATTTTCATCCAAACACATAAATCTGGGGTTGGGTAGATATTCATGGCTGGGTCAAAAAGACAGTTTTGGTATGAACTATTTATACTTAATTGGCCTCTGTGCTTGTCTGTGTAGTTTTGCCAAGCATTTTAATAGTTTCATTGAGTAATCTTTATTCTTTTCTGGGAAAAAAGCGATACAGGGTGGTGATGGGAGGAGCGCAGGGCATGAAATGCCTCTGTCTTCCCTAAGACTTTGGACCCCCTTCCCATACCAGATGCAGAAAGAAGCCTTGACCTCTGACTTGCAAATAGTTGGGGCTATTTTCCTGGTAGTTCACCACTGTTATCCTTCACCTTTGGACTGTGATTTAAATGCCAGTTTGGTCCCTGCTTGGTAGATAATGAAAGCATTGGATTGGAGGGAAATTGTCAATTCCTGCTAGACAACAGGGTGAACATGGAGGCAGCGTAGCTTCATTTGCAACCTGAGTTTTCAGTCGCTCGTTTATTTGAATAATTCTTAGCCAGTACCTTCAAAGATCTTCATGTTTATCATTAGAAAGTAAAATATAAGCTGTTCTCAAAGAAATAAGTACAGGGGCACCTGGGTGGCTCAGTTGGATAAGCAGCTGACTCTTGATTTGGGCTCAGGTCATGATCTCACAGTTGGTGACTTTGAGGCCCGCGTCGGGCTCTGTGCTGTCGGCCTTGGGATTCTCTCTCTCTCCCCCCCCTCTCTGCCCCTCCCACATCTCTCTCTCTCTCTCTCTCAAAATAAATAAGTAAATAAAACTTAAAGAAAAGAAAGTACAGGAAAATATGAAGAAAAAAATTAAAAGCCACCCACATGTCTACTGTTATTAAATATATTCCCTTGCTGCTTTTTCTATGGGTTTTTATTTCTCCTCAAAACTTGGGTTTTATTATATCTAAATATAATAAAATTTATTATAGCAGGCATTTCCCCATTATTGCCATTCTCAGGGAACAGAAATCTTAAAAATCTTCACGCTATTCCAAAGTAAAGATGTGTCATAATTTACTGGACAAGACCCTTACTGTTCAACTTCTCTCATTTATTTTTGTATGTTAATAAAGTCACCATGTACATTTTACACTTGTGTCTTTGTCGATGGGTTGGATTACATCTTTACTACAATTTCCTAGAAGAGAAATCTAGAGCAGGAGAGGCACAGTTTTGAGGTCCTCGGTATGTATTTGATTTTTTTTTTCCAGAAACAGGTTACTGAGTTCCACTTCCACAGGTGGTGGACCAGAGGGCTTGGTTCGCTGGCCCCTCCCATTCACTGGTTCAATCCTCGCCTCTGCCGGAGGAGAAGACGGGCCCCGAGCTCCATAGGCTCCAGGTCACGTGCCCGCCCACTCATAGCAGGGTAGAGGTGGGTCAGCGCTCTGCCTGTTTCCACAGGAGCATTGGGGGTGGGGGGGATGGGGGGGGCGCCTGGAGAACTCTAAGTGTTCTGGAAAGATCCTCCCCAGTCCCTTCCTCACCAGCCAGCCCTGCTGACCACAGGACCAACCACTCTTTTTTTTTTTTTAAGTTTATTCATTTTTGAGAGTGTGCGTGCGAGCAGGGGCGGGGCAGAGAGGGAGAGAAAGAGAGAATCCCAAGCAGGCTCCATGCTGCCAGCGCAGATCCTGACTCAGGGCTCGAACTCACACACGGTGAGATCATGACCTGAGCTGAAGTCGGACACTCAACCTACGGAGCTCCCCAGGCGCCCCCCAGGACCACTCTCATCCTGAACTCAGTTTCAGGAGGTGAGAGAGGGTATGCTCTTCTTATTTCATCCAGCTCTCCCTCTCCTTCTAGGTGGAAATTCCTCTCCATTTCTGCCTGATCGTTTTGTGTGTCAAGATGAAGACAGCTACCAAAGCCCCCCAGATGAGTCCCCCTCCAGCAAAGCTTGGAAAGAGCAGAGGAAGGACAAGGAATCGCTGTCCAGGCGTCCCTCTTGCTTCTGTCCAGCATGTTTATCCACCCCCTTCACCAGGCTCTGGAAACTTCTCCAGGTAAGAGGTCCGGGTAAGAGGCTTCTCATTCTGCTGAGGAGGAGGAGGCTGAAAGAGAGAAAACGAAACAAAACAAAACAAAACAAAACCCCACAAAGCTTCATCTCCTTCCACGACAGGAAGTTCAAGGTGAAGAAGGGAGAACAGACAGGGAGAGAACATGTAACGACATAATGAACGTGGGACAGAGTCGCCCTTACACATAACTCTTCCAAGGCTGCCGTCCAAACGGCAGGAAGTCAAGGGCAGCACTTCTGATCCCTAGATCTTTCTCTGACACTCTCGTTCACAGCAAGTCGGTGTGTTATTCAAGGGCCTCGCTCCATACCAACCGCTTTAGGAATCAGATTTCTGGGATCCTTTAATTAAAGTATCGAGACACGGGGTTAAGATGCAAGACTTAGCAGAAATGTGGACTGCGCCCAGCACAGCCGGTGGTCTGTTTGGAACTAGTGAAGGCACAGGAGGGTCCTGTCCTGGCTTGCGGGCGTGGGGCTCCGGCTCTAACGTCTGGTTGGGGGCTTGGGGGACGGTGTCCGCTGAGCTGGAGAGCCTGAGTGGGAGCTCTGGGCCGAGCTCCTGGAGACTGAGCCCCACTGCCCTTGAGAAATGTTTGTATGTGGATGCCTATGGAAATACCCCAGGCGCCCAGGGAGCAAGAGGGGGGCTGCCCGGCCTCAATCACGCAGTCCACCTGCCAGTTACTCGGCCCGTGTGTTCTCAGCCTCTGGATGGATGAGCTTTCCCAGGACCCTCGCGGCTCCCAGGATTTACCCTGCGCACTTTTATTTCTCTGAATCCGCTAGGCCATCAGGGCGCAGTCAGGGCTCCTATGACTTGGATCGTATCGGTGACCCGGGAACTAAAAGCCCTAAGGTATCTTTTTAAAAGAGAACTATAGATTTGTATTTATATATTTTTATAACACGCCGATATCTAAGCATGAATGTGAACCTACCTCCTATTGAAAGGCTGCCTGGCGGTGGAGAACCCACCGCACCCATATTCAGGGACCACCCTGCTCACATGCATGTTAAACCCAGGCTCCTGTGGTCTGTGGATACTAATGAGTCGCCTCAATAGCAATGATCCAGATTTCACAGGCTCTGACCACCGTCCCCCCCAACACACACACCAACACACAGAAGACAGGATTTTCATCCCCTGTGCCACCCACCAAGAATATCTGTGGGTCCCGAGAGGCGTCTCACGGGTGCTCACCACAGCCCTGCCATTGTTCTGCTGACGCCCCACCAACGCCACTGATGGTCCGGGTCTGTGCCCCCCACCCCCAAGAGAACATCCAAGTCGTCCCTGAGTGCCCTGACCCCCCACATTAGTGGAGGAAACAGCCCTCTCCTGCTGTGTGATTCCTCCTCCCTCAAAGCAGAACCCCTTCCCCCACCCCCCCGGAGCCCATGCATCAACTCCTACAGCCCAGCCTGAAGACCTTCTCTCCTGGAGACCGAACACAGATTTTCAATGCGGAGCTACGGACAGTTCCGGAGACAAATACTGCTGTGGCTTTCCCTTTCAGCTTCTCCCCCAGCTACCTGCCTTCCTCCACCTCCGGCTGAAACTCCCCCCCCACCCCACCAAATTCATGCCGCCCAAAGCCATGAGTCTGGATCGTAGCTCATGTCCAGGTTAGGACCCAGGTGACATTCTTCCCTTCGGGCTAGTCAACAAAAAGGAGATCCAAAATTGAGTTGAGGAGCAGGAATACTCTCGGCCGCATCTCCCTTCCTTGAATTTTGGGACAGCTCCTTCTTCAGAGCTAAGTATTCAGGGACTATCACTGGGCTATCTCTTTAGTTCTGTTAAGTATGTGCGTGTCAACGAATCCAGAATATTGCATGGATACTCTGTGAAAATAAGCAGCAAAGAGGAGTCCATTCTGTTCTTCCAGTGATCAAGAGTCAGATGAGATCTTATTAAATTTAATCAGCCAGATGTGTCATGGAAAATGTTTTTAAATTATGAAAGAGTTCTGTGGGCTCTCGGATTGGCCCATGCCCTTGGCAAGGGGAGGGGCCCCTCTCTAGACATGGCCCCAGGTTTCCTGGAGAGAGCCTGACCTCTGGCCTCTGATCTTGGCCCTCCCCTCATACCACCTGAGTGTTCCTGGGCAATTCATGTCGCTTTTCTGAGCTTCTGTTTTCTCCCCCAGGAACCGAAAACCCTTGCTGGATTAGTGTAAGAACTGGAGATTTAATAGGCACTCAGTAAATGGGAGCCCTTGGAGCTATTATTTAGTCCGGGAATATTTTGGGAAGAAGAACGAGACGAGCCATATGCTTATCAACAGCTCCACATCTGTCTTTGAAATATGACTCTCTCTGCTTCTCACACACATATGTCTGCACACACGTGCGTGGACACGGACACACACATGTGTGGGAAAGAGCATGGATTCTGGACCCGGGCTTCCAGGATTTGAGTCCTGGGATCGTATACCTTTTTCTCCTGTGACTTTGGTCACTTAATTGATGAGTTCGTCTCCTCGTCTGCTACATGAAGGCTGTTGTAGTGGGCATGAGGATGAAATGAGCTAATATATTTAAACCATTAGAGCAATCGCCAGCACAGAACAATGCCCAGCACATAAAAGAGCACACAGGCTATTATTATTATTACTGTTATTATTCATTATTCCCCTGGCAGGGGAGGGGGTCGAGGGGGGACTCTGACAGTGAGAAACCTGAATTTCAATTCTCATTTTCACCACTGACCTCTGTTCTGTAACCTCCTATACACTTCTTTTTTTTTCATTTACACATCTGCTTTTCTTTCCAGAAGAGCTGGTTCAAGTGAGTCTGTTGGGCTCACCTCTTCTAGCCACAAAACAAACCATTTCCCAGAGAGATGATATGCAAACGGCACAGAAAGAGTCTCCTGGCTTCAGGTGGGCCCATGTGGAAAGAGAGGACCCCCTCGGTCCCGGAGACCTGTCTATCAGCACAGTTAGCAAAGGAAGGGGGTCACTGCCTGGAGGGTGAACATCACCTCGGTCGACTCTGACGCCTTGGCAGAGTGTCCCCCATGAGGAGACCAAGGAAGGCTGCTTGACCAATGAAGACCAGCTGTCACCGCAGCAAGGGTGGCTCTGACTGACCTTCTGTCCACCCAGTCTGTCAGCAATCCATTAGCAGTCCCGTAAGTGACCCTGGTCCTATTGAATCTCCACTTAACGGGGCTCTTGGGAGGATACGTGGATCAAGAATGACGGCTGCCCAGGCCAACTGGAAGGGCGAGAACTGTCATGGCAGCCAGGCAGCATGGCCGCTGAGTCACAAAATGGTGTGGAGGATGAGCCCTATGGGCACACAGGAGAAGATGCTGGGGCAAAGGAAGGGGCCATGTGGGGGCGAGAGGAAGAAAGACTGGTGGGCTAGGCCTCCCCTTACCTTTGGCTCGTCCTCGGAAGACCAGTCAAAGAAAGCAGGAAGAGAAGTCAGTTTCCTTTGACTTCCCTAACGCAAGCGTTCCTCAGAAAAGAGAACAGTGAGCCTAGTTGGGGTGCATAAACTATCTGATGTCCGTCCAGAGAGGTGTCTGTTAATGGGTGTAAAATGGAAAGATGAATCAATGGGACTGATTAATATTTATGAAGAGCCGGACGCGACGGAGTGAAAAAGACCCGTATATTGGACAAGAAGGGAAAGGGGGGATTTGTTCGGGTAAGGTTTCTGTTTTGATCACCGAGTAAGCTTATAGAGCAGGAATGTAGGATAGAAAAATAAAATGTGTATCTAGAAGTTATTAGCATTGTGCACAAAAGTTCTGTTGGTTCCTACTTTTTAAAAACAATTTTTTTACATTTATTTATTTTTGAGAGACAGAGCACAAGTGGGGAGGGGCAGAGAGAGAAGGAGACAGAATCCGAAGCAGGCTCCAGGCTCCGAGCTGTCAGTACAGAGCCCGACGCGGGGCTCAAACCCACAAACGGCGAGATCATAACCTTAGCCGAAGTTGGACGCTCAACCAACTGAGCCACCCAGGCGCCCCTGTTGGTTCCTACTTTTTGTGTGCCATTCCATCTGAAAAATCACTGTGATTTTGTAGAGGAAGCTGTGATGGAAAAGGCACTCTGAAGGGTAAGCGAGTTTCTTGTGAAAAGAAGCCAAGCTACCAAAACTACAGTTAAGAAATGTAAAAAGTTACTGATTTTACTCCTTCGGATGAAAAGAAATTTATAAGCAGGAGAGAAATTATGGATAGAGGCAAGTTCTGACTACAGTAGTTCAGAGACAGGAACTCTAATTACCCAGAGCAAGAGGCGACTGCTTTGGGAAATTTCTGAAAGGTTAAATAGGAAAGCTGAGGGTCAAAAGCATACCGTGATGAGAATAAATGCAGAAGACTGTTTGCAAGGAGCTACACTGCATAATCATCAAAGGAAGGACAAAGACAGAGAAGGAAACCTGAAGCCCCAAATAAATAACAGAACACAGACCATAAAAGATGCTGAATATAGGGGCGCCTGGGTGGCTCCGTCCATTAAGCGCCCAACTCTTGATTTCGGCTCAGGTCATGATCTCAGGGTTTGTGAGTTTGAGCCCCACATCGGGTTCTGCCTGCTTGGGATTCTGTCTCCCTCTCTCTCTGCCCCTACCCTGCTTGTGCTCGCTCTCTCTCTCTCTCAAAATAAATATTAAACAAACTTTAAAAAAAAAGACGCTGAATATAGCACACAGATACTCAGAAGGTACTGAAAGATAAGTCAGAAGCCAAAACTCAGTTACCATTATCATGCAAAGGAACAACATCATTCTTGGTAAAAACAAATGACTTAGCATGTGACCAATACTGCTTTTCTTAAGTACTGCAGAGAAAAGGCTGATAATCACCCTCTATCAAGCCCTACAAGTAGGAGACCTAGAAATGGTTACTGACCATTGTTATCTCTCAAGGAGTTGAAGCAAACTGACCTTACACATTGGAGTTCGTTAGCACTCGCCAACACAGATTACAAAATATAGGGAGGAATTCTCCTCGGGACATTAAGCAATATTTGCAAATGTGTGCAGGTAAGTGTTGACTACCTGATCACTCTGACCAGGAAATGGTTCTCAGCAACGGTGTGATCTCTTTTTCAAAGTGGAAAACATGAATATTATTGTCACCAGCTCATCGCGGGGAGGCACGGCGGAAGGGACCAGGGCAGACTGCAGCTCCTACGAGAGGAAATGGAAATCCAACCGACAACAAATATTCGTTGAGCACTACACTGTGCTAGGCACATGAGAACTAATACCTCCATGGCTGATAAAGCCTTTCAGAAGTAAGTCTTCAGTTAATTTGCCCGTTTTTGGTGACGATGGTATTGGTAACTCTCTGCGTCAATGAGAAAAAATGAGATTTGAAGAGGTTAATTGAACTGGGGATCTCCTGATTTCTAGTTTTATGTCCTTCCTGAGTACTTTCTACATTTAGATGTTGGCATCATTACTCCTTGGCTGAGTTACTCCAAGAACCTCTGCATTCTCAATCGTTAAAATGGAAATACGAATGCCTACCACATACGGTTGTTGTAAGGATTCGGTGTGTAAAAAAAGCGAGACATGGTGCCGGACACATAGCAGGTCCTCAGCCAATGTTGGTGTCTCTCCCTTTCCTTCACTGACGTCCAGCTGTCCACCACGGATAGCACCGCCAGGCGAGAATAACACGGAGCGATGTCCCAATGTGAAACGAGGGGACCGGCCAGCCAGGGCTCTGGGTCAGGCATGGGAGTCCTCTTGGGCTGGAGGGGTGTTGTGTGAGGCCTGGGAGACATAGGGACTTGGACAGAGCTTAGCGGAGGAATGAGATTTGCATGGGTGGAGAGATGGGCAAAAGTTGAGCCAGTAGAGAGAACAAAGGCACCAAAGCAGGTGAACACAGCAGCTGTGTGCGAAGGACCCCAGTTGCTAACCAGTTTGCGAGGCAGCAGGCTAATAGTGAGGAGTGGAAGAAGGGCCAGGGGGTAGCTGAGGCTCTCCTGTGAGGAATTTCCATGCTCGAGGGTTTCAACTTGATCCTACAAGCGAAGGGGAGCCAGTGACGTTTTGTCAATTTGGAGCTCATCTATTAAGATAAATCTGGGGCCAGTGTGTAGAATGGACTGTCAGGGAAGAGGTCGAAAAACAGAGAAATTTTATATTTTATACACACACGCACATGCAGTCTTTTTCATTTTACACACACACACACACACACACACACACACATATAATCTACTAATCCCATTTTGAATGGCTTGGACATTAATTTTGCTCTTGTAATCGATTATAGAGGCTTAAAATGGCTGTGTTTTTTGCTTTTGTGACGTATTGTGGTCATATCTAGAATTCATTTGCTGTTAAATCAAGAATAAAACTCTCAATTACATTGTTGTTCCTACGGTACAGCATAATCTACTCTCAGGCTTTCCCTTTGCCATAAACTCTCCAGGAACGAAACTCGATAAAAAGCAGAGACTCATTGCATACGATGGTAATTAAATCTCTGCTTGACAAGTAAAAGAGCGGGACTGTAGGGACAGGTCATTTGAGGGAAAGAGAAACAGACTTCAATATGTCAGCAAAGCACACGGAAGTGGGATACCCGTCATCTGTTTTGGGGATATGGGATTATGATATATATTTGAGACAAACCAAAATCCCATCAGTACCCAAATGATGGGATGAATTGTACTTTCAGAATGCAGGCTGGAAGGCCAAGATCAAGGCGTCAGCAACTTGATTTCTCCCAGGGCCTCACTCCTTAGCTCGTAGGGGACCGTTCTCTCTCCATGTCCTCACGTGGCCTTTCTTCCTTCAGGTCTCTTCCTCCTTCAATAGAGACACCAGTCCTATAGGATTAAGGTCCACCTTTATGACCTTTTTTACCTATAGTTACCTCCTTAAGGACCCCCATCTCGAAGTCACATGCTGGTTATGGTGAGGGGTGCGGGTCAGGACCGCAACATATGAATGGGGGGGGGTGTGGAGGAGGGGACACAATTCGGCCCATAACAGGCCTTCCAAGGAGTTAGGGCTGTGGCTAGGCTATCCACCCAGATGGAGATACAAAGGAAGCACAGCAGGGATCTGTTAGCTGTGGGGCCCAGTGCAGGTTGGGGGGGGGGGACCCAGGAGCCCGACACCCAACACTGGGCTCCCGCAGGTGTGACCGGCGTTCCTCTGAATCCCGGCTGCCGGCCTGGAGATGTTTTTAAGTGTCCCCAGTTTCTGGAAAGGGAACTGAGCGTTCCCTGCGCCCCGGCTCCCTGTTGCCGAGAAAGCACGGGATGGAAAAACCCGCCTGGGCTGAGGACCGAGCGAAGGCGAGCGGGCTCTTGGGGCTCCGAGCCGATTTAGGTTGCGGTGGGTGGCTGTGGTGATTGGGCCTCTCCTTGGTGATCGGTATGACCTGGAGGTTGGCGTCGTTAAGGAGAGGTTTTTGTGATGACTTCAGAAAATTACTGTAAATCAGACGGTATTTCGCTGTTTGTAATTTTATGCAGCTCATTAGATCATGGTCAGATGAAAACCTTGACATTTGGGGCAGGAAGCATGTGGCAAGTGGGGGCGGGTGGACTGCAGGCGGGGCTGCTGCCCCCCGAGAAAGTCATGCAAGGGTCTTACGGAAGGGAGACGCGCAGAAGGGATCTTTCGAAATCGATGCTGGTGACTTCCTCTTCCCGACAAAGTTCTCTACTCCTTAAACTCTGTCCTGCTGGACGATGGAGGCAGGAACAGAGACATTGGGGGATGGGAGGGTGGACTCTTTAGGACACGTGGGAGACAGGCGTGCGGTGGCGGCAGTGTTCTGATTAGATCAGGCCAGCGGAACACGCTGTCCTTGCTCTGCTGTCCTTGCTCTGCGGCCCTGGCCCTGGATGTCAGACGAACACAAAGCCTTGACACGTCTACAGCCAGGCTGCGCTGTTTGGGCAAAGCTCTAAGTGTTTTTCTGGATGGCTCAGGAAAAGGCAGAGAGTTTTTTTCTGGGTTGCTCTTACACTTGGCCCAAAAAAGCAGTCACCCAACACTGAACTGCAAAAAATGCAGACCTCTTGGTACCTCTTCTAAAAAAGAGCTTTGAAATGCATGCATATCTGTGCAACAAATTCCCACTGAAGATCTGTCTTGCATTGAAAAAGGGAGGATTGGAGCGGCAGCTAAGGGAATGGGCTTTCGGGTCAGGAGACCTGGGTTTAAATCCAGGCTCCGACACATTCTCGCTGAGTGACCTTGAACAATGAGATACCCTCCCTGGGCATTAGGATAGCACCTACCTCCTGGTAGTGTCGTGAGAAACACTCAAGCCACGGCTGGGGACAGTGACAGGCACGTGGGACAAAGAGAGCTCGTGGTCGTAATTACTGAACAAAGGCTCCTTTGGACATTTCACCAGGGGTTAAGGGAGAGAGGAGACAGGGAGGGGGAGGGAGAGAGAGCGCGGCTCCGTATACCTACCTACTCGGCTGCATATACCTACCTAATCATGGTACCCAGCAGGGGAAGGGCTAAGTCGCTCTTAGGAAACATCACTGTGAACGCTATATGATATTAAACCTCTCTTCCGAGGGCTTAGTTGACAGACCACACATTTATTTCCTCTCCGAGTAGAATATGTTACATTTCCCTTTCTCTGACACTCTAGGGTCTTGAAAAATCCAGGAAACACCTTTACATGCCTTGGCCCAGATTCGCCTTCCTGTCCTCTTCATCTTGACAACTGTCCCCGGCCAGGAGTAACTGACCTGCCGGCCCCAGCCCCTCCGGGTGAGAACTGCCATCGCCCGAAATCTTCCCTCTGCCCAGCAGGTGCCTCAAAGCTTCTGGGAGTTTAGACCTTACAGCAAGGCAGTGAGCGGAAGCCTCTTTCTCCCAAGAGAAAACCAGTGAAGGGAGCCTTTGCATGTAAACATATATATAAATACAAACCTTCGCAGCAACCAGGATAAAATTTAACGTGCAGAAAAATACACACACCAGGATGTTAAGTGCGGCGGGATGCAGGATTGTAAACATGGTTATGATTACAGTAATGTGGAAACCAAATAAAAACCGACAATGCATCGGCAGAAAAATTTCCACAGTGTTAGCTGTGGTGGTGGTCTTTGGGCGGTCGGGGGGCGAGGTGGGGGGCGGGGGTAGTTTTCTCCTTCTTCTTCTCCTTCTCCTCCTCCTCCTCCTTCTTCTTCTATAACAAAAAGAATAAATACGTCTATTCTAATGCCCCTTTCACCTGAGGCTCCATGCGTCACCCATGGCCAGGCGACCCACCATCCGGAGAGCTGTGGAGGGGCCTGTCCCTCTCTGTCATATTTCACTCGCCCCTTTTCAGTTCCGGCCTCTGTCTCCTCTGCAGCCACGTTCAGTCACATTCTGGTGGATGTTCTTTCCTCTTCGGATCTTCCTGCATTTCCCCCTCCTCCTCCTTTGCCCTGTTTGGCTACCTCCTACGTTCTCACGCATCCTCCCTGCCACTCCCTTCGTTCTGGGTCCTTCCTCCAGTCCACCGTCTCTCCCCTGCCCTCAGGATAAAGTTCCAGCTCCTTCTGGTGCCAAGAGCTTCCTGGCTTGCCCTTCCCCGCCTTCCACCGGGCCAGGCTTCAAGCCTCGTCCTTAGGCTCCGGAGCAACCTGTGAATATGTCTGCCACGGCACTTAGCACATTTTACTGAAATTATCTGTTTCTTATCCATCATATCCCCCAAACGGGAAAGGTCTCTAAGGGAAAAGACCGTGTCTTAGTCATGGTTGAGCCACCAATTCCAACCACAGTCCATGGCACATGATAGGTTCTCAATAAATACTGACTCTCCTCCCAAAGCTTTTCCATGGCTGACCTCTGAACGCAGTCCAAACCCTTAGCCTGAGGAACATCCATAGGCTGGTTGGAACCTACTTTGCTGTTTTATTTCCCATAGCCCCCCACCCCCACCCCCGCTCCTGCCCAGCCCCAAGACCTCCAGCACTGCCATGCTGAATATCCACTTCCTCCCAAGCCTACCTTGGCCATAGTCTATCCACTCTTTTTCTCATATATGTGCCTCTCACTTCCCTAATTAGACTTACGTAAACCCCAAGCCATGGTCTGCAGGAAATTGGATCCCCCATGGTGTCATGTACAGAGGAACCTCTTGATGAGAGCTGTTGACTGGCTGCTGTTGGTCACTGGCTGGTGGGGAGGTCACTGGGCTGGGTGTGTCTGTTTTGGTTCCTGAGCTGCGGGTCCCTTTCTCACACGGTGTGCGCCTTGAGGGAGGGCCCTCGGACCTCAAAGGGAAAGGTTAGGTCGCTCCAACCCTCCCCCGACTGCCCTGCCTCTGTTTCCTTATTTCCTGCCACAGGACAGCAGAGAGGCCCTGTCAACAACTGGCTGAACCACCAGGACCGGTAGGCGAAGGACCCCACACCCCGCAGCCAGCATCCTGGCTGGTCCCCAGAACCACCCAGCACTCCAGAGTTTGCTGAATCTGTAGATAAACTCTTATTGTGCAGGGGGGAAGCATTAAGAAAAAGAAAAGCAGGTTTGTTTTCTTTTTACTTATCGGCTTCCAATAGCTCCCCTCTGAAGGCCGTCCAGGGCAGTAGACTGGCATTCGAGAACTCACAGGTTTTGTATCCAGATCTGTCTTTCATCAACCAGACACCATCCAAAGCCACCCAGCCTGCACCTTTCACTCACTTAGCAAGAACCGGGAGGATTTTCACACACTGAATACGTAGGTGAATTAATTAACCCAGTTGGGATTGTTGTGTATGTGACCTCACGTGCTCTTTAACAAAAGATGTCGGCATCCAGGAGTGGCTCTACCTCGTCCTGGTTTGCATCACAGGGGCTCTGGCTTGAGCCAACACGGAAGAATGTAGAGCACAGACCTCCTCAGCCCTGCGAGAACACAGGGCGACGTCACCGCCTCACCCCTTCTTGGTGTTTCTTCTCCCTCCATGGGTGTGACGTCAACAGGGGACCTCTGGCCTTGAAGAAGGGACTTGCCCTGTGGAAGAGGGGTTGGCTGAGGACTACTCAAAAAGGCATCCCCCTTTCCCCCCACCCCCAGTGAGTTGAGGGGAGCCAGGCTTGCATGGCTCGGGGGATCAGGACGCACTGAAGCGAATAAGGGGATAAGACCCCTAGGGGCAGCACGGAGGGCAGTGGGTTCTCAGTTCCGGTTCTCCAACCTGGACCTTCCATTGTCCCCCATTGTATGCAGATCAGGGCGGGCTCCTCACCCACCACCGCAGGGCCTTCAGGTGTTCAAAACTGGGGCATGGCCTCTGCTTAACTAGAAAGAGGCCTGGGCTGGTGACTCACGCGAACTCACCTGAGAATGTGCAGCTCTTTGGTCCCGGCCCAGATGGCCTGTCTCCCACGTACTGAGCCTTCTCCTTGTGTCTGTCGAGACAGCCTCAAAGCCAAGGGACCGAAGAGAGCAAACTTGATTTTTTTTTTTAAGTTTATTTATTTATTTTGAGCGAGGGAGGAGCAGAGAGAGAGGGAGACAGAGAATCCCAAGCAGGCTCCGCCCTGTCAGGGCTGTGGGCACAGAGCCCCATGCGGGGCTCGAACCCACGAAACTGTGAGATCACAACCTGAGCTGAAACCAAGAGTCCGACCTGTAACCGACTGAGCCCCCCAGGCGCCCCAGGGCAAACTAGAGTTTTAAAAGCTGGACAGTGGTGAGCATGAGCCTCCTTGGGACGCGGTCTTCCTCCCTCGCTGGCTTCTCTCACCTCCAACCACCAATTTTTACCTTCTTGAACTGTTGAGGCTGTTTGTGACCTCCTGGGAGCAGCTTGTCCTCTGAACTTCTGCATTTGGAGCTGAGTAACAGCAAATCAACGGACTAGAAGGATCAGGTACCTAGTCTCACCGCCCTGGTCAGAGACAGATATAAGAGCAGAAATGCACTCCCTGGGATTTCATTCATCAGAGACACCTCGTCTGAGGACAGCACCGACTGTCAGCTAACCCTCCTCTCCCTATTCCTCAAGATCTCCAGTGTGGTATTTGGTCTCCTGGAGAAAGGAGAAATGTTTTCAACTTAGAGTTAATCTGCCTGGTCTCCTTCCAGACTGCTGCAGCCTGTCCGTTTTTAATGGGAAAGAAGCCCTGGTGAGTGTCAGAAGCCCTCTGTGCCGTCCAGATGCTCACGTAAAGACGGCCGCCATGATGGGGGCGTTTCACCCATTGGTCAAGTGCCAACAGTATACAGTGCAGGACAGAGATTACATGGATTGCCCAGCGAACAGGCTGACCATCGACGTGCCCTACGTGTCCCTGTGGGCACCCCCCACTCAAGTTGATATTTTAAAAGAAAATAAACACACCCAGACAACCATCTCCCATGCCTCTCCCCCTTCCCTTCCCTCTGATAATGGAAGAAACCCTTTACCAAGTTGTTGGCTGTTGGCCAAAGGCCACAGATCCTAGCCCTACCCAGGGGCTGGGCTCACCCTTGAGACTGGGTCAACTGGAGATCCCAGTTGTCGCCGGACCTCTCTTCACTTCTGAGCGACGCCTGTCACTGGATCCAGCTACATCCTGGCTCCCAAGTGGTTCTAGCTAGATTAGACCCAGTCTGAAGACAATTTGAGACTCTCGCCCAACAGCCTTTGGGAATCCTGAGCTTTTCCACTGGGAAAAGGGAGCTGCAGAAACCTGCCTCCCCCTGGGGCCCTACCCAGCACCCGGCATCCTGCAGGGTTGCCTGGGCCCCTCCCAGCCCCGGTCTAACCCCAAGTGAGCTGGCATTGGCTGGTCGGTCTGGTCTCACCCGGAATCCTTGTTTGCCTTGGCCTCTGTCAAGGAGGCAGGGAGCCCGAGGAACCAGAGGGTTAAGCAACAGCTTCCCAAGGGCGAATTCCTGCCTGGCGTATCTGATTCCCGAGCCAAGCCTGGGTAGTTCTGTTTCTGCTGATTCCCCATCATGCTGCACACTGCGTGCTGGTTCTCTCCTCTTGCCCGGATGCCCCCTCCCAGGAGAAGGAGCTCGGTCTGACTGCCACGGCCCAGATGCAGATCTTGCATGGGTACGCTCCTGCCATCTGAATTCTCAGAATATAGTAGGGGCTATCCTTGGGGCCGTTCTGGAGTTCTGTTAGCCCTTCCTCCAAGCCCAGCTTAATCGACATGGCCACGTGTTATTTACGATACCCCAAATAGGCAAGTGCTTGATATCAGGGTAGTTTAAATGTCAGAGGGGCAGGGCCTGGCCTAACTCGTGAGGCTGGGACCTCCAAGGAGCAGATAAGAGCCCTTCGTTGTCACTATGATGGCTTTGCCCAGTGTCACCCATCATTCTTCAGACCCTACCCCCCTCATGAGTGTTACAGGGTTGTATCTGATTATTTTTGCACATGCTTAGAAATGTATGAAAGACAGAGTTTCTCGGCCCTTCTCTAGAGCAAAGCTAATAGCATAGGCTGCAGCAAGCAGCCATTCTACCCCCATGAGCTGGGAGGTGGTAAGCTAAGGAAAGCCTGCTCCTATCCTCATTTTCACATGAGATTCTAGAACCTTCCGGGGACCACCCCTCTTAGTAAACCTGTCTCAGCATAATTGTTAACACCCCCTCTTGCTCTCAAAAGCGCCAGCTGGACGATGGGTTCTATAGTCATCCCACGTACCGAGGACGTCGCATTCCTTCTAGCCCTGGTAAGGCTGGCGGAGCTGAGGGTGAGAAAGGGAAGTGACTCGTCCAGGCTCACGCGGTGAGTCAGTAGCTGAACAATTTCAGAGAATCCAGGAGCTTTGACTAAGGTGCCACTCACCGCTGACCCCGCCCTGCGAAGGGAGTTGAAGGGACAGAAATTGGTTGAAACCGCACACCAGGGCCAAGAGGTGAGTAAAAAACGGCGAGGAGACCGGCAGCAGAAAACATCCAGAAGACAAAAGGAATCCCTCAAGATATGTTGGTTGCGAAGAGAATGCCCACATGCCCACGCAGCTAACCAGCTTTGGAAGACACCCAGGCGGTGGGTGCAAAATAATACCGTGCAATGAGCCGACCCAGCATAGTGGGGGCCCAGTAGCTGCCGGATGATGGGTGAACGGATGAGTTACAAGCCGCCCCAGGGAGAAGGGAGGCACGAAGGAGTCATTGCAGACAATCTGGGGAGACGGCAGGGAGGGAGCAGGACACTCCCTGCTGCTGGCAGGTGGCACAGGGCCGTCCGGGCCAGTGTGTGCTCCGAAGGACCCCGGGGTTACCTGCAACCCTACCGTGGGGGGGCTGCTTAGCGAGGTGAGCGTTAAGCCGGCTTCTGGAAGAGGAAGTGTGACCAGGAGAAAGAGGCAGGACAGTGCTTGGCTGGAACCCAGCGTGAATGAGGGATGTGTGGGGACAGTGGGCAGACGGGCCTGCCTGGGGCAGAAGCGCTGGTGGGGAGTGGGGGAGGGAGTGCGGGGGGGCGGGGGAGGGAAATCAACAGAGATGGAAGAAAAGAAACAAAGACTGTCTGCCCAGCATCCTCATTTTTTTGGTTTTCTGGGAAAATGGTGAAACTCTTTCTTGCAAGCAGCGATTATAGAGGGTAGGAGTAGGAGCGAAACCACAGGGATTTTTTTTTTTTTTTTTTCCAGGACCGAAAAAATGTTTTCCCCAAACTAAACAAAGTTAGATTGAGAAATTCAACATGGTACCTTAGGGACCGGGTAGCTCATTGCTACCCCGAGGCCCGCCTTCCCACAGGCGCCTGCTTCAGGCTCTAATGGCCGTCTGGGGAGGGGAAAAGGACACTTAAACTTTTCAAGATCCAGACACTTAGGGTTGTCTTTCGGCAGAGTCGTTTTTGTCCCCTCCTGGAATGGCACTTGAGCCCTCCGTGGTAGCACCTTTTGCAGGCCCTCAGCGGCACAGGTGAGTGTGCGCCCCGCCCCCCCTTACCTGCCCTGTGACCAGCCTTTTCCTCAAAGACACCTGGGAGCCTGTGACTTCAGTGTGGTCCTCCCCATTCAGTGCCCTCAGGGCTGGTGGCTGCCGTGTTACCTAAAAGGTGATTTCCCTCCAGATGGGGATTAGCGTCATTAAAGAAACAAAGGCATCCCCTAATTACAAGACTAAAAACTCTGCCTTCAAAGGGGGCTGGGGGGGGACAGTGGTGCTGGGCCCTGGGTGGCCTGGCCCAAACCAGTGTTTCCGTGATTTGATTCACTGAAACCATTCATTTGTAGAACGGCCTATTTTTTATTTTTTTTATTTTTTTAAGCGCTGATTTCTTCCGCAGTTTTCTTTTCTTTGCTTTTCTTTTTAATGTTTATTTATTTTTGAGGCAGAGAGAGACAGAGCATGAGCAGGGCAGGGGCAGAGAGAGGGAGACACAGAATCCGAAACAGGCTCCAGGCTCTGAGCTGTCAGCACAGAGCCCGACGCGGGGCTCGAACTCACGGACCGCGAGATCATGACCTGAGCCGAAGGGGGACGCTCAACCGACTGAGCCACCCAGGCGCCCCTGTTTATTTATTTTTAACAAAAACGTAGGACCATTCAACCTTCTTTAGCAAATTGCTGTGGTTTTTTTTTTTTTTTTTTTTTTTAATTTTTTTTTTGTTAACGTTTATTCATTTTTTTGGGACAGAGAGAGACAGAGCATGAACGGGGGAGGGGCAGAGAGAGAGGGAGACACAGAATCCGAAACAGGCTCCAGGCTCTGAGCCATCAGCCCAGAGCCCGACGCGGGGCTCGAACTCACGGACCGCGAGATCGTGACCTGGCTGAAGTCGGACGCTTAACCGACTGCGCCACCCAGGCGCCCCTTAAAGTTTATTTATTTTGAAAGAGAGAGCAGCATGGACAGGAGAGGGGCAGAGAGAGAGAGAGAATCCCGAGCAGGCTCAGCGCTGTCAGCACATGGACCCCCCACCCCACGCAGGGCTCGATCTCATGAACCAAGAGAGTATGACCTGACCTGAAATCAAGAGTCCGACGCGGAGCCAACGGAGCCACCCAGGCGCCCCCAAGTTATAGTGAGTTTCGAGTGAATAAAAAGGTCAGTGGCCCCCCATCTCCCCCCCCCATCAGAAACAATGTATCTGGTGATGGGAAACAGCACCCCCTCCTTCCGATTTAGGGGGAAAAAAAAACCCTACCACGGCTCCGTAAATTCTTGCTCTCAGCCATCTGATTTTTGTTAACTGCTAGATCTAAATCTAGTCAGATCTTGTGCCTGCAAACCCCTTTAATTAGCATGATATCTTAAATTGTTTTTCAATTGAGGTAGCAGCCCTTCTGGTTCTTATCTGGGAAGCTGGAGGCCCTGAGGCCACCTGTGGGGACGCACAGGGGTGAGATTTTCTCTGCAGGCTCTCCCCTCTCCCTTCTCGCCCAGGCCCCTGCTGTGGCCTGAGCAGTGAAGAAGCCTCGGATGGAAATCTGGGCCTTGTGCTGGGGAGGCCTCAGTGGGCCCAGCCTCCGCTGGAGAGAGGAGAGGGACAGGGATGTTTTGAGGGGCTTCCGCTCCTGCTCTGGGGCCTCTGAGTTGCCTTAGGGTGTGGGAAAACCCAGATCCTGCTTCTTCTGAAGTGCGGAGTGGGGACTGTCCCATCCTCAATGCGGGGTGGGGGGGGTGGGGGGGGGGAGGGGGGAGCGGGGGAGGCGGGGCTTCTCTGTCTCACACAAGGACCAGGGGCCGACCTGCAGTGTGGGAAGGAGGTGCCTGTCCCGAGCTCCCCAGGCAGCTGGCTTGGATCCCGGACCTTGGCAGTCACTGGTGCCAATGTCCATGTCAGTGACCCAGCAGCTGTCTCTGTCTAGGTAGGTGAGGGCCCCATCCAGCGCCAACCTCACTTTTTTCCAAGTAGCCCAAGATCGGCCAATTGGAAAGACATCTTCAGCTCAATCCCAGGCTCTGAAATATCAATGGGGGGCCAAAGTGAAGATCTCACCAGAGGCTTCCCCCTACCCTGCCCACCAAGTCAAATGGGTTAATGCCACAGGGGCGGAGGGCCTTGCACCTTCTTAAAGTCGGGGCCGTGTCCACATAAAGTCCTACAGTTGTTCACCTGCACGGAGACAAATGATTTATTTCACATTCCATTTTGCGTGTTGCTAGCTTTTCCCGAACAGGGTCCATCCAGAACGCTCCGTGAAAGCAACTCACCGTGGCTCGGCCTAGCGCGCTGACCCAAAACAGGGTCAACGATGTTCTCCGCAAGGCCCGGGGTGGGGGGCCGGGGGAACAGGGTGGGGTGGCTCAGCTCAGTCCCCAAGGTGGGGCGCGCATCTCCCTCCAGTGAGAAGGCCGACAGGAGGACCACTGCCGGGCTTCTCAATTTTCTCTCCTCTCCCAACGCTACAAGTCACATCTGCTTTAATTCTAGGTCACCGTCACCATCTGCGCAGAGGGGTCGGTGGGGGTGGGTGGGTTAGGGAAAAGGTAGCAAGAGCCCCTGGAAAAGGGTGTGAAGAGAAATTCTTCCGCAAATGGTGTAGGAACCGTTCGGAAATGGTTGGCCATTTGGAAAAAGAAGTTAAGCTTACCTTACTCTTTGGTCCCAATACATTTCTTGTAGGTAAAACTCAAAGATAACATTTGAAATCCTAAGATTTCCCAATCACGGGAGCATCTGTTGATCATGTCTGCACCGCAAGTCCCTTCTGGCGAGGAAGTCACAGATGTAAAAACCATAAATTCCATACCACCAGAGCATATCTACTTTTGTGTGACAAAGGCACCTTTAAAAACAGGGAAAAGATTTGCAACATATACTAGAAACACGGGGCTAATTTCCTTAAATCACAAAGATCTAGTACAGGGGGTCCTGGGTGACTCAGTCAGTTGAGTGTCAGACTTTGGCTCAGGTCATGATCCCACGGTTCGTGGGTTGGAGCCCCGCGTCAGGCTCTGTGCTGACAGCTCAGATTCCCATTCTGTGTCTTCCTCTCTCTCTGCCCTTCTCCCACCCGTGCTCTCTCTCTCTGTCTCTCTCTCTCTCTCCGAAATAAATAAACATTAAAAATTAAAAACAAAACCAAAAACAAAAGAAAGCACTAGTACAAATCAATAAACAAAACGCAGAATAACCCAATACAAAAATTGGGCAAAGAATATAAATTGAGCAGTTTATAAGAAAAGTAATACGAATGTCCAACAAGCACTTTCACTTGAAATTGAAGACACACATCCAGGCGGTAACTGGATGTCGCTTTTCATCCGACTGGCAAAGAAGGTAAAGTCTGTAATAATTACTGCCTGTGAAGATATGTGGAGAAACAGGTATTTGCAAACATTGCAATGAGGACCGTCAACTTGAGGTCATTTGCCAATGTTAAGAGTCTTCAAAGAGCAATTTAGCAACATCAATCATAATTTTCTTTTTTTTTTTTTTTTTTTTCAACGTTTATTTTTGCGACAGAGAGAGACAGAGCATCAACGGGGGAGGGGCAGAGAGAGAGGGAGACACAGAATCTGAAACAGGCTCCAGGCTCTGAGCCATCAGCCCAGAGCCCGACGCGGGGCTCGAACTCACGGACCGCGAGATCGTGACCTGGCTGAAGTCGGACGCTTAACCAACTGCGCCACCCAGGCGCCCCCATCAATCATAATTTTCAATGTACGTAACTTTTGATCCAGGAATTCCGTTGCCTGAATTTAGCCCACAGCTACAGTGGCAAAATCGTACCATGACACGTCGTGTTGTTCGGAATGTCAAAAACGCTGGGATCCACTGAGACTGGTTAGCAAATAGAACTCTCTAGGGCACCTGAGTGGTTCAGTGGGTTGAGCATTCAATTCTTGATTTCAGCTCGGGTCATGATCTCCTGTTCGTGGGATCGTGAAACCTGCTTGGGATTCTTTCTCCTTCTGCCCCTCTCCTGCTCGTGCTCTCACAAATAAAATAGAATGGAATAGAATAGAATAGAATAGAATAGAATAGAATAAGAAAATAGAACGCTGTGAAGCAGTTTCTAGAAAAGGTTCAAAGTTTATTGGTGGATCTTGATTCAGGGGATCATTGATTTGTTGTAGTTGTTGTTTTTAATAAGCAGAGAATGAAAGCCAGGCTCTGGACAAGATATTAACAATATCTGGCAAAGTCCCCGCCCCCCTTTTATTTACTATTTATTTATTTATTTTGTATTTTATTTTTGAGAGAGAGAGAGAGATAGACGACGAGTGGGGGAGGGGGAGAGAGAGGGAAACAATTCCAAACAAGCTCCGCACTCAATTATCTGACAGTTTTTAACTGGTGTGCCTCATTAGCAAAACCTTTGGAGCACATTCCCCAACGTATTTGTTGATTTATTTGTAAATATTTATGAGTACACACAAGCAGTTTCAAAAGTAGCATAAAATGAGTAGATTAAAACACAGAAATCTAAGCTCTAATATTTTTTCTGCCTTCCCCTCTCCCGCATCGGTTTTGAGATGCTGTTAGCTGTGTGTACTTGTTCCACAGTAGAGAGAAGAGGAGTGTATCCCTGTGGCGATTTAAAAACGTGTATACAGGGGCGCCTGGGTGGCTCAGTTGGTTAATCGTCCACCTTCGGTTCAGGTCATGATCTCGTGGTTCATGGGTTCGAGGTCCCCCTCTCTCTCTCTCTCTCTCTCTCTCTCAAAAAGAAATAAGCAATAACAATTTTTTTTTAATTTTTTTTTCAACGTTTTTATTTATTTATGGGACAGACAGAGACAGAGCATGAACGGGGGAGGGGCAGAGAGAGAGGGAGACACAGAATCGGAAACAGGCTCCAGGCTCTGAGCCATCAGCCCAGAGCCCGACGCGGGGCTTGAACTCACGGACCGTGAGATCGTGACCTGGCTGAAGTCGGACGCTTAACCGACTGCGCCACCCAGGCGCCCCACAATAACAATTTTTTTTACAAATGTATATACACATTCTTTGACACACCTTCCGCCCAAAGGTGAGGTCTATATGCCTTGTCCCCTTGGAACCAGGCAGGTGTTTGTGATTGTTCTGACCAACATGCTTTGGCAGAAATGACATGTGATTCCAACTCCACGTTGTGAAATGTGACACTTGTTCCTGAAGCCTTCGGCCGCTAAGTGAGCAGTCAGGCTGCCCTGAGATCACCGTGCTATGAGGACGCCCAAGCTAGCATGGGAGGGAGGGAGTTGCCGTCCCGTCCCCGGTGGCTCTGGCCTTTGTCCGGCTGCGACTGCCAAGCCTGATGAAGCCGACCACACAGCCGAGCCCTTCCCACCTTCCTGACCCTCAGAAACCATGCGAGGGAGATAAGAAAATGCTGGTGCTGCTTTAAACCTCTGCATTTTGGAGTAATCGCCACACGGCCATAAGTAACCAGAAGAATCGTGACCCTAACTTTTCACACGTGGCTGTACGTATGTGCGTGCTGTGCGTGCACGCACTCTCTATAAAATTGTGGAAATTCCATCATGCATGCACACTTGCTGTATTCTGCATAATTGTGAAGGGGTAGAGAAGAAACCGTTGGGAGTGATCATTTTGGGGGTGGTGGGCTGGGAGGCAGGGAGGTCATCTCTGCCAGAGGGTCACGGGCCATGTTCTACCATCGTTTGTATGCTGTATCATTTTTTCCCCCTGGAATCTTTCAAAAACGTTACCTGGCTTTGGAGGAGACATATTCGCCTGTCCAAAGTCTGTGCACGTGAGGATTCTGCACGGTACCAACTCTGGACAACAGCAGCTACATGCTTAACACGGTCCGAGGCTGACCCTAGTCATTGATTGTGAAGCCTCTGAGGTCGGTCCACATCCTGGCTCCACCGTTTCCTGTCCTCTCTGAACCTCGGTTTCCTCTTCTGTAAAGTGCAAATAATCCCAGCACCTGCCCATATTCACCACCCGCTGCTGCGTAACAAATTACCCCGGAACGTGGCCGCTTACGACGATAATCGTTTATTATCTTATAGTTCCCGGGGGTTATGAATCCAGGCACGACTTAGCTGGGGACTTCTGGCTCCAGGTAACTCATGAGGTCCCATCTGAAGGTCTGAGGAGGGGAGGCCCCTCTCCCATGTCAGTGCATGTGGTTGTTGGCCCCATACTATTTCTCGCAGGCTGTTGGGTCTCAGCTCTTCCCTGGCTACCGGCTGGGGGGCGGGGGGGGGGGGTCTCCCTCAGTTCTCGGCCACATAGGCCTCCCTGCAGGGCAGCTCCCGGCATGGCAGCCGGAGAGCCCGATATAGAAGCCAATCTTTTTATAGCCTAATCTTGCAAGTGACATCTCATTACTGCTACCGCGCTGTCCTTTAGAATGGAGTCTATAAATCCAGCCCACCCTCAAGGGGAGGGGGTTACATAAGGAAGCGAATGTCAGGCGGTGGGGATCATCAGGGGACATCACAGCACCCATGGGGTGGTCGGGAGGATTAGACGAATTAAGGTCTGAAACACATAGCCCGGTGTTTGAGACAGCATTTGCTCAGCAAATGGGAGTTCTAACTCATGTTAGAGATTCCCGTCTCGGTCTAACATTAAATGCCCGAGCGCCCTTTCTGCCACAAATTTATGGTGAGAGTTCAGTGAAGCCCTTTCGCCAACAACATATGAACTCATACCTGTTGACGTTTTCCTGGAACTCCAAGAGCAGGAGTCCCTTAGAAGCTGGATCTGACCCTTTCATGACTCTGGGCCCCTCACTAAAGCTCATCATGTAGTCAACCTTTGCATAGGTATTTAGCACCTACAAGGAGACAGAGACTCAGGGAGGAACCAGGCCAAGCCGGCAGACATAGTTACTGCCTTCACACAGCATACAGGTTACGGAGGGGGTCTGGACAGAGAAACGGCAGCTTCGGCCATTCTTGGGGACTCTTAGCCCTGCTAATGGGGGAGGTGTGCACCTAAATGATTGCTGAGGGTAAATGGGAGGGCTTTGAATTATTTTTTATGTTTGATTTCTGGAGCATTTAATTTTTTTTTTTATTAAAACACATTTACTCTTTTTATTTTTATGAAATTCACTGAGACAGGGCTGGGCGTGCCCTCACTCAGGGCCGAGACAGGGTTAGTAAACTTCTTGCCAACCTTATGGGATTGGCTTCACCGTGTAGAGGACACCGTGGTTCCCTGGGAAACTCAGCCCCGGTTGAAGGGGGACAGAGCTAGGATTTCCACGAGTATGGTCATCCTTCAGGGCATTTAACTATCCTTTGTAAGAGTATCTATATCGTCTCAAAAGTACGTATTCACGTAGTCAGCCGCTACTTCATGAAAAAATAAGCAATTGCTACCCTTTTTTTTTAAGGTGTATTTGTTTATTTTGAGAGGGCGGGGGAGGGGCAAAGAAAGGAAGAGAGGGAATCCCAAGCAGGGCTCGAACTCACGAACCGCGAGATCATGACCTGAGCCGAAATCAATGGAGCCACCCGGGGTGCCCCAGCAATCACTACGCTTGAGGACTCACTGTGGCCTGTGAGTTACAGACAAAGCAAAGGAACAGGAACCCACGAGCAATTTATTATGTCTTCATAGAGACCAGAGGCGCCCGCAGAGGAGAGCCCAACGTGAGCCGGGGCTGGTCTTCGGCCAAAATCCAGATGTGTCTGGGCACAACAGTCAATCTGTGAAAAGAGTGAAAGGCCAAGGTGTCATTCTGGATGACTCTGGCTGTAATTAACAGAACACCTGACAGAGTGGCCGAAACCAAACGATGCCTATCATCCTGCATAACAAGAAGTTTGGGGGCCAAGTGGATCAAGGATTAGTTAATTTAGAGGTTGGTATCGAGGACCCGGGTTCTCCCCGTCTTTCTGCTTCTCCATCCTCAGCATTGTCGGCTTTTGTCTTCAGCCTTGCCTCCTCATGCTTGTAAGACGGCTGCCCCAGCTACTGACTTCATGAGCCTTTCGCAACTGTGTGGGGAGGCGAACAAACTAGCCACTGGCACCTGTTAGAAGCCATGTGGTGGCTCTCGGGAGCTGCGTGACAGGCTACATTGGATACGCCCGATCTTCGTAGAGGAGAGAATCCGTAGGTGAAAGAATGGGAATGAAGCAATGAATCATCTTATCTACCTTGCATTATATAAATTAAGTTTATGTGCTCACTTTAAGTAAAAATGGGTCTTTGGGTACTTTGGGGATCCTCCTATTGCTAAATTTCAAAAGAGTGTGTTCTCTCAGTTCATGGTTCTCCACCAAATGTCCTGTCAAGAACATGCATCGGGCTCTAAGAAGACCATCATCGTGGGCTTGAATCAATCACGGGGGTAATAGCAAGAATCCAAAAACATTCAACAAGCAGAGAAAAGGGGCAAAAGAATGTAACTATAAAGTGCCAAAGGTCTCAAAACATTTTAGACCTTTGCTTCGGACTCATGAATCCCCTTTCTGGGTGGGCCAACAAAAAAGAAAACAAAGAAAGAAAAGAAAAGAAAATTACTTACATGAGGCATGTCTTCTAGAGTGATCTGACCCAGAGTCTTTATGAGACGAGATGAGAGCTAATTCATAATGACATATACAGGGAACAAACCTTGCTATGAAGGCAACGTGTTATCTTACCTAAACCGTATGGTATTAAAATTTATTCATTCGATCAGCAAGTATTTTTTTAGCACCTACTCTATGACAAGCATTGTTTTAGGCTCAGGTTTTGTCTTGGTGGCCCAAGTTTCCCCTTCTGATATTTACACTCAATAAACACTTATCAAAAACGCTACTGGACCGTAGAGCTATAACCTGAAATCAGCCATACCTTCCTGGAAAATATTGACAAAACTTCAGTTGGCAAGATCAAAAACTCAGAAAATGGGGGGTTTAGAGCACAAAAAATAAAAATGGTATTGTGTGTGAGTATTCGCACACCCATAAATGTGAACCCATAAAACAAAAATTCCGGAAGACAACAATTTTGAAAGAGGCTCTGTCTATATTAAAGATCTTCTAGGGGCGCCTGGGTGGCACAGTCGGTTAAGCGTCCGACTTCAGCCAGGTCACGATCTCGCGGTCCGTGAGTTCGAGCCCTGCGTCAGGCTCTGGGCTGATGGCTCGGAGCCTGGAGCCTGTTTCCGATTCTGTGTCTCCCTCTCTCTCAGCCCCTCCCCCGTTCATGCTCTGTCTCTCCCTGTCCCCAAAACAAATCAAAACGTTGAAAAAAAAAAATTAAAAAAAAAAAAAAGATCTTCTCGCCTTTATCTGCATCAGGCGTTTGGTACCGATCTGTGGTGTCACGATTTCCGGAGGCATATTCTTCAGCAAATGTTATGTTGCATAAACTCTGTGTTCTTTTTGGTTTGTAAAGCAGTCCTTACTGGCTTAAAAGGCAGTATCTTCTTGCGCTCACATCCTCCCTTGTTTTATTTGTGTCAATCTCAGCAAAATCTTGTGTAACTGTAGTAGTCAGCTCAACTATGTAACAAGCAATCCCCAAACCACAGGAGTTTATAGCCGTAATATAGTTCCCCTTCATGACACATGTAGATTATGGGTCGGCTGTGGCTCCGCCTGTGTTTTTTCTGATTCCAGGATGCAGGGGGAAGGAGCAGGGCTTCTAGGAGATGCTATTCTCCTAGAAGGGGGCATAAGAGTGAGAGACCAAGCTGAACCACAGAATCACATTTAAAGTTTCTGCTCCTACTGGTATGTATCGTGTCTACTCACGTGTCATTCAAAGTAACTCACGTGATCGAGCCGGACAATGAGGGTGGGGAAGCATTCTCGATCTATAAGGTCAAGACGTGGGTAGGGATGTATAATCCTTTTAAAGGAGAAGGCATAGGGGTACCTGGCTGGCTCAGTTGGTGGAGCACGTGCCTGGTGATTTTGGGGTTGTGAGTTTGAGCCCCACACTGGGTGTAGAGCTTCCTTAAAAATATAAAAAGCCTTTGAGAAAAAAAAAAAAAAAACGAAAGGAGCAGGAGCAAATAATTGTGAACAATGCTCTAATCCACCACAGTAATCACCTGGCTATGCCCCAAAATACTGAGGAACTCAAAAGCGCATTTTTTTTCTTGGCCTTCCTTTCCGTCCATTCACGGAAGGATAGAACAGAGACACCTCTCCAAACCTGGCACGCCTAACCCAGGAGAAAGGAAAGTCATCCTATTAAGGGGACTGAACTAAGCCCAGCATTTGATAAAGGGTCATGTACTTTTGGGTTTCAATTAACTAATACGAAACCACATTGTCACAACACCAGGTTTGCCAAAGGATTGCTGCGGTTTATTCAGCATTACGCTGGCAACGTCACCGGTTTGCTTTCAGTCTCTTGGGATTCAAAACCAAAAGAAAGGAAAAGAAATGGCTGGTGCTCACGCTAACGCTTGCGTAATGCTTCCGCATTTGCTTAGGCTGCGCCTTCCACTCTGTGATGGTAGCTGCAGAAATAATGAACTCGGCTAAGACAGACATGCTCCACTTGGAGACTCTGAATTAGAATCAGGAGGGGCAGGATAATATTTGCCCTTATGTGCAGGGTAAAATTATAGGGCTACACGTGATTATCACTGCAGGGACCTAAGTCATTGCTGGTGTCAATTTATGCCATTTGGACAACAGGAGAAGCTGGGACCTCATGCCTGCCAGCCTGCCTTTTAATATTTTTCACCACCTGCTCCATGCCCGACACCATGAGATATTTCACATTTACATATATACACACCTATTATGTCTACGTATCACTGATGTTTTCACCGTAACCAGGATTTACTTGTAGTCATAAAAGATGGCTTACCTTAGATTTCTTGCCATAAAGCTCTTTTCCTTTATATGACTTCATACTTTCTACACTTGGCTTAAAGGACACATTTTATGATGAGAAAGCTAAAACGAAGTCTTTCTAAACACCTGCCAAAAATGCAATTAACTAACAAGATGACTACTTCACGCCTCAATCTGTGACCTATTGAGATGATGGTGAATGGATGGGTGATAGATTGGTCAATCAATAGAGAGAGGATAGACAGATGAATAGTTTGCCACACCCTCGCTCTTGGTGTAAGAAGAGGAAGGGAGGAAACCAAGGTAAAATAGTCGTTTCTCATTGTCTTACTACCCACTTCAAATGGGAGAGACTTGTCAAACAGTCTAGAAAAAACAAGAGCTTCTCAACGTTGCCATTCCAATGACCACTTTGAATATTATCTCTTCTTAAAGAGCTTGTTTTGACATTTTGTGACAATGGCTAGCATATTATGAAGACGACCAGTCTTTAGTACTTTGTTATGGCGGCCCTTGCAAGCCAATACAGTAGATATTTTTAAAACTCAACTTTGGTTCAGTTTGTCGGGAAACAACAACAACAACAACAACAACATTACTGATACTTATCATCATAGGGGGAGGCAGCCTAGTATAGCGGTTCTCTGCTTGCCCTGGTGCGGGCCTGGGTTCAACTTCTCACTCCATCCCTTAACTAGAGATGTGGCCTTGGACAAATCACTTAATCTCTTTGGGCCTCGGATTACATAAATATACACAGGGGTAATGGTACATTACCCTTCTCTCACAAAAGGCATTATGGGTATTAAGTGAATTAGTGCTTTAAAGCCCTTCGCAGAGTGCTTCACACATTGTGACCGATACGTAAATATTAAATAACGAGATGGGAAAGTATGATGAAATCCAGTTTACGGAATCTTTCTAAATGCTAACACATTAACAAAATTCTAACTCTGGAGTACTCTTGTTTCACAGAGGGAATACCTGTTCGCGGCATTCAGAGTTTTAACCTGTGTGTCGAGTCTGGGTTTATGTTGGGACAAGTGTCTACGACCAATGAACGTGGGTCCGACAATGACAATGGTAACCTCCATGCACCTCGACAGCAGTGACTGTGAGCCACGTCTGATGAAGATTTTAACATTTGCCAGAGATTCGACGATTGCTGGCTTTCCCCCCAACATTTGGGGTGATGATAACATGAAGGAGAAAGTCCAACACATGTGCTGAAAATGTTCGCAGGTGCTGTTTGCACATGACTTGCGGCAGAACTGGGGTAAACACTCCTTGATTTCTACTGGTAAAACTTTAACTCAAGATAAACTTGCTGACTGCAAAGTGTCCCACATGACTGTTCGGTGCATGATAACTAATATAAACAGTGCGTGGGGAGCAGAGGCCTCCCAGGGTCCAGGGACCACTGTGTGGACCTTTCTGGAAGGCCAGACCCGCCCACAGTCTGCTCCGCATTCCTCAGCCTCCTTAGTTGCTTCTGGAAGACCACGTGTGGGAGACTGGAAGACATGGCACAGAGTTGTAAATCAGGAACATCACACAGTGAATGTTGACCGTGTGTGGTGACTCACTACCCCCAACCCACTGACTTCCAATACCCAGGGTGGCTTCTGCCAGGAAATCCCGAGGGCCTGCTGATTGCCTGTGGTACATTTTCTTTCTTTTTTTTACTTTTTAAATTTTTTG
This sequence comes from Puma concolor, assembly GCF_028749965.1. Classification (NCBI taxonomy): domain Eukaryota; kingdom Metazoa; phylum Chordata; class Mammalia; order Carnivora; family Felidae; genus Puma; species Puma concolor. The sequence goes on from NC_141677.1 coordinate 13,939,658, forward strand.
TAATGTTTTTATTTATTTTTGAAAGAGTGTGAGACAGAGCATGAGCAGGGGAGGAGCAGAGAGAGAGGGAGACATAGAATTTGAAGCAGGCTCCAGGCTCTGAGCTGTCAGCACAGAGCCCGATGCAGGGCTTGAACTCGCACACTGTGAGATCATGACCCGAGCCGAAGTCGGACGCTTAACTGGCTGAGCCACCCGGGAGCCCCTACATTTTCGACCAATAGAATCTTAAACAGAAATGGCCAGTCATAGAAAATGCGTCTTATAAAGCATTTGGGGAAAGAGGGAAATGGCTTCAAAAGGAGATAGCCCCTGAGATAGATTTCTGAGGATATTATTTCTCTGCGATCAAACAGTGCCTCTGATACATCGAGAGTATTTTTACGAGTGTAAAAATCACTAAAGGAGACTTGAACTAGTTTCCTCTCGTGTCAATTCAATCCACAGAGCCATTAAAATTTTCAAAACTTCAAGGCACTGAATAAATAGATTATCTGAACGGAAGCTTCTGAATAACCCATAACCAATCTCATATAACTGGGAGTGGGTAGGCCCACAATACTTTATATATTTTTTATTTACACAGAACTGAACATTGTAATACCTTACTTATCCAGAAAATAGCTTAGGATCAAGGGATTTTTTTTAATGTTTATTTATTTGGGGGGGGGGGAGGGGCACAGACAGAGGGAGACACAGAATCTGAAACAGGCTCCAGGCTTTGAGCTGTCAGCACAGAGCGGGACACAGAGCCCAAACCCACGAACCATGAGATCATGACCGGAGCTGAAGTCGGATGCTCAACCAACAGAGCCACCCAGGTGCCCCTATGATCAAGGAAGTTTTAAAAATTAAAACAAAATTGGGAGACTGGGTGGCTCCATTGATTGAGCATCTGACTTCAGCTCAGGTCATGATCTCGCGGTTTGTGAGTTCGAGCCCCGCGTCGGGCTCTGTGCTGATGGCTCAGAGCCTGGAGCCTGCTTCCGATTCTGTGCCTCCCTCTCTCTCTGTGCCCCTTCCCCACTCGCACTTTGTCTCCCTCTCAAAAATAAATAAACATTAAAAAAAATTTTTTTTAATTAAAACAAAACTTGAGAAATACTTTTCTTATACACTTAACTTCTCTCATAGAGAAATAGCCCTTAGGCCCCGACTCAGGAAACGGTTAATGTTTAGTGTACTGCCTTCACCAGTGTGATTTTCTCACTTTCATCCCTACGGCACTTAAAAATACGAAATTAGGAGCAGAGTGACATTGCTATAGACATACACGCTGACGAGAAGTAACTACTGACATCCCGCAGAAGGGGAAAATAGAAGAACATGGAAAGCAGACATGACAATTCTAAAAGGCACAGTGATCTCGGTCCTCTTGGTGCGCAGGCCAATGTCCTATCTATCCCGATTGCCTCAGCACATCCTTTTGTCATACAATAGCATTAGAATAGGTTCTCACTGGGATGACTTTGAGACCAAGAAAAGAAAAAAAGGTGTTAAATGTAAGCTTCCCACATTCTCGGAAAGCAGTAGAGATTGAATTACATTTTTAGAAAGATTTCCACCCAAAAACATCTTGTTTCCTCTCTCTTTCCTTTTAAAATTATTTTATTTTAGGGGCGCCTGGGTGGCGCAGTCGGTTAAGCGTCCGACTTCAGCTCAGGTCACGATCTCGCGGTCCGTGAGTTCTAGCCCCGCGTCAGGCTCTGGGCTGATGGTTCAGAGCCTGGAGCCTGTTTCCGATTCTGTGTCTCCCTCTCTCTCTGCCCCTCCCCCGTTCATGCTCTGTCTCTCTCTCTCTGTCCCAAAAATAAATAAACGTTGAAAAAAATTTTTTTAATTATTTTATTTTATTTTATTTTATTTTATTTTATTTTATGTATCTTATTTATCTTATTTTAGTTCGTTACTTTCTGGTTCTTTGAAACACAAGCCCTCGATTGCCTAGAACGGCTACTCCCCCAAAGACGGCTGGGATTTTACGGTGGTTGTGTACCATGTGCCATATACCCAGCTGTGATTATTACAGATCATGTGATCGGTGTTAGTTCATATCTTTTATGGGTCATCTCGCAGTTTTCCCGTGTTTTACTGAAGCACCGTGAAAGGTCTTGTTTCTTGCAAGAAGAAATGAGGGGTGGTGGGGAGCGGGGAATGCACGGAGGGGCTTGTAAGGAGAGGGTGTGTCAGAAAAGAACCTCACACTGTCAGGGCAGGTGGGAGGCAAAAAGAGGTTTCCTTTTTGGGAAGGAGCAGAATTCCACTGTCCCGTATATTTTTACTTTAGCCCAGCTCACAGTCAGAAACAGCTCACGGTCACCAGAGGCCCTTTCAAATGATGAAGAGCTGAAAGAAAAATCCAGGTGACCCCCCCGCCCCCCCCATGATAGGCGTATCTTCCCAAGGAAAGAAAGTGCAAGCGCAGCCATTTGGAAGGCAAGCCTTGTCAGTTACAGGCTTCCTTTCCTCCCACGCACCATGCCTGCGCGCGTGCGCATCTTGTGTCGGGAACACTGCCACGTGGGGAAGGTGTAATAACTCTAATAGCTACCTGTACCGAGGACTTCCTATCAGCCAGGCACTGGGTCAAAGGGCAACGCTAATTATCACTTGACCCTGTTAGGAAACTTAAGCAAGTTTCCTGAAAGACACAGAGCTTGCGCACAAATGACGTGGGATTTGAAACTAGGGTGCTTATTAACCCCTAGGCTATGGTGTCTCCTATTGAGGTCTAAAAGTGCAACCTTGTAAAGAACCCTCATTTTCCCCAAGGGACAGGGAAGGGTTGAGGAAAAACAGCCCCTTTGACTATAAAGACCCGGAGCAGTGGTAGACCCTTCTCTACACAGAATGATATTGCGGGGTGCGCTGGTGCTGACACACGGCCTCTCTGGGTGACTCACATGGATCCCCAACGTCAGGGGTTGGGAAAGGCCGTGGCCCCTGTGAAAGGAAGGCATATCTGGGGGTCGGGCAGAGGGGTTTTTGCAGCAGAAAACTGCCTGCTTACATGCTTCCGTGTTCACCGGGAGGCTCTCTGGGAACTGTCATTTTAAGGGAATGTACATGAATATCCCGTAACTTTAAAAATTAATAGTTCTGGTATTAAAAGCCATACGGGCTCGTTGTAGAAAAATCTTAAAATACTTTTTAAAATTACTTAAAATACTTTAAAGAGCCATAATTAGTTAAAATGTTGGTGTTTTTCCCAATACTTTTCTTTTTACATGGACATATATACATATTTAAAATTATGATTATATGGAATTTATGATTGCATATCTGCCTTTTTTGAGTGCTACAGATTGGGCATTTTCCTTTATGAACAAGTATCTTTGAAAATAGGATTTTAATGTACACAGCATCCCATCACATGGATGGGCTATAATGTATTTAACTATTTTTGTACATCGAGCTTGTCTTTAACTTTTCCTATATTACAAATAATGCTCCAATAAATATACGTATTCAAAATCATTCTACACACTTCTGATATTTTCTTAGGACAAATATATAGAGGCAGAATCAACAGGGCAAGGGATATAAACACATTTAACAGCCCTTGTTAAATATTTCTTAAAATATTTTTCAATATTTTTCTTAAAACACATAAGGACTAAGATCTAATGAAAGTTATGGAGAGAAATGACAGGTTTGGATGGTTTTTTTCCTCTTCATTTCATTTTTTTTTTTCCCTATTGCCTTGTTTCCTTTGGCCCAGGCCAGTCTAAGTATTTGTCATCTTTAGAGTTCAGAATTCATACCGCTTTTCATGTTTTTCCCTTGTGTCTTGGGAGAGCCCATCCTAGAGATTCCTCTATTATCGATGGTCTGTGTTGCCTTGCCCACATCTGGGGGCCCCTGACCTATGGTTCAAGGGCACTCTGATGGACCCTGTATAGAACCAGGATTTCTCCGTAGGGAGTTGATTTCAAGGTTAGAACACACACTAAAATCAAAGGCTTATTGTCTCTCAAAAGGCAAATAAAATATACAAGAAATGTTTATTCCGTTGAAGTCAAAATCCTCTGTTAATAGCTTCTTGACTCTGTATTTCTACATGCTATTTCCAGCATTTTAGCCGATTTCAGGAACGTCAAGGAACATTGTTGGCTGCAGAAGACGTTGCTGACTCCTCAAAACTCAACAATGGTCATTTTTGAATATGGTGTGCGGTTTATGCAATGAAGTTAGGGGTAGTGCAACTTTTTCTTTTACATAATAAAAAAAGTAACTTTGCTGTTTATGTTTTTATTTTTATTTTTTTTTTAATTTTTTTTAACGTTTATTTTTGAGACAGAGAGAGACAGAGCATGAACGGGGGAGGGGCAGAGAGAGAGGGAGACACAGAATCGGAAGCCGACTCCAGGCTCTGAGCCATCAGCCCAGAGCCCGACGCGGGGCTCGAACTCACGGACCGCGAGATCGTGACCTGAGCTGAAGTCGGACGCTTAACCGACTGAGCCACCCAGGCGCCCCTGTTTACTTTTTTAAAGTAGTAGTTTTTCATTGTTGTTTTTTAACCTGTATTTATTTTTGAGAGAGAGACAGACAGACAGAGTACAAGTAGGAGAGGAACAGAGAGAGAGGGAGACACAGAATCTGAATCAGGCTCCACTCTCCGAGCTGTCAGCACAGAGCCTGATGTGGGGCTCAAACTCAGAAACTGCAAGTTCATGACCATAATTTTTCTTTTTTAAAAATGTTTTATTTATTTTTGAGTGAGCACAAGCAGGAGAGGGGCAGAGAGAGATGGACGGAGGATCCACTGACAGCAGAGAGCCCGATGTGGGGCTTGAACTCACAAACCGTGAGATCATGACCCGAGCTAAAGTCGGATGCTCAACCAACTGGGCCACCCAGGCACCCCAATAAATATATTTTCTAAAGAGCTCCTCATGATACTTCTCATGCCCTACTTCTTCCCACTTTACTCTTCTTAAACTTTGTCTTCTATATCATACCAAACATGTCTTGAAAAACTTAAGCCAAATAATTGAATATTATGTACCAACCAAATATATTCTCATATTTCAGGAACTTAGGATATATACACATCCCGGCTGATAGAATCATAGATTCCAAGATGAAAAAAATGGACTTAGCTGGGATCTCAGGATATTAGCCATAACTTACTCATTTGAGTAAAGAAATCACAGCCTGGGAAACTGAAAAGGCTGGATACTGAATCTTTGGGTTTGTCATTTAATCGAGGATATGGAATGGGAAAAATAATAATCAGAGTAGCTGACTTCTTTACAGCCTTTTACAGTTTATGAAATACACTCACATTCAACCTTGAAAGGTACCTCAATTCCGGGCTTTCAGCAAATGAAACCCCCACATTCCCCTCCATTCCCCTCCAGGAGACCCATGTGGCTGATTTTTTGTCTGGTATTTATTTCATTTATTGGTTGTTGCTGGTGATAGTATCCTCCACTTAGAGCTTCAAAAGGCATTTAAGGTGAATTCATGCACAAAACCTATCATTTTAGGTAGACTGATCTTAAATGGAGAGTAACCCACCTTGCCCTAAAAGTTGAGGAACTGTGGCCACATCTGGGAGGCAGAATCACAGGATCAGTGGGATTTTTCAGATTTTTTAACAAAGGGGTTACTGGTAACATCCGCCACTTAGAGCACCAGGGACCAAACTGGATCTCCAAGAAACCCAAGGTTGTGTCTTTCAAGGACTGAGAGAGTGGGCTTCGCCAATGAAGGCATCAGATCTGATTTAAAGTATAAATCAGATTATATATATTATATATCAAATTATGTATAAAAATATAAAATATGAATTTAAAATAAAATATAAAAAACCGATTTCTCTGCCAGTTATATTTTACAGAAGACGATGACAAATACTTCTGTGATGTCATAAAGGAATGCTAATCACTCATCTGGAAAACACCGTCTCATGAATTCATTCAGATTTTCTACATGCATTGAGCACTTCTGGTTTTCAGGCACAGAGGAGGGATGCAGAGGAGAACAAGGCGTGCCTCCTGCCCTCACAGTGCTCCCGTCTGATGGCGGGGACATCTGCACGGCCACATCTAGAGAAGCGATCTCGAGCCCCAGGAAAGCTGTGCCTCTCCTGTAAGAAGGTGGCATAGTTCATGGTGACCATCTGGGACAGCTGGGACACCTTTTCCTCCATGAAGTGGGTTTTCCAGTATCATGCGTTTACTCTTCTGCAGGGTGTATGCGTGTCCTACGGCTGCTGTAACAAATTGCCACACCCCAGGGGGCTTAGCACAACAGACATTTTTTTCTCATGGTCCTGGAGGCCAGAAGTTCAAAATCAAAGTGTCAGCAAAGCTATGCTCTCTCTGAAGGCTCTGGGGCGTATCTGTCCTGTGACCTTCTCTTATCTCCAGGTGTTGTGGGCGCTCCTGGGTATTTCCTTGGCTCGTAGACACATTCTCCAATCTCCATCTCTGCTGTCACCTGGTGTCCTTTCCCGCGTCTCTTCTCCTCTTCTGGTCGGGCCCACAGTCACGTTGAATTAGGCCCACTCTAACCCTGCATCATCTTATCTTCACTTGATTACATCTGCCGAGACCCGATTTCCAAATAAGGCCACATTCCCAGTGACCCTGACCCTAGTGACCCTCAAGGTCACCTCCCAGGGTTTTAGGACTTTAACAAATCTCTTGGAGGGACGAAATGCAGCCCATCACACAGGGATCTGAGACGTCTGTGCCCTTTTCTCAGCAGAGACAGTAAAACGCACCAGCTCTCCCCCTTTGGATGGCAGGCTGCAGCCCCACATGGCTGTGCTCAATGACAAACCTGAAAAGCCCGGGTTCCTCGAGCTCCAGAGTGGGTCACAGATGGTTAAAATAATGCGGGATGTGTTCTCGGGGGCAAGAGGACGGAACAGGCTAACTAAAGTAGACCTTCAAATAAGTGACATTTCGTGGGTCCCTGTCTCTTTCAAGTTTCTGTGTGGATAGCACATTATCCTTCATCCTTGCGTCTTTTTCTCCTTGTTCCAGTGAAGCAGCAGCAAGAGTCAAAGTGCCGAGCTCCCACGGTAAATTAGGTGCCCTTCAGCACCCCCGTTCATCTGGACAGTTCGCCGTTCCTCCTCTGCCCTGATAGATCCTGTTTGGCTCTTTTCGATGGCGTCTGAACGCGCTACCTGTGCAAACTTTTATTTAGGCAGCAGACGGCACCTCCGCTTCCTCTTTCAACCCCTTGCGTTGGTAGTGTTTTCCCCCAGGGAATACACAGTTGTAAAGCCTCCAGTTCGGCCTAGAGCACTGTTCCCACTGGCATCAGTTGGAGGGCTGGCAAACAATCATCCCGACTGGCGGAACCCAAGAGGGGAGATCTTCTGTTGACCTGGACGATGCTCTGCTTGGCCGGGAGATCATAAATGGAAAATTGTGATGGACCCAGCCCCTTCACAGAGGACGTGATAAGAAAAACACCGCATTCTGGGGCGCCTGGGTGACTCAGTTGTTTAAGGGTCCCACTTTGGCTCAGGTCCTGATCTTGCCATTTGTGGGTCCGAGCCCTGCGTCGGGCTCTGTGCCGACAGCATAGAGCCTGCTGTGGATCCTCTGTCTCCCTCTTTCTCGCCGTCCCCCCCCCCCTAGTGCTTTCTCTCTCTCTCTCTCTCTCTCTCTCTCTCTCTCAAAAATAAACATTAAAAGCAGTAACAACAACAAAACAACACTGCATTCTGCGGAGGGGGGGGCGGGGAGGGGGGCAAAAGGCAGTGGTCTGCAGAAGAGGTTTTCCTGTGGCTGGTCACCTGCTGTGGAGAGACAGGAAGATTCCTGCTGCGGAGTATAGGAAAAATGATTGTCTTTTCTTGCCATCAGAAATTGTCACTAAGCTTCCACAGCAAGTGGCACTTTGTTGGGTGTCATGAGGACACATTCGTCTTAGTCCCCACTACCTAATACGAATTGCAAGGAAAGACAAGTGTATTAAGAGCATTCAGGCAAACCAACAAGTGTATTTGAAAATCTTCAGGTGGTGTGCAAGCAAAACGAAAATGCATATAAAAGGAGTGTATGCATTCTCTGGTAAATGAATAAAGTTCTAAGAGGTCCTTCTGCAGAGGAAGGACTCCATCTTGTAACTGGAGACAGTTTCATGAAGGAATTTTTATTTTATTTTATTTAACTTTTTTTTTTTTAATGTTTATTTTTGAGAGAAAGAGAGAGACAGAGTGCAAGCAGGGGAGGGGCAGAGAGCGGGGGAGACACGGGATCCAAAGCAGGCTCCAGGCTCTGAGCTGTCAGCACAGGGCCCGACGTGGGGCTCGAACCCACAGACTGTGAGATCATGACCTGAGCCGAAGTCGGACGCCCAACCGACCGAGCCACCCAGGCGCCCCTCGTGAAGGAATTTTTAAAAATCTTTATATATCCTAATTAATTAGTAGCAAATCAAGGGTCGAGACTCGAAGTTGCAAGTGACAGAAATACAATTCAAATAAAAGGCGATGTAGTTGTTCAGGCGCACAGAAAAAAATCAGGAGTAGACTTTCAGGGAGAGCTGGTTCCAGCCCATCAAACATTATCTTCAGGAACATGTTCCCAGGCTTCAGCTTTGCCTTCTCTCTCTTGACTTCGTCCTCAAGCAGGTATTCCCTACTTGTTGACAGGATGTTCCACAGAAGCTCTGGGCGAACTTTCCATCAGTTTAACCCCTCAAGAAGAAGGTTCTTTCCCAGGACTTCCGGGATACCTCCTGGGGCTGACATCCTTGGCTCTGATAGGCTCAGCTTATAGCACGTGCTCATTCCTAAACCAATCAGCATGGTTCAAATTCTCATTGGCCAGACTTGGACCGCACACCCACTCGTGGGGCTGAGGGTGACAGTGAGCCCTGCCGCGTCTACGGAGACTGGGGGTCAGGGAGAAGTAATAGCTCCCTAAAGAAAACTGGGGTCCTAGTATCGCAGGAAGTTGAGCAGGAAAAAGCAGCAGATATCCATGACGCTACAGAAAAAAACGTCAATTGTTGTGAGATTCTGACCAAGAACTACAAAATCAACCCCAGCTTTTTCAAGTGAGTCTAAAAGAGGTCAAACTTCCAGCTTCCTTCAACAGAATTTCTGATTACTCTGCCGCCAGTAACCAAGTCAGCAATAAATTCGTTGTTTCTCTTACAAATCAAGCTCGTCTAGGAACATTTCCTGTTAATCCCTATTTTAGAGTATTGCAGAAATTCCCGAATTCTTTTGTCAGGAATAAAGGTGACAGACAGACGTAGATAAAAACAAAATAAAGCAAAGGGTTATAGTGACTTTTTCTGTTTTCACATGATAGCTTCAGCAGGAAAGTCTATTTGGCCGAGTTATTTTTGAACAGACAGCCAATAGGCAACTTAAAAAAAAAAAAAGAAGAAGAAGAAGGCTTTAAAAAAAGTGAAGAAGAAAAAAGCCATCACTATTTATAATAAGGATGATGTTACCAAGAAAGAGAAGAAGATGAACGCTGGGAGACAGGGAACAGTTTCTGTTGGGGTGTTATAGGAGGCAAGTGACAGTTTCTGTCACATAGAAACCAGTTGCACTGGAGGTCTAGGAAGCACATATATATCATCTTCCAGTAGTGAGACGGCATGATCTAGAGCCCAGAGATGACACAGTTGTACCACAGATTTTGTTTTGCAATAACGCTTCGCCAAGACTCTCTCCGGGAGTGTTCAGCCCCCCAAAACGTTCTTGGAACAAACTTACTGCATTATAATTAAGCAATTTAACTTTATTATTTTATTTTCTTAATGTTGCAGAGGGCTTTTGAATGGTCTAGATGTATCCATAATCTGATGCTAAGGCTTGACAGAAACTCAACCAGATTAGGGTACACAGAGAACGACAGAGAAACGGGAATAATGACTTAACATTATTGCAGGCATCCTTGCACGTGGGATTACCCAACTCTAGAATTTCTGGTTGTGAACTTTTATGTGCAATGTGTTCATTTGGAGATGCCACTTTTGTGTTCCCAATTTCTGTTTCCATTGTACGTCTATTAATTTGTTGTTATTGTTTTTCATCTTGAGTTTTGTTTAATTGACCAAATATACTACTTTGCAAGAGAGCAAGGTACTGGTTGGGTGGGTCCACATGTGAGCTTGATGCTTACAATTATTTATATAAATATCCCCCCAAATAACCAGTATGTGGTAGATGTTTACAATAAGATTCTAGAAAGATTCAGTGGGTCTTCTATGAGTGCAGAGCCCTTGAAAGATAGAATAGCAGGCCATAAAAAATATGAAGGGAGAGGGGCGCCTGGCTGGCTCAGTTTGTAAAGCGTGCAACTCTTGATTTCAAGGCTGTGAGTTCGAGCCCTACATTGGGTCTGGAGATTAGTTTAAAAAAAAAAGAATATATATATATATATATATATATATATATATATATATATATATACCTATATATATATATTGCATATATATACACCTATATATATATATTGCATATATATACCTATATATATATTGTATATATATATATACCTATATATATATATATATATATATATATATATATATATATATATATAGTAAACATTTGAAATACAGGGGTTATTGCCAAAAATCAGTGGGCCAGCACCACTAGCTCGGCCCTGGGCTTGATGTCAGGTGTAGCTGGGTGATAGAAGGTAGATTGTCTATCAAGATTATTGCTTTCACAAAGCTCAGACAAAGAGCACACATGACATCGTCAAGGAATTCCACACCACACGCATAACTAAGCGCTAAATTCTGGAACACTACACAAGTACCCTGGGGGTTCAGAGGAAAGAGACCAATGATCATGGGTGGACCCAGGACCACACAAATGGGGAGCTGACCTGATCTTTGAAAGCTGTATAGGATTGGAATAGGTAGTAGGGGAACATTTAAGGACAGAGTAGTCCCCCAAAACTACCGAATGAATGAATGAATGAATGGTAGAACATGAACAAAAAACAAAGACCGCAAATCCGGTTCATGGAAGAGTGAAGGGAGTCCTTCACTGTCACCTTTGGTGGCTGTTAATGTGCAGAGGTATGTTGGTCAGCACAGATTGGGGTCCGTATGAGCAAGGCCTTAAAAACTGGTAATGAGTTTGGGTTGAAGTAGTGGAATTAAGGAGCAGAGGGGAAAGATGATAAAAACAGTGCTAAGGTCAAGTCAGGGATGGTCAGGAATCGTGTTGTAGGAGGAAGCAGGAGCCCACAGAAGTTTGCCAGAGTCTGATGCTTGGCAAGTCAGGCAGGGCTGGGGGATGGGTAGCGAGACTCAGGTAGGGACAGCAGGGAGCACGGGACCTACCCTATGGCCCAGCCAGATCTTCAGATAAGGAAGTGAGAGAGGAGTTGAGCTGAAGGTTGACTCATAATGACTACAAAATTAGTAGTAATTCAAAGAGAGCAAAGAGAGAGCCGAAGTGCAGGGGAAGGTGAGCTGAGTTATGTGTTTGTTGGTTTTGAGCCAGCGATGAGATACACAAGTGGAAATACCCCATGGGCAGTTAGAAGTTCAAAGTTAGAATCCGACACAAGGGTAGAGGGGGACAGAGATTTGGAAGTCATTATTAGGGAGACAATGAACAAAACAATACGATAGATGAGGCCTCTGAGGGATCAAAACAAATAGAAAGAAACTAGAATACCGACGACCGAGTCTAAGGCAACGTATAAATTAAAAATATGGAAATATTCCAGGAATGCTTAGTATGAACACGTGAACCTAAAAAAGGTCAGTTGTTCTTACTAGGGCTGCATTAGGACTTTTGCGGTCCCTGGAAATGCTGCGGGCCCCTTCCTCCATTAAAAACGATGTCCTACAACTGCACTGGTATAAAGACAAATATAATGTAGACTGAATTAATGTATATTCGCTACTGTTATCCTATTTTCTCCCTTCTGATTTTAAAAGAAATTTAAATGAAAACATTTTCATGGGTCCCTAAAAGTATCATGGGTCCTGCTATGCCTAATGGTGTGAATAATCCAAAATCATGGGTAATTAAAAAAAAACAACAACTCATCTACAGTTGACTTCAGAGAGAGAGAGAGAGAGAGAGAGACCGAGTGTGTGTGTGTAAGGGGACGTCTGCCTCTTTTTTTTTTTTTCATATTATAAGTTAATATTTTAAGTAACTTTGATCCTCACAGGTATAACCTTCGTTCAGTTGAAGTGGCCCTGAATTGAGATGTGTGGCAGAAGGGATTTGGGGTGAGACTGAACCAACAGTTATTATTCTTTACTGTGTAGAAGACAGGAATTTTACTTTTATTTATTTATTTTTATTTCTAAGATTTTATTGTTACATAATCACTACACCTAACACAGGGTTTGAACCCACAACCCTGAGATCAAGAATCACATATTCCCCCAACTGAGCCAGCCAGGTGCCTCAGGAATTTGATTTTTAAAATGCATATTCTTGGGGCGCCTGGATGGCTCAGTCGGTTAAGCCTCTGACTTCAGCTCAGGTCACGATCTCGCGGTTTATGGGTTCGAGCCCCACGTCGGACTCTGTACTGACAGCTCAGAGCCTGGAGCCTGCTTCAGATTCTGTGTCTCCCTCTCTCTCTGCCCCTCCCCTGCTCTCACTCTGTCTCTCTCCATCTCTCGGAAAGTAAAAAAAAAAAAAAGTTTTAAATTTAAAAAAAGTTTTTTTTTTTAAATGCATATTCTTGGGTTCTACCTCTCAGAGAATAGCATTCCCTTGTTAAAATGCATCTTATACAGCCCAAGAAGGGGTTGTTTTCAGAATAACTGTGTGTGGTTTTGATGTTTTAGGGGCTTAATTCCTACATCTGTTTCCTGAATAAAGGGGAATTAACAATGGACCCCCACAAAAATTGGAAACCTGAAAGAGATGATATTTAGCCAGGAAGAATTTCGGGTCTCAAATGAAGAACCGGATGGACGTTGAGTCAGACGACCTTACAGGGTTTAGGTTTACTTCACTGAGCAGAGATTCTAGGAAGGGCAGGAAGGGCCCAAATACCCAGAAAACAACAATAGGGGACGGAGACTGAAGACGGACCTTCAACACTGAAGTTCAGGGCTGCGCCACAGACATTCACTGAGCACCTACTGTGTGCCGAGTCCCAAAACCTTTTAGCCTGGAGTAAAGCAGGGGGAGGTAGAACACATACACAGGAACTTCTGGAGTTCTTACCTTCTTTGCATTCAGGAGGCACGGGATATTACTTTAAGAGCCACAGTGAGGAAAAGAATTCAAGAAGTGATCGCAGAAGTGGCAGATGACTCAGAAGGGATTAGAGAGATAAGAGTCTCTTGGAGATGGTCAAAATGAGGTCATTGGCAGCTTTGGTGATAATCCTTCTATCAACCTCTGCGGTAAGTACGTTTTTTATCCCCATTTCACAGATAAGGAGATTGAGGTACAGAAAGTTTAAGGGCCTCGCCTAGGCTCACACAGCTGGTCAAAGTGGAAGAACTGGAATAGAAACCCTGGCTCTCTGCCTCCAGGCCCCGAGTTCTTAACCGCTGGGTCACTTACCCATACTGACCCACTCTGGACGTAGTAAATCTCGCATTTACAGCTGACCTTTGAACAATGTGGGTTTGAACTGCGAGTGTCCGCTTACATGCGGATTGTTTTTCAGTAAACACAGGGCAGTGCTGTAAGTGTATTTTCTCTTATGATTTTCTTAGTAACGTTTTCTTTTCTCTGGTTTGCTCTATTGTAAGAAGATAGTATAGAACAACCAAAACATACAAAATGCATGTGAATGGACACGTGCATGTCAACGGTAAGACTTCTGGCCAACAGCGGGCTATCAGTAGTTACGTTTTCAGGGAGTCAGAAGTTGTGTGTGGATTTTAGACTTCGAGGGGGGGTCGGCACCCCTCACCCCTGCATTGTTTAAGGGTCAGCTGTATCTCAACCTGCAGAGGAAGTGAAGCACAGAAAAAGGGATTTGCCTGTGTTTACACAGCAATGTGACAGCAGAGACAGGAGTGGTGCCCTGTCCTGGAGCCTGAGTTACCCTCCCAGGATGGAAACCTCAGAGTGTATGCCGGCAGGGATTTGGAGCTTCAAGGGGAAGCTGGGCCTCTGTTAAAAAGAACAAACATTTAGCTAGCCCCCAGTCCATAATCTATCTCTGCATTTCTGGTGCCCTCCAGAGAGAAAAGCTTTACTTGAGAAGAAGGGGCTTTGTTTTCTCTCTCTGAACATCTAGAAAATTCTAGGGCTTCAACACCATTTCCCCATTAGGCCCACATAGTCTTAGGTACACATTCTCCATCCCCCTTGGCCAGATGGATGGAAAGCTTACCCTGAACCTGACATTATTAAAGTATTTTAGTAGTATATGATAATTACATAACAATATAGTAACATATATGCACCTACGTGCGCCCAGACACACATCTTGGTTTTTGCTCTGAGTTCTTAAGAGGGTAAATACAATCTAAGCATAAAGGGCTATAATTTGCTGCTTCTTCTATCAAAAGTTAATGACATTGCTTTATCAGTAGAGAGCGTGTGTAACGGACCCACTGGCCTTTCTCTTTCCAGTAACGGAAGAACATGCCTTGGAAATGTGTCTACACGGACAATGGGGAAACTGGAAGGACAATTGTCATAATGATTGGGTAATGAAGTTAGGCCCCGATTTTTGTGACTACGGTAATTGCTGCCTCTACTCTTGCCACGCTTAAGGAAAATGGCGGCACAATGGCCATTAGAGAAGTTGAAAGGGAGACAGTATCATCTGTTGAGGAAAAGTAGTGTCAGCCATGACTATATTACGGATGCCATAGCTGAGGATAGAAAGAAGTGTGCCTGCCTGCCTGTTCCAGTACATTCTGCGTGTATCTTTAAAAAGTATATGGTGGTTACGTTTTTAAAAACCTAATACTACTCAAGTATTCTAGAGGGACTTACTATTTTTTTTATAGCCCTGTGGTAAATTATGAACTTTATGAAGTGTTTTTTTCTATAATTCTGAATAATCAACTCCATTTTATGTGTTTTCTAAGGGATACGGCATCCCATGTAGAGTGTTGTTAAAGCTCAGTAACAGATACGAATGGGTATTAGTACTAAGAGAGGATTAGTATGGAGAATTAACGTGGACAAATGAAAAATTCCTTTCCAGTAACTTGGAAATGACATCGGGCAGGGAGGGACTGATATAAAACCTCAAGGCCGTGCCGTTGTCTGGAGAAGCCATCTTGGCATGGCGTCCTGTTCTGAGACTCCGACTGCCCAGTTTTGCTCCTTGAGCAGTCTATGCTCTGAGTTCATGTGGGGTTAAGAAGGGAATTTACCGTAGTCATTTTCCCTCCCGACCTATTATAAAACCAATGGACTGCAGTGATTTGCAAACTTTGTTTTCTTTCAGGACAACACAGCGAGTGGCCATCTCAAGTGCTCCATTGGAGCGGGGGCTGGGGGAGCAGGCCCAGGGTCCTGGCCTTGGAGGTAGGAGGGGGTGCGACGCTGCTCTTGTGCGGGCACCATCCCAAGGGGCGCCTGAGGATGCAGCACTGGCTGTGAGCCAGGTAAATTGGAGGCAGTCCTAGAAGTAAGAACATCCATCATGCTTAGTAAGATCTTAGGTTGTAACGGCTGCCTTGAGCCTCCAGACATTTTTTATAAAGCTCTCGGTCATGAAGCACTCTTTCCGTCTCTGCTGCCATATGTTTTTCCAGCTGGACCTCCACCAGTCTTCCGCTCTCCAGAAAGTTCTCATTCATTCAGCCCAAGGGTATCTCATCGGCTTTTCTGAGGACCTGCTGGAAATTTCAGCAGGAGTCTTGGCCACATGGAAAATCCAGCTCCCTGAGCCTGGAGATGAAGGTCTCAGACTGGGATGCTGCGCTTTTCTTACTCAGTTTAAAAGTGGAGAAATGTAAATATACATGTTTAAATATGTGAAACTGCATAAGGAAAAAAAAAACTTATTAGCATGCATTTGCTGTGATTCAGACTTCCTCACCAAATCCAGCAGCAGGGAAATTCAAGAACGGGTTTTTGTCCACAGACTGGGATCCGCCCACTTACTTAACTCTGAGGAGCCAGTGGCCCCGAATCTTGTTTCCCATCGTTCATCTTCTATTCACCTGGGGCACCCGGGATGTTTTAGCTTTTCCAGATGCTGTTTTTCAGATTAGTTGACACAGTGGTTGGAGTCAACTCTGTGACACACTTTGGAGTCCTTGCTTAGGGGCCAAGACTTACGCTTTCAAATTCTAGCCAACTCTTTGTGATTCAGACTTGGTTCCTGCCCTGTTGGTCATTTTTCCTTTGGGTGAATTTAGAAACCAGTTCTTCATCCTCAAAAGCCTAGCTGAGAAGGAAGTTGTTCACACCTTCTCTGTGGCAAATTCTCCTTGGAAAATCCTCATGAGGAATTGGGCTGTCCCTGTAAAGCTTTGGCTTGATTGACATATTTGTGTTTGATTTACAATCAAAGCTGAGTCCACCGCCAGATTTTAATCGTGCCCCTATTACTTACCTGGTAAGTCATTGACTACACCCTTCCCCCTTCCTCCCAACTCCTGACTCATTGCTCTTCTCCACACTGCTGGTTTTCCCGTGGTCCTCCCACCCCCCACCCCGTTTGCTGCTGTGTATGGCCAAATCTGTTCTCGTCACCTTCACACTATGAAATCTGAGGGGGCAAAAATAATGCCTGTGATGATCTGAACTATCCTTGGAGCAATTCAAATTAGCAGTATAAGATCCAAAATTTTGACAGGTATTCGTTTGGGTGGACCAATTAGATTCAAGGATAGCTGTATTTTTAAAAGTAGGCAACAGAAAGCAAGATTGTGGGCAAATCACACCAATTTTCACTTCCTTTCTAGTTTGTTGGCTTCACTAAACGCTTAAGCGAGAACATAATTTCAATATTTCTAAACTGATGGTGTAACTGCTCTGAACGTTGGCGGTATACCTCCCAACAGTCACGATAATACAAGCGGCATATAGGTGGCAGGTTACCCATTAAACGAGTGTGACAGATCGTATTTCTGGTTAATTGTTAGTTCCTTATGACCTTGGACTTTGCCTGTGTGTTTAATAACACCATCTGCTGTATAGGGTAGCAATACGACCTTTTTTACACGAGGATTACTGTTCTTACTTCGTAAACAGCGCTCAATCGGAGGTGATGACACTCTACCATAGAATTATTTAAATTATACTACCTATGGAAAGCCTGAAGAAAGAAAGTGATTTTCTTCCCTATGCTGGCTTTATTGGTTCCACCTAAAATATCGTAATTTATATACCATAATAAAAGCATAAAAATGATTTACAGGTTGTATTCTTGGTCTGTAAGACGAAATGTTTTAAGAGACCTCTGACTGTTGGGCCTGTCCTGTTTGGCTTTTTCCAGACTAGTTTCTCATCATGTATAAATCTCTGGAAAATTTCCCAATAAAGCAGACAATTAAAAAATAATTCCCACAAAGTGAAATGAGATGAGACTTTTTTTCTTTTTTTTTTAATCACCACTCAAGATTGCACCTCTACGTCTGTCTTTTGGAGCATGTTGAGAATCCTGCTGGTGTTTGAGAAATATGAAAACATCTACTGACATGTCTCGTATAATAAGGCGAACGTTGACGGGGTTTTAAGTGGGCTACGTTTGTTTGAGACCCACAGATAGATGCACCTGTGAAATGAATCCGTGGGGGCTGGTGAGGCAGGGAGGAAGATTTCCTTTTAATTTCACCAGGTTCGTGCTGTATAGTGTGCTAAGGCAGTGCAATTCTCCGACCGGCGAATCATAACTTCCTAAAAACAGGGGCTCTATGGAGTGGGAGAACCGGTTTGCCCCTAACTGATACCTCCTGCATGGGGGAAAGCAGCGCCTTTCTGAGTCAGGAGAAAGAAACTCCATTCACCAGCTCATTCATTTATTTGTCCCCCTAACCCATTCCCAGCCTTGATGCCAAAAGGAGCGAGGTGAATGGAAATTGCTACTTAATCTTACTAGCGAAATGACAGCTCCTTAAAGGTGGAAACTTTTTGGCCGCAACTGTGATTTTTCATTCTGTAACATGGTGACACTATTAAGTAGAAAGGAGCACTGGAAAATAATAAGCATTCTAGGTCAGGGGTACACAATTTCGAACTAACTTTTGTTACGGACTGTGACAAGGCTCATAGAATTGACCATTGTACGTCCAGTGCTCACACACCCATAGCTTCGTGCTAAAATGCGGACACTTCACAGAATATGGGTTATCGTTTGTTTTGTTTGTTTTGTTTTAATTACTGGGAACCGGAAAGGTTGGCCTGGACACCCCACTGCACGAAAATAATCAAGAGGTCGTCTACCAACAGAAAACAACTTCAAAAGTCTGGAATGTTGAATTCTGAGCCTAAACCACTTGTCAGCATCCCAAAAAGGCATGTCCTGACATGTTTTCAGTAAAAGAGGGCTTCAACATTCCAGGCTTTTAAAAGAATGTCTCCTGTTACAGCTAAAAGGGGCCGTTTATCTTTTTCCACACTCTGAATTCATGGAATCTGGAGGTCTCGTTTGGGACGCTCATTTTAAAATACGTCGAGTAATTTCTACATGAGAAATAAAGAATATGGCTCCTTTTTATTTATTTTTGTTTGTTTGTTTGTTTTGAGAGAGAGAGCAAGCAAGCCAGGGAGGGGCAGAGAGAGAGAGAGAGAGGGAGAGAGAAATTCCAAGCAGGGTCCGCACTGTCAGTGCACAGCCCGATGTGGGTCTCAAACTCACAAACCATGAGATCATGGCCTGAGCCGAAACTAAGAGTTGGACACTCAACCAACGGAGCCACCCAGGCACCCCAAGAATATGGCTCCTTTTTGGTTGTAGAAAAGTAGTTGACATGAAACATTTACATATAAGTGCTTCCCACCAACACCATCTTTGAAATACATAGAATTTAAGAAACTTCATTAGGTTTTTTCATAATCAGACCCAAATAGGTGAAAACCATATGGAAGGTTATGAGTAGTTAACGATAGTTTGACGTTAGTGAACAAATTTCAAAATATCAGGATTCCTAGAACTTAAGTCTTCTAACATCCTTTATAAATTCAGTATATAGCCAGCAAAGAAGCCACATAGCTATGAAGCAGGGGAATCATGGGTGAGAATACAAAAAAACCTCAAAACAAGTTTCCACATCCTGCTGATCTATTCAGCCAAATGCCTGTCAGTGTATGGAACAGTTTTTTGTTTTTCTCAACTGAGGTCCTCTCAAGTCATCTAAAGGGTCTGTCAATAGTATATTGAATCTTTGCCCATTTTATATGAAGTATATACACAATCTTTGCCCAAATATGTATATAACCTTTGCTGTTTTATATATTTATATACACAATAAGGTGGTCTCTTGTGGAGAGAAATATTTTCCGTAAGTCTCGAGAGACTTTAACTGGGCACATTAATGCTGATACAGATGCTTTTGCCCTGGCTAACTTAAACTAAGTACAGACCATGGCTTAGCCACTCCTGGCCTGGGATCTGAGCCCAAACCAAGCAGACATAATGTTCTCAGATGATGTGATGATCTGGGAGCCACTTAACCTAGCAACTTTATTTGGATGGCACAATGCCCCAAAATAATGGGCACTCACTGGTCATTTTTCTGCGTTGTTTTGTGATGGCACGCGTGTCAGAAGATGTTGGGCTTGGGTTTGTCCAAATCTCCCGTAGTCCCATTAAATCATCCACCATACGAAGGGTCGGAGTAGAAATGGTGTCAAGGTCAGCGACTCCTCTCCCACTAGAGAAAAACCCAGGCCCGGGGGTATCCAAGTGACCTGCATCAGGTGACCTGCCAGGTGGATGAGGGGAACCCCATGGTTCCTCAGCTATTTCCCGTAGTTATTTCCCGTGCAGGCGTTTACATGTATGTAAAAAAAGAACCTGGGAAGAAAACAGAAATGGGAGGTAGCCCACCAGTGGGCTAAAGAAAGAACTGCAGTTTGGGAAACCTGAATGCTGGCCGTTGAAAACAGCGGCACCTTTTCCTCGAAGGCCAAGGCTTCATGGTCTTGGTCCCCCCACTTTACCAAATTCGTAAAGTGAACCGACACGGATGTGTCAGTCATGGTGATGGATAACGAATTGATCTGTTAATGCGAACGTAGGTGGGTAGGTAGGTAGGTAGTAGGTAGGATGTAGCATAACAGCAGTCTGAAAAATGTTGAAAATCTTGCTGTCTCTGAAATGCTGAGAGATAACAGCCCCTAGGAAGTTCACGTGTGTGTCGTTCCCAGGCATGTTTCGGACCAGTTTCCTCACTCAGGAATTTGCTTGAAGGGCTGAGAAGGCTTGCCAATGAGTCCATCAGAGTTCATCTGTGTTTGCATTTTAGCCGTCTGTGACAAGCTTTTTAGTGAACACACTATATTTAGGCCGTCACATAGGAACTCTCTGTCTCTATTTCTGTCTACCAGTGGTCTTTTGTGAGGGCACACACTCAGGGGGTCTGGTCCCCTGTACTTCTTCCCTGTATCCGCTCAGTTCTGAGTGGTCTCAGGTTTTGCACTCTCCTTGGCAAAGAGGTATCGCCATGTGGGCGCAGGGGCGGAAGTGTTAATGCATACACACATTTACTCTAATTAATAAATTACAGTCCTCGACGAGTCTTTTTTCTTCCTCTCTTCCTTCTACAGGGAGCTCTCTGTGTCTCCTTTGTACATAAAACTGATCACACACACACACACACACACACACACACACACACACACATCGGAGAAATAGTTTTGCTGTTATTTAGCTCTTTGGGTACCAATGGAATATCACCTATACACATAAAATAATTGTTTTAAATAACACTACTTTTTGTGTGTTTTGTTTTCTGTTCTATCTGTTGTGGAGAAGCTGTTGGGTTGGCCCTTAGTTCTTCTTCCAGAGGAATTGTTCTATACATAGGTGTAATTCAGTGTGTTCTGTGGAGGGGGTACGTTCGAGATCTTTCTACATGGCCACCTTGGACTGGAACTCCTTCTTTTTATTTGTTTGTTTGTTTCTAAACACATTAGGCTAGAGTGAGTAAACCACTAGGACAGATTATTGCAACCCCATTGGTAGAGGCCAAATTTTCCTGCTGATTGGCATTCTTTTATAAAATACATTTTCACCTTATCAAGAGAAAGTCAGTCTAGTTCATATTGGCTGACTTCTTTTTTTTCTAAGGGTTTTTAAAAAACTGATTATTTATTTATTTGTTGTTTAATTTTGAGAGAGAGAAAGATAACATGAGCAGGGGAAGGGGCAGAGAAAGAAAGAGAGGGAGAGAGAATCCCAAACAGGCTCCACACTGACAGTGCGGGGCTCGGTCCCACGAACTTCGAGATCATGACCGAGCTGAAATCAAGAGTTGGATGCTCAACTGACTGAGCCACCCAGGTGCCCCTGGCTAACCTCGTTTTCATAAGAAATACAAACAATGACACTGAGGGCTTATTTAAATAAGTTATGATCATTTTGCTTCCTCTAGCTCCTTCATAATCATGAAATTCTATGAAATATCTGACTTCATGTTTTTTTCTTTTCAGTGCCCCGTAGCCCATTGTATTTGTCTGAGTGCAAAGTAGTCAGGATTGGAAGCCTACAATAGGAATTACATGATTTCGTGAGATTTTCCTTTGCTTTGTAAGGAAACAGGTCATAAAGAGTTGGAAGTACAGTATTCCAGTTTGGTGACTGCCCAAATCATATCCTCACCCAACTAAATCCCAAAATGGAAATTTTTATTTTTTTAATATTTATTTAAAAAAATTTTTTAAATGCTTACTCTTGAGAGAGAGAGAAAGATAACACGCGTGGGGGAGGAGCAGAGAGAGGGAGACACAGAATCCGAAGCAGGCTCCAGGCTCTGAGCCATCAGCACAGAGCCTGATGCGGGGCTCGAAACCACGAACCCACAAACTGCAAGATCAAGACCTGAGCCGAAGTCGGACGCTTAACCAACTGAACCTCCCAGGCGCCCCTTTTTAACGTTTGTTTATTTATTTTGAGAGAGAGGGCGGGGTGGAGAGAGAGAGAGAGAGCACACACAAGTAGGGAAGGCACAGAGAGAGAGGGAGAATGAGAATCCCAAGCAGGTTGCACACTGTCACTGCAGAGCCCTGCTGGGCACCATCTCATGAACCGTGAGATCACGACTTGAGTGGAAATCAAGAATAAGACCCTTAACCAACTGAGCCAGCAGGCACCCCTGGGATGGAAGTCTTTTATCCTACTGCCAACATCAATTTTTATCTGAAGTTTGTAAAGACCAGCACAAAATAGTTTGCCATTTAAGGAGTCCCCTACCAGGCACAGTGTGGTGGCAACTGTCTCTCGTCCCTATCATCTCCCTCTATCTGTTGTGACTGTTTGCTTTTCTTTGGATGGCATGTCTTGTGAACTACAAGTACTTTTTTCCTATAAACATAGAGATTGGCAAATCTTAACATTCTTTTTGTCAACACTCACAAACGTTAACACTCTTTTGCTAGGTTTCTACACTGTGCTTGCATGAGATTTTAACATTCAAAATGCAAACAGAATCTTCTAGACTATACCATTAGACAACAGGACTCATATCTGGATTTCAGTTCTGATGCTTAACTTTAAAGTTACTGTAGGCAAATCACTTAATCTTTCAATACCTTGGGTTTTCGTTTCTGAAGAAGGATGACAAGATCATAGAATTTATGCTTGAAACAATCTTTTTTGAATGTCCATATGAAAGGCATAATAAATACTAGGCGATCATATTATTCTTAACCTTTTAGAATTGTAACATCTTCCATTTTTGCAGTCCCCTGACTACCTAAAGTGTACTCAGGAGAGTTACATTTTAAGGAAGTAAGCTAATGAAAGAAAATTTACCACCTTAATATTTTCAAACATTATCCTCGAAGTATATTCACTATTTTGTCAGCATCTTCCTAGTGCTGTCTTTTAAAGGATTTTGGTGAGTGTCTCGAATATCCGTTAAACCCGCATTCAGACATTTTTCCAGAAAAGTACATTTCATCATGCTCTTTCCAAAAAGTCAATAGGAGGGTTCTGGCATCCAATGGCTGTTGAATTCCCTCCAGTTCTCCTACAAATTTCCTTGCAGACTGAGAGAGTGTGTGACCTCAATCTCTCCTTTGTCTGTATTTTTCACTTAGCTCTTTAAATTCTGACACAGGAAGTACTTAGCCTGCATCCAAGACCCCAATTTTTACTCTAAATGGGGACCCGTACCTGTGTTTATACACAGGCTGGTGACTAACAGCTGCTGATTCTTAGACCCTCCACAGACAGTTTATCTCCTCCACATGCAAAAGTCTCTTTAATATTTGAATGCTTTCTGTGCACAGGGGAGGTAGGCTACGGGGAGAGGTCAAACAGAGGGAAAGTATTTCTAAAAAAGTATATTTGCAATTGAAAAACCAGCAGAACTGTCTCCTAAAACGCTATTACTTAGAAAAAAGGCTCTCCTATTACAGAAGGTTCCTGTATGTCATGACTCTCTGTAGTAGGCACAGACGTATTCCCATAAACAAGTATGTTCAAATGCCTATGTATAATTTTTTTAAAGTAGATCAGCCCTGAATAGCACATGTGCCCTTTCAGTCTTAACGGTGGTTTTGCATAAGGAGCTGAGGATGTAATCCACAAAAAATCCACATGACACGCGGCTGCATTTTTTTTTTTTTTTTCTCCTTCAAATATGCCAGGGTCAGAGTTTAAGAAGCTCTAGTATGGTTGCAACATCACGCTATTAATAGAAACTGCACTCTAAAGAATGAAGGCTGTGATTCCACATGTGGATATAGGGTGAAGTGCATGAACTCAGCAGTCTCTAGGAATATCACCTCTTGGGCAGTGCTCCCCTTGCAACCCTCCCCCAGCTGTGTGTCCTCAGGCCAGAGTGCCCTCAGGGTCTTCTGGAAGGAACCTTCTTCTTCTTTTTTTTTTTTTTTTTTACACTGCCCTGTGGGGTGTCAGTACAGGGCCCTGCTGTGTTAACAAGAGCATCATCTCAACTGGGGTAAGCTCCGGGGACCAGATTCAGATTTTAGATGTTTAATGCTCACATGGCGGAAGCCCATGGAAATCTCCGTGCGGGGAGGTCAGATTTGTTCTACCCACTGAGCCATTGCTTAGAACTGCTCCCTCTGGCTTACCTTCCGATCGCTTCCCTTATCCCTGCTCTTTTTGGATGGTATCCTACAGAACGGCTTTCCTTTTGCTCCTAGACTGTGATTTTTATTTAAAAAAGAAAAAAAAAAGGCCTTAGAAATTAGAGCTGAAAAGGACCGTTGCCTCATCTAATCTCGGCAGAAGTGTTCCCCGTGGAATATTTCCTTTCGTTCTTAAGACAAATGGCAGCATTTCGGCGATCTGGTGAAAAGCCAGCCTCAACCCACGGCCCCACCAACACCTGGTGCGGCGTCCACCTGCCTGTCCACCCATGAACGCGTAGGAGGGCCCTGCAGCCAACCTGGTAACCTTGACTCTGCAAGGCAAAGATTATCATAATGCTCTTCTGAGAGGACCAGCAGCCTTAAGCAAGAGGGCAGAGTCTACGTGACTAAAACATACCAACTTCCTCTTTCATAAGTCATCACATGATGAACTACAATTACAATTCCTGCCTTGTCTCTGCGAATTGCAGACGCATTGCCTCACCCTAGAAACCCTGCTTCTGTGTGTGGAGGAGGCGGCCGTAGCTGCTGCGGCAGCCGATTTGGATGGGATCCAACTCCAGTCTGGGCCGGCAGGGAGGGCGGTGGGTGGAGGACAAAAACAAAGCTATGTTTACTTAGCATAGATCGATAAAGCTGCTTCAGAGCTACATGAAAGGCCAGGCAGCATGAAAGACTTTTGATACAATATAAGGAATTGCTGCTCTGGATCCAGGGCCAGCCTTAACCCCCTTGATCCCGGCTCCTTTTATGGCAAAGAGAGACCAGAAGTAAACCAGCCTCTCCATGCTCCGGCAGGCATTTCGTTAGGGAAGTTACAACAACTCTGTTTCAACATTCAACTCACAGTGTAATATAAAAAGGAAATGCCCTTCGTTTGGAGAACACAAGCTCTGCTCTACAAAAATCCTTACTTTGTACCTCTCAAGGCAGCATTTGTATTTCAGGATTTCTATTTTGGGATGGAACGGCAGGCTTTCCCTTGAGGTTATTACAGTACCAGCTTGCAGGTAAATGAGTATAATTAGGCCATGGCTCTAACACAGAGTTGTTTTCTTTTAATGTTTCAGTCGCTGCCTAGTGGGGCCATCTCTTGGGGGTGTTCAGATGGCCAGTCTCTCTGTAGCACAAAGACTGGAAGTGTTCCACATCAAAGTCACGCGCTACAATCAGCGGCACAGGGACTGCATGGAGAGTGACCAGAGGGACACGTCCTCAAAGAGGTTCGAGACAGCAGGTACTAGGGGTGACGAAGCCCACTGGCACCAGCTGCTCCAGGGAAGGATCTGGGCAGGCCCTATTCTCCCGGCTAGAAGAGGGTGAGGCAGGATTGCAATTGCAAGCAAGATCCGGGAACAGATGGGGAGACCTTTATGGCAAGCACACCTTCTCTGGAAATCCCCAAGAGAAGACATGCAGGGTTGGCCTGTAAAAACACTTAGATCTGGCATTGCGCTTTCTGTGCCACTTTCCAACAGGTTTTTTCATGTGCTTTAAGCAGCTCCCTCCACCGTTTCTCTAAGGGTGTTTTTCCTCTTTGAAGCAACCTGGCATTTTCAATAGCAACAACTAGAGAGAAACGTCAGCAGGATTTTTTCTCTCTCCACCTACCAATCCAGTTGTAGGAAAGATAATATAATTAGTACCCTGTTCTTCCCACACTTAACCAGCCCATTCCAGTCTCACGCAGAGATGTGGGCCTGTTTTCCAACAAAAGAAGCTCCAAGGGCCGCCCTTCCAGAGTTGAAGTGTCTAGGTCCCAACTGAGGGTGACTAAGCCCGCGTCTATTAGTCAGTAAGACTAACGACCAGCCAAAAGTGATTTACCCGTAACACACACCAGCTCCTCCTCCCGATACAAGTGTGAAACTCAAGTGCTCACTTCAGTCTGGGCAGAGGCTGTGGCCGCCAACAGTGGCTGGGCGGGCAGGCTCTGCGGCCGCACCCGGCTTTCGCGCGAGGCGGGTATGCACCCGGCCAGGGACTGCCCTGGCCTGGGCCGCGCCGTAGGTCCCGCCCCTCTACGGCGCCGGGGACTTCCGCCCACGGCCCGGACCCGCGCGACAGCCGCCTGCGGGACCCGCGAGCCGGCCGGCTGGCCAGCCACCCCCACGGCCGGCGCGGACCCCGCCGCCCGCGCCCCGCGCCACCTCCAGTCCAAGTTTGGGCCCGGGGGCGGGGCCTAGAGGCCCACAGTCGCCGGAGGGGGTGGAGCCTGCGCGGTGACGCGGCCGCGCTGGCCGTAGACCCCGGATCCCTGGAATGTGCATTCGTTCAATGAGGCCGCCAGTGCCAGCGGCGCCGAGTCACGTCCGCCCGGAGCGTGCGCACTCGGCGGCAGCGGCGCACGCGGGCCCGCGGCTCTGCGCCCACGTCACGCGCCCGCCGCGCGGTCCTACATAAGGCGGCCGGGTCCGCCAGCGCCGCCGCGAGGTCCTTTGCTCGGCAGGTTGAGCCCGGGCTAGGAAGGAGGGGAGGACGGGGGAGAGAGGAAGCCTCGATATTTGCGAGGGGTTCGGCGCTCCCGCTTCCCTCCGGAAGGGCTCCGCCAAACGGCGAGTGGACGCGGTCCCAGGCTTAGGAAGAGACTCTTAGTAAAACTTAAGGGGACTGGCGGCGCCTGTGTCCTTCAAAGACAAATGCGAGTGTGAAAGCACTTGGTGGAGTTCAAATGGGACTCCTTAACAACAGCAACAACAACAAAAACCTGTGAACCACGTTAGATTTAAAGTCCCCATCCTCAAGAGAGTGACAGCACCAAGTCACAAAGTGGCCTTGCTTTTAAAAACACGAGTCTTGGCATGATTTGGCCTCAAGCTTCTGGAGGGGAGGAATCCTGGCTGAGTAGTGGAGGCAGCCGAGCGGGTGGAGGGAAGCAAACCGCGCCAGCATCGCCTTCACTTCGGGGACACCGGTCGCGGCGCGGGCGGGCGGCGCTGCCCCGCGGGCGGGCGCCGAGGAGCCGGCTCTCCCGGCAGCGCTCGTTCTCTCACCGCGCGGGGGGAGGGGGAGGGCGCGAGCGCGGGGGAGGGCGGGTGCGCGCGCGAGGGGAGGGGGCCCGCGCAGGCGCCGTGCGAGGCTGTCGAAGAATCAAGTCTGTAGAAGTGGAGCGGTCGCGGCGGCAGCAGCAGCAGCGACGGCGGCGGCGGAGCTGAGGCGGGCAGGGCGCTGACGCGGGCGCTGGAAAGCGGCGACGCCAGGAGCTGTGAGAGAGCAGCGGAGCGACCCGGGGCCCGCGCCGCGCCCGTGCTCCACGCCGCCCGGCTGCCGCCGCCGCCCCGGCGCGGCATGCCCCGCCGCTCGGGCTGAGCCTGCCCCGGCGGCCGCCCCCCGCCCCCCGCCCCCCCGGCCTCCCCGCCCCCCGCCCCGCACTCCGCGCCGGCCGCCGCCGCGACCTGCTGCGCTCCCCCGCGCCCGCGCGGCCCGTCTTCGCTCCGGTCTGGAGGCCGGCCGCGGCCCCGGCCGAGCTCCCGCCGCCGCCTCCGCCGCGCCCGCCGCGCCGCCCCGCCGCCCCGCCGCCCGCCCGCGCCGGCCGGGGGGACGTGCTGCCGCGGCTGCAGCCCCTCGCCCCGCGCCCGCCGCCCCTCGTGCCCCGGGGGCGCTGCGCGGGCGCCGAGCCTTCGCGGGCTTTGCCGCCGCCGCCGCCGCCTCTGCGGCCGCCGCCGCCGCTGGTGGGGGAGACGCGGGGTTGGGGGGGGAGGAGGGCGCGCGTGGTGCCGGCGGGGAGCGGCGGCGCCCCCTCCTCCTCCTCCTCCTCCTCCTCCTCCTCCTCCTCCAGCGCCGCGGGCTCCTCGGACATGGCCGCGGCGGTGGCGGTGGCGGCCGCGTCCCGGCGGCAGTCGTGCTACCTGTGTGACCTGCCTCGCATGCCCTGGGCCATGATCTGGGACTTCACCGAGCCCGTGTGCCGCGGCTGCGTCAACTACGAGGGCGCCGACCGCGTCGAGTTCGTCATCGAGACGGCGCGGCAGCTTAAGCGGGCGCACGGCTGCTTCCCGGAGGGCCGCTCCCCGCCCGGCGCCGCGGCCCCCTCCGCCGCCAAGCCGCCGCCGCTCTCGGCCAAGGACATCCTCCTGCAGCAGCAGCAGCAGCAGCAGCTGGGTCACGGCGGCCCCGAGGCCACCCCGCGCGGCCCGCAGGCCCTGGAGCGCTACCCCCTGGCGGCCGCCGCCGAGCGGCCCCCGCGCCTTGGCTCCGACTTTGGCGGCAGCCGCCCGGCCGCGGGCCTGGCCCAGCCGCCGACGCCGCAGCCGCCGCCCGTGAACGGCATCCTGGTGCCCAACGGCTTCTCCAAGCTGGAGGAGCCCCCGGAGCTGAACCGCCAGAGCCCGAACCCGCGGCGCAGCCACGCCGTGCCGCCCACCCTGGTGCCGCTCATGAACGGCTCGGCCACGCCGCTGCCCGCCGCGCTCGGCCTCAGCGGCCGCGCCGCCGCCTCGCTGGCCGCCGTGTCCGGGGCCGCGGCCGCCGGCCTGGGCTCGGCGCAGCCTGCCGAACTGAGCTCCCACAAGCGGCCGGCGTCCGTATCGAGCAGCGCGGCCGCGGAGCACGAGCAGCGCGAGGCGGCCGCCAAGGAGAAGCAGCCGCCGCCGCCCTCGCATCGCGGCGCGGCCGACAGCCTGGCCGCGGCGGCCGGGCCCACCGAGCTGGGCGCCGAGGGCGCGGGCAAAGGCCGCGGGCCCGGAGAGCAGGACTGGGTCAACAGGCCCAAGACCGTGCGAGACACGCTGCTGGCGCTGCACCAGCACGGCCACTCGGGGCCCTTCGAGAGCAAGTTTAAGAAGGAGCCGGCCCTGACTGCAGGCAGGTTGTTGGGTTTCGAGGCCAACGGGGCCAACGGGTCTAAAGCAGGTAGGGGCGGCTGTGGAGTGAGGGGCTCTAGGGGAGAGAGGGGCACGCAGAGCAGAGGAGGGGGTGCTGTTTTCCACTCGCCGTTCTACCCCGGCCCAGAAACAACAAACACCCAACTTCCTGATCTGCCTGAGGCGGAACCAGTGCTTAGTGGCAACGTGTTCATGTGCTGAAGCAGCATAACAGAGATGAGTCAGACTGGGCTGATAGGCACTGACACAGGGTTTTCCTTTCCCAGCACATTCTTGGATGGGAGCATGAGGGCACCAGTCACCTTTTAACCTGTTGGGGGACGTTGGCGATCGAATGCGCGGTTTAACCTGGGGACGTGCGTGCACGTGTAGAAACAGGCTCCTCGGTGCATGCTGTGTTCTGTGGCTTTTTACAATACCGCCTCGGAGCCCCACGGGTCTAAGTGTCCTAACTTGCACGTGCACTTGAAACTCCTGTGAGATTTTATAGACCAGCTCTGAGAGAATGGACGTTCTTTAGGGAGTCTTGTTTCGTGTTAGGAAGAGAGAGATCCTTTTCAGCACACATCCACTTACTTCCTTTTTTTCCGTTTCTTTTTTTCTCTCCCCCAGTGGCAAGAACAGCGAGGAAAAGAAAGCCTTCTCCAGAACCAGAAGGTGAAGTCGGGCCCCCTAAGATCAATGGAGAGGCACAACCATGGCTGTCCACACCCACAGAAGGGCTCAAGATCCCCATTACTCCTACATCCTCTTTTGTGTCTCCGCCGCCACCCACTGCCTCACCTCATTCCAACCGGACCACACCGCCTGAAGCGGCTCAGAACGGCCAGTCCCCCATGGCAGCCCTGATCTTAGTGGCAGACAATGCAGGCGGCAGTCACGCCTCGAAAGACGCCAACCAGGTTCACTCCACTACCAGAAGGAATAGCAGCAGTCCACCCTCTCCGTCGTCTATGAACCAAAGAAGGCTAGGCCCCAGAGAGGTGGGGGGCCAGGGGGCAGGCAGCACTGGAGGACTGGAGCCAGTGCACCCTGCCAGCCTCCCAGACTCTTCTCTGGCAGCCAGTGCCCCCCTGTGCTGCACCCTCTGCCACGAGCGGCTGGAGGACACCCACTTTGTGCAGTGCCCGTCTGTCCCTTCGCACAAGTTCTGCTTCCCTTGCTCCAGACAAAGCATCAAACAGCAGGGAGCTAGCGGAGAGGTCTATTGTCCCAGCGGGGAAAAATGCCCTCTGGTGGGCTCCAATGTCCCCTGGGCCTTTATGCAAGGGGAAATTGCGACCATCCTGGCTGGAGATGTGAAAGTGAAAAAAGAGAGAGACTCGTGACTTTCCGGTTTCAGAAAAACCCAATGATTACCCTTAACTAAAACTGCTTGAATTGTATATATATATATCTCCATATATATATATATATATATATATATATATACACACATATATGTATATATATATACACACACACACATATATATATACATATGTATATATATATGTATATATATATATATCCAAGACAAGGGAAATGTAGACTTCATAAACATGGCTGTATAATTTTGATTTTTTTTGAATACATTGTGTTTCTATTTTTTTTTTTTTTTTTGACGACAAAAGGTATGTACTTCTAAAGGCATTTTCTTCTTTTGTTAATGTTATTAGCATATCTTTGTGCTTTATTATCCTGGTGACAGTTACCGTTCAATGTAGGCTGTGACTTGCGCTGCTTTTTTAGAGCACTTGGCAAATCCGAACTGCTTCTAGCTGTATTTGTATGCACTTATTTTAAAAAGAAAAAAAAAAAAAGCCAAATACATTTTCTGACATTGTAAGATTGCCTTACTGTCTGTTATTCCTTACTGCTGGCTCCTCTCTCAGGCTGGAGGCCAGTTGGTGGAGAAGGAAAGGAGATGAGTAAAGTGGGCGGCATGCCAGTGGGAAATATCCCCAAGTTTCCCCCAAAACGTTGTCCTCTCAGAGTAGTAGGAAAATAGATTGCGAATCTTTCTCTATTTCGTTCTTAAAAGTTCAGTTGTTGGGATATTAATGACTGCCTGGGAGTTGCTGCTGAGAGATTTTCAGGACTCGTGTGGTTTTGGGGGGGGGAGGGGGATTTTTTTTTTTTTTAAAGGCAAAGTTGACCACTGTTCACTGCCCACGTGATCAGTTGTAAGCTTCCAATGCTGCATGCTAGCCGGTTACATAATACACGATTCAGTGACTGAGGGCGGTGACCGCGGATGGCGCGGCGCACAAGATGGCACTGCCATCTTTGAACAGAGCCTGGCTCTGCAGCGCCACTCATGTTTTGAAACCCCCCACCCCACCCCCCCACCCCCCCCCAGAGCTCTGTTTGTTGTTGGTGTCGTCGTTCCTTTGAAAAGAGTCTCGAGGGAAGTTACGGTTCAGGTGAACTTGGAGATTGCGGGATTGGTTTCGTTTCTGTTTTGTGTTTGGTTTTTGTTTTGTTTTTGGTTTTGGGTTTTTGTTGTTTTATCATTTACCTGTAGTGCTATTGCTGTTGGTACTCTCACCTACACCCTGTTTCTAGCGAGTGCTAAATACAGTATGGTACAATGACAGGAACAGCGCCCGTGGGCATATCAGTGACAGCCCAAATGGGGGTGGAGGAAACCTGTAATTTCCTTCTTACGTGTGTTTGACATACCAAGTGAATAATACTGTTCTTCTGGAAAAAAAAAATTTTTTTTTTTGATAAACTAGTGACAATTAAAGTAAGGGTTTTAATAATAGGCCCCACCTCTCAAACTATTCTTAGAAACCTTTTGTAAACTAGTTTCTTTTGATCACTATTTTGCATCAGTAAACTGATTTTTTTTTAAACCAATAAATCATCTGTTATTAGAAATAGTTGGCTCACAGTGATACTGGTTTTTCTTTTGTGCTGTTACGATTTAACATTGACAGGAACACTATTCGAAATCCTTTTATGTTCAGGTGTTTGTAACTTGGCCCTATAATTAGGCTGAATCATGGCTTCAAGGTCTACTACAACTTCTGTGTATCGTTTACGACCTAGCTTCTATTTTAATTTGAAGATAGAGATTGTTACCCTCTTTAGATTCTTTTTTAGTTATGTTTTTGTCTCTCTTTTTTAAATTGCTCAAATATTTTTTAACGGTCGAGTTATATTAACACTTGAAAATCAGATACTGCACCAAATACAGTATTTTTTTTTTTTTTTGGTAGTGTTTTTAACGAGTGCACCTATTATTAATGCTGTGCAAATTCATGTTACCGGTCATTGTTATATTACAAACAGACTTGCATGATTAACCAGTTTGTTGTTACACTTTTTTTTTTTTTAATTGGAGCATCAATGACTCAGATCAGACTGGTTTCTCTTATGTAAATGCATACATGCAGAAACACAGAGTCCATTTTACATGCCCATAAAGACATTTGTAAAGAATTCAACTATTATGGTTTGTTGTATAAATGTGTATCTAAGCACTTTATTATAAACTGGAATTTGACCTCATAGATTTTACAAGTTGATCAGTCATTTGACCTGATTCGTGGTAGCTATCTGTATGTTTTGCAATCTTAATACAGATAAGCTTTCCAAAAAGATTATTAATAAAGAACCATCCTGCTGTTTTGAATAAGTCTTTCCAGCTGTGGAGAAGACAGCCTATGGATTCTCTGTGCTGGTGTTTAAGGAGGGGGAGAGTACGGACAGCTTGAAAGGGCTGTGTTTGAGATTACTCCTATTAAAAACTAAGACCTGGAGGAGTCTGGCCCTTGGGTGGCCTTCGTGGAAGGCTTGCAGCTGTAAAATGTTGATTGGGGTTCTTTTTCTGGCGTTCTCTTAAGTTAAAAAGTTTAACATTGGGACATGGGTTTGATCTTTTGTTGTACCTGATGACAGTGCAGAGAGTCTCCACAGCTGGATAAAAATGTCAGAAAGCTACTTACTGTACACGGGCAGTATCCGATTTCAAATCCTAAATATTTCAGCTGTGCTTTTAATACTCAAGATATTAGGGGATGGGGTGTTGAAGCTTTCCCTTTTTTGCTTTACCAATTTATAGAATATAACAGATGTACTGTCTTTCATGTGGCCTCACATTAAAAGTTATGAGAACGTACACATGGTTTACAACTTTTACTATATACCTTCCCTTGGCCACCAAGTATTTTTAAAGTGTGCCACCTTTTAACCTTTACTTTTTTTTAAGTTGAAGGTGATCCCTTTTTCTATATATGATGAAACTCATGTCAACTGAAGTGAGTGTAATCTCATATCAACATTATTATATTTTAAAATCACGCTATGGAAATATCACCTGCATTCTGTCATTTGTCAGATTTACAGTACCTTTTTTTTTCTTTAACTTTTAGCATTAAATAAAAATAAAATTGGGAGCACTGAAAATTTTCTGAGGCCTTTTTTAATGTTTTAAAGTTAGCTTAGAATGGCTATTATTGTAATCACTAATGGCAATGCGACCAAAGGATGTGTGGGTTTGGGGTTGGGGTTTGACTGGAAGAACAGAAGGTAAAAGACACAGAACAAAAAGCCAACTGATGGTAGGGGGAAAAAAAAAAAAAAGTGCTAGGGACCGGGGAAAGGGCAACTGGATAGGGGAAACCGATTAAGAGAAGAGCGGAACAAAGTACAGCCAGAAAGTACTTGTTTATTTTCAACTTGTAGTAGAGCCAGCCCCTCTACAACAGGACACTGGCAGGGGATCCTGTCCACACCTCAAAGGCTATCGAGACCAGGAGCTACTCTCTGGAAAGCATCAGAAGAAAACAGCCATGTTGGGCCACGTGAAATGCACTGAAGACAAAAGGGGGAAAATAGTAGCCTGCCTTTTGGAAAGCATTGGGATAAAATGAGAGCGAAAAGCCAGGGGGATTACTGATGTCTCGAAACCTGAATTTATAAATAGAGATAAAAGGTGGGAAGCACCAGGAACCATTTGCAGACTACTGTCTACTCGCACATAGTAAGAGATGTTTGCAGCTTTTACTCGTTTTATTGATCAATGGCTTGGCAGACTTCTATGAAAGGAAGTTGTGAAGCTTACATAGAGTTTGGGGATAGCGTACACATAGACTGATTTACTACGTGTTTTAAATTAAACAGCCACAGTTAATGTGTAACTGAATATTTTTCGGTTGGGGTGGTCCCGTAACTTGGACCCATGGCTGTATGTGTGTCAATAATTTCTTTTTATTAGTAGGCTGTTTAAGGCAGTTTTCAAGAAACCGTATTCTTAATAAGTTAATTACAGCTCATGATACGCAACACGATGTTTCATTTAGGGATCAGGTTAAAAGAAATGTTAAACCGTTGACTTTAACGTCAGAATGTTAAATTTTATTTTTAGTAAAATTTAAGAGACTGCAGCTTGCAGAAGTCATTTTTAAAATTTCAAAAGCTCCTCTCAAAGTAAACTTTAATGATTGCATTCAGTTTCCAGTTAAGAAGACCAAACGAGCCAGACTCTTGATGTGGCAGATGTCTTTGTTTATTCCCCAAAGGAGGGAAAAAGTTAAAGGGAAAATACAGAGAACTCCCTTGAATTCCTAGACTTAAGTCCCTTGTTACTCAAAGTTGTTTTGCGTATGATTTATAGATGGTTTTATTTGGTTTAGTGAAGAGTAAAATGTTTCTCTTCCTGATTCCAAAGGGTATGCGTGGAATCATTCAGAAAAATGTTCAGTTGTGTGTAGGCCACTAGAAGTCCTGAGTCACCCTCATTTGCTTGCCTTTTCTTCAGAGGGAACAGTGTGAGAAGACACGCCTTTCCTCTGTCACAGACCAAGGTCAGAGGCACCAATGAATGGAATACATATTTACCTACTTCATCATCTGGGGCTCTAGAAATGAGAGGCGGGGTGTGGATGCTATTTAACTCCTTCTGTGCCACTGGTTAGGCCTCTGGCAGCAATAGTATTGATTACAATCAAAAATTATGGTGTGACTTCGCAGATTATTAATTATCTAGATTCTTTGTTGCTGTTTCTCTTGACAGCCTGCATTTTCCTCCAGTTATGAACCCCTGACAGGAATTTAAAAGGCACAAAACTATACAAAAAGCCAATTTGTAAATTACTTCGGAGGTTGGAGGATGGAAAGTGACGGATTTATGGATTATCTGTGGATTTCTCTATTAATCCCCAGATAAATCCATTATTAGGGATATCCACACTATCCCTATTTACCATTAACTAATTTGTACCTAATTTAACGGTGAACTTTGTTTTAACCCATCAGTCTGTTAACCTGCTGTTTCCCTGTGTTAATACAACTTCACATGCTTGATTTAAAACAGCTTTCCTTTTTTAATTTGAGGTATAATTTTTTTAATTATAGAATACGAAATCAACATCAGCATGGATCTTTATCACAGCATATTGTGTGCTTCTGTGTGGCACTAAGCCACGTAAAACAACCCATACAAGCTACAGACGAGGTATTTTTGGGGAAAAAAGTAGGCCCTAGGCAAAATCATTTTTAGAATCATTTAGACATTGGGTCGTAAAGCCGTTCTTTTATTTTGAATCTGAGAAACAATCGAGCAAAATCTCCTTAATAGAACAACCCTATTAGAACGGTATAAACATTCTTAAATATTGCTTTGAAAACAATGTAGCCCTTTAAAACTAAAAGTCTTAGTAGAACGAGTCTTCAGTGCACAAAAAATTTATCACAAAGTCAGCCATGAAAATCCTCTAGGAGGTGATTTACTTTTAGGTCAGACAAGGTCTGGATAAGAGACCACAGGATTCCTAGTTTAAATTGGAAGCATCAATACGCTGGTTGATCGCATCTTTTGAATGGACTTTAGAAGTTGGATTGCATAATCTAAAGAGCCTCCTCTGGCAGTTCAGTTAGACGCCCTTGATGCTGAGATAAGACATCCTATATAGAGTAGTAATGTCCCATTTGAATATTTCTCAGTTTATATTTTGGGGAAATCAAATGTGGTCTATAATCTGTAGAACCCATCACTTAACCACTTTTGCTTAGCAATTACTATTTCATTCTTAATGTCCCTACTATCCATTCATATTCAGATGCTTACAAGGAGACAGGCATCACGCACAACAAAGGAGTCACGTTTTGTTGTGTAGGTAATTCAGGCAGCAAGTTTAGCAGACCAATCCTTGGGTCACCGCATACTTCTCTGCCTTTTAGAAAATCTCTTTCCCCTGGCAGTTCAAATCGAATCTTTTGAACTGTAAATGTGGCTATTTACATTGCCAGGAAAAAATAAGTCCAGAAACATGTCCTCAGAATTAAGGGCCAAAGTTTAATGTACGGTGAGAGTTTACTAAAAGTAAACCTTTATTGTACGATTTTAAAATATTAACCACACTCGTAACTTCAGTTCTGCAGAGAACTGAAACGTAGGAGTAGGGATGGTCTGGATCAGCATTTTGTTACACACAGCCTTGGCTTTGGGCCTTCCATGTTCTCCAAAGCCTGAGAGACTACGCGGGAGCTGCTAGGCAGAAAAAGGCTGTTGCATGCCTTAACCCAGGCTAAAAGGCCTCTTACCTCCGTTTTGTTATTTCTGCCTCCAAACAGCATTCCAATTAGCTCTTTTTGGTGATAAAAGATAAAGATTTATTGTACCCCACCTACAACTGGAATCAGAATTTCACAGGAGGGTCACAGTCATTAGAGAAGTTTTCTGGAATACTATTCTCTAAATAAGCACCATGTGGGTTGTTGCTATTATTTAACACCTATTAAGTAGGCACATCATTCTAGGCTTTGAACAGCTGAAGAGTCCGGGCCCCAGCTTTCTTGGAGCTTACAGACAATTCCGCAGACAGGCAGGGGAAGGTCGGTGTGCTCGATTAAGGGCACATACTGAGCAAAGCTTAACTACTTGCTGGTTTCCTTCCGCGAGTTTGGAAAATACGTGGTCTAGGGCTAAATTCTTAGCCTGGAGGATTGAGTCTCGTTCTAGAACTTCTAACTGGAACCTCGGTAGGGCTGTGACACAGGAACGCAGTCCAAAGTCCAAAGTGCTGTCACACAAGAAATTCATTACGCCCAGCATGCAACCGTCATGCATGAAAGGGGCCGCTGGACCTCGGTTATCTTCCTACAAATCAAGAATCCATTTGGAAACATCGGGGCCAGGTCAAAATCGTCAAACTGTAGCCTTGTCTTTCTCCACTTTTTTTTTTTTTTCTTTTTAATTGTTGCTCACAGTGGCGTTTTTGAAAAGGAAGAAAACAGCCGCCAGCACTGCCAAGCCCTGTTTACTGGAGGGGAAGGAAAGGGGAGGCGGCTCCCTGACTCTCCGGCAGCCTGCGTAAGGGCCTGCGCCCACGAGGGGACCTTGCTGCGGTTTCCAGCGCGGCACCCTGACTCACGCCGCGCCCGTGTTTATTTATTCTAGAACTTCTGCTGGGGCCGCACGGCCGCCGGCGCAGCGCCTTCGCCCCGCGCCCCGCTCTGCGCACGTGGAGCCGGGCGGCGGGACCCCACGCGGGCGGCGGCGCCCGGACCCGCCCCGCCGGCGCGCCAGCTGCGCGGCTATAATTAGAGAGGAGCCGCGGCCGCGCGCCCCCGCCCGCGTGCCCGCGAGGTCCGTGCGCGCGCGCGCGCGCGCGCGGGGCCGCCCGCGTGCGTTCCCTGGCCTCGCGCTCTGGACCGGTTACCGAGTCGTGCACCAAATAAAGTAAAGGTCTGGCTCCTGCCGGGCGAGGCGGGCGGGCGAGCGGCGTGCCAGCCGGCTCCGGGGTGTGGCGAGCCCTCGGTTGCCCAGAAAAGATGCAACGCGCGTCAGCAAGAGCCTTAGCTGCTGCCGCGAGGGTCCCTGACGCGCTGCTGGCTGTCCCCGGGTGGATTTTCTAAGTTGGGGAGGGCGCATGACAAGAGCTGCCCCAGATGTCACTCCCTTTTTGGAAATCATGAGGCTGCCTTTTTTTTTTTTTTTTTTTTAAACGACTGTGGCTATAATAAGGCAAACGGTCCACGCTGGTGGAGTAAACTCTCATACTTAAGGGGCATCCGTCTTCGGGGAAAGCACACCGAGGCACGGGTGCGTGTCCATAAAAATGTTATTTATTAAGCGAACCTCAGGACATGCCCATATGGGTACTACAGAGTCAAATAAAGTATTGCAGGCACCGACTGCCTAAAAGGGAGTTGCCTTTTTACAGAGAGACCTTTATTAAAATTACGGCAACGGCCAAAAAGTTTTTTCTTGCGTCATAGCACCGTTGGGCGCTGGAGGTGCCCCCCAATCCATGGACTTCTAATTTCCGTTCATTGTTAGGTTCAATACTCCGCAGTAACGTCTCAAAAAAAATCCAAGAAGCATGACCCCATCCTTGCACAAGATGACGCCGAAATGGCTTGTAGTACCAGCCTTGGAGTGCGGGCGGAGGAACTTCACTGTGGACTGAGGGTTGTGTAATAGTTTCAGGCACGAAATCATTTTAGAAGCGTGGGATGAATTCCTACAGAACCGTCCCCTCCTTCTGTATTTTATCGAAGAACTCGCAAGGCTTCTGAGGTTGCAGCTCGATTCCTACGAAGCTATTTTTGCTCTTTGTCCGAGCCCATTGGTCTTGACACAGCATCGCTAGAGTCACCCGCTCCGCTCCTGGACAAAAGACCTTTGAGAGCGAATTCTGCAGAGAGAGTCTCTCTGAAAACACACCTCAGAATTGTCCAGTTCTGTCCCAGACACACGACAACACTGGAACAGAGGTCAGGACGTCTCCAGGTGTTCCTGGGCTTTGGGTGATCATTTCAGGTAATTCCATTCATTTTTGTGTTTCTATGTGCCATTATTATTATTATTATTATTATTAATGACCGTGTGCTTACCTTAGTGGGGGCAAAGGAATCAAACTGGACTGTCTCAATGACAGCTTTTTGGTTTTTCATCCATCGGCCAGACATAAGAAAGCACTGGGTGTGATACCCATTAGGTACTTGGGCGCCATGAATGTGTACCACTAAAAATATAGATGCTTGGTTATTATATTAAAGAGGAAATAGCAAATGGTCTTGAAACACTGGAGAGAAGGGGCTCCCCCTGCTGTCATCACAGAGGCTGCATCGTCTCTCTGGCTAGAGTAGCAAGGACATCGCAGGGTAAAGCATAGTAGCCGACCATTAATGACGTTCTCATCACCTTGGGGGACGTATAGTTCTATTGGAAATTAAAAAAAACAAAAACACAGACCACGAATGAAGGCAATGAATACTTTTCTTAAAAGTTTTCTGTGCTCACATTCATTTGCTGAAGGGCCAGCGTCCCTATAAACCACTGAAATGGCCCGGGGCACCTGGGTGGCTCAGTCGGTTGAGCGTCTGACTTCAGCTCAGGGCACGATCTCGCGGTCCGTGAGTTCGAGCCCCGTGTCAGGCTCTGGGCTGATGGCTCAGAGCCTGGAGCCTGCTTTGGATTCTGTGTCTCCCTCTCTCTCTGCCCCTCCCCCGTTCATGCTCTGTCTCTCTCTGTCTCAAAAATAAATAAATGTTAAAAAAAAAACACAAAAAACACTGAAATGGCCAACCCAAGTCCACGGGTGGCTTTAAAGGCAAGGGTGGCATTTGCCACCTGGTGGCAGGTGGGGTTGGGGTGAGCCTGTGTTTGAGCATATTGTGCTTTTAAAAAAAAAAATAATCGATAAAAGTGACGTATGACGAAAAATAAAAGAACACCACTAAATTTTGACCTTGGTAAAAATGTTGGATTTGTAAAAAAACTCGTTTCCTTTTCCTGTAAATCACACTCCTCTGCACATGGGTCTTCACATCTGTAAGTAAGCCTTCAGAGCTCATGAACACCACGGATTTGTAGCCCTGGGAAGAATTCGATGGCAAACATTCCCTGAGTGAAGTGTCAGCCGTGACCAGACCGAGTGGAGGTCATTCATCTGTTTGCTGAGAGGTTGAGGACTTGGATGGAATTAGTCGGGTCGAAGGTCTTCACGGATGAGGTCAATCGCAAGCAGTTAGGAAGGAGAGGAGAGGGGCGCCTGGGTGGCTCAGTTGGTTAAGCCGTGGACTTCGGCTCAGGTCATGATCTCACGGTTTGTGAGTTCCAGCCCCGCCTCAGGCTCGCTGCTTTCAGCACAGAGCCTGCTTTGGATCCTCTGTCCCCCTCTCTCTCTGTCCCTCGCCCACTCGTGTTCTCTCTCTCTCTCAAAAATAAATAAACATTTAAAAAAAAAAAAAAGAAGGAAAGGAGATGGCCTGTGTAAGCTCTGAGGGATTGGAGAGGAAAAATCACCGGAGGAGAACCCACATCTATGTGGGTGTGGTCATGTATTGATTCATTTATTGGTTTGCTTATCCCTTCCCTCCACTCATGGTAAGGAAGGCAGGCTCTTGAGCTTTGGCCACAGCTCCACCTCTCTAACCATAGCGTTTAACCCTCTGACCTCAGTTTAATTACCTGTGAAATGGGTTAAAGCTATACCTACGTCGTGGCACTGTTGTTGAGGGGATTAAATGACAGGGTTATATAACACGCATAGTCAGCGCATATTAAGTCCTTGTTAAATTTGGGTACATCACCCTGCGGTGCTAGGCTCTGGGTCAGAGTTAGATAGTTGTTAAAAAACAAAAAACACCAGTGTCTTCAGGGTCACCTGAGTGGCTCAGTCCGTTAAGCATCCAACTTTGGTTCAGGTCATGATCTCACGGTTGGTGAGTTCGAGCCCCGCGTCGGGCTCTGTGCTGACCGCTCAGAGCCTGGAGCCTGTTTTGGATTCTGTGTCTCCCTCTCTCTCTGCCCCTCCCCCGTTCATGCTGTGTCTGCCTGTCTGTCTGTCTCTCTCTCTGTCAAAAATAAACATTAAAAAAATGTAATCATGAATCTGGTCACCTCTCTCCACCTGATGGAAACCATCATCATCTCTTGTCTGAAGCACTGCAGAAGCTTCTTACCTGTTCTTCCAGCTCCCGCCCGTCTTCTCTGCAGTTTGTTCTCAGTTCAGCACCCAGAATAAACCTCAAAGATACTGGCCTGATCTTGTTTCTTCTTCATTCAAAGCCCTACGATAGTTTTCTATCTCCTTTAGAGTCAGATGTGAAGTCTTCCGCTGGCCTGCGAGGCCGTGCTACCTCTCAGACCTGGCTCGGACCCTTGCTGGCTCCATTTTAGCCACACTGACATC
This sequence comes from Puma concolor, assembly GCF_028749965.1. Classification (NCBI taxonomy): domain Eukaryota; kingdom Metazoa; phylum Chordata; class Mammalia; order Carnivora; family Felidae; genus Puma; species Puma concolor. The sequence continues at coordinate 13,980,751 of NC_141677.1, forward strand.
CGCGCTCTTTCCTGACCTTGCCAAAGAGGCTCCTGCCTCAGGACCTTCGCATATGCTCTCCTCTGTTTGGAAAGGTCTTCTGAGATGTACGCACAGCTCGCTCCTTCACTCCCTTCAGGCCTCAGCCCCAGTGTTCCTGTTGCTGTTGTAAACATTCCCACAAATTTCGTGCCTTAAAACAACACAAAATAACTGTCTTAGGGTTCTGGATGTCAGGAGGGTAAATTTAAGATGTTCACGGGGCTGGTTCCTTCTGGAGGCTTCTGGGCAGAACCCGTTTCCTTGCCCCTTTCATCTCCTCGAGGCCGCCCACATTCCTCGGCTTGTGACCCCTTCCTGCCACCACTCTGAACCCTCGCTTCTGTCCTCACGTTGCCTCCTGCCTCCCTCTTCTAAAGACTCTTATAATTGGGGCGCCTGGGTGGCTCAGTCGGTTAAGCAGCCGGCTCTCGGTTTCAGCTCGGGTCATGATCTCATGGTTGCTGGCTTTGAACCCCACGTTGGACTCTGCACTGACAGTGTGGAGCCTGCTTAGGATTCTCTCTCTGCCGCTCCCCCACTTGCACGCACGTGTACTCTTTCTCTCTCTCCCTCAAAATAAATAAACTTTAAAAAAAAATCCCGTATAATTACACTGGGCTCAGCTGAGTAGTTCAGGATACTCGGCTTATCTCAAAATGCTTAACTTAATCAAATCTGCAAAGTCTCTTTACCAAGCAACGTCCCGTATACACAGGCTCAGGGTGTTAGGATGTGGACATCTTGGGAAGGGGTCATTACTCAGCCTACTGCATACTCTCTATAAAATAACCGTCCCAACTTACCCCCCCTTCTAGAATCCTGTCCCTGTTTCATTCTTCCCCTTAGCACTGTTCCCCATCAGACATTGTTTGTGTCTGTTGGTTTATAACTTTCTGTCTCCCCTGCGCCCCGACCCCTGCATGCCTTAGAGTGTAAAGCGTACGAGACAGGGCAAAGCACCCCCCTGTGGCACAATAGTGGGGGGTGTGGGCATGTTCTCAGTAAATATTTGTTAAAGGGCTAGATTTAGTCTCTGATCTTAATGAGGGGAGTGTGGTGCAAAATAGTGAACGGTAAGAAAAGAGTCATGGGGCACCTGGGGTGCACGGGGCTCAGTTAAGCGTCTGACTTTTGCTCAGGTCATGATCTCGCAGTTCACGGGTTTGAGCCCCGCATCAGGCTCTGTGCTGACAGCTCAGAGCCTGGAGTCTGCTTCGGATTCTGTGTCTCCCTCTCTCTCTGCCCCTCGACATCTTATTCTCTCTCTCTCTCTCTCTCTCTCTCTCTCTCTCAAAAATAAATAACACTAAAAAAATTTTTTTTTTTAAAAGGAAAAAGTCACAAGAATGTATTTGGAAGATTTCGTGGAAACACGATCATTGGACTGCAGAGAGAGAACATCAGGAGGGCTGCGCGGAGGAGGAAACTGAAGGGGGCCAGTGGCAGGGCAGGGCTTGGGAGAAGGAACAGAGCTCAGCCAGGTGGGATGGATCTGGGGATCCTACAGGAACTGTTTAGCGAGGCAGGAGGAGGGTCCATGCGGACAGATGTGGGTTAGAAAAAGCAGGAAGAAAAGGTCAGGGGCATATGCTAAGGAACCACATCAGAGTCCGAAGGGTGATGTAACCTGAGATGCTTTCTGCAGGGGTAGGAGGTAGGGGGCGGGGTTCAGGTAAAGCAGGAGGAAGCAGGCAGGAAGCGCATTCTCCTTGGGGGTGGGCGGTAACAGCCTCTCCCAGGGGGCCCCCAGAATGGTGAGAATGTGTTCTGATGGCTGACCCCAAAGAGTTCAGCCGGCTCTGAACTTCCACCTTCTCCTGGCACAGGAGGAGAGAGGAGGGAGGCAGGGGTGGGGTGGGGGGATGTGCAGCAGCTTGGCTCACCTAACAGCTCCCGGGGGGGCGGGGGGGGGGGCCCTTCCAGGCTGGTTGCAGCTGTTGTTTTATCGAAAGATTTGGCCAAGAACAGTGTGAAGTGGTCACAGTCACGACTGCCTTGACTCCACCAGCCTGGCTGTGCCCTTGGATAAGTTCTTGGGTGTCTCTAAACCTCAGCCTCCTCATCTGTAGAGTGGGGACAAGAATAGTGCCTACTTCTTAAGTTTATTGTGAGGGCTAAGTGAAGTGATACATCAAGTCTCCTGGGGCAGTTACACCATAAACCCAGAGTCTAGTTCTTTATCCCCAAACAGGAAGCACCCGAGGCCGGGGTGACCAACCATCTTCTCTCCCCTCACCCAACCCCTAGAGATCTCACCGCTCAGGTCTGCCCCCCCCCCCCCCCCACCTGCCGGGGGCCCTCTGTGGACAGATCTCTCTGATAGGCCTTCTGGGAATGCATATTTAAATTGCAGCCCTCCACCTCCAGAGTCCTCTGAAAGGGAATCTCCCCCACCACTTCCAGTGGGAATGGATTTCCAGCCCTTCGTCCCTTCTCTAGCCTGAAAACTCCCCCCTTCACACTTGGGTTGTGAGTCTGCATGGCTCTCCCCTGCCCAGCCTCATCTCGGGGATCTCTGGCCCATCCTTGGCCCTGGTGGAGAGGACAAAGGAAGGCCACCAGGGTCTGGGAGCCAGAGAGAGGCTGGGATGGAGAAGCCTGAGGCTGCTTCAGTCCTGGTTCTGTCTCTGTCTAGCAGCAAGGGCCAAGGTCAGTTTTTTCATTTTTCATTTTATTTTTAACGTTTATTTATTTTTGAGAGAGAGAAAAGACAGAGTGCGAGTGGGGGAAGGCCAGAGAGAGAGAGAGAGAGAGAGAGAGAGAGGGAGACACAGAATCCGAAGCAGGCTCCAGGCTCTGGGCTGTCAGCACAGAGCCCGATGCGAAGTTCGAACTCACAAACCTCGAGATCATGACCTGAACCGAAGTCAGACGCTTAACCAACTGAGCCACCCAGGCACCCCGTGTTCTAGATTAACCAAATGTACATATCACTCACCCTACCACAGGTAAGGAGGGAATGTTTAATACCTATAGTATTAGGTATAGAACCAAGAACTTGAAAAGGTGCTGTAAGCTCTAAGGTAATGTAAAAATACTGACTTTTACTACTTCACCTGGGATTTCTCTACCGATAGAAACTTTACCCTACCTGAAGTTAGGGCTTTACTTCCCCTCACACATAATTTACAAAAATATCAAGGCAACTTTGCTCTGATCATCTGTAAAGTATCGATCCAATAGTGTTCCCCCAAATCCCCAGCTCATCCTAAGGACACAGCTCTTTCTGGGAGGCGGTTCTCATGCTTATGATGCAGTTACAAACCACTGGGTCACATTTCTACGTGGCCTCGCAGAAATGTTATGCTCAGGTTGGCCATGGGCTCCACGGTGGGGGGGGGGGGGGTGTGGGGGGTCAAAGTCACCAGGAGAAACTGCAGACTTCGTCCCCACAATGCTGGGAGAACTCAGGGTTAGGCTGCCCTGGGCACCAGTCCCCGTAGGAAGGCCACAAGAGACAAAGAAGTCTGAAAACAGATAGCTAAAGAGGCTTAGTCTTCGGGCAGACCTGACAAGAGACTGGAGGTACCCTCGCTACTAAAATACGTAATGTGTGCTAAAGGGGGTGTGTAAAACTAAGTGTGTCTTATTTCAGTGTGTGCTAAAGATTTCATGTGGGATTGCTAAAGTGGGAGCTACTGCCTGTCTGTTTCATTTTTGCTGAGTCACAATAAATGTATTTCTAAGTGACCATGGAGGCTTTGGGAAGACGTGGTCACTCTACGGGGCAGGAAGGGGCAAAGGGGGCTGCACAGAGGAGGAGACACTGAAACTCCTCGGCCCTGGGCTCCTTCGTCATCCCACCATGAAGGCACACGTCTACCCCAGTCCTCAGGCCAATCCAGGCATGACGAAGGACTTCTGAGTGCCTCTGGGTCCCAGGATCACCTTGTACCACTGGCCGAGTTCCCATGTGACTGCCTGAGTGTCCTTCCTCGCCCTATCCTAGAACCACTGCCCCTGGGGATGGCTTCTAGAAGTTTCCATGGCTCCTCAGTTACAGCTCTCAGCTACCCCCTCAAGCTCTAGTCTCGAACTATAAAGGGAGCTCATTGGCTCTTGGAGCTGAAGAATCCACAGGCAAGTCAGCTTCGAGTTTGACTCACTTCAGGTTTGAGCCCGTGTCTAAGGGCACGTGAAGTACTGCAGCCCATGGGACTGGTGGCCCGTGGGGCTGAGCGGTCTCCACCTGCAGGGTCACGGGCAGCAGCCCTAATCCCTGGAGAGGACAGCTGCCTGGAAGGAGGGGTGCTCCCGCCCTGATGTCAGAGTTAGCCCCGCATGGAGGGGCAGGGTGGTGGCTGGTAGGCAGGTAGATGTGTGCGCCTCAAGACTTCTTTGTTCCTGCTCGGTCTTCCTCTTTGCCACCGAGGGAGTGATCCCCAGCACTGAACTCATGGTGGCCAGCTCTACACCTGTTAGGACACAGGCCGAGCTTTGGGGTGCCACGGGGAGCCACTGGAAGCCGAGGAGAGTGACTCACCCTCTGTTGACAGAGATGGCATGGCCGGGACAGAGAATGCAGGAGGAAGGTGACTGGAAGACATGTTGGGACAGCCCAAGCGAGGGGGCTGTCTCTGAGATTTTGATGTGTAATTTGTTTTTATATGTTAAAAAAAAAAAAATACCTGAAGTGGCGGGACTCGTATCTTCACAAGCTATAAAATGCCTCTCTCGTGCTCCCCCTGTCTGTCTGTGCCACTTCCCTCCCCACCAGGCTGCCATTGTCGTCACCGGCAAGGGCGTGTCACCTAGCATGCGAGGGGAGGCCACCGCTGCACCCTTGTTGAGAAGTACACGGATCCTTCCCGCACCGTGCTGTCCTCGCACGGGTGCTCCAGGAGCGCGCCAGCTTGGCTGCGTGCGCTTGGCACTCCCATCCGTCACCGGGCGACGAGAATCTTCCACGTGCCGATGGCGGGCTGCAGGAACCAGCAGACCACTAGTCGGACCTGAGCCTTCAGGAGAAAAACTCAGCAGAGTTGTGCCTGGGGATCCTTCTGAGCTAGGGAGAGACACGCTAGGGGCAAAATGTTGCTGGAATTATTGGCACAGAATTCTAAGTTGTGCAGGAAAAAAAAAAATTCCGCTGAACGCTAACCCAGTGCTGTGTGATTTACAAAGCCTTTTGCTTCTGTCAGGCCTTTGAAACAAAAGCATCAGAGAAATCGCGCCTTGCTGAAAGTTATTCGGTGAAGCCTCCATTTAAATCCAGACCTTCTAACCCTAAATCCTATCTTCTTTTTATCACTGGTTTACAGCATTTACGGGTAACGCTTTTGGGGACCCTGGCAGCATGGGCAATATTAGTTAAGCTGTGCCACAGAATGGATTCTACAAATCCCACCAAACCCTTTGCTTACCCACTGGTTTATTCTCATTCTTCATGCTTAGTTTGCTAATGTAGGAGTCACATGTCCCTGTTGTCTTTATTCTCCTGGTTTAATCAGGAAAACGAGCCAGAGGAGCCGAAATGATTAGCTTGGAATCATTAGAAGAGGAAAGAATTTATATTCACAGTGACTGTATTTCTAGTCCATTGATTAGGCAATTTTGCTTTTATGAATCAATCGGGGTGATTGCTATGCTGAATAAAATACGGAATTGCTATCACAAAGAAAACATAAATTATTAGCTTTAAAATGCATACCGTCTATGCAGGGAGCTACACAGTGTATGGAATGTTTCTCATTTCCTCTTCCAGATTTCTACCTGGGTTTTCTCAAGGGGTAGTCCTATAGGCTCTTTGGCTCTGTTGTGGCACGTGACGGGATGATCCAACAATGCAGTGTCCCGGCGTGTGACATTACTATTTAGCTTCCACTAACAGCCCCTTGTAGGTGCGGGGTGGTGTTCCAAGTCAACACAGAGCGCTTTAATATCAATATCAATAACCACGCAAATCTTGACTCTGCGGCTTACAATCCAGAAGGCAAGGTGATTTTTAGAAATCCATACAATCACCTTTGGAGACTCTAAGAACTAATGCCCGAACCATCTCATCTCCTATTAACCGGTTAGTTTTTTTTCCCTAGGATATACAGAGGTCATTTCCTAAATTGCACATTTCCCACTGATTAATCTCAGTGGATTGCCTCTTACTATAGCAAATATGATAATGTCCAACAATTATAATTCATAATTATGGAACTTTATTTCATAAGAGGGTGTTTTAAAAGCCAGATAATCACTTTTAAGAAGACACTAGAAAATTGAATAGGGCAGAATAGAGGTGGAAGGAGGAGGAGAAAACAGAATAAAAATAGCAGTGGATGAAACACTTTAAGACTAAAACCTCGCAAGGCTGGTGTTCCATGCGTTAAGAACAAAAAAGGAGGCATTTGGCTTTAGTACCGTGGGATTTTATGGATTCTGGACGCCAGAAGTTTCTTTCTTTCTTTGTTTTTTTTTTTTTTTTTTTTTTTAAGCTTATTTTGAGAGAGAGAGAGAGAGAGGAAGAGAGAGTGTGTGTGAGCGAGCAGGGGGTGGGCAGAGAGAGGGAGAGAGAGAGAATCCCGAACTCCAAGCAGGCTCTGTGCTGTCAGTGCAGAGCCCGATTCAGCGCTTGATCTCACAAACTGTGAGATCGTGACCTGAGCTGAGATGGAGAGTCGGATGCTCAACCGACTGAGCCACCCAGGCGCCTCTAGATACCAGAAGTTTCTTGATTTAATTCATTTGACACCTATTTATTGTATGCATCCTATACATTGAGGCGCTAAGGAGTTTAGATTGTTATAATTTTTTTAAGATCTGGCCATCTCGCAGCCTACAGAAAATGGACTGGCCCACGAGATAGACAGTTGATGAGCATGGAGGAAAAGGGAAAAGAGAAGGAGAAAGAAAAAGCAGAAATGAAAGTTTAAGGAGCAGCAGCAGCCAGTGCAAACAAAATCCCGCTGCAAGACCTTTTTCCCCCAAATAAAACTGTCAACTGTTTCTTTTTTTTAAACATTTTTTTTTTTCAACGTTTATTTATTTTTTGGGACAGAGAGAGACAGAGCATGAACGGGGGAGGGGCAGAGAGAGAGGGAGACACAGAATCGGAAACAGGCTCCAGGCTCCGAGCCATCAGCCCAGAGCCCGACGCGGGGCTCGAACTCACGGACCGCGAGATCGTGACCTGGCTGAAGTCGGACGCTTAACCGACTGCGCCACCCAGGCGCCCCTCAACTGTTTCTTAATTAACACTTTCCTAATTTTTCTCAGCGAGCACTAGGTTCTGTAAGTTATAAGTACCTCCCAAGGCACAGTGAGGAACACAAGAAAAATAAGATTCAGACCCTATTCTCAAAGAACTTAGACTCTATTTGGAAATTTCAAGCAGTGCACATTGAATCATGGATCCGCTCTAAGACAGCATTCAAGCAGGTACAGGAGACCTGATCCACACTCTGGGGGTGCAGTTCAAAGAAGGCGGTAGGCCCAGCAGGGGTGGAAGGGGCAAGGAAGGGTTCCCACAGAAGATGGACACCAGAGAGGCCTGAGAGGCGGCGCAGCAGAGGGGAGGCAAGAAGACACAGAGCAGAAATTAGCATCGTGTGTCTTGGGATCAAGAAGAAAAATCTGTGCCTTCTGTAACCGCAGGATAGTTACGAGGGGGTCACGGGGAATGCTGTTTGAGTAAGCGGGGGAAGCTGGGACCTCCGAGCTTTCGGAAACTCAAGCACAGGGAGGTCGGGAGGGTGGCCGCGCGTGAGGAAGCCGGCCACGGCCCAGATACTGGTGGAGAATGGAAAAACCACTTTGCTGACAGGCCTTTACGCCACTCCCTTCCACGGAACTGGTCCAGGATGGCCGCAGAGGAGCTCACGGAAGAGAATTTCAAAGAGGTTGTTGATAAGGCTTGGAGACGGAGCTGATTTCGGGCAGGGGCGAGAAGAGGGTGTGGAGGATGACTCCAAACCTGCGAATATGCCTCATTTCCGCCAACTGGAGCAGGACTCGGGCTTGGGAGAAGATGACAAATGCCTAGATCAGAAGACTAAGAGCGACTCCAAACGCAGCTGGGGTAGCCTCAGGGCGAGGATCAGAGCTGTCCGGTCCTCCCCAGTCCCCAGGGTTAGGCAAGGATGGCAGGACGTGTGTGAAAGCTGCGGGGGTGCCCGGTAGGGCCGGGCACGGGAGGGGGCGGGGGAGGGGGGAGAAGGGGGGCGGGGCACGGAGCTCTGGGCGCTGGGGAGACTCACTCCGTCACTCCCCCTCTCCCCCCCCCCCCCCCCCCCCCAGAGAGCAGTGTATGCATCTGTGCTGCAGAGCACTGCTCCTTGGTTCTCGTGGCCTCTGTGGCCTCATTCAGGGAGCGCGACCCGCTCACGCGCGCACGCCAGGCACCGTGCCGGGTCCAGGAGCTCATGGGGGATGGGGGGGGGGGGGCTCTCAGTCTCCCGGGGAAGGCAGAGATAAGCAGATGTGGGGATCCGAAAATACGAGCAGTCACTCCGAGGAAAGCATCCGAAGCAGCCTCCTCGGGTATTTCCTGGGGGTGCTGTGTTGAATTGGCATTGAAGGGGGCAAAGACTTCAGAGCACTGACCGTCCTTCAGCAATTCTTGGCAGGAGCAGAGGGTGGCACGATTTAGGGTGAGAAGTTTGTGTCTCAAAGTTCAGCATATAAGAGTCTAGGGCTGTCGTCACAGCAGCTTGAGGAAGTTAACCAGGGTAGCCCCTGGGAGGCTAAGACAGACGAGGGTAGTCCCCAGCTTAGGCGCTGGGATGCGTTCCCACATCCCCAGTGGATGCCCCAACCCCACGGATGGTACCCAGCCCCATCTATGCTATGTTTTTTCCTACCCCATACATCCCTATGATAAACACATACTTCCTTTAAAAATTAGGCACAGTAAGAGCTGAACAGCGATAACTAATAATAAAATCGAGTAACTCTAAGCCTATACTGTGATAAAAGTTACGTGAATGTGATCTCATTCTCAAAATATCTTATTGTACTTCCTGCGAGGATGTGAGATGATAGAATGCCTAGGAGGTGAGATGAAGTGAGGCGAGTGAGGTGGGCTTGTGACCTGGGATGTGTCAGGGGGCTCATTTTCTTCCCAACTGATTGACGGCAGGTAATGAGCCGGGAAAAGCGAAAACACAGGACTGTATAGCACATGCTTTTTGAGCCGGGAGCTGAGTCTTCAGGTTCCACGGTGTAGCGGTTAGCACATCTGCCTTACACGCAGAAGATCCTGGGTTCGATCCCCAGTGGAACCACAAGCTTGTCTTAGTTTCCATTTAAAGCTGGAGGATTAAAACGGGCGCGTTTTCATCTTTGGCAATGAGGATCTTTTTAAATACGATTTCATGGGTATGTGCAAATGTCCTGAAGTGCAGATTTTCTTTTCATCAACTTACGGCACAGAGACCCAGCTGAAATCTCAGCTCGAAGGTCCCCAGCTCCGGGCCCAGATGTTCCTGATCTCTGTCCAGCAAGGATGACAGGCACTCACAGCATGGAGGGGAGCCAGGAGCCCCCCGTCCGGGGCCAGCCCTGGGGGCCGTATGGCACTATGACCTCTTCTCCCTGAGGTTCCTCTGACTTCACCCCTGAGATATCCTGAGTCCTAGATGCACTGCTGTGCCTAGAATGTGAGGTACGGAGAGAGGAAGACGTTCGGCCGAGTCAGGAATAGCCTGGGTTTTGACATCAAAGAGTCTGGATTCCAATTCTGCCTCCACAGTGCCGTTAGCCATGTGGTCTTGGACACGCTCTTTGCTGTGGTTCTGTCCCCGTGTGTCGACTAGGCATAAGCAAAGCACCGGCATCACGAGGAGTTTGTGCACGCTGGACGAGGTGATTATGGAAAGCGCTTAGCACTGGCTCCTGCCTACTGCTAAGTGGGCACTCAACGGGCAGCCCTCGGTCTCGGAGTGTGGCTCCCCTCCCCGTGTTGTGTGTGAGCTAGGACCCAACAGCTCTGCCTGTACCCTTCTTCCCTTCTCTCCGGCGACACAGCTCCAATACCAGCTACCAGAATACGAACCCTCGTTAACAGGTGGCATCACCTCTGAGGTACCTCCGCAGTGCGGCCTGAACCCCACTCTGCCCCCCACCGTGTTGTTCTCCCGCTAATGTTCTGGTTCATCCAACCGCTTGAGCAGAAGTGTCACCTCCCACGCTGTCCCACATACCACCCACCGGAAGATGGGGAGGCGGGATCACGGCAGCCCAGAGGTCTGTCTTGCCCAACAAGTCCTGTAGGAGACCCCACAAAAGAAAGAGGCTCTTTGCCACAGGAGATTTATTATTACTATTACTATTATTTTGCCGACAGGCTCAGAATTTAAATATAGGCCGCTGAATGGCCAGAACCTCGGCCCAGCCCTGAGCACCTCCGGGCATGTTCCTGAACCAAGAATTCGAGTTTCTGCCCAGTGGGCTCGCCGTCTGAACTTTCTATTTCTAAAATCGCAGTTCTTGGTAGCCAGCACACATTCTGAGCCACAAAATTCTGAGAATTGTTGCACTCGTCAGCTGCTAAGTCACATGTCCCTCAGCCTGGTCCCTTCTCCTATCATAACAGGACTTGTGTTAGAGTCTATGCATTTCCCTGTCACATGAAAATTGGCATCCCTTATAATACCATAATCGCCCAGAAATCCACCGTCAGGCCTGTCATAATTAACCCATTTTCAGGATCCCTCAGGGTCTCCAAATACAATGACTGGTGGCAAATTAATAGATCCTTTGGATAGTCTCCTTTCGCTTCAGAAGAGAACTGACCCCGTGATGGAAATTTAGTTTAATTAGGACAATCGCTCCTATTTAAACAGTGTCTCACAGCAAAGAAGCCCCCAGATTCCATCTCTTAAGCTTCGAAGAGATGCACCTCACGTGACTTCGAGCCAACTTTCAGGGAACAGGTACGTTCGTCCCCATTTGCTGCCCGTTGACAAGCAAGAAGATATTCACAAAGCTTGGGATTCCCGCTTCGGTGTTGACTTTTGTCGCTTCAGCTTATGTGTATGAACTGTCGGCGGCACAAAAATATATATGGAATGGTTTTTTTTTTTTTTTTTTTTTTTGAGCACCTACTTCATGAATAGGGTATCCTGTGTACATGGTGAGGCTGTAAATAGACTTCAGTAGTGGAGCACTGGAGTGGACAAATATAGAATGTAGCCTGTGGTCAGCAATGCCACACACACTCCCCCAGAGAGCCCCATGCTGGTATGTTAGCTGGTCTGTCTGGAAGCTTTTTTTTTTTTTTTTAGGTTTAGTTGCATGATAGTACAAAGAGCCTTGTGTTATGGTCTCAACACTACTATTTATACCCCATGACCCATTAAGCACTGATTCCTTGGTTGGGGTTCTCCCAACAGCTCGAGAAAAGAAACAGGGAAAAAAATAGCCTGACTGGAAAAAAAAAAAAAAAAAAAAAAAGGAGTTCTCATTTACAATCCTTGAGTCAAGAATTTGGTAACATGACCCCGGCCAAAGCCTTCGGAGGCCTCGTATCAGATGTTGTTATTTTTAGGTGGCTTGAAAATACGCCTGGTTGAGGCGTGGGCACCCGAGTGGCTGTCGCAGGAAGCAGGAGCCAGAGTGGGCCTGGGGCTCTGTCCCCGAGAGAAAGTCCCCCGGGCGGGGCCCGGGGACAGCCAGCTGCCGGGCTGGCCCCGGGGCCTCACAAGAGGAATCGGCAGCTTGGCCGGAGGAGAACTTCACCTTCCCTCAGTCAACCTCCCTCCCCTGCAGAGGGGTGTCAGACCTCAACATTCCTCTCTTGGTCTCCCAAAGGCAACTGGACACTCTTTGCACCCCCCCCCCCCAGCACCTTAGGCACTGAACCTCCCTGGAGTCCGACGCACCCCTCCCCCGCCTTCCCCCAGGGGACTTCATTTTCTTTCAACAGGTCATTTCCCCTGAAAAGTGAATTGCCTCCCCTGTTTGGGAAGAATGCCCGCTGGAGATATTTTTACGCTCTGTCTGCAGCGGGTGAAAGGGAAGCCCGGCTGAAGTGATTCCCCGGTAATGCGCTCCCCGAGCCCCACCGTGCTGTGCCAGCGTCCGAATGGACACGCTGCCCACGTTCGGGAACGCGGCTCGCTTGGCCTGTCCCGCCGCACCTCCCTTCCAGCCCGTCGTGACCAGCACACACGCGTGCTTGCACACACCCATGTGCACCCGTGCACGTGCACACACATGCACGTGCATGCGCACGCACACACACACACACACACACACACACACACACACACACACCTGGCTCAGAGGCCAGATAGATGGTTAGCTGCTGTGTTGTGGCCTTCTAGTACATATTTGGAAACTATTCTAGGGGAGCATGAAGGGGATGTGTGGGCCCCTCTTCCGTGAAAATAACTAAGAAAGATCTCAAATAAACTGTCCCGAGCACACTCTGGAGTCGAAGACAGGAAGCCGAAACTCTCTGCTTGCATAATTCACGTGCCCTCAGAGTTACCTTAGTTGAAAAGGTCTTTAAAATATTTAGACCCGATTCCTCTTCCTACGAAAATCGATGCTTGGCGGCCTATGAATCCTGTAAAGTAGGAGACTGTCCATTCTTTTCTTTTAATTTTTTTAAATGTTTATTTATTTTTGAGAGACAGAGAGACAGAGTGCAAGTGGGAGAGAGGCAGAGAGAGAGGGAGACGCAGAATCCGAAGCAGGTTCTAGGCTCTGAGCTGTCAGCACAGAGCCTGATGAGGGGCTTGAACTCACGAACTGTGAGATCACGACCTGAGCCGAAGTCAGAAGCTTAGCCGACTGAGCCACCCAGGCGCCCCAGGGTCCATTCTTGGCACAAGTGTTAGTGCCTCCAAGATGGCTTCTGACTGATCTGGCCCCACAGACCTGTGTGCACCCACCGGCCCTCCTTATGGAAATTCAACTTGTCCTTTCTTGTAGCTCAAATCCTGCCTTCTCTGTACAACTTTCCACCGGGCCCCACGGTAAAGATGGGTGTCATCCCATCTCTGAACGTTCCATGTTTGAGCTGGGCCTGGCTGGTTGAGGAGGGGTTAGCGGGTCAATGAGATGGCTAGAGGATGCAATCGTGACGAGCCAAGGGTGGTGTCGCACAATCCAGAGAGGCGGAAAGATGCGTTAGGTTGTGGGAAAGAAAACGTGGGGAGAGCTGGGTTGGAGAAATAACAAACCTGAATGTCAGGTGTTGTGAGCCACGTGAAGGGGGTTGGCTTTAATTGAAAGACAACAGGCAGCCGTGGTTTTAAGTCGAAGCGTGAGTGGCTGTTGCTTGCGTCCAAGGGGTATAACTAACGTGGCAGCCCAGAAGTGTTTGTGGGTGCATAAATGAATATCGGATAACTGTTGTGGAGGGCTCAGAGAACCTCTGTGACAGTGTTAGTTCATGTTACATCTTCCCATTGGGAAGTTGTTGTGGTCTGAATGTCTGTGTCCTCCCTACATTCACATGTTGAGGCCCTAACCCTCAACGTGATGGTATTTGGAGGTGGGGCCCTTGGAAGGAATTAGGTTCAGATGAGGCCATGAGGGTGAGGCCCCAAGGGTGGGATTAGTGTCCTCATAAGAAGAGCAAGTGAGTGAGACCAGAGCTCGCTCGAGTTCTCTCTCGCTCCCCATGCCATAGGAAGACACACTGAGAAGGCGGCCATCTGCAAGCCAGGAATTGGGCCCCTCCCCAAAACTGAATCTGCCGGCACCTTGACCTTTGACTCTTGGCCTCCAGAACTATGCGAAATAAGTGTCTGTTGTTTAGGCACACTGCAGTATTTTGTTATAGCAGCCTGAGACAACTAATACATAAGCCATCCGAAATGCATTAATATAAATAAAAGTTATTTTGGGGGGGCACTTGGGTGACTTAGTTGGTTAAGTCTCCCAACTCTTGATCTCAGCTCAGGTCTTGATCTCCGTGTCCTAAGTTCGAGCCCCGAGTTGAGCTCTGTGCCGGGCGCGAAGCCTACTTAAAACAAAAAAAAGTTACTTTTCTATCAAGAACTCAGTTCCTCATCAAAATACGCATAGTATGCGTGGACGCAGACCTGAAGACCTGTGTGTTGCTTATTCTCAAGAAGACCAATCTCATCTCATCTCTCTAACAGATAGATTGGGCTCGTCAGCAGCCTCCCAAAACTCAGCAGAGGCATGAATGTACCGTCTCTGGTGCGGAACGGTCAAACATTTTTCAGTCCGTCCCAGACAAGATATTATGGGGCTTAAGATGAATTAATGTGAATTTAATCCACGACAATTTTCGGCCAGTAATGTGCTTTTCAGTCTTCATGCTGCCAAGTGTAGGCTTTGTGGGGTTTTGGCTTAGCATTGCTTGGGCTCACGAGTGTAGTGCGGGATGACGAATTGCCATATTCCTCTGGAGAACGGTGTAGTTTGTCTTTATAGTGGTGCTAGGTGTATGGCAATGGTATGTCAACACAATTTTATTTCTCAGCCCCAGATATTTTCTCTCCCCTACCAGGTTGTCCAGTTTTCTTAGGAACTTTTTCTTAGACTTGGCTCCTCCAGCGGATTCTTGATGGTCTGGTTATAGTTTGGAGAGTACAGCTCTCAGATCCAAGAGATTGGTACCTTATAAATTGTTTCTTCAAAGACTTTAGGAAGAAGAAACTCACTGTTTTCATTCCCTGGAACCAATGTACTTGAATTCTTTCTGCACCTGCCACAAAAATATGGAGTATGTTGTATGAAATACGTTGTCGGTATATGTAATTTCCTAAGAAGGAAGACTTATAAATCTGTGCCTCTCTCGCCTAATAACTTGCAGTGCCAAGAGTTGGTTTCCACCCGATGCAATCGAAAGTCAGAGCGCAGAAAGGAAGGAAAGATCACAGGCATTCATTATGATGCCTGTCTGATGAGGAATGCCTAGGACGGTGTCTGGGCATTCTGGAAACTCAGGTGAGACTACATGCCTTAGCCTCTAACTCTGAATTTGGATACTTCTGCTGTGGCCAGTAAGGTCTGGAGCCACCCAAGGTGTGTGCGTAGCCTTGCACAAAACTCCAGAAGCTTTTTTATTCCTGAAGCACCCTTTCTGAAACCTGTGTATTGTCTCACGTTTAATTTTTTTTAGGTAGAGAGAAGGTTGACCTGAGCAAAAATAAAACTTCCCTCTTTAAAACCAAACAACCAAAAAAAAAAAAAAATACACACATGCAAACAAACAAACAACCTAAAGGAAAAATGCAAGTCTCTGCTATCCCTAGAACTCTTCTTTTCAGCAGCATTAGAGAGGAGAAGTGGACGTCACTGGATTTCCTGCCCCTCGTGTCCCTGGCTTGGTCCAGTGCTGTTGAAGTCCTTTCTCTTCTGAGTGGCTGTCTGCAAGTTCGGGGGGCAAAGCACAGGAAGGGATTCGGTTTTCTAAGCCTGAAAGAAAGGCACATCTGGGTCAGATGCAGCTATGAGGAAGGCATCCCTTTAAATGTGTTTGCTCAGGCCCACCTTCCAGTTCTCTCGACCCCCAACCCCTCCTCTACAGAAGCTCATGTCCATTTCCTCCCCTCCACTCCCTGTCTGCCTGTCCCCTCCACAAAGCCTCCCGGAGTGCTCTCCACCCCCATAAGCAATCACCATCCTCATGACTGAGCCCATGCGTCCCGCGACAGTCACATGTACTTCGGGGTGATGTTTGTAAAACCAGCTAAAATGGTTCTTGAAAGCTAAAGACCACCGTCAACTCTTCACCTTATTCATAAAATCCTGGGCTGGCCTTCATAGAGCTCTGCTGGTTGGTGCGTCTCAACCCTCTGTGTGCCTGTCAGTCACCCGGGGCACCTGTTATATTCCGGGTTCTGAGTCAGTAGGTCTGTGGCACTGGGTGAGAGTTCTTGATGTTAAAACCCAAGTCAGGCACAGGTGAAGCAGAAGTGTAACGGAGGCTCGTGGTGGCTCCACTTAAAGAGAGTTTCGAGGCTCCTGGGTGGCTCAGTTGGTTAAGTGTCCGACTTCAGCTCAGGTCACAATCCCATGGCTCCTGAGTTCGAGCCCTGCGTCCAGCTCTGTGCTGACACTGCGCGTCCTTCTTCGGCTCCTCTGTCTCCCTCTCTCTGCCCCTCCCCTGCGTGCTCTCTCTCAAAGATAAATAAACGCGAAAGAAAGAAATAGAGTTTCACCCCAGCTTCTTCTGAGGGCTTCTTCCCAGCTATTCATTGACGTTTTTATGTCCCTCGAGGCTCGCTTCCAATCTGGCACACCCCTACGAGAATGCCAGAATCCTCTCAAAGGCCGGAGAGCGATGACGTACCCAGCGGCACTGGCCACTGCAGAGAGGAGGCGTTCTGATCATGAGCTGCTTTTATCTGGAGCTCACTGACCAAGCGGTTCCACGTCCCTGGAGAGCATTTGATGGACAGCGCTGCCTTTAGAAAGTGATAGAACTTTTCTGTTGGCAGAATTTGTATTAAAACCTCAAGACGCTCGGTTCTTTTCATCTCCGCTCCTCCTAATTTATAAGACAAAGCCTAAAGTGCTTGATCTGTAAAACGCATCTTGCCAACGGCAGGCAGACTTAAGGAGAGCCTCCTCGGCCAGGTAGCTTTCATCTTAAGGGATGTACAGAGCCAGGGAGCCAGGCCTGACATGCAAATGATTAGGTAGTAGCATAAATCGTATGAAATTGGGCCCCAATCCATCATTCTTACTTTCAGAAAAAAAAAACAAAAAACAACTTTCTAAATAAATAACATGTTTTCAGTCTGAAACTAACATGATCCCAAACCATTTTAAAAATAGAATAAAAGAAAAGGAAAAAGAAAAAACTCGCTCCAGTACATTAATAACCACTGTTAAATGCAACAATTATCAGCATTTCGTTGTAATATTCTTTTTGCTTTTCCTGTGTGTCTGTTTTCATGTGTAGACTAATTTTTCCATAATTCTGACATACGATATGTGTCATTTTATATGCTTCTTTTTTTCACTCACTGTTTTATCTGTCATAAGTATTCTCCATGTGATTATAGCCTTTATCACCATCATTTCCATGTACTGCAAATTACTCCATTGAATGGTTATACCAACGTTTGTTAATTCAGTTATTAATGCAGCTAAACGTATTAGGCATTTAAGCTGTTTCGAAAGCTTTACAAATACAGTTGGGGCAAAAATGTAATTTATCAAGTGCCTGCATACAGAATACAGTGTGTTTCAATATTTTAATGAGCTTGAAGTCCATAACAGATGTATTGATCCAGATTATATGTGTGTGTATATATATATATATATATATATATATATATATATAAATGCTTACTTATTTTTGAGAGAGACAGAGACAGAGACAGAGTGTGAGCTGGGGAAGGGGCAGAGAGAGGGAGACACAGAATCTGAAACAGGCTCCAGGCTCTGAGCTGTCAACACAGAGCCTGACACTGGGCTCGAACTCACGAGCCCTGAGATCATGACCTGAGCCAAAGTTGGATGCTTAACCAACTGAGCCACCCAGGTGCCCCGATCCAGATAATGTTTTTAAAAATGTATTTATGAGAGACAGAGAGAGAGAGAGAGAGAGAGAGAGAGAGAGAGAGGATCCCAAGCAAGCAGGCTGGGCACTGTCATCACAGAGCCTGACTTGGGGATTGAACTCACAAACCGGGGGATTGTGCCCTGAGCAGAAATCAGGAGTTGGACGCTTAACCAGCCGAACCACCCAGGTGCCCCAGATACAGATAATTTTAAAGAGGTATATAACAGGTGACACAATTAAAGCATTTATCAAGGATCTCTAGGAAGCCAACAGGGAACAGACATGGCCTGTCAGCCTCTGCCACGGAGAGGGTGTGGGAAGGGGAGAAGAGGCAGGGATGGTTGCAGAGAGATTTGGAGTCCCAGGGGCCAGGGTGAGCGACCACTCACTGGACGTCACCCCATGCCCACGGGTCAGTGACTTCCCTCCCTGCGTCCCAGCCTCCCCATCTTTTTTTTTTTATTTTTTGAGAGAGAGAGAGAGAGCAAGAGAGCGAGTGAGCATGAGCAGAAGAGGAGCAGAGAGACAGGAAGACGCAGAATCCGAAGCAGGCTCCAGGCTCTGAGCTGTCAGCACAGGGCCCGACGCCGGGCTCAAACTCAGCAACCGTGAGATCATGACCTAAGCCGAAGTCGGACGCTTAACCGACTGAGCCACCCAGGTGCCACCCCAGCACCCCCTTCATGTAAATCAGATCGGTGCCTACCTCAAATGACTGTGGCAAGGATGAAGGGAATCCACAGAGTGCTTAGTAGGATACGTGTCCTGGTGCGCATACTCAACGAGGTCAGAAAACACCATTGGGGCAGCGATCACAGGCATCGGGAGCTGCCTCCTCCTGCCGTTCACCAGGTCTGCTGCTCTGGTGCCACGTGTCTAGTTATTTAAAAGCCGTAAATGAGGCCAATAAGCCATTTAAAAAATGCGGGGCGCCTGGGTGGCGCAGTCGGTTGAGCGTCCGACTTCAGCCAGGTCACGATCTCGCGGTCCGTGAGTTCGAGCCCCGCATCGGGCTCTGGGCTGATGGCTCGGAGCCTGGAGCCTGTTTCCGATTCTGTGTCTCCCTCTCTCTCTGCCCCTCCCCCGTTCATGCTCTGTCTCTCTCTGTCCCAAAAATAAAATAAACGTTGAAAAAAAAAATTAAAAAATGTTTTATCCTCCCACTTTGATATGCCTTCATGACACAAAAGAGAAGACTCTTTATAGAGAGGCGCCTGGGTATCTCATTGGGTTCAGCGTCCGACTTTTGATTTCGGACTCAGGTCATGCATGATCTCACGGCTCGTGAGATCGAGCCCTGCGCTCAGCTTTGCGCTGACAGCACGGAGCCTGCTTGGGATTCTCTCTCTCCCTCTCTCTCTGCCCCTCTCCCGCTCTCTCGCTCTCTCTCTCTCTCACTCTCAAAATAAATAAATAAACTTTAAAAAAGGGAACATATTTATAGAGCTATGGTTTTTCTACGACTAAAAAGTAGCAAAATATGGAAGGAGGAGGAATATGATCCTTTGTAAGCCTGTCTGGGATGTTGTTTGGCAAGCGTTGGTTGGATGACTAAAGAATAAAGACATAAATTTATAATTTTTTAAATGTTTATTTAGTTTTGAGAGAGATAGAGACAGAGTGTGAGCAGGGGAGGGGCAGAGAGAGAGGGAGACACAGAATCCAAAGCAGGTTCCAGGCTCCAAGCTGTCAGCACAGAGCCTGATGCGGGGCTCGAACTCACAGACTGTGAGGTTATGACCTGAGCCAAAGTTGGATGCTTAACCGACTAAGCCACCCAGATGCCCCAAGACATAAATTTATAAATTATTATATATTTATTTAATAAAATTCATCTTCTTACCTTCATTTCAGTAAAATCATTAATTATATTCTTATAATCAAGAGTTTCACAATCTGTGTTCCAGTGATAGCAACAAACTAACAGATTAAAAATAAATGTAATTATATTAAAATATACAAAATTCTAATATATTTTAATCAACATGTAGATTAGCATCAATGTGAGAAGCTAAAAATTTAATTATTTTAGATATGTTTTCACAAAACTAATCTTTATTCCAAAATATTCAAAATTATCCATTGTGACTGAAATGCAAATACAAATTACTTAGTGAATATGAAAAGTTAAAATAAAATTATTTAAGTAGATCTGAAGGTTTTTAGAAGATTTTTTTTAGTATATAATTACATCCCAGTGTGTATTTTTATAAAAATAAAACTATTTGCAATTCTAGTAAAATTTGTTTAGCTGCTAATGTCGAGAACTGCTTTTACACAGGTGCACCCGGGTGGCTCAGTCGGTTAAGCGTCTGACTCTTGGTTTAGGCTCAGGCCATGATCTCAAGGTTCGCGAGTTCAAGCCCCACGTTGGGCTCTTTGCTGACAGGGGAGCCTGCTTGGGATCCTCTCTCCCTCTGTCTCTACCCCTCCCCCACTTGCACTCTTTCATGCTCTCTCAAAATAAATAAATAAACTTTAAAAAAAAAAAGAACTGCTTTTATACATCACATATATCTATCTAGGACTATATTTGTGTAATAAGTAATGAAATATGAATTATGTGGTATTGCAAAATGTATGCGCAATTGTCGGGTATCCTGTGTGTCATTTTTTAGCACCCCAGGGACCCTGGGTTGGAACGTGAAGAGAAGAAAATGGACTTTCAGCTCTACTGGGAAATAGTTATTGATCACGCAAGAATTTATTACATCTTTGCTATAGGAGGGGAGAATTAACAAGGAAAAGATTTTGTGTTTCCTCTTCTCCCCGCATTTCTGCTGCTTGAATTCTCTCTACGCTTTGGAGTCATGAGTCATGGTCATTTCCAACGTCAGTAGTAGTGCAAACACACCTTCTTGGCACTCGGTACTCGGATGCAGGGCCTTTTACTTCAAGGCCAGAGATGCAGGAGGTGTCCCTGGGGCCTGAGCGGTATTGGTCACAAGAGTGGATCTTTAGGATTATCGGTTGTCATGCCTGCATTGAAGCAAAAATGGGCCTCGAGTCATGCTTGCACGCACGCGTGCGCGCGCGCGTGTGTGTGTGTGTGTGTGTGTATGTCCAGGATCAGAGACTCTCTTGTAAAGGCAACTCTCCAATAAAGAAACACAGGACATCGTGCACAGGTATTTCTTGGGATAGATTTTCCACAGTGTGCAAATCCTTCTTATAAATACCATTAACCACGGTCGTTCCCTCCTTTCTCCTTTCTCACCACCAGGACCCATTCCAGAATTCGACAGCGCCCGGAATCAGAGCAGCCCGTTGGCGGGAAGGCCCCAAGACCTAGAGCTGCCGAGCAAACGTCCGGAGGAGGAAGGATAGTCAGCAGGTCCAGATGCGGCTCTGAGCCACCACTGTGTTCATTAAGAAACTCTTCGAATCTTGCCCCTTTTTTTCATTATCTCTGAAGCTCTGAGGACTTTCCTTCCTCCCAGAAGCTTCCAGGCATTTGTCAGGGGAACAAGACTCCTAGGAATTTAGGGGAAGTGTGTTTGGATGTGAGGCCACTGTTCTGACAGCCTGGGCTGGGAGAAACTGTTAGTGCCGTCTGCGGAGCTGGGGCTCGGAGCCCGGGAGCAGCATCGGACATCAACCTGAACTGGCCCGCAGAGGGGATCGGAGCCCACACATCCAGGCCCCGGGTCCCACGCCACAAGCCAGGAGGAGCGGCCCGGTGTCCAGTCGTCTAGAAAAAGGCAAAAGGTAGTGCACGAGGCTTTGAATTCAATCAATTCTTCCGTAAAATAAGTCACATTTCTCCTAAAAATCGTTTATACCTTTACCCCTGGCTTATCTTAGATCTCTAGCCTACACAGTTTGAATACCATCATTTCAAAATGGCAGGTTTTTCTTCTCATTCGGTTAAAGCAGTGACCTCGTTTCCCTCCGCGCTACCTTAGCTTTCAAATCATCCTTCTCCCGAGGTATGTTTAAGGGCAGCGTCTCAATACACTGCGTGTTGCTTTATGTGTGATATAACTAAATAATTATATCCTATAACGTTGATACAGATGGCTTTCAGGAATATAAAGACTGACGGAAAGGCAGGGAGAAGGGAAAGAGAATCAACCTACGTTTCCCCTGGGAGATGATAAGTCATTTCGGTGAATCTCTCTTGAGAGCCCACCGTGTGTCTGCCACTGTCCTAACGCTCGGATCGGTTGTATATCTTCTCCCGAGCTGCTCGTAATCTTGGAGGGAAGAGAAACCACGTATACCAACGACTGTGAATTAAGGGAGACCGAGCTGAAGTTACGAGAGAAAGATAGTTCAAACCGTCGGCAGCTCTCTGTATGGATCAGGAAGTTTCGTGATGGGTGTCTGAACAAAGGCGTAGGAGTAACGTCCCAGGGGCCAGGAAGTGTCGGCTGCCTCGGGAACTCAGCCGTGTCGGATAGGGTTCGAGATGCCGGGCTGACACGCGTGGCTTCCTTTGGTGGGCAGCGGGGAGCACAAAGGTGGTTAAGCAGGGAGGAGTCTGATGAGAGCTTCCTTTAGGAAGATAAATCTGGCAGCAAAGTAGACAACAGATTCAAGTAAGAAGAAGCAGGAGATTGAGAGGCTTGTCGGAATGTGTGATGGGGTCTTGACATGGACGAAATGAGGGTCTGAGCTTAAGAGGGAAGACAGGACACTGGCCAAAGACTTCTGGATCGACCGGTAGGGACACACTCCCATCTTCAAGGTCGAATGATACTCCTACACCCGCCCACGTCTGTTTGTGCTTTGTGCACATCAGCTGCAGGTGTGGACTATGTCGAGAACCTGACCAGTGTGACTTACGTCCCAGGTTGGGACACTCCAGGCATTGTCAGGGTTAAAAGAAGTGTCGCGGGAAGAACACAGCTCTGTTGTTGGCTGTGGGTGTAGGTGAGTCCCACAAACACAGTAACGAACACCAGAAAATTCTAGCGAGCCGAAAGGAAAAAAGAAATGAGCCAACAGGCGCACAGCGGTGCCAAAGGCCAGGTGGGCAGGAAAACTGAAACGCTGGGATGGGTTTGAGACCACAGCCTGCATGAGACCTCCCTTTGTCATCAGGACCTGAAGCCTTGCTCAGCGACGTTTGATTAACTTCTGCGTTAGGCGGGATTCCTGGGAATCTGGGTCTGAGGCTGCAAGGTGCACACAGGACATTTATCAGGGAATGCTCTCGGGACTAACGCCCGCTGGGGGGGGGCGGTGGAGGAAGCCGAAGGGGGGACAGGGAGGGGTGTGGAAATGTGAAGTAGTTGCAATAGCTCTGGAGTCAGGATGGTCCTTAGGGCTTGACCCCAGCTGAGGCCAGAAGGCTGGGCCTGTATCCCCCATCCATTACTCAGTGGCTGCCGCTGTTCCCCAGAAGGGTGGAGGGGGACCTTGGTGACTCCCATCGGGCAGGGGTGGTTTCTGGAGGGAGTCTCAGCTGTGAGCCCTCGGCAGCCAACGCTTCCAGCAGCGGGGGGGAATAAGAGCCTCCATCCTGGAGGAGAGATCTCAGAGGCAGGCCACGGCATCTCCAGCATCATCCGCTTTCTGGGGATTTGCCTCGTCTGTTGGGAGATTCTTGGGGTGCAGGCCGGCCGAGGCAACGCTGTCACCTAGAGCTCTGGGCTCGTCCAAGCCGACACATGGTGCAAAGCCAGCAGCTGAGGGACACAGAATGGCAAGGCCAGAGCCTCCGAGAGGGCCCAGCCGCGTGACCTTGGGCACACGACTTCATCTCTTTGTCCCTCAGTTTCTCCATTTGTCCAATAGGGACAAAATTAGTACTTACCTCATGAGTTCTTGCAAGACTGAGACAGTGCACGCGAAGCGCGTCGCACTGGCCCATCATATGCAAGGATCTGTGGACAGTGGCTGGTAGAACGTTCATTGCTGCTAATCATTTCGCAAACTTGGAGAAAGGCCTGAGACGAATGTTGAGAGCCCAAGTCCTCATCCAAGAGGTCTAAGAGTTAGGGAAGTCGGATCCATCCCGGAAGCGAGAGGTAGGTTTGCGCAAGGCGGGGAGTCCCGACAGATACCCAGCCCAGGACTATTGGCCCTTGACTTTTACATGTTTGTTTTCAACTGGGTGCAACTTGGCGGAGACAGCCCTACCGACAAGACAAGAGCGAAACCACATATTTCTGGTGAAAAAGTTGCTGCCTTCTTCCTTCTGCCCTATTCCTTTAGTTAGGTTTAATGGCAAGCTTAGCCTTCCCACTGAGTTTTCTTCTCCCTTGAACTTGAAATCCTGGCTTTGCCACCTGTCACCTGTATGGCCTTGTGAAAGTCACAGAACCTCTCTGAACTTCAGTGTCCTTGTCCTTAAAATGAGACGGATAATACTCAATCTCCCTTGGTGGTTGTGAGATTCGAATGAGATATTTGGAAGCAGTGCGCAAATTGTAAAACACAATGTAGATGTCACGGTTATTGGGGGTGTTCTGCTGACTGCTTTTTCTTCTCTTCTCTCTCTCTCTCTCTCTCTCTCTCTCTCTGGATACGGTGTTCGTGACCAATAGAGAGGCTGGGGAGGACAGCCACAGGTTAATGAACGCAAAAGAGTGAAAAGCCCCTGGTGAAACTGATCTGACAAGAGCTTTCTTCTCTGAGCAAGGATGATGCTATCTTTTGTCCCTTCATATACGAAGGGTCTTTTTTTGTGCCAGAGCCTGTCCGAGGCCCTTAAGGTCTAGAGAGAGAAGACCTCCATTATCTCAAGGTATTCATGTCATCTGTTTTGTCATGTGTGTTAGATTATTTTTCCATTGGTAGCAAAAGATTTGCGCACATTCACCCGCGCTCTATCTCCTGGCCCCTAAACCATCTAGCTAAAGCCCTCATGGGAACAGTAAGACCCTCCAGGCCTATGACATCCTTAATTCTTGCCACACTCAATGTGGCAGCAACGTTTGACGGAACACCTCACTTCACGTGCAGTGCTACCCACACCAACACATGTTTAACTTAACTCAATTGGAGTGGAGAGTGGGGTCTTTGACGAACAGAAATTTCAAGGCTTAATGAATTTTAATTCATCGAGCTTTCTTTTAAGAGTAATGCTTTTTGGGGGCGCCTGGGTGGCGCAGTCGGTTGGCGTCTGACTTCAGCCAGGTCACGATCTCGCGGTCCGTGAGTTCGAGCCCCGCGTCGGGCTCTGGGCTGATGGCTCAGAGCCTGCAGCCTGTTTCCGATTCTGTGTCTCCCTCTCTCTCTGCCCCTCCCCCGTTCATGCTCTGTCTCTCTCTGTCCCAAAAATAAATAAACGTTGAAAAAAAAAAAAAATTAAAAAAAAAAAAAAGAGTAATGCTTTTTGTTGTTGTTGTTGTTGTTGTTGATCTCGTTTTCAAAAACCTCTCCCTACTCCATGGTCTTGGAGGTTTGTTTTTGTTTTTGTTTTGTTTTGACATTTGGACCTGATATGTGACTTGAATTAGCTTCTATGGCTGTGTGCAGGAGGGGATCTAATGTCTTTTTTTCTCCAAAGGTGTATTTTTTATTTTTATTTATTTATTTTTAAAAAAAATTTTTTTTTCAACGTTTATTTATTTTTGGGACAGAGAGAGACAGAGCATGAACGGGGGAGGGGCAGAGAGAGAGGGAGACACAGAATCAGAAACAGGCTCCAGGCTCCGAGCCATCAGCCCAGAGCCTGACGCGGGGCTCGAACTCACGGACCGCGAGATCGTGACCTGGCTGAAGTCGGACGCTTAACCGAGTGCGCCACCCAGGCGCCCCTATTTTTATTTTTTTTAAGTAGAGGACACTTCCAAGATGGTAGGAAATGTGAATGTGTTGTAAGAAAGAAACAAACAGAACTGGGGAGAGATTCCAGGCAGTTCAGAAGAATAGGCCAGTCTCCAGGGTTTATTAAGATCCAAGGGGTAATCATGGGGGCTAATCCCTATCCTCAAGGAACTCACTGTCTCAGTGTGAACACGTGATTATGACAGATTTTCATATATGGCCGGGAACCCCTCACCTTCATTAAAACTTTCACAGTTAACAAAGGATTCCTAAATGTGCTTATTCACAGTGTATTCCTGACCACGTCCGTACCTGTCACTGGGATTCACAGAAGCTCAGGGACTCGCCCAAGGTAACACAGCTAGTGAGCACAGGGCCGGACATAAAATCTGGAATGTTTTCTCAGCCTGGTGTTTTTTTCAGCCACGCTGTCTCTCAGCTTGATCTCCACTTTCCAGTGGCTTTTATTATACAATGAAATCTGCTAAATCTGTTTCTGTCTCTCCATCTATCAGCCCTATTTGTCCTATTTGTCCAGCCACCAGTTTATCTGTCCGTGTATCTACCCATTGTCTACGCGTTCATCTGGAATGCAGTCGTCTGCCTATCCGCCTACCTATCTGGGAAGGTCGGGCGGGTGATGGCAGAGTCCTGGGAGGGTGGGGGGAGGGGGCACCTGAATTCAGCCAGATCCCAAGCTCACCCCCAGCCAGTTGCCTAACATCATGCCGGTCACCTCGTGCGTTTGCAAATCAGTTTCCACGTCTGTAAAATGAGGTGTTTGGACTAAATGCTTTTTAAAATGTGGCCCCTTTCTAACTTGATTTTTCCGACTATTGTCTCTAATACTATTTTCTTTACTGATAAATAATTTACTTCACCTCCGTGCACCTTTTGTCTACAGCTTACCCTCATGCCCCTTCCCTGCTTCTTTGATTGCAAGCAATAAATACACGGCTCATAGTCACGCAGGCATGAGGCTGTTGGTTTACACAGTTCAAGTACCGGGTTGATCACAGAGTTGAAAGGAGTAACGGGTAGAAGCAGGGTCTCTGAACTGGAACTGGGGATTCTAAGTAGCCATCCATATTTTATTCTGATTATCTGTTCCTGTTTATCCGTAGGTCCTACTCTTTTAAAGGAGGGCCTTTATCCACACTCTGGGAAATATGGCCCCTGCCAGCCCCCGATAAGCAGATCCAGCAGAAAAATTCTCATGTTGTGTATACCATCATTGAAGGGGGAGGGTCTGACTGTCCTCTACCAGGTTTTTTGGTTGGGGGACAGGATGATTGTAGCCAAGGGCCCTTTAACCCATAACTCTAATGGAACTTTGTGGAATAGAAGAACATCTCTTCCCCCCCCCCCCAAAATATATTGAACAGGCCCCCAAAATGTCCTTTACACGCACTGATCCAATAATAAGGTATGGGTGGGCCAAAAACCAACTTGGAAAGGTTAAGGCCGAATAATGGTTAGGATCATGGGCCCTGGAAACAGTTCTCCTGGATGAATTCGAGGAAACTCACGTTGACAAGCCAACGTGGCCAAATTATATATCCTCTTTAGGAGAATAACATTACCTGTGGGAACAAGTTATTGTGAGGGCCAAGGACAAAAATGAGGTGGTCTGTTACTACTGCCACAACTACCCGTTTGAAGAGTGTCATAAATAATAGATTCTGAACTAAAATGAGGCCTGCTGATGCCTGACCTAGAACTCCTCCCACTGTCCCGTGATTTGGAAGGTAGCAGATGAAGCAAGACGGAAATGGAATGAGCAACATTGCGACGCTGGCATTTCTGGATCCTTGTCACAGGCCGGTGGCCAGCGTCCCCTCTTCATTTGGCCTCTTATTGCCCCGTGTCACAGAAGAGGGAACTGAGGCATAGAGTGATGAACGTCCGGCTGGGTCACACAGCCGGCTGGTGGTGGAGGCTCCGTTAGGGGCGTTGCTGATGGACGGACAGAAGCGTAAGCGGGGTTTCCTAGAGTCTCTGGCCAGACGGGGACGAGCTTCGACGTCGTCTCTCTTCACTGTGCTTTGCCTCGTGTGCTGTTGTTGGGCTCGCTGTTGGCGCCCTGTCTTTTCAGAGAACACGCGGACGGGTGTCGACCGCGGCAGCAGATGGAGAAGAAAACAGCAAAAAGGTACAACTCAGACGCCAACACTTGTGGGTGAATTTACAGTTGTAGGGAAGAGAAACTTCCCAGGTAAATAACATTGTTACTGTGAATTAAATGCCTGGCTTTTATGCAACCTTGGGGTTGATTTCTGCTACGAAGGAACAGCGAACGTAAACCTACTTCAGACTCCGTCATTCTTAGGTTTTCACCATCCAGGGATTTCAAAATCAGAAAGGCGTGTTAGGTCATCCATAGACCTGTTGCTCTTTGTTATTCAACCCTGCAGTCTGGCGGTCCGCTCCGAATTTCTGCAGGATGCCTCATCCTGTACCTGCCGCAGAGCTGTGACTCAGCCCTATTGAATAACTCCCTTTTCCCCCGTATGACATGTCAACTTCGTTTCATTGCTATGGCATGTTTCTTGCCCTGTGGCTGATAAACAAGGCAACCCAGGCAGGAAACCAAAGCAAATTCCCTACTTCTGATTCAAAGCGGGAGGTCTGCCAGCATAGACCTGGAAGACACGCTCCCTTACCTTGCCCAGTCCCCTGAGGAAGCTGGTTTTCTCTTCCTTAGCCTCCATCCCTCCTCTCGTTCCTGGCCCCCCCGCCTCCCCAGGAGAGGACCACAAAACCCTGGAGCTCTTTTTACCTGAAAAATAAATCCAGGAGCAAGACCTTTTACGTTACGTTTATCAAAAGGGGGGATGTTCGTCTCATGACTCCTTTAAAATGAAGCATTTGTGTCTGAGAGGCTTGAAGTGACTGGTGTCTGTAGGACCGGGATCCACGCTAGGATTCTCTGACTACGTCACAGCCGGGTGGCCACTCGAAAGTCTGGGCTCAGAGAGATAGCACGGTGTCATGGGTGCAAAAAGAAAGGCTTTGGGGTTTCCGAGCTTCGCTTTTGTTATCTAAAAATGGGGATTAAAAAACTTTCTTTTTGGGGCGCCTGGGTGGTCCTGTCGGTTGGGATTCTGACGGCTCAGGTCATGATCTCACAGTTCGTGGGTTCGAACCCCACGTCGGGCTCTGTGCTGACAGCTCGGAGCCTAGAGCCTGCTTCAGATTCTGTTTCTCCCTCTCTCTGTCTGCCCCTCCCCTGCTCACACTCTGTCTTCTGTGTGTGTCTCTCTCTCTCAAGATAAATACACATTAAAAAAAAAAAAACAACTTTCTTTGGGGGATTGTTGTAAGAATGAAATGAGAGTACACATCAACCACATGTGAAGATATATCCCAGATCGGCGTGATGGTAACTTTTCTCATGGACATGCTGTGTCGCGTTCATCGTGATAGTGGTTTCTGCCTTAATTGTTTCAAATGACAAAACAGAGCTAATTACAGTTGCCACTAAATCATGTTTTAAAAAGATTGAACTAGTGAAAGTACAAATTCGTAGAACTTTTCTGGAGGCAATTTAGTATTATCGATCAAATAAATATATATGTGTATATATATATATATTTTAATAGAATTTTACTCTAAGAATTTGTTAGCAGAGTAGGCAGATGTCATTCATAAGTATGGTAATCATGACATGGTTGGCAATATGAAAATTTACAAACAACCTATAAATTCTACCTAGGAGACTGGTTAGGTAAATTATTATACATCTATACAGAGGAATACTGTCTAGGTAGCCATTAAAAATCATTTATTCTTATGGGAAATATTCATTTGTGTATCATTAAGTGAAAATTGCAAAGAGTAAACTGGGGTACACTGTTATTGTTAATAAATAAGAAAAGCACATATATACAACGGAAAAAAAAAAAAAAAGGAGGGTTCATACCGAAACATTAATCATAGTTTTCTTTGGCTGGAATCCAAGTGATTTTTGTTGTCTTCCTTTGTGTTTTCTGTATTTTACAAATTTCTTGTACCCCATATACTTTATTTCTTTAATTAGAAAAAAAACCATGATTTTAAAATATGGCCACTTAACTCATCACGTTTTCAAATGAGCGTTAAGTTTAATTAAGTTTAAAATGCTTCAGAGAGGGAGCACCTGGGTGGCTTAGTCGGTTGGGCTTCTGACCTCGGCTCAGGTCATGATCTCACAGTTCATGGGTTCGAGCCCCGCATCGGGCTCTGTGCTGACAGCTCGGAGCCTGGAGCCTGCTTCCGATTCTGTCTCCTCCTCTCTGTCCTTCCCATGCTCTGTCTCTCTCTGTCTCTCAATAGTAAGTAAATGTTAACACAATTTTTTTTAAGGCTTCAGAGAGACTTTGAAAGAACTTATAAATGTGTACATAGAAACAAAGCTGAGAAGAAACACCTCAAAATGTGCACAACATGACTTCTGTGTGGTGGTTTAGGCAGTCATTTTATTATTGATCTTCTATTTTGCTGAATTTTCAAAATTTCTACAGTCTACATGTATTACTTTTATGAACAGGGAAAATGCCATCAGAGTATCTGAAAAATTGGATAATTATTATTTACTAAGAGTAATATTTTCTCAGTGCCTTCTGTGATTTCTGGTTGATTTGAGCTTTTTTTTTTTTTTTTTTTTTCTCCTTTACTGAATTTAGTTTATCTTGCAAGTAAATAAACCGACTCAGAGGCAGCCCGTTTGTCAGTTTCAAGATGTCTAATTTGAAAAAAATCTAATTTCTTTTCTTCTTAAAATCTGTCATTCATATATCAGGGAGACTTTGATTTGTAGCATCAAGTTATTCAAAGCCCAAGTCCTAGGCTGCTGGAGGGAAGACCGTTCCCAAGCACGGCCAGCTGAATCTGAGGAAAGCCTGAAAATCTTCCGGGCGAGTCTGGCCTCACAGGA
Source organism: Puma concolor (assembly GCF_028749965.1). Lineage (NCBI taxonomy): Eukaryota > Metazoa > Chordata > Mammalia > Carnivora > Felidae > Puma > Puma concolor. The sequence goes on from NC_141677.1 coordinate 14,010,837, forward strand.
TTGTCAGCCTGATTTTAGATCAAAGGGGCTCAGATAAACGCATTAACTTTCGACTACTTCTCCTCCAAGCCTCAGATCCCCTGGACGCTTGCCCATTTGGGCTGAGACCTGTAGGCGGCTGTTTTTGGAGCAAGGGTGTCTTGAGGTCGCAGCTAACGCACAGATTTCCATGTCTGGTAAAACAACCAGCATGTGTTTACCAACATGAATGGTATTTTTCAAGGTCAACCCTGGGTTCCTAGCAAATGGAAAAAATAATTGGTATGCAGGATAGAAAAAAAGCCAAGAAAGTTGTAGGCCTATTGTTAAAGCCCTCTGTACAGCACACAATTTTAGGGAGGCCTCTCGCGGGCCAGTCTGCTATGTGCACTCCACCCTCTCGCCCACAGATTGGATCTCACCCTGGACATATACAGGGGAATCAGGGGAATGAAGTTGGGACATGATTACATTTTCCCCCATCTTTTGTCCTCTTCTTTTTTTTTTTTTTTTTTTTTTTTATATATTTTTTTTTTTTTCAACATTTATTTATTTTTGGGACAGAGAGAGACAGAGCATGAACGGGGGAGGGGCAGAGAGAGAGGGAGACACAGAATCGGAAACAGGCTCCAGGCTCTGAGCCATCAGCCCAGAGCCTGACGCGGGGCTCGAACTCACGGACCGCGAGATCGTGACCTGGCTGAAGTCGGACGCTCAACCGACTGCGCCACCCAGGCGCCCCACTTTTGTCCTCTTCTTAAAGGGTCACAGTTATTTTGGTATTGGATAAGAGCTCTTATTGACAAATACGAACAAGGCTGACATGTGCTTAAATACCATCGCAGGTAAGAAAATGAAAAACGAAACAACTAGCAACGTATTTCTTTCCTGCATCCGTGCGCAGGCCCAACTTAACCCCGCTTTCAGAGACGCCCTTATGGGATGCAAACCTAACTACTGTTCCCCCTTCAAACCCGCTTCTCTCTGGGACAGGACCTGAGCTCCTTGGTGTAGCATTTGGGGGTCTTAGCCACCGCATATCTCTTTAGCCTTTAGCCACCTCTACCCCTCCCACTTCAAACCCAAACTTCCTGTCATGTCCTGGACCCCAGGAGGGTAGGTCCATAAATAGCAGGACCCAGAACACGGTGAAACAGCAGGCCCTTGTTCAAAGCAAAAATTCAAGGATAAGATTAAAAATTTCAAGGGGCGCCTGGGTGGCTCAGTCGGTTAAGCGTCCAACTTCAGCTCAGGTCATGATCTCGCCGTTTGTGAGTTTGAGGCCCAAGTCGGGCTCTGTGCTGACAGCTCAGAGCCTGGAGCCTGCTTTGAATTCTGTGTCTCCCCCTCTCTCTCCCCTTCCCCTGCTCGTGCTCTCTCTGTCTCTGTCTCTTTCAAAAATAAATAAACATAAAAAAAAAACAAAATGAAGAATTTCAAAATGGCAGCCACAGAGCATTAAGCCCCAAGTACAAGGCCTGTGTGACTTTTTGGGTCAAATGCCCATGAAGTCACCCTAACCTGCGGCACGTTTTCACCTCAGTTTCCTCGCTCCTATGGTGTGTGGCCTGGAGTGTCCTATCTATTGTCTGCTTCCATCATCTTCCCTCCTGCTTATTCTTTAAGATTCACTTGGCTTGGATATCTGTGCCAAAGAGTCTCCCAAACTTCCCTCCCACAACCCCTCCAGAGTTAATGCAGCTCCACGTGGCCTCTCTGGCTGGCCCCGGGCCCCAGGAGTGACCCGTGGGGTTGGCACTTTCTGGACGGAGCTGCCAGGTGGTAACATGGTAAGTGCCCGGCCTCCATGATTGCGAACCCCAAAGGGAGACCTTAAGTGTTTGCTTCTTGAGGACCTCCAGCTGGAGGAGGGAGAGAGAGAGAGAGGGATGACCCTCTCTCCACAGAGGTGTGTGTGAGAGAGCATCTCATTTTCTCTGTAGTCAGGGGCCCTCGTGTGAGACCTCAGGCAGACTGCAGGCTGAGGAGACTACAGATGGCACCACCAGGCCCCAAACGGCCGGCATGTTGAGAGGCAGCAGTGAGCTCGTCTGTGGATGGGTTTTCTCCGGTCCCAGCCCACATGTTGGGAGCGCTGATCACAGAGGAGCTGTGCATAAGGCCTGACAGAGCTCCCGTCCCTGCGCCTCAAGCCTGAGCTTGCAGAGGAGGGCCCAGACACTGGAGAGATGTGGATGACAGACCACCCCAGCCCTGAGACTCAACACAGGGCACTGGATGTTTCTTTTGCAGGAAGAGGGAAGAAGTGCCTGGGGGTGGTGCGTGGTGCAAAGGAAACAACGGCCTGAGGTGGCCTCCCCGGTGGACTGGGGGCACGAGCTGTCCATGTGTCCCCCATGTTGGGCTCACCTCAGCTCGGCCCCGAGGTCTCGGCCGGCCACACTCTCAAGACCACCCCAGGGCCTCCGAGATCCGTGAGCCCCACGATGAGCAAGCCAGCTCCAGGTCTTGGGTCTCCCCGTCGCCCTCCCTCGAGGCATCTGGGGCACAAACGACACCAGCTTCCCTCGGCCCTGTTTTGAGGCCTATCTCCCAGGAGCTGGAAGACCGCCTCAGGAAAACTTGGCCCTCTCTCTCCTGTTTTGATTAGCGTTTTTGCTTTGTTTAACAAATATCTCACGGCTGTTGTTGCAAAAATTAGTTTTTTCTCATTCGGGGCATCGTCAAATCTGGATCCCGTGCTAGCCAAACTAGGCAAAAATTTCTAGGCCTCCAGGAAGCTGTTACAGAGAGGGGAGCCCTGTGGTTCCCACAGCGTGAAGGAGGACAGGTCACCCCACGGACCATTAAGCAATTGTCTGGGAGCCAGTTGTCTGCTGGTCTGTGAATAGTTGCCTGAGTAAGCAGATGTCTCGCGGATCGTGAGGTAATTGGGGCCACGATACCCAGTGCTTCAGCCACACGATTTCTCCGACTCCCCTTGAAATTTTCCTTACTCGTCATCATCATCCTCACTCGCTGTACGAGCTTAAAGGTACCGAGTGCTTAGTATGTGCAAGGCACGGTCTTAAGCTTCTCCTTAACGAGTCTCGTTTCCCATCATACCCCTGAAGTGTTGCAGTTATAACCCCTTTTACGGATGGAGTGATTGAGCCTCTGAGGTGCAAGTGTCCTGTCCGAGGTCGGACGGATATCAGGATTCAAACATCCCACGTGTCCTAGCCATAGTGAGCCTCTGCGGATACGATTCTCTCCAAGCGCAACCTGGTCCGAGGACCGCTTCCGCTTTGTAGCCTCCCGTTAGCAGGCGGGGCTCTCAGTTCTCTGCAGCACCTGCCACATGCATTTATATTTCTGTCTACCTGTGATATAGTAAAAAAAAAAAAAAAAAAAAAAAAAAAAAAAAAAATGTATATTTTTGTCTTTGTCCCTGGTTCCTGGCACAGAGTTCATAAAACCCTTGGGATTTCCTGAGTGATAGGAATGTTACTTATTTATTTTATTATTTTTTTAATGTTTATTTATATTTTTGAGAGACAGAGAGGCAGAGAATGAGTGGGGGAGGAGCAGAGAGAGAGGGAGACACAGGATCCAAAATAGGCTCCAGGCTCTGAGCTGTCAACACAGAGCCCGATGCGGGGCTCAAACTCACAAGCTGTGAGAGCATGACCTGAGCCAAAGGTGGACACTTAACTGACTGAGCCACCCAGGCACCCCAGGAATGTTATTTATAAAGGTCCCCTTGACCATACCTGAGTTTATGCTAATGAGGTGACTCCTGAGGGCTCCCAGAGGAACCAAACACCTGATTACAGGGTAGGAACTTTCAGTCCCACCCCACCTCATCCTCGATCTCCAGAGAGGGGGGAGGGACTGGGAATTGAGTTCAATCACCAATGGCCAATGCCATTAATCATTAATCAGCGATGCCTACTTATTGAAGCCTCCATTATAAAATCTAAAGGACAAGGACAGAGGAGCCTCTGAGCTGGCAAACACACTCATGTGCCAGGAGGGTGGTGTGCCCCAACTCCATGGAGAAAGAGGCTTCTGCGCTGGGGACCTTTCCAGATCTTGCCCTATGTACTGCTTCATCTGGCTGTTCATTTCTACCCTGTGTGATAAACTGTATTCTTAGTGCTTTTCTTTTTTGTTTTTTGGGGGGTTTTTTTGGTAATGTTTGTTTATATATGACAGAGAGAGCACGAGTGGGGAAGGGACAGAGAGAGGGAGAGAGAGAGAGAGAGAGAGAGAATCCCAAGCAGGCTCCGTGCTGTCAGTGCGGAGCCCAAAGCTGGGCTTGAACTCATGACCCGTGAGATTGTGATCTGAGCCGAAGTCGGATGCTTAACGACTGAGCCACCCAGGCACCCCAGTGCTTTTCTGGTTCTGTGAGTCCTTCCAATGAATTGCTGAGCCTGAGGGCAGGTGGCAGGACGCACTGACCTTGTAGTCAGCCGGTGGAGGTACAGGTAACCCCAGGACCCCGCGAACAGCCAGTGTCCGATATGGGGGCAGGATCGTGGGGTCAGTTGGTGTCGGAATTGGTTTGAGTTGTGGGTCACCCAGCTTGTGCCAGAGGACTGGAGAGTGGCTGGTGTGGAAGAGCTACCCCAACCCCCCACCGGCCAGTGAGACTCGTAGGTCTGGGGAGGGGCTCGTGTCGCTGGTTAAACAACACGGCGGGGGCGGGGAGGGGGGCTGCAATGCGTTGCCTGCTCAGCATGGCTCACTCCTCCACCTGCAACTTCAGACTCTCAACCCCCAGCGGGAGCTTCTGGAACCTCTCTTCACCTTCAGGTGTTGAGACAGATATTCACTGGGTTGGTTACAGTGAGCCCGACCTTCAAGTGACGGGGAGTAGTAAGTTTCAGCGCCAGGGTCACACTGATACTTGGTGACAGAGCAAGGACCGGGCTTCCCAGTCTCATGACTGACACACCTCTACCTCCCCATCTTTCGGCTTTCCCAAGTATCCTTCCTGATCCGATGCCACAATTCTCTGGGGCCAAAATGCAAAATGGAGTCACCGTGAAGCTGCCGTTGACTCACCACGGGACCCTGGTTTCCAGGTCGGTGTCACTTCCACTCCAAAACAGTCCAAACTGGACTATTTTCCATCAGGGGGTGTAAACGGCCCTTAGGTCTCAGCTTCCTCCCCTCCCCCACCAGATGTTGTGAATCATAGGCCTATGAATCTCAAGGCCTCTGTCCAATAAAGACGCAGGAGCTAAAGGCAGGTGGGGAGGGGGAAGATCCCGGAAAGTCCCCACCACTGTCAGCAGCTTCCATGGCAGGGAGGATTCACCGGGCTGGCTGGGTCCGGAGCTCGGAGGCCAACTGAGGATCTGTCATCAGCTCCCTCTTGTTCCAGAAACAGCTTCTTCAGAGGGGTCTGCAGCGGCGGTGGGGAGGCCTGCTCAGAGTCTCTGGGATTCTGGAAGGTGGAAGGAGGAGAGGAAGGTGGGGAGGACGCCTGGAGCCCTGCCACCCGAGTGAGGCCGGTGACAGGAAGAATCTATCAATCCTGTGTGCAGAGCCAAATATGGTGCTGGGGCTCGATAGGTAATAAACAATGGTCACATCGCGGGCTCGACAAGGAGAGACATTACAGACGAGAGCCAGGGGCAGCCTGACGTCACTGCGTGCGGCCGAGCCGGCTGGCTCACCCTGGGCTGCAGAAATTCCATATTTGTCCTTTTTGAGCCCACACGGGCTTTCTTCTCCATGTGCTCAGAGCAGGAAGGGGAAACTGAGGCCCGTGTGTCGCTTGGGAGATGTATCCCCGGGGGTGTGGTGGGAATCGAGCCTGTCTTATATCGTGACTTGCTTTTGGCAGCCTTGCCCACGTGCAGCCAGGCTCTTAGCGGCAACAGCAAGAGATCCATGAGTGGAAATCACCAGAACTGGCGCTTCAAAAAATTTATTATTATTATTTTTAATGTTTGTCTATTTTTGAGAGACAGAGAGAGACAGAGCACGTGTGGGGAAGGAACAAAGAGAGAGGGAGACGCAGAATCCCAAGCAGGCCCCAGGCTCCGAGCTGTCAGCACAGAGCCCGACACGGGGCTCGAACCCACGGACCGCGAGATCATGACCCGAGCCGAAGTCGGCGCTTAACCGACCGAGCCACCCGGGCATCCTGAACTGGTACGTTTGTTAATGAAAATGGTTTAAGCAGACATTAAAGTGTGAGTTTTAGATACTCCAGGACCGGTTTGTTGGGGGGTCGGGGGGGGACACGGGGACACCTAAGGCTGGCCGCTTCTCAGAGCGCTGAAGACAGTCTAGCTGGAGACCAGCTCTCACACGTACAGATCTGAGAGCAGGGCACGGTGTTTTCCCATCCAGGCCAAACAGTTGGCACGCATAAGGGCAGTGGGGCCAGGAAACACCCATGCTCTCTTCCTGCACATCACGAATAAGGTGGCACATATTCCTTTCCCTGTGCCTGGCTGTATTCAGGTTTTCTTAACAATGAGATTTCTCTGGAGCGCGTGTCCTATATAGCCACAGAGACGAGTAGCTGACGAGGGAGGTAGTGTCGACTCGCACAGGATTCTGAGCCAGAGAGTCCTGGCTTTGTGTCTTAGAACCCCAGCTGTGCCCATCACCAGCTGTGAGACCTTAGGGTGTTCACCTCACTCCCCATAAAAATGGGGCAATCTCTTCCTCTCTGCAGGGTTTTCGGGAGAGGCAGAAAGAGCCCTCCAAAAGGGCCGAGCGTGGTAGGTTCTCAGGAAATGGAATGAATTCGGGTTCTCCTAAACTGAAATCATAAACTACCTGTAGGTTGTCATTGGCTAGAAGCCCTCCTCACTCCTGCTTAGAGCTCTCGAGAACAGGCTGTGGCTTTAAAAATGCAGATGCCTTCTGCAGAAGAGGAAAGGCTGTGCGAGGAAAGCCAAAGGACACCGTGTCCTAACTGGCACGACTCTGTCTGCACCCTGGTGCCTGCCTTGCTGGTCCCAGAATGCTGAGCAGGGACCTGGACCAGGGCTTCTGTGGTTGCGGGCCCAACCGTGAGGCCAGAATACATCACCATTCTTTCCCCGATGGTCATCCCCAGGGAAAATGCACGTAAGCCTCAGAAAGCCTTCAAGGGGGTCAGCAGCACACGGTGTGGGAACCGGAGGTGGGGGTGGGGAAGATGCAGTTCCCGGGCTGCCCGGAAGCGACGGGCTCTCTCGGGTGTGTTGCTGATGGCAATATGGCCGCCACACTTGGTGACGGAAGCGATGGTCGCCATATGCATTTTATGCCGTCATGTTGATTAGACCCGCTCCTGTTTGCTCTCTGCAAATACTGCCTGATTGGAAAATTAGGAGAGCCACGTGCATTTGCTTCATATTGTCCAGGATGGAAAACCCTGGCCCTTTGTGCCAGAAGGAAAATATCTCAGAGGCTATTGGTCTAAGTTTGTTTTTTTAATGTTTATTTATTTACTTTTGAGAGAGTGCGCACAAGTGGGGGAGGGACAGAGAGAGAGAGAGGGAGACACAAAATCCAAAGCACACTCCAGGCCCTGAGCTGTCAGCACAGAGCCCAACACGGGGCTTGACTCACAAACCGTGAGATCACGACCTGAGTGGAAGTCAGACACTTAACCGACTGAGCCCCCTGGGCGCCCCAACGGGGTCTGAGCTTTCAATGTCACGGAGAGAGAATGCGCCAGAGCAGCATCAACGCTGATGTACCAAAATGGTGAGGAAAATGGGGTAAAAATGGGAAATAAATTAGGATGTCTGAGAGGCAAGCCATCACTAACACCAGAGAAGGATTAAACCCCAAACACTACTTATGAGTTTTATGTGTAAGTTTGCAATTCATATTAGTCCCACAGAGAAGCTACATTAAGAATAGTGGATTAAATAAATAAATAAAGAATAATGGCAGACTGTGGCGATTGTCATTTGTCACCCATAGTGCTCCACGTTTCCACTCGGTGGCAACAAAACCAGTGATCTAAATATTAGCAAGTGGAACACACGATAAACATTTAGTTATATATTATTATCCCTGTAAAGTCATTACAACAGAAATAAAAACTGTTTTTTATTTTAACTATTAATATTCATCAAATGTTAATGAAAATACCTAACAAATAATTATGAAAAACACATGGCTTAAGTAATAAAGATGAAAGAGATGATAATCGTTGTGAATATTTAATCCGCAAAATAAAGAACATACCATTAATAAGACTTAATTATGTCATTAAATATTTAACTTTACTTTCGCTCCTAAATTTTGTTTGCACTTGGCATATTTCAAATGCAGAAAGCTTTTCAGTAAGATTTGTGGTTTCAGCAACATCAAATGCCAGCACATCTAAGTTTGACTTACTGTCTTCATCAAATTGGTCAAACATCATTTTATTTATCATTAAGTGAAATGAACGACACTCTTGGCGTTTACTACAAGTTATGCTTTATACAAAAGAGGGGTTTAAGAATTGATTCTAGGTTAGAGCCACAAAAACAGCGTTTTCTAGTGGTGAGGAAAAATAATTGCTTTTCTTTTAGTTTTTGTTTGTTTGTTTTTGTTTTTTTGTTTTTTGGAGTATCACACTACTTTGTGCATTCCCTACCGTTTGCATAGAAAACTGCAGATCTGATTCTCCCTTGGCTTGCTAGAGAATGGATCCTACAGCAGCCACCAATAGACCCACCCATGTCCTCGGAATTGGTCCCTTATAACTCCTGTTTCCCGAAACACGCTTACAAGTAACAGAGAGTAAGTTAGGTTCCTGGTGCCGCTGAAGGCACTGGGAACTCCCGCCCTCCCCCTGGCATGAAGTGACAGCCTCCTCTCCGTCGCCCAGTGCAGGGCTTGGCCGTATCGCTCAGTGGGCACAGCCAGACCACGCGCACAGCATAGGGACACAGCTGGCCCTGCTCGTCACGGCCAACTACGCGCATCTCTTCACATTCTGTGTTCAGCGGCATCACACTGGTGGCTGGAAATCAGCCGTGAAACGTTTACACCAAAGAAATGGGCAAATGCTACTCTGGGCTCCACCGTGCCCCCCCCCACCCTAGAGGACCCGTTAAACGTTTACTAGCGCATCCCTGCGCGCACATGCAGGGATCTGGACGTGATGCCCGGCCGTCTCCTCCTGTGCCCTTTCCCTATCCGGGCCTCTGATGACCCGAAGCTCAAACACTCTGTGGTCGCCAGCAGGGCAGGGCACCAGGCACCCACCTCAGGCAGCTCTCACTGTGCGGTGTGGCCGCTCGGTCTTTCTCCCCTGGCCTCTGAGTCTCCTGACCAACTTTTCTTCCTGGTCAGGCAGCTGAGGCAGGGGCGTAAACGGCCTTGGCAGGCTTTTCCTTCGCTGACTAGAACATAAAGAGCTCTTTGTTGGGAGAGGAAGCCCAATCCTTTCATGGAAGTCTCTAACTATGTTTGCTGCTCAGTCAGTACCTCAAGTTGGGCCCTGAGGGCCAAGCAGGAAGCTGGACGAGAGGCAAGGGACCCACTGTCCCAGTTGGCCCAGGACTGAGGGCCTTACTGTACTAAAACTAATGGTGGTTCCAGACGACCCTAGCTGGTTGGTCACCCTCAGGGCGTCTCCTGTCATTTCTCTCTCTCTGAGGCTGGACGCTGGGTGACATCAGGAGGCCCAGATCTTTGGAAAGGCCTCTTCCTCCTCTGATGGCTGCCGGCAAGAACAGGAGAAAGCAGGGAAGAAACCAGAATTCCTGAGGGGAGATGCAGTGTTTCCATCCTGGGGCATAAATGAAGGTCGTGGGCTCAAGCCGTCACCCATTAAGGACCCCAGTTACCTAATCTCCAGGGTGTGAGCCCCAGGTGCTGGGAGAGGCCTGCAGGGAGGCTGGTCTGGCCTCCCGCCTCCTGACTGTCAGGCCTGTGCAGGCCCATTGATATTCCAGGGCGGTCGGCAGCCTCAGAGTTTCCCAGCCCCCACAGACCTGCTCTTCTGACTTTTCTTTCCAACTTGGCTGTCGGTACCTGACTGGCACACCGGTCCGGCCCTTGGGGGCAGCAGCCTGGCACGTCGGCCTGTCGATACTAGACAAACAGGCCCATCCTGACCCCCGCGGCGGCCTTCAGGGACGTGCTGGCCCTTTTCAGAGGAAACATTGGTGTCTGTGCAAAACTTCCAACTTTGAAAGAATGAACGGTGACCAGAATAATAATGGGGCGAGTTGCCCGGACTCCTCGTGCTCAAACTTGTCTTAGAGTCGAGCCGTTTTTGATCGTCTCCCCGTTTTCCCATCTCTGCAGTGAGGTGGGCAGTCAGGCGGGCCCCAGGGCTGGGGGTGGTGTTGGGTGGTTCCCCTTACTCCTGAGGGGCTCTGTCCACATAGGGGGTGCTCGTGCACAGGCTGGAGTCTGTCTTGTTAGCCAGCAAGAGGCTGATTAACTGTCCCTAGAGATTCAGAGGCTGGGACGGGTGACTTTAGTCACCGAGTAAGGCCCGGCCACTCATCGGCTTTGCCTCCCTCCACCTGCCTGCCATTTGCCAGCCCTCTAAGGGTCTACTCAGGGACCACCCCTCCGAAGTCTCAGCAGCTCAGTCACAGGCTCCCTCTCCAGGCTCACCTGGCACTCAGTGCTTAAGTCTTTCATGGCCCTTGCTCATATCAACACTATTTTTTGTCCTCCTTGAGGACTTCTGGGCGGAAGGGAGCTTTTCGTATCATCTCTGCATCGGTAACAGCGCCTTATACTCAGTAAATGCTCAATAAATGCCCACCGAGGGTTTTGAATGCTTGCAGGACTCCCTTTGAATCACGGCTCAAGGGATTACCTCTTCCGGGAAGCTTTTTTGGGTTAATCAAGGGTACCTTCACCTTTAAGCATGATCCCGACCCTCCCTTATGTTGGGAAGTAGTGAATATGGTGTAATTAGTCCTGATAGCTAATGTGAGTTGAGCACTCACATCATGCCAGGAGCTGTGGGAAGCACTTCACGTGCCTTTCTGTCCTTAAGTGACAACACCCCATTGAATTAAGTTCCGCTAACATGGTCCCCATTATCCAGATGATAAAGCGGAGGCACCGAGAGGTTAAGAAACTTACGTAAGTTGACTTATCTGGGAAGTGCTGAGGTCAGGATTGAACCCATCTCGTCTGGCTTTCGACTGGCTCGCTCACGATGTCCTACTCTCTCTGAGTTTTATATTTGGTTGCAAAGTGAATGAATGGTTGAAATCCCCAGGGTGGCATTTCTGTGATGAAATGTGCCTGCACAGTCCAACCGGCAGCCCCTTTTCCCGTGGGGCCGCTGAGCCCCTGAAATGTGGCGAGAGTGTGCCCAAGAAAATAAAACGTTTACGTTTTAACTAATGTCAGTTTCAATAGCCTCATGTGACTAGTCGCTACTGTATTGGACAGCACAGCACGGAAGCTGAAGGATGTATTTTGACTACCTTTCCTAAGTCTCTTGCCGTGTAGTCCACGGCCATCCAAGAAGAACTTGGAATGGCTAGTCTTCGTGTCTTTCAGTGCTGGGAAAACACCCAGCTATTACTTGCGCTGAATTCGTGGAATAAGTCGATGTCCATCCTTACGGTGTTTTTTTTCTACCTCCAGTGGTTTCCCGCACGCGAAGACATGCACAGTTCTAGTTTCTTCATTCACAGAGGCCTGGAGAAGAGTAGACGGTCCAGGGCGGACTGGTAAACTAGCGCTGAGACCAGGGACAGGAAGTGAGCTGCCCTAACAACACCTACTACGCGCTGGGTCTTGCGTTGGGCATTATCTTATTTACTCCGAAAAGCGATTGGGCGGCCTCACTAATTCCCATTGTATGGTTGGGGAAAACTCAGAAAGTCACACTCAGGAAGTGACAGAGACGTGGCTTGAGCTGAGTCTGTGTGATTTCACTGGCCCGTCAACTTTCATCTTAATCACAGAATGTTCACTGTTCAACGGCCAAGAGGAATATTCGAGACTGACCACCTGTTCGAAGTGTGTGTGTGTGTGTGTTTATTGTTCCAATAGTGATACAAGGCAATTAGTTAGAATTTAGCGTCCTAGCAAAATGGACCTCTTTTGTATTCTTACCTCTCTGTGTTCCTCATAGGATAGAAAATTCTAGAGCTGCAATGTCCAATACAGTAGGCAGTAGCCACTGTGGCTAGTGGGCCCTCGAAACGTGGCTCATTGAGATGTGTTACAAGTATAAAACACACACCAGATTTCAAAGATTTGGTATGGAAAAAAAAAAGAATATAAAATACCTCACTGATGATTTCTATATGGATTATACTGAAATGATTGCATTTTAGATATATTGAGGGTATAGAGCAATTGATGTTCTTTCTTTTTACTTTTTTAAATATGGCTCCTAGGAAAATCTAAGCGGCCTCTGCGGTTCACATTATATTTACATCGGAGAGCACCAGTGTCTAGGGGAGTGTATTTGCGAATTCTGGATAAAAGGTAAGCGGCTTGTTAAAATTCTCCTCAGCCTCAGAAAACGCTTTCGTGCCACTAACACCGGCCCCGAAAGGAAGCAAAGTTGGGAGGCTCAGTCGCGGCGTGGGCCCGTGCAGCCCTCCTGGCCCCCCGCGGGCCGCGCTGGGGGCTCCGTCATGCTCGTGCCCTTAAACTGCGCCATCATTTCTTCTCTTGAGCAAAGTGCTTCGTCATTCCTCTCTGGGAGGCAGGTAGGTGATGAAACCATGGCACAGAGAAATGACCTGATCTCTCCAAGGTCGTTATGGAAGGCCGTGGCCAAACCCCACGGAGCCGAGTTTACCGGCCCGAAATGCTTTTCCGGTGGGTGATCTTAACCGCAGGGGAGCAGGTTCAAAGCCCGGGCTTACGGGGGTGGGGGAAGGGATCACAGTGTCTGCGAGTGCCTGACCCCACCCGTCCCGCGTAGTATTCACCGCTCCCTGGGCTCAATAACTTCCATTCTCCTAACGGAGATGGAAAGTGCCGTCGTATCCCTCTTTGATGATTTAAAAGTGTTGTGTGCCTTTTCCTCTTTCCTCTTTCTCTCCAGCCCTCGCCCTTCCCCTTGCCGCTTTTCACGTTTCCATAGTAACCACCTCTATTGTATCCGTGACTGTGAAGAGAAATCTTGCAGATGTTAGTAGAGATCCAACACCTTCCAGCAGCTATTTTGATTCACAGTCTCCTTATCTCTCGGCGCTGATTTTCTTGTCCTTTCTTCTCCCTACAGCTGCTCGCTTTCCCCCAAGTACGTGCAAGCCCTTCAGCGTGGCTCCCTCTGTCCTGCACGAGCCTGGGTGAGCTCGGGGCAGGCCAGCGTCTCTGGGGCTCATTAGAAACCTTGATTCTTCAGGTGGCTCTGACACAACAGCGCGGAAGCTCCAGGGGAGTGGAATCAAAGGCCGGAGGGCAGTGGGGTAGGATCTCCAGACGCCCTTAGGGGAGCCCCCTTACCCGAAGGCCCGCAGAACACAGGGAGGGCCTTCCTCGGCCATCTTCCCACCTACCACATCCTGCTCTTTTTCCAGCTCCCGCTCGCCTCCACCCCAGCCTCGTGGAAAGCTCGGGACCACACCCGTGCCTTTGAATGTCTTCATTCTGTGCATTTCCCGCAGAGGGATCAGCCACCTTTCCTTGCTGGTTCAGAGGACAGGGCAGACATGGGAACACGCACACGCTCTCATCAGGGCTTTGAAGACCCGCGACACCTGAATCCCCCACCTCCCCTCTCAGGGCCAGGCTCAGCTGGCCACCTGGAAAGTCCATCAGAATGGGGCTTTATCGTTCCCCTCCCGAAACTGTTTGAAGAGTTCATAGCCTACAATCCCTCCTTGGAACCGGGCATTATTCTCTTGATTACACAAGCCTGACAGCCTGATCATAATAAACATGTAACTGAAGAGAACCTATTCCTTTCCAGCGGCATTATTTATTCACCTAAAGCAAAGGCTGAGCTATATTTAGCATATGATGTCAGTGGGTTGTTTGGATTCTTGGAAATTGGCAGGAAGCCACCTCTCACATGATATATGAAATCACTGATAAATGCTTCTTTTCACCAAAAGAAAAACAGCTTAATAAATGCGGTCCTTTTCTGTTTTCATCTTCTCCCTCCCTCCCTCCCTCCCTCCCCTCCACCGTCCTCCCTCCCCGCCGGCCCCTCCCCCTCCCCCGCCTCCCGCCCCTTCCACGTCTGGGATTTGTCTTTCCGTGGCACAGCTCAGCAGAGCCTGTGAAGTGGAAATGAGTTGCTCAGTATCACAGATCAAAATGAGGCTGTTGGGATGCTCGGGATGGTTTTTTCCTCTCCTAGAGCCTGGAAGGCGGCCAAAGCGCGAGTGAATCAGACACACACGCACAAAAAGGCAAATCTATACAGCAGTGGCTTTATGGGGCCCAGTATTTATGGTGCAGCACTCGCTCTGGGTTGCTATTTTGCAGGCGAAGATGGGAAATAGATAGTGATTCAGGATTGCCATTAAGTGTGGAAACAGCCCCTGTACAGATTGTGTGTAATAAACCAAGTACGGAGAGAAGCCGTAAGAAGCCCAGGATTTGCCACACTGGATCAGCCTTGAGGCCCATCAAGTTCAAGCTCCTGATTTGTGTGCTGGCTAATACCTGGTGCTTGGAACAAATCTTGCTGCCTTCCCTCTGTCTTCCCCGCCATGCGCTGGGTCCATTATACAAGGCTGTCGGAGGGCTTGGGCGGGCCTGTGTGTTTGGAGTTAAATTAATTCTTGCCCTCCTGTGGAGATCAGTTTATATGGCCCGAAGCGGAAGATTTAATTGCCCTTCTCTTAGCTCCTGTAAAAAGCAGCGTCATTACTGATCTCGTGGATTCACCCAGGCCCTTTCATAAGCAGCTGTCGCGTTTAACTCAGTGACCCCCAGCAGGGGCCTGGTGGGTAGTTTTCCTGGCCATGGGGAATGGGGAAGGCACGGCCCCCAATGACGGTGGTTCATTTACGTTTATCCTCAGTGCCGTCCCGCGGCCCCCCGGTCCTGGCATCGGAAGACATCCTGAAGACCAGAGATGCGCTTGTTTTCAGCCCCTTATTATTTGGGGTGTCTTCATCAGGTGCCTTCTAACATCCGCTCTGTCAAGCAGTCCTGCCTGTAACCGCGGGCGTGTGAGTGACTCGGAGAGTTTCAAAGATGCCACCGTGACACTGGCCGCTGCTGGCCTTTCTTCCACACCCGCCCCTGGGCTGAGCCGGCTCCCACAACTCTTCAATCTTCAGCCTCAGTCGGAGAGGAGAACCGAAAGGGAGGAGGAGGAGGAAGTGAGAGCAGACCAAAGCTGTGTTCCTCCTGTCCCTGCCTCGGTTCTTAGTGGGGTGTGGGATAGATGGACAGGGACAATAGGCAGATTAACCGGGACAGAGGGGGGATGCACCCTTGCATCAATTACTCAGTCAGGAGAAATCCCACCAAATGAACTCTGGTTGCAGGTCAAAGCTGTTCTCCGATTCCACGGTCAAATTAGCCCTCGCTTGGGACTCCATAATAGGGACTGCAGGTGAGTGGGGCGTCTTTGTTTCAGCTGGGATTATTTGTTTCCTTCTCAAAATGAGGGGTGTTGGACCCTGATGACCCGTTAGCTCCCTTCCAGGCTCTGAAATTCTCAGGTTCTGTAATTGTACGATTCTGTGACTTTATGAGTCACCCAGGGGGATTTAACTCTTTCCTGGGAGGTCACCGCCCTCCTCTCCCCGCAGGTGAGGTGAATGAGCTCTCAGACACAGATGCTTCAGGAACACGCCCTGAGGAACAGAGACAGGAACGGGGGACAGGGCGCCGAGGCTGCTGTGGGTCCTGAGCGAGCAGGTAAATACGCTTCCTCTGGACGCACATTTGCTCTCACTTGGGGACATGGCTCACTCAGGCTCTCTGGAGGGCCAGATCGTGTTTATATGAGGATGATGATTGCTGTTTTCTGCAAGGAACGATTCTTTTGGCCCAGGCTGCTTGAGAAGTGGACTGCCTCTCTGTCAGCCCTCGATCTCACAGTGTGGTACCTTGGCATCTAGCAGGGCATCACGTGACGGGGCCAAATAACCTACTTGCCCATCCCTGGAGGCTGGCCCACGGTTCCCCTAGGGCTGGGCTGCAGTCACTGTCTGTTTTATCACATGACCTTGGGTGAGGTGTGGAAAGACCAGATGCAGGTGAAGACAGAGAGAGACTGAGAAATTTTAAAGATTTTATTATAGTCACGGTTCCCTTGAGAGAGCACGGGACACCATGCAGGGTCTCCTGGGTAAGCGCCGGGGGCGGTCAGGGAGCAGAAGGAGGGGACATGTGTGGTTTCCATGGAAGGGAACAGGCGAGGCAGGACAAAGTCATGCTTAGGATCGGCTAGTGTTTGAAACTGGCCTCCCTGGGAAATCTGTGTTCACTGGAGCTGTTAGAGTTTATAGTTTAAAGCTATCTGAGGACTCCAAATGTTTATGGGTATATTAGGGTTCTTCAAAGAAACAGAACCAACAGTGTGTGTGTGTGTGTGTGTGTGTGTGTGTGTGTAAGAGAGACAGAGAGAGAGAGAGAGATTTTAGGTAATTAGCACAATTATGGTGATTATGGAGCCTGGCAAGTCCAAAGTCTGCTGAGTAGGCTGGCCGGCTAGAGACCCAGGGAAGAGTCAATGCTACAGTTCAGGTCCAGAGACAGTCTGCTGGCAAAATTACCTCTTGCATGGGGATGGGTGTGTGTGTGGGGTGGGGGTGGGGGTCAGGCTTTTGTTCAATTCTGGCCTTCAACTGATTAGATGAGGCCCACCCACATTATAGAGGACATTGGATCAGAGTCCAATGATTTAAATGTTAATTTCATCCAGATACACCCTCACAGACACGTCCAGAATAATGTTTGACTACATGTCTGGGAACCGTGGCTCAGCCAAGTGGGCCCTCAGACTCGAACTTTGCATTGGGAGAGTCACAGTTTTGCCTACGGGTCGCTAATAGACCTCCCCCCCCCCCAACCCCAGGTGGCTGTCAAAGCATGCGCTTTACAGAAATTACAAGTTTGGTTACTAGATGGTCATTGTCTCCATTAAGGGGTAGCTCTCAGGTGGCAGGATCTCCAAGGTCTCCTCACCTCTCAATGCCTTCGCACAGGCAACTCACAGCTACCCCAGGAAAACGCGTGGCTTGCAAAGCACATTCCCTCCCACTATCTCCTTGCGTCTCAAGACAGTCAGTGAGGGCAGCAGTCCCGCCCTCCTCTCAGGAACCAGAGAATGTGAGTGGAGAGGTAAGATACCTTGACCCACTCAGGTCCCACAGCCTGCAAGTGGAGAAAGCCAGATGTGACACTCATCTTCCGGTTCCAAATGACGGGGGCTGGCTTTTCAGGAGCCATCGTCACGTGCCGGGCATCCCCCTCGATGCTCACACGCGTCCGTTTGCCCGACTTTCTGAACGACCCCGTGGGGGTTGCTTCACCCTTTATGCGCGGGGAAGCTGAGGCCTTCCCACCGTGTCGCACGGCGGGGCAGGGGTGGGGGCTGGGTGTGAGGCCAGGCTGGAGTCCACGATCTTCGCCACCTCCCCCGCATCCAGGGGTAACACCACCCTCTCCGCCCGACACACTGCTGCTGCCTGGTCACACCCCACACCCATCGCTGGAGACCAGGAATAATCGCCCGGTCCGGCCGTGTCACTAAAGGCCATGAGAAGGTTGCATGACGTTTTGGAAACCCCACAAGGTGGAGTGAGGTCCCGAGATGAGGCTGGGGCTCCGGGAAGCAAGTGTCACTTCCCCCAACCTCACAGCTGGGGGTTGGTCCCAGGTGCCCCAGCTTATCGGGAGGGCCCCAGGGCCTTGCTTCCCTCTGAAGCGTTCGTTTGGTCTCACGTCTTTTGCCGTGTCCCCACATGACCTGCTGGGCCCTGACTGCCATCGCCATGATAGGCCAAATGCGGGACACACATTCATTCGATAAACCTTTACCAAGTGCCAGGCACTGCGCCGAGAGCCAAAGTTGAGAGATGACGAAGGGGGCAGATCGGGCAGGCAGACAGCATTAACCGGATGGCAGGGCCACCAGGCCACCTGTCCTGTCAGGCCTCCGGAAAGTACTCTGGACCCACAGGCAGAGGCCTCACCAGCTCTGCCCAAGGGATGCTGGCTGCCCTGCGGGAAGGGGCGGGTTGACCTGGAGCCGAAATGCCAAGTCCACGGATGGAAGAATGCGGGAAGGGCAGCCAGGCCAAGGGATCAGCCTGTGCAAAGGCACAGAGGCGCTGAGAGCATTCGGTTCCACACAGCTGGAGTCTACAGCATGTGAGGCATGGCCAAGAAGGCCCAAAAGTCTGGCTGGACAGACCGTCAATAGCCTGATGTCCCACTGAGAACAAGCTTGGATTCGTTCGCTGAGAAATACGCTGGCTGATCCCGGCTCAAACCCTCCAGTACCGCTGAATCTTTGTCAGCGGTGTGTGAAAGTCTCCGATAGACTCCGGGCGGTTATTGAGTCTTGGTTTGTGCTCAGCCCTAGGAAGGAGCTTCGGGGCACGCAGAGAGGGTTAGGTATGGGTTCCTGACCTCAGAGAACTTACAATCCAGTTGAGGAGCAAGATTAAGGACGTGAACCATTTCGAAGCCATCCCAGGAAAAATCAGCAGGTGTCAGGCAGTGTGGCCCCTTGAGTAAGCGTGGCGAGAGGTGGCGAAGGACGGGACGGTTTATGACGCGGGAGAAGTCACCGCTTCCTGCTGCTGACCTGGGAACGACCACATCCCCTGACCTCCCCATGAGCCCCTGTCCTTGTCCCCGGCGGATGCTTCACGCACAGCCTCGCCAGCTGTCATTGGCCTGGACGCCACTTTCCCCTTCCCTCCCGTACCTCCCAGCTCACGCCTGTCCGAGCTGAGCACGCTTGTCTCGGACCCTCCTACGTTTGCGGTTTGCCTACAGCCACCCAGCTCCTCCGCGGAACGTGGGCCTGGGGGAGAAAGACGTTCTAATGGATTCTTGAATGATGGAGGTGTCCGATATGAGGCTCCACGTCCTAGGCGGCTCTCTCTTTCTGCCAGAACCCATTTCTTATGGGCTCCTCCGAAGGCACTCGTTTGTGGCTGGTGGAGAGCTCCTTGGCGTGCCTGCCTGTGTGTCTCAGGGCTCTTGCTTCAGAGCCAGGCAGTCGTCTCGGTGCGGGCCCGCGGCAAACGCGTCACCTGCACGCGTGGCCCTTCTTCTCCCCTGCGGCGCGAAGCGGGGATGATTGAAACGCGACGTTTTCAACCCCAAAGCAAATTACGGCGAGGAATCAGTGTGAAATTACTCTCTTCTGCCCAGAGTTCCTTTTTCAAAGTCAGGCAGCAGCACCCGGGATGAAAGTTGGCCTGTCAGACAAGCCCATTCAAGCTTGCAATTCCTCTGTCATTTGCCCGACAGGCTTGTGATAAAGAGCAAGGATAAAAAAAAAAAAAAAATCTGCCAAAAATAGTGCCACCGAGAACCCTACACCAGGGCAGGCTCAGGAGCCAAGGCCGCCCCGGCGCAGGCCTCTCGGATAGGACGGCGGCGGCGTGGACTTGTTCTGACAGCGATGTCGTGTGACCTCGGATTTCGGCACCGGAGCCGTGGAGAGGAAGCGGGGCACGAAGCCGCATCTGTGAATCAATCCCTGAAGAAAGGAAAGGGAGAACAAAGTTTACACTGAAAATCTTGACTTTCCAAACAGCGTGTCGAGACAGCCCCGCAGCGGACAGGTTTGCTGCAGGCCTGGGATGCGCCCTGGGCTGCTGCAGGCCCGGAGATTCATCTAGAAAGAATACAAGGAGGCTCGTTCTCCCTGGTGCACAGGGCACTCCCCTTTGCGCTCTTTTGGGGGCCTTCGATTCCACTGGGTCGGGGGGGGGGGGTGCCTTGGGGACCCGAAAGAGGGCGCGTCCCCTCTGCGGTCGGGAGCGCGATGGGCCCAGGAGAACATGGAGGAAGATCTGTCACCTGCGAAACTGTCAAAGAGGCCACTGCAACCTGGTGGCAAATGCTCTGGATTACAGGGGACGAACAGATCCTGTTCCGGCCCTGTTGCCAGCTCTCAGGGGGAGGTGGGCAGGCTGACTTCCAGGGCTCGACGCCTGCTCCCAAGGCCGAGGCCGAGGCCTCCAGCCGCCCGCACCTGCCAGGTGACTGTGAGGCTTCTCGCCTCCGAAGCTAAGAGGTCACGCCTGTACCCAGATTCAGATTTTGCTGATTTATCTCACCTCCTGGGGCTGTGTGCTTCCTCTGACGGCCCCTCACCTCCCCGAGGTGAGGCATCGCTTGCTCCAGTTTATCGATGGGACCATTGAGTCTCAGAGAGGTTAGCTGCTGTGGCCCAGTTCACACTGCTAGGAAGTGGTTGATCCCAGAGTCAAATCCAGGTCTTGGGGATCGAAGTCCGGTGACTTCCACACAAGGAATTCTCCCAGCCTGCCTCAGAGGCGGCGGCCCATGTGCAAACGGGGAGGGTCACGTGGTCCCTCTGGGTGGTCATTTCACCGTCGTGGGGTTGAGCTTCATGTTGGGGTCTATGCTGAGTGCGGAGCCTGCTTGGGATTCTCTCTCTTTCTCTCTGCCCCTCTCCTGCTCTCTCTCTCTCTCTCTCTCTCTCTCAAATAAATAAAAATAAATAAAGGCCAAAAGAGCTGTGACGATTCCAATATGGTAGCCATTTTGCAGCCAAGTCCTTACAGGGGCCACAGCTTCAGAACGGTCTACGGTTCGATAGGCCCCACCGTCTGTGATAGTCAATGTCACCGCTGCCACCGCAGTCCTGGTTACCGCCAGATTTTACACGTGCACGGTGCTTCCGATCGCTGGCCACCCGGAGAGTTCACCCGGGCCGGGCTGTGCCCACTCCTGCCGACTGTCTTCTGTGTCACTCACAGCCTCCTGCAGGCAGAGACTTCCCTGGGGAGGTTTCCCCGGGGGACCCTTTTCTTTGGCATCCTTGAACAGCTGTCACCCTGTCCCAGTTGTTTTTCAAGAAAGGAGGTCCCCAGGGTTTCGCCGAGGCACACTCAAACTTGACCCCACCATGTCGATTGATTCACTTCCACCCCCTCTGGGGGAAGGGGTGCCAAGCCCTGGGTGCCCGCGGCCGGATGCTGGCAGCCTTTCAGCCTTTTGCAGCTCATCTATCACCTGTTGTTTCCGACCTGGAATACGAGTTCGGCCATGCGGGGATCGCAGTGGTTCCCGCAAAGGGAACCTTCTCTAGCGGACCCCAGGACCTCTGGGCAGACCGGCTTCGCGCCCCAGGGCGGTCAGCAGAGCGGTGAGAGCAGGGCACGTAGGTAATGCGGTACAGAGGGTGGGTGAGGGAGGCCGTCATTCAGCACGCGATTCTGAACTGGGCATCTGCCAAGAGCTTCTCGGTCATTTCCGTTAGCCATGACTTCTAAACATCCTTGGGACATGGGCAGGAACTGTTGCCTCCGTCTGGGAATAAGGAAATGGAGAGAGAAATGTCTCCAGGGACACATCCACAGGGTGAGAAGAGGTCAGAGCCCTTCGTAATGACCACCGTCTTTCAGCCCTGGCCCTGCGTGCATCCAGCAAGTTCATGGGGGAGGGCAATCCTGGAGCGTGGCTTCCATCCAGGAATCGTCTGAAACATTAACTTGCCACGGGCCGGGTTGAGGTCTGGGTGACTGTCACACTGCACGTAAGGGGCAGGCTCAGAGGGGTAAGGGATCGGCAGTGAATCACAGAGTGACTGGCACCTTCTCAGCACGGAAAAAGGAGGCTCTTACTCCCCAGCCACGCCTAGGGCCAGCTCTGAAGCAAGATATATTTTTAAACACAAGCCTCGCAGAGAAAATGTTCCCTAGCATGTCCCCATAGCCTACTAATGGGGCAACTGTTGGCAACCAATGCCATCAGCCCGTGCTAAGGGCTGTGTTCTCAATTTTTGGTTCTATTCTTGTCCCCTGGCATACGATAGGGCTTGTGTCCCAGGAGACTGCAGGCCACTGACGAAAAAGAAGGTTTCAGTAGGTTCTCGCCTGCTCTCAATTTCAAGGCTCTCTGATTTCGTTCAGACGTCGGGCCTGTGCGCCTGTGCTCATTTACCGAGTTGGAAACTTCTTTTTTTCTTCCTCTTCTACTTCTTCTTCACATAGATGCCATGGAAACTGCCCGATGCTTCCCAGAGGCCGGGGTACCCCCCTGTTTTGCCTCGGGGCGGTGAAGGGCTGAAGTCTGAGAAGGTCGGCTGCCCCTCCGATGCCTGGGCAGGTAGCCACTGTGGTCCTCCCTTGTTTGCCAGCGGCTCTGAGTACTGAGAGAACCACCGCAGGTGACTGGCTTCCCTCCTTTGCAAATGCAAAGAATCATTCCAGGGTCAGTTTTGTTTCTTCTCGCTCTGATCAGGGTCTGTTGCTCAGCCGGAGAAAAGAAAGACACCTTCCGGTCCTCATTAGAGTGGCTCTGGTCTAGTTTATTCAGGGTATCCTGCTAAACCCTGCTGGTGTGTCCCTGTGTGTTATTAGTGTTGCTGTAGTCGGGTCGTTGTTTTAAGGAAGCCCGTTTCTGAGCGGGGTGGGAGGAGACGCCCTTTGTCTGCCTCTCGGCCCTGTGGTCCTGGCCCTCGCCAAGGGAACCGATCTCGCGCTGCTGTGTTTATTTGAGTTATGTAATATAAACAGCTCCAAGGAGATGAGCTCCTCAACGTTTGTGTTTAGACTCAGGCTTCACTTGTCCTCTGCAGAGCTCATCACTTGGGTGGTTTCCTCTCGCCTGCTCTGTTTTGCTGCCGGAGAACAAAACAGCCTGCCCTTGACCCTTCCCCAGGACCGGCCCTTTCCTCCCCTGACCTGCTCAGTGAGAGCAAGGCGCTGCTGATGCGTGTCCTCAAAGGCTCTTCACAGGCCGAGGGCAGGGGCGGGGGGGACGTCCAAACAGAGCAGAGACCATCGGTGTAGGTACTGACTTTCTCTGTGGCTTCTTCACGGATACGGGGTTCCCCCATGCCAGGAGTATCCCTAGAATATTTAAAACCTAATTCCACTTAGCATATGGATTCACACTCAAGTTTTCAGCAACACCCCCGATGTGTAAAACGTGTGAGGACAGCCGGGAGGAAAGTTCAAAAGGTATTGTAGACGCCCGTTCCACGTTATTTTACGGTACACATCCACTTAAATATTTTCAAAGCATTTCATTGCTCATTAGACCAAGTTCATGGCGTATCCCCCCGATGACTCCACACTAAGGAAAACATCTTCTCGTTGAGTTTGTGCATCTTCTCGTTGAGTTTGGCTTGGCACCGAGGTCCTCAAGGCCCAGTTGGATTGTGATACGTTTTTAGGAACGGTTTTCTCGAAACAGCTCTCCAAGGGTCGAGTCACTTAGTTCTTTATTTATACAGTTGTCTTAAGGCAGATCACAGATATTTTCGGAATCGTTACTGGCTCTCCAATTTCTTGGCAAGATGCCATCTCTGTCTCTAATCACCCCTGCTGCTCATGCTTGCCATCTACCGGGGTCACCAACCTCCTCGGGGTGCGAAGAATGTTTGCTCTTGTCGTGTCTTCAGACCTGTGAGTTTGGGGAGGCAGGACTAGCAAAACAGAAGGCCTAGAGGTTTGAGCAACAGGGGATGTGGCAGCCACACTTTTCTTCCCACGGTGTTCCCAGAAAATTATGAGAGGAAGGAGGGAAGGAAGGAGGGAAAGAAGGAAGGAAGAGGGAAGGACGGAAGAAAAGGAGGAAGGAAGGGAGGAGGGAAGGAAGGAGACGGGGGGAGGGTAGGGAGGAGGGAAGGAAGCAGGGGAGGAAGGAAGGGAGGAGGGAAGGGGGAAGGAAGGAAGGAAGGAAGGAAGGAAGGAAGGAAGGAAGGGGGGAAGAAAGGAGAGAGGGAAGGAGAAAGAAGGAATTTATAGCAATGAGAGGAGGGGAAAATGGAATTGGAGCTTTTTGTGTTCAATACTCGGAGGTCTACCAGCTGAAGCCCAGCCAGGACCTCTGACAAAGCCACGCAGCATCCCCGTGTGCCTTCAAGGACTTCCGTGCATTGTTCCGGCAGCCGCTGCAGCAGCTTCCAACTCTTGCA
The DNA here is from genome assembly GCF_028749965.1 of Puma concolor. Lineage (NCBI taxonomy): Eukaryota > Metazoa > Chordata > Mammalia > Carnivora > Felidae > Puma > Puma concolor. The sequence goes on from NC_141677.1 coordinate 14,034,760, forward strand.
TCCCCTCTAATTTGTGAAGTCCCAGCTCTTACCCTCCCATCTCCCTCTACATTCCTCTCCTTCAAGGTCAAATCCCAGCGCACCTCAACTTTGCCGTGTTTTCCGGGGCGGTGGTGAGAGCCCCTCCCCGGGGAAAGGGGGGGGGGTGTGCCGGGGACGGCGTTGCGAGCGGCGGGGCTGGAAGAAATCTGCTGGGGCCTTGACTTTCTCACACATGTTTCAGATGTGCAGGGTGTGATTGTAAACAGCGTCTTCTGCGCTGCCAAAGCTGGCCTCCCCGCCCGAGCCCTGTTCCCAACACCCCAGGGGTTCCAGTAATAGGGCGTAAAGCAAACAAAGAAAAACAGTAATCTGGTGTTCCAATTGCATTTTTTGTTTTTAGAAAATGGTAATGATAGGTTATTTGATTACCCTGGGTTTGGCTCTGCTCGCTCTGTATTAAGCACATCTGGTATTTGGTAACAATATAAGTAGCTGGAGATTTTTGGCTCTTGAAAATAAGCTTATCCAACGTTGCCATGCAGTTTGGAAACCCGTCAGAGAGGCCGGCCAAACTTGTGGAGATACAAGACTTTTTCTGTAGGCTGGGCAGCTGGCCAGGACGGCTAAAAAATGTGAATTGGCTAAGCACGGCTGCCACGCAAACACTTCTGGAAATTTCTGTGCTCGGGCCTGCCAAATGCATTATGCACAACATGAATTACAAGAGTTTCTAGCTCTCCCAGCAGTTGTGTTTTGAATTTAATTCTCCTGCGCGCTTTATGAAACATACACACACAACCAAAATGAGAAAAACACCGCAAAAATCCACTACCAGCTTTTTTGGGTTTTTTTTTTTTTTTTTTTTTTTTGTCTCTTTCCATTTGCATTGCCAAGCGTGCAACTTTTCCTGAATTAGGAGAAATGGCCTCAAACTTTGGTTTCAATTACATTAACTCTAACACGTGGGAGGGAAATGTGCTTCCTGGAAATTCTAGAAAGGAAGGATGTCTCGCATCATGGAGACAGCCTAATTTCTAAGTAGGAAAAACAATAAAGCGCAACCAAAGGGCTCAGAAGGAGAAAAACACATACAGCCTGCAGTGCTCACAGCCGGTGATTGGGACTGGGGCCTTGCCGAAGGGCCGTAGTCCGAACAGAGCTGTCAGCAGAATGTGTCTCTCCTGTGCCCGAGACGGCATCCTTGCACAAAGGTCCCTGGTTCGGCCCTGCCGGCCGGCCGAACTATCAAGCTCACGAGGAAATTTCGAGGTGGAGGACGGGCCCCGGAGGACACGCCACAGCCGGTCAAAGGGAATGCGGGCAGGAGAGAAGCAGCCAAGCCTTCCAGACGGATCCTGGTTCTGCCCAGGCTTCCCTCGCCTTGCAGGGCTGAGAAACGTTTGCATCATCTATTTTGTGATTCCAAATTGAGACTTGCCTCTTTCTGGTGATTCAGATGAGCTGGATTGCTCAGACTCTCTGCCCAGGATTGTAAAAGGGCCTGGAGCTCTCTACTTCTATTCTGGAAATGACATTATTCATAGGATGCATATAATTCAATACGAAACAATCACACCAGCACATGGAGAAGACAGGACGTCGTACGGCAAAATCCTTCCGATTCCTACCAAGTGTGATGCTTTCTTGATATACGGCCTTTCTCGCGAGAACTTAGGTAATCCTGTCAATATTAGTAAGCTGAAACTCTGAAGAGTTCTAACTGAGGGCTAATGCTCCCAACTGCGTCATCTGTCAAGCCACTACGCTAGTCTGTGCCTCCGTTTCCCTCTCTGTGTTTGCTTGGCCCTACCGTTCTCCCAGAGTGTGGGAAAGGTCTTGAGTTCGAGCATCAGGTCCTGGCTGGGACCCTTGTAACTCTGTGACCTCCTCCCGGTGGCAAGTGTCAGCATAGTGTCCTCACTTGTAAAACGGGGACAGTGGCATCCTTCCGCCCCGGCACGGTCACGAGGAACCCAACGTAGTAATGACAGTGCACCTGTTCTGCGAACTGTAAAGCGGCATACAAACGTGGGTTGTTATTGGTACCTTTCAAGTCCTAATTATAGAACTTTGATCACTTAGATTCCTGTGAATGTGATAGAGAGCGTGTGAGGCAAAGCGGTCCATGCACGTGCGTAATGTGATCTGGGAATTTATTGGGACTGGGTGGCAAGGAGGGGAGACCGTTGCTTTCTGCATATGATGTAGGTTGACCTCTGTCAGTATGACTCTTAATTAAAGTATGTCACCTGCCTCCCCCTCCCTCTTTCTCTCCGTGCCCCCGCCCCCCCCCCCCCCCAGCTTCCTCCCTTCCTCTATTCCTTTTTTCACAAATCCATTGGCAGCAATCACGGTTAATGTGCCATTTGACTGTGTCGACCTTGGATGGAAGGTGAGCTTGCCCGAGCTAATTAAATTTCCTTTCCCGTAGTGAACTGTATCCCAGAACTATCGTTCACACTAAGCAGTGAAACAGGTTTGGGCATGTGAAAAAACAAAAAAAAATAAAAAGCTGGGGCCCCAAGAAAGTACTCTTGGCCTCATTTCCATTTGGCCCACATTGTCCTGTTCTTGGCTTAAATTTGGATCCCAGGACACATTTTCTCAGTTTCCTTTTCTCATGTTCCTGGATCTTTGTTGTAGAATTGTAGGAAACACAGAGTCAGGGGAGTCAGCCAAAAAGGATTTCTCCCCTTCCCGGGAAGGTCTCGGGTCCTGTCTCAGACACTACAGTGTGGGCAGCCCCCTCTCCACACGATTATTGTTTTCTTCGCCGTGGCCAGAAGTGCGGGGCTTTGAATTCACCTTGGTCAAAGGGGCTTTTTCTGTTCTCAGTTTTAAGGAGCACCCCCCGCCCCCGACTCCCCGCGAAGCACAGCGCCCACCAGTGAGCCAGCCTGGTCCTGCTTTGACCTCCGGGATCCGGGGCTTCTGAGGACAGATCTAGAGCTCGTGAACTGGGGTAAGTGTGGCTCAGCGGAAGCATGAACAAAAAGGAGACAGAAGGCCACTGTTGGGCACAGCAGAGGGAGAGAATGGGGCCCGGGGGCGGGGTGACAGGGGCGGAGGAGGGCATGACTGGAAAGAAGGCCGGGCCGCCGCCACTGCCATCCCAGGCGAGGACGGTGACAATAGGCCAACAGCTCACACACAGCACAAGGGCTGCCTCTGCCGGCCCAGCACTCCCTGTTGAAACCAGCTGGCACTGGTGTTAGTGGGGTCAAGGGACCAACGTGGAATTTTCTGGAATAAGAGGCAGATTGGGAAGCATTCCCCAGACACTGCAATATCCAACCAGCCCCTCCTGCCATTTACCTTTCAGGCTGACCGCTGTGAATAATAATCATGAATATTGACTGTGCGCCCTCCCTCCCCTGGCTCGCCACTGTGAATTATTTTAGTCTCACGGTCGCGCGGCACAGTTTTGCTATGATGTAGGCACTGTCGTTATCCCTGGTTTTCAATGGGAAGAACCAAAGCTTGGGTGGTGGGTTAAGTGACCTGACCAAGTTTACACGGCTCGTAGCAAATGCCTGGGCTTCTCTTTGGCGTCCCGTTTATGGTTACCACACGGCCACCGCCCGAGGCTTTGGACAACCGACCTCTCACCCCCATCCTGTGTCGTTAATATTATTTTTGTATTTGGTGGCAAAATGGGCTTCCCGTGGGAGGGGTTGCGCGTAGAAGTGCATATTCTCCGTTCCTTCTACCAGTGAGCTCCGTTGGTGCTACCTGGTTTCCTTGGTTTTGTCTTCTCAGTGGTTGCACCAACTCTGGGCAGGTGGACACATCTCCACCCGGCCAGGTTACTGTCGCAGCCCTCGCTGCATTCTGCTCACCAGCCCTCATGACAGCAAGAAAACCCCACGCTTTTACGAAAAAAGCTCGTATTTGAAAGGATCGCTAAGCTTTCTAGTCCACCCCACTGATGACCGTGTCATAGCCAGACCATTTCATCTGACATTTTTAAAGTGAAGATGATGGGTGCCTGGGTGGCTCGGTCGGTTAGGTGTCCAACTCCCGAGTTCGGCTCAAGCCATGATCTCACGGTTCGTGAGTTTGAGCCCCACGTCAGGCTCTGTGCTGACAGCGCAGAGCCTGCTTGGGATTCTCTGTCTCCTCCTTCTCGGCCCCTCCCTGACTTGTGCCCTCTCCCTCCCTCAAAAAATAAACTTAAAAAAAAAAAGTGAAGATGATTTTCCACTTTTGTATATTCAATATTTGCCGAGTACCTACTAGGTGCTTACTGAGTTCCTGCTAGCACAGGTACTGTTTGGGGCACTGTCTCCAAGAGTCTGCATGCTTAGGATGGGCGTACTCTCGAAATCCTAGTGTTCCGGGGAAAGCATTTCTTGTGATTTTCCCACAGAACCCACTCTTCCTCTCCAAGATGACCCCTCTAAGCCATGAGAGAAATTAAAAATGCCTTCATGGAATAATTATCCCGTGATTCTCAATGTGATTGCTAACGTTACCACTAGGACCTTTCCGCAAGTCGCCGGTTGAGCACCTGTGTGTATGAGACCGGGAGAGAATGAGGGAGAAAATACTGCCGTCGCTATTGTTCCTAAATGACAAGACTGGTTTTATCACCATGGTATAATTGTTAGTGTTACATATCACCTTTACCTCTTATTTATGTAATAGTTCAGAAGCTAAAAAAAAAATTCTTTATTTCTTGGCAAATCTTGGATTCGACGGACATTTGTTAAATTGGGTCGAGCGCTAGCTTCTCAGATCCTAAGTGTATTTGTTTTTACTGCCGCGTAAAGTTACCATGAGCTCAGCAGCTCGAAGTGACACACGTTTATTATGTCTCGTCTTCTACCGGTTAGCTGGGTCCTCTGCACAGGGTCTCACAAGACCGTAGTCAGTGTGTCCACTGGAGCTGGGGTCTCCTCTGGGCGCAGGGTCCTTTCTCTCCCAAGTTCATAGGGCAGAATTCACTTCCTCTCAAGCGTCTCCTGGTAGGTTTGCTTCTTCCAGGCCAGCAAGTGCGAGAGAGGATCTGATGCTTTGTCTCTGCCCCTCTAGATTTTCTTTTAAAGGGCTCATCTGATTAGGTCAGACCCACCCAAGATAATCTCTCCTGTGAGTCACCCAAAGACACCTGATTAGAGACCTTAATTACATCTGCAAAATCCCTTCGCCTTCGCCACTCCCATCATGAAACACAGGGATGAGTGATACCCTTCCACCTTTGCTGCATTCTATGGTTAGAATGCAAATTAAGGCCCTGTTCGCACTCAAGGGGAGAAGGTTATATATTACCAGGGTGAGGGACACTGGGGATCATTTTAGAATCTGTGGATAGCAAGGTTGTCTGCGTGCTTTTTCATCGATTTATACTTAGCGGAGGAACAGGCATACAATGTAAAAATAATTGACGGGTCCTGAGAATGTAGCGATTGGAAATAAATTCATGTTTTTGAAGGCGCACTCCAGAGCACACTCTGAAAAAGGTCACTTTTTCCCCCCAGCAGGTCTTAACAGGGGAGGGTGAGGGAAGCGTGGGTAGGTGACGGTTCAGAAAGTACACGAGCTAAAAGAAACATGAGCCGGAAAAATCTAGGTTCCCGTTCTAGTTGCTCCTCAGAAAGCCGTGTGAGCTTCCCCTATCTGGGGAGCAGGGTGGGAGGGAAATAGTAGCTGCCTTCCCTTGCAGGTCTGCTGAACAGGCAAAAAGAGACCAACAAACCTTTGTGGGGACAAAGGTCTTAACTGTCCTGACACAGACTGTCGGGAAGCTGGTGGATCACACAGTGCTTCTGTCTCAAAAGGCGGGTGCGTGATCACATCACCGGGAGCCGTTTTTGTTTTTGTTTTACTTTTTTAAAGTTATTTATTTATTTTGAGAAAGAGAGAGAGAGGGAGAGAGAGCGCGCATCAGCAGGGCCCGGGGGGGGGGGGGGGGGGGCAGAGACAGGGAGACAGCGAGAGCATCCCAAGCACACAGCCCAACACGGGGCTCCGACTCACAAACTGAGATCACGACCGGGGCCGAAATCAAAAGTCGGATGCTTGACCAACTGAGCCACCCACCCAGGCGCCCCTGTTTTTGTTTTTGTTTTTGGCGATAACCAGTGAGGCGTTCTTGAAAGGCACCCACGTCTCTCCCATAAACCGGGGAATGCGTTCTCTGTGCACACGTTAGGGGAGAGAAGAGCCCCTTGCACACTCCCTCCAAAGTTGTACCTTGAACTTGAGGTCCAGAACCTCTGATGCAGCCTCTACAGCTGGCTTGCACGGTCCCCTGCATGTCTCTACAAGGCACACAAAGGAAGTGAGATAGGGAGGAGTGTGGGGCCATTCTCGGTCACGTGAGAATTGCTTCTCAGTTCGCCAGATCCGTGCAGCTGCACAAAACAAACACACATACAGTCCAGGCTGGGGAGACCGCCTGCAGAGCGAGCTTCCCTCCTGCAAGGAAACAGCCGTCTGATAATGTGTTAAGATCAGATTAATGTAGGAAGTAAACATGTAATAAATAATGATAGTGTAATAATGGTGTCTGTTGAAAATACGAGACCCGGAGTATGGATTTCTTAGGCTAATTTTGCCCTTATTTAAAAGAAACTGACAGACGTGCTTTATAAAATGGAAGGTAATTTAACAAGGAGAGAACGGAAGAACACCAACTCACTTTCCTTGTTTAACCGTTGCCTTATTCTTCTGGCTTAGAAAGGACAAGTGAGTTTTTGCTTTCTTTTCTTTCTTTCTTTCTTTTTAAAAAAAAATTTTTTTTTAACGTTTATTTATTTTTGAGACAGAGAGAGACAGAGCATGAACACGGGAGGGTCAGAGAGAGGGAGACACAGAATCTGAAACAGGCTCCAGGCTCCGAGCCGTCAGCCCAGAGCCTGACGCGGGGCTCGAACTCACGGACCGTGAGATCGTGACCTGAGCCGAAGTCGGCTGCTTAACCGACTGAGCCACCCAGGCGCCCCTCTTTCTTTCTTTCTTTCTTTCTTTCTTTCTTTCTTTCTTTCTTTCTTTCTTTCTTTCTTTCTTTCTTAGTTTATTTATTTATTTTGAGAGAGAGAGAGAGAGAGAGCATGAGCGGAGGAGTGGCAGAGAGGGGGAGAGAGAATCCCAAGCAGGCTCCCCACCATCAGCACAGAGCCCGACGTGGGGCTCGGTCTCACGAACAACGAGATCATGACCTGAGCTGAAATCAAGAGTCAGACATTTTACCAATTGAGCACTCCAAGTTTTTGTTTTCTTAGAGAACTGATATTTATTTTATTTATTTATTTTTTTATTTTTTTATTATTTAAATTTTTTTTTTCAACGTTTATTTATTTATTTTTGGGACAGAGAGAGACAGAGCATGAACGGGGGAGGGGCAGAGAGAGAGGGAGACACAGAATCGGAAACAGGCTCCAGGCTCCGAGCCATCAGCCCAGAGCCTGACGCGGGGCTCAAACTCACGGACCGTGAGATCGTGACCTGGCTGAAGTCGGACACTTAACCGACTGCGCCACCCAGGCGCCCCTAGAGAACTGATATTTAAATTTCACCCTCCACATCTCCCACCCTATCCTCAGTTCCCCCCCGCCATCCATTACAGATACGAGGCCATGCCTGGGTTCAGAATTCTCCGGGAAGCCACAGGACTTCACTCTCGATGCAGGAAAGAAAACAGGCGTTTTTAATGATCTGGAAGCCAGGTCAGTTTCTGATTTGCACACCTCAGAGCTTTCAGTTAATGGAAAGGCCCCAACAGTGTTATCGCAGCGTGTTGTTGCTGACTCATCAGAAAGACCAGTCCTGTGATGAAGGAACCTGGGTCGTTATTTCTGTCGTATTCCTGTATCAACTGAAACATGCATTCTAGCCCATGAAGCCATCTGAGTAAGCCACCTAGCTTTTGAGTCACACACCTAAGATATTTTCGTATCTGAGATGCGTAAAGCACAACTACACGTGACTCAGAGACATAGGCAAACAGTGGCCCCGTAAGAAACGGGAAGGGAAACGTCTTATAATAACCGCCTGGTCTGGACTATGGACTTTGTTGGGAGTTTCAAATGAGGGGATCTTGTTGGTTTTGAAAGCCATGTTGACAAACTGATACCGTATTTTTAGCATGCCTTGAATGGAAAACATGCAAGATATGTGAACAATATATTTCCAAATATGACACATATTTATAAAACACAGCAAACGCATGACAGATTGAGTAGGATATGTGGAAAAAAATAACAGCTGCGGTACACCCTATTTCTTAGCAAATTCACACACAACAAATGACATTCATGTCCCATGGTTTGCAAAATCTATTTTTTAAGCATTTTAGGAAAGGAGGTAGGGAATGAAAATAAAAGTTTGCAAAAGAAAAAAAACCAGAAGGTGGATGTAAATTTAAGTGACATGTCATGTAATTATCATGCATAAAACTAGTTCTGGATAGGTTACCCCCTATCCCCCAGCATGCCGCCCTTTGATGGAAATGATATTAAATGAGGCATTCGAAGTGATTTGCATTTTCAGGTGGGCTCAAATGTCATGTATAAGGGAAGGCATTTGGAAAATTTCAGTATAAAACAACCAAGAAGTGTGCCAAAGGTGTTAAGATTTACTTGGATGGAGGAGACTTGGTGCCGATCATAGTTTGGGTTCTGAACTGAGACAAATCTGGGTTCTGAACTGAGACAAATCTGACCAGAGACACTTGGATTTGGATGAAAGGCCATAGGGATCCATGGTCTGTTCTAAAGCAGGGACTTAACACGAGAAGCAGTGTTTTTAGGGGGATAGTGTCAGCGCCTGTGAGCACAAAGCAACCTCTGAGGCCAGTGGTGTGAATTCCTTATATGTGTAATATAGGCATTTAGGATTTGCGAAGGAGTTTTCTCATTTTCAAATGCGTAATCTTATCTGAGCTATGGAACCCCCTTGTGAGGCTTGCATTCATCGCGCACACTATCCTAACAAAGAAATCAAGAGTTGTGACTTTGGGGTCACACTCAGAGGAGGCACCAATCCCAACAACCAGGATGTTTGTTCCTTTAGGATGATCTCTGGGAGACATGGGGTTACGGGTATTTTTTTTTTCTCTCTTCTTCTTGTTACTTCTGTGTTTGTCCAAATTTTCTGCAATGAGAAAATATGATTTTATAACTCTAAAGTGACATGAAATATTATTGCTGTAAACAAGGGACAGAATCCCCCGTTCTCATTCCTTCTAGACCATTCCCTTTGCTCCACCCCCTACTGGAAGCTGGGACTGACTTTCCTGTGCTATGCATTGCTGGCCTCTGCCCCCAGCTGGAGCTCTCCCAGAACTCAGGGCTCTGTTCGTAGGCTGAGCTGGTGTAAGTCAACTTAGAACAGGTCAGCCTGGGAGTCTAGAGAACTAAATTTGCGTCCTATTTTCTACAATGCTGGGAAGTTCCTTCATATCTGTATGCCTTAGTTTCCTGCTCTGTATCCTTTTTGCCAGATATGGAGTGTTTCAAGATTCCCAAGCAAACATTGCCTTATCAAAGAAAGGTGATGCTAAGATTACATTCTTGTGGGAGACTGCTAACGTGTTGAAATACCGCACTTGTGTTTTCTGCTTGGCCTTGGCCTTACCGAAAGGAGACTTTGGGTAACAGAAGTAGGGGGAGGGAAAGGAAGGTGGGCATGAGAGACGGTGGAGAGGGAGGTGTACCAGTTGAACCGAGGCTGGAGTCATCAGCGGGCGTTCTGAGCTCCTCTGGCCCTTCCTGGGCGGGCGTGGCTCTAATGGGACCTCCCTCACTAACGGACACGCCACAGAAGCTCATTCAAGGAGGCCATCTGATCTAGCGTCATAGATAATAACAGACCAGACTGCTTCCTTGACCTTGGGCAAGCAACTTAGCCTCTCAATTTCCCACTTTCTCTACCTGTAAATAAATGATCTCACTGGGAGGTGAAGGATAATCGAGATTGAATTTCCAAAGGATTTTTAACTCCTTCGAATGCATCAGTTTTAAACTTTGGGGAAGGGAGGGTTCTTGGAACCCTCTGAGAATCTAATGGAAGCCAGGAGGCTTTCTCCCAAAACGACATGTACCTGGCCATCAACTTTCATATAAATTCGTACAGTTTATAGATTCCCTGAAGCTTAAACTTCCTCTAATTTAGGGGAAAAAACCCACATCTGCCTTAAAAGCAAAGTGCTATAAACATGTAAAAGATAAATAGTGTGTCATTTTCGTGTCACTGCCATCCTGTGGATTTCATTCGTGAAGCTCATGTGTTGTTATCACGACTATCCTCCTTTCATTATTGTTAAAAATACTCTGGGGCCCCTGGGTAGCTCCGTTGGTTAAACGTCCAACTTCAGCTCAGGTCATGACTCATGGTTTGTGAGATCAAGCCCTGCATCAGGCTCTATGCTGGCAGCGTGGAGCCTGCTTGGGATTCTCCATCTCCCTCTCTCTCTCTCTGCCTGTCTCTCACACTCTTTCCAAATAAATAAATAAACTTAAAAAAATACTATACTTTCTCTATTGGTTTTCGTCCTTCCCCGACACCCACCACCAGATTATTATTATTATTATTATTTACATTAAGCACCTTGGAACCAAGGATGCTTTGCTACTGGTCTTCTGTGTAAGACGACATAGGTCTCTTCCATCTAAGCATAATCTAGTAAATAGATAAGAATATGTATAATTAAAGTGAGCTGCTAAAATGAGTTCTTTTTTTTTTTTTATCACTCTTGGACAGTTAAAATTGCAATGCTTGAGAGAAAATGAAAAGTGGCCCCTCGTCATGTTATAGAGGGCACTTGACACAGGCATTCAATCTGAGATTGATTAAAATTTGCATACTTCTGGGGCGCCTGGGTGGCGCAGTCGGTTAAGCGTCCGACTTCAGCCAGGTCACGATCTCGCGGTCCGTGAGTTCGAGCCCCGCGTCGGGCTCTGGGCTGATGGCTCGGAGCCTGGAGCCTGTTTCCGATTCTGTGTCTCCCTCTCTCTGCCCCTCCCCCATTCATGCTCTGTCTCTCTCTGTCCCAAAAATAAATAAACGTTGAAAAAAAAAAAATTTAAAATTTGCATACTTCTTATTATTTATTCTAAAATAATTGAAAAGCAGTGGTCTTGAAGAGAGAATTTTTTTTGAAGAACAATATTTGATGCATTCGTTCCAAAGGAACCAGCCCATTTATTCAATAATGAAAAAAGGCATTATTTTCACATCGCCACCTAATGTCTTCTGTTTTCTCCCGTCATTATTTAGCTCAGCTGGAAATTAGGCATCTTCTTCAGTGACGCTTAAAAAAAACAAAACAAAACAAAACAAAAAAAACTTGTGTTGTGAAATAGCACTATCCTTTGTGGACAACTGGACTTCAGAAAAAGACACTTGGCATGGGTTAACATGCTTCTTGGGTTTATACTGGACCCTCCTTTCTTTTCCTTTTCCGTTTTTGGCACAATGGATAGGTTTTTAGCATGCCAGAATGGGTAGTTCTTGCTCTCTGAGATGTATGTGTATATATGTATATATATATTTTTTCCTTTTTACTATCTTCTATAAAAGGAGCTCGCTATTGATTGCAGCTGACTGAGTCGCTTGAGTTGATATCTAAGCAACGCTAACCCAGATAGGGATTAGCATTACATCAGCTGTCAGGCGAGGAAGCCTGGCAGAGTGCCAGCCTGTAAAAAACGGAACGCGTTTGCGTCACTGTTCCCTTGGTGATGCTTCTTGGAGCCTTGTCAGCTGTCCCCTGAGGTTGTTCCCTTAATATGTCAACAGACATTCCTGAATCTTTAATGCTGGATAGCTCTTTTCCTCTTCCAAAAACACTTAGGTGACCAAGCAGCTGGTGCTATGATCTTTCGAAATGTATCTCTTTTCATGAAATACGTGTTTGCTCTGTGTTTGCTCTCTTCGGAACAGTCGAGGGGATTTAAGAAGGTTTGGATTTCTGCTTCTCCCATGTTAGAGGACCTATTTTTGAAGAAACAGGACAGCCAGCTTTAGTGCTGGGAGCTGCTTCTCTGCTTTTATCTTCCTTCGGAAAACCCCGTATTCCCTCACCAGCTTATCCAAACCCTCCAATTATCCTGTTACACTGTGACATCTCATAGAACAAAACAGCTGGTTGAAAAGACCCGGCTGGAATTTGCCCCCATTTATGATTTGCTCTCTGACCTTGCTCTAAGAACATCCGCAAGACAGAAAAAGGTGTGGGCAGTGACCTTGAGCGTCCCCTGCTTACCGAGAACCGCACATAAGAAAGGTTTGTCACCCGTTGCCCACGTGAAATCCATTTCCTCATTTTCCCGACGTCTTTTTTTTTTTTTTTGCCATCCTGGCAATTCGATCTCTACTTCCATCTTGGAAAATTTTACACTGAAAAGTAAGTGGGTAAAGCCTCGCGCTAACATACCTTCTTTCTCTTTCTCTCTCTCTCTCCCTCTCTCTCTGTCTCTCTGCAAGTAAACGTAGCCCATTGAAACTGGGTTATTTCTCCCTGCTCAGTAACCCTCCAGATCATTATGCCATGGCTATACCAGCTAATTACAGTCAATAGTTTGAGCAACTTAAATTTGGAAAGAAGTCATTCGGGTTTTGGAGGGGTAGTGTGGCGGTGTTATTAAATTCATTTAATCATAAGTGACCATGATGGAGTACATAACTGGGGGGAAAGCCACTTTCACGGTGTGTGAGCCTCAGACTCCGCTGTCAGAGGAGCGCCTGTCGTCGAGCGGGCACACATCTTGTCCTTTGGAGACACACTAAGGGCCCCGAGAATTCTGTGGCCGTGGAAGCTGTCTCTGGGCTAGGTCTCCTGGGACGGCCGCTTCCTCATTCTGCCAGCTGATGTAGCAATCGGGTTTCTGTTCCGCAAGTCCTGTGCCCCCGGCGCCCAGCCTCCCGGGAGCCCCTTGATCACCCCCCCTGCAGAAGGTCCCCATTGGCTCCCCGGGGGACAATGGGAACAGAGCTGCCCAGGAGAGGAGGGAGTTAGGACCCTTGGGTTTTAGAATTGAAGGGAATTTTTGGAGTTCATGAAACCCAAGCCCGACATTCATTTTAAGAATGAAAAATCTGAAGTTTGCTGGTGTGGGCTAGCTGGTATCATATCTGGGAGGAGGACCCATCTCTCTGCACTGGCCTTTGTTTTTCTTAGTTTATACTTAAAAAAATATTTATTTATATTGAGAGAGAGAGAGAGAGCATGAGCAGGGGAGGAGCAGAGAGAGAGAGGGGGAGAGAGAGAATCCCAAGCAGGCTCCATGCTGTCAGCAAGGAGCCAGATGGGAGGCTCGAACCCACAAACCTCAAGATCATGACCTGAGCTAACGTTAAGAGTCAGATGCTTAACCGACTGAGCCACCCAGGCGCCCCTGCCCTGCTTCGTACAGCAGCAGCTCTTGTCTGGGGGCAGAGCTGGGCTGGGGCAGCACAGGGCACTCTTCTCCCCGGTTCAGGGTCCTGTCCGGTGGAGTCAGTGGCTCGAGGACCACTGAGGCCACATGCAGCGTGGAACTGAGCACTACGGATGGGGCTCCACTCCAGCAGGCTGTCACCCAAGCACACCTCTGTTTTTCCTCACTTAGCCGGGGGCCCACAGGAGAGCTTCGCTGTGCTGTGTGCACCCCACTTACAGCCGCGAGGGAATGCCATCCCCGACTGCGCACACCCCCTGGAGGGACCGACGAGGCAGCAAGAGTTAGCCCAGCCGTTGCTTTGGGGCCAGAGGCACAGAGTCTGGATGGTGCCGAGGACAGCATGTAACAAGACTCCTTGTCTCTTCCCCTTGGGAGCCAGGAAGGGGAAAAAAAAAAAATCACAGACACCTGTAAGAAAGTGGAAAGAGGACTTTTAGCCCTCATATAGGGCTTCCACATCCGGAATAAGATTTCCTCGCCCTTACTTCTTCCCTTGTTGCCCCAAACTCCACGCATCCCCCATGGGCTGGGCTGGCGCACGGCTGGCTCAGCTCGGTGGCTGTGATTCGGAGGGAGGGCTTGGGGGTCCGACCTCCTGCGTTCCAGTCCCCGCTCTGCCACTTGATAGCTGTGCGATCTCGGGCCAGATTTTCTCCTCTCAATGTCCTCATCTGGGAAATGGAGAGAACGCTATTGAGTTTGATGAATATACCAGAAGGATTAAGTGAGGTGGGGCCCCATAGCGTGCTTGGCAAAGCGCCCGGCCCAGAAGGGGTCAGTACGCCTCAGTCGCCGCTATTAACATCGCGCGGAGAACGCTTGGAGAGAATTCTCAAGGCAACCGATAGACACACATCTTCTCCGGTTTGGGGTGGGGGTGCGTTGGGAACCAGTGTACCGGCCTGGTGAGCAGGAGGTGAGCCGGAGACGAGGAGACTGGTTGGTGGGAACAACACAAACGACCTAGACCTTGACCGAGCTGCATATCAATATATATCCCGCCTAAAGGGTTGGAGCCAGCTTGCACTTGCCTATGGCGGGGGGCACCTGGTTCTACCACGCAGTCTGACCACTGGACACAACTGGGGGGAAAAGAGAGAAAAGAAACGCCAAAGTAATAATGGTTAGCATCAGCATGGCACGGTCACGGTCTCGGGAGGACCTTCATCTCTGTAGACAACGGAGGGTTTTACACTATCCTCTTTTTGCAGATGAAAGAAACACTTTCTTAGACTCTAGGGACTTGCCTCAGATTGAAGAGTGAATAACTGTTGGCGGTCAGGCCTGGACTCCCTTCTTTCTCAGAATGTTCCTCCGGGCCACACACACTCAGATGCACGCGCAGGTGCGTGCACACTCCTGCCCGCATACACATGCACACACGTGTGCACACACATGGAGGCACACGCGCGCACACGCAGATGGGCACGATATAGGCCAGGGAGACCCGGCGTCTGCAATGTGCTTTGCTCGCTCCAGTTGCCGGGGGTCCTGTAGCGCTTGGAGAGGTGGCTGCAGAGACCGGGGTCTGGCCCGCTGCACCGAGGCTCAGATAAACCCGGGAACCAGGAACCAGGAACCTGTAACCCCCTTCCTTCCCCCGAAGGCACCAGGGCGGACCGACTGGGCACGGGGAAAAAAGGCAACGTCCCCTTTCGTGTTTCCCCGACGTGCCTTTTGCCATCATGACAACTGCGAGTTGCTCTGGGAATCAGTCCTTCTCCCTCAAGCTCTGGAATGAGTCATTTGGCAAAGAGCTGCGTGCGGAAATTACAAAGCTTCCGTGTCACCTATGGAAACCGCGGTGGGGCTTTTATTTGTTTTGGGTTTATTTCTGCCGCTGTCCTCACTTCCGCTGTGTGAGAGGCCAGTGGGGAACCACACGCTTCACACGTGCTGCACATGCGCACCCGCCTACACGCGGAGGCCTGGGGCGCCGGCTGGAGGGCCCCGGCTTTCCTCTCTCTGCTCGCCCTTCCAATTCCTCTGCGATCGCATGGGCTGCAGCTTTGCCCCGCGGGCCACTGTCGTAGGAAAGCAGATTTGGCCAGTGGAGACCACCGTGAGCTGGGCTCGGCGCCACTGCGGGAGGCACCTGTGCGAAAAGGCTCCATCTGGGACACTTGGGACATGTTTTAAGGGGACACTTTCTTGCTTCACGTCCTCTACAGGCTTTAGGGGTTTCTTTTACCATACGTCTTTTGTTTTAAATTTTATTTATTTATTTTGAGAGAGAGAGAGAGAGAGAGAGAGAGAGAGCGCGCCAGAGGGGCAGAGAGAGAGGGAGACAGAGAATCCCAAGCGGACCCCAAGCTCAGCGTGGAGCCTGATCGCGGGGCTGGATCTCTGAGTCTGAGGCTGAACCGACTGAGCCCCCCAGGTGCCGCAAACCATAAACTTTTTTATGCCCTTGATACTTAATGCTCTTTTCATGGTTGGCTCATTGAAAAAAAAATTTTTTTTCCTGGAAACAAGAAAGGAGCTCGTAATTTTTTTTTAATTTTTTTTAACGTTTATTTATTTTTGAGACAGAGAGAGACAGATCATGAACAGGGGAGGGGCAGAGAGAGAGGGAGACACAGAATCGGAAACGGGCTCCAGGCTCTGAGCCATCAGCACAGAGCCCGACGTGGGGCTCGAACCCACAATCTGTGAGATCATGACCTGAGCCGAAGTCGGCCGCTTAAACGACTGAGCCACCCACGTGCCCCTGAAAATGTGTTTAAAATTTTTTTTTTTAACATTTATTTATTTTTGAGACAGAGAGAGACAGAGCATGAACAGGGGAGGGGCAGAGAGAGAGGGAGACACAGAATCCGAAGCAGGCTCCTGGCTCTGAGCCGTCAGCACAGAGCCCGACGTGGGGCTCGAACCCACAATCCGTGAGATCATGACCTGAGCCGAAGTCGGATGCTTAACCGACCGAGCCACCCAGGCGCCCCACGTAATTTTTTAATAGCAATCTGTCTCTGTGGCTGTCACACATATAAACTCTGTCACTTGGGAGAATTTTTAAGCACCTTCTACGGCTCAGGCACTGTTCAGGGAGCTGAGGATATATCAGTGACCAACATGCACACACTTCTCGTCCTTGGGAGACTAGGCAATAAATGACTGAGAAAACTTCTTAGAGGGGCGCCTGTGTGGCTCAGTCGGGTGGGTGTCCGACTCGATTTTGGCGCAGGTCATGATCCCAGGGTTGTAGGATCGAGCCCCATGTCTCGCTCCACACTGAGAGTGGCGCCTGCTTAGGATTCTCTCTCTCTTTCTCTTTCTCTCTCCCTTTGCCCCTCCCCCCCATTAAAAAAAAAAAAACAAGACATCTCATAGATATTTCACAAACCGAACTTAGAATTAAGGTCAATAACACTGAATCCACTTCAACCTGATGGCCTATCTTTATTCATATATTTTTAAATATTGTTACCTAGTCACTGGTGATCTGGATTTGAGGATTGGGACTTTAGTTCTTTTGGGAAACCCTGAGCCGGTCTGGTCTGCACACAGGTGTCCACCAGGCAGCTGGCTGATGGAGGCTGTGTCACAGAAAGTCTGAGATTCTGTGACTTCTTCTATGGTGATTATGGGAGTTTGGCTACCGGGCTGACAGGGTGCCCCCCCCACCCCACCCAACCTATGGAAAATTGGGTTTTGCTGCAGGTTGACCTTGGAAAAGAACGGGTAAGTAAATATAATTTAAATAGTTCATTTATTTTTTTCTTTAGGGACATGGAAAACAACCAAGACCCTTAGCTGTAGAGAACAAACTGATGATCACCAGAGAGGAGGTGGGTGGGAGATAGGTAAAATGGGTGATGAGGATTAAGGAGTGCACCTGTCCTGATGAGCTCCGGACGAAGTGTTCAATCACTATTCTGTGCACCTGAAACTAATATAACCCTGGATGTTAACTCTACTGGAATTTAAAATAAAATTTAAGAAAAATACACGCCTTAAAGAAAGATGTTGCTGAAGGAGAGTTCCAAAAAAAAAAAAAATAAAGGTTTACATAAACTGCTTATTTTTGCAAAACTGGCCCTTGCTGGTTTAACTGGTGGCTCACTCTTTCGTTCATTTACTGACCGCTGTGGTGGGCCAGGCACCCTGCTCTGTGTCAGAAACACAAAGTTTAATAAGACGTGGTCCCTGCCTTCAAGGCGCTCATAACCCGGGAGGAAAAGCAGTTGCAGAGACGATCGGGTAACTGTGGTCTGTGCTGTACTTGAGGCTGAGTGATGGGCTCCACCCAGCGTGGGGCAAGGCTTCGGAGAGAGGACAAACCGTGTCTTTAACGTGGGTTTAAAAATAAGTGTCTTATAAGAGCCAGTGCCTTGTCTCCCTCCTCCTCTGTCTAACATTTGTCCACGGTGGCTCTAAGGAATTTGGCCACGTTATCCGGCTACCAGTAAACAACTACGCCAGCCCTTCTATGGGCTGATCTGCTTAGTATTCTATTTTGTGCAATCAGAGATTAAATTCCAAATTCACTGGCACTGAAGATGAAACAGCTAATTACATACAGTAATTGCATTTAAAATCCATGCCTTTGAGTGACTGATGAAATCTGCTTTTTAAATGCTCCTGAAACTCAATGTACCCAGCAACTGACTGTGGTTAAGGGGCAGTGTATTTTTAGTCCTGGAGTGTGGGCACGGCTTCAGCCTCTTTCACCCATGTCCCTTCCTTGAATTCAGTCTGTGCACTTAAAAGAATACTTTTGTCCAAAAGGAAGAAGTGAAATTGGCTCTGTTTGCAGGTGGCATGATATTACACATAGAAAACCCTAAAGACTCCACCAAAAAAAAAAAAAAAAAAAAAAAAAAACCACCCCAAACATTAGAACTAATACGCACATTCAGTAAGGTTGCAGGATATAAAATCAATATCCAAAAATCACTTGCATTTCTATGCACTAACCACAATCCATCAAAGAGAGAAATTAAGAAAATCTTATTTACAATAACATCAAAAAGGATAAAATAGGAATAAATTTAACCAAGGGGGTGAAAGATCACACTGAAAACTACAGAACATTGGTAAAAGAAACTGAAGGAGACACAAATACAGGGAAAGATATTCTGTGTTCATAAACTGGGACAGTAAACATTGTTAAAATGTCTATACCACCCAAACTCTCTACGGATGCAGGATTATTCCTATCAAAATTCCGATGGCAGTTTTCACAGAAATAAGAAAAATGAGCTTCAAATTCATATGGAACCACCAAAGGCCGGGAATAGCCAAAGCAATCCTGAGACAGAACAAAGCTTAACAAAGAGGCACTGTACTTCCTGATTTCAAACAAGGCTACAGTAATCAAAACAGCGTGGCATTGGTCTAAAAACAGACATACAGGTCAATGGAGCAGAGTAGGCAGCTCAGAAATAAACCCACACATATATCATCAATTGCTGTTCAACAAAGGAGCGAAGGATTTACAAGGGGGAAAGGATAGTCTTTTCAATAAATGGTAGGGGGAAAACTAAATATCCACGTGCAAAAAAAGATCTTCCAACATACACAAAAATCAGCTCCATATGTATTAAAGGCATGAACATGAGACCTGAAAACATAAAACTCATTGAAGAAAACATAGGGTAAAACTCCTTAACATTGGTCTTGGCGATGATTTTGTTTTATTTGACACTGAAAGCAGAGGCAACATAAGCAAAAGTAAACAAGTGGGACCCATCAAATTAAAGAGCTTCTGGGGGGCGCCTGGGGGGCTCAGTCGGTTAGGCGTCCCACTTCGGCTCAAGTCATGATCTCACGGTTCACGAGTTTGAGCCCCACGAGGGGCTCTGTGCTGACAGCTCGGAGCCTGGAGCCTGCTTCAGATTCCGTGTCTCCCTCTCTCTCTGCCCCTCCCCTGCTCGTGCTCTGTCTCTCTTTCTCTCTCTCAAAAATAAATAAATCATTAAAAAAAATTAAAGAGCTTCTGCGCAGCAATGGAACCATCAACAAAATGAAAGGCGACCTACAGAATGGGAAAAGGTATTTGCAAACTATATGTCTGGTAAGGGGTTACTATCCAAAATAGACAAAGAGCCCATACAACTTAATAGCAAAATAATAAGGATAATAATCCCAATTTTAAAAATGGGCAGAGGACTTAAATAGACATTTTCCCAAAGAAGACCTACAGGTGGCCAACAGGTACATGAAAAAGTGCTCAACATCCCTCATCATCAAGGAAATGTAAATCAAAACCACAATGACAGATCACCTGACGCCTTGTCAGAATGGCTAAAACACAGGAAATAACAAGTGTTTGGGGGCACCTGGGTGGCTCCGTCAGTTAAGTGTCCTACTTCAGCTCAGGTCATGACCTCACGGTTCGTGGGTTTGAACTTCATGTCGGGCTCTGTGCTGACAGCTCGGAGCCTGGAGCCTGCTTCGGATTCTGTGTCTCCCTCTCTCTCTGCCCCTCCCCTGCTCATGTTCTGTTTCTCTCTCTCTCTCTCTCAAAAAGTAAATAAACATTTTTTTTAATTAAAAAAAAATAACAAGTGTTGGCAAGGATGTACAGAAAAAGGAATCCTTGTGCACTGTTGGTGGGAATGCAAATCAATGCAGTCACTGTGGAAAACAGTATGGAGGTTCCTCAAAAAACTAAAAATAGAATGACATATGAGTCAGTAACTGCACTACTGGGTATGTACCCAAAGAATATGAAAACACTAATTTGAAAAAATATAGGCCCCCCCCCGTGTTTATTGCAGCATTATTTACAATAGCCAAATTATGGAAACAGCCCATGTGACCATTGATAGATGAATGGACAAAGAAGATGTGGGATGTGTATACAGTGGAATATTACTGAGCCATAAAAAGGATGAAACCTTGCCATTTGCAACCACATGGATGGATCTAGAAAGTGTAAGGCTAAGTGAAATAAGTCAGAGACAGACAAATACCATGTGATTTTACTCATGTGGAATTTGAGAAACAAAACAAAGAAAAAGAGAGACACGCAAGAAATTAGACTCTTAACTATAGAGAACCAGAGGGGAGGTGGGTGGGGGGAGGGGTGAAATAGACGAAGGGGACTAACACTTACTAACACTTAACCGTGTTGAGCACTGAATAACGTATAGAATTGGTGAATCACTATATTATACACCTAAAGCTAATATAACACTGTACGTTAATTATACTGGAATTTAAAAAATTAAGATAAAAATTTTTTCAAAAGGAAAGGAATACTAATAAAACTTAGGAGCCCTGAAAAAAAAAAAAAAAAAAAAGACGAGATAATAAACGCTGGCGAGGACGTGGAGGAAAGGGAACCCTCGCACACTCTTGGTAGGGCTGGAAATTAGAGCAGCCCCTGTGGAAAATAGTATGGAGGTTCCTCAAAATATTAAAAATAGAACTACCATGTGATCTAGCAATATCGCTTCTGGATATATCTCCAAAGGGGAAAAAAAATCTTCGTCTCAAAAGGATATCTGCACACCCATGTCCACAGCGGCATTATTCACAATGGCCAAGGTGCAGAAACAACCTATGTGTCCTTTGACGGATGAATGAATAAAGAAAATGTGATGTATCGCAATGGGATATTATTCAGTCCTCAAAGAATCCTGCCATTTGCGGCATGGGTGAGCCTGGAGGGTATTATGCCAAGCGAAATAAACCAGGTAGAGACAAATAATGCCTGAGATCACTTATATGTAGAATCTTTAAAACCAAATAAACAAATAAACTGGGTCTCAGAAACAGAGTTGAATGGTGATTCCCATGGGGGAAATGGCGAGAAGTTGGTAAAAGGGTACCTTTCAGTGATTCGATGAATAAGATATGAGGATCTCCGGACGCCCGGGTGGCTCAGTCAGTTAAACAACCGACTCTTGATTTCAGCTCAGGTCACAATCTCACGATCATTAGATCGAGTCCTGCGTCAGGCTCTGTGCTGAGTGTGGAGCCTGCTTGGGATTTTTTCGCTCTCTCTCTGCCCCATCTCTGCTCGTTTCCTCTCTCTCTGTCTCTCTCTCTCTCTCTCAAAATAAACATTTAAAAAAAAAAGATATGAGGATCTCATGTATAACGTAGTGAGTATAGCTGATAATACTGTATTGTATAGTTGAAACTTGCCAAGGGACGCCTGGGTGGCTCAGTCTGACAAGCGTCCAACTCTTGATTTCAGCTCAGGTCGCGATCTTGCGGTTCATGAGTTCAAGCCCCGTGTTGGGCTCTGCGCTGACAGCATGGAGCCTGCTTGGGATTCTCTCTCCTCTCTCTGCCCTTCCCCTGCTTGTACTCTCTCTTTCTCTCTCTGTGTCTCAAAACAAATAAACTTGAAATTTGCTGCAAGAGTAGAACTTATGTATTCTCACTAAAACAAGTGAATGTCTGAGGTGCTGGACATGTTCATTAACTCAACGGTGGGACTTCCTTCACGATCAGCACATCGCCATCCTCCTAGCGACTTTTTTTTTTTTTTAATTTTTCTCTATAATATGGGAAGGCTTACAGTTTCAATATGTTTCATTTGTAGCACTTAAAAATATATTTAAGACCCTGCGGTGTTGTTACAATTTTAGTCATTAGCTATTAAAATGTATTCACTTATTAGAATTTGTTCATAGAATCCATTATTCATTGTAAACATCTGGGGAAGGAAGGTACATAGACCTTCTCCGGCCCCGGTGCCCAAGCTAGTGATTCTGCTGGGGAATTCAACTCCGGACACGGCTGTGTGTCTGGAGGACGTTCCCTTTAGTTTTCTCTCCCCTTCATGCCTAGTTGCGGCTTTTGGAATCGTTTCAGTTGGACGGAAAACCGAGGAAGTTATGTCAGATGAATCATTTCACTGTGCGTTGCTGTACAGAATCACTTCCCCTGGATAATTAATAAAAGATTGACAGGAAGAATGTTCCTGGAATAATGAGCAGGCAGTTTCAGAACTGGAGCTTGTATTTTCCTCATTTTGCTCGAGCCACGGTGAACGCCCGGTTTTTGCCACTTGAGGATTTTTGACAGAGGTGAAAACGGCCTTCTGAGAGCGACTGCACGGCTGGTCTTCGGTAGGACGCAGCCTGGGGACTCCCGGAGCGGAGACCCCCCACCCTCCCCGCCGCAAAGACACCACAGAAGGCTGCCACGACCGGGCAGGGCCCCTGCCAGACCCCCAAGGCCTCCTCTCCGGGATCACCCGCTTTGCACACCGGTTTTGGCGTTTCGTGGCTCTGATTCACATCTTTATAATGAGAAGAGGTTTCCAGTTTGTAGGGAAGTAAGTCAGGCAGTGCAGATTCAGGTGGCATAAAAGTTTTTTTTCTGTTTTTACATAAGATGGTGCAAAAAAAGTTTTCGCGGACTACACCAGGAATCCTAAATCCTGGTTGGTCAACACCGCGTAGGGCTCACGTTACATTGAATCGCTTTAAACCCTGTAAACTAACCTGGGGGACCATAGAACTGATTTGCTTTTTGGGTCAAAACGCTGACCTGACTATAGCCCCTCTTTTTCCTTACTGTGGTTTTCATATTTTTGCTTTTTAAACAAAGTTTGTTCCTTTCTGCGATTACCCTCTCCTGTCTCTTTTACTTGTACGTGCTGAGACACGTTGCGACTTCATGAGTAATCTTGATAACATCACTCAGATTAAAAAAGAACTCTGGCGCTGATCTGAACTGTGACCTCTTGCAAGTCGCTGCAAGGCTTTGAGCTTCGGTTTCCCAGACTGGAAGAGGAGGCGATTGGACTAGAATGTTTCTGGTTCCTTCCAGTGGAAAAAGGCTGTGGTCCTGACGTGCGCCTGGGTTGGCTTGGGGCAGAGCTTTACGGCTTCATTGTGAGGTGGCTGAGGGTTCCTCGGGGATCCCTCTGGGGACTCTGCCCTCCCTTCTCTCCATCTCCCCTGCACCTGTCCCTAGGTGCTCACCTCCCAGCCTTTCAGGACTCTGCTGCCCCAGGCCAAGAGCTCAGACCGCTCTCGGCTGCCACTGGGCCATGCAGGACTTGACCCTTATCTCTCTCTGCTCCTCCCTCCACCCCTAACAGAGGTGGTGTTCTATGCCTTCCATGGTGGAAACTCATGCAGGGGTTTTCAAACTGGATCCCCTAGGAGTGCCTAAGAAGAAGTGCCCAGAAGACGTAAATAGGTTTCTCCGCCCAGAAGCACACAATTGCTTTGAAAATGTGTGTTTTCTCTTAAAAGTTCGTGGAACGCATGCATTCCAGTTCGAAATGCATCTGTTTCATTAGAAGAATACTGCTTTAAATAACAGAGGAACACTAATCCACAGGTAAGACAGAAGCTCCAGGAGAATATTTGAGAAATGTGGAACAGGTTCGCTGAACCACTGGCACAGCTGGAGGAAGAGCTGTTTGCGTTATCTTGCGGTCCTTCGAGCCCTGCCTCCTTTCTTACATGCGTGCATTTTACATGCATGCAGCAATTTTTGCGTACGTTAGTGAATTATTTCCCCGGATATGATTGTGTGTGTGTGTGTGTGTGTGTGTGTGTGTGTGTGTGTGTGTGTGTGTGTTTTACTTCCAGCCCACATGGTAGGGAGGGGGACGCGATGAGGGGACGCTCTGGGGGGCAGGGCATGCCAGGCAAGGGGGTCACCGTCTTTGCCCAGCTGTCTGGACTGCTCCGGGTGACTTGGACCCGTGTCGCTCTGGGCAGGTTGCTTTCCTAACCTGAGATGACGGGTCACCCTGTTCAGCCTCTCCCACAGGCCACCGACGTCTTCAACGTTGTTGGAAGAGCTGCTGTTTCGACGGTCAGTAGAACCGTAACTTAATTCTCACCCTTTACGTGGCCAATTGCACGTACAGCTGATGGTCCTGTAACGTCTCCCGACAGGGTGTTGGCCACTCCTGCTCAGATCCTTGGGGGGCTGGGGTCCCGGAAAGGTACCGCTCGTCTACACTCTCGGGGGACTGCCTATACCTCCAGAGCCAGAGTGGAGGGGATGGTTCAGGTCAAAGGCAAGTGTGCCTTAGCCAAACCCCGTCAACCCCTCGGCTGCTCATTGACGCCAGGGTGCTAATAAGGGACCTACCTCACCGGGGGGTTGTGGGCGCACTTGAACTGATTTTATGTAGCAGGACACAAGTGCTAAGTATTATTATAGTTATAGGAAGAGAACCACCATTAGCATTTTTAAGCCCTAAGGATACTTGAAAATCAGAACCTCACGGAGGTGCGGATAATGGCTGCCTGAGAGCTGGAAACTGCTTATACACAATCACCAAGCTGCCAGCGTTTAACTCATCACGGTGCAGAGTAATTTGGGTTACATCAGCCCGAAAGGGGGCTGGGGAACCTGGAAGGGGTGGTAATTAAAAAAAAAAAAAAACCACATCCTTTTCTATGTGTTCATTTAATCAACCACTATCGGCAGAGTGTCTGGATTTGATGCTGGCAGGGGGTTGAGGGGCCCCGCAGCACAGCCAGCCTCCAGGAAGGGAGGGACGATCCTGAGTGGGGGGGGGGGGGGGTGATTCCAGAGCTGATGGAAAGCGGCAGGATCCTGGGGCAGATGGACAAGTGCTGGGGCTCCGGGGGCCCCAGCACAGGGCCTGGCACCCTGCAGACCGCCCCCCCCCCAAACTGTTCGTGGAGTGAGTGAAATAAGCAAATAAAAAGGAACAACGGTCAGAAAGTCCAGGTGGGGGGGGGGGAGGTATTCGGGCAAGTTCGAGGCAGCAAAGCCCAGGACAAACCATTGAGTGACAGGGTGTGCTCGACCTCAGAGGGATGGCACAATGGTGGCAGAGGTCCCAGGTACGGACCTGGGTTGTTCGCAAGAAGCCACGGGCACAAAAGGACAGAGAGAACAGGAGCAGGGCCGGGCCCTGGGAAATGAGCTGAGCTGACAGCTAAATCGACAGCTGAATCCCCCAGACACCAGCGAAGGGGACTTGCGGCTTCATCTCTGAGTCCCAGCACACCACACCCCATGCCCCGTCGTCTCTGTTCAGGTGGGCCTCCTCCCAGGTTCCCCGGCAGGAGATTTTTGACCCATTCTTCCATTGCCAGCTTGCCGGGTGCTTTATAAATATTTTTTTCAGTTTATCCTCACAGCAGTGAGTTGGTGGTCAGCGTTGGCCCAGGTTTTCCAGTGACGAACCTTGGCTCAGAGAGGTTAAGCAGCTTGCCCGAGGTCACACAGCAAGTAAACACGAGAGCTCGGGGTTGGCACCAGGAACGTCTGACTGCAAAGCCCAGATTTGTTCTCTATCAAGTCCTTTCATGGACTCACGGAGCTTCCAAGCCGGGAGCGGTCCGGAAGGTCATTTCGATGAGCCCTCTCAGTAATGCAGCAATATTTCCCCCCCATTCTCCATAAATTGCTTATGCTCTTGCTCAGAGAAATGGCAAACAAGGACAAAAAGAAAGAGGCAGCAGGTGAAGGGGGAAGAAGGAAGAAAGGGAGGGAGAAAACAAAAGTCTGGCTTCAATGAGCATATTTAGGATTTCATTGACAAAAAACAACCTAGCAAGAAGCCACTTTACTTTCGGCATACCTGAACAGTTTGGATTTCGTGTTTAGTGTTGTCTTATATCAAGTTACATTTGGAGATGGGCCCTGTCACCTTCTGGGGCTCGAAAGTCCCAAAAGAGCCCGATCTGCTCAGCTCAGTCCTGGCCTCTGAGAAGGGCCCTCTCCCTCCAGGCAAGGCTTTGTCTCCTCTTGACAAACGTCCTAATTCGCCGCCCTCATAATGGAGCTTTTCTATCACATCTCCCAGTTTGATCCCGTGTCTGTAGCAGCCCAGAGGGCCCCTGTCCCGCCTGCCCCGGCTTCCGGAGTGAGACAAACCCAGGGTGAAGGTAGGAGACAGGCCGGAGATGCTCCCCCAGCCGGTGGAGATAAGAGAGAATGGCTTTCCCGGATCTGGGACCTCGGGGAGACAAACTCTGAGAGCCTAGAGTTGAAGTGGGGTGCAGAAAGGCGAATCGGTCAAGGCACAAGGGCTTTAGTTCTGTCTAGCATGGAGCTTCTAGAATTCCAGGTGAAGAGCAGACAAGGCTGTGACCCGGCCAGGGTGGCTGCCACGACCTCCTGTTGCCCGAAAATGTGCCAAAGGGCACCGGGATCCTGAGAGCGCAATAAGGCAGGCTTCCTGCCCTCAGGTTGCCCAGAATCTAGGCCAGGAACCAACTAGAAGCGACATGAAAATAACCATAAGGGCAAGAGGGATTTAAAAAGGAAGGGACATGGGTGGATGCGGGTAGCTGGAGGACCTTCTGGCGGGAGGAGAGTCTCGAGTGAGGACATGAGGCCTGGGATGGTCTGGGCAGAGGGTGGGAAGATAGGAAGAAAGACATGGGGAAGGCTAGAGGGGAGTTGAGGGTGTAAGAGCCAGAAGGACGGACAGAAAGTCCTCGCCAGGATGTGACAGATTCAGACAAAAACACAGCGCTACCTTATGTTTATCACGGATCTCAGAGTAATTCTATATATTGTGTCCTGTGACTTCATCTCGGCCTGTCAACCTTTCTTGATGAGTTTAGGAAGATATGACCCCGATCTCTGAGCACAGCCCACTGGGGTGAGGGTTGGGGGCCGAAGTTGGACTTTTGGATTCAGAAACCCAGCGTGGTTCACAGGTATTTCTCTCTGGTGGCTGAAGCCGTAAGAAGCCACATGTGGAAGACTGGAAAAGTAGAGGCAGGAGGGCTGAAGGGAGGGAGAGAGACAGAGAGAGGGAAGGGGGAAGAAGCAGGTGTGCATACATCCAGGGGAAGCAGTCCTATGGTTCCCTTGCATAAGCCACTTAGGTCTACAGAAAGAACGAGGCTCGGTGAGAAATTTGCCCCAAACCATCAGCGAGGAGGTAATTCAACCTGGATCTCCAATTCAGATCGGATCTCAAAGCGTCTTCAAACGCTCCCCGCCACAGCGCTCTGTGTTAGGTGGCCAGGGTTGCTGTGACAAAGGGCCACAAACTCGGTGGCTTTGGCAATCGAGCTTATGGCCTTGTGATTCTGGAAGCCAGAAGTCTGAAATCAGGATGTCACCGGGCCTTGCTCTCTCCGCAGCCTGTAGAGAATTCTTCCTGGCCTCGTCTGGCTTCCAGACTGGGCGTCTGGCTTCCTGGGACTGACCCAGGGCTGCCCAGCCCGTCCAGCGGGAGCTGCTGCTCTGAGCTCTCTCTCACCTCTTTCCTGTTGCAGGTGGACAGGTAAAGCGATCTTGTAGGCACAGGGGAAAAGGCACAGAAAAGAATGGAAATTTGGGAGGCGTGAGCAAAACGCAGACATTTAAATCTTTGATGATGAAGTGAAAAGGTCAGCGGGGGCCAGGGGTAAGGGAAAAAAGGGAGCCAACAATGAAATCACAGCAAATCCGTCTGGCTGGCTGTTCACTTATTCTGTATGAAGAGCCTCACGTGTGCACGGTGCTCGAGGACACGTCTGCCACGCAGCAAGCTTTCAGTGGGTGGCTTGTGCATTTGTGCCTTTGTGCATTCAGATGCCCGCTTCACAGCTTTCTCTCCTATTCTCTGTTACGTGCCTTTGGGTAATTCTGAAAGACGACTGTGCTTTACAGTCGTGTGAGAACCAAGATGTTGGCCTTCTCCTTAGGTTTTGGAGATGGGTGGTGAATTTTTAAAACTAACATCTTTTGGGAAGAACCCGAATTAGCCAAGCGAGAGAAGAAAAAGGTAATGAATTATACTAAATATGACAATTCAGTTCATCCCTGGAAACCCTAGCCAGCGGCCATCTCAAAATATTCTTCATATACTACTCTGCACTAATAAAGATCTTGCTGCTATATATATATATATATATATATATATATATATATATATATATAGTAATACCATAGGCCTTAAGGATATGTGTATGGGTATATGTGTGTATGTGTGCTCACACACACACATAGGCCCTAAGTATATATATATTTATGTGTGTATATATATATGACATGTGCACATATATGTGTGTGTCTATGTGTATACATGTGTGTGTATATATGTATAAGCCCTAAGTGTATATATATATATATATATATAAAAGTGTGTGTATTTATGTGTATATATATGGTACGTGTGTGTAATATATATGTGTATATATATATATGCCCTAAGTATATATATGTATTTATGTGTATATATATATGCCATGTGCATGTACATATGTATATATGTGTGTGTGCATGTATGTATATATGTATGTGTACATATATATGTATAGGCCTTAAATATGTATATATTTACTTGCATCTATATATGTATATATGTATATATTTATGTGTGTCTATATATGTATACATGTGTGTCTATATATGTATATATGTGTATATATTTATGTGTCTATATGTGTCTATATTTATGTGTGTCTATATATGTATACATGTGTGTATATGTATATATGTGTATATATTTATGTGTCTATATTTATGTGGGTCTATATATGTCTATATGTGTCTATATGTGTGTTTATATGTATATATTTATGTGTGTCTATATATGTGTATATATGTGTCTATATTTATGTGTGTCTATATATGTATATACATGTGTCTACATATGTATATATGTGTATATATTTATGGGTCTATATGTGTCTATATTTATGTGGGTCTGTATATGTCTATATATGTCTACATGTGTCTATATGTGTATTTATATGTATATACTTATGTGTGTCTATATATGTATATATATGTGTCTACATATGTATATGTGTGTATATATTTATGTGCCTATATGTGTCTATATTTATGTGGGTCTATATATATCTATATATGTCTATATGTGTCTATATGTGTATTTATATCTATATATTTATGTGTGTATATGTGTATATATGTATCCATGTTTATGTGTGTCTATATATGTATATATATGTGTCTATATATGTATACGTGTGTATATATTTATGTGCCTATATGTGTCTATGTTTATGTGTGTCTATATATGTCTATATGTGTCTATATGTGTATTTATATGTATATATTTATGTGTGTCTATATATGTGTATATATGTGTCTATGTTTATGTGTGTCTATATATGTATATATATGTGTCTACATATGTATATGTGTGTATATATTTACGTGTATATATGTGTCTATATTTATGTGTCTATATATGTCTATATGTGTCTATATGTGTATTTATATGTATATATTTATGCGTGTCTACACATATGCTGCATCACTAGCATGTCACACTTTTAGCCATTTGATTAACCATTTAATAATTTAGCTTATTTTCTTTCCATACTCTGAGGACAATGAAGTATCCTCTCGAGTAAATGAGCACGTTCGGACTCCCTTCCTTAGCATTCGCGCCTCTCATTTGCCCTTCCCAGCGACCTCTCAGGATTGACAGGGCATCAGCAGGCCCAGCAGCGCTTTGATTCCTGGATCTCCCCTTTCTTCTCTCTCCTGTGACCTTAGTCGTAGGATCGCTTCAGGACCCAGCAAGCCCACCTCCTCTTGTCTTTGAACTTCCCTCGTCTTGCCACAGCATCCAAAAGAGGCCCCCTCTGAACTCCTGATGGTGCCTCTTGTTTGGCACTTTCTTCTCTTCCGACCAGATAGATACCGAGCGAGCGTCTGATACGGACCACCGCCGAGCTTTTGTGCCTCGCCGAATCCCCTACCACGAGGTTTATTCATAGATGTTGGCGGTAGATTCCAGTCCCAAAGACGCAAAGGGAGCAGTCAGCGCTTACCTTCTTTCACTGAACCAAGGTGCGCCATAATTTTGAAAACCCGTCTCTCCGCTCACAGACGTACGAACCCTTGAGCCCTCTCTCACATAACCGAAAGAATTGAAAGAGTATTCTAAAAACCCTGAACGGGGACAAACATGAAAAGAAGCTGAGCTTTTCAGCACTTCCCATTAAGCGAGCTGCACCTTGGATGCACGAACCAGTAAATTATCGCACAAAGTGTTTTTCTACTCGCTTAGTCCTAGGACTGAATATTTACTTAGACTTCCACCATTAAAGGAAAGGAGAAACTAAGAAAACCACAGCCCCATTACTTTCTAAGGGATGTACCTCATTACAGCACACCTATGTAGTTGGGTGTCTTTCTCTCTTTTGAAATATGAAACAATGTATGTGGAGAGGAGGCAGCTATTAATTAATCAAGGACTGATTAGCCAGTCTGGGTTTGACCCAGAGGCTTGTTTTTCTCCTTTATTCCTTTCTCCCGCCCTCGTGGATATTCCAGCCCCCCACGGACAGCCTGCATGGGAAGGGAGGCCATCAGTTGTTTATGTAGCAATTTGGACTTGAATTCTTGCAAGATCTTTGCATGGAATTCGGACCTGGTTTCTTCATGATTTCCTTGGTCTCCTTAATTAAACTGGGTCATTTCAGGCTGGTTCTTTAAAGGATCTTGAGGACTTATTTATTTTTAAGTTATTTATTTATTTACTTTGAGAGAAAGAGAGCACGCGAGCAGGTGGGGGCAGAGAGAGAGAATCCCAAGCAGCTCTGCACTGTCAGCAGAGAGCCTGATGTGGGGCTTGAACCCGTGAGCCGCAAGATCATGACCTGAGCCGAAATCAAGAGTCAGACGCCTGACCAACTGAGCCACTCAGGCACCCCGGGCCAGAGGATCTTGAGGATTTATTTTATTTATTTATTTATTTTTTAATTTTTTTTTTAACATTTTATTTATTTTTGAGACAAGGAGAGACAGAGCATGAACAGGGGAGGGTCAGAGAGAGGGAGACACAGAATCTCAAACAGGCTCCAGGCTCTGAGCTGGCAGCACAGAGCCCGACGCGGGGCTCGAACCCATGGACCGTGAGGGAGTCGGGGAGATGGGATCCATGCCGTGCAGAGACGAACAATCTCTGGGGGATGCGCGAAGGGACTAGCCCAGTGGCCTGCCTTACAAGGGTGCTTCCAGGAGCTACTAGTTGGTGAGTATAAAGTACCGTAGAAACCGAAATTGTTTCTGAAAATGCCCAACAAGAAGACATTTCTCAAACCGGGACTCAGATATTTTACAGGAAATCCAACTCAAGCGGAGCCTCACACAGCCATTATCACTTAATTACCAACATAAATCTCACTAGCAACTTCCATAACTTCATTTGCAAATGAATATGCACACCTCCTAAATCACTCCCTCCTTTTCCCCTCTCTCCCTGAAAGCCATTCCCCTGGAGCTCCCAGAAAAGTCTGCCGGGGGCCGTGATTTGCAGAGGCTCCCGGGGTGCCCCGCGTCAGGCCAGGCCTGCGTGCGCCTGGACCGGCCATGCGGCCCCGGGGGGGCCCCGCTTCCCGCTCACCCCCATAAATCCCTGCGGGCACCGGTGGGCAGACACGTGGCAGAAGCCTGGCTCCACGTGCTCAAAAGGTTCACAGACCACAGCGAACTTTTTAGTGATCTGAGGCCAAGTTTCCGCTGTGTAATGAAAACCAAAACCTGGTTTTGGGTTTCCTCACCAAATTCACGCAGACCGAGTCCCGGCAAGAGACGTGTGAGGCAGGACGAGCCCCACTGAGGCACGAGCGAGACACACAGCGTGAAGTTCTATTTCTGGCCGTTCTGCCAACTTGTGTGGCCTGAAACCGCCCGTCCACTCTCACTCCACTTGGCCAACTCGCTCTCGTATGGAGACGGCGCTTGTGACCACGACTTACCTTTCTGGGAGGTGTTGGGGGGGGGCGGGTACGGGGCAGAGTACTTTGAGCATTCCTCTGAGTCCTATAACACAGTACACACAACTTCAGGATACTACGGCCATCCCGCCCCAACCCACATTTGCATGTTGCCCTCTGTCTGCATTCTGAAGCCTTGCTCCGATTTCTTCTAGGCTTCGCCAGGCACATTTATGACTTCTTTGCCTTTCAACTCCTGGAGAGCACCAGAAGAATGCCTCCATTATTTCGAGGGTTCACCTAAACGGTCTCCCAGCTCATTCCCGACTTGGAGGTCCTGCGAGTCCAGGAAGTGCCGTGGCGGAAGGAGAAGGAACCCAGGCTTTGAAGTCAGGCATACCCGGTTGCGAGTGCCGGCTCTCGAATCTACTAAGCAGTGTGACTTTGGGCAAACTGTTGAACCTCTCGGAGCTTCATAGCCTCATCTGAAAAACTGGTCCGATGCCAACTATCAAATTGTTGCCGTAAAGGTCAAGAAAGTACTCACGGGACGTGGGAGGGAGTGCCTAGCTTAGTGTAGATGCCGATGTCAGCATCAGATTCTGCTTTTCCTTATTCACGTGAGGCTCCGATGGGTCAAAAACAGAGGCCGTCGTACATTTGAATACTGCTTCTTTCTTCTCATCCAGGGCCCCCCCCCCCCTTCAGAAAGAGAAAAAAAAAAAAAAAGGAAATAAGCAGTAACCCTCAGAGGCCCTTCTGAAAACATCACCCATCCATTGAAATGTACTTTCCATTCAGAAACGAGGTTATTAATTATTCATTCCTACTGGAACTGAAAATAAGAACCGAGCTCACTGCTGACGACCCAGAGCTTGACGAGAACAGTGTTCCAACTGCTTGGTGTCAGTCATTTCCTGTGATCTACGTAATAGATCCCAAATCCGAGATTTGCAGTGTTGAGCATCAACCAAACTTGAGACTGAATGACTGTCAATAATATTTAGTAAATGCCCTGGAATGACTGTTCCCTTCACTTTCATTTCCACTCCAAGCAGTGCATTTCTCGGGGATTATTTCACTGCATGGGTGGCCCAAGTCCCTTGGCTTTCAGCCTTATGGCTCATTCCACCGCTCTGGGCAAGCAATAACCACCGAAAAATGCAAGCTTTCCTTTCATGCCCTGGTGGCATGAGTAACATCATTAACTCTTCCCGGCTGAGGTTTGGGATTACGTAAAAACCTTACACCCCACTGTGTTAACAGTCAGAATACCAGAGTAACAAAGCGTTTGCAGTCTGTTTTCACACCAGGAATGCGGTTGCCCTAATAAACAATCCCTGAGATATTTTTCCCCCCAGCAATTACATTTCATCAGGACTGCGGATTTCAAAATGGAGGCTAAGTATTCCCCACTTCTTGTTCCGGGGAGAACATGCATGAGGACCCTGGACTCTGAGACTCTTCAGACAAGGGGAAATACTGCTGGCCTGTCCCCAGGAGCAAAAGGAGAGGAAAAGCACAGCTGCGCAGTATGGTGTTTCACATGTTTCTCTACAGATGAGCTTTGGAAAGAGTGAAAACCTTGCAGGACGCTGGGCAAGAGGAGACATAGTAACACATTTCCTACGGGCCCTGGGCCAGCGCTGGGACAAACCAGAAGACGGGGCACGTGCACCGTGGGTTCCGCGCGCCATCTGGTGGCCTGAGGCTGACATTGTGTGCACCGGCTGTCACCCCACTGATGCGAGATGCACACCGAGGAGTGACTAGAGGGCTCTGAAGTTCTGCTGGGAGGTGATCGCCAGGGCCCCAAAGGAAGACGCCGGGGGCCAGGTGTTCCGAACCCCATTCCTTATTCTGCAACAGGATACTGAGACCTCGGGTTCTCCATGAAAACAGATAACGATCCTTCCCTGAGGACCAGCCTTCCTCAGACACATAACGATGAGCGATTATCACTGAGCAGTCTGGCCCCTCATGTTCTCCTGTCTACCTCGCTGGCCCAGGTCTGGGCACAGGAGTCCCCCTCTTGCCCCTGCCTGGAACACACTCATGTTCTCGACTGCAGCCTTCTGAATCCTGCCCTCCCCAAGGCTCGGCCTGCAGGCATCTCTACATTCTCAGAATACCTGTCTCATTCTTTGCTCACCTTAGTGTTTCCAAAGCACGTTCCAAGAATACTGGGTTTATTATTTAAGAATTGTAACTTTGGGGCACCTGGCTGGCTCAGTCAGAAGAGTACGTGACCCTCGATCTTGGGGTAGTGAGTTCGAGCCCCCCCGTTGGATGTAGAGATTACTAAAAATAAATAAACTTAAACAAGAAAGAATTGTACCTTAAAAAAACAACAACAAGCATTCCAATTTGGGAAGCTCTAGGCTATCCCGAGCTAAAACAGGTGTCATGGTGGGACATCTCAAAAGCTTTGACACTCTGGGGTCATGGCAGATTTTTAAGAAGGAACTATGGTTTGCTATCGTTGCTAAACTGATTTGGCATCACAACCCTTTCCCCACCTCCGCCTCTGCAGCGTTTCTTGACATAGTGCGTTTGACAAAATAACTTTAGGGAGAAGTTGGCCTAACCTACTCACTTGAGTAGACAACCATCTTTTCCCAAGTGAAAGACATCTGTCAGTCTGCTCCGGCTGCTGTAACAAAAGTACCACCCGTTGGGGCGGCTTACACAGCAGAAATTGATGTTCTCACAGTTCTGGAGGCTGGAGGTCTGAGATCAAGGTGTGGGCAGAGTTGGCTTCTCCCGAGGCCTCTCTCCTTAGCGTGTAGATGGCCGTCTTCTCTGTGTGTCTTGACACGGCCTTCCTTCTGTGTCCTAATCTCCTATTCTTATAGGGACACCAGTCCTATTGAGAGAGGGTCTACCTTCGTAAGCTCATTTTAACCTAATTACTTTCTTTAAAGATCCTATCTCCAAATGCAGTCACATTCGGAGGTATTGGGGTTAGGTCTCCAACATATGAATTTTGAGGGGGGGACACAATTCAACTCAGGATAGCCTCTTATTATTTTTTTTTAAGTGTTGGAGAAAATGTGTGCATCAGTGCAGAATTATTCATTCTTTAGAGCAGGGCCAGAAAAGTATTGCTAGGGGGCCAGATAGGGACTGCCCCGTGTGTCTGTACATAAAGTTTGATTGGCAGGAAGCTATGATCATTCCTTCAGGGATGTCTATGGTTACTTTCACGTTCGAATGCTGCGTGGCTTGCAAAAACCTAAAATATTTATTATCTGGCCCTTTATAGAAAACACTTGCCAAATTCCTGGTCTAGAGCACACCCCTCAAGGTTATCTAATTCTGATTCCAGAGGGGCTCTGCCGCTTTCAGTGCCTTTGAGCTATTTTACAACTCAGCAAGTTGTAGATAATAGATAGCCCGGCAAAATAATCCTCGCTCATGGACACAGACAAGCCAGTTCTGCCTCCGTGTGTTCATTCCTTTCAACATTCCTCACCTGTACATGTGATGGCTCTTTGGATCCTCTTTTGAACTGCTGGTGACGTCTTCCAGGGCCCCCATTAACCAGGAGTTAAATAAAAATCTTTAACACGTGGTCATTTTATATATGGACGAGAGTCAAAATTTTACCTTCCTGAAAATTTCCCTTTGACGTGTCGATGCTGTTATTCTTGGGTGTGATAACAGTGCTGGGATTATGAAGGCAGATATTTTTGTTCTTAGAGGATGCGTGTTGAAGCATCTAAGGAGGAACGTCATGATGTCTACAATTTCCTTTCAAACGGTTTGGCATATGTGTATATACACGTGTGTGTGTGTGTGTGTGTGTGTGTGTGCACTTACGCATATATCATGTGTATATAGGGGAATAGAGAGAGAAAGAGGAAGCATAGATGATAAACCATTAACAACAAGTACATCTGGATGAAAGCCACGCGACGAACCTGAATGGTACTTACTGCCCATTCCACTTTTCCACAGATTTGACAATTTGCAAACTAAAAAAATGGAGGCATAAGGTTATGTTATGTCATATTCCAAGCTCAGCATGTAGCCAGCTCCGTGTCCTATATCTGTGGGTGTTTCTGCGATACTTCTGAGAGCAGCCAATTACAGACATTTGTTAGCTTTCTGAGTCTTCGCAGCTGGGGCCACAAAGAAGAATAAGTAAATGAAACACTGGTGTCTCTCTTGTCATGTGGCTCTATTTCTTTAGGGTCCTTAATGGTACTAAGTGACCGAGATGTTAAGGTAAAATGTTTCGTTAACCGGATTTCTCATCTTCCCGAAGAATTTATATTTTCAGGGGTGCCAGGCAGGGGCTCAGTCAGTTGAGCGTCCGACTTTGGCTCAGGTCATGATCTCTCGGTTCGTGAGTTCGAGCCCCGCGTCGGGCTCTGTGCTGACAGCTCAGAGCCTGGAGCCTGCTTCGGATTCTGTGTCTCCCTCTCTCTCTGCCCTTCCCCTGCTGGTGCTCTGTCTCTCTCTCTCTCTCTCTCTCTCTCTCAAAAATAAATAAATATTTAATAAAAATTAAAATAAATAAATATTTTCAAATGAGCCCAGGATCTGAGAACCCACTTGGAGGATTTGATGTTCAAGCTTAGGGTACTACTTTTGGGGGTGGGCGTTGAGGTTTGTATCTCTCAATTATGTACAGATACTGTATTAACCAGCTCCCCACCCCCACCCCAGAATGATATCACAATCTTGACACAGTTAGGGACCTCATTAATTGTCATTTGTCTGCTGCTTGAGTTGGGACTAGAAAACTCGGGGCATTCAGCATCCGTAGAGGTATGAATGGCAAGGTAACAATGAGGGAAGAAAGTCGGCTAAATTCTCAAACATCTTGTCACTTAGCGTGAAGGTTTGGGATTGAAATTTTCTGCCTGAGGGAAGCAGAAAAAATGAGTTTTTACAGAATGCTGCCTGTTTCTAAATCTAAAAGGCAAACTAAAAATAGCTAACGGGACCGAGCTGCCCAGAGGCTCCTTGAGTTGCCCAGTGGGAGTTCCTGCTCGGGGAATCTGTCCTTCAAAGCTGCTGCTCCAAAGAGCTCCCAGTCGGTGTGAGCTGTGGGGGTTTTCCTGGGCTGTCTTTCATCCGGTCACAGGGAAGCAGGGGTTGGGGTGGGCAGAGATGCTCCTTAATTGAAGGAGGCCCTGGAGGAGGAGACAGAGGCTGATGGTCCTGAGGGGAGAGGCACAATGTGGGCTCAGACACTGACCATCCTGAAATCAACCAAGAGCAAATGGCCTTTGGCCATGACTTACACTAACTCAAGAAAACTGCTTTTCTCTCCATCCCCATTGATGTCACGATATATATATATATTTAATATTCATTTATTTTTGAGAGAGAGAGAGAGAGAGCATGAGCGGGGAAGGGGCAGAGATCAAGGGAGACACAGAATCTGAAGCACGCTCCAGGCTCTGAGCTGTCAGCACAGAGCCCGAAGTGGGGCTCAAACTCAAGAACCGTGAGATCATGACCTGAGCTGAAGTCGGACACTTAATCGACTGAGCCACCCAGGTGCCCCGATGTCACGATATTGAAGATGCTGATTTTTCTTATCTGGGTTGTCACCGTAGCCTCTCATCTGGGTTCCTGTCTCCAGTGGTGCCCACTGTGGTGCACCTTCCTTATGGACTCCCAAATCGTTTATCAGTTGCCCAGTTCAGTGAAGATTGCTCTGTTTTTAAAGTTTCCTGTCTCCATTGGGATGGCAGAGACTGGGCGATACTCATTTGTCTAAACCTCCCTAGAGTTTGGTGTAGTGTCATTCCTAGAAAGGAAGTCCAAGAAATAGACTTTGAGGGTATATACTCAAAAGAATATTTGAGGGTATATAGTCCCTCAAAAGCAGGGACTTAAAGAGATATTTGCATTTTTGTGTTCAGGGCATCATTATTCACAATAGCTGAGGGGTGGAAGCAATCTAAGTGTCCATTGACAGATGAGTGGATACATAAATGGTCTATCCACACAGTGGAATATTATTCAGCCTTAAAAAGGAAGAAAAAAATTTTTTTAAGTTTATTTATTCTGTGACAGAGAGAGAGAGAATCCTAAGCAGGGTCTGCACTGTCAGCACAGAGCCGGATATGGGGTTCAAACTCATGAACCATGAGATCACGACCTGAACCAAAACCAAGAGTCGCATGCTTAACTGACTGAGCCACCCAGGCGCCCCATAAAAGGAAATTCTGGCACAGGCTACCACCTGGATAAACCTTGAGGATCTTATACTGAGAGAAATAAGCCAGTCACAGAGGGACAAATACTGTACGATTTCAGTGACGTGAGGTTCCGCGAGGAGTCAAATTCATAGAGACAGAAAGGAAAATGGTGGCTGCCAGGGGCTGGGGAGGGGACGGGGAGTTATCGTTTCATGGGTACAGAGTTTCTGTTTTGCAAGATGGAAAGAGTTATGGCAGTAATTGTTGGATAACAACAGAATATTGCCAATGCCAGTGAAATACACCCTGAAAAAATGGTGAATTTCATGTTTGTGTCTTTTGCCACAATTAAAACAAAAAAAGGACACAGTCTTTGAATGTTAAATGCTGAATCAGAGAGCTGGTGAGTGATTTCTGCCACAACTGTGCAGTCCTCAACACAAGCACATTTTTGAAACCTGCAAATCACTTCATCCAACATTCCCCCCTTCCCCCAAAACCCCCACGGTGGCTTCCCACCTAGAGCTGAGTCTGAAATTCTCAGCTCATCTCACACACACACGCGTCCTTCATTTTTTTGTCTTTTCTTCTGCTCTCTCCTGTCTCAGGGTGTCCACGTAGTTTCCCCCAGGGGGGAAGCGTCCACCAGGACTTATCTGACTAATTCCCTTCATTCTTTCCCTATCGGCTAACACACACCCTTTATCAGGGAAGCCAGTCCTACCACGCAGACCAGTTGGGGCCTCTGGTTGTGGGCTCTCCGAACGCTCTTTGCCTGTCTTGCAGAGTATGTACTGAACCAGTTATTAATTATTCACAAAATCATTCAGACAAGAAGCATCAGGAGGACAGAGACGCTGACTGCCCCCAACACGGTACCTGGCACGTTGCAGGCACTCGGACATTGGCCAGAGGAACAAGCCTGAAGTCACATTGTCCCTTTGTGATGTGGACTCTTTCTGCCAGCCCCATCGTCAGGGCTATGACACATGCTAAGACCCCAGGCAAAGAAAATTCACTTCATGTGTAGCCATCGGTCATCCCCTAATGCAAACAAGGTCAAAGTGGCAGCCATAAC
Organism: Puma concolor; assembly: GCF_028749965.1. NCBI lineage: Eukaryota > Metazoa > Chordata > Mammalia > Carnivora > Felidae > Puma > Puma concolor. The sequence continues at coordinate 14,073,911 of NC_141677.1, forward strand.
GAGTTCTGCCATCATTCTTAACCAAGGGGAATCAATATTCACAGAGAACTGTGGTCAGACGCTCAACTCATGGTCCTGCTTATTCACACGGACATTAATATTCTTCACGATGTCAGCTCTAGTTATAAAAGAAATCGCCCAAATACTAGCTTTGAGGCTAGGTTACCGATAGCTAGATTTTCAAATTGAATGCCAACAAGATGAAAAACTGTTTCTTTCACCTCCTGTACGGGCACCCCCAGCATCCCGCTCCTCTTTGCAAAAGGAATTGGATATTGGTGATGGGGTGGTACATCCGATGACAACTTACTTTTGTTTTTCTCTCACTGTTTCTTTGTCCTTTTTTTTTTTTTTTTTAAATTTTTTTTTTTCAACGTTTATTTATTTTTGGAACAGAGAGAGACAGAGCATGAACGGGGGAGGGGCAGAGAGAGAGGAAGACACAGAATCAGAAACAGGCTCCAGTCTCTGAGCCATCAGCCCAGAGCCTGATGCGGGGCTCGAACTCACGGACCGCGAGATCGTGACCTGGCTGAAGTCGGACGCTTAACCGACTGCGCCACCCAGGCGCCCCTTCTTTGTCCTTTTTAACACTTTTGCTTCCTCCTCTCCTTCCCAGCACCACCCCCCCCCCCCCCCCAGCTCCACCTGCTCCCAAAGTCTTCTTGCTCTGGGATCAGGCCTCCTAAAGTCAGGACATTCAGTCTCTTTCTGTTTTCACCACCTGTTGCTGGACAAGGGGTGGAATGCTGTGTGTGTGTGTGTGTGTGTGTGTGTGTGTGTGTGTGTAGGGTAGGGTGGTCTTCAATTTTTTACTTATTTTGATTTATTTAAAAAAAATGTTTCATGTTTATTTTTGAGAGAGAGAGTGTATGTGAGTAGGGTTGGGGCAGAAAGAGGGAGACATAGAATCCTAAGCAGGCTCCAGGCTCTGAACTGCACAGAGCCCAGCGCGGGGCTCGAACCCACGAAACCTGAAATCATGACCTGAGCCAAAACCGAGTCTGATGCTTAACTGACTGAGCCACCCAGGCACTCCCACGCACTGGCTTTTATAAACCATTTAGGTAGTATATGGTGGATGGATGCTAAACGAATTTATCTCAATTGGTTGGTTGATTGAGAGAAGTTAAACAGTTAAATAGCACCTGTTTCTTACAAACTCAGAAACACTGTAGTATTTATTAGCCAATGAGAGCAATGCTGAACTTAACAATTAAAACTGCCTATCATTAGAAACGTAAGAGATTATCAACTTAAAAGCACGATAGTCTGTAAAATGAACTTCTAACATTCAGCAAAAAAAATTTTTTTTTTTACTTAGCATTGCATTTAGTAAACAATGTTTTCAGAAGTAGTTAAGCATTTGGGAACTTTTGTGTATTAGCCAGGGTTCTCCAGAGAAACAGAAGCCATAGGATATATGTATGATATGTATATACACATATATATATATACAGAGAAAGAGATTTATTGTAAGTTCATTCACATGATTATGGAAGCCGGCAACTCCAAGTTTACTGTATAGTTCAGGAGGTTGGAGACCCAAGAGAGCCGGTAGTGCAGATGTATTCTGAAGGCCATCTGCTGCCATGTTTCCTCATGCTCGGGGAGGCCGGTTTTTCTTGTTCTGTTCAGGCCGTCAACTCATTGGATGAGGCCCACCACAATCTGCTTTACTTCAAAGTTCATCCACGTAATATTAATCTCAAGCAAAAGCACTCTCCAAGTGGACACGTGAAATTAGCAATCAGAAGTTGTTTGTGCACGCTGACAAAGAAACACCCAGGAGAGGACATACTTCCGTGAGGAAAAACACAGGGGCCACACTGCACGAGAACTAGAACCGAGCCTTGCAGAGGGGAGTGTCACCCATGGCACCCGCTTCGTGGGGTGGAAACCACGTCTGCCCTCACTACACAGGGAAAAGAATGAGCCACACGATACCTTTGTGTGAAATCTTGAAAACTGTCTCAAGAGCTCACCTTAAAAGCCTTGCCACACCCCCCAGCGAGGAATCAGCAATATCCACTTAATGCCCTCTGGCTCTGAGCTCAGACACAAAAATGTAAATCCATACTTATCAGGGGAAGGAAATTCCCAGTATTTCAGGAAAAGCTACTTGGGGAGCATCTATTATTGGCGAGAGTTTGATGGGCCTGGTATGTTCAAGTCTGGCTGGACGCAGCCTCGAGATGGCTTATCAGTGGGCTAACAAATAAAGACAGTTGGTAATGGATTTCACCTCCTTCTTTATTGCAAATGCCGCCATTAAAGGCTCCTCCAGCGCTCTCACACTGGCCGTGGGCAAGAACTCCCGCGGCTTCAAATTCTCCCTACAGTGACTCGCGGCCTTCCCTGGTGTCACAATTCATCATTTAACAGTAATCCTTGTGTGACCGTGCACTGCCATCCTCTCCCCGGGGCGGAAACAGCAGAGGGAGAGACACTGACAGTCACAGCAAAGCTCGAGAATCCGGATTTTGCTTCAGAAACAGGATGGTTTGCTTCAGAAGCGGGATTAAGCCTGCTCTCTCTTGCTGCCAAAATCCTAGGGCTCCGGGCCCAGGGATTAGAGCAGCCTCAGTGGGTCGTCCTGCCCTCACCAGAATGGAGAGGCACGGTGATGCAGAACGCCCTTCTGTCTGCAGAAAACCAGAAAAGGATAGGAAAGGACCTAGCGGTAGGAGCAAGGACAATTTTTTGTTTGTTTGTTTTAAAAGCTCTTAGATTGTGTTTGAGAGATGAACTGATCGAAAATTTCACAACCCCCACAGCATCGTTTCATTGCACTCTCAGGGGAGACAACACTGCGAACGGATGTGTCCCCCTGTGAGCATGGTCACACCTCCTTCCCTCCCCTTAGTTAGGCCAGTGACTCGCTGGGCTCTTCACGCTTTTCTTTCTAAGCATCTTCCGATGAGCAAGGCAGTCCCGGACAGAAGTGGGACAGTATCTGTCTCTAATAGACTGATTGGCTGACTGTCGAAAGGATGGCTTGTCCCCAAATATTTCACTTTTCTTTTTCTCCCTTCCTCCCCCAGTTTGCTGTGAATGTCTACCATGAGGGTGGAAAGTGCATGACAGAAGCCAACAGGTTTCACCCAGCTTGTGGAGCTCTCAAAAAAAAAAAAAAATATATATATATATATATATATATATATATATATGGATGCCTGTACCCCGTGCTCTGAGTTTCTGGTTTAATTGGTCCAGAGTGAGGCCAGGTGCTCTCTATGAGCAGAGCTGCTCCGGGGATGAAGGATCCCTGGTGATTCTGATCGGCACCCAGGTGAAAACCAACACGATTCTGGCTTCAGCCAACACAAGCGAAGATCTTACGTACTAGAAAGGCAGAACTCGAAGGTACGTATTCATCGGAGGCCAATGACTGTCTCTCCCAAACTTCCCCTTGATCAGCTACTTGAGTACAAGTTGAGAAACAGAGACGGAAGGAATGGATGCCCAGCCGGGATCCATTGTGTTGCCTCCTTCTGTATTGGGCCACGAGTCGCAAGGCTTAGCAACGGTGAATGTGAGGTTCAAGGCAGGAATGATGGTGGCAACTGGTCAGAAAGAGGCTCCTCAGCCCGGAAAGAGGGAGATGTCAGAGCTAAGTGAGCCAATAATTCTAAATAATGTGAGGCTGGGCAGGAGTCCTGTATCCGGTAGGAATACTTGATGATAAGTATGAAATATTCAACAAGAGACGCTCCAGGCTATGCTTTCTTTCTCTACGTGACCTCCACTTTGCAACTGTGGACACAGAGGATGGAAGAGCACACTACACTGACAACAGCACCGTCTCCTATCCCGAGAAGTGTCAGCTTCTAACCAGATCCGTCTTTTTTTTTTTTTTTTTTAAGTTTATTTATTTTTGAGAAAGAGAAAGAGCGCTCGCGGGGGAGGGGCAGAGAGGGAGAAGGAGAGGGAGACCCAGAATCCGAGGCAGGTTCCAGGCTCTGAGCTGTCAGCACAGAGCCCGACGCACTCACCAGCCGTGAGATCGTGATCTGAGCCGAAGTCGGACGCTTAACCCACCGAGCCACCCAGGTGCCCCTAACCAGATCCGTTTTGGTGACATATCTGTGCATTCATTCCAGAGCCTGTGTGCATGCAAACAAGATTCCGGCATTTAAAGAGGACTTTTTCAGTGGGTTTTGAGCCCTGGATACCTATCTCTGGATGGATGTTCATCATGCACTATTTTCTATGGATATCTATTATCCACAGCATCATGAAAGATCCGGGTAAGTACCAGCAAGGTGCCTCAGCAGCAGCAAACAGGGAATTCATGCAAACAGTCCGATAAGACCCATCTGAGAAAATGTTTACCTGGATGGCTTTCCCTAACTTACCCTTCTTCTTCCCCATTCACTACTCTCCATTACCCTTGCTAAGAAGGAAGCAGTATTCATTTTAAGTTGGAAACATGAGAAGAGCTGGGATTAACAGTCAGAGGCACTGCCCAACAATCGTATTTCTTTTCTTTTATTTTTTTAATTTGAAGACAAGTAGATCGAATTGTTTAAAAGTGTTTATTTAGTTTTGAAAGAGAGACAGAGCATGAACAGGGGAGGAGCAGACAGAGGGGGAGACACAGAATCCGAAGCAGGCTCCAGGCTCCGGGCTGTCAGCACAGAGCCTGATGCGGGGCTCGACCTCACAAACCGCGAGATCGCGACCCGAGCCGAAGTCGGACACCTAACCGACTGAGCCACTCAGGTGCCCCGAAGACAAGTATATTAGATTTTGTTTATTTTTCCTTTACGTTTTGCAGCCACTTTCTTTTCATTTATTTTTTAGTTTACATCCACGTTGGTTAGCATATAGTACAATAATGATTTCAGTAGATTCCAGTGATTCGTCCCCTACCTATAATGCCCAGTGCTCATCCCAACAAGTGCCCTCCTTAATGCCCCTTGCCCACTTAGCCCATCCCTCCCCCCCACAACCCCGCCGGTGACCCTCAGTTTGTTCTCTATATTTAAGAGTCTCTTATGTTTTGCCCCTCTCTCTGTTTTTATATTATTTTTGCTTCCCTTCCCTTATCAAACAATCACATTTCCAAGTGCACTATTTCAGCCTCGAAGGGAATCCAGGATACCCATCTTTAGAGATCTCATGGGAAGATTTAGAATATACGGTGCAGGCGACGAATGCCCAAAAATTTGAATTATTTGCATGTTGCAACTTGTGTGGTGAGAGCCCACGCACGGTGGTCATTCAGCCGGGAGAGCCAGAGGTGCAGCAGAGGGGGTCACATCCTAGGGAGCAGCTCCCTAGGGGACCACTGCCAGATATTTGCACGCACCAGACGGGCAGGGTTTCTTTCTCAGAAGCATACACATTTGTTGTTGGAGGAAACAGCACGTGGCAGGCTTTGGGTGTAAGGGAAGCAAGAGAGAATGTTGAATACATGAATACTTGAGCTAAAGTAGCTAAACAGAAGGCAGGGGAGACCAGCGCTCGTCTCTCCTGGCACCTGTTTTTGCCGTTAAAATAACCGCCATAAACTCTTACTCGTTTGTGGGTGACGGAGGACAATTGCAAGGATGGGGGGCAGCAAACCTCTCTCCACACCACTCCATCACTGGCAGTTGCGAGGGTGAGGAGGGGTGGCTGGAGGGTCTGAGTCTCCTCTATCAAAGCAACACGCTTATTACATGTTGGTCCAGGCGACAAGGATTTCAGCTTTCAGATGCTCGTGTTTCAAGAGGAATCGTGTCCCTGCAAATTTTCTGGCTGATGAATTTATCACACCTACCACTACAAAATACTGAATTCTTTTTTTTTTAATGTCTATTAATTTTGAGACAGAGAGAGAGACAGCACGAGTGGAGGAGGGGCAGTGAGAGAGGGAGAGAGAGAAAAGAATCCCAAGCAGGCTCCGTGCTGACAGCGCAGAGCCTGATGCAGGGCTCAGTCTCACGAACCGTGAGATCATGACCGGAGCCAAGGTCAAGAGTTGGCCGATTAACCGACTGAGCCACCCGGGGGCCCCTGAATTCTTGTTTATCCAGTTTCCAACATTTACTGGAGAGCTACCATATTTCTGGTACTGTGTTTGCTGTGTAGGATACAAAATGAATTGAAGCAAAATCCTAATTCTTAAGGGGCTCGTAAACCGTGGTGGAAACATACATATTCATCCATTCGTATGACAGTAAATTTACCGAGTGGCTACTCTCTGCTAGACACCGGGAGTGCAGAGATTATGAGGCAGTAAACCTCACATACTAATCGTAGACTTTCTTGATGTTTTAGAGGTAACGTAGCAGAGGGCATAGGTTCGAGTCCCCTCTGCTGCTTTTTTGTTGCGTGACATTGGGCAAGTCACTTAACCTCGCCCATTCTTGGTTAACTTTTCTGTAAAGTGAGAAAAATAATAGCGCTTCATTTATGAGTTGTTTTGAGAGTTTAATGGAGTAACACATATATAAAAATGTTACTATGCGTTCTTCATTGTAAGGATAATGGACAAATTATTATTACTAAATGGAAGATTTGGATAGTACAGAACTGGGCATTGGGAACAGCTTTCCGGAGATGCCTTGGAATTTGGGTCCTCGTGGAGGAGTTGGAGATGGCTAGTCACTCAGTGAGCATTCCTGGAGCGCGTTACAGCGAGAGATGCAAGAAGCCAGATTCATGTGATTAAAGACGTAACTCCATCCTCCTCCCCACCAATTGCTCATGGTGGGGAAGTGGGCAGAAAAGTGAGCCTGCGATGATATCACTGCATGACAAATGCTGTGGATATGCCAGGGTGTTTTGGGAATTTGGAAGAGGGTCACCTACTTAGGTGGGGTGGGTGTTGTTGGTGGGAGTGAGGTATTAAGAAATGACTTTCTGGGGCGCCTGGGTGGCGCAGTCGGTTAAGCGTCCGACTTCAGCCAGGTCACGATCTCGCGGTCCGTGAGTTCGAGCCCCGCGTCGGGCTCTGGGCTGATGGCTCGGAGCCTGGAGCCTGTTTCCGATGCTGTGGCTCCCTCTCTCTCTGCCCCTCCCCCGTTCATGCTCTGTTTCTCTCTGTCCCAAAAAAAAAAAAAAAACGTTGAAAAAAAAAAAAAGAAATGACTTTCTGGAGAGATGACATTTGAACTGTATCTCAAAAGGGCTATAGGCACCCGATGGTTTGATTTTAGGAAGATCACCATGGTAGCAACATCGAGTATGTACTGGAGTGGAGGGTGATGCGGGTAGGAGGTTGTCGCTGTTATCTTAGTAAGAAATGACATCAGTCAAAAACTCAGGTATTAGTCGGGGACAGAGAGGCGGGGACACTAGAGATTTAGAAAGATCCACGGATAGATTTGAAGAGTGATCATACGTGGTAGTCAAGGAAAGGAGTGAGAAGTCTACAGGGTCCCGGGGTTTTTGACTTGGGCGGCTGACTGAAAATGGCCATTCCCCTAAATGGGAAATACCTGGCGAGAAGTAAGGATGCTGGGGAATGAGGATAATAGGCTGAAGTCTGAAAAAGTGGAAACTGAGACTGATGCCCTGGTGGTAAGCCGAAGGAGATGTCTGGTAGGCAGTGGATAGACAGGTTTGGAGCTCAGCAGCGAGATCTGGGTGGGAGATCTAGATTTTTTCCCCCCCCCCGCATTGTTAGCATGTAAATGGGAGCTCACTTTAGTTTTAGTGACGCTATTCAGGGAAAATTTATAAAGTGAGAAGAGCAGAGGCCTGAAGATGTAACCCTGGAAACAGGCCAGGAAGAGAAAGAGGAGTCTTCCCCCCAAAGAGGTGGAGACGAAACAGCTGGAAAAGTCGAGAAAAGCAAAGAGGAGGAAGAAGTTAGGTCATGAGAACCGGAGGAAAACAGTGTTTCAGGAAAAGGAAGTCCTCAACCGTGAAGTACCACAAGGACACAAGAGGCGGCTTTTGTGGTGAGGAGACCCCTGCCCTCCTGGTGAGCCAGGGAAGCGGTGACTGGGGGACATAATTCGGGCAGAGAAAATAAGTAGTACAAACATGTGGCAACAGAGGAGTTCCATGTGTCTGGAACCATGGGCAGAGTAGGGAAAATTAGGTCATGAGGCTGGTTGGCTTTCACTGGCTGCCCAAGAAGCCACCAGCGTGCTCTAAAGTTGGGCGTTATTCTGTAGGTAATAGGGAATGAATACATAGGCCAACTTATGAGTGTATTTTTAATAAGTCATTTTTTTAAAGGTTGTTTTTAAAATTTATTTATTTTGAGAGAGAGAGAGAGAGAGCGCTCAAGTGGGAAAGGGGCAGAGAGAAAAGAGAGAGACAGAATCCCAAGCAAGCTCCATGCTGTCAGTGCTGAGCTGGAATGGGGGCTTGATCTCATGACCCACAAACTGTGAGATCATGACCTGAGCCGAAACCAAGAATCTGTTGCTTAACCGACGGAGGCACCCAGGCGCCCCAGTAAGTCATTTTTAAAAACTGAGGTAGGGGTACCTGGGTGGCTCAGTCGGTTAAGCGACCGACTCTTGATCTCGGCTCAGGTCATGATCTCAAGGTTTGTGAGTTCGAGCCCCTACACAGGGCTCTGACAGCACAGAGCCTGCTTGGAATTCTCTCTCATTCCCTCTCTCTCTCTCTGTCTCTCCCCTGCTCTCGCGTGTGCTCTCTCTCAAAATAACTAAATAAACTTAAAATAACTAAATAAACTAAAAAAAAAACCTGAGGTAAAACTTACATGCAGTGAAATGCATAGATCTTGGGGATTCAATTCAAGGAGCTTTGACAAGTGTGAAACCTTGTGTAACCAGCACCCTAATCAAGATAAAATACTTCCATCACCTTAGAAAGTTCCCTTGTGTCCTGTTTTAATCTCCACTCCCTACAGGTAATTACCATTCTCATTTCTACCCAAAAGATTACTTTTGTCTATTCTTGAATTTCATATACCTGGAATCAGACCGTATGTAAACTTTATTCTCTGGCTTCTTTTGTTCAGCATGAGGGTTTTGAGATTTATCCATGTTGTTGCACGGATTCGTAATTCATTCTGTATTGCTGAGTAGCATTATTATATGAGTAGGTCACAGTTTGTTCATCTATTCTTCCATCGATGGACATTTAGGTTGTAATAAACATTTGGTAATGACTAAGGTTGGCAAAAATGTTCATGCACAAGCATTTTTGTTGGGGTATGTTTTCATTGACTTCAGGCAAATATCTAGGGGTGCAATGGCCGAGTCATCAAGGAGGTACATTTTAACTTCATTAGAAATGGCTTTCCAAAGTGATTGTCCCATTTACACGCCCACCAGTCATGTATGGGAGTTCCAATTGTTCCACGTCCTTGGCTCTTTTCCGCCTTTAAAATTTAGCCATCCTGATGGGTATGAAGTGGTATCTCTTTGGTGGTCTAATTTGAATTTCTTTAGCAGCCAATATTGAACACCTTTTCAGAGGTCTACATTTGCGGTTAAGTGTCTGCTCAAGAGTTTTGCTCATTTTTGTTTGCTAGGTATATGAAAAATGTAGATTGAGGAAAATTGATATTTACTGGCATGTGATATGTTGAAGGCAATTGATATTTACTGACACATTCTTAGTGGGTTTACAACAGAACCATTTATGCATTCTATTAACGGAAAACTGAATGAGTCTGAAATACAGAAAAAATCTTGCATATAGGATGTCCGGTAACTTCAAATTATAGAAAATCAGAAATGTAAAAATAACTTAAAATTATATACAAAAAACCTAACTTCAAATAACTTTATACCTCATCAATTATGTTTAATACACGTCAAGCTCTTTGAAGATGGGCTTGTGTCCTCCCCCATTGACTGCCAGAGAGATCTTTATGGTTAGAAGGCAAAGAAAACCCATGTGATAGATCGTTTGCCTAGGATTAAGCCAGGAACCAAACCAGTAAGGTACATGCTAAGGTGCGGTTTTCTGTTTTTGCGGGTGGCTCTAGATGCACAGAAAATACACAGATGGGCAATTTTTGAGATCGCTCGTTGGAGCACAAGCACTATGTGGAAACATCTGCATGTTACATCAGCTTGGGCATTTACCGCAAAGGCTGGCGTTGGCATCGTTTTCTGCCCTGTCCCTAACACATAGCTGTAGTACTTTTCAGGGCCTCTGAGTCATTCTCAGTTTTCATTGTATGGCTTTTTGGTTTGGTTTGTTTTTTTGCAGGTGTCCGGAACCCATTTCGGACCCACTGAGACCCAGTCTCTTTGTGAGCGGTGTCAACCTGCGCCTTTTTGCAAACAACCTTCTAGGAGACTGAAGTACACCGAGGTGTGCTTCTGGCCCACAGTCGCAGGCACGCCTGCTTGATTTAGGGCTCTGGGGCAGGCCCATCTCCAATTAGGAATTGATGGAGTTGATGCCCTGACGACAGTGACGTTTAACGAGGGCTTTCTTTCCACTACAAAATAGTAAGGGAGGGGCGAGAGGGATCGGGTTGCAGGCGGTGCTGCTGGGGGGAGCCCCAGAGCGCGCAGGGCCGGACCTGGGCGGGCTGAGGGCCCCCTCCGGGCAGGCGTGAGCCCGGGCCAGCCGCGCACGCGCACGCACTCGCGCACGCCGGCCCCTCATTTGGGCGCCGGGTGTCGGCGGCGCGCGCGGGGGCAAATGGAGTGGGTGCTCGCGGAAGCGTTGCTGTCGCAGAGCCGGGACCCCCGGGTCCTGCTCGGAGCGCTGTGCCGCGGGGAGGCGTCCGCGGAGCGCGTGGAGACGCTGTGCTTTCTGCTGCAGCGACTCGAAGACGAGGAGGCGCGCGGCGGCGGCGGCGGCAGGGGCGCGGGCGCGCTCCCGGAGGCGGCGCGCGAGGTCGCCGCGGGGTACCTGGTGCCGCTGCTGCGGGGCCTGCGCGGGCGCCCCGCGGGCGGCTCGGACCCCGGCCCGCCGGCCCGCCACCGCCGGCGCGTGCTGAGGGCGGCGGGCGCCGCCTTGCGTTCGTGCGCCCGCCTCGCCGGGGGCTCGCAGCTGGCGGCCGCCCTGGCCGAGGAGGCGCTGCGCGACCTGCTCGCTGCGGGGCCCGCGCCCGGCGCCGAGGCGGCCGTGGAGGTGCTGGCGGCCGTCGGGCCCTGCCTGCGGCCCCGCGAGGACGGGCCGCTGCTGGAGCGGGTGGCGCAGGCGGCCCTCGCCCTGGCGCTGGCCGCCGACGGGGACGGGGGCGAGGCCGGGCCCGCGGAGGACGCGGCGGCGCTGGCGGCCGGGCGGCTGCTGCCGGCGCTGGGCCAGTGCGGCGGGGCGGCGCTGCGGGCCGTGTGGGACGGGCTGGGCGCGGCCGGGGCGCCCCCGGGGCCGGGCCGCGTCGGGCCGCAGCTGCTGGTGCTGAGCGCCCTGGCCGAGAGGCTGCTGCCCGAGCCCGGCGCCGACCGCGACCCGCGCACGCGCGAGGAGGGCCCGGACGCGCGGCGCTGCTGGCGCTTCTGGAGGACGGTGCAGGCGGGGCTGGCCCAGGCCCAGGACGCCCTGACGCGCAAGCGAGCGCGCTACCTGCTGCAGAGGGCGGTGGAGGTGTCGGCGGAGCTGGGGGCCCGCTGCGCCTGCGGCCCCCAGGAAGGAAACGGTACTTGCCTCTTTGCCCCCGGCCCCACCCCGCTTGGCTTCCCGCTGGGGAGGCCTCCCGCTTCTGAAACCCAGCTCTCCGCCCTCCGTGCCTGATGTGCCTTCCCTTGACCTTAAAGCCCGGACACCTTGGGAGCCTCACCTCGAGAGGATGTGCTCCAAGTGTCACCAATCACTGCAGCTGAGAACAGTCAGCGTTTCTTAACCTTTCTGACCCAGAGCGGGGCGGAACCCTGCGTCCGTGGAATAATTAGGAACAGGACTGAGCCCATTCAGCATTTTACAGACCACATTTGCGCGATCTCGTGGTAGGTCCATCCTAACAGAAAGGAAGGGTTCGCTTCCATCAGACTGAAAGAAAAATTATTTCCCTGTCCTGACCAGTGCATTGAGGTTTGAGTGTTAGAATTCTGAACTCGAAATCGTCACACTCTTTGAAAGTTTCTCTTGGCAATTCTCTGTCTGGGAGTTACTGAAGTTTGTTAAATGTGTAGTCCTTAAGTCGACCTTTTGAGGGTATTTTTGCTGTTGATTTTAAGTAATTTTTTTTTTTAAACCTTTTGAGCCTGGGCTTCCTACAAGAGTAGTTGAAATAACCAGGACTCCCTTCCATTTGGTACTTACTGTTAATTGGTTTGTTCACTGAAATGTGTGGACATGCCCTTCGGTCATCTTTTTGAGCTCTCCAAGACCGAAAATAGATTGATTCGACATTGTCTCAGTAGATAGAAAATTTCTACTTTGTCAGCTATAGCTGCCTATTACTGGTAAAGGATTTTTGTTTGGTTGAAGTTGTGAGTAGATTTTCCTGTTTGTCTAAAACATTAGATAGTAAATATTTTGACAGTCCACGAATTGGTGATCATCTATTTAGAGTTTTCACTGGAGAGGACTTTTTAAAAAAAATATTTTATTTGTTTTTGAGAGAGAGCTCAAGGAGGGGCAGGGCAGAGAGAGAGGGAGACAGGAGCTGAAGCAGGATCCGAAGCAGGCTCTGTGCTGACAGCGAGCTCAATGTGGGGCTTAAAGTCACAAATGGTGAGATCGTAACCTGAGCTAAGTCAGATGCTCAGCCAACTGAGCCACTCAGATGCCCCTGGAGAAGACTTTAAAAATACCAAAATTAAAGCCATTGATTTTAAAGAATCATTCTGCAGAGTTTTAAAGATAAGCAATAGTTTTTCTGTGCTCTCCCACTTCTAGTTTCCATTTCAGAAAACAACGTCTTGTACCCTTTTAATGGATTATTTTGGTACTTACCTCTGTGTCTTCCAATGATCTGGGTAAAGCAACATCCATTGTCATAGTTACCCTTTGGTTAAATGTGAATTCAACATTATAAAGGTATGGCTGAAATTACTGTTCACAGGTGATCTATGTAGTAAGCTACGATTTTTTTTTTCCTTCTTGCATGTTTTTCCTGGAATTACGTCATTTAAAAATCTGGTTCTCTCTGTATCACTAATTCAGCCTCAGATTTTTAGCTAGTTGTCTCAGTTTTTATTGTATAAAATTTTCCTGATTTTTCTCTTAGATTTCTTTGACACTTTTTTTTTTTTAATGTTTATTCATTTTTGAGAGAGACAGAGACAGCGTGAGCGGGGCAGGGGTAGAGAGTGAGAGAGGGAGACAGCAACCAAAGCAGGCTCCAGGCTCTGAGCCATCAGCACAGAGCCCGATACTAGGCTTGAAGCAACGAACTGCAAGACCACGCTTAACTGACTGAGCCCCCCAGGCGCCCCTTGGATTTCTTGATCATTTCTTGATCATTTCTGTTAGATGCCTGTAGAAGTTCAGCCTGGTGCCCAGTTGCCATTCTTAATCTGCCTTCACCTGAGTCCTGTCTTGGAACTCTTGTTTCCTGGGGTTCTTACCTTCCCCTTTTTTGACTTACTTGTTTTGATGTACAGCATTTTCCAGAGATCGAAATTTTTTTTTTTTCCAACGTTTATTTATTTTTGGGACAGAGAGAGACAGAGCATGAACGGGGGAGGGGCAGAGAGAGAGGGAGACACAGAATCGGAAGCAGGCTCCAGGCTCCGAGCCATCAGCCCAGAGCCTGACGCGGGGCTCGAACTCACAGACCGCGAGATCGTGACCTGGCTGAAGTCGGGTGCTTAACCGACTGCGCCACCCAGGCGCCCCGAGATCGAAATTTTTAAGAGCATATCTGATGAATCCATCAAAGAACCCGTTGTTGTGTCTGATATGTTTTTATTTCCATCATTTCTATCTGACACTTCCGTTCACTGAGAATCCCCATCTGTTCATACATGCTCTCTGCCTTCTCCACTAGGTCCTTTAATATCTTCAACATACTCATCCTAGTCACGTGTGTATGCATGGGCCATTTCTAAGTTTGGTTTGGGTTTTTGTTTTATTTCTTGGCGGTGGGGTCACTCTCTTCAGTAGAGACTGAAGTAAATATTTATGCATAGAGAAGGCCGCTCTTCTGTTAGGCCATTAGTGCTGGGGGTTGAGTCACACTAGTGTGTATTTGGATCTTGTTGTTGTTGTGGTTGTGGATTATTGCTGGCTTATGTTCAGTGGGAAGTCGGGAGTACCCAGGGGTTCGGTCAGTGTACTTGTTTTTCTGAGGCCCTTGATGCTAACACCACAGCTGGGGTCCTTCCCTCAGGGTTAGACCGCTGATGTTTGTCCCTCGGTGCAAGGCTGGAGGTGGAGGGTGAAGAGGGGTGGGACTTTTCATATCTTCTGCGCCAGCCTCTTCTTAGGCCCCATGTGCCTGAACCTCAGGGTTCCAGCTTTCTATGCCATCTCTGCCCCCACCCCCGTGGCCAATAACCTCTGTCTCCTACCCTTTTTAGTCTGTGTGCTGCCGAAGCTAGCACATCTCTGCCTCCCGCTTAGTGGAGAGTTTAGAGTTCCCTTACCCTGTCCTTTGGTGGCTTCGTTCTGCTTGTATCTGCGGGAGGTCTTGGCTGCTGGTTTCCTGTCCTCTCCCAGCAGCGGACCTGCTGCCAGTCCCAGTGCAGGACTCTGGGCATGAGACGGTCTCCTCCTGTCGGTGCAGGTTTCTGTCCATCCTTCAGGGCGGCCAGCTTTTGCCTGGTATCAGGGCTGCGGCAGGCATGGGGACGTGCGAGGCTTTCCCCCAGGGGCAGACAGGTGTGGCCTCTGGTGTGAGGGGGGGTCCAGGGTGCAGACAGGCTTAAGCAGCTGACCACCGTCTTGTACCCTTGGAGGGCTAGGATGGGCTTCTCCAGTTAGTCTTGCTGCCCCTTCGAACCTGGGTGGGGCCTGCATGCTTGTGCTGCAAAGTCTCTTGCCTTTCCCACAGTCTTTCTCAGAACAGCTGGAGGAGGCCTAAGGGAACTGAGCTGGTGAATGGTTGTGGATTCCCTTTGCGGTTCTCCAGGTGCTAGGCTGTTAAACTAGCCCACACCTGGCCTTGAGAAACTCCCCAAACGTTCGTTGTTTCTTTGCCTCTCTATTTTTCAAGTTCCTTTATTTATTTTGAGAGAGAGAGAGAGAGAGAGAGAGAGAGAGAGAGAGGGAGAGAGAGAGAATCCCAAGCAGGCTCCGTGATGTCAGCGCAGAGTGGACGTGGGGCTTGATCCCACGAGCAGCGAGATCATGACCTGAGCCGAACTCAAGAGTTGGATCCTTAACTGACTGAGCCACTCAGGTGCCCCTCGTTGTTTTTTTTAAACTACTTTTTGGTGACCACCTCTTCCTGCACTTGGCCAGAGGTAGGTCAGTTTGCGTGTCCTGTCTGTTCTTGGAGAGACTTTCTGCCCTTTAGAGTCCAGATCACCGGGTTGCTTGACAGCCTTAGGTTTCAGGAGTTCAAGATTTTGTGTGTTGTCCAGCTTTTTCCCTTTGTCAGTGTGGCAGGAATGTTCTTCTGTGGCTTTCTATATCCTAAGTGAAAGCTAAGACCAAGCATGTCTAAATGCCTTTGTTTTCCCATCACATTTGATTTACGGTTTGGCCGGGGGTAGGATTCTAGCCTGGAAAACGTTTCCATTCAAAATTTTGAAGGCATTGATCTATTGTCTTCGAAGCTAGAGCTTTTGTTGTTGCTCTTGCGCAGTCTGAAACCATTCTGAATCATGTTTATTTATATGTGCTGTGTTTCTTCTGCGTGGAAGTAGGGACTGTGCCCCCATCATTCTGAAATTTCACAGTTTTGGCTTGGGTCAGTTTTCATCCCTGTGCTGGCCACTGGTGGACCTAGTCAATCTGGAAATCATGTTCTTCAGTTCTGAGAACTTCTGAATTACTTTATTTCCTTCCTTCCTTCCTTTCTCATTTCTGTTCTCATGTTGGATATTGAAGCTCCTGGACTGGTTAGCAAAGCATCTTCTCTCCTGTTTCCTATGATTTTGTCTCTTTGTTCTATTTCTTGCGTGACTCTCTCAGCATTATTTCCGGTCCTTTCTCTGCGCTTCTTGTTTGTTGCTGTCAAATTTTTATTCTCACGCGATCTTTCTTGTTCTTACAATGCACCCTTATTAATCGTATCCTTTTCTTATAGCAGCCTGAGGTTTATCTTGTTCCCCCTAGTTGTGTTTTCTCCAAATCTCCTGTTTGTTTGGTCTTGATCTTTAATGTGCACGTTCCCGCAGACATCTGGTGATCCTTAGATACCTGTTTCTATTTAAGAATAAGGAGCCAAAAACCAAGTTTAAGTCTCTAAGCACGTGAGCAGAGCCTGCATGAACTTCAGTGCAAGGTGATCTCCCATGACAGGTCTTTCCTCTTGCGCTGGCCAGATTCCACGGAGACCTTCTAGTCTGCTGCTGCATAGTGTAGTCCTGGTCAGCATTCTGGGACCCGAGGGGCTCATGTGGTAGAAGGGGCAGGTAGAGGGGGATCTCAGCACCCGGGTGCTTCCATGGTCACTTAATTCCCGGCTTCATACGGCACTCATTCCTGACCTCAGCAGAGTCCAATGCCTCTCCCTCCAGAGACCCACAGTTTTACCTTCTCCAGAGAATCACTTCCAGGCTTTTTCTGGCTCAGAGCACAGGAAGGGGCACCAAGGCTCTGTTACTTAAACACACTGAACACATCCTCTTTTAGTTTATCCTCGGTTTTTGCTTCTGCTTACAGAGTTCGCTTTTGCTGGCAATTCCTTAGGTCTGGGGAAATTTTTAAAGTAGAAATCAGTTTTTTTCTTGGCTTTCCCCGTGGGTACTTAATACTCACTTTTCTTGAGTCTGCTTAGTTTTTCTCTAATTTTTCAAACTAAGCTTCACTGCTGTTGTCTGCTTCCCTGTTTTCTCCACACTTCTGGGCTTTTGCCTCTGAAAAATCTTTGGCTGTTACAGCGAGGTTCTTAGGGAGAGAAAGCAGGGTTTATGACTCTTACCCAGAACTCCAAAACAGTAATCTTATTTAAAAGCAAAGGAAAGAAATAAAAAAACACAACTCCTTTTGAGATTCTTGTTAGCCCGAGCTTCCTCTCTGGGCTTTGATACAGTGGTACCCTGCATTATTAGAGGATACGGTATCTGGTAACAGTGGCATGATTTTAAAAATGACTGTCATTAAGAAACCTAAGAAATACGCAAAAGGAGGAATTAATTTTCCTTTTTAAACCACATCAGGCCCGAGTCTGTTTTGGTGGTCTGAGAAGAAAAAGGATGAACTTCTCAAGTTTTGGGAAAACTATATTTTAATTATGGAAACTCTAGAAGGAAATCAGGTGGGTGTTTTCATATTTTAACAAATCCTATGTAGATGCAGTTTTAATTTTTTTTTTTCAAATGTTTTGTAAAAGCAGTGCAAAAAAGACAAATTTGGATAAGGCATAATGGGATACAAGTGCCCTTTGTTCTCTGGCATAAATGCAATTTAAAACTGTTAACTCAGGAAATTAAAGCGTATTTTTAATCGACTTAAATTGTGACTCAGAGACTTTTAGCCTTGTTTATTCTTCCCTTGACATTTCCTTCTAAAGTGTTAGTTTTTACTTTCTCAGTGTTCTGAATAATCTCCAAAGAAATACACACTTAGGAAAATGTTACTTAAGGTGATTCTGAGATGAATTGTTGTTAAATAAATAATTGCCCTTTAATTTTGTAGGCCGGTCTCCCTTCCTTTCTTCCTTCCTTCCTTCTTTCTTGTTTTAGTTCTTATATCTGTGTGTACGTAGTCATGCAAGTGGAAACTTGAAAAGTCATTTTCAGTTAACTTTGAGTTAGTTTTTGTAGAGTCATGAAATTTTTAAGGTGAGAGGAATCTCTCAGAGAGGGAGAGATTGTGCATGTGTGTGGGAGGGGCAGAGAGAGAGAGAGAGAAAATCCCAAGCTGGCTCCGGGCTATCGGCATGGAGCCCCACGGGCCAATCCTGAACTGTGAGATCATGACCTGAGCCAAGATCAAGAGTTGGATACTTACCTGACCGAGCCACCCAGGCACCACTAAATTTCTAAATCCGAGGCATCTGGGTGGATCAGTTGTTTGAGCATCCAATTTCGGCTCAGGTCATCATCTCCTGGTTTGTGAGTTCGAGCCCCGCCTCAGGCTCGCTGCTCTTCAAGTGGAGCCTGCTTTGATTCAGATCCTCTGTCTCCCCCTCTCTCTGCTCCTCTCGCATTTGCTCGCACTTTCTCTCCCTCTCAAAAAAGAAATAAACGTTAAAAGAAAGCATTTCCAAATTCAAATAAACTTTTATGGTTTTCCTTAATCAGTATATACATAAGATCCCTATAATTTGTTTAGAAACTCTGATTTACCTACCGTAGGCTAAGTAGTTGAACACTGAACTCTGAACTGGCCCTACTTCTAAATGTATGGCCTTGAACAACTTGAGCGACTAGAGAGAATATTTTTTCCCTGTTTTGTAATCTGTTGGTATTACCAGCTCTGCCTGTTTCCCAGCACAGCTGAGGATTACATGACGTGGTTTATGATTCTCACTGTACAGATGTGACGGTCCTGTTACTCTATCCTAGGCTGTGGTCGTTAGCTTTGCCGCACTCGGTCTCCTACACCAGAATTCATATGATTTAACAACTGGAAGAATCTGGCACCTTCTGCATAGTTTTTCTATGGGGAAAAAAAACAGAAGGGCTACTCTTCTATAAACGGATGAAAAGCAGATTCATTTTCTTTTTTCAAGTTTACCTCGAAGTTTTCAAAGGTGAATTTTTATTTCATATGGTGTTTTGTTTTTGTTTTCAGATCCATGTTATAAAGCCAGTTTTACCAAAGCTCAACAGTCTGTTTGAATATGCGGTGTCCGAGGAAAATGGTAATGATTACTTTTATTTTGATTCTTGTGACATTTAGAGTTTCTTTTTTCCTCCTCGTTTGTATACCTGCTTCTTACTCATTACAGAGAGTTGGGGAAAACTTTAAAAGTGTAAGGAGGATGATGTGAATCTGCTGCCACCAAGAGAACGGCTGTTAACGTTCCAGACCCACGCCTCTGGACTGATTGATCATAACGTTTGTCTCACTTAGGCTTGTGTCCAGATGCGTTTACCTGTATCCGTAAATAGTTTTTGAGAACATAATTTTAAATGACTGCAGAGTTTTTTGTGAGTCGGAGGTATGGTTAACTCTGTAAACTTTTGGTGACGGCACACTTCAACCCTCACAGAAGGAGGAGAATAGCGTGTAAAATGAACCCCCTCGCCCAGCTTCGGACAGTGATCAACACGTGGCCAACCGGTGCCTCGTATCCTCTCTCAACCCGTCCTGCTGCTTCCCCACCAGGGACTGCGAAGCCACCCCAAGACAGCGTATCATGTTGTCTATAATTATTTCAGCGTATATCCTTAAAAGATAAGGGCTCTTCAGTAATGTTTTGATGTCGGTGTGGTCTACGTTTTTAATAATAGCTCCTTGGTATTCTATATTTTAACTGCTCTCCGTTCTTATTCTCCAGATCCGTTTCATTGTTTGTTGGTTCCTTTTTGGGGGGTTCAATTACTACTCTGTCACTTGGACTTCTTAGGAAGATTCCAAGACAGAATTTGGAAAACGGTTTTTTAAGCCCTTCCCTAGTACTGTATTTTGAGAGCCTTTTAGGAGACATAGAAGGAAGCGGAGCTTCCTGAAATTATTTTATGAAATGAAGTTTGAGTCAACAAAACCGCTAAATGCAGGCTGACAGTGGTTAGTATGCATGTGAATGATAAACTGTTACATTATCATGTTTACCCGTGAGAATTAACCTAGGTAAATGGGTTTTAGTGCCTTCTCTAGATAATTACAACTTTAATAGTTTGACCCCTTAGGAGTTGAGCTTTTATTCAGCCAAGCGCTGTAGTTGTTTTTGGATACACTGGGATTTTTCACAGAGCGAAAGAATCTGTAGTCACCTGGGGCTAGAATTTAATTGAATCCTGTTGTGACTTCCCTTATGCATTTACTATTAAAATGATTCTCTTATTACCATGTTTTGCCCACAGCTCTTGGCAAGCCAAATCAAATAGCAGTGACAGATTTTGAAAAATTACCATTGCCAAAGCATTGAACAAGCATCTTGGCGTAAATTACAAATAATGGACCAATTTATTTCTAGAATGCCATGAGTTAAAAATGCTGAATAATTTTTTTCCTAGAAGAATTAAAGAATATTTCAAAAGAGTTTTAAAAAAAAATCTCTAAGGTACATATTTATTCCATTTTTTTGTGTGTTTTTGCCCTCACTCATTTATATATTTAACAGAAATTCCTTAGTGTCCAGTATATGCTAAGTGCTAGGAAAAAAGCGGTGAGACAGATGTACTATTTTTGATTTAACTTTTGTCTCGTTTCCGTGAAAAAAAAGTCGCGCGATAAGTTCTGTAAAGGTACCAAACAAAGGACTGAAATGGAGTATATAGTGAGCGGGGCAGGGAAGGCCTACCTGAGAAAGGACGTCCAACTTCAGAGTTGAGGCGACACTGTGTACAGAGGTCCTGAGATGGGAACAGGAGAGAGCAGCAGAGAGAGAGAGAGAGAGAGTCCTAAGTAGGCTGCACACTCAGCACAGAGCCCAACACGGGCCTCGATCTCACGAACCGAGAGATAATGACCTGAACCAAAATCAAGAGTCGACTGAGTCACCCAGGTGCCCCGTTAAGATTTTATTCCACGTATGAGAAGCCACTCAAGGGTTTTAAGTGGAGGAGGGACAGTTTCAGGTTTCTGTGTGAAAAATGGACTGAAGTAGGGTGACAGGGATTGTTTGAAATGGCCCCAAATCTAAAGTCCCAACCCTGTGCGCCGTAGAGGTGGTAAAGTTGCCTGCGGTCTCTCTAAGTGAAACTATCTGATCATGGAACACTGAAGACTGAAGTCCTTTTGGTCACTCGGTGAGCACCCTTGGATATGATTTAAAAACTCAGTGCTGTAGTGTCCTAATGAAGTTAATGTATCTGTGTGTAAATGTGTTTATTTATGAATCTATAGTCTGTGTGGCACAACATAACGTGAGAATCAGCTGTCAACAACATCGGGTGTTTATTTCCACAGGAAATTGGCTCTTTCACCCATCCTGGCATATGTGTATTTATAAAAGAATGTTTGAAAGCGAAAATAAAATCCTGACCAAAGAAGGTGTTCTCCATTTTTTGGAGCTATATGAGACAAAGATTCTTCCGTTTTCGCCAGAATTTTCTGAGGTACTGACAGCTTCTCCCCACCACCCTGCCACCCCCCCCGCCCCTGTTCCCTTTGTCAAGAGATGAGAGGAAAAGGCATTTGTTGCATCATAAGTGATCTTCAAAAAATCTGTATATTGGGGCTCTCACATAGCAAGTAACACTTTATAGATTTGCATAACGATGCTGCTTCCACAGTTCTGAATATCTGAATTAGTGTTAGCTATTGTATTAAGCAGAGATCGCCTTTTGAGCTGTATTTATTAGCATCTATACGGCCATTGATCAGAAATCACACAAAGCGGAGACTGAGAATTATAGCCGTGATTTAAGTCTTACGGTGCCGGTGAGTCACGTGATCACTGGGAGCACAGTGATTTACCCCTTATTTAGAGACACCCTAGTAAACTTTCCTAACTGAGGACCTGCTGTCATGTTTTGAGATGTCTCATTTTCCACATTCTCCTGTCCTCCCTGCGCTTCCTAGACTCTTGCTTTTTTGGCCCTATGTCGGGTAATATTTTTGAAAATATAATTTTCCCCCCATTTTATTTTCCAGGCATAGGAGCCTAAATTTTCTCTTGAGTATCTTTTTTGTTTTTTTTCCTCTGTAACTGTGCTTATTTTCCATCGTGTATTTCTTCTTGGGGTTTGTTTCTTCCTTCCTGGCCCTATATGAACGCTCTTCCTAAGTTTTTATCAGGTGGGAAAATTCTGTATTTGTTGTGGCAATGGACTTAAGGGACCCTCCAAGGTTAGCATGGAATTAGCCTACAGGGTAAGAGATGAGCTTTGCATAGACCAGCTCGTCTGCATCGCTACTGGGATATGCAGTTAGGGCAAAGCTGACTTTTCAAAGTTGCAGCTGTAGCTTAACATTAATTACTTTTTTTCTTTTTTCTTTTTTTTTAGTTTATTATTGGACCATTAATGGATGCACTTTCAGAGAGCTCTCTATATAGCAGGTAAACAGGCAGTATGTAACCCAGCAGCAATGTGGGAATATGTACTTGATGTATAAATTTAACATGTTTGTGAAATAGGACCAGGCAGTTTAATGCATTTGGTACGTCTTACGTGTTGCTGAAGAGACATGAAACTTTTTCTTGTTACAACGTCCCTCTGTGTTTGTGGTTCTTCTTGCTCTCTTTCTATTACGTATCAAGTGTTCCTTCTTTTTCTCTTATTTCTTACCTTGAACCCTTCCACTCTTGGGCTTCTGGAAAGTATAGGTCACAGAGTTTATTTACTTTCTTCCCCTTGCTCTGTTTTCTGCCCTTTTGCAAATTATAGTGACTTTGGCTAACCAGCAGCTCTGTCTGCTGGGCGGACTTACCCATCTGCATCCTTTTCAGGGTCGGTCTGTCAGTCTGTCTGTCTGTCCACTTGCCTCTCCATCCACGTGAAAAGCCAGGAGTTCACAGCAGCACCTCCGATGCCAATCTGCTACCACAGGGCTCACTAACCTTGCCGTTTCCAAATCTGACAGCGGCTGCCATTGTCTAGAATATATCACTTCCTGCCCCCTCTCCACTTTGAAAAGTCAGACAGCGAAAAGTTTGTCATTGTGCGATGGCCTCAGTTTGTCAGCGTTATCTGTACTCTTGAATTATACCTTCAGAATTTCCCCTTGCTTTTGAACTTCGGTTGTCTTTCCAACATCGATGAAGTAAATTTATACTTGCAGGTCTTCTGTTCGGTGTACCTCTAAACAGAAAAACAAACAAACACCCGCTGCCAGTCTCTTTGAGATGTTTAAGTTAGTTTGTGCTGCTGTTAATATTTAATCCTATTTAATAAATATTGAAAGAACATAGCAATGCTTGATCTGCCAATTAGTGTTCAGATAACTCATTACTATTGAATAGTTCTGTGAAGCAATTAGATAGCTGGAGAGCAGTAAAACCTACTTGGTGCCTCTAAAGGAGCCGGCAGACACATTTATTATGAAATGCCTTCAGTTTTCGCCCACTCTAATGTGTTCAATTAACACATAATGTCCCTGGCGGAAGCATATGGCAGAAAAAAACCACGACTTCAGTAGACGCGAATAGTTAAATGCTCTTGCAGAAGTAACTAATTACCCATATATGTTTTTCTGGGAATGTTATTTCTTTTATTTAATACTTAAAGATTTGAATTCATTGGATTATACGTTGGAAACAATGAAGTATAATTGAAAATGATCAGTTTTAGACTTTTTAAAAACTGACGCTGTTTAGCAAGAGTCCTATATGCGTGTCAGGGAAATTATCGCAAAAAGGAAATTCGCGGCTACTTAGTATGTTACGTTATTAACCCATGTCCGTTTTCCTAGAAGACCCTGATGTTTCTGTAATCAGAAGGAGCTTCAAAATTTCACTGAAAAATAAAATGCAGGTTCAGAAAAAGATGTTTGTTGTTGAAAGACTTTAGAGCCATAGTTCATCTGGTTTCAGTATCCTTATTTGTAAATTGTAAATATTTGTTTCTTTCCCTCATTTGTTTATAGGTCCCCAGGCCAGCTGATAGGAACTGGTTCTCCATTGGGACTGAAATTACAGAAGTTTTTAGTCACTTATATTTCTCTTCTTCCAGAAGAAATAAAGAGTATGTGTTGGCAAAGAGTTTTTTAATTTATTAGCTTTAAGGCTTAAAAAATTTTTTTAGTATATTGGTGATAAGCACTATCCTATAACTATTATAATCAATATTATCAAAGTAATTTCCTTGTTTTGGAATTTACCTATTTTGTCAGAATTATACAGGTGTTTATTGTAATTGAGTGCACACTTTTGCCTTTATATATAATACGTAATTACTAGTATTGGCATGAGTAAAGTGGAAGTAATTAAAAAAATTTTTTTGTTTATATTTGAGAGAGGGACAGAGAGCAAGCATGAGTGGGGGAGGGGCAGACAGAGGGGGAAACAATCAGAAGCAGGCTCCAGGCTGTCAGCACAGAACTCGACACAGGTCCCAAACCTATGAACCGTGAGATCATGACCTGAGCCAAAGTTGGACGCTTAACCGACTGAGCCACCCCAGGCGCCCCAACATAGACGTAATTTTAGAATGGGTGCTGCAGTTGGCTGTCTTTTCTAGTTTTCTCTATTCGTTTTCTAAAAATCAGTAAAATTGTTTGAACAAAGAGAAACCTGGGTTTAGGAAAAAGTTGTAAACAGAATATCCATTGTGGCAAAACTGCCCGTCTATAGATATGAACTTAAAAGGTCACAGAAACATACAGTTGTTTTATGTAAGACCTTATATCTTAGAAATACCCGTTCACATTGGGGGTTTATTTTCCTTTCTGAGGAGTTAAGTTGATAAGGAAAGAACAAAACCAGTGTTCTATTGTTTGCTGAGCAGAAAGACTCAACTCTACTTCCTGGGTCCTTTTCACTCGTGGCTTTGTGGCTTGTAAAGTGAACCTGGGTATGAAATATATGCACGTTTCCTTTTGTATTTCATCTGCAAGTATAGCGAAACAAGTGACCAATGGTAATATCTACTTAAAAGGAGAAAAGGGAAAAGATGATCTGTATATCTCAACTTCAGATTTTTGGAAAATTGATTATTTTGATTGCTTTTGTAAAAAATCCGCTCCTGGAGAAGGTAACTCTCAGACGCTCTGTAGTTTGCCCGAAGTCAGCCATACGGAGATTACTGTGCCGACCACATTGGCACATCCCAGATCAGCGCCGAGCGAGGGAGGGGGTGGGGGTCAGCGCCCCCGGGGTTTCAGTGCCTGCTGTCTGTGGCCATAGCCAGCATGCAGAGGATACCTGTAAGCATGTCGAATGAATTTGAAATGGAATCGTGGCCATCGCCGTCTTCTGTGCTGTGAGTGACATGTTAGGCAAAAGGGGGAACTTAATTAGTCCCACAAGAGGGCAAGTAAAGTGTTTGTTTACTCAGGTTTTACTTGGTAGTTTTTTAGTCAACAATTTCCAGTGAGTATCTTAAATGTATCTAGTTTTGTGCTAGATACTTTGGAAGATACAAAATGCATGATATTTTATAAATAAGTAGTATAAAGTATTATTTTATGAGTAAAACATGAAACACAAGTTCCTTTCAGCAGCTTCCAAGGATTTCTTAAGTCATTCTATAGGGATGATCAGAGCAAACAGACATTTACGCTAATTGCATGACTTAAGGGTCCTTTAAGAAATCACATATTAGCAGAGAAGGCAGGACAGAGCACCTGATGTTTGTATCTCAAAATAGAAAAATAAACAGTGATTAGATCCATTCTTTTTTTTTTGAAAGCTATGAAATGTCTTTTTTTTTTTAATTTTTTTCTAATGTTTATTTATTTTTAAGAGGCAGACTGTGAGCAGAGGAGGGGCAGAGAGAGAGGGAGACACAGAATCCAAAGCAGGCTCCAGACCCTGAGCTGTCAGCACAGAGCCTGATGTGGGGCTGGGATGATGACCTGAGCCGAAGTCAGGTGCTTAACCGACTGAGCCACCCAGGCGCCCTGATTAGACCCATTCTTACCCTGTTTTTCTTTAATATCTCCAACAGAAGAATGGCTTTTAACAGTAAAAAGTTGATCTTTTACCTTAAGCTTTTTTTTTTTTTTTTTTTTTACTATAGCTGCATGGTTATCAGAATCTTTACAATAGAGTAGAATACTTAGAGGAATGTAATTTAAAATGACATTGATTTTTTCCAACAGGTTTGTTGAGCTAAAATTCACATACCATAAAACCCTTTTAAAGTGTTCAATTCATTTGTTTTTTAGTACATTCACAAAGTTGTACAACCATTACTTCTAATTCCAGAATATTTTCATCACCCCCCAAAAGAAACTCTATGCCCATCATCAATCAGTTTCCACTAATCTCCTTTCAGTTCCTGTCAGCCACTAATCTCCTTTCTCAACAGGTTTGCCGATTCTAGACATTTCATATACATGGAATCATACAGTATGTGGCCTTTTATTTTATGTCTGGCTTCTTTCATTTAGCATAATGTTTTTAGATTAATCCATGATGGGTCATCCAATAATGACCCATGTATCAATATTTCATTCTTTTTTTGTGACTGAATAATACTGTACTGTATAGATATCTCACATTTTATTTATCCTTTTATCAGTTGGTAGACATCTGGATTGGTTCCACTTTTGCTTTTTAAGTTTACTTATTTATTTTTGAGAAGGCGAGTGAGCACAAGCAGGGCAGGGGCACAGAGAGAGGGAGAAAGAGAATCCCAGGCAGGCTCCACGCTGTCAGCACAGAGGCCCCACTCAGTATCGAACTCATGAACCCTGAGATCATGACCTGAGCCGAGATCGAGAGTCAGATGCTTAACGAACTAAGCCACCCGGGTGTCCTGGTTCCACTTTTGAATATTATGAATAACTCTCCTGTGCATATTCACATACACATTCTTGTATGAACGTATGCCTTCAGTTCTTTTGAGTAAATGCCCAGGAGAGGAATTGTTGGCTCCTCTGGTAATTCTCCGTTTAACTCATGGAAGAGCTACCCAACTTTTCCATACTGGCTGCACCGTTGTGCACTCCCACCAGCAGTGTGGGAGGGTTCCAATTTCTCTGTGTCTGTGTCAGCACTTGTTACTGTTTATCCTTTTGATTGTAGCCCTCCTCGTGGGTGTGAAGTTCTGTCTCATGGTTTTTGATGTGCATTTTCATACCTAATGACTGCTGACGTTGAGAAGCTTTCCAGGTGCTTATTGGCAACGGTGATATTTTACAACTTTTTCTTTCAGGCAGTTTCCTATTAAAGTGTATTCAGAAGATGTCAAGTAGACATTGGTGTGCCATTCCCATTTTGTTTCTGTCAAAGGCTTTGGCAAATGTCCCACGATGTAAGGCCCTGGGTATCGAAGCTCTTCTTGCTTTCAGGTAATTTACTTCCTGCTCACATACGTTTGTGTGTTCACATATGGTTATCTGCCATAACTCTCCGTCAGTAAATGTTGTTTTCCCCTCTGCTTTCATCTATCGTGAGTGGTTTTGGTTAATGCTGGCCTTGGGACTTCTGAGCCCTTAATTTTTATATTAAGTAGTAAAAAAAAAATCTGTGTATGTGGTTGAGCTTACTTTGTTTTTATGAATTACTGATCATTGGATTTTGAATCCAATCGATCATTTGAATTACTGATTATTGGATTTTGATGATTTTGAAACAAGGCCAGTAAGGTTCTCTTAAATTACATTGATAATGTAGGAAACTAGAACTAAAATACTAGACGGTAATATTGATTGTAAAGTATTTCAAAAACCGTAAACTTCTTATTTTAAAAGTGTCATTTATAGTCTTTGAAAGAAGTATGTTTCATAGTAAATTGAGTTCTAGTAGAGACCTCATGGAAAATAATAGCCTTGAAGTTGCACTGACAGTGACTTTCTGCAACGGGAATCGTAGATACTAGAAATCAGCTTGTCAATATTTACGAGTTATCAGAATTGTCTTTGAGAACATGGAAATGCATTGTTTTTGTTTTTTGACGTCAGGGATGTTCTTCAGTGTACTATGATCACCCATCAGATTCTATTGAGAGGGGCGGCTCAGTGCTACCTTCTTCAGACAGCCATGAATTTGGTAGACGTGGTAAGTTTGTCTTCTTTACTCATGATATTTCAATTTACAAGTCTTTCTCCATGAGCAGGTGTGCAGAAAAGTGTCAACATAGCAGGCCTGTGGTGCTGTCATTAGAAAGCCCTGCTCATAAGGTCAGCCCGGCCCTCGCTCGTGGCTGGGAACTTGGATTTCAGGAGGTTTCCCCCTATCCTCACTAGTAAGAGCGATGTACTATGCCTCAGGTGTTTACACACACAGTCGTCTATACTGAACACCTCCTCCTTCTCGGAGTCTGGGATTTTGGTAGGTGCTCTGGAGAGATGGCTGTGTGATCAGCTCCCAGTAAAAACCCAGGGCCATAAGTCTCTTCCCTGGTAGACAACATTTCGCATGTTGTTACAGCTTGTTGCTGGAGGGATTAAACCTGTTTCGGGTGATTTCACTGGGGGGAGAGGGGTTTCCTCTTCACATCTTCCTGTAAATCCACCTTCAAGGAATGTAGAGTATCTTTGTTTTTTACAGAGCCACACCACTACGATTGCTAAAAATAAGGGTTAGCAAACTTTTCCTGTGAAGGGCCAGAAAAAGTCCCATTTTTTTAAGGTGCTGTGTGTATCTGTTACAACTTAAAAGCAGCCATAGACAGTTTATAAATAAAGGGACTCTGTACCACTAAAACTTTATTTACAAAACAGCTGCGAGTGGTTTTGCTGACTCCTGGCCTAGAGCAAGGTATCTTAATTCAAGATGTACAGTCTTAAGAGAATGAAAAGACTTAGGTGGTTTTCATGAGGCAGGGTGTCGTTTCATAAAGCAGGGCTTAGAAAAGGAAGCCTCACTTTTCGACTTAAGTAATTTCTTATAGAATGTTTTTGTTTTGCTTTTAGACTGTGACCATCTTGTCTTTAAGGTAGTAGCCTTGACTGTAAGGAAAATAGATGTATAAAATAATCATTGACTTTAAGTAATGATGTAACGTTTGTAGTCAGTATCTTCATTTCTAAGGTTGAGTATTTTCTTTTTAAAAAAATAGCTTTCTTTTGATTTAGCCAGTAATATTCTACTTTAAATAGTATGCTTTGCTTTTACAGTGATTTCATTTTATTTGCTTAAAAATTTTTAAATGAGTGATTTTTTTTTTTTAACTGCCCTGACACCTTCTCCCCGACCCCCCACCATCTTATAGGAGAAGGTGTCACTCTCTGATATTTCAACTTTTCTCATGTGTCTGAGACAAGAGGAGTCCTTAGGACGAGGAACCTCATTGTGGACAGAGGTGAGATTGAAAATAATTTAATGATAAGGTCTTTGAAATGTTATAAAAATTTTATTCTAATTCACTACTAGTCTCTTATGTAACATACAGTGATGGCTTTGTTATCTACCAATAGAGGTTTTCTTTTTCTTTTTTTTAATGTTTTTTTTTTTGAGAGAGATAGAGTCCGAGTGGGGCAGGGTAGAGAGAGAAGGAGACACAGAATCTGAAGCAGGTTCCAGGCTCTGAGCTGTCAGCACAGAGCCTGACGTGGGGCCCAAACCCACGGACTGTGAGATCATGACCTGAGCTGAAATCGGTTGCTCAATTGACTGAGCCACCCAGGCGCCCCTACCAACAGAGCTTTTAAAATATTGTCTATTTGCTTTGAATGGACCTAACAGTGCAGCTAGGATTCTTATGGGGAGACAGGAGAATGTTGGGGATAGAGACAGACTTACTTAGAAGAGAAGGTAGGGCTCGTGGGCAGATCTTGAGTCTGGATGAGATGTATCAGGAGTCACGATAACTCAAAAACAGGAACACAGACCTCCTCTTTTGCTTTTTGTTCTGTTTGTTAATGGCAGTTCCATCTACCCATTTGCCCAAGTCTCGCATTTTGGTAATTCCTGATTCTTCCTGACTTTATGCATCGAACCCACCATGAAATCCTCAGTGCCTTTCCTTTTCTGCCACCCTTGCTCTTGTGGAGACCCTTAACTAGTACTGCCTCACCTGCGACAGCCTTGGCAGCCTCGGGGTGCCACTGTGGCCTCACGGTGCTCCTTTTGTCCGTGCGGTCTTCATTGGTCTGCTTCCTCCTCTTTGTTTTGTCTGAAACCATGGGACTCCATCCACACTACTCACGTCAGCTCATATGATGGGTCTAGCTGGTTGAATTCTAATCTTATACAGTTCTACAGTTTTTGAGGACAGGGAGCTTTTTAAGAAAAGATTTATATTTCTCCCAATTACTGATTACTGAGATTACCGAGGGCAGGGATGTGATTAATTTATTTTAGAAAGCAAGTTTGTCTATGTATGCTCAGAAACAAGAGAAATCAACTTGAGCCATGCTAAAATAATTTAGGTGTGAAATCATGAGGGCACAGAGTAGGGTAATGGAATGAAGAAGGAGGAGAAAATCAGGGCCTTTAAAAATTAGAATTTCATCGTATTTTCTTGATAACACTGCATCTCATTAGGTGGAATCTGAAAAATACAGAAGCATATAAAGAAAATAAAAATAACCTGTAATGCCTGCAACCAAATTAAATCCATAATTTTTGCCTTAATTATTAATGTTTTCAGTATATGTATTCTCAGTCTTGCTTTCTCACCTCATATACATATAATAACATAGTAGGGGCGCCTGAGTGGTTCAGTCAGTTAAGCGTCCGTCTTGATCCCAGTGTTGTGAGTTCAAGCCCTCGCGCTGGGTCCCATGCTGGGCATGGAGCCTACTTAAAAATAAAATAAGATAAAATAAATATTAATATGTGTGATTTTCTAAACAAAGTTACAATTATGCTGTTCCGAATTTTATTTTTCATCTTCACGTACATTTGAGCATTTTAACATGTTGCTAAATAATCTTCCACCATGTGATATTTAAAATTTCAGGTGATTAAATCTTTTAGAATTTATTGAATCAGTTCTTTTTGTTGGACTTCTGTGTCAGATCTTATCATTTCATCTAGAAGTATGTGCTGCTAAAAGATAAAGACTTTAAAAGGGGCTAAATAGGGGCACCTCGATGGCTCAGTCGGTTAAGCATCCAACTTTGGCTCAGGTCATGATGTCGTGGTTCATGGGTTCGAGCCCCGTGTCAGGCTCTGTGCTGACAGCTCAGAACCTGGATCCTGCTTTGGATTCTGTGTTTCCCTCTCTCTCTGTCCCTACTTGACTCACACCCTGTTTCTCTCTCTCTCTCTCTCTCTCAAAAAATGAATAAATCATTAAAAACATTTTTTTAAAAAGGGCTGAAATAGGCTCTTATCATACCTAAAAATGTTCATGATAATTTCTTGATTTCAAATATTCAGTGTTTAAATTTCTCCAGATGCCCAGTAAGTGTGTTTGTACTTTGCTTTTTGTTTGTTCAAATATTCAGCTTTGTTCAAGCATTCAAATGAGGTCCCTTCATGGCATTGATGTATACAGTTTGTAAATTGTGGTGAATCCATCTGAAATTTATCTTGGGACACGGTATGAGTGGTGAGGTTTCAGTGAGAAAATGCGTATGAAAGTGTTTCAGACTATGCTT
This sequence comes from Puma concolor, assembly GCF_028749965.1. Taxonomy (NCBI): domain Eukaryota; kingdom Metazoa; phylum Chordata; class Mammalia; order Carnivora; family Felidae; genus Puma; species Puma concolor. The sequence continues at coordinate 14,105,057 of NC_141677.1, forward strand.
GATCCACACTAAGTCTGACACACTCTACCATTTTTGTCCTTTCCCCTCTGACCAGCCGGATGCTTGTTTTATTTGTCAGCAAGGAGCCCCCCTTAGATTTCTTAATTAGTTCCACTTATTTTCTCCATTCTCTGAGTCATTCCTATGTCTTCATCTTTTTCCTTCTTTTTAACTTTCTTTTGGTCTGTTTGCTTATCCCTTAATATCTTGGTTTACTGAAGACTATCGTGTGCACACTTTGCACACAGTGGACTCCGTGCTAAGTTTTGGAAATTCGTGGTCAGCAAGATACACGTGGCCGCTGTCCTCACAAAGCTTACAGGCTGGTGGTTTATCTGAACCCAAACTTTAATTCTTTCTGTTTAAAAATAGAAGCAAATATGTATATATGTACCTTAGCTTAGTTCTGGCTATAGTGCATATGGGGTAGTGTCCTCATTGCAGTAGCAATCTCTATTATGTTAAATCATGTAAAATCATTGATGTTCGGTCAGTTTTAACCTGTGGAAATGGCATTTCCCTATAGCTCAACCTAAGTAATTTTTAAAATTCAAGGGCAGTATTAGGTTCACAGAGAAACTGAACAGAAGGTGCAGAGAGGTCCCCCCACCTCCTCACCAGTCCCCTCCTCCTCCCTCTCTATTATTAACATCTTGCGTTAATGGGATATATTTGTTATGATTGATGAGCCAGTATTGATACATGATTATTAACTAATGTCCATAGTTTACATTGGGGTTCACTCTTTGTTTTGTATATTTCATGGACTTTGGTAAGTGTGTAATGACACAAATACCATTACCCTATCACACCGATGAGTCTCACTGCCCTAAAAATCCCCTGTGCTCCACCTGCTTGTCCCTTTCTTCTCTCCCCCCAGCCCCAAACCCTGGGCAACCACTGATACTTTCTCTGCATCCATCGTTCTGCCTTTTCCGGAATGTCCTCTAACTGGAATCCTATGCTGTGAAGCCTTTTCCGATTAGCGTCTTTCACTAAGAAATATGCATGTCTTTTCATGGCTTGATAGCTCACATCTTCCTATCACTGAATAACATTCCATTGTCTGATATGCCACTGCTCATTCATTCATTCACCTCCCGAAAGACACCTCGGTTGTTTTTAAATTCTGGCAATTATGAATAAAGCTGCTCTAAACCTTAACATACAGGTTTTTATATGGACATAACGTTTTAACTCATTTGAGTGCTGTGGATTTCAGTTGTTGTGGATTACGTTAAGAGAATGTTCAGTTTTTTAAGGAGAGCCCAAATTGTCTTCCAAAGTGGCCGTACCATTTTGCATTCCCACGAGCGGCGAAGGAGACTTCTGTTGCCCTACATCCTTATCGGCGTTTGGTGTTGTCAGTGGTTTGAACGTTAGCCATTCTGTGAGGCGTGTGGTGGTATCTTGTTTTTTTAATTTGCAGTTCTCTAGTGATGTGATGCTGAACGTCTTTTCATATGCTGTTTGCTCTTTGTGTATCTTCTTTGATGAGGCGTTTGTTCAGATCTCTGCCTATTTGTAAAAATCGGGTTATTTGTTTTCGTAACGGTAAGTTCTTTGTGTATTTTGGATACCAATCCTTTACCAGAAATGTGTCTCTTGCAAATAGTTTCCTCCCAGTCTGTGGCATCTTCTGGTTTCCTTGACAGTATCCAAATAAACGTTTGAGACTTGTATTTTAATGGGAAATCAAGGGAACCTGTCTCCCAGAGACTGCTAGGTAGATGCCATTTTAAATCATAATTCTGACATGAAAACTCTTTGAAGAAGACAACATTCTGAGTCTTGTGACAGATTTGATGGAAGGAAGAAGCAGATATGAATTTGAGTTTACTTGTCTGTCGGTTATTTTGTCATAGTAGGATGCCGCTTGTGGGAAATGCAAGATTTGGAAAACCTCACACGTTTTACAGCAGTAATTAAGAAACGTAGCCTGACCAGTGTGAGAGGAATATAGAGAAAAAGTATATTCTGTTGGGAGATCAGTATCCTTGTTGGCCTCCCTGTCAGATTTTACAGTTCTCTGACTTGATAATAAAGACCTACACATTGGTGTTTCTGAACTCATTCATTGGCACCTATGGGATGTTGGTTTTAGTCTTGACTGATTCATTCATTCATGAAATTTGTCTTTGGTCAGGTGATGCATCACGGTCTCCTTGCATGTAATTTTGGATGACCTTAATACCGAGAAAATTCTTATTTTTTAGAAAGACTTATTTCATAATGATTGACTTCGTATTTAAATTCGTATGTTGTGGGGCACCTGGTTGGTTCAGTCGGTTAAGCGTCCGACTTTGGCTCAGGTCACGATCTCATGGTCCGAGAGTTTGGGCCCCGCATCGGGCTCTCTGCTGACAGCTCAGAGCCTGGAGCCCGTTTCAGATTCTGTGTCTCCCTCTCTCTCTGCCCCTCCCCTGTTCATGCTCTGTCTCTCTCTGTCTCAAAAATAAATAAACGTTAAAAAAAAAAAATTAAAAAAAAATTCGTAAGTTGAATGTGTACAGTAAGAGATGTGCTGTAAAAGGAAAACCTAGAACATAATTAGATTTCAAAACAGAATTCACAATTATGCGTGATCAAAGTTGAATTCTGTGACTTGTAGTTTTGTACATCTTCCAAAAGATGTAATGGGAAAGGACTAGTATTTCTCTTTTTAATTCATACATTTCAAAAGGTGCGTATGATAGAAAGTAGCCTTGTCAGGAAGGTGGGAACTTTAATTACAACTTAATACATTCTGCATTCTCTCAAACATATCTTTATTTTTGTATGTGAAGTTGGAATGAATTTTAAGGTTGTAATTTGTTTTACGTAATGTGTCACTTTTCACAAAGATGTTCTTTAGAAGACCCTATCAAAATGTGTACTATATATTAGGTACTTAAAAAATTTTTTTTTAAGTTTGTTTGTTTTGGGAGAGAGTGTGGGCATGCCTGTTGGCCTGTGAGCGTGGGAGGGGCAGAGGGAGAGAGAGAGAGAGAGAGAGAGAGAGAGAGAGAGAGAGAGAGAGAGAATGAGAATGAATCCCAAGTAGGCTCCATGGTGTCAGTGTAGAGCCCTATGCGAGGCTCGATCTTACAAGCCGTGAGATCATGACCCGAGCCAAGATCAAGAGTTGCACGCTTAATGCACCGAGCCACCCAGGTGCTGCCGTTCTTTAAAAATTCTTGCCTGTTAATGAAGTTTACGCACTCTCTGAGGGAGGTTGAAACACCCACATGTGTATATACACAGATACCTACATATATATACATATACACATTTTTTTTCTATCTGCACTATTATCTGTAGAACTCCATCATGACTAAATATTTTATTACTTTGTTGTGTTCAGTTATTTAAATTCAGTTTATTGTGGAAGAAAGAAAATTGGCTTAGGGCAATTAGAAACCCTTTGTTCAGGTAGGTTTTTAAAATAAAAACTATTTTTTCTTCCTAGCTCTGTGATTGGTTGCGTGTTAATGAAAACTGTTTCAGGAGAGCCTCAGATTGTAGTTGCGTTGGACTTCCTGAGATGTCCTCTCTAAATGCTTACGTGAAGAACCTAGTTCAAGAGTATATGAAGTCACCTGCTTTGGAAAGTAAGTCTGAAATCATTTATATGGATTGGTATCACCAAATTGTCTTCAAAGGACTTTTAACTAGTTTTTCAGATCAAGATACACGCTTAACGAAGAAATGCGTGATTTACTGGTATCCAACTCCTATTTTCAGCCAGATGTGAATAATGGAATGTAAAAATACGTTTCCTACTTGTACTTTATCTGTTCTAGGACTTGAGGTTTTCAAACTATTTTTGTATGTTTTAAGAAACTAGTAGGTTGCCAAAGTAGGAATTGGACACAAATTTATTCTATAATTACTGAATCTTCACAGGCTCCATACCGCCTATGTGTTTTTAGAGCCTCTGTAAGTGGAAATATTTGTAGATAAATATGGGTAGCTTTTATGTGTTTGTTTCCAAAACATCACATGTAATATGAACTGATTTTGAAAAGTAGTTTTAGAGAAAAGTTATGTTTGAAAGGGTGGTTTTGTTAGTTTTTTTCTTTTTACCAGATACTTAGCCGATATCAATTTTCCAACTTCTTTGGGGAAGTGTGTAAGACTACATAAGGGAAGAACTATTAGCAGATTCATTAATTAGGATTCTTCTTACATTTCTAATGCTGCTTCATTAAAGTCGTTAGGGGTAATTTGGGTAAATTACATCTTTGAATTTAACGTGTCTTAAATTTCCTAGCGTTGTCTCAGACTAAGTTGTGTTCATGTACTGATTTCTCTGATCATGGAATAGGTTTTAAACGATCAGATAATTATCCTTCCAAGTTCATCTCTTCTTCCTTCGTAGAATATTTCTCTTTTGTATTTTATTCTATGTCTAATAATTCTGTGCTGTTACTTGGAGGATTCTTTTGTTAGGCCTACAAAAGTAAATAAATTTTAGTTCCTACTAGAGTAAACACACGTTAAGCTCCCTGAAATATCTATAGAACTTGTTTTATAATTTAGAGTATATAACAGTGTCAGATCCGATTAGATACTCAAAATCGGATGAAACGCTATTTTTAGAATTTCTTTAATATTTCTAGAACTTAAAATATACTATTTAATATATAACATGCTATTTTAAGTTTTTAAAAAAATTAAAACTTGATTTCAAGTACAAAGGAAGCATTTGTGTTTGTTTTAATATTTTTGTTTGTTTGATTTTTAATGCCCTTGGCTAAGTGCCTTTATGAAGTTTAATTGACAGCTACTGGGCAATTCTGAGACCAAATGAATAAATTCCAAAGCAAACGATATTTATCTTGAGTTTCTGAACGTAAGATACATATAATATTCGCATTCGTTTTTATATAAAGACTGATTGGCCAAAACACTATTTTCAGTCAGGTTCTACATCTAAAGTAGCTTTTTCTTTGGCTTTTGGTATATAGTTAGTACAGGTAGCTTTCATACTATTGATTCAGCAAGCACATATCACGTGTTTTCTAAGTGCCAGGCATCGGAATTACAGAGATAAAAGCTGTATCCCTTGCCCTCAGAAGGAGCATCATCTAGCAAGGAAGTTGATAAGTAAGCAGATAATCCTAGCACAGTGCCTTGAAAGCCATAAGCACTGGGATGGGGAGCCTGTACGAGCAGTTGTCTGTTTAGAACAGGTAGAACAGCAGAGGTAGCGGGACGTCACCAGGTGAGCGACGTCTGACGTGTGAATAGAAATTAAGGTGAAAAGAGGGAAGGAGCATCCCACAAGGCTTGGATGAACTTGCGTCCGGGGAGCAGAAAGTAGGCAGGCCACTATCCATCTGTGTATTTGTATATCTGTGTATCTTTCATCTGTGTATTTATGACACGGAGCTCAAGAAAGAATGGTAAGAGGTAAGGATGGATATGAGGTACACACACACACACACGCACACGCACACGCACACACGCTGTGTTGTTCACACGATACCTAAGACAATAGGACAGAGCAACAACAAAAACCACACAGAACCAGCATCACCTACAAACAAACAAAAATGTCAAAGAACTTTCAGAAATTACAGGAAGTGCAACAGTTTGGAAATAGCACCAAAGGCTTGTCAGAACTTGGATGTGCTAAGATTAACCAGAATGTGAAATACATTTGAAGAAATTTATACTGAAATCAAGCGGTCCTCAGAAAGGATATTTGATAGGTGAAGATTTTGAGGTTAATGTGCCTACTTGAAATGTAACTAAGAAATGTAGAGCTATGGAATAACCCCAAAGTAGTATATTGCAGTTGTACAACAAATGATAAAAATAGCTTTGAGGTATAATTGATGTATGTTAAACTGCTCCTACGTAAGCTGTACGGTGTGATGGGTTTTGACCTATGTATATATGAAACCACCAGCATAGCAAGGTGTGACGAACATAACTGTCAGGCTCAAAAGTGTTTTCGCACTTCTACCTCTTTCTCCTCCAAGCACAGACGAGCCCTGATGTGCTCTCAAGACATCGGATTAGTTTGCATTTTCTAGAATTGCACTCCGTTTTTAAAATTCACGGTGGCAAGGTTTGACTGGTGATTCAGGGCTAAGTTGCCTTAAGGTGATTAATAATAGCCAGCGATTCTTTTGTTTCCTTAAAACCACTGTTGCCTCCACTTTTCTACCTCCAGGGAGAGAAAACGGAGCATAAATAGGAATTCTCTGCCAGTTGTTTGCAGAGTACGGTTTCCAGATCAGCCATGCCAACATCACCTGGAAACTGTTTCGAAATACAAATTCTCCAGCTCTATCCCAAACCTGTTGAATCAATCTCTGGGTAGGAGCTCACCCTCTGTATTAATAAAGTCTCCAGTTATTTTGAAGTTTGAGACCCACTGCACTGAAGCATGGATTTGCTTAGTATGGTGACAAAGTACTCAGGAAGCAACCTGCCGCAAAATTCCCTGCAAAGGTGTGCCTTCCTCTGGAGGAGTAAGGCGCCCAGTTATTACTGGCCTCGTACTGTGGCGTTCCTTGACAGCAGAAGGCATTAAATATCCACTAAACTTCTCATTTACAACCTTCCCTTTCCATATCCAAGGTGAAAAATTGCTCAAGATTTCAGACAGGATCTGTGCTTCTAGAACTGTGCTCTTGGTATTTTGCCGGAGGAAGTGAGAACTGTCAGGGTAGCCACTTTGAGGACCCAGCATGTGCTGTTCATACCAAAACGTGTCGTATTTACATCCAAAGGCTTCCTGCTCACATGCTGTGTAAATGGAGAAGATGCTTAAGGGCCACTGCGACTTGGAAAGGTTTCCTTCTTAAATAGCACCCCCACCCCTTCCGCCTCCTGTGAGGTCAAGGGTATCTGATTATATAAATGTTCTTCAAAATAGAGGGAACTAAAAAAAAACAAAAAGCATAGAGGGAACTGAAGAGCATATTGGCATTTGATTTCATCTTAGTCTGTGTTTATAAATGAATTTTCAGTGTAAATGTGGGATGTAAAGCATTAATGAGAAAAAATGTTGCAGAGAATAAGTTTGAATAACTCATCTTTACACTGATAAATGTGGCTTACTTAATTTTTCTAGATAGCACCAACATTGGGATTTTTTTTAATAAATATGAGCAGATTTTTTATTGACGGCAACTAAGTGCCATTTATAAGATTTTTTAAAATATCTAACAAAGTTTTTCCTTTTGTTGTATTTTTTAACTGAGTTCTCCTACATGCAAGCATGTTTTTACCGTTGTCCATCTTCTGTACTATTCCAATAAATTTGTATCAAAATAAATTATCCCCAAAATATATTAGAGTGTTTAAGAAAATGGTTTAAGTATTTAAACTCCTGGGCTGGAAAACTAGATCTCTTGCCAAAAATTTTCTTGGAAATTGAGGTGAAAAGTGTGACCTCACTATAGTAATACACCACGAATAAAGAAGAAATCTTCTCTTCATGCCTTATTTTAATTTAACTGGCTTTCAGAGATGGGAAATACTCATTTTATCTGTTAACCATGTTCTCTCTTCCAAAACTTATTCTAGAAACTTTGCATGTATTTTTATAATAAACCCAAGGAAAGTCTTATTTGTTAGCTTGATTTCATAGAAAGTGATCTAAACTTTTTTTTTTTTTAAAGTGTAGTTGACACACAGTGTTAGGTTAGTTTCAGCATAGACCTGAGTTTTCTGAGAGGATGAGCAGTTAGTTATTCCAGGGTCCCACAGCTAACGAGCACAGGACTCGGGTTCAGACGCACGTCTGAAGCTCCAGAGCCTTTGTGTCCATACCTATTCCATCCTCCTCCTGGTTGCATTTTAGGGAATTTTCTTCTCTCGACTGAAATACTAGAATTGTCTCTTAACCCATCCACTTGAATCTCCTCTTGCTTCCCCTACAGTCTGTCTCCCACATTGTGCCTGGAGAAATCTGTTCAAACTACTAATTTGGATCTACAGATGTTTCCTCCCTTTGTTTTATATGCCTTCACTTTAACCTCCAGTGGCTTCCCTTGCCTTTAGGGTCAAGACAGGAATTCTTTGCATGGCCTGCTCAGTCTTCTGGTCTCTTCCCTGGCTGTTTCTGCAACCTCATCTTTGGCACTCCTCGCACTTGTGAGTCCCTGCTACATGGGCGCCCCTCTATCTCCTGGAGCACGGCTTGCTTCAGAGGACCCTTGATGTGCTCTTCCTAACTTGGGAAGGCCTTGCATCCCTTCAACTACTGCACTCTTTCCCAGCCTTTGTGCTCAGCCTACTCGTTCTTCAGGGCACTTTCTCTTTACTGCCCAGAAAGAGGAGAGCATAGCCTCCTAGTGTGCACTTCCCTCGTGACATTTTATACCAGTCACTACAGTTGTCATTTTACATTTCATTGTTCTTTGACGAATGTTTTTCTCCTCTACTGCAACGTAAATTCCGTTAGCACAGGAGCCATTGTGTCTTCAGCACCTAGGTCAGCTCCTTTATCTGTGTCCTGCAGAAGGCATTGGTTTTGTTTTATTTATTTTTTAATGTTTATTTTTGAGAGAGAGAGAGAGAGAGACAGCATGAGCAGGAGAGGGGCAGAGAGAGAGAGAGGGAGACACAGAATCTGAAGCAGGCTCCAGGCTCTAAGCTGTCAGCACAGAGCCCGATGCAGGGCTCGAACACACGAACTGTGAGATCATGACCTGAGCTGAAGTGGGATGCTTAGCTCACTGAGCCACTCAGGTGCCCCTGTTTGTTTGTATTTAAACACGTATAACGATGAGCTATACTGTAAGGTGTTGTCCTGCATTTCATCTCAGCTCTTATAATCTGATATTGATAAGACATAATCATTTGGTTGTTTTGTTTTGAAACCTCATCTTTGAAGGATTTTGTTAACACTTTGCAAACCTTGACTATTATTATTCAAGCAGGAGAAAACTGCTTTATGCCTGACTGGTTTGAAGCCAAGCTTGTTGCAATGATGGTCTTGTTGGCTGTAGATGTGGAAGGAATGAAGTCTCAATACAGGTAAGTGTTTTCAAGCTAAAAAAAAAAAAAAAAAAAAAAAGGCTAATCAAATTTATGGTGCCTGTTCAGACTTTTCCACGATTATTTGTATGGAGTTGATCACAGGGTATTAAAAGAAGAAACTAGAGCATTGTCAGTACACTAAAGAAATGCCTAAAATTAACAATAAATTAATATGAATGGGCCTTATTAGGCTTTTAGGTTAGTAAGTTCAGCTGTTCGAGAAGGTCAGAAACACTATATACAGTAATCACAGTTTTATATAAGAATATTAGAACAGATTTTAAGATTCTCGCATATGATTGGGTAAAGAAATTTACTGGGTTGGTCAAACCCAACACATTTGTAAAACGTGTACTTTTTATTAATGTAATAAAGACAAGGCGATCTCATTTATATTTTGAAAATGTGCGCAGATCAGTTCTCACCAGATTATGATTGTTGCAGAAAGCAACTTCCACTTGCTCGTGTATTTGCATGATATGCAGTTAATTTGATTAACATCAAATCTCTTTTCTAGACAAAGCTTTAGTACTAAAGTTGGTTATGATGTTTTTTTTATAAATCCTTAATTCTTTGTATTTTTTGTTAACATCTCATTTCCTTGGCTAGCATATGTTTGTTTTGTTTTGTTTTTAAATTATTGTAGCAGGGTCTCAGCATTTTAATTTCCGAATGAATTGGGTATAGGATTCCCTTTATACTTGTGCTTGAAGTTGAGTGTGGAACGTTCTTCCCTGTGCTTTCTTTGTGAGTGCAATGCTGTACTCCCTGAGAAAGCACAGACTGGAGAGGTCAGCGAAGAGGCCGGAGGGAGAGATCAGTCCTAACAGGTGCTACGTGTCTGCATCATCTAGAAGACTAATTCTGTCTAACTGAATCCATTAGTTATATAACCAGTTCCACAAGTTATAGATGGAAACGAATTTCTTCATGGTTTTGAAATGCTTGATTTGGGCATGTCTTTTAATATCTAGTGAAAAGCGGAGAACACAGAATGTATTAAGGATATTCTTAGATCCTCTTCTGGAATCCCTTATGAAGTTGGGCACAAATGCCTACATGCCCTTGCTGAAAACTGACAGATGCCTGCAGTTGCTGGTGAAGTTATTGCACACTTGCATGTTGAAAGGTTCCAGTACCCAAGATGGTGAGGACAAATGGTTTCTGTTGGTGTCTTGCTTGGTATATTGTTGGTGTCTGGAATGAGAGGACATTCCTGACTCTTTGAAATAAGAGGATTACTTTATGCATTCAGCAGATATCGACTATTTCCCGGGGGTACTGGGGATCCAGCAGTGAAGGTACAAGCCCCCTGCCCTCATGGAGCTGACAACAAAGCCTTTACATATGTGCCAGTTACTGTTGATTTTACAGCTCGATCTTCTTTGCTTGTCTTTTTTTTTTTTTTCCCCATTTATGCTCAGTCATTGATTTCCAGGCCATGAAAATGATCCCTATTTCACATGTTACAGCAAGATCCCTTTCTCATGGCCACTATGATACATGTTGCAGAGATTAAGCTAAAGCGTGAGAATGGTAGTCATTTTATAAAGAGTTGTTTGCAAATACATTGGTCTCTAAGTACCTTTTTTTTTTTTTAATCTTTATTTTTCAGAGAGAGAGAGAGAGAGCACGAGCAGGGGCAGGGGGCAGAGAGAGAGAGGGAGACACAGAATCTGAAGCAGGCTCCAGGCTCTGAGCCGTCAGCACAGAGCCCAATGCAGGGCTTGAACCCATGAACCATGAAATCATGACCTGAGCCGAAGTCAGATGCTGAACTGACTGAGCCACCCAGGTGCCCCTCTAAGTACCTTTTTTTTTTTTTTTTAATTTTTTTTTTTAACATTTTGAGACAGAGAGAGAGAGCATGAATGGGGGAGGGTCAGAGAGAGGGAGACACAGAATCCGAAGAGGCTCCAGGCTCTGAGCTGTCAGCACAGAGCCCGGCGCGGGGCTCGAACTCACGGATGGCAAGATCACGACCTGAGCTGAAGTTGGCCGTTTAACCGACTGAGCCACCCAGGCGCCCCTCTAAGTACCTTTTAAGTAGAAAATAATTCATATGGAAAGTGTAGTGGTAATGGAAACGTTGAGTTCGTCTCTCCTTAAACAAAGATACATGCAGAACAGTAGCTGGAAACCACAGACACTAGAGACAAGAATATTCATGGATGAGCCTTGATTCCCAATCCGTTCTCACCAGTTTCACTTGGCATTTTAGAAATTTGCTGTGTGAAAATCCTAGAGAAGCGCTGCTGTGAGGCTAAGCCTGAGGAAAACACTGATGGGATTATATTTTAACGTGTGGCCTGTGAACTTTTAAAGCCAGTTTCCAAATTCTGATATTTTTGATACTGGCAGCAGAATCAGGTGCTGGACGCGTGTAATGGTAACTTTTTATAAGCTTTTCAACTCGCTAAGGCCATAAATTTGGGTTCCTTTGACATGTGTTGACTGTTTGTACTAAGCTCAGTGCTTTCAAGTGCAGGACTGGGTCATAGGCACCATTTGGAAAACTGTGGTATTTGACACACACACGAGTGTGTGATGTTATATGTAAGTTACGATGCCCGATAATCAAACACCTGTGAACTTACTACCCAAGCTAAGAACGATGTTACCTGTTACCCCCCAGTCCCCTCTGTTTGCCTCCTAATTTTGACTTTTGTCTTTATCACTTCCGTGCACTTTAAAAAATGGGTTTATTTCATGTGTAGGTATTCCTCAACAACGTACTGTCCAGTTTTCCTGCTTTTGAGCTTTACAGAAATGTCGCTTCACCGTAGGAAGTCTTCTGTAACTTTTCCCACTTCACGTGTTTCTAAGCTTCCTCCACATCCTTTGTTAGACTTCGTTACTTTCCCCGTCGTGTAATCTTTCGTATGATGGCACCGCTATTTATGCGCTTTCCTAGTGCTGGACGTTGGAGTGTGGCTATGACTGTCACATGTGTGCTGCCACCAACATGTGTCTTCATGTCTTGTGGGCCTGTGTGTGTCTCTCTCCAGCATTGTGTACTGGTTCCTAGGGTATGTGCACATTCAGCTTTATAAGGTCGTGAAAAGTGTCTTTCTTTCCAGCTTCGTGTCCCTAAATGCGTACACACTTTATATTCTTTCCCGCAGAATGTCAGTGTTCCTGTTGTACCTCAGGCATATCTCTCTTTACGTCACCAAGGAAGAGCTAGGGAAATACTGATTTTGATAGCCGTTGGCTTCCATTTGACTGGTAAACCATATCAAGCTTCGTTAACTGTAACTAGACCTTAATCCTGAAAGATTTCTTTTATGAAGGAAGAGGAAAATAGAAAAGAGCTATTTCCATTTTATAAATGAGGAAACAGTCTGGGAATTAATTACCAGTACCAGGGGCAGTGAAGAAATAAGGGTAAAGTCAGAAATACCCAGGTAGACTTACTGTGAGCTGCTGGGATTGAGGCTTGGCAGTATGCTCTTTGGGGCAACTTTGGCTGAATTGTGTTTTAAATCATTTATTTAAAGTTTGTTTATTTGTTTTGGAGAGAGAGAGCGAGCGCAAGTGGGGGAAAGGCAGAGAGAGAGGGAGAGAGAATCCCAAGCAGGCTCCTCAGTGTCAGTGTAGAGCCCAATGCGGGGCTCAATCTCATGACCCTGGGATCATGACCTGAGCTGAAATCAAGAATTGGACACCCAACTGACTGAGCACTGAGGTGCCCTGTGTTTAAAATTTTTTAAATTTGGGGCCCATGGGTGGCTCAGTCAGTTAAGCATCAAGTGGAAGCAAGTGGGAGAGGGGCAGAGAGAAGGAGACAGAATCCCACACAGGCTCCACGCTATCAGCACAGAGCCCGACGTGGGGCTCCAACTCAAAAACTGTGAGATCATGACCTGAGCCAAAATCCAAGAGTTGGACGCTTAACTAGCTGAGCCACCCAGGCGCCCCTGTTGATTTTTTTTTTTTTCCAATTTCCTTCCTGTTTTTTGTTTGCTTCTGTCTGCTTGCTTTTAGTTTATTTTGCCTATTTAAAAAAATTAAGGTGGAAGTTCAGGTTGTAGATTTTAGATCTTTTTGAAAATGACCTCTCATGCTATAATTTTTTTTTTAAGTTTTGTTTTAACTGCATCCCAAAACTTTTGGTGTGTTGTATTTCAGTGCAAAGTATTTTCTAACTTTTCTTGAGACTCTCTCTTTTACTCGTGAATCACTTAGAAATGTGTTTGGAGATTTTCTTATTATCTTTCTGTTATTTTTACTCTATTCTAGGCAGAGAGCATACTTTGTACACTTTTCAGTTTTTACAACTTCATTAAGGTTTGTTTTATGATCTAGGGTATGGTCTGTCTTAGCTACTGTTCCATGCGCACCTGGAAAAAATGTGTATTCTGCCGTTGGTGGGTGGGGTGTCCTATAAATGTCAGATCCAAGACTTATGTGGTGCATCTCAATTTTATATACTTGACGTGTCTGTTTCCTCTGTTACTGAGAGGGGAGTGCTGGAGTCCCCAGGTCCGAGTTTGAGTTTGCCTCTTTTCCTTTCTAGTTCTGTGGGTTTGGCGTCCTGTATTTTGCACTTCTGTTGTTAGGTGCCTATGTGTTCATGTTTAGAAGAGTGTGTTTTCTTGGTGAGTTGACTCTTTCCTCAATATGTAATATCCCTTTTTATCCCTGGTTATTTCCTCTACTCTGAAGTCTAGTTTGCCTGGTAGTGATATAACCACTCCTACTTCCTTCGGATTAGAATTTGCATAGTATTATTCCCTGGCTTTTTTACTTTTATTCTATTCACATCCTTAGATTTGAAGTGAATTTCTTACAGACAGCATATGTCATGATTTTTTGGCCATTCTGACACTGTCTTTTAGTTGGTGTAGACTATTCGCATTTAATGTAATTACATATATGTTTGGGTTTAGGTCTGTCATTTTATTTTTTGTGTTCTGTTTATTCCCATTTTTCATTTCCGTCTTTCCCTCTTTTGGCTTGTTTTGGGCAGTTTGAACATTACTTCATATTCCATTTTAATTTACCCATTGTGTTTTTTACTAAACATCTAAAGCTTTGTGTGTGTGTTTGTGTGTGATTGCTATAGGGATTACAGTGTGCATACCTAACAGTCTGTTTAGAATTAACGTTTTACTGCTTGAAATGAATGTGGAAACTTGACCACCTTCTGGACTCCCTTTGCCCCTTTCTCCCCCACGTATTCTAGTTGTCTTCTATCTGCATTTACTGAAAAATACCAGACAATGTTAGAATTTTTGCTTTTAACCATCAAAGAGATTTTAAAGATTTCAAGAGAGTAGCCTATTGTATTTACCTAGATGTTTGTGGTTTCTTTGGCTTTTCTTTCATCCCTGATGCCTCGTGTTTTCCTGGGGCATCATATACTTTGTGTTTGAAAAACAGCTTTTAGCATTTCTTTTGGAACAGGTTTGCTGCCAGTGAATTCTTAGTTTTTTTTCATCTGAGAGTGTCTTTATTTCACCTTTTGAGGAATATTTTACTGGATATAAAATTCTGGTTTGACGGGTCTTTTCTTTCAGCAATTTAAAAATACTGCATTTGCTTCTGGCTGCCATTAGAATTCTCTGGTAATTCCAAGTGTTCTTTGCGTAGGTAATAACACTGTTTTTCTCTGCTTTCAAGGTTGTTTCTTTGTCTTTAGTTTTCAGCTGTTTGGTTATACTCTATCATATTGCATATGATTTATTTTATTTTGTTGGTCTGTTTTCAAGTTCACAAACTCTTTTTTCTTGCATCTCCTTTCTGTTATTGTTCCCATCCAGTGAGTTTTTAAAATTACAGTAATTGTACTTTTCAACTACAAAATTCCTATTTGGTTTTTGTGTATATCTTATATTTCTTTGCTGAGACTTTCTATTTTCCCATATGTTTCCAGAGGGTGTATTGATTGATTGTTGAAGCATTTTATCATTAGCTGCTTGGGAGTCTTTGTCAGATTATTCTAGAGTCTGCATCATCTTGTTGGCTTTTGTAGATTGTCTTTTCCCTCGTGGGGTAGGAACTTCCTGATGCTTCATGTGCCCTCTTGTTTTGGATCGTATCCTAGAGATTTTGAATATCGTGTTATGAGACTCTGGGTCTTGTTTACATCCTGTGGAGAATGTTGATATTCTTGTGTCGACGACAGTCAGCTTCAGGTTCAGCCCCAGTTCCTGATGTCCCATCTTCTGTGCGCGTTCGTTCCGCTGTCACTTTTGTTTTCCGATCCTTTGTGGTGTGGTCTTGACCTTGACATGTGATCCTCCCAGTGGCCAGTCTGGGACGTGGGCAGCTGTCTCTCTGTTAGTTGAGTTCCAGAAGTCTTTGGGATGCTGCTTAGTAGCCGGTCCATGCAGGGCAGCTCGGGGGGAGCCCAGCAGTTCACAGACCACTTTCTGGGGCCATTTTCCTGAGTACCTCTCTCTCAGGAATCTCCTAGGACTCATTGTCTGCTCCTCTGGGGTTCCCCCTTTTCATTCTCTGATGAGAAAGTTGGGGCCCATCAGGCTGCCTGCTTTCTTGACTGCTCCTGCACGTGGTTCCAGTCTGTAGGAAGACCAAGGTCACTGTGTTTGGTGTTACTGCTTTCTGAATCCTCCCACTACTTTTTACCTTGTAGAGTCTCCACATAGCTGCTCAGTTATTCAGTCTGGGTTTTATAGTGAGAGAGGCTGGTGTGTCCCTGTTCCATCTTATCCAGAACTAAAACTCCTAAATGAATTTTAAGGTGAATTATAGATTTCCCCATAATACTAATGACTGTTGTTTTATTGGAATTCAGTTTTGATTAGTGATTCACTCACGTGCTTAACATAGATGTACTTTTACTAGAAAATCTGGCATTTTTTTTGTACCAAGGAACTTACATCTGTCATTCAGTTGCACACTTTTTTTCCTGTACAGATGAGGTGTTTACTCTTCTTCAGAACTTTGTCATGTCTACTGCAGAGAGCGTTTCTGAATTTATTCTCCGACGGCTTACCATGAATGAACTGAGCAGTGTAAGTATTCCTAGGAGTCACTTTTCATTCTTTTCGTCAATATTTGAGTGATTACTTACTGGCAGGCACTGTATTAAATTGAGAAAATTAATGTGATATTTTCTGGAGAAGACACCTTAGGAAGCAGAAAAAAACACAAGCTTCGGAGTCTCCTCCTTACTTTCATTCCATCTGAGTCATAACCAAGTCCTTGGGAAAGTTATGTAGCTTTTCCGAGCCTTAGTTTCCTCATCTGCAAGATGGAGATAATACATCTCCTTCCCAGGGGCTAGGGAGTTTTGCATGGTGTAACATATCTGGAATATTTAGCATATTCGATGTGTATTTGGTCGTAGGATCCAGAGATTCTGATTTGGGATGTTTGGGGTGGGACCAGGTAACAGTACATGTATGTTTCCAAAGCTCTGCAAGTGATTCTGAAACACAGAGTGGAAAGCAGTCAGTTCTGAGGTAAGTGTCCTCCTTACCTGCTCTGTCTCTATTCTCCACAGACTGTTCCTTCTAGGACAGCTGAGAAAAATAACACCTGAAACTAATATAACACTGTATGTTAACTATGCTGGAATTAAAAAAAAGGAAAGAAAGTAATTTCCCTTTTCTTCAAGAATATTTTGAAAATGCCAATTCATGTAGGAATGCTTATTCTTAATTTTTTTTTTTTTTTTTGGTTGAAATCTCTAGGGACAAATGTTAAAGGTTTAGAATCAATAGATTGTGAACAAAGTGTGAAAATATGCTTATTTCACCTTTTTTTAGAATACTCACTTAAGTGCATTTGAAAGCCTTATGAGCAAGTGTGAAAATACAAAAAAGGCAAGTTTTATGCTGCAAGACCTGAATTGTTACGACAGGAAGGCAAAGATATATGGAGAAAAAGCCCGTTGGAGTGGGGTGGGGGGGTGTTTAGCTTTCTTCTTATTAAGCAGTTGCTCATAGTGGCATTGCTACACATATGTTCCGAAGAAGGCAGTTCATAAAGAAGTAACTCTTTGGGTTTGTTTTGCGTCAATATCACTTTATTACCACCAGTATTACATTATCTTTCCATTAGGGAAATTTTCAGACATACACAAAAGAAGTATAATGAGCCTCCATGTACCCCTTACAGAACATAACTGTTTTGGTTTGTTTGGAATTTAAAGCTAAAAATAGCTTTAAAAGGGGAAGGACTAGGGGCGCCTGGGTGGCTCAGTTGGTTAAGCATCAGACTCTTGATTTCCACTCAGGTCATGATCTTGTGGTTTCATGAGTTCAAGCCCTAAGTCGGGCTCTGGGCTGTCAGCACAAAGCCCACTTGGGATTCTCTCTCTCTCTCTCTCTCTCTCTCTCTTTTGCTCTTGCGGTCTCTCTTGCTCTCTCTGCCCCTCCCCCACTTGCATTGTCTCTGTCTCTCAGAATAAACAAACTTTTAAAAGAAAAAGGGGGAAGGATTAATGTGATTTTATTTAACAACCAGCTTTCAGGGAAAAAAAAGACAGGTTCGTAGTATCGTATCAGTTTCCATGGCTGATTTCAAGTTGCCTACGTGAGGCCGTGGAGTCGGAGCGAGGGAGGACCCTTGCTCAGCTGCAGGCTGCTCTGGCACACTGCCCCCCCTCAGGCACACTGCACCCCCCCGGGGAACACTGCATCCCCCCAACATGGGACCAGCAGCTGCCACACCTGAACCCATCTCCCGCCTTCCCAGGTTCCTGTAGAGCACAGCAGTCTGCTCCGTTCCATCCGTTCAAGAACCTTACGGTTGTCCATCCCCTCTCTCCCTCCCTCCCTCGCGCCCCTCCCTCCCTCCTCTCTCTGTCTCTCTGTCTCTCTGTTTCTCTCTCTGTCTCGTATTTTCAGCCTCTCCTTGTCTCTTGGATTTTTTTTCATGAGCATTGAAACAACTTAAGAGCCCCTCATCTTAAAGACCCTCTCAATTCCATGGTCCCTTCAGTTTTCCTCTCTTGGTCAGCTTGTTTATAAACACGCCCTGCCACTCCGTTCTCTGATTTCTGCCTCTTCTGTCACGCGGAAACAGCTGTCTCTAAAGTTGTCATAAACCAAATGGGTGCTTTTCAAGTCCTAGTTTCCTTGACTCCTCAGCCCTGCTGGACACATCAACCACTCCCCGCTGGAAACACCAGTCGTCCTCAGCGTCTGTGACACCTTCCTGTCCTGGTTGTGGCCCCATCGCTCTGCCGTCACCCCCACTTCTGTTTGAACGTCCGTTCTCTACTACATAGACTTGAACGTCAGCACTTTTAGTGTTTTTTGTTTTGTTCTGTTTTGTTTTGAGAGAGAGAGAGAGAGAGAGAGCGCGAGGACGAGTGGGGGAGGGGCAGAGAGAGAGACACACACACACACAGAATTCGAAGCAGGCTCCAGGCTCTGAGCTGTCAGCACAGAGCCCGACACAGGGCTTGAACTTGTGAACCATGAGATCATGACCTGAGCTGAAGTCGGATGCTCAACCCACTGAGCCACCCCGGCACCCCGAACGTCGGCGCTTTTGTAAGGGTGGCCCGGGCCCTTATTTTCTCACGCTCCTCTGTTGAGGGAGGCCCTCTAGGCTGCACCCCCAGCTTTGGTGGTGCCAGGGACCCTACCTCTCCGTCTTCACCGCCGGCTGCTTTCCCCAGCCTACCGCCCCGTCAGCCTAGCGCTCTTTGATGGCCCAGTTGCATCTGTCACACCTCAGCCATTCAGAACTGAAGCCCTCACCGTTCCCTGCTCAGTGAATGTACCACCATCCGGCCAGTTTCTGTAGCCTCTCATTTAAGAATCCTCCCTGGCACTCTGTCTGTCAGTCTCACCCCAGTGTCCGGTCTCCACCAGCTCCTGCAGCTGCTCCTTCCTGTCTGCCTGGGGGCCCGGCCCTTGGAGTGCCTCACATGGTGGCTGCTCAGTAAAAACTGATTAAATGGATGAATTCTGTGCTTCCTGGTGTGGTGGAAGGCCTCCGAGGATATCATCCGTAATGAGCACGGTAGTAGTCATCAGGGCCACCATTCGGGGCTCGTCCACTTAGCATACTTTCAGTTCTTTCAGAACCCCTGCGACGGGTGGACGTTACCCTCCGCATTTTGTGGATGAGGGATCAGGTCTGCGGAGGTTAGGTCACAGAGCCGGTGGGTGGTAGAGCTGGACTGAAGCACGTGTCTACAAGTCTCAGATACAAGGCGTTCAGTTCCGCCTCTCCTACACACCAGCCCTGAGATGCTGGGTGAGCCGTGTGTCCTCTCTGAAACTTAGTCATCGTCTTAGGGAGGTGGGACCGCAGCCTTCCTAGTAAGAACAGAGTGTCGCAATCTGCCTGAAACAAAGGCAGTTTCCTTGTTCTAATTGTTATTATTTATGACGTGTTGGCCCTGGGACGCAAGAGTTGGCAGGACATAGTCTCTGCCTTCCAGGGTCTCGTGATCAGAGCGCCAGCAAGAGGAGTAAATGGTGACGTGTGCTGCAGTTGCGTTAAGTGCAGTCGCTGTGTCAGCACAGGGAAGGAAGTCTTCAGCTCTGCACGGGGAGATTATGGAGGGCCTCTTGGAGGAGATGGCTTGTTTTCTCTTATTAATATCTTGTTTTACTGCGTTTAAATAAGGTAATTTGTTTTCTGTCTGAACTCTCACAGGTTGATGAAAACCACGAGCCCTGCGTGTTAACGTGTTTTGTTGTCTGTCTTAGGTTTCCGATCTGGATCGTTGCCATTTATACCTGATGGTATTAACTGAGCTTATAAATCTCCATTTGAAGGTTGGGTGGAAACGAGGCAACCCCATTTGGAGAGTTATTTCTCCTTTGAAAAATGCATCCATTCGGCATCTTCAAGAGATGGACCATGGACAGGTAATCCTTGATTCAAGGTGTATAATTCGGTTGAATGAGGCGTACGTAGAATACGTATTTGATTATCATACAATATTCTGACATGAAAAGTGCTGAAATTTAACTTTAACATAGTATCCTTTGTTCATAATGTTTGATGAAGACTGGGACTCCTATCCTAATATTAGGTATATAACAAAGGCGTGGTGACTTCAGTCTTAAGACCATTTAGATACAGATTGTGGATTTGCACTGAGTCTTTGCCTACATACCAACCAGTAAGGGACACATTAATGTGTCTAAAGGTATACAATATATGGTATGTGACATATAACATGCATAATATCTGATATATGACATATAATGTGTACTAACACATCCAGCATCCCCCATCCTTGCCTCTCAACCTCATTGTCTGCCCTGGTCTTACACTGTTTCCCCTCTACTCCTCCCCCAACCAGTACCATTTTGCTGTAGTGACGCTAGGCCACCTCGTAGAGCTTCACGGACGACAAGCACATGCCACATCCTTCCCCATCTAGGCTTTCCGTCTGCTCCTAACACTGACAATGCTTGTCAGTAATCTGCTCGGTCCTTATAGGGCCCAACTTGGGTCAGTGACTCATTTATTTACCTATTCTTTATGCCTCCATTGTAGTATTTGTCTTTCTTGTTTTTGGAATAACTTATGTGTATGTGTATTTTCCTCTAGATTTTAGTACCTATAAGCTTTTCTTAAACATGGCATAAAACTGATTCAATTTCTTCGCTGGTTATGGGTCTGTTCAAGCTTTCTATTTCTTCCTGTTTGAGTTTTGGAAGTGTGTGGGTGTTTAGGAATTTGTCCATTTCTTCCAGGTTGTCCAGTTTGTTGGCATATAATTTTTCCTAGTATTCCCTGATAATTGCTTGTATTTCTGAGGGATTGGTTGTACTAATCCCATTTTCATTCATGATTTTATCTATTTGGGTCATCTCCCTTTTCTTTTTGAGAAGCCTGGCTAGAGGCTTATCAATTTTGTTTATTTTTTCAAAAAACCAACTCTTGGTTTCATTGATCTGCTCTACAGTTTTTTAGATTCTATATTGTTTATTTCTGCTCTGATCTTTATTATTTCTCTGCTTCTGCTGGGTTTGGGGTGTCTTTGCTGTCGTGCTTCTGTTTCCTTTAGGTGTGCTGTTAGATTTTGTATTTGGGATTTTTCTTATATCTTGAGATAGGCCTGGATTGCAATGTATCTTCCTCTCAGGACTGCCTTTGCTGCATCCCAAAGCATTTGGATTGTTGTATTTTCATTTTCATTTGTTTCCATATATTTTTTAATTTCTTCTCTAATTGCCTGGTTGACCCATTCATTCTTTAGTAGGGTGTTCTTTAACCTCCATGCTTTTGGAGGTTTTTCAGACTTTTTCTTGTGGTTGATTTCAAGCTTCATCGCATTGTGGTCTGAAAGTATGCATGGTATGATCTCAATTCTTGTATACTTATGAAGGGCTGTTTTGTGACCCAGTATGTGATCTATCTTGGAGAAGGTTCCATGTGCACTCGAGAAGAAAGTATATTCTGTTGCTTTGGGATGCAGAGTTCTGAATATATCAAGTCCATCTGATCCAGTGTATCATTCAGGGCCCTTGTTTCTTTATTGATCCTGTGTCTAGATGATCTATCCAATGTTGTAAGTGGAGTATTAAAGTCCCCTGCAATTACCATATTCTTATCAGTCCAGGACCAGATGGCTTCCCAGGGGAATTCTACCAGACATTTAAAGCAGAGATAATACCTATCCTTCTCAAGCTATTCCAAAAAATAGAAAGGGAAGGAAAACTTCCAGACTTATTCTATGAAGCCAGCATTACTTTGATTCCTAAACCAGAGACCCAGTAAAAAAAGAGAATATCCCTGGCCAATATCCCTGATGAATATGGATGCAAAAATTCTCAATAAGATACCAGCAAATCGAATTCAAAAGCGTATAAAAAGAATCATTCACCATGATCAAGTGGGATTCATTCCTGGGCTGCAGGGCTGGTTCAACATTCGCAAATCGATCAATGTGATACATCACATTAATAAAAAAAAAGATAAGAACCATATGATCCTGTCAATCGATGCAGAAAAAGCATTTGACAAAATTCAGCATCCTTTCTTAATAAAAACGCTCGAGAAAGTCGGGATAGAAGGAACATACTTAAACATCATAAGTAGGCATTATGAAAAGCCCACAGCTAATATCATCCTCAACGGGGAAAAACTGAGAGCTTGCTCCCTGAGATCAGGAACACGACAGGGATGTCCACTCTCACCGCTGTTGTTTAACATAGTGTTGAAGGTTCTAGCATCAGCAATCAGACAACAAAAGGAAATCAAAGGCATCAAAATTGGCAAAGATGAAGTTAAGCTTTCACTTTTTGCAGATGACATGATATTATACATGGAAAAGCCGACAGACTCCACCAAAAGTCTCCTAGAACTGATACATGAATTCAGCAAAGTCGCAGGATACAAAATCAATGTACAGAAATCAGTTGCATTCTTATACACTAACAATGAAGCAATAGAAATACAAAGAAACTGATCCCATTCACAATTGCACCAAGAATCCTAAAATACCTAGGAATAAACCTGACCAAAGATGTAAAAGATCTGTATGCTGAAAACTATAGAAAGCTTATGAGGGAAATTGAAGAAGATATAAAGAAATGGAAAAACATTCCATGCTCATGGATTGGGAGAATAAATATTGTTAAAATGTCAATACTACCCAAAGCTATCTACACATTCAGTGCAATCCCAATCAAAATTCCACCAGCATTCTTCTCGAAGCTAGAGCAAGCAATCCTAAAATTCATATGGAACCACAAAAGGCCCCGAATAGCCAAAGTAATTTTGAAGAAGAAGACCAAAGCAGGAAGCATCATAATCCCAGACCTTAGCCTCTACTACAAAGCTGTCATCATCAAGACAGCATGGTATTGGCACAAAAACAGACACATAGACCAATGGAATAGAATAGAAACCCCAGAACTAGACCCACAAAAGTATGGCCAACTAATCTTTGACAAAGCAGGAAAGAATATCCAGTGGAAAAAAGACAGTCTCTTTAACAAATGGTGCTGGGAGAACTGGACAGCAACATGCAGAAGGATGAAACTAGACTACTTTCTCACACCATTCACAAAAATAAACTCAAAATGGATAAAGGACCTGAATGTGAGACAGGAAACCATCAAAACCTTAGAGGAGAAAGCAGGAAAAGACCTCTCTGACCTCAGCCGCAGCAATTTCTTACTTGACACATCCCCAAAGGCAAGGGAATTAAAAGCAAAAATGAACTGTTGGGTCCTCATGAAGATAAAAAGCTTCTGCACAGCAAAGGAAACAATCAACAAAACTGAAAGGCAACCAACGGAATGGGAAAAGATATTTGCAAATGACATATCGGACAAAGGGCTAGTATCCAAAATCTATAAAGAGCTCACCAAACTCCACACCCGAGAAACAAATACATGAATAGACACTTCTCTAAAGAAGACATCCAGATGGCCAACAGGCACATGAAAAGATGCTCAACGTCGCTCCTCATCAGGGAAATACAAATCAAAACCACACTCAGATATCCCCTCACGCCAGTCAGAGTGGCTAAAATGAACAAAACAGGAGACTATAGATGCTGGAGAGGATGTGGAGAAACGGGAACCCTCTTGCACTGTTGGTGGGAATGCAAACTGGTACAGCCGCTCTGGAAAACAGTGTGGAGATTCCTCAAAAAATTGAAAATAGACCTACCCTATGACCCAGCAGTAGCACTTGCTAGGAATTTACCCAAGGGATATGGAAGTGCTGATGCATAGGGGCACTTGTACCCCAATGTTTATAGCAGCACTCTCAACAATAGCCAAATGATGGAAAGAGCCTACATGCCCATCAACTGATGAATGGATAAAGAAATTGCGGTTTATATACACAATGGAGTACTACATGGCAATGAGAAAGAATGAAATATGGCCCTTTGTAGCAACATGGATGGAACTGGAGAGTGTTATGCTAAGTGAAATAAGCCATACAGAGAAAGACAGATACCAATGGTTTCACTCCTATGTGGATCCTGAGAAACTTAACAGAAGACCATGGGGGAGGGGAAGAAAAAAAAATGGTTAGAGAGGGAGGGAGCCAAAACATAAGAGACTCCTAAAAACTGAGAACAAACTGAGGGTTTATGGGAGATGGGAGGGAGGGGTGGGTGGATGATGGGTTTGAGGGCACCTGTTGGGATGAGCACTGAGTGTTGTATGGGAACCAATTTGACAATCAATTTCATAAAAAAAAAAAAAAAAAAAAAAACATGGCATAAAAAGGCGTAGTGGTTATGAGCACAGGCTTTGGGGTTAGACTTCCTAGGTGTGGATCCTGTGTTTAACCTTGTTAGCTGTGTGACCTTGAGGAAGTTACTTAACGTCTCTGTGCCTCATTTACCACCACTGCAAAATGAGGGTTACAGAGTTGATCATGAGAGTTAAAGTGAGCTCATACATGCTAAGACTTTTGAACAGCGTCTGGCACACGGAAAGTCCAGGCTGCTAATTAAAACAGAGAATGTACATGATTGCTTTAATAATGTAGTTTTTAAAGTTGTTTTTAGGAACTGTCCCGAAAGAAAATGATAAGGAAGCCTGATTAGTACTTCAGCATCCTGTCCAGTATGTATTAATGCATTCGCGCCGTGAGAGGACTTTGTGAGCTTTGAATGTAGACCAAAATCATGAACCCTATCACAGTGATTCTTAAAAGATGGCTTGTTTTAGTAATTCACTGAATTATGTTAAGGTTAACAGGGACCATACTGACTACAAGTAACACTGAATTTTACTTCTTGTGGTGACAGTGTCGCTACGCACAATTTATCCGTAGAGATAGTGGATTTATTTTACGGGGGGTTGGTGGGGGAGGGACGGAATGAGTAACAGAGAGGTCCTCTCGGGCTGGTAGTATTGGGGAGCCCTCTTTCAGACTCTCGGTGCAGCTGTTTTCCGTATGTTGGGTTCTGGCCTGCACTCCTGGCTTCGGTGGTGGTGGTAATGGGTTTCCCATGTCAGTGCAACGCCAGGCTGTGTTGGTTTCCTTCCTTTGCGCTCCTGCCCGTAGAGCATCAAGCGCTACCCGTGAAATCCTCCCATCTGTTTAACCGTCACAGTAACACTGAAGGGTGGATTCTATTATTGTCCCCATTTTACAGGTGAGAAAGCTAAGGTGCGCCGTGTCCACAGGCAAACCGGTATCGAGTTCAGAGCCGGGATTCAGACCTCTTCCCGGTGGTTCATGAGTAGCTCCTGGTCGCGGTGCTGTGTCCCCTCTCCCGAGGCAGCTAACAGCTGAGCGGAGGAATTATTTGCATGTACGCCTGGAGCCTTGTTTCCCTTCACACACTCCAGCCAGACAGTGAAAGCGAGACTCCCCCGTAGAAATGTGTCCGAATGCGTACGTGGGTAGGAAAAAGATGGAGAAGTGCTGCTTCACGTATACTCGCGGGCTCTGTGTGCGGCTCATCCGTCATGGGCCTGCTTCCAGGGACCCACCCCCCAAATCGAAGCGATCCAGTTGTCTTCTTAGTCGGAACTGCTGAATTTTTATTGCCACCTTACATTTGTTCACCGCCCATCTGTACGGAAGTGGCGAAGCAAACAAACCTGACGTGCGGTGTCGGGTTCCCTCTTGTTCTCACTGATGGGCGGTCGCCGGGAGGGGGGCCGGAGGGTGTGAGGGGTCGGTAGGCTGGGCTCTCGGGTCCTGCCTGGGTGGGAGTGGCCCACGTGAAATAAGATTGTTCCGTTTCCCCCTCAGGAGCCCACGCTGGGCACGCAGGTCCAGAGGGTCATTAGCATGGCTGCCTTGGCCACGGTGTGTGAGGCCACCGACCGGACGCCGGAACTGCAGCTCGGCTCTCTGGAGGCTGGGCCCACGGAGAGGTTCCTCTCCGCTCTCCCGCTCAATCACACGCTGCAGAAGCCCCACGCAGAGGAGGAGAGCAGGTAGGTGTGTGCACCCTGGAGGACAGCTTCTACACGAAGGGCGTCTTTCTGCTCACGTTTACAGTTTCAGTTTTGTTTTTAGTCGTTGAGATAATGAGCGATGGCCCAACCTTGTTTATCGGGGATGGGACTTTGGAGATGAGGCTGCGTTCAGGATGAGCCCGTGTTCTCGCGTTACTCGTCTCTGTTACCGGAAACCCCCTGACCCGACTGCACGCGGTTCTCGGTGAATCCCCTTAAAGTGAATGAAAACACCTACCTTCAGAGTTAGAAAACTGAGGTTTATGTGGTTCCCTTGCTTTTCGGTAGACGGGCTATTTAATAATGACTGTTGAATTTCTCCCCGCCCCGTGAGGATAGTGCACTACATGCAGAAGAAGCCGGCACAGACTGGCGGAGGCCTGGGGCAGTGACTTGATCTTTTGTTTCAGTCTTTGCGAAGAATCCTCGTCTTCCCAAGGATGGGGGAAAATAGTTGCACAATATATCCATGATCAGTGGGTCTGCCTCTCTTTCTTGCTGAAGAAATATCACACCCTGATACCAACCTCAGAGGGTGAAATTCTGGAACCCATCCTACCTGCCGTCCAAATGCCAGTAAGGACCCTGCAGGCCGCTCTCGAAGCCCTCACGGTCCTGCCTTCGGATCAGGTCCTGCCTGTGTTCCACTGCATGAAAATTTTGGTTCCCAAGGTGAGAGAAAGTGAGACCTGAAGTGAAGAATAACTACAGAACAGAGATCAGTTTCTGAAATTAAGAGATAATTATGTATTTCTTTTTTTTTATTTATTTATTTTTTTCCTACCAGCTTTTGACCTCCTCTGAATCACTCTGTGTGGAGTCCTTTGACATGGCTTGGAAAATTATATCTGCTTTAAGCAACACTCAGCTGATATTCTGGTCTAATTTAAAAGCTTTCGTTCAATTTGTTTTTGATACCAAAGTTCTTACCACTGCTGCAAAAATCAAGGGCCAGGCATACTTCAAAATAAAAGAGGTAACTTTTTTTACATTGGGGTAAAAATGCATAATGTAAAATGTACCATCTTGCATTTTTCGAGTTCAGTAGAGTTAAGTATGGTCATGTTGTATCAGGTCTCCAGAACTTTTTGAACTTGAACTGCAACTCTGTACTCATTAAACAGCTCCCCTTCTGTCCCTCCCCCCGGCAACCACCGTTCTACTTTCTGTTTCTATGAATTTGACTACTTTAGGTTAAAAGGAGGTAACTTTTTGTTTTTTTAATTTGTGTGACCTGTAGCACGTGAGGAAGAAGAGAGTTCTATTTGTGATTACGTATTAGATTTGCTGTTATGTATTCATTCAGTCAGTATGTATTTTGAACCTTCTTCAGTGTCATGAGTAAGAACAGAACCTGTTAAATGGAAGAGATGTGCGAAAGGGTAGCCTGTGAACCACACGTGCCACAGAAACTTACTTTGATTCATGTAATGCTTAAAAAGTTTTTTTAATTAGTTGCCAACTTTTAAGAATTAGACAATTGGCATGAAAGTCTGTGTTTCCCTTCTCATGGAATGCTGGAGAATTGGATGACCTGGCCACTCCTAGGAGCTGCCCGTCCAGATAGGGCACGCCCCTTGCATTTCTCCACAACCAGTCCTTGACCATCCTGGAGACCAACGGCAGACGGCAGGTGCCCTCTGTCACCACATTTATGCTGTTGCTTTTCTTGTATAAAGGAACAATTCTCTGAATATAACCGTAGTCAAAAGGTCTTCCTGGTTCCTGAAGGCATTGGCGTTTGCAACCACTGATACACGGTAGGGGACGTATCGTGGTGGAAGGATGTCATGTCTAGGAACTCGTGTAGACCTTGTTATCCAGAGGGGGAAATGGAAAATGAAGTCCTTTTATGACGCTGCTGTCCCTGCACTGCTTCTCTGTCCTTGCCTGTCCCACAGCACACACCTAGAGACCAGGGTATTTGCTGCCTCAGAGAAGGGAGGGAGGCGGTGACAATGCAAAGGAAACTGAAAATATAAAGGGTGAGAGATTTTTCTCCCTTCCATTCTATTACTTTGGGCAGTTTTTTCTTTTGGAGAGTCTAGGGAGAATATCACTATCAGTGAAATTGCATTTAGTTTTATTACCGAGGAATGAAAAATAAGCATTCGGTGATTATCAATCATCTTGGAAAACTTTTAACAATAAAGAATTTTTAACTTTTTATCCTCTATGGTTAGGTTGAAACTGTCATTGGAAGCCATCAAACAAGTTGTTTTAGCAACATTTTTTTTTTTTTTAACCTAAATGGGTCAAAGAATAAAATGACCATTGTATTTCATTCCAGATTATGTACAAGATAATTGAAATGTCTGCTATAAAAACTGGAGTCTTCAATACACTGATAAGTTATTGCTGCAAATCTTGGATAGTTTCTGCTTCAAATGTGTCCCAAGTGTCTTTATCAACTGCTAAAAATTACAGCGAACTTGTCCTTGAGGCCTGTATATTTGGAACTGTGTTTAGGCGTGATCAAAGGTAAAAGATACCATTTTCAACCTGTCTTCATTTCTATTAAGTACCTACTTGAGTAGGATTATGTCTTTATTTTGAGGCTTTCAAATTTTTATTTTATTTATTTTTTAAGTTTATTTTCAGAGAGTGAGAGAGCGGGGGAGGGGCAGAGAGAGAGAGAGAGACAGAGAGAGAGAGAGAATCTCAAGCAGGCTCCACACTGTCAACATGGAGCCTGATGTGGGGCTTGAATTCATCAACCGTGAGGTCATGACCTGAGCTAAAATCAAGAGTCAGACGTTCAACTGACGGAGCCACCCAGGTGCCCCTACTTTGAGGCTTTCAATTAGACAGATATAAAGTATTAGTTAACTTTAAATTTGGGGTTTTAATATTTTCCTGTCTAAAACCTGTTCTTTGTCAAATATTTTTTATGGGAAGACTTATTCAGGATGTGCAGACCTACATAGAAAATCTTGGCCATGATTGTGCAGCCAACACTGTTATAGAAAAGTAAGTATGGTGGATTTTCCATATCTTGATATAAATGGAATATTCAAAATTTAACATCAGATGAGAGATCCTGTGTTTGTTACATTTAATAAGTGTTTCCCAGTGATATCTATAAGATAGTGAAAGAGCCTTCAAAAGCATGTTAGAAATTACATTCCCTGGCTAATATATTTTCTCTAGAGGTAAAACTTTTTACTAAAATTTGATAAGCTCAAAAAATGTCTTGAAGATGAAGAAAAAGTGAGAAGAAATTATAGCAAATGACATTGGAAGACATCTTTTTACAATGTTATCACATTCTTTTTTTTTTAATTTTTTTTTTTTTTAATGTTTATTTTTGAGAGAATCAGAGCATGAGTGGGGGTGGGACAAACAGAAGGAGACACAGAATCTGAAGCAGGCTCCAGGCTCTGAGTTGCCAGCACAGAGCCCGATGCAGGGCTTGAACCCACGAACCATGAGATCATGACCTGAGCCGAAGTCGGATGCTTAACTGACTGAACCACCCACATGCCCCAATATCACATTCTTGACGGGAATAAATGAGAATTTTCTTGGAGAAAAACACATTTTACTGCAAAATCCAGTATAAATAAGAAAGTGACTACGGGGATCTCAAAACCCCAATCCCTTTTCTTTTTTAGGTGGAGGGGTGGTCATCAACATACACATAGTATTCTCTTAGTTTTGGTCACAACTTACCATTTAACACATCAACATAGTACACATAAAAATAAAATTACTTCTGGAATAGGCCCTAAAGTTTTGATTTCTGGGGTAAGACCGTTCTTATCTAACCTCTGAATTAATTTTTTTAGAGCTTGTCAAGTAGCCTTTTAAAAAAATTTTTTTCACATAATTTTCAAAAATGTGTGTTTAGATGTTCATAAAAAATGCACAAATGATAATTGCATGTAGGTATCACAGTGTTAATTATTCCAAAAGTTATAGCTGTTTTTTAAATCACTTGTCACTCTTATATTTAATACATTCTTCATCGTTAATTGTTCAACTGATTGTTTGTTTTCTTGGCTGGTTGAAAGTAGCAATAAAAGTGAAATTTTTTATTTGATGGTTTCAAAATACTTTGGTCTCTACTAGACGAATGTTTTGTTGTTAAAGTGACATTTGCCGACGTTACAACAGCTCTGATGAGCTTTGGAAACATGTATTGACAATGTCACTTAACTGATCTTCCCACATGTGCTTACTGAACATACAGGTTGCTCAGAGTGTGCACTGCTCCCGAGTTTGCCCAGCACTCGGAGAACTTGCATACACGGTGTGCACAGTAAAGATGAGCGATCGGGTGTTTGATGTGCATTCACGCCCCCCAGCAAACAGGTGTCCGTGGTCGTCTTTAAGGAACCATTTCATGAGCTGTGATCTGTTCTGTCCACAGAGATCTTACTGACCCAGGATGGGTGGTGTGTGCACTGTTTTACCAGAAGTCTGGGTGAATTTGTGCTCATTCGGACCTTCAGTACAGGCTCTCTTTTTGATATATCCATTTGTCACCTTGCATTATCCTAAACTACGAAAAAGCATAGTCATCAAGTACGGAGCTCCTTAATTTTAGAAATCTTTGGAAGGTTTTGATATTTTGAAACGAATACGTGACCTATTTTTCTGTTTTGAAAATGTATTAACATAGTTTGTCATTTTACGTTTTTTTAGTACTAAAAGAGAAGACCATTATGTGAGAATTTGTGCTGTCAAATTCCTGTGTTTATTAGATGGCTCAAATATGTCTCATAAGTTGTTTGTGGAAGATCTTGCAATCAAGCTATTAGATAAAGTAAATATGCCTTATTTTATACTTTAAATCTTTGTTCTTGATAGCTAACTATGTCAACATGGTAGTATTCTGAATATTTTTTATCAAGAAAAAAACACGTTTTTAGTTAAACATTAGCGATTGTCCAATTGTTTGGTTTTAGAGAAGAAGAATATTTTCCCTGTACTGTCTAAACTTTGCTCAGTGTATTTCCTAGTACCAGTCAAAAGCGGTTATGTTTAGAGTCATATATCCATACATTGCTTTATATAAGAAATGGAATAAAAAGGTAAAAAATTTAGGAAGTGGCGTGATTTGAAGAACTGATTTTTTTTTTGTTTGCAAAATCATTTATAAATCTAGGAGGAAGATAAAAGGAGTAAAGTTAAATCTAATGCTCTTTTCTGAATTTGAGGCTGAGATAGATGGAGTCCCGGTCTGCTTTGTCACCTCTGGGCCAAGCTGGGTTATAACTGATGGCCATAGCACCCACTTAAGCCACTTGTACTGAAATAACAGTATTCATCATGCATTTATGTTCTGCAGATAGCAGATCAGCGTCAGGTACAATCTAGGAAGTGGGGTTTTTTTAATGTAAAAATTCCCTTCTTTGCACTGTTGGAGTCGGTGGGCATGTCTCTGAGGAAATAGTGTTTTGCTGGTTTCCTGAAGGATGAGTAGACTTTAGAGTTGCAGGATACTCCATCAGATAGAACACACAGATGTATCATAGTGAACACTGATGCGTGATATGAGATATAAGAGTGTTTCAAAGAAAAGCAGAATACGGACAAGGGGCAGCTATTTGGAGGGTCAGAGAGGGCCTCTCTGACAGGTGACATTGGACGGAACTCTGGGTGCATTGTCAGGCTGGAGGATGCCGGGAGAGGCTGGTGTCCCCAGGCCACATGAGGGAAGTGCTGGCTGGAGGTGTGGAGGGACACGAGGATGCCCGTCGTCCGTGGGATTCGGCAAGAAGGCTGTCGTTGGCCACCTCTACAAAGACCTTTGACTGGGATGGTGAGAATAAGCCTCGATGGAAGGGCTGAGAAGAAAATGGTTGTGGAGCCAGTGGAGATGAGCAGAGGCACTCTTGAGTTCGCTCTGATGAGAGGGGGTAACGGGATGGTGTCTGGAGGAGGGCGTGGGTCAGGGGCTTGTTTGTATGTTGAAGGAAATGATCGGGGTGGGGGGCGGATGACAGTAGTGGAGAGGCCAGGGTGGTCACACAGGCGAAATCCTCGAGTAGCCGCTTCGCATCCACCAGGCTGGCTCTTAGAACAAACAGACTGAAAGTAGCCACGTTGGTGAACCTTGAAGTCGTCGTCCTAGGTGAAAAGAAGCCCATCATAAAGGGCCACATACTGTGCGATTCCATTTATATGAAGTGTCCAGGATAGGGAAAACTGTAGGGACAGAATAGATTAGTGGCTGCAGGGTCAGGGTGAGAGATCGGGAAGCAAATGCTAATGGGCACAGGACTTCTCTTCAGAGTGATGAGAATGTTCTGGAATAAACAGTGGTGATGGTTGCACAGCTTTGTGAATACACACAAACCCACTGAATTGGACACTTTAAAATGGTGATTTTTATGACACGCGAACTATATTTTTAAAAAAATCCTTGAATAGTCTAGATTGGCCCTAATGTCCAACAGAAGGATTAGCTTTATTTAAGAGCTGGAAAAGCAAAGACAAAAAACTTATGTTAGACACTTGCTCAGGCCCAGGAGTTTTTCGAAGATGAAGAAAACTGAGCAGAGCAAATAATAGATGAAAAAGGTAATTTGAAAATAAAAAATGAAAGAATAATCCTAGAGAAAGTGAAAAAGGATCGTACTCAGACCGGGGTGGGCTGGGTAGCTGTAGTCCGGAGGGACACCGCGTCCTCCAAGCTGGGGAACAGAGCAGGGGGGTGGCGCTGAGTCTGTGTGAGAGGAGGGAACGCCTGACGCACTTGTGTTCTGGGCCAGGAGGCAGGATCATTTCTAGAGGGAAGACGCAGAAACACGGTTGGCGTTTGAAAACCGAGGTGAAGGTTGAAGCTGTAGCAAAGATCTCGGTTAGAATTAATACACGGTCGTGGTTAAAGTGCTGGAGCCACAGAGGGTGGAATTCCACACCACCATGTCACTGCTTAGACAACCGTGTGTCTAACGTGTCATCGTAGGTGACACGCACGTGTGTAGACACGCACATAGTTTCGAGTGCATGGACGGATAGAGTGAACCGGAGCAAGAGGATGTGGTGGCCGCCTGGGCAGATCTTCAAGGGCCGCCTGGCGCCACGGAAGACCTGCTTTGGAAAGAGGCGCCGTGAGTGCGTCGGGCCCCCGCTGCCTGGCTCCAGGCTCACGGCGGCCTGGCCACCCCGTGGGCAAGCGGCTACTGAGCACCTGGCCTTTGCAGCCCGCTCGCTCTTCTTCTAGTTCTTTAGGCTTTACTGAGGCCTGTGTGGGTAGCTCTCTGCTTACCTTTTACTGGGAACTTGCAAACATTTTGTCAAAGTAGCTTCCAAAGTGATCCGTTCCTGGCCCAGTTATCAGCGATGGACAGTCTTGTTGGGTCTGACATTCCCCCCAGCACACATCATTTTGAAGCCAATCCCAGACATGAGTTTTACTTCTAAATATTTCAGTATGTATCTCAAAAAGATGAGAATTCTTTTTTTTAGCCACACCCACAATACCATTTTCACACCTGAATTCATAATTCCTTAGTATTACCAAGTAATCCAGTCAGTGTTTAAATCTACCTGATTGCTTTACATTTTTGTCAGTTTGTTTGAAACATGACCCCAGATAAGGTCCATTCCTTTGGTTGGTTGCGATGTCTCTAATGTCCTTTAATCTACAGATACCCCTCCTCATTCTTTTTAAACTTGAATGTATTTTTTGCAGAAAGCGGATTGTTTTCATTGTAGAGACTTCCACAAACTGGGTTTTGCTGTTTGAATTTCTGGGGTGCCATTTACAATGTTTTTCTGACCCCTTCATACAAGATGGTATTGAGATCTAGAGCCTTGATCAGATTTAGGTTTGATTTTCCTTTTGGGGGTAGAGGTGGAGCAAGAGTGTACATCCATCAGGAAGCTTAGAGTATTTGGCTGTCTCTTCTTTTGGGATGTTAGTCCTTGATGAATTGTCTCATTCCATTAATTCTTTCAAAATGGTGATACTCTAAATTTTTTGTTTTTTAACGTTTATTTATTTTTGAGACAGGAAGAGACAGCTCATGAACGGGGGAGGGTCAGAGAGAGGGAGACACAGAATCTGAAACAGGCTCCAGGCTCTGAGCTGTCAGCACAGAGCCCGACGCGGGGCTCGAACTCACGGACCGCGAGATCGTGACCTGAGCCGAAGTCGGCCACTTAACCGGCTGAGCCACCCAGGCGCCCCAAAATGGTGATACTCTAATTATTTTATTCCTTTTTCATTTATTGGCTGAAGTTCCTGTGTACCCAAATATGAAGTATTTAGATACCCTGAGGTATGTTTCCTATAGGAAAGGCAGGATAAATGCTTGCTTTTTTCCTGTTACTTACCAGTTTTCAAAATAATGAATTAAATTAGCTTCCTAGTGTATTCTAGTTTCTTCTAATGGTGATCAGTGATGTTTTTTGTTTTGTTTTGTTTTTTATTATTATTTTTTTTAACTTAAACATATTGATGTGTTTCAGTCCCTTATCCCAATTTCGGTCAGGTGAATGAGAAAATCTGAGAATATAACTTAGTGTTGGGTATATTACATTTGAGATGCGTTGGGGCCTCCATGTGAAATTACCCAGTAACAGACAGGAGTATGATATTTAGGAAAGAAATGGAAGCCATCCTACCTGGTGATAGCTGAAACTTTGAAGACAAGAACGTCTAGGAGGAGGCTAAAAATGGGAATTTAGAAAACACTGACATTTGAAGTATGTTGATAGGAAAAAGAACCAGAGAAAGATCATGAAAAAGAGGTCTGAGAAAGGAGAATAGAAGCAGAATTAGATGGTGCTGGCCTGGTGTTGCTAGTGTTCTTGACTGATCTCATTTAAAACTCTTGTCTACAGGGGGCATCTGGGTGGGTCAGTTGGTTAAATATTGACTTCAGCTCAGGTCATGATCTCATGGTTGGTGAGTTTAAGCCCTGCATCGTGCTCACTGCTGTCAAGCCCGCTTCAGATCCTCTGTCCCCCTCTCTCGGTACCCCTCCCCCTCATGCTTTGTCTCTCTCTCTCTCTCAAAAATAAACATTAAAAAAAGAAAAAAGAAAAACCTTATCTGTAGAAAATTTGGCATAGAAACCTCTATGAATTTGTCCATGATTATAACCTTTAATCTCAGAGCACGAGTTCAAACTCAGAGCCTCTTCTTTTCCACCACAAGCTGTGTCTAGGGGCTGTTACCAGTGGCATCCACCATAGCTGAGAGCAGGTCGGGCGCCGAGGAGAGAAGCTGGGAGGCATTTCTGAGATTTCAGAAGCCCACTGGGTAGGGCCGGTTTGCAGTAGAGTGAAGGGGTAGCGGACACGCACAAAACGCAAGAATTGTACTTTTTTTTTTTTTTTCAACGTTTATTAGTTTTTGGGGGGACAGAGAGAGACAGAGCATGAACGGGGGAGGGGCAGAGAGAGAGGGAGACACAGAATCGGAAACAGGCTCCAGGCTCTGAGCCATCAGCCCAGAGCCTGATGCGGGGCTCGAACTCACGGACCGCGAGATCATGACCTGGCTGAAGCCGGACGCTTAACCGACTGCGCCACCCAGGTGCCCCAAGAATTGTACTTTTAAAAAACTGATTTGATGAATCTCTGAAGGAAACCCAAGGACCTTTCTTCCTCGGATACGAGAAGATGAAGGCTGGAGACAGAAAGTTGAGTGAGGAAGTTGAAGGAGGATTGTTGAAGTGGGAAAGATCACATGGTCAGAGTAAAAAAACTGGACCGTGTTAAAGGCTTTGGGAAAGTGGGAAAGATTTTAACTTGTTTCTGTGGAAATAAGAATGGGGTGAGACTTGAGAAAAGCAAAATGATGGTCGAACACAGTAATTCTTTCTTAATTGGGTGTAGTTGGCACCATGTTAGATTAGCGTCAGGTGTGCAACTTAGCGATTGGATAGGTTTCTACGTTATGCTGTGTTCACCACAAGTGTAGCTGCGACCTGTCCTCCTCCATCACTCATACCATGTCATTGGCTATTCTTATGCTCTGCTTCTTATTCCCACAACTTACTCATGCCATAACTGGAAGCCTGTATTTCCCTCTCCCCTTCACCCGTTTCACTGAGCCCCCCACCCCCGTTCCCTCTGGGAGCCATCAGTTCTCTGTATTTGGAGTTCCCATTCTGCTGTTTGTTTGTTTGTTTGGTTTGGTTTGGTTTTTTTCGATTCCATTTATGAGTGGAATCATTCTGAAAGTGTGTTCTCTGGACTGGCAGCTTTAATCACCAGGGAACATGTTAGAAATGCAGATTCCAGGGCCCCATCCGCCTTCTGCTGAATCAGAAGCTCTGGGGGTGGGCCAGCAGTCTGTTTGAAGGAGCCCTCAAGGTGATCCTGAAACTCTGTAGACTTGGAGACCACCGGTCTAGTGGCAGTCAGGGCCCAGAATACATGCTTTCGATGAAGTCGGTTGGAGCAGATGATTTTTCTTTTCTTCAGCAGTGCCTGGCAACTTGAAAGTAGGATCAGATTACATAAGACCACTGGGTTGTTTCAAAAGTAGGGAATTTGCAAATGGGTTTGAGGGTATAGTGAAAGAAATTGAATGTGCTCTTGAAGATAGCGTAGAGATTGTTCTTGGGCCCAGGGTGGGTCAGGAGGCGCAAGAAACTAGAGAGATTGACGGACTGGCAGAGAAAAGAAAAATGTTTCTGAATAAAAGAGTTCATTGAGTGGAACAAGTGAAAGGACAGGAAATTTTGAGCCGAAGAGGGAATGTCAGCATTTCCAAGTGAGGACGGTGACTCCAGTGAGGCCCCGGTGGCAAGTGTACTGGGCCAGTGATGCTCCAGCGTGCTGTGTGATCGCCCTAGTGGTGGTTCCATGCTTGGCTGCATCCAGGCTGAGTAGGACGTGAAACCTGAATCACCTCTTTCAGAAGAAAATGTCCCCAAAGAAATCATGGCAAGAGAGGAGGCTGTGATATCTTAACCGTCGTCAGGAGGCATTAAACTCTACGTTAACTTGGCTATTGTCATGAAATTGTATACATATTGACATGCATAGGATGGGATCAGTGAAGAAAGATCACAGAATTTATCAAGTAGATGAGGATTGTCTGCATTCGATGACTGGGTTTGGAGATAGCAGATGACCTACTTTTTCATTGCTAGGACATTTGAAAATGTTATCACACTTTTTTTTTTTTTAATTTTTTAATGTTTATTCTTGAGAGAGACAGAGTGTGAGCAGGAAAGGGGCAGAGAGAGAGAGGGGGCTCTGAGCCATCAGCACAGACCCCCTACACGGGGCTCGAACCCACAAACTGTGAGATTATGACCTGAGCTGAAGTCGGACACTTAACCGACTGAGCCACCCAGGTGCCCCATGAAAATGTTAGCACGCTCTTTATTGCAATCATAACTCAGCAGCTAAGCACTAGTAGTTACAGAACAAAAGTCAGCCTGGCAGTTGGCTGAATTTAGACAGCACGGACCATCACAAGCAAGAAATGGAAGAGTCCCCCTGCTGCCATTCTCTGGTGTCTCCCTTAATGGTGTTCACATCAAACTGCAGATACCATTACCGCAAACTTCCACAGGACACGGAGGCAGCAGCTGAGAAGCGCGTATATTGGTGCATCGTAAAACGTGTCAACTGTCTCCATCTCTCCTCGCCCCCGTGACCCCGTATCTCCACATTAAAGTGGCCACAAAGGCACAGACAGATATTTCCAAATACTTTTTGTGCCAACTACAGTTTTATTATCCCTTTTCTAACTTGAAAAGCAGATAAATTAACAAAAGCAACTAACTTCATGGTGTTGAAGGGAAATCAAGTGTTCATAAGAAAGCGTCTTTAGGGGCGCCTGGGTGGCGCAGTCGGTTAAGCGTCCGACTTCAGCCAGGTCACGATCTCGCGGTCCCTGAGTTCGAGCCCCGCGTCGGGCTCTGGGCTGATGGCTCAGAGCCTGGAGCCTGTTTCCGATTCTGTGTCTCCCTCTCTCTCTGCCCCTCCCCCGTTCATGCTCTGTCTCTCTCTGTCCCAAAAATAAATAAACGTTGAAAAAAAAAAATTTAAAAAAAAAAAAAAAAAAGAAAGCGTCTTTACTTACCTTCCTTTCTGCCTTCGGGGAGGGGTCATGAGCGCCTCTGCACTGTTGACACCTTTTAAATTTGAAGTTGCCATTGGTTTTGTTCTCATTGATCACAAATTCCGTGGGTAATGTGATCCTTGTCCTCTCCCCACCCCAGGATGAGTTGGTGTCCAAGTCCAGAACCCGATACTATGTGAATTCTCAACAGCACAGAGTGAAGAACCGAATATGGCAGGCGCTACTGGTGATTTTCCCCAGGTTTGATCAGGTATAATTTGTATTCCATCGGTACCTTTAAGCATGATGTTTTGATACGGAACAAAAAATAGTAAAAACTGTCATGTGCTGTTTTAATACTGAGAAAGTAATCTTAAAATTTATTCTTCAGTTCTTAAAATTGAAGTTATTCATTTGTTATTTTGTTTTTGTTTCTGTTTTTGTTTAGTGGAAAGAATCCTAAGGCAATTAGGCATACTAGTTTACGTGGCACTACTTAATATTTTTTCTTCTTTTTTTCTTACCTAATGTAAATAACATCGTAACTGTTTAATGTCTGGTGTGCCATTTGATTAGAAAATATAGGTCCGTTCACTTCTCGTTTCCCACAGCTAAGTTACTTTGGAGTGCTGTTGTTTTGGATGAGATAGTCCTTTCCCATGGCTGATTCCCCCCCCTTAATTTCATGAATTCTGTGATCATATAAACCAGCTAAGCCAAGGCCAAGATCTTAATCTATTACAACAGTCTTTGTCCAAGTTACTTTTCTCTTCCCTGAGGAAGAGTGAATGGAATCTGTCTGATTTCTCCGATCATCTTTGCTTAGGATTCCTGTTAAGAAAATAGATCATTATTGGAAAGTTAGGTATATCTCACACAATTTTAAAAAGCATTTTTGAATGCAAAAAGTTTTCCTCTGATCTCAGAGTTTCCTGTTCTTCCCTCCTAAGGTCTTTTTTTTTTTTTTTTATGTTTATTTATTTTTGAGTGAGTGAGAGAGAGACAGAATGCAAGCAGGGGAGGGGCCGAGAGAGAGGGAGACACAGAATCCGAAGCAGGTTCCAGGCTCTGAGCTGTCAACACAGAGCCCGATAATGGGGCTCAAACCCACGGACCGCGAGATCATGACCTGAGCCGAAGTTGGATGCTTAACCCACTGAGCCACCCAGACACCCCGTCTTCCCTCCTAAAGTTTTAAATGTTTCGGAGAGTTTTAAAAACATAGCAAACTCCTTTTTAATACAACTTATGAAGCCTTCTATCTGTGAGAGATAAACACTTAAGTAACTATAAGTACAGAAGTATGTCCAAGTAAATTGTTTGGATAAATGTAAGAGGAAATGGCTAAAAGTGTCCTTTCTGGGGAGGAATCTTAGCAGATGTGTGGGGGCTGCTGA
The DNA here is from genome assembly GCF_028749965.1 of Puma concolor. Lineage (NCBI taxonomy): Eukaryota > Metazoa > Chordata > Mammalia > Carnivora > Felidae > Puma > Puma concolor. Next base: position 14,144,251 of record NC_141677.1, read on the forward strand.
TTTTCATCATAGGCCTCTTCATGTTATTTGATTTTTAAAATACTGTACGTATTATAGTTAAACACTAAAATGCATTTAAAAAGAAACACTAGAAATGTTTGACTAGGTTGACAGAATATTTTTTTTGTCTTGGCACAGAAGGGCCCCGAGGACGAGGGGAATATTGGGGAGAGGTAGGGGGCATGACAGAGCAAGTGGGCTTGTCAGGAAGAACTTCAGCATGTCTGTTAGGGAGCAGCCAGTGCTGAGAATTTTAAATTCTTGTACCTTGTGGTTGCACTTAACTTTCACACCCATCGTGCAAGGCAGGCCACGCATATTCCCCTGTTGCCCAGCGGGGCACTGGAGTTCAGGGAGGCGGGTGACCTGCCTGCACGATAACGCGGCGGCTGAATGATGGGGGTGGAATTTCACAGCCGGCTCTACCCAACTCCAAGCCGGATTTTACAGAGCTGTCTCAGGGCCCACAAATGAGCTTGTCTGCTCCTCTTCTGCCAATTAGAAATGTTTTGAAGATAGATTCTTCTTTAAAATAAAGAAATATACATCATAAATGTGTTTATGTTACAGAAGTATGTATGTGTACATATTTTTACCTGCTACTTAGATATGTTCCCTTACCCAGATGGAAGTACAATTTTGAAAAGAAGGCTGGGGCGAGGGAGGATGATGTGGGAGCTTAAGGTCTTGGCCAGAAGAACTGGGGAGGTTGTAAGGGCAGGTGATGTGTAGTCCAAAGGGAGAAAGGAGCCCCGGACCTACTTCTCCTGGGTCTCATTTGCCTCCTGCGGACTCTGGCATCAGTCCTTCCTGTTCCAAGTTTTAAGCCCATGACATCTTGATGGATGCTGGTTTGAATCTGAATTCTGCCACCTGCCAGGTTTTGAAAAAATATTTAACTTTTCTGAATCTTTTCTTTTCCCTATGAAAATACAGAGCAATAACCTTCCTCATAGACTTTATGTCCAAGCAAATTATAAAGTCCCCAGGAAAGTACCTTATCATTATGATTCAGTAAACAGTTTTTAGGTTTGCTGTTGAGAGAGCTGTAGATCTGATAATTACTTAAAATTTTAAGCTATTTCAGGGTTCCAGTCGGTAAAGCATGCAGCCCTTTTTATTTTTATTTTTATTTTTTTAAGTTTATTTATTCATTTTGAGAGAGAACATGCATGCAGAGGCAGGGGAGGGTCAGAGAGAAGAAGAGACAGAATCCCAAGCAGGCTCTGTGACATCACCACAGAGCCCAACGTGGGGCTCAAACTCACACCCGCCTCCCTGAACTCCAGTTCCCCGCTGGGCAACAGGGGAATACGCGTGGCCTGCCTTGCACGATGGGTGTGAAAGTTAAGTGCAACCACAAGGTACAAGAATTTAAAATTCTCAGCACTGGCTGCTCCCTAACAGACATGCTGAAGTTCTTCCTGACAAGCCTACCTGCTCTGTCGTGCCCCCCACCCCTCCCCAACACTCCCCTCGTCCTCGGAGCCCTTCCGTGCCAAGACAAAAAAAATATTCTCAGTTAACCTAGTCAAACATTTCTAGTATTTCTTTTTAAATGCATTTTAGTGTTGAGCTGTAATATGTACAGTATTTTAAACAGGCTCAGACTCCTGTTCCTGTGAGATCCTGACCTGAGCCGAGATCAAGAGTCAGATGTTCAACTGACTGAGCCATCCAGGTGCCCCAACATGCGACTCCTTTTAAATGTTTAATCATTCATTTTTGAGAGAAAGAAAGCACAAGCTGTGGAGGGGCAGAGAGAGAGGGACACAGAATCCAAAGCAGGCTCCAGGCTCTGAGCTGTCAGCAGAAGCCTGACGTGGGGCTTGAACCCACGAACTATGAGATGGCCTGAGCCGAAGTCAGACGCTTAACTGACTGAGCCACCCAGGCGCCCCAAGCATGCAACTCTTGATCTCAGGGTTGTGAGTTCAAGCCCCCACGTTGGGTGTAGAGCTTAATTTAAAAACAAAAACAAAAAAAACCCCTTGAAGTTATTTTTTTTAATGGTGACTATTTAAGTTCAAATTAATAGCCTTTTTCTTTTTAAATTTTTTTTAATGTTTATTTATTTTTGAAGGAGAGAGAGAGAGAGAGCTTGAGCTGGGGAGGGGCAGAGAGAGGGGGAGACACAGAATCTGAAGCAGGCCCCGGGCTCTGAGCTGTCAGCACAGAGCCTGATGCAGGGCTTGAACTCACGAGCTGTGAGATCATGACCTGAGCCAAAGTCAGACGCTTAACTGACTGAGCCACCCAGGTGCCCCAATAGCCATTTTGGAAGTTGCTACAAGACTATATCTTAATTGTTCCCGCCTTGGTCATGCCATGGTGGCAGTCATATTGCAGCTCATGAGTGTATCAAATCAACATGATGTACACTTTAAACTTGAGTGTTATGTATCAATTATATCTCAATAAAATAAAACAGTTAATCACCATAACATAACCACTTAATTTATGAACTTTATTTTTCTCAGAATTTCTTGAATAGAATTATTGACAAGATTTTCCGTGCTGGTTTCATCAATAATCAAGCATCCATAAAATATTTTATAGAATGGATTATTATATTGATTCTTCATAAATTTCCTCAGTTTCTTCCGAAGTTCTGGGATTGTTTTTCTTATGTAAGTAAAAGAGATTTTTTCATAATTTTTGAAATTCAAATATTTTGGCTATGCTGGGAGATTTGTTTCATTTTAATAGTTGTGTTTTTGACTGTCTGTTGTCCTGTGCCTGATGTATTGACTTCCTGTGTTCTGTTTTGCAAAATCTGAATTAAATGAAGAGACAGAGATCCCTGGCATTCCTCCTGAGTTATCAGTCTTCTGTTCCCACAGAGTAAGGATGGAAAAGGCTTATGTTACTGGGAAGTCAAGAGAAATGGGTGCCTTCTCTATCCTTATTCACCAAGCGATGTCTGTGTTTGTTTTCAGAAATAAGAACAGTGAGGGGTGCCTGGGTGGCTCAGTCAGTTGAGCGTCTGACTTCGGCTCAGGTCACGATCTCACAGTTCCTGAGTCTGAGGCCCATGTTGGGCTCTGTGCTGACAGCTTGGAGCCTGGAGCCTGTTTTGGACTCTGTGTCTCCCTCTCTGTCTCTGCCCCTCCCCCACTCATGCTCTCACTCTCTCTCTCAAAAATAAACAAACATAAAAAAAAATAAGAACATAGAGGAATTAAATGCAGTCTTTACATTTTTAAAAGAGTTTTTTAGTAGGGAAATTCCACACAAGCCAAGTGGAGAGACTGGGAGGGAGCCCCCTCACCAGCTGAGAACAAATATCCACTGATTTCCATTCTTACTTCACCTCTACCCTCATCCCCCACCCCCACCCCATTCCTCTCTGCCTGACATTTCTTATATCTTGCAAATCATTTTTAAGGCACGGATAAGTGATAGGGTTTACAATTGCAGTCTCCTGGCAAATAATGAACTCTTTCTAAACATCAGTTCTAAATACTTGCCCTGAATGTTTTTCGTTGGTTCCCCAAAGCAGCTTCCTTTTCTTTTTTTTTCAACGTTTTTTATTTATTTTTGGGACAGAGAGAGACAGAGCATGAACAGGGGAGGGGCAGAGAGAGAGGGAGACACAGAATCGGAAACAGGCTCCAGGCTCTGAGCCATCAGCCCAGAGCCTGACGCGGGGCTCGAACTCATGGACCGCAAGATCATGACCTGGCTGAAGTCGGACACTTAACCGACTGCGCCACCCAGGCGCCCCACAGCTTCCTTTTCTTAATACAAATGACCTTGCCTTCTGCTTTGTGTGAAAATGGAGATGCCTTCCTTCCTCAACGTATCTTTCTGTCTCTTCCTTTATGTTTCTTTTTTTTGGGGGGGGGGGGGGAGAGACCACACTCATATAACTTTTATTACAGTCCAGTTATAATTGTTTTATTTTATGTATTTATTTAATATGAAATTTATTGTCAAATTGGTTTCCATACAACACCCAGTGCTCATCCCAACAGGTGCCCTCCTCAGTGCCCATCACCCACCCTCCCCTCCCTTCCACCCACCCCCTCCATCAACCCTCAGTTTGTTCTCAGTTCTTAAGAGTCTCTTATGTTTTGGCTCCCTCTCTCTCTAACCTTTTTTTTTTTTTCCTTCCCCTCTGCCATGGTCTTCTGTTAAGTTTCTCAGGATCCACTTAGAGTGAAAACATATGGTATCTGTTTTTCTCTGTATGACTTATTTCACTTAGCATAACACTCTCCAGTTCCATCCATGTTGCTACAAAAGGCCATATTTCATTCCTTCTCATTGCCACATAGTATTCCATTGTGTATATAAACCACAACTTCTTTATCCATTCATCAGTTGACAGACATTTAGGCTCTTTCCATAATTTGGCCATTGTTGAAAATGCTGCTATAAACATTGGGGTACAAGTGCCCCTATGCATCAGCACTCCTGGATCCCTCGGGTAAGTTCTTAGCAGTGCTATTGCTGGGTCATAGGGTAGATTTATTTTTAATTTTTACAGTGTGGAGGTTCCTCAAAAAACTAAAAACAGATCTACCCTATGACTCTTCCTTTCTGTTTCAGGGGAAGAAATTGTTGTCTTTGTCACATCTGTCCCCATCCTTATTTGTATTTTAGGGGGACTTCATTCTTCATTCTTCCTCTGTTGACTTTTCTTCTGTCCAGCCATTGTCTTAGTGCCATCTTTCCCTTTCCGCAGCCACCCCTCATTTTGTTGTGATTTGCTTTGTTACGTTGCACAGACACCGCGATCCAGACAAATGCAAGGTTTGTGGTAGCCCTGCATCCAGCACGTCTCCTGGTGCCATTTTTCCAACAGCACTTAGTCACAGTGGGGCTCTGTGTTTGCATTTTGATAATCCTCACCATATTTTAGACTTTTTCATTATTACATTTATTATGGTGATCTATGGTGATTTTTGGCTTTCGCCGAAAGCCCAGGTGATGGTTAGCATTTTTCAGCAGTGAAGTATTTTTTTAAATTTTTTTTTTTAACGTTTATTTATTTTTGAGACAGAGAACATGAACGGGGGAGGGGCAGAGAGAGAGGGAGACACAGAATCTGAAGCAGGCTCTAGGCTCTGAGCTGTCAGCCCAGAGCCCAACGCGGGGCTCAAACTCATGGACCACGAGATCGTGACCTGAGTTGAAGTCGGACGCTTAACCGACTGAGCCACCCAGGCGCCCCAGCAGTGAAGTATTTTTTTAATTAAAGTATGCACATCGCATTTTTAGGCATAATGGCTACCAAACACTTCATAGTCTACTATAGTCTGGTGTACATGGAGTCTAGTAAATGTCACCTTTATATGCACTGGGGAACCAGAAAAGTTGCTTGACTCCTGTTACTGTGATACTTGCTTTGTTGGGATGGTCCAGAACCAAGCCTGAAGCCTGTGGTGTTTCCCAGGCATGCCTGAATTACACTTTCAGATGCGTGAACTTTGCCCTCCTCTCTTCCTTTACGTAAACGACTGTGGTCAACTACGTTTTCAGAGATCCTATACTGAGGATTTCATATGCAGCCCCAGACCGCCTTTTTCTCTGTCTCCGTCTTCCTTACGTTTCGTGCTGGCACCTGCTTTCTCTACAGCTGACGTCCGCTGCAGTGAACCATGTGGCCCCTTCCCTGTCAGGTTGACGGACGGCTTCCCTGTTTCTTTGATGTGTTCCCTTTCCTTCGTTCAACCCTCACGCTTGGTTTTATCTTAAGAATCCTACGCTCCTGGTGAGCAAAGCATAATGTATAAACACGTGGAGTCACTAGGAACTGTAATCCCTGAAACGAATGTACTAATGTAATGTGTCAGCTGTACTCAAATACAAACATTTGTTAATAAAGAAGAGATCTATACAAGAAGGCCCCGTCCACATTGTTTGGAATAAACTGAAATCTCTCTCAGTGTGAGAACAAGAAGAATCCTTATTCAGCCCCTTGGTGCTTCTCTTTCTGCACTCTGCTCTCTAAACCCACGTGTGTGGCTCCCTGCCCCCCCAGCCACCGGCCGGGCTTTCTCAGGGTCACTTCCAATCCGCGTGTAAACCTGGCCTGATGATAGCACCTTTCCCTGATATCGATCTCCTTTCTCTCGTTCTTTTCTCCCAGTCTCCTCGCTTGAAACCCACGTGTCCCTAAAGCCCGGGGCTCCTTCCTCCTGCTCCTTCAGCCTGAAAGATCTGTCGGGCTTTTCTTTTCTTTTTTTCTTTTTCTTACAATTTACTTAGGAAGACACTGAAGTTCAGAGAGATTGACTTGTCACACCAGTAACAAATGACATAGCTTTAGGGGCGCCTGGGTGGCTTGGTCAGTTAAGCGTCCGACTTCGGCTCAGGTCATGATCTCACGGTCCGTGAGTTTGAGCCCCGCATCGGGCTCTGTGCTGACAGCTCAGAGCCTGGAGCCTGTTTCAGATTCTGTGTCTCCCTCTCTCTCTACCCCTCCCCTGTTCATGCTCTGTCTCTGTCTGTCTCAAAAATAAATAAATAAACGTTAAAAAAATTTTTTAAAAAAGAAATGACATAGCTTTAATTCAAACTCCGTTTAATTTCTGAAGCTGCGTTCTTTTTCGCTGTTGTGAGATTCCCCGTCTGCCTCCTCCTTCCCCTTTTCGTGTACGTGGAACTAAGAAAAACACTCCATCATTTTCCCTTGAATTGCTTCCCCTGTCTGCTGCTTTATTAACGTCGTCTGCTTTGTCTGCTCTCCGGTGGGGAGGCTCTGCCTCAGGAAGTCTCAGGAAAGGCAGGTTGGCTCTGGTGTCCTTCTGAGACATCCTGTCTCTCCTGTAGCCCCAGCAATGCCAGCAGTTCTGTGACGTTTTTCCACTTAGTTCAGTCTCTCTCTTCGTACAGAGCTTTCAGATCTTGTATCCTGTCTTCAGGTCTCTTTCTCTGGATGTCAGTCAGGGGTATTCCTTGTAAGCAAATAAAACAACTTTTGATTGAATCAGAAAGGGACTTTGGGCACCTGGGTGGTTCAGTTGGTTAAGCATCTGACTCTTGATTTTGGTTGAGGTCATCATCTCACGGTTCATGAGATTGAGCCCTGCATTGGGATCTGTGCTGGGCTTGGAGCCTACTTGGGATTCTCTCTGTCCCTCTCTCCATGCCCCACCCCCACTGTCTTGTGCATGCACGTGCTCGCTCGCTCTCAAAAAAGAAGGGGGGGGTACTTAAGCAGAGGAGGAGCAGGGAGTCAGGAGGTATGCAGAATGTCCAGAAAGCTGGAAAATAAGAATAAAGGAGGTTGAACGGCCCACAGCTGCACCATAGCCATGCCATGGAGCTGGTCCATTGGCGGACGTTGGTTTACCCCACCGGAGATGACGTGCCATCTAACCTGTTGTACGCCTGTTGCCTCCGTGGGCTTTGCCCCTGTAAGTTAAGAGTTCTCGATTCAGAGTTCAGGGTGGATGCTTCTGGATCCAAGTCTCCGGTACCTTCTCTTTAGCTGCCAAGAGGCTGGGAAGAGGAATGTATGAGGCATTTTCCGCTTCCCACAAGACCTATAAGGTGGGAGAATTTCCTAAACTCGGAAGGGGATTCAGGATAGATACCCAAATGAAGGCAAATATCCACTACACCCTTTTCTTCCTTTATTGGAAGCCGAGGACCTCAACTTTTATTTTTTAGAGAAAACAGAAGTCTTCACACAGGGATACCTTTACCTTCTCCACAGCGGTACACATTTGCCTGTGTCCGTATCCATCTGAGACTTCTTCCCTCTTTGTATCATAAAGGACCTGAATCTTTCTTGAAGATCATTCTTCTGCTTTTTCTCTGGCTCTTCTTCCCCTGCCTTCTCAGGAACCTTCTGTTTTCAGTCTGTCTTCTGTACTCAGTCTCTCCTTCTTAACCAAATGGTTTCCATTGCTTTCCGTGTTCTCACGTCTCCTCCGTCGCTTATGGATGTCTGCACCGCACAACCCGCCCCTCCCCTGTGGTCCCCCTGTCTCACTCCTGTGTTGTAGTCAGACCTCCTGCAGGGGGCATCCGTATTCCACAGCTGGGTTTCCCACTTCCTCCCACCGACCCTGCAGTCCAGTGCTGTCGCTTTGCAGAGGACACTGTCCAGAGTCTGTCGTCACCCTGCTCTTTCTTCTTTTGGCCCCATCCACGCTCTTGATGACTTCCTTGGTTCCGGTTCATTGACACGCTCTCCAGGTTCCTCTCGTCCCTCTGTTTCCTCTTTCCTGTGTCCTTTCCAGCCTTTCCCTTCCCATGCAACCATGAAATGTCTGTGCTTCTCAAGGCTGGGCCTTTTTTTTTTTTTTTTAACCCCCCTTCATTTTTCCTTGTTTTCTAGTTTCAGGTGTATCTAAGGTACAGTTTCACTTATCTGATGTAATGGCTAATTTGTATTGATTCCAGACACCTTCCCCTAAGTGCTAAATCAGGGGTTGGCAAACTACAGCCAAGTTCGGCCTCATGGTTTTACTGGAACACAGCCTTGCCCATTTATTTACGTACTGTCTGTGGCCACATTTGTGCCAAATGACAGAGTTCAGCGGTTGTAACAGAGTCTGTGCGACCCGCAAAGCCACGTTTTTAGGACCACTGTTTGGTCCTTTACAGAAGAAGTCAGCCCACCCTGCTCCAGACATTCTCCTCGAATGTTTGTAGATCATCTGGAACTTGGATATCTGACACCATGTGCCTCATATTTTTCCCACACTTGATCTTCCAACTAGCACTACCCTCCATAGAGTTGCACAGAACAGAAACCTTGATCCGTGACCAGCTCCTATGGCCCTTCCGTCCCAAGGGTTTCTCCTTTGCCTCCCTTCTGTCTCTAGCATTCTGTCTCGGTCCAGGCTGCCATGACCCAGTGCAGTGCTTCTTTCGCTGGGCCACCTGCGTCCATTCTTGCCTCTGTTTGAATCCATTCTCCATGCTGAAGCCAGAGCAGGCTTTTCAGAATGAAAATTTGGTCAGGTTACCCACTTGCTTCAAACATTGCTCTTGGAATAAAGACCAAGAGTCTTCAGAATGGCCTGCGGCTCTCAGGTGCTCTTACACTTCTGACAGTCTCCCGTTTTCTCTTGCTAGAACAGTCCAGAACACATGAGTGTAGGCAACAGTGTTTTATTTTTCACGATTCTGGGTCACATGGGCCTGGATGGGCACTTCTGCTCCATGTGGTGCCTGCTGGGGCTAGAACTTCCAACGGGCTTCTTCTGACCGGCACGGGTGGCTGGACCTCTTTCTGTGGTGGCTCAGGGCTCCCGGAACGAGCAACCCAGGTGGTCGTGTCGTGGTGTGCATGTGCTTCCCCAGCTTCCGCTTGCATCCTGCTCGCTGATTGACGCACAGGCCAAAGCAGATGGTGCGACCGAGCCTCAGACGGTGGGTGGGGCCTGCATTAGGGCATGGGCACAGGGGAGCCGGGGTCACTGGCAGCTACAGATGGGACCGAGTGTCACTCTGACCTTTTCTGTCACATGTCCTTTGGCTCTCAGGCTATTTGCATGAGCTTTGCCCTCTACCTGAACTGCCCTTTCTCGTCTTCATCTACAGAACTGTTTCTCTTCCTTTAGATCTCCACCTACATGTCCTTGGTGTCATTTCTTAAAGGAAGAGTGGTTTGGAGATCCCCTGATTAGAGGTCTTTGTAGCACATAAATAGTGCTTGTTATAATGGGGATTTTACTTTATTGGGTGATTTTGTCCTCCTTCCCCACTAGACGAAGGTCCCTGAAGGCAGGAACCTTATCTAATTTTGCTTCCCCTGATTTCTGTCATCATCCCTGGCACACGGAAGACCAGTAACTGCCAGGTGCATAAAGAGGTTAATCATCTTGTTTGCCTTTGGAGCAATTTCTGGACTGTAGGGTCTGTAGTCTCTTTCCTTTCCAGTCTGTCTGGGGTTCATCAGCTTATTATCACTAGAATGTTGTGTTCTTCCAAATCCCTGTTATTGGGGAGGTTTCTGAACCCCAGTTGAACACTCTTATGTAGCTTTTTGTCCTGGCTCTAAAGTCATCTGCAAGGTCCTAACTTTTGAACCTGTTGCTACCATCCACCCCCCTTCCCCCATCTCTCTGCCTCACCACCTCTGCCTCCCCATCACCTCAGACTTAGTGCATCACGTTTACTTCTCACAAGTTCTTTTTCCTTCCTGCCCTCCCCGTGCTGCCCACGTCTCTTCTCAGGTGAGTGTGTCCTTGGCCATACCGCTTACTTCACAGTTAAATTCATTTGTAACCTTGTGGTGTCTGCTGAGTGTTGTGTTGGCATTCGGCTCTAGGAAGCTATTTCCTTTCATCCTAGATCTCCACCGAGGCCCGGCCGCCTCACATCCCCCCTCTGTTCTGGGCCCCACAGCACCACGGTGAGCCTTGAATGACTATTTTATTTATCTGACTTTTTTCCAGGGTGAAGAAAATCTTAAAACAAGCATTTGTACATTTTTATCAGTTTTGTCACATTTGGACATCATTACGCAAAATGTTCCAGAAAAGGTGAGTTTAAGTGTGTCTGTAAGAGGAGTTTGAGCAGTCTATCAAAATAGAATTGTATAGATTTGGACTAATTTTTAAAAATACTTTTAATGTTTATTTATTTCTGAGAGAGAGCAAGCGAGCAGGGGAGGGGTAGAGAGAGGGGGACAGAGGATCCAAAGGTGGCTCTGTGCTGACAGCAGTGAGCCCAGTGCAGGGCTCGAACTCACGAACCGTGAGATCATGACCTGAGCCCAAACCGGATGCTTAACTGACTGAGCCACCCACCCAGGCACCCTGTACTATTTTTTTTTAACGTAAGTATTTCTTGTGATTTTTGCTACTCCTCTTCCCTTGTACTACTCCATTAGTGTGCACGTGTACGACACAAATACGCAGGCAGGTGTTACCCACCTGCACACATACACACCGAGGGATGCCTGAGCCTGTATTAAATCTGCAGACAAATAATGGGCAATTTCTAGTGATAGGTCATCAATTTTATGCAGGTATCTACATACGATTATTTAGGTAGGAATTCTCTTATTGCATCTTCAACCCTTCCTTGACTGACATAGTTATCGAGCATGTGCTCATGCAGAGGAGCTTGCATGAAGGCTGATGAGCTGTGGTCATCATCGTTGGGAGCGTGAGGCCAGTCTTTGGTCTTTCTCAGGCTTTGAGCCGTCTCCGTAGCGCTGTACCCCACAGACCGGTAGAGATCGTCGCTAATACTGGTTAATCAATTTGGCAAAGCCGGTAAGAATTCAGGAAAACCTGCCAGTAAGATTTAGAGCAAGATTCTGCATTATTGAACCCACAGGAAAGAGCACACTGAGATGTGAACTCGAGGAGAAAACTGAGTATGTAGAAGAAGAGGTATTGTTTGGTGTTAAAAGTGGAAGAAAAGTATGGGGGGAAAGGGTTTCCTAGAATTTCTCAGAGTGTTCTTGTGTTCTTGTCTTTACACAGTGGTAGCAATCAAATTCAGTTGTTAACCTGTTTCATCAGTTCGAAGACTGACATCCTTTTCCCCCACCACATTTTAACTCCTCAGATCATGATGATCTTAAAATTGCTCGTGTCTTACAGTGTCTGTCAGCCAGATGGCAGTGTGTGAGTTACAGTTACGTAAAAACTCGTGTTAACACCTTCTGGAGAGATCAGGCAAGCTCGAGCATCGAATAACATCACATGTTATCTTTCTATTTTAAATATGTGCAGGAAAGAGATGTGCTTGCAATCTACCACGAGAGGTAAGACAGACAAGGGACTGTCCTGTGGCAGGGTGGCTGGAATAGCTCAAGAGTCGTTCAGGCAAGTTCTGAAAATGAATTCATCTTAGAAGATCTCCTGCTAGGTCTGTTATAAATAACAGGCTATTTTCCCATCCAGCCCTGTTTGCACCTGGTGTATATTACATATTTTAGGTTTATTTTTTACTTTTAAGCATCCAAAAGAAGGAATGCTGATTAGCGGACTAGAATAATCACCATTTCGGGGCACCCGGGTGGCTCAGTTGGTTGAGCGTTCAACTTTTGATTTTGGCCTGGGTCACGATCCCAGGGTCATGGGATCAAGCTCCATGTCGGGCTCTGTGCTGGGTGTGGAGCCTGCTTGGATTCTCTCTCTCCCTCTGCCCCTCTCCCCTGCTTGTGCTCTCTCTCTATTAAAAAAAAAAAATCTAAATTGAGACATCTAAGTAAAGACCAGACTAGTTTACTTTTGTTAGTCTGTTTCCACACCCCTCACAGTGTCTGTTGTAAAGTCCATTTTTAATTGACAGATGTGTTTTTGTTTAAAGACTTCTTGGGAACAGTCTCAAAACTTCCCATTTTCCGCACGGTATGGAAATATGTGCACTTAACCTTGTGGGTCTGTGCTAAGTAGTCCGAGAAGTTTCCGAACTACCATCAAACAGGACAGAGGTCAGAACCCTAAATGTTCTATGGAAATTAAAAGCAGAGGGGGGAGAAATCAAAAACCCCTTTCTCCAGTACACACATCGTTGTGTCGTCCTGTCGTCTTGTGCAGTGTGTCCAAACCTCGACAGCTAATACGAGGTGGCGTTGCTGGTGTTCCAGCGTGAACGGTGTGTAGCTGAGTCTTGGCCAAGGCAAATGGTCACAGGCAATACCAGTGTATCTTGAGCAGTGTTCATAAAAGCATTCTTTTCCCTGTTGAGAATTCTACTGGATTTTTGTTCCGCACTCACGAGTAATCTATACCTCACCCCCAGATCTTGGTTTCTAGTATCGTTCTCTCACACCAGGAACCAGGGCTTCTTGGAGAAACAGCTGATTCTAGAACTGGGGCAGACAATACACAAGGTAAATCTGGAGCATCTTGTAGTACCAGAAAAGGAAGTGCTTTCCACACATACACTGACATGGGGTGGGTCTGCAGAGGGGTACAGGAGCTCCCAGTTGCTAACACTGAGACCCGCAACACAGTAGAGTCATACTGGATTACAACCAAAACATAAAACAAATATCCATGAGTTCATACTGATACAAATAAATGACTGACTAAATAAACAAATGGGAAAGACAGATATGTAGAGTCCAAATAACTTACATGGACACTGACCGCAAGGAGGGGGCGCATAACCCGCCCAGTCCTTAAGCACGGGCTGCCCTGGTGATGCCCTTCCGAAGACTAGAGTGTGGAAGGGAAAGTGACCTTGCAGCGGGGGCACCCACGACAGCGGTCAGTCGTATGACAGTCTGTGCCCTTGATAGGATGGGATGAAAATGGCCTCTGTGGTTTTCCTTCCAAAACACCATGACCCTGGTCTCATCATGAGGTTTTAAAAACATCCCCCAAAGCCCAGCCGAGCAACATTCCACAAAATCCCTGCCCACTGCTCCTCAGAACTGACAAGATCATCAAAAACCAGCAAAGTTTGAGAAGCTGTCACAGCCCAGAGGAGGGAGGAGGGTAAGGGGACACGACCACTAGATGTACCGTGGTGTCCGGGGTGCAATCGGGATCAGGACAGGCACATCAGTGAAGACTAAGGGAATCTGAACAAAGCCTGGAGTGAGGATTAAGGTTATAGAGGAGCCGTAAGAAACTGGGAAGGGAAGGCAGGCATTTGGACTCGATCCCTTCGGGTTTCCTATTAGGTAAAGTGGACACAGTACTATCTACTTGGTGGGATATTTGTGAGGATTAAATAACACAGAAGGTACTTTCTCTCCTGTCACGGTTGTCCTTAGTCCTTCCTGATACCTGTCAGAGTTTGGGATCAAGGCTTCCGTTTTTCTCATTCATTCATTCATTCAGAATATGTTTTAGTGCTTCTTGTAACGAAGCACAACATTAGACCGTGGAGGTTTGGGGAGGCAAGACGCAGATCTGTGCAGACCAGCGCAGCGTGCACGAGACTGCGGGGTGCAGGCGAGACCTCCCAAGTCTCGCAGCTGAGCACAGAGGCCTGCATGGCAGGGAGGGGAACAGGCTAGTGCACGGAAGCCTGGTGCAGTCGGGATCTGGAAGACAGTGTCTGGGGTGGAGGTGGAGGCGGGGCTGCAGGGCAGGCGGGGCTGCAGGGCGGGCAGGGCCCAGCACGGAAGGGCCCTTGTGAGGCAGGTGGAGGAGGTGAGCCCAGTGCTTGAGTGAATGGGCCCTGCGATTGGATCTTGGCTCCACCTCCTATGTGGTGTGTGAACTCGGTCAAGTTAACTCAACGGTGGTGTAGACGTACAGTAAATACTCCATATGGGAGGAATTTGGTCTTTATCCAGAGGGCACTGGGGAGATGCTGCTGAACTTCCAGCAGAAACGTGACATGAGCAGACTTGGTGTTGTGAGTGCGGTGTGTAGGATTGGTTCGGTCACGGGGGTAAAACCGGAAACCTCTGGGAAGCTACCTTCATGCTTCGAGCGGTGCTGGGATGTGGCATGGAGGTCGCGGGTGGATAGACGTGACAGGTACGTGCTAGCGAGAAACGCCAGAGTTTGGAGGATGGCTTTGGTGGAGGGAAGCAGGGAAGTGACCTGGGCTGGCAGGGGTGGTGGTGACTTTCACTGGAACAGGGCAGTAGTAGGAGAGTAGACCAGGATGGGGGGAGGGTGGCGTGAGTGGATGGGATTATGAGTGTGTCACCCGCAGGGTGTCCCATAGGCATGGCAGGCAGCAGCCGCATGTAGGTCTCTGAATAGGAACTACAGCTCAGAAGCTGTCACTGGCTTTGGGACCACAGCTGCGAGACCAGGAGGGGCGTTGTGTCGGATAGATGGGTGCTGTTGCCAGTGTATCTCAGAGGACGTTGAGGGGCTGCAGGTGAACCAGGGTGAACCCTGCTGAAGATATGAGGAGCTGTGGGTCAGGGTTCACCACATTCCGTGTCTGGTGAGCCCTGGGCTGTAGCGCCCGAAACACAAAAACCTCTATTTTGAAACCGTCCTGTAGCCAGGGCTCCAGGTAACCCCCAGCTTAGTGGTGCAGCAGAGAGCGGAGCGCCCATTTCTTCAGTGCCTCAGTGATTCCATGGTGAAGACCCATTTCTGCCAAACTGGCCACCAGAAGCTCACCTCGGGCAGATTAAAATGCAAATACATATTTTTTAATGTGTGTTTTTGAGAGAACGCAAGTTGGGGAGGGGCACCGAGAGGGAGACAGAGGATCTGAAGCGGGCTGTGTGGCGACAGCACAGAGCCCGATGTGGGGCTCGACCTCACGAACCAGGAGATCATGAGCTGAGCCGAAGTGGGACACTGAACCACCCAGGCGCCCCTGAATTCAAATAGTTTTCAAAACCCTGTGCCAGTTGTATAAAAAATGGGTGTGGGGAGAGGAGCGTGGGAAGGAGGCGGGTGGTTACAAAAGGACAACAGGAGGGATCCTTGCACATCGGAACCGTTGAGTATCGTGACCGTGATGGTGGATGTGAACCCACACGTGTGATAAAATGGTGTAGGACTGAACACAGACACACCACACACACAAACGAATTCCAGTAAAGCTGAGGAGATCCAGGTTACATTCATGGGTGATGTCAGTGACGGCATCCTCGTTGTGACACCGTACTATGATTTGCCACATGTTACCAGGAGGGGGAGCTGGGCAAAGCGTGCGGGGCACAGGGGGTCTCTCTATCATTTCTTATGACTGCACGTGCATCTACAGTGATCTCAGGAACGTGTCGGTTAAAAGAAGAAAAGGAGCTGTGACTCACAAGCTTGGGAACCGTGAATGGACTGAAGCCATGGAAACAAATGCAGACTGTGTGTGTGTGTAGCCTGAGAAAATGAGGAAGCCGAGCACAGAGCCCAGAGGTGCACCAGCATTTACGGGACAGGAGAGGAAGAGATTGAGAAGAAACAGGAAGAGGACGAGGGGGGCAGCCTTAAGAATGGGGTGTTCTAAGGGTCATAGGAAGAGGTCTTCTCAAGGAGAGAAAGGTCAAGAGAGTGGGGTGCCCTGGAAAGGTCAGGAAAGGTAAGGGCTTTATCCATAGTGTTCAGCGACAAGGAGGTTGTGACTTGGATGAATTCCACGAGTACAGGAGGCAAAGAGGTGGGGTGGCCAGGAGAGAGACTGCAGACAGGTGCTTTGGGTCAGCGGTAGGAATACCTGATTTTCAGATTTTAGAAAAGAGAACAGTTACAGGTTCTGTGACAAGGTGTGGGCCGTGGCTCTGGGTAGAAAAAGCCGTGGCTTTTTCTTTGACATTGGAGAAGTGATGGTCCAGAAGTCACACTGAGGATTGGAACAGGCGCAGACTTTTTCATGACTTAGGGAGGTGGGAGAGAAAGGTTAGTGAGGGGCTGGAGACCATGCCTGGAAGGAGGGCTTGGAAGCTGCAGGGGAAGGGATGAAAGGGGAGGGGAGAAAACTCTGAGGGAGCTGGGAGAAGCCAGACCTTGGAGTAGGGGTGTATAGTGCGGGCAGCTGGCCGCAGGCCCCGTCAGAGGGGTACTTTGGAGGAATTCTTCCTCCCTTCCCCCCTCCAGTGTTTGTCCTGTGCCTTCTGTGTGTCCTGGTGGGTTGTTCCAGGCCCTGGGGATTCTGCAGTGAATCAAACCATCTCTACCATCATTCTGGTGCGGGGAGGGACGACAACTAGACATGATACTGTCAGGTGGTGACACAGGCTTTGAAGAAAAAAGCAGAACAAGGGGCTGAAGATTGGGTGTCTGGGGCAGGACGGCTATTTCAGGAGGTGGGTTCAGGGGAGACCTGCCCAAGGAGGTGATCCTGAACATGTACCCAAAAGCAGTGAGTGAGCAAGCCACACGAGGGTCTGGGACACTTTCCAGGACAAGGGAACAAACAGCAGGTGCGGGCTGTAGGTGTGTGGTCTCGTCCTGCCTGGGAGGTCAGAGCAATTGGCATGGAATAAGGGAGGCGGCGTGGAGGCAGTAGGACCCCACATAGGTTGTGGGAGAAGTCAGGAGTTCGGTGTTGGACATGTCGTGTTTGGGATGCCGGGCCTTGTGCTGATGCTGTTCTGGTACACGTCATCTTCACACGAGTTGTCTGACGTGGAGCTCGTGGATAGTAAGACCCACACGTGAAGCTGCGCGTGTTACAAACACCGGGGTTACGTAACACCAGCAGTAGTGTTCATGGTTAGGCGCTCACGCGTATATGCTTCGTAAAATTGTAAAGGACTGTAATATATTAGTAATTAATAATCAACATTCTTTTTCCCCTCTTTTAATTTTTAAATTCACTCCTCATGGTGTTTCGGCTGTCTTGGATAACCTGCCTTGGTTTTCAACTTGTAAAATACAACTAAATACCCAATCGTGTATCATTTGGAAGTTGCCTCTTTCCTTTGGCGCCCAGATACTTCTCTTCATCTTCCTCCTGGCCAAGTAAATATATTTTCTCTGCACCGCATGTCCTGGTTTTCTCAGCTGTACATGTGGTGTGCCCCTCAGCTCCCTTGCTCCTCTTCTTAAAACTCGTTCTTCCTTGGAGCGCCTGGGTGGCTCAGTCGGTTAAGCATCCAACTCTTGATCTCAGCTCAGGTCTTGTTCTCAGGGTCGTGAGTTCAAGCGCCATGTTGGGGAACCTACATGATGCCTTTTTGCTGGACCCCATCTGACTAGTTACCGCACTTTGCTCTACGTAAACATGGTCTTTGTTGGTTGCTCATCACACATAGAGGGTCGTTTACGTATTACGGTTTCGTGTGTGTGTACTTTCACATATCCCAACAGTGTCCATGTGATGCTGGCAATACAGTGACCTTTGATAGCTGTTGACCATATTTTGAATAAAGGAATGAAATAAGAGGATCATATATATCTGTATTTTGTCCTTCTCTGAGGAGCTTTGGGAAATTGAAGTGAGCTGTTAACCATACCCGCGTATTGGTAAAAGTCTTCTGTGAGCACAGTTGTTTCAGTAGAAACCTCAGGACTCTTGGCTAGGTGCAGCCTTGCAAACATTTACAGATGACCCACATGGTAGAAGCAGCGAGGTAGCTCCTGATATTTTATTAAAAGTTTCAGTCCATCTGGTTTCCACGTTAATCTACGTCGTTTCTGTGGCCTTTCGATATCTGTGGAATTGTGTGGTTTTGGCAATCAGGGACTGGCATTGCATGAAGTCTGCAGGCTGTGAAGATAGAACAGTCTGTGAATTCACAGGAAAAGACTACAGGGAAGTTTAAACGGCTTTGTTATATTTCTCCCCACCTTTTAATTTTCCTGCCACCACTCAGTGCCACATGAGTCCAACAGCACCATTGGGGAAACAGTCGTTCACATCAAAGACGAGGAGGAAAAGAACGTTGTGTGAGATGCCTTGCTCTAGAAGCACTTTGGAGTGCACCAGAAGTGGGGCTTTTAGAGAACATTCTGACTTTTCCAGCCCAGGGAAAGGTCATACGTGATGGGGGCTGTCGTTCACACATTGTGGGAAAGCAAGGGTTGGCGTGGAGGTGCTGTCCACGGTACCTCAGATGCTGGAGTGTGGGGAGGATGTATTGTGGGAAAGTAAGGGTTGGCGTGGAGGTGCTGTCCATGGTACCGCAGGTGCTGGAGTGCGGGGAGGATGTACCGCAGCCGCGTTGTAAGCGGAACCTGGAGCTGTGAGGAAATTCTCCCTCGAGGAGACCCGAACCGCAGCACTCTGGGTGTGTCTGAGGAGCCCGCTAATGCAGAACGGGCAAAATCAGGTCATCTTCTGTCTGCTTTGTGGTTCTACAGTCAAGGGCCCGGGTTTACATTTGAAGAATCTTTGCCCTTTCTTTTCAGAAGCCAATTCTGAAGCAAGCCTTTATCATCGTCCTGCAGTGGTGCTTCAGTCACAATTTTAGTATCCGCCTGTATGCGTTAGTGGCCCTTAAGAAAATCTGGAGCATGTGTAAGACATGGCACGTTGAAGAATTTGACGCTTTGACTTCTGTTATTGAGTCCAGTCTTAGTCAAGTGGAAAACATGCCTGGAGCAGGGTAAGCAGACCCCCTCCCCTTCACTTTACTTCCACTAGAGCAGAGGGGACGAGGAGGTGCCTCTGTCCCGTTAGCCTGTCATCACTCCGTGCGTGGATATCGGAGCTCAGATAAGGTGGGGCGTGGGCAGAGCACTGTGGGATGCCTCGTTTCATCACACTTCTCATTGTGGTCAGCTCCATCTCAACCTTTTTTGTCGTTGTTGTTTTCTTATCCTTGATCCTTTATTTTACAGTAATGTTTTACATACCTTTAGATATTCCTTTTCAGTAGAGCTGAATGCCCCCATCCTCTGTTGTCAAAGAAGCACTGGGAAGCAGAACAATCTGGCTTTAAAGACGTGCTCCCAACTGCCCAGGTGTACTAATTAAAGATGGAAGCTTTTCTCTTTTCCTTTTTTTAAGCGAGTGTCTCTGTTTCCCAAACAAAATCCTGCACAGAGGCTCAGTATCGAACAGATAAAATGCCACTGGTACAGGATGGGGGAGGGGGGCCACCCGGCTCAGTATTCTATACAGGCCGCTTCTCCCACACCCAGCCCTGTTCAATTCAGCACACAAAGGCAGGCTCGAGTATCCTGTCTCCTGGTATCTGAACTTGTTTCCCCGGCTCTAAGGGAGTGTTGTTGTTTTATTGTTTCCTCATTATCATTGATTATCATTGATTATCACTATCCAAGAACGCCAGGATTTTTATAACTTCCAGAGACCCTGGCAATATCAGTCAATACATAAAAAGTTTCAGAAGCTCAAAAATAGTCACAAATTCTTATAAACAGACAGATAAAGGTTTGAGGCAGCACGTTAAGCACGTGAAATAGTGTTTGGAAAACCAGTAACATATGGGGAGGGGGGGTCTTTGTTTGACCATCAAGCTAACAGATGGTGTAAATAAGACTGAGTCCTTACGAAGCTTCGTGTGGGGCCAGGACTGAGGTACTCCCGCGGCCACAAAGTACCCGATAGCCCTTCTGCCTGCTTTTACTTCCCATACATTGGTTGAAAAGAAGCATTTAGGTGGTCGAGTGGGTGAGGGAGCTTTTGGCGTCTCAGGAGGAAGACACTCAATTCAGCAAATACAAATACTAAAATATAATTGCATGAGACACAACAGGGAAAAACCAGAAGAGAGAATTAGGTTGGGGACACAGGGCAGGTTCACAGGTGAGGGACAAAAGTGCAAAGGAAGGCGCCGGTCACCTCTGACACATTGTACACAGTTCGTTGTATAGAAATTCTGGTCACGACAAAGACTGATCATTAAAATTAGTAGCTGACCAAGCAGTGCTTAGAGTTCCTACCTTTCCAGGTATGTTGTGGCAGCTGGAATCCCTCCTCTTGCTCGGGCAGTCCTGCAGGTCTCCTTTCCCCTCGGTGGGTGGGTGGGTGGGAGCACACCGCCTTCCCCTAGCGGAAGGAAGTTTGAGGGAAATGAATACATTTTACGTGCGGATAGGCATTTGTCCATTTACGGTTTTCTCTATGATGAAACCGGGGCTTTATCATTTGCTGTTGGGATGTTTGGGTTGGTGGTTGATCTTGGTCAGAGTTCCTGGGTAGCTGTGTTTTGATTTCTAAAAACAGTTGGGTCGGCTCCTTTCTTAAGCAGTAAAACACTCTTCTACAAAGTAACTTAATTCTTTTTAAAATCCTCGTACCAGGTAGGAGATTTAACCAATTAGAATAAGGAACCCTGGTCATCGGACCATCTCTGCTCTTCTGATGCATGGCAGAATCGGTTCTGTGACCGATGCAGGCTGAGTTGTGGGGCATCAGCGGCAGGCCAGGTGGACACAGTTCTCATCTCTGTGTGGCTCCCAGTCAGGTGGATGGGACATCAAGTAAACACTCATACAAATAATAAATTAAGTCATGGCAGGTACCCCAGTGGAAAAGGAAGGATCGTGATGAGAAAATGCGGCCTCTCCAGGCTGGGTGGGGGAGGGGAGGCCTTTCTAAGTCACGTGATGTTTCCATTATGGAGGAATGGAGGACGGTGATGTCTGGGCGGCCCGAAGCTGGTGTGCCGGTGTGCACGGTGCACTCAGAGCCCTGAACAGGGCTGGTCTGCCCAAGGGCAGTGCGTGCAGGAAGCAAGGGGCAGAGGCCAGGCCGGTTGGGCTTCTGTTGAGTGAATTATTTAAACTCAGTAATGACATCACTGGGTTTGCTTTTGCATTTTTTAAAGTGTGAAGAACAGATCAGGGGACCACAGGAGAGAATGGGAGGAGAGGCGCCTGGGTGGCTCCGTCAGTTAAGTGTCTGACTCTTGATTCGGGCCCAGGTCAAGATCCCAGGGCCGTGGGATTGAGCCCCATGTCGGGCTCTGCACTGACAGCGCGGAGCCTGCTTGGGATTCTCTCGCTCCCTCTCTTTGCCCCTCTCCTCATTTTCTCTCTCTCTCTCTCTCTCTCTCTCTCTCTCTCCCACAATAAATAAACGAAGAAAAAAAAAAAAAAGAATGGGAGGAAGTCATGTGTTAGGTTACTGGGGGGTAGAGAAATGGACAGGTTTGAGGTAAGTTGAATGAGAGCCTAAAAGCACCCGCTGGATTTAGGGGGAGCCATTTCAGTAGCCTTATTGGTGGGGCAGAAACCAAATTAAAGTGGATTAGGAGTGGTTGGGACAATATATTATGTTAAATCCGGTGATGGGCTCATTGCTGCCTATTAGCTTAGTTTCTTGACTCGCATACTTGAAATACATCATGTCTTTAAAAGACAATGAAGAAGGTAAAAACACAGCCATGTTGAGGGGATAATTCTCTCCCAAAACTCTTCTGTGAACTGTCATAGAACAGCTGTAGAGGATGTGGAGTCAAGGAGGGCTTGTATTTTTTCTTTGGTAACATCGGTTTTTTTTTATTAAAAAAAAATTTAATGTTTATTTATTTTTGAGAGAGACAGAGAGTGCAAGCAGGCGAGGGGCAGAGAGAGAGGGAGACACAGAATCGGAAGCAAGCAGGCTCTGGCTCTAAGCTGTCAGCACAGAGCCAGATGAAGGGCTCGAACTCACCAGCTGTGAGATCATGACCCAAGCCGAAATTGGACGCTTAACCGACTGACCCACCCAGGTGCCCCACATTAGTTGTTTTTAAATAAGGATTTGTGGTTAGGAAGCTGAACAGTGCAGAAAGGTGTCAGATAAAGGCAAGACTGTCTCCTTTCCCCGTCCCGGCCCCCTGCCCCCCAAAGGAATCCCCTTGTGCGTGGGTGTCCCCTTATGTGGTGGGCCTCAGGCTAGCTCCCCAGCCCCACCTGATGGCGCTTCAGTACGGTTCTTTTTTTAAGATAAGACACGGAGCCCTTTGATCAGGCTAGAGGAGCCGGGAGGGGACAGTTCAGGGGCCCGGGTCTAGGAGACTCTAGGAGCCAAGCGGGCAGGTGGTAGGAGGTGCGGGAGGTGAGAACTCTCTCCTCTCCCCGCAGTGCCCGGAGGCTCGGCTGTCAGAGCAGGTGGCGGGGTGAGGGGTCTGAGGGGTAAGGAAGGCACACCGGCCAGGCCAGCGTGGGAGCCTCGAAACTACTTGGCTTATGGGCTGTTATCCCTACCCCTTTGCCTTTGAAAACGTGGCTGATGTGTTAAGACTTTAAAACCTTCCCTATTCTGTCTGTGTGGTTTAGGAGCTCCGGTGGTTTGTGAATCTTCGCAGTAGAAAAAGCACTTACTGCCAGGTGGGGACTTGAGGACTGTCCTCTTTAAGGACAGGTTTCTCACACGGTTCCCTTTTAGAGCTCTTTTGCCCCGAGCACGTAAGTGCTACATGTCACAGGCTGCTCCTGTGAGGGCTCCCCATCACTGCCAATGGACAGCCATTTCCTCATCCCATCAGCGTTGATGGAGCGCAGGCCTCTGCACCATCTATGGGAGTGATCCCTGTATTTTTAAGCGCAGAGACCTGGCTTCGGGTCCTGTTGAGTCATTGTTGTGGGACTGTGAAACAGTCATTTCTTTGACTTTCATTTCAAAATGTCAAATTCAGTGTCAGTTTGTGTGAAGTACGTTGATCTGGGAGGTAGGCAGGGGGTGTATAAATCTTAGGATAAAATTCCCAAGATTTTCCGTGCATTCTAACCTCTGCACTCCCTGGGATTATCTGATTGATTCCCCCTCCCCGCCCCCCACCAGAGTTCTCTCACTTGTCTGGACCTGACACCGTATCTTTACTCCTTAGGAACGCCAAGAAGAACTGGCAACGCATCCAAGAGCATTTCTTTTTTGAAACATTTCACCCGCTTAAGGATTATTGTCTGGAGGTGAGTGGAGAGTGTCGTTTGTAAATTCCCTACCGTGTCTTTAATCCTGGTGCTTTCTGCCACAGTTCTTGGAGGGTGAGGTGAGTTTTTCCCCCTTACAGCGTCACCCTCACGGCGTAAAGTCCTAAGTTTAACTTTGCCACTTCGTGCAGATGACTCTTGCTCGCATTTCGCTCATAGGCAGTGAAAATTGGCGAGTCACCGTCACTTTCTATTTCTCAGGCTTGTAAACACTGGAAGGGGGAATATTTAACTCTAAACAGAAATCTGTTCTGACATTAAAAGGAGATGGGTGAGAACGTTTGTGCAGGTGAGATTTTGCTGTGATGAAGCTGTTTGTGAAAGCAAAAAGATCTGTCCCTTTGTCACTCGCATTTTCCCGATGCTGGGTGACTAGAATTATACAGCACACACACACCCCTGCATTCATTGTATCCAAAGGTGTTCACTTAATTTTAAGAATCATAAAACACGTTTATTACAATTAGCATGTGAGTGAACTTAATATACAGATTATTAAAATGTGTGTAAATCGTGTCACTTTCTCCAGTGTTCTGCCTTTGAATTTAAAACAGGTGACCTACACGATCTCGCGGTCCGTGAGTTCGAGCTCCGCGTTAGGCTCTGGGCTGATGGCTCAGAGCCTGGAGCCTGCTTTGGATTCTGTGTCTCCCTCTCTCTCTGCCCCTCCCCCGTTCATGCTCTGTCTCTCTCTGTCCCAAAAAAAATAAATAAACGTTGGAAAAAAAAAAAAATTTTAAAACAGGTGACCTAGGGTTTTTTCCACAGTAACTTGAGCTGCTGTGCATATGCAGTTGGGGGGATCGGTTACTAATAAGCTGGCCTTTAAAAAAATATTAATCTTTATATTGTGAGATATTCGCTCCAGAATATTAATGTGCGCTTCTGTTGCTTCGTCGCAAAAAATGTAGGATTTTTCAGTTACTTTAACATGCTCTGTTCTGTGTTCTTTAGTGCCCAGAATGCTTTGTTTGACATCTTTCTGAAGGACTCTTACTAGCTCTCTAGTGTTAAGTCAGCACTCTCTATTCAGTTCTGCAGCAGGAGTAAGTCCCTCTTCCCTCTTTCCTTCCTCCCTGTCCGACTCCTCACCGCCTCCTTTCTGTGTATTCTGTTCCCTGTGAACGATAGGAGCTGTACTTGTATGTGTAAATGACACAGCGGCTCACAAATTCCGCCTCTTTCTGCATTTGGACTGTACTTGGTTTCTACTCCGTGGACACTGTGGGGCGGTCCTCACGCCAGTTTAAATTCGTACAAGTAGGGCCAGCATGAAGGCTTCGCGTTGTCAGGTGTTCGTCATTTCATTTTTACATTGCCTGTTACTTGTGCTTCTGTTTTGTATGTGCCTTTTCTCCTTTGATGATTCTCTGGTTCTGTTTCTTTTTGTAGGTAAAGAAAGGAAAGGGGGATAGTTTATGTAATGACTAAATAATTACCATGTTCAGTGGTGTCATAACGTGCAGTTTACAGACACCTCGATGTGCCATTTGAACCTGATTTTATCCTCATTTTACAAATGAGGAAGTTGAAGCCAAGAAAGCCGAGTGGTTTGCCTAACGTCACAGCTAATCTACGGCCAATGCAAAGTTTAGATTCCAAATTTGTCTCATGGTAACAAGAGTAAAGACTTGGCATCAAAAGAGCTTGACTTTGACCGCTTATGGAGGTGTTCGGTTATCAATAAATAGCACTTATCTAAATGTTGCCACCGTGAATATTGCTCAATCCTACTGAACCCTTTTTGCTTTTATCAAGCACAGAGTGGTTTATTGCACAGAAGTACCAGGGTGGAAGATGTGCCTGCCCTCAAGGCTTTCCTAAATGAATCCCCTGATTCTTTAGAGTAGATGAGAAATATGTCGAGAGAGTTGCTACAAGATAAAATGTACATAAAAGTACATAATATGATCATTGTGGTAGTTTGGGAGAATACATCAGTAAGAGTAAGTAAAAGTTGTATTTTAGACATGTTACCGTGTGTTTCTTTGTTATTTTTGAAGGAAAAAAATTTGAGATTTTACAGTTCTCTTTTCAGACCATATTTTACATCCTTCCACGCCTCTCAGGCCTTGTTGAAGATGAATGGATTGCCATTGGTAAATTTACCAGATTCACGGACATTCCTTTAGACTCAGGATTTCAGTGGTATCTTTCTCCAACTCAACTTTGTGAACGGAAACCAGGTGACTGGGCTCAGCAGGACATAGGTAAAAAAAAAATTTTATTTTTCCCTCCCCTTGTTGACTTGGTTCAGCTTACTCAGTTCAGTTACTGAGAACACATAGTTGATAAGACCACTTTTCACTGAAGTGAACTCTGCTTGATGGCTTAGAGAAAAGACTGAAAAAACGTGGTATAACTAACTAGCAATGTTAATGCGTTAGCTTTGCTCTAAAAAGCCAAGAGAGCCTGATTGCGTTATTATATCAAGCTAGTAGCTTTTCTTTTTTTTGAAATATTATTACTGTTTATCACTCTCCCATTATATATATTCCTGTAAAAGTATAGAGTTTAGAAAGCGCCAAAGTATGAAATCTCACTTCTTGGCCCATTTAGGCGTAAAGCAGAGCCCTTGATTCTCGTCCCTTGTGGGGACTGGTGGAACCTCACCCGTTTGTTTGGCCTTCTTCCTCCTGTCTCCCCAACTTTCTGTTACACTTACTGCTTCCCTGGGGCCTTTTTCTCATTTCCTTCATTGCTCATCTCCTCCTCTTCCTCCCATCCAAGGACCAATGCCACCTCTTCTTACACCACAGCTGATCTGAGTGACTGTAGCCATGGTCCACAGTCCCCACGCTTGTCGCAGTGCCGCTGCTTGCTCTGGCCCTCCCTGACCCACGACCACCGAAGCTTCTTTCAGAAAATCAGAAGTGGTCGTTTCGCCTCCTTCACAAAGTCTAAGGACTGCCCTTTATGGGGCATGTATTTGCTAGCGTCTTGCTATGATTTTCCTCCTCAGTCTGACTCTTCTGAGCCCCTTCAGGAGCTCCCCTCTTTGTCCCTTAGATCTGTACTTCTCTAAAATGCTAATGTTTTCAAGAATCCCTTGGATAGCCTGTTAAAGTACAGATACTGGGGGGCCACCCTTAGATTTTAAGTCACTATGTCTGGAGAATTTTTTTTATCAAACACTCTGGATGGTTCGTGAATACATTTTTCGACCTACCACCTTAAGTTTATTTATTCCTTCAACAGAGATTTAGCGATTGCCTCCTGTGTGCTAGACATAGACCAAGTCCCTGCCCTCGAGGAGCTTACGTTCCTATGAAAACAGTACCATGAGAGCAGAGCAGATAGAGATAGTGACAGAGGATCAAGGAGACGTTTCTCCGGAGTTGACAATGAGTAGAGACCCATGTGAAGGGAGAGCAGGTCGAGCAGAGATCTGGAGGAAGGGCTTTCCCAAAGCAGGACATCAGTCAGGGAGATTTGGGGGCAAAAGATGGCAACAAAAGCTAGTTCATCAGTGTAGTGGGGACGGCCCCGCCAGGGCAGGCTGAGCAGAGACAGAGGAGAGACAAGGACGACGCATGTGGGCAGCTGGTTTGAGCTGGGCCACAGAGCGGAGCTGAGAAATCAGGTGTTGTTTGGAAAAAAGCTGAGGAGGTGTGTATCTGTTTTGTTTGGTGTGTGGTAAGGAGAAGGGTATCACAGTGCGGTATTTATGGCAGGACTAGGTGTTCGTATCCCCTGAATGTTTTCATGGGCCTGGTCTCCTTATTCTGCATGCTCTCCCTGAACATTTTTATTAATTTCCACAATGCAGAACCACTGCCAGTTAGCATAACTTCTAATCTGTATCTCTCTGTGGCCTCTTTCCTGAGCCTGCTGGACATTTACACCCAGATACACCATAAACTCTTTAAACTCAGCATACACAAATTGGATTTCCCTCTTTGCCCAAACTTGCCTCCTCTATAAACGCTATTACGGGTGTCACTGGATCATCACAGAGGTCATTCTTTTCCCTCGTGCCAGCCACATTGATCTGTTACTGAATCGTGGTAATTCTGCCTCCCAGATCTGGCTGCTTCTGCTCTTGCCTTAATTTAGACTGTCTCTGTCTTTGCCTGGACTTGTACAAAGGCTCCAGCTGATCTTCCACCTCACTTTTATGAGGGGTTTTTCCTAAAACACAAAACCAGTACTGTTCTCCCCCTTCTTAACAGCCTCTAATGGCTCCTACCTGTAAATTCTTTATCATCGTCTACATGCTTTTCATGCTCTTCGCATGGTCTGAGCCACCTCGTTCCATCCTGGCAGGCTGTGAGCTTATACCAAAGTCCTGCCACTGCCCGTCGTCTTCGTTCCACGTCCTGTGCCCATGCACACGCCGTCCCCACAGTCAGTGCTGCCCTTCCCCCTCTCTGTTTGCAAACTCTTACTTCCCTTGAGTCTTCCTGGGTCTCTGCGCCTCCCTTCCTCCCCCAGCAGACATTACCTACCCTCACTGTCATACCGTGTTCTAGTATTTGTGTGTCTCTTCCATCCCCGTGAGCTAAGTGCTCCTTGATGGTTCAGTGAACACTTTTGAGTGGAGCAGTTGAGGAAGAGCCTGGAAGGATAGTCTCAGTCCTGCACTACAGCTCACAACACTGCATGAGAAAGGTCAACAACATTCTGCGTACTCGGTGCATCGCTTCGGAGAATATCCTTTGTTTTAGAAAAGTTGGCCCAAGTACTTGTCCAATAATTTAAGATAAAGACTGTCTATTTGTTTTCAGGAATACACTATTTCTACAGAAAATTCCATACTAATACTCTGTTGTTTTTAAGATACACCATTATTTTATGGACCTCTAAGAAAAAATGTGAAAATCTTACCAAACTATGAGACCCTGTGGATACTAATATGCTTCCTAAGTTTGCATATGCTAAAACGTAAACAACAGTGCATCTTAAATTTTCATGAAATGTAGTATTGGTTTTTAGAGTTGAATTGGAACATTTAAAATTACTATTGAAAATGGCAGTTGTGTCCCAATCCAAGTAAAGTTGTTTAGTTAATGAATCTTATCCTAAACTATCATTTTTTTTTTTTTTTTTTTTTTTTTTTTTAATTTTTTTTTCAATGTTTATTTATTTTTGGGACAGAGAGAGACAGAGCATGAATGGGGGAGGGGCAGAGAGAGAGGGAGACACAGAATCGGAAACAGGCTCCAGGCTCTGAGCCATCAGCCCAGAGCCCGACGCGGGGCTCGAACTCACGGACCGCGAGATCGTGACCTGGCTGAAGTCGGACGCTTAACCGACTGCGCCACCCAGGCGCCCCTAAACTATCATTTTAAACTCTTAAGGGGCGCCTGGGTGGCGCAGTCGGTTAAGCATCCGACTTCAGCCAGGTCACGATCTCGCGGTCCGTGAGTTCGAGCCCCGCGTCGGGCTCTGGGCTGATGGCTCAGAGCCTGGAGCCTGTTTCCGATTCTGTGTCTCCCTCTCTCTCTGCCCCTCCCCCATTCATGCTCTGTCTCTCTCTGTCCCAAAAATAAATAAACGTTGAAAAAAAAAATTTAAACTCTTAAAAAAAAGTGTGTATTTAAATAAATAGATTTTTAGATACGGGATTATTTTCTTCTTCCCTCCCAGGTTCTAACTCAGGTGAAGCAGATGACCAGTCAGAGTGGACTGATGTTCAGAAGAAGATTATCCCGTGGAAAAATAACGTTCCAGATTTAGATCTGGAGCTTGTGTTTCAGGATCGTGTTGCCAAACTTGGAAAGTCGATTAGCAGACTGATTGTAGTGGCCTCACTCATCGATAAGCCAACTAATTTAGGAGGTAAAATTAGTTTTCCAGGGGGGTTGCTTAAAATCTCTGGATCCTGAAAACCTACAGTCGGTCCCATGCCACTTTGCCTGTCTTTTCCACATTTAACCATCCTTGGGAGCTTTGGAGGGATGCGTGGGCCACAGTGAGCACGGCACCGTGCGAAACAGTAATGCGGCCCATTCTGCAGGACTGTGCCGCACCTGCGAGGTGTTCGGGGCCTCGGCGCTCACAGTAGGCAGCCTGCAGTGCACCCGAGACAAGCAGTTTCAGTGCCTGAGTGTTTCGGCCGAGCAGTGGCTTCCTTTAGTGGAGGTGGGTAGAAAGTAACTTATTATTAAAATGTTTCTTCACTAAAGTCTTTCATTGCCCTCTGTCTTCAGGTGTCCGTCCTTTTGGAGTATTTTACAGTTGTCCAGCCTTCAACAGCCTAAAATAAACTTAAATTAAAATACAGCCCCCTCTGTTCTCCTAGTCCAAATTATCTTTCACATTGTGGTATTTTTAGAGATCCTCAATAACAGAATTCTTTTCAGTAACATATGTCCTATGAGTTGCAATTCACTCTTAGGAATACTTTTATAAATATATATGATGCTGGGGAGAATTCTTTTTTATGGTGTATAATTCCTTTTCCTTGTAAAAAGACTTAAGAGTTTCAAAATAACTTGTATGAAATTGATTTTACTCCAGACAAGGCTATAAATGAATAATTTACTACTCTGTTTTAAAACTCACTTTAAGGTAAGACCACCTCAGCTAATCGATTTTCTGCAACAGAAGAAAGCGGAAGGTTACACCGTCATCGGTGTGGAACAAACCGCCAGAAGTGTAGACCTAACCCAGTACAGCTTTCCTGAGCGGTCTCTGCTCTTGTTGGGGTAAGAAGATGCGTTGCAGTCGGTCTGGAAAATGCTTCGGAAATCTTAGGATTCACCAAGACTCCTGATGTTATACCCACATCAGGACTTCTCACGTGTCCCGCTTATGGAAAGACCCCTGGTTTTTGTTTTCTGTCACCTGTTCGGGATGGTCAAGTGAACAGAGATCAACCCTTAAATCTCCATGTTGTTTCCCGGGGCCACAGACTTCGTTTTGTTAATCTGGCTCTGCGCTGACGTTCATGACAGCTAAGAAAAAATTAGTGTCTTACACAAAAACTAACCTTTCTTCTCTCATTTTTCTTCATCAGAAATGAGCGTGAAGGAATTCCAGCAAACCTGATCCAGCAGCTGGATGTTTGCGTGGAAATCCCTCAGCAGGGTATTATCCGCTCACTCAACGTCCACGTGAGTGGGGCGCTGCTGATTTGGGAGTATACCAGACAGCAGCTGCTCAAGCATGGGGACACCGAGTCATGAAGCTTGTGCCTTATCGGGGATGGATTACTGGTGCTCTTGAAACGTTTTTGAAAAACTACGTGCGCTAATGTAATAGTCTGAAATTTACTGAGATAATTTGTATTCCTTTTCTTGCAACTTAATGCCAAAACTTCTTCATGTGCCTTAAATACATTACTATATATCGTCCCCTTTAATAAATATTTTTAGCTAAATTGCATTGTCTTTAATAAAATATTTTAAGCAATTGTGGAAATAAAACGTGTCTTAAGATTTCTTTCTTTCCTAGGGGCTAGCATTGTCAGAAATGTGGACAGTGATGGGACTAAGGCAGAATGACAGCGGCTCTTACCTGTGAACACCACCCCCGAACGTCCTCGGGAAACACGGTGGGGTGGAGGCCAAGGTCCTGCACGGGAGA
Organism: Puma concolor; assembly: GCF_028749965.1. NCBI lineage: Eukaryota > Metazoa > Chordata > Mammalia > Carnivora > Felidae > Puma > Puma concolor. The sequence goes on from NC_141677.1 coordinate 14,174,901, forward strand.
GGTCCTGTTTGCTGCTTTTTTTGTCGCCTTATTCCCAGGGAGGGAACCTGCTCGGCAGGATGTTGAGCCAGCTCCCCTCCTGAATGCGTAATACTCAGATAATAGGCCTTTATCATTCATAGGAAGTTCTGGGAAATTTTTCATATACTACTTCTGGTCACAGAGTTCACAGAAACAGACTATATTCTGGGGCGCCTGGGTGGCTCAGTTGGTTAAGCATGTGACTCTTGATTTCAGCTCAGGTCATGATCTCACGGTTCTTGAGTTTGAGGCCCTGCACTGGGCTCTGCACTGGCAGCACGGAGCCTGCTTAGGATTCTCTTTCTCCGCCCCACCCTCCTTCCTCTCTCTCTGCCCCTCCCCACTGTCTCCACCCAAAGACCAAAGACCGTGAATTTTTCTTGCACATCATCACCAAGAGTGAGAATGGAGCCCAAGAAGGCTGATTTTCTCTCTCTCTTGTTCTGAGGGGGCTTTTGTTTGATCCTGCAATTACCTCAGTATTTAATGGTGACCACATATCACCGTCCAGCAATGAACTTCAGTCATGTCTGGGTCCTTTTTAATAATAGCTAAATTTCAGAATCTGTTACCAGTGTATATGTTTCCTTCTGTAGGTTTATTAAAATAATTTTTGTTTTGCAGAAAAGTTGCAAAGAAAGTACAGTTTCCGTATGCCCTTCGCCCAGATGCCTGTAGTAGAATCTTCTCCAACTGGGGACATTTATCCAAACTAAGAAATTAACTTTGGTAACGGTGCCGTTCACTAACTGCAGACTACAAAGCTGACCTATATTCAGATTTCTTATTTGCCCACTGACATCTCTTTTCTGTCCCAGGAGCCACTCCAGGACGCTACATCACTTTAGGGTTTCAAGTCTCCTTAGTGTCTTGTGATCTGTGACGGGTCTCCATCTTTCCTTGTCTTTCCTGACCTTGACACTTTTGAGGAGTACTGGTCAGGTATTTTGTAAATGTCTCATAATTTGGGTTTGTCTAGCGTCTTCTCATGGTCGGACTGAGGCGTCTGGGGTTTCAGGAAGGACACTGCAGGGATGACGTGCCCTTGTCCTCACATCGCAGCATGACCGTCACCCTGGTCATTTGTTGAAGGCAACGTTTGCCGTGTTCTGCTCAGTGAAGTTGCTGTTTTTTGCTTCCCGTGGTCTCTTTGTTAGAAGTGGGGTCACTAAGCCTAGCCTACGCTCAAGGGTAGAAGATAAGCTTCAACCTCTGCTGGGGGCACCTAGTAAAACGACCATGGTAATTAATACTGTGGGAGAGATACTTGGGAGGCTATGCTGATAGGTGGCTCCTGAGTGTGTTGCCCACTCATTTTAGTACTTGTCAGTGGGTACTGCCTGCCGTGTTCTCACGGTGAGAGTCCATCTCCCTCATTTCTTCTGCATCCGTGACCTGGGATTCTGCTAGAAGGACGACTAGTCCCTTCTTATTCAGTCATTTGTTTAGATCAGCGTGGATGGCTGGCTCCTGTCCTTTTGACCTGTTCCCATTCTTCCATTCTTTTTTCTTAAACCTTCCTTACTCTCCGGCAATACACAGTGCTCCAGGCTCTTTTATTTTCTCCACCCTGGTTCTAGAATCAGACATTTCTCCAAGGACCACTGGTTCCAGACGTGCCCGTGGCTGCCCGAGTATCCCTGCAGGCCCTGTTGGCGGCTGGAGCTAAGGAATCTAGGCGTCTGCCACACATGTGCACAGAAATACAACATCTACGTCTGAATGTAAGCATGAATTCTTAGAGCTCTCAGACACCAGTCCAGCTCTACAAGGTTAATTCTGACACAGCTTATTTTTAACTGCTTTTTCTGACTTGCACATGCTTCTCATTATTGTACTTTGAGAGTCGCTAACCCGGAACCTGTGAAACTTCACAATTTCTGTAAGTTCTTTTTGTCTTGAGCCTTACAGGATCCAGTCAGATCACCATTTTTCTAAGTCACATGGGTCAGCTCCTCTCTTAGCCATCCCTTCCAGTGAGTATATGGCATATGCTTCTAATACAAGTAGACTCATTTGTCATTATCTACCTTCCAAACCGGAATCCCTCCAAAATCCTGGCTGATTTTAATGTGCATACAGAGTCACTTTTTAGCGTGCACAGTTCTTTGGGCTTTGACGAGTGCATACTCACGAATCCCCCACCACAGGGCCAGAGAAGACCCTTTTCCCCATTCCCAACCACTCATCTGTTTTCTGTGCTAATTTTAACCTTTCCCAGAATCCTGTAAATGGAAGCATATAACGCATAGCCTTTGGGGTCTGGCTTTTTACCCATAGAAAAATGCATGGAAGGTTCGTGCCTGTTGCTGTGAGATTCAGAAGTTCAGTCCTTCTTATGGCTGAGTGGTATACCTGGTTTTCTGCTCCTCTGTTGTAGGAATCTGGGTTGTTTCCAGTTTTGGGCAATTATAAGTGAAGCTGCTATAAACATAGGTTTTGTTTTCAGTTCATTTGGTGAACTGCCTAGGAGTGTGATTGGTGGCTCATAAGGTAAGCAGATGCTTAACTTTATAAGAAATTCCAAACTTTTCCAGAGGGGTTTTATTGTTTTGCATTCCCCTCAGCAGTGACTACGAGTTTCTGTTCGGTCGTGTCATCTGCACTTGGTACCATCAGCTTTTTAATTTTAAGCCATTCTAATAGGTGTGAGAGATCATCCTCATTTTAATTTGCATTACTCTACTAACATGGAGCTTCTTTTCCTAATGTTATATTCAACACTATGAGTAGATATGCAACAATATTCACATAATCTGCCCATTTTTTAAAGCTTAGGTGGGTGATTTATTTTTGTCAGGAGTTGGAAAACTTCTTTATTCTGTATACAAATTTTTTGTGTGATTTGTAGATATTTTTTTCCCCAGTCTGTAATTTTATCTTTTCGTTTTCTTAATAGTATCTTTCACACAGCATTTTTAGTTTTCAAACAGTTTCAGCTTTTACAAAACTTTTGTCCTTTTCCAGATTGTGCTTGTGATGTCATTACATAAAAATGAAAATGCAGAATTCCTCTGTATTTTCTTCTAGGGATTCTGTAGCTTTGTATCTTACATTTAGGTCTATGATCCATTTTGAGTTTGTTTTTAGTAAGATGTGTGGTGTCAAGGTTTGCTTTGTTGTGTGTGGGAGGACACTTTCTCCAGCACCACATGTTGCAATTCTTCTTTCTCCACTGAACTGCCTTGCACCTTTGCTCAAATTCAGTTCATTTTATTTGTGTGGGTGTATTTCTGGACTCTTCTGTTCCACTGAGCTCAGTGGGAGTCCTTTGCCAATACCAGTTTTGATAACCGTACCTTTATAATAAGCCTTGAAATCATGTAACATGAATCATCCAACTTTTTGTTCTTCTCAAAATTACTTTGGCTATCTTAGGTCCTTTGCCTTTCCATGCGAATTTTAGTATCAGCTTTTGTCAATAATTACACAAAAAAGCTTGGGATTTTGATTAGGGTTGTGTTGAACAAATTGGGAGGATTTAAGAGTATTGAGAAAATTAAGACGAGTTTTCTAAATCTTGACTACAGTATATCTAATTAGATCTTCTCTGACTTCAAATATTTTGGGCTTTGTAGTTCTCACATACAGTCCTATACGCAGATTTATGTCAAGTATTTTAATTTTTTTAGTGCTACTATAAATGGTATGTTTTTTATTTTAACTTCCAATTATTCATTGTTGGTCTACAGGAATAGGATTTTCTTGCGTATACTGACCTTGTTTCTTGCCGTCTAACCTTGTTTCTTGCCGTCTAAGATTCGCTCGGTTCTAGGAGCTTTTTGGTCAGTGCTTTGAGACTTTCTACAGAGACACCATCATTGCCACAAACTGAAGTTTGTGTTCAGCAAGACTTTAGGCATCGTATTTCCAATGCACTGGTTCACTTTGTGTCTGTCACATTTTCCTAATTCTTGTAATATTTCAGACTTTCTCATTATAATATTTATTACGGTGACCTGCACTCCGTGATCTTCGACATCACTATTGAAATTGTCTTGGGGAGCAGTTAAGCATGCCCACGGAAGACGGTGAACTTACCACATTTGTCAGTTGTGTCTTACGTTCGTAGAGCCGGTTTCATTTCTTCCTTCCCAATTTGTATGCTCTCTCTTTTTTGTCTTTGAAGCAGCTAGGAATCCAGCACAATGTTGAACAGACATGAGAAGGGACATCCTTACCCTACGGATGATTTTAGGGAAGAAGCATGTATTATCTTCCTACATTAAGTATGATATTCGCTGTAGGGGTTTTTTTTATAGATGGTCTTTGTTATTTTACCTCTATGTTTTAAGTTCGACTTTTTTCTTCCAGTCTTCATTTTTTTTGTGCCTATATTAAAATGCTAATTCCCAGGACACACACCAGCCGACTTTCTTCACTATCTTAACTATAGAGGTATACTTCGTTCTATTGCACTTTTCAGGTACTGCATTTTTTTTTAGACATCGGAGGTTTATGGCAACTCTGTTGAGCAAGTCTGTTGATGTCATGTTGCCAACACCATTGATTCCATGTCTCTGTGTCACATTTTAGTAATTCTCATAGTATTTCAAACGTTTCCATTATTATATTTGTTACAGTGATCCGTGATCTTTGGCGTTACTATTGTAATTGTTCTGGGGCACCATGAGGGTGTCCATAGAAGGTGGCAAACTTAAAGCTGTGTGTGTTCTGACTGTTCCACTGACTGGCAATTGAGAACGAATGAACAACACTGAAATTAGGCCAGTTAATAACCCTACAGTGTCTCCCAGTGAAAGGAAGAATCCTACATCTCACCTTAAATCAGAAATGATTGGGCCTGGTGAGGAAGACATGTCCAAAGCCAAGACAGGCCAAAAGCTGGGTCTCTTTTGCCAAACAGCCAAGTTGTGAATGCAAAGAGGAACCCTTGAAGGAAGTTAAAAAGTGCTGCTCCAGTGAACACATGGATAATAAGAAAGCGAAACAGCCTTACCGCTGATACGGAGAAAATCTGAGCGGTGTGCAGGGAATATCAAACCAGCTACGACGTTCCCTAAAACTGAAGCCGAATGCAGAACAAGGTCCTAATTCTTCAGTATTATGAAGGCCAAGAGAGGTGAGGAAGCTGCAAAGGAAAAGTTTGAAGCGCACAGAGGCTGGTTCATGCGGTTGAAGGAGAGAAGCCGTCTCTATAACCTCAAAGTACAAAGTGAGGTAGCAAGTTATCCAGACCTACCAAGATCATCAGTGAAGGCGGCTACACTCAACGACAGATTGTCAGTGTAGGCAGAACTGCCTAACTTCTATTGGAAGAAGAGGCCATCTACGATTTCTCTAGCTAGGGAGCAGAAATCAGTGCCTGGCTTCAAAGCACAGGCTGCTTGTCTTGTTAGGGGCTAACGCAGCTTTAACTAAACGCAGTGCCTTTAACTAAAAGCCTGTGCTGGGGCGCCTGGGTGGCTCAGTCGGTTGAGCGTCTGACTCTTGATTTCAGCGCAGGTCATGATCCCAGGGTTATGGGATCAGCCTCTGTGCTGAGCATGGAGCCTGCTTGGGATTCTCTCTCTCCCTCTCCCCCACTCTCTAAAATCAAAGTAAAAAAATAATAATAATAAAATAAAGGCCTGTGCTGTATAAATGGAACAGAGCCTGGATGACAACACATCTGTCTACAACATAGTTTTACTGCAGGTTTTAAACCTACTCAAAAAGTTTCCTTTCACAATATTACTAATTGGCAATACACCGGGTCACCTATGAGCTCTGGAGAGGCACCCAGATTGTGGTTTTCATGCCTGCTAACACAGCATCCATTCTGCAGCCCGTGGATCACGAAATTTCAGCTCCCAAATCTTATTAAGAAATACACTAGAGCTGCCGGAAATAGTGAACCCCTCTGACAGATTTGGGCAAAGCACACCTGGAAGAGGACTCACCACTCTAGATGCCATGAAGAATATTCATGACTCATGGGAAGAGGTGAACATCATTAACGGAGTTTAGAAGAAGTTGACTCCAGCCCTCCCGGATGACTGTGAGGGGTTCAGGACTTCAGGGGAGGGCGTTGCTGCGGATGTGGAAACAGCGAGAGAACGGAAATCAGAAGCGGAGCCCGAAGACGGGACTGAACGAACGGCTTCAATCTCATGTTAAAACTTGACCAGATGAGCAGGTGCTTCTTACGGACGAGCAAAGTGGTTTCGTGAGGCGGAATCCACCCGTGGTGAAGATGCTGTCAAGGTTCTTGAAATGCTAACAAACAGCATTAAGATATTACGGGAAATCGCTTGTAAAAGGAAGAGTCAACCCGGGGCAAACTTCATTACTTTCAAGAGAATGCCACCACCCTGGTCAGCCGTCCACATTAAGACCAGCCCCTCCACCGGCAGGGAAAAAAAAAGTACAGCCCACTGAAAGCTCAAATGATGGTTATCATCTTTTTTAAAGTATGTGCATTGTTTTTTTAGACATAATGCTCTTGTACACTTAAGAATTCAGTATAGTGTAAACGTAACTTTTATGTACCCTGAGCAATCATTCATCTGACTTGCTTAGTTGTGCTCTTTGCCTTATCGAGTGGTCTGGAACCGAACGTGCGCCATCTCCAAGGTCTGCCTGTATTTGCCTACTACTGACGCTCCAACCAAAACAAACAAGAGTACATGGGTTTTTACAATAGGCTTTAATTTTTCTTAAAATATAGATTTCTGACTACATTAAAACTAAGCATACTTCATACCATTTCGACTCTTCATAGTGTGAATGATGGAATCTGTTACTTGACCATTTGCGTGTGGAACAAGTACTGATGGTGAGTCCCATCATTGCCACGGTCAGCGGAGCATTGCTGCAGGTGCAGAGAGAATCGTTTCAACCCTTCTGACAAGTTCAGGAATAGCCTAGGACTTCACAGTCGGTTTTGAAGGCTGGAATTGTCCTGCTTCAAATTTTTCTTTAAACTTTAAGTAGTCTCTTCTTTTATCAAAATATTTTATCTGTTGAGAAAAAAAGTGAAGGGAAAGTTTTGCAGTTTAAACAAAAGCACAGATTTAGTTGAGTAAGTGGTATAAGTGATTTGCATTCTAGAATCATTTTGAATCTGTGCATATGATATATGAGTCTCCAAAGAGGATGTAAACCAGTGAGCCCTGACCCCTTGAGTTATAGATCCTGTTGAGACTTCAAAGAACCCATGAACCTTCTCGAAAAATGCCCCTGTGCCTGGATGTATGAATCTTGCCATGCAGGCTGAGAGTTCATAGGTCATAACACTCATGATTTAAAGACATTGTACAAGTTTTTCTTATCAACTGTAGTTTCAATAAATTTTGTAGTTCACCAACCATATTTTTAGCAAGGTGATCTCATCCAGAAACACATAGTTAAAAATTATACTTATAAATTTTACTTATAAACTAATTTATTGAAATTTTACCATCCACTCAAAGACGTCCTCTTATTTACATCCTCCTCTTGCCTAGGGAATTTGAAGTATCTTAAAGCCCCATATCCTGAAACAGTAAAATTCCAGCAGAAAATCAAGGTCAATCACAAAACTCTCCGTGTCTGTATCTGAGCTGCTGTGCAGACCAGGCAAAGGCAGAACACTACACGTCTTCACTGTCAGAATAAACAACACTAGTTCTTTTGATAAAAGCTTTCCTTAGGCTCCACTAAATAATTTAAGAATTAAATCCTAAGTGAAAATCAGACTGAGAATGTAAACCTATCTCCAGCTGGAATGAGAGACAGACCATTTCTCCCCAGGACACCGTAGCCACAGAACGTCCTGACAGACCCCGCTAAGGGACCACTGCTTTCTGCCTCACCAAGAAACCTTGTCCTCTGCAACCAGAGACTATCAGAAATTTGCTCTTAGTGGTTCTATCAATAAAAGTGAAACCTCTTACCTTTGCCTGGAGGATCTAAGGCAATCTAACACAAAGCAGCAGCCTCTATTTCCAACCCAGGGGCAGGATCTCAAGGGATTTCTGAACACGATGTTCACCTTTAAGAAAACAGGACCCTTGGTCCCCTTCTCAGTCTGGAGCTGACAATGACCTGTTTAGATGCAGCCCTGTTTCATTTCAATTTTGCCTGTATCCCATCCTGCCCCTATGCCTGGGGAGGACTCCCTTCCTCCAGTTGGTGAGGTGCCCACAGTTCCTCTGATATGTGGCCTCCCTCCCCGGTTATGTGTTAATACATCTGTCAGACTACAGATTCACCCCTGGTGGCTGGGACGGGTGTCCTTTACTAAAGATCCCACAGAAAGAAGTGGACAGGGTCTGGACATCTGTGGCAAGTTAATAGATCTTTGTGACATCTGTCACACTGCCAACCGCTTAACCGACAATTCCACGTAGACGCCCTAACACCTCGGTCCCAGCCGCCGCTTCAAACGCGTCTGTCCTCTAACACTTCAGTGGATGTGCCCGTACGCACCCCCACACTTCGATCCCACCCCCTCCTCGTCACTACAGTACAGGCCCTCCCTTCTAGCTCGGATTGTCCCAACAGCTCCCGAACTGGGTTCTTGAACCTCTTGATCTGTCTGTCGTGCTGCTGCCAGGCATGGTCTCTCCGCAGCCCACAGCTGGTCCCATCCCTTGCTGGAAGGTCTTTCCGGGTATCCCTGCGCTTTAAGGTCCACATCCAAACTCTTCAGCAAGACAGACAAGGCCATTCGTGGCTTGGTCTCTGTCCTCCCTGAATGTGCCACCAGTCCCGGAAATGCCGGCCCAACAGAGCCCCTCCAGCTCCTAGATGCGCTTCTTTCTTGCGCACTGTACTTCCAGGCCTCTGTGTGCTCCACCCTCTGCCCGAACCGCTCTCTTCCCAGGCCTTCCCCTCCTCGGTTCACAGTCCAGGATCCTCAACACGGCGCACGCGCTCTCTCTCTCCAAGCTAGTAAGCCAACGAGCAGTTACCGAGAAGGACCGTGTACGCGAAATGCTAGCATCCTCTAAGCCGCTACATGAGATACAGGACAGCAGTGCGAACGCCAACGCTCTGGAATTTCTACAACGTATCAAAGGTTTATACGAAAAAGACAGTATCTGAAATTGATAATGGGATCGGGTCTCTCGGATGATGCCGGAATGATGGATCTCATCCCTGCTCCTTCCTCTGCTGAACCGACAGGAGACTTTACACAGGCCTGTTACACAAGTTAGGCTGACGAGCGCCATTAAAAGCCACAAAGCAAGAGTGAAGAGTAATTCGTTGTGGTGACAGCTAGCATTTCAGCTGTTTGCCACGCTTCTTAGGTAACAAAGGTCCTTTTCCTACTTGACCTCAGCTGATCTTGGACAAGTCACTTCACCTTTCTAAGCCTTAGGTCCTACCGTGTAAAACACACAAGTACTCACGAGACTGAATGAAAAATAAAGCTCATAAAAAAAATGTCTCACCCAGGATGGACCCAAACGATACTTGCATTTCTGACTCCTCCCTGCCCATGTACCCCCCCGCCTTCTCACACACTGCTCCGGAAAACATCTTTCCGTTTCTAGACTCTGGCTACTGGGGTAAGGCTGCAACAGCTGATACCTGCGCAGAGCGCTCCGGTGAGGCGGGAGGTGGCTGAGAAAGAGCACCGCACTGCAGAATCGGACCGTTTTAACCAGGAAAGTGGCCACCACGGTCAAAGGCTGCAGAAGTCAATTCCAGTATTTTGCTGCACTACCCACCGCCCTCCTGCATTGGGGTTGGCTTTGCAGGCTACTCTCGTTCTCTCCACCAACACTCCCGTCCTAGTGCTTGGGGGGGGGGGCTCCAGCATCTGCGGGGTCAGTCCTTCCGTGGCCCAGGCCTCCCGGCTCCTTGACCTCATCCGTGACCTTGTCCCCCAACCTTCCTCCCAAGACCAAAGTGTAGGCCTCGGCCTTCCCAGTAAATCCAGCTTGTCCGCAGTCCCAATTCTGAGTATCCTGCTCTCCAACCACCAGCTCTTCCCTTTCTCTGTGAGACCCAGACGCCAATAACCCACCCGCCACCTTGTCACTGGCTCCTTCTCCTTTCCTCATGCCACCTCACAGCCAAACTCCAAGCTTTCTTTTTTTTTTTTTTAATTTTTTTTTTTTTTTTGAACGTTCATTTTTATTTTTGGGACAGAGAGAGACAGAGCATGAACGGGGGAGGGGCAGAGAGAGAGGGAGACACAGAATCGGAAACAGGCTCCAGGCTCCGAGCCATCAGCCCAGAGCCCGACGCGGGGCTCGAACTCACGGACCGCGAGATCGCGACCTGGCTGAAGTCGGACGCTTAACCGACTGCGCCACCCAGGCGCCCCAAACTCCAAGCTTTCCAATGGCTTCTCGCAGCACTCAGAGTAAATGCCACGGCCCCTGGCCTCCGGTCGCCTCTCCGACCCTGACTTCCGCTACTCCCTCCTTGCTGTTCCTGAAACGGCAGGGCCGTTGTGTTGTCCCGCCGCCCTCCTGAGGATGCTCCTTCAGCACGCCCCGCAGTTAAGGCTGACGCCCTGCTCTCCGGGCCTGTGTCGATGCAGGTGGCCATCACCGAGGTGAGGGGCACGGGAGGAGAGGCCTGCTGGGCACAGGATGGGGAGGAGTTCAGTCCTGTGTACGCAGAGGGCAAGGTCGGTGCTTGTGAACATCTAACTAGACCGCTCGACAGGTGCCTCGGGAGCTGGAGCTGCAGATCGGGCACCAACTAAGACCAGCCTGCCCCGGGAGAGCGGGCACAGCCCTTACCACGCGTAGGCAGGCGTTCCAAAAGGCGTGGCTGCGACACACGCAGGGGGAACTAGGGCAGTGAACCCTAAAGGCGCCCAGGGAGAAGGGGCTCTTGCGTTTCAACGGACTGGAAACTTAGGACTGAGGTTCAAGATCAGCAGGAGGCTCGCGCAGGCTACTTTCAGGCATCTCGGTGTCGCGGGGCAAGCACAAGCGGCAGCGTGTGGAGAAGGGGGAAGCGTGGGGTCCGGACTCAGACTCCTGGGCTCAAATCCAGGCTCCGCGCTTACAGGTGATTTCCTTTCAATGTGCCCGGGGTCCCTGTCTGCAAAACTCGGTGACAGCTGCTAGGAGGAACACATCTGAGATGCTCAGAGCCCTTCCTCAGTAAATAAGAGGCGTGACAGGGACACAGGAACCTGGGGAGAGGGCTGGCCCTCAGGCTGCAACATTCAGCCAGTGTCAGAATGGAAGGGACACAGAATGAAGAAGCAACTGGCTGGCAGTAAAAACAAACAAAAACCAAAAACCAAAACAAAACCCTTCATGATGCAGAGAACAGAAGGTGCCCTGAAGGTAGGGGAGGGAGAGGGTCTGCCAAACCCTGGGTTGGAGAGAAAGCAGTGGGTTTCCATGGAGAAAGGATAAAAATAGGACTGAAGTGCGACTTTGCCAGGGGCTAAGACCGTGATTCCCAAGGGTGGTTACTGTCAGAATCACCTGTAGAACCACAGCCAGTTTGAAAAGCTCGGGTTCTATTTCCAGACATTCAGCAAATCGGAGGTGAGGTCTGGGACATGGCTGTTCAGCAAACGTCCACATGATTAAGACGTAATCTGAGTGGAAATCAGGGCAACACTTGTCAAAAGACCGGTCTAGTGACAAAATTCTCCTGAGAAAATGCGGGGGTGGGGCGAGAACGGAACCTACCAACACCCCAGCTGTGACCCGCCTGGGGGGGGGGTGGGCGGCCTAGTCCTGCCCGGTTCTCAGCAACCTCTTGTGACCACAGGCCCGGAGGGCCCAGTGAGAAGGGGGCAGCACAGGCAGCAAAGGGATCAGGGCCTTCCAGGAATCAGGTTTGATCAGCCCAAACTCCACCTGCTAGTTAAACCAGGCAGTTCACAGTGCATCCGGTTGGTGGGCAAACCAGGGAGGTATAACATTTTTTTTTTTTTCCTAAATCATGATGCAATCTGATCACAAAGCCCCACATTTATCAGGTTTCTATTTCTGTGTCAAGTTAGACATCGACTCTCCAAGGGAATCCCATGAGGTACATGGCATGATGCTGATCTGACCAGGAGCTCATCTAAAGCAGGTTCTCGGACTGCCTCACTCCCTGCCCAGCCCTCCGGTAGGAACCACCCCCCCACCCTCCACCTGGTCTCCCACACGCCTCCCGCTCCTCATCTAAAAATGTGGCAAAGACCCTAAAAGCACGTCTCATCTCTAGGATGATCTGTTCGCACGCTACCTAGCACACTCTGCAGCAGCACGATGGGAGTGAAAAAGCACAGACAAATTCAGGTTCAAATCTGCCATGGGCCAGCGGGGCCTGACTTCGAACTGCAATTCTGCCACTGACGGACCAATAGAGTAAGTTATTTCAATACCCCAAGCTTCAGATGCCTCCTCCGGACAAAGAGCAAACCGCCCATCTGAAAGGATACGGATACAGGAGTGTCCACCACTTAGGACCATTTGCTGAGCTCAATGTTAGTTCCCCTCTCCACCCACTCCCAGAAGGGCAGGCAGTACAGAGCAGGGAAAGGCCTGTCGGGGAGGCATCTGGGGCGGAGGGTGGCAGAAGCCATCATAAGGGCATCCTCTTCTATTTTCTAAACCATTCTCAAAGCATTTTGGGTTTATGGCCCTATGATTTGGGGTGGGCGACAGGGAATGCTTTCTTTCCGACAGTAGCTCTAGGCCCATGAATTTGCCGACCCTTGCCCAAGATTCAAGACTCTTCTTAAGATCCTGGAGAAACCTACCCATGTAGTGGGTCACAATTTTTGGTTACTGTCTATATGTTTGTTTTCAGTGATCTTTAAAGTGTCAGGTAACATCTCCCAAATGCCTCCCTGATGTAAGTGCACAAAACACGCCGGGATTACCAGAGGTCTCTCTGCTGCTCACAGAAACTAGATGTGACACGCCTCGGACAGGGCTTCATTTCGTCATAGACCACTCACCCTGTAAGCTCTATGCATTTTAACAGCGGAGAGAAACGCATCCGAGTGTGCCTTACCCACTGTTGGGGACAACTCGATTCAAAAGAGCTTCTTAACTTCTTGCACCGAGAAGCGTCCTCTGTGTTCTCATCTAAACACTTCCAGTACTCATCCCGGGCTCCCCAGCAAGCCTGCCTTTCTTTCATAGAAGGGGCTGCCATTCCCAGTGGGCTCCAGCTGTCGGCCGAAACAACATGTGACATTAACGAAACAACATGTGACATTAACGAGGAACTGGTCAATTCACAGACAACGCCGCAGTTCCCTGCCACTTCCTCTCTTTAATGATGCAACTGACATCAATCTGTTCTAAATTAACGATCCCATGAGAACACCTGCTTTTGAAGCTTAGCTCCTACTCTATGGAACCGCATCCACTGCTGGGTGCCAGCCTGGTCTCGGGAAGCCCGAGTTAGAAGTACGGCTCTGGCACGGGGCTGTCACTTAGGGGAGCTCATTTATCCTCTAGGACCTGCTGCCCATCTGTGAAACGGGGTAGCAGTGCCTAGTTTACAAGGTTGCCGATGGAACTAAACTTCTGCACAAACAAGCGCACGGGGGCGAAATCACCCCGCAAGGGCCAGGAGTGTTACCCAGGCCTGCAGAAGAGGAGCCCGAGGAGCGCGGAGTCGGTGACCACCGCGTCCTCGTTCCACGCTCGCTCGCCCGCCCGGACCCAACCGCGCGCTGAACTCTCACCCGCCCAGAACCAGGTTCCCTTCGGCACCGACGGGGGTGTGGGGGGAGGCAGGGGTCATGGAGCCCAACAAACTGGGGGAAGAAGGCGCGGTGCCGAGTCCTGGCGCCGGAGGGTCGCCTCGCCCGCTGGGGCTCGAGCGGCGTTAGAACACCCCACCCTGAGAAAGCAACTCACGCGGTGAATCCGCCCTCCAGCTTGGAATGACCCTTATGGGATCCCGTTCACGGTTCGAGGAAGGCGGGACTTCCGGCTCCGCTCTCTCGTATTGCAGCTACTTCCTTCCGGATCTCCGGTGTTGTGGGAGGCGGTGCCTGGGGGTGTGGAGGTGGAGGCTGGGTGTGACTCTGTCACCGCTTAGCGAGACCTGAACCTTATTTGTGTGTAAAGTCTCTCCCCCCCCACAGCTTTGAAAAGTTGTGAGGAACTGTGCTCCTTTCGTAAATATCAATGGCTATGTATATTTCCTCCAGCGCCGCCTGGAAGGCTTGACTCGCCAGCCCTGCGGGAGAAGGCAGTTTGGGGTGGAAATTTGCCCCTGAGGGATAAGAGCTAGACAAAGCGTTAGAGATGAAAAGCCTGACTCATCGCTTCCTAGAGAGAGATGTGTAGAGAGACAGAGATGGAGATGATAGAGGGAGAGAGAGAGAAAGAAAGATGGGGAGGGGAGGTGGGGGAGAGGAAAGAGGGGAAGAGAGATGGGTAGAGAGGGAAAGGGACACGACCCAGAAGACTTGGCAAAAAAGTGCATCAAGCTGCGAACCCTAGGCTTTGAGCTCCTAGCCCCCTGGTTGAGATTTCATCTTGGTACATTTCTCAACATCACCAGCTTGCCTTGAACCCTTGAGGCTTGCTTCTGTGCAAAGAAAATGTCTTTTTAGTTGGTATTGGGAGACATCTAGTGAAAGAGAATGTGAAAGCAAAGTGCCGTTCGGCTGAGATGTGATAGGTAAAATGTGAGCCTGATTATAGGTTACAGATAGGATCTGTGGACTTGGATATAAAATTTGTGGAAAGGTAGCACAAATTGGTCAGGAGAATGGAGAAAATCAATATCTGTAATATTGATATAGTCTTGTGGCTTTTTACTCCCCAAACGCCAAGGTATCTTAAAACAGAATGAAAAGAGCTGCTCCAGATATTTCAAAAGTATGCTTTTTCTAATAGATAAACAAGTTAATATCTCTGAGCAGAATCTTTAAAAGCACGTTTATGGATAAAGATCAGTCAGTCATCTGCTGTCTGGTTCTCTTAACATATTCACCTGCATCATCTAATCCTGATCTGAAGTGGTTATAAAACTCATAAACAATGTACAGTTCTGCATTCGATGCAGGTGTTTGATATTTTCCAAATTAAATATATGCAGATTTTCAGGGCAGCTATGTGAAGCTAAGTACTACCAAACATATGTTCTGTAATGCCCGAAGTTCCGAAACCTCCCACAAAGTCCACCAGAGTCGTGAGTCAAAGCCAAGCAGCGAGGGTCGTTTATTGCAGGTTCGAACCTGGTCCTCTGCGCACTCGTCGCCGGTGACGCAAGAGGCCTCGATCAGGGTTGGTACAGCGTTTTTATAGACAGAGACAAATAGCACAGGGGAGGTTTCAAATTATGAGGGGCCTGATTGGTTGATTTTAAAGTAAGGACATTTGTTGTTCTCTGATTGGGCGTCCTTTGTCTGTCCTTTGGCGGGAAGGCTTTGTCCGTTACTTGTGGCGGGAAGAAAAAGGGGGAAGGGGGAAGAGGGTAGGGTAGGTGGGGAATGTGCTAAGCAAGCAGGTTTACAGAAGCGAGAAATGCCGGTTAGTTTATGTACAATCACTCATTCCATTACATATCAGACTACATTTAGGAAGGTTTACAACCCATTCTACTACACAGCGGGTTACATTCAGGAAGGGCTTCACAATGCTCGTAGCAAACAGCAAGCAAAACAGACTTCTCAGCAATTGTATTTCTTATCAAAGATCCATAATAAGCAGAAAAGAGAACCTAGCTTTAAACTAAGGCAGGGCTGTCATTTGGATTGTTCCTTTCATTCCCCCCTTTTTCTTGTGCCTAGAGAGCCAATCTTGGATCTTTTAAGCCTCTGTTTGTAATGTCTCGAGCGGTAGGTACTGAGTTCGTAAGACCATTAATTGTATAGCATTGAACCTGTCTTGGACAAAATTAATAATTTTGTTTATGATGCAGGGGCCTAATGTGAGAGCGAGAAGTAGGATGGCTAGAGGCCCGAGTAAAGCGGAGAGCAGGGTAGTTAACCATGGGGACGCACTGAACCAGGATTCAAACCATCCAGCCTCCTGTTCTCTTTCCTTTTTTCGTTTATTTAGCCCTTCTCGGACCTTGGCCATAGAATTTCTTACTATTCCTGTGTGATCAGCATAGAAGCAACACTCTTCTCCTAGTGCTGCACAGAGACCACCTTGCTGTAGGAGCAGCAGGTCTAATCCTCTCCTGTTTTGTAAAACTACTTCTGAGAGGGAGGTCAGGGACTTTTCAAGCGAAGTGATGGCAGTTTCAATTCTTTCTATATCTTTGTCGACCGCTTCTCTAAGTATACTAAATCCCTTGTTTTGTATAGTTAAGGCCGAGATCCCTGTCCCTGTTCCGATGGCCCCGAGTCCGAACATGGTGGCTAGAGTTAGAGCCCCTGCAGTAATGAGTGCTCTCTTAGTTACTCTTTTGGGTGCTATCCACATCTGGTCTACATACTCAGTTGTGTGGTATATGATTTTTGGGAACACAATTACCATTACACAGAATTCTGACTGATTGAACATATCCTTATAGAGGCAAGGGGTTAATCCCGCCTGAGAACAAAGCCACCATGAGTTATTTGGTGGAATAATCCAGTTTTCTGAAGTATTGAATATATTTCTGTTACTTATGCATAAGTGGCTATATTTTGTTGGCACTGCTCCTATACATGTCCCATTTCCCGTAAGCACTGGTAGTGTGAGGCCGGGTCTTCTCTGTCCCCAACTGCAAGCGTCTGAGTTGTTTGCAGTGCTATAATTTCCTACTATTGCTACTGACTCGTAAAATGGAGGTTTTGTGGAATAGCACAGCCAACAAGCTTCTGTTTCACTGGGTTTAGTATGGTTTAAGGCCTTATAAGTGGTATTTATCATTACCCATAAGGGGTCATCTTTGAATGGGATTTGAATTTTTTGGGGTTTTCTTAGAGTAGTCCCGGTTACAGTGACCACCTGAGTGGCCGGAGGATTAGTACCCTTATTTGTGGACCGCGGGGTAGTATTAGGCTTACTTGTGGGCCATACTGACTGGTTTGGCCCTATTAGTGTTGGTGAAGCTTTGGGTTTTATTTTTAATCTTATCTGAATAACAGTTGCAAAGTAAGGCGGTCCCCGATACAGGTAAATTCCCCAATTTAGTCCCGTAATCCATCTCGTCTCCTTTTTTCCGTCCTCTAGAAATTTGATACGAATAAGGTTACAGGCACGGGTTTGCTTGGGACAGGGGCTGGCAAATTTCATGTCAATGTAATGGGGTTTTACCTCCCATTTCCAGCTTCCATCATTGGTAGTGACACAACTCCAAGCCTTACAGTAGAGGGATTCGATTCCTCCACAGGTTTTTTTTCATTGCTCCTGTTCTGAACCCGGGACATGCATAAAACCCACTAGATCTTATGCGCTCTTTTTCATTTTCTGGGGTTCCGGTCCATGACGGATTAGGACGCTGGCGGCTTTCATTGGGGGGAAGTACCCCCATGGTTATGGCTACGTCCTCTAGGTTAAAATATAGATCAGGCCACCAGGCATTTAGGGGAGTATCGTCTACTGTAGTAGTATTATAGACTTCATGGGTTTCTAAATTAGATATCTCCCAAGTTAAAGTATAGGGTGTATGGGGGTTGCTAGCAATACTTATCAGTCCGTAGGAGGTGAGCAGGAGCACGCTAATGAGTGTTCCTCCGATCATGGTGGGTCCGGAGCTGCTGCAACAGTCTTGGTATGGGACACCCAGGCCTTTGGTCTCAGCCGGTTTTCGGGGTCAGGTTTTCGACGCAGAGTCAATTTTAAAGGGTGGGTCTTACTCTGGTCAACTGTCCAGGCGGTGTTGGCTTCCAGCACGAAGTCTTCTCGAACCGCAAAGGGATCAGCTGGTCGGGCGTGGGTGTAATGGATCCAGGTAGCAATCCCGTCGACTTTGAGAGCAGTGGGTGTAGGATCACCCACTGTAGCAGTAGGGGTGTAGCAGTAGGATCACAATGTAGGGTCCCTTCCACCGTGGTTGGAGGGTCTCTTGCTTGTGTCTCCGCACGTATACCCAATCTCCGGGTCGGTAGTGATGCGGCTCAGGAGGGGGCCCGTTCTCATAAATGGCTCTCAATCTGGGCCAAACTTCCTGGTGGGTGTGCTGGAGTTCCCTCAGGGAAATAAGAAGTTTATGATCATCAAATTCAGTTAACACATTAGACTGTAGGTTGGGAATTATAGGGGGGGGCACTCCATACATGATTTCAAAGGGGGTTAATCCCAGTTTGTAAGGGGAGTTCCGCACCCTGAACAGAGCGTAGGGGAGTAAGACTACCCAGTTAGCGCCAGTCTCTATGGTCAATTTGGTTAGGGTCTCTTTTAGGGTTCTATTCATTCTTTCTACCTGTCCTGAGCTTTGGGGTCTATATGCACAATGTAGTTTCCAATCGGCCCCAATAAACTGCGCTATCCCTTGTATTACCTTTGAAACGAATGCTGGTCCGTTGTCTGATCCTATTAGGGTAGGAAATCCGTACCTGGGCATGATGTCTTCCAACATTTTCTTTGCTACTACCTGCGCAGTCTCATGCTTGGTGGGGAAGGCCTCTGTCCATCCTGAAAAGGTATCTATAAACACTAACAAATATTTGTATCCATATTTTCCAGGCTTTACCTCAGTGAAGTCTACTTCCCAATAGGCTCCCGGCCTGGTTCCGTGGGTTCTGGAGCCAGGGTTTTTCCCGTGGTTGGAGGCATTAGTTAGTTGGCAAGCTTTACAGCTAGTAACTATCTGTTCAATTTTTGTCCTAGAGTCTTTAATGGTGATCCTAGCATGTCTTATTAAGTCTTGCATTTTTCTTGTGCCCATATGAGTGGCTCGGTGCATCTTGGATAAGACTTTATTTCCCATTTCTTCTGGGAGGATTATGCTACAGTCTGCTGCTCTCCACCATCCGTTAAGGCACTGAGTCATAGGCAATTTTTGGATCCAGTTTAGGTCTTCTTTAGTGTAGGTGGGACTTTCTGGTAAACTAGCTGAACCGGGGTCTGGTAGGGTGGTCATTAAAGCACAGTCCACCTGTAAGGCCACCTCTCGGGCCACCTGGTCAGCCAAATTATTTCCTCTGGCCACCGGTGTGACCGGTTTTTGGTGGCCTGGGCAATGTATGATGGCTAGTCGTTTAGGCAGCCAGAGTGCCTTTAAAAGAGCCAATATTTCTTCTTTGTTTTTGATAGTTTTCCCCTCTGCAGTTAACAGTCCCCTCTCTCTGTATATAGCTCCATGTATGTGGGCCGTAGCAAAAGCATATCTGCTATCGGTATACACGTTTAGTCTCTTGTCTTTTCCCAAAGTCAGTGCCTTGGTTAAGGCCACAAGTTCAGCCTGTTGGGCAGAGGTGCCAGCTGGCAAAGGCTGTGCCCAAACAGTCTCAGTTTCAGTTGTGACTGCTGCCCCCGCATACCTTTGACCCTGATGTACAAAGCTGCTGCCGTCAGTGAACCAGGTAACTTCAGCATCTGGTAGCGGGTGATCCTGTAAATCTTCCCGAACTCCATGAACCTGTGCCAATATCTCAGCGCAGTCATGGAGGGGGGTATCCAAGTCCGGGTCTGGTAACAGGGAGGCAGGGTTTAGTGTTCGGGGGGGAGCATAAATGATTCTGAGGGGATTTAATAATAGTCCCTGGTAGTGAACCAGTCGGGCGTTACTTATCCATCGGTCAGGAGGTTGTTTGAGGACTCCCTCGATGGCATGAGGGGTTGTAACATGTAACTCTTGTCCCATAGTTAACTTATCAGCATCCTTTACCATTAGAGCTGTAGCAGCGATCATACGGAGGCAAGGGGGCCAGCCAGCCGCTACTGGGTCCAGTCTTTTTGAAAGATAGGCGACAGGCCTGGGCCATGGGCCAAGGAGTTGCGTCAGCACTGCTTTGGCTACCCCTTTATTTTCATCTACGAAGAGATGAAAGGGTTTGGAGACATTGGGGAGCCCTAAGGCTGGTGCCGACAACAGGGCGAGTTTAATTTGCTGGAAAGCCTGCTCAGTTTCCTCTGTCCATTCAAAGGGCACCTGTTCTCGGGTGACCAGGTAAAGAGGCTTAGCCATCTCGGCGAACCGAGGTATCCACAAGCGGCAGAACCCGGCCGATCCCAGGAATTCTCTTACCTGCCTTCGCGTTGTGGGTCGGGGGATGCGGAGGACGGTTTCCTTCCGTGCATCAGTGAGCCATCGTTGGCCTTCTCTTAACAGATACCCCAAGTAGGTTACCTCGGATCTGCAAATTTGGGCTTTCTTTGCTGAAGCCCGGTACCCCAGGGCACCAAGTGTCCGGAGGAGGTTTTTGGTGCCTTGCAAGCAAGCTTCAGCAGTCTCAGCGGCGATTAAAAGATCGTCAACGTACTGCAAGAGAGTCACTTCGGGGTTTTGATTCCGGTACTCACCCAGATCCTCGTGAAGTGCCTCATCGAACAAGGTGGGTGAGTTTTTAAATCCTTGGGGGAGCCGGGTCCAGGTGAGTTGTCCATTTATGCCTCTCTCAGGGTCGGACCACTCAAAGGCGAAGAGCTCTTGGCTTTTGGGGGCCAGAGGCAGGCTGAAAAAAGCATCTTTTAAATCAAGGACAGTATACCATTGTCTTTCTGGGCTGAGGGCATTTAGGAGGGTATAGGGGTTGGGTACTGTTGGGTGTATGTCCATGACTCAGCGGTTAACTTCTCTCAGATCTTGTACCGGACGGTAGTCCGCACTGTTAGGTTTTCGTACAGGCAGCAGGGGGGTGTTCCAGGCTGAATGGCAGGGACGCAAGATGCCTAAGTCTAGGAGGCGATGGATATGTGGTGTGATGCCATTTCTGGCCTCCATTGACATCGGGTATTGTCGGACCCGAACTGGATCTGCCCCCGGTTTCAGCTCTATGAATAGAGCTGGGCGATGTTTAGCCAACCCCATACCCCCGGTTTCAGCCCATGCTTCTGGAAACTGCTGGAGCCAGGGCTCTATGTTTTGACTTTGTGAGGGTGGCCCCTGATGGAGTCGATATTCATCTTCTAATCTTAGAGTAAGTATGGTAATGGGTTGGTTGTGAGGGCCAGTCACTTGGGGGCCCCCTGGCGTAAAATGAATCTGGGCCCCCATTTTAGTGAGTAAGTCTCTTCCTAATAAGGGGCATGGGCTGTCGGGGATGACCAGGAAGGAATGGGTGACCTTTCCATTTCCTAGGTCCACAGTCCTCTGGGTGGTCCAGGGATATTTTTTTATCCCGGTAGCCCCTTGGACCCAGGAAGATTTTTCAGAAATTTTTCCATGGGATCTGATCAAGACCGAATGTTGTGCCCCTGTGTCGACTAGGAATTGAACTGGGTTCCCCTCCACTTGTAGCGTTACCCTAGGTTCGGGGAGGGGATCCGAACCCCGTCTCCCCTATTCTGCATCTTGAGTGAAGAGGGCAGGTGTGGTTTTTGGCCGCCACGGTTTTTGATCATGACGTGGCTTTTTCTTTTTAGGGCATTCTCGGGCCCAATGGCCTTTTTCTTTGCAATAGGCACATTGGTCCTTATCTAGGGGCTTTTGTTTACCCAGGGGCTTTTGGACAACAGCGGCCAGGACTTTGGTCATTTCCTCGGTGGCTTTAAGTTGCCTGTCCTCTGGAGTCTCTCTATTATTATAGACACGCTGGGCAATGCGGAGTAAGTCCTGAATCTGTTTTCCCTCCAGGTCCTCTAGTTTCTGGAGTTTCTTTTTAATATCAGTGGCTGCCTGATTTACAAAGGCCATTACAACAGCAGCTTGATTTTCGGGGGCCTCGGGGTTCATGGGGGTATACTGTCTGAAGGTTTCCATTAATCTTTCTAAATAAGCAGCAGGGCTCTCTGTCTTACCTTGTATTACTGAATACACTTTTGCCAAATTAGTGGGCTTGCGTGCAGCAGCCCGGAGACCCGCCATTAGAGTCTGGCGATAAATGCGCAGCCGTCCCCTACCTTCTGCCGTGTTGTAGTCCCAGCCATCCTGTGGGGGTCGGGTCAAGGGAAAAGCTGCATTAATGAGATCAAGGTTAGCAGTGGGTTGGCCGTCATCTCCAGGAACCAGCTTTCTTGCTTCCAATTGAATTCTTTCTCGCTCCTCGGTGGTGAACAGGATTCGGAGGAGCTGCTGACAATCATCCCAGGTGGGTTGATGGGTAAACATAACGCTGTCTAAGAGACTTATTAAATCTTTAGGGTTGTCAGAGAATCGGGCATTCTGGGTTTTCCAGTTATATAGGTCACTGGTAGAGAAGGGCCAGTATTGAAGTCGGGGGTTCCCTGTACCATCGGGAGGCCCTATTTCCCGTAAGGGTAAAGCTACAGTGGAGTCAGGAAGGTGGAGTCCTGGCTCATGAGGGGCCCGCCTACAGGTACCTCCGGCCGGCCTTTGGACTTCGCTCCTACTAGGCATGGGCGCGGGTTGAGCCTCCCTATTCTCTAGTTCTCCTATGGGCTGGGCTACGGGAGGCTCTGCCGGCGCAGCAGGGATAGGGGCAGCTTGCGGAATAAGAGGAGGAACCTGGTAAGGGGGAGGGTCAAGGGAAAGTAAATCTTGGCTGTCGGGGAGAACAGGGGGTGCAGTTGGAGTTGGCGGCTTGGGAGGGTTGATAGGTTTAGCTGCTAGAATTTTGCATGGTCCTGTTGTTAAGAAAGAGGCAATCCAGGGAGGTGGGTTTTCTACTAAATCTTGCCACACCAGAATATAGGGAATCTGATCCGAGCGACCTTCTTTCCCTGGTAGGAAAATTTTTGACTTTACTTTAAGGACCACAGGGAGGCAGAAGGTTCCCTCTGTAGGCCAATTGACCCCAAAGGTGGGCCATTCAGAGCGGCAATAGGTGATCAACTTCCTTTTGCGAATGTCTAGGCTTAAGTTGTGTCCTCTAGCTTTTACGTCCCTGAAGTTGGCGAGAAGGAGGGAGAGAGGGGTACTCTGCGTTTGGCCCATGTTATGATTCTGAGGAAGAGGAGAAGAGAAGGGGGCGCGGGCAGCACGGACGTGGGGGAGGGGGCGCTGCTGGCCAGGGGGCGGGAGGGAAAGCCGCAGGGAGCTGAGGAAGGAGGAGAGAGGAAAAAGGATGGAATAATTAATTCTGATCAGCCGAGAAAACACTTAATTCCAATAAAACATCCGACCCATGAAAGAAAAACCCATGAAAGAAAAACAAGAACTAACAAGAATCTTTCGCAGCGGTTCCAACTTTCTGGTGCCGTCTCGGCCAGCCTAACAGAAAGGGTTATGGCTAGGACAGCGGTAATTACAAGGGCCCAGGGGTGACAATACATTTAGACTGACATAGAAGCACTCGCGTACTCGCCCGTCCGCGTCCCTCGCGGGAACTTAGGTGCCTTTTAGCATGGGCGGGCAGGTATAAACCCCCTGCTCGGATCAAAATAAATTTTGACCGCCTTAAGCCGTATGAGGATCACCGCGGAAGTCGGGTTAGAGCCCACTCGAATCCCGTAGCTTATGCTGTGGGATTACACATAGGGTAAGTCAGGCGCGTGCCCCTGACTCCCAACAATCATTCCAGTCGATTGCACAGACAGACACACAGACACACATCACATCAAAATACGGGTAACAATTGGCATGCCTAGATGGTTTTTTCTTTTAGACGCCTAGAGATATTTCTTAGCACTCTGGAAGTTCATAGAGAAAATGAAAGTATTTAGTTCGCAAGCGCGTTGGGCATAAGCAGCCCGCAGAAAAGAATCCTGATGGGCCAAAAAGGCCCCCCGATGGACCAAGAAGGTCCCCTGATGGACCAAGAAGGCCCCCAGATGGGCCAAGAAGGCCCCCAGATGGACCAAGAAGGTCCCCAGATGGGCCAAGAAGGTCCCCAGATGGACCAAGAAGGTCCCCAGATGGGCCAAGAAGGCCCCCAGATGGACCAAGAAGGTCCCCAGATGGGCCAAGAAGGCCCCCAGATGGGCCAAGAAGGCCCCCAGATGGACCAAGAAGGTCCCAGATGGGCCAAGAAGGCCCCCAGATGGGCCAAGAAGGCCCCCAGATGGACCAAGAAGGTCCCAGATGGGCCAAGAAGGCCCCCAGATGGGCCAAGAATGCCCCCAGATGGACCAAGAAGGTCCCCAGATGTCAGTGGACGTCTCCAGCTGACCCCGGCCGGGTGCCCTATAGCGCGTCCGCCAGGGTCACACCAGCTTCCAGACAGAACCGGTTCTCCAGAGAAGAAACACAGATCAGAGAGAAGAGGAAAAACTTTAGAGCCGGCTTACTTACCGATCGGAATCAGATACGACCCGTTGACCAGAAGTCTGGTGGGCTCGGGGGAGATCTCGGTGGGACCTCCAAATGTAATGCCCGAAGTTCCGAAACCTCCCACAAAGTCCACCAGAGTCGTGAGTCAAAGCCAAGCAGCGAGGGTCGTTTATTGCAGGTTCGAACCTGGTCCTCTGCGCACTCGTCGCCGGTGACGCAAGAGGCCTCGATCAGGGTTGGTACAGCGTTTTTATAGACAGAGACAAATAGCACAGGGGAGGTTTCAAATTATGAGGGGCCTGATTGGTTGATTTTAAAGTAAGGACATTTGTTGTTCTCTGATTGGGCGTCCTTTGTCCTTTGGCGGGAAGGCTTTGTCCGTTACTTGTGGCGGGAAGAAAAAGGGGGAAGGGGGAAGAGGGTAGGGTAGGTGGGGAATGTGCTAAGCAAGCAGGTTTACAGAAGCGAGAAATGCCGGTTAGTTTATGTACAATCACTCATTCCATTACATATCAGACTACATTTAGGAAGGTTTACAACCCATTCTACTACACAGCGGGTTACATTCAGGAAGGGCTTCACAATGCTCGTAGCAAACAGCAAGCAAAACAGACTTCTCAGCAATTGTATTTCTTATCAAAGATCCATAATAAGCAGAAAAGAGAACCTAGCTTTAAACTAAGGCAGGGCTGTCATTTGGATTGTTCCTTTCAGTTCTACAATATGGGAAGTATTTCTGTAATAGTTAATGGACTCAGATGATAGTGGAATGCTTTATCTTTACCGCAGCCACTCATTTCTTTTACACTATGTCTATCAAAGATAGTTTATATAAAGATAATATCTTCTGGGGCGCCTGGGTGGCGCAGTCGGTTAAGCGTCCGACTTCAGCCACGTCACGATCTCGCGGTTCGTGAGCTCGAGCCCCGCGTCAGGCTCTGGGCTGATGGCTCGGAGCCTGGAGCCTGTTTCCGATTCTGTGTCTCCCTCTCTCTCTGCCCCTCCCCCGTTCATGCTCTGTCTCTCTCTGTCCCAAAAATAAATTAAATGTTGAAAAAAAAATTTTTTTAAATAAAAAAAAAAAGATAATATCTTCTAAGTATGACTGATGAAATATAAAAAGGATGAAAAAAAAAAAAGAACGGGTCTTGGATGACGTGTGAGTTGAAAAAAATACATTTAAATTTTTAAAAAATTTAAGGTTATTTGTACTTAATAATAAATATATAAAAGTGAAACTTGACTGAATTACAAAGAAAAAATATAAAGTCCTATCAGGTTATTTTAATAAGCCTTTCTCAGTGATTTTTAAGACAAGTAAAAGAAAAGTCAATAAGGATATAGAAAATTTGAACAACATGATTAATAAACTTGACTAAATGAATATACACTGAACACAACCAAAATCAGAATGTACATTTTTTCCAAAGTAAACATGGCATGATTCCCAAATCAACCACATACTTAGCTGTAAAGCAACTCTCATCAAATTTTAAAGATTGAAATCATTTGGTACGTGTTTCTTGACCATGACACAATTAGGCTAGAAATCAATAAAGAGCTATAACAAGTCCAGGGGCACCTGGGTGGCTCAGTCGGTTAAGCATCCGACTTCGGCTCAGGTCATGATCTCACGGTTTGTGAGTTCCAGCCCTGCATCGGACTCTATGCTGACAGCTCAGAGGTTGGAGCCTTCTTCAGATTCTGTGTCTCCCTCTCTCTCTGCCCCTCCCCTACTTGCACTCTGTCTCTCTCTCCCTCAAAAATAAACAAACATGAAAAAAAAATTTTTTTAAAGAACTGTAACAAGTCCATATAAAACCTAGTTAAATAAAGAGTCACAATGGTAATTAGAAAACATTTTGAGCTGAACAATAAAATACAACAGCAATGCCTGTGGCGTGAGGCTAAAACAGAACTTAGAGGAAAATTTGTAGCCTTAAGTATATTAGGAAAAAGGCTAAAAGGTTTTTAGCGAAACACCCCTTTTCAAGAAGTTAGAAAAAGGAGAGAAAATTTAAATAAAGTAAAAGGACAAAAAATTAAAGGACAAATAATTTTAAGAGCAGGAATAAATGAAATGGGAAACAAAAGTAGTGTGCTAGAGACAGTTGGTACTGACCCAGGAGAGCAAATTGTGCACACCTCTCCCCAGCTCCATGGTCACTAACATCACGTTAGTGGTTTGGAATTGCCCATGATGGTAGTATTCACACAATAAAAGACTAATAAAATTGACAAATATCTGAGAGTATTGAACAATAAAAGAAGGGATGTTAACCGGTATTAGTAATGAAAACTATAGACATCCAAAAAGTTAGGACATCTTATGAACAATTCAATGCAAATAACATTTAGATAAATGCACAACTTCAAGCAAAACACAGCTGGCTGACTCAAGAGTGGAAAATCTGAATCTGCCTAAACCATAATTTCAATCAGTAGTAAAAAATTTTCACACACAAATTCCAGGTCCACAGCTCCACCAGTAAGTTCCTCTAAACTCTGAAATAATTACATTCTTCCTGTATGAGGCTGCCATAACTTTTGTGCTAATTACAAAATCCCCCATTTCTGAAACACCAAAGTATTTGGAACTCATTAGGTGAAAATGTGACTTGGTGACATGAGGCTCTTTATAGTCCTATATAGGCTCTTTATGTACTTAGGTGATTACATGTTTTGCTGCAGAAGTAGTAATGTTTGAATATTGGTTATTGACTATAGGTGCTCTCCCAGTTCCTGCTGAGAGTGTTACATAAATAATATATATTGTGTTTTCCACAGTACCTTTCCAATGTCCAAAAAGTCTGTATTCCAAAACACATCCAGCTCCAAGAATTTCAGATAAAATGCATAGGCCTGTATGGAAGAATGTTTTTATGACTTAGGGGTCAAGAAGTATTTTTAGCCATAAAGGAAAAGATCAATAAATTTGTATTAAAATGAAGAATTTTTGTTTACCAAACAATACCATAAAGCAAGTAGAACAGACAAAACCACGGTGTGGGAGAAGTTTGTAAAACAAAGAATTCGTGCCCAGCATATATAAAGAACACTTAGAAATCAATAAGAAAGGGACAATGTAGTTTTTAAAATAGGCCAAAGCTTACATAAGCACAGAACGCAAGAGGAAATACACATGACCGATAAAATAAAATACCCATATCCTTGTTAGTAACCACGGACTTGAACTTTCAAATCACAATGCAATGCTGTTAGACACCAACCAGACCAAAGAGTGATCAATTAGAGAATCTGACAGTAACAAGTTTAAGAATGAAGCAAGAAGGATCCTCATACCCAGATGGTTATATAAATCGATGCCATCACTTTGGACAACAGTGTGGCATCATCTAGTGAAGCTCAAGATACACATTCACTATGGCTCAGCACTTCTACAGACTGACTTCTACACGCACATGTCTGTTCAAGCTAGAGACCATATACAACCTAAACTTATATCAACAATAGAATGGATAAAGCATGGTATAGTCATACTATGAAACATGATGCAGCAATGAGAGGAGCATTTACAGTCCACTTACAATAACAGGATGTATCTCGTATTGAGAAGCAAGTCAACCAAAGAATAGATACCGTGTATCTCCACTTACCTAAGGTTCAAAAACTGGCAAAACTGAGCTATGTTTGGGACACATAGACGAGTAGTAAAACTATTAGCAAAAGGAAGAGGTGAACAGGGGCCTTCTGAAGGGCCGACAAAGTTTTATTTCTGGACTTGGGTGCTTGCTTTCTAATTATTCTTTAAATAAATGGTACAAGCATGTTTTATTCACTCTTCTGTATGAATGATATATGCCACAATTTTTAGTTTTTATTTCTTAATTTTTAAAAATATTTAGTTTTGAGAGATAGAGACAGAGTGTGAGCAGGCGAGGTGTAGAGAAAGAGGGAGACACAGAATCTGAAGCAGGCTCCAGGTTCTGAGCTGTCAACACAGAGTCCGACGCGGGGCTCGATCCCACAACCGTGAGTTCGTGACCTGAGCCGATATCAAGAGTCAGACACTGAAGTGACTGAGCACCGCCCTCCCCCAGGCGCCCCCAGTCAGGAAAGTATTACTAAAGAGGTTCAATGAACTAAAGTAATGGTCCCCACCCTTACCTCCAAGGAGGTCCGTGGTTCACCAACGGAGAAAGCCCGATTTATCCAACAGAGCACAAAACAGCTAGGAAAGAGACATTTTGAGAGGCTGACAAGACAAGCCAAAAATGACACAGGGTAAGAACTGCAAAAGCCAGACTCGCCTTATAAGATCTGGAAGGCTGTGGACAAGGAAGAGAACGGGGCTGCCAAGAGATGACTTCACATGTGTTGTCCTGCCACGAAGGGAGTGTCGTCTCCCCGCGTGTATGGAGGAGAGAGGGGGCGAAGAGAGGTCCGTGTGAACAGGTGGAAGAGAGCTGTGCTGGCTGTTGCCATCCAGAGGAAACTTCGTGTGGGTGTATCTCTAGTCTGAGCTAAGTCGATCCCCAAAGCACGGCTGGGCAGGGCCAGACAGACCCCGGAGCACGGAAAGCGTATGTGTTGTTTCTCTGTTGCTGCCCACAGACTTTTATTTATAATCTGCACTGTTGTACCAACCAGTGTCACGGACACCTACGCAGGCACACAAACAGGAGAAAGCCTCCCTTGACTGGAGTGTTGCTGCAGAGATCCTTGTGAATTTCCCGGCGATCTCTGCGCCAGCCCCTGGTCTCTCTCCTCCCGTGAACTACAGATCTGCTCTCCAAGGCGCTGGCCTTCTTCCTTCTTCGTTTTTTCCTGTGCCTGCATTTTCTTTGCTCTGTTTTCCTTGGTGAGCTGATTCACGCTTATCAGAAAGACCTGTTGAGCCTACAGTTTCGTCCTAAGGGAACCTCTGTGCCACTTTTCTCTTTCCAAGTCCCTCCTGGACATCCCCACTTGTATGTCCTTCCATTAGTCCAGTAAGCTCAAAACTGGACCCATGGTGTCTTCTCTCCAGAACAGTTTTTCCCTTTCCATTGGTTCCGCAGGTCTTTTGTCTGCCAGTCAGGGACCTATGAATCCTCCGTCATGCTTCCTGCTCTGTACTCACGCAGCCAGTTTATTTCATGGACATTAGGCACCTGCTCAGTGCCAGGCACAGTGCCAGGCTGTGGGGGGAAAAGATGAATGAGGACAGGTGTCAGCCCTCAAGAAGCTCAGTCTAGTGGGGGACGGGGGGCACGTCGTCCTCTAACACACGGGAGTGAGAGCTATGGTAGAGGCATGCCTGTGCCCAGGACAGGGGGAGCTCACATAGGAGTTCTCCCAAAGTGATCCAGAAGGGAAATATAGGTTGTAGTAGAGGCAGCAAAGTGTAGATTCTGGAGCCAAGATGGCTTGAATCCTGCCTCCCCCAAAGACAAGCTATGTGACCTTCGGCAGGTTACTGGGACTTTGCCCATGTTGGTTTCCTCAACGGAGAATGTGAATGGTAGTCATACTTACCTTAGGTTTCTTGTAAATGTTAAATGAAATCATCCCTGCAAAGCACTCAGAACAGTGCCCGACACACAAAAGGATTTCACTCGTCTGCTTATTCTCTGTGTGCCAGGCGCTGGTCTAGGGGCTTGCGAGACATCAGGGAACGATACAGATAAGCACTCCTGCCCTCGTGGAATGTGCATTCTAACAGGGAGACAACGAACAACAAACATAAAAAAGAAATTTTATAGGTAGTATTATAGAGAAGTATTACAGGACAAAGAAAAAGGTAAGTGTAAGTTATTAATGCTGTATTTGAGAGGTCACTTGACCATGGACTTCAAGGAAGAGAAGTCCTTTGAAGAGAATACCATGTTTCACCAAATCAAAGATGCATTCATTATAAATAATTTGCACTGTTATTTTATGTTCCACTAAGAAAAGAAAAAGCATTCCCAATTAAACCGTGATGCAATTCCTTTTTCTTAACTAGGGTTCTAATCTTAAATTTAGTAAACTTACTTAGGCATATTTATGTATGAATTTTTAAAAATCATATCATTACATACACACATAAGAAGGAAAACAAAAGCAGAAATTGACTAAGGTATTGTATTCCTAAAGCTTCTTTATATTTAGAGCTCTAGTCCCTGGAGTCCCTCTCTGACCTAGTCACCAATGTGTTTTTCCACCAATCTCACCACCTATGCTTTTAAGCACTTTGAGCAAGTCCTCATCTTCTCCCCTTCCCTTCTCTTGGCTCTTAAAAGTTTTTTTGTGTGTTTGTTTGCTGTTTTTTTAGAGAGAGAGAGAAAGAGAGAGAGAATGGGGGAGGGACAGAAAGAAAGGAGAGAGAGAGAATCTTAAGCTGATTCTCTCTGGGGAAGCCTCCCAACACGGGGCTCAAGCTCACGACTGTGAGATCACGACCTGAGCAGAAGTCAAGACTCAGACACTTAACCCACTGAGCCACCCAGGCGCCCCGCCTCCCTGGGCTGTGAAACTTTTCAGAGCCACAAAAGGGTGATGAACAATGCTGCCCGCTTTGTAAGTAGGTATAAGGCACCCAGTTTTCATTCCTATTTTGGGGATGTTGCTCAACAAGTTGGAGTTGCCCTCTGCCCACCCCCTTCCCTTAACATTTTGATTGGTAGAGGTTAAGAGCGCCCCCTTCAGATCTCCTAGATTTTCATCTAAGCCACTGACGCCGCAAGTTTGGATGGCTAAGGGTAGGCAGTCGGTGACGACTATGTTTTATAACTGGATCTGGGGACTCTACTGTCAACTCTAGGACACATCCAAGTGTCCAAGAGGCAGAAATGCGGGAACAAAAATGGGGGTATTAGAGTCCATGAAATACTGCAGTAATAACGTGGTGATCTCTTTTCTGAGCATTTGCTCTTTGTCAGGCACTGGGCTAAACATTTCATAATTATGATCCCATTTAATCTCTCTATAAGCACCCCCTGAAGTAGGCGCTCCATTATCCCCCTTTTATAGGGCTGCAATTTTACAGTTTCTAGTAGCCACATTAACACAGTACAATAGGAAGAGACGAAACTAATTGCAGTAATATATTTCCTTTAACCCAATATATTTAAAATATTATCATTTTATCCTGTAATTAATCAGGTAGTTTACTTTTCTTTCATACTAAGTCTTCTTTTTTTTTTTTTTTTATTTGAGAGAGAGAGAGAGAGAGAGAGCGCACACGAGCAGGGGAGGGGCAGAGGGAGAGAGAATCTCAAGCAGACTCCACACTCAGCACAGAGCCTGACATGGGGCTCGAACCCACAACCCTGGGATCATGACCTGAGCTGAAATCAAGAGTCACATGCTCAACGGAGCCACCCAGGCGCCCTTCATACTAAGTCTTCTAAATCTAGCATGTATTTTAGCTTGAACACATCTTTAAAAATTTTTTTTCCAATATTTATTTATTTTTGAGAGAGAGACAGAGCACAGCTGAGGGAGGGGCAGAGAGAGAGAGAGGGAGACACAGAATCCCAAGCAGGCTCCAGGCTCCGAGCCGTCAGCACAGAGCCCGACGCGGGGCTCAAACTCACGGACTGTGAGATCACGACCTGAGCCGAAGTCGGACACTTAACCGAATGAGCCACCCAGGCGCCCATTAACTTAAACACATCTTAACCTGGACTAGTCACATTTCAAATGCCCGATAGCCACACATGGCCAGCAGCTGGACAGCAAAGTTACAGACGGCAGGTATAAATTGTAAGACTCACATTAAGTATGGGGCAGAGTACAAACTCCAACTCGGATCTTGACAAAAGGTTGTGCTTCTGGCCTGCCTCCTACAGGAGGGAAGAACCTTCTAGGCAGAGCAGGAGGGGATGCAAATGTTCAGAGTTGGGGCAAAGCAGGTCTCCTAAAATTGTAAATGGCTGGCTCTGGCTGGGACATCGGATATGAGGTCC
The DNA here is from genome assembly GCF_028749965.1 of Puma concolor. Lineage (NCBI taxonomy): Eukaryota > Metazoa > Chordata > Mammalia > Carnivora > Felidae > Puma > Puma concolor. Next base: position 14,206,892 of record NC_141677.1, read on the forward strand.
CCTCCTTCACCGGAGCCCATCTCAACTCTTTCTGGCCCAAATTCTGACCCTTTCGGTCACCCACTCACATATCAGCAGACATCTCTTCAACCGTGCCACCGGTCTGGGGTTGCTTCAGTGACGCAGACGTAGTCCTGGCCTCAGGTTGCCTCCCTGATGCCCTTCTCCGCTCAGCAGCCTATCCCATACATTCTGCCAGACTTAGCTGACAGAGATCCTTCCAGAAGCCTGGGGGATAGGACACCACATTCATTTTGTGCCACTCCTTTCACGTCTGTCCTTTGATCCTCCCAGCTCTACCCAGAGCAGGGGTTGATTAGCTCCCGATTATCCGCATGGCACAGAGACCTTGCCACTGCCCGCAGAAGGCACTTAGGAGCACACTTGCCACTTGCACGCAAGACAGGAAACAAGTAGCCGAAAGAGGACTTGCATCGCTTAGTACAGGACGTCCCTCGCTTGATCCACAAACACTTCCTCAAGGTCTCAGGTACCAAGCCTGACCTACGGGGAAGCAGAGCTGAGTCCTTACCTTTCCTTTGTTCCTAGTTTGGAGGTGGGCGTCAGGCACGAAATCCACAAGCCACAAGGTGATCAATGCAAATACCGAGCTACGGGCCAAAGTGCTGGGAGCGCAAAGGACGGAGGGACACACCCTTCCCGGGAGAGCTGGGGACCTTCGCTGAGGACGTGAACTTTGAGCTCAGCTTAAAGTGTGCATGGACATTTTCCAGATATGAACGGGAAAGGGGGCATTTGCAGCAGAAAGACCCACACGTGAAAGGCCCGGAGCTGTCTGTCAAAGGGATTTACGGACCATCTTACGGTTCTTCAGACTCACTAAGCACTTCCCTGCTTTAGAGCCCTGGTGCCGGCTGGTCCCTGGAGTCCCTCTGCCTGGAACATTTCCTCCCAACGACCTGTTTTTCTCCAAGTCTTTGCTCACCAGATCCTATCAGATCTCCCCAAATGGAAATCTGCGCCCACCTCCTTCATTCCATTGTCCCATACCAGTATGAACATTCCATTCTTGCTGCATTGATTTAAGATCTCAAATGAATCCATGGGTGTTTGTAATATTTATAGCCTCTGCGAGGTAAATCTGTCACTCTATCTATCTACTATATATGTATACATGTATCTATTTATATATCTATGAATCTATTATCTAAGCTTACACTATGTTGTTCACTCAAACCCCATGCATTTCTTTTTTTTTTTTTTTAATGTTTATTTATTTTTGAGACAGAGACAGAGCATGAACAGGGGAGGGTCAGAGAGAGAGGGAGACACATAATCTGAAGCAGGCTCCAGGCTGAGCCGTCAGCACAGAGCCTGACGCGGGGCTCGAACTCACAAACCATGAGATCATGACCTGAGCCGAAGTCGAACGCTTAACCGACTGAGCCACCCAGGCGCCCCATAAACCCCATGCATTTCTGTTGTTATGAATATTTGTTGATTCCTTGGAGAAGTATATTAAAGTATGTCACTATAATTATGTATTTATCTATTTCTCTTTTTTGTATTCCTAAACCATTTTAGTAGCTCACAGTTGTCTTGTTAGGTGTATAGAATTCTATATTCCACCAATATGAAGTCCCTATTTACTTGTTTAATATTTCTGGCCTTGAATGATATTACATTATCTGATATTATCTCATCTTTCTTTTTTGTGGCATTTCCCCGGTACATATATTGTTCAATCCTTTATTTTTACTTTTTTTCCCTATGATTTTGTGTTCATTTTTACCTACTATGCACAGCCTACAGTGACATTTTAAAATCTCATCTGAGAATCTGTTTTTAAATGGGCGATTGCAATATGTTTTCATTCACAAGGATTATGAATATGTTGCACATTATTGCAGCCTATCCTGACCTGTTTCTAGGAATTTGGAACAAATGGGAGCCCGTGTTCATATGGCTAGTAAAGATTATGAATCAAGCTGAAAACAAAATATGTTCTATCCTTTACCTTGATAAGTATGGCTTCATCATGGCAACATTACACAATACATTTAAAGGTATACTTTTTGTATGACTAAAAGTTGCAAAAAGTCAAAGATGGATGAATTAAAATCTTGCGTATCTGCGAGTCCTATTGGTGGGTATCTGTTCAGACTGCTCTAAGAAAATGCCACAGACTAGGTGGCTTATAGACTACAGAAATCATTTCTCACAGGTGTGGAGGCTGGAAGTCTGAGGTCAGGGTGCCTGCAGGGTCAGGTAAGGGGCCTCTTCCGGTCAGACTTCTCCTGTATCCCCACATGGCAGAAGGAGCTAGGAGCTCTGTGGGATCTCTTTTATAAGGGCACGAATAGAATTCAGGAAGGCTCCTCCCTTGTGACCTAATCACCTCCCAGAGGCCCTACCTCCTGAGGGGTTAGGATTTCAACATATGAATTGGGGGGGGGGTGGGGGAACACAAATATTTAGACCTTAGAAATGGGTTAGTGGTATTTAACTAACTTGTACAAAAGTATATATTTATTTTACAAAATGCATTTTCTTGCCTTCATTTCAGCAAAATTATGTTGCTGAATAAGTATTTTCACGAGAGATAAAGGAGGATGGCAGAGGAGAATCCTGAGCTCACCTCATCCCACAGACACACCGAGCTAACAGCCACATTTGTGCAGCAAACTCTGGAAATGACCCAAAGACCCAACAGACTGGAAGGTGTGTTAAGACCTTCCACGGTGAATCGTGGAGATGAGGCCACATTGAAAAGGGTAGCAGGGGAGAAGCAGCTGGGAACCAAACCCCAGGCGAGAGACCACAAGCCGAGAGAGCAGAGGGTCAGACCCCACATCGGCACCCTAGGCACTGGAGATCTGCTCTGGGAAGGTGAGTCCCCATAACTTCTGGCTTTGAAAACCAGTGGGTCTTATCTCTGGGTACTTTAAAAATCAGCAGGCTTAACTCGAAAAGAGTCAGAGTGAGGTAGGAAATGGAATCTATGTCCTTAAAGAGCCAGCATATGTAACCACCTGGCCTGAAACACAGCACTGAAGCAGCAACTTGAAAAGCACCTGGGGTATACGTATACATGAAGACCTATTTACTAATCTCAAAGCACGTGCTGGAGGGGCAGGGGTTGTCAGGGGACTTCTCCAAGAACAAAAATGCTGGTAGGTGCCTTTTCTCTTCCCCTCCCCCAGCCTAGGTAGCAAGATGCTGGTGGGAACCAGCCCTAACACTCTCCACCTATATTCCCAGCAACACGTGACCTATCCCTGGATTCCCCTGGGGACCCTTCCCAGCCAACCCACCCAGTCATCCATCCAAAGCAGCCCCTGCAGGGACTAGTGCTACTCCAAAGTCTGAGGGAGAGGGGGAGATAACCCCACACCCCAGTGCATCTGCTGTTCCAGCAGCCACGCCTTTCAGCAGGCCATGCAGGGGGAGAGCCCTGCTGTTGGTACAGCTGCAGCTGCAACAGAAAGGCCAATTGCAACCACTTAGCACAACTCTGACCCCACCCACTGAGGAGCTCACAGAGGCCTCAGATATGCCTCTCAATAGTGCCCGGACCAGACCCTGCCCAAGGGGCCCAAAGAAGGCAAAGCAAGTTATTCCAGAAGATTGGGCTGAAGGCAAGTGGAGCCCAGGCACAACAGTAGAATGCATGCAGAGCATATAGGAGGCCCCCTGGAGCATCTGGTTCTGGTGACTACGGGGCATTGTGCTCAGGGAACCACAGTACCTCTTTTATACAAGGCCACTACTTTCAAGACCAAGAGACAAAGCTGGCCTCCCTAATACAGAGAATCACACAGAGAGTTAGACAAAATGAGGATATGGAGGAATATGTCCCAAATGAAAGAGCAGGACAAAATCACAGCAAACAGCTAAGTGAAAGGAAGATAAGCAATATGTCTAATAAAGAATTCAAAGTGATGATCATAAAGACACTTACTGGACTTGAGAAGAGTGGAGTTCTTTGACTTCAACAAAGAGATAGAAAACATAAAACAGAACAAGTCAGAGATGAAGAATTCGATAACCAGGCAGTTGCCTCCCTCCTCTTTCCTTTCAGCATGACAGATGCTGCTGTATCCTTCATTGCCAAGGACTTCCTGGTGGGTGAATTGGCCGTGGCCATCTCTAAGACCACGACAGTTCCTATCAAGCAGGTCAAGCTGCTGCTGCAGGTGCAGCATGCCAGTAGGCAAATCACCACAGATAAGCAATACAAGGGCACTATAGACTGCATGGCTCATATCCCTAAGGAGCAGGCAGCCCTGTCCTGGTGTGGTAACTTGGCCAATGTCATCAGATACTTTCCTACCCAGGCTCTCAACTTTGCCTTCAAAGATAAACACAAGCAGACCTTCCTGGGTGGTGTGGACAAGAGAACCCAGTTTTGGTGCTACTTTGCAGGGAATCTGGCATCAGGTAGTGCTGCTGGGGTTATAGATCCTTGTGTTTTGTGTATCCTCTTAATTTTGCCCATATGCGTTTAGCAGCTGATGTGGCCAAGCTGGAGCTAAAGGGGAATTCAGAGGCCTCAGTGGCTGCCTGGTTAAGATCTACAAATCTCATGGGATTAAGGGCCTGTGCCAAGCATTTAGTGTGTCTTTGTAGGGTATTATCACCTACCAAGTTGTCTACTTCGGTATCTATGACACTGCAAAGGGAATGCTTCCAGATCCCAACAATACTCACATCTTCATCAGCTGGATGATCACACATTCTGTCACAGTGGCTGCTGGGTTGACATTCTATCTGTTTGACACTGTTCGCCGTCATATGATGATGTAGTCAGGGTGCAAATGAACTGACATCATGTATGCAGGCTCACTTGACTGCTGGAGGAAGATTGCTTGGGATAAAGAGTCAAAGCTTTTGTCAACTGTGCACAGTCCAATGTTCTCAGAGACATAGGTGGTGCTTTTGTGCTGGTCTTGTGTGATGAAATCAATAAGTTCACATAGGTTATTAACTAGCTTATCCCCCGTGTGAACAGGCATGCAATATTATATAACATATCTTGAGCATTCTTGACAGATTGTTGGCTATTTATCAATAGTAACTATTTACTGGTTGAAATGGGAGGGAATGATATTCATCTGACCAGTTTTCTCTTAAAGCCATTTCCATGATGATGGGACTCCATTACAGTTTTTATTTCAGTCACTCCTGATAAATAAACTTGAAGAAGTAAAAAAATATCTGAAATTTAAAAAAAAAAAGAATTCAATAACAAAAATAAGAAAAAACACTGGAGGGAATCAATAGCAGATTAGAGGAGGCAGAAGAATGGATCGGTGATCTGGAAGACAGGTTAATGGAAAGCAACCAAGCTGAACAGCAAAAAGAAAAAAAAAGAATAATAATAAATGAGAATAGGTTAAGGGAAGTCAGCCACATCATCAGGCACAGTAACATTCACATTAAAAGGATCCCAGAATGAGAAGAGAAAGAGAAGGGGGGCAGAAAACTTATCTGAAGAAATAATATCAGAAAACTTCCCTAATCTAGGGAAGGAAACAGATATTTAGATCCAGGAACCATAGAGAGCCCCTACCAATATTAATCCAGGGAGTTCTATACCAGCATACATGATAATTAAAATGGCAAAAAGTAATGATAAAGAGAGAATTCTTAAAGCAGCAAGAGAAAAGAAAATAGTTACATACAAAAGAAATCCCATAAGGATATCAGCTGATTTTTCAGCAGAAACTTTGCAGGCCAGAAGGAATGACATAATATATTCCAAGTGCTAAAAGGAAAAAAACCTACAACCAAGAATACTCTACCCAGGAAGGTTATCATTCAGAATAGAAGGAGAGAGAAAGAGTTTCCCAGACAAACAAAAATTAAGGGAATTCATGACCATTAAGCCAGCCTTACAAGAAATGTTAGAAAACTTATTTGAAAGAAAAGACCATAACTAGAAGAACATTAATGAAAGTTTAAAAAATCATAGGTAAAAGCAAACAATAAATAAAGGTAGTAGATTAATCACATATAAAGCCAGTATGAAGGTTACAACACAAATGTAGTAAAAATCAATTATATCTACAAAAATCAATCAAGGGATACATAAAATAAAAAGAGGTAAAACACGCCATCTTATACATAAATGTGAAGGTCGGTTAAATTTTAGTGCTTTTAGGATGTGTTCAAAATTAAGTAATCATCAACTTAATATAGACTGCTATACACATGTTATATATGAACCTAATCGTAACCACCCATTAAAAATCTGTAATTGATATGCAAAATATAAAGAGAAATGAATCCAAATATAACACTAAATAAAGCCATCAAATAAGAGAAGAAAGCAAGATAAAAAGGAACAGAGAACTACAAAAACAACAGGAAAACAACTAACAAAATGTCAGTATATATATATATATATATATATATATATATATATATATATATATATATATATGTATATATATATATCAACAATTACCTTAAATGCAAATGGACTAAATGTTCTAATAAAGAAACACAGGGTGACTCAGCTATGTGATGCTTAGAAGACACTCGCTTTACACCTAAAGACATGTACAGACTGAAAATGAAGGGCTGGAAAAAGCATACTATGCAAATGGAAGAAAAAAAGAAGCTGGGGTAATAATACATACATTAGACAAAAGACTTTAAAACAAAGACCGCAGTAAGAGACAAAGGGCACTACATAGTGATAAAAGGAAAAATTTGACAAGATGATATAACAATTGTAAATATCTATACACCCAACATAGAAGCACCTTAACACGTAAAACAATTATTAACAGACATAAAGGAGAAACTAACAATAATAGTAGTTTAACACCTCACTTACATCAATGGATAGATTATCCAGACAGAAAATCAACAAGGAAACAATGGCTTTTAATGACACATTAAATCAGATGGACCTAGCAGATACATACAAAACACTTTATCAAAAACAGGATACAGATTCTTTACATTTGCATAAGAAACACTCTCCAAAATAGATCACATGTTAGGCCACAAAAAAGTCTCAATAAACTTGAGAAAACTGAAATCACATCAAGTTTCTTTTCTGACCACACCCACATGAAACTAGGAATCAATTATAAGAAAAAAAAAATCTGGAAAGAACACAAATATATGGGGGCGCCTGGGTGGCGCAGTTGGTTAAGCGTCCGACTTCAGCCAGGTCACGATCTCGCGGTCCGTGAGTTCGAGCCCCGCGTCGGGCTCTGGGCTGATGGCTCAGAGCCTGGAGCCTGTTTCCGATTCTGTGTCTCCCTCTCTCTCTGCCCCTCGCCCGTTCATGCTCTGTCTCTCTCTGTCCCAAAAATAAATAAACGTTGAAAAAAAAAATTAAAAAAAAAAAAAGAACACAAATATATGGAAGATAAACAATATGCTAGTAAACAATGAATGGGTCAACCCAGAAATCAGAGGAAATTTTAAAATATGTGGTGACAAATAAAAATGAAAACACAATGGTCCAAAGTCTTTGGGATGCATCAAAAGCAGTTCTAAGAGGGAGGTATATAGCAACACAGGCCTACCTCAAGAAATAAGAAAAATCTCAAATAAATAAACTAATATTACAACTAAAAGAGCTAGCAAAAGAACAAGTCCAAAGCTAGCAAAAAGAAGAAAATAATAAAGATTAGAGCAGAAATAAGTGAAATAGAGGTTAAAAACCAACAGAAAGGACCTATGAAACCATGACTTGGTTCTTTGAAAAGAGTGACAAAAGTGATAAACTTTTAGCCAAACTTATCAAGAAAAAGAGATAGAGGACTCAAATAAGTAAATGTAAAAGAAATGAAAATAAAGTAAAATAAATGAAAAAGGTGCAGTAACCAGCAATATCACAAAAATAAAAGGGATTATAAGGCAGTACCACAAACAATTATATGCCAACAAATTGGACAACCTAGAAGAAATGGATAAACTCCTAGAAACACAATCTTCCAAGACTGAATCAAGAAGAAACAGCAAATCTGAACAGACTTATTACTAGTAATGAAATTGAATTGGCAAAAAAAAAAAAAAAAAAAAAATCCCAACAAATAGAAGTCTAGGACTAGATGGCTTCATAGGTGAATTCTACCAAATATTTAAAGAAGAGTTTATACCTATCCTTCTCGAACCATTCCAAAAAATAGAAGAGGAAGGAAAACTTCCAAATCCATTGTATGAGGTCAGCATTACCCTGATACCAAAACTATAAAGACACTTAAAAACAAAACAAAAAACAAAAAACAATTACAGGTTAAATATCCCTGATGAACATAGATGCAAAAATCCCCAACAAAATATTAGCAAGCTGAATTCAACAATACATTAAAAAGATTCACCATGATCAAGTGGGATTTATTCCAAGAATGCAAGAATAGTTAAATATCCTCAAATTAATCAACAGGCTACACCACATTAACAAAATGAAAGATAAAAACCATATGATCATCTCAATAGATGCAGAAAAAGCATTTGACAAAATTCAACATCTGTTCATGATAAAAACTCTCAAGTAAGTGAATTTAGAGAAAACATATCTCAACATCATATATGATAAAGCCACAGATAGCATCATTCTCAACTGTGAAAAGCTGAATGTTTTTCCTCTAAGATCAGGACCAATACAAGGATACGACTCTCACCACTTTTATTCAACACAGTACTGAAGGCCTAGAGCAAAATAGAGAGCTCGGCAATAAACCCACAATTATATGGTCAATTAATCTATGACAAAGGAGGCAAGGATATACAACGAGGAAAAGGCAGCCTCTTCAATGAATAGTGTTGGGAAAACCAGATAGCCACACACAAAAGAATGAAACTGGACCACTTTCTTAGACCATACTCAAAAAATAAATTCATAATGAATTAAAGACCTAAATGTGAGACCTGAAACCATAAAAAAAAATCCTAGAAGGAAATATTGGCAATAATCTTTTAGACATTAGCCTTAGCAACATTTTTCTGATATGTCTCCTCAGGCAAAGGAAACAAAAGCTAAAATAAAATATTGGAATTAAATCAAACTAAAAAGGATTTGCATAGCAAAGGAAACCATCAACAAAATGAAAAGGCAACCTACTGAGTGGCAGAAGATATTTTCTTTTTTTTTTTAAAGAAGCACTTCTTTTAAAGCTTATTTACTTATTTTGAGAGAGAGAGAGAGAGAGAACCACAGACAGAATCCCAAGGAGGCACTGCACTGGCAGCACAGAGCCTAATGCAGGGCTCAAATTCATGAACTGTGAGATCAAGACCTGAGCAGAGATCAAGAGTCAGATGCTTACTTAACTGACTGAGCCAACCAGGCGCCCCAAGAAGATATTTTAAGAGCACATATATGATAAGGGGTTAATATCCAATATATAAACAACTCAGACAACTCAACACCAAAAGATCCTGAAATAATCCAGTTAAAAATTGGCCAAAGACCTGAATACTCATTTTTCCAAAGAAGACATATAGATGACCAACATCACTAACCATCGGGGAAATGCAAAACAAAATCACAGAAAAATATCAGCTCATACCAGTCAGACTGGTTATTATTAAAAAGGCAAGAAATAACAAGCGTTGGCAAGGATGTGGGAAATGAACTCTCATGTGCTACGGGTGGGAGTGTAAATGGTGCAGCCACTATGGAAACCAGTATGGAGTTTCCTCAAAAAAAAATTAAAAAATAGAAATACCATATGATCCACTGATTCCACTGCTGGATATTTACCAAAGAAACCAAAAACACTAATTTGGAAAGATATATGCACCCTCACCTTTATTGTAGCATTATTTACAATAGACAAGATAGGGAGCAAACTAAAGTCTACTGATAGATGAATGGATAAAGAAGATGTGCACACATGCGCGCACACACACACACACACACACACACACACACACACACTGGAATATTACTCAGCCATAAAAAAGAATGAAATCTTGCCATGTGTGACAACATGGATGGGCCTACAGGGTTTTATGCTAAGTGAAAATAGTCAGGTTAGAGAAAGGCAAATCCCATATGATTTCACTCATGTGGGGAATTAAAAAAAAAATAAATGAATAATCAAACAAAACTGGAAATAGACTCAAATACAATGAACTAGTGATTGCCGGAGGAGAGGGGGAGGGGGGATGGGCAAAATAGGTGAAGGGATTAAGAGATACAAACCTCCAGTAATAAAACACGCAAGGCACAGGGGTGAAAAGTATGGCATAGGGAAGGCCGTCGCTAATACAGTAATCACTTTGTATGGCGACAGATGGTAAGGACATTATAAATGGTAAGTTTGTGTGGTGACAGGTGATGGGGATGGTGTAAATATAGAATTGTCCAATCACTATCTGAGACATCTGAAACAACTATACTTCAATGTTAAAAGTAAATGTAATTTATTCAAAATGTACAAATTTTAAATACACATTTGCAACAATGTAGATTGAAATCCATGTAAAGAACTGAAAATTAAAATTATTTTTAAGTACATTCATAGTAAAGTTATCCTAAAATACTCAAACTTATCTATTAAAGTTGAAAAGGCGAAGCAAATGATAGTCAATGGCTATGAAACAAAAAACCGTCATGAAAAGAGTTACATTGTATTTAATTTCCCCAAAATTTAAATATTTATCAAAAAAACTTTTTAGTGTTTATTTTTTTGAGAGAGAGAGAGAGACAGAGCACAAGCAGGGAAGAGGCAGAGAGAGAGAGAGGGAGACACAGAATCCAAAGCAGGCTCTAGGTTCTGAGCTGTCAGCACAGAGCGAACTCACGAGCGGTGAGATCATGACCTGAGCCAAAGTCAGATGCTTAACCAACTGAGCCACCCAGGTGCCTGTCAAATTTTTTTATGACACTATAGCTATTTGCAAGTTTAGCGTCCAAATTTCACCCCGCTGCCAATGTAACAAGTTGGTATCATGTTTCACTCGTGTTAAATCTAGACCACTATGCATGTACCTGTGAATATTATCAATTGCCTAACATTGAAAATGTTCTCTGGTCACCAAGTGCAACTGTTATGAATATTACGCTAAATTGTGAGTGTCTTCAAAATCATGAATTGAGAATAAATGGGGGCTTGCCGCTCCTGGGAAAAGACATTCGTAATACAAGACTTTATTGCATTTATGGTACCTCACAAGAAGGAGTTGACAATTTATTTTTTTCTCTAACCTAAGCGCTTCTGCCCTGCAGATCCTCCCCGCCCAGCCACGCATCTACATGCTGATATCAACAGTGGCACAACACAAAGCTTTCATAATATTTGGATACAGCTTCGGATCATATTTGGATCTGTTTCAAGGACGTGGACCCAGTCACAAGAGATGATGTTTAGGGTTGCATCCCAAAGACAAAGGCTGGATCCCGTGACTGACCAACCCATTGTTATTTTATGCGATCCTCTGAAAATACCAGTCCTGCTTTGTTTTAAAAAGACTTCCTATGTTCATTCGATAGATTCTTTTTCTGCGACTGTCCTTCTGACCTCTGGGTTTCATGACTTCAGTGTCGGGTTTGCTTAAATAAATGCTCGGTGAACCTTGTACTCTATCTGTTCGTGTTTGTCATTGCTAAATTATGGTTTAGCCCGTGCCCTGGCTCTTTAGATTGGGGGGATTCTGCGTGTGGGATCAGAACTTCTCCTGCAGGGAATAATCACTGTGTGTCTGAGACCGCTGCATCATTTCTATTTCTGCTTCAACTTGTCAGGGTTGAGGGGGCCCTGTTAGCTCACCTTAGCGCTGCTCCCGTCACCGTCTCAAACCAATATAGTTTTTCCCTGCTAGGTTAATCCCTCAGGTTAGCAAGCATTCTAGGACTTACCCCTAGGGGCGCATGCCATGACTGCCTGCCTTCCTCTGGCCCAGCTGTTTGCCTTAGGAGGCATTGCCTAGTTTTCATCCTAGTGTGGCTGGCGTTTCTCTGGAGCTACGTAGGAGCGATGGCTTCTACTCTTGACTATATTTTCTCTGGAGCGTGTTTTGAGTTGCAGTTTTATTTGCTTAGTTTTCTTTCCATAAGTAAAATCCCATCTTGTTTCTATTCTCAAGAATTCTTCCACACTCCTGACCCTCCATTTTCAGGACTTGGGATGGGAGAGGAAGTATGGTTCAGCCTAATCTCTTTCCTTGTTGGGGAGGGGAGGGGAATGGGGAGGGGGGAGGCGAGAGGGGGGAGGCGAGAGGGGGGAGGCGAGAGGGGGGAGGCGAGAGGGGGGAGGCGAGAGAGGCGACTATTTTTTTCAGAGCAGTTTCAGGTTCTCAGCAAAATTGAGAGGAAGGTACAGAGATTTCCCATTTACACCCTGCCCCCACACATGCCCAGCCTCTCCCATTATCAACATCACTAACCAGAGTGGTGCTTTGGTTACGACTGATGACATAATGATCATTCAAGGTCCACAATTTACTTTAGGGTTCAATCTTGGTTTTCTACATTCTATGGGTGTGGGTAAACACATGACATGTATCGATCATTATAAAATCATACAGAATATTTCCACTACCCTAGCAATCCTCCTTGCTCTGCCTATGCATCCCTCTCTCCCCCAACCCCTGGCAGCCACTGGTCTTTTTACTGCCTCCACAGTTTTGTCTACTCTACAATGTCACAGAATTGAAATCATATAGTATGTAGCCTTTTAAGATTGGCTTCCTTCACTTGATAATAATATCCATTTAAGGCCCATGTCTTTTCATGCTTAATAGCTCATTTCTTAAAAAAAAATTTTTAACGTTTATTTATTTTTTTTCAACGTTTTTTTTTTTTATTTATTTATGGGACAGACAGAGACAGAGCATGAACGGGGGAGGGGCAGAGAGAGAGGGAGACACAGAATTGGAAACAGGCTCCAGGCTCCGAGCCATCAGCCCAGAGCCTGACGCGGGGCTCGAACTCACGGACCGTGAGATCGTGAGATCGTGACCTGGCTGAAGTCGGACGCTTAACCGACTGCGCCACCCAGGCGCCCCTAACGTTTATTTATTTTTGAGAGACAGAGAGACAGAGCACGAGCAGTGGAGGGGCAGAGAGACAGGAAGATACAGAATCCGAAGCAGGCTCCAGGCTCTGAGCACAGAGCCTGATGTGGGGCTCGAAATCACGAACTGTGAGATCATGACCTGAGCTGAAGTCTGTCGTTTAACCGACTGAGCCACCCAGGCACCCCAATAGCTCATTTCTTTTTAGTGCTGAATAATACCGTGTGGATGGACCATAGTTTGCTTACCCATTGACCTACTGAACAGCATCTTGGCTGTTTCCATGTTTTGGCAATTACAAATAAAGCCAATACAAATGTCCATGTGCAGGTTTTTGTGTGGACACACAGTTTCAACTTTCGACTGTCTGGTATTTACCCAAAGAGCACAATTACTGGATGATATGGTAAGCCTTATGTTTAGCTTTGTAAGAAACTGTGGAACTATGTTCCAAAGCGGCTATACCATTTTGCATTCCCACTAGCCATTGATGAGAGTTCCCATTGCTCCACCTTCTCACCAACATTTGATGTTGTCAGTATTCCAGATCTTGGCCATTCTAATAGCTATGTAGTGGTATCTCACTGTTGTTTGAATTTGCATTTCCCTGATGACATATGATATGGAGCATCTTTTCGTATACTTATTTGCCACTGTATATCTTCTTTTGTGACGTATATATGAAAATCTTTGAGTCCTTTTAGTTTTTTTTTTTTTTTAATGAGTTTTAGGAGTTCTTTGTATATTTTGGGTAACAATCCTTTATCAGATGTGTCTGGTACAATTATTATATCCCAATTCATGGCTTGTCTTCCAGTTCTTTGACATTGTCTTTTGCAGATAAGTTCTTAAATTTAATGAAATCGAGATTATCAATTATTTATTTTACAGATTGTACTTTTGGTATTTAAAAATTCATTACCATACCCGAGGTTATCTAGATTTTTTTCATAAATTATCTCCTAGGAGTTTTATAGTTTTGCATTTTACATTTAGATCTATGATCCAGTTTGAGTTAATTTTTGTGTAAAGTCTATAACTAGATTTATTTTTTTTGCCTATGGACGTCCAGTTGTTCCTACACTATTTGTTGAAAAGACTATTTTTGCTCCTTTGGTCCTTGACAAAAATCAGTTGACTGTATTTCTACAAATAAATCTATTTCTGAGCTCTCTATTCTGTTCCATTGATCTTCTTGTCTACCCTTTTGCCAATGCCACGTGATCTTGTAGCTTTATAGTTAAGTCTTAAAATCAAGTACTATCAGCCCTCCAACTTTGGTTTTTCTCCTTCAGTATTGTGTCATCTATTTTGGGTTTTTTGCCTCTCCATATAAACTTTAGAATCAGTTTGCCAACATCTACGACATGACTTGCTGGGATTCTGGTTGCAATTAGATTGACTCTATAGATCAAGTTGAGAAGAACTGATGACTTGATATTGAGTCTTCCTACCCTATGAACATGAACTATATCTCCATTTATTAAGTTCTTTGATTTCACTCATCTGAGTTTTATAGTTTTCCTTATGTAGATCTTGTCCATATTTTATTAGATTTATACCTAAGTATTAAGTTTTGGGAGATGCTAATATCAATGGCATTATGTTTGGGTTTTTTTTTTTTTTTTATGAAAACAAATTTTAATGTGTATTTTTTTTTTATTTTAAAAAAAATTTTTTTTTTCAACGTTTATTTATTTTTGGGACAGAGAGAGACAGAGCATGAACGGGGGAGGGGCAGAGAGAGAGGGAGACACAGAATCGGAAACAGGCTCCAGGCTCTGAGCCATCAGCCCAGAGCCTGACACCGGGCTCGAACCCACGGACCGCGAGATCGCGACCTGGCTGAAGTCGGACGCCCAACCGACTGCGCCACCCAGGCTCCCCTAATGTGTATTTTTGAGAGAGACAGAGCATGAGAGGGGGAGGGGCAAAGAGAGAGGGGGGCACACAATCCAAAGCAGGCTCCAGGCTCTGAGCTGTCAGCACAGAGCCCAACATGGGGCTTGAACTTACACACTGCAAGATCATGACATGAGCCAAAGTCAGATGCCCAGCCAACTGAGCCACCCAGGAGCCCCATAAATGGCATTATGTTTTAATTTCACATTCCACTTGTTTCCTGCTGGTATATAGGAAAACAATTGTTTTTTGTCTATTAACTTATATCCTGCAACTTTACTATAATTACGTATTAGTATTCCAGTGGTGTTTGTTTGTTTGTCAATTCTTTTGGATTTTCTACATAGACAATCATGTTGTCTATGAACAGAGTTTTAGGTCTTCCTTACCAATGTGTACATCATGTAGTTCCTTTTCTTGTCTTACTGCATTACCAAAGACTTCCAGTACAATGTTGAAAAGGAGTAGTTGGGACATCTTTGCCTTGTACCTGATCTTAGTGGCAAAATTTGAATTTATCACCATTAAGTATAATGTTAGCTGTATGGTTTTTTTCTTTTATCAAGTTGAGAAAATTCCCCTCTATTCCTAGTCTACTATTCTTATCATAAATAGTTGTTAGATTTTGTCAAATAATTTTCTGCATCTATTGATATGACCATATGCTTTTTCTTTTTTCAGACAGTTGATGTGATGGATTACCTTGATTGATTTTCAAACATTGAATCTGTTTTTGCATACATAGGATAAATCCTTCTTGGTCATGGTGCATAATTCTTTTTATAATTGTTGGATTCAATTTCCTAATATTTTGTTAAGGATGTTTGAGGCTATGTTCATGAAAGATTTTGGTCTGTAGCCTTCTTTTCTTATAATGTCTTCACCTGGTTTGGGTATTAGGAGTAATAATATTGACCTCACAGTGAGTTGGAAAGTATTTATCCTCCAAAAGAGATTGTAGAGAATTGGTATCATTTCTTTCTTAAATGTTTGGTAGAATTCACTAGTGAACCCATCTGGGCCTGGTGCTTTCTGGTTTGGATGGTAATTAATTATCATTTCAGTGCCTTTAATATGCATAGACATATTCAGATTCTCTATTTCTTCGCATGTGAGTTTTGGCAGATTGTGTGTTTTGAGAAATTGGTCCATTTTCCCCCAGATTACCAAATTTGTGGGCAGAGTTGTTCATAGTATTCCTTTATTGTAATTTTAAATTTCCAGGGAATCTGTGGTAATATCCCCTTTTTTATTGCTGATGATAGTAATTAGTGTCCTAATTCTCTTTTTCTTAGTTAGCCTGGCTAGAGGTTTATTTACTTATCTTTTTTAAAAGCCAGCTTTTTGTTTTGTTGATTTTCTATTTTCAATTTTATTGATCTCTAATTCTTTTTCTTTCTGCTTATTTTAATTTGCTCTTATTTTTCTACTTTCCTAAGGTGAAAACTTAGATCACTGATTTTAGATCGTGCTTCTTTTCAGTATTTGCATTCAATACGATATTTTCCCTCTATGCACTGCTTTTGCTGCATTCCATAAATTTTGCTAAATTCTGTTTTCATGTTCATTTAATATAAAATATTTTAAAATTTCTTCTGAGATTTCTTCTTTGATCCATGTATTATTTACAAGTGTTTTGTTTAATCTCCACATATTAAGAGATTTTCCAGTTTTCTTACTGTTATTGATTTCTAGTCTAATTCCATTGTGGTCCAACTACAGGCATTGTATGACTCACACTCTTTTAAATTTGTTTGGGTATGTTTCATGGTCCAGATGAGGCTTATCTCAGCAAATACGTCATGTGAGCTTGAAAAGAATATGTATTCTGCTGTTGTTGGATGAAGTAGTCTATAGATGTCAATTGATTGATGGTATTGTTGAGTTCAACTATGTCCTTACTGATTTTCTCCCTGTTGGATATGACCATTTCTGGTTGTGGGTCACCTGAGCATAAGAATCACTCAACTTACTTAAAAGCAGCAAGGAAAAAAACCAACTTGCTACATAAAAGGGAACCCCCAAAAGGCTATGAGCAGATGTTTCAGCAGAAACTCTGTAGATCAGTAGGTTGTGGCACTATATACTCAAAATGCTGAAAGAAAAATAACTTTCAACCAAGAATATTCTACCAGGCAAAATTATCATTCAGAAATGAAGGAGAAAGAAAGAGCTTTCCAGACAAGCAAAAGTGAAAGGAGCTCATCACCACTAAACCAGCCCTACAGGAAATGCCAAGGGGACTTCTTTAAGCTGAAAAGAAAGGGTGCTATTTGGTAATAAGAGAACATATGAGAGTGGGGTGCCTGGTGGCTCAGTGAATTAAGCATCCGACTTTGACTCAGGTCATGATCTTACCCTTCATGAGTTTGAGCCCTGCGTCAGGCTCTGTGCTGACAGCGTGGGAGCCTGGAGCCTGCTTCAGATTTTGTGTCTCCCTCTCTCTCTGCCCCTCCCCCACTCATACTCTATCTCTCTCTCTCTCAAAAAGAAATAAACATTAACAGATGAACATAAGGGAAGGGAAGCAGAAATAATATAAAGACAGGGGAGGGGGGAAAAGTAAGAGACTCTTAAATATGGAGAACAGAGGGTTACTGGAGGGGTTGTGGGAGGCGGGATGGGCTAAATGGGTAAGGGGCATTAAGTAATCTACTCCTGAAATCATTGTTGCCACTATATGCTAACTAACTTGAATGTAAATTAAATAAATTAAATAAAAATTAAAAAAATAAATAAATAAATAAACTGGAGAAAAACAAAAAGAAAACATGAAAGTATAAATATCACTGGTAAAAGTAAATAGTAGTAAAGATAGTGCATTAATGATTTATAAATCTAGTATAAAGATTAAAAGAAAAAAAACAGTAAAAATAGATGTAACTATAATAATTAGTTAAGGGATACCCAAGATAAAAAGATGCAAGATGTGACATCAAAATTATAAAATATGGGGAGAAAGAGAATAAAAGTTTAGAGCTTTAGAATGCATTAAAACTTAAGTTATTATCAACTGAAAACAGACTCTTATAAGTATTACATGTCTCATGATAACCACAAAACAAAAACCTACAGTAGATACACAAAAGAAAATGGAATCTAAACATAACATTAAAGAAGGGAGATCACAAAGGAAGAGAGCAAGAGAAATAGGAAGAAACAGAGAGGAACTATAAAACGGCCAGAAAACAATTAACAAAATGACAATAATTACATACCTATCAATAATTACTTTATTTTTTTAATGTTTATTTTTGGGAGAGAGAGAGTGTATGTGTGTGTGTGTGAGCAGGAATGGGGGAGAGGCAGAGAGAAGGGGACAGAGAGTCTGATGTGGGCTCTGTGCTGATAACCCAATGTGGGGCTTGAAGTCATGAACTGTGAGATCATGACCTGAGCCAAAGTAAGACATTTAACTGACTGAGCTACCCAGGAGTGCTTCAATAATCACTTTAAATGTAAATGGATTAAATTCTCTAATCAAAAGACATAGAGTGGCTGAATGGATTTAAAAAAAAAAGACACATGTACATGCTGCCTATAAGAGACACACAGACTGAAAGTGAATGTATGAAAAAAGATACTTTGTGAAAGTGGAAACCAAAAGAAAACTGGGTTAGCTATATTGATATAAGACTTTAAAACAGAGACTGTAAATAACAGACAAAAGAGGCCATTACATAATGGTACAGGGATCAAACAGGAGAATTTAACATTTGGAATTATGTACCCAACATAAGAGTACCTAAATATATAAAACAAATATTAACAGACGTAAAAGAAGGAAAAGACAGCAATACAATAGCAGGGGACTTTAATACCCCACTTACTTCAATCCATCCACACAGAAAATCAGTAAGGAAACATCAGCCATAAATGACACCTTAGAACAGATGTCCTTAATAGATATATACAGAACATTCCATCCAACAGCAACAGAGTATACATCTTCTCAAGTACATATGGGACATTTTCTGGGATAGATGACATGTTAGACCACAAAATAAGTCTTAAAAATTTTAAGAAGACTGAAATCGTATCAGGCGTCTCTTCTAACCACAATGGTATGAAACTAGAAATCAGTTACAATAAGACTGGGAAATTCACAGTATGTGGAGAAAAACAACATGCTACTGTATAACCAATGGACCAAGAAATCAATCAAAAGAGAAGTCAAAAAAGACTTTGAGATAAATGAAATTGGAAATACAACACCAAACTTTTGGCAGTTCTAAGAGGAGTTTATAGTGATAAATACCTACATCAAGAAACAAAACAAGGGAGCTTAGAAAGATGGTGGAGTAGGAGGGTCCTAAGCTCACCTTGTCATATGTTTACAACTAGGTATCACTTAGGTTTATGTAAATAAACCAGAAAGTGATCTGATGACTGGCACAACAAACTCCACGACTAAAGAGAGAGAAGAAGCCACATCTGACAGGCTAGGAAGGGCAGAGACAGTAGTTGGGCGCTTCCCTCAGAAGGGAGGGAGCTGTGGGCATAAAGAGGGGAAAGAAATGGCCCCTCACACCAGGGAGCCCATACGGGGAAGACGAGCCCCCATAATGTCTGGCTTTGAAAACCAGAGGGGTGAACTCCCTGAGTTTTACAACCAGTGGACTTGGAGCCTGGAGCTTTAAAAGTCAGCTGACTCAGCACTGGGCAAGACAGGTGGGTGAGTGATAGCTGGGTCCCCACCTTTAAGAAGAAAGCAGCCTGTGGGGAGGCAACAATTTGCCTCTGGAAAGGAGTATGGAGGTTCCTCAAAAGGTGAAAAATAGAACTACCCTACAACCCAGCTATTGACCACTAGTTACTTATCCAAAGTATACAAAAATACTGATTTGAAGGGGCACATGCACCCCAATGTTTATAGCAAACTATTGACAATAGCCAAATTATGGAAAGAGCCCAGATGAAGAATGGACAAAGAAGATGTGCTATATGTACACACGTACACACACACACACACACACACACACACACACACACACACTGGAATATTACTCAGCCAACAAAAGGAATGAAATCTTGCCCTTTGCAATGACGTGGGTGGAACTAGAGTGTATGATGCTAAGTGAAATAAGTCAGTCAGAGAAACAAATACCATCTGATTTCACTCATACGTGGAATTTAAGAAACAAAACATATGAGCATAGGGAAAGGGAAGAAAAAATAAAATAAGACAAAAACAGAGAGGGAAGCAAACCATAAGAGACTCTTTTTCATGTTTATTTATTTATTTTGAGAGGGAGCGAGTGTGTGAGTCGGGGGGAGAGGCAGAGAGGAGAGAGAGAGAGAGAGAGAGAGAATAACAAGCAGACTCCATATTGTCAGTGTGACATCCAACATGGGGCTTGACCCCACACACCCTGAGATTATGACCTGAACCGAAATCAAGAGCTGGACACTTAACCAACTGAGCCCCCAGGCAGCCCATGAGACCCTTAACTATAGAGAACAAACTGAGGGTTGCTGAAGGGGAGGTGGGTGGGGGAATGGGTCAGATGGGTGATGGGCATTAAGGAGAACACTTGTGATGGGCACAGGGTGTTATATGTAAGTGATGAATCACTAAATTCTGCTCCTGAAACCAACACTACACTATGTGATAACTAACTTGTATATAAATAAAATCTTGGAAGAAAGAAAAAAGTGACAGTTTGCACAACTCCTGGGGCAAATAAGAGGCAGATCTGTTTGTACCGATTTCAGAGCGTGTTGGTGGACTTCTGTGGGAACAAAGGAGCTAGCAGACCCCATGTTCCTCCCCCACCCCCGGCCTAAACACAGAGCCCCTTGCTGGAGGCAGTGCTGCACAGATACTTGCTACCCAGCCTGCTAGCAGTGCACCCCACCGATGCTGAGGACCCATCCACTCTCAGCCTGCTGGCGTTGGGCCCGGGCTCGGTGCAGATTTTGTTAAAGCCATGCATGCACCCTGTTCAGCTGCCAGGCACAGATGCTGCACATCGTGCCCCCAGGGGCCACCGCAACTCAGGCGATCTGGCAAATTTAATGACGTTTGCTAACGTTGCCACCCTGCCTCTGAGCCCTCCTGTAGTCACATCCTTCAGAGCCGGCCTGCCTGGGTCTCACTAACAACACAGAGCGCAAGCACAGGCAGAGGGCCAGTGCAGGTTATCTGGAGGAAAAGCAACTGAAAGGAAAAGCAACGTAGGCACGACAGCAGGATGTAAGCAACACATCCCCTGAAGCGCCAGGTTCGGGGGAACAGGGGACACTGCACCGCAGGGCACTACAGGACCTCTTATTCCCAAGGCCACTAGTTTCAAGAGCAGAAGACATAGGTGACTTTCCTGACACAAAGAAACAGATAGAGAGAGGCAGGCAAAATGAGGAGACAGAGGAATATACCTCAATGAAAGAAGAGGAAAAAATCATAGCAGGAAACCTAGGCAAAATAGGAATAAGTAATACACCTGATAGAGAATTTAAAGCAATGGCCATAAAGGTTCTCAGTGGACTTCAGAAAAGGGTGGAGGATATCAGTGAGACCCTTGACAAAGAGATAAATAACATTTCAGAGATTAACAACTCAATAAATGAAATAAAAAATATAATAGATGGAATAAATAGTAGGCTACAGGAAGCAGTGACCTGGAGAATAGAATCAACCTGAACAGGTTAGAGACAAACAAATACTGCATTATGAGAATATACTTAGAGAACTCAGTGACATCATCAAGCATAATAACATTTGCATTATAGGGATCCCAGAAGAAGAAGAAGAGAGAAGGCAGGAGTCAGAAAATGTATTTGAAGAAATAATAGCTGAAAACTTTCTGAATCTGGGAGGGAAACAGAGATTCAGATTCAGGAGGCACAGAGATACCCCAACAAATTCAGCCCAAGGAGGTTTACATAAAGGCAATAGTTTTTTTTTTTTTTAATTTTTTTTTCAACGTTTTATTTTTGGGACAGAGAGAGACAGAGCATGAACGGGGGAGGGGCAGAGAGAGAGGGAGACACAGAATCGGAAACAGGCTCCAGGCTCCGAGCCGTCAGCCCAGAGCCCGACGCGGGCCTCGAACTCCCGGACCGCGAGATCGTGACCTGGCTGAAGTCGGACGCTTAACCGACTGCGCCACCCAGGCGCCCCAAGGCAATAGTTTTTTTAAATGGACAAAAATAATGGCAAAGAAAGAATTTTAAGGGTTGTGGGCGAAAATAAGAAAGTTACATATAAAGGAAACCCCATAAGGTTATTAGATGACTTTTCAGCCATAACTTTGCATGCCAGAAAGGAGTGGCACAATATATTCAAAGTATTAATGGCCACTAAACCAGCCCTGTAAGAAATGTTAAAGGAGACTCTATGAATGGAAAACAAAAATCTAAGTAAAAGTAAGAAAAATAGGCATCATAAAAGGGGGAAAAAAGGTATACTTGTAAAAATCAGTCAAGAGAAGCACAAAATTGAAGGATGTAAAATATGACACCTGAAACATGGAGGGGAGAGGAGTAAAGAATGAGCTCAAAATTAAGTGACCATCAGTTTAATATAGACTGCCTAATGGAGAAGATGTTATATATAAAACAAATGGTAACCACAAATCAAACCACATTATAGATATGCAAAAAATAAAGAGTAAGGAATCCAAGTATATCTCTAAAGAACACCAGGAAAAGATGAAAGAGAGAAAGAGAAGAAAGGACCAGAGGAAAACTACTAAAACAATCACAAAACAAGTAACAAAATAGAAATAAATACATATTTGTCAGTAATTATTTTGAAAGTAAATGGACTAAATGTTCCAATCAAAAGACATAGGGTAGGGCACCTGGGTGTCTCAGTCAGTTAGGTGTCTGACTTCAGCTCTGGTCATGATCTCGCGGTTTGTGAGTTGGAGTCCTGTGTCGGGCTCTGTGCTGACAGCTCGGAGCCTGGAGCCTGCTTTGGATTCTGTGTCTCCCTCTCTCTCTGCTCTTCCCCTGCTCATACTCTGTCTCTCTCTATCCCTCAAGAATAAATAACATTAACAAAACTAAAAAAAGAAAGACATAGGGTGACAGAGTGGATAAAAAAACAACACCCATCTATATGCTGCCTATAAGAGACTAATTTCAGACCTAAAGTCACCTGCAGGTTGACAGTGAATGGATGGGGAAACACTTATCATGAACACAGATGTCAAAAGAAAGCTGGAGTAGACAAAATCAACTTTAAATCAAAGTCTGTAAAAAGAAACAAAGAAGTACATTATATAATAATAAAGGAATATATAACAAGAGGATATAACAATTGTAAATATTTATGCACCCAATACAGAAGCATCCATATACATAAAACAGTTAACAAATATAAAGAAACTAATCAATAATAATACAATAATGGTGGGGCACTTTAACACCACACTTACGCTGATGGACAGATCATCCAAACAGAAAATCAATAAGAAAATATGGCTTGGAATGACACACTGGACCAGATGGACTTAACAGATATATTCAGAACATTCCATCCTAAAACAGCAGAATCCACATTCTTTTCGAGAGTACATAGAACATCCTTTTCAATAGATCACTTATTCCCACCAATAGTACAAGAGGGTTCCCATTTCTTCACATCCCTGCCAATATCTGTTGTTTCCTGAGTTGTTAATTTTAGCCACACTGACCAGTGTGAGGTGGTATCTCAATGTGGTTTGATTTGTATTTCCCTGATGCAAAGTGGTGCAGCTGCTCTGGAAAACAGTGTGGAGGGTCCTCAAAAAATTAAAAATAGAACTACTCTATGACCCAGCAGCAGCACTACTAGGAATTTATCCAAAGGATACAGGAGTGCTGATTTATAGGGGCACTTGTACCCCAGTGTTTATAGCAGAGCTTTCAATAATAGCCAAATTATAGAAAGAGCCTAAATGTCCATCAACTGACAAATGGTTAAAGAAGATATGGTTTGGGGCGCCTGGGTGGCGCAGTCGGTTAAGCGTCCGACTTCAGCCAGGTCACGATCTCGCGGTCCGTGGGTTCGAGCCCCGCGTCGGGCTCTGGGCTGATGGCTCAGAGCCTGGAGCCTGTTTCCGATTCTGTGTCTCCCTCTCTCTCTGCCCCTCCCCCGTTCATGCTCTGTCTCTCTCTGTCCCAAAAAAAAAAAAAAAAAAAAAAAAAGATATGGTTTATATATACAATGGAATACTACTTGGCAATGAGAAAGAATCAAATCCTGCCATTTTCAACAACGTGGATGGAACTGGAGTGTATTATGCTAAGTGAAATAAGTGAGTCAGAGAAAGACAGATACCATATGTTTTTACTCATATGTGGAACTTGAGAAACTTAACAGGAAGGGAAGGGGAAATAATCGTTTCAAACAGAGAGGGAGGCAAACCCATAAAAGACTCTTAAATACAGAGAACAAACTGAGGGGTGATGGGAGGGTGGTGGGTGAGAGGGGAAAATGGGTGACGGGCATTGAGGAGGGCACTTGTTGGGATGGGCACTGGGAAGCAATGAATCATGGGAATCTACCCCGAAACCAAGAGCACACTGTATACGATGTATATTAGTTAATATGTTGACTTGACAATAAATTATATTAAAAAATTAATAGATGGCCACAAAACAAGCCTCAACAAATTAAAAAAGATGCATATTTTCTGACCACAATGCTATGAAACTGGAAGTTAGCCACAGGAAAGGATCTGGAAAGAGCACAAATAGATGGAGGTTAAATAATATGCTAATAAACAAGAATGGGCTAACCAAGAAATCAAATAAGAAATAAAAAAGCACATGGAAACCAACGAAAATGAAAACACAATGGTACAAAACTTTTGGGATGCCGTAAAAGTGGTTCTAAGAGGGAAGTTTATAGCAGTACATGTGTACCTCAAGAAGCAAGAAAAATCTCAAACAATCTAACCTTACACCTAAAGGAGCTAGAAAAAGAACGACAAACAAAACTCTAATCCAGCAGATGGAAGGAAATCATAAAGATTAGAGCAGAAATAAATGTTACAGAAACTAAAAAAAACAATAGAACAGATCAATGAAACTAGGATCTGGTTCTTTGAAAAGGTTAAGAAAATTAATAAACCTCTAGCTAGATTTATGAGAGAGAGAGAGAGAGAGAGAGAGAGAGAGAGAGAGAGAGAAAGGACTCAAACAAAATCACAAATGAAAGAGGAGAAATAACAACTGACACCACAGAAATACAAATAATTGTAAGAGAACATTATGAAAAACTATATGCCAACAAATTAGTCAACCTAGAAGAAATGGATAAATTCCTAGAAACATGTAATCAACCAAAACGGAATCAGGAAGAAATAGAAAATCTGAACAGACCAATTACCAGCAAGGAGATTGAATCACTATGGACTGACTAAATGGGTGATGAGTATTAAGGAGGGCACTTGTGATGAGCACTGGCTGTTATATGTAAGTGAGGAATCACTAAATTCTGCTCCTGAAACCAGTATTACACTACATGTTAACTAACTAGAATTTAAATAAAAACTTAAAAAAAAAATCTCCCAACAACAATAGTCCAGGACCAGATGGCTTCACAGGCAAATTCTACCAAATACTTTAAAGAAGAGTTAATACCTATTCTTCTCAAACTATTCAAAAAAAAAAAAAAATCGAAGAAGAAAAAACTTCCAAATTCATTTTATGAGGCCAGTATCACCCTGATACCAACACCAGATAAAAACACTCCAAATAAAGAGAACTACAGACCAATATCTCTGATGAACATGGATGAAAAAATCCTCAACAAAATACTAGCAGACAGAATCAAACAATACGTTACAAAACCATTCACCACTATTAAGTGGGATTTATTCCCAGGAGGCAAGGGTGGTTCAATATTTGCAAATCAATCAATGTGATACATTATATACATAAGAGAAAGGACAAAAAATCATATCATTTCAATAGACACAGAAAAAGCACTTGACAAAGCACAACATCCATTCATGATAAAAGCCCTAAACAAAGTAGGTTTAAAACATACCTCAACATAATAAAGTCCATGTATGTAAACCCCACAGTGAACATCATACTCAGTGGGGAAGAACTGAGAGCTTTCCCCCTAAAGTCAGGAACAAGACAAGTATGTCCACTCTCACCACTTTTATTCACCATGGTACTGGAAATCCTAGCCACAGCAATCAGACAACAAAAAGAAATGAACAGCACCCAAATTGGTAAGGAAGAAGTAAAACCTTCACTATTTTCAGATGACACGATACTCTAGATAGAAAACCTGGAAAACTCTACCAAAACACTGCTAGAACTGATAAAGTAGTTCAGTAAAGTCAGAGGATCCAAAGTCAATGTACAGAAATTCATTGCATTTCTACACACTAACAATGAAGCAGCAGAAAGAGAAATTAAGAAAACAATTCCATTTACAACTGCACCAAAAATAATAAGATACCTAGAAATAAACCTAACCAATGAGATGAAAGACCTGTACTCTGAAAACTTATTATAAATCACTGATGAAAGAAATTGAAGATGACAGAAAGAAATAGAAAGACATTCCATGCTCATGGATTGGAAGAAAAAATATTGTTGAAGTGTCTATACTACCCAAAGCAACTACACATTTCATGCAATCCCTATCAAAATACCAACAGCACTTTTTCACAAAACTAGAACAAACCATTCTAATATTTATATGGAAACAATAAATAGCCAAAGCAATCTTGAAAACGAAAGGCAAAGCTGGACATATCACAATTCCAGATTTCAAGTTCTATTACAGAGCTGTAGTAATCAAAACAGTATGGTACTAGCACAAAAACAGACACATAGACCAGTGGAACAAAATAGAAAGCCCAGAAATAAACACACAATTGTATGGTCAATTAATCTTTGACAAAGCAGGAAAGAATATCTAGTGGGAAAAAGAGTTTCTTTAACAAATGGTGTTGGGAAAAACTGGTCAGCTACATGCAAAACAAAAAAAAAAAAAAAAAAGAAACTGAACCACTTTCTTACATCATACATAAAAATAAATTCAAAATGGATTAAAGACCTAAATGTGAGACATGAAACCATAAAAATCCTAAAAGAGAGCACAGGCAGTAATATCTCTGACATTGGCCATAGCAACATTTTTCTAGCTATGTCTCTGGAGGCAAGAGAAACAAAAGCAAAGTAAACTATTGGGACTACATCAAAATAAAAAGCTTCTGTACAGTGAAGAAAACAGTCAACAAAACTAAAAGGCAACTTACTGAATGGGAGAAGATATTTGCAAATGACATATCCAATAAAGGGTTAGTATCAAAAATATATAAAGAACTGACATAACTCAACAAATAACAAATAATTCAATTTATTTTATTTTATTTTTTTAATTTTTTTTTCAACGTTTATTTATTTTTGGGACAGAGAGAGACAGAGCATGAACGGGGGAGGGGCAGAGAGAGAGGGAGACACAGAATCGGAAACAGGCTCCAGGCTCTGAGCCATCCGCCCAGAGCCTGACGCGGGGCTCGAACTCACGGACCGCGAGATCGTGACCTGGCTGAAGTCGGACGCTTAACCGACTGCGCCACCCAGGCGCCCCCAAATAATTCAATTTAAATAACAAGTGGAAGACATGAACAGACATTTCTCCAAAGAAGACATCCAGATGGCCAATAGACACATGAAAAGATGCTCATCATCACTGATCATCAGGGAAACATAAATCAAAACTACAATGAGATATCACCTCACACCTGTCAGAGTGGCTAAAATCAACAACATAAAAAGCAGCAAGTATTGGTGAGGATGTGGAGAAAAAGGAACCCGTGTGCACTGTTGCTGGGAATGCAAACTGGTGCAGCCACTGTGGAAAACAGTATGGAGGTTCCTTAAAAGTTAAAAATAGAACTACTTTATGATCCATTAATCACACTACTGGGTATTTACCCCCAAAATACAAAAATACTCATTCAAAGGGATACATGCACCCTTATGTTTATTGCAGCTGTATTTACAATAAGCAAATTATGGAAGCAGCCCGAGTCCATCAGTTGATGAATGGATAGAGACGATGTGAAAGAAAACTACCATATGATTTCACTCATAAGTGGAATTTAAGAAACAAAGCACAAGAGCAAAGGAAAAAACGAAAGAGAGATACAAACAGATTCATAACAAGAGAGATCAAACTGATGGTTAACACAAGGGAGGTGGATAGGGGAAATAGGTGATGGTGATTAAGGGTGCACTAGCCGTGATGAGCAGTAGGTGATGTATGGAATTATTGAATCACTATATTGTACACCTGGAGATAATATAGCACTGTATGTTAACTATACTGGAATTAAGATTAAAAAGAAAAACAAGAAAAATCTCAAACAACCTAATTTTACATCTCAAGAAACTAGAGAAAGAAGAACAAATGAAGCTCAAAATTAGTATAAGGAAATAAATAACAAAGATCAGAGCAGAAATAAATAATATAGAGGCAAAAAAGAAAATAGGAATGATCAATGAAACCAAGAGCTGGTTCTTTGTAAAGACAAACAAAACTGAAAAATCTTTAGCTAGACTCACCAAGAAAAAAAGAGGACTCAAATAAATAAAAAATGAAAGAGCCAATGATATAATACCACAGAAATACAAAGGATCATAAGAGAGTTGTAAGAACAATTATACATCAACAAATTAAGCAATGTGGAAGAAATGAATGAATTCCTAGAAATATACAACTTATCAAGGCTGAATTATGAAGAAATTGAAATCTTAAAAGGTTACATTTTATTTATTTATTTTGAGAGAGAGAGAGAGCAGGGAAGAGACAGACAGAGAATCCCAAGTAGGCTCTGCATCATCAGTGCAGAATCCAATGCGGGGCTCAAACTCACAAACCATGATGATATCGTGACCTGAGCCAAAATCAAGAGTCAGACACTTAACCGACTGAGCCACCCAGGTGCCCCAGAAATTGAAATCTTAATAGACCAATTACTAGTAAGGAGATTGAATGAGTCATTAAAAATCTCCCAACAAACAAAAATCCAGGACGAGATGGCTTCACTGGTGAATTCTACCAAACATTCAGACTAAATTAATACCAATCCTTTTCCTTCTTCAAAACAAAAACAAAACAACCCCCCCCCCCCCGCCGCAAAACCCAAAACCGAAAACCACAAAGTAGAGGGAATACTTCCAAACTCATTTTATGAGGCCAGCATTATCCTGATACCGAAACCTGACAAGGACACCACAAGAAAGGAAACCACAGGCCAATATCCCTGATGAACATGTGCAAAAATCATCAACAAAATATTAGCAAACTGAACTCAACAATACATTAAAAGGACCACACACCGTGATCAAGTGCTATTTACTCTAGGGATGCAAAAATGGTTCTAGGGATGCAAAAATGGTTCAACAGCTGCAAAACAACCAGTGTGATACACCACATCGACAAAATGAAGAATAAAAATCACATGGTCCTCTCAAAAGATGCAGAAAAAGCATATGGCAAAGTTCAACATCTATTTATGACCCAAACTCTCAACAAAATGGCTTTAAAGGGATTGCACTTCAACAAAACAAAAGCCATCCATGACAAACCCACAGCTAACATCATACACAACTGCGAAAGCTGGAAGCTTTTCCTCTAAGATCAGGAAAAAGACAAGGATGCCTGACCTCAACACGGTATTGGAGTAGATAAGAAAAGGAAATAAAAGGCATCCAAACTGGAAAGGAAGAAGTAAAACTGTCACTATTTGCAGATGACATGATAGTATATGTAGAAAATCCTATAGATTCCACCAAACCAAACAAATGAATTCAGTAAATTTGTGGGATATAAAAATCAATATACAGAAACCTGTTATGTTTTTAGACACTAATAATGAACTATCAGAAAGAGAAAATAAGAAAATAATCCCATTTACATTTGGATGAAAAAGGATCAAATATCCAGAAAGAAATCTAACCAAGGAGGTGAAAGACCTGTACGTTGAAAATTATAAGACACTGATGAAAGAAATTAAAGGTAATACAAGTAAATGAAAAGATACTCCATGGTCATGGATTGGAACAATTAATATTGTTAAAATGTCCATACCACTCAAAGAAATCTACATAGTGCAATTTCTAGCAAAATTCCAATGGCATTTTCACAGAAATTGCACAAACGATCCTACAATTTGTATAAAACCACAAAAAAATCCAGAATAGCCAAAGAGATCTTGAGAAAGAACAACAAAACTGGAGGCATCACACTCCCTGCTTTCAAACTATCTTACAAAGCTATGGTAATTGAAACACTGGCATTAAAACAGACACATAGATCACTGAAACAGAACAAAGAGCCCGGAAATAAACCCACGGGTAGATGGTCAATTAGTCTACAACCAAGGAGGCAAGAATATACAAGGGGGGAAAGGACAGTCTCTTTGATTAATGGTGTTGGGGAAACTGGACAGCCACATACAAAAGAATGAAACTGGACCACTTTCTGACACGATACACAAAATTTAGCTCAAAAATGGATTAAAGTCTTGAATGTAAAATCAGACACCATCAAACTCCTCCAAGAAAACAGGCAGTGAGCTCCTTGGCATAGGTCTTGGTGAAGATTTCTTAGATTTGACACCAAAAGTAAAGGAAACAAAAGAAAAACAAACGAATGGAACCACATCAAACTGAAAAGCTTCTGTGCAGCCAAGGAAACCATCAAAAAGATGAAAAGGCAATCTCCTGAATAGGAGAAAATACTTGTGAATCATATATCTGATAATGGATTAGTAACAAAATATATAAAGAACTCCTACAACTCAATAGCAAAAAGCCAAACTGATTTAAAAAATGGGCAGAGGACATTTCCCAAAGAAGATGCATAGATGGCCAACAGGTACATGAAAAGATGGCCAATGTCAACTCATCATCAGAAGACATGCAAATCAAAACTATAATGAGATCTCTCTCTCTCTCTCTCTCTCTCTCTCTCTCTCACACACACACACACACACACACACACACACACAAGAAATTAAGTGTTGGTGAGGATGTGGAGGAAAGGGAATCCTTTTGTATTGTTGGTGGAAATGTAAATTGGTGCAGGCACTATGCAAAATAATATGGAAGTTTCTCAAAAAATTAAAAATAGAACTACCTTTTGATGAAGCAATTCCACTTCTGGGTACTTATCCAAAGAATACAAAAATGCTAACTCAGAAAGATATATGCACCCCCATGTTCACTGCAGCATTATTTACAACAGCCAAGATATGGAAACAACATTAAGTGTCCGTTGACAAATGAAAGGATAAATAAAATGTTGTGTGTGTGTGTGTGTGTGTGTGTGTGTGTGTGTACAATGAAATATTGTTGAGCCATAATAAAGAATAAAATCTTGCCTTTGCAACAACATGGATGAACTTCGAAGGCATTATGCTAAGTGAAATAAGTCAGAGACAAACTCTGTATGATCTCACTTATATATGGAATTTAAAAAAACAAACAAAAACAATCATAGAAACAGAGAATAGATTGGTGGTTATCAGAGGTTAAAGGTGGGGGTGTGGGCAAAATGGGTGAAAGGGGTCAAAAGGTACAAACTTCCAATTATGATAAATAAGTCACGGTGATGTAACATACAACGTGGTGACTATAATAAATTATACTGTAATTGTATATATGAAAGTTGCTAAGAGTAAATCTTAAAAAGTTGTCATCACAAGAAAAAAATTCTATAACTATGTATGGTGATGAGTGCTAACTGTGGTGATCATCTGGCAATATATACAAATACCAAATCATTACGTAAATAAAAGCACTCCACACTAAGCAAACACATTCAAAGTCTGCCTCCACATCACAGCCACTCACGTCATGCCTTTGGCCAAAGTAGACTTGTGGCCAAGTTCAAAGTCAGCGTCAAAGGGAAATATACCCTGCCCCAAGTGGACAGGGGTGGTGAGTGGATACTTGATGGACAATATGTGAGTACTTCACAGTTTTGGGGTGGGGAAGGAAGAAAGAAAGTACTAAAGCATAGATCCTTAACTCCTGGAGGGTGGAGGCTTATACCTATTTTGAAGGAGGATTCTGGGTAACTGAGGGCCAGCATAAAGGTATTTGGTGTCCAGATGCCTATTCACACCAAGTGTGCTCTCTCATGGCCTTAAAATGTCGCAGAGGAATAAAAAAAAAACCATCCAATACTCACTATTGAATAGAGAGGTAACTACTACAAAAATCAGGCTCTGCTTTTGCAGCATAAATTGCTCTATTCACACACTTGGCTAGGAAGGCCACTGATTAGAGACATAACTGTCAGATTTATAGCCGTATCCCTGACTTCTCTCCTAAATTCCAAAGTCCCGAGTGACTAATAGCATTCCCACAGGACAGGTACCTCATACTAACAGGTCCAAAACCGTACTCTCAATTTCCCCCCCGAATCTATTATTCCCACACCTTCCCCATCTTAGAAAATGCAACTCTGTTCATCCAGTTGCTCAGTACAAAAGCCTTAACAGCAGCAAACAGGTTGTCAGAAAATTTAGTTTCCTGGAAATTAAGGCAATAAGTCCAGCAAGGGGTTTCTGGAGATGGCTGAAGAAATTCCTCTGCTAATGGAAATCTCTTGAAAACAGGAAAGAGGGAGAGAAGTGGGGAGGTAGGGATGGGGGAGAACACAGAACACCATCTGGCCCCTGGTGGAGGTAATCTTGGAGGGCAGAAGTCACTGGACAGTCTCACCTGAGCCCTCCAGCCTATGACAGCCTTTGAGGCTAGAATATGAAACATCTATTTGCAAGGCAAATGCTCTCTTTAGCTACAGTCCATGCGAACACTATCTCAGTAGGCTACTCTTTGATCCCCTCTTACAAGAATCCCCTGCCTGTGAAGATAAAACAGGAAATAAGTTTCTTTCCCATTAAACGGAATGAAAATAATAGACCTTCAGGCACTTCTGGGAATGAGATTCTGTGTTATAGAAACCAATGTTAATTAAATAGCCAGTTCTAATTCACTGCATACCTTTAAGTAGGAGACCT
Organism: Puma concolor; assembly: GCF_028749965.1. NCBI lineage: Eukaryota > Metazoa > Chordata > Mammalia > Carnivora > Felidae > Puma > Puma concolor. Next base: position 14,239,738 of record NC_141677.1, read on the forward strand.
AACGGTTTGCTTCTAACTTCATTATATAAACAGTCCTATGACCTAACCTTAGTGTTGATTTTCTTTCCAGGCACTAGCATAAATGAGGTTGTGCTTTAGTGAGAAGTTCTTATACCATGGCTAGACGTTGTAAGTTGACAATTTTTCTATTCTAATGTTTCTATTTAGAATATATAAATAAGCAGGAGAGACGCTCAGGTTTTATTAAACTATGAATACTCTTTAGTGTTTTACAGTTTAAAGAACACTTTTCAGATGCGTTGCCTCATTAAATCTGTACAATGATCCTATGAGGTGCTAATTTTATTCTGGCATTAAAGAGTAGGTCCCAGAGAGATTAAATAACTCGCTCGTGGCCACAAAGTGGGCACATAGCAGAGTCAAGATGTAAACACAGGTCTTTCAGACTCTATTTTCCTACCCCATACTGTCTCTCAACTTTCTTCCCCCAACCCCCCACCCCCTACAAATGGTGGTGGACCCCTGGTTGGACAGCGTTCCTTAAAGGAAGGCTCTAAGGTTGTCCTCTTTAATCAGAAGGAAAATAAAACAGCATTAGGTGTTCAAGAGCATCCTCTGGTTTCCTGTCGCCCAGGAACTATAAAGAACCGAGCAAATGGAAAGTGCCTGCAGGGAGGGGCCTCAGTGAGCAGCAAGTCCCTGATCCTTGGGACCCTAAGGCTGTGTGCTGGGGCACCAGCACCAGGGGCCAGGACAGAGGGACATAAGCAGTGGCCATGAAAGCCCAGTGCAGGCCAAAGGGAGAGCGCTGTCGGAAGAGTTTTAAACTTCTACATGTGGAAAGTAGTAATGGAATGGAAGACTCACTGAAATAGAGTTGGGAGGTTTTCGGGGCTGGGGGCGGGGCTCTCACACTTTACCAGTCATAATCAATTGCAGACCCAACAGGAAGAGCCAGACTTAGCCAGACCTTGCATGTGGACTTGACCTTGCATGTGGGTACTGCTCACCTAGCTGGAGGAAGAGACATTTTCCTTATCTCCACTGCCAAGGGCTCAGCCAATGAGAAGCCACCAACCTTGGAGCTCCCAGTTTACTCCAATGGACTTTTAGTTCGCAACAGTCTTCCCAACTTAACCCCTTTTCTCCTTAAAAAAGCATGCCTCTCGTGTTCCCTGGACTTGCCAGCGGTTTTTTGCTGCAGCTTGTTTCTTCTGGATTGCAATTCTCTTTTATTCTTGAATAAACCCATCTTATACTGGCAACATAACAGGCAGTGTTTATTTTGAAGGTTAACTAATAATGTATACATATTACATAATATATGCATATATATGCATACACACATATATATATACTTCACCTCAGCATTCTTATTACTCCTTTTTTTATACGTTTATTTATTTATTTTGACAGAGAGAGAGCACGAGTGGGGGAGAGGCAGAGAAAGAGGGAGAGAGAGAATCCCAAGTAGGCTCCTTGCTCTGTGCTGTGCCTGACATGGGGCTCAATCTCACGACTGTGAGATCATGACCGGAGTCAAAATCAAGAGTCAGGCGCTTAGCTGACTGAGCCACCCAGGAGCCCCATTTCTGACTATTTAATGAACACTGTATTCCATCTGGAAGATAATTCAGATAACTCCCAGTTACAGTCATCCTCTGATATATACGGATTCTATTATGCCTGTTCTTTTCAACAGTACCTTTGTTATCAGAATCACTAGATTTCAGCAGAGTTCCTGACTACCCCCCCCACCCCCCACCCCCACCCAACCCCATGCTCCTGCACAGTTTTAAACAATAGGCTTGAACTAAATGACAGTTCGGGGGCCATAAAGGCAAAGTAACTTGGGTTCTGTCATTCTATGTGACAGGTTGGACTTCTGGTATTTAAAGTTAAACAGAGAAAATTGCAAGGGGCAATGTTTTTGTTTGGTAAGTATACATTTTGGTTTCTATGTGAAACATTTTACTGATATTTGAATACATTTAATACTAAAATGCATCTTTTAATTGTCGGTCGCCTTAAAACCAAAGAAGGAATCAAGAATTCCAATAGGAATCACCTATTTGGGCAAAATAGGTGATGGGGATTAAGGAGGGCACTTGTGATGAGCATCAGGTGATATATGGAGGGGTTGAATCACTGTATTGTACACCTGAAACTAATATTACACTGTATATTTAAAGAAAAAGAACAGAAAATATTATTTCAGAGATATAACTTAGTAGTTTTTTGTGGGGTTTTTTTGGTGTGAACTTTTAGAAAGGGTTAATCAGGCACAAAAACATTTGCAAACAGCAAGATTCAGGCTCAAACAATGGGCAATAAAACATAATTTAAAATTGTTCCTTGAAAATCTGTGCGTAAAATTTGTGGCGAAGGTCAGTATCTGTGCAGTAACATAAGGTGAGGAAAACTGATATGAACACGGAAGAAAGAATCACATTTCAGAGAAATGCAAAGATGAGTTACAAAAGCAGCTGGGCATATGTGGCCAGAGGAAATCACAAGGGCAATGTTTGAAAACCTTGACCATTTCTACCAAGAGCGGAGTATCCAGTCTACGGCAATACCATGATGTCAATGTTTGTTGTAAGTCAGTGGTATTCTCTAATTTTTGCAGAAGAAAACCTTCAGAAGTTTTAACAAATAGAAATTTATGATGGATTTCCAGAAGGAGATAGTCTAGGGGGTTCTTTTGACTGCAGAGGTATTTGAAAGCTACAAGAATTGAGCCCCTCAAAACCAAAAATGTGGAGAGTATTGCAATTTCTGGAATTCATTGTGAAATTTTTTGTTTTGTTTTTTTTAATGAATATCTGCCAGGGGCGCCTGGGTGGCGCAGTCGGTTAAGCGTCCGACTTCAGCCAGGTCACGATCTCGCGCTCCGTGAGTTCGAGCCCCGCGTCGGGCTCTGGGCGGATGGCTCAGAGCCTGGAGCCTGTTTCCGATTCTGTGTCTCCCTCTCTCTCTGCCCCTCCCCCGTTCATGCTCTGTCTCTCTCTGTCCCCAAAATGGATAAACGTTGAAAAAAAAATTAAAAAAAAAAAAAATGAATATCTGCCAAACTTACACTTAAGACTTTTTTTTTTTTTAATTTTTTTTTTCAACGTTTATTTATTTTTGGGACAGAGAGAGACAGAGCATGAACGGGGGAGGGGCAGAGAGAGAGGGAGACACAGAATCGGAAACAGGCTCCAGGCTCTGAGCCATCCGCCCAGAGCCCGACGCGGGGCTCGAACTCACGGAGCGCGAGATCGTGACCTGGCTGAAGTCGGACGCTTAACCGACTGCGCCACCCAGGCACCCCACTTAAGACTTTTCTAAACATTTATATATCTTCTCTTTGTAGGAGGAAAATTTTAAATAAACGTAATAATATGTGGTTTAAAACATTTTTAAAAAAATGTTTATTTTTGAGAGAGAGAGAGAGAGAGAGAGAGAGCGAGCGAGCAGGGGAGGGGCAGAGAGTGAGGCAGACACAGAATCCAAAGCAAGCTCCAGGCTCTGAGCTGTCAGCACAGAGCCTGATGTGGGGCTCGAACTGAAGAACTGTGAGATCATGACCTGACCCAACGCTGGACACTTAACCGCCTGAGCAAGCCAGGTGCCCTATTTGGTTTTGATCAACTATAATTGAAGATAAATAGACTTACCTAGCTATAACTATCTAAAGAACATGAATACATAAAGGAGATACATTTTGACAAAGTCACTGAAAAATTTGCCCAAGTTAAGGGTTGAAAACATAGCTATGTTGTATATTCATTCCTATGACAGATCCATATGTAGGGATACATGCGTTTGTTTTCCAAAAAATATATTCATGGAGTAAAAGCATTATCTAGTATTTTTTTTCCTTTTTTCGTGCCGTAATATTTATATTACTTTGATTTTATTGTATATATAAAGCTCAATAAAAGAAAATGTTCACTATGTTTCTTTTCTAGTCATTATTGTTTCATTTTATGCTTATTACTGAAAATAATTTTGTTGTGTGTGGGGGGAGGAGTATTTAAAATATGATCAAGGGGTGCCTGGTGGCTCAGTCCATTAAGTGACTGACTCTTGGTTCGGCTCAGGTCATGATCTCACGGTTTGTGGTTCATGAGATTGAGCCCCTAGTCGGGCTCAGCACTGACAGTGCAGAGCTTGCTTGGGATTCTCTCTCCCCTCTCTCTCTGCCCCTCTTCCCACTCACACACACACACACACACACACACTCTCTGTCTCTCTCTCTCTCTCAAAATAAATAAAATAAAATAAAAAAATAAAATAAAATATGATCAAGTCCAGGGGCACCTAGCTGACTCAGAAGAGCATGCAATTCTTAATCTTGGTGTCGATGTAGAGATTACTTAAATAAGTAAATAAAAAAACATGACTAAGTCTGGGTGTGACTGTGTTAGATATGGCACTGGGTGAGGCACAGGGCTGGAAATGTGGTTGGGGGAGAGGATGGAATTCTCAAAACAAGGACTTAGAGACTCGACTCCCTTCCCTGGTAAACACAGTCCCTGCTCTTCACAGGCTCACACTCACTCTGGGCTTTTGCACCACTGTTCCCTCTCTCTAGAACCCAATCCCATTAAATATTTGCAGGACTTCCTTCCTTTCTTCCTTTAGGTCTCCCATTAGAAAGGCTTTCCACATCTACAAAAATAGCACCCTCTGTCACTCTCTATCGCCTTTATCTTACTGTGTTCTTCTTACTGGGACCTATTATATATTTGTTGATTTCATTTCCTTCCATCTCCTCCAAGGAGAATCTAAACTCACAAGATCAGGGACTTTGGCTCACTGCCTATTCTCCACATTGTGGACAGCACTTGGCATATGAAAATCAACCATTTTGGAATGAATTAATGAATTCACTCCAGAAACTGATTCTGAGAAACTCCGACCTTGACGATATGACAGAAGGCAGGAACAAGGCATAGATCTACACATGTGATAATTAAATGGAAGTCTATCTACTCAACCGTGTTACCTTCAGCTCCATTCTCATGGAGGTACAGATTTCTTAACCCCTCTACTATGCTTTAGGCAAGGGAGTGAAAAATACAATTGCAAAGAAACTGAGGTGCTCCAGAGAAGACAATTTGAGGTACTGATATGCGGAGATTCCTCAGAAAGCCTAGCGTGCTCCTTGGCCACTGCATATGGCAGCCCACCAGCCACTGTTTCCGCTCCCCTGACAGAACGAGAAATCAACTGTTCAATCCCTGACTCTTCACGCCCAGCCAAGAATCACCTAACATTTCAAAAAGATTTCCAAAATGAAGAAAGAGACTAGAATAAACAAAGTATGAAGAACTAGAAGGAAACAGATAACACAGAGAAGAGAAAATAATAAAAAAGCATTTGTCACCTCAGAGATTAAAAAGGAAATGTGCATCCAAAAAAGCAAGATGGAATGTTATTTATATAAAGGCCACAATCAAGGGATAACAAAAACTTTAGAAACTCAGAGCAGGGTAAACAGCTTTTTCAAGTCAACAGTCTTTACCTATGTGACACAAATGGCATTCACTGAAAAGAAAAAAAAAAATGAGAAAGTGGACTCCACGAAAATTAAACACGGATACTCATTAATGACATTGCTGAGAAAAGAAAAGGCAAGGCACAGATTTTGGGGAAAAAAAACATTTGTAGTACATATATCTAGCAAAGGACTTAGCCAAAATACAAAAAAGCACTTGCACAAATCAACGAGAAAAATAAAAAGAACTCAATTTTTTTTAATCGGCAAAAGCCTCAAATAGATACTTTACAAGTAAATCTAAAAGAAAAAGATCCAAAAAGTGCATAAAAAGGACCTCACTGTCATTAGCCATTAGAAAAAATAGAGGGGTGTCTGGGTGGCTCAGTCAGTTAAGCGTCGGACTTCAGCTCAGGTCATGATCTCACAGTTCGTAGGTTCAAGCCCCGCGTCGGGCTCTGTGCCGACAGCTCAGATCTGGAGCCTGTTTCAGATTCTGTGTCTCCCTCTCTCTCTGCCCCTTCCCCACTCACACTCTATCTGTCTCTCTCAAAAATAAACATTAAAAAAATTTACAAAAAAGAAAATCATTAAAAAAAATGTTTGTAGATATTTAATTCATAATAACTAAAAACTGGAAACAATCTACATGCCCATTAACAACAGCACAGAAAGACATATTATGGTATATCCACACAATGAAATTTAATAAGCCATAAAAAATAACCATTGACATGTGCAACAGCATAGATGAATTTCCTAAAACTCATGATGAACAGACATCAGACACAAAATAGTACGTATTGGATAATTCCATTTATATGACAGTTGAACAGCCTGAACTAATCTATGTGGGTAGGAGTCAGAAGAGTGATTCTTTCTCTTGGGAGGAGGGTACTGATGGACCAAGGGGCTACGGCAGCTTTCTGGGGGTGACGGACGGGTTTTATATCATGATCTGGGGGATGGTCACATGGAAAGAGTTATCAGCCTGTGTACTTGCTATTATTTTTGCTTTATATGCATAAATCACGTCTCAATAAAGTACCGTAAGAACAATTTACCTCCAGTTTCAGAGCAACCCGCTTGTTGCAAACAACCAGAGGAGCAACCAGTACCGCGAGAACTTTCCCAGAGAGAAGAGACTCGCTGAGGAATTAATCTCACGTTTGTCACTTTTTTCCTGAAGGCATTTGCCAATCGACCACTCAGAGGCTGAGAAGATGAACAGGAGACTGACCAATTGACAGGGCTGGGGGAACAAAAATTAAAATTCAGACCCCACTAATGAAAAGCAGTCCTGCTACAAACCCAGGGTTTCATTGGGGCTCCAAAGATCTATACTGTAGTATCTGGAGTCCAGAAGTCCAAAATTAAGGTGCCAGCGGGACCACAGAATCTCCCAAGACTCTGGGAGAGGATCCATACCTTTTCTTTTACAGCTGCTGGTAGTTGCAACATTCCTGGATTTATGGCCTCGACACTTCAATTTCTACGTTTGTGGCCACATTGCCTCCTTTCCTTCTTTGTGTGTCAAATCTTCCTCTGCCTCCCTCTTATAAGGATACCTGGGGTTGCACTTAGGGCCCACTAAGATCATCTCTCCATCTCAAGATCATTAACTTATTAACATCTACAAAGTCCTCTCTCTCTCTCTCTCTCTCTCTTTTGCTATAAAAGATAAGATTCACAGGTTCCAAGGACTAGGAGGTGGATCTCTTGGGGGCGTGGGTGGGTCACTATTCGGCCAACCATACCTCACCGGAATTAAAACCTAGATCTGAATAAATATCATCTCTGATTGGATTAAGGTAAGCTGCCCTAGTTTAATTGCTAGACAGAAGCCAAAAGTAAGTCCTCTCTGGAGAAAAACAACATCACCCAGAGGCTTAAATTATATCTACAAGTTTTCCTACACAATATTTGAAATATCAAAAATAATCAGGCATAAAAAAGAAAATGACAGATGAAAACCAAGAGGAGAATACAGACAGTACAAATAGATCCACAGAAGATACAAATATTGGAGTTATCAGATGCAGACTTTAAAACAAATAATTAATATGTTCAAGAAATTAAATGACTGAGTGGAGATTTTTGGCCAAGAACTAGACATTTTTAAAAAACAAACAGATATCGTGAAAGTGACGAACAGTTTTACTGAAATTATGAGTATAATCTGCTAGCATGGACCCGGCTGGGAAAAAAAACATTTTGATTGGAAGATGTATCAGAAGAAAATACTGAGGTTAAAGCATGGAAAATATAAGAAGGAGAATAAGAAATATGTGATGCACACTGAAAAGTCTCAACATATGTATGATTAGATTTGTGAAGGAGAGAAGGGATGGAACGGAAAGTGTGCAATACTTACACAGCTATTGGCTGTGGGTTTTCCAAAACTAAATACATCAAGCACGGGTTTAGAAAACATTATTAAACCCAAGCTCTGTGAGCATCTAGCCCAGATTTAAGACTATGAACCACAACTAACACACAGTAAAACTAGTGAAAACCAAAGATAAAGAGAAAAATCTTAAACGCTGACAGAGACCAAAAAATAGATAAATAAGACATCTCATCTTCAAGGACCAATCATTATTGACTTCCTAACAGAAAGAAGACTTGAAAAGCTTATTGTAAAGTGAGAATGAGATCTTCAAAAAGAGAGAAAAGAACTATACTAAAAACGTATACTTCGTGGGACGCCTGGATGGCTCAGTCCAAAGCGGCCCCTCTTGATTTTGGCTCAGGTCATGATCTCACAGTCCGTGAGTTCGAGCACTGCATTGGGCTATGCGCCGATAGCAAGGAGCCTGCTTGGGATTCTCTCACCCTCTCTCTCCCTGCCCCTGCCCCACTTGCTCTCTATTTCTCAAAAGAAATAAAAATAAACCTTAAAAAAAAAAGGTACATAACTCTAGAGAGGAGGAGGAGATAGATATATACTAGATTTGTGTAACTGAAATAGTAAATTTGTGAGCACACCTAAATAAGTGTGTAAAATGTTAATTGAAATGTCTTGTGGGGTTTGAATACATATATTGATATCTAAAATTATACAATAACAATGTAATGATTAATAAATTTTATAATATATATTTATATTTATTAATACAGTATACCATATATAATGCATATTTACATATTTGTACATATATATAATTTATTATGTATAACACACATAAATATATTATGTATCTTTAAATAAATATATATTTAAAATGTTATATTTTATCATAGATATTTATTGTATATTTATAGACTTGTATATGTTTTATAAAACATTATAATACTTATAATTTAATATTTGTATATTATATATATTTTATGGATATATAGACAACATTTACAGTAGTGCAAAAAATTAGCACATGGTATGTGAAAGAAAAGTGTTGTAAGGTTCCAAGATTGTCTAAAAAATAATAAAAGTTCTAGGTTATAGTAGACTTTAATGACTCAGAGATGAATATTGTAATCTCTAGGGTGAGTAGCTAATAAAAAATGGCAAAAGAATGTAACTACATGTAAGAATGGAGAAATAGAATAAATTCTTGATTAATAAAAAAGACAAAAATAATAATACAGTGCGGGGTTTATAACATTTAATAGTAAGATGTGTTGCAACAATAGGGCAAAGAACGGTGGGAAAGAAATGGAAGTATAATTGTGAAGTCCTTAATCTCTATGTGAAGTGGTGTAATACCAGTTAAAGGCAGAATGTGACAACTTTTCAATGTGTACTATATAAACCCTAATGCAACCACTGACATTTTCTATTTTTTATTTTTTATTATTTTATTTTTTTATTTTAGAGAGAAGGGGAGAGAGCAAGAGGGGGAGAGGGGCAGAGGGCAAGCGAGAGAGAATCTTAAAGCAGACTCCACGCTCAGTGCAGAGCCCGACACAGGGCTCGATCCCATGACTGTGGGATCATGACCTGAGCCGAAATCAAGCGTCTGACGCTCAACCAACCAAGCAGCCCAGGTGCCCCCTGAAGTATTTTTTAAAAAGAGATAGAGGGGCGCCTGGGTGGCACAGTCGGTTAAGCGTCCGACTTCAGCCAGGTCACGATCTCGCGCTCCGTGAGTTCGAGCCCGCGTCGGGCTCTGGGCTGATGGCTCAGAGCCTGGAGCCTGTTTCCGATTCTGTGTCTCCCTCTCTCTCTGCCCCTCCCCCGTTCATGCTCTGTCTCTCTCTGTCCCAAAAAATAAATAAATGTTGAAAAAAAAATTAAAAAAAAAAAAAGAGAGATAGAGCTAGTAAATCAACAAAGATATATTTGAATCATCAAAATATTCAATTAATCCAAAATAAGACAGAAACGAGATTAAAATTAAAAAGAACAAATAAGACAAATGAAAACCAAATTTTAAAATGACAGATATAAACCTAACCATCATTGATAAGCACATAAAGTGTAAATAGTCTAAATATCCCCAATTAAAAGGCAGAGATTTTCAGGCTGGATTCAAAAACACCCCCAATTATACTCTGTCTACAAGAAATGCATTTCAAACGCGCAAGCAGGTTGACGTGAAAAGATCAAAAAAGATATAGTGTGGTAACACTAAAGAAACCTGGAGCGGCTTTATTAATATCAGACCAAATAGATTTCAGAGCAAAAAGTACTGCCACAGAAAAGATCATTCCATAGTGATAAAGGGGTTGATCAAATCCTAAACACTTATGCCCCTAAAAATAGTTTCAAAATCCATGAAGCAAAAAAAAACAAAAACAAACCCAAAAAACAAAACAACAGGATTGCAAAGAGAAATACACACAAGTCAGAGATTTCAGTATCACTCTGTCAACAATTGAGAAAATAAGTAGACAGAAAATAAGCAAAGATATAGATGACTTGGACAACACTATCAACCAACTTGACTAAATTGATATTTTTAGAACACTTTTTCCAACAACAGCAGAATAAACCATTCTTTTTAGATGTACGTGAAACAGTTATTAAGATAGACCATCTTCTGAGCTATAAAACAGAATTCAAGGGGCGCCTGGGTGGCTCAGTCGGTTGAGCGTCCGACTTCGGCTCAGGTCATGGTCTCGTGGTCCGTGGGTTCGTGCCCCGCGACGGGCTCTGTGCTGACAGCTCAGAGCCTGGAGCCTGTTTCGGATTCTGTGTCTCCCTCTTTCTCTGACCCTCCCCTGTTCATGCTCTCTCTCTGTCTCAAAAATAAATAAAATGTTAAAATTTTTTTAAAAACAGAATTCAAGCCATCCACAATTAAATTTAATTGTAAATCAATAACACAGATCTCTGGAGAATTCCCAAATACTTGAAAACTACTAACACACTTCTAAACAAGCCATGCACCAAAGAAGAAATCAGAACAGAAGTTAAAAAGTATTTTAGTTAAATGAAAACTACAACATATCAGAATTTGAGGGATACAATTAAAACATTACTTAGAAAAGAAATTTTAGCACTAAACGCATAGATCAGAAAAGAAAGGTTGCAAACCAATGACCGCAGCTTCCATTTTAAGACACTGGGAAAAAAGAAGAAATGAAACCTTAAGTAACAAAATAGGGAAATAATAAAGATCTAAGTGGAAATAAGAGAAAACAGAAAAATGATATAAAAATGCACTTAAACCAGTTTATTGAGAAGGTCCATAAAATTGATAACTCTCTAGCCAGAGTAATCAGGAAAAAAAGGGGGAAAATACAAATGACCAATATCACTACTGAGAGAAGTGACCTCACTACATAGTCCACAGATATTAAAAGAATGGTAAGAGAATACTATGAGCAATTTTATGCCAAGACGTTTGACAACAGATATGAAATAGACAAATTCCTTGAAGGACACACACTCCAAAGCTCACCTAAGAAGGTAACCTGAATAGCACTTTTATCTACGAAAGAAATGAGATTTGTAGTTGAAAACGTTCCAGGTCCAGATGACCTCGCCAGCAAATTATGCCAAATATTTAGGAAAGAATAGTAATTTGACACAAACTCTTCAAGAAAAGTGAGAAGCAGGAACTCATAATAAGGCTAGCATTATCCTAATACCAAACCAGGCAAAGACATTCCAGGAAAATAAAACTACAAAATGATATTCCCATTAAAGTAGATGTAAAAATTCCAAAGAATTTTTTTTTTAGCAAATTGAATCTAACAATACTTTAAAAAGATAATATATCCTGAATTACTGCGGTTTCTCTCAGAAATGCAAGGTTGGTTTAACGTTGGAAAAAATTAATCAGCATAATTCACTCTATTACCAAACTTAAAGAGAAAACATATGATCATTCAAAAGACACAGAAAAAAACATTTGACAAAAAATAACATCCACTTCTGATAAAATGTCTCAGAAAAAATAAGAACAGAAGGGTTCAACCTAATAAAAGCCATCTGCCAAGATCCTACAGCTAACAAGATAGTTAATGGTGAAAGGCTGAATACTTTCCACAAAAGATCAAGAACGATAACTGGGAATTCTCACTTCATGTCTTCCTGTTAGACACTGTGCTGGAGGTTTTAGCTGGTGCAATAAACAAGGGAAAAAAAGAAAAAGCATCCAGACTGCAAGAAAGAAAGACAACTATCTTTATTCTTCGCTTGCGTGGTTATCTACGTAGACGATATGACAGTTGACTAAATCAACAAGAAATGGCGGTTCCAATATGTATCCTTATCTTCTTCCAAATAATCCTCCTTACAGTTTTTGCTAAGGGCCTGGACATTCAAAATACAGGCGACATTTTCCAGGCTCCTTGCAGCTGGATGTGGCTATGTGAACTAATTCTTGACACGTGAGTAAAAATACTTTTTTGCTGACTTATGGAAACTTTCACACGAAAAAATAACTGGCATGCCCCATAAGGCAAACTTGGCGATAGACGGAAGCTGACTGGACCCCTTCACGGAATAGAGCTCTCATACCAACAATGGGCAGCCTATCTCTGGCCCTTGGCATAAGAGAGGTTTTTTTTTTTTTTTTAAATATAATTTATGGTCAAATTGGTTTCCCTGCAACATAAGAGAGTTATTTAAACCCTCTTGCTAAAGGTATAACTTTAGGTTTTTGTTATTTGCAGTTGAAGAAACGGAAAGAATTTGATCAAATCTTTCTGAAAGATAAACAAGATCAGAAGAGATGGAATGTAACAATAGAGAAAGAAAATTAGTGGATCAGTCCAGTAAATCCAATATCCTACTAATAGTCCAAGAAGGTGAACCGAGAAAAGAGGGTGGAGAGGGGGATCTCCCAGAACCAAGGGACATAAGACTCTAGACTGAGATGCTTCACTAAGTGCACAGCAAAACGTGTGAAAGAGACTCATATTGAGGCATGCTACTGTGAAATGGCAGAACACCAAAGAAGATCCTGGAAACTTCCAGAGAACTAGAGACTACTTACACCTTATCAGCAAAGCAGAATGGATTCGTCTTTCTCAGTAGTGGCATCAGAAGCCAGAGGACAACAAATCGAAGGTCATCAAAATTCTGAGAGGAAATTATCTGCGACTTAGAATTCTAGAGCCAGCTAACTTATCACGCAAATGTGGGGGGAGGATAAAGGCATTTTCAGATATGCAAAGACCTAAATACCTCCCCTATACTCTCCTGTAAGAGGCCATAGAGAATACCTTCCGCCAAATCAAGGAAATTAAGACAAAAAGATGGATCCAGGACGAAGGATCTCTTACACAAAGGGAAGTTCCACAATGAAATCTTTGCATAGAGCAACGGATATGTATTGTAGCAGGATGAAGGAGTTTCTAGGAAATAAACACATGCAGTTGTTACTTTGCACATGGCAGGAACATACTTTTATGGAGACAAAAATTAACAATAGGTAGATAGAAAGTCAGGCCCTCAGAAAGGGCTAGTATCAACCCTAGGATAGTAATACTTTTTACCTTAGATACTGTAGGGGTAAAATGAATGAGGTGTGTGTGTGTGTGTGTGTGTGTGTGTGTGTGTGTGTTATATAACGTAAGTATACAAAATGTACTGATAAGAATGCTTGGCACAAAGTTAATAATCAATAAATGTTTATTATGATTTCATATCATTGTTAACATGGTAGGAAGGCCATATATATTCTCTAACCTTTCTAATTTAAAAATGTGGAGATGAGAACAATAGAAGAGGTGAGGGTAAGGGGAGGAGCAGAGTACTGAGCCGTGCATATAATCCTCTCTGATTTAATAAGGGATATTGCCCATAGACTGTTATGATAACAGTAAAACTTAATTCCAAGCAAGTTGGCTGTGGTCCCCAAAGCATTCTGTCTCTTGGAAGGTAGTCGAATGAGCCTTGAAATGAGCCCATCCTGCTGTCTTCCAATAGTGAAGCTCTCCTTCTCCAACTCAATTCCTCACAAAGCCTAAACACCTTTGCTTACTCTGATGCCTGTCACTTAAAGCACAGCTACATTAGACAGCAAACTGAAGCCGGAAATGATAGATAAAACCCCTAGGAAGTCAACATGGTCTCTCCCCAGAGTCTCACTCAAGTCAGTGAGTTTTCTATAACAGACTTTTCTATACAGACCATTTTCTATAACAGACTTCAGGGGTTCAAATTCTGAATCTGCTATTTAGTAGCTACATGAATTTTACCAAGCCATTCATCTCTCTGCTTATTGGCTGTGAGCTGCAGCAAGGAAATCTATAGGTGATGCTCTACTCCCTTGTGGGTTAGCTTTTAAGGAATGGTCACCAATGTAATGTTGGACACGCTTTCAGTGAATAGGTGTTTCCTGAACATCCTCTAAACAGGGAGCAGGGCAGGCTGAAAACACAATCTATAAAACAGAAAACATATTCTGAAACAGATTCCCTGCCCCCTTGGTCCTTCATTACGTTCTTAGTCTCATGTACTTAGAAGAAGAAAGATCACAGGATGACAGTCTGGCTATGGACCCATTTACTAATCTCATTGGTGAGAATTGGTAAGAAAAATATAACGCATCACACTTAATGCAAAAGTATAAAATAATTAGGAAACAACCCTTTTCTTTGTCTACAGTAAAGGTCAAAATGCATGTGGAGACTGAACCTCTGTAGTGTAGAGAAGTAAAAGGAAACAGAGTATTAGCTATCACAGCTGTTCACACATCTAACGGTTGTTTTCCTGGTGAAAACAACCACCATTGTTAAAAGATATGAGCATCAAAGGCTCACAGTCACTACCAAGAAAGTCACAGTTAGCAATCAATAGTTGGTATTTCTTAGATGATACTCTTCTATGCCATTAAAATTCAAGGCATTTCTTTGGTACAGACCCATGGGTTTCCATGGAAACCTGCTTTATTACCCAGGCAACTAAAGGCTCATGCCGGCAGTGTTAGATTATTTTAAATTTTTCAGCAAATTCAGGTCTACTTAGATAAAAATCATCCTTTTTGGCTAAGTTAAAACTCTATTTGACTATTCCCCTGTGCCAGATTTAAAACTTTTTATTTAGCCCCCATGAACACAAAAATGAAGTTTCTAATTCATCTTGTGAGTTCTAGGACTCTTTATATTAACCAGATAGACATTAAAGGAGTTGCAGTTGCCTGAAGGTCTTTTGAGCAATCTAATTGATAAAAATCCATATTTCCTTTGGGGAATTGATAGAAAACCAAGTAATGGAACTGAGATTCAAGTGTCTGGAAAAGGGAAGATGTTGCAGTTTAAAGAAATGCAGGGTGTCAATAGCCTCAACTGATAGGGTTGGTGAAAGGTTTAAATAAGGTAATACATGCAAATCAAGTGTATTGATATAAGCAATCAATAATAGCTGCCATTATTGAGAATGGTGGACTGGATGCTTTTATACGTGGGTATTACGTGTTTGAATAAGCATAGCTCAAAGAATTGGAGTAATCATCAGCCTAGAGGGAGGTCATACTTTTAGGGCTATGACCAGGGCTACGCCTTCTGTACATTTTGAAGTCAAATTAGAGAAGCATGTTTAAGATGCTTATCAAACCTTCAGGGAATCTGGGGCTGGAGGAGATAGTTCATAGTTTTAATGACAAATTCAAGATCAAAATGATCCAAAGGCCTCTTGTGGTGGGCTGGAATAAACAATATTTAATCATGCTACTGTTCGCTTAATCACTTCTAGTGACTTTCTATTACTAATAAGTGACCCAATGTCTCAGCATGACACTGGAGACCCTCACATTGGGACTTGCCCTATTTTCTGATTTTGTCTCCTACCACTCTTCTACAGATGCCTATCTCTTTTTCTGAGCTATTTGCTGTTCCCAGATCCTATCCCTAACATGCTGTTTCTCTCTCTGTTTTGTGTTCATCCAAACTGCCTCATCATCCATCTGTTTCTAAAAATCCTATTCATCCTGTTAGGCTCAACTCAACAAGTTATTTCCTTCATGAAGTAGTTCCCAATCCCTCCAGATTGGAACGGCACAGCCTAACACCGAGAGTCAATTGTCTCATGTCAAGGTCTTGGTGACCTTGATCAGTCTGCTCATTAATTTCTAAGTTTCTTAAAGATAGGAGCTCTTTCAATGACACGAATTCCCTTTTTAGAAGTATTTATGGAACAAATAAATAAATGCTAAGTGTGAAATCCTGTTCATGTTCGAAACTCAACAACTTTGGCTGAATAGGATGGAATGAACATCTAAGTAAATCTATGGGGTCTTAGTTGACTCTAAGTAGAATAAGTAATAAATACTATGGGGACCAAAAGCTAATGTAAACATAGACTACACAATCCAGATGACAGGTAAACTCTTGTGAGTAATTATTCTGTATGGACTCTGATTATCGAATGCTTAAAGGGTTGCTATACAGTAAGCTAATGGTTGAAGGGAAAGGGCTTCACCTGTAGGGTGGTTTCCTATCATTTGCCTTGCTAGTAACAACACATTCCTTACCCTGGAATCAGATGAAATCTCTACACATTCTTGGACCTACAGGGACCAAGGAGTTGGAATCCTATGTCCCTGGTGATGGCTGCAAAGGGGACACATGGCTATAAAGGGTTGGGCTCATCTTACGTTGGGAAATAAAAATGGTGGTGGCTGTGAGGGACAGTCTGAGGACAATGAATTGGGATGGGAGCACAAGAGGAGTGACCTCCATGGGAGTCGGGCTGAAGACCTGGAGGTCAAACAAGAGCCACTGGAGGTCAAACAAGAGGTGGCTACTGGAGGAGGCGGAGGAACAGCCCGAAGCCTGTGGGGCACAGCAGCCCTGTCAGTGAAGAGTCAGAGGGTCAAAGGGGAGAAGCATCTACATTGGTGTAATTTGTGTTTTCTGTAATCATTTCTGTTTTGCCTCACCTTGGTATTTCTTAAAGGATTTTTCCTGGAAAAGTAAGGAAAAGCCCTCTGATTTCCAGTTCTGCATGTAAGGAGCTTGGAAGTCACTATCCCCTCCTAACAACAAGTAAAAAGCTAAACAAGCTAAAAAAAACAAAAACAGAAACAACTATCCTAAGATCTGTAAGAGAAGTAAGGACACAGGGCAAACCACTGCCCCTAAGGGTGGAGAGACAGACAGACAAATACAGAGAAAACCCAGGAGCAGAGACCAACAAGCAGAAATGGCCACCGGCACCAGTGCTGGGGTAGGAAAACCAGAACCGAATCGACAAGTTGCTGGAGGCTCAGGGCAGACAACTCTGAGAGTTAAAAACTCCAGGGGACCCTGTCATGGGGCGGAGGGCCCACAATATTGTGACATTTACCTCCAGGATCTTGACCAGGTTCTCACAGTAAATATCAGAGAAATTTTCCTTCGTGCTTCCGGCAGCAGGAGGTCACGGTGAAGGAACCATTTTGAAATACATCAGGGCGCTCCGTTCTTAAGAAGGCTTTCCCTCAGGTGGAACTACTTAACAGAGCCTAACCTGCTGGGCTGTCTTCGGGGCCTCACTAGGAGGAAGGGAACTAGCCAATTGCAGCCAGCTGTAGCCTGCCACAAAGGGAGATACTCAACTCCAGCCATGCTAGCCACCCTCTCCCACCTAAGAGAGGGGAAAAAACTAAGACCCATTTCCCAAACTGGAAAGCAAAGAGAACAAAACCCAGAACAGAATACCCAAGGACTGTAGGACCACTACAGAAGGTGTAACATAGGGGCGCCTGGGTGGCTCAGTCAACTGAGTGTCCAACTTTAGCTCAGGTCATGGTGTCATGGTTCATGGGTTCGAGCCCCGCATCAGGCTCTGCTGACAAGCTTGGAGCCTGGAGCCTGCTTCAGATTCTGTGTCTCCCTCTCTCTTTGCCCCTCCCCTGCTTGTGCTCTCTCTCTCTCTCTCAAAAATAAATATTAAAAAAAAAAAAAGAAGGTGTAACATATACCTACTGGGAATACCAGGAGAAGAAAGAGAGAAAGGAAGAAAAGAAATATTTGAACCAATGACTTCGAATTTCCCCCAATTTAATGTTGGAAACCTAACCACAGATCTGGGAAGCTCAGAGAACACCAAGTGGGATAAATGCCAACAAAACAAAGCAAAACAAACAAAAACTATACCTTGGCATTTCATTTTTAAACTATAGAAAATCAAAGATGAAGAAAAAAAATCTTGAAAGAAGCTGGGGGAAACTTGCCTTTAGAGAAACAAAGGATTACATCCAATTTCTCTTCAAAACCATGCAATCAAGGGAGGAGAGAAACATCTGAAGTGTTGAGAGAAAAAACCCACCAATCTAGAATCCTGTATCCCACAGATTTATCCCTTAAAAATGGAGCAATAAATAAAAATTGGTGGAAGTCGTTGCTAATTGGCTTGCCTTGCAAGAAATGTTAAGGGTTCTGTAGAGAGAAGGAAAATAAAATAGGTCAGAAACTTAGATCTACATGAAGAAGGAATATGTGAAGATAGTTTTCTCATTCCTAACTGACCTAACAGATTAACAGTTTGCTCAACATAATAACAGCAACAATGCATTTGATGATGTATAGATATGTTTTTTATTTTTTTTTAAATTTTATTTATTTACTTTGAGAGAGAGTGAGGGAGCACAAGTGGGTGAGGGGCAGAGAGAAGGAGAGACAAAATCCCAAGCAGGCTCTGTGCCATTAACGCAGAGGCTGATGTTGGGCTTGAACTCATGAACCGTGAGACCATGACCTGAGTGGAGATCAGGAGTCGGAGGCTTAACTGACTGAGCCACCCAGGTGCCCCTAGATGTTATGGTTATATGTGTCTTTATATGCTTATTTACACTTATCTATAAATGAAATGAATGACAGAGATGATACAAGGGATGGGGAAAGAATTAGGATTATTTTATTATTATAAGGTACTCACATTACATACGACATGGAATATTTGGAAGTAGTTGGATTAGTTGTAAATGCAAACTCTAGGGCAATCAGTAAAAAAAAGTTTTGAAATAAATATAACTGATATACTAAGAAAGGAGAGAAAATGGAATCATATAAAATGCTCAATTAAAACCATAAAACCAAAACCACAAAGAACAAGGGCAGAGACATACAGGGAACAGAGCTGAGCATCTTCAAAAGGTGACACCCGCCATCAGCCTGTGGCCACGCGACTCTGCTGAGCCAAATCTAAGCCAGCCAAAGTGCAATCCCCTGCAGATTGGTGAGCACGGGCAGAGACTTGCTTGTTACAGGCCACTGAGTGCAAGGTGGATTTTTTTTAATGTTTATTTTTGAGAGAGAGAGAGAGAGAGAGAGAGAGAGAGAGAGAGACAGTGTGGGTGGGGGAGGGGCAGAGAGAGAGAGGGAGACACAGAACCCCAAGCAGGCTCCAGGCTCTGAGCTGTCAGCACAGAGCCCGACTCGGGGCTCGAACTCACCAACCGGTGAGATCTGACCTGAGAGGAAGTCGGACGCTTAACGGACTGAGCCACCCACGTGTCCCGTGAGGTGGAGTTTTAACACAGCACTACTGCGGCAATGCCCGATTAAAGAAAAAAGCCTACCTGCCCTACATCCCATTCTCCCAGGGGCGTATTAGGTGACTTCGTGGATGGTCATTGACACGGATTCTGGTTAAGTACATCGGGCTCTGTGAGCTCAATGAGAGCGCTTTCCAGGTACTGATTGTAAATTTCAAAAAGGCTCTTCTGGAGCCGGTGAGCTATGTCTCGAAAGAGATACACTCCATCAGGTGGATCTAAAGAATCTTTTCTATCTCCCCAATTCATCCGGGGATTGCATCCAGGGGATTGCACTTTGGCTGCTC
This sequence comes from Puma concolor, assembly GCF_028749965.1. Taxonomy (NCBI): domain Eukaryota; kingdom Metazoa; phylum Chordata; class Mammalia; order Carnivora; family Felidae; genus Puma; species Puma concolor. The sequence continues at coordinate 14,259,348 of NC_141677.1, forward strand.
AGAGGCTTGATGGAGACCGGATTGAAAAGAGCAAGACAACGGAATAATAGAAACTGTAGCTATTTCTTATTGTTGCTGTAAACGAACTGTACGGAATACTGAATTGCATTACTAAAACCTGAAAAGTAATCCATTGTAGCAAGATATCACAGATGATTAAGACATTTAGTTTCTAGTCTGTGGTATTAAATGTTTAGAACCCTTCCCAGATTCATATTTGAGGGTCACAGACGGGTACAGATGGATATATGGAGTGCTTAACACGCTCATTCATAGATAAGAGAATTTTTAGAATGGGTTTCTCATAAGTGACGTCTGAAATAACCTGGCAACAGCCGAAGGGTCTTGGGACTCCCTATGGTTGGACTGTTTGGAAATATGTAGCATTTCCTGCAAACATCTATTATTAATTCTAATGTTAATAAAGCCATCCATATGGCATATACTTCCGAGTTCCCATAAAAGTTGAAAGAGTTTCTATTTTTAGTTTCGACTTTGCAGCTCGATTGCTTTTCATCGAAATCCACACTGAGCCCTCTCTGCCAGACCTTGGCCAGGACACTGAAGTGCCCTCCTTATTGATTCTTCGCTGTGTGTGTTGTTGCTTGCTGGATTGATCCAGTCACATCTTGTATTGAAAGCAGCCCGCTGTCAGTTCCATTAGCTAATTTTATGAGCGTTGGCGCCCATGTGCAGTCCCAGATGGGATTCTAGGACCCGTCTGCTTCTACCTGCTCTGATAGCATGACATGGCTCCTGCTTTGGCTGCCTGCTCTCTCCTGGAGTTTTATCATGGTGCTTTCTGAAGAAGGGACATCTCAGCAGTGGGATGTTTGGCTTAAGTTTCTTTTAGCCACAGTCTATGTATTAGTCAGAAAACTGTGGGTATTTGAAGGGATTCTTCATGATTTGGGCTGTACCCGTCTCTGCAGCCTTATCTTCTGCCAGAGATATTAATGGACACCCACACTGATGCACTGTTTGTATATGTGTCTTTGTATGCCTCATCTGTATTTACCTAGCTATCTATCTAATGCAGTTATGGCCCCAAACTCCATACGGCGTCAGTAGTTATCTCTAAGGCCCACAGAGCCCAGGTTAATAGCTCAAATGAGCAAAGGCCAGCACAAGTACACACGCAAATACTCACGAACGATCTGGCTGAAGGGTGTAGCCCCAAGTGGGGCTGGCTGATTTTTGCTGTGAAATGCAGGTGCAATATTGCTGGAAGTTTCTTTCAAGAGAAGTTATTTAAGGGAAATCAGAAATCCATACCTTTTCAAAATTTTTAAAATTTATTTATTTATTTTTGAGAGAGAAAGAGAGAGAGAGAGAAAGTGAGAGCACAAGTGGGAGAGGGGTAGAGAGAGAGAAGGAGACATAGAATCAAGAGCAGGCTCCAGGCTCTGAGCTGTCAGTGGGTCTCGAACCCAGGAATCGTGAGATTGTAGAAATCCACACTTTAATGTGAAATCTCCTAATTTAAAAATGTTGACTCAAATGCCTTCATGGTAGTAAATGTGGGGAATGTGAATTGGTGCAGCCACTGTGGAAAACAGTATAGGGCATGGTCCTCAAAAAATTAAAAACAGAACTACCATATGAGCTTGTTTCCACTGGATCCATACTTCTAGGTATATATCCAAAGGAAACGAAATCAGTATCTTGATGAGATAGCTACACTTGCATATTCATTGCAGGATTATTTATTACAGCCGAAACATGTAAAGAGCAGAAGGGTCCACTGATGAATGACTGGATAAAGAAGATGTGATATATACATATGTATCACAGACAGATATAAATATCGATGTAGATATGATATATCCATATAGATAAGACAAATACTGTATGATTTCACTTATTTGGCTAAAAAAGCCAAATTCACAGAAACAGAACAGATTGGTGGTTGCCAGAGGCGGGACATGGGGGTTTGGGGGGAAATGGGTGGAGAGGGTCAAAACGTACAAACTTCCAGTTATAAGATAAATAAGTTCTGGGGATGTCATGTACAGTATGGTGGCTATGGTTAACACTATCTGAAAGTTGCTAAGACAGGAGATTCCAAAAGTTCTCATAACAACAACAACAACACGTAACTAACTATGTGTGAGGTGATGGATGCTAACTAAATTATTGCGACATTCATTTCACAATATACAAATATATCAAGTCATTTCATCGTACACTTTAAACTAATGTAATGTTATATGTCAATTATAGCTCAATAAAAACCAGGAAAAAGAGAATACATTCTGAATGATACAGAAAAGGGTGCAATCAAATAAGACAGCTACGTATGTTACCAGTGTGTATGAAAGACAACTTGGACGTCACTAGTTCTCAACTTTTGGCTTACTATTCTTACCTTCTTATTTCTGTGCATGCTACTTCCTGTGTTGTTAGCCTGCTCCCCCTCTATTTACCTTCAAAATGCTCACTCAGGTGGTACCTCCTCTGTAGAAGTATTCCTGGTCTCTCTCTCAGAGGCCAGCGGTCAGTTCGAGCACCGCCCCATCTACCCTATATATATAACCATCGTGGTACTTATCACACCGCCTTGTTATTTATTTATTTATTTATTTATTTATTCATTCATTCATTCATTCATTCATTCAGTTATTTAGTTATTTAGTTATTGAGAGAGAATCTTAAGCAGGCTACACACTGACACTGTGATTTTTGGCTGAAAGTTGGACATTTTTATATTCTAATATGTAACTTAGGAAATAGTACTCTCTCCCGTACCTTTTCTGTTTTGTTCTGTGTTTGGGTTGTGGTTTTGGCTATTGAAGGCTGTAGTAGTCCATTTGTTTGGTGACTTTCCCAAACGACTATTGCAAAGACTGTATTCCTTGCCATGTGTGGTCACTGAAATCTGTTCCTTACCTTTTGAGGGGGCTAGTATTTGACAGAGATTTCTTTGGATGCCAGCAGCTGAAAACAAAAACAACAAAAACACACATAGCAATCAAGCACACAAAAGGAGAGACAGAAAAAAGGCACCTCTTACAATCTTTGTAGATTGGGTCTGTCAGTGCCCTCCTTCAGCATTTAGCCAGGTTTGCGCTGAGATCAGGGATCAACACGAGGCTGAAGGTTTAGGGTCTCATTGAAAAGACTCAAAACAAAAGCTTAGGGTCTTTTCTGAGCATGTGTTTTGTCCTTGGAAGGCATAGGGGGCTTTCTAAATCCCCCAGTATACATGGATGCTTTTGAGTGTCCTAATTTCCCAAAGGAACTCGCCTCAACTTTTGCTTAGGCAGTCTAATACGGGTTTCAGCTATAATCTTTTGCCTCAGACATCTGAGGACTGTTAGTTCAGCCTCCAGTGTTTTCAGCAATGCTCATCACTTTTTTGGCCTGAGTTCTGAGGTAGGCAAAACAGAGATGAGTGCTTTCTGTCAGTCCTTCAGGTACCCATCAGGCAGGTTAGAACACATACACACAGTGTAGACACAGCAGTCTGCTAAGGCTGTCATAACAAAATACTGGGTGGAGTATACAGACTGGGTGGAGAGTAACCAACAGAAGTTTGTTTCCTCACAGTTCTGGAAGCTAGAAGTCCAAGATCCAGGTGCTATCAGGGCGGGTTTCTGGTAAAGCTTCACTTCCTGGCTTACAACGGCTGTTGTCTTGCTGTGTCCTCAGATAGCCTCTCCTTGTGTGTGAACTCTCATGTGTCTTTTCTTCTTATAAGGACACCCACCCTACTGGATGAGGATCTCACCCTTGTGACCTCAATTCTTCTTAATTATTTCCCTTAAGGCCCTTTCTTCAATACTGTCACATCGGGGCTTAAGGCTTCAACATATGAATCTTGAGGGGGCACGATTCAGTCCATAACACACAGTAGCTTGTGAATAAGGTCTTCACTCCTTCCTCCAGAGCCAGGGACCAGGGTTCCCTTCCAGAAACGTGGACTGCTGATGCTTAAAGACCAAAACTGCCTAAAGGGCACAGGGGAAAGGCAAATAAAATGACCACAGAGCTTTCCTACCATTTTGAAATTCCCTTTTCTTGAGTCAGCGTTCATTTGCTTGCTGTAAACTTTTGACTGTTTTACAGAAATCTGGTAAAGTTGGTACTCATGGTTCCCGCTTGTTTTTGTGTTTCTGGGGAGGGAGCTATCAAGAACTTGGAGCTGCAGACTCCACCAATTTGCTGATGTTAATCTAGCCCATGCTTCTTAAAAGTTGAACTTTTGTAGTCCCTTTGTTCCCAGAAAAGAGCACAATGTTTGGTATGAGAGAAGAGTTAAATAAATATTGAATACACATGTCAATCTTGGTGAGCATCTAGGCTAATGCAGTGCATGGGCAAGAGTCTAAAGCCTTCACGGGAGAGCTTCAAGGAAATTCAAGGCTCTGGAAGGAGGTTGGAGGTTGGAGAATCTGGGGGCTGGTATAGACCAAAGTCTGTGGGAAACAGAGCACCAAGAGCCACCTATGTCCAAAGCCAGAAAGTTCCGTGGAAACATGTTTTGCTATATTATATTATATTATATTATATTATATTATATTATATTATATTATAACTTTATTTTATTTTTGAAACATGTTTACTTATTTTTGAGAAAAAGACAGTGTGAGCGGGGTAGGGACAGAGAGAGTGGGAGACACAGAATCCAAAGCAGGCTCCAGGCTCTGAGCTGTTAGCACAGAGCCCAATGTGGGGCTCAAGCTCACAAACCACTAGATCATGACCTGAGCCAAAGTCGGATGCTTAACTGACAGAGGCCCCCCAAGCGGCTCCTTGCTATGTTATATTTATGACGATTCATTTTCAAATGCTTCAGGATGATATGTAAATGTGGGAAGATGAGTTTACCCTATGTTATCAATATCTTAGGATTGTTTAAATTATCACTGCAAGTGGTAGAAGTACTTTGATAGAACAATTCAATTTTTATTCTTTGCTTAAATAAGGCATGAAATTGTCAAGCCCAACAGACTACACAAGGAGTCAGCGAAGTATGACCCATGGGCCAAATGTGGTCTGATGTAAGTTTTTGTAAAAAAAAAAAAAAAAAAAAAGTTGAATTGCAACACAGCTATTCTACTATCTATATATTGTCTTTGGCACCTGTTGTGCTACAACAACAGAGTTGAATTGTTGTGACAAAGACCATATAGTCTTCAAAACCTAAATTTATTTTATTTTTTTTAACGTTTTTAAAAAATTGTTTTATTTATTTATTTTTAGACAGAGAGAGACAGAGCATGGGCAGGGGAGGGGCAGAGAGAGAGGGAGACACAGAATCTGAAGCAGGTTCCAGGCTCCGAGCCATCAGCACAGAGCCCGACGCGGGGCTGGAACTCACAAACTGTGAGATCATGACCTGATCGAAAGCCGGAAGCCCAACTGACTGAGCCACCCAGGTGCCTCCCAAACCTAAATTTTACTATATGTTCTTTTACAGAAAAAAATTGCTAACTGTTGTTCTACAGCCTGATATTTGAAGGCCACTTTGGCAGGATATAACATCCTGGGTTCACACTTTTCTTCCTTTCAATTTTCAGAAAATATTTCTCCATTGCTATCTTGCTTTTTATGTAATTATTGAGACATCTAATGCCAACCTGATTTTTTTAAAGCTTTGTGAGTCGGCTGGTCTTTGCTGGAATTCCAGCAATTTTTTCCCCTTAAAGTCTAAAGGTCTTACCAGAAATATATTTTGAGCATGATCATTCTGGGTCAATTGTCTCAGGTATACATTTTTCCCCTATATACGTCCAGATCTTCTTTTATTTTCACAAAATTTTCTTGAATTACTAATTTAAATATAACCATCCATTGTTTTGTCTTCCTTTTAGGGGACTTCAATCATTCACATATTGTAAATGTTGGGTTTTATTTGTTGATTTTATGTATCGTAGCTTTTGCCAGATCCTTTTGCTTCTATTTATTGATTTATTGTGTTTTACTCTTCTTGATTTTTATAATTCTTCTACTCAGGTTTCAATATTTTCAGCAAATCTATTATCTCTAGGTATTTTATAAGGTCTTTATTTCTGAGATGATTTTTTTCTTTACTTCTTGAGTTTGGTTAATTAACTGTTATTTCACATTTTCATATTTTTGTCCATTTCTCTTCTGATTAGACTTCTTATTCTCTTCTACCTGAACATGCATTGATATGTGAAATATCAACGATATTTAATTTGTGTGGCAGGTCAAAGACTTGGGGACGAATGACAGATACTCAGGGCAGGAGTGACTGAAGAAGCCTAGGCTCAGAAGGGTTAAAGGAAATTTTGCCAAGACTCAACTGAGTTCATTGTGGAGGGGAGCTCTGAGCTTTCAGCAGGAGTTTGGCTTAGAGGCTTGGACACTGAGAGGTCAGAAGTCAGATGAGTTTCCACTATGCAGGCATTTTTTGACAAAGCTTCAGTGTCTTTATTGGGGGGAATAATGGGAATGACTCAAAAAGATCTGAAGGAAATTAACAAAATCCAAGCCATTCCCAGCACCTGAAGGTTGGATTGCATCAGTAGCCAAGCAATCCCTCTGATTTAGGAAGGATCATTTTAGATTCAGTCTTTCCTGTGCCATCATTAAGGGTTGCTAGTATAAACTCAAGCACCAGTTAGACCCCTTTCCAATATTCAGTATAGACATTAAGGACTAGCATGATAAGGATTCCCATAGAAATGGGGAAACTGAACCCTGTGTGCACTAGTTATTGGAAGTCCAGAGGACACACAATTCACATTGAATAAGAGGAGGCTTAACGCTGCCCACCATGTGCCAACATGTTCATGAACCTTAGGATTATAGGGAAAACACTGATATTATTTTGGATGAAATAGGTAACCCTAATCATTATTTGACAGGATCCTGGGAGAATTCTATGATGTTGACTATGGGATATATAAGATGACTGAGATGTTCACCCTGTACTGTCCAAGGGGAATTGACATAATTGTTATAAATCATGTCTAATTATTTTAAAAGCTTATAAAAAAGAGCCAATTCAATAAATACATCCTATTGTTTATGTGGGACCCTGCTGGGTGCAAAGGACAAAAATTAAGGAACACAGTTTTTGTTTTTGTTTTTTGTCCCTTAGGAATATTAATACTGTAAGAGAGAGAAGTTTTGACTGTAATGTGTGGCACCGGAGATAGAGAAATTTCTGTGCAGGCCACAAAGTAGGCATATTAGTTGTCATGGGGTAAATGAGGAGTTTCATTAAGGAGGAAACATTGGAAGTAGACATGTAAGAACATGTAAGATTTGGCCAGGCAGAAAGAGGGAGAGGGAGGAGGAATTCTACGCAGAATTAACAGCAGTACCAAGACAAGAGAAAATACGGTATGTCTGAGAAATAGCAAATAGTCTAGTATGGTTGAAGGGCAGGAGATGTTGGTGATTGTAGTGGCAGGTGAGTTTGGAAAGATTAGTTACTGCCAAATTGCGGTGGGCCTTGAATTCAGGCTCAGGATTAACAGTTTATTTAATAAAGCATTTAATAACGGTTTATTTAATAAAGACCCTGAAGATCTTTGTGCAAGACAGTGAAACAACCCCAGCTTTACAGGACAGAGCAGACGACTTGGAACTCCCTGGGTGATACATACTAGGAAATGGGGTGCCTGGGTGGCTTGGTCGGTTAGGCGTCCAACTTCGGCTCAGGTCATGATCTCATGGTCCGTGAGTTCAAGCCCTGCGTCGGGCTCTGTGCTGACAGCTCAGAGCCTGGAGCCTGTTTCAGATTCTGTGTCTCCCTCTCTCTGACCCTCCCCCGTTCATGCTCTGTCTCTCTCTGTCTCAAAAATAAATAAACGTTAAAAAAAATTAATGAAGTAGGGTAGTAGCGGTGGGGTGGGTGGCAGGGGAGGGTTCTACACATGATTTGGAGTTACAACACCACCAACTTGGATGTGAATCATACAGTGATTGCTAGTGTAAGAGTAAGGAAGAAGTTAAAGGTAGTATTAAGATTTTATGCACTATTACAAGATCATAGTGATGCCAATTAACACCAATAGAAGGAGGAATGGTTTTCCGGGTGAGAAAATAGAATGTATAGTTTGGGACACGTTAACATTGAGGGGCTGCTAGGACACATTGGGAGAAATGTCTGGGAGATGGTTAAAAACTCAGATTTGTAGATGGCTGAGATTTGGAAGTGATTTTCAAGGAGGTTAAAATTAAGAGACACAAAACTGGATGAAATGGGAGGCAAGGTGGCCTTGGATGGAAAAGGCCATGGGCTGGAATGCTCTTCAAAGGAATTGATTGCTCAAGCTTGGAAGATGTGCTCTGGTGGTGGTGGTGGTGGTGATGATGTTGATGCTATCGTTTATTGAGTACCTACTTATGTCTAGAAACAGTGCTTAGCTTTCATACATAGTGTTCTGTTTTACCTTGATGATCTTCTAAGTTAGACTGTTTTTATTCTTATTTGACAGGTGAAAAAACTGAGACTCAGTCATGTCAAGTGACTTGCCCAAGGTCACAAAACTATAAATCGTAGAGCTGGGATTTGAATCCAGTTCTGTCTGTCCCTAAATTCCATGTTATTAACCACTGCACTCTTCTATAGCTCTGCTGTGAACCTTGTGAGATTTCTATTTTTAAGAATTTGAAGACAAAGCATATCAGCTAAGGGAAAGAGAGTAAGGACTAGAGACACAGAGATAGTAAAGTAGCATCAGTGTGTGCTGAATTCATCCAGGTATAAGAGGAAATGATACATTTTTGGTGCAAATTCAATCTTCCAAACAAACACACTCTTCATTCGGGGCAATGTAGGGATTATGAATGGATCATCAAATCTCCATTTCTGAGTGTTCCGAGCAAAGTGGATTGAGTGTACTACTTTCCAACCCAGGATTCAGAAATATAAACAAGTGGCCATGTCCCATAGGCAGGGCTGTAGAGGGCGAGAGGTCAGTCAGTGAGGTCCCAGAAGGGCTGTGGGGACTGTTCCTGGGTGTGTGAACACACTCATGAGAAGTGCTTGGTAAGTTGCAAACACGTACAAATACTGACTCTTGTCGTTGTTGTTTCGGGGTGGTGGTGCTGGTGGTGTTAGTTGCACACAAAGGAAAGTACAGTCAGTGGAGCAGAAGCAGAAGATCTGGTGGAGGAAAGAACTGTGAGTTGAAGGGAAAGGGAAGGACTAGTAGAATCAGGTCCAAGGTGGCTGAGAAGTTGACAAGAGAAGTAGGGGATGGGTAGCCTGGTCATTTTGCTGGGGTGACAAAAAAACCTACCATTGAATTCAGTTAGAAATCGATACCAGAAAGGAACTTATGGGCACGGTGTCATTTGTAGAAAATACCCAGCCTTTACAGAGCTTTAATGCTAACCGAGATCTTCCAAAGTCCCAGGAGACCATCTGTCATGCTTCTAGGAAGGCCCTTGATAAAATCACTCAGCAGAGAAGCTTGTCCTTAGAGCCTTTCCCTCTGTGTGGTCACCACACAAACCAAAGAGTGGGGCTCTGGGAGGGGGGTGGTCAATGAAGGCAGCCTGCTTTGCCTCTCCTAGCCACATGGCCTTGTGGCAAGTCCCTTGATAATCACTTATTAGAGTCATAGAACATTCTGCAGCTTTTAAGTTGCTTTCACAAACATATCCCTGACAACCCTGGGGACCAGAGTTTCATAGCATTTCCTAGTATTTTGATTTATCTTAGCAGTTGACATTTTAGAAGCAGATGTCCTTCTTACTGTCTCTGCCTTCAAAACATTTTCATTCATCTTGCGCTCAGAAGTCTTGCTCAAAATTTTTTAAAGCTACCTTTCAGCATATAAAATTCTTTAAATTTTTTAAATGTTTATTTATTTTTGAGAGAGAGAGAAAGTGAGTGAGCAGGCAAGGGTAGAGAGACAGGGAGACACAGAATGTGAAGCAGGTTCGAGGCTCTGAGCTGTCAGCACAGAGCCTGATGCGGGGCTTGAACTCACCAACCGTGAGATCTTGACCTGAGCTGAAGTTGGACGCTTAACCAACTGAGCCACCCAGGCACCCCTCAGCATCTAAAATTCTAATAGCATTTTTATGCAGGATAAAAGATAACAGAACTTGGATTATTTTCTAAGTTCTTAGAAACACCAAGCCAAACACTCTGCAATAGATAAAATAAAAAAACAGAAAACACAAACTTACGATTTAGGAGAAGTCTAGAAGTCCAGCAATCCAAAAGTAACCCGTAAAGCCTTTTGATGCAATAATGCCCGCAGGTGAGCCAGATCTGCAGAGAGTTAAATATCCCAATGTGCTTTGGACTTTAAATTGGTGCTAACAGTAAGATCTGACTTAAAAAAAATTAAGCTTTGGAGAAAAATACCGGGATCTCTGTAGATGATCATTGCTTGCTAAAGGGATTTAAGAAAGTTACCAGGTAGCAGCTGGATGAATCAATACCCAGCCCCATATGGTATCATTTATTTAAAAAAATTGTAATTTCTAGTTAGTGATTAGCTTTCGTGGATGATTTAAACAAAATTTTTAAAAAATGGAAGCAGCCCAATTGGTCAAAATATGTACTAAGAGCTCACAGTAAATGTAGCAAATGCACATGCATGGGTACACCCACACCCACACCCACACCCACACAAGGTCCTTGATGAAATCCAACGTCTGTGCATTACCACTCAGCAGGGCTACCTACTGGGCACAGATATTTGCAAAATCCTAGAAAAGTGGTGAAACCACCAGCATCCCCATGAGGCTGCCTTCTCCACATATTTCAGATGATAAAAGAAAGTGTTCCAGATATTCATTGGGGATGAAATCAGATAACAGGGAGAGAGGGAACTACATCTAGTTGGTGTAACTGAGTTTACAGTTCTCATAAATGGAGGGGCCAGAGAAGGATGGTTGGGGATTAAAAAAACCAAACTCTAATCCCGGATAGAGGTGTAAATTGAAAAAAGAACACCATAAGGGTATACCGCTAGTTTTGCTTTTCTTATACCCAAATCTCCCCCTTCGTTGCGTGCAGAGACTGACCCGGAGGTCCATCAAATCGACTCATTTCCTGAACTCTGAGCAGAAGTGAGATGAGCTACTTTCAGGCCTCTCCTCTCTAGCCTGTGGATGAGCGTCGCCATCTTGAAGTTGCATGTTGAAGATGAAGAGCCATAGCGAAGGGGTCTGGGTCCCAGAGTCACTGCTCAGGGGAGAGCTACCTGGTGATTAGGAATACGTTTTGGACGTGAATGAGTTTGGGCTACTCACCAGGTGTCCGTGTGATGGCACCTGGTGTTACACAGTGCCCCCTCTCCCCTCAGGCATGCTGCGTTAGGTGGGCACCAACAGTATCCTGTAAGACCCTGGGTTAACGGCTGCTTCCGCCTCGCCCCTCAGATTCCCCTACATCACTGGAATTCAGGAGATTCCTAAGAAATTGAAGGGAGTAGGTAGGTGGCCAGCTGCTCTTCTATTTTTCTTTTTTTTTTTTTAATGTTTATTCATTTTTTGAGAGACAGAGAGAGACAGAGCTGAGTGGGGAAGGGGCAGAGAGAGAGGGAGACACAGAAACCGAAGCAGGCTCCAGGCTCTGAGCCATTAGCACAGAGCCTGATGCGGGGCTCGAATTTGTGAACTGTGAGATCATGACCTAAGCCAAAGTCTGACGCTCAACCGACTGAGCCACCCAGGCGCCCAGCTGCTCTTCTATTTCTAAGAAGGAGTAAACATGGGGGATTCCTGGAGGAAACCTTCTAGAGGTTCTTAAATTCATTTCATTTATTTTCTTATGGTGAAGTATCTCTTCCTTAGGATGCCTTTCTATGGAGATACTTGTATTTACAAGTCAAAAGCTAAGAAGGCACACTTAGGTTCTTATGTGCTCATGTCAGCTCTCAGAGAGAAAGTGCCCTTCCCAGGGAGATTCCCCAGCCATCGGGTTCCCTCTCGGCCATTTTCCTCTATTCTAGACTCCTGCCATTACTGTTCCTGAGGCTCCTAATACAACTGCAGTTATTACTGGCTTGTGGCTTTATGTGTATTTCCAAATCTCCCCAGGAAGCATATTCTTTTTTTCAGTAAGAGAAAAAAAATTCACCATGTTTTGTTCTGAGCTAAAATTCACAACTCATTACACTGTAATTACACGAAGTCTCATTTCCCATAATTTCAGTAACTCTTTGTTTGTTTGTTTTTTTGATAATTTAGAGAAGATTGACCTCGGCTGAAGTTTACCAGTATTTTAACTCAAGGAAAGGGTTTTCTTGGGATGCCTGGCTGCTTCAGTCTGTAGAGCATACAACTCTTGATCTCAGGGTGGTGTGTTTGAGCCCCACGTTGGGTGTAGAGATTATTTCAAAAAAGGGGGGGTTTCAAAAATGTGACAATGCTGAATACAAGAAAAAATATGGAACGGAAAATACCATTGTTTAAAATGTTTTTAAAAATATGTTTTGGGGGGTTGCCTGGGTGGCTCAGTCAGTTAAGCGTCTGGCTTCGGCTCAGGTCATGATCTCACTGTTCACGGGTTCAAGCCCCGCATTGGGCTCTGTGCTGACAGCTCGGAGCCTGGAACCTGCTTCAGATTCTGTGTCTCCCCTCTCTCTGCCCCTTCTCTGCTCAGGCCCTGTCTCTCTCAAAAATAAACATTAGGGGCACCTGGATGGCTCAGTCGGTTAAGCGTCTGACATCGGCTCAGGTCATGATCTAGCAGTTCGTGAGTTTGAGCCCCGCGTCGGGCTCTGTGCTGACAGCTCTTAGCCTGGAGCCTGCTCTGGATTCTGTCTCCTTCTCTCTCTGCCCCTCCCCCACTTGTGCTCGGTCTCTATCAAAAATAAATAAGTGTATAAATTTTTTTAATTAAAAAATAAACATTAAAGAAGTAAAAAAATATATGTTCTGGAATGCCAGGGTAGCTCGGTCGGTTAAGCATCTGAGTCTTGATTTGGGCTCAAGTCATTGTTTGTGGGTTCCAGCCCCACACTGGGCCCTGTACTGACAATGCAAAGCCTGCTTGGGATTCTCTCTCTCTCTCTCTCTGCCCCTACCCTGATTGTGCTCTCTCTCTCTCTCTCAAAATTAATAAACTTAAAAAATATGTTTTAAGCACTGTGGAGAACTTTCACATCCTCTTTATTTCTCTATCATTGATGCATTTCTTATAAATCATTCCTAGTCATCCTTAAAGCAGTTTGACTGAGGAGTCCTGCTGGGCCATCATAAGCCCAGCTGCATGGGAAGGATCTGTTTGGAACCAGGCAGCAACCATGGATCTCCACACTGGGTGGGGATTGAGGCCACGGCCAGGAGCCCGGGGACTGGCTGGTCAGCACAGCCCTCCTAGGCTGCTCCTCGGGGTCTGGTATTCCTTGCTCCAGAACCAAAGTCCTAGGAGACTGCAGCCTGCTGGCCAAGTGCAGTTCACCCCTCCTTTCCCTCCCTGGACTGTGGGGGGGAGGGGTGGTGGCGCCCATATGGAGCATCTGTTCCCTTCAGCCTCCGAACCGATGCAATGTGCTGTTTTAAATAGGGATCAGATGCCGGGCAGCCAACACCAAGCCAACTACCCAGGAAATGTCCTCTCTGCTTGTAAGATTTTGGCAAAGGCATTTTAACTCATTTCATGGGGCAACCGTTTATCTATTATCTAATAAAACACCTTATTGAGATATTATCCACATGCTGTAAAATTCTCCCCTTTGAAGTATATGAAAAATTGAATTTTATTTAAAAATTTTTTAATGTTTATTTATTTTTGAGAGAGAGACAGAATGTGAGTGAGGGAGGGGCAGAAAGAGAGGGAGACACAGAATCTGAAGCAGGCTCCAGGCTCCGAGCTATCAGTACAGAGCCCGAAGCAGGGCTGAAACTCACAAACGTCAAAATCATGACCTGAGCCGAAGTCAGATGCTTAACTGACGGAGCCACCCAGGCACCCCGAAACTGAATTTTAGAATATTCACAGAATGGTACAACCACAACCACATTCCAATTTTAGAACAAATCATTTATTTTCAAAATCGAGTATGAAGAACTCCACATTATGCGTCCCTGGCTAGATTTGGAAACACACCTGTTCTACAGGGTGGTAGGTTCTCTGGCAACAGTTTCTTCTCTCCTGTTTCTCTTCAGCCTGAGCATCTGCAGAGCAGGTATGAGTTCCCAGAGACAGCTGTGACTCGATGTGGCAAGGCGGCTGGTCACTTCGTGTCCTCTGGCTCCAAATGGCCACATTCTGACAGAGAAGGTAGGATTGGAGGCTTCTAAGTGTCTTTGGGACCCTGATCAGCAGCAGAGGCCCCGTATCCTCTTTGTACTTTCTGTCTTTACTTCTACTCTTCAAAGGAGCAAAATTGGAAGAATCCTTTCATTGCTATCCAGACTGGCCTCTAGAGGGCAGACGATTCCCCAGACAGAGCACTGATGGAGCCTGTTTCTCAAAACCATGCCATGGTTCCATTGGAAGGGACTCTTTTTTCTGGGATTCTTCTCTCCATAGACCCCTCCTGGGTTAGCCACAGCTCACACCAGTCCTTGAAACCTGCTTGGGGTGGAGGTGGGAAGATGTGGTTTGTATCCTTTCTGGAAAGAAAGCTCTCAAAGCCCCTCAACCGTCTTCCAACTCGTGTTTATAATGTCCTGAGAGGACCATTAACCATTCCTGAGAGTTTTAACCTTTTTATGTCACATACCTCACCTTTAATATATATATTTTTTATTATTATAACATGTAAATAACATAAAACTTACCATGTAGGCATTTGCAGGTGTACATTTCAGCGGCACTGGGTACCTTCACATTGTTGTGCCCCGTTACCACCATCTGTCTCCAAAACATTTTTATCTTACAAAATTGAAACCCTGTCCCCACTGAATGAAAACTCTTCATTTCCAGCCGCTAGCGACCATACTTCTGTGTCTACGAACTTGACTATTCTGGGTACCTCATATAAGTGGATCATGTATTTGTCCTTTTGTGACTTCTTTCTTTCAGCATTATGTCTTCAACGTCCATCCATGGTGTACCGTGTGTCAGAATGTTCTTTTTAAGGCTGAATAATATTCCACTGCGTGTACATGTTGTTTATC
Source organism: Puma concolor (assembly GCF_028749965.1). Classification (NCBI taxonomy): domain Eukaryota; kingdom Metazoa; phylum Chordata; class Mammalia; order Carnivora; family Felidae; genus Puma; species Puma concolor. Next base: position 14,274,363 of record NC_141677.1, read on the forward strand.
TATTCATCTGTTGATGGACACTTGTGGAACTCCCACCCCTTGGCTTTTGGGAATAAGGCTGCTATGACCCTAGTGGACAAATACCCCTTTGAGTCCCTGCTTTCAATTCTTTTGGGTCTCCACCGTCTTTTAGGCCAAATGGGTGAGTGGGGTAAATCTTCTCTAGTGTAGGCTTTCCCAACTTTTTCATGCTGTGGCTTCCATAGGAAATGTTTGGCACCCTGACGTAACAAAATCATGGAGGTGACTCGTCCAGGCTCCACTAAGGGGGCTGAGGGGTTCCCCCTCACAGCACACACTGGACACATCAGGGAGGGAGCTCTCTGCTTTGGACAGCTCACCTCACCAGTTCTTATTTATTATTCTAATTTATTTTTGGTTTTTAATTTACATCCAAGTTAGTTAGCATATAGTGCAATAATGATTTCAGGAGCAGAACCCAGTGATTCATCCCCTGCGTATAACGCCCAGTGCTCACCCCAACAAGCACCCTTCTTTTTTTTTTTTTTTTTTTTTTAATTTTTTTTTTTTTCAACGTTTATTTATTTTTGGGACAGAGAGAGACAGAGCATGAACGGGGGAGGGGCAGAGAGAGAGGGAGACACAGAATCGGAAACAGGCTCCAGGCTCCGAGCCATCAGCCCAGAGCCCGACGCGGGGCTCGAACTCGCGGACCGCGAGATCGTGACCTGGCTGAAGTCGGACGCTTAACCGACTGCGCCACCCAGGCGCCCACAAGCACCCTTCTTAATGCCCCTTGTCCATATAGCCCACCCCCCCACCCACAAACCCTCCAGCAACCTTCAGTTTGTTCTCTACATTTAAGAGTCTCTTATGTTTTGTCTGCCTTCCTGTTTTTGTTATTATTTTTGTTTCCCTTCCCTTATGTTCATCTGTTTTGTCTCTTAAAGTCCTCATATGAGTGAAGTCATATGGTATTTGTCTTTCTCTAATTTCGCTTAGCATAATACACTCCATTCATGTTGGAGCGAGTGGCAAGATTTCATTGTTTTTGATGAACGAGTAATATTCCATTGTATATATAAACCACATCTTCTTCACCCATTCATCTGTCAATGGACATTTGGGCTCTTTCCATACTTTGGCTGCTATAAACATTGGGTACATGTGCCCCTTCCAAACAGCACACTTGTATCCTTTGGATAAATGTGCTATTGCTGGGTCGCAGGGTCGTTCTATTTTTAATTTTTTGAGGGACCTCCATACTGTTTTCCAGAGTGGCCGCACCAGTTTGCATTCCCACCAGCAGTGCAAAAAGATCCTCTCTGTCCGCATCCTCGCCAACATCCGTTGTTGCCTGAGTTGTCACTGTCAGCCACTCTGACAGGTGTGAGGTGGTACCTCATTGTGGTTTGGATTTGTATTTCCCTGATGATGATGAGTGATGTTGAGCATCAGCTCACCAGTTCTGACCCCCAAGGAGCAGTTGATGCATGGTGTATGGTCGCTCTAGGTGTGGCTGGCAGGGTGACGTGTCCTGAAGAAGCTTGCCGTCTCGTCTCTTCTCTGCTCTCCCCTCCCCCCCAACCCCTTAGAGAACCTGGCCGTTTGCAGCTGCAGAATGAGAGGCATTGGACCTCACGGCCCCTGGCTGCAGCTGCCTGGAACAGAATATTGAGGCTGGTACCTCAAATTCTCTACAGAGCTAGAACGAGGTTAGGACACTGAGGCAGAAGTGAGGGGTGGGAGTGGAGCTGGAAGACCGTGCCAACATGGCGACCGAGGCCGCCACTTGGAGGTAGCTATGAGGGCAACATGAGCTGAGGAAGCAGTCTGTGCAGAAAAAAGAGAGACACAAGCAACACCCAGAGCTGAGTAGGGGGCAGGTGCCTGGAGGGAAAGGAGGGGGGGGGTGAAGGGAGAGGAGGAGGGGAGGGAGACGATGCCTCAAGACATTTTGTATGAGGCCCAGATGGCTGTTTTGCATTTTGCTTTTGTGCCAGTCACCTCTGTCGTCACAATGAGAATCTTCGCCCCTTGAGGTGGCTGGGTGGGTTTTCGTGCCTTGGTGGTGCGGGAGGGTGGGACCTGCTGGGAGCGGGAATGGGCGGGAGTGGGCACCGTGGGAACGCAACAACGGGGCCACCAACACAGCACACGATGCTTCTTTTTTAAATAGTTTATTCATCTGTTTGGCCAAACAGGTAATGGAAACTGAGAATAATAATTTGCTAAAAAGTTCAGGTCACGAATGCCCCTTTCCCCTATGAAACGAAAGACTCCATGGTTAACAGAGTGCACCATTGGGTTATGACAACATTTCAAAATAAGGTCTCCATTTCGTATGTAACAATGTAAACTTCAAAAATAGTAAACTCTAACCCCCTTGTCCCTCTTTACAAGATCTATCACAGATAGAATTTTTCTGGCAGACCTAAATTGTGTAAGTAAACAGCCCGGTGCTTTAAAAGTTTCATAAAAAGGTTTACAGGTTCAGGAAGTAATTTTTCCAGCTTGGTCACGAAGTGAAAGCAATTCACCTCCGGCATAGTCTACCTTGTATGTGCATTGCACACCGCTAACCATGTGCCATTACACAGGTCACCAGCTTGTCATTTTTTGTACACACACACACACGCACATATATAGTTTTATTGGTTTCTAAAGATTTTTACACCTAAATGAGAAGACGGCGCCAGTGACTTACAATGTCACCTCGCTTCACGTAGGTAAAGACGAAAATTCTGTAGAAGGCACTGTAATTTCTCTTGCATGATCTTACACAGACACAGGAGAGCAGCCAGCTGAGGCTTGGGCTTCTCTTTCCCTCTCTGTCACCCGGCGCGGGCCTGTCCTCCTCCAACCGTCACCCCGAGGTTAAGTCCGCAGTTGATGGGTTCTGCAGTCCGTTTCCCTTTGCCGCGTCACCTCTTTACGTCCTCATCCATCCCTCCATCCGCCCAGATTGACCGAACAGTCAGCTTTTGGTTCGTTGAGATCCCTTAAAATTAAGAATACAGCTCTGGTATAAAACAAAATATGACCCTACCATAGCTGGAAAGTAATCACAGTGTGCAATGTAATTTTCAGTTGCTAAGATTCAGAACACTTGGCCCTGCCTCTCGCCGTCCCCGGACAATCAATGCCAGGGTAACTGTAACCAGCTTTACATTCACTGAAAAAGGGCCGAGAGGCTCTTCTTGTCGCTCTCATTTTGAACTGGTAACCTTAGGAGAAAGGTCTGATGTGGAAAAAGAGCAAGCAAATTGGACATGCCAATAAATACCGTATAACTTACCGCAGATTACCGGAACTGTACAGGTATGTACACCTTACCAAACCGAGGGGCCCCCGCCAGGAAGAGACCCCCCAAGTCACTAACAACGAGCGTGAGCGTTCGCCGCAGAGTTCTGGAGGGCCCACGGTCAGCGGGCGAACGAAGGGCGGGCTCTTCTGTTCTTGCTCTGAGGTCCCGAGCCCTGGTCTGCAGCGCCCTCCGCTGTCTCCTCCTTCTTCCTCACCTTGAGGCGGGTCAGCAGCTTGATCAACCAGACATCCCACTCCTCGGGCAAGAGCAGGAGGAGGAAGCCCAGGCCGATGATGATGATGGCGATGACCCGGACTCCGTTGAAGACGATCTTACTGGTGTAGTGATCAACCACTGCACGAGACCGAGAAAAGCCGGGTTACTCGGAGGTGAGACAGGCGCAGGGGCTGGGGCGTCCCCTCGCGGGCCGGCAGGAAGCGGTCTTCCTTGACCACAGGATCTTCCTCAGGGTGGCTTCGTTCCTTGCGGGCAGGGGCTGCCTCTCACTTTTATAAGCCTGGAGCTTGTATGTCACTTCCCCAAACTGACCTGGCACCTCAGTTCAGGCACTGATTTATGTGACAGGCAAAATAAATGGTGGGGGGGGGGCAATTGGAGATTCCCCCCCCGGACGATTATTTTTGGCCCACCTCCCGAGGGTCTGGGGGAGGGGGGGCGGGCAGGATAATGAAAACATTATTGCTTTCTTTATATTTTTGGTACTTTTCATGTTTTTTTTTTTTTTTTTTTTTTACAATGACGTTTTGTATTTATAATTTAAAAGCATTATTTCCCAATATCCGCATAGGTACGGTTTAAAGACCAAACTCACACTGGTGTTTTGAAGATAATAAATATAAATTCTTGTTCCACCCCAGGCCGTTATTAGCACGACACTTCAAAGCCACCTGAGTCGTCACTGACTATTCAAGTTTATTAAAGGTCCACGGGGCACATGGCTCATACCGGACCCACATCGGGTGAGGGAACACAGTGAGAAGCAGGATTAACGTCCGGTCATAAAAATCCACACCATCACTCTCTTCATAGCTGAATGGTCAAAACCACTGGGGATATTAAGGTTTTTCTTTTTTCCTTTTTTTTGCTTTATTTCCCTGCGTTCTTAATTAAAAGCCAGACAAAACAAATTTGGAGGCCGCCTTCTACACAAGAGACACCAACTGCTTACTTTTCTATCACTTCGTGACAGAGCGTTTGCTGACTTCGAGCACGCGGCCTTTGAAAGCCACCTTGCTGGCCGGCGGTTGCCGGCTCTCCACGTGTGGGCCCGGGATGTGGCCCCGGACATGGCCTGGCTCTGGCCTTCTCCCCTCACGGGTCTCCATTCTCCCTGCCTCCCCCCAGCCTCCCCTCCCTGCCTCTCACCTTGCCACTAGGAGAGGCAGAGAAAGACACAGGGATAAGAGTTAAAACGGGAAGAGAAACTTTTTAGCAGCCCTTTTGTGGAACTAAAGTGCCTCTTTTGTCTCACTGCAATTCAGCAAGGCTTTAATTTTTAATAATGGCGGAACATTCTGTGAATTCAACGGACAAGGACAGTCAATTAGCAGGGCCCACGGGCTGCGTCCCAGATAGGCGCCAGGGAGGGTCGGGAAACCACCCAATGGCTCCGCTCTGACACATCAGGTAAGGGTGGCCACCTTTGCTCCTCTCTTCCACTGGGGAATTGGATGTGATCCCTTCCTTGGCCGCAGAATTAAACTCTCAGGTTGCAGGTGAGTGATGAGAAATGATGCTGATTTCTCTCTCAAACCCCTGGCTGTATGATACGGTCAAAGTAAGCATCCGTCTAGGAACCACCTGTGATACGCCTTCTCCAAGTGAAGAACGCCGGGACTACAAAGACGCCGTAAGGGGTAGGGGGTCAGCTGAGAAGTTATTTTCCAAAAGGCAGCAGTGTCTGGAGGCTCACAGTGAGGACCGCTTCTTACCAGCTCTCTCTGGCGCATTCAGCCTTTTGAGATATTGACCGAGGGGAGGTACTACCTTCACATTCGGGTGGGACAAGCAAAGACCCAGCGAGGCAATGGGTTGGGACCACCATCCTCCAGGTGGGCAGAGCCTGTGCTGCCACCCCCGCCAGGCCTTTTTCCACACGCTGCCCTGAGGTACCCCTAGGAGGGTCTGGGGCCAGGGTGAGGCACATACAGAACAAGTGGGACAGGAGGGGTGAGGAGCCAGATCACAGGAAAAGGCTTCGGAAATTGAGAGCTGTCAACGGGGCGAGTGCTACAGAGAGAAGAGATTTACAAACCCTTCTCCGGCTAACGACAGGTTATACGGGGGCGTCAGGTGTCGGGGGGTGGGGTGCTACGGGAAGAAAATCCAAAATTGCCACCAGGATGAGCCAGGAAAGGAGGAAGGTGGGGGGCAGGCGACCACAAAGTTTTGGAAGAGCTGCCGACTGTCCCCAGCAGAAAACAAAGCAAGGTCCCGAGTCACCGGGGGAAAGGGCTCTCGCTCTCCGGGGAGGTGGAGAATCACGTGCACGCTCCTTCAGTCTGTACACCCTACATCATACCCATCACACCCTGAGCACATTTTCTGCCCCAGAAAGTCACTTGCAAAGTTGAAAGTTTCTTCCCGCTACATATTTTTCTATGCTTCTTACTCATATGAATGATACTCCTCTCCGGTCCTCACGTCAGTTAGCCCTGAGATGGCTTTAGACGAGCTGTACTTTGGTGTGCTACGTGAAAATCAATGCATGCTGGAGAAATACCATATATATGAGAAACACCGACTTGTACCTAAGTGCTTGCTTTCTTTCATTTTTTATTTGTTTATTTTGAGAGAGAGCGAGCAGGCTCCACGCTGTCAACATGAAGCCCGACATGGGGCTCAATCCCACAAACCGTGAGATCATGACCTGAGCCGAAATCAACAGTCAGACACTCAACCGACTGAGCCACCCAGGCACCCCTAAGTGCTTTCTTTTTATAAGAAGGTTAAACCTGCTTTCCATGGCAGGCACAGCAAGAGTGTGTGTGAGTATGTGTGTTTGTAAGCATGCACACGTGTGTGTGTGTGTGTGTGTGTGTGCAAGCAGATATTGGAAGCCATACTGGCTTACCTGCATTCACAGGTACACTGAGGACGATTCCAACAGACATCAGAGTGGGATACGTAACAGCAATTCCAAAATTTAATACAATATTGAATGCTGAAATAAAGAAGAGAGAGGGTGTTATTCGTGGCTGGCCCTGGACTTTACAGCCTCCCTGGTCTGTCCCACCCCACCTTCTCTGATGAGGCTGGAGTCACGGGAGTTACCACTGACTCAGTGACCTTGGGTGGGGGTTAGGGTCGAACACCCTGACTATGTAGCTTTCCTCCCTTCCCTGAGCTCTGAAGAAGGGAAAAGAAATCTGGAAAAGGTGGTCAGCGGGAAGGCACTGGAAAAGAGGGCTGGGGCCATCCTACGCATCCTACATCCCGGTGCTTTCTGCCGGCAGTGACCATGGCAGGCGCTTCGGGTTATGCATTTTTAGGTGGAAACTGGGCGAGGCACCTTCTTGGCCACTTTTCTGCCTAGGACCCGCCTTCCATCAAGGAATGGTGATGATGATATTAACAGTAATCATAACTGATAATATTTATTGGACACCGATGTGTATTAGACACTGTTCTAAGAACCTTGCACGTATTATTTGCCAACTCCCTACCGGTCCCGTGGGGACTGTTCTGTTATCAGTTCTGTTATCAGTAGGTCACTATTCAGAGCGGCAGTGACCATGGCTACTACTGCCTCGACTGTGGTTCTGAATTAGAATCCAGTGCCATCTGGGGCGCCTGGGTGGCGCAGTCGGTTAAGCGTCCGACTTCAGCCAGGTCACGATCTCGCGGTCTGGGAGTTCGAGCCCCGCGTCGGGCTCTGGGCTGATGGCTCGGAGCCTGGAGCCTGTTTCCGATTCTGTGTCTCCCTCTCTCTCTGCCCCTCCCCCACTCATGCTCTGTCTCTCTCTGTCCCAAAAATAAATAAATACGTTGAAAAAAAATTTAAAAAAAAAAAAAAAAAAAAGAATCCAGTGCCATCTTTACATGGACTTAACAGTCTTTAAAGACTCAACCATCTTGAAAAGCACTGGGAATTTCAGCCTAACAACAGAATGCTTTTCTTCTTCAGGGCATGGGTTTGCAGATGCCCCTTGAGTTGCCCGGTCCTGTTCACCCATCATTGCTTCTGACGGCGGGGATTCTGACGGGGTGATCGACACTTACTCAATAAGAGGACTGAAAATCCACAAAGGTTTCCCCATGGAATGTCATCGAAGGAGCTCCAATATTCCACTTTGGTAAAGTAGAGGATGACGGGAATACAGGTGATGAAGAGGACGTTAAACACACCCAAAATGGACAAAAATAAGGCGGCTTCTCCGAACTTAGCACTGCCCAGGAGGAGCTTGAACAGAACCTGCCGGAGGAAGCAGAGGAGGCCGGGTGAAGACTCGCCCCAGACGTCACCTTGTCACAGGGGGAGTAGAATGCACCTGATGAGGCTGGGCTGGACCACAGGACTGCAGCCACATGAAGGGTAAATCCTACCTTACCAGGCTTCATGGAAAAGGTGGTGGGGTCTGACCTATGTGCACCTGTACACATATCCAAATCTCAGTAGCGCCATAATGAAGAGTTACGGATCTCTGGCCTCATAGAAGGCATCTTCAGGACTCATGGGTTTTCACGCTAGGCTTCATTTGTCTGTGTTGTGTTCATGAATGTTTACTTATTTTTGAGAGAGAGAGCAAGAGCGCGTGCGTGCGAGAGAGCACACAAGTGGGGAAGGGCCGAAAAAGAGAGAGGGAGACACAGAATCCGAAGCAGGCTCCAGGCTCCGAGCTGACAGCACAGAGCCCGACGCGAGGCTCAAACTCATGAGCCATGAGATCACGACCCGAGCCAAAGTCGGACCCTCAACTAACTGAGCCACCCAGGTGCCCCTGTCTGTGTTGTATTCATCACACGACATCCCAGGTTCAGAGAGTCTGAAGAGGAGGAAGCCACAGAAATTACAAGTGACTACCATTCGTCTGATGGATCTCTGACTTTGCACAACACAGCTTGCCCTCAGTGAAAAGAGCTTCGGCTGCAAAGCCATGTTCTGCAAATCGAAGGTAGAGGGACTGCAACACTCAGCTCATCTCTGCTCCATCCCGCCACCTCATTCCAGAACCGGCAAGGGTTTTAGTGGAACGCGCCTGCCCCACTCTGAGTTCTTACACCTTTTCTTGTTTGTACATATTTCAAATGGGTGAGGGCCGGAGAGAGAGGGATAGATGTGCCTGGAGGCTGGGAAGCTGGGATTACAGAGGCAGCCTTCAGGGAACGATCCACAACCAGGGAACTAACTGATCTGAGTGGAGCTTGAGTCTCCTCCTACCCTGCCTGCTTCTTCCTTTTTTCAGCCAGTTCTCAAGTCTTTCAGGTATTTCTGGGCATACGTGCAAGGAGCACAAAGAGGGAAATAAATTGCTCAGGCTTCCACCCGCTAGCCCCTCTGCGTAAGGAGGGGGCGGGGAGGAGATGGGAAATGGGAATCAAAATCAGCATTATTTGTGCTCATTGTGGATTGATTGCATTTCCGTGTGCCCTCTGCTTCCCATTAGCACGCAGCTAATCGAGTGCAGCCGAGTGTGGCCTTGTCCTATTTTCTGCATTTGAATAGTGTCTTTGAAGTCTCAGAGCGGCGTGGGCCTATCACATCCTCTTGGCGAGCTGTGTTCCGGAGAAGGAAGATGGCCTGTGTGCGTCTCTCTGTGGGCAGTGAGGGCAGGGAGCTGACGAAGGATGGGAAGGTGCCGTTATTTCGCATTCCCAAACCACAAAATGTCTACGCACAGAGCTGGGAAAAAGTGCCTTTTCCTATACCTCTCTACCATACATCATTTTCTCTGTCCTACTGTCTGGATCCCCAAAGGGCCAGTAAGTCTCAAGGCTAAATCCTCACTCCTCCCTGGATCCTCCTCGAAACCTCCAGGTCAGGCTCCCAGCTTGGAGATCAGAGACTATTTGCATTCTTCACCATGGACATAAAAGAAGGAGAGAGGAAGAAAGGGAAGGAGGAGGGAGAGCAGCCAGAAGCCATGATGGGGTGGGGGAGCAGAGAGTGGGGATCAAAACTGGTCCCATCCAGGGGCGCCTGGGCAGCTCAGTAGGTTACGCATCTGACTTCAGCTTAGGTGATGATCTCGCGGTTTGTGAGTTCGAGCCCCGCGTCGGGCTCTGTGCTGACAGCTCAGAGCCTGGACCCTGCTTCGGATTCTGTGTCTCCCTCTCTCTCTGCTCCTCCCCCACTCGCACCCTGTCTCTCTCTCAAAAATAAGTAAATGTTGGGGCGCCTGGGTGGCTCAGTCGGTTAAGCGTCCGACTTCGGCTCAGGTCACGATCTCGCGGTCCGTGAGTTCGAGCCCCGCGTCGGGCTCTGGGCTGATGGCTCAGAGCCTGGAGCCTGCTTCCAATTCTGTGTCTCCCTCTCTCTCCGCTCCTCCCCCGTTCATGCTCTGTCTCTCTCTCTGTCTCAAAAATAAATAAACGTTAAAAAAAAAATAAGTAAATGTTATTATTTTTTTTTTAATGGTCCCATCCACACCTGCCGTTGGGACATGCTTTCCAGCACTTCCCAACATTTTGTCAAAAATAGGTTATAATCCCCATATCATAGTAGTTGTTCTTCAGATCTCCGGGCAGTGCTCCAAATGCATTATGGATTCATGCTGAGTACGGGTAGCTGCACAAACCATGGGATGAAAGGTTTCATTGACAAGGCTGCACCGGGTATTTAAATCTTCACGTCAGACCTGGTGGGAAATCATCTCCCCCAACACCGAACCAGCCCTTTAGGGCCCCCGATCCTCCTCCAGTCTTTGCCAAACCATGAAGTCACCGACATCTGACACTGCCGATCCACTGCTCCATCTATGTTATCCCCAGTACTGCAAAGATACGGCCGTCGATGGCAAGATCTAGAGAGCCAAAGCCAAGAGCAGGTGCACGCCTCATCACTACAAGTCTGTATGCTGCTCACCTTAAAACACAGGTGCCATCAAGGTGCCCCAAACGTACTGGGCCAGCCACGCAGAGGCCCGCTGTTCTCTCCCGGGAAAGCTCAGGGAGCTTGCTCTGTGCGTACTTACCTTGTAGAGGGCAGACATGGACGCAGAGCCCACCACCAGCGCTATGCCGATGACAGAGTGGCTGTGGAAGCCATCCGCATAGGTCATCATCACGATCCCAGCGATGGCGAGGATGGCGGCCACAATCTGGACAGAAGAAAGAAGACAGCGGTGAGGGTAGTGGTGGGGAATCCGATGGGCCGCTGGAGGGTGAATGCGGTAGAAAAGCTCATGAGAGTTCAGTAATGGGACGGAAGAGTGGGGTCTCCTTTCCAGGTCTCTGGAGAACGAGCGAAATTTCCGTTCTTGCTCAGTAAAGCTTGGTGCGACCGAAGAACCCGGAATGGCTGTTAGGAAGGAGACATGCTCATCCCGTGGTGGCCCGTCACTGGGAGCCTTGGGAACCGCAGGGGAGGCGGCCGTAACGCCAACAGCAGGTGGTTTGGCCATGACAGGGGTGGTAGACAGCACCTGGAAGTCACCTCGGTTCCTTCCCAACCTTCTGAAAGCACCTCATGGGATCTTGCTTTTACGTACTTTGTATCTCAACAGAGAGAGGGCGCAGATCATGACCCCATTTAACATGCCAGCAGTAGGGTCTTCTGATAGAGTGAGTGTCATATGACAAAGGGCAACAGTGTCCCCACCCTGGGAGGGCAGCTCCTTTTCTTAGCTGCTGCAGGGCCATCCCCCCCGCCCCCCGCCGACCCCCCCCAATCCTGTCATTATCCGGATATAGACTTCCTGGGTGGAATGGCCCTTCCAGGGAGACGTACACATTCCTGCCACTGCGCCCAATGAAACTGTCGGATTACCCAGGAGACCGACTCCGTGGGATGACATTTCGCAAAGAAGAAATGCATCAGCGCGGCGAACAAGGACAAGTTTGGACCCGAGGCGGTCAGGGAGCTACCGAAATGTTGCTGGTGCCGAGCGGGGGTGCTGTAGGCAAAACACGGGGAGGCCAGAACAAATGTGCGCGGTACAAGTTTCCGCTACTGGGTTTGCTGGGAGCTTTCTCTCTCTTAACGGATCAAAGTTGACCTCAGCTGCCTACAACAATATCAGTCGCCACTTACTAACTCGGGGGTCACGGGCTAAGTGTTCTCTATGTATTTTCCCGCTTTATCCTCAAAACAGGTAGATACGATCATTCGTTTCATTTTGTAAACATGAAAGCTTTGGCTCAGGGAGGCTACGTAACTCGCCCAAAGTCACAGCGCTGGTGTGTGGCTGAGCGGGGACGCCAAATTTCAGGTCTGTCTGGTTGCAAAGTCACTGTTTATCTCAACAGGAAAGGCTGGCTCACGTCACATGCTACCGCCAACCACCCTGTCTGGGGTTGGAACTGTGGTTTCCTTCGCGGCTTAAACATACAAATTTCAGGTTAGTGCAAGGTGCTGCGGTTGAGCGTCACGCAGCCTGAGTTACAAACTTCTGGTAGGTTCCTCACACAGTACTTCCGGGTCATGATAAATCTGCCCGGAGAACACAGAGGCTCTCGAGAGAGCAGGTGATGGTCATCTGCTAGAGAAGTGCCAGGCCCGTGTCTGCCTACTTGTCCTTTCTGGGTTAGTGACTCGCTGTTAGGCAGATGCTTCATCCCGCATCACACACGGCATCTATTTCATACTCAGATGCTACCCATACTGTGTGCGACTGCTCACGTAGGGAAAGAAACAGAGACCGTGAGACAGTAAGGGGGTTTTCTTCCCCCCTCCAGAAGAAGAGAGGGGCAAGCGATAAGGCCGGCAGGGAAAGAGGGCGGCTTCTGGTCCAGGGGACGCACACAGCGCAAAGATGCCGCTTGGAACAGTTTAACCTGGCTGGGCACCGGAGGTCCGCAGAAGAGAAAAATAACTAGAAAAAAAGGAGGGAAGAAAACAGCTGCGTTTCAGACGATTTGGTGCAGCCCCAACGGCATGAAAGAGTGGAGGGAAGGGGTTGGAGGGGTAAGAGTGAGAACCTTCCAGTCAGCAGTCGGGAGCCCGGGCCCCGAGATTTCATTCTGACAGGTGGCACCGGGGGACTGTGGTTCCCCCCCCGCCCCCCCCACCTCACTGGCTCAGACCTCTAGTTCTCCTCTTCGGAGTCCTGGCCACAGGTCACAGGGGACTCCTGTGAGCTCCACTGTGAGGCCCCCACTCTCCCAGCACCAGCAGCCCTGATGGGACCCCTAGCCCTGAGCCTGGGGCACCCCCACGGTGCTGGAGCTAAGCTCACTCTTAACGCCCCCCGAACAGCAGGGCAGAGCTGAAACACCCTATGGATTTGGTGGGGGGGGTGGGCGGGACCTGGAAGTCCTCCCTCAAGCCTGACGTTTTCTTTCAAGATCCCAGTTCTATCTTTAAAAAAATACGTGCAGGGGCGCCTGGCTGGCTCAGTCCGTTAAGCATCCGACTTCAGCTGAGGTGATGATCTCTCGGTTCGTGGGTTCGAGCCCCGCGTCGGGCTCTGTGCTGACAGCTCAGATTCTGTGTCTCCCTCTTTCTCTGCCCCTCCCCCCGCTTGCGCTCTTATCACTATCCAGCAAGGCCAGACATGCCTGTCCTGTGGTTTCACATGTCCCTTGTCTAGATCGGGGTGTCCCTGAGGGAGAATGCGGGGTTTGAGGAGGAAATAAAGAAAAGTAGACAGCCGAATTTCCCCCGGCCCTCCTTTCTCCCACCTTCCACCACCCCCTCCAGGTAGCCCACTGACCTGTCCCAAAACGGGGACTTGGGGCTTCAGACTGGTGGCTGACAGAGGCCCTAAGACCAAGAAGGGTGAGATCACCATCTCTTCTCCAGCTGGAGGGGAGGAGAGTTAGACACAGGAGACTCCGAGGCCAGTGTGGTGCCAATTACCCTTTTAGTGGTGGCCTCGCCTCGCGTGGTGACCCCACCAGAGCCTGCCTGGCCCCGGGGGCTTTGGATTCAGAGCTCCAGCAACTCAGTGATGCGCCCTGCGTCCCCTGTGGCCACACTACCCCATCTCCAATGTCAGGCTGAGCGGAAGGAGGTGAAGCCCTCGAACATCCAGGAGGAAAGGTGGGTGCAGCTGCAGCACCACAGTCGGGCCCCCTCTCAGACGGGCTCTGCCCTCTACTCTGCCCAGACCGCGATGGGCCGCACGTCCTCTGCCTAACCAAGCCCCGGGTGCTGCACTGTGGATGTCGACAGTTGGGGGCAATTTTGAGAAATGGAAAGGACGCGTTTTAAATATACTTCCCCTAACACTTCCCCTCCCAGCTCCTGGCTGCTCTTCCCCACTCAGAAGAGTGGAACAGGAAGGGGCTGGCTGTGAGCCCTCCAGTGACCCCCCCCCACCTCCCCCGCCGTGCGCTGTGTCCCAGCTCCCCCCAGCTGTGCTCAGGTGGCAGGGGGCAGCCTCCCAAACAGAAGGCAGTCGAGATTGGAAGTGGAGCTACCACTCAGGGATGGCCCCTCGGGCGACACCAAGAAAGCACTGTCATTATTGAAAACATCAGCTGGAATCTGAGATGGGAACTGGTCTGGGAAAAAGCACGGATCCCCGGGAATGTGCTGCTAGGCTTTGGGGGCCCACGGGAATGATCTCTCAGGTGGCTGTCTTGCTTCTGCCCCAGTCCCTCCTGGCTATTGGGGGCTGTTATGAACAGATGCCCAGGAAGCAGAAGATCCCATCATCTTCCGTTTCCACCGAGATGGGGGTCTCACCCAGACAAGGCTTCTTTATCCAGCTGCTGAGCACAGCTGGGAGGGCTTTGGCTTTAGCAGAGGCCTTCCTCGTGCCCCAAGTTCTACCTGCTTTCGTTCAGCCGCTGCTTTTGCTACACAAAACTGCCTCCCTAGACATCTGTCGGCTTCCGGGACTGTCACCAGAAGAATGGAGCTGATCCAACAAACCCCTCCAACTGAGAAGGAGTGATCAAAATAACAACACTGAGAAAGGTAACAGTTACTGGATATTATGTGCCGAGCGCACATCACCGTATTTTATTCTCACAACTGTCCTGTAAAATAAGTAACAAAGGCTCAGAGACGTTAAGTAACTTGCTCAAGGCCCAACAGCTTGTAAGAGTGGAATCAAAATCCAAAGCCTAGTCGTTTGACTCTAGACTGGAACATCTCCCTATTGCATCAGAAACCCTGAATCTGGAGAGCCGGGGGGACGTACAGAAAGCCCATCTAAGCACAGGGTGAAAGGGGACACAATGGCCAACGTGGGCTGCTTTCCACAGTCCCCTCTGATGCCTTAAGTGGCCGGGATCTCTCCAGCATGAGAAGATATGTTTGCTTCTTCTTGGCCAGACCATGTGACCTGGACCAGTTGACGTTTTCCAGGAACCACAGCCCTTGTGATGTAACTGTCGTAATAACGCAGATCCTCTGGGCGGGCTGTTCCCACAAACATAAGGTTGGTGCTCCTTTGTCTTAACGTCTGTGAGATTCTCCAGCTCATATGCTCAGCCCCCAGGATGGGGAACACTGTCAGTTTCCTCCAATGTCTGGAAATTTTGTGCTTGGATAACCCAGCAGTCTGAGGGAAATCTAAAAGAACCCTTGCACCAGTTAGATATTATCTTGGACCTAGGTTTCCCATCTGTTATCAAGGGGGAGATTTCCCATCACTCTGGCCGCTGCTGGGGTCTCACAGATTTTGCTAGCTCTCTGAATTCTTAAAGATGCGAAGAGGGGAATACACCATGACTTGGAGTGGGAAGCTCTTGGATGGGGGAGGGGGGGTCACATGCTTCTCAGAGGATTAATGCTTATTAGAGAGACCCATAGCTACACAGCACTTCACAGGTTACAAAATTTCATCGCCAGTACCAGCTTCTGGGACCTTCTTTTCAGTGCTGGCCTAGTGATGGCTTCAACACAAAATTTTGTTCAGTATATAGTGGTCAGCGCAGACCAAACTGACCAAGTGGCCAGGATGGGTAGACAGGATCATAGTTCAAGGGATGTCATGGGAGAAAACCCTCCTATCCATGAATAGCAACAAAGGAAAGATCTGGGTGTGTCACATCGTTCTCTACGGGTCTAGGAGGGTTTCGAGTATTTTCCAGCCTACTTCTCTTAACCTCAAAAAAAAAAAAAAAAAAAATCCAGCTTCGGTGCAGAATTCATCTTGAAGTTTCTCTTCCCGATTAACAGAGTCTCATTTGGAATTTGCTTTGGACATGAGAATCATGCCGAAGAGTTTCCCGAATTCCCTTGGCATGTGGCAGCCAAATGAAGTCACAATGGGCTCCAGGCCATCGGAGTCTGCAGAGTCCAGGCAGGCGGGCTGTTGGACAGATTACCGCTGGAAGCACCTGTGCTTTTTGTGGCGAAGTATTAGATCGTGTATTTGCTGAAAGCTTTTCTGGGTGGTAGCAGTGAGCGAGTTTTAATTCCAAAATTAACACTGAGACTCAAAACAAAATTTCCCCCTACTGCAAGCTAAAAATACTACCCAGCAGTTGACTCATGTCCCCACTGCTGTTTGAGTAACTAGGTGGGTGTGAATCCTCCATCAGGGTGATGTCATTGTCCTCAGGACAATGAGCAAAGGATACAAGGGGAGGGCCTGGAGTGGAGCCTGCCCCTTGCCGGATGCCTGTGTGGTTCACGGTCACAGAGCTGCCCATCAACAGGGCTCTCAGCTGCATGGCCGGCCCACGTGGCCCGACGGGCAGGAAGGAGTAAGCGATGTGCCCCGTCGACAAGAGGACGGGCTGTGTGGCCAAATCCCCTTTTGTCCTTGTTTGTGGCAAGGAGGTGATGGGGCAGGATCAGCTCCTGGCCACCAAAGGGAGGCGAGCAGAAGCCACCAGGACTCTGTCAACTGAACTGTCACCTTGTGCTTTCATTCAGGGTGAGTCCCTTGCTATTACAGCTGACAGCTGACAACGCAGCGATCATATTTCACACAACTGTTAGGAAATTTGACTGGCTGAGGTTGACCAGATTTTGACAGAATTTACGAAGTCTCGGATCTCACAACAAGAAGTAATTCACAGGATAGAATTTCCCTCTCCCTTCGCCTGGGGTGTGAAGGAAATGAAACCGGCCCTCCACAGTCTGGATTTAGCCTAAGTGCATCCGGCCCACTTTGGCTTGTACACACGGTCCAGACAAAGGGTCTACCAAGACTGCGCGCATATGTGGATGCGGAAGGATCCTCAGGCTTTCAGATGCGTCCTAAGCAAAGAGCGATAGGGTTAGCAGAGAGCTCCAGGCTGCAGGGCACTGCTGCCCAGGAGAGAGAGAGAAAGCACGCAGAGAGGAAATGCATCACCATCCCCAGGTTGGGTCCCCGACTGGCACACACTTTGGGGAATGCTTGCTGAAATGCTTGAAATGAACGGTGCTTTAATGAATGCTGGTCTAGTATGGTTTGCAAGCAAGAGAGTTTGCAAGGCGCACCAAGAACCAGGCCCTCTGCCGGGGCTCCTTTTCTGCTGCAAATCAGAAGGGAAGTGGTCAGCAGTTTATGCTTATGATGCAGCACATGGAGGTAAGCAAGCCAATGGGCAGGTTTTGGTTGACATGACCAAGTGAGGGAGGAAGACAGAGAATAAGGAACTTACCCTCACTCCCATGAACCTGTCCCTGAGAACGATCCATGAGAGCAAGAACACAAAAGCTTTGTTGCAGCAGAATAAGACGGAGACATCCGTAGTGTTTATTTTCTTTATTGCATGTAAGTACAGGTAGTTTGTGAGTGTCCAAAGAACACCAAAGGGTGCTGCCTTGGTAAAAAACACCTTCAAAGTCAAGCCATTGTCTCCAAAAAATCGACAGCATTCCCTAAAACAAGGAAAGAGAGGCAGTGTTATTATATTCTTGGGTTGAGACAGATCATTTTTTCCCCTATACCCATTTTTAAAGCAGATGAGGAAGGGGTGGGGTTGCTTATTATTATGTTTTTTGGAACATCTATTAAATAGCTCTTCAACCTATTGCTTTAGTCCATTGAAGAAAATGTCCCACGACAGTCTGACATCATAGATGATTATTCCTTCTGCTTATGCTAAGTTTGGAACTGATGGTTCTAGACAGAAGGTAGTGGAGTGTTGGGCTTATCTGATCTGAAGAAGGCCCAGTTCCATGGCGACTGACTGAGGAATTCTTTTACCTGCTTGTTAAGAGAAGGAAGTCACTAGATCTTTTTCGGGGGGGCGGGGGTGGGGGGGTGGGAAGAATACTCGAAGAGAACTCACTAAAACATATTTTTTTTTTTAATTTTTTTTTCAACGTTTTTTATTTATTTTTGGGACAGAGAGAGACAAAGCATGAACGGGGGAGGGGCAGAGAGAGAGGGAGACACAGAATCGGAAACAGGCTCCAGGCTCCGAGCCATCAGCCCAGAGCCCGACGCGGGGCTCGAACTCCCGGACCGCGAGATCGTGACCTGGCTGAAGTCGGACGCTTAACCGACTGCGCCACCCAGGCGCCCCAACTAAAACATATTTTTAAAAAAGTTTGCCTCCAGCTGGAATTGTCTCTGGTCAGCCAGAGGCAGTCCTTTCTTGGGTGCCTCTAATACATTTTGGCTATGATACAACTAGTGTTAACTATCTGCATTTTCTCTATGAGGCCTTTTTTAGGGTCTGTCCTTCAGCCATGTGGAAGTTCATGTCTCCATGCCACCTAAGAAACTAGCACAGATTCAAGAGCTCAGCATCGGAACAGAGAGGGAGGTGAGGAACCACCTATAGAAGGAGGTTTTTGAATGCTCTTCTGGATTCCAGGGGAAAGGACCATGAGTGTATGGAAAACCATGTCAGAAAAACAAAGCTAACCTTCCACACGCAGAAGAAGACAGCAGAGGAGGCCGTGGGGTAGATGGAGAGGACATCTACCCCCTGAGAGGGGCTTGGTCTGCAGACAGCCTGCTATTGCCAGGACCGCCTGGGAGCCAAGGTCATTGCTCTGCTGCCCTGAGAGCCAGGCAAGGGGATGGGTGGGCAAGGAGCCTGGATCCCATGGCCGTCAGCGCCCAGGCTCACAGACTGTGCCCAGTGCAGCTGATGCATGAGCGAGTGAGGACAGGAGTGAGAGAAAAGAAATAACTAGAATAAGCGAAATACCCCAGCGTGGGGGAAGAGGGGGATAGCTGTAGTCTATGCCACTTAAATTTAAAATGCAGCAGGAGAGGAGAAAAATTAAGAGCACGCATCAAAGGGGATTTGGCATGATTTTTATTTTAATTTGTTCTTATCATTAATCCAAAATGCAATCCGCCTTCGCTCATGACTTGACTGTGGTATCGCCACAGAAGAGACAGGGAAACGCATGCTCTTTCACTGAACTCAGGGGCCTCTGTTGCTTGTAAACCACCACCAGGGGAATGCGTCCGAATTTCTAAAGTTACCATGAAACCAATTCGACTGAATTGATTCCAGTGCGGCTTTATACAGACGAAGCTCTCATCTGATAGGTTGATGTTTCTGCTGCTGCATGATCTTCATACAATATTTCAGTGGAATTTTTCTAGGGGGTTTTCTTGAGTCCCTGTGCATGGAACAGTCTTCTTTCCTTCAGGGGTGATGACGAGGGATGGCTTCCTTCAAGTTTGCGTTTGACAGTAGCCATAAAGTGGTGTCAGTCCTTTCAGCATGATCAATAGGAAATACAAATTAAAAAAATTTTTTTAATGTTTATTTATTTTTGATACAGAGAGAGGGAGAGACAATGCGAGTGGGGGAGAGGCAGAGAGAGAGGGAGACATAGAATCCGAAGCAGGCTCCAGGCTCTGAGCTGTCAGCACAGAGCCCAACACAGGGCTCAAGCCCACAGACCATAGATCATGACCTAAGCCAAAGTCGGATGCTTAACCGACTAAGCCACCCAGGAGCCCCAGGAAGTACAAATTTTAACTCTACTTAGAGGTTACCCTTCTTAAGGGAGCACAATGAAAGTAGGATTTCTAAGTTTCCCTGACTCACTAGTATAAAAAATGATTCATGCTGTGGCAGGGGCCATCCGAAGTCAGTTGGACACGTTATGTCCTCTCTAGGTTCTAAGGAGACCAAGATGATTGGCCCTGAGCCAGTGAAACTTGTGCTGTTTTATAGTTAGAGTTGGGGGAGAATGTCCTTGGAGAGAGAAGAGAAGAAATTATATCAATGAAACAAGAACAAATGGCTATAAAAAAGGAGACAATCTTGGAAATTAAATAAAGGATAGCTAAACTAAAAAGATTAAATAGAAGAATTGCACATAAAGCCAAGATAATCTCTCATGAGAGAAGGAAAGAGAAAGAATCTATGTGTGAGTCTTCCAAAGTGTGATGGTTGTAGAAGCGGTGGGGAAGGGGGATCCATCCTGGAGATGGAAAAGGCAAGATTTCTGAGCCCAGTAGAGTTATTTTGGCCCTTTGTGGACTGATGGCTGGGGAAGTACAGCTAAGATGGGCAGATCTGGGTTCTAAGGAGACCAAGATGATTGGCCCTGAGCCAGTGAAACTTGTGCTGTTTTAAGACTAAAGGCTGTGCACTAATCTATGTCAGGTATATATACCTTGATTGCAAGGGGACTCAAGAGAGATGATGAGCACAAATTCTTTTCTTCCAGATATCTCTTCTTGGTACACAAAGAATAGAGTATAGTAGAGACTCTTGACTTGTTTTTGCTTAAATGATATGACAGTTGAATGCCCTTCTTTCTTTGGCAGACCAAGTACTCAAGGCTGGCAGGGTATTCTCCAGCAAGCTCAAACCCTTTGGTTTCTACCAACTGAGTCATGTGTTAGCAGAGATTTAGATGTTGTTTGTTTCCAATCCTGCTTGTTCTTGGTTATTTCAACTGCATAATTTATTAGATATTTCCTAAACCAACGAAATATAGTGAAAAAAGAAAGTTGTGTTTTCTCTATGAAATCTAAGTAGAGAGTTTCATGGGAAAGTCAATAAAAGTCACTAAAACATTGTTCTTGAATAACCCAACTAGGACAGCCTGACTCAGTGGAATTAGGATGGCCATTTTTTTTTTTAAACCAATAAGCACTTATTTATCACTTGTTGTAATCACAATTCTAGACAAGGCACTCTGGCTGATAAAGAACAAGTAAACAGTGCTTCCTTGGTCTTGAGAATATTAGAGTGCGATCAGGGAGAGAAAACTGATTTCCTCAACAGCAAGAAATGCAAATTTAATCACGTATTAGATGGTGTGGAATATAACAGTGCCATAGAATTCATGTTTCAGGAAGAGATTTGAACTGATTGGACAAGGCCTCACACAAGATACGGATTTTGACCTGAACATTCAAGGATAGGTAGGATTTATAGTTAGAGTTGCGGGAGAATGTCCCTGGAGAGAGAAGAGAAGAAATTACATCAATGAAACAAGAACAAATGGCTATAAAAAAGGAGACAATCTCGGAAATTAAATAAAGGATAGCTAAACTAAAAAGATTAAATAGAAGAATTGCACATAAAGCCAAGATAATCTCTCATGAGAGAGGAAAGAGAAAGAGAGAGAAGGAGGAGGAGGAGAAGGAGGAGGAAGAAGAAGGTAACATTAGAAGGTCAAGCCAGGAGGTCCAATATTAAACTAAAAGAAACTCTAGACTAAAGGGAAAATGGAAAAAATGAAGTGGAGAAAATTACAAAAGAAATAATGCAAGAAATGTTTTTAGAAATGTAGGATATGAATCTTCATAACAAAAGGGCCTACCAAGTACCAAGAAAACTGGCTGAAGGAAGAACCAAAACAAAGCACATATTTGTGACATGAAGGGATAAAGAGAAAATGTAAAAGCTCTCAAGAGAAATAAAACCAAATAGGTCCAAGGGGTAGCAAATTGTAATAGCATCTGATACCTCAAAAACCAAAATGGAAGCTATACAATAATGACTTTAACATTTTTCAAGGGCAATGTTTTTTGGGAGCCAAAATTCTGTTACCAGCCAACCATCAATTAAATGGCACAGTAGGATAAAGACATTTTCAGTTATACAGTACTCAAAAACATAGTCTCCCTTACTATTAGAGGACAGGCTGCACCAACACAAGGGTATAAACCAAGAAAGAAGATATGGCAGCAGGAGGCATGGCTCCAACACAGGCAAGAGTGAAAGCTAGTCCCAGGAGGAGGCTCCACGGCAGATCACGTGGGGCTCTGGAAATGGAATCTCCAGGGAAGTCTTCTGATCAAACCAGCACAGGGAATATATTGGCAGGTTTTTGAGATGGCAGGAGATTTAGGAAAAAATATCAATCATTACTGGAAATCAGGGTAAATGAGACAAAAGAGGCAAATGTTTCTGGCAGGAGAAATGACAAGTTGTTCATAAAAGGAGACAGTCGCTGGGCACTATTTGCATGCTTATAATAATGAAAACACTATTAACCAAATGTTGAGGTAGCATTATGTTGACGGGAACAGAATCAGGGCAAGTGGGTATAGGAGGGGTCAGAAATCAATAGATGTCTACATGGGAGAAACACGGAGATAAGAATTTTACATAAATTGGCATAAATAACACAAGAATTGGGAGTGGCTGAGAGTGAGGAGGTATGGACAGGGGCTGCAATTTTTTAAAAATAATTATTTTACTACCATTTGCTTTCTCAAAATATGTACATGTATTAAACTGCTAAAAATAAAAAACATTATTTAAAAACACGCAAGAGAGGTCAAGGTCGCTGTGGCTGAAGTTGAAATGTGAGTGCTCTCAGACAGTTCTGCGGAGTGCAGTTTGAAAACCGTAATTGCAGAGAAACCCTGCAAGGTACAGATAAAAATGCTGTGGCCCAGACAGATTAAATGATGTATTCAAGTTCAGTCAGTGGTGGAGCCAGACCCGCAGCCTGTGCTCACTCCCCAGTGAACACTCTCAATGGTCCCCCTTTCTTTTGGATCCTGTCACCATTTAGATAGGCCTAAGCCTCACCAACCTTAAAATATAACCCCCAAAGCAAAAGCAAGCATCCTATCAGCCCCCCGTCCTCCCTCATCCCCTCTTTCAGAGCCAAGATTTTTCAGAATGGTTGTCTGCACTCAAGTCCCCCACACCCACCTCTCTCACTCTTCCGTTTACAAACCCAGCATCAGCTCCCACCACTCACCCAAACCCTTGGCCTGATAACTAATGAGCTCTGCACTGCTACATCCAACAGGTACCTTCGGATGTTCCTCTTTCTCTTGGAAGCCTCTGACGTTGTTGACTATTCCTCCTTGAAGCACCTTTCTTGACTTCCAACTCCGCACACTCCTCTTGGTGTCCTTGAACCTCTCCGCCCACTTCCAAAGCTTCCTCTGAAAGACTTCTTCAGTATTTTCCTAGATTTCTCTTCTACTATCTCCTCTTTTTGTCCTGCAGTCACTGAGCAACCTCATCTACTGTTCTAGTTTCAAAGCCCAGCTGGTGATCTCTAGTTAAGACACTTCTACTGGATACCATCTGCATGGTGGACATCCCAGACACCTCAAATCTGGCCTTCTCAAATGGATGTGATATCTTCCCCCTCAACCTTCAACCACGGCATGGTACCATGATTCATATTTCTACCCAGGCTACATATACTTGGGAATCATTTTTAAAAATGTCCCCCCTTCTTCACATCTAATTCATTCACCAAGACCTATAGATTATTTCTCCTAAATATCTCATTCCCATGGCCACTGCCCTGGCCCATGCGTCTTCCCCTCTCACTTGGACCACTGCTGCCACAGCTAACTGAGCTTCTGTCTCCACTGTTGTCTCTTCTCCAATCCATTCCATTCTCCATGCTACAGCCAGAGAGGTCCTCCTCTCACCTCGCTTTCTCTTAGGATAATGGCCAAGCTTCCCTACAAGGCTTGTCAAGTCCTTCCTGACCTGGCCTTATTCCATCCATTAACTTGCCCATCACTACTTCCCCACCCATACTCTGAACTTCACTCACCTTGAACTCACTTCAGTTCTCTGAATTCATGTTTTTTCTTTCTCTGCTCTAGGTCTCAACCCATTCTCCATTTCCTTTTACTGAAACACTCTTACTTTCCCCCTCTTTCTTTGTTGATTTCTTCCCATCCACTGGGTACCAGTTCACATACCCCTTCAGTGAAGTGTGCCTGGTATGTGCTCCCCAAATGCCATATACTCCTTATCACACATACAGTACCCTCCGTTGTAACTGTACTTTACTGTAACCATTTATTTCATCTGACTTCTTCATTAAAAAATAAGCTCCTTGTAGTCATTATATTTTTGCTTCATCTTATATCCTCATAGCCTAAGACATAATCTCTATCTCTATCTACATACACGCCATTAGTCTTAGAAATCCAAGGGATCCTTTAAAAATACGGATTACCTGGGGGTTCCTGGGTGGCTCAGTCACTTGAGCATCCAGCTCTGAATTTCAGCTTGGGTCATGGTTTGTGAGATCAAGCCCCATGTCATTGTTGGGCTCTGTGCTGAATGGTATGGAGCCCGCTTGGGATTCTCTCGTTCCCTTTCTCTTTGCCCCTCCCCTGCTCATGCTGTCTCTGTCTCAGAAAAAATAAATATAAAAAATAAATATATAAAAAAAAAGATTGCTTGGATTCAACCCTAGATATACTTGATCAAATCGTCTAGTAAGGAGCCTAGAATCCTATAGAGAATGGTGCTGTTTACAGAAAGGGTACATTCTTGACAACATTCCATGGTTCAAAACTTACAAATCTTGATTCGTTTTTCCCACAGTATACTGTATTTCTGTTTGCCAGCGAATGTTAACACTGCCACCTGGCATTTATAGTTCCCTTGGCCTCCCAGAGCTGATATTGTGATTCTTATTTAACATTTAAGCTCTCAAGAGAGTCACATTATTTGAAATTTTATGCATAAATGAATCATTAGTCATACTTACATTTTGTTATTGCAAATTTGCATTAAAATGTGACTGCTCTGTATTTTTTTAAAATTCCCAAACGATTCTCATGTGCAGCTAAGTTTGGATTCAAAAGTTCTCTGTTTTCTTGCTTTCAAAAATGTTTTTAATTGTGGTAAAATCCACATAACATTTACGATTTTAAGCACTGTTTAGTGTAGTTCAATAGTGTTAAGTACATTCATATTGTATAATCAATCTCCGGCACTCTTTTCATCTTGCAAAACTGAAACCCTGCACTCATTAACAACTCCCCATTCTTCCCTCCCCATAACTGCTGGCAAACAGCATTCTACTTTCTGCCTCTGTAAATTCTGACTACTCTAGGACCTCATATAAGTGTGACAATATGGTATTTGTATTTTTGTGCCTGGCTTATTTAACTCAGTATAATGTCCTCAAGGTTCATCTATGTTGTGTCATGTGGAAGAATTTCTTTCCTTTTTAAGGCTGAATAATATACCATTGTATGGATATACCAACATTGTGTTTACCCATTTATTCATTGATGGACGCTTAGGTTGTGTCACCTCTTGACTATTGTCAAGACTATCAAAAAAAATATAAATAAATAAATAAATAAATAAATAAATAAATAAATAAATATAATAAAAAAAAATTAAAAAAAAAATAGGGGCGCCTGGGTGGCGCAGTCGGTTAAGCGTCGGACTTCAGCCAGGTCACGATCTCGCGGTCCGTGAGTTCGAGCCCCGCGTCAGGCTCTGGGCTGATGGCTCAGAGCCTGGAGCCTGTTTCCGATTCTGTGTCTCCCTCTCTCTCTGCCCCTCCCCCGTTCATGCTCTGTCTCTCTCTGTCCCAAAAATAAATAAACGTTGAAAAAAAAAATTAAAAAGAAAAGACTATCATCTAAGACTATTGACTATAATTATTGTGAATAATGCTGTCATGAACATGAGTGTACAGATATCTCTTTGAGATCCTGATTTCAATTCTTTTGTATATATACCCTGAAGAAGAACTTCTCGATCACGTGGTAATTCTACTTTCAATTTTTTGAGGAATGGCCATAGTGTTTTGCATAGTGGCCACACGATTTTATATTCCACCAAAAGTGCACAAGGGTTCCAATTTCTCCACATCCTTATCAACACATATTTTTTTTTAATTTTAATGTTTATTGTAGCGATTGTATGGATGTAAGGTGGTATCTCGTGGTTTTGATTTCCTTCATGATTTCCCTCACAATTAATGATCTGGAGCATCTTTTCATGAGATTGTTGGCTATTTGTATATCATCTTTGGAGAAATGTCTGTTCAAGTTCTTTGTCTATTTTTAATTGTTGGTTTTTGTTGTTGTTGAGTTGTAGGAGTTCTTTATATATTCTGGATATTAACCCCTTATCAGATATATGATTTGCAAATGTTTTCTCCCATACCATTTCACTCTGTTATGTCCTTTACTGTGCAAAAGTTTTTAATTTTAATATAATCCAATTTATTTTTACTTTTGTTGCCTATGCTTTTGGTGTCATATCCAAGAAATCGTTGCCAAACACAATTTATAAACTTTTGTCCTTATGTTTTAAGAGTTTTATAGTATTAGCTCTTACATTTAGATATTTGATCCATTTTGAGTTAATTTTTGTGTATCATGTAAAATTAGCATCCAACTTTATTCTTTTGCATTTGAATACCCAGCTTTCCTAGCACTATTTGTTGAAAAGACTGTCCTTTCCCATTGAATGATCTTAGTATTCTTGTCAAAAATCATTAACCATGTATGTCAGGGTTTATTTCTGGGTTCTCTATTCTATTTCATTGGTCTATAAATCTGCCTTTATTCCAGTATCACACTTCTTGTCAGTTTTGATTACTATAGCTTTATAATGTTTTGAAATCAAGAAATGTGAAACCTCAAACTTTATTCTTTTCTTTCAACATTATTCTGGCTATTTTGCATTCCTTGAGATTCTATATTAATTTTAGGATGGATTATTCTATTTCTGAAAAAAAATGCTCTTGGAATTTCGGTAGGGATTACTTTAAACCTGTAGATTGCTTTGGGTAGTACTGATATCTATCAATATTAAGTCTTTCAATCAATGAACAAACACTAAATGATGGGTGATGTCTTTTCACCCATTTTGTGTCTTAATTTCTTTTAGGAACATTTTGTAGTTTTCCATAGACACCTTTCACTTCCTGGGTTGTTTGCTTCTAAGTAATTTATCCTTTTTGATGGTATTATAAATGTAACTGTTTTATTCTCTTTCTTTTTCAGAAAAAAATTTAAAAAATGAAATACAACATGTATTTCTTTAAGTGCACAAAGATTAAAGTATACAGTCTGATTAATTTTTATAAAGAAAAATTATACACATAACACCATCTCTATCAAGATATAGAATATACCAGCACCCTAGAATCTTCCCCTGTGGCCTCTCTTAGTCATTTCCTGCCCTCTAAATATAATCATTATGGAGAGTTCTGTCACAATAGTTTACTTTTCCTTTATAAAGATAGAACCACACATTATATTTATTCTTTGGTGTCTGGTTTCTCTTACTCAGTATGATGTCTGAGAGATTTTAGTTGTAGGTAGCTGTAATTCAGTTGCTTTATAGTATCTACTTTATGAATTTACCACAATTTACTCATTCTTCAGTTGATAGACATTGAGTGGTTTTATGAATTTAGAGAGTATCCATTTATATTTTACCACATATTTGCTCTTCTTAAAGTTTATCATTCTTTTCTGAATTATACTTCCATCTGGATTGTTCCTTCTGCCTTAAGAGTCCCTTTAAGTATTTTTTTCTACTATTGGTCTGTTTGTATTAAAGTATCTTTATTTTGCTTTCACTATTTAAGGACATTTTCACTGGATTTAGGATTCTAGATTGACAGTCATATTATTTCTGCCCTTTGAAGAAATAATTCCATTGTCTTCCAGCTTTCAGTTTTTCTGTTGAGAAATCAATTGTCAGTTTGTTAATACGTCTTTTGATCTTTTGATAATAATCTCATTTTTCCTAGTTTCTTTAAAGATTTTGTATTTATTTTGGTTTTTAACAGATTTGCTATGACGATAATAGGTGCTGTCTTCTTTTATCCGTTTTTTTTTTTTTTTTTTTTTTTGGTTTCAGATTTATAAATCTTGACTCTGTGGCTTTATGTCTTTCATCAATTTTGGAGAATTCTTGGCCAATATACTCATACTTTTCCCTCTACTCCTGGTACTCCAATTATACACACGCCAGACCTATCCACTGTTCTCTTTATGTATTTTGTACTTCTTTTTGTATTTTCCATCCCCCCTTTTTTCAATCTTATTTGTAACTGACCTATTTTTCCATTTTACAGATTTCTCTTTTGTTGTGTCTAATCTGTTGTTAAACTCATGCACAGATCCTTGACTTCTGTTGTATTTTTCAGTTCTAGAATTTTCATTTGATTATTTTTCATAGATTTTTATTTCTCTGGTGAAATTTTTCATATGTTCAGCATTCCCTTGAACATATTAATCAGTTATTTTACGGTGTGCGTGTACCTGATACTCCAAAATCTAGAACATCTCTGAATCTGTTTCTAACGCCTATTTTATTTTTTTCTTAGGTTTTGGTCACCTGTCTCTTGGCAACCTGTATTATTTTTGATTGATGACAGACTACATATGGAAAATTTTAAGGCTGTGGACGATGCTTTCTTCTTCTAGTGTAGATTTAATTTCTTCTGGTATGAAGATCACCTTGGCTAATTGATGCTAGCCAATTTCCATTTTCCTCCCTTACTCTTAGGTCACAGCTCTTTTACTGGTCTCAGTTGAAAGTATCTCCTGCTTTGTGGGCTTGAACCCCAACTTTTCACTCCAGGACCATGAAACTACTGAAGTTTTTGACCCAGTGGCTGATTTTCTACTTGGTTCTAGCTACAAACATGCATATCTCAGGAATCAGATAATGCTTTGGGGGGATAATTGCACATGAAAGTCAGGTTCACTTCTGACCTCTTTTCTTTTTTCCTGGGATCCTGAATCAATCCCGACGCATGGCTACCTTGGCAGCCTTGAATTCCTAATTTTATATTCCTATCCCAATGACTGCTGTAAGCTCTATGCTGTTAATTTCTGTTTGGCTTCTATAATCCACTCTGTGAATTTTTCAAAAGGGAAAAGAACCAGAAAATGTAAGCTTCCCTTCATGTGTTCCCTTTTACTCTGAGATCTTGGTGCTTCAAGTCCTGGCTGTACAGGTTGTTCTCTATGCCTTCAAACAATTTTTTAAGGTATTTTTCCCAAGTTTTAGAATTCTTTATGCAGGAAGGATTGATATTTTGTTATAGAACTATCTCCCTTGTTAAGCTATTAACATTTAGAGGCTTTGAGGATGTTCTGAAATAGCCCTGGGTAGGTGATGATAAATTAGCCACACTGGTGTCAAACTGATGATTCTTGGGCCCACTCCAGAGATTTTGTTCCAGTAGGTTTGGAATGGGGAACAGGGATTTATATTTTTAAAAGATGCTTAGGAGATTCTGATGTACATCCAGATTTGGGAGGCAGTTCTCTAGATTGCTGTTTCTGAAAGTGTATCTGAGGAACATTATAACACCTGGTGCACTTATCATCCTGGTCTGAGCCACCATCATATCTCAGAAAGATTATCATCGCCATTTCTATTTTTGTTTCCCTCTTTTAAAATGTAAGTCAGATCATGCTATTCCTTTGCTCAGAAACTTCCACTGGCTTCCCATTTTATTCCGAGTAAAATATGTAAATTGGGAAGATTTGCCATGGTTCTCTCCCTCACCCCTTCAGGTCTCTGCTCAAATGTCAGAGAGGTCTTCCCAGACCCATAGTGAAATCACTATCTCAATCCCCCTTATTTCTTTATCACTTGGGTTCACACTCTCTGACATGCTATATGTCTACTTTAAAATTTTTAAGGGGCGCCTGGGTGGCGCAGTCGGTTAAGCGTCCGACTTCAGCCAGGTCACGATCTCGCGGTCCGTGAGTTTGAGCCCCGCGTCGGGCTCTGGGCTGATGGCTCAGAGCCTGGAGCCTGTTTCCGATTCTGTGTCTCCCTCTCTCTCTGCCCCTCCCCTGTTCATGCTCTGTCTCTCTCTGTCCCAAAAATAAATAAATGTTGAAAAAAAAATTAAAAAAAAAATTTTTTAAATTATTTTTGTAACTGTTCGTGTTTACAGAATGATTTGCAGTTCTTTTATTTTTTTATGAAATTTATTGTCAAATTGGTTTCCATACAACACCCAGTGCCCCTCCCAACAGGTGTCCTCCTCAATGCCCATCACCCACCCTCCTCTCCCTCCCACTCCCCATCAACCTTCAGTTTATTCTCAGTTTTTAATAGTCTCTTATGGTTTGGCTCTCTCCCTCTCTAACTTTTTGTTTTCTTCCCCTCCCCCATGGTCTTCTGTTAAGTTTCTCAGGATCCACATAAGAGTGAAAACATATGGTATCTGTCTTTCTCTTGTAATTTTATTTATTTTTGAGGTGGGGGAAGGGGCAGAGAAAGAGGAAGCCCCAGAATCGGAAGCAGGTTCCAGGCTCTGAGCTGTGAACACAGAGCCTGACGAGGGCTCAAACTCACAAACTGTGAGATGATGACCTGAGCTGAAGTCGGATGCTTAACTGACTGAGCCACCCAGGTGCACCTATGTTTCCATTTTTTTATTGTCTTTGTTCTTCCACCAAAATATGAGCACCATTAAGGCAGAAACTTTGTTTTATTTACTGCTGAGTTCCCAGTGCCTAGATCAATGCCTGGTGCATCATAAGCATTCTGTAAACATTTGTTGACAAAGAGAATCCTTGTTTCCACACCAGATGGCTGAATTAGAATTTGGGGGTATGAGGCCCAAAATACTCCCAATTCTCTAATGTAAGTCATATCCAGAAAATTAGTTTTAAAGGGGGAAAACACCTATAGATCTCCTCCATTCTTAGTTTTAAGTGTCATCCTATTCCTGGCTATGCCAGGAACATTGGTATTCTTAGAGAATTAATGTAAAGAAATGTGAAAATGGTTCTAAGCTCTCCGTGTGTGTATTTATGTGTGCGTTACTTTCTTGATGTATGTGTGTCCGTCTTGCTCATTGTATTAAAATATTTAAAATTAAGGCAGGGGTAAAAAAGACAATTTCCTGGAGGAAAACTTTATAGAAACAGCCATGGATTAAATGGCTTAAATGTGACATAGCTAATGCCACCTTTAAGCCAGGTGACTATAGATTATCAAAGATAGGACTCCTTAAATTGGAGTCCAGATAATTTAATATCTTGTCACTTCCAGGACCTGGTTATTTAATCCACTGAAAGATACTGTGAAAATTGGTGTTTTAGTTTCATTTCATGTTGCTTAAGAAAAGAAAATTCTAGAGTGATTTATTTCTGAAGAATAGGATTCCAACTACCAGTCATAAAGGTGGAAAGGGAAATATTCATTTTAATTGATTATGTCCAACTGTAGCCTCTGAAGGAAGTAGGTGGTGTGTGTGTCGGGGGGTAAGATTAGAGGGAATATCACTTCTGCAGATGCTAAGGCATTTCAAGCAACTCAATTCCAAGGTGAGAAACCAGACTCTAAACTTTGTACCTGTCCAAGAACTACCCTCACATATAAGCCATTAGGATAGTACTTGTTAACAGAAAACATGATAAATATCTCACATTCTAGAAGAAAAATGTGAGGCAAACACATTGGCTACATTTATATTCGCAGGAGTTGGAACAACCCAAGAAGTTTGGTGCAAACAGTGTAGATGGCTCTGGGAGATATACAGAGTCCCTGGGGCACACAGACTCATACATTTTGTAAGGACCTCCAGGTCAGAAACCAATTAATGCTGGTTTCTAAAGGGTCCACTGTTAAAACCATAGCACAGTGCCAGGGAAATGTGATTCAGTGCCAGGGCAGGAAGCTCAGGAGATAGATTAGAACCCTAGGGAACAAACCCAGTCTTGAGCATTAGATAGAAACACTATTGATTTTCTTCTGGATCTCTCTCTGTGTTGAGCAGCTCTGGCCTGCTTTTGTACCTACAGCCCAAATCTCTGTACTAAGTTCTTCCTGTCAGGCTCATTAAGAATAATTCCATCAGCCAATGTTTTTGACCCCCACCATCTCTGTCCATAGCTTGTAATAAAATATGCATTTAGTATATACTGGTGGTGATACAATATATTATTCAAGTTCAGGGACACACACATATATGGTAGGTGATCAAAAATATAATAGATTTATGTACAAAGATAGAAAAAGAGACTGAATAATGTATAAAATAAAAAATATAGTGGGGGCACCTGGGTGGCTCAGTCATTTAAGCATCCAACTCTTTTTTTTTTTTTTAATTTTTTTTTTTAACGTTTATTTTTATTTTTGGGACAGAGAGAGACAGAGCATGAACGGGGGAGGGGCAGAGAGAGAGGGAGACACAGAATCAGAAACAGGCTCCAGGCTCTGAGCCATCAGCCCAGAGCCTGATGCGGGGCTCGAACTCACGGACCGCGAGATCGTGACCTGGCTGAAGTCGGACGCTTAACCGACTGTGCCACCCAGGCGCCCCTTAAGCATCCAACTCTTGATTTCAACTCAGGTCATGATCTCATGGTTTGTGAGTTCAAACACCATGTTGGGCTCTGCACTGACAGTGTGGAGCCTGCTTGGGGGTTTCCCTCTCTCCTATTCTCTCTCTCTCTCAAAATAAATAAATAAACTTTATACACACACACACACACACACACATATGTGTGTATATATATATATGCCTATATATATATGCCTATATATATATGCCTATATATATATATATATATATATATATATACACACACACACACAATTAAACTAAATGACTAATTGGGGCTTCCCTTGAGTCACAAATACTAACCAAATTTGTTGAAAATAAAAATAATGATTGGAGATATTACCATAGCAAAATTAGAACCATAATCCCAGTTATACCTTTTTTCTCCTTCCTTTCGTAGGTCTTAAAGCATATGGTCAGTCGAGATAAAATGTCATTTAAATAAATTTTTTTAAGTTTATTTATTTATTTTGAGAGAGACAGAGAAAATGCGTGCACGAATAGGGGAGGGACAGGGAGAGAGGGAGAGAAAGAATCCTAAGCAGGCTCCACACTGTCAGCACAGAGCCTGATGCGGGACTCAAACTCACAAACCATGAGATTGTGGCCTGAGCCAAAATCAAGAGTTGGGCACTTAACTGACTGAGCCACCTTAAATATATTTGATATGCAAAAGACAGCTCACTGTGTGAGTTCTGGCTCAGAAGACATGAAAACGAATAAGTAAATGGAAGAATTAGAAGTTGGTAACTAATCAAAGAATTAAAAAAATCTAGGAAACCGTGATAAGGAAGAAATTAAAATAGGTTCTGAAAAATCAAAATAGTGAATCAACAGAGCAGTAGTTGGGGGTGGGCAGGGGGTAGGTGGGGACATAGAGATGCAGGAGAAATTCCCAAAGTATTACTCAGCAACAGGTTCAGATGATCTCTGAGAACCACAAGGGAAGGAAATTTGTCTTGAAACAGAACTGCATTTCTACCATAGCCTCCCAAGGAGACTTTGGGAAATGCCAGAATCCCTTGGCATGTGGTAGATGGGATGGACACACAGCCCTATGGACAGAGGCCAGCTTTCCTGTTACACTGGAAGAGGACCTGCTTCATAGGTCCTCTATGGTCCTTCATCAGCAGATGAACGAAAGACCACCTACTTTCGAGAACAGAGGCATCACAGAAAAAGGCGAGTGGGTTGGGCAAGCTTCTAAGAACAGAGAAGAAATCTGACACCTACTCACTCTGTGACCGAAAGGCAATATATGCTTACTGCTCATGGCCTCTTTACAAATTAGGTTGATCAAAATTTTAGAAAAAAAAGAAAAAAGATTTCATTTGGAATTCCTTAAAGCTGCCTCACCATGAAAGTACTTTAAGGGCAGTTCTTGAGCTAAGCCATGGTCATTCATTCAAAAATACAAACCATCAGGTCAGTGTATCCCTAAGAAAACATGGACAGGATCTCACTTTCTAGTCCATTGCCAACATTCACTTTCAACAAAAAGATTAATCCCAAACAGGTGCGTAGGTATCCACCCTATGAACGCATTTAAAGGTGATGTCTGCCATAGTTTTGCAACTATCACACAGGAGACAGGAAAGCAACGAGAGTGAAGCCCTGAGGAGGCTCCTGTTCATCTTCCAGAGCTTGGGTGTGTTGCCATTTTGTGGGAGTAGAGCACCCTCAAGGGAGGTTAGGAGTGTTCTAAATCAAAGATGTATCTTGTTCCCTAAGGTAGGACTTTTTGCCTAGAAGTTACTTCTTTTAGCCAAAATGAGGTTCGTGAGAGCAAAAAGCTCCTTCATCATTATAAAAAAGAAAAGCATTTGAGAAGAAGAAAAAAAGAGCTAATTAGGTTTGCAGCAAGGGGAGCCAAGCCCTCAAAACAGAAGAGTCTCTGACAAAGTCTGGAACCTCCTCAGAAATCCAGAAAAGGAGAGAAGATACAATCACAGAACAGAAAAACAGTTTTGAAACACTGACCTCACCCCCGGAACTGGAAAAACCAAAAGCAACCTAATCATGGGGGTTGAGGTCAGAGTTAAGGTAGATCAACAGTCTAATCCTAATAATTGTTTTGCTTCAGTTACCATTCTTAAACTTCTTCCATATGGTAAAAAAACCAACTTGGATTATAGAAGGATCCTAAAAATTAACTATGTCTCACTCCTAACTCCCAATCCCCAGTTCTCCTCAAAGTCAACCACCATAACAGGTTTGTGCCTTCTGGAAAGAGCCTATTCAGAGTCAAACATAAGTGGATACTTTTTTTTTTTTTTTGCCATACAGATATTTATATATAATTTAATTATATAGTAAACTGATAAGCTTATCTGCAGTGTGATTAAAGATGTAAAATAATTATTCATCTTTGATGGGCCCTAATTAAAGAATCATTATGAACGGATACAGGCATTGGGGGATGGCTTGTGCCCTATGGTGTGTGCCTACTCTATCTGGTAAAAAGGAAGGAGAGATCAAGGCAAATATTCAATTAAAAGAAAACCTAAGTTCAGGGCCAATAGGAGGCTGCCCTTTAATTTCAAGAAACAATCCAATTGGATTCTTTATCTCTACAATGGGCTTTTAAAAATATTAACTTTGTAGAACATTTTATTTGCTTTCTTAAAGCAATTTTTAAAAACATAAAACAATGTAAAAGAAAAATCTGAAAGGAGAAAAGAAGTCTCACTCATGATGAAATAATTTCAACCTAATTGTGATTTTGACATATTTCCTTCAGGTTTCTCCCCACACAGATGTTCTACCCACATGTAATCATTATGCACACTCAAGGCCATATCTTGCTTTTTTAACTGACAACATCTCATAAGAATGCTCCCTTGAGGTCACATGGTTTTCTACTTACTGGATTTGTTTTTGTGTAGAACTGGGGCTGGTGCCCTTCTGATTGATACCTGCATGGACATTCTGGCAATATTCTGCCTAGAGCTGGGGTAGTGAATATACTGTGATAGTCTTACTATTCCTCTACTATTACTCCAATTTATTGTAACAAAAAAGATGACAAATATCTTCATGCTTAAAGTTTTCTACAAATTTTCAAACTTTTCCTGAAGAATAACTGTATTTATAATAGAATGTTGGGGGAGGTTATAGATGACTCAAGTGTTCTTATGAAATTCACCACCAACTCACATGATTAGGGCACATCTGTATAATTAACTGTATTATAAAGAAAACAGGTGTCATGGTGAGAGTTAGGTTCCAGACCCCTAGGGTATACTTGGCTGTTCATTTTTCATTCAAGGAGTAGTTCCCAAGACTTCAGCACCTACTTCAGGATTTTACTGAAAATAGGTGGCAGAATGGCCAACAGCATAGCATATTTATATGGCCTGGGCATGTGATATCTTCATCTAGAGTATCAATAAGCAGATTGTAAGGTGGTAAGTTCAAGATATTCATTCCAGGGACACCTGGGTGGCTCAGTTGGTTAAGTGTCTGACTCTTGGTTTCAGCTCAGGTCATGATCTCATGATTTGTGAGTTCAAGCCCCACATCGGGCTCTGTGCTGACTTGTGGATGGAGCCTGCTTGGATTCTCTCTCTCTGCCCCTCCCCTGCGTGCACTCTCTCTCAAAATAAATAAATAAACTTAAAAAAAGAAATAGTCACTCCAACATTAGCAGGAAGGTTGGACTCTATGAAATTGAATGTTTTCAACTTTGAGATTCTGAGATTAGAAAATAAAACCTTTCAAACATGCAAATGTCAGAGTGGCATCCAGCTAGAAGTAGTGAACTGTTGGGTAAATGTTTATTTCCTCTTTTTTCCCCCTGCATTTGTTTAGAACTTTAAACTAACAGAAGCAGCAGAGACCAGTTACCAAAGTCATGAATTAGGCTTTTGTTTATTTTGTAATTTTAAGACATCTTTTGGGGAATTTTAAGTGGAATGGTTTTCCCATGTAAGTCACTGCTGATCATAAGTAAGTGAAAATGTGTTTGCATTTCCCATGAGTATGTTTCAGTGTTACATATCTTCCATTCTGTAGCAGATCCAGGCTTAGCCAAGCCAAAGTATCCTTGTATATTAGAATCAGGTTGTAAAGACTTGTCTAAGCAGTCAAAATGATTAACTTTCATAGCACAACTAGAAACAAAATACTGAGTAATTTTATCAGCTTGACTTCCTACAATTGTAGGTTTTCTAAGCAACTAGTAGAATGTTTTGTTACCAGTGAGTCCAGAAGTTTGTATGCATCTATCTATCTATCCATCCATCCATCCATCCATCCATCCATTCATCCTATCCGTCCATCTATCTATCCATCAATCAGCCTATCTTTCTCTTTCTTTTTTCCTTTCTTTTTCTTTCTCTTTCTTTTCTTTCTTTCTTTCTTTCTTTCTTTCTTTCTTTCTTTCTTTCTTTCTTTCTTTCTTTCTTTCCTTCTTTCTTTACCTTCTTTTCTTTCTTTCATGTATCTATGTATCTATCTGTCTATCCATCCATCCATCCATCCATCCATCCATCCATCCATCCTGTTATTGGTCAGTTCTAAAAATACATGCTTGAGACATTTAGAGGCAGAAAAAGACAGGTCTTCCATGATATTAGTGGCAATGTTCTTTTTGGAAAGGGATCCAAGATAAACAGAGGGCATTAACAGAATATGAAGAATTTTGGTCCCTGAGATTCTCTCATAGGAATGGTCCAGCCTTGACCATGTCTTGGAGAGGGAATATCCCAAAAGCACAAATTACATACATGTCCCACTAACTAGGGGTTTCCTCCTCCATAGGAATCTGTTCTTTGTTGGGGACTCAGCTGGTTATTTTGTGTGCACAAACAGCAGAAGTATCTGAAAAGTACAGAGAGTGCCTAATCCCTGAGCACTATCTTGGTCCACAGGGCTCCTGGCTAACCTTCAAGTCAGAATGAACCAATTATGCATTCCATGCCAGAGGTGAAGACCAAAACATCAAAGACAGGGATAACCAACAGCTTCTATCTGTGTGTGTAGACTAAAGTGCCAACTGAAGTAGTTTGGCCATTTAGGAAAGATGGGCTCTCAGAATTTCTGTGCATTTCCTCCCAACCTGAAACAGGCTCTCAATACTAGAAATGATTCTGCATGCTCTAGGGAGTTCACTCAAATACTGCCTCATGAAATAAATGTCCTCTGAGAACCCTTGTTTGTGACAGTCCAACTAACCCAGGAGATTGGACAAGGTTTCCTTTAGCAGAAAGATACATAGAACCATCTGTGGCAAGAAAGGATTTCTCTCCTGTGCAGGTAGGAGACGAACGGGCTGGAGATGGGCACTTATGAGAATTGTTAATTTAGTGCTGAAATAGAACCCGTGGCTCAGGAAATAGTCAACCTTCTGCTTTAATGAAGCACATGCCCAAGAGAAGCAGAAGGACACAGCATCAAGCACTGGTTCAACAGGCCCCAGAAAATAACAGCTGCTGACCTGTTTTGAGTTTTGCTAAGCTGTCAAGAGTTGAACCAGGAATACATGTTTACAACACATGATCCAACAGCATTTTTATCACAGAGTGAAGGCACGGCGGATCTGGTGGACCTTTCCCTGGCTCTCTGAAAGAAGTTGGAGCTCAGACTTTGTGATGGTGGGGTGATATGGGATTCAATGGTGCCATCAGAGTCACAGAGTTGAACCCCACAGCCATAGCAGATGTCTGCATTCACCCGCTGGCCAGCCTCACTTTCTTCCCAGTGGGTGGTTATTTGCCTGGGGCTTTGGAGTGGTAGAAAGAAGCATATTTAGTTCATGGTAAGGAAGAAGCTTCTAGTAACTGTTCAACCAGAGAAGAACTGAGGGCTCCACACGCTATGCCTACTTTTGTCCTCCTATACCACGTTTCAGGTATCTGGGATTCTATCAGTTTGGAGAAATGACCAGCAGGAATTCCAAAAATATGATCAAATTTCCTGAAGACCTTAGGTGAGCAGCCCTCTCTGTCTCTGCCTGTCTCTCATCCTTGCAATGGAAAGTCCCAGGCTTGAGACTGAAGCCTGGGGTCAATGACCAGAGTGTTCTCTGCATTTGTCACAGTGAGAGGCAATAGGATTTTGGCAAAGGTCAGTAGCCAGAATGGGAATCTTCAGAGCCCAAGTTTTACAAGGGAGTAATGCAGTGTACAATGAGATTTCATATAGCTGTCTCATAGATCTGCTTCACAGACACTTAAGAACAGTATAATGGGATCATTAAATTATGCCACAGGGATTCCAAAAGGCCTTTAGTCTGACGTTAGTCCCTTTATCATGCACGTTAATATTATCTGCTGTCCTTGGACTTTCTCAGAGGAGTATGAGCAATATCTTGTTGTACAATCTGTCTGCTAAAGCTGGCCGTAGGAAGGCAGAGCTCCTGTCTGGTTTGGAGAGCAGAGTACAGAGACGGATGCCCGCCTTGTTAGGAATCAAGGCATTTCTCTCTACTGGGCTGAACTCAGTTCTTCTGAGGACCACACTCCCATGGGCTTCAGAAATTCAGTCACCCCTCCATTGCCATGTCCTTCATGGAGCTACCAGGTATCTCCTCCTCCAGGGCTTCCTCTTCAACCTCCAGCTCCCTGGAAGCACCCTGCAAATACATCCCCTAATACTCTGGGCCTAGCTCTGTCATATCTCCACAGACTTTTATAAAACTCTTTACATCAGTGTTTCTTCCAATAAACCACTGGTTTCTACCCAGAGGAGGGACCCCTGTGTCTTAGTCACCTTTGTACCCACCAGGACCTAGGACAGCGCCTGATTCAAAAGTGTACTGAATAAATATTGGTGAATAAGTCACAAACTTAGCTCTTGATATTTTGGCATAATTTGCCAATGTCAGTACTGCTAGAAAATTCAGCAGGTGACTATTGTACAACTTCAGACTTGTACAAGTTGTACAAGTCTGGCAATGATGTGAGAGACCCAACTTGCTTATTTTATTTAAATTAAAAAAATTTTTTTAATTTATTTTTTTGAGAGAGAGAGAGTGCAAGCAGGGAAGGTACAGAGAGAGAGGGAGACACAGAATCTGAAGCAGGCTCCAGGCTCTGAGCTGTCAGCACAGAGCCTGATGTGGGGCTGGAACCCATGAGCCACGAGATCATGACCTGAACTGAAGTTGGATGCTTAACCGACTGAGCCACCCAGGTGCCCCAAACTTGCTTATTTTAGATGCAGGCAAGCTCAGGCATGGAGGAAATGAGTTCTGCCCAGGACTATGGAGCTGGTTAGTAGCAAGGCTGAGTCTAGAACCAAGAGATTGTGATTCACTTCCCCATTCTCTGCATTTATTTTAATGAAACCTTAATGGTGGCTAATGTGCCAGGTAAAGCAGACTATTTTCACCATGGAAAGAGTAGCCACCCACCCACTTTTCTGGCCAGGACAGAATGAGAAAACAAAGCAGAGCCCTTTGCAATGGCTCCCTTGCCACTTCAGGCTCAGTGACCATGAAAGGTGTGTGTGTGTGTGTGTGTATGTGTGTGTGTGTGTGTGTGTGTGTGTGTGTGTGTGTGTGTGTGCTGAGTGCAAAGAACCTGCCTCTTTGGATTTTACAGGAATGGGCATGTGGATTTAGGGTATATTCCCTGCAACTAATTACGCAGATGTGTGGGCAATGCTCCTTGCTATTTTCAGGAGATGTGTCAAAGCTATTTAAAACCATGGGCGTAAATTTATCTCTATAAAGACAAATTCAGGGAAACTGGCCTAGAGGCTACCCTTTTGGCTTTATCAACAGATTTCTGCTTTTAAAAAACAGCTTCCATCAAACTGAAGAGATGTGAATATTTGTGTAATTCAGTGTCAGGGGAACAGGCTGTATTTTCTTTATCTTGAACCTAGAATCAAACAAAGATGCCACAAATTCAATAGGGGCTAAAAACTCCGTGTTGTTACTAAGGAGAGCAATTTCACGAAAGCTGAAATGAAATTTTGTTGTCTCTCAAGGACAGAAATGCTTACAGCTAAGGCCAATTCCATAATGTGCCATTTTGGAAAGAACTGATTGATATTAACTGTGAAGCTTTTTGAAGCTGGCACCAGGAGACTGGTGTGCGGACGTGTGTCCACTGATTTTGAAGGTTGTTTTCCTCTTTGTGTGTGTGTGTGTGTGTGTGTGTGTGTGTGTCTCCCTTACACACACACAGCCAGAATTGCTCGACCTAAATGGGCAGCATAGATTTCTTCAGAATTGGATGGATTTCCATGGCACACACCAACAGCTCCTTTTAAAAATAAATTAGATTGTCTAATTTATTAGGAACTGTCTAAATACATATTGGTTGGCCCTGTGCTACTGACTCAAGACACACATTGTTTAGCCTTGAAGAAGTCACTGTGATTCCCTGAGATTCAAGGATAAAAAAAAATGGCTGAGAGAAAGCTCTCCTTGCTTTTGGGAATTTCTCTAGTGTAGAGAAAACTCTGGGGGCACAACTGAGCTCCTGCTCTGGCTTCCTCCCATAGTAGACTCAGACCTGCATCCAAGGAGCTGTTGTTCTTAGGGGTCCTGCTTACTCCAGAGGCTTCTTTTAAATTTTTTTTTTTCCAACGTTTATTTATTTTGGGGACAGAGAGAGACAGAGCATGAACGGGGGAGGGGCAGAGAGAGAGGGAGACACAGAATCGGAAACAGGCTCCAGGCTCTGAGCCATCAGCCCAGAGCCAGACGCGGGGCTCGAACTCCCGGAGCGTGAGATCGTGACCTGGCTGAAGTCGGACGCTTAACCGACTGCGCCACCCAGGCGCCCCTCCAGAGGCTTCTTAATGGGTCTTCCTGTTTACTGTCTTGCTGCAATTCTAATTTTCGGTTCCTTTCTGTTCACCTGGGGTCTACAAGCACCAGTGACAGTCAGCTCCAGTTGTGTAAGAGGTAGCCTACATCTTCTAGGAAAGTGCAGGTTTTCAAAGTAAAATGACCCATCTAATCTCCTGTGGCAGAGGTGTCTCGAGGCAGGCTCTTTCTTGTGTAGCCTTTTTGGAAACCTGATAATAAAACTTGAAACTCTTCTTTTTGTTGCTGTTTTTTTTTTGGTTGTGGAGCACACATTGATTTCAACCTATTGTGGGAAGTCTGTAAAAAAAAAATGTTACTTTGGGGCGCCTGGGTGGCTCAGTCTGTTGGGCGTCCGACTTCGGCTCAGGTCATGATCTCGCGGTCCGTGAGTTCTAGCCCCGCATGGGGCTCTAGGCTGACAGCTCAGAGCCTGGAGCCTGTTTCGGATTCTGTTTCTCCCTCTCTCTCTCATGCCCTGCTCATGCTCTGTCTCTCTCTGTCTCAAAAATAAATAAATGTTAAAAAAAAAAGTTTAAAAAAATGTTACCTTACCCAACTTTTTTTTTTTTTTTAACTTTTTTTTTCAACGTTTATTTATTTTTGGGACAGAGAGAGACAGAGCATGAACGGGGGAGGGGCAGAGAGAGAGGGAGACACAGAATCGGAAACAGGCTCCAGGCTCTGAGCCATCAGCCCAGAGCCTGACGCGGGGCTCGAACTCATGGACCGCGAGATCGTGACCTGGCTGAAGTTGGACGCTTAACCGACTGCGCCACCCAGGCGCCCCATCCCAACTTTTAAAAGTAAGGTATTGTGTTTACATGGGAACATCTCCGTGAAGGACAATATTAACCATCTAATCAGCTTTTTAGTATGTGAACCTAATTAAACCCTTTTTAAATGATTGTGTGACAAAAGACAAAGTAAAGTGAGAATGAAAAATAATCACATGAGATTTTGGAGATTAACAACCTGTCAGCATAATTTATGACACTTTTCAAGAGGAAGTAAAAAAATCCTAACCTACATTATACCAGGGAAGAAAACTTTATCTTTTTTTTAATTTTGATAATGTTTATTTATTTTTGAGAGAGAGAGAGAGCATGAGTGGAAGAGGGGCAGAGAGAGAGGGAGACACAGAATCTGAAGCAGGCTCCAGGCTCTCGGCTGTCAGCACAGAGCCCGATGTGGGGCTCAAACTCACGAACCGTGAGATCATGACCTGAGCCGAAGTCGGGATTCTTAACTGACTGAGCCACCCAGATGCCCCAAAACTTTATATATATATTTTAAAGTTTATTTATTTATTTATTTTGAGAGAGAGAGAGAAAGAGCGTGACCAGGGGAGGGGCTGTCAAGAAGAGCCTGACGTGGGGCTCAAATTCACGAACCATGAGATCACGACCTGAGCCAAAACCAAGAGTTGGACGCTGAACCAACTGAGCCACCCAGGTGTCCCAGTCAGGAAAGAAAACTTAAAAATTTACTGCTCTATACTTTAAAAAAGCAAACAAATAGAAGAAAAGAACCCTTGAATGTGTTTGTTATTTTCTCCTAGCAAGGTTATCAGTACAGATAATCATAAATCCATCGTGAAAAAATATAGTCCTAGAACTAACAAAATAAGAAATTTCCATAAGTGTATTATGATTTATAAGGAAATCTACCTACCTCAGGAATATTAAATCTAAA
Source organism: Puma concolor (assembly GCF_028749965.1). NCBI lineage: Eukaryota > Metazoa > Chordata > Mammalia > Carnivora > Felidae > Puma > Puma concolor. Next base: position 14,316,603 of record NC_141677.1, read on the forward strand.
AATTAATAAACCGTATGATTCTAGGTCTGTTTTTTCATCTATAAATATAAGACTCACATCCTAGCAGATGGAAAATCTATACCTGGAAGTACCTCCCTGGAGCAGAGGCCCAGGCACCTGCTACAGACGGGCTCTGGTTTGTGAGGCATCAGGAGGACCGACCCTTCAAGCCTGCACAGCTCCTTTCTCTCTGATCGCAGGGGCTGCCCCAACCAGCAATGTGCCTTTCCCTGGGAATATTCACTCCAGCCCAGTTGGACCCTAGGCCCCATGCTGCAAACTGGCAGGGCCCTTCCCCTCTCATGCAGGGCCTTTGGGATGCCCACGTACTCATGTCAGATTCTAACATCCCTTCCAGCCTCCCAGGATGACCTGTAAGCCTCACAACCATTTCCATCAGTTTGGGGTCAAAGTTCAGGAAACAGATGATTTAGTGAGCCAAAATCTTCCCTGCCCACTTTCTCTCTGCAGGCCCGGAATCAAGACCCCACTGGTCTGCAGAGGACCACAGCTCAGGAGCAGATGGCTTCCTTGTTGTCCTCAGCCACTTGGCAGGGACCAGCCTCAACCACTTGTATGCTTGCCAGGGTTCTAAATGTGCCGAGTGGTCAAAACTCATCACAAAAGGCAGCAGATAGGTGCTGGGAGCACGTCTACAGGGATGGATGAATTGAGAGCTCACAAATCCCTGCCCACCTCCTCCCAAGACACATAAGCTCAACCCCCCAGACCTGCAGCCAAGCCCAGGCATGTGAAGGCTGAGATTGTGAGCTACGGCTTCCCTGGAGCCAAGACAGCCGGCATCACCCTCTGCCACTCTCCACCTCATGTTCCTCTGTTGCTCTCATCCTGCCTTGAAGCCTGGTGCTCCTTTTTGTCCTCTACACATACAGACCTCCACTGGTTCCTCATACTTTTTGGCTTTTGCCTTAAAGTTGGCAAAAGTACTGCGTTGGAAAGCACCGAGTCCAACAGTAGTCCTTTCTGCTTCCTGGATGCAAGAAGATCCTGAGTGTTGTGAACGCAAAGCCTGGCAGCTTCTCCAATCACAAAAATGTCTCTTGTGGCCAGCTCTGTGCTACCCTCCTGATGCAATCCACTCCCCACCACACCATGCCAAGGTCCTGATGTGTGGTCCTGGGACCAGGAGCATGAGCATTGCCTGACAGCTTGTGAGGAAAGCAGAAGCTTAGGCTCCACCTCAGTCCTACTCCTCGAGATCAGAATCTGCATTTTAACAAGTTCCCCTGGTGATCTGAGTGCACGTTAGCCATCTGGGTTGAATGGCGAGTACTGCCTTTCTGGCCACAGTGATTAGTGCGTACGTGTGAGAGGAACAGGCACGCAACCCAAGCTTGGCTCTAGCTTTCAAGTTCCTGGTTCCACTAATTCAGGTTCTTGAATTTTCTAGTTCATTCCAGCCTAAGGCCAGGTACCTAGCTCCTCCATCATCTCTGAGCCTCTGCAATGTCCATCCAGTAAACCCCAGTTTTCTTTTTTTCTTCCTTAAGATAATTTGGTTTTATTCATTTCTAACCTTAAGGTTGGAAGTGACCTGACAAGCATCCATCCTCAAAGTCAGAGGCCGGGGCCTCTGCGGTGCATCAGGATAAAGAAGGGAAGCTGAGCATGGTCCTCAGCACCTCCTGTGCTGATGAGTGTCCTCACCCTTGCTTCCAGGACATAAATCAGTGAAGGCATCACTCCCATTCAGGCTCTTCTACACCACGGAGTCTGTCCTATGCTTGTGGGACCAGGTTTGTTGGAGTATAATTACAATGTCTCAGTCTGGTGATATTTTATTATGCTCATCTGGGGGGTTTCCTGTACTTTGTAATCTGAAGATCACTGTCTTGCATCATTTCTAGAAATCTTTTCTTACCATTATTCTTCTAAAAATTGCTTCTCCCTCTTTTATGTTTCTGAAACTCCTATTAGATGAACATTGTAGCTTTTAATTTTCTTATTAACATTCTATTGCTCTTTCTCATTCCTTTTCTTTCCCTTTTGGTATTTTTCATCTCTTTATGTCTGTGTTTCATTCTGGGTGCTTTCCTCAGACAATCTTCCAATTCACTAATTCTCCTTTCAGCTGTATCTGGTTTACTGTTTAACTTATCCATTTCTAGAATGTTTACATAATTAGCTTTCATTTTCATCCCCCACCTACAATGACTTCTCCTCTTCCTTCTTTGAATATTTTAAAAAGATCTTTACTGAACTTCTTTTGGGTTGTTCAGTAGTTTCTTGGGTGTGTTTTCTACCGTGTTTTGTGGTTTGCTAACTTTTGCAGTCATGGTGGGTATTTGTTTTTTGCTCATTTCTTAGCTTATGGTTTGGTTCTGTTTGGTTTATGTGAACTTGGGCTCCATATCTGCACGTAGCATGGGCTTGGGGTTCTAGTTTCTCACAGGTGACTTTTTCTTCTCCTGTGCCAAGGGTGGGCAACCTGTTTCTGTGCCCCCATGCTCCCTGCACACCCCCACCCCCAGTTTTGTAGACAGAATGTTTCAAGTCTCCTCTCATGGATGGAGAGTGAGTTAGTGTATAAAATATAGTAATATTTGAAGCCAGAGAAATAAAGATTAAACCCTGCTTCACTACTTGTCACCAGCGAGGCCATTATAAGCATCTTGTGGGAACTTTAGGACTCCTAATGTTCTCATCAGAAAAATGGGCATTTTAATAGTAACCTTAGAAGACTGTGGTGGTGGTTAAATGAAATTATGAGTTAAGCAATTACCAAAGTGGCTGATAGGGTAGAAACTCCTTATATATCATCCTCCCCCACATCCCTCCCTTCAAAGAGGACAGACTTCAATTTAAGGAAACGACTTTGAGGCTGGAGTCTAATTTCCCAGGCTGCCAAGAGTCACAGACTAAAAATGTCTTTCACATTTTGTACCAAATCACAGTAGACACAGCGATTAGTCTGACTGCATTTAAGAGAGTTTTATTAACAGTCGTTAAACCACAGAAGTCATAAGGTTTTTTTTTTTTTAAAGTACTAAATGTATAATGATTTATATCTTGAGCACTTAATTAAAGTTCTACCAAATTCTACAGTTTTCAGCTCAATTTCCTAATACTCTGAGTTTTATTGCCTTCTTTCTTTTCACAGATGCAATGCTCTGGCTGGGGGAAGGGGCATCTATACTGTGGTACAGACCCAGCACGTGAATGTTGGGGAAACATAAAGATTTGCTCCACACCAATCTCAACATGGAGGCAACTGCCTTTCAATGCAAAGTCAATGTAAATGAAGGAATTGGAATTTTAAGCTTAGAGTCAAAGTGAATGATCCTATTCAGACACTGATGTCTCATATCCTTAGGCAAAAGTTTTCACTACACTGCAGCAGCCCTTGACAGGCAGCAGACATGTGGTTAAAGGCATAGGCTCTGGAGCCACACTGCCTGGTCCAAATCCTGGGTAGGATAGTGACTTAGGTCAGTTATAGAACTTCTCTGTGTCTCAGCTTCATCATCTGGAAAATGGGAATAATAGTATCCACCTCATAGGGCTGTTAAATGAACTGCCTGTATTAAGGTACTTAGATTAGTGCCTGGTACATAGTAAGCATTCAATAAACATTAGCCATTATGATTATGATTAGTGGTTTTAGGCATATAGAAGGTTCACTAGGCAACCTGTGTCCTAGTAGAACACAGATTTGGGTGTTGGGCAGATGTGAACTCTTCTGTTCATTAGCTATGACTCCTCTGAGGTATTTAACTTCTATGAATCTATGTTCTCATGTCCAATGCAAGCATAGGGCACGACTTGCAGGATTATTGTGAAGGTAAAAGAAGAAGGTATGTGGGAGGGGTGCCCGGGTGGCTCAGACAATTAAGCATCTGACTCTTGATTTTGGCTCAGGTTATGATCTCACAGTTCATGAGATTGAGTCCCACGTCAGGCTCCTCACTGACAGTATGGAGCCTGCTTCATGTTCTCTCTCTCTCTCTCTCTCTCCTTTCCCTGCCCCTGCCCCACTAGTGCATGTGCTCTCTCTCTCTCTCAAGATAAATAAACTTAAAAAAAGAAATTATGTGGGAAAGTGAAGTGTCTGACTGGTGCCCTATAAATACCACCTTTCCTATTAATGCAAAACTCATCACTTCTGAGAGCTTTGAGGAAATGTTCTATTTTTATCTTGACTTATGATCTACCTTCATAGGTCTACTACCTACAGGTCCGAATTCTACCTTTTAAAACCAATCTCATACCTTTTCTGTTTAGATAGAAAATCACATATTTGGAAGTTTCTCTTCTTTGAACTGATTATCCCCACTTCCTGTCACATCTCGTGGGACTTGATCTGGGGATCTTCTTGACACTCTCACCACCACTCATCTGTGTCTCTCTTAAAATGTGGCCCCATATGACATTACTAGTATAATGTGGTCACTGAAAAAGTGGACAAAACCGTCAGTTCCTTAGTTCGAGTTACTATACTTCGTTATGTACCCTGGATTCAATAAAAAATTTTGATGACTTCCTCAAAGAAATAACTCATGTTAATGGTGATAATCACCTGAAGTCCTTTTCCCACGTGTAACTGTCAGGCTGCCCCATCCCCCACACCAGCTCTGCTCCTCGTGGACACATGGACACTTTACATTTATTCCTATTAAATTTCTTGTTATATTTGGCCCTGCCTTCCAGCCCACCAGATCTTTCTGGATCCCAGTTCTGTCATAAAAAAAAATCACTATCCCTCCTAGGTTTTGTGTCATTCACAAATTTCACAAATGTCAACTTTTATGTTTTTACCAACGTCATTGATAAAAATGTTGAACAAGCCTACATATACAATGGACTCAGCCTGGTTAGAGGCCCTGAGAAATTGTCCTTGGAGTTGACATAGTTGATGAACGTACATCTTTGCAGGCAGTTATTTTCACCCTTGCATGTCTTGCTTTCAAAACTGTTTCTCTATTTTTCATCCGAGTTTCTTATAAGGTGAGGTCAGAGGCTTTGCTGAAGTTCAGCTATACAGGATCTACTAGAGTGTGTGCTCTTGAGCTACCACTCAGGAATTCTCACCTAAAAAAATGGTGCCCAGTTGACAAGACAGACGCTTGGAAAGTGTGAGCTGCTTCCTCGCAGTCACCACCTGTGGTCCTTTAAAGCCTCACAAAGTATCCCTTTACTAATCCCGTCTTGCATTTGGTCTGGGATCACCTTGCATAAAAGTTGGAACTTGTGGAGTCTGTCTTTCTTCTTCCCTTTCCTGAATCTATTCTTCTGCCCCCTGCCCCTTCCTTCCCCAGAGCTCTGCTAAGACCACTAACTGTGAGTCATGACCTCACTTGCTATCTCACTGATACCTTGTAATGCCATCCTTTGGTTCAAGTGACCTGGGCACCTGCATTTAGGGCAGCTAGGCACCTAGCTCTCACCTCCTCATTCTGCGCTTTCAGCGGCCTTTGATCCTTTTTTTTGAATTGTTTTGAAATTGCTTGAGTTTTTTAACATAAGAGACAGAATCACAATTGAAGACTTTGTGCCTTCTCTTCTACTTTCCCCAAGCCACGAGAACAGAGCCAGGCATGCAGAAGGAAAGAACTCAATGAACATTTGTTGTATGAATTCTATTTGAAACCACACTAACATTTCCAGTACCAACCCACACAAGGAGGTGAAGAGTCCAAGGTAAACATTTACGTGGAACATGAGCAGGAGTGAATGTGGGTCGTATGGCAAATAGTTGTTTTTGTGCATAAACTTAGACATCAGACACACCTAGGTATGAATTCTGCCCTTATTACTTTCTACCTGTGTAATCTTGGGAAAGTTCATTTCCTTCTCTGAGCCCCAATTTTGTCATTTATAAAATGGGGATAATAATACCTATCTTAAAGAGTTATGATGGGGCACCTGGGTGGCTCAGTCAGTTGAGCGTCCGACTTTGGCTCAGGTCATGAACTCATGGTTTGTGAGTTTGAGCCCCGTGTCGGGCTCTGTGCTGGCAGCTCAGAGCCTTGAGCCTGCTTCGGATTCTGTGTCTCCCTCTCTCTCTGTTCCTCCCCCCCTTGCACTCTGTCTCTATTAAGAAAAGTTATGATCAATATTTAGTTAGCTACCGTGGAAAAGGTCCAAGAGTAGTAACTGCTGTACCTCGTACTCTCAGTTATAATTACTATCATCATGACAATTATTGTGTCCTTAAAAATTCTAGGTAGTGGGGGTGACCATTATCATGCTGTAATGCCCAGGCACCACACTTTTACCACGAATCAACGTTTCCATAGAGAGTGCCTGCACATTGTTGCTGGTAAACAGAATGGTGAGGATTCATCTTCCAGGCACATATTCTGTGGAAGGCTGGATTCTTCTGCCTTCATAGATTTCTGCTCTTATAAGCATTCCAGAATTAAGCTGCCTTTCAGTGGTGGCCCACATTATGGAATCCATTCAATCCCACTGTTATGAGGGTCTGCCTTAGGAACAAATGGACCAACCCAATTGCCTGTTGGTCTGCAATTGCCTGTTGGTCTGCAGTGCTATTTTGCATTCCGCGATACCTCCAATAAACTATCAAGTAGACCTAAAAACCCACAGTTGTTAATTAGCAATGAGTTGTGCCAGTGTTTATTTTAGTCACTTGTGGAGAGAACAGTAGTAATTAGCATAAAATACCTGTCCTTTGTGTCTTAAGAATATTTGTGGGGTAAATCATAGGAGGTAAAGTAGTAGTTTGTTCAAAATAGTTTCTGCAAAATCAAGATATGGCTTATGGTCATGTGCACTTTGGCTTGGGCCAGCCTGATGGAGGACGGCATGAAGAAAGTCTCCCATCAGGTCCGTAGGAAGGCTCTGTTCTAGGCCAAGAAGACGGGTTCTCCTGCAAGGACAAACTCAGGTCAGGAGCATGGGTAGGAGACTACCAGTTCTAATGTCACCTGGATCGTAAGCTAAAAACCTGGGACAGACCCACAGGCTCACACAGGTCCATTGTCAGGCTTGTGGACCAAGTGAGCATTTGAGACTCTGCTCCTGGCTAGCAATAGGGACTGGGGTATCAGCTTGGTGGGTCCTCTGAATGTTTATTCATTCCTCTAGAACCAAGTACAGAAGTATTTGGGTTGAAGAATTTGGGCTTCTTGCTTTTCCGTAAAGTGACTAGCTGGGGATTGTGTACAGCTGTGTGCAACAATGTCAAACGGGGTTGGGAGGGGTCTTTATTCTGCCCTACAGCTCACGTCACAGGGCTGTGAGGCCAGGATGCTCCTCTACGCTATGTGCCAGGAAATGTTGGCATCGGAAAAGCACCAAGGGCTTAGGCTCAGCCTCAGCCCGGCCGCTACAGTGTGTTCCTTGCTCCCTGGCCAGGGCTGCGGCTCTGACGGTAATTTGACATGATGCATTAAAGATGAGCAAGTGCTTGGTTGGGCCTTCACAATGCACTGTAATCCTGAGAAAAAGTACACAGAAGTCTTCACACACACTTGATATGATTGCTTCACAGGATCTGACAATGTACAGCATCTCTTTCCAAGTGAAAGGCCAAGCCGTTTGGAAGGTCACCTTGGAAGGGTGGGTTATATTACCACTTATCACGGACCCCTTTGCGGTTCAAGAAGAAAAAAACCTGAGCTGGCAACTGTTTGCTTACACTTATTCCATGATGTGTGTCTGAAGATTCTATTTTAAATTACCAACCATTTTTTTTTGTTTTTTGTTTTTTTGGTTCCGAGAGTTTAAAAAAGTCTGCTGTAACACTTCATTAAATCTCTGTTTTCCCAATGCAGTATCATAGTTGATGTAGGTTGACTTTATGTCCACTCTTTTCTCTGCCAACTGGGGACAAAGAGGAAACAGAAGCCTCAAACCATGTGGATTAGTTGGCTCAGACTGCTGTAACAAAGCACCACAGGCTGGGTGGTTTAGAAGCAGAAATTTACTTCTGCATGGTTCTGGAGGCTGGAAGGCCGGAAGTCACAGATCAAGGTGTGGGCGGATTTGGTTTCTCCTGAGGCCTTTCTCCCAGGCTTGTACTTGGCCATGTTCTCCCTCTGTACTCACATGGTCATGCCTCTGTGTACCTATATCTGAGCCTCCTTATAAAGGCACCACTCAGTGGGGATTAAGGCCCACTTGTTTTAACTTAAGTGCCTCTTTGAAGGCCCTAGTTCCAAATACAGTCACATTCTGAGGCACTGGGGGCTGGAACTTCAACATATGAATTGAATTTTGGGGCACACAGCTCAGCTTATAATACTCATGTAAGCCTGGGAAGGCCCTCTGCTGTCTCCACCATGACCTGCATTGACCTCTGCCTTTAGGCGGACGTGTGGCACTGAAGACAAGTTGCCAAGCAGAGTCTGCAGGCCCTTCCCCTCGGGGTCTCAGCGGCCCAGCCATCGCAGACAATTGTGAAGCACTCCAGCTAGGATGCCAATGAGGCTGTGGGGAAGCAAGGCCATGTCTAGAGTCACGCTTGGGTTCCAATCTTGCCTGTGACAACTAAGAAGTTATTCAACCTGTCTGAGCCTCAGTTTCTCCATCTTTAAGAAGGAGATGCTAACAACACCTACCTCCTAGGATGCCTGTGTGGTTGAAATGGGACAAAGTATGTGTGTGTGCTTAGCACCACTCTGGCCCCTGGCCAGTGCCCAGGAATGGGGCTTTTCATAATCATGTACAAAGTAAAGAGAATGTCCTGGAAGTTGGGAGAGTCATCCTGGGCTTTCTAGGGGCTTAGTTACCCCGCTTCCATCTTCCTTTCGTTCAGTGTCCCCCAACCATTTTCCTGTCCCACTCCCCTCCCAGAAAGCCCACTTAATACTGTGTCATGCCTTCCTGGTCACAAAGGCATCCCTTGTTATTCTCTCCACTGGCTTGCAACACACGGCCTGGCAAGGCCTGCCTCAGTTCCAGGGCGAGTTTATTTAATAATGAGTCTCACTAGAAAGGTTAACACAGCCATTAGTTACTCTAATTATGGTTCCCCTCCAGACTGCGAATGTGCTTAGGCGTCTGAAAGTAGGGGGTGACCAAGAACAAGGGCAATATCACATGCCGGCTGCCTACGAGGATGTTCGTTCATCACCCAAAGTGATCTCATGAGCGCCCCCGGTTGGGGTGAAGCCATGAGCTGAAAATGAGCTGGAAACATTTCTCCTAATGGCGCACTGGAGAGAAGCAAATGAGGAATCTCTGGTTGTCGAAATGCTAATGCTTTCTATCCTGAAGGGGAGTGGCTCCTGGTGGATAAAGGATCAAGAACTCTCTGGCCACAAGAACAATGGTGAGCCAGTTAATGAGCCAGATGCCATTTCCACAGTCGCTGTCAAGCATGCTCATCTGCTAACTGGGCAAGGATGAATGGGGTAATGGTGCCTGACGTGCCGGCGGATCCAGGGAAGTCTAACTAATGTGCTGTGAAATAACAACACATCACTTATTTACATAATGGAGCCAAGCCAAGGTCTGATAGCACAGCCGTAAATGGACCAGTTCACAATTAGCATTTTTAGTCTTTGCTGTTCTCAACCGTGAGACAGTCCATATTTTTTCTTCCTGTTGTAGACCTAGCCTCTAGGGGAAGCTGATTCTCCAGGCCCACTCCACAAGCTACCTGGGTATTTCTCAGAGGTCCTGCCCACGTTTATTTCTGTGTGGGTCCTGGCCTCCATTCTCTTGACACCTGTCTCCACCTCCTGCCCTCCCGTTCAGATCTCTTCAGGGTTCTTTGTGTAAATGCTCTTCTCTGACCTGTGGCTCTCGGCCCTGTGCTCCCTGGCACAGAGGGCCCCAGAGCCCTGAGCCTGGCCGGGGTTGAAAGGAAGCCACATGTTCATCTCCCTTCTGCTTTTTCACCTGTTTTTAAAAACCACATGAATCCAACCAAACCCTACAAAAAGTTATCTTGGGAGAAAGACACCCACATGACAACATTCCAACATTGGTCTTTCCCTTTTCCAAATATCGCAGTGTCCCCTTTACAGAGTCAATGACTTTGACTTCAGCCATTCCCGCTCTCATTTGGCAGTGTCTTCTGCCTTCCAGAAAACCAACATAAAACCATAACTCTTGTGGGTCCCAATTTCTAGCCACAATCTTGGGTTACGTCTTTTTCAGGTATGTCATATTCACTTGGTTAGGGTGTAAGAACAAGAGAAATACAGATCGAAGGTTAGACAGGGTGGGATCAAATGGGGGCACCCTCTGTTGTATTTCTTCTTTAGGAAAATGAGATAAGCATTTAACGAGACTTTAGGCTAGAGCACAAACCCACTTCCAAAGGTGGTGATATGGAAGAGTATTAAAGCAAAGGGCCCAAAGCGTGGAAACTCTTTCCCACCTACACAGGACCGATGTAAATATGGTTTTAAGCAAAGGCTGAGATGGCCCACGTGTCTGGGTATGAGGAACATTCTTTGCCTAGAAATTCTGATTCTAGCACAAAGTATTTGCCTCCACATTCATATCTTACCCAACCTTTTCTCCTCCTCTCCCTCCTTAGAAAATCGATATGTGGCTGGTAAGCTGCCTTCATTCTAAAGCCCCCTAATTAGAAAACAACAGCATGTGACAAATGCAGTTCAAGTGGCCTCCAAACCACACTGGAGTCCTGTCTCTACCTCTGTGATTTCATTGCCCACAGTTCACTCTCTTACAACCATTGTCCACCAGGACAGGAGGACTTCTCCAGAGACCTATCACTCCTGGGATGGAGGGTCCTTCTTCTTGTGTTCTCTTACGCCACCTATCCCACCCCTTGCCTGCTGTACAGGGACTCATTACGGCTATTAAAATGCTATTGAAACCACTGTGACTTTGAGGGCACCGGCTATCTACAAAATGGCTAGATTTGAGTTCCACGGCACATGTCATCCAAGCCAGGTCAACTTAACCTGGCTGAAAATCTCTTCCAAGCATCCCTAGTTTTATGTCCGAGCTCCTCCTGTGACCAGATCCTGTGAGGGTCCCATCTTTCCTGCTGGTTCAGCTTTGCCGTCACTTCCTCAGGACCACATGAGAGGCAATGCTTTTCGATTTCTCTATCCTCAAGAAAGCAGATGGCTTTTCTTTGGGGTCCTCAGTCTTGGGAACACAGGCCCAAATTACTTTCTGATGGCTGTCTGCCCTTTGTGCTATCTGTAGATCTGCTTAACAAGGTTCCAGAAGCTTTGCTGCTAGAGGCACCAACATCCTTGACAGCAATGTTGAGGTGTCGCTCTGTTCCTGCTCCGCCCCTCAAAGGCCCTCTGGAACTCCAACCTCTCGCTTGCTGGCACATGCTCCCAAAACTCTGAGAATATTCCTCCCGGGTAAGGCCCCCCCTTGAAGCCACTCTGCTCTCAGACCCTTTTAGCCTTAAGCATCACTGCTCTTAGATGTTGTCTGGGGTGACCTGCCTCTCATCTTGGCCTCTCTCAACTCTAGCAGTCCTGCTGGGACTCCCAGAGCTCCCTCTGGGAGTGGGAAGGCACCACTTGGAGGGGAAGGCCACCCCACTGTTGTACAGCTCCAAGACAAAGACATTCTCCCTTTATTGAGCCTTTGTGTAGCAACAACATGGTATTAATAATTGATACTAATAATTATGGGGGCTACAAGTCTAAGAAGTCGTGGAGCAGGATTTGAACTCAAAATATTGGACTCCTCTGTCTGTATTCATGAGCATTACAAGCAATATCCAGCCTTCTTGGATAGCTCTCATTTGCCCTCTGAAACAATTTAAAACATAGTGTAAGTCTGGCCTCTCTTGTACATGATAATGTCCCAAAATATATGAAAACACTGAAGAGAGATACCCTCCTCCCAGAATTTTCTCTTCAAGTTAAGCATTTTATTTATTAAAAAAAATTTTGATGTTTTTTTTTAATAAATGTTTATTCATTTTTGAGAGAGAGAGCATGAGTGGGGGAGGGGCAGAGAGCAAGGGAGACACAGAATCTGAAGCAGGCCCCAGGCTCCGAGCTGTCTGCACAGAGCCCAATACAGGGCTCAAACCCACCAACTGTTGGATCATGACCTGAGTCGAAGTCAGAACTGACTGAGCCACCCAGGCGCCCCTCAAATTAAGCATTTTAAACTCTCCCTAAGGTCACACTACACAATGTGGTAGACACTAGCCACACGTGGCTTTTTACAGCTGACATGTATTCTAGATGCATCACCATTGTGATCATCTTTTTTTGTACATACTCTCAAGGAGTGGTGATCAGACGCCAGCCCATACCCTAAATTTCACTCTTGTGCAGAATTTGAGCAACCATTAGCGCTTGGGGCCATGCTAAATACAATGAGCAAAGCCTTCTAGGTCTGGGGCTTTATTGGGAATCATATATTTTGCTTCTAAATATTGAACTTAGTTCCAGGATGTAATGCCTTACATCAGGGGGTTCTGTAAGCTTTGCTCATTGCCAAATCCGGCCCAATGGATGCTTTGTAAAGAAAGGCCCTACAACAGCCACACTCATCATTTATGCATTACTGGTGGCTGCATAAGCTACTACAATGGCAGAATTTGGTAGGTACAACAGAAACCAAAAGTATTCAGTACCTGGCCCTTTTCAGGAAAAGTCTGCCAACTCCTTAGGTGCAGAGAGCTTTGACTGCCTCATTAGACCAATATGCTAAAATGAGGGGGAAATGTGGAAAATGTGGAGGAGACAGCATCTGTCTTTGCAAGAACTGAGGTTCCCCTTCTGCCAAAGATGCATGTCTGCAACCATTAGGGCTTCTAATTCTTATCAGAATCTTCAAAACCCAGCACTTTGGGGGCAATAATTCCTAATGTATTTAGTTGGGTTAACTGGTAACTAATTGGTAACTCAGACTGGAACATTCAATGGCTGAAACCAAAGAGCTTAATTTGGAAAGGAATTTGTCAGAGAACATCTTCAAAGAAAGAGACCCCAGAAACTATGATTTAGCAAGTCTGGCTGGGACTTAGACCTCTGTACTTGAACAAGCTCCCCAAGAGATTTAGATACAGGTGTCCCACTTGTCATATTGAGAAATACTCATCTCTTTGAAGGACAAGCTCCCTTGTGGATGCTCCCTTTGAAAAGTGGAGGCTCCTATAGAGTTTCCAGGAACACATGTGCCTGCGCGGGCCTTTCTCTTGCAAATGAAAGGACTGCCATCACTTCTTCTGTTTCCTCTTTTATCAGTGCCACCTCTGGAGCCCAGTAACTTTGTTGGCACCACCAGACTCTGTTGGGTTGGGATTCCTGGATCCATAGCCTTGGGATGTGGGGAGCAATCTGCAGCAGCTGCTGGGGATGGGCAATGCCAGAGAACTATTGGCAACTTAACACCTGCCTTGGGAACATGTCTTTGCTGGGATGCCTCAGTTTACCTCCAGCAGAACGATGGCCTGGGTCCATGCTGGGTGAACAGCTCTGGGGAGCTGTCGTGTGGGGCTCTCAAGCTAGGGAGGCTGGTGGCCATACAAGTGGAGGGAACCAAGCCAGGGGAGAGAATACTGGTTGGTGGCTGGGGACAGGGGGGTGGGAAGACCAAGTGGGTCCCAATGGAACGGCATGAACTGGAGTCAGAAGAACCCTGTTGGGGAGTTTGGAGGCTGGGTCCCAATTCTGACTGTGTGGCCAGGGGTGATTAACCTACTTGTTTTTTTTCCCCTTGTCATTAAAACCAAGGAATTGGGTTAGATGCATGTTCTCCAAAATAACATGCTGAGAGAGTCTGACAAATTCATGAACACAGAGCTCTGTGAGTCTTCCTCTTCCCCACAGCCTTCTGACAGCTTCTCACTGCAGCTGGAATAAAAGCAGCCCCTTCCTGAAGGTTCAAGGCTCCGCGTTTCCTGTGTCCCCACTCCCCGTGCTCCGCCACATAGCACTGCTTTCATCCTTCCTACTGTCAAGCCTGTTATCACTCCAGAGTCTTTTTTAATGATTTGCTTCAGAGGACCGCATCGTGTGAAATCACATGAACGTGTGTACGGCTGACCCTTGCGCAACACGAATTTGAACGGCACAGGCCCACTTACATGCGGCTCTTTTATAGTAGGTACGGTCAATGTATTCTCTCTTCCTTATGATTTTCTTCATAACACTTTCTTTTCCCTCACTATATTGTCAGAATATAGCAGAGAATACACGTAACATGCAAAATATGTGCTGACTGTTGACGTTATTGGTAAGGCTTCTGGTCAACAGTAGGTTATGAGTAGTTAAGTTTTTGAGGAGTCAATGGGGATGTGCAGCCTCTCAACTGCAGGAGGGGTTGGCACCTCTAACCCCCACGCTATTCAATGGTCACCTGTATTATATCTGTACATATCCTTCTATGTGTAATATGTATGTGCATGTATTTGCATGTGTGTTTGCATGTACATACGTGTAGGCATATGCATGCATATGCGTACATATGTGTGTGCGGGTATATGTGGATGTGGGTGTGCGTGCACGTGTTTGTGTGTGTGTGCCTATGTGGGTTCACTGCCGCCTTAACGAGAATGCACACGAATGAGGGTGGGCACTTGGTCTTGTTTACTGTGCAATCACCAGAGTCTAGAACAGTCTTGGTACATCTTAGACACTCAGTAAGTGTTAGCTGGAAGAACAAATAAGTTAGATGTTAATTACATCTCTACACAACTGGGGGAGAAACCCCAAATAAGCAGTTGAATAAGCCAATGAATAAGAAATAAAGCAGAAAAGAAATACGAGAGGTGGTAATCTCCTCCCGTTTTGTGAATGGGCAATAAGTCAGAAAAACCCCAATTCAGGTTCCTCTGTTACTCCTTCCTCTTAACCCATAGCGGGTGGGAGCTTCACCAAAGCTTGTGGGTCAAGGGGAATTATAAGGCACACTGTGTGAAATCCATTACTACTCTCAACATGGCACATGATGAAAAGGGGTTACTTTCAAGGTCATGGTAGTTACTTCTTCTTCCCAGCAGATACTGGCTGGGCAGCCAACATGCACAAGTGTGTCCCAAGTGCCAGTTACACCTCCTAATGCTGACCCTCCCAGCCACACACGGTACTGGTGGCTGGCTTCCCTCTTCCCTCACCAGACTGTGCCTGATGAAGAATTCTGTGAAGACCTCCCTCCCTTCTCTCAGGCTACTCCTGCTCCTGGTGATGTCAGACAAGATGGCATCATCCCTGTAAGAATGGCTCTACTCTTTCTCCTTTTCCTCTCCAACAACTGAGAAATTACTATTTTAAGTTACACAGTGCTCAGAACCAGCTCTGGGGGGAGAGAAACACCCTGAAGCTGCCCCTGGCGATTCTGCATGGGGCCCCTTTGTGCTTTCCACCTGCCTTCGCTATTGATGCTGGTGGCAAGGGGCCAGATGTTGGCTTTTAATGGGAACCAAATGTTATTTTTAACAAGGCACTTGCTGGAGTGCACTAACATCCAAAGCAAGATTCATCCTCATTTTTCATTTAATTCAAATAAAATCTCTACCTTTTATTCTGCACGACACCCTTCTCTTCTCCTCTGGCTTCCTCCAGTCCTGGAAGCCACTTATCAAACAGTGACAGAGGCATACAGAGCAACCTGCCTGAGGAACGAATCTGCTGGAGAAAGAGCTGTGATGATATAGCCCAAGGCTCATTCTGCCCATCCTCCTGTGCTCTGCCCACGTTGTTTTGGATTATCTGCTCTGTCTCAGGCATTGGGCTAGGCCCTGAGGATACATACAGATCAACAGGACATGCATGACACGGATTCTGGCATCACGGATCTTTCTACTGAGTTGGTTCGAAAGCATGTACAATACGCTGTAATACCAGGTAGAGCGTGCAATGGGCCTCATGCAAGATAGAGACAAAGAACCACCGAGATGCTGCAAAGAACTCCTGGCCCCAGCCCCCCAAGCACCGCTGTCCATTATCTCCTCCAGCCCCTAAGTCTCTAAGCTCTCAGCACCCACAGGTTCTGGTTGGTCAATCTCACTGTGGATGAGAAAAGACAGACACCGAGGGCTTATCTTGGGTGCAAGGCCATGATGTGCCAAAGGACCTGGAATCTGTGCTACTTTCAGCATTTCTGAGCTGGAACAG
This sequence comes from Puma concolor, assembly GCF_028749965.1. Classification (NCBI taxonomy): domain Eukaryota; kingdom Metazoa; phylum Chordata; class Mammalia; order Carnivora; family Felidae; genus Puma; species Puma concolor. Next base: position 14,332,607 of record NC_141677.1, read on the forward strand.
ACTTAGACTTTTGAGTAAGATTTTTTTTTCAGATTTCTGTTGCATAAAAACATCCCACTTAACCGACTGTGAAGAAGTGATACAATGCCAGCGCAATGACCATTATCAGTCGCATGGTGATCACTTCCTACAGTGTCGCCTCATGTATGAAGAGGTTAGAGTGGGGGGCCCTGGGTCTGACGCACCTGGCACAGCTCTGACTCTTCTGTTTCACAGATGTGTCACCTGAGGCAAGTGAGGAGGGCTTCCGGCACCTCGGCTCCATGTGGAAAATGAAGAAAATAAAGGCACCTATGTGGATGGAACTAGAGGGTAATATGTGAAGTGAAATCAATCAGCCAGAGAAATACAAATACCATCTGATTTCACTTGTATGTGGAATTCAAGAAACACAACAGATGAACATAGGGGAAGGGAAAGAAAAATAAGATAAAAACAGAGAGGGAGGCAAACCATTAAGAGACTCTTAAATACAGAGAGCAAACTGAAGGTTGCGGGAGGGAGGTGGGTGGGGGGATGGGCTAAAGGAGTGATGGGTATTAAGGAGGGCACTTGTTGGGATGAGCACTGGGTGTCATATGGAAGTGGCAAATCACTAGGTTCTACTCCTGAAACCATTATTACACTATATGTTAACTAACTTGGGGGGGAAAAAAGCGCACCAACTCCATGGGGCTCTTATCAGTACTTAAAATAGTACTTGGCACCACATATTAAACACTAAATAAATATTAGCTATCATCATAATCATCTTCTATGCCATACACACACACACACACATACACCAGTATTTATCAATGATGCTTTAGCCATATCAGAGAACATTCCATAGACAAATCAACTGTCTGAGATTAAGACTTGAGTAATGTGTGTGTGTGTGTGTGTGTGTGTGTACCTGGTACATTTATGAATATATGTGTGTGTGTGTGTGTGTATAAAATACACACACGTGTGGTACATCTACATATATATGTGTGTGTGTTTTATGTATGTATTAGTCTATCTATATCTAATATACTATAGTATACTATAGTATAGAATAGTACTATAGTATATTAGATATACTAATATCTAATATACTATAAACTCACATATGTATATATTAGTCCATCCATCTGTCCATCCATCTGTCCATCTGTCCATCCATCCATCCACCTACCACCTATATCTATCCATGTATTTATGTATCCATATACCTATGGATGGGTGGATATATCTAACTAGCTAGCTTATGTAGGAGTTTTGAGTACTCCTCTGTATCTGCAATATTGAAAAAGAATCTGTGTACCCTTAACTGGAAATGACATAAAATGAGGAATTCAGGGGAATGAAATTGGTATCTAAAGGAATCCTACTCAACAAATGAGGTGTGAAGTCTTTCAAAGGCGGAATTCTGTCTTCTGTCTGCAGCACTGATGATTAATGTATGGGAGGACAAGACAGACGATGACTAGGGACATAGCCACCAACCAGGATGTTCTTCCTCAGCAAATGCAGTCTGCACTATCACACTGGCCTTGGTTTGGATGGCTTTCTCCATTGGGTTTGACGAGCCGAGCAGTACGTCATCCTACAGCGGGGAATGCCAAGGTCTCGTGCCCCTGACGGGACGTGCTTGTTCACAGGGACTCCCCTCTCTCCAAATTACTGTCTATTCATCTCATTTGGTAATTGATTATGTGCGGTCTCCAGTGAAATTTCTTAGGTTTCTTTTTAACATTTTATGTATCTTGTGTGTAGTTATTTTCCTAAATGGATCATATTCTCCCTAGGTTTACCAGACTATTTCCTTTGTGTATCTATTTCCATCTTATCTGATGCCTATACCAGTGCCCATGCATGTCACAGCTCATAGTAAGTCTTTATTAAGACTTTGTGTTTGTTCTCCAGCAGCCGAGAAACGCCCAATAGGATACTTTTTTAATTGGAACAAAAACTTCCCCTGAAAACTATTAAAATTTTACCACCAACAATTTTAGGAGTTGAGCTACAGGTTGCTTGTTCCATCTCTGATTTTATTTATTTATTTATTTATTTATTTATTTATTTATTTATTTATTTATTTTTAATGTTTATTTATTTTTGACAGAGAGAGAGAGACAGACAGATAGAGCATGAGCGGAGGAGGGGCAGAGAGAGAGGGAGACACAGACTCTGAAGCAGGCTCCAGGCTCTGAGCAGTCAGCACAGAGCCAGACGTGGGGCTCGAACTCACAGACCGCGAGATAATGACCTGAGCTGAAGTCAGACGTTCAACCGACTGAGCCACCCAGGCGCCCCTGATTTTTCCTTTTTTAAAGCAGACTTCAATGTATACAAAAAAAATTTTTAGCCAGAATTCTACATCCTTGAGTGTAGCCCATTTTGTACACAAATGTTACTAAATGGTATGTGACGAGCAAGAGAGGTGCAAAACCACTCTTCGTCAGTCTTAACTTTTCCATGACTTGGGTGCCTTCAGGAGCTGATTATTGTCACCCTTGGGTAGGGGACTTCCCAGACTGCTCTTCCCCTCCCCACCCCATCTCCAGCTGCTCTAGATAGCATTTCATGAATTTATTTTCATTCCTCCAAGGCTCTATGTGTGCCTTCGAGCATCTCCCCGACCCATTCCTACCTTATTCCAGGGCCTCACAACTTTGTGCATGGATTACTGTGGCCACCCTTCTGAAAGCTTTCCCAGCCACACCAGCCTTCACTGTGACCTGCCCCAAATCCTATACCATTTATAATCTGTAGCACATAATTTATGACTCATACCTGTGTCAGCCCTTCCAGGGGCCACTTGTAAAGGGTAAGTCAAAGGAATTCATCACTGAGACTCTGAAGTTGTGTAAGCAACAGCCTATGCGAAGGGTAGGAAAAATAAGTAAAGACACAGCTGGAAGTCAGATATCTGGCTTTGGAAATAAGTCAAGTGAAAATCGGTGCACTGAATGAAGGAGGTTCATCTACAGAAAAGCAGGCAGGGGCAGCCAGAGTGAGCCATTACTGGCAAATCTCTGGAATGCAGGTTGTGTCAGATTACAGTGGTCCTGGAATGAAATAATGGATCACGGAACAGAAGGAAGAGGCTGAGGGAAAAGCAAGAAAGGCACTGGTTAAGTGCTGCCCACACAGTCACTTCCTGTCCCGCAGTCTAGACTCAGCACCCCTAGTTAATAAATCCCAGGTGCTGAGGCCATCCTAGGAGGAATTCAAAGTCTGTTTCATAATTCTGGCTCACCAAGGACAGCATCCTTGCTGTCCAAATTGGTGGAGAGAAGCAGCCACCAGGCAAGAGAAACAACAAATAGGGACAGTCAACGAGCCCCACAAAGACAGCATATGGAACCATGCAACCTTTCATTTGGAAAGCAAATCTATATAGGAATGTCACCATCACAGACAGAAAAGGAGGTTGGGAAAACATGTGGAGTTTAAGGAAGACCTGACACAATTTTCATGCATCTTTAGAAAGAACAATAAGGCTTCTCTGATGAAGTCATAGGACAGGCTCTCAGGGGTGCAAGAGATTCTAAGAACATGGGAGCCAACCCCACATGCGTCTCTTGATTTCCTCCACAATCCATCTGACATTGGTTGTGCTGGCCAATGCTTGTACCCAACCCTCACCCCACCCTTCAGCCTACTCTGTCTCAGGACAACTGCAAATGCAGGAAAGGACTCCAAAGAGGTCACAGGTATAACAGTGTTCCAACAGTGTGTGTGCAAAGGTTGTGGAGAAGATGTTCTTGGTGTGCTACTTCTTGACCTTTCTGATCCTGCAGTCTACAGCTGAAGTATGTTGTTCTGTTGCTAGAACCCCTTATGTCCTGTTATCCAGCTTCTCCGAAGAGTTTCACTGATGGCGATCTACCACTCTCTTAACGTCTTACTTTCCATACTGGCAAGCATATCTAGTTCTAGAATATTCCATCAGGATAGCCAGCCAGTGATTCTTAAACACGAATGGGTTCTATCGCTCTCTGCTTGTGGTTCTCACACATTTGTTAAGTAGAGCTCAATCAATCACGGAGTCGAAAATCAAGGTATCCTCATTATTCACTGGGAAGAGGCATCAGATTCACTAGCAATAGTGAACAGTGAGTAGTGACTACAATAGTGAATTCAATAGTGAAATAGTAAGATTTGGCTTTTCTGTGCAAGCAAAGTCTCTTAATACTATGATTTAGGTTAAGACTCAAATCTCTGATGAATGAGATTTTTGTTTTAGGCCAGGTTTCTTTTAAATAATACCCATCACACATTATACTTTACATTTTATAGCACTTTTCCATTTTCCTCTATGGGTCTCAAAGGACCTCACAAACAAGTATAAAGTCAAAGAGAAAGGGAAAAAAAAAGCATGATTTCTATTTTTCAAAAGGAAGAAGCCCTGAACAGGACATTTACTAATAATCCCAGGAATGAATCCTTTAATTAACAAGACCAAATTGTAGATATTTGCAGTTTCTATACTGAGAGTGTTAGGATTCCAGTGACAAGTATTTCAAAAACTTTTTTTTTAATATATGAAAAGAATAAAGAATGACTCATTACACTGATGGGGCTCTGTACATGGTACAAAATAACAGTACTTTTTCTCAGTCCTTGTACCCACCCAGGACCTCTTCACAAAGGTAGAGGTAAGCCTAGATGGACAATTTGTCCTGGTGGTCACCACTCGAGTCCCTCAAGGGGTTAAATCAACTCATATCCACCCCCTCCCATCTTTAAATTTATAGCTACTCTCCTGCTGTTTTAGGAAGCCTCTGACTTGAACTTTATCTAATTTTAACAGCAATAAAATTGCAAAGGCAGAGGTATAAAGAACCCAAGAAGTGCATGCTGAGACTATGGCTTACAATAAATGATCTGCCTTTGTAGCTGTTGCTACAGATCCCTTCTTCCACAGGAAGAGGTGATATTTTCCCATTTTAAAAGCTACATAGAATCGGCATTGCTTAACATTGAACCGCCCGTAAGCATGATGAGGACTGTTTTTGAGCAATTTATCAAGCCCCTCTCTCCTGGGCTTCCATGACAGCTGCCTCCCACCTTCACAAGACCCTGTGTCGGGCAGGGATCATCTCCATTTGGCCTTGACAGCTGTTACACAGAACACCCTTCAGGAGTGAAACCTGAAACAATCGGTTGCCTTTTCTCTCCCAGAGAGCCTTTATTGTGGCCTCAGCTTGGAATGGCCATCCATCACAATTAGCAAGTCTGGGCCAGCACAGTCTTCCAGAACGTGCACTGAGCTTTGTGGGCAATTACCAGCCTTTCCATGGACTCTGGAGGGCAGGGGTGAAGGGACTGCCATCTGAACAGCAGGTATTATGGTCTGAAAGCTTCACGCTGCCACAGATCACACAGTGAAATGGTTAAGTAGTCTTAAAACTTTTTATTTGTATTGCTAACCATGCCTCCAACCCACAAACTCTGGCATAGCACTGATGCGTAAACAACTTGATAGATTTATTTATTTTTATCTCTGAGGAGCTGAGATGGCCTAAGAACTCCTTTACAAAGTTTATGGGATGAAACCCTTTCCTCTGGACTGGCTGTTACCTTCTCTGAAGCCTAGGCGATTTTCTTTCCTTTTTTGATTTTTAAAAAATGTTTATTTATGTGTGTGTGTGTGTGTGTGTGTGCGTGTGTGCATGTGTGTGTGAGTGAGTGAGAGTGAGAGAGAGAGAGAGAGACAGAGAGAGAGAATCTGAAGCAGGCTGCAGGCTCTGAGCTGTCTGCACAGAGCCTGACGCAGGGCTCGAATTCACGAGCTGGGAGATCATGACCTGAGCTGAAGACAGATGCTTAACTGACTGAGCCACCCAACACCAGGTGTCCCAAGACCAGGTGATTTTCTAACTCCTTGACAGAAACACATGGGGCTATGAACTGGTTTCTTGGAGTGGGATGAGTTGAGGGATGCCAAAAAGGCTGCATGACCAGAATGAACAGAAACAAATGCACACATAAGAGCAAAGGTATTCATTGGGAGACCTTGCACATTAATGGGGATTTAAAAAATCAGAACGCAGTCCTCATAACTCAATTTTTGCTAAGATAATAAGTGAAAATGGGCATAGGTGTATGCACTTAAATGAAGAAGTGAAGGTTAGGGATGCAGGATGCTGTGAACTCACCGGGGGTGTCAGTTTTAGGAATGTAAAAGGGCAGCGAGGGCTTGCCCTGAACTTGAAGATGAGGCCACCAGAAGATGTGCCACTTGGTGGACCTTTTGTGTTCCACTGTGGTTTCTTCCCACTTTGCCTGTGTAGGAGCCCCTCCAAATGCTGGGTCTCAGCAATCATGGTTTTGGGGATCTGCTCTAACCTCTTCTAGATGTAGGAAGGGTGAGGGCCTTTCATTATTCCTGTTAATAGCTCCATACAGGAAATAGTTCTGTCAAATGTCTCAATCCAACTGTTTACAGTGGTATTGTTGTTCTTGAACTCATTAGATCTGTAGAAGCAAATATTTACAACATATATAGGGCAAATAACAGAATGCTCAACAATCAGTTTAAGGGCTAGAACATTTCTGCTATCACCAACATAGCAACATACGTCATTCTTGACTTTGGTCCCTATCACAAGAACTAACAATTATTCAAGAACAGAACACCTCTGAGAGAATCCCAGAACATGGAGGTAAGGCCAAAGCACCCCCCTGTATCTCAGAGACCAAGGTATTGACCGCATTGCCCCTCCTCAGAACAGCACAGCACCATATAGAGAGGTCTCCCCTGAACCTAGGGTTCTTCCAGTGGAAAAAGAGAATCCAGGGTGGGGGGGCATCTAGCCCCTCGACAGTAGAGGCCCCTAGTCTGATCTTGCACTATGGGGACTGCACTGGAATGTGGGGCTCAGTCATTGGGAGTCTGACACAGAAATGGGGAGGAGCTTACAACCACCACCACATGGATCTTGGCAGACAGAGTTCACAACTGCATTGCCCAAGTAGTGACCCCAAAGAGCAGCTGTGATTATTTGCAGAACCAAGTCACGGGGTGCACTCTGACCAGACAACTTGGTAGGGTCCAGATCTGCCTGATTTAGATTCTCAGATGAAGAGTTTTGCTGGCCCTAGAGTTCAGGTGCACCCTGTAGGCCCTGAGCCCAGAGGTGTTGGGGCAAGGGGGTGGGTAGAGCTGATTACCCCCAGAGCAAAGCCAGTAACAGGCATGGAGTGGTTCTGTGCTATATTCAGGAAGGGGGATTCATTCATAGCTAAGGCTAAAGGTAGCTCCTGGTTCTCCCACTTGGAGAGCCCATTTGGGAAATTGAGATCAGCCTGGAGTGACCCCTCCCCCCACCCACCCAGGCAAGGGGGCTGGGACACAACCCTACCACTGTGGCTCTGAGCATTCTTGGAGAAGAGGGGCTGGCAAACACATCTGGAAGCCCGCGGCCCTGTTTGGTCAGGGAACCTGGGGTATGGGTTGCCTTAAGACAACAAATAAAGCATGTTTACTAGCTTTGGGGTTGTTTCTCCTACTGTGCCCAGGCAGGGAATCTAATTTGTAGCCCCACTCATTGCTGAATGCAGCCTTCAGCTGGTCTGACCAGGAAACGTCACAAGAACACATGGAAAGCTGTGAAGTCCATTCAACAGCCCTACACACGGTGGCCCTTGAACACAGAGCACAGCCTGTGGCTTCTCCCATCTGCAGAGCAAAACTTGTGGTCTCACCTGACCCAGGGATTTAGTGTATGTTCATGCCTGACTCAGGTCACTAAACAATGAGATGTACAGGCCCTAGGTCTCATCCTGCTGCCCTGCCAGGGCAGGGCAGCTAATTCATCCTCCCTTTTACTACTGAACATGGTACCCAGTTCTGACCATCTAGTGAGTCTGATCAAGGAATCCAGGCAGCCACGGAGCCCATCCTACAATCTCAGTTGTGCAGGGAACCAAACCAGCAGTCCTTACCCAATGGTTCTCAGCCAGTGGCACAACCCCCCTATCCTCATCCTCAGAGCTCGAACACTTGCCTTGCCCCAAAATGGACCATACGGCAGGCCCCACTGGCCAAGGACATTACCAGCAGAAACACTCAGAAACCCAAACTGAGCTGACAGGTGAAGAGCTGTGTCTCTGCCAAAGCAAATCTGTAAAGTCTGGAAGAGGAACCTGATTACTCAAATGTGCAGAAAGCAATGTACAGAATCAATGGTCATGGAAAATAGGGTAAATATGACACCACCAAAAGAAAGTAATAAAGCTCCAATTACTAACCCAAAAGAAATGAAGATCTAGTAACTATCAGGTAAAGAATTACGAATAATTCTAAGAAAACACAGACAGGCAAGTAAATGAAACTAGGAACACAATGCATTAACAAAACGAGAAGTTTGACAAGGAGATCGCAACCATCAACCATCAAAAACAAAACCAAAAATCAGAGTTGAAAAATACAAAAGTTGAACTGAAGAATTCAATAGGGAATTTCAAAAGCAGACTGGACCATGCAAAAGAAACAATCAGTGACCTGGAGGATAGGACATTGGAAATTATCCAGTCCAGGGAGCAAAAAGAGAACAGGAATGAAAAAGACTGAAGAAAGCCTAAGGAATTATGGGACACAATAAGAAGAAACAATATTCACATTATGGGAATTCCAGAAGGAGAAGAGAAAGAAAAAGGGACAGAGAACATATCTAAAGCAATAGTGGCTAAAAACTTCCCAAATCTAGGGAGAAAAATGGACATCCAGATCCATGAGGCCGAATGAACCCCAAAGAGTTTGAACACCAATAAGGTTACACCAAGCCACGTTATTATTAACTTGTTAAAAATCATAGACAAAGAAAGAATTTTAAGAATAGAGAGAGAAGAGAGAAGTTATACACAAGGGAACCCCAGTAAGAGTGGATTTCTCAATAGAAAAAATCAGAATATTTCCAGTAACTCCAAACCTCCCACCCTTCTGTGTCATGTATCCTTCCTTTCCCCTAGCAGATGTCTGATATCCTGTGTCTGTCATCCCTATATATTTCTATGCAGCTTAGTTTCACATGCTTTAAACCTCACATTAGTGGAATAACACCGACTATACTCTTCTGTGATTTGCCTTTTTTCTTTTTTGTCTAACACCATGCCCTGAAGAGTCATCCTGGAGATGTCTAATGCTGAATTTCACTCACTTTTCACTACTATACAGCATTCTATCATGTGCTTATACCACAGATTCCTTCCATGCTCCTGCTGGGGTATTTGGGTTGTTTTCTGGTGTTATTACAAACACTGCTGCTAGCAGTTTCATAGCATGAAACTTTTTCTGTATAGTTTATTTGGCATCAAGTGCAAACGTTTCTCTAGGGCATAAGTCTAGGAATGGAATCGCTAGGTCATAGGTATGTAGATGTAGATAAGGTCGAAGATTTTTATCCTTCTTCCAACAGTGAATATGAGTTCAACATGTTGCACATTCTCTCTTCCCCTGATATTTTTTGAGAATCTAGTGGGGCACAAAACGCATCTCCCACTGGTTTTCATGTGAAGTTCCTAGATTACTATACAAGGCTCCTATATTTCATATGTTTATTGGCCTATGTGTTTTCCCTTCCATAGCATGCAGGTTAAACTCTTTGTTCATTTTCTTTTGTATTTTTTGATAATATTTGAGATATTTAAATATATTTAAGTTTGATTTAAAAACAAGGGAACAGAAAAAGAATCAGAGTTGAAAAATACGAAACGGTTAAGATGGTAAAGTTTATGAATTGTATATTTTACCATAATTAAAAAAAAATTGAATGCCTATTCTCTGCCAGGCTGTATCATAGGTTCTGGGATAGAGCAGTGTACAAAACAAAGCCTCTCTACTCATTTCCTAGAGAACATTCTAGGAAATAAAAAAAGTCATCTTAAAATTCATATTCAAGGGATGTCAGATAGCCAAAACAATTTTGAAAAAGAGCAAAATTGTAAGTCTCACACTTTTGATTTCAAATTATTATAAAGCTACAGTAATCAAAATAGTGTGATACTAGCATAAAGACAGACACATAGAACTAAAATCAAAACAGTCCCCCCAAAATCCTAGCATATATGGTCAAGTGATTTTTGACAGGGCTCCCAAGATCCAGTGGCAGAAGTGAGTCTCTTCAACAAATGGTATTGGGAAATGACATGCAAAAGAATGAATTTGGATCCATACCTTACACCATACACAAAAATTAACTCAAAATGATCCAAAGACCTAAACATAATAGCTAGAACTATCCAACTTGTAGAAGAAAACAGAGAAGGAAAAAAAGCCTCATGACATTGGATTTGGCAATGATTTCTTGGATATCACACCAAAGGCAACAAAAGAAAAAATTAGATAAACTGGACTAACATCGATATAAAAAACCTTCTGTGCATCAAAGGACACAATCAACAGAGTGAAAAGGCAATTAAAGAATGGGAGAAAATATTTTTGGTAGACACGTAACATGGTGCTGCCACTATGGAAAACAGTATGGCTATTCCTCAGAAAGTTAAAAACAGAATTACCATATGATTCAGCAAATCCATGCATATGTCACACTGAGCAGCCGGGCACCTCTGTTTCATGTATATATCCAAAAGGATTAAAAACAGGGTCTCACAGAAGCATTTGCACATGACAGCATTATTCACAATAGCCAAAATGTAGAAGGAACCTCATGTCTGTTGACAGAAGAATGTGTAAACGAAATGTGGTATTACACACAATGGAATATTCAGCCTTAAAAAGGAAGGAAATTCTGACATATGTGACAACATGGATGAAACTTGAGGATATAACATTAATTATGCATAGTGCTAAGTGGAAAACAAGAGACGAGAGGCATATTGCTAAGGGAAATAAGTCTGTCACGAAAAGACAAATACTGTATCATTCCACTGGTATGATGTACCTAGAGTACTCACATACATAGAAACAGAAAGTAGAATGGTGGCCAGGGGCTGGGGGAGGGGAAATGGGAGTTAGTGTTCCATGGGGACAGAGTTTCAGTTTGGGAAGATGAAAAAGTTCTGGAGATGGATGGGGGTGATGGTCGCACAACACTGTGAGGTACTTAAGGCCATTGACCTGTACAATTAAAAACGGTTAAGATGGTAAAATTTATGTAATGTATATTTTACCATAATTTTAAAAAACTGAATGCCTATTCTCTGCCAGGCTCTATTGTAGGTTCTGGGATAGAGCAGTAGCAGTGTATGCAACAAAGCCTCTCTACTCATGCGTCCTAGTAGAGAGAATAAACAAGCAAACACATGAGTAAATATAGAGTGCACCAGAGACTTCTGAATACTACAGAGAAAAAGGAGCACAGTGAGAGAGATAGGGAGTCCGGAAGAGCCTCACGGAGGGGGTGACATTGGAGCAGAGACCTGTTAGGAGAGTAAGCTGTGCAGATGCCTGGGGAGACACTCCTAGCAAGAAGCAAAATGACGAGCAGAGACCGGGGAGGCAGGAGCACGCATGACAGGTTCAAGAAACAAAAAGGCTGGAGTATGTGTGGTGCTGAAAGGCCAGGAGGGAAAGCCAGGATGAGGTGTGAGAAGGATCAGGGCCTTGATCATAGGGTTGCAGACTTTGTCTTTTATTCTGAGTGACTTGGGAGGTCACTGCAGGGGTCTGAATACAGGAGTGACAATAGGACTCGTGTCTGGAAGGGCTCACTCTGTGCTGTGTGGAGAACAGACTGCAGTCAGGCATGGAAAGGAGAACAGAGAACTGTCCAGAGGCTAACTCAGTGATCTGGGGAGAGAGAATGATGTCTGGGGTGGACATGGTGGGGGTGGTGAGAAGTAGTCAGTTTCTAGATACATCACTGAAGTGCAGTCAAGAGGATCCCTGGTGGGTTGGATGGGGCATGAGGGAAAGAGGGGCATCAAGGACAAATGCTGAGATTTTTTGCCTCAGTAGCAGCAAGGATAATGTTGTTGTAACTTGAGATGGAGTGAGACCATGGAAAGAACAGATAGGGGAGGTGATTAAGGCTTTTAATTTTTGACATGTCACATTGGAGAGGTCTTTTAGCTATCTGAGGGAAGATGTTGAGTAGGTAGTTGGTTGTATGTGCTGGAATTCACAAAAGAGGTCCCAGCTGAGGCCATACTTTTAGGAGTCTTCATCCTGCAGACCTGAGACTGGAAAACACCCTCCCCCTGCCAATGAGTGAACATAGATATTGTAGAGCTGAGGACAGAGGATGGGCACCAGGCCTGGACTGTTCAGAGGTCAGGGGGCAGGAAGAACCAGTAAAGCAGCCTGGGAAGGAATAGCCAGGGTAGAAAGAGAAGGACATAGAGTGTGATGTCCCAGAAGCCAGGGGAAGAAAGTGTTTCTGGAGGGAGGAGTCATCAGGTAATAGGTTAAGGGAGACCAGAACTGAGAACGACCGCTGGATTTGGCAGCATATGCCTTTGATGAGAGCTTACTGGTAGTAATGAGGGTTTAAGAGGAAAAAAGAGTCAGCGAGTATACACTACTCTTCAGGTGAGTTTGCTGTATTCAGAGAGACTAATGAGGTGGTGCCTGGTCAAGAGCATTTTTTAAATTCTTAGCGCTATCATGTTATAATTGGCTGACAGGAATGCTCCACCAACAGACAGAAGTTGGTTAGCAGGAGAGAGTGAGGACAACTGCTGGGGTGATGTCCTTGAGGAGACAGAAGGCGAAGGTCCTCCAGCATCCCTGAATCCACCGGGAGTGTAGGCATCAGATAGGAAGGAGCATGGTGAATGATGTTCTGGATATTAGTCCCTTGTCAATCATTTGTGTTGCTAATGTTTTTCTCCCAATTTATTCTTAATGAAGGGTTATTCTTAATTCTAATGTAGCCAAATTGACCAATCTTCACTTTATGACCTACTTAAGTCCTTCCTGGCCATGCACAACCAACCCAAATTGGTTTCCTTACCCTTGAGCCCCACAGGACTGTCAGGATGGAAGTTCACAGTCATGTCCTCAAGGCTATGGGTGTGTCAATGGTTCATCTATCACTCTGGATTCTTGCTGTCAGTGCGGTTTTAGAGTCTTCATTTAAAAAGTGTTTTTTTAAAAAAGTGTTATCCAGCATCATTTTCATTTGGAAGGTTTTTCAGGATATCAACATTATACTGCCAAAACAGAAGTCATGACTGATGTTTCTAAAAAAGAAACTGGAGAGAGAAAGACTGAAACTCTGATTTGTGAACAGTCTCCTCGCTCTAGGGTATTATGGAAGAGATCCTGGTGGGGATCACAGCTCCTGTCTGCTATGTGTGGGCTGGACCATAGACTTGTCTTTGGAGGGATGCCTAGCTTGCTGGACGTTCCCCACTGTGGAGCCAGGTAGGTGACCCTTGAGGGTGGACAGCTACTTGGTCCACATGGAGGCCCTTCCTGAAGGCCACTTGTCTCTGGGGTCGTAATCCATTCTCCTATGCAAACAGCACCAGTCCTGAGGAACTCTCCACCTATAATGTTCTACATAAGCTCCAAGTATGTGACTTCACCTCTTCTGAAATAGCATATAGCTGAGTTTTAAAAATCTAACTTTAGTCACTATGCCTAGTAGACCAACTTAATCTGTTACTGTAAATAGTGTAATTAGTGGTATGTCTGGATTGACTTCTACCATCTTATTGGGCTTATGGTTTTCATTTCTCTTTCTCCTTTCCTATGTTTTGATGGATTGATGTCCTCTGCACATTATGGATTGATGTCCTCTGCATATAAATATATATATATATATATATATATATATATATATACACACACATATATATATATACATACATATATATATATATATATATATATATGGAACTTTTTAAATTTTTAGCAAGAAAATACAACCTTGTATTTTTCTCAAGTCTAAAAAAGTTTATCAACATCTCTAGCTTTCTCTTGAATAAGAAAAGGACTATAGACTATCTAATTTCCCTCTGAAATTCCTCACTTTTATTTTACATGTTATTATAATTCAGTACTTTAGTTCCGCTTCATTTTTATCCTCCATGGGTTTTTTTTTTTTGTAGTCAATAATTATTACCAATGTCTCTGTGCATCCGTGGTTTCTTTCTTCCCATCCTTCTGTGCTGCATTCTTAGTACATTCTTCAGACTTCCCTTGAACTTATGTTTCCTCTTCAGCCAAGTATCATCTACTTTTTAATCTGTTGATTAAGTTTTCAATTATTACACATTTTATTTACAGATTTTGCTTGGTGCTTTTCCAAGCCTGTCTTTTAAAAATGTGCTGTGTATGGGGCGCCTGGGTGGTGCAGTCGGTTGAGCGTCCGACTTCAGCCAGGTCACGATCTCGCAGTCTGTGAGTTCGAGCCCCGCGTCAGGCTCTGGGCTGATGGCTCGGAGCCTGGAGCCTGTTTCTGATTCTGTGTCTCCCTCTCTCTCTGCCCCTCCCCCGTTCATGCTCTGTCTCTCTCTGTCCCAAAAATAAATAAAAAACGTTGAAAAAAAAATTTAAAAAAAATGTGCTGTGTTAGTTTTCTATTATTGTTGTAATATATCATTACAAGCAAAGGCTTCAGCACCACAAATTCTCTTACAGTTCTGTAGCTCAGAAGTCTGATACAGCTCTTACTGGGCTAAAATCAAGATGTCCACAGGGCTGTGTTCCTTTCTGGAAGCTCTGAGGAAGAATCCATTTCCTTGCTCATTTGGGCTGTTCGCTGAATTCAGTTCCTTAGTTTGTAAGGCTGAGGTCCCCATTTCCCTGCTGGCTGTAAGCTAAGGCCTGTTTCCAGCTTGCACACGCTGCCCCGCTCTTCGGCGTGTCCCCTTCCTCCATCTTCAAAGCCATCAAAAGTAGGTCAAATCCCTTTCACACTTCAAATCTCTCCCGTCTCTTCTTCTGTCCTCTCACTTCTGACTCACTCCTTGTCTGTCTCTTCCAATTTTAAGGACCCGGGCAGACACATCCAGGATGCAGATAATCCAGGATGCTCTCTTCATCTCAAGGTTCTCAAGGATAACCACATCCACAAAGTCTCTTCTGCCATGTCACAGAACGTATTCACAGGTTCTAGGAATCAGGATATGGACATCTTTGGGAGTGATATTACTCTTCCCACCATATCTGTTGTTAGATAGATTATATTTCTTCCTTTATCTCTTTGCTTACTTTTTATTTTTTTAATATTTATTTATTTTGAGGGAGAGAGAACATGAGCAGGAGAGGGGCAGAGAGAGAGGAAGAAAGAATCCCAAGCAGGCTCCATGCTCCGCACAGAGCCCAATGCGGGGCTCAATCCAACGACCATGAGATCACAGCCCAAGCTGAAATCAAGAGTTGGATGCTTAACCAACTGAGCCACCCAGGCGCCCCTCTTTGCTTATTTTAAACATACTTATGTTGAACGTGCTCTCTCCATCGCTCTACTATCTGTAGCTCATGGAGTATGAGCAATTTTTCCCATCTTCTGCTTTTTTCTCAGAGCAGTGAGCTCATCTTCATGGGGGATGGGATGGAGTTAGGGACAGAGTAAGGGTCCGGGATGGGGTGTAGAAAGGACTGGCTTCATGAGCATGACCTGTGTAGGCACACAGGCCCCCAGGACCAGGAGGCTCATACAGCTTTAATGCCCTATTCTTACAGTCTTGGAGTTCTTCATACTTTTTGAACAAGGGGCCCTGTGTTTTCATTTTGCACTGGGCCTGGAAAGTTATGTAGATGGTCATGGTTGTCAATCAAGAATGAAGGCGAGTGAGCTCCTGGAAGGGGATGAGGGGATGAGGACAGGGTCAGAAGGAATGAGGAGAGGGGTAAAATGAGATGAGAAGCAGAATGAGGTGAGTGACCCGTGATGCCATCCATTTATTAGAAACTAAAACAAAAAGCAGGGATGGTGCAGGTTGAAGTAGTCAAGTTATCACAGACAAAATCCTCTGCAGAATGAACGATGCTAACTTTTCAACAAGTAAACTGAGTGAGGATGGAGAAAGTGACTATAGATCAAAACACTGCTGGATATTTGATACAGTGAAGGAATTACTAATTATTTTAGGTATGGCAATGGCATTGTGGTTATTTTTAAAATAACACAGAATCAAGCAAGATAAATTTTACTCAAGGTCTCACATGCGAGGCAAAACAGAGGGTTTATGCTGCATACCAACTGATGACCCTGAGAAATTAAAATTCTCTTGTGGCTCCATACAAATTTCAGGATTATTTGTTCTAGTTCTGTGAAACATGCTGTCAGTATTTTGATAGGGATTGCACGGAACCTGTAGATTGTTTGGGTGGTATGCACATTTTAACAATACAATTTCTGTTCCCTTTTAAATTCTTCCAGCTCTCGTTCACATTTTTCTTCTTTGAAAATTTTCCTTCCTTTTTTTTTTTAAAAATGATTATTTATTTATTTCGAGGGAGGGGGAGCAGAGAGAGAAGGAGAGAGAGAGAATCCCAAGCAGGCTCCACGGTCTCAGCACAGAGCCCAATGTGGGGCTCGATCTCACAAACCATGAGATCATGACCTGAACCGAAAACCAAGAGTCGAACATTCAACCGGCTGAGCCACCCGGGCTCGTCTTTCTCTCTTCCAAGCACACCTCACTCTCAGTGGCACTGAAACCTCCCCTAACTTCTAGCACCTGACTCTGGGATTTTCCCCCTGTGCCTCTTTGTGTCTCTTCCCTGTCTCCAAAGGAGCTCACCCGGCCTGGCCCTGCAGGCAGCATTCTGCACAGTGAGGAGGGCAGACAGGATCAATCATCTGAGTTATTGTACATAGCAGATCTTGTATTTCACCAGCAATCCTGTATGTTTGCCTGCGTGTGTGTATCTGATCCCATCAGCAAGGTAACCAAATGCAAAGGCCCATAACCAGGAGCACACCTGTTCCAGATACAAACTGTAACCCAGAACTATGGCAACCAGGAAATGTAAGCAGCCTGTTCTTCACTCCAAGGTCGAACCCATTAGTCAAATAGCTGTTTGCCTAATAAAAACTGACCTCAATTCGACTAACTAAATATTACAACACAAACAGTTCTGTTTCCCTAAAGCAGGCGGAGTCCTACCCCCGCCTGGGGGCTGGGGGAGGGGTGAGAAGAAGGTGGGGGTCAGAGCCCATGCTTTGGCACTGCTGAGGGTCATACCCTCGGCCCCAAAGCCACAACCAGAACCTTGTTCTGGAAGCTGTTGCACGTCACAGCTTGCCCACAGGAAATGAGCGGCTGGGCTGGGCACAAGAGAGGATACATTTGGCACACTCGAGTCCTGACTCTGCCAAAATAAATGCCAGAGGACCTCCCGAGGACCAAGAGGGGAATGATGAGGACAGCTCACCTGGAAGGAAGCGGAGCCGTTTTCTTCTCCTGCGAGAAGTGCCACGCCTGAAAAGCTGCCCTCACAACGCCCCCTCCCCCACCAATTCTAGAGTTCCATGCCCACTGGGTAGGGCTTTGATAGGCACTTTTTATTAATGCATTTCATCTCAAATTACTTCCGAGTGTCACAGCAAATGACCCTGTAATGTCAGTCCCGTGAATCCCATCTCCCAGGTAAGAAAACCAATGCTCCGAAGACTAAGTCCCTTGCCAGACACAAATGGAGTCAGTGCCACAGTGGGTGTGCCCAGTGCTAACCGCCTCACCGAATGCCTTGACAGTTGATCTTTGACTTAGCCATCACTTTAACTTCTAGCACTTAACACAGAGCTTGCCGCACAGTATGTGCTAAGTAAATACTGAATGCCAAGAGCCTCCTCCTTACCC
Organism: Puma concolor; assembly: GCF_028749965.1. NCBI lineage: Eukaryota > Metazoa > Chordata > Mammalia > Carnivora > Felidae > Puma > Puma concolor. Next base: position 14,350,304 of record NC_141677.1, read on the forward strand.
AGCCAGGGGACAGTCCCTGGGGGTGGGGGTGGGGTTGCTGACAAGCTGGAGAGATGTCAATGTCCTGACGACGTAAGGGCATAGGATTTCTCACCTGCAAACCCAGATTGGAGTCTCAGACCTGCTGGCTTGATGACACTAGTTAAATCCTTTAAGTTTTGCTTATTTATCCATGCACATCCTTGAAGGTGGGTATGGCAGTGTCCCCAAACAGCAACACCTGAGCCCTACCAGCAGGATCACCATGGGGATCAGAGGGTACAGGAGGCAGCCTGAGTGGTTTACTAGCAGCAAGCCCTGTTTGGTATTGTGGTAGCCAAACTTTAGCTGATACAGTGACAGTAAAACCTTGGATTGCGAGTAGCTTGTTCTGCGAGTGTTCCACAAGACGAGCAAACGTTTCTAATAAATTTAACTTGATAAACGAGCAATGTCTTGCAATACGAGTAGTACGTGAGGCCGAATGTCACATGATCGCAACTGAGCCAGCGGTTCTCGAACTTCGTTTTTTTTTTTTAATTTTTTTTTTTTAACATTTATTTATTTTTGAGACAGAGAGAGACAGAGCATGAACGGGGGAGGGTCAGAGAGAGAGGGAGACACAGAATCCGAAACAGGCTCCAGGCTCTGAGCGGTCAGCACAGAGCCTGACACGGGGCTTGAACTCACGGATGGGACTGTGAGATCATGACCTGAGCCGAAGTTGGACGCTCAACCGACTGAGCCACCCAGGCGCCCCTCGAACTTCGTTTTGACGTAGAAGTGCCCTGGATGACAAGCATGTTTCGGGAACGAATTATGCTTGCAAATCAAGGTTTTCCTGTACTTTCATTTTAAAGAGAAAAAGAATTTCATTCCATAAACCTTCCATGTTTCTTGGTTTAGCCTCATGTTAAAACAAAAAAGGAAAAGTTTACCCATATTGAGGTTCTGATTTGCACATTCTTCCCTCTGCTGGGAAGCCTGTTGTGCATATGTAAGGCTACAAGGAAGAGAAGCAAGCACAGAGAAGCCCAGTCAAGCACCTTATTCTGTTCTTGGATAATCGTAGCGCAGGGGAAAGGAGCAATGAGGAGCTAATGTGGTCGGTGCCTCCCATGAGCCACGTGCTTACTCATAAACACATCCAAGTCTCACAGTTGCCTTACTAGGGTCAGATGATTGGTTTCCCCATCTCAGTAGGTGAAAAAGTCCAGGCTCCCAAAGGTTAAGCGAACTGCCCATCGTGCTCAGATACCTGCGTTCCATATGCCAAGCCGCGACACTAGAGTTTTAACCCGCAGCCTAGGCTAGTTAGACCTCACCATCCAAACTCCAAACTGGAGGACACTGGAGTCAGAGACCAAAACCTCCATCCAGTGGGTTTTCTGGGCTCCTGAGCAGAACTCACAGGGGACAAACCAAAAAACCCCAGTGTCTTCTACCTTAACTCCAGGTGGTTATTACGGAACTCATTTCTGAATTACACAGGAGAACTTCACTCCTTTGGTCTAAACTGGTGGATTTTTTTTCTTTTTTAATGTTTATTTACTTTTGAGAGAGAGAAAGACAGAGCGTGAGAGGACGTGGGGCAGAGAGAGAGAGAGAGGGAGACACAGAAACCGAAACAGGCTCCAGACCCTGACACCGGGCTTGAACTCCCGAACTCTGAGATAATGACCTGAGCGGATGTCCGATGCTTAACCAACTGAGCCACCCAGGTGCCCCAGATCTTTCTCTTTAAGTGAGAGCATATTAAAGAATGGCAGGGTGGATTTTTGCTTTTGAGGCCACACAGCAGCTGTTTACGAAATGTGGAATCCCCTGGAGCATTTGGTATAAATTCAGAGCCCCAGGTCCGCACTGGGCAGGACTTAGAATGTCTAGGTATGGAGGCTTGGAATCAGCATTTTAACCAGTTCCCCGGGTGATTCTTTGATACACCAAACTCAAAGAACTGGCCAGACACAGGAATGGGTCCTAAAGAGCCAGAGGTACAGAAGAGAGAATACCCAAGTATCGTACCAACTAATTTCAAGTAGATGGAGGACAGATGGAAAAAACTGTTCATTATTTTTCACAGAGGTTAGACACTGCCCTTCCTCCCCACTTACATACACTATTCATTTCTTCAGCAAACTTTTCCTTCAGGAGTAGCTCAAGATACTGTGGTTCAATCTCTGCCAACATTAATTCTCAACTAAAGGTGCCTGAATTAATAAGATTTAGCTGTGCCGAGGCTATGATTTCACTGGGTAAGAGCATCAGCATCCAAACAAAGATATCACTGATTATAGCTGTCTTGGCTAATAGAGACACAACCGCCAGAGAATAAAAATAGCCCAAACTCTGCCGAGACAAGGGTGTCAGCACAAATCAGGAGATGGCTTCTTTATGCTGAAGGAACCCTGCCCCAGAGAAGCCGGAGCACCCCCAGCCTGCATCTGGAGAAAGCATTCTAGAACTGTACTTAGAAGCTCAGTTATGTGTGCGGCAGCTTGCATTGAATAAAAACCCTCTTTCGTTCCCTCTTATTATCGTTGGTTTCAATTAGCTAATGGGAGGTGGGAAGTGATTAGCTTGCTACCAACCTGCAGGGATAATATGCTTTTGTTTAAGGCTGCCACGGAATACTGCAGGGAGAAACAGAATGTACGAGACGAGGTCTTTTAAAGTGAAGGTTTAACACAACAGTAGGAATCAGAATCTTCCAGGGGGACGAACACTTAGAGGTCATCTTGTCCTACAGCAAAATGCTAGAATTCTTTTTCAATTTGAAGGCAGCTATCAAGCTCTCTGAAGTCTTGCTTCGTCCGGGACAACTATTCTCAGTTCTGTCAACCGTTGAAATGGCTTCCGGTCCCCACCCCCTCCGCTATTATCCCCTTCAACTCCTCTGGACATGATAATGTATCAAAACCCCTCTGACAGTGTGGAGCCCAGAAGAGCACACATTATCCCACATGGTCCCATCGGTGCAGAATGCAGCGTGACTCCTGTCTCTGCCAGTCAAGACGGGCTATGTTAATTAGCCCAGACAAGAAGGACATGACATGAGCCTCTTATGGAGCTGAGGCTGCTGGCTTGCCTTCATCTGGACACCAACTAAAAGCAAGACATGCCCTGTCAACACAGGTGCAAAAAGCCACAGGTATGATTTAAAGTGAAAACCCTTGAGACGAGCGTTTTAAACTGAGATTAGGGATAATAGGCAACGTGTATTAAATCTCCTTTTGGTGGTTTACGCGGATCCTCTCCAGCTTGCCAATATCTTTTTTGAATCCCGACAGGGCCATCCACTCGTGTTTCATCTACATATTTGATGAAAAAAATGCATCCTGGGGGTGCCTGGGTGGCTCCGTCTCGGTTGAGCGTCCGACTTCGGCTCCGGTCACGATCTCACGGCTAGTGAGTTCGAGCCCCGTGTCGGGCTCAGTGCTGACAGCTCAGAGCCTGGAGCCCGCTTCCGATTCTGTGTCTCCCTCTCTCTCTGCCCCTAACCCACTCGCATTCCGTCTCTTTCTCTCTCAAAAATAAATAAACATTAAAAAAATTTTTTTTAATGCATCCCATTTTACTCAGGCCTTCCCACACCTTTATTATTGCAGTCTCTGCAGTTCCAAAGTTGTAGGGGAAAGCAAAAATCATCCTAACATGAAACCGTTCCCTAGTGCACCAACTCCAGGGCGACATAAAAATATTTCCTACTCAAACATCTTCCCCCATTCCACGCTGGCATCTGTGCACATCCTTTGATTCAACATCCCTGTCTATCTTCTGCTGAGTGCAATTACAGGGTGATTACTTACGAAGTGAATGGCAAAACCAAAGTGAGTTCACCAAAGTGAATCCCCAAACCAAAACAAACCAACAGTCCCTCCATGGGAGCGATGCTGGAGAACAGACGAGGTCATACACTACACTACGCCACTGGCCAATGAGGGTCAGCGGGGTTAGAGGGGTTGGCAACTAAAGGGGATGATGATTGACAGATGCAAGGACTTGAAAGAGGGCTTAAAAGACAATGGATTGAATATTAGGATATTTAGAGGAGATTTATGAAGAACCGATAAGGCTCTGATGAAAATAATCCTTTTCAGGATCACTCAGCACAAGTCAAACATGAAGTGAAGGATGATATCCACCACTTTCATACAATTCTGGGGTAACAATTCCATGCCAAATCACTCACCCCTGAAAACACTGACATCACGGAATATAATTTACAGACAGTACAATGCATGCATTTTAAGTCATAAAAATCCCTGATTTTTGATTGGTTTACACAACCATGATACTATCATCAGTATCGAGCTAAAGACCATTTCCATCACCCCCAAAACTTGATTACTTGATTCACTTCTGGTTCATTCGAATTCACTGATGCAATTATAAATTAATTTTGAGAGAGCTGAGTTTCATAATTTTTGGTTTCGTTTTTCACAAAAGTTGCCCATCAAATATTGTCTCTACTTTTCAATTTGGACATTGAAAAATGGATAGACTTTATTTTTTCAGAGCAGGTTTAGGTTTACAGAGGAACTGAGCAAAAGTACTGAGTTCCCATGTAGTCTCTGCCCCCTCCATTATTAACATCTTGCACTGGTGGTACGTTAGTTACAACGGAAGAACCAGTGTTAATGCATTATTATTGAACTAAAGTCCATATTTTAAACTGGGGTTCACTCTGTATTACACAGGGTTTCTTTTGTTTTTCACAAATGCATAACGTGACGTTATCCCCTATTACACTATCATATGAAATCGTTTTCACTGCCCTAAAACACCTGTGCTTCACCTATTTTTTCTCCCACCCACCTCCCCCATCCCCAAACACAGATATGTATTTTTCCTCTATCTCTATTGCCTTTTCCAGAATGTTCTATAGTTGAAATCACAGTATGCAGCTTTTCCAGATGGACTTCTTACACTTAGCAGTATACATTTCAGGTTCCCTCATATCAGAGAAGGGCACTTTGTTTGCTTCCAAGTTTTGGCGATGATGAATAAAGCTGCTGTAAACGTTCCTGTGAAGACTGTTCTGTGGACCTAAGCCTTCTCCTTATGAGTAAATACTGAAGAGCACAACTGCTGGGTCACATGGTAAGAGTAAGTTTGGTTTTGTAAGAAACTGCCAAACTGCCTTCCAAAGTACTGTTTGGGCTGGCTTTTCGCCGGCTGTACTATTTTGCATTTTCCCCGGCCGTCAATGAGAGTTCCTGTTCCCCCACATCCTTGTCAGCATTTGCTGTTGTCAGGGTTTTGATTTTAGCCATTCGAACATGAACGTAGTGATATCCTGTTGTTGTTTGAATTTGCAAATCCCTGATGTGTATCATGTTGAGCAACTTTTCATATCCTCAACTGCCATCTCTATACCTTCTTTGGTGACCTGCCTGTTTGTTTCTTTTGTCCACTTTTTCATTGGATTTTTCTACTGTTTTTTTTTTTGATGTTTTTGTTGTGAAATATACATAAAATTTACCATCTTAACCACTGTTAAGTGTATAACTCAGTGGTAATAAATATATTCATAATGTTGTGCAACCATCACCACCCATCTATCTCTCTAGCTCTTTCATCTTATAAAACTGTCACTCATACCCATCAAAGAGTAACTCCCAATTGCTCCCTTTCCTAACCCCCGGAAACCACCATTCTACTCTCTATGAAGTTGACTACTCTAACTATCTAATGTAAGTGGGATCATAGAGTAGTTGTCATTCTATGATTGGCTAATTTCACTTAGCAGAACATCCTCAAGGTTTATTCAGGTTGTAGCATGTGTCATACTTTCCATCCTTTTTGATACAGCAATATAGATTATAAGGGGCACATGCACCCTGATGTTTATAGCAGCATTATCAACAAGAGACAAACTATGGAAAGATCCCAAATGTCCACTGACTGATGAACAGATAAAGAAGATGTGGTACATATACACAACGGAATATTACTCAACCATAAAAATGAATGAAACCTTGCTGTTTGTAACAACACAGATGGGACTACAGTGTCAGAGAAAGACAAACACCATGATTTCACTCATATGTGGAATTGAAGGAACAAAACAAATACATGGGAAGAAAAAAAAAAGAGGGAGAGGGAAGCAAACCATAAGGAACTCTTAACTATAGAGAACAAACTGAGGGTTGATGGAGGGAGGTGGGTGGGGGATGGGTTAGACACGTGATGGGTATTAAAGAGGGCACTTGTTATGATGAGCACTAGGTGCTGTATGTAAGTGATGAATCACTAAATTCTACTCCCGAAACCGATATTACACTACATGTTAACTAACTAGAATTTAAATAAAATTTCAAAGAAACAAAGAGTTTCCTTCCTTTTTAAGGGTGCATAATATTCCATTGTATGGATATACCACATTTTGCTTATCCATTCATCTATCAGTGGACAGTTGGGTTTCTTCCACCCCTGGCTATTGTGAATCATGCTGCTATGAACATGGGTTTACAAATATCTTTGAAAAGTCCTGCTGTCAATTTTCTTGGGTATCTTCCCAGAAGGAGGAATGATAGATCACACAGTCATTCTATTTTTAGGGAGCCATCACATGGTTTCCCATAAAGGATGTGCCATTTTACATTCCCAACTAACAGTACACAAGTGTTCCACTTTCTCCACATCCTGGCCAACACTTTTAATTTTTCTGTCTCATTTTTTTGTCTGTTTGTTTTGAGAACAGTCATTCCTCATGTGTGAGAGATGATCCTATTGTTGAACTACAGAAGTTCTTTTTACATTTGGATGCCAATTCTTTATCAGATGTTCTGCAAATATTTTCTCCCAGTCTGTGGCTTGTCATTTCATTATCTTAACCGTGTCTTTCACAAAGCAGAAGTTTTAAAATAATTATGATGTTTAAATACATTATGTAAAACAAATTACCATAGGATAGTAGACTTTTACCACATCTATACCTCCTAGTTACTAAAAAATTAATGAATAGGATAGTTCAAAGGTGTTGAGCATTGGATATCTCTCTCCAGGTTGACAATGATCAACTAAAACATAAATAGACATTTTTTTCCAAAGAAGACGTACAGATGGCTAACAGACATGTGAAAAGATGCTCAATATTAATAATCAACGGGGAAATATGTATCAAACACACAATGAGATATCACCTTACAACTCTGAGAATGGCTAAAATAAAAAAAAGATAAGAAATAACAAGTGTTGGCAAGGATATAGACAAAAGGGAACCTGTGGGAACTGTTGGTAGCAATAAAAATTGGTATAGCCACTGTGGAAAATGGTATCGAGGTTCCTCAAAAAATTACAAATAGAATTACCATACGATCTAATAGTTCCACTACTTACCCAAAGAAAATGAAAACACTAATTCAAAAAGATATATGCACCCCTATGTTTATTGCAGCATTATTTACAATAGCCAAGATATGGAAGCAACCTAAGTGTCCATCAATAAAGTGGATAAGGAAGATCACACACACACACACACACACACACACACACACACACAGTGTAATATTACACAGCCATAAAAAGGATGATATCTTGCCATGTGTGACAACATGGATGGACATACAGGGTATTATGCTAAGTCAAATAAGTCAGACTAAGAAAGACAAGCACCATATGATGTCATTCACATGTAGAATCTAAAACAAGCAAACAAACAAACAAAACGCAGAATCAGACCTATAAATACAGAGAACAAACTGATAGTTGCCAGAGGGAAGGATGGTGGGGGGATGGGAAAATGGGTGAAAAGAGGTGGGAGATACAGGCTTTCAGTTACAGAATGAGTAGGTCACGGGAATAAAAGGCACAGGATAGGGAATATAGTGAATGTATTGTAATAGCATTGTATGGTGACAGGTGGTGGCTACATTTGTGGTGAGTACAGCACACTGTATAGAGTTGTCCAATCACTATGTTGTACATCTGAAACTAATACAGCACTGTGTGTCAACTTTACTCAAACAAAACAAAAAATAAATAAAACCTGTTGACCAAGATTCCACAGCTCATTTGGCATATTTTTATAAATGAACCATGGTGGTTACTAGTTATTCCCTTCTTGTTCAAGTGCTCACAAAGCATTTAATAATTCATTTGTGGGGCGCCTGGGTGGCTCAGTCAGTTAAGTGTCCGACTTCGGCTCAGGTCACGATCTCACCGTTCATGAGTTTGAGCCCCGCATCAGACTCTGTGCTGACAGCTTAGAGCCTGGAGCCTGCTTCAAATTCTCTGTTTCCCTCTCTCTCTGCTCCTCCCCCGCTCATGCTCTCTCTCTCTTTCAAAAATAAATAAAAACATTAAAAAAATAATTCATTCGTGAGTTTTACCATGAGTCAACATTACGCCTATTTGGTAAAGAGTTTTCTTTTCTATCATTTGGAAAACTGAGGAATGATCTTCCAGTGTCTTTCCTCATCTTATAATAGCTTGCACAATCATGTTGGCAAGGTGTTTCACTACCCTGGGATAGAATTAACTTGGGCCCAAAGACTTGAGGATATTTTGAACGGTTAAGTGTACTTCTTCAATCTTGCCTCCTTTCTTAGAGTTTTAACTCCTTCTTCATACACTTTGTGCCTCACTTTTCTTACTCCATTTGAAGATTATACTTCCTGGACTGGGGAAGATGGTGACATACTTCTCCCCAACGGTTTGGTACCTGAAGGGTGAAATCCGTACCTGCACTGCTGGTGGCCTCTGGAAAGAAGAGGCCAGGGTGCAGTGGAGGGACTCACAGTTGACCCGGCAGGTCAGATGAAGCTGTTCAGAGGCTGAAATGAGGTCCAGAATGAGTTTTGAGACCAGAGGAGAGTGTGAACACTATTCAAGAATACAGAAAGCACACATTTTGACTCTGAAGGGGCCAAAAGCATAAAGGGGGCAACCAACCCAAAGGAACAGGGGCAGGCCAAATGTAATAGTCCCGCAGCATTAAGCCAAACAAAGAAAAGAAAACAAAATGAAACAACCAAGGCCATTCTTTGCACAAGTCAACCAACCCAGAGAGCCACACAAAGGGGAATCACCTGGGTACCTCCTGAGCTTGTCAGTGTTGCTCCAAATCAGGAGCAGCCTTTGCCTGGCTTGGAAAATGGGAGAAGCTAAGAGGCCCAAGTACAAGCAGAGCTTAAAAACTGCACACATAAGAAGCAGTAGGGCCATAACAGGAAAGCAGTTCTACTTTCTGTCTGTCACCAATTAGCATCCTGCCATCTCCCCTTAGCAGTGACGACATGAACCTTTCTTGTTACGTTCTCACTCAAAACCAAAAATAGTCTTGTACCTGACATCTTTCACGAGGCTTAGCTCATCCTGGGGGTTATTCTTGCCCTTATCTGGCATCCAGCCTTGGTTATGTGCCTCTCCTATTTTCTTTTCTTTCTTTTTTTTTTTTTTGGTTTTTGGAGCTCTGAGCTCAATAGTGCCCTGGATGGTCATATTCCTGTTCTTGGCTCCTCTATTCATTTTATTTAATTATAATTTATTTTTAATTTTTAAATGTTTATTTATTTTTGAGACAGAGAGGCAGAGAGAGCGCGGAAGAGGGGCACAGAGAGAGGGAGACACAGAATCCGAAGCAGGCTCCAGGCTCTGAGCTGTCAGCACAGAGCCCGATGTGGGACTCGAACCCAAGGACAGCGAGATCATCTTTGTATTAGATTGCTGTTGCCACCTTACAAGTCACCCCCAAACTTAGCAGCTTAAAGAATTTGGGAGCGGTTTCATGGGTGTTTCCGGTTCAGAGGCTCGCATGTATTTGCCATCAAGATGTCAGCAGGGGCTGGCAGGAGGCCTCAACTGATTGCCAAGGGGTCTTTCTCCTCCACAGGCAACCTGAGTGTCTTCACAAAACAGGGCAGTGGATTTTCCCCAGAGGAAAAGGTCCAAGACAAAGAAAGGAGGAGGCCATAATGTCTCTGATGACCTAGTCACCCACCATCGATCAGTTCCATTATTGTTCCATTCACTGGAAGAGTCACTAAGGCCAACCCATACCTAAGGGTGGGAAAATTGAGCCCCACCTCTTGAAGGGAAGAATATCAAAGAACTTGGGGCTTTATTTTAAAACAACATGCACCCCATGCTACCCTGTCTTTTAATTTTTGCTTCACTGTTTTAGAGTAAAAACTAATTTCTTTTCTTCCTCTCTCTCTCTCTTCAATTATTTTTCCTCAAGTAAATTTCTTCAGTCCATTAGGTCAAATGGAATATACCCAGGATGAATCTCTTGGCTATAGTCATGAGTTTAACACCCTGGGTACCACATTATCATCACCAGGGACTAGTGTTCTAGACTGTATTTTGAAAGAAGACAGGATTGAATTTAGGGAAGGGGCTTTGGTTTCCATCGGTAGGACTCTTCTTTTTAACTGCCTGACCAGCAGTTGGTGTTTCTTCTCTTGCTGTAAAATCAGTAATCCGACGGGAATGCTAGCTACAAAGACTAGCTTGCATTGTGGGTAGAGATGAGCCACTGACAGACATAGGCATTAGGACCTTTTTTCCTGCTGTCATTCAACATGGACCCCAAATCCCTAGAGCCAAGATAAATAACATACACTGAGCGTCCTTATAAATGCAGGTATCAACAGGATCAACTTCTAGAAGCAGAATCGATTGGCAAATGGGCATTCAAAATTTCAATAGATATTGTCAAATTGTCCTCCAAAATTATTGTACCAATCTACCCTGTCACCACAGCATTTGAGACTGCCAAATTCTGCTCACTCTCACTTACACCAGGGTATCATCAAACCATCAGATCTTTGCTGTATAAGAATTACAGCTGTTCTCCCCATGCTGGCAAACAGAAGCAGGGCTAGTATCTGTGAAAACGCTTGAAATAAGTGTCAAATTCATTCATCTCTGGTAGCATTTTATTGAATGAGAAAGAGTAGATGATGGGAAACTGAGGTCAGAAAGAGAATCGGTTGGAAGGAAATTGAAAGTGGCTTTAGCTGGCAGGGGCTGGGAACACCTGCTTTTTTAAAAAAAATATTTTTTAATGGTTATTTATTTTTGAGAGAGAGAGAGAGAGAGACAGCACATAAGCAGGGGAGGGGCAGAGAGAGGAGACAAACAATCCGAAGCAGACTCCAGGCTCTGAGCTGTCAACACAGAGCCCAACGTGGGGCTCGAACTCATGAACCATGAGATCATGACCCGAGCCGAAGCCGGACGCTCACCCGACTGAGCCACCCAGGTGCCCCTACGTTATTTCTAATCTTTACCTAATTACAAACGATGCCGCAGTGATACCTTGTTCATACCTCATGATCCATGCTTACTTGTAACATAAATTCCTACAAGTGAAGCACTCGGTCGAAGCGAGTTGGCATTTGTGATTCTGATAGACACTACTCTACAGGGCGCCTCGCATGAGGTTTACGAATCTACACTCCACCAGCAATGTGTCAATGTACTGTTTCCTCACAGTCTTGCCACGTGTCGCGTATTATCAAATATTTTATTCGTTTATTTTTCTCTGTCAATCTTTCAGGTAAAAAAAAAATCAGTTTTAATTTACATTTCTCTCATCAGGAGTGGTATTAAGCATTTTTCGGATACATTTATAGGCCTTCGGATATATACAGGCAGTATATGAACTGCTTATCATATACTTTGCACATTTTTTTTCTAGTGAGTTGTTGCTTTTATCGCTCTATGAGGGCTCTTTATTAAGGAGCTGAAAACTCTTTGCCTCTCATGTGAATCGCAAATAGTTTCCCTAGTTTGTCAAGTTGGTTTTTTTCCCCCTGTCTATGGTGATTTTTATTTTATTTATTTATTGTTTGGCCAAGGACTAGACCTTAGGCTTTAAAAAAAATGTAGCTTAATCTAAAACTTATTAGTCTTTCCTTTGATGATTATCACAGTGAGACGGGTTGTAAAAGGATTACCCAATATTTTTATGGACTACCCATAAAATTTTGGATTTTACACCTAAATTCGATTTGGAATTTAGCTAGGCTTACAGAGGTCGTTGAGTCACCTTTTCTGCTACATGGCTCCCCTGTTGTCCCAACATCACTTACTAAATAGTTCATCTTTCTTTCACTTAGACAAGATGCCACATTTAGCATATACTAAGGTTCCTTGGGTTTAGGTCCACTTGAGGATGCTCTACTACATTCGATCGGTCTTCTGTCCAAACATGTGTCGGTACCACACTGCTTCGATCCCTGAAACTTCACTGCATATTTAACCTCCAGAACTGCTAGGTCCAGCGCATTCTCCTTTCTCCGAGTTTTCTTGCCCACTTCCAAAACAAACCTAATTTTAGCTGGAATAGCATTCCACTCATAAATGAACGTGGGGAGGACTGACATTTTTATGCTGTTGAGTCTCAGGCGGATTCTCAAATTTTTCTTCATCCAGGTCCTATAAATTTCTATTGTGTTCATTACTCAGGATTTGGAGTTGTTTGGTTGAGCTTGTAAATGGGCTCTTTTCTCCCATCCAGTTTCTCTCTGGTTGTGATTCTCACGATTGGCCTAGGGCCAAAGGGCTCAACTCAAATGATCTGCTCGCCATCTGTTTCCCTTTCAACAGCCTCCAGGAGGACTTGGTCGGTTTCCCCGGTGTCTCTGCAACCTTCACCCACGAAACTGTGTTTCCTTATTCGTCAAAGAGCACCACTTTTAGGTATTTTCTTTCCCTCTTCAGCGATGGAATTATCCCGAAGAAGGCCAGAGATTTATCAGAGGACCCCCGTTCAGCTTAACAAGGCATCCAGAGATGGTCAAGACATTGAACGATCCCATTGCTCCTGTCTGTTCTCAGGGACTTGGCTGGCACTGTCGTCTGCACCAAGCAGGAGTCATCTGTATCATCCCTCTGCTGGGGGACCGGGACCCAGGTCCTTTCACCCTCCTCTTTGCCTTTGCTCTACTTTTCCTACCATTAGGCTCGCCGTTTGCCACCAAGTGCTTCTCTTTTTATGTTAGGATCCCCCAAATTTCTTTTTCTACTTGGGATCATTATTTAAATACCACCTTCAAAAATGGGCTTCTCAGAATGCTGGTGCAGGTGTTAGATTCAGCACAAAAAGGGCCCGAAGGCTGTGTTGGGAGGCACTCCATGCTATATGGCACTGGTGAGGTCCCAGGGCACGTTAACGCTTTAAAGGCCGAGAAGTTCTGCACATTTCACAGACTGACTTGACCACAGTTAATTAACATACCGCATGACTCACATTCGGTGGAACGCACTTCAGGGGATGCAGCCTTGAGACCAGAAGCTCCCGTGTCTGCCGGAGTCACTCTGCTCAGGACACCTGTGATCTCAGTTATCTACCTGGGCGCAAGCATCAAGTTCACCTATGGGCTGCGAACTGGGATAGAACACTTAAAATTCAAGTTTGCCTATTGATCCTCAGGACGACTGCATAATTTACAGAGCCCACCTTTTTTTCAGTGGAATATAAATATGGGGCCCTGGCCCGGGCAGGGCACTCAGTCTCCCCCTTCCTATGGGCCTTCTGCCCCGACCCACAGCAGACGGGTGACCCCATGGGATTGGAACCTCCATGGCAAGATGCACTTGGTACTGGCCGGGGCTGGCCAAGGGGCCCCTGTGGAGACACCCACCAAATGTGCCACCGGAAGTGAAAACCAAAAGGATTCCTCTCAGACCCACAAGGCAAGAGGGAGGCACCTCTCCTGCCTGAGGCACACAGGGGGCTGGCCTTCCCGCCAGAGAAGAAAAAGGAAGTGAGAGACTCCTCGTTCTCATTAGCGGGATGGAAGCTTCTGTAGGAGACAGAGGGGAAAACTAGGAAAGCAGCTAGAAATACATAAGGAGGAAGAGGGAAGTAGGGCAGAATAACATGAGCCTTCATGGCCTGGAGCTGGTGAGGAGAATGAGGCCCTCTTAGGAGGAGCGACCCACCCCCACCAGGCCCTGGCCCCCTGCCTCTCCCAGGAGGATATGCGGGGGGACCTTGGTGGTCAGCCATTCCCGGCAGGTGTTCAAGAATTTTAACTCACTCACCTGTGACCACTTCCTAGCGGCCTGCTCCCTAAGACTCACCCACGGAACTAGCAACACTCCCTTCCTCTTGACAGAAGAACAAGCAAGGGACTCTGTCCGGAGAAACATGGAACAGACCTCCCAGATGACCTGGAAGCCCTCACGGGGGCTGCACAGGTGATGTTTTCACCCGGCTCCACTCTGAGTGGGGTCCTTGACTCCGGAAGGGCCGGTGGGGGTGGGGGGGGGGGCAATCACCTTGTTCACCTAAGTGGCAGCAAAAAACATTTTGGTTTCTGGGCTGTGATGTGGTGCTTCTGGGGGAACAGGCTTGCATCTCAGGCTTTGCACCTGGTTAAGAAGGACAGAAATGTGCCCGGGAGAGATTAGTGCCAGGACAGCTCCTCTCTACTGCATTTCCTTGCTTGATTTGTCTTTTTTTTTTATTAGAAGAAAGCATTCCTTTGCTAAACACTCCCAAACAAAACCTAACTAGCCAATCAAAGAAACCATCCAACTGACCAAATCAACTGACCCACTAACCAATCTACCGAATGAGCAACCAACTAACCAACCTGTCCAACAAAGATTAAAACCACTGCAACCCCGGGGGCACCTGGGTGGCTCAGTCAGTTAAGCATCTGACTTTGGCTCAGGTCATGATCTCCCGGTTTGTGAGTTTGAGCCCCTTGTCGGGCTCTGTGCTGACAGCTCGGAGCCTGGAGCCTGCTTCGGAGTCTATGTCTCCCTCTGTCTCTGCCCCTCCCCTGCTTGTGCTCTGTGTCTCTCTCAAAAATAAATAAACATTAAAAAAAAAAAACCTAAAAAAATAAATTAGGCACTCGGCACCCAGTGTACCCACGCACTTAGCCTTGGACTTTTTAGGAAGCCGCTGCTGGTGACTGCACCCCGCCCCACTTGGTTTCACACCTCCATTTCCAGCCCTGTGAACTGCCACCATCTTGGACTTGACTGTGGAGTTTGCTCCTTTGAGGCGTCCCATCCTGCCATGCCTGTCACCTCTCCTATGCCCTGCCCTGGGTCCTAGGACAGCCTTACCAGCCCTACCTATACCACTGACTTGAACACACATGGCGGCCATGGAGTCTCCCAGTTCTCAGAGCGCTGAGAACGGAGCCACAAGAACACTCTGCTGTCCTTGCTGCTTCTGGGAGCAATTTCCTATTCATGCCTTAACTCCTCATATGGCTGTTTCTGTCGTATGTGTGGTTTTTGCTAATGTGAGGTCTTTTGGCATTTCAGTGCATACAGGGATGTGACTCGGGTTATAAATTACTGTGCTAACGGTGGCCTGGAATGCTGTGGTCCTTGAACACTATTTGCATAAAAATAACTCATGTATTTAGAAGGGGAAACATCAGTATGGAAAAAGGGATCAAGGAGATAGCCTGAAAGTAAACACATCACGTCTCTGTTCTTCCACTTTGGCAGTTCCCGAGTAGTTTTCCACCCTCTGAGTCATTTATTATCGCTTTTATTAGCCTTCTCCATCCAGGCTGACATTATTTTCTGTTTTACTGATAAAGACGATGCTTCTCGGAGAAAGGAGTGGCTGGGGCAGCTGCTGGAGCCTGGGGTGGAGAGCGGGCAGACATCCGGCCCAGATATCCCACTGCGTCCACCTGGCTGCTAGGGCTAGCCTGGCCCACATCCACCAGCTTCTGGAGGAAACCCAGGTTCTGACCTCTCTCGCAGGTCAGGATGAGAGAGGTTCCTTGGGCACCTTCTGCTTCCCTTGTAATCCTCTTCCTCCACTCTGCCTCCTACATCCCGAGCCTTGTGTAGCCCAGAAACATGACTCTTTTTTTGTTGTCGTTTTTAAGTTAATTTAGTGTGTGTGTGTGTGTGTGTGTGTGTGTGTGTGTGCATGCACGCGCGTGAGAGAGAGAGAACAAGTTGAAGGGGCAGAAGGAGAGGGAGAGAGAGAATCACAAGCAGACTCTGCACTATCGATGCAGAGCCAGATGCGGGGCTTGAACTCACAAACCATGAGATCATGACCTGAGCCAAAATTGAGAGCCCCGGATGCTTAACTGACCGAGCCACCCAGGAGCCCCGAAATACACCTTTTTCAAACAAGGCAGGTCTACTGCTCTCCCCCCCTCCCCAACACTATGGTGCTTTAGATATTGTAGTAGACTGTATTTTCCAAGTAGGTGGCAACAATACCTACCGAACTTGGTGGGCACTGTCCAGGGGTCTCGTCACCCTCCAGTTGAGGAGTGGGGTGTAGGTCTCCCTTGACATTGGGCAGGCTTGTGACTGCTTTGATAGAGAGAGGATGGTAGAGATGCCACCAGTAAGACTTCTCAGGCTAGGTGCTAAAAGGAATGAGGCCTCTTGTCACTGTTAGGACCCTAGCCACCATGAAAGCAGTCTGACTACTCTGGGCCACAATACTGTGAGGAAATCCAGGCCACCTAAAGATGCCATGGGAGGGTGCTCAGGTAGACAGCCCCAACTGATGTCGCCGGGGACTAACAGCTGCCAGGCACTGAGGGGAGACAGCCCAGATAATCATAGCCCCCAGTGGTCAGGTTGCTCCCTGCCAGGAAACCTTCCCAGCGGAGGCTCCTCACGTTGTGCAGCAGAGAAAAGCCACCCCTGATGCTTTGTTGGAATCCCTGGCCCACAGAGTCCCAGAGTTTAACACGAAGGGTGTTTATACCATTAAGTTTTAGGGTATGTCTCAGATTTCATGGCAGGTTAAAACGTGTGCAACCCTTTTAAGATCCTAAATGCACAAATCCTTTAAATTCTTCTTCTCTGGGACAGAGTGAGGGTGTAGTTTTCAGCGAATGTGAAATTCCAGCCAAGATAACTGCCAACTTGAACCTTCACGAGGATGGCCTTGTGGCTTGGCTTTAATCACATCGCATAAAGGAGCACCCCTCGCCCCTAAGCTGCAGCCTGCTAATTTCAGACGAGACCAATTCTAAAAAACGTCTGATAATCAAGCACTTCTTCTTCTAATACTGTTTTATAATTAAAGAGCTCTTTCAGAACAGGATCAGTGTATCATTCTGGATGGCAGGGGGGACCACTTGCGGTCAGGATAAAGGGTCACTTCCAGGGCTGCCCCACGGAGAGTGCCTGCTAAGAGCTGTCTCAGTAAGTCTTCTCTGGCAGGAAGTGTGAGGGTGACAACCGTGACATTGCCCATGTGATCATATCCTCCCTTCCTTTCCCCTGCTTCCCCTGCCTTCTCTCAGCATCCATCATGTGTATACTCTGCACCAGGCACTGAGCTAGGTGCTGGGGATATGCAGGTGAGCAAGGCGGATGTGATCCCTATTCTTGAGTGTAGAAGCTGCCGTTTTCTTGGGGTGCCTGGGTGGTCCAGTAAGTTAAGCATCTGACTTTGGCTCAGCTCATGATCTCGCGTTTCGTGGGTTCGAGCCCCGTGTCAGGCTCTGTGCTGACAGCTGGGAGCCTGGAGCCCGCTTGGAATTCTGTGTCTCCCTCTCTCTCCACCCCTCTCCCATTTGCACTGTGTCTGTCTGTCTCTCTCTTTCAAAAATAAATTAAAAAAAAAAAAGAAGCTACCATTTTCTGTCCAGTATACTTCTTAAAAAATTTTGTAAATGCTTTTCTTTTTGAGAGAGAGAGAGAGAGAGAGAGAGAGAGAGACAGAACACGAGCAGGGGAGGGGCAGAGAGAGAGACACACAGAATTTGAAGCCGGTTCCAGGCTCTAAGCTGTCAGCACAGAGCCCGACACGGGGCTCGAACTCACGAGCCCTGAGATCATGACCTGAGCCGGAGTCAGACGCTTAACCAACTGAGCCACCCAGGTGCCCCTTAACATTTTTAAAAATATTCAGAATACAAATAAAACTACATGGAAGTTTATGGGTGGTGAGGATGTCCAAATGCACACGGTTGAGGATATGGATTTTCAGATGGACTCTGACCCTGCGGGCAGGGGTAGAAGGATGGGGACTGTATTAATTAGCGCAATGCTGGCTATGGCATCAGACCCCCTAGTTCAGAGGCTTGGCACGACAGAAGTTCCGTTCTGATTCATGTTGTTGGGAGACAGGTGGCACTTCCCCATTTGGTGACTTTCCTTCTGTTGGTAGCTCTGTCATCCCTTCAAGCCCGGGAATCCTGCGTGTGTTGCCAGTAGAGCAGGGAAATGCCTACGTGCTTTTGATCTGCCTCGGTTGATACATTATCATTTCATAGAGAAGTCATTTGGCCCAACTTAGATGCCAAGGGAGGCTGGGAGATGCAGCCGCTGGCCAGACAGCCCCTCTAGCAACAACCCAATACTATGGCAGGAGAAGCAGCGATCTTTGTTATGCAGTTCCCCATACCTGCTCTTGGGTGACGTTGGAGGATTTCTGTCCACCATGATGCCAGTGCACTATGGAATGACACTGGCTTGCTTAGGACTCCTGAGAGCTGGGGGCTTGGCCAGGAAACCTAGATGGCTCCATCCCACCTCTGTAGGAAGATCTATAAAAGCCTCACATGTCCCCAGAAAGTATTTTTTTTTTAAGAGAGAGAGAGAGAGAGCATGAGTGGTGGAGGGGCAGAGACAGAAAGAGAGAGAGAAGACGCAGGGCTTGATCTCATGAACCGTGAGACCATGACCTGTGCCGAAATCAAGAGTCGGACAGTAAACCAACTGAGCCACCTGAGCGCCCGCACAAAGGATTCCATAAAACGCATATGTGGACGTGTCTACCAGTCTGCCTTGTCAATTCCCTCTGCTACCTATATGGGAGAAAACATCTTTAACCAAGAAACAAGGACACTCTCTGAGGAGCGCTTCAACACACCAACTTTCATAAAACCAAATAATTAAAAAATAACCAATAAGCATTTAAAATGCCCATAATCCCCTCAACACTAATTCATTATAAAATATTAAGAAGCCTGTCACCATTCTGTTGGTGGAGAACTTAAAGCTCTTCTCTGAAAAACATTCTCTTCCGTGTACCCCCGGAGAAACATACAGCAGAATAATGCCATATAACGGTTCTAACGATATGTTCCTGCAACAAGAGAGTTTTAGTTTCCATTGCTTTTCATTTATTTTATGTTATAAATTAATAACATATTTATGATAGAGAGTAACTCATTTAATTCATTAAATGTAAGTACCATAAAGTAAGGCACTTAGATAAGAAAAGTGTGAAACGATCCTGATGCACTCCTAAATGTTACATTAAGTATATAAATCATTTTGTTTTCTCTCTGCTTGAAGTAGAAAGCAGCTGAGGAGGTAAATGTAATTACTATAATTCTATTTTAAAAGGTCCAGGAAGCACGAGAATAGAATTTGCGCAAACATCAAAAAAGGCAGCTTATTCTGGCCCCATTTGTCATCTTCCGTGACAAACTCAACTAGATGGTATGGGGTGTGGCCATCAAATGAATACGCACTTTCAACGACTGAGAGCTTTACAGGACTAGGCTCCCCAGCTCTAAGGCACAGGGAACCCACTACTTGCTGGGGTCTGACTTTTTCCACCTTGACGCCCCGGGCTAGGAAATCATCTGAAGTTTCCCTGTTGGAGAGCCCCTGCCCTCTTAGTCCCAGATCTTCAGGGCTTTGGGTGGTTGGTGGGGTGGAGGGCTGGCCCGAGGGGGCCTGGACACGTGGACTGGTCTATTCCAGCTCATGCCCAAAGTGGGTAAAATGTGTTTTGGTGAAGGGGAGGGGGCTGACTCTGTGAAGCACTCAGCATGGATGCTGGCTATATGAGAGGATTTGGTTTGATTCTGCTTTGAAAATCAGGCGTGACAACCTCCAGCCATGGCTTTGCCCACGGGCTCCCAACTCCTCAGCTGAGGAAAGCCCATGTGGAATGGAATATAAAGAAATAACACAGGAGGGGCGCCTGAGTGGCTCAGTTGGTTATGCGTCTGACTTCGTTCGGTTCAGGTCACGATCTCCCAGTTCATGGGTTCAAGCCCTGGGCTGGCTCTGCACTGACAGCGCAGAGCCTGGAGCCTGTTTGCGATTCTGTGAGTCTCTTTCTCTCTGCCCCTGCCCTGCTTGTGTGCTCTCTCTCTCTCTCTCTCTCTCTCAAAAAATAAACATTAAAAAAGAAAAACAAATAACATAGGAGAAAATGCAAGTGCCAAAAGTCCCTTTGCTCCGTGGCTGCATTAGAAAGGAAACAGCTAAAAGAAATACGGTGGGCGCAGTAAGGCTGTTAAGGGGGAGAATGAACAATGGCCCCCACTGCTCCAACAGTAGGGGGTGCGGGAACCACCGTCAACTCAACACCAACAAATGGCCAAGTTCGGGCGAGGCTGATTTGCACACAGTGCTCCCAACCTTGTGGATATGGGCTTTCTTGGCCTCGTTCTTAAATATGGGAACACCGAAGCAAAAGGAGCACTCATAAACAACTCACCCAAAGTCACACGGTTTTGTGAATGGTGGATCTGAGAACACGAACCAGCCTGGTGTGGGATGATCCTAGTAGGTGCACACTAGGACGGGGCAGGAAGGGTGGAGAGGGCTTTGGAAGCCATTCTAATGTCTGCTCCTCTGGACGTGGGTGGCTGTTCCAGCTTAGCTAAGAGTTGTGTACAATAAAGCTAAGGTGGTGCCAGCGGAAGAACAACGACGCGCATCGGCTTTAGTATTCTACGTGGTACCAGCATGTTCCCCCTTTGCCTTTTCTTACCTTCCAAAAACCCGAAAAGAACACCACAGGAGCTCCCTGCCCTTTTCCTGTCAAACTCGTCTCACGGCTCACCTCTGCCAAGAAATGCCCCCATCCTGACAGTCCAAAATAATGACAGGGCATTAAGCTGTTTTCTCTGCTGTGGGCTCCACGCCAGCTACGTTGCTTATCTGAATCTTCGTGAGGAGAAAGGGTCAGTTACCTGTGGTTGAAATATGCTCCATCATCGTCACCACCACCATGATCATGATCGCCATCATAACCATCACCATCATCGTCATCTTATAATCTGCAGGGACCGGGAGCCACGCTTTGTGTGCATCTAGGGATTCACATTCGAAGGCAACTGGTGATGGACACAAAATCCCTGGACCAAGTAGAGTTTGGGGCTTTATACATACTATCACATTTAAGCCTGTGCGGTTGGAACACAAGATCTAGACAAGAGCTTTGAGAGCCCAGGGGCGCCTGGGTGGCTCAGTCGGTTAAGCGGCCGACTTCGGCTCAGGTCATGATCTCACGGTTCGGGAATTCAAGCCCCGCATCGGGCTCTGTGCTGACAGCTCGGAGCCTGGAGCCTGCTTGGGATTTTGTGTCTCCCTCTCTCTCTGCCCCTCCGTCTCTCTCTCTCTCTCTCTCTCAAAAATAATTAAACATTAAAAAAAAAAACAGCTTTGAGATCCTAGAGGAAGGGCAATCCTAGCTGCGACCCTCAGAGGTGCGTATTAGGGGCTCTATTTTACAGAGAAGGAGTGAAGCTTGGAGCTTTTCGGTGACTAACATACGGCCAAATCGTGAAATAAAGGTGAAGCTGGGCTTCAAATCTGGGCTGTGTAATGACAAGCCTGCACTCCCACCATGTTATCACTGTGCCCCAAATGTAGGCTGCCGGCTTTCTCACCCACTGTTGCTCCATTGCCTCCATGCTCCTCCCTCTGAGGAAAGAGTGTTGACCTATTTCCCTCCCGGCGGCATTTCTGAAACAAGACTGGAACTGAAGAGGACAAAGGCCTCATGCTCCTTCTCTGAGCATCTGTGGCCTCTTTGATAATATGGATGAGTTGGATCAGAGAATCCTCAAAGTCCCTTCCTGACCTTTTGAGATCTCCATTCAGATCATCTTCTCCCTAAATGTGGTGAAATTTTAACTTTTCAGTATGCCCGTGAGCTGGCTTACGAAACTTGACTCTATGACTCAGGATTACACAGAAAAGAAATGGCTCAGCGTTCGCTGGGTGGGATGGGGTGGGGTCTGTGTCTCTTGGGCATCTTCCTGCAGCTGATACACACCCGGACACGCCTCCCGGAACCTTCCTGCGTCCATGCACAGGAGCCCTTCTCCATCGTCTGACTTGTATACGTGTTAACTCCTCCTCAAGACCCACTGGCTGAAGGGGTCAGGGACGGATGGAAAGCCATCATTTCTTGTTCCGCACCTTCTCTACAGTGACCCTGATCTTGCGAATGTTCACAAGGGTCCTGGCACTTTGTGCTAAAAATTTCACTACATCTCTTGCTGGTAAGTCTAGCCGAGGGCCCCTTGACCCCCCATCACACGGATATGGCAATGATTTAAATGGCTACTATTCTTCAAACACAGGATCACGTGCAATGGACCTGACCTTTTGCAAAATTTCCACAAAACTGCATGGGAAGGCATAACATTGCCGTAGCTGAATTAGACGTGCTCTGAAATTACAAGGTTAAATTGGATAACCTCCTTACACTGCTGAACTGCCAAGACAAATCACTGATATCCCTTCAGGGATTAACAAAGACCTCAGATAACCGATGGAGGCTGAACCGAAGTACGTGAGGACAGAGGAGATCAGGAGCTAACACAGTATTTCCTCCTTGCCTCAGTGAAGGCTGAAAAATCACTTGTGGAATCTTCTGGACTCCTCGGTAGGAGAGTCTGGTCATCAGTGAATTTCGCTGGAGCCAGCAGCTGTTTAGCTGAGATGTGGTGGTGAGGTGGGGATGATACGTGAAGAGAAATAAATGAGCCAAACTATGAAGGCCATGATGACAGGACACGGGGGTGGACCCTGTAGAACAGGGGGGACCTGGTGTAAAAGCATGAGGGTGCTGTCGCTGTCTGGGTCATGAGGACAATGCTCTGTGCTTCGTTTCTCCACTAATGCCTCCTTGACTATTACAAATGGTATCTTAAAACAGGCAGAGACGATCTAACCTATGCCAGCCACCTCCTCTCATTTCTTCCTTTGCTGACACTGGGATCCATTATGACTTCCCATCTAGACTTGGGAGCATGGCTTGTGTCCTCAGATGGCTATGTGCACATGCATGTGAATGCACACACGCGTGCGGTGTGGATGTGTGGTGTGTATGGGGGGCTAGGGGGAAGGTACTCTGCCTCGGCAGCAAGCCTGACCAAGATCCCCTGGCATAAAGATGGCTATATATCGTTACCATTATTTACCACCAAGCAGAAGACACAGGCCAAACTAAAAACTAACGTTCCCAAATATTTTGCCCACTTTTTCTAAACCAGTTACAAAAACAAACAACAAAACATCATACGTCAACTGCAAGGGCTCTGGATGTATCGTTGCTTTGGGGGTTGATGATTCACAAAAATGAGACAGGAAACAAGACTGCTACACGTCAGGAGGAAGGGTGAGGGCAGAAGCATGCGCTGAAAACAGGACATTGTGCCGCTCCCTCCGCCCGTGAGCTGTGAGCTGGTGAGCTGGTGGCTTGGCCGGGGTTCTCGGGTCCGTCCCACAGGAGGCCAAACAGGCCAGGCCTCCTTGCCACCTGACTCCTGTATCCAGGGGTACGAAGGTAGCTTCCCCCACTGGGTTATGAGCAGCTCAGGGGCAGAAATGTGCTTGGAACTTCCATTCCCCAGTGCCCCGCTGTGCAGGGTCAGAGTAGGCATTTGGTGAGGGCCTACTACACAAATGAATGCTTGTAGGGATCAAGAACGAACAAGCCATAGGTAACCAGGGCTAACCCTGGCGTTCGGGTCTGGGTGGGGTGGGGAGGTGTCGGGGTAACCACAGGTCCCTTCAAGACACAGAGGGATCCCCATCCCAACATCAATATCCCCCCATTGAGCACCCCAACCCTCCAGCCTTGCTTCACGTGACACATTATATTTTATTTACGTGTTTGTTTCCCCGCTAAAATGTAAGTTCTACACAGGCAGGGATTTTCACTTGTTTGGGTCACTGCTATGGATACAGCAGTGACCCAACGCTGGCAGATTTTGTAGAATGAATTCCGGCAGATTGTGTAAAATGAATGAAAGGATATGTCCATCCTGCTAGAGTTGAAGATCCTTGCTGCCTTGATTCCACAGTGCCCTCACCCTATAAAGAGCTGTGGATGGGAGAACAGGCCAGAGCACGTCTGGAGCTCGGAGTAAGAAAGGGCAAGGAAAGAAACCCATCAGCCTGCATCAGACAGAAGGCCCGATGGCACTGGGAAGGCAGGGGTGTGCTGGGGCATCGCTAATGAGGGCTGCCTTGGTGCAGCCTTAGCATTCACACGGGGCCCAACAAACACGTACCGATGTTTCCTGGAAAGAAAATCTCCCCCCTATTTTCAGAATGCCTGAGTCTGGTGAGAAAATAACCACTGGAATGCTGTTCACCAAAACAAAAGTTTGCCTCAGGGTGAAGAAGTGACAGTTCAAAGCAAGATATCTGGCTTTGTAACACTTCAAGATTTACCACTGTTTCTCAGGAACGGGGGTCCCTCTCCCCCCACCCCCTAAAAAAGCCTCACAAAGAAACGAAAAATGAAAACCCCCGAGAGGCATGGTGCCGCGGATGTGAATTGGGGAATTCTGTAACCAGTTGTATAATTAGCACTCGGAAGCCTTACTTTTTTTTTTTTTTTTTTTTTTTTTTAATTTTTTTTTTTTCAACGTTTATTTATTTTTGGGACAGAGAGAGACAGAGCATGAACGGGGGAGGGGCAGAGAGAGAGGGAGACACAGAATCGGAAACAGGCTCCAGGCTCTGAGCCATCAGCCCAGAGCCTGATGTGGGGCTCGAACTCACGGACCGTGAGATCGTGACCTGGCTGAAGTCGGACACTTAACCGACTGCGCCACCCAGGCGCCCCGGAAGCCTTACTTTTGAAAGCAGCTCTGATTATCTGTCTTCTACTCAAAACGTCCTCAAGGATCCCACTGCTTACAGAATAAAACCCTTGATCCAGCAGCACCCAAAGCCCTTCCCCTCTGGGCCTCAGTCTGACCTACAGCTCCAACATGTACCGGGCCCTGTCCATGCACGCAGCCAGCCAGCTGACTGCCCACCCTCCTGTCTGCCTCCTCCTTACATCTCTTACAGCTCGTGTGATTTTCACGTGGGTCTCTCTCCCACTCCAGTGTGAGCTCCTAAGGTGAGGAACAACCCCTGCGTGACCCACATGTTCCCACGTGCCCCAGATACGCTGACGTCAACAAGTGTTCGGCAGTGGCGTTTCTAGATCCAGTCTGATGGCGGTGGTGGTACTTCTAGATCCAGCCTGATGGCGGCAGTGGTGGTGTTTCCAGATCCAGCCTGATGGCGATGGTAGTGTTTCCAGATCCAGTCTGATGGTGGTGGTGGTATTTCTAGATCCAGTCTGATGGCAGTGGTGGTACTTCTAGATCCAGCCTGATGGCAGTGGTGGTACTTCTAGATCCAGCCTGATGGCAGTGGTGTTTCTAGATCCAGCCTGATGGTGGCGGTGGTACTTCTAGATCCAGCCTGATGGCGGCGGTGGTGTTTCCAGATCCAGCCTGATGGCGATGGTGGTGTTTCCAGATCCAGCCTGATGGCGATGGTGGTACTTCTAGATCCAGCCTGATGGCGGCGGTGGTACTTCTAGATCCAGCCTGATGGCGGTGGTGATGTTTCTAGATCCAGCCTGATGGCGGTGATGGTACTTCTAGATCCAGTCTGATGGTGGTGGTAGTATTTCTAGATCCAGTCTGATGGCTTCTCTGTTCTACCTAGAATCCTTCCATGGCTCCCCCTTAGTATCCACACAAGAATTCAACCTCTCTGTGAGGTGTGGGAGGTGTGGGAGGATCGCCAGGGGCTGCTCCCGCCTAGCTTACCTCCCACAGCCAAGACAGAGCCCCTCGCATGCCATGCTCTCTGTGTTCCCTCTGTGTTTCTCTGTGCTACTCTGCTGGCCCAGGGTGCTTTGGCTTTAAAGAGCTTGTCCCTCGGTCATCTCCGCTAAGAAACCTTCCCATCCTGCCGAGGACCCACGCCCTTGGCCTCTCTCCTGGGCTCCCCTGCACACCCCCACACCTTGCTTGCCTATCTGACTCCCACACCAGGTGCTCTCTGAGGACAGGGACCATTTATCATCATGTCCCTAGTGCCCCGCCCGGAGAAGACGTGCGATGCCATTTTCAGAACGAACAAGCCTCTGGCTTGCAATTGCCCCAATTTGCTCCTTTGACCTTGAATGTTACAGCTGCATGAGACCCCTCCCCCCGCCCCCCCCCCCCACACACGGTTCCTGCATTAAGACCATTACCTCCATACCCACTGGGCCCTGATAAGATTTAAGATGAAAGGTATCCAAACTGCCCTTTCCCCTTTCTTGGCTCAGAATGTTTCTCGCTGTTTCTAAAAGAGAATCTGTTGGCTAGCTTCCAGAAGCCTGAAGCTACAAAAGGCAGAGGGAAACATCTGTCACCACTGTATCGTTCACTTAGTTTGGCAGCTGCATGATAGCAGAAGGTTCTAGCATTTGCTTATGAAAAGAAGTCACTATTGGAAGAAATTCCTGGCAGACTTTCTGACAAGAGTGCAGGAGCCCCAGATCTGCTCTGGCTGATTTCCGCTCCCTGTGGTGAGCCCTGGGATCTGGGAAGCTGTCCTCCTGATCTAGAAAGTCATCCCTCTCTGGGGCATGGACCTGATGCGGCCTCTTCCTCGGGTGCCCAGCTGTGTAGGAGACTCACAGGACCGCCCCCTTCCCGTTGTGACTGCGGTTTCTGCCGCGCCCACACACATCTCCATGGCCGGAGCCCAGCCTGGGTCCCAGGCACCACTACTGTCTTGGCACATCCCCATGGCCCGCTGTCAGCAAGAAGCAGGGAACCAGAGGCATGAGACTGGAAACCCAGTTCAGCTGGGCTGGGGGGTTTTTGCATCTGTGCCCTTAATTCCTAACAACAGTGCCCAATCGTGAGAAGCCCGGGCCAGCTCTACGATGCCCCGTGCCGCCAGCAGCACCAGGAGTTGACTTCTCCAAGGCATAACACCTGCATGAGGCCGCAGGGTTAGCACTTCCCCCAAGACCCGCCCCGGTCATTAAAATCGGTCATCACGGTACAGCGACAGTTGCTCACATCTTAACAGCATTTCACAGTTTACAGGGCGCGTGCATGGATGGTGCCTCATTTGATCGCACAACAATCTCGTGTGCAAGATGGTGCACGTGTCATCACCTCCCATTTACAAGTGAGCATCTGAGGCTCCCACAGCTTAAATGATTGCCCATGGAGCCTCTCCTCTCTCGAAAGTGGCACAGGACCTGAGCTCAAACAGCCCCGGGGCCGGAAGTGAGTCACTCATCGGTTCCACGTGGGATGGTGAAGCCTGGTTCCTACATCTGGTCAGATTAGCGGCATTTAAAACCCTGTAGCTAAGACTCACAACTCCTGGGCCTTTTCAGTCAAGGCACAGCCCTTGACCAGCAGCACCAGCATCTCCTGGAAGCTCGTTAGGAAAGCAGAAACTCAGATCCATCCAGAACTACCCAATTAGCATGTGCCGTCCAGCAAGATCCCGGGTGGACATGTTGGGTTGCAGGGGCTGTGCACTAGGCAACGTATGCTCTCCTTGCCACTCTGGCTGACTTTTCTGGCTTCACACTGGGAACACAGCTCGGGTGGGGAGGGCTTGGGGAAAAGAAACTTCCATCAGACTGCTTGATAGGCACAAGAAGAGCTGGCTTAGCTGTTCCCCTCTCTGCGAAAAAGGTCTCCACCTTTGTCCTCTTTTCCCCAGCTTCCTGCCGAAGCACTTTTAGCCAGAGACACACCTCTTCCGCTGACTCTAGATCCTTCCCTCTCTGGCGTTAATTCTGATAAAAGCACAAAGAGGGGAGATGTGAGTTCAGTCTTGCTTGAGTTCTGGGAATCCCAAAGTCTGTTTAGAGAACCCCCAATTTGAGTTGTGACAGAGTCATGATCTCCTAAGTGAAGCCTGTGAGGCTAAAATTTTCTCTCCCTTTTATTGACAAAGAATCTTTCCTTGCCCCTTCAGTGGTGTGCACGGCTTGACCAAGCTACCCACTCAACTGCTTAGCAAATGGGCCGTTCTGCTTAGAGCTGATTTTTAAAAAGATGGTTAGAAAGATTTTTTTAAAGAGGCGGACCTAAGCTTTACTGTAGAGACTGGGCAAGGTTTTAGGGGGCTTCGCTGACCATGTTGTGATTACGGACCCTGCTCCTTACTGCTGTCCGGATCGCTCCGCCTCCACAACCTTTTCGTGATTCTGCAGGAAGTCCTGATTCTCCAGACACGTTCCGCAGAAAGACAATTCTGCAGTCGGTGTTGACTGATGTCTGTGTTTAGCTAATCCACTTAGGTGACCTCTCGTTCTTCCCACCTGGCCTTTTTACCGCCCCCCCCCCCGCCCCCCACCCACTGAGCTTGGTTTTTTTTTCTGTGCTTGTTCTCAGCAGTCAGTTACATGGCTCAAGGCCTGCCCGGAGCAGCCAGCCGTGCCCGTCTTGTCCCGAGGCGAGTGGCGATCACGTGAGGACACGTGTGTAAACCAGCAGCCACCGCTGCCCTCAGGGGAGGCCCTGTTAGAGTGCACGCAGGTGAAGGGAGCAGGGAGAAACACGTCATCTTCTCTGCCAGGGATTCTCTCCCAAGAAAGGGGGCATAAGCTCACTTCTAACTCTTTGCTAAGGGAAAGGGGCTTCATATTCTAGTCAGTTTCACGGAAGGCAAACGCTCCATCACAAACTCTGCGTAGAGCCACATGACTGTTAAATACATCATTTACCGAGTGTCTGTTCTTGTCTGCGACCAAAAGCAGACTGTTATTTTTCTCTTGCCTTGGGGCCAATCTTGGGCCCTCAGGAAGTTTCTAGACCTATCTGTTTCAGTCTGCGTCTGGCTGCTCTTCAGGAGAGGCGCACGAAGTCCCGCTTTAGCAATGTCTGGCTGGCCCGTGAGCCGCTGGTTTAATTCAATGCTGAGAATGCCCCAGGCCTGGGCCCCAGTTCCAGGCTTCAGGCTCCTTGCTCCTAGGGGCCTTGTCTACTGAATTTGCTCGGATTCCTTGCCACTCAGGGGACGTGTGAAGCTAGCCTTATGACTCCGTCTATGCTCCATTGGAGCCCCTTCAACTGGAATCTGTGGTCCGATTTCCAATTTGGTCTTCCAGTCCAAATTCTGTCTGTCGGAACTGTAAAAAGTAGGGCACCTCACGCATCCGCCTGTAACTGACAGCGACATAACGGCACATTCCCGCAGGAAGGTTCTAATCTGAGTCTAGACCTCCGTTCCCCAGACTCGTTGCTCCTTGGACCCGTGATGTTTTTCGTTACCTTGTGATGTCTAATGGCAGC
Source organism: Puma concolor (assembly GCF_028749965.1). Lineage (NCBI taxonomy): Eukaryota > Metazoa > Chordata > Mammalia > Carnivora > Felidae > Puma > Puma concolor. The sequence continues at coordinate 14,379,505 of NC_141677.1, forward strand.
TTGAAAACAGGGGCGGAGCTCGGAGCAGATGGTCCGAGGGGCGCGGTGGTTTCGTGGGGCATGTGTTTGGCAGGGTGGGGGTGAGGGGGGAAAGAAGGCAGTGGGGAGGAGACCCTTCAACTTTCAAATTTTTCCCCCACCATGAGGGCTGACAAAAAGATAAGTTCCCAGGGCCCACCTGGTCACCTTGGCCAGCGTTCTTGCCTCTTTTTGTTTTTGCCCTGAGTAGATCAGATTTGGGCCAGCAGGAAGGCCTCCGATCAGGGCAACCATGAGATCCAACGACTGGCATAGGATGAGGACTCAGGGTCAACACCGACAACGTGACTTCTAAGGAAGGCTGGGGGGACCCCGCTGTATACAGAGGTACAGAGTTTGTCAGGGTTTCTGGCTTCTTTGGGAAAGGAAGTTCACACCAATGGACTCCACGTGGGAAAGTAGAGTCAACAAGGTCTAGACGCTGCTTTGACTTTGAGAGCCACCCTCTCCAGGCCCAGGCAATCACACCACAAAGAAGGAGGTGTCCTGGGTCAGAGAGAGGATGAACGATCAAGTCTTTGAGGAGGGGCGATGGAACGACAGAGCTGTCCCAGTTGTCCCCTTTCTGGGGACCTACCACAGGCTGTCTCTGAAAGATGATGCCTCTTGTTTCACATAAAGGACTTCTTCGGGCTGAAGACACAGGAAGCAGGTGCTCACCACCCCAAGGGGAGAGGATTCTGATCCTCGCCCCACTAAGACAGCAGGTGACACCGTGACCTCTGACCGCTGCTTTCCCTGGCCCGACGCAACGCCAGCACTCAACAGAGCGGCCCGGAGTGCAGGCCTGCCCCCACGGAAGTGCCTACCTGTATCTCTGCTTCACAGACTGCTTCTCTGCGGACTTGCAGACGTGCCCCACGTAGTACAACGGGAAGAACAAAAAGTTCCAGTTGGTGGCAAACCACGTCAGAGTGAAGGGGGCATCGAACTTCCTGAAGGTCAGCTTGGCGAGCTGCGTGGAGCCTGCCCAGGAGGAGCACACGCACAGCACGACCGCCACGCCCCAGAAGATCTTCTTGAGCTGCGCCCGGGAGCATCTCCAGCAGCGGTGGCTCGTCCTCCCGCCGGCCTCCGCCCCAGCCGGTGCCTGGGCCTCCGCCGGGCCCGGGGAATCCCGGGGGCGCTCCTCCCCTGGAGGAAGAGAAGGGGTTGGTTACCTGGGGGCCTCCACGCCTTCACCTCATCGCCCCCGAAACCCAGGGGTGAGCGGGAGCGGGAAGGCCCCCGACCCCACTTGCCACTGTCAAGGCCAGCTGCCCCAGGGAGGGGATGAGGGGCCGTGGCAGCCTTCTGGAACAAAACTTAAACAGAAGACGTTTTCGCTGGTTCAGTGATCCTCCAGGATCCCGACCCCCGAAGCGTGGTCCGTGGGCTAGGAGCATCAGCGCTCACCCCCAGCTTGTTGGAAATGGGAGACTCTCAGGCCCCACTCCAGAAGCCCCGAATCGGAATCTGCCTTTCCACAAAGCACAAGAGACTCTTGAATACAGAGGACAAACTGAGGGTTGATGGGCAGCGGGGGCGGGGGGCAAATGGGTGATGGGCATTGAAGGAGGGCACCTGTGGGGAGGAGCACTGGGTGTTGTACGGAAGCGATGAACCACGGGAATCTACCCCCCAAACCAAGAGCACACTGTATACACTGTATGTTAGGCAACTTGACGATACGTGATATATTTATACATATACAAAAGAATCTGCCTCTCAACAGGTGGTTTGCGTGCACACCAGTGTTTGGGAAACACGTCTCCAGCACGCATGGAGAGGTGGAAACATTTTCACCCTGGTCTGTGTCGGCTCACCCGTCCCGCTGTGCTCCGGGGCACCGGGCATGCCGGGTCCGGGGATGCGTGCCTGAGAAGGGCACAGGCCCTGACCTCTGAAAGCTCCCAGTCCACGGACACCAGCTCCTTCTGCCCGTTCAACGCACGAATGCCAAGATGCTCATCTAACTCCGCGTGGAGGGCAAAAATAGACGTTCCCCCTCTTCTCTCTCTATTTGCTTTGTCTTCCTGCCGACGGCCTTCAGTCCCACTGCGAAGCGTTACTTGAAAACCACAGCCTCTGGCAGCAGAGGCTGTGGAAGGCCTCAGACACCCCGTTCTAAGCCACGTGACTTCTGGGAGCCAGCCTGCAGCCCGAAGCCTGGCCCTGGGGCAGAGTCGTTCCCACAGACCAAGAGGAGGTAAAAAGGCGTTATTTTCCACCGTTTGGTTTTCATTCACGATTGTGTGCGAGCCGGTCAGCTGGAAATGCAGACAGAGCTGCAACGGTGCGTAGGGTGTAATCATGGACAGATGCAAATTTCCGGCACACTTGCCTTTCAGACGGTCAGCCCGGCACTTAGCTGGACGGGGGCGCCCAGTGCTCAAAGGCCGTGTCTATTACAGGGGTGCAGGAGTCAGTGCAAAATCTCCTGGGGCCAAACATACTCCATATATTCTGTTTAAACACAGTCAACTGAGCTTCGTGTATGATGCTCTCTAAAACAGTACATGCACGAGGCAAAAATCCTGACCCAACTGTCAGCCCCCGGCTGTATCTGTTTTAGCCAAAGGTTCTACCGGGCCTTACGTGGCTACTCACGTGAGCGATCACGTCCTTTACTAGCTCAAATCCTGCTCGACACCATCTATAGCGTGCTTCCTTGCCTGCTTTATTAGTGTTTAATTTCTTTCTTCCTCTTACTTTTCATGCGAGTGTATATGATAATGAGAAGGCCTCTGGAAAATCAAATGCTTAATCACCCTCTCAGCTTCCGGCAAGTGGCGGGTCTCTGTCATGGGCTGGAGGGCAGGAGGCAGGAAGGCGAAAGCAAGCAGGTTCGCATCCTGTTGGGTTATGTCCTCCCACCCGTATGGCTTGACTTTGTTCCCAGCGAACCCCCGCAACTTAAGGGAAATTTAATTTCAGATAGATGCACGCATATTTCAATTTATATACACTGAATGCCGGGCATGCGGGACTGACCCTGCAAGCCTTCATTAATGGGGATAATTTCCAAGCAGTGTTGGGGGTGATTTCTCAACCACCATTACCACTGTCAAAAACTCATGGAAAAGACAACTATGGAGATGAAAGAAAACGTCCACAGACAAATCAAATGCAGTTTCACACGACTAACTTCCTACTAACGACGGACTCTGGAGGAGGCTGAGTAAATTCAGGCTTGCGGCTTTTTGTTTTTTGTTTTTTCATTTAGCCCTTCTCTGTGCCAAATACAGTTTTAAAACTTAAAGAATTAGGGGCACCTGGGTGGCTAAGTCGGTTGAGCGTCTGACTTCGGCTCAGGTCATGATCTCACGGTTCGTGAGTTCGAGCCCCACATCGGGCTCTCTGCTGTCAGTGCAGAGCCTGCTTCGGATCCTCTGTCTCCTTCTCCCTGTGTCCCTCCCCCACTTGCGCTCCCTGTCTCTCAAAAACACATAAACATTAAAAATAAACACCTTAAAGAATTAAGCGATGACAGATGCTGTGTGCTGTTCCGATGAAAGAGAAAGTCACCAAATCATGTAACGCTGTGTTAAAATACTCCCGTAGATTTGGAATCAAGAAGTTATACTCTTTTTTATAAAGATTTTTTAAATGTTTATTTACTTTTGAGAGAGACAGAGAGAAACAGCTCGAGATGGGCAAGTGGGAGGAGAGAGAGGGAGACACAGAATCGGAACAAGGCTTCAGGCTCTGAACTGTCAGCACAGAGCCAGACGCAGGCCCGGAACCCACGAACAGTGAGATCCTGACCTGAGCCGAAGTCGGACACTTAACCAACTGAGCCACCCAGGCGCCCCATGAGAAGTTATACTCGTAATTTTGTAAGCCTTTTGGATCATTTAACCAAAGGAATATTAAGAATACGCAAGCTGGTAGAGCGTGCGACTCTTGATCTCAGGGTTGTGAGTTTGAGCCCCACGTTAGGTGTAGAGATTAATTAAAATAAAAAATCCTAAAAAAATAGACAAGCAAAATAAAGACATTCAAAACTACAATCCAGGCTCTTCTTTAAAAATAAGATAGAACAATGTTTCCCAACGTTAATAGGCATTATAAGAAAAAAAGGATTCCATGATCAGAAAAGCCTGGAGGACACTAGGTAGATAGATCAGAACCAGGTTGCTTTGCTTAAGGAGTATTCAGGGCTGATGCGCATCGTGAACTTCCACAGCTACAGAACGTGTGTTTCCCATATAATTTAAACGTAACACCTGTGGTAGGAATGGTGCCCCTTGGAACACACTTTGGGACACTGGAACAGACCCACAAGGAATCGTAGGCATCCCAGCCAAATTCATTGCCAACTTTCCATTTCACTGTACGGAGCTTCTTATGATAATAATAATTACTTATCAATTTCATTGCCTCATTCATTCCTAATACTAGATCTACCTCCCATAAAGTTTTCCTTACAAGTAGTTTACAAAATTGCTGAAGAGCATACATAATAAGGACTACAGACTAATTTTAGTACCCAGAGATAATACCATGGAGATTTTGCCACAGTCTCCCTGGTCTTTAGTGTCTTTGTCACACACACACACACACACACACACACACACACACACACACACACAGCAAAACTGGGGTCATACTGTATTTCTTCTAGTATTCATTTAACTGAATGCATAACAGCATGGACGTCGTAAGTTTCAAAGGGTGACATTCAGTATGATGTATCATAGGAATATCTCAGCTGACTCGGGAGCTGCCATGAAGCATCTGCCCCGTGCCAAGAGCTCCAGGCAGTCAATGAAATAAATATAAAGCATGGTTACTGTTCTTCAGGAACTTACAGTCTGTCTGGGAGTGACAAAACAGACCTGTGAAAGAACTACAGAACAATCATGTGTGAAACAGAGGGATTTTGACTGTAATGGAAATTGTGAACCCAGCACGACCAGCATGGGCCATGATACCGGTGGAAAGAACCAGATGATGCAGAAGGCTGGCCTGGATGAAAGATAGAAAGGCCCCGAGTAGAGAGTGGAACAAAGTTCAGGGTCAGGAATACACAGGGTGTGCTGAGGGGCAGTGAGGAAGGTGGTGGGGTCTGAAATCCATTGCCACCTTGCCCCATCTTGATACCCAATTTTTTTTTTTAATTCAAGTTAGTTAACATACAGCGTTCTTGCCTTGGTCAGACACTCGGCCAGGGTGGCTGAAAGGATGGGAGAAAATTCAGGTGTTAGTCGTTCTTTATTTAGGAAGTTCATACCCCAGCATCTATAACCAATAGACAGAATTAGTTAAGGAGTAAATAGAGAGTGATATAATAAATTTGGTTTTCAGGTGCATTGGTTCTCCACTATTTTTTTTTAATTTTTTATGTTTATTTATTTTTGAGAGAAAAGAGACAGACAGCATGAGCAGGGGAGACACAGAACCCGAAGCAGGCTCTACGCTCTGTGCTGACAGCTCAGAGCCTGACATGGGGCTCGAACTCACAAACCGCGAGATCATGACCTGAGCCAAAGTCAGATGCTTAACCGACTGAGCCACCCAGGCGCCCCTGGTTCTCCGCTATTTGAAAGGCAGCAAATGTACCCCATGTCAGGTACCATTCTCAGGGTCATTTTAAATGCACTGATTTATGCTCAGACTTCAGACAGAAGGAATTACAACAAGGGGTGCAGCATCCCTTCTCAAAAACCTCTCAAGTCTTCAAGTGCAGGGAACTCTTGCTGACTTTCCCTCCCATCCTAAATTGCAAGTCAAGGGACTCCTCTGCCTTTGATTTCACTCCTTTAGTAGAACAGCTGAAACAGGAAGTGCAGATTCCTGGAAGGAACAGCTGAAACAGGAAGTCTCAAAGAAATCAGTGCGGAATTAGCCTCACGCTAATTCCTGTCTCGGCTCCTCTGACCATTGTTGTACGACGAGGAATGCTATTTATGTCACCTTCACTCTTCCAACACCCCCTCCCGCCAACCACTAACTACCCTTCTATCCACGATCTTGTGCCTTCCATCCTAACCTCAACACTTTAGCCTCAACGGTTCTGCGGGCAAACTGGACCATACGCTCTGGCCCCCTGGTTGTACTGCCACACGCTGGAATTGTGGACTCAAGCATCTCCCTATTGGTTATGCCACTTGATTCACTCAGAAGCGCTGGGGGACAGGAGGGCTCTTCCCCGGGTCGGAGGAGTGTTCTCTTATGCACAACGTGCACTTCACGACGCGGTGAGACGTAACCACACCTGTGCATGAACTTCCATCCGGAGCTCTGTCCCGGAAGGAGTCAGGCAATTTACTGAAACCATGCTTCAGTTCTACCACCTGCAACATCACACGCACTGCTGGTCTCCTAATGGCACTTAGAATGCATTCACTGTCTTGGGTCAAGAAGCAGCAGCTCCCAGAGACAGAGTCTGCTCAGGACAAGGAAATTCTAGCTCACAATTCTCAGGCCAGGGCAAGCCTCAGGAGCTGCCCGCTGCTTTCCCCTGCGAAAGTGATGCATCGGGGGCTTTTTGCGTTTATTTAGTGAAAGCCCATTTCTATCATGAGAAAGGAGGAAAAACTGGAAAAGCATTCACTCTTAAAGTTCCCATAAAATAGCTCCTCCAAATTTCCAAGAGAACACTAACTTTCTTTCTGAGGTCGCCTGAGAACAAGTAGACTTTTGGTGACTCTATGAAAAAGCATCCAGGAAGTTTGCACTTAGTAAGTGCCCAAATCATGTCTTAGGGGTAAAGGACCCAGAGCTGAGACCAAAGACCCACTGGCTGGCATGGTCCCAGAGCCGGGATCAAAGACCTACTGGCTGGCATGGTCCCAGCCTCCCAGAAGCAAAGGCAATACCCGGTCTCTACTGGGAGGAGGTAGCCCTCAACAACATCTCCATCAATGAGACTTACATAATTATTTTTCGTAGCTTTCTGGAGGCATACATTTCGTAACCATAAAGTTAACTTGCTTTAGGAGTACAATGCACGATTTTTATTACATTTACAGAATTGTGAAACCATCACCACTATCCAGTCGTAGAACATTTCCATCACCTCAAAATGAGTCCTGATGCCCACTTTCAGTCAGCCATCCTTGTCCACCCCAACCCCAGACAACCACAAAGCTGCCACCTCTACCAATTTGCCTATTCTGGGTATTTCATATAAATACGGAGATTTCTGCATCTGACTTCTTTCATTGACCATCACGTCTTCGGGGTTCGTCCATGTTGTAGCACGTGACATCAGCTCATTCCCTTTTATGGCCGGGTGGCATTCCATTTTATGGATATTCTACATTGTGTTTCTCCGTTCATCAGCTGACGGACAGGTGCATCGCTTCCAGGTTTCAGCTACTGTGAATAACACTGCTGTGAACGCTCACATAAAAGTCTTTGTGTTACTTGTATGTTTTCCTTTCTCTCGGGTGGACTAGTTATGTTTTTAGGCTGCTTACCCAACTAACATTCACTGACACCCTCTTTGCAGCACAAAGGGGCAGTGCTTACGTGCCCGCATCTTACGAGGTTCTGTGCCTCCAGCTCCATCCAAACAGGGCACGACTGAGAGGTGCTCTGGGAACCAGAACCTACTCTCTCGTTTTTGTGTCCCGGACTGCCCAGGGGAGAGTGCCTGATGAGAAACTGCCCATTGACTGGCCACCGATGCATACACCGGTTCGGAGCCAGGCCACCCAACTAAGTAGCTTTTATAAAATTGAGGAGCTCAGAAGGAAGTTTTTGTTTACGGCCATGTGCAAGTGTAATTCATGTCCCAAAAATGCACGTCAGGTTTTGCTTACCTGATACACTCTTTCAATACTTGCGCAGTGAGTTTATGCATGATGGTGTGTGTGTGTGTGTGTGTGTGTGTGTGTGTAAGTAGTGGTTTGGAGAAGAGGGAAGAAGAAGCTGGATGTCCCAAAGCAATGCCCACTTCACATACCCTGACCCGTTATGCCCACCTGTACTTGCCAGACCATGCTTGGACTCCTGGATTTGGGGTCGGAAAATGCTCGCATTATTCATACGTGCTCCTGGCTAGCACTGGTCACAAGGAAAGAATAGAATCCACAGATGATTAAAGTTGGATGCTGACCCTGAGAAAGGAAGAGGTGGGGGGGGGCACAGGCAGGAAAAGGGATAAGTGACAGGTATGCGTCACTTGTATACACGCCTTACTCTCTGTGAGAGGATTTTATAGAACTTTTTTTTTTCTTTAACCTGTCATAATGTTGGCGGTCCGTATGACTATTGTTTTGCAGATCGGACGGCTGAGGATCTGACGGCTGTTCTCCAAGGTCACAGGTTAGTTAGTGGCTGAGATGCCCTTCCAAGCCTCTGACTCCCAAACATCGACAGGAACAGAGAGCACCCTTATTCTCCCCTACGAAAGTGGATTAGGGTCGTGGTGCCCCACACCCCAGTCAGAACTGCAGATCGCTGGAGATGGGCTTCAGGTTTCTGGAAGATAGACCCTTGGAAGAGCCTCACTGGGTATGGGACTCTGGGCCAGGACTTACCATCCTGGAACAGTTTGTCATGAACTTCTGCGTCTTCCCCCCACCAAATTCATACATTGAAGCCTTAACCCCCAGTGTGCCTGTGTTTGGAGACGGTGCCTTTAATCAAGTATTTAAGGTTAAATGAGGTCATAAGGATGGGGCTCTGGTCTGACAGGGTGTGGCCTTATAAGAAGAGATGGCAGAGAGCTCGCTCTCTCTCTCTCTGTCTCCCTGGGTGCACATGGAAGAAAGGCCACGTGAGGACATAGGGAAGGGGCGGCCCTCTACAAGCCTGGAAGAGACCCTCATCAGGAACCAGATTTGCCACCACCTTGATCTTGGACTTCCTGCCTCCAGAACTGAGGAAACCCATGTCTGCCGTCTGAGTCACCCAGTCCACAGTGCTTAGTTAGGGCAGCCTCAGCGGAATAACCTGAGGGAGTCACAGCGCTGTGCGCTGTGCTTATGGGGGTGGGAACACAGACCGTGACCGCCACCGTGCACGACGTGGGGCCAAGCTGCAGAGGACGGGGTACTTATTTGGATAACCTTTCAGGAGAAGTAACTGCACTGATCGCTGGATTAGAGACATGAGATACTATCTCACACGCATGCGCCTCCTGTGAATTGCTCAGGCCTTTGTTGGAAAGTGAGTCCCGGAGGCAGTCTGCAGAGACAGAACACAAGGCAACTGCAAAGTTCTTTTTAAAAATCCAAACAGGCGTCGGGGTGGCTCAGTCGGTTAAGCGTCTGACTTCAGCTCAGGTCATGACCTCGTGGTTTGTGGGTTCGAGCCCCGCATTGGGCTCTCTGCTGTGGGCACAGAGCCTGCTTCAGATCCTCTGTCCCCCCTCTCTCTCTGTCCCTCCCCCACTTGTGCTCTCACTCGTTCTCAAAAATAAGTAAACGTTAAAAAATACAAATAAAAAACCCAAATGATTTCCCCGGTGTGGATAAAGAACTGGGGGCGGGGGGGTGAACCCTGAAGCCCTACCCTGCGGCAGTTAGAGAGCTAGAGTGGGTCACACCCACATCTGGCCAGCGGCCAGACATCCCAGACATCTGCAGTGGCATTTGCACCCCACTTTGCATTTCCTCAGAGGGCCCCCCATGACACTCAAGTGTGGAAACACCGGCTTTAAGACAATCCCGACGGGTACACAGCCTCAGGCGAACGTGACATCTGAGAAAGTGACTGGCTACAGGTAAGCTTTCAAAGCAGCTGTCGGAGCCCCGGGGAAGGAGAAGTCCACGTCTCCCTTGGGAGGGGAGCAAGGCCTGCCTTCCAGCCAGCTCGCGGGCACCCAGTCTTACTCTGCCGCCCTGCCAGTGAGTGGCCCGCACAGTCCCCGGGAATCTCGCCATCTGCACGGCCCCGGGCACACGGCACCTCTGTACCCACAGCAGGGGCTCACCACACGCAGCCGGTGATGTTTGGGGGCCGCCGGTGACCCACACACAAACACAGGCCAACACGCACACACTCCCCGTTGCTGACGTGTTTCTTAGTCAGAGGACCCTTCGACCTGTGCGTGGACAGGAGCTCAGGCTGGCGGAGCTCATGGGGACAGGCCAGGGTTTCCCAAGAGGGTAGGCTGGATGCGGGGATGGCCCCTCCAGGCAGAATCCTTCCACAGGCAGGAAGGGGTGCGCCCTGGGGCCTTGTCCCCCAGTGGGGAGCGGGACAACAGGGCCCTATTTTAGCTGATGGCATGGGATCCTACTTGATTTCCCTTGAAGAACAAAGCACTGTTTTCTGAAACAGACCACCAAGTTCTCAGCAGGGTCACGCACGGGCAGGACTGAACGCGTTCTGACCGGAAGTGGGGTCAGCCTGAACGTGTCTTCCTCTTCCTCCCAAGCTTTGTCTCCCGCCTTCTGTACCAACTGACGGGGACGTGGCTCGGCTAATCCCGAACCATGAGGCTTTTCTACAAAAACACCCAGGCCTGCCTCGAGCAAGGCTTATGACTTCCAGTACCTTCCAGAGATCTTCCTGTACTTTTTTTTTTTTTTTTTGCATCGGCCCATCACCTGGGGGTCGTCTCTGGAGGCCAGCAGTTTCCGGCTGCTGAAGATTCAGGGAGCAAGTTGTACTCACACAGCTGGTCTTACCTCCCCATGTTCAAATACCACAAGAGTACATGCCTCCTTGTGGACACACACACACACACACACACACGCACACACATGGTACACGCACACAACACAGGCTGAATTTCTTATTTCTGCCGGGTTTCATTTCCTCAGAGCCCTGCTCTCTTGAGTGTAGCTACTGAAGGGTTTTAAGCAGATAAACCCATCTCTGCTAATGAGGAAGCTACTTCCTAGACTCATAGAATGTGTCTTGCGAAGACAGTGGGTAGGAGATCTATTCTAATCCCCCATCTTTTCAGAGAAGAGAAGGCCGGGCTCCAAGAGGTGAGGCGACACGTCCAGTATATTAATCAGCAAGCGGGGGAGCAGGAAAGGAAACGTCAGCGTCCCGACCCTCACCCGGTGTTCCTCCCCACACATGCTTTCCCAAGTCACACGATGTCTTAACCAGTGAGTACGGATCACTCGCCAAAAAGGCTTTTAAGAATTACATCTCTTCTTGGCTCTTCCAAGGCAGCTATTCTGAACTCCTTCCCACCTCTGAAGCCTCCAGTCCCCATCCGTGATCTTCGGCAGATGATTCCACGTCCTATGTTGCAAAGAAGATCAAAGTCACCAGCTCAGGTCCTTGACTTCCCTCCCCTGCCGTGTCCACATTTCTGTGTCTTTGCTCATCAGCTCTTCCATTTCTCTTTCTCAGGGCCACTGCCCCCTTCTCTCGTCTTGTGCTTTCCTCCCGTGCCCCTTGCTGCGCCCCCACCCCCCGCCCCGGCCACTGTTGTGTGAACCACATTTCTCCTGTGCTGGAACCAGCCTCCTTCCTCTGGTCTACAGCAATGCTTTGCTTTCAAACTCTCTCCTCCCTCTGAAGGTGGAGAACTGCTCTCGCAGCCAGGGGCGCTTGGGTGGCTCAGTCAGTTAAGCGTCTGACTCTTGATTTTGGCTCCGGTCATGATTTTGCAGTTCGTGGGATCGAGCTCCACGTCGAACTCTGCGCTGACAGCACGGAGCCTGCTTGGGATTCCCTGTCCCCCTCTCTCTCTGCCCCTCCCCCATGCGTGCTCCCTCTCTCTCCCTCTCTCTCTCTCAAAATAATAAGTAAATAATCTTTAAAGAACCGCTCTCACTGCCAAACACATTAACCAAGTATCCCCACACCTGCTGTTCCTCTGCCTCACCCAACACTCACCCCTTGAGATTTGGCCGGCAGACCAGCACCCACCTGAAATCGTTTCTACAGAACCGCCCTCCTTGGCCGTACAGTAAAACCCTGGATCGCAAGTAACTTGTTCTGCGAGCGTTCCGCAAGACGAGCACACATTTCTGAAAAATTCTGACTTGATAAACGAGCGACGTCTTGCAGTCTGAGTAACAGGGGCCGCCGAATGTCACGTGATCACAACTGAGCCAACGGTTCTTGAAATCTGCTTCGAGTGCTTTGAATGGCAAGCAGGTTTCTGGAACGAACTATGCTCGCAAAGCAAGGTTTTACTGTATTTGCAACCACCTCACGCTCGCTCTTTCTTGGTTTTCCTCCTGTGGTTGCTATGACGCCCTATGACGTGGGTCCTCTGGTTTGGCCCACGGGGACTTCTCTCCCGCCCTGTCTCCCAGGTGCACGTGGCTGTCAGGACTCTGCGCGTGCCCACTCCCTCCCCTCGAGCCAGCTCTCACCTCATCAGTCACTCAGCCTTCGCCACCCCTCCCTCCACCTCCTGGCCCACTCCACACCTGCGCATGAAGGCACTGCCAAGGCTTCCGACTCAGCCCATCTAAACCCGACCCCCAACTCTCCTTCATGGATGTGCCTCCCCTCCCACCCTTGCCATTGCCACTACTGTTCATGGCATCTCTGCTCCTGGAGAACCTTCGGGCTTCACCTGTAGAGAAGCCTTTGGCGGCTCCCTTTCCAGCACTCCACCCGAAACCGTGATACGTTTTGACACTGTTGACTCTATCCCCGTCTTCATTCAAAAACATTAATTGTGATGGATGAAATAGACTTCGTGACCCATTTGGAACACCACAGCTATAGAAGACTGTCCAATTTTCTCCGACTTCAATGGTGTGTTTCCCCCCTTCTTTGGCTTCCCCTTCCTCCCTGCTGCAATTTACTCTCCTGAGCCCAGCATTCAGGAGGCCTCTGAACCCTGGCCCCTTCCGTCCCCCACTACTTCTTCAGGTAGCGTGAGCTCTGGCCCCAGGAGAGGGCACACAGGTCACTGCCATGTGCCAGCCTTCCCTAGCTGTGCACCTCTGTCTGTGGGTTTTCTCTTCCAGGAACACTGTGTTCGTACCTCCCGCCCATGACAGCACAGGGCACAGGAACAGCCTCTACCACGCTGTCCTGATCGTGCTCAAGTCCAGTTCCAAAGGATGTACAGTCATCACCTGCATTTTGGAGATGAGAAAGATCCTGAGGCCACCTCCAGGCTCAGCGGGAAAGCGTGTCCTTCGTTTATGTCATTTTGGCAAAGCGGGGGGGGGGGGGGGACTGGTGGCCAGAGAGCTGTTTAGTGGTCACCTGCGTCCCAGCTAGACGGGAGCGCGCCCTCTGCTGAAACGCGTCATTCATGTTATCATCCTTTCATGGAATTAAAAAGAAAATGAGATTCCAACATGGCATCTGTGACATTTCTCCTTTGTTTGGGAGCTCTGTGTAATTTATCCCTGTAGCGTCCTCAAGCAACATCCAGTTCATTCTCTTGCGCGGACTAGGTAACGTGTGTGTTCAATACACAAATGACAAATGACTTTTGTTACTGAACTTTCAGGTCTGGGACCACCCAACCAGGCAAACATTTTTGGGTACAGGAACCCTTTGGCAGTATGTTTCTCAAGACTCCCGTAAGACGGGACCAACAGGGCTGGGGCTCCACCTACGTGATAATGGGGCACCCCAGGATGACAGTCCTACCCCATTAATAGAAACCCAGTAGCCACACCTACACTGGGGGTGGCTGAGACAGGCTGACAGCCCCAGAGCAGAGATACTAAGCATATCAATGACAGTGGGTCTGTGAGTCCCAGGGACGGTCCAGACCTCTACGCCATATTGTAGCGGGAGCTCCAGTGAGCAAACATTTACCCAGCCCTTACAGAGTGCCGTGAGCAGATGCAATTCCCACTGCCAATCAAATGAAATGCAGTTGTACAGAGGTTCTGCAACACCCTGGAGCCAGTGAAGATCCGGACACGCAGCCTGACATGCTTACTTTCAAACTGCATGACCTTGCAGGAGCAGTTTCTCTGAACCTCGGTTTCCTTGTCTGTCAGTTGGGGTAACAATGCTTATCCTTCCTTTGGGAGAAAGAGCAGGAAGGCAGCCATCTCCCCAAAGTGTCTGCAACACGGCTGTCACATTCGCAAAAACAATCATTCTCAGTGTTAAGAGGGACGTCTCGCCCCTCTTTGCTTTCACGTAAGAGAACGGATTCCCACTGAGCTTGAGTCATTTGCCGAAGTTACTCAGGTCAGCACGAGAGGTGGGCACTAAACCCGGCCCACCTAATGCTAAAGCCCTCACTCTTTCCAGAATACTACACACTGCCAGCCTCTTAGGGAAACCTACTGCATTTCTCAACTCCCGATTCCTACTGAATGTAATTCTACTGAGTGTGATTTAGCTGGTTGTGAATGTAGACGGTCCCAGGAAACACTGCTCTACTAGAGATGTACCACTGATCGATGCTCAGTGTCTGCATCCGATGGGAAAGGGAGGAAAAGGATCGGAGACCGAGATATGCTGTCAGACGGGACAGATGCCATCAACCTGGCTGGAAACCACTTTTCGAGCCTCAACCCCTCTCTGGGGCCCAGCTGCTCTCCCTTCTCATGCTTCCTGGCCAAGCCTGTGCACACACCAGTCCTTCTGCCTGAAACAGCTCACCCTCCCTTCTGCGCCTGACAAGTTTTCTCACTTCGGTTGCAACACCTCTACCTCAGAAGGCTTCCTCCTCAGACAGGCCTCCTCTTGTTCAGGAAGGTCTTCTCCTCAAGGAGGTCTCCTCCTCGCGAGGGCCTCCTTAGATTACTCAATTATCAGCGTCCCCGTGACACTTTGTCCTTAGCTCTGTACCAGAACTTTCTCTCTTACGCTAGATAATGTATCTATCTGCATGTCTCTTTGGCACTAGACTGAAAACTTCCCTGAGGAAACGAAGCTAGCGTTGTTGTTTATTTTTGCGTTTCCAGGGCCTCGCTAAGTGGGCAACGGATGGGGGAGTCGGGTGGGATGAGGTCTCTGGCGAGTAAATGAAGTCCGCTTGTCCATTTTTCTGTGTTTCAGTTCAGCCCAGCATTGCATTTTCTATTTTGGTTTTATATGTGCCGCATGCTGGTGCCTTCTTGCCTCCCCATAGAAGACACACTCCACAACCCAATAAATATTCCTTGCTGGCTGCATTCTGTCACTATAGCCCGTCTGCCAGCCACACAGAAACAGCCACAGGATGGGGACCACCCTGCCCTGTGCATCCAAGGCAAAACAAAATGATTCAGCACTTCCAAAGCGAGCACATAAGATGTAAATGGTTTCAAAAAATAGACCAAGAGCCAAACTGAACAAAAACACCAAGCAAAAAAAAAAAAAGAAAAGAAAAAAAAAAAAGGCAGAGAGAAAGTGCTACATGTATTCCCGGGCGTACCAATGGCAGGTTTTATCCGGCCCTGGCCTGCAGACTTCTGCTGACATACACGTAGGTATCCTAGGCAAAAAGGGAACTGGGGGCTTTCTAGCATCACCGGAACTCTGTGGATGCTTCTAGATACCGTCCTCATTCCCTTACTCTTTGAGAGCAAGAAGGTTTGCTGAAGGTACAAGACAGTCTGTGACTGGAGGAGTGCCAGACGTTTATTAAGGAGCTACTGTGTGCCAGGTATGTGCTAGGTATTATCACCCATCCTACCTCACTGCATTCCCAAAAGTCAGCTGAGGTGGGTTTATGACTTCTGTTTTACCAGGGCTCAAAACAAGGAAACTGAGGCTCAGCGCTCACGATTTACGCAAGTCGGGCGGGGGGCAGAGAAGAGCACAGTCTTCACCCCCGATCTCTCCGATTCTCAGTGAAATACACTTTCCGCTACAGACGCGCCAGGGCCAGATGCTGGTTAAAAAACCGAGTCCATGGCTTGCTAAGGTTGTCAGTGTGGACGGGAGGCTCAGAGTTCACCTGACAGTTACACCTAAGGCAACGGAGGAGGGTGTCCCCATTTTTATTCCCTGAAGGTGAACCTGGGGCTGGCATGTCCCTCCCTGCCTCCTGCAGCACCTCTGGGGTCACGGCACCCAGCCTGGGTGACCTCGCCGTCCATATTCAGCCTGACTCCGTGGGCAGCTCAGACCTGTCCTGCACGATGGGCTGGGGATTACCAGGGGCGGGGGCGGGGCGGGGGGTGGGGAGACACTCTGCTGTTGGAAAGCAGCACCAGCCCTGCTGTACTTAAAAGGTGGAGGTGGGTGACTTCCCACAAGGACCTTAGGAGTGGGCAGACGTTTCCAGCTTCCCTATGGGACATACACATCCTCCAATCCTTCCCCTCCCCCATCTTGCGCGCACACCTGGGCAGTGTCCCTGAGAAGGCCTGGAAATGCAGAACCCCTTAGGAAAGTCGGCACATGCACTAAACTTAGGTGTAGATGACAGATATCATGTCTCTCCTAAGATGGGGATGGGGAAGGGGAAGAGACAGCTACACGAAGGGGGAAAAAAAGTCAGCCTCCTTTAGACAGAAAATGATGCAAATGGTAAGGAGTTGCAGGTTCATGAAGAATCGTGTCCTGAAAAGCACAGGTTTGGGATCAGAGGGCCCAGAAGTCCATTCCTGTCTCACCACCCATTAGTTATGGGTCTTGGACAAGTCAATCCGCCTTGCAGGGTCTCACAGTCCTTAGCTGTTCGATGGGGGGTAATGGTACCAGGATGGCTCCTGGTCGACCCCGGTGGACCGGCTGGGCTGCATGTGGAGTACACAACCGCCCCAAGTTTCCATCTCATTCTTACTGGTTCTCACTGGTTCTCACTGGACTCATGAGGGGTACAGGTCCTTGGAGGCCATCATACAGAGGTCTGGGCTCCAGGCTGCAGTCCCAGGGACAAGGTAGAAGCTGGGCTCTCTCCTACACACTGGTTGCACCGGGCTCTGTTAGCTCAGGAGACACGAAGGCCTGGAACCGAGGGGTCTGCCTTCCTGTCCCCACTGGCCGGGGGCTCCCTCCCAGCCCTCGCCTGGCCAACTTGGCCAGCTCTAGGAAGACTCAGTCATTCCACCTCCTGTTAGAGCAGTTCAGGATGGAGCCTGGTCTCTCTCTGCATCCCTCCTCCCTGCCCCCCATCAGAAAGGGAGGTCCCCTTTACTCCAGCAGGATAACAGCTGTGTCTGAGTAAGTGTCTGTGTCTTTCCCCTGAGTTGGGGAAAGGACCTGTTTACAGGCTGCTGGTGGCTTCTCTCTCACCTGCTTGCCTGCCCGTTCCCAGGGAGCTGGGCACTCACACTGCTGGGGGGCTGGCAGGCTTCAGGGGCAGGAAGGCTGATTTGGGCTGCGGCAGATACATATCTCCTTCCCCCACCAGCAGAGCAATACCTCTGGTCTTCCTAGGGGTGGGGGCGGGGGTGACGCTCCAAACCCAGGGTATTCAAGTGTGTGTGTGTGTGTGTGTGTGTGTGTGTGTGTGTGCGCGCGCGCGCGCCTGTGTGTGCAGTGTGGTGGTGGGGGTTGGTGTGAGGGAGAGCACTGGTTAGTTTCTGGGAGACCCCTTCCTCCTGGGCCCCAGCTGGCAGGTGCCTCAGGACAGGACAGGCAGGAGCTCAGGCCACCGCTGCCCGCTGCTGTTGCCAGATGTACTGGGGGCCACGTAGGGAGGAGCCAGCCCTGTGTTCTGGCAGCAGGGGGACAGCCCCGCAGACCCCGCAGCAGCTCAGCCCGGCGGCGTGCCGTGCCCGGGAGCCACCTCTCCAGCTGCCACCCCCGCCCCCCCGCAGGCATCAAGCATCGGGGCGCTGCACTGCGGGCGACGCTTCCTGGGGAGCGCGGCAGCACCCACGGCCAGGCAGCCCCAGCAGGGTGCCCCCCCCCCCCCCCCCGCCAGCCCCGGGGCCATTACCTTCCACTTTGGTGAGGGTAAGGACCGGACTGTTGCAGGCGCTGAGCGGGGCCACCCGGGCCGAGTGCTTCTTCATGATGAGCCGTCCGCCTGCAGGAGCGCCTCCGCCGATCGCCTACATCCTGGGGCCGGCCGGGGCGCGCCTCTCGGGTCCGGTCCCGGTGGCCTCCGCCGCGGAGGAGCGCGAGCGGCTGGCCCCTAAGGCCCTGCCCCCGGGGCTGCCGGCCGGGCTCCTGTCGCCGCGCGGCTCACTGCGGCGGCCGCCCCTCCGAGCACATCTTCCCTGGCCGCGCAGCCACTCCACACACGCGCCCACAGCCTCCTGCCTGGAGGTTGCTGCAAACTCCAACGTCACGTACAAGTGCGCTCCCCACGCCCACCCCACGGGCTCACCTGCTCCGCCCCCCGCCCTGGGACGCCCGGCCCCCCGCAGCAGCAGCCTGGGCCCTCCCTCCCAGCCCTGTCCCGGCTGTGGCCTCCTGCGGGGCTGGCCATCAGCTCCCAGGTCTGCCCTTTGCCACCACCCGCTCGCTCGCGGGAGGGGACACCCGAGAACTTAGCCTCGAGTTTAAAATGCGAGGCGTTTGACTTTGCATTGAGAGCTGACTTCCCTGCACAGAGTCCTGAGCTGTGGTTTACAGGAAGAAGTCAGGAAAGAAGCAAAGCTTCCCCAACGGCTTGTGTGAACTTCTTTGAAAGAGTCTAGGGGCAGGTTATCTTGTCTGGCCTCGGGGGACAATTTTGGTGGGGGGGCAGAAGATGCAAAGTCCACAGAGCAAAGCAGCAACAAGAGGAAGCCTTGAGATTTCTGCTCCCGCCCCACCGGCCGGGTCCAGCGAGTCCCAACTCCCTGGGAAGTGGAGAAACTTCATCTCTGCCCAGCTCCCGGGTTCATGCTGCTGCCGCCGGTCTGGCATTTGCCTCTGCACACACTGGTCTCACTGCTCCCACTCAGACCCAGCTGTAAGCTACTGGCCAATGACGCGTGATAAAAAGCAATGACATCCCTACTGCATCATTGGCTGGGGTGATCCTTGAGTGACCACCGAGTCCCCAGGACGTTTATGCAATGATAATGCATCATTCGAGGTGCCCTGCCATCACCCTGCAGGTAGGATGCACAGGGCTTGCACAGCCCGAGAACTCCACGAGGCCTAATGGGCATCTCACTCACACACGCCCAGGCACCCGTCGGAGTCCCAGCCTCCTCTGCGAAACGGAAGATTCGGTGGTCATTCAAGGTGGGTTTTGTTATTGTTAAGTCCTTCCCCAGAGTTTGAGAGCCTCCCAACTCTGCTTGGTTTCCTGTCTCAAAGCTGATATTCTACTATACGATGTAACTCGTGTCCCCCATAAGGCTAACTCAGTGGAGTGGTAAGAGGCAGAGAGCAACCCTAGCCTGGTTCTGGTGCCATCCACGTGCAAACCCTCGGGTCCCTGGCAGAAGTGGTTCTTACAAGTGGTCTTGTAGGGATCTTGTTATTCCTTGCCCTCTTGAACAGTCCCGATGGACAGAATGGCCCCTGGCTCTGCGAAAGGCCATGGTTTCTCAAGGTTGCTTCATCACTATAGCCAAGGAAAAGGATTATAAGGGTCTCTGCAGAGCCCTCTAGTGGTAGCCTCGACATTATATGCCTCTTCCATGAACTTGTCTCAAGACCCCTAGAGATGACAGTCTAAGTCAATAAGCTATTCGTTCCCTTCTTTGTAAAAATTAAGCATAAATAGGCCCAAAGCAAAAGAATTTCATGTTATATAAAGAGGGCCTTTTAAATACGCAATATAATATTCTTATGTGTTGTTTCACTAAGTTCATCAATCAACATTATATATAGTCACTAAAACAAATATCACATGACTACTTATTTTTTGAGTACTATGTATCAAATACCATGTTAGTTTGCTTTGCAGAAATCATTTCATTATTTACTTACAAGAGCTCTGTGAGATTGCTGTTACCTTGTTTTATAGATGGGGAAACTGAGGCAAAGAGAGATTTTTTTTTTATATAAAATGTCCCAGGTCATAGAGTGTGCAAAGTGGCCAAGCAGGGATTTATATTCCAGTCTGAACAAATTACTATTGTACTCAGAAAAGCCTGCCATGCTATTCACTTGTTAGAGATGTAAAATGTAAAAACTCCACTTAACTACTCTAATTCAGGTAGGAGATACTAATCAGGTAATCTATAATTCATTTCCTTGCACTTGAATATGGTTTCAATAGATTTCATCATGCTTTTGCACCTCCTGGAGTCTGGGTCTCCCCAGAACTTCAATTTTTAGCTTTACTTGCTGCCGAAGCAAATACCCCTGAGACTTAAAATTAGCCCGTCCACCACACTCATTCTACTGGGCAGCTCACAATGAAAGTGCCCAATAAATAGTTGTCTGTTTCTTTATGCATCTTCCTATTTACTGCAATGTCTTATACAAGTTAAACAGATTATCAAGTATTGGTGTTTTTCTGTTTATTTACTTTGGACAGAGCGAGTCTGGGAGAGGCAGAGAGAAAGGGGGAACAGAGGATCCGAAGGGGGGCTCTGTGCTGACAGCAGAGAGCCCAATGCGGGGCTCAAACTCACAAACCGTGAGATCATGACCTGAGCCGAAGTTGGACGCTCTACTGACTGAGACACTCAGGCACTCATTAAGTGTTGTTAAATACTCCTGTCAACTTCACTCATTAAGTAGTTATACCTAAACCTTCTTTTCCCCCCTACAGGATACTCCAGGACCTTCTGATACCTGAGAGGTCATCACCTCCTCATGTCTATCAACTTCTGCTTATCAAAAAGGCGGTACCAAATCTCATCTCAGCTTCCTCCCCTTATTTTTAAGAACCGAATGCTGTTTCTCATTTTCTATACTCTATTAGCTCATACCTTGTGTTCCAATAAAAAAATCTTAACGCCCACCAAATATTTCCTCTACTCCCCTTTTTAAAAAAGGAGTTCCTGTGGCTTGACCATGTGAGAGCTGACACTCCTGAGTGCACACTTTTCTGGGGGGAGTGAGTGTGGTGAGGATGCATATTTACAAACTTATATACATAAAATCATTCTAGAATATTAACTGTGTGCTGGTATATGAGCACACTGGTATTTTGAGAATTCCAACAATTTAAAACCCTATGCTAGGGTGAGGCTACCATGACCTAACTCAGGGATACCTAGAAAATCACACAAGCTCCCCACTTAAAAACCCAATTCTCAAATTACATAAAAAAGGATGCTAATAATTCTTTCAATAAAGACAGACATGATCCCCCAAGTATCAATGGAAACAAATCCTGTATATATAATATCTAGGCAAGAGGTTAGCTCATTTAACCCTGTTCTATGGAGGATGCTTGTGTGAGCTAATAACTGAACGATGTCACTAGGTACCTACCGGTCTTAAATTTAATATTATAGGAATTTATCTGAAAGAGGGACTGGGGGTTGACTTTTTCCAGGTCATATTCATAAATGTCATCTTCTAAAAATGGTCAATGGTTTGCTCACCAAACCCAGCATTTCCCTCAGCTTTACATGACATGCCATCCTCTGTGACAGAAGAATGTTCTTTGTCACTAACCCCACGCTCTGGTTTTCTCTTTTCATTGCTGAGGTTGGGGAGATGGGATATTTAATGGCCATCTGTGGCATTCTGGTACAGCAGGCTCATAAGAGTCAGTGGGCTTTGCGTTCTTAGTACGATGGTCCAAACAATGGAGTAAGTTCACTGAACAGATACAGAGAGTAACAAGTCTATGACGCAGAACTTACATAACGTGGGTATGAGTTTTATACTCCCTGGCCTGCCTTCAACAGCCTCCCAGCCTAACCCCCACTTCCCACTTGCGAACCAGAGTAAGGAAGTGAAAGGAGGAGTCTCAGGTAAGAAAGAAGACAAATCAGCCAGTTTCTTGTACACCCAAGAGGCTATATTTAAATTGCAACACTATGTGGGGTCCTGGCCATGGCCCTTTAGGAAGAGAAGGGCAGGCAACCTTGGGATGAATCATCAAGGAAGTGCATAGCTCTAAGGACCCGGTTGATTCCTCAAGTTCTGGAGGCTTACTACTTTTCTTTCTGGTACTGGACTCCCAGGTCCAGCTCTATATTCAGTCTCCGGCCTCCCTAAATAACTCGTGTTGCCCAAACAGTCTGGTCTGGTCTTCCTGGACTGACTCCTGCATCTGCCGTTCATGGTGGTCACTGGCCATTTCAATCTTCTGTACTGGAATGTATTTTCAGACTCATGACACTATTCCAAACAGGCACGTGATCCCCTTGGTGGGGGTAAGTAATACTTGTGACTCTCTTGAGCCCAAGAGACAATGAAAATGCCCTGAATAATAGCCAGCAACAGCTCAAGTTTGAGCACCAGCTCTGGCAAGAAGAGTGGCCAACCTCGAGGGGCCACTCAGCCTATTCTGGCCTCAGCTTCCTAACTTGGGCACACAATAGTTAGCCCCCATTGGTAGTTTCCAGACTGTTTTTCCTGGTCTCTCCGCAGACTGACTCTACTTGTCTATGTCCATGTTAGATTCAGTTTATAAAACAGTTGTCACTGTAAAAAGAAGGTTTTGAAAACGATGAACTGAACAATTTCCAAGGTGCCATTTGGCTTTAAAATTTGGGGTGTATGAAATTATCTTCCAAGATAAGATAGTTGTCACTTCCTCCAAAGATCTTAAAAGAATATTATCTTTCATGAATACTTCAGTTAGTAGACTCTCCCTTTAAATGGTTTCTCACTTTTTTGACAGAAGGAAATCTACATTTCTTAAAAATTCATAGAATTTTACACTGAAAGGATGAATTTTACTGTTTGTAAACCATATGCCAATTTAAAACTTGGTAAAAATATGCTTGACATGTACAAACACATATATAACTGAGCTGAATATTTAATAAAATACTACCCTTACCATGTATGAACACTTCTCTTCTATTTCTATTCTATTCTATTCTTCTGTTCTGTTCCATATATTTTGTTCTGTTCTTTTATTGCAAAAAAAATGCTGACTGTGGAATGCTTGGGTGGCTCAGTCGGTTAAGCGTCTGACTTCAGCTCAGGTCATGATCTCATGGTTTGTGGGTTCAAGCCCCATGTCAGGCTCTGTGCTGATAGCTCAGAGCCTGGAGCCTGCTTCGGATTCTGTGTCTTCTTCTCTCTCTCTGTCCCTCCCCCACTCACTCACTCTCTCTCTCTCTCAAAAACAAATAAACATTAAAAAAAATTTTTTTAAATGCTGATTGTGATCAAGTAAGTTGACTTTAGTATGATCTGCTCTTGGGTCATAATGCATATGGTTTGAAAAATACTATTAAAATTACATTCTTTTTAAGCAGAGAGCTTTACTTAATCTCTTCAAAATAAATAATAAAAAATATAAAATCCAGCAAAGGTTTTCAATAGTCAGAAAACAGACCGCTTCAATTAATTTGCTCTGAAATATTAACACTGCTTCAGAGGCCTTTGTAGTATTAAACAGTAAGAATAACAAATTATTTTTGTGGTTACCCATGTTTAAAAATAATCACTTCAAGTAGCTCCAAGAACCAGAAATGGAGTTTTACCCAAATAAATCAGTCTGCAGCATTAGAAGCTTTCAAAGTGGAGCACACATTGGTATTTCCAACAGGCGAGAAGGTCTAATGATCGAAAGAAATTAACTCCATGCGTTGGGCCGCTCATTCCCCTGATCTGGCAGGAATAACTGATAACCTTTTTCAATAACTCCAAGTGCAAGTTCAGGGAATCAAGAACCATTAGACAGATCTCTGGGTGGCTTTTCTGATCCTCACATGCCCCTTCTCTGGCACTGTGCATCAACAGCATAAACTCAGCACTCATTAGGGCCCCACTAGGATTTTTCCCCTTTTGCTAGAAAGTAATGTCAAGGTTGTTTTTGCAGACACATCCCCTCGCGGCATCTCCATGATTGCTCCACGGTGACTGGACAACGGCTAGCTTTGTGGCCATTCTGAGCCCAGGGTCAGGATCATGATGAACAAAAAGAGAGGCACAGAGATGGGAATGGGGTGTCTGGTCACTTCCTTTGTGGATCCTGGTCAGGAGCCTGAGTCCAGTGGAAGGCACCATGGGGTGGCCCTCTGCAAGACCAGGCCATGGCATGGTGGCATCATGGGAGCTGAGAAGGGGCAGCTTCCCTGGAAGAGCAGACAGGCCAGAAGGGACACCTGGGGTGGGCTTGGGCGGGCTGGCGGTGGGGGAGGCTCCCTTTCCTGGGACCTTCAGAGATCTACTTTGGTGCCAACACAGACCATGAGTATAGAACAAGTATACAACGTCTGGTCCCCAGAAGATACTCAAGAAGTGATCATTCTCTTCCACTTTGGGAAATGAACATGCCAGCTTCCACACATTCCTTCCGACACTGGAAAGGGGGCACTGCTTAACAGTGGTTTCACCTGGTCATGTCGTTTAATTGCTCCACGCTCAACACATCATCCTTAAGATGGAGATAATAATAGTAGGTATCTTACAGTGCTGCTGTGAAGATTAGAAAAAGGGATACATGTGAAGTTCACGGAAGAGAACCTGGTAAAGAGCAGCACTCAGAACGCATCAGTCATTACCTTCAGTCTCTCCCACTAGGTTCTTTACTGGGGAGGGGCCATCTCTGGTTTGTACCAAGCACCATATATGGCTTACGTTAATAGGTGCTCAAAACAGGAAGGGGAGGGAGGGAGGAAGCAAACAAGAGCATATTCACAGGACCCAGAATTCTGGAGTTTTCTAGAACTGTCGGCTTCAGCCACCTCCCAGACTACCCCTTTGTGCCTGCATGGAAACAGCGGTGCCAAGAAAACCACGCTTGGCCAGCTCCCTCCTGCTCAGGGCTCTCTGCCCCCCACTGGCTTCATCTCAGAGGAAGTGCCTGGAGACCAGGGCACTGGACTCAAGGTGAGGAGAGAGAGATCTGATGCCATTTAGTTCAGAAATAGCTGCTTGCTGTGTTCCGGATGATTCATCGACCACAGCTGGACTCCTGTCTGATTCCCCTGCTCTTCTTCCTCTGTGGAGCAGGAACTAGAATACTGACCTACATCGGATCCTCGTCAAGGCCAGAGGCGCACTCCCTCGGCTGGTGTTCGTTTCCAAGGGTGAATCAAGGGGATTGGCCATCAGACTGACTTGAAAATGAGAAAGATGTATTGGTTCGGGAAGGCGCCTGCTCTACTCTTTAGTTCCTGAGCACAGGACAGGCCAGGATCAGCAGGCAGGGGTCATGTTCACCAAGGACAGAAGAGGCTCCAAGTTGGGCAGATAGAGTTTCAGAAGTCCTGGGATCGGGGCCTCCTCTGGAGTCACTTAGCTCTTTGTACTTCTTTGAAGGCAGTGATAACCTCTGCCTTGCCCTAGAGTTTTCTGTATACCTGCCTCAGCTTCCTGCTGGCTGTAAGCACTGGGAGTGAGGGACCCTGCCCAGGAACAGGGCCTCAGTGAGCACCGGTGAATGAATGAATGAATGAATGAATGAATGAATGAATGAA
This sequence comes from Puma concolor, assembly GCF_028749965.1. NCBI lineage: Eukaryota > Metazoa > Chordata > Mammalia > Carnivora > Felidae > Puma > Puma concolor. The sequence goes on from NC_141677.1 coordinate 14,404,707, forward strand.
AGAAAGCAAAATCATTAGGGCAGGAAGAAGCAGGAATTTACCAATGGCTTAGACAGACAAAGAGCTGAATCCAGAGAAGCAGATTCAGCAGGTCTGCGGGGGCAGGTACCGGCAGGATCAGCTTCCTGAACTAGCCCTAGAAACAGCCCCTTCACGGATCAGCGAAGTCCTGCCCATTTGCCAAAGGAGCTCCAGGCAGGACCAACCCCCTTTGTGTGGGCAACCTCTGGGTACCCCATTCTTCAAACAGACCCTGATTCCCAAGGCTTCCTTCCTCTCTTGAGAGCCTGGCTATCGTCCTTCATTCCCCAGTTAGGATGGGTCTGGGAAACAGCTGGGCCCTCCTGATGCCTGGCCTAGCTCTGCCCCTCCGTATAATCTCAAATCACCAGAAGCTTCCAAGGTACAGGGGTTTTATAGAGTGTCATCTGGATGCCTGAAAATTACTGAACACACGGTCTACTTCCCGTATTTTCCCAGTCCCAGGGGCTTCTCTATGCCTCCCCATCCACATGGCACCCTCGCCTTCTCCTTCCTCTACCCAGCATGCCTCATACACAGTAGGATCCAGGCCCACTGTCCTCCTGGCCGAGCAGAACCTCCTGGGAAGTGTCTTCTGCTGACCTGACCAGAAAGGGGTATGCCAGTAACAAAAAGCCTTCTCCCCTGCTAGACTTGTTTCCCTGAAGTCTTGGTTCAGGCTCATCTTGCCCCTAAGGGGGCGTCTGCACATTGGTGTACTTTGCTCCCCTACCCCAAAGAACAGACCAACCAACAACCTGCTTACAGCAATGGGTTTGGCTCCTGGCCAAACGGCTGGCATTAGAAGCCCCCAGGTGCTGCCCCTGGCTTCTGCCACCTCAGGCTGGATTCAGAGAAAGATGGCACCCTGGTGGAGGCCAGCAAGGCGAGGATCTTGGAGGGGGTGGGGTCAGAGTGTGACTACAGCAGGCCTGGTGCCAGCTGTCCCCTAGACTTACTCTCAGCGATCACTTCACTGGAAACCTTCAATTAAGCACTTGTTCCCTGTTCCCAGGGGTGTGCTTCCTGCTCAGTGACAATGAAGCTGAGCTCTGACCGATGACGTTCCATGCGTGACACAAAGAGACCCCAGATCGCGGCTGACCAAATCTGCTGTAACTCTCTGTGAACTCACTGGGTGAGAGGAAAGAAACATTCTGGCACGTCAGGGGCTACCAAATGACTCCCCTGGCCAAAAACTATAAAATTCCCCCAAGAAATCACCGAGTCTTCCCCACAGTAAGCCTTGAGGATGGTCCTTTTCTCCTCCCTTGTTTTGCACAAGATCTTAGTTGCCCTACGCTGGGCATGTGTGGGCACAGGGGTGGGGGGGCGGTATATGCATCTAAACCTGCAACGAATTGTATCCTTCAGCAGAAGTAGGGGCAGACCACAGGGAGAGATGTTCTACCATTTCATCAGATTATGAGAGATACCCCTCACTTTTTTCCCCCCAAAGCAAACAAAAATCCAGCAAAGGCTGTTTTTTTGCTTTAGGGCTGAAAGAGAAGGTCCCACAGATTTTGGACAAAAGCAAGAAGGAGCCAGAAGTCTGGAGATACACCCTGTTCCTGACCGAGGCACTGAGTCCCGCCTTTTCCCCAAATGACCAGCTAGTGTCAGCAAGGGGACAAGTCTCAAGAATTATCTAGAACTCTTGGTTGGTCTTGGAGGATTAAACGTATGCATGATTTGCTCCCCAAAGTTACCTCCCTGGTGTCAGAATATTTCTGTCTCGTGGATTCCATAACTACCTCCCAACCCTAGCTCCTTGGCCCTTTGACAAAGATGGGCTTGTTGGTGCCCCAGGGGAGTGTCTGAGGCTGTGTGACACCGAGCGACCAGCCTAGGGCACTTGTTGGTGAGACAACCAGGCTTGTCTGGGTTTTCCCTAGCACATCAACACCACAATCATTTTCCAGCTTGATGGGAACCTTTTGAAATTATCTAGTCAAAATCTGTTCTTGGAATTTTTTCGTGAACCCTCATTTTGATTTTAAGATGATGATCTCTAGAAATTTCACATAAATGCCCATTCTGAAAGCTGGCGACGTGTATCAAAATTCCTAAAAAATACAAATGTTTACGGCCTCTTACCCAGTATTTTCATTTTAAGGAATTTACCCAAGAAATAATCTGATGTGAACATAGACATATGGACAAAGATGGCCATCAAGTGTTTTTTTTTTTTTAAGTTTATTTGTTTGAGAGAGACAGAGACAGCATGAATGGGGGAGGGGTAGAGAGAGAAGGAGCGAGAGAATCCCAAACAGGCTCTGTGCTGTCAGTGCAGAGCCCGATGTGGCGCTTGAACCCACGAAGCGTTGAGATCGTGACCTGAGCCGAAACCAAGAGTTGGACGCTCAACCAACTGAGTCACCAGGCGACGCTCCATCTAAGTTTTAATATGAGTAAGTAAAAAAATAGAAACAACCTAAAGGTTCATTAACAGGGAAATGGGAAATAAAGTTTGATGTATTTAGACAAAAGGGTATATCGCAGCTGATAAAACAAGTCATTCAATAATACAGGGGAAATGCTAAGGAGAAAACACAAGGTGTACGTTTATGTTCAATGTGATTTTTACATACATTACGTGTTTTATATGTAGGCCGTATCATTACATATATATGTATGTATATATATATGCACACACACGTATGTATATAAATAACATGTATTTGAAAAAAATAGGCTACCATTTTTTTTGTTTCTTTTCCCTAACTACCACAAAAATAGTGATTCATTTACTTTCTCCTTGAGAATTCTCTAAAAGAGAAGTTTATCTACTTTTAGAAGTTCAGTTCCATAGTAGACGGGGTTGAGACCAATACTGACGCCTGAGAATAGTTTAAAGGGTGTGTCTCTTGTAAACAGATACAAATGCTAACAAAATGGGAAAAGCCTTAGGGTACAAGAGTATACAAAATAATGCTGCAACTGTTTTTTTCTTTGAAAATGATTAGACAGTTTCTGGGGCAACTGGGGGGCTCAGATGGTTAAGCGACCGACTTTTGATCTCAGCTCAGGTCTCGATGTCAGGGCTGTGAGTTCAAGGCTCGCACTGGGCTCTACACGGGGCGTGGAGCCTATGTAGAAAATATGCAGACACTTTTCGATTCTTCTTATATAAAACTCTGTCAGATCCGTGCTTTCACGGCCATTGTTGCTCGGCCGGTACAGAAGCATCCATTCCAACATCGAAAGGAACATGTAGTTCTGTTTTCCGTGTTTTGAATGTTTTGTTTCTCACGTCCTTTTTATATCCGTGCTGCGCAAATTTCCAGAAGATGTGAGTAATGAGACAAAGGGAAGGGAGTGTGAGTAGCGGTGTTGGCTTCTTCCTGCAAGACTGAAGGGAGGCACAGCCACAGCTTTGAGTTGGTAGAGTCCTCAGCTGCTCGCCTACCTTGGGGGGAGGTGGGGGGAGGCGCCCCGTCGGCTTGGTGAAGGGCCAGGTGGCTCCCCTGGCCAGTCCTTCTGACTGCTCCCTCAGGATGCTTCTGTCTTTGGTCCAACCTCAGGGGACTCTTGTCTAATCTTTTCCCCTCATCTCTTCACTCCTGCTCATCATACACAGTTTCAGATCTTGCCCTTGAGTGTACGTCAGTGACAAGGTTACTGTGTCGGTATCCGTCTTAGACGGGAGGACTGTCATCTCCTTGCATCCCAGTCAGCTCTGTGGTGCCCCCGGGCACCTCACGGTGGTAGGTATTTGAAACCCAGAGGGCTCCAGTGCATGAGGGAGGCACTCCGACATGACGGTGGGAACAAGAGAGACGGGCCCCATGATGTACAGCTTCCATGCCTTCTAGCACATCAATCACAGCTACCAGCTTTAGGGCAGGACACTGTTAGAAATGATTAGGCATAGTTTTTACCCCTGGGTTTTTGTGCACCCATTCCACATGTTGTATTAATAAAGTATAATATAATACTTCTTGGCAGGGATTTATTGGGTCCGATATGTTCTCCCCACTTCCTGAAAACTCAAACGAACAAAATGTGACATGACTCAACCCCGCCCCCATCTCTCAGCTTTCTTCTCTTGCCTGAAACTTGGCCCCTCTTTATACCTTACTCCCCACTCGAAGCCTACCCTTTCTGCAAAACTACAAAAATAAAAACGGAAGACAAAAACACATATCATCGAACACATTCAAGTCTCGGACTCCCTGCTCACCGCGGAGGGGACCAATCGTGGGGGCGGCTCTGTGTGGAGCCTAGCTTATGGGCAATACTCACAAGACAAGCCCATCGATCTTTGTTTTAACCTTGACTGCTTGTTTAAAGTGAACCGGCATCAGATGCTCTATTGATAGCAGAATTCTAATTTGGGATCAGTAACAACCTAAAATATCTGAGACATGAAGGATAACTGTAGCTGGAAAATCTGTTTCCAGCAGTGATATCTGCAGAATTTAAGGCGCCCTTCATCCATGGCCCCTGGAGCATTATTTGATTTGTTAATAGCATGGAGGAAATAAACCACAAACGGTCCTCGGAACTAACTGAAGATGAACAAATACATACACTTAGGGTGTCAGCGTAAACTAGTTAAAAAAAAATAACTTTCACTGCAAAATGTTTGACTACAGTCCTGTCCAGAAATGATATAGGTAAGCATAATGGTCTTCAACTAGATATATGACTTTGCAGGAAACTTGTGTATGAATTTGAACGGTAGTAATCAAGTCACGCTGGGATTCAGAGTCCATGGGCTCAGCCGATTCACAGCCAGAGGGTCTCTTCTGCATTTGGGTGACATACTCTCTGCTTGCTAGTAGACTTTGGGCATGGCTTCTAGGTGACACTCTGGGCCCATGCGAAGGAGGGCCTGGACACCGCTTAAGAGTACAGACTCTGCAGAGTGGAAAGAGTTCTGGAAATCACCCAGTGCATCACCCTTAGTTTGGGCCAGGGAAGAATAAAACTAAGACGACGATGAGAAACAAAAGACTATGGCTATGCTGGGAACCAAAGAGAAGCAACCAAAATATACCTCCAGAAATGCACAAGGACCAAATGACAAGGTCTGTCTTGCAGCCGTGGCTGCTACGAAGCCGAGAGTAGTTTCGATCGATGGGACCCGCCTGCATTTCAGAGACTCGTCAGGAGGTTAAATAAAGAGGCCACTCCTTCTTGGACTTTAATTTTAAACTTTGGACAAGATTCAGGACAATTACAGTGCCTTTAAAGTGATTCCTTGTTTTTTATGAAAGGAAGCTGTCCTCGAGGAAAACAAACAAAAAACTCCTCGATCTTAAGACATGAAAGACGATGTGAGTGCTTCCTAACTCCGAGTGGAGTCTTGCAGGAGACGGAAGGTGAATTAGGGCATCTAGAAAGGCTCTGCGACAGTCCTGTCATCAAGGCTGTAGGCACGGGCAAAAAGAGCATACTCGTCTGTTTCTCACCACAAAGCGGTGAAAGTGGAAACACAAGAAACAGAATGGGAGAAAACATTTGTAGATCATATAAGTGATTACGGATTTCTTTTTTTTTTCAACGTTTTTTTTTTTTTTTTATTTATTTTTGAGACAGAGAGAGACAGAGCATGAACGGGGGAGGGGCAGAGAGAGAGGGAGACACAGAATCGGAAACAGGCTCCAGGCTCCGAGCCATCAGCCCAGAGCCCGACGCGGGGCTCGAACTCACGGACCGCGAGATTGTGACCTGGCTGAAGTCGGACGCTTAACCGACTGCGCCACCCAGGCGCCCCTCGGATTTCTATGTAAAATATAGGAAGAACTCTAACAACTCAGTAATAAAAAGGACAAGGCCCCAGGTAAAAGCCAGGCGAAGGTGATTTTAAAATTTTTTTTTTTTTTCAACGTTTATGTATTTTTGGGACAGAGAGAGACAGAGCATGAACGGGGGAGGGGCAGAGAGAGAGGGAGACACAGAATCGGAAACAGGCTCCAGGCTCTGAGCCATCAGCCCAGAGCCTGACGCGGGGCTCGAACTCACGCACCGCGAGATCGTGACCTGGTTGAAGTCGGACGCTTAACCGACTGCGCCACCCAGGCGCCCCGAAGGTGATTTTAAAACAGGCCAAAGACCACACGGACACCTCACTGGAGAAGATACGTAGACGGCAAAGACACATACGAAAAGATGCTCCTCATCTATATCACCAGGGAAATGGGAATGAAAACAACAGTGAGATACCACGGCACCCCTCCCCCTCAAAATGGCCAAGTCCGAACACAGATATCAGCAGATGCTGGTGAAGATACAGGGCAAGAGGACCTGTCATTCATTGCGGGTGGGAATGCAAAATGGTACAACCACTTTGGGAGGCATTTGGGCAGTTTCTTTACAAAATGAAATACACTCTTGCCATGTGATCCAGCAGTCGTGCTCTTTGGTACTTGCCCCAAGGAACTGAAAGGTTATGTCCATACAAACACCTGCACGTGGATGTTTACGGCAGCTTTCTTCACGAATGCCAAAACTTAGAACCATCAAAATGTCCGTCAGGAGGTGAACAGATAAATAATTTGTGGTGCATCCATATTATGGAGTATTGTTTAGTGCTAAAAAAAAAAAAAAAAGCTGTCAAGCCATGAAAAGCATTGAGGAACCTTAAATGCATATTATTAAGTGAACGAAGCTGGTCTAAAAAGGCCACATGACATACAAATACAGGACATTCTGGAAAAGGAGACTACGGAGACTGTAAAAGGATCCGTGGTTACCAGGGGTGGGAGGAAAGGGAGGGGAGGTGAGTAAGCAGAGCACAGAGCATCTTTAGGGCAGCAAAAACACTCTGTATAGTAAATATAATGATGGATGGATGTCATTACACGTTTGTTCAAGCCACAGAATGTACAGCACCAAGCGTGGACCCTAAGGTAAACTACGGACTTTGGGTGATTATGTTGTGTCAATGTAGGTTCATCCTTGGTACAAAGTATACCATTCTGGTGAGTAATGTGGACGATGGTGGAGGCTATGTATGTTTGGGGCCAGGGAGTGTATAGGAAATCTCTGTACCTTCCTCCCAGTTTTGTTGTAAACCCATACTGTTCTAAAATAATCAAGTCTTCAGGAAAATGAGCAAAGGGCGTGAATAGACATTCCTCCAAAGAAGATACACAAACCATGAGATTTATGATAAGCACATGAGAAGATACACAACATCAAAAGACACCAGACAAATCAAAAGCACGGTGAGATGCTACTTACACCCACTAGGATGGCTAGAAGCAAAATGTCAGACAATAACAAGCATTGGGGAGGATGTGGAGAAACTGAGAAGAAAAACTCGTAACTTCTGGTGGAATTGTAAAATGTATGGTCACTCTGGCAAGTGGTCTGGCAGTTCCTCAAAAGGTTAACTATAGACTTGCCATATGAGCAATTCTACGTCTAGGTTTATACCCAAGAGAAATAAAAACACACATCCCTATAAACACCTGTATGTGAATGTTCACAGTGGCATTATTCACAATAGCCCCAAATGGAAGTATCCCAAACGTCCGTCGACTTGATAAATGAATACAGACAACACGGTATATCCACCAAAGAGAATATTATTCAGTCATAAAACGTTGATGAGCCCTGAAAACAGTATGCCAAGTGGAAGAAACCAGACACAAAAGGATACATCTTGTGTGATCCCGTTTCCATGAAATGTCCAGAAAGGGCAAATCCATAGATACAGAAAGGAGACTGGCGGTTGGCAGAGGAATAGGGGAAGGGAGAATTGAGGGGGACTGCTAATGCATATGGAGTTTCTTTTTGGGGTGATAAGCATGTTCTAAAATTAATCGTGGCGATGGTTGCACAGCCCCGTGAATATCCTAAAAAACACAGAGTTGAACTCTTTACACAGGTGAACTGTGTGGTCCGTTAATTCCATTTCAATGAAGCTGTGATTTAAAAAAAACTCTATACTCCTTAAAACCTTCTGAACTATAGTCCCATATATCTGTTGGTATCTATTATTAAATAGTGAGGGTTTTCACAAAAATATTAGTAGCTGTTGTGTTTGGTGGCACTGCAGATGACTTTTAAAATTATTTCTCTTGTTCTTTTTTTTGAGGGGGGGGGACTGATTTTTCTTAAGCAAATACATGCTAAAAATGTTATAAAAGGAAACTGGCCAGGTTTTACAAATGCCTGCATACAGCCTTTCAGATCAAATGCTCAACGCACCTACTTGATACGATGGATGCCTTTGGCCTTTGACATTCTTGCAATATTTGTTCTCAGAGCCCATTACATCATGACAGACAATGATTACGCTCTCTGCCTAAACATTTCAGCTCCTGCCTCTGAAACGGGCATTGCTCTACCCTCCTTGCGTGGTGGCAGGGAGGATTAGAGGGACCCTGCATTAATCAGGACTCCACGGCACGGCAGCAACCCGGCTAGGGGGCCAAATGCTTGGCTCGCCTGCTGTCTGGGTGAGGCAGCCAGATGCTGGCTTGGCGGCTGATGCTGTCCGCTCCCCCCCTCAGCCAAGTACAAGGTGCCTACGTCGCTGGGTATCGAGGGTATTTCCACACGGCCGAGATGTAAGAGTTAAGTCAAGGGCTGCTACAGATTTCCAATAAGTGTTCTCCTAGCCGACCCTCATCCAAGACTTTATACACTTTCCCCTTCTGTCTGTATATTTTCCCTAAGTGCCAAAATGAGGAAGAAGCTGAAAAAAAAAATAATAGGAACCCACTCTCCCTTTTCCTACGGTGCATGATTCTCTACAGCAGAATCACTGTTTTTGTTTTTTTTCTTGGAATTAGAACATCACCCCTTCACGAAGATACCTAGAACTTGGAAGTTGAACTCAGTAGGACTCGTGCCTTCTACCAACTTCTCTGTCACCCAGGAGGAGGCTTCCCAAGGGAACTGGTTTATCAGAGCCACGGAGGATGAGGTTGGAGCAACCAAGCATACGAGGAAATGTCTTAAAAAGAGTCTTGTAGGTACCTCTTTCTCAAAATCCTTGAAGGCCACATATAGAACAATCTAGATGACTTACTATATGTCCTGAGAAGTGCTAAACCAGCTCTGAAAATAACAGTCCTGAGTTGTGGCATTTTTTCAATGGCTCTGGTGTAAATACTGATGATTTCAAGTCATCAATGTGCTGTCACTGAACTTGAAATTGGGAGGACATATGGAACTGGAAGGAGATGGTAGGAGCCCCCATGTCATGCCGTATCATACCACGAGCTGGGTGTATTTAATGACACATTGATGACAATAAAATTCTAGACCACCCAGCTCAGCAACTGTAGCACCCCGGTCCGAGCACGTATCACTCAGGGGATTGGTGAATCAACTAAAATAGACTTCTTTAATCCTGACAGGCTCCTGTGGCCCTCAGAATCTGACACACGACCCATCTGTTATCCATCAGGTGTGAAGCACCCTGGGCCTGGCAGTGTGCGGTGGGGCAGATTGGTAATCTGGTCTAGTGTAGCTTAAACATTCTTCCTCCTAATGCGGCTTTTCATTAAATGCTGCTCATTCTCTCAAATGCTGTCGTCTCTCTGTGTCTATTTTAATTGAACTCCAATTCATTTTCCAGCATGTGCCGGCCAGAACCATCGGTAGAGTTTCTTAACCGGCCACTTGGGCATCGAGTCCTACCCTCTCTCTTCCGTACTCGCTGCCATCAGAGGACTCTCCCTCCGTCCCTCCTTCCCTTCCCTTCCCTCCCTTTCTTTCTTCTCTTTCTTTCTTTTTAAAGTTTATTTATTTATTTTGAGAGAGACGGAGAAAGTGGGTGGGGGAGGGGCAGAGAGAAGGGGGGGAGAGAATCCCAAGCCGGCTCCGCACTGTCAGCACAGAGCCCAACGCGGAGCTCGAACCCACGCAGTGTGATATCGTGACCTGAGCCGAAATCAAGAGTTGGACAGGTCTCCCCTGAGCCTCTGGTTCCTCCAGTGGGAACCCAGTGGGAAAAATCAACCCCCATCGGCACTGTGGGTCCCTTCTCAGAAGCTGCTACTCTGATCTCGTACTATGGGGACTGCAGGTCAATCTGTAGGGCCCAATCACTGGGAATCTGACTGCGATGGAGGAGGGGGGAGGGGCTTGCTGCAACCAGCACACAGATCTTGGCAGATTAAGTTCAGACCAAGCAGTAATCCCAAGCAGTGGCTTTGTTCCTCTGCAGAATCAGGTGGGAGATGCGCTCTGACCAGGGAATTTGGCACTATACAAATCTGTCTGATCCAGATCCTCGAGTGAGCTTTGCCAGCCCTAGAGCTCAGTTTGCCCACGCCCAGGCAAAGTGGCTGAGTCTCAGCCCACCTGCTGTGGAGAGTGCCTTCCAGGCCTCATCCGACCAGAGGGCTGGTGACAACTTCTGGAAGCTGTGTGGCTCAGAGCACTCCAGCCAAGAGGTGGCCAGGCAGAACTGACCGCCCCCCGAGCAAAGCCGGTACTTAGCATGGAATGTTCCTGGGCTATGTGGGCAGGGGGATTATTCACAGCCAGAGCTGAGGGCAGCGCCTGGCCCCTCCCAACTGGAAAGGCTGTTTGGCAAACAGTGGAGTGTCCCCTCCTCTTCCCATCCAGAGAAGGAAGCTGAAACAGAGCCCCACCCACCGTGAAGAATGTTTACAGGCCCCATCTGACCAGAAGGGCTGGAGACAATTCCTAGAAGCTGTCTGGCCCACCGGCCCTCAAGCTGAGAGGCAGGTGGGGAGAGCTGACAGTTTGCAGAACAAAACCAGCGGCTTGTTTGGCCAGAGAACTTGGGGCTTGCGTCAGCTTGAGTTAAGACAACAAAGAGCTTTACCAGCTTCATAGCTGTGTCTCCTGCAGTGCGTGGGCAGGGAATCTAATTCATAGCCCTGCTCATTGCTGAATGCAGCCTTCAGCATATCTGACCAGGGAACCTAATCAGAGCATATGGGAAGCTGGGAAGCCCATTCAATAGCCCTACATACAGTGGCCCTTGAACAGAGAGCCCAGCCTGTGGTTTCCCCCATGTGCAGAGTGACCCCAGAGGCCTCATCTGAGCAGGGAGGTCAGGGCACACTCTGGCCTGATGCAGGTTCCCAAAGAATGAGATGTACAGGCCCCAGGTCCTGGCCTGTTGCCCTCCCAGGATGGGCAGGCTAATTTATAACACCCTCTACTGAATATAGGACCCAGTTCTAACCACTTAGTAGGACTGACCAGAGATTCCGGGCAATCATGGAGCCCGTGCTACAGAAACACTTGGGCAGTGAAAGAAACCAATAGTCCTATCCAGTCAGTGGCACTCCTCACCTCCTTATCCTTGTCTTCAGAGCTCAAACACAACACTGGCCTCACCTAAGAACAGAACATACAGCACACCCTACCCGCCCACGGACATCACTAGCAGAAACACTCAGAAACCTAAACTGAGCTGATTAGTGAAGATCTGTCTGTGCCAAAGCAAACCTGTAAAGTCCAGAAGAGGAGTCCCATTACTCAAATGCACATTTACCAATGTAAGGAATCAAAGGTCATGCAAAATCTGATATGATTTTATAATATGGCACCACCAAAGGAAACTAATAAAGCTCCAACAACTGACCCTAAAAAAAAAAAAAAAAAAAAAAAGGACAACCGTGCACTGTCAGACAAAGAATTCAGAATAATCCTCTTAAGGAAGTTTGGTGAACTGCAAGAAAACACACACAGACAACAGAATGGAATTAGGAAGACAAGGCACGAACAAAATAAGAAGTCTGAAGAGGAAATAGCAACCACCAACCAACAAACAGACAAATAAGCAAAGAAACACACAGAAATCTGAGAGCTGAAAAATACTGTAACTGCGGAATTCCATAGAATTTCAAAAAGACTGGACCAGGCAGAAGAAGCTATCAGCGGCCCAGAGGATAGGACATTGGAAATTACCCAGTTGGAAGAGCAAAAAGAGGAAAGAATGCAAAAGTGAAGAAAGCCTACGGGAATTATGGAACACATGGAAAAGAAACAATATTCACATTATGGGAATTCCAGGAAGGAAGGAAAACGAGAATGGGTCAGAAAGTATATTTAAAGCAATAATGGCTAAAACTTTCCCAAACCTGGGTAGAGACATGGACATCCAGATCCATGAGGTTCAAAGGATCCCAAACAGGCTCAACCTGAATCGGGCTACACAGAGATATAATTAAACTGTCAAAAGTCAAAGACAAAGAGTTTTAAGGGTAGCAAGAGAGAGAGGTTATATTCAAGGGAGTCCCCGTAAGACTAACAGTGATTTCTCAACAGAAACTCTTCAGGCCAGGAGAGAATGGAATGACACACTCAATATATTCAAAGAAAACAAGCGTTAACCAAGAATCCTACATGTGGCAAAGCTGTCCTTCAGAAACAAAGGAGAGATAAAGACTTTCACAAATAAAAGATGAAGGCGCTCATTAGTACCAGACTTGCCTGACAAGGAATACTTAAAGGAGTTCTGTGTGGAAGTAAAAGAATGCTAATTCAATTAACAACATAAAAGACCTGTAAATCTCACTGGTAACGGTAAATACATAGTCATAGTTACATTCAACAATATGGTATCAGTAGTACACAATTCATTTACGACTCTAGTTTAAAAGTTAAAAAAAAAATGAAGTAAAACTAACCATTCTACAACAATCGAAGTTACACAGTATAAAAAAATCATGTAAATGGGGAACAGCAATAACCTAAAATGTGAGAGGGAGAAGTAAAAGTATAAAGATTACAAATTCTACTGAACTGAAAGTTATCAGTTTAAAATAGTGTTCTATAAGTTTAAAGTATTCTACGTAACCCTCATGGTAACCATAAGGGAAAATTCTATAGTAATTATACAAAAGAACATGATAAAAAAGTTAAAGCATGCTGAAGTCAAATATCGAAACACACAAAAAACCAGGATTAAGAAACAAGGAAAATCAGAACTACAAAACATCTAGAAAACATTAACAAAATGGCAATAGTAAGTCCTTACCTATCAAGAGTTCCTTTAAATGTAAACGGATTAAATTCTCCAATCAAAAGATACAGAATGCCTGAATGGATACAACAAATAAAAATGAAAAAAAACAAAAAAACAAGATCCAACAATATGTTGCTTAGTCCATCAGTGGATGGGATATTCACACACACACACACACACACACACACACACACACACACACACAAACGCATACACTCTACACACACACACATATGTAAACATATTATTCAGCCATCAAAAAGCAAAGAAATCCTACCATTTGTAGCAACATGGACGGACCCTAAAGGCATCATGCTAAGTGAAATAAGAGAGAGATCTCATTTACATGTAAAATCTAAGAAAAAAATTATAGACAAATTTATAGAAAAAGAGATCAGATTTGTGGTTACCAGAGGCAGCAGCAGGGAAGGTGGTGAGTGGGTGGGACTGGAGAGAGTTGGTCAAAAAGGCACAAAATTCCAGTTATAAGATCAATAAGTACTAGGGATGTAATGGACAGCATGAAGACTGTAGCTAACACTGCTGTATGATATATAGTAAAATTATGAAAGAAAAAATCTAAGAGTTATCATCAAAAGGATATTTTTTCCCTTTCTTCTTTTTCTTCTTCTTTTTTATTGTATCTGTATGCGAAGATGGATATATTGGCTAAACCTACTGTGGTAACCATTTCACAATTTATATAAATTAAGCCATCGTGCTGTAAGCCTTAAACTTATACAGTGATGTGTGTTGATTATTTCTTGATAAAAGAAAGAAAAAGATATTTCCCCACTGAAATGAAGATCAATGGCTGGGCCAGAATTGGTACCCAGGGAGAAAAAAGGAAGGATGGGGGAAAGACCTATATTGACTGCTCCCCACCATCCACAATGGGAGTTCTCAATCCTGGATGCTCACAGGATTATTTGAAAATGTAGATGCTGAAGTCCCACCTCAGAAAACTAAATAATCTTGCGGGCTGAGGCATGCCTCGGTACCTATAGCCCTAAAGAGCATCCCTGGTGATTCTGCTGCAGAGAATCAATAGGATAAACTCAATGTGTCCCAACCTCTCTCCTCCACACCACCTCTCATGTCCCTCTCTTCTATAACCAGCTTTACAATGCAGATGCTCTCTTTCCACTTCTCCCTCCCTTTGGTCCTCACTTCAAGACCCAGATCGGAAACACCCTTCTCTAAGAAGACTTTCCTGATTCTCCAAGGCAGAGCTGCTGTCTTTCATGCTTCCGTCAACACTGTGTATATGTAGAACCTAGGATGGCATGTGTAGTTCCCAAAGTATGTTTCATGGAACACTAGCTACTAGGGTGGGGGCTACAGGAAATGGGAAATGTTCCACAACATATATTCCCCCCCCTTGAAGATCCACAAGATACATTAGCTTATGAGAGCCTCTGGGAAGACCTACAATAAGAATGAAAACAACACAAAACAAAAACCTGCTGAAACTGATTTACCCCACTGTTATCTTACACTTATTTGATCACAGACCTCCTTTCCCCAGCCCAATACCATACAGTGGGAGTTGCTGTCATTACAAGCATACTTTGGAGGTATTCCAGTGGTTCTAGACCACTGCAATAAAGAGAAGATCACAATAAAGACAGATGAATTTTTTGGTTTCCCAGTGCATATAAAAGTTATGTCCACACTGTATATACTGTTCTCTATTAAGTGTAGTCTAGTAAGTACTGTCTAAAAAAATGTACATACGTTAATTAAAAATACTTTATTGCTAAAAAAAAAAATGCTAACCATCATCTGAGCTTTCAGTGAGTCCCAATCACTGACCACCATATCAAATATAACAATATTTGGTATTATTGGTGATGAGACCACCGTAACAAATATAATAATGAAAAAGTTTCAAATACTGTGATAATGACCCAAATGTGACAGCAGCACGGAGTGCGCAAATGCCGTTGGAAAAAGGGTGCCTATAGACTTGCTCGATGCAGGTTTGCCACAAAATTTCAATTTGTTAAAAACAAACACAAAAACCGAAGTATCAGCAAAGAGCAATAAAGCAAGGCACAAAAAAAACGAGGTATGCCTGTTTGAGCTTTCCATCTTTGCTACTTGGCAAACTTTTAGCATCAGTACGTGTTTCTTGAACAAATCACTGAATACTTATTCTGTTCCCTCTTAGGACTTTTTTTTTTCTGAAAAGGCTGAACAGTTGGGGTGTCTGGTGTTTGTTTTTTCAAAATATTTGCCCAACAGGGGATGCTGAGTTCCTGCTCCACTCCTATAAAGACCAACCCTACAGCAGTGAAGATACTGGAGCATAGATCCTACCCACCCCCATGCCACTGTCATTAAGGTCTTATTGTCTCATCCAACCCAGTTTCCCTGGAACAGTTTCATCTTTGAAAAGAAACACATAATCCAGGTAATCAACATGGAAATGAGCAAAATATCTTCGCAAGAACTAATTTCCTAGTTAGCAGCAAAAGGTGCTAATCAACGTATCTGAATACCTACTGATGGCTCTCCTTGATGGTTCCTTTCCTTCTCTAAGCCACTCAGCTGCCAGAGCTGACATTTGTCAGATTAATCACCTACTAAACATCTCGCCAATGCCCCTGGAGTTCAAGTGGGTTTCCATATGCCAACACATCTTCCTGTATTTATACTTACAGTATATCACAGGTGAAGGAAAGACCTGGCAGGGATTTCTAACAGCTCATTATTAATTATGGCCGTAGTCTGCATAGCTTATCAGAGGAATAAATCTAGTTGATCTTGTTAAGAATAAAAAAGGTGGGCACCGTTCAGCTGCCTCTGTTTTTCCGGTTGGTCTTTCAACACAACAGATGTGTTATTGCTGCAAACACGCTCACATTAAAACCTGATGCTGGTTCTTTTGAAATTTCTTTCTCCTCAAATCAATGGTATTGAGTCAAGGTCAATGAAGATTCCAAAGCATGTCTGCAAACACTCATTGTACAGGGACTGCCCGACTCTGTGGGTGAGCCACAGCAGGCACGTGGCCTGATTTTATAACCTAAAGGTCTGCTGAGCTGTCACCCTCCACCCTGGGGTCCTCCATGACTGAGAGAGCTACTCCCTCCCTTCTGCACCCACCCCTTTACCCACACCCCCTCCTGTTATTCATTCACTCATTTGTTCACTGATTCATTAAATGCTAATTGAGCACTTCCTAGGGGCCAAGCACCTACTGGTGGGTAAGGACTGATGAAGATTCCCTTCCTTCTTTTTTCTTTTTTTTTTTTTGTTTAATTTTTTAAATGTTTATTTATTCTTGAGAGAGAGACAGACAGAGACAGAGTGTGAGTAAGGGAGGGTCAGAGAGAGAGGGAGACACAGAATCCGAAGCAGGCTCCAGGCTCCGAGCTGTCAGCACAGAGCCTGACACGGGGCTCGAACTCACAAACTGTGAGATCCTGACCTGAGCCGAAGTCGGACGCTCAACCGACTGAGCCACCCAGGTGCCCCACGAAGATTCCCTTCTTACCTGAACTCTAGCCAGGCTCCTCTGAGCCCTCAGTTAGGCCTCAACCTTGGCCTATAAAGACCTGAGCCAACACGAACACAGTGTCTAACATCTCAAGCCTCCATCTCTGGGATGACCAGTGCCCATATGAGAAGACTCAAGGCTACCAGAAGAACTGACTCTGTTCCAGCCAACACCTGAAGATACCTCGTCCAGCCTCTGTGGGAGGGTAGGAGCCTAACTTGGTAAGTACCGGTTAGCAAACCTGGATCGGTTTTGTATAAGCTGATGCCCTTCCTTCCTTTTTGCAATTTTCCCCTTCCTATGCCCTCTCCCTACCCCCTCCTTCTCCTTTTCAATCACTCAGTCACCTCTGCACAAATCTGAGTGGAGCTCAGCAGTTTCTGCTACTGTCAGCAGTCACTGAATAAAACCTGATTTGGGGCGCTTGGGTGGCTCAGTCGGTTAAGCGTCCAACTTCGGCTCAGGTCATGATCTCACTGTTTCTGGGTTCGAGCCCCGCATCAGGCTCTGTGCTGACAGCTCAGAGTCTGGAGCCTGTTTCAGATCCTGTGTCTCCCTTCCTCTCTGTCCCTCCCTCACTCACACTCGTTCTCTAAAAAATAAATAAACATTAAAAAAGAGAAACCTGTTTTAACTAATGCCTGGCCATGTTTATCTCTGACCAGCTAAAGTCTCTGCCCTCCTGGGGCTTGCATTTCAGTGGGGAGCCGGACGATGAGCAAGTTAAAGGAGGCAGTGGGGTGATGTCTAGGTCCGTGGGTGTCAGGGGTGGTCTCCTTGAGAATGTGAAAATTGAGCTGGAAACTGAAGAATAAGCCATGCTTTGGAGAGCTGGTTGAAGAAAGTTCCAGCTACAGGGGACGCAAGACAAGGCGGATGGTGTGACCGGAAGGGATTGAGCGGGAGGCCCAATGTGAGACGAGTTTGGGAAAGCAGGTAGGAACCCACACCACATTGACCGGAGGCCTTGATAAATCTGGATTTTAAAAAAACATTCCCTTATTTTCTTCTGCCCCCCGCCAGGGTCATGCTTGGGAGCCCAAAGAGGGGGAGATTGGAGGGAAAAAAGTCAAGTTTCCATCAAGAAACTGTCCTGTGGAAATTTGGTGGAAATAAGGCAAGAAATGAATTTGTAATGTGGTGTTCAGGATCATTCTGGAGGGAATGGGAGGAGGCTGAGCTGGTCTGTGACTTTTCTGACAAAGACCATCTTGGCAACTGCTCATGGGGGTGCTTGGCCTGGAGAGCAGCGGGACAAAGGAAGAAGACGCAGGTGGGGCAAGGATTCTGACCACGCGTGTCCTCTGGTCACTCTTTCCCACGTATTCACTTGCTTCCAAGGTGTGGTTGGTCTTCCTCATCCTCCTCAAGGCCATGTGTGGTTTTCAGAGGCAGGGATGCTGAGCCGCTGCTGTACCCTCACTCAGAAAGAAGCGTCTGAGGTAGTGCTCACCGGAAGGCTGGGAGGAGGGACGCAGGAAGTTTGGGGGCCAAGAGTGGCTCCCATTATATGCATTCTTTCCAACCCCACAGAAGGCTGTTATCTGTCTTTCTAATTGCGTCTCTGTAGGACTGGGCATGGGGTGGGCTAACATTAACAGAAACGGGGAAATGGGTTAAAAAGTGCCAGAACTGGGACATTCTGAGACCAGGATGCGCTGGAGGAAATAGGTAAGTCACCTTCTTCTATCACAGGGGCTGGAGATGTCCAGTCTCCCACACTGGTGCCCACGTCCATTCCTAAGCCCCAAAGGGGTCTTGCTGCTCATTCATTTTGCTTTCCTGGTCTGGAATTCTCTCTTCTTCTTCAGTTGAGTTGCTTCTTGACAACCCTGTGCTTACGTGGGCATGGCTGGGTGGTTTTCCTTCTACTCAGGAGGTTGGAAACGTTAGGGAGAATATCTGATTTAAAAACTGGTGCGGTGGGGGGCGCCTGCGTGGCTCAGTCGGTTAAGTGTCTGACTCTTGGTTTTGGCTCAGGTCATGATCTCACGGTATTGTGGGTTCGAGCCCCGCGTTGGGCTCTGTGCTGATGGCATGGGGCCTGCTTGGGATTCCCTTTCTCCCTCTCTCTCTCTCTCTTGCCCCTCCCCTGCTCACACTGTCTCTGTCTCTCTCAAAAATAAAAATAAACTTGGGGCGCCTGGGTGGCACAGTCGGTTAAGCGTCCGACTTCAGCCAGGTCACGATCTCGCGGTCCGTGAGTTCGAGCCCCGCGTCGGGCTCTGGGCTGACGGCTCAGAGCCTGGAGCCTGTTTCCGATTCTGTGTCTCCCTCTCTCTCTGCCCCTCCCCCGTTCATGCTCTGTCTCTCTCTGTCCCAAAAATAAATAAACGTTGAAAAAAAAAAATTTAAAATAAAAAATAAAAATAAAAAAACAAACTTAAAAAAATA
Source organism: Puma concolor (assembly GCF_028749965.1). Taxonomy (NCBI): domain Eukaryota; kingdom Metazoa; phylum Chordata; class Mammalia; order Carnivora; family Felidae; genus Puma; species Puma concolor. The sequence continues at coordinate 14,423,540 of NC_141677.1, forward strand.
TATTTAGAACTGGCGTGGTGGTTGGCTCCCTGCTTCCTGGCACAGTGTGGGGTCGGCAGGCAATGGCTGGGGCCCCTGCAGAGGTGCTGATGGAAAGCCTGGGGACCCACCACTGATTTTCCCTTCCTGGTGGACCACTTGCTATGAGAGTCGGGCCAATTCCCTTGGAATCCAGAGCCAGAAGGGGCAGCTCCCCAAGGGAGAAGAGGAAGTTGGAGATGAGGAAGGAGGCATGAGAGGGAAGTAGGAGCCAGAGCCAGCCCAGAGAGCAGACGGAGCTGAGGCAGAAGGCAAGAGCTTCCAAAACCGGAGCGTGTCTCACCCTGGGCTCATCCCAGGCCCCCCGCCATGCTGTCTCATGAAGGGGTGCTGTAGGCTGACGTGAGACATGTTCATAAAGCACCCAGCACAGCACTTTGCACTAACAAGTCACTACTGTTACTGCTGTTATTTAAAATAACTGCCGAGGGGCGCCTGGGTGGCGCAGTCGGTTAAGCGTCTGACTTCAGCCAGGTCACGATCTCGCGGTCCGGGAGTTCGAGCCCCGCGTCAGGCTCTGGGCTGATGGCTCAGAGCCTGGAGCCTGTTTCCGATTCTGTGTCTTCCTCTCTCTCTGCCCCTCCCCCGTTCATGCTCTGTCTCTCTCTGTCCCAAAAATAAATAAACGTTGAAAAAAAAAAATTAAAATAACTGCCGAAATGGTGGCCTCATGACTGCACTCGAGATGTGCATCAACAGGACAGCGTATTTGAGACCAGGGCAATGGGGAAGAGTCAATATCATGGCCAGTGATTCCGATGGCATGTCTACCCTCTATCTGCCATGGCCACTTCCTAGTGTCAGGACATCGCATCTCAGCTCAAACAGGGTGTCAGCCTGGCCCACGGAGAGAATCGGAAAGACTAGGAGGACAGAGCAGGGCTAGGGGAGGGCACCCTGCCTGACCCACCCTCTGAGCGGAGGCCAAGTCGGCCCTACGCTTGGGTCTTGCTAAGCACCCACCGAGACATGGCTTCTGTCCCTACACCGGCTGCTTGCTGGCCACGTCTTAAAAACCAAGTGCTGGTCAGTCTGAAGTCTGCTTAGTGGTAACAACCAAACCCTGGAGCATCTGGCCATTACCGTGCGATTGCACCTTCGAGCAGTGCTTCAGAGCAAGGCAGGAATATGAATGCAGTGTGCCTGCGGAGTTGATCCGCACCCTACTAGTGATCCATGCGCCAAACACTTGCAGGAGAGAGTGTGAGCTGGCGGCCTCCCCGTGGCCGTGAGGACTGCTGGGGCCCTTCCCTGTGCCTCTTTTCATCTCTGTCATTGGGGACCTCTTGTAAAATGCCGCCCTCGTGCCAAGTGTCCGCACGGCACCCAGCCTATGTTAGCAACAATGGAAGACAGGGGGCTCTGTCGTTTCCCAGACAGCAGAAATTAAAACCAGCAGGAAACCATGAGTTGTTCAGCTAGGAGAGGGACCAAAGAATCAAGGCTAGAGTCAAAAGGGGGAATCTCGTCTTCCTGTGACACTGACAGTGTGACCAGGTACTAAAACCACTACCAGCGTGGACCTGGGATTCAGCGGGTACTCGGACACTGGCACAATCAGTGGTGCCAAAGTGTTAAATATCTTCAGAATGAACACCTGAGGTGCACACTGGAGGGTTCCCCAAATATCCCCTCCCAAGCCCCCGCCACCCCTGCCAAAGCAGGATGGGCTTTGCACAGTGGCCCTGGGGGTAGCACTGGGCCTCCAGGACAGAAGTCGCTCCAGGGGCTCCCCATGTGACAGCCCCGTGGGCTCCCTGAACAGACCCACACACACCCTGCCAAGCTAGAGGCACGTTGTAGCCGAGAGTCCCAGCTCAGGGCAAGGACTAATTAACTGAGTAATAGATAGACTCTCTAGCATGGCCTCATTTAAAAGTTATAAGATGAGGGTTGCCTGGGTGGCTCAGTTGGTTAAGCATCTGACTTTGGCTCAGGTCATGATCTCACGGTTCATGGGGTCGAGCCCGCATCAGGCTCTGTGCTGGCAGCGGGATTTGGATTCCTTCTCTCTCTCTCTCTCTCTCTCTCCACACCCCCCACCTCGTGCTTTGTAAGAAATAAAAAAAAAAAAAAAAACTTAAAAAAAGGTATACAATGAAATACATTTGCTGGGTGATGCCCAAGTTGGTTCTCCGGTGAATGCTTCTCCGACTTCGCATGGATAGCAAACACCCAGGGATCTTGTCAAAACGCAGATTCTGATATGGCAGGTCTATGTGGGACCGGCCCCTGAGCTTTGACCCTTCTAGCAAGCCCCCAGGCAATGTCAGAGCTGTTGGTTTGAGGACCATGCTTGGGGTAGCAAAGAACTCTTACCGTAGGGCGGAGCCTGGCTTATGTCAGACTCTGGATAAATGGTTACTTGTGTGCTATTGTCCTTGTTCCTCACGTGGACCGTGGAGCTGCATGCTCAGTCCCCTTGGAGGGACAAATGAGCACGGGCCCTAGAAGTCAAGCATCAGCCTGTGGGTCATTCTGGAGCCAGGATGAGCCTCAGCATCCACGGAACTATCTTCTCTAGCCTTGCCTGTGGCTGCATTAATGGGTCCCCTCTCTGCGCCCAACGCTATGCGACGAGCATCGTGGGATGTGTTGATGAAAAAGACAAAATGGCGGGCCTTAAAAACTCAAAATATTAAAATCTCCTGCCCATTAAAGATTCACCTCTCAGTTTTTCTCCATCAGGGCTAAAAGTTAAAGCCATAGGTCCAAAAGCTTGTATAGGCTCAGCGTATGCTCTGTCACAGAAGCCACGAAGTTGCGTAAACTTTCCGAAGCATGCAACGTAGTGTGAATACTTAACACATCAAGCTTACTCAGAGGAAGAGTCTTTTGCTATGAGATTGAATATTTATGTAATAAGGTCCTGTTTTCCGTGAAAGGCAGAACCTACCAGTAAGCTGAATGACAGCGACAAGGGATGACCATTAGGGCTCACGAATGACCCAATGACTGATGATACAGGACACAGCAGTATAAGACACATCAAACCATGTTGTGTGACAGCAGAGAATGAACTAGAAAAACAACACCCTTAAAAACATCTAGATACCGGGGCGCCTGGGTGGCGCAGTCGGTTAGGCGTCCGACTTCAGCCAGGTCACGATCTCGCGGTCCGTGAGTTCGAGCCCCGCGTCAGGCTCTGGGCTGATGGCTCAGAGCCTGGAGCCTGTTTCCGATTCTGTGTCTCCCTCTCTCTCTGCCCCTCCCCCGTTCATGCTCTGTCTCTCTCTGTCCCAAAAATAAATAAACGTTGAAAAAAAATTTAAAAAACAAACAAACAAAAAAAAAAACATCTAGATACCTTTTCGTAACATCTAACACACAGGCAATTAACAAATACACATTTCAACCGATGACCCTTTTTGTTGTAGCTGATGCCTCTTAACATTATACTGATGAAAGAAGATTAACAGATAAATAAAAATAATAAATTGTGAACTGCTCTGCCTAGGCCCAGGACACAGGAAGTATTCAATGAAGCAATGCTTTTAACCACAAATGAACGGATGGACGGATGAGAGCATGAGCGGGGCACTCTTGTAGCTTCGTGGATGGGCCTACAATGTGGCATTCTGTACTTAAACTGGAAGTTTTATAAATATGAGACAAACACGTTCGTATGGCCACAATCACCATTAAATAACGGGCCCTACATCCCGTTTCAAAATTAAAACATACCATTCTGAGGTATTTACATATAAAAATACGTATTTTCTTTTTAAAAAAAATTTTTTTTTCAACGTTTATTTATTTTTGGGACAGAGAGAGACAGAGCATGAACGGGGGAGGGGCAGAGAGAGAGGGAGACACGGAATCGGAAACAGGCTCCAGGCTCTGAGCCATCGGCCCAGAGCTTGACGCGGGGCTTGAACTCACGGACCGCGAGATCGTGACCTGGCTGAAGTCGGACGCTCAACCGACTGCGCCACCCAGGCGCCCCAAAAATATGTATTGTCTTAAGAGAATTGTTTCTCTGACAAATCAGACGAAACCAGGGAAAAGACTGATAGATAACTTGCATTACATAAAAATAAAAATGTTTGCAGTGCTTTAAAAACACCCCAAGCAAAGTAGAAAGACAAATACATTGGGAAAATTATGTAAATTATAACCCAAAGAGCTCATATCATTAATATAAAAAGGGGTTCTGTCAATAGAAAAACAAAAGACCAACAATTTTATACAAAATAGGCTAGAGTATAATCAGGTAGTTCATAGATAAAGAAATGCATATAAAATAAGGAAGTCCTGGGAAGGTCATGTCACACACAGCATGCCAGCCAGAGTTGAAATATCTGAAAGCTGCTAAGAGAGTAGATCTTAAAAGTTCTCAACACAAGAAAAAAATGGTAACTGTGTGGGGTGATGGATATTAACTAAACTTATCGTGGTGATCATTTTGTAATATAGACATAGATCAGATCATTACATCACACACCTTAAACTCGTACAACGTTATGTCAATTATATCTCCATAAAACTGGGGGGCAAAGAAAAGCAAGTGGAACTTAAGCATCAACTTCATGAGAGAAACGTAAATTAAAAATACACTGTCACTTACAAATTGGCAACAGTCTGGAAGTCTGACCATGGACCGCGCTTGGCAAGGCTGTTGGGAAGCCGGCTCTGCCAGTCGCTGCTGGTGGAGATGATGCATGGTGCAAACCTATGAAGGGGTGTTGGGTATCATCCAGCAAAACGAGTATGCATTTGCCTTCTGCTCTAATAATCGCATTCCAGCAATCAATCCCAGGAGATACCAAAAGATATTTGCACAGAATACCTGGTGTAGCACTATTTGTAACAGCAAAAGACTGGAAAGAACACAAATGTTCACCGTGAGGGGGATGGAGAGGAAACCAGGGCATGATCACATGTCAGACTCTCAAGGAGCTAAGGAAAGCAACCAGTGGTCCCTGAACCTTGACTGGTGTCTCAAAATATGGTTTCCGAATAAAAGACACAGGGCTCCTCAGAAAAATGGCTGATTCTCAGTCTGGAGCCATTAATGTGTAAGACGATCCTGGAACACATTGTCATAGCAGAAAGCAAGCAAGCTATCGAAGAGTCAGGTCAGAAGGACACAAGATTCCTCTGGCCAAAGATGGGACTATGGAATATTGATAAAGATAGTAACTGTAAAGAATTCAAACGTATTCAAACTTATTTGGTATGTTTCAATCCATTCATTTATAAAAACACTTGGAAAGAAACTTCTTGGTTACCTTTGGAGAATGGAGCCTACTTATTATTTTTAAAAAATGATTTTAAAAACCAGGAAAGAACAGGGGTACCTGGGTGGCTCAGTTAGTTAAGCATCTGACTTCGGCTCAGGTCATGATCTCACGGTTTGTGGGTTCGAGCCCTTTGTCGGGCTCTGTGCTGACAGCTCAGAGCCCGGAGCCTGCTTTGGGTTCTGTGTCTCCCTCTCTCTCTGCTCCTCCCCTGCTCAGCTCATATTCTCTCTCTCTGTCTGTCTCTCTCAAAAATAAATAAAAATACTTTTAAAAAGTTAACAATTAATTTATCTCACCATTAGTATATGAACTATACTCCAGGAAAGTAAAACAGTTGATGAAGGGGAATTTCTCTTTACAGAAGTTGTCTGGTGAGTAAAAAAGAGAAAATAATAGAATATCCCTATTTTGCAGTCTGTGATGAATTAGTGGATTTAGACAATTCACTAATGGTTGCTAACATGTAAATAGATAACCAGACAATGTGTACCTTGTGATGAAAATACACAGAACCACATATGAATTATTCTGGCAAAACAAAAACAAAAACAAAAGCACACAGAGAATAAGACCAGAATCCAACCCAGCTCTTGTCTAATCTATTATATCTAATGATCAGTTTACATGAAGTACAGAGGATAAAGGAAGATGTCAAATGACACCACAGAGATGCCATTTGAAGAATTCAGCTTGTGAAAAACACTCTCGAGACCAATAAACTACTCTCTTCAACAAATAGATTGCAAGGCAAAAAAAAAGAAAAAAGAGAAAGAAAAAAAAAATCCTGATTCAATGACCAATAGACACAGGGAAAGATGCTCAACATCACTCATTAGCAGGGAAATACAAATCAAAACCACAGTGAGCCATCACCTCACATCTGGAAGAACGGCTAAAATCAAAAACACAGGACACAACAGGTGTTGGTGAGGCGGTAGAGAAAGGCGAACCCTCTTCTGCTGCTGGTGGGACTGCAAACTGGTACAGCCGTGCTGGAAAACAGTATGGAGGCTCCTAGAAAATTTAAAAATACAACCACCCTACAACCCAGCAATTGCGCTTCTGGGCATTTACCCAAAGAATACAAAAATGGTAATTCGAAGAGATACAGGCGCCCCTATGTTTATTACAGCATCGTCTACAATAGCCAAATCATGGAAACAGCCCAAATGTCCACCAACTGATGAGTGGATAAAGATGTGCTACATACATACAATGGAATATTACTCGGCCATCAAAAAGAAAATCTTGCCATGTCCAACAACGTGGGTGGAGCTAGACGGTATTATGCTAAGTGAAGTAAGTCAGAGAAAGACGAATACCATATTATTTCACTCATATGTGGAATTTAATAAAACAAATGAGCATAGGGGAAAAGAGAGAGAGAGGCAAACTAAGAAACAGGATCCTAACTATAGAGAACAAACTGAAGGTCACCAGAGGGAAGGTGGGGGGGGGGGATGGGGGAAATAGGTGATGGGGATTAAGGTGTGCACTTGTCTTGATGAACACCGGCTGTTGGGTGTAAATGCTGAATCACTAAATTTTATACCTGACGTTAATATTGCACTGTATGCTAACTAACTGGAATTTAAATACAAACATAAGAAAAAAATTCTGAGTCAAACAAATTGCAAAAAAAAAATGATTTATGACACAATTCAGGGAATCTGAACACTAGTAATTTATATGGTATTGTAAATATATTTTTTTAATTTTTTAGTCTTTATTTTTGAGAGACAGAGAAATAAAGAGTGTGAGCAGGGGAGGGACAGAGAGAGAGGGAGACACAGAATCTGAAGCGGGCTCTAGGCTCTGAGCTGTCAGCACAGAGCCCAACACGGGGCTCGAACTCACCCACTGTAAGTTCATGACTTGAGACGAAGTCAGATGCTCAACCGACTGAGCCACCCAAGCGCACCAGGTATTACAAGGTTTTTTAAAAAAGAGGATGCTTCTAGTCTCCTGATTTGTTCATTTTAGCCACTGATTGGCATGAGGTGATATCTGAGTGTGGTTTTGATTTGTATTTCCCTGATGAGGAGCGATGTTGAGCATCTTTTCATGTGCCTGTTGGCTATCTGGATGTCTTCTTTAGAGAAGTGTCTATTCATGTTTTCTGCCCATTTCTTCACTGTATTATTTGTTTTTCGGAAACTTCTTGCACTGTTGGTGGGAATGTCAACTGGTGCAGCTGCTCTGGAAAACAGTGTGGAGGTTCCTCAAAACATTAAGAATAGATCTACCCTATGACCCAGCAATAGCACTGCTAGGAATTTACCTAAGGGATACAGGAGTGCTGATGCATAGGGGCACTTGTACCCCAATGTTTATAGCAGCACTTTCAACAATAGCCAAATTATGGAAAGAGACTAAATGTCCATCGACTGATGAATGGAAAAAGAAACTGTGGTTTATATACACAATGGAATACTACTTGGCAATGAGAAAGAATGAAATATGGCCTTTCGTAGCAACATGGATGGAACTGGAGAGTGTTACGCTAAGTGAAATAAGTCATACAGAGAAAGACAGATACCATATGTGTTCACTCTTAGGTGGATCCTGAGAAACTTAACAGAAGTCCATGGGGGAGGGGAAGAAGAAAAAAAAGGTTAGAGAGGGAGGGAGCCAAACCATAAGAGACTCTTGAAAACTGAGAACAAACTGAGGGTTAATACGGGGTGGGAGGGAGGAGAGGGGGCGTGATGGGCATTGAGGGCACCTGTTGGGACGAGCACTGGGTGTTGTATGGAAACCAATTTGACAATAAATTTCACATTAAAAAATAAAAAATATGGGGCGCCTGGGTGGCGCAGTCAGTTGAGCGTCCGACTTCAGCCAGGTCATGATCTCGCGGTCCGGGAGTTCGAGCCCCGCGTCGGGCTCTGGGCTGATGGCTCGGAGCCTGGAGCCTGTTCCCGACTCTGTGTCTCCCTCTCTCTCTGCCCCGCCCCCGTTCATGCTCTGTCTCTCTCTGTCCCCAAAATAAATAAACGTTGAAAACAAAAATATTTTTTTTAAAAATAAAAAATAAAAACTGTTGTTCTGAGAAATAAATAAATAAGTAAAAGATGAGGGGAAAAAAGAGGGTGCTTAATTTTTAGAAACACACCCACTTAGAAATAGTTCAAAAGAGGCGATAGGACATGGGAGATTGTCTTCAAAGCAGCCTGGTGGGAGGAGAAAGGATGGGAGGATGGCTAAGACCGGACTAGTCATGAGCACTAACTACTGAAGCTGGATAATGGGTACAAGGTGGGACATGGAATTATTATTTCTACTTTGTAAAAGCTGATTTCCCCTAATAAAAAAGATAAATAAATAATGAAAATTAAAAAAAAAAAAAAAAAGACTACTAGTCCTCTATGTCTGCCCTCCTTCTTTGCCTGGGGGTATGATGATTTTTATTTCTGGAACTCTTTACCCCAAGAATTCTGTGAACTTCATGGAAGTTAGATCAGCTCTTAGGTGCCTTTTCACTACAAGGTGATAGATGGAGGAACTAAAGAAGAGAGGTGAATGAGGTCCCTGGGACCAGGACTTTGAATAGGGACCTGATGATTTCTAAATTCAATATCTAACCAGGCATTTGGAGGCGGGGGGGGGGGGGATTCAAAGTCCTAGTGGGGAATGGTTATCTGTCTTGAGCCACTGGTAAGGCCCTTGTCACTAAGGAGTCATGCAGAAGTGAGGTCTTTCTTCCTCCTGGTCCCCAAGAAAACGTGAAGGTCAAGACAGCCATAGCTTCTGTCCCTAGCTCATGAAACTCTAAACTTGTGTCCAAGGGAAGGCCACAGGAGGTACTGATCCCTAGACCATGCAGGCATCTTGGAGAAGATCTCGTGTGAAGAATCAGCCACGTCCTGTCAAAAAGAAGGGAAGACAGAGAAAGGCCCAGAGCGGTGAAGTGACCATCTGAGGTCATGTGCAAAACCAACCGATGTACCAAACCAGAGCTGCAGACTGTCACTTCCAAACCCTGTGCTCTCAGGACTCAACCCTGGCTTTCCTGAGGTTGATGGGGGATTAAAGCATCTTATCTAGAAATCAAGCCCGAACAATTCCAGAATAGAGGTCTAAGGGTCCTACTTGCTGAACTGCTGACATGTCCTTTTACAGTGAGTCTAAGTGACCACTCAAGGTCAAGGAGCTTAGGGAGAAGAGGTTCAGGGGTAGCAACTTTTTTTTTTTTTTTTCATTTTGTCATTCATTCTAATAAAGCATCCTGAGTTCCACTGTTGAAGTCAGAGAGGCTTTGGCAATCAGTCTCAGATACCGGGTGTGGTTCATTCCACTACATGCCCCTCCACTGTTTTCTTCTTTAACTGGACTGGAACTGAGATTATTTTTTAACATAATTGGCAAAAATTGAAGAGTATTCACGCCACGCTCTTGGGTTCATCAAAATCTTGTTTCCCTTGGGCGTGCTACAACTCAGTGCTGATAAGAAAGCCAGGAGGAATTTCTGAACATTTACCTTAAGCTTGCTGTCCTAAGGATTAAGGTTTGATCTTTAAAACAATGTCTTTTTTTTTGCCTGAGTTTCAAAATGCTTTCAAGCTCCCATCTGTCAGCTCCCCTGAGGTGGGAATCAAGAATAGAGACCTTCAGCTTAATTGGAACATTCTCTGCAATTCTGCCATTCACTGAAACTGTCGCTTTACTTTTATCCGCGAGAGCATCACAGCAGAGGTGAGTCACAGACGGTATTCCTGCAGCGGGAGTATGGAGCCAGGGGTCCGAAGACCTGGGTTCCAGAGACATCACACGGCACCACCATACCCGTCTGCATCAGTTTCCATGTCTATTTAAAGATGACAGCCCACCTACATGACATTCTGGAAAAGGCAAACTTATAAAGACAGTACGAAGCTCAGTGGTTGCCATGGGTTAACAGGAGGGAGGAATAAAACGACAATCGCGGAGGATGTGCAGGGCAGTGAAACTACTCTGACCAGTGGTAGACATGTCATTACACACTGTCTAAACCCACAGATGTACAACACTGAGAGCAAAACCTAATGTAAACTACAGATTTGGGCAGATTCTGATGTATCAGTGTAGATTCACCCACTGTAAGAAATGTACCACTCTGGTGGGGGATGTGGGTAGTGGGAGATATGGCTGGGGGGGGATATGGGTGGAAGGGGATGTGGCTGGAGGGGGAGGTGGCTGGAGGGGAGGTGGCTGGAGGGGGGGTGACAGGCGGGGGAGGTGGCTGGTGGGGGTGGTGGCTGGTGGGGGAGGTGGCTGGTGGGGGAGGTGGCTGGAGGAGGAGGGGAGGTGGCTGGAGGGGGAGGGGGATGTGGCTGGAGGGGGAGGTGGCTGGAGGAGGAAGTGACTGGAGGGGGAGGTGGCTGGAGGAGGAGGTGGCTGGAGGGGGAGGGGAGGTGGCTGGAGGGGAGGTGGCTGGAAGGGGAAGTGGCTGGAGGGGGGTGACAGGAGGGGGAGGTGGCTGGTGGGGTGGTGGCTGGTGGGGGAGGTGGCTGGAGGGGGAGGTGGCTGGAGGGGGTGTGGCTGGAGGGGGAGGTGGCTGGAGGGGGAGGTGGCTGGTAGGGGGGGTGGCTGGAGGGGGAGGTGGCTGGAGGGGGGAGGACAGGAGGGGGAGGTGGCTGGAGGGGGATGTGGCTGGCTGGAGGGAGAGGTGGCTAGAGGGGGAGGTGGCTGGAGGGGAGGTGGCTGGAAGGGGAGGTGGCTGGAGGGGGAGGTGGCTGGAGGGGGTGTGGCTGGAGGGGGAGGTGGCTGGAGGGGGAGGTGGCTGGTAGGGGGGGTGGCTGGAGGGGGAGGTGGCTGGAGGGGGGAGGACAGGAGGGGGAGGTGGCTGGAGGGGGATGTGGCTGGCTGGAGGGAGAGGTGGCTAGAGGGGGAGGTGGCTGGAGGGGAGGTGGCTGGAAGGGGAGGTGGCTGGAGGGGGAGGTGGCTGGTGGGGGAGGTGGCTGGTGGGGGAGGTGGCTGGAGGGGGAGGTGGCTGGAGGGGGGTGTGGCTGGAGGGGGAGGTGGCTGGAGGGGGAGGTGGCTGGAGGGGGAGGTGGCTGGAGGGGAAGGTGGCTGGTGGGGGGGTGGCTGGAGGGGGGGTGACAGGAGGGGGAGGTGGCTGGTGGGGGTGGTGGCTGGTGGGGGAGGTGGCTGGAGGGGGAGGTGGCTGGAGGAAAAGGGGAGGTGGCTGGAGGGGGAGGGGGATGTGGCTGGAGGGGGAGGTGGCTGGAGGGGGAAGTGACTGGAGGGGGAGGTGGCTGGAGGAGGAGGTGGCTGGAGGGGGATGTGGCTGGAGGGGGAGGTGGCTGGAGGGGAGGTGGCTGGAAGGGGAGGTGGCTGGAAGGGGAGGTGGCTGGAAGGGGAGGTGGCTGGAGGGGGGGTGACAGGAGGGGGAGGTGGCTGGTGGGGGAGGTGGCTGGTGGGGGTGGTGGCTGGTGGGGGAGGTGGCTGGAGGGGGAGGTGGCTGGAGGGGGAGGTGGCTGGAGGGGGAGGTGGCTGGAGGGGGAGGTGGCTGGAGGGGACGTGGATGCAGGGGGACGCTGTTCATGTGCATAGGGGCAGGAGGTATATGGCAGCTCTGTACTTCCTGCTCAATTTTGCCATTAGCCTAAAACTGCTCCAAAATTTTGAAGTCAATTTTTTTTTTTTAAAAAAGGAGATGGAAGAAGTTGTCTAACAGGATTGCGGAGATGAACTTCTCTCTTACTGAACACTAAGAGAAACCACACAGATGGTTGAAAATGGACAGACATGTGTCGTGTGGTTATTATTAAAAGTCTCAATAAGAAATCCTATTCCCGGGATGCCTGAGTGGCTCAGTCGGTTAAGCGTCCGACTCTTGATTCTGGCTCAGGTGGTGATCTCATGGTCCTGAACAAAGGGTTGTGAGGCTGAGCCCTGAGTCAGGATCCGCACTGGGCATGAAGCTTGCTTAACATACTCTCTCTCCCTCTCTTGCTGCCCCTCCCCCGCTTGTAGTCGTGCACTTCCTCTCAAGGAAAAAAAAAGGAAGGAAGGAAGGAAAGAAAGAAGGAAGGAAGAAAGGAGGGACGGATGGAGGAAGGGAAGGAAGGAAGGAGGAATGGAGGGAGGGAGGGGGGAAGGAAGGAAGGAAGGGAGAAAGGAAGGAAAGAGAGGGAGAGAGCGAGAGAGGAAAGAAAGGAAGGAAGGAAGGAAGGAAGGAAGGAAGGAAGGAAGGAAGGAAGGAAGGAAGGAAGGAAAGAGAAAGAAAGAAAGAAAGAAAGAAAGAAAGAAAGAAAGAAAGAAAGAAAGAAAGAAAGAAAAAGAAAAATTCCAACTGACTGCAGGCATAGGAGGCAGGGGCTCAGGCGCGGCAGTGAGGGCTCGATGCTGCCTCCCCAGCCCTGTTTTATATGATCTATAGCATACCCCACGGAGCACAGGGGGACTATAAACGCACTGGAAAATGCATACCCAAGTGATAACGGTCTTCCAGAGAAGCCCACTTGGGGGATGGTGCTCACATTACTAAAATGCTAGCACTGCTCCAACAGTTTGGGAATTCCCCTTGTGGAACAAGCTTCCAGAATCCTATTTGAGTATTCCCAGGGTATGGATTTAGCTTCCGGAGAGAGTTAAATGTTTGATGATATGGTTACGTCCCAAATGAGGTGGGGCTTGGCTTCCTTGTCTGGCTGTGAGGAATGAAAGAGAGACCCTACTTGCAAAGTTGAACTTGGCCTCGCCCAGTGGAAGAACTGTACCAAACCACACCATGCCACATCGACTCCCTAAGCTCGCCTGTTATTAGGGGAAGCGCTTCCCCGCCATTTATGAATTTATGGCGCACCTCCAGCCAACCTTCCAAGACCCCCCAGAATAACTCTGCAAAGACAAAATTCCAGCTACGGAGCCATTTCACAAGTGGGAAAGAATGGATACCTGTCAGTCCCCCAGGCTGGGTTCCCTCCCGGTGGGCTTTCAGAGTGCGTGCGGTGGCTTTTGACAGCGACGGTCTGAAGGACTTTCTGGTAGGTTCTGAAGGGGATGCTGCTCTTTCACAGGAAGACCCGAGGGACCAGCCTGCTCGACACATTCACGGCCTACAGCGTGCAGGGTCCTGAAAGTTTCACCAGGGGAACCCAGGTTTCCCGTGAGTGACTATCTTCACAATATCACACTAGAAATCGTCAAGATTTTCTCTTTGTCCCTGATTGGAGACTGCTTTCTTCCACAGAGCACAACAGAAACCAGACGCCCTGAGATGGACCAGCTTTCAGTACTCCCCCCGAATTTCCTTAAAACACTTGAACTCTGCCACCGCCGTGAAACGGTTCCCTCCAAGCAAAGATTACAAAACTGCCATTCGAGGCAAGAGCGAGTGTAAGGTCTTCAGATCCGCCTGGCCTGGCACGGTTAATGCAGACATCCAGCTTATGGCTCCGGAAGGAGACCCATCATGTCCCAGAAAAAGGACTGGGCTCTGCCTTCTAGTCGCCCCAACCTCTGTGGCAAGAGGGCTGGGGGAGGCGGGCGTGGGTACTGGGTGCTCGCTGTTGGGAAGCGCTTTTGAGGTTAGGGTGCCTCTGTGGAGAGGGGTGGGTTTCTAGAAGAAACCACGGACATACTTTCAGACCCACTGGCTTATCCAGACTTCTCTTCCAGCCAGTTGGTATGGAGCCACGGTTTATTCCGAGACACAGGATGACTTAGATGGTTTGCAGGGCTGTTCTGACTTACCACTGACTCTTGTTCCCGCCTCTTTTTTTTTTTTTTTTTTTTTTACCAAAACAGGCAGAGATGGCTCCTTTTGCTGGTTGTGCACAAGAGGAAATTAAGATGGTATTTAAGAATGAAAAAATAATTAATTGTCCTCCTTCTTCCGGACATGGTAAGAACCAGTTAATAAAGATGATGGTTCTTGATCAAAATGAAAATGATTTTCCCGGGGAAGACAATTCAGAGCTTCTTTGATTGCAAAGAGATGTCAATACAAGAATCCATTGATGTGAGAGGCATTTAATGGAAGCGTTTGTGAGACAGAGTAACTATGGTGATGTCCCCACTCCAGATACGGAGATAGTATGCCTGTTTCTGAGCCTAAGAACATTCTGAAATTCACAGATCTCTAAAAAATACAGGATGGTAAGCAGTCGTAAAATCCTCCCCCAAGTATCTCAGATGGTAAGACCCTCCCATCTCCCTTTTGGCCTCCGTGAGGACCGGCCTCTTTCAGACAAGGGCCTCAGCCTTCTCTCTCCCTCATTTCCTGCCTGACATTCCCTGACCGTGAAAGCTTTTTCCCTTGTGGCTTAGGTGAAGGAACACTGTTCCTGGCGGGTGAGCACTGGGGCTGTTCCCTGAATCAGGCTTACAGGCATCGCACTGATGACATTTCATACAAATGTTTTCCCAGGTTTCTGAGTCACAAAGGAGAGCTTTCAGTCTCTTCGTCATGTATCTTGTGGCTTTTTTTTCCATCCGGTGTGGTTTCCTCAGGATCCCCAGCTGGGAGATGTAAGTCTATGCAGACGCATAGATGCTCGTGCACAGACAATGTGGTGGAACATGATCTGTTTTAGGACCTGGAAGCTGTGTGCCCTCAGGCAGGTCACTGACTTCGCTCAATCTCAGATGCCTCTTGTGCGAAACGGGGATCATAACCACCTCTCATAGAGACATGGCTACGATTAAATAAGCTGGTGTCCTTCACACGCAAACACAAAAAAACCATCTGACACACAGTAGGTGCTCAAGAAACAGCAACTATCACGATCACTGTGTGTCCGAAGTGGGTAAAACTACAGGGTTTTCATCCACTAATGTGAGGTCAGGTTGCAATAAATGAACAGAAGGCTGGGGGCAGAGGGGACAGGGGATTCTATGGACTCAGTCTCCACTGGGTCTGGCTAGCGGCCCTGCTTGCTTGGCCCTGGTGTGTGCATGGGCTGAGGAGGTGTCCCGGGTGTCTCCCTCTGGTGATCCCTCCTCGTCAGACATGCAGTCAGGTGACAAAACCAGTGGCCGCAAGACGGCCGGCAGCACAGGGACACGCATTTCCCCATGGCACCACATGGAACAGAAGCACAGGACCTCCCTGTACAGTTGTTCAGGCTGTGGCTGTACCGAGGTGCACCGGAATGACAGATGAGCAGGGACTACGTCAGCCCAGGCTCTGCTTGCCGAGCCACTGCCAGCAAAGGTCTGGAAGCGTTCCTCTTGTTCTCGTCACAGAGGGCGCCCTTTTCTGCTATGTGTGGAGGTCCTGGATGCCGGGAAGCCTTCTCCAGCACGCACTGGGGGCACCTTCTCCAGTGTCCAGGAGAGAAAATCACTCACAAACCTGCTTTCTTACTCTTCGATCTGACGAACTTACTAGGAAGACGAGGAAGTCTACGCTTGGACAGTGACCTAAGGCAGGACCACCCCAGTCTTCCACGGAGAGTCCTAATGGCCTAGTATTGCTCCTGAAGGAGGCAGGGACTGCGGTCAGAATGGCCCATGGTCAAGGCAAAAGGTATGTTCAATCCCATATTAAATCCTAAAAGTTTCCCAGAATTTTGCACTCTAATCCTTCTTATGGCTTCCTTTGCTGCAATAATAGATATTCTACCCTCCTCAAAGCTGCCACTACCTGTAGCCTGTGCTTCTGTTTTCCCCATTCCTGGCTGTCCACCCTGTGACCCCAGAGGTTGTGTGCACCCCTGGCTGAGAAACACAGGTTTAACGGAGGTAAAAGGGCATAGCCAGGCTGCCTGGCTCAGATTCTCCTTACTGCTGAGTGACTTGGGGTGGGTCACTTAACCTCTCTGTGCCTCTCCTTCCTCATTGGTAATCTTGAGATGATAATAAGAGTATCTGCCCTCTGAGGCTTCTGTAAGAACTAAATGAATTAAATATCTATAAAGTACCAAGAACAATGTCATAATATCGTAAGAGTTTTTTATATTTTCATGATTCTCATTTATGAGGTTTCCAGTAGGAGCTGAAAGGCATGGCTTTTATTTCAGCCCCTCCACTGGTTCTGGACAAGGAACTCTATTCCTTGGTCAGCTAGATATCAGAACCCTTCATGAACGGGCATGGCTATTATAAAAGCCTGAAAAATGATCGGTTGGTGAAATCGGGGTAAGGTCTCCAATCTGGTTAATTTCCTGTGATGTCAAGTAAGATGCTGCCATTGGGGGAAGCCGGATGAAGGGCACACGGGGCCTTTCATACTATTTTTGCAATGTCCTGTGAGTCTACGATAACATGACTGCTTACAAAACAGGACTGCTGTGTTTCTGAGGCTATGGCATTGACCACAGCACAAGGCATCTGAGATCGCAGCTCAGGAAGCAGCCAGAAGGATGAGAGGAGCTGAAGGAGGGCAGGTGGGCGTCTGGACGTCAAGAAAAGACAGGTACTCATGGCTAGCATGGAGGCTAGAGGTCAGGAAAGGCTGGGACACAGAAGGCAGGCAACTGGCAGGGGCAAACCTGTGCTAAAGGGACAGATCACCTTGGACGTTCCTTACTGGTTCCTGGGGTCCGTGTGATCTGGGGTCGGAGGAGAACTGAGTCCACACATGGAAGATGGAGGGTGACTGAAGCTTACTGGGGAGTAAGATTTTGGAGTCTGCGGGTGAGCTCAGGCACAGGGGGCCGGCTGATAATGCAGGTGGTGTATCTGACAGGCCACCATAGCTTGCTCGCTTCCCACAGGATTAACGGCCCCTTCTGAGCCTGCCAATGAACAGAAAAGGTACGTGATCATTTGGCTGAATCACTAATTGCTTCAGTCTCTCAACACGTAGCCAGTGCCAGGCGGGAATGTGACAGACAAGGGGCCTGCTCTCATGAAGCTTGAGGTCTAGAGGGCGAGCCCCCTAACACACACACGTAAATAACAAAAGGTCAATGGTTGGTTAAGCGCCAGGACAAGAGAAAAACGGGGTGATGTGATACAGAGCACGTGGGGTGCTTCTGACGGGGAGATGAGGGAAGTCTTCTTTGAGGGCGTTGCACTGAAACTGAGACCCGAGTAACAAGAGGACACAACTCTGGGGAGATCTCGTAGAGTATGAGCTTCCAGGCAGAGGATGCACTGGGGGCCAGGGTCCCAAGACGGACACAACTTAGCACTGAGGACTGCAACAAAAGCCAACAGGTCAGAGGACAGTAGACAAGGCAAAGGAGTGGGGGTAGAAAAGGAGGGTGGCTGGAGAGCTTTTAAAAAAGCATTTCCCGGGGCGCCTGGGTGGCGCAGTCGGTTAAGCGTCCGACTTCAGCCAGGTCACGATCTCACGGTCCGTGAGTTGGAGCCCCGCGTCAGGCTCTGGGCTGATGGCTCAGAGCCTGGAGCCTGTTTCTGATTCTGTGTCTCCCTCTCTCTCTGCCCCTCCCCCATTCATGCTCTGTCTCTCTCTGTCCCAAAAAAATAAATAAACGTTGAAAAAAAAAAAATTTAAAAAAGCATTTCCCAAACCAGGCTTCCTCAAATCTCACCACCACTGGCATCCGGGTCGGTAATTCTCTGCTGGGAGGGCTATCCCGTGCACTGCTGAATGTTCAGCAGCATCCCGATCTCTATGGTTAGACGCCAGTAACAACGTACTCCCCTCCAGCTGTGACAACCACAATTGTCCCCAGACATTGCGAAATGTCCCGTCTTTTCCAAGGAAGATGGCCAAGTATGGGGTTCTGGACTCAGGTCTTCTAGAGATTTCACATGGTAGCTTCAACAGCCACAGGAGCAAGTACTCGTTAACTGCCTAGCACAAAATCTGCATTCAGTAGGCACTCGTTCAGTGAAAAAAACCGGCCCCGATTGCATTTGTGGTGACTACCGTGCCGGTTCTGACTCAAGCAGAAGTTGGAGGTGGTGCAGAGAGGAGTGCCCAGCCCAGAGACTACAGGCACTTGCTCAGGGCCTCTTGGGACTGCCTCTGGCACTATCCAGGCTGGCTGAAAAGGGGACAGTAGGCACTGGCTGCTAAGTGCCCTGGAAATAAGAGTCTGCCTGGCCAGCCTGAGGCAGGCTGTCTGACCCAGTAATTACAGAGACCCGACCCCTCAGGCAGGACCTCCTCCCTGACACCATACTGCCTGTGCCTAGAAGCTTGTAATTAATTTGCACACTCCTCAGGGAGAAGAAAGGTTAAGAATGGGGTAACCATGGCAGCGACACTCCGACGCATGTTATAGGGGTTGCTATTGCAGGATTTACCAAAAGACAATGACACCTGCCCTTGGTGTAGGTTGGCCTTCAGTCACTTGCTGCAACCTTGGCTCCGTGGAGAACGAAGCAGAGAGACCCAGCTCCACTGCTGTGTCTCCAGGGGCTCGCAGGCTGGCGCAATGGGCCTGGGGCACCGGCACGCGCCATGCAAAGCTTTGCCACAAATGACCCTGCCTACACAGAGCGGGTGCTGAGGCCTTCCTCATGGGCCAGAGCTGGTGGCATGGTTCCAGTCCTGCCCAGCTCTGCAAGGAATGGCTTCTGGTGTCTTTTTGTCCAGATGGAATGAAGGGAGGAACGGGAGTGGCCCGGGTTTGTCCAATGAGACACCAGACCAGACAAGAGGTCTGTATCATTTTGTTCTCTTGCTAAGCAGGGCTGTCTGCTCTGCAGACAAGAGACAAGGGCCAACAGATTTCCCAGAGAGAGCACGCGGTTGGAGAGAAGGAGGAAGAGCCTGGGGATCGAGGGCCCAATGTCCACCAGGCCAGTGCCTGCTCCCATTTCCCCGTCCCAGCCCTGAGCGGGGTGCAGGAAGAATTAATCCTACTCTGGGCGGGGGGGGGGGGGGGGGCGGGTGTCCAGGCTTCCCACCCCCTCCACTCCCACTGCTCTTATGCCCTCCCCAATCTGGACACTTGGGAGTTCCCTCAAACCTGGCCCATTGTTGGGGTTGAATCATGTTCCGCCCCCCCTCCCCCCCGCAAAAAGATAGGCTGAACTCTTAACCGCACCTCAAAAGTGACTTGACTTGGAAGTAGGATCGCTGTAGATGTAATTAGTTAAGATTATTCGTGCTGGAGTAGGGAGGCCCTTAATTCAACATGAGTGGCGTCTTTATACGAAGAGGAGAAGAAACACAGCGACAGACACAGGAAGGTAGCCGAGCGAAGACAGGGTCAGAGACTGGAGTTGCACTGTTAAAAGTCAATGATGCCTGGAGCCAGAAGCTGGAAGGGGCAAAGAAGGATTCACCCCTAGAGACTTTGGAGGGCGCATGGCCCTGCCTGCCAACGCCTTGATTTCCAACTTCTGGCCTCCGGAACTATGAGAGGATAAATGTCTGTTGTCTTAAGCCACCAAATTTGTGTGGTATTTGTTACAGCAGCCCTAAGAAAGAAATATATCCACGTTCCATATTCTATGAATGAAAGTGGGCTTAAGGACAGCTGGCTGCTTTGAGCCTACATCTCTCATATTGAGCTTGGCAGACCATCTACTTCAAAATCATCTGCAGGATGCATTCTGAACGCGGAGGCCTGCGACCTGGCTCTGCGGCACAGAAACGGGATCTCTGAGGGTCCAGCTCTGGAACAGGCATTCATTAATCTTTACATACATCACAGTCTGAGAATACTTGTCACAGGTTTTGGACCTCAACTTTTACAGATCCTAAAATTCAGGCACATTCATTTCCCTTGGGGGCTATGTGAGCTGGTTACATTTGTTTGTGCTGCCCAAGCCCACGATGGATCGGGCTCTACGCTGAAAAAGCAAATGAATGTATGGATTTATGACCACAAGCTGTTGAAGTGTTGAATGCCAGCCAGGCTGGGCACTCTAGGGTCCTCGTGGACATGAAGCTTCAGCTCATCAACAATGTTAGGGCAAGGCAGAGACTAGAATCCTCATGCTTTTGATGAAAAAACAGATTCAGAGAAGCTAAGCAAGTTTCTTAAGATCACACAGAAAGTTGATGGTACTGGGATTAGACCCACAGCCTTCCTGCTACTAGGCTGAGGGCCTCCACTGCCTCCCCGGGTATCTCACGATGCTGCATTCATCAGCTACTCGTATTCTCAGCAGCCCAGACTCTGCTGGGTTGCTTTTCCTCCTCTGGCACATCGGTCCTGAAGGGTAAATAGGCCAGTGTCCAACTCCTAAGTCAGCCTAGACACCGAATCCACCCCTGTGAGACGGGGACAAGGTGAGAGAGTCCTTCTTCTCCTCTATCCCTTCTTCTCGGAGGAACATAGCTCTGTTCTCTGAGCGGAAGGCACCAGTTCCCGGCACAGTGGCTGTGGTGTCTTACGTCGTCTGGGTCATTCGTTGGCACGCTGATTTGTTCTCTCCTTTACTGTGTGGCCATAGTTAACACAGTGCCAGGCCCTGTTCTAGGCGCCGGGGTTAAAACCGGGTGCGGGAAGGCCAGCTCCCCTCTGCGTAAGGAAATTATCTCAACATACATCGTATCGCGTCACCCCACGGGCAAAACCCTCAACAGGAGTCGTTTTTCCTGGCAGCTGCCTGTTAGAATCACTCCTGCCCAGGATGCTCCCAGACCAAGGAAAACAGGGCCTCCGAGGCTGGGCGGGAGCATGAGCACCGGTCAGAGCTCCCCAGATGACTGCACGGTGCAAGCCCAGTCTGGGAGGCATGCATCAGGGTCCCCTGGCGGGCTGGCTGCAACCCAGATTCCTGGGCCCCACCCCTGGGTACCGGACTCCGGGGGTCTGAAGTGAGGCCTGGGAATGTGTGCTCCCAACAGGCTCCTGGGTGGTGCCGGGACTGCCTTTCTGGGGACCACACTTTGAGATCCACTGGAGGAGGGAAGAGTGAGCACGGTGAAGAGTCTCCTATCTCCGAGACACTTGCCCTATTTACATTATTACAGGATGTTCGGAAATTTCTCCTCGGTGAGCTAAGCATGAGTTTGCAAATTAAATTTCTTAAGTGAACTCTTGGCTTCACCCAACAAGGACTGGTTTGGCCTGCCAAGATCCCGAGAGGGCGACTGTCCCCATGGCAGGGCCACGTCTTAAGTGAGTTGGGAGGAAAGGAAAGGATGCTTTATTACAACTGAAAGTCCTTGCTGCCAATGAACTTCCTTGGACACTTCCTGTAGCGTTGTCTTTAACCCTGGATCTAAGTAGCTTTTGGTCTGTTTGTACTGTGGACCCTGCACCTATAACGATGAATTCTGGCGCCTGGGGGCCCCTAGGAGCCAGGGCTCGCTCAGGGCTGCAGGGAGAGGGTGGAGGATGTACAGGGAGTCAGAGGTTTTGCTTTTACGCCCAGGAAGGGGATGGAAACCAGGGAGACGGGCTTGGGTTGGAACGGACACCCCGTACCCTGGAGTCTGCCTGCCAGTTGGTGGCCTCACCATCGTGGAGCCCACTAGGGACATCTGGCCAAAATGTGTGAGCTGCACTGGCTGAATTCTCGCCTTTGTGCCAGTCACTCAGCGTCACTGCTGACTTGGAGGGCGGTGTGGTGCAGTAGCAATATCTTTGGTGGCGTCAGCTAGATGGAACATAAGACCAAGCAATGTCCCTTACCAGCAGGTGGTTAACCTCTTGGAGCCTAGAGTCCACCTCTCCGGGAACAGGTCACCTGCCTTGTGAGGCTCCCATAAGGACGAAATGAGACGGGAACACACGTGAAGTCTTCAGCCCAGTGCCCGACACACAGGGGGCTTCGTGTCTGTCTGTTCTCACAGTTCTCTTCTGATCTGTCCCAGGGTGGGAGGACATATTTACTAGCCAGAGTCCTCCAGAGAAGCAGAACCAATAGCGATAGGACATGCGTGTGTCTCCGTGTGTGTGTATGTGTGTGTGTCTATTTGTCTGTCTGTTCAGAGATATTTTAAGCAGCCAGCTCATGTGATTATGGAGGCCGGCAAGTCCAAATATGCAGGGCAGGCCAATGGACTGGAGACCCGGGGAAGAGTGATGCCACAGTTGGGAGTCTCAAACCACCACCTACGCCTAATTACAGGCGTAATTCCCTTTTTCTTGCAGGGGGAGGTCAGCTTTTTTCTGTTAAGACCTTCAACTGATGGGATGAGGCCCACCCACACCACGGAAGATAATCTGCTTCATTCCCAGTCTATTGATTTAAATGTTAATCTCATCTGAAAAGTACCATCATGGCAACATCCAGACAGGTGTTTGATCAAATATCTGGGTATCATGCCTAACCAAGTGGACACATAAAATTAACCACAGAGGCCAAGAGGGAGAGAGGCTGGAGAAGACACATGAAGGCTTATGATGTCCACCCAGGCGAGGGGGGGGGGCGGTGCTTCACTTTCATTAGCGGGCATCTGGGGGCTCTGTATCTATCCATTGGACCACATAGGGAGGCTGGCAGCCTCTGAGCCTGGACAGAGGTGGGACAGGTGGGTGGCCATCTTCTGCAGTGAGACTGTGGCTAACAAGGTGTCTGTGAGCAGTAACTCCCTTGTCCTGAGCATTATTCTCAGGCAGTCACAGTCCGGAACACTGGGAACCCAATGGAGCTTCCATGTAGAGCCCACCATCTCTTCAGCTGCCCATCACTACAGAAGCACAGGATGTCGGAGCCCATAGGACGTTCTGGGAAAACTGAGGCCCAGGGAGGGGAATGGCTTGCCCAAGGTCCCATCACTACCTGGCTACAGACTTGGAGGGAGGGCCCAGGCCTCTTGGCTATGGCTCCCACATCAAGCAGACGCCGTCTGAGGAACCCCCAGGGGCAGCCACGCCTCCTGGGAGAGGGCCATTTTCACTGGTGTCTGTCCCAGTTCTAGTGGGTGATCTGGGACAGACACCTGACCAAAGCCAGCCCAGTCTAATTCCTTCTCCAGGGAACTGGTTCACAGGGACAGAACACAGAGACTGGGAATCCTCGGGGCCAAGCTCTGAAAAGGCAGCTGTGCTGTGACATCATGCCTCACTGCAGTCCTGTCCTCCAGACCGGCCACCCAACAATTCCATGGATTCCCTGAACCAACCGGGGCCGCTCAGAGAATTTCCTTTATGCTTAAGACAGCCAAACACCAGCCCCAGGTCCCGGTGCCGAGCTGGAGGTAGCTGGCCAGCTGTGCCTTTGTATGCACCGCGCCCTAAGCTCTGGCAGGCCGGGGCGGGTGGTGTCCCTCTACACGGTGTTGGCGACGTCCCCGAGATCCCAAAGCCATCTCTCAGGCCCAGAGGCCCCGTCTGCAGCTGCCAAGCGGGAATGGTAAACTGCAGCCCTGAACTCTCATCCTGCACTTGCTGGCCGGTGGGCAGTCAGCAGCACGATCACAGACGCGGGGCTCCACATGCCAAGAGCCATTAACAGCCACTCCTGTAAATAACAGTGACCCTCCGGCAAGCTGTCCTGTCCTGTCCACTTGGAATGCTGATCAGAGAGGCTTGCTGCTGTGTGACAGCCGGGACGACGCAAACACTTACGAGATGGTCCCAGCCCGGGCTCTGCACCCCCACCCCACTCATCACAGGGAGAGGGGGCCACGGGCTGGGGGATACTGGGAAGGCTGTGGCCTGCTGGCGGCCTCAGGTGGGGTGATATGCGGGCCAGCAGGGACCAGAGGGCCACCGGCCACTCGGAACCCCGAGGGAGCCTCCTGGCTGTCCCAGTTCCCTGAGAAGCTCAACCACGTGAAGTGTAATGAATCTTTAACGGACCTCAGATGTCATCTGAAAGTCACCTGTAGGCCCTGGGGTGTAGAGCCCCGGCACTGTGACTTCAGTCCAGTCTCAATGGATGACAGCCAGATATGCTGGAGGTGTTCAACTTCAGGCAACTGGGTGGACCAGGGCAGGGGCTCGTAAACTGGGCCCCGCAGGCCAATGTGGCCGCTTGCTTGGGTCCTGTCGCTGGCTGCCTCGGGCTACAGGGCAGTTGTGACCGGGAGTAGTCGTGACTGGGACCCGATGGCCCACAAAGCCTTATGGTTTTCTATCGAGTCCTTTCCAGAAAAAACTGGCCACCTCCCCAGACTTGGGGACAGAGCATGGGCTGGGCCGCAGGACAGTCTCCTTGGGAACTGTAAGCAAAGGGGCCTCACCGTGCCCCAGCTTTCTCAGCTGTGCGACGAGGCCAGTGACATCCGCCTCACCAAGCTGTGTGGGGACTGAATTAGGTGACCTCCTGGCACAAGGGACATATTCAACATCAGTCTTTCCTTCTGCGTGCTACAGCTGCCTGATCTGTGTGGAACATGGTTATTATTTCACAATAGACAGGAAAGCGCTCTGAAAAGTTAAAGGTGAAGGGGCACGTGGGTGGCTCAGTCGCTTAAGCATCTGACGTTGGCTCAGGTCATGATCTCACGGTTCATGAGTTCGCGCCTCGCGTCAGGGTCTCAGCTGTCCGCACAGAGCCTGTTTCGGATCCTCTGTCTCCCTCTCTCTGTCCCTCCCCGGCTTGCTCTCTCTCAAAAAAAAAATAAATAAATAAAATAAAAAGTCAAAGGTGTTCCGTGGTTGTAGACTCTATTACAAGTATTATTTAAAAAAAAAAAAAAAATCTATTTTTGAGAGAGAGAAAGAGCGTGAGCAGAGGAGGGGCAGACAGAGAGATGGGGACAGAGGATCTACAGTGGGCTCTGGGCTGACAGCAGCAGGCCCATGTGGGGCTCGAACTCACGAACTGTGAGATCATGACCTGAGCCTCTTTCTGACACTCGACTGACTGAGCCACCCAGGCCCCTATACAAGTATTATTCCTGAGATACGTGGGGCCGCAGGCCCAAGGGAATCAAAACAGTTGTGTACGGGTCAGTTGTCATGGAGAAGGCCACCCAGCCACAGATCTGGACACTGTGCCCCTCTGTGATCGCCCGTTCCCCTGTATCCTCCTTGAGCCGCCTCGGGGAGCCTGCTTTTCCATCAGCCCTCCAGACCTTGTGGGCCAGGGGGCCGTGGGCATTTCCTCTGCCTCTCTGAGCCTCAGTTTCCCACCTGAAAGAGCCGCAAGCCCCGTTTTTCTCAGAGGAGGGACCTAAAGGGACGTAATGACCTACAGACAGCTTCAGGAAGGAGGCTCTAAAACGCGAGCTGTTCTTTTCATTGTGATTCTAGTTACAGCTGGAGTGAACTGCTGGGGGGCAGGGTGTGAATGATGTGGGGGGAGGGGCACTGAGAGGAGGGAGGGGAGGATGGAGAATGAGGGAGTCTGTGGCTCCCACGCTGGCCCTTGCAGGAGGTCTGACCCCCAGAGAGAGGAGCAGTCTCTCCATCTAATTGCCATGCCTGGCAGGAGCAGAGGTGGCGAAGGGCACAGGCTCAGATGTAACTCAGGAGCCTGGGGCAGGGAGAGGAGGTGGGGGACAGGAAAGGAGGGGAAGGGAGGGGAGGGGAGAAGAAGGGGAGGGAAGAGAGGGGAAGGGAGGGAAGTCAAGAGAAGGGGAGAGAGGGGAAGGGGATGGAGGGGAAGAGAGAGGAGGGGAGGGGAGGAAGGGGGGGATTTCTATAATCCCAGCTGCTCTCCTACAGCCTCCTCTGTATTCTAGTTGGCTTTTTTTTTGCATTAGAACCAAGAGCTTTTTTTTTCTCTCTCTCTTTCTCTTTGAGAAGAAATATCACTTTTATTTTTGAAACGGAGAGGAGAAAGCAGACTATCTGTGAGCAAGCTCTTTGCCTCCTGGGCGCCGAGCAGGGGGAAGATGCCAACTGTAGAGCTCTGGGGAACCAGGGGCGCCGTCTGAGGAGGAAGGCACGGCCGGGCGTCGTTCACAAGGTGGCCCAGGAGAGACAGAGCCTTGCCACATCTGGTGGACGGATTAAGAAAGATAAGGCCATCTGTTCGATGGGGCAGTCCGGAACCTGTTCGGCTCCTGCCTTCCCCCTCGACAGGAAGAACTTCCTCTTGGACATCTACGAAGATGGAAGCATTTCACGTCCACTGCACAGGGGTGGCTGCTCCAGGCCGCCCTTCCTCTGGCGGGCACGGACCCCCTACTCGTCCGTCTGTCCTCCCGGCCCTCCTCCCCACCTCAATGACAACCCGCACTCTCCCTCACCCTCTCTGCCCCAGCGAGACAGGCCCTGCCAGAGAGGACGTCTCCTCCTGCCTCCGCCTCAGTCTTCCTTTTTCCCACCCTGCCTGCCTCATCCTCCTGGGCCACCCACCACACGGCTTTCTCGCACCTTCTCCCTAACGTCCAGCGGCTGACAAGTTAAGAGATGCGCTGCGTTACCCAGTGCGTGTCGGTAAGGAGGGGAGAACGTACGAACGGCAACACGCAAATGCACGGGACAATTCGAGGTAGAAATACCAAACGCCGCAAGGGGAAAAACCTGATGGAAGTTCAAAGCATCCTGAGGCCTTAGAAATAGGACCTTCTTTTGGGGCAGAGGCACGTGTTCCTCAAGGAGCAGACCTGTCGGTGCAAAGAGCCACGCCAGCCGCCGCGGGGAGCCCAGAGTGTGCAGCAGGGGACCCGGGTCACTGCTCTCCTGGACCACTGACGTTCCTAGTGCGTCTGCTCCGGACGAGTGTCACTGCACTCAGCGCTCTGCCGAAACCTGAGTGAGGCAGAGGGCAGGACACCTCACTGCTCATCAGGCCAGAGCAAGCAATGTTCACGCCTCAGGTTACCGATGGAAATACCCAGAGGGAACCTCAGGCCAACAGACCTGGCTTGTTAATGCCGGAGGGCTTTGCCCCCCGCCCCGCATGCTCTCAGCAAGCGGCACTGAGCCTGGATGGTTCCTCTGTGACCTGCTTGCTCCCACATCCCTTGTCTCTTTCTCTAAGGCCTTGAGGACTTAAAGCTTAAGTGAAGAGGAAACCCAAGGGAAATGGTCTTTTCTCCTAAGGTCCGGGACAGAAGTGGCCTCGGCCGCTCACTCCAAGCTTCCTGCACCCCCGACCCAAGTCCCCCTGGCTGGCCCTCGGGGCCGGGAAGGATGGGGAGAACAGAAATGTGCCAGGACAGCAACGCGAGGAAAGCCGTCCAGACCTAGCCTGTCCTGCCTCATGTGGGGATAGACTTCCTTCGGGCAGGAAAAGATTCCAGATGGGGTCAGCCCAGGTTCCATTTAGGACCCTTTCCTGTCCCTGCTGAAGGCTCCTCCTCTTAGCCCAGAGACCTAGCCATGTTTCTGGAATCCCTGAAGCCCCCTCCTCTCTTGGGAGGCTTGGTGAGTTGGGAGTGGGTGAGGGAGAGGTAGGTAGGAGAAAACACCCTGGGCCCCACGAGACAGAGGCTACGCACCCAGCATTCCTAAGCTCATCTCACGCTAGAGGGAGGCTCAGTGTTGTGTTTCACGGTGCGTCTACACGTGACCTAGGGAATACCCAGGAAGAAGTGGCCAGAAAGCAGGCATCGGGGGGGGGCCTGGGTTGACCCTGGGTAGGGCCTTCGAAGGTTGGCCTGTGAACGGCAGACTGTGTTCACAGGCACTTGATGTAAAGAGGCAGCGGAGGGCCCCAGATAGCCAGGGACAACCAGATGAGGACAGCAGCAAGGACAGAGCAGAGACACTGCACACACAGGGGCTGGGTAGGGGGCCCTGTGTGCAGGTACCGAGCCAGTGGAGGGGTCAGGCTGCCACTACCCTGAGGCAGTGAGGGGGGCTGGGGGGGGAGACAGCAAGGCTCACATCAAAGCCTGGATTCGGCAGAGGGTCCAGAAAGGACTCACAGGGGTCGGAAGTCAGGAGTTTACTACAAACCAAGCTGTTGTGATTTGACGAGAGAGCCACTGACAGCCACGGCCAGTTCCCGGAAAGGGGCATAATTGGCACACAAGGATGCCCATGTCTCTAGGGAACCGATGCATTTCAGCCTGGTTGTATATCAGGTATATGTAACACGTAAACTTGGTTGAAGTTGTGTCCCAGGGCAGGAAACAGCTGCACAGAGAGCTAGTGAAATGCTTGGGTGAACAAGAAGCTAAGAGTTTCTGGGGCGCTTGGGTGGCTCAATCGCTTAAAACATCTGGCTTCAGCTCAGGTTATGACTGCTCAAACTCACGGACCGCGAGATCACGACCTGAGCCAAAGTTGGATACTTACCTGACTGAGCCACCCCGGCACCCCCAGGATCCTGAATTTTCATGGCAATTCTCGTATCCCCTAAGGCAAGAGACTGAGCCCTTCAAGGGGGCATAAAAGGCTTTATCTCCAAATCCAATTCTTTGTTGGTAATAATGATCTTAGAATTCCTGAGACCCATCTGGATCTGAAATTCTAAGAGGAATCAGTCCAGGCTCAAAGGGATGGGCCTCACACGCATCCCCGCCGTGACCCTGTGCTCTGATCAGTCAACCTCCCCACCTAGACTGTGAGGGCAGGTGCATGGCTGATCGTCTAAATGAAGGAATCACAGGCCTCCAAATTCTAGAAGAAATATTCTAGAACTGAACCAAAATTGATTGAGATATTGAAAAGAGGGTAATAATCAAGGGTGTGAGATGAACATGGAGTAGATATGAGGGCTCTAGTTTACAAAGTGTGCTGAAAGATTCCCAAGGTGACATTATTTTGATGCCTTAAAAAAAAAACAAAACCCGTTTTTTAAATGTTTATTTTGAAAGGGAGACAGGAGCCCCTGGGTGGCTCACGTCGGGCTCTGTACTGACAGCTTGGAGCTTGGAGCCTGCTTCAGATTCTGTCTCCCTCGCTCTCTGCCCCTCCCCCACTCAAGCTCTGTCTCTCTCTCTCAAAAAAAAATAAAATAAAACATTAAAAAAAATTGAAAGGGAGACAGCGCGAGCAGGAGGAAGGGCAGAGAGGGAGGGAAGGAGGGAGAGAATCCCAAGCAGGCTCCACACTACCAGCATGGAGCCCGACATGGGGCTCAAACTCATGTACTGTGAGATCATGACCTGACAAGAGTTGGATGCTTAACCGACTGAGCCACCCAGGTACGCCCCCCATTTTTTTAAAAATTTATAACACTTTGCTCTCTAGATAGAGTTGATGGCTTGGAGGTGTCTGAGGTAACAGCCGTTCTTTTTATTGCTTGTTTCCTCACCAAGGATGAAAGCTTTTCAGGGATGTGAAGACCTGCAAGGCTGGGTTCAAGTCTCAGCCCGTCAATGTTTTCTTGTCTCAAATATGTCACACGTCTTCCCACAAGCTGTACATTCATGTTGCGTGAAGAGTCTTTTGCTGAGAAACGACTCTCAACTTCTATGATGTTCTAGGTATGAGAGATCCCACGGGGCCTGAGAATAAACCAGAATGGGGATGCCCCAGCTGGAAATGTGGTTCCAGTCCATGCAAAAATAGTGAAACACTGGTCCGAAAGTTCACCTGGTTAACAGAAAACTCTACCTTTATTGTTTCCCTTTTGCACAGAAATATGGGATATTATAGGAGGGGAAAAAACCCCTCTGTTCATTAGTTTCCTCATCTGTAAAAAAAGGGGGGATTCTGTTCTAATATCTTTATTCTTTTTTTAAAGCTTATTTATTTTGGGGCGCCTGGGTGGCTCAGTCGGTTAAGCGGCCGACTTCGGCTCAGGTCATGATCTCGTGGTCCGTGAGTTCGAGCCCCGCATCAGGCTCTGTGCTGACAGCTCAGAGCCTGGAGCCTGTTTCAGATTCTGTATCTCCCTCTCTCTGACCCTCTCCCGTTCATGCTCTGTCTCTCTCTGTCTCAAAAATAAATAAACGTTAAAAAAAATTAAAAAAAAAATAAAGCTTATTTATTTTGAGACAGAGAGAGGGAGCAAGTGGGGGAGGGGGAGAGAGAGAGGGAGAGAGAATCCCAAGCAGGTTCCACGGTGTCAGCTCAGAGCCCAACGTGGGGCGTGAACCCATGAACTTTGAGACTATGACTTGAGCCCGAATCAATAGTCAGCTGCCTAATCTGATGATCCACCCACATTCCCCTATTCTAGTATTTTATAAGCAGTGATTACACATATTCCTTTGTTCACTGTTCCCAGAACTTTCACCTACCAGAGGTACTTGCCAAAAAAAAAAAAAAAAAAAAAAAAAGATAATTATTTGGCGGTATGTAATGAAAACCTTAAATGTGTACCTGCTTTCAACAACCAGTTCCATGTCTAGAATCTGATGCCAGGGGGATCATAAATATGTGCCGATATTAAGCCACCGAGATGTTCATCACAAAGCTTTCTTCTAGTCCTGAAAAACTAGAAACAATCTAAATTGTCAGCGATAAGGGTTTAAATGATTAAATATGGTTAAAGAGATTATGGTGCAGCCACACAGACAGATGCCATATGGTGATTTATTCACCTAAGATAAAATATTCAAGAGATATTGCTCAATGAAAAAAGTAGTTACAAAACATTATAAAATATCATCTCAGTGTTTAATGTAGGAAAAAATATAGATTCACAGGAAAATATTGAAAGGACAGACAAATACCACATTGCTAGGGTGGAGTTATGGGCAACTTTCCTCATCCATAGTGTCACAAGATTTTATAATGAGTGTGTATTAGCTTTTCTAGCAAAAACACCCCACTATTTTTAAGTAATTCTGTTAGTGAAGTAAGTACTCAACCTAGTTCGAAGAAATAAGATGACCTAAAGGACGAATATAATTTAAAAGAGTGAAGAAAATACATTCCCTTGCCCACATTACCTTATACTGGTCCAAATGCATGGATCCTGCTTGAAATCTGGACCATGACTTCCCAATGCAAGAAACAGAGAGGCCAAAGAAATCAAGAACCCAGACTCAGAAACTACAATGGAAAAGATGTTGTGCCGAGGAAACAGAATCCTTTGCTCAGATGCTATGTAAGGACACTGATGTTAAAAATGAACAGGGAGGGGCACCTGGGTGGCTCAGTCAGATAATCATCTGACTCTTTGATTTTGGCTCAGGTCGTGATCTCACAGTTCAGATTCATGAGATCGAGCCCCGCATAGGGCTCTGCGCTGATAACACGGAGCCTGCTTGGGATTCTCTCTCTCTCTGCCCCTTCCCTGCTTGTCCCTAACTTACTTCCTGTCCCTATGGATTTGCCTATTCTAGACACATCCCATAAATGGCATCATGGACCAGGTGGCTTTTTTGTGACAGATACCTTTCACTTTCCATAATGTTTTCAGGGTTCACCCATGTTGTACCATGTACTTCCCCCCTTTTTTTTTATTACCAAACAATAGTCCATTGTATGGATATGCCACATTTTGTTTATCCGTTCACTAGCTGATAGGCATTTGGGTGGTTTCCACTTTCTGGCTGTCCTCAACAATGTTGCTGTGACTATTCACGTGCCGGATTATTTTCTGGATATATGTTTTGATTTGTCTTGGATATACTAGGAGTCCAACTGCTGGGCCATATGGTTAACTCCACGTTTAACCTTTTCTGTCAAACTCCCAGACTGCTCCCCACACCATGTACATGTCGGTCAGCTATGTATGAAGGTTACACTTTCTCTACATTCTTGCCATCATTATCTTTGAGTCCTGAACGTTTTTATATTCTCAGATTGCACCCCTGATTATCTCTTTAGACTACATTTCTAGAGG
This sequence comes from Puma concolor, assembly GCF_028749965.1. Classification (NCBI taxonomy): domain Eukaryota; kingdom Metazoa; phylum Chordata; class Mammalia; order Carnivora; family Felidae; genus Puma; species Puma concolor. Next base: position 14,455,159 of record NC_141677.1, read on the forward strand.
TGGTCCTGCTGGGTTAGAGCGCTTGTACTTTTTAAAGGCTTCGGATGTATTTTGCAAACTTACCTTCCAGGGAGATTGTACCAGTATGTAACTGTACAGACAGTGCATGCTTTATGATTTCGCCACATCCTCACCGGCAATGAACATTACTACTGTTTTCAATCTTTTCCAATCCGATTTGGAAAAAATGCCACCTGTTTTTGCTGCATTTCTCTGACGTACTGTTAATTTGAAATAAGTTTTGAAGTGTTCACTGGGACTGTCCATTATTTTATATTTAAGAGCTTTTCATACGTCAAGGAGAGAAACTTTTTACTGTGTTAAGTTGCAGATAATCTTTCCAATTTGTTGTTGACCTTTTGATTTGCCTCATGTATACTTCACCCAAAAGAAGTTCAAAATTTTAGATGGATATATTTAGCAACATAAATTTTATCATTTCTACCTTTGATATCATGCTTCTAAAAGTCTTACTGCTCTCAAGAACATATAAACATAAAACATTTTCTTACAGTAATTTTAGGTTCTGATTTTCACACTTAAAAATCACTTCCTCCTAATTCTTTTTTGTTTTTTTAAAATATGGTATGAAAACTTTTTCATATTTTGATAATCCATCTTTTCATGACTACTTTGTCAGGCAGTTAGCATTTATTTAATCCTTATTTTTTTTAAATATTTTTTTACGTTTATTTATTTTTCAAGAGAGAGAGAAAGAGAGAGAGCAGCAGAGACAGAGGGAGAGAGAAATCCCAAACTGAAAGCTCAGAGCCCAACGTGGGGCTTGAACTCAGGAAGTGTGAGATCATGACCTGAGCCAAAATCAAGAGTTGGACGCTTAACCGACTGAGCCACCCAGGCGCCCCTAATCCTTATGTTTTGAATCCTTTTCTTTACTTTCTATTCTTTTCCATTAAACTATAGGTATTCGCACAGTACTACAATATTTTAATTGTTGCATTTTATAAAGATATATTAAAATATGTTAAGTCAAAAATCCCTGTAAGGATTCTCCCCTTCCCAAAGTTTCCTGATTATTTTCTCCTGATTTTCCACCAAATGATTTATTTTTTTTCCGGTTCTGCCTTACAAAACCCACTGATAATCTATAAATGCAACAGAATTTAAATCAGACTAAGTTGGGTGAGTACAGCTATCTTCATACTATGGAATCTTGCAGTGCAGAGAAGGGATGAGAGAACTTTCTATTTACTCATGTTTTGTTTTGTTTTTTTCCTAATGGTTCTTGGCTGCTGTGCTATTTTATTGTCATAGATCTGGCACTGTAAGTTTATTTGAAACATTTTACATTTTGTGGCTAGTCTGAATGGGATTTTAAAATTAATGTATTTCCTACAGGTTACTTTTAGTAGCTAGAAAAGCCATTGCTTTTTTCCTTCAAATTTCATACGTGATCAGCTGTATTGCTTACCCACCTGTTATGCTAATAGATTTTAGTGGATGCTCTTAGGTTTTCCAGGTAGAGAGTCATATCACCTGCAAATGGGGATCTTTCAGCTTCTTTTCCAACGTATCTGCCCCTTCTTTCTGTTACCTTTCTGCATGGGCCAGAATTTTCCGACGTTAGTAAGGACAATCATACTGGGCAGCCTTGGCTGCTTTCGATGTTTTACGGAATGCCTCTGCTGTGTTCCACAAGGTCCAATGCTGGCCATGGGTCTGAGATACATACATTGTCATCGTATGGAAGAAGTATCTGTTAATTTCCTGTTTACTGAGAGGAAAAACTGGGAATCAGTTACTACCGTGTTGAATGCTTCTTAAGCACCTAACACGGGAATCGTATGGACTTTCACTGTTGGTATATTAACCCAGTAATGATGAATAGATTTCCCAACATCAGAGGGTCGGTCTTGCATTTTGGGATTAGCCCTAGTGACGCAAGCTACGTTATCCTTTCTAATATCCTGCTGGGTTTTGGTTTGCTAATCTTTTATTTGGAATTTCCACATTGACCTAACAGGGTTGTCTTAAGATTTCTCTCTCAGGCTGGCCCGGCAGGATTTGGGGGTGGCCTGGGTCCTTCCTGTGTGCCATTCTGAAATTTCCTTTACCATAAACACCAGGGGGTGCTTAGGACCATGTGGTGGTACCCCTGGCGTGTTCTAGGTAACTAACTGTGCCCTTTCCACCTTTCATTCCATTCCAACCCAGCAGGGCCCAGGAGAAGAGGCCTTGGTCTACAGCCCTGTCATCTGGAAGACAAAAGAAATGATCCTTACGGACATTTCAGGGTTACCTGGCAGCGTTTGCTGCAGATCGGAAGACTTACAAGTTCCCGCGTGCCCCAGAAAAATGAATCTGGGCGAAGCTGGGATGCCAGACTGCCTTGACCAATCTGAAACTGGAGCCCTTCCCTATTTATTACCATCACCTTTCTGGCAGTTATGTACATAACCATAATCATTAACAACTCTGCACAAGCTAGGTAGCTCATTTATATTTACGGATTAATTGCCTAACAAGGATCTGTCAGCTCCTCAAAGTATATGAGCAGCTCAAATGAAAAAAATATAAAATGCGGACATGAGAATTTTCAATATTCAGGCAAGCCCCACAGAGAACTTGCTACTGACCAGGTAATTAAGAGGCTCGCAAACCTCTTCACGTCTCCTCATTCTCCGCAATCAAGTGCCTGTTCGGCTGCAGCCTCTTTTAATCAGAAGGATGCGTCCACTCGAGGATCCTGAGGGACGCACTGGAACTTGAACTGGTAGAATTCCGTGCAAGGGAGACATGCTTTGTCATCACTGTGGTGATCAGTCTGGTTCATCCATGGAGGATGTACAACGGAGGTAGGAAGCATTCCTGATACAGCAGCGGTTCATGACCCCTTGTGGGCTATCAGTTTTTAGAGAATCTGATACAGACGACAATCCCTGCTGCCTAAAAAGCGGTACACATACATTCGTACACGTAACCAGCCTAACAGAAAACTTCGAAAGGTCCATGGATCCCTTCAAACCAGTCTTGGTACCCGGTAAGGGGCTTACAAATCTAATCTGGCCGTGTCTCACATTAATCACCTGGACACTTGACCTTAGGCTTTACTCTCAAGAGAGTGAAAGAGGATCTCAGATGGTGTGAAGGTGTGCTCTCAACCCCCCTGGTACTTATGACAAAGTAGGCTGCAGAGTAACATGTAGGACAAATGCACCGCCACCCTCTCCCCCGCTGGGTCACTGATCCCCAGGTTAGGACCCCCTGCTGTAGATGCTAAAGGAAGGGTGTGTCAAAGTCATCAGACAACCCCATTCAGAGATGCACATCAGTTTATCTGTTAGGGTCTTTCCTGGGCTAGGTAAGACCCCAAGAAATTTTTTTTTAATAATTATCTTTTTTTCTGAAGTTTCTTGTTTATTTTGAAAGAGACAGAGAAAGCACAAGTGGGGGAGGAGCAGAGAGAATGAAAGAATGAGAGAGAGAGAGAGAGAGAGAGAGAGAGAGAGAGAGAGAGAGAATCCCAAGCAGGCTCCGTGCTGCCAGCACAGAGCCTGATGCGGGGATCAAACTTACACACCATGAGATCATGACCTGATCCAAAACCAAGAGTCAGACACTAAACCAACTGAGCTACTCAGGCTCCCCAGAACCCAAAAAATTTTACTAGAACAACATGCTACCACCTAAGACATGGTTAATCAACTATGTAAATATGGAGATCTGACCTCTGAAAGCAGCCAGGAGAACACGAGCTGGGCACTGGTGGAACTATTAATACAAAGAAGGGAAATGCACTAAAACCTTACAACCAAGAATTGGGTCAGTTTAAGGTTAGCAATTTTCAGAATCTGTTGTTACCAGCGATAGAACTTGCATTCAATGACATGGGTCCAATTTAAATTCCAGTCACTTACTTTGGATATCCTGGGTGTGCCTGTGCACATAATTGATAAAGCACGGGGATCAACCATGATCTCATCCAACATAAAAAATAATCAACTGAATAGCAGTTTTCACTTAGAAGGACAGGGAAGTTTATCAAGGCACTTTAAAAGAAGGGGGCAAGGAACTAGTCCCAAGAGAAACTTTTATTAGGCAGTCTTTCCCAAAGTACTATTTCTCCCTGAAACAAAGTGGTCTTGCGAGAAGACAAAGAGACAAAAGGAGGGAAGCCAATTCTACCTATTCTTGCTTATTTTGCCCCCTGGTGGATTTCTTTTGTCATTACAGAAGGTAGGGGCCCCTCTAAAGGCTGGGTTAGGGCTCGCAGATAGGCTGAAGGAGGCTGGATCAAAGCCTTTAGAAATACTAAGTTCTAAAAAGATTATGGGGGCACCCCATCCCTAGGAATTAAAATTTGTTGAGATGAAAAAAAGTGTAAGGAAATCTGACAACGATCTGATTTTTCCTTTTTTTACAATATTTTTTTAAATGTTTATTTGTTTTTGAGAGAGGGAAAGAGACAGAGCATGAGTGGGATGGGGCAGAGAGAGAATGAGACACAGAATCTGAAGCAGGTTCCAGCCTCTGAGCTGTCGGCACAGAGCTCGACACGGGGCCCGTATTCACAGACCGCATGATCATGACCCAAGCTGAAGTCAGATGCTTAACCAACTGAGCCACCTAGGCGCCCCTCAAGATCTCAGTTTTAAAAGTTGAATTATGATGGCTAGATTTGGGGAGAAGGAGAAGAATGTCAAACATCACATTTGTTCTCCTTAAATTTGCTTTTGGTACCCCGACATGGCCCCTGTGTTTCCTGATAGCTTCCTCACTATCTGGTGTTACAAGGGATCCCAGGTTCATTTTGCATACTTCTTGCCTAGACCTGCAAATCAGATTTTTTTTCCCAAGGGTTCTTGTTTTCTAAAAATGAGCAAGGGATACTTGTTGCTATCCCACTGGCCACTGAAGAAATACTTGTCTACAGGTAGGTAAATGGACCCATACATAAAATACCTTACCAGTTCATATCGAGACTTCCAATTCAAATCGAAGACTTCTGGGCTTTTAGTTAACTTTCCCTGTTCTATCTGATCTCTAAGATCAGACAGAATGTGGTTTTTCAAAGAAGACAGGGGATGATAGAATTAAAACGCAGTGTATTACGCTCACTTATCTTGTACTACACACATAACAGTCCTTGAATAACAATCCTAACATTACCTACCACCCACACGATTACTGAAAACACATTTTTTGGGGGGTAAGCACTCTCTGTTCTTCCTCCCACTGTTACAGTTGGGCTCTTATCTACAGTGTCAGAGCATACATCAGACCCTCTGAGTTTACCCCAACTTAGTGTAATGCTCAACAACAGTCCTTACATCATTCTCCCTCCAATTAGCCAGTTTTCTGGAAGACTCTTCAGGAAGTGTTCATGGGAACAACATTCCTCGAGCTCCTGCATGTTGATGAGAGTCTATATCCTTCATACTTGATTAAAAAAATCCTTGGCACACTTTCTTTACATGAGTAGTAGATAAATAGGTTACTCCATTTTCTTCTGAGATTGCTGTCTGAAAGTTGATGATAATCTATTTTTCTTTCCCTTTTCAATCACATAGACTCTCTTTTTCTCTAAAATCCAGTGGTTCTGCAAAGAAAATGTCTTGGTATTAGCCATTCCGGGGTCATTCTTCTCAAATACACAGTATACTCTTTCAACGTATTGTTTTAAGTTTTCTTTCTTTCAAGATATTTTTTTTTTCTTGAATTATAGTTTTCAGTATTTTATGTTGCATTGCTTCTCTTTTTCTTAAGGAGCTCCTATAAGCCATAGGATCTTTCTTTGCCCATCTTCAGTTTTTGGAACTTTCTCTCAAATTCTTCTCATAAATGCTTCATTTCTTTTTGACTTTACCACTTTCTCTCTTTTTATATTTGAAGTATTCACAAACAGGACTTCGTTAGTTTCAGGTGTACAATATTGTGACTCAACACTTCCATATATCACCTTGTGCTCATCACGATAAGAGTACTCATAATCTCCTTTACCTATTTCACCGTCCCCCCCCCCCCCTCCGCAATCTGGTAACCACCGATTTATTCTCTGCCTTTAAGAGTCTGGGGTTTTTTTTTTTTTTGTTTATCTCTCTTTTCTTTGTTCATCTGTTTTGCTTCTTAAATTCCACATACGAGCGAAATCATAGAGTAGTTGTCTTTCTCGGACTTCTATTACTTAGTGCATGCCCTGTAGGTCCATCCATGTTGTTGCAAATGGCAAGATCTCATGCTTCTTATGGTTGAGTACTATTCCACTGTGCGGTGTGTGTCTGTGTGTATATACCGCATCTTCTATATTCATTCATCTATGGATGGACACTTAGGTTGCTTCTACACCTTGGCTACTGTAAATGACGTTGCAATAAACATAGGGGTACATATATCTTTTTGAATTGGTGTTTTCACTTTGGGCAAATATCCAGTAATGGCATTACTGGATCATATGGTAATTCTATTTTAAATTTTTCGAGGAACCTCCACACTGTTTTCCACAGTGGCCACACCAATTTGCTTTCCCCCCAATTTTCTTACACCATGCAGAAAAATAAATTCAAACAAGACCTAAATGTGAGACCTGACTCCATAAAACTCCTAGAAGAAAACATAGGCAGTAATTCCTTTGACATCAGCTGTAGAAACATTTTTCTAGATATGTCTCCTCAGGCAAGGGAAACAAAAGCAAAATTAAGCTACTGGGAGTACACCGAAATTAAAAGCCTCTGCACCGTGAAGGAAACCATCAACAAAACAAAAAGGCAACTTACTGAATGGGAGAAGATATTTGTAAGTGACATATCCAATAAGGGGATAATTCAAAATATATAAAGAACCTACACAACTCAACACCATTTTTTTTTCTTTTTTACCTTCTATCTTTCTTCAGGCACTATGTTATGTGTATTCCTGTGTTCCTTCTAGATTAGTCTTAATTTCTGAAATCAATTTTATTTCTAATTCTTTGCCGAGTTATGCCACCTCATTTTTGAGTGTTACTAATTCTGATTTATGTTGATCTCTCATATCTGATACAATTTTCTACTATTTTGAAATGCTAGGTTACAGTTTTGTTCTGTTTCTGGGCATGCCTTGCCACCATACTTCTACTGTGGAGGGTTTTTCTCTGCTCCCCGGTCTTTTTTTTTTTTTTTTTTTTTTCCTTAGCAGTAACTTTGCCTGAGATTTGACTTTAATATTTTTCTGTTGTTCATTTTTAGGTGAAACTTGCTTTTCTGAACTTTTAGAGTGAGATGGGATGCAGGAAAGTTTTTCTAGCTCCACAAGGCTTCTTCCTGTGGTTTCGTGTAGTTTACCTATACGGCAACTTGCTCTCTGGGAATTCCTGGCTCTGTCTTCCTCCTCCCCACGCGTGGTCTGGAAGTCTCCTTTCCCTCCCTGTTCATCCCCATTATACTGAATTTTGACCCCTCCCCAGTGGGCTCAATGGCTCTGGCCCCTTCAGTCCTTCTTGCCATGGGCCCCTTGCACTGACCTGGTATTGGAGTGAGCAAAACCCCATTCGGTTCCAATGTGTTCTTAAAATGGACTGTTCTTTCCAGGGAACACCTGCTGACTATCCGGGGTCTTCTTGTTCTTGTGTCTATCAGCTGCTCCACTGCTTCTTATACGGCAAAACCAGGATGACTCATGGCTTGCTGGTGGTCTGTTCCACCTGTTTGTATTCTGGGATCCCGGAGATAGCTTTTCATTTAGTTTTGCTCTAAATGTCCCTGGGCTTTTGACTTTGCTATCTTGTTCCTTACTTTAATGCAGGGATAAAGACACAGCGAAAACTACATGGTCACTGCTACCATTTTCCTGGGATCTGCTCCTTATAAAGCTGACCTTGAAACAGTCAGTGGTGGATTTCAGTTTGGCAGATATGTGATATTTTCCAATGGGACTGTCCAAGGAGGTAAGATATAAAAGGGGGAAAGAATGAAAAAGAAAATGAGCAGGCATTAAAAAAAAATCTTGGGGGCGCCTGGGTGGCTGAGTCGGTTGATTGTCTGAATCTGGCTCAGGTCACGATCTTGCAGTTTGTGGGTTCGAGCCCCACGTCAGGCTGTGTGCTGACAGCTCGGAGCCTGGAGCCCGCTTTGGATTCTGTGTCTCCCTTTCTCTCTGCCCCTCCCCCCTCAAAAATAAATAAACATTAAAAAAAAGTGTGTTTTTTTTTTTTAAATCTTGGGATGGGGTGCCTGCGTGGCTCAGTTGGTTAAGCACCCGACTCTAGATTTTGGCTCAGGCCATGATCCCACAGTTCATGAGTTCAAGCCCTGCGTCAGGCTCCATGCTGGCAGTGTAAAGCTTCCTGGGGATTCTCTACCTCCCCCTCTCTCTGCCACTCCCCAGCTCTCTCTCTCTCTCTTTTTCAAAGTAAATAAATAAACTTCAAAACAAAACAAAAAAACCTTGGGATCACATAGAGATCATTTAAGTATACTTTGTCAGCACAGAATCAGACAAGGTACAGACACATGGACCTGAAAAAAAAAGAGATACTGGGATAGCATTGGCTAGAGATAAAGAAAAGCTCAAAAAAAAAAAAAAAAAAAAAAGAAAAAAAGACAGTCACCAGGTCTTTCTACCCTACAGTATTAAAATCAATACCACCCTTCCCTACAACCTGGGTCACCAAATTAGGCTAATCCTTTAAGAAAGTCAAAGAAAATTAGTTGCTTTATTTACACTGAGTTTACACCCACATATATTCTGCCTCAGAAAGTACAGATGTTACCCCTTTCGTGTGAGTACAGTTAAATGTGGACCAATTAGCTTAACCTTTAAAGAATAGTTCTCTGGTTCTCTAGAGCTCGTTGTTTTGAGTACGAGGTTTGGGTAAAGAGCGTACTGTCAGAACCTGCTTTTACTGCTGGTTATGTGGTCTGTGTGAGGGCCAAAGCCCACAGGCTCAGGATGTATGAGAATCTCAGGTGACTCTAGAAACCCCCATGGCAGAGAAGCAGCACTAGGAATCTCTCTGGAGGAAGGCATAAAATGCCACCTGCAACACTCATTTCGCCAAAAGGACTTGATTTCTATGCCCCACCTGGCCTCCTTGGGATTAGACTGTTCTGGGCAGTTCCAATACACTTTGAATGGCAAAATACAAAGTATTTACTTCCTTACACATTTTAAGTGTGTCTCTACTGGACTTTCTACAGGAAAAGTCGAAACAATACATCCTGCTCCTAATTCTACTGGATTTGGCCAGTAATGTGACGCAGCCCACATTCCTTTGGAAATACCAATCATGAGAATGTAGCTCTCGGGGGTCTTTTTCGAGGGAAGGAAGAAAAGAGCACAAGAAACGGACGTCCTAGAATTCACAGGATCAGGGATGTCTTTCTTTGGTCCTTGAAGGAAGTCATCAGATGAGCTGATGGATGGAAGTACAGCTGTTAGTGAATTGTTGGGATTGGATTACTGCGTCGGAGCCATCCATCTAAATATCACAGTTACAATACCACAGCCTCTTGGAATATCTCATAACAGTTGGTAGGCACATTACCAGGCTCTAAAAACATTACTAAGCCTTTAATGACACAGAACAACTACAAATGTCAATGCTGTAAAGGAGGATTAAGAATTCAGATTGGACTTTGGAGGAAAAAACAAAAAAAACCCCCAAAAAACAAAAAACCGACAACTCTTAGAAGCTTGAGACCAGAAAGTCACTTGGTCCAAGTTCCTACTTCTTGTTGGAATGTTTCCACAGTGCCCTCCACAGGTGGTTACCCAGCTTTGCGTGAACATTAGCAGGGACAGAAACTGCCTCAGGACTCAGTTCTAGCCTCCTCCTCTTTCCTATCTACACAGATTCCTTAGATGACGTCATCCATCTGTCTGCTAAGGACTCCTATGTGACTATCCCTCACTGGACTCTCTCCTATGCTCCAATATAGCCAACTGCCTATTTGACATCTCCACCTGGATGACTAAGAATCTTAACTTAGAACCACTGACTCTCTGCTCCCACCCTAATTCCTACCTGGACCTCACATCCCTATGTGTTTCCCCAGATTTCCCATCTCAGGAAGTGGCACCAATCTCTACCCAGTTGTGCAAGCTAAAAACCTAGAATTCATTTTAGGGTTTCTTTTTTTTCTCTCACTTCCATATCCAGGCCATCAGGACATCCTATCATATCTACCTCCAACATATATATGTGTTTTAAAGAGATTTTTTTTTTTTAGAGCAGTTCGGTACACAGCAAAACTGCACATTAGGTACAGAGATTTCCCATGACCTCCCAGCCCCTGCTCACGTATGGCTTTTCCACTATCAACATCCCCGACCACAGTGGTACATTGGTTACAACTGATGACCTTACACTGACACAGCATCATCACTCAAGGTCCACAGTTCACACTGGGGCTCACTTGGTGCTGTAGATTCGGTGGGTTTTGACAAATATACAGTGACATGAATTCACCACTATAATACCATGCAGACTGGTTTCACTGCCCTAAAAATCCTCTGTGCCCCACCTATACATCCTTCCCTCTCCCCTAGCCTCTGAAAACCACTGATCTTTTTACTGTGTCCACAGTTTTGCCATTTCCAGAATGTCATATAGTTGGGAGTCAAAAAGTATGTAGGCTTTTCAGACTGGCTTCTTTCACTTGGAAATACGTATTTAAGGCTCATTCATGGCTTTCAGTGGCTTGATAATACACTTCTTTTAGCACTGAATATTACTCCGCTGTCTAGATGCACCAACATATATTTACCAAAATATATTATTTATCGCCAAAACATATTTTCAGTTCATTCTTTCCCTTCTACCTTCATTCCGACCACCATAGTCCAAAACACTATTCTCTTAGCCACATTAGCCTCTGAACTGGTCTCCCTAATTTTTGCCAAGCCACCATCTATCTTTACAGAACAGCCAGAGTCATCTTCTTAAAATGTGAATCAGGTGATGTCTCTCTCCTGAATACACGGTCAAGGCTTCTAGTACACTGGATATGAGCCCGTCCATCCTGGAGGACCCAGAGTGATGTGGCTCTCCCTGGATGTGATATATCGCTTCTTCCTGCTCCTTCTAACATGTGGCTTTTCTCTTGCTTGTTAAACTTCGAGAAGAAAACGCTTAACAGGGTTCTTAGTGAAGACGGTGTCAGAGTTCAAGTTGGTGAGCTACACAGAATGCTGCTCCCTCCCTACAACCCGGCTCTGGAAGGACGAGTGCAAAGAATTGGCACCCAAAAACAAAAGTGGAAACAAACCTGGGGGAAGTCCCTGAAGAGTCTGAAGTCTGTCCTGAACCCATGTGTGGGCACTGGGAGACCACAGTGAGGGCAGTTAGAGGAAAGTCTTCCCGGCTCTGGCCCTCCCCCCCCCCCCCCCCGCCACTGCCGCAGATAGAATCATCCCTACTGGTTCTCTATTGCAGGCGTCTGCAGCCGGAGCCCAGGCCACCGGGGTGTGTGTGCATGTAATAACTTTGTGGGGCAAAACCCTGCCGGAGCAGACCTTTAGTGAAGGTGGGTGAGTGTTGATCAGCCAGCCCTGGGCAATCACTCCCTCTTCCCTTCTCCTTCCTGCCCTTAGGACCGGTGGGTAACAATTCAGAGAGCCTGCCTGCTCCCACTGCTGTATCTCCTTAAGACAGCACTTTCCAAGTGTGGTCTCTGGAGCAGCAGCATCTGCATCACCGGGGAACCTGTTAGAAATGCAGATTACCAGGTCCACCTCAGCTGTATCACACAAGAGACCCTTGGAGGTGGCACCCAGAAATCTGTAACAAGCTCTCCATGTGATTCCGAAGCAAGCAGAATCCTGAAACCACCTCCCTAAGGGTTTACAAGTGAAACTCTGAGCAGGAGAGTATTAGGGCTAGGCATGATTAAGGATGGCTCTGTGAAGCCTCAGGACCTGGCTGGTCTTGGGGTTTATCCCCTAATCTCATCCTTAAACTCTCCTGGCATAAGCTGACTTTGGGCCCTTTATCCAAATCATTACCAGAGTCACCAATTCTCCTAAGGAAACATGAGCTCACAGATCAAAATAACTCCACAACCCAGGAGCACAAGCTGTAAACAGAAACACAAAAACTGAATAATAAACAGCATGCAAAGCAGAGGTATTAAAAAAGATGTGGATACACTTTAAAGTACATATGAAAACCCAACTTAGGAAGATAAATGTGAGGTAAGAATATGAAACCATAACAAAGAAGTAGGTAAAAGTATTAGCTATGGATATCCTAACACTTGAAATAAAAACACAATAGATGGGATTAAAAGCATGTTGTATGTAGAATATATAAAAGCAAAGGCACCGGACGAAAATGATGTCAGAAGCCACAGTAGCAGCACTATAGAAGAAAAAATGGAGTAAGATCATTACAGGTCTTGGAACCTAGAGTTTTATGTCCAGCCAAACTGTCATTGGAATATGTAGCAAAACTCTTTTAGGAATAAAACATATCAAAATTTCTCTTGCACTACAATCCACACCAAAAACACCCTTAAGTGAGAGGAGATGAGAACCAAATTGAAGCTACAAAAAATATGGGAAGGAAGGCAAAAAAACCAAAAAACAAAAAACTTGGTTTTAGTTTATTTTAGTTTTAAGAAAAAAAAAAGTAGCGTCGAAGAAATGACAAAAGACAAAGTATATCCATAAACATTAAGAACTAAACATCTAGGCAATAGCAAACTCTTGGTTTGAAGAAGAATTGGGAAAGAGAGAAGGGATGCTAGAACATGACCAAATACTTGTCTTGTTGTGGGGAAGAGACAGACATTGACACATTTGAAGAACCATTTGAGGTTCTAAGTGTAGTGACAGTTACCAGAGGGACATATTTCATCAGAAGAAACAAACAAACAAACAAAACCCTTCATTTATGCAGTGGAATTCGGGAATACAGAAAAATGCATTAAATGAAAAATATGACACAAAACTGCAGAGACCTGTTCTAAAATTATAGTTACTGTCATCAGTTTAAATGGTTACACTAAAAAACAAACAGAAACTACCAGACAAATTAAATAAGCAGGACTAAAACCCCACAACTACATATCTATAAGAGGCTCACTTTAAACCAAAATGACATAAAAAAAACTGACATTTAAAAGTTGGAAAAAGAGACCCTATACAAATATAATTAGAAAGTTATCTGGGATATAATCTTACTGCTAAAAACAACTAAAGACCACAATTATCATTAGATACGAAAGAGGACAATACACATGTAAAGGAACAAAGAGGAAGATCATATAACCATCATAAACATATTGCCTCTAATAACTCAGCCTAGAACAGGAAAAGCAGCAATAGACCAGACCACAGGGAGAAAACGACTTGTCACTGCAGATGGACATTACAACAGTGCTCTCAGAAGCTGAGCAAACAGATTAAGATAAGCAGACGTACTGAAGACCTTAAGACTGTGTGGATGCCTACTTAAATTCAAAATACTCCTGAGTTCCCCAAAGCTCTGTTCCATGTAGGTCCCCCAACTCCTTCAGTAGGGGATGATCTGGGATATCGTCCCATGTGGATTTTGTTCCTGAAAGTTCTAGAAGAGCCTTATTATAACACTGCACCACTCACAGCACTGCAGTGTGATAAGGACATCAAAACTAGTGTCGCCATGAGGTTCTCAGGCACTTTCTCAGGACACAGTGAAAATCCCCAGGGCTGATGTGATGGAAGCTGATCAGAGCGAAGTCATATTCAAAAAGAGCACAGTGAATATCACACGGAAAGATCGGTATGGCTGGGAAGGCGATTAGTACAAAGTTAGGTGTGATTCTACTTTCCAGATGCTATTTCCTGCTCTTGGCATGCCCTCTATTATCCCAACACCATACATTCCTCATCCTCTTGTCTGACTGTCCCTCTGTTCTCTGTGCCCCTTCACTAGACAGTTTACTGGACATCTCCCTATTATTATACTTGTCATGCAATATTACATTTCTCTGTCTCCACATGTGTCTCCTCCACCAGACTCCGAGCTCCATGAGGAAGGGGGGCCCCCCATCTATTCATCTCTCTATCCCTGGACTCTAGAAAAACGATCTTAGTAAATATTTATTAAGTGAATCAGAAGCTAATTAGAGAAAGAAACATTCTGTATTCAACTGATACAAGAATTGCGAGACTGGAAATAGTTACTATATTGATGCTCTTCAACAACCCAGGGACCATAAACACTCACCTGAACAAACATAAGCAAAGAAATACACATAAGCATGGAGTGTCCAATGATAAAAGCCATTGGTCAGAGGCAGAAATAACACGCTGCAGGAAATCCCGGACTAGAACCATCCATCTGTCATGGGAAGGCAGAAAGGACATTTTCCTCCAGGAGCTCCGTGTTTAAAAGAGGCACTGGATGTCCACGAACCCTCTGCATCCATAACTATACCCTGCTCCCAGTTTTGGAAACTGAAGAAACCCTAAGGTCAGCTCTGCACATCCACATACTCAACCTGAAGCCATGAGGCACCTCTGTGCCTCCCACCAGGGTGCTGTGAGGGTCAGAGGAGTATTAGAGATGGTACTTTGTGCTCAGAAAGCTTATTAAGTTCACTCCAGAATGGGCATGTGCTTTGGATCACACCGGGCCATCTCCCCTGCCAGGCTCAGTAACACCCCTTCAGAGTCTCCCTTCCGGGGGCATGAAGGTGCATCCTTTGTGCCCAGTGGAGGGAATAGGAACATCTTTTTCTCTTGGCCGCTTCACCTGAGCTGTTGAACCATCCCCACAGCCCCCAGGGGCACTGCTCATGTCATCCCGTGAAACCTGGAAACAAGATATCTCTCCATATCAGATACCTAACACTGATCTTTTCATGAGAATAACAGGTTTGCCCATGAGCAGCCACTATGAGGTCAGATACCTGGAATCCAAAACGTGGTGACTAAGTCAGTGGGAAAAGGGCCGCATTTAGTATGCTGGACCACACTGTATTTGTATGACTTCCAACCACATATGTGAGGGTCCCACGGACCCAGTGAGGTCTCAGGCTTTCTTTTCCAGGCTGGCATAAAATTTTTATCAAGGGCACAGGAGCCTTGAAGCACATTTCTCAAGACCAAACTGTGCTTCACCATATGCCCTCAGGCAATTCCTTTCCTGGAGCAAGCACCATGCTGGATTCCAGCAGTCTACCCCTGGACCTAGAAACCTTCCTTCAGACGCTTCCTTCACTGCGGAGACCCCACCCCAGCGGTGCTGAGGAATACAACAGCGCCTGTGTCTACCCCTGCCCCCTCAGGCTCCTCAGTCCTTTGGGGGGGGAGCACCTTCCTTGTTCCTGATTGCTGAACAGCATCTCACTTCTGTGAGATAGAAACTTCTGTGCAAAGACTTCAATGATTAGCTCCCTTGACCAAACAAACACATCCTCTTCTTTAAAGCTTTATTTGTCATTCTCTCCCAGCAAACACGTCATGCCCTGAATGAAGCCTGGAAACACAGAACTGTGTCAAATTTGATGTCCAAGCCCCTCTTAGGCACTCAGGGCCATGTCAGACTGTAATTGTTTCTTTACTCCGCCTTCTAGCAGCGTGGGCTTATTCTTCTGACAATCTACACTCTTCCATTCAATGAATATTTACTGAAGGGCTATGTGCCAGGCTCTGTGGCAGGCAGTAAGGGACAGACTGGTGAATGAGACAGATGTGGTCTTTGGTGTGGGTTGGCTTACATCTAATGCGGCAAATACTACAGTGAAATAGTTGATATGACAGAGAGGACCTGAGAGGACCCTGGGAGCTCTCAGGAGGGGAGGGAGGCCACTGTGGGGAAACCATACGGAGCATATGTCTCAGGGGTGAGCAAGTGCTATCAAAGCAGGAGGGGCTGAGGGCACAAAGAGGGGGGAGGCAGAGAGCAGTATTCCAGGCCAAAGGCTTACCGCTTGGGGAATCATAGAGGATTTAGCAAATGGTTCAATGGGTGGAGCCTGGATGCCAAGGGGGGTTCTCCAAAGACGAGCTGGATGGTGAACCGAGTCACGTGATGAAGATCCTCGTGACCTAGCTTGGTAGTTATCTGAAAGGGAATGGGGAGGCGCTGAAGCACAAAAGACAGGTGAGTTGCTCACCACGCAGGCCCAGTGAGGGGCAGTGTGGGGCCCCGGGTCCGGGTGTCCACCTCTACTACAGGGAGCAAGAGCCATAATGAAACACCCCAAGAGGCTTTAGATAGGACATCACTCATCAGCTTATAAAAGTTCGTAATCACCTCAAGTTTTATTTTTTAATTTATTACAGGCCTTATGATAATAGATCATCCAGCAAAAATGCCAGGGAGGACGCCATCAGCAAATCAACCAAGAAGGTGCTGTCATCCTACCAGGCCCATCCTCAGTGATGGCTCTAAAAACCATTCTTTGCTATGCCAACATGGTAATTCCATAATTAAATTGCCACCCTGTGCAAAACACCCAGTGATACATTTAATCTAGTCCAATTAATAGCTGTCAACAACCCTTGTCATTCTTCTCTCCATGAAGATTCCATCATGGATTCCCAAGGGGTTTCCATGCAGTAAATGATTTTGTCAACCCAGAGGAATGGTGACCTCCTCGCATGTTGAAGCCTTAATCAAATTGCCTTTGGGCAAAAATTTCAGGGCACACCTGTGAGACAGACAGGGTCAAACTTATGATTCTTATATGTATGTTTTTGAGATAAAGCAAGAAGGCACAGTAACTTTCCCTAGTCCTGAATGAGAGATTTATAAAGGAGGGATTACTAAGCCAATACATCAGTTTGCTTCCCTGGCTGAATTTTTATGATGAGTGCTATACTCCTATCATTTCTGGACTTCCGTATGATCTGCTAAAGCCTAAAATCTAGAAAGGATGGGGAGAAACAGATCAGCGGGAGTAGAGAGATGCCTCATTATAACCTGTGTTTCTGAAGGCAATATCTCATTCTTCTTTATTCATTGAAAAGAAGACAAATTGATATAAAAAATTTATGTAACAGCTGGAAGCATGGCCCATGTAAAAGTGTGTCCTGTAAGACATCTCCAAAGATCACTGTTGTGCCTTCATTTGGAGGTATTTTTTTTTTTTTGAGTGTAAAATAATTCTCTTTTTGGAATAGACAGCATTGTTTCAGGGAGAATAACTAGTTTCTGCTGCCCATTTGAGCCTTCGGCATCTTACAGAGGAAACTGACCTGGATGCTGACCTGGAAGAGATATCAGAGGTGACATTCTACATTTCTCAAAATTGTCCTCGAGTCTCCTGTTAGGAAAGATCTGGAACTACACATAGTAATACAGTAAAATAGATTTTACTCCTGTGACCATCAGCTTTGGAACAACTCACAAGAGATGGCCACTCTTGGATTACACAGTGCTGTGATAGGGGCATAAAGAGGCCACCCGATCCTTGGCCATACAGCACCTTGCGGAACAAGGGTTAACACATCAGGTACGATGCTGCCCTCCTTAGGAAGGCCTTTTCGCGTGGTTGGCCCTGACTGGCATCTGGGAACTCAGATTTCAAATTTCAAAGAAACCACAAGCAATGTGGTTTATATTGAATGTTTGCTTTCCTTTTGGAGTCTGGAATCTTGGTACTCGTGAGGCAGAGGGTGTACAGGACCAGTGTTCCCAAAACGACCTGGGCACTGAGTTCCTATATCCATTCTTTCATGCCTACAAGGTACCAGAAGCTGGGGTAGGTGCTGGCAATACAGCTTTTTCCTGATCTTCAGGGCCTATTCCTTCACCCCGGGGCAGGCACTCCTGGAGCAGCCCATCTAGAGGGCACTGTCCTCACTCTCTGACTGGATGGTTCTCTCCCTGGCTGCGTATCAGAACGTTATCAATGCCAGGGCTCATCTGTAAGGCTTTAATCTCCTTGTTCTCAGATAGGGATCTGGACACACTGTTTTCCAAACCTTCTGGATGATTTCAGCACGCAGGCAGGGTTGAAGCCTAGGACCACAGATCTATCCCTTCCCCCTACCTTATTTTCCTTCATCACTCTTAGTGTTACATGGTAAGTCATACTTATTATTTGTTTTAAAACTTTGCTCGTCTTCCCCACTTAGAAAATACATTTTATAAGAGCAGGAAATAGGTCTGTTTTGTTCACTGCTAGTCTTTGGTGCCTAGAACAGTATCTGCCGTATAACGGATGCTCAGTAAATATTTGTTAAATGGAAGAACAAATTATTCTCTCTAGTATGGCATTCAGAGATCCTCATGACCCGGAAAAATCCAACTTTGTCTGCTGTTCTCATTCCCTTCCCTCCTATATCTTCCACATATTATGGACTACTTCAGTTCCACCTCGTTTTTCATATTTATCATAGTCTGTCTATACTGGAGCTATCTGGGCACACATCCCTCCTCCTCCTCCACCAGATGGGAGGTCCCGTGTCCCCCAGGGCTCACTTAGCATGGTGCTTTGCTCATAGCAGGTGTCCAGCCTGTGAGTTGCACTGAGTATACTCTGGATCCATAAAATCAACATTTCAGAGCAAGGATAATTAAGCCACTGGTTTTAATTAAACCATAGGATGAAGAGATCATCAGAAGAGAGGGTCACAGCCATTATCTTACTCCTAGCTTGGTAGCTTGATTAAAATTGCCAATGGCTAAAATATCTGACATCACTGTCCAAAGCACGTCTTGGCTTTCCTACGTTTAACTCCTGATCAGCTGGGCCAGTGTTGAGATCCTGGTGTGAAAAACGGAAAGGACAGGTCTTCCCGGCTGCCAAAGCGGTAGTTCCAGCACTAATCCCACATCAACTTTGTCATTCATCTGCTGTGGGTAACTTGATTAGGAAGAAGTGGGGACCCTGCAGGCATCCCTGTGGCAGACAGTGCTTCATCAGGTATGGCTCAGTTCTCCAGGATGTGCAAAATCTTCACCTAGGTCTCTAGATTCTCTAAATACAAGCCAAAGAGAAGCTTTCTTAGGAGTTTAAGGGACATTTCATTTCTGGGGGTCTCCTAAAAACTTACACTGTTTTTCTGGGGCACCTGGGTGGCTCAGTTGGTTAAGCGTCCGACTCCTGACTTCTGCTCAGGTCATGATCTCAACAGTTCATGGGATAGAGCCCCACATCGAGCTCTGCACTGACTGTGCAGAGCCTGCTTGGGATTCTCTCTCTCTCTCTCTCTCTCTCTCTGTCCCTTCCCTGCTCATGCTCGCTCTCTCTCTCTCTGTCCCTTCCCTGCTCATGCGTGCTCTCTCTCTCTCTCTCAAAATAAATATTGAAAAACCTACACTGCTTTTCTTATTGTAGAATGGATATGAGATTTTTTTATCCTTTTGAAAAAATACAATAATATTCCAAATTATTCCAGCAATTTTGGGGGTGAATTTTACACATATAAAAAAGGAAATTGCTATAATTCTTGCAAAGACATTCTCTCCAAAATAAATTGAAGGACAGATAATACCATGCACAGAATCGGACTCACTACATTAGAATTCCAGCTTCGTTGCTAACTGGCTTTGGGTCCTTAAACAATTTACTTAACCACCCTGTGCTACAGTTTCCCCATCTATAAATTTGGCAAAATAACAGTAGCCTGTCTTGTAGACAGTTATGTACATTAAATAATTCAAGTACATGTAACACACTTCAAACAGTACCTAGCATAAAGTTAGCCCTCAATAGTTGTTAGCCATTGCTAGAACTTTCTAGCTACCTCTGGAAATTTAGTGTAAACACTGAAATATTAAAGTTCTAAAAGAAATGCGTTCATATAATATTGGAGCAAAAACGCCCCTTTTACGTATAACACTACAGACTGAAATCGTAAACCATCATGAAAAAACTCACAAATGCAAAATCAAGAAAAAAATGTAACAGAATGGCTAAAATTAACAACATAAGAAACAACAGGTGTTGTTGGCGAGAATGCGGAAAAAGGGGAACCCTCCTGCACTGTTGGAAGGAATGCAAATTGGTGCAGCCGCTCTGGAGAACAGCATGGAGGTTCTTCAAAAAACGAAAAACAGAATTACCCTACGATCCAGCAACTGCACTACTAGGTATTTATCTAAAGGATAAAACATACAGATTCAAAGGGCACACGCACCCCAATGTCTACAGCAGCATTATCAACAATAGAAAAACTATGGAGAGAGCCCGAATGTCCGTCAACCGATGAACGGACGGGGAAGATGTGATATATGTATACAATAGAATATTACTCAGCCATCAGAAAGAACGAAAACTTGCCATTTGCAATGATGTGGATGGAGCTAGAATGTATTAAGCTAAGTGAAATAAGTCATCAGAGAAAGACAAATATCAATGATTTCACTCATATGTGGAATTTAAGAAACAAAAAAGATGAACATATAGGAAGGGGGGAAGAGAAGAGAGGGAAACTAGTCACAAGAGACTCTTAATGATAGAGAACAAACTGAGGGTTGATGGAGGGAGGTGGGTGAGGGTTGGGTTAGATGGGTGGTGGGTACTAAGGAGGGCGCTTGTTGGGATGAGCACTGGGTGCTGTATGTAAGTGATCAATCACTGAATTCTCCTCCTGAAACTAATATTGCACTGTATGTTAACTAATTAAAATTTTAACAAAAGACAAAAAAATAAGGAGCTGCAAGGTATCAACAACAACAAAAAAACTAACACCACTAGGAAAATGGGCAAAAAATTAGAAAAGTTAATTCATAAATGAAAAAATATGGTCAAAAAGATGAAATATTTGAATCACAATATGCAACGTTTCCTCTATCAGATCAAACTGCAAAGAGATGAAATCTTCATCCAAACCCTGTCAAGAGTGCCCGAAAAACAAATAATCCAGTGAAGAAATCGGAAGAAAACATGAATAGACACTTCTCTAAAGAAGATATCCAGATGGCCAACAGGCACATGAAAAGATGTTCAACGTCGCTCCTCATCAGGGAAATACAAATCAAAAACACACTGAGATATCCCCTCACGCCAGTCAGAGTGGCCAAAATGAACAAATCAGGAGACTATAGATGCTGGCGAGGATGTGGAGAAACGGGAACCCTCTTGCACTGTTGGTGGGAATGCAAACTGGTGCAGCCGCTCTGGAAAACAGTGTGGAGGTTCCTCAAAAAATTAAAAATAGATCTATCCTATGATCCAGCAATAGGACTGCTAGGAATTGACCCAAGGGATACAGGAGTGCTGATGCATAGGGGCACTTGTACCCCAATGTTTATAGCAGCACTTTCAACAATGGCCAAATTATGGAAAGAGACTAAATGTCCATCGACTGATGAATGGATAAAGAAATTGTGGTTTATATACACAATGGAATATTACATGGCAATGAGAAAGAATGAAATATGGTCTTTTGTAGCAATGTGAATGGAACTGGAGAAAATAAATTTCATATTAAAAAAAAAAAAAGAGTGCCTGGAAATGAGTGTGTTCACTCCCTTTGGGTACCAACGTGGCCACATATGCCAAAGACTTGAAATTTTTCATCATTTTAGATCCTAGGAAAATTATTATGGATACATACCAGTGCTCATCAAAGTATTGCTTATGGGAATGAACTGTTTTAACTAACCAAAATGTATAACAAAATGATGTGATTTAAATTAATTATACATTACAAATGATGGCAAAGCAGCATACTCTATAATGTGAGCACATGTTCCAGACATATTCTTTTCGGTGAACGAAGCAGTAAAAGATAGGATGTACAACAGGGACATTTTTTTTAAAAGCGTATGTAAAGAGGAAGAAAGACTGGAAAAACAAACAGTGGCTGTCTCTGAACAGTGAGGTGGTAGGTGTGTGTTCTTTCTTTTTGTTTGTCTTATTTACATGTTCTCTGTTGGGCATGAATTGATCTCGTGACAAGCAAAAAGTCGTTAACACATGCACTCAAACAGACAGAGAGACGGACAGACCAAAAGGCATCAGGAGAATCTGACTGCTTGAGCAATCCTCTCTGACCTTCACCTTGTGAGATGAAGTAAGTCCATGCTCTAGGTGCTCCAAAGCCCCCCCCACCCCCCATTATGTTCCTTCTGATCCCTGCGTCTAAGCAGTGTTTGTGACGTTCCTTGTCCCAGCTGCTGCTGAGAAAAAAAGCTGAGTGGCCTCTCCTCCGCCCCACTCTCCCCCACCCCGCCGTTTATACATAGTCTAGAATAAACAAAAACTTTGTTTTCACAAGAGAACCGTATTATTATTACTTATTATTTGCTGAGCACCAACAGTTCTTTATAAGAAGCGACGAGTGATCTGTTCTAAATTAGGCTAACTAATAAGTGCCTGGCTCCCGGGAACACAGCCACCTGCCAAATGCCTTCTAGTTTGGGGTCTATTAAAAGCTATCCCCCCGCAGACTCCCCTCTGCAATCAGGAGACAGGCCCTGGGTAGACAGCAGTGTTACAGATTCTAGCTGTAACATCGATAGCAAGGGGTGGTGGACCCCTCTCTACGGCTGGGAGCTTAGAGCGGTGTGGCGGGGGACAGTCACCATCTCGAACCCCAGCTCCATCTCCGGTGTCCTTCTGACCTTGGCTGACGTGGTTCAATCATACACATCCTCCAAGGATGTCAAGCGGGAGTGTTCCGCTGCTGAGCCAGGGCTGGGGAGGAGGGAAGCTGGGTGAGGGAGGATGGCTTGGGTGCATGGAGCCGGATGAAAGCAGGTGAGCAGCCGACAGCCTGTCTGTGACCTTCACTCACAGCCCTAAGGAAACGCTTCCTCTCACAAGGGAAAAACAGAAACGTGGACATGCAAAAAGATTCACTTACTTTTCCATAGTGTCTAAAACCTGAAACATTTCTTAAGGAGACAGTAATGTCTCAGTGAATTTTTTACTCAAGTATAACCTAGACACTGAAGAACGACAAATCATAAACGTATGCACCAAGAAGTAGAAGGTTCCAAGCCCAGGAAACTCCCCCCAGGTCTCCCCTTATCTCCATTCCCTCCGTCACCCCAAAGTTAACCCATATCCCGACTTCTAACGCCACAGAGTCATTCTGCTTCTTCTTGAATTATATAAACATGGAATTGTACGGTATGTTTTTCGTTTGTGAGATTTTTGTTCCATGTTCCATTTAACAGCGTTGATTTCTTTTCATGCTATGTAATACTCCGATACGTGAATATACTCTGGTTTATTTATCCAGTGCACTGTTGCTAAACGTGTGTTTTCAGCTGTTATGGGTAATGCCTCTTACGTCTCTGGCACGCAGGCACCTAGTGTTTCCAGGAGAGTATACTTCAGAATGGATTGCTGGGTCATCTTGCATGGGCATATCCAACTACCATGAAACACTTTGTTTTTACGAAGCGATTGTATGAATTTACACACCCATCTGCAGTGTATGAGACTTTGATTTGCTCCTCATCCTTACCAACACTTGGTCTTGAGCATCTTTTAAAAGTTAAATGACTGAGCGGCGCTTGCGTGGCTCAGTAGGTTAAGCGTCCGACTTCAGTTCAGGTCATGATCTCATGGAATGTGAGTTCAAGCCCCACATCGGGCTCTCTGCTGTCAGTGCAGAGAAAACCTGCTTCGGATCCTCTGTCTCCCTCTCTCTCTGCCCCTCCTCCTCCCTCTCCCTCTCCCTCTCTCTCTCTCTCTCTCTCTCTCTCTCTCAAAAATAAACATAAAAAAAAGTTAAATTACTGCGTGTGTTAGTAAAATATTTCTCTGAGTTCTGTGAGCTGTTCTGGAAAATTAATCAAACCCAAGGAGGGGGTCATTGGAACCTCCGATCTATAGCCAGTTGGTCAGAAGCACAGGTGATGACCCGAACTTGACACTGGCGACTGGATGGGTTGGGCTGGGGCACAGACTGTAGGACTGAGCCTTTAACCTATTGGGTGTGCCGCTGTCTCCAGGTCGATGGGGTCAGAATGGAGTTAATCGCATGGTGTGGAGTAAAACACACACACACATTGGGATTGGATGCAGAATCATTAAATGGGATAAACTGTGATTTTAACCTGCAGTTCTCAATTAGCGATGTCAAACAGCTTTTCATACGCTTCGTGTCCATTTGGATAATGTATTTTGTAAAACACCTACTCTTTTGGCCATTTATGATAAATCTGGTTGTCTGAGTTCTTGTCACTAATTTCAAAGAATTATCTCTGTACTGGGTGAGTTCTTGGTCAGATGTATATATACATTGCAAATATTTATTTGCACTTCGTGGTTTGTCTTTCTTAATGGTGTCTTCAAGCGTTTACATTTGGTGATGCTAGCTCATCACTTTTTTCTTTCATTGTCAGTGAGTTTTGTGTCCTTTTTTAAAGAAATAACCGCCTCAAGGTAATCAAGCGATCTTTCTACATTTTCCTCTAGAGGTTTTATAGTTTTTGCTTTTACATTTAGGTCTATGATTCAGCTACAATTTTTGTTTATGGGGAGAGGTACAGGTTAAGGTCCATCATTCCCCACATGGATATCCAGCTGTCTCCATATGGTTACCGTATCCAGATTACATCGCATCGGTGCCTCCATGAGAAACCCAGTGGCTTCAGGACTTGCCGTATTGAGGAACGCTATATTCCTTTCTATTGTCTGTTTGTCTGTCCTTACGCCAGTTCCATACTGTCTTGATCAGCAGAGTATCTTAATTTTTGGAATCTGGTAGTACTGTTAAATACATTTGTTCTTGGTTACTCTACACTTTTTGCCATAAACTTTATAATCTGTTCACCAATCCCTTGAGGATTCTGATTGAGATGTCACTGGCTGTATGGAGCATTTCTGGGAAACTGACATCTTACTGCTGCATCTTCTAAAACATCAACATGATGTATCTTTCCATCTAATGAGGTCTTCTCCAGGATTTCTCAGCAATGTTTCACAGCTTTCATCAAAAAGTCATCGCCACCTTTTTTACGTTGTGTTTATTTGAAGGTATTTGGTTTCAGTCCACTGTATTACTACGCTCTTTTAAATTATAATCGTTATGATGGAGATATCAGTATCTCGTAGGGTTTCAATCTGCATTGTCCTGGTGACCAATTACGCGGGGCAGCTTCTCACGTGTACTGGCCAGCGGATGTCCTCTTCTGTAAAAGTGCTTCTTTGTGTTTTTTGGGTCACGTAAACATAAATGGTCTGCCTTCTTCTTCTTTATTTGTAGGGATTGCTATATTCTGGCAACAAGTACTGTTTAGGGCACATGAGTCATAAATACCTTCTGCTCTGTACTTCCTTTTCTACTCTCTTGATGGTGTCTTGATGAACATCCACACAAACCGACCACTTCCTCCTGTGTCCAGCTGTAGAAACATCACTCTCTTCCAGAGATGGAGGAAATTGAGTTTGGGTTGAATCCACTGCAAGGTGGGGTGCCTACATACTGTACTTCATGGACAATGTCAGAGATTTTTCAAGAGCAACTGTGATATACCTTATTTTTACCTGGCACACTGCCTTTAGAGCCCATTCTAACGGTCGGCTGAAGCGTCCTAGATTTTGTGACAAAACAGAAGAGGGGTGAGGCTAAAGGAAGTTCTTGCTCGCCAGGCCCTCGAAACTCCTCGTAAGGAAACAGGGTACGCTTACTTCTCCCTCCACAGCATCAAGGAATGGTTACAATTCCCTGCGCATTACGTGCCTTTTCCTAAGCTCTTTCCTCTGTCGGAATCCCCTTTCCTACTTGATTCCTATTTACCTTTCAAATTTAAGCTCCTCCTCGCACATTACTTCCCTCACTGAATGCCATTCTCAGCTGTGTGTCCACCGCCACTGCTCAATCCTAGCTGTCCTCCAGCACCCTGGTAACTCCCTCTGACACTCCCCCTCGCCCCACACTGGAGGTTCAGACTTTCCGAGCAGGTACCCTCGAGAAGCTAAGGATGTGCCACTCCTCTGATTAACCTCAGCCTCAAGAGATCCTTTCACAGTCACTGAGGCTGTCAGTGTTTGAACCTATCGCCCTTAGCAGGTGACACAGGGACAGCGAAGGGTGAAACGTGTAGCCAACAACTGGAGATCCAGAGTGCCTGGGTGGCTCAGTCGGGTGAGCGTCCCACTCTTGATCTTGGCTCGGGTCGTGATCTCACAGTTCGTGAATTCAGGCCCCACATCGGGCTCTGTGCTGACAGTGCAGAACCTGCTTGGGATTCTCTCTCTCTCTCTGCCTCTCCCCCACTCATTCTCTCTCTCTCTCTCTCTCTCTCTAATAAATAAACATTTAAAAAGTTGGAAACCCAATCAAAACACCCCAAGACACACCAGCTCCCTGAAGGGCATGTGTCTTAGACCCTCACTTCCTTCCTAACTCCTGATGTCTTTCTTAACATATGTCATTCCTGGCCTTTCTAGATTGAACTCTTCTTTCTGGACTTGCAGACAAAAATAGGTATAGAGAACAAGGGCAACAAACACAAACCAGTAACCAATATGGTAGATATTAATCCAGCTATGTTAATAAGCACCTTAAATTATTTAAAAAAAATTTTTAATGTTTATTTATTTTTGAGAGAGAGACAGCGCATGAGTAGGGGAGGGGCAGAGAGAGAGGGAAACAGAATCCAAAGCGGGCTCCAGACTCTGAGCTGCAGCACAGAGCCCAATGCGGGGCTCAAAGCCACAAAGCATGAGATCATGCTAATTTTCTCCACTATGGGCTCTTGCTACTTGGAGGACACAGCCAGTCAATACTTGCTCCCTGGCTCTTTCAACTCCTGGTAACCATCTCTCCCCTCTGAGTCCTTACCCTGGGACCACACCCTGATGTCACATCCTCAGGGTGTGCCCCGCTCCTCTGAAGAAACAATTAACAGATGATTCTCGAATGCCTGTTGGGAATCACCAAGTTATAGTTGATTCATGCCATGACCTTAGCTAATAAACATGCATGTGTGTGCTTGTGTATCTATCTGTGATGTTTAAGCAATATTTATTCAGACACTTCCAGTGCATTCTTAGGCAACATATAATCTTTCCAGATTTATGCTAAAAAGGAACACTGCCATGCTTACAAATCTCTTCTGCTGTATATTTGTGTTCAATTTGTTCACTTCAAAGAAAATCTAGGGCATCATATTTTTAATGCTCTGCTTTTATGATGGTAATACTTGTATATTGAAATACCTACATTACCATCCCACAAAGGAGGCTTGTAAATCAGTCTATTTATGATATTATCTTACTTTTTTTTTTTT
Organism: Puma concolor; assembly: GCF_028749965.1. Lineage (NCBI taxonomy): Eukaryota > Metazoa > Chordata > Mammalia > Carnivora > Felidae > Puma > Puma concolor. Next base: position 14,482,229 of record NC_141677.1, read on the forward strand.
TTTTTACTTTTTTTTTTTTCAACGTTTATTTATTTTTGGGACAGAGAGACAGAGCATGAACGGGGGAGGGGCAGAGAGAGAGGGAGACACAGAATCGGAAACAGGCTCCAGGCTCTGAGCCATCAGCCCAGAGCCTGACGCGGGGCTCGAACTCACGGAACGCGAGATCGTGACCTGGCTGAAGTCGGACGCTTAACCGACTGCGCCACCCAGGCGCCCCTTACTTTTTTTTTTAAGCTCCTTGTTCTACAGTTTTCTTTTACACGGGGCCAGGAACATCTGCCCCTTCAGCTGCGCCGAACGACGGCATTATCCAGTCGGCTTCAGTCATACCCAGTCAGACCTATAAAAATACGTCTGAAAGGACTTCAGCATTCAAGCAGTTATTGGGGTCCCGGTGTGACAGGCGCTGCACTTGGCGGTCACGAAGCGAGGAGAGAGGGCACATCTCTATTTCAGCGAGATGTGTGCGACATGAGAGACGTTTATATGAAAGCACGTGACATAATGCATGCAAAAGCACTTTAAAAGCCGTGAAGAGGTATGCAGATAGAAGACACGGTTATTAAACGGCTCTGAATCACGAAGAGGGGTTGAAGATTGGGAAGTGAGCACGGAACAGGTGATGAATGCCAATCAGGGGCCCTGAGAAGGTGTCATCGAAGACCTTGAGAGATGGGTAGGCAGCAAGAAAAAGGAACAAAGTCTTAAGACACACGGCGGCTTGGATGATTCCCCAGGGAGGTATGCTGAGTAGAAAAAGCCAATCCCAGCAGGTTGAATTTTGTAGGATTCCATGGATGCAGCATTTCCCAAATGACAATATTACAGAAATGGAGACCGGAGGAGTAGCTGCTGGGGGGGGAGGGGGGGGCAGGGCAGGGGGTGCGGTGGCAGGTGTACTTGCGATAAGGCAACAGTAGCGATACTGATGATGGGGCCATTCTCATTCTGTATGTTGACTATGGGGGTGGACACATGAACCTACATATATGATAAACGAAACAGAGCTGAATATGTACATACATGTGTGTACTCACACTCACACACACACACACACACACACAAAGGAGTACAAGTCAAAGTGACGATATCAGAACACGAGCAGTGAATTGCACCCATGTCAGTCTCCTGGTTGCAACGGCCAACTAGTTTTGCAAGAGGTCACCCCAGAGGGACCTGGGTAAAGGGTACATGGGGGTCTCTCTGTGTTATTTCTTACAACTGCAGGTGAATTTACAATGATTTCAATAAAAAAAAACTCCAGTTAAAAAGGCAGGGAGGACTTTAACAGGTAGAGAGGAGTTGGCATGGGAGGGGCTCTGTGGGAGGAGAAGCCTTCAAGGTGGAGGAAGGGATTGGGCTGAGATGTGTGAACCTTAAAGACGTGGTCAGGAAATGGTGATGATAAAACCGGTTGCAGCAGCAGAAACAATGGTTTCCATTTACCGAGCATGACGGAGGCCAAGCATAAATCTCGCTATTTGCTCAATCGTTTAGGACCACACAGCCCCATGAGGTGGATACTATTATTATCCCTGTTCAACAGTTGACTTAGAAGGTAGATCTTCTTGTTCAGGACCATACCGCCAGCCAGCAAAAGCACAGGGCTCTGAGCCCAGAGCCATATAACTCCATATGCTCAAAGCTACGTATTTCATGTTCCAAGAGGAGCTAAGGAGTTCTGAGTAATTAGAGTGAGGGTGCTGTGGGTTGCAGAGTAAGATGGAAATGGAGAGGTGGGTTGCTGCCAGATCCGAGAAGGCTGTGAGTGCTGTGCTAATTTTGATTAGAATTTGTGAGTAGTGAACATGATGAAAAATCTCTCCGAAGAGAAGTGACAGGCTCAGACCCGTTCTCTCAGAAAACAACTTGGCGTCATGGAAGGTGGTCTGGGGACAAGAGAAGACAAGAGGGTGGGGTTAGGGGCATGATGGGTCTGTTCCCATGGTCACTGCTCAGTCAGGAGCTGGGGGAATCTCAAGCAGCATGCCAGACTGCCTAGTGGCTCAAACAGCAGATGCCTCTGCCTGGATGGGTTATATCTTCTTGCCCCACGGACATCAGGCATAGCCACGGGACAAGTCGCGCTCTTCCGGGCGTAAGAGTGTAGTCTTGAGTATGTGAAGCCAAGAGCGGTCTTCTGAAATGTGACATGTGCATCCTGCAATAGAGATGATGTGGGAGAGAGCACATCAGAGATGATGTGGGCCACCTTGACAGATACAAGAAGGATAATGTGAAATAAAGAGAAAGGTCCTAGGTGGCCAGGTGAGGTGTGAGGCCGAAAACATGGCAGTGGTGGTCTCATCACTGGACAACATCCAGGATGTGAGGCACAGTGGGCATGGAGGCATAAAGATGTCACGCCAGATTATTTCCTGAGACATTCTTCTCTCCCGATTTCAGGAGAATTGGTAAACTGTGACACAGAACGCCCAGAATCTGGAATGGGGCATTGCCACCTTGGAGATCACCAGGGGTTCGCTTATGAACCGAAACAGAGCTGGGGAAAGATGAGCATATCCAGAAGCTGCATGGAAGCACCTGCACATGCGTGCACACACACACAGTGCCTACCACCCGAATTATGAATCTTAGGATTCACAATTTCTTCAGCTTCCTCCTTTCTCTAGACTCTCCCTCATCTCTGTTTTCGTTATTTTCTCACCTGTGTATTGTGCAACAGGGTACTAACTTATTTCAACTTCTAGGGGACGACCTACTCCTGGGTTGGTGGGGGAAGAGGAGGAAGGAAGCCAAACGTAACTTCTCTACTTACCTTCAAGGTTGTGCAAACGTGAGCTGCGCGTGAAGCTCAGAAGGAATGATGCTTAGGAGGCATCGGATGAATAACTACAAATTCTGAATCTTGCACAGAATGCCATTGCCCCAACCCAAGAGGACAGAGTTGCCTAGAGAGCATTTGGGAACTGTCCAGCAGCTTGCTGTACCTCGGGGGGGGGGGGGGGCTTCTAGTTCATGGACACTGCATCCTGTGCCTCCATACCCCAGCACCCAACGTGATGGCTGGGTATCTGATATGCGTTCAAATTTGCTGGCATGACCAGCATAGAAGACCCTCAGTAGGATAACTCTGCACCTCTTATTACACTTCTTCTCTGCTGCTGGCTCTGTTCCCTCTGATGGCATGAAATACTGGAAGTCCAACTCCCAGATGCTACCTGCAGACAGCACGTCTGAGAGGTCAGCCTCAAGAGGACCAACTGGTCCTGGGACTCAGCTGGTTGCTTAGTGAACTCACATGGCTAATAAATGAACTGGGTCTTTTGAAGCAACTACTCTCTGAAATCTTGCCTGCTGCAGTCATACACCAGGCCTCCAAAAGGTCACTCCTATGTTCCAGATCTGGAGGGCCAAATATCGGCTTTCCTGTTCTTCTCTCGCATGCTTCCTTTGTTTTTCCTTGTGTTTTCTTCCCCCCTTGCTTTTCCTAATTCCCCTCCGCAGATATGGAGAATGTCATTGCAAGAAGCTACGGGCTAACAATCAGTGCTCGATTCTACGTGTGCCAATGAAACACTCCCCCCAAATGCCCCAGGGGTTCAAAATATAAGGCCATTTGGAGTAAGATTTCTTCCAAATCAGTCCTGAGATACTGGTACAGTCATTTGTCTGCAGAGTAAAACAGTATCTCTAATCTCTGGTGAGCATGACGTGGGGCAGACAGAGGAGAAAGAGTGTAACTGGTCATTGGCAGAGGCTCAGATCGATCATTGCAACATATGACTGCTTTTGACTAACTTGCAAAATTCTTAATTACTGTAACGACAATGTTAAAGTCAACCTGAAACTTTTTTTTTTAAATATTTATTTATTTTGAGAGAGAGAGTGTGTAAGCAGGGGTGGGGGGGACAGAGAGAGAGAGAAAGGGAGAGAGCAAATCCCAAGTGGGCTCCAACACGGGGCTCTGTCTCATGACCGTGGGATTGTGACCTGAACCTATATCAAGAGTTAGACCCTTAAGGGGCACCTGGGTGGCTCAGTCGGTTGAGCGTCCGACTTCGGCTCAGATCATGATCTCACAGTCCGTGAGTTCGAGCCCCGCATCGGGCTCTGTGCTGATGGCTCAGAGCCTGGAGCCTGCTTCAGGTTCTGTGTCTCCCTCTCTCTCTGCTCCTTCCCCGCTCATGCTCTCTCTCTGTCTCAAAAATAAAAACATTAAGGAAAAAAAAATTTAAAAAAAAAAGAGTTAGATCCTTAACTGACTGAGCCACCCAGGTGCCCCAACATGAAACTATTTTAATTAATACTTGGAATTACTATTAAGCTTTAGCAAGCACCTGACGTTTCCAGGTTTCTCTTTAAAAAATACCTGACATTGGCTCTGCCATCATGGGACGAAACCTTTCATTCTCGTTACTGATGCAAATAAGATGGTCAGAAATGAGAAAAAAAAAAAAATCCCATCACGTGCTTTATTTCCTATTGAAGAGCTGTGACTGTGGGTGAGCCTCCAAAGGTTTAGTGTCTAAGTTTTTCTTACATATGCCATCTTCTGCTTGAGCCCGGAGAGACCGAACCCTAGAAATTTGCTTGAAACTCATCCCAAGACACATAAAAAATAAAACGGGTTTAAGCGTTTGGCAGAATGTATTAGAGTTAGCAAATGCTAAATTTGGGAAATGCTTAATGGAGCCTTGATTATGAGCAGTGATGATGAGAATCTGGAGTAGAGAAATGAAAACGGACTGGAGTTTCTGGCCGTGGGGCGGCCTGCAGAGAACGTGGGCAGGACCCACAGAAGCCACGGGTACGTCCTGACTCTGCCTCTCTCTGGCTCAGAAGGAGAACAGCGACTGCCCTGAGCTTCAGACTCTTCCTCTGCAAAAGGAGACCAGTGAGGGTCACCAGACAGGCGTGACCTCGTGCCCGTCGGGGTAACCGGGGCTCCAGATGTGCAGAGAAACGCGGCTGCTTTGGCAAAGGCAGGTTTTTGTCTCCCTGGGCATGGATGCTTGGCTGTCTCTGGCAACTGAAGGGGAAACCAGTGCACGTGTTCTAGAGGCTCAGAGAACTCAGGCTCCGAGGACGGTTCAAACCGATGTGCCAGTGTGCCGAGCACAGTTCCTGGGCTGCAGAAGATGCTCGGCTAACGTCAGCTGTTCCGCCACAGTTATTGTTACTCCCAGAACAACACAGACTACCTACCACGCGGTTTCTACTCTAGTTGACGGCAGTGCAGACTTGCAACACCTTAACTCTGAGACGACACGGAGAATTCATTTGCATTCCATAAGCAAGGGGACCGTCCCCTTCCACTCAGCAGCAAGAAGACAAGCGCAGTCATTATGCCTTTCTTGTTGACCCCATTTTATCTCCCAGAGACACAGAGAGGCCACCCACTGTACCATTCCAGCCGCGGTCCTCCCTGCCCGCTGCTGGAGACAGAGAATTCCATTATTTGCCGAGTACGTGAGGCAGAGCATGAGCTGTCCCCTCTGCTGCCCGCCTCTCCAGGGTCCACACGGCCGGCGAGCAGCCGAAGGCGCTCCGAACCCCTAGGGGCGCTTCCATTTGGCAAAGCCCCTCGCGGGGTCAGGGCTGGTACTTCTGTCACAGGCTAGACCACAGGGGGAAAACATCATTTTGTTCTCGAAATTGTAGAGGATGGGGGTGCAAAGGAGGAAAATCTGTGCACGCTGCTGCCTGATGGAAGTTTATTCCTTACATAATAGGCGACTATGCTATTTTCAGCTTCTCATCTGTTACCTTCTAGCTCTTTTAGCTATTATGTTCAGATCCTCCCCATGATACTAGCTCCTTTAGACTTTTTTTTTGTTTTTTTTTGGATAAAACCAATTAGAACAGCAAATCACCTAATACAGGGGTCTGGAGGATGACTTCTCCCAGGGGTGTGTGTAAGAGATCATCTAAGGATCAGATGAGAAGCTTACACGGGAAGTCACAGAGCTTAATGCTCCCCTTGGCTCCAGCAAAGGACAGAGGAAGGATTCCCTCCCCTACACCAGAGCTTGGGTGAGGCTGCTGTTAAAAAAGAGACATTTCTATGCAACTGCGGACCCATCATGCTGTTCTAGACGTGCCCATGACGAATTAGCTACAGGTTGCCGTGCGTCAGAGTCTTTCACGGTTATTTGATTTTTGCATCCCCAGTGTCTTTGTGACACCGTGGCGGCTAAGAGATCTCGTGTCAACCCTCTGAGGAAAAAAAAAAGAAATTCAGCATGAATCGTGAGGCTCTGTGGGGTTATGGAAAGGGTGCAGGATTGGTGTCCAAGGCCCAGGCCGCACAGCCCCTGCGTGCGTGGGGGAGGCTGAATTATTATTGTTCGCCAGCGGGCGCTCCCCTCCCTTGAATGTGATACACCCGGCCCTGCCACGTGGCTTCGGCGAACCCTAGAGAAAGCGTGGATGTCCCCCCCGCCTCCCGCAGTGACCTGAGGTCGCTTGCGGGGTGGCCACAACCACTGTGCCTGGAGGAAACTGCACGCCTTGTCAGGGAGGAACGTTCCAGCGAGTTCCTGCCGGCTCTGGCTCTGGCCTCTGCAGCAAAGCCAGCTACCACAGCGTAACTTAGCTCCCTTGAACTCCTCTGGAGAGTTATTCTAAAGAATAAATGATGCCCACTTCTATGGGAGAAACAAACTAATATAACAAAAGGGCTGTCAGAGGATTTGTTTCTAGCTGCTTCCTCCAAGTGTTAGCGTGCGACCTGAGGGAGCCTCAGTGTCCCCGTTTTAAAAACGAGAATAAGAATTCTTGGGCTCTTTACTTCACATGGCTGCTCAGGGGATCAAATGGAGAGTGGGACACATTTCCCGGAAAGGGTCTCACAGTAAACATCTTAGGCGCTGGGAGTCACGTCTGGTCTCTGTCACCGCTTCTCCTTCTCGTTTTTCTCCTTCCCCTCTCCCTCCTTCTTCTCCGCCTTCATCCATGCTTTAAAGGTTACATAGTGATAGTTTACAGTTAAACTGTAAAACCCACTCTCAGCTCACCCATCATAGGAAAGCAGGCCTCGGGCCGAATCTGGGGCTCCGGCCATATGTCGCTAAGACTGAAATCTGAAAAGATCGTTAACAGGCACAAAGGCCCTGCTGGGTGTCAGCAGAAATGTGGGACGAGAAGCACATTAGCACAAGCACGGACCAATATAGCACTGAGTGCAGGCGACATTATTTAGTATCCACCATGGGTTAGAATGACACACGAAGTGATGGCTCCTCATTATTCCTATTTTATCTTCTGGAAAACTAGATACTCTTTCAGTGAACACAAAACAAGCCCCACAGAAAACGTCAACCAGTAATTCCAACAGACTTTGGGAACCCCCATGTTTTAATCACGTCCTGGCCTAATGAAACGAACTCTGGGTTTAGGGGTAGATCAGGGCTCTTTCTGCAGAGCCCATCATTTTCTGTGGCTTCCTGTTTATTGTACGGACCTGATGGTCGTGTGAAGCCCTTTATACCAGGGTTGTGTGGGATCAACATCTGAATTTAGCACTCAGAGCCGAGTCACACCCAGTGTCCTGGAAGCAGAGAGGAGTCCAACATAGGAGTAGTTAGTCTGGCATTTAGAGGAGCCCAGAAATTCTAGGGCACGGAGTGCATGAACGGAGCCAGGGAAAACGATGAAGGAACTTTCTCGTACTAAATGTGTTTTGGTTTTGGTGGCAAGTGTAGAGATGGATCATAAAAAAGCAATCATCCTTGGGGCGCCTGGGTGGCGCAGTCAGTTAAGCGTCCGACTTCAGCCAGGTCACGATCTCGCGGTCCGGGAGTTCGAGCCCCGCGTCGGGCTCTGGGCTGATGGCTCAGAGCCTGGAGCCTGCTTCCGATTCTGTGTCTCCCTCTCTCTCTGCCCCTCCCCCATTCATGCTCTGTCTCTCTCTGTCCCAAAAATAAATAAACGTTGAAAAAATAAAATAAAAAAATAAAATAAAATAAAAATAAATAAATAAATAAATAAATAAATAAAAATAAAAAAAAGCCATCATCCTTGGGAGAATTCGAGTAGCTCCCAGATCTCTGTTGCTAAGGACCATCCTCCACCAAGTGAACCAGACTTCCGGGAAAAATGGGTGACTGCAGGGCTGGGGCTGAGAAAGTTCAAGGTGAGCCTCGAAGTGCTGGTGGCAATGGAAAGTAAATAATGAAAGAATGATTGGAGCAGGTCAAAAGGACACAAGCCAGCTTGAAAGAAGACTCCACTGGCCGAATGTGGGACAACGCGAGCATGAAAAAGAATTATAATACTAATAAGCTATAGCCCATACGATAACGAGAGTACGTGATCATACCACGTTGATGTAACAAATTGATAATAAACAAAAAGTGAAAGAGAAATAAACACTTTTTCTTAAAGCAAGTACGGAAGAAATATTTTTTAAACAAAATTCATAAAAAGCATTTTAAAAATCATGGTTTGGCAAAGACCCTAATAATACTTGTTTCAGAAATGAACCATCAACGGTAGCAAACTAGAGGAAAAACTGATAACAAGCAGGCTATTAACTTAGTCTCCTCTATGTTCCCATATATATCTATTAATTGCAAAGGTAATAAAAAGTAACTTTATACAAGAGACACCTCTGTAGACACCACCTTCCCAGGGGACAGTAACATCAGCAACGATGATGTCCTATGCTTCCAGATACAATGCACGGGGAAGGGCTTTTGGTGTGTGTCTGACCAAGATGCATATAATATGCATAATAAGGGGGGAATATCGGTTAAAGCGAATCATGACATTCTGCAAACGAACGGCCTCTTCAAAAGTGTCAAGGCCATGGAGAAAAACAGAGACAGACAGAGGAACAGTTTCAAATTAGAGGAGATTAAAAGACAGGACGACTAATGCGGTATGTGACCTTAGATTAAGTTCTGCACCACAAAACATTTAGTCTCCTTTATTTTTTTATGAGAGAGAGAGAGAGAGAGTGTGAGAAGGGGAGAAGAGAGAGAGAGAGAGAGAGAGAGAGAGACTCTTAAGCAGGCTCCGTGCTGTCAGTGCGGAGCCTGACACGGGGCTCGATCCCATGATCCTGGGACGATGACCTGAGTCGAAATCAAGAGTCAGATGCTCTATCGATGGAGTCACTCAGGTGCCCTTTATTTTTCTTTCTTATGAAAGACACTAATAGCCCAGTTGGTGAAATTTGAAAGGTATGTAGATTAGAGAATAATATCGCATCAATGTTCCCTGATGTTGAAAAAAGTATTATGGTTATGTAAGAGAACGTCCTTGTTTTTTGTTTTTTTTATTTAAAAAAAATTTTTTTTCAACGTTTGTTTATTTTGGGGACAGAGAGAGACAGCATGAATGGGGGAGGGGCAGAGAGAGAGGGAGACACAGAATCGGAAACAGGCTCCAGGCTCTGAGCCATCAGCCCAGAGCCCGACGCGGGGCTCGAACTCACGGACCGCGAGATCGTGACCTGGCTGAAGTCGGACGCTTAACCGACTGCACCACCCAGGCGCCCCAAGAACGTCCTTGTTTTTAGGAAATACACTTGAGGTATTTAAGCGTTATATCTAACACTTATTTTCAAATGGTTCAGAGAAAAGAGAGGAAGTCATAAAGGAAGCATAGTAAATGATTACTTAGCAAATCTGTATATGAAAAATTCTTTTCTATCTTTATAACTTTTTCCCTAAGTCTCCACTTACTTCAAAATAATTTCAGTGGCGCCTGGGTGGCTCAGTCAGTTAAGCGTCTGACTCTTGGTTTTGGCTCAGGTCATGATCTTGTGATTTTGTAAGTTCGAGCCCCGTATCAGGCTCTGTGCTGACAGTGTGGAGCCTGCTTAGGATTCTCTCTCTCTCTCTCTCTCTCTCTCTCTCTGCCCTCCCCCACTCACACTGTCTCAGTCTCTCTCAAAATAAATAAACAAACTCAAAAACATTTTTTTTAATTTCAAAATAATTTTCCCTGCAAAGTGGGGGTTAGCGACTAGAACTTAGGTTTATCTTATTCTCCATCATTTGGACTTCAGAAGTGGGTGGTAATTTAGGGCAACAAATCGGGGTCCTAAGCCCTGACACAAGGCCAAAAAATAAAGGTAGAGGAACAGTTTGAGGGAAATGCTTTGGGTTGGCAATCAGAAAGCAGCCAGGATTTTTGGTCCTCTGAGCAGTCCATCGTGTAAATGTACAGAGATCAGGGAACAAATAAAGCCTTTCTAAAACTACAAATTCTATGGGGTGGTGGTTAAGCATCTGACTCTTGATTTCGGCTCAGGTCCATGACCTCAACGTCGTGAGATCGAGTGCTAACCCCCCAGCGAGATCGAGTGCCATCCCCCCACACACCATCAGGCTTTGCCCTAACATCACAGAGCCTACTTGGGATTCTCTCTCTCCCTCGCTTTCTGCCTCTCTCTGCCCCTATCCTGCTCATGCATACTCTTTCTCTCTCTCTCTCAGATAAATAAACATTAAAAAAAAAAACCCTAAAAAGTCCCAAAAGCACTTCAAGGGGAGGTATCTACATGAACAGACATACGGGTAGTGGAAGGGAAAAGGGGTGAAGCTAGGGACCAGTCGAGGCGGGATCGGTAGTCAAAAAGGGAGCCCTGAAGCCCGTTCTGTCTGAAGGCAGACAGAAACATATCAAGTTTCCTCCAGGAGAGACTTACAGTCTTCCTACTGGAGCAGAAACCCACCCGGCACTTAGGCAGCCACAAGCAAAAGCAGGCAAGAGGAACGTGCTTCTCTGGAAGGACAGGAAGCCAGCGAAACAAGAGGCAGAGCCCAATGACCTCTTCACATTGATCTGCTCACTTTACAGATCTCATGAGCACTTTCCTGCCACTAACTCAGTAGCTATCTCCCCCAAAACATACTCAAAACAACAACGACGCGTGGCAAAAGGCACAACCCATGTGAAAATCACTCATATCTAAATACCGTCTCGAAACAAAGGAATCGTGCTTACAAGGTAATCCTTTAGCACCACCTTGTGTCTGTACATTTACGCGATCAATTCCTGTTCCCAATTCTCCCCAAACACCTAAGACGTGTCTTCTCATTTCACCTTAAAATCCTGCTAGGTCTTTAAATCTCTTATTCTGAAGCTAAATGTTTCTCTCTCTCTCTCTCTCTCTCTCTCTTTTTAACACATTAAATCCATCGGCAAGCAAGGACATCTTTTTCAACGCCAAAGCGTTCATGAATCCAAAGGAGAGATTTAGGGTTCTGTTCAAAGCAAAATAGCAAAACCAAATCAGTTACGACTTCCAAATAGTTTAACTGTCCTATAGTATTTTGCGATTCTCCTCTCAAACCAACAGTCCTTCATTGCAATAGAACTTCTCATAAGTACCTTGGTTTATAATTACAGGCGTGCCTCAGAGATATTGAGGGTTCGGTTCCAGACCGTGACTATAAAGTGAGTCAAATGAATTTTTTTCGTTTCCCCGTGATAGAAACATGATGTTCGCTCTATACTACAGTCTGCTACGTGTACAACAGCTATTGCTAATAATAGCAATATACTGCTATAGCAATATTAATTGCTAAAAGATGCTAACCATCATCTGGGTTTTCAGTAAGCCGTAACCACTCCCCACAGAGCAGCATAACGCATATAATAACAATGGAAAAGTCCGAAACAGTGTGAGAATTGCCAAAATGTAACACAGAAACGCAAAGCGTGCAAGCACCATAGGAAAATTCACACTGCTGACAAACTTCTTCGACACCGTGCCACAAACCTTCAGTCTGTGAAAAATCGCGGTATCTGTGAAGTGCAGGGAGGCAAAATACAAGAAAATGATCGGTCATATTGAATGTATAGCTTTTATCTACTTTCCTTTCTTCGTACGTAAACAAGCAAATACACAACTTAAAAAAAAAAAAAAAAAAAAGAAGTATAAGCCTTTCACAGACACTCCAGGGTGCATTACTCAAATTTGTCTCATCTCAAACTTAAGCAGGAATGTAATGTACACTTTGTCGGCAACAAATACACATGCTATAAACCTTCGAAAATAACAGTAGAAATCTATTAGCGGTAGGCAGGGGTGTGCTCAAGCCAGCTCATACCGGCCCATTAGGACCACCGTGCGTGTCTCTTCCGGGACACACGTTCAGTGACAGGCGGTCTGAAATCGGCTAAGGGCGGAGTAACTTCACTATGGAAACTGACACACGCTGCGAAGCAGGGCCCCCCGCGTCCACTCCCGGAGAGCCAGCTGTGACGCGGTCACCAGTACAGCGAGCGCCGTGAACTAAAGCCACGGTAAAGAGAAAGACCTCATTTTAGGGTATCCTCGAACGAAACCGCTGAATATCTTTAATCCCAATTATTCCTTCCAACGCTATCTACATATATCATTGTCTTCCTTGTCCATCATCTTTTCTTAAAATTCCTCATAAACCGGGGGGGGGGGGCGCCCGGGGGGTTCAGTCGGTTGAGCCTCTGGCTCTTGATTTCAGCTCAGGACGATCTCACAGTTTGTGGGATCGAGCCCTGCATCAGGATTTGTACTCACCGCACAGAACCTGCTTCGGACCCTCTCTCTCCCTCTCTCTGCCCCTCCCCCGCCCCACACTTTCTCTTTCTCTCTCTCAAAAATAAATTAATGTTAAAAATTTTTTTTCTCATAACTAAGAGCCTGTAAATATTAGCTTGTAGTGAGTATAATCAGAGCTTCCCTCCCCCCAAAAAACGAACGTCTTGGGAATGCAGACAAAAGGCCAGAGTCAAGGGGTCTCCAGAAAGGCTGTCAGGTTTTTGCTGGCTCCAGCCTCATTCTTTTGTGCTCTGGGTGTAAGGCCAAGGGCTCATGTTGGTGATAACAACTTAATCTGCGCCGGACAGAGAGGATAAATGTGGGAATCACTGGAGGCTCATAAGACTTTTTTGCTTCCCTCAGAAACTTTAAGCAATGGCAGAGATGGTTATTCTTGGAGCCAGCCATTAAGAAGGCGAGTTATATGCCCCGGAAGACTGGGGAGAAACCCCAGGTGCAATGCAAGAGCGTGGCTGTTTGAGATTTCTTCTGGAAGTAGGGGGTAGAAGATAAATTCTGACAGAGGATTTTTGTGAGACAAGGAGTGGGGGCAGGTTATTCCGTGAATAAGTCAATGTGTGTCGAAACTTTCCTTCCTTGGAGTCAATGCTCAGCTGTCTCTGGTTCTCAGCTCCTTGGAGTCAATGCTCAGCTGTCTCTGGTTCTCAGCTCGGAGGCCTCGGTCTGGGGACCGTCAGCCAGACACACGCCAGCAGAGGGAGCACGGGGCCCACGGTGTGACTGCTGTGTAGGGCTCATCAGAAAGCAGCCCGGAGAAGGCCAGGAAGCCTTTTCTGCCCCAACGCGTCGGAACGAGCCCTATTAACACGGAGCAGGAGCTAAATTCCCAAGTTAAATTCCCTCTTTGCTAAAATGTGGTAGTTTTCTTTCCTCTGATTACAAAAGAAATGGGTAACTTATTTTCTACCCTAAACTTCTCTTTCCCGAGTTTCCTATAAGAATGTCCTAAAAGCATACGGCCCAGAGACAACCACCGCTAATACAATCGAGTTTATACTAGATTTTTCACAGAAGAGTACAAATAAGGGCCTTTCTGCCTTTTCGAACTTTGGGCTAAGGGGTTACACAATTCTATAATATGGATGTAAGTTAACGAACTCAATCGATACCCTTTTTTAGAGTGTTCAAAGAAAATTTTATTTTAGAGAGAGAGGGAGAGAGTGCCAGCAGGGGAGAGGGGCGGGGTGGGGGGGAGAGAGAGACAGAGACAGAGACAGAGAATGAATATGAATAAATCTTAAGCAGGCTCCACACTGAGTGTGGTTTGATCCAAAAACTCTGGGATCATGACCTAGGCCGAAATAAAGAGTCAGACGCTCAACTGACTGAGCCCATCCAGGGGCTCCTAAAATTTTTGTTACAGTAGTAAAAGACTGTTCCGTAGTTAGGATTATTTTCTCAGGACAAATTACAAGAAGTACATCATTGTATCTAAGGGTATATGATCTGTATGGCTAAAAGCTCTTTCAAGTTTTATTACCATCAGCTGTGGATGAAACCTGCCTGTTTCACAGCATCCTAGTGAGCGTTTTTTAGTATCACTTGTCAAAAAATTGTATGCGGTTACTGATTCTTTTGATTACTAGGAAGACTGAATGTATTGTCTATTTGCATACATTATTTATATACTCAAACACAGGTTCATCCATCTGCCCATCCGTGCAACAAATGTTTATTGAGCACCTACTATGTATAAGACATGGTGCTAAACCTGACACATTATCTTGAGTCACATGTTATGTTGCACCACATTCGAATGAAATTCACCTTAGAAATGTTTCTAAGGGTCATCCTCCTCTTTCTGTTCCCATGGCCACCAACTCTTGTCCAGGCACTGGGAGCTCTCGCAAGGATTATGGGGCCTAAAGTGATCTCCTACTACGTATTCAACCAATAAGCTACATGCTATATACTATTCTATCTTTCCTCTACTCAGAAATCTCTCCCTTGGGGCGCCTGGATGGCTCAATCGGTTAAGCGTCCAACTTCAGCTCAGGTCATGATCTCACGGTCCATGAGTTTGAGCTCCGCATCAGGCTCTGGGCTGACAGCTGGGAGCCTGGAGCCTGCTTCAGATTCTGTGTCTCCCTCTCTCTCTGCCCCTCCCCTGCTCATGCTCTCTCTCTGTCTCAAAAATAAATAAAAACATTTTAAAAAATTAAAAAAAAAAAAAAGAAATCTCCCCCTTTTCTCCACCTTCTCATCAAATTCTGAGCTTCAAGGCCTCTGAGCTTCTGGAACCAACTTAGCTTTCCAGTCTCAATTCTATCACCTTCCCTGCCATGCCACGTGCCTACCGACCTGACCTAGAAGCCGTTGTTCTCTGAACACTGCTGTTTTTCGGCGGAGGGTGCCCTGGGCCATGAGACCTCTCTGACAGCTCTCCCTACAGAGTTCCAGAGCCCCCATCAAAGCACAGCTCAAACACCTCCTTCACCAGGAAGCCATTCCTGGTCCCATCGTGCAGACACCTCCCCATTCAGAACCCAGGTGGTATCCATTCACCCTCTCCAGAATACCCAGAGCACAGTGCCCCCTTCTCCGCGAGGGCCTCTCCTCTCTCTTCGGCCACCCCCTCTTGGTGCCACTATGGAATGGCCCAGAGTGACTCGCTCATTTCTGTATCCTGTCGCCTAGAACAGTCCCGGCACACAGCTGTCCCTCCACAAACGTTTGCTAGAATAAAGAATGCATGAAGAAACCTACAAGGAAATAAAGGTGCTAGCAGCCATGCAGAGAGGTCAGTCTGCAAAGGCAGAGAGGAGCACCGAGAGGGTCAAGGCCATCCCCAGGGGTCCCTGAGGCCCGGCTGCACTCCCACCCCTCGGCCACGCAGAGATGAGCTGCATGTGGGCTTTAGGACGCACCTGTGTCTACATTCTTTCATGCCCTGCTTCTCTGAGACCAGTGCCTTCAAATGATGCCCAAAGGGTGACAGAGGTTTAACCTGTGGGCGCTACAGCAGAAATTCCAGGAAGGACACCTAGACACCCTGAGATTCCTTCCTGCCCGAAGACGCGGAAGAAGGCGAACTACAGCAGGAACCTTCTTCCTGGCACAAGCCCGAGGCAGTGTGAGAATGTCTCGATCCTGGCCTCGAGCCAAAGCCCTGACTCACTCCTGCTGCAGGTGAGGATCCAGAAGGAAGACCGCCCCCCGGGGTTCCCCTTCTGCAAAGAAAACGATGTTGGTACGTGCCACCCGCCTGAGTTAGGGGCTGCCTCCTGCAGGTGGTCAGAGCGGAATGACTTTCCCAGGCAGCACATTCTTCCCCCCTGCGATTTCTGACAGGCGTTTCAAACCCTTCTTGAGTAAGAGGCTCTGTCAGGCCACCTGCTGCCTGAAATCCAGTCCATAAGCAATGAGAATAACTGGGTCCATGCGTCTAGGACCTGCTACGGCAATCACTTGAGGGAGATTTAGAGAAATCGAAAAACCCAAAGGCACGGTTGCAAAGAGCAACCAGGGGCCTCACGGGGATGGGCTCCTTTCTCCTTTGTTCAACAAAACAAAACAAAACAGCAGCTGCTTTTCCTGGACACAAACACGAGGTGGTACTGGAAGTGAACAATATTTTGAAGATTGGGAATAACAGAGTCTCTGATAGCTTATTTCAGTAAATAATAGCATTTAGACAGTCTTTATTCTTAGGGACCTTATGCTTACCATACCCATCATTCACACCTGGAAGGAAAGAGAAAGAATTACACACACTGTGCTGCCAGGCACATGCCCAAATAAGCAAGTCAGATTCTCCAAATACTAGAAACAGAAAACATAAATGGAGCTGCTCACGCAGTCCCGCCGTGTTTATTTAGAATTTATACTCTGCTTCCATGAATAAAAGGGTGGAAGAGAAAGAAGCTCACCTAATATGGGCCAGGGCCTAGGCAAACTGCCTTCATATGCTTTCTCACTTACTTTGTAAAGCTTGCTTGATGGCCAAGAACCCCAAGGCTCAGAGAATTAAAGTGGGGCCAGACAGAAATGCAGGGAGCTGGGGTTTGACCTCATGTCTGTGTCAACAGGTCTGTGTTCTTTTCCCCTCCACTGTGCTCAGGGTCACAACCATACATATGACACTGAATCGGTTAAGGTGCTCTCCACTGTAGGCAACGTAATACTTGGTGTAACAGGTTGGACCGTTGGCCCCAATTCTTTGCTCCCCACAGCCTGTCCTATGCCTTTGCAGTGCCCTCCCTACTGTGGCTGGAGTACACTTTTCCAACCCATTAAAATGGTTGGGTTTGTCCTCTGACTTGCTTTTCCATGAGAACATGGCCGAGGGTGGGTCCTGGTCCAAGGAGGATGATGACCGGCAAACGGAGCTGAGTGGAACCTAACCCACACGGCCCAGAGTCAAGTCCAGACACACAGTGTAAAACAGAGGTGCTCAGCCAGGCTCACCATAGATCTTCCAGGCTCAGATCCATGAGCACGAGAATAATGACTGTTGTAAGACACTGAGATTTTGAGGCTGCTTGCTAGACAGCACTGTTGTGTTAATATTAACCCATGGAATGGGTTAAAATGGTTTGAATAAATTCACACAGAGAGATGGGCAGAGGTCAGTGGTTCCAGGACTGGTCTGGTGGATCCACGGTGTTAACAAAGACAAATACTCTTTTTCAGTCTACCACTTGGCTGTACCGAGGCTCTCAGCAATGCTTCCGCCCAGGTCAGCCCAATGGCTACAAGAGCTCCATACAGTGTGTCTTCGTAGGACAGCATTGCAAGGAGGAAGAAAAGTGGTGGTTGTTAAGAGACTGAATTGTGCCCTCTTCCTCAAATTTATATGTGGAAGTCATAACCCCAATGTGACTATATTTGAAGATAAGACTTTCAAGGAGGTAATCAAAGTTAAATGAATCTGATAGGGCTAGTGTCCTGATAAGAAGAGGAAGAGACACCATGGCTCACTCTTTCTCTGTGTGCTTCACTCACACAGAGGACAATCCAGGTGAGGACACAGAGAAAGCACTATCTACACGATCTCCCTAGAAACCAACCCCGCTGGTACTCTCATCTGGGGCTTCTAGCATCCTATGGTATTTTGTGATGGCAGCCTCAGCAGACCAAGATGGTGGGGTAAAGTGGGCTTCTTTTATGTTGCTCTTTCATCATTGAGGAAAATCCTTCCCACAAGTCCCTCAGCAGACAGTCCAGGCCCCATCGCCGAGAACTGATCACATGATCACTTTAGACCAATCAGTGGCCAGCAAGAATGGGATTGCTGTCATTGCCTCAACCAATCATGATGAATCAGCTAGGGCCGGGAACACTGCCTCCCTAACAAATCTAGGGTGTATATCCTTCAGAAAGAGCTAGGATATTCTACAGTCACAAATTCCCGTGACTTACCACAAAGGTTTATTTCAAACTCATGTGGCCTTGTCTATCAGGGATTGGCTACAATTCTACTCTAATTTCTTTGCTCTGACACCCAGGGTGTTCCATCATGGAATATGGAATGTGGCTGGAACTGGAATATGGCTGATCTCATGGTTGAGGGAACAGAGACCAGGATAAACCTCACGCTGGTTCGATGGCTTCTGCCCAAAACTGACATGCATGATCTCCCTTCACATTTCATTATCCAGGGCAAATCTCATGCCCAGTCTTGATGGCAATAAGGCAAGAAAGGACAATCTTCCCCTGGGGAAAGGAAACTGATCTTTCTGAACAATAATACAATCCGTAGCATTGCCTTCCTGGTCATAAATAATCCCTTCTCTTCCCACATGCACAACACTCTCATCCTTTCCTCAAAGGAGATAGCCCCCAAAGCCCATCCTATCACTTCCCAGCTCAAAGTGCAGGAGTCTCTGGATCGTGCCTAGTTGTATCTTCCATGAGTTACATATATGGCTCTTTTTCACCGGAAGACCATCTCTCACGTCCCACCCCAAATGTGATACACAATGGTGACTACCTGATGGCAGGAGCAAAATCACTTCAACCAAAATTCCCCCTTGGAGAGGGGAAGAATTGGCTATGTAGATTAACTGATGACCCATAATTATTTTGAAGAGGCATTGAGTAGATATGTCAGGAGCCCTCGCCTCAGGGGCAGAGGATCTTCCTTGATGAGGCCCTGATCTTATATCCTGGGAGTAGCTTCCCCAGTATTGTTCTCCTTGCCAGTGATTCCATCCTCCAGGAGGTCTTCTTTAAAATTATCTTTTTTTTGGCAAAATCTGAAAATAACACTGGAAGATATTCCCTCTTTGGGAACTGAGTCAGTCTCAGTCTGCTTCTGCCCATAAAAAGTTGGGGTCCAAGAGTTGTTTTCTTCTTTCTACCTTCACTGAGATACAACTGACATATAACATTGTATAATTTTCACACGCCCAATGTGTTGATCTGACCACTCATATACTGTAATATTATTGCCACTGTAGTGTTAGCTAACACCTCTATAATGTCATATAACAACTATTTCTTTTTTTTGTGAGGTGAGAAGATTTAAGATCTACCCTTTTAGCAACTTTCAACTACAGCATTGTTATCTACACTCAATTAGATCCCCAGAACTTATTCATCTTCTAACTGAAAGTCTATACTGTAGACTAACATCTCCCCACCTGCACACTTCAGTAATCATCATTGCACTCTCTGCTTCTACAAGTTTGGCTGTTTTTTTTAGATCCCACAGAAGTGATATCAAACTGTATTTGTCTTACTCCGTCTGACCTCTCTCACTGTCTCTGTTGCAGACTGACAACAAAACATATTCTAACTAAATTTGCAAAATGCAGTTATCAAGAAAAAAACTACTAAAAGCAGGAAGACAAAAGAAGTCATTAACTTACAATGGAAAACCCGTAAGTCTAGCAGGGGATTTTTCAACAGAAACTTTGCAAGCCCAGAAGGAAGTGGTATGATATATTCAAAGTGCTGACTGGCAAAAATCTGCAGCCTAGAATACTCTATCCAGCAACGGTGTCATTCAGAATAGGTGAAGAGATAGCGTTTTTCAGATAAACAAAATCTAAAGGAGTTTGTGAACACTAAACCAGCTCTGCAAGAAATATTAAAAGGGACTCTTTAACTGCAAAGGAGAAACCAAAGATGACAGTATAGCAGCAGAAAACACAGAAGTAGTAAAAATGAGCATTTCTGTAAAAAAAAAAAAGTCATTCAAACAACTCACAAAAAAGAATATAAAATATAATAACATGTACCTAAACTGTGAGGAGGGGAGGAGAAAAGAATGGGTTCAAACTTAAACAACCATCAACTTGATATAGACTGCTATATGCAGAAGAAGTCATATACAAACCTAGTGGTAACCATACATCAAAAACCACTAACAGATATGCAAAGAATAAAGAGAAAGAAATCCAAATATATCACTAAAGGAAATCAGCAAACCATGATGGAGAGAAAGATAGGAAATGACCAGAGAAAATTTTCAGAAACAACCACAACACAAGTAATAAAATGGCAGGAAGTACATAACTATCAATAATTACTCTGAATGTAAATGGGCTATATGCTCCAATCAAAAGGCCTAGGGTGGAAGAATTAATAAAATAGAACAACACCCATCTCTATGCTGCTTATAAGAGACGCATTTCAAACCTAAAGACACCTGCAGATTGAAAATTAGAGGATGGTGAAACATCTATCATGCACATGGATGCCAAAAGAAAGTTTGAGTAGCAATATTTATATTGGACAAAATAGACTTTAAAACAAAGATTATAGTAACAAGAGTCAAAGAAGGACACTATATAATAATAAAGGAGACAATCCAACAAGATCTAACTATTGTAAATATTTATGCACCCAACATAGAGGTACCTAAATACATAAAACAGTTAATAACAAATATAAAGGAACTAATTGATAATGATGCAATAATAGTAGGGGACTTTAACACCTCACTTATATAAAAAAAAATAATCTAGGGGCGCCTGGGTGGCGCAGTCGGTTAAGCGTCCGACTTCAGCCAGGTCACGATCTCACAGTCCGTGAGTTCGAGCCCCGCGTCAGGCTCTGGGCTGATGGCTCAGAGCCTGGAGCCTGTTTCCGATTCTGTGTCTCCCTCTCTCTCTGCCCCTCCCCCGTTCATGCTCTGTCTCTCTCTGTCCCAAAAATAAATAAACGTTGAAAAAAAAAATTCAAAAAAAATAATCTAAACAGAATATCAACAAAGAAACATTGGCTTTGAATGACATGCTGGACTAGATGGATTTAGCAAATATATTCGGAGCGTTCCATCCTAAGACAATAAAATACACATTCCTTTCAAGTACACATGAAACTTCCTCCAGAATAGATCACATATTAGTTCACAAAACAAACATCAATGAATTTAAGAGGATCAAAATCATACCATGCATATTTTCTGGCCACAAAACTATGAAACTAGAAGTCAACCACAAGAACAAATGTGGAAAGGCCACAAATACATGGAGGTTAAACAACATGCTATTAAACAATGAATGGGTCAACCAGCAAATCAAACAAGAAATAAAAAAGGTATGTAGAAACAAATGACAATGAAAACACAATGGTCCAAACCCTCTGGGATGCAGCAAAAGCAGTTCCAAGAGAGAATTATACAGCAATACAGGCCTACCTTAAGAAGCAAGAAAAAATCTCTGGGTTGCCAAGTGGCTCAGTCAGTTAAACAACTGACTCTAGGTTTTGGCTCAGGTTGTGATCTCACAGTTCATGGGATCGGGCACTGTGTCCAGCTCCCTGCTAATAGTGTGGAGCCTGCTTGGGATTCTCTCTCTCCCTCTCTCTTTGCCCCTCCCCTGCTCATGTGCTCTCCCCCTCTACCTCAAAATAAATAAACTTTTTTTAAAAAATGGAGAAAAATATCAAATAAACAACATAACCTTATACCTAAAGGTGCTAGAAAAAGAACAACAAAACCTAAGACCAATATAAGGAAAGACATAATAAAGATTAGAGCACAAATAAATGATATAGAAACTAAACAAACAAACAGAACACATCGATGAAACCAGGAGCTAGTTCTTTGAAAAAACTCAGTAAAATTGATAAACATCTAGCCAGACTTATCAAGAAAAAAAGAAAGGATTGAAGCAAATAAAATCACAAATGAGAGAGGAAAAATAACAACAAATACCACAGCAATATAAATATTTGTAAGAGAATAATATGAAAAAATATATGCCAACAAATTGTACAATCTACAAGAAATGGATACATTCCTAGAAATATGTAAACTACTGAAAATGAAATAGGAAGGAATAGAAAATTTAAATAGACTGGGGTGCCTGGGTGGCTCACTCACTTAAGGGTCCAACTTCGGCTTAGGTCATGATCTTGTGGCTTGTGAGTTCAAGTCCTGAATCAGGCTCTGTGCTGACAGCTCAGAGCCTGGAGTCTGTTCGGATTCTGTGTCTCCCTCTCTCTCTCTCTCTCTCTGCCTCTCCCCCACTTGCACTCTGTCTTTCTCTCTCTCTCTCAAAAATAAATAAAAATTGAAAAAATTGACAAAAGGAAATTTGAACAGACCAATAACCAGCAAAGAAATTGAGTCAGTAATCAAAAAACTCCCAGCAAACTGAAGTCAAGGACCAGATGGCTTCACAGGTAAATTGTACCAAACATTTAAAAACTAGTTAATACCTATTTTTCTCAAACTATTCCTAAAAACAGAAAAGGAAGAAAAACTTCCAAATTCATTCTATGAGGCCATCATTACCTTGATACAAAAAGATAAATACACCACTAAAAAAGAAAACTACAGGCCAATATCCCTGATGAATAAAGATGCAAAAGTTCTCAACAAAATACTAGCAAACTGAATTCCACAATACATCAAAAAAAAAAAATCATTCATCACAATCAACTGGGATTTATTCTTGGGTTGAAAGGGTGGTTTAATACTTGTCAATCAATGAATGTGATATATCACATTAATAGGATAAAGGATAAGAACCATATGACCATTACAATAGATGCAGAAAAAGCATTTGACCAAGAAAGCATTTGACCCAAGAAAACAGGTTTACAGGGAATATACTTTAACATAATAAAGGCCATCTATGAAAAACCCACAGCAAACATCATCCCTAATGGGGAAAACCTGAGAACTTTTCCCCTAAGGTCAGGACAAGGCATCAATGCCCACTCTCACCACTTTCATTCAATACAGTACTAGAAGTGCTAGCCATAGCAATCAGACAACAAAAAGAAATAAAAGGAATCCAAATTGGTAGGGAGGAAGTAAAACATTCACTATTTGCAGATGACATACATGACCTACCTGGAGAAAACTTGAAAGACTCCACCAAAAAAACTGCTAAACTGACAAATGAATTTAGTAAAGTTGCAGGATACAAAATCAATGTGCAGAGTTCTGCTGCATTTCTATATACTGACAATGAAGCAGCAGAAAGAGAACTTTAGAAAACAATTCCAAGGGTGCCTGGGTGGCTCAGTCGGTTGAGCGTCCGACTTTGGCTCAGGTCATGATCTCATGGTCTGTGAGTTCGAGTGCCGCATCGGGCTCTGTGCTGACAGCTTGGAGCCTGGAGCTCACTTCAGATTCTGTGTCTCCCTCTCTCTCTGCCCCTCCCCAGCTCATGCTCTACCTCTCTCTGTCTCAAAAATAAATAAAAACAGGGGCGCCTGGGTGGCACAGTCGGTTAAGCGTCCGACTTCAGCCAGGTCGTGATCTCGTGGTCCGTGAGTTCGAGCCCCGCGTCGGGCTCTGGGCTGATGGCTCAGAGCCTGGAGCCTGTTTCCGATTCTGTGTCTCCCTCTCTCTCTGCCCCTCGCCCGTTCATGCTCTGTCTCTCTCTGTCCCAAAAATAAATAAACGTTGAAAAAAATAAATAAATAAATAAATAAAAACATTAAAAATTAAAAAAAAAGAAAACAATTCCATTTACAATTGTACCCAAAACCATAGATACCTAGGAATGACTGTAACCAAAGAGGTGAAAGACCTGTATTCTGAAAACTATAAAACGCTGATGAAAGAAATTTAGGATGACACAAAGAAACAGAAAGACTCATGGATTGGAAGAACAAATATTGTTAAAACGTCCATCCTACCCAAAGCAATCTACACATTTAAAGCAATCTCTATCAAGATACTACCACCATTTCTCACAGAACTAGAACAAATGATCCTAAAATTAGTATGGAACCATAAAAGACCTTGAATAGCCAAAGCAACCCTGAAAAAGAAAAGCAAAGCTGGGGGCATCACAATTCCAGACCTCAAGTTAGATGACAAAGTGGTAGTAATCAAAATAGTACGGTATTGGCTCAAAAACAGACACAGAGATCAATGGAACAGGATTAAAAAACCCAGAAATAAAGCCACCATTTTATGGTCAATTAATCTTCAACAAAGCAGGAAAGAATATCCAATGGGAAAAAGACAGTCTCTTTAACCAATGGTGTTGGGGAAACTAACAGAAGAATGAAACTGGACCACTACCTGACACCATACACAAAAATGAATTCAAAATGGATTAAAGACCTAAATGTGAGACCTGAAACCCTAAAAATCCTACAAGAGAACACAGGCAGTAACTTCTTTGACATCAGACACATCAACTTGTTTTCTAGGTATGCGTCCCGAGTTAAGGGAAACAAACGCAAAAATAAACTATCAGGACTACAGCACGATAAGAAGCTTCTGCACCGCAAAGGAAGCAATCAACAAAACTAAAAGGCAACCCACAGAATGGGGGAAGGGATTTGCATATGACATTCAATAAAGGTCTAATATCCACAACACATGAAAAACTTGTAAAACTGAACACCCAATGAAACCAAATAACCCAATGAAAAACTGAGCAGAAGCCATGAACCCACATTTCTCCAAGAAGACATCCAGATGGCCAACAAGACACAAGAAAAGACGCTCAACATCACTCATCATCACGCAAATTGAAATCAACACTACAGTGAGGTATCACCGCACACCTGTCAGAATGGCTACAATCAACAACACAAGAAACAACAAGTGTTGGTGAGGATGTGGAGAAAAGGGATCCCTTGTACACTGCTGGTGGGAATGCAAACTGGTACAGCCACTGGGGAAAACAGTGTGGAGGTTTCTCAAAAAGTTAAAAATAGAACTACCTTAAGATCCAGAAACCACACTACTGAGTATTTACCCAAAAGAATACAAGAACACACATTCAAAAGGATTCATGTACCCCTATGCTTAGAGCAGCATTACTTACAATAGCCAAGGTATGGAAGTGTCCATCAAGTGTCCATCAAGTGAGGAACTGATAAAGAAGGTGTGTGTGTGTGTGTGTGTGTGTGTGTGTGTGTATACAAACACACATATGCCGTGGAATATTATTCAGCCATAAAAAGACTGAAATCTTGCTATTTGCAATGACGTGCATGGAGCTAGAGAATACGATGCTTAGTGAAACAAGTCAGACACAAATACCATATGACTTCACTCATACGTAGAATTTAAGAAACAAAACAAGCGAAGGAAAAAAAATGAGAGAGTCAAAGCAAGAAACAGACTTTTTATTACAGAGCACAATGGTAGTTACCAGAGGGAAGGGGGTGGGAGGATGGGTTACACTGGAGATGGAAATTAAGGAGGGCACTTGTGATGAGCACAGGGTGATGGATGAAACTGCCGAATCACTATATTGTACACCTGAAACTAATGTAATGCTGTATGTTAGCTACCTGGAATGAAAAAAATAAACATAAAAATAGTATAAAAACAAGATGCATCCCTCTTGCTGCGAGTGGTGGATTTATTTCTCATGGCCGAATAAGATTCCATCGCATAGGTATATCATTAATCTTCTTTGTCCATTAACCCACTGAGGGACAGTTAGGGTTGTTCCCACATCATGCTACTGTGAACAACGTATGGGAGTACAGACCTCTTTGAAATTCTCTTTTCGTGTCCTTTAGATACATACCCAGGAGTGGAATTACTGGACCGTATGGTACTTCTTTTTCAAAATTGTTGAGGAACCTCTGTACTATCTTCCATGGTGCCTGCCCAGATTTACGTTCCTGCCAGTAGTGCGCTAGGGGGCCCATTTCTCTGCATCCTTACCGAAACTTGTCATCTCTTGTCTTTTTCATGATAGCCTTTTTAAGAGGTTCGAGGTAGTATTTCATTGCGGTTTTGAGCGGCATTTCCCTGATTATTAGTGATAGCTAGGATCTTAATCATGTACCTCTTGGTTATCTGTTTGTCTTATCCGGAAAATGTCTATTCAGATCATCTGCCCATTTTTTAAAAAATCAGACGGCGTGGTATTTATTATGGAGTTGTAGGAGTTATTTACATATTTTGGATATTAGCCCCTTCTCAGAAATATGGTTTGCAGAAATTTTCTACCATTCTGCAAGCTCCCTTTTCATTTTGTTAATAGTTTCTTTTGCTGTGCAGAAGTTCTTTAGTTTGATGTGGTTTATGCAGTTTGATGTTTGTGTTTTGTTTTGTTTTTTTGCCATTGTCACTTCTTTTTTTTTTTAATGTTTATTTACTTGAGAGAGAGAGACAGAGAGAGAGAGAGAGAGAGAGAGAGAGAGAGAGACCGACAGAGCACGAGCAGGGGAGAGGCAGAGAGAGAGGGAGACACAGAATCTGGAGCAGGTTCCAGGCTCTGAGCTGTCAGCACAGAGCCTGACGTGGGGCTCGAACTCACTGCGAGATCATGACCTGAGCTGAAGTCGGATGCTTAACCGACTGAGCCACCCAGGCGCCCCAACCACTGTCACTTTCGATTTTGATGTCACAGCCAAAGCATTGTTGCCCAGGCCAATGCCAAGGAGCTTTTTGCTTATGTTTTATTTTAGGAGTTTTATAGTTTCAGGCATTATATTTAAGTCTTTAATCCATTTGGAGTTAATTTTTGTGAGTGCTCTAAGATAGGGATCTAATTTCTTTTCTGTGCATGTGGATGTCCAGTCTGCCCAGCACTATTTACTGAAGAGGCTGTCTTTTTCCAAGTATTCTTGGCTTTCTTGTCAAATATTAAAAGACTGTCTATGTGGGGGGTCATTTATGGGCTCTTGACACTGTTTCATTGATCTATGTGTCTATATTTATGCTGGTACCATGGTGTTTTGATCAAATACAGATTCGTGGTATAGTCTGAAGTCAGGAGGTATGATACCACCAGTTTCCCGGGCTTGCTTTATCTATCCAGGTTTTTTGTGGCTCCAAACAAATGTTAGGATTTTTTTTTTCTATTTCTGGGGAAATGACATTGGAATTTTGATAAGGATTGCACTGAACGCAACTCAATGTACAAATGGCTTTAGGTATATGAATATTTTAACTGTATTCATTCTTCTCACCCAGAAACATGGAATATCTTTCCATTTGTTTGTGTCTCCTTCCATTTCATCAAGGTCTTGCATTTTTCCGAGTACAGATCTTTTACCTTGGTTAAATTCATTCCTAAGTACTTTACTGTTTTTGATGATACTATGAATGGGATTGTTTTTAGTTCTTTTTCAGATGTTCCACTGTTAGAGTATAGACATGCAACTGGTTTTTCTCTACGTTGGTTTTATATCCTGCAACTTTACCAAATCCATTTATCAGTTCCAACAGTTTTCAGGCGACTCTTCAGCATTCTGTATATATGAGATTTTGCATACATAAGTGAGTCCCTTGCAGGCAGCATAGAGTTGGGTCTTTTTTTTTTAATTTTTTTTTTACATTTATTCATTTTTGAGAGACAGAGAGAGACACAGCACAAGCGGGGGAGGGCAGAGAGAGAGAGAGGGAGACACAGAATCTGAAGCAGGCTCCATGCTCCAAGCTATCAGCACTGAGCCTGACGCGGGGCTCAAACTCACAAACTGCAAGATCATGACCTGAGCCTAAGTTGGATACCTAACCAACTGAGCTACCCAGGCGCCCCTAGAGTTGGGTCTTTCATTTATTTTTTTAAATCCATCCAGCCACTCTGTGGCTTCTGATTAGATAATCCAATCCATTTGCACTTAGAATTATCATTAATAATGTAGGGTTATTACTGCCATTTTATTGTCTTCTGGCTGTTCGTGGTTCCTTAGTTCCTTTTTGACTCTCTTGCTGCCTCTCCCCTTTCCAAACCAATGTTACAATCAGACCGATCCTTGTGGCTCTTAATAAGATTGCAAGATGCCTTTCAGTAACAACTATCACGTAACTTTGAAAAATAAAGGTTTATTACTCACAAGACCTAGAAATTACATCGCCTACCTGGGCCTACACAGGCAGAGGGCGAGCTCACAGGCCAGGGGTTCTGCTTTTACTGGGGTGCAGAAGCATGGGGAGAAAAAACACAAGGGTCCCAAATGGTTGTTGAAATCAACTGAGATCTCTGAAACAAAGAAGCTTCAGTTGGGGAAGGCAGCCAGACTCTTTATCTAGTTGAGGATCTGGCAAGGTGTTTACTCCAGATAGCCTTGGTTGAAGTGGATGCCTCCTTGAAATGAGTGACTTCGCAATCAAAACTTGAGCCAGGCAGGCACTTGAATTACATAAAAGAAAAACAAAAAAACTATCAGGGCTTACACGACATATCTACACCTGTGACCATGATGCAGCCTGACGATCCTTGTGAGTTACTGCCACAGGGGCCCATGACTCAGAGGGCTGCACAGTTCTTGAGCACTTTTGCTTATGCACAGCCCTGAAGACCAGGCACTCTCCCATACTCCCACACTCTGGGACCCTTGGCCTCTGAGGGTGGCCTTGGAGGCCAGATGTGATTGGAGGCAGATGGGTAGATGCAGTGCATTTGTCTTATGAATAATAATGACACAGAATTGCCAAGGCCACATCAGGGAAGCATTGAGAAAGGGGAAAATCAAGGCATGCACACGCACATCCATTTTACTGGTCACCTTTCCAGGGATAAACGGACTGAACCTCAGCTCACCGTGGGCTCTCTCATGTACTGACCCAAAGGCTGTGTTCCAAATTTTGCCCACAAAGCTCCATCCATCTTTTTTTTTTTTTTTTTTGGCTTCTCCACCAACTTTCATGTATTTATAGTGAGGCTAATCTTACGTATGTATTCTGTGGGGTTCCCCCCCGCCCCAGCAAAGCACTTGAATGTCCATGTAACGTGACATATAACTTTGCATGGTATCGATGTGATAGGCAGATAATCCTGATGTCGGTGAATTTTCCCAAGCTCTGTCCTGTTCACTTTTCCTTCTCTCCCATTTGTTTGGCTTCTATTTCAGTTACAAGCAGATAAATGAGCTTGTTTGGCCATCTGCGTGTGTTTCCTGCCAAATGCTTCTTCAGAAGTTCAGGCTTCAGCTGCTGTGGTTTGGAGTGTCCGTGTGGGGAGACGACAGCTGCCTGGGAGCTTGACTCTGCACTTCTCCGGGGTCTGGAACTGCAGAAGTGAGACGGTAGATGGAAGAACTGAGACTGAGTGCGTCACGGGCGGCAGTCATGCATGGATGATGTTTTGGGTCTCGGATGCTTTCAGCCTCGGCTGGATTCTCACCTCCCGGGCAGTGAGACACGTCAGAGCTCAGGTACTCACTCACCCATCCATCCTTCGCCCACTATGGGGCTGAAATAATGTTCACAACTCACACACCACGAAAACGCAATTGCTCAAAGGGCTGGGCTCTTCTGGAAAAGGCCTCCTGTCTGTTTTCTTGCTCAGACAGTCCAGGACGTAGCCCCTGACCTTGCTTTTCTGTCTCCTCCAGAACAAGGGAGCAAGAGTAAAAAAACACACAAACAACAAGAACATCCCAGGCAAACCTGAGGCAGATCTGAATCTGGGCCGAGATCCCGTTTCTCAAGTTTTCAAGAGCGCAGTGGCAGATCTGGAAGACAGGAGCTTCCTCTAACGCTCCTGGGTGAAGTGGGGCAAGTAGCCACTGGCACAGATACCTTCTGAAGAGCTGTACGCTGAATCCAGACATTCGCATGGAAGTTACGTGTGGCATGGCAGTCCCATCTCTTCCAGTCGAAAGCAGTGTGGGGGATGTAGGCATTCTCCTCTCCATGGGGCAGAACAGCTCTCCAGCCTCTACTTTAGGCTTCTTGAATCTGGGGCAGAAAATGCACTTGGCCAATTTTAAGTCTATCTGGATATGGCCACAACAAAAATCAAATGCTCTGCCTACAGTTAAATGATGCGCAATGATGAAAAATGTCTGTTCCTTTTTTTTTTAATGTTTATTTTTTGAGCAAGAGCACGGGTGGGGGAGGGACAGAGAAGGGGGACACAGGATCTGCGCTGACAGCAGGGAGCCCGATGTGGGGCTCGAACCCGTGAACCATGAGATCATGACCTGAGCCGAAGTCGGACACGCAACCGACTGAGCCACCCAGGCACCTCAAGAATCTCTGAACTTACCTCCCGGCCGTTATTTGACCTTCGGGACTTCCAGCACACTTTCTGCCCTAATGCTGTAGAAAGAGAATGTGCCGTGACTTGTTGGCTAACTTTTAGCAGCCGTTATACCTGAGAATTCTTGAACACAAAAAGACCCGTAAGAGCACTAGACAGCTCTTCCTGGGCTCAGGAGAACAACTAACATTTATCGAGCACTTCCTGTGTGCCAGGAACCCTTCTATGCATGCATGTTCTTATTTAATCCTCATAAAAACCCATATAAACTCCGAGTCACTCTGCTATGAATGTGTTTGCTAACCTTTCCCAATTCACTTGACCCTGCAGGGGACTAACTACACAGGTTGTAGGTGGGAGAGTGGCACGACAATGACGTCAGCCAAGTGGAGGTTCTATTGTTACCGCTACCTTATTCCAATTCTCGGATGTGTCTAGGCCAAGAATGTGATGCCGTGTTTCTTTTATACATGCAACCACAGTAAGTACTCATTGAAAAAGAGTATTTTACTGAGAAAGAGGGGCTCTCTGCCCACACGGAGCTCCCAAGATAAGAAGGAAAGTGGACACAGCTACTTAACGAATGACCCACCGCAGTGCGTACCGGAAGGCACAGAGGCCGAGACCTGCTCGGTGGCTCAGGGATGCCTTCTGGGAGACCTGCGGGATGACAAGGAGTTAGCTAATTCAGGACGGAAAGCCTAGGCAGAAAAAGCGTTCCCAGCAGAGGGAAAGGCATGGGTGGAGACCAGCTGGTGGGAAGGAGCCGGTGCTCCAAAGGGCTGGATGAGGACCCGAGTGGTTGGATGCAGCGGGTGGGGTGAGGAGGGATGAGAGGGGAGCCTGATGAGCAGGCCGCCACCAAAGAAGGGCCCCAGCCAACACTCAGAGGGTATGCAACAAACAGCATGAATAACAAAGCGGCTGAGCTGGGATCCCTGCCCTGCCCTGCCCCAGCTCTTTCTGGCAGAAGTTACATGCTCTGTAGAAAGAAACACATCCATGATCCAACTTCTGCATGAGGCACCGATGTCTGGTGTCACGGGGAGACCATGTTGGAGTTTACCGGCCTAAGACACGAGGAGTCCCTCCCTCCCCCTCTTCCCTCGTCTCCCTCCCACAGAACAGAAATGTGCATATGTGTCCACACTCTTATAATCTATTTATTTCCAAGTCCGATAGCCAAGTTGTGCCAGGGCTGTTTAGATTTTCTGTAACAACAAACAGACTTAGGGAAGATTCTGCACGTTTCCCTGGAAAATACACAGAGGAACTGACATTATAAAGAAGGCCTTATAAAGAAGAATATTTACCAAACATTTCTGACTATCTGTCTACAAGCCAACACCAGCTTCCTTGAGTACTTCCTTCCACTTCTTACAGCGGGACGCACACACACACAAAATCCAGCTTGAGGAACAATACATAGATGTTGCAAGGGTGATACGTGTACATATATGTAATTAACATCCGTCTGACATCCATCCATCGGAGATACTGCAGGACAGGCTGAGCAACTGTTTCTTGGGAATGCTGGAGAAAGAATTCAAGTATCTGAGACGGTCTGGTTCTTTGCACAAAGGTCTTATTCAGAATGTTGACCCAACGTGTTGGGAAAGCAAGGGTGTGATGGTGATGATGATGCCAGTCGCCTGTCTTCGTTCCATTTCTTTCTCTTCTTTGGAGGATTATTTAGCTGTCATGTTTTACGAACAGCACAAGACCCAACTTACATCTACTTGATTAGGAACTAAGGCTCACGCCCTTATCCTTCAGAATACGTTGGATGTCAACGTCCTACCACTGCTGCGTATTATAGAAAGCAATTGCGATTTCAAGTTCACTGATAACGCCAAGCACTTCCTTGGACCGTGAACAGAATTATATGAGGCTCTGTGCCTGAGTCAGTATTTCTAACCCAGGCCTGTGACGACAAACTCACATCAACTCGAAGGCGCAGAGTATTTCCATTATTCCATTCTGCAATCTTTGATCCTCCCCCTCAGCTCCTTCAGCTGAACATCAGCTTCGTTCCACGCACCATGCAGGGTGCCTCCCAACCTGGCGATGAGACCGATTTGCGGACGTAGGCGTGCTGGAAAAAAGTGCTACTCTGGGCCCTCATCATATTGTTCTTTGAATCAAGGTGCAGTGGGTGCACCTTGGTAAAACCTGCTTCAAAAAGTGATTGAGTCGTTTTGTTTTGTTTTGGTTTGTTTGGCATCTTAAAGTTTGTCTCAAGAAGAGTCAAACCCTTATCACCCAAAGTATTAAACCTGCTCTTTGTTGCTTCGGAGAAACCACTGCCAAGTGGATTCAGTGGTAGCCTGCCAACAAACAGAGTCAGACCTCGATCACTGTGTGCACAGTACGTCTTCTGCCTTCTCTGGCAACCACCCCCACCTCCACCGCTACTCTATAATATCACCCTTACCACCACCATCTCTGCTTGGCAAGTGCCCTGAGTATGTAGGCATTGACTAGTCTCTTCATCTCTTTTCTAAATTCTCATTTCCACAAAGCCCGTGTTTTCTACAGTGGCCCACATTTGTAAGTCATCTTATTATCCACCAGCCAGACAAACCCAAGCCCTGGGAGTCACCCTGGACTCCTTCTCTCTCACCTCTTCCACCTCAAATCCATTACCAAGTCCATTCCACCTCCTCCTCTCCATGTCCACAGCCACAGACCGAGGCTAGGTTCCCGGACTTACCTGCAAAAACTAGGGAGCCTACCGGTGGTAAGCAGCAACTATGCATTGCCAAGGAAGGTGGGGGCTTTGGGCCCCAGTCTCAGCCCTGCTACAGTTCTATCTCACAACTTCTCCGAGCACTCTAGATGGTTCCTCTATAAATGAGCCAGTGATACCCAGGGCTCCTGGCTTTTTTAGGATTAGACATTAGGGAATATTATAT
Source organism: Puma concolor (assembly GCF_028749965.1). Classification (NCBI taxonomy): domain Eukaryota; kingdom Metazoa; phylum Chordata; class Mammalia; order Carnivora; family Felidae; genus Puma; species Puma concolor. Next base: position 14,514,985 of record NC_141677.1, read on the forward strand.
ACAAAGTTCTTTGTACCAGGCAGGTGCTCAACAAACAGAAAATGCTGTTTCCATCTCTGTACAAATAGCTTTGTGAACTACTTTGTACCTGGACTCCCGTGTCCACACTGGCTCACCACCTTCAGATCCATCTACCATGCCACCGCGAGAAGGCCCCTGGGAAAGGGCAGAATCGGCTCATCTTCACATCTCGATGATGCCTGGATTTCTAGGCTCAGGAGCCAGTGTCCCCCACCCACCCTACTTCCCACCACTGCCACGGGGCCCTTTATTCCAGCCATAAAGCAATTTGTAGCTCCTCAGATGTCCCACAGACACAGCTCTTCACGTCCTGACCATGGAGAGATTCAAACCCATCAAAACAGGGATGGAGCTACCCCCTCTATAATTCCACAGGACAAACCGCCTGCTGGCGGGTCCACTTAAAGTTACAGATCACTAAGTTCAAGGGGGCCCTTGGTGCCATCCCACAGTCTTCCTGTAGTTTCCTACGCCTGGACGACTCACTCTGGGGTAATTTCAGGTCCAACAGTAAAAGTTAATGGAAAACCGTGACAGCTAAATAAAAATGGCAGGACCACTAAGAATTCAGACTTTTCAGCAATGTGGTTTTGAGATACCCCATCAGATAAAGCACCCCAACCAGCCAGCTACCTCGTAAAGCATGATGAGACATAGAAGTTACATTATCAATCGTGGCCGTGTGACCAGCTACAGAAATGAGAGCTGTAGCACGTAAGGAGGTATGTTTTCTTCCCTATTATGTATACATATGGAGATACGTACGTGTGTATATGTACAGATGTGTATATACATGTGGGCAGAGAGAGCGAAAGAACCACTGCTCTCTCTTACCATTAACAAAGATTTTTAAGTTTATTTATTTTAAGAGGCAGGGGGCAGAGAAGGAGAAGAGAGAGAATCTCAAGCAGGCTCCGCACTGTCAGCACGGAGCCCTGCCTGGGGCTCGATCCCACAAACTGGGAGATCGTGACCCGAGCCGAAACCAAGAGCCGGACGCTCAACGGACTGAGCCACGCAGGCGCCCCTCCCTCTTACCATTTGAAGCTGTCACTTGCCGTTCCCGCCCCCTCTGGGGAAAAATCTACCTCTGCAATTGCCACGGAGCCTCCACCGAGCCTCCTCAGTGCTTCGTCACCACCTCCCCCTTTCCGTACTGCCATGAAGTTCAGGAACTGCTGAGACAGAGACGGGTTCCGACACCAGAGGGCCTCAGACCAACTCACAGTTGCCCTCAGGGTTGGGTAGCACGGGGCCCCAGAAATCAACCGTCAATTACACTCTGTTTCTATGGAAACCTCTCACTAACACAAGCAGGCATCAACTGGGAACCGCCCGCGGCACCCACGATGGCCTCTGATAACAGTGCATCTCTCCTCCGATGCAGGGCTGGCTTAAGAAATTGCCACGAGCACGCGGCGCTTTTTGCTATCTGAAGCCCAGCTGCAAATTACTCACTGCATGAAGCGTGAAGTTAGAGGATTTAAAAGGCAAATCAATTTCCTCCCGGTTCCAGTTGGATTCTGAGGTTGAATATCATTTATCTGGCCTCTCTCCAGAAACAGAGGCAGAGGAGGAACCCGCACACACGCCTTCATCTGTCTTCGGGATAATAGGTTTCAAAGACTTCTCTCTAAATTGAAGTCGCCGCCAGAAGCAGATAGAAGCAAGCTCTGGGCAATCACTCAGCTCCCCCAGAGGTGAAGGCACGTTTGTGCTGGAGGAAACCAGACCCAGGAGACCCTCGCCTGACCAGTCCCCCGCCCAACCCCCAGGAGCCGGGTCTGACACCGCAGGCCATGCGTGCAAGAAACTCCGCTGCCCAGCTGCCTGGGTGGTCCGCCGCCTGGACAGCCCTGGGGAAGAGCAGGCCCCGGCCTTGACCAACATGTGTGCATCTGGCAAAAACGTCCCGCAGCTGCAGGCCGCCCTCCCACAGTGTTCCAGCTTTTCTTGCCCTTGCCGGTTTATTCTGATCATCTCGTCACCATGTACGCAGGGGAAATGGCAAAACGGAGGCCCACTTGGCTTCGTTCCTGCCCGGAGCACATTTAAGAAGCTGCTATTTTCTTTCCTGCTCAGCCGGACGGATTCTCCCGTCTGAGGTGCGCAGAAGGGGTGCTGGCCGGGCGAGCAGCCCGAGACCTCCTCCTGGGCCCCCTTTCAGGGACACGCCCCACAAAGGAGCCGGCATTCCAGCTCTGTTTCCTGCATTTCCAGGGGGACCTCCCGCAGTCGTAAGGGAGGAACTGTACAACGGAAAGCTTGATCTTTGCCCATGAAGGGACTAAGAGATAAGCACAGAGAAACACTGGGCAACCCCAGGCTTGGGCGATGGCGCCTGAGAGCTGGTGGGAGATGCAGAACGAGGTTACGGTGATTGCTGCTGACGTCCTGTAGCACTTTTCCGCTAGGGTCGTGTACGTACGTCATCTCAACAGATCGGGGTGGGAATAAGGAAGGTTATCGTGGAGCAGATGAGCTCAAAACTGGGTCAAATAAAGCCTCTCGGTCTGAAATATGCGTTCTGGCAAAGGGATGGTGTTGGGAGGCCTGCCGGGAAGAATTACACACGAACGTATCACAACTGTCTCTCACATTCCCGAGCTGGGCTTTATACTTCACAGGGGCTGATACAGACATGATCTCATGCTAACCTCACATGAAAGCCTGAGAACCTTTTCACAAATTGGGCAACTGGGGCCCAGAGATGGTCAATGAAGTTTCCTACGATCCAGACATTCTACGTGGCAGGGTCAGGCCAAGACCCCCGAGTTTATCCACAGGGAAGCAAACTCAGTGCCTGTAGGGATTAGCCCCGGAGCACAAATGGATGAAGCCAAGTCCACAGTAGAGCAGGGAGCCCCCTGGACAGCACAGATGCTTCCTCAGTGACGCTCACTTTTTTTTTTTTTTTAAGTTTTGTTTATCTAAGCAATCTCTACACCTAACGCGGGGCTCAAACTCACAATCCTGAGATCAAGAGTTAGTAGCGTGCTCTTTTGACTGAGCCAGGCATGCTCCCCCTAATGCTCACTTGTACCTGTAGCACTTTGCATCCCAAGAAAACAGGTCTGGAACCTACGCGCCAGGGCCAGTCTTCCCAGTACCGTGCGGATCCCGACATCACGTTCTGTAACAACACAGTCCCCTCACGTGTTCAGAGATAGCAAGAAAGCCTGGGGGCAGGTGGGTGGCTTCCCTCAACTGCACAACAGTCTGGGTCTAAGAGCTCCAGAGGAGGCATAAGAGAGAAGGAGAGAAGGTGGAACAAGAATAACGTTCAACCCTCTCTCAATACCTTACTCCGCTGTTTCTATGAAATCCTACTGACGCTTCGGCACAGTAGCTTGCAGATAAAGCAAGACGGAGATAGGCTGACAGAAGGGAAATCCTGTGACCCAAGAGCACGTGGCTGGAGCTTAAATCTCAAGGGGGAGCTCCCCTCTGGGTGCGCCCCATCCTCTCACAGGGAGCACCCAGCTCTCTTTCCGCCAGGCGTGGCTTTTTTAGAAACTGAAGGGCTGAGCCCCTCATGTGTGGTACTACCGGGGTATCATGCTGGGCACCAATGGGAGGGGAGCCCTGCTTCTCATAATTGTAGGAAGCCCAGGAAAGCTTCGTCCTGGGGCAAGGTCAGCACAGGTAGCCTAGGGGATGAAACGGGCACTGACAGTGCTCAGGAAAATCAGTGTGTCAATTTCAGGCAGGGTCAACTGAATATGGCCCCAGCGTCCCATCGGACGCTCATGTGACAGGTTAAGATAGATATGGAGAGACATGGAAATTTAAGGCAGATTAAGTGAAAAAAAGCAAGTTATCAAATAATACAGAAGGAAAGAAGGAAGGATCCCACGTAGATACACACACCCCTGCCCCACAAGGTTTCCGCGTATGTCTGGATGTACATTACGGGGTGCAAATGTATACAGAAAGGTCTGAAAGATCACAATCCCTATTCGTCACAGTGGCTGCTTCTGAGGGAGAGTGGTTCAGTTGGTAAGAACGCACGAAGGGAACTTTCGCTTTTTATTCCATCGATTTTTGTAGAGGGTGAGACTTTCACGATGCAAACATATACGTGCGTTACTCATATAATTAAAAAGCCAGGCAAACGAACAAAGAAACCAAACTCATTACTTCACATTAAACTTGCCAGTGCCCAAATAATCCGTGGTGTGTCAGGACCCTTGGAAGACAGATCTCTTCTTGCCTCGCTGTGCTACTGCTGTATGCATCTTTTCCCCCCGTTCTGTTTTCTTTCAAAAAATTTTAACGTTTATTGATTTTGAGAGACAAAGAATGTCAGAGGGGCAGAGAGAGAATTCTAAGCAGGCTCTGTGCTGTCAGCACAGAGCCCGACGTGGGGTTCGAACCCACAAACCGTGGGATCATGACCTGCGCCAAAACCAAGAGTAGGATGCCCAATCAACTGAGCCACCCAGGCGTCCCATCTTTCCCCCCGGTTCTAAAGCAAAAGCTTATCTACCTGCCTGCTTCTTTGCTCCAACTACGAGGGCTTTGCGGGCTGGACACAAGTCTCATTCAAAACTTTACCTCTAGCACAGAGCACACAGTGCCAGGAACCTGGTAACGCCGACTGCTTGAACAAGTGGCACGAACCGATGCAGACACTTGGTCATCCAGGGGTCTGAGGGCACAAGAGGCAGCGACCTCAGGGGGCCCTCTGTGATGGGACAGCACGCTGCTCAGCTCTCAGGCCAGAGATAATTTAGCAACTGCTTCATGTGTAGGCTCTTCAAACAAACAATATTTTAAGATTTTTATAGCACTCTACCTGTCCATGGATATGGTCTACAAAGGAAGGCGTTCCCTCAAAGGGAGGTCTCCCGGTTTCCAAGGCCCGAGCACGTGGAATTGTCTTTGGCATGCCTTTTTATCTTTCGTGCTCTCACATCTAAACCAGTAGGTCTCCTCTCCTTTATTTCTGTATCCTACGCCTCCGCCTCTCCTTGGCAGCCCACATGGCGACAAGTGTGCCAGGACACTGATCCCGAGGCGGTGAGAGATCCAGGCCACCCTCTCCCATGGCAAATGCCTCGTCGCCCACCCAGTGTGCCTGCACACACTCTCCTTGCCTACGTCTTCCTTGAGGTACAAATGCCAGCAAGCTCAGACCCATCCCAAGACTTGCTCACCCAGGCCACAGCTGGCCTTCCGGCAGGTGGCGGAAGAAACTTCTGAAATGTCTCAGGCCACCGCCCTTCCCAAATGGTATGTGACTGGCGTGAGACTGTCCAAGGATTCATCTCCTCCTCTCCTGTTTGCACTCGACACTCCCAATGTGACTGCCTTATTGTCCAATACGGTCATTCCTATTCTATAGGCTGGGCACACTTGTCCCCTGTCAGGAACCCCATTGCTTCCCCGTCTTTCCAGGACACCTTCCCTAACCACCTCCTTCCACGGTGAACTCCGCTTTCTCTCCATCCCCACAACCCACGCTGACTTCCAGGGGAAGCAACCTCAGGTGCCTTTAGGGAGTGACCAGGTAACTCCTGGCTAGAGTTAACACAGAAGCGGGCAAGTGCATGCCGTGTGTGGGATTTTCAAGCCTGTACTCTTGTAATGTATAATCAAAATGCTGAGACTGAAGGCCACCAGTTTTCCAGGGGCACATGAACGACTCCTCGGGAGTTTTCACAAACCTGTAGCGTTCCTTATGGTACTCGTAAGTTGCTTATGAACACAGAGGCACAAAATGCTGCACCAAGCACAAAAAGCTTCCTCCAAAAGCACTAGACAAACTAAACTAAAAAAATGTAGGGGTGCCTGGGTGGCTCAGTTGGTTAAGCATCCAGCTCTTGATTTCAGCCCAGGTCACGATCCCACAATTCATGGGATCGAGTCCCGCACTGGGCTCTGCACTGACAGCACGGAGCCTGCTTGGGATCCTCTCACGCGTGCTCTCCCTCTGCCCCTCCCCCACCCACTCTCTCTCTCTTAAAATAAATAAACTTTAAAATTTTCATCTATGGCTTCTATATTATTATAACAGATCCAATCATTCATTTATTCAAAAAATGTTTCATGAGTTCCCTGCGCATGCCAGGCACCATTACAGATGCTGGAAATACATCGGTAAGGAAGAGATAAAGTCCTAGCATTCCTGGAGTTTACATTCGACTCGGGGGAGAGATGAAGGCACCAAGAAATAAATGTGGAATATATCAAAATGAAAGGGCAGAGGTGGAGGTGGGGCCCCTGCACAATGAATGAAGGAAGGCCATGTAAGGATCTAGGACAGGTGCAGTCCAGCGCAGGACAAATGTGTGCAGAGGCCTCGAGACAGGAATGACCTGGAGATGTCCCTAGGCACCAAGGAAGCCCCATGGCTGCAACAGAGTGAGCAGCAGAGGGCAGAGGGAGGTGGGGTGGAGAGGCGGAGGAAGCCACGGATTTACTTCTTGGTAGGATGGGAAGCCATTCGAGGGTTTTCAACAGGGGGGTAATACAATTTGGCTTATACTTTGAAGGGGCTCGGGAAAGCCGTCGCCTGAGGAACAGAATGAAGAAAGCATGGCACAACAGAGATGTAGACTAAGGTCAAGAATCACTGGTGCCATCTGGGCTTGCTCATGGACTACAGCTGGGTGACACTGGGAAGGACACTTAACTCTGGGTGGCACTGTGCCCCCCTCTCAGTATAAAGGGCAGTCCTGGATTGCTGACCTTTGGGTAATTCCAGCTCCAAACATTCAGAATCTGGGCACTGGGCACTCAGTCAACACCTAACAGGTACACCACGAGCTAAAGCAAGCGTTTCATTGTTGTCACAGATGGCTGGGCTGGTACATGATGTGGGAAACTTCCAGAAGCTCTACAGGTGAACCAGAAATCCTTATTCTATATGACTGACCAACAAAGAATCCTTCTCCCCACTCCCAGAAGAGCATGGCACACCCAAAGGCTTAGAGATAACAACGGGGGCCAGAAGCATGGGCAGCAAAGGAGAGAAACATCCTCTTACTCATGCTTTGGTCAAGCACCTGCTGTGTCCAGGTCACGTCAGGCTCACAGGTCAGACTCAAAGAGCTTCCAAAGGACTCAGCATATGAAATGACATGATCCGAGGAAGGGCCAACTTATTACACCCGGAGAAATCCCACGGACAGTCCTGCCTGGAGTCTACCTCACGCTCTAACAATGCTGTGACAACAGGTCAAAAATTCCTGCGGAGCAGGAGAAAGCTGGGGAGTGGGCAGAGCGAGGGCCATAGTGCATCTAAGTTATTCACCGAGCTGCTCCATTTTCCAGCAGCCCTAAGTGACATCTCGAAAAGCACCACCATCCATCTTAATTGTCACGGCATTTAACAAGAGCTAATCACTCTTCAGCTGACTCAGGTACGCACAACCCAGATACAGGTTATGTTATCTACAAACACATCCCAGCCAAAAAACGCGGCACTCAGGCAGTGTGCAATGATCAATCACGTGTCATCAAGCTTATACTGTATTATGTGAAAGACTCTATGGCACTGAATGCCCATAAATTATCCCTTTCTTAGAGCTAAATACATCTCTCTTTTCAATATTGGCATTCTGTCCATTACGTTAAGAAAATTGTTTTCTTTTTTAAATACGGATGTGTTCAGCTAACTCCTCTGTGACAGGCAACTCCCGGGTGGCTAGGGAATAAAATCTACACTCCTGGACTTCAGTGGTTCTACTGAACCCTCAAAGCCCTTCATCATCTCAGCCCCTGACTCACTTCTCCCCAGTCAGTGGCACACACCACATGCCTGACCTCAACAGGAAGGCTTGCATTTCTAGAACACAGTTCAGGTGTCACGAAGGGCATAAGAGTTCAAGGAGACGAATTCAGCACGCAGGGATATATCCAGATCCTGAGTTAGACAAAAGCAATTCAAATAGGGACCAAATTCATTCATTCATTCACTCATTCGCCAATCCATCCATCCGTCCATCTATCCATCCATCCATCCGCTCATTCACTCATTTCTCCAAGATTTTATTAGGCACCAGCTAGGATGCTGTGAGGGAAGGGTACAAATAAGAATAAACAAGATACCTTCTGACCTCAAGGAGCTTATACTCTTTTTCACTAAAACTTTCAGAATTGTTGCTATTTGGCTGTTATTGACCTACAAAACAGACGTTTCCCTATGGGTCAACCCAACAGTTATGCTAAACACCAACTATTCCCAGGTGATTTCTCAAGTAGGGATCAGAAACTGTCCCTTCTTAGAATCAGACAGCACCGGAAATGCCCCAAAGAGCAGTCATATCAAAATACACTTACAGTGAAAGCCTACACTCAAGGAAATGTCATTGACAGAGGTATAATTTTATGACCTTCATAGCCTTCAAATAAGAGCAAATGTCTAAAGTGCGGGGGTATTGAGGTCTGATACCAGATGGCCTCAAAATTAGCTGCATTATAGGCCCAAACTCAACTCAAAACAGTAATATTCCATTCCAATTAAGACTGTAGGGATGGGGCGCCTGGGTGGCTTAGTTGGTTGAGTGTTCAACTTTGGCTCAGGTCATGATCTCTCGGTTTGTGAGTTCGAGTACCACATCAGGCTCCCTGCTGTCAGCACAGAGTCCGATTTGGATTCTCTCTCTCTCTCTCTCTCTGCCCCTCTCCCACTCATACACTCCCTTGCTCTCAAAAATAAATAAACATCAAAAAAATTTTTTTTAAAGACTAGAGGGAAATAGGGGGCATAGTACAAGAATTCTTGACAGAATGCTTATCTCCAAATCTGGGTAGTAAAAAACCCCAGTAAGACTTGGAAAAGAATAATTATTATGGAAGTCCCAAGTTGATCATAAATATCTGGGTACAGGTAATTTCTAATTGTCATCAATAGACAGGGAATTGCACTGCCTCCCACTTTTCCATGTGGCGGTATCTCATAGACATGGAAGCATTGCTCAGCCGAAGACTGATGTGGGGAAGCCTGGGCCAACGTTCATTATAAGCCCAGAACTGGTGCTTTTCTGTGAGACACTGTCAGAAACCCAGGCCGCACGTTCTCTACTGCGCCCCCTGGGGCTCCTGCCACAACACATACAAGACTTAGGCTGAGTCTGGAATGTCCACTTCTAATGTGGCCCTTTGGTCCTTGTAGGGAAAAAAAATCCTCAAAAACAATCCAGAAAAGCGCTCGAATCTGAAGATGCTACAATATGTCCAACCAGCATTAAGGACAACCCATCTTAGGCAATACGCCATTTCTGAAATCCATTTTCCACCCAACTTCTTCAAGATTCTAGAAACATGACAGAGTCATGTACTTTTGTACTTCAACAGAACCCCTGAAGCCTGGAGTTGAAAGGTCTGGGAAGAATCTAGAAGCTGGGAGTTCCATTCAGCCATCAGGAGTCTCCTTCTGTTCTTTGCTAATTTCCCCACCGTAAACAAATTCAGATGTTCTCTAGAACCTTGTATAGCACATTATTTTAGAGTGATTTCTTTAAAAATATACATGTCTTAGGCCACACAAGTTAGTTGTTTCTAGGCTTGGAAAAATATGTTGATTTGCACTTATGTAGGCTAGGCTTTTGGAATTGGTCCATTCTGTGCCATAGATTCTATACCTCACACTGGCATCCTATACACAATTGAGTGGGATCCACTGGGAGACCTAATCACACAGGCACATTTATTTTTTTAATTTTTTTTTTTTAAAATTTTTTTTTTCAACGTTTATTTATTTTTGGGACAGAGAGAGACAGAGCATGAACGGGGGAGGGGCAGAGAGAGGGAGACACAGAATCAGAAACAGGCTCCAGGCTCTGAGCCATCAGCCCAGAGCCCGACGCGGGGCTCGAACTCACGGACCGCGAGATCATGACCTGGCTGAAGTCGGACGCTTAACCGACTGCGCCACCCAGGCGCTCCTATTTTTTTAATTTTTTAATGCTTATTTATTTTTGAGAGAGAGCGCGCAAGCAGGGGAGGGGCAGAGAGAGAGGGAGACACAGAATCCGAAGCAGGCTCCTGGCTCTGAGCTGTCAGCACAGAGCCCGACACGGGACTCGAACTCACAAGCTGTGAGATCATGACCAGAGCCGAAGTCGGATGCTTAACCGACTGAGCCACCCTCAGGCGCCCTGAGGTACATATAGTACGTACAAGGCAAACAACTATTTGTGACTAACCTTCCCTCCTCCTCCACCCACACATTCTTTGGAGTTATTCCTCAGCAATAACTGTGACCAACAATTAGAGAAAATGGTTCATCATAGTGACAATCACTGGTTTTTTTTTGTCGTCGTCAATAACCGCTTTTTTTTTTTACAAACGTTGTTTCTACTAGAAAGCTACTTCACCTCCCGCCTCATGATGGGCGCCTCGAAGCAGGCAGCTATTCGGACTGCAAGAATGCAGGGCTTCTGGAACAAAAAGATACATGAATGAGAAATTGCTAGCAAGACGTCCAAAGCTTCTTCAAACCCTCCTGAGAAATGACGGGAAATCCGATGGCAGCCCCTCCTCACAAGCCCTCTGGGATGAAGACAAGGAGGTCACAGGACTCACCTGGGACAGGAAGGAGGGAATCAGTCACGACCGAGGCCCCGTGTGCAAACTTCTGCACTGGAGACTCTGTAGGACGTATGTGGGTGCAAGAGAACTGGATGGTCCAACAGAAAGCAGCCAGGACAGATGCCAATAACGTTCCAGTGCGTGCCAAACAGCAAACAAGATACTGAGAGGCAGCACAGGTGATAGGAAACCAGCATGTAAGAGCCTGAGCGAGGGAACAGCCAGGCCAGGACACTCCATCAAGGAGCGCCCCGGGAATAAGCATTCCCGCTTTTCTAAACCTGTGGAAAATAACCACTGGCTGACCAGATAACCACGGGACGCTAGCTGCGAGCTTCGGTGCCACACAGAACAGACTTCTGCCCACGCCAGCATTATTACCAGCATGTCTTGGTCTTTCCCTGCAGAATTAAGGAAGACAAGGTAAGGTGGAAACAGTGCGGAAATGTCGTCTCTCTCTTCCTCTTCCCGCCCAATAGGCGATTTGTGTCAAAAATCCAATAAAATTCTCAGATAAGCTTCCAACGGCTGTTTGATTGTTCAGGGTCAGGGGACAGAGAAGGGTTAAGAGGGGCCAGCGGGTGGCTCCCTGGGGTGCAAATCCCTGTGTAAGCTACAATACCACCCCCCCGGGAACATACGTTACAAAAGGATGCCAACTAACTCAGGCATGCACACACATCGCTCACGAGGCAGCACCTTCGACTGGAAATTAAAACCAACCCAAGCAAACGTAAAACCAAACCACCTGCTTGCTCTGTCTTGATTGACTTTTTGTGACAACAGGCAACGAGTTTTAGCTCCCGCAGGGAGTGAGGTGCTGTCTTAGGATCCAATCGCGCATGGAGTGGCCAGCCGTTGTCATAGGCGTTGTTCTTCTTGACACATAAAAACCCTCTGATGGGCTGTTCAAGAAATTGTTCAGAAAAATGATGGAAGAAACTGAGAAGAGGGTGAAGACCAAAGAAAAGTGGGACACAATGTACCCAATTAAAAAAATATTTTTGTTAATGCTTACTTATTTTTTGAGAGACAGACAGAGACACAGACAGAGACAGACAGACAGCACGAGTGGAGGAGGGGCAGAGAGAGAGAGAGAAGGAGTCACAGAATCTGAAACAGGCTCCAGGATCTGAGCTGTCAGCGCAGAGCCTGACGCGGGGCTTTGAACTCTGACCAGTGAGACCATGACCTGAGCTGAAGTCTGACGCCCATCCGACTGAGCTGCCCGGGCACCCCGTCAATTTACCCAATTTTATAAGGAAACTTGCGCTGGCTGACATGGCTTGTGTATTATGTGAATCTGTTTTGTATACTGATGCCATGTTTACGGCAGTGCTACTGACAACAGCCAAATTATGGAAAGAGCCCAAACATCCATCAACCGATAAATGGATAAACAAGATGTAGTACACACACACACACACACACACACACACACACACACACACGAATACTCAGTGATCAAAAAGAATGAAATCTTGCTATTTGCAACAACACAGATGGAACTAGAATGTATTATGCCTAAGCGAAACAAGTCAGTCAGAGGAAGACAAATATCATCTGATTTCACTCATAGGTGAAATTTAAGAAATAAAATAGATTACCGGGCACCTGAGTGGCTCAACTGGTTAAACATCTGACTTCAGCTCAGGTCATGATCTCATGGTCCATGAGCTGAAGCCCTGCGTCAGACTTTCTTCTACCCACACAGAGCCCGCTTCAGTTCCTCTGTCCCTCTCTCTGACCTTCCCTTGCTTGCACACACTCTCTCAAAAATAAACATTAAAAAACAACAAACAAACCCACAACAGATGAACACAGGGGAAAGGAAGGAAAAATAAGATAAAAACAGAGAGGGAGGCTGGGGTGCCTGAGTGGGTCAGTCGATTAAGCATCTGACTTTGACTCAGGTCATGATCTCACGGTTTGTGAGTTCAAGCCCCGTGTCGGGCTCTGTGCTGACAGCTCGGAGCCTGAAGCCTGCTTCAGATTCTGTGCCTCTCTCTCTCTGTGCCCCTCCCCCACTCACACTGTGTGTGTGTGTGTGTGTGTGTGTGTGTGTGTGTGTGTCTCTCCAAAATAAACATTGAAAAAATTTAAAAAAGAGGCAAACCATAAGAGACTCTTTTTTCCTTTTTTTTTCAATATATGAAATTTATTGTCAAATTGGTTTCCATACAACACCCAGTGCTCATCCCAAAAGGTGCCCTCCTCAATACCCATCACCCATCCTCACCTCCCTCCCACCCCCCATCAACCCTCAGTTTGTTCTCAGTTTTTAAGAGTCTCTTATGCTTTGGTTCTTTCCTACTCTAACCTCTTTTTTTTTCTTCCCCTCCCCCATGGGTTTCTGTTAAGTTTCTCAGGATCCACATAAGAGTGAAAACATATGGTATCTGTCTTTCTCTGTATGACTTATTTCGCTTAGCATCACACTCTCCAGTTCCATCCACGTTGCTACAAAAGGCCAGATTTCAGTCTTTCTCATTGCCACGTAGTACTCCATTGTGTATATAAACCACAATTTCTTTATCCATTCATCAGTTGATGGACATTTCGGCTCTTTCCATAATTTGGCTATCGTTGAGAGTGCTGCTATAAATATTGGGGTACAAGTGCCCCTATGCATCAGTACTCCTGTGTCCCTTGGGTAAATTCCTAGCAGTGCTATTGCTGGGTCCTAGGGTAGGTCTATTTTTAATTTTCTGAGGAACCTCCACACTGTTTTCCAGAGTGGCTGCACCAGTTTGCATTCCCACCAACAGTGCAAGAGGGTTCCCATTTCTCCACATCCTCGCCAGCATCTATAGTCTCCTCTGTTTTGTTCATTTTAGCCACTCTGACTGGTGTGAGGGGATATCTGAGTGTGGTTTTGATTTGTATTTCCCTGATGAGGAGCGACGTTGAGCATCTTTTCATGTGCCTGTTGGCCATCCGCATGTCTTCTTTAGAGAAATGTCTATTCATGTTTTCTGCCCATTTCTTCACTGGGTTATTTGTTTTTCGGGTGTGGAGTTTGGTGAGCTCTTTATAGATTTTGGATACTAGCCCTTTGTCTGATATGTCATTTGCAAGTATCTTTTCCCATTCCGTTGGTTGCCTTTTAGTTTTGTTGGTTGTTTCCTTTGCTGTGCAGAAGCTTTTTATCTTCATAAGGTCCCAGTAGTTCATTTTTGCTTTTAATTCCCTTGCCTCTGGAGATGTGTCAAGTAAGAAATTGCTGCGGCTGAGGTCAGAAAGGTCTTTTCCTGCTTTCTCCTCTAGGGTTTTGATGGTTACCTGTCTCACATTTATGAAAAGCCCACAGCTAACATCATCCTCAATGGGGAAAAACTGAGAGATTTTTCCCTGAGATCAGGAACACGACAGGGATGTCCACTCTCATCGCTGTTGTTTAACATAGTGTTGGAAGTGCTAGCATCAGCAATCAGACAACAAAAGGAAAACAAAGGCATCAAAATTGGCAAAGATGAAGTCAAGCTTTCACTTTTTGCAGATGACATGACATAATACATGGAAAATCCGATAGACTCCACCAAAAGTCTGCTAGAACTGATACGTGAATTTAGCCAAGTTGCAGGATACAAAATCAATGTACAGAAATCAGTTGCATTCTTATACACTAATAATGAAGCAACAGAAAGACAAATAAAGAAACTGATCCCATTCACAATTGCACCAAGAAGCATAAAATACCTGGGGATAAACCTAACCAAAGATGTAAAAGATCTGTATGCTGAAAACTATAGAAAGCTTATGAAGGAAACTGAAGAAGATATAAAGAAATGGAAAAACATTCCGTGCTCATGGATTGGAAGAATAAATATTGTCAAAATGTCAATACTACCCAAAGCTGTCTACACATTCAGTGCAATCCCAATCAAAATTGCACCAGCATTCTTCTCGAAACTAGAACAAGCAATCCTAAAATTCATATGGAACCACAAAAGGCCCCGAATAGCCGAAGTAATTTGGAAGAAGAAGACCAAAGCAGGAGGCATCACAATCCCAGACTTTAGCCTCTACTACAAAGCTGTAATCAAGACAGCATGGTATTGGCACAAAAACAGACACATAGACCAATGGAATAGAATAGAAACCCCAGAACTAGACCCACAAACGTATGGCCAACTAATCTTTGACAAAGCAGGAAAGAACATCCAATGGAAAAAAGACAGTCTCTTTAACAAATGGTGCTGGGAGAACTGGACAGCAACATGCAGAAGGATGAAACTAGACCACTTTCTCACACCATTCACAAAAATAAACTCAAAATGGATAAAGGACCTGAATGTGAGACAAGAGACTCTTAAATACAGAGCACAAACCAGGGGTTGCCGGAGTGCGGTGGGTAGGGGGATGAGCTAAGTGGGGGATGGGCATTAAGGAGGGCACTCGTTGGGATGAGCACTGGGTGTTATATGTAAGTGACGAATCGCTGGGTTCTACCAATACTACAGTGTATGTTAACTACCTTGAGTTTAAATAAATAAATTGAAAAAAAATTCCTCCCTGATCTCCTAGAATACAGACAGCACTGTTTCGAAGGGTGCCAAGTTACCAGCCCGCTCAAGGGGCCCAGACCTGGATGGCACAGGAGTTGAAAGTGCGCGGTCTTACAGTGAGTGGCCCAGAGCAAGGGCAGACGTCCAGGCTAAAAGCATCAAGAAATGGTGGTTTACAGAAAAGCAATGACTGGGGTTGAAGAATGGGCACCTCCAGCCACAGCGAAGGGTCTGTGGTTCGAGCAGAAGGATGCTCACCCCATCGCAGGGGCTCACTGCCGCCAACTCCATCTCTGGCCCCCTCTTCCAAGTCCTGGCTCCGGTCACACGAGCCAGTACCAGCAGCTTGGAGCCGGGACGTACAAGTCCCCATGAAAACACTGCTCTGTTACAATTTGTTCTCTCGGGCCACAAGCGTTAACCTTCAGTTTCCTGAGGATGAAATACGCTCTTCCGAGTTGCTGGGGATCTAACCTGCCTCTACTCGCATCATGGTTTCAATGGGAATAAATGTGTTCTGAGTGGCAACCAGTCAGGTCACAGAATGACACTTGACCTGCATGTCATTTGTAAATTGGTTGTGACCGATTACAGGTTTTGACCTGTAATATTCTGGCCAAGGTATGGGTTCACACATGGTTTAAGAACTTTGGAGGGAACTGTAGGCAAGTTAATTTGGCTGTGAAGTTCTGGACTGGCTGGTGAGAGGCAAGACATTGAGGAAGTGGGCCCAGTTAGAAGGCCATTACTCCTTTTAAGTATTATTAAATGTGTGGCAGCAGGAAAGGGGAGGAAAGGAACTTTCTAAGACGTTGCCAATCAAGCCTAGTTTTGTAGGACTGAATAATTGTAGAGGGTGGGGGGAAAACAGAGAGGTAGGAGAATTAAGTATTACTCTGAAGGTCTTTTTCTTTTCCGCATATTTTTTCATTGAATAAAAGCCACAAAACATAAAATTCCTCATTTTAAAGTACACAATTCAGTGGTTTGTAGTATACTTACAATGTTGTGAAACCCTCACCACTATCTAATTTGAGAATATTTCCAATGCTCCTGTACCTGTGAGCAATCTCTCCCAGTTCTTCTCTCCCCCCACCCTTGACAAGCACCAATCTACTTTCTTTCTGTATGGGTTTACCCATTTGGGACATTTCATATAAACGGAGTCATAAAATTCTTGGCTTTTTGTGACCTTTTTTGCGCTTAGCTAATTCGTTCATACTGTTGCATTTATGTCATTCATTGTAATGGCTGAATAATATTCCATTGCATGGAGAGACCACATTTGTTTCTCCACTCATTGGTTGGTGGACATTTGGGTTGTTTCCACCTTTTGGATCTTATGAATAATCCTGCTGTGAGCATTTATATACAGGCTTTAGTGGGAACATACGTTTTCAATATAACCTACAGAGAGTTTTGAGGAACTACCGACCTATTTTCCACAGTGGCTGCACCATTTTATCTTTTCATTGGCAATGTATGAAGGTTCCAATCCCTGCACACACTCGTTTACACTTGTTATTTTCTGCTTCTTAAAAACTTTTACTTAAAAAAAAAAGACTTTTGCTTTAACCATCGTAAGGGGGTGTGAAATGGTCACTCACTGTGATTCTGATCTACATTTCCCTAATGATGAATGATACCGCGCATCTTTCCTTGTGTTTTTTGGAAATTTGCACATCTTCTTGGGAGAAATGTCCACTCAAATCCTTGCCCCTTTAAAAACTGGGTTCTCTTTTCATAGTTGCATTGTAAGAGTTCTTTACATATTCTGGATGCTTGGCCCTTATCAGATACATGATTTGCAAATATACTTTTCCCACTCTCTAGACTGCACATTCACTTTCTTGATAGTGTCTTTTGACACAGACATGCTTTTGTTTTTGATAAAGCCCAATGCATCTATTTTCTCTTTGATTGCTTATGCTTTTTGTGTCATATTTAAGAAAATTTGCATAATCCAAGATCATGAAGATTTACCTCTATGTTTCCTTCTCAGAGTTTTATAGTTGTAGCTCCTACATCCATTCTGAATTAATTCTTGTATATGGTGTGAGATAGGGATCCAACTTCATTCTCTTGCATGTGGAGATCCATTTGTCCCAGCCACAGTTGCAGAAGAGACTATCCTTTCTCTATTGAATGGTCTTAGCATGTGTGTTGAAAATCAGTTGACCATAGATATACAAGTTTATTTCCGGATTTTCAATTCTGTGCTCCTGATCTATAAGTCTATCCTTATGTCAGCACCACACTGTCTTGATCACTGTTCCATCGAGGTAAGTTATGAAATTGGTAACTCCGACTTTGTTCTTTTTTCAAGATTGTTTAGGCTATTCAAGGTCCCTTGCATTTCCACATGAATTTTAGGATCAACTTACGATTTTTTCCTGAAAAAAAAGACACTTCAAATTTGAGGCTCCTTTAAGCACTCTCTGCAGATCATAAAGTGGGGAGGGGGAAAGAAAACTTAAATGAGAATGAAGAGACATCAGTGTTTATTAGGTCAGTTATGACTTCCCTCAGTTGGTCTGTTTTTCATTGCGTAAAAGTAAGATCTTGGAATAGATGATTTCTAAGTCCCAAATCTGAAATTCCAGCGTTCTAAAAAATATATAAACCAACTGGCTCTAGAAAAAAATTTAAGTACCTACTTTGAGAGTTAGCCAGGGAGACAGCGCAGAGGAGGAAAAAGGCTTAATTAGGCTGGAGTCCCAAGGAAGCTTAGTATGGGATGGTCAGCCTGAGGCCAGTGAGCCTGCAAGCAATCTGAGGATTCCTCCTCTGGAGCTTCCGGAGAGGCAGGAAGACAAGCAGGGAAGTGTAGCGCATGGAAGTCCAGGGAGGAGATTGCTTCAGAATGGCAGGAGGGATCAACAGGGCTGGATGTCGGGAGGCTGAGGTCAAATGAAGACTGAAAGATGCCTATGGTTATACTTACCCCCACAGGGCCTCTGATAGTCCGGGTGAGAGTAGTTTTGGTGGAGTAACAGGTGGGAAGCCAGAGTGGACAGGGCAGAGGAGCGAGCAGGAGGTGAGGGCACGGAGGAGGCACAGCTACTTGGAAAAACCAGAGAGAAACGGTGGTGGCTGAGGGAGAGGGAGAGGGAGAGGGGGAGGGGGAGCAGGAGTCAGGAGAGGATTTTGCTTCTTTAACCTGAGAGGCTTGCGGCCTGTCCAAACGCTAATGAAAGGAGTCACAAGGGAAAAGGCTAATGATGCAGGGCAGAGAGAAGGCAGTAAGATGTACTGCAAGACGGAAGGGGGTAGTCTCCAAGCCACAGGGGAAGGGACCGGCTTTAGATGGAGGCCGCGCATTCCTCTACGGCAGGACTGAAGGAGGAAACGGGGGGTGAGGACGCAGGCAGGTTTGGGATGTCACGGTAGAAAGCTGAAGTACTTTCTCTGTGAGAGAGCTTTCACATCCTAGGAGGAGACACCGACCAGTCGTCTGCGGGGCACGGGGAGAGCCGGAGGCAGGAGGGTTTGTGAAGAAAGTTTTCCACGGAAGGCCTGCCCGGGAGCGCGACTGACAAACCCGGGAGGCATGCCGGGCAGCACTGGGGGCCACGTGGGGCTGAGGACCGCGAGCTTATCGTAGCCCCACTACCCCGGGGCCGGGAGACTTGGCGTAGCTGCCCCCCAAGCACGCAGACGGTACGGATCCACCCGCTGGCTGAAGCAGACCGACGTCTGCAGCGCCCAAGTGCCCCGTCAGCTCGACTGTTCACGCCCATCGTGAGCAAGAGAATTGGCTGACTCCTGGCAGTTCTCCACGTTCCCCGCGGGACTCACCCGTGTCAGACTCTCTCCCCTCCGGCAGCACACTCTGTTCACAGAAGAGAACCGGCGAGCCATTACTTTCCCCCCCAAGGAAACAACCTCTGCGCCCCAAACTTTCCTGTCAAGGCCGCTGACGCTGGCACCGTGATAAGACCTCTGCAACCCAGCCAGCCACTGGCACCCCCTGGCAACACTCACGTTTCGCATTTTGCTGATCAAAGAAAAAAAAAAAAAAACTGAGCGGTGAATGACTGGAATTACTACCTTCCCAGCCTTCTTTCAACGTCCTCCAGATTCTATCCGCCGCCATCTACGATGAACTCTTTCCAGTTATTCCCCACTGCCGTGCAACGTGGGCAACTTGGTTCACACGCTGAACGCCTTCAGTGTGGAACGAAGCAACGGAAGGTGCCTCCGTGCGTTCTATCTGGAGTCTTGTCAAGATAAATCATTTTCATCATTCTACTACTTTCTCAGCCTGAGGCCGTTATCTTGCGCTACAGACGTGTTTCCGGGCAAATGTTCCCATGTTGCTGCGTGCGCACCAGAACACGTGCTCTTTCCTAGAACGAGGCCACACTTCCCAGGGGTGGCAGGAGAAGTTCCCACCCCCTGTGGTGTGTGTTTCCTTTTGGACGCTTCCTCAGTGGCCACCCACTGCTCTTCTGACAACACCAGCCTGCATCACACGCTTGAAATGCTAGCCTCCCGAGACCTTCCACTTCTGCTAGATAAACACTCGGCTTTCTCCACCTTCTCTGAACCTTCTCCATTCCTCTAATAAGGACTGCCTCCCGCTTCCAAGAAATCCTGAGCCTTGACTCCTCCTAAAATTCTACTTGAACCCTCCACTCCCACCCCTCACGGGTCTGCTCTGTCTAGCGACACTGGAAATCTAACGCGCACCCCTGCCACCCTCCATCTTCCCACAGACTTGACACTCATGACTCATCCGCACACCTGCACACGCTGCCTTGTCACGGCGACAGTTACGTATTCTGTCGTTGTGTTTCAAGCATTTACGTCTATTTGCCTGGTCCCCTCTCTTACGTGACAAACTCCTGGTCCCCTCTCTTATATGACAAACTCCTGTACGACAGCTGCTTCCTCCGCCGTTGCTTTTGGGAGTGCCCAGAGTTCAATCATTGCTAACTGGCGCTGAAGTCAGAAGGAAAATGCTTGGCCACGTGGAAAGGAGGAGGTCCGGAAGAGATCACAGTGGGGCAGTAAAAAGAGAACTGGACGGGCAGTCAGGTTACAAGCTTCTGCCACTGACCAGCCACCTCGACCTTGATCAAGAGGAAGCTTGAAGGGGGATGGGAGTTTACTTGTAGAGGGCAGGTGGCCACTAACATCTGTGGGAAGAGGATGATTTTTTCAGACCATGAGACCAGAAGGGGGTTTCTGGAAACAGAGCGCCAAGGACATCCATAGGAAGACAGTAGAAAGCTAGACGGAGAGTTTTGCTAACCAAGGACTCAATATGGCTTCCAGGCCTACCAGACTCAACAGGAAAAGAAATTAAAGCTCGCACAGCAATGCGACCGTGCTTAACACTAATGAACTGTGCACTCAAACACGGTTAAGATGACAGATGTTATGTGCATATTACCTCAATTGACCATGATACTAAGAGAAAGAAACGAAAGCACGAATACCACCAATGGGATATTTTTCCTGAGGGATGCCTGAAGCAAAAGGTAGAGGTGGGAGAAAGAAACTATCAGTCCAGTGACTTTTCACTACTGCTTGGGTTTTCATTGTTCTGGCTCTCACCATCTGCAACAAAAGGGGCAGGTAACATACACTTATCAGGCAAGATGAAGTGATTGAAATTAACCTGGTTCAGAGAACTTCAGAAGAATTTTCCGGGGTCTTCGAAGGAAGGAGGAGCTAGGTGAAGGCATTAGGATGTGGAGCTAGATGGTTTATCCACAGGCTTAAGCAGCTCTGGCCTCTTTCTACACCGCTTCTCCATCTACACCAGGGGCTCACGGAAGGGCCGAAGGAGCGGCAGACAGAGACCGCGCACACCTGGCATTTGCCCTCTGGTGGGAAAGTACAAACACATGCACACGTCACGGTTAAATGAATGGAGTCACCCCATGCCCCCTCCGTGCACCACCATGGCCCTCTAGGACCATTTATTACAAGAGTCCCGCCAAGTCTGCCAGTATTCACTGGGCTCCTCCCGCCATCTTTTCCCATAAACCAACTAAAGTGATTCTTCAGAAACCTTAAGTTAGTTCACGTCACTCCAGATCGCAGCCTTCCAGGGCCTTCCCCTCTCTCCCCACCGAGCCAAGGTCCTTACAGTGCCCTCCGAGGTGATGTCTGGTTCCTTGCTCCCTGGCACCTGGGTCCTACCGCTCTTTCTGGATTCATCCATCTCAGCCACCCACCCTGGTGCCTCTGGCTCCTCGAACACCTCAAGCACAGCTTCATCTCAGGGGGCTGCATCTCAGGGGGCTTCACTGGCTTGCCACTGTGCCTGGGATCCTTTTCTTCTCAATATCCACAGCTCTCTGCCCTTTCTTCAGGTCTCTGCTCAGTCATCACCCTATTAGTTTCACTTCCTTGATGACCCTACAAAAAAAGGCAAGTTCTCCTCCCCATCCCACGTAACCTGGCTTGTTTTTCCTCCACTGTATATTAAATGCTACCTAACAGAGTACATATTTAGTTATATATTAGCTTAGTGTCTCTCTCCCTCCACTAATGAGGGCGACGGCTTCGTGTTGTTTGCTGCATTAACTCCATCAGTGTCTGAGGGGGGCTCAGAAAATATCTGTTGAATTAATTAAGGGCCTAGATGACTCTCATAGGCAACTGTCGCTAACAGAAATTCTATGTGTGTATCTGAAAAAAAGAAAAGGCAGAAGGGAAACACATGGCCAGAGCATGCTCCTTTCCCTACGCGCAACTTTCTTCAGAGGTGAATAAATGCAAACTCAGAGCAAAACTACTTAGAAAAGGCGAGCGGCGGTGGCGGGGGGGGGGGGGGGGGGTGGAATACAAAATAAACTATCAGTATGAAGATCGTGCTATTAGTCGAGAGGTCCCTGGAGTGAGCAACAGCACGTAAGACAGTCAAGCTGCCTCCAGTATCCACTGTTGGTGAATTAATATCCGTTGTCGCTAACATCAATCTGACCCTAAAAACAATTATTTCCACTCAGATACACTGTCATTAGCTCTCTGGTTCACAGTGTGAGCCACGGCACTCTCACTGGCTTCCCAATTCATTTTTCTGCCCAGGGCCATGAACTGTGCCCTTTGAATATGATGAAACTCTACTGCCCAGAGACAACAGACTCTTTTCATTCCTGTAACTTAGACAATGGGTCTACCATGTTAAGAACAGAAAGGGTGTGGGGCGCCTGGGTGGCGCAGTTGGTTGAGCGTCCGACTTCAGCCAGGTCACGATCTCGCGGTCCGTGAGTTCAAGCCCCGCGTCAGGCTCTGGGCTGATGGCTCAGAGCCTGGAGCCTGTTTCCGATTCTGTGTCTCCCTCTCTCTCTGCCCCTCCCCCGTTCATGCTCTGTCTCTCTCTGTCCCAAAAATAAATAAATGTTGAAAAAAAAATTAAAAAAAAAAAAAAAAAAGAACAGAAAGGGTGGTCCCTGGCCATTAATTACATCTTTGCGAGAAATACCAGTAGGAGGTACAGAGTCTGGGAGGCAACCAGGTTCAGAATATCTATTGCTGTTACTACTATATCTGATTCAGAAGCTATAAACCTTTTAAAGGATCCTGTTTTCCTTCCTGAGGCTTTACCTATTCAGTGAAAAACTGCATACTCATGGCTGTGCTTAATATGTGATGTTTATCCAATATTCTGAAAAAAAGTGTGATTTATTGCAACCATCAGGGTGGGAGTCATGGACTCGGGTCTATTACGTTGATCATTTCCGTATGTCCCGCTAATGCTCCACTCTTATCAGAGGGAAGTCAAGTGGCGAAGATCTGGAAACCCATGAATTTGGTAATACGAGGGCAGTTCATCCACCCAAGCGCTCCCCGGCTCTCTGCCAGGACACCGTGGAGAACGAGATGAACGCATCTCTGCCCTCACAGAGCCCTGATGGGAACAAATGTCTGGAAACGATTCTAAAATCAGCACCGTGAGGTGAGAGATCTTTGATTATTTTGTTTTATGAGGTATGCCAAGCACGTTGACCAGTGCATAGGTTCTCAGTGACTGTTTGTTGAGTGAATAAAGAAAGCACCTGACCAGCGCCTGGCACCTAGCGAGTGCTCACGTGTTGCTATTATACTGTTGAATTTCTAGACCCTGCCATGTCGCTCTCCTACACACCGGGCAGACGCACAGTCCTCTGAAAGGAAATCACAAGGGGGCCACCCATTCACCCCGTATGTAACAAGACAGACATGCTCTTAGAGAGTCATGAGAGGTCAGCGGCCTGCAGCCGGGGCCTCATGAGGGAACGTAACTTCTCCGCATCCTTTCCTGAATTTCCCAAAATGGGAGCTTGAGTGTAAGCTCCTGGCACCTTCCCAGCACGATGGTTTCCGGCCGTAACTCTACGCACAAATCCAGGAGGTTGAAAGGAACATCAATGGCTTGTTTTAAGTGGCCATCCCACGTAACAGCTACAGTGAGCTGGTGGGTCAGGCACTAACATCACAAAGATGCCCATTATAACATTACCAAAAAACTACAGAAAACAAATGAGCTCTTCACATAGGGTAAAGCAGAAAAAGACGTCGATTAACAGGGATTGTTAGACCAATCCTACGGACCCGATTAGGTAGAAACCCACATGGAAAACGATCTAGAACGTTAATTAAAAAGAAACTGGGGACACACCCATATTCGTCTGTGGGAGCGAGGATTAATAGGGATGTGGTGGCCATATTTTCAAAATCAGAAATCAGTCAACATGGGCTGAAACCCGGACCCACTATTTGGAATATGGGCTTTATTTTTTTAGAATGTAGACGATACAGTTGGCCTGCACGCGGATAAATTCTTCAGTATACAGAAGAAAAAAAAAGAAAAAACCCATGTAAAAGCCCTACTGGAAAATGAAGATGTAAAGGGTATGTTTTCTTGTTTTCGTGACTGTTTCTTCACGTTGGAATCATCGGCCGCACACCCCACAGGCCTCACCGGCGCGTACCCATGACAGCCTGCCAGGGACCCACTTGTCTGAAGGAAGGTCAGAGACTTCTAGGAAATGCCCAAGAGCTCACTTTACACGAGAGGACACGGATGTCTGTACCCAGGTCCGAGGACGGCAATGGTGGGCAGAAAACAGGGGTGGTCTTGCGTACAGCAGGCCGTGTGCTGCTCAGATCCCCTTCTGGCTCCACGCCGTCTCCCAGACAACTTCTTGGCGGGAGGGGCGGGTGGAAGAACAAGTGGGCTGACTCTGTGTGGGACCAGAGCACAACACTAGGCCATGGTGCCCTGATTCCCGCGTATCAAAGCTTAGCTCCGGTGAAGAAGAAGGGCATCCCCCCGGAGCACGGAACGGGGCCCCCGGAGCAGAGCAAGACTGGTCGGCGATGCGGTCAAGGCAAGAGTGAGCTGTGAGAAGAGGGACAGAAATGCCAGGAAAAGGCTGCAAGTGCAGGGGTGATACCCAAGGATGCCTCACAGACCTGGGGGAACCAGTCCTGTGCGGGGCTGGGGTGAGCTGGGCTCCCTCAAGGCTGTCAGTGAGATCGTGCTCTTGGTCCTGGCTGCTCGCTCCTGGCCTGCTGATGTTGATCGGGGGAATCTGGGGATTCAGCACATCTGGCCGTGCAGCCTGGAGCTTGGCAGATGAGGATCTTCCTCTAGAGGCTTTGGGGACCGAGGCTCCAATATAAACACCTGACTGGCTACGAGAAAGCTGTGTTAAGCGAGCCAGTGCACGGGGCGCCTGGGTGGCTCAGTCGGTTGGGCAGCCGACTTCGGCTCGGGTCATGATCTCGCGGTCCGGGAGTTCGAGCCCCGCGTCGGGCTCTGTGCTGACCCGCTCAGAGCCTGGAGCCTGTTTCGGATTCTGTGTCTCCCTCTCTCTCTGACCCTCCCCCGTTCACGCTCTGTGTCTCAAAAATAAATAAACGTTAAAAAAAAAAATTAAAAAAATAAAGCGAGCCAGTGCAACTGGCTGTGTCAGGGAGCGTGCCCAGAAAGAAGGCAGTGGAGAAGTTGAATGCTGGAGTCCTTCACTGACCCTCCTGGAGAAACTGATTACAGGGTCTCCGTGTTTCTAAAGCGCTTTGTTCCTACTCCTGGTCGAGTTCCTATTTGTGTCTCTGTCTATTTCAGGGAGTCCTGGTACGGCTTCCATTAGAAACTTGAGGCAGCTTCGGTTAACACGCGGGTGTCTGGTTCCAGCCTGTGAGCTGAACGAGGGGCAGAGGTGACTTCCTCCCCTTCGCATTCTTCACTGCAATTCTGGCTGCATCTGTCCCGCAGCAGTTGGAGGTTCGCCAGCACGCAAGTTTCAAGACGGAGTCAGGGACCAGAAGGGACTTGAGGACAGTCACTATTTCAGAATGCTTGGTTTGCGCAGAATTTGTCACATTGAGTCTCGTGTTCCCAGCGGCTTGCCTTCCGCAGTGAGAGAGGCTTCGTTTTCATTTCTGATTGAGTCTCAGTTGGCAAAGCCTCCTAACACTTTCGAGTCCATCTGCCTGCCTTCCAATCTCACAATGAGTTGTTAATTACCTTTAAAATGCTTAAACATCCCTAGGACAGCCTTGAAATTTTTATAATCTGAGTAAATGTCACTTAGTCTGAGGCCTCTCTGGAAACCAGGCCACGATTCAGGAATAAGCATGCACTAATGCCCAGGGACTTTACTTGCAGGTAAATGACATGGGTCACCTGTTTTAGTGATCTCCAGTTTACAATTACAACCATTTTTATTTGCTCATGATTCTGTGGGTTAGCAATTTGGGCTGGACTCGGCCGCCCCGTTCTTCCATTGATTTTGCCTGGGGTGATGTGTGCGCCTGCAGTGATCTGGCAGCTTAGCTGGGGTGGAGAGTCTAAGGAGACCCCACTCGCACGCAGGGCAGGTGGCTCTGGCTACTGGCTGGGCCTCTCCACAAAATTCCTCACCCTCCACAAGGACAGCTCAAGCTTCCTCACGTACAGATCGCAGGATTCTGAAGCTCTAAGGCTCCGTGAGGTCTAGTCTCAAAAGACACACATTGTCACTTGTGTCATATTAATCCATGCACGTCACCTGATCATGTCCAGGGTCAGTCTTTTGGGGAAGATGATGGCTCGCGGGTGTGCTGGAGATGATGTGCTCGCGAACAGAATACCACACCCTCATTCACAGACTCCTGACCAGTGTTTAGACAAAATTCTAATACGATTTTTATTTGGCTTCCCAGCCCATAGTACATAATTTTTTTAAATTTTACATTTATTTATTTTTGAGAGACACAGCACAAGAGGGGCAGAGAGAGAATGCAACACAGAATCAAGCAGGCTCCAGGCTCTGAGCTATCAGCACAGAGCCCAACGCGGGGCTCGAACTCACAGACCGTGAGATCATGACCTGAGCTGAAGTCGGACACTTAACCGACTGAGCCACCCAGGCACCCCCTCCCCCATAGTACATTATTCTAAAACAACAAATTAGAATTTGTCAGTAGGCTCGTTTACTAAAGGTAGGTATGCTGAGAGTACCAGCGATAGCCAGGGGCAAGCTTCAGAGCAAGAAAAATAAATGAGGCAATTAGAAGAACCTAGATTGACATTTCGAGAAGCCTAAATATAGTTGTCATTTATAGTATGCGGGTAAAAAAATCAACGATGCCTTATACCCTTATTAAAGCAGCCTAGAGCAAATGATGATCACAGTGATGGGCTTTGACAATCAAAAATTATAACAAGCAGAGTAGAACAGCACATTTTTAAAAGATTTTCGTTGTAAGCTATTTGTAAAATTTTTGATGCTTTAAGGGGCCAGCATTATTCATACAAAAATTAACTCATATGGAAATAACGTATTTCCTAGTGACCTGCACGAACGAGGAACTATGAAACCCTGTGACAACATAAATTTCGATATTGTGCGTATATGTGTGCATGTGAGAGAGAGACAGACAGACAGACAGACAGAGTGAAGGCGAGTGCTTGGCTTCCAAGCTTTGCCTCCAACCACCCCTGTTAAGTAAGAAGCGAAGCAGAAGGTAAACTGTATCTTTAGGGGTGCGGGTGGTGGGAGGGGAGGGAAGAGGGAGGATGAGCTCAGGAGTGGGAAGGCCCAGGAAGGCAGAGCCCTGTGTCCCAGATGTCCTCATATCCCCAGATCTGGGGGGTCACTGAAAGAACAGACACCAACAAACATGGAGATTCCTGGACTTATGACTGTGTGGAGTTCCAGCCAGGGAGCCTAGATGGGCTGAGACAGCGAGGAAGCCAGCAGGGCTGGGGCACTGTGAACAAGGAGAAGAGGGCTCCAGGTGAGACCAGAGAGACTGGGGGTGTGGGCAGCAGACCCCCCGGGCCTGGGAGACTGGGCAGGAGTGAGACAGG
Source organism: Puma concolor (assembly GCF_028749965.1). Lineage (NCBI taxonomy): Eukaryota > Metazoa > Chordata > Mammalia > Carnivora > Felidae > Puma > Puma concolor. The sequence goes on from NC_141677.1 coordinate 14,542,351, forward strand.
AGCCCCAGCAGAGGAGGGACCTCACCTGACTTCAGCTGCTATGGTGAAGAAAAGACCCAGGAACAGGTAGTTAGAGATGAAACCCCAGTCCCGGCAACTTGCAGTGTTTCCCTCTAGAAGTCCTTCAAGAAACTTTGGAAGCACCAACCCCTTGGGATTATTTACACAATGAAATCGTTTTTCCCAGCCCACCGAAGGACTCCAAATCATTCCCATTGATAGTTAGGGCAAAGCAGAACAGTGCCACCAGGTGGCGCCAAGGTGAAGCCAGAATGGGCTGGATTGGGCTGGCGCCTCTGACACAAGATGTCCAGAACCCAACGTGGGGCTCAAACCTATGAACCATGAGATCATGACCTGAGTCGAAATCAAGAGTTAACCACTTAACCGACTGAAGCCATCCAGGCGCCCCCATTCATTGGACTTCCTTAAATGGAAGCCCACTCATACTAAAATCTCACTCTTCTAGAGAAATAGTCAATTTTGGAACTAAAAGGCTATGTTCATGTAGGCCTTCAATAAGTGACTGCTGTTAAGGTGTCATCAGGCCCAAGGCCAGAAATAAGCTTTACTTGCAAAGGTCATACATACAGTTCTTAAATCTCCATGTTAATATCCACATGTCCACTAAAGAAGAACAAGATACATTTTTCTCGTAATGCTCACAGCAGACTCCCATATTATGATATATAAACCTTACCCTAAAAACAACGAGAGGATATATATACATATATAAGTCAATTCTCCATTCTCAAGTCCTGAATGTTCTCAGACCTGAAAATGTAAATGTCAAACCAGCAGCTAATTTCTTTCAAAAAAAAGAGCACATTTTATGGGCAGATCTCACATCCCTTCTCACGCTCTCCCTTTGCACACCCACAACTGTGAGCGCTGTAACTGTAAAATAAACCCCTTCCAAGACAGGCGCCGACGATGCCAAAACTCCCCCCTCTCATCAGAGACACTCTCCGTGTTCTCTTCTCTTCAGGTTGCGTGAGGCAACTGGCCTTATTTCTCGCTGTCTTATTTTTAATCTATTCTCCAATACAGGAAAATGAAGGCGTCAGTATTTTGATACTGATCTTTCAATATCCTATTCAGACTCTGAGCGTCTGCTTCCAAAACGGACAGGAATAAATACACATGATCCCTTGCTGCCATGGGTTTCTGTGAGCAGAGGGGAAATGCTGGGAACAAGGAAATCGTGTCCCCAGATACCATGATGCTTAAACTATACATGATCTACCCTGGGATCTGTTGGGACACAGTTTTCTAAGGCAGTGAAGTCAAATGATTGTCATGTTTTAACTTGACTTAATAGCACACAATAAAACCCCATAGACTTAAATTACCTAAAATTAGTGCAATTAGCCATAGCACGACTACCATCCAGAAAGGTACTGCGTGTGATTAATGTGTTGTGCAGAGCCATAGGTCCCTGGGGGGACTGTGTTACGTCACATACCTGCTGGGGGAAAAACATCTAGGACTTCCTCATAATCCTGGAGCAGAACTGTGATAACTTCGTGAATCATGGAATAAAGTAGCTAGAAAAGATCTTAGAGGAACTTCCTAAAATCCGGTTGGATAAATGAAAATTAAAACAAGATACCCCCCCTTTTTTTTGGTCTATTAAACATTAACTTAACCCCTGAAAAAGGCCCTTCTTATTCTAACATTTGGTCATCCAAAACCCAACGATTTCCCACTCAAAATTCCCACCTAGTCACAGAGCACCAAAACAGAAATGCACAGAAATGAGGGGAGAAAGAGACAAGTCAGCAACAATAGTTGGAGACCTCAATACCCCACTTTCAGTAACGGATAGAAATGTGAGGCTAAGATCAACAAGGAGAGAGAAGACTAGAACAAAACTAGGAACCGGCTATATCTAACAGATACTCTGTCAGAAGGTACATTATTCTCAAGTACACCTGAACGTCTCCAGGATAGACCATGTGTGAAACCATAAAACAAACATTGATAAAGTTTAAAGTATTGAAAAAATACAAAGGATGTTCTCTATCCACAACAGAATGAAATTAGAAACTAGAAATCAATGACAAAAAAAATTTTTTTGGGAAACTCACAAATATGTATAAATCAAGCAAAACTCTCCTAAATAACCAGTGACTCAAAGGAGCAATCAACAGGGAAATTAGGAAATACTTTGAGATGAATGAACATGAACACACACCTTCAAAAACGTATGGAATGCAACTTAAACTGGGCCTAGAGAAATTTCTATGGCTTTAAATGCCTATATTAAGAAAGAAGACAGATACCAAATCAGTAACCCAGCCTTTCACCATGACACTGGAAAAAGAACAAACTAAACCTAATACAAACAGAAGGCAGAATATAATAGAGGTTAGGGTAGAATTTAATGATATAAAGAATAGAGAAACAATAGAGAAACATCACTGAAACTAAAAGCTGTTTCTGTGAAGAGGCCGATAACACTGACTAAACCTTTAGCCACAGAAGAAAAAGACAGTATTCAAATTACTAGAATTAGAAATGAAAGAACAGGGGCACCTGGGTGGCTCAGTTGGTTAAGCATCTGACTCTTGATTTCGGCTCAGGTCATGATCTCACAGTTCAGGAGGGTGAGCCCCACGTAGGGCTCTGTGCTGACAGTGTGGAGCCTGCTTGGGATTCTCTCTCTCCCTCTCTCTCTGTCCCTCCCCTGCTCCTGCTTGTTCTCTCTCCCCCTCACTCAAAATAAATTTAAAAATTTAAAAAGAAAGAAATTATAGAAGACTCATTATAACCAATCTTATGGAGGGAAGAAAAGGAATACCATGAATAGCTGTAATCAATAAATTAGATAACTTAGATGAAATGGAAAAACTTTCCCGAAAGACAGTAAACAATGCAACTGTGTCAAGAAGAAACAGACCATCTGAAAGAACTAAAATGAATAAAGAGATTTAATTAGTAAAAAATAATCAAACAAACTGCACACCCCAAAACTACTCATAATGAAAAGTTCAGGTTCGCATGTATTCACTGCTGCATTCTACAAAAAATTTAAAGAAGAATCGACACAATTATTCACAAACTCTTTCAAAAACAGGAGGAACACCCCTTCTATGAGACCAGCATTACCCAGATACCAAATTCAGACAAAGATAGCACAAGGAAAGAAAACTACAGACCAATACTCCTTGTGAAAATGAGTGCAAAGGAACTCAACAAAAACTAGGAAACAGAATCCCGCCACATGTATAAAAAGCATTCTACATCACTGCCAAGTGGGATTGATCCCAAGAATGCAAGGACAGTTTAACATCCAAGGATAACAAATATCATATCAATAGAATAAAAAACAAAGCCACATGATCATCTCAAAGATATAAAGAAATTCACAAAATTCCAACACCTTTTCATGACAAAAGCACTTGGTAAATTATGAATTCAAGGAAACTTCATCACCCTGATAAGGGCATCTATGAACTCGCATAGCTAATATCATATTTAATGGTGAAAGATTGGATGCTTTCGTGCTAAGATCAGAAACAAAACACAGATATCTATTTCCACTGCTTATATTTAACGTTGTACTGAAGGTTCTAGCCGAGTCAATTAGGCAAGAAAAAGAAATAAAAAGCATCCAGATTGGGAAGGAAAAGCTAAAATCTCTCTGTTCATAAATGATATGAGCTTTTATATACAGAAAATCTTAAGAAATCCACTACAAAATCCTACATAACTACTTAACTATGGAGACAAGTAAATTGAGAGACATTTAATGTTCATGGAAAGAAAGACTCAATAAGTCAACATGCCAGTTCTTCCCAGCATGATCTACAAATTCAATGCAATCCAAATCAAAATTCCAGCAAGTTATTTTGTGGATATAAACAAACTGATTCTCAAGTTTACATAGAAAAGCAAAAAACCCAATATAGCCAACATACTAGTGAAAGAGAAGAACATGGGGCGCCTGGGTGGCTCAGTCGGTTGAGCGTCTGACTTCGGCTCAGGTCGTGATCTTGTGGTTCATGGGTTCGAGCTCCACATTGGGCTCTGTGCTGACAGCTCAGGGCCTGGAGCCTGCTTCGGATTCTGTGTCTCCCTCTCTCTCTGCCTCTGCCCCACTCGCTCTCTCTGTCTCTCAAGAATAAATAAACATTAAATTTTTTTTTAAAAAAAGCACAAAGTTGGAAAGCTCATGCTACCCTACTTCAGAACTCACTTTAAAGCTACAGTAATCAAGACAATATGGTGTTGGCAAAAGAAAAGACAAATAGATCAATGGAACAGAATAGTGAGTCCAGAAATACACAGTCAACTATTTTCGACAAAGGAGCAAAGGCAGTACAAGGGAACAAAGATAGATTTTTCAGCAAATTCCATTGGAAAAGCTGGATATCCACATGTAAAAAACTTGAATCTAGACACAGACTTTACACCCTCCACAAAAACTAACACAAAATGAATCACAGATCTAAATATAAGATGAAAACTATAAAACTCTTGGAAGATAACATGAAAGAAAACCTACATGACTTGGGTATGGCAATGACTTTGTAGACACCAAAGGCATAATCCATGACAAAAATCATCAATAAGCTGGACTTCATTAAAATTAAAAACTTTTCTGTTAAAGATAGTATCAAGAGGTTTAGAAGACAAGCCACCGGCTGGGAGAAAATATTTACTAATGATAACTTGATGAAGAACTATTATTCAATATATACAAAGAACTCTAAAAACTCAACAACAAAAAAACAAGTGATCTGATTAAAAAATGGGCCAAAGACCTTAAGAGACACCTCACCAAAGGAGATATAAAGATGGGAAATAAACATATGAAAAGATGCTCCACATTGTATGTCGTCAGGGAAATGCAAATTAAAGCAATGATGAGATACACCGACCTATCAGAATGGCCAAAATCCAGAACACTGACAATACCAAAGGTTAGTGAGGATACAGAGCAACAGGGACTCTCATCCGCTGCTGGTGGGAATTAGAAATTCCATTTCTTTTTCACGCAGTGAAAATATTCTAGGTAATATTATAATGATGCATATATGCCATTATACATTTGTCCAAACCCTGGAATGTACAACACCAAGAGCCAACACTAATGTGAACTCCAGACTTCAGGTGGTCATGGATTATGAAAATTCATCAAGTGTAACAAAGGTACCATTTTGTTGAGTGATCATGATAACGGGCAAGGCTTTATGTGCGTGAGGGAAAGGGGTAAGTGGGAAATCTGTGTGCTTCTGCTCAATTTTGCTGTGGACCTAAAACTTCTCTAAAAAAATAAATAAATAAACTCTTTTTGGGGGGAAAAACCCACTACTAGAACCAGTAGGGGAGTTCAGCAAGTTTGAAGGATACATATTTATATATAAAAATCAACTGTATTTTTATGCATTGTAATAAACAATCCAAAAATGAAATTAAGAAAACAATTCCATTTATAAAAGCATACAAAAGAATAAAATTCTTAGAAACAGATTTGCAAAAGTTATACTCTGAAAACTACAAAATATGGCTGAAAGAAATTAAAGGAGATCTAAATGGAAAGACAACCCATGTTCCTGGATCAGAAAAAGTAATATTGTTAAATAGCAGTACTCCCACTCCCCACGTTGATCTCCATATTCAATGCAATCCTATCATCATCCCTGCTGACTTCATGATAGAAACTGACAAGCGAATCCTGAAATTTGCATGGAATTGCAAGGGACTCCTATTTCAAAATAAGCTTCACAAAAGAAAAACAAAATAGGAGGAGTCACACTTCCTGATGTCAGAAGTTACTACAAAGAAACAGTAATGAAGATACTCTGGTATTGGCATTAAGGATATACGTATCAATCAGGAAAACAGAATTGAGAGTCCAGATATAAACTAATACACACATCCATGGTTAACTTCTTCTCAACAAGTATGCCAAAACCATCCAAAGGAGAAAGAATATAGTCTTTTCAACAAAAGGTTCTGGGACAACTGGACATCCGCACGAAAAAGAAGGAGTTGGACCCTTAACCCATCGTATACAAAAATTAACTCAAGATGGATCAAAGACCTAAATATAAGAAATATAAGGGCTAAAACTATAAAACTTTTAGAAGAAAACACAGGAATAAATCTTCATCACCTTGGATTTGACAATGGATTCTAAGATATGACATCAAAAACATGAGCCATAAGAGGAAAACTAGATAAATTGGGTGAAACTTGAAAACATTATGCTGCTAAGAAAGAAGCCGGTCAGAGAATACTACACATTGTACGATTCCATTTAAATGAGACTTCACTAGTCAAATTTATACAGACAGAAAGATTAGTGGTTGCTTAGAGCTAGCTGAAAGGAGGGGTGAAGCTAAAGTCTGCGGTGTTTCTTCCTGAGGTCATGAAAATGTTCCCAAGTGGACTGTGGTGATGGCTGACCTTATCAGGAAATGGTCTAAAAACCACTGAATTGTATACGAAATGGTGACTCATATGATAAGTGATGTGTGATATGCATGATATGTGAATTTTATCTCAAAAAAAAAAAAACCTGTTAAAAACAGATGTTTCAAGAAACAGTTGAAACTGTTTCTTAAAAAATAAACTGTAATTGGGGTGCCAGGGTGGCTCAGTCTGACTCTTGAGTTCAGCTCAGGTCATGATCCCAGGGTCGTAGGAGTGAGCCCCTGCATTGGGCTCTGTGCTGAGCATGAAGCCTGCTTGGGACTGACTCTCTCTCTCTCTGTCTCTCTCCCCCTTCCCTCCCTCTGTCCCTCTCCCCTGCTCATGCACTGTCTCTCTCTCAAAAATTTTTTTTAAAAAATAAACTGTGATCAATATGCTCAGAGACTTAAAAGACAGATTTATAAATACTGTATCTATAAAACAAGATCATATTACAAAAAAGAAATAACGAACAAAACATTTTAAAAAATTAAATGAATCAATAAGGTGAAAAATAAATCAAAGGAATACCTCTAGAATCTTGAGCAAAACACAGAGCAGGAAAACGTGAACAAAAATAAGAGAGACATGAATCAATCCAGGAGATCCAATTTAATAGGAGCCAGAAAATGAAAAAAGACAGAGAGAAAAGAGAGGAGAAACAAAGAAAAAATAATAGAACATTTTCCCTAGGGCCAAAGTGCATAAATCTTCAGATGAACAGCCCAATGGCATTACTCGCAAAAAGAATTTAAATAATTAACAGAACGAAACCCAAAAGACAAAATATGTGAGTCAACATAGCCCTACAAAATGTCAGACCACGGATCCTAAAAAGCTAAGAAGCTTCCAGAGAAAGTGGGGTGGGGGTGGGGGGTTAACTCAAAGGGAGAGAGATCATCCCGGAATCCATAGTACTGCATGACGGGGGTGGGGAGGGGGGCGGGGAATGGACAAATTCTTTCGCAGTTTGTAGAAAAATTATTTTCTAACCAAAATTCTACATCCAAATATCTGTTAAGGTAAGATCAGAAAAAAAGGTTTTTTTCACACACAGAAAAAAAAATCTATCTTTTTTCTGCAGCTTTGCTGTGAGGAGTTTCTGTGGGGATCTGCTCAGCCAACCTGAGGACACCTCTGTCTTCAATTCTGAATAATTCTCGGCTCTTTTCTCTTTAAACATTGCTCTCCTCTTACTCCTTTTTCTTCTGGAACTCGTGTTAATTGAATCGTAAAATTTCTTTTCTTCATCTATTCTCCTTGTCTTTTACTACTATCTCCAGTTCTTCAAAATTGCTTTCACCGCATGGCTTTCGTGTGAATTCCTCAGTACTATCTTCGTATTGCTGCCTTCAATTGCAGCGAGTCTAGAGATTTTTCTCACCTATCGCATTTCTTTATCTCAATGACAGAAGTGCTCCTTTCTAAGATTTGGAATAAGATTTCTCCCTGTTCTTGTTTTCTCTCTGTTTTCCCCCATAAATTCTTGTGCTTTTAAAATGGAAGTTCCATCGTCATGTATTCCTGAAGAGGTATCTTTGAATCTGAAGTCTTTGTCTTTCTACTCTAGAAAATTAATTTCGTCGGCTGTGAATTCATATTCTCACTGCTGTCTTTGCTGTTTATCTTATCATGAGGTTTCTCCATTTATTTTGTGGTTTTAACTGGCACACTAATTCTGGACGGGAGGGGTTTTCCTTTTTCTTTTTTTTGTTTTCTAATTTTTGCATTATTTTTTCATTCTTTCTTCTTTCTTGTATTTCAGTGAGGTGCTCGGTGGTTGCTATGTTTGGCCGTTAATCCATAATCAGGTCTTATAATGGCATTTCAGAGTTCCTACCCACTGTAATAACGGGCATATGTCAGATATGCAACACAGTCACCTTGTGGCTTGATTTAGCTTCTCGTCAGGAGCTTAAGCAGTTGTCCGACCACCCATCCCTGCCAGACGCCTAACACCACAATTTCTGATACAGCTCTTGGCAAGAAGTTAACTGCCTTACTTTTCCTTCCATAGGCAAGGGGGTCAGGGGTGAACCTCCCCATCTCAGTCTCTGGCTCCCCCCCCCTCCCCAGCTTTACTGAGATACAACTGACAGATAACGTTGTGTAAGTTTAAGATGTAAGATGTGTTAACTGGATACACATATATTGGGATGTCATCACCCTCACAGTATTATGTAATTACCATCTCATTACCTAATTACAAGCTGTTATTCCATCATGTCAACTAATTACTATTTCTTTCTTGTGGTGACAACACTGAAGACCTACTCTCTTAGCAACTTCCAAGGATTTAATGCATTATTGTTAACTACAAGCACAACAACGTGCATCAGATACCCAGAACTCATTCATCTTCCAACTACTCTTTGACCAACATCTCCCCATCTTCTCCACCCTCCAACCCTTGGTAACCACCATTTCACTCTGTTTCTATGAATTCAGCTTTTTTAGATTCCACATAGAACTGATATTATACAGTATTTCTCTTTTTCTGACTTAATCTCACTTAGCATGATGCTCTCGAGGTCCATCCATGTCGCACAAATGGCCGAATTTCCTTCTTTTTATTGGCTGAATAATATTCCACTGTGTATATGCAAAAACTTATATGTATATGTGTGACTGTGTGTGTGTGTATGTATGTGTATATATATATATACATATACATACACACACACATATATGTATATATATATATATATATATATATATAGACACACATATATATATACATTTACGCACACACACACACACACACACACACACACACTATATCTTCTTTACCCAGGCTCTGGCTTCAAGCAATGAGGCTTGCTCTTCTCTCCCATATTGAGCAAAGCATTTTGAACCCTCATTACCCCACTGGAGCCAAGATCTCTGCTCTCTCACTGCCCACATTGGGCTTTAAGCACTTCATGCCTGTGGCTTCAACACCACTCACCATTGTGAGTTTGCATCCCATTTCTGGGCCACAGAAAGGTTTAGCACAACTTGAGCCCAATCTTCTCATTTTAGCTAACTCTTTCAAATTTTAGTTATCACTGGCATGGTTTGGGAGTAGAGGAACGTCCTGCATTTGGGTCTTCGTTCATAAAGATGACTGAATGAGGACATGGAGAGGTCAATGCCATTGAAAGAACAGTTCAATGTTATTCACAGTTCCCCTAGAAACAAGAGGCATGAGTCACAGAAGGAGTGAACAATTGGTTTTCGGCCAGAGCCTTTGGGGCTTCTGTGGGAAAGAAAGGTAAGGCAGGGTAAACAGATGAGGACTGGATCCTCTGAATCATCTCGAAGGCCCTATGCTCTAGGGTTGATCCCTAGATGCCTGGTACCTGGCCCTGGGATGATTACCCTGCCCCCCTGGGGTGCCTGGGTGGCTCAGTCAGTTAAGCGTCCGACTTTGGCTCAGCTCACAATCTTAAGGTTCGTGGATTCGAGCCCCGCATCGGGCTCTGTGCTGACAGCTCAGAGCCTGGAGCCTGCTTCGGATTCTGTGTCTCCCTCTCTCCGCCCCTCCCCTGCTCGTGCTGTCTCTGTCTCTCAAAACTGAATAAACATAAAAAAAAAGTTCCCCTTTCTTCCCCTTTTTTAAATGTTTATATATTATATGTATTAGGCATACATTATATAATACATATATATATACTTTATATAAATATATATACTTTATATACATAGTGATATATATTACATATACGATTTCCTTATTAATTTTAAATCATATACTTAAATTGGCATTCTATCCCATCAGTTCTCAGCACCCCTTGTTTTCCTGGCTCCTAATGTGGAATGAGGACACTGGAGCCCCCCCACCCTTCGCTCCCTCTTGCACACCCCATCTCTGTCGGCTCACAGCTTTACTATGACAATGTCAAGTCTGGTGACATTTACATTCTGACCCGCAACCCTATCGTTCCAGCTCTGACTACACACCGATGCTAAAATTTGAGAATAAATGGATGAAAAACTCTGTTGTGGCAATGTAAACATTATTATTCAGTTCATGGCCAAGAAGTATGCTTTGCTTCCTGGTGAGGGCCAAGGTCATAAATCCTGAGGCATGTGGAAGGAAATGTTTCCAGCTTTAGATCCAAAGAACATTCATTTGCCTTCCTCCCTCCCTTCCCTTCTGCCTTTAATCCGCTGCTTAAAACCATCCTCTGCCTGAGTCTGTTTCTTATGTGGACCACAACTGTTTTATACAGTTTTCTTTTGGATTTTCCCCGAAGTTTCTGGTTTATCTTGCTTTTCCTTATGCTGTTTGTTTTTACGCTAGCTTGATTTTCCCCCAAACTTTCAGACATGCTTTCTCTAACAAGTCAAACTCCATACGCTTCAGAAATGTCTCTCACAGAGACTTTATCCCCCTCCTTCAACCTTGAAGCTGGATATTCCCATTTCTCTTTCTTTATCCTTGTTTCCTCTGTCACTTTGCTGGACTGTTTCTAAGATGGGGGGCATCTGAGACTCACACCCTTCATCTCTTCAAAGAGCCTTCCTGTGGCTGCATAATCTGATCTCTTCATCATTCTAAGATTTTAGTGAAAGACTGTAGTGCCACACGTTTGGCTTTTCTCTAGAGCATGGTTTCCTCATAGTGAATCTCCAGCTTCAATATTTGTTTGGACATTTCCTCAACTAAATATCCAAGTTCGCTCTTAGGGATGCTGCTTTCTACACAAAAGCAGGACAAAAATCTTTCTGCCACACGCCATGTCCTTTCCTCTGGTTTCCAATAATGGTTCCAAATAACACGTTCCTGATTTCCTCCTGAGCTGTAGCCAGCAGCATCTTGAGAATTCCCATCTCTGCTGACAATCTATTCACAATTCAGGCATTCTGTTCTCCTTGTTCCTCACTTCCCTCTTTGTCCACATGGGTGTGGTCATTGATACTCGTATCTGTGCCGCCAGTCCGTTCAAGGAAATCTAGGCTTTTCCTATTGGCCTCCTCAAAACCTTTCCGCCCTCTTTCCACTGCTCAATTCCAAAGCCATTGCATGTTCCTGGGGTGTCTGTTTTCTGTTGCTGCCATAAACCCCACAAACATTACCATACGATCTGCGTGTAAGAGTCCTACAGGAGCCTGACGGGGCTGAACTCAAGGTGTGAGTACAGCTGCCTTCCTTTCTGGACACTCTAGGGGGAGAATCGGTTCCTTCTGCCTTTCCCAGCTTCTGGAAGCCTTTCCCCAGTCCTTGCACACAGTCCCCTACATGTCATGACCGGCAACAGCTTGTCACGTCCTCCTCGTGCTGCCCTCTCTCTCTCTCTGATGCACTCAGGACAGAATCTCTACTTGTAATGATTCATGGGATCAGACTGGGCCCACCAGATCATTTAAAACAACCTTCCCAACTCAAGATCCTTAACCGTGCCACCCTCCGCGAGGACCCTTTTGCCATGTGATACAACCTACCCAGAGATTCCGGAAGAGATGAGGCCGTGGATGTATTTGGGCGGCCAGTTATTCACATCGGGAGTATTTGTTACTCCACTTTGTTCCTCTGTTAACTTTTTGCTATATATATTGGTATGTTTATTCAAGGTAACTTCACCTGTTATGTAAGAATTTACAATGTAAATGCATCCTTAATTTAGACCATGTTCCACACGGTGCAAGAACGTGAAAGCAGTTCAGCTCCATTTGCCCGCACACCTGTTTTGCTACTGTCCCACAGTCTGCTCCCCACGTAAGTATAAACCACGAGACTGTGTTATTATACCACTGTAAAGAGTTAATAGTCTTCTGTATCTCCCTCGCCCTGTGTTTTTCATTCCTAGAGGCATGTCCCTGCTTCCATTTGTGATTCTTTTTCTCCAGCGCGTTTCCTGCAGCGTGGGCTGGTGGAGAAATATGCTTGCAGTTCTTGTCTGAGAATATCTTTATTTCGTCTTCACTTTTTGAGAGATATTTTTGTTGGGTATGGAATTCCGGGATACGTTAGTTTTCTTAGGAAGGGAAACAAGCCACAAGAGACCTTAAGGACAGAGAACAAAAGGAGGGCTGATGGAGGGAGGTGCGTGGCGGGGGAAGACACTTGTGGGAATGAGCACTAGGTGTTGTATGTGAGTGATGAATCACTGAATTCTACCCCTGAAACCAGTATCACACTGTACGTTGACTAAAATTTCAATTAAAAGAATACTAATAAAATAAAAAATGTATTCCATGGTCTCTGGCTTCCATAGTTTTTTGAGAGCTCACTTATCTTCCCTAGGGCTGGTCTCCTGAAGGAAATGTGCTTTTCCACTCTGGGAACTTTTAAGGTTTTCTCTTTAGATCTGATTTATAGCAGTTTTGCTACCAAGTGCCTCAGTATGCTTTTCTTTGTATTTCTCCTGCTTGTGGTGCTCTGAGCTTCTTGATTTGAAGAGTGGATGCCTTGCATTAGCCCTGGAAAAATGTTGGTGATCATTTCTTCCAATACTGCTTTTGATCAGTTCTCTCTCTCATAGAATTCCTAATATACATACATATACCTTTTAGCCATGCTCCATATTTCTCTTCTGCTTCATTATCATTCCTTTCTCTTTTCTCTCTGCTCATTTTCTGTTTTCAATTGTCCTATCCTGTGTTGATCCCTGAGTGACCGAACTCTCTGTTGTCTCTTCTAGAAGGACACAAACCTATCTGTTCAGGGCCCCACCCTTATGACCTCATTTAACCTTAATTATTTGCTCGGGAGCCCCATCTCCACTGTGGGCTTCCCCACATTAACTTTGGGGGGCCACAAACAGTTCATAACAGTCCATGCCCAAATACATGTCCTCCTTGCACACAAAATACATTCATTCTATCCTCTTAGCCCCAAAAGTCTTCACTCGCTCCAGCATCAACTCTAAGGTTCAAAGTCAAAAGCCTCATGTAAGTGTCATCTAAATTACATACAGGTGACACTTGAGGTATGCTTCCTGCTGAAGCAAAACTCCTTTCCAGCTGTGAAACCAGGTAAGTATGTGCATCTGAAATACAATGGTGGGACAGGTACAGGATAGACATTTCCATTCCAAAAGGGAGAAATGAGGAGGAAGGGAGGGAGGGACAGAGGGAGGGAGGGAGGAAGGGGAGGGGAGGGGGAAGGAAGGAATGAAGGGAGGGAGGGAGGGAGGGACAGAGGGAGGGAGGAAGGAGGGAAGGGAAGGCAAGGGAAGGGAAGGGAAGGGAAGGGAAGGGAAGGGAAGGGAAGGGAAGGGAAGGGAAGGGAAGGGAAGGGAAGGGAAGGGGGAAGGAAGGAAGGAAGGAAGGAAGGAAGGAAGGAAGGGAGGGAGGGAGGGAGGGAGGGAGGGAGGGAGGGAGGGAGGAAGAAGGGAAGGAGGGAGGGAAGGAACAAAGAGGGGAAGAAAGGAAGGAAGGAGGGAAGGAAAGAGGGAAGAAGGGAAAGAAGTGACAGGTCCAAAGAAAATCTAACTCCTATCAAGCCAAATTCCATTAGACCTCAGAGCTCAAGAATAATCCTCTCTGGCTCAATGCCCCACCTTCTTGACCCACTGTGGTGGCGATTCTGCCTTCTGGACCCATTGAGGCAGCTCTGTTGAGCAGGGGTCCCACACCTATAGCTCTGCTGGGTGGCCCTGCTGGCAAGTCTGTGAGGCATTCCATCCTCAGGCTCTAGAAAGCATCATCCCCAAGGCTCCAGGCAGAGGTGACCTGGCCAATAGAAACCACAGAGGCAGCCCCTGCTCTCTGAAATCAAGGTAGAAGTAGCCTTGCTCCCAGGCCTCTGGTGAGAATGGCAGCCCTGATGATCTCTGGGTCACCTTTGGGTGACCTGTTCTGGAAGGATAAAGCATGTTTTCAGCTGAGTAACTCTACTGTTCACTCCTGTTCACTTTGGCTCAAACGGGAACTGCCTCTGCTAAGATGATGCCATCTCTGTTCCCAGCCCCTGCCTGACACCTTGGGTAACCTCTTTAAGGAGTGACTGTCCACCCACACCCTTGATGTTCTCTCCAGAACCAGTTCCCTCATTTTCTGTAATACTGATAGATCAGAAAGTTTCCAAATCTTCAGGCTCTGGCTCCTCTGGGCTTCTCAGTTCCCGCAGGGTATATCTCTCCTCACATTTGGTTATATAGAAGTGGTAAGGAAACCCAGGTTGCTCTTTCAATACTTCGCTCAGAGATTTCCTCTAAATACTAAGACCCAACTTAAAACTAAATAGCCAATGTCACTGCTTGCAAGGAGTCTTCCACAAAACACAAAATAATTCAGCCAAGTTCTCTGGCACTTTATGGCGAGGATCAGCGATAATCTGTTCCTCATTTCCGTCTGAGACTTCACCAGAACCCTCGCATTGCTTTACCAATATTCTCCATTGTTACTTCTGGACCGCCTAGGAAGATGGGGGCTTTCGGTACAGCTCTCTTTTCTGAGACCTCACCAAAATCAACTTCTCTACCAACAATCCCTTCAGGGAAATCCAGGTTTTCTCCAACCTGTGCTTCAAGACTCCTCCGGCCTCTAACCCATGACCCAGCTCCAAAGCCTCTTCCAGCTTCTCAAGTCTTCCCCTTTAGACATTTGTTACAGCGGCATCCCACTTCTCAGGACCCAATCTGCGTTAGCCAGGGTTTCCCAAAGAAACAGAACAGGTTGTATATATACAAGATTTATTATGAGGAATTGGCTCACAGAATTAAAGAGGCTAACGAGTTCTGAGATGTGTAGTCAGCAAGCAGGAGATCCAGGAGAGCCAAGGATGTGGTTCTAGTCTTCATCCAAAGGCTGGAGAGCCAGGATAACCACTGGTGTGGTTCCGGCCCAAAGGCTGGCAGACTCGAGACCCTAGGAAGACCTGATGTTTCAGGTCAAGAGTTTCCGAAGAACTTGACAAGACAATCCTAAAATTGACATCGAAAAAACCAACGGACAAGTTTACTGACGTGATTAAGAAGAAGAGGCAATGTGACTTATTAAGATGCGACTTATAACAAAGCTAGAGTAACTAAGGGTATGTGGCTCCAAGTTGCAGATGTGTGAAGAACTGAAAACAGAGACAGAAGACATTACAGTCAATGAGACTCTTTAAAAAAAAGTTTTTAATGTTTATTTACTTTTGAGAGAGACAGAGAGAAAATGAACTAGCAGGGGAGGGGCAGAGAGAGAGAGGGAGACACAGGATCCGAAGCAGGCTCCAGGCTCTGAGCTGGCAGCACACAGCCCGACACGGGGCTCGAACCCACGAACTGTGAGATCATGACCTGAGTTGAAGTCAGACATCTAACCAACTGAGCCCCCAAGGCGCCCCCAGTGGGACGCTGTAATAAATGGTGCTAAGACCATTCACAAAAATAAACTTAAAATGGATAAAGGACCTGAATGTGAGACAGGAAACCATCAAAACCTTAGAGGAGAAAGCAGGAAAAGACCTCTCTGACCTCAGCCATAGCAATCTCTTACTCGACACATCCCCAAAGGCAAGGGAATTAAAAACAAAAATGAACTACTGGGACCTTATGAAGATAAAAAGCTTCTGCACAGCAAAGGAAACAACCAACAAAACTAAAAGGCAACCAACGGAATGGGAAAAGATACTTGCAAATGACATATCAGACAAAGGGCTAGTATCCAAAATCTATAAAGAGCTCACCAAACTCCACACCCGAAAAACAAATAACCCAGTGAAGAAATGGGCAGAAAACATGAATAGACACTTCTCTAAAGAAGACATGCGGATGGCCAACAGGCACATGAAAAGATGCTCAACGTCGCTCCTTATCAGGGAAATACAAATCAAAACCACACTCAGATATCACCTCATGCCAGTCAGAGTCGCCAAAATGAACAAATTAGGAGACTATAGATGCTGGAGAGGATGTGGCGAAACGGGAACCCTCTTGCACGGGAATGCAAATTGGTGCAGCCACTCTGGAAAACAGTGTGGAGGTTCCTCAGAAAATTAAAAATAGACCTACCCTATGACCCAGCAATAGCACTGCTAGGAATTTACCCAAAGGATCCAGGAGTACTGATGCATAGGGGCACTTGTACCCCAATGTTTATAGCAGCACTCTCAACGATAGCCAAATTATGGAAAGAGCCGAAATGTCCATCAACTGATGAATGGATAAAGAAATTGTGGTTTATATACACAATGGAGTATTATGTGGCAATGAGAAAGAACGAAATATGGCCCTTTGTAGCAACGTGGATGGAACTGGAGAGTGTGATGCTAAGTGAAATAAGCCATACAGAGAAAGACAGATACCACATGTTTTCACTCTTATGCGGATCCTGAGAAACTTAACAGAAACCCATGGGGGAGGGGAAGGAAAAAAAAAAAAGAGGTTAGAGTGGGAGAGAGCCAAAGCATAAGAGACTCTTAAAAACTGAGAACAAACTGAGGGTTGATGGGGGGTGGGAGGGAGGGGAGGGTGGGTGATGGGGATTGAGGAGGGCACCTTTTGGGATGAGCACTGGGTGTTGTATGGAAACCAATTTGACAATAAATTTCATATATTAAAAAAAATAAAAAAAAATAAATGGTGCTATGAGTATCCATATTAAAAAAAAAGCAGAGTTAGATGTCTACTTCACGCAATGCAAAAGATGAATTTTCGACATTAAAGAACTAAGTTCAAGAAAAAAAACAAGAAAATGTTTAAATTTTTCAAAATGTGGGGGCGCCTGGGTGGCGCAGTCGGTTAAGCGTCCGACTTCAGCCAGGTTACGATCTCGCGGTCCGTGAGTTCGAGCCCCGCGTCAGGCTCTGGGCTGATGGCTCAGAGCCTGGAGCCTGTTTCCGATTCTGTGTCTCCCTCTCTCTCTGCCCCTCCCCCGTTCATGCTCTGTCTCTCTCTGTCCCAAAAATAAATAAACGTTAAATTTTTCAAAATGTGTAGAATATCTTCACAATCTTAGAGTAATGTGATGTTGTGACTTACAAGAAATACACACTTGGTCATTCAGATGATCAACACGTGCTTCTCACATATATTTGGTCTTTGTGTCCACAGTTCTTGGCTAATTTCCTCAGGGATAAGAGCAATGGGAATATCTTTTGTTAGAATATTTGGTGTCTTATCCTCAGTTCCTGGAATCTTCTCAGAGCCATAAAGGGGAAGGGAGTGTTTCGTTATTTACAACAAGCCCCTTTAGCCAACTGGGTTTTTGTTAATGAGATGACTTCTGGGAAGTTCCTAAGGATGGGGGCTGGTGGCGAGTAGAATCAGCTAGGGATACAGTACCAGTCCCTGACTTCCAGGAGGGAAAAGAGGCTGGAGATTGAAACAATCACCAGTGGCTAAAGATGTAGTCAACTGCGCCAGTGTAATAAATGCTTTGTAAAAACCCAAAAGGAGGGTGTTCAGAGAGCTTCCAGATTGGTGAACCAGATTGCTTCCACAGGATCTCCTTTGTTCAGAACCTCACTCTACGTATCTCTTTATTGGGCTGTAGATTCATATCTTTTAATATCCCTTCTAATAAACCAATAATCCAGTGAGTAAACAGTGAGCAACAATTTGCCAAAGAGGGTATCTGAATGCCCAATCAGCATATGAAAACAGTAAGCAAGGAATGCTAATTAAAACCATGAAAAGATAGCATCCATTTCATCAACATCAGATTGGCAAAAACTCTGAAGTCTTCAAGACCAAATATTAGTAAGGATGTAGAATATGTAAGGATGTAGAATAATGAGCTTTATAAAACACTGCTGATATATTTCCAGTGTATATTCAGATTTGTACAAACATAGTGGAGATACTATTAGATATTATCTAAGTTGATAGAGATAATTAAGTATTAGCCATTGGGTAATATTTTTTAAAAGGCGAATCAGCTCGTAACTTCTGACCTCAGAATTCCACTTTACAGTGCACACCCTGGAGATTCACGTGCTTCAGATGCACAAAGCAACAGACACAAAATGATATTTAAAGTGCTGTTTTAGGGGCGCCTGGGTGGCGCAGTCGGTTAAGCGTCCGACTTCAGCCAGGTCACGATCTCGCGGTCTGGGAGTTCGAGCCCCGCGTCAGGCTCTGGGCTGATGGCTCGGAGCCTGGAGCCTGTTTCGGATTCTGTGTCTCCCTCTCTCTCTGCCCCTCCCCCGTTCATGCTCTGTCTCTCTCTGTCGCAAAAATAAATAATAAATGTTAAAAAAAAAAAAAAATAAAAATAAAGTGCTGTTTTAAGTAGTGAAATGCTGGTAATAGCTTAAATGCCTATCAACAGGAGAAGGATACACACAGCATGTTATTTAGTCACCGTGGAGCAGAATATACCAAAGGGCAGATAAAAACATCTATGTGTCAACATGCATAAATATAAAACACAGTTGAACAAGGTTGCCGAATGCCAGTGTAGTTTCCTGGTACTCCTATACATTTTGAAAACATACACAATGATGCACGATAACTTTTATAGATCTACCAAGACACGGTGAGACATAAAATACGCACAGGAGTGATAAACACGCAACTTGCAACAGTGAAACAGTGATTATTTCTGGAGATGTAGGAAAGCCTCAGCTATGTCTATAATGCCCTATGTCTTTAAAAATAGTTGAGGGGCACCTGGGTGGCGCAGTCGGTTAAGCGTCCGACTTTAACCAGGTCACGATCTCACGGTCTGTGAGTTCGAGCCCCGCGTCGGGCTCTGGGCTGATGGCTCGGAGCCTGGAGCCTGTTTCCGATTCTGTGTCTCCCTCTCTCTCTGCCCCTGCCCCGTTCATGCTTTGTCTCTCTCTGTCCCAAAAATAAATAAAAAACGTTGAAAAAAAAATTAAAAAAAAAAAAATAAAAATAGTTGAAATGACAATGGCACGATGGTAGACTTTCATTGAGCCAGATGGTGCGTCCCTGTACGTGCACTGTGTTATCGTCTACTTTTCTCTGCGTGTTGTTCTAGATGCACGGCTAGTGGTTACTAGCGAGTTACAAGAGCAGGACTGCCTGCTTGAGGAGTCTGCTCTTGTGCTGAATAGCTGTGTGATCTTAGGCAAGTTACCCAAGCTGTTCTTCAACTTCTTCATCTGTAAAGCAAAGGATCGTAATAGTATCTACTTCAGAGGACCTTTGTGAACATTGCGTGAATTAATGCATCAAAATCAGCTAGTGACTAGTCTAGCCCTCCATACCCATTACTGTTCAGAGATTTTTAAAAAAATTAAAAGGGTTAACTAAAAAACACAAGTCGTAGAATAATAAGCTGATTCTATGTATGCAAGCTTTATTGTTTATCAGTGTAAACCTCTAAGGTCAATACAGGAAACATTAACTGTGAGGTTATATATACCTGTTAGCACAGTGATCACCTCTGGACAAGGAGAGAGAAATAAGGTCTACAAGGATGTCAATGAACACTTCAGCTATCTGTAATAAGAGCAAACACACACACACACACACACACACACACACACACACAATACTTCCTAATGTGGCAGGCACTATTTAAATGCTTTACATAAGGTAACTTATTCAAATCTCACAGCAACTCCGCGGCATAAAGAGGTTAAGTGACTTGCCCAAGGTCACTCATGAGGAAAGATTCTGCAATGCAGGTAACTGAGAAGCGGATTCAGTATTTAGACTACACAAAGAATTACAGATGGGGATGTCAACCAGTCTGGCTCCAGGGTCTGTGCTCTTAGTCTCCATATGGCTTTTAAATAAATTAATGTTTCATTATAGAAATACATGATATTCACCATCCACATGGCCCACAAAGGATTCAAAATCAGAATTTATACAGAGGGCTG
This sequence comes from Puma concolor, assembly GCF_028749965.1. NCBI lineage: Eukaryota > Metazoa > Chordata > Mammalia > Carnivora > Felidae > Puma > Puma concolor. The sequence goes on from NC_141677.1 coordinate 14,562,485, forward strand.
ACAAATTCATTAAAAAATTATGACTCAACCGATGAAAATGGGCAACAGATGTGAACAGGAAATGCAGAGAAGAGGAAACAGAAAGGACAAATGGGTTAGTAATTTTGGAAATGCAAATTAAAACAACAATGAAATATAAATTTATAAGCATCAAACTGGCCCAAGATTGAAAATCTGATGATAACAAGTGTCAATCTGGTGGGACAGCAGGAATTCTCATATATTCAGCAAGCATGTAAATTGCACGGCCACTTTGGTGAGCAGTCTGGCAATATCTAGAAAAGTCGAGGTACATATTCCTTTCAACAGGACAATTCTCCATCTATCTCCCTTTGCTACAAAATCTCACAAGAAGACAAGGACAAGAATATTCACTGCAACTTTCTTGGTAACAGAAAAACTAAAAATAATGCAAACATCTAGAAACAAAAGACTAGGAAAAGTATGATACAGTCCTAGAATTACATACGGTATGACTGTTAAATTAGTTCCAGCTTGGGGTGCCTGGGTGGCTCAGTCGGTTGAGCATCCAACTTTGGTTCAGGTCATGGTCTCACAGTTTGTGAGTTCAAGCCCCGCGTCAGGCTCTGTGCTGTCAGCTCGGAGCCTGGAGCCTGCTTCGGATTCTGTGTCTCCTTCTCTCTCTGCCCCTCCCCCACTGGTGCTCTGTCTCTGTCTCTCAAAAATAAATAAATGTAAAACAAAAATTTAAAAAAAAATTAGTTCCAGCTTGTGTCACAAGTTCATAAATATAAAAGATAACGCTGAGAGACAGTAAGTTTCCTAAGATCCATACGGTATGATACGAAGTACATAAGGTTTGAAAACCAAACTAATTTCATAGTTTATGCTTATATTTATTTACTGATGCCACAAAATAACAGTGCTCAAGGGATCTTTGGGACCCTTTCAAAGGTTCTGTGACATCAAAACTATTTTCATAATATTAAAACACTATGTGCACTCTTATCCCATCATAAATGCGCAACAGTTTTCCATTGGCACGTGACATGTGACCTCACAATAACTGTCGAAGCAGATATGAGAACCCAGTTATCTTTTGCTGAGACAAACATAGAGAAATACACAAAACTTAAAACAACATCATTCTTCTTTTATTTGGAAAGTGCAACATAAAAATGTGTTATTTGTATTAATGTCTAATGAGTTCATTATAATTTTAAATAAATTTATAAATATTTCTAAGATTTCTTTGTTTCAAACACTGTAAATGTTGACAGTTATAATCCATACAAAGAAAAATATTTGGGGTCCTCAATAAATATGAAGCTTGCAAAAAGATTTTGAGACCAAAACGTTTGAGAACTGCTGGTAAACATGGGAGAGATGGACCTGAAGTTCAAGGTTCCGGTTACTCGGCGGGGCTGCGCAGGGGGAGACAAAGTGATGGGATCTGGGGGCGGGGACTGTGGGGCTTTAAGGCATTTGCAACATTTTTTGCCTATACCAAAGCAAGGTAACAGCAAAACAGAGCTCAATAATACTATTGGGTGGTAGTAATATTGTATTTTTGTATCTCTTGGTGTATTGAAAACAGTTCGTAATAAAAGAGGAGTACAGTCATAAGCATATTACTTAGACTGATGGAAATAATTACCAGAAATACTAATAGCCACAATAGTTAAGAAGTTTCCAGTGGGGTGCGGAACTGGAGGTGGGCGAGTAAGCGTGGGAGAGGACTGCTCTTCATAGAAGATTCTTTTGTGCCATTTCATTTGTTACTGTGCACACCCACTATACCTGCATAAAAATAGAACTTTAAAAAAAAAGGCAAAAACTTCGCGAACTATGCAAAACATACAGAGATGAGGGTAAAATCTGGAAGGGAAGAAAGTAGAACTGAGTAGCAGTTGTGTTAGGATGTTGGGATTACGGAGAAGTTTCCTTTCACTTCCACATATTCCGTAACGTGGCTGTATTGTGTATACAGTATAAGATTATTATTTTAGCAGCGCATCAAAAAAGATGCAGAACTATTCTTTTCTCTTGAGGAAGAAATTGATGATGGCTGTCATCTGGGTTCTTTTTATTCTTCTCGTTCTTTTCACATCATTGGCAACCTTTTATACCTTAAAGACTATGATCACAAATAGATTCTTTTTTTAACTTGTAACTGTAGGAGCCTGTCTTTTTTTTTTTTTTTTTAATTTTTTTTTCAAACGTTTTTTATTTATTTTTGGGACAGAGAGAGACAGAGCATGAACGGGGGAGGGGCAGAGAGAGAGGGAGACACAGAATCGGAAACAGGCTCCAGGCTCTGAGCCATCAGCCCAGAGCCCGACGCGGGGCTCGAACTCACGGACCGCGAGATCGTGACCTGGCTGAAGTCGGACGCTCAACCGACTGCGCCACCCAGGCGCCCCTGTAGGAGCCTGTCTTTAGAGACACAATTAACTCCATGGAAGAATACAAAATTGGTGCTGTGTCATCAGGGCACATTCAGCACGACACCACGTCTTTCAGGGTTCGCTTACAGCCGTGCTAAATCAAATCTAAATCCTGATATAAATAACTGGATGATGATCCACATCGGAGGTTCAAATGAACTATTTATTGTATCCTTTATTGTGTACCATATCCTCTGTGTCAGTGACAGCTGTTTGCTGGATAAAAGCGGAATGCTATACGAGGGGGGTTCACGGAGCAGTTGGCCTGGCTCTGTATTCATGGGCTCCACCGCAACAGGCAAGGTGAACATACATGGACATCAAGATGACAGTTTCAGTTCAGAGGACCTCGTCCAGGAACCCTTCCCCAGGACGGGAGAAGCACAGGTAGCCGGAAGGGTCTAGGAAGTTTTTGTTTTGCTTTGTCTTTAATGTGGGGCATCTAAAGAACGATTCCTAGGGCACCATATAAACTAACGGAAGGCAGGGGAGCATGGGTGGCTTAGTCAGTTCAGCATCTGACTTTGGCTCAGGACGTGATCTCACGGTTCGTGAGTTTGAGCCCCACATCGGGCTCCTCACTGACAGTGCAGAGCCTGCTTGGGATTCTGTCTCTCTTCCTCTTTCTCTCGAAATAAATAATCTTTAAGAAAAATTTTGAAAAGGACCGTTCCTATACCGTGGCCAGGTTAGACTCAAAACAAAACAAAACAAAAAATAAACCAGAATTTCCATGTATGGAATCAGGAATAAAGAATTTTTGAGGGGGCGGGGAAGGAACATTCCAGTGGGTGATCAGGGAGTATAGAATTTCCTAGGACTCTCAAAACAAATTACCCCAAACCCGGTGGCTTAACACAACAGAAATGTATTATCTCACAGTTCAGGAGGTGAGAAGTCCAAAATCAAGGCGCCTGCAAGGCTGGTTCCTTCTGGAGGCTCTGAGGGAGAATCTGTGCCAGGCCTCTCTCTCCTGGCTTCAGCTGCTGCTGGCAACCTTTGGTCTTCCTCGGCTTGGAGCCGCAGCTCTCCAATCTCTGCCTCCTTCTTCATACGGCCCTGCGTCTCTGTGTCCTCTTCTCTTCTTGTAAGGACACCAGTCATTGCATATGTGGGTCACCCTAAATCCAGGATGATTTCGTCTTGAGGTCTTTAATTAACTGTATCTGCAAAGACTGTATTTCCAAGTAGGGTCGCACTCTGAGATTCCAAGTGGACATGAGTTTCGGGCTGGGGGGGGGGGGGTACATCATTCAATCCACTATACGGGCCAAGCAAAACAAATATTAAAGGCACATGCCACGGGATCCGATTCTGGCTGTAAGTAATGGGGAGCTGACTAACACAGGCCGTTCAAGAGAACTCTATGCAGACCACAAAGGAGGTCACGGAAGTTTTCCAAAACCACGAAAATCATTTCCGATTTGTTCTGTCCACCCATCATCCATCCATCCATCCATCCATCCATCCATCCATCCAAGGATCTACTCATCAGTATGACTTTTGAACATCTATATGTTTTGCATGGTGCTGGATACGAAGTCCCTTTTTTAAAATGTTTGTTTATGTTGAGAGAGAGAGAGAGAGAGAGAGAGAGAGAGCAAGCAGGGAGGCACAAAGAGACAGGGAGAGAAAGTAGATCCCAAGCAGGCTCCACACTAAGTGTGGAGCCAGATGCGGGCCTCGATCCCATGATCCTGGGATCAAGACCTGAGTCGAAACCAAGAGTTGGACCCTTAACCAACTGAGCCACTTAAGCGCCCCTGGGTATGAAGTACTTTTAATGGAAACTGAGGCTTCACAGGAATTATTAAATGTAATGGAACATAATCTCATACACCCTCAGATAAGCTGTAATGCCACTTTGCAAGCAGACGATTGCATATACATGGGCAAGGGACTAGAAGGGCATTTATAAGAACAACTATAAAACATGCTATAGTTTGCTACCGTCACATAGACTTACTATACATGTGTCTGTGTGTGTGGAAGGACAGACAGAGAGACTGACTGGCTAGATGGGTAGCTGGATGCATGCTCCCACATCCCATTTTCTCTTTCTGGATGAGCGAGAACATTACGTCGCACACTTGAGTCTCCTTTGCAGCTAGGCTGGAAGCAAGCCACTGAATCCTGACCAGGGAAATCAGGTGGCGGCGATGTCCGTCACTTGGAGGTCTGAAAAAATATCCCCCCATACCGTTTCCCTTCCGTGGAGATCACGGTGGCGTGCACAGAAGAGGCATGGATCCCTGAACCATGAAGAAGCAAGACTCAGTCGGGCCACGATTCACATCAGACAGTGACGGGGAGGAAGAAACAAACCTCTCATAGGGTAAGCCATTGAGCATCTGGGGTTATTCATTACCGTAGTCGTGGTACTTACCTTGTGTCCCATGACTGGCTGTACAAGGTCAGCTCGGGCCAAGGACGTTGAGGACGGCCATCCCCAAGCGCTAGCTTACTGAGCTGCTCAGATGAACGCTGTAGACGGATAATTTCTACTCAAGATCTTATTCACCCAGCTCTCCTCAGGGACACCACGTACGATGGGTAACAATACTTGTCCGTTCGCAGCGCGGAGTCTGGCTGAGTTCGTTTCTGGGTGCCTTCTCTGTGGCAGACCCGCACGCACACTGTGTCACTCGGGTCCTTTCTCAGATGGATCCTAGGACAGCATGCAGCCCCCAGAATCTCCCTGGAATGACCACGCCTCCTTAGGTCCTTCTTGCCACACACCACGGGCAACCCCGTCCAGCCCCTCAGGAGGTGTCGAGGAGCAGAGGTTCCTATGCTGCCCTACCCCCCTGGATGAGAGCCAGGACCAGCATCAGGGGGCTCTCCGGCCCCAGCTCTCCAGCTCTACGGCAGGCAGCAGTCCCCATAGCTAAACCCGCACAGAAAAACCTGAAGGTGGATGAGATGCCTCTGTGTCAGCGTGGTACCTGTGTGTCTTTCCCACACTTCCTTTAGCTAAGCTGCCCTTTCCATTAACGCTTCGGTCACACGACTATGACTTAGGACTACTCGCCGTCCCCTGGGTGGCAATGCCCTCCACCCTGCCCCTCTCCCAGCCGTTCCTCCGGAACATCGGACACACGCTCGTGTTGCCTCTGTGAAGCCTCCCCAGCTTCCCTGGGGTTGGGAGAGCTTCCTCCTAGGGCTCACCGAGCGCTCAGTTCACACCCTGTTCTGGTATTTATCAACTCGGACTTCCGTTTATCTGACTGAAAGCCCATCTTGCCAACCGAACCGTGAACTGGTCAGGAGCAGGGATGTGCTGATTTTCCCTTATCCAAAGACCTTGTTCCTCAACTTCTGGGACACTCCACAATCTGGGCTCTCTTTCTGTCGCTGGCTGCTTCTAGGTCCCCAGGGTCATTCAGCAGGCCTCTTCCCTCGTCTAACTCACTCCGCAGATGACTGCATCCCATCTGGAGCTACCAAGATCTCCGATGTCCCCCAAGGTTGTATCTCCAGTGCAAACCTCTTCCCTGAGCTCTAGGTACCAATAGGCAAAAGATCTGCCCACCTCTGATTCAAAGTCCGTCTGATGGCGTGTCTCCGAACAGAGCCAAACTCCTCTCTCCACCAGGAGTTGGGCGCACTTCCTTACAACGTGCTCCTTCCTTAACACTTCCCCGTCAGAGAACCGAATAACATTCTTCTTCCATTTTCCCAGTCCCCAAACCTTGTCGTTCCGGATGCCAGTCCTTCGTGTCCCGCTTCTAACCTGTGAGAACATGCTGTGGGTGTCACCGTCCAGAAGTGGAGCACCGCTCGTCCCCTCCGCTAATCTGAGCCACCATCACCTCCTGTTTGGACACCATACCCGCCCTCACGACAGAACTCCAGGAGAGAGCCAGACGGTCCTTTTACATCTCGTCACTTTCTCACTCAAAGCCTCAAAGCCTTCCTATCATATTTCAGATAAAACACAGACTCCTTACCTTGGACTACAAGGTGCACCCCCCTGCAGGACCTGACCCAGCTGCTCTGTGCCCTCATCCCTGTCACTCTTGCCACACACTTGTCTTCCTTCCTATTCTGCCAACAGCCAAGCCCACTCCTGCTCCGGGGCTCTGGCCCAAAACAGACATTTAAAACTCAGTGGAAGGAGCTGAGGAGCCTAGAAGACAGAGTCCACGTACAGGAGGTGGAAAATAGAAGAGAAAAGCAAAGATAATTAGAGGACCAGGGCCAGGCTAGGAAATGTAACATTCAAATGACAGAAGTTCCAGGAAAGGAAAAGACAAGGGAAGAAACTATCTATGATACCGTTCAAGAAAATTCAGTAGAATGGAAACACAGGAGTTTCTGAGCGCTAGGCCCAACGGATGAAAATAAACTCACATCAAGGCACGACTGTTCTGAAATACAGGAAATACCACAAACTAAAGGTGCATTCAAAGGATCAGGAATTAAATTTGCTTCATGTTTCCCAAAAGCAGCTTCGAAAGTTAAAAGGCAGAAGAATAAGACCTTCAAACTCTCAAGGATCATTACTGCCAAATCCAGCCAAGTTATCATCTAAAAACAGACTAAAGACATGGGCAGAAACGCAAGGTCTCAAAACCTCCTTCCCACGTACCCTTCCGTTGTATGCTTCTAGATGATGTGTTCCACCAGAAAAAGGGGAAAATCCAAGGGATGCCTGGGTGGCTCAGTCAGTTGAGCGTCTGACTTTGGCTCAGCTCATGATCTCACAGTTTGTGAGTTCTAGCCCCGTGTCAGGCTCTGTGCTGACAGCTCGGAGCCTGGAGCCTGTTTCAGATTGTGTGTGTGTGTGTGTGTGTGTGTGCGCGCGCGCACCTCTCCCACTCACGCTGTCTCTCTCAAAACTGAAAATAAACATTAAAAATTTTTTTTTTAATTTTTTAAAAAGGGGGGGGGGAAATCCAGGAAAGGGAGGAACAGGATGCAGGAGTCAGGAGCGAATACCCAGGATGAGAAATCTAAGAGATTTCTCTAAGACGACAAAATTGTTGGAATGCTTATGTGCCCTAAATGCTTGCACAAGGTTTAAATGGGTGGACAGGGAAAAACTAAGCAAGCAAAAAATGTAGTGATTAATTTCAGGAAAAATCAAAGCTTGCTCAGGAAAGGAACAGTAATCATAGTCTTCTAGAAGCTCAAGAGGAAACAGAATTTAAATAAAAAGAACAGGAATAATGATATTGAAAAAATTATAATCTAGGGGTACCTGGGTAGCTCAGTCAGTTGAGTGTCCGATTCTTGATTTCAGTTCAAGTCATGATCTCACGGTCATGAGATTGAACTCCCCCATCAGTCTCCATGCTGAGTGTGGATCTTGCGTAAGATATTCTCCCTCTCCCCCCCATATACATATTTATTATACAGATTTATTATATATATACATGTTTATATATATTTTACTATAGATTTAATATATATGTTGCATATATGCATATATATACATACATATACACACATACACACATATATACACACATACACACATATATATATATACACACATACACACACACACACACACACACACACATATATATATATATCCCCCTGCCCCTCCTCTGCTCATGCTCTCTCTGTTTAAAATAAATTAAAAAATAATTTTAAATTATGATCTAAGTAAGTCAGGACAATGGATGGCTGGGCAGGGTGCTTGGGGACAGGGGAACACAGAAAAGGCAGCTAAATTCTTACTTTAAAAAAAAATTTTTTTTAACATTTATTCATTTCTGAGAGTGAGAGAGAGCATGAGCAGGGGAAGGGCAGAGAGAGAGGGAGACACAGAATCAGAAGCAGGCTCCAGGCTCTGAGCTGTCAGCACAGAGCCCGATGCAGGGCTCGAACTCACAGACTGCGAGATCATGACCTGAGCCAAAGTCAGACTCTCAACCGACTGAGCCACCCAGACACCCCTAAATTCTTACTTTTTGTTTTTAAATTTTTTTTAATGTTTATTTTTGAGATAGAGAGAGACACAGCATGAACGGGGGGAGGGTCAGAGAGAGAGGAAGACACAGAATCTGAAGCAGGCTCCAGGCTCTGAGCTGTCAGCACAGAGCCTGATGCGGGGCTCGAACTCACGGACCGTGAGATCATGACCTGAGCCGAAGTCAGACACTTAACCAACTGAGCCACCCAGGCGCCCCTAAATTCTTACTTTTTATAGTACAAAGTCAACAGATAATGCCCAAGGCGGTACACTCAGATATGATGAATGCAATTTAGAAATACAGAATTAAACGCCAAGCGAGTCAACTAAAAGAGCTGTAACAGACTTCCCTGAGGAACGGGAAAATGGCTGTTCTGTTTGCCTACAAACCTGATGAGACTATTTGACTTCTATGCACTCATACATGAGACCTAATTTTTAAAAATCAGGGAATAAGCAATTGGCTTATCCTGGATAAGACTAGAAATTTCAGTATTAGAGAAGGAGAAGGGTCATTCTGGCAGCTTCTCTCCTGTGACTCTTCCAAGGGACCCCTCCACGGCATCAGCAGTCACGTGCTCCTTCATACTACAAAGCCTGGAAATCAAAAAGGAGGTCCAACGGGTCCAGAGGAGACCTGGGTCCTTTCTGAGTTCACACACGGGTGGTGACTTCTTTTCTCCAAAGAGACAGTGAAATACACGATACGGCATGAGAACCATGGTCTTGTGAACATAACGGGACTGAATGAGCCCCTGCGCATATGACTGAGCACATGAATGGGGGCCCTGTGGGAAAGACCATGTGCACCAAGAAAGTGGGTGGGCTGGTAGGGAGGAGATCGTTTGGAATGAGAGAGGGGATCCAACTCAAGAAGACATCCGGCTGTGGATCTCTGGGTGCAAAAGGGGTGTAAACTCGCAGTAAATTCTTACACGGGTTTTGGCTTTTTTCTCCTGTCCCGACTCCTTGACCCCAATGACGGTCACAGGTTAGGAAAGCAACACACCGATGATCTTTTCCTGTCCGCACAGGCACAAAACTGGAAGCGAAATAAGATGTGCTTTGTCTCATTCTCCCATCAGAGGTCAGACTAACAATGGCAGACTCCAAAAGCAATGTGCACCAGGAGAAGGAGCGTTAGAATCAATCCATCTTTCTCCTGGTCTCCCCACCTCCAAGTTTCTCGTTAAAATTCTGGGTGGTCTATGGCTTTACATGTGAACGCTACGGGTGTTACAAATGCATAGTACCACACAACATGTGAGTGTGTGCGCGCGCACGCATCAGGTAAGCTACACGAAATTGCTCTTTTGTAGGTAAAAACCCAGTCAAATGTTGGCAGTTTCACGTTATAGAACCGAAGAGTCTCACCATATTCTCATGCCAGTCCTCTGAATTAGAGTTAGATTTGTTAATCCCGTTTTATAGATGAAGAAGGAGTCTTGCTTGACTTCATGCTTTGTAACTGTGCTTTCCCAAAGCAGTGTCAAGGCAACCCAGTCTGTGACCCGAGGGTCTACAGTTAGATCCCATGTTGGGGCAGTTCTGTGTGCTGGAAGTGCCCTGGGGACCTGTAGGCACATCCTCCTCAGCTGCTACCTGATGCCACCAAGAATCCCCAGGAAACAGGCTCACTGCTTCCCTACATCCAAACCAACAGGGGGAGCACAGGGCAGCACTGACGGGGGGAGGCACGTCCACAGGTGCAGCTCAGTGGCGGCCTGGAGGAGAGGGGGCTGATCGCGGTTGGTTTGTTTTTTGTTTTTGTTTGGGGGGTTTTTGTTTCTCTGTTTGGTTTTGGTTTTGGTTAGAATCCAGCAGGTATGATAGTTTCTGTAAAAGGTAATCTTGAAAACAGTGCATTCTGTCTGGCTAAATCAGATTTCAGAAGAAAAAGGACCATGTCAGCTAAGGGCTACATTTAACATCAGATATTTAATTTAGATTATTTAATACAATTTAAAAAGCTCTCTAGGAATATTTGGCCAAAATCTCTTTGGCCAAGGAGCATGGCAGAAAAACTATTCTTAAAAAAATAAAGGGAAAGAGACAAAGGAAGAAATTTAGCACAGAACTGGAACTTAGAAAGAATGGAGAGCACAGGGACATAGCTAAGAAAAGGGGGGGGGTGGGGAATAGTCAGACGTGAAGGATTTTTTTCAGATTGATCTCAATTACTGCATTTTTTTCCCCAGGAAAATAGAGGAAGATGGGTTTCACCTGTTTGTCACTGGAGTCTCTAAACTGCATGCGTGGTTTTCTGGCAGGGCAGGATCTGGGGATCTGGGTAGCTGGGGTTCAGAGGAGTAATGCCCATCTTCCACTTTGCTCCTGGGGCCCCATGTCCACCTCACTTTACTGCACCCTGCCCCCAGGCACGGGTCGGTTTACTGCCCATCTGTTCCCCCTGTAGACTGATAGCCCATCCACAAGGCTGGGGTCCAGTGTCCTATTCACTAAGCAATGGAATATAGCTTAGCCATAATAAAGAGGGAAATAAAGGATGGACCTTGAGGGCATTATACCAAGTGAAATAAGAGTAAGACAAATACTGTATGATCTCGCTTATATGTAGACTCAACACAAACTCACAGATATGGAAGACAGACTGGTGGTTGCCAGTGATATGAATAGATATGCCACAATTTCCTTATCCATTCATCCATCAAGGGACACTTAAGTTGCTTCCATGTCTTGGCTACTGTAAATAATGCTATGAACATGGAGGTGCATATATCTTTTTGAGTTAGTGTTTTCATTTCCTTTGGATATATACACAGAAGTGAAATTTCTGGATGATACGGTAATCTTACTTTTAATTTTTTGAGAAGCATCCATACCGTTTTCTCTAATTTTTTTTTTAACATTTATTTATTATTGAGAGACAGAGAGACACAGAGCATGAGCAGGGGAGGGGCCGACAGATGGGAGAGACACAGGATTTGAAGCAGGCTCCAGGCTCCCAGCTATCAGCACAGAGCCCGACGCAGGGTTCGAACTCACAAACCACGAGATCATGACCTGAGCCAAAGCTGGATGCTCAACTGACTGAGCCACCCAGGCACCCCTTCTATACCATTTTCCGTAGTGGCTGTACCAACTTATATTCCCAAGAGTGAAGGAGGGTTCCCTCTTTTCCACATCCTCTCCAACAGCTGGCATTTCTTGTAGTTTTGATAACAGCCATTCTAACAAGACGTGGTATCTCATTGTGGTTTTGATTTGTATTTCTCTGACAATTAGGGATTTTGAGCATCTTCTCATGTAACTATTGTCCATCTCTCTTTTTTGGAAAAATGTCTGTTCGGGTCTTGTGCCCATTTTTTAATCAGGCTCTGTTTTGCTACTGAGTTGTAGGAGTTCTTCATATGTTTTGGATATTAACTCCTTATCAGATAAATGATTTGCAAATATTTTCTCCCGTTTTGCAGGCTGCCTTTTTATCTTCTTGATGGTTTTCTTTGATGTGCAGAAGCTTTTTAGCTTACTGGAGTTAGTTCCATTTGTTTATTTTTGCCTGTGTTGCCTTTGCTTTTGAAGTCAAATCCAAAAACTCATGGCCAAGACTGACATCAGGCAGCTTACCACCTATGTTCTCTTCAAGGAGCTTTATGTCAGGTCTTACATTCAAATCTTCAATGCATTTTGAGTTTAATGTTTGTGTAAGGTGTTAGATAGGGTCCAAGTTCATTCTTTTGCACGTGGCTGTCCAGTTTTCCCAACACCACTTATTGAAGACATTGTCCTTTCCCCCACTGGGCGTTCTTGGCATCCTTGTCAAAAATCAACAACAAATGTTTTTTTCAATGGATCAAGGAAGAAGGGTTTGTCAACATGTTATTTACAGGCAGGTTTCCAGAAACTTACTACAGAACTTCCAGAACTTCCAGAAGCTTCCAGAACTTACTACAGCATCAGGCAAGTCTCTTAAGCTCAAGGCTCGTATTAATTATTTGGTCCACAAAGCCTTTCCCAGCTGCTCCCCAGACCATCACCTAACAGCAGAACTACCCACACCACACAGTGCTCTCCAGTTCTGATTACTGCTTCCTTCCCTGACGGGAGTTCCTCTAATGAAACTACTAGCAGGATCAGAAGCTAGGGGCAAAGAAGGGCCATGGCCAGTGCAAGGAGAGGTGGAGGATGGCACTGGAGCTTTGACTGAGATCCTCCATCCCTTGGGCCTCCTAATGCCCACCATGTTCTTCTCAGTCCTCATGTTCACGGTCAGAAGGACGCACTCCAGTGCACAGCTCTGCCTGCTGTCTCTCTTTATCATGTCTGTTTTCATAAGATCTGGCTGACTGGTAGAGCTTTACCTGACTTTATTAACTTAATTCTTTCCTTCTGCTGGCCTAATTTGATACTCTACTCCTTTGTGATTGATTCCCCTTCAGAATTCCCCCTTTGACCCATCCTGCTTACTCAACACACATCCTGTCACCATCTGAAACTATCCTGCTTCTGTATAACCATATTCTTTCATTATCTATCTCCCCTCCTTGGAACGCAAACTGTGAGTATGGGAACATTTTTTTCTCACTGCTAAATACCCAGTGGTATTTAAAACATGGTAGGTTCTCAATGAATGTTAAATGAGTGAATTATAAATGAATAAACAAAATCTTCGTCTCATCCAAACAACTAGTCACTCTTTTATCAATTTTATTTCTTTAATACCGCTCACATCTGTACCTTTCTCTCCATCATCTGTGACAATTTTATGTCAGTCCCTCACTTTTTCCTGCCTTCTAGTCTACCTATGGCTAAGCTAATAACTCCACTCTCCATTCCTTATATCCCTACCAGATGGGCTGAAACACAAGACGAATCATATCACTGCTCTGCTTGGGACCTTTCCACGGCTCCCCATCACCTATCCTGGCTCGCCTGATGCCCTGAACTAGGTATATACAGCCCTCTGTGACCTGGACCCCCTCTTGTTCTCAGCACCCTCTCTCTGCACCAGCTTAACTGAACTATTGGCAGTTCCCTCATGCTGGATGCTTTAAAAAAAAAAAACTTTTAATTTTAAAATAGTTTCAATTTATAGAAAAGTTTGAGAAGATAGTAGAGTGTATTCCCATATATCCTACATGGAGATTCTCCAATCATTAACATCTTCCATACATGTGACAATTATTGAATCAACATTGCTATATTATTATTATTAAGCAACATCCATATATCATTCAGATTTCCTTAGTTTTCCCTAACATCCTTTTTCTATTCCTGGATCCCACCCAAGGTATCACACGACGTTCAGTTGTCGTGTCTCCTTAGACTCCGCTAAGCGGCTGTGATACTTTCTCAGGCTTTCCTGTATTTTGATGATCTTGACAGGTTTGAGAAGTACGGTCAGGTATCAGGCAGGATGTCCTTCGTCTGGGATCTGATGGTTTTCTCGTGTTACGAGTTTACGAGCCATAGGTCGACTAGGAAAGGAAGAATCCAGATGTAAAGTGCCCTTCTCATCACATCGTCTCAAGTGTACCTGCCACCAGCATGATTTATCACTGGAATGTTGGCCCTGATGAGCCGGCCGAGGGGGTATTTATTTGTCAGGTTTCTTTGAAGTTATTCTCCTCTCCCCGTTTCTATGCTCTCTACTCCTTAGAAGGATGTCACTAGGCACAGCCCTCCCTTAAGGACGAGGAGATATGTTCCACTTCCTTGAGAGCACAGTGTCTACATAAGTTATTTGGAATTCTTCTATAAGGCAGATTTGTCTCTTTGCCCCCATTTTTTAATTGACTCAATTGTTTATCTGTATCAGTTTGGATTCGTGCTGATTTAGTCTGTGCTTTGCGTTATAATTAACTACTACTTTTCATTTGACTCAAATCATTCCAACTTTGTCTGCTAGAAGTTCTTTCAGCTGCTCATCTGGCCCTATGACACACCCACATCAATGCCTGCCTGTTGATTTGCCTGAGTACTTCCTTACTTCCTAGCAGGATAGAACATTCCAGGCTCATTGTCACGTTTCTGCTCCAGGCCTGAAATCAGCAGGTCTCCAAGAAGTCCTGCTTCGTCTTATTGGAGAAGTGTAGAGGAAATCACGACCCAAGCACTGGGCAAGGCCTGTGGTCTCTTACCTCTGTGCTTCTTCTACGGGTCACCTCTTTGCCACCCTCCTCTCCTCCTTCATCCCCCTTCCTTGCTAAAATAATTCCTCACGGTCTTCAAAACTCAGGGGAGTTACCTCCTTTTTCAGGGAAACTCTTTGACTCCTCCCGCTCCACCCCTCCAAGGCAGAGCGTTCGGTCCTGCTCTGTGGTCTCGCCCTTTCTGTGTTGTATTGTTCTAATGTGCTCGCTTGTTGGGACTTTTCTCCACTGGACTGAGATACCTTTGAGCAGAGACAATATTCACAGCTTCTAAGAAAGGGTCAGACACAGATGGGCCTACACAGGTTAGAAACTCACTAAATATTTATTTTTGGTAAATGTATTAATAGATGCCTAACTAAATGGTATATGCCACATATTTTTATTTTTTTCCCTTGACCTTTTAAGAACAGTAAGCACTATCATCCCTAAAGTACTTCTGAGAAATGCCTGAGTGAGTTTGCTGATGGCCATGCTCACTGTAAGCATCAAGGCCTGTATTCACCAAAGTGCTGTCTTATGGGTGAAAAGTTGGGCACAAAACACACTCTTAACTATAGTATAGCGTGAGGTTGATCACATTACACATTACCAGCAACATCTGTCAAAAAAAACTTCTTCGGTAGATAAAAGACTGAGAAATGGCCCTACAATGGGAATAACCTAACCACAAATAAAAGCCTGATTGGTCTGTGTGGACGGGCAAGGCCAGTAGTGACCACAGGATGGTTCTGCACCCAACAGACTCGCAAAGGCATCACGAGAGCCCTCAAGTTCTCTGCCACGGTTTGAAGAGCCTGAAAAGCATCATGGCCTAATTACAACATCTGATGTCCACGTCAGCCTGTTATGTCGCCCAGGGCGCCAGGCCCAATTATCATGCTAGTCAATAGTTGTAAAACATAGTTATGTATTGCACTGATGCACAAACACAAAAGAAATGACTGATCACTCAAAAAATCCAGTTGGCAGGTAAAAAATTCCAAACGTAGGGCTCTTGGGGAGGCTCTTCTACTTTTTCACTTCAAAGAAGGAATAATGTGTGGGGTTAGGGGCTTTGTATCAGCGTTGGCACATGCACATGTCAAGAGAACGATGAGTCTATTTCAGAACCCAAACTACAGAATCCCTTCTCCGACCCCTGCTGCTTGCCTCCTTCCACTACTGTCCAATCCCAAGAACCCATCTTCCCAGAGCACCGAACCTGGGGTGATTTGCCAGCCCCAGGGTGACCTCTATGTCCAAAGTCCTGAGGGGACGATGGATGGGGGAGTGGCCTGCAGGGTCAACCAACAAATAAATTCAGACTTAGAATCACAAGACCGGCACAGGCCAGGTGTCCTGATGCACCCCAGGGGCTCCCTGAGCCTCAACTTCCTCACCACAAAAACAAAGGCTGGATAGAGGTTCTTTCTAAAATCTATCATCTTCATAGCTGTATGTCTTTATGAGGCTTTCTGAGAACCAGGTGCTCAATGACTACATTAGTCTTGCATTTCTTGGATCCTACAATAGCAAATGGATGCTCTGGGGCCATCTGTAAGTGGCACCTTTAAAGCATGAGCTATAAAATGCCTTTATTCAGGGAGGACAAGCCTAGGAACGCTGCAGGGAGTTTTCAGGGCTGAGGAAGGAGCGGCTGCTGGAGACCTATGCTCAGCTTTTCAAGCCATTTCCCAGCCTACAACCCGGGCCTCTCACTCTATTCAGAAGAAAGAAAATAACTCACAATAAAAATTCTGTAGCACGAAAAGAACTGCTGCTAATTAGAATCTTCTACAACCTAAGGTTCCTAGGAGGTACTGAAAGAGAAAAAATTAGCGTCTGGAGAGCAGATCGACTGCGAGCGAACTTTCGGCAAGCTCATCTCCTCCTGCTGCCAGTTCGTGATGTAGGAAAGCGTGATCTCCAAAAGAGAAGCGGGAGTCCGAAAGGAAGGGAAAAAGCAAAGGAACAGGTAGTCTGCTGTCTGAATACTTGATTTTGAACTTCACGAAGAGCAAAGGTCTTTACGAGAACCTGCCTTTGCCCGTGGTTTTAATCTACATTTCTAAGCACAGAGTATTTTGTTAATGATGCAAATAGAAATAGATCATACCAGAGAATGTATCCAAGGGGAAACGAATAAATACAGGGGAATGTGAAGTCTTTAAACGCCAATAAATGATGACTAAGAGCCCCACACATTACAAATGAGGTCAGAATGACCATCACTACACTGCGATGATATCCCCCCCAGGTAACGAGGAAGTAAAGGCTCCCTTCAAAACTGGGATTTCAGACGGGTTTCGCAGGGGGTGGGGGATGGCCCAGGAGCAAGGGCAGACCCACGTGGCCGCAGAAATGGCCCACAGCACAGAACCTCGTTCCCAGCGCTGCTGTCCAAGCTGCTATCACCACGGGGAGCATTCATGTTGTTGCTTAGGAGTTGCCTGGGGTCACAGTTATCAGGCCGCATTACGACCCAATGTGCCCTTGAATGGAGAATTTTTCAACCAATTAGCCCCTGGCTCTTGGCATTTGCAGATTTCACATTCGGAATTTTAGCCATTCAACCCCTCAGGGGGGGACCCTAAGTGCTTAAACCAGTGGAAATGTGTGTGTTTCTGAGGACTGAATTTTAACCACATATGGTGAGCTATGGATACTGGGTCTGAAGATACCGAGTGAGGAAGGGGCTATAATGATTAAGCATCCACTTGGCTAGGCTACAGGGTCCAGTTCTTTAGTCACACACCAGTGCAGACGTTGCTGTGTGAAATATTTTTTAGATGTGATTGACATGTAAATCTGTAGACTTTGAGTAAAGCAGATCACCTTCCTTAAGGTGGGTGGGCCGCACCCAATCAGTAGAAGGACTTAATAGGAAAAAGACTGACCTCCCCTGTGCAAGAGGGAATTCTGCCAGTAGACTGTCTTCGGATTTGAATGAGAAGTCTTCCCTGGAGCTCTAGCGTGCCAGCCTGCCCTGCAGATTTGGGGCTTATTTGTCCCCACAATCTCATGAGCCAATTCCTAAAAATAAATCTCTTTTTCTCTCTCTGCCTCTCTCTCCATATGTGTGTGTGTGTGTGTGTGTGTGTGTATACATACATACATATTTATTTATTTATAAATATGTATTTATAACAGAGAGGTCACTCTATCTCATGAAGGCACCAAGAGCTGCCAAGGAAGTTTTCTTCTAGACTTGGTGAAAACACACTTTTCTGTCATTTGGTCTCCATTCTGGGGCTGGCAAACACGCCAGGCAGTTCCTCTGGGCTAAACAGAAGCCTGCGTCCACCCGGTCAGGTTGGAACACAGGCCAGATGGGAGCTGATCTGGGTCTTCTTTTGAGGGCTTCAAACATCTAGCTGCTGTTGCTTGAATTCTCAACGCAACTGACGCGTACGACTGTTTCCTCTCCGGAAAGGCAGCGTGCCATCAGTGCAGACAGCCAACGAGGAAATTATATTAGGGAGAGAGAAAAAGTAGGAGCTGCAAAAAATTTATAGGCCAATTACAGCGTTTCCCAAATGACCGCCTGGACCATACTGCCAAGATAACATATGCATCAAGGAAATGTAAATCAAGACGAGATTTTGGCAGAGATAATGTGAATTGCTGCTTCCTATGAATGATCTCATTCACAGGCACAGGAGGGCAGGGGGAAAGAAAAGGAAGGGGGAGGGGGAGGGGGAGGGGGGAAGGGGGGAAGGGGGGAAGGGGGGAAGGGGGGAAGGGGGGAAGGGGGGGAAGGGAAGGGAAGGGGGGAAGGGGGAAGGGGGAAGGGGGAAGGGGGAAGGGGGAAGGGGGAAGGGGGAAGGGAAGGGAAGGGAAGGGAAGGGAAGGGAAGGGAAGGGAAGGGAAGGGAAGGGAAGGGAAGGGAAGGGAAGGGAAGGGAAGGGAAGGGAAGGGAAGGGAAGGGAAGGGAAGGGAAGGGAAGGGAAGGGAAGGGAAGGGAAGGGAAGGGAAGGGAAGGGAATATATGGGTAGGAGAGACAGGGACAGTCAGCAAAAAGAAATCTGCGGAAGATCCCTCCCCTCTAGCCTCCTGCGTTTCCGACTGCACAGCCAGGAGAGCCGGCTAAATGGAGGGGGTGGGGCAGGGCTACGTCCTGGGCCCTGTCTTCCTCTGCGAGCTTTAAGTAATGAGAGCAATAAAACAGCCAACGTTTTCTAGAAATTACTATGTCAGGTACAGTTGATCCTCATTACTCATAGGTACCATTTCTGCAAGTTCACCTACTGGCTACAATTTATCTGCAACTCCAAAATTAGCATCATCTGCCAACATGCCCAGAAAGGTGAAATGTCTGTGTTGCCCGACCTGCCATGTTCCCAGCCAGGCTGAAACACAGAAAGGCCTTCTCGTGTCGGCCCTCATACTATAAAATCCATTGGTGCTCTACCTAATGCCACGTGTTTTGCATTTCTGTGTTTCTGTTGGTAATTTCGCTGGTTAAAATGACCCTTGAGGGGCGCCTGGGTGGCTCAGTCGGTTAAGTGTCCGACTTCGGCTCAGGTCATGATCTCAAAGCCCATGGGTTCGAGCCCCGCATCAGGCTCTGTGCTGACGGCTCAGAGCCTGGAGCCTGCTTCGGATTCTGGGTCTCCCTTTCTCTCTGCCCCTCCCCTGCTTGCACTCTCTCAAAAATAAATAAACATTAAAACAAATAAACATTAAAACAAAATTTTTAAAAAATTGACCCATGAGCTTATATGATACTGGCATGCTGTTTTTTGCTCCTGGGTGCAAGAAGGCTGCAATGTGCCTTCCGTGAGTTACAGAAGCTTCCGGTAGACACGAGTCATAGTGTGAATCAGTAAAATGTATTAAACAAGGAGTCTTTAAACAGTAACTCACATAAAACGAGGCTATCTCTTCTTGATCAACAATCTGACTCCGTATTACTCTGAAGAGTGATGCTTCAGTATTCCCTAATCCAGTGCTCATGGTGGCTTTACAAACCACTAACTATTGCAAATAATGAGAACTGACTGTATGTTTTTGTTTTTGTTTTTTTTTATTGCTGAGTTTTCTGCCACCCTAACCCTGGCCCTGGTGCCTGCAGTGACAACCGAGCATAACTACCATGAACAAGGAGAATGGCCTGTACTCTGCGTTTAGTGTTTTACATAATCTTCATTGGTAACTCTGTAAGGTATGGACTGTTATCGCTAAGACTTGCAAACTGAGGAAATTTGCTTTAGCACAATTAAGCGGCTTGCCCGAGGTAAGCAGAGAGCCAGGAATTGTCGGGACCCCGAGTCGAGCCCAGACAGAGTGACTCCAGAGCCCGCCATGGACTCTGCAAGCTCGACCGCCTACCATGCACCTTCCCAGGCATCTCAGGGCAGGATTATGGACGCGAGGCGCTCAGAGGCTGGGGAGCCGCTGCAGAGACACCGGACCGGGGCTCTTAACTTCTCTGTGCCACAGACTCCTTTGGCGGACTGATAAGGCAAGCCTACGAACTCCTTTCCAGAATAACGTTTGTGACCTCTTAAAGCACACAGATGACCAAAGAAATCAACTTCACTGGAATACATTTATCAGATCACTGAAAAGTAATTAGGACTGCAGGGTCTGCACACATGCAAAAGAAAGGAAATGCAGCATTTCACGTACAAGTTGGCAAACCAGACCCTGTCTTCCATCCCCTCCCGCGCCCCCCCACCAAGTACATGTTCCCTCTTCCCATACGTTCTCCCACAGAAGACTTGCTCAAGGACCCTTGCACCAGCCAGCATCTGCTCTACCTGAAGCGGCTAAGAGCCGGGCGGGGGCTGGGTGGGGTGTACAGGAAGTCCCCTGGCTTAGAAATCCCCTTGTCTCCCCTGAGTTCACATCCTGGGCACCGAAAGAACACAGTGAACTACAAGTAAGCGGGCTGGGGGGGGGGGGGGGAGGATCTCCTATTTAAATTTAACTTTAGGATCTGAGAAGGATTTCTGGAATCGCATCAAGTGTGTAGCGGGAAAGAGGCCAACGTCTGCGAGGTCCTTCCTTCCCGCATGTGCGGTGACGAAGCCGCCTCAGATCCTCAGACACGCACACGTCATTCACGGGGTTGGCGGTATGTGTCGGCGAACTCACACGAGCAAACGTCTGTGTCACCGGCCTTGGCTCAGTACGGTCGCACAGGTTCGTAGCAATGTCTCACAATGGAGGCTGATTTTTTTTTTTTTTAAAGGGCGGCAGTCTCTGCGGGCTGCCACAAATACAGACTTCACGTGGATCTCACAGAGTCACATGGATTCCTCCGGTTATCTGAACCCCGAAAAGTGAAGATGAGTCAGTAAACCACACAATTCTGCGTATGGTTATTCAGCAAAGCAGAAGGAGGTGGTCGGGATATACCTGATTTGTTCGCCGTGATCCAAATGGCAGAAAACCATTTGAGACTGGGATGAGCAAATTAAAAGAAAATTCTGGATTAGAGGAGACCCGTATGATTGCATGCCATCCTTTTAGCTCGCGTGAGAACAGGCACAAACTTAGTGGCATTACGGGCACTGCACTTGGAATCAACTTGAACATGAAATCAATGGGCAACAAGCATCTCAGAAAATTAAATTCCACAGGCATCTGCAAACAAAGAGTTGTCGGTAGCATCTAGCTTGGAAGGCTGGAGTTGTTTCTGCAAAACATATCTAAAAACCAGAGCAGGGGGGCGCCTGGGTGGCTCAGTCGGTTAAGCGTCCGACTTCGGCTCAGGTCATGATCTCACGGTCCGTGAGTTCGAGCCCCGCGTCGGGCTCTGTGCTGACAGCTCGGAGCCTGGAGCCTGCTTCACATTCTGTGTCTCCCTCTCTCTCTGCCCCTTCCCTGCTCATGCTCTGTCTCTCTCTGTCTCAAAAGTAAATAAACATTAAAAAAAAAAAATTAAAAAAAAAATAAAAACCAGAGCAGGGAATTTCATGCTTAAATGCCTCTCTTGCCTTCAAAAAAATCGAAAAGTTCTAGTCTGCTTTTGTTCTCTAGACAGGAATTTGGGGATCGGACAGAAATAGGTCCGCGTTCCAGTGAATTTCAGCGCCGTGCCGAACAATGGTGAAGTTAAAACCAAAGGGGGAAAAATACCTTTTAGAATGCCCGCTTTATGTAACCTGTGTAAGCAAGTGATCTGGTATGAAGAAAAACAGACTTTTGCCCTTTACCTCCATGAAAAAGGGAAAGAGAGAGACAAGAATTGGTCTGAGAACTCAGTGAAGGCTTCACCCATCCCTCTCCTCCTGGCCCAGCGGAAGCTGGGAAGTGAAATCAAGCAGGCAGCATTTTTTTTTTTTTTTTTTTTTTGCAGGAGTACAGAGTTGCGGTTTGGGATGACTGAGAACAGGCGTGACAGAAGGGACTCCCGGGGGTGCTGGGCGACAGCCAGCAGCCACCGCACAAGCACATGCCGTACGGCACTGAGCGAGAGTGGCACCACCAGCTCCTCCCCTGGGGGATGCTGCACCTGCAGACCGGCCCCAAGCCAGGGACTCTGTCTCATTAAGAGGAACATGCAGGTCTGAGAGAGGGGAGCAAGACCGGCCGTCCAGAGCCTGGAGAAAAGGGGGCTTGACAGCAGTCTTTGTAAACCAATGGCTGGGACCCAGAGGAGGCGCAGGAGAGAACAGAGGAAAGAGGGAACGGCCTGCAGAGCCCTGACCAGACAGGGTCCACTTCTGGCTGGGAAACGTGCTCGCTTTAGCTCAGGGCGCACAGTCCCCAAGAGGGGCACACTTCCAGGGAAACAACTGAAGGCATGTCATGAACTAGCAGCCTGAAATGGTACTGGGGCTTCAGGATGTCCGGCCCCCGACAACACGTTTCATCGTCCCAGACTTGAACACCTGGAATCCTGCTGTCCTCTACTGGCAGTGACAGAAGGACCCCCAGAATCCTGGGCTGCCAAAAGCTGCCTCTGGGCAGGTGGGCAAGAGAGAAAGGACACCGGAGGGGAGAAGAGAGGGCGTTCCCACCGTTTTCCAGTCCCAATGCACCCAGAGAGAACCCATGGTGTCTGTTCCCAAACTTTTGGAAACAAGAATTTAGAGAAAATAAAGCTTATCAATTTTTGAGTCTGATCTTTCACTAAATATGTTCATCTATTTAGTCCTAATCAAGAGCGTCCTTAGATGTCTCCCATCTCCAACCCAAAATGCTAATAAAGCCACAAGGGAGAAAGAGTGTGACAGGGCTCGCACCTGTCACAATGGCTACAATCAACAACACAAAAAAGAATGCGTGCTAGTGAGGATGTGGAGAGAAGGAAACTTCGTGCACTGCTGGTGGGAATGCAACCTGGTGCAGCCACTGTGGGAAACAGCGTGGAGGGCCCTCAAAAAGTTAAAAATAGAGGGTGGCTCAGTCGGTTCAGCATCCAACTTTGGCTCAGGTCATGAACTCACGGTTCGTGGGTTCGAGCCCCGCGTTGGGCTCTGTGCTGACAGCTCAGAGCCTGGATCCTGCTTTGTATTCTGTGTCTCCCCCTCTCTCTCTGCCCCTCCCCTGCTAGTGCTCTATCTCTCTCTGTGTCTCAAAAATAAAAACATTTTTTTAAAAAAGTTAAAAATAGAACTACCTGGGGCGCCTGGGTGGCGCAGTCGGTTAAGCGTCCGACTTCAGCCAGGTCACGATCTCGCGGTCCGTGAGTTCGAGCCCCGCGTCAGGCTCTGGGCTGATGGCTCAGAGCCTGGAGCCTGTTTCTGATTCTGTGTCTCCCTCTCTCTCTGCCCCTCCCCCGTTCATGCTCTGTCTCTCTCTATCCCAAAAATAAATAAACGTTGAAAAAAAAATTAAAAAAAAAATTAGAACTACCTTACTATCCAGCAATTGCATTACTGGGTATTTACCCAAAAAATACAAGCACATGAATTCAATGAGATACACGCACACCTATGTTCGTGGCAGCATTATTTACAATAGCCAAGACAGGGAGCCGTCCAAGTGTTCATCGACTAAAGAATGGATAAAAAAAGATGTGAGATACATACATACACACACATACACACACACACACACACACACACACACACACACACACACACACCAAACCCTCAGTTTGTTCTGAATATTCTATTATATATTATTCTAATATATGTTATTACACATTAAGTATATGTTATTCTTTTTTAAAAAAATTTTTTTCAACGTTTTTTATTTATTTTTGGGACAGAGAGAGACAGAGCATGAACGGGGGAGGGGCAGAGAGAGAGGGAGACACAGAATCGGAAACAGGCTCCAGGCTCCGAGCCATCAGCCCAGAGCCCGACGCGGGGCTCGAACTCACGGACCGCGAGATCGTGACCTGGCTGAAGTCGGACGCTTAACCGACTGCGCCACCCAGGCACCCCTAAGTATATGTTATTCTAACATAATATTCTATTACATTACATATAGATTTAATATATATATTATTATATATAATAGAATATCATTCAGCCACAAAAAGAATGAAATCTTTCCATTTGCAAGGTCATGGATGGAGCTAGGGAGTATAATGCTAAGCCAAATAAGTCAGTCAGAGAAAGACAAATACCATATGGTTTCACTCACATGTAGAACCTAGGAAATAAACAAGCAAAGGGAAAAAATAAGATAGAGAAAAAAATATAAAGAAACAGACTCTTAATTGTATAGAACAAACTGATGGTTTGGGAAGGGAAGGGAAGGGAAGGGGAGGGGACACAGGCAGTGGGGATTCATTCAGGAGGGCCCATGTCCTGATGAGCCCCCGGGGATGCATCCAAGTGCCAAATTGAACACTGTCCACCTGAAAACTAACATTACACTATATGTTCACTCACT
The DNA here is from genome assembly GCF_028749965.1 of Puma concolor. Lineage (NCBI taxonomy): Eukaryota > Metazoa > Chordata > Mammalia > Carnivora > Felidae > Puma > Puma concolor. The sequence goes on from NC_141677.1 coordinate 14,586,710, forward strand.
GGAATTAAAATAAAAACTTTTTATTAAAAAAAATGTTAATGTTTATTTCTTTTTGAGAGAGACAGAGAGAGAGAGAGAGAGAGAGAGAGAGAGAGAGCGCAAGAGGGGGAAAGGCAGAGAGAGAGGGAGACCCGGATTCCGAAGCAGGCTCCAAGCTCTGAGCTGTCGGCACAGAGCCTGATGTGGGGCTCGAACCCTCTAACTGTGCAATTGTGACCTGAGCCAAAGCCAGATGTTTAACCGACTGGGCCACCCAGGAGCCGCCAAAATAAAAACTTTTAAAAAGAAGCAGGTGTGTGACAGGGCAATGCAGCCAAATGGCCCAATGGGCACACTCCATGGGACTCTGAATTCTCCATGACAGATTCTAAACATTTTTAGGCTTTCACTTTCATCATTACCTTTAACATGTTAATGAAAGTGTGTGTGTTCAGACCATGGCATTGACCACCCACTAACCAAAAACCTCAAAGTGCAGCACCTACACGTGACTGTACAATCGTGTGGGTTCTAAGCTGGGCTACTCCATGTGCTTTTAACAGTTTTGCTAAGCACCAGGGCGGCTTAGTCAGTTGAGCGTCTGACTCTTGATTTCAGCTCAGATCATGATCCCAGGGTCGTGGGATCGAGCTCCACATCGGGCTCCATGCTGAGCATGGGGCCTGCTTAAGATTCTCTCTCTCCCCCTCTCTCTAAAATAACAGAACATAAAACAAAATTATAAAATAAACAAAGTAAAACAAAATAAAATAAAACAAAACAAAATAAAACGAAATAAAATGAAATGAAATAAAATAAAATAAAATAAAATAAAATAAAATAAAATAAAATAAAATAAAATAAAATAGTTTGCTAAAGCAAAGGAATCAAGCATAGTACACAAGTGAACAGTCACACAAATAGGCGAAATGAGCCTGCAGGAAAAAGCAAACTCCCACCAGGCCTCCTTTCTTGCCCTCAGTCTCCGCCTCTGATCTCAGCTTCCTGTCCTGTATCTTCCTCATTCTGTTACAGCCATGCCAGCGTCTCATACAGTTAAAAACTATAGGCAAGATATAATAAACTACGGTAAAAATGTAGTTAAAAACTGTAATTCGCTTTTTTCTTGGGTTTATCGTTCACTGTCCAGAAGAGGCCAGCCAACTACAGCCCTGGAAGAAAGTCTGGCCCACCACTTGTTCCTACAAATAAAGTTTTATTGCAGCACAGTCACATCCATTCACCAGCGGCCACTGTACCTGTGGCTGCTTTGATGCTATGACGGCAGAGGTGAGAAGCTGTGACAGAGACTGTATGGCACATAAAGATGAAATCATTTACTCTCTGAGCCTTGAACAGAAGAAATCTGCCAACCCCTGGTCCAGAATCTAAGTCCCGAAAGGACAGGAAACTGTTCTGTTCATTCGTGTATCCCAAGTCCCTGTCCCATGGTAAGCCCTCCATAGATATTTGTAGAAGGGATTTTTATAAATGGCGCAAGGGGTTTTGTTCTTATCTTTGTCTGGGCAGCCTAAATACAGAAAATGGAGCCACCAGTCGTGACACCTTAAATCACACTTGGAAAGCAAATAGCCCTGAGCAGTAGCGGTGAGTACCTTTTAGGTTTATACCAATTAAGAAAACACTGGGTGTTTATGAGAATTCTTTTCCCCGTAAAAAGGGGTACCCACATTCGTAAGTGTGAGAAGCACTGGGATAAGAAGTTTGATCTGTGGAGCAGGTCCACAAAGATGGGTCTTGTGACCGTGAGACCGAGAAGCCCCGCAAACCACTGAATTCTCAGGAGCCTTAATTCTCGTCTGGCCCCCTGTTCCTGTACAGTTGTACTTACAAGGTTCTGTGTCTCAGTGCCTGGTTCACAGACAAGGTTTTCCAGGGGGACAGAGTCTCCAGAAGACGGATATCCCTGGTCCCAGTCTAAGATGAGGAGAGAAGGTGTAGGCACCCATAGACTCCAATCGCTCTGGTATCGTGAATCCAAGAGAAGAATCAGGAAAATACTTCAATTCCACTTCTTCTCAAGTATTGAGGGACCTCTTCAAAGTCTTACAGAATCAAGGAATTATCCTCGAATGTAACTGCACAAACGAACCATGGACCACATCTAAGCCAACGTGTGCATCTCCCAGAGAACGTGTGGCTCAAAGTTTTGCCCAAAGTCAGACTGCACTGGTGGCAGAGTCAGCCCTGAGCGTCCCCATCTTCTCTGGGTCTGTCTCTGCCTGCGACACATCTCCCTCTTGCCACAGAAACCAGAGACTTATTCGATTACTAGTGGTTCCATCCTTCCAGGTTTTTAGAAATGGGAGCAACCGATCCTATAATTTCCACTTCGAGAATCTGGCCAAGAGGCCTCCTCCAGTCCACAGAGGTGCTGTAGCAACCAGATCTGGCAACCGCCTCGCTATGCATCTACATCCACTGACGCCTAAAGAGAAACATCTGTTTCACCGAATGGTCACAAAGGGCATTAAAAAAAAATCTCACCTGCTCTGCATGTTACCACTGCTGCCACCACCATGATCAAATCACCATCAGCATGCCAGCGGCAGAGGCCACCATGCTTTAGTTTCATTCTATCTGAGGAAAAACAAGACCTGGGGAGGCAGGGAACAATCCCTCAAGCCTGTGGTGATCTGTAAGTAAGGACACTCTGGCAGGAACGTGGCTCAGCATCTGACTGTGCCAAGAAAACTCAACTCAACCAGGAGTCGGCACAGAGCTCTCTTCGGGGTCCTTCAAATCCGTGCAAGTGTGCGAATTACACCATCTGAGAACTCAAGAAAATGGTTCTGCCGTTAAGATTTAGATGAGTTAATTCTTGCACGAAAACCTTGCTTCTTTATTATTAGTCCTCTTTTGTCTCAGAACATGCTGATGGCCCAAGTCTTCATTCCCAGAGACCTACAAAATGTCATAGATGACTGGGGTTTAGCTTCTCAGGAGCCCGAGGTGGTTGACCAATGGAGGCCCTACTTACTCTAGGTTCGAAGGAAGTAATCAGGAATACAAATTTGCATTGGAACATTTTTTGAAAGTCTCGAGGATTTCCTATTTTATTCTTTCAACCCAGACGAAAAAATTCTTTAATTTCCTGCTAAAGAGTCCCTCCTTAGAATCTTCCGGAAGAAATTCCTTTTATCTAAAGATGACTGCTTCTATGATTAATGAATTTCCACCTTCATGCATAAGCTGTAAACTCGCACGTGAGAGGATAATTCAGGACTATTAGAAAAGCCACTTGAAAATAATGAAGGAAAATTGTAGCGAAATCATGTATGATGGGCATGAAGCAGGTGTATTTATTATGAAATTACCTGATCTAACCGAGAGAACTATTTTCCCTTCAGCAATAAATGCCAGCTCTTGGAACTTCAGCAAATTATGTATGCTGCAAAAAACATGCTTCCATTTCTTAAGAGGTAAATTTGGGCTTTTTTCTTCTCTGTAATTTCTTCCTGTATTTTTTTTTCAAAATTGATTTTTAATTTTAGCATTCATACAGAAATCTATTCTCTTTATTCAAAATCAGACCATCACAACACATTCTGCGGTACCTTCCCTATCCCCATCTCTTTCACCCTTGCCAGTGACAACCAGTACCATGCTATCTTGAATGTTATTATCCACCTTTAGAAAATACTTTTAGGGGTGCCTGGGTGGCTCAGTCAGTTGAGTATCTGCCTTTGGCTCAGGTCGTGATCTCACAGTTCGTGAGTTCGAGCCCCACGTCAGGCTCTCTGCCATCAGCACAGAGCCCACTTCAGATCCTCTGTCTCCCTCTCTGCCCTGCCCCACTCGTGCACGTGCATGTGTGCTCTCTCTCTCGCTCTCAAAAATAAATGTAAAAAAAAAAAAAACACTTTTACAACCCATATGCACATACACTGCATTCTTCTGTGTTCCATTACATTTATAGGTACTATGGTGTTTCATTCTGCAACTTGTTTTTTTAATTGGGAAATCTTTTTTTGAGATCCGCCCATTTTGAAATACAGATAGAAAAACAGGGGAGATAGATTTCAGTCATTCCTTTTCAATGCTGTTGACTTCTCTATTATAAGCACTGTCTACATTGTATCTATTCATCCTTCAAGGGATGGCCATGAGGCTCTTTGTTTCTAAGTTTCTGCTGTTACAGTAACAGAACAGTCTTATTCATCATAGCTACGTGACTCTGTGTTTGCATTCCTTTAGGACAGACATTTGAAAGCTGAGTGCTTGAGTCACAGGGAAAGTGACTACAGTGTTACTAGGTTCTGTCCAGCTGCCCTCTCCAGATGCTAACGACACTTGTTCTCCATCAGTATGGCGGGTACCGTTCCCCCTGAGCTCGCCAGCTCTCCACATCCTCCCACCGCAAAATTCTTTAACAATCTGTGGATGTGTTTTAATTTGCATTCCCCTAGCTATTAGTGAAGTTGAGCTCATTTCATTTACTGACCACTCTGTTATTCCTCATCTGTGAGCCCAATGCTTCCACCTTTCATTTTTCCATTTCTGGCTTTATTTTTATCATAAAATTGGAGGCGTTTCTTATATATTCTTCCATTATACCTTCGCCTAGGCTTTATCTGGTTTCGTGTTGTATTCTGTGATATAGAAGTTCTAAATGCTGCTGTAGTTAACAGTATTTGCCCTTTATGGATTTTGCCCTTTGCTGTGTGTTTTGTTGTTGAAGAAGCTGTCCCTACTCCAACATTGTGCAGATGTCCTTCCATGTTGTTTTGTAACTCACTTAAAGTTTCCTTTTCCATCTTTGGGGTCTTTAATTTACTGGAGTATATACATTGGTTGTGGATTAACTCTAATGTTACTTCATTTTGTAAGGCTCAGCCACTGGAAAGTCCCATTTATTAAATTATCTGTGCTTTCCCAATTGCTGGAAAAGTCATCAATCATATACTGTATTTTCTCTCCTGTAGCAAAAGGAAGGAAGGAAGGAAAAAAAAGAGAAAGAAAGAGAAGGAAAGAAAGAAAAAGAAAAAAGAAAAAGAATGAAAGAGAAAGGAAGGAAGGAAGGAAGGAGGGAAGGAGAAAGGAAAGAAAGAAAGAAAGAAAGAAAGAAAGAAAGAAAGAAAGAAAGAAAGAAAGAAAGAAAGTCCTCTGTTCTTCCACTGACTATGGGAGCTATCTGTAAGAATATCATAACCTCTCATGCCCTCAGGTTCTAATGTGAACAACCAGGTTGGATTAAACATTCTCTATGTCTCTCAAATACCAGACTATAAAGCCAAATGTCATAATATTTTTTAATGTTTTTATTTTTGATAGAGCGAGCGAGCATGAATGGGGGAAGGGGCAGAGAGAGAGGGAGACACAGAATCCGAAGCAGGCTCCAGGCTCCGAGCTGTCAGCCCAGAGCCCGATGTGGGGCTCGAACCCACAAACTGTGAGATCATGACCTGAGCCGAAGCCGGATGCTCAACCGACTGAGCCCACCCAGGCTCCCGAGCCTCCGTTTTCTTGAGTATAGGATGGGAACACACCCAGTCTGTCTACCTGCCCGGGTGATGGCGAGGTAACAGAGGACTGCTCAGTCCACACACCTACGGGCTCACAAAGCACAGCGCAAAGGAAGGTTCCAGTGGCACGGCCCGTGACAACTAAGAGAACAGCCATTCATCCAATACTACTTCTAACCCCGCTTCTGCTCCGTGTGGCATGCCCAAATGACCCGCCACGTACAACCGCCTCGCCTCTGCGTCCCAGAGCTTATTCAGTACGTGCTGCTCGTTTATCAAGTGGGGTCTGAGGAGGGAGACACCACATGCATTACTGGCTTTCCCTGTCACGCTGAGGGAAATGTTCCCCAGGTAATTTAAGGTCTTTGCTGTGTCACAAAGGTCTGGAAGTGCAAACGTCCGTAGGCTGGCAGCTTCCTGCCTTCCTGCCCGTCTTCGTCCGCTGGGCTAACGGCCGGCATGACCCTCGGAAGACAATGCTTTCACCCAGGGCCTCATCCGTCGTGCGGCCGCACGGACCGTAAGGCCCAACTCCTCCGTCCAGCTCTCCCTGAGAGAAGCCAGCCTCGGCGAAGATCAAGTTCTCTACCCCCTTGCCTCCTGGCCTAAGATTTGTTCCTTCTCTTTGTCTCCTCGCATATTAAAGCATTAGCCCTGGAGGGGAACTGTCACTGTCACTGTCACAGAGTAGCAGCCATCTTCCCTTGATGCCAATTACAGCAACAACGGCCTGGGGAAGCACGGCTGTCCGTGAATAAAGAAATTAGCCTCCCCAGCAGGTCCCCACCATTCCAGCCTGGCCCCGACAGGCTCTGACCAAGGTCCAACCGTGAGGCTTCATTTAGAAGCTCGGTAATGCACTAACTCACTTTTCCACTGCAAAAATCAGGAACAGCTGGATGTTTAAATTTCCATTTGCGGTGAACTCAGCCTTTTCTTAGCTCTCGTTCCATTACCAATTTTGGTCACAGAGGGGCACTCAACCGTCGCCTTCGTGCTTGAATCCAAAAATCGATGGCGTTCCTCATGCACAGCAATGGCTTACAAAACCATCTCCTCTTGACAGGATGGGTGTTCCCATGACTTTCTTAATAATGCTTTGTGGCACCTAGGACCAGGCCTCACACATCAGGATGTCGATACACATAATGCCGATTTCACAGGGCCTGGCTAGGCAGCAACATGTCCCCCACCGCCGCCTAAACTGGGAATGGTGGGCTCTTTCCATATTCATGACCACACCAAAGCTAAATCTAAAACAAAATCAAAGTGAGAGACAAAGGCTTCAATTGCATCTTTAGCTCCTGAGTTGGACTCCAATCCTAACTAACTTCATGTACGCTTATTAAACCAGAAGCAGGGAGCTGCTTTTCACTGAAGAAATGTAAAGCAGCCCGTATTTTCCGCTATTTGCATGTATGAATTCCTTGCTGAGTTAGAACCTTTGTCATTCACGGTGAGCATTCATATTTACTTTAAAAATCTTGAGGGGCGCCTGGGTGGCGCAGTCGGTTAAGCGTCCGACTTCAGCCAGGTCACGATCTCACGGTCCGTGAGTTCGAGCCCCGCGTCGGGCTCTGGGCTGATGGCTCAGAGCCTGGAGCCTGTTTCCGATTCTGTGTCTCCCTCTCTCTCTGCCCCTCCCCCATTCATGCTCTGTCTCTCTCTGTCCCAAAAATAAATAAACGTTGAAAAAAATAATAATAAAAAAAAAAAATCTTGAAATACATCCTCGATTTAAGAGGATGTATGTTGTGATCTGACAAAGGGCTTTACTAGGAAAACTGTCATATTGTGAGTATACAGGGGTTATTCTCACTATAAAAAAGACTACGCTTTAAAAGGGGAATCGCCCATTTTTAATTTTTTTAATGTTTATTTTTGAGAGAGAAAGAGAGAGAGTGAGTGAGCGCAGGGGAGGGGCAGAGAGGGAGGGAGACACAGAATCTGAAGCAGGCTCCAGGCTCTGAGCCGTCAGCACAGAGCCCGACACGGGGCTCGAACTCATGAACCGTGAGATCATGACCTGGGCCAAAGTTGGATGCTTAACTGACTGAGCCAGCCACCCAGGCACCGCTAAAAGGGGAATCACATCCTAAGTGCTTAAACATTTCTGTTAAGATATTGGTTCATCTTAACTAGTTAACAACCACCTTGTTTGGTATAGGGACACTGTGAGGGACACAGAGAAATAAAGACACCATCTCTGCCTTTGTGGATTTGTGAGTCCAGAAAGGAAATGCACACACATAAAAACACTGTGAGCCAGGGTAGGCACACACACAGAGGGGTTGAACAGGCATGGGGGAAGACCAAGAGGGGCTTGGCTGCCTGCACAGCAGAGGCAGCCTGGGCACTGGGCACTGGAAGGCAGAGCGTCAGCTGGGAGAAGAGATGGGAGGGGGGCAGCCAGAGAGGGGAGGAGATGGCAGACCAGTAGCAGAGCAAGCAAAGGCACTGGGTGGGAGTGCTGAGGCTGTGCTCAAATGGCAGCAAAACCACCCAGCTGAGCTAGAGGACGAACACTGCAGGTGCCGTAGCAGAGACGAGCCTGGGGCGGCCCTTCCTACGCCAGGACGTAGGAAGCAATGAAGGAGCTGCTCTGGGAACACTGCTCTGCCGCTATGCTCACTGGACGGATGGGGCACGTGAGAGACGGACACGGGGCGATAAGTCCCGAGATCCTTGAACAGGAAGGTGCAGAAGAGGAAGGATGTTCAGAATCTCTGCCACGAACGGTCATTCAGAATTGGTGCTCGAATATCGTGGAGTCCACACTCTAAGCCAGCAGGTAAGGACAACTTGGGGTGGAAAAGCGGGGGATTACCCCCAGCCTGTCTGGAAGACAGCTCAGATGAAAGGGGGTACCCAGGGTTCCATCCATCCTGCTGTCTTCTCTCCCCAGACTTGAGGCCACGAACTGTAAGTCATACCCAAAGCCCTAACGCCTATTCCACAGTAAGAATGCAATAATGAGAAGACTAGTAGCTGCCATCTTTAACGAGCAGCAGGCTCAAAGGTTTTGCATGATTATCTTACTTAAGTCGGTCCCTAATCCTGGAAAGCAGGCATCATAGGCCTCATTCCACAGATGAAATGGTCCGGCACCCAGTAGCTGAAACTTGCAAAATATTTGCTCAGTTACTCATCATTCATAAGCAAAATGGTCACGGAAGGACACATCACCAAAAATCATTGTATTTTCCGTTATTAGCAGATATGGGGTATTTTTATATATTTTAGCAGATATTTTCTAAATGAATTTCTGTTTTTCCAGATTTGCCGAGATTCAAGCGGCAAATAAAAATGGTATACATTTAAGATGTGGAATGTGATGCTTTTTCATATGTATACATTGTGAAATGACCCCCATGCCCAAGTTAATTAACATTTTCACCACCTCATATAGTTACCTTTTTTCTATGTGCTGAGAACACTTAAGATCTATATACCCTTAGCAAATTTCAAGTACACAATATAGTATTATTTTTTTAAGTTTATTTAAGAGAGAGTGAGCAGGGGAGGGGCAGAGAGAGAGAGAGAGAGAGAGAGAGAGAGAGAGAGAGAGAATCCCAAGCAGGTTCCACACTGTCAGTGCAGAGCCTGATGCAGGGCTTGAACTTATGAACCATGAGATCACAATCCAAGCTGAAACCAAGAGTCAGACACTCAACCAACTGAGCCACCCAGGCACCCCATCCAGTATAGTATTATTAATTATAGTCCCCACAGGTAATTCATCTTGTGTAACTGAAACTTTGTACCCTTTGATCAGTGTCTCCCTCTCGGCCCCCACCCTGGCAACAACTATTCTATCCTCTACTTTCAGGAGCTCAAATTTTTTCGATTCCCCATATGAGTGATACTATGGGGTAATCTATGACTAGATGTTTGTTTAACTCCTATCTCTGAAATCATCACATACAGTTGCCACTAGCCGTCTGTGGCTACTTAAACTTAATTAAAATGAAATGAAATGAAATGCCAAGTTCAGTTTCTCAATAAAACCGGCCACATTTTAAGTGCTCGGGAGTCACATGTTACCAGTGACTAGTCACATGTGCCAAGCTGCACAGGGCAGTTCTGGAATGTTCCACTGCTTTTGGATAGCACCGCTCTATAACCTCACGGGATTTCCTGGGAGAAATCCTTCCCTCCGTGCAAAGTCACTGCCTGGTCAGACACAGCATCTCATTGGAAGGTCCCTCCGTGTCCCACCCCAGTTATGTTATTTCAGCAAATGACCGTTTGGCACGGGCTCTCCATTAGATATGGTACTCATTAAGTGTGGGGGCCACGAAACAAAGTCAAACATGCCTTGAAGGGGTTTACAGCCTATCAGAGGAAGAAGAAATATTCAGTTATAATTGGATGTTGTCGTATTTGCAACACATGAAACAAAACACTGATGCCCAAAATACACAAGGCATGGGAAGCTACCTAAAATAGGATAATGACTGAATGGCAGTGTACTCACTGGATAGGATTCTATAGGAGTTTAAGTGATTGAACCAGAACTATATATATATATAGGTCAACATGGACAGATCATCAAAAACAAAATATTGAGGGAGAAATTAAATTGCAGAGCGATATTTACACTGTGATGTATGAAAATTTAACAACCCAGACCAATGGTACATGTTGTTTGTGGATATACATACCTATCCATAACGGTTTAGTCATTTTAATTAAAAACAGACTTGAAGCAAATATGAACATGTTAGCAGCTGTTCACTCTCAACTAAGACTACTATAGCTCACAAAATCGAAGAAGGAAGTAAAGGAACATAAAACAAAAGCCTCTGTGTCACAGAGGAAGAAGAAATGATGTACACGCAGCATGGAAAGGAGGATGAAGGTCCCTGTGAGGCAGGAAGATCAAGAAAGGCACAAAGTGAGGGGCGCCTGGGTGGCTCAGTCGGTTCAGCGTCCGGCTCATGATGTCAGCTCAGGTCATGATCTCGTGGTTCGTGGGTTCAAGCCCCATGTCTGGCTCTGTGCTGCTAGCTCGGCGCCTGCTTGGGATTTTCTCTCTCCCCCTCTCTCTGCTCCTCCCCTGCTCTCTCTCTCTCTCAAATTTTAAAAAATAGTTTAAAACAGAAAGAGAGGAGTTGGGACAGACAAGTCCAGTGGGAACAAACTCCAAGGGCAAAGATGAGGAGGACGTGAGGGAACACAGTGTGGCCGGAAGCAAAGCAGAAAGGTGGGTGTACTGAAAGATACCGCAGGGGCGGTTAGCAGCCGGGTCCCTGGCAGTCTTCAGTACTCCCCTAAACATCTGGCCCATGATCCTGTGGGCAATGGCGAGCTACCAAGCATCTTAGGCTGCAGGATAGCAGGACCGTCACGTTACAGACCGTCAGCTGTAAGGTCCAGAAAGACCTCAGAGACAGTGCACCCCTGCCTTCGGTCAGCAGTCACACAATGCTGAGTCAGCAAGTCTGGAGCAGACAAGGCAAGGAGAGCAAAGCCGGGCGAGACTGGAGATTGTGCCTGGGGGATTCTTCAAGGTTCCACTGACATGGCACTGCCACTCTGCCCCCAGAATGCGATGCCAGCTCCCAATGCGCCCTTCACTGGGCTCTGTGATGCTGCAGGGAATGAATTCATTCGAGTATTTCTCTGCAATGAACACACAGTTAAGCTTTCTCAGTCGGGGGGGGGGGGGGTGGGGGGGGGGGGGCGCGAGACCCTGCAGGAAGAAGGGACTTCTCTCCCTGACTCCAGGGTCACAGCAGCAGTCAGTGCTCTGGAGGTGAGGACGTGGCAGGGGTGAGGCGCTCTGGCCCGGGCATACTGCGGAACCCAAGTCTCTCTGCAGCCCTGTGGCCCCGGTCCAGCCCGGTGACCTCTTCCCTGCAGACCCGCCCGCACCAGCACCCTGCCTCCCCATGCCTGCCCGTCCCCATCCGGGACGTCTGTCTCCTGCAGCCTTTCAGTTGGGGCACTGTGTGTGCCAGGCCTCCCTCTGCACGCCCCTGCCTGCTCCAGCTTGCCTGTGCCTTTCTGATCGCCCGCTGACTGCAGGCCACCTCCAGTCCCGGAGAACAGGCACATTTCTCTGCCACCGGGATGGGGGTGGGGGAGGGGTGCGGCCCCCAGCTTTGGGGACAGGCCTCCGTCCAAGTCTGTCCCCTGGACGCTCTCCCTCAGCCCTGAGGCATCCTGCAGAGTTCTCCAACAGCTTGTAGTCACTCTGTTGCAGCCTCCCATCACGCAATTGCTACTCTGATGCCATCGGTCTGCCCCCCTAGGCTGGGGGTGGGGGGTTTGGGGTTCCTGGAGGGCAGGGCCCATCTTCCCTCCCAGGAACATAACAAAGTTCCTGGGGCAGGAAAGGTCCTGGGGGTAGGTCCCAGATGTCCAAAGAGATTCCACAGGACCAGGACTGTCGGCAAAACACACCCCCGTGCAGCAGTCAGGAGAGGATGCCGGCACGCCCCTCTGCCCCGTAGTGACCGACCCTGTGCTATGCTCCTGTTACTGTCTTCGAAGGCAGTGCCCTCTTGCAGCACCTCGTTCACAAGAAACGCGTCGTGGGGTTTTGCTGCAAGCAGAGTGCTTTAGATCGGATGGAATCTTGTCCTTCCTGGGTAGCTAAAGAAGAGCGTTCTGCAAATGTGCCCTGGCCTCCCTCGGATTGGAACCGCCGAGAAGCAAGGCAACTGAACCTGAGTGCTGGTCTTGCTCGCTGTGTGCCTGCCGTTCACATGGCGTTTCGTAAGTTTAGATGTTAACAACGTGCGGTCTTAAAATTTCATTTAAAAACAAACCAACCCGGGGCGCCTGGGTGGCTCAGTCAAGCACCCAACTTCAGCTCAGGTCATGATCTTGAGGTCTGTGATTTCAAGCCCTGCATCCGGCTCTGTGCTGACAGCTCAGAGCCTGGAGCCTGCTTCGGATTCTGGGTCTCCCTCTCTCTCTGCCTGCCCCTCCCCCGCCCCTCCCCACTCACACTTTGCCTGTGTGTCTCTCTCTCTCAAAAATAAACATTAAAGAATTTTGTTTAGGGACGCCTGGGTGGCTCGGTTGGTTAAGCGTCCGACTTCGGCTCAGGTCATGATCTCACGGTCCGTGAGTTCGAGCCCTGCGTCGGGCTCTGTGCTGACAGCTCAGAGCCTGGAGTCTGTTTCAGATTCTGTGTCTCCCTCTCTCTCTGCCCCTCCCCTATTCATGCTCTGTCTCTCTCTGTCTCAAAAATAAATGTTAAAAAAAAATTTTTTTTTTAATTTTGTTTAATAAAGTAAAAACAAACCAATCCTTAAGCCCCAAAAGATTAAGGAATAATCGTGACCAGGAGGAGCAGAACCACAACACCTGAAGGCAGCGTTGCTCAGACACACAGGCCTGGGTTACAGAACCACCCATATGGGGTCAACCCGCCCCCCGTTTCCCCCCCCCCCCCAGTTACCAGCTATTTGACTTTTGGCAAATTTCTTAACCAAGTCGATCTAATTTCATCACCTTGCCTGCTTTCTGTCAGTATCTAATGAGGGAATGCAAACTTGTGCCACTCTCAGCACAGAGCCCAGATCCCTCATCAGCCCCCGGGCACTGATTAGCCATCATCGATCACGGCAGAGTGAAACATCCTCAGAAAAACCCTACGTGCAGAGGAAAATGATTCAGGGGGCTGAGATGCTCGCCACGGGAGCAAACAAATGCCTTGTGCTGGTACATGCCAGAAAGGGGACGTTTTGGAAATCAGGGTGAGCCGCCAGGGAACCCACAGATTCCCCCACTTCCTTATCCTCCCGAGGGTCTCTCCTAGCTCGCCTAGTCTCAGCCGAATCGACCTTCCTTCCGAATCCCCGCTAGACTGGCTGAGCACCAGAATACTGTGTGTGGCTGTATACACACATTATTCAGAAAATGTTCCATCTGCTCTAAGATGACAATAAAATGCCCCAGGTGAAGACAAATCAATCGAATTCCACTGCAAACTCTGAGCAGGCATTCAGAATAGAGATAAGGAAAACTTCATTTGCCCCCCCCCCCATCTTCTCTCCAGCGATGTCATTCCTTAAGAGCCCAGAAAGACACGCTAGATAAACGTGCAACTGGGTCAGGAAGCAGGTACCCAGAGGCTGCAGACGCTGGGCTCCGCAGAGCCCTGGCCCCTTCTGCCTGTGCTGTGCCAGCCCTGCTCTCCGCTGAGGACGAAGTGTGTCCTCGCAGGGACGAGGTACACGAGCTATGTACAGGGATGAGCAGGGGACCTGTACGTGCCCCTCCTGCTGGTGACGCCCTGCCCCGTGCCCAAGAGCAGCCTCCATTCTCAGGGCATCAGAAAGTATTCAAAAGCAGCTCGGACAGTGACTGCCCGGCTGACCTTATCACAGAGCAGAGCGGCTCCCCCGTCGGTCTCAACACAGGGGGAGGCTCCGAGCCAGGCTGACGCTTGGTTCAAAACCACGGGGCGCCCCCGGGTGCTCGCGGCCGGCACTGCGGCCAGACGCGGGCTCGTCCCTCTTGTTCAGGGGCCCCCACCTCTCATGCCCATGGCGGTCAGTCCCTCCCACGGGTACGCACTGCCAGGTCACCCACCGCCCGACTCCCCCTCTCCCTCTCCTCCCCACATCGCCCTCTGCTCTCACAAACACCTGGGAAACACCTTCCCTGAAAACCTCTGTATCTGCGGGTCTGGCTCCGTCTCCCGGGGGGGAAAATGCACACATGGCTATGTTTTAGATACATTTAAAGATGAGAAAATGGAGGCCCCAGGAACTGCCTTTTTAAAAATCGCATGGCGGGGTGGGGTGGTTGTCAAGGACGGAGCCTGGGCTACAACCCGGTCACTTAAGCCCCACAAAGTACTTTTTATCAGGCAGCCTCTCCAGACACAGTGTTTCAGTGCATCAGGACATAAGGACAAAGCGAGAAGCCTGATGGACCTCCCCCCACCCCACCCCCACCACCCAGCTGAGCAGGCTCCTGAGGTGAAAGCCAGGAAGGAGTGACGTAGTTTGCCACTGTTCTGGACCACCGCTCCGGCGGTGCCCAGTGGTTCCAGGAAACGGGCCACAGGCTTCCGCGGGGGGGAATGAACTAAAGCACACTGCATTCTGCTGTATTTGTAGAGAGGCCGGACACGCCGTGGTTAAGAGCTTGCTCGCACTCCAGAGTTCCATCAACTTGTAAATAAATTCTCACTCTCCCTCTGGGGAGGTGGGCCACCCCCTGGATCCTGTGCCTCCACCCTCAGTTTTCTCATCTACAAAATGGGGATAATTCATGCCTCAGGATGGTTTTAGACGGTTTCAAAGATCATGCCCTTGGCCCCACTCCTGTGCACGGTCAAGGCTAATGAAAGTCTGCCTGTCGTTACTACGAGCATTATCGCTACTAACTTCTCCGCCGGCCCGTCTACACACAGCACCGTGGACGGGGGCCCACGCTGTGGCGGGACAAACTCACCACAAGTCACGAACATTTCACATCTGTCAGGGACGTGGCCTTTGACTCCACTGCTCAGACTTCCCGGTGACAATTAAATACCCTTCTCCCATGGCCATGCAGAAGCACAATTACTTCGTTATTTGTCACTGTGGTAACCAGGCACCTGACAGTCTTCTCGCACAATGAAAATGCTCCAAATGGCTTTACTCTGATTCATTCTAGCAGGCGGCAGGTCAGGCGGCTGAGTCATCTGTACTTCCTCAGTGGTACAATTAGGGGCCAGGTTTTTAGCAGCACCTCTAATTGCTCCCCAGATATTAGGCTGCGCAGAGACGCGGAACCCCCCCCCCCCCGCCCCCCATTGCGGACCAACCACACGCCGGCTCGGGGCAGAGGTTTTTCAGGAGGGTGATGTGTCGTTGACCATCAACAGAACTGGCTGGCTCTGGTCTCCAGTGCGCCCACGGAGCCATGCAATCCTAGACAAGTCATTTAACAGCCTGGGTCTCCGTTTGCTTATCTGTAAAATGAGGGTATTAGAGTAGAGAACATCTCAAAGGGCCGCTTAGCTCTAAATCTCTCTGATTAAGTAAAAAAAAAGGCTGCTTGCCTGGCAAAAATCCATTATACAGAGCACCTTTCAGGTTTAAGAGTTTTTTGTTCAATCGATGACACACAAACCCGTGACTATAGTAGTGGGTTAGGGCTTCAAAGCTAGTTCCTCACAATGTTAAAGACACGAGATCTTCAAATTCAATGCATTTAGTCCTCTTCTGAGGTGGAGTCTGCCTTCAGCCACTGGTCCGGAAAGACCGGTCAAGCTGGGCTGAGCGTGGCGGTATGATCCGTGGTACCCTCTGGACGGCCTTTTTCTTTCATTGGAAGTCAGGTGCGGGCTCTGATGAGCTAAAAACTCCCCACGTGGAGAGCAAATGTTGCAGCAGACAAGGCAGAGGCCTGTCAAGTGTCTTCAGATGACCGTGGACTAGAGAGCCTCTGTGGCACAGAGAGCAAGGATTGGAAGGCTGTGGCTCTCAGGGTTCCTCCGGGGCCCCCGACAAGTCCCCTCCTCTCCCCTCACCCTCCTGCTCCACCCTTGCCCCCAGCCCTGCACCAGATGCCCTGGGTTCTTAGATGCTCTTAGAACCCTGGGCCTTGCTATGGTGTCCACCTAGGGGAACCCTCATGAGATCAGCTGCATATTTACTGACTGTAGGGCCTGCTTGGGATTCTCTCCCTCCTTCTCTCTCTGCCCCTCCCCTGTTCACACACACACACACACACACACACACACACATTCTCTCTCTCTCTCTCTCTCTCAAAATAACGAACATAAAAAAATATTATTTTTCAATTTCATCTACAATTAGGAAAAGACGGTTATAATCCAGCCAGCAAACTTCCATTTTCTTGGGCACTCTGTCACAAACATTTTCCTGTTTTTCACAAATGGGTTCAAAAACCTACTGAAACTCTCCACTTGGAATATCTTTAAATCCGTTAGGAGACGAAAAACCATTGAAAACAATTTCAAGGTTTACGTATATAGGTATGACTTTAATATGCGACACATTGTATTCAACAGAAATATTCCTGTAACATTTCAAAACAGTTTAGGTTCAGAACGTTCCCTATAGACCAGAAGTTCTCTTTTTAAATATACTATTTCCTCACTGTTAAAACATCACCCTTGCTTAAATCAGACCGTTTGTCTGCAACATTTGCTTAGCATCATATTCCAATGGCCCCTGCTTACAGGGAGAGCCACAACTTACACTGCTGGCCTTTTCTAAAAGGAAAACTACTGTGTAACATCCTTAAATTCAGTAACATTTCTAAGTACTGCGTTACAAGAAACCAGAGAATCTCAGAACGTAACAGATGATTTTCATGGAAATTTTCTACTTCATTATAAAGTGCAATGACTATACTATTTCAGGGTTGTTTTTTTTTTAAGTTTTATTTATCGAGAGAGAGAGCGAGCGCACGCGCAAGCGAGAGAGAGCAGGGAAGGGGTAGACAGAGACGGAGACAGAACCCAAGCAGGCTCCGCGCTGTCAGCACAGCGCTCGATGCAGGGCTCGAACTCATGAACCATGAGATCGTGACCCGAGCGGAAATCAAGAGTCGGACGCTTAACCGGCTGAGCTACCCAGACACCCCAGGTTTTTGTTTTTATAAAACTAACCAGGCAGCAGTACCAAAGGCCAATACGTTTCAGTATTCCAAAGGAGAACGAAGGAGGCCCCATGGCCCACCTGCCGGGTCGTGGAACCCCCATCCTCCTCTGGTATCAGGTATCCTGTGCGCCACACGCAATCCATGACCACCCTGACGAATGTATCGAACCACGATCCAGCGTTACCGTTTACAATATTAACAGTAAAGCTTCAGTTGTTTCATTTTTTAGATTCAAAACATAAACGCAAAGTCTAATACCTTCCTAACACCAATGAGTCATCTTGCACACCTCTGGGGCAGGATCTCCATTCTCGGAGACTATTGCCCGGGGCATCGTGTCCTGCTGCCTCCCAGGCAACTCTTCAGCCCTGCTTTGACAATCAACCAGGAAGAGAGCGGGGCTGATCTTCTCCTCTGAAAATTAAGGGGAGCCTTCTGGCAAGGCTTGGCACAATAAGCCCGTGTTTTACCTCAACTTCTCTGCAAGTCTCACTTAAACCATAACTCCACAAGGACAGAGAGGAGGAAAGAGACTTGTAACAGTCGGGAAATGTCCATATAACTTCATTTTTTAGAAGTTTTTGCTCAAATTCCCATCAGTTAGCATCCAGTGTGATGTTAGTTCCACGTGTACAATTTAGTGATTCCACATTTCCATACAAAACCTGGTGCTCATCACAAGTGCCTCCTTAATCCCCGTCACCTGTTTCTCCTATTCCCCCACTCCCCCCCAGGGACCATCAGTGTGTTCTCTATAGGTAAGAGTCTACTTCTTGGTTTCTCTCTCTCTCTTTTCCCTAAGCTCATTTGTTTTGCTTCTTAAACTCTACGTATGAGTGAAATCATAGGGTACTTGTCTTTCTCTGACTTATTTCGTTTAGCAGTATACTCTTTAGCTCCACTTACGTCATTGCCGATGGCACGATTCCATTCCCTTTATGGCTCATATTCCATTGTGTATTTGCGTATACACATATACATACATACGTGTGTACGTATACATATATACACACCACAGCTTCTTTGTCCATTCATCGGCTGAGATGTCCGTATAATTTTGGAAGCAGAGAGGCAGATGATAAATGGTGGCTGACTTAGTAGCCTAAGCAAAGCTGAACGTCTGCTAATGACGGAGGAGGGAGGGAGAGTGTGTGTGTGCAGGGAGACAAGTAAGCCTGGAAGTAATTCTGAGTGACAGGACCCCTGAAGAGCTCAGTCATTATTAGCACCATGTACTTCTGGAGGCAAGGGGGCCAATGGGCTAGAAAAGAGGGGAACTGGTAGGAAGTCTGCATAAGATGCAGTTAGTTGGGCCACCTGGGGGGCCTCAGTCGGCTGAGCGTCTGTCTCTTGATTTCAGCTCAGGTCAGGATCCTAGGATTGTGGGATCTAGCCCCGATGGGCTCCACACTGAGCATGGAATCTGCTTGAGATCCTCTCTCCCTCCCTCCCTCCCTCTCTCTCTCTCTCTCTGCCCCCTCCCTGCTTGTGCCTGCTCTCTTAAAATGAATGAGCGAATGAATGGATACATTTTTTTAAAGGACGTGGTTAGACCCAGACCCCTGTGCAGCCAGGCAAGATCTCTGCGATACCACGGATGGCTTGCTCACCTAAAGGTGAGGAACTAAGTTCAAGTTGACATATTCAATGGTTCAGACCCTCCCTGTCCAGCCTCCTTCCAAAAGCATTTGCTAAAAAAGTAGCAGCTACATCCGTATTTTTCAGGCAATGAACTAGATGACTGCATTCTGCAGAAACTGACACAAACAAGAGAAAACATCTCCAGTTACTAACGATTTGGAGTCCTTCATAAAACCACCTGATCCCCAGGCAGCAGCCCAGGAGCTCATCGTTTAATAAATGCTACCCATGCATTGGAGCTCCCACATTGCCTTTTTGTGTGCCTCTGTCTTAAAAAGGAATGGACAGCAAAAATCATCACACACTTAAGTAAAAACTCTAACATCAAAGACGACAAAGCAAGCCAACAAAGAAAGGACTCTGGAAGCAAAAGAATCAATACAGGGAACAGAGGAAAAGTTAAGAGTGATTTCTATAATTAGTAACTTTCGAGGCTTTGAGAGACAGGAAGAAACTGAAACAACAAAAGAACGCTTGAAAATTAAAATACAAGGAGGAAAGAAATTAGCAGAGGAAGTAAAAGATCAATTTGGAGAACTCTCCCCAAAAGACAGACATTTGGAAAATAAGACATAACATGTAAGAGAATTTTAAGAATAATCCAGGAAATCCAACATCTGAGTGATAAGTGTCCCAAAAAGAGAAAAAAAGGTAAAATTAAGGGGGAAGAAATTATCAAAGAATTATTATTACAATATTTCCCAAATCTGAAAGGGTAAGGGTTTTTAGATTGGGAGATTCCACCAGGTGGCTAGCGAAAAGATTTTTAAAAGCGTGACAAGTAATCCATATTATTGTAATGTGTCAAAATACCGGGGACAAAAGTAATATCCCAAAATCTTCTGGAGAGAAAAAGTAGATCGAAATTGCAGCACGGGGACGGGGTCGTCAGAACGAACAGCTTCAGACTTTTGTTTTTAAGTGTGTTTATTTACTGAGAGAGAGAGAGAGAGAGAGAGCCAGCAGGGGAGGGGCAGCAAGAGAGGGAGAGAAAGAATCCCAAGCAGGCTCTGCACTGTCAGCACAGAGCCCGAGGCAGGGCTCGAACTCACAAACTATGAGATCGTGACCTGAGCTGGAGTCAGACGCTTAACTGACTGAGCCACCCAGGCCCCCACACTGCCAGAAAGACACTTTCATACCTAACAAGCTCATAAAAACTGTACCAATCTCTTACACGATTTCTCAAGAAGTTACTGAAGGATATGGTTCAACAAAAGAGGAGTGAAAACCAAGAAAGAGAAATGAGACATCAAGAAATGGGGGATCCCATACAGGAGAGAGAGAAAGGGACGGTGATGGTGGTGGTGATGATGATGACAGAGGAAAATCCCAGATGCCTGGAGACTGATCAATTCAGATTAGAGCTGAGCAGAGGACTCCGGGAAGGAAAGCCTCCAAGGAAACAAGGTAAAACAAATAGGTGATTTCAATGCTGGAATCCACCCAGGGGAGAGATTTCATGTCCTGTGGACAGTATGGGCTCAGTCAGTAATATGTAAATAAGCTACACAACTGTTAAAATTATTCAATTCTAAAAGCCAAGGGGAAAAAGTTCAACAAGAAAGGAAATATATCCACTGCACACAGGACGACTCAGCCAAACACACAGAACAGCCAAGTTTCTACGAAGTCTAGATGTTATGTGAATATCTAGAAAATGCAGAGAGCATAAGAGAGCCAAATCCTTATTTTCTGTATCTGGAAATCAAACAGTCATCTTAAAAACTGCAAGACTATTCGGAGGGGAAGTAATCAACCAGACAAAAACCAGAGCGGAAAGCAACAGTGTCTCAAAAGTGGGAATCTGGGGGAAACAGCATAAGCCTCAAACCACAATTGGAAAAAATAAAAAAAAAAAAAAAAAAAAGGGGCGCCTGGGTGGCGCAGTCGGTTAAGCTTCCGACTTCAGCCAGGTCACGATCTCGCGGTCTGTGGGTTCGAGCCCCGCGTCGGGCTCTGGGCTGATGGCTCGGAGCCTGGAGCCTGTTTCGGATTCTGTGTCTCCCTCTCTCTCTGCCCCTCCCCCGTTCATGCTCTGTCTCTCTCTGTCCCAAAAATTAAAAAAAAATAAAAATAAAACAAAAAAAAAACACAATTGGAAAAAATGTTTAAAAGCAACATGTATTCTTTTGATAAAAATAAAAACTAAACCTAAAGAAACACAGGATAGCGGGGGCAGGATTAAAGAAGAAAAACTACTGCGTGCATACTGCGCTTGAGGCACATTGACTTGTTCTCTACCTCCCCAAACCCTAGGAGGTAATAATGCTATTATTACACCGCCCGCTTTTAGACCGGTATAGTAAAGGCTCAGAGACCTTTAGTAGCTCAACACAAGGCTGCACGGTGAGGAAGCAGTAAGAGCAGGATTTTAACCTGCACGGCCTGGCTCCAGAGCCTGCGTCCTTAACCACCCTGCCATCCGGAAAAGGAAGATATTTAAAAGGCATACCGAGAACATTTTGTCTGATTAAAAGTCCATTCGCCTCTGCAACGAGTTTCTGCAGGCAGGACGGAGAGCCTTCTCAGAGAATAGCTCTGGGTCTGTGCCCACACAAAAGGCTGCTGGGCAGCTGTGTTTCCAGCATTCTCTCTGCCTTATGCTTTTATGCATGATTTTAGCTTAGAGAATGATCCAGCACGGCCTTTTGCACAGTCTCAGTAAAGCACCCCCAGAATGCCTAAAGAAAGGCGGGCTGCTGGAAACACACCCTCGTTAATTTACACAACGTAGCAATGACAGGTTAGTAGGAGGAAAAGAAAGAACTGCGTGTGGGTCTCTGGAGGGTCCAAGAATCCAAGTGGAATTTGTTCTCAGTGGTCACACAGAGCTCTGCACATCCGTGCGAAATACTCAGAAAATTAAGGCTTAAGTCACTCTCCCATAAACAGCGGATGGAGACTTCCAGTCCATTCATTGTAGGAGGAAAGACAGAAGAGAAAAGCGATTGTATACTGTACGTAGTACGTAACTCACATGACAGAAAGAATCCCCAGACGGCATGAGAAGTCCTGCCTGGTCAGTTGATTTTTCTCCGTAAGCCATACTGTGTGCTGTCTGGTTAAGTGGTATTATTTCTGACAGAGAAGGCTCATCTGGAATCAGAAGACACGATGTCATAGGTCACTGAGGGGTCTTACTGATTTCCTAGGAAAGGAGCTTTGAAGAGTTCACGGTGAAATCTTCCTACCCTTCAAGTGCCATTGGGTGGGCCTTGCACCAGGAGCACTGGCCTCATCAATGGTCTTTCATGTGGCATTTTATTTTGTAATTTTTTTTTTAATGTTTATTTTTGAAAGGGAGAAAGAGCGCAAGCAGGGGAGGGGCAGAGAGAGAGGGAGACACAGAATCCAAAGCAGGCTCCAGGCTCTGAGCTGTCAGCACAGAGCCTGACACGGGGCTCGAACCCACAAAACTGTGAGATCATGACCTGAGCCGAAGTCGGACACTTAACCGACTGAGCCACCCAGGCGCCCCTCATGTGGCATTTTACACTCTTCAAAATATGTGCTGTTCTCCCTGGGTTTGGGCCCAAATCCGCAGAGAGATGGCAGTGACATAGGCAGGGCTACGCACGGCGTGGGGAGCTCAGGATCCAAGAGAGAAGAGTCATGTAGCCTTTTGCATCCTCACAGTCAGGAAAAACAATGCATCCCTGCCTCTGAGCGCCATGAGCCTGACCTTGATTTAGTTTCCGTGGATGACAGTACAGAGGGTCAAAGAACCTGGGCAAAGTCTAAGGAGGGATGGGCGGGGCCAACAGTGCGGAGCGAGCCAAACGTCTTGAGCACGGCCACCCTATTTCCTGAACTTTGTGACACAGTCACCATTAGACTGCGTCCCGGTGTCAGGAGACACCACGGTCTTTGCTCAGTTCAGGAAGCAGGGTCTCCAGACCTAAAGGGAACCCGCCCTGCGTTTAGACAGCCCGCCTCCTGGGACTCTCCTATTTGCTTCCAGAATTGCAACGGAGAGAAATGAGCCCGATTTAGTGCTTATTACAGGGAGGAAAGCAGGGGTGGGGGGGGGGGGTTCGCTTCAATCTGAAGCTGGGTCTACTGCATGCGGACTCCCTTAATTTCTGCTTCGATGAAGCAGTTTCTGAAGGAGCAGGGGGCTGGTGAGGACTGCTGGCAAGGGAAGTGGGAAGCCAGCAACCTCCCGCGTCGGAGGCAGATGAAGAGGCCGGTAAGAGGACACGCCGGGAGTCACTCTGTCGGTAGAGGAAGGCATCAAAGTTAAGAAGAAGAGTGTACTACAATCTGTATTCTCGAAGCTTGTTACACTGCCGTGGAGGTAGTGAACACACAGATTGTGGGTGTTTTGTGAAACTGCTCCTTTTTTGCGCATTAAATCGGTATGAGGGATATTACTTATGAATCCAACGCTGTTCTAAATGAATGTACCACCTCACCCTTGTAAGAGGGCACTTGTTCCCCGGTTCGACCAAGGACCAGGTGATAAAAGGAACAAACAATACTTCCTTCGGGTTGATCATGCTCTTGTCAAATTTTTTACCTTCGTAAAACAAGTTTCACGATGGCAAAAGTTTGAAGTGTGCTTTCTGATCGCTGAGCAACAGAGATGCAGACCGATGGGAGTGAGATCTGACCTCAGAGGGGAAGGAATACGCAGTTCTGTGGCTGCTCTATTGTCCTTCATGCGTTTCCTCAGCAGGGACTGAGAGTCAGCTCCCAGCAAGAGCCAGAAGGACGTACAGCCCCCCTGCAGGGCTGCAGGAACCCCGATGCCCACCTGCTCCTGGCATTTCCTGCTCCCCCAGGTCCTGGCTCAGCCCCTGGATTCCCTGGCTCCTCCCAGGTCCGGTAAAGTCCCTCTTGTCACTGTGTGCTCTCAGGGCACTGCAGTTCACCGTCATGGCACTTCATGACCACAGCCGAAACTCTCTACCACTGTGAGCGATTGTGAAAGTCTCCCTCCCCGCTAGACTATAAGCTCTATCTGGGCAGGGACAATGATGTTTGTCCCCAGGTCCTGGGTCAGTCCTTGTATATAGTCAGCTCTCAATAGATATGAATGTGGGAGGTGGGTGGGGGGGATGGGTTAAATGGGTGACAGGCATTAAGGAGAGCACTTGTTGGGATGAACCCTGGGTATCATATATAAGAGATGAATCCCTGGGTTCTACTCCTGAAGCCAAGACTACACTGTATGTTAAATAACTTTATTTCAAATTCAAAAAAGAAAACAAAAATGAACGTGGCTCTCCGACAAAGCACTCATAAGTAGAATATATTAAAAAAAAACCTCTCAAACCAAATAGTTAAAAAAAAAAAAAAATCAAACAATCCAGTTAGAAAACGGACAAGAGAATTAAAAAGACAAGAGGGGCACCTGGGTGACTCAGTCAGTTAAGCGTCCAACTTTGGCTCAGGTCGTGATCTCATGGTTCATAGGTTCACGCCCCACACTGGCTCTGTGCGGACAGCTCAGAGCCTGGAGCCTGCTTCCGATTCTGTGTCTCCCTTTCTCTGCCTGTCTACCGCTCGCTCTCTCGCTCTCTCTCTCTCTCTCTGAAGAATAAACATTAAAAAAAAAAGAATTGAAAAGACAAGAAACAACAAGTATTGGTGAGGATGGGGAGAAAAAAGGACCTTCATGCACTGTTGGTGGGAATGTAAATTTGTGCAGCCACTGGGGAGGACAGTATGGAGATTCCTCAAAATATTAAAAAATAAAAATACCACATGACCTATAATTCCACTGCTGGGTATTTACCCAAAGAAAATCAAAACAATTGCTCAAAAAGCATATGCAGCCCTATGTTCATCGTAGGATTATTTTTTTTAACGTTTATTCATTTTTGAAAGAGAGAGACAGAGCACAAGCAAGGGTGGGGCAGAAAGAGAGGGAGACACAGAATCCAAAGCAGGCTCCAGGCTCCGAGCTGTCAGCACAGAGCTCGATGAGGGGCTTGAACCTATGAACCGTGAGATCATGACCTGAGCCGAAGTTGGACACTCAACCAACTAAGCCACCCGGGTGCCCCGTTACAGCATTATCTACAATAGCCAAGATATGGAGCAATACACACACAGACACACACACACGTATGTGTGCAATGGAATATTACTCAGCCATAAAAAAGAATGAGAAAGAATGAAATCTTGCCATCCGTGATAACACGGAATGGACCTAGAGGGTATCATGCGCAGTGAAGTAATTATATGCTCAGAAAAAGACAAATACCAAATATTATGTACACCAGTTGGAAACAGACCCGTAAATACAGAGAGCAAACCGGTGGCTGTCAGAGGAGAGTGGGAGGGGGGATGGGCGAAGCAGGTAAACGGGATCAAGAGGTACAAACTTCCAGTTGTAAGACAAGTAAGTCACAGGGATGAAAAGTACAGCAGAGAGAAGACGGCCAATATTGTAGCAACAAGGTACGGAGACAGGTGGTTGAGAGCTGCTCAACGCACTGAACCGCTGAATCACCACGTTGTATACCTGAAGCTAAGAGGACACTGCAGGTCAGCTACACTGCGATTTAAAAAAAAAGGAATACATGGGGCGCCTGGGTGGCTCAGTCGGTTGGGCGTCCGACTTCGGCTCAGGTCACGATCTCGCGGTCCGTGAGTTCGAGCCCCGTGTCGGGCTCTGGGCTGATGGCTCAGAGCCTGGAGCCTGCTTCCGATTCTGTGTCTCCCTCTCTCTCTGCCCCTCCCCCGTTCATGCTCTGTCTCTCTCAGTCTCAAAAATAAATAAAAAACGTTAAAAAAAATTAAAAAAAAAGAAAAAAAAGAAAAGAATACAGCAATGTTACTTAAAGATGGAAAATCCCCAACTTGACATTAGCCAATAAAATTGAGCATTACAGAAGAAAAAAAAAAGGAAAACGGACAAAGGAGATGAACACGTGCTCTCATCAGAGAGGATACGCGAACGGCAAATAAACGTGAAAAGATGTTCAACATCACGTGTCATTGGGAAAGCGCAAAGCCGAGCCATGATGAGATATTACCCCCCACCTATCAGAACATGGGAAAAATGGCGACAAAGCCGAATGCTGACGAAAATACAAAGAAATGGGATCGCTCAGACGCTGCTGCTCAATGTAGGATGACACTGCCACTCTGGAAAGCCGTTCGGCAGCTCCTTAAACGACAAAATGAGCACGTGCCTTGTAGCCCAGCAGTTGCATTTCTGAGCATTTATTCCAGAGAAAAGAAAAATTCTGTCCACAGACAAATCCGTGCGTGAACGGGCGCGGCAAGCTCATTCGTTCACAGCCCCAAACCGAAAACGACCCAAATGTTCTTGAACGGGTGGACGGTGCAACGGCCACGCTGTGGAATCCTTGCCGACGAGAGGAAGTCACCGTCACAAACGCACAACCACCTGGGTGCGTCTCCAGGGCCTTCTGATGGGCGGAAGGGGCTGATGTCATACGGTTAGGTACTCTCTCTGACTCCATGTGCACAGCACTCTTGAAATGATAAAACTGCAGACACCGAGAAGAGGTCAGTGATTGCCAGGGGTCAGGGACACAGAGACCGAGAAGAAGTGAGTGATTGCCAGGGGTCAGGGACGGCTGTTAGGGGCGAGGAAGACTATGAAGGAGTCTCATGAGGGAGACCCCTGCGAGAGGGACCCGTTCTGTATCTTGATTGTGGTGGTGGCTACACACACACACACACACACGCACACACACACGAGTGCATATAAAACTGACGAAATCAACCTGCGTTGTACCTGTGTCCACTTCCTGGGCGTAAAACGCGCTACAGTCACACGTGATGTTACCTGCACGGGAAACCACATGAAAGATGTCCAAGATCTCTCCGTGCTCCTACGGCACCTTCCTGTCTATCTCTAACTATTTGAAAAAGAAAAGGTAAAAACAGCCCGGCAGAATAATGTCGGGGAAAACTACACGCTCAGAAGGAAAGCAGCAACCTTGGTGAGCAAGCGGGCCCATGTACAAGGTCCCACAAAGTGAGGTTGAGGGGGACCTGGGCGACGCAGCAAAGGGGGAGGGAGGTCCATGGTTGGGGGAAAGGACACAGGCTTCATTGTCCAAATAAATGTGCTCCCAAGCTTATGCTGAGTTTGGCCTCAAGCAGCACAGGTAAGCACCTACAGGGTAGAGGTGGTCAGAGCCCAAGTGATCAGGTGGGGGTGACCTCACACCTCACTACATCTCAATTTATATCTTGGGAAGATCAATTAACAACTGTAATTATCTTCAGTGAGGTATTTCACATTCAGGAGGGCCCTAAGTGGCATGGTCATATGAACACCCTTAGCGGTGACCCCATCATGGTTTTCTGAGAAGGAGGAGGGTAAGGACAGGAGTCAGACCCTAGAAAAGGGGGTCTGGCAGGGGCTCTGGAGGTGACCAGGGACAAAGCAAGCAGGGGCCACAGAGGCCATACCAGAGCCTGGGGCAGGAGTAAAATTCAGACATACCAACCCTCTCTTTACCTAAAATTCTCTATTCTTTTTATCATGGATTTTCTTGGCATTAATTTTGATTCTTTAAAATAATGCATTAAAGGGACACCTGGGTGGTTCAGTGGGTTAAGCATCTGACTTTAGCTCAGGTCATGATCTCATGGTTTATGAGTTCAAGCCCCATGTCAGGCTCTGTGCTGACAGCTCGAAGCCTGGAGTCTGCTTCTGATTCTGTGTCTCCCTCTCTCTCTGCCCCTGCCCCGCTCATGCGCTCTCTCTCTCTCTAAAATAAACACTTAAAAAAATAAACTAAAATCTTTCAAATAATGCATTAAAGTACAGCCAATCCTCATTACTTGCAGATTAGGCGTTTGTGACTTTGCCTACTTACTGAAATTGGTTTGTAACCTCAAAACAGGTACCTGCAGGTTTCAGGGTCATTTGCAGGCACGTGCAGAGTGGCAGAAAAATCTGAATCACCCACCACGCACGTTTGCAGCGGAGGGAGAACAAGGCAACACTCCTGCTTCGCTTTTCAGCTCTCACGTGTCCTTTTTACAATCTACTTAGTGCCACATTTTTCACATGTTTGTGGGTTTTCTTGGTCGTTCTGCTGCTCAAAATGGTCCCCAAGTGTGGTGCTGAAATGCTACCCCGTGTTCCTAAAATGCATAGGGCTGCATGCATTATGGAGAAGAGATGTGTGCTATCTGGACACGAGTCCAAGCTGCTGGCTTGAGTTCAACGTTAATGACCAAATAAGATCTGTTAGGGTATCTTTAAGTGGAAACACACAGATTAACAAAACTGGATTACGCACTGATGTACTGACCAAACCGTTGTGACCACTGGCTCTTGGGAGCCTGACCGCGTAATCCCGCTAGGAGCAGAGGTTCAGACTACTCCAGCGATTACAGTGACTGTGCAGAACCTAACTGCTGAGAATGACGGGAGCCGACTGTATCATTTATCTTGATTACTGGGTTTTTGCAATGTCAATCCCAGCCCTTGGTGATGGAGACCTGGGGCTTGCATTTCGCAGACCACAGGGCTCCCAAAATGTGACGTCCATTTTTCATTGTTTTATGCTGCTGGGTAAGCCGTTCAAAACCCTCACTGCTACCTACAGTGACTGCATATTAACCAAAGAGAAAAATTTAACACCGCAAACACAAAAAGGACAAAATAAAGAACGGCTCTTCTTCAAAAAAGGCTGGTGGAAATTTTACGTTATTTTAAAGAACAGGTTAACATTTTTAAATGCAAAATTTTATTTTATTTTATTTTTAAAGTTTATTTATTTTGAGAGAGGGGAGAGTATGAACGGAGAGAGTTAGAGAGAGAGAGGGAGAGAGAGAATCCCAAGCAGGCTCCACGTTGTCAGCGCAGAGTCGGATGTGGGGCCTGCACTCACAAACCACAAGATCATGACCTGAGCTGAGATCGAGGGTCGGGTGCTTCGCCAACTGAGCCATCCAGGCGCCCCTCAAATTTTATTTTAGAATACTGCTTTGCACATGACTACTTCTCTTGACTTTTGTCAGTTCAAGTGTTTAGAGTGAAGGGATACATGTTCTTAAATCTATCGTTAGCCCGATCTTAAAAAGAGACGAGATGGTAAATGGTTTAGAAGTCTGGATTCTCCAGTTGCCTGGAGTTCAGATCCTAACCCTGCCCCTTTCCAGCTATGGGAGTTTAGGAAGGGGAAACGTTAACTCATCTATGCTTTAGCTTGCTACCTTAAAGTGGGCACAACAGTATTCACTAGTGGATGGGTTGAGAATGGAATCTGTTAATGCATAGAAGACGGAGACAAAGTAAGCACCCGCTGAGTGTCAGCTGCTGTCACCTGATTCTAATAATGACTATCATTATGACAGTTGCCAGGGAGCTCAAATGTCCAACCTGTTTCAGTATATTGCCTAAAATCAGTCACTACAAGGAAAATCAGTTTCATCCGGGTGCGAGGATGATGCAATTTTACATTTGGAAACCTGGGCTGAAACAGGCTGACAATCCACCACCTGCCCTCCGCGGATCCACTGCTGGCCTCAAGGACCGCCAGCTCTGGGATGTCAGGCTTCCAGAAAGCGGTGACCTCCAGCACGTTCCACACGGAGCGGTCCAGAGTCCACCAGGGATGCGGCCGTGGGAACCACATGCCTCGCAGGAGACGGCGCGGCGTGGGGAAGAGACGGAGGCCGAGCCACGGTTGGTCACTGACCCGTCCTCCTTTCGGAGGCGGCTGCAGGGTGACCCTGCACCATCTTCCCCGCTGGATCCTGAGGCCTTGGAGGGTCGGCTCAGTCCTGAATCCCTAAGCCCAACACGGGTTGCGGCATGGAAGTAAACGCAAACTAAATGCCTGCTCCTAGCAGCTCTAGAATGCCCTCTGCTCTCCTTCCGACTGGCAAAATCCTGCCCATCCTTTAAGGGCAAGTCACATGTCCCTGGTGAAGCTGCTATGAGGATTCAGTGACACGTGTGTGAAGGCAAAGCCCGTGCAGAGGAGGAACCCAAGCACGTCAGGAGGCCCACTCGTGTGGGCAGAAGGCACAACGGGGGCGGGGGAGCGGGGGACGGGGGGGGGGGTACGGCTCCGTTTGCGCTGTGCGTCCACCTCACCTCCCTCCCCCGACAGCTGACGTCGGTGGGACGAGGCTGGTGCTAGTTTCCTCATCTCTCAAACCGGAGAACAGGAGACTGCCCGTGAGATTCCTTCCGTTTTCACCTGACGCTTCTGTGTCGGATGAGGCAGACCCCACGGAAGCTGCAACCACCGGCCTCCAGGAGCAGGTGGTCCGGGGGCATCAACCCCACGAGTCAAGGGTGAAGGCCTCCACACGAACAGGCACCAACCTCTAAAATGCTCATGGCTGGGGCGCCTGGGTGGCTCAGTCGGTTGGGCGTCTGACTTCAGGTCACGATCTCGCGGTCCGTGAGTTCGAGCCCCGCGTCGGGCTCTGGGCTGACAGCTCGGAGCCTGGAGCCTGTTTCGGATTCTGTGCCTCCCTCTCTCTCTGCCCCTCCCCTGCACGCACTCTGTCTCTCTCTGTCTCAAAAATAAATAAATGTTAAAAATTTTTTTTTTTAAATTAAAAAATAAATAAGTAAATAAAATGCTCCTGGCTGTCACACGGCCATGCCCTAGCTCTCCCAGGGACACGACAACGTGTCTCACCACAGGGCACAGGCTATTTAACATCTGTCCGCCTTGGTAAGGCCTGTGTAAGCCGCTGTCGGTGGGAGAAGCGAGGAAACAAAAGGAGGCTGCCAGACATCAGGACACAACGTCCTCTCTCTTCGCATCACACTGCCTGACAGGCTTGGGTTCTGTGTGGCCTGAATAATTCACCATATGCTTGCTTTTATTGTTCCCGTGGGCTTTTAGACTCCAATCGCTTTTCTGATCATCTGGGGGAGTTTGGAATCTAATGTGTAGGGACGCTTGAAATTCGTAGGGAACCAACGGCCTCATTTTACAGATGAGAAAACCAAGGCTGAGAGGCCAGGTGTCTCTCTCCCTGCCGCACACAGAGGAGAAGGGTGAGTCACGAGTCAGGGTCCAAACCCGACTTCTGAGATCACTTCCCGTGACCCGACGTGCACCATTCACTTCACTCATTTTTCAATAACCACACAAAACAGATCGGCCCCGGTCCCTTACTTCCTCCTGTAGGAGACAGAGGCGACGTCCCATGAACATCACAGATGCCAAGTGCATCGTGGACAGAGTAAGGAGGCAAGGGCTCAGGAGCTGAGTCTGCTGACGGGAACCGTGCACAAACCCCCCACTCGGAAGCACCCCACCCCCCCTCCCCCCGCAGGGACCCTGGGGTGCAGCGGGAGTCCCAGCGTCCCTGAGGTTCCGTCCAGGAAGACCAGCTATTTACGGAGCCGTCGTTTCACGGCTTTGCACTAAGGGATGGCTTGAGGGTTAGGGTCCATGCGCAGGTGGACCACCGAAAGCCCCACCGTGACATATCCCTTTAGGAAGACCTCACTGCACAGTAGGAAGGCTGCAGTTTTGGCACTGGTGAACAAAGCAGTGGTTCCCAGTACAAAAGCCATCTCCGACCCCTGTGGGGGAGGGGCCGTGTGGACGGACAGTGGCCAGCAAGGAGTTGGCCGGTCACCACACCCCCAGTTTCTCTGCTTTGTCCTGGACCCCTTCCTTCCCCTCCTCTTTTCTCCCTCGGGGCTTTGTCTCGCTGGGCTGCAGACACCCGCCAGCCTCCAGCCGCTGTGATCGGGCTCCCCCAGAGTCTGGTGCCTGCAGCCTCCCAGCTGCCAACGGAAACCCTTCCCTGGACACAGGGACAGCCTGGGGGGCACCTGGTGGCACACCGAGGGCGGCCATCCCTTCTGGTCTCTGGATGTGCAGAAAGGACACGTGTGCTCTCTCCTCGCTTCCTGCCAGCCGAGGTCCTCAGAGTCCCTCTCACTTTCAACATCAAATAAAAAGCATTCACTGGCCCAAGCCAAACATTTTGGCCTAAAAGCTGCTTATTTTGCCTGGTCTTCTAAGACCTGTACCTGCACCCAGGGCTCAGAGCAGCACTTGCCCTTAAGAACTGAGCGGCTGAGCAGCCATTAAGGGCTTAAGGCACAGGAGAAGCTTGGTGCCGTGATTTATGCGAGCCGTTGGCCAAAACTGCTTCATAAATGATGACGATTTTGTGTGATTTAGAAGCACTGGTAACAGTGCCCAAAACGTACGGTGTACAGCAGATCTCAATAAATATAACGAATGCGGGCACCACATTACTGCAACAGAAAAAGAGCATCCACCGGCAGGGACCCGCCTATGCGATGCAGCTCCCTCGTGCCTCCAGCGGGTGACAAGAGACCCAGGTGCTCCGCCAGGCTAGGACGCGAGGGAGCTGAAGATCCCGGCTTCCTCAAGCTGACAGCTGGGACTGCAAAGTTTTGCCTTGGCTGTCAATTTTCTCCTCTGACAGCCAAAGCGGCAACTTTGAATCCCACAGACATACGGAGGTGGAAGATTTGTTCAACCTTGCAATAAAGTTACTTGCACAAGACAGCTATTGTGGGAAGAGAAGAGAATCCTTGCAATTACTCAAGGCAAACACCCTGGCTCTAAAAGAAGCCTGGAGGGAAGCAGGGCGCCGGGATCGGGGACGCAGGGAGGCAGGGGGACAGGACACAGCTGGGCTGCCCACAGGGCACGAGTCACCAAGTGACATCTGAATGTTACCCCGTGTGCTTTCACAAAGATGCTTCTAGAAAGGGTGTCAGGAAGCTGGCCTCTGCATTTCCTATAAACACAATGTCAGAGCAAGCCTCAGAATGTCACCAGCACCACACCCTGGATGGTAACTTCTCTTTAAAATGTAACACCCACCATGCCGCGAAATAACGCCCAGTGTTACACACTGTGTTTCAGTTTTTCTTCCAGAACACGAGAGCAAAAATAAACTCACAACGGGACATTCACTGGAAAAACAAAAACCACATCTTCATACATAGTCGGGAGCTTAAAAAGCCGTGAGGGCACAGAACGCCGGTTACTGTTGTTCTGTTTGGACTTGTTTGGTCGAGTCAAACACATGAGAAATCGCTACCCCTCTCCGTACTTTTGGGTTGAGGCTGAAGCTTTCCCTAACAGAAAGTTTAAAATATAACAAAAAAATGCAAAGATGTTAAATGCAGTGAAACGTTAACTGTGTTTAATCCTGGTAGGACCAGGGACGATTTCTA
Organism: Puma concolor; assembly: GCF_028749965.1. NCBI lineage: Eukaryota > Metazoa > Chordata > Mammalia > Carnivora > Felidae > Puma > Puma concolor. The sequence continues at coordinate 14,619,542 of NC_141677.1, forward strand.
TTTTTTCTTGTTTATCTCTGTATGTGGTTTCAGTTTTTTCCTACAAACCTATTGTAGCTACAATAAAAAGCCAGGTGGGTGCCTGGGTGGCTCAGTCGGTTAAGCAGCCGACTTCGGCTCGGGTCATGAACTTTGGGTTCATGGGTTCGAGCCCCGCATCAGGCTGTGTGCTGACAGTTCAGAGCCTGGAGCCTGCTTTGGATTTTTGGATTTTTGGATCCCTCCTTCTTTCCTTCTCTCTCTGTCTCCTTCTCTCTCTCTTTCTTTTTCCTCCTCCTCCTCCTCCTCTGCTTGCACTCTTGTCGGTCTCTCTCAAAAATAAAACCCTTAAAAAAAAATCAATAAAAAGCCAGGCTACTTAAATGATTTGTGCTATAAACATTGAGATTTTCTTGAAGAGTTGGTATATTTTCTTCCATCCCATTCCCTCACCCTCTTCTTCTTTTTTTTTTCATAAGAAAAATATAACCCAATAGGTTTTCTTTTTTGCCCTGGCTCATTGATGGTAAGGACATAACCCTCGTGGTTGCCCGATTTCTTTCTCTTTCTCATGATGCTCCGTCTATCTCTAGCATCTTACGCACACATGAGACGCCACGCACACCTACGCATGCATGTCATTTGCGGACACACACCTCCAGTCCCTCTGGAGGGGGCTGGGGCTGCTGTGCTCAAGGCAGAAGCTGGCAGACCCGAGTGAAAACCACACCACCGTCCTCCTCCCTGCTAGCGACCAGCGCCCTCCAAACCAAGCCCGTGAGCTCGTTCGTGCGTCTGCTCTGTGCTGTGGCCCTGAGCAGCAGCCCCCGGCTCCTTCCTCAACGGAAAGCTTGCGGCTCGCCTCCCACCCATCGCCCTGGTCACGGCAACTCGGGAAGGGGAGCCTGAGGCCCTGTGCCACTGAGCTCCGAGCTCCCATCACCGATCCCACGTCTAGCGCTAATGGACGGTAACGGCGGCCTCTACTGGCACCCCCACTTCCTCCTTTGTCGAGTAGAGACAGAAACAGAGAGAGAGAGACTTTTGTTTTCATTCCCTGTCAACACACAACGCTCTAAACTCATGGGACTGTGAATGGCAAAGGTCGTCTTCGTTTCTTAGAGCCAGGTCTGGCTCCGATGTTCTGTAATTAAATTATCGTCACAAGATCCCAAGTCACGCACCTAGAGGGCTCCCGCAGCAACCAGGCCCCGTGATCACTGACACATGTCATCAGCACCTGCCAGGTATCTCTGAGCCTTGAGAGTGCTTTGCTCTCAATATCGCAATGCCTTCCTTCATCTTCTCACTCACAGAAGCCCTTTAACTACCTCTTAACGTCAGTGTTTCTCAAAATGTGTATCAGAAGGGCGTGGGCAGTTAACATGCCGATTCCTAGGCACTGGCCCCGACTTCCCGACTCCCAGTGTCTGAAGATGGGGCCAGGAAATCCTGGTTTCAGCTTTCTTTTTTTTTTTAATTTTTTTAAATGTTTATTGATTTTTGAGAGACAGAGAGAGCGTGAGCAGGGGTGGGTCAGAGAGAGAGGGAGACACAGAATCCGAAGCAGGCTCCAGGCTCTGAGCTGTCGGCACAGAGCCCAACCTGAGGCTTGAACTCACGAGCTGTGAGATCATGACCTGAGCCGTAGTTGGACACTGAACCCGACTGAGCCACCCAGGCGCCCCAAGTTTCGGCTTTTCTATGATGACGATCCTCATCACGGAGGCTCAGCGCCACGGCTCTGTAGCCTGGCTCGCTTTTTAAGCCCCTGTGCTCTTTCCGCAGCCACCCCAGCCCATCTTGGGGTCTTGTCTCAGAACGGTCTTCGGGATCTGACGACATACATAGTTCTGTAACGTTCAGTCTTTCCTATGGTTCATCTCCTCAGATACCAAAACCACACAATAAGTGAGGTCTACATCTCCATGCGTAGTAAGTGCCCCAAATCCCTGTTATAAGTTTGTCTGAAACAGAGGAGTGAACTCAACGATGGCTCCTGCGGAAACAGAGGCTTTTGCTGGATGCTCAATCTGTCAAAGTCCCTGGTTTCAGCTATCTATCAAAGTCACTCACGTGTTTGGGGAGAGCATAAAATCCTGCTCAAAAAATACAGAAATTCATTCCCAGAGTCACCAGGAGCAAGAAATGAGAAAGGGCGTGTTCTACCCTCAAGCACACCTACTTTCACTGGAGAGAGCCGAACATCGAGTCAGGGGGCGAGCGGGACAGAATGACGGGGTATAAACGGGGCCGCCGTGAGGCACCCTGATTCTGCGTAAGGGGCAAGTGCCCAACCTAGGTCAGAGGTAACCGCTGAAGTTAGTTTTCTTCGAAACCAAACCGAAATACATCCTGGAAAGTTATAGTCACCTGCCTTTAGAATGGGTTCAGCTGATTTCCCGAAAAACTCACTTTTCAAGAGAACCCTGCCATCAGGGAAAGTTTCTCTAGTGAGCAAACACGCTGAGTCACTAGCAAGGGTTTAAGGTTTGCCGGGGGCTTGGAAAGAAATTAAAAATTGGAATGCAGGTGTTTGAGGGATTAAGATGTTTCTTCAGAGTTGACTGTCTAGCTAAGTCTGCAGACTTCCAAAAATGTTTGCACCTGCCACATAATAAGAGAACACTGTGTGCCAGTTTTAAACAAAACAAAACAAAACAAAAAACTAAAAACTGCCCGGGCTCTGCAGCCAAGCCACCAGGCCCACGTGCCCTCAAACGCCTCCTCCTTCCCCACCCCAAGGGAAGAGGGCGTCCACCCTGCCTCGCCAATCCCCACGTCCACACAGACGGGGTCTGCATCCCTCTTAGCTCTCCTGCCTGTGCAATCATCTTTCTTTCGTCTTCAGTCTAACTCAGAAGCTCCTCGACAACAGGAACCACCCACATAGGATTCTGAGTCCCCAGTTCCGCCCAAGATTCTGGGTCATAATCAGAATTCTAAATGTCTGGGTATTTCTGAAGGCTCCTTTATAGGAACAGCCGATGATGGCAAGGCCCCCTTCTGCAGGAGCAGACTTGATCTCCAGGACGTTTGAGGTGGCAGGGGACTGGGCGTCCACCTCACGTGCATAGACACGGTCCCCGCCCCGAGCCACTGCTCTGGGTGGCTCAAAGCATCTGCCACCTCCCCTGGTAAACTGCTCACTTTTCCATGGTGCCTCCCTGAGCCCGAGATGCCCGGGCTGTGAGTTGGCTGTGCGTCCAAGCCCAGAATCTCACGGACTGTTGGATTTCAGGGCCAACAGATACGGTTCTAGACATGACGGGAGTCATCCTTCTCTGACGACCAGTGAGCCTGCAGACGTGGCCCCCGAGCCACATAAGCATATGGTGGCCCAAGGTGACAATGTCTGGAAGCCCTAGGCACACGTATTCATTGCCAGGGACAAGGGCTGTGAGACCTGGACGTGGAGAAGTGGTGAGCCAGGAATTCCTCCCGCAGTCCCAACAGGGACCAGGACTGTCGGGGGCAGTGCAGGGAGAGGGGTCGGGGCGCTCTGTGGTTGGCTTTGGCTCCGTCGCTTCGTGACGTGGCTAAATGGCTCCACTGTCTGAACCTTATTTTCTCATCTCTATGGTAACGGGCACTAGCCCTAAGAGCCTAGTGACAAATTGTATCACGCACGGGAGTCACCAGGACGCTGCGTTCAATAGCCCGGCCCACCTATGTCATGCGTTCCAACAGAGAAACCAAGGAAGGCGTCCCTAGTGCCCATCCCCGCGTCTCCTCTCTCGCTCTGCTGTGGCGATGAGCCTAACGAGGCTGCGTGTTGAGCTAACCATGCTGGCAACGTTTGGCACAGCGATCACAAGACAGCAGCAGCATCCACGGTTCCAAGATGAGGAAACTGAGGCACAGAGAAGGTCATGCGGCTACACGTGATAGGGCCGGGAGTCCAACCTGACCGTGCCCTAGCTTGCTACTTTTGCTTGTCCCATACCACCTTGGAAAGGGGGAAGAAATTTAAAAAACAGTAATAAAGAGCTCACGCTGAATGATGCTAATGTGACTGTGAGGCATTATATTATGTGAAATGCTTTTTGACGTCCTGTGCTGTTTTACGCTCGTGCAAGTCCCTTGATGTAGAGGTTACGATTTGCCAGGGTATTGCTGGGGAAACTGAGGCAGGAGGCAAAGCCTGGCAGTCTGATGCCAAACTCCTGGCTGAACTGCCCCACCGCACGGCCTGCATTGCAAGCGCCCAGGCACACGTGTGAAGCCAGTTGTGTTGGCTGTTAATGGACAAAGTGCTCTTAAAACACTGCTTCAAAAATCCCGTTGCCAGGGGAGTCATGGCTGGGAGGAGGCCCTCAGACTCAGGGTTACCGCGCCATACATGTGACTGACGCAGGCTACCTCTGGGTGTGGCCCCCAGGCTCCCGCCAAGCACTTGGGGCCGGGGGAGCTATCGCTTCCCACTGGGGCAACAGGCCTGGGACATCCAGAGCGTGAGTGGATGACCGGACCCTTCCGGGATGCCCCTGGGCCTCATCCCACGCAGCCAGAACCCGAACTCACGAGGCCTGGTCCCAGACTCGTGGTGGCCGCCTGGCTTGCAACAGGGAAGGGGCCTGGGCACCTTCTGACAAGTCTGCTTATTATCATAGGGTTTGACCTGAACGACGGTTCTCTCTTTTCTTGCTGTCACCAGGTGTTACATTAGGACTTTTCTTTGCCAACGACTCTCTCAGAAACGGTCCTTCCCCTCCGTACTGACATCCGGCTGTAGTCGAGAGCACAGTGATGCGGTGGGTGTGGGAAAAGAAAGGAGCATCTCCTGTCTCTGGGTCTCTGATTCTTCCTTCACAAGGCCGACGAGTCTGTAACTAGGGCAGAAGGCGCTGCGGACATCAGGGTTCCCCGGATGTGCTGAGCACCCAAATCCTGTACCTCGGCTCCCTGTGCCCCAGATGTAGACAGTCTGTCCCTGAGCCAGGGTCTAAATACAAGTGCAGGGAACAGCCACGTACGCGAAGATAGTAACAAAAGGATTCCGCTTTTTAGGTGTCAATGCACGAGCCCAGCTAAAGATCAGCAAGGGCGTTGAGGAATCTAACCTGGTCCAAAATCGTCACTAGTTTGCTAGGGCAGCCCTAACAAAATATCGCTGACTGAGGGGCTTAGACAACAGAAATTTATCTCCTCACAGTTCTGGAGGCTGGCAGTCAGAGGTGGAGGCGTGGGCAGGGTAGGGTTTCTCCCGAGGTCCCTCTCCCTGCCTCGCAGATGGCCGCCTTCTCCGTGTCCCCACGCGGTCTTGCCTCCATGCATCTGTGTCCGGCTCTCCTCCTCTTACGAGGACACCAGTCGGGCTGGATCAGGGCCGACCCTCATGACCTCATTTTAGCTTCATCAGCTCTCCCGAGACCTCATCTCCAAACACAGGCACATGCTGAGGTCCTGGGGGTTAGGACTTCCAACACAAGAATCTGGGGGGTCGCAGGTCAGCCCTTAACACTGTGCCTTCTTCCCCTGACCCAATTCACGTCTTTCTCACATGCAAACCACACTTAACCGCGTCCCCACAGTCCCGAATATCCTCACCCATTCCAGCACCAACTTTAAGGCCAAACCCTCATGAAAATCAGGGATGGGTGGAATCTGAGGCACAACTCATCTTGAGGACACAGGTCTTATCTTTCTTTGGGGCACAGAGTGCCGGAAGCCAAGCTATCCAACCAGCCTGATGACAGGGCCCGGGCGGTGGACGGATCGGGACTGCATGGAGGCCCACGAAAGCAAAGCTTCTTGCATTCCTGCTTTTATGTAATTTGGCCTTAGCGTTGGTCGGGGAAGCCCCCCTACCAATGAAAGTACCTGGGGATTTGTCAGTTGAGGAATTGCCCACGACGGGGCCCCCTGGGAAAAGAACCACTGGGGAAAGAAATAAGAGTCTGCAGGGAAATTACGCGGCCCTACATCCAGCCCTTGCCACCCCCTATAAAGACTCCTCTACCTAAAGGAAGGACAGCCCCACATATTTCCCAGCCAAGGAGGGGGACAAATGGGTTCGAAATCCCCACTCCGGCAACAAAGGAATCTATCTATGGATACAAGTTACTCCAACCCCTAGTCCCACTTGGCCCCCAGGAGGCATTCCAGATGATAACTGGAATGGGTTATCCCATGGGTTAAGGTACAGAATGGTTCATTAGTTCCTAGAGTATACATTGTCTCTCTGGGAGCGCATAAGGCATGGGTTTCCAGGGTCCTCCTGGCTCCCTCCCAGCACCCCAGACCAAAGCGAATACTTTTGTTCCTCGCGCCGCAAATGGCACAAAGGAACAATTAAGAAGTCGTGTGCTTGTAAACCTTCCACTTGAGGGGTTGAGAGCTAGATGACCTTGAAAGGGCAGGAGGGAATGCTACAAGAAAATAACCGTGTGGTAAAATAACCATGTCGTTCCTTTATGGGTGGTCACACAAGGGAACATTTTTAGAATTAGGTAATGCAGAGAAACATAAAGAAACATAGATAACGCGCACGCTACAAGGAATCTGCTAACAAATATAATGCCGGCACTTGCTACAATAAAGGGGCCAGTCTAACACACTCCTGTTGTCTGTGTCCATTTGTTATTTTCGGCGACGCCGTTCGTCCTTTGGGAACCCCTGGACCTGCTGGGGCTGGACCCCGGCAGCAGAGCCCTGAAAAGGGTGGCTTCTTTGAACGAGTTTGCTGAGTTACCCGCACCACTATTCCACTTGCCAGCATCCCCGGAGAGTGGCTGGGGGCCAGCGATGACAGAAGCCACCCCCGACGATGGCCACTCGGCATGGCGGAAGAGATAGGGCATCGGTGGTAAGCTGACTGGTCCCCATGTCACTATAAGGCTGGGCCAGACTGGGGCAGAGGCCGCCGGTGTCTGTCCTTCATTTCCTCTCCCTAGTTTCTTACTGGCAGGACCCTTGTATGGGTGGGAGATGTGGCAAACTGGGCCACTAGAAATATACTTCCAAGACTCCCTTCAAAGCTCAGGAGCGGTGCCCAGGGGCCAGCCTCGGGACAAGGGTGCCCCCCCCTTCTCTGGACTTTCCTCCTGCCTGGGGTGCAGCTGTGACAGCCAGACAATGGAAACCTGCCTCAGTGACGGTGGGGCAGAAAGACCACAGGAGCCTGAGCCTCCTGGTATCATGGCATTACCTTATGAGCCCTGAGCTGTGTATTTCTGGAACTCACGTTACGTGATGGGAAAAAAAAAAAAAATGCCTATCTTTTTAAGTGATGGTTTCATGTCTCTGTGAACAGAGCTAAGGAGAGCCACGCCTTCTGACACCAGGTATGAGGCCCTGTGCGGTAGCCCACGTTCACCACTTAATTAGTTATGGCTTTTCTGTGGCCGTTTTCCTTTGAAGCGGCAGGAGAGGTGCACAAAGGAGCCTCACACAGCTAATGCTCCTCCCACTGTCAAAGAGGAGGTGAGGGACCCCGGGAGAGAGGACAGGGGGTGGCCGCAGACAGGCAGGAAGAGCACAGGGGAGAAGAAAGGAAGGAAGAAGGGCAGGCCGGAGAGGACAGCGATGCTAGGCTGAGGAGGTGCCGTCCACACCAACCCTGGAGCCACACCTCCTGAGGGAAACCAGGGCAGCTGTGCACAAAGAGTGCCCACTGGGACCGCATCCCCAGCCGCCACAAGGATCTCCGTCCCACCGCAGGAGGGAGGGGCCCTCCCTGTAGTTCTTCTGAACTGAATGGGGTTCGTGGAAGAATGCACATTCCATGAGAAATTCATCCAGATGAGCGCTGCACAACGGGGGGACAGGTAATGCAACGCTTTGTAAATTTTGTCTGACTGCAGTGTGCATATTCTACGTCACGAGCTGAACTGTGTTCCAAAGAAAGACACGTTGAGGTCCTAACCCTCGGACTGCGGTCTTCCTTGGAAACAGGGTCATTGCGGACGTAATCAGTTAAGACGAGGTGATCCTGGAGTAGAGCAGCTCCCAATCCAACGTGCCTGGTGTCCTTAAGACAGTCACGTGAAGGCACAGAAATGCAGGGGGAAGGCTGGGGAACACGGAGGCAGAACGGGAGGGATGTGTCCGCAAGCCAAGGAACACCAAGAATTGCCAGCAACCAGGAGAAGCGAGACAGAGGCCGGCAACAGATCCTCCCTCCGAGGCTCCAGGAGGAACCAGCCCTGCCAATGCCTTGATTTCGGTCTTCCGGCCTCCAGACATAGGAGACGACAAATTTCTATTTTAAGACACCTGGTTTGCTATACTTGGTTAGGTAGCTCCAAACCTTCCATTCCTTCCATTCCCTCCCCCAAACCTTCCATTCACTAGTGAAATTACAGTTTCATCTTCTCGGCAAGATTTTCTTTTATTTCCTTTTTTAAGGAAAAAAAAAAGTCACACGATTTAAAATGGAAACAATTAAAGAACTTAGTTTTTTCATTGGCAATTGAACCTATCCCAGGCTTCAGAATAAATGCCTTTTAATACTCCAGAATGGAAAAATTTATTGAGCATGGGCTGCAGTTTTTAGGACTAAATTAAATCTGCTTTGAAAAGATTCTTTAAATGAAAAAGCGCTTTATGTGTAGTTTCTGGTATAAAATTCCTTCTGATTGGGCTTTATATCGGTCTTAACTCATAAAATTTTACCATATGAACTGATTAGCATAAATGTAGTCATTAAAATAAGGTTCCCATGTTGGACAGAATGCAGCAATGCATGTACTGAAGTTCACCCACCAAGATTTACATTTCCTTCCTATGTAAACAGACGTTGAAGAACAGGTACTATGAGACTCCCATCTATTTACATTCATGCTATTTTATCGGTCAGTTAATCTATCTAGAACATAACTTTAAAATTTGTTTTAACATTTATTTATTTTTTGAGAGACAAAGAGAGAAACAGCGTCAATGGGGAAGGGGAGGGAGAGAGAGGGAGGGAGGGAGAGAGAGAGAGAGAGAGAGAGAGAGAGAGAGAGAGAGAAATTCAGAAGCAGGCTCCCATCTCTGAGCTGTCAGCATAGAGCACGATGCCGGGTCTGAACTTACAAACTGTGAGATCATGACCTGAGCTGAAGTCGGATGCTTAACCGACTGAAGACGCCCCAGCACCCCTAAAAAATAACTCTTACCTAAAACTACGCATGAATGCACAGAATTCCTTACCAATGATCCAGTTTCTTTTTTTTTTTTTCTAGAAAGGCAGACTGCCACGTGCAGCACCTCATTTGAATATGTCTGGAGTCTTAGAAGCTCGGCTACCCTGTATTCTCCCACAAACAGACCTTGAGAGCTTGTCTGGAGGTGCCAGCAGGGGAGCACAGCTACTCATATGCTCTTGACCGCACAACAGTCCTCCTCTCTCGGGGAAGGTTGTCCTCTTCGACCAAGCACACATCTTCAGAAGGGACGCACATGGAGTGGTGAGGGAGGACGGGGACACCTGCCTAACCAGCCAGATCAGCCACATCAGTCCTGGCGATCGATGGGGTGACAGATGTCACAGAGCGCCCTCACAACCCTGTTTTCTTTTTTAAAACGCTTAGAATCGAACTGTGTTTCTAAAAGTGTGTTTAAAATACATGGCAACTGAAATGCCTCTACAACAGGATCGCCAGATCAAATACAAGATGCTTGACAAAATCTGAATTTCAGAGCAACAATTTTTTTTGAGAGTAAGTATGTCCCTTGCAATATCTGACACAATTAAACTACGACATTATTTGGTTTTGACCTGAAATTCAAATATAACTGAGTGCCCTGTATTTTTATTTGCTAAATCTAGCAACCCTGCTCTAAAAGTACAGACGGAACACTGAGTCACTGCAAAGGAGCTTTTGATCCAGGAAAAGGACACACCAGTACCCTGTCATACGGAGCTGGAGATTTGATATGTGTTCATTCACTGCCAGCAGCGGTATTTTCTCTCCAAAGAAAACAAAGGAACTGAAGCCCAATCATGGATTTCCTTAGCTTTTCTATAGAATTCCTAGAACCACTTCTACCTCCATAAATCTGCATTTGACCCCAAACAAAATTAGCCTGCAAACAGAGAAAGGCTTATGACTTAGGGAATTCTACAGTTGTTCTGTGAATGCAGAAGTTCTGGTTTTTTTCTGAGAGTACCAGAGATGGTTTCCCTAAAAAGTCTTTAGAAATCATGGGAGCGGGCATTCTGGAGGCTACTTAGCTGGCCAAGGAGTAGGAGTGAGTGGGTATCTTCCATCCAGATTAGGTTGGACAGATCCAGATCGGTTTATTGAACACTTTCCCGTCTTTTCCTGCTGCTCCCTAACAAAGCAGCACATACTATTGGTTTCTAGCAGCCCACGCTTATTGTTGCTGTTTCTGTGGGTCAGGAATCAGGGCACAGGTGAAAGCTTGCTGCAATCAAACTGCTGGCTGGGGCTGTGTCCTCATCTGGAGGCTCGACTGGGGAAGAATCTGCTCCCAGGCTCACTCAAGTTATCGGTACGATTTATTTCCTTGGAAGCTGTAAGACTGAGGGCCACTGCTTCCTGCTGGCCCATAGGTGGAGGCTGCCCTTGGACCCTAGAAGCCACCATCTGTGCCTTGTCGTGTGGATTTCAATATGGTCGCTTACTTCATCAAGCTAGCAAGCAGAGTCTCTCCAGTGTCTCCTACCTAGCAAAACAAAGTCTTCTAGAACGTAACATAACCAGAGAAGTGACAGCCCATCACGTCTGCCATATTCTGCTGGTTGGAAGCATGTCACAGCTCTTGCACCTACACTCAAGGGGAAGGCATCAGACAAAGAGATAAGCCTGATCAAAGGCTCAGCCCTCCAGCTCTGAACCTGGATAGATGCTTAAACATTTTATTATGAATCCCAAATGTGAGAAACAATACTACAGAATATTTCTGTATCTTTGGTGTCTTCTTTGGGTCAAGTTTTTGATGAACAGCCACTTACCATCCTTTTAAATGGATATAAACTCTCAGAGAACTAATTTAGTTGTATGTTTTAAGAAGGACCCCAGACCCAGTGCCTGAAATAACAGCTGAATGGAACCAGACTACAGACAAAGGTTTTTAAAAAAAAACAATTCCAGGGGCGCCTGGGTGGCTCAGTCGGTTGGGCGTCCGACTTCGGCTCAGGTCATGATCTTGCGGTCCGTGGGTTCGAGCCCGCGTCGGGCTCTGTGCTGACAGCTCAGAGCCTGAAGCCTGTTTCAGATTCTGTGTCTCCCTCTTTCTCTGACCCTCCCCTGTTCATGCTGTCTCAAAAAAAAAAAAATAAATAAATGTTAAAAAAAATTAAAAAAAAAAACAATTCCAGGGGTGCCTGGGTGGCTCGGTTCATTAAGCGTCTGACTTCGACTCAGGTCATGATCTCATGGGGTTCATGGGTTGGGTCCCCATGTCGGGCTCTGTGCTGACAGCTCAGAACCTGGAGTCTGCTTCGGATTTTGTGTCTCCCTCTCTTTCTCTCTGCCCATCCCCGGCTCATACTCTGTCTCTCAAAAATTATTAAAAAAAAAAAAAAATTCCAGTCCCAGGACTACATTTCTTCAGACACCAATGTTCAAAGTCCAACAGCAATGACAACCTCACAATGCTGGTGAGAGCAGGGGACTGGGGACAATTTTACTGGTAAGAATGTTGGTGGCAGGTCAATTTCCTTCCACTTCCACAAAAGGGTAGTGTAACTCTGTCCTGCTCTGACGTTGGTGTGGTCCTCTGAAACCTCACCTGCAGCGATGAGGATTTCCTCAAAGGGGGAAACATCGGGGTCAGAGCAGAGGCAGGACAAGCAGTGGTGACGGCCAGCACGGGGTGGCCCTGGGAGGAGCGCATCCCGATGGCACAGGGCGCTACACCAAGTCTCCCACCACACACAGCTGCTTTCACTCGCCTGTCCCTCCGTCTGGCACTCGTCTTCTGACCCTTCACACAACTGCCTTCTCGCACCGTCCAGCTGGAACGCTGGCTCCTCGGAGAGGCTTCCCTGCACGCGTGGGCCAAGCATTCCTCCCGCGTCTCCCGTTCTCCCATCTCTTGACCTGCTGCCTTCACGGCACCTTCCTTGACCCTTGAAGCAACCTCGCTCCTCGTTTATTTTGCCATCTGTTGTTGCATTCACCTCACTTTCAACGCATCTGCCTCATGCGCGGTCGGGTCCTCAGTGCCGCCAGCGTGCTGGGCATGGAGGGGGCTCCCCGTGAGCATTTCTGAATGAATGAGCCAGCGGACCAGCACCTTCGTCCAGCTCTGGGCCACTTCGGTATGACCCGCTGGTGGCATCTTCTAAGGGCCGATGCACCTACTTTGAGCCTCGTCCCATATCTGCCTCCTGACCAGTGGTCTTCTCCTTGGGGAGCCTACAAACATGATCTTCCCCCTCGAATGGTCGTGAAAGAGGTCGGAGCGGCCCAAGTGGGGGCCAAGGCGAACCCCTCGCTTGCTGGGCTGGAGCCTCAGCTTCACCGGAGGTGAAAGGGGGCAATTCCTCAGACGGTTAGCAACTTTCAACAACACAGACGTGTCCTGAAGAAATTTTCACTGCCGTATTCATGCAGGAAGTGGCATTACTTTGCACTGAGGTCTTTAGAAATGAGGACAATTCCTACAACCTGCTCTAAGGGCGAAAAGCCCTCCTCCCAGTGGGAAAGTCCAGATCTGGGGTTATCAGCCCACCTGATGCCAGAAGAAGTGACGCCCCAAACCCAGAGCGCCTCCAGCTGACCCGGAGAGCAAACACCCAGAGCAAGTGTGGGGTGCTAACTGGGTTACCGTTAATGAGCGACTTTCAGCAATGCAGAGAGCTGACAGAGTTCTGGATTCGTCAGCAGGACGAGGCAAAAGAGGACCTTCGCCTCCCTAAACCTGTGAGGTCAAATGGCTCACAGGCACCTGTGTTAGCCCATGCAACTCCCCCCTTGTTGCAGCAACCTCCCCTTACAGCAGCCGACCTGCACCCAAGGGTGCCCTGGAGACTGGCAGCAGCCCCCACCTTCCCAGAAGGCTCTCCACACTAGGGGGCAGACACAGTGGGTGAAGCGATTTGGGTATGTGAAAGGCACCACGACGAATGGCCTGTCGTTTAAGACGCAGGAAGAGAAGTTCCAACGGTACCCAAGCGAGTTTGCAAGAGCAAAAGCAGAGAGGGCCACGGACTGCTAGAAAGAACCATCCGGTGAATGTCTGTCTCTGGTGTTCCGGGGGCGCTCCACAGCTGAGGATTTGGGACAACATGTCCATCACTGCACAAAACCCACGGTAGCGTCTTCCAAAATGCTAAGCCATTTGCTACGCACGTCACAGCTTTTTTGGTCAGGAGGCCTTTTTGTGAGGCGTGGTGATTAATTCATCACTGCCACACCAAAAAATGCAATACCCAGTCACCAGGCTGACGGGTGGAAAGGGACACACGGCAGAGGTCTGAGGACACCTTGAAAACGTAACCTTTCGTTCTGCGTGAGATGGTAATAATGCCTGCTCGATGATGAATGATTATCAGGGCCGCCTACTCTAGCCATCAAGGACCGGGTCACCTGGGCAATGTCACAAAAAAAGCAACTCCTCACAGCAGAGAATACACAAGAAAGATGCGCAGGATAAAGCACTAAGCATACCAACTCTGACCTCCTGTAGAAACCGTGGAAGAGCTCAATGCATTTTACTATGAACGCTACGAAGATCCACTCGGGCTCATTTTGGCTGACTAGCAATTAGTCGCATTAGGCACAGTAGGAGCTCCATAAACGTGACACGTGCACTCAAAGATTCATGGACATGAATGTTTAACGCAATGCTGCCTCCACAGGAGGACTGGAAATGAAAAAAAAAATCCACAAATTTCCAGCAACAAGGACACGGATAAGCGTATTTTGATGTATGTACACAATGCAACCATCTAAAAACATACCCTGGAAGGGGCGCCTGGGTGGCGCAGTCGGTTAAGCGTCCGACTTCAGCCAGGTCACGATCTCGCGGTCCGTGAGTTCGAGCCCCGCGTCGGGCTCTGGGCTGATGGCTCAGAGCCTGGAGCCTGTTTCCGATTCTGTGTCTCCCTCTCTCTCTGACCCTCCCCCGTTCATGCTCTGTCTCTCTCTGTCCCAAAAATAAATAAACATTGAAAAAAAAAAATTTAAAAAAAAAAAATAAAAACATACCCTGGAAGAATAATTAAGGGGAAATAGAAACTGCTCTAAACGTTATGTTAATATTAAACAAACACAGCCACCCATGTTATATAAATCGTAGGCTTTTCATTAAAAAAAAGTCTGTAAAAATATGCACCGGAATAAAACGTTAACGCTGGTTTTCTTCATGCTGAAAATATAGATGGCTTTTCTTTTCTAACATAGACATTTCTGCATTTCACAAGATTGCGACAGGATCACATTTATTCCTTGAATGAATGAATGAATGAATGAATGGAAGAATGAATGAATGAATGAATGAATGGAAGAATGAATGAATGAATGAATGAATGAATGAATGAATGAATGAATGAAAACAACCCCATAGGATTTCAAGAACGATCATTCTGCAGCCTCATCCCTATAAAATTTTGACTGGAACGTGCCAGAAAATTCTTATGTCCCCAGGACCACCTGCTTCCTCACACACTGTTAGCATCACTGCCCTAGGTTAAGACACTAACTCCGTTCCAGTTAAAACATATCTAATCTTCACGGGAGGGTACTAAATCCTTCATAGGAGGGTCCTGTAAGAAAGCTGAGATGGGGACCCTAAGTCAGGATTTAGGACTTCCAGGGCAAGTGATGTCAAAGACCTCTAGAGCAGGGCTTCCCAAAGTGTAAATCAGGAATCTATGAGATGCAGATTTGAATCCAGTAGGTCTGGGTGGATCCTGGTGGCACAGGACTGTCCTTCTAACAAGCTGGCAGGTGTGGCCTGAGCTGCGGGGCTGCCCGGCCCACGCTGGGGAGCAAGACACAGAGTGAGCTCAGTAAAGCAGGGACAGTCAGGGTGACAGGAAGACACCAGTCCCTGGGATGAGCTGAGAAAGGATGATGTCAGAGACGGCAACCAAACTGGAAGTGGTGGGGGAGCAGAAAAAGGCAGAGGCAGGGTTTTAGATGTCCCATTCCACTTGCCTTACAGTTTTCCTCTGATCCACGCCTGTCCCAGCCCTTACAGGATACCCACAGGCCATATTGTTTTCCTTCTGGAGCCTCACCCACTGCGGAGGCACAAACCACTGCCAGCAAGTTGTGGCTTTCTGAATAAAGATTCGAGGGAATCGCCTCTCACAAACAGCCTCCTGGGGGAGGTCATAGACTGACAGGTCGTGTTGGGAACGGTCCCGCCCGCAGCGTGAGCGGTCCTGTGGGGGAGCAGGTGCACCTCTGTGGGCAGCTGTGGTCTCGGCCAGGACTTGGGTGGGTGGTGCAGGTGCGTGGGGCCCCAGAGACGCAGGGCTCACTGCTGCAGTCTCCTAACCCTGCCCCCACATAGGACACAGCTGCTGCTCCCAGGCAGACAGAGAAAGCCGAGGTCAAGGTCGAAGGAACTTCTATGTGTCAAGCATCTGAGACAAGCTTCATATCCCAGTCCTTCCAAAAGGATGTTAGTTAGCAGCGGGGCTCCATTCTGGTCATTCTTCTACACCTGTCTTCCCTGACAAAGCATAGCGTGACCCAGGACCTAACGGTGAAATGAGGGTGGAAATCTGCTAGGGAAATGCAAGAAATGGTCTAACGTAAGAAGGAATGCCAGTAACTAGCAACATGCAACAGATGAACGGGCCAAGGTGGGAAGAAATGACTCCTTACACCACGGGCATCCAAGCCCAAGATGGAGAGCCGTCTGCCAGGCTTTCTGCCAAAAGAGACACCACCGGGCCAGACAATCTTAGAGGGCCTTTCCGACCCCAAATTCTGTCTTAAAGGGACACAGGTTTACCTTCCTGGGGAGAAAAGTAGTTCTCTTTATGGCAGGATAAAGAAAAGAAAGAAAGAAGAAACAAGTAAGGGCCTCACCTCAAGGCCAAGGAGGAGCTGTCTTACTTTGCCAGGTCAAGAAGGTCAAGAAGGAGGGAAAGCGAGGGCACCTGCTCATGGAGGAAGGGAGTGACAAGGGCACAGCTGTTCATTCGGGTGACGGAAGGAGAACCAGAGGGCATATTAACAGCAAAGCCCTGTGCCTATCACACAAAGACAAAATGGACACTCCCATGTGAATAAGGGACCCACGACCAGAAAACAGGCTGTGATCTAGAGTTTGTCAACTGTGTTCAGACCCCAGACCCAGAGATGAGACTGTCAGGGACAAGCGTGTGCTGGAGAGGAAACATCATGGCAAGTAAGTCTACACCGTGCTACCCACAAAACGCTGCATGACACGGTGATGCTGTTGTCTGAAAACAAACCACGGCAGCAGCTTGGCGACCCAGGTCCTCCAAGCCCAGGACCCCCAGTACCAGTTAAACCAGAATATCTGGGGTGAAGCCAGGCATCGGTGGTTTTGAAACTCCCTGGCGATTTCAAGCAGGCATGGCTGAAAATCACAGATGGAAGCCCCAGCCCCGCCACCAGTTAAACAATCCTGGTCGAGTCACTTAACCTCTGGGGATCAGTGGAAACGTACAACAGGAGAAAATCAATCTCGTAGGCTCTCCTCGGGCAATAAAAATTCTATTATTCCATGAAGCTTTTAAAACCTGTAGTTACTCAGACCCGTTCAGTCTTAAAAACGTGACTGATGTTCACAGTACTAAGGGATCAGACCACACCACTGAGCCGGCCTCCAGCGGTTCCCCTAATGGGACCTGTTACTGAAAAAAATTATACCTTTTTTTTCCCCCCCTTTAACACCGTTTTCTGCTAAACCCTCCTATCCCTCTCCCCAGTGAGATGCTTTCCCCTGGGTCTAGAGGAAATGAAAAGGCCACTGGGCAGAGATTTCCATTATGTGTACTTACTTACTGCTTTTTTTTTTCCCCCTGCATTTGGCAGCAGCTGTAGTTAAGGGCAAAAAGTCTTTAAGTAGTTTTGAAACATCTGGCTGTCAAACCAGTCGATGCTGGAGCTACAGATAAGGCTAAGCTGCCTTCTCTCAAAAAAAAAAAAAAAAATACCTAAGTCAGTGACAAGTGACACTCGAACACACAATCACCGTGTACCACTTTGTCTATGGGAATAAGGTGACTCGAAAATAAGAATAAGCTTTGGAGTTAGTCCCACACACAAAGATGCCATTAAAAGCGATGCAATCAGCTATTCAAACACGCCTTGTTTTGTAACAGCCTCTGGGGATGAATAGCAAATGGAAAGTACACTGTTCAGGAAGCAAGAGTGCTTCCCCCCCCCCCATCCCATTATTTTTGTTCATTTCAGAGGTACCTGATCGTATCCATATCTACGGTTCAAAACAAGAAAAACATACACAGTTGTTTGAAATGGTCTTCTATTTTCTGTCATGGAAAAAAGGGTAAAGGCTTAGGGCAGCAGCTCGTGCGTTTGTTTAGTGTTCAAAGGTCAAGTAAAACTCGAGCGAGGTTGAATACTTGCTTGTATATTTATTTTACGTTCTGTAACTTGGAACTAATCTTTAACTCACTCCCTTCCGGAAGTTCTGGGGGAACCCTGGATTGAAGTCCTGGGGCATAGTTATCAAACGGTATGATTAAACTGATGGCCTAACAACACTCTGACTTTGTATTTTACCGGTTTAAAAATAACCCCTCAGGCATCATCTCATGCAGTATGTTCTCTCACTTCTGCCTTGAAACTTGACCAAGATTCATAAAATGTGTGAGCTGGAAAGGACCTCAACTGTCACCTGGTCAAACCTGCAAGAATTATGTCCCACAAAACTCCTTACTATGGTCATAGGGTCCCTACTAGAATGGGTAGTATTCATGCCTCACAGGTATGAATGGATTCATTCGCTCATTTGTTCAATAAACATTTATCGTATGCCCACCCAGCGTCTGTTAGTCCCTGTTTCCAGCACTAAAGAAACAAGAGTAAGTCATGACCATTCGGGAGTTACAGTCTAACTTGGAAGAAAGCGTCCAGAGCACATGTCTATGTCCAGGGTACATAAAACAAAGTGACCAGACCTGCCTTGAATCGCTAAGTGCTATTCACAGAAGGCTTAGGAACCAAGTAGAACATACCTATCAGAAAAATCACTATATGCAAAAAAATCAGAAACACGTAATAGCACAGATCCCTCAGGACAATGAACTCAGCAATGGTGATGCTGCACGCCTTTCCAGCCTAGCCTCAGAGAGGTGGCAAATCTCCCCCTTTTGGAATACCGGAGTGACTCCAAGGAGAAGTTACCCAAGAGGTCACGGGGCTGGACCTCCTCAGCATCCAGGTCCAGTTGAGTGAGCTTCCAGATGCATCCCGTCCCAGCCACCACCTGACCACAACCCCATGAGAGCCAGGGACCAGCAGCAGCCCAGCACTGCCCGGCAGGGCCCAGCCCACCTGTCGGCCACAGGCAGTAACCCAGCGGTGGCTATTTCACGACAGTGTTGGTGGGATTTGTCATGCCGCAAGAGGCCATGGAAACATTCAGAAAACTGTGCATGATTCCGTAAGGCTGGGACGCAGGGTATCATGCAAGAGGGAAAGGAAGTGAGGCCAGGGGTGAGGCCACCCAGTTAGTGCCAGGGGTGAGGCCACCCAGTTAGTGAGACAAAGGTGGGGACTCCCACTTCTCCCTGTCGCTGCTGACGGCGTTATGTGCAATCTTCCTCTCTCACCACCCTCCTTTACTTATAGTAAACTCGTCCCATTTAAAACTCCAGCTTCACAAAAAAAAAAAAAAAAAAAAAAAAAAAAAAAAAGAGGTTAGAGTGGAAGAGAGCCAAAGCATAAGAGACTCTTAAAAACTGAGAACAAACTGAGGGTTGATGGGGGGTGGGAGGGAGGGAAGGGTGGGTGATGGGTACTGAGGAGGGCACCTGTTGGGATGAGCACTGGGTGTTGTATGGAAACCAATTTGACAATAAATTTCATATATTGAAAAAAAATGAAATAAAATAAAATAAATATGATCTAAATGAAAACAATAAAAAAAAAAAAAAAAAAAAAAACTCCAGCTTCACGGGGGCGCCTGGGCGCTCAGTTGCCTAAGCGTCCAACTTTGGCTCAGGTCACAATCTCACGGCTCGTGAGTTCCAGCCCTGTGTCGGGCTCTGTGCTGACAGCTGGGAGCCTGCTTGCGATTCTCTCTCCTCTCTCTCTCTCTGCCCCTCCCCCACTTGTACACTCTGTCTCAAAATACATAAATAAACATGAAAAAAAGCATTAACACACACCATGTTTCCAATCCCAGGGCAACAGGAAAGCCACACGCAACTTTTAACTTTTCAACAAAGTTAACAATCTGGGTGGTCGAGACGCCCTTTGTGGGGTTTTCCAAGTACAGAAGGAACAAGAACATTCAGGAGGGATCCTTAACATCAATGTGAAGGGCTAGGGGCCGTGCGACCAGTTAGAAATGCCTGTAGCAGGACCTACGAGGGATGGGGAGAGCCTGGACCCAGGCTGCTAGAAGGGGGAGGGCCGGGGGTGATGTAAAAATATCCCGCAACATCACATACCTCACGTGTCATCAGCGTTTGCCCACTTCTGCTACCGGGGCGGGATTAACTGAAGTTGCCCCCCAGTTAGATGTGCAGGTTATAGGAGGCCGGACGGAGGCTGAGCCCTAGTTTGTGGCGGGGGTGCCCGGATAGCTGGTGGGGACGCTCATCAAAGGGAGGCATGAGGGGGCAGAAACGCAGGGAGGAAGAGCTGTTACAGAGACCGAGACTAAGGAAGTCCCTTCTGAGGCTGCACCACGCCGACCAACAGAAAGGCCTACCTGACTGAATTCACGTCTTCATTCCCGCAACTCAGCATAGCGTCGCTGTCTCCGTTAAAAATGAGCTCGGGTGCAAATCACGGCAATTCAGCCAACACCGGCTGAAACGGACACACCGCTTTTTCTCACGTGATCAGAAGACTGGAAATACGTGGTCCTGCACTGGTGTGGCTGCTGCTGGATGTTGGCCAGTACCCAGCCTGCTCCACCTCCCTGGTCTGCTGTTCTTGCCAGGGAGCTTTTAAGGTCACACTTGCAAGAGGGCCACCGCCCTGGGCCCAAACCTCGGTGTGAGGGGGGAGGAAAAGGCTGCAGCACCTTCCCCCAGGGAGCCTTCTCCCTCCTATTCGGTGAGGGGCTCCTCTCCCAGGCCTTCCCACATACATTTCATTGGCCCAAATGTGGCACGTGTCTACCGCGCACAAAACGTGCTTAAAGACGGAGGTGCTGCCAGCACAGGCCCCCCAGGCCGGCCACGGAGGCCGCTGGCTCACTTCCTGAGACTTCCTGCAACGCCTCGTACTTGGTGCCCTCTAGCCCTGACCTAACTTCTGCACCACACAGGGCACAGCTTCCCTTCTGACAGCTGCCCCCACCCTTTCCCGAAAGCACACCTGATTTTGTCAGAACCTTGAGGTCTTTCTGTAAAAGAGGCTCTAGAGGCATCTGGGTGGCTCAGTCGGTTAAATGTCCAACTTCGGCTCAGGTCACGATCTCGTGGTTTGGGAGCTCGAGCCCCGCATCGGGCTCGGTGCTGACAGCTCAGAGCCTGGAGCCTGCTTCGGATTCTGTGTCTCCCCCTCTCTCTGCCCCTCCCTTGCTGTGCTCTGTTTCTGTCTCTCAATAATAAATAAATGTTAAAAAAAATTTTTTTAATGAAAACAATAAAAGAGGCTCTATTCTGGAGCCTAATACTGAGAAAAGCACGATGGGCTTCTTATCACCTCTCATGATCGCCTGGAAGTACTATTTCCAGTAACGCAGTTCAGCTTGCCTGAGCGGGTCTCAGCAGCCACATCTTGCTGTTGGCTCCCATGACTTGCACCCTTCTTCCCCCCTCCCCCCGCTTTTGATGTTATACCTCTCCTGATATTCTTCCTGCCTCTCTCACTCGACTCTGAGCCGGGTCCTCTTCCTCCTTCCTTTCCGTAAATATCATCGCTCCCGAGGGACATCCCCTTACTCACTGATGCTCTCCCTCATTCTATCCTGGGAGCTTTCATGAGTTACCTGCCTCCTGTATCTGCACCGGGGCCACCTCCCTCCTAAACTTCACTCCTGCTGAGACAACTGCCTGCCAGACACACGCATTCAGCCGAGACGTTGTGGGGCACCCACTTCCTCCACGGGCAGGGCCTGGCCAGCAGAGCGCTGATGAATGCGGAGGCAGGACTCCAGTCCTCCGGGAAGTGACGGGAAGGGCGGCAGCAGGACCTTACACTGTGTCTCTCTAATCTGCCACTTGAAGGGAACTGTATGCATCCACTAACATTGCTCTTGCGTTGACTTTTAAGTTCATGCTTAGAAGATAATCTCGTTTCTTTTTTATCAGAAGCATGAATCCTCAATGAAATCACAGCTATCACTTCACAGTCTCATTCATTCTGAGTTCCCAACTTTAAATCATTCTTAATTCCTCCCCCCCGCCAGCAAATATAATATACCTTCGAATACGACTGAAGTATTATTATCCTTGTTTAATATTTCTTGCCTTTGTTTTCTTACCTTGGCAATCCCATCCCCACCGGCTCATCTCAGGCCATGACTGTCTCCCACCTGGATGTCACCTTGGGTTTTAGGCTTATCCCCTGGCTCTGGTGTTTACTTATTTTCAAGTGACCCTTTATGGTACAACCACATTATTAATCCTCAAACTCTTGCTTCATTTTGTTTCACTATGCAAAGCCTTTTAGTGGCCATCCATCCATCACTCACAGCTTCAAGGTCAAAGCCCTCCATTCGGGAGGACCATTATTTTAAGTGGCATAAAGTCAATACTTTCCCCTTATCTTCTTGGAGAGCATCCAAAAGCAATGAAAGAGAATGAGGAAAAGCCTCCATTTTTGGTAACACTAAGAGTTAAGATCCCTGATTCCAAAAACTGGTGGAAAGCCTACCTAAGTCAATGGCAAATGAACAGGGGTGAGTGTAGGAGGAAGGAAAGAAGAGGGGAGAGAAATCAGAGGCTGGGGATTAAAAAGACCAGACAAAGGGTGCCTGGGTGGCTCCGTCGGTTGAGTATCCGACTCCTGATCTTGGCTCGAGTCATGATCTCAAGGTCATGGGTTTGAGCCATCTGTTAGGGTCCACCCTGACAGTGTGGAGCCTGCTTGGGATTCTGTCTCTCTGCTCCTCCCTCTTAAAAATAAATAAATAAATAAAAGAAAAAAGGGGGGGGCAGACAAAGCATATTTCTCAAACTTGAGAGGTGATTCCTTAGATGTGAAACCTAAATGCTCTGTTTGCCCCGGCAGAGGTGCGTTGTGTGGTGGACTGGAGGGCCAGCTGTGACTGCAGGAATGCCTGGGTCCAGGGCTAAAGAGGAAACACAGGAAGGAGTCCGCATGCAGGAAGCAGTCTGCCTCTGTGGCAGTGGTGGGGGAGAGGGAGTTCTCACTGTGAAGAATCACACAGCTTAGTCCCACCGGGTGGGAGAAAACAAAATCTAAGTGAATTAAAACATAAATCGTTGGGTCCTAAGAAATTCCATGCCATCCTGGGGCAAGGCCCATGGCCCCTCACCCCAGTTTCTCACACAAAAGAGCTGCCCGAAGAGAAAGTCACCTGCTTCACTGATAACTAATCAAAAAACAAGGTAATGCATGGCGAAAGCACGCGGCAAACAGAGAACAGTTATCAAAAAGCGTTTCCATACAGCAGATGGAAAAGGTGACCCTTCTGCCAGGCATTTAAAAGAACATAATGCAGAAGGAACATCTCTGAAGAAACTGTATCTTTGAGATCAAGAAAGCAGCAGAAGGGAACACAACAGCGTCACAAAAGTGCATGGAAAACCGTAAGAAACACAGGAGCAAAGGACTGTTGGAAGGAAGCACGGGTAACAGAGGTCAGAAACGGAAAAGCAAGCAAAATGGAAAGAAAACAGGAAGAGTTGAAATGATAGCGTGAGCCATGGTGAAGGGGAAACATAGAGAACAAACCGGTCGTTGCCAGAGGTGGGGGGGGCGGGGGGTGAGGACAGAGTGGGTGATGGGGAGAGGAAGGTACAGGCTTCTAGTTCTGGAGCAAGGAAGTCATGCGGATGAAAGGCACAGCACGGGAATACAGTCAAGGATGCTGTGATATCATCATCATCATATGCTGCGTGATGGTAGCTGAATCTGTGGTGACCACAGCGTAACGTATGGAGTTGTTGAATCACTATGTTGTATACCTGGAACCAATATAGCATTGTCAACTACAGTTCAATTAAAAAAAGAGTAGATGATAAGGGGCGCCTGGGTGGCCCAGTCAGTTGGGCGTCTGACTTCGGCTCAGGTCATGATCTTTGTGGGATCGAGCCCAGCTTCGGGCTCTGTGCTGACAGCTCAGAGCCCGGAGCCTGCTTCGAATTCTGTTGTCTCCCTCTCTCTCTGCCCCTCCCTGCTCATGCTCTGTCTCTCTCTCTCAAAAATAAACATTAAAAGTTGTCTTAAAGAATATATGATAAGCATGATTAGATTAATAAATGACAAAACCTAAAGAAAAGAAAGGTGGCAAAGGAGAGCCAACAAGTAACTGAAATCTCAGAGGATGGACCCTGAGGTGATGCACAGAGTAAATATTGAAAGGTACATTTGTTGTTAAAGACTACTGAAATCTACATGCTGAAAGGCCACAATTATGTCCCAGGAGAAACTGACACAGAATAGTCAACTACTGTGTTTCAAAAAGCTGGGAGGGGAGAAAAAGGCAAAACAAAACTACCTTTGGACAGGCAGGCAAAAAATATCAGCCACTTAGACCAGAAACAAAACTCAGGCTGGCCTCAGACTTCTCCAGAACCGACGGTCAGTTCCAGACACAGAGGGACCACATGTACACAATGCTCAAGGGAAAAGGGGACGGCTCAAACTAACCCCCAGCATCTCTCCTTGAGGAAAAGTACTACAGGATAAAACAGCTGGCATAACGACGGGAGGCGGGGGACGAGCCTCAAATTTATTTAACTACAAGAGCAAGGCTAAAACACGCGTGGGGACTTCAGGACACGGAACAGACCGCACACGCCACGGCTAGGGCAACGTAGAAAACGTGTATCAAGTTAGACCTGTGCTTCCCACCCAACACAGGAAACTTTCCAGATGGATCCAAGACCTACAGGCAGCAAAGGGGTGTGCCTTTTTAAACACTGAAAGAAGCCTTTCTAACTAACACGTAAAACCTGGAAGCCAAAAACAAAAGAGGACTCGTCAATTTGACTATGAAAACAATTTCTCCATGGCCAAAGCACCGACAGATAATGAAATGACATGCAACCAAGAAAATTATCTGTAATTTGTATCACACATGTTGTGAACAACTTCCTTTTTGTTCCAGTGACTCTATTTCAGGGAGCTTACAGGAAGCCCACAGATTAATGGCGTAAAACAATTACCATTTATTTGGTCATATCCCTTGTGGTGACAATTCGGGCTGGGCTCAGCTAAGCAGCTGTTCTGCTCGTTTCTCCTGGGGGCATTCTTACTACAGCAGTCAACTGGTGGCTGGAATGGCTCAATGGCATAAGACAACCTCACCCACATGCCCGATAGTTGGCATACTTTATAATCCCTCATCCCTGAAGAGACGAGCTAGATGTCTTCCCATGGCCCTCTCAAGGCACCAAGGGGGTGAAAGGAAGTTGCAAGTCTCTGGAGGCCTTGCTCAGAAGTCACACAACAGGGGCGCCTGGGTGATTCAGTCAGTAAGCATCCGACTTGGGCTCAGGTCATGATCTCACGGTTCACGGGTTCGAGCCTTGCGTCGGGCTCTATGCTGATGGCTCGGAGCCTGGAGCCTGCTTCGGATTCTGGCTGCCCCTCTCTCTCTGACCATCCACTGCTCACACCGTCTGTCTCTCTCTCCCCAAAATAAATAAACGTTTTTTTAAAAAAGTCACTCAACATTACTCTCTGTAGTCTGATCAAAGCGAGTCACAAAGCAAGGCCCATTTCAAGGCATGATGAAACAGACCCCACCTCCAGATGGGAAAAACTGTAAATCTGGGGGCATCTTTAATCCCATCACATATTTCACATATACTCGTAAGTAATGCCTATAAATCACTAAAACCAAAGGCCATCAACTGAATATACAGAAAGAACTCAAGAGAAAAGGAAATGCAAATAACTCGAGGCAGACGAAAAGGTACTTAAACTCACTCATAAAAAGAGAAATGCAGATTAAAAGTCCACCAAAGGCTCTACTTTTCACCCGTCAGACTGGCAAAGCACAGTCAGACGTCACCATCTGGGCAACGCTATGGGGGGAAAGTACTCTCGTTTCCACTCAGAATACCAATAGGGGCAACTTCCATTAAATACAATTTGGCAATATCAATATTGCCAGTGGATATTCTCTGAGCAGCAATTTCACTTCCAGCCACGCGGCTCACGGATGTACTTGTACACCGGGGAGGGGCGGGGGGGGGGGGGGGGCAGGACCCATGCTGGGTATTCTGTGCAGCACTGTCTGTGACACCCAAAGACTAGGAACAGTCTAACCACCCATCAGGAGAGCTGGCGCTGTGCCACTATAAAAACAGAATGAGGAGATTCATTACGCACGGACGTGTGGGCCACCATCCGTGTGAGTGCTGTGTGCGAGATAGAAAGACAACATAGCTCCCTGGTAGGATGAGAACCATATCAATGAACGGTACCCTATGCTCTCTCGGTCTCCAGAATTTGGGGCCGTGTGAATGTGCTACCCAGTCAACAGATAAGTAGTGGTCTGCATGCTCACTCGGACACTTAAAGCCCTCTCCACCCTGGCTGCAGAGGACCTGCCCACAGCTACCTACCCCCATGCTCCTTCACCGCACACGCGCTGTCACCAGAGCCATGCAACCTGGGTCCCTGCTATTCACCCGTGATCTGGTTTCTAAGCCGCTGTCCTTCTTCAACCTGAAATTCTCCTTTCTTGTCTACCCAGTTTTCCAGATGATGACTCCTGAAGCATCCTTGGACCCTCGCAGGTCTTTTGGCACAAAGTCTCCTTTATGAACTCCTGTGGGTACTGCAGTCTGCCCTATTCCCACAGATCGCATCCTGTCCTCTTTTGGTCTCTCCTTCTCCTTCGCCTTCTTGTCAGTAACGTCCTTCACGCACACATGTCTTTGTTGCCCAACTAAACCGCGTCCACCTGGAGGACAGGACTGTGTATATGTCACTTTGTTTCCCCTTCATATTAGCACACTGCCTTGCACATAGCAGAACATCCACAGAAGCGTGTTAGTCTGACACGGACCCGATCCTAGGGTGGAGGGCTGATAATGGCTCCCAAGGACAGGTCAATGCCATAATTCCCAGAGCCTGTGAATGTTCTCTTTAAGTTTCTGCACGTGCGATTATGTTGAGGCTCTTAAAATAAAGAGGTGATCCTGGATTATCTGGTAGCCCTAGAAATCCTTACAAGAGCGATTTAGGGAGAGGAGACACGACGCAGAGGAGAAGGTGGCAGTGTGACCACAGACGCAAGAGTGGAGCCTTGCAGCCACACATCAGGGACCGCCAAAAGTGGCAAAGACTGGAGTCTCCCCTGGAGCCTCAGGGTGCGTGCCCCTGGGCCAACATCCTGACTGCAGCCCAGTAAAGTGGATTATTGACCTTCTGGCCTCAAGAATTGACAGAGAACAGGTCCCTGTGATTTCATGCCACCAGGTTGGTGGTCACCGGTTATGGCAGCCACAGGAAAGTGATAGAGGCAGCAATAAAGTGTGGCACAACTGAGGGACAGTACGGGGCAGTCTGGGCAACCTGCTCCAGACCAGATGCCGAAGTGGCACAGACGAATGACCTGTCATCCAGTCTGGAGGTTTTTCCAGGACTCTGCCTCATCACCTCAAACTCTTCCAGCATCCTGGTGTGCGACCCCAGAACCCTGGAACGCACAGAAGGCTGAAGCAAGACTGAGCGGTTTCTTCTTGAATTACCAGCCCACTTGGAAACGATGACCTTAACAACCCACATTTTCCGAGATTTTGAGAGCTTCCTGTTTCTGAAACGGGATCCTGCCCATTCACAACGGGGAATCCTCCTGAGAACAGCAGCCCTTGTCTGCTCAGACCTGTGGGGGCCACTGCAGCGTGGATCATGCTGTCCTTGAGAACTGTGCTTTTTCAAAAGCCTAATCTACCAGAGCTAGAATATTTTTGATCCAAGGCACGTGTCATTTGGCAGAGGACAAATATGTACGTGAAAAGCATTTCTCTCCAAGAAAATCTGTCCCCACCGCCCCCCCCCACCTCTCCTCCCACCTCAAACTGTCCAGGCAGAAATGGGCCCACTGGAAATCTTTCCTACTTCCTTATTTTGGGTTACTATCATTAGAGCTTGCTACTCTAAAAGCTAGGTTGGTTCAGTCTGTCCTTGAAGTCCGACACGTTCAAGAGGACAGAGACACTGCAGAAAACAGACTGATGCTTCCATTCCAGTGGAGGAAGACACACAACAAACGGATAAGCAAATAAAGATATATGAC
The DNA here is from genome assembly GCF_028749965.1 of Puma concolor. Taxonomy (NCBI): domain Eukaryota; kingdom Metazoa; phylum Chordata; class Mammalia; order Carnivora; family Felidae; genus Puma; species Puma concolor. The sequence continues at coordinate 14,646,989 of NC_141677.1, forward strand.
ATCATGATGCCAACAGAGTAAAGGGATGAACATGATAGAGAATGCTGTTTTAGGTAAGTTTCCCCCCAGAAAAGTCTGTTTTCTGGGCTGTTTTGGTTTGAGGTGCCACTGATGGATGACAAGAAGGACTGGAGGAAGGGAGGGAAATATTTCTCGACTGGTAACCACTTTCTGCCTCGTCTATTTGTCGTCCGTGGACTGTTTCCTCTGAGAATGGGTCCATACGGGATGGAAACAGGTGGCCGTCCTTTGGGCCCCCAAATGCTGACACTCACAGGCCTCCTCACCTCCCATGCGCAGGTGTCTGAGAAAGTCAACTGGGGACTAGCATGCTGATCCCCACACCAGGCCTGACTGGAGGCCACCTTTGCTCGTGGCGAGCGTCTCTGCCGACCGCAGGGCCCGCCGTCTCTGCCCAGGGACCGCTGGGTGCCCTCAGGGGTCTCTCACAGTGGTCTCCCTGACGTCGCACATGCTCACACTCCTCTAATTCGCTGGTGCAGAGGAGGGTCAGTGCCCCCCTCTGGCTGCTGGAGGCACTAACAAAACTGCCCGGGGATCCCTACGTGACAAGCCCCGGTGAGCATTCTAGGGCACCAAGGTCCGGCACCTGCGTTCTCTGCTGGCCTCTCACCACAGTGCTGGTCACGTGCTCTGTGGGCTGCACGGTCCTGAGGGAGCTCTCACCAAGCAGCCAGCCAATCCACCAGCCATGGGTGACCTCAGGGTCGAAAGCAGAACCATCTCTCCCTGAATACCCTCTGTCCTCCAGTAGCGAGAGGCTCCCTCGGATCTGTCCCCTTCTGTAACAATAATGCTCCCCCCTCGCTGCCCCACCCAATCCTCACTGGCCATCCTCCCCGCTGGGCCACTGCATTCACAGAACACTGTCCCGTGAGCATCAATATTCTTCAAAGAGCGGCCACATTTATCCCCAGCCCCAGGGCTCCGGGCAGACCACCAGAGGACACAGGAGCTGGTGCCTGAGCCTGTCCCCAGCCTCCGTGTATGTTCAGGGACCACGTTAAGGGGAGCATGGACACTGCCAGCCTCAGGGAGAGACACCAACGGGAGAAAAAGGGAAGCCAACCAGGTCTCTGAGAAAAAGTTAGGGACTCGGAAGGAAGGTAGGCACCTTCCCTCTAAAGTCTGGGTGTGAGATTATGGAAAAACGAGGCAGTCGCTCAGTGGGTGGAGGGAAGAATTTTTAGGCAAGAATATATGTTAACTAGGGATGGAAGGGACTCAGCAGTTGGAGGCTGGGGATTCTAGTGCTGGTTCCTCAGAGCAGCTCAGCTCCTCACGGTCCCCCAGTGAGGGGACAGCAGTCTCCCATCTTAGATGTTTGAACTGGACTGCATTTGTACTCATGCAAGTGAGACTTATCACGGGAGCACACTCGCTACCTTTCCGCCTCTTCCTGGCCTCACCTGAAACTTGTCTTCAATTTCTAGCCTTCACAGCTTATTTCTGCAGTGCCCATCTGAGCCCCTACTTCCGAAGACATTGACCAGACATTAACATGGAAATAGCCCCTCCTGGGGCCAAACAGAACCAAAGATGGTCCTGGAGGAAGAGCAAACTTAATGACCCATCAGGATCTCTCTCTGACTGGCTCTTGGCCCTGAGAACAAATCATCTTGTTGCAGGTCTGAGCTTGTTTTCAAGTGGTGGGTCTTTATTCCTTTCTTTTTCCCCGTGCCCCGAGGAGTATGGACGCCATGTGGGAGACTTGTTAAAATTCAGATCGGTCTGTCTCCCACATGAGGCACAGCTAACTTGTAAGACAAATTTTCACAGATGAAATACTTTTGAGTCGGAATAGACTTAAGACTACTCATCAAAAATCAGAAGACAGGAGGTCTCAAGCAGAGTCCGGCTCACAGAAGTGTTCTTTGTGGCTCATTAAGTTTTGAAAAGTATTTTTTAAAAACTTTAATTAGTTGCAAATAGTAAAGTTGAAGAGTCTTTCCCCAGAAATACTCACTTTAAGCTTCTCTTGAAAAATCCCAACATCTAGCCATAGTAACAGGTGGCAGGAGTGAACAGGGGCTATCCCAGTCAGAAGGGCACGCACTGTCCAGGTTACCCCCGTCCCCACCATGCCTTACATGATCCCCTTACCAAAACTGAGCCAGATTTCAGCTTCCATTGATCACTGTGCATCCACTGTTTTTATTAGGACAGACTTGGGAGTTTGGGGTCTCATGAGTCCATGAGGATGTCAAAAGCAGTAATACAAAGGACAGAGTCTCCAAGTTAAATAAAAGTGGGCAAAACGTGATTTTTTTTTTTTGCAGAAGCAAAAATTATTCTTGCAGACAACCTGCTTCAGTCATTTATTTTACCTTTTTTTTTCTCAATTACATTTGACTATTTCACCCACAATGTGATCCAACTGTCCTCTGTCACGGGGGGGGGGGGGGGGGGGGATAAACCACGAAGAGATAAGGGACGTATTCTAGATCACACAGCTGAGCAACAGCGGAAATAAGATTTGAACACAGGCTCTCCAGCTCTACTTCATGAGTCCTGTCCACCATTTCCGAATGAACTTGCACTTCCTAATGTGCAACACACACGCTCTAGCCACCATGTTGGGCACACGGTTCAGTGATCACCACTGTCCGACACACTTTTCTAGCAATCCTCACTGTGAAGTACGTCAGAGGAGTGCTTTCCAAATCCCTCATCCCCACTGACATAAGGGGTGTTGCCACGTGGGCGACGGGTCTTGGGTAAACTATTTTAAAAGATTCATCCAAAAATTTTAAATAAGAAAGCATATTATTTTAACTATAATTTATTGTCAAGTTGGTTAACATACAGAGTATACAGTGCGCTTTTGGTTTTGGGGGTAGATTCCCATGATTCGTCGCTTACATACATCACCCAGTGCTCATCCCAACAGGTGCCCTCCTCGATGCCCATCACCCATTTCCCCTCTCTCCCCCACCATCAACCCTCAGCTTGTTCTCTGCATTTAAGAGTCTCTTATGGTTTGTCCTATAGTTTGAAGCTACTTTTTCCCCTCCCCTTTCCCTATGGTCTTAAGTTTCTCAAGTTCCACATATGAGTGAAAACATTTTAAATGAGTCATAATGGTTTCACATCGATGAAAGAGATATTCTTTGCAACTATTCATGAACACATTTGATTCCAAGACAGCTTGAACTATGTTTATTGGGTATCTTTTCTTGATTTTTACTACTATTGTACTGGAAAGTTCAAACAAAATTATAGGCCATTTTGAATATCAGCAAGAGTAGGATGGTTCTGTCACACAGACCCAGATATTCAAATTGAAGATGGATTCTGAATTTTATCGGGATGTGTCTAAAAAAATCTTCGGGGGAGTCTGGGTGCCTCAGTCGGTGAAGCATCCAACTGTTGACCTCAGCTCAAGTCATGATCTCAGGGTTGTGAGTTCCAGCCTCACATTGGGGCTACTTAAAGAGAGAGAGGGAAAGAAGAAAGGGGTGGAGGGGGTAGAAAGAGAGAGAGAGAAAGAAAGAGAGGGAGGTGGAGAAAGAGACAGATTGAGAGAGAGAGAGAGAGAGAGAGAGAGAGAGAGAGAGAGAGAGAGAGAATATCCTTGCGTTGAAAGACACTACATCAACAGGATAGTCAGTATCCCTCAGCAGCCAGAGTTTAGAGTGTGGTTCACAGACCTCCTATCCACTCTCCGCTACACCGGGGCAAAGTCGTTCTGTTGAGTATTTCCTCCTCAAATCTGTGTGATCACAGATCTCTTACTCCAACTATTACAGGAAACATGTGATTGCTGGGAAAGTGTCAAACATTTAGCAATCAGGTTGTATGTGCCACAGTTCAGTCTCCTTAAGAAATCCTGAAAAACCATCCTCAACGTTAAAAGCTGGCATATGCTGGCCCCAAAGCGGCAGATCTAGGCTATTCAAAATGCTGATACATCCACGAGATACGCAGCCTGAGAAATCTACCTGAAATCCTAGGAACAGGATTTTCCCAGGCTCTACTGGTTTCAGAAGAAGCATTTTACCTCATCCCCATGTCAAAATCCAAAGTCCCAGAAACAAAGTAGAATGGTGGTTGCCAGGGGCAGGGGGAGGTCAGTCAAAGGGGACAAACTTCCATCACAAGGTAAGTTCTAAGGATCGAATATCCAGCATTATGCCGATAGTTAACAAGACTATTATTATATATTTGAAAGCTGCTAAGAGAGATCTTAAATGTCACCACACACACACACACAAAGTTGTAATTATGTGAGGTGATGGATGTACTAATTAACCTTATTGTGATCATTTCACAACATATATGTGTATCAAATCATCACATTGTGCACCTTAAACTTACACAAGGCTTTATGTCAAGTACATCTCAATAAGGCTGGGAGAAAAGTTCAGGATCATGTCAAAAAGTAAAAGAAAACAAAATTTTTCAACAGCCAGTGACAATCATAATGGAAAAACAGCTTTATACTTGCTGCTGCTTTAACGTTCTCTGAAAACGAGTACACTTATTAGCCGTAACATGGATAATTGTGAATTGGTAATTTTCACTATTTCCTTCGTACTGAATCACATCCTGGAGGCATACTGTGAACCTCGGTCTGTGCTCCAGGAAAAAGGCTGCAGGCAGCCTGGTAGTCTGGAGCAAAGACTTTTACTCAAATACCAATGCCCATCTGCTTGCACATTTCACTGGCGCTCGGTCAGTATTGATTGACCCTGAATCACCACTTCCTGTCTCTGCATCACCGTTCACAACATAATCATTAACCTCATGGAAACCCTCTTCCACTTGCATGGAGTTTCAATTATAAACAGAACAGCAACAAACATCCACCCAGCCTTTGTCCCTCCCATACATATGCAGGCACATTACTTGATACTTTGTACATGGCGGGGGGGGGGGGGGGGGTTCATCCCAGTCACAGCCGAATGCCTCTGAGGATGCACACCGATTGCAAAGGTTCTCCCAGCTACATCAGTTACTGCTGCTGCTATCCACGAAGTTCCAACAGTGTTCTTAACTAAGGGATGCTGCCACAGTTCTTTCTGTTCCCTCCACAATCATAAGAGCATAATTTATCATTAACTTTGCAGCTGGCTTTACAAGCTCTCCAGCAATGGTACGACGTGTACCTGTTTCAGCAACGAGGAGGGCACTAATGACGCTTCCATACCTTTGATCTCTTTTCTGCCATTAGCAACAAAATTCAGCCCTCTCACGCTGGAAAACTGTATCGGCTTTTCTGGCGCTTGGTTTACAAGAGGTCAGCGCTTTGCTGGAAACTGACTGACAAGAACTTTGGATGCCTCCCCCAGACCATGAGAGAAAGTCACCCTGGAGGATCTGGAGCCCCTGAGGCCGAGGGTGTGAGGCTCAAGTTGTGACACCACCACCCCTCCCCCCCTGCAAGATGCATAAGCCTTGACCCAGACACTGAAGTGAAAAGTAGAAGCCACAATGGAAATTGGGAAAGATTTAGAACTGAATGCCAATATAAGTGCCACAGAACCAAAATATGGAACGTAGTTAGACTAGCACTCAGAACACTATATACATATATTATAATATACATATATACATACGTATACATACGTTACATATGTATATGTATACATTATGTATACGTAGAATAGAGTCTAGAAATGGAAATGAAGCAAGTGTTCAACTCAAGAAGCTTAAAAAAGGGGGGGGGCTATGGAGGAAACCTCAAAGAAAAATAAAGAAAAACTTAAAATTGAACTTAAATTTTTTTAAAAAACTTGTACTTGTGAATTTTTATCACACACACTTGTGCTTAGAGGCAAATGGATTTACTCAATAAATTTCCATTTTTAGCTCTTTGTTGAAATTCATCTTTGACTTTTCCTTTCCCTGGCTTATGCACAGTTATCACATTAACAGGTACAGATTTATTCACCATCTGCCCTGAAGTCCTCAGCATTCTTTAAATTCGAGAGATTATCCTAAACTGTAATATTTTCTTTAATCCATGCTTCTGTACTTTAATGAACCACCACTCACCCATTTTCTTATATTAGGGACATAATACTACACAACTTAAATAATAAAAAATGTAAACATAGGGACGCCTGGGTGGCTCAGCCAGGTGGGAATCCGATTTTTTATTTCGGCTCAGGTCATGACTCCCAGTTTGTGAATTTGAGCCCCACATCAGGTTCCACGATGACAGTACAGAGCCTGCCTGGGACTCTCTCTCACTCCCTCTCTGTGCATGTGCGTGTGAGCTCAATCTCTCTCTCTGCCCCTACCCCACGCATGTGCACTTGCGTGCATGTGCACATGAGGTTAATCTCTCTCTCTCTGAAAAATAAACTTTAAAAAAAAATGTAAACTTAGCAAAAGTAATAACTGGAAAATGACACATAAATATATTGGTCAAATCTACATGCATTTTGCTAACTAAATATAATCTGTGCATTGTCTGAGCCTTAAAGAACAAAGTAATTAAGAATGTAAGGAAACTATGGGGTACCTGGGTGGCTCAGTTGGTTAAGCGTCTGACTTTGGCTCAGGTCATGATCTCACGGTTTGTGAGTTCAAGCCCTGGGTCAGTGTTGACAGCTCAGAGCCTGGAGCTGGCTTCTGATTCTGTCTCCTTCTCTCTCTGCCCCTCCCCTGCTCGTGTGCATGCTCTCTCTCTCTCTCTCTCGCTCTCTCTCTCTCTCTAAAATAAATAAACATTTTTTAAAAAAATTTTTAAAGAATTTAATGAGACTATGGACAAAATCATCTGGAACCTTCAGAAACTGGGGGAATACCTGTGATCAAGATTATTTCACTACTTTTCACTCCGAAAACTACCAAATTCACTTTGGACCACCGATAACTGATGGAGATCCAAGGACTATTCTTTGAATCAGCTTATGAGCCAAATGAGATAAACAGACTTCCTGCTTTATAGACAAGGTTTGCTTTGAATGTCACAGAGCATTTCCATTATGGTCTCCCATTTTCATCACTAGAATTACCTCAGAGTGATGTCTGGCTATTTTCTAAAACAAATTCTAGCCTCCATTCACCCCTCCATGGAAATATGGGCTGTCTCCAGATCACAACTACTGCGAATGGCAGGAGGTCCTGCCATTGGCGATGATGCAGATGAACCTACAGGACATTACATGAAGTGAAATAAGCCTGCACTGAATCACGAATACATGAGGTGTCTGAAACAGTCACATTCACAGAAGCAGAGAAGAGAACGGTTTCCAGGAGCTGGGGGCAGGGGATCATGACCTCGTGGTTCATGGGTTTCAGCCCCGTGGCAGGCTCTGTGCTGACAGCTCAGAGCCTGGAGCCTGCTTCAGGTTCTGTGCCCCCGCCCCCTTTCTCTCTTGTGTGGCCCATGCATGCTCTATCTCTCTCAAAAATAAACATTTAAAAAAAATTTGTTTAAAGAGTAAGTTCAAAAATGGTGCCTGTACTTAACAATACGGTAAAACTGTGCACTTAACAATTTGAGAATAGATCTCATATTAAGTGTTCTTACCACAAAACAAAACAAACCAAAGGCATAAGGAGTGATAGATACGTTTAGTATATTGACTCGGTGATCTTTTCACGGATATACGCAGCTGTCACAACTCGTCAAACCGTACACATTACGTGTGTGTGTGTGTGTGTGTGTGTGTGTGTGTGTGTGTGTGTGTGTGTGTGTGTGTATCAACTAGGCCTCCTTAAAGCTGTCAAAAAAAAACCAATCTAGCCGCAAAGGTTATGATTTGCCACCCCGCAATCAAAACAACTTCGATGCAATTTACAAAGGAACCTCCCTGAAAGGGGTTCTAAAAATAGCCTGAGCAACAGCATCACTCGTATAATTAGGGATGGATATCAACTTGACCGCTGCCGTAGCTGTAATAATCATTTGGTGCCCGACTTGTGGTGTAATTGGTTTTTTAAAACCCACAAAGCTTCAGTTAATTGATTATTCCACAAATATGTTGTGAGCACAGACCATGTGTCAAGTACAAATGTTCTGGATCTCAGGGTGCAAAAATGCGTAGCACAATGACCCCTCCCTTTCTGCACGTTCCTGTCCTGGGTTTGGTCTAATGGGGGAGATTCACATTAAATAATTATTCAGTGACGGTCCTGTATCACGCCCTTAAAGGGTCCTGTATCACACCCCTCACCTCTTCCCAGCCAATTGAGTTACGAGCCTTTAAATCCATACATTTACTCCAGTAACAAAGTTCTGAAGCAAGATCACAACGGCTCAGATAAAATGGGTTTCTAGAAGAAAAAGTCCTAGCGTGCTGTGAAGAATAAATGAAGTATCAGGAAGATCACGAGGGGCAGAAATACCATAGTTACCGAAATGAGAGGAAGGCATGCTCGCGGGGACTCAGGAGCTCAGCTGCAACCATATAAGGTGCACGGAAAGAGAACAGTTCATTTCCCTAAGTGTTCCAACTGCCTACGCTAAATCACGAGCACAATGCGGCAGCTAGTCAAAGGATTCTTAGTGGTGGCAAGTGGAGAAAAATAATGAAAAATAAGCTGGTGGCCCATCCAGTTCATAGGGAAGTAGGCACGTGTTGGAAATCAGCATACACCTTCTGGAAGGCATTTTGTGGCGAGGGTATCTTCTCGGTAATACTAATGTGCATTCCCTTCGGCCCAGCAACTGCATTTCCCAGTAGCGATCCCACAGAAAGTCCAAAGACTAATCTACAAGACTGCTGCGCAAGGATGGTTACTGTGAAAGCTTTAATAGTACTAAAAACTGGAACAAAACGAATCGTCCCGCAGCGGGGAGAGGCTCAAATGCGTGACAGCTCATTGCCAACAGGGGACACATACTTCTCAGGTAGGAGTGAGGTCTGATTTAGTCAAGATCACATCTGATTACTATTTCCTCAGGGGACTATCAAATAAAGGAGCTGGCGCAGGCTCGACAATCTGCCTCTGAATGGGAGGCTCACGCCCTGTGGGGTCAAGTCAGCGCACTGTGCAAGTCTACGGGGGGCCGAGACCTCCTAAGGGGCCAGCGAACAGAGCAGAACCACAGACATCATACTTCATTCCTGTTTTCTTTGCCTGCACCTCTGTATCTCTTTGCCTTTTTCTGCGTCTCCTTCTCCCAAGGCCCAAAGAGTTAAATGGAAAACGAAATTCAGTATTCGTACACCGCCATTTCACCGCATGCCTGGCATCGAAAGATATAACATTACGTATACGTGTCTTACTAAGTGAAAAAAAGCCAGCTGCAGAACAGTGTATAAACTATGATCCCCTTGTAGCAAAAAAATATAGGTGTGAATGTATGTGTTTGCAGGTGAATGCCTATCATAGATTGGTTAGGCTTAACCCAACCCATAAACAGTGGTTATCTCTAGGCAGTAGTTTCTCTAGGCAGAAAGTTGAGCAGAAGTAATTATTTTATCTCCCAGGGCCACTGCTTCAATCTCATAACAAAGTCTGACAATTAAAATGTTTTTTAATAAAAAGGTGGGGGAGGAGGGGGCACTGTGACCTTAGACCTTTGAGCTTTTGATGGTCTCCACAGCTTCCCGGCTCCCTCCTCCTCGGAGTTGATCACGCTCTCCCCAGGTTCAGAGAGCATTCGGTCCCAAGAGCTTAGCTGAAGTGAGCCCTTCTTCTAAACAGGATTCCCACTGCTTTCTGTAAGAGGCTCACTTATGGGAGAACCCAGAAGCGTCAGGGGCAGGAGCTGAGCAACGACTGTGATCACGGCACTGTGACACCTCTCAGCTGCGGGGAGGACGCTCCCCACGTCTCTGAGACTCACACCCTTCTTTATTCCGTGGGAAGAAGACATCTCTAACACAAGCTGAGGCTTCACCTCTTCTCTGCATCAGGGATTCACAAAGTTCCCAACAATGCTTAATTACATCCGTGTCTAAGCCAATTAGACAGGCAGTAGTACTTATTTATTTAGCCTGATGCTCTAAGCACCAGCTACCACTCTTAGATCCCAGCAAGCTGAAAGAAACGGAGGCATCAGAACAGGGAACGGGAGGAAGAGGTATGCTTGCCGTTCCAAATTCTACCACAGACAATGGAGAGTGCAGCACGCTCAGAAAGCCCACAATCCACTAACAGAACAAAAGGATGCTTTTTATTCATCTTCCTTAACTGCTGCTGCATTTGAGGTCATTCACCAGTCCTGCTCTATCACTTTTTCCTTTCCTTGTTTCTGTGACCTTATTTTTTTTTTTTTTTGTCCTTCCTGCGTCTTTCCGACTCTCTTCCATTTTCCTATGCTAGCTCCTTTACGTCCGTATGTCTGTCTATCCATCCATTTCTTAATCCAATTTTCTTGTTGTTGAAGACACCTTCCTTACGTACAATAACGCTTTTGGTTGTTTTCTAGCATCTATCCCCTCTGACTACTGATGTCCTGAAATCCATTTGGGGGCAAATTCCCATTGCGTATAATCCTGCCAGAACATTCTGAGCCTGCCTCTTACTGCAGCTTCTCACCACCGCAGCCAGGGACAGAAGATTCTTCAACACCCTACCTCCTGGTACAGCCAGGGGAACCACGTGACCCAGACTGAGCCAATCATCTGCCTGTAAATCTTGAGCAAGCAAAGACAGAGGAACCAAGTGGAGACAAGGCTGGTCAGGAGCAGGCCGCCTTCTCAGGCATGGACTTCGCTGTGGTCGCTGCTTCCTAGCATGTGGACCCCCAACGTCATGTCCATTTCTCAGGCCTGGCCATTTGCTCTCCCACAGTGCATACGGGTCTTCAGTTGCTCTTCAAAAATTACCATTTTGCACATGATTAATAGATGGGCTAGCTGTTACTTGTGAACAAGAAGCCCAACTAATCGATGGGAGCCACGGCATTGATTCATGGCTTCATTTATCGCCTGTCACCTGTACCTTGATAAGGGCAGTCAACCCGAACCTCTCTCCCGAATTCTGGAAACCATCTCCAACTAATTAATGGATGCTACTATCTGGAGATGAGCCGGTGGCCACGTCACAAATGTGACCACCCTCCCCTCCTCACCCCCCTCGTGCACTCACTGTATGCCATCATCAACTTCTAACGCCACCGCTTCTATCCCTGGCTGTCCCCAGCCCATCCCACCTTCTGCAAGCCCGCTCACCGGGCCTCAGTTGTCACCTGTTTCTTCCTGCCTCAATCACAGCACTTGGCCTCCCGGCCAGACATGGGGTTCAGTCCAGCCTCCATCCTGTTGCAGAGATTTTCCAAAATGAAAGATCCCTTCCCTTCTCCAAACACTTCCAAAGCTCTCTGCCTCCATGACGGAATCTCAAACTTGCTTCTCCAAGGCATCACGTGACTCCAGCAGGGCACTTGGGTGGGAATATAAAATAACTGATGTCTTCCAGTTCATAGAAAAAGCCTTCACTTTGAGAATACTGGGCAAGCATACACAGAGAGCTGATCAGACCCGCTGGGATTATCTTTACTGCTAATTTGACAGGAGCACAGACCTACAGACAGACGGCCTTAATTTTCTACTTATATATATATATTTTTTTAATCAGAGAGGTATATCGCATCTTGAATTTTAAACAGAATGGGCGTCCCAAACCATCTTCATCCATTGGTTTGCATCAGCTACTTTCTGCATCCCAGTAAAAGCTTTGCTCAAAGGCACCACCTTCTAAAACGCCCCCAGCTCATTTTCTAAGGCTGGGTCCCCACACAAGTGGCATTCAAATTCATATAAGGCTCTTTCCTGCCGCTCACTATATTAAAGTGGGATTTTTTTAGGTTTCCCCTTTCTGCAAAACTTGGGAGGGGGGTTAGTGTCTTGTTTCGATGTAGGGAAGGTATCTGGGGCCAAATGCTGTAAACCGCTGGACTCGTGGGGGGAGGCGGTTCGAGAAGGGGTAGAGACTGTTAACTGCTAAGTGGCAGGGTCTGCAAGAAGACAGCGGCACTGGATGGGGCTCAAGAGGAAAAGCACCAAACGCTCACGCACCTCCTCCTCTCTTGTTCTGAGACGTGGGTTTTTCATAATGATAGGCATGGACCACGAGACATTCGGCAAAGATACCATGATACGGACGGGACGGCGATCTATGAAAAGCTAACCAGTAAAAAAGTTTACACCTTTGACCTGAGACAGAGATGTCACTTTGCTTCCCTTTTACATACAAGTATCTAAAGATCAAAAATGGTTCCGGAAACAGGTGTCTCTGTCTTTACTACGCTAACCTGGGGCCCGAGGACGAGTATTACTTAAGACCTTGCCTCTTGATGTTTTCGATTCTGTGTCTCCCTCTCTCTCTGCCCCTCCCCCGTTCATGCTCTGTCTCTCTCTGTCCCAAAAAAATAAAATAAACGTTGAAAAAAAAAAAAATTAAAAAAAAAAAAAAAGGGGCGCCTGGGTGGCGCAGTCGGTTGAGCGTCCGACTTCAGCCAGGTCACGATCTTGCGGTCCGTGAGTTCGAGCCCCGCGTCAGGCTCTGGGCTGATGGCTCAGAGACTGGAGCCTGTTTCCGATTCTGTGTCTCCTTCTCTCTCTGCCCCTCCCCCGTTCATGCTCTGTCTCTCTCTGTCCCAAAAAAATAAAATAAACGTTGAAAAAAAAAAAATTAAAAAAAAAAAAAAAAAAGGGGCGCCTGGGTGGCGCAGTCGGTTGAGCGTCCGACTTCAGCCAGGTCACGATCTCGCGGTCCGTGAGTTCGAGCCCCGCGTCGGGCTCTGGGCTGATGGCTCGGAGCCTGGAGCCTGTTTCCGATTCTGTGTCTCCCTCTCTCTCTGCCCCTCCCCCGTTCATGCTCTGTCTCTCTCTGTCCCAAAAAAATAAAATAAACGTTGGAAAAAAAAAAAAATTTTAAAAAAAAGACCTTGCCTCTTGGTAAGTTGGTACTATTTGCCAACACCAAAAACAAATACGTAATTAATATTAACTTAAAAGTTAAAACCAAGTACTGATTTGCCTTAGTGTGTGGAAAGATTCAAAAGAACTGTTATTCCACCCAAACGACAAGAAAGAGCTGGATGATCTAAACACTTAAAATATTTATTGAGCCCCTCCGAGAGCAGAGGTCACAGGGCAGACGTGTAAACGGAATTCTGAAGAGTGACGAGTGCCTGGGAGTTGAGATGAAGCACACCATCTGTTTCACCTTTAGCAGAGCATGGAAGAAAGAGGAGGTTTCCAGAGCAGCGGGCAAGAAGAAATCAGTCACATTTTTAATGAATTGTTAAAGGCAAAGTGCACCCTGGTGTATCAATCTGCAAGAGCTAAGAGTCTCCGACGCAAAGGGAGTTTGCACCCAGTCCCAAGCTCTTTGCCCTGAGTCCTCCCCCACTAGCTCACTAGAAGGATCCGGGGCATGGCCAGAGACGTCAAGAGCCGTTCAGGGCGGCACAGACTTGTGGCAGGTGATGTGGCTGCTGGGAGACAGGCATGGTGCCCTGTCCACTTCCCCAAACCTGCTCTCTTACTAAGCAAAAGCCTTCAGCCACTGCGCAGCAAACTCTCGTACTCCAGGGCCAAGGGAAAAGATCTACTGCTTCTGGGGTAGGAGTAGGAGGAAAGACAGCTCACTCTGCGGGTGAAACAGAAAATCCTCTTGCCCCCCGGGACACAGGTAAAGACCCATTGCTGCTGAGGGAGGGTTAAAGTGGAAGACCCAAGAAAACCCAAACTCAGCTAGACTGACTCAACCTCCCACATTAATGGCCTGGTACAAAATGATGTGTACTCATGGGCACCAATAATACGTACCAGTCTATTCTGTCCATGTGCATGCAACATCCAGTGGCCAATCAAATATTATGGGACACACAATAAAGCAAGTCAAGAAACCCACCCATTGTCAAGAAATGAAACCATCAAGAGAATCATATACAAAGACTACCGGACATTGGTTCTCTAAGGACAGGAACTTTAGGGGCGTCTGGGTGACCCAGTTAAGTGTCCGACTGTTGATATCATGATCTCACGGTTGTAAGATGGAGCCCAGTGTCGGGCTCTGAACAGAACTTGGGGCCTACTTGGGATTCCCTCTCTCCCTCTCTCTCTGCCCCTCCCCTGCTTGTGCACATGCACACTCTCTCTCAAAACAAAATTTAAAAAAAAAACCCTCAAGGACAGGAACTTTAAAATAACTTTTAAATAACTTTAAACCAGGCAGACAACCATACATAAACAGATACGAGCACTGCAGCACAGAGATCTGTCTGGAAGACAGTTCTTTCAAAGGGGCATTACAATTATAAAGTAAACCCTGTTTTTCTAAGAAGTTCTCTAAAAACCCAGTTTTTCTAAGAAGCACGATGTGATCCCATTTTTGACACTATGCCCACATTAGAATGCATGAAAGATACCTTGATCATTGCAACAAAATACCTGTGCAGACACAGTTTCCTTATCAAGGACAGGACACAGCTAGATTTTCATTGAAACAGCTTTTGCCTCTATAGGAAGCTATAGGAGTGAAAGCCTATGGCTTTTTTTTTTTTTTATCATTTTAAAATTAAGTACACAGAGCTCCTATATGGGTGTCAAAAATAAACAGCCTACATGCCCATCATATTCTATTTCGTGATCTGGATACAGGAAACATGAATATATCCGTTTTGTAAAAGTCCATCAAATTGCACGCTTACGACTTACATTCATTCCTCATTGTGGATATTTTACTTCAAGGAGAATGTATTTTTAAAATAGCTCATTAAAATATTTCTAGTAGGGCGCCTGGGTGGCGCAGTCGGTTAAGCGTCCGACTTCAGCCAGGTCACGATCTCGCGGTCCGTGAGTTCGAGCCCCGCGTCAGGCTCTGGGCTGATGGCTCGGAGCCTGGAGCCTGTTTCCGATTCTGTGTCTCCCTCTCTCTCTGCCCCTCCCCCGTTCATGCTCTGTCTCTCTCTATCCCAAAAATAAATAAACGTTGAAAAAAAAAATTTTTTTTTAAATAAAATATTTCTAGTAAAAATTTATTTTTTTCTTGTCTAATGCTACTTTTCTCTTAAGGCAAATTAAATGCATCTGAGCTATACAATCCAACAGTACAACCCATTTAGCTGCATAGTTATTCTCAGGGAAATGATTTGGATTAGGTAAGGCGGTTTGTGAAGACCTTTTGTAGGAGTAAGGAACTCAAGCGCATAGAAAAGACCTACTAGCGAATGTAACGGAAACACGAACATCAAAAAGCTCTTGGAAAATGGGGAATAGGAAGCCCCGTTCCCTGGGGAATTTGTTTGTCTCTGAAACCTCACTTAGGGAAGCTCACATGGGCAGAAACCACTTTTTTTTTTTTTAATGTTTACTTATTTTTGAGACAGAGACAGAGCATGAGCAGGGGAGGGGCGGACAGAGAGGGAGACACAGAATCCGAAGCAGGCTCCAGGCTCCGAGCTGTCAGCACAGAGCCTGATGCGGGGCTCGAACTCATGGGCTGTGGGATCATGACCTGAGCTGAAGTCGGACGCTTAACCGACTGAGCCACCCAGGCGCCCCTGATGGCCTCTCTTTTTTTAATGTGTATTTATTTTTGAGAGAGAGAGAGATAGAGTGCAAGCGGGGAGGGGCAGAGAGAGAGAGGGGGACACAGAATCCGAAGCAGGCTCCAGGCTCCCAGCTGTCAGCACAGAGCCCGACGCGGGGCTCGAACCCACGAACCGCGAGATCATGACCTGAGCCGAAGTCAGACGCTTAACCAACTGACCCACCCAAGTGCCCCTGGGCAGAGGCCACTTTTAATGTGAGAGATAACGCATGCATCCGTTTTATCTCCTGGACATATCTGAACTCACTTGGATGAAGAGCCGACGCCGTGCACCAACCTTCTTGGCAGCACTCCAAGAACACAGACACCTGACACAATCGCGCTCCAGCTGGACACAGCGTGTCATGCCCAACCCCAGGCCCTTTGTTCCGGAAAGCAGAGAATCGTATCAAAGCCAGAGATGATCTCTACGTGCTTTGGAAATGCAGTCGGACCCCACCCTGCCCAGGACTCGGACACCATTTGGTCCAGTCTGGCCCCTGCTTTCTGCAGGTCCTCACTCTTCAGTCCCGCTTCCAGCCCCCAACGTGGTGTCTCCAGTGCTAGAATCTGCAGACCAGAAGGCTCACAGCCCCTAGGTGCAGAAAACAAATCCTTCGTTCTACCCCCATTATATTAAAAGTATGGTTCTGGAGCCCCTGGGTGGCTCAGTCGGTAAGCGTCCGACTTCAGCTCAGGTCATGATCTCACGTTTGTGAATTCGAGCCTTGCGTCGGGCTCAGTGCTGACAGCTCGGAGCCTGGAGCCTGCTTCGGATTCTGTGTCTCCCTCTCTCTCTGCTCCTCCCCCGCTCGCACTCGGTCTCTCTCTCAAAAATAAATAAACCTTAAAAAAAATTTTTTTTAAAGTATGGTTCTAAGGACTAAATTTACTTTGTCTTGTAATTTAAATTTACAAGCTGGTGGACTGCAAGTTTTCAAATGAACATCCACTTTGCACCTGCAATTATCTGAACTGAAAGTCACAGAGAGGATGGTGTTCAAAATCATAGCCAGCGGTAAGTTGGCTGGACTATCTGGAGTCAGTAAAAGCGTGGGAATTTAAGCAAGGAGAGACCCTCCAACCTTATAGTTTGGACTACTGTCTTCATAAAAACTCACGATTAACGCAGACAAAATTTCTAAGTGAGCCAACTATGCTTTACCTTTCTTCTACCTCCTTTGTTATCTTCTGGGAGAAAACTGGGAAGTAGGAAAATAATGGTACAGAGAGAGGGTGATACACAAAGCCCCGGTTATTTTCACCATGGCCTTAGCGTCCTTGTCATTACAGAGCCAAAACCTGTGGTCTTCTCTGAGCATATACTTGTTCAGAAATCCCAGCGCCCTAAAGCAGGATGTACATAGATGAGTTGAATCTGCAGCATTCCTACAGACAGGGGAAACGCGATGTGCGTCTATTTACAAACATCAAACTGCGCAAAACAAACGGGCTATGTTTAAAAGTGACCCTGCTGTTCAGGACTTCAATGGAACAACAATGACAAGGACAACAAAAGAACCACAGCCACAGGTCCTACGGGGGTCACCATCCTCCATAAACAGCCTGATTCGCCCAGTGACCCATATCTCTATAGGGAGGAATCCCCATCCCCAACAACCACCTTTTACAAAAAGATTTTTCAGGTGAGGTATACACAATACGGCAAAGCACCCAACGACTTTTTACTTACACACAGCCTGCCGTCCAGACTACCATCCAGAACATTATCACCATACCAGAAAGACGGCTCCCTCCGTAGCCCCTTCCCAGCCCCCACACCCTTACATGTAACCACTCTTCTGGCTTTTAGCACCACAGACTAGTTGTGCCAAACTGTGACCTTTAGATGGATGGAATCACAGAGTACGTCGGAGGGCATTCTCTCTTGCAAAGCTCACAGACTTCAGCAGGACCGTGAGAACCACGCACGAGCACTGCGGTACTGTGAATGGATGGTTCGCCACTCCCCATGCCAGCCCTCTAACATCTGGAGTTTGCTGGGGGCGGGGTGGGGGGGAAGCTTTAATACCTCTTTATGCTGAGAAAGAAAACCAAAAGTCCAACCGTGGCTAGCTTTGCCCAAAGATAGCAAAGTTACGACCTGCTGTGACAGCAGACAGGAATCGCCGAGTCCCTCCCCACGTGACACTTGAGAAGCTGCTCCCGGGGACAGCTCTGTGCGTCAGAACCTGCGTGAGATAAAGCTCTCCACGTCTGGGGGTGCGAGGCACTCCCCTTGTCAACCGTTCTCAAAGGGGCAACTCCCAAAAGCCGGTCCCGTCAACAGCCTTTCAAACTTTCCCCACTTCTAAATTCTTACCCTCCCTTCCAAGAACAGCTGCAGGCCAGAGTTAGTCTATGGAAACCACGTCCACAGAGCTCCTCACCACAAAGACCCACTGAGCTCTCAGGTGGCTGCAACGATGGCACAATTTCTTTTTCAAGGAACGTATTCAGCCCCATAGCCATCTTATGGCAACAACAGAATCAGGGTCGAGTCTCCAGGGCGCTCCCTCTGCTCCCTCAAAGATGTAACCTGAAGACAGGTGCTCCTGGGGCTCAGAAGCAGTCCTTAGATTCTTTAAGGATTTCACTGGAAATCCAGATTGCCGTTTCTCTTCTTTTCAGGGTTTAGAAATGCAAACACTAAGTTGGCCGTGTTTTAGCGTTCAACAGAATTAATCAGGGAAGATTTAGTCAGGATATTTTTGGTCAGTGGAGTCAAAGATATAAGGGGAAAAGAGTGGCGGAATCAAAAAAGAAACTCGTTAATCCGTGCGTTTCCCTCTCCAGTGACTCAGAAGCAGAGAATCAAGTTGCAGGCTCTGCCGACTACATACGGCAGAGGTGGTTCGACCGGGCTAATTTTCTAGGTAGGACACAAGTTCGGCTAGCCTCCTAATTTTTCTTTTTACCTCTAAACATTCATTCGCAGAGTAGATGAGTTCCTCAGATGTCGCAGGTAAATCTTAGACTCGTTAAAATGTCATGTTGCTAGGGATTCGGGAGGTAATCTAGCCAAATGCCTTCACTGCACACAAAAGGTGAGGGATGGCCAGGCTGGGTGAGGGACCTGGTCAATAATAACCCAGTTAGGAAATGGCCGAGCCAAGACCAAAATTCAGGTACAGGCTTCTGCCTGATTCGGTTTCTCTACCCTTGTTGATCGATTGCTTTATCGGCCTATTCTCCGCCACTTTCGGTACATGAGGATGAAGGCAAGGTGCTGGTGAGGCTGGTTCGCATCTAGGGGTTCAATCAGGGAAGGATTTGCTTTTCCATCGGCATGACTGCTGAGAGCATTCAGTTCCTGGTGGCTATTGGACTGAGAGCTTCAGTCTTTTGCTGGCTGTTGGCTGGGTACCTCCCTCGACTATAAAAAGCCACCCACAGCTCTTTGCCACATGGGCCTCCCAACATGACCACTGTTTCACTGAGGCGGACGAGGGACAGAACAGATCTCGAGTGAGTGTTCTGTCTACTGCAGCCCTGAACCTCCACTCCTGGGCGTATAGCTCACAGACGTGAGCGCTGATATTCATCTGGGGTAACTACAAAACATTCGCAGCCGCTTTACAAAGTAGCTGTCGTCTCTCCTCCTTTGGGTTTAGCACCTCCCACACATGATTCTCGCGAGAACAGTCTGAAATTCAAACCCCACTCCTGCCTTCCTGCTGCTCGATACCCCTTTCTCTGACCTTGCGTATACTTTATTCTGAAACCAATCAATCATTTCCACTCCCAGCGTGGTAAATACTTCCTCTTTCACACAGTGTAGCGTCTGTGATTTTTTTTTTTTAAACATTTATTTATGTTTGAGAGACAGAGAGAGACAGAGCATGAGCAGGGGAGGGGCAGAGAGAGAGGGAGACACAGAATCAGAAGGAGGCTCCAGGCTCTGAGCTGTCAGCACAGAGCCCAACGTGGGGCTCGAACCCACAGACCGAGAGATCATGACCAAAGCCAAAGTTGGCTGCTTAACCGACTGAGCCCCCCCCGGTGCCCCAATATCTTTCCCTCTTTCAACAAAGGAACCCTCACAACTCATCAGACTGCCTCCGATACTCATGTATTTACCTTGAGGCAAAAGTCGTATTATCCCTGTGTGGTCTGTTCATTATTCTGTGCCTTCATTTCTCTATCCACAAACAGTGATAATAATGCCCTCCTAGGGGCCCCCTGAGGGGAACTCTGCCAGGAATAGCAAATGGCAACTCTTCATCGTCTATAGCGTGCCTGCTGAGTGATGGAAACCAGGAAACTCTCTTTCTCTCCTGCCACCACAGTGCCCTTCTCCAGGTAGTAGTTGATAGAGCAATTTTGGGGGGACCATCTCTCAAAAAAAAATGGCCTTCCCTCTATGGCCTCACCCTAATCCCTGGGAGCCAAGAGGAAAGACAGAGTTGGTCAGGAGAGATGTACGATACAACAGGAGATGAGATGCCGGAGTTCTGGAGACGCGGCACTGGAACACAGTCTATACTGCAGGCCAACTGATCCATGGAAAACAGCCTGTTTCGCAGACTCTGATGCAAATTCAAGCACATTTTTATTTCACAGGGTACAAAGTTAAAAGCATTTAGAGACATGGGCTAGAAATCTAAGTCTCTGAAAAAAAACAGGTGTCCTTCAACAAAAGAACCCTGGAACTTGAGACATGTCCCACATGGCAAAGAGCATGTCTTTTTTTTTTTTTTTTTTTTTAAATTAAACACCACTTAAGGTCTGACCGACATACGTAAGGCTGTACGTATTTAACGTATACAACCTGAGGAGTGTGGAGATGGGTACACACCCAGAAAACCATCACCACATTCCTGTCATAAACTTGTCAGGGCAATGAGCAGGTCTGAGGGACAGGGACGTGGCCGGAGGTGGTGAAGGGAAATCAAGGCAAACGCAGCCTCAGTGCCTCACTCCATTCGGGCTGCCATGACAGACTCCCACGACTGAGTGGCCTAGAAATAACACAAATGTTATCTCTCACTGTCTAGAGGCCGGGAGTCTGAGAGCAGGTGCCAAGGTGGCTGGGATCTGGTGAGAGACCTTTTCTGCGTTGGAATCTGCCAAACTCTCGTATCCTCACATGGCACAAAGAGAGCCAGCTGACTCTCTGCTCTCTTCTTAAAAAGGCACTAATCCCATTCGTGAGGCCCCCCGCTTCGTGAACTCACCACCTTCCAGCGGCCCCACCTCTCCCTACACGATCACACCGGGGGCTAGGATTTCCACCTGCGAACCGGGTGGGGGACACGAACGCTTAGACCACAACGCTTAGGCTGGGTCCCACCTGGAAGGTGGCACTGAATATGCTGAGTGTGGCCGGAAGCCAGCTCTACGCTGCCTTCAAGTGAAGAACCTCCAGCCTCCACCTCCAGCCTCCCTGAGACAACCTGTCAAATTTCACACACTCCTCCCTGCTTCGTGGCCAAAGTCTGACGTGATAACTCTAAACCAACTCATTTAGGCCTGACCTATGCTATGCCATTGGCTGGAACGATGGCATTTTTTATTTTGAAAATGTTTGCATTGATCAGAAGGTTGGGAAGACAGTCCAATGAATACACATGGATCTATTATTCCGATTCACCAAATATTAGAATTTTTGCCCCATTTTGTTCACCTGTTATCACACCTACCTGTCCATCCTTGTTTTTGTTGAACTACATGAAAGTAGTTTACAGACTACAAGTACAGACATAATGACACTTTATGCCTAAATACTTTGTTATCTCTTAAGATTCAGGACATTTTCCTATATAACCACATGAATATTGTTAAGCCCAAGAAAAGTAACAGTATTCCACAAAATAAACAGAAGACCTCCAAATTTCCCTGACTGCCTCTAAAAGCTTTTATAATTATGCGTGGTACTGTAACATATAACAAGAAATATACACCAAACCAAAAAACAGATTCTTAACTACACAGAACTGATGGTAACCAGAGAGCAAGGGATGGGGAGGGGAGAAATGGGGAAATGGGTAAAGGGGTTAAGAGTACCCTTAATCGTGATGGGCACTGAGTAACGTACAGAACTGTGGATCACTATATTGTCCATCAAAAACTCACACTGTATGTTAACTATACTGGAATTATAAAAAATGTTTTTAAAAAAGATGACCTATATTTGGTTTTCATTGCCATTTCTGGCACAGAGCTCCTAAGACCCTTGGAATTTCCTACGTGGTAAGAGCAACAAAGGTGAAATGAGTCTCTTCTGTGGTTCATTCCTAAGTAGCCCTTTTCAGCTGAGTTTATAGTCATGAGGTGACTTCTGGAACTTCTGAGGATGGGGGCTGGCTGCCAGGGGAACCCACCCTGTGAAAAGAGGGTTGGATCTTTCAGGGGCACCTGGGTGGCTCAGTCAGTTGAGTGCCTGACTCCTGATTTTGGCTCAGGCCATAATCTCATAGTTTGTGAGTTCGAGCCCTGCATCATGCTCTGCATGGACACTGTGGGGCCTGCTTGAGATTCTGTCTCTCCTTCTGTCTTCGGCCCTCCCTTGCTCACACTCACGTGCTCTCTTTCTCTCTCTTTCAAAATAAACAAATAAACTTTAAAAAAAAAAAAAAAAAAAGAGGGTTGGAACTTTCAGTCCCACCCTCTGACCTCCAGGGAAGGGAAAGGGGATGGAGGGTGAATCAAGCACCAATGGCCAATGATTTAATCAACTCTGCCTATGTCATGGGGCCTCCATACAAACCCAAGAGGAGGGAGCTGGAGCTTGGAGAGCCTCCAGGTGGGCAGACACGGAGACGTGCTGGGAGGGTGGTGCCCCCAGAGAGGGCACGGAAGCTCCATGCCCCTTCCCACAATACCTTGCCCTGTGCATCTTTCCCTCAGGGCTGTTAAGTTACATCCTCCTATGACACACTGATAATCTAATAAGTCAACTATTTTGCTGAGTTCTGTGAGCCACTCTAGCAAATGACTCAAACCCAAGGAGGGAGCTGTGGGAACCTCCAAATTCCAGCCAGTAGATCAGAAGCACCAGTAATAAGGGGATTTGTCGGACATGGGGGCGGTCTCGTAGAACTGAGTCTTTAGCCTGTGGGGCCTGACGCTGCCTCCACGTACATAATAACATCAGCATCGAGTTAAACCTCAAGACACCCAGCTGGTGCTGCAGGAGTGTTTGGTGTGGAAAAAAATCACATAGTTGGTGACCGGAAATGTCAAAAGTACTCTCCCTAGAGTCGTGTGTATAGCACAAAGGAAAATGGTTCTGCGATTTTTCTTTAGACTATGTTTCTCCCAAAGCAATCCAGACACCTCTAGATAGAAAGTAAGGCGGTCCCAGTGTAGTGTGCTGGCCTTGAGACAAGAGATCACCAGAGCATCACCATTATCTTGTCACCTCCCAGCTTCCTATTAGATATGAGGTGGCCAAGATCCTCAGTCACCTAAGTCACATCCCTCACCTACAGGAGCCGCGTCAACCTAAAAGCAGTAGAGAAATCTAGAACCCTAGGCACTGATCCGAATAACTCTAGGCCACGTGCTGACCATCAGGGATCATCAGTTCCCAGGACACACGGCCTTCGGCCGGTGCTCAGACCCCACGTGCTCAGCATAAAGAAAAGGTGGGGATCGAGCAACAAGGCAAGCGAGAGAGGCAGAAGTGAGTGCACAATGTCCTCCAACAACCTGTGTCCTACATTTTAGCTCAACCACCTCCCTGAGTCTTAGATTCATCCACACAAGAGGAAGTGGCTCCAGGACCTGAACGCAAGAAACTGCTGTCCAGACTCCAGATCTTAACTTGCGTTCTCGACATTATGGAAAGTAACGGTCGCAGTCACCGGGACGGCCTTCAGAAACAGCACTCCCTTCACAGCTATATGAACTGGATGGTGTCAGGACTCTTCAGCTAAACAGCCAGGAGAAGAAGCTGGAGAAGTGGATTTCTACGGACGTGGGAATTTCCTCCTTTAGGCACCGGAAAGAAGTGTTCTTTCAGACAGAATGCACAGCAGCGCGGGAACGCAATCCCAGCTCTTCTGAATTCCAGGCCACTGTATTCCTGCTAGGCCCCTAGTCAGAGGAAGAAGAACGGCCCGTGTCTCAGGCCAGCTTCCTTTAGCACCGGAAAGAACCAGAATGTCCGAAGCATAAAACATTAGGGGGGGAAATGTGCCGGCTTTGTGGCCTAATCTCAATAACCCAGTCAAAAATCCTTGTTGTTGCAGGATTTCAAGAAAGAGGGGAAAAAATGTTTAATGGCTGGGACACATTAAATACATGAATTAGAATTCTGATTACGGCCGCAGAGCTCACAATTCCAAACGAACAGAAAAAGAAGTTCACTGTGGCTCGGTACCTTCCCGTTGCTGATTACGGTGCCCTATGATAAAATATACAATATCGTGTACGCAGTACAGATCTTAGCGTAAGGCTGCTCAATGTTGATCCCACATACCCCAAGGTATTTCACTAGCAAAACATCAGAGAAACATGTAGCGCATCTGTGAGATGGCCCCAACACAAGGAATGTGTGGGACTTTACGAATTGTCTTATCTCCCCACTACGTAATTTTCTGGAAAACAGTAACTACACCGTGTATGTATGTTTACCTTAGAAGTGAATACATCTGCTGCCCTTTGGAAGCAGTGAACTGTTTGATGTCTGGATGCATGGATGGATGGATGGATGGATGGATGGATGGATGGATGGATGATGAATGGCTGGGTGGATGGATAAATACACATTCATGGTTGGTTCTATTGTTTGATCTGTTTTCAAATCATTCACAAATAGACCCTATCATAAAGCAGTGTTTGACATTCTATGCAGTGATTTTCTGAAGGCCCTGCCTGGCCATGGGCTTCTCGAGAGAGAGTATGATGGCGGTGGGGTCTAGTTGCAAAGGGATCCTTCCTCTACCTCCAGCCACCACACTGAAAAGTCCTCAATGACTTTTAGAATTTTTAGAACAAATTCTAACTATGTAACTTTATTCACATGTAACTTTGAGAGCATACCCACTGCATAAAATCACATAAATATACAAAAGATTTTGTATGTTACATATTTAATCAAACAGAATGCTGACTTAAAAGAGTTTGGATGGATTGGGGCGCCTGGGTGGCTCAGTCGGTTGAGCGTTCGACTTCGGCTCAGGTCATGATCTCACAGTTCATGGGTTTGAGCCCCATGTTGGGCTCTGGGCTGACAGCTCAGAGCTTGGAGCCTGCTTTGGATTCCGTGTCTCCCTCTCTCCCTCTGCCCCTCTCCGCTCATGCTCTGTCTCTCTCTCTGCCTCTCAAAAATTAAGAAACGTAATAAAAAAAAATTTTTTTTTAAGAGTTTGGATGAATCCTTGAATTCTGCCACTCTGGATTACAGCATTTAAATGGTCTTCAAACTATTTTATTCTTTTCTGAAAACAAAATGCACAGAGGTGGAGACTTCCGAGTCCTGCCTAGGGTAACGCACAGCGGCATATGCACTTCTCCGTGCAAAGTGTTCCTTAAACTCCCACACGCGCATGGCACGAGAACACTCCAGAAAACCCAAGTGTTTCACACCAGAATCATAATTATATTCATTTTTTTAAGAGGGCATCTTCATATATGTTCATTGAGTATGAACAGACTCGATTTACGAAAAGAAAAATAAGGAAGCCAAGTCCACGTTCATCAAGAAGCATCTTGCTTCTGACCCCTTCAGATAAAACTGTGAGGACGTGCCTGAATTTTGATTACGCAACGTTGTTACAAAGTAGACGGTGAAAAGGGATGAAAGTAATTTCCTGATAGACTCTTATCTAGGCAAGTAAGGTAGATGACACACAGCAGACTGACAAGGAGAAAACATGAATGTCACAGAAAACATCTGTCAAAAGTTGAAAAGTGCTCTGAGAAATTCACGGAATCTCTCGGTCTCAGGAACCCATGACACATACACTCTGCCCTTCCATACTGCAAATCACCTGGGAGGGGCAACTCATTCCCCGTGATTTCGAATGCTGTCATAAGTGAAGGCTACCTCAAGCTGCGTAAGGGAAAAGCGTGTGCCCGTGTCCTGGGCAATTGTTCAAGGTCTTGTCACCATCGTGAACTGAAAGAATTTACCAGATTCCGAATTGTGCAAAGTTCCCTTCTAGGCTCTGCAATAAGATAAGGAAACACAGGGGCGCCTGGGTGGCGCAGTCGGTTAAGCGTCCGACTTCAGCCAGGTCACGATCTCGCGGTCTGTGGGTTCGAGCCCCGCGTCGGGCTCTGGGCTGATGGCTCAGAGCCTGGAGCCTGTTTCAGATTCTGTGTCTCTCTCTTTCTCGGCCCCTCCCCCATTCATGCTCTGTCTCTCTCTGTCCCAGAACTAAATAAAAAACATTGAAAAAAAATTAAAAAAAAAAAAAGATAAGGAAACACAACTGGCCTATTACTCTATTGATCGATGCACACTCACTGCTGAATTAAAAGACATCACGTAAGAAAAAAAAAAAAAAACAACAAACTAAACCAAATCCGCTTCACCCTTACCACAGGGTAAGTAAATACCTAATCCAGCTGGGGTTACTGGGTGTCTGCCTCTTTCCGAGTCTTTCCAGTGACGAAGGCTCCATAATCTTTTTGATCTCGGCAGTCAGAACATGATTTCTTATTTCCAATGGGAAATTCTTTGGTATGTATACCCTTGTTTTGCCCTACATGAGCCTGAGCAAAAGTCACTGAGAAATATTATTCAGATGGGGGTCTGCAGCTGTGCAGAACAAAACCAGAAAAAAACAGCTCCTGTTCACTCAACAGGAAGGGGCTGTGGCGTTGCCACAGTGGCATCTCCTGGAGCTCAGAGGACGAGCTGCATGGCGACCTTGACCTTGCAGGGAAAGAGGACCCAGCACGGAGCCCTGAAAACCGCCCCGGGTCCCTCTGGGCTCCTTTGCACACCTGCCTGATTCTTGTGTGCAGACCGGATTTCTCTGGCTCTTGGGCCACACGGAAGCCAGAAGAGCTCCTCCATAGCATTTCCCCCACGTGAAAGACCACCCCAAACTAGGTCACAAGCTCCTGATTTTAACGTCGAATTCCAGGAGGGAGATACTAAGTATGTGTCAAGAGTCCATGCCAGTCTAACCTGTGGTGCCCAGGAGACAGCTGATGCCAAGTCTGGCTTAAGAGCCCACCTAGAGGGTGTGATGCTGGGCACGTAGGGGTGTCATGGCGAGCTGGGAAGACATTCCCCATGGTGTCAGCTCCCATCGTTCTCACCCAGCCATGTCACGGGCCTGTTTTACCTCTCCCTCCCCCAATACTTTATTCTTGCTAGTAGCAAGGATTTTCAAACCCCACTGACCCATTTCTCTTCTCCCCTGGGCTCTGTTCATTTTTTCCGTATCATTTTGAACACGGGCTTGTCGAAACCACACTAAGCGCTCTGACAGGGCACCGGCTAACGTAGCTGTAGGAGTGGGAATGCCTGTCAGTGTTTTCAGCTGGGTCAAGGTGAAGACCCAGGAGACGAGCACTGGGAGGCTCAGTTCTTGACGTAGGAAGGCATTCAGAAGTGCTCTGTGCGGGGTAACTCTGGAAGACGCCACAGACACGTAGACGCGTAGCAGCCATGTGTGCATACGTGTGACCTTTCATTAATACGTTTAACAAATGTTTACCGCAATAGGTGCCAGAGATGCTCTGCGATCGGGGGATAGAGTCACCCCTGTCCTGTGTGCAGCGAGCCATGCTGAGGACAGGGGACGCGGCCCAGAGCCCCGCCCTCACAGAGCTCCCCGTCTGTAAGTTTCAGCCCCACACCTGAACCTGCCATGACAACACACGAGAAGTGACAGCACCGTGCGGCCCCCTGGCAAGGACACCTCACCCGATCTAGATGGTCAGGGAGGCTCCCTGGAAGAAGTGGGTGGCACTCAGCCAGGGACCTGGCTGGGGAAGGTGACAGGCGTCAGGGCCCCTCCTGATGACACACACCGGACTGAAGAAGAAGGGACCAGAGTCAGTTTCTGCTCGCAGACCGACTTCATCCGTTGCGTTTCCTAGCGGCTACGCTCCAGGCAGGCTGAGTCACCTTCTAGAAACAGCGTGTGCGCGTTTCTGTGCGTATACGTGCCTCTGCATGGAAGGCACACCTCCCCTCCATCCAGCTCCTGCGGCTCATTCCCCCTCCAGCTTCTGAACTGCACTCACCCCTGCGGGGAAGGGCTCTCCGTGCACCCCCGAGCCAGTCTTCACGGTACGTCGGCCTGGCCTCGGGCTTCCCTCTCCCTCGACTCTGGGAGATCTGGGGGCGAGGACTGTGTCACTCACCCCTAGATCCTGGCACACACCAAGTGCTCAGAAAGTCTGCAGGATGAATCCACAAAAATAAAGGATTGTGTACAGGTGCCAGGCAAAGGGCCGGAAGCCACATATGCATTCCTGCACCTACCCCTCAGGACAACCCTCGGGGAGGAGTGGCAGTCTCCCCCATTTTAGAGGCAAGAAAACGGAGGCTCACGGAGGTGACTGACAGTGCTTGCTCCTACAGAGGGATGAAGCTTCCGGGGATCCATTTCGTCTGCGTCTCCTGCCAACGGGAGACCCTGAGGCTGCCCCCACCCTCACTCAGGGGCTACGCCACGAATGAGCAGCCTTAGCAACACCCAGTAAAACGCTGAACAGGGCACAATGGCTCAACCACATGTGTATTAATTTTTTAAGGCAACTGACCTCAATTTTTCCAGCTGCTCAGGGAAAGGACAAATGTTTAGTTACCCCTGGTGTTTTAGATTCGGCACCTTGTAAACAGAACCAGGATCCACTTCGGAAGAACAGGGAGAGATCTCCTTGCCCAGATCTCTTTTAAAACCCGGAGAACTCTGCTCCCTTGGAGGGGAGACTTCACAACCAGACGCAAAAGGGGCATAACCCCCGTCCCTGATCTGAGCCTACTGTGGGGGGGGGGGGGGGGGAGGGCGCTCTGCTTCCCTAGGAGACCACAGTTCTGCATCGTGATTCTTGCGAATCTCAGGAAACCATTTACCAAACTGCAAACATGTATTCACATTCAGGAATAAGACGGGCTGTCTGAGACATCAGGCAATGTGATTTGCGCTCTCTGCTCACTCCAGCGCGCCCCTGCCACCTCCAACTTCTTTTTTTTCCCCTTCAAAATCTTTTCAATCTAGGATTTCATGCGCCCAGCTCCATTCTAGAATAAACGTTTACAACCAAATTATAAATCTCTCACAAGTGGGTCATTTTTGAATTGCTGACCTGACCTTTCCTATTTCGGGAGGCCCGAACAGAAGGTGCTCCCCATGAATTCAATTATACTATGAGCCGCCGTTCAAGTTATCACTGGCAACGACGTCAGCGACCTGGATGCACAGTCCAGGCGGAAATGGCACAGAGAGTAGAAAAGATGGCCTTTCTCCGCCCACCACTCCCCCTTCCTTCACACGAACCCTCTCCGACATTTTTAACCTGGAGGATCCCTTAACACGAGACTGCCTTCTTATCAGGAGTTATTCAGGGTCCTCTTTCTCAGCGTGAACTATAAAACCTTCACCCATAGTTTTCCTCAGTCATCCTCAGGCTCCTGGCGGAACCTCAACTCGCCAACTGCAGGCCGGAGTGGGCTGGACACGGGAGGGTCACCTGGGACTAGCCCACCCTCTGCCCTACAAACGACCGAAAACGAAACCCATCGGCATTGTTTCCAAAACCACCTCATTTTTATCTGAACATCCCAGCACCATGTAATATTAACGAATCTACTCAAGAGACGGCTGTGCCTCATTTTAAGCAATAAACGTGGCCATCCCCGCCCCCAGACCTGCACCCAAAAGCTACTCCTAAGAAGTTTCTTTACTAGGAAAATGTTCAAGAGTTCACTGTTTGAAACCACCCATTAAGGGGGCGCCTGGGTGGCTCCGTTGGTTAAGCGTCCAACTTCAGCTCCGGTCATGATCTCACGTTCCGAGAGTTTGAGCCCCGCGTCGGGCTCTGTGCTGACAGCTCGGAGCCTGGAGTCCGCTTCGGATTCTCTGTCTCCTTCTCTCTCTGCACCTCCCCCACTTGCACTTTGTCTCTCTCTCTCTCTCTCTCTCTCTCACACAAATGAATATTTTAAAAAATTAATAATTAAACAAAAAAAGAAAGCACCCATTAGCAAAACCTAAAGTACAACATCCCTGTGCACTGTAAACAGTGCACCCATCTCCTAACAGCAGGTGTCTGTCGCCCTGTGCTCCCTGACAAAGGTCCGTCTGGGTACATCTGTGCAGTGAGCCTCCTTTCTCGTCACTAATCTCTGTGCTCCGGAATTTCGTAAATGCTCCCAAGAAGTTTGCTAAATGAGTGAATGTAAATAAGGAGTAAACGAAAGTAAGCATTGAGGATGCTTCTTCACCCAGGATCTCCAAAGGTTGTTACTTCAATCATCTCTGTGCCAAAATGCCACTGGTCCCCACTGCCTCAGACGCCTAGGCCTGACTACCCCTCTGCTGATGGCTTCTTCCCGATTTTTGTCCCCTGCCCCGCCAAAGTAGTGTCTACACCAGAGAGATGAGAAAGCCAGGGGGCAACCCAGGACGTTCCACTTGGTCATTTCTCTCCTGCTGTGACACAAGGTGGGAGGGGAAAGGAAGTCATTGAAAGCAATTATGCTCCTTGTGCTGAATTCGAAAGCACTTTCTAGAAGGTATCAATTTATGGTGAATGGGACAGAATCACATCAGCTGAGAAAGCAACAGGCTCTTTCAGAAGGATAGAAGTTTATTCTATCCCAAGAGGTGGTCCAGGAGGAAGGAAGACAGGAGGTCAGGAATTCAGAGGGCAGGCCTTTCAGGGTCAACAGTAGAGCTCCCTTGGAGGACACATTTCTCATTACATTATAATGGCTTCCTATCCAAAGGCACACACCCAGGGGACCTCTGGCATCGTCTGGAAACATTTCTGGCTGTCACGATGCAGGGGATGGTGGGGGAGTGCCAGAGGCCAAGGATGCTGCTAGGCACCCCACGATGGACAGGACAGCCCCCCCCCCCAATAAAGAATTACTCGGTACAAAATGTTGATGGTGCTGAGGTTGAGGAACCCTGGGCTACACCAAAGCCTGCCATCAGCAATTCCGGTCTAGTCTATGGTTTGGAAAGCCAAGGACGCAGTTAGGGTGGCAGCACAGGGCAGGAGTGAGGCAATTCCAAACAGACAGGAAGGCAGCATAAAGAATTCGAGGCCCTGAATCACTACAGAGATACATTCGAAGGTTCTCTCCTGGAGGTCAGCATCTCAGGCCGTATTTACTCACTCACTCACTCACTCACTCACCAAACTTTTACTGAGCAACTTCTGTGAACCACCCGCTCTCTGGGCTCTGGATACACTCACAGCCAAGAACCCGAGGAATCACCACAAACACTGCCCAGCGGTTTGGTTCAGAAACATGGAATGTGGAATGTGCTCGGAGGACTT
Source organism: Puma concolor (assembly GCF_028749965.1). Lineage (NCBI taxonomy): Eukaryota > Metazoa > Chordata > Mammalia > Carnivora > Felidae > Puma > Puma concolor. The sequence goes on from NC_141677.1 coordinate 14,677,880, forward strand.
TAGCCACTGAGAAGAGGCACATGACCCATCCTGGCTGCTGGTTTCTTATTTAATTCTCAGCTGACTGTTCCACACACACCATCCCTCTCAGACCCAGGGGCCTTGGGGAGTTTTAAAAAACAATTCCTTATAAAAAGTCCCTCATCTGCCATGAAACGTGTTCATCTCACTGACTGGACAGAAAATACGAGAGGCACCTAGGTGGCTCAGTTGGTTAAGCGACCGAATTCAGCTCAGGTCATGATCTCACGGTTCGTGAGTTCGAGCCCCACGTCGGGCTCTGTGCTGACAGCTCGGAGCCTGAAGCCTGCTTCAGATTCTGTGTCTCCCTCTCTCTCTGCCCCTTCCCTGCTCGCATTCTCTCTCAAAAATATATAAACGTTAAAAAAAATTTTCTTTTATAAAGAAAATGCCGAGCAAGGGTCGTTTCTACACTATTTACAATCACCTCACTTATCTTAGCCACCCAAAACAAAGACTAAAAGTGGAGAAGGTAGGAACGAATACCTGGTCATGCCAATCACGTCTGCTGCTACAAAGCTGGCCGGCTAACTCGTTAGTCCCTCTCAAACAGTCAGAAACTCTCAGCGCAGACACAGATGAGCCACCTTGAAAGATGGCAGAGAGGCAGCACAGCAATGCCAAGGTGCCCAGGATAAGGCTCACCGCAGCCCACAGCTTGCTCTGCACACCGTGAGCATAACATGTATTTTGTGATCATCATGTCTCCCAGTGTGCTGAGAGTGATTATTAACCAAGAAACTGAAGAAATGATCCCAACCTACAGATAAGCCTCTTCATTTTTCTTTCTGCTCAGGATAGAAATAACACACAGCCCAAGGGCTCCCCTAAAACATCTCTGACTATATTAATAAAACATGAGCTTCTCTAAATTTAAACCTAAAATCTAATTAATTCGTCAAAATGTCAGTTGTCACCTAAAGCCTTTTAGGAGAAAGGGACTACCCTGGAATAAAGAGGAAGCTCCACGGCAATAAAAAGAGTTGAGTGAGCCGAGTGTAGTCACTCATGGTGATCGCTGTCGCCTTGTTTGTTAATATTACGCCTTCCACAAAGCCTCACGGAGAGGGGATTTAAGAATCCATTCATTCTCCATACGGCCTGTCCCCTGTCTTAATTATAAAGCGTGTCCGTACGAAACACAGTCATCACTGCTGTGGCTCCCTGTCTGTCCCCGAAGTCAGGAACCCCGGTGAAAACGTCTACAAAGCACATGGGGCCAGTCACAAATAAAATGACAATGATAAATCTGTGGACGACTTTAGGGGCTAGATGACCCCACGAAGGTTGTTAAATGGCACCACCGTCTTTCTTTATCAAAAAAGCAGAGAACAGAAGAAACAGGAAGTTCCTGATAGGAATTTAGCGAGCAGAAAGAGGAGCTGAGCCTCCTAGTTCTATCATGGTTTCCAAAGGTTTGCAATCTTGTAGCACTGTTTCATCCTATGCCCAGGATTCTCCTGCTGAAAAGAGAACTTGGTCCCTTGTCTTCCTTCTGTGATCCAAAGACAATCTATCAGCTACAATTGTAGCAGCAGAAGCAGGAGACCGCAGGAAACACAGATAACCTTTTAAAGGTTTATGCAGTGTTAAAAGCAATCACCACAGTCCTTTACAAACAAGTAAGGGCATGAAAACAAAACATGAAAATCCTAGGTTTCTGCCTGCAAATAACTTAAAAGTAACCAGCTTATTGCTAGCACACTGCTGACGTTCGGCTTGAGAGTCAAGGGTTTTAGGAGAAAACGAGCCGTATTTTTAGCGCTGAACATGATTAATTTACAGAAGCCTGATTTTTTTTTCCTAAGGACCAATAAAGTATGTTCCAATTTCAAGCAATGAAGGGGAAAAACATATCTCACAATCATTAGGCTGTTAGCCTTTACTACAAACGGAATGAAGCAAACTCCTTTCTTGACTGAAGTGGTAAAGGGCAATGTTTCTGCCCGAGGACAGTGATGGAACCGCCTGATCACGGTTCTCAGAGGCATCTGGAGTGGCTTCCAGCCAACTTCTCCCTCCCAGGTGGAAGCCATGCCCACCAAATCGGCCCCGCTCCGCAGCTACTATCCATACAACCGATCCCAGCGTTGCCAAAGGTATCAGCTGGGGCCCACTGGCCAAGAAAACTTTCAGCTGCTGCACCTGGCACCAACCACTGATCTCTCGGGGACCAAATGCCATCATCTAGAATGATCCAGACAGAACCCCTGCACCGAGGACGGGTAAAGACCTGAGGCAAAGGGAGCGCAGGGGTCTGAAATGAAGGCCCAAGAATCGTCCTCCAGCATCAGGGCCCAGGAGACAAAGGGAAGAGTGAAAACCCAGGCCCATTAAGTCTGCAGTCTCCGAACCAGCTGAGCCCGGCTGGGCGCGGGTACCACTTTGGGATCCGCAGGAGAGCCACACAAGTGCAGGGCACACTGAGTTTCCCATCTGCCTCCCTAATGCGACGCCTCCAGAGCAAGGGGATGCGAAGGGAGAAGCCGTGTGGGAAGGGGAGGGGGCGTAAGAGAACGATCAGAATTTCCCAAAGGTCCCGGAGAACTCCGTCTCCAGGTCTCTCCAAAAAGTTGCAAAGCCCGGTCTGTATCTCCGGGCAGGGCGGCGGAGGGGGGGGTGGGGGGCGGCAGGACGCGTCGCCTCGTGTGCTCCCCAGCCGCCGCGAGGAGGGCAGGGGGCACGGACCGGCGGACGAGGGAGTCTTACTTTTGTAGCTCGCCGCCCAGGGCTGGTAGCCGTAGTAGCCGGTGATGCGCAGGATCCGCTCCTCGATGGACGTGAGCCCCACGGGCCCGCTGGTGAGGTCCTCCACGGAGCGCGACCATTTCAGATCCTCCTTGATAGCCTCGTCCACCACCAGGTACTTGAGCTGCCGGAGCTGGGGGCTGATGTCGGACAGTCTCCGGGGGCTGACGTCCGGTGACCTCCTCATGCCACTGCGGCCGCGCGCGGGCAGGTGGGCGAGGGAGGAGATGGGGAGAGAAGGGGAGGGGGGATGCCGGTGAGGAGCCGATCCGAGGGCGAGCAAGGGCGCCGCAGGGGCAGGTGCCGCCGCAGGGCCGCCGCTCGTGCCCCGCCCGCCTCGCACCCCGGCAACCCCGGCGGCCTCGGCGTCGGGTCCCGTCTCCCGCGCCGGCCCCGGGCGCCCCGGGGCGGCGCAGATCGGGGCGAGCGGTGAGGGAGAGGACGCCCGAAACTTCCCGAGCAGCCTCGCCGCGCGCCGCCCCTCCCCGAGCCCCAGGCTGCAAAGGGCCGCCCGCCCCGCCCGCCCCCAAGCCCGGGCGCTACTCACACGGCGATGCTCTTGCCCCTGGGTGCGCCGCCGGGAAACTCTCGGATCCCCATGGGCACCGGCAGCGTGGGGCCGGGCGCGCCCAGACTTGAGGCGGAGGGGCCGCGGCCCCGGGGAGGTGGGCGCGCTGCCCGCCGAGGGTCCGCGCGGCGCCCGCCGCCCCGCGCCGCCCGTGCGCGCCCGCGCCCGCCGTCCCCGAGCGCCTCCGCGGCGTGTGCGGCGCGACACGGGCGCGGCGGCTCACCCGGCTCGGGCCGGTCCGCGGCGCTCGCTGCAGGCGGCCGGCGGCCGCGGCGGGCCCGGGCCCCCTCCGCCTGTCGCCGTCGCCCCGGGACACGGCGGGCGCGGGAGGCGCGGACCCCGAGCGAGCGCCGGGAGCTTGCGTGCGCTCTCGAGGCACCCGGGCGGCGGGATGCGCCCGGCCCGGGAGCGGCGCGGCCAGGCGGGGGCGCTGCTGCGCCCCCTTCCCGCCCGCCGGGGTGTGCGCGGGGTTCCGGAGCCGATCCCGGCCTCCGCGCTCCGCCCGGCAGCCTCGGGCTGGGGCGCGCTCGTCCTCCCCTCTCCCTCCCCTCTCCCGTGACTTGTGGGCTCGCCCCCGCTCCCCCTTCCCTGCCCCGGTTCGCGCCCGCCAACCGCTCCCGGTCTCCTTTCCCTCGTCCTAAAACACCAGGCAAACTACTTGGAAAGACAAGAGACCCGGCCCCGTCTGCACAAAGACCACGCTGGGGATGCCAAAGAAATAAATAGCATTTCCCAAGCGAGGCCGAGGCGCAGGTGAGATGACTTACGACGCTGCGGGGCTAGTTCAGGCCGGCCTGGCCCTCAGAGAGCTTGTGTTCTCCTCGGTGACGGTGACGCAATTACTAAACCCCTGCTCTCTCCACGGATTTTTCCATGTTCCTTCGTCTCTGTCCGTTTTTCTGTCGGCCGGTCATTCTCTTCCGAACACATCACTTTCCATAATGTCAGTTTTCTGTTTTACATATATATGTGTGTGTGTGTGTGTGTGTGTGTGTGTGTATACATGTGTATATATATATATATATATACACATATATATATATACATATGTATATATACACATATATATATAAAACATAGGTTCATCGGGGCAAAGTGAGAAAATACAGAAATGTGTAAAGAAAATTCTCATTATCCAGCCAACCAGGTCCCCCCATGTCAAATACATTCGCACAAAATCAGAATCAGATTATATACACTACTTATTGTACCGTGTTTTATATTAAAATTACATTGTGTCTCAGCAAACTAGGAGGAGAGGGGGAACTTGCTTAAATTAATAAAGGACATCTACAAATACCTACAGCTAACATGGTACTTCATGGAAAGAAACTAGAAGCTTCCTCGCTAAGATCAGGAGCAAGGCAAGGATGTCTGTCTCTTCGCACTCCTTTTCGATATCTACTGCAAATCCTAGCTCATGCAATTTGATAAGAAAAGGACATTAAAACGTGTATCTATTGGGAAGGAGGAAATAAAATTGTCTTTGTTCACAGGTGACATGATCATCTATATAGAAAACTTCAAAAGTCGACCAAAAATTAAACTGAAACAAATATTGGTTATAGCAAGGTTGAATGATACAAGATTAATGTACAAAAGTCAATCAACTTCCTATATATCAATAAGGAACAAATGGAATTTGATAGTTATAATACCACCTACATTGGCACACGGAATAAAGAAGTGCTTTTTCATGAGGAAGGTTACAAAGCTCTGATGAAAGAAATCAAAGAAGGCCTAAATAAAAGATAGCCCGTGTCCATCACTGGGAATACTCAATGTTATGTCGGTTCTTTCCAACTTGATGTACAGATTCTAAGTAACCCCAATCAGTCTCTCAGTAAGTTATGTTGTGGCTGTTAGCAAAATGATTCTAAACTTTATATGGAGAGGCAAAAGACCCAGACTAGCCAACAAAATACTGGAGAAGAACAAAGTTGGAGGGCTGAGGCAAAGGGATAAGTAGAACAACATACAGAGCTCAGAAACACTCACTTTGCCAAGTGATCTTTGAGGAAAAGGCCACGTCAATTTCATGGAGCAAGGTCAGTGTTCTCAAAGGATGCGGGGACAACTGGACATCCACATGAAAAACAATGATCATAAGCCTAAATATAAATTGGAAAATCATAAAATTCTTAGAAGACAACATCAGAGAAGATCCAGACAGCCTTGGGTTTGGTGATGACTTTTTAAATACAAAATCAAAGGCATTATCCATGAAAAAAAAATGTTAATAATTTAGACCTCATTAAAATTAAAAACTGCTCTCCAAAAGACACTGTCGAGAGAATGAGATGACAAGTCACAGACAGGCAGAAAATATGTGCAAAATACATATCATATGAAGGGTTATTATCCCAAATAAGAACACTTAAAAGTCAACAATAAGAAAATGAACAACCTAGGGGCGCCTGGGTGGCTCAGTCTGTTGGGCGTCCAGCTTCAGCTCAGGTCATGATCTCACAGCTCATGGATTTGATCCCCGCGTCAGGCTGCTGTGCTGACAGCTCAGAGCCTGGAGCCTCCTTCAGATTCTGTGTCTCCCTCTCTCTCTCTCTGCCCCTGCCCCCCCCAAAAAATGAAAATAAAAACATTTTTAAAAAATCAAAACAAAAAAGAAAGAAAATGAACGACCCAATTTGAAAATTGGCAAAATATCTGAACAGACATGTCACCAGAGATGATACACAGATGGCCAACAAGCTTATGAAATGATGCTCAACATCCATATGTCATTGCAGAATTACAGTTTAAAACAATGAGTGAGGGGCGCCTGGGTGGCTCAGTCAGTAAGCGTCTGACTCTTCATTTTTGGCTCAGGTCATGATCCCAGCGTTGTGGGATCAAGCCCTGTGTTGGGCTCTGTGCTGTGCATGGAAGCCTGCTTGGGATTCTCCCTCCCTCTCTCTCTCTCTCTCTCTCTCTCTCTCTCTCCCTCCCTCTGCCCCTCTCCCTAGCTCACTCTCTTTCAAAAAAAAAAAAAGAGTGAGATAATACTGCATACCTACGACAGTGGACACAGTCCAAAACTCTGACACCCCCAAATGCTGATAAGTATGTGGAACAGTAGGAACTCTCATTCACTGATGGCAGAAATGCAAAATGGCACAGCCATTTTGGAAGACAGTTTTGCAGTTTCTTATGAAACCAAATATACTCCCACCAAAAGATCCAGCAATCACACACTGGTGTATTTCTAAATTAGACTGAAAATATATGTCCACACAAAACCTGCACACAAATATTTACAGCATATTTATTAATAATTGCCAAAGCACGGAAACAACCAAGAAGACCTCCAGTAGGCAAACACTGTGATACATCGGTACAATGGTGGATTATTCGGTGATAAAAATTAATGAACTATCAAGTCATGAGAGGACACGGAGGAACCTTAAATGTATATTGTCAAGTGAAAGAAACTTCTCTGAAAGGTGATATTCTGTATGATTCCAACCATACGACGCTGTAGAAGAGGCAAAGCTATGGAGACACTAAAACGATCAGTGGTTACCAGAGGTTCCTGGTGTGGAGAGTGGTAGTGGGAGGGAGAGGAAGAGGAATGAATGGGTGAGCACAGGAGATTTTTTATGTCAGTGAAACTATTCTGTATGATACTACAATGGCGGATGAGTATCGTTATACGTTTGTCAAAATCCATAGGTTGGATCCATAGGTCCATAGGTCCATAGGTTGGATCCATAGGTCCACAAGAGTGAACCCTAATATAAATTATAGACTTTGGCAAAAAATGATGTGTCAGTGTTGGTTCATTGGTTGAAAGAAGCATACTACAATCATGCAGGATGTTGATGTTGGTGGGGAGGCTATATGTATACGTGGGGGTTGGAGGTAGTTGAAAATTCTCCGTACTTTCACCTCAATTTTGTTGTGAACCTAAAATGGCCCTAAAAGATAGTCTATTTATTTAAAAAACTTATGCAGCTTTCCAGGGTCACAATATTCCCCTAAAATATTACTTTTAATATATATATATTATTCTTATGGCTGTTATCATAAAAACAACAAAGCCATTATAAATAAAAATACCAGGAAATACTTAGGTATATAAATAAAAATTAATATCCTCCATAATTGTACATAATTTTTAACCTTTCTTTTGTGAGAGCCTCAGGAACATGTTTCCTCTCTCTCCCTCTCTCTCTCTCTCCCTCTCTCTCTCCCTCCCTCTCTCTCTCCCTCCCTCCTTCTTTCTCTCCCTCCCTCCCTCTCTCTCCCCGCCCCCCCACCGTATGAGTATGTGTGTAAGTTCTCTTCTTAATCCCTTCCGAGACTGTAGGACAAGTCTTTATTTCTTACATCTGAAATATCTCATCTTCAGCAAGACTTGGACTGCCATGAAAAACACTTCACCTGGTGTTTCTAGAGCATCCTCAGAGGACCGCCTGAAGTCAAAGCCACTCAAGATCGTTGTTTACAAATGCTGAACTCAGAGTCACTTCTCAGTGTGGGCATGGGAACCCTCCACCTCACTGACTTCCCCAGGGGGACGCCGTTGGCACGCTGTTTGAGAGAACAGTGTAAACAATGACTGAAGTTTCGTGAACTCAGAATCCCCCACCTTGCTTTTACAGACACATTGAAGGTCTAGGCATAGTTAGAAGACGACAGAGGCCACTCCCCCCTTTAATTATCACATTCTGGCGGCTGTATTCTAGGCAAGGTCTTTAACATTTTTGAGCCTCCGTTCCCATTATCTGTATGAAAGAGATGACCCTGGTGAGCTTGTGGTGAAGACAGAAAATGAGTTAATACGTGTCAAGTACCTAGCACGTGACCAGGGCCAGGACTTCAGAGACATGAGCTTTATTATTAGCAATGGGGCTCCAGGTTGAACCATTTTCTTTGAGAGCCACATCAAACTGCTGACTCATATCCAGGTTCATGTTGCCTAAAATCTCTACGTCATGTTACATACACAGTTGCTAAGCTCCACACTGTACCCCTCCCCGCCCCCACTCCTTTTAAATAAATAGCATGGGGTTTGAAATCAGATAAAAGGACTTAAATACTGGCTTCTCCACTCACCAGATAGCCTTGCAAAATGTATTTCACGTCTCTAAACCTCATTTTCTCACACCACCCTCAAATAGTTATTATAAAGGTTAAATACGGGCGCCTGGGTGGCCCCGTCGGTTAAGCATCCAACTTCAGCTCAGGTCATGATCTCGCAGTTCACGAGTTCAAGCCCCATATCGGGCTCTGTGCTGACAGCTCAGAGCCTGGAGCCTGCTTCGGATCCTGTGTCTCCCTCTCTCTCTCTCTGCCCCTCCCTCATTCGCTTTCTGTCTCTCTCTCTCTCTCTTTCTCAAAAATAAAAACATTTAAAAAAAATTTTTTTAAGTTAACTAAGGTCAAGTGTGTTAAGAATTTAGCACAGGCTTTAGTGCTCAATAAATGTTAGCAGGGACAATTATTTGTCACTTCTATGACATTTACATCTGTCAGATGTAGTCAGGGCCATAACATCTTGGGATGTTTGGGATAGTGACTCTGTCAGCCATTGCAATCCCTGCCCCCACCTCACCGAGTACTATGGGGCACCTCTCACCTCCACAGGCAGCCTCTTTAAATCCTGTTCTGATGTCCGTAACTGATATTAAATACTTCAGCGGGGGTGGTGTGATACTGCATGTAGAGTCCCTTGGAGATGTTAGTACCAGCAACCTACTCTTCCAATCAGGTGTGGCTAGCCAGCATCATACAATAAAGACCACATGCAGAAATAACCAACACAGGCTCTCCTACCGCCCACACATCAATCAACGCCTGAAGCTCTGCTTTGGGGCACGGTAAGTATCAGAAGTGGGTTACGACTGATGAAATCACTTGCTTGTTCGATGGCCTGACGAGTGAGGGTTAGGAATGGGCTCCGATAGGGGAATTATAGCAATTCAGGACATCTGGATCAGATCCACTGTTTCAGAGATCCTCTCCACCTTTGCATAACAGGTGACACAGGATTCGTAACCTTGTTGGAGGAGGTCATTGAGAAGATGTGACTGCCAGCAGACCAGTGAGCCGGACCCAGGCTCCTCCCCCTGAATATACGTTCTACTCACTGTTCCCACACAGTAGGAGCTGTTTCAAGGATGCAGTCTTGAGACAGTCGGGTGTTGAGACCATCTGGATAGTGTGCATTACTGAACCCAGTTAAGGCCTCTATATAAACTTTTAAGATTCTGATGGGTAGGTGAAAAAATGTCCTCATCTGGAGGCCACCCAAGACAGGCCCCAATCCGGAGTAATCTGCGTCTTTCTTCAGTCTCTCCTTGCCCTCTGTGTATTGGGATCAGTTTCAGATTTCACCCAGGGAACTCCCAGGGCTGTGAACCAATAAACGTTTATCCTTAGAGATGGTATCCAAAGTTGCCATCCTTTTTCCAGCCAGCGTGTATGTGTAAGGATTTATAGTTGCCTGAGGCAACTAACTATAAGGGTAATGGAATCCTGCTCTAGAATATAGTCCCTGTGCTTGGAGCGATTGTCAGGTGTGGTCAGAGCACCTAAAAAAACAGAATGCTAAAACTTTGTCTAACTTAGAGAACAGCCTATATAAACTTTTTTGTTTTCTGAACACATGCTGACAAAAGTTGTTGGGTTAATAGTTATGTGCATGGATGGTGTAATGTGATATAAAATGTTTCTATCGTAATCTGATGGCTAGGTCATGGGTAACTGCTTTCCCATATACTGATGTAAAAAATTCATTTGTGAACTCCATCCATCCAAAGAGCCCAAGGCCTGTGCATGAACTCACTGGCTTAAGTCGGTCTGCAAAACATCATCTACAAAGCGGTGTATAAAGGAATTTGGGCTACTCTAAGCATAAAAGTGAGATCCTGATACAAGTTCTGTTCGGAATATTCGAGAACATCCAGCATCACAAAAAGCAATAGTGGAAATATTTCCAAAAAAAATCTCTATACTGGTTGCTCTAAAAATGTAAATTTTTCAGAATCACTTCAGGTGCTAATGGATTAAAGACTTAACTGTAAGACTTAAAACCATAAAACTCTTGGGGCGCCTGGGTGGCTCAGTCAGTTGGGCATCCGACTTTGGCTCAGGTCATGCTCTCGCAGTTTGTGACTTCAAGCCCTGTGTGGGGCTCTGTGCTGACAGCTCAGAGCCTGGAGCTTGCTTCGGATTCTGTGTCTCCCCCTCTCTCTGCCCCTCCTCTGCTCATGCTCTGACTCAGTCTCTCAATAATAAATAAATGTTTAAAAATGTTTAAAAAAACCCATAAAACTCTTAGGAGAAAACACAGAGTTAAAGCATCTTGTCATGGGTCTTGGCAATGAGTTTTTGGATATAACATTTAAAGCACAAGCAACAAAATTTTTTTTAAAAGTGGGATTACATCAAAGCAAAAAGCCTCTGCCCAGCAAAATAAATAATCAACAAAGTAAAAAGGCAACCTATGGAATGGAAGAAGACATTTGCAAATCATGTATCTGATAAGGGGTTCAAATCCAAAATATATGAAGAATGCATACAACTCAATAGCAACAACACAAAGAATCCACCTAAAAATGGACAAAGAACCAGAAGAGAGACATTTTTCCAAAGAAGATAGTCAAATGGATAACACACAGATGAAAAGACCCTCAACATCACTACTCATCAGGGAAATGTAAACCACAACCACACTTGTATCACCTCACGCTTGTCACAAAGACTATCATGAAAAAGACAAGAGATAACAAGTGCTGGGAGGGGGTGGTACACAGGTGTTTTGTGCATTGTTGGTAGGAACACAAATTGGGGTGGCCATTTTCATTTTTTTTTCAACGTTTTTTTATTTATTTTTGGGACAGAGAGAGACAGAGCATGAATGGGCAAGGGGCAGAGAGAGAGGGAGACACAGAATCGGAAACAGGCTCCGGGCTCCGAGCCATCAGCCCAGAGCCTGACGCGGGGCTCGAACTCCCGGACCGCGAGATCGTGACCTGGCTGAAGTCGGACGCTTAACCGACTGCGCCACCCAGGCGCCCCAAGGTGGCCATTTTCAAAATCAGTACAGAGGTTCCTCAAAAAAAATTTTTTTTAAATAGAACTCCCATATGATCCAGAAATTTCACTTCTGTGTATGTATCTGAAGGAAACAAAATCACCATGTCAAAGGAATATCTTCACCATGTTCATTGTAGCATTATTTACAATGTCCAAGGCACAGAAACTGCCTAAGTGTCCATCAACAGATGAATGAATGAATAAAATGTCAAACACACACACACACACACACACACACACACACACACACACACACACACACTGGAATATTATTCAGCCATAAAAAATAGGAAATCCTGCCATTTACAGCAACATGGATGAGCCTTGAGGACATTATGCTAAGTGAAATAAATCAGAGAAAAACAAATGTGTATCATCTCACAGGTAAAATCTGAAATAACCGAACTCCTAGAGAAAGAGATCGTATCTTTGGTTGCCAGAAGTGGGAAGTGGATGAGAGGGGGTTGTGGGAATGGGGTGAAGGTGGTCAAAAGTTACAAACTTTCAGTTATTAATGTACAGGGGATATAATATACAGCATGGTGACTACAGTTAACAATGTTGTATGGAATATTTGAAAATTGCTAAGACAGTAAATCCTAAAAGTTGTCACCACAAGGAGATACTTTTGTATTTCTATGAGGTTATGGATGATCTGAATCTGTTATGGTAACCATTTTGCAATATATACATGTGTCAAGTCATTATGCTGTGCACCTTATACAGTGTTTCGTCAATTCTATCTCAATGAAATGAGAAGAGAAAATAAAATAAATTTCAGACTCTCATATTTTATTCATAGGGAGGTGTTTTCTTTCCAGTGAGCCTGGTAATCTGCATTTTAATGAGCACCCTTGATAAGGCTGATGCAAATGATCAGTGAACTATACTCCTTGAAGACAAGTCTCCCTCAAAACCATGTGGACACATTTAACAAATACAAATTTCCAGGCTTCTCTCCAGATTCTTCAGTAAGAAACTTGTAGGTATGGACTGCACATAAACATTTTTAAACATCTTCTCTAGTGATTCTTTAACATATTAGTCATAGTTATTTTGAAGTCCTTGTTGATTAGCTCCAATATTGAAGTCATCTATGAATATGTGTCGACTGCCTGTTTTTTCTCTTGATCGTCAATCATATTTTCTTGCTTATGCACATGTCTGGTAATTTTTACTGTATTCCAGACATTGTTATTTGAAACATTATAGAGCCTCCAGATGACCATATCTCCTACCAGAGAAGGGCTTCCTTCTTCTCTTAAGCAGTGAGAATGAGAAATCGATCACATAATCCAATCAGAAATTTAACTAATTTGGGATTAGGTTGCACTATTAGTAAGACTCCACAAATGCTTTGCCCTTTTCCTTAGGCATAGTCTTCCCAGGCTTTTTACTGAAAGCTTGGCAGGCATTAATCTCCTGAGTTCTAAAAGACTGTAGGGAATCCACCTCTTCCCTTTATAGATCCAACCGAAGTCTACAGCTTCCCACCCACACAGTTTTTAAAAGTTCTAAATACCTTAAGGGAGAAATTGTTGGTGTTCTTTAAGCAAGACCCTTCTTCGAGTGGATCTTTGTTGCTTGATCCCCAAGAGACTATGCTAAAGCTCTTTCTTCCTTTAGAAGCTTTTGACTTAGCTCCCCAGCCTCCCATGCAAACTCAGACCTCAGCAAACATTTCATGTGGAAACTTGGGTTCTTCAAGTTTCCAATTTGTCCTCCAGCTCTGTTCCATCACTGAAAGCTTTGTTGATTTCACTGATCTTTGGCAGAGGCCCTCTTCCAAGGCCATTTTCAATCTTCAGCTTGTACCCAGAATTGGCAAATACTCGTAGGGCAAAAAACAGTTGGCGGCCATCAGCTTACCTTAGAACAGTTTTGCTTGTCTGGAATATAAATTCACCTAATCATTGTTCCTTCTGTAGCTTTCTGATACCTTTACAAATATTCTTTACCTGGATTTTCAAGTTGTTGCAATGAAAATGTTGATCTGCCAAGACCTGCTACATCCTACCTAAATGTTGATGTCTTCCTGATACATATTTTTATAGATGTCTGTTTATTTTCCTTTTTTAAAGCAGTCATGTCCTCATATCAAAGCTAACAGATTTATCAAGCTACCTTTTGATACATTAACATCCATTTCTTTTCATCTGGCTTCCCTTGGTTCCTGGGTTAATGTGAAGGAAAGGGGTCAGGGATGGAAATGATCATTCACTGACTTCATTTTGCTTACTTGGTATTTTATTCATTTTTTAATGATTTCAATTCAGAGACTACAGTTAAGAACAGCAGCAGTCAGTGTATTTATATGCTGTTAGAAGCCGCTCTACTCACTGCCTAAATGAGATTGCATATTTTTCATTTTCTGCTCATAATAAAACTTCAGTGAGTAAGTTCATCAGAATCAGTACTGTGCTGCAGGCCAAGCTAATCAACTGCTGCTTCCTAATAAGAAATATTTTCTGCATATATGTTTCTGTAGCATTTCAAGATATCATAAGATGAACTTTAAACTGTTAACTATTACTTTATTAAAAACATTATTCTTTGATGCAAAAATTATGTATTTTTACCAAAGCAAAGAATCCTAAAATATAGGGTATTAAGAGCTCCGTCTCTTTTACAAATATTTATTAGCAGCTAGTAAAACAAATAAGACAGACATTCTCTGCTCTTAATGAACCCACGGTATAATAAACAAACAGGCAAATAGGCAAATACTTGCAAAATGGTGTGATAGGGGCCATGACTGATGTATACCAATGATTCCATGCAAGCATGCAGGGAGGATTTCTGAACCACTACTGGGGGAAGAGTGGAAGAGGAGACGTAGCACCGGGGACGAGTCAGATAAGACTTCTCAGGTTAGATTAATGTGCAAACTAGTTTTGAAAAATGAATAGAAATTAGCCAGGAGGAGAAGGACAAGGAGAAGGGGATGGGGAGGGGGAGGAGGGGACAAGGGAGATGAAGAAGGGGGAGAAGGGGGCGAAAGAGAAGGAGGAGAAGGAAAAGAAGACTGAAGGAAGAAGCCATGGGCACAAAAGCCTGGAGGTGTGCGAAGCCACCTGTCTGGAGGGCACTGCATGAATGGGGATAAGCTGTAGAGTGGAGAGGTAGACAGGGTCGGATCACAAAGAGCTTTGTAAACAAATCCACCACTACTGCTAGGGATGCTAAAGTAACATCCTAACTGGCCTTGCCGCATCCATTCCTTTCTGCCTCCTTCTCAGAGAAAGCCTTTGGAAGTCTGAATTGATCAGGTCACTCTCCTCTGTGAAACCTTTTCAGCGAGTAGCATCTCATTTCTTTGAGTAAGAGACCCAAGCCTTAACCTTGCCGCACCTGAGCTGCCTCTTGACTTGTGCTCTGGTGTGTATTCTCCATCCACACCAGCCTCTCAGAGCCCCTGGAATTTGTTTGCCTTGAGCTGGCCTCCAGGATATTGCACGAGATAGCCTCTCTGCCCATCCACCTCCTACCACTGTTAGCTTGTCAGTTTCTTCAACTGGCTCTCCTCTGCCGCTCAGACTTTCCTCCTCCATGAGGCCTCTTCTGACCCTCCCCAAACTGGATTAGGTCTTTCTATACAGCCCTATAATACTCTATAATTGCCTTTATAACCCTTATTAGAGCTTTCTTGCATATTGATAAGATTCTTTGATTAAAAAATTATCTCCCCACTTAGGCTAAAAGTTCTATAAGGCAGAGACTGTTCGGCTCTCCTTGGGACTCTCATATCCCACATGATGCCTGGGGAGATGCTGCTAAAAATGAATGGTTTTAAATGAATGAGAAAATGGGGGGCGGGGAATGAAGGAATAAGACAATATGTGAGGAATATATTGCACACAATTTGCAAAATCGATTTTCATTTTTTGTTCCTTGTCAGTTCCCATTTCTAGGTTAAGACTAGATTATAAAGTTACCAGGGGAGTGACTTCTAGAACTAATTCTCTCCCAGTCTCGCTTCCAGGATTCTTTCAGCCTTTCTACAATCCTACTTTTTCAACCTAGATAGTACGTGTAGCAATACAATATCTGAAGTTGGTCTTGGTTTAAAATATCCTGTTCCATTGTTCTCGAAAAAGTGTGTCCTATTGTTCAGAAATTTTAGTCACTGTAATAAATGTTTCTGACATGCTTATTATAGAAGATATATGGGTTCTGATAGATAGATAGAGAAAGAAAGAAAGAAAGAAGGAAAGAAAGAAAGAAAGAAAGAAAGAAAGAAAGAAAGAAAGAAAGAAAGAAAGAAGGAATAATGGTTAGGTGGATAGATAGATGGATGAACAGATAACCACATACGATGCATTTGTTTTACCTTACCCCAATAAATGGTCATCTTTAATTTAGGAGCCACGTCTTTCTCTCCTTTTCTAACCCTTACAATGTTCAAAAACTAAGTGAATGCTGTGGTCGGATCAACCAAAATCAGGACGAGAGAGAAGTGGATTTCTAATGTTGTACAATGTGTAGTGAGTAGGGAAGGAGGTCTTTGATCTTTCAGACATTTGATCAGACCAGCTAAGACCAATATCCTCAGTCAGGATTATGACATTTGGGCTTTAGTAAAGACAATGCTATGTATTTCAAAATGTTCCTCTGTGTTAGCTATTATTATCTGTGTTGGGCAAGACACATTATAAGAAAGAGATGAACTCAAGAGAGAATGTCGACTTGTAAGAGCAAAAGAAAAAAAAAACAGATACACTCTGAAAGTTTGGAACCTCCTAGAACTGGGGAAGCTGTCCCGATGCCTGCTCTACAGGGTTTCATCATCGCTATGGGCCAATGACTTCTGTGTATTACTCATCCTTCCCCTTTCCCAGAAAGTATGTGTTGCTGTCATCCTGCCTCTATTCCATTATTGAATCTTGAGTATGTGGAGAGACCCAAATAACTTGCCTCTTCAGTCAGAGATTGCTTTAAACACTCATATCTGAATTTGAGGAAGAGGAAAACTGAAAAATTAGCAAACCACTGGGAGATCCTAGACTTCAAGCTGGATCCAGTGGCTCTATGGGACTTTGAGTTGTGTTCTTAAGGGAAGGGGTGAGCATATTCTATACGGTCATCTAGTGATAAAATGGATATTTGGCCACTATGGCTAACAGTGCTTTGTGTCTGCCAACCCTACCTCATCTATTCTATATCCCCTAACCTGGTCATCTAGAAAGACTTCATCTCTCAGCCTCCCTGGAGCCACTGCTCCGTTCTTGCCAATAGAACATGGGTAGAAGTTATATGCACTCCTTCCAGACTTGTCCTCTAAAAGTTCTTTTTTTAAACATTTATTTATTTATTTTGAGGGGGGTGGAGAACGGAGGAGGGGCAGAGAGAGAGGGAGAAAGAGGGAATCCTAAGCAGGCTCCTTGCTGTCAGCACAGAGTCTGATGCAGGGCTCAAATTCACGAACCGTGGGATCATGACCTGAGCTGAAATCAAGAGTTGGATGCTTAACCAACTGAGCCAACCAGGAGCCCCAACTTCCTGAGAAACATTTTACATGCTCTCCCATGGCTTTAGTGCTAGGGATGATGATGTTACTAGGTAGAAGCATTGTGGGTCCCTGAGTCTCCACTTGAAGGACAGCTGTCTTGGAGAGCCACCCAATCAGGAATATCCCTTTTGGACATTTCATGAGCAAAAGGCAAAACTTTAACTGTATTAAAAGTAAAAGTATACTCTTTGTGTATACTAAGCCATTGGCATTTAACAAATAACAAGTCTATTTGTTACTGCAGCACAGAAGCATTGTCTTAAAGAATGAATGGGTCAACCAGGCAATTAGAGAAGAAATTTAAAAATATATGGAAACAAACAAAACTGAAAACACAGCAATCCAAACGCTTTGGGATGCAGCGAAGGCAGTCCTGAGAGGAAAATACATTGCAATCCAGGCCTATCTCAAGAAACAAGAAAAATCCCAAATACAAAATCTAATAGCACACTTAAAGGAAATAGAAGCAGAACAGCAAAGACAGCCTGAACCCAGCAGAAGAAGAGAAATAATAAAGATCAGAGCAGAAATAAACAATATAGAATCTAAAAAAACTGTAGAGCAGATCAATGAAACCAAGAGTTGTTTTTTTCAGAAGCATTGTCTGGACTTGATTACCTTGACTAATATAGTGTAATAGCACAGATGTTCAATGGCTCTCCTCTCATCTTTCACTTGGCTCTGTATTTCTCCTTAGCCGTATAGTTCCTGCATTTGGCATCTTTGTTTAATCATAGAAAACTAAAAAAAAAAAAAAAAAAAAAAAAGTAAGTTTCAGGAAAAAACATAACCCACTTTTATCTTTTCTATATTTCTGGCACCCTGGATGATATAAAGCTGAAAACTGTGCCCTCAAGGAATTTCAAAGCAGAAGACACATACACAAATGACCAAACTAAAAAGTTAAAAGCACAGGGTACTTAAGTTAGATACAAAGACAGTGCTGTAAGAATTTAGAGGAGGAAGTGATTACTTGCCATTTTGCACATTAAATGCAAATAAACCCATGGCTCTAATCAATTTTTTAAACTTCTGAAGATGCCCCTCCCTCCATTCCTAATAGATTGTTTATCACCCAGACACACACTTTATCTGCACTGTGGAATATCCACTTTAGATTTTAAATTCTAGGCTGATTCCTGCCTACCACCTAGCATATATGTATCAGAACAGTCAACTCCTATCTGTGTGTGGGCTCTAGAAATTCCAACAAAAACCTGTATTATTAGGTGCAGAAAACATTTCAAAAACAAAGGCCACAAGCAAATATAAGTTCTTTAAGTATTATATGCTACATGACTTTGCCTCTACACAGACAGGTAATCAAGATAAGGTTCCTAACAATTAAATAAATGTAGGTTTTCTAGAAAGACTTGAGTGGGCAGCTACTCCTGTTCTCTTTCCAGTGAGAAACCTGTTCCGTGGCATCTCTGAAAGGGAGAATCAAGTCTCTGCTTAAATGCCCCTGGATGTGGGATCTCATGCCTTCCCAAGAAGCCTTTTCTGAAGATGAAAAACTCAAAACCTAGCTCTATTTTTACCAATTTAAGCAGATAAATCACTTTTAGTTTGAACTCTATTCAACTCTTCTCCCTTTTTTTTGGCAATAATTCTCCCGTGATTCATTGAGGAAGTGTTGTTATATACAGTCAAGAGAAATAAATCCCTACATAGAAAGAACAAGGCATGAGAGAAGCTTGTATTTGTCCACAGCCCCTCTGCTCAAAAATGGAGGCATCAGACCCCAGTGCCTCCTGCTCTTGGCCTTGTCGGTGATTTATGTTTGTTTTGTTATCCATTAGGTCCCGGAGAGTTCCATCCACTCTATCATGATCACTCAGAACCATTTCATTCTCTTCAGTGATGCTGAGGCTTCTGTTTGGAGCCTTTCCAATTTCTGTCTGCGCAGGCCCTCGTGTCCCTTAGGACCTCCAGGAAGGGCAGGACTTCAGGGGGAACTGCTGATAAACACATTCAACACAGAACATTTTTTCCTCTGTTCCAACGGTCCTTTAACCCCTTCAAGATTCTGCTGCTGGAAACTGAAATATCTCCCCTACCGTGGCAGCGGGAGAGCTGTATGAGCACACACGTGCACATACTTACAATTTTGAGTATCATTTCAAGAAATTCACAGACCCTCTGAACATGACCTATGACCCTCAAATGAAGAATCCGAGCCTTACAGCAAAACAGAGTGACTTTAACTCAAATTAGCAGGAGTTTACTGAGCACTGATTCTGGTCAAACACAGCATTCAGACACGAATAAAGCACAGTCCCTACACAGACCATCTAGAGGGGAAATAGACTTACGCTTGGTTTTGATGGAGCCGTGTCTCATGCGTATCACTGATAAAGGGTGCTACTTGTGAGACAAGATGAGTAGCACCTTCAAAGTCTCAGTTGTGACCACTGTGGGACACACGACAATCTCCCGTGAGAGCAAGGATATTACATTCCATCTTTCATCGGCACGTCCATGCCACTCTCCCTATCATGTCGTTAACAAGATTGATCCATGGGAGACTTGGAAATGGGGGTGATAAATTGCTATGTAATCTCAGGTGGTAATTCCATTAACTCCCAAAATGCCTCAGTGTCCTCTCAATCCCATCACCTATTCACCCATCCCCCACCCTGCTCTCCTCTGGTGACCATCACTTTGTTCTCCATAGTTAAGAGTCTGTTTTTTGGTTTGTCTCTTCATGTTTCCTTTGTTTCTTAAATTCCACACATGAGTGAAATCATATGGTATCTATCTCTTTCTCTGACTTTTTTCACTTAACATTATACTCTCTAGCTCCATCCATGTTGTTGCAAATGCAAGATTCCATTATTTCTTATGGCTGGATAATATTTCATTACACACACACACACACACACACACACACATCACATCACATCTTCTTTATCCATTCATCAGTTGGTGGATGTTTGGGCTGCTTCCATAATTTGCTTATTCAAAGTCTCTGGGTAGTTAGAAGCCTGGCAAGAATGTTTGAAATAATTTTCACTGGAGACAGCTTGTTACTGCAGGGGCTGATCGCCTCTTGACTCTACAATTTCTCCCACTCTAGCAATTGCCAGAAGGCCAGGCAGGCTGGTCAAGCTCACGTGGCATGGGGGAGATACTCTTCTGCTTGCACAAAGCTTTAGGTGGATGAAAGCCAGACAGAAAAGGTTCTGGGTATCAAAGTTAGAGAAGAGAACCAAAATGGAGCTCCTTTTTCTAAGTTTTTATTTATTTATTTTGAGAGAGAAAGAGAGAGCACCTGTGAATAGGAGAGAGGCAGATAGAGATAGAATAATACCTAGCAGGCTCTGTGCAGTCACTGCAGAGCCCGATGTGGGGCTCAAACTCATGAACCATGAGATCATGACCTGAGCTGAAATCAAGAGTCAGAAGCTTAACTGACTGAGGCACCCAGTTGCCTCCGAAAATGGAGCTTCTGATGAAGCTTTCAGAAGTCAGAATGCAGAATCATAAGGTCAGAGATTCAAATGTCAGTGGGTTCAAACGGAAAAGCAGGAGGTGTCTGTGCACATAATAGGAATTACAAGCACTGCGGAGACAGGGTGTGTCTGTGTCCCAGCAGCATGTTCTCTGTGGACCAAATCCACTGACGGGCCAGGGACTGGACCCGCATGAGCATTCCTTTTTGTCTGCAGCTGCTTCCATTTCCCTGCTACCGTTATTGATGAGTCGTCGTCTTCCAGTATGAGGATCTCAAAGATCTATCTTACCGATTTGTTTAAAAGAGTGGTCATAACCAACTGATCCAGAGAAGAGGAAAGAGACGATGTATACACAGTGGAATTCTCACATTATTTAAAATGTCATTTAAGCCAACAATTTTAATTAATGTCCCATCAAAGCATTCAACAGGACTGTGGTAAGGAACCAAATTAATGGCTTTGATTTTTGCTCTTTTCTTCTTCCCTTGTCTGTCTGATAAAGATTGGATATAGCAAAGATTACCCTTTGATAATTTTACCCAATGTGTTTTGCCTTCCACTCCTCTCTTCTGGAAATGACTACTCCCTGGCGGTCATTCTACTAGAGTTCTATGGGAGGGGCAAGGACTCGCATCATGGTGGAAAGGAGGAAGACAGCACACTGGCAGGGAAATCTTGTCTAAATGGAAGGAAGAGGCGCGCCTCCCCTCTCCATCATGGGAGGCTAGACAGAGACAAGAGTAGACCAAAGAACTTGAAGATCAAGATTTCCATATCTCCCCAGACTTCAGGCTACATCTCCAAGGATGGGGTCAAGGTGCTATAAAAACTTCCTGCTAAGTATAGGGGCCACCAAGAGCATCTGGCCTTTGGATGTTTCCCCGGGCATAAGAAAGAAAGGTTATGAGTTTCTAATACAGGAGACAGCATGCCTTTGGTACTCCTAGCAGCCCGTGAGAACGTAGGTAAAAGTTATCTGTGCTACATCCAGCGTTGCAAACTACTTCCAGGTAAAGGAGCCTGAGAGAGCGAAAGAGAATGCAAGCATTAGCCCCTTCCTGCCCACTGCTGGCCACAAGCCCCAGTACTGAGAAGACCACTGGGTTGGCAGGGTCTTAAGGTCTGCGAGAGGAGCCCACTGTGGATGGGACTCTCAGTGAGAAGAGGGAAGGCAAGGTCAGTGGTCAGTGGCAGTGCATCTATTCTACCTGGCCCAACGAGGCCGGCTGACCTCAGAAAATGGTGGTCCCGGCCCAGCCCGCTATTCCGCGACAGAGACGCAAAGGGATCCAGAGAACCCTGCATCGATCAGGAACACTGTCAACTAACTGTTAACACTGTCTAAGATACTTCCTTAGAGGGGAAGGACAAAGTCTAGCATTCTGAAAGCAATCATTTTAACACAAACGGAGGCCGTTTAAAATGGAAAAGACAGATTATTAAAAACAGGTTTAAGCTTCCCCGCTACCCAGTGAGTTGGAAAGGAGGGGAGATAATCGCCAAAGACGATTCTCTCTGCACAACAGAGGGTAGAGTGGAAAATTTGTGACCTACTCTACTAATCATCAGGGGAAATACTGCCAGAGATAGGCAGCCAAGAGGAAGAATAAGCAAGACATTGCAGAGGCAAAATAATTGGCTTCTGAACAATTAAGATTTATCGGTAAACAGAACAACCTATTATCCCTACAGAGACTCACTTCCCGAGGGTCAAAAGCTTGGCTGGGGTCAACCACACCTTAACAGCAGGGCCAGAGGTAGAATCCACAGACCTTAAGCCCAATCTTTAATCTGTAAATATGTTCACAAATATGAGCTGATTTTTATGTTACATTAATGGTGTCTTTACGTGCACGGTTTGAATGGAAAGGCTGAAGGTAAGAAATCAGCTGCTGCGAACCACACGAACTGGCACCTGTCAGAACACAGGAGAGCTCGGTGGTGGGCCTGCCTGTCATTCGGGCTCATGCGGCTCAACAACGTGGACCAAGCGCTCTGTGGTCTCTCAGAGCAACTTTCTTCTAATGATGGCATGGCCTTTGGGTGACTCTTTGGCCATAGAGCTGGCTCTGCAAGCAGGTCTTATTTTTGGAGTTAATAAAAGGCTGGGGAACTCTGGTTACATTGGTGGGGCTGCACAGCACTGGATAGTAAAGATGCTTCCTGCCAAGGGGCAGGTGTGGAGAAAACTCTGCCCCCACATGCTTGGAGCGCATATACAGAGAGGTGGGGAGGATGGGGTTCTGAGAAGGAAGATGACCTTGAGAGAGACGTCCAGTGAGAACAGTCCCAGAGAACTGTGAAGGTGCTTCACGAGCAGAAGTGTCACCCAAGCAGGGTAGCATCTATTCAAAGCCACAGAAGTACGATGATAATTCTTGGCTCTGACTTCTGAGAAAGGAATGGAGAAAACAGAGTTTCGAGCAAGGCCACCAATTCCTCATATCTGGGTCCCATTGGGCGAGACAAGAGCCCACAATAGGGCAATGCGCAGCTCTCTTCATGTGCTTGGGTACTTGGCCAAGGGGTGCTGCCCCCTCAGCACCCCCACCATCCTGCCATTGCCACCTGGGCCCACCTAGCTCTGAAATATTTAGTAGTAGCCAAAGGGGTTCTTGTTATTCCGGACTTTATAAGGATTAGACTTTAAAAGATTGAGGATTCATTTAAGGATAATTTAATTTAATTAAACCAGTTAATTTAAGGGTATCAATACACATCGATGTCTATTTATACCTGTCTAACAAATTCGAACACTATAAGCTATAACCCTGGGTCATGTGTTATCCGGCATGATGAAATCCCCAGCCAACAGTGTCCAGGGAAATGATCCTACCCAAGCATCCTCCCCTTTGTCGCCTGGTTCCAGAACCCTTTTCAGTAGCCACTCCAGTCCAGGGTTCCCATTAATCCCTCCTAGTCCACCTTCACCTGGTCACTCAGGTGTCGTTGTCAATATGCTACTTAATGACCGAGATTCCTTAGAGGTTTTGGGCTACTTCTGCAAGTTTAGACTTTCAAGCACTGTAGTTGCTAACTGCATTTCTAGAACCTCATATATTTCTGTTCCTATAGCTGACCCAGTTTTCTGCAGCAAGGCTTTCTCACTCTGTCTATGGGAAGCAGACCAAGAGCATCATGGCCGCTAGTGGAAGGGGAAGACCATAGGACTTGGGTGCTCCTAAAAGAAAATGTCTCCATTGCTTTAAAAGCCATTTACAGTCTCATTGCAAGATTAATGTCCCATCCAAGGCACTGGGAAACTGGGACTGAATTTCACATACTGCCTCCCGGGGTTTTTGTGTTTCATGCCCACTGGGGTGAACATTGTACAGACATATCTCCATTATTTCTATCCTTTGCTCTAGAACCTCAGGTGTGATTTCAGTACAGAACAACCATGACAAGGAAAGCATATGTGACTTAAGGCTATATATATAGAGAGAGGCTCTATGCAAGTATATATTTGAATATATATGAATATATGTACGTATTCATGACATATATACCCAAAATAAGTGCTATTTCTTCAGTGTCCACCTTGAGGGAGTTGTTGTCTCAATTCATTCCCACTGCTATTGCTTAAAAGATTTTGAGGACTTTGCTTTCAAAATGGCTGTTAGAATCTATAGCACAAATTTTTCAATAGCGTCTGCAACGATCATCTTTATTCATGGAGGGTGGCTTTGGGTTTGGAAAACAGTCAAAAGTCATTTGGAGCAAGCTCTGGCTAAAATGTGGTTGATTAAGCTGAGATAAAAATCAATTTAGGTTTTTTTTTCTTTTTGCCAAATATTCACTCATTTGGAGAATTGTCAGGAGACAAAAGCAAATCAGTGGGCTACAGCACAGTCTTTTTCCTTTGTATGCAATCTCTCAGATGCTTCGGTTTTTACATAATAAATCCCGGACCATTTGATGGTAGAAGGTAAAATCTATATAAACGATGCGTTGTGTCAAAGAAATAAATCAACATTAAATCATTTAACAATTCTGCCACATTATGTTTCTGGAATCTCTGAGACGCTGTAATTTTTCTGTCGTTATAATTTAGTTTTCGTTTTTGGATCATATTCAGGATAATAAAATAAACCAAAAATCCTCTTGTTTCATCTCTGGGCATTTCCTCAAGAGTCTGTGAAAGACCCTTATGATAAGGAATTGACTCATGCCATTATGGAGAGCTGATGTCCTGCTCTGAGTCCAAAGGCCAGCAGGCTGACAAAGTCCCCCTTCCTGGGGGATGGTCAGCTTTTTATTCTACTCAGGCCTTCAGCTGATTGGGTGAGTCCCACCCACATGGTGGAGGGCAATCTGCTTTACTCGGTCTAACAAATGTAAACGTTACACACATCCAAAACACCCTCACAGAAACACCCATAATAACTTTTGGCCAAATAGCTAGGCACCCATGTGCAGTCATGCTAACACATAAAACGAACCATCACAGCACTCTACCTTCATGTTTTCTCACCATTACCCAAAAGAAGGGCACGGTCTTTGCAG
The DNA here is from genome assembly GCF_028749965.1 of Puma concolor. NCBI lineage: Eukaryota > Metazoa > Chordata > Mammalia > Carnivora > Felidae > Puma > Puma concolor. Next base: position 14,702,730 of record NC_141677.1, read on the forward strand.
TTACTGTCCCTAGAGTATTACAGAATGTTCAAGCTTCAAATACACTTAGGCAACTCATTCTTTTGCAGGTGGTGCTAGAGCAGACTCAAAATCACTCAGCGGTTCAGAGGAGAAGCCAACTCCAGAACCAAGTATTTGAACTTCCGGGATACTACACCCCATCCTGGTATACTTTCTACACCACTAACATTTTCCTGTGTAATGGGTCTGTATCTTTACCTACTTTTATTGCTTTGGGCACCATTGTTACAGTTCATCAGATATTTTCACCCATCAAAGTTTTGACACTTGTGATAGGGTAAAAATGAAGACACTCGGTTACTTCCGGCAGCATCTTTCCAAACGTCTTCAGACCTCCTTGTGACAATCAAAAACATTCATTTGACATTTTTTTACTCACACGCTTATTTTAATGTGCCAGCTGCCTATTTGGCAAACTGATTTAACTTTTCTCAAAATGTGATACGAATTCCTTTCTCTGATTAACAGTTATTCATTTGTACCCTGACATGCGGCAACATGTACTCACACTTGCCCTAACTAAAAATACTAGTACTGTTGGGCATGTTGAAATTTTCCATTTGAAACTGGAGAAGGAGCACTGAACTGAAAAGTCAGGAGATGCTGACTCTGGAATTTCACTGCCACAAAATAGCCTAGGACCTTGATCCAGTTCAGTCATTTCTCAGCGTATCGGTGAAAGGAGTTGAATCTTAAGATATGAATTATCCTGGGGCGCCTGGGTGGCTCAGTCGGTTAAGCGTCTGACTTCGGCCCAGGTCATGATCTCATGATTTGTGGGTTCGAGCCCTGCGTCGGGCTCTGTGCCGACAGCTCGGAGCCTTCACATCTGTTTATAAAGACATGCTGTCTCACACATTATCCCATTCAACTCTTAAAAGTTCACTGTGAAGTGGTGACATTTCCCATGCTGTAAAGTCAATGCCTTTATCAGCAGACGCCTACAATGAAATGTTGCCATATGTCTCTGTTATCTCTCCTTCTCGGCTCCTTGGGCCACAAAGGAAAAGTTTGCTTGCAATTACTGCTGATGCAAATCCAAGATCTCTTCAGGGATCCATCCGTGGTACACACCTGGAAAGATCTTGATTAGATGTTCATCCTGGGTGCAGGAAATGGACAACACCCAACACTTAGGATGGACGGAGATGATACTGAAACATAAAACTTGCTAACTCATCAATAATGACAAAGCTGAGCCTTAAGTGTGGGGACAGCTGGGGGTGGGCGTAGTGGAGTGCAGTGTGTAGATTTAGGAGCCTGAGACCCGGAAAATCATAATTTCCCTTCTGAAAGGAGTGGGCATAGGGTAGAGGTAACTTTCTCACCCATCTGTCATTCTAACATGTGTGTCTCCAGCCCAAACCTCTCCAGTGGCCATCCCTACGTGAATGTCCAATGGCTATCTCCAGCTTAGCATGCCCCCCGCCCCGATCAAACTCCCAGTCTTCCCCTCCCACTATAAAACCTACTCTTCCTATGGTCTTTCACTCTCCATTAACAGCCATTCCAACCTCCCAGTGGCTTGGGCCAAAATCCTAGAAGTCCTCCCTCTCCCTCACAACCTTCTCATACTAGCTCTACTTTCTTACAACCTTTCTACTATCACCCCCTCAAGCCCCCTCCAAGTCACTGTTGCCTTTTTTCTGGATTATTGCACCGACCTACTAATCACTCCCCTGATTTTACCCTTAGGCTCTGCTCCTTACAGTCTATTGCCAACTCAGCACTTGGAGTAACATGGAGTAATTATTAGAATGCAAGTCAGATTATGTTAGTCTCCTGCTTGGAAATCTCCAATGGTGTTTGCCTCAGACAAGTAAAAACCAAAGACCTTACTGCAGCCCCAAATGCCTTCTGCTCTCTCTGACCTCATTATCTACTCTCCTTAAATAGGTCTACTGATCTGTGCCCACACCGGCCTCCTTGCTGCCCTTTGAAAACTCTGACATCCTCTGGTTATAAGGCTTCTTATTTTCTTTGTTTAGCTACTGGAATGTAAGCTCCACGAGAGGAGGGATTTTGTCTGTTGTATCCACTGATACATCCTCAGGGTTCCACATCATGCCTGGAACAGGTAGGTACTTAATAAATATTTTCAGGATTAAATTTAATCAGCCCAATACCCTCCCCTCTGAAGGGGCAGAGACCTCAGTCCATGGGAAAGGCACTTCGGGGACCAGAGTCCTCCCAATGCCCAGGGCTCTGCACCTGGACCTGTGGAATCCGGTCTGCTGTGGCACCAGTCAAGTCTCAGCCGTGAATGAATGCTGCTGGGCATCCTATGCATTTGATGAAAAATAATTAAAAAGGGATTTGCTTGGAAACAAATGGATACTGGCTTCGGGCACCCAAGAAATGCTTCTTTGTAGTTTTCTATGCTTCCTTCTGTATCTGGCCATCCTTGGCATGACATTAACCAAGACTGGTGCCTCTTGACTGTGTTCCGATGCCATTATCGTGCAGTTCACCCCCGTTAACCCCTGCTCACCCTCACCACCCCAGATGGACATGTGCCATCACGGAAGATCCCAGCTGAAATCTGACCAAATCCCGCCAACTTGTGGAAGAGAAGGTCATTGTGTGCCTTAGTCTAGTACTTGCAATAAAAAACAGAAGCACTGTTCACCTCAAGAGCCCATTGAAATGTGGTGCACGGATGTGGAATAGGTTTCTTCAATTTTATAGATTATTGGAAAAAGTATTTGGGAGTAGAAAGCTCCTGATGTGACCAGAGACACAGGGTGGAGTGTAGGTGGAGGAGGGGCACTCAAAAATCTTCGCGTTTAGGAGCACAGGAGCCACAGAGGGGCAAACGCTGTGGCCCTCTCCCATGTCACCATGCCTTTTCAAAGTGGTGTGAATCATAAAGTGAGGGCAATACTCTTCCTACGGCTTCCAGCATTACTACAGGCATGCAACATCACACCTCCTCACCAGCTTTAAGCACAATTGCTTGACAAATTCATTGTTCCCATGTCTATCCGACAGAACTGTAACGTTCATAACGTTGACTTTAAGACGGCAATTAGCCAAACATCCTTCTGCTGACTTCCTAAGAGAGGAAGATAATGAAATGATTTCAGCTTGAACCCTTTCCTCAGAGGAAGATTAGGAAATGCCTGCTTTTCTTTTGGACCATGGAGAGCTCCATGAGAGTGGGGCTTAACACTCACGGGTGTCTCTTAGGAAAATGCTTCCACTGAACCATAACCCCCCCCCCCCCCGACCTTTGGGGCTAAGAGAACATCTACATATTTTAACCTTGCAAAGCAGGGGTTGAGACAAAAGCAGAGACTTTAAAGCAGTTCATGAAATGAGGGAGTTGAAGAAAATCTAAGATAACCGAATTAGCATGCAACATGCTGAACTGTGATTATGAAAACTGATTGAGTTTTCCATTAAAACACATGTTAATTACTATAGTTGATATCTTACTAAATCATATTCTAAGTGTTCCACTCGAGTAACAGATCAGTTGTTGGGGTTTTTTTTTTTTTTTCTTTCAACTGTCTGCAGGCTCAGTGCACCATGACCTCCGGCACTGACCCGCAAACCCAAAGGATGATCATCTCACCCCACCTGCAGGAACCTCCTGTTTCAGGCTTCCACTGTTCCCACTCAGTAGTGCCTAATGCAGTCCATTCTCCACATGGATGGCAGAATGCTTGCTTGTGTTTCGTTAAAACTAGTTTATGTCCTTTCTCTGCTCACTTGCTCCCATCTGCCCTCATGGCTTCCTATTGAGCTCATGTTAACATTCAATCTCCTCACTACGGCTTAGATCTAACCTCTGGTCACCTGACCAACAGCTCCTACCAATTTCTCCCGGTGCCCTTTGCTCGGATCACACTAGTTCGTTTTTTTCTTCCTTGAACATATAACATCCCCGTCTGAGGATCTTGCTAACTGCTCTCCTAAGACTGCTTTTTCAGACATCTGAAATGATTCATCCTCACGTCATTCCGGTCTCTGCTCAAATGTCACCTCTCAGAAGAGACTTTCTCTGGAGCACCTGGGTGGCTCAGTTGGTTGAGAGTCCAACTCTTGATCGCCACTCAGGTCATGATCTCCTGGTTCAGGAGTTCCAGCCCTGTGTCGGGCTCTGCGCTGGCAGCGTGAAGTCTGCTTGGGATTGTCTCTCCCTCTCTCTGCCCCTCCCCTTCTTGTGCTGTCTCTCTCAAAATAAATAAAAATTTGAAAAAAAAAAAAAAAAAGAGGCCTTCTCTGATCACCCAAGTAGCAATATTCCTCCCTGAGTCACAATCTGTTTTCCTGCTTGCTTTATTTCAATCACAACACTTAGGAACATCTAAAATTATATTACATATATTATACTATTTACTTATTTGTGTATTGTCTCTCCATGAGGATAGGGACTTTGTCATATTCACTGCTGTATCCCCAGTGCTTTACAAAACTACTTGGCACATAGAATTTAATAAAAACTTGTTTAATGAGGGGTGCCTGGGTGGCTCAGTCAGTTGAGTGTCCAAATCTTAGTTTCAGCTCAGGTCATGATCTCTCGGTTCTTGGGGTCAAGCCCCGTGTAGACTCTGTGCTGACAGTGCACAGCCTGCTTGGGATTCTTTCTTCCTCTTTCTCTGCCCTTCCCCGACTTGTGCATGCACTCTTGTCTCTCTCAAAATAAATAAATAAACTTTAAAAAATAAAAATAAAATAAAATGAAAGGAATAAGTTAAGGCATATCAGTAACGAAAATATACACGAAGAAATTAAATTTCAAGATTAAAACTCGGATCGAAAACTAAAAGAAAGTCCAGGTACACCCAATTTATAAGCGATACTTAGAAACAAATATATTTTTTTGTCCAAACCTCCCACATGTATCCCCCCTGCTATATTCCCCTCTTGAGGAATGACAGATACCCAAGTCAGGAACTTGGAAATCATATTCCTTATGTTCCTCTCTCCTTCATCAACCTCTCCATTCATTCTCTGCCTTCCCCTACCTCCCACTTCTCCATTCCCACCCAAGTCCTGCTCATTACATCTCCCGAGATCTTCTCTTCATCCTGGCTAGTGCCACCTTGGTTTATCATCTCTCACCTGAGTTCCTGCAACATCTTCCTAACTGGCTTTCATGATTCCAATCTTACCACCCTCCAATCTATTTTCCACACCGCATTCAGAACACTCTTTCTACAAATGTAAGTCTGATCATATCCCTCTTCTTTTTAAAGCTCTTTAGATACTGCCTTTTGCCATCAAAACGAAGTTCAAAATGGCTAATGTGGAATATAAAGCTCTTGTATTCTGGCCTGTGTCCATCCCTAACTTCTCTCGAAACATCCTCCTCCGAAATGGGAACCCTCTTGCACGGTTGGTGGGAATGCAAACTGGTGCAGCCGCTCTGGAAAACAGTGTGGAGGTTGCTCAAAAAATTAAAAATAGATCTACCCTATGACCCAGGAATAGCACTGCTAGGAACTTACCCAAGGGATGCAGGGGCACATGTACCCCAATGTTCATAGCAGCACTTTCAACAATAGCCAAATTATGAAAAGAGCCTAAATACCCATCAATTGACGAATGGATAAAGAGGATGTGGTTTATATATACAATGGAATATTACTTGGCAATGAGAAAGAATGAAATCCGGCCATTTGCAGCAACATGGATGGAACTGAAAGGTATTATGCTAAGTGAAATAAGTCAGTCAGAGAAAGACATATCATGTTTTCACTCATACGTGGATCTTGAGAAATTTAACAGAAGACCATGGGGGAGGGGAAGGGGGAAAAAGTTACAGAGAGGGAGGGAGGCAAACTAGAAGAGACTCTTGGATACTAAGAACAAACTGAGGGTTGATGCGGGGTGGGGGAGAGGGGAAAATGGATGATGGGCACTGAGGAGGGCACTTGTTGGGATGAGCACTGGGTGTTGTATGGAAACCAATTTGTCAATGAATTATATTAAAAACAATAATAAAAAGACAAACATATTTTAAAAATTATAAAGGCAATTGTTGAAATACAAGAATGAGAAAAAACTATGCCATGAGAATTGTAAAAAAAAAATCTGTAATAAAAAATAAAACATAGGGGCGCCTGGGTGGCACAGTCGGTTAAGCATCCGACTTCAGCCAGGTCACGATCTCGCGGTCCGTGAGTTCGAGCCCCGCGTCAGGCTCTGGGCTGATGGCTCAGAGCCTGGAGCCTGTTTCCGATTCTGTGTCTCCCTCTCTCTCTGCCCCTCCCCCGTTCATGCTCTGTCTCTCTCTGTCCCAAAAATAAATAAACGTTGAAAAAAAAATTTTTTAAAAAAAATAAAACATAGTTAAAAAAAGAAAGCATTAAATGAGACCAAAAACTAATTTCATTTCAGAGAAATGCATCCAATGAATATTTAACAGTCATGATCCTTGATCAGTTAACAACAAAGCAAATAGGTGTATACAGCAAAATGGATAGGAATGCAAACAAAATTGGCAAATCCACAATCATAAGAAGATTTTTTTTAATGTCTGTCTTAGAAATTAAATCAAGGGGCTTAAAAATAAGTACACACATAATTCAGTTAACAAGTTTTAATACATACCCCAAACCATCAGCTTACAAATATGTATACACATACACCCACACCCACATATTTGATGTAACTTCCCTCAAAACCAAAAATAATTCCCCAAATAACCATATGTCATTAACAAAAACTGTCCATGTATTAAGACATAAAGAAAAAAATTATATATTTGAAAAACCAGATAATATAAGATACATTCTCTGATCACTATATGATAATATAAACTAAAAATGAAAGGATAACCAAAAATCATCTACCCCGTGGAAAATTTCTAAATGTTCTTCTAACTAACTCTTGTTCTAAGATAAAAACCACAACTGAAATTATAAGTGAATATGAGTGATAATGAAGGCACTACATGACAAAACGGTGTTTAGTCCAAAGAGATACATAGGGGAAATTTTCTTGTCCTGTAAGCATTCATTAAAAAATAAGAGGTTAACAATAAAGTAACCAAGAATTTACCTCAAAGAGCTAAAGAAAGGATGATCAAACTAAACCAAAAGAGTATAGGGACAGAACTAATAAAGATCAAAAACAAGTAAATCAAAGAAAAAAAAAAGTAGAATTAGTCAAGAGAATCAAAAACTGGTTCTCTAAAAAAAAAAAAAAAATCAATAAAACAGGCAAGTTTTGGCACATCTCATCAAGAAAAGTAAGGAAAGGTACAAATAAATACTATTAAGAACAAAAAAAAAAAGAAGAAATAACTAGAGAGACAGTAAAGATAAGAGACATTTAAGATAAGATTATGTATAAATTTGATGATTTAGACAACATAAGTGATTTTCTCAATGTATGTAAATTAGCAAAACTGGGTTACGAAATTAGACTTAATTTCTTGGCTCACTGGGTGGCTCAGTCGTTTAAGCATCAGACTTCGGCTCAGGTCATGATCTCATAGTTTGTGAATTGGAGCCCCGCGTCGGGCGCTGTGGTAACAGCTGGGAGCCCGGAGCCTGCTTTGGATTCTGTGTCTCCCTCTCTCTCTGCCCCTCCCCCACTCACACTCTGCCTCTGTCTCTCTCTCTCCAAAAGAAATAGACATTAAAAAAAATTAGAATAAAAAAAGAAATTAGACTTACATGTGAAACACAAACTATGAAATTCCCAGAAGATAATACAGGAGAAAATGTAGATGACCTTAGATAGGGTGATGACTTCGTGGTCGACAGAACACCAAAAGCATGGTCATTTGGAAAACAGTATGGAGCTTCCTCAAAAAATTAAAAATAGAAATATCATTTAATCCAATAATTCCACTACTGGGTAATTACCCACAGAAAACAAAAACGCCGACTTCAAAAGGTACATTCACCCTTATGTTCACTGCAGCATTATTTACAACAGCCAAGATATGGAAGCAACCTAAGCGCCCACTGATGGATGAATGGATAAAGATGGTACATATATATGCACAATGGAATATTATTTAGCCATGAAAAGAATGAGACCTTGCCATTTGCCACAACATGGGTGGACCTAGAACATATCATGCTAAGTGAAATAAGTCAGACAGAGAAAGACAAAACCATATGATTTCACCTAAACTCATGGAATCTAAAAAACAAAGCAAGCAACAAGCAGAATCACACCTATGAATAGGTGTGCAAAAAAAAAAAAAAAAAAAAAACAAGCAAACAAAAAGCAGAATTACACCTGTGACTACAGAGAACAAACTGATGGTTGCCAGAGGGATCAGAGTGGAGGGCATAGGCAGATGGGCGAAGGGGGGTGGGAGATTCAGGCTTCTGGTTATGGCATGAGTAGGTCATGGATATAAAAGGTGCAGCATAGGGAAGACAGTCAGTGGTACCGTAACAGCTTGTGTGGTGACAGATGGTGACCGCAGGCATGGTGAACACAGCGTAACATACACACTTGGCAAATCGCCATGTTATACACCTGAAACTAATGTAAAGCTAATGTAACACTGTGTATCAACGATACTCCAATAAAAATGTGAATGAAGAAGCATTATAAAACCTAAACTGACGAATTAGAAAATGAAAAAAAAAAAAAAGGAAGACAAGCAAATAGCTATCCCTAAGGAAAGCAAGTCTGGAGAACTCCAGGGCTCATGCACAACAGGGTCACACCAGGGTTATTCAGAAAGGTAGGGGCGGAGGAAGGGAACGGGTCGGGGAACAGGACACAAACACTAGGGTTTACCTCCAGAAGGAGGAAACCTTATCCTCATTGGGAAGTGAGAGAATTAGCTGAGATTTGGTGGATCAGAGCTTTGGTGACGAGAGTTGAAAGCACAAACCCAGAAAGGACTAGAAATGGCAGCGTGGAAGGGATAGAAAGCCCTTAGCTCATTCTACATGCAGTAATGATAGCAAAGCACAAGCATCAGGAGCTTTCAAGGAACACATTGACCAATTAGACTAGATAAAAATTAAGAACCTCTTTTGATAAATACACATGCACAGATTAAAGACAAAGTCAGAGCACAAGTCTTTGTCGCATCTACAGCAATTAATTTATATAGAGAATAACCAATTTTCTTTGCTTTTGCTGGCATGAGTGTAGCAATTTGGATACATCACAGTGGAGAGCACAGGGTGGCCTTAGGAGTTGGGATCCAACTCTGTCCATCTAATCTCTCTTTCTCCTGCCTGTTGTGTGATCATAGACACATTTCTAAATCCCTTTGTATGTGAAGACAGTAAAAATACTTTCCTTGTAGGCTTAATTGGAAGCTTAAACATGATACCTAATATATAATGTATGTAAGGTGCTTTAAAATTTTTTTAATGTTTATTTATTTTTGAGAGAGAGAGAGAGAGAGAGAGAGAGACAGACAGGGCATGAGAAGGGGAGGGGCAGAGAAAGAGGGAGACGCAGAATCCAAAGCAGGCTCCAGGCTCTGAGCTGTCAGCACAGAGCCCAACGTGGGGCTCAAGATTGTGACCTGAGCTGAAGTCGAACTTGACCAACTGAGCCACCCAGCACCCCTGTAAGGTGCTTTTAATAGTTTCCATATTATAGAAGTGCCTAAGAAATAGCTATTATTAAAGAAGCATTACAAGCAAAATTGACACGTAAGCAACAAACTAGGACAATACTTGTCACGAATGTACAAGGCAAGAAGAAATTATCCCTATTAAAATAGCTCCAAGATTTCTCTCCTAGGTCAGGCCTCACCAGGTAGGGCCCGTGTCAACCACATCCCTCCCTCTGGCTCAGCTTCCTTCAGGAGCTCTGCTTCCCTTTCCCTGGGACAGCTTTCATGTCCCCTGCATGGCCAATCCCCTTGCTTCCATCATCAGCTTAGCTCCCAAGAAAAGTCATCAAAAATCACTTTATTTTACTTGAAGACCATAATGATGAGGGATGAGCTGGTAAGAGCTGAAAATAAGATCAAAGATGAGAGAAGAAGCCACCAAATGGCTTTTAAACTACAGATCGCTTTAATAGTTGCTCTAATGCATCACTTCTAAATATAATGTTTAAAATTTGCTGTTGCAAAGCATTTTTATAAAAAGAAAAGGAAAATGGCTGCTTATCTTGATGTCAATCAAACATTCTCAGAGTTTAGGCTTTCTGCTTTAGCTCCAGTGAAAGAAATCACTTCATGGTAGCAGCTATCAAAGGGGGTCAGAAGCAAACCACCTTCACGTGTGTTGCATTCTTGATTCCAAGGTATGAAGACAATGGATGTCGGACAATGTAACACGGAGGAAAGAAGAAAATGCTCCCAAGTCATATGATGCTGGGACCGTAGTTTAAATAGGTCATGGCTATCTCGTAAAGACGTCTGCCTAGATCCCCACGAACCCCTACACGTTCCGCCCATCAGCTGTGATGGGCCAGGACAGCCTTCTGGTGAAAAGTGGCGCCGCTGTCCTGGCCATCGTGGGCACCTCACAACAGCTGGCCACGCAAGGGTTTCTTCTGAAGAGGCTTGAATTTGAGAAAGGAGTCCTCACTGCAGATGACAGAACTTGCTTGGGAACCGGAGGCTGGACATCCCGCACCCACCGTGAGTCTGCACAACAGGAGGAATGGGGGTCATCAGGGCCAGGGCGGCATGGAGCAGAGAGGAGAGATGGAGAGTGGATGGCTCTCCAGGTCTAGACTCAGTGTCTCTCTCTGGGAAACCCATTGGCATTTTTACCATTAGCTTCAATGGCATCTTCCTACATCTATGATGAATTCTCCTCTTCTGTGTAAACTGGCTGCAATCTGTTTATGCCCTCTGAAACGAAATTCCTAATTAGTAGAATGAGTGTATGGGATGAGTGCATACAATTCCACAGTTAAGACCTTGACAGCAGGAAACACACCATTTTTCATTCCTTCTATATATATATAAAATTGTATATAGTTATATATATTATATAATATATATTTATAATATATATTTATAATATATATCTATATATTTATAATATATTTATATATTTATAATATATATTTATATATATTTTTATTTTTATATTGTTATAAATTCATATATATTTATACATTATTTATATAATTTATATATTTATATATAATTCATTCCTTCCATATATATAATTTTATATATATTTATATACATTATATATATTTATATTTATATATTATATATTTATATTTATATATTTTTTATATTTTTTAAATATATAAATTATTTTTTATATATTTGTATATTTTAATATACAATCTTATATATTATATATTATATATAATTTTATTATTCTATATGTTATATATATTTATTATGTATATTATAGATATATACATATATTTTATTATTTATTTATTTATAATTTTTTTAATGTTTGTTTATTTTTGAGAGAGAGTGTGAGCAGGGGAGGGGCAGAGAGAGAGGGAGACGCAGAATCCGAAGCAGGCTCTAGGCTCTGAGCTATCAGCACAGAGCCCGCTGTGAGGATTGAACCCTCAAACTGTGAGATCATGACCTGAGCCAAAATCGGACACTTAACTGAGCCACCCCGGCGCCCCTTTCCACTAATATTTATTAATCACCGATTAGATACCAAACAGCGTAGGAGCTTAGAAGACAATAGTAAACAGGATATGTAAAATGCTTCTATTAGGATGTGCTACTATAAATATGATGACCAGGAAAGGCCTCTCTGAGAAGATATGTGAGCAGAAACTTGATGGAGGTCAGAGAAAAAACTGATAATGCAGCAAAACCACTAATAAACGCAAAGGCTCTGAGATGGGAATGTGTTTGGCATATAAGGAATGGAAAATGGTGGGGCGCCTGGGTGGCGCAGTCGGTTAAGCGTCCGACTTCAGCCAGGTCACGATCTCGCGGTCCGTGAGTTCGAGCCCCGCGTCAGGCTCTGGGCTGATGGCTCGGAGCCTGGAGCCTGTTTCCGATTCTGTGTCTCCCTCTCTCTCTGCCCCTCCCCCGTTCATGCTCTGTCTCTCTCTGTCCCAAAAATAAATAAAAAACGTTGAAAAAAAAATCAAAAAAAAAAAAAAATGGAGTGGAGGGTGGAGTGAGCAAGGAAAAGTTAGGCAGGGAGCAGGGTTAGAAAGGCTGGATGTGGGTTTTAGCGTGATCAGAAGACTCTGGAGGAAGGCAGTTATTGTCTGATTAATGGGTTTTCTTTTTTTGGAGATAAAGTGGGATTTACTGTTATATCAACATGATTAAAGAGGTCTTAAAGAAAACAGTTTGATGAATGTTTTAAAACGATCATTCTGCCCCGGGATGTAGAGAACTGACTGGAGTGTTCATGGACAGAGGCAAGCAAGACGGGAGAGACGAGACCAGTATGGCCGCTCTCACAGGACCTGGGAAAGACACAAAAGGTGCCTTAAGATGGCAGTGGTGGGGGAAGTGAGAAGTGGGCACATTCGCGATGGGTTCCAGACACAGAGCTCACAGGATCTGCCATGGGTTAGATGTGATATTTGAGAGAAAAGGAGGGTTGGAGAATGACTCCAAGAATTTTGGCCCAAGTACCTGGCAGGATGCAAGTGCCATTTACTGAGATGGGTAAGACTTGGCAGAGAAGTAGTTTGGTAGGGAAAACAGAGTTCTATCTTTGACACACTAATATTAAATTAGCTTTCCAAGTAGAAATGTCAAGAAGGCTGTTGGATAGACGGACTGGAGCTCAGAAGAGAGGCGATTTGGGGTTACGAGCATACAGATGGCTCGTACAAGTACCGGACTGGTCAAGCCCACTTGGGGAGTGAGGTTAGCTGGGTAGGAAGCATGAGAAGTGAGTGCCCGGTATTTCAGTATGTGGCATAGGGAGGAAGGGAAGCATCTAAGAAAGTGAACTGAGAAGGAGCACATGTGCGGTGGGTGGAAGTCCAGGAGGGTCCATATCCTATGTTTTCAAGGAGAACGGGACCAAGGGGGCCCTTCGGTAAAGTGCAAAAACACGCCACACTAAACATTGCTGAAGGGCACAACTCATAGAATTACTAGGGAAAGCAAGTGACAGCTGAATGGAAGGTTCAGCCGGGTATCTAATGGGGTTGGGGGAAAGCAGGTGGGTCGGGGTTAAACTGCGAATGTTGTATTACTTACACAGTGTACGTACAGGGATGTTCACCTTCTTGTTACTCTTCATGGCTTTTTGCCTGGCACAAACACCACGGACCATCTCTTGTACCTCTTCAACTTAAAAAATAATTTTAAGAAGTAAAAAGAGTGAATGGTGGGCAAATGTTGTAGTAATGTTGTCATCTTCAATGTGATGGCAGGGTCGTTTTATTACGAGGCTTCCTAAACTACACATGTGTTGCACCTGTCCTTTTATGAGTATAAAATATATCATAATAAAATGGGAAGACACTGGGAAGTAAAGACACGTACAGCTCGGGTGCGGAGAACCCTTGAACTCTGATCTAAGAGACGGCAGAAAACTCGGGCAGGGGTTGAAGTTGGATGTGGGGCCGAGACATGGCTTTAAAGATGGGTCAGTTATCAGCATGCGTGCACGTCAATGGAATAATCAGGAGAGAGCTTAGGATGGCGTGAGAAAGTCAGGGGCTCAGGGGACATCAACGTGGGGGGGGACGTGACCTGCTGCTCCTGTGGCAACTCGTCTCGGTGCTGAGCAAAGGCCATTCTCCCTCTTTGCCCCTCATCAGCACCCAGGACAGATCTGCACACGTCCTAAGTGGTTCTCAGCTGAGGCTGCACAAGAGAGGGAAATGGGAGCTTTCAGGGCGCCTCATGCCTGGACCTCACCTCATACCAATCAAATCACAACCACAGAAAGTGAGGCCTTGGCATTGGTATTGTTTAAAAGCTTCCCAGGAAACTGGATGCCCGGCCGGCTCAGCCAGTAGAGCGTGTGACTCTTGATCTTAGGGTCATGAGTTTGAGCCCCATGTTGGGTGTAGAGATTACTTTACAATAAATAAGTAAGTAAGTAAATAAATAAATAAATAAATAAATAAATAAATAAAAGCTTCCCAGGAGACTGTAATGTGGATGCAGGGTTGAGAAACGAGGTTGTTAGCTCCTGAAAATGTACTGAGTGAATAAATCAAGAAGGACATTTCAGAAGTGAATGAGTCTTTTCCTATTTTGGAAAGCATTCAATAACCTGGCCACAGAAATGCTGTGTAACAGAATGTCTCCGTCTCCAGTGAAGCTCTCTCCTGGGATACCTGGACATTCTCCTCTCTGTCCAGCCTCTACCCCCAAAGCTGCTATCCATAAAACTTCATTAGCATTGCCACAGCGCTTTCTTCCGGAGGAGTACTTCACTGTGTGGGCAACACATCCTATTTTACCCACAAGAGGAAAATAAAGCACATGGAAAAGAGGAGCAAATAAGTTTCTGTTGGCAGAAAGTGGTGGTCAAAGTCAACGCATGCTTAATTTTCTGAGTTTTTGTCAGACCCTTGATCCCCACTCCTCTCTGTTCTCTACAGGGTCCCTTAAACACTCCCGTAACATTTAAAACTGGGAGAATCCTTGGAAATATCTATACTGATGGCTTGTGATTTTCTGGGTTTTTTAAAAATTGTTTTTGATGTTTATTTATTTTTGAAGGAGAGACAGAGCGTGAGGGGGGAGCAGCAGAGAGAGGGAGACACAGAATCCGAAGCAGGTTCCAGGCTCTGAGCTGTCAGCACAGAGGCCGACACGGGGCTCAATCTCACAAACCGTGAGATCATGACCTGAGCTGAAGTCGGAGGCTTAACCGACTGAGCCACCCAGGTGCCCCAATGATTTTCTGTTTTTTTTTTTTTTTTATTTACTTTTTTATTTAACGTTTTTTATTTATTTTTGAGACAGAGAGAGACGCGGGGCTCGAACTCACAGACCGCGAGATCATGACCTGAGCTGAAGTCGGACGCTTAACCGACTGAGCCACCCAGGCACCCCTCTGTTTTTTAATTTAAGCCTCCAAGCACAATCTCTAATGCTGACACAGGAGCTCAGTTCTTTGTGCTCACCTGCTTCCTTCCGGGGGCTCTAGAAAGCATGGTGTGAAAACCTAGGGCCCTAGGGTGAAGCTAGCATACAAGCCCCTAATTTGTAGATGAAGAAGTAGGGGCTGAGATAGCTTATGTGCGTCTTGTCCAAGGACAACCAACCAGGGAATGGCCCACACATCATTGGGTTCCCGGGCCCTAGCCCCGGTGCCTTCCATATGGCCAAACTGCCTTCCTCCTTCATGGAAACCTCATACCTCATTGGTTAGAATAATATGTTTTGAAAACTACAATGAAAAAACTAATTTGGACCTAATCTATAGCTTACTGAATATGGGCCTAGAGTTAGATTTCCAGAGATAACAAATAAAAATATAAGACACCTAGCCAAATTTAGATTCCCAGTTAAATTCAAGTTTCAGACAAACAATAAATATATTTTTAGTGTAAGTATATCACTTGCAGTATTTGGGACATACTTATACTAAAAAGAAAATTATTCATTGTTTATCTGAACTTCTAATTTAACTAGGCATCCTATATTTTATCTGTCAACCCCACCTGGAGCTAACCGGGAGAATACTGTTAATTCTACCATATTCTGATTAACTGAAGGAGAGTAAAACTCATTTCAACACTCCTTTTGTTTACTTTAGCAAGAGAATTATTAAGAAGAGAATTAAATCAGCACTGGTCAAAAAAAACCCATACACTGCCTACCAAACAATGGTGGGTAATGTGTTTCCAGGGCTAAGAAACAGGATTCTAGCTCCTGATAGTGTCTTGAACAAATAAGAAAGAAAATTTCAGTAGTGAATGAGTCTGTTATATTTGGGTATAGCCAAATATCATTCCCTTGACCCTAAAATCTTAAGACCTTTGTACCCTCTCAAGGAGGAAAAGTAAATTTTAAAACTTGTGATTTTTTTTTTTTTTTTTTTTTTTTTTTTTTTTTTTTTTTTTTTTTTTTTGCTATGATATGAGTCATTCTCTTCTCCTTACTCCACAACTAAAGCCTGACTCCTCCTTACATAATGACCCGCTGTCAGCCTCAGGTTAATCAAATGGCTAACAGACATTCTTATTTTATCCTACTAATCCATCATCCCATGACAATGGCCAGAGGAAGAAAGCAAAGAGGGGTTTCGGGTCACAGATTGGAGAAAGTGAATCTCCTTTGTTTGGCACTGTGGGAAACTCAAAATGTCTTTAGAATCTTGGCGGTAATTATCAAGAATTCAGATTCAGTTCAGCTTTGCCAAGAGCTATGAAGACTGAAAAGACTCCATTTTGGCTCTGGCCAGATTTAGCCCCATGTACTGTAGCTTGCCCACCTACACACACGCATCACGCTGAGTTAGCTCCAGCCTGGAATTCCTAGGAAAGTCTCATAAAAATGATCTAGAAAGACCTATTTCTAAGAAGAAAAGAAGGGGTGATAAATTAACCATTTTACTTATAAGATAACGGGGGCCACACCTATTTGTAATTCACAGATAACCTCAAACGTTATTTGATAGTAGCTCTATCTTTTTCCCCATTTGTTTTTAAACCAAAGACACAAAAAGGTCATAAAGTGAATTCATGTCCACTCTTTCCCTGTTGCCCTTTATTTACTCTGGTGTATCCGTGGTCTATCCATAGTCAACAATGGGTAGGTGACCAGACAGAGAAGGGGGTAGCAAAACAAGAGGCCCAGAAAATTCACATCCTTCATGTTTATTTCTTTAAAAATTAGACTTGACTGTATGCTTTTAGGGAGCGCAAACCAGAAAGGAAGATAGAAGGCAGGGCAAGAAGGAAATTATAGAAAAGGAGTAGAAAATCTCTTGGAGTTGCTACCTTCATTTATATTTAACAGGAAGTGTTGGTGTGTGCAAAAGAAATGGCAGACTATGAGCACATAAGCAAGCAACGATGTACTCTAGTCCTTCCTTTCAGCCCAGGGGGCTCTGGCTACATGTTGGGCTGGGAGCTGAAGTAAGATAAGCCGCTATGAGCACCTGCTTAGAACAAGCCTCGTGGAAGGAACAACCAGTTGACAGTCCCTGGGATTTGCCTTCCTGCTGGGAGGCTGGTGAGGATTAGGCAGCACCTGAGCTGACTTTACACTCTGTCCCTAGGCTTCCTTCCATAAGAACTGTGCAGAATAGCAGAACTGGTTTCCAGAAAATGATGCACCTTTTAAGGTGATGGAAGTAAGACCCTGTGCCCAAGGGGCGATTTCCGCCTTTGTGTAATGAAGGTACCTCACCCCACAGGCCACCACATGCTGCCTTCTAGAGCAACATGACATTATACCATTTAATCCTGACTCGCTGCGGCAGCAGGCACTTACTGGAGGGATGCTGCTGGTAAATGATGTGCTTGTTTCAAAGGCTGGGCCCGCTGTACAGGAAAGTGTGTCATGGGATCACATCACTTCACACTGGTTATTTTCTGTATGTTTTCATTGCCTGGATGATTCTTTCTTTGTTATGTTTCTCTCCCTTTAGACTACCAGCTGGTGGTTAAGCAGGGACCTTGATGTCTGGTACATAATGAAGGCTCAATGAACAAGTACTCTCTGGGTCCCCTTCTTTAAGATGCCACCTTCTCAGAGTGGTAGATGTTTCAAATATCAACAAAGATCTTGTATCCGGACATACATTTCTGCAAATACTAGGACCTAAGTTGATCCCATTTTGTGGAAATACTGAGAAAACAGTCAGTATTAATAGATGGGGAAAATTTTTTTTCAGGCTCCAGAAACTTACAAGAGATTCTGGTACATTTAAAACTCATGAAAATAAATGGGGAAACTCAGGAAGCCCTTTAGAATGCTGGCAAAGAGTATGAATAAGCAATGTATAGAACTGAAAACCTGAATAGCTAACAACTATTTAAAGACAGGTTCATATTCACTAGAATTTAGAGATGCAAAAATTAAAACAACAATGCAATATCACTATACTCCACATTTTTAAGGTAGATAATACCAAGTTCTAGAGATCATCAGAGGACACAGGAATCCTTTTACACTCGTGGAGAAAATGTAAGTGAATTTGGCCTCAACAGAGAATAATTATTAGTGCATAATGAAATTAGGCATGAATACTACTGTATCTATCACCATCCTGGTGATTCTATACCTCAAAAAACTAGCACACAGCTCCGTCAAGAAAGATGCACTAGGCCATTCTTAACCACACTGGTGGTGCCGATGGCAACAAGGAGAAACTAGTAACCTTTGTGTCTGTGCTTAGGGAAGTGGGTAAGTAAAATGTTAGTGCTTGCAGTGAAACATTCTGTAGCAGTCAGAAGGAAAGCACGCGTGGTTTGCAAAAACAAGAACAAAAACAAGGAGAATTTTTAAAAAAGGAGAAACAAAGATACATATTTTTCAACGTTAATAACAATTAAAGACATATTTACACGAGCATTACATATTTTTCAAGGCGGTTTACAGGGGCAATATTTAAAATAGTTAGAAATACATGTGGCATGGGCACCAACCCACCAAAATTGGCTCCTCCTGGATACTGTGCCCATGTGTACCATGGGAAGTTCAGCCCAGATATACGTACAGTGACCACCTAGAATGTGTATGGTGTGGACATACATGGAGGACAGTCAGGTGGGTCTGACTATGGAGGAAATGAAAGTTGAACAGGTAATAAAGAAGGAATTGAGGGCCTTGCATGGAGTAAGGAGTATAGTCAACTCAATTCTGTAAGGTAAGGCAATGAGGAGGAGGAGGAGGAGGAGGAGAGGTGGGCTCTAAGAAGGTACCACAATGCATCACTGTTGAATGATATATACACACTATGTGGCTTTACAACCCAACTGCTAAACCAAGAGTAGAGTGGTCATCAAAAGAAATTGTCTCATTCTTCTGGTGCAGGAACTGAATGTCTCTATAATTTTATTTCTCTAATCCTCATTTGTTTCTCAACTAAACAATTCATTCATTCTATCCAACAAATATTTATTGGGCAGTTACATGTGCCAGGCGCTGTTCTAGGCAATGCAGCTGCAGCAGAGAAACAAAGAAACAAAGAAAAGCCCCTTACTGTTGTCATGGAACCCATGTCTAGTATCCTACAACCGGTTCAGATGAACACCAGGAGCATCATCCGGTGTGGCCTCTAGAGGGGCTTTCACCTTGTAGTTATGGCCTTGTAGAGGTCTCCCTTCCTTGTTCACAGTGAACTCAAGTCCCTCAGCACCCAATTTAAGAATAGGCTGGGAACACCTGCCCCTCCTGATTGGTCGGTCTCCTTATCAAGGCAGTTTTCTTCTCCATAGAGACCCTGCTGACCTGACATTTCTGAAGGACCTGGTTTGGGGCTGTGGTGGTCCATGAACCCGGCCACCAGCTCCCCAACTCTGGGGCTTCAGCAGCTCTTGGTAGAGTGGTTACTTCACTTCATGTGCAGCCCCTCTGAGACCAGATCTGGCCATCCCTCTTCTTCACTCAAGGCTCAAGTGGTCCATGGAAACCATGTCACCAAGCTTAGTCAGGACAGCCTGTGGACATGGATAATGAGATCCCACCTCCACTAACTGCCTTCCCAAGTGACTTCTCTCACTGCCAATGTGATGTCTTCCATCTTGAGGTGGCCCCATTGGTCTTCTGCCAGGCTCCGGGGGGCAAGTGCCTTCTTCCCTATTTCAGCAGCTTCTCTGTCATACAATGACTTGGTCCATCATCCCTCAGTGCCATCTGGAACTCACAGGCAGAAGGGCTACCTGTCCTTCATCTTCACAGCATCCTACAGACAAGTGTGTGTAGGCAGATAACAGCTGATACACTACTGGGATGGTGTTCTAGCACAGACCACCAAGGCCCTTGTTGATCTCTTTTTTATTAGGTATAAATGAGAGTAATCTTCTCTGGTTTAGGAACCACACAATCTGAGCTTAGATGCCAGCTATTTAGGTGAGGACTAGAAAACACCAGCTTCTCTTTACTTTAAGACCTAGAAAGCATTAGTGCCCTAGGAAATTGAGTTCATGTGTAGTCCCTCTAACTGGGGGAAGAAACAGCTCCAGTCCCAGCTGGGCTGTCAGGCAATGTAGAGCCAGGTCACATAGCCATTCACTGGACAGCTCTGCTGGATGCCATAAAGGGACAGACAATTAAAAAAGTAAGAAGTGATAAATGCTATAGAGGAAAGAACATCTTAGTAGGCTGTATAGGATGTGCCAGAATTTAGGGGGAGAGTGCAGAGCTGGATGGTTCCACCTCTCTGAAATTGTCCTTGCCATGATAACCAACAATCTTCTGCTCACCAGTGATGACCTTAAGTTTTTAACCCTTTTATATTTGCTGTCTTGGTAGCATTCAACATAGACACTCCCTCCTCTAAACTCCCATAACTGCCTAAAATCCATCATCCTTCTCAGTCTTTCTGTCCCTACTCTACATTCTCTGTTAGTTAATGTCATCACCATTAATTAAGTCTCCAAACCAGAAACCTGGGAGTCATTCTGGGAACTTACCTTATTCATTTTCCACAAATTTTTCCAAGTGCCCACTATATGCCAGACACAGGGCTATGTTTTGGGTACATATTTGCCAATAAAGAGGCCTGGTCCCTTGGTGATAGAGTTCACAAAGTTGCGATGAGCATTATGGGAACTTCTGGTAGGAGGAGCTATAAAAAATGAATGTCTTTGCAAACAATGCAATTATTTTCTATGTTGCTACATTATACTGTACAATTCAGTCAATAACCATCTATTGAAGAACTTAGGGCATGTGCCACTGATACTTAATATTCAAAGTATTTTCAGAAAACCCAGAAATGAACCCACAGCTATCTGGTCAACTAATCTGCAACAAATCAGGAAAGAATATCCAATGGAAAAAAGACAGTACCTTCAACAAATGGGTTGGGAAAACTGGACTGCAACATGTAGAAGAATAAAACTGGACCACTTTCTTACACCATACACAAAAATAAATTCAAATGGATGAAAGACATAAATGTGAGACAGAATACCATCAAAATCCGAGAGGACAACTCACGCAGTAACCTTTTTGACTTCGGCTGGAGCAACTTCTTATTAGACACATATGTCACTGGAGGCAAGGGAAACACAAGCAAAAATGAACTGCCAGGACTTCATCAAGATAAAAAGCTTCTGCACAGCAAAGAAAATAATCAACAAAACCAAAAGGCAGCCTGTGGAATGGAAGAAGATATTTGCAAATGACATATCTGATAAAGAGCTAGTATCCAAAATCTATAAAGAACTTATCAAACTCAACACCCAAAAAACAAATGATCCAGTTAAGAAATGCAAAGACAGTTTTCCAAAGCAGATATCCAGATGGAGAACTGACACATGAAAAAATGCTCAACATCACTCATCATCCAGGAAATACAAATCAAAATCACCATGAGATACCCCCTCACACTTGTCAGAGTGGCTAAAATCAACCACACAAGATACAATAGGTGTTGGTGAGGATGCGGAGGAAGGGGAATCCTCTTGCAGTGCAGGTGGGAACGCAAACTGGTGCAGCCACTCTGGACAACAGTAAAAAGTTGTCCGCAAAAAAATGTTCCGCAAAAAGTTAAAAACAGAACTACCCTATGATCCAGAAATTGCACTACTTGGTATTCATCCAAAGGATATAAAAATACAGATTTGAAGGGGTACATGCACCCCAATGTTTATAGCAGCACTATCAA
This sequence comes from Puma concolor, assembly GCF_028749965.1. Taxonomy (NCBI): domain Eukaryota; kingdom Metazoa; phylum Chordata; class Mammalia; order Carnivora; family Felidae; genus Puma; species Puma concolor. Next base: position 14,724,356 of record NC_141677.1, read on the forward strand.
CAATAGCCAAACAATGGAGAGAGCCCAAATGTCTACCGACTGATGAATGAATAAAGAAGACATGGTATCTACATACAATGGAATATGACTCAGCTGTCAGAAAGAACGAAATCTTGCCATTGGCAGTGACGTAGATGGAGCTAGAGTGTATTACGCTGAGAAAAATATGCCAGTCAGAGAAAGACAAATACCATATGGTTTCTCTCATATGTGGAATTTAAGACGCAAAACAGATGAACATATGGGAGAAGGAAAAAAGAGAGAGAGGGAAACAAGCCATAAGAGACTCTTAAAGACAGAGAACAAACAGAGGTTTGATGGAGGAAGGGCATGGGGGATGGGCATTAGGAGGACACATGTTATGATGAGCACTGGGTATCGTATGTAAGTGATGAATCCCTGAATTCTACTCCTGAAACCAATATTGTACTGCGTGTTAACTAACTACAATTTAAATTAAAAATTGAAAAAAGAAAAGAAAAGAAATAAGAATATTTAGTAGAAGCTTCCGAATTCTGGACGGATCAAATAAGGGAAAAAAGGAAAAATGCTTCAACCTTTGAGGCAAAGATACACCTAACCAAATTGTTGTACCTTACAGATAGCTTAGGACAGAGGAGAAAAGGGGTCCTATACATCCATAAAACAAGACACTGAAGAACCAGCAATGTTGCAAATGATATCATCCAAATTAAAATCATGTCCATCAGTTCGTTCAGTGTTTTGTAATTAATTCTTGTTTTGTTTCATCTTGAGTTAGCAGCTTTAGGAACAATCAGTCTTCCATTAAAGTTTTATTTTTATTTTTATTTATTTTTTTTTTTCAACGTTTATTTTTTTGGGACAGAGAGAGACAGAGCATGAACGGGGGAGGGGCAGAGAGAGAGGAAGACACAGAATCAGAAACAGGCTCCAGGCTCTGAGCCATCAGCCCAGAGCCCGACGCGGGGCTCGAACTCACGGACCGCGAGATCGTGACCTGGCTGAAGTTAGACGCTTAACCGACTGCGCCACCCAGGCGCCCCTCCATTAAAGTTTTAGAAACTCTCACTCAGAAAATGAATTTTCCAAGAATAGACTTTTGAATTTCTTTGGTTATACATTTCATAATAGTGGTTGTCAATAAGGAAGTCAGAATTACATGGCAAGCTTTGTTTAATATTATGCACTTAAACGTGTGTGTGTGTGTGTGTGTGTGTGTGTGTGTGTGTGTGTACACACATACGTGTATCCAGTCAGGTTGAGAACTACAAATTTGGGGAAAATTCTGAAATGTCTAGGAATCAAATCACACATTTATTATTTCCTTATTTATAATTGATATTACTGAACAAAGAGAATACTAACTCTAAAACTGCTTCTGTTTTATGACCCAAAGCCTTATCAATCAATCATGAAATAAAGAGCATTCTTATCTGTGAGGATGATAGGAAGGATATAGGGTGATTTTTATACTTAATTGGTATTAATATTGTTAGTGATATGCCATATGCTGTTTCAATATGCCTTTCCTGTTCTGAGTTTCAGGTAGAACTTAAAAAACTACCTATAAAAAGCTCATGATCCTAGAGGACAAACCTTCTTTCCTGCCAAATATATGACTTATCAATATTTCAATGTTTTTGTTTTTTTTAAATTTTCTTTTCTTTTTAACGTTTATTCATATTTGAGAGACAGAGAGAGACAGAGCATGAGCGGGGAAGGGGCAGAGAGAGGGAGACACAGAATCTGAAACAGGCTCCAGGCTCTGAGCTGTCAGCAAAGAGCCTGATGCAGGGCTCGAACTCACAAACTGTGAGATCCTGACCTGAGCCAAAGTCGGACACTCAACTGACTGAGCCACCCAGGCACCCCGGTTTTTTTTAATTTTCAAGTAGCTGTCTGCAATGTCACCATGAGATATGGACCAGAAACATTCCTTCCTGAATGTCATTATTCTATCTCTATATGATGGTGTTTTTTTTTTTGTTTTTTTTTTTTCAACGTTTATTTATTTTTGGGACAGAGAGAGACACAGCATGAACGGGGGAGGGGCAGAGAGAGAGGGAGACACAGAATCAGAAACAGGCTCCAGGCTCTGAGCCATCAGCCCAGAGCCCGACGCGGGGCTCAAACTCACGGACCGCGAGATCGTGACCTGGCTGAAGTCGGACGCTTCACCGACTGCGCCACCCAGGCGCCCCTATATGATGGTGTTTTTAATGAATACAAACTGGGGGGTAAAATAATTACACAGATTTCAGAAAACTGCAGCTGTTATCAAAAGTATGAAAGAACCAAAACAAGTAATCTTGGTTGGTAGGTAAGATCACTTTTGCCCAATGTTTGATTCAAAACACTATTTCTCTTCCATTACAGGCTTATTAAGTACAGGCAGTTTTAACAGGGCTTTGAAATGAGAGGCAAAGAAATAAGCTAAATCACTTAATTTGAGTCAGTATAGGGTCTGGTGTAGGTATTAAACTGTTCAATGAGCAAAATAAATGAGAATATTGCCTTTGATGTTCATTTATAAGTGACCATAATATGATTTAAGGATAAAAAGCAAGACTTTTAAAATTTATATCCCAAGGAATCATTTAATATCTGCCAGAAACAGGTGGGTTTATTTTCATGTCCAGAGCACTAATGTCAGATGAAGAAAGATGTCCAGCTTTGAGTATTTTAATCTCTTTCTACAATACATGCATAATTTTCACATCATTTAAATCTCTAGATAATTGAGCTGCCTGGGTGGTTCAATTGGTTAAGCATCCAACTCTTGATTTCAGCTAGGTCATGATGTCACAGTTTGTGAAACTGAGCCCCACGTCAGGCTCTACCCTGAGAGCATGGAGCCGGCTTGAGATTTTCTCTCCCTGGCTCTCTGCCCCTCCCCTACTCTCTCTCACTCTCCTTCAAAATAAATAAATTGTTTAAAAAAATATTTAAGGTTTTATTTATTTTTGAGAGAGACAGAGACAGTGTGAGTGGGGGAAGGGGAGAGGGAGAGAGGGAGGGAGAGAGAGAGAGAGAGAGAGAGAGAGAGAGAAATAGAGAATCCCAAGTAGGCTCCATGCTGCCATCATAGAGCCCGATATGGGGCTTGAACCCACGAAACTGTGAAATCATGACCTGAGCTGAAACCAAGAGTTAGACGCTTAACCGACTGAACCACCCAGGCATTCCAATAAATAAACTTAATAAATAAATAAATACATAATAAGTTGCCAGATAATGCAAAACCATGGGATGCAAAATATTAGTTAAGATGTAAAGATAAAATTTCAAGGATGATTTTCTAACATGAGGCTTGGGAAAGGGTGTCTGTATTCATAAAGATCTTTCGACTTTTAAAAATAGTTTATGGTTTTCTGTGCTCTACTGGGAAAAAAATCACTTAAAAAGTCATGAAAATCATTTACAATAATTACTACAATTTATATGGAACCCCAAAAAAACCCTGAATAGCCAAAGCAATCTTGAGAAAGAAGAACATAACTAGAAGAATCATGCTCCCTGGTTTCAAATTATATTACAAAGCTATAGTAATCAAAACAGTATGGTATTGGCATTAAAAAAACAGATACATAGATTAATGAAATAGAAGAGAAGAGCCCAGAAAGAAACGCACACATATATGGCCAAGTAATTTACAACAAGGGGCCAAGAATATATAATAAGGTATATAATAAGGGGAATCTCTTCAATAAATGGTGCTGGGAAAATTGGACAGCCACATGTAAAAGAGTGAAACTCAACCACTGCCTTACACCATACACAAAAATCAAATCAGAATAGAGTTAAAGACTTGAGTGTGTAACCTGAAGCTATTAAACTTATAGAAGAAAACAGGAATAAGCTCCTTGACCTAGGTCTTGGCAACGATTTCTTGAATCTGACATCAAAGCAAAAGCAACAAAAACAAAAATAAATAGGTGGGGTTGCATGATACTAAAAAGCTGTGCACCTCAAAGGAAACCATCAAAAAATGAAAAGACAACCTACTGAATGGGAGAAAATATTTGCAAATTATATATCTGATAAGGGGTTAATATCCAAAATATCTAAAGAATTCATACAACTCAATAGCAAAAAAAAAAAAAAAAAAAAATCAAATTAAGAAATGGGCATAAGATCTGAAAAGACATTTTTCAAAGAAGACATACATATGGCTGATACTCAATGTCATTAATCATTAGGGAAATGCAAATTAAAACTACAATGAGCTATCACTTCACAGCTGTTAAGATGGCTATTATAAAAAAAGACAAGAAATAACAAGTGTTAGATTTGGGAATAAGTTTAGGAATTCCCTGAGCTTGCACCAATGGGTTAACAAGGCTTAGGAGGAAAGCATCCAGGATAGGTAAATAGGTAAACAGGGTGATAGAGTGGATTTGCCCAGAGCAGAGCTAATTAGCAAAAGAAAGGTGCCTTGTTGACCCTGAGGTAGCATGCTCTGTCTTATCCTCTAGGAAAATTAAGATAAACAGATGTGCCACCTCCTGCCTGCCACAAACAGCCATCTGTTTGGCTCACTGGGATTTTGTTTTGTATTGACCCAAATCCCTAGCACCGCATATTTTCAAAACCCCCTTTCTCTTACACACTTGAGTTTATGATCACAGTTTCATTGTCTTTTTCTGCACATCCATCACATTTGTGAGCCTTCTGATCCTAATAAAAGAGGATCAAGGACCCTTCCTTGGGGCTCTGGTCTCCTGGACGTTAGCCTCTCTCGCATTTCATCCTGCATCCACTCTCTTGCTCAACAAGAGCAAACTCCAGACTCAAAGTCTGCGACAATTAGAGAGGATATGGAGAAAAGGGATCACTAACATACCATCGGTAGGAATGCAAACTGGTGCAGCCACTGTGGAAAACAGTACAGAGGTTCCTCAAAAAATTAAAACTAGAACTACCATATAGTACAGGAATTCTACTTCCACTATTCATTCAAAGAATAATTAGTGACAACACTAATTCAAAAAGATACTCATTACAGCATTATTTACAATAGCCAAGGTACAGAAATAACCTAAATGTCCATGGTTGAATAAAGAAGTTATGGTGTGTGTGAGGGCATTATGCTAAGTGAAATAAGTCAGAGAAAAACAAATAGCATGTGATCTCTCTTATATGTGGAATATAATATATATGATATAATATATATAATATGATATTATATGATATTATAATATGATATAATATGATATTATATGATATTATAATATGATATAATATATAATATACATAATCGCAAATACAGAGAATATAGTAGCATGTGAGAGTGGGGGTGGGGCAGAGGGAGAGAGAGAATCTTACACAGGCTCCATGCCCAGCACAGAGCCCGACATGGGGCTTGTTCCCATAACCCCGGGATCAAGACCTGAGCGGAAACCAAGAGGCAGAGGCTCAATCAACTGAGCCCCCCAGGCACCCCTTGCCCATTTTCTAATTGGATTGTTTGAGGACTGTTTGATTTTTGAGAGTTCTTCATACGTTCTAGATATAGTCCTTGTTGGACATATGGTTTGCAAACATTTCCTCCTAGGCTAGAGCCTATCTTTTCATCCTACTAATAGGGAGCTTGAAAAGAATGTGAATTTGGTTGTTGGGTAGAGTGTTGTATAATTGTCAGTTAGATCCCGTCGGTTGATGATGTTGTTGAGCTCTCTGATGTCCTTGCTGACTTTCTTGTAGCTGTTCTGTCAACTGTTGAGAGAGAGGTGTTGAAGTCTGCAAATATAATTATGGATTTGTCTATTTCTCTCTGCTGCTTCTACCAATTTTCACTTCGCGCATGCTGCAGCTCAATGGTTTGGTGCAGACACGTTTAGGATTGTTGGTTTTCATGGTGGATTGACCCCTTTACCACTATATAATGTGCCACTCTGTCTCTAGCAATTTTCTTTGCTCTGAAGTCAATTTTAGATGATATTAATATAGCTACTCCTGCTTTGCCCTGGATCATGTTTGTATGGTATATTTTTCCTAATCTCTTACTTTCAACCTGCCAGTACTGATATATTTGAAGTGAGCTTCTTATAGACAGCATATAATTGGGTTGTGTTCTCTAAATGCATTCCATCAATCTCTGTCTTCTAATTGGTGTCTTTTTTCATTCCGTTTTAAGATCTTACTGGCTCTCGGTAGGATGAGAAATTTTCTACTGAAACCATGACATTTAGGTATTATGCTGAGACTCTGAATCTTATTTAAACCTCTGTTTTAGCTGTTTATTTCTGATCCCACTCCAGTAGGAAAAAGGAGGTGTGCCACCTCATTACCGCTAACACACGTAAGAACAAATTCTGCTAACAGAATTTATGCGTGGGCGATGGGGGAAGCCTGGCCTTCTAATTTCATGCAAGAGCTACATATTTCAGTTTATCAATAATAATACTGATACAGGCAAGTGAAAAACAATTTTATATCTTCATCTTCTAGAATTGTGGAATAGATGTAGAGATAAATCCAACATGAGAACTAAAGCCATCGGATCCAGCATTTTCCATCCACACTTGGGATTTCAAAATCAATCAGTTACTGTTTTAGTAACTGTTCAGTTACTGTTTAGTTACTGTTTTTCTTTTTATGAAGCAAGAGAACCTTGTCATTTTTATTACAAGTATGACATAGCTGTAATAATTGCCTAAGCATTAAATCCATAGTGTAAAATGCATAAAACAATATTTTTTAGCAATGCAATGACAAATTAAAAAGAGAAACTTTCAGAATTGTTACCATACTACTGGAGTTCTCTTTTACACCTGGCCTAGAAGGTTTCTGCCCCAGCACCCTCCTCTAAGTGTGCTCTGCTCTTATCTTCCACTATATGGACCTTCCCTAGCTCTGCCCCTCCATTCTTGGGGTGAAGAAACGACCACACCAAGAGGGCATGTCTACCTGGAGCCCAGACCTAGGTCACACTCTGGGACTTACGATCCAGGAATTCCCTGCTCCACTGGCCCCATGCATACTTCCAGAACTTGTGTGGGCCTCTTCTTAGGTCTGTTCTCCTAAGGACAGCCTCTTATACCAAGATGTGCACCCCAGATCTGAGAAGTGGCCAAGGGGGAGCTGCTTTGGGCAGTTCTGAAGGACATTTAGGCATGTGGAGGGGGCACCTAAATGTCTGTGTGCTTGTGAGTTTCTTGGTGGTGCGGGATGGAGCCACGGCTGGGAAGGGATGTGAGACAACTTCTGACATGGCAGTGTTCCAATCTGGAACTCTGTGAGTTTGACTTGGCTTTTCAAGTCAATAGAAAGGTATATTTGTCAATGCAGAAGCATAAAACATATTTGACAGTAGGTTTGCTTGATTTGTGACATTAAAATACTTACCAGGATCTGAGTCCTAGTCTGACCCCGCCTTGGAGCCATGTACAAGCTTGAATTATAGTTCAGTCCCAGTTTAAGAAAAAAATCAAGGGCAGGCCTTACCATCAATAAGTCTTTGACAATGCTAGTTCAAAAAGTAAATGAGAAAAGCAAGGATTCGAAAAAATTAATAATGCATGCTTTCAAGCATTTAGGCTTCCAAACATTGTATATACCTTCTCTAGAGTAATCCTTATAAAACTGTTTAATACACCCTCCCTTTTATTGATATATACCGGTTGCCTTTCAAGGTCTCTAAAATGGAAGGCATTAGGAAGCTAGCTTTCAGTTTCTTCATAGTATGAAAAATGTCTCAAGCTTCTATCTGTCCAATTCTTCTCCCATCGGGGGAGGCTGGTTGCATTCTCTGTCCCCCAGGGCCCAGGCACCTCTCACCTGACACTGTGATGTATGCAGCAGCAGAAGCCCGTAAGTCAATTCTCAAGAAGGAAAGGCCAGTAAATCAGAGCGACATGTCCAGAAAGAATATGAAATCAAAGACTGCATCAGGAGGTAGACTGCAAGGCCAAGTCTAGGATGGTCTCAGCAGACAGCAAAGGAATAGTGAAGATGGCTCTGTCAGGACACAAGACAAAACTAGGATTTTGGGTCCCCTAGATCCTCTGCATTTATGATCTGGATGTATTTTTAAGGGTCCAGGAAAGAGTGGGAAATACATAGACTCTCATCTCTATAATTTCTTATGAATGCATCAAAATTAATTTAGTACCTGATTCACCTCCTCTTTTTAATTCTGAGATATTTACAGTAACTGAGACCCTTAATAAAATAGCTAATATTTGTTGTTTTTACATGCTTTGGGCACAGTTCTAAGCACTTACAAATTCTTCTTAAGAAGGTATGGAATTTATCCAAAGGACACAGGAGTGCTTATTCAAAAGGGCACACGTACCCAATGTTTATTGCAGCGCTTTCAACAATAGCCAAATTATGGAAAGAGCCTAAATGTCCATCAACTGACGAATGGATAAAGAAGATGTGGTTTATATACACAATGGAATACTACTTGGCAATGAACAGAGGGTTGATGGGGGGTGGGGGAGAAGGGAAAATGGGTGATGGTCATTGAGGAGGGCACTTGTTGGGATGAGCACTGGGTGTTGTATGGAAGCGATGAACCACGGGAATCTACCCCCAAAACCAAGAGCACACTGTACATCCTGTATGTTAGCCAACTTGACAATGAATTATATTTTTTAAAAAGTACGTATAGAGTCTTTGTAAGCACTCAATTCTTACAACAATGCTATGAAGTTGTGATTATTATTATCGTTCCCATTTTGAGGTTGAAAACCACTGATGGAGACAGAGGGAAATTAAGTAATCTGTCCAAGGTCATGCAACTAATCAACAGCAGAGCTGAGATTCAAAGCCATGTGGGCTAACTCCAAAACCTGATCCTTTTAATCGCTACATTACACTGGCGTCTAGCAGGAACCTCATCTTATTCACACACCTGCTTTTAGCTACAGGTAAATAGGCAAGTTCAATAAGCTGTTGGATATTGGTTCAGACCCTCAAAGTGCCCTGAATCTTCTACAGGAAAGGCTCTTCCAATGCATACTTTGTTCTGTGGTCACATTGCTGGATTAGATGGGGACACAACAGTCACCGCGTGAAAGGGTCACAAGGCTCTGAGTCCTGGGCAGTGTAGGCTTCGAATGGCAGAGCCTTAGAGACATGGCAGGCATTTTACCACCCTCCCATTGCACCTCCTTTCTCTCTGCCAGGCCAGCACACTCACACATGTTTACCTCCTCTGGCTGTGGTAAAGCTTCATGATGAAGTAGTCCCAAGCAGCTTTAAGGCTCCTGAGTGCTGGGCACCATCACAGTCTCAGCTCATGGAGTCACTACGTATCAATCAATCCTTACTAATAAAATTATGGTGCTTCCAGTCCTCGCCTGCAAATATGGCAAATGCTCAATGCATACGGCCTGCTGAGCCATGACTTCATCGCCACCACTGGTCTGATGCCTTAATTAAGCTGTAATGCTCTCTAAGGGGTTGCAGGCATCCAGTCAGGATTTTGTCTGCATGAGATGCTCTCTCCAAAGAAGAATTTGTTTCCCTCACTCACCATAGGCCCACAACGTCTTCAGAGGGGCAGAATGTGTTCAGAACTCTTCCAATGTGGTACCAGGGCCCTCACCTACCATGACCAGGCTCCTCACTGCAACAGAGTGTGGCAGGCAGCCCAACCAGCTGCTGTGTCTTGGGACATGGGCAAGAGGAGGGAGCAAAAGTAGAGGGTTGAGGCGGAGTATTCTGAGACCCTCTCAGACCCCACCCCGTCCTCCTGGTACACCTCTCCACCTTTCTTCATGAACTTACCCATGAAACTCGGTTCCCTTTGCTATGTCTCTGATCTACTGCCTTTCCCTGGGATCCTGCTCACTTCAGACCCTGGCTTTAGGCACTTGGGCTGCTGTGACAGCACCCAACTGATCTCCCTGTCTTCAGCCTCTCCTCTTCCCTGCCCATGTAGCCAAATTCATTGTCCCTGAGTAGGGTTTACACAAGGCCATTCTCTTTTTAAAAATATCTTGCCTTTACCCCCATGCATGCATTCATTCATTCATTCATTCATTCACTCACAGCTAGGAACTACCTATCACATGTCAGGCACTTTTATATGTGCTGGAAATACAACAGTACACTGGAAAGGTCCTTGTCCCATGGAGCTTACAGTCCAGCATAAGGGGAAAGCGAACGAGCAAATAAATATATACCATGTCAGGTAGTGACTGGTAAGTACTGATAAATGGGAGTAGACAGAAGATTGATCTGTTAATCAGGAAATGGGGAGACAGATCCTCAGGTGACCTCTAACGATCCCGCCTTCTGGTGTTCACACCCTTGTATAATCCTCTTCCTTTGAGTGTGAGTGCAGACTTAGTTATTGCAACCTACTTCTCCTAATGGAATACAGCAAAGGGAAGGGAACAGCACTCTTGTGATTACATTCCATTCCAGAAGCTTCCATCCAGCTAACAGTTTTGCAGGTACTTTCTCTCCATCACAGTCTTCGGGGGAGCTGCAAAGAACATGTGCGTGCAAATTTTTGTGTGTATACCTGTTTTAACTTCTCTGGGATTAATACCTAAGAATTGCTGGATCATATGGTATATTTATGGTTAAATATTTAAGAAATTGCTAACCTATGACTATACCATTTTACATCACTAGAGCAATATATGAGGATTACAATTTCTCCACATCCTTGTCAACACTTATTTTTTACTTTATTTTAGCCATCCTAGTGGGCATAAAGTGGTTTTTCCTTTTGTTGTTGAGTTGGAAAAGTTCTTTATACATTCTGGATAATAAATCCTTATCAGATAAATGATTTATAAATATTTACTCCCATTTTTTAGACCTATTTAACTTTCTTAATAATGTATTTTGATGCACAAAAAAATTGTAATCTGCATGAAATCCAATATATATTTTTTTCTTTTGTGGATTGTACTTTTGTTATCATTTCTAAGAATCTATTGCCAAATTCAAGGTCATGAATATTTATTCCCATGTTCCCTTCTACTAGCTCTATAGTTTTAGCTCTTACATTAGGTCTTTCATCCATTTTGATGTAATTTTTGTGTATGGTGTGAGGTAGGGGACAAACTTTATTCTTTTGCATGTGGATATCCAGTTGTCTCAACCCATTTGTTGAAAAGCCAATTCTATCTCCAACTGAATGGTCCTAAGACCCTTATGGAAAATCAATTGACCATAGACGTATGGGTTTACTTTTGGATTCTCAATTCTATTATATTGATCTATGTCTATCCTTACATGAGTCACACTATATTAATTATTGTAGCCCTGGAGGAAATTTTGATACTGGGTCCTGTGAGTCCTCCCACTTTATCTTTTTCAGGGTTGTTTTGCCTTTTTGGAGCCACTTGCAACTCCGTATGTATTTTAGGAACAGTTTTCACATTTTTTACAAAAGAGACCACTGGGATTTTGGTTGGAATTACACTGAATCTGTAGATCACTTTGGATAGTATTGCCTTTCTTAACAATAGGAAGTCTTCCAATTCCTGAACATGGATGTTTTTCCATTTAGTAGGATCTTACTAATTTCTTCCATAACCAGTTTGTAGTTTTCAGTGTACAAGTCTTGAATGACTTGGTTAAATTTACTCTTAAGTATTTTATTCTTTTGATGCTATCATGAATGGAATTGATTTCTTCATTTCATTTTCAGATTGTTCACTGTTAGTGTATAGAAATGCATATGATTTTTGTGTATTGATTTTATATCCTGTAATTTTGCTGAATTCATGCATTAGCTGTAATGGGTCTTTTGTGGATTCATTAGGATATTTTATACATTTTAAATTGTTATGTTCTCTTGACTAATCGATCTTTCCCCATTATGAAATTTTTAACTCTGCTAATGCTCCTTTTCTTAAAGATAGCTGTTTGATTGTTAGTATGATCATCTCGGATTTCTTCTGGATAATGCTGGTACATTTTTCCATGCTTTACTCTATCTGCCTATGTCTTTATACTTAGAGTGTATCTCTTGTAGACAGTATATAGTTGCATCATACATTCTTATGCAACAAATCCAAGGATCTGTATTCAACAAGTCCTCCTTTTAGTTTGTATATTTATTCCATTTATATTTAATGCAATTATTGATAATGTTGGGCTTAGGTCTACCATATTGCTATTTTTTTTTCTGTTTCTCTCTTTTTTAGGGTGCAGGAGACAATTAAGTCACTTGTAGTATTCCATTTTATCTTGTCTATTAGTATTTTTCCAGTAACTCTTTGTATTATATTTTGTTGATTGTTCTAGTGATTCCAATTTTATTTATACCTTATCACAGTTAAACTTGGAATAATATTAAGTTACTTCACATATGTTGTAAGAACCTCATGCAAAGTGTTTCTATTTAACCCCTTCTGTCCTTTGTGTTATTGTTGTATTTTACTTTTATATATCTACATATGTATCCCACAATACATCAATATTATTTTGGCTTTTAATGATTGTCTTTTAAAGAAATTAAATAAAGGAGGAAAAGCCTTTCATATTTATTTGCATAGCATTTACTATACAATGATTTTGTTTTTAGATCGTGGTGGGTTTTGTTTTTTGTTTTTTGTTTTTGTTTTTAATCTGAGTGTCCTGAAGTACTATTTCTTTTAGCATTTGCTTCAACATGGATCTGGTGGAGAAGAATTCTCTTAGCTTTTGTTTACTGAGAATTTGACTTGGAATTTTTGATTTCTCTTCATTTTTACTAAATATTTTCTTTTTTCTTTTTTTAAATATATGACTTATTGTCAAAGTGGTTTCCATGCAACACCCAGTGCTCATCCCAACAGATGCCTTCCTCAATGCCCATCACCCACTTTCCTAGACATAGAATTCTAGATTGACTGCTTTCTACTCTGAGTACACTAAAGGTATCATTCACTCATTTGTTTGCTCTCCTCTTTTGCTTCTGGTGAGAATGTGGCTGTTAATCTTCGTCACTTGTATGAAATGTGTCATTTTCCTCTGGATTCCCCTGTTGATTTTCACAGTATTTCACTTTACTTCTATCTGCACAGAATTAGCCCAATATCAGCCATTTGTATCCTTAGACATATTTCTGAATCTATAAATTACCCGTTTCATTGTCATGGAAAAATAAATTTGCAGAATTTTTTTCCTTCTTTTTTGATTTCGTATGGTTTACAAAAGGAAAAAGGGCAAGATACGGATTTAGGCAGCCATTTTATCATTAACTATAATTAGCTGAAGATATCTGAAAATATTATTTATAATTTCTTTATGTTTTTCCATATTTCTGTTTTGTTTAAAGCCAAGGCAAGTCATTTACTTGCCTCAATCTTTCTAATAGAATAAACATCACCTAAATAAAGTTCAGTGGTGCTGAATGTCTGCAATATACGAAGTGATTTTACACATGTGAACAACAAATTTTTATAGAATTGAAAATTATTTTAGCAATTTTGGTCTGCCCATAGAAGGAGTTACTCATTCTGTATTCTGACCTAAACATAGCAAATGGGGAAAATGTGAGGCCACAAGCAAGGATGTTGTATGCTGTTTATCAGGCTAGTTCTCAATCCCTTTACTACACATACTTACCCTTTAAACATAACATACAAATGTAACAGATGGTTACCACACTTAAAATTGGGCCCTTACTGAAAAGACCTCTCATGGCGACATATCTGCTGCAAAAATCTCCTGTAAAGAAATAATAAATCTTTATAATTCTATGATTTTATAAAATATCTTCCACTGTTTTTTGGTTTTGTTTTTGTTGTGTCTGTAATTGTAGCCCTAGGACAGAGAAATAGTATGAGCAGCATGGAGAATTTCTGTCTCTCAGTAGCAGGGGTAATGAACATATTTGTAAAGACTGAGTCAGGCTTTCAGAATTACAATACACAATAATTATTAATTAAGAAAAATTTCTCATGCTCTTAGTACAGTATGACTATATTCCTTGCAAGCTGTCAACACTTCAAAGGTTTTTATGTTAACAATTTTGGTATATTTTCAAAAGACATTAATAAATTTATTACAGATTTTTTTAATCTGTACTTAATAGTAAAACATGTTTGCTGTTTCTTCATTATTTTCTTACACACAGTATACATTTAACAATTGTAATGCTAATTCCAACTTATTGCCTTTCCATTTTACATGTATTTATTTTTCAATTCTTTGACAAGTTAGAGCCATATTTATAATGCCCAACCTCATTTTAGATAGATTAAAAATATACCTCGGAGATAGTGTGGTCTTAATTCCACACTACTGCAATAAAATAAGTCAAATGAACTTTTTGATTTCCAAGTGCATATAAAAGTCATGTTAGCACTACAGTGTAGTCTATTAAGTGTATATATAGCATTATGTCTAAAAAAATAATGTACATATCTCAATTTAAAAATACTTTTATTGCAAAAAATACTTTATTGCTAAAAAATACTAATCAACATCTGTTTGCAGCAAGTCACAAATCACTGATCATAGATCACCATAATAAATGTACTAATAGTGAAAAAGTTTGAAATATGGCAAAAATTACCAAAATATAACACAGAGACACTAAGTGAGCAGATGTTGTTGAAAGAATGGTGTCAAGTACACTTGCACAGCACAGCCTTGTTACAAACCTTCATCTTGTAAAAAACATATCTCTGGGGGCACCTAGGTTGGTTAAGCGTCTGACTTTGGCTCAGGTCATGATCTCGCGTTTGTGGGTTCGAGCCCCACATCAGGCTCTGTGCTGACAGTTCAGAGCCTGGAACTTGTTTCGGATTCTGCGTGTCCCTCTCTCTCTCACCCTCCCCTGCCTGCACTGTGTCTCTCTCTCTCAAAAATAAATAAACATTAAAAAACCCCACATATCTCTGAAGTACAATAAAGTGAAGCTTACTAAAATGAGGTATGACTATATAAATGTTTTAAGAATTTATAATGTGATTCTAACATAGAAGTGTTTGTGTTCATTCTAGAAATTTCTGGAGTACAGACAAGTATAAAGAATAAAATTAAAAGGATACAATTTAAATCTCATTTCTTGTCCTATTTAAAGAGTTAATATTTTGAGTTTGTTTTTGTGAATGGTGTAAGAAAGTGGTCTAGTTTCATCCTTCTGCATGTTGCTGTCCAGTTCTCCCAGCACCATTTGTTAAAGAGACTGTCTTTTTTCCATTGGATATTCCTCCCTGCTTTGTCAAAGATCAGTTGGCCACACTTTTGTGGGTCTACTTCTGGGGATTCTATTCTGTTCCATTGGTCTATGTGTCTGTATTTGTGCCAATATTATGCTGTCTTAATGATTACAGCTTTGTAGAAGAGGCTAAAGTCTGGGATTGTGATGCCTCCTGCTTTGGTCTTCTTCTTCAAAATTACTTTGGCTATTCGGGGCCTTTTGTGGGTTCCATACAAATTTTAGGATTGCTTGTTCTAGTTTTGAGAAGAATGCTGGTGCAATTTTGATTGGGATGGCATTGAATGTGTAGATAGCTTTGGGTAGTATTGACATTTTGACAATATTTATTCTTCCAATCCATGAGCACGGAATGTTTTTCCATTTCTTTATATCTTCTTCAATTCCCTTCATAAGCTTTCTATAGTTTTCAGCATACAGATCTTTTACATCTTTGGTTAGGTTTATTCCTAGGTATTTTATGATTCTTGGTGCAATTGTGAATGGGATCGGTTTCTTTGTCTTTCTGTTGCTTCATTATTAGTGTATAAGAATGCAACTGATTTCTGTACATTGATTTTGTATCCTGCGACTTTGCTGAATTCATGTATCAGTTCTAGCAGACTTTTGGTGGAGTCTATCGGATTTTCCATGTATTATGTCATGTCATCTGCAAAAAGTGAAAGCTTGACTTCATCTTTGCCAATTTTGATGCCTTTGGTTTCCTTCTGTTGTCTGATTGCTGATGCTAGGACTTCCAACACTATGTTAAACAACAGCGGTGAGAATGGACATCCCTGTCGTGTTCCTGATCTCAGGGAGAAAGCTCTCAGTTTTTCCCCATTGAGGATGATATTAGCTGTGGGCTTTTCATAAATGGCTTTTATGATGTTTAAGTATGTTCCTTCTATCCCGACTTTCTGGAGGGTTTTTATTAAGAAAGGATGCTGAATTTTGTCAAATGCTTTTTCTGCATCAATTGACAGGATCATATGGTTCTTATCTTTTCTTTTCTTAATGTGATGTATCACATTGATTGATTTGTGAATGTTGAACCAGCCCTGCATCCCAGGAATGAATCCCACTTGATCATGGTGAATAATTCTCTTTATATGCTGTTGAATTCGATTTGCTAGTATCTTATTGAGAATTTTTGCATCCATATTCATCATGGATATTGGCCTGTAGTTCTCTTTCTTTACTGGGTCTCTGTCTGGTTTGGGAATCAAAGTAATGCTGGCTTCATGGATAAAGGACCTGAATGTGAGACAGGAAACCATCACTACCCTAGAGGAGAAAGCAGGAAAAAACTTCTTTGACCTCAGCTGCAGCAATTTCTTACTTGACACATTCCCAGAGACAAGGGAATTAAAAGCAAAAATAAACTATTGGGACCTCATGAAGATAAAAAGCTTCTGCACAGCAAAGGAAACAAATCAACAAAACTAAAAGGCAACCAACAGAATGGGAAAAGATATTTGCAAATGACATATCGGACAAAGGGCTAGTTTCCAAAATCTGTAAAGAGCTCACCAAACTCCACACCCAAAGAACAAATAACCCAGTGAAGAAATAGGCAGAAAACATGAATAGACACTTCTCTAAAGAAGACATCTGGATGGCCAACAGGCACATGAAAAGATGCTCAACGTCGCTCCTCATCAGGGAAATACAAATCAAAACCACACTCAGATATCGCCTCACACCAGTCAGAGTGACCAAAATGAACAAATCAGGAGACTATAGATGCTGGAGAGGATGTGGAGAAACGGGAACCCTCTTGCACTGTTGGTGGGAATGCAAATTGGTGCAGCCGCTCTGGAAAACTGTGGAGGTCCCTCAAAAAATTAAAAATAGACCTACCCTATGACCCAGCAATAGCACTGCTAGGAATTTACCCAAGGGATACAGGAGTACTGATGCATAGGGGCACTTGTACCCCAATAGCAGCACTCTCAACAATAGCCAAATTATGGAAAGAGCCTAAATGTCCATTAACTGATGAATGGATAAAGAAATTGTGGTTTATATACACAATGGAGTACTACGTGGCAATGAGAAAGAATGAAATATGGCCCTTTGTAGCAATGTGGATGGAACTAGAGAGTGTATGCTAAGTGAAATAAGTAATACAGAGAAAGATAGATACCATATGTTTTCACTCTTATGTAGATCCTGAGAAACTTAACAGAAGTCCATGGGAGAGGGGAAGAAAAAAAAAAAGAAGTTAGAGAGGGAGAGAGACAAAGCATAAGAGACTCTTAAAAACTGAGAACAAACTGAGGGTTGATGGGAGGTGAGAGGGAGGGGAGGATGGGTGATGGGTATCGAGGAGGGCACCTTTTGGGATGAGCACTGGGTGTTGTATGGAAACCAATTTGACAATAAATTTCATATTAAAAAAAAGGAGTTAATATTTTAATTACACATAAATTTTTTTAACGGCTTCAGTTTATGTACTATTTATATATGGTTTAAAATTTTTTTAATGTTTATTTTTGAGAGAGAGACAGAGCATGAGCAGGGGAGGGGCAGAGAGAGAGGGAGACACAGAAACTGAAGCAGGCTCCAGGCCTCTGAGCTGTCAGCACAGAGCCCACCGCAGGGCTGGAAACCCCGAACCGTGAGATCATGACCTGAGCCGAAGTCTGGAGCTTAACCGACAGAGCCACCCAGGTCCCCCTATATAACAATTTTGAGTTTAATTATATGAATTTCCATTTCTACTGATATTCCCTAGAAGCCTAGTTATAATGGCTGCACATTTCATTTCTGCATGTATCTCAATTCATTGCATAATTTCTCCTTTGTTGTATATTCAGTTAGTTCCAGCTTTCTTTGTCATAAATATTATAGTTAAAACTTTATACATAACTCTTTGGCTTTATCCTTCACTATTTCTTTAGGGTAGATTGCTAGAAGTGGTTATGACGGATCAAAGGTTAGAAAATTTTCAAAGTTCTTAACTTCCATTGCCAAATTCCTTCCTGAGAAGTAGTCCCAATTTATAATTCCACTGGCAGTATAACAGAATGTTCCTCTGACTTTATCTTCAGCAATATCAAGTATTATGATTTAAATTATCTAAATTTATAGCAATTTGACAGGCATCTTGTTTTCATTTTTATTTTTTCTGATTAATAGGGTGAACATTTTTCTTACATTTATTAAGCCTTCATGTTTCTTTGGCGAATTCTTTTTTTATGGCTTTTGTATAGCTTTTCTATTAGGATATGAATGTTTTTCTTATTTATTTACAAAAGCTTCTTGTAAGAAGCTTTTACATAAATGTATGTATATAAAGGGGCAATTACTGAAAATGTCTCTTATCGCTTTCAGGAATTTTTTTACATTGACATATTATTGACATATAACATTATATTTGTTTCATGGGTATGACAGAATTATGCATTATCTGTATATATTATGAAATGAACACCACAATAAAGCTACTTAACATCAGTCACCATACACAGGTATAATTGTTTTTCTCGTGATGAGAACTTTTTAAGGTCTACTCTCAGCAACTTTCAAATATACAATACAGTGTTATTAACTACAGTCACCACATTGTACATTATGTCCCCAAGACTTACGTATTTTATAACTGGAAGTTTGTATCTTTGATCCCACCCCCTTCAACCTATCTCACCCACTCCCCTACCTCCTGTCTAGCAACCACCAACCTACTCTATGAGATTTTTTTTTCTACAAGATTCTACCTAGAAGTGAAATCAGAAAAAATGTTTAATGTTTATTTATTTATTTGGGGAGGGAGAGAGGGAGAGAGAATCCTAAGCAAGCTCCCTGCCAGCAGCACAGAGCAGCCGACATGGGGCTGGAACTCACGAACTGTGAAATCCATGACCTGAGCCGAAATTAAGTCAGACGCTTAACCAACTGAGCCACCCAGGTGCCTCAAGATCAAAATCTTTTTGAAAAACTATTCTTTCGTAAAACATTTCTAGATATATGATGAATTTTTTTCATTGTTGCTTTGATAAAAGAAATATATTTCCATGATGCCATGTAATATTATTATTAATATAAAGAAAAACTACTGGGTTTATATATTTATCTTATGTCTTGCCCTTTCAGCTAACTCATTTAATCCTTATAAGCAATTTTCAGTGGACTTTCTGTTTTTTATTTTATTTTATGATTTCTTTTAATGTTTATTTATTTTGAGGGGGAGAGAGCGAGCAAGCATGAGAGGGGGAAGGGCAGAGAGGAAGGGAGAAAGAGAATCCCAAGCAGGCTCTGCACTGTCAGCGCAGAGCCCGATGCAGGGTTCAATCTCATGAACCATGAGATCATGACTTGAGCCAAAATCAAGAGTCAGACACTTAACCAACTGAGCCACCCAGGTGCCCATCTGGTTTTTAGACATATTACTGTGCAAACGACAAGAAAATTAATTTTTTCTTCTTTCTTTTCAGAGTTATTCATTTCTATTTTATACACAATTTCATTGGCCAGAACTTCTCAAACAGTATTAAATAATCATGATCCTAGAAAATATTCTTGACTTACTCCTGATCTTAATGGAAACAACTCTAGTATTTCATTGTTAAGTAAGATGTGGATTACTGGATCAAGATAAAGCCCTTTTTTTTTAATGTTTATTTTTGAGAGAGAGAGAGAGAGAGACAGAGAGACAGAGTGCAAGCAGGGGAGGGGCAGAGAGAGAAGGAGACACAGAAACTGAAACAGGCTCCAGGCTCCGAGCTGTCAGAATGGAGCCTGACACGGGCTCAAACTCACAAACTGCGTGACATCATGACCTGAGTCGAAGTTGGGTGCTTAATCAACCAGGTCACCCAGGTGTCCCAGGATAAAGCTCTTTACCATAGGAAGAACACATCATTACATTCCTAATTTTCTAAAGACTTACAAAAATCTTGAATAAATGCTAAACTTTACTCACTTTTAGGCAATATATGGAAATTATATGATTTTTTTGTTGGACCAATTAAAGTGATGACTTAACAGACTGCCTAACATTAAACTATCCCTGAATTATTTTATAATGTACCACTGAATTTAATTTCCTAGCATTTTATTTATGATCACCCTATCTATATTCATAGTACAATTTTATCGATAGCAAAATTTTCCAAATAGTTTCATGAACACAGCTTCCACAATGGGTTCCTGAAATCAAATTAAGCTTGTGAATTCTCTGTGCTGAACGAACCATGGAAATTCAATAGTATGCATAAAATATTAAGTTCAATACTAAAAAGTGGAGTTCAATACTAAAAAAACCATTAGAGAAAGAAAAAATTTGCTTGGCTTTTCCCCCAAATCCTTCATAGGTTTTTCTCTGCTTAAGTTGTCAGCTTTATTTTGAGTTAGTTTTGCTAATTCATACTTTTTAAGGATACATTCATTTCTGCATCAAACATAATGGCAACAGCTTGACTACAGGTGTTAAACTTCACAATTAAGATAAACGTTCTCTTTCTCAATTATTACAAGCATTTTAGTGTGTTTATGAGAGGCTGCAAAGAGCTCACCAGTTACATGTCATATTTATTTATTTATTTATTTATTTATTTTTAATGTTTATTTATTTTTGAGAGAGACAGAGACAGAATGCGAGTGGGTTAGGGGCAGAGAGAGAGGGAGACACGGAATCTGAAGCAGGCTCCAGGCTCCGAGCTGTCAGCACAGAGCCCGACATGGGGCTTGAACTCACAAGCTGTGAGATCATGACCTGAGCCGAATTCGGACACTCAACCGACTGAGCCACCCAGGCGCCCCTACATGTCATTTTTAAAGTGAAAGTCCTCTGCATTCACCGTTGATACTGCCTGTTCTTTGAACAATTTTCAAAATGGCAAGGACAACACTGTTATCATCATCATTCAGATCATACATGCATTCTATAAGCATCGTTCTGTGCTGAGTGCAGCATGGTGGAAGAAGTCAACAGAAATGTACCCACAACTATATGTTTCATTCACCTACAATATTAAACAGAAATGAACAATGTGCCACCAAAAACCTCTGGTTAAATCTCAAAACATATGTATTTTATTTTTTATATAAAATGAAATCCACATAGCATCATTGCCTTGTTACCTTCACACTCAGGTAGTTACAGTAGCTCATTTTATATGTCAATTTGGCTGGGCCACGGTGCCCAGATATTTGGTCAAATATTATTCTGGGTGTTTCTGGGAGGGTGTTTTGGGATGATATTAACATTTAGATGGAGAGGCTGAGTAAGGCAGATTGTCTTCCATAATGTGTGTGGGTCTCACCTAATCAGTTGAAGGTTTAAATAGAAAAGACCTCCCTGAGCAAGAAGTAATTCTGCCAGCTGACGGCTTTTGGACTTGAGCTGCAGCATCATCTCTCTCTCTCTCTCTCTCTCTCTCTCTCTCTCTTTTTCTTTTCTTTCTTTTTTTTTTCTTTTGTCTCCAGCCTACTGGATTACTCTGCAGATTTTGGACATGTTATCTTCTACAATCCCATGAGCCAATTCTTTAAAATAAATTTCTTTATCTATCTCTCCATCTCATCTCATCTCATCTCTCTCTCTCTCTTCTATTGGTTCTGGAGAACCCTAATATAGTAATGAACAGTTAACGTCTCAGATTTACAGAATTTCTGAGCTGAAAGGAACCTGAAGGATCATCTAGTTCCAGGAGTAATCATCAAACAATAAACCAAAGATCAGTGTTTGACACTTTACTAAGCCTTGTAGAAATCAAGTCACGCATATCTAGCTTCCACTGCTAACTGATGTAAGATCAACGCGGACAGCACGCAAGTACATAAACAACACCAGTAAAATATAAAAGAACCACAACACTGTCAATACAAGTCTAATTTTATCACTTTCTGCTTTAAAAATATTTAAGTGGTACTCATTTGCTTACACAAAATACCAAATTCCTTACCATGAACTTCAAGCCACTAAACAATGTAACCCCACACACCCTCCCCAACTCAGCTCCTGATGCTCCACTCCTGTGCCTCCCTGCACACTGTCTAATCCCCATGGTCTTCCCCAGACCTTTTTTCTCTTAATTGTTCTTAATTCTTCATGGCCAAGTTCAGTCCCCACACCCCTACACTGTGATGCTGTCCTGTCACTCTAAATCAAAGGATGGCTTGCTACCCTGGCTTCTGCCAAATGGTATAGATAATGTCAAGATGGCATCTCCCCCTTTCAGGGACAGACCACATTTCATTCACCTTCTTCTTGCTGAAATGTCAAAGGAGGCTCAAAACATGTTTAATGAATGAACAAACAGACTATATACATAAATATTTAAGCATTTAGTTCTTAATGGCTGTTGTTATTGCCTATGTGCCAAATTTGCACAGAATGCCTCACTCCGTAATTGGAGAAGGAGAAACCTGGAGATCAATGAAGGTGACGTCCCTGGCAGTCACTGAAAGCTAGATGTAGAATGTAGGAAGTAAGAATGTCCCTGTTTCTTCTGCGCAGCCCCAAAATGAAGGCACCAAGCTAAAATCTATATAGTACGCCAAAGTCATCAGCTCCTAGTCAATAGCTAATAGGATGGGTAGTATTGAAGAGGGCTGGATTATGACTTCTGGTGATCTGGTGATATTCTCTGCTTTTGGGGATAGTGGACTCTACAAGGTGAAAAACAGGTGATAAGTATTTATTTTAATTCAAGCAATAATGCCTGGGAATGCCTGAGCTCTACAAAGAATCCTTACAATAAAAAGGGAAGTGTGGCCTCATGGACAAGACTTCTCACACTTAAATGGTCTCCTGCGCCACAAAGGATCAGGCAACAACAGACATCAGTGGTGAGATTCCAGATGGAAGCCAACAGAGGCCACAGAAATATTGAGCACCTTTGAGAAAGGAATCAAGGTGAAGTGACAGCGGTCTTGGGTTAGCAAATGATAAGGATGGAATTCTCTTGAGGCATTCATGGTTCCTTTGTAGTGCCACACACTGGCGTACAGGGAAGGGAAATCATGGGAGTCAATGATGGCCCCTAAAGATGGAGGAAACTGCCATATTGCTTGTGGGTACAGACAGTATGCGCAATCATTGAGATATGATCTCTTGGGAGTTCTTGCAAGAGGAGAGGCACCAGGCTGTGCAGCATGATGGACTACCCATGTGTCTGGGCAGGTGCTCAAAATAAGAAAAGCATCATGTGCACAGCTGGTTCAAATCTGCAAATCAATCAATGTGATACATCACAATAATAAAAGAAAGACAAGAACCACATGATCCTCTCAATAGATGCAGAGAAAGCATTTGACAAAATACAGCATCCTTTCTTTATAAAAACCCTCAAGAAAATAGGAGTAAAAGGATCATACCTCAAGATCATAAAAGCCATGTACAAAAGACCCATCATTAATATCATCCTTGATAGGAGAAAACTGAGAGCTTTCCCCCTACATCCAGGAACACGACTGGGATGCCCACTCTCACCACTGTTTTTTAACATAGTGCTGGAAGTCCTCGCCTCAGCAATCAGACAACACAAAGGAATAAAAGGCATCCAAATTGGCAAGGAGGAAGTCAAACTATCATTCTTCGCAACAACAGGATACTTTATATAGAAAACCCAAAAGATTCCACCAAAAAACTGCTAGAATTGATCCATGAATTCAGCAAAGTTGCAGGATATAAAATCAATGCACAGAAATCGGTTGCATTTCTCTATACCAATAATGAACAGGAAAGAGAAATCAAGGAATCGATCCCATTTACAATTGTACCAAAAACCATAAAATACTTAGGAATAAACCTAACCAAAGAGGTAGAAATAATCTATACACTGAAAACTATAGAAAGCTTATGAAAGAAATTAAAGAAGACACAAAAAAATGGAAAACATCCCATGCTCATGGATTGGAATAACAAATATTGTTAAAATGTCAATACTACCCAATCTACATATTCAATGTAATCCTTATTAAAATAACACCAGCATTCTTCACAGAGCTAGAATAAACAATCCTAAAATTTGTATGGAACCAGAAAAGACCCTGAATAGCCAAAGCAATCCTGAAAAAGAAAACCAAAGCTTGAGGCGTCACAATCCCAGACTTTGAGATATATTATAAAAGCTATAATCATCAAGAAAGTATGGTACTGGCACAAAAACAGACACTTAGATCAGAACAGAATAAAGAACCGAGAAATGGACCACAAACATATGGCCAACTAATCTTTGACAAAGCAGGAAAGAATATCCAATGGAATAAAGATAGTCTCTTCAGCAAATGGTGCTGGGAAAACTGGACAGCGACATGCAGAAGAACGAACCTGGACCACTTTTTTACAACTGACACAAAAATAAACTCAAAATGGATGAAAGAATTAAACGTAAGACAGGAAGCCATCAAAATCCTAGAGGAGAGAGCAGGCAAAAACCTCTTTGACCTCGGCTGCAGCAACTTCTTACTCAACACATCTCTGGAGGCAAGGGAAACAAAAGCAAAAATGAACTATTGGGACTTCATCAAGATAAATAGCTTCTGCACAGCGAAGGAAACAATCAGCAAAACTAAAAGGCAACCGACGGAATGGGAGAAGATACTTGCAATGTCATATCAGATAAAGGGTTAGTATACCAAATCTATAAAGAACTTATCAAACTCAACACCCAAAAAACCAAATAATCCAGTAAAGAAATGGGCAAAAGACATGAATAGACATTTCTCCAAAGAAGACATCCAAATGGCTAACAGACACATGAAAAAAATGTTCAACGTCACTTGTCATCAGGGAAATACAAATCAAAACCACAATGAAATACCACTTCACACCTGTCAGAATGGCTAAAATTAACAACTCAGGCAACAACAGATGTTGGCGAGGATGTGGAGAAAGAGGATCTCTTTTGCACTGCTGGTGGAATGCAAACTGGTGCAGCCACTCTGGAGAACAGTATGGAGGTTCCTCAAAAAATTAAAAACAGAACTACCCTACGATCTAGCAATTGCACTATTAGGTATTTACCTAAAGGATACAAAAATACAGATTTGAAGGGGCACATGCACCCCAATGTTCATAGCAGTGCTATTGACAATAGCCCAAGTATGGAAAGAGACAAAATGTCCATCAACAGATGAATGGATAAAGATGTGTTGCGCACACACACACACACACACACACACACACACACACACACACAATGGAGTATTACTCAGCTATCAAAAAGAATGAAATCGTGCCACTTGCAATGACATGGATGGAGTTAGAATGTATTATGCGAGGTAAAATAAGTCAGTCTGAGAAAGACAAATGTCATATGACTTCACTCATGTGGAATTTAAGATACAAAACAGATGAACAAAAGGGAAGGGAAGCAAAAACAAAATAAAAACAGGGAGGGGGGACAAAACATAAGAGACTCTTAAATATAGAGAACAAACTGAGGGTTGCCGGAGCGGTTGTGGGTAGGGGGATGGGCTAAACGGGTAAGGGGCATTTAGGAGGACACTTGGGATGAGGACTAGGTGTTATACACGGGGGATAAATCACTGGAATCTACTCCTGAAATCATCATTGCACTAACTAACTTGGATGTACATTTAAAAAAAATAATAAATAGGGGCGCCTGGGTGGCGCAGTCAGTTAAGCGTCCGACTTCAGCCAGGTCACGATCTCGCGGTCCGTGAGTTCGAGCCCCGCGTCAGGCTCTGGGCTGATGGCTCAGAGCCTGGAGCCTGTTTCCGATTCTGTGTCTCCCTCTCTCTCTGCCCCTCCCCCATTCATGCTCTGTCTCTCTCTATCCCAAAAATAAATAAACGTTGAAAAAAAAAATTAAAAAAAAAATAATAATAAATAAAAAAGAAACGCAACCTGAACCATCAGAGAGAAGCCACTCCTCTAAGCCACAGCTGCCTTGGCAGAAGCGCTATTCTTAAACAGAAACACACGTGACTATTATTTGCAAAAATAGGAGATAAAATTCAGATCTTTCAGATGAAAGGAAAAAGAATAGCTGTGATTTAAAAAGGTATGTCTAAAGTGGTCCCACTCCAAATCAACCACCTAGAGATCCCGTATTCCCTGGTAAACTTTTCCTCCTGTCCCCCACCAAAACAAACAAAACAAAACAAAAAATTCAAACCCTGGAGATTCTCTTCAGGCATTCCTTCCCATTCTCACTCAGCAAATTACCTCCCCTTCTACTTCAGAGAAAATGGAAGCTCTCAAGAAAAGAATCCCTGAACTTCGTACTACCTACCTACCTGCGCCCTCCTCCATACTTTCCTTCCTAGCTCCTGACACAGGAGACTTGTGCCTCCACCAGGGCCATCTGCCACCTCTCTCCTACACGGCTATCTTGTAACAGAACGGGAAACAATGAGTCGACAGGCTTTATTCTAGGTGAGCCTTCTTCCCATACAAAGTGATGCTCCCATACAAACATCACTCAGTCTCTGAGCTGAACTGAGGAAACACGACTTTTATAGGCACTGCGGGTGTCATGAGCCAGTAGGATCTTACAAAACAGCTGGGCCAATCTTATGTTTATAGAAATGGTTCTGGTTATTTTGTACAATGGTCTCTGTTCTGAAAAAGAGACAGGATTTTATTTCACTGGCATTTACCTTGGAAGTACAGGTGATTGCTATTATTTTTTATTATTATTTCGCATGCAAAGAAAACTTGTATTTGTCTATCTAAAAACTGTCAACTATGTTGTTCAGTCTGCTGGGCTTTTGGAAAGGTCCTCTGGCTTAAAACTGGAAGACATTCACTTCTCTTTCCCACAAAAACCAACTACCTATATAAGTAGCTTTTCATAAAGGTCAGGGTTGACCTCCGAGATTCTTAGAATCATGACTCCAAGACTCTTCCTGTATAATCTCCAAACATTCTGTCTCCTGGCTCCTACCCTTACCTCCTCCCACTTTTCTAGATACTTCTCTGTACTCGTGGCCATTTTCTTTTCTTGTCTGTTATGTGTATGTTTCCCATTCCCAGGGCATGGCCTTAGTCTTTCTACTACCAATCACTGCACCTGGACAGAAGCATTCATTCTGAGATTTCAATTACATTCCTGTGCTGCTGACCCCCAAATCCATATTTTCAGTGAGAACCTTTCTCCTGAGCCCCACTTAGATGTCTGATGGGCACTCCCAAATCAACATGTTCAAGGTTGTCCTGATCCCCCAAGTTCCATAACCTTTGTTCGCTCTTCCCTCAGATGCTGCCATGATGGCTGTGCTAGAAACTCTCCCTGTCAACCACGCCATCCAAACATCTCACTACTTCACAACTGCTCCTTCAGGTAGAAACTTCACTGGGCACAAATTCTGTTTACCTGAATCAGCATAGCCTGATCTTGTGCTCAGACCCAAATGCCTCACAGGGATGAGATAATATTATATCATTTGGTAACTTTTTATGAATGGTTCATGCATGGTAGGCTAAAATTTTTTTAAAAAAAACTTTGCCTAATCATTAAAGGAAAGGGACACAGCAATGGTGATACTAGGAACATTCTTGCTAATATTCCCAAACGGCCAACGTTCCCTTGCAAGCCCTTGCTCTGGGCAGGTCCAGCGACAGGTGCTGGGGACGCAGAGGTACAAGGTCGTCCCTGCCTCCAAGCTGCTTACAGAGCAAGGGAGGAGAGTGGCAGGGATATCATCACCATTCACCAGGCAAGTCCTTTCACATGAGATACAGAAACCAGGGGTTGGGGATGGTGTAACCAGGGAACACCACTCAGACCAGGGCTATGCGACAAATTTCCTGGGGGCAATGAAATTTAAGATGGGTTTTCAACTTGATCATCTCTTCACTTCGTTTTCTGTTCAGTCATCTATAAAATGAGCCTTTATTTAAAAAAATTTCTTTAATGTTTATTTTTGAGAGAGAGAGAATGAGTGTGAGCAGGGGAGGGGCAGAGAAAGAGGGAGACACAGAATCCGAAGCAGGCTCCAGGCTCTGAGCTGTCAGCACAGAGCCCAACGCAGAGGTCGAACCCATGAACAGTGAGATGATGGCCTGAGCTGAAGTCGGATGCTCGACTGACTGAGCCACCAGGTGCCTCTTCGAGAGGCCTTTAGTCAGCTCCTTCACAACTGCTCTTTAATTAGCCATCTGATCACACTCTCCATCTCTAATGCCAAAAGGATCTTTGCTTTTATTATTCAAAGGCTTGGAACCCTAGAGTTTGATGTGGAAGGGAGAAGACTTAGGCCACATCATAACAAGAAAAGAAGAAGAAAAACGGCCTTCCCAGCTCACTGTCTCATTTTCAGGGAGCTGGACTGTCAGGCCAACCTCATTCAGACGGACAGGAAAGTTGGCAGTCACGTTTAACACGCTCGCAGTCTGCAGATATTTTCTAGACGCTGTGGTCTGGCACTGTGAGTACACGGTGCCCTCTTTCTGAATAAATTACAGAACAATTACAGCCCAAGGGAGGGGAGTGCTCCCTTTCTGCTGCCACCGCAGTGATTCAGAAGGTGCCCAGGCCTACAGCATGGGGGTGGGGCTCAGAGACAGCAGCCCCTGCCTAGCATCACCAGTAATCGTCTAGTACGGGAGAGGCCGTGGGAGGCCTTGACCCCAATACTCAAGCCCCAACGGTGCTCTGGTTGCAGACACACAAGGTGACGTGAACTGGCAAATGATCCAGACTGAGTCTCTGTGCCTTCAGAACTTTCAGCTCTCCCTGCTGTTGGCTTTACAGCCAAGCTCTAGCTCTGGTGCCTTGCAGCACCGCTGAGAGACTGAATGTATAAATGGACAGTGACTAGACCGTGCGTACAAGATAAAACTCTGACCCACTACCTGCAGGGACCTGTTCAGGAAACCGACCCCTATGTACAAGGAACAGGCTAG
Organism: Puma concolor; assembly: GCF_028749965.1. Lineage (NCBI taxonomy): Eukaryota > Metazoa > Chordata > Mammalia > Carnivora > Felidae > Puma > Puma concolor. The sequence continues at coordinate 14,753,266 of NC_141677.1, forward strand.
GAAGCCCGCCCGCTAGTAGTCAGACTTAGGAAGTCAGGCTGCTGTCTCTAGTAACAATCCAGGGGCCCAGGTAATGCCTGTAACAGCCCCAAATGGCCAGAACGTTAATAACTGACAGCTTCCTTAACTTTCGTTCCTGCTTCCAATTTGGGGCCAACCAGAAAAAGCCAAATATTCAGTCCTAACCAGTCACGTAGGATGTCCTTCTTCCCCTTAGCTCACCTCCAGCCACCCCAGGATGACAGCGTCCATTCAGGGCAGACCTGGAAACTTCCATTTTGTGCACCACACAGCTTTCCCACTCCTCTGCTATCTTTGAGTCTCTACCGAAATGCAGGTGACGGTGGCTGACCCCGTGGCTGTTGTAAGGTCTGCATAACAGCCTTTGCTTTTCTCTCTCGGTGGGTCTTCATTTATTGCCACACTGCCGTTCAGACTCACTGGCTTTAATCCCCGGCCTCAAGCTCTTGTCTCCAGATCTTGCCTTCTTAGTCCTTTGCTGGGCACGCTCTCAAGAATGAACAATCGGTATCCAAGGTTGTTTGAAAGAGGTGAGGTGGGCAAGATGATTAATTTAGGAATCTGAGAAGATAAAAGTAGCGTTCCCATCTTTGAAAACACAGTTTTTATTTATTTATTTTTTTAATTTTTTTTTTAATTTTTTTTTCAACGTTTTTATTTATTTCTGGGACAGAGAGAGACAGAGCATGAACGGGGGAGAGGCAGAGAGAGAGGGAGACACAGAATCGGAAACAGGCTTCAGGCTCTGAGCCATCAGCCCAGAGCCTGATGCGGGGCTGGAACTCACGGACCGCGAGATCGTGACCTGGCTGAAGTCGGACGCTTCACCGACTGCGCCACCCAGGCGCCCCAAAAACACAGTTTTTATTGTGAGCCACGGCAGCAAGAACAGACACAGTCACGGCTGAAGTGAGGGTGTAGATACAGGGACGAGACACAGATACAGGCGTGGATGTATGTTTTCCTCTATGTGGTGTAAAGGATGCGGTAAGGAGGGGGATATCACCCTGAAGGGAAAGCGTTGTGTTCCCTATGAAAACAAGGAAATCAGGAAGTAGAAAGAAAAGGAAAAATGAGTTGCTGACCAGTCTGTAACCACAGCAATAACCTTTCTCCTTGAAAACTGGCCACACATCAGCTGACTAGTGTGTGCATTTTCGATACACACACACACACACACACGCACACACAGACTCTAACAACCAGCAATGCATTCATTATTTTCCTTCTTCCTTACGTATGGGCAATCCCATGATACTTTATAATTGCATCTAAAATTATTACATGCGATGAGATGCGAATATCATCAATCACCTTATCAGCACTTGAAATAGTCGAGATAATTAGAATATGGCAAAGAAAGCAACGACCGACAAACATCTACATCAGCACTCTATTCTTATTCTCTCAATAAAGAAGTAGTTGTACTCCTATGGCGCGAACACTAATACTCTAGAAGGAACCAGGAGGAAATTGTAAGCAGCCTGTAGTACTGGGTTTCTAAATGGGCCATTCAGTCTTTCTTACCTACCTCCCTCGGCTCCCTCCTCCGAACCTCACCCGATCCCACCACCCTGGTCAAGCTTTCCGTCACTTCTGTCTCTCATACTGACATCTCCACTATCACTCCTTGTTAAAATTCTTGCCTTGAAATCCAGAAAATGAAGAATCCAGTAGTTACACACTAGGGCAAGGAAGGGTCTGTATCCCTCTGAAGGAAAATAAACAGGTAGCACGTTTAATCTAGAAGCTTGCTTGGCAATGGCACAGTTATCCAAAGCCCCTCCCGGAACGTCTCTTCCTGTGTCCTTGAACCTGGCGGTCGTGTCCCTCACAAGACTCGATCAGCTCCAGGAGCAGGTGTGAACACTCAGCTCGCCACGTGGAATCCCAGGTACTAATCACTTCCCTTGGTGATCGCCCCCCCACACACCCAACTGCATGTCAGTCGTTCTGTGAGGTGCTGAGATTTTACATCAAGCATTCAGGTGGGGGGGGGGAGCGGGGTGCAGCTACCCCTGAAACCCAATTTCTATCTCTTTCTTTCAAAACACATTATTGTTTCCTTGAAATACTGATCAAAGCACACCTCCACAGAGATGTCCCGAATGGGTCCCAGAGGGCCCTTGTGAAACGGGTTCCTCCAGCACCCCGGCTGCACGGACCGATACACGGGACTCCACATTCGCACATTTCTTACCCGGGCTCTGGCCTCAGGACTGTAAACACTGCTGTCTGCTCCCATGTGACATGTTCAGTTCCACTTCTCAAGGAGCGTGGTTTCTGACGCCTCCATCCCACGCACATCCCTCTGGAAAGCAAGGCGGGAGTTTCCAGAGTGCATCTAACACGCTGATTGCATCCTTTACCTGTCGGAAACTCGCCAGGCAGAGGGCAAGCTGAGGGCTGCTAAGTGCACCAGGTTTCTTTCGCCAATCTGGGGCAGAACTGTTACTTCCCATCAGCCACCCAGAGCAAGAGAGACTGAGCAGCCCGTAGGAAAGAAAAGCTCATGACAAGCCCTCAACTAGGCCCCAGAAGAGCAGTTCTACTGTGTGACAGGGACAGAAATGCTGACCATCAGGGGCCTCATCCTCACTCCCCTAACGAGTCTTCCCGAGGAGACTCTCCGCTCATGTCTTGTCCTCTTTGACAGCGCTAGAGGTGGAGAAAATGTAGAAGGCTGGGCCGGCGCAAGAAAAGGTCATCAACACAGATTCCTGGAGCAAAGGACACCAATAATTTGAAGGCGTGGAAGGGCTGAGAGAAGCTTGGCTAACGTAGGAGAACAGCGAGCAAGCGGTGAAAGTGACAAGGGAATTTCCAGGGGCAGAGGGCAGAGGAACTGGGGACAGCTCTCATGACAAGTGATACTTTGTGGGAAGAGAAGACAGAAGTCTCTCATGTGCCCTATGGTGGAAATCCCCACCTCACCGTCATGCTCTCTACACGTCCCCAAGAAACCTTCCAGAAAGACCGACGTTGTTCGGCAGTGCCTGTCAGGCGTTAGGTGTCGTGTCTCCCGCGTCCTGTTCCATGCGGAGGCTGCCTTCCAGGCAGGAGCAAAGGGGCCTGCGGTTTGGTAGACTGGCAGCTCGGAGCTGGGTCCCGAGTACCTAACCACACCGTGGCTTGGATCCCAACCTAGAACTGAGTCCAGAGAGTAATCTCCCAACTGCCCAGGTGCCGGACCGCTGCTTGGAGGGGCTTGGGGATATGACAAGCACAATCTGTGATAAGCCCCAGAATCCCACTCAAAGTAGAAAGATGCAGAGCCAATACTGTGAGTCCAGAGTTATAGTTTTGAGGAAAAGACTCTGTGAAAAAGACACTGCAAATATCACACGGAAACCAAACCTTTGCACGAATCTGTCACTTCCTGGGAAAGACTAAGAAGATTCCTCACACGTTTACAGGTTTGACCCAAATCTCGGGAGGCACAATTCTACCGGCCTTGGATACTTCCCAAGAAGTGGAGAGGTGTTTGATTGCCCTGTATCCTGGCTGAGATCACCACCGAGGTGCCCCAGTGGTGATGCAGGGTCAGAACCTGTGTGGAACATTAGACGTGCCTTGCAGCACGTCACTGCGGGAGCAGTTTCTATCTGGGAGTTATTTTTAAAATGTAAGCCTCTCCAAGAGCCATGTGAATCCTAGACACTGGCAGAACTCATTTAGATACAGATGGCAATGCCTATGTTCAGAAAACAAGACCAAATAACATAACCACAGCGGGACCAGAACTGGCCGGGGAAGTACCATACATGTGACTCAGCCTGCTGAGGGCAGAGTTGTGACAAATAAGGACCTAGTGGGTGGGTAATAAGAGAGTTTCCCAGCCCCGATCCGTGCCTCCCCTGCCCCCTCTTTCCTTCTTCCTTCTTCTTCCTCCCACCCCTAATCCCACCCCCACCTTCTAGTTTGGATCATACATGATGCCTCTGATTTGGATCCAGGTGATGGAGGTGATATCAAATACCTGAGCACTGAGCCCCTGGTGCCTCAGTGGACCTAAAACTCAGGGAATGTGTTTCATAAGCAACTCAGCACCACCTGGGACTTCGGACAATGGATATATCCTTGTGCCAGGCATGGTTTCGATGACAAGCAACATCTAGTGGCAGATTGTACCCATGAGGAAAGAACTCTGTGAAGACCCCATTTTTTTCCTCGGGCGGAAGGGTAGCCCCTGGAACCACGGAATGACACTCACAGCTCCCCCTGGAACCTTCCACAGTGTGCTTTGCCCAGGACAGCTATGCAGGCTTAGTAGGCAATCATGTGTTAATTTGCATTTGTTATATGTGAAAACCGTCTGGGTATCTCAGATGGTAATGGAATGTGCCTTGGTGTTGTTGAAATTTGGGATTAAAAAAAAATGTATAGCTTTCAGTCTCAGTGGTGGGGTTTCTGGAAACAGGTTAGTGATTTTTAAGAGAGGGATCGTTTTACCAAGTTTTTTGGTTTTTGTTTTTTTCAGAAGAGGACTTCAGTGCCCCTAAATTTGCTGCTACCAAAGCACATGAGCCTGTTGAGAGAGCCAGCTCTAGGCCGGGTGACAGTCTGCTCCAGCCACAGAGTGATGAGAAACTCTGGAGACAGCCACTTCCCTGAGGAGAACTGGGGAGAGGGAGAACTGTCTAAAGTGGATTTTCTAGAAGTCCCAGCGGGTGATGTGCAGACACTCTCTTCACTCCTCAGGGAGCAATCTTAGGTAGAGATTGGTTCTCAGTGGTCTTCTCGGGTCTGTTTTGTGCTCCTTCTGGGCGCCGCACCATGGCCAAGACTGTCTGCTGCTTGTGTTCAAGCTACCATATCTACAAGTACCAAATCCGTGTATTCCAACGTAAGGCCAGACCAAGCCTTCTGTTCGTCACAGAGGTCCTTGGGAGACTACACTGGAATCCAGACAGGACAGTGGCCAAAAGACATTTTCGGATTGTTGGTGTTAGAAGTCTTGCCAAGGGGAGGGTGGTACGTGCGTTCCTTTGGCACAGGTGAGACCTGGAGAGGAGCCAGATCGCCTCTCTCTCCTCGCTGCTCACCGGCTCGCCCCACAAACTATTTCATGACCCCCGCGGCAAGAGGGGAGCACGGGAGTCTCCATGGGGTGCTCCAGGGACAAAGGTGGGATGGTGCACACAGGGCAGGAAACACTCTCCACTTGTGTGCAGCTCCCTGCAGGTGGCAGGGTGTGGCCTGGCCTTGACAGTGTGGGAGGTGGCCACTGGTGGCCTCAGAGGACAGGCCCTTGGCCAGTGAGTCAGTGTTGCCTCCACAAACGGCCCCCACAGCAGTGCAGCCGGTCACCAGTTCTCAGGGGCTCTGCCTGTGTGGACATCAGCAAGGGGCATTTCGAGACCTGAAGCAGTGCCTCGTGGGACTTTAAGAGAAGGGTTGTCCACAGTAAGTGGGTGCAGGAGACAGTTACATTGCAATGAGTCATTTACACACAGTCTGGGGAATCCTGCAGAACCCAAGATCACTCAGGATTATGAGACATTATTTGACTGTTTAAATAAATAGATCTTCGTCTGCTTCCATAAAGAAAACACTATTGATCTGTTATTAGGCGGTCATTCACTCAACATTTCGGTCACTGCTGTTTTTTGTCGTTACTGAGTTTTGTGGTTATTGTATTGCTGTTGTCTGTTCTTTGCTGACATTTTTCAGCAGTGTTGACAGATTCTCAGTGGAAAATCCACAGTCTCTCAGGAAGGCATACCGGATACTTGACTGTGATTAGGAAACATGAGTAGGGCTGGAGGCATAGTCATATGAGGATGAAATCTGTTCCCTGGCCCGAATAATCATCTGCACTATTTTATTCATTGATTTAAGACATCCAGTGAGATTCCACGCCTGCCAAGCCAGAGCTACTACAAGGGCCATAAAGATGAACAACTTGCCTTTAAAAGGGGGACACGGTTGAACACAAATAATTTCAGTGTGATAGTAAGAGTGCTGGAACAGAGTTGCATCTGCAAAGAGAAGTGTGAGGCCAATTCTTTACCTGGGGACATGGGAAGGTTTCAGAGAGAAGGCGACGGCTGAAATGAATTTTGAAGGACAGGTGGGGGATTTCCTTAAGAAGGATGAAGAAAACAAGAAGAGAGAAACACCTTTCATTACCTACCAGCTCTCTCAGTGCTCCCGCTTCACAGCTGTGTTCTCCCCTTTGAAGCAGATAATCAAGGCTTGGCTTTAAGACTGGATGGATGGTTTCAGTCAATCCAGAGTTTGCCTACATGTGTTCTGCCAGGGGCTTCAGAGGATACAATGGAAGCATGAACAAGGCTCTCATTCAAGAACCGTACTGATCAAGGTGTCTGGGTGGCTCAGTTGGTTAAGCGTCTGACTCTTGGTTTCACCTCAGGTCATGATCTTGTGGTTTTCTAAGTTCAAGCCCTGCATCTGGCAAGGCAGCACAGAGCCAGCCTGGGATCCTTGCTCTCTCCCTCTCTCTCTGCCCCTCTCCCCTCTCACACTGTTTATGCCTTTCTCAAAAATAAATAAACTTAAAAAAAAAAAAAACAACTGTACTGATCACATCTTTTGGACGTAACACAACTAAGAACAAAACATCATGCCTTAAGTCCCCAGATCTGACAGAACAGAAGTAAGTTCAACAGAACCTTCTATGAGATGCACTCTACAGCTGTGTTTATTCCTCTGTAACATTGGACTCCTCTTGTATTTTCTCTATTATGCGTTGCCCTTTAGTAATGATATTTACGTTTAAATTCCCAAACGTCACCGTCAGCCAGGAGATACGTTTGGGAATTTTAAAGAGTAATGATACTTTTAAGATTTTTCTTGATATTTCTATTTGCACTAATGGGAAAACAGTACAATTGTTGCGTAGAATCTTGCCCACTGACCTCTTGCTTCACCAATTTAGATACCAATTTCCTCCAATGTACATCTCTATTACGAAATGGAAAATTCTCAATCTATTATCTCCAGCTCTAAGGGTAGGGAGGCAAGGGTAAAAACAAACACATAAATGAAACCAAATGAAAACCAAAAACCTAAGTCTCATCTCTTGAAAGAAACATTACTTAAAAAATCTCCACCCTTTACCAGTTGCAAGATCTAGTAATTTCTAGTCTGGAATGGTCTGTAATGAAAGATCTTCAATAGGCAGAGGAGAAAAGAAAGTTAGGTGTTCATTTATTAGTAAGAATTAAAAATAGCCATAGACACATAAAAAGATCACATCAGCTTTTAAACAGGAAGACAGAAAGTTTCTTTTTTTTTTTTTTACATTTACCAGTTTATTAAAGGATTTGATAAAGGTTCCAGATGAACAGCCAGGTAAAGAGATAACATAGGACGAGGTCTGGGAGAGTCCCAACTACAGGAGCTTCTGTCCCCATGGAATTGGGATGCGTCATCCTCCAGGTATGGATGTGTCTGCCAGCCTGGAAGCTTCTGGAACCCTGTACATTTGGGATTTTATGGAGGCTTCCTCACGTAGGCACAATCAATTATTAACTCTATTTCCAATATTAACTCTCTATTTCTCCATTTAGAAACTAATCCTTTTCTTGGGAAATTGACTCAAACAGGATTGTGCGTTAGCATGCTCCAATCAGACTCTCTGCTATGGGGACCCACTGTCATGCTTAAGTCCCCACAGCAGAAAGAATGGTAACATTCACATTTTCTCACCTTAACTAGAAGACCAGAAAGTTCAGAAACACCATCCTAGAGACCAAATGCCTTTTTTGGACACCTGGGAAGGAGACTTTGCAGTGATTGTAAGAAAACACATAAGATGGCAGGTACACAGGGGTTACTCCATGCCTAACAGAACACAAAAAATTATCTCTAATGGTTCACTGTATTCATTTTATTGGGAATGCCAATGGAATCAGTAAACAAGGCAGTGGTGACATGATTTCAGTGAGGAAGATTATGCCTATTGAAAATATACAGAACTAAGTCAAAGACTGAATGAAAGGTATAACCATATATATAAGGCCTAGCTGGACACCAATCTCTCTTTTCCTTGGCCTTTTTTTTTTTTTTTTTTTGAGAAGTTTTAGCTTCCAGAATGACTCAGTGTAAAGTACACAGGGCTCCCCACTGCCTCCTGTGACCTCTCCAAGTCTCTCCTATTATTAATATCTTCAATTGGTGTGGTACATTTGTTACAAATGATGAACCAATATTGACACGTTCTTTTTTTTTTTAAGTTTAATCATTGACAGAAAGACACAGAGAGCATGCACAATTGGGGGAGGGGCAGAGAGAGAGAAAAAGAGAGAGTCCCAAGCAGGCTCCACGCTGAGCCCAATGAAGGGCTTGAACCCACAAACCATGAGATTATGACCTGAGCTGAGATCAAGAGTTGGATACTCAACTGACTGAGCTACTGAGATGCCCAAAAACATTATTTTTTTTTTCAACGTTTATTTATTTTGGGGACAGAGAGAGACAGAGCATGAACAGGGGAGGGGCAGAGAGAGAGGGAGACACAGAATCGGAAACAGGCTCCAGGCTCTGAGCCATCAGCCCAGAGCCCAACGCGGGGCTCGAACTCACGGACCGCGAGATCGTGACCTGGCTGAAGCCGGACGCTTAACCGACTGCGCCAACCAGGCGCCCCTAAAAACATTATTCTTAACCAAAGTCCATACTTTATATTAGGGTTCAATCTAGATGTTTTACATTCTACTGGTCTGGATAAACATATAACATATATTCACCATTACAGTATTACACAGAATAGTTTCACCGCCCTAAAAATCCTCTGTGATTCACCAATTTATCCCTTCCTCCTCCCCACTCAGAGGCCCTGGCAACCACTGATCTTTTTACTGTCTCCCTAGTTTTGCCTTTTCCAGAATGTCATATAGTTGGGATCACACAGTATGTAACCTTTTCAGATTGGTTTCTTTCACTCAGTAATAGGCATCTAAGGTTCCTCCGTGTCCTTTCATGGCTTGACAGCTCATTTCTTTTTAGTGCCAAATATTATTCCACTGTCTGAAGCACAGTTTATGTATTCATTCACCTGCTGAAGGACGCCTTCGTTGCTTCTAAGTTTTGACAATTATGAGTCCAGCTACTGTAAACATTTGTGTGCTTGTGTTTGCATGCCCCTAAGTTTTCGTCTCCCTTGAGTGAATACAAGGACTACAACTGCCGGACTGCATGTCAGGGAGGAGTATCTTTAGTTTGGTAAGAAACTGCCGAGCCATCTTCCAAGGTGAAGTCTCTGAGAACACCTGTAAGAAGTTTTTAATTTCAGTGAAGTCCAGCTTATCCACGATTCCTTTCATGAATTGTGCTTTTGTCATTGTAGCTCAAAAGTCATCACCAAGCCCAAAGTCACTGAGATTTTCTCCTATGTTATCTTCTAGGAGTTATGTGGGTTTGCATTTTACCTTTAAGTCTGTGAGCCGCTTTGAATTAATTTCAGGGAAAGGTGTAAGGTCTGGGTCTAGATTCACTTTTTTTGCATAGGGATGTCTAGCTGGTCCAGCATCATTTGTTAAAAAAGACTATCCTTTCTTCACCCAAGCTGTGCTTCTTTGCCAAAGACCAGTTGGTTATATTCATGTGGGTCTATTTCTGGGCTTGCTATTCTGTTCCACTGATCCACTTGTCTATTCTTTCACCAACACACACTATGTCAATCACCACAGCTGTATAGGAAGGCTTGAGACCTAGTAATGTCCGTCTTCCAACTTTGCTCATCAACTTCGATACTGGATAGAATATTCTGGACATTTTGCCTTCCAGATAAACTTGAGAGTGCATTTGTTGGGGTTCCAGTTCAAAAGGGAGACACAGGAAAACCCTGATACACCGAGGATTTCATCCCATTGATACACTGAGTCTATGGCTACATAGATGGAACAATTTCCTCTTCAAAAAAAACCCTAAAGGCTAGCTGAGAGATGACTACACATTGGGCAATGAGAAGAAAACCACAATGAAGTGAGTAGGAGAGGCTGGGACACAATCTTACCATAAATCCCACCTCTAACATGGTGACCCACAGCTGGGAGAAAACTCAGAACCTGGAACTTCTCCCTGGGGAGTGAAAGGTTTGAACCCCGTACTGGGAAGGTCAACTTTTAGGAACTGCACCCGAGAAACGAGCCCCCAAACACCTAACTTTGAAAACCAGCAGGACTCACATCCTAAGACCCACAGTACTGTAGTGACCTGGGAGATGACTCTTAAAGAACCTGCATACTGGGATGCCCCCCACCCCAAGGCCCAGGTCAGAGAGATGACAGCCACACTTAAAGTGAGGGAAGCTCACTTGCTTCTACGAAAACACCGTCCTGAGGGGAGGGCATCTAACAGCACACACGTCTCTCCCGGAACACTCTCCTGGAGGGGCACCAGTGGGCTATCCTGGAGCTCCCCCAGTGTCATGCTCCAGGGCTCCAGTACTTCCGGGAAGGGAGCTTTCGCACGTGGCTCGTCCCCAGATTTTTGTGGCTGCAGCCCCGGGGAACCTCTTGGTTGCCTAGCTCTGGAGGCAAGGGGAGCTTTGCATTCCCGGTTCCGGATAAGCAGTAATAATTGCTGTCACTCAGAAAGGAGCTCATACCCTTGTCTGGTGCCCTGATTTTTGCAGCTGCTGCCAGAGGACAAGTCTAGATTGCCTGGCTCTGGTGGCCAGTGGGGCTTACGCTTGTGGCAGGCTGCCACCCCCTCAGCACTGCGCGGACAGCAGGCTGAGGCACACCCCTCACTCATTCTGTGAAGGAGACGTCTTTGCTTGTCCTAGAGCTTTGGCCGGAGGGGCAGACTTCGGATCTGGCACACACCTAGTGGACTATGGGGCTGCTCTCAAGGAACACACGCTGAGGTGCCATCTTGGCACCCTTCCTCCACCTTGCTCCAGCTCATCTCCCAGGAGAGAGCTTGTAACCATCTGGAGCCCTGAGTTTTGCAACTGCTGCCCAGGGGATACTACTGGATTGCTTGGCCCGTGGGGCTTACGCTTGCATAAGCTTATTTTGAAAAGCTGCCGCCTGAGGGTCTGGCTTCCAATCAGTCTGAATCTAGGTGCTGAGACCCTCCCCGTAGAAACATTGATAGGTCTTGGCGCATCTTTGACTGCCTGGATAAAGTACAAAGGTTTGAGAGGCAACAAAAAGCTGGGGCAGGGTTGAATGACAAGGTTTAACTCCTTTAAGACTGGGAGAGGCGGCTATTTTATCTACTGTATAGAAACCAAATAGAGAGTCAAGCAAGACGAAAAACAAGAGGAATATTTGCCAAATAAAAGGACAAGATAAAGTCTCAGGAAAAAACTTTAATGAAACAGAGATAAGTAATTTATCTGATAAGGAGTTCAAAGTAATGGTCATAACAATGCTCACCAAACTGGAGAGAAGAACGGAAATACACAGTGAGAACTCCAACAAAGAGCAGGAAAACATAAGAAGATACCAAATACAAGTCACAGAGATGAGTAAAAAATACACCAGAGGGCTTCAACAGCAGACAAGATGATGGAGAAGAAAAGATCAGTCAAGTCAAAGACGAATCAGTGAAACTCACCCCATCAGAGTAGCAAAAAGAAAAAAAAAATGAAAAAGCTAAGATAGCCTAAGTGGCATATACTACAACATCAAACAGACTAATATTTGTATCATAGGGGTCCCAGAAGGAGAGAGAGAAAGGAACAGAAATCTTGTTTGAGGAAATAAATAACTGGAAACGTCCCTAACCTGGGACAGAAAACAGACATTCAGATCCAGGAAGCACGGACAGTTCCACAAGAGATTAAACTAAAGAGACCCACACCAAGATACATTATAATTAAGATGTCAAAAGGTAAAGTGACAAATGGATAAAGAAGTTGTGGTTTATATACACAATGGAATACTACTTGGCAATGAGAAAGAAGGAAATCTGGCCTTTTGCAGCAACGTGGATGGAACTGGAGAGTGTTATGCTAAGTGAAGTAAGTCACACAGAGAAAGACAGATACCATATGTTTTTCACTCTTATGTGGATCCTGAGAAACTCAACAGAAGACCATGGGGGAGGGGAAGGGGGGAAAAAGTTACAGAGAGGGAGGGAGGCAAACCATAAGAGACTCTTAGATACTGAGAATAAACTGAGGGTTAATGGGGGTGGGGAGAGAGGAGAGAGTGAGTGACGGGCATTGAGGAGGGCACTTGTTGGGATGAGCACCGGGTGTTGTATGGAAACCAATTTGACAATAAATTATATTTTAAAAAAAAGGTAAAGGGGTGCCTGGGTGGTTCAGTCAGGGTGTGTGTCCGACTTTGGCTCAGGTCATGATCTCACTGTGAGTTCGAGCCCCACATAGGGCTCCGTGCTGATGGCTCGGAGCCTGGCGCCTGCTTTGGATTCTGTGTCTCCCTCTCTCTCTTCCCCTCCCCTGCTCACATTCTGTCTCTCTCTTTCTTTCTCTCTCAAAAAATGAATAAAACATTTCAGAAACCCCAAAGATGTCAAAAGGCAAAGACTAAAAGAGAATATTAAAAGCAGTAATAGAAAAACAACTTGTTATGTACGAGGGAACCCCCACAAGACCACCAGCAGATTTTTCAGCAGAGACCTTACAGAGTGGCATGATATAGTCAAAGTGATGAAAGAAAAAAAATCTTCCAACCCAAAACACACTGACTGGCAAAGTTATCATTTTGCATTGAAGGAGAGATAGAGTTCTCCAGACAAACAAAAGCTAAAGGGGTTCATCACCTTTAAACCAGTGTTACAAGGAATGTTAAATGGACTTCTTGAAGCTGAGACGGGCACTAATTAGTAATAACAAAACATATGAAAGAATAAATCTCACTGGAAAAGTAAATATATAGTAAAGGTAGCAGACTGATCACTTATAAAGCTAGTTATGAAGGTTAAAGTAGTAAAAATAACTATAATTCAACAATTAGTGGATATGCAATGATATAAAATGTAACATCAAAAACATAAAACACAGAGGGGGAGAATAAAAATGTTGAGCTTTAGAAGTGGATCAACGATCGGATCTCTAACTGAGGGGCTTTCTTCGGACTGGGGCCGACTCCCTATTCGCACACCTGGGGAGGGGGGGAGCCAAGCCTGGGTGAGGTTGTAGGTCAGAGGCTCAGTCCGCTGCTGGAGAAAGGGGTTCCCTCCCTGGAGGGCTGCGCCATAGCACAGAACCTGCCTGCGTCCCCCACCCCCGGGCGCAGTGGCTGGGCCGAGGGCTCAGTCTGCAGGAGGAAAAGGCCGCCGTTTCCCAGGAGAGCTGTGGGAAAAGACAAAGCCTGCCCGCTTCCGCCCCCGCGGGGACTCGCGGCGAGGGCGGTGGCTCAGTCCCCAGTAGGAGAAGGCAGTCCTCCCTGAAGTGCGGCAGTGGCACAGACAAAGCCAGCCAGCCGGACCGCATATCGCAGCACTGAGAGGCGCTTCCCCAGTGCCAGAGCGCACAGAGCGGGACTTTGAATCCTAGCCAAGCACAGGGTCAGGGGAGCTGGCGCAGAGAGGACCGCCCCGTCTGCACCCGTGGCACAGTGAGGACGACTCAAACGGAGTCTACCGGGTCCGGCTCCTTGGAGAAGAGACTGGGGAATCACCATTCCCCCCTCTACCACCACCACCACCAAGGGCGGCGGGGGCTCAGGGGATCACTCTGGGGCCCATACTGGAGGTGGATTCAGATTACGCCAAACCACGCCCCCTTGCACTGGGTAACTACTTATCCACTGGAGCCGCACGGACCCTGCCTAACTCTAGATCAGTTCTGGATATAGAGATATATTCTGCCCCCCGTTTCTCCTCATTATCTCTTCCATGCCCTAGGCTGGTTACTCTGGTTATTGGTCTGTCTAAACAGACATATTTAATCCATTGTCTTGATACATGTTCTACACCTTCTTTACACTCCTTTCTCTCTCTCTGGAATGATCAAGCCACATAGTTTCTCTGTCTGGGTAATTTTATCTTGGTTTCGTTGTCCCCACCTCCTTCTTTATTTTCCTTTCCCTCTCTCTGGATTAATCCTTTTAGCCTCTCTGCCTAATCAATGTTTATTTTTTCTTCCCTCCACCCCATCATTTCTCTCATTGTATGTGCTCTTCCATCAGCACTGCCTCCACCCTCTTCCTTACTTGTAGTTGGTGTTTTTGTTTTTTTTGTTTTTGTTTTTTTTTTAGTCTTCAGGTTTTTGTGTTTGTTCATTTGTGTTATTTGTGCGTGTTTTTGTCTCCTGTTTGTCTATCTGTTTTCCTTTCCAGGGCTACTCCAAGAAACAAATCAAAGCACACCTGGTGGAGGGTCCAAAATATCACTACAAGTAGGGTAATAAAATAACCAAAGTCACAACAACAGAGAGCAAGTAACGATCCCCAAAAAAACACCTCCTGAAGAGCCAGGCCCTGGACAGTGTGTGACCCTCCTTTAATATAACAGTGCTTGTAGGTGCAGAGCACACAAGCTATTAAAACACATAAGGGATACAAAACTAGCCAAAATGACGAAATGAAGAATTCTCCTCAAAAGAAATTCCAGGAAGTAGCGACAGCTAACGAATTGGTCAAAACCAATTTAAGCAATATAACGGAACAAGAATTTAGAATAACAGTCATAAAATTAATCACTGGGTTTGAAAAAAGCATAGAGGACAGCAGAGAATCTATTGCTACAGAGATCAAAGGACTAAAAAATAGTCATTATGAATTTTAAAATGCTAGAGGGACGCCTGGGTGGCTCAGTCTGTTGAGTGTCCGGCTTGGGCCATGATCTCGTGGTTTGTGAGTTCGAGCCCCACATCGGGCTCTGTGCTGACAGCTCAGAGCCTGAAGCCTGTTTCGGATTCTGTGTCTCCCTCTCTCTCTGCTCCTCCCCTGCTCGTGCTCTGTCTCTCTCTCTCTCTCAAAAATAAATAAATAAACATTAAAAATGCTATAAATGAGGTGCAAAATAAAATGGAGGCAGCCATAGCATGGATTGAAGAGGCAGAGGAGAGAATGGGTGAATTAGAAGATAAAATTATGGAAAAAGAGGAAGCTGAGAAAAGGAGATAGAAAAATCCAGGAGTATGAGGGGAGAGTTAGACAACTAAGTGATGCAATCAAATGGAACAATATCCATATCATAGGAATTCCAGAAGAAGAGAGAGAGAAAGGAGCTGAAGGTATACTTGAACAAATCATAGCTGAGAACTTCCCTGATCTTGGGAAGGAAACAGGCATTGAAATCTAAGAGGCACAGAGAACTCCCTTCAGACATACATTGAATCGATCTTCTGTAAGACCTATCATACTGAAACTGGCAAAATACAAGGGTAAAGAGAGAATTCTGAAAGCACCTAGGGATAAACAGGCCCTAACATACCAAGGTAGACACATAAGGGTAGTAGTAGACCTATCTACTGAAACTTGGCAGACCAGAAAGGAATGGCAGGAAATCTTCAATGTGATGAACAGAAAAAATATGCAGCTGAGAATCCTTTATCCAGCAAGTCTGTCATTCAGAATAGAAGGAGAGAGAAAGGTTTTCCCAAACAAACAAAAAACTGAAGGAGTTCATCACCATTAAACCAGCCTTCAAGAGATCCTAAGGGGGACTCTGTGAGTTAAATGTTGCAAGACCACAAAGTACCAGAGACACCACTACAAGCATGAAACCTACAGACATCACAATGACTCTAAACCCATATCTTTCAATAACAACACTGAACGTAAATGCACTAAATGCTCCAACCAAAAGACATAGTGTATCAGAATGGATAAAAAAACAAACAAAAAAAACCAAAAAACAAAAAAAAACAAAACAAAAAAACAAGACCCATCTATTTGCTATCTACAAGAGACTCATTTTAGACCAGAGGACCTTCAGAATGAAAGTGAGGGGATGAAGAACTATCTATCACGCTACTGGAAGTCAAAAGAAAGCTGGAGTAGCCATACTTATATCAGACAAACTAGACTTTAAATTAAAGGCTGTAACAAGAGATGAAAAAGGGCATTATATAACAATTACAGGGTCTATCCATCAGGAAGAAGTAACAATTATAAATGTCTATGCGCCAAATATAGGAGCCCCCAAATATATAAAACAATTAATCACAAACATAAGCAACCTTATTGATAAGAATGTGGTAATTTCAGGGGACTTTAATACTCCACTTACAACAATGGATAGAACATCTAGACACAGGATCAATAAAGAAACAAGTGCCCTGAATGATATATTGGATCAGATGGACTTGACAGATAAATTTAGAACTCTGCAACCCAAAGCAACAGAATATATTTTCTTCTCAAGGGCACATGGAACATTCTCCAAGACAGATCACATTCTGAGTCACAAAACAGCTCTTAATAAGTATAAAAGAATTGAGATTATACCATGCACACTTTCAGACCACAATGCTATGAAAGTCGAAATCAACCACAGGAAAAAGTCTGGAAAGCCTCCAAAAGCATGGAGGTTAAAGAACACCCTACTAAAGAATGAATGGGTCAACCAGGCAATTAGAGAAGAAATTAAAAAATATATGGAAACAAATGAAAATGAAAATACAACAATCCAAATGCTTTGGGATGCAGCAAAGGCAGTCCTGAGAGGAAAATACATTGCAATCCAGGCCTATCTCAAGAAACAAGAAAAATCCCAATACAAAATCTAATAGCACACCTAAAGGAACTAGAAGCAGAACAGCAAAGGTACCCCAAACCCAGCAGAAGAAGAGAAATAATAAAGCTCAGAGAAGAAATAAACAATATAGAATCTAAAAAACAGTAGAGCAGATCAATGAAACCAAGAGTTGGCTTTTTGAAAAAATAAACAAAATTGATAAACCTCTAGCCAGGCTTCTCAAACAGAAAAGGGAGATGACCCAAATAGATAAAATTATGAATGAAAATGGAATTATTACAACCAATCCCTCAGAAATATAAGCAATTATCAGGGAACACTAGGAAAAATTATATGCCAACAAACTGGACAACCTGGAAGAAATGGACAAATTCTTAGCACCCACACACTTCCAAAACTCAAACAGGAAGAAATAGAAAACTTGAACAGACACATAACCAATGAAGAAATTGAATCAGTTATCAAAAATCTCCCAACAAATAAGAGTCCAGGACCAGATGGCTTCCCTGGGAAATTCTACCAGACAGTTAAAGCAGAGATAATACCTATCCTTCTCAAGCTGTTCCAAAAAATAGAAAGGGAAGGAAAACTTCCAGACTTAATCTATGAAGCCAGCATTACTTTGATTCCCAAACCAGACAGAGACCCAGCAAAAAAAGAATACTACAGGCTGATCTCCATGATGAATATGGATGCAAAAATTCTCAACAATATACTAGCAAATCGAATTCAACAGCATATAAAAAGAATTATTCAACATGATCAAGTAGGATTCATTCCTGGGCTGCAGGGCTGGTTCAATATTCGCAAATCAATCAATGTAATACATCACATTAATAAAATAAAAGATAAGAACCATATGATCCTATCAATCAATGCAGAAAAAGCTTTTGACAAAATTCAGCATCCTTTCTTAATAAAAACCCTCAAGAAAGTCGGGATAGAAGGAATATACTTAAACATCATAAGAGCCATTTATGAAAAGCCCACAGCTAACATCATCCTCAATGGGGAAAAACTGAGAGCTTTCCCCCTGAGATCAGGAACATGACAGGGATGTCCACTCTCACCGCTGGGTTGAACATAGTGTTGGAAGTCCTAGCATCAGCAGTCAGACAACAAAAGGAAACCAAAGGCATCAAAATTGGCAAAGATGAAGTCAAGCTTTCACTTTTTGCAGATGACATGATATTATACATGGAAAACCCGACAGCCTCCACCAAAAGTCTCCTAGAACTGATACATGAATTCAGCAAAGTCGCAGGATACAAAATCAATGTACAGAAATAAGTTGCATTCTTATACACTAATAATAAAGCAACAGAAAGACAAATAAAGAAACTGACCCCATTCACAATTGCACCAAGAATCATAAAATACCTAGGAATAAACCTAACCAAAGATGTAAAAGATCTGTATGCTGAAAACTATAGAAAGCTTATGAAGGGAATTGAAGAAGATACAAAGAAATGGAAAAACATTCCGCGCTCATGGATTGGAAGAATAAATATTGTTAAAATGTCAATACTACCCAAAGCTATCTACACATGCAATGCCATCACAACCAAAATTGCACCAGCATTCTTCTCGAAGCTAGAACAAGCAATCCTAAAATTTGTATGAAACCACAAAAGACCTCGAATACCCAAAGTTATATTGAAGAAAACCAAAACGGGAGGCATCACAATTCTAGACCTTAGCCTCTACTACAAAGCTGTAATCATCAAGACAGCATAATATTGGCACCAAAACAGACACATAGACCAATGGAATAGAATAAAGACTCCAGAATTGGACCCACAAATGTATGGCCAACTCATCTTTGACAAAGCAGGAAAGAATTTCCGATGGTAAAAAGACAGTCTCTTTAACAAATGGTGCTGGGAGAACGGGACAACAACATGCAGAAGAATGAAACTAGACCACTTTCTTACACCATTCACAAAAATAAACTCAAAATGGATAAAGGACCTGAATGTGAGACAGGAAACCATCAAAACCCTAGAGGAGAAAGCAGGAAAAAACCTCTCTGACCTCAGCCGTAGCAATCTCTTACTTGACACATCCCCAAAGGCAAAGGAATTAAAAGCAAAAATGAACTATTGGGACCTCATGAGGATAAAAAGCTTCTGCACCGCAAAGGAAACTATCAACAAAACTAAAAGGCAACCAACGGAATGGGAAAAGATATTTGCAAATGACATATCAGACAAAGGGCTAGTATCCAAAATCTATAAAGAGCTCACCAAACTCCACACCCGAAAAACAAATAATCCAGTGAAGAAATGGGCAGAAAACATGAATAGACACTTCTCTAAAGAAGACATCCAGATGGCCAACAGGCACATGAAAAGATGCTCAACGTCGCTCCTCATCAGGGAAATACAAATCAAAAACACACTGAGATATCCCCTCACGCCGGTCAGAGTGGCTAAAATGAACAAATCAGGAGACTATAGATGCTGGAGAGGATGTGAAGAAACAGGAACCCTCTTGCACCGTTGGTGGGAATACAAACTGGTGCAACCACTCTTGATAACAGTGTGGAGGTTCCTCAAAAAATTAAAAATAGATCTACCCTATGGCCCAGCAATAGCACTGCTAGGAATTTACCCAAGGGGTACAGGAGTGCTGATGCATAGGGGCACTTGTACCCCAATGTTTATAGCAGCACTTTCAACAATAGACAAATTATTGAAAGAGACTAAATATCCATCCACTGATTAATGGATAAAGAAATTGTGGTTTATATACACATGGAATACTATATGGCAATGAGAAAGAATGAAATCTGGCCTTTTGTAGCAACGTGGATGGAACTGGAGAGTGTTATGCTAAGTGAAGTAAGTCACACAGAGAAAGACAGATACCATATGTTTTCACTCTTATGTGGATCCTGAGAAACTTAACAGAAGACCATGGGGGAGGGGAAGGTGAAAAAAAAGTTACAAAGAAGGAAGGAGGCAAACCATAAGAGACTCTTAAAAACTGAGGATAAACTGAGGGTTGGTGGAGGGCGGGAGGGAGGGTAAAGTGGGTGATGGGCATTGAGGAGGGGACCTGTTGGGATGAGCACTGGGTGTTGTATGGAAACCAATTTGACAATAAATTTCGTAATAAAAATAAATAAATAATTTTTATAAGTAACCAAATAAAAAAAAAAACACCCAAGATAACCACATTAGTGTTTCCTATGCATAATCTATTAAATATATGTTTATATGTATATGTGTATGTTGAGGTAAACTTAGATGTACTGTTTTATGTCCATATTCATTTAATATCATGAAGAGTTCCAGAATTTTAAAAACTCCTGAGACATGGTTTTTAACATCTTTTTGTTATTCCAGCACACGAAAGTACCACAAGTTATTTAACAAACTCTATTAACTAAGCCATACAGTTATTGCCAAATTTTTGCCAAAATACTACTTTGAGGCCTATCTCTTGTATGTAAATCTATGTCCTTATCTGACTATTTTCTTGGAAAAGATTTCTAAACTTTCTAATTGTGAAATCTAAAAAAAAAAAGTGGATCAAACTTAAATTGTTATCAACTTTAAACTGTTACAGATCAAGTTGTTATACATAAGCCTCTTGGTAACCACAAAACAAAAACCTATAGTAAACACTGGAAAGATAAAGGAATGAAAGTATGCCACTAAAATAAGGCACCAAACAAAAAAAGAAGAGAGAGAGAGAAGAAAGGATCAGAGAAGAACTCAAAACCAGCCAGTAAATGATTAACAAAATGGCAATAAGTACATACCTATCAATAATTACTTTAAATGTAAATGGACTTAATTCTCCACTCCAAAAGACACAGTGTCTGAATTGGTTTAAAAAAACAAAAACAAACACAAACACAAACACACACAAAAAAACCCCACAAGACTCAGCTAGATGCTGTCTATAAGACACTGACTTCAGATATAAGGACACATATAAACCGACTTCAGATATAAGGACACATATAAACCGAAGGATGGAAAAAGATGTACCATGCAAATGAAAACCAAAATAAAGTTGGGGTAGCAATACTTATAAAACATAAAATTGACTTTGAAATAGACTGTAATGAGAGACAAAGATGGGCATTACATAATGATAAAGGAATCAATTGAACAAGAGAATGTAATACTTGTAAATATTTATGCACCCAGCATAGAAGCGCCTAACTATATAAAGTATTAATAGCCCTAAAGAAAGAAATGGATAGTAATACGATAATAGCAGGGGATTTTAATGTCCCACTTAAATCAATGGATGGATCATCCAGACAGAAAATCAATAAGGAATCATCATCCTTAAATGAAACAATCAACCAAATAGTCTTAACAGATATATGTAGAATATTCCATCCCAAAGCAACAGAATACACATTCTTCTCAAGGGCACATGGAATATTTCCCTGGATAGATCCTATGTTAGGCTACAAATCAAGTATTAATAAACTTAAGAGGACTGAAATCATATCAAGCATTTTTCCAATCACAAGGGTATGTATGAAATTAGAAATCAACTACATGAAGAAAACTGGAACACTCACAGATATGTGGAGATTAAAACAACATGCTATTAAATGACCAATGGGTCAATGAATAAATAAAAGGAAAAATTGAAAAAAGTGCCTTCAGACAAAGGAAAATACCAGAATACCAAAATTAGCGACATGCAGCAAAAGCAGTTCTAAGAGGGAAGTTCATAGCGATTTAATGCCTATCTCAAAAAAACAGGAGAAGTCTCAAATAAAGAACCTAACTTTACACCTCAAGTTATTAGAAAAAGAACAAATGAAGCCCAAAGTTAGCAGAAGGAAGGGAATAGCAAAAATTAGAGTGGAAATAAAATAAGAGATTTTAAAAACACAGGAGAGAAGATCAATGAAACTAAGAGTTAGTTCTCTCTAAAAAGATAAAATTGACCAGCCCTTAGCTAGACTCACCAAGAAAAAGAGAGGACTCAAACGAATAAAATCAGACATGTGGGGTGCCTGGGAGGCAAAGCCTCCAACTTTGGCTCAGGTCATGATCTCACAGTTCATGAGTTCGAGCCCCAAATCAGGCTCTGTGCTGACAGCTCAGAGCCTGGAGCTTGCTTCAGATTCTGTGTGTGTGTGTGTGTGTGTGTGTGTGTGTGTGTGTGTGTATCTGACCCTCCCTCATCTCAAAAATAAACATTAAAAATTTTTTAATAAAACTAATAAAAATCAAATAAAAGAGGAGATGTTATAATTGATAGTACATAAACACAAAGGATCATAAAAGCCACTTGAACAATTAAACATGGACAAATTGGACAACCTAGAATAAATGGATAAATTCCTAGCAACATATATATCCATACATAAACATACATACTTTGTCTATACCCACGCTGTGCTGAGATTTTGATTGGGAAAGCATGAATCTATTAGGTCGGTCTGGGAAGAACAGAAATGTTGACTATATTGAGTCCTCTCATCCATGTACATGGCATATCCATCCATTTATTTATTTATTTGTTTGATTTCTTTCATCAGTTTTAAAATTTTCCTCATATACATCTTATTCTGTTAGATTTACATCAAAGTATTTCATTTTCTTTGATATTAATGTAAGTGGTATTATGATTTTTGTTTCAAATTCTAATTGTTCATTGTTGGTATGGAAAAAAGAAATTGACTTCTATATATTAATCTTGAAACCTGAAGCCTTTCTATGATCACGTATTGATTCCAGAGTGTCTGTGTTGATTCTTTGGGATTTTTTTACATAGACAATCATGTCACTTGCAAACAAAGACAGTTTTTTTTTACCTTCCCAATCTATAATATGAATAGATGAATAGGCACTGAATTCTGTCAGATGGTTTTTCCACATCCATTTATATAATATGCTTTTTCTTCTTTGGCTTTTGGATATAATTAATAACATTAATTGCTTTTCAAATGTTCAAGTAGACTTTCATTCTTGGAATAAATCCCACTTGGTCATGGTGTATAATTCTTTTTATAAATTGCTGGATTTGACTTGCTAATATTTTGTTGAGGATTTTTAATCTATGTTCATGAGATATATTGGTCTATACTTTTTTTTCTTTCTTGTAATATCTTTGTCTAGTTTTGGCGTTCGGGTAATGTTGGTCTCATAGAATGAGCTGTTTAAGTTTCTCTCTGCTTCTATTTTCTGAAATGGACTGTACAGAATTGATATCATATGTTTTTTAGGTATCTGGTAGAATTACCAGTGAATACATCTGGGCTTGGCACTTCCTGTTCTGGAAGGTTCTTAATGCTTGATTCAATTTCTTTAATAGATATAAACCTATTCAGATTACCTAGTTATCCTTGTGTGGGTTTTGGAAGATTGTGCCTTTCAAGGGTATGGTCCATTTCATCTAGGTTATCAAATTTGCAGCATAAAGTTGTTGATAGTGTTCCTTTATTACCCTCTAATATCTATGGATCTGTGGTTGTGGCCCATCTTTCATTTCTGAGATTAATAATTTGAGTCTTCTCTCTCTTTTTCTTAGGTAAAACATGGCTAAAAGCTTATAAACTGTATTGATCTTTTTAAAGAACCAGCTTTTAGTTTTGTTGGTCTTCTCTACTGAGTTTCCATTTTCAATCCAAGTTCTTAATTCTTATCTTCAACCAAAGAAGTGAAAGGCACTTTTATTTACTTTGATGAAATTACTATCCCTACTAACCCTAATCCCATAAAATCTACAGTCATTTTAAAACACGATAATTGGTAATCTGACGAATGGGACAATAATAACCATCAAAAGTAAAAACATTTCCCTTAGTGAGTGGGAAGCACTTCAGCTCATCCAGGGCGATTCTGACTCTCTTATTCTCCTCCCCTCACCCTCCCCGCCCTCCACACACACAGGGTAAAAGCAGTGCCTGAGCACTCCTTGATAAGCAAGGGTGACTGGACACAGGGTAGTTCAATGAACTCTGTTTCATTGTTTTCTGATTATTGTTTGGCACACACAGGCGAAACTTAGCATGGGAGAATTCATCGCTCATAGTCCAAGACCGGACCATCAGACCTGGGAAGTGGTACCGTTCCGTCAGAATGTCCGGATTCAACTTTTCCTGAATCATGTGGAAGATCGTAGGAAGAGGAGTCGTCAGCAAAGCCACTGTGGGGGCAGATGTGACACAGTCTGCAGATGTGTTGCAGGTGTGGGAGGAAGATGTGAATCTCAAATAGAGGCAAGCAGTTCTCATGACCAACCAAGTACTAAGCCCCAGATTTCTTACTTAACTGGTAAAACACAAACGTCGGAGAGCATCTTTGTGAGGGAAATGTTCTCTGGAGGAAAAGAAACTCTGGTCAAACGTGAACTCCCACAGGATGTGTGTGATCCAGGAAACGGGAAGCCTAAGGAACTCCGCTGCGACCAACTTAGTACTGTGGCAGATGGTCCCTGTTCCCTCAAGAAATATTTGATGATGGTGACAGTATCTGGAGAAATAGGCACTTCTCTACGGGGGCCATGGACTAGCATGAAATGAGCGTGGTCCCTTCACAGGTCGTTGGGGATGTCGGTGGACGGGAGACCAGGAAGATTCTGCGGCCTTCCATTCAATATGGTGGCTGCGTCATCAATGTGGGTCCACGCCGGAGGGGTGGGGCATGGGATGGATCCTCAAGTCGGGCTCTCAGATTTGCCAGACTGTGATCCCTTTTGCCCTTAACGCCCAGAGCCCATTGACCAACCACTGCTCTGATTGTGAAGTGCTGTGCAGAAAAACTACCTTGGGCTGTTCCAGAAAGCGTGTGGCCCCCCTACTCATGCTCCCCCCCTCCAGATGAAGAGGCTGCTTCTAAGGCAACAGAGCCCCTCTCTGTGGTCAAAAGAACAGCTGCTATCCTGACTCATCTCCCTGAAACATCCCCAGAAGACAGAATCCATTTCGGTTCTTCTTACCTTTTCTTCCCTCAGAGAGAGAGGTTCATGAATAAAGATTAAATTCTCTTTTCTCTCAGCTCCCTTTGGAGCTTACAGGAGATCAGATTCCAGTCAGCACATAAGTGTTTGCCATGAGACACCTTCTCTCTCAGGGAGAGAAGGGTCTGTTTTCCCAACCATTGTTTATAATTAATCAGCACATGCACAGATTAAAATACTCTTTTGATACTGGATACACTGCACCCATTTTTTACTGCAATTTTTTTTTTCTTGGCAAGCATAGTTCTTCCCTATTTTACCAATGAAGAATTAAAGGTATTTGGGAGAAAACAGGAATCCCAGATCAAAGATTGAGAAGAGGCTTAAGACATGCTCAAAATCAATACGGGTAACAGCCTGATTGCTACCTCTTCTGTGGGGCTCTCTTAGCTCTAGTATCTAATGATTAAATTGAATCCAATCTGAGCAGTTAGAAAAGGCCAGCTAGGAATGGGGAGAATTTGAGTTGCAGATCATTTTAAACTGAATTTTTCTTCCATATTATCTATCATCTCAGGAGCTTTTGGCTCATTACGTCGCTGAGCCTGTTCTAATGAAGGTGTCGTTGGCACATTCTTGTTTTTTGTAGGAAGGTGAATCGCTTACAATTCTTGAAAATACATTCTCAAGTGAAAACTTTCCCATCATGGTCTCGCTTATAATATCCTTAAAGTCACACGGGATAAGGCAAACCTCAGTCTGGCTGAATCATTCTGCCATTCCAGATTAGTGGTTCTGAATTAATGAAACTGTAGGGTGATTTGCAAAACTCGGCATCCTAATAAATGTGTCTCAGTCCCAGTGGTGAGGCAACCATGCCCCCACTCCTTCACACTGTAACTAGGACTCTGCAGGGCTCTGGAGAGAACACGGGGTCAGCTCCCAGAAAATTCATGCAGAATTCTTCCAGCCACAAAAGGTGAGAGGAGATCGGAGGGAAAACCAGTGCGACTTTCCAGTACACGTGAGAAATGCGGAGCTCAAGGAGGGGACCATCCCTTGTGTTCCATGGTGCTTCATGCACAAGGCTCTAGCATTTCTCTTCCAGAGCTTTTAGGCCGACCTGGTTCCCACTGAATCATCTCCTACCCCATCTGTTCACACCTCAGACCTCCCCCACTCTCGGTGCTTGGTACCAGCTCTGCCCCAATTATTCCCCTCTCTTCCCTTGAGCTCTAGGCTCTTCTTAATAAATCTCACTTGTAAACAGTGATGGCGTTCTTCCTGTTTCTTCTCCCTATTCCTCAGTCATTTGTACAGTAAAATGGGGAAACCGATATTTTCTCCAAGTGTCTGACAAGACTGTTGCAGGGATTAAAGGGGATAAGAGAAGTGTGAAGCGGTTCTTTTGTGTACAAGGGATTCTTTTGCTTCATCGGGTATTTATCTCACTGTGACACCTGGGAAGCCACATTTTCCAGTCACTATACCTGCCTTATAGACGGGGTGTGCCGGGGACAACTGTGTTCCTAGGAACGAGAGGCCTTCACGTGTAGCTTTTGTTGATTTCCAGGCATCAGTGAGTTCTCCAACTATGGTTGCTTGTAAGCTGCCAAGGTGAAGTGCACAGACTGGCAGAGTTCCTCCTGAAAGTATCTGACAATCAATGCTCAGGAGCCTGTATGAGCCAGCTCCAGCTCACCCCTGGATATGGCCCAGATTTCAGGGTCATGAGCACCCAACGGTTTCACTGTCCAAAATCGTGACCTGCTCCAGCTTCCTCATCCCAGACCAACTTTGCTGCCTCCTCTGACAATGACCCTCATCATCAGGGGCTGCTCCTCTGGACACACTTGTACCCTACCTGCACCCCAGCTGCGTCCACTGTGGCCTGGACAGGGTTGGGGGCTCAGGAGGAGGGGACCCCGCTCGGCTTGTGCCGGCTCACAAGGACACATCGTTAAGTAATGAGGAATCCTGAAGCCAGATGTGAAACCATTGGTAGCTAGAAACAGGCCACAGTGGGAGTGTTTGTACCAGAGGCAGTGGCAGATGCTAGAAAAATCAGAACCTTCCCTCTACCGCCCCCAGAGTTAAGTTCGTCTCTCTGATTTACTGTGGCTCTCAGATCTCCGGCTTTAACCTCTAGGAAGAACTGAGCAAAGAGAACTACGATACAGAGCAAGTCTTCACTTGCCACAGAGGGCCACAAGCTCAGCCCCTGACACTGTCGGCTCTCCTCTCGCTTGCCTTCCTGCCAGGAGGGAGGGGGCTCGCTCCTTTGTGGCCGGAAGGGCACCCAGTATCTCCGTGACTCAGATCTTTTGCAAAACTGATTCCAGCTGCCACATAAAGGAGGACAGGTTTCCTTTTTTGGAGTCTAACAGTGGCTCCTGAGTCTTCATTTCCTGGCACAACAGCGACTTCTTTCCAGGACAAATGATGGCGCGAAACATCCACCCTCAGGAAAACTGAACCCACACCGAGGGCTGCTCTAACAAAGCAGCCCTGCAATAACCGGACCTCCTCCACACATGCCCTCGTGCTGGAGGCAGGCAGCCTGGGCAGCTCCGTTCTGGGAACAGACTGGGCAGCACCTACTTTAGTACAAGTCCTTCGGAGTCTTTATAAAAGGTTTTTTCAAAGAAGTCTCTGTCTTGTCTTACATAGTGTCACCAGATCATATATAGCTATTCGAGGCTTTGGACACATGGCTGTTGTGGTTTTACAATGCCACGGTGGAACACAAGAAATATTATTGGCCACAGAATGAGGCTTGGTGTCAAACATCACGGGCTCCGTGCGCCCATGCACAATGGGAAACATGCGGGAAGAACAGGTGTGGAGCCCCGAGCCAGTTTTCACCATTTCTGGAAAGTAATCCAGGCTTGCAAGACACAGGAATTGCCCCTGTGATGGACTTCCATCCATCTCCCAACTCCTCTCTAGGTCATTCGATGGCAGCGTAAAATCTCACTATTAGACCTTCCGCCTTTCGCCCCTGCACTGAAGGCATCTACAAGGCAAAGCCTAACATACAGGCGTGCTTGCTCTCTGCAGTGATGACAGAATCTGGGAGGAGGGAGGAAGGAGGAAAAGTGGAGGAATACATGAGGGAGAGCAATGTTTCTAAGGCCGAGAACGTGTGAAAGGGAGACGTGAAAGAGGAAGGAAAAGGCCATGAAGCAACTGGGGACCGAGTTGCAGAGCCGGGCAGAGGCGCTCAGATGCTGCCGCAGGTGGGTCCCCACCTTTGAGAGCAGCCGCCCTGGACAGTGGCCCTCAGGAGAGATATGCGGATGGGCTACGTGGCAGGAAGGGGCAGTAAAACCCGGAGAAGAACCAAGCAGGTAGGTAGGTGTTTTATTCTGGATTTTAATGATTGTGTCTAAGCGTCCTCTAACTTCTCATGCCCTGGGCCCGTTGGCCAGTTTAAATTAGCATGGCTACAATAAATTCTCCCAAATCATAAATGCTTATGTAGAAAGAGCCCCGGGCACCTTTCCCTAAAGGAGCCTAAAGTGTCTGCAAGTAATATCTATCTGACATCCCTTAAGGCACACAAAAGCGAAGCAGGCTGGGGCAATTATTGTTATTTTCCATTTTTCATTATGGAAACTGTGTTGTAAGAGTCTGGTGTATTGCGGAGGCAGGAGGAACAGAAATCTTGAATTACTGACCATTCATTCCACAACTTCTTGGTGTTTCCTCCATGCCGACCGTGGGCCTCGTCACGTCCCATCTCACGACAGTGAACCACCTTGGGATGGAACACGGAATGGACGTGTGCTTTCCAAAGCCAGCGGCAGCCTTTGAAGCCAGCCCGCGAGGGCAGGTGGCAGGTGGGCGTCAACGTAGCTCTTCTTGCTGCCAAATCTAATGGTGCTGGTTAGGGGGGAGTTGGGAGGGCTGCGAGGCAGGGCACGAAACTCACCCAACAGAGACCCCTACCCCTTCTCTGGAAAGAGCGCCAAGTACGACCTTCCTAGGCCACTTCTATAAGGTAGGAAAACATGTCTTCTGTGGCCGTAGGGGGAGAGCTGCCTAGCAGGGACTCACAAAAGACTGTCCTCTCCCTGACAACCACGTTCTGGCCCAAACCAGTCCCGTGCGGCCTTCAGAGAGATACTAACTAGAGTATCTGTATGTGGCCTCTTTGTAATGACTGTGGCTCCTCGACTAGGATGATGAGTCGCTGTGCACAACTCATCCTGTTGGTAAGAGAGACCATTTCTGAATGTCCGTGCAGGCTCTACTAACCTCCCAGGTACCTGGAGACTATGACGCCAAAGAAGAGGGAGGAAGGAAAGTGAAGGGAACCACCATCCACTGACTGGACCCTATGCTTGCCACGTGTCTTACATGGACCATTCATTTGGTCATTCACTCCACGGAGACTCCCCGCGCACCTCCCCTGCGTGAGGCCTGGGCTAAGTGAGGCAAGCAGAGGCACGGTGGCGCACGGCTCTGAGGAAAGTCGGGTTCAGAGAAAGCAAGCCTTGCGAGAGTCACGTCATTACCTAAATGGGTGAGTCGAAACGTGGCCCCCAGATTAACTTCTCAGGCCCTTTTCTTCCTCACAGGCTGCTCCTGCCTCTGAGAACACATCTACCAGAGCTCCTTCCTTCACGGAGAAATGAAATGAACCAGGCCTGAACGCATCTTACTCTGCAGTGTGCCTGCTGAGTGGCACTGATGCTCATCTGGGACGTGACAGCTCTTCAGGGAATGCAGGGAGAGATGTCCCAGTCCTCGGGATGACATCACCGGTACAGGCACATATACTGCCATCTGGCCCATCGTACGTCTACGGCTCTCGCACGCACAGGAAAAAGGAGACACCACGGAGTTAGAAACGCTTTAAGATTACCCCGATACCAACATCAAGAAGAGAAACTGCAGGAGCCCAAACGATGGGGTCAGTAAAGCAAGACTGACCAGCATCATGGAGCAACTGAGAGCTGTCACTCCTGCCCTGGTCTCTGAGGAGGGGGATCAGATGTCCCCACAGCACCGAAGTCCGTGACTCTGCCTGCCCTGGGAGAGGGCCTAGGCTGCCGGTGGGAGGTTCTTAGCAGAGGAGCTGGGACCAGACGGCCTGTGTTCAAATTCTGAGGTCTCTACTAGTCTGACCTTGAAGCTGAAGACTCCATGCTCCGGGTTCACCACTGTCAACCAAGGACAGTAGGAGCACCCAGCTCACGGCCTAGTAGCTTAAGCAGCTAATGCATTTCAAGCACTGAGACAGTAAGCTCTCAGCAAATGCTGCTAACACTATTCTACTACTGTGAGCTCTTGTTACAATTAACTCTGACCTTTCACCCAGGGATTTGAACGTGACAGCACAGACCCTACCAATCCGACTGAGTCTTAGAACATAACCAAGTGTGTCTAAAACTTTCTCTTCAAAAAAGTGCCACCAGCCTTTTCCTTTTAATTTTTTTAATGTTTTTTTTTTAATTTATTTTTGAGAGCGAGAAAGAGACAGAGCATGAGTGGGGGAGGTGCGGAGAGAGAGGGAGACACAGAATCTGGAGAAGGCTCCAGGGTCTGAGCTGTCAGCACAGAGCCTGATGTGGGCTCAAAACTCGTTTACTGAAAGATCATGACCTGAAGTCGGAAGGAAGCTTAACCGACTGAGCCACCCCGGCCCCCCACCGACCAGTCTTTTCTAAAAGGCTTAGTCTAAATTATTAAGGCCACTGCTACTTTGTAAAGAAGTTTCTTTTTAACAAACCTGTGATATTGCAATTTACGATAAGAGATACACATTTGCTCTTGGTTTCTGGCATAGAACTCCTAAAACCCTAGGAGTTTCCTAAGTGATGGGAGCCAAAAGGTTTCCTCTGTTACGTTAATGAAGTGACTTCTGGAAAGTACCTAAGGATGGAGGCCTGTTGCCAGAGGAGCCAACCATGTGAATAGAGGGTGAGAACTTTCAGGCCCACCCCACCCCACCCCACTCCTGAGAAGGAGAAGAGGGAGGGGCTGGAGCTTCCAGCCGGCACCCATGACCAGTGATTTAATCAATCATGCCTCTGGACTGGAGCCCTCCATAAAAACTCAGAAGGAGAGTACTTGGAGACTTGCTAGGTTGGTGAACACATGGGGATTCGGGGACGATGGCCCACCGGTAGAGGACATGGAACAACCCCACTCCCAGACCTTGCCCTACGCATCTCCCCCATCTGGCTGTTTCTGAGTTGTACCATTTTCTAGCAAACCGATGATCCAGTAGGTAACACGTTTCTCTGATTTCTGTGAGATGTCCGAGCAAATTCATTGATCCCAAGCAGAGGGTTGTGGGGACTTCTGATTTCCAGCCGGTCAGTCAGAAGTACAAGTAACACCTGGACTTGGTACTGGAGTGTGAAGTCCAAGGAGGGGGTCATGGAAACTCTTTCTACATAGGTGGTCAGTCAGAAGCACAGGGAACCTGGGCTGGTGACTGGTGTCTGAAGGGGGTGTGGGAAGCAGGCTTGTGGGACTGAGCCCGCGGCCAATGGGATCTGATGATGTCTCTGGGTCGACAGTCTCAGAACTGAGTTGACTCTCGACGTGCTGCTGGTATCTGAGAGGTGCTTGTTGGTGTCCAGAAGACCCCACCACATGTCAGAAGTGGTCTCAGAACCCTTTTAAAGTCTTGTAATACCGCCATATACTTAGGATGCCCTGGACTGTGGCCGGGCTGCCTTCAGTCCTCATTAAGGCCACATGAAAACAGCACCTGTGTCAGAGGTGAGTGTTGGAGGAGAAGCTGGCTGAGAATGAGATGATGATGATGACAAGAAATCAGATGAAACAATTCTCACGATCGACCAGCTCAGAAAGGGGCTGGACAGTATGAGTGCCACCAGGTGAGGAGGGGACATTGCTCTGGCATTTTAGACCTGGTGGAGATTGGTCCCCTCCTCTTGATCATCGATGATCAGGGCGGGTGCCCTGAACTGGCCCTCCATTCAGGTCCAGTTTCGTAGATCCAATTTCTCAAAACCCCAGTCGTTGTTGTTGTTGTTGTTGTTACTGGATTTCTAATGGATGCTTTTTGGTAAACTGGTCACACTGCCCAATGCCTTTGCCCAATCACATCATTCAGTTCTTTAGAAAGTACCTGAAAAGACTGAGCCCAACACAAGGCATTTCAGGAAGGACTCAGGACATAAGGAAAATACAGATGTTGTGGAGGGTGTAAGTCAGGCTCTCCAGAGGAACAGGAGAATACAGAGACAGATATGTAAGAGGAGAATTACCATGAGGAATGGCTCACACAATTATGGGAACCAAGAAGTGCTATTATCTGTCATCAGAAAGTTGGAGACCCAGAAAAATTGGCGGTGTGATTCAGTCCGAGTCTGAAGGGCCCAGAATCATGAGCACTGATGTCTGTAGGCAGGAGAAGACGGGAGTCCCAGCTGAAGAAGACAGCGACAATTCGCCCTGCCTCTGCCTTCCTGTTCTATCAGGCCTTCGACGAGTCGGATGATGCACACCCACATTGGTGAGAATGAACCTACTTTACTTAGTCTACAGATTCAAATGCTAATCTCTTCCAGAAATACCCTCCCAGGCACACCCAGCAATCATGTTTTACCAGCAACGTGGAGATCCCTTAACTGAGTCAAGGTGATACATCAAAGTAGCCACTACATAGGTAGCGTGCTGCTCAAACGGCCAAAGGAGGCAGGAAAGGGCCGGCCATCTGTATGGTGGCAAATGGCTTGGGGAAAGGTTTCTTTCTTTTCAAACCTCTGCTAAGTAATAAAAGGAGCAAGCCGTGCAGAGCACATGGGGGTGGATAAATCACACTGCAGGAAGGAAGGCACGGCCCATAAAGCGTGCCACCTTATGGCACAGGAGCCACCGCTAGCCTTGCTGACTTATTACTCTCCGTGCCAGGAGGCACTGAGGACGCGTGGCTGGGCTGCCTCTGAGGCAATAGATTCTGCGGCAAGTGACGCGTGGAGGAACAGAAACGCACAAACAGCCAGATGCGGAGTGTCAGGGCGGCTCTGACTGAACACAGATCTCACCTTCTCTATTCGTATGTAACGTGTGATCAGTTTGCCAGGCTGCAAGTTCCAGTGTGAAACAAGGTGCAAAATTATAGCTGGCTCTGGCCTTGGCACATTTTACTCAGAAGCAGGCTGTGTGGGATTCAAAATCGATGGGAAATTCAAAGAGAAGAGAACAAACTAGAATTTCTGCATCCCCGGGGCACCTGGGTGGCTCAGTTGGTTAAGCACCTGACTTTGGCTTGGGTCATGATCTCGTGGTCTGTGAGTTTGAGCCTTGCATCCAGCTATGTGTGGACAGCCGAAAGCCTGGAGCCTGTTCCAGATTCTGTGTCTCCCTCTCTCTCTTTGCCCCTCCCCCACTCATGCTCTCTCTCTCTCTCTCAAAAGTAAATAATTTTTAAAAATTAAAAAAAGAAAACTTTTGTATCCCCATCTACATTATGTAAAGTTATGACTTTTATTTCTTCAAGGTGAAATAGTTTTAAAAAGATACAAGGAAGCTCACACAAAATTTGACTATTCTTTAATGTTAAATTATGAGGTGTGGTTTTCCTGCTGTCCCGAAAATTTGAGACAAATAACAATTTAAAACATCCTCACCCCAGCAAGGAAAACAAAGTGCGCCTCGCTCTCAACACCTGTGTTGTGCTCTTATAGAGCCACTAGAGGGGGCACACGCTACCTAACATGCCTTGTCCCCAGGCCCAGACAGCTCTGAGGATGCTCGCAGTTACATTTGGGAGGACGGAACGTGCTTCCATCTTGGCATCTGTTCTGCAAAAATACTAAGCAAACTGGAACCGAACTCCATCGTAAAACTGGAAGGCAGTGTTTCCCATTAGAGTGTCCTTTGCTCCTGGAAACTCCAGGCACACCGAGTAGATACGAAGATGCAGGGCTTGATCCTAGTTAAGGAGCTTTAGGGCAAGAGTATCCAGAAACGCACACACCTCAACAAGGGCCTGTTTCCGACTCTCCTTCCCTGAGCAGGAGTAGGGGCTGTGAGTTCTTTGATGTCGGGTCCAGACAAGCACCCATGGAGACAGGGGTGATATAGAAAGGGGGGTGTGCGTGCCTGCGTGTGTGTGCGTGTGTGTGTGTGTGTGTGTGTTTCTAGGGCAGGAAACAGATTCTGATTAGTCAAATTCTTTCCACTCTGTTCTACCAGATCAGGAGCTGGGAATCCTAATAACCTGAAAGAGTTTTCCAATGAGGGCAGCAGTAGGGAAGGCTTTTTTGTTTTTAATTTTTATTTTTTAAAATTTTTAAAAATTTTATTTATTTTGAGAGACGGAGCGCGTGTGCCCGCACGTGCGAGCAGGCACGGGGGAGGGGCAGAAAGAGGGAGAGAGAATCCCAAGCAGGCTCTGTGCTGTCAGTGCAGGGCCTGACGGGGCTCGATCTCACAAACTGCGAGACCATGACCTGAGCTGAAATCAAGAGTCAGACGCTTAACTGACTGAGTCACCCAGATGCCCGTTTTTTATTTTTATACGAGGTTCATAGGAAGTACTGTCCACACTTGTTTAGTGAAATTGATAAGTGGTTCATTTCTCCCAGGAAGATGACAGAACGTCTGAGTTACACTATCACTTTCTCATCTGTTTTCTAGTAAGGAGGATCCTCCCTTCTTTGGGCTCAAATTAGACTACAGAATACCTCAGAATCCCCTAAAAGGATTTTGATGGGTTAAAGAAGGGAGCTCAGAAAGTAACATTAAGGGGCAGTATGCACACTGGAAGGAATTGTTTCATGTAGTCGTTACTTTTGGAGCTCTAACATGCCAGTTAGATACCGTGCCCGCGAGGAGCCGGGGGCTGATAATTCAGTGGCACAGAAAGTGTTTGGCACATGATAGCCTCTCTGCAGATGTTTATGAAGCGGACGAATTAATGAAGAAGCGAATGAGTAACAGAGGGAAGTACCAGCTGAGGAAATCATGAAAAAAAAGGCACACGTAAACCAGACTAGAGGGGTGGCTCGGGGACAGGAGACGCTGGGCGGGATTTGGGGAGGACATCTCAGAGAAGATCAGGCCTGAGCTGAGCCCTGTAAGACGGCTGAGAGGCAGGGGGTCAGGGAGTAAGAGGGGGCAGCAGGGCTGGGAAGGGGCATTCCGAGCACCAGGAGAAACATGTCCAGAGATGCTGAGCTATGGAAGATGAATAAGCACGCTGGAGAACTACAGGCAGCTTAAAATGATGGGGGCATGGAGTTCAGCTGGAGATGACTCAGGCCTCAAGTATAAAGTTAATTTTACCAATTAGGAGTGAAATATTAACACCTATTAAATTACATTTTATTAATTAATTTTATCTTAAGTTACGGGTGATTTTGAAATGTGATGAACATTATTAATAATAACAGCCAGCAGCTAAGCCCAGTACTAAATGCCTTCTACATAACACATTGAGTCCTTACAACAATATAAGGCAGGCTACTCTTATTTCTTATACCCATTTTATAAGGGAAGAAACCAAGATGCAGAGAATTTAAGAAACATGAACCGAGTCACGTGCACTAGACGTGTTACTAATAGGCACTTAAAGATACTTCAAGAACTCCAACAACCTGGAAGGACTGTATGACAAAGAGAGGTTCCTATAGTCTTTCAGAAGCTTTCAAAGGTGAGATGACTGGGCCAATCGTTTGCCCAAGTCCAGCCTCACTGGCATTTAGTTAGAGAAAAATTCTACGAGTCATTCCAAACAAAGATGACCTTCAAATCTTACGTCAAGTGGTTTTCTGGAACCAGAGTCTTTAATGGTGGAGGTATAACATTACCTATGACTTATTAACTCATTCGGAGTACTAACAGTACCAATTCAAAAGGTGGTGTACCTAAAATTCTCAAGTGCTCAAAGAACAGAGTTGGAAGAGAGAGGACTAATATTGAGATTTAGCGAAGCTGCTTAATTCTTAGCAAAAACATATACATTTACATAATATAAAATTAGACTTCCCAGCTCATACAATTAAAAGTTTTTCTAGGGGCGCCTGGGTGGCGCAGTCGGTGAAGCGTCCGACTTCAGCCAGGTCACGATCTCGCGGTCCGGGAGTTTGAGCCCCGCATCGGGCTCTGGGCTGATGGCTCAGAGCCTGGAGCCTGTTTCCGATTCTGTGTCTCCCTCTCTCTCTGCCCCTCCCCCGTTCATGCTCTGTCTCTCTCTGTCCCAAAAATAAATAAACGTTGAAAAAAAAAAAAATTAAAAAAAAAAAAAAAGTTTTTCTAAATGAGTCAATGTTTAACTATTTAAAAAATGAGAAACAAATGATAGAATAGGAGAAAATAGTAAATGTAAAAATTTATACAATCTTAAAGAAAACATATACACGTGAGGATTAATCAATTAATGAAAAATAGCTAACTTCCCTAGGTTAAAAAAAAATAGTCATTTTTTCCTTCCAGAGGCAGCATACAAACGGCCAACAGGCACAAGAAGAGGTGCTCAACATCACTAATCATCAGGGATTTGCAAAACCACAATGGGATCCCAGCTCATCTGCCTCACAATGATGTATCCCTTCTGCACGTGCTGGGAGTCTGAGTTGTTGCAGCCACTACGGAAACCAGGGTGAAGGTTTCTCAAAAAAAATAAAAGTGTAACTACCATATGATCTGGCAAGCCCATATCCCATATTTCCTCACATCAAAAGGAAATACAATCACCATCTTGACAAGATAGCTACACTTTCATGTTCAGTGTAGCATTATCTATCATAGCCAAGACAGGAAAACAATGTAAATGTCTACTGGCAGATGAACAGGTAAAGACAATGTGGGGTGTGTGTGTGTGTGTGTGTGTGTGTGTGTGTGTGTATGTGTGTATACATATATATATGCATGCAATATTACACGGCCCTAAAAAAAGGAAATCCTCCCATTTGTGACAACAGGGACGAACCTGGAGGGCATATACTAAGTGAAATAAGCCAGACACAGAAAGACAAATACTGCCGGGATCTCACGTATATGTGGAGGGAAAAGAAGAAATTGTGAGCGTGAGTGTGTGTGTGTGTGTGTGTGTGTGTGTGTGTGTGTGTGTGTGTGAACTCACAGTAACAGAGAGTAGAATGGTGGTTATCACTGGAGCGGGGGGAAGGGGAATGGAGAGTTACTGTTTAATGGGTACAAAGTTCCAGTTTTACAAAATGAAGAGAGTTCTGGAGATGGAAGGTGCTAATGGTTATCATGCGAAGGACTTAATGATGCTGAACTATACATTTAAAAATGATTGAGACAGTAAATGTTATGTTACGCATATTTTAGCACAGCAAGAAAAAAATTGGTCAAAAAAATGGACGCAAAAAAACTTACTAATTCCTGCAGTCTGCAAAGAAAAACCCCCTTTTTATGCTGAGATCCCCCAGTTTAAAGTCACTGAAGTCTTCACGTCCAGGAGCTCTGGGACTAAGTCATGTCACAGGTTTCACGTGGCAGAGAAGCTTGTTTGTTTTTTCTTGGAGTTAAATAATCTCAACTCAAATTTCATCTATTTGAAGTGCCTTGAAAATTCTCATTAAGTAATAATTTTTCATCTTATTCTTGCCTTTAACTTCACTGAATTTCAGGCCAATGTCTTGGATCAGCCGCTCATATTGGCATATTACCCACATATATCATTCCAGCTTTCCCTATAAAATGGCATTGCCATTTTAAAATTTCATTTTTATGGTATGCTCTTCGGAAGTCCCAGAACATTTCGGATGGGAGCAATTAAGAAATAAAGGTCCACGCCATTCCCCCTCAGGCAATAAATCACTCACAGACTAATGTTACCCTTGTAAATGAGCCCACTGGCTAAGTTTAGTATCTCAAATTCAGTCTCTGCTTTAGGAAAGCTTATTGCATCTACGTCATAAATGGAGTTGATGATTTATACTGAAGTTATTTCTAGAAAAAGATTTAGAATGGCTTATGATCAAATATGTGTTTATGTATTTATACTTACACATACATTCAACAGGACATGCATTTTCATGGGGGTGATATCACCACCAAGGGGGTGGAAACCAGTTCTTGGCAGGGGGGGAGGTTAAAAAAAAAAATTAGGTATTAGAATAGTCTGTGACCTTCCAAAGCTTCACTCTACCCAAAAAGTCGTATTCTTCAACATTTACTTTCTAGCGTTACACAGAAATTAAATGAATGAATATGTAAATAAATTCAACGTGTCCCTTTAGTGGGAGCAATAGCAGAAAAGGATTGAAACACTGCAATGGAACAATCGCATGGGAAGAGAGAAAGGAAGGTGAGACCCCACAGCTGACAAGGGAGTAGTTTGGTCCCCACCGTCGGTCAAGAGGACGTGAGCAATGCAGGGCAGGTGAGGCAGGTGAGGGCAGATTCCTGCACTCATTGCCTGGCTGCATATGAACCTGGGCCTCCCCTTTTACCTGCCATGCCCTCCACTTGGTGTTCTGCCTCGATGAGGTCTCCCCACTCCGATGACACAGAAGTGTGAACACCAAGGTGTGGTGGTAATAGAGCTCTGCTCACATACAAACATTCTGGCCATATTGCCCCCCGATCAAGGTCTTTGGGGGAGTGTCTCTCCCAGACCTGCCAGGGAAGGTATGTCTTCAGGTGGCTCTCCTCGTCTCATCTGCAAAGCCTCCCACGGGACCGTCACGCGTTTCTGTCTCCGAGGGGCCTCCCCGACTTCTCTCACCAGCCTCGGCTCTTGCCAAACTCCCCTCACCCTCTTCTCCAAGCACAGCAGACCAGGCGGCCCTTCCAAACCCAGCCTGCACGTAACTACCCACAGAGTCACCCGGTCTGTCCCCTTGAGTTTCCTACCACGTCGTCTTTCCTTTCACTCCCCATCTCGGAGATCCAGCTCGGATGTCACCTCCTGTAGGAATCCTTACTCAGCACCCCCCCCCCCCCCCCCCCCCCCCCCCCGTCATCAATTTGTCATTACATCTCCATTTTCTGGGCCCTTCTCGCTCTGCTGGAGCACCTGTCACATTCTGCTGCTCTCAGGCCTGTGTCACTACAGCCTTCCTCCCACTTATTCCAATTTTTCTGCAGGGATGACCAGGCCTTCTGGATGTTTCTATCCCGAGTTTTGACTACAGAGTCAGGGGCTGAAAAAAACATTTAGTAAATTGATGGACCACTGTATTTTCTTTAAAGGGACATACTATGCTTTTAAAAAAACATTTAAAATACTTTTACAAAATAGTCTTAGAAAAGAAAAGGTTGTAAAAAGAGTCTCTTTAAATGAAGTGGTTCCTCTGGGTCTGGAGATAATCAGCAACGTGACATGTGGTTTTCTATAAATTTCCACAAAGGACCCTGTGAAACTGTATTTTTTTTTTCAAATCAGAAATGAATAAAGTTGAGTTTTGTTTCCAAAAAAAAAGGGGGGGGGGGGATGGTCGGTTCTGCACACAAGCAGAAAACTCCTGGTCAGCCCAAGAGCACAAACAGGTTTCATCTCCAGGATCGCGTCTGAGTGGCTGGAAGGGTCTCTGTCGCAGAAGCTTGAGAGGCTGGGGGAGGAGACGGGCTCAGCTGGATAATGGTGGCCTGATGACAGACACATGGCCGTCATGGGCAGACACGCAGCACAAGCCCGGCTGACCTGCATGGGGCTGAATGCTGCTGCCTCCACACGGCCTGGGCGGTGGGCTTCATGGAGGAGGCAGCAGCCTCAACTGGCACGCACGTCTCATCTACAGGAGATCCGCTGGATGCAAAACCAGCAAGGCCTGTTGTGTGCCTGGCCTTGTGGTAGCAGGTTCACAGCAATCTTTTTAACCTTCATCCTAATCCTATGAGATGACGTTTTTTATCACCACCTGACAGAGGAGAAACTCGAGGAATTAAGTAACCTTCTCAAGGTCACATCGTATGAAAATTGCAAAGCATGGACCAGAACCCAGGCCTGCCTGACCCCCCGGGCCCTGTGCTCATCTGCCACCACAACCTCATCTCCAGGGTGCTCAGGAGGGGGCCCTGCTGACCTAAGTAACTCTGGAGTAATAAAGAATCCCATGGGCCTACCAGGTAAGTGCGGCTTCAAAACGCACTGCAAATAAACCCAACATCACACACAAGAGCGGAACACCGGCTATCCGGCACCTGCTGTTTCTTTTCCCAAAGGAAAGAAAGAAATCTCTAGCCTAAAGCAGTGATTCTTCCTTTCCCGTAGGCAAGACTGGGTACACAACAGCGTCTCCACGCTCTAGCAGGGGCAGTCTGTGGTTGCACTTCAGCCCTAACACTGATTCATGTTGAATCTGCCGTCCCACCTTCCAAAACAGAGGAAAGCAAGGGGCAGGAAGGACTTTCAGGGTGAGAGAAATGCTGTGTATTTGCAGTGCGCTGGTGACCACCTGACTCTACGGAGTTTCTAAACTCATTGAATTTAACACTTAAAAAGCGGGTGATTGGGGCGCCTGGGTGGCGCAGTCGGTTAAGCGTCCGACTTCAGCCAGGTCACGATCTCGCAGTCCGGGAGTTCGAGCCCCGCGTCAGGCTCTGGGCTGATGGCTCAGAGCCTGGAGCCTGTTTCCGATTCTGTGTCTCCCTCTCTCTCTGCCCCTCCCCCGTTCATGCTTTGTCTCTCTCTGTCCCAAAAATAAATAAACGTTGAAAAAAAAAAAAAATTAAAAAAAAAAAAAAAGTGGGTGATTTTATTGTGTGTAAATCATACCTCAATAAAGCTGCTAGAAACAGAAGTATAGAACCCTCAATAGATTCCAGCAGCACAGAGAGCCATTCACATGGGGTGCGGGGAACCAGGTCAGTAGTTCAACCGCACGTGGCTTCCATGGTTGGTACTCGTGGCCTGTTTCCTGGCCTCTCTTCTCAAAATCTAGACAAAACACAGCAGAAGGCAACATGGCAGAATTGGCTCCACTTTGCACGTCCTCAGTAGATGTGGATCACCCAGGTTCAAGTGGTTATTTTTAAACTCCTGTCGATTAGATTCTACATATTTAAATGGGTAACAATTATTTGTGTTTTTATACTCTGAGATGTGAATGAGGACCACTTACATGTCCACCCCTTTAAGAAAATTATGCAGGAGGGGCGCCGCTGGGGTGGCTCAGTTGGCTAAGCACCCAACTCTTGATTTCAGCTCAGGTCATGATCCGAGGTTGTGGGATTGAGCCCCGCATTGGGCTCCGTGGTGAGCATGGAACCTGCTTAAGATTCTCTCTCCCTCTCCCTCTGCCCCTCTCCCAGCTCACGCTCTCTCTAAAAAAAAAAAAAGAAAAAAAAAGAAAAAGAAAAGAAAGGAAATTATGCAGGAAATAACAAGCTATTTCTAAGAAGTTGGGAAGGAACCAGTCACATGTGGAGGCCGGACCAGGAGAGTCAGAGAGGATTAGGAATCAATCTCATAGGAGAAATCAGCACCTCTGTGTTTGTGAGACTATATCTAACCCCCTTTTGGTCTGTTTTAAAAACAGGTGTAACTGGTTCCTGGAGGCTGGTTCCGGAGGGCATGGGATCCTGCAGAGTGAGGATTTAAACCCCAAGGTGATGGCAAAACATCTGAAGTTCATTGCCAGGACTGTGATGGTACAGGAAGGAAATGTGGAAGGTGCATACAGGACCCTAAACAGAATTCTCACCATGGATGGGCTCATTGAGGACATTAAGCGACGGCGGTACTATGAAAAGCCTTGTCGCCGACAACAGAGGGAAAGCTATGAAACCTGCCCGGCGGATCTACAACATGGAAATGGCTCGCAAGATCAACTTCTTGATGCGAAAGAATCGGGCAGACCCATGGCAGGGCTGCTGAGGCCTGTGGATTGTAGGCCCAGTATGAAAATCCCTCTCCAGCTGTCTCCTTCCTATCTCAAACCTCATTTTTTCTCCCCTTTTTTATAATAATAAACTCAATCACATATAAAAAAATAAAATAAAAACAGGTGTAACTAATGTACAACATTATGTTAGCATCAGGTGTACAATACGATGATTCAATATTTGTATCTGTCGTTAAATGACCACAAATAAGTCTAGTTAACATCTGTCACCACGCATAGCTGACAGGTTTTTTTTTTCTTGTGATGAGAACTTTTAAGATCTACTCTTGGCAACAAACATGCAATACGGTATTGCTCATTAGAGCTGCCGTGCTTATATTACCTCCAAGGAATACTTATTTTACGACCACAAGTTTGTACCTTTTGACCCCCTTCACCCGTTTCACTCCCACTGCCTCCCCTGGCAACCACCCACCTGTTCTCTGTGTTTCTGAGTTTTGGATTCAGGGAGTCTATTTTTGGTCTCACTTCTCTGAATAATAAATAGGAGATATGACAATGCCTTCGTGATATTGTAAATCTAAAGGCCAATGGAATGTTCTGCCAGCCCCAAAGCTATTTCAGTGGTAAACAAGGCACCCACACGTTCTGGGGCGGGCGGGGGGCTGGATTATCTACCTTTTGATCTCTATCAGTCACTGGGACATAAACTTTTCGAAGCAGACTTGACTCTCAGAAGTGAAATGGCTCTCTACGGATAATTACTTTTTTTCCTTCAAACGCCACAGCCCTCTTTCAGCAACTGTGGGTTTGTAAGTTAAGCCTGCATGATGCTCAAGTTGCTTGATTTGACGAAACCAAAAATATCCTTGAAAACATTTAAAAATAAGTACAAATGTGTCTGTGGTAAGAGGGTTATATACTCAGTTGGAACATGAATTCTTCATACCATTTCCAGCCACGCGAGGAGAGTGATTGAAAAATTCAGGACAAGCAACGTGCCTGCTGTCAGTGGCACAGCCTCCGAGCAGGCGTGTGCGGTGTGCAGGGGGGGGGGGGGGAGCACACAGACACGGCTGAGTTCTCGCACGCTCTGCCTTACCGTTGTGTAAAGGGGGTGTGTTGCACCCGACGCTGGGAGTCAGGAGAGTTAAAGGCCGACTGCCAGCTCATCGTGCATTTGGCTCTCCTGTTTATCGGGACGGCGTGTGATCATTACCATAGAGGTAGCCATTAGTCATGAACTACTTATGTGCCGGGCATGACTGAGGCAAAAAGACACCTAAGAAGCCCAAAAATGAAGTTGAGAGGTAAGATGCACATACGGGACATTTAAATACTGCTACCACCGTCAAGCCTAGCTTTCAGAAGCCACTCAGGCTCGTCCTGACACTTGCAGGGCCCGGGGCCAGGGCAC
The DNA here is from genome assembly GCF_028749965.1 of Puma concolor. NCBI lineage: Eukaryota > Metazoa > Chordata > Mammalia > Carnivora > Felidae > Puma > Puma concolor. Next base: position 14,795,929 of record NC_141677.1, read on the forward strand.
AAACAGAGGCTACGTGCCAGATGACTAGAATATCTAACGGTTGGAAACCAAGTCAGCAAACTCAAATATGTCCTCTCATCCCACCTCGCCACATACCCCTTCATAATGATCTGAAGACCAGGCTGGTAGTGAACGTGCTCAGAAGCCTGGGCTGGCAGACGATGGGGCAGGGAAAACTGGCCCCTGGCCCACCCTTTCCTCTTCCCAGCCTTGGTTCCATCCTGCCCTGTAAGGTCCTTACGTGCATGCGTGGACCATCCCCCCCCCCCCCCCCGCCCCCACAACACAGGCATGCTCTGTCAACACGCCCTTGTACACAATTGCCCCTTGGGCCTGAGCACTTCTGGGACAATGGATCTAGGACAGAAGTCCAAGCAGATCCCGTCACCCCATGGGGTTGGGAACATTTGGCCAGAGAATTCCCAGGTTGCAAAAACACAGAGCACAGTCCGGTGGGGATGGCATGGAGTCCTAGAGGCCCCGCAGACTTCTCATTCCAACCTAAGAGGCACAGCCAAGAGGAAAGGGTCTCTATACCCTGGGACTCAGGTCAGGGGCTCCTCTTATCTGGACATAAACGTCGTCCCAGAGCCACTGACAACAATGCTCTAACCTGTTCTATTTAGACACTGTAGACTCAGGGACTAGAGACAAGTGGGTAGTAGTGCCTATTTGGTTAAAGGATTTCAGAAGACAGAAAGAATAGCAACCCAAGTGTTAAGAGATGTAACCATCACAATGCATGGGCTTTCTTAAAATGCTATACGTTTTCTCCCAGCAGGTCAGGACTGGAAAATGGGTCCCAATCCACCCTTCTAGAGAGAGCAGATCAATTCCAGTATCGGGAATGGTTTTCTACAAACTCTGGGAAGACACTGAAACCAAAGATTAAGGATTCGTTTGCTTACTGATTTGAGAAACATTTACTGAGGACGAGACCCTGCTCTAAGTGTAGAAGATGCAATGGTGGACAGAACCGGCAAGAGTCCTGCCCTCACGGGGCCTAAATTCCAGTGGGGGGATAGGCAAGAACACAGGAATAAACAAATTCACTTCCACGTTGTGGCAGATTCTGTGATTGAAACAAAACAGGGAGAGACTAGAGGATGGGGAAGGTGTGTGTGTGTGTGTGTGTGTGTGTGTGTGTGTGTGTGTGTAGGGATGGCTGTTTTACTTAGGTCAATGAGGAAGTTAAAGTGCTCCGTGACCATCAATGACAGATCATGCCGATCGAGTGGTCAAACTCCACAGTGGATCAGGTCTCTTCTGGGGTAAAGGTGAGTCTGGGGAGCAAAGGGGTTCCATTCTGAATGGAAATCCCAGCTGCCCCTGAGAAGCTGCATGTCCCAGAATATGTCACTCGATCTTGCCTTGCCTCATTAAAGAATTTGCAAATGGAGAAAAGGGTGGTGTCCACATCGTAGAATTATTATTATGAACCCTAAGTGAGATCATACTTATCAACTGAGTAAGCCCAGTGCAGACCACGCTGTAGGCAGCTGTCAGTAATAAATTATACCAATTACTGGTAGTTCAAATAAACTTGATGGCCAGAAGGTTTTTGTCTCATATGAAGTACGGTGAGGCTCAACTTCCTGGAAAAAGACACACAGTAAAATACGGCACACCTGCCTGTCTGGTGGAGGAGGTCCCTTGGGAGCCTCAGATGGCAAGCACAGTGATGACAGCGGGGGACAGTTAGACAACAGCCACCGCAGCTCATGAGGGTTCTGCAGAGACTTCCCTTCACCTTTCTGGGGAGTGTTTCGATTCCCCTTAGAATAAAAGGATAAGCTGGGTTGGGGCTTTCACATTTGAGCCACAGGAAGATCAAAGGAGCTTGTTAACAGATTCCAGGTCAGGCCACTTGGAGATTTGGATTCAGTAGGTCTGAGGTGGAGACGAGGAAACACATTTTTACTAAGCACCCACGTAATTCTATTATGGGTGGTCTCCTGACCCCGCTTTGAGCGACACTGAGCCGGATGATGATCTTCTGTCTTGTGTGGCACCTTTTATGACCACCTAACCCAAATTCGGCTTGAGAGTCTGCTCACATCAAAGGATCAGATGACTGTAAACTTGAGCAGGCTCAGGAGTTGACCTGGCCCTAAACTTCACAAACTCCCACACGGCTTCAATGGCTGACTGGATAGATTAATATATGCAAACTGCCTTGGGCACCATGGGAGGAGGCATGCATGTTTGTTACAAGCTCCGAGGGCCTCAAAGGAAAGGGGAGCTGTGTAAATGCAAATCAGTGTTGTGTTAGGTATTGTAATTTTTAGCAGCTCTGAGGAAAGCAAACCTTAGTGCTTCAGTTAGGCTCCTGGGAATCTGATCTTGACAGGGTAGGAACAGACAGTTTCTATCAAGCACATGCTCCCCAAAATGTTAAATAATGGCTCTGGTAGCAACAATTTTGGAGAATGTTATTATTCTGTCTCTAATTTGAATGGTCCTTTTTGCATAACAACAAAATAAAATTATAAAATAAACACCACCACAAACAGAAACAAAAGACAACACAAGCAGCCAGGAGAGCTTCATTCACATCTGTTGCTAAGCTGATAGGTGACCTTGGCTTTGTGAGACTCAGTTTCTCCATTTACAGCAGTGTCACCCCCTTCCGCTAACGTGTGGATCAAGTGAGGTCATGGCTATGGAACCACTCTGGACATGGTGGAGCACTTCACTTCCTTCGTATCACCCTAAAGAACAGCATCTCCCACGGTATCTCTGAGGCTCCCCCAGCACAGTCAAGACTATGCTTTCCAGGATGCTAGGAGAGTTTAGGATGGCTGCAAGTGAGCACAGAGGGTCTTTGGAGCAGGAAATTGTGTCCCGAGGCAACTGTGTGAAGGGAGGGGGGCAGAGATGGCATGATTCTGCCTACAACTGAGGATATCATCAGCTCAGAGTTTCTGTATGACTCAAACCACAGGGCGTAAGTAAGAAGAAACATTTGAGGCAGACCATCTGTGAAATCTCATCAGATGCCAGGCAAGGGAAGGACAGCCAAAGATGAGACACGTCCGAAAGGCAAAAGTGTGGCCACTGCTGTTATTGACATGCACAGAGTCATTATCTTAGTCCGACCTAATTTCCCTGATTTTTTGGCCTCTCGTTCCATGTGGTCCTCTTAGATGTATTTCCAGGTTATACTGCACTTGCCAACTGTGGATGCTGCAGATGAGTCCCTCACCTTTCAGGCCCCCATCATGGGCTCTGCCTCGAAGCTGGTGACATCCACATACAATTTTCTGAACCTCCATGGCCAACTGATGCATGCACCTTTTGTGGTCTTTGTTCCAGCATCCCTCTGTGATGAACACTCTGGCTTATCTATCTGACCCAGCCTCCATGCCAGTCTTCTCTCCCTTCTTCCTCATCATGATGCATTTCCCCAATGCTTCATGGGAAGTTAACCTTTTTCTCACTCTCGCTCTGCTTTCTGCCTCTGCACCTTGTATCACAAATCATAACAACAGAATGCAACAATTCAAACACAAATCCAAGGTGACAGGAGATTTAACAGAAATTCTTTGTAAAGCAGAAAAAATATGAAAATAACAGAACCCTTGGAAATGAGTCCTTCGAAATGCTTTCTTAAACTAGAACAAGTTTACCACAAAGAGGGATTCCAGAAGTGGAGTATCTCAGGAGGAGAGAACCAGGGGTGGAGCTGTGCAGCACAGGGTCTAAATCCAGGCTCCCTCTGCCCTGTCGTCACGAGTCTGGGCCAAACAAGAGAGGGTGTTTCTTTACCAAGTGGCTAAAGCACACAGACAACGCAGACTTGGCAAATTATTTGACATTCTGTGCCTCCAGTTCCCCAAATATAAAATGGGGTGAATAACAGTAATTATCTCACTGGGGTTCTTGTAAGTATTGAATAAATATGTAAAGTGCTTAGAAGTTTAGAACAATGTTTTCACATTCCAAGGGTTTTGTAAATTACTAGCTATGCGTCTCGCAGAAAATCCTTTTTTAAAAAACTTTGTATTATGTAAAATTTCAAATGTAAACACAATTGGGACAAAAAGGTATAATGAACCCCTACGTGCACATCTCTCAGCTTTGACAATAATCGACTCATCGCCAGTGTGATTTTCTGTTCCCCAACTATTCTGTCTGCCTTCCCCTTCAGATTATCTTGATGCAAATCCTAGATATTATACTAATCTATCTTTTGATATTTCAGTATGGCTCTCTAAAAGATAAGATTTGTCTAAAAAAAAAAACAGAACCTACCCACAAAGCCATTTTCATACCTAAAAAATATCAATACTTTCTAAAGAAAATACTTGATAGGCCTCATTCATTCCCTTTACACTTCAGCACATAGAGCATACACTCACAATATTCGTGAATTACAATTAATTGATTTTTAATTTTTTCTTGTTTAACAATTTGGTTGAGACTCCTACAATGCGAGGGAGTTCTGTTCCTCTGAAAATTAAAAAGAACCAATGGTTTAAAAGAACCATTCTTTTAAATGCTTAATACATTCTGAAAAGCACATTTTCAGGGACCATTAACAATAATTGTACTTTTTCTCTTGGTTCTAAGAAAGCTTAATTGATATTACCAATTGCATTCTTGAGGATATCATAACATATTATATACTCTACAATGGAATTCTTTTACATATATATGTGTGTGTGTGTGTGTGTATACGCACATACGCACACACATACACACACACATATATATATATATACACACACACACATATATACAAGACAGACTTCAGTTCTAGAAATGTGACCATTATCTATTCCATATCTTTAAAAGCGTATTATTACTACAACTCCTGGAGTTATCATATTACCAGACAGGAGGAGAACAGAATGGAAAATGCCAGACATTCCATGGCACCAACCACAGTATCACCTGCAGAAGCCTAGCCAACTACAAGACTTCCATTGTATTTGGCTAAATGGCTTGCTGTAAGTGTTACATCCTGCTAAGAACAACAGTGATCTCTTTAGATGCAAGCAAAATGATCTATGGCTTTGATCTTTTGACAATGACTTGTGTCATCTAACCATGCACGCATGCGCATGCACGCACACACACACACACACACACACACACACTTCAACGGGCATCATCAGTTTATAAGCCATCCAGGCTTCCACTGCGACCAACAGATGTCAATACACTCAAGGCTGCAAGTGTCTTTCTATTCATGCTTGCTTTATTTTGTCTTCGTCTACAGTTGACGGCTGCTTCTGAGTTAAGGCTGTGACCCTATAAGGCACTACAGAGACGAAGTGGAAAAGAGTGGCTGGCCCAGAGCAGTCAGAAAAAGGAGAGCACTCTGGTTTTGGGTACTTATGGAAAGGTATCTTAAGTGCTTGCTATTAAAAAAAACAAAAACAAAAACAAAAAACTGGACCAAACCCTGCGCTCTTATGATTACTTGAATAGTGAAGATAGTTAATAATCTGGAACTAAAAGTTTCATTTGCTGGGAATATAATTAGGGGTGAACATTTAGGGAAGATTTTTTTAAAGGAATTTTTTTAAATATTAATAAGGACAAATTGCTACTGAACTTAGCCATTACTCTATGTCAACTTCCTTCTTTATGATTCTTTACTTCCTTTATTTAGGTCAAAAAAGTAAAAAAAAAAAATGTATTAGCACACAGCCAATTACAGCATGAATGGGAAAGTTAATATATTAATGTCTATAAAGCACGTTTTCTACCTCAAAATTACAAAACAGTCTAACTTGCTTTTCTTCTGAGTATAAATTCACTAAAAAGACATGCAACAGTTTCAGGAAATAAATGCAGAAACCTTAAATTTAAAAAAAAGACTTGTCAGATTGCTTTCACCTTAATGCGTCTTGGGCAATAAATAAGATTCTGGATAGGATTGTGCAATTACAGACACAGTGAGAATCAAAACTGGTTTGGGTTTAATTAGGAAAAGAGTTAAGCAGTCTGGGTTTTAGGGGAGCTTTTTAAGAGTACTTACGGATAACTGGAGAAGGGATTTCCATCACTTATATACAGCAAGCAGGGCCATTACCTTGCATTTTACAAGTACCATACTCACCTTTTCAGGGGCAACATAATTCAACTGTATTTCGAACACATTAAAGAGAAACTAGCTTTGAAGAAAGATAAATAAAAATGTCCACGACTTAAAAGTCACTGGCATCAAACTGGAAATGGCAGTTGTCGTTATACAGTCCTCTTAATGCTACTGTTCTGCTTTTTCTCTTATACAAAATAGTACATTTGTGAAGAAAGTGTACACTATTTAGAAACACATAAGGCAAAAACTAAAATGATCTATAATCCAACCATTCAGGAACAATAGTTAAAACACTGTTAATATTTTGGTGCATTTCCTTAAAAATAAAGATATTGGTATAACAATGCAAAATTGAGATCTACTTTATTTTCAGTTCTGTATCCAATTTTTTGTGTTTAGCTTTATACTATGAGCATTCTCTCATTATCAGGTATGTTTCTTAGCAGCTTGATTTTTAATTGCTATATGACATACCATCATGGGGACAGACTATAATTTCTTTAAAGCATCTCCTGTTTTTGAAAACATAGGTCTCCTATTTTGATTTTATAAATGATAAAACTAATGTCTTATATTAAAAGCAGTGACCAAATCTTGTCAATTATAGCTATTAATTACCTTTCAAAACCATCCATTGTTCTACATTCCCATTGTTCCTGCCATATTTCTCTCACTTAGAGCAATAACTCTCTAAATAGTTTCTTTGCCCTCAGGCTTTCTCTCCACAAGTCCATTTTCTACAGTTCAAAGTAATTCTATCTTTCATTTTTGTTTAAATTATAGAATTTGATAATGTACTACGTTAGCAAGGATACAGGAAAGCTGGCACTCTTATTTATTGCCAGTGAGAATCTAAACAGGTACATGTTTTAAGGAGGGATGTTTGGCCTATCTATAGACATTATGAATTACAAGTTATAAATTCAAAATGTAATCTTTCAAGTATGTATTGTGCACAATTAGAAATGTATTGTGCAGATCTATGACAAATGAGGCAAGGATATACAATGGGGAAAACAGTCTCTTCATTAAAGGGTGTTGGGAAAACTGGACAGCTACATGCAAAAGAATGAAATTGGACCACTTTCTTATACCATACACAAAAATAAATTCAAAATGGATTAAAGACCTAATGTGTCCTGAAACCATAAAACTCCTAGAAGAAGACATAGGCAGTAGACTCTTGGGACATCGACCTTAGTAATCTGTTTCTGGATCTGTCTCCTCAGACAAAAGAAACAAAATCAAAAGTAAGTAATTGGGACTACATCCAACTAAGAAGTTTTTGCACAGCAAAGGAAACTATCAAAACAAACAAACAAACAGAACAAAAAAACGAGAAGGCATCCTACTGAATGGGAGAAGATATTTGCAAATAATATATCTGATAAGTAGTTAATATCCAAAATATAAAAGAACTTGTACAACTCAGTATCAAAAAACAACAAATAATCCAATTAAAAAATGGGCAGAGGACCTGAATAGACATTTTCCCAAAGAAGAACAGATGGCCAAAGAAATGTATGAAAAGATGCTCAGCATTATAAGCCATCAGAGAAATGCAAATCAAAACCACAACGAGATATCACCTCACACCTGTCAGAATGGCTACACTCAAAAATAGAAGAAACAACAAGTGTTGGCAAGGATGTCAAGAAAAGGGAACCCTCATGCACTGTTGGTGGGAATGGGAATTGGTGTGGTCATTGTGGAAAACAGCATGAAAGTTCCTCAAAAATTAAAAAGAAAACTATAATATGACTCAGCAACCCCACTACTGGGTAATTACCACCAAAAATGAAAACACTAATTTGAAAAGATATACTCACCTTTATGCATATTTTACATTATATACAATAGCCAAGACATGGACTCAACGTAAGTGCTCAACAACAAGTGAATGGATAAAGAAAATGTGGTGTGTATATACACAATGGGATATTAACCATACAAAAGGAGGAGATCTTGGCATCTGTGACAACATAAATGGATCTGGAGGGTATTATGCTAAGTGAAATAAGTCAAACAGAGACACATAAGTACTGTGTGCTTTTACCTTTTATGTGGAATCTAAAAAACAAAACAAACAGAAATGGACTCATAAATACAGAGAACAAACTGGTGATTGCCAGAGGAGAGGCGGGTGGGAGGATAGGCAAAACAGATGAAGGGGAGTAAGAGGTACAAACTTGCAGTTATAAAACAAGTAAGTCACAGGGAAGAGAAGTACAGCATAGGGAACATAATCAATATCATTGTCATAACACTGTATTGCGATAGATGGTAATAGCACTTCTCGTGGTGATCATTTCATAATATAAATAATTGTCAAATCACAATGTTGCACCCCTAAGACTAACATAATACTGTATGTCAACTATACTTCAATTAAAAATAAAAAAATACATTTATGCAGATATACACACATACAACAGATGAAACGAGTTTATATGAAGGTTTTCATTATTTTTTTTTGGAATACAAAAAATATCGGAACCAATCTAAAAGGTTATCATTGGGGGGGCACCTGGGTAACTCAGTCAGTTAAGTGTCCGACTTTGGCTCAGGTCATGACCTCACAGTTCATGGGTTCAAGCCCCATGTTGGGCTCTGTGCTGACAGCTCAGAGCCTGGAGCCTACCTCTGATTCTGTGTCCAACCTCTGTCTCTGCCCCTCCCCTGCTCACTCTGTCTCTGTCTCTCAAAAATAAACATTATTTACACTTGTAATTCAATACTTGGGTTTGCCAAATCTGAATGTTTTGCTGTGGACATAGTTTAATTTTCCTGCCCACCCTCCTTGACTCCAAAACTCAATGGTACTGGCTGAGGTAGCTGGAGCTTCTAAGTCAGCGTTCCAAAAAGAAGGAAGTACATGCAGAAAGAACTACAGAAATCTGTGTAACATTCCCTTGCATCTTTAGGTAGATATTATTCCTTACAAGCACAGGGCAAAGCTTGGGAGAAAACAGCTAGGGGCATGTGAGTTGGATGGGGGTTTTTAAGGTCTTACAATTCTAGGAGATACTAAAGTTCAAAATAGTCTCAGTAAAGAGAACTTGCTGAACATCTTGAGTGTTCTGTTGAGACCAAATAAAGGCTATACCTAGCCCTAGAGTAAGGGCTATTCTAGAATTTCTGTAACAAAGCCCCAAAACAGACTACTGTAGAATCACACCAATGTGCAAACTGACTGCATGCCAGAAACCTCAACACTTTTTATAGGAAGACAACAAAATCCAGGCTCTCGACAATGCAGCATTTCTAAAACCCAGCCTACAAGAAAAAAATAACTAGCAATGAAGAAAATGTGACTACTAGTAAGAAAAATATAGAAACAGATACAGAGATAACACATTTGTTGGAATTAGAAGTCAGAACTTTAGAGTCCACTGAATTTTGATCTCTGTTTTCTCTACCAACTGCTGTTTTATGTGCACACTCTAGTTCCCAGGTCATCCTTCCAGACTCAGAGTGGAAAGGCAGGGTGAATGTGCAATTCGCGGAGTTTCCCTTGTCTCAAGGATCACAGTACTTGTCCAATGTTCATGAACGTCTCCTTTGTTTTATCTAATTTGCCAAGTGGGAGCGTAAGTTTCATAGCCATTACTTTGTTGGTCACAGCATTAATGTAATTAGCACTGTTTGAATTGCTAGCAAATTTGGGCATGGATTTCAAATATTTATTATTTAGGTATCCTTTTTTGTGAAATGTTTGATTCTTTAACTTGTTTCCATTATTTTCCTGAATTGTTTGCCCTTCTCCTGACTTCTATGAATTTTTCATGTATTTTGGAAACTAATATTTTAATTGAAAAAAAATTTTTTTAATTTTTTAATGTTTATTTTATTTTTGAGAAAGAGACACAGAGCATGAGCTGGGGAAGAGCAGAGAGAGGGAGACCAGAACCTGAAGCAGGCCCCAGCTGAGCTGTCAGCACAGAGCTGGACTCAGGACTTGAACCCACGAACTGCAAGATCATGACTTGAGCTGAAGTCAGATGCTTAACCAACTAAGCCACTCAGGTGCCCCCCAAAATAATTTCTTATCTAAAGACAGTAATTCGGTCTTCTATGGTTTTTTTCCTAAAATTTCAATGTCTTGCTATTCATATTTACAACTTCACTCTACAGAACGGATTTGACATGTTGTAAAGTTGAAAATTTTCACTTTTGGGGCGCCTGGGTGGCGCAGTCGGTTGAGCGTCCGACTTCAGCCAGGTCACGATCTCGCGGTCCGGGAGTTCGAGCCCTGCGTCAGGCTCTGGGCTGATGGCTCAGAGCCTGGAGCCTGTTTCCGATTCTGTGTCTCCCTCTCTCTCTGCCCCTCCCCCGTTCATGCTCTGTCTCTCTCTGTCCCAAAAATAAATAAACGTTGAAAAAAAAAATTTTTTAAAAATAAAAAAAAAGAAAATTTTCACTTTAAACATAAGGATAAACATTTCAACATGCACGGGACCATTTGTTACTTTTCTACTTTGTTCCATTATCTACTTTTTTTTATCCCCATGCCAATGACACATCCCATTAACTACTTTAGCTTTATAACCTGTTGTGATATCTTATAGGACAAGTCTTATCACAGGGCATCTTTTTCAAAATTGTCCTTACTCTCCTTAAGCGTTTTCTTTCCCACATAGTCTTGAGAACCACTTGCCATGTTCAGGAATTAGTTAACTCTGTAAAGATATGAAAAAACTAAAAACTTCTATATATAAAGGATACAGCGTTAAAAATGAATATAAGTTATAGGAAACTCTAGGATTCTGTATTCTAAAAATAAATACTCTGATAAGACAAATGTTTGATTTTTTTCCTACCCTCCCAGTCCCCAGGAGTAGAGAGTGGAAATGGTGACCTAGTCTGGGCTTTTTTTTTTTTTTTTTTTTAATTCTTGCTACTGCAACACCTGTTCACACCCCTCCCCAGCTTTAGGAGCTTATCCCCTTCGAAGGCTAGCCTACTAAATGGTAAAACTTTTGTTCAGCCTGTGTCCCTGGAGCCTGCCTCGCGTTGAAGTCTGAACAGCATTTGGCTCTGCCTTCCCTTATGGTTTTTCAGGTAGAATCCAGTTAGTCTCTGCCTTCCCCGCAGGTCCCAGTGAGCTCCGCACAGAGAAAAACAAAGAGGCAAGTTTCAGGAGAAATGTATAACATGGAAAATGATTAAGGTTTTACTTTATAATAATTAGTTCTTTCCTCCAAATTAGACTTCCTTTGATTTGGCCAGAAAGTGCAGTTTGGAAGTTAAAGAGTAACTTAATCAAATCTCCCGGGAATGAAGTCGGCACATTCATCTAGAATTACAAATGAAGAAACCGAGGTGGATCACCCATGCTAAGGGAATTCTGGCAACCCAGTAATTATGCACGCACAGTAACACTACTGCACTAATGTATTATTCCAGCATATAAATTCTTAGAGGACCAGCAGTTCACGTGCCCTGGTTAATAATACTAGGGACACAGGCGCTAAAGAAAAACCCAAATCAACACAAGTGACACATAATGAGAGCACAGATGTTTTTTAAAAAAGATGCTCCAAATGCACATTATAAAAATTCAAAACAGGAGAACACCAATTAAGTTCAAGTCTTTGCTGGGACTATATCTGATTACAAGCTGTCACGTATTTCCTGGCTGAACTTTTGCATAAATGCTCTTCATTTCCCCTAATGAAGCTGTGGAAATAGAGAATTATATTGTGAAACTGAAAAAATAAAACCTTTAAAAACGATCACCTTGCAATTCAATCCGTCTGTCATCAGCTTAAGGACAGGTAATCAAGAGTGTTTGACAACGAGAAAAGAGAAGAGGGGTTTGCATGGCTACTAGATAGGCAGGCAGCCACACTCCGATGGAAGGTGATCTAGATCTCAAAGGACTTGCCAGGGATCCTCAGATGATCTTCTGGGGAAACCTTTGCAACTGTATTCAAAATGTTATGTCTGTGTAACAATTTTAACTTGTGTGTGTCAAACCTGCAAATGATTCACGTGCTTCTGGGGTTGAACTTTCACCAATGGTCCTCATTAGGAAGGGTTAAGCCTGCCTGGAGTAGAGATGAGGGGTTGTGGGGGCCGGGGGAAGCTGGGCAGACAGAAGTTCTCCTCAACCCTGACCAGGACCGGGGGTGCAGAGTACAATGCAGTTCCTTGCCCTCACTGTCATTACTGAAAGCCTGGGCCACTTTCCAGTGACTACACTGAAGGGCACACCTCTGCACCCTGTCCTTGTCCCTCATGCTGCCATTTCCATGCACTCCTGCCAGCTTGCAGCCACCAGGATTGGCATGTCTGGGGCATTTTCTGGACCATCGGAACCCATGCTGCCCTCCGACATGGTGAGCCTAAGCACTAGGGGATTCACCTCCCTGACAACAGCCTTTGACCAGTGACTCCTGAGAGTTGGTATATAAATACTCCAGCTTCCTCACCCCTCGGCTGGGATAATTCTGAGTTGTGTGCCTTATACCACTTCCCAGAAGTCCCCCCAAGGGATTAAGCCCCTGAAACCAATTTCTCTCTTTTATGGCCTAGGTCTCCAGTGGGGCATGTAGGCTTTTCTTCCAGCAGGAACCTGTTAAATAACAAAAATTCAAAAGAGTCAATGTGAAGATCTAATTGGCTTTATGAAGTCATCCATGAATCAGGCAGCGTCCCATCTAGCAAGGAGAGGGGAGCTTGGAGGAGTTGAACAGAATGGAAGGTTTTCAGAATGAGGGGCAAGCAAGGAGTTATTAGCAAAAGAAAAGAAAAGCTCATTTCCCTCAGAGAGAAGGGCAGGGGTTTTATCATGCAGATCACCTCTATTTCTTTTGGAGGGCCCACATGACAGATTAGCTCTTTGGTGATCAGAAAATTCTGAACTGATGGATTAAGACCACATTTCTGGGGGAGGCTGAAACTAAAATTAGGTTAGGTGTTAAGTCACGATTTGCTAAGTCGGCCTAAGTGACGCCATTCCGGGCCTGTGGTTTTCTTTTCAATACACCAAAATCTTCCGCTTTCTGGGCCACAGCTACTTTACCCACTGGAGGCATCTCTGCTCTTATGGAAAGAGCTGCATTTGCATACAAAACTTTGGGGATTTTGTCTCACTCCAGCTCTGTGACCTTCTGCAGATCATTCAACCTAACCTGGGTTTTCTCATCAGTAAAATGTTCAAAATTAACAAAATTTTAGCTATCCAACAGGATAGTGATGTGGATTAAGAGAGGTGGATGCTTAGGACAGTATCTTGTTAATGAAGCCTACTGAGATAGTATTTTTCACTGATGATGTTAGCAAAGATGAAAATGTCTGAGAATGCTCTGTGCTGGGGGTGGGGGGAACAGAACTCACATACATTGCCACTGGCGATGTAAATTGTTATCATTTCCCTGAAGGAACATTTGGCAAGCATTTTCAAAATTATGAAGACACATGCCCTTTAACCTAGCAATTCCACTCACCAGAATGTGTCCTCAGAGATATTCATACACGTGTGCAAAATGACTGTGTACATGAGCACACACATACACACAGAAGATGTGAACGTTAATCACAGCATGGTTTATGACAGGAAAAAACACGAAACAACCTAAATAGTCATCCAGATAGGACAGGTTAAATAAGTCACAGTTCAATGACTCTGTAAAATCCACACAATCATTAAAAGGAGCAAATCAGTTCCATATGCCCTGATACAGAGTCATCTCTGAAAAACTTAATAAATGGGGGGAAAAACAGAACAATGTGTACAATTTGCGATGGTCCGCATAAAAATATGTGCAAACCTCTGGAAAAACGTACAAGACGCTGTTGGAGAAGAGAATCACAGAGCTGGAGGACCAGGGAGCTGAGGGGGTCTTATCTTCTTTTGGTACCATTTTGCACCTTTTGAATCTCATGCCATGCATGTTACCTAACCAAATAGTGTTAATTAAAAAAAATAAAAATAAACTAGAAAACTCATGTGAAACATGCAATATTATGAGATCTTGTGAGTGTTTGCCAAGCAAAATACTGCAGCATCAGATCCTGCGTAACCTTGTGCAAAAGGCTGCCAGGCTCCAGGGACAGCTCAGCCTCCACCCCTAGATGGCACCATGATGCTCTTGAGGTCCTGACACACATTCACTGCAGTCTCCTCCCTGGGTCTTAGCTGTGGGGCAGGAGCGACCTGGTTTCCTCTCAGAATGCGGAACCTGGCGGGTGGCCAGCTGGTTAGCATAATATCAAACATTCTCCTCATTTCCACAGCCTGTGTTTCCTTTACACTCAGACACAGCCTGCTGCCTGGATGCATTTGTAGCGACGCCTTCATGAGTTCCAGAACCAGATGTGTTTGTATTTACTCCTGCTCTGTATTTGCATATGTTTGTTTTCCTCCCATTTGGGCTCATTAGGGTGCCTGGGAATCCTGCGCCTGTGCACTCGGGCTGGGCATCTTGGTGCGTTACTTCAGGGAATGTTTTCATGCTGGGCTCAGGCTCTCTCGAACAGTCTTAATGGTGCTGAAATGCACCAATCTGGGCTTCCTTTCAGATTAAGAACACCTGTGGAGGTGCCAGAGGCATTGCTGGATTTAAGCCCACTTAGTCTGTTTGGGTTGCTATATCCAATCACCACGGACCAGGTGGCTTAAACAATTTATTTCTCACAGCTCCGGAGGCTGGAAGTCCGAGATCAAGGTGCCAGCAGATCCCTTGTCTGGTGAGGCCCTGCTTCCTTGTTTGCAGATGGCTGTCTTGCTGTGTCCTCACCAGGCAGAGAGGAAGTTAAGCTCTCCTCTCTGTTGTTAGAAGGGCACAAATCCCATTACAGGGGCTCCAGCCTCGTGACCTAATCCCCTCCCAAAGGCCCCACCTCCTAACACCATCCCACTGGATGGTGTTTCAACATACGGTATTTCAACATATGATATGATAGGTTTCAACATATGAATGTGCGGTGGCGGGCAGGGATGCAAACATGTTGCCCATACACTGACCTACAGGCCAGCAGGGGATTCAAAGAAATCCGTCCACAAAGATCAGCCATGACATAGTTGTTACTCTGAGTATGTGCACCGGTGAAGTGATGACCTTAAGGGTCACAAAGCGTGGCATGCTAAATTCCAGGGGCATTGCAGGCCCGAGTTCCTCAATCCTATTGGACCCCTGCTCCCTTCTTTTGACAAATAAATTGTAACCACCTCCTTAGTATTTGGAAATGAAATCCATAAATAATATTACCACCTACGCACAGAATTTCAATAAAACAAAGCATTAGAACAGCAATATAAGCTACACTAGAAGGAAAGTCACTTGATATAAAAGGGTACGTCTTTCCACATGTAAACGCTCAGGTGTGACCACACTAGAGGACGTGCTGCAGCATCTGGCACCTCTGTGTTGAGTCACCAGCAAAGCAGCAGCTACGCGCCTAATGTGATGGTGTGTGTTATCCTAGCGACTCACACGTCAGGAGAACAATGGCAGAAGCAACAGAATTTTCTGAAACTGGAAACAGAGAAAAGTTCAGGTTTATACACCAAAAGAAATTTGACATATAAAGCGGACTTACGTAAACACAGATCAGGTTTTCACGGAAAATCATGCAGGATGTTTGGGACAATTCTTTATTGGGCACGATTATCCCACACATTGAAGGACTTTTAGCATTCTTGGCCTACATCTAAATGCCAATATCTACCTGACTATTGCTACAACACACTGACGGAGCCAGCCTTCTTTGGGCTCTGCCTGGCCCCGAGAATCTCCCCCAACTGGCTTCTAAGACCCTCTGGCTCTCCACGCCTAGAGGAACACATGTGATTCACAGTATCACTGCAAAACATACACGTTACCTGGAAGTGCCACCAGCATGGCATGAATTCGTATACTGTATACATTAACCGCTATATGACAGCATGCATTCCTGAGGTCACAGAAATTGGACAACAGGGTCCACACCCTAAGTCTGAAACCCTGCAGACAGGGAGCAGGTCCAGACGTGATGGTGAATACACACAACTAGCACAAAGGGGTATTTGGGCACCTGTCTTCAAACTTCTTTTGCCTGTGCCTGTGCCTGAAACACGTTTAAAATCTAGCACCCCTCGGGTGTCTGGGTGGCTCAGTAGGTGGAGTGTCCGACTTCGGCTCAGGTCATGATCTCACAGTTCGTGAGTTCGAGCCCCGCGTCGGGCTCTGTGCTGACAGCTCGGAGCCTGGAGCCTGCTTCAGATTCTGTGTCTCCCTCTCTCTCTGCCCCTCCCCCGCTCATGCTCTGTCTGTCTCTCTCTCTCTCTCTGTCAAAAATAAATAAACATTAAAAAATAAAAATTAAAAAAAAAATCTGTCACCCTGCATGTTGTGAGGTTGACAAATTTTTTTTTAAGCTTACATGCTTGCAAAGATGATAATTTCTGGGGTATTATACATACAGGCATTTTAAGAAACAATCATTACATTTATCTTTTATATCTTATGAAATCTAAATACCAAAGTGGTTTGATACCATCCCAATGTTTTCTATTTTATTATAGAAATTTCCAAACATACAGGAGGGTTGAAATAATGTTACACTGAAGACCCGTATACCCGCCACCTAGATTCAACAACTAAACTTTCAGTATTACATCTAGCCATCTCTCCATCACTCTAACCATAAATCCATCTTATTTTCACGCTTTTCAAAGTAAGTTGAAGACATCAGACGTTCCTCCTCAAAACACTCCAGCATGCGTATCATTCATTAGAATTCCATATTTCCTTACAGATTTCTTCTTTTGAGTTAAATTGACATGAATAGAGTATATCTTTTAATATATAGTAAATAATAAATCTTTTATCACTTGAACCTCGAACCCCTATAAAGATACAGTGTATTAACTTCACTTCAGAAAGACTCCTTGTATGTCCTCCCAGTAACTTCCATCCCCATTACCTCAAAGTTCTGATTTTTTTTCTTAACGATACAATATTTTGCCTATACTAGAACTTCATATAAAGGGAGTCTTACAGGAAGTACACTTTCACTCAGCAAGTTTCTGACATTCATCCACATTGCTGCATGTATCAGTAGCCCGTTCCATTTCACAGCTGAGTAGTACTCCATAGTATGAATTTACAACAATTGTGCTTTTGAGGGACACTGCAACCGTTTCTAGCTTGGAGCTATTACAAATAAAGCTGCTATGAATATCCTTGCACAAGCTTTTTTGTGGACCTATACTCTCACTTCTCTTGGGTAAAACCAAGGGTAGAATTTGGAATATGTGAAGATTTGTAAAACCCAAAGGGCTTCTACCATTTGACACTCCCAATGACTATGTATGAGAGTTCTGTGTGTTGTTGATTTATGTTAGCCGTTTTGGTGAGTGTATGGTGTCATCCTGTCGACGTTTTATTTTGCATTTCTTTAGTGACCTAAGGATGTTAAACCCTCTTAATTGCTGGAACTGTATAGTAAGTCTTGAAATCAGGTAATGTAATTCTTCCAATTGTTCTTTTTCAAAATTGTTTTGCTATTTTCAGCCCTTTACATTTCCATATAAACTTGAGAATTCGGTTTGTGGACTTTTACACCAAATGTCTATTGGGATTTTGGCTGGGATTGCACTGAAACTATAGATCAACTTGAGAATAACTGATATCCATTATGGCATTAACAATATTAAGTCTTCTAATTCAGAAATATGCTACACTTTGCCATTAGTTTAGTTCCTTTTTCATTTCTCTCAACAATGCTCCATAGTCCTCAGTGCACATCTTTTGTTAAATTTATTCCTAAGTCATATAATATTTAATTCTTTCAAGGACAGTTTTTCAATTTTGTCAGTTGTTTTGCTATTGGTATATAAAAATACACTTAACCTTGTGTCCTACAACCTTGTTAAAGTCATTTATTGGTTCTATTTGTTTTGTAAATATCTTAGACTCTTCTGTGTAAACAATGATGCCATATGCAAAGAGAGACACTTTTACTTCTTCCTTTCTTACTTTCATGTCTTTATTTTTCTTACATTATCACACCAACTTGAACCTGTAATGCAACACTGAATAGGAGTGGTCAGAGGGGGCATCCTTGATTTGTCTCCAATCTTAGGTTAAAGGGTTCAATTGTTTTACCATGTGAAAAGATTTCAATCTAAAAATGGTCTTGAAGGATATGAAATGAAGAACCTCACACATGAGCCCTCAGAAGAACAGAACTTAACAAGGGAGACTCATTTCGCGAAAATGCCTGATTTACAGAAAACCAAGACTTATCTCTTGACCAATGAGCATCCGCCAAGAATCTCTCCCCATCCTCAAGCCACGGAATTTACTGCTTGGACTCTGGCTGGACTTCCCCCCTTTTTGCACTCCTGTCCCATAAATACAGCCCACCCCAAACCCTCAGCAGAACCACCTGGCAGCTCATTACAGCACGCATTTCCCAAAATGCAATTCCTCTGCTATTCTTGAATAAACTTAATTTCTGGTAATTCAAGCTCGTCTCAGTTTATCTTTATCTAGGATGATGACCATTAGGTATGATGTTAGCTGTACATTTTTATAGATGATGTTTAATAGAATGAGAACTGTCTCCTGCTTTCCCAGTTTGTGGGGCACTTACATCATGAAAGGATGTTGAATTTTGCTCATTATTTTTACTGCATCCCTTGAAATATGATTTTCCTCCTTTATTCTAGTAAGAGAGTAAATTATATTAATTTTTGAATGTCAAACCAACTTTCTATACTTAAGGTAAACCTTACATGGTAAGGATGTATTATCCTTTTTATATTCTGATTTGACTTGGTAATTTTTTTCTTTAATTTTCCTTCTCTGTTCCTGAGTAACAATGGTCTGTAATTTTATTTTTCTTTTCTACTATTCTTTGTGATGTTTTGTCAAGTTTTGGTATTTGGTATTGGTATGCTAGTATCATAAAATGGGATGGAAAATGTTCCTCTGTTTGCTGAAAGAGGTTTTATATGATTGGCACCATTTTCTCCTTAAATGTTTGACAGAATTTAGTAGTGAAAAACTCTTGACCTGTAGTTTTCTTTGTAGGAAGTTTCTTGATAAATCAATTTCTCTTTCTTTAAATTTACTATTTAAGTTTTTTCCTTCATCATGGTAAATTTTAGCTTTTGAGGAATTTGTCCATTTCATCTAATTTGTCGAAGTGTTGATTTAAAACTGTTTATAATATTCTTTTAACTTATTTTAATGTCTATAGGATCTGTAATGACTTCTCTTTCATTCCCAATATTGGTGATTTGCATTCTTTCTTTCTCTCTTTTTTTTTTCCCCCTAAGTCAATCTTGTTTTGAATTCATCAATTTTGCTTATCTTTTCAAAGAACCATCTTTTGGCTTTGTTGATTTTATATCTTCTACTATGTTGATTTCTGCTATTTATTACTATTTTCCCTAAACATACTTTGGGTTTACATTGCTCTTTTTTCTAGCTTCTTCAGTTGGAACTTTAGGTTATCCACTTGATGCTTGTCTGCACAGTATTTAAAAAAGAAACCTTGTTTCTTGAGGAAATTTTGCCATGCAGAGGGTTTCCTTCTTTTTATCAAAACAAAATTGTGTTAGTCTAACTGGATTGTAGTCTCCCTTTAACAGATGTATGAATATAAAAGGGATTTAATTAATGAAATTATTCAATCTACACCTAACCTACAATATACATTGTGAGTGAACAAACTAGAATAGGTATTCTCTAATCAAAAAATTATTTATATAGGGGTGCGTGGGTGGCTCAGTCGGTTAAGCTTCCAACTTTGGCTCAGGTCATGATCTCACGGTTTGAGAGTTCACCTTTTTTTAAAAAGAAAAGGTGCCATTTGGACAACTAGCTAGAAAAGAATAAAACTGAACCACTTTCTTACACCATACATAAAAATAAACTCAAAATGGATTAAAGACCTTAAATGGGAGACCTGAAACAATAAAAACCTTAGAAGAGAGCATAAACAGTAATTTCTCTAACATCGGCCATAGCGACATTTTTCTAGATATGTCTCCTGAGGCAAGGGAAACAAAAGAAAAAATAAACTATTGGGACTATACCAAAATAAAAAGCTGCACAGCAAAGCAAACCATCGACGAAACAAAAAGGCAATCTACTGAATGGAAGAAGGTATTTGGCAATGATCTATCCCATAAGGGGTTAATATCCAAAATATATAAAGAACTTACACGACTTAATGCCAAAACACACACACACACATACACACACACACAAAACAAAAAATCTGATTAAAAATGGGCAAAGGACCTGAATAGACATTTTTCCAAAGAAGACATCCAGATAGCCAACAGACACATAAAAGATGCACAGTATCACTCATCAGGGAAATACAAATCAAACCCACAATCACCTCATACCTGTCAGAAGGCTAGAAACAAAAGATAAGAAATAACAAGTGTTGGCAAGGATGTGGAGTAAAAGGAACTTTTGTGTTGGTAACATAAGCTGGTGCAGCTACTGTGGAAAACAATGTAGAGATTCCTCAAAAAATTTAAAATAGAAATACCATGACTCAGTAACTCCACTACTGGGTATTTGCCCAAAGAAAATGAAAACACTAATTTAAAGGGATATATGCACCCCTATGTTTATTGCAATATTATTTACAACGGCCAAGATATGGAAGCAGCCCAAGCGTCCATCAATAGGTGAATGGAGAAAGATGTGGTATATATACCATGGAATATTACTCAGCCATACAAAAGGATGAGATCTTGGCATCTGTGCCAACATGGGCGGATCTAGAGGATATAATTCTAAGTGAAGTCAGTCAGAGAAAGGTAAATACTACATAACTCCACTTACGTGTGGAATCTAAAAAACAAAACAAATAAATAAACAAACAAAAAGCAGAATTACACCTATACATAAACTGACAGTTGCCAGTGGGAGGGAAGTAGGGGGATGGGCAAATGGCTGAAGGGCAGTGGGAGATACAGGCTTCTGATTTTGGAATGGATAAGTCACAGGGATAAAAGGTACAACACAGGGAGTATAATAAATGGTTTTAAAAGAGCACTGTATGGTGAACATATGGTAGCTAACTTGTGATGAACGTAGCATAATGTATAAACTTGTCAAATCACTATGTTGTACGCCTGAAATGATGTAACATTGTGTCAACTATCCTTCAATAAACAAATAAATAAATGAAGTAAAAATAAATTTAAAAACTAGAGAAGGTGACATTAAATTTGCCAATTTTGATACCTGCAATTAACATGTGTTTATGATTTGGTGAAGTAAACGGCAACACCCTAGCTAAAATTCACTTCAAAATATCTATAAATAATACTCTGAACACATCCGCTCAGATCACCAAGCACTGGCCGTATTTTTAAGTAATAATACATTCAAATTTCAAAAGTAGGGTCCATATCTCCATTTAGACTTTGAGGATTCTTCCATTTGATCAATTTACTCTAATTTTAAGAACTGCATATAAAATATAATAGTAGTCACCATTTGGTGAGTGCCTTTACATATATTGTTGCTAAGCCTGACAACAGGCTTATCAAGTAGGTATTACTGCTTCGAATTAAAAGGTATAGAAACTGAAATTCACAGAGATTAATAGGATTTCTGAGGTTCAACACCTTTGCCAATAGGGAATATGCTGTTTAAAAGCATCTCTGATTTGGTTAAGAAAGAGGTTGGCTGGGGATGGTGGAGCAGGAGGACACTAAGCTTGCCTCGTCCACAGATACAGCTAGATAACACTCACATCGGCGTAAGTAACCCACAAAATGAGTCCAACTATGGCAGAACTCCACAACTAAATGGTATAGAAGAGACCACATGGAAGAAGGTAGGAAGGGTGAAGATGCGGTCTGGGAGCAAAACAGACTGAGGCCATCTGCAGTGGGGAGGGAGCTGGTGGCACAGAGAAGAAAGGAAAGCAGACTTTTACGCCAGGGAGACCACGAAGAGGGGGGACAAATCCCCATAATATTTGCCTGTGAAAGTGAGAAGGGCCTAATTTTGTGAGTTCTTAAAAGCAGTGGGACTTAATCTTGGAATTTTAAAAATCAGTGGGCGAGGCTCTAGGAGAGCCTGGAGAGCGGAGGGTGGGGGCATTAGAAGTGGAATCTGTGCCCTTAAGGACAGAGCAGAAAAAAGGGCCTGTGTAGATCTAGCATAGAACCAACAGTGGGAAAACCGTTGGGGGCGGATGGAGGGAGGGTGATCTGATTGCTTCAGAACACAGCCTGGAGAGACAGGGAGCCTGAGGAGACCCCTCCAGGAACAAAGGAGCTGGCAGGTGCCATTTACCTCTCCCCCCAAATAAATAACAGCCACCTGTAGGAACCATCACGGTGTGACACTCCTTAAGTAACTTGCTTACACCAAGCCGCCACCCCATGCTTAGGTAGCTCTGCCCCTCCTAGTCACTCTCGCCTTAGTCCCACAGCAAACCCTGCCCACACCATAACTCTTAACCCGCAGGGTATATGGAACCTCAGTCCCGATGGCAGTAGGGGCAGGTCTCATTCTGCAAGAGAACCACTGTACATCTTGTTAAAACACGCCCCACCCCCTGCAAGGGATCAAACACTGCCCACAGTAGTCATGGAGAGCCTCTGTAGATAACTGGACTGAAGGAAAAAGGCCAAGGTCTCAAAAGCAGAGAACAAGCACACATAGGAGACACTCTCTGAAGCACCAGGCCCTGGAGAACAGGGGACACTGCACAGCAGTGCACTACAGGACCTCTCCTTCATAAAACTATTACCACTAAGAGCAAGAGAAGTAGCTGACCCTCCTAACACAGAGAAACAGACACAAAAAATCAGACAAAATGAGACGAGGAAGTACCTCCCAAATGAAAGAACAAAACCAAACCACAGCAAGAGACCAAAGTGAAACAGATATAAAGACTATGCCTGATAATTTAAAATAATGGTCATACAGATAATGACTGGACTTGAGAAAAGAATGGAGAACATAAGTGAGACCCTTAACACAGGCAAAAAAGAACTAATCAGATTCACGAACACAATAAATGAAATTAAAGATACACTTGATGGAATAAACAGCAGATCAGATAAAGCTGAGAAATGAAGTAACAACCTGGAAGACAGATAATGGAAAGTAACCAAGCTAAGCAAAAGAGAAAAAAGAAAATTATGCAAACTGAGAACAGTCTTAGGAAACTCAGTGACTCCATCAAACGTAACAAGGGATCTTACGTTTTGCATTATAGGAATCTCAGAAAAATAAAGTGAAAAAAAGAGCAGGAAAATTATTTGACAAAATAATAGCTGAAAAATTGCCCAATCTGGGGAAGGAAGCAGGTACCAGATCCAGAAGGCACAAAGATCCCTCCCCCCACAATTCAACCCAAGGAGATCCACATCAAGACACATAGTATTAAAATGGCAAAAAAAAAAAAAAAAAAATAGAGATAAAGAAAAAAATTGTTAAAGCAGCAAAAGAAAAAAAAAAGACAGTTACATACAAGGGAAACCCCCATAAGGCTAGCAGATTTTTCAACAGAAACTTTCCAGTCCAGAAGGGAGAGGCTTAATAGTTTCAAAATGCTGAATGGGATCTTCCGTCAAGAATACTCTATCCATCAAGGCTATCATTCAGAATAGAGAGATAGAGTTACTCAGATAAAACAAACAAACAAACAAACAACAAACAAAACACTAAACGAATTCATGACCAGCCCTAGAAGAAATATTAAAAGGGACTCTGGGTGGAAAAGAAAGACCATAAAGGGAGAGTATGAAAAGTAAAATACAAAAGCAGTAAAATAACTATGCAAAAATCAGTCAAGGGATTCATAAAATACAGGGATGTAAAATATGACACTATATACCTAAAATGTGGGAGGAGTAAGAACAATTTAAATGTTTTTTTTTTCAACGTTTATTTATTTTTGGAACAGAGAGAGACAGAGCATGAATGGGGGAGGGGCAGAGAGAGAGGGAGACACAGAATCGGAAACAGGCTCCAGGCTCCGAGCCATCAGCCCAGAGCCTGACGCGGGGCTCGAACTCACGGACCGCGAGATCGTGACCTGGCTGAAGTCGGACGCTTAACCGACTGCGCCACCCAGGCGCCCTGTGGAACAATTTAAACTTAAGCAACCATCAACTTAATATAGGCAGCTATATGCTGAAGATGTTATACACAAATCTAATGATAACTACAAAAACCAGTAATAAATATGCAAAAATAAAGTGAGAAGAATCCAATATATCACTAAAGAAAACCAAAAAAACTATAAAAGAGAGAAAGAGAAGGAAGATCAGAGAAAATCTATAGAAACAACCACAAAACAAGAAACAAAATGGCAATTAATACGTATCTACCAATAATTACTTTAATGTAAATGGACTAAACACTCCAATCGAAAGACACAAGGTGACAGTGGATTAAAAAAAAGACCCATCTATATGCTACCTATAAGAGACTCATTTCAGACTGAAAGACAGCTGAAGATTGAAAGTGAGTGTATGGAGAAACATTTATTGTGCAAATAGATACCAAAAGAAAGCTGAGGTAATAATACTTACATCTGCCAAAACAGACTTTAAAACAAAGACTGTAACAAGAGACAAAGGAGAACACTATATAAAAATAAAGAGGACAATCTGAAAATATAACGATTATAAATATTTATGCACTTAACACAATAGCACCCAAATATGTAAAACAGTTAATAACAAACATAAAATAATTTGTCATCAATAGTAATACAATAATAGTGCAGGACTTTAACATCTCACACAAATCCATGGACATACCATCCAAACAGAAAATCAAAGAGGAAAACAGTGGCTTTCAATGACACATTGGAGCACGTACATTTAACAGACATACTCAACATTCCATCCTAAAACAGCAGAATACATATTCTTTTCAAGTACACATGGAACATTCTTCAGAATAGATGACTTATTAGGCCACAAACCAAGTCTCAACAAAATTTAAAATATCAAAGTTATACCATGCATCTTTTCTGACCATAATGTTATGAAACTATAAATCAATGACAAGAAAAAATGTAGAATGAGCACAAATACATGGAGGTTAAATAACATGCTACTAAACAATAAATGGGTCAAGCAGAAATTAAAGAAGAAAGCAGAAATTACACGGAAACAAAGGAAAATGAAAACACAATGGTCCAAAACCTTTGGAATATAGCAAAAGTGGTTCCAAGAGGGAAGTCTATACGTCAAGAAGCAAGAAAAATCTCAAACAACCTAACAAATAAAACCCAAAGAAGGAAATAATAAATAATTAGAGCAGAAGTAATTGATATAGAAAAAAAAAAAAACCCAATACAACAGATCAATGAAACCAAAGAAAGCTGGTTCTTTGAAAAGATCAACAAAACTGATAAACCTCTAGTAAGACGAAAGAAAGAAGGAAAGACAGACAGACAGACAGACAGAAAGAAAGAAAGAAAGAAAGAAAGAAAGAAAACCCAAATAATCTTACTAATGAAAGATGAGAATAACAACTGACACCACAGCAATACAAAGAATTATAACAGAATATTATGAAACCTTATATGCCAACAAAGTGTACAACTCAGAAGAGGTAGATAAATTCCTGAAACCACTTAACTTACCAAAACTAAAATAGGAAGAAATAGAAAATTTGAACCGATCAATTATCAACAATGAAACGGAATCAGTAATCAAAAGCTCCCAAAAAACAACAGCCCAGGACCAGGCGGCTTCACAAATAAATTCTACTAAACATTAAAGAAGAGTTAATATTATTCTTCTCAAACTATTCCAAAAAAATACAAGAGGAAGGAAAACTTCCAAATTCATTCTATGAGGCCAGCATTACTTTGATACCAAAACCAGATAAAGACATCACACACAAAAAAGATAACTACAGGCCAACATCTCTCTTGAATATAGATTCAAAAATCCTCAACACAATATTAGCAAACTGAATCTACCAATACGTTAAAAAAATCATACACCACAATCAAGTGGGATTTACTCCCGGGATGCAAAGATGGTTCAATATTCTCAAACAACAATCAATGTGATATGTGACATCAATTAGAGAAATGATAAAAAAAAAATATATGATCATTTCAATAGATGCAGAAAAAGCATTTGACAAAGTACAACATCCATTCATGATAAAAACACTCTGAAAAGTAGGTCTAGAGGGAACATAGTTCAACATACTAAAGGCCTTATATAAAAAATCCACAGCTAACATCATACTCAATGGTGAAAACCTGAGAGCTTTTCCCTTAAGGTCAGGAACAAGACAAGGATGTCCACTCTCACCACTTTTATTCAACATTGTATTAGAAGTCCAAGCCATAGCAATCAGACAACATAAAGATATAAAAGGCATCCAAATTGGTGAGGAAAAAGTAAAACTCTACTTGCATATCATAGGATATTATATAGAGAGCACCTTAAAGACTCCACCAAAAAACTACTAGAACCAATAAATGAATTCATTAAACTCACAGGATACAAAATCAATATAACAGAAATCTGCTGCATGCACATACACTAATAATGAAGCAGCAAAGAGTGAAAGGAAGACAACCATCCCATTTATAACTGCACCCAAAACAATGAAATACCTAGTAACAAGCTTATCCAAAGAGGTGAAAGGCTTGTACTCTAAAAATTATAAAAATGCCAATGAAAGAAATTAAAGACAACACAATGAAATGGAAAGATATTCCAAGCTCGTGGGAATTGTTAAATGTCTATATTACCCAAAGCAATCTACAGATTTAATGCACTCCCTATCAAGATACCAAAGAATTTTTCATAGAACTGGAACAAACAGTCCTAAAATTTGTATGGAACTACAAATGACCTCATATAGCCAAAGCAATCTTGAAAAAGGAAAACAAAACTGGAGGTATCATAATTCCAGATTTCAAGTTATATTACAAAGCAATAGTAATGAAAACAGGATGGTACTGACATAAAAACAGAAACACAGATCTACGGAATAGAACAGGAAATTTAGAAATAAATAAACCCACAATCATATGGTCACTTAATCCTCAACAAAGCAGGAAAGAATATTCAATGGGAAAAAGGCAGTGTCTTCAAACAATGGTGTTGGGAAAACCAGATAGTTACCTATAAAAGAATGAGACTGGACTGCTTTCTTTCACCGTACACAAAAATAAATTCAAAATGGATTAAAGACCTAAATGTGAGACCTGAAACCATGAAAATCCTAGAAGAAAGTAAAAGCAGTAACTCCCTGACCTCAGCCAGAGTAACATTTTTCTAGATATGCCTCCTCAGGCAAAGGAAATAGAAGCAAAAATAAATTATTGGGACTATCAAAATAAAAAGCTTCTACATGGTGAACGAAAGGAACAAACAAGAACTAAAATGCAACCTACTGAGAGAAGATATTTGCAAATGATACACCTGATAAAGGGTTAGAATCATATATATATATATATATATATATATATATATATATATATATATAACTGATACAACTCAATCCCTCAAAAACAAATAATCCATTTAAAAAATGGGCAGAAGACATGAACAGACATTTCTCCAAAGAAGACATGCCAAGGGCCAGCAGATATATGAAAAGATGCTCAACATCACACATTATCAGGGAAATGCAAATCAAAACTACAATGAGATACCACTTCACACCTGTCATAATAGCTAAAATCAAAAACACAAGAAACAAGTGTTGGCCAGGATGTGGAGAAAAAGGAACACTTGTGCACTGTTGGTGGGAATGCAATCTGGTGCAGCCACTGTGGAAAACAGAAGTTCCTCAAAAAGTTAAAAACAGAACTATACGATGACCCAGGAATCACACCACTGGGTATTTACCCAAAAAATACAAAAACACTAAGTCAAGTGGATATATGCACCCCTGTTTATTGCAACATTATTTATAATAGCCAATCTATGGAAGCATCCCAAGTGTCCATCAGTAGATGAATGGATAAAGTGGTACATGTATATACACTAGAACGTGATTCAGCCATAAAAAGGAGTGAAATCTTGCCATTTGCAACAACATGGATAGAGCTACAGAGTGTGCTAAGCAAAATAAGTCAGTCAGAGAAAGACAAATACCATATGATCTCAGTCATACGTGGAACTTAAGAAACAAAACAAATTAACAAAAGAAAAAAAGAGAGAAAAAGAGACAAATCAAGAAACAGACTCTTAACTATGGAGAACAAACTGATGGTTACCAGAGGGGAGGTGACTGGGAGTTGGGGGAAATAGGGGATGGGGATTAGAAAGTACATTTATTATGATATAAAATAAATTTAAAAATAAAAAATTAGAGCAACCCTACCAAGGGCTTATAAAGGGTTTAAAACCATCTTACCAAGAGCTTCAGATTCCAGCTGATTTTCTATCATGGCACAAAGTTCAGGGATGGATCATCCAGGGCAAGTGCAACTGCTCAAAAATGCCATCAAGTATTTGGGTTCCGCCTATTCTAAACAATAAAATGGCAAGATTTAGCTTTTGGCCTTTATGATCATCGTTAAAATACAGCTGCTGTAACTCTAGCACTGAATCCAAGTTACAGGCAGAAAAAGGAAGGAAGGAAAAGGACGAGAACATTTCTTCATGAGGCTTTGCCCTTTCAGGATAAAAACACAAAACAAAGTAGAAATAGAAGGAAATTTTCTCAGCCTAATAAAAAGTATAAGACCCACAGCAATGGTGAAATACTAAATGTTTTCTCCTCAGGAAAAAGACAACGTTTGCTCTTACCACTGCCACTCAATATTGTACTGGACATTCTTTGTAGGCCAATAAAATAAATAAATAAATAAATAAATAAATAAATAAATAAATAAATAAATAAATAAATAACAAAGATACCATAGAAAGGCATGAAATTGGCAAGAAAAAATTAAAACTATCTCAATTTGGAGATGACTGGATATTGAATATAGAAAATCCTAAGGAATCTACTAAAAATCTATTAGAATAAGTAAGTTCTAGTAGGAAAGATGGTAGGAAATAAGATAAACATAAAAATAAATTTTATTTCTATACACTTGCAATGAACCTGAAAATGAAATTAAGAAAAAACTGCATTTATAATCACATCAAAAAATATGTAAGAATAAATTTAGTAAGTGTAAAACCTGTACATCAAAAACCACAAAATGCTGGGGTGCCCAGATGGCTCAGTTGGTTAAGCATCCGACTCGTGATTTTGGCTCAAGTCATGATCTCACGGTTTGTGAGTTTGAGCCCCCATCAGGCTCTGAGCTGACAGTGCTGAACCTGCTTGGGATTCCCTCTCTCTTTCTCTCTCTCTCAAAATAACTAAATATGAGAGAGAAAAAAAAGGAAACCACAAAATGTTGAAAGACAATGAAGAAGAGATAAAAAAAAAAAAAAAAGGAAAGCATCCCATGTGCTTGGATCAGAAGACTTAATACAGTTAAGATGACAGTACTTTCCAAATTTATCTACAGATTCAAAACAATTTGAAGTTATTAAAAACTCAGCTGCCTTTTCTTTTTTTTTTTTTTTTGAAGAAATAGACAAGCTGATCTGAAAATTCATATAGAAATTCAAGGGACCCAGAAAAGCCAAAACTGTCTTTAAAACTAAGAACAAAGTTGGTGGACTCAAATTCTCCGATTCTGAAACTTACAACAAAGCTACAGTTACCAAGGCTACAAGGTGTGACCTAAGGACAGACATACAGACCACTGTAATAGACTTCAGAGTCCACAATACACCCTCACATTTACAGTCAACAGATTTTCAACAAGGATGCCAAGACAATTCAATGGTGAAAGAATAGTCTTTTAAACAAATGGTGCTGGGACAAGTGAATATCTACATAAAAAGGAAAGATGAAGTTGGACCCTTTTCTCGCAGCACACACATAACTCAAAATGGATTATAGATGTCAATGTAAGAGAAAACTATAAAACCCTTACAAGAAATGTAAGAGTAAATCTTTATGATCTTGGGTTGGGAAAAAGTACAAGTAACCAAAAGCAGAAGTAACAAAATTAGACTTCATAAAAAATGTGAAATTAGACTTTATAAAAATGTAAAACTTTTGCGCTGCAAATGATACAAAGAAAGTGAAAGTCCAAACCCCGGAACGATAGCAAATATTTGCCAACTATGTATCTGATAAGAGATTTATAGCCAGAATATGTGAAAAACTTACCAAACGCAGTAAAAAATAACCCAATTAAAAATGGGTAATGGTTTTAACACACGTTTCTCCAAAGAAGGTATACAAATAGTTGATAAGCACACACAAAAATGCTCACTACCATCAGTCAATAAGGAACCACACAAATCAAAAACATAATTGGATTTCATTTCATTCCAATTAGGAGGGCTACAATCGAAAAAACAGACAACAGGGTTGGCACGGATGTGGAGAAATGGGAACCCATACATTGCTGATGGAAATGTAAAATGGTGCAGCTGCTGTGGGAAAGAGTTTGGAAGTTCCTCAAAAAGTAAAACACAGAGGAACCGTGTGACCCAGCAATTCCACTCCCAGGTATATGCCCCAAAGAACTTGCATTTATTCCCATTGTTAGGAGCAAATTATTAGGCTGCATCAAACATTCCGTGTTTCAAAACCTTTAGGAACCAGACATCAACTTGGAGTGTGATGGTTTGTGGATTTAGTTCTGATGAATATAGAATTTTGTCAAAGGAGGTTTATTTAAAATAAACACTGAGCATTTTTTTTTCACGTGCCTTATGATTTTAGCTCCATTTTATGGCTTTCGCTCTGACGCATTAAGCCTCTAGCAAGTGCAAGCAGAGCTGAGCTTCACTCTTCAATTTTTCTCTAGGCTATTACCACTTATTATTTTATAGCATCAAAGACATGACAATGTCTCTGCTTTGAGAGAATCTGCTCTTCCTACAGACATAGAGCTATAATGAGATGCCGTGCCTGCTGCTATTTCTTCTAATTCCTAAAACTACGATAGCGTGATTTATGTTTATTTTAATCTCCTCTCCACTTGGACTAGATGCAGAATGGAAGTAATTGAAAATGCAGTCAATGAAAAACAGACCAGCAGGATGCCTCATCTTTGGCTGAGTTTTGCCTAGTATGACAATGCAGGTTCATTCTCAAAGTTCTGAGCCAGCTTGAGGCCTCTCTTGGAAATGGCCAATTTCATTCGGGCAAATAAAAGATAAAGTGAGGTCATAACAAAGGTTGCTGCAAAACAGTGCCCAGACTGCCACAAACTTAGAGTATGAGATTGGAATCGGATGTTCTTGTCCCTTAGTTGATGCTGCATTAGTCAAAGACCTTAAGTCGTT
The DNA here is from genome assembly GCF_028749965.1 of Puma concolor. NCBI lineage: Eukaryota > Metazoa > Chordata > Mammalia > Carnivora > Felidae > Puma > Puma concolor. The sequence continues at coordinate 14,827,263 of NC_141677.1, forward strand.
TTCTATCTTGAAGGGCTTTGGGACAAATGGGCATAAAAAACTGTCAGTCATTCAGGACTCTCCTTTTGTGCTTATTTCTGGATCCCTCCCAGGGGTAGATTTCACAGATACACAATTTGGGTCAACAAAACTGTTGAGTCATACTTTTCTCTAGATTGCAGAGAGGAATCTAATTTTTTTTCTAGGAAAACCTCAAGGAAAAAGAAGTAAGTAGCTTAGAAAGTGATTTCCACAATAATGTTTGAGAAGACAGAGTCAATGCTTGCTATTAAAGTTTATTTCTAATGACCTCATCTCAAAGTAAACCCCTGTACGCACAGGTTCTGGCAGCCTATGTGGGTGTAGGGCTGCACAAAGAATGGCTGGGCTCGGGGGTTTTGTCTTCCTGTCTGGCTTCCAGCTAAATAACAGCACACAGCCAGCTCTCCAATGGTGGTCTATTACTCCCCATATGTGCACCTCGCCACTCCAGACAGAAAAGGCCAGGACAGACAAGACAGAGAGAACAGTTGGGATATGAAAAATGCCCGAGTCTGTGGCTTGTCCTTCCTAGGGTGTGTGCGCATGTGCACAAGTGTGCACATGTTCCATGTGGATCTCTCATTTCCTAGTGACCTCAATACTCTCGACAGTCAGTGCAGTACTGTTGCTTTCTGGCTGTGCAATCTCTCCCTCCTTCCACTACAGCATTCCATCCAGGTTTGATCCAGCCACGCTGCACCTTTTTATTACATGCTGGGAAACCAATCTAATTAAACCCCATCGCTATACTGGGTTTTAAATTTTGTGACTCCAGAAGGCCTTTTCTTCCTTATTTATCCTTCCAGCTGCTGATTCCTGGGAAGTATAGTTATCTGCAATCACGTTAAGTTCTAGAAGAAGATTTTGTTGAGGGGAAGGAGGAACAGAGAGTCAGCTAGGTATTTCCTCAATTTCTGGGGGGCCTGGATTATTCTAAGTACTGAAAGGTATAAGATGATCAGAAAAACAGGGGTTTACTTTGAGTCTATGAAGCCAACGCTTCATTTTTAAAATTTTTATTATGGCAGCACTGCCCTTCTTGGCACCAATTTTTGTATCAGGCAGTTATTTCTATGTAACAAACCACCACCAAAATTAGTGGAGTGAAAGGAACCATCATTTAGTGAGTTCACGAGTGTGTGCACGATTGGGTGGTTCTGGTGATCCGGGCCATGCTGGGCCGGTCTCAGCTGGACCTGCTCCTGTATTTTTGGTCAGCTGCTGGCACAGCTGGAGCTGACAGGTCAAGGTAGGCCTCGTGGAAAGGCTCATCTGCACACCGTGTGCTCACATCCTCCAAACCGGCCCAAACTTGCTCACGTGGCAGCTGGTCAGAGCTGTGTGGGAGCCAGCGGAAGTACACAACGCCTTTCGAGAGCTAACTTGGAACTGGCACATGAGTTCTGCTATATTTTTATTGGTCAGGGCAAGAGACAATTCTAGCCCAGAGTCAAGGGGTGCAGAAATAAGCTCTTCACGGTGTAGAGAGAGAAACAATTACAGCCATTGCAACGGGCGAGGCGGTGGCAAATTATTTCCAAATTTTGCAGATACCTAGCTTGCTCTAAGGATATTTTATGGTCTTTAATTTCCAAATATTTAGAATTACAGCAAGTTAATCACTGACATCTTCAAGTCGGTGTGGCTTAAGGAAAAGCTCAAGCACATCTTCGCGTAGCTCAAACTGTTGGGAACATATAGCTCTATCAGCTTCCTTCCGCATTGTGTGCATAGAATATTTTTAAATTTTTCCTTGTGATTTCTTCTTTGACCCATGGGCTTTGTAGAAAGGTGTTAATATGTTGGTTATCCTAATGCTACTGAGTTCTAGCCTAATTCTGTTATAGTCAAAGCACATACTCTCAGGGGAGAGTAAATGATTTTTAGGAAAGATGCATGGGCCCTCAAGAAGAGATGGGAGGTATGACAGTTTGGGACATGGTTTGTCTGGGTGTGGTGTTGACTTCTAGTTTCCTCTCCTGTTACAGGAGTTGATCTTTTCTGGTTGATGAAACTCCCCAAGGAGGACCTATGGCAATTGAGTTCCTTGTGGAGCATCTGTCTTTAGGCAGATGAGCTTCTCTCTGCATTTGCTATTTTTCAGTTGCCTACAGTTCAAGATAATCAATATACCAAAGCAGCCTATTTTGGGGCGGCAAGTCCTGAACTCGTACGATCACATTTTGGAGCGGCATTTTATACTACCCCTCACATGTTACCACATTAGCATATTTTGTTGTCCTGCCTGGATTTGGAATTTGCTTTTACAAGTGCAGTGACTCACTGCTACTTAAGGTCAGTCCAAAAGAAAAAAAGGGCTTGTTTGGAGATAAAAATAAAAAGTCCCAATTTGGCAGTGAGATAATGGAGTTCAAAAATATTACCTTGATTCTATTTTAAAAAGTGAACGAAGCAGCAAAAATATGACCATTCCTTTACTTCTGGCATCATGTTTACAAATTCAGCTTTGAAGATTTTTTAATATGCATTTTGAAGAGAAAAACACATTAAATATACCTTCAATTGAGAAGCAAATCTTAAGTTTTCAGGGGGAAAAGGTTGATAAAAGAAATTACTGAACGACCTACATCATTAATAAGAGCTCTGCTGGGGCGCCTGGGTGGTTCAGTCAGTTGAGCATCCGACTATTGATTTCGGCTCAGGTCACGATCCCAGGGTCGTGGAAGTGAGCCCCGTGTCAGGCTCCATGCTGAGCCTGGAGCCTGCTTGAGATTCTCTCCACCCACCCTGTGCCTCTCCCTCACTCACATGTGCATGCTCTCTCTCTCTAAAATAATAATAAAAAAAAATAAACAAGAGCTCTGTTGGCATGCAAAGTATATGTACAATGTCATTTACCTCAAGTGCAATACACTGGAATAAGAACCAGCAGAGTTATATAATTTAATATGACCCTAATTAACTGGAATCACATTCTGGAATTAAGTCAAAGAGAAACAGCTAAAGACAAAGTGTTTCTCTTTATTCACAAAAGAAAAACAGGGGGCCTCCAAAGAGATTTGGCTAATATTTGTCAAAGGTCAGAGTCAGATACTATTTTAAGAGCTTTACATGAATTAACTTGTTTTATTCTCACAACAACCTTGTGACTTAGAACTATTATCACCTCCATTTTATAGGTGAGAATGTTAGAATACACAAGACTGCAAGAGGCCATAGCTAAATGTGACATGGCCAGAATGCAAATCCAGACGGTCTAGATCAAGATTCCAAATGTGGTATCTGTGTTTTAAATTGAAGCACAGGTTCAGACTTCCAATAAAAACATATTTGACTATCCTCCTGTAAACAACAATTATAAATGCTGTATAAAATACTGAAGACAATACCTGAAGGCACTGATGAGCAAAGAAAGCAAGCTGACGATGGAGAGCATGCAATCAAACAAAGGACCCACATCTGTGAAATGCACATTTATTCAGCCTTTCCCCTGAAGACACTTCTAAGTCGGCATAACCTCTAACAGAGCTCAAGTAGAAAGATTCAGCTGTATGGGCCTGAGGAGACAGGAGATGGAAATTGGGGGGGGGGGGGGAGAAATCCTGGAACAGAAAAATTATAGTAAGGGGAGCCCCAATCCTTGACTGTACCTGAACTGCACATGTGTGAGGTGAATCAAAGAATTTACTCTGAAAGGCTGAGATGGCTGCATAGAGATTTCAGCAATGCCCCAGACTGAGCAGATGGAGTTTGGGTTTGGGTCCAGCTCTAGTGGAGGCATGGAAAACACATCTTGCTTTCACTGGACACCAGAGGGCCATGATTTAGGAGTAAAGATCATATCTCAGGAGTTTTCCCTACCCTACCATGAAAAACAAGAAAGAGACCTACTCTAGCAAAGCCTAAACCCAAGAGCACACAAGACCAAAAGCCTCTACAAGTCTATCAGTAAGATAGACCCTATGCTGGACTATAAAATAAGTCCCAGTAATTCCAATGGACTGAAATCATATAGAGCATAGTCTCTGACTACACCAGAATGAAGTTAGAAATCAGTACCATTAGGACAACCAATGTATCTCCAAATATTTTGGAAACCAAATGATACCTTTTGACAAAGGCAAGAAAACAAGAACTCACAAGAAGCTTTTTTTAAATAGTCCATGCAAATAATGCAAAAGAAAGCTGATATAACTATACTCACACCAAACTTTGTAGGCTTCAAGACAATGAGGGGCCTTGAATAATAATGAAAGGTTGAACTGAATTGAATAATGAAAGTCAAGTGGCATATTTTGCTACCTTTCCGAATCCTTTCCTCCAAATTTCAGGAACAGAGCAAGTATACTGAAGTATACTTCTCTTCAAATTGTACTGGAGATCTTAGTACAATAAGGCAAGGGAATAAATGACAGACCTTAAAATCAGAAAACAGAGGTAAAGCTGTGATTATCCACAGATGACCTGATGATGTATGCACACAAGGAGTCTACGAACCAGCCACTACAATAAGTGAATGTAGCAAGCTTGATATTGATATGAGGTCATGATATGAGGTCAATATTCAAAAGTCTATTGCACCTCTACGTAATAGGTATAAACAAAACAAAATTTAAAAATAGTTTCGCTCGTTAGAATGCAAAGAATTTAACTCAGGAATAAATTTAACAAAGCAAGTGTAAGACTTATATGCTAAAAACTACAATGAATTGCAGAAAGAAAGTTTTTTTAAAGCTCTGAATAAACGGACATATATAACACATTCCTGGATTGAAAGACAATATTTTTAATATGCCTGTTTTCCCCAAATCTATAGGCTCAACACAATCCCAAACTTAACACCCAGTAGCTTCTTTGTAGGTACTGGTAATCTCACTGTAAAATTTATATGGATGACAAGGTCCAAGATTAGCCAAACCAAATCAATCTTGAAAAAGAACTCTGATCACAACATTCGTTATAATCTACAGTATTTAAGATAATTTAAGAGTGGTACTGGTGTAAAAATAAAGTCCAGCAATAGACACACAGAGATTCCAAAATAATTTTCAACAAAGACGCCAAAGCAATTCATTAAAGAAAGGTCTTTGCAACAAATGGAATAACTAAATATAGAAAAACATGAACCGTGCCTCCTACTTTACGCTAAAACACAAAGATTAATTTGGGGTGGATCACAGACATAAACATAAAGCCACGAAGTTTCTTTAAGAAAGCAAGGCACAGATACAGTTGAAGAAGCAACGAAGGGGCAAGGAGTCGTTTGTGAGGGAGGCATTATGGCAAGAACTGCAGGGTGGGGACTGCCTGCCCCTACAGTGAGAAAAAAGCCACAGGCTGCAGGACCCAGAACATTCCAGCAAGCCCTCAAGATGTGGAGGGCTGCCACCTGTGTGCGTGGCCCCGCCACGACCGCTCGTCACCCCCAGATGGCTACCTGCGTGAGCGCGAGGCAATCCTGGCGTACACTTCGCACCAGAAGGAGACCACGGCGAAGATGAGGATCCAGGAGCAGCCGGGGGCTGGGCGTGAGGTGCAGAAACAGCCGCGGCGGCCACGGCGCAGGGGCACGTGCACGGCTTCCCGGAAGAGGACGCGGCCATCGTGCACACTGAGCTGCTGCTCAACCTTTCATGCCCGAGGCCTCCTGGGGAACAGGCCCAGAAGACGCCTGAGCCAGGCCACTGCAGGTCCCGCAGGACAAAGACAAAGCACTGCCCAGCTTCCGGATCCCGTCGCTGACCGCCCCCCAAGCCAAGACCGCCAAGCTCGGAAGCCGACGTGCACCGCCACTGTCCCTACGGCAGAGACGTCACGGCGCATGTCAGACCTCATGGCGCATGCGCCCCACGCCGTTCGCCGCCTTCATGGAGCGCGTGAGGCTCATCAAGCTCAGCCCGCGCCACGTGTGTGCCGTGACCCGCGACAGCTTGAGAGGTGCCGTGCCTCACGCCGTTGCTCTGGCCTTCTGCGGTCGTGGTCACCCTGGAGCGCAGGATGAAGCTGATGGCGGAGGACGTGGTGGATCCGGTGAACCGGGAGAAGCTCCTGGATCAGGACACCGGCATGCTGCAGCGGGTGGCAAGGGCTTCACGGGCTCGGGAGTATCGGCGCAGGGAGAGAAACCCAGGCTGGTGATGCAGGCCTGGTGCACCTGACACCAAGTAAATGGGCTCGAACATGGAAGAAAAATATTAAAGACGACAGAGCATCTGTGCAACCTTAGGGGAGCAAAGATTTCATGATTATAATTACTAAAGAAAATAAATTATAATTTATTAAAATATATTTTTTAAAGGTGCCATTAAGAAAATGATAGGTGTGTGTGTGTGGTGCCTGGGTGGCTTAGTCGGTTAAGCCTCTGACTTCCGGTCATGCTCTTAGGGTTGATGGGTTGGAGCCCTGCCTCTGGCTTAGTGCTGATAGCTCAGAGCTTGAAGCCAGCTTTGTTTTCTGTCTCCCTCTCTCTCTCTCTTTGCCTCCTTCTCTCTCTCTCTCTCTCTCTCTCTCTCTCTCTCAAAAATAAATAAACATTAAAAAAAAAAGATAGGTGAGACCCAGACTAAAAAATATGTTTGTGATACATTATATCTGACATATGTAACTGGAATATATAAAGAACTACTATGTCAATATTAAGAAAGGAGACACACTGAGCACTGAGTAATATATAGAAATGATGAATCACTATGTTGTACACCTAAAACGAATATAACAGTGTATGTTTACTAGAATTAAAATAAAAACAAGAAGGTCAAAAAATAACAAATAAAAAAAAACCAACCCAATAAAAATTGAGCACTTCACAGAAGAATGTGAATATGTCTATAAGGGTAAGGAAAGATGCTCAGAATTATTAGTTTTCATGAAGAGGCTGAGATGATACTACTCAACCACTAGCAGGGCAAAAGAAAGAAATCGAAACCAGGCCATTTCAGAAGTTGGTAGTATGGAGATTGAGCAAATGGAATTCTTGTACACTACTGGCTGGAGCGTAAATAACACAACCACTTGGAAATGTTGGAAATTTGCACACACACACACACACACACAAAAGTTAAACATACATCTAACCTACAGCCCAGCAATTCCACTCTTGTGTGTTTCTTCAAAAGAGAGACAGGTCCCTGAAAAGACGTGTACAAGAATGTTCATAGCAGCTTTGTTCATAATAGCCCCAGATTAGAAAACACCTGAAGGAACATCAAGTGAATAGGTTTCATGTGGAATCCTACTCAACAATGAAAAGGAATGAACTACTAACACAGCATGGACGAATCTCACAAACGTTACACCACATGTAAGAAACCAGACCAAAAAAAAAAAAAAAAAAAAAAAAAAAGAGTCCATGTTTGATTCAATCCATACAAAAATATTAGATCAGGCAAGACTAAACTACATTGTTACAAAGCAGAACAGCAACTGACTCCAGTGAGCGAATTGACTGCAGACTGGTAAGGAAATTTTCTAGGTAGGGGAAATGTTTTTGTCTTCACAGTGTAGTGGCTGTGCAGGTGTATGCATGTGGCAAAATTCACTGGTACAACATGGGTGCGTGTTATTATATTTCAATTAGACCCTTAAGCATTGTATGTATAAGAATCAAATTACTAAGAACTGTTGCTTGTGCCATATTCTCTGTCTTGCAACATAAATGCAGTCAATGGCTTGAGAAGAACAGGATGTCAACCCCCTGAAGTGACAGGTATTTTGGTGTTCAGAGAGAGGACAGCGTCTCCAGAACATTCACATGCTAGGCTTCTACCACAGCCCATCAGCAACACTGTTATTTGTCATTCAGCAGTTCAGCTCCATCACTCTGATGTGCTAGATTTATTATCTGTCTCCCAAGAAGGTCAAGCTCTGCTGACAATGGTTTCCCTGATGTCACAAAACCCGGAGCTGAATCCTGAAACATGTATCTAAATCTCTCACCTTCCATTAGCCCTTTTCTTTCCTCTACATGTTCCAAGTTAGCCCTTATGAGGCTAGATTCTTGCTGTCTATTGTAATTCTAGGTGGCTATAAGGACATTCCAGGGATTTCTGTACTAACTCTGCATTCCATGACAATGTCACCTTGGAAAATAATTCTCTAAGTGAGTAGATACATATATAAACAATAAATAATATCCTTCCAAACCAAAGAACATTGGGCTACAAATTTTTAATATTAGCATGATCTTTTATTGGCAGTGACCTAATTCCAGACTATATGTAATCTCTAAACTTTCATGGGGCGCCTGGGTGGCGCAGTAGGTTAAGCGTCCGACTTCAGCCAGGCCACGATCTCGCGGTCCGTGAGTTCGAGCCCCGCGTCGGGCTCTGGGCTGATGGCTCGGAGCCTGGAGCCTGTTTCTGATTCTGTGTCTCCCTCTCTCTCTGCCCCTCCCCCGTTCATGCTCTGTCTCTCTCTGTCCCAAAAATAAATAAACGTTGAAAAAAAAAAATTTAAACTTTCGTCCCACAACCAAGTATCCATTACAAAGAACAATCTAAATCATGATGATTTTCAAGTTTTAAGTTTTGACCATTAATATTCCCTAGAGATAACAATGTTTCTGCACACTTCCGGTCTACCTTTTTTTACACTTAATTAATTACTTTCTGGTCAAAAACACTTCCATATGAAAAAAAAATAAGTCCATTCTTATTTTAAAGTCAATCATTAATCATGTATGGCAAATATAGCTATCATCAGCTGTTTTCATACAAGCAGTGGACCAAGTAGGATGAGTTCAAGGATGGGGATCAGGAAACGTGGGCTCCAGTGTTGACTATACCATGCAGTAATGATTGAGGGCCAAGTTACAACCTATTTGAATCTCAAATTCTGCAAATATAACATGGAAGAGTTGGACGAAATGTTCTGAGTCCTCCCTCTTTGCCTAGTAAAAAACTTTGGTGACCATGTAAACCGTGGAGGGGAATTATCTAATTTCAAACTCTTATAGCTAGAAAATCTTCCAAGGGCTTGGATGGGGTGGGGAGGAGAGGAATACAGAAATGACAGGGGGCAGAGAAACACTGTATCGTTCCTGGCTCTGCTGGCTTATCACTTCTGTCGCTCTGTGAGAGGAGAGCTCTGTTTTGCCCACACCTGTATTCCCACCGTTAAAGCAGTGCCTGGCACCGTGTAGACATTCAATACACATCTTAGTGAATGTTAAATATTTATCAAAATAGGGCATGAAGCTCATCAGTGAGGGCAGACACCCTATCTGTCTTCTTCATTCCTATGCCCTGATGCCTAGAATATACATGGTGTATAACAGGATGTATGATATTAATGTATAATATTAACATGAGTGGGGAAAATAAATGAAAATATTATCTCTCACAGAAGTGTTAGCCAGGGAGCAAGAGTTCAAAATGCCAGAATCCTCCTGGAATGGTTTTAATATCCAGGTCAAGGGCAATTCCCACTATACCTAGCTTCTTGAACAGTCCTGGAGAGCTTTTTGTAATATCTCCTTTGATGGAATCCCTGGTGGGCATATCTGAGATCAGAAAGGCAGGCGTCAGGCTGCCTGGGTGGCTCAGTCAGTTAAGCGTCCAACTTTGGCTCAGGTCATGATCTCATGGTTCACGAGTTCGAGCCCCACATTGGGTTCTAACAGCTCAGAGCCTGGAGCCTGCTTTGGATTCTGTGTGTGTCTCTCTCTCTTCCCCTCCCCGTCTCTCACTCTGTCTCTCTCTCTCTCTCTCTCAAAATAAACATTGGCACAGAACAGAGACTCAGATCAATGGAATAGAATAGACAACCCAGAAATGGACCCACAAATGTATGGGCAACTAATATTTGACAAAGCAGGAAAGAATATCCAATGGGATAAAGACAGTCTCTTCAGCAAGTGGTGCTGGGAAAACTGGACAGCAACATGCAGAAGAATGAACCTGGACCACTTTCTTACACCATACACAAAAATAAATTCAAAGTGGATGAAAGACCTCAATGTAAGACAGGAAGCCATCAAAATCCTCGAGGAGAAAGCAGGCAAAAACCTCTTTGATCTTGCCCGCAGCAATTTCTTACTCAACACGTCTCTGGAGGCAAGGGAAACAAAAGCAAAAATGAACTACTGGGACCTCATCAAAACAAAAAGCTTCTGCACAGTGAAGGAAACAATCAGCAAAACTAAAAGGCAACTGACAGAATGGGAGAGATATTTGCAAATTACATATCAGGTAAATGGTTAGTATCCAAAATCTACAAAGAACTTACCAAACACAACACCCAAAAAACAAATAATCCAGTGAAGAAATGGGCAAAACACATGAATAGACACTTCTCCAAAGAAGACATCCAGATGGCCAACCGACACATGAAAAAATGCTCCACATCACTCATCATCAGGGAAATACAAATCAAAACCACAATGAGATACCACCTCACACCGGTCAGAATGGCTCACATTAACAACTCAGGCAACAACAGATGTTGGCGAGGATGCAGAGAGAGAGGATCTCTTTTGCATTGTTGGTGGGAATGCAAGCTGGTGCAGCCACTCTGGAAAACAGTATGGAGGGTCCTCAGAAAACTAAAAATAGAACTACCTTACAACCCAGCAATTGCACTACTAGGGATTTATCCAAGGGATACAGGTGTGCTGTTTCAAAGGGACACATGCACCCCCATGTTTCTAGCAGCACTATCAACAATAGCCAAAGTATGGAAAGAGCCCAAATGTCCATCGATGGATGAATGGATATAGAAGGTGTGGTATATATATACAATGGAGTATTACTCGGCAATCAAAAGAATGAAATGTTGCCATTTGCAACTACGTGGATGGAACTGGAGGGTATTATGCTAAGTGAAATTAGTCAGTCAGAGAAAGACAAAAATCATATGACTTCACTCCTATGAGGACTTTAAGAGACAAAACAGATGAACATAAGGGAAGGGAAACAAAAATAATATGAAAACAGGGAGGGGGACAAAACAAAGAGACTCATAAATATGGAGAACAAACTGAGGGTTGCTGGAGGTCTAACATAGCCCCAGGAAAGACCGTCATGAGCCTGGCCTCAGGGAACCAATCAAAAAGAGAGCTTTTGAGATGTTCAAGTTCAGAAGGGTGACAACATGTGTCTCCTTGTAACCTGCGTCTTTTCAACAGTGAGAATCTCTATGTTTTAGACATCCGACCTTCATACATGTGAGAAAGAAAATACAGAGATGAAAATATCTAAATCGATATATAGATGTATAATATATATATTTACCAAACTTACAAAAAAGAAAAACTCTTTGCTACAGGTTTCATACCATGCTAGATGAAGCCCACTTTAGAGAAAATGGGGTTTTGCTGTTCCTGAATTGGTCACCATCTGACAGCCCCGTGGCATTGCATGGTGTTGTCACTGTAGATTTGCTTATCAATCCCCAGCTGACAGAGGCACTTACTGCTTACATCAGTTAGGAAAAGATGACATTTATGTTAACAGCCTGTCAAGAAAGGATTAAGAGAGATGTTGATCACCTGTTAGAGAAGTTACCGTCAGAAGTTTTTGTTTGTGTTTAAAAATTTTTAATGTTTATTTATTTTTGAGAGAGAGCATGATATTTTCGAGAGAGAGAGCATGAGTGGACGAGGGGCAGAGAGAGAGGGAGACACAGAATCTGAAGCAGGCCCCAGGCTCTGAGCTGGCAGCACAGAGCCCAGTACGGGGCTCAAACTCACAAACCGTGATAGGACCTGAGCTGAAGTTGGACACTTAACCGACCAAGCCAATCAGGCTCCCCTGTTGTTTGTTTGTTTGTTTGTTTTAACTTTGTATCTAATTTACCCATCTCCTTTAGGTATTCTTTTCTCAACTGAGTATATAAATCCCCTTTTTCCTGTTGGCTCAGCCATAGGTCAGTAAAATCAGACTTCAATGGTGCCTATCAAATCTATTCGCTTGAATTTTGCCTTACCATATGGAAGGCAGGCTTAATTTCTGATCTAGATAAGAGCTGTGACAGTGGCAGAATGACCCTTCTTGACACTCCCTTCCCTCTTCCCGTGGAGGAACTGTTGCCAAGGACAGGAATGGGCATTTGCGACTGCAGTCACTTCTCCCTTCAACGGAGGGCTGCCTGTGGCTCAGAAGCCATGGAGCAGGTGGCAAGGGTACAGGGCCAAGAGGAAGGGGTTACCGGGCCATCGAGGGTGGGCACACAGAGAGCTTGCAGGCAGCTGACAGATATTTTGAAATATGACCTGAGAGCATTCTCCATTCCTGTGTACGTGCAAGCTCACATAACAATTTAGTATAAAGGAACAATCTACCCCTATGGCCACTGGCTAACAAAAGCAAGATCCACCTGTGTCACTTTTGCAGCCCTGAGGCTGTCCCTGCACTGATACGACACCAGGGCAGCCTCCCTTGCCGGACGGGAGCGGGGCGGGGGGGGGGGGAAGAGGACAAGATCCAAACAAGAACAAAGGAATTAATGGTCACCTTGTGACTCCCAGAAATGCTCCGGAAGCTCTCTTCAAAAACAACAGTTGCAAAAAGCTAGAGCTAGACTTTTCTGGGTGAAAAGGGGATTTGCAGATCCTAGTGAGGCCAGGCTTCTTAGAGTCTGGGTTTATACAATAAACCGTAGGTAATGAGGATCAGGACAAAATGCAAGTGAATTTCCCTGGCTCAAAGGAAGACATGGAAACTCCTCCTGGGCTGGAAAAGGATGCGGCGGAGACCCTCGAATGAATCTAAGTAGGTGTGTGAACAAACAGAAGGGATTGGCAGGAAACAGATAAAGAACACTTGATGAGGGGCACCTGGGTGGCTCAGTCGGTTGATCGCCCAACTCTTGATTTCAGCTCAGCTCATGATCTCACGGTTTGTGAGTTCGAGCCCTACCTCGGGCTCTGCGCTGACCGTGTGAAGTGTGTCTGCTTGTGATTCTCTCTCCCTCTCTCTCTGCACCCCCCTCTCAAAATAAATAAATAAACTTAAAAAAAAAAAAGGGACACTTGATGAGACTTGCCTCGTGTTTCCTGTTTGGATGTCTTGAAAGAGAAGCATCTCAGAAGGAGCCCCAATCTTATGACGGGTTGAGACAGTGTTATAGGAAGGGCAGCAGGATAGTTGCAGAGAAAAGAGGCCTAAGACAGCTCGTCCCCTAGACCCTGTGCCTGCCTTGAGGGAGATGCAGATATTTCTGCATATGCAGTGGGGATCACGGGACAGTAGAGGGGGCTAGGCACTAGAAGGAATGTGGGCTGGTAAGAAGACATTGCAGGGTATGGCAGGGACAGGGACCTCAGCAGCAGGTGCTGGCATCTGCCTGGGGCCAGGTGGGACCAGGGAGGTCCATAGCACAGGCAGTGGGACTAGAGACCTGCCTTACAAAGATCAAGCATGATACCCCAGCCAGTGGGGTCAACAGGACCCAGGTGACAGCACCAAGACTGGAACGCCCTGCATGCAGACACAACCTGGGAGACTGGAGGAAGGCAGAACAGAAATTGCAGAGAAACTGAACTTCAGTTTGATCAAGTTCAAAGCCTGAAAATCCTGAACTTTTAACCTGAAAGAAACAAAACCTCCCTGAACAGGCAGAATTAAGTGGAGACTTCAGTCCTCAGTTGACTTCATTTTCAGAAAACAAAGTTCTTCCCTCCATATGTGATAATCCACACAGTAATTCACTAGCAGAATCACAAGATACTGGAGACCTTGGTCCAAGGTCATTCTTATGAACATCAGATCTAACTGCTGACTGTGCACACAGACCCCCTAAAACATCTTCTGACTCTCAAGACAACAGCCAAGGGCAAACTCTCTTATTTAAAAGACTCACTTTGGATAAAAAAGCTTATTTCAGACTAGATATCTCTATTCACCTTTAAGTGTTTATTACTTATGGCAGCCGCGAGGCACACCATTAACCCCCAGAGCTCTCGTCCCTTGAAAATGCAGGTAATAAATTTTAAAATATTTTGCTCATACAATGGAGTGTGATGGTTTTTCTTCTGTTTTTTTTTTTTTTTTTTTTTTTTTTTTGAGTTCTAGACCTTCTCTTAACCTCCAAGGAGAGGTGTGGGCTCTCTAACGAGGGGCCAGAGTGTGAGGAGTGGAAAGGAAGCCAGGAGAGAGCTGGTGATGGGTTTGCCAGGATGAGAGTCCCTGATGTTGCTTTCTTCTTCGTGCAAGCTTAAAAGAAGAGAAATAAGGAGAGTGCTTCCCTCTGCACCTGATGATTTAAGACTGGGCCAGTTTTATCTTGTGAGGAGAGGAGTAACTCAGCTCGGGGTCACCCTCACTGCATAGGCTTCCCTGGCTCCCTGGAGGCCAGCTGAGTGCCCTCTCTCTGTGTCACCCTGTTACGATGGCCCAGGATGATGCTCTGTTCGTCTACTCTTCTAGTGGGGACAGTAATGTTTGGGTTAATAACCTTTGGTGATAATCCCAGTGCCTTTTACACTGCACAAAACACAGTCAGAGCTTAATAGCTGCAAATGATACGGAGGAAGGGAGGAAGAAAGGAATGAACCAGTGGAGCGAGGGAGAGAGGGAGGAAGCAAAGAAGGGAAAGAGGATGGAAGGAAGGAGAACAAAAGAGGACAATAATGACAGACAAAAGATTACAAGAGGAAATGGAAAAGTTATAGCGGGAGCCTTAGGGCATTTTGCCAGACTGATCCTGAGACTTCTTCTGGCCTAACAGGACTTGGAATTCTCTGGGGCAAGCCAGGACCTCTATTGCACTCCCCTTGCTAAAATTCTCTTTGGCTCCGCACTTTGCCAAAGTTGAATGGGATAGCATCCATTTTTTTTTCTTTCAGTTGCTCCCCCTTGTGTGGCATTTTCCATAGTGGAGTTATCCTGGGTCCCACAGACAGCAGAATCAATGTCTGCCCGATCTGTATGACCTTGTATGTGAAGGTGATCTTTTTTTAGGTGACGCAAGTACAAAGGGAGACTGAGCCATAGGCAATTTGGCCCGCTAAATATAGAGTGGCACTTTTAAAAATGCAATCTTGGCTGCTCCGAGTGTCTGAAAAGACCTGCCAGTCACTGCCAAGGGCAAAGGATCGGGTTTGCTGGGCTATATGAGGATCCAAGGACCTAGACGGAATCAGAACACATCATTAATAACAAATCCATGGATAATGACCACAGCTGATTAGGGCAGTCCACCGTGTAACCGGTTTTATCACTGTTTCCCTGCAGCCCTGGAAGCAGGCTAGCGTGGCTGACCTAGCTCTATAAAACAAAGTAAGCCTGGGAGCCCATGTCATGGTGATCCTGTGAGTATGAAAGCATCTCGAGGGAAGGGGGTGTTGCCATAAGAAGAGAGACCGTCACACGAAATAAGGACACTGTTACAACATGATAGGTCACAGCCAAGAAAGAGCGGAATGGTTCTAATGGCACTCGATTGCCTGGAAGCCGGCAAGCGGATTCTTCACTGGGCTTAGCTATTCTGGGCCGTCATCTATCACTCCGCACGGCCCTTTTAAGTAAAGGCAGAAACTGGAAGTTGACAAGAGAGTTACTTCTCTCCAATTTGCCACTTTTGCCTCCTATGCCTCTGACCCCAAAAGCTGGGGAAAACTAGCGGCTGAGAAGAAGCCGAGGGGGTGAGCTTCCTCAGTTGGGCCAGTTAGGCATGAGGATAAAGGGAACAGCTTGACTGGGAATGACATGGTGTCCAAGCATCTTCGCCAAGATAGCCATAGCTTACTTACCATACAACTAAAAAACGTACGCTATGCTTGCCTCAGTGGACTAAACATTCTGTGAATCAGATAGAATTGGCTAGAAAAGGCAAGGGTTCCCCGTGGCCTCATCTTTGGCATCTGGAAGCCTCAGTTCAACCCCATGTCCATCACTCATTGTCAGCGTCACACTGGGCAGGTTACTGAACTTCTATGCAATAGAAGAGGCAATGGTAATCCTCATTCCTAGAGTTGTTCTGAAGACTAAGTGAATTAATAACATGTAAAGGGTTCAGAAATTTCCCGCACATAGTAGATGGTTCATAAACAGCTGTTATTATAGTACAGGGAGCAGAGGAGAGTTTAAGCAGAGACAGAGGCACATTTAGACAGAGACAGGCACACAGGGAAATGGCATTTGCAGCAGTCTCCTGTGACCAGAGGCCAGGGCCACTGTCTGGAAGTGCCCTAGCCTCCCTCAGGCAGGCGCTATCAGATTCTGAGGGGCACCCGTGTCCTGGGTGTGCTTGGCAAATCCTTCCTCTTCTTTGCGTGAACAGAGCAGACTATCTCGTGTACTGAACCATAACTTGCCATCAGCTGGTTCCTTCCTCCTGGAGAACGTCAAGGTGCCGTGTGGGCAAGCTAGAGCATGACGGTGTGTAGGAGCCTAAAGACTGCCCAGAAGGGATGGGAGCAGGTACCTGCCAGGTTTCTGACTATGGACCAAGCATCAAAAATTTTGAGCAGTTTTCATAAGCATGTCCCAAGTGCTTCCCTTGTATCATCAGGATCCTGATGATAGCGGATCAGAGGGGCCCTTGTAAGGTGGGAGGTGGGAGGTAGGAGGTGAGTCTGGCCCTACAGTTGAGCCCCTAGCTGAAGCCCTGTGCACTGCTGGCCAGATGGAGTTGAAAGGATTCATGTCCCATTGGGGGGGGGGGGGCGGTGGGCTGGTTGTTTCCGTCCTTCCCACTGTGCCTTCTAGAAAGAAAATCAGATCAAAGGAGGGAGTTAATGATCCCTCCAGGCAGAGAGGCTCTTTTCACTCTGGGGAAAAGGCATCTGGAAAGGTAGGATTAGGAGCCTGAATAGAATTACAAATGCAGGAACCTTGAGGACATCCATTCATTCACTGAACAAATACTTCTTTAGTGCTGACCTTTCAAAAAGATCTGGGATAGGTCCTCCTGTGGTTTGGATGTTCTTTGACAAGATACTGAACATCTAAAAACAGTCACCTGTAAAAAGGCACGGGAGGGGACCTCTCCATCCTCCATGATAGTATCTCTGGGGAAGGCTCCTTGGAATTGGTTCTTTAGCACATGGAATTTCCATTTTATAAGCTTAGTTGCTTAGAAGTACGTCTACACCAAGCACCGTAGGCATCCCAGCCAGACAGAAGGATCCACTAACACTAGACTCAAAGTAACCCTGTCAATAAGGCAATTTCTCCCGCCATATCTCTGAAGTTTACTGAGCTCCCCCTTGAGGGAGGATCAGAAAAAAGAAGGGAGGGGTCCTCAACACTGTTTAAGAACTGAATTGTCACCTACTCCTCCCTTGACACAAAGTCTCGACTCTCTAGGAAACTCAGTGATTAAGGGAAGGTGACAGATATGCTAAGGAGCCAGCTTTGCTGCTACTGGGAGCAGTGGTCATCATGGCAAGATACTTTCTTTAAAAATTATTTTTTTTAACGTTTATTTATTTTTGAGAGAGAGAGAGAGAGAGACAAAGCACGAGCAGGGGAGGGGCAGAGAGAGAAGGAGACACAGAATCTGAAGTAGGCTCCAAGCTCTGAGCTGTTAGAGCCCAATGTGGGGCTCGAACTCATGAACCATGAGATCATGACCTGAGCGAAGTCGGACACTTAACCGACTGAGCTATCCAGGCACCCCAAGATACTTTATTTTAAAAATCAAATTGTGTTTGTCTTCCCTATACCTGCCCCCTCCCCCACCTCCCCCAATCAAGTAAGCAGCCAGGCTTTGGAATTTTTTGCCTCAGAGGCTCAGTCACCTTGGATAGGAAGACAGCCTGAAGTCAACACTGCCTCCTCTGGTGTTGCTGGGTGTGCCTGAGAAGAGCTGACTGAAATGCTTTTAAGAAGCAAAATAACAAGGAATAGACAGGGAGAGCAGCCAGTCCCTTGATGAGTGAAGATCTTCGCAGGTCTTCTGGTAATAGCTCTAAATGGGGAAAAAGCATCTGGGGAGAAGGGATGGTCCCCAGGAGAAATTAGATCCAGTTATAGGTCTCACAATTTTACCAGAGACCCTGCCTCTTGGAGCCTAGCTCCAATGCGGGCCTGGGGGAAGACCAGACAAATGACGGGGCCGGGTAACCCTGCAAAATACTAGAGTGAGTGTGGGTGCAGCTCCAATCATCACTGAGATTGGATTCCCCTCCTGGGATTGGGGTTGGGGCAGCCACGTGGGACGTGGCAGTCTTGGAAGTCAAAGGTACTCGATGTTAAGAAGATGAAGTTTTCTGCACACCTGATATACGCACGAAATAGCCACACGATCGATTTCATGATTCCTTGCTGGGACCTGCATCAGAGTGGCCTGTCCTGCCTGCTGCCCATGGCTCCTGTCACTGGAGACACTTCCTGTTTCATTCACTAAGTGAATGTGTTTAACATGTTTTCTCTTTCCCCACCTTTCGAAAATTGTATTTATTTATTTTATTGGTGGTGGGGGGAGGCAGAGAGAGAGAGAGAGAGAGAGAGATAGAGAGACAGGGAGAATCTTAAGCAAGTTCCATGCTCAGCATGCAGCCCGACTCGGGGCTAGATCCCATGACCGTGGGATGGTGATCTGAGCCAAAATCAAGAGTCAGATGCTCAACTGACTGAGGCACCCAGGCACCCTCCCACCAAAAAAATTTTAATTTTAAATTTTGCTCAAATAAATACACATAACATAAAAGGTACCACCTTACACATTTACAAAACTGAAACACCGTCCCCATTAAGCAGTAACTCCATTCTCCCATCCCTTCCCGCTCTTGGCAACCATTCGTCTCGTTCTGTCTCTATAAATTTGCTTATCCTAGGTACCTCATATACATGCAATCTAACAGTATGTATCCTCTCGTGTCTGGCTTATTTCGCTTAGCATAATTAATCTTTGCGGTTCATCCGTGTTGTAGGATGTGTCAGAATTTTCTTCTCCTTAAAGGCTGAAAGATATTCCTTTGCGTGTATATGCTGTGATTTGTTTATCCATTCATCGCTGATGGACATTTGAGCCATTTCCATCTTTTGGTTATTGTGAATAATACTAAGAACCTGAGTGTTCAGATACCTTTTTGAGACCTTGCTTTCAGTTCTTTTGTGTATATATATCCAGAAATTGCCGGATCATATGGTAATTCTATGTTGAATTTTTTGAGGGACCGCCATACCGTTTTCTGAAGCAGCTGCACCATTTCACAATCCTGCCAACAGTGCACAAGTGTTTCATTTTCTCCACATCCTCAGCAACACTTGCTTTCAGTTTTTTTGATAACAGGCATTGTAATGGGTGTGAGGGGGTATCTCATTGCATTTCCCTAATGATTAGTGATGTCGAGCATTTTTTCATGTGTTTTTTTGGCCATCTGTGTATCTTTGGAGAAAGGTCTGTTCAAATCCTTTGCCCATTTTTTAATGTTTTTTGTTGTTTTGTTGTTGTTCCTGAGTTTTTTGTTTTTGTTCCAATTTTGTTTTTGTTGTTCCTGAGTAATACAACTTATTTTGATAGCTGTCTTGTCCTGAGATTCTTCTTTTTCTAAAGTTTTTTGTTTGTTTTGCTTTATTTAATGTTTTATTTGTTTTTGAGAGAGAGAGAGCATGAACAGGGAAGGGGGGAGAGAGAGGGAGAGAGAGGATCAGAAGCAGGCTCTGCGATATCAGTGCGCAGCCTGACGTGGGGCTCAAACTCACGAACCTCGAGATCATGACCTGAGCCAAAGTTGAATGCTTAACTGACTGAGCCACCCAGGCACCTGTCCTGAGATTCTTCTTATCAAAGATGGCACTATAACTGTTATTCAACATAGTATCGGGAGTCCTAGCCTCAGCAGTCAGACAACACAAAGGAATAAAAGGCATCCAAATTGGCAAGGAGGAAGTAAAACATTCACTCTTCACAGACATACGGTATACTCTATATGGAAAACCAAAAAATTCCACCAAAAACTGCTAGAACTGGTACATGAATTCAGCAAAGTTGCAGGATATAAAATCAATGCACAGAAATTGGTTGTATTTCCATACACCAATAATGAAGCAATAGAAAGAGAAATCAGGGAATCTATCCCGTTTACAATTGTACTAAAAACCATAAAATATCTAGGAATAAACTTAACCAAAGAAGTGAAAAATCTATCCACGGAAAACTATAGAAAGCTTATGAAAGAAATTGAAGAAGACACATAAAAAAAATGGAAAAACATTCCATGCTCATGGATTAGAAGAACAAATATTGTTAAAATGTCAAAACTACCCAAAGCAATCTACATATTCAATGCAATCCCTATAAAACAACACCAGCATTCTTCACAGAGCTAGAACAAACAATCCTAAACTTTGTATGGAACCAGAAAAGACCCTGAATAGCCAAAGGAATCCTGAAAAAGAAAACCAAAGCTGGACGTATCACAATCCTGGACTTCAAAATGTATTACAAAGATGTAATCATCAAGACAGTATGGTACCGGCACAAAAACAGACACTCAGATTAACAGAACAGAATAGAGAACCCAGAAATGGACCCACAAACATATGGCCAACTAATCTTTGACAAAGCAGGAAAGAATATCCAATGGGATAAAGACAGTCTCTTCAGCAAATGGTGCTGGGAAAACCAGACAGCGACATGCAGAAGAATGAACCTGGACCACTTTCTTACACCATACACAAAAATAAACTCAAAATGGATGTAAGACCTAAATGTAAGACAGGAAGCCATCAAAATCCTCAAGGAGAAAGCAGGCAAAAACCTCTTTGGCCTTGGCCTCAGCAACTTCTTACTCAACACGTTTCCAGAGGCAAGGGAAACAAAAGCAAAAATGAACTACTGGGACCTCATCAAGATAAAAAGCTTTTTCACAGCAAAGGAAACAATCAGCAAAACTAAAAGGCAACTGACAGAATGGGAGAAGATATTTGCAAATGACATATCAGATAAAGGGTTAGTATCAGAAATCTATACAGAACTTACCAAACTCGACACCCAAAAATCAAATAACCCAATGAAGAATAGGCAAAAGACATGAATAGACATTTTTCCAGGGAAGACATCCAGATGGCTAACAGACACATGAAAAAATGCTCAACATCACCCATCATCAGGGAAATACAAATCAAAATCATAATGAGATACCACCTCATACTAGTCAGAATAGCTAAAATTAACAACTCAGGCAACAACAGATGTTGGCGAGGATGTGGAGAAAGAGTATCTCTTTTGCCCTGCTGGTGGGAATGCGAACTGGTGCAGCCATGCTGGAAAACAGTATGGAGGTTCCTCAAAAAGTTAAAAATAGAACCACCCTATGAACCAGCAATTACACTACTCGGTATTTATCAAAAGAATACAAAAAAGCTGATTCGAAGGGGTGTATGCGCCCCAATGTTTATAGTAGCACTATTGACAATAGCCAAAGTATGGAAAGAGCCCAAATGTCCATCGATGGATGAATGCATAAAGAAGATGTGGTATGTATGTGTGTGTGTGTATATATATATATATATATGTATGTAACGGAGTATTACTTGGCAATCAAAAAGAATGAAATCTTGACATTTGCAATGACATGGATGGAACTAGAGATATTATGCCAAGCAAAATTAGTCAGAGAAAGACAAATATCATAGGACTTCACTCATATGTGAAATTTAAGATACAAAACAGATGAACATAAGGGAAGGGAAGCAAAAATAAAAATAAAAACAGGGAGGGGGGACAAAACGTAAGAGACTCTTAAATATAACCCTCAACTGAGGGTCAACTGAGGGTCAACTCTCAACTGAGGGTTGCTGGAGGGGTCAGGGCTAAAGGGAGGGGCTAACTGGGTAAGGGGCATTAAGGAGGGCACTTGTTGGGATGAGCACTGGGTGTTATAAGTAGGGGATGAATCACTGGAATCTACTCCTGAAATCATTATTGCACTATATGCTAACTAACCTGGATGAAAGAAAAAAGAAAAAAAAAGATGGCACTATTCTCAAAATCCTCCCTCCCTCTCATACTTCCTTTCCTCCTCCTTAATAAGCTCCAACACCTTTGCCCTCATGTGTCTTAAGGTGACTGATTTGCTCTGGCGGTTTCTTTATGCATCGTATAAATAACCCCTTCAGGGCCCCAGTCACCAGCTCTTTAGATCCGTCCGACATGCCCACATCCTCAGAGGGACACACGATTTATGATTAAAATGATAACCCTACTGCAACTACTTTTTTCCCAGAAAACAATCAAACCAACACAAACTTTAAGGAGTGAATTTCTCCCACTGCAAATAGTGTCAACGTGGAGGTACTGGGGTGCACCCAGCTCATGGCAGAAACCTCCAGTGTCCCCCAGTCCGAGGTGCTCACAGGCTGACCTGGGCTGGGTCCGCCATCATCACCCTGGGTTCTCCATCAGAGGGCATGCAAGGGCCACTCTGGGAAAGAACAACGGCATTAGCAAACCACTGGCTAGAACACAGCCTTCCCTTCTCCTGCAAGCCAGACAGAAATGAACAAATAAAGCACCTGCTAGTTACCAAGCCGGGAAGAAGAGAGTTCAATAATGCCCCTTACCCAGCTCAGCTTTAAGATGAAAAAGCGCCTGGTGCTGAGAAATTGCTATTCCTTTAACCAAGTTCCTTATAATTCTTGTGGATTCTATATAAGATAAAAAGAATTGCTACTGTGTTGAAGACATACCACTCAAATATTGTGATTTAAGAGTCATCCTCAGCTCCCCATCTGTCTGAAATATTTATTCAACATACCTCTCCTGTTGCCTGATGATTCCCTCATTAGTGTCATCTCCATGAAGTTAAAAAAACCTCGTCACTTCAGAAGTATATCTGGTAGGTCTTATCTATTACCTCTGGACAGCTTTCCCTACCTCCTCAAGCTGGTTTTTGTCTCACCTCTCTGCTCTCCTAATTCCCCATGCATACCTCTGACCCCGCACACCGTATGTGTGTGCCTCCCCCCTCCCCCATGCCAGACCTTGTGTTCCTCCAGGGCACTGACTGGGTTTTATTCATCTTTGATTCAGAGTTCCTGTTTCATAGTGGTGCACAAAAAAGAACGAGTGGATGGATGGACCAAATCAATACTCACTTCCTACAGAGCCCATCTTTTTCCTTGCGATGGATGTTACTGTCCCCTTGGGGGGTGGGGGGGGCTTCTCTCTGGCAACACTTCACCTTAACTGCTATGCATCTTCACTCTGGCCCTATTCCTGCCCAATTAGCACGTGCCCAGTTAAAATAAGACGAGATAGATGGTTCCAGAATACATGCCAGAGTGGGATCAGCTTTTCAGCTGCGAGCAGAGAGAGGAAGGCATGTGGAGGAGAAATGTTCTCTTCGGCAGATAGCAAAGTCATTACTGGCAGGCGTAAGTGGAGAGGTGTCAATCTACCAAACACATGTGATAAGCACACTCTTTTTTTTCAGATGATTCTAAAGAGCTCTTACCCAAGCACAGGATATGAGGAATACAGTGCATTGTGTTAAACATAGTTGTGGATGAAACCTTTGAACAGCTAATAATAGCAGAAGTAATAGTTATCAACCTTCTGCTAAATACGAACACACATGGATAATCGGAGGTTTAAGAGATTAGTCAGGAACAGGAGTGGGGTTGTGAAGGGTCCATTCTTAGAATCGCTCAAGGGTACCTGCAGAGATATTAAGCGCATAAAAAACATTCTAATACCTGAACAGATTCAGGGAGCTTTTTCTCCCATCTCTACTATCATTTCACAACCCACGTATGTTGAGGCCAGTCCTGAACAGTGTTCCTGCTCTACTGTCCATGTGGCAACTTACTCTAAAGTTCTTTAGAATCAGGGGTGCCTGGGTGGCTCAGCCGGTTAAGCTTCCAACTCTTGGTTTCAGCTCAGGTCATGATCTCACGGTTCCCTGTGAGATCACGGTTCTCTGTGCTGATAGCGTGGAGCCTGCTTGTGAATCCCTCTCCCTCTGTCCCTCCCGTGTTCGATCTCTACCTCTCTCCCAAAATAAATAAACAAACAAATATTTAAAAAAAATTCTTTAGAATCAACATGGGGTACGTGTGCAAAGTAGCTTTCACCCAGGTCTGAAGATTTAACTTAGCTAGCATGCAAAGCACCCTAACCATGATTAATATTCACTCATTCATTCATTCATTCATTCAAATATCAAATGTGGATTGAGTGCATAAAATCATTTAGACATCACTCTAGGAACTGGGGATAGAACAAAGCACAAAACAAGTTAAAATCCTCGCCTTGAGGGGCGCCTGGGTGGCTCAGTCAGTTAAGCGTCAACTTCGGCTCAGGTCATGATTTCGGGGTTTGTGAGTTGGAGCCCCACGTCGGGCTCTGTGCTGACAGCTCGGAGCCTGGAGCCCGCTTCGGATTCTGGGTCTCCCCCTCTCTCTCTGCCCCTCCCCCACTCATGCTCTGTTTCTCTCTCTCCCAAACATAAATAAACATTAAAAAAAATTTTTTTTAAACCCTTGCCTTGAGAAAGGCCACGATGTGGTCACAACTGATGGTGACTCTAGGTCTTTACTTAGGCGCTTCCAATATGGTTGTGGAAATCGTATTCGAGAGATTCGATCATTTGAAGAACAGATTTCAGGACTAGTTTCTCTACTGATAAATAGGTGGTGCTGAGAACATTCGGTGGTCTAAAAAGTTCCTCCAGGTCCTGTCTATACATGAAGAACAAGTCTAAACAAGAGGCAGGCGCCCCAGCTCCCCGCGTTCACAACAGGGCTTGAAGCCTGAATTCCTGTTGGCCAGCACTCCCCACTTCATGAAGGACGCTCTTCCTCTGAGGATAAGGCTGGCCCATCCTGCCTTCAGAAGATTATCGCCTCCCCCCTCAGAGAGAATCATTTATGCCAGATGCCTACAGAGAGCCGGAAAACGGAGTAGGGCTTCGCCGGACTTGCAAAAAAGGTTGCCAGATGTTTCTGTGACTGCTGGCTAACAAACATCAGTACCTTTGGAATACTTTGGTTAAATATTTGCTGTCATTGTAAACTGCCGCCTGGAAACAACGTCACTGAGGAAGGCATGTTTAAACACTACCTTTCTCCTGTCGCTGGAGGATTCTCATATTTACCAGTGGGACCTGCCAAGCCTTGACTGGCCCAGTGAACTGGAGCCATTCCCGAAGCCACGATGCTTTCTTCCTCTGCGGACCTTCGGTCCTCCACATGGTTCTGCGTGTGACCTCAAGCCCTATTCTCTGGTGGGCATCGAGGGGTCAGCTAGATTGGCTGACTGTCATCCGTGTGGGGCTGAGCCCATCCGACTAGATTTCAGACACTGAGATGCTACTGCATCCAAGCTAGAAGTGACTGAACAGCTAGCTGGGTGTTTCTTTTCTTTCTTTCTTTTTCTTTTTCTTCTTTTAATCGCTCTCGAAATAGACAACCCGGAAAACCATCTGCTTCCTTAGGTCACCCCCAAACTTTGTCCAGTGCTGTACAGGGAAAATGCACCTGTCCTCTGGTGTCTCCTGTACTCCCACATGACCACCGCTGTCACAGCACTTCTGCCCCCCACACCAAGCCATCTGTGACACCAGCGGGCCGTCCCACGCTTTGACCCAACTCGGACACTATGTACCTAGGGCTAGTGCCGGATCCCACAGGGAAAGGCTCAGTCCCAGGAGACTGCCCCCCCCAGCCCCCCGACTTCATCAGACTCTGATTGCAAGTCTAGGTTATCACCTGTGCTTCTGACCAATTGACTATAAATCTGAGGCTCTCCGGTTCAATTAATTTGCTAAAGCAGCCCACATAGCTCGGGAAAAATGTTCACTTAGTGTTTTCACCAGTTGATTGCAAAAGGATGTGATAAAGTCTGGAGATGAAGGTCCAGACGGAAGAGATACAGAGGGCAAGGTACATGGGAAGGGGTGCAAGGCCTCCGTGTTCCCTACAAGCACGCCATTCTCCCCAGACACCCACATGTTCACTCACCTGGAATCTCTCCAAACTCGGTACTCTTGGGATTTTGCTGGAGGCTTCCTCTGGTAGGCATAACAGGTCATCGACTCCATTTCTAACCCATCTCCCTCCTCTGGAGGATGCAGGGGGTGAGGGCTGAAAATTCCAAGCTTCTCATCATGGCTTGTTTTTTCTGGTGACCAGCCTCTCCAGTCGCCTCATTAAAACAAAGACACCACTGTCACCCAGGAAATCCTGAGGGATTCAAGAACTCTGCAGGAGCCTGGGTCAAAGATGAAAGATTGGAACAAAAGATGTTTTTGGTGCTCTTATCATTTAGGAAATAACAACAGTTTTAAGAGCTCCATGCCAGGAACCGGAGGCAGAAACCGATATGTATATTTTCTATTATTTTACAAGTGCCATGCACTCACTTTATGGGAAATGGGTCTCTTTAACCCAACAATTTCCCACAAAACTGCTTAATTGCCTATTAGTAGCATTTATAGTGTAGGGGTTTTTTTTTTGCATAGAATATCTTAGTGTTATAATAAATCATCATTAATGATGACAACTAATAATCAGTAAATGTCTCATGTAGTCACTTGGTGGGGGTGAGAGGGCACACCAGTGGATCCCCCGATCGCAGTAGGGATACACAGGTTCCTCAGAGACGGGAGCCTAATTGGTGGTAACACTCACATCCCGATATAATCATGGAGGCGCGGGGTGTGGTTCTGGAGATGGGAATCTTAAATTTTTTTTTTTTCAACGTTTATTTATTTTTGGGACAGAGAGAGAGACAGAGCATGAACGGGGGAGGGGCAGAGAGAGAGAGGGAGACACAGAATCGGAAACAGGCTCCAGGCTCTGAGCCATCAGCCCAGAGCCCGACGCGGGGCTCGAACTCACGGACCGCGAGATCGTGACCTGGCTGAAGTCGGACGCTTAACCGACCGCGCCACCCAGGCGCCTGGAGATGGGAATCTTAATGACCCAGTGCTAAACAGGCTCACGAGACACAGTTATAAAATGGTGTGAATCCACAACATTTAAATTATCGCATTTCATAACATAGTCTACACAATGTAAATGCCATTGAAGCTTTGTTGGCTGATGTTTCTATCTTCTCTGCATTCTTTACAATTGTTTTAGTATGAATCTCATTAAACCTAGAGCGTGACCCATATCCATCTAGGTCCTCAAAGTGAGCACGGTGCGGGGGTGGGGGGGGGCACTGAAAGTGGGGGAAGGACGGTCAGTAGAACGAGGGCTTGCTCTCGAGTGATGCCAAGAATTCTATCTCAAATCTTCCTAGATATGGCGGGCCTGTGTTAACAAGAAAGAATGGATGGGTCAGAAGGAGCTGGTCTGCAAAAGGGAGCACAGGCAAGGGAGAGTCTCAGAGTTGGCAGTGTTCGTCCAGTTACTGTCTATAGGGAGATTCACCTTCCTGCAGATATCCCCGCTGTGAAGATGGACATACCAGGAAGCCAGAGCTTGGTGACACTGAATATTCATATCATGTAACTGACATCCTTTGCTTTCATTCTTTTCTCTCCAGGTCATCTGCTTCATTCAGCTGCTATTGACATTGAAACCAAATTTGGTATTCTTCAGGATGCTAGGGCTCTCTTCCAGCTGGAAATAAAGGACGCTAAAGCCCTGGGAGAGCGTGGAGCCACAAAACAGAACGAGCCAAATCTTTAGGCACTGCACAGAAAGCCACCCAGTCCACACACATTGGACTGTCACATCAGGAAAAATTAAATTCTGCTGTTGCAAACCTCCGGCATTTGGGATTTCTTTGTAGAGAGACTTGAATTGTCTGAGCTGATACAGGAACCTAGCCAATGCCTTGTCTTCATGAGCTTAACATCTTTTTACTGTTTTCCCATATCTGATAATTGGGGTGGGAAGGTTGGGGGACCAGGAGAGAATAAAGGATGCTATTATTTCAAATGACACCCTTGCAGAAGAGCTCAAACATTATGCGTGTGAATGTGGATCTCCTGGGCACATTGTAGCTCCTCTCCTTAGCATGCTGTGTGATCAACCAGCATACAGAAAATATAAGGCTCTCTCAAAATTGGCCTATTACAGTTGAAAGCACATTGACATGTGAGCTAAAAAATATTTATGTCAAACAATTTCAGCCTATGCGATATCCTTCACAAATCAAGGGTAATTTCTAAGATAGCATAGTTATAAGATTTATAGATTGTATTTTGCTGGTAGCACATGAATTACTTACTAAGCAGGTGAGAGAATTTCTATGCAACACAGTCCACTGCATGAAGATAACAGAGAGTAACTTCTGCAGAGGAATTCAGAAATAGGACATAATTAACTATGGCATAACCAATGCAATAAAATAAAAATGAATGCAATCAAGCATAATTTCAATACTGGAAGAAAAGGCAATTGATAGTCAAAATGGTTAATAATGCTCCTTAAAGAAAAGCTTAAAAATAAGCATCCAAGGGGGGCGCCTGGGTGGCTCAGTCAGTTGGGCATCCAGCTTTGGCTCAGATCACGATCTCACAGTTTGTGGGTTCGAGCCCCACGTCGGCCTCTGTGCTGACAGCTCAGAGCCTGGAGCCTGCTTCAGATTCTGTATCTCCCTCTCTCTCTGCCCCTCCCCCGCTTGTGTTCTGTCTTTCTCTCTCTCTCTCCAAAATAAATAAACATTAAAAAAAAATTTAAAAAAAAGGCATCCAAGTGCTCAAGCAACAATGTTGTTGCAAAGAACATATTATTGCTGGGGACAAATACGGAAAGTGAAGAACACAAAAGTAGAATGACTGACAATCAGCTTGTTTTCCTTTTCTTCCTTAACTGTGTTAGAGGAATAGGGATCTGGTATGATGGAGTCTATTTTAAGAAGTGGAGAGGATTGTAGCCAAGGTCAAGGGTTCCAGAGGCAAACAGACTTGGTTTCCATTACTTACTAATCAGATATCCATGAATAGCTTCATTCTCTCCTTGCTAACCTTCGTTTTCCTCATCCATAAAATGGGAACCATCAGAGTATCTATCTCACAGGTCTGTTGCAAACATTGAGTAAGATAACATTGAAAAAGGAAATCCACGGCAAATTAGCAAAGCGTAAGCGCTCATGTACCTCAGCTTGTGTAAACTCAGGAAGAAATCAGTGCAAATACTAATTCTAGAGACTTGTAGTCCCCTGGGATCCACTGCAATGAGTCAACACTAGAATAATCTGAGTGCTGGCAGTAAAGATCGTGGTGCTTAGGACTTCTGAACATTTCAAAGCACTTTTCCAATGTCATCTTGTTCTTCGGTTTCACTGTGTTCACTGCCTCTGTTACGAATGAGAAAACTAAGGCAGTGGAAAGTTACATAACTCCACAGACCACAGGTCTTGTTAATAACAAGGGATTAGAAACCAGCTCTGATGGTTCCCATTATACTTAGCAACACCAACAGGAAGTGTAATTTTGTGTGGTTTGTCACCCAGAGATTGTGTCGTTGCAGAAATTTAGTAAAGCACCCATATTAAATGCTCCAGGAATAAGGCAAAGCTTACATACACATGATTTGGGGGGGCTGTGCTTTGGAGGGAATGTGGGCATAGAGCCTTAGCGTCAAGAGTTTTTAATTGGGATTTCATTACATAGGCAGGATTGATGAACTCAACGGTCCTGTGATTGAACTCAATCTCCTGGAGGACTTTCAACCCTCTAATGAACTGCTCAATCTTTCTGGTGACCAGACTGCATCCTGACCCTATCTGGGGCCCATCTCCAGTCAGATCACGAGCATAGCAAGGATATTCCTATGACTCAGAAGATCCTAGAGTTTTTGAAGCTGTGTCAGGAACCAGGGACAAAGACCAGACACATTCTTCGTTAGAGCACACTGAATTTCCTTGACCAACTGATGATCGCTCCTCCACAAACTTCCCTCTCCAAGGTCAACACTCCAAGTACCCTGAAGAAAATTAATTACTGATTATGTCAAAGGAGTAATTGACCGTGAAAAGCCTTTTTATTTTTTAAATTTTTTTAATGTTTATTTTTGAGACAGAGAGAGAGACAGTGTGAGTGAGGGAGTGGCAGAGAGGGAGGGAGACTCAGATTCTGAAGCAGGCTCCAGGCTCTGAGCTGTCAGCACAGAGCCCGATGCGGGCCTCGAACTCATAAACCATGAGATGGTGACCTGAGTTGAAGTCAGACACTTAACTGAGCCACCAAGGGGCCCCCCACTGATAAGCCTTTTTAAAATATCTCTTGGCGTTGGTCACTTATACAGTCTGTACTGACTTCACAGGGCCAGTGTCATTTCAGAGACCCATCTGAGTCCTTGAGAAGAGCTCTCGGTAAGCATTCTCTCTCCTCAGGCTGGAGAGGTGGTCTTCTTGGGCACAGCTTTCCATGGGCAGTCCTGCCAGGTAGTCCCAAAGCACAAATATACCATGGTAGATGGGTTTCATTTCCTTCATCACTCTCATGTGTGTTTTCCGAATTTTCAATAATGGACATAGATGATTTTATAAATAGGAAATAACCCAATTAAAAAAAAGAGTAGCAGCCCATTTAGGGAATAGCCATCCAAGCTATAATACTTTGCAGCAATTATGAATGGAAAGAAATCCAAAATATAGTTTTAGGTAAAAACATCAAACCTGTATAATTACAACTATTAACTGTATAATCATCAGTATTAACTTTAAAATATACATGTATAGGGGCGCCTGGGTGACTCAGTCAGTTGGGTGTCTGACTTTGGCTCAGTTCATGATCTCGCGGTTTGTAGGTTCAAGCCCCACATCAGGCTCTGTGCTGACAGCTCAGAGCCTGGAGCCTGCTTCACATTCTGTGTCTCCCTGTCTCTCTGCCCCTGCCCTGCTCACATTCTGTGTGTGTGCCTCTCTCAAAAATAAATACAAAAAAAATTAAGCATACATGAATCTTTACACACACATATATAAATCTACATCAGTATCTATAGTTATCAATCAATATATACACACAGATGAAATCTATCCTTACATACATACCCACAAATATATTTCTCACCTTTACATATGTATACATATGGATATTAAAAAATACATATATTAAGGTTAGTAATGGTACTCTTGGTAGGTGATGTTGAGAGATGGGGCGCAGAGAAGGACTTGGGCTTTTCATAGTATACCTTCCTATAGGTTTAATTTTTAAAATATATGCAAATATGACTTTTCAGAAAGTTTTCCATTGATCAATGGTGGATGGTAGGCAGAATTATGAAGAAGACAAAATTGAACTTGCTTAGTTTGAGGACCTTAAAGGGGCTTAAAGTATAATCATATTTTACAGTAAAAAGTAGGAGAGAAAGAAAAAGGAAGCAAAGGAAGAGCAGGGAGAAGGGAGAGGAAGGGAGGGAGGGATTGGGGAAGGGGAGGCGGGCTTTCCTTGAGTGAGTGTGTAAAGCGCAGGTTGTATAACTGACATTGACCCTTTGTAGAGACACAGCAAAGCCAATCTGCCTCCCTTGACATAATGCAGGTCTCAGTAAGACTTTTTTTTTTTTTTTTGCAAAAAGTATTCTTGTAGTCAGGGGATTAGCACCACGAATTGTGTAGTCAGGGAGACCAAGAAGTTATTAATCATTTTATAACACTTTTTCCTCCTTTTCTTTCTTCTAAAATCTTTAAGTCCATTAGCATAGTAACATGGATTTAATCATAACACAATAGACAAATCTGGGAAAGAAAGGTGGTTTAATATTGCCTTCCGGGCAGAGAATTTTGTTTTATTACAAGCTAGTGATTTAAGGTTGGTTTTAAAGTTAGAAGATTATCGTTATAGAGCGTTAGAACAAATAAATGTTGCCATTTAGAAGACTGACCCCTGTACCTCTTATCAATAAAGAGAAAACCTCTAAAGATCCCCCAAAGCAATTCTCCCCCTCCAAGAAAATTGGAAGACAATTTCATTTAATAGTAACAATCCAGAGAAGATATCAGACTATTTCTTTAAAATCTATATCAGATGAAATTTTTAACCATGTTTTTAATCTGAGTTTGACATTTTTGGTGGCAGAAAGATTCACATTTGTTAAAACTGTCTAAAATATCTATTTTTTTTCCAAAGAGCTGAACAAAAGACACTTGAAAGAAGACAAAATGAATATATACAAAGAAAATATTTATAAGCCTCATTCATCCACAAATCTAAGGTAATGTGGTAGGCAAGTTACATATCAAGGGAATAACACAGTTTGTTCGATTTTTTAACCTACTCAATAAGGTGATGGACAGAATAAAGGCAGTAAGTGATGAACTGCTAAAGCAAAGCTATCAGCTGGAGACCCAAGGATCCTGAGCCCCCATGAAGAATAAGAGAGTATACTTTGGGCTCTGATACAAAGTTCCTAGTTGACTCTTGTTCCACGCCTTCCCCGTGGGCTATTTCATCCCTAAGAAAAGTTCCTTCTTGTTCCTACTGGGCCCCGAGTAAGGTAGTCACTGCTGAGGCTGCAGAGATGAAAATACCGTGCAATCTTCAAGGAGCTCAAGGGTGAGGTGAGGAAGACAGTTAACTAAACAATTTCAATATGGAGTTGCTCTGGTCAGTGTTCAGCAGTAGAGGAGAGAATCCATTATTGCTCCCCGATGTGGGAAGGGATTTATTTTGGGGCATTTGCAGTTGACAAATCACTGGCAGAGGAGTAGACTCTTGTGGAGCTTCTATGAAGAATGTCCCCTAACATAACAGGAAGCTGTGGAACCAGGGAGCTGTTGGAAGAATTGAGAACTCCCAAAACACACTCCGCCTGCACCAACAACATGCATGTTCCGCGTCCCCCACAACAGATGTCCCCAAGTCAGGACTCACTGCTCTCCATGATGGCTTTGTGGAACATTTGAAGTCTGAAACAGGACATAATGAGAGACAGAAAGCATGCCCTATTAAGTCTTGGGGAAATGGTAGACATTCAGGCATATGTGTCTCAATTTTCTTCTTTTAAAAAAAAATTTTTTTTTGTAATGTTTATTTATTTTTGAGAGAAAGGGAGAGACAGAGCGTGAGCAGGGGAGGGTCAGAGAGAGAGGGAGACACAGAATCTGAAACAGGCTCCAGGCTCTGCGCTGTCCGCACAGAGCCCCACGAGGGCTCGAACTCACAAACCTCATGACCTGAGCCAAAGTCAGATGCTCAGCCGCCTGAGCCACCCAGGTGCCCCTCGATTTTCTCCTTTCCAGGCTTTGGTCAGCAGTGTGTGTGTGTGTGTGTGTGTGTGTGTGTGTGTGTGTGTGTGTGTGGTGAGGGTGGGAGTTGTTTGTTTGTTTTTTTTTAGTTTATTTATTTTTGAGAGCGAGTGAGAGAGCCCGCGCATGCTTGAGCGTGTACAAGTCGGGGAGGGGCAGAGAGAGAATCCCAGAGAGAGAATCCACAGTTGGCATGGACCCAGATGCAGGATTCGAACTCACGAACCGTGAGAGTGTGACCTGAGCCAAAGTCAGATGCTTAAGCGACTGAGCCATCCAGGCGCCCCAGGGTGAGAGTTTTAGATAGGTGAGCCTTACACCAAAATCAAGGGTGGACGTATTGGTGCCCTTGGCCCCATTCCAATTCCATTAAGCTGCCACGTCTTGCAATACCTCCTCATCTAGTGGGACTGGCCACGTCACCTCGAAAGACATATCTGCTACAGCCATCCTCAGTGTGGATGCTCAGATGGGGCCCAGATGTCTGTGACCATGATGTGCCTGCTGAGGCAGGGCCAAGTGCCCCATGGCAGACACTGGCAAAGGCCAGATGGACGATGTGACGGAGACTTGAGGACCCGCACCACCAGGAACCAGGGTGAGGACAAACCAGCCGCTATTAGCCCTGCGGGATTCTGAACAAGCAGAGAAAGAGGAGCTAAGATTCCTTCACCACATTCCTTCCACAGGCCAGCCACTGTTTCAGGAAGGGAGGCAGGAAATAGAAGAGGCTACCAGAGAGACAACTTTTTTAATTCAAAGAAATCAGGCACCAGGCACCCGGGTGACTTGGTCGGTGAAGCATTCGACTCCCACTCAGATCATCATCTCACTGTTCATGAGTTTGAGCCCCGTGTTGGGCTCTGTGCTGACAGCTCGCAGCCTGGAGCCTGCTTTGGATTCTGTGTCTCCCTCTCTCTCTGCCCCTCCCCGCTCAAGCTCTATCTCTCCCTCTCTCTCAAAAATAAACATTAAAAACAAACAAACAAAAAAAGGAAATCAGGCACGAAGGCACGAATGGGACTATATGAATTATCAGATCAATCTACATTTTAAAATGAATAAAGTTAAGGGCTTGGTAGGAAGACCAAACCTTTTTCAATATATATTTTTTAATTTATTTATTTTGAGAGAGAGTGAGAGGGGCAGAGAGAGAGAGAGAGAGAGAGAGAGAGAGAGAGAGAAGCCCAGGCAGGCTCCACACTGTCAGCACAGAGCCCAATGTGGGGCTTGAACTCGAGAAATGCGAGATCATGATCCACCTTGAAATCAAGAGTCGGGCGCTTAAACAACTGAGCCACTCAGGAGCCCCTAGACAGACCAAATTTTTATAGAGACTTTGCATATCTAAATTTCAGCCTTGGTGAAATTTATGAAATTTCTTGGTGAAATTTATGAAAAGTATGACCTCACTACAAATGTCAGAATATCTCTTATCCCAGTGCCTGGTGCAGAGTGAATACTCAAGAAGGCATTTTAGGGTGTCTCTCACTTGTATTCACCATCAAACACAGTTCATTTTGGAAGTGAGTGAGTCCTTATTCCCTGGGTTCAATTGCAGAGAATAAGATTTTTTTTTTTTTTTTTTTTTTTTTGATACTTAGTGAATGCATTAGTCAAGGTGCTGGGAGAAGTCAATGCCAAGATGAGATTAAACATTAAGGACTTTATTAGGGCCACACCCGTGAGAGGAAATAGGGAAGGAGCCCTGAAGTCTAGGAAGGCTGTTTGACCACAATGCAAACCCAACGGAGTCAAGCAGAGAGGAAGGGAATGTCCGTTGGCAGTGACCAGGGCCATCTCAGGAAGATGCAAGGGGCCATCAGGGGTCCCCAAGCCAAATCAGATGTCAGAGACGTCATGGCTCTAGGGAATGGTCCTGCTCTATTGTTCTGGTTGCTCTAGTTATTGGCTGAATCCAAAACTTCAGGGCAAATGCGGTTGTAGATTTCAGGGCATAGCCGCTGAAGCCTTTGATTGACTAAACTCCCAGTGGTTAGAGATCCAAGAGACGCGTTCTCATGACCCATCGTATACATAATCCCTCCGCCTCAACGGGGAACGCCAACAATTGCCATAGCCTGGCTTTGGCAGGTATGTCTATCTTATACGTTGTTCTGAAGGTTAGTAAAGGAGGCACATTTCTTAGGAACGTTGGTACCGGTTAAACACACACTCCAATCTTGCTGCTTTTATTGCTCTGAAGTGCACCTCTTAGAGTGCCTCAAATTTACCTTCTTTGGAGTAGTCTGACATTCCGATGAAAGTCTTTTTTAAGTCCAAGGCTGACTTCTTCAGTTCATTTAATAAGCATCTTACATCGTTTCTTACCCATGATTGAGTACTATTCATGCTTCTCACATAAGCATGAAAAGTAAGCAATTTATCTCATAAGTATTTTTTTCCATGAGGAGAGAGGGTATAGGAGAAGGAGGAATTAGTCTTTGAAATGAATCACCAGGACACCTCAATTTCCTCATCTCTGAAATGGGGGAAATAACATCTGCCTTATCATATTATAGGAAGGATTAGTTTTTGTATTACTCAGAAGGAGATACCAGAAACCACTCCAGGTACTTTAATCAAAAGGGGATTAATACAGGGAACAAGGGTCTACAGAATTGCTGGAAGGACCCTCAGGACAAGTAACCGCTAACCCTGCGTTAGTGGGGTAATCCTAACTGGTAGCTTCTGGATCATACCACCTTGGCTGCAACCTTGGGACAGATCAGAAAGCCCGTGCAGGGGCTGTTGGCTTCCAGTGACACAGGATTTGCATGGTCACAGTTGTATGACTGTGTTCTATCTGCTGAACTGTGCTCCAAATCTATGTCTCCTACAGGAAGTTCTTTTTTTTTTTTTTTTAAGTTTATTTAGTTTGAGCAAGAGAGAGAAAGAGCGAGGAAGGGGCAGAGAGAGAATCCCAAGCAGGCTCTGTGCTGTCATCTCGAACCCCGATGCGGGGCTCAAACTTACAAACCATGAGATCATGACCTGAGCTGAAATCGAGAATCTGATGCTTAACCAACTGAGCCACCCAGGCACTCCTCGTACGAGAAGTTATTAATGTTCATAAGGAAAGTACAATTTTTTTGAGGCTTCATGTGTTTGCTTTTTCAAATCATACATTCTAGGAAATTTCTAGATACATAATGAACTTTGAGACCCCAATGTTATAATAACAAGACACATCCACTTTGGAGTTTATGACTTCAGTGAATTATGTTTGAAGTGTGAATTCTGGAGCATTATAAAACTAGGAAACACAGAACCCCCCCTCCCCCAAACAAATGACACTTGGGTTTTTTTTAAATCTAACTTTACTATTAAAACTAAAATTAAATTGAATTTTGAAATGTAAAAATTTGAGAATTGTAAAGAAAGCATTAGAATAAGGAAAGTTTCCTTATTTAGCAGCTTGGTTGAAACCATTTTTATACATTTTATTAAAATTGT
The DNA here is from genome assembly GCF_028749965.1 of Puma concolor. Taxonomy (NCBI): domain Eukaryota; kingdom Metazoa; phylum Chordata; class Mammalia; order Carnivora; family Felidae; genus Puma; species Puma concolor. The sequence continues at coordinate 14,863,737 of NC_141677.1, forward strand.
ATTACATTTCCCTATCAAATATTTTTTCTGTATTTATGTAATCCGTTTCAGGGAAGAATTTTCCATTAGAACCAGGTTTGAGCAATTGGTACAGCAAACCTCTGTTTCCAAAAATAGTATTGTTACATTGACACATCATTATTGGAAGACTTCCAATAATTTGCTTCCGAGCGGCAGAAAATAATTTCTTTAGGACTGAGAGAAATAGTCACCTCTATGTTGTATTTAATGTGAAAATCCCTGAAAGGATTTTCCCCCTCCTTTGGAGAGTGGGGAAATAATTTTCAGGAACTCAGTGCTCAGAAGGGAGACCGGATTTGTTATGCACGCAAAGCCTTCCACAATAGACGCACCGAAAGGTTTCCTGGGTGTCCGGGAAATAAAAGATCTTTGAACATCTTTTTTTTTTTTTTTTGACTATGTGGGCATCTGCCTGGCTCCTCGTGGGCCTGAGCACAGCCACAGACTCTGTACCCCTTGGATCCTTCTGCATCCAGGTGTGAGAGCCCCAAGCAGAGTGACAGGCCTGCCCTTGATATGGGTACATGAGGCGTCAGTGGGCCTGGTGGGAATGGGCAGCGGAATGGAGGGGGGTTCTGGGAGGAAATCAGTGCAGATGAAGCCAGGGAGACTGAGCCCTCAAAGCCTCATGTGCCAGAGTCGGGGAGGGGGATGCGGGAGGGGAGGGGTGGTATAGATTTCATCAGACAGGCATTGCCTGGAGCCCCCAGGGGTTTTCTAAGCTGAAGAGTGACATTTTGGGGCGCCTGGGTGGCTCAGTTGGTTAAGCCTCCGGACTCTTGGTTTGGGCTCGGGTCATGACCTCACGGTTCGTGAGTTCAGGTCCAGCCTTGGGGGGCTCTGTGCTGGCAGTGCGGAGCCTGCTTGGGATTCTCTCTCCCTCTCTCTCTGCCCCTCCCCCATTCATGCTAGCTCTGTCTCAAATAAACTTAAAAAAAAAAGAAGATACTTAAGCTGAAGAGTGACATCTTAAAATGTGCATTTGGAAAGGCCAGCTGGTGTCCGCTGAGAGGGCTGGGAGTGACAGGCTGCGTACAGAGAGAAATCCGGTTAAGGACGCACTGTCGCGTCTAGGGTGCAGGCGTCAGAGTGAGAAATGGGGAGGTGGAGAAATGACTCATTCAGATATGATTTAATCTAAGCCGGAAGCGTACGGACGTATGAATGTGCAGCCAAGTCCTACAACGGCCAGAACCCATTCCCGTGGGCGTGTCTCCGGGAGCCCCTTGTCCCCTGCGAGCAGGGCCATAGGGGCGCTTTACAAGGATCCGTCCACCGGCCCCTGGGCTTCTGGGAGCGCCGTGACAATGGAGTCTGGAACATAAGGGTTTTTATATTCCGTGTACCTGGAAGGTCTACCCGGGGTGGGGGTGGGGGTGGGAGGTGCTGCAGCAATATTGGCTCCTTCTATGGGAAGGCAGCCGCTGCAATCAATGGGAGAGTCAGTTTGGGACGCAGGCAGCTGGAGCCACGGTCAAAGTGAAGGGTCACGTGGTAGCTGCATCCAGCACCGCAGAATTCTTTGTTTCCATCAGCAGCGTTGGGATTCAGCTGCAGGGAGCGGGGTCCTTCATTCAATTTTATGAAAGGGCGCAGCCTTGGAGGGCGCCTGGCTGGCTCAGTCTGTTAAGCGTCAGACTTCAGCTCAGGTCGTGATCTCAAGGTTCCTTAAAAAAAAAAAAAAAAAAAAAAAAGTTTTGTTTTTTTTTTTTTAAATAAGATTTAAAAAAAAAAGAGCGCAGCCTCTATAGTCGACAGTAGCTGTCACATCACTGCTAACCCTTTTGGTGAAATTTTTGGTCAAGGTGGCCGCCTTAGTTTTCCATTCTGGGGCTCAGTTGGGTTTCACAGCAGGCTTAAATGTCGGAATAAAAACAGGAGAGTCGGGGACGGGATCAGACTAGCTCACGGGGTGAGAGAAAATGCCATCGTCTAAAAAAATAATCACAGACCTGAGCTGTTTGCTCTGCTTAGATGCAGCAGGGCCGGGCTGTGGTTGTTAGGAAAACCTCAGAGAGCGGAGTTTCCCCCTGAAGCAGGGGACCCAAGGGCTGAGAGCACTTCTCAGTTCCAGGGGCCTCTGGGCCGGGGTACAAAATGGTCGGCGAGTAAACCTCAGAGTGTAACACGCAGACTCTCTGCCTTCCCAGGTGGTTCACCAGGCTTGTCTTTACGCATCACAAGATTCCCAGGGTATTTTTGTTTCAGACGTGGCCTATGTTACGATGTCGAGAGTGACTTGGGGGGGAAAAGAGGCCCCCAAGAGGCCCCCGTCCAGGGATGTAGTGAAACCAGTCCGCCAGCAGCCTGGGAGGCATGTGGCTCCGTGCCTCGAGCAACCACTGCAGCCTGGGAGCCCTGGAATGTTCCAAGCTGCCCACAGTGCCAACTGTAAACGGGTCAATGGAGAAGGCTGACGGCCGGCTTCATACTAACCTGTCACAGCATGGAGGAATGATGGGAACGTAATCTTGTCTCTACGGAGCACACACTCTCAGGAATTTGGAAACTGATTTTTCTTTTGAGAAAGACTTTTTAATGCAGCTTTTTGCGCATAAGAGGCACAGCAACAGTGGTAACTTGCTGGTTTATAAAGAGGCCTAATTTCCACTTGTCTCGGTTTTTCCCTATCGCAGTAGAGACAACAAGGAATATTCCTCTCCTTTCTGGTCTTTTGCCTTCGGCCCCAGTCCACTCATTAAATGCTGGTCCCACGTTCCAGTTTCCAGATATGATTTCCTGCAGTCTCAGGAATTCTGGATGTGTTTGGCTGGGGTCAGGAGGTGAGGGGGGCGGGGTGGGCCAACTGGTAACTGAATCCCTATCGTCAAGCACCCATGTGGTTCTCTATCAGTCAGTCTCCAAGAAACAGAACTTTCTTAATCTGTATACTTCCATCTGATTTTTTTTTTAATTAAAAAATTTTTTTAACATGTTCATTTTTGAGAGACAGAGACAGAATGAGAGAGGCGCGCACACACACACACACACAGAGAGAGAGAGAGAGAGAGAGAGAGAGAGAGAGAGAGAGAGAATCCAAAGCAGGCTCCGGGCTTTTGGCTGTCAGCTCAGAGCCCGATGCAGGGCTCAAATTCACGGACTGCAAGATCATGACCTGAGCTGAAGTCGGGCGCTTAACTAACCGAGCCACCCAGGCACCCCTCATCTGATTTATAAAACCAGCCAGCCTCAAGCTAACAGACCACAATGTTAGAGGAGACTTATTCTCATCCATCACCACCAAAGCCTCAGAACTGAGACTCCCTTACCCTTCATACCAACAGTGGATTAAAGGACAGAGTTATTTCAAATAGCTTTTTGGTTTTTGGGGTGTTTTTTGGGTTTGTTGTTTTTGCCAGATGCCTTTCCCTACAGGAATTCTATTCATGGTACTGTCCACTACTCCGAAAGTCCTGCTGAGTTTTAGATGGTGGAGATTTTATTTATTTTTTATTTTTCTAATTTATTTTTGCTTTAATATGAAATTTAATGTCAAATTGGTTTCCATACAACACCCAGTGCTCATCCCAACAGGTGCCCTCCTCAATACCCATCACCCACCCTCCCCTCCCTCCCACCCCCATCAATCCTCAGATTGTTCTCAGTTTTTAAGAGTCTCTTATGGTTTGGCTCCCTCCCTAACTTTTTTTTTTCTCCTTCCTCTCCCCCATGGTCTTCTGTTAAGTTTCTCAGGATCCACATAAGAGTGAAAACATATGGTATCTATCTTTCTCTGTATGACTTATTTCACTTAGCATAACACTCTCCAGTTCCATCCACGTTGCTACAAAAGGTCATATTTCATTCTTTCTCATTGCCACGTAGTACTCCTTTGTGTATATAAACCGCAATGTCTTTATCCATTCATCAGTTGATGGACATTTAGGCTCTTTCCATAATTTGGCTATTGTTGAAAGCGCTGCTATAAAGATTGGGATATACGTGCCCCTACCCATCAGTGCCCCTGTATCCCTTAGGTAAATTCCTAGCAGTGATGGTGGAGATTTTATTTTTTTATTTTATTTTTTTTTAATTTTTTTTCAACATTTTTTATTTATTTTTGGGACAGAGAGAGACAGAGCATGAACGGGGGAGGGGCAGAGAAAGAGAGGGAGACACAGAATCAGAAACAGGCTCCAGGCTCTGAGCCATCAGCCCAGAGCCCGACGAGGGGCTCGAACTCACGGACCGCGAGATCGTGACCTGGCTGAAGTCGGACGCTTAACCGACTGCGCCACCCAGGCGCCCCATGGTGGAGATTTTAAATAGCAATTACTTGTGGTGGAGGGATGGGAGCAATGGGGAAGGGGAAGGAGTTGCTCATCTTGGATATTGAGGTAGTGGGAATGGGCCACGTAATCTCCTAAAGAAGAGATGTTCTTGCTTTGGGATTCCTTCAAGAAATACTCATTGATCACCCACCAAATCTGGGGATATATCAGAGAACAAGCCAAAACCCCTATTTTAGGGAGGTTACATGCTGTAGGGAAGACAGACAATAAGCAAGGAAGCAATTAGATTTTTTTTTTTAATTGCAGAAACGCAATGGAGGGAAATGAACAGCATGATGGGATGGGAGGGTGTGGAGACCTTCAGGGAAGGTGGTGCCAGAACATCTACCTGAGCAGGTGGTCAGTGGGCCAGAGCTGAGACAAGAAGGCCAGGACTAAGCCAGCCACATGGAGATCTGTGGGGTGAAGAGAACACTGCTGGCTTTGTTTTTGTCTCTGTTTTTTAAACTTATTTTTATTTTTGTATTGATTCCTACTTTTTGTATTTTTTTATTTATTCTTTTATTTTTATATTGCTTCTTTGTTCTTCTTCATTTTATTTTTGTATTTATTTTTCGGATTCAAGACACCACTACTAGACCTCTAAGAAAGAAAAAAGGCAATGTAATCATCATTGCAAATCACCATGGATTGCAAAAACACATTTTGATCCCAGAGATATTAAAATATGTCAATAAGAGGGGCACCTGGGTGGCTCTGTCGGTTAAGCATCCGACTTTGGCTCAGGTCACGATCTCACGGCTGGTGGGTTTGAGCCCCGCCTCGGGCTCTGTGCTGATGACTCAGAGCCTGGAGCCTGCTTCAGATTCTGTGTCTCCCCCTCTCTCTGGCCCTGCCATGCTCATGCTCTGTCTCTATCTCTTAATAATAAATAAATGTTAAAAAAATTTAAAAATAAAATAAAATATGTTAAAAAAGTATGCCTTCACATCAATGTAACACACCAATGCAAAAGCTTGTAAGTGAAAAAAAGGCTTGGCTTGCTTGAGCAACTGAAAATAATCTGATACGTTTGTAGCTAGTGAATTGAAGGAGCAAAAGGTCTGAGGTTTCAGGAGGTAAATGGATAAATCTTGGGTTTGGGGCTTAAGCATAAAGGTGTGATGATGATGCCCTCTGCCGAGGAGAGACTTTGAACTTGCCAAGACGCCAACTTTAGATGGATCTTACATATTGTAAGTGGTGATTAAGATGAGGCGAGGTAAAAGGAGATTTAATACTCACTTAAAACTCAAGGCTTATAAAAAGGCTTTTGTTCCTTGTCTATCTGGAAACCAGGGATCCTTGAAATTGTTAGCTGAAGAAACTGAATAAGATTCACATTGCTTTTTTATGCAGATTTTTATGTCATCTGCCTACCATGTCCCCATGATCAGTAAACTGGTAAAGAGCCAGAAAACGCTTCTCCATTACTTTCCTTCTGATAGCAGGTGGATGGAATTGGCGCGTCATCTAGAAAGCCGAGTTCCTGCAGGATTTACAGTCCAGTTTCGCAAACTATTTAAGGCGATAAATTTTCCATGGAGGCCATCAGCCAGCACGATAATTGGGCCTATATGGCTGTTTATAGCAAAATGTCACCACGTCTATTATGTCATTTTAATGCTGTGACCTTCCCAAAAGGCAGTTGGGGACTGGAAGTATTGCCTACAGTAATATAGACCAGAAAACTGATGTCTGGCTCCTGATGACATGTGCAGGTGCTGGAAAAACTTGAAACTGAACCCAGGCTCTGAAATCGCAGCCCTGATTCTTTGGCTCAAATGCTGAAGCCCTTGGGTCTTGAATTCCCTAATGTCATCATCCCACCCCAGGCGCTTTTTGTGTTTCTATAGTGAAATCAAGGGTAAGTCCATCCCCGTGTTGTACTTTCGCAAATAGATTTTTTTCTCATCTCTTTTGCTCCCACAACCACAAGCGACGAAATGCATCCATGCTCAAGGTGGTTGACGCCCCAAGGTAATGAAGGTTGCTACTGTGTTTGAGAAATGGATCAGCCTTGCTCCTTGAACACTGTTTGAATGAAGGTTAACTGATCCTGCTCCCTGCTTCCAAATACTCAGACCCAGAATATATTGTGTTCCCCCCAAGTGTTTCGGTGTTTACTTTCTAGGAAAGGCTAAGAGGAGGTGCTTTTTTCAACAGTGAATGAACATTCAGCCAATAGTTTTAAAGCTTGGATAACTATCAGACTTCCTTTGGAGGGTTTTAAAACAATATCGGTTTGCTGCCTTTTTACTATATTGAAGTCTCCATATTTACGATATTAGATTTTCCAGGAGTTGGAAGAAGGGGGAGACATTTGATTTTTTCTAAGCTCCCTTGTCATTCTGGTGATTATGCATTTGAGAAGTGCAGCCTTGAAGAGTCCTCCAAAAATGATGATAGCTCTTCTCTAGAATAAGCCCCTTGGCCCTCCTCCATCTCTTGTCCCCTCAGAGAATTCTAGAGAGCACATCATCTCATGCTTATAAATGATAACCTCTTCCCCTTTGCTGGCTGTTCCTTAAGCACTCGACAAGTTCCAGTCTTTCGTCTTTAAAAAGGAACACACAAACAAAACATCTTTCCTCAACCCCATGCTTTTCTCCAGCTAAGCTCTTGTTTCAACCAGATAAGGGTTGCTTTTCTACCCAACGTCTCCACTCCTCTATCTTCTACGTCTGATCGCTGCCCCTCTGAGCTCCTCAACGTTACAGTCACTCTCCCTTGCTGGCAACCAGATGCACGCTTTTCCGTTCGTATCTTCCCTGGCTTCTTGGCATCCCTGACTGTCAGCCTCTGCTTCCCTTCTGGATTTGCGTGGCTTTCATGGCACCATCCCCGTCCATTTTGGTTTTTTTGGTAGTTGTTGTTCTGGACTCCGCTTCTCAGAGAATGGAAACTTCCCCTTCCGTATGACCCTTAGAATCGTTTCTGGCAGGAAGGTCTTCAGCCTACCTGGATCAGAATCACTGTAGGTGCTAATGAAAAATCTAGAATCCTGGACTTATTAAAGCAGCATCACTGGGGACATGGCCTGAGAAACTGAATTGTCAGCATACGTTTTAGGTCAGAACTTCCCAACCGGCCTGCCGCAAATGAATTAAACAAGATACAGATGCCCCTGACCCCACCCCCCCCAGGTTTCTAGTGTCTAGGAACAAAGGAAGCCACAGGCTCTGGGCTGGTCGTGCTGCATGAACAGTTTCATTCATTATTCCCAGGTCTCTTACCAATAGGATCATTTGCATAGATGCCAAGAGGGGAAAAGCTTTGGGAAGCATTGCCTAGGCAGTTTTTATGAACCATCAAATTTGGGGCCCACTGCCTTAAATGTTAGTGTCCCTTGGGTTGTGCTGTCCAGACCAGCATCTTTCCCTACTGCTCTACAGACTAGTCCAGGATAATTCCATCCACTCCACAGTTCCAACTTCTACAGCTACAGTTTTGTCTGAGATCTGCAACCACATGCCTAACTGCCTTTGGCCCTCAACTGTTAAACGTCCCAAAGGTCCCTCAAAACCAATATGTATCAGCCCCGGGATGAAAAGCAAACCTTCACGTGTCCTAAATCAATTCATCTGGACTCTATTCCACCTTGCCATAGTCTAATAAATTGCTTTAATTTTAACAGTGGGGATGAAACTTATCTCCCCCATGAGATTGTGAAGTTATTTACAGCAGGAACATCATGTCGGCAATTTTAATCTATCTCGGTACTGTCATATTACTTTTCACGTAAAAGATACTCAATAAACAACAACTTCCACCTGAATCATTCCTGAGGTAGCATAAGGAATCAGACAGGAGTTGGTTTGAGCTAATGTCTCCCACTTAGGAGCTATGTGACTTTAAACAAATTATTCTATGGTTCTGATACTTGAGTTTTTTAACCTGATTGAGACAAGACCATTCATTTCACAGAGTTGGTGAAGAAGCGCTTACAAAGAACCTAAAATAGATGCCAGGCACAGGATAGGTGCCCGATAATTATTAGTGTCCTAACATTTACCTTATGAGGCAGGCATTGACCACCTCCCACAGAAAAGAGAATGAAGACTCAGTCAAAAGAACATTCTTAATGCCATTTGGGAATAAGATAACATATGCAAATGATCTAAATGGGGCCTGGCACATGGGAAGCGTCTTCCTAATGTAAGCTCAAAACATATTTGTTGATAAAATAAATGTTTGTTAGTCCACTATCCTCATTTCCACGTTTTTATGCATGAACACAACATTAAGACGTTTCTGCTCCCCATATATCTTGCCTGTCTTGGGCAAATATTCAGGTCACTCTTGCCAGACATGAGAAATAAGGCAGGATTAGACATGGCTCCTGTTCAATGGCCTGACAAAATCACTCGATAGCAAGATATAAAAATCCATCCAGGAGAAAAAGAAAAAAATATAGTGTGAGATGTAGCCAAACCACATAGGGGAAGGGACGAAGAGAAAACATGGAGATTGAACAGCATTACTCGAGGGAGCAGTTTTGAAACAGCAACAGAAGAATCTGGAGATGAATGTCACGTCGGTACCCAGCAGGTGGTGGGGTGGAAAGGAGGAGGGAGGAAGAGAAAGTTGGAAACAGCAGGAACAGGGCTATAACTGGCATCAGTAGAGACACAAAGGTGAAAGCTGGCATTGGAACAGCATTGGGGTGTTAGAACACCAAGCTGAGTGCAGGCGGGAGAAATGGACGCTGAGCTGGTGCTAACGACGATGGCGAATAAAAGAGGAAGCGAGTAGAACCCGAAGTGGCAGTAAAATTGAAGTTAGGCAGATGAACATGTAGTATAAGACCCGCTCATTCTCACACGCACCGGTTCCCACACGTCCTTTACTGCGCGGTAGGCGCTGTGCTAAGCTTGGCATCTGGGACTTTGTTGACAAGACATGTAGCTGAAGGGTTTACGTGGCATGTTCTTTCCCCCTCAACAGCATGTTTGTATTTCCCCTAAATTCCTGGGAGGAGTAAACAAAAGAAGATAGAGTATGTTTCTTTGGGGATGCCAGCCCCTGTAAGGAACCCCAGGACCCCTGAGAGGATGGTTCTGTATCAATAATAGGACTCTCTGTAAGTCCTGATCTGTCATGTGGACGAATCATATTCAAGTATATTAATGCTCCAAAGAAAAGAGAAAGTAGAAGAAGGTCTTCATTAGGAGGCTTTCGGTCAGTGCGTGATAAATGAGAACATGTAACTTGGTAGAAAATTTCATTACGAAGCCTCAACTTTGAAAGGGAATATAAAAATGCAGCATCACTCTTGGAAAGTGAGACCTGCTTTGCAAGAGAACGTGTCTTTTACTTTTGTTATTTTTGAGACAGAGAGAGAGCACAAGCAGGGAAAGAGCAGAGAGAGGGGGGAGAGAGGATCCGAAGCGGGTCTGTGCTGACAGCATAGAGCCTGATGCAGGGCTTGAACTCATGGTTTATGAGATCTTGTTGACCTGAGCTGAAGGCAGACGCTTAACCAACTGAGCCACCCAAGCACCCCAAGAGAACCTGTCTTTTAAGTGTTTATATCTATGTATATCTATGCATCGAGACAGGAAACATGAGGTCTCCAGGTCACAGATCAGACTTGGTCATAGAGCATCTGAGCAGTACTGGTTCTCGTACCCCAACTTCTCATGGGGTGACGTAACAAAGGCCTGATGTGCCTACATGAGCAGGACTGTACCACAAGAGAGGAACCCTGACACTAAAAACTCTGAGTTTATGTAGGTGACTGGCACATTTATCCTTCCTTTCCTCTTTGGGCAGGATGGGTGAGGGGAGGTAGGCAGGGAGAGATGAGAGAGAGAGAGACTTTTGCTCTGGAATGTACACAAATACTCTCTGGGAAAGGAGAGGATGTTCCTACCTTTTTTTTAAAAAAAGGAGTTTCTATTTATTTATTTAGCGAGACAGACTGTGAGCAGGGGAGGGGAAGAGAGAGAGGGAGAGAAGGAAAATCCCAGGCAGGCTCCACGCTGTCAGCGCAGAACCCGATGCAGGGCTCGAACTCCCGAACCATGAGATCATGACCTGAGCTGAAATGAAGAGTTGGACACTTAACCAACTGAGCCAAAAGCCATTCCTACCTTTTTATTACCCACCTGAAAGTAAGCAAATGGCTCCACAGGAGACAAAACTTGACATTCTCCAGAGCAATTCACAATCTCTAACTTCTGAGGTACGTTTGCCGTTCAGTCATCCTCTCACCAAGTGGCTGGTGATTTTTGCTCCAAAGACTCTGACTGTGGATAAATACGAAAATGTTCACAGAGAGTTATTTCTCAACACTGAAGAACCGATATGTCTTAACACTTGAATAAATTATACTGATCCTCTGGGATCACACCTCTTTTCCAAATATTTCCATTTCTAACATGTCTGTGCAACTCTGCCTTCGTCGAAGTAGATGATGCTTCTCTCTCTCCACACCATGGTTCTCTCCCTGCTCTTCCTAGAGCCCCAGTGTTTCTGCAGTGGTCCCGTGGGAAACTCTAGAAAAGCTGGGATGTACAGCAAAGGAAGGGCCTCTTTCTCTGAATCCCACACCATTTCAATATCCAAACGTCTGTAGCTACATTCTTACCTGTTCTACTCATATATGGTGCTTCCACATTTTAAAAAACTGGTTTTATATGAAGAAAGGGACTCCCCTCAGCAGAGTCTTTTACAGAGCCAAATTTTAATTTTTTTTTATTTTTTTTAATGTTTATTTATTTTTGAGACAGAGAGAGACAGCATGAACAGGGGAGGGTCAGGGAGAGAGGGAGACACAGAATCTGAAACAGGCTCCAGGCTCTGAGCCATCAGCACAGAGCCTGACGCGGGGCTTGAACTCACGAACCGTGAGATCATGACCTGAGCCGAAGTCGGACGCTCAACCGACTGAGCCACCCAGGCGCCCCAGCCAAATTTTAATTTTTATGAAGTCCAGTGTGTCATTTTTTTCCTTTTATGGAGCATGCTTCAGATGTCAAGTTTGAAAACATTTTGCCCGCTGCTAGATTCTGAGTATTTTCTTCTTTTTTCTAAGTGTCTCATGACTTTATGTTTTATCCTTAAGTCCATGGTCCGTTTTGAGTTAATCTTTGTACAGCCGTATACTTACGAAATGTACCTCAAGATAGTTTTGAAAAACAACTTTTTTTTTTGCCTGTGGTTGTCAACTGCCCCATTTGTATTTGTTGAAAAAGCTATACTTCCCCTACTAAGTCGTTTCTATACCTTTGTCGAAAGTTAGTTTGTCATATTAGTGCGGGCTTATTTCTGGGTTCTCTGTTTCATCGATTGATGTGTCCGTCCTTCTCCTAGTACTGCCCAATTTGTCTGGCTATGTAATAAATCTTAAACAATCAGGTAGATTGATTTTTCCCACTTCATTATGTTTCAAATTGGTTTAGCTATTCAAGTTCCTTTTCATTTCCATATACATTTTAGAATAATTTTGTCTATATCTACAAAATAATATGCCGGACTTTGAAAAAATTTAGATCAAACTTGGGTATCGGTTTGAGGAAAGTTGACTTCTCTACTATGTGCATCTTCCAATCCATGAACATGTTAGGTCTCTTCATTTAGTTATATCATGTTTAATATCTTTCATCAGCTTTTGTAGTTTTCAAAATTTAAGTTCTGTACATATTTCGTTAGATTTATATCTAAATATTCCATTTTATTTTGAGTCGATTGTAAATGGGATGGTATTTTAAATTTTGTTGTCTATGTGTTCATTACTAGTATATAGAAATACAATTGATTTTTTAAATGTTTATTTTTGAGAGAGGGAGAGTGTGTGTGTGTGCGTGCATAGTGGGGAGGGGCAGAGAGAGAAAGAGACAGAGGATCCAAAGCAGTCTCCGCACTGACAGCAGAGAGCCTGATGGGGGGCTTGAACTCATGAACTATGACATCATGACCTGAGCCAAACTCAGACACTTAAACGACTGAGCCACCCAGGCACCCCTACTATGGACTTTTTTGTATGTTTATCTTGTATCCTGTGACTTTGTGGCACTCATTAATTCCTTGGATTTTTTTTTATTGTGATAAAATATGCATGACATAAAATTTACCATTTTAACCATATTTAAGTTCAGGGGCATTAAGTACACCCACCATCCCCACTATCCATCAACAGAACTTTCTCATCACACCAAATTGAAACTCGGCAGTGGTTAGATAATAACTCCCCACTCTCCACTTCTCCAGATGTGGGCAACCACTATCTATCTCCATAAATTTGATCATTCCAGACACATCATATAAGTGGAATCATACACCATTTGCCCTTTTGTGTTGTGAGTATTTCACTTAACAAGTCTTCACATTTCATCCATGGTGTAACATGTAGACATACGTACTGCGAAGCAAGTTGTAGCATGTATTAGAATTTCTTTCCTGTTTTCTTTTTTAACCAATATAGACATCTATCTTATTTTAATAGACAAAAACAAGCCCTCCATAATGCCAGAACACATTCTGAGGACATTTTAATTCTGTCTTCAGACTGATCTACCTCCAGTGCTCAGTGTTTTGGAGGTGAACAGCCTGTTGGTTAATTTTTTTTTAATTTAGTTTTCTTACAGAACAGACATTGTATAGACACAGCTAAAACTAAAACCGCCATATTACCGGAATGAAGCATTTCCTTCCTTTTAAAAACCGAATAATATCTGATTGTATATGTACACCTCATTTTGTTTATCGATTCACCCATCAATAGACATTTGGACTGTCTCCACTTTTGGCTATTGGGAAGAATGCTGCTGTGAACGTGGGCGTAAAAGTATCTCTTCGAGACTGACCCTGCTTTCAATTCTTTTGGTGCAAACCCAGAAGTAGAATGTCTGGATCATATTTTAACTTCGTGCATATTTGTTTAGTAACTACCATACCGTGTTTCACGTCAGCTGCACCATTTTGCATTCCCATCTATAATTCACAAGGGCTGCGATTTCTCCCCATCCTCACAAACTCCGTTCTTTCCTGTGAGTTCTTTTTCTTTTTAAATAATTGCCATCCTAACAGGCGTAAAGACGTATCTCACTGTGGTTTCGCTTGCATCTTCCTAATGCTTAGTTATCCTCTTTGCATGTGCTGTGGTCCATTTGTATATCTTCTTGGATACATGTCTAGACAAGCCCTTTACCCATTTAAAAAAAAAATAGGTTGCTTGTTTTTTGTTGCTGAGTTGTAGTTCTTTATATATTCTGGATATTAATCCCTTATCGGATATGTCATATGCAAATATTTTCTCCATTTTCTGTGTTGCCTTTTCAGTCTCTTGATAGTTTCTTTATATATGTATATATATTTTTTTTAGAGAAAGAGAAGGAGTGTGGGCGGGGGTGTTGGTGGCAGAGGGAGGGAGAAAGAGAGAAAATCCCAAGCAGGCATCACACTCAGTGTAGAGCCTGATGTGGGGCTCAATCCCACGCCCCTGAGATCATGACCCGAGCCAAAATCAAGAGTCAGACACTCAACTGACTGAGCCACCCAGGCACCTTTTGACAGTGTCTTTTTTTTTTTAATTTTTTTTTTTTAACATTTATTCATTATTGAGACACAGAGAGAGACAGAGCATGAGCATGGGAGGAGGGGCAGAGAGTGGGAGACACAGAATCTGAAGCAGCCTCCAGGCTCTGAGCAAGCTGCCAGCACAGAGCCCAATGCGGGGTTCGAACTCACAAACTGCAAGATCGTGACCTAAGCCAAAGTCAGACGCTCAACGGACTGAACCACCCAGGTGCCCCTGATAGCGTCTTTTGATGCACAGAAGTCTTTAATTTTGATGAAGTCAAATGTATCTATTTTCTTTTGTTGCCTGTGTCTTGCTGTCATATCCAAGAAATAACTGCCGTGTGCAATGTTGTGAAGCTTTTCCTCTATGTTTTCTTCTAAGAGTTTTATAGTTTTAACTCTTACATGTAGGACTTTGATCCATTTTTAGTTAAGTTTAGTATATGGTATCAAGGTTAGTGTCCAACCTCCTTGTTTTGCTTGTGAGTTCTAGACAGTATTTGTAGATTCTTTAAGATTTTCTACATACACTGTCATCTTCAAACAGGGACAGTTTTTATTTCTTCCTTTTAGATATTTATGCATTTTATTTCCTTTTCTTGACTTGTTGCACTGGACATTATACAGTGTCCAGAATTATGGCGAATAAAAATGGTGATAGCAAACATCTTTGCATTGTTCCCATTCTTAGGAGGGAAGTATTCAGTTTTTCATCATTAAATATACTCTTAGCTATAGATTTTTTATTTGGTTGGTTTTGTTTGTATATGCTGTTTATCAAGCAGAGGAAGCCCTCTTGGCTGAGACTTTCTATTTTTTCATTTGTTTCAAGCAGGTTCATAACCGTGTTTTATGAGGGCTGCTGTAACATTTTCATCAGGTGATTCTAACATCTAAGTCATGTCATTAGCGTCTGTTTTTCATTAAGTTGGAGACCTTCTGGGTTCTTGGTATGAGCGTTTTTCCATTGAAACCTGAACCGCTTTGTATTATGTAATGAGACTCTGTCTTACTTAAACCTTCCGTTTTCATTTGCTTTCTCTGATACGGCTTCGGCAGGGCGTGGTGAGGGGCACTGCCTCATTACTAACGGGAGGAGACAGAAGTCGTTTGGCCTCACGGATACCTGAGAGAAAGGGGGCTCAATGTTACTTCTATACGGGGGTGGGAATTCTGGCTCTCCATGTGATCTCCGCTGACACCATCGCGTGGGTGGTCTATTACCACGGGTGGCGACTAAAGTCCTGACCACCTACTAGGCCTCCTCTGACACCATCCCAGCAGGAGAGGGAGGGGCACCTGTCAGGTGAAAGTCAGGCTCTACTGATACTGTTGGAAAAGAGGGGAGTGGGTGGGACAAGGATGCGTATGACTGCCCAGTAAGCAGTCCCCTGCAAGGTGTTCTCTTACACTACCTGGGTGGACACTATTGGGGTCCCTCACTATAGCCCGCTGAAGATAGAAGTCTAGGCTTCCCAATCTGTCTCTGCCGGCATCCATGGGGTAGGACCACTGTTTTGTTTTTTCTTGCGATGTGTGCTTGTTGTGTCTTCTTGGCTCCACTGTTCAGAGTCTTCTTGTGTTTATTTTATATAGAATGTCCGGGGTGCAATCAGTGAGAGGAATAGGGGGAAATACCTCTAACTCCGTCTTCCTAGGTGAAGAACTCTAAGTTTACTCCTACTTGCGAAGAGACTAGATCATAATTATTCCCAGCACAAAAAAGAAATGATAATTATGTGACGTGATAGAAGTGGTAACTAATGTTGTGATGGCAATAATAGTGTAACATATAAATGCATCCAATCAACACGTTGTACACCTCAAACTTACACAATGTCGTATGTAAAATGGATTTCAATTAAAAACGAAAAGAAGGGAAGGCAAAGCTGGGGGTGAGGAAAATGAAACTTTAATAGACTAAAGCTTCAGACCCACACAGAGCCCGTGGCAAAGCCCCCAAAGAAGTCACGTTGCCTTAAGATTCTGACTCCTTTCACATGACACCACCCTTGTAAACGTGAAAGTGTCAGACCTTCTCAGGAGGTTGTGAAACAGTCTCCCCTTGAAAAAACAAAGTCACGTCAAATGTTTTGAAGCAGCAAGCTGCTAAGTGAGTCTCATCGATGTTTAAGAAATCAAATTCATGGTTAATGCTCTATTTAATCAGAGGCCAGCACTGAGGGGCTGTGGGCAGAAGTCATGAGGGGTCGCTCCAGCATTTCAAAGTACTCCAGCTGCCTTGTAACATCTCCCCTACATTTGCCCTTTAGGCTTACTTGTATCTACAGTAGAAGCACATCTCTTTTGCCCAGATACCGTCTACACATTGTTCCTAAAAGACCTCTCTCTGGATTTTGGTAATTATGATGAGATTTCTCCCCCACTTTCAACTTCCTTTATCTCAAGTCAGACACAACTTCCTTTATCTCAAGTCAGACACCCCAACTCTGCACCTCTGTGCTGAGGAGTGACCAGGCTGTGTTTGGAGTCTCCTCCATCAGCCAACAAAGTGAGTTTACGGCCCGGTCCAGGTCCCCAGCACGATGAGGAGCCGAGGTTACAGGCTCAGCTTATCCAACGCCCTTTGGCAGATGCCCAAGTCATTCCAAGTCTTGCCCTAGAATGGAGACGAAGTGGTTTTAAGAGCTGACAGATAGAAACTTAAGCCTTCCTTTCTGCCACATCTGGAGTTCTTCTCTGAAATAAAGAACAATGACAACTAATGTTCTTTGAACGCCTCACAGAATAGCATCTCCGCATTCTGCGGGGAGAGACAGAGGGCGGCGATGAGGGGAAACACTCCTCTCCCATGGCAGGAGTGGAATTGCATGCAGGCTGCTGTGGTTGTGAAGCAAACACACTCTGTTCCATTGCAGCCACCAATCTTTAGACCTGATAACATATTTTGAGCCTCAAGTTACACCAACAAAACACAACAAATAAACAAAACCAACCAACCTGTTTTTTGCTTTCACCAAAGGAAGGCTTACATTTAAATAAAAAAACTTACAGTAGGAGTATTCATTGATACTTGTAATGCCTTCTCTTGGAAAGAAACTTACTGCAAAGAGAAGTATGAATAGCATGGAGGTCAAGGATTTGCCCAGAAAATTGAATAATGCCTCACTTGAAGAGAAAAAGGTGACAGTATTTCAATTTCCAGGAAGCAGATGAGTTGGAAGACCCGATGATCAGATCTAAAGATCTAAGGTAAATTCCTGTTTCTTCAGCCTTGAGATGGTCATGCCATCATCAGTACTAAAGGAAAGAAGCCCTCAGGCAAAACCTTACTTCTTCTAAATGCGTCAGCCGAGCCAAGGCCACGCAAGTATTTACTTGCGTATTTACAGGATAAAATGATCCTGTGTTTTTTGGAACGTCTTCACCTCTACCACAAAGATAGTGACACTGATTTCTCTCATGGAAATACCGTGGGCGTCAATGATAATACAGTGTATGCGATGTGCTTACCACCCATAAAGAGGCTTAGATCTTAACTTTTCATACAATGTTTTCATACAATGAACATTGCCTTCTATTACAGAACATGATCTGACTCTACTTCCATTTGTGATTTGGGCAATAAAAAACCAAGTGTTTGCCTGCATGTGTTTTCCATCAGCCAGGGGTAAGTCAAATTCTATATGGAAGGAGACCCTTGATGTCAACAAGAAAACGTGACCCTACTTTCTTAGGTCATTAATTATACTTCTCACACTATGAATCTTTATGTTTTTGTTTTGTTTTTGTTTCCTAATTATAACAATTTTATGTGTAAAAAGCTAATACTCATGGCTTGCTTTGAGATCTCTTCATAATGCCCGGGAGACAATCATGGGGAAGAAATGCAATATTAGAATGAGCGCAATTAAATACTGACTGTATATGCTCCCCCCCCCCCAAATCATATATTACGTTTCATTTTAGAGAGAGAGAATGAGAGGATGCAAGCAGGGTAGAGGGGCAGAGGGAGAGAAAGAGAATCCCAAGCAGTTTCCATACTCAGCGTAGAGCCCAATGCAGGGCTCAATCCCACGACCCCTGGGATCATGACCTGAGCTGAAATCAAGGGTCGGACACTCAACAAACTGAGCCACTCTGGTGCCCCAATCCTACTTGATTTTTAACCCCACCCTCCCTCATGTCTGCATTTCTTCCTACAGCTCATCTGACACCTATGTACTCCAATCAGACACACTTCCCTGCGAGGACTAAGATCTTTCCAGACCTAGAAGGGTCAAAGTTCCTAACTCTTTGCCTTCATAAATAGAAAGCCAAATCCACTCATCTCCATGAATATTACTCTTACCAGGATGTTCAATTACAGACATACCTTGCCTCTCTTCTCACTTAATAGCTACACCCTTCCAACAGAGCTTTCTGCTTTCCTGGTTAAGAGACTTTAGCGCATTTTTGGAAACGGTGGGTGTTTGGGGAATGTCCCAAACAACTCTCTGAGCCAGCAAAGTGGTTGGCTCTAGAGGCAAGGTCTTTCACAGGGTTAGTTTCCAAGCTCAAGTGATTTAACAGGTCTTGAATCTGCCCTAGTCCACTCAGTTCCCATAACTCCTTTTCTTATTAAACATTTACTAGAACCGGTGGTGATGTGCACTCAGGTTGAACGGGCCTGAGTGTTGTCTTGGAGAGGAGGATGATTTGGGAAGCTCAGAGCACTGAGGATATAGGGAAACCACCAAGGGTCTCTCTCCCTTGAACTCTACAATGACCCACACAGGGTCACCGTGGAGGATGAGGCCTCCCATGGTGACCATGCCTGGTTCCCTGTGTGCTGTTATCACCCAGTAGTTATTGGCAAATAAAGTTCACAAAATGAAGATGAGACAAATAAATGAAGTTATTGTGTTGGTCCCAGCCTACTGCTAGTGATGCTATTGGCTAGGAACACCTGGGCACTCACCTGGGTAGCAAGCCTCCATGGACCGGGGCCAGTGATGGGGCTGGAAGGTACATGGCACAGCCAAGGGCCACACAGCAAGGTTACCAGTTGAGAGAGAAAGAGAGAGAGAGAAGACCTGGGGCTCTGCCTTTATTAGGGTCTGAGGGTGGGGTGTCTGGAGTTACATGGGTTCATTCTTTAATAAAAATTTTTTTCTTTGAGTATAGTTGACCCACAACGTTGCATGAGTGTCAGGGGTACGCCATAGTGATTCGACAAGTTTTGCACTACGCTGTGCTCAAGAGCATAGCTACCATGTGTCACCATACAGCACTATTTCAAGATCATTGGCTATAAGGGTGCCTGGGTGACTCACTTGGTTAAGTGTCAGACTCTTGATATCTGCTCAGGTCATGATCTCACGGTTCATGGAATCAAATCTGGTGTTGGGCTCAGAACTTGCTTGGGATTCTCTCTTTCCCTCTTTCTCTGCCCTTCCCCCACTCACACACTCCCTCTCTGAAAATAAAGAAACCTTAAAAAAAAAAAGCCATCAACTATGTCCCCTATGCTGTGCTTTTTATTCTCATAACCTATTCATTTATTAACTGGAAGCCAGTGTCTCCTTCTTCCCTTCACTCACTTTGCCCATCCCCTCTGGCAACCATCACGTATATCATCTGTATTTATAGGTCTGTTTCTACTTTGTGTTTGTTAGTTTATTCATCTTTTTTAAAATTTTTAAAAATGTTTATTTTTAAGAGAGAGAGAGAGACAGAGTGTGAGCGGGGGAGGGGCAAAGAGAGAGGGAGACACAGAATCCGAAGCAGGCTCCAGGCTCTGAGCTGTCAGCACAGAGCCCGACGCAGGGCTCGAACTCACAAACCGTGAGATCATGACCTGAGCCGAAGTCAGACGCCCAACCGACTGAGCCACCCAGGCGCCCCATCTTCTTTTTTTAGATTCCATTAATGAGTGGAAAATGGATTCACTCTTTATTGGCTCATTTAAACATAAAAGTGGGAATTAGAGCATGGGAGGGGTAAGAAGTTTCACCCAACAGGTCAGCCACCTGGCACCCGGCACTTTCTGAAAGAGGGAAGTTCGTGGGAGGTGAAGGTCTAGTTCCTTACCTGGTAGTTTTGCTGGTAGCTGTGTTGCACAGCCGGCAACGTGTTTAGTCAAGATGGATGTCTTTAGACACGGATGTCTCCACAACGAGAAAGCTCAGTCAGGCACTTCGGTTACAGAAGCAGAGGAAAATAGCAAAGCAGGAGAGAGAAGACAAGCAAAGAGCTATTGGAGATTTAAATTTATGTCAAGAACAAAGAGAAGATGGGCGCCTGGGTGGTTCAGTCAGTTAAGCAGCTGACTCTCTATTTCAGCTCAGGTCGTGATCTCGCAGTTTCTGAGATTGAGCCCTGTGTCGGGCTCTGCGCTGACAGCACGGAGCCCGCTTGGGATTCTCTCTCCCCCTCTCTTCTCTCTGCCCGTCCCCCACTTGTGTTCTCTCTCTCTCAAAAGAAATTAATCAATTTTTAAAAAAGAATAGAGGATACCCCTAATCAAAGCCTCTGCCCACTGCTTTCTTTCTTTTTTTACCTGAAACATAGATAATTTGAGTATGCCAGTATAATAATATACACTTGTCTGCCTTCCTGTAGCCGCGGAGCTGGCTCTTTGCCCTGAGGCCCTATATGGCTCAGCTGGAGCTCTTGGACCCCCTGCATTTCAGACCCCTGAAAATAGGCTCAGCCATTTGCCAAACTGGGCCCGGTGCTGACCCTGGGCAGCAGGAAGAAGCTACAAGCAGGCCAGGGTCCTGGACTTTTCTTGCTTGCTACCAGCTCTCATCGAAGTGAATTTGATTTCCTGCGCTCGGAAAGGATCCTGCTACCCGCCAGCCTAGAACCCTTCTGTGACCTCTCACTGCGCTCAGGCCACAGACGCTGCTCCTTCACCTCCCCCTGGGTCTGCCCCTCCGACCTTGGCCCCCACCATGCCCCCACACTCACTTTCTCTGCCGCGGCCACACTCATCCCTCATGATCGTCTTTGTGGTCCCCACCGTGGCTGGACCGTCCCCCCCCCCCCCCGACCTTGTCCACATAGTGAGCTCCTGCTCATTCTCAAACCCTGCCTACATCAAGTCTCTCCCTTGGGCTCCCAGGGCGCCGTGCACCTTTCTTTCAGGTCATCTGCACGGTTGCCACTCTAGCCCTCGGTCCTAGGCCGGCTTCCCTGGGAGGCTGGCTCTGAGCCGCGGAAGTCTGTTTGTGAGAAGTATGTTGGTGAGTGGTTACAGGGGGTGGGGCTGCGGCTAAGATAGCCCTTGGAGTTTGTCTGGAATGGGGCAAGAGGGCTAGGCCTTTGAACCTGGCATTGACCGTCATCGGAGACTCCAGGGAGCAGGTGGCACCTTGGGCAAGGCAGCTTTTGCAACGCAGGACGACAACTGAAGGACTCGGCGGTGAGCCATCGGCTGGCAACACTTCAGGCACTGGAAGGGGTCCTGGGCTGCCCACGACAGCGTCCACTACGGTGCGTGTGCTATTTAGTCAACACCTCTCTTGGCCTCCACAGTGCAAGCTTCTTGAGGATAACATATTACTGTTTTACGAGTGCTTAGTGTAGTACTTGGCACAGTCCAGGATCTCCATAAATGCTGGTTGAAGAATAAATGAATCCAGGCTGAGTGACCAACCTTCTGGCTTTGCCAAGGGCCGTCCGTCCTGGTTTTAGCAACAGAAGCCCTACATCTCTGTAAAACTCTCAGTCCCAGGAAAACCGGGACATCTGGTCACCCTGAGCCTAATATGCCCCAGTACTTTTACTGACCCTGATGGTGACAGAGTTCACCATCACTTCTGGCTCACCTGGTGGTCTGTCTGGCAGGGATTGGTTGGAATTACGTCACTAGCCTCCTTGCTCTTAAGCGAGGAGGCAGACCTTGACTTTGGGTTAGGTAATCTGCTCCTAAGTCTTAGGTCCTACCACTCCTTTTCTACCTCAAGCCTCTGATTTCTGACCTACTTTTGTACAGCGTCAGTCTTTCCTATAACCCAGCAGGTCTGTCCAGATTCCTCATCTCAGGACACTCTGGTCCAGCTCACTCTGTTGCCATTTGAACATATAACACCGTGTGATATGTTGTGTGATATGTTATCTCACATTAGGTGCTACTTTATGAAGGAACGACTGTGTCCTTTCAAAACTGTAGGCTCAGTGGGAATCATGGGCTGGCCTGGGTCAGAGAAAGAATGATCCATCCGGGCCAACACTGCACAGAACATGGTGTGCTCCGTGTCGCCCTGTTGAGTCTGATCCATGTGGAGAAGTGGAGGGACAAAGAGAAGCTTGGGAATATTCTTGTGTGCAAGGAACAGCACTGGGGTTTCTACAGTTCAGTCCTCAGTGAGGCTGTCTGATCTCTACAATCTTTTCCAATGCAAGCTTTTGGGGTAGAATCTGAAATGCAAAGATCCTGGTTTTTTGTGGTTTTTTTTTTTGGCAACTAGGATATTTGGCTCCATGGGTGCATTTCATTTTCACACTAAAGACCAAGACAATGAAAATAAGAGTATCCCCTCCTCACCATGTAGCTCATGTCAGTGCTGTGCCTCTGTCCTAAGTGTCACAGGTCTTCAATGATCCCCTTTCCCCTTGCACTTCCACCAAAGAAATAACTTACTTTTCTACCAATTCCCACTCCTTATAAACATGTCTAATGGATATTTAAATAATGGTGATTGATGATGTGCCCAATAAATGTGGAGACCGTTGGTGTTTTGTTCCATTCTAAGGAGGAATAAATTTTAAGACAATTTTTAATGTTT
Organism: Puma concolor; assembly: GCF_028749965.1. Classification (NCBI taxonomy): domain Eukaryota; kingdom Metazoa; phylum Chordata; class Mammalia; order Carnivora; family Felidae; genus Puma; species Puma concolor. Next base: position 14,886,289 of record NC_141677.1, read on the forward strand.
ATCTATTTTTTTTTTTGAGAGAGAGAGGGAGGCAGAGCATGAGCAGAGGAGGGGCAAAGAGAGAGGGAGACACAGAATCCAAAGCAGGCTCCAGGCTCTGAGCTGTCAGCACAGAGCCCGATGCGGGGCTCAAACCCACAAACTGCAAGATCATGACCTGAGCCAAAGGTGGACGCTTAACCGACTAAGCCACCCAGGCACCCCATCTAAGGAGGAATAAATTAAAATGCAGAAGAGAGGGGCACCTGGGTAGCTCAGTCCATTAAGCGACTGACTCTTGATTTGGCCCAGGTCATGATCTCACGGTTCGTTAGTTCAAGTCCCGAATTGGGCTCTGCACTGACAGCGTGGAGGCTGCTAGGGATTCTGGCTCCCTTTTTCTCTGTCCCTTCCCCATTTTTTTTTTCTCTCTCTCTCAAAATAAATGAATAAACTTAAAAAAAAAATGTGAAAGTGATAAGTAGCCAGCCTGGCATCACCTAGCACACAGACCTAGCATTTTGAGAGGAGGAAGAAGAAATCTCTCCTGCCATCTTGGCATATCTACAGATGAAAACACAGTGTCTTCCTTCCAGGGTTGTTCACCTACAAATATCCACTAAAAGAAAGAAAATCAGAGATATCGCAGTTCATACGTACGCACTATCAACCAACTTTAAGAACTGTTTACCACAGTACATATTTGCACCATTATTTTATGTAGATACAGTTGGGGAATGGTGTGTAAATTTAATGGAGTAACCAAGAATAGTCATTACCAAAACATCACTGTGCAGTAGGCTCATGCAGAGCTACTCTACTGGATACGATTTCATCTTTCTTTAATGATTCCAAAGGCACTGAAATCTTCTGAATAGTCCCAGTGTAACTGTAGCGAGCATTAATTATCATTTCGAAGCAAGAGCCAGTTAAAAAAAATTCCTAGTTGATAGCTGGTTTATTATTACCTGAACATATGAGGTTATAAACTGTCACATTTAAGTAGGCACAAGCAAATGTTCTTTCAGAATTATGTGGGAAACTCTTTCCCTCGTGGTAACGGATTTGAAACTGATCGTCACTGGGATCAGGTCCCCCGCCTGAAGTGTGAGAGCTCACTGTGGGACCCGGGGACAGTGACCTCCAAATCTGGGCCTACCCAGGCGGTTATAGGACTAACACTTTGTCCATGAGGTCTCTTGGGTAGGGAAGTCATTCTGGAATTGGATGCATTTGCCAAATAACCTTCACCGGTTACATCGAGTGGAATAAAAATAAAATGTGTAGTATAATGCATTACTATAAAAGAGCTGTAGATGAAGCTTGTTCTGTAATTAGCCATCATTTTACCAAATTGGCTCCCTAAAATTAAGACTCTAGCCACATAAGAATAAAATGACCGGCATTAGATGTCGTGTGTGTGTGTGTGTGTGTGTGTGTGTGTGTGTGTGTGTAAAACTGGAATTTTATGCAGGATACAAAACGTTATTTAGATTATGGCTGAATATTTCAGAAGGTACAGGTGGGTATATGTCTTTTGTTTCCAATTATTCATATATGCCATTTAAAAAGTGGATCAGACTCACCGCATTATAGACATTAAGGCCACCACCCCTTCACTCTGGGTGTCTACACTGACAGCCTCCCCTCATCCCCTTATCCCACTGACAGCCTCTGCTTGTCCCTTTATCCCAATTCTGCTTTCACAAAGCCACCGAGTCCACCTGCTCGCTAAATCCAATGTCCTTTTGTTTAGCCCATTTGGAATTTTCCAGCAGTCGACACTTTGACCACTTTCTGCGTCTTGATACCTTCCTTCCAAATGGGCACCATACTAGGTCTTTTGCACACCTTCTATCATTCAATCCCTGGGAAGGTCTGCATTGTACCAAACCCAGCATTGTCACAAACCAAACTCATCTTCCCTTCTCAGCTTGTACTTCTATCCTTCTTATTTGTTGGTTTGTTTTTATTGAGGAATAACTGACATACGATATCTTATTACAACATAGTGGTTCACACTGTGAAATGCTCACAAGATGTCCAGTTACTATCTGTCACCATACAAAGTGAACGCAATTATGACTATAGCCGCCATATTTATTAATAAGTCATCCCGTGGCTTACTTATTTTATAAGTGGAAATTTGCTTCTTGACCCCTTTCACCCATGTTGCCTACCCCCCAATTCCCCTCCCCTCGGGCAGCCACCCATCTGTTCTCTGTGTTTGTAAGTCTAGGTTTCATTTGGTTATTTTGTTTTTTAGATTCCACGTATCAGCGGAATCATCTTGACATTGGTCTTTCTCTGTCTGACTTATTTCACTGAGCATAATACCCTCAAGTTCTATCCGTGTTGTCGCAGATGGCAGGATTTCATTCCTTTTTCGCAGCCGAGAAATATTCCATGGGATATATACATACATCTTCTTTATCCATTCATCCATTGATGGACACGTGGGTTGTTTCCATGTATTGGCTATTATAAATAATGCTACAATGAACAGGGGGTACATACATCTTTTCAAATTAGCGTTTTCATTTTCTTCAGATACCCAGTAGTGGAATTGAGAATCATGTGGCAGCTCTATTTTTAAACTTTTTGAGGGGCCTTCATACCGCCTTCCACAGGGGCTGCACGAATTTACATTTGCACCAACAATGCACAGAGTTCCCTTTTCTCCACATCCTTGCTTCCACTAGTTATTTCTTGCCTTTTGGTTAACAGCCATCCCGGCTGATTTTAGAGCATGATTTTGGGTTTGGGTTATAAGCTTTTGTCCGCTTCTTCATTATAACTTTTATGAGTAGGTAGTCATGTTAATATCCCTTGAAAGTATTCTGGCTGTATTCCCTAACCGCCTCTTTCCTCCTCCTTTGTTTCCTTTTAGATCATGTTCAATCGGCACATGTCTTAGGACTGTGACAGGGTCCCAGCCGTCCTACCCAGCTCCAGTGCCCTTCCTGTGGTCTAGCCTGTGCTAACCTTCCTAGCACCACGCCTTCGGTGTCTGTGTTCTAATTCTCAGAGTGCACAGGCCCTTTGATGAAGTGTTCAAAACACCCTACCTAATATTTCTCATCATCCCTCATCATACGTAGTTACCCATATCATTATTATGTAAGAAACAAGCTGAATGTAGAAGCTTTTCAATGTCGGGATTCAGAATGGTTATTAAATAATACTGGCACCTGAATTTTATTATGATGGATCATGTGCCAGGTGCTGCACTAAGTACTTTTCAAGAAATCGCTAGGACCCTTACATCCCCAAAGAAGGTACTATTCTCCCCAGCTAGGAAGTGAGCCGACTGAGGTTAGCAGCAGCTTTCCCACAACCCCATGACCAGAGAAAGCTGTGCCTGGGGGGCAGGACCTGTGCCTCGATCCAAGAACCCTGTATCACGAGAGCCCCATTCTACGGGCTGCCCGGCCAGGCTCGCATCTTGGCTTACACTGGCCACCTAGAATACCCTTACCCTCAGTCTCCAAGGCCCAGCTGCCCCACAAAACCTTTCCTACTCCTAAAGTGAAATACAAAATGGAGACCAGGCTTGATAATTCCCTGAGCGGACAACAACATTTAAACCACATGAGCCATTTAAACCAAGAGCTAACACTTGTCTATGTCGAGAACGTTGGTAAAACTTAGGTTATTTCTTGTAAATGCCTCTGGCAATCACTAAAGAAACTTAAGTCTCTTGCTAAATTGGTATGAGATAACCACTCTTCGCCAACCACCTCCCGTTTGGAAACCTCCATCGTAATAACCCATCATCGTGAAGGCTAAGCGGCTCCTCATTTTCACTTTCTACGCCATTCTGCAACGTCATGCCTCGTATCAGTTTTGGGTTCGAAAGCTCCCAGGTTGTTTTACGCACAACAAACTCTTCCCAGATACGAGTTTACTTACCCGGTTTTATTTTTCCCGGATTCTGGACTTTTGACAATATCCACCCCCGCTCCCAGGGACCTCCTCCTCCTTTGAGTTCATTATCATTTTCTATCTGCCAGATACCACATCGCATTGGAATTTTATGGCCCTGTCTTGCTAACTGGTGTGTGTTTATTCTCCACATAAAAGAGCAGGTGACTTCCTGGAGAACCTGCACCGTCCATCACTTCTACAGCACTAGCTGTCATCTTGCTTTTTAGGAAAATGTAAGAAAATGCCTACAATTGGTTGTAATGGTAGCAGCTAACAGTCACGAAAGAGTTTGCCACGGAAGCCCCAGGCACTACTGGCTCATTGCTTTGCATTCACCATCTCCTTACGCCCCCTGGAAACGCCCCCGGGTAGCCCTTGAGCTCTAACACCTGCACACAGCCCTTAGGTTCACCTGTTTCCACAAGAACCAAGCTCCTTCTAGAACCAGACTAGGGGAGATCTCCTAACCGCGACCCCTTCACAGCCTCTTTGCATGAACTGGGGGCTCCACGGGCGATCTGGGCGGGGAGGCGTGAGCCATGTGCAAAACTGGTAGGAAGGGTCCAAAACTTAAGCGTGCCAATGATGTCAAATTTTCTTGAATTTTTCATACACCCAGAGAGCCCATCTATTTACCTCTACAGGTAATGAATGACTCACTGTGACACTGACTTATTTACAGTTTTGTTGTGATACTGAGTTTTAATCCCTGCTTCTGATAAATTGAAAAAGAAACGCGGGAAGTCTAGGCTTTCAGATGATTTTTGGCAGCTTAAACTGGATTTTTTTTTTTCTTTTCTGCATAAATAGTCTGTAACTTACTCAGGGGAACGCCTCATTCTTTCTCCGCCTCCAAGGATAGCATCTTTCTTGTTAGCTCACAGGTAAAGCTGGCAGGAGATGACCGTCACACGCACCCCTTCTCAGCAATCTGCCGCTCCAGGGGGATTTAGGGACAGGGATTCTCACGTTACGTATGTTACGTTACGTTACGTTACGTTACGTACGCGTTACGGACGCGGGGAGAAAAGCCCACGTGATTTTGCTATTTTACCACCTGGGTAAAGAGCTATTAACAGCCACTTGACCTGATACTCCTCCTAACATGCGTAAGATACCTCTTTACCTTCTGCCTTAGATGTAGCCATGAAAACTTGAGATTCAGAGACCCAAGTAATGCAGATCAGTCAGAAAGAAACAATTTTAAATATAGGTTATTTGGCTCTTTTCTTAAAGTCCCTCCACAGTGATCTGAAACATGTCCCTGATGGCACAGCCAGGTTCCCGCGGGCTGATATACGGGGCTCGTCTTTCTCCAGGGAGCGTCCCTTCCTAGGAACGGGTCACCAACAGGGACGTGTGGAGTCAACGTCTGTTCTGGCCCTGGGCTCTGCTGCTCTCTGACCCAAGACAAGGGCACCCAGGGCAGCCTGGTCTCTTACCTCCCCAGATTCAGAGGGAGCAGCACAGAGAAAATGATAGACCGTGAAAAAAAAAAAAAAAAAAAAAAAGGCAGTCTATTATTTTACGTTGTCAGAGAGTTCTAACTGCTAGCTCGTGCCATAAATTATGCAGTGACCTTTAAAATCTAGCTTGGTCACTGCCAAATGGGTGGCAACAGGCTTAGTCCCGATGTTAAGTTCACATTGTCCTAAATTGCAATCACCACCTGGTAGGTACCAAGTTGGTAACAAAGGCACCGAGGAAGGCTTTCATCATGCAAGTGAGGACATAAAAAGGGCACTCCTCCCACATTAATGTAGCATTTTAAAGCCATAATGTTTAGAGCAAGCACAAAGTGATGCAGGAGTTTCGGGTAAATTATGTTGATGTCTTTGAGCACCTATGGACTCTGGGAAATTAAATATCTCACCGCCAATGGGCTCTGGATTTCCAGCCACGGCTTAGAAATGGAAATGAAGTGGCTGGGTCCAACTGATTCTTGATTTCTGCACAGGTCATCGTCTCATGGTTCATGAGTTTGAGCCCTGCGTCTGGCTCTGTGCCCGCTTGGGATTCTCGCTGTCCTTTCTGCCCCTTCCCGTTTGTGCACGCGCTCTCTCTTTCTCTCTTAAAATAAATAAATAAACATTTTTTAAAAAGTAGGGGCGCCTGGGTGGCGCAGTCGGTTAAGCGTCCGACTTCAGCCTGTGTGACCATATACGTATAATGATCATAATTTATATAAATAATGGAAGAGGATGAAAAAAGCCCTCAGAACTCAATTTCTCCAACTAAAAATAAATACTATCTAATTTATTTCTAGAAGTTTTTAGTGGTCAGGTAAATGACAGCAAGGCAATACATTCACAACCTTGCTATCTCATGCTGAAAAATGAGAGATTTAGCCTAAATGAAGTTTTCAGACAGTGGAAGTTATATTTAAGAAGCAAGCCTCTTGGGGTGTCTGGATGGCTCAGTTGGTTAAGCGTCCGACTTCAGCTCAGGTCATGGTCTCGTGGCTCGTGGGTTCGAGCCCCACGTCGGGCTCTGTGCTGATGGCTCAGAGCCTGGAGCCTGCTTCGGATTCTGTGTCTCCCTCTCTCTCTGCCCCTTTCCTGCTCACACTCTATCTCTCTCTCTCAAAAATAAATAAACATTAAAAAAAAAAAAAAAAGAAAGAAAGAAAGAAAGAAAAGCAAACCTCTTAAGGGAAGCCTGGCTGACTCAGTCAGTGGAGGATGCGATTCTTGATCTCAGGGTTGTGAGTTCGAGCCCCACGTTGTCTGTAGAGATTACTTAAAATCTTTAAAAAACCTAATTTTAATCATTTTATAGGCAAACAGTAGATGAACATTGTTAGGAAAATTACAATATTGAAATAACATGAACAAACAAATGTGCTAGCTATCCTGGGGGCTGTTTGCCCCTGCCTGGGAGGGCTCTGTGAGGCAGTTCCTTTCTGAGTCTGCCTTTCAATGTTAGGCTCTCAACAGCCCTTCTCAGTGCACTTACTAGCTGTTAACACGTGGTTCTCCAAGCAGGTGGCACAGGGGATCCAAGTGGGGGGTGCAGGAACCGTGGACGCTTTTAGAGGCACAGAGCCACGGCATTAACTTTAAGGCTGCCTAAGGTAAGGACTGCCCAGTGACTCCTGCCAATTTGCACCGAGACTTGTAATTCTTTTGCCACCAAAAATTACAACACGAAGAGTACGCTAACTCCTACGTTGAGAACTATTGGGTAGCATTGCTCTCCTGTATTCTCTGTGGGTTCGAACCCAGAGCAGTCACTTTATCGGAGCGGTGTGCCAAGTGTGGGTAAGCTATGAGGGAAGAAAAGGGGCTTGTTAAATGTGCTTCACTGCCAGGCTGTGAAAATACTTACAGTTTTACTTCTGGGTTCCTTACTCTGTTTTGCTTTATATGTTTATTTATTGAGAGAGAGAGAGAGAGAGAGAGTGCATGTGAGCGAGTTGAGGGAAGGGTAGAAGGAGAGGGGGAGACAATCCCCAGCAGGCCTGTGCTGTTAGCACAGAGACCGATGCGGGACTGGATCCCACGAACCATGAGATCAGGACCCGAGCCAAAACCCAGAGTCGGAAGCTTCACTGACTGAGCCACCCACACGCTGCATTCTTACTGTATTTTAGAAAGCTGAGTTGGCCTGACAATACCTATTAGATAAATGATTGGAAAGTTGTCTTCAGCAAACAATTTCATGTTTTGCCTTCACACAAAACACTCGGATGCACCCAATTTTCATAAAGTAGAACTCTTGGAAAAGAATACATCACTACGGGAAAAGCTTTAAAACTGTTAAAGAGACAGGTTGAAAATTGTACTGGGCAGCAACAAATACGTAGCCGAGCTCCGTATGATTTCAGGCTCGGCATCACAAGGAAGTTTCGTTTCTAAATTTGCCAAGGCACGATCCGGTTGACCACGTACGCATTTCGGAAACTCGATCCCAGAGGACTGGTTTCCTCACTCGAGGATATCAGTATTTATCACAGCCCTCCTCGGCATGGGATGGCTGTACCATACGCCACACAATCACGAAGCCCTGCTCACTGCATTCCGAGTAGGAGACAGCTAATCTTACGGTCACCTTGCAGGGCGTGCTTGTTGGGCCAACTTGAAAACAAACTCTTATTCCAAGCAAAGATCCGCCGCTCTCACGAAGACATCGTACTACTGATAGCTTTAAAGGGTTTAAAAGGTTTTGCGTTGAATCTTTCAGTTATTTCCACGTCTCCAGATTTGTAAGTATCTCCCCATCCATTTTCCAAAAGGCACAGAAGGCTGGTTTGTGGAGTGTGGGCATGATTTTGTCAGGTGAGAAAAGTGACCCCGTGTCTTATTAATCTGATAACTCCCAGACGTTTTTTCCTTAAGTCACATTGTATTTATTTGTTTGGAAAGCATTCCCTTTTCCCACCCACGCATCTTCCTCTTCGACTTTTGAACATATGGCGTTCTAAATCTCCTGGGGGCATACGGAGACTACAGTCTCATACACGGAGTCATCTGGGCCAAACGTCTGTTTTGTGTATTTCCTTTATTACCTCCTTTTGGAGGCTGCTCCTAGCCTATGCGGTGCCTCTGACTTCTGGGAGGGTAAGAACGCTTCCTCCACCAACACGCTGTTCTCTGCTCACACTGAGCGTATCTGCTGCACCGAAGTCAACCTACCTACTGGACACACGTAACTTAACACTCACACACAGGAGTGCTGTCCTTGAAGGACAAGGGTCTCTGCCGCTTCTCTATCCCGAGGGCCTTCTACAGGATTCTTTTTTTTTTTTTAATTTATTTTGAGAGAGAGAGCAGGAGAGGGGCAGAGAGAAAGAGAGAGAATCCCAAGCAGGCTCAACGCTGTCAGCACAGAGACTGATGCAGGGCTTGGACTCCAGAACCATGAGATCATGACCTGAGCCAAAACCAAGAGTCAGACGTTTAACCCACTGAGCCACCCAGGCGTCCCAAGATTCTTAAGAACTCAATTTAGAACACTCTAGCGCAAGAGCTGGATCCTTGGGCTTATCCTCTACTCATCACTCCCAATCGTCTTTGCTAGTATTCACTTCCACTTCCAGCTGCACCCTTGCTCGCCTCCAACTAGAGGGTTCCAAGGTCAGCATTGGCAGGTGCCGCGCTGGCCTGCTGCACGCTGCTTGTCCTGCCCCTGTTCTCTGATTCACAGCTCGCTCCGCCTTCCGGACCACAGGGCAGCACCTGCCCACTGGTCAAGGACAAAAGACAAGCATAGAAAAGATACTCTGCCTTATAGTTTGCATCCAAAAGGGTGCGGGAGACAAAACTTGCCCCCCACGTTTGGACCCCCCGCTTCACATTAGAAACAACAAAAGCAATTTGAAGGGCGTTAAGGGTGTCTTCTCTGCAGCTTCATAAAAGCTTTGAAAATGACCTGGACACTTCATTACGTGACGGCATCCTGATTCCAAGTTTTCCCGTTCTGCACTTTCTCGTTCTCTGTAGTTTGGACTCGCCACTCAGATTAGTCAAGCGGTGGTGGCACCTGAGTTATTTTTTCCCGCATTGAATATAAAGACACTCTCCCCGTGTAAAATCCACCGTTTCTGCAATTTTTATCCTTCAACACCCCTACACCATACCAAGCACTGTGGTCACAGCGAACTTTCCGGACCCGATCATGTCCTTGATGCATGTTCCTATTTTCTAAAGAGTCTCTATTCCACTCCTTAACCAATCACCAACCCCGTCTAAGGGCAGTCTCCACCATGGGGACACGGTTAGCATGGGGTGCAGACAGAAACGTGTTACTGGATCACCCAGCATCACCCAGATCCAGAAAAACAACACGTTTGGAACTGAACACTGGAAAGGGGGGGAGCGGGGGTCTACTGACAGCATCACCGAAGCTCTGGAGCCAAGATACATCCTTCTTACAGCTTTGTTGCTCTGAGGCCAGATGGGATCTCCTACAACGAAGAAGGCCCTGCTCATGTAAGGCCAGCAGCCAGCAGGGCAAGGCTGGTAACTGTGTGCTCAGGGTGCACGTCATGGAGATGTTTCTGAGTGACGTGCCCGAGGTGAGGTCGCGCTGCTCAGCTGCCTCATGAGCAGGGCACAGATTTCTATCAACATCTCGAGCACCACCTCCCAGGCAGGTACCCATGGGAGAGAAGACGCAGGTGAGGGGGTCACTGGGCATCAGTTGTCATGCAGGGTCTTTTTCTCTTCTAGAATTCTCGCCACAAAAAAAGCGTTTTAATGTTTATTTTGGAGAGAGAGAGAGAGAGAGCGCACAAGCGAGGGAGGGGCAGAGAGAAAGGGAGACACAGAATCTGAAACAGGCTCCAGGCTCTGAGCTGTCAGCACAGAGCCCGACGCGGAGCTCGAACTCCCGAGCTGTGAGATCACGACCTGAGCCGAAGTTGGATGCTTAACCGACGGAGCCACCCAGGCGCCCCTCTCTTCTAGAATTCTTAAGTGTTCTGTGTGTATCACTTACATGTTGCCGTAATGGTTTCTATAAAGGAGTCCTTACATATTATCTGCATAGTCGAGAGCTTTCCTTGATACATTAAAGCATAAAGATTGCAACCAGCTAGGATTTTTATTGATGTCAGCTTGTAAATTTAAAAAACTCTCTGATTAATTTGCCAGCATCTGTTCATCTGGGGCTTCTGTGTTCACGATCTGGGCTTTCGCACTAGGTGACTATGAATCACAAAATAACTTCCTTTACAAATCATATTCTTCATTGTTTGTCCACCTCCGGAGAAACGCTTACAGACATCTTAGACATCTGGTATCATTCCAATGCAAAGGGTAGAAACATTTATTGTAGAATATGACAGTAACTCACTCTTAAGTGTATTATTTCCCTTATTTTATTGTAGCAACTCTCGATTCTTCAGTATAAAGAGAAATCAAAAGGAAAAGTATCTACAATCTTGGGTTCAGAAGTATGCTGAGATCTGGTGACCTAAACCCTCTATGTACAAGATATAAACATATTTGGACTTGTTTGTACACAGTTAATGGCAACCTATTCATTATAAATAGTAGTTTTAAGTTAGATTCTACAAAAATAATGATCTTGGATGGGCACATGCAGACTGGTACACATAAACTTATTTATAAAACACATCTCTATGCCTCTCTCTCTCTTTTTTTTTTTCCTTTTAAATATAAATGTTCTATTTAGCCATCAGCTAAAATGATTTAAATGCAAATCCCCAAATCCCCAATTAAAAATATAAAATCCACTTCTCTCCACCGCAGCACACTTCTTCAAGTATTCTTTACCCATTAGTAAAGTCTAGGTAATTTTGTCCCATGGGAATCATAGGTACACATCCCATTTCTTCGGATATTAGACAGTCCTCCAGAGTAAAAGCTTCCTTTGTTCTGTTATTTTGGGGGGGTTTTTGTGTGTTTGTTTTGTTTTTGTTTTTTGTTTTTTTGTAAATATTTTGGACAGTAGTTATTTGTTAAAATACTATCTTGGTGTCTACGTTCTCATACAAATAAACAAGACAAAGGGTCTCGCTCGCTGCCCTCACCCGGCTGCTCCCGCACAACACGGCAAAGCCCTCAGTTGCCTGCGGGGCCGTCGGGGTGGGCAGAGGATTGAGGGCCCACGAAAGGCTCGTTCTGCTTCCGGTCCTCCTTCGGGCCGGCTGCCTGGTCTGCGATGGACGAGAAGGACAGCTGGTCGTGCTCTATGATGTGTACTCGATCCTCGTCCTTGTCCTTCTTCACGTAGAACATTTTCCTGAATTTTTTCAGCTCGTGGAGTTCGCAGAAGGTTTCCAGAACTACCAGCATGGCAATGAGGCCAAGCAGAAGGTAACCTGAGTGAGAAAAAAAAAAAAAAAAGACAGTGTCTCAGTGGGCTCGAGTCACGGATGAATCAAGGGACGCCACGGAAAGCGTGTGCGTGAAATCAAGTCATTGCCGCTTTCCGAATTTCTAGGAACGTTCTGAGGTCCGTGGCTCCAAGACGGGTTACCCACAGGAAAATGAAGAATGACTTACCCTTGTGCAAACGTGGGATGCTCAGGATCCCAGGGTGTAATTTTTGAGGAAACAAAAAGATGGGGTTGACCTGGCATCGTTAAAGGGAAGTAGCATCCTGCAATGCCCGCCACACAAGGGTAACGTGCCGGGGGAGGGCTCTCCACCTCGGCCTCATAATCAGCGGCTCTCAGAAAGCCAGTGACACACGTCAGAAGACTTTTTGATGGTCATGAGTGCTCGGAACAGAGGGTGACGCCTTCTTAAGCACTCAATACTCGTGTCAGTATTTCCACTACCGAATAAGAAGTGTCGCGAGAGAAGTAAGCTAACTGAAAATCCTTCCAGGAATGGATGCAGACGGGGAACAGGTCTTGGCGTGTGGCGATTTGCACCTGACCGGGATCCAGCTGCCCACTAAGCTGTCCATTGTGGGACAGTTATTTTGGGGCCACACGGACCACACTCACCGGTTGACTCTGCCAGCTTCTTACTCCGAAATAAAAGATAACCCGTTGATTCAGGTTGAGTGGTGTTCTTTGAATTCGGTGAGGGGAAAATGGTGCTTTTAACTCAGTTCCTACACATTTAAAATCGGTTTCCAGAAAAAAAAAAAAAAAATTCCATCATGGAAAGGAACAGGAAAGTGGAAATGAAAACTAAAAATAACAAAAATTCCAATTTCATGGCCTAGTGGGAAAATGCTTGAGGACTGTCAGAAAACAAATGAGCGGGCTAGAAGGAGCGGCATAGTGGGAACGAGGAGGCGGACGATCTCAAGAACGCACGGAGATGTGGTTCTAGCATCTTTAGAATTTGGCTATTAAGTTTTGATGACAGCATGGTATATTTTAGAAATAGCAATGACATTGTCGAACTCATTGACAATTCCCCTCCTTTTCCTTTATCTAGTGTTTAGTGAAGCCTTGATCAAGCACTGGCAAAAATATCCATGGGGTTTCAGGTAAAAAACTGTGGGATTCTACCCTATCCACAACCCAATATGCCTCTGGAATATTCTTTTGCTCCGGTCAGCACATATGCTATGTAGACGGCTCCAGAGAACCCGGTTCATATTGTTACGAGTGTGAAGATGATCCGAAAGGATTTAGCGCCATGTGAAAAACTGAGGCGTGCGACAGTTGGGCAGAATTTATGAGAAGACTATAAACCCAAGAGAAAAGTAGAGCTGGCAAACACAGTCTCAGAAACACTCAACTTCTCGGAGTCATAAACAAACTAAATTAAAACAAGGAGGTAATATTTTACCTGATGGGTGAAAAAAAAAAAGTTGAGATAATGTTTACCAGAGGTACCACGTGCAACAAGACCCTCCCTAATGCTACGGGTCTATACCACCCTGTGAGAGTGGAAACCGTTACGCCCACATAATTCTGAGGACGGTCTGAGCTCATAATGCCATTCGGAAAGCACCGGGTCACTGTGTTCTGTGAGTCACAGGACAGGCATATTCACTTTGGGCCGTCAATCCCACTTCTTGGAAAGACAGCAAAGTAGAAAAAGTGTAAACGCACAAAAATATTTACTGTAGTGTTATTTATAATGCCCCCGTGGCACGGTTAGATTATGGTATAGCCAGGGATGGAACATTATGTGGACATTGAAAATAATTACGGTAACTGGAGGAGATATGAAATCATCCTTGTAACCACTTGGTGAATATTTATGGAACTCGTACGGCAGCCAGGCATTGTTCAAAGCATTGGGGTTTGTGAGGGAAGTCTCTGTCCTGGGGGAGCCCGTGGTTTAATGGAGATGTGAAAATATACATAATTCAACGAAGCGTGTTGTCAGGTTAAGACTACAAGACAGGGCCAGGACAGATCATCTATTAAGATTTCCCAGGAGACACGACATGAGTCAAGTCTTGAAAAAATCTTGAGACAGCAGAAATGCAAACTGTTATACATCAAGATGCAAAAGACAGGAAAGAAGCACACAAAAATTAAGAATTTCTCAGTTCTTCATATCATACTGAATTTTAAGTTCTTACTCATTTACCTTGGGAGAAAGAGAGAGAAAGAGAATGTGCAGAGGGAGAGTAGAGACACAGGGGGACAGAGGATCCGAAGCCTGCTCTGTGCCGACAACAGACAGCCTGACGCAGGGCTCGAACTCCCGAACCGTGAGATCATGACCTGAGCTGGTCAGACGCTTAACTGACAGAGCCACTCAGGTGCCCTTCCATATCATACCGAATTTTAAAAAACTGTTTAAAAATTGTAAACCACTGGCTATCTGAATTTAAGATTTTCCTGGTAAATTGAAGAACACGATCAATTACTAATGGGCTACATTGTAGCCCTAGTTTTCTGGAACTTAAAACATTTGACAAAAATAGCAACTTTTCTTTTTTTAATTAAAAGTTGGTAATCCAGGGGTGCCTGGGTGGCTTGGTCGGTTAAGCGTCCGGCTTCGGCTCAGGTCACGATCTCACGGTCCGTGAGTTCGAGCCCGCGTCGGGCTCTGTGCTGACAGCTCAGAGCCTGGAGCCTGTTTCGGATTCTGTGTCTTCCTCTCTCTCTGCCCCTCTCCTGTTCATGCTCAGTCTCTCTCTGTCTCAAAAATAAATAAACGTTAAAAAAAAAAAATTAAAAAAAAAAAGTTGGTAATCCAGTATATTTTGTGTGGTGCATTTTTACGCTGTAATTTATAATGTTATTAGTAAGAGATTGATCAGTCATGTTATTAGTAAGAAACTGATCAGCAGTTTTAAGTACCTGGAAAAAAGTAAGTCTCAGCAGTAAGATTTTTGCATAAAGAGTTTGCAGATTTATCAGTGAAAAAGAGATCAGGGCTTTTATGAATGACTCCTCATTGGCAGGTGAGGAGGGGTGTGGGAATAGCAAAAGAGGCCAAGGAAGTAGAGTCCGGGAGCCTGGCTACTCACACGTGATCCCAATCTTATAGAGCTCTCTGAATTTTTGATTGTAGCCTTCTCCAGGAACGTAATCCCCTAGGCCGATGGTGCTCAGGGAAATAAAACAAAAATAAAACGACTCCAGAAAGTTCCAGTCATCCTCCAGGATGGAGAACACGGCCGCCGGGATGAAGAAGAAGCAGGACACGGTGACAAACCCGAGGAGAACGGCGTGGACGATGGCCACCACCTGCTTGGAGAAGCCCCAGCGGACATGGAAGTAGAGGACAGGCCTGCGGGTGACATGGATGGTGACACGCTGGACCACTGCCGTCAGGAACAGGAGGGTGAACGGGATGCCGATGACCGAGTAGATGATGCAGAAGGCCTTACCTCCATCTGACAAGGGCACAGTGTGGCCATAACCTGCAAGGAAGAGGGGGCCGGAAAACACATCTGTAAATGACAAGTGCCTGCCACCCACCCCTGCCCCCTCAAACCTAGGCAAAGAATCAGTCTTCGGGTCTGATACTTTTTTTTTTTAATGTTTATTTATTTTTGAGAGAGAGAGAGAGAGAGAGAAAGAGACAGAGAACACAAGCAGAGGAGGGGCAGAGAGAGGGAGACACAGAACCTGAAGCAGGCTCCAGGCTCTGAGCCATCAGCACAGAGCCCGACGCGGGGCTTGAATCACGAACCATGAGATCATGACCTGAGCTGAAGTTGGACACTTAATCGACTGAGCCGCCCAGGCGCCCCAAAGGGTCTGATACTTTAAAGGCTCCATCAGAATTTTTACTGCAGTAAAATTCAACAGAGGATGCTATTGCCCTTGATAAAACCTGACCAGCTCTTTCCAACACATCCGAGTCTGGTTTTGAATTTGCTGTCAGGCTGGAATAGACAGAGGTTCTGTGTGAGAAGGGGCTGATGCCCATTGTCCTAGACCAGCAGGGAAAACACACGAGATATGCCCCTCCACCCCTGCCTCCCAGGATCCTCATTAGTATCCAAACACCAGTCTACACTTGCATCCAAAACAGACTGCTCACAGAACTAGAGTTCTAACAGGGACGGCTGAACTATGGGCAGGCAAAGAAGACTCCATGAAGATAAAGACATCACAAAAGAAGAAAAAATTAAGATTTAAGCACACCAAGCCACAGGATGGAACGTTTCTTTTAAAATATTTTGCTCCATTATCTGGCTAAATGGCATATTCAGAGACTGTAACCTTTTTAAAAAAATTTTTTAACGTTTATTTATTTTTGAGAGAGAGACAGAGATAGAGAGCAAGGTGGGGAGGAGCAGAGAGAGAGGGAGACAGAATCCCAAGCGGGCTCCGTACCCTCAGCGCAGAGCCTGATGCGGGGCTCGAACCTACAATCCGTGAGATCACGACCTGAGCCAAAACCAAGAGTCGGATGCTTAACCGACTGAGCCACCCATGCCCCCAACTGTAACCTTTTTCAGCCTTTACTCCCTCTTTGTTATTTCTGAAGGTTCCAAGATGCCATAAGTTCCCTTAAACAAACATTAAAGAAAAAAACACATTAGGGCCAATGGTCAAAACAGAGGTCTGTTTGGCTTTCCACTAGGTTTGAATCATGCCCAAATTAAGCCATTCAAAAGACTCTTTGTCCAACAAATGCTGGCAAGAGAGAATCCAGGGGGCTGAGGCTCTGTGTACTATTTTTTTTTGTTTGTTTTAAAAAAAAATTTTTTTAATGTTTACTTATTTTTGAGACAGAGAGACAAAGTGTGAGAAGGGGAAGGGCAGAGAGCGAGGGAGCCACAGAAATCCGAAGCAGGCTCCAGGCTCTGAGTTGTCAGCACAGAGCTTGACATGGGGCTCGAAACCGTGAACGGCGAGATCGTGACCTCAGCCGAAGTCCAACACTCAACTGACTGAGCCACTCTGGTGCCCCTCTGTGTCCTGTTTTTAAAATTTCAGGAGCACTTCATCCTGAAAGGCCTAACAGGCCCCAACAAATCAGTTCAGGAAAAAGCCAACAAGACGCAGTTTTGGGGGCTCCTGGGTGGCTCAGTCGGTTGAGCGTCTGACTTTGGCTCAGGTCATGATCTCACAGGTCATGAGTTTGAGCTCCACGTCAGGCTCTGTGCTGACAGCTCCGAGCCTGGAGCCTGCTTTGGATTCTGTGTCTCCCTCGCTCTCGGCCCCTCCCCCGCTCATGCTCTGTCTCTCTGTCAAAAATAAATAAACATTAAAAAAAATTTTTTTAGGGGCGCCTGGGTGGCGCAGTCGGTTAAGCGTCCGACTTCAGCCAGGTCACGACCTCGCGGTCCGTGAGTTCGAGCCCCGCGTCGGGCTCTGGGCTGATGGCTCGGAGCCTGGAGCCTGTTTCCGATTCTGTGTCTCCCTCTCTCTCTGCCCCTCCCCCGTTCATGCTCTGTCTCTCTCTGTCCCAAAAATAAATAAAAAACGTTGAAAAAAAAAATTAAAAAAAAAAAAAAAATTTTTTAAAACGCAGTTTTTTGTGGAGCTGGGTTCTGAAGAAACCTCGTATGTGTGGTCACGACCGAAAAGTTCTTTCAAACCCTGATTTCTAAAACGTATCCCCCTTAAAAATAAACAACTCTGAAAACCCTTCGGCTCTAGATGCCGCGATTCCCTGCTCTGTGGCACCTGCTGGGGTAGGGCCCAGGTATGGGTGATGGAAGCTTTCCCGGTTCTGCCCCCGCACGATGTCAACACAACCGTCAGGAGGTTATCTGCTGGCCCAGAAGGCACTCTGGTTATGAATGCGCCGCAGGGAGTCCCAGAAACCTGCTGAAATTGTTTGCAGTGGGTCCACCCACGTGTCCATTTTTCTGTGACGACATTCTGGAATCTTAGATTCTCAAAAGTGTTAGGAACAGTCGTTCTGAGCCTCAGGGCCCAGAGCCGTGTGGCCTTTGCACACCCGACTGCTCCTGGCGTGGCGTGCTGGGTCGGGGCGCGGTAGAGAGGGAAGGGGACAGGTGGAGGCATCCGGGGAAGAGCAGGAAAGATGGGGCCAGCGTGCCAAATGATGTTCATGCCACAGAAGGAAGCAGGAGGAAGTGACTGTTTACTCTGAGGACTGAGCAAAGTTGCCACACAACGGGAGACCGGGGCTAGTAACCGCCACGAGAGAAGCAAGGCATCGGGAGGGGTGTTCCCGTGCTCAGAGATCTCTTGGAAAGGCCATCTTACTCAATCGTAACAAAGCCCCTGGAAAGTGATGGCAGACTTGGTTCTGGGCCTGTGTAAGTGCTAGGAGACCGAGGAGCCCGACAGAGACGCCAGGGAGGGCGTCCACCGTGGCAGGGATTTTGTGGAGGAGATGGAAGGCGGCGCACATCAGCGGGACTCGCCCAAAGCCCTTAAATCCATGACTGTATTATGGGTCGTGGTAGTGTTTTCAAAAAGTATCTGTTCTGCAGATAGTAGAACACATCAGTTTCCTGCAGCCCACCTCTCCTGTGCCATCTGCTCTAACACAGTACCTGATTTCGCTGCTAGTAGGGAACAAAAGTAAACAAATGTCTAGTTTTAAAATATGTTGGGGTGTGATTTTCACTTCCAAATGACAACAGCTCTTTTCATTAGAACGTTAACTGAATCTCCATTTCCTAAAACACTATCCCCGAGCAACAGAGATCTTCATTGCGAGACTCTACATCTCTCTCCGCAGTAAATGCGAGTTTGTGCCAGCAATCTGTTTCCGCTAAGAGATTTAAAATCAGCAGCATGTAGATTGCTTACTGAAAGCCCGTTTCTTCTCCTGGTGTTTACATAAATAATTTTTTGTTAATGGAAGACGAACTGTTAAATTTGCATTTCATTGGTATTCTCTACGCTTTCGGTACAGGCCATATTGGGGAATCCATTGCACGGTAATTCTTTGGCAATAGCCAGCTTAATGCATCACATGGAAACCAACCTTCAGTGCTACTGAATTTTAATGAAGTGGTGAATAGTCTACTCAAGTTCAGTCAACTGAACCCCCCAGGTAAATCATGAAGCAAAGTTCGTATTTAAAAATCTCATAATTATATTCAAATCCATTATAAACTATGAAGAATGTAGCAAAATTTTAATAAACCTCACATATTTGGTGTTCTTCAAATTTTCTGAGGCTATTCACATACTTTTGGGCATCGTAGGAGTGTATGTATAATGGAGCGGGGAGAGTCCTACATATGATAGTGTCCTAGTAAATATGGCTTCCCGTTTGGCCACTCTTACTATGACAGCTGTCATGCTATGCTAGCTAACATCCAATCTGGGGCTATGCCATGCTGGATCTGGGCCTTCTGGTTTTTCTGGTATTTAAGTCCTCCCGAATGGAGTACAAGACAGAGAACCTTTGCGGGCTCCTGTTCAGTTCATTACAGCAAGTCACCGTGAGGCAACTTCCTCCCACCTATCAGATGTGTTTGGGAGAGGTATGGCTTACTGCTACCTCTTGTGACCCTGCACAGAGAATAAATATTGTCATTTACTCACATTCTTTAGTATGATGTCGTACAACACTTACATTTTCCATCAAGTTAGTTTGATACCTGCTTAAAAAAAATCTACAAAAGAAGAAACTCAACTTCTGAAATCCACCCCAGTAGAGATACTGAAATAAATTACAGTGTTTCCTCTCCTCTAAAACAAGTATTCATTTGCAGTCCTGGCTTTCGCTTATTGGTTAATCTCTTTCCCAGTAGACCGTGAGCCCCTGATGGGGAAATCAGGTCCTTTTCTACTATGAAGCTCTCCAGGTTCCCCAACCACAGTGCCATCCAGTCCACCAAGAGCAATTAACACTGGGGTTGTAAGTGACTTCAAATTTGGGAGGGCCAGAAATTCACTAAGTGGCAACAAACAGGCTTCTGGTCACGTTGACTTTGCTTGAAGTAAATTTTTGCTCCACAGTGTCAGTAAGTGGTTGACTTCTAGATACCTTGCACACAATAGGTCTTCACAGTTCATTGCTTTACAGCAATGTTTTCCAAAGATTCGCACGGGGATAAACTCTGTTCATCCCTTCCATCCATGTAGCTACAGGGCAGGGAATGCACAGCTTCTGTTACTTTGCTTATAACCGAAGTTGCTTACAAGGGAGAGAAGACTCCAGGGGAATCTAAACAGACTTGAAGAGAAATATCGGCAAAACCTGACAGTGGGCTACATTCACTTCATGCGATGAAGGAGGCACGGATGGTAAGAGGGAACAGAAGTGAGAAGTCACTGGCAGTGCAAATGGCCATGCTTTTCTTGTTTATGTTTAGGAGCCCGTTCTTTTAGTATCTTTCGGATGCTTCTTGTTGATTCTACTCAATCACAGATGGTTTCTTGCTAACATCCCAAGAGAGAGAGGCAGCGGTGTTCCTAGTTAAGACACTGCTCTGATCCTTTACCTTGGAGTGACCATTCTGAGAGATGGGCTGTATCAACACACTGCACTTAAAAACTACAGGATCCTAGCAAATGGCCTGAATGTCATAGGTGGGAGCACCCTGCACGTTTTGCAATGCGAGTTTCAACCCAAAACGGCAGCACTGTGGAAGAGCAGTTAGAAATGGTAACGAGGGCAAAGGGACCCCTGCCACATATCCATCAGCCTGCGGAGACTGAGGTGCTAGAAAGGATGTAGGTGAGCTCAAAATCTCCAACAGGGCCACTTGCCATGTGTGTGTCTGAGTGTATGCAGAATTGCAAATTGCATGACAAGATTCAAATCCGAGAGTTATTATACACACTTTACAGATGAGAACCCTTGAGTTTCTGAGAGCTTAGACAACTTATTTGAAGTCAAAAAATAAATAAATAGAGCCCACAATCTTTCCATTTGTATCATCCATTTTGATACAAAGGTCAATGATGCCTCTAAAGCCAACTCAAGTCCTAACGTTATTTCTCAGGAGCTCGTGGTGACCAAGAGCCAGTGTTGGCCATCACCGCAAAAGGGCGCCATGTCTGGCCTGTGGCTCCATGGGGCTGCCTATGAGAAAATGAGCCTCAGGATAGGGCAGGAGGAAGGGAAATGGTGATCAGCAGGGACAAAGGACAGCACAGCGAGGTGGCGGGGGAACGTGGAGCCTGGGTAATGCTGCAGGTATCAGGGGCAGGTCAGCACAAAACCTATAAGGGCAATGGAGTGTGAGCACAAGCCAGGTGAGCCCCATGTTCTCGAATTCCAGTGGACCACCTGGGTAAATGGCAGGGTCATCAGTGGAGAAATGGAGAAGAGGACTGAGAAAATGAGAGAAAAACACGAAATCAGAACAAGTTAGGGGCGACCTTGGAAAGCAGAGTGTCTGCAGCAATAACTAGTATCAGGGATAGAAGCTCAGAAAAAGGTTCACTAAAATTCTTATCTTCCCATTCCACTGTTAAGCTTACACGTCGATAACCTGTGTGGAATCCCTGTCTGTAAACAAACATATACCTGCAGAGACACCGGTTAAATAAGACAGGCTGTCCAGTGGCCCAGAGGATTGGTTATAGTCCCAAGAATGTACAATATATAGAGAGAGAGTATTTATAATATACATATCAGGTAATAGTTTAAGTAAAAATGATCACTTACTCAATGCATAAGTACATTTTCGTTGTGAAAGTTTCAAAAAAAAAAAATGACAGTGAAGGCGAAGTCTCCTTGGCCAAAGCTCCAGGTCAAAAGCAGCTTCGTTAGGGTACTCCGGTCCTTGGTAAGAGCAGCACACAGTGGTGAGCTGTGATCTTGTGATCACCAACATTCCCTTCTCGCCTTGTGTGCTACTCACGTTTCCAGCTCAGAAGAAAGCTTATTGGCAGAGACCTAAGGATAAATTCTACACTGCACGAAGAATCTACCAGCTCCCAGCAGAGGCCATTCCTGGGGGTTGACACACCCAGTTGCTGGGTGGTGCTGGCATAACCTAACTCCTTTTCTGGCACGAGTATGCAGGGACTGGGACTTCTGGGTGAGGACTGGCTTCCCTCGGGCCCTTCCACCTGGGCTCACTTTTATATGTGTCTGGTTTTTTGTTTACTTGGCTGGTGACACTACCATTTTTTCCCTCTTGGCATCTTAGAGTCAACATATAATCTGTTCACATATAAACAACTCCGTTTGGTTTTGGATGATTCTGATGGAGCACGCAGTTTTTCACAGTTTTCTACCTGTTATTACCCAACTGCAAAACAGTTAATCTTCTCATCGTATTTTAGTTTTTTTGATGTTTATTCGTTTTTGAGAGAGAGAAAGACAGAGCACCAGCGGGGGAGGAGCAAAGAGAGGGAAACACAGAATCGGAAGCAGTTCCAGGCTCTGAGCCATCAGCACAGAGCCCAACGAGGGACTTGAACTCACGGACCGTGAGATCATGACCTGAGCCAAAGTCGGATGCTGAACCGACTGAGCCACCCAGGCACCCGATTAAATTTTCTCATTTTAAACTTTAAGTAGTTTGGCCAACTTAGGAATTCCTGTTATGGATGCTTTTTTTCTGAAGCATCACCAGTTTCCTGGGACTCTAAAACATTTTACCACCTCCAAACTAATAATCCTAATACCTGACTCTCCTTGATCCTTACTGTTTCACTGCTATCCATTCTCCCGAGCACTGTTTGACTATTTAGTTTTGCGATTCCTTACACAACCTTTTAAGCTCTAGATTTCAAATTACAATGATTCTTTGATGTGTTTCTTTTTTCCTATTTCTAGAACTGTTTCTCCCTCATTTTTAAAGGCCTGTGTCCCTGTCATGTCTTCTCTCACACTGCCCTCTGCATAATTCTCACAAGCCTGGCTTCATAAAACTGTAGTTAGGAGACAGAAGTGAGCGTGCTCCATAACATTTTCAAACGACCCATCCTCTTTCCGGCCACTGCTGATGAGCAGGTAAGCACCTGGTGGACAGCCTGGCTTCCGATCCACCGTCTTCCCTCGTGAGCCTAACTTTGTCAAGGTGCTGACGAGGCCAGTCACATTGTTCGGTTATGATTCGGGAACCCTTGCAGGAAGATGCTGTAAGTTACCCTAGTAGAGGCACAGAGAACAATCGGCCAAGGGCATTTTTTGCTTATCATCATAACTACACCTGCTCCCTGTGGAAAAAAAAAAAATCAGGTGATAATCTCTACCTTCCCAAACTCCAGCTTGTTCAATTGTCCCACATGTTGAGCAGTGCATTTGAAGGGCTGTTAGGTCACATGACCCACTACCCACCATGAGATTATAACCAAATTATGTCACCTTTTTAGTACAGCTTTCCCAGAATCCCAAGCAGTCACATTTCTTGGGTTTCCCCCAGGAAGGAACAGGAAAGGCAGGGTAAGCAGGCTTAGGATTGGCTGGTCTGAATAATGTCAGTGGATGTGGGGGCACAGAGGCTGGTCCTAGTTGTCTAGCATCTGGCCCCAGGGTCACTAGGGCAGCAGGACAGTAGCTTGGAGGGTGAGAGCCCCAGAAAGGAGGTGCTTAGGGGTGTGGGCTCTCGATTGGTTGGGCTGTATATGAAAGGTGTGCTCACAGAGAAGCCCTTTATTATCTAAAATTAGTTAACCCTGCGAAGGGTGGTTCCTTCTGGATCAGCAAGGCCCCAAGAGATCAAAGCATCAATTTGAAAAGAAATAATACAGGACAGCAAAGCAGGAGCCTAGTTCTGGAAAGGCATGCCCAGAGCAGTGCCAAGCCTGAGGGGCCTGTTGTAGTAACCAAACCAGGAAGATGCAGCGGTCTGGATAGAGGGACCGAGAGACGTGCCAGAGAGCATTTTGGAAAAAAGTCAGAGAACATGGTCCATGAAGAACCTAACTTCTGTGCACTGAACTCCTAGAACCTTTAAATTCTCCCCAGGTTTGTTACTTGTTAATTCTGGGTTGCCCTTGCAGACCTGGGCAGAGTGTTCCAGAGAGAAAAGTAACGAGAAGTGCTTGGTGTGTGAGCCCCAGGCACCATGCTGGGCGATTTATAAACACCATCTCCTTTAATCTTCATACCAGCCCTTGGAGATAAGCACACAAGTCCCTCTTTTACAGAAAAGAGACTATGCAATTAGTTCTAACTGTGAGCATGTGAGGGGGGCAGATCCGAACCCTGCGTTTACCGGATCTTTTCAATCTGGCCCTCGGGGCTGTGGTGAGGAGGACTAAGGGAAAACAGAAAGGGGTGACGGCGGATTACATGGGAAATAAAAGCTGGAGAAATCCCTGGATACTTCCAAAGAGAAGAATACTCTGAGACAGACCTAAGACAATGACCGCAGGGCTTGAGCTAACCCAGCCCTGGGCTTCCAGAAACTCTCCCGCTCTGCCCAGGTGATCCAGTGGCCCCAGGCTAGGGGGGGGGGGAGGGGGAGCGGGGGGGCGGGGCGGAGAACATATCCTGGATCCTCCATTGACCTCAGACTTCTCTTTTCTAATTCTAATTTGTTGCCTTTGTCTTGGGGTTACTCCCAAGATTTCTTTCGGCCTTTGGTCTAACCTAAATGAAATCTCCAGGTCATCTCTGATCTGTCCGGTCCCAATTCCATGAGAAGAGCGAGCAAAAGAGGGCTTATCCGAGTCTCACTGCGAATGCAAGCCACATAATCGCTCGCAGACATTAGCACCTGCCCAGAGGGGGCACTGCCATGGTCGTGCCCTGGCGTCCCCATGCCAGCTGCTGCTTATCATGCTCCCCCCCACCCAGCCCTTGTACCGGGGGTCAGCACACCTGCACGCGCCCAGGCTCCCACCTGCCTGTCACCCACGGCCCCACCCTTCCACCGCTGGGACATTGGTAGGAAGAGTTAACACTGACTCAAAGTCTGATCGTTCTTGAAAATGGCACAGCTGAAGAGTCACACATTATATATACTCTTGTTGGTGTTTTTTATTATTTATTTTTATTGTCCCCTCTCACTCGTTCCTGACCATTTCTTAGGAATTTCTGTCAGCAGGACAACACAGTGAAGCTGAAGAAGGCCAAGGAACAGCGGGTCTCGTTTTTCCTAAAGCCCCAATATATTAGACGAGGCTTCCTGATGTAGAAACTGAAGCACTGTCCCCCCCACCCCTGCCACTTCCCTCGGGTTTGCCTTCGGGTTGGACATGATTATCCTGCAGCCATGACTACCACGAGGTTTAAAAGTGATTACACTGGAAAGGCTTCCCAGTGATATACTTTTACAACAAGCTTTCATAATTCATGCTGTTGGCTTCCCTCCGCCCCCCCAACCCAGTATGCTGTGCAGGAAACTCAGGATTTCTTTCCCCCCGAAAGAGTTGGGCACCTTGCCCTGTGGAAGACTGGCTCAAAAGGTAATAGAAAAAGTGCGGGGTGACAAGGAGAAGACACGCCATTTACTTGGTGCTGAAATCCCGCTTCCCACCCATCACATTACGGATGGAGATCCTAGCCCGGCCCAAAGCTTAACTCCAGACTAGAAGAAGCCAAAGTATGTCCTAAACTCTCATGTGGTGTGAAGGGGGGGCGGGGGGGGTAGCCCTAGACACCTGCTGAATCAAACCACATTTCCACTCTTCCCTTTACAGGGACTCAAAACAGTAATGTCCCAAGGGTTCTAGGGAGTCTGGGAGGGAAACAGGTGTCCATGGGAAAATGGCCTTGATGGGAAAATCTCTACACCTTTTGGAGGGAGAGCCTCCTGGAATAAAGTAAACGTTGTTCTTTTTCTTTTTCATCAGACTGTAAAGACTTGAAGGCTCTTGAACTTTGAGAACACAGGGTGGAAGGTGCAAACAAAAAAAGTCCTTTGCAATACCACACTTGTCAACTAAGTGGTGCTTAGGGGAAGAGGAATCGGATTTCCTAAATGAAATCCAGGCTCTGCTTCTTACGAGCTGTGTGACCCTGAGAAACTTGATGCCTTAATTTCCTCATCTGTCAAATATGAATAATACTTCCTCCCCTCATAAAAGAACCCACATAGAGCAACGAGCACAGATGCGGGTGCATATGAAGTCCAGGGAAGTTAAACTTCTCTTCTGATGTTGAAAGAGATAGCTAATGGAATTATCTCGACAATACCTACACTCTTCCAGGTGGCTGTACTGTTCCTAGGCACAGTAGTTAGAAGTTCTCTTTTCTCACCTCTGTTCTCTGTACACATTTTAATTCTCCTCACATCCTTCCAGACATCTTTCACAGCAATGGTTGAAGCAGTCCCTCATAATGATTGAAGACCTAACAACAGCACTTAGGGAACAATTTGATATAGGAACTTTGTGGCCGCTCCGTAGTTTGGGAGGCTACTAATGACCCGCCTCTCCCCGCCCAACAGAAAAACCCAAAGACTCCCTTTCAGGTTCTCATTCCCTCCATTGTAAACTGACCCAATATGGTGGCCATTAACCAGTCACGTTTCCAAGAGGAGACACCAGCAGATTCCAACGATCAAAGGTAGGTGAAAACTCCAGGTCCCCGCCCACAAAACTCCTCTACTAAGTGTGGTGTATTACAACAAAAAAGAGGCACAAAACAGTCATACAACTCGTTGTAGGCTGAGGGCAATTCAAACTCTCTACATTAGGTACTTGAACACGTAGTTCATTGAAAGGTCAGATGGAACGCTCTTCTTGAAGCCGGATTCAACTACTTTCTAGTCAAATCAGGTGACAAAATCCTCAGCTCCTTCCTTACGTGGCAGAGCACAGAACAGGACAGAGTCCTAGGCCTTGACTACCACTGTCAGGGACACCCATTTGCCGGGTGCATGAAGATTTTATGCCCGCTTCAGGCCCGGGGAGATGAACGACTTCTCTAGTTAATCCCCGTAAGTTCACCACCACCACTCTTAACTTGTGAAAAGTACCTCTAAGTACTCCTTATGCTAATTAATAGACTCTCTGGTCTAGCTATGGAGGTACCTGCTGAGATAGACTTAGGAAAGTAGATTCCTAGTTAGAGTCTTTCAAATGATAACTAACTTTCCCTCCAGCAGTCCTAATTAGCAACTTGGCAGGTTAACTCCCGGCCTCTGGAGTGCAGATTCCTTGAAAAGAGAGCTATCGCGTTCTCCAGGTATTAAAATACAACATTTTTTCCTTCTGAGTATCTGACAATGGACAGGCCTTTCCTTCTAGGGAATCTTGCTGCTCTGGGTGCTGGGTTATGGCCCAGTCAGTGCAGACTCCCCTTCAGGAGCAACCGTGAGTGGGGCCTTTGTGCTGGGAGGCCCGTAGCTGTAGCTGGTGTGTTAAATTCAGAATATGCAGATTATGATTTGCTGACTGAGGACGCACAAGCCACCCATATGAGGCAGCTCCCTCAGCATCCAAGCTCTTACTTGGGGGAAGAGAAAAAAAACACAGGGTCATTCAACCCTGTGCAGTTTCAACCCACTAACCCGAAAGGAAGGAAGTCACAAGATTTAGGACTTACAGATCCCAGATACGGGAGGTGGGGGGCGTGGTAGGGGGGCAGGGGGCTAAGCCAGAGGAAGGGCGTTCCTTCATCCTAGGTCTTGGGGGAGGCTGGGGTAGACAGCAGGCCAGCAAGCACCTGTTACTTACCAGATGGTTGGGGAGGAGGTCCCTAACTTTTTATGGGCTCGACTCTAAGTGGTTATTTTCAAAGCTGCCCCAGGAAAAGCAACGTGGGAACACGGGGCAGGTATCCGCAGCTCAGGTCCTTATTTAAATGTCCAGACCCTGGGTGTGAGCAGGGTCATCGCTGCCCGGGCGGTGACTCAAAATAGCCGTTTTCTCTTCACAGACTCAGTTTCCTGCCTTAGCCCCAGAGTATAAAGGTGGGGAGCAGGGTCACTTGCACCCACCCAGGACACGGACCTTTGTTACTGTAAGCCAGGAGATTGGGGGGGCCCCGTCACCACAGCACCGCCTTGCCAAAATTTACTAATACGCCAGGAAAAAATGAAAAGAAGGTGGGGGAGGCACGTGGGACGGATGAGGCACGGATGGTGGAATTGAGCGGGTGGACAGCTGGCCTGTGGGCACACGGAGTCCTCGTTACACAATTCTCTAATTTTGTACGAATTTTGTAATAACCTATCATAAAAAGTAAAAAAGTGGAGGCTTTGAAATGCGGATGTAAGGACAGCTTTTCATCTAGACAACCTCTGAGAGAGTTCTAGACTTTCTTCATGCCTTGGAATCTCGCTTCTTACAGACAGCACTCCAAGTATAACAGAAGAATTAGAACCCAGAAATGTGGCACATAACACACACTACAATCCAGCCAAATGTGATTTCTTAATTTAATGCCCTCTAAACCTACAATGATTCCATAATGTCCTTGGATGGAGGAGTTGAAACCTCATGTTGTTCTTTGAGGGCACAAACTCCTGGGCCAACAGCGACCTACAAGTCCAGGGGCTGACCAGATAGAGGGGAGTAAATTGTGGGTTTAAAAAAAAATTCTTTTTAAATAACTTTTTAATGTTTATTTATTTTTGGAGAGCAAGAGAGAGAGAGAGAAAGGAGGAGGAGGGGCAGAGAGAGAGGGAGACACAGAATCAGAAGCAGGCTCCAGGCTCTGAGCTGTCAGCACAGAGCCCGACGCGGGTCTCGGACTCACAAACCATAATATCATGACCTGAGCCTAAGTCGGACATTCGACCTGAGCCATCCAGGAGCCCCACACTCTGGGGTTTAAAGCAAGCCAGCTGTCTGCTCCTGCATGTAGGACAGAATTCTTGGAGGAGCCCAGGTCCATCTGCCAGGCTGGAGGGGCACCGCCCAGGGAGCAATCAAACACAACACACAGGCTGAGCCGGACGTCTATCATCCTGTGAAACTAGCATGGCGCACGAGGATGGAGGGCACAGCACCGGAAGAAAGGAGAGCTGGCGGCCAGCACCGAAAAGGCAAAGCCGCCCTCTCCATCAGCATCTGGCACTGGTGTTTATGGGATCACTGAGGGGCAGCAGGGTAGGGAAGGTGGTGGGTCCCGTGAAGGGCAGACACTCCCCCATCCGCCACAGCACGGACACCCTCCTCTCAAGGGACCTCACAGCGCTCACCCTGCTCTCCGCTGGGCAGTGTGGTCTGCCACGGGCTCACTTGAGCCCTAAACTTCAACTAATGTTGGCTGAGCCCCGACTGTGCACCAGGCGACGGGTCTGACAAGACCGTTTGTTTCCAAGAGCGATTGCAGAGGCTCTGATTCATGAAGCTAGAACACCCTGGCTCGGGAGAAAGGACCCGCAGAAGCCAAACAATCACACGTACCCCTGGGAAGTACCGAGAGGATTTCATCTGCAGCAAAGTCCTATTTCAACGAGAAAGACTTAAATGAAAGGAACAGAGGCGCAGATGACATCTCATTTATAACACCGACAGGTTAATAAGGGGACTCGGGTACCACATTCCACAAGATTAAACATTTGGTTCAACAAAGTCGTTCGGAATAAACGTCTCTAGCTCACAGCTGGGATGGAGTTTGGGTGGAGAAAGCAGAGAGAGCGAGGCCTCACTGGCTGCCCCAGGTTTGGCGGGGAGATCTGCAGGCTCAAAACGCACTTCCCTTCAACTGGCTCGATCGGAGTTTTTATCCAAGCTGCTCCTGTGAGTCAGGTCTGCCTTCTCAAGGGCACCGGTGGTTTGAAAAATCCTAAAATTGGGGCATCTGGGTGGCTCAGTCGGTTAACTGTCTGCCTCTTGGTTTCGGCTCAGGTCACGATCTCACGGTTCACGGGTTCAAGCCCCGCGTCGGGCTCTGCGCTGACAGCGTGGGGCCTGCTTGGGATTCCTTCGCTCTCTCCCTGACCTTCCCCTGCTCGCTCTCTCTCTCTCACAGTAAATAAACTTAAAAAAAAAAAAGGAAGAAAAATCCTAAAATTAATTCTACCCTCATGTTCTGCAGTTTCTAAGCACCATTTGACCAAACCTGCTTCTCCTCCACCTTGAGACACTTTCTCCCTCGGTCTGAGACACACAGACTCTCCCTGGCTGTCTCCCAGTGTGTCCAGACTCTTCCCAGTTCCCTCCCCTGGTCCCTTCTCCTCGGTGGGCCTGCCACCTCAGGGCCCTCAAAATCCCCTCTATCTACACTCACTCCCTTTCCTGTGTCTTCTGCCTCAGGGCCCACAAAAAGAGAAACACAGTGCTAACCCTAAACCTCTGCCCCCCCCCCCCCCCCCCCCCCCCCCGGAGAGCTCAACGGGATCAGAGGCTAGCCGACCTGTGGCCTATTAGCAGCATCTTCCATTTTAGGCAGCTCCGCCCTGGGCATAGCCAGACCTGTGGCTTTCAACACCATTTACACCTGTGGCCCTTCAACCCTGGCAGGGCATTGACTTCACCGGGAGATGTCTTAAATACCATAGAAATTTCCTTTCAACTGCTCTAGGATGGACTGTGGGTATCAGGTATCTTTTTTTTTTTTTTTTTTTTCCAAAGCTCCCCAAGAGTCACCAGTTAGGGCTGAGAACCAGTGACCTATATTTGATGACTCCCAAATATACTTGCCTTCACCTGTTTCCTGAGCTCCAAATTCAGGCCAAACATCCAATTCAAAATCCCATCTGGGCCCTCTTGGGGCGCCTGGGTGGCTCAGTCGGCTAAGGGTCCAACATCGGCTCAGGTCATGATCTCACGGTTTGTGAGTTCGAGCCCCGCATCGGGCTCTGTGCTGACATCTCAGAGCCTGGAGCCCGCTTCGGATTCTCTGTCTCCCCCTCTCTTTCTGCCCCTCCCCTGCTCATGCTCTGTTTCTCTCTCTGAAAAATAAATATTAAAAACAAAGACAAAATCCCATCTGGAACATGGCATAGGCACCTCAAAATTACCATGTCCACAAAAGATTTCTTGATTACGTCATGTTGAGGGCCTCCCCCCTCCCCCCCCACCCCCATCCCGCCATCACCTGTCACCATGGAACCTAGACCCACATTCCCCCTGGTGGTTCTCATTTCAAGCAACAGCACTAGTATCTGTTTAGCTCTTCAGGCCAAGTACCAGCTAGATTTTTAAAAATTCTTCTCTCCCTGTCCCCAGCACATCCTATTGGTTCTACTTCCAGAAGAGGTTCTAAATCAGAGCACGCTTTATCATTCCCACACCTGTTGACCCAAGCCACGTGATTTCTTTCCTGTGTGACTTTCACAACCGCCCCCCCAGGAGCCCGTCCTCCACCCTCTCACGCACAGGAGACACTTGTGTCAGTTTCCCGTGGCTGCCGTCACAAATTACCACCCACGGGGCGGCTTAAAACAGCAGAAATGTGTTGTGTCACTGTTCTGCGGGCCAGAAGTCTGAAACCAAGGTGGGGGCAGGGCCCTACACCCTCCACAGGCTCTAGGGGAGAGAGTCCTTCCTTGCCTCTTCCAGCTTCTGGTGGCTCCAGGCTTCAAGGAAGGTGGCTTCCTTGGCTTGTGGCCACATCACTCCAGTCTCCACCTCCCGCTCCACACGGCCTCCCCTCTGCACCTTCTCATTTTCTGTCTCATTTCAGGACATGTGTTGTCACTGTATCCAGGGCCCATCCAAATAATACAGATGATCTCATCTCCAGATTCTTCATTACATCTGCAAGGACCCTTTTCCAAAGAAGGTTATGGTTACCAGTAACAGGGGTTAGGATATGACCATAAATTTGGGGGGGGGGGTGGGCACCATCAACCCAGTACAACACTGTGTCTTTTAATAGTGCAAATTATACCACATCACCTCGTTAGATTAAAGTGCTCCAACGCCTTTTCACAGCAAGTACCAGAAAGAGAATGAAATCCGACATTCCTTGCTGTTTTATAAAGGCTCTACAGGATTTGGCTCCTATCTGTAACCAAATTTCCTCCTACCATCCCCCTCACATATGACCCTGTGGACACCCCGGCCCTGGATCGACTCTTCAGCAAGTTCAAGCTCCGACCTCAGAGCCTTTGCACGTGCTGTTCCCCCAGTCTTCCAGGACCAGTACCTCCCCCTCCTGCTGGCCTCAGCCTCAGTATCACTACCGCAAGAGAAGGCTTTCAGGTCACCCTCTCTAAAGTAGCTCCATCCCCTTCCAGACATTGACGCCCCCTACCCGGCTGGCAGTTTCCTGTGGCACCAACCCCATCACGTGCCGACCGCCTCCCTAACCAAAACGGAGACCGGGGTCTCGTCTGTCGTGTTCACGGCTGCGCACCTAAGCGCCTGGAAGAGCTGCTTCGCCAGTAGGGTGCACATCCCTCCACGTTCTAAATATTCTACCCTGAGCATGACTGGTGGGGGTGGGGGGGCCAGGTGAACTTAAACCACACCCTGTCTGGAGAGGAGGCTATAGTTGCGGTGTCCGTATATGGACTCAGCCACATCACACTAAGGCAACAGGGGTGCAGGGGGGAGCCAATTTTAGCTACCCCTGCCCACCTGCTCTAAGACCCATGGGGCAGCCCACACCCACTGAAGAAATCCAGGTCTCCATTCATGCCTCTTCTGCCTTCTGTAAACGGGTCACAACAGGTACCGAGGATAAGATAAGGAAGGAGAAGCACAGTAAGGGAGGAAGCTCGGAGTTTAAAGGGAAGTCACTCTGGGAAAATTCCGGTACCAAAAATAGGAGCTCATCAGAAAAAATGGCACACGAGGGAAGCAAGAGCAAGACTGAATTCACACAGACAAGAATTCCAGTCAGCGCACAGTGGGTGGGCCCTTCCCTCACACCCGAATTCCCATCCAGCCATTTAAGTTCAACTAGTACTTACGTGCACCGCCCCCCCCCCGCCCCCTACACCAAGGCCCTAATCCGTATACACTCCAGGCCCCCACCTCTCTTCATCAAACCCAGTCCCCCCATTCCCACTCAGCTGGCCACACCCCACAGCTGCCACTAACCCAATGTACAGACGGGCTGGTCAGGACCCCCCCCCCCCCCGCCCCCCGACCTTCCTTCTCCAGGCTGGAGATCACCTCCACTGTCCACCCACCAGCTGCCTGAGAGTAAGCCCTCGCTCTTAACATCCAAGTGGACACCAAGGGCCATTGACTTTGGAAGACTGTCTCTCATTTACTCCTTTTTCTCTATCACCACCATGAGATCTTAGATGAGGCCTTTATCATCCGTCCCCCCCCGTAGGAACAGCCCCTGCTGGCTTTTCTCCTACCCTGCCCATCCCCCCACACTGCCATTTCTCACCACAAAAAGGGCTAAAATTCGGGTCCCTCCCGTGAGCACTCGGTGCCCGTGTGTCCAGTCTCACTGCTTGGTCACAGCTGGATCGAAGCGAACCCAGAGACGTTCTCACCCCGTGCCCTTTACACTTACGTGATTTTGCACACGCTGCTGCTCCCTTACCTGTTTCTGACCTGCCCCCGAGCCCCTCGGGCACTGGTCCCCACGTAGGCTCCCACAGCAGCGGACACATGTTGTGACAGCCACAAGGCACCCGGGACCCAGAGGTCCGGCGAAGCTGTGCATTTCCTTTCCCTGCCACCCCAGAAGCCAGGAGTGACCCCACGACATGGCTCTGACTAATGAGATCTGAGTGGGAATCTGCTGGAGGGAAACCTTTGTTTCCTCCTGCTTCGACCACCAGCAGCATGTCTGGAGCTCAGGGCCCGTCTTGTGACTCTGAGGGCCTTGCATGAGGACGGAAACAGCCTGGGATGAAGGGACCAGCCACCTGGAGCAGCCAGCCCTACGCCAGCAACTGCTCACAGCCAGACCTTTATCATGGGAGAAAAACCGCACCCCCCACCCCATCAATTTAAACCATTACAAACTGCAATTTTTGTTTACCGTGGCTGAAAGCAATCTTAATTGGTATTCTATTATAACGATCCGTTTACAGGGTTCTTTAAGATATGCTTGATCCCTCGGGCTCTATCTTCTTTCTCCCTCTAACTCTGGAACCCAGCAAAGCCTCTCAAGTGGTGAGCCCCACTGCTACACGAGGCTCTGAGCATCGTCGCCCAGGAGGAAAGCAGTCCTACAGGCTGTTACAGGCAGACTGGAGGCAGACCTGACCTTTACTCTCAACGTTATTCCAGAAAAGCATCTCTTTTGGAGCAATTTACAGGGGTACCTGCCCAACAGATTACAAATACATATGGGGCGCCTGGGGGGCTCAGCCAGTTAAGTGTCTGACTTCTGCTCAGGTCATGATCTCGCAGTTCGCACGTTTGAGCCCCGCATCCCGCTCTGTGCTGACAGCTGGGAGCCCGGAGCCTGCTTTGGATTCTGTGTCTGCCTCTCTCTCTCTGCCCCTCCCCTGCTCACACTCTCTCTCTCTCTCTCTCTCTCTCTCAAACAAACATTAAAAAAAAATTAAAATACATGTGTAAAATGTAACCAAACTTCCATCATGGGGAAATGAGTTCACATGATCACAAAATAACTTTCGAGGCTAATTCATTTTACCATTAACGTCTAATTATAATTAATTACTTCCATGTCTGTTTTATCCTTCAATGGAGATGAAATTAGCAATATAATGAGTCTGCTGAATTCAAGCTAATCACCAGGTCAAAAGCAAGGCTGGGCTTCCCCAAAGTCCCTAAGAGTTCAGCAATGAGAATGTGAATTACTCCTTTATTCCTCACCTGGCCAGCTTGCAATAAATCAGTCTGAGTTAAGCCCATAGCGACACCAATGCTGTGCAACTGTTAAGTCTTATAAGTGTTTCCACGACTTTTCAAATCTGCCCCTGGTGCAAAAAAGTCAGATTTTATCGGAGGACTATTTTCCAATTTATTTAAATGTTACCGAAATGTTTAAAGCCTCAAACCAGTATCATACGGCTTCCTCTCACTGCTGCTTCCCACACTCTCGGGGTGTTGTGCTTATGGTCTTTCTGTTTGGACAAGAGAATTCTCATCTTAGATCTCTCTTTGGATACGTTTGCTAAATCCCTTTTGCAGACCCTCAGGGGAAAACCGAGAATACTGAAGTAACAGCAGCAGCCCCCCCAACAAACGCTTAATTTGTCATCAGTCTCTTTTCCGTTCACCCCCAACGCTCCATGTTAGCAACCGCATAAAGCAAGAATGAGGCGGGAAGGGCCCCCCTGAGGATCTCTATCAGGTGACTTCCAACCTGGGCCACACATGTAACAAGGAATCAGCATTCAGTACTGCTTTGCAGAAAGGAGTTTTCAGGATAAAATTCAGGAGCA
Source organism: Puma concolor (assembly GCF_028749965.1). Classification (NCBI taxonomy): domain Eukaryota; kingdom Metazoa; phylum Chordata; class Mammalia; order Carnivora; family Felidae; genus Puma; species Puma concolor. The sequence goes on from NC_141677.1 coordinate 14,921,047, forward strand.
CAAAATGAAAACAAACTGCAACCAAGCAAACATGAACAAGCCACAATGTCTAATTCACGGGATGACTGATAGCCTGTGGTTTTTTAAAAACTGGACAGCTTAAAAAGCAGATTCCGGGGCGCCTGGGTGGCTCAGTCAGTTAAGCATCCGACTTCGGCTCAGGTCATGATCTCGTGGTCCGTGAGTTCGAACCCCACGTCGGGCTCTGTGCTGACAGCTCAGACAGAGCCTGGAGCCTGTTTCAGATTCTGTGTCTCCCTCTCTCTGACCCTCCCCCGTTCATGCTCTGTCTCTCTCTGTCTCAAAAATAAATAAACGTTAAAAAAAAAAAAAAAAAGCAGATTCCTTTCCCCAGGATATTAATGGGGGGGATCAAGTATTCAACATACACAATGTTCAATGCTTTTCCAGCCGTTAGATTCCTCCGACTTTAAATGTTCTTGGCAGAGGAGTGAACAGAAGTCTGCTGGTGAAAAGGAGGGTACCTCTTATAGGAGAGATTCCATCAGGTAACATAAAGTTGGCAGATACGAGAGATCCTCTCGTATCTAACCACAAAAAGCAGGAATACAGTTGTGCTGGTCAGATCTCTATGACACATCTACAATATAGCAAACACTTTTAGATGCTTTAGAAGCTGAAGGTTCTTCGAAGAAACAGGACCAGAGACATGTCCCCTCTTACCTTGTGAAAAATAAAGATGTGCAAACAGAAAGAGAACATCTTTAAAAATGCAGAACAGTGGGGCAACTGGGAAGCTCAGGCGGTTAAGCGTCCGACTTCGGCTCCGGTCACGACCTCACAGTTGGTGGGTTTAAGCCCCACATCAGGCTCTGTGCTGACAGCTCAGAGCCTGGATACTGCTTTGGATTCTGTGTCTCCCTCTCTCTCTGCCCCTCCCCTGCTTGGGCTCTGTCTCTGTCTCTCTCTCTCTCTCTCTCTCTCAAAAATAAACATAAAAAAAAAACTTTTTTAAAATGTAAAACAGTGAATGATTAGGGGTCAGCTAAGTGGTGAAAAATGCACTATATGATACAGAGAGAGGGAGGCAAGCACTACACGAGGTCAGTGGTAGACCTTTCTTTGATTTGGTCCAGATTCAGGGTCACATGAATGAAAAACTCAAATCCTGTATATTCCTTTCTTCTTTTGGTGCATCAGGACCTGAGCCCAATTGTAGGGCCAAAAGCCATGGGTAACGACACACGTGGGTGCAAAACTGCAGGGAGCAGACTTTTGGTCGGAGGCAACTAATCGTCATTAGGCTTACGGTTTACTCGTCCGAAGAGGGAGAGGTATCACTTGTTTTGTGGGCAATTACCCTGGGCTAGCAGGAAAAACCTATCTGCCACTTCCGTGGGTACACACTCTCCCCTTTAGAGCCAAACGGAGGAAGAACAAGCTGCTTGGAGGAATCACGTGAATTCCTCCCTTTCTAAAAATACGACTTTCTGGCATAAAACACCACAGCGCATGGCTCAACTTAGTCACCCAGCCCGTGGCCAGTGCTGGAGTGTGCATCACATCGCGCTCTGCACCAGCTGGGTCCCCACAGCCCTGCACCTGTGCCATTGGGCAGCTCGGCCAGAAAGGACGGCCACAAGACCGACCCCCACTTAGAGGAGGCTGGGAGGCTGGCAGCTTCTGGAATGTTCACAAAGCTGCTGCACCACGGAACTTATTCCGCAGGGCTTTCGTCCCATCCAAGGGAAAGGAAGCATTCTCATGTGTGCTAAGAAGCGGGTCAATTTTCTTCCTTCCTTCCTTTCTTTTTAATTTTTTTTATTTTTGGGGGAAATCGATCATCAAGCGCACACACATCTTCCCTTCCTGACCCACTCTATGTGACATAAGGAAACAGCTGTCGTGAGCTCCCCGTGTAGGGCAGGCACACTGTAGTGTCGGGGGAAGTGAAGGCACACGGGATCTCCCCACTTTAAAGCACCTCATCAGACACTCCATGGGCTTTGTTTCACTACTTAAGACACATAAGGGGTGACTATCCAAACCAACATTTTACTAACTTTTAAAATCAGGGGCGCCTGGGTGGCTCAGTCGGTTAAGCATCCGACTTCGGCTGGGGTCATGATCTCACAGTTCGTGAGTTCGAGCCCCACGTCGGGCTCTAGTGATGACAGCTCGGAGCCTGGAGCCTGCTTCACATTCTGTGTCTCCCTCTCTCTCTGCCCCTTCCCTGCTCATGCTGTGTCTCTCTCTGTCTCAAAAATAAATAAACATTAAAAAAGATTAAAAAAAAAAATCAATGCTCCCTTTGGATAAACAACACAAGGAAAAGTAAATGCATCTCAGGAGAGAGTCTGGCTTCTCCGGGCGGGGGCAGGGGTGGGGGTGGGAGATAATAATACCCTTTTATGTTTTCTGTTTTTCCATAGCCCTGAACGTTCCATCAAGCATTAATTTCTATAACTGGCATGATAAATAAACATAAAATATGATACTTAGTATTCACACTACATATCCCTCCCCTCCCCCCTAGCTGTTGAGAGTCTCCGCTCTTACAGGCCTTAAATGTTGAGTCTCATCAGCCCAATAAATAGAACCATTTAAAATGTAAAATGGTTTTCTGGGGCTTCAAACGACTGAACTGAATTCACTTTTAATGCAGAGGCTCCCAAAAGGACATTACATTCTGACCATTACAGTGTACCAAAAGAACAGAACTCCCATGGTGTAGGTTTCTACAAGTGAAAATCCCGGGGTGACTGGGTGGCTCAATATGTCCGACTTGTGATCTCGGCTCAGGACATGATTTCGCAGTTCGTGACTTAGAGCCCCGCATCGGGCTCTGCAGTGATAATGTGGAGCCTGGTTGGGATTCTCTCTCTCTCTCATTCTTTCTTTCTTTCTTTCTTTCTTTCTTTCTTTCTTTCTTTCTTTCTTTCTTTCTCTCTCCCTCCCTCCCTCCCTTCCTCCATCCCTCCCTCCCTCCCTCCCCCTCCCCTGCTGGCTCTCTCTCTCTCTCTCTCTCTCAAAACAAATAAATAAAGTTGAAAAAAAAAAAAAAAAGAAAGAAAATCTCATCACTGGTCAGGCCCTGGTTAACCCACCAATCAGAAAGGTCGCCCTGAAAGCATAGTAGTTCTGTATTTAAGAAAAGATAACCATCCACTGCCAAAGAGAAATTCTGATTTGAAAGAGCTCTGAGGCTAGCTTGAAAGAAATGATGGTGAAAACAGAGATGGGCAGAAAAATTGGTAAATTATATCAGTGAGTTTTTTTCAAGTTTACTTATTTATTTTGAGAGAGGGAGACAGAGCAGGGGAGGGGCAGAGAGAGGGAATCCTAAGCAGGCTCTGCACTGTCAGCGCAGACCCCAACGCGGGGCTCAAACTCATGAACTCTGAGATCATGACCTGAGCCGAAATCAAGAGTCGATGCTTAACCCACTGAGCCACCCAGGCGCCCCCGTATTGGTGAATTTTTAAATATCCTTTTGTTTCCAATGCTCCTTACATTCTCCTCTCACTGAGAACACAGACGCCAACAGAAAAGAGCTCCCATAAGAACTCACTGGCACGGGGCGCCTGGGTGGCGCAGTCGGTTAAGCATCCGACTTCAGCCAGGTCACGATCTCGCGGTGCGTGAGTTCGAGCCCCGCGTCAGGCTCTGGGCTGATGGCTCAGAGCCTGGAGCCTGTTTCCGATTCTGTGTCTCCCTCTCTCTCTGCCCCTCCCCCGTTCATGCTCTGTCTCTCTCTGTCCCAAAAATAAATAAACGTTGAAAAAAAAAATTAAAAAAAAAAAAAAAAAGCTCACTGGCACATCTACCTACCGGTGACAATGACCTCCTCCCCTCGCCCCCCCCCCCCCCGCCTCAGCCTTTCTCTTGGGTTTCTGAGACCAGCTCTCCCCCCAAACCCATTCACCCACCCAAGGACACGGGTCAGCAAGTCTGCCTTCTTTCCATAAACATAGTTAAGTCTCCTCTAACCCACCACTTCCCTCCCAGCTACCACCCACTTTCCTCTGTGCAGCAGTATTCTCAGAAACCATTATCGGGGTGCCGGGGTGGCTCAGTCGGTTAACGGTCCGACTTCGGCTCAGGTCATGATCTTGTGGTTCATGGGTTCAAGCCCCGTGTCAGGATCTGTGTTGACAGCTCAGAGCCTGGAGCCTGCTTCGCATTCTGTGTCTCCCTCTCTCTCTGCCCCTCCCCCCTCATGCTCTGTCTCTCTCTCTCTCTCCTTCAAAAATAAACATTAAAAAAAAATTAAAAAAAAAAAAAAAGGAAACCATTATCAACTTCCCGCCTCTAGTTCATCACCTCTCTCTCTCTCTTTTTTTTATAGACTTTACTTTTTAGAGCAGTTTTAGGTTCACAGCAAAACTGAGCTGAAGGTACAGAGAGTTCCCACATACTTCCTGCCCACACGTGCGTGGTCTCCCTGGTTATCGGCATCCCCTACCGCAGGAGTACGTTTGATACAATGGATGAACCCACACGGACACATTATCGTCTCCCAGAGCGTCCACAGTTTACAATGGGGTTCACTCTGGGTGTGTGCAGTCTATGGGTTTAGACAACTGTATAATGACTTGTATCCGTCATTACAGGGTCACGAAAAATAGTTTTGCTGCCCTAAAACTTCTCCGTGCTCATTCACACCCTGCTACCCAACCCCTGGCAACTGCCGATTTTTTTGATCGTCTCCATAGTTTCGCTTTTTCCAGAATGTCATATAGTTGGAATCCTATGGCACATACTGTCTTCTTTCACTTAGCAGCACGCATTTAAGGTTTTTCCAAGTCTTTTCATGCGTTCGTAGTGCATTAGTGGTGAAGAATATTCCATTCTGGATGGACCACACTTTATTTACTCATCCACCTACCTAAGGAACCCTCTCACTTTCTTTTGAACCTAACTCAGATTGGCCACTTACCCCCACCAACCCACGACCCTGCCATTGCTAAATCCAATGGCGATCTCAGCCTTCACCTACTGACCCATCAGCGGCATCTGAGACCACTACTCACACCTCCTCGCAACGTCTCCATCATTGATTTCTCGGCCTCCAGGCCACGGCAGTCACCTGGCTTTCCCATGACATCACCAATCACCTCTCAGGCTTTTCATTGGATCCTTCCTCTTTCCGACCTCTGATGTGGCATACCTCACACCCACACATCCAACCGCCTCCTCAGTACCTCCACTGGGCTGGCACACGGGCATCTAAAATTACTGCGTCCCCAGTTGAGCTCTGGGTCTCCCAACCTGCTTCCCTGGGTCTCTCTCTCCAGGTAGTGGCACCTCCGTCTCGCTGTGGCTAATGCCAATAACCCTAGTGATGCTCTGCTCTCTCTTCCACCTACGTCCAAACCCTCAGCCAATCCTATTGGCTCTACCACTAAAGAAGGAAGTCTGGAATCTGACCAATCCTCACCACCTCCCACTCTACGCTCATGGTCCGAGCCACGGAGATCTCTCCCATGATCACAGCACGAGCCCACCGATGGGTCTACCTGATCTGTGCAGCCTCCTGTACTCTGTTCCCCAAACAGCAGCACGGCGAGCTCGGGAAACAAGTCAGATTGTGTTACTTTTCTGCTTCAAATCTTCCAGCAGTGCTCACTCGCGCACAATGAGACCCAAGGCTCTCAGTATGGCTCATATGGTCCTGCATGACAGGACCCACATCGCATCTCTCTAACTTCATCTGCTATTACATCCTGCTGTGTGCCCAGCTCCAGGGACACCGGCCTCGGAGCTCTGTGACAGGCATGCTCCTGACTCAGGGCCTTCGCACATGCTGCCCCTGCTGCCTGGAATGGTCTTTCTTCAATTATCCATTTGGCTGGCTTCCTTAGGGACTCCGGGTCTTTATTCAAAAGCTGTCTCACTCAGAGAAGCCTACAGAAGCCACCTGACGTAAAATATCAATGATCCCCTCAATTCAAACCTTACCTCACCCTTCCCCGCTTTATTTTTCCTTAGCATGTATTTTATTTACTTATATTGATAATATTGTCATTCTTCCCTTCTAGAGTGTATATTCCACGGTGGGCATTTTGGTCTATGTTGTTTCCTGATGTTCCTCAGCACCTAAAAATGTGCCTGGCACAAAACAGCTGCCCAAAAGGTATTTTACGCTAGTAGTAATGAATGCATGAGTGAATGGGAGAGTAAATGAATTTCCCTTGGCTGAATCAAATCCGTAGCTTAATCTCTAACAAAAACCCAAGTTACTGGGCATTGGTACCTCATTAACATGGTACCGATCACACGGGAAGAAGTTCCAAAATTTCAAATACAAACATACAGCTGTGATGTTACACTGGCTTAAACTTTCCATTTTATCAGCCACTTAAAAGTATGAAAAACAACAAAAACATGATGGTCTTGGAGCCAGGTTCCCTTTGGGCTAGGAGTGTATTTGATCTGTTTATTCCCATATTTCAAGCCTAGCAGAGGTCAGCTCACAGTGGGAACTCACGAGATATTTGTGGCTTGAATGAACACTAAATGTGACTTTTATTTTGGTGAGCTGCCATTAGTTATTGAGTGTGCCAGGGTGAATATACCTCAGGGGTGCCCTGCAGGGCCCCTCCCTCCTATGCAGGGCCCCTCCCTCCTATGCAGGGCCCCTCCCTCCTATGCAGGTATACAAGTAAAACCTTTCTATGGAAAAGATGATTATCTTTCCATTCAAAGGCTGATCACTGCTATTAGCAGCATTAAAGTGGTTCCTGAAATAGAAAAAAAAAAGGGGGTATTTACCCAGGTCAGAGATCAGGAGAATTACGTTGCTGAAAAGGCTTTGTACTTGAGACTGGTTTTAGGTTCAAAGCAGAACTGAACAGAAGGTACAGAGAGTTCCCATACACCTCTGGCCCTCACTCATCCACAGCCTCCCTCACTATCTGTCGACACCGCCCTCCCCTGTGGTACCTGTTACAACTGACGGACCTACGCTGCAGAGTCCGTATTTCTCTAAGGGCTCACTCATGGTGCCCCACGATCTATGGGTTTGGACAAATGTACGGTCCCTGGCATCCATCGTTACAGCATCACACAGAGTTAACTTCAGTGTCCTAAAAATCCTCTGTGCTCTCTGCCTGTTTATCCCTCCTCCTACCTCAAGATAATTCCATCTGAAAGAACTGGTCTATACGATGGACAGGTTAGACCAGAGGATAACTTACATTTAATTCTTTTTAATGTTTTTATTTCTTTTTGAGAAAGAGAGAGACAGAGACAGAGTACGAGCAGGGGGAGGGGCAGAGAGAGAGGGAGACACAGAATCTGAAGCAGGCTCCAGGCTCTGAGCTGTCTGCACAGAACCCAATGCGGGGCTCGAACCCGCGAACCATGAGATGAGATGAGTTGAGCCAAAGTTCGACACCCAACTGACTGGGCCGCCCAGTCGCCCCAAGAGGATGCACCCCAAGAGGATAAGTTACGTTTAAACCTTCTTCTGGAGTTGGGCCAAGGAGTGGAAGCCTTGAGGAACAATGAGGGTTATAATATGTCAACTTAACTTTGGAAGGAAACAATTGTTTCTTCTAAGTTTTTTTCAAATTTATTATTTATTATTTATTTTTGAGAAAGACAGAGTGAGAGCAGGGGAGGGGCAGAGAGAGGGAGATTTTCAAGCAGGCTATCTGCTGTCAGCACAGAGCCTGATGGGGGGGCTTGAACTCAGGAACCATAAGATCGTGACCTGAGCCGAAATTAAGAGTCGGACCCTAAACCAACAGAGCCACCCAGGTGCCCCAACAATTATTTCTTTCTATTTAAAGGGTTCTATCTGGGGGCACCTGGGTGGCTCAGTCGGCTGAGCGTCCGACTTCGGCTCAGGTCACGATCTCGCAGCTTGTGGGTTCGAGCCCCGCGTCGGGCTCTGTGCCGACAGCTCGGAGCCTGGAGCCTGCTTCAGAGTCTGTGTCTCCCTCTCTCTCTGCCCCTTCCCCACTCGCATTCCGTCTCCGTCTCTCTCAAAAATAAATAAACATTTAAAAAAAAATTTTTTTTAAAAAGGGTTCTATCTGGATAAAACGATCACTTCATACTTAGATGCCTGAGTAGGACGCCCTGGCAAACTGAAAAATGTACTCTGGGATCTATCTACTCCCCAGGAAATGACGCTCTTGATTTTTCCTTCAGCTTTTCATTAATGGATTTGAAGGAAGCATAAGTATAGGATCATCAGCCCCAGTAGAGGTTTCTGGTGATGTTTCTCCCAAAGAGGAACCTGAGGCACATCAAAGACTGAAGGTCACCATACGTAGGGCGGCGGTGGCCACAAGACCATGAGCCCGGCTTCTACTTAACAGCCTGTCACCAAACCTTGTCAGCCCTCTCGGAATCTGTCAGAATCTCTCAGAGTCCTCCCAGGACTGCCAGAACATTCTGACTGGAGTCCCCATCCTGCCACTTCCTAATTGCTTTAGGTTAAACAAGACACTTATATTCTCCGGCCACAATTTCGTATCTGTAAGACCGGTTGATTAAGGTCTGCTCTGCTATCCACACACGAATGGTTTTGTTTTGTTTTTCCTTTTTAATGTTTATTTATTTATTTGAGAGAGAGAGAGAAAGAGAGAGAGAGAGCGAGCAGGGGAGGGGCAGGGAGACAGGGAGACAGAATCCCAAGCAGGCTCCATACTGTCAGTGCAGAGCCTGACGTGGGGCTCGAACCCACAAACCGTGAGACCATGACCTGAGCCAAAACCAAGAGTCTGGCACTTAGCCAACTGAGCCACCCAGGTGTCCCTCCACATACGAATGTTTTAACAAAGAAAGTAATTTCAGTGAGAGCAGCCAGAAAAATTTTAAAGCAATATCGAAATGGAGATATTCTTATGAAATATTTATTGTTCCCTCCTTTATCTTATTCATGGTCATTGCCAAACACCTGTTGTCACAATCTCGTGTGCCCAGAAAATACTTGTAAGAGAATACACAGAACTACTGTTTTGTGTGGACTGTGGACAGACGGGTATTCTAACACTCCACCCCACCAGCCTCTCCTCAAAGCCATGATGGTTTTTTCTTGGCATCTGCCATTAACAATTAAATCATGTGCTTCTTTAAATCAAATCATTTCCTTTCAAATCATCTCCCTGAACCTCAAAAACAAACAAAACATCTCCGCCAAAACAAAACATGGAATTTTAGACACTGGAAACTATTAAAACTAGTCTCCTTTTCAGACTGTTTCTACCACTGAACAAATTTACCATTTCATAGGGTATCATTCAAGATTTTAGACAAATTAGCACCACAAGTTTATTCTTCTATAAGGATCAAATAGGACTTCAAATTCTGCCTCACAAAATTGGCAGTTTAAGGAATGTGATAAAATCAAATATTCTTAGATTCAAGAATTAGTTCTTGAATTCCTCAGAAAAACAAACATGAGTTTAATGGGCTATCAACATTTCCCAAGTATATTATGTTAATCTGGCTTTTTAAATGTATTGACCTAGAGGGAAATGCCCTGGGGAAGAGCCCTAAAATACATACTCTAATGAAGTTTTCTTCTTAAAATGTCAGGTGTTTTTTTCTTTAAAAAAAAAAAATATTTATCTATTTTGAGAGACAGAGAGAGCAGGGGAGGGGCAGAGAGAGAGAGGGAGAGAGAGAATCTCAAGCAGGCTCCGCACTGTCAGCACAGAGCTCGATGTGGGGCTTAAACTCACGAACCAAATCGTGAGATCATGACCTGAGCTGAAATCAACAGCTGGACACTTAACTGCCTGAGCCACCCAGGTGCCCCAAAATGTTAGTTTAAAAAAAAAATATTTTTAACATTTATTTTTTAGAGACAGACAGAGCACGAGTGGGGAAGGGGCAGAGAGAGAGGGAGACAGAATCTGAAGCAGGCTCCAGGCTCTGAGCTGTCAGCACAGAGCCGGACGTGGGGCTCAAACTCACAAACTTCAAGATCATGACCTGAGCTGAAGTCGGATGCTTAACCGACTGAGCCACCCAGGTGCCCCTGAAAATGTGTTTAAAATTTTTTTTAACATTTATTTATTTTTGAGACAGAGAGAGACAGAGCATGAACGGGGGAGGGGCAGAGAGAGAGGGAGACACAGAATCTGAAACAGGCTCCAGGCTCTGAGCCATCAGCCCAGAGCCTGACGCGGGGCTCAAACTCACGGACCGCGAGATCGTGACCTGAGCCGAAGTCGGATGCTTAACCGACTGAGCCACCCAGGTGCCCCAAATGTCAGTTGTTTTTTTTTTTTTAAACATACTTTGAATACTTTCATACCTGTCAGAGGACTGGTCCGTCTAATACAAGAGAGACTTCTAAGGGTCACAAAATTACCCAGGATCGGCTGTAACCTCTTCTCCAGCCCTGCTTCTTGAGGATCTCACTGCTATTTGCACACAACTCACTCACCAGTAATCAACACTGTTTTCACTGAAACACAGGGACGTAAACCCAAGTTAACAATGGACCCCCTAACCTTTGAGGGGCCAACGAGGAAGCCCTGTGGCACAGCAGGTGCACGCCAGACGCTGCGGAAGTCAAGCTGCCTGACATTTCTGGGAACAGACAGTACAGTCTTCTGGCTCCTCTCTTTAGAGGACAAGACCGGTAAGAGAGGAGAGGCTCCCCCAAACTAAGTTCTGAGAGCTGAGCTGCAAGGGAATCTGAAGAGGAAGAAAAGCCGGAGGGAAAGCAAGCAGAGATGTGGACCAGGAAGTGCACCCGGGGTACCTTCTGGGAAGAGGCACAGACCCAGGGTAATGAGGAAAGAGCGGCCGTGACCTTGAGATCCGTACATGGACGACAGAGGCCCCCAATTATGTGAAGGACAAAGCAGCATGCCCAGTGGCCAGCCCCCAGCAGGTGGTCGGCAAACAGTCGTAATTACTGGAATCACAGGACCAGACCCCTTGTGAAGTCCAGGCAGCAAGCCGGGGACAAACCTCTGCCAGGAGAGCCAGCAGCAGCGTCTGCACTGACCTCAAAAACAAAGACAGGGACGCCTGGGTGGCTCAGTCGGTTCAGCGTCCGACTTCGGCTCAGGTCATGATCTCACGGTTCGTGAGTTTGAGCCCCATGTCAGGCTCTGTGCTGACAGCTCGGAGCCTGGAGCCTGCTTCGGGTGCTGTGTCTCCTTCTCTCTGCCCCTCCCCCCATTCGTACTCTGTCTCTCTCTCAATAAAATAAAGACATACAAAAATGTTTTTGAAAGAATGGAGAATGAGGGGTGCCTGGGTGTCTCAGTGGGTTGAGCGTCCGACTCCTGATTTCAGCCTGTGGGATTGAGCTCCGCATTGGGCTCTGTGCTCAGCGTGGAGCTCGCTTGGGATTCTCTTTCTCCCTCTCACTGAGTCCCCTCCCCAACTCTGCGCATGCTCTCTCTCAAAAACAAGCATTAAGGGACGCCTGGGTGGCTCAGTCGGTTAAGCGTCCGACTTTGGCTCAGGTCATGATCTCACGGCTTGTGAGTTCAAGCCCCGCGTTGGGCTCCGTTGTTGACAGCTCAGAGCCTGGATCCTGCTTCAGATCCTGTGTCTCCGTCTCTCTCTGCCCCTCCCCCGATCATGCTCTGTCTCTCTCTCTCTCTCAAAAATGAATAAATGTTAAAAAACAAAAAACAAAAAAACAACAAAGCTAAACCCAATATTGGTGGGATCATGAAAAAATGGTCCTTGAATCTTAAAGTCCATTAACTGGCCTTAACCATCTCACGTGGTCAAAATGACTAATAAAACGTTCTCTGTGATTTCATCAGGTAATTTGGCTGTTTGCACGTCAAATCTTACGAGCTTCAAATCAGAGCTGATAATTTCAGGGGGAGAAAACAGTGCAACTCCATCCGTGTAAAAATGAGTTTGTGCAAAACACATCACGGAAGGAATTATTACCTTAGGCAGCAGACTTTGGGGGAATAATGAGAACATTCCCTGAACTGAGTGGGCAGTGCACAGGTTGACCCACGCTAAGAAGCTCTTCAGACAAATGTCATTTTGCCTTGTGTTAACAGGACATAGAGCCGTGTTTTCCTTCTGAGCCAAGCTAGGAGCACACACGTAGAAGCAGAGAACAAGGTGGGTACATTCTGTCATGGCGTCTTGGGCAGACACCATCTGCTGGGGGTGCTGCTGGGGGACACAGTTGGGCGTCTAGGACCAGGGCCTCTGGAGGCACTGGAACAGCAGTGCTCTGGCCCCGAATGGAAGGAGGCCAAACTAGAAGACAGTCCCAGTTGCTAAAGTTTCTAGAAGGCACAACTCTCTCTGCCTTGGCATTTAATGGGAAATGGGGAGCAATGTGTTTGGGGAAAAGGTGGACCCCGTGGGCATCTAATGAGACCAACCATAGGAGTGAGCTCGATGTGTGAGAACACCAAGGATGTTTCTTTAGGAACACACAGCTCGGTTCTAGCTTGGCCTCATTTCACAGATAAGGAAGTGAGTCGGGGGGGAAGGGGGGGGTGGAGAAACTTGAAAACAAATAAATGGTCTCACCGTGTACCCCAACACACGCAGAGCACCACCTCCCAGAACACACAGAGCAGATAAATAAGGGTGGGTGACTTTATCCCGCTCTGAGACAGAAGGGAGAGTGGCTTTCAAAACCACCCTGCACACAAGCCAGCAGGAATTCAATTAAATTCACGGTGAACTCACATACGTCCTTCAAGGTGTTAGGGCACAACCAGACTTTTTTTTTTTTTTTTTTTGCTTCTAAGGAGAAACACAATGAAGCACACCTAACCAAACTATGCCCTGATTCTCAGCCTCCCCCCAACAGCTGTACAAACATGAGCTATCCAGTGAGGGGCTCACTCCCAATGTCAGAACCCTGCCATTCGGCGGCAATGAGAATCACTCGGATAGTCAGTAACCATCACATCTATGAGAATTACTACTTACCGACAGAGGTATAAATAAGGCAGACCGTGGATGATACATGACTCTCAGGGCCCGGCTTCTTCCTTTTCTTTTTAAAAAAATTTTTTGAACACTTAATTCATTTTTGAGAGACAGAGCGCTCACAGAAGAGGGTCAGAGAGAGAGGGAGACACGGATTCTGAAGCAGGCTCCAGGCTCCGAGCTGTCCGCGCAGAGCCTGATGCGGGGCTCGAACCCATGAACCACGAGATCATGACCTGGGCTGAAGTGGGACGCCTAACCGACTGAGCCACCCAGGTGCCCCAGGGTTCTTCCTTTTCAAGAAGGCATGTTAGAATGGAAGTAAGGGTGCCGTTGCTATAGGAATAATATTCAACCCACTCTAATTGTTTCAAGTACATCTTTTAGAAATGCAAAGTTCACCTGCTGCAAGCAGCTGTGAATCAGTCGTCTGTGGCACTTGACTGCTCTGGGGTGCAGATGACCCAGGAGCCCTGGAGTGCGGGCCGGGTCTAACCCTGAGATCCACCAGAGCCCATGCTCAGAGCTGACGCAGCAGGTGAAGAGATTAAACAATCTGATCAACTTTGCTTTGCTTTCCAAACATGTCCGCGGACTGGTCTATGTCTCAGGCTTGCCTATGAGCTATGGCAATACCGTGGCTAAAAGACAACTTTTCCTTCGGTCTAAGAGTCACCTACCCTCATCTGTCTGCTCTGCGTGCACATGTGGGTTCAACAGGGAACTCAGTTCTTGAGTTCACGCCTTTCAAACCAGGTAGCAAGGGGGAAAGGAGTCTCTGCAGGTGTGATCATGTGTGCATTTTAAAAAGATAAAAACCAGGGGCGCCTGGGTGGCTCAGTCAGTTGAGCATCTGACTTTGGCTCGGGTCATGATCCCGCGGTCCCTGAGCTCGAGCCCCGCGTCGGGCTCTGTGCTGACAGCTTGGAGCCTGGAGCCTGCTTCGGATTCTGTGTCTCCCTCTCTCTCCACCCCTCCGCCGCTCACAGTCTCTCCCACTCACAAAAAATAAATAAATATTAAAAAAATAAAATAACAATCACATCTGGGGTGCCTGGGTGGCTCAGTTGCTCCAGCGTCTGACCTTGATTTCAGGTCAGGTCATGACCTCATGGGTGGCGAGGAGCCCCGTGTCGGGCTCTGCACAGACAGTGTGGAGCCTGCTTGGAATTCTGTACCTCTCTCCCTCTCTGTCTGCCCCCTCCCTGCGCCCCCTCTCAAAATAAATAAAAACTTAAAAAAAATGTTTTAAATCACATCTGACGAGAAAGAAAAGAAGATTATAAATGTAAAGATTTGCGCTAAGTGGTACCTTTTCCTCAAAGCATCCACGAGGTTCACACAGCAGCTGTCATCACAGCGTTCCCTGTGAAGTAAGAACAGACTTGGGATACTGGACACCCTGAGGCAAAAACTGAAAATACTGAGCGATTAAAGAGAGGCCAGACATCTTCATTCTGAGTCCAATACATTGAGAAATTCCCTTGAGCAGTCACAAAATGCAAAGAACTGTATTTACGATACCTGTGTTTCCTTTCTTTTTTTAAATGTTTTACTTACTTTTGACAGAGAGAGAGAGAGAGAGAGACAGAGCATGAGTGGGGGAGGGGCAGAGAGAGAGGGAGACCCAGAATCCGAAGCAGGCTCCAGGCTCCGAGCTGTGAGCACAGAGCCCGACGCGGGACTCGAACTCACAGACCGTGAGATCATGACCTGAGCCGAAGTCGGACGCTCCACCGACTGAGCCACCCACGCGCCCCAATACCTGTGTTTCTTTTTTTTTTTTTTTTTTAATTTTTTTTTTAATTTTTTTTTTCAACGTTTATTTATTTTTGGGACAGAGAGAGACAGAGCATGAACGGGGGAGGGGCAGAGAGAGAGGGAGACACAGAATCGGAAACAGGCTCCAGGCTCTGAGCCATCAGCCCAGAGCCCGACGCGGGGCTCGAACTCACGGACCGCGAGATCGTGGCCTGGCTGAAGTCGGACGCTTAACCGACTGCGCCACCCAGGCGCCCCTGTGTTTCTTTTAACAAAAAAAGCTTCCCTAAGTCACAGCTTGGTCACTCGGGAGCGGGGCTAAAGGGGGGATTTTGGTAGGTCAGAAAGAATTTCCTTAAAGCAGGTTACCAGCAAGGCCATGATACAGGGAATGGCTATTTTACTGGACTTCCTCGACCCATTGAGAAATGCTTGTTTGCAACCAACTGAAATACCAATCACAAAAGCCACTTACAGCCACAGCCTCTACAGCTTAGTCATTATCTTATGGCTGAACCCATAAGTGAGAACTGGGGCTGGAGGACCCCGGCCCCCACAGCCCCCTGTGTCCCCCAGAAGCACACCCGGTGTCCGGGGTCCGGCTAACCACGCATGTGTGGGGAGGTGAAGGAGCACAGGACTGGGGCTCTTCCCTACAGTGCCCCCTGCCCCGTACACACCTGGAAAGACCTCACACTCCCATGTACGGCAGCCACTCGGCTTGTCCCTCAAGCCTCAGGGTGGGCGGGCTTCGGGGTTCGGGCTGTGGCATTCATGGTAGGCCAGCCCGGAGTAACCCCTCTTACGCCATGGTGCCCCAGGGCCTAGGAGTCCCCATTTAAGCCCACCGAGGGGCTCTGTGGGGCGTCCTCCCCCGGCTCCCCCCACCCCGTCCCCGCAAGTCTGTCTTCACGTCCGGGTGGTCTTTTGGGCAGTTCTCGCTCTTCTTCAGCGCAACTCACAGCTTGCGTTTGAGCGACCGCCATGCCTCAGAGCCATGCTGCCCAGCTTCCCCTGTTCTCAGCCAGGCTGCAGGCCGGACGGTAAGAGCACATTCAGGAACCGACGTGGCTCCCTCTTGCCGGCCGAGTGAAGCGCAAAGTCCGCTTGCCATCGTCGAAGCCCTCTGCCTCCACCTTTCCGCCTCTTGTCTGCCACTGGCCGATGCTGCCTGTTCACCTGCCACCGGTCGATGCCGCTGCGAGTCCCCTCTTCCTCTGCACGCTTCGGCCCACACTGGCCTCCCCCTCGAAACCCCGTAGCCCCACACGATTCAGCGGTTAGCTCTCCACGAGTCTTTACGTGTGCGTCTCCCCCCGCTAGACGGCAGACCTTTTTTTAAGGTCAGGGATTATCCCTTTACAGTATTTTTTCTGTGTCCTCACGTGTGGGGCACAGGGTAGACAGGTTCTCAGCCAACCTTCCAGGGGCCTAGAACCCCCAAAGCTTAGAGATGGAGGAAGGTCTTCTTCAGCCCCTTCATTGTTATCGAGAGGAAACGACTCAGCTCTGGAGAAATTATCAGTGAATTTTTGTTGCCAGTGACTTGGCAGAAGAGACCCCAGGCTGCCCGCCCCCGGTCCACGGATCGATGCTTTTGTCCCTCTTATACCGGCCGCCCTTCACTTAAGCCCCGGGGCTTTTTTTTTTTTTTTTTCAACGTTTATTTATTTTTGGGACAGAGAGAGACAGAGCATGAACGGGGGAGGGGCAGAGAGAGAGGGAGACACAGAATCGGAAACAGGCTCCAGGCTCCGAGCCATCAGCCCAGAGCCTGACGCGGGGCTCGAACTCACGGACCGCGAGATCGTGACCTGGCTGAAGTCGGACGCTTAACCGACTGCGCCACCCAGGCGCCCCTCCGGGGCTTATTTTTTTAAAGCTCCCTAAAATACACCTCTAAGCAACATTTACTTCGTTTACGTAGGGTTGTTCAGTATATCAGAAAATAAAAACTCCCCCTAAAAATAATGCATGATCTTCACTTTTCACTCAATCAGGCCGTACTTTTCCTTCTTCTTTTTTTTTTTAATTTTTTTTTTTTTAACGTTTTATTTATTTTTGAGACAGGGAGAGACAGAGCATGAACAGGGTAGGGGCAGAGAGAGAGGGAGACACAGAATCTGAAACAGGATCCAGGCTCTAAGCTGTCAGCACAGAGCCTGACGCGGGGCTCGAACTCACGGACCGCGAGATCGTGACCTGAGCCGAAGTCGGCCGCTTAACCGTCTGAGCCACCCAGGTGCCCCTCCTTCTTCTTTTTTAAAGTTGTTTTATTTATTTATTTTGAGGTGGGGCCGGGGTGGGGGGGCACAGAGAGAGAATCCCAAGCAGGCCTCGTGCTGTCAGCTTAGAGCCCGACGCGGGGCTCAAACTCATGAACCGTGAGATCATGACCTGAGCCGAAGTCAAGAGTTGGACGCTTAAGCAACTGAGCCACCCGGGCGCCCCAAGGCTGTACTTTTCTAATATGAATTCAGTCTGATATCACAACAATCGAACTAGACAACTCCATTCCCTGGCTCCCGAGGGAAAAATCCGTCCCTTGAACCCCGGCTATGAGGGGACGCTGCTGTGCGGCCCTCCTGCCCTTGGCTGGTGGTGTACTGAGGAGGGGACAGAGCAGGATGGCTGAAGAAACTCTCCAGACACCCCCGACCCCCGCCAGCCAGCGGGAACAGGACGCAGCCTCACCAGGAGGAGGCGACTGCCAGCATGAATCGACACACAAAACGTAGTTGGGAGAGACATGAGAGCAGGGACCTGAACGTACAAGTTCAGGTGCCAGTGTGACATTTCAGCCACATCCAGGTTACCTTCGCAAATGACAGGTGGGCAGCCAGAGTTGCTGGAAGAACAAATGTGGGTGTAGGTCATGTTCCAGAAACTACCATTGGCAGTGTGCTGCCTTTTTCCCCCCTTTGTTAATTTAGTTTTGCTCTTTCCACCTTTGTTGGTTGGATTTTTAAACGGAAGATGCACTGCAGAGTAGCAGGGGCGGGGAGGGAGGATGGGCCCGGCCGAGCGGATGACAGATTGCGTGTCCACACACGGGTGCTCCTCCCTGCTGTTTAGGGGCGTGAAAGCGTGGGCCTCATCCGCACCCCCTCCTGAGCGGTGCATCTGTGCAGGCTCCCTGTGGGCGAGCTCGTGTCCCGACCCCTGGGTGGCAGGTAGGTGGTGACGTGGGGTCTCCTCTCCCAGCTCAGAACTCGGGGAGGCCCTCTGATAGGGAGGCAACCTCTCCGGACTGCCTTTAATTAACTTAATCCCCTAACCACAGCCTTTAAATAATTGAGCTCCTTGGTAACCAGTGTTCAAACATTTAAAGAATTTTAGCTACAAGAATGCTTTAACCTTTAAATTCTAGTTTCAAACATTCCACTTTGCCTCCTGGTAAGTCACAAGCTGGTGGGGGTAGGGGGGAGGCTTGGACAAAATTCAGTGTTTGGGAATAGAGAGGGCACCTTAGATCATCCAAGAGTAGCTGGGAGCCCTGTTATTCAAATGACATCATTTCAAATGGTAATTACGGCAAACTTAAAAACAAGCAGAAGTGAAAATTACTCAGGTAGTTTTCCGGGTCCCATGATAACTTTGCCCTCTGTCACAAACTGTAAATACTCTTATTTGAAGGTGATCGACCTCCTAAAATTCTGAGATTGATTCCTCGTGGAAAAAAAAATTATGTTTTTCTTATTTACTTTCTTTTTTTTTTTTTTTAATTTTTTTTTTTCAACGTTTATTTATTTTTGGGACAGAGAGAGATAGAGCATGAACAGGGGAGGGGCAGAGAGAGAGGGAGACACAGAATCGGAAACAGGCTCCAGGCTCTGAGCCATCAGCCCAGAGCCCGACGCAGGGCTCGAACTCACGGACCGCGAGATCGTGACCTGGCTGAAGTCGGACGCTTAACCAACTGCGCCACCCAGGCGCCCCTCTTATTTACTTTCTAGAAACAGAAAAGACCTACACTGACTTCTTGGTAATTTATTTAATGTTAGGTGCATCTAAAAACCGCACTGGAGAAGATATTTATTTATTGCTGTTCTCTGGACTATACAGAATATAAATTTTAAATTGAACTATTATGTCAGATACTAAATATCCCGTTGTTAAAATTTTAAGAAAAATATGAAGCAAATCTTCCTGTCCCGCTCTCCCAGTTTTCCATATGGCCCTATATAATATTAAATTAGAAAATAATATGACAGTTTAGAGACTGTTTCTTAGCCGGGAAGTTGAAGTATTTAAACTATTGTTAAATGAATTAATCAAATGGCAACTTGGTCGAGAGAATTCACGTGCTTCACCCGCAATACCTTCTCTCTATTCTCTACCTATGGACATGCTATTTCTCAAGGCCAAGTTCAGGTATCACCCCTCAAAAGCTTTCTTCAAGTCTGAGTCAGATAAATGACACACAGATGTGATGTGAAATCCCAGCACGCGGCTCCAGTGCAAGGACGGCCATGGGGACGCCACATCAGAGTGAATGCAGCCACGTGTGGACCCCGAACACTTCAGCAGGGACCTCAAGTCTGACAGGCCCATGACTGAGCTCCAGGCCTACCCCAAACCTGCTCCTTCCCCAGCCTTCTCTGTCTCCAGGCAGGGTTCAGATCAAAAACCTTGGGGTCATTCTTGATTATTCTTTTTCAACACCGCACATCCAATCTATTGGCAAATCCTGTTGGTTCCACCATCCATTTGTGTCTGAGATCTGACCACCTCTCACCACCTACTTCCTCCGCCTGCTCTAAGCATCTGGGATATTGGAAATGTCCTGCTTTACGCCCTCGGCTTCCTCTCTTGCCTTCCTCCACCAGCCTGAGTGAACTTGGTAGAACAATCGGTCAGATCACGTTACCCTTGTGCCCAAACACAAAGGGGTGATATCTGAACTTGGCCAGGGCTTTCCACCTCGCTCAGAGAAAAGCCCAAAGCTTTGCAGCAGCCTGGGACACCCTAGCCCGTGTGCCTGCTTCCCTTCTCCTTGACCTGGTCACGCGCTGTCTTACTCAGCACCAGCCATGAGGGCTTTCTCGCAGCGCCTCCGATACGGGGACTGTGTTCTAGAACAGTCCCCCAGATAGCTGAATGATGCACTATCACCTCCTCTGGTTCTTGACTCAATGCCATTTACTCAGTGAGGCCTTTTGTGACTTCCTTATCAGAGACCACAGTCTTGGACCCCCCCCCCCCCCCGCAACACACACCCAAGTCTCCCTATCTCCTTGGCTTCCTTCTCTCTGTTGGAGGGGATGCTGCTCCTTAGCAATCTATCCCCACACAACGTGCTGTGCGTTTTACTCCACTCAGTGTACATCCTGCACCTCTTTCACTCCTCACACAAAACATAACACTTCTGACACCTCTGGTCGCCGTATGCGTGGATGGTTTTTTTTTCCACAACAAGCAATTCTGCACGACAGCAGCTGGTGTCCTGTGAGTCAGTCCATTCCGACACCGTCTACTTGGAGATGGCATCAGATCCCACAGGTGAAGGGCTCGCAAAGCTGTCCTCACTTCCGAAGTCAAGTCCAGCTGGCAGCTGTACTTCTGACTTATCGGCTATAAGTCAGAGTTCCCACGATCCCTTCCTCAGGGTCAATTTGCTAGAAGGGCTCACAGAGCAAACAGTCCATTCACTAGGTCACCGGTTCCTCATTTTATGACTCAGGAACAGCCAGATGGAGAGATACATGGGGCGAGCTGGGAGGGTCCCAAGGCAGGAGCTTCTTGTCTCTGTGGACTTGGGGTGTGTCCCCCTCCTAGCGTGGATGTGTTCACCAACCTAGAAGCTCCCTGAATCTCGTGCTATTGGGATATTTATGGAGGTGTCCTCACAATGGCATGACAGATCATTAACTCCATTTCTAGCTTCTCCCCTCTCTGGATGATGGGGGTGGGGCTGAAAATTCCAAGCTTCTGATCATGGCTTGGTCTTTCTTGATGACCAGCCCCCATCCCTAGAGCACACGCAGAGCTGCCTTCCGGAACAAAAGATTCTCCCAGTGCTCTAATCAGGAATTTACAAAGCTTTTAGGAGCTCTGTGCCAGGAACCTGGGGCAGAGACCAATATATATTTTCCATTATCTCACACTTAATCATCTTATTTACAGGATCTCCTTCCTCCTACTAGACAGACATCCAGTTAGGCAAGATCCCCAAGTGCCTGGATCAGTACCTGGTAAACTTAAGTGCTCAATAAACATTTGCTCAGGAATGCATGCCTTTCTCCTCGCTTTGGATCACTTAGAGTCTTCCACAGTGCAGTGAGTAGACACGAGGCACTCGGATACAACTTTTTATATAAATAACTGTAGGAGGTCATTTAAGCAATGTGGGCCTCTGTTTCCTTATCAAGACAATGACAATATATCTGAGGTCTCTTGAAAATGAGTAACATCTTTAGAAATCTCCTTGCTTTACAGAAGAGCAAACAGACTCAGACAAGGGAAGAAACGTGCCTTCCTTTGCCTTTAATGAGGACCTACTGAGTGCTAGGGATGCCACAACGTGAGGCCAAGACAGCACTCATTCTCAAGACCACCCTTGCGGGAAGAGAGACGTGAAAACAAATAATTCTGTCCAAGGTGGTAAGTGCTGCACCAGAAGAAGGGGATAGTCCAACATCAGGCAGGACACAAGATGCTGTGGGAACCAGAGAGGAGAAAGAGCAGGAACAAATGGGGTACACATCTGGGAAGACGGGGAGCACAGCCAGCTTCTGTGCAGCCCCCAGGCCTGTGTGTGCCCAGCTCAGGATGCCGCACTCAGGGTGGCACTCTTCTCTCCTCCGAGACACGGGTGCCTCTCCTGTCTCCCCTCCTCGGTGCGCCTTTGGTCTAAAGGTCTCCTTCGGACTGTGCTGCAGACTTGAACCAGAGCCTGAATAAACCTCAAGAGGCTTCCACGAAGCTGAGCAGAGAGGGGGCGAAGGCACCACCTTGAGTAAATAGCTTAATTTGGGTCCCCATGCCGCTCTAAGCATGAATAGGGGATGAGCACTTATAATTGACCCTCCAGTGCTTATTTTTCTCTTGCAACTGAAGTATAATTAACACACAACATTGCATCACTTTCAGGTATACAACACGATGTTTATACCAAAGTCTATATTTCAATACTTTTTTTTTTTTTTATGTTTTATTTTATTTGTTTTTGAGAGTGCGCAAGACGGGAAGGGCCAGAGAGAGGGGGACAGAGGATCCGAAGCAGGATCTGTGCTAACAGCAGAGTCCCACGCAGGGCACAAACTCATGAACCGCGAGATCATGACCTGAGCCAAAGGCAGATGCCCAACCGACTGAGCCACGCAGGTGCCCCTCAGTTTTTTTTTTTTTTTTTGAGGTGCTACCCAGTGTTTTTATTTTTTTTTTATTTTTTTCAATATATGAAGTTTATTGTCAGATTGGTTTCCATAAAACACCCAGTGCTCATCCCAAAAGGTGCCCTCCTCAATACCCATCACCCACCCTCCCCTCCCTCCCACCCCCCATCGACCCTCAGTTTGTTCTCAGTTTTTTTTTTTTTTTTTTTTTTTTTTTTTTGGGACAGAGAGAGACAGAGCATGAACGGGGGAGGGGCAGAGAGAGAGGGAGACACAGAATCGGAAACAGGCTCCAGGCTCCGAGCCATCAGCCCAGAGCCTGACGCGGGGCTCGAACTCACGGACCGCGAGATCGTGACCTGGCTGAAGTCGGACGCTTAACCGACTGCGCCACCCAGGCGCCCCTGTTCTCAGTTTTTAAGAGTCTCTTATGCTTTGGCTCTCTTCCACCCTAACCTCTTTTTTTTTTCCTTCCCCTCCCCCATGGGTTTCTGTTAAGTTTCTCAGGATCCACCTAAGAGTGAAGCCGTATGGTATCTGTCTTTCTCTGTATGGCTTATTTCTTAGCATCACACTCTCCAGTTCCATCCACGTTGCTACAAAGGGCCATATTTCATTCTTTCTCATTGCCACGTAGTACTCCATTGTGTATATAAACCACAATTTCTTTATCCATTCACCAGTTGATAGACATTTAGGCTCTTTCCATAATTTGGCTATTGCTCAGAGTGCTGCTATAAACATTGGGGTACAAGTGCCCCATCAGTACTCCTGTATCCCTTGGGTAAATTCCTAGCAGTGCTATTGCTGGGTCATAGGGTAGGTCTATTTTTAATTTTTTGAGGAACCTCCACACTGTTTTCCAGAGTGGCTGCACCAATTTGCATTCCCACCAACAGTGCAAGAGAGTTCCTGTTGCTCCACATCCTCACCAGGTGCCCCTCAGTTCTTATTGCTAATATGCAATCCACTGACCACACTCGGAGAAATAAAAACTAGCATTTTTTTTAATTGTGTGTTTTTGTTTCCTCTGCTCAGCACCCACAAACTGTGCTTATATTGACTTTACATTACCTGGGTCACTGAGTCCCTGGGGAGCTTTCTGCCCAAACCTCACCACCGGGTACCATAACTAAATCTACAAAGGCTTCAGAGCTCGGGCTCTCATCTCACAAAGCATGTCAACTTGAGCCACAGCGCCCAAAGCAAACAGAACCTGACGGGGAATCAAGCAGATAGTAGCCAATGAGGAAACACGGCCAATGTCAGACACAGCCCAGTTAATCTCTTTGATTTAAGAACCTATTCTGTTTCACAGATTAAAGAACGGAAACACAAGTACAATCAGAAAATACAAGACTGCTGGGTCTGCTTCACACCCAGGGAGAGAATCACGGTCCTTCCGGTTCTACTTCCTCTGTGCCTCCAAATCCCCCTCCGCCTCATTCTTCACTTTGACCTTCGGTCAGGGGCACGGCCCTGCGATGGAGTGGCCACCAACTCTGAAGGCAAGGAATCCACCCAGAATGAATAAAGAAGTCAGAGCACAAACTGAGCCTGGGAGACAGAAGCATCACAGAAGTCTAGAGGACACCCCCAAAGTTGTCTGCTTTTTGAGAAGGAGACAACCCTTAGCTCCCACCGGTAACAGACAAGGTGATCATGGCACAGTCAGCAGAGAAGAGAAGGACTTCAGCAGTTCATGGATTTGGCTACAGTTGAGACTGAGTGAAGTTTCTTGAGAATAAAATCTAGCACAGTGCAATTCTATGCCAAAGAGAGGGTACGGTATAAACGGTTTCCCTGTCCCGGAAACCAGCTTGCGGGAAGTCAGACCACATGAAATCGCCGCATGGGTCAAAACAATGAAGCAATTTCACATGCTCCAACTTCAGAGTCCTCTTCTGTGCTAGAGACAACAGATGGTCTCCCCACCCTCAGCAGTCCAACGTGTGGTGCATGAAACAACTTGTCCTGAAAGGCACCAGATTTCCCACTGGGTTACCGGTACAAGAGAAAATCCTATCTGGACTAGATTTACAGTTATGTCATAAAAGCAAACGCATGCTTTCTTTCAAGTTATTATCATTTATAATGGCAACAGGATGTTCTGAGTGCCATAAAATAGGCATAGATAATAGCAAATGTATAGTTTTGGGGGAAAAAAACCCTTCAAAATGCTAAAGAAGCGATGTTTCAGACACAGGGATGGGCTTACACATGAGTATTAGTAAATATTAATACATACTCTTTGACCATTAGTGGGTGGAAACATTTCTAGGATTTATGACGCATTTCTCTGTCTTCCTAAATAGAGTCAGGTTGAAGCATTATTCCTGATCATTCAGGGATATCGATTATTACAATGTATCCTAAAATAATGGTCTTATTCATGCATATGCAGTTGTTGGCATGTCATACATGGCAAAGACATAAAAATTCTGTTCCTTGTGTTCCTATATTTGGTTTTTTGTTTCTTTGTTTTAGCACAACAACAACCAAAAACCACAACAGTACTTCTGTATTACCTTACTAGGGCTACCATAAAAAAATACCACAGATTGGGCGGGTTAAACAACAGAAATTCATTTTCTCATGGTTCTGGAGGCTGGAAGTTCAAGATCAAGGTGCTGGCAGGCTTGGAATCTTCCGAGGTCTCTCTCCTTAACTTGCAGATGGCACCTTCTCATCGGGTCCTCATTTTAACTTAATCACTTCTTATTTTTTAGATTTTTTTTTTAATGTTATGTATTTTTGAAAGAGAGAGCACAAGCAGAGGAGGGGCAGAGAGACAGGGAGAGAGAGGATCCAAAGCAGGTTCTGTACTGTCAGTGCAAAACCTGATGTGGGGCTCAAATTCACGAACCTCGAGATCATGACCCGAGCTGAAGTCGGATGCTCAATAGTCTGAGCCACCCAGGCACCCCATTAGTCACTTCTTTAAAGGATCTATCTCCAAATACATAGTCACATTCTGAAGTATAAGGATTAGGACTTCACCATTCGAATTTTGGAGACACATTCAGCCCATAACAAGCCCCTATGCCTAGACACTATGCAAATATCAAGCTCTTAACCCAGACACATCTGGACTCAAAGCAAGGCCACTACTAGTTTTGTGACCTAGCTAAGGTCCCTGAACCTAAATTTTACTTTCAGTCTCTTTTAATGGTTATTTATTTTTGAGACAGGGAGAGACAGAGCATGAACGGGGGAGGGTCAGAGAGAGAGGGAGACACAGAATCTGAAACAGGCTCCAGGCTCTGAGCTGTCAGCACAGAGCCCGACGCGGGGCTCGAACTCACGGACCGCGAGATCGTGACCTGAGCCGAAGTCGGACGCTCAACCGACTGAGCCACCCAGGCGCCCCACTTTCAGTCTCTTTTAAAGTGAGGATAATGACCCCTACACCTCATTAGCTCCTTGAGATAGGGGTACACATAAAGTGTTCAATAAAAGTTTGTTTTTAATAATATTGCTTTGGGGTGCCTGGGTGGCTCAGTCAGTTGAGTGACCGACTTCGGCTCAGGTCATGATCTCACGGTTTGTGAGTTCGAGCCCCGCGTCGGGCTCTGTGCTGACAGCTCAGAGCCTGGAGCCTGCTTCTGATTCTGTGTCTCCCTCTCTCTCTGCCCCTCCCCCATTCATGCTCTGTCTCTCTCTGTCTCAGAAATAAATAAACATAAAAAAAATTAAAAAAAAAAAAACAGCACTCTCAACAATAGCCAAATTATGGAAAAAGCCTAAATGTCCATCAACTGATGAATGGATAAAGAAATTGTGGTTTATATACACAATGGAGTACTACGTGGCAATGAGAAAGAATGAAATATGGCCCTTTGTAGCAACGTGGATGGAACTGGAGAGTGTGATGCTAAGTGAAATAAGCCATACAGAGAAAGACAGATACCATATGGTTTCACTCTTAGGTGGATCCTGAGAAACTTAACAGAAACCCATGGGGGAGGGGAAGGGAAAAAAAAAAAAAAGAGGTTAGAGTGGGAGAGAGCCAAAGCAGAAGAGACTGTTAAAAACTGAGAACAAACTGAGGGTTGATGGGGGGTGGGAGGGAGAGGAGGGTGGGTGATGGGTATTGAGGAGGGCACCTTTTGGGATGAGCACTGGGTGTTGTATGGAAACCAATCTGACAATAAACTTCGTATACTGAAAAAAAATTTAAAAAAATAATATTGCTTTATTTTTCTGATGTTTAAAGTATTTGTCTTTTTGTGACCTTTTGCTTAGGCTTGCTTATAGCTGTACGTTTCCTTCTTCAATCCACTAGGGGCTTTGAAGCCAGAAAATTAAATCTGTTAGAATTAAACATAAAGGCTCCAAATCAAGACCAAAGGCTCTCCTGCACATAAAGACCACAGACTTCAGCACGTGGGATTTCAGATTTCTCTTCCAGGTCAATAGTTTGCTTGGTTGTTTCTGGGGGAATTCCTTTCCTCGTTGGCATTTCTGTTCCAGATAGAATACAGTATTTACCAAGCATGTTAGATAAGGCAATTCCAATGTGAGGTGTGGCTTTGTCACCATTCCAAATTTTAAAAAAAAGGGCGGTGGTGTCACAGATTTGACCAAAATCTAGTGACATTCTACAATAAACAATCATTTGTTTTGGAAATGGTTGAGATGGTAGCTACTAATCTAAATGCTGCATACCCCTGAAAATTTTAACCAACTAATTTAAATGCTTCATGCCACAGTGCAAAGAAGTCTCAGATGCTAAACTGTCTTCTGGAAAGTTTTCCCAAAGGAAGTACAGCTCTTAGAACTCCTCTGACTTAAGAGTTCCTTTTAAGGCTTATTCTAAAGCTGGGTTCGGCCAACTCTTTCTGCAAATGGCCAAGCTGTAAATAGTTGAGGTTTGGGGGCCACATGGCTCCTGTCACAAACCTGCCATTGCAGCAGGAAAGCAGTCATAAATGATGCCAAACAAATGGCTGTACGCCAACTCAAAGTTTGTATGGGTGCTGAAATTTGGTTCTTGTAAAACATCAACGTGTCAGGAAACATGACTTTTCTTTTGATTTCTTTTTAGCCAGCTGAAAAGACGAAAACCATTCTTAGCATGGGCCGCATAAAAAGAGGCAGTGGGTCAGATTTGGCCCAGAAGCTGCAATTTGCCCACTGCTGTTAGATTCTAAAAGCTCAACCTGTATTTGTTGTTAACCATAACCCAGTTTTCCTAGTGAAAATGGTTTGAAAGCTAAGGGTCAACCTGGAACCCCTGTTTCCTTCTCCCATGTTCTCTTCCTGAAAACGACCAATGCCATAGCAGCTCCCTACCTGACCGGAGCTGTAAAGGCCACTGTAAAACAAACCAAATTAGCTTCCTTTTCTGAGCACTCTATTTATTTATTTATTTATTTATTTATTTATTTATTTATTTATTTTGAAGTTTATTTATTTAGGGGCACCTGGTTGGCTCAGTCAGTTAAGCATCTTGAGTCTTGGTTTCAGCTCAGATCATGATCTCACAGTTTGTGGGCTCAGGCCCCACATGGGGCCCCGTGCTGACAGTGTGGAGCCTGCTTGGGATTCTCTCTCTTCCTTTCTCTCTGCCCCTCCCCCCACTGGCTCTCTCTGTCTCTCTCTTTCAAAAATAAATAAACTTAAAATTAAAAAAAAAAAATAAAGTGTATTTTTTTAGTTTGAGAGAGAGAGAGAGAGAGAGTGCCAACAGGAGAGGGACAGAGAGAAAGAGGGAGAGAGAGAATCTCAAGCAGGCTCTATGCTATCAGGGCGGAGCCAGGCGTGGGGCTTGAACCCACCAACTGCGAAATCATGACCTGAGCTGAAACCAAGAGTTGGATGCTTACCTGACTGAGCTACCCAGGTGCTCCCCTGTTCTGAGCACTTTAAATAAAAGTTTCAACACCTCTCTTCATAAACAGGGATAAGGCAGCGTCATGATGCAAGGCCCCATGCTTACAACTGACAGCAACAGGGACTGAGCTATCATCCAGACCCCTATTTACAACACAGCAAAAAAGTGACAGCCTTACAGTCATATGCACACAAAACTTACTTTTACCAAACATCTGCATGATATAACCTTGCTCAGGGGGATGAATAAAGAAGTCACCTTACAGTAAACTGACATGTTCTTAATTATTTCTTCCTTCCCAAGCGTTCCTTACTCCTCGGGGGGAAAAAAAAATTCACGGTATAAAAGTTATATGGGAAATGCCTCAGTCTATAACGCCTCCTTTTATTTAGCTACAGCCCTTCCCTCTGAAAAGGTAAAAGTGTACCAGTTTCCCCTTCCACTCTCATACGGTTCCCACGCAGGTGTTGCTGCATTTTTTTTTAATCAAGGAAAAGTAAAGAGACGTTCAGTTGTTTGAAATCCCTGAATCACCAACCTAAGTCTTCTTCCCAAGAGACCACCAAGCTCCTCGCATAAACTGGAAGCCTGGACTTTGTGAGATGCGAAGGTTCTGCCGTAGACACATCCCGTCCCTGTATCAAGGTGATGACCAGGAGAACAGCAACTTTGTAATCCCCACTGTTACCATTCTAGGCAACCATTCTAGGGTTGGCTGTACTGACTGGGTGACAATAAGCTCAGGGATTTGCCACCTACAGTGCGAGAGGAGTTAACCAAGCAAACCAACCACGGCCACAGCATGTCTACTATCTACCCGAAAGACAGGCACGAACCATAACTCCAATTCAAGTTGCCTAGTATTTTTCTAGAACATATTTTTCTAGTAATGAAGTATACTGGCTTCATCCGACCAACTGTCTGACTTCCGGCCACGAGACCGGTGTTTTGCTACCACGTGGAACATGAAAATGTATCAGATACCGGGTCGACACAAAACCGGGAGAAGAGTAGCTTTGATTTAGGGAATTCTGAAGTTTGCTGGAACCCTATCTGAATTAATGAAGTCAGTTCTATCGAGGACAAGAATTCATTGATTTGCTAATGTTACAAACTGAGAGGCACCTTTTTCATCTAGTTTATCCTTAAGTGCCCCTTGCACCGGATTTCCTAAATGAACTCTTGTTTTGCATGAATACAGACTTTCTTAGGAACTACAATGTAATCTGAATACCAATAATAAGACATCTATCCCCACCTTTTTTCTTATTTATACAGGAACTGCATTTTTCCTAATTAAAAAAAAAAAAAGAGGAGACACAATCTAGGAAATAACTGTCTAATCGAGATGTAAACTCATATTTTTTTGAGATTTAATTAGCTGCTTATGATGAGGTTATACATGAGCTGTGCCAGTCCTAGAAAATCCCACCCAGTAAAAGCAAATGCATTCTTTTCCTCGCAACACTGCTCTTAGACTGTTCTACTCTTAAAATACCATTACTTAGAAGGTACTGAAAGTGATAAACTCTTCCCAATGTTCACTCAACACCGTGACCCAGTTGTAGACTTTCTGTAACCCAGTGGAAAGAGTTCTGCAGAGAATGAATATTCTCCATTCAGAACAAATAAATGTACTGCAAAGGAAAAGCATGGTGACCTCTAAATGTTCCCAGAAAGGGACCCAGCTGAAGACAACGGAAGCGAACACTTGGGGACATACAGCTAAAGAGTGGTGTTGGCAAAGGTGAAAAGTAAGAGAATACGTCTTGTTTAGGGCTAAGTTTTTAACGTATCACAATACAAGCTAGAATTCTGTTTACTACAGTTTAGAAATTCACCTCAGACTTCTAAACCATTGCTTCACAGGATCTTGGTGGAAAGTGTACTATTTACTATTACTCAGTACCACTTATTACTAAAACAATCAACTGGGTTTAGCCCAAGGGGAATATAAACAAATAAACCCTGGGAAGTGTGGAAGGGGTGGAGTGATGTAAGAGTTGGCGCCACAAGAAGTTGATTCACCTGCTCCGGAGGTGGGGGCAGGGGCGGGCCCAGTATCCCGGCAGGGATCACTCCAGGCCCAGATTCTAGAACTACACTGGGAAGTAGTAAGTGTGTGCCCTTGTGCACGCCAAGATGGATTGTTCAAAGACTGGATCTCATGGATAAAAGGGGGGCTTCGCTGAGCATTCTTTGGGATACTTTCCAGGGTTCAAACATCAATTTATAATTATCTCCAACCAAGTGTGCGTGCCCCACTTAGCCGCTGGGAAAAATGCAGCCTTCATTCACCTAATCCGGCAGAGTACGGGGCGCCCTGGGGCACTCGCCGGCCTCGGCTTTCACCCGAGGACTCTCTTCCATTCGTGAGCGTCCTGCTGGGTGAGTAGTGCGGGGTGGGGGAAGAGTCGCTGCGAAGTTGAAGGGTGGCCTCGCACACCTAAAGTTGAAAAAAACTGCTGAATCAGGGTGCCCCCATTTTGCCGGATCCTAGGCAATCGGATGCTCCCTTCCCTCACCCCTCCTCCTACTCTGAAAAGAAACTGGATCCGCCTGTCCGCTCGGAGGTCACCTGCGAAGAGCACAGTGATGTCACTCGGCTACCCCCACAACCTCCCCCCAAACAGCAAAAAGCCGAGAAATCTATGCATCACCCAAAGAGAGGGCACCCTCCGGAAGGTGACCCTCCAGAGCGGCCTCGGCCCTGCGGGACGGGGTCAGGACGAAGGTGAGCGCCCTCGGAGCAGTGGACAGTTTCCAGCATCCCCTCGCCTCGCCGCGCGGCGGCCGGGATGCTCCGGATTCCTACCGGACAGTCTGGTGCAGGGCACCGCGAAAACACAGGACGCAGCCCGCGAAGCCCCCGCAGCCACCCGGGCCGAAGGCTTCGGGGACCACTTCCCGAGAGTTACGGGAGGCAACACCCAGGGCGTGTTCCGCGGCCACTGCACCGGCTTCCGGCTCCGCCGGGTGTGCGCGCCGCGGGAGGGCCCGGGGCGCCGGGGCGCCGGGGCGCGGGCGGCGGGCACGAAGGGGGCAGGGGGGTGGCCGCGGCGGCTGGTCCCTACCTGTGGTGGAGAGCACGGTGCTGGCGAAGAAGAGCGCGGAGGTGAAGTCCCAGTTCCAGTTGCCCGAGGCGTTGCTGAGCACCGACACGCCGTAGTTGCTGGCCTCCAGCACGCGGCCCAGGAACTGCTCGAGCTGCTGCTCCGACAGGCACTCGTGCTCCTCCAGGAAGCGCCGCTTCAGCTTGCGCAGCTCCTGGCGCAGCAGGTCCTCGTAGGGCAGCTCCACCGACGAGAAGACCACGGCGCCGAAGACCAGGTAGAGCAGGTAGCCGAGCACCAGGAAGCCGAAGCACCAGGCCGAGCGGTGCCGCTCCACCAGGCGCACGCACGAGCTGCCGGCCAGGGACTGCAGCATCTTCCCCCGCCGCCGCCGCCGTCAAAGCCGCCACAGCCGCCACAGCCGAGGCCCACGCCGCAGACCGGCCCGAGCGCGGCCCGCCGCCCCGCCGCCCCTCGGCCCCGCCCAGGCCCCGCCCCAGGCAGCCCGGGCCCCGCCCCCGGCCCGCCGCCCGCTCCCCCACGCGCGCCCTCCGCGCTCCCCGGCAGCGCCGTGTGCCTGCGATTGGCTCGCCCGGGAGTGGTTTTGCTTCCTTCTTTTCCTGTTCCCTCGCACTGTAAGAGGCCCCGATGATGTGGCGCTGACGTGGCTGGCGGCTCAGGTAACCCGCGAGTCGGCCGAGGCCGCGAGGCAAACTTGGCTGGAATGACGGGGCTGGGCGCGCGGCCCCAGGGCCCCCTCCCTTCGCGTGGTCCCGCTGGCCGGGAGCTGGCGCGCAGACCCCTGAATCGCCCGCCGCGGCCACCCGCTGCGTCCTCCCCCCTTGGGTAACCAAACCAGAGCGGACCGCGGGCGGGGTGTGACAGCGTGTGCGCGTGTTGCGTGGGACCGTGCGCTGCCTGTCCAGGCCTTCGGCCCCAGCTACAACTTGCTTGCCACCTATTTTTTGTTAATCAAAGCCTGCATTTCCAAGTAGCGAGCACTGGAATTCTTTCCTTCGTCTGCCTTATTGGTCCAAGCAAGGCTCGCAATCTGGTGCCAATGCTGATGGTGAAAATATCAGAACCTCAGGGTTGGAAGGCACTTTGGACGTTAGAAGTCTTTTTCCACCCACCCACCCACTCAACTCCTTACAAAAAGAATCCGAGAATTGAAGAGAGTTGGAAAAGTCACATTTCTGAACTCTTCCCTCTTTAAAACATAAAGAGGGGAAGAACGGTCCACAGAAGAAACTGAGCTTTCCCGAATGCTCTTTTTAAGGTGACAGGGTCAGTGAGCCACTTTTTTTTTTAAGGTGACAGTGGGTGAGAGTAAAAATTGGCACACCCTCCTGGAAAGGCAAATTGGCAAATGCTTCTAGAGCCTTGAACATTTTCTGTACTCTGACTCCATGATCTGTCCTAAGAAAATAATCAGGCAAAGATTTATAGACAAGATTATTCATAAATAGTGTATATGTATTATGTATATTATATATATGCAATACACGTGTATATATTATGAAATAATTAAGGATCAAGAATAATCAAAATGTTCCAAATAGAGGAATGAATGAATTATGGTATCACTATAGCATGGATATTGTATAGCTATTAAAGATGTGTTTCAGGGTACCTGGATGGCTCAGTCAGTTAAGCCTCCCACTCTTGATTTCAGCTCAGGTCATGGTCTCATGGTTCATGGGATCAAGTCCTGCATCAGGTTCTGTGCTGACAGCATGGAGCCTGCTTGGGAATCTCTCTCTCCCTCTCTCTCTCTGCCCCTTCCCCACTCTCTTGCATGCATGTGCGCTCTCTCTCTGTCTCTCTCAAAATAAACATAAAAAAGACGTGTTTGAAAACCACTGAAGCATAAGCAATTGTAGGCATTGAATATATACAGTCTTATGTATAGAATCTCAAGTAGGTAAATTAGCTCCCAACAGCTGTCTTTGGGTGATAGTGGAGAACATAAGTGACTTTTATTTCTTGTACCTTTTTATGGTTTTCTGATTTTCTGCAGAAATGTTTTTTTCTAAGTAGTTGATCTGTGAGGCAGATGCAGTTCTATTTTATAAGACAAAATACAAATATTTTCCATATTTGAGTCTCTCCCAGCTGAACCTGGCCTAACTCATGAGATACAAGAACATGGTTGCTGTTTTCAGCTGTTAAGTTTTGAGATAGCTTTTTATGCACTGATAGGTGCCTGGAACAGCGTGCATCTGGATTATGCTGAACTTTACAAATCATCGTTAGAAGTTTTCTTCGGATGAATTTGTCATTGTCTGCCATATTTCACTTCTCTGACAGACTCTACCTTGGTTCCATATTACAGCTAGGCCAGGGATACCAAATACTTGCAAATCGTATGTTACCCTCAGGCTATCGGCAGAAATTGGAAATACCATGTGAGTGGTCTGGTGGGGACCAGGTCTTGCTGCATGGGGTGAGATGTGTTGAGTGAAGCCTGGAGATGGGAGTGGGCTGGGGAGTGTGGGTATTTCTGTGGTTTTGGCTCTCAGAGTTGACCCAAATCATGAGAATCAAGGCTGGCTGTCTGTCTCCCATCTTCTTCTTGGCCCACTGCTCTGGACACACTATTCACCTGTCTTCAGGGTAGTTAGCAATCTCAGCAATGTCAATCAAGACTAGGACTTTTGTCGACTAGCTCCATCCCCCCTGTGACCATGCGAGCTGGAGCTGAGATCCCTGACACCCTACCCCCACCTCAGCATGGCAGAGGACATTGCAAGCATTTCTCAGGGGGGGAAAAAGGAATATGGAAGAAAACTCAGAGGAAAGGGTAGAGATTCACAAGAGGGGAGAAGAGTGGGATGGGAGGGGGTGCAGTGGGCAGAGAGGCAGTGAGGTGCTTTCTGCAGGGTGTTCACATTAATTAGCATAATTTGGAGACAAGTTGACTAAGCTTTGTGAGAAACAAACCTTGCACTAGGCAGAGCCTTGCAAGTTAATCTGACACGGAGCAGCTCATGATGTAAATGATCACCGTTGTGCTATATGATAATTAGGCATAAATGGCAAGCAGTTCCTGTAAATAGGTTTTATTCTCTCAACAGGTTGAGACAATGAGAACTATTTATAGACAGGGTAGCTCTCTAGGAAAGTGTTTCACCTTCAAAAAGTGAAATTCACAAACACGGTGTTAGGGAAACCCAGCCAATCAGCAACACGTACACAATATTAGCATTTTTGATTCCTTTCCTAGGTTTATACCCAAACGAATTGAAAGCAGGAACTCAAAGAGGCATTTGTGCAGCCATGTTCACAGCATTATTCACAACAGTCAAGGCGTGGAAGTACCCCAGTGTCAACAGATGATAGATAAGCAAAAAGTAGTATAAATTCACAATGGAATATGTTTCAGTCTTAAGATGGGGCACCTGGGTGGCTCAGTCAGTCAAGCATCCGACTTCGACTCAGGTCATGATCTCGCGGTTCGTGAGTTCGAGCCCCACGTGTGGCTCTGTCACAGCTTGGAGCCTGGAGCCTGCTTCGGATTCTGTGTCTCCTTCTTTCTCAGCCCTTCCCTGGCTTGTGCTCTGTTTCTCTCTCTCTTTCAAAAATAAATAAACATTAAAAATTAAAAAAAAAAAAGGAATGAAATTCTGACACATGCTACAATATAAATGAGCTTGAGAAGACCTACGTTAAGTGAAATAAGCCAATCACAGAAGGGTAAAAACTATATGATTCCACGGTAAGAAATCTAGAGGAGTCAAATTCACAGAGGCAAAAAGTAGAAGGAATTGTATTTGCCAGGGGCTGGGAAGAAAGGGGAACCAGGGAGTTGGTGTTTAGTAGGAACAGAGTTTAGTTTTGCAGGGTGAAAAAATACTGGAGACAATGGTCATTCTTGCACAGTAATGGGAATGTGCTTAATGCAGCTGAATTGCACACTTTTACCATCATTTAAAAAAATGTTAGCATTGGGGTGCCTGGGTAGCTTGGTTGGTTAAGTGTCCAACTCTTAATTTCAGCTCAGATTTTGATCTCAAGGTTTGTGAGATCGAGCCCCACATTGGGCTCTGCACTGACGGTGTAGAACCCGCTTCAGATTCTGTCTCTCCCTCTTTCTCTCTGCCCTTCTCCCGTGAGCTCTCTCTCTCTCTCAAAAATAAATAAACATTTTTAAAAAATGTTAGCATTGGGGTTGACAGTAGGAACGTTGTCATTAAGACTGGGTTGAAGCTGTCCCACCCGCCAGCGAGCGGCTGTCTCCCTGATGTGGGTCCTTGAAGAAGCAGACATCCTTCATCTCCAGAGAGTGTTGGGACAGTGTTGAGACAGTCCAGGGAACTGGGACAGTTCCTCAGTGATGTGGCTCATACCCAGATGAGATACACGAGGCTGGTGGTGGATCCGGAAGCTCAGCCTGGAGAAATGGTGGAAGGAATCCAGACATTTGCCCTGAGGAAAAAAAATTTAGGATGATCGGATAGCTGCATGCCAAGAAAAAAATGTGAATTTATTTTGTGTGTCTTCAAAGGGTGTAGGACTTAGAAATCACTCTAAGAGAGAACATTCTAATCATGACTTAACCACCAATGGAATGAGCTGCCTCTGGAAACAGCTCCCGGCCCTGAGCATTGGAGCAGAAGGCAATCAATCGCAAATTACCAAGATACAATGGAGAGCGTTTAGCGTCTTCAGGCTCCTTCCAAGTCTGAGGTTTTACCGTTGCGGTGTATACAAGGTCAAGTGTATGAGGAGATCAGGAGTAAAATAGGTGAGACACAAAGTTGCCCTGAGATTCCTCTTAAAATTACGGATTCCTAGCCAGGAACCCCGACACGCTCCGGCCCTTGAGCTGCCAGCTCCTGGTGGTGTCACGACCACGTGTCAGGGAACCCCGACACAGTGGAACCCCCCCCCCCCAGCTTCTCTGCCATTTTTGGCAAAGGGTGTTGCCATCCCCCCTGACTGTGGTGGGAGATGTCCATCCTGTGAGAAGTGCAGATCAGGTTCAGCGTGTAAATAGCGTCTGGTGTTAGAGCAGCGAGCGACAGATGACTCCCCTTCAGGTCCTCCCTCCCACACCGCCCTGTGACAGGCTGTCCACCTTGACCTGAGCAATGCTCACAATTTCCCTGCTCTCATCTCTGTCTCTTAACCACGCCTCCAGTCACGCTTTACCTGTGCGTGTTAAAACAATTGATCCCTGCTCACCTGTTATTCGGCATGGCCTCCATGGGTGCAAGGAATAAGGAGGGAAAGGAAAGGAAGATGGGGCTCTCCTGGAAGCAAGAGAAAGAGATCAAATAGAAGAGGGAGAAGCTGAAGCTTAAAGAAAAAAATGTTTTAATTAAAAGAGCTATTTTAGAGAGTATTCTTTTTTTTTAATGTTTATTTTTGAGAGACAGAGACAGAGTGCGAGTGGGGGAGGGGCAGAGAGAGAGGGAGACACAGAACCCGAAGCAGGCTCCAGGTTCTGAGTGGTCAGCACAGAGCCCCACGCGGGGCTTGAACCCACCAACTGTGAGGTCATGACCTGAGCTGAAGTCAGGCGCTTAACCGACTGAGCCACCCAGGCTCCTAGAAGGGTATTCTGATGACATCTGCTGCTCTGCCGTGCCATGCACATTGGGACAGTGTTCCCCACCCCCAGCTGTGCACTTACCTCCACCACAGTCCCCCACCATGCTCTGCCTCTGAGCTCCTGCTCACCTGAACTGAGGTCCCCGCACTGTTCACTCAGTGCTTCATCACTGTTCAAAACCAGGTCATGTGTCTGAGCAGAGGAATGGCTTGGTTATCCCATGTTTCAAACTACTACACAGAGTGGGAGGTTATCGCCCTAATGCCAGAAGAGAGAGAGAAAAAAGAGTTGGGACAGTATCTCTTTTGCCTCTTGGAGTGGTCCAGCCTGGGTGCTGGTTATCATCAGTGCTCCTGCCGTGTGACAGGACCTGGCCAGCAAGCTCTGTGACAGCACACTGCACTTCATAAACTATTGCGTTTGCACTCGAGACCCCAAGTGTCCTTCAGGAAGCTCTCCAGCAGAGAGTGACTTTATGCTGAAGGTCAGTGGTTTAACTTTTCAAGAACCTACCTACTCAGAGAGAAAATCTTCAAATCTGAGCACACTGAGATTCCCCCTTGGCCCCCTGAATCTCCCCGAACTCTAGGGGCAGGACTTCAAATGAAGTCTATAAATGCTCAGTCCACACACTTCTGAGTTTGCTATATTAGTACCTTCCCTAGATCCTAGAAGAGTTTGCTTTCCTCCCTATCACACTTCTGCTTAAACTTTCCTGTATTACAAGACCCCATTCAAATCTGCCCCTCAGGTCACCTGTTTAAATTATCTGAACACACAAAACTCTACCTCTCCCCTCATGCTACACACGTGACCTGTTTGAGCCTCCTGGTCCCTAACATATAGCTCCCAGTGTTCATTATTTTTATGAGTACAGTGGACCCTTGAACGACGTGGGTTTGAACTTCATAGGTCCACTTACAGACTTTATACAGCACAGTATTGTAAATGTGTTTTCTTTCCCTTATGATTTTCTTAATAACATTTTCTTTTGTCTAGCTTCCTTTGTTACAAGAATGCAGCATGTAACACACAGGACATACAAAATATGTATTAATCGACACCGTTTATGTTATCGGTAAGGCTTCCGGTCAGGAGTTGGCCATTAGTGGTTAAGTTTGGGGGGAGTCAGAAGTTATTTGTGGATTTGCAACTGCACGGAGGATTGGTGACTCTAACCCCTGCATTGTTCAAGGGTCAACCACAGACGCTTTGTCTTGCAATGAGGGTGTACACTCTTAGGAAGAATCCCTATGTCTCTTAGTTCTTTGTATCCTTGATAAAGCTCTGCACAGTTTTTTCACATGATGTATGTACCGTAAATACCTTTGATTGTTTGATTAATAAATAATCACAATGATTACACTTTCCCCAGCAGGAAAGATTTGTTTAGTGAGAAATATTTTTAGAACCATGGTCAACTATCCATGTTTATGCAGTAAGTATTTATTATTGCTTTTAATGTGAGGAAGCTGGTTCTTAGCACAAGGACTTGCCCGAGGGGCCCTTGACAAGGAAATGATTTATCTTGGGGCTAATTTTGTTCCATTGGGATTCTAGGATTTTGCATATATAAAGAAGACTTCTCGGGTTCTTTTTTATTCAATGGAAGGCAAAGGTCGTCTGTTAGACTTTAACTTTGATCCTTGGTCCTGAGCACCACCTTTGAAACAAGGCACAACAGAACAGCACACACTCTTACAGATTCTAGAAGGAGCAGAACTATGGCCATGACCCAATCCCTAATGTGACTGATTGGACTAGGGATAGAGTTTGAACCAAAGCTGGTCAAACCAATGATTATCTGCCCACCAACCAGACTCCCTACAATTATTTGAAAACCCAGTGGGGATTCTCAGGCACTGGGGGTGCTGGGACTGAAAGGGATCAGGTTCAAGAGAAGGAAACTGCCTGCATGAAGAGCAAGAAAGGAAAAGATGGAAGAGAAAGCTTCAGTGAAATGAGAGAGGGGGAGGGAGATTGTATAGATTGAGCAGTAAATAAAGAGTGAGAAAGCAGAAAGAGCTGGTGAGATAATGCCTCCAAAATGCTTGACTGTGAGAAGGGACGAGAAAGAACAGAAGTTAGGGGAACGAACAGAGTGTCATCTATCATTTTAAGGTGAGATTTTAACAGAAAGACATTGGAAACAGTCGAGAAAGGGACTGGGAAGTGGAGCAGGAAGAGAACCGGGGGAGAGTGGTGACCTGTAAGACAAAGGAGGAGAGAGATTAACCAGGAAAATACACAAGAGGGTTGGATGCTGTAGGAGGACACTCAAACAGAAGGTTGAAGTGTGACCATCATGGAGTTGTTGGAAACCCTACCCAGTGCAGTTGTAGAGGGCCCAGAAGTTACTGTAGTTAAGAAGAGGGAGGTGGAGGGCGCCTGGGTGGCTCAGTCGGTTAAGCGTCTGACGTCAGCCCAGGTCATGATCTCAGAGTTCGTGGGTTCAAGCCCCGCATCAGGCTCTGTGCTGACAGCTCGCAGCCCTGGAGCCTGCTACAGACTCTGTGTCTCCCTCTCTCTCTGCCCCTCCCCCACTCCCCCCTCTCTCTCTTGCAAGAATAAACATTGAAATAATAATAATAATAATAATAATAATAATAATAATAATAATAAAAGAAAAGCAAGGTGGATAAGTGAAGACAGTAAGCTCAGAACATCCAGCTAGCCCATGGAGAAAAGGGAGCCACTAATGGGGATACAGGATGGGAGGGGGGAGTGGTTGTGGGTGTGGACTTGCTGTATGCTTAAGATGGGAGAGAATTGAGCATGACTGGGTATTGCAGGGAAGTAGCCAG
Organism: Puma concolor; assembly: GCF_028749965.1. Lineage (NCBI taxonomy): Eukaryota > Metazoa > Chordata > Mammalia > Carnivora > Felidae > Puma > Puma concolor. Next base: position 14,960,253 of record NC_141677.1, read on the forward strand.
TGGAGAAGTAGGGTTTAAGCAAGAGAAGAAAAAGAAGACACTTAATAAAGAATGGTTTCAGAGGAAGTAGGCATGACTGCACTCAATAGCATAGAAGTAGACAAAGAAAGAGAGAAAAAAGTTAAGTGGTCGGTCTGTTCATTCATTTATTTATTGCTTCATTTAACACATAGAGTTTGAATACCTGCCATGTGGCAAGACTTGCGCTAGGCTCAGAGAATGTAATAGTGAGCAAGATGTTTATGTTTCTTGTCTTAAAGGAACATATTCAAATGTGACAGTCAAACATTAACTAAATACAAAGAGCAAGGCCCAGGGACCTACAAAGTATCTAACAGGGAACTCTGTCGGAATATGGGAACCAGAAAGGCTTCCCTGAGTCCATGCTGTTTGGGCTGAGCTAAAAGGTGATAGGAATTGGGGGCACCTGGGTGGTTCAGTTAGTTAACCTTCCAACTTTGGATCGGGTCATGATCTCACAGTTTGTGGGTTCGAGCCCCACGTTGGGCTCTGTGCTGACAGCTCAGAGCCTGGAGCCTGCTTCAGATTCTGTCTCCCTCTCTCTGTCCCTCCCCTGCTTGCACTGTCTCGCTCTCTCTCAAAAACTGAATAAATGTTTAAAAAATGTTTATAAGATGATAGGAATTAACTAAAATAAAGAGGTGGGCCTGCAGGAGCGTCTGGAACCGGTGGGAAAACAGGCTATGAAGGCAGTGGGGCCAGATCACACAGGACCTTCCTTGCAGGGCAGCTTAAGAATACAGGTCTTTTTCTTGGAATCCAGGGAAGGGTTTTCAGCATAAGAATTTACGTTTCAAAATGGCCGCTTGGCAGTGTGAAGAATGGGTTTGAGTAGAGCAGGAGTGGGTGCCATGGGACCACTGGAGTTCCCAGGAGGCAAATGATGACAGGTTACCTCCTTGTGTGAATGCAGTAAGGGCAGGGATCACTGTCTGTTCAGTAGCTAACAGAATTGGACGCATAGTGGGAGCTACGTGCTAAGTTGGGAGAACGATCAGGTTTGCACAAGAAGCTCATGATCTCAGTTTAGGACAAGCTGAGTGAGTTACTTTTCAGATGCTCAAGGAAACACATCCCACTAGGCAGTTGTGTATACAAGCTTAGAGCTCAGAGAATTCCGGTGGAGATGTAAATCCACATGGTAGGTTATCCAATTTAACATTCATATATGGAACACTTCTAGATAATGGCCGTTTTGGCTTTGCAATGGAAGTGAGTGACTGAAGTTTAGTCAAGGTATAAGATTACTGGCATAAAGAAGGTCAAGAACACAGATCTCTATGTTGGTTGCTGGATGGGACGCCCACATGGATGTCAAATATTTCCCAGGAAGATGGTGGGGGTTGGTGTGAGAGACAGCATAAACCTAGTGCCAAAGTCCTCAGGAACCTGAGGAGTGATAGAGGAAACAAGGGGAACAGGATGAGAAATTGTCCCCAAGTGCTTTGAAGGCGCACAGGTCAAAGGAAGGTACGAGACTAGGTTTCAGAAGACGCTGTTTCTACCTCCATCCAACTATGCAGCTTGAGTAAGTCATTGAATGTCCCTCAGAGTGGTAATAACTCATCACCTGTCTCTGTCTACAATGGGAATCAAGGAGAATAATTTTTATATAAATATGTAATTGAGCACTATGGAAAAGTAAGGCATGGCTGCACTTAGTTTTCACACCTGAGCTGCGATAAAAGCCCCAAGAATTCAGAAGATAAAAGATATTGTGAACTGCCTTGGGTTACCCAAAAATGTCTTCTTGAGTGAAGTCGTTCTTGAGCTGGGACTTCAAATACCAGGTGGTAGATACCGACCTATGTTAATAAACAATTTAAGGAAAATATTTGAGACAAGAATTAGCAAACCGCAGATTGACCCTAAAATGAAAATTCAATAGAAGGCAGACTCTGAGTAAATAAACAAAGTAGAAATAAAACGTAGATAGGTCCGCTACTGCTTTCTTTCAAATGTGGTTTTATTCTCCCAAGAACAGAAAATGTTTGTCTATTCTTTTGGGTATGAAGTAGTATCAGTGTCAGTATTCAGGAAAGGATAGAAATGTCATCGTTAGCGTGTCAAGAGTAATAGGAAGAGAGCTTGTAGCAGGTGTGTGTGCATCATAGGCTCAGCAGATAGATAATATCAAGGGCTGAAATCCGAGCTGTGTAGTGCCTGGCCCAGCCCCTTTCTCAAAAGCTCACCTCCTGCTCAGCCTCGTTAGATTTTGGTGAAACCATATCCCATAACTGGCTATCTTTTGAGACCCGGATCCGCGACGACATCCCAAATAAAAAGGCTTTGTGTTTCTTCCCTGTGGTGACTGAGCTGTTCCCACAGAATGCAGTTAGGACTGCTGTGGTACCTTTTTATTCCCTGAAGGGTCCAGAGTTTTGCTCCAATATTTTGTATGCTTGCCCTGTACTTGCTTTTACTTTTTTTTTTTTTTTAATGTTTATTTATTTATTTGGGGAGAGACAGCTGTGGGGGGGCAGAGAGGTGGGAGAAAGAGAATCCCCAGCAGGGGTCAGTGCAGAGCCAGATGCAGGGCTCCAACTCCTGAACTGTGAGATCACGGCCTGAGTGAGATCAAGAGTTGAACACTTAACCAACTGAATCACCCAGGCGCCCCCTTGTACTTGTTTTTAAAGCAAACCTGCTGTATTAGTGGTCACCTCCTACTGGCCTGTGGCCACCTGCAGTGCTGAATCAGGACACCAAGGCAGCCCCTGAGAATTTGCCCCTCACCCCGGGCTCTTCCGTCAATACTAACCCAGGCACTGCTGCAAAGGGACTTTGCAAATGGAATTAAGGTTATTAATCAGCTGACCTTAAAACAAACAGATTAACCCGGATCATCCAGCAAGGCCCAGTGTAATCACAGGAGCCCTGAAAATCAGAAGAGGAAGGTCAAAGAGTCCATCAGAGAGAGAGGTGATGAGGCAAAGGAGGGGTCAGGGAGCTGGTGAAGCCAGGAAACTTGGATGCCTCTAGAAGCTGACAGCAACCCTCACCTGACAGCCAGCAGGGAAATGGGGACCTCAGTGAACCACAGGAACCGGGTTCTACCCACATGCTTCCCTGGCGTCCCTGTTGATGTTCTTTCTGTTTAGATGATCAGTTCATTGATATAGAAGGGTGTTACAGCCCCCTACAATTATTGTATTATTATAGATTAGTTCCTTTGTTTGTTATTAACTTTTTTAGAGATTTTTTTTAAAATTTATTTTTAATTATTTTAATTAAAAGCAATTTTTTTTAGAGAGAGAGTGTGCATGAGCAGGGGAAAGGAGCAGAGAGAGACAGAGAGAGAGAGAGAGAGAGAGAGAGAGAGAGAATCTTTAGCAGGCTTCACATTCAGCACAGAGCCTGATGCAGGGCTCCATCCCAAAACACTGGGATCATCATGTGAGCCAAAATCAAGAGTTGGACACTCCACCGACTAAGCCACTCAGGTGCCCCATGTTATTAACTGTTTAATGTATTTTGGTCCTCCTATGTTGGATGCATAAATATTTCTAATTGTTAGATCTTCTTGTTGGATTGTCCCCCCTTTATTATTACATAGTATACTTCTTTGTCTCTTGTTACAGTCTTTGTTTTAAAGTCCATTTTGTCTGATATAAGAATTGCTACTCTGGCTTTGTTTTGACGTCCATTAGAATGATAGATGTTTCTCCATGCCCTACTTTCAATCTGCAGATATCTTTAGGTCTAAAATGAGTTTCTTCTAGGCAGCATATAGATGGGCCTTGTTTTTTTAGCCATTCTGCCACTGCATCTGTGTCTTCTGATTGGAGCACTTAATCCATTTATGTTCAAAGAATTATCGATAGATACATATTTATTGCCGTTTTATTACTTGTTTTGTGGTTGTTTCTGAAGATTTTTCTCCTGTCCTTTCATGTCTTTCTCTCTTTCATGTTTTGCTGATTTTCTTTAGTGATATATTTGGATTTCTTCCTCTTTATTCTTTGAATATTTATTAATTGTTTTTGACACATGGTTACCATTAGGTTTGTATATAACCTCCTCTGCATATAGCAGTCTATAATAAGTTGATGGTCACTTAAGTATGAATCCATTCTTTACGCCTCTTCTCCCCACATTTTAGGTGTATGTTATTGTATTTTATATCTTTTCCTTATGAATTCCTTGACTGATTAAAAAAATTTTTTTTGATGTTTATTTATTTTTGAGAGACAGAGAGATACAGAGCACGAGTGGGGAAGGGGCAGAGAGAGGGGGAGACACAGAATCTGAAGCAGACTCTAGGCTCCAAGCTGCCAGCACAGAACCCAATGCAGGACTCGAACTCACAAACTGCGAGGTTATGACCTGAGCCAAAGTCGGACGCTTAACCGACTGAGCCACCCAGGCACCAGCCCCCTGCCGCTTGACTGATTTTTTTTTTTTTTTTAGAGAAAAGTTCATTTTTACTGCTTTTGTGTTTCCAACTTCTATATTGTCACTTGTGACCTCTCCTATCCATTCAAAGAGTACCTTTTAATATTTCTTGTAGAGCTGGTTTAATGGTCAAGAACTTCTTTAGCTTTTTGTTTGTCTGGTAAAGTCTTTATTTTTCCTTCCATTCTGAGTCATAGCCTTGCTGGATAGAGTATTCTCGGCTGCAGATTCTTCCCATTCAGCACTTTGGTTATATCACGCAACTTCCTCTGGCTTACAAAGTTTCTGTTGCAAAATCTCCTGCTAGCCTTATGAGTTTTCCCTTCTGAGCTAATAACATCTTTTGTCTTGCTGCCTTAAAAAGGTTCTCTTTATCACTATATTTTGCAAATTTAATTACGATGTGTCTTGCTGTTGGTCTGCTTTTGGATTTTGTTGGGTGTGCTCTGTGCCTCCTGGATCTTTTATCTGTTTCCTTCCCCAGATTAGGAAGGTTTTCAGTGATTATTTCTTTAAATAAATTTTCTGCCCCCCTTTCTCTCTCTTCTTCTTCTGGGATTCCTGTAATATGAATGTTATTATGTTGATGGAGTCATTGAGTTCCCTAAAGTCTATTCTTGTTTTGCTTAGTTCTTTTCTCTTTTGTTCAGCTTAATTACTTTCCATTACTCTGTCTTCTAGGTCACTAATTCATTCCTCTGATTCTTCCTTCCTGATGTTCATTCCATCAAGTGTGTTTCTCATTCATTTATTGAGCCCTTTATCCCTGTTATGTTGTTACTTATCACTGTGCTAAGGGCCTCACTCACGTCTTCCACTTTTCTCTCCAGTCCAGTGAGTATCTTTATGACCATTGCTTTAGATTCTGTGTTAGGCATGTTACTTATATCTTATTTCACTTAGATTCTCCAGCCATGGCCTTGTCCTGTTCTTTCATTTGGCATAAATTTCTCTGTCTCCTCATTTTCTCTGCCTTTCCGTGTCTGTTTCTCCATGTTAAGAAAGTCAGCTGTGTCTTCTGCTCTTGAAAGTAGTGATTTTATTAAAACGAGGTCTTGGAGTGCCCTGCAGTCCAGTGTCCTCTGTTCGCCAGAACTTGGCCCTTCAGGAGAATATCTTATGTGGGTCTCTTACGCCCTGCTGTTTTGTCTGAGTCAGTTTTCCTTTCAGTGCCGTCATCTGCGCTGTCTCTCAGCCTCGTGGGCTGTGCTTGATTTCTGTGGTGTTGGTTGGGACCCAGGCAGGACACCTTTGGAGGAGGGGAGCATGCCCCCTGGAGAACGTGGGAGCAGGGCAGCGATTCTAGCAAAATTCGCAGTAGGCCACGAGTCCCGTGCTGGATCCCTTTAAGTACTGTGGTGGCTGGGCCTTGCTTGGTGGCTGGGTGTAGCATGTCAGACGTGGACAGTGGGTGGTGGAAGCTGTGCACAGGTTGGCTGGCACGGGGCCACGGGGGCACCCGCACAGCGTCGGCAACATTTGCTGTGAGCCCAGGGCCAAGGCTGGCAGGCTTGGAGTGGGCGAGTCCTCCGGAGAACTCGGTGTGGCCCACTGCTAGTGGATTAGGTAGCAGGTGTCTGTGCAACACCACCTCCTGGAGGTGTCTCTATGTTTATGCTGGGCGGGGGAGGAAGAAGGCACCTCCCTGCCAGCTCCCTCACTTTGAGAGACCTCCCCCAACACGCTCTGAAATCAGCATGAACAGATGTGACTTCTGCTTGCCCCTGGCATTGTGTGAACTATCATTTCCGTGCTGCCTTTCCACGTAGGCTGCTGTCTCTTTAAGGGCAGAACCCAGCTATCACTCACCCTCCTGGTGCCCAGCGCTGAGTCAGCTGACTTTTAAAGCTCCAGGGTCCAAGTCCCCCACTGGTTATACAAAGTCAGAATATTCAGCCCCTCTGGTTTTTAAAGCCAAACGCACGGGGATTCATCTTCCCAGTGTGAGCTCCTGGGTGCGATGGCTTGTTTCTCTGTCCTCTCTGTGGGCAGGTCCCTCCCCTGTGTGGGCAGCATCTCTCCTCCTTTGTGACCTTTTAGCTGCAGCTCTTCTCTGTATTGAGTTGTGGTGTTGGTTCTTCCAGTCTTCTGATCGCTCTCTGGTTTATTGACTCGGATGTGGACGATATCTAGCTGAAATAGTGGAACGGGCTCAGGGCCCTCCAACTCCGCCATCTTCCCAGGCTCCTCTCCGGGTCCGTAATTTAGTCACTGGTGTTGTACCAATGTTGATTTCTAAACTTTTAATAATTGTACCAGGTCTGTACATGCTGTTAACATTAGGGTACGCCGGGTGAAGAGCGCAGAGGAAGTCTAAACTTCTTTCAGAGTGAAAATTAAAAGAGAAAAAGACTCGCGATATCAAGTGCTGTCGATGACCAAGAGTAACCGGGAGGCTTCCTGTATTGTCGGTGGGAATATGAAGTGTTGCAGTCAGTTTGGAAACATCTTAATACCTTCTCATCGAGTTAATCCTGCAAATTTTCCTCTGACCCGGCAATTCTATTTCTAGGTATATATTCCAGGAAGATGAAAACAGTCATTGACTATAGTTGAAAACACTATATTGTAGAATTGGAATTTGCTAAGAGAGGAAACTTTCAGGTGTTCCCACCAAACACACACACACACAAAAACGACATATGTGAGGCGGGGGATGTGTTCATTAACTTGAAGGGTGCAAGCCTTTTACGATGTATACATTTATCAAATCATCACTGTATACACTTTAAATCTTGCAATTTTATTTGTCAAGTATACCTCAACAAAACTCAAAAAAAAAAAAAGAAGGAAGAGCTCTTGAAAACAAGAAAAACGTCGCCAAAAGGCTTGTTTTCAAATGTTTGTAGTAGCTTTATTTATAATACAATTTGTTTAGAGTATAGGAGTTCATCCAACGGAGTCGTCCCCAGCAATGAAGGAATGAACTGTTGATACGCGCAGTATGCGTGAATCTAAGGACAATATGTTGTGTGAAGAGGCCGGCACGACATAACATGTACTGTGTGGTTTCATAAATATGAAATTCTAGCAAGTGAAAGTAATCTGTGGTGGTAGCTATCAGGTTGGTGGTTTTCTGGGGTGGGGGAGAGATTGCACAAGGGAAAAAGAAACTTCTGGGGAGAGGGAAATATTGACATGTTGTCTGGAGTGGTGGTTACACAGGTGTATACACTCGCAAAAGTGATGCGTGTGCTTAAAATATATGAATGTTATTATTTGTAAATATAATATATTATATGTAAATAGTATATGTTAATAGACCACAGTAATGATTTTTAAAAGTAAAAAGAAAAAGATCTATTAAATATCTACTCTGTTCCAGAAATTAGGAAATATTCTGGGTATTTAAAAATGTTAAAAGTCCCTGCCTTCAACAAGCACACAGGCTGTAGGATAAACAGACAATTACAACACACTGTTGTGACGAATGAGAGCTTGGACTTCTGTCAGATCATCTAGGTTAAAATATCATTTCCTTTATTTATTTTTTTTTTTGGCAGGGGGACTGTCAGAGAGAGAGGGAGAAAGAGAATCCCAAGCAGGCTCTGCACTGTCAGCACAGAGCCCGACCCAGGGCTCGACACCACGAACCCTGAGATCATGACCTGAGCTGAAATCAAGAGTCAGACACTTAACCGACAGAGCCACCCAGGCTCCAAATATCATTTCCACCATCTATTGTTTTGGGTTCTATTTTTAAAATATTTTTTTAACATTTATTTTTGAGAGAGACAGAGAGAGTGAGAGCAGGGGAGGGGCAGAGAGAGAGGGAAACAGAGAATCTGAAGCAGGCTCTGTGCTCGAACCCATGAACCATGAGACCATGACCTGAGCCAAAACCAAGAGTCAGATGCTTAACTGAATGAGCCGCCCAGGAACCCCTCCACCACCTATTGTTAATGTAAACTTTCTGTAAAATTATATAACCTTTGTAAGCCTTGTTTTTTTTTCCCCCTTTTTCTGTAAAAACGGGAATAATAAACGTACCAACCACTTAGGGTTGGGAAGATAAACAAGACATTGCATATAAAGTGTTTGCACAACATGGGACACAGGATAAGTGCTCTATAAATCCTTCCACTTGTAAAATTCCACAGGGGTAGGGACTGCATCTGGTTTGCTCGCGTGGAAGCTATAGAATCTTTTATGGTGCCTGTTGCAGAGCAGATGTAAAATGAATATTGGTGAGATGAATAAATGGAAGAACCAGGAGGAAGCCACGAGTAGGGAAGTGAGAATTGGGGTTTGGGCTAAGGGAGGGTTGCTCAGTGCCGGGGGGGGGGTGGCTGTGCTTTGTCTTCCCCTCTGGGGCCATCTTTCTTCCCCTGGCCAAGCTCTTCTTAGAAATGGTTTCTTGGGCTGTCTGCGTGACTCAGTCGGTTGAATGCCCGACTCTTGATTTCAGCTCAGGTTGTGATCTCGGGGTTTGGGGGATCGAGCCCTGAGTCTGGCTCTGTGCAGAGCCTGCTTGGGATTCTCTCTCTCTCTCTTTGCCCTTCCCCCGCTCTCTCTACATAAATAAATTAATTAATTAATTAACTTAAAAAAAAGAAATGGTTTGTCTTCAGGAACATCATGCCTATTGCCATTCTTTCTCTTTTTGCTCCCGTCTGACTCTCTGCCAAGAAAGACCGCCCTCTCGGTAATCCCCCAGCTTAAGGCCTACCCCTCCAAAAGTCTTCCCTTAGGTGTCTGAAATTTCTGACGTGAGCACCACGAAGGCTCATTCATTTGGCGCTGTGATTCTCACCTTGTAAGGTACCGTGTTGTCTCTTGGTCCCTTGCAAGATGCTCTCTCGTGAGACAGACGGATAGGAAGGGAAAGTCAGGCAACAAAAACACGTGCTGTCTTCCACGGAAAACAAGTGGGAAGTGGAGGGAGTTTATGTGACTTCTATTTTATCTGGGAAGTAGGAGGTGAGATCATCTGCTAAGTGTGATTAGGAGGATGATGAGTGCTGGGTCTGAGGAAAGAAAAACAGGAGAGAAAAGTGACAGAAGGAGCAGAGAATGTTGAGACATGTGGAGAACGCCATCGAGGTTGGAGACTGTTGGTAATGGCCATCACCCATTCAGTTTGCATTTTCTGCCACAGTTTTCAGTTCTTTGAATGAGGTCAAAGTAAAGTTTTTCTGGGGATATGGAAGGGTGAAAGAATAAGAAGACTGAAATGTTCCCTCACAAGGAAAGGAGTTAAAATGATGCACTGCGGTGTCTGCAAAGTAGCACAGAGAGGGAAATGAAGGGAGTAAGGAGCTAAAAGCTTGGAAAGAAAATGGAGAATTAAGCAATTAGTGGTCTCCATGAGGCGGGAGGCTAGGAATGGTCACAATATGGCAGTCACAATATGGAGAGCCAGTGGTAGTCACAAGAGGGGAGATCCATTCTAGAAGCGTGGAGTGAGTTCTCGATGATGACAATTTCTAGGATTTAGCCATTGCCAGAGTGGAGGGAAGAAAGCCACTGGATGAGCTATGAGTCCAGGATTATGTCTTTTGACATTGAAGACATGCGAGACAACGGCAGAACTGGGGAAGAGAGAGAGACTACATCCCAAGAGCAGAAATCTTCAGGGTTTCAGTAGTGCATGGGGAGATTAGTAGCTAACAAAGATGGCGGTCAGAGGAAGAAGTACTGCTTTTGGGACTGACCCCCAACTGAGGGTCCTTTTACTGAAGAGAGAGATTGACTGGAAGTTGATTTAGGAACTTGGGAACCATGCTAATCGCTTCTGCAGCCCAGACATGTAGTAAAATGACTGGCAACCACGGGGGGCTGCTGGACGTATGCCAAGAGGACCAAGCTTCAGGAAGGCAGAAGGAACTCTGCGATTGGCATAAAGAAGTAGATGCAGTGGGTTTGGGGAAGGTCACAAAGGGTAAAATAGAAACTGTGCACAGGAGAGGAGCAGCGGAAATCACAGGTAGAGGAGAGGAAGGCCGGAACAAACTATAGATGAGAGCGCAAAAAAGCATGGGTATGCAAAGGAGCCTACGTTTTGCAAAGTGACCAAGACGATGGAGAAATGCAGCAGAGCAGAATTAACGGGCGTCAAAGCAAACTGTGGTACCAAGCAGGGGCAGGTGCAAGGTGCAAGGTGCGACTCAAGACTGTGTGGCCCTGGCTTGCAGTTAACCTGGCCACCAGGCAATGCCTTCTGCCTCTGCGCACCTCCCCTCCGCTCCCCAGACGCACCTTCAACTTGAGAAATACTGTCGCGGTAAACCGAACACCAGCCTTACCCCCGTCTGTGTTACTGTTCCCTGAATGGAGGTTGCGTGCTAGATGTTTTCATTCTAGAATGTCTAGTAAAGTAATTTCAGAACACTCTTTTTTCTTTTAAATACCTTTTACTTTTCCTTCCCCGCCCCCACCTTTTTTTTTTTTTTCCATTTTACTCAGTGCTTTAACGTTTGTAGGTCATTTCCATATAAATCATTCATTAGAGTAACTTCCTTACAGTAACTGTGGACGTAGACGAGGCATTACTCTCCAGTTTTTCTAGATGAGTAAATAAAGAATTTGTGAACTGCTTTTTAACGGGCATCTTGTTCAATGCTTTTTCAGTGTTTTAAAGGGGCCTGTCCTTTGAATACAAAGTCATGGAGAGCACTTACGGCTCTCACACATGCCTAGAAAATGATTATGATGTACTCGATGATATATTTAAAAATGAAACCTAAGGGCTTGGTAATAACAGCTTCCTGTCACTGTTACTTTGGCATCGTTCAAGGACTTTTAAATCACTGAGAAATATATTTGTTCTGTGCTGAAAAATTACATAAATGCAGGTGCAAGTGACAGATAATCAATAATGAAAATGATTACTAGCGGTGGCTGTATTTGAAACAATGAGCATGTTTGGTGTCTATTGTAGACAATAATGAGTAGTCGCTGCAAAAGAAGCTGATAGACTTAAGTCAGTGGCTCTGAGAGTTTTATAACTCTAAAAGACTGCCTTTTCAATCCAGATTTTTAAAGGGCAGAAACCTCCCTCAGTGAGCAACTCTTAGAATGGATACGGCCCTTAGGTGTTTGGAGATCAGGGAAGGGGAGCCTTTTGTAGTGGTTTTCAATCTCATCAGAACAAACTTGGCCAGAAGTATAAAAGGTAAAAATACCCAGTGTCTGAACCTTTAAGTGAAATAGGTAAAGATTAGGGATTTGGCATAAAAATCATTATAAAATCGTAGGGACCCCACATTTTTACTTGGGCTTTCTAGTAAGTATTTTATACTTTAAAACATTCAGTTGAATTGTATGAAACGGCTTGTTTATAAGTAAAATGAAGGTCAAATGCAAGCAATTTCATATGGCTCAAAGTAACATTTATCTAAACTATGAGATGGTTAGACTCTACACTATGAATGATACATGCTTCTTGTATGAATGATAAAAGCTTCTGTTAGGGTGCCTGGGTGGCTCAGTTGGTTAAGTATCTGACTTCAGCTCAAGTCATGATCTCACAGTTCATGGGTTCGAGCCCTGGGTTGGGCTCTGTGCTGACAGCTTGGAGTCTGAAGCCTGCTTCGGATTCTGTGTCTCCCTCTCTCTCTGCCCCTTCCTTGCTTGTGCTCTTCTCTCTGTCTCAAAAATAAATAAATGTTAAAAAATAAAATAAAATAAAAGCTTCTGTTTACCTTCTTGGTCAGTCTTTTCTTTATTTGAAACAGGGAACTTGTAAGGCCCAGCTACTCCTCACAAATCTGCATTTCCACTCTTTTTTTTAAATTAAAAAATTGTTTAAAAACATTTTTTTAATGTTTATTTATTTTTGAGAGAGACAGAGACAGAGTGTGAGTGGGGGAGGTGCAGCGAGAAAGGGAGACAGAATCGAGAGCAGCCTCCAGTCTCTGAGCAAGCTGTCAGCACAGAGCCCGATGCAGGGCTCGAACTCACAAACTGCGAGATCGTGACCTGAGCCAAAGTGGGATGCTTAACCAGCTGAGCTACCCGGGTGCCCCATGCATTTCCATTCTTGATGCTTTGGGCTGACACTCCTATTTACCCACCCAGATCATGTTCTTCGAGTCATTTCCAAAAGGAAAGAGACTGGAACCTGCAACAAAAGACCTAGGGCCCTCAGATTTCCTCCCCAAGAAATTCTTAATCCAGCCATAATTAATCGATACATTATTGGTCTTTATGAATTTAGCACCTGCAGTCATTTAAGTGGTAAATAAATATCAAGTTATGTCTTCTCCTTTCATTGATTTTTCTAGACTTAAAAGTGAACAGGAATAGAGTATTCTTTTTTCCTCCCCAGCTCTATATTATACCTGGTTTGGGAAATTATTTTTATATCATTTGAAATGCTATGACTATGTCCCATGGTCAGCTAGACCATGTCATGAAAAGTGCTTATACACGTGTTGTGCACCAGGAGACTAAAGATATATTGCCGTGGAAACTTTGATGCTGACTTAATTTTTTTTTTTTTTTTAATTTTAGACAGAGGAGGGGCAGAGGGACAGGGAGATAGAGACTCTCCACACAGCACAGAGCCCCACACATGGCTCGATCCCATAACCCTGGGATCATGACCTGAGCTGAAATCTGTCTGAGTCTGACACTCAACCGACTGAGCCACCCAGGTGCCCCTGATGCTGAGTTTTTAAGTGTAAAATTTTCATTCGTGAAATCATAGCTGTAAAATCTTTATACATGAAGTTGTTCCCTTTATCAGAAGCAAGGAATTATCTTCCTGTTTTACTAATCAGCTACATTGAACTTTATTCTAAATGGTGAGAATTGCCTCTTTTTTTAATGTCATCTCAACCAAACTGGGTATTTTCCAATCGAGGCATCAGTGAAAATACTGAAAACTCATGTTGTTAAGTGTATCGGCTTCACTTACAAGAGATTTTAAGGGAAAATAAGTTAAAAGGAGAGGACCCCGGAAAACATTTTGCTTTAGTTCAGTAAAAATTCAGCATACTAGTTTTCAAAATTATTTATTTATTTTGAGAAAGAGAGAGAGCTCACGTGAGTGGGGCAGGGGCAGAGAGAGAGAGAGAGAGAGAGAGAGAGAGAGAGAATCCCAAGCAGGCTCCACGCTGCACGGGCCTGACCCCACAAACCAAGGGATCATGACCTGAGCCAAAATCAAGAGTCAGATGCTTAACCGTCTGAGCCACCCAGGCGCCCCTGAGCATACTATTTGTAATTGCTAAATAAAGAGATAATGGCCTTCATCCTCACATCTATATTTCTCTATGAAGTTGACAGAGAAAATTTATATAGAAACATGAATATTTGGCTAATTGTCATTGCTTCAGTGTGTGTTCAAGTGTTGTATTGTATTCAAGTATTCAGTGTGTATTTAAGTGTTTTCAAGTGTAGTGGTTGTATTTATCCATTCTTGGGCACCTCAGAATAATGAATGTTCGAGATTTCTAGCAGGTTTGGCATTAATGATGGATTAGGGATTTTCTCTTTTTTTTTTAATCTTAATGTTTATTTTGTTTTTGAGAGACAGAGAGAGAGGAGGGACAGAGAGAATGGGGGACACAGAATCCGAAGCAGCCTCTAGGCTCCGAGCTGTCAGCACAGAGCCTGACACAGGGCTTGAGCTCACAAACTGTGAGACCATGACCTGAGCTGAAGTCAGAGGCCTAACCTACGGAGCCACCCAGGTGCCCCTAGGGATTTTCTGTAAAAGAGGTTAACTGGTGATGTGGGGAAGTAAGGACAGGAAGTCTGAAGCAAAAATCTAGTCTAATACAGACACTTACATGGGCCATGCTCTAACACCAGCCCATTGACAGAGATTACATCTGTCATGAGAAACTTAAAATAGAAGGTGTTATAAGAATGACATCATTTTTCCCACATGCGTGAGAATTATTAACAAACGATGGAAATATGGCTAATACAATTTATAGCCCTTTTATACAAGGTTAGATATTTTATTTAGTTAGTAAGATATTGTATATAAAGGAATCATGTCTTTCTATATAACTTGTCTACGATATACGTGTATACTACATATGTGTGTGTGTGTATGTGTGTGTGTGTGTGTGTGTGTGTGTACTTTAGTTACATTGACAGAGCAAATTGCTTTTTCTAACTAGTTTGTTCCAACCAACCAAAACCTACTTCGCTGAAGTGCATCTGGCCTAAATATAATTTTAATTCATTCTGTGATAATAACTATATCACTATTTCCAATAAATTCCTGTCTGAATTTGTCAGGTGGACAGAAATTTTAAAATGAATGTCATTTAGGAATTGGATTTAGACAACCCATGAGCGTTATATTTAAACATTCTGTGATGGAAGTCCTGTAGAAATATACACAGGGAATGAGCAGAAAATGATAATTAGATCACTACCAAACTGAGTTGGTATCATTGAACTTAGCCCCATTTTTCTTACTGTCCTCTTGCTGCCCATGTCAACTCAAATAAATGTTTTTTGAGTTCTATATTAATTTACAGTCAAAAGAGTCATAGCCAAGAAGCATATTAGTATCTGTTCAGTTTCCACTTTCAGCCTGAATTCTGTCTTCCTTCTCAGTAGTTCCTTATAACAAGCATCTGAAACACAAGGCACGTTTAGGACATGCACAAACATAAGCTCAAAATGGACTAAAGCCCTAAATGTGAGATCTGAAATCATAAAAGTTCTAGGAGAAAACATAGGCAGCGATCTCTTGGATGTCAGCATTAGTGAAATTTTTCTAGGTTTGGCGCCTCAGGCAAGGGAAATAAAAGCAGAAATAAAATATTCAGACAACACCAAAATAAAACGCTTCTGCACAGCAAAGGAAACCGTCCACAAAACAAAAAGGCAGTCTACTGAATGGGAGAAGATATTTGCAAATGATATATCTGATAACAGGTTAATTTCCAAAATACATAAAGAACTTACACAACATAAGACTCTCAACCATCTGATTTAAAAATGGGCAGGGCACCAGGGTGGCTCAGTCAGTTAAGCGTCTGACTTCGGCTCAGGTCATGATCTCGTGGTCCGTGACTTTGAGCCCCACATCGGGCTCTGTGCTGTCAGTTTAGAGTCTGGAACCTGCTTCAGATTCTGTGTCTCCCTCTCTCTCTGCCCCTCCTCCACTCAGCTCTGTCTCTCAAAAAATGAATAAATGTTAAAAAAATTTTTTTAAATGGGCAGAGGACCTGAATAGACATTTTTCCAAAGAAGACATACAGATGGCCAACAGACACATGAAAAGATGCTAAACATCACTAGTCATCAGGGAAATGCAAATCAAAGCCACAAAGAGACATCACCTCCCACCTGTCAGAATGGATAAAATAAAAAAGACAAAAAATAACAAGTGTTGGCAAGGATGTAAAGAAAAAGGAGCCCTCATGCACTGTTGGTGGGAAGGTAAATTGGTGCAGCCACCGTGGAAAACAGTATGGAGGCGCTTCAAAAAATTAAAAATAGAAATACCATATGATCCCATAATTCCACTACTGGGTGTGTACCTAAAGAAAACAAAAGCACTAATTTGAAAAGATGTATGCACTCCTATGTTTACTGCAGCATTATTTCCAATAGCCAAGATATGGAAGCAACCCAAGTGTCCATTGACAGATGAATGGATAAAGAATGGAATATTACTCAGCCATAAAAAGGATGAGATCTTGCCATGTGTGACAACATGGATGGACCTAGAGGGTATTGCACTAAGTGAAATAAATCAGACAGAAAAAGACAAATACCAACAGACTTCACTTATACGTGGACTCTAAAACCAAAAACAAACAGACCCATAAATACAACAAACTGATGGTCACCAGAGAGGAATGGGAGATGGGCAAAATGGGTGAAAGGGAGTGGGAGATACAGGTTTCCAGTTATTGAATGAGTAAGTCACTGGGATGAAAGGTACAACATAGGGAATATGATCAATGATATTGTAATAGTGTTGTATGGTGAGATATGATAGCTACCCTTGTGAGCATAGCACAGACTATGGAGTTGCCCAATCACTATGTCATACACCTGAAACTAATGTAACAATGTGTGTCCACTGTACTTAACACACACACACACACACACACACACACACACACACACACACACACACACACAGAGGCACATGAACACAGAACACATTAAAGAGTATAAAAACAATATTTCAACTAGATCAAAGAACAGATAAAGCACTGATAGAGAACTGATAAAGACTGATTTATATGGTCATTAGCTTTTTGACAAAGGAGTCAAAGTAATACAATGGGAAAAGAAAATCTTTTTTTTAAATATTTATTTGTTTAAATTTATTTATTTATTTTGAGAAAAAGAGAGAGAGAGAGCACAAACAGGGGAGTGGCAGAGAGACAGAGAGAGAGAGAGAGAGAGAGAGAGAATCCCAAGCAGCCTCTGCACTGTCAGCACAGAGCCCAGCAAGGGGCTTGATCTTATGACCATGAGATCATGACCTGAGCCCAAATCATAAGTCAGATGCTGAACCGACTGAGCCAATTTTATATTTAATCTTACTTGATTAGGCTACATTACCCAGATATTTGGCCAAGCACTAGTATCGATGTTTCTGTGAATATGTTTTGTGGATAAGATTAGTATTTAAATCATAGACTGAGTAAAGCAGATCATTCTCCATGATGTGGTGGGCCTTGTCTAATCAGTTGAAGTCTTAGGAGGAAAAAAAGACTGAAGAGACTAGCAAAAGAGGAAGTCTACCAGTAGATGGCTTTCAGACTCAAAGTGCAACATAAGCTCTTTCCTGGGTCTCCTTAAAGAGTTTGGAGTTGCCAGCCTCCACAATTCTGCGAACCAATTCCTTGAAATATATCTCTTTCTCTTTCCTATATTCCAACGCAAGAGAAAGTGCAAGGAGGGAGAAATGTGTACGTGCAATGTTTTAAGGTCCAGATCTGAAAGCGGCACTCTTCGTTCACAACTCATAGCGATAAAACAGAGGCACGAGGGATGGAGATTTCCACACGCCCAGAGACCAACCTACCACGGAGAAAGGAAAGACTGTATTTTTGTAGACACCTGGAAGTCTCCACTCTCTAGGGACACTATGCTGAAAGTCTTAAGAGGAAGTTGCTTTTACTGAATGTTGCACAAGTAAGAAATTGTTTATAATATGTGGAAGGCATAAAGCAAAACAATTGAATAGAAACTGAGACGCTCGGCGCCCAAACTTAAATAGAACCATTACCACATTCTTGGAAAGTCCCTTCCCAGTCCACTACCGCTTTTCACGCTGCGATTCAAGCCCCTCCCACGTGCAAAACACATTCATGATCTCCAAGATTCCTGTGGGTCTTATCCTGTTACAGCATTTGGCTCAAATCCTCTAATTCAGGTGTGGCTGAGGTTCCTGAGTGTAATCCATCTGTGGGCCTGTGGGAGCTGAAGAGGCAAGTTATCTGACCCCAGTACACTGAAAATATAATTGTGGGACCAGCGTAAGATAAGAATATAGACATTCCAGGCCAATCAGTGAGAGAATGGAAGGTAAAAAGGAGGCCCTACACCATACGAGCTCTGAAATAGAGAATGACAAATACTGAATTTTCTTGATCAGGTCTCCAGATTTAGGAATAATTCTCTGTGGCACTTGGTTTGACTCTCTAAGTTCTTGGCTCCGCCCTCTGGTTGCTTGGTCCACCCTTCTGGGCTCTTGGCTCCTCCCCCTGGGTTCATGACTCCACCCTCTGGCTCAAGGCTCCTCCCTCTGGATTCTTGACTCCTCCCCCTGGGTTGATGGCTCCTTCCCCTGAGTCATTCTTCATTACTCATGAAATGTTTTGGCTATTTATAGTTGAGTAATTTGGGGGCACCTGGGCGGGTCAGTCAGTTAAGTGTCCCACTCTTGGTTTCAGCTCAGGTCATGATCTTACGGTTTGTGGGATCGAGCCCCACACCGCTCTCTGCTCTGACAGCTTGGAGCCTGCTCAGTATTCTCTCTTTCCCTCTCTCTCTCTGCCCCTCCCTCTGCTCATTCTCTCTCTCTCTCTCTCTCTTAAAATAAACAAATGAACTTTATAGTCAAGTAAATTATATTCTCTCTGTCCCGTTTTGTACCAAAATTTTTTTTGCATACTTTTGCTGAAGCAATTATTCTCAGGAACTTTGTGGACTCTGCATTGATTTCACGGGAATTCGGTCCATTAGACAAAATCCACATCCACAAATGTTGTTCAGATAAGCCCGTCTCTATCTTTAGCTTCTGCTGAGACAGCTGAGAACCCAGCAAGCTTCCCAGAGGACCTCTGCTTGGTTTGAGGCGATCTGTGAGGCACCCCCTTGATCTCTTGAAGGGGACTTTTGTGCCATCTCCTGACCCTTCTGTGGTTTTAGCAGAAGCTGTGCCATCAGTCACACACTCAACCTTGTCGCCGTGACATGCTTTTGGCAGGCCCTGCAGTGTCTGTTGCCATCTGGAGAGGCTGAGGATTTAAAATCTCCCAGTCTTTCTTCCTTTTTGCTAAATAGTTCTTTCCCCGATTTCTCTTTCTCCTTCATGCATTTTATCACAAGTGCATGGTGCGAAACCCGCTGTGGGCTAAGCTTCACCAAGTCCGGAGGCCAGTGCTGAGTGCCTAGCCATGATTGCAACGAGGTGGTGTTCTCAGCCTAAGTGAGGATTCAGAATGAAGGAACACTTTCCAAGTCACGTTGTGCTGTCAGTATAACTGTGACCCAAAACCAGATGAGGACGTTGCAATAAAGAAAAATTATTATGCCAAGATTCCTCAGGAACACAGATGCAAAATTATAGCAAATCAAATCCGGCATTGCATAAAAAGAATAATTTCTCATGACCCATGGGTTTATTCTATGGATTTATAACATAGGAAAATCAGTGTTTTGACCATATTAATAAGATAATGGAGAAATTCATATGATCATTTCATAAATGCGGAAGGATATTTCATAAAATCCGATACTGTCTTATGCTGAAAACGCAGAACAGTGGCTCAGTCAGTTAAGCGTCTGACTTCAGCTCAGGTAAGGATCTCGCATTCTGTGAGTTCAAGCCCCGTGTCGGGCTCTGTGCTCACAGCTCAGAGCCTGGAGCCTGCTTCGGATTCTGTGTCTCCCTCTCCGTCTGCCCCTCTCCCACTCCCACTCTGTCTCTCTCTCTAAGATGAATAAATATTTAAATAATTAAAAAAAGAAAACATGGAACAAACTAGGAATAGCAGGAAATGCCAGAAAAATGTTCCAGGGAAGCTTATCTACAAAATACCCATCACTAGGGGCGCCTGCGTGGCGCAGTCGGTTAAGCGTCCGACTTCAGCCAGGTCACGATCTCGCGGTCCGTGAGTTCGAGCCCCGCGTCAGGCTCTGGGCTGATGGCTCAGAGCCTGGAGCCTGTTTCCGATTCTGAGTCTCCCTCTCTCTCTGCCCCTCTCCCGTTCATGCTCTGTCTCTCTCTGTCCCAAAAATAAATAAACGTTGAAAAAAAAAAACTTAAAAAAAAAAAATACCCATCACTAACATCATAAGTAATAAATAGCAAGCATTGAGTGCTTTCCCTTGAGTTGAGAAACATGGGTGTCCACTATTAATCATTTCTATTTAACATTATGCTAGAGTTGTTAGTGCATTAAGAAAGAAAATATATGTATTACATTTTAAATGTCATAAACTTTAAAGCTATCATTATTCAGAGATAATGTAACTATGTATACAGATTATACAAAAGAATCTGTGACTTATATTAAGTAGTACATGAATTTAGGAAAGTCATTATATACAAGGTTAATATGCAAACATCAACTGAATTTCTGCTTACTTGAAACAATTAAAAGCCAAAATTATAAAAACATTTCCAGTGGGATCAAAACACACTAAATACCTAGAAATAAATTTAATGAAACTTGTTATGACAGATGGGATGATGCCCCCCTAAAGATGTCCATGTCATAATCTCTGGCACATGTGAATATAATACCTTACATAGCAAAAGGGACTTTGCAGAAGTGATGAAGGACTTTGAGATGGAGAAGGGTGGTAGTCTGGATTATCCAGGGGAACTCAATATGATCACATGGGTCCTTAAAATTAGAGAACGTTGCCTGGCTAGGTTCAGAGAAAGATGTGAGGAATGAAGCAGAGTCAGAGGGAAGCAACATGGCCAGCTTTGGAAGAGCGGGGAAGGAGGCCATGAACTAAGACATTCAGGAAGCATCTGAAATCCAGAGAAGGCACCTCAATGAATTGTCTCCTAGAACCTCCAGAAAGAACGTGGCTCTTCTGACATCTTGATTTTAACCCTTTAAGACCCATTTTGGACTTCTGACCTCCAGAAGTATAGGATTATAAATTTGCATCATTTTAAGTCATCGTGTTTGTGATAATTTGTTAGAGCCACCATAGGAAACAAATGTAGACTTTGGCACCATTATTGGGGTGCTGCTGGAACAAATATGGAAGGGGCCTTGGAATGGGGTCCTGGGTAGAGCCTGGAAGATTTGGGGAACGTGACAGAAAAAGCCTAGGCTGTGCTGAATAGACTGCTGGAAGAAGTATGGATGTAAATGACTTTGCTGGTGAGGGCTCAGAAGGAAGTAAGAAGCACCATGGAGAAATCCCAGCACGTCTTGCAAAGTATGTAAATCATCATAGACAGACCACTTGTAGACACATGGACGTTCATGGTGCTGCTGCTGAGGGCTCAGGACGAAATGAAGAACATGGTTCTGGAAACGGAAAGAAAAGAGAAACTTGCCAGACAGGGTAGAATACTTAGCTGAGTTTTGACCTAAAGTTATGTGGAGGGAGAACTTTTTTTTTAAATATAATTTACTGTCAAATTGGTTTCCGTACAACACCCAGTGCTCATCCCAACAAGTGCCCTCCTCAATGCCCATCACCCACTTCCCCTCTTCTGCACCCCCCATCGACCCTCAGTTTGTTCTTAGTATTTAAGAGTCTCTTATGGTTTGCCTCCCTCCCTCTCTGTAACTTTTTCTCCCCCTTCTCCTCCCCCATGGTCTTCAGTTAAGTTTCTCAAATTCCACATATTAGTGAAGATGTGATATCTGTCTTTTGTTGACTGACTTATTTCACTTAGCGTAATACCCTCCAGTTCCATCCACGTTGCTGCAAATGGCCAGATTTCATTCTTTCTCATTGCCAAGTAATATTCCATTGTACATATAAACTACATCTTCTTTATCCATTTGTCAGTTGATGGACATTTGGTCTCTTTCCATAATTTGGCTATTGTTGAAAGTGCTGCTATAAACGTTGGGGTACAAGTGCCCCTACCCATCAGCGCCCCTGTATCCCTTGGGTAAATTCCTAGCAGTGCTATTTCTGGGTCATAGAGTAGTTCTATTTTTAATTTTTTGAAGAACCATCACACTGTTTTCCAGAGCGACTACACCAATTTTCATTCCCACCCACAGTGCAAGAGGGTTCCCGTGTCTCCCACAATCTCTCCAGCATCTATCGTCTCTGGAAGGAGAACTTGTACGTGATGACCTTGGATATTTACTGAGCAGCTTTCCAAGGAAACTATGGAAGGTGCAGCCTGGTCTCATCTTGCTTCTCACAGGGAAATGTGAGAAGAAAGAAATCAGCTGAGGGAAGAACTAAATCAGCACCTATAGGAGCAGTGACAGCACTGACTCCATCTTTCGCCCTCCATCTTGTTCATGTGCATGCAACGACCTTCCTTTGGGCTTCATGTCCCAGGCCCCTTGGAGGTTACCGTATGCCCAGACTGCGGTGCAGGAAGGCTTGTTCTGAGCCTCCCTAAAGTGATACACAGGTGGCACACTTTAGACAACTACTCTTTGACCTCCCCACAATGCCTCTTGCTCCATAAAGCCTGTGGATGCAGGTCCAGATGGGGGGCAGAGACTAGGCGCCTAATGCTTGGTCTGTTTGTCCACCTGATTCCCCGCCCCCCCCCCCCCCCACCATTGGTAAGTTACCTTGAATAAAACTCTGTCAATGGTCCAGAGTGGCTTGCACTGTTTTTCCATCGCAAATTGCCTTCTCTATCTGGAGGATACTTTACTGTCCCTCCTCCACCTTCTAATACCCCATGATTTGGGAAATTCCCAATTGTTTCAGACTGCAAAAAATGCTAAAATTTGGAGATTCGGAGGAAAGTGTGCTCTGGAGAGGAAGCCAGGGGAGTAGCTGGACAACATTTTGCTAGTGCCTGGGAGGAACAAAAGATCACAGTATTCAGTCACACGGAGAACCCTTTGAAGGGATTCCATACGGGACTCATGGATCTCCTCAGCCCTCTCAGCAGAAGCCACCAATAGAGGCAGGATTATCTAGAAAAGACCTATGGATGAGCCTTTTGTCTAATAGTGTGATTCTCTGTGACCTACGCAGGAGACCCCAGCTTCTTGAAAATTTCATGTACCACCAGAAACCCTGCCCCCTTGGACCGAAAGGGACACAGAGTGAAATGAAAGAAGGCTGTTGGACTCTTAAAATTCTACAGACAGAAAACAGGCTGATAAAACTACTCAGCGTCTAATACATGCTTCCTTTATTAAAGGACTCAGAGGGCAGGGCTGGAAACCCAGAGAGTAAAAACAGAGCCCAGAGGGCAGAGCTGTGAACCACGAAGGATTACTTCCAGGACTTAAACCTAACGTTTTCCCAGCTGGATTTTGAAATTGCTTGGGACTGAGGATTCCTTTTTTCCTTCCCCCTCCCACCCCCTTTTACGAGGCACGTCAGTAACCCGTATCCATGCCTGCGCCATTTTGCATTTTGGAAAAAGAAAACATTTTCTAATTTCACAGATCTGAAAATGGAGGGGAAGTTTGCCCAGGATGGATCATAGTCAGAGTCTCAACTATATCTGATTTAGATCATCTAGATGAGATTTTGGACTCTGAGTTGATGCTTTGATGGGCTGAAACTCTGGGGGATGTTGGGATGGGGTGAACATAGTTGGCATGTGAGACAGACGTGCATTTTTAAGGATCAGAGGTGGACCGTGGTAAGGAACTGAAGTCTCCGTCCATCCACCGGCAAGAACTGCACGAGTGGGTTGGAAGTGTATCTTAACGATGACATCCTCAGATGACCATCACTCTGGCCGAGACCTTGACTAAACCCTCATGAGACACCCT
This sequence comes from Puma concolor, assembly GCF_028749965.1. Lineage (NCBI taxonomy): Eukaryota > Metazoa > Chordata > Mammalia > Carnivora > Felidae > Puma > Puma concolor. Next base: position 14,983,733 of record NC_141677.1, read on the forward strand.
GCACCAGAACCACGTCACCATTATGTTCCCAAATGTCTGACCCTCAGAAAATATGTGAGATAATTAATATTTGTTATTATTATTGTTTTTTGAGAGTGAGTGTGTGTGTGCATGCATGTGCGTGAGTGAGGTAAGGGCAGAGAGAGAGAGAGAGAGAGAGAGAGAGAGAGAGTGTCTTAAGCAGACTCCACCTTCAGCTTGGAGCCCCACTGGGGGCTCGATCTGGTGACCCTGGGATCATGACCTGAGCCCAAATGAAGAGTCAGATGCTCAACTGACTGAGTCATCCAGGTGCTCCAATGTTTGTTATTTTAAGTTGCTTAAGTTTTAGGGCAATTTGCTATGCCAGCAACAGATAAGTAATATCATTATTTAATAATTTTATTTTACTTATTTGTTTTCAATTTTTTACTGTTTCTTATTTCTTTTTGAGAGGGAGAGAGACGCACACAGAGTATGAGCAGGGGAGGGGCAGAGAGAGAGGGAGACACAGAATCCGAAGCAGGCTCCAGGCTCCAAGCTGTCAGCACAGAGCCCGACAGGGGGCTCGAACCCACGAACCGCGAGATCATGACCTGAGCTGAAGTCAGATGCTTAACCAACTGAGCCACCCAGATGCCCCCATGATTTTATTTATTTTTTTTATCTTTTTTTTTTTTCATCGTTTATTTATTTTTGGGACAGAGAGAGACAGAGCATGAACGGGGGAGGGGCAGAGAGAGAGGGAGACACAGAATCGGAAACAGGCTCCAGGCTCCGAGCCATCAGCCCAGAGCCCGACGCGGGGCTCGAACTCACGGACCGCGAGATCGTGACCTGGCTGAAGTCGGACGCTTAACCAACTGCGCCACCCAGGCGCCCCTAGGATTTCTTTTTGGGGTGATGAAATGTTCTGGAATTAGGTGGTGCTGGTGGCTAGGTACAACTCTGAGGATATGTTTTTTACTACCGTTGAATCGCATACTTTTTTTAAAAGTGTGAATTTCTTGGCATATGAGTTATACTTCAATTTAAAAAGAAAGGGGGAAAAGGCGGGGGGGGGGGGAAGGAGCGTCTTTTGATAGATTTAACAGTTAGAGTTGTTAGCAGCGAGGATTTGTGTTTGTCCGTTTTTTATTTAAAAGGCACAGAGGCTGCAGCAGTGTGGCTTGGCAGTGGACACGCGGGGAAAAAGAGAAGGTGTTAGGAAACAATTGTTGAAGACTGTGTTTCCTTCCTGGCATTTAATCAAAAGAGGTAAAAGACTCAAGCAGTTTGAAAACAGTTTTCTGGTGTGTGAACTTTACCACCTTCTGAGACTGAAGCACGGGGGCCATGTTTTACTGTTGTTATTATTATTGTTTTGTTACTGTAATTATTATTTTAAGTAGGTTTCAAACCCAGCGTGGAGCTTAACGCGGGGCTTGAACTCACGACCCTGAGATCAGGACCTGAGCTGATTAGGACCTGAGCCACTCAGGAGCCCCGTGGGGCTATGTTTTTTTAATATTGCAGAAGTAGAATGAATGGTTTCTGCAAGCAGGGTATTTAACCTTTCTTTTGTGGGGGAAAAAGATTAATAAACAAGTAATGCAGTGAGATGCACAGTTGAGCACAAAACTGCAGAATACAAATTATAAATCTTTAGAACCTTAGAAAGATCAAAGAGAACAACTGATATCATCCCTTGTTACTATAGTGAGTTTTGTGTATTTATAGGAATCCAAGGGACACACAGAGATCTCAGTTGTCCTGATGGCTGACCCACTAATCCCCACTAACTTCCAATCAAGTTACCAAATATTAAAATAAAACCAAAGTCTGAGTTCAGCTTTTCAAAGAGGAATATATGTTTACAAGGCGTACAAAATTTCAGAAAAGACATTACTGTCTATTTGGATATGAAGTCCTGAAGCCTCAGATTTTTGTGCCCTCTAGTTTCCAGCAATGATTTTATGTGGAGTTGAGTCCCTGATACATCGGTTATTGGATGCTGAAACCCAGGTCTGTCTGGCCTTTGTTTACTATCAACCCTCTCTAGGTGTTTAGCATTCCAATGAGCTCTTTCGCCAAATTGCTTAAAATTGTGTTTCTCTGCTCTGAAAACCATTATATCTTGTGATTCCTACAAGTTATATTTAGCTGCATTTACTTAGAATATTCAAGATATAAATACTCTGGAGATCCTGGAGAAATAGGATCCTTCAGCGAACATGATGCTGATTATATCTTGGAGTGTTTTCTACTGCCTCGATCCTCAGTGTTTATATTCCTAACCCCACACCTTCCTTCATGGTCAAGGAGAGACCCAGCGTCAGAGCCAAAAAAACCTGTACAAGGCCAACTCATTATGGGAAATTTTAAATGACTGTAAGCCAAATTTCCCACGACTAATGGGGAGCTTCAAACCTTTCTGATTTCTCTGGGGCCAGAACCTGGGGGATGTCCATTGGGTAAGCCTTCTTGAGAAGCAGTATAGCAGAGTGGGTCAGAACCAGGATTCTGGAGCAAGACTCCAATCCTGCTACTTACTAGCTTCTTGGCCTTAATTACTCTGTGCCTTGTTTTTCTTATCTGTAAGATGGGGGCAATAATGGTATAACTATCAATTAGGGTTGTCTTCAGGATTGACATAATATAAAGCTCTTAGGGAAGGATTTGCACACAGTGGGAGTTATAGAAGTGTTAGCTGTTATTATTAGTATTGCTGGAGACTGCAGCATCTAATGGAACTATTGGAAAATCTTTGCTCTGGGGAACTGAAATATTTATCACATCGCTCTACGTTCCTGGGCGAGACAGCAGGAGCTGCGGGAAGGTTTGGCAGTATATTTCCATCACGTAACTTACACTTGATTCCTAGTTGTATTGAACCAACGGTGTCAAAATACACTATTCATGGAAAGCATTAAGCTGAGTGATGTGACCTGTAAATCTCTTCATCCATTTACTCTTTTATTTCCTCTCCTCCTTTACCTCCATGCCCTATTTCCCCCTTCCCCTCACTGTTTCCTTCTGTCCTCTTACATTTCTTTGATTATAATCTCTTAAATCTGTGCTACAATATTTTCTATAGCGAAGCGAGGAAATTGGGAGCCCCTAAAAGAGGTAAGATTGAAAGCACATCTGAGTCTGATGTTATAACCAGGAAATTAAACTTTGAAGCAGTTATTCTACCTTGAAATTATTTTTCTGATTCGTAACTATGGAGAAGAGCCGTCTGCTTTAAACATGGCTGCATTTGACTACAGAGGAAATTTCTTTCCTTTCGGAGGTTTGCAAATCTGGATGCACTTATAGTAAAGTGTGTTCAAACCGAACAGAGATTGCATTTGCTCTCCTTTGTGACAAAACTCCCCTTCTCACATACTGTCATCCCAACTTGCCCTAATTTTAGGGTTTTTGAAATCAACCCGATGATTGGTGCTGTATTCGAAGAGGTTTTTCATTGTGTGTCAATAGTACAGTTTGTGTTATTTTCTGGACTTTAGTATATTTCTGTGTGCTTGCAACTATTCGTGAGAGACTGGCGTTGGCACTGAAAAGGAGACATGAGGATTCAATTTAGCATGTTATTTCTTGGTTTTGAAATGGCACTGGAGTTTGAGTGGCGACCTACCATTGTTGTATTCCCAGCTCTTTTCCCACAAATGGAACCCAGAAGCAGTTATATTGTAACTAGGAAAAAAAATAATTAACTGGAAGGCAGTGATCGGTTATAGTCACCATGGTAACCCAGCGGCCTGCAAAAAGGGAAAATATAATCCCACCACCGAAGTGCCTCTTACACATCAGACAGGCATTAGTGACCTAACTCCGGGAAGAATAACGAAAAAACCCAAAACCCATGCACTCACTCAGTACTTTTTTGAGAGCTCCCCGGGGTAAGAGCAAACTTCAGATGTGAGGTAATGAGTTAGCAAAGATAGAAAGAGAAAGGCTCCCTGTCCTTAGGGACATTCCCTGTAGTTCACTTAATGATGGATTTATTAATTTCTTTGCAGTTTTCCGTTTCAATTAATTAGCCCAACTATATTCTGCCAGACGCAGAATACAGGAACAGATGTATGACAGTTTCTACCCGTGATAGAAAATGAAAACACAGTTTACGACATTATATCATTAAGACCTAAAGGTCTTTTTGTTCTTTCTATTCTTGTTTTCATTGTCCTCAAATCCATCCCGCCTCGAGGGGAGAGATACTGCCCATTTATCTTTATATTTCCAGTGCCTGGCGCTGTGCCTGACACATGGTAAAGATTCAGTAAATCATGTTGAAGGAGGAGTGAACGCATTTCTCCGAAAAACCAAAGCTCCCTCCGAGCAGACATCTCATTTTTCAGGCACTGTGCCAGTACTGTGCAAAACTTGAGTTTTCTCTGGCTTAAGTCACTACTCCTAGTAATAAATTAGAATCAGTATTATCAAACATTAGCAAATCATTGCCTGCGATCCTCATTCATTATCTGAAATACGTCATTTTCCTAGGAACAGTTATTAAGTCTGGAAGTCATAGAAACCAGAAGAAATATAATTACAACTCTAGTTCAATCTCATAATTGTCCTTCTATGATAGCTTAATAGGATGTTAATCGGTTTTGCCTTGGTCCGGTACTGCCTGGATCAAGAAAATATACACCAAGCTTCTGAACATGGGAAAATCTATTAAAAAAAAAAAAAAAAAGACTTTCTGCTTCCAGGTCCTGTACAGAAATTGCATTGATGTTTTAAATGCATAAATGTTACCTTTCATACAGTTATCAATTTATGTTCCAAGAACTTAATGGAGCCCTATTAATGAAACATGCAATACCTAAATTAAGTCTCTAGCCAAGTACTTATCGAGAAGTTGGGTTTTTTTCTTCTTGAAGGTATGGATTGTATCTCAGAAGACAAACAAAACTTTCTAGGCGTTGCAAACCCAAAACAAAACTTTCTAGGCGTTGCAAACCCACATGTCTGCATGCTCGTGCCTGAGGACATTCTGCCAGAAGCCAGGTGCAAGGCACAGGGGACATAATGAAGGCTGAATGAGTTGGGGCTGATGATCGGTCCCTAGGCGCTGAGACACCCAGGACCTCAGGGAATAAGATTTGCCTACACTCAGGACCTCAGGGAATAAGATTCGCTTCTCAACACATTGCTCTGGCCTGTAAACTCAGTCTGGGAGAGAAAGACAAAAGTACGCCCCGGGGAACACTGACATCAGGTCACACAGTCAGGGGTGAATACGAATCCTCCTGTCAAGTTTCTTATTTTATATTCCCACTGGACCAATTCCCTTCCTACTCCTTCCTTTGAAAGATATACGTATACTCAAGTACAGACCCAATACTGGGGGCTAGTATGGTCTTAACTGTTGAGAAATGAGACACAGTTCCACAATTCCTTAGCTAAAGCTCTTGAGGCTGTAAATCAGCTCACTGTTTGTTTTTGTTTTTGTTTTTAATTTTTTTAATGCTTATTTATTTTTGAGACAGAGAGAGACACAGCATGAATGGGGGAGAGGCAGAGAAAGAGGGAGACACAGAATCGGAAGCAGGCTCCAGGCTCTGAGCCATCAGCCCAGAGCCCGACACGGGGCTCGAACTCACGGACCGTGAGATCGTGACCTGAGCTGAAGTCGGATGCTTAACCAACTGAGCCACCCAGGCGCCCCTGTTTTTGTTTTTTAATTCTGTATTATATCACACTCCAACAGGGCCCGGGGCAGAACCCAGAAATCAAACACATTAACATTTCTTCCATAAAATGCGTGCATATTTGCACTAAATAAGATGAAGATTAAAGTAGCCTCGTGTTATTTCAGGTTAGATTATGTTGCCAATCGACCTGTGAAAAAGTGTTTAGTTTTCAGATCATTTTTGACTTTGGAATTGCAGGTGAAGTCTTCGAAAGCACTCAGCCACTCCCCATCTCCCAGGTTAGCCTGGTTGTGCACCCACCTCATGCCATCCTGCCCCTGCTCAGGTACATGAGTCATAGTATGTCTAAAGCACAGTCTTTGGTCTCATGCCTGTTTTGCCTGGGAAATTTACCAGAAAGATAAAGACGCTACAGTATCTTTGCCATATTCAGGAAGCCCTCTTGCGAGATTTAGTTCTTCCAGGTCAGCCGTTTCTCTCAGGTGTTGTGATTTCAAGCATCTGAACGCGTTCGATAACAAAAGGTCTGTGGGGAGGTGGTGGTTACTCAGCCAAGGGATAGGAAAGGCAGAGGGTGGAGACACCAACATATCCCAAGGGCAGGGGGGTAAAAGCAGGGTGGTTTTGAGGAATCACGAGTAGTTGTGCAGGGCTGGAGGAAAGGATGGATGTAGGGACATGGCTGGACGAGGGGCAGATGTAAGGACAGGAGTGGATTAAGGGTGAATGTGAGACAGGCAGCACCAACAATGGATGTAAGGTCAGGTCAGGAGAAAAGGCAGGCAGTGTAGAGAAGCTGGCCTTGGCTGTCATGTAAAATGATCCTTTATCCTGGAGAGTGTTGGGGAGCCATTGACAGGCTTTAAGTGGGAGAGGAGCATTGGGGCGCTTGGGTGGCTCAGTCGGTTATGCGTCCAACTTCGGCTCAGGTCATGATCTTGTGGTTCATGGGTTTGAGCCCCATGTCAGGCTCTGTGCTGACAGCTCAGACCCTGGAGCCTGCTTCTGATTCTGTGTCTCCCTCTCTCTCTGCCCCTCCCCTGTTCATGCTCTGTCTCTCAATAATAAATAAACGTTAAAAAAAAATTTAAAGGCCCCGAATAGCCAAAGTAATTTTGAAGAAGACCAAAGAAGGAGGCATCACAATTCCAGACCTTAGCCTCTACTACAAAGCTGTAATCATCAAGACAGCATGGTATTGGCACAAAAACAGACACATAGACCAATGGAATAGAATAGAAACCCCAGAACTAGACCCACAAAAGTATGGCCAACTAATCTTTGACAAAGCAAGAAAGAATATCCAGTGGAAAAAAGACAGTCTTTTTAACAAATGGTGCTGGGAGAACTGGACAGCAACATGCAGAAGGATGAAACTAGACCACTTTCTTACACCATTCACAAAAACAAAGTCAACATGGATAAAGGACCTGAATGTGAGACAGGAAACCATCAAAACCCTAGAGGAGAAAGCAGGAAAAGACCTCTCTGACCTCAGCCGTAGCAATCTCTTACTTGACACATCCCCAAAGGCAAGGGAATTAAAAGCAAAAATGAACTACTGGGACCTTATGAAGATAAAAAGCTTCTGCACGGCAAAGGAAACAATCAACAAAACTAAAAGGCAACCAACGGAATGGGAAAAGATATTTGCAAATGACATATCGGACAAAGGGCTAGTATCCAAAATCTATAAAGAGCTCACCACACTCCACACCCGAAAAACAAATAATCCAGTGAAGAAATGGGCAGAAAACATGACTAGACACTTCTCTAAAGAAGACATCCGGATGGCCAACAGGCACATGAAAAGATGCTTGATGTCGCTCCTCATCAGGGAAATACAAATCAAAACCACACTCAGATATCACCTCACGCCAGTCAGAGTGGCTAAAATGAACAAAACAGGAGACTATAGATGCTGGAGAGGATGTGGAGAAATGGGAACCCTCTTGCACTGTTGGTGGGAATGCAAACTGGTGCAGCCACTCTGGAAAACAGTGTGGAGGTCCCTCAAAAAATTAAAAATAGACCTACCCTATGACCCAGCAATAGGACTACTAGGAATTTACCCAAGGGATACAGGAGTACTGATGCATAGAGGCACTTGTACCCCAATGTTTATAGCAGCACTCTCAACAATAGCCAAATTATGGAAAGAGCCTAAATGTCCATCAACTGATGAATGGATAAAGAAGTTGTGGTTTATATATACAATGGAATACTACTTGGCAATGAGAAAGAATGAAATCTGGCCTTTTGTAGCATCGTGGATGGAACTGGAGAGTGTGATGCTAAGTGAAATAAGTCATACAGAGAAAGACAGATACTATATATTTTCACTCTTATGTGGATCCAGAGAAACTTAACAGAAGTCCATGGGGGAAGGGAAGAAAAAAAAAAGAGGTTAGAGAGGGAGAGAGCCAAAGCATAAGAGACTCTTAAAAAACAGAACAAACTGAGGGTTGATGAGGGGTAGGAGGGAGAGGAGGGTGGGTGATGGGTATTGAGGAGGGCACCTTTTGGGATGAGCACTGGGTGTTATATGGAAACCAATCTGACAATAAATTTCATATTAAAAAAATTTTTTTTAAAGGTAGGAGAGGAACACGACAAGATTTGTGTTACTTTGAAAATCCTTTGCTGTATCCTTGAGGATGTGCCATGAGATGCATCGCAGGGAAGGGCTTTACTATTATTGTCCTTGTTTTAACATTAGTAAGGGACAGGCCATTTAGGGCATATAAAAGAGATGATTAGTTATCCCCCAGTATGTGTCTTCCCTTTCTTCCTTAGAAATAGAATCCATGGACAGCTGGAGAATGGCTACATTTCTAGTCTCCCATCCATCCAGGTATTGTGGTGTAAAAAAGCTTACAAAATTAGATTTTAAAATAAGTTTTTCATTGGTCCATTAAGTATACAAGTTCAATTTAAGAACTAGCCTCTAAGAACTGCCTTGTGATCTGCTGGGAAAGAAGTTCCCTGTACTTGACAGGTTCAAGAGGATACGCTTCCTTACGCGTAGCAGCAAAGGGAAAAGTAACCCAAATTCAAAAAGACTGTTTGGGGGTGCCTAGGTGGCTCAGTCAGTTAAGCATCTGACTTCAGCTTAGGTCCAAATCTCACAGTTCGTGGGTTCAAGCCCCAAGTCAGGCGTCAGGCTCTGTGTAGACAGCTCAGAGCCTGGAGCCTGCTTCAGATTCTGTGTCTCCCTCTCTCTCTGCCCCTCCTCCACTTGTGCTCTGTCTCTCTCTTTCAAAAATGTTTAATAAACATTAAAAATTTTTTTGAAAAAAAGACTGTTTGGAAGAGGGTTTAATTACTTACATGTACTAGTCAGCATTTGTCTAGTAAAGCATTAAGGATTATCATTTTGTTGAAACCTTTTCTAAGTACTGACATGAGCCACTGTTTCCTTATGGAGGATCAGGTGACTAAAGTCTAGCCAATGGGATGTAAGAAACAAAGATATACAGGGAAGGGGCTTTTCTTTCCCCTCTTTGCTGCTTGCTGGAGGATGGATGGGGAACATCAAGAGAAGAAGCCTGCACTCCCACCCCTGTGCAGATGCAATGTCCTTTCTAGAATACCTATATCTTTTTTTTATGGGGCGCCTGGGTGGCTCAGTCGGTTGAGTATCTGACTTTGGCTCAGGTCATGATCTCACAGTTCATGGGTTCGAGCCCTGTGTCAGGCTCTGTGCTGACAGCTCAGAGCCTGGAATCTGCTTCTGATTCTGTGTCTCCTTCTCTCTCTTCCCCTCCCCTGCTCTTGCTCTGTCTCTCTGTCTCTCTGTCTCTCCCTCTCAAAAGTAAATAAACATTAAAAAAAAAATTAGTATACCTATTTTTTTAACTTGTTAAAAGTTTATTTATTTATTTTGAGAGAGAGAGAAAGAGAGAGTGAGCACAACTAGTGGAGGAACAGAGAGAGAGAGGGAGAGAATCCCAAGCAGGTTCTGCACTATCAGGGCAGAGCCCAATGTGGGGCTCAAATCCACGAACTGTGGGATCGTGACCTGAGCCGAAATCAAGAAAATCAAGAAGCTTAACCGACTGAGCCACCCGGGCGCCCCCAGAGTACCTATTTCTGGACTTCTTTTATGAAAGAGAAAAATAAATTCCATCTGTTTGAGCTACAATTATTTTGTACTATCCTGTGTAATCATATATAATTCTAACCAGAGTGGGAGTTACTGTTCGTTTGGAGTTCAGCCATCTTCTTTGTTTCAAAAGCTGTTAGTTTGGAAAATTTTAAAAAGACAGGGTCTTTGTTTGCAGAAACATAAGCCAAATATACCCTCACTATTTGGAGGAAAAAAAAACAACATATAGTCACCGCTTAGATGGAAGCAAGATTAAATGGGATAAAAGTACCTAGAATGTAGTATAATTCAACAATATTTCCTTCACATGTATACCTTTGATATTTAAAAGAAATTTAAGTAATTCATTCAGTAAGACCAATGATCACTCTTATTTGCCATCTATGGAAGTTCAAATTTGTATTGAGTTTGACTGAAGAGAATTATATTTCTATCTGAGTGAACTTTTAAATGGTATAATTCATCCTGATGTGTCTTTTATATTTCTGTGAGATTTAAAAAAAAAAAAAAGGAAAGCCACCGAAGAAAAGGTCATCCATTGAACAACTCTGAATTATTTTTAAAAAACATTCTTTGTTCCTTGGCATTAGGCAAGCTCAATAAATAATTTTCAGCAGGTTAGGAACGGGAGAAAATAAAACCTCTCATGTATATGGTCACGTAATTCAAACAAGGGAAACAAGACCGCCACTCAATGAGAAAATGATAGTCTCTTCCACAAATGGCACTGGGAAAATTGAAATCCACCTGCAAAAGAATAAAGTAGGATCCTTACACCATATACAAAAATGAAAATAGATTAGAGACCTAAGCGTAAGACCTAAAACCATAAAAGTCCTAGAAGAAACCTTAGGGGAAAATCTTCACAACATCAGATTTGGCTTGGATTTTTTGGCTATGACACCAGAAATACAGACAACATTAGCAAAAATAGACAAATGTGACTATATCACATTTAAAACCTTTTGTACGTGAAAGGACACAATCAACAGACTGAAAAGGCGGTCTCTGGAATGGGAGAACATATTTGCAAATCATATATCTAATAAGGAGTAACATCCACAGTGTATAGAGAACTATAATTCAACATCAGTCAAGAACAATGACCCAATTTAAAAAATGGCCAAAGGACCTTAATACAAGTTTCTCCAAAGATGATATGCCAATGGCCAACAAGCACATGGAAAGATGCTCAACACCATAAATCATTAAAGAGATGGAAATGAAAACCACCATGAGATATCACCTTATACCCATACAAATACTTGATGGTTCCACTTCTATGAGGTAGCTAACGTAGTCAAATTCATAGAAACAGAAAGTAGAGTGCTGGTTGGGGGGGACAGAGGGATGGGATTTTTAGGGGATGGGTAAAGATTTTCAGTTTCGCAAAATGACAAAATCCTGGAGATGTGCTGTTGCACAATGTGAGTATTCTTTACACTACTGAACTGTATACCTAGAAATGGTTAAAGTAGTAAATACGACAGGATTTTTTTTTTTTTTTACCATAATTAAAAATAACAATGCGGCGCCTGGGTGGCTCAGTCGGTTAAGCGTCCAACTTTGGCTCAGGCCACGATCTCGCGGTTCATGAGTTCGAGCTCCGTGTTGAGCTCCGTGCTGACACCTCGGAGCCTGGAGCTGCTTCGGATTCTGTGTCTCCCTCTCTCTCTGCCCCCTCCCCCACTTGTGCTCTGTCTCTCTCTGTCTCTCTCTCTGTCTCTCTCAAAAATAAATAAACATAAAAAATTTAAAAAAAAAACAATAAAAAACAGTCCCAAACAAACAAGTATAAAGGCTATTTTTCAGACATAAGACCATTTGGCATTAGGGTATTTATCCTGAAATTGAATTCACAGGTAAGGTAATTGGTCTGAGGTGCTTAGAAGTTGTTCCAGGTTTCTGTGCTGATATGCATCCTGGTGTCCCTTTGAGTGTGAATAGTTCTGTTTCTGTTCCTAGTCCTCTTGCCCTGGTGGAGCTGCCACCTTTAGCTCCGTGATTTTGTAGACAAGAGATACTGAGTACATTCAAAGCAAAATAATTCTCAGCAATAAAGAAAACATCACAAAATGTTAAGGTGGTATTGATTAGTAAAATTCCCCAAATGGAGTGCCAGATCTGAGGCAGCCTTTCAATTTTTTTTCTTTTTTTTTTTAATGTTTATTTATTTTTGAGATAGAGCACGAGCAGGGGAGGGGCAGAGAGAGAGGGGGAACAGAGGATCCGAAGCGGGCTCTGCACTGACAGCAGAGAGCCCGATGTGGGGCTCGAACTCACGAACCGTGATATCATGACCTGAGCCGAAGTCAGAAGCTCAACCCACTGAGCCACTCAGGCATCCTGGCAGGCTTTCAGTCTTTAATAAGTTCAGTCCTCATGGGTGGCACAGAATATAGGCTGCTCATTTCGACCACTTGAGCAAGCAGATAAACCAACACCTGTTGAGTTTTTCTAGAGAATTCTGATTTCTTAGAAACAATGAATATAAATGACTGTTTCATCCAAGTCTTACCATCTGCAAACTTTGACCACTCTGTTTTTTCACAACCTTTCCCAGCCATTTCAGTTCCAGGGTTTTTTGGTTTGTTTCTGAACGCCTCCAGAATTCACAGGGTTTGCATACCCAATGGACTTCATAAACGATTGGTGTAACTGGTTGAATGCCATATCGTCACATGTCACTTGTTCTTGGTTGAAAGACCTTTGAGGGCAGGAACTATGTTTTATATTTCTTCTCGGACTCTGGTGCGTACGGAGTACGTATATTTCTTCTGTGACACAGCCTACGGGCATTGTCACGTGACCATGCTGTTCTTTCGGTGTTAACAGTGATAGCTACCCCTCTCCCCAAAATGTCTTGGTTTACTCACAGGCTATATGGCATGAGGGAGATATTAGCCTGGTTCTCCAGAGCGGGGGATGGCATCTGGGGAATGTTTCTTCCAAAAACATTAGTCAGGTTTCCTACTTCTTACAGCCGCTCATGCTCACCTAGCACTTCCGTACTGGACTTTTCCCAAGGTTCTGTATCGGCCACCAGGTTGCTTCCTGTTGGCTTCCACACGCTGCCTCCACAGGCTGAGGTTTCATCTCTGCTAACTGTGAACTCAGCTGTCCATCCCTGCTAACCACTTGTCCATCACTTTCCCATCTTCTCAAAGTGGGTAAGCACATTGACTTTTTTCTCTCGTCTATGTATGCCTTTGCTTTGTTGCCTCAGTCATTCATGGTTTAAAAACTCCTTTGCTGTCATCTTAGCAGGAGCTGGGGAGGGATAGGGGACAAAGGCATGTTTTCTGGCCATCACACTTAACTGACTGCCTCCCTGTGCCTTTATGAAGAAAGTAAAATTTGGCCCTGAGAGTGGTCTATTTCAGGGAAAGGTGGTATGGCCATGGAGTCTGGGAATGAGGGTGGCAGGGAATGAGATTTTTAAGGGATTCTTTTAGCCTGATAAGGATTTTGTACTAAATTCAGAAAGTACTGCAGAGCTTCTGTAGAAATTTAAGTGTGGAGGCTTATGCCTAGTTCACTTAAAAAAAAAAAAAAGTTTTTTATGTATTTTGAGAGAGAGAGGAAGAGCGAGCAGGGGAGGGGCAGAGAGGGAGAATCCCAAGCAGGCCCCATACCTTCAGCGCAGAGCCCATTGCAGGGCTTGATCTCACGAACCAGGAGATCATGACCTGAGCCAAAATCAAGAGTCAGAGGCTTAACCGACTGAGCTACCCATGCCAAGTTCACTTTTAACATGGTCCGGTTCCTTTCATCTCTGAAAGGATTTCTAGTTGCCAGCCCAGGGCAGTCAACAGAACTGTCTGAGGTGATGGAAATGTCTGTTTTCCGTGCTGCCCAATATGGTGGTCACTAAGCCATGTGTGGCTGTTGAGCACTTGAAATGTGATTGATCAATGCAGCTAAGGAACTGAACTTATAATTTTAGGTAACTTTAATAACTTAAATTTAAATAGCCACATGTGATTCGCATCTCCTGAGTTAGAAAGGATAGCTCTTGCTTTTAGAATTTGATTGTGGCATTCCCTAATTATTTCACTTGTGTCTGCCTTGTCACTCCAAAGAGATTCTCAGACCCTACAGACAGTGACCTGCTCAGATGATAATCTTAGCTCACAGTTCAATAATGGATAGCACAGAGCTGGACTATAAATGGAACTACTGACTCATTCTCAGAGCGGGGGAAGGAGCTCTGAGCTGGGAGTCAGGAGGTCTCGTTCTGATTCTCCCGCTAACAAACTAGACAACTTTGGGAAAAGTTATTAATTCACTGATTCATAATCCCGGAGTCAAAAAATAATTATTAACTGAGTCCCAAGTAATTTGTTATCAATTGTGGTTGTCAGGGTTCTCCGGAGAAACAGAATATGTATAAGTTATGTTGATATATGTGATATTATATGTATATGAATTATATTAATCATATATAAATGCATATTATATAAATATATAGTTGTATATATTATTACACTGTACAGGGGCTGGCACTTCAAGAAGTGTTTTTGGAGTGTGTTACATGTGCTTTCTTGTTGCATTATTTGTCTGCTGTAGCCTACTCGTCCGTCCTCTACAAAGTTTCTCCTTGCTCGTAGTGGTGGATTGTTTGGACCTTCTACCAGGTGTATAACTGTATATATTATTATACAATAATTAGAGAGAGAGAGACTTATTTTAGGAAATTGGCTCAGGTGAATTGGCTCACATGATTAGGGGGGCTGGCGAGTTCAGAATCTGCAGAGGGGGCTGGCATCTACTCAGGGAAGAATAGATTTTGCAACTCGAGTCCAAAAGGAGTCTGAAAGCAGAATTTCCTCTTTGAAGGACGTCAGTCTGTTTCTCTTAAGTCCTCCAAATGATTGGATGAGGCTTACCCATACTATGGAGGAGAATCTACTGAAAACCTACTGATTTAAATGCTAATCTTATCAGAAAAAAAAAAGAAAGAAAGAAAGATGGAAACATCTAAAGCAAAATATCTTGTACCTTGGCCCAGCCGAGCCACACACAAAATTCACCACCGCCCCCCTGCCCACCCCCCCCCCCCAGTGATATGTGAATGGTCAAACTTTGCAAGTATGTTGCTCTTCCCAGTAAATGAGAGGAGCTGTTCATCCCTCTCAGCTTTGCATTTCTGATACAATTGAATGGGACAATGGCTTGTTTGGAGCACCCTTGGGGATGTACACTGGGGAAAGGTTGGACGTAGTATTGGAAAGGTCAAACAAGAAATCTGCACCTTATATTGCCCTCTCTGGAAAACTTTAGTATACTTGGGGACCTCAGCTCCCTTCTGAGGAATTTCCTATGCGTTGGACAACATTCAGCATACCAAATGCCCCACTACCCTGAAAAAGTGGATTTGCCTGGACTGGCATCCTTTGATAGGCAAAGAAGGTGCATCCGTTTAGTCTGGTAACTTCCTGAACCAATCAGACCTTTTTGGGGTGAGTAAGAAGGAGGTCAAATGTTCTATGGAAAGAATATAACCATTAATAGTGTGAACATGCTGAATGATCCCTAAAAAGACCTTGGAAAGCAAAGAGCAGTAGAAACGATGATAGGTAGACATCATCAGAGGAAGAGAGGGACTGTGAGAAAAAAAGCTAGAAATGGTGGAATGACTGAGTCACTGGGATGTCAGTATTAAAATTCTGAGTGGAGGCTGTCTGTCATTGAAGACACTTCAAGATCAGCTGGCCACCAAATTGCCTCCTAAATGACCTGAGTGTATCTGGTGTCCACTGTGTTTCTTATTTGCCGTTGTCCTTACTTTGAGGTGACCCATGGACTGCTACCTTGAAATAACCTAAGTACCTCACTGTTCCCTAGCATCCTAAAAAAAGCCTAATGCAGAAATGAATGCTGACTTCATCAGCATTTCTGGGCTCACCTATCTCAGATACAGTGTTCTGGGAATGAGCCAGATCATCTTCAGATTCTCGTCAGCTGTGACTTTTATTTTGACACAAGGTAGTATTCAGACAAGGTGGGCAGGTCACACACCAGTGCTCCAAGAATATGAAAGAAGAGAGGTCACCACTGTCTGGGGTTGTCACTCCTGGCTCTGTGGGGAGGTCACTGGCGTAAAAATGTTGCCATGATGTGTACCTGATCCTGCATTTTAAAGAAGCTCGGATTGGACAGTAGATGTCAGCTTGCTCGATCCTTTTGTGTTGCTTGTCACTGTATAAACAACCCTTTCTAAAAATGTGTGGGTTTTTTTTTTTTTTTCAATTATAAGAAGAGGAAAATAATAGGACGATCACTCCCACTATGTAGAGATAGCAATTGTTAATAAATTCAAGTATTTTTCTCCTCACGCTCTTTTCAACCAACCTTGCATCATGAATGTCTTTCTGTCTTTGAATGTTTTATGCAAATTAGATTTTCATAGCTACACAGCATTACATTGTATGGATATACCAAAATTGTACTGATTCTGTTATTGAAATTCCCCCCCCTTTTTTTTGCAACAGTGCCCTAAAGAATACATTTATACATGCATCTTTATGTACATCTCTGATACTTTTTTTGAATAAGCCACTGAAAACAGATTCTGGACATTTATAAGGTATTTGACACCCACTGTGAAACTGGCCCCCAGAAATGGTGTGCCAGTGTATGGTCCTAGAAGGAGACTATAAAATCTCCCTACTTCCTTATTTCCTTATACTCAAGTCATTATTAAGTACTACTTGTGTTTCCCCCAATTTGGATCGAATCGCCAGATTTTTGTCAAATATGAAATTTCATTGTAATTTGCATTCCTTTGATAATTAATGACATAAACCTGTCTTCATATACTTAAAGCCCATTTAAATTTCCCCTCTCATGAATCCTCTCTTCAAATCATCTGCCTATTTTTCTATTGGTGTGCTTATATTTTTCTGGTCGATTTAAAGAGCTCTTTTTATATATGGATGTTATGATTGGTCTATGTAAATGTTAAAAACAAACAAAAACAACCTTGAATTTTCCCTGTTGCTAAACAGGATAAAGACTTCTCCCACCTCTTTTTTTCAGAGCGTTTCCTTGGAAATAACTTCCTTCCTCTGTCTCTTTGATATGTATACAAATCTTTTTAGAGCCTAAGTAAGCCTCTCGCCAGCCTTACAACTCAGGGCTGTGTCTCTTATAAGGGCTTGGAACCCTCTTTTTGAAATGCAAATATCAAGGAAGAGAGTGCCTCACCTTGGTAAGTTCACCTGGCCACCAGGCTCTAAACCTCCTGCTTGACTTGGGATACAAGCAGTTTTCTTTTCCCTTCGGATAAAGGCACAGATGGCTGCCCCGATTACCAGGTAAATATTTAACACAGGGTGTAGTCAGGTCTTCCTACAGGAAGACAGAGGAGTACAAATCCCGAGAACCTGTGAGCGATGGGTTTCACCTGCTAGGTTATATACAAAAGTGGGGTTCCTTTGTCTTTGTGATCTCAGTAGCATATTCTCTGGGATGTGTGTGGCAGTCTGCTCCGATGTGAATTCATTAACAAACCTGTTATCTTAATTTTGTATGTGTGTGGAGACTATTTTCCAGGACAGATCGGAGATTTTATTTTACTTTTTTCCCCATCATGCTATGTATTCCAAACGGATTTTGCACTGTGTTTATTTCTATGTGTTTTACGTATTCATTGACGTGCAGATGTCCTGTACTTGGATCTATTCACCTTTCTTTCTTATGGTTTCTTTCTATGCTTTTGCTCAAGAAAGTTCTTCCTATCCTGAGAACAAATATATGTTTTCCATTATTTTTTCTCTCTTTTATAGTTTAACTTTTTACATTAAACACTCAGTTTTTAGGAATTCAATTTGATGTGGGGAACAAAGGCAAAAGAAAAAATTAAGTTTCCTTACCACTTGCAGCCCATTGACAAGTCCTTCAAACAAACAGAGTGACCTTCATCGAAGAACTCAGCTGCTTCGATGCCACTCTGCTAAGGGCAAAAGGCAATCTTAGCTTAACATTATCCCTGACCTCCGGGATCCTGTAAGTCTTCTTTAACACATAAAAATTCCTTTAGACACTTCCTTTATCTCCACCCCCCCAAGATACATGTTAGCAATCATCCTTGAAGCATATGGCCCCCTGAGACACATCTGAAGGGTCTCATGACTAAGGTTTTTTAGTAGACAGTAGTGGACAGCCTCTTCCTGACAACAGCTAGCCCCCTTCAAGGCCCTGGAAGCCTTGTTTCCAAAATTCCTTATGCTGATCCTAAGCCCCTCCCACCTTGAAGGTATACAACCCCTAGTTCCTCGCAATCCCAGTACAGCTCTTTCTGCCCACGGGTCCTGTCCCCCACTGTGTTTTTAATCAAACCCCCTATTTGCACCGAAGACATCTCAAGAATTTGTTCCTTCCCAGGCTCTCTGAACCCCAACATTTCCACATCAATTCTATGTATGTAGGGATAATGTCACACTCTCCCACCTCCCAAATCTAATACCAATTACCAGACACATATTTAACTCCTTTGTTATGAAGATGAGACCTATGAGAATTGTATGTGCCTGATGTGGTGATGTGGAAATCAAGTGGCATTCAATCAGAAGACAGGCTTCCAGGGGCGCCTGGGTGGCGCAGTCGGTTGAGCGTCCGACTTCAGCCAGGTCACGATCTCGCGGTCCGGGAGTTCGAGCCCCGCGTCAGGCTCTGGGCTGATGGCTCAGAGCCTGGAGCCTGTTTCCGATTCTGTGTCTCCCTCTCTCTCTGCCCCTCCCCCGTTCATGCTCTGTCTCTCTCTGTCCCAAAAATAAATAAACGTTGAAAAAAAAAAAATTAAAAAAAAAAAAAAGAAGACAGGCTTCCAGCTCAGCTGAGACAACAACTACCAAAGATGAGCCATTTTCTTGCCTCCTCTAACTTCTTGATAAGCACATGGACAAACTCGGCTTTGCCATATTTGTGTGACATAGGGCAAATTCTTTACCTTTTGGTGCGTCAGTGTTCTCATCTCTAAAATGGGGGTGATCATATACTTCCCTCATAGGATCACAAGTAAGGATTAAATCAGTTAACACACATAAAGAGTTTAGAACAATGCCTGATACCCATAAGCGTGCAAAGAAATGCTAGTTAATACGATTACAATCATCTCTTTAGTGATAAATATGCTTAATATGAGGGCGTTCCTTTTCTTTTTTTCTGGAAAAGGCGCTGTTACCCCAGTGAGGACTCTTTGATGTCAACGTTACGGATGGAGGAATAGTACTGGGTCTGTGAGTCTGTTCATCCTTTGCGCTTTAGTTTGCTTATCTGTCAATTCCTCACAGCTCTAAGGTGACCGTGGACATTAAAGTACACAGTGTATTCATTTGCTCAGGTGCCGTAACAAAGCCCCACAAACCAGGGGCTTCCACAACAGGCATTTAGTGTCTTGGTTGTGAAGGCCAGAATCTGAAATCAAGGTGTTAGCAAGGCCGGTTCCTTCTCAGAGCTGCGAGGGTAGGATCTGCTCTTCTCTTCTTGGCTTACAGATCTTCCCGTCCACAAGGGATTCTCTGGTGTGGCTCTGTGTCCAACTTTCCCTGCAGTAGTGTTGAATTGGAGCCCACCCTAAGGACCTCACTTGGATGTGATTACCTATCTCCAAAGAAGGTCACGTTCTGGTGACTTCAACATACGAATTTGGGGGGAACACAATTCAACCCGTAACACCTGGTGAAGTCCTGTAGCTGTGTATGACAACTGATGGGGAGAACAAAGGCAAAAGGAAATGCAGATAAAATGAAATTTCCATATAACCTGCAGCCCACTGACAAATACTGGAGGCTGGCAGAGTGTAGCATTTCTCCAGGAACTCCCTACTGTCTTAATGCTAATGCTTTGCTAGAGGGGAAAAACAACCTTAGCTTGACAATAGCTGGGCCTCCAGGATCCTGTGGGTTTTCTTTAGCATAGGAAAATCCTCTTGGAAACTTCCTTCGTCTTTACCTCCCCCAGCTCCAAAGTATATATAATAATCAGTTACTCCTCACAATCCCCAGGCAGCTTTCTGCTCATGGGTTCTTTGTCCCTGTGCTGTAATAAAAACATTTTTTTTTTCACCAAAAATGTCTCCAGCATTCTTTCTTGATGTTTCTCTCCCAGACCCAACATCAAATCACATCAACAGTAGCAGCAGCACCGAGGGAAGACTCCCCACAAGGCATTTCCACAGCCGACAGTGTTGATGCATGAGGTATATGTTCTCAACTCCATTTTAAAGAGGTTTCCTCTTGACTTGAGGGACTAGCTTTTACTAGAGAAACAATCATTTGAATTGTTTTTGCCTTCACCTCTTCTTTATCTATCAACTAAGAATGAAATCTCACACAGGTGGACTCTAAATAAAATTTAGAGGAAATGAGAAACCTTTTGGGTTAAAACCCTTAGTAAACCTTTGTGTATCCAGGAAAAGTGTCCAGTTTTCTGGACTAACATGATTCGTATGAAACTTACATGTCCGGGGAGATTTTTCTCCTTTTGATGACAGACGGTGCTTGAATGGATTTGCCCACATTAGAGCAAGGATGAATGGAAAAACAATACCATTGAGACTTTTTTCTTCTCCAGGCAGCTGTAAATCACATCGAAATCGTTATAGTAATTATAACTGGTGATAATCTGACTCGACACAAATGCCATCAATGCTGTGACACTTCGGTGTCTGCTCCGTGGCTTAACACGTGAATTCATGGGGAGCTTGTGCAGAGAATTAGTCATGAGCATGGATAGAAAAAGAAAAAGTGTAGGAAGGCATGCGATCTTTGCAGGACCTGTCTACTCGTGAGAAGGAGGGCGTGGGTGGAATTGTTCACAGTCCTTCTTCTCTCATTCTTTCTCTTCCACCTGACTGTCCTCCCAGGCTCATTTGGAACATCTACTGACAGCATGAGAAGAGGGAGCAGGTGGGAAGTTCACAGGGTGGAGAGAGGGAAAAATAGCTACAGACTACCTGGGGCCAGTTAAAGATCTGAATGGCAGAGGGGATTGTGGGCTTGTTTTTGTCCATCGCAAATGATCAGCACTCAAAATGGCACAATTATTTCATTTGAAGTTGGACCCAGGCTGGACTCCTACCCCTTCCATTTATTGACTTCAAGTAGTCACTCGGTTTCCCTAAACCCTGGGGTGAATGATGCCCACGCTGCAGAATTACGGTGAGGGCTGACATATCCCAACAGATGTGGGAGCAACCAACAAATGCCCAGCCTGAGCTCAAGGTTCATCCCCCAGCAGGTAAGGAAGTAAAGGATATGATGAGTCAATTCCTTAAGTTATGGCAAGGCAGCCATGGTGTGCTCCCTTTGGTTGAGTAGACAAAGGGCTTAGTTCCTTCAGGGAGGATGGAATGGGAGTGAATTTCTAACAGCAGTTAGAACATGGGTCCACCAACAGAGGCTGGATCCGGGTCTTATACCTGCTCTTCACAAAGACATTTGTCCCGATTTGTAATTGTCAACAAGTGGATCATTAGAAAAACTCTCAAGTAACGGGTGGACAGTTAATTGCTATTTGATTGTTGTCAACAGAGGAAAACACTATGATACGACTCAATCACCAACCACACTGTGGTTTCTTTAAAGAAGGATCTTGTTTTGCTGGTTCCACAGTTGCCTGGAAAGGAGGCTTGGGAGCGGAGGAGGTGATATGCTTCTGTGTGAATGCAGAAAGTGGTAGGCTGGAAATTAAAATTCTGCCATTGTTTTCTCTTAGGGGCCAAGCTGAACGAAGGAGGTGGGAGCCACTTGGGTGGCTGCTGGGATAGAAAAAGCAATCTCTAAAATAACACTTTAAATCAAGAATGATGCACTCTCCCCAACACATTGTATCTCATCTTTGCTTGTTTGCTTCCAAATTTATTCTGCATAATATAACCTTTGTTTCTCAATGTTTTCCCTAGAGGCAATTTATATTTGACTTTGCCAATGGTTGCATTGCTGGAGTACTTTATCCTGGTAGCCAGCACCCCAAGGGGTTTGTAGTCTGTGTATATACATCCAGTTCAAAACCGTGTTGAGTTTTTACTGTGTTTCAAAGACTGTCTCATAATGGGCACTGTAGACACAACTGAGACACAGCTCATGCTCACTAGGGTATCAGGCGTCTTTCCAGGAAGAAGACAGGATTAGTCACGATGGTCGGGAGAGAGAATGTCTGGAAAGGTTTAAATTAAAATTTGAAGGATGGGGGGTGGCATCTGGGTGGCTCAGTCGGGTGAGCATCTGACTCTTGATCTTGGCTCAGGTCATGATCTCGTGCCTTTTGAGTTCGAGCTGATGTCAGGCTCCATCCTCGGCAGTGCGCGCGCGCTCTCTCTTCCGCTCTCTCTCAAAATAAATACATAAACATTTTAAAAGGTTTTTTTTTTTAATTTGAAGGATGGATAAATATGATGGGAAGTCATTCTAGACTGAAGAAATGGATTGAGCAAAACCCAGAAGTGAAAGTGATCATGGATGAAACAATTTAAGCCATGTTGTTAATAAATGATCATGTCTTTGTATGCTACCTTTCCATCTCAGCAAATGGCAAGGCCGGTGGAAGATATTTGGAGATGGAGGGGGCCGATCACTGTGTTCTCCAATTAAATTGGACAGGAGTGGGAGCTGGCCAAGTAAAATGCAGACAAGACCTTTACCTTTGTTCCATTTGGCCTAGTTACTTGAATCTTTGTAAACAATGCGATTTCAGTTTTAATCTTGCTTTTTAACTTTTTTTAAAAGTTTATTTATTCTGAGAGAGAGAGAGAGAGAGAGAGAGAGAGAGGAGCAAGTGGGGGAGGGACAGAGAAAGAGGGGGAGACAGAGAATCCCAAGCACACTCCATACAGTCAGAGCCCAATGTGGGGCTCGAACTCACACACTGAGAGATCATGACCTGAGCCGAAATCAAGAGCCAGATGCTTAACTGACTGAGTTGCCCAGGCACCCCTTAAGCCTGTTGGTTTTTTTTTTTTTTTTAAGCTTAAGTCAACAATCCACAAAAGAAGAACAAAATTTTACTTTGTGTGGGTGGTTGCCCATAATGATCAAAGAACAGGGGTGCCTGGGTGGCTCAGTCAGTTGAGCATCTGACTCTGACTTTGGCTCAGGTCATGATCCCAGGGTCATAGGATTGAGCCCCGAGTTGGGGCTGATGCACTGATGGGCATGGAGCCTGCTTGGGATTCTCTCTCTCCCTCTCTCTCTCCCCTTCCCCTGCTCTCCTGCTGCTCTGTCTCTCAAAATAAATGAACATTTAAAAAAAATGATCAAATAGCAAAATGCAGTGAACATGGTGTATACAATTACGACGTAACATACAAATGTAAGACATTTTCATTATCATTACTCTATTTCACACACAGCTAGTTCTGAAGGCTTTCACAGGGGAGCTTTCTCAGTGGGCTTGCTGTGAAGCAGAGTATATACAGGGGATGTCCACTGTGCTTACTGAAGCTCTCAGGTCTCTGAGAGTCCTCTGGGAAGGAGATGGGGAAAAAGAGAAAATAAACACTATTATATTTGTTCTCCTCGTAAAACCAAAATCCCCACTGTTCTGCATCACGTAGGAAACATGCATTTTCCCAGTCTGTGGTTCCTCAACTCAAGTGTGATGTGCTATTATCACTCAGAACCATGGGTGATTTTCTGGTGATTCATTATCAGCAATATTGATTCACATATGAGCTGGATTAGAAAAATATGGAATCATTTTCGACTTAAGTGAGAATAATAAGACATCCCCATCTTTCTCTTATTTGTTCTGTAGGACAATTTATTCCATTTTCACTTTCTTTTTATTGCTTCATTTTCAGAAAGAACAGGTCAACAGATCAATAACTGTCATTTTCTCATTTGCCTAAAAATCACAAAGTGAGAGTACAGATTTCAGCCTTCCAGGCATAAGAATGCATTGGATTGCCCAGCATTAGGCACCTATTAACATTACAGCCAGATATGATAATATCATGTTCCATTACAAGAAGTGATTAACACTCCTTTTTATCCCTTTTCCTTTCAACAATTCTCTTTAGAATTACCCTGTATTTAAAAAATTTTAATCTAAGTGGAAATTACTCCAAATGCTACATATATGAGATTAACAGTGACAACAAATTCTTACTGTGCTCATGTGTCTCTGACAATCGGGACGGAACAAGGTCCTAGAGACTCCCCAATCCCCTTGCTTCACAGAGCCTCTGATGTCAGCAGAGAAGGTCGCATTGAATATTTTTCAGCAGAACTAGAACTAGAGGTGGACAGGTAGCCCTGCCCATGTGAGCTGGCGGGGAGCTGGGAGGGGGCAAGACAGATACTCGCGTGGACAAGAATTTTCAGTGGACTGTCAAGGAAGGAGGAGGGAGGCAGGTGTAGGGGAGGGGCAGGGAAGAGACGCTGTTGTCTTTAATGTTGGTCCACTTAGTGGCCGAGGAAAGAAGGTGACAGAAGGAGGCTGCCAAAGTCCAGGAGCAGCAGCCGAGCAAGAAGGAAGTGGCCGTAGAGAGCCCTGGAGGACAAGGGACAAGAGCAGACAGGAGGAGTCTGCAGTGAAGGTTAGACACCAGCACCCCTTCCTGAGACGCAAAGAGCTTGCTGAAGCAGACTAGAATAGAAAGAAAACCCGAGGGCACACAAGGGCAGTACTGAAAGTAAATAGTCAGCAGCCAGGCCCCAGTCTGTGGTCCAACAGTCGGGCACAGGATACGAGGAGGTCACTGGACGCTGCTAGGTTATGCCAAGGCCAAAATCGCAGGTGCTCAAGGCCACAGTTCGCAGAAGGACATAAACACACGGGAGCCACAATGGTCAAGGAGTTACAGGGGAGCGGGGTGGGGGTAGAAGCCGGAATGTGGAAACAGTTGCTAGAGGGTCCAACTAATTCTGCCAAACAGTGGTTTCCTTACTTGAGACTAATTTGTTTGGAGAGGACCACAATGACTGAGCATTTCTATGCCAGAACAACCCTGTGGAGGAAGTACTCTGTTAACCCCTTTTTTTTAAGTTTTATTTATTTTGAGACAGAGAGCGTGCGAGCATGAGCAGGGGAGGGGCAGAGAGAGGGAGAGAGAGAACCCCAAGCAGGCTCCACACTGCCAGTGCAGAGCCTGTGATGTGGGGCTCAAACTCATGAACCCTGAGATCATGACCTGAGCTGAAATCAAGAATTGGTGGCCAAAGTGACTGAATCACCCATGTGCCCCTCCCACGAGCCCATTTTTACCCATGAGGAAAGTTAGGCACAGTGGAAGTAAGCTACTCACCACAGCTCACGGTGACAGGACGTGCTGGGATGCGACCCAAGCCTGGTCTGATGCCGGAGCCTCAAATGTCCATGACTCTGCTTCCTGGCTCCACCAAGGTGATTGAACCAGGTTTATTAAATTGAACAGGATTTGCAACAGGGAGACAGGAAGGGCTTCCAGAGGTGAAGCAAATGCCAGCATGGATGATCAGGGGCCACAAGTAAGGGGCCACATGCTGCCTCCCTACCCTCCTGTGGATAGAACTTACTTTAAAATATAGGTTTTATTGTTATTCAGCTATGGTAAGTCCCATGGTTCAGGAGATAACTGCCATTGAAATGATAGTTTGTTATAGTTCCCAAGACGAGGGGGCATGCCATGCCATGGGGGGGGGGTCCCAGGGGGATTCCCAGGGTCAGTCACAAAGCAGAGGGAGAGGGGAACTGTGAGCCAGAGCCTTTATTGTGGTCTCTTTGGGAAGGAACATGACAGGCAGGATAAGCAGGCTCAGGATTGGCTAGTTTGAATCGTTTCAGGGCTCTGGGGCAGAGGGTCCATCCCTGGTTGTCAGATACCTGGCCCTGGGTGATGAGGGCAGGTGGATATGGCCCGGAATGAGAGCCCCATAGAGGAAATGGCAGAGGTGTGGGCTCCAGGAGTTGGTTGGTTTGTATTCGAAAGGTGTGCTCGAGGGCTAGTTTACTCTCTGTAGGAATTGGCTGACTCTGGGAGGACTGGTCTCTCTAGTGTTAGCAAGGCCCCAGATGTGAAAGCATCGGAACCACAGAAAATACAAGGCACAATCAATACGCGTATCTCCACTAACATTACACAACTATCCTCGGAAAGGAAGTGGCTTGTTGTGGGGGAGTTTGGAAGCAAGCTGGCATTATTTCCATCCTCCTCCCCTCTCCCCCTTGGATGGGAACCTGGCTTCAGAGAAGACTCCCTCTTTCTGTCAGTCCTGGGGAGAAGCTTTGCCACAGAAGCCTCGCCCCTGTGGTGGAGGGTGGCGGTGGCCAAGCACTGGATGGAGAGAGAGTATCCGATCCTGTAGCTAAGTATCAGCAAGTCCACTTCCCTGCAGATCTCAGCTGCATTCACTAACCCCAACCCGCTCAGCAAACGTTTGCCCGATACTGGGCCACATCTCTTCATTGGTTCTAGTGAGGGATAGATGTATAATATTATTGCATCCTTGGAACTTAGAAGGGTAGCAACTGCAAATCAGTAGGGAAATAGCTTTTGGTCCTGAATAACACTCAGGAGAATGGCTGGGGCCCCCAATACCTTTTCCATCTGGCAAAAATGAGTGACTCCAAGAATCTTGGCTGATGATTTAACTCCTGCTAAGGTCTGGTTGTTGTGCCCTCTTTTTAAGAATGTGTGACCTATTTTTCTGTCTCACACACAGCCTCACAGTCCAAAAAGAACTTTTTTGTCCCTAGTCAGTTAATCTTGACAGAATTGAGCTCTTCTGTCCATTAGGGTGAGCACACATTAGGGTGACTGTCTCGCCCAAGACAATCCAATGATGAGCCACCAATACCTGGGCCTTTCCTCTTCCTTCAAGAATCTTAATCCAATGGCCAACTCCAGATCCTGAAGTCTTCTTCATAATTCTTCCCAGGCACCCTACACCATCTTCTAAAATTGCACTTGGCATTCCTTGACATGCCAGAGTTGTCCCAAGATGGTAGACTCCTCAATTCAGAGGTGAAGCGGTGGAGAAAAGGGAAGAATAAGGTTACCTGGTTCCTTCACTACATTTTGTTTATCACAAAGCACTAAATTAGCCCAATCTTGGAGGTAGTTTTTTGCACAAATACATACGTAAGTGTCCACTTTGATGAATTTTGACAAATCGGACCACCATGTAAAACAAGGTACAAGATCTTCTCCACACCCTTCACAGTGACCTGCACACACACACACACACACACACACACACACACACACACACAGAGGCAACTACTATTGTGATTTGTGTCAACATAGCTTTGTTTTTCTTGCTCTAAAACTTCATAAAGTCAAATACTGTGTGTTTTTAATAGCAGTGAAATAAAGCTAGAGGAATGTAAGGGTGGAAGGACTAAGATAAAATATGGAGTACGTAAAATAGATACTGAGCCCTTTGGTATACAGTTGAGGCACAGATTTGTCGTACTTTGGCAACAGCATTGACCATAGCGATGCCCTTCCCATGGCCCTCACTCCAATCTGGTAACCAGGCCAATGGCTACTATAACTTCATCAACCACTGTGAGCTCTGTTTTGGAGGGTTAATATGGAAACTAAATTGACTGAGATGTTGGGTGAAAGAATAGTCACCAAAATTACTCTAATTCAACACAAATAGGTTGTTTATTTGGAAAACAAAGCCATTTGATCCATCTGGAATTTTAAAATATCAAGTGAAATTAGTACATAATGAAAAAGTCAGTATCTCTTAGTATAGGACTCATCACCATTATATAAGATAATGAACTTGATATTTAGCTATTCAACTTGTCATCTGAAATATTGTACTTTATATGTACAGTTTGGGTGAGTTCTTTTCATCTTAAGAAGAAGCCTTGAGAGGTTTCCTTCACTGTTCTGGGTTTTGAGTGAGCTTCAATTTGCAATCCCCTTAGCACGTTCAATACATTTTCCAAAATTGTGTTTCTTAGTTTTGGCAGAACGATGTGGAGGAGGGAATTGATAGAAACTGCATCAGAAATACTAATAACTCCCCAGTAAGTCTCAAATGTTCCACAGCCTCCTCATTACAAGGCCAGAAGCAAAACAATCTCTGAAAATATTCATGCACAGAAAGCACTGGAAAAATCCAAGACTCTATCTCTTTCCGTGGTACCCCATGTATTGCTCTGTGTACAAAGCTTCCACATGAACTATTACAGAAGATACTGTGAATTACTCCTGGCTCTGCAGTCAGGTCAGGGCTGTGCCGACCATGGGATGGATGGCTGTGTTTTGGGAGCCCCCGTTGTGCACGGCTGCCTCCCCTGGGCATGCAGTCCACAGCTCCACGGGACTCTACCTTAGCTTCAGAACTGAATTCCGTAGCAGGGAGAGCAGAAAAACCGTGAAAACAACGCAGCTCACTCGTTTGCCTAGGGAATAAATAAAACAAGCCTGGAGGGGAGAATGACCGGATGAGCAGAAGACTTTGGTTACCAGAAAGGCCAGTTCCAGAACAATGAGGTCACCCAGTTTTGCCTGTAGGGTCTCCCGCTCTGTGTACCCCTGTGCTCCCTAGAATCATCCTGCCGCAGCCCTCAGGACACCCCACCTCACACTACAGATATTTCTCTTTACTTTCCTCTCCTTCTGAAAGACTGTGTCTGTAAGGGCCACATTCTTCACACCGCGTATACAATAATCTGGCAACCAAGTGTAGAGGACTGAATTTTAACAGGTTACCTCTGGAGTAACAGAAATTTAGCCCATGGGAAGGACCTAACTATGGCCTGTTAGGAGAAAGGATTTTGAGGAAGGAGGCACCTTC
Source organism: Puma concolor (assembly GCF_028749965.1). Taxonomy (NCBI): domain Eukaryota; kingdom Metazoa; phylum Chordata; class Mammalia; order Carnivora; family Felidae; genus Puma; species Puma concolor. The sequence goes on from NC_141677.1 coordinate 15,012,208, forward strand.
AACACTTAGAGAGAATGTCGTCGACCCAGCCATAGGCAGAACAACCCTAGGGATAAATGGACAGCATATTCTGTGGGTTCCCCAGTTCCAGATTACATGAAACACATGAGGTTTTCAGGCAACACCATATGGAGTTCTAAAACATAATTAACGTGTTTCGTTTTCAGTTTATAAAGTGGTAAAATATCTTGCCCTAACGAGCTTCACCAACTCACTCGTGATGAGTGATCCCAGCCACAGGGCCCATAGGGGCAGGAAAGCACATTCTAAGATGGTGCGGCAGGCAAAGATGTCCACACCCCAGTCCCCAGAATCTAGGAGAATGTTATATTACAGGACAAGGGAGAAATAAGGTTGCTAATCCACTAAACTTAAAGTAGACATATGGATCCTAGATTACCCAGGAGGGGCCAATGTAATCAATGTAATGTAAAACTGAAAGAGGGAGGTGGGTGATGTGCCATCGAGAAGGGCACAGTTTGCCGTCACTTCATTGGCTTTGACAATGGAGGGAGGGATCTCGGAGCACGAGATGCGGGTACTTCCTGGCATCTGAAAAAGGCAAAGAAATGGATATTCCCATACAGCCTCCAGAAAGGAATGTCGTTTTGCCAACACCTTGATTTCTGCCTAGTGGGACTTGTCGGACTTCTGGCCTCTGGAACTGTTAATACATTTGTATTGTTTTAAGCCTCTAAATTTGTAGTAATTTGTTACAGCAGCAATAGGAAACTAATGCAGGTGGGATGTTGGAGCAAATGGTTCCACATAGGAACCATTGTGTCTGAAGCTCCTGTCCTGTGAAGGACATGCATCAGCTCCCCAAAACTGTCACCTGTAAGCTCAGAAATACTGTTCTACTATGTTTCTTCTCCACGCCCTGTCACCATCTTAGTTTAAGCCTGCATCATCTTTTCCTTAAAAATGTTGCCAAAGCTCTCGAATTGGCCTCCCTTCTGTCAATGCTCACTCACAACCAAGCTCCACGCTCGAGAAGGCAAGCTTTCTAGACATATGTCACCGCCCTAGATAAACATCTCCAGAGATGCCACTGCCCATAGGCAGAGACCTTGTGCCACACAGCGTCCTCCGCTGCAGGCTCACCTCTAAAGAGTAGAGCCAAGAATGAAAATAAACGCTCACATGCAATGTCTGTAGATGTTATAAATCAACTTATCAAACCGGCAGACAAAACGTGTTTTATTCTCCTGTTTTAGAAATCCAGGCTTGAACTGGCAAGTCTCAGACTCATCTGAGTTTTAGGCCAGAACATGTCTGCATGGAGAGAGCTGGTACCTGGGCCCAAGTCTCTGGCCTGCCTCTGACTCCCTTCTCACCTCAGTTCTGCTTCCCTCTTATGCCACACAGACCACGCCAACACCAACTTCTAACTCCATCCCAAACCTTTGCCAGTAGCCAGCCCTTGGTTACCTATCTTGCCCACAAACACATGCTGGTGGGATGGTCTTACCTTGGGTGTGGATCCAGAAAGGAGCCCACCCAAGCCATGGAAGCAGACTGGGGGCCTTCAGGCAAGGAATACTGCAGCGCTAGGGATTCAGATCTTTGTCTAGAGGGTAAGGCAATGGGTTTCAGGTGGGCATGTGTCCTTGGTCCTGCATATTTTCTCCCCAAGGGGCAAAAGGTGGTCCAGAGAGGTCCAGAGCAGGATGTTCTAAGGTTTCGGGGCCAGAGCAGTGGCTCTCTTTCAAGGGTGCTGCTTTTCCACCTCTCTAGCCACCTCCACCCCACTTCCCGCCATGTGCCTCGAGTATCAGAGCGCTTGTCAGATTTTGTACTAGTGTCGTGTTTTCTCAGTGCATTCGCTTGCGCAACAGCCAGCTATGTGCTATAAAGCAGTAAACCATTCATCTCCTTGGACTACATTTTCTATTTTCTGTATCCCCAAACTTTTGGGCATAGCAAGTTGTCAGTTAATGCCCGGCCACTGAGAACTGACCTGATTTTGTGACATGAAAATGGAGGGCACTAATTAAATTAAAGAATTGAAAAGGGTCATGTTTTTCCATTAACAACAGGTAGAATGTCATGCAGCCATGCAGAATATAATCCACTCAAGTATCCAGCTGCTTTCTCATCAGGTATGAAAGCATGAGAAAGTGACCGTAATAAAGACGTGGTTCTGAAACAATAACACTCAGGTCAGTGGAGTGGAATTAGACGGGAACAAAAGGTCTCTCCTGGAATCGTGGTCTCAGCATAGTGACTGGGGCGATGGCAAAGGTGCTGTCATTGCTTGAATGCAGTGTCAGCAAGATGACCTAGAGACCGAATCTTGGGCGGGGAGTTGGAGTCCAGCTGGCCATTCCCATCAGGGGGTCCTCTGTACAGTATTTTGCCTTGGTTCCTGTTCAGGAAGGCGGCATTTCCTGAAGTCCAAGAAGGTTGAACCTCTAACCTGGCCTTTCCGCCAAAGTTAAAACAAAGAGAACGCAATAAGACAGTGGCAAAACTACTGCTTTGGGGGCCCCTGGGTGGCTTAGTCGGTTAAGCATCTGACTCTTGATTTCAGCTCAGGTCATGATCTCGCGCTTCGTGGGATTGAGCCCTGTGTTAGCCTCTGTGCTGATAGTGCAGAGCCTGCTTTGGATTCTCTCTCTCTCTCTCTCTCTCTCTCTGCCACTCCCCTACTCATTCTCTCTCTATCTCTCACAATAAATAAGAAAAAACATTAAAAAAAACCTACTGGTTTTTAAGATGTAGATTTAGGGGCACTTGGCTGGTTCTGTCAGTAGAGCGAGGGACTCTTGATCTCAGAGTTGTAAGTTTGAGCCCCACGTTGGGTGTAGAGATTACTTAAAAAAAAAAAAAAAGATGTGGATTTCAACAAAGAACATATGAGCCCAGCATATGGAATGATGCCCCTAACCCAGGGTGAGAGCTGAGTGCTGAGCTTGTAGGAGAACTATCATCAAGTTCTGAGGAACATACAGGTGCATAGTGTGTTTATAAAAATATCACAGTAAAGACCTAAGTGCCCACCGATGGATGAATGGATTAAGAAGATGTGATTTGTATATACTGCATATTCTCTCTCTCTCTCTCTCTCTCTCTCTCTCTCTCTCTCCACACACACACACACACACACACACACACACACACACACACAGTGGAACATTACTCAGCCATAAACAAGAATGGGTTCATGCCATTTGCAACAACGTGGATGGATGAAGAGGGTATTATGCTAAGTGAAATAAATCAGGGAAAGACAAATGCCTTATAATTTCACTTCTGTGTGGAATCTAAAAGCCAAAGGTAGAAACAAACAAAAACCAAAAACCACAAACAGACCTATAAATACAGAGAACAAACCGGTTGCCAGAGGGGAGCGGGGGACGGACAAAATGGGTAAAGAAGAGTGGGAGGCACGGGTTTCCAATTATGGAATGAATATGTCACGGGGATGGAAGCTACAACGCAGGGAATACCGTTAATGATGACTTTTTTTTTAAGTTTATTTTTGAGAGAGAGAGACAGAGCACAAGCAGGGGAGGGACAGAGCGAGAGGGGTACACAGAATCTGAAGCAGGCTCCAGGCTCCAAGCTGTCAGCATGTAGCCCGACGTGGGGCTCAAACCCACAAACTGCAAGCCAAAGTGAGACGCTCAACCGACTGAACCACCCAGGCAGCCCCAATTAGTGATATTGTAATACAGAGAACAAATGGGTGGTTGCTAGTGGGGAGGTGGGTGGAGGGATGGGCAAAATAGGTGACAGGGATTAAAAGGTATGAACTTGCAGTTGTAAAATAAAGTAAGTCACAGAGGTGAAAAGTACAGCATAGAGATTATAGTCAGTAATACTGTAAAAACACATGGTGACAGACGGTGACTACACTTGCCATGAGTAGAATTGTCAAATCACTGTTTTGTACACCTGAAAGTATATGTCAACTATATTTTAATAATAACAATTTGAAATACGATAAAATATCACGGAAGACTAAGATGACTGAGAGCAGGTAGAAATATTTGCGTGTATAAAGCGTGTCAGCTGGGCAAAATTGCAATAATGAAGTTGAGCGGTGGCTAGAGGGATAATCATGGGAGGGGAAAAGAAAGAACTACTACGTTTTATAGACAGAAGTCTCGGATTTAAACACCAGCGTTACCCACTTGTAATTTGTACTACCTTGGATGAGTTTGAGAAATGTTTTGCATCTCTGGATTCCTCTCTTTTAAAAAAATGCATCGTTATTAACTGATATCAATATCATAAAATTTGCATTCTACCTTTCATAATCTGGTAACAATTAAAAAAATTTTTTTTAATGTTTATTTATTTTTGAGAGAGACAAAGACAGAATGCGAGTGGGTTAGGGGCAGAGAAAGGGGGAGACGCAGAATCCAAAGCAGGCTCCAGGCTCTGAGCTCCGAGCTGTCAGCGCAGAGCCCAAGGCAGGGCTTGAACTCAGGAGCCGCGAGATCATGACCTGAGCCGAAGTCGGATGCTTAACGGACTGAGCCACCCAGGCGCCCCAAATATTTAAATCCTAGGACTGCTTTGAGGATTACACGGAGAAACCCTTAGCTTTCAAGTCACCCAACAGTCCCTGGCACAGAGATAGAGCCATGATTACCTGGGTGTCCTTTGCTCTTCATAATGTAATTGTTTCCTTAGTTGACCACGAGGGGATCCTCTTTCACATAAATTAAAACACGCAGATGTGCAGATTGGTGAGGTCTGTCGATTATATATGACTCTGTAACCACTGGGTAAAACCAAATAATACTTCTATCACCCCCAACAAGCTCCCTGTGTCCCTCTTGGTATGTTCCCCACTCTCAGAACTGACCTGTTAGCATCAGTTACTCTCACCTGCCTTTTGAGTTGTATCAATGAGATTATATGACATCTGCTTCCTCTTCTTTCCATTTGCCTTCTTTCACTCAATGTGATGTTTTCGCAATATATTGTTGCCTATTTAGGAGATTGGTAGATTTTCTGATCGCTGAGTGTGACAAAGTACAATATGTTTAGCTATTTTCTTATGGCCAAACATTGGGTTATTTCCAGTTTGAGGCTACCATTCTTGTACAAGCTGTTTTGTGGGTATGTGTTTTCACTTATTTGAGGCAAATACCTAAGCATGGAATTTCTGTGTCATAGGGTAGATGTATGCTTAACTTTATCAATGCCAAACAGTTCTCTGGGGTGGTGGTATTATTTTGCACCCACAGCAACAGTGTGTGAGAGTTCCTTTGCTCTACACCTTTGCGGACATTTGATGTTACCAGTCTGTTTCTGTTTTTAGCCATCCTGTGTATGCAAATAGGAGTTCGTTACAGTTTCATTTGAATCCCCCTGACAACTAATAATTTTCAGCACCTTCCTTGTGCTTATTGGCCATTGATCTAGCTTCTTTTATGTACGGTCTTTTAGAGACTTGACCTACTATTTTAAGAACTGGGCCGTTTGTTCTTTTAATTACTGATTTAGAGGGTTTTAACAACTATATTTTGAATAAAAGTGCTTTGCCAGATATATGTATTATGAATAGTTTTGGAGTTGGTGGTTTGCCTTTTTATTGTCTTGATGATATCTTTTTAAGAGCAAAGAAATTAATTTTGTATAATCCAATTTCTAACTTTTCCTTTTACAATCAGGGCTTCTTGTTTTATAAGTCCTTGCCTAAACCACGTGTGCAAAGATATTTCTCTATGCTTCCTGATAGAAGCTTTGTTATTCAAGCTTATACATGTATGGCTGTGATCCATCTTGAATGAATTTTTGATCGACTTAACAAGAACTTTAATTTGGGCTCTTTATTTTTTATAGTTCTTAAGGAAAATATATTAAATGCTTAATATAACCCTTAGGTTTCACACAGGATCGGAGTACAGAACTACACACTGGGAATTGTGAATCACTTTCCGTATATTTCTATTTACATTTTGTTAGTTACTAGTCCAGGAACATGGACAATATCAACAGGGGCGTCTAGCAGGCTGAGAATTGATCTTCCTGGCCCTGAGAATAAATTAGTCTGTCTCTTGACAACCCATTTTCTCTCATCAGGGAGGAATTGTCATCCCAAGGACTTTCTCTTCCAAATGTTATCACAAGGACTTTGACAAAGTCATTTATAAGTGCAAAAAATAAACACCACACCCTCGATCCCTGATGGGTGGGAGGTCTCCATGTTTACAGGGGTTAGACTCCGTGACCATCTCATCTTTGCATAGATGTAAAAGAAAATTCTAATGATTTCTTGCTCCTCAATTCCATTTTACCATGATTTCTTTTTTGTGCTGAACCAAGGAATTACTTGCAATGAAATGTCTTCATCATTGTAGCAGAGATGTTTTCAGAGCAAAAGTTCTAAATTTTGATGGAGTCAAATGCATCAGATTTTCCTTTTTGGATCATATTTTGGGTGTCAATCCTTTGCCTGAACTCTTTGCCTGCCCTACGTCTCACAGATACTCTCCTCTTTTTCCCCTAAAAGTTATACAGTTTTGCATTTTACGTTTAAGTCCTTAACTCATCTTCGTAAAAAGATGTGAGACTTTAGGTTTTTATTTGTTTGCCTTTTGCCTGTAGATATCCAGTTACCGTGCAATCATTTGCTGGAACGGTGATCTTCCCTTTATTCAGTTGCTTTTGAGTTGAGTCTATCCACTGAATTTTTATTTCGGTTGTCGTACTTTTCACTTCTCAAGTTTCCACTCAGCTCTTCTTATCTTCTGTTTCTTTGCTGAGACTTGCTTTGTTTTCATTTGTTTTTAAGCATGTCTGTAATGGCTTGTGAAACATTTGGATGCTTTAAAATCTTTGTCAGATAATTCTAACAACTCTGGCATCTAGGTGTCCATTGATTATCTCCTTAATTCAGTTTAAGATCTTCCTGGTTTCTGCTATGACAGGTGATTTTTCAGCTGAAACCTGGACATTTTGGATATTATGCTCTATGACTGCATCTTATTTATGCCTTCTGACTCAGCTGGTTTTCTCACACACCTCTCTGGCAGGGGAAGGGGGTGGGGTACAGCCTCGTTACTTTGAGATTGCAGTGAAAGTCCAGATTCCCAATCTTCTATTCTACCGCTACTTGAGAGGGTGGAGAAGGGGTGCTCCTCCCTGTTGGGTCCAGGTTGGAGCCCAGGTTTCTCATATGGTCTTTACTAATGCTGCTGGGGTAGCCACTTCCTTCCCACTCGGTGGGGATGAAAATGTCCTCCTTTTCTGGCACTAGTCCTATGGAAACTTGCAGTGATTTGTCATATGCTCTTGGGAGGGTGGAGGTCTAGACACCTCACTCAGCTTTTGCTGGCATATGTGGGATGAAGCCACAGATTTATGTGCGCATGTGTGTGCTTGAGGGTGGGGGGTCAGTTGCAGTGGAGCCGTTATTTCTGAGAGTTTCATCTTGGGACAGACTAGGCAGCATTTTAAAGGGCTTTTTTCTTTTCTTTTTTTTAAAAACAAAACAAAACAGGGGCGCCTGGGTGGCGCAGTCGGTTAAGCGTCCGACTTCAGCCAGGTCACGATCTCGCGGTCCCTGAGTTCGAGCCCCGCGTCAGGCTCTGGGCTGATGGCTCAGAGCCTGGAGCCTGCTTCCGATTCTGTGTCCCCCTCTCTCTCTGCCCCTCCCCCGTTCATGCTCTGTCTCTCTCTGTCCCAAAAATAAAATAAAAAACGTTGAAAAAAATTAAAAAAAAAAATAAAAACAAAACAAAACAAAACCCTGTGCCTGTTGATGTTTGTATGTTGTTGGCTTCTTCAGCACTGACTTAGATTTGAAACAAAAACAAAACCCAGGGAACTCATCACCATGTTGCTCTTCAGCTGTTAGCCTGTCTTCCTCACTCCACCTTTCAAAGTCAACTTCTGCTTATTTATATATAATATCCAAGGATTTTCATTGTAATTATTGGAAGGCATCTGGAAAAGTATGTCTACTCCATCTTCTTGGAAGCAGAACCTTGTTTTTGTTTTTAACGATCTTTCTGTTTCTGGTACTTTTTGTTGTTGTTGTTCCCGTCAAAATGTACTGATATAATGGCATGCCGAAATGTTCAATCCACCGAAAAGATTTTAACATACCTGGAGCCTACTTTCACTTTCATTGGTTGGAGCAGATGGGGGATGGGTGTTCACAAAATTGCACTGGGATCTCTAGAGTTGTTAAAATCAATTTGAGGTCGGAAGGAGGAGAAAGGAGAAGGAAATGAATCACGCCCCCTCCCCAATAAATACTGGCATCCCATGTGGTACCGCAGCAGTTCTAAGTGCCCCAAATAGAAGTAGGGTGGGAGGTCTCCACCAGGCAGCCATCAAAAATAGCCATGTAGAAATTTCCCTGTATTATCATTCTTGTCTCCGGTGTGTCTTTTACTAAGTGGATTATACATAAACAAGACATTATTATTATTTTCTCCTTCTCTTAGGCATATTGCTCTGGAGATCTAGGCACCTGTAGTTGGAGTCACAGCCTTTCTGTCTCCTGTCTTGTAACTCTAGCCTGGAAGAACCAGCCCTACACTAACCATGGATGCCTGCCCAGGCATTCTTTAAAAAAAAAAAAAAAAAAAAAAAAAAAAAAGCTTTTCTTGGCTTTCCCTTTTTTTTAAAGAAACATTTTTTAATATTTATTTTTGAGAGAGACACAGACCATGAGCGGGAGAGAGGGAGACACAGAATCCAAAGCAGGCCCCAGGCTCTGAGCTGTCAGCACAGAGCCAGATGCAGGGCTCGAACCCATAGACTGAGAGATCAAGTTAAGCCACACTTGGCCACTTAACCAACTAAGCCACCCAGGTGCCCCTCTTGGTTTTCCCTCTTTAAAAAGACCCCATCCTTTACTTTTTCTTCTCTAATTCCTTTTGCATGGATTGTTCATCCTGCGGTTAGCATGTTGTTAACCCCTCCTTCTCGTTCTCATTGTGGAGTAGTGTGGTAACAGCAAAGGGTGCAGACTCAGGTTCCAGGCCATCAAGGTTAACATTCCACCTGTGCCATTCTCAGGCTGGATCACTTTAGCCTGTTTACTCAACTTCTGTGTTCTGTCATCTGTGAAATGGGGATGAGAGTAGTAATCTCCTCAAGGGGTCATTGTGAAAATTAACTGAATTCACACCCACCAGCCAAAGACCACCAGGAACCCATCTGTGGTCAGAACTGGTTTATTATTTGCCATCAGTGGTAATAATGGAGGCAATAAATGAATAATAAAGAATAATAGCTGAAGAGAGATACACCCTGGGGGGAACTCTGAGGCACCATGGCGGCATCTCAGGAAGAGGGTGGTACCATCTCAGGAGGGAGAGGATTTCAGTTTGTATAGAGTGGTTTTGGAGAGGGTTTGAGAAAGCAGGCAGTTGCTTTCGACTGGATGCTGTCAGAAAGCTGGGACAATTTCATGACTGGGTAGCTTGCATTTTTTTTTTTTTTTCTTTATCTAGAGGGTGGAGGACCAAGGCTAAAGCCGTAACTGAGAAAGCAGCAGCAGTCATCCCCGTTGGCCGGGAGAGAGCAAAGCTCAGTCATTTTAGTGATTTGCATCGTGTTCTTGTTTTTGTCTTTCCTCAAGCATGATTATGGAGGAGTCTTGGACACAGCGACCTCATCTGACGTTAGTGGTCTGTGAAATTGTTTATGATTAGCAGGAGAACACTCTGGTCCAGCCTCGAGTGTCAGACCAGCTACCAGCTACTAGCTATCCGCCCCCCCCCAATTTTTTTAAAGTTTATTTATTTATTTTGAGAGAGAGAGAGAGAGAGAGAGAGCACATGCACACATGCACACGCACAACTTAGGAAGGGGCAGAGAGAGAGAGAGAGAGAGAGAGAGAGACGGAGAGAGAAAGAGAAAATCCCAAACAGGCTCCACACCACCGACACAGGGCTTGAACTCATGAACGGGGAGATCATGACCTGAGCTGAAACCAGGAGTTGGATGCTTAACCAACTGAGCCACTATTGTTTTCCTTCTTAAAATGTAAGTTTTTAGGAGAAAAATGTGACACAATATGGCTCGTCCTCTATGTCTCCATATCGTTCGGGATGTATATGCTTGGTCTCCCCAGACACGACTTACGTGCCTGGTAGACAGTGACACATCTCACACGCTCCAGCTCTGCCATTGCACTTGGCCTCATGAGCAGCACTTCATAGAAGCTCTTGTCCCTTCCGCAGGGTGCTGCATGATTCTCTGCTGCGGTCTATCCTCCACCTTCTGTATTACCATTTGAATGGACAATCCTTTCTGAAGTATCAAATGACACAGAATATAAGGTAGGCCTTGTGCAAAGATTACCAGACACCCCTCATCTTTGCACATCATGGCAAAAATGGGTGAGATATTTTCTACCTTAATAGAAATGTATCAATCTCTGTATTGCCCCTACTATTTACACAGTATGTGGCACATTGCTGTGTATGGGATAGAATAAAACATGTAAATAAAGATGTTAACCTAAGTCTGTAAAAGCACAGGGTTTCCAAACAGCCTGGAAATCTCTGGCTAAGCTGCTCTGTTCTCCCACATTTTGTCTTTATGAAGGCATCAGCTGGCGGTGCTAGCATTCCCCTGCCGCCATTTTCCTTTGAAGGCCATTACTCTCTACCCTTAGAAGAAGTTCCCTCCTCAGAAGCTTATATCATGCAGCTAATTCAATTTAAGATTCAAGTTGAATCCTAAAGGAATATTTCAGTCACAGCTACACATTAGACTCTGTCTGGCATAAATTGTTACTAGGGAACAAACACATCTGGTTAGACTCTTGGGTTACTTTAAATGCATTTTCCATCGACCTTCCAATGTCCATTTGTAAAAATGTGTGTGTTAACGCTCACAGGGGAAGAAACAGAGTGTAAAATTGTACGTGCCCCTAATCATAACTTGCAAAAATGATATAACTACACAGATAAATTCCATGAAAGAACATGGAGAAATGGAAAATATTCACTGTGAAGATATCTATCTATGCACAAAATAAGAGAAACACATGCATAAGTGTAAACCTGTGGGACGGGCAGGTATCTAAATATTCTGTTACAGTGAAATTTTCCCTGATGCCCACTCCTCTCAAATCCAGTCTCCTATGTTCCCACAACTCCTTTTGCACGCCATGTAAAAATAGCAGACATCTTGTGTATAATGTCTTATTTGTTTCATGCCAACCTGTGTACTCTTTGTCCTCCGGCACCATCTCTTATTTATATTGAGGTCTGTAAGGTGCCCACATAGAACATAGCAGTTACTCAAGAATATTTCTGTGTGGGGGGTTGGTTAGTTATTTATTTTTGAGAGAGAAAGAAAGCGTGTGCACAAGTCGGGGAGGGGCAGAGAAACAGGGAGAGAGAGAATCCCAAGCAGGCTCCACAATGTCAACACAGAGCCCAACTCAGGACTTGATCTCACGATCCTGAGATGGAGACCTGATCTGAGATCAGGAGTCAGAGCCACTCAAGTCAAGAACAAGAACACTTGTTATTCAGTGATTTAACTAGTTACATTCCACCTGGTGGCTTTAGCCTTCAATTTCAGGAGCTTCTTTTCAACGTTTATTTATTTTTGGGACAGAGAGAGACAGAGCATGAACGGGGGAGGGGCAGAGAGAGAGGGAGACACAGAATCGGAAACAGGCTCCAGGCTCCGAGCCACCAGCCCAGAGCCCGACGCGGGGCTCAAACTCACGGACCGCGAGATCGTGACCTGGCTGAAGTCGGACGCTCAACCGACTGCGCCACCCAGGCGCCCCCAGGAGCTTCTTTTAAGAGCCCCATAATACGGGGTGCCTGGGTGGCTCAGTTAGTTAAGCATCTGACTCTTGATCTCAGCTCAGGTCTCGATCTCGGAGTTGTGAGTTCAAGCTCCATGTGGGGCATGGAGCCCACTCAAATAAAAAAGAGTCACATAACTTCACTTACCAGATATACTCGAAAACATAGTCACACAGTGACAGCTTTGTGACAGTAGATCTGAGACAGGAAAAGCACCCATGACACTACCAATTGTCCTTATAATCCTCAAATATTTTTGCCCACATACCTCCTAAAAGAATTTCAAAAAACAATAGTTTTTTAAGTTGACATAGAAATTTTTTCATCTTAGGGCACCTGGGTGGCTCAGTTGGTTGAGCATTTGACTTTAGCTCAAGTCATGATCTCCTGGTTTGTGGGTTTGAGCCCCATGTTGGGCTCTGTGCTGACAGCGGGGTGCCTGGAGCCTGCTTCAGGCAGGCTCTCTCTCTGCCCCTCCCCTGCTTGTGCTTTCTCTCTCTCTCTCTCAAAAATTAATACATAAACATTAAAAATTTTTTTCATCTTTTTTTTTTTTTAATTTTTTTTTTCAACGTTTATTTATTTTTGGGACAGAGAGAGACAGAGCATGAACGGGGGAGGGGCAGAGAGAGAGGGAGACACAGAATTGGAAACAGGCTCCAGGCTCTGAGCCATCAGCCCAGAGCCTGACGCGGGGCTCGAACTCCCGGACCGCGAGATCGTGACCTGGCTGAAGTCGGACGCTTAACCGACTGCGCCACCCCGGCACCCCGAAAAAAATTTTTTTCATCTTAAATTTGAGTTGTTGCAAAGTATGCTAGCTTAGAGTTTTAAATATGTTTTGAAAATATATAAATAACAACTTTATTATGATATATCTGTATAGTGTTATTTTGGATTTATAGAAATTAAAATTGATAAAATAAAACAATTATTTTCATTATACTCAATGGAATATGGATATCATTTATCCACTGAATTCTAAATACCAGAGCAATTTGATATCCTCCAACATACATAAATATGTATATACATGTTTTTTTAAAAAGGTGGTGACCCCAGGGTTCGCTGTTAAAAATATTTTCTTCCTGGGGGCCCCAACTCTCAATTTCAGCTGGGGTCGTGATCTCACAGTTTATGAGTTCGTGGTCTGTGTTGACAGTGTAGAGGCTGCTTGGGAGTCTTTCTCTCCCTCTCTCTATGCCCCTCCCCCGTCATGTGTGCATGCTCTGTCTCTCAAAATAAATAAACATTAAAAACATTTTTCTTCTAGATTCAATTATACTTATAAATATCAATAGGATGATATCAATGAAAATAAAACAATTATTTCTGTACTTTGATAACTGCTGTGGAAAATATAAACTTTTATCAGAAAGGTCTTTTTTAATGAGTTGGGTAGGGCTTCTTTGGGATTAGTTCATGTTTCCGTGGGTGAATATTATATACTGCTAGCATGAAACAGTGTTCACCATCAGTTTCATTCCTATCTTTCATGTTTTATACGCAAACACTACGAAGCACACATATCAGTAAATGGGAATAGAAGGAATTTGTTAAACAGTGTCACTGTTTAAAAAATGTTCTTCTTTTGAGTTTGAATGCCAAAAGTAGCAAAGTGATCAATCTATTTATTCCCTTGCAATTGAAAGAGGTCAGTAGTTTTATCTTTTTAATTAAAAAAATTTTTAATCTTTATTTAGTTTTGAGAGAGAGCGAGAGACAGAGTGCAAGCAGGAGAAGGGCAGAGGGAGAGGGAGACACAGCGTCTGAAGCAGGCTCCAGGCTCTGAGCAGGCACAGAGCCAGATGCTGGGCTCGAACCCACGAACCGTGAGATCATGACCCGAGACAAAGTCAGATGCCCCACCAACTGAGCCACCCAGGTGGCTCCTCAGGAAAAGATCAGTTTTAAAAGTCAGGGGTGGTTAGAGACAACTGGGACTGGTCTGATGCCTTGACCCCAGATGCTTGTTTCGGCAGCTCACTCTTAGAACAGACTGTATACATGGAGGTTGAAAAACTGGAAAATGATCTCTGTGGCTTCCTTGGAAAGTCTGCATGTGCTCCTGCAATTACGCCTACCCGTGGTTGGAAAGTTTTGACCTCAGTATCCATTCTTCTCTTCATGGTCACTTGCAGAATCTTAATTATCTTCAGGGTGGCATTGTACACAGCGAAAATGTTCACCTTGCCAGACCCGGTTCTTGCCAATGAAATCTAAGCTGAGTTGCTGGGGCTGGGGACTGTCCTTGGAGCATTTGTTTTTCTGAGAAGATGGGACCAAGTCAGTGGGCACAACCGCTGCCCTTTCACTCTCCCTGCTTTCTTTTCTTGGAATGGCAGCACAAGGTCAGGAGGTGTGGCAGCCATCTTGCAAACAGCAGCCACATGTTCAGAATGGAAGGACCAGTTCATTGAAGAAGACTGGGTCTATGTGGACAAAACTTGTGGGGGCTGCACCTGTCCTATCTGCCTACATCTAGATTGTCACTGCATGAGAAAAATAAACCCCAATTGTTTAAGCCTTTGTTGTCAGGTTTTCTTTCTTTATTTCTTCTTCTTCTTCATTTATTTTTTATTTTATTTATTTTTATTTTATTTTATTTTATTTTATGTATTTTATTTTATTTTATTTTATTTTATTTTATTTTATTTTATTTTATTTCTTGGCTCCAAGTGCTAATGGCAACAAAAGATTATTCTTTTATTCACACCTTGGGGAATACATGAGTTTTTTTTCTGGCCTCAAAGATCTTGCCAAATGCCGTAGGGAATGCTAATGAACTGTTATACAATCACATTTACATTTTATTACAGGCATTAGTTTTTCTGACCTAAATAAGATAAATTTATAAAATAAATGTTTTGAACACCAGCCAAAATATTAAAAGGTTTTTTACACAATCACATCTTTTAATTTTTGCTCTTAGAAATAGTAGGCAGTCAGTAAATATTTCTCCAGTAGGGGACCATGAAGAGTAAAAAGGCCAATTCTAGCATTATTATTTTTTTTTTTCCAACGTTTATTTATTTTTGGGACAGAGAGAGACAGAGCATGAACGGGGGAGGGTCAGAGAGAGAGGGAGACACAGAATCGGAAACAGGCTCCAAGCTCTGAGCCATCAGCCCAGAGCCTGACGCGGGGCTCGAACTCACGGACCGCAAGATCGTGACCTGGCTGAAGTCGGACGCTTAACCGACTGCGCCACCCAGGCGCCCCTAGCATTATTTTTTAACTTAATAAAAGGTATTGTAATAAATATTTGAGAGTGACTTATGAAGAACTATAAATTCACTTCTAGCTGTTTATGAAGTGGTTATAAATCACAGTATCTGGGACATTGGAAATAAGATACAATGTCATATGGTATTTGAGTAACTAGGGAAACATCACCTGAAATGAGAATGGTGATTTGTGAGTTGGGGATTTAATATATTTATGAAAATTTATCGGTGAATTTCATCTAGTGCTATCCTAGATGACAAATTGCCTGAAAATTTCAAATGAATCATAATAATTACTCACTGAGGAAATGACTAAATGTGTTGGTAGAATTCTCAAAAATGGCACAAAAATAACACTCTCAGATATAAAACAATAATAGTAATATTTCTGAGCACTTTAGATGTATCATATGCATCTATCCTTTCTGCAACTCTAGGCATGAACATGGATAACACTATTTTTCCATTGTACAAAGAAACTAAGATACTGATAAATTTTAAAACGTGCCTAAGTTCACACAAGTAATAAGTGACACGGTGGGAGTAAAACCAAAGGAGTCAGTTGCACTGATGGTGTGGCTGAGTCACCTTCTATTCCCAGTGATGAACGTTATCAACAAGGATGCAACGTGGAACAACTCCCCAGTGCTCTGGGGAAGAAACAAGAGCAGGCAGGGCCTGGAGGGAAGCCAACACCCAGAAGGAAGAAATCTCAGGGAGTTAGTCTCCCACGTTTTATGGCTTTTAGGCTGATAGACATCTTACTTACCGGAAGTGAGAAGAAAATCCCGGAAAGCAAGGGGCACAGAGTGGGAGTGTCAAATGTATACAATGTGTGTAAGTCTCTGTTTGACCTCAGGGTATATATGCAGAGGGCAGACCTCAAGTCCCTCAATGAGGGGACAAAAGAACCGAACTTGAGAGAGGGCCGCCGCTTAACTTATGGCTGCAAGTCCAGCCAAATTAATTCCCTATTCAAATAACAACAACGGTCACTGGGGGAATATAACGGAACACAGCACCTGCAGGACATAACATTCATAACGTCAAGAATACAATTCAAAAGCACTCCGCTTTTGAAGAATCAGGAGACTGTGTCCCACATTCAAAAGAAAAGACCTAACTCAAATTTGGGATATACTCCTGCATAATTATGTGACCCTGCCAAGTTATCCACCCGCTTACAAGACAAGACCCAGAAACTAGTGCACACCAAGAAAAGTTTCCCTCCGTGGCTGATAGCTCTATGGTCTTCCAGTTTCCATTCTTATTTTGCCCAAGCTCTAGGTTCTGGTGTCCAGGTCAGCTGTTTCATGTGGAACATTGACTCTGCCCTTATATGATATATTTGAATATAATCCAGTATCAAGGACTTCCCAAACACGTTCTCTATTTGCCCGATAGTATCTCTTCTCCTTATTCCACTATTCACTTCCTTGGGTTCCTTTTAAATGTTCACCAGTAGGTCTTCCCCGAAGAGACTGCTACTGATATATAGGTAACAGAGTGACCCATTTTATGGAGGTCA
This sequence comes from Puma concolor, assembly GCF_028749965.1. NCBI lineage: Eukaryota > Metazoa > Chordata > Mammalia > Carnivora > Felidae > Puma > Puma concolor. The sequence continues at coordinate 15,028,713 of NC_141677.1, forward strand.
GTGTCACTTCCCCAGCCAGCCCCAAGCTTGAGCAATGGGCTCATGGAGAAAAACGCAATGGTAGCAGACACTGAGGGCCTGCCTGGCCTCAGAAACAGGAATTTACCAGTAACGAATGGTCAATAGCTATCACTATTTCTGAAGGTCTGCTTTGCCAGCAATAACCTTAATCTGACTTCCTGACATAGCTTCAGGGACCAGGCAGTTTTCTGGTGGAAAGGAAGATAAGTAGTCTGGAAACCTTCTATCATTAAGGGGGCAAAGACGAATGTTGAATCTGCTATCTTGCCTTCAAAAACAGAGGAAAACAAGGGAATGAGGGAATTTTTAGAGCTGATGAAAATGTTCTATATTTGGATCATGTTGGTGATCACATGACATGATATACAGTTGATGCCTTAACAACATGGGTTTGAACTGCATGGGTCCACTTATACATGGATTTTTCCCAACAAATAACATATAATACTATAAGTGCATTTTATCTTCCTTATGATTTTCTTTTCCTTTTTTCTAAAATTTTTAAAATGTTTATTTATTTTTGAGAGAGAGAGAGAGTGAGCGAGCACAAGTGGGGCGGGGGCAGAGAGAGAGGGAGACACAGAATCAGAAGCAGACTCTGGCTCTGAGCTATCAGCATAGAGCCCAACGTGGGGCTTGAACCCACGAACCATGAGATCATGACCTGAGCTGAAGTTGGCCACCTAACACACTGAGCCACTCAGGTGTCCCTTTTTTTTCCTTTCTTTTTTTTTAAGGGAGTTTTCATATGTAATTCAGGTAATTTACTTAGAGAGAGCATGCAAGCAGGGGAGAGGGGTAGAGAGAGAGGAAGAGAATCTTAAATGCCCAGTTTGGAGCCTGAAATGGTGCTTGATTTCACAACTATGATATCATGACCTGAGATGAAATCAAGAGTCCAATGCTTAAATGACTGAGCCACCCAGATGCGCCCCACCCCCCCATGATGATTTTCTTAATAACATTGTCTTTCCCCTGGCTTACTTCGTTGTAAGAATCTAGTATAGAATACATAGAACATACAAAATATGTGTGAGTGACTCTTCGTTATTAGTAAGGCTCTGGTCAAGGGTGGGCTATTAGTACTTCGGGTTTTGAGGAACCAAAAGTTACACACGGATTTTTTGACTGTGCAGGGGTTCAGCGCCCCTAATCCCTGTGTTGTTCAACGGCCAGTGCAAATTGAGAAACAATGCCACAGTATGTTGTGTTACCTTTTACAAGATATGCTCTATGCTCTAGTCAGCCAGAAATACATGCTGCCATCTTACTAACTGCTAGAAAATACAGATCTCAAGAACAAAAGACAGAGATGGAAATGGAGTCTATCACCATTTTGCCTGATGACTCACTCTCAAAGTTTTTGTTCTAAATTCCCATGTGACTGACTTATCCCGATCTGGAGATATTAGTACTAAAGAAGGAATACTCATGCCATGGGTCACAATAAAGGCTTTGCTGAGCCGAAAGCTTAGACTTATATCTCATCATTAACAGTGACTAATATGACTAAGGAAATTAAAGAAAAATAATAGTACCTGGGGAGGTTGGATGATGGCTTTTAGCCACCAGTCATTATAGTCGGTGTTGGTGATGCTGCTACGTCAGGGAAAGATAGTTGAAAAAACTGGAAGACATCCTTGTATTTCCATGTCAGGTAATGGAAAACCACTTTACACTCACAGGCTGGATCATCAAAGCCCCAGGTCTCTCAGAAATCAAGGTGTGTGTTAATTCAATGAGCAAAGAAAGCTGACGGGTGAGGTGTTGACTAAAGTCAAGATAGACTACGGCTAGAACTGTTTACAGAAAGCCCTGCCATGGACATTAGCGGAAAAACCCAGGCTTGTCCTCTGGAACAGATAAGGGGAGACAGTCCTGGTGTTGTGTCTCTATATCACATAATACATCATTTAATGCCAAACTAAAAATCACTTCTGGTTGCTGATATATAACCATGAATATAAAGGAAGTTTATCATGCGATGCGGCCAACTCTCCTAGATTCAAAGTCTAGATTGCCAAATTTCAAGTATTCCTCCATGAGAAAATTAATGAGGTAAAGGAGAGCCTCGATTTTTTATTTGATTGCTTATTTCACATGTATCCTAGCTCTGCGTTGGTAGTAAGCCCAGGGAAAAGCAACTGTGAACCCTGTCTTGGTTACCGTTCTTGTCAACCTTGACTCTGGGTGAGGGGTAATGGCAACCTGGGCTGAACGAGAGAGGAGGGAAATCATCAACGCCTTCTATGCTATGACCTCTTGGCCAACTCAAGAAATGAATACTTGTGGCTCCCACCGCTGTTCCTTTGCTTGCTAGTGAAGTCTCTGAGGAATGAATGATTGGTACCTCCTTTTCGTGGAATAGATGATGATTTTTTTCTTTCCCATTTTCATCTTTCTTCCCGTTCGTTACCATTATGTGGTAGTGGTTAAATGTACCCACGGTTTCTGGGGTTATAGTGATCTGACACAGAATCGCAATGGAACTAGCAGAGGAGTTTATACCAAACTGATATGCTGGCCCTGGGAACACAGGATCTCAATGACATTATTGAATCTTGAGGCAATAGCTGAATGTGACTCTGAGTTGTCTCTGGTTGGGGAACTAATATGAAAACTTGTGATTGTATGTGTGATAGTTAGATTATGTTAGGCAGAGACGTCTTTCAATATGTGTGAGTAAACACGTATGGGGGTGGGCAGCCAACACATATAATTCAAGAGAAAAATCCTGGGATGACTCCCTGGCTTATAGCAATTCTCCTTGTTGGAATTTGCCCCTGACACCCATGGGCAGACCTGTAGCAGCATTGTCTTCTTAGGTTAACTTTGGGTCTCTGGCCCTAACTGAACAGAGTCAATCAGGTTCTATCTCCTAGAAATTTGGAGACCTATGGGAGGTGCACACAGATTGTGGTCTCCGGAGCTGAGTCATGCTCCAAGCAGTGCTAAAGAAGAAAAAGTCCACGAACTGACTGAGCTACTTGGAACATCTCTTACTGTTGCTTTTCTCATCAAGGCTCAGTTTTTCACTTGTTCCCTTGATTCGGGGATGCACACCCCTACCCTCGCCGAGAATAGTTATTTTTGCCTCCGGAACTACTTAGAGTCAGTTTTCGTTATTTGTAGTCAAATGAACTACCTGGAGAACAGAATTATAAATCTATACAGGTGACAATGATGTTATTTTACAAAGGATTTTAAAGTCCTGGAAGTTCTCCTGAGGAGTTTATATAGAGGTGACAGTAACTAAACTTCACTTCCGTCTCAAGCTCTGTGCTGGGGCCTTTCCCTGCGGTAACTTGGATCCGCGCAATGGCCCTCTGAGGAGAGTATTGCCCGTTGTAAAAAAAGTTGAAGTATACCCGACACACAGTGTTCCTTAGTCTCAAGTGTGCAACACGGTGATCTGACAACTCTATACATTATGTTGTGCTCACCACAGGTACGGCTACTATCTGTCACCTTACAGTGCTGTTACAATACCATTGACTGTATTCCCTACGCTGTGCTTTTTATTCCCAGGGCTCATTCATCCTGTAACTGGGAGTCTATACCTCCGACTCCCATTTTGCCCTCTCCTCCGCCCCCTCCCTTCCGGCAACCACCACTCTGTTCTTTGTATTTACAGGTCTGTTGCTGCTTTTTGTTTGCTGTTTGTTTATTCATTCGCCAGGAGAGTATTGCTCTTACCCTATCTTACAGGTCATTGTGGCTCAGAGAAGTCAACTGATTTACCTGATACCACATCTCTCTATAAAAGGTAGAAAGGGGATTAAAAATCAGGAACTCACTTATATAGTGAGCCAGTGAGCCAAGATCCAATCCAGGACTGACTCTAAAACACATATGTTTAGCTATTAGTGTATTAATTCAATAAAGATCTACCGAGTTCCTAATACAAAAGGAGGCAGAATGATGTAGACATTAAGAGTGTAGGTTCTAGGGCCAAAGTTTCTGTATTGGAATCCCAGCTTTGCCAATTTCAAGATGTGTAACCTTGTAGAAGTTACTCACCTTTCTGTGCCTCGGTTTTCTCATCGTAAGGTAGGAAAGTAACATAACTACTTAATTGAATTGTTACGAGAAATAACTCAGTTAATATATTTGAAGTTCTTTAGGCTGTGTTTGGCACATCAACAAGAGCTATTTCTATGCTATGAGCAATGGGTAAGTCAGGAAATGTCTCTGCTTTCTGTGGTGCTGTGGGTGAAGATAGGGGGGTGGTTTCCTATTTAGACAGGCCGGCCAGGGGGAGGTTCCTCTGAAGAGGTAGCATTGCACAAAGTCCTGACTCTCGTGAAGAAATAAACCACGCAAAGATCCTGGAGATGAGTGCTTTGGGAAGAAGGAACAGCAAGTGCAGGTCTTGAGGTGGGGGGCATTTGGCATGTTCAAGGAGTGGCCAGAGTAGCTGCAGGAGAGTGAGCATGCGGGGTTGTAGCAGGACAGGAAGTCAGAGAAGGATCAGGGGCCAGATCCTGAAAGGCCTTGAGGACCTGGGCAAAGGGTCTGGATCTTTTCAAAGCATAAGGTGGGGCGGGGTGGGGGGGGCGGTGATCAGAGGAATGAGAACAGAAGAGTGACATCATCTGCTTAAAGTTTTGAAGAGATCAGTCCGGCTGAAGTGAGACGTGCAGGGTCTGATACATAGTGGGTAAGGGTAGATTCACAAAATCAGCTGGGGCTAACAGTAATTCAGGCAAAAAATTATAGCATCTTAGATGAAGGTGCTATAAATAGAGGTGATGAGAAGTGGTCAAATTCAGGATATGTTTGAAGATACATCGTGAAGGATTTGCTAATGGATTTGCTTTGTAGTATGAGGGAGAGAGAAACCAATGACTTCCGGTATTTGGCCTCACCAACAGGTGGGTGTGATTCCTTTAAGCAAGACACGAAGTATTTCAGTCATGATCCAGTTAGGAGGAAGAAATCAGACTGGTTATTTTAACAGAGATGATGCGAACATTTTGGTATTGTGAAAACCCTAGGTATTAAAGAACTCAAAAGGCAAAACAAGCACTAAAGTACCGCTGAGGTCATGCTCATGGGGAGACAGCTCCACTTGCCCAAGTTTGGGAGGACAAAGGGAAGAGTTGGGAATGATGATACTTAGCACCCTGGAAAGGGGGTCCCATAGAGCTGACACAAAGTGAGAACAGGGAACTGCATTTTGCTATCATCTCTCAGCTTATAGGAAGAACCCTGAAGAGTGAGGACCCAGACGTTTGAGAAGGGGGTGCCAGATGGATGGCACCCTTGGTTCCTCAACAGAGGTATGATGAGATCTGGAAAACCTCCAGGCTGGAGTCATTGCTAGCGTAGGAATGAACCGCAGCCAGGTGAAAGAGCATTGTCAGGGTCACACTGACAGAAACAGGAAGCCAGAACACGAAGAGAAAGCAAACAGGGAGAGTCCCCTTTTCCTTCTGCAGGGTTGAACTCTTCCATTAGCAACCCTTACTGACAGGGCCTAGCAGAGAGTGGCTAGCAGAGCAGGAAGGGGGTGGGTTGAGTCCCAGCCGAAGCATCCCAAAAAGGAGCTAGAAGGGTGGGGTCCAAGCTGAGAGATATCTTCACAACAGACAGAGAAGGCTTGATTTTGGGGGGCACATTCAGGTAGGAAGAATTAAGAATTCTCTTTGACGGATCTATTATGATAACAAATGTAGCTGCTGAGGAGACAACACCTTGTACAACCAGGACATCAAAGAAAGGTTGAAGCCAGACATAGAAATTTTAGAGTCAACAGCTACCATGCTTGAGTTGTATTCATAAACAAAGGAGACCAAAGTAAGGCCTTAGAAACTGATCCTCAACCTCTAATGCTTTCTTTACTGAGCTCTACAAAAGCACGCTATAATTGTATTTCCATAGGTTAATTCAGATCATTTTTTTTTTTTTTGCTTAAATTTTTGATAATGCAGGATTTAGAATATATGGAACAATCTAGATACAAGTTTTCAATCTGGCAAGATAAGTTGAGGGCTTTGTGGAATGGCAGAACAATCTCTAAATGTCCTCTATTCCATGATGCTTCTTTTGGTAAGAGTTATATATAAATGATCCCATAAATCGAACTGTCTTGATTTAGAGAATGAAAGTTTCTGTCCGTGGCATTTTTGTAAAATATAGCATTACACAAAAAATGGAAAACACTCATAAATTTCTTTAACTGAACCAAAATCATATGATGTGTATTAATTAGATGTTTTCTACTTACATCATTATCATTTGAAAAGACCTTAAAACACTTTCCAGAAGTTCCAAGTAATTAATCACTACAAGAACCCTAGGCGTTGATAGAAGCAGATACTGTAATTCCCCCTATAATTATGGAAAAGGCAAGATAATACCCATCTTCCAGAGTCCCAGGGATTACTCATTTTAGGATTTAAACACACTGCGTATGCTTGTAGGTCTGATGTTGGCATGGTCCGCCATGAGTTTATGGCACGGAAGATCAAAGAGTCTGCTATGAAAGAACTCATCCAGGAAAAGAGGGTTGGCACACACCTATGCCCAGTACTAGAGCCCTCCCTGATCATGGTAGGAGATGGGAAGGTGAGGAGTCTGTCTGCCCCTAAGCTGTTGCTCTGACCCACCTCCAGTGGATTCATCTCTGAGTTCTAGGTAGAGATATGTGGCCAAAAAATTTTAAGATTTTCTCAACAGAACTTTGTAAGACAATTATTTTTCAACCAAGCATTTTCTGCTTTTTTTTCTGCCCAGCATTCCTCACTCCCTTCTTCTGACAGCAGTGTTTTCCCTTCTTTGTGGAATTGCCTCACCTTATCTTTTATAAAGATTTAATGATGCTTTCAGTCCCACTATCTTATCCCCTCAGTGCGGTGATTGATTGGAGGATGAGTCCTGACTCAATGTGGGACAGATTTTGTCTTTGGTGAGATTTGTGTGTGGCTGTTGAAAAAGAGAAATGGTTTTTCTCCTGTGAGGTGGTGGAGTTGGAATGGTATAAACCTGGGTCAATCAGAGGCAATTTCTCATCAACTCATTGCCTCAAAGGCAATGTCTTTATAGTAAAAGGGAATGAGAGAAAGAGAGAGGGGGAGAGAGGGGGGAGAGAGAGAGAGAGAGAGAGAGAGAGAGAGAGAGATGCAGGGCTTTGAAATGGTCAGAGATAAATAAGAACCAAGAGGGGGTGGTGGAGAGAATAAAAGGGGGGGTGAAAGAGGGAGAGAGGGCATGGGGAGAGATTGATTCTAATACTATAGAGTCTCTGAAGACTCTACAACCCTCTTATAGATTTCCTGGCCACATGTGACCTACTATATTCCCATTGTCTAAAGTTCAGATAGTTGTTTAACAGAGATTAGCATAAAAGTGGAGAAAAAGGATTTTGCTGTGATACCAGAAGTATTTGGCCCAATCGGGCCTCTATAGAATGTTACCAAGCTCTAGTACCTCAAGTGCCCTGGCATGTTACCAGCACTCTCAGAGGGACACATCCAGAAGCACTCTAAAGGCAGAGACCAGTGCCTTCAGAATTGGCAACTGTAGAGCAAACAGCTTTAGCAGCATCAAGACGCAACAGAAGTGGTTAGAAAGAGCAAAGGAATCCTTGGTAGAAGTGAAGGAGAGATACAGTGCCTTTGGCATGCACGGCAGTGCCCTTGACATTGACCAGACATGGCCATCATCACAAAGTTTATCATCACTGATGCGCCGAGCCGGTGGTAGGTATATTGCCAGAAGGAGGGTGAACAGAGTTCAGAAGAAGAGAGAAAAAATTAGCAGACCCCATGCGAAAGCCTAAGTGAGAACACTCTGAGGCCTCATGGAAACAGATGGAAAAGGGGAAGGTCTTTGAAGTGCAAGCAATATTGGTGGTGGTTATAACTGTAAGTGCAAACCTGCTTTCCCACAGACAGCAGACATCTGAGAAAAAAATGGGTTACACAAAGCTTCGCTTCCTCAGCTGGCAAAAACACACAAAAAATAATGATGGGCACGTTAAACGTGAGAACAGCGTGCTCATCTTGGGTCATGTAGGGAGACAAGACTCACTGAGCTGCTGGAATTGACACGGGAACAATAAAGCCACAAACAGGCACTAGGACTGTATCCTTGGGAAGATTTGCAAAGGCTGAGATGGCGCCAAGGTCAGGAACAGAGCCAACACCTAGAGAGGCAGGGAAAACAGCCTGTGAGGAATGATCCAAGGACAGAGCTCGCCGGGGCTGGCAGAAAAAGCCAAGTCTCCACTGTCCAGACAAATTTACTGCAGCAGGGTTGCTTGCCTTAGATTCCTTGTCTGGGAGGCCGAATTCATGTGGTACAAGGGCAAGAGTCTCAGCCCAGAGTCTGGGAAACACATTTTCCTTCAAGCCATGCATAGAGGAAAAACGTGTCCAACCAGAGAATTAGAAGACCACTTTGGAATCTCATCTTTCTCATTCTCTACTGAAGCTATCAAGTCAGAGTGTTTGTTATTTTTAATTATGAAGATAAAATAAGATAGGGTCAGGCACCTTGAAAAGCTGAAAGCTTTTAAAAACTAAACGATAGTTTAAAAATGTGTAAGTCACTGTAATCAGCGTGGTACACAGCACCCTGGAGCCTGTACAGCTCTACCCGTGTGTCAACACTATGTCTCTTACTTTTGTCCATCCCTTTCCCTTCTCCTCTTGGCCTCTGCACTTTCATTGCTTTCTCGCATTGCAACACCAACAACACACGTATAGTTGGCACATTCACACACACGCACACACATATGTGTACATGTGTGCACACACATGTAGTGGTTGACGTTCATCCAATCTACAGAGGTCTGGGAGTGGCTGCTTGTTTGTGGCTGATTTCTGTTCTGATCGACAGTTTCTTTGAAGTATCACTGGTCGAAGACTTAACAATACCACCCAATTTATATGCATTGTGATTTCTTTATATGTACACACACAGACACACAGACACATACACACAAAGAGTTTGTTATAAACTCGGAAAAGGGATGGACTATTACCAAATTTAACACTATCCCCAACATATCTCCCACTGTCACCCTGAGACCTTCTGGTTTGGAGTTGAGGAGTAGTTTTCTGCTTAATTTGTTCTACAACATCCTAAACAGAACAAGTATTTAAATAAATCACGGAACCGCATATAGAAATGGTGTCATTGGCATTATTTTAGTTGCTAGTTGTTGACAGACACTTAGGCCATTGACAGGAGACCATTAAGAGAATCTTAATGTGGTTGGTGGGCAATATCCTCTCTTCTGGCTGCCCTTATCTCAAGTGGAAGTTGAAGATCCTTCCAAAATTGTATTATTTACTACTTACAGGAAATTGCTCTCTTTGCGTTTCTATGAATTTTTGTGAGATATATGGATGAGAATATTGTATCTTTGCCCACATATAATGCTGATAAAGGATTTAATTTAAGGAATTTAGCTAATGAACTCATTAACTGATGTGAGAAAACTCTTAATGAGTCAAATATTTTGGATCAGGGAGTTCAACAACATTTTATGATGGTTTTAATTACAGCAGACACTGTGAGACATGTTTCAATTTACAACTACCACCATAGATAATACAATAAAATACATCCTGGTGGTTAGAGCGAGTATGCCCTTGTTGTCATGAAGAAGATAGTGGGGCCAAACAGCCAATTAGTTGTAGCAGTGCTCTTTAAATAACTACTGGTTGTTATTTTCCTTCTGAAAACTCATTGTTCTGAAATGTAAATGAGTAATGGATGACTCAGTGAAGGAGAGAGAGTCCTACCATTACAAGAATTCTGGGTATACATGAGTTGAGCTCCAGCTGCTAAAACCTACTGACAGGGAAAGCATTAACATTTCAACAAAAATGTAGAGAATTTCATTTTACCCTGAGGAGAAACTGAATGAATTCTGAATGCATGTTTACTTTGAAAAAATGATAATAATAGAAGAAATGTATAATACATGATTACATTCTATCTGCCTAAAAGAAGAAAAGGATCTAATCATACAAATTATGTAAACTGACTCAATAAAAAATAGAAAATCTCTACAAAACTATACCAAGTACAGAGAGCTGATCAGTAATAAAACCTCCCAACAAAGAAAAAAACTAGAACCAGATGGCTTCGCTGGTGAATTCCACCAAACATTTGAAAAAGAATTAATGGCATAGCAATTCCTCTAAACTTTCAAAAAAATAGAAGAGGAGGGATCATTTCCTAACTCATTCAATGAGGCCAGAATTGCTATAATACCAATACTAGATAAAGACATTTTAAGAAGAGAACATTACAGATGAATACAGGTGCAAAAATCCTCAACAAAATACTAGCAAACTGAATTCAATAGCATATTAAAAGGATTATGCACTATGACCAAGTTGGATTTCTCCCATTAATGCAATAATGGTTCAAAACAGAAAAGTCAGTGTAATATACCACATTGATAACAAAGTAAGAAACCACATAATCATCTCAATTAGCACAGTAAAGACATTTGAAAAAATCTAACACGCTCATGATAAAAACTCTCAGAAAACTAGGAACACAAGGGGAGTTCCATAACATGATAAAGAGCACATATGGTGAAACATCGTAAGTAAACATCATACTGAATGATGAAAAACTGAAAGCTTTCCCCATAAAATTGAGAATGAGACAAGGATGCCTACACTGATCATTGCTATTTAACATTGCACTGGAAGTTCTAGCTAGAGCAATTAGACAAGAAAAAGAAATACCAAGCACCCAATTGGAAAGGGAGATAGAAAACTATCTCTATTCACAGATGATATGATCCTCCATACAGAAAATCCCAAATAATCCACAAGAAAGCTACTAGAGCTAATAAATGAATTCAGTACAGTTGCAAAGTACAATATTAACATAGGAAAATCACTTCAGTGTCTATATACCTATAATGAACAATCTACAAAGAAAATTAAGAAAATAATTCCAGTGGTAACATCTAAAGGAATAATATATCCAGGAATACATTTTAGAAAGAGGAGAAAGGCTTGTATATTGAAAACTCCAAAACATTGTTAAATGTAATTAAATAGAATGGAAAGACATCCCATGTTCATGAGTAAGAGGACTTACTATTGTTAAAATGTCAATACTACCCAAAACGATGTACAGTTTCAATTCAGTCCCTATCAAAATTCCAACAGCCTTTTTAGAAGAAATAGAAAAGTCAATCCTCAAATTAGTGTGAAATTTCAATAGGCCCTGAATAGGCAAAAATATCTTGAAGAAGAATAAAGATGGAGGACTTAGACTTTTTGATTTCAAAAGTTAAAACAAAGCTAGAGTAATCAAAGCTATGTGGCACTGGTGTAAGAATTGACATAGACCAGTGGAATAGAATGGAGAGTCCAGAAATAAACCCATACATCAGTGGCCAATCAATTTTGGCAGCATGCCAAGTCCATTCAATGAGGAAAGAACAGTCTTTTCAACAAATGGTATTGGAACAACTTGATTTCCACATATAAAAGCATAAAGCCGTACCCTTACATCACACTATATATATACAAAAAATTAACTCCAAATGGATCAATGATCTAAATATAAAGGCTAAACTCACAAACCTCTTAGAAGAAAATATAAAGTCAATTCTTTGTACTTAAAAAAATTTTTTTAACGTTTATTTATTTTTGAGAGACAGAAAGAGACAGAGAAAGAATGGGGGAGGGGCAGAGAGAGAAGGAGACACAGAATCTAAAGCAGGCACCAGGTTCTGAGCAAGCTGTCAGCACAGAGCCCAACACAGGGCTTGAACCCACGAATAGTGAAATCATGACCTGAGCCGAAGTTGGATGCTTAACTGACTGAGCCACCCAAATGCCCACCCCTCTTTTTTAGAGAGAGAGAGAGAGAGAGAGAGAACGCACATGAGCTGGGGAGAGGACAGAGGGAGAGAGATGGAATCTTAAGCAGGTTCCACACTCAGTGGGAAGCCCAATGTAGGGCTCCATCCCATGACTCTGGGATCATGACCTGAGCCAAAATCAAGACTTGGATGCTCAACTGACTGAGCCACCCAGCACCCCAATTCTTTGTGCTTTTGGATTGGATTCTTAGATATGACAGCAAAACTATGGTCAACCAAAGAAATAATAAAGTGGACTTCATCAGAATTAAAAACTTGTGCATTTAAAGACTTTATCAAGCAAATGAAAAGATTCTATAGAATGGGAGAAAAATTTGCAAATCATATATCTGATGAAAGGTTAATATCCAGAATATAAAGAATTACAACTCAACAACACAAAGATAAACAACCCAGTTTTAAAAAGGGCAAAGGGCTTGAATAGACATTTTTCCAGAGAATATATACAAACGGCCAATAAGTACATGAAAAGATTCTGACCATCTTTAGTCATTAAGGAAATGCAAATAAAAATCATGAGATGCCATTTCATACCTATCATTAACTATGATAATCAGTCTTTAAAAGTAGAAAATAACAAGTGTGAGTGAGAATTTGGAGAAATTGTAATTGTTGTATATCACTAGTAGAAATAAAAAAAGTTGTGGCCATTATGGAAAACAGTATGGTGGTTCCATTAAACAGTATTACCACATGACCTGGCAATCTCACTTGAAGGTATGGACCCCAAAGCATTGAAAATGGGGGTTCAAATAGATACTTGTACACCAATGTGTACAATATTCATAAGAGGACAAATGTGGAATCAAATCAAGTGTCCATCAACAGATGAATACATGAAAAAAATGTGATATATACATACAAAGGATATCATTCCATAAAGAAGAATGAAGTTTTGATACATGCCAGAACTTGTCTGACCTTGCAAACATTATGCTACGTTAGATAAGCCACACAAAACACAAATATTGCATGATTCTACTTATATGAAGTATCTAGAACAGGCAAATTCACGAAGACAGAAAGTAGATCAATGATTACCATGGGGTGGGGAGGGGGAATGAGGAGTTTTAGTTTAATAGTTAAAGAGTTTCTGTTTGGGGCGATGAAAGAATCTTGGAAATTGTAGTGTTAGTTGCACGACATTTTAAATGCAATTAATGCCACTGAATTGTACACTTAAAAATGTTCAAAATGTAATATTTTATATTGTACATATTTTACCACAATAAAAAATGTCTAAGGATTGTGTACAAAATGGATCCTATCCCTAATGTAAAAACAGAAAGTCTGAAACTTTTAGAGGAAAACAGGAGAAAAATCTCAACCACAAACATGTCTGAAATAGTTCACAAAGCGTTAAAAAGAAAACAATGCTAAAATGGATGTCATTAAAATTTAAAACATCTGTTCTTCTAAAAACACCATTAAGAAAAAAGCAAGCCAGGGCGGGAGCCAAGATGGCAGAACAGCATGGAAGTTTCTTGTGTGTCTCGCATCCATGAAATACAGCCAGACCAACACTAAACCATCCTACACACCTAGAAAACTGATTGGAGGATTAACACAACAATCTGCACAACCTGAACCGCAGAATTCAGCAGGTACGCGGCACAGAGAGGTGAACTTGGGGAGAGAAGCCGGTGGCAGGCAGGGAGCCACTTTCACTGGCAGAGAGAGGCTAGAGACTGGGGGGGGGGGGGGGGGTGGACAGAATACAGGAAAAGCACCCCTCCCCAAAAGCAGCTGGAAAGAAAGTGGAAAACTGGAAAACAGCCGCAGGGATTAAACTAAAAAGGGAGAAAGGAGAAAGGAGAGGGTTTAAATTCCATTAAGACTGTAAACAAGGGGAGTGCAAAGGCTTCAACTCCGGAGCTCGATACCTGGTGGTGCTCTGGTGGGAGGGGCGAATCCCCAGAAACAGAGTGGGGGCCGAGAGGTTTCTTGGGCCACACGGGGAAAAGTGGTTCCACTGCTGGAAGGACATTTGGTAGAGACTGTTGAAGCCACCTGGTCCCAGCAGACCCCAGAAAACTGCCACATTTGCTGGTGCTGGAACAAGGTCCTTAAGGCTGAAGTCTGGTGCCAGATGTGTGTTGTGATTTTCCATAATCCCTGAAAAGCACCTGTACACTATCTCGAGAACTTTTTCTGGGGCGGGTGGCACCTGGCCGCAGTCTTGGGGCACCGGCAGCACCAGGGTCCAGCAGCGTTTCTGGGTGCAGCCGACACTTGGCCATTGCTCATTTGGCTATTGCTCGGTGAGACCCTCCTGAACAGGGGCAGAACAGGTCAAAGCCACAGTCCTTCAGAAGTAAGGGGCCAGGGAAAACAGCCGCATCTGAGACAAAACTCGGGAGAGAGGTACCGCCTGGGGCTTGGTCACAGAGAGTGAAAAAGCGGAGAGTGGACAAAAGCTGAAGACAGAAGACAAGTGTGTGATTGACGATCAGAGAGAACAGTTCCCATACTAGAGACTGCGCAGCTGGGTGACACCATTTTCACCGCTCCCGCGCATGTGCATACACACCTATGAGCGCCACAACAATCCACCCCAGTAGCCTAGCAGCGCCATCTAGTGGAGAGAGGAGCTGTTACACTGAGCCCCGCCTAATGGGGCCAACCTCGCTCTTTAGGAACACAAGTCTCACCGCCGGCTTAGTTTATGCACTATAAAGCGCTGCATAGTCTCACTTCTAGGGGAAAATGAAGTAATTTCAGTCCTATTTCAATCTGTTAGCATATCCATCAATTCAATTTTCTTTCTTTTTTTTCTTTTCCCTTTACACTACTTTACTTTTTCTTGAACACAGAAAGAGAAAAAATTCATTTTTGTTTTCAATTTTTATTAAAAACATTTTTATTTAATTTTTTCACTACATTTTTTACTTTTGTGTAAATTTTTTCCAGTTCTATTCTACTTCCATCATTTTATTTTAGTCTACTTCAGTGTATTCACCTTTCAAACTTTCAAACGATTTCCTTTGTCTTTTTTTTCTGTACCTTTTTTCTCTTTTTCATTTCTTTTCATTTTCTTGAATGCAGAAAGAGAAAAATTTCATTTTTACTTTCAATTTCTATTAAAAAATTTTTTCTTTAATTTTTTACTATATTTTTTGCTTTTTTGTAAATTTTTTCAAATTTTATTTTACTTCCATCATTTTATTTTAGTCTACTACAGTGTATTCACTTTTCGAATTTTCAACCAATTTCTTTTTTCGTTCTCTTTTTTCAATACTTCATTTATTTTCTTTTTATTAAATACAGAAGAGAAAAAAATCATTTTTATTTTTAATTTTTATTAAAAATATTTTTCTTTAATTTTTTCTACTATATTCTTTACTATTGTGTAGATTTTTTCAGATTCTATTTTACTCCCATCTTCTAATTTTAGTCTACTTCAGTGTACTCAATTTTTCAAATTCTCAAACTATTTCCTCCCCCCCTTTTTTTCTTCTAATCTATCAAACCACTTTCAACACACAGACCAAAACACACCTAGGATCTAGCATCATTTATTCGATTTTGTGTGTGTGTGTTGATTTTTAAATTTTAATTTTTGTATTTTTAAATTTTAATATTTTTTAATGTTAATTGTTTTCACCTCATTAATTCCTTTTCTCACTTCAAAATGACAAAATGAAGGAATTCACCCCAAAAGAAAGAGCAGGAAGAAACAGCCGGGAATTAACCAACACAGATACAAGCAAGATGTCTGACCCAGAATTGAGAATCATGATAATAAGAATACTAGCTGGAGTCAAAAATAGATTAGAATGCCTTTTTGCGGAGATAAAAGAAGTAAAAGCTAGTCAGGATGAAATAAAAATTGCTATAACTGAGCTGCAATCTCAAATGCATTCCGCTGCGGCAAGGATGGGTGAGGCAGAACAGAGAATCAGCGATATAGATCACAAACTTATGGAGAATAATGAAGCAGGAAAAAAAAATAGGGAGATTAAGGCAAAAGAGCACAATTTAAGAATTAGAGAAATCTTGGGGCGCCTGGGTGGCGCAGTCGGTTGAGCGTCCGACTTCAGCCAGGTCACGATCTCGCGGTCCGTGAGTTCGAGCCCCGCGTCGGGCTCTGGGCTGATGGCTCAGAGCCTGGAGCCTGTTTCCGATTCTGTGTCTCCCTCTCTCTCTGCCCCTCCCCCGTTCATGCTCTGTCTCTCTCTGTCCCAAAAATAAATAAACATTGAAAAAAAAATTTTTAAAAAAAAGAATTAGAGAAATCAGTGACTCATTAAAAAGGAACAACATCAGAATCATAGGGGTCCCAGAAGAGAAACAGAGAGAAATAGGGGTAGAAGGGTTATGGGAGCAAATCATAGCAGAAAACTTTCCTAACCTGGGGAAAGACACAGACATCAAGATCCAGGAAGCACAGGGGACTCCCATTAGATTCATCCGACCATCAACAAGGCATATCATAGTCAAATTTACAAAATACTCAGGCCAGGAGAGAATCATGAAAGCACAAGGGAAAACAAAGACCTTAACCTACAAGGGAAGACAGATCAGGTTTGCAGCAGACCTGTCCACAGAAACCTGGCAGGCCAGAAAGGAGTGGCAGGATATATTCAGTGTGCGGAATCAGAAAAATATGCAGCCAAGAATTCTTTATCCAGTAAGGTTGTCATTCAAAATAGAAGGAGAGCTAAAAAGTTTCCCAGACAAACAAAAATTAAAGGAGTTTGTGACCACTAAACCAGCCCTGAAAGAAATTTAAAGGGGGACTCTCTGAGGGGAGAAAAGATGAAAAAAAACCAAAAACTAATAATAAAGACCAAAAGCAACAAAGACTAGAAAGGACCAAGGAACACCAACAGAAACTCCACCTCTACAAACATCATAATGGCAATAAATTCATAGCTTTCAGTACTCACTCTAAACGGTAATGGACTCAATGCTCCAATCAAAAGACACAGGGTAACAGAATGGATAAGAAAACAAGATCCATCTATATGCTGTTTACAAGAGACCCACTTTAGACCTAAAGACACCTTCAGATTGAAACTAAGGGGATGGAGAACCATTGAGCATGCTAATGGTCAACAAAAGAAAGCCGATGTAGCCATTCTTATATCAGACAATCTAGACTTTAAAATAAACACTGTATCAAGAGATGCAGAAGGGCATTATATCATAATCAAGGGGTCTATAGACCAAGAAGACCTAACAATTGTAAACATTTATGTGCCAAATGTGAGAGCACTCAAATATATAAATCAATTAATCACAAACATAAAGAAACTCATCGATAGTAATACCATACTAGTAGGAGACCTCAACACCCCACTCAGTTATGGACAGATCTAATCAAGAAATCAACAGGGAGACAATGGCTTTGAATGACACACTGGACCAGATGGACTTAACAGATATATTCAGAACATTTCATCCTAAAGCAGCAGAATATACATTCTTCTCCAGTGCACATGGAACATTCTCCAGAATGGACCGTATACTGGGACACAAATCAGCCCTCCGCAAGTACAAAAAGATCAAGATCATACCGTGCATATTTTCAGACCACAATGCTATGAACCTCGAAATCAACCACAAGAAAAAATTTGGAAAGGTAACAAATACTTGGAGACTGAAGAACATCCTACCAAAGGATGAATGGGCTAACCAAGAAGTGAAAGAGGAAATTAAAAAGTATATGGAAGTCAATGACAATGATAACACCACAATCCAAAACCTCTGGGACGCAGCAAAGGCGGTCATAAGAGGAAAGTATATAGCAATCCAGGCCTTCCTAAACAAGGAAGAAAGATCTCAGATACACAACCTAACCTTACGCCTTAAGGAGCTGGAAAAAGAACAGCACATAAAACCCAAAACCAGAAGAAGACAGGAAATAATAACAATTAGAGCAGAAATTAATGCTATCAAAAGTAAAACAAAACAAAACAAAAAACCACCACAACAAAAAAAACATATAACAGATCAATGAAACCGGACGCTGGTTCTTTGAAAGAATGAACAAATTGAGAAACCACTAGCCAGTTGGATCAAAACGAAAAAGGAAAGGACCCAAACAAATAAAATCAAGAATGAAGGAGGAGAGATCACAACCAACACAGCAGAAATAAAAACAATAATAAGAGAATATTATGAGCAATTATGTGCCAATAAAATGGGCAATTGGGAAGAAGTGGACAAATTCCTAGAAACATATAACTAGTGAAACTGAAACAGGAAGAAATAGAAAATTTGAACAGACTCACAACCAGTAAGGAAATCGAATTAGTAATCAAAAATCTGCCAAAAAACAAGAGTCCAGGGCCGGATGGCTTTCCAGGGGAATTCTACCAAACATTTAAGGAAGAGTTAACACCTATTCTCTTGAAACTGTTCCAAAAAGTAGAAATGGAAGGACAACCTCCAAACTCTTTCTATGAAGCCAGCATTACCCTGATTCCAAAACCAGACAGAGACCCCACTAAAAAAGGAGAACTATAGACCAATTTCCCTGATGAACATGGATGCAAAAATCCTCAACAAGATATTAGCCAACCGGATCCAACAATACATTAAACAAATTATTCACCACGACCAAGTGGGATTTATACCTGGGATGCAGGGCTGGTTCAATATCTGCAAAACAATTAACGTGATTCATCACATCAATAAAAGAAAGGACAAGAACCATATGATCCTCTCAATTGATGCAGAGAAAGCATTTGACAAAATACAGCATCCTTTCTTGATAAAAACCCTCAAGAAGGTAGGGATAGAAGGAGCATACCTCGAGACCATAAAAGCCATATATGAAGGACCCAACACTAATATCATCCTCAATGGGGAAAAACTCAGAGCTTTCCTCCTAAGGTCAGGAACAAGACAGGGATATCCACTCTTGCCACTGTTAGTCAGCATAGTATTGGAAGTCTTAGCCTCTGCAATCCCACAACACAAAGAAATAAAAGTCATCCAAATCGGCCAGGAGGAGGTCAAACTTTCACTCTTCGCAGATGACATGATACTCTATATGGAAAACCCAAAAGATTCCACCAAAAAACTGCTAGAATTGATTCATGAATTCAGCAAAGTGGCAGGATATAAAATCAATGCATGGACAGAAGTCGGTTGCATTCCTATACACCAACAATGAAGCGACAGAAAGAGAAATCAAGGAATTGATCCCATTTACAATTGTACCAAAACCCATAAAATACCTAGGAATAAATCTAACCAAAGAGGTGAAAAATCTATACGCTGAAAACTATAGAAAGCTTATGAAAGAAATTGGTGAAGACACAAAAAAATGGAAAAAGATTGTATGCTCCTGGATAGGAAGAACAAATATTGTTAAAATGTCGATGTACCCAAAGAAATCTACATATTCAACGTAATCCCTATCAAAATAACACCAGCATTCTTCACAGAGCTAGAGCAAATAATCCTAAGATTTGTATGGAATCAGAAAAGACCGTAAATGACAAGGCAACCTTGAAAAAGAAAACCAAGGCAGGAAGCATCACAATCCCAGATTTCAAGCTATACTACAAAGCTGTAATCTTCAAGACGTATGGTACTGGCATAAGAACAGACACTCAGGTTAATGGAATAAAATAGAGAACCCAGAAATGGACCCACAAACGTATGGCCAACTAATCTTTGACAAAGCAGGAAAGAATATCCAATGGAAAAAAGGCAGTCTCTTCAGCAAATGGTGCTAGGAAAACTGGACAGCGACATGCAGAAGAATGAACCTGGACCACTTTCTTAAACCATACACAAAAATAAACTCAAAATGGATGAAAGACCTAAACATAAGAGAGCAAGCCACCAAAATCCTCAAGGAGAAAGCAGGCAAAACCTCTTTGATCTTGGCCGCAGCAAATTCTTACTCAACACGTTTCCAGAGGCAAGGGAAACAAAAGAAAAAATGAACTACTGGGACCTCATCAAAATAAAAAGCTTCTGCACAGCAAAGGAAACAATCAACGAAACTAAAAGGCAACCAACAGAATGGGAGAAGATATTTGAAACGACATATCAGATAAAGGGTTAGTATCCAAAATCTATGAAGAACTTACCAAACTCAACACCAAAAAACAAATAATTCAGTGAAGGAATGAGCAAAAGACATGAATAGACACTTCTCTAAAGAAGACATCCAGATGGCCAACCAACACATGAAACAACATCACTCATCATCAGGGAAATACAAATCAAAACCACAATGAGATACCACCTGACCCCTGTCAGAATGACTAACATTAACAACTCAGGCATCAACAGATGTTGGTGAGGATGTGGAGAAAGAGGATCTCTTTTGCATTGTTGGTGAGAATGCAAGCTGGTGAAGCCACTCTGGAAAACAGTATGGAGGTTTCTCAAAAAACTAAAAATATAACTACCCTATGACTCAGAAATTGCACTACTAGGCATTTATCCAAGGGATACAGGTATGCTGTTTCGAAGGGTCACATGCACCCCCATGTTTATAGTAGCACTATCAACAATAGCCAAAGTATGGCAAGAGCCCAGATGTCCATCAATGGATGAATGGATAAAGAAGGTGTGGTATATATATACAATGGAGTATTACTCGGCAATCAAGACGAATGAAATCTTGCCATTTGTAACTACGTGGTTGGAACTGGAACTACGTGAATTTCACTTAGTGAAATTAGTCAGAGATAGACAAAAATCCTTTGACTTGACTCATATGAGGACTTTAAGAGACAAAACAGATGAACATAAGGGAAGGGAAACAAAAATAATATAAAAACAGGGAGGGGTCAAAACGGAAGAGACTCATAAATCTGGAGAACAAACTGAGAGTTACAGGAGGGGTTGTGGGAGGGGAGATGGGCTAAATGGGTAAGGGGCACTAAGGAATCTACTTCTGAAATCATTGTTGCACTATGTGCTAACTAATTTGGATGTAAATTTAAAAAAAATAAAAAATAAAACAAGTTAAAAAAAAACAAAAAAAAAACAAAAAATACCCAAAAACAAAATAAAAAGAATGATATGTAAAAAAAAAGAAAAGAAAAGAAAAGAACAAAGGAAGCTGCATACTGGGAGAAATTGTTTTTGGAAAAGAATGATATGTAAAAAAAAAAAAAGAAAGAAAGAAAAAAGCAAGCCACATACTGGGACAAATTGTTTTTAATGCATGTACTAACCAAAAATTTGGTTCCAGAAGATATAAAGACATGACACAACTCAATAATAAAGGGACAAACAATCCAGTTAACAATAGGCAAAATATTTAAAGACACTTCCCAGAAAGTTAAGCAATAAATACATGAAAATATGTTCAACAGCATTGGTCATCAGGGAAATACCAATAAAATCACAAGGATGGATATATATACATATATATACATACATATATATATATATATATATATATATATACACACACATATATATACACATATGTATACACACACACACACACACACACACACACACACACACACACACACACATATATATAACATAACTGTTAGAATGATTACAATTTTGTTGGGGTGGGAGTTAAACTCCAGGATCTACTCTTTGAGATCATGAGACAGTAGTAGTCTTTTGTTTTAAATTTATTTATTAATTTTGAGAGAGAGAGACAGAGACAGAGACAGAGAATGAGCAGGGAAGGGGCAGAGAGAAGGAGCGAGAGAACCTTAAGTAGGCTCTGCGCTCTCAGCATGTAGCCCAACAGGGGGAATCAAACCCACGAACTGTGAGATCATGACCTGAACAGAAATCACGAGCCAAATGCTTAACCAACTGAGCCACCCAGGAACCCTGGAATGATTACAATTTAAAGCTTGACAGGATCAATTGTTGGCATGGATGTGGCCTCGGGAAATCTCATAACCACAGCTGGGAATCCCTGCTGTAACATGTACAACCCCTTGGGAAAGCAATTTGGCAATTCCTTCAATGCACACTTACCATAAAGCCCAGAAATACCCTTTTTGGCCAAGTTTCACCCAGGAAAGGTGAAAATGCATCCTCACAAAGAGCTGTGTACAACTGTTCACAGAAATTTCATTCCTCATAGCCCCAAATAGGAAAATAACCCAAATGTCCACCAATAGGTGAATAAATACACAGTTGTGGAAGCTCTCATATATCTACATAATGGAACAATACATGGTAGTGAAAGGAACACATTCTTGGTATCCCAACAATAACTTAATGTGGTGGGGGGGAAAGTCAGGCATAGAAGAGTATACATACTGTATGATTTCATTTAGTGGAAGTTCTAGAAAAGATAGTGAGAAGATCAGCGGTTGCATGGGGTTGGGAGTGGAGGTGGGGAGTTGACTGGAAATTATCACAGGAAAACATCTTTGGGTGATAGAAATATTCTGTATCTGGATTCTGGTAGTGGTTGTGTAGGTGTATACATTTGTCAAAACTCACCACAATGTACACTTCAATTGAGTTATGCATAACATATAAATTAATAAAGATGATTAAAAAACGATGTCCTGAAAGAGATGAAGCCTCCGGAACATTCTAGATTTAAGGAGGCTGAGAGAGTTAATAAACAAATGTAACGCTTGAAACTTATTTTTAGATCCAGGTTAATAAAAAAGCCATAAATAATATCTTCAGACAAAAAGATTTTTAGAAACATGTTAAACATCTTTGACCTGAGACTGAGGGTAAATGGGCAACCCTTACACAATTCCATCAAGTTTTGTGTATTTTGAAAACTTTCATAATAAAACATTTGGAAAATAAATATGGTTTACAATAATGTGAAAAAAATCCCCAGCAAAAGGCCTGAAGCTTCCCCTAGTTGTAAACTTTTGTCATACTTTTGGGTAGTGGCACCAAAGACAATTTTTATTTTTATTTTTATTTTTTTTAATTTTTTTTTTTTCAACGTTTTTTATTTATTTTTGGGACAGAGAGAAACAGAGCATGAACGGGGGAGGGGCAGAGAGAGAGGGAGACACAGCATCGGAAACAGGCTCCAGGCTCCGAGCCATCAGCCCAGAGCCTGACGCGGGGCTCGAACTCACGAACCGTGAGATCGTGACCTGGCTGAAGTCGGAGGCTTAACCGACTGCGCCACCCAGGCGCCCCACCAAAGACAATTTTTAATCTTTTGAAACTTCTCTAGATTTTCCAAATGTTATATATTACTTTCACGAAAGAAACGGTTTTCATTTGAAAACTTTAAAGTTTAAGTAGCCATTTTGTTTCATGATTGCAAACCAAGACCCAAAGCAAATTTAAAGTACATGTATGCTTCTGGGTTCATATCAAACCAGGTCAAAAATATTAGTTGAGTGATTGCATGAAGGAGTCAGCTGTTTCTAAATCTTACACATATGCCTTATGTGAAAATGTTTCATAAGCAAAGTTGTTTTATTATTATACGTTAGTGTTCTCTACAGAAAGAAAAGTAGTATGAAAGAAATCAAGTGATAAGAAAGATATGCTTGTTGGATCAAAAATCATTTTCTCTTTTTGCTGAATTACACTTAAATGATCAAGACATTTTACACCAAAATCTGTAGGAGCTTTGTCTTCCCTCACTGCCCCATTGATACCGCTGAGTTTCGCGAAGTCTCCTTTCTCCTTGGCCCACAAACCAAGACTCGCAGAGAGAGAGATTTTATATTCTATGCCATTTTAAGGTAACTTAATTTTAAAAAAAAATTTTTTTTTTTTATGTTTATTTTGAGAGAGAGAGAGACAGAGTGCGAGCAGGGGAAGTGCAGCGAGAGAGAGAGAGGGAGACACAGAATCTGAAGCAGGCTCTAGGCTCTGAGCTGTCAGCCCAGAGCCCGATGCGGGGCTTGTACCCACGAACTGGGAGATCATGACCTGGGCCGGAGTCAGATGCTTAACCGACTGAGGCCCCCAGGTGCCCCAAGGTAACTTAATTTCATATCCATTACTCGAAAGCTGCAGAAAGTGGGCTACATTGATATTTATCACTCCTTCAGGTACTTCTATTAAGATCTCTTTATGTTGACTTTTATTTTTTCATGGAATCTTCCACTCAAGAAGCATTTATGAAGAATCTACCATGTTCTAGACAGTATTGTAGGCACTGAGAATTCACTGATCAAAAAGATATATGACCCTTCTCACACCATACACAAAAATGAGCTTGAAATGATTCATAGCCTAAATGTAAGAGCTACAACCATAAAACTCTTAGATGAAAATATAGGAAAAAATCTTCATGACCCTGGACTAAGCAAAGCCTTCTTATGTACAACACCAAAAGCACAAGTGACACAATAAAAAAATAGATAAATTTGACTTCATCAAAATTAAAAACTTTTGCACTTCCAAAGAACATCATCAGGAAAATGAAAAGACAGTTCACAGAATGGGAGAAAATATTTGTGAATCAAAAATATGATAAGGGACATATATCTACAATGTATAAAGAGCTCATACAACTCAATAATAAATAGACAAATAGCTCAATGCGCAAAGGATCTGAAAGACAGTTCTCCAAAGGAGATCCATCTACAAATGGCCAATAATGACGCAATCATGGTTAACATCATTAACCATCAGACAAATGCAAGTCAAAACCACAGACCCACTAGGATGGCTATAATCAAAACAGGCAATAATGACTGTTGGTGGGCAGGAAAGTTACAAGCCCCACACACTGATGGTATAGAGATGTATAGCCGCTTTCAAAGAAAGTTTCTCAAATGCTGACACATCGCAGAGTTAACCATCTGACCCGGCAGTTCCACTCTTGGGTGTATAGTAAAGAGAAACGCAAACATATGTCCACACAAAAACTAGTACGTGAAAGTTCATAGCAGCATTGTCCATAATAGCCCCAAAGTAGAAACGTCCCAAATATCCATCATCTGATGAATAAATAAATTAAATATACATCCATACAGTGGAAGTGTCTGTTCCAACATGGATGAATCTTGAAAAGACTACGCTAAGTCGCAGAAAAACCACAGTAGATGATTCCACTTGTGTGACATGTCCAGAAGAGGCCAATTTTAGAAGACGGAAAGTAGATGAATGGTCAGCAAAGAATGCCAGGAGTTAGGGGTGAAGGTGGGTGCGGAGCGGTTGGGCAGAAATGGGGAGCGACTGCTAATAGGTATGCATTTTCTTTAGCGATGATAAAAATGTCCTAACATTGTGGTGATGGTTGCACAGCTCTGTGAATACACGAAAAAGCATTGAATTATCTACGGGTAAGTGGGTGAATTATATGATATGTGAATTGTATCTAAATAAAGTTGTTATCTTTTGAAAAGGGTACAGGAAGACTCTGTCTTCATAATAGAAATGCATAACTAAGATGTCTGAATGTCATGGTAGGGAAACAGAGCAAATAACCAACAAGCGAATAAATACACCATGTAATTTTTTATTTTGGTAAATACCAGGGAGATAACAGAACAGGGCAGTGGGAGAGGGCTAATTTAAAGTGGATGGCCAGGAAGAGCCTCTAAAAGGCGGGTGTGGGAGCCACAATGATTGGAAAGGTAAGACCTACAAATATACAGGCCAAGTAAGTACAGATTCTTAAAGCCTGTTTCATTGCAACTCTTAGGAGAAATATGGCTTTCATCCTGATACAGCGAACACAACTGAAACTCTGTGGAAAACAGAAATAAAGATCTAAGACTTTCATTATTAATTCAGTTAATGGTTAATTCAGTACATATTCAGTTAATGGATGGGAGACGGTATAACTAATTCAAAATAGCAAATGATTTAACGGCTTTGGAAAGCAGCTAAAGTCCACACGTACAGAGCACCTGCCATTCTCACACCCAGGCACCTTCCCTTTGGCTCGGTCTCTGTGGGAAGCTGCCAAAGCCCCAGATGAACAGTGCTGGCAACGGGGATGTTATGAATATTGCACAAAATAAAATTTATCCAATGGTCGCCAGAGCAGTGCAAAATCTGGAGAGCCTGACAGTATGCTTAGTCACACGGCAGCTTTGCCAGTTGGGAGAGTAGAGTACCGACAGACATTCGTGATGTGAATATCAGGGTGATGAAATTCGTTCGGACATGCTTGGTCAAAATGTAATTAGGGGGAATTGATCCATTTCAGCACAGACTAGTTCCCAATGGTACGTGCCCCCACTTGGACTCTGGGCACCGCGTACTGTTGAAACAGCCCTGATCTGAGGCGGCACCGAGTGTAGGTTGCTCCAGAATGCAGACGCCATGAAAGTCAGAGAAACAGCTCTAGGAAGCCCCAACCTGCAGGTAGAAAACTGGGTTTCCATAGCGGTGTCTTGCCCTGCCTCCACGGACCAGGACACCACGCTGCTGGGAACAGGACAATGTTTTGTGCTTTCTTTGGAGCTCAAATTATATATATTTTTTTAATATTTATTTTTGAGAGAGCGCAAGCAGGGGAGGGGCAGAGAGAGGGGGACAGAGGATCCAAAGCAGGCTGTGCACTGAGAGCCGCGAGCCCGATGCGGGGCTTGAACTCATGACCCTCAAGATCATGACCTGAGCTGAAATCGGATGATCAACCAACTGAGCCACCCAGGTGTCCCTGGAGTTCAGTTTCTCTTTAAGATGAATAAAATAGGGGCACCTGGGTGGCTCGGTCGATTAAGCGTCTCACTTTCTCACCTTGGCTCAGGCCATGATCTCACGGTTTGTGAGTTCGAGCCCCGTGTCAGGCTCTGTGCTGACAGCTGGGAGCCTGGAGCCTGCTTCAGATTCTGTGTCTCCCTCTCCCTCTGCCCTCCCCCGCTCGTGCTCTGTCTCTCTCTCAGAAAATAAATAAACGTTAAAAAAACATTTAAAATGGGTAAAACAATGTATCCACTGACATTCTTTGGAGAAATTAGAAAGGAGTCATTTACAAACAAAATAAAAAAAAAAACTGAGGTTGTGTTAGAACAGTATTTTATGCTTAGTTCTGTAGGTTCCTCTGAGGAAAGGTATTTCATATGCTTTGCTTCCTTACCTTCAAATTATCCCTTGTCACAGGCGTGGAAAGCAATTCACACGCATGCCCCACTCCAGTCACGCAGGTAACAAAGTGCTGTCTGAAGAAATGTTTCCTTTTTTTTTTTTTTTAAATAGGCTCCATGCTCAGCATGGAGCCCAATGCGGGGCTTGAACTCACCACCTGGAGATCAAGACCTGAGCTGAGATCGAATCGGACGCTTAACTGACTGAGCTACCAGGTGCCCCTCAAAGAAATATTTAAAGTGAGGATCTGTGTATACTATTTTTATTAAATGAAACGCTGCTTTCCACAGAATCTAATATAAATTTAAATTTTCAAAACATGTGACTTTAACCATAGGAGAGGGGAGGGGCCTACGGGGAGAGCAGAATTGAAGGCCTGCATATTGTATGCCAGAACTGTGGAAAGTTAGAAATGAAATTGTTAAGCAACTAAGTAAAACGTGTTCTACCTTGGCACGTATGCCTTCACAGTGACCTGGTAGGCCAGGCTCAAATTTAGAATTCTTGGACTTGTGGAGCTTTGTTCTAGAATGTGGTGGCACAAGCAGAGCTGGCCCCTGGCTCTGCTCACCTCCCTTCTGAAGAGAAGGGAGCCATTCTGTCCAGAACCGGATGGGCCTTGTACCCCTGTGTCATTGCCCAGCTCTGACCTCACAAGGAGCGGCATTTCAGCTACTCTCAAGAGCTTGGACAGATGGCTTCAGAAGAGTCCCAGGCAGGTGTGAAAGTGGCTGGAGTCATTGATCCAGGGAATTCTAGGGTCCTGGGACCTCAGAGTGTCCCAGGGGGACAGGAGGCTTGGAGCAGGTCCCACTGACTTCACTGATTCCTTGACCCTTGGTGAGAGGTTGGGCTGGAGGAGAGCCAGAATGGCTTTTAAGCAGGTAGGCTGGGGTGAGAGCCTCTCTTGGGTCTGAGAGCAGTCCTGTTCACTGACAAACAGTTTTTTAAGTAAACTTAACCAATTTTCCTAAAATAAGATTTTCATTGAATTAACAAAAGAGAAAAAGGACAGGTAAGCTGTGTCATCAATTCGCGCATTACATAAAGGCAAGTTCGTCTACTGTAGACACCAGTATCGGTGAGATGCCTGAAGACCGCATTTGGACAATTTAGTCTAGAGCACTACTGTAGGCGCTCTGCAGGTGTTTGTTGAGCGTGACCCCAGATATCTAAAAGAGAAGTTGTTTCTGACTGTTATTCAGAAATATGCGCTGCCTGTGAGCTCAGCGATGTATGGTACAGTCTTGTCCTCCTTAGTCCTGGAGAGGATGACAAGCGTTTCCCAAGAAAGAATTCTTCATTGAAGTCATTCACTGACCTCCTTTAGGCTCTGAACTCTAGCGAACTCCCAAAACCTTATTCTTTTTTTATTAAAAAAGTTTGTTTTAACATTTATTTATTTTTGAGAGACAGAGAGAGACAGAGCACGAGCGAAGAGGGACAGAGAGAGAAGGAGACACAGCGTCGGAAGCAGGCTCCAGGTTCTGAGCTGTCAGCACAGAGCCCGATGCGGGGCTCGAACTCACAAACCGTGAGATCATGACCTGAGCCGAAGTTGGGTGCCCAACTGACTGAGCCACCCAGGCGCCCCCCCAAAACCCTATTCTTAATTAAAGTGGTTCATTAAAATCACAGACCTTGATTTCTCAGACATCTAGCACAGAGCAGGGATGATTGCTAAGTGTTTTTTTATCACAGATTTTGCTTTAAGAACACTGTGGCTTTCTCATGCGTTTGTACCTCTTCCAATCCAGATCAGTTTTGTCACAGAAGAGGACAGTCTATACAAAGAAGAACACTACTTACAGTCGGCAAAAATGACTTACCCTCCAGCAAATTTACCGAGCTTGAAAATATTGTATTGCACTTCACTTCACATGCTGTTTCCTCTGGAGCCTCTGTACCTTCATCTGAGAATTTGGCCTTGGGTGATGAGAACGTGGTTATCCTGTGTGGCAGATATTCTGGTTAGATACTCGGTTTCGACTCCCCTTTCTCACTTTCTAAGAGAAAAGAGAACCTAGTTTTATTTGGGGTGTCAATGTACTGAAATAAAAGCGTATTTTTAATTTTATTTACTTTTCAAAAAGTAATTATTGTCTTTTACTTTAAATGAAATATTTGTTTTTAATTTTGTTTACATTTATTTATTTTTGATAGACAGAGAGAGACAGAGCACAAGTGGGGGAGGGGCAGAGAGAGAAGGAGACACAGAATCTGAAGCAGGCTCCAGGCTCCGAGCTCCGAGCTCCAAGCTGTCAGCACAGAGCCCGACATGGGGCTCAAACTCACAAACCGCGAGATCATGACCTGAGCTAAAGTCGGATGCTCAACCGACTGAGCCACCCAGGTACCCCTTAAATGAAATATTTAAAAAATACTTAAAAATTTTAACTTTAATATTTTGAATAATTTAAAAATTAAATAAAATAATTTTAAAATATTTATTTATTTATTTTGAGAGAAAGGAAGAGGGAGAGCACATGAGTGAGGCGGAGAGAGAGAGATGAGAGAGAGAATCCCAAGCAGGTTCCACACTATCACTATCAGCACAGAGCCTGATGCAGGGCTTGAACTCACAAACCGTGAGATCATGACCTGAGCCGAAACCAAGAGTTGGATGCTTAATTGACTTAGCCACCCAGGTACCCTGATTTGATTTACTTATTATTTTTTTTATTAATTTTTTTTAAATTTAATGTCTTTTATTTTTGAGAGAGAGAGAGACAGAGTGCGAGCAGGGGAGGGGCTGACAGCAAGGGAGACAGAAACCTAAGCAGGCTCCAGGCTCTGAGCTGTAAGGACAGAGCCCTATGTGGGCTCAAACCCATGAGGCTTAACCGACTGAGCCACCCAGGCGCCCCTTGCTTTACTTTTTAAAAAGTAAAATTTACTTAAAATTTTGTAATTTCTATTTTTATGTAAAATATAAATGAAACATTCTATTTACATTTTATTAAAATATGTTTATTAATGTCTGGTTGGGAGAAAGCACATTGACCTTGGACTTTCACATTTTTTTCTGCCTGGACGCTGGACTGCCAGAGCCTGAACTTCCTGCTTCCTGACTTCTAACAGGAAATAAGCTAACCTGTTAGATTTTCTGTTAATCACTGCCAAAGGCATTCCTCATTTATACACTCTGTGAACCAAATGCCTGTTTGGCTTCAAATAAAACCACCGTGCTGCCAAATAAAATAAGACAGAAAACTCCGCAATAGATCTGGTGAATATTCAAGACTTCAATATTGAAGTCTAGTACAGTGTGGTTTTCATGGTCACTACATTTTAGTTTTTCTAAGGTTTTGAATGGCAACTCTTAGTTCAACATAATCAGCCAGAACACGTCCCTCTTGTGCTATACAATGGAATTTATATGGAAGAGGAAGAGAATGTTTGGAACGTCTCTAAAAGAATTGGGCTTTTTCAAGGGATACAGGAGTGCTGATTCATAGGCCTACATGTACCCCAATGTTTATAGCAGTGCTTTCAACAATAGCCAAATTATGGAAAGAGTCTAAATGTCCATCAACTGATGAATGGATAAAGAAGATGTGGTTTATATATACAATGGAATACTACTTGGCAGTGAGAAAGAATGAAATCATGCCATTTGCAGCAACGTGGATGGAACTGGAAGTTATTATGCTGAATGAAATAAGTCAGTCAGAGGACAGATATCATATGTTTTCACATATGTTTATGTGGATCTTGAGAAACATAACAGAAGACCATGGGGGAAGGGAAGGGGAAAAAAATAGTTACAAACAGAGGGAGGGAGGCAAACCATAAGAGACTCTTAAATACAGAGAACAAACTTAGGTTGGATGGGGGATGGGCGAGAGGGGAAAATGGGTGATGGGCATTGAGGAAGGGCACTTGTTGGGATGAGCACTGGGTGTTGTATGGAAGCCAATTTGACAATAAACTTTATATAAAAAAAAGAATTTGGGGGGCGCCTGGGTGGCGCAGTCGGTTAAGCGTCCGACTTCAGCCAGGTCACGATCTCACTGTCCGTGAGTTCGAGCCCCGCGTCAGGCTCTGGGCTGATGGCTCAGAGCCTGGAGCCTGTTTCCGATTCTGTGTCTCCCTCTCTCTCTGCCCCTCCCCCCTTCATGCTCTGTCTCTCTCTGTCCCAAAAATAAATAAACGTTGAAAAAAAAAAAAAAATTAAAAAAAAAAAAAAAAGAATTTGGGCTTTTAGAAGTGGACTGCTTTGTAATTTGATAGAATTTGGAAATTTTAGCAAACTGCTTGGTTTATCAGGTTGTTTGCTCACCATAATATGAGTATTTATATATAAAAACTTTATAGTTTATTAAAATATATTTAATAAGTATTATTAAACAGTAATAAAATATAATATTATAAATAGAAATATAAATTATTGTAAAATAAAATTAAAATATTATTTTAAATATATTTATTATTTACCTATTAATTATAAAATCAATAAAATATTAAATATAAAAGATTGTTTTATAAAATGAAAAATTAATAAAATATTATTGATAAACATGTTTTTAATTTACTTATTAGAATGGCCCTCCAATGCTAGTTGCAGACAATGGAGAAAAGCTGTAGAACACCAGATGGCTGGAGTTCCTTCCACATACACAAGGCCAGAGAGAGGTAGTAGAGGGGGGTGTGGGGGCTCCAAGCTTCAGGGACTGAACAGCCTTCCATCCTCCCGCTCTGGACTTCTTAGCTGTCTTCCATTCTCACCATCCTTCTCGAAACTCAGGAGGGTGCTGGAGTTGCTGTCATGATGTCAGAATTCCACGTAGGAGGTAAGACGATGTGGGGGCAGCACAAAAAACGGCTCAACTCACAGTCTGTCGCTCTTTTAAAGGTTTCACTTCAAAAAAGTTCCACCCGACAATTTTTATTTATATCTCTGGCCAGTCCTGGGCCCCATGCACATTCATTATAAAGGAGGTTGAACATATAGCCCTTTGGCAGGATACCATTGCCATGAATACATTAGGGTTCCCTAAGGAAGAAGGAAAGGAGGCATATTGGATACGCTGGTAGTGGTGTCCTCACGGTCCTCTCCTTGGCCTCCACTTCCTTGGGCATTGCTCTCTGAGGCTTCCAGTTGGCCCTCTGTGGGGTCCTTCCTCAGCCCAAACCCTCTTCCACTTTTCTTCCATGTCTGTAACCAAGGTGGGCCCCAGAGGCTGCTCCTTCCCTGAGCTGCACAGTTTTGTCGCTCACTTCCTGCAGGTGCAGATTTGGGCTGGGAGTTCTTGGGGTTGATCATTAACAGGCTGTGAATGGATGAGCTTGGGTTTCTTTGGGCATCCAGTTCCCTCAAAAACATAATCAGCTTCCAGTCGTTTTCCTTCCAAATCACCTTTTGGCACCAGTAATCATATCAAAAGTCCTTGCCCAGACACGTTTTTAATGATGGATTTATTTTAATAAATATCAAGCTAACGAGATTTCCTATTTATTTTTCTTTTAGCTTTGCAAGGCTTGTCTTCCAAGCATTAGTCTACCCAGTGAAACATAATGATTTGTACCTCAGACTCCAAGCAGAATTTAAACTGCCTGCCAAAGAAAGGTTAAGTGATCCTCACCAAAGTAAGTAGGGAAGAGTGGCAGGGAGTGGACAGAGGGAAAAAAAATCTGAAAGTACCCGGAAAAGAAATACATTTAAATAAAAGTATTACAGACCACAGAAATATAAGCCTGGTTTCTTGAGAGCACGTTGGAAATTTGCAACACCTTCTAAAATTTTTTTTAATGTTTATTCATTTTCGAGAGACAGAGCATGAGTGGGGGAGGGGCAGAGAGTGGGAGACACAGAATCTGAAGGAAGCTCCAGGCTCCAAGCTGTCAGTCCAACGCGGGGCTCAAACCCATGAACCACAAGATAATGACCTGAGCCGAAGTCAGATGCTTAACCAACTGAGCCACCCAGTCTTCCCGGAAATATGCAAAACCTTCTAAAGAAATTGATAGTGGTAAACAGAATAATGCTCACACCCCCAAAGATGGCCAATGTTCGAATCCCGGAACCTGTGGATATGTCAAGTTACACCACAAGGGGCAATTAAAGAAGGTTGTAGATGGAATTAAGTTTGCTAATCAGCTTTTCTTGACATGGGGAGATAATCTTGTGTCATCCTGCTGGACCCAATGTATGCAGGGTCCTCAAATGGGGAAGGAGGCAGAAGGGCCAAAAAGAGAAAGATGACATTATAAGAAAGACCTGCCTGGCCATCTCTGGCTTTAAGAGAGAAGGGGGCATGAGCCAAGGAATGCAGACAGCTTCTAGAAACTGGAAAAGGCAAGAGAGTTGATTCTGCCCTGGTACCTCCAGGAGGCACCTCAGAGTTCCCATACCTTATTTTAGCCCAGTGAGACCCATTTTGAACTTCTGACTTCCAGAGTCATAAGGTAGTAAATTTCTGTTGCTTTAAAGCCACTAAGTTTGTGGTAACTTGATACAGCAGCAAATGGAAACCAATACGTTGCTCTATACAAACTAAAATATTAGAACCATCTTTGAATGTTGGAAGATGCAAGGCAAGAAACAGACTTCTCAGCAGAGACAAAGTGGACTGAGGGCAGTGTAGGATGCATGGACGGGGCTAACTATGAGACCAGAGCAGAGGCGAGCCTCACACGTGAGGGGTCGTTACTAGTTTCTTAGAGAAGATGGCTGGGTGACTTGTCTCAGTCAAGGTGTGCTACATGCATGCATGATGCTGATGGTTCTTTTCATTTAAATTTTACAGTTAATAAGGGTGCTTGGGTGGCTCAGTCGGTTGAGCATCCGACTTTGGCCCGGGTCATGATCTCGCAGTTCGTGAGTTCGAGCCCCGTGTCGGGCTCTGTGCTGACAGCTCAGAGCCTGGAACCTGCTTTGGATAGCTTGTCTCCCTCTCTCTCTGCCCCTCCCCTGCTCATGCTCTGTCTCTTTCTCACAAAAATAAATAAATATTACAAAATTTTGTTTCAATTTTATAATTAATAAGCCAATATTGATGTATTATATGAACTAAAGTCCATACTTTTTTCATATTTCCTTAGTATTTACCTAATGTCCCTTTTCTGTTCCAGGATCCTATCCAGGATACCACATTACATTTACTCTGTCATGTCTCTTCCAGCTCCTCTTAGCTATGACAGTTTCTCAGACTTTCCTTGTATTTGGTGACCTTGACAGTTGTTAAGGAGTACTATTCAGGTATATTAGAGGATGCCCTTTTATTGGTATTTATCTGATGTTTTGGTCATGGTTAGACTGGGGTTATGGGCTTTGTGGGAGGAAGACCCCAGAGATAGAGTGCCATTTTCCTCACATCCCATCAGAAGTATATACTCCCAACATGACTCATCGCTGTGATGTTGCCTTGAATATCTAAGAGCTGAGGGAGTATTTGTCAGTTTCCCCTCCTATAAAGTTACCCTTTACCCCCATTCCATGCTGTTCCCCTTAGAAAGATATCACTATGCACAGCTCACTCTGAAGGGCTAGGAGTCATGTTCTACCCCCTTGAAGGCTGAATACATTATTAAAAAGTTTTCTGTACAAGAAATTTGTTCATTCTTCCCTATTTATGAATTTATTCAATCATTCATTTATATTAGGATGGACTAATGGATATTTAACTTATATGTTGGGTTATAACCCAATACTCCTGTACTTATTTTTGTCACTCAGATTATCCCAGCTTTGGCTACTAGAAGCTCCTGCAGGTGGCTTCTGTGTCCCCTTGACATTATCCCATCTTTATAGTTTTTTTTTTTTTGTATTTTTTAGCATAATACTGAGAGTTTTAATTACAGAGTATAGGTTCACTCATTAATAACAAATTCTTACATATAGGTGCTACTGTATGGGCATATCTAAGTTTTATAGTCAACATTGCAATGTTGAGAATGGATGAAATCAAGAACCAATAGCGTCCACCTTTGAGAATAACAAATAAAGTGCATTCTTCCAGAATTCTACACATTATCCTTGTATTCCACCAAGGTATAAGATAAAATAAATTGAAAGCCAATGTAAGTATTTTTGTGCAAGGAATAATATGATAAAGATCATATTTATGGTATTTAGGGACATGAAAAATATGGGTAGATGGTATGGGAACAGAACTACTTGAATATCCTTTTTGAATAGGGGGAGAAAATTAAAGTTGCAATTGTGCCTCAATTTAGGCAGGGAAGAAGCTTTAAGTAAAGAGAAATGGCGAAGCAAGCCCTTTGAACTGAAAAGTACCTACTTTTATTTATTTTCAGCTCTACGTTGTGAATCGATTTCTCTTTACCTACAAGAGAAGCCAAGGACACTGAATGTTTATGACCCGGAAAATGAAACAAAGAGCAAGGTTGAATTGAACAAGTAACTGAATTGAAACAGATTTCCAATAGGGCAAAAATTTGACTGTGTTTGATCATAAGAGGAAATTTTCTGGCTTTCTGGATTTTTGCCTTCAATGCAAAAAAAGGATCAGATCACTGTTACTATCAAATTGTTTTATTGTTCATTCAAAACATGAAAATGTTTAGATTACTGTAAGAGGTTGTAAAGTATGGCAGGGACAGAAGATAATGATAGTTCTTACTGTTCATTATTTTCAATGTAACTGACCTTTGAATAAGCCTATTGGGATTTTAAGATTTTATTTTTAAGTCATCTCTACACCCAACATGGGGCTCGAACTTATAACCCAGAGATCAAGAGTTGCATGCTTTACTGGAGGAGCCAGCCAGGTGCCCCAACCTATTGGGAATTTTTAAATTTTTTTAAATTATTTTTTTATTTGAGAGAGAGAGAGAGAGAGAGAGAGAGAGAATGAGCAGGGGAGAGGGGCAGAGGGAGAGAGAGAGAATCCTAAGCAGGCTCTACACTCAGCACAAAGCCCGACCTGAGACTCCATCTCATGACTTGAGCTGAAATCAAGAGTTGGACACTCAATCGACTGAGCCACCCAGGCGCCCCAACCTATTGGGATTTAAAAAAATTCTTTTCCACCCAAAATCTTACTTCATTACCTACCCCCTGCAGGGCACTATAAAAATCTCAGCGTGACTGTTAATACTCCATGCAGTGATTTGATACTTGTCTCTCCGGAGCAAAAATTAAAAGCAAGCTTAAAGAAAGCTATTTTTCTGGCACAGTTACAACCAAAATTAATGCACGGTTTTGCTTATACAAACCAAGTTTTTGTGGCAAATTCCATGCAAGATAATGAAAAAAAGAACGATGATAAAGATAGTGCAAAAAAGGAAAAGAGATAGCTGTGAGAAAACCTTAAGAGCATCTGACAGACAAATGTAATTTTCTAAATGCTGAGGATGGCTAGATTAAGGAAGTTTTAGGTTTACATTAATCTTGAGGAAATTTTTAGAGTAAAATTTTAAATACACAGATTGTGACCCATTAGAAAAGAAGTGTTTTCCTGGACTCTGTTCTGGGTCCAGTGAACAAGATGTTCTAAAATAACTGTATCTAAAAAAAAATAATAAAATAGAATAATTGTATTTCATTTTTTTAAGATTTCTTTATTTTGAGAGAGAGAGTGAGAGATCAGGGAAGGGGCAGAGAGAGAAGGAAAGAAAAGAATCCCAAGCACAGTTAGCACAGAGCCTGATACGGAGCTCGATCTCACAAACTATGAGATCACCACCTGAGCCACCCAGACGCCCCAACTGTATTTCTTTGCCATTAGGGTCAGGATAAATTAGAGGTGTATCAAGGCTATCATGACTCAATTTCAATAAACTATTTGACAAAAAGCCTTGGGTTATCCCTCTGGGTAAGAAGTTGATAGGCACATGGAGGTCCCTTAGGTAGGGACACAGGCAGCTGTGTCCCTTAGGTAAACCACAAGTTAAAGAAACCTACCATCAGAGATGTTGTTTCATGGCTCCTTATTAGCCTGTCAGAAGTCTCCAGCAAAGCTTCTCTAGACTCCTTTCTAGGTCCTGTGCTCTTTACTATTTTTTTTTTTTTGACCGAAGGCAAAGCAAAGTTAATAAATTTTCACATACATCAGTGTTTGATTGGGTATCTCCTAGGTTAAGTGCTACATTCAAAAGCCAAAATCAGGGCGCCTGGGTGGCTCAGTCAGTTAAGCATCTGACTTCAGCTCAGGTCATGAGCTCACCGCTTGTGGGATCGAGCCCTGCATTGGTCTCTGTGCTGACAGCTCGAAGCCTGGAGCCTGCTTTGGATTCTGTGTCTCCCTCTCTGTCTTCCCCTCCACTGCTCATGCTATGTCTTGCTCTGACTCTCAAAAATGAATAAATGTTAAAAAAAATTTTTTTAAAGCCAAAATCATCACAAGAAGAAGACTGAGGCCAATAATGTATTGTATAGAGAAGGTGAATCACTATGTTGTATGTATATACGTATGTCACCTATACTCTGAAATACATACATACATACAGAAAATTAATACTTTGTACAAGCAGGTAAAGAACAAAATGAAAGCAATCAGTGTAGTCTACCATATCAAGAAACTGTGAATAAAAATTACATGATCAGATTAAAAAAAGAAGAAGACATATCCAAGGGACAGAAATTGAGACTATAGATCAATATCCTGGGCTCATAAACCCTAGCTGTAGTATTTTGCATTTCAAAGCTGGGTTTTTTTTTTTAAGAATTTATTTTTTTCCTTTCTTAAAATTAAATGTAGTTAGTTAACATACCGTGCAATATTGGTTTTAGAAGTAGAATTCAGTGATTGATCACTTACATACAAGACCCAGTACTCATCACAAGTACCCTCCTTATTACCCATCACCCATCTAGCCCATCCCCCACCCACCTTCCTCCACCAACCCTCAGTTTGTTCTCTATCGCTACGAGTTTCTTGTGGTTTGTTTCCCTTTCTTTTTTTCCACCCCCAACTCCCCATATGTTCATATGTTTTGTTTCTTCAATTCCACATATGAGTGAAATCATATGGTATTTGTCTTTCCCTGACTTATTTCACTTAGCATAATACATCCTATCTCCATTCATTTCATTGCAAATGGCAATATAAATATATTTTTTCTTCTTCTTTTTTTTTGTTTTTACTGTCATTGTGTCCTTAGAATTTCCAGAATTTCACTATGAGATGCTCTAATGCCGTTTATGGAGCATTATTTATAATGGCTGCTCTATCTCAGTCAATAAGATTTTGGTAAATTCACAATAAAATGCACTTAAAAGCTTGATTGCTAATGTAATCATATTTTAAAAACTCAAGAATTATGTAAGAGAGGGGTGAAAGGATAATTTGTATGAGAAACCAAGATTAAGCATATTTTGCTTCATTCATTTTCTCTAGGTTTCTCTAACAACTGTGGCAAGGGGAAAATTCATGGATTATATAGATGTTAATATCAATTTTTATGGGCACATTTATTTTTCAGGATAAGACAAACATTTTTATTTTTGGCACCAAACTCAGAGAGCAGCAATATATTGTATTAATTTCATTTAAAAGTTTTTAAGCAATATAACAGACCATGTGCATTCTTCTATTGAGATAAAATTGACATATGACATATTAGTTTTAGGCATACAACACAGTGATCCAATATTTGCCTATACTGCAAAGTGATCACCACAAGAAGTCTGGTTAGCATGCATCACCACACAGTTACAAAATTTTTCTCTTGTTATGAGAACTTTTTTTTTTTATCGTTTCTTTATTTTTGAGAGAGAGAGACAGACAGAGCATGAGCAGGGGAGGGGCAGAGAGAGAGGCAGACATAGAATCCAAAGCAGGCTCCAGGCTCTGAGCTGTCAGCACAGACACCAATGTGCAGCTCCAACCCACAAACGATGAGATCATGACCTGAGCTGAAGTCAGACGCTTGACCGACTGAGCCACCCAGGTGCCCCTGTTATGAGAACTTTTAAGATCTATTCTCTTACAACCTTGAGACATACAACACAGTATTATAAACTATACTCACAATGCTGTCCATTACATCCCAGGACTTATTTATTTTATAACTAGAAGTTTGTATGCTTGACCCCCTTCACCCATTTTGTCCCCTGACCCCTAGCCTCTGGCAACCAGCCACCCATCTGTTCGCCGTATCTATTAGTTTGTTTTTTTTCTTTTTTTAGATTCCATCTATAAGTGAGATCAAACGGTACTTGCCTTTCTCTGACTTAGTTCCCCTAGCATAATACTCTTAAAGTCATCCATATTGGCACAAATGGCAAGGTCTCTTTCAAAGGGACTTGGTTCTCTGTAATCAGCCTGTGCTATGTAGAGCGGCTATCTAAATTTCGCTATGATAAATTCTGGATACACATTCTTTTCTCCCCTGTTCTTTTCTTCCCAAAGACCATTTATCTTCTTTACTGTTATTTTGATTCTTTTTTTTTAAATGTTTACTTATTTTGAGAGAGAGAGAGAGAGAGAGAGGACATGAGCAGGGGAGGGGCAGAGAGGAAGAGAGAGAATCCCAAGCAGACTCCATGCTGTCTGTGCAGAGCCCAATGCCGAGCTAGAACCCACGAACCTGGAGATCATGACCCAAGCCGAGATCGAGAGCTGGACCCCTCCTACCCCGCCCATTATTTTTATTCTTAACAATACACTTCAATTATGGCATCCTTTTGGGAATCATATTTTAAAAGGCCGAAGAGGTACTTTATTTAAAAGAGTTATTGTTTTTGTTGTGTGCAGGAAGGATGAGAACTTTATATCTGAAAAAGAAACCTCTCTTTTTTTTGTTGTTCCCTTGCCTCTGGGCACTTTGGGGTTTACCGTGCGCAGTGAGAGGGGCTTTGACTTTCCTGCCATGCCAATCGTCAGGTTAATGTTCAGTTCAGTGTTTCCCTCTCTGTCCAGAAAGGTATGTAGCCCGGGTATAAGAGCTTAATCTTTTTGGTTTTACTCTAAAGCCTTCTCTTTTTCATCCAAATTTATTTTCCTAACCAGCTGGGAAAAGCCGCAGGCTCTGTCCTTGAGAAGTGTGTGGCCATATGCTGCTCATCTGCTCGTTGGAAGGGGGAGCGAGCTGCCACCATTGGGGGCTGGGATTCTGGCATCCTGCACGGGCCAAGAGAAAGCCACCTGGTATGAGCAGGAAAGGCCCCGTCCCCATGAGGGTTCACAGAAGGATCCCGGTCACTGCCTACTTGGGAGTCATCCTTAGAACGGAGAACTTCTGAAATTCTTTTACTGACATCTGAACCTGATCCCCTTACTGTCTCTGCAGTGGCACTTCCCACTGTCAAATGAGGCCACCGTTCATGCACGCCCCTGATTTCTGAAACGACATCGCCACTGATGTGTAAGCGATGCCTTTGTGACCACGAAAAGGAGTGAAGAGATACACAGGTGACGGCTTATTCGTTTCATATTCTTTTCTCACCCGATGTTGAAATCATGTTTATTGAATGCTTAGCATAGACTAGTTTCCTGCTAAATAGTTGTTTCCAGGGACACTTTATCCCCACAGCTGACACAACATGCCATGAACCTGAGGCGGGTCGACCATCTTTTCTAATTTCCCTCTCTGGAATAACAGAATCCTGGCTTTGGGAAGCAGCAGAAAGAAACTGAGCAGTTTTGAATACAAAATGCCTCCCAGGGATGTCTTTATTTCAATTTTCCCCTAATGAAGCCACTGGTAATGTTATAATATGTCACCCTTGAAAGAATCAATGAAGTTTCCTTTTCCTTCTGGAGCCTTAGGAATATGGAGATTTTTCAAAAGTCAGAGCACACTGTGGGATCTTAAAAGTAAGTCATTAGGCTTGCACCGGCTCACTTAATCAGACTGCCCCCTCCTGAATTATAGTCTGCGATTGACTAGAAAATGAAACTGGGCACTTTGAACAAGAAGGGCAGGATCAATACACTCATTTGTGTACCAAGCACTGAAATCAATATTTGCTTGCTCGAGTCTTTCAGTCCTGAAAATTATACCTATTTACCCTCTGCTTTCTTATTTCTCCTTCAATTGTATCTAGGCTTTACTAAGACTTGGACCCTACCATGTCATCACTGAAGAGAAGTTGGACCATATGCCCACAGCAGAACCACGAGATGCACAATCCAAATGACATCTCGGTCTTCAGTCCCTGATAATGCAGTGTGCACTTGCTTTGGCTATAACATCATGTTTTTTTATTTACCGTTTGGGAAAAGTTTTAATTAAGCAGTGGAAGAGTTATCTAGAATATCTACCGAACTGCCCAACATTTCAAGGGGATTGCTTGAAAATAAGAAAAGTAAGTCTTTGTCTCTTTAAACTGCCCACCCCCCAATTCCAAACATACAGTAATTTGAAAAGAAATATTTGTGCTTCTGCACACGTGCACGCACAAGCACATGTGCATGCGTGTTTCAAGGCATTATGGCTGGCTGGTTGCATGATCGACTCCCCTAGCATAAACAACCCACCCTGCTAAGCACCACAGCTGTGGCATCTACTTTTGTTTGCAAGGGGAAAGAAGGAAGAGTTAGTGATGGGGACTCTCTGGGGACAAGGAACAGGGACAATGGAGGAGATAAGACTCTTGGCATCTGTTCCCTTCTGCCCTTGGACTAGTTTCAGTGACTACAATTAGAAGGCTTGAGCCACTGGGGCACCTGGGTGGCTCAGTTGGGTAAGCATCTGACTCTTGATTTTGGCTCAGATCATGATCTCATGGTTCATGAGTTCGAGCCCCACATTGGTCTCTGGGCAGACAGCGTGGAACCTGCTTGGGATTTTCTCTCTCCCTCTCTCTCTGCCCCTCCCCTGCTTGTGCTCTCTGTCTCTCTCTGTCTCTCTCTCTCTCTCTGCCTGTCTCTCTCTCTCAAAATAAATAAATAAACATTAGGGGAAAAAAGAAGGCATGAGTCACTGTGGTGAGCCAGCTGTTTTCATGGGAGATTCTTAGAAATTCTAGGGGCACCTGCGTGGCTCCAATTAAGGAGCTCTGGTTAAGCATCCGACTTTGGCATGGGTCACAATCTCATAGTTTGTGGGTTCAAGCCCCATGTCAGGCTCTGTGCTGACAGCTCAGAGCCTGGAGCCAACTTCAGATTCTGTGTCTCCCTCTCTGCTTTTCCCCCACTCGTACTCTCTTTCTCTCTCTCAAAAATAAATAAGCATTAAAAACTTAAAAAAAAAAAAATTCTGGGCAAGTCAGAGACTGAAGGAGCCACTTTCTCATGTAGTGTATTTAAGACCAGGCATAAGCAGAGGTGGTTTGGGGCCTGTATGACATCAAGTATGGACATCAAGTATGGCAGGGAGATGGGAAGAGGGCGAACCCGGAAGTGGTCCAGCATCCCAAGGGGTGGCTGTTAGCAAGCCTCATGATATCACTCTCTTGGACTCTCTTAATTGGAACTGTGAAAAAACAAAACTGAGTAAATGTGAAGATCTCCTTGGCTTTATGAAATGACTCATGAATCCCATCCAGCGAGTAGAGAGGGAGAGCTCCAATGAACTAAAGAACAGGTTTTTAAAGGCAAAGAGAGGGTGTTAAAATAAAGAGGAAAGGAATTTATTAGCGAGGAGTGCATTATTTAGGCAAGGTTGCTCTCCTAAGGGGAACAAAAGGAGTCTATGAGTAAATTTTGTAGTATCCACCATGGAGAAAATTCCATGTTGCCTGGGGCAAGGGTACATTCCTGGGGGGTTGCAACTGCGGTTAGGTTAGGTGTTAAGTCTTGATTTGCTGGCACCATTTGGGGCCCGTTGTTTTCTTTTTAACATCGCCATGCACAGGGGCCCTGATGAGAAATTGTTAAGTGCATTCGTGGCCACTGACAGAGAAGAGAATCAACTTGCATACTTTATGTAGAGGCTGTAGGAGACCATCTAGTTTCCAGAACATATCAAATGTAACCCTGAAATCCTGGAAACAGTTAACTAGGAGTCACTGTAAAAAATTTTTCGTGTGTATTTATTTATTTTGAGAGAGAGACAGAGCGTGCACAGGGAAGGGCAGAGAGACAGAGAGGATCCCAAGCAGACCCTGCACTGTCAGCGCGGAGCCCAACCCAGGGCTCAGTCCCACGAACCGTGAGATCATGACCTGAGCCAAGATCAGCCTGACTGACTCAGCCACCCAGGTGCCCCAGGATATTTATTTATTTATTTATTTATTTATTTATTTATTTATTTAAATTGTATTTTAAAAATCTGTATCCAAATTAGTTAGCATATTAGTTAGCATATAGTGCAACAATTATTTCAGGAGTAGATTTCTTACTGCCCTTACGCATTTAGCCCATCCCCCACTCACAATTCCTCCAGTAACCCTGTTTGTTCTCCATATTTAAGAGACTCTATGTTTTGTCCCCCTCCCTGTTTTTATATTATTTTTACTTCCCTTCCTTTATGTTCATCTGTTCTGTGCCTTAAAGTCCTCATATGAATGAAGTCATATGATATTTGTCTTTCTCTGACTAATTTTGCTTAGCAGAATACCTGATAGTTCTATCCACATAGTTGCAAATGGCAAGATTTCATTCTTTTTGATAGCTGACTAGTACTCCACTGTATATATAAATATACCACATCTTCTTTATTCATCCATTGATGGACATTTGGGCTCTTTCCATACTTTGGCTATTGTTGATAGTGCTGCTATAAACATGGGGGTGCATGGGCCCCTAGAAACAGCATACCTGTATCCCTTGGATATTTAGTAGTGCAATTGCTGGGTTGTAGGGTAGTTCTGTTTTTAATTTTTTGAAGAACCTCCATACTGTTTCCCAGAGTGGCTGCACCAGTTTGCATTCCCACCAGCAAGCAAAAGAGATCCTCTTTCTCTGCATCCTCGTCAAAATCTGTTGTTGCCTGAGTTGTTAATATTAGTCATTCTGACAGGTGTAAGGT
Organism: Puma concolor; assembly: GCF_028749965.1. NCBI lineage: Eukaryota > Metazoa > Chordata > Mammalia > Carnivora > Felidae > Puma > Puma concolor. The sequence goes on from NC_141677.1 coordinate 15,072,358, forward strand.
GGTAACTCATTGTGGTTATGACTTGTATTTCCCGGATTATGAGTGACGTTGTTTCATGTGTTGGTTGGCCATCTGGATGTCTTCTTTGGAGAAGTGTCTATTCATGTCTTTTGCTCATTTCTTCACTGGATTATTTGTTTTTTGGGTGTTGAGTTTGATAAGTTCTTCATAGATTTTGGATACTAACCCTTTATCTGCTATGTCGTTTGCAAATATTTTCTCCCATTCTGTTGGTTGCCTTTTAGTTTTGCTGATTGTTTCCTTTGCTGTGCAGAAGATTTTTATTTTGATGAGGTCCCAATAGTTCATTTTTTCTTTTGTTTTCCTTGCCTCTGGAGATGTGTTGAATAAGAAGTTGCTGCAGCAAAAATCAAAGAGATTTTTGCCTGCTTTCTCCTCAAGGATTTTGATGGCTTCCTGTCTTACGTTTAGGTCTTTCATTCATTTTGAGTTTATTTTTGTGTATGGTGTAAGAAAGTGGTCCAGGTTGATTCTTCTGCATGTCGCTGTCCAGTTTTCCCAGCACCATTTGCTGAAGAGAGTGTCTTTATTTCATTGGAGATTCGTTCCTGCTTTGTCAAAGATTAGTAGGTCCATTTCTGGGTTCTCTATTTTGTTCCATTAATCTGAGTGTCTGTTCTTATGTCAATACCATACTGTCTTAATGATTACAGCTTTGTAGTATAGCTTGAAGTCTGGGATTGTGAAGCTTCCTGCCTTGGTTTTCTTTTTCAAGATTGCCTTGTCTATTTAGGGTCTTTTCTGGTTCCATACAAATCTTAGGATTATTTGTTCTAGCTCTGTGAAGAATGCTGGTGTTATTTTGATAGGGATTGCATTGAATATGTAGATTGCTTTGGGTACTATCGACATTTTAACAATATTTGTTCTTCCTATCCAGGAGCATGCAATCTTTTTTCCATTTTTTTTGTGTCTTCACCAATTTCTTTCATAAGCTTTCTGTAGTTTTCAGCGTATAGATTTTTCACCTCTTTGGTTAGATTTATTCCTAGGTATTTTATGGGTTTTGGTACAATTGTAAATGGGATCAATTCCTTGATTTCTCTTTCTGTCGCTTCATTGTTGGTGTTTAGGAATGCAACCGATTTCTGTGCATGTGTTGATTTTATATCCTGCCACTTTGCTGAATTCATGAATCAATTCTAGCAGTTTTTTGGTGGAATCTTTTGGGTTTTCCATATAGAGTATCATGTCATCTGCGAAGAGTGAAAGTTTGACCTCCTCCTGGCCGATTTGGATGACTTTTATTTCTTTGTGTTGTGGGATTGCAGAGGCTAAGACTTCCAATACTATGCTGACTAACAGTGGCAAGAGTGGATATCCCTGTCTTGTTCCTGACCTTAGGGGGAAAGCTCTGAGTTTTTCCCCATTGAGGATGATATTAGTGTTGGGTCCTTCATATATGGCTTTTATGATCTCGAGGTATGCTCCTTCTATCCCTACCTTCTTGAGGGTTTTTATCAAGAAAGGATGCTGTATTTTGTCAAATGCTTTCTCTGCATCAATTGAGAGGATCATATGGTTCTTGTCCTTTCTTTTATTGATGTGATGAATCACGTTAATTGTTTTGCAGATATTGAACCAGCCCTGCATCCCAGGTATAAATCCCACTTGGTCGTGCTGAATAATTTGTTTAATGTATTGTTGGATCCGGTTGGCTAATATCTTGTTGAGGATTTTTGCATCCATGTTCATCAGGGAAATTGGTCTATAGTTCTCCTTTTTAGTGGGGTCTCTGTCTGGTTTTGGAATCAAGGTAATGCTGGCTTCATAGAAAGAGTTTGGAGGTTGTCCTTCCATTTCTACTTTTTGGAACAGTTTCAAGAGAATAGGTGTTAACTCTTCCTTAAATGTTTGGTAGAATTCCCCTGGAATGCCATCTGGCCCTGGACTCTTGTTTTTTGGCAGATTTTTGATTACTAATTCGATTTCCTTACTGGTTGTGGGTCTGTTCAAATTTTCTATTTCTTCCTGTTTCAGTTTCACTAGTTATATGTTTCTAGGAATTTGCCCACTTCTTCCCAATTGCTCATTTTATTGGCACATAATTGCTCATAATATTCTCTTATTATTGTTTTTATTTCTGCTGTGTTGATTGTGATCTCTCCTCCTTCATTCTTGATTTTATTTGTTTTGGGTCCTTTCCTTTTTCGTTTTGATCCAACTGGCTAGTGGTTTCTCAATTTGTTCATTCTTTCAAAGAATCAGCTTCTGGTTTCATTGATCTGTTCTATGTTTTATTGTTGTGGTGGTTTTTTGTTTTTTGTTTTGTTTTGTTTTGTTTTACTTTTGATAGCATTAATTTCTGCTCTAATTGTTATTATTTCCTGTCTTCTTCTGGTTTTGGGTTTTATGTGCTGTTCTTTTTCCAGCTCCTTAAGGCGTAAGGTTAGGTTGTGTATCTGAGATCTTTCTTCCTTGTTTAGGAAGGCCTGGATTGCTATATACTTTCCTCTTATGACCGCCTTTGCTGCGTCCCAGAGGTTTTGGGTTGTGGTGTTATCATTGTCATTGACTTCCATATACTTTTTAATTTCCTCTTTCACTTCTTGGTTAGCCCATTCATCCTTTGGTAGGATGTTCTTCAGTCTCCAAGTATTTGTTACCTTTCCAAATTTTTTCTTGTGGTTGATTTCGAGGTTCATAGCATTGTGGTCTGAAAATATGCATGGTATGATCTTGATCTTTTTGTACTTGCGGAGGGCTGATTTGTGTCCCATTATATGGTCTATTCTGGAGAACATTCCATGTGCACTGGAAAAGAATGTATATTCTGCTGCTTTAGGATGAAATGTTCTGAATATATCTGTTAAGTCCATCCGGTCCAGTGTGTCATTCAAAGCCATTGTCTCCTTGTTGATTTCTTGATTAGATGATCTGTCCATAACTGAGTGGGGTGTTGAAGTCTCCTACTAGTATGGTATTACTATCGATGAGTTTCTTTATGTTTGTGATTGATTTATATATTTGGGTGCTCTCACATTTGGCACATAAATGTTTACAGTTGTTAGGTCTTCTTGGTCTATAGACCCCTTGATTATGATATAATGCCCTTCTGCATCTTGATACAATGTTTATTTTAAAGTCTAGATTGTCTGATATAAGAATGGCTACATCGGCTTTCTTTTGTTGACCATTAGCATGCTCGATGGTTCTCCATCCCCTTAGTTTCAATCTGAAGGTGTCTTTAGGTCTAAAGTGGGTCTCTTGTAAACAGCATATAGATGGATCTTGTTTTCTTATCCATTCTGTTACCCTGTGTCTTTTGATTGGAGCATTGAGTCCATTGCCCTTTAGAGTGAGTACTGAAAGCTATGAATTTATTGCCATTATGATGTTTGTAGAGGTGGAGTTTCTGTTGGTGTTCTGTGGTCCTTTCTAGTCTTTGTTGCTTTTGGTCTTTATTATTAGTTTTTTTTTTTTTTCCATCATTTCTCCCCTGAGAGAGTCCCCTTTTAAATTTCTTGCAGGGCTGGTTTAGTTGTCACAAACTCCTCTAATTTTTGTTTGTCGGGAAACTTTTTAGCTCTCCTTCTATTTTGAATGACAGCCTTATTGGGTAAAGAATTCTTGGCTGCATATTTTTCTGATTCTGCACATTGAATATATCCTGCCACTCCTTTCTAGCCTGCCATGTTTCCGTGGACAGGTCTGCTGCAAACTTGATCTGTCTTCCCTTGTAGGTTAAGGACTTTGTTTTCCCTTGTGCTTTCATGATTCTCTCCTTTCCTGTGTATTTTGTGAATTTGACTATCATATGCCTTGTTGATGGTCGGTTTTTGTTGAATCTAATGGGAGTCCCCTGTGCTTCCTGGATCTTGATGTCTGGGTCTTTCCCCAGGTTAGGAAAGTTTTCTGCTATGATTTGCTAACATCACCTCTACCCCTATTTCTCTCTGTTTCTCTTCTGGGACCCCTATGATTCTGATGTTGTTCCTTTTTAATGAGTCACTGATTTCTCTCATTCTTAAATTGTGCTCTTTTGCCTTAATCTCCCTATTTTTTTTTTCCTGCTTCATTATTCTCCATAAGTTTGTGATCTATATCGCTGATTCTCTGTTCTGCCTCACCCATCCTTGCCGCAGCGGAATGCATTTGAGATTGCAACTCTGTTATAGCAATTTTTATTTCATCCTGACTATCTTTGACTTCTTTTATCTCCACAGAAAGGGATTCTAATCTATTTATGACTCCAGCTGGTATTCTTATTATCATGATTCTCAATTCTGGTTCAGACATCTTGCTTGTATCTGTGTTGGTTAATTCCCGGCTATTGTTTCTTCCTGCTCTTTCTTTTGGGGTGAATTCCTTCCTTTCGTCATTTTTAAGTGAGAAAAGGAATTAATGAGGTGAAAAAAGTAACATTAAAAATATTAAAATTTAAAAACATAAAAATTAAAATTTAAAAATCAACACACACACACAAAATCGAATAAATGATGCTAGATCCTAGGTGTGTTTTGGTCTGGGTTGATAGATTAGGAAAAAAGGGGAAAGATAAAAAAGGAAATTGTTGGAAAATTGGAAAAAATGAATACACTGAAGTAGACCAAAATGAAATGATGGAAGTAAAACAGAATTTGTAAAACATATAGTAGAAAACAATTAAAGAAAAATATTTTTGAGAAAAATTGAAAATAAAGATGAATTTTTTCTTTCTGTATTCAAGAAAAAGAAAAGAAACAAAAAAGAGAAAAAGAAAAAAGAAAATTGAATAGATGGACCGGGGAACAGACTGAAAGGCGATTGAAATGACTTCTTTTTTTCTCCTAGACGTCAAATTATGAAGCGCTTTATCGTCCATAAACTAAGCAGGCGGTGAGATCTGTGTTCCTGAAGAGCAAGGTTGGCCCCGTTGGGCGGGGCTCAGTGTAAGGGCTCTGTTCTCCACTAGATGGCGTTGCTTAGCCTACTGGGGTGGGTGGTTGTGGTGCTTGTAGGCGCGCATGCGCCCCAGCGAGGAAAATGGCGTCACCCGGCGACCCAGCGTCCAGTGTCAGAGTTTGTTCTCCCCGATCAGCAATCGCGCACCTGTCCTTTGTCTTGTGCTTCCGTCCACTCCCCGTCTTTACGCTGTCCGTGACCAAGCCCCAGGCAGCACCTCCCTCCTGAGTTTTATCTCAGATGCGACTCCTTTGCCTGACCTCTTACCTCTGAGGGACTGCGGCTTTGACCCGTTCTGCCCCTCTGCGGGAGGGTCTCCCCGAGCAATGGCCAGGTGCCGGCCACACCCAGGAACGTTTGCGGGTCCCTGCTGCCACCGACACCCAGAGACTGTGGCCGGGTGCCAGCCCGCCCCAGAAAAAGCTTGTGAGATAGTGGAGCAGCAGCGCCTCCGGGACTGTGGAAAATCACAGCACACATCTGGCACCAGGCTTCACCCTCAGGGACCTTGTTCCAGCACCAGCGAATGTGCCTGTTCTCCCAGGTCCACTGGGGCCTTGCCTTTGGGGGACCCCCACAGCCTCGACCAGGAGTCCTCCCAGCGGGGGAACCGCCTCTCCCCGTGTGGCCCGAAGACACCAGGACTTCACTCGGCTCCTGGGGATTCGCCCTTCCCACCAGAGCACCGCCAGGTATGGAGCTGCGGAGTTTCTGACTCTGCGCTCCCCCTCTTTAGAGTCTTAATGGAATTAAAAACCTCTCTTTCTCCCTTTTTAGCTCAGTCCCTGTGGCTGTTTCCACTTTTCCACTTTCTCTCCAGCTGCTTTTGGGGAAGGGTGCTTTTCCCATATTCCACCCCCCCCCCATCTCCGTCCTCTCTCCGCCTGCAAAAGCCCTGCCCTCAGCAGCCTCTCTCCCCCCAAGTTCACCTCTCTGCGCCGCGTACCTGCTGAGTTCTGTGGTTCAGGTTGTGCAGATTGTTGTGGTCATCCTCAGATCGGTTTTCTCAGTGTGTAGGATGGTTTAGCGTCGGTCTGGCCGTCTTTCACGGACGCGAGACACACAAGAAACTTCCATGCTGTTCCGCCATCTTGGCTCCTCCTCCCCCTCGGAGTCACTCTAAAAATGAGTGCGTCAGGGGCACGTGGGTGGCTTAGTCGGTGGAGTGCGTGAGGCCTGATGTCAGGGTTGCAAGTTCGAGCCCCGTGCTGGGGCAGAGATTATTGTTACAAAATTAAAAACCTTAAAGAAAAGAAGGGAAATGAGTGAGTTGCCTAAACAGAAGAAAGTTTGCAGTCATTGTGATTTTCCCATACATATGCATGGCCCGGGGAGACCAGGCAATCTTAGGAGACCAGGCAATACCTTCACGCAAATGTACATGCCCACTCACAGTTAAACACACAAAAATGCACGCATACCTGTAGGAATAGATTCATTTTTTTCATGTCTGCATTCATGGGCAAGTTTATTCTGAGTGGTTATTTTTATGCACATCGTTGCACTAGGAATTTCAGAGAATATGTGGAAAGTTGAAAATTGACTTCTGGTGTAATATGGCAAACAGACCACAGATGTTTATCTCCTTTCTCTACCAAAGCCCTGCTAACATGAAGGGAGCCAAACTTTCCAGGGTTGTTATCCCAAAAGAGTACCAATAACAGGAGGGGTAACAAAAGCCGAGGAAAGACTTGAACTTGGCTTTGGAATCCAGAGGGAGCACGGATGACTGGAGGTAGAGGAGGTTATATGGCAGTCCTTTTGGAGGGTGGCCCACTGGGGGAGAGGAGGTGAGCCCCCCACAGTGCTCATCAACTGGAGGGTCATGCAGGGAGCTTGGACTTACAGGGAGCTGTTGACTCTCACCAGGCCCTCACTGTAAGGAATCCTCTTTCTTCCCTGCACAGGATGAGTGCTGAATTTCTAGGAAAATTGCATTAGAGACACCAGGGACTCTGATGCCACGCAGAGAGGGATGCAGGTGAGACCACAGGCAGAACACAGAGGGGTCCAGTGAGAGTCTCCATGTGACTCTATAAGAGTCTCGCTGTCCTGCAAGAACCTCATGCCTTCCTCTCACTCTGCTCCCTCATGAGCAGCAGGCCAAAATATGCTGAGCGGCTCCTTGTGGGGAGAAAGTCTCCAGCCACTGTGACTTAACAGTCCCCCATGTGAGCTCCAGATCACCACCTGTCCTCCCCTAGGAAGCCCACCAGTCGAGAAGCGCCCCAAACACCTGGGGCTCCCAGTCAGCTTTTCGGGTCTCGCGCTTGAATGGGAGTGCAAACTTAAGGACCATGAACATTTGGGGGAAAAAAAGCCTCAAAGATAAAGGACAAAAACCAAACCACCAGCATAAACAAAGAAACTTGGAGAAGGCAGAGGCAGGATTGGCACAAAGAAAACGGAAACAAATTCTTCTGAGCACCCAGAGAAAATCATCAAAAGATGTGGTACCCCAGAAGATAAAAACAGTCTGCTAGGAAAATTCAGAGAACAATGAAGGAAAAAGCCTGTAGAAATGAATGTTCTAATGTCAAAAATGTCCTGCCAGCATGAGCCCGCAGGCCCCACAACTCCACATTAACTTGTTCTTGGTTACTGTCTCAGTTCCAAGTTCGACCTCTGGACCAAACACCATGCCACTGGGTGGGGGGCGGGGAGCCCACGCTGGGGCAGGGGAGCTTGGAAGGGGGTGCTTAATCTGGGGCCGCTAGGGTTTCCGATTGGAGACTGATACTGCTGTGCCTCTTCTTTTGCTGGTAATTCCAAAACACAGACATTCCAGATGCTTTATATAAGCTCCTGGGCCACTGTTTGAAAGTGTTAGATCTCTATAATGCTACCCCAGCTGAAGTTAAAGCCACTCGTCAAAAAAATCAATCAATCAATCAATCAATCAATAAAAGCTTTGATCTCATACCCTTACTTGTATTATTTACCTATTGCCACAATAATGCAGCCTAACAAATTCCTCAAAATGTAGTGGCTTCAGGGTTACCTGGGTGGCTCAGTCTTCAGCTCAGGTCATGATCTTACGGTCCGTGAGTTCGAGCCCCGCGTCGGGCTCTGTGCTGACAGCTCAGAGCCTGGAGCCTGTTTCGGATTCTGCGTCTCCCTCTCTCTGACCCTCCCCCATTCATGCTCTGTCTCTCTGTCTCAAAAATAAATACACGTTAAAAAAAAAAAAAAGATAAAAAAAAAAACAAACAAAAACACAGACATTCCAGATGCTTTATATGAGCTCCTGGGCCACTGTTTGAAAGTGTTAGATCTCTATAATAATGCTACCCCAGCTGAAATTAAAGCCACTCGTCAAAAATAAATAAATAAATAAATAAATAAATAAATAAATAAATAAATAAATAAATAAATAAAAGCTTTGATCTCATACCCTTACTTGTATTATTTACCTATTGCCACAATAATGCAGCTTAACAAATCCCTCAAAATGTAGTGGCTTCAGGGTCACCTGGGTGGCTCAGTCGGTTAAGCATCCGACTCCGGCTCAGGTCATGATCTCGCGGTCCATGAGTTCAAGCCCCACATCAGCTCTGTGCTGACAGCTCAGAGCCTGGAGCCTGCTTCAGATTCTGTTTCTCCCTCTCTCTCTGACCCTCCCCCATTCATGCTCTGTCTCTCTCTGTCTCAAAAATAAACAAACATTAAAAAAAAATTTTTTTTTAATGTAGTGGCTTCAAACAGCCCTCTTTCGTTCTTGTGTTCAGTGGGCGGTGGTCGGGCTGGGCTGGCTCGGGGCTCTGGGTTCCAAGCTCTTCTGGGTTCAGGTCTGTTCCCTTGGCGTCTGGAAACTCCTTTGAGCAGCCGACATCCGGGACAGAGGATCTGCTCCCCACCCTGCATTCTTGGCCCCAGGCTGAGGACACGGCTGAAGAATCCACTTTGGGAGCACTCTTTATTGGAGCGCCAGAGTGGAAATCCAACGGAGCAGGCACATTTCATGTGTCTGCTCACATCTTTCCAACTAACTAACGCCTCACTGGAAAAGCAAGTGACAGGGCAACATCCAAACGCAGAGCGAATCCACTCACCTAGAGGCCATGGCAATGGCAAACATGTGGATTTCAACGCTACTGCTACAAAGAATTGGGATCAAGGGTTTAATTTACTGCCATCGGCTCTATTGGCCCCAATTATTCACATACACCCCCCACATGGAAAATACCCTCACCTGCGTCACGGAGACCCACAAACGTCTCATCCAATCTCAGCATCTGATGCCACATCGTGGAGTCCAGGTACATACATGGGTCTCTCACACATGCCATATACCAACCATGATAGGACAGAAAGACCCCTGCAGTCAACACATCCTTCTGAGGCAGGGGAGGGTGGGGTAGGAGTGGGAAAAGCAGAGCAGTAACCAGCTTGCAGCCATTTAAATATCCGACTAGGGGGACACCGCCAGCGTCCGCAGCAGGGACTGCACCTCCTTTGACCAGCTTCTGTCCTTCGGGAGTGGCCCTTCAGGCCACTGCTCCCCACGGCTCTTGGTTCTGTCTCTGAGCCTCCATTCGTTTCCACCGAGCACTTCGACCGCTGGAAAGACAGCTGGAGACTTTGCCTTTGTTTCTCCGTCTCAGTCACTTTCTGCCTGTGTGGAAGCTCTCCAGAGAAGCCGAATCAATGGTGCATATACATTATACTGCATGTAGTATAGTGTAGCATAAGATAGAGAGTATCTATCTATACTAGAGTATACATAATGGTAAATTATATATATTATATGCTATATGTGTGTGTGTAAGTATACATATATAGATGGAGATAGATTTTGTATAAGGGATTGGCTCACATGATCATGGAGGCTGATAAGTCCTAAGATCTGCAGTCAGCAAGCCAGAGACCCAGCACAGTCCATGGTGCAGCTCCATTTCAAATGTTGGCAGGCTTGAGACCCAGGAAAAGCCAATGTTTCAGTTCCAATCTGAAGGCAGAAAAAACCCCAATGACTTGGAGGTCCCAGATTGAAGGCAGTGAGGCAGGAGGAGTTTCCTTTTATTCATGGAGGATCAGTCGTTGGGGCCATTCAAGCCTTCAACTGATTGGATGAGGCCCACCCACATGGGGGTACGGGGTGGGAGGAGCAATCTGCTTTAGCGAGTCTACTCATTCAAATGTTGATCTCATCCAGAAAAAGATCACAGACACGCCCAGAATAATGTGTTTGACCAAATGTGTGAACACCTCTTGACCCAGTCAAATTGACGCATAAATTTAATCATCACACTGCCTAGAGAAAGTTAGGGGTCACGAGGTCTTTTTGTATCTTTCTCAGCCTCAGTCTCTTTTTGTCCAGGCTGGCAGGATTTTTGCCAATGTGGCTCTTTCAAAATGTGGGTTTTCTGTGAAAGGGATTCCGGTCAACTGCGTGTGGCAAAAGGCACACCCATAATGCTTTTCAACATATGCCTCTTTCCAGCCTTAATTACAGGTACTTTCAAGAAATCAGACTTCTGTGGAACCTTGTCTATAATCTTCCCACTCTTTCTAATCTTTCCTTTTGTCCAGTTGAAGGGACCTACTAGTGGCCGTTTTATTTTTATTTTTATTTTTATTTTTTAATGTTTATTTATTTCGGAGACAGAGCATGATTGGGGGAGGGGCAGAGAGAGAGAGGGAGACACAGTATCAGAAGCAGGCTCCAGGCTCTGAGCTGTCAGCCCAGAGCCTGACACGGGGCTCCAACTCACAAACCGTGAGATCATGACCTGAGCTGAAGTTGGTCGCTCAACCGACTGAGCCACCCAGACGCCCCTACTAGTGGCCATTTTAAACCTCTCAGATGTCTTACCAAAGAGTCCCTCAGGCTGACTTTGAGTCACTCCAAAGCTGTGTCACATTAGTAGCACCCTAGATTTGGTCTTTGCCTTAAGGCTCTGTTATGATGGCCCCAGCCTTGACTTTGTGAGAAATTGTTTCATTTCATAACTCTGCCGCACGATTCTAGACTCCCTAACATGCCTTTCGCTTCTCTTTGCAACTGAGAAGCTATTTTCCAAACACGTCTTCTCTTTCCTGTAGCGCCTTCCCATGTGCGTCCAATAGCAACCAATTCCTGCTTCCAATTTTACTTCCTGCAGACTTTCTCACCCAAGACTAAAAGTTCTGTAGGGACATTTTCTACTTTCCAAATTAACCACAAAGTAGTTTTATCGAACGCTTTCCCACTACATAATGTGAGTTACTATTTGGTCAGCCTCCTGTATAGTTGCCTTGGTTTTTACCATTCATTACCATTTTAATTCCACAAACTTTAGGTTCTTGTCAGGGCAACACCCCCTTTTTGGTATTGGTCAGAAATTACTGCAATAGCAAAATGTGAAAAGATCTCAAAACTCACTGCAAAAGCAGTAATTTGCTTTTCTGGTGTCAGCTCTGTGGATTGGCTGGACCCCGGGCTCTGAGGCGTTCAAGTCCACGCCACACGTGTCTTGCAGTGACTTGCAGCCACCAGACGTGTGGTCTGCTTCCTGTGTCACATTCTCAGATGCAGGCTGAGGGCAGGTGGGTACTTGAGGTGTAGTCTGCCCATGGCAGGCCACCCAAGTGCATGAATGCAAGTCCAAAAGACACAAGCATATTTTATGCCTGATTGAGCCACGTTCACTAGCATCTCCTTGGCCAAAGCAAGTCATGTGGCAAAATTCAGAGTTAGGGGCAGGGAAGTACACTCTGCCAACCTTGAAACCAGGGTGGATGTGACTGGATAATATTAACACGGGTGCCTGGAAAGGTGGGGCTAATAACTCAATCTACCTCAGTGCTGGAGAGATTTCCTCTCTGTGTCTCTGTCTGTGTGTCTCTCTCTGACTCTTTCTCTTTGGTAAGATTGTGAACTTAGGAGGTCCCGGACGACTGAATTTCAGCCCCCGGGATTCCTGAGACAACCTTGCTGTTTTGTTTTGTTTGAAGTATGATTATGCCAGACCAACTGAAGTTTCCTCCCCCTATCACCACGGCTTCTCTTCCACCACGAATGGACCTTCAGGGCATGTGAACAAAAAACCAAGGAGTTTAATTCTATAATATTAAAAAATAACTTTTCGGGGCGCCTGGGTGGCGCAATCGGTTAAGCGTCCGACTTCAGCCAGGTCACGATCTCGCGGTCCGTGAGTTCCAGCCCCGCGTCAGGCTCTGGGCTGATGGCTCAGAGCCTGGAGCCTGTTTCCAATTCTGTGTCTCCCTCTCTCTCTGCCCCTCCCCCGTTCATGCTCTGTCTCTCTCTGTCCCAAAAATAAATAAACGTTGAAAAAAAAATTTTTTAAAATAACTTTTCTAATTGATAACATCCACCTGGTAAGCCCCTACTTTTCTTACATCAGCCAAGATTCTAAATAACTACTTATAAGTCACATTTTTAACCCTATTGATTGTTTCCAGGTGGTTCTGCCCTCATTCATGTTCATTCCATTGCGTTCCACAGGCTTCTCTGATGGACCCACAAGTGTCCCTCCTAGAGCCTCGGGCCATCCCAGCTTCTGAGTTATCTGTGTCCCATCCCGTGGGATGTGCGAGTTTGGCATTCTCTCAGACTGGGGACACTGTGGTTCCAATCCATCTGCTAGGTTCCTGAAAACCAGGAATCTTGTGTCCACAGGAATTGATGCTGGACAGTCATGTTGCCCCAAGTCACAGCTATCTGCCTCTGCTTCTGTCTGTCCACAAAACAACCCAGGCTAGATAGAAGAGTGCTCACCTATCACATTCTACTCAGTTCCATGCAGGTGCCCCTCGAGGCCGGCTGCTCTTCTTTGGTTGTTTTTGTGCCTCGCCTTTGATAGACAATTATTCTGCTGGACGCTTGATGGCTAGGCCTGTCTCCCACCACTACCTTTAGTGGAGCCTTGATGTTGTCTCTGGATCCCAGGCCAGCTGCCTGGAATTTTACTGTACGCAGACAGATCTTAAAAAATCAAAATGGCTATCTAACTGAACCTCTAATATTTGATGCAACATATTTCGCAACTGTTCCTGAAATTCACCACACCCACTTTACCCCTGCCCTCTGGGTGGCCCACCTTCCATCCCTGTCAGTTTCCCAATAAGCCACACCTAGATCTCATTTTTCAAGTCCAATAGGTCCACAGTTGTTGACTCACTGCTTAAGGAAAGTCACTATTTACCTAGTGAAGGTCATAGTTTGCTTTCAACACTTCATGTCAGTTTTCAGAAATTTATTGAATTTCTTCAGTTGTTCTAGCTAAGGATTTTGGATTTTCTAAAGAGAAGGAGTTTGAAGACCCCCTTTTCCTGGAAACTAGCTAATTATGGCCCTAGAGCATTCAAGAACAAGCTTATAAACACAGTGTGTGGATTGAGGCAAACAGTGATAAGATCGTTACAGGAATGAAGACAGGCAGCCATCTGTACATCCCCAGTGGGAATGGAACGGTGACCTGAGTGGAGAAGAATAGATATTGCTTGGATGGTATTCAAATATTGTTTTGTGTCCAGAAGGCAAGCGTAGCTGGTGTCAGGTTAATTAAGCTCTGGGCTTTCCTGATTAGTAGGATGAGAATCAACGCATCAGCCCATTCTATTTTCCCCATTGAGTTCAGCATAGCAATTGACTTAGGTATCGTGGAACCAGAAGCTAATGCCATTTGGGCCATCTTGTTAAGAAAACAATTACAAAATTAAGTACAAAAGTGAATTTTTTTTAAATGCACAAAATTCGTAACAAATTACTGAGCCTAGAAAATTCAGGCCTTTTTCTTCTGAGCTCTCTTTATGAGAAACTTTTTTTTTTTTTTGTAATTTTTTTTTTTTTTTTTTTTGTCAACGTTTATTTATTTATTTTTGGGACAGAGAGAGACAGAGCATGAACGGGGGAGGGGCAGAGAGAGAGGGAGACACAGAATCGGAAGCAGGCTCCAGGCTCCGAGCCATCAGCCCAGAGCCTGACGCGGGGCTCGAACTCACGGACCGCGAGATCGTGACCTGGCTGAAGTCGGACGCTTAACCGACTGCGCCACCCAGGCGCCCCTATGAGAAACTTTTATAGAGAAATGCTTTCTCATTGCAACCTGGCTTTTCCTTCCCACCTAGAACATTCTGGGGCTCCCATCAGCTCCCATGAGTCATCAGCCTGGGCAAGGACAATCTCTGAAGCTTAAGATTCATAAATTTCACAGTAAATCTGCTTTTCGTCCAGAGCACAAACATGATCAAGATACACCCACCGGGGTCCATGCCTTAACATCAGGGCTGGCTTTATGAGTGTACAACCTGCACAGCAACCCAGGGCTGGTGTTCAGAAGGATCCATGCTTTGGTTTAATGCTCTGCTGTCCGTTACCATCTAGAAACTCTTAATTTTTTTCTTTCCATCAGTATTTGTAGGAGAAGTCGATGGGACAATGGAGCCTGCATGTAAGCAGGAGATAGATGTGTCCACCTGCCTCATGATGCCCCATGAGCACATAATTCCAGTGGACCTGTGCTCCTTGGGGGTTTAATGAGTCCCAAAATGAGTACAAGGGAAGGATGTTATGTTTATACCCAATAGAGCAAATAAGGACTCTGCCAGCCACAGAAGGCCATGTTTTCTGTTCAAATCAGAACCTCCTTTGAACATGGAGAAAATGCAATGGCATTCTAAGAAACACAAGTGATCAAGAAACATAATCCTTCTTAACGGTGTCATAGCTCCCCTATATTAGCCAACCACTCATGCCAAAAAATGACAAAGAAGGAAAGGGAGAGATGGGGTAGATATAGTCCCTTTTCCTTTCTGTCTTAACTTACTCATCCATAAGCAATGTGGTGAGTGTTGGTAGAAAGTATGCTTACCAAGAAGTGAAAGAGAAAGAGGTGGGTGAATTTCCTGCATTGTTTCCACTGTTCTGGTAAGAAAAAAATACATAGGTGTATATGAGCTACAAAATATAAACTGTGTAATTTTGGTGATCTGCATTTAAAGTTGGCATTGCACAATGGACAGATGAAGGGTAAAATTCATGCTAATAACTCAAACTGAATTTTTATTACCTAGAATACCCTTAAATAGCAAATAAAAAAATACTTTGAGAAAGACTAGAGGAGGAAGGAAAAAGCTTTATAATCTTCCTATCTCTAGTGGCACTTTTTCCCTTTGGTTTTTGAACACAGGATCCCACATTTTTATTTTGCCCTACACCTTATAAATTTTATAGCCAGCCTGTTTCAAGTGGATGGGTACTGTTCATACAAAGACTTGTGAGTAAGATTCTGCATTTTTCCTTTTCAAATGCTTTGTCTATAGCAGTCAATAGGACAGCAGAAAGATTGTGATTTGCAATGAATTGGAAGAAATTGCCTTTTACTTTTAGATCAAAGATAGTAAGAAAAATATGAAGACATGTTGGCATGTAATGTAGGGCTAATATTTATTGACTACCAAGCTGGTTTATTTCTACCTCAATTTTCTAATGTTTTTTTAAAGAGTTTATTTATTTATTTTGAGAGAGAGAGAGAGAGAGCAAGCAGGAGAGGGGCAGAGAAGGAGGGAGAGAACCCTAAGGAGGCTCCGTGCTGTCAGCGCAGAACCTGATGTGGGGCTTGAACACATGAAGCGTGAGGTCATGACCTGAGCTGAAATCAAGAACTGGATGCTTAACCAACTGAGCCACCCAGGCGCCCCATTTTTACCTCAGTTTTCTAACTCCTACTTTCCACGGAGTATTAGAACATAAATCCCTAAATTCGAATTTAAGTAGGTTTTATTTCTTTTACTAAGCTCATGCTTACTAAATAAATTACAGTGCATCTATATGATGCATAATTATCTAGAAATTAAACTGACATTTCCAAAAAGAGCTAATGACATGGAGGGCAAATTAGGATGGAAATTTCTAAATATAATGGGGGCAACTGGCTTGCTCAGTCAGAAGAGCATGTGACTCTTGATCTCAGGGTTGTAAAAGCCCCATGTTAGGTATAGAGATTAAATTAAAAAAAGAAATTTCTAAGTATAATGTCATCCTACCAAGAGAAAAATGTGTTTGCATAAAAAATATTGGAAGAAAAATATCAGAGTATTTTTCCTTCTGTAGCTTTCTATGTTTTAATGTACTCCCTAACGATCACCCATTCATTTTATAATCGGAAAGTATTTCAGCAGCTTCTTATACATTTCTGTGTTCTTGGTACTCAGCATACTACCTAAAACAAAGTGAGCATTCGATAATTAGCTGATGCACTTGAATCACCCTTAATTCATGAGTGAGAAGGCTCGAGCTCACCAAACTCTCGTAGATACTGGTAAAGTAGTGTCTTTTTTTTTTTTAATTTTTTTTTCAACGTTTATTTATTTTTGGGACAGAGAGAGACAGAGCATGAACGGGGGAGGGGCAGAGAGAGAGGGAGACACAGAATCGGAAACAGGCTCCAGGCTCTGAGCCATCAGCCCAGAGCCTGACGTGGGGCTCGAACTCACGGACCGCGAGATCGTGACCTGGCTGAAGTCGGACGCTTAACCGACTGCGCCACCCAGGCGTCCCTAAAGTAGTGTCTTAATAGTGAGTCTCTATGTAAATATTCAAATACTCTCCCCATCTTTATAGAGTCTTTTGGTGGAAAATCTTGCCTTGATTTACATCCGAAAAAATGGATCCTATCAACTTTCTACTCTGTACCCCTAGAAAAAATTTCTCTCTATTGACCATCCCTCCTTCTTGCCCCTCTATCGCCAGCCTGCAGCCAGCTGGATTCATCTGGGATGTTATTCTATCAGGTGACCCCCTCTTTCCTGCACCGACTTCTCCACCATCTCCTCCTCAGGATATCCAACTTCTAGTACCTTTGCAAAATGGTACCTCTCCCCAGCCACTCCCTCACATTACTCCTTCCCACTAGGGGGAAACGTTCAGAAAGGAAGCATAGTCCGTATTTGGTGTCTCTACTTGTTCACCTCACTTTTCGCTCCTCGACTCGCTGCAATGTGACTTATGCTCCAACTTTCCATGGAAACAATTCTTGAAACAGTCACAGCCCATGGCTGCCCAAACTGAGAACTATGGGGAGAACCACATATCTTCTCCTGTCTTGCTCTTAGCCCCTGCTGGGATGTTCTTCAAGTTCTCTGTCAGCATTGTCTGCTCTTCAGCTATCTCTGGTCTCGTCCCTCTCAGTCTCCTTCACAAGCTGCCTTTTCTCTACCCACATGTTACATTACCAACTACATTTATTTTTTAAAAAAAAATTTTTTTTTTCAACGTTTATTTATTTTTGGGACAGAGAGAGACAGAGCATGAACGGGCAAGGGGCAGAGAGAGAGGGAGACACAGAATCGGAAACAGGCTCCAGGCTCTGAGCCATCAGCCCAGAGCCTGACGCTGGGCTCGAACTCACGGACCGCGAGATCGTGACCTGGCTGAAGTCGGATGCTTAACCGACTGCGCCACCCAGGCGCCCCTACCAACTACATTTAAATTATACCACTAATACAGGCTTATAAACATACATGTTAAACAATGCCAATCAAGCTGATGTTCCTTCTAACAGACCACTTCAGTATCCCAGCCCAAGCCACCATCACTTTCTATGCCTCCCAGCTAGGGGAGGGAAGAGAGTCCATGGTTTTGAGGGACTCCCCTAGAGCTATTTCCAAAAATGAAACAACTATGAAAACATAAAATTAAGGGGTTAATAAGCATTTTCTCTTGTCTGGTCCTTCATCTCAAAATCTAACTCATCACTCTCTTGATTGCTGGATTGAGCCTCAGACGTATGGGTTATGGTTCCCACTCCATTTATGTTGCCTGGTTTTTAACAAGATGACTCTGTTCCTTTACAGTGGGTTTAAACACATCCATGCTAAGCCAAAAGATCTGTACCGGGTCTTTGGTGTTCAGGTTCTCTGTGAATTCATCATTCCTCTTAAAGCATTGTCCATTATCCACCCCTCGCCAACAGACAAATAACTACAATAATCAAAAAGGAAACAGGGAACAGGTTTCTCCCATAATTGGAAGAATGCTGTGAGCAAGATGAATGATCTGGAGGTCCCGCTGCTGAGATTTATAGCAGGGAGACTGCAATTATTTAGAGAGAGAAATTGCATGTTTATAAAATCTGGGCAGACAGAGGTACAGAAGGTAGATGGCCCCCGCCTTTCACCCTGCATGCCCCGTGCACCCCTGCACTTTCCCTGGGGGCCCTCCTGCTTCTAATTACCACTGTGATGCTCAGCCTGCAATGACAGAGAACCACACAGTGAACTGTGTGACCATTAATACCATGGTCACAGTGCCTCTTCTTTAGTAGTCGATTGCCTGGGTGGCTCAGTCGGTTAAGGTTCCGACAGCGGCTTAGGTCATGATCTCGCAGTTCGTGGGTTCAAGCCCCATGTTGGGCTCTGTGCTGACAGCTCAGAGCCTGGAGCCTGCTTCAGATTCTGTGTTTCTCTGCTCCCCACTCACGTTCTGTCTCTCTCTCTCTCTCTCTTTCTCAAAAAATGAATAAACATTAAAAAAAGGAAAAGATGGTTACAGTTCCCAAGAGGGGGGGCGGGCCATGCCGTGGGGGGAGGAGTCACACAGGGAAGCACCAGAATCCCTCAGGAGGCAGAAGGCAAGGGAGGCCTGTGGGCAAGAGTCTTTACTCTGGTTCCCATGGGAAGGAACAGGTGCAGCAGGGGGTGGGTTTAGGACCGGCCGGTTTGCATACTTTCAGGGCTCTGGGGCACAGGGGGTGTCCCCACGTGTCTGGTACCTGGTCCTGGGTGATGGGGGCAGGGGGATAGCGGTCCCACCTGTAGTGTGAAAGCCCAAAAGGGAGGTAGTTGGTGGCGTGGGGTCCAGATTGGTTACTTTGTATTTGAAAGACACATTCTCCTGTGATTTATTTACTATCTTTGGGAACTGGCTAATGCTGGGAGGGATGGTCTTTCCAGCATCGGCAAGTCCCCAGATGCCAAAGCATCAGAAAACAGAAAATTAAAGACATGGTTAATATACGTCTCTTTCCTCAGGATGGTTTTACATCCAGCACCTTATTTTATTTCCCTGTCACTGGACATAGTTCAGGACTTTTCTGTACACTGTCCCCGACTCTGAAACTCAAAAATGAGCTTGAGCTCATCCCCACTCACAAAGGCCCCAGATTCCTTAATTTCTTAAAGGACCAGCTCTCATACCAAAGGGTGAGCTAGCTTTTTTTTTTTAATCTTTATTTTTTTTTGAGAGAGAGGGAGACAAAGTGCAGGCAGAGGAGGAACAGAGAGAGAAAGGGGGACACAGAATCCGAAATAGGCTCCAGGCTCTGAGCTGTCAGCACAGAGCCTGACACGGGGCTCGAACTCATGAACCGTGAGTTCATGACCTGAGCCAAAGTTGGACCCTCAACCGACTGAGCCACCCAAGTGCCCCATAGCTAACTTTTGCTAATACGCTCAAGAAATAAAATTCCTGGATATACCTTTACTATCGTCCAAATCAAGAAAAGATTTAATTCTTCGAGCTACCGTTTTGTTTTGTTTTGAGCACCTACCAAGCTCTGCCCCAGGATATTTGTTTCTCTTTATAATACTGGACCAGATACAGATCTGAACTCTTTTGTTCCTTTTGTGCAGCTAAGCCAGGCAAACACTTAAAAGAAACTCTGCTAAATACGGAGGGAAAATATTTAGACACAGCTTAATCTTCCTTACACTTTAAAAAGCATCATTGTACACATTGTCTAATTTTATCTATCCTCACAAAACTTGGTGAAATAAACAGTTTCGTTATCTAAGCTTTACAGAAAAGGAAACCGCCCTTTAAGAGGTAAAGCGACATGCCAAAGATCACCCTCCTTAGCTGGTCAATATCACGATACGGGCACAAACCCAAGTGCTCGTGAAATCCAGCCTTCTTTTGCAAAGAGGGCAAAAACAGTTGTTTTGGAGAATATTTCTGATTGACTCTTGTGTATCTCTAAGGAGAAAAGAGCAAAAGAATTGGAAAAAGGGCTTTGAATCCAGAGAGACAAGGGTTCCAGTCCCAACCCCACCACGTGCTAAATGGGTGACTGACTGAGTTGCTTGTTCTGAGCCTCAGTTTCTTCATCTATAAAATGGAGATGCTGATGTCGTATTATCTAGTAGCATTGCTTTGAAGGTAATGCGCCCACAAAGATGTCTGGTACAAAATAAACGTGTGGTGAGGCTATCAAGGAATATTATTATTATTATTATTATTATTATTATTATTATACACAGAGAGGGTATAATTTCACAGATGTTCATTTCAGTCTTCAACAGATATTTATTGAACTCCAACTATGTGTGAGGAACAGAGAAAGGTTAAAGACAGACCATCTAGTAGATGGAGACTGACATTGAAACAAGCAAATACAATAAAGTGTCCTGGGTGTCCATGCCAGAGTGGTGATGGCCGTGGAGAGCCCACGGGACCTCAAGAGTGTCAGGAAAGCTTCTATAGAGGATGCGTACAGCTTTCAACCAGAGGACAAGGGCAGTAACTACTTTATAAATTTCCTTCCCTTAGTTTGATACATCATTGCTTAAAAGATAATAAAGTTGAGGGGCGCTTGGGTGACTTAATTGGTTGAGCGCCTGACTCTTGATCTCAGAGTCGTGAGTTCAAGCCCTGCATTGGGCTCTGTGCTGAGCATGAAGCCTACTTAAAAAAAAAAAAAAGATGAGGGCTGAAAGTGAATTTTTAAACAGCAAAATTAATTTGAAAAGAGACAAATTCACTGAGTTGTCACAGAATTGCCAAGGGCCCACATGAGTTATCAGTGCTGGAACTAGTGGTTGGAAACATGCATTTTTCAACCAATTTATTTTTGTTCCAAAGATAAAAATTCATGAAGATTTTGCCAGAGGCACATCGAGGAACATCTGAAAGCAAAACAATGCCAAAGTGAAGAAAGCCGCTCTGTGGTGAATCTTCCCCAAATTAGCAACATCCCTTAGAAAATACCAGAATTTGGACAAAAGCTACAAAAGCATAAGTTACTTGAGGAAAACTGCATAAAAGTTAGCAAGGAATAAAAAAAATGAATGCCTGAAGATATTTATTTTTACTGATTAATCCGTTTAGCCAACGGGTTTTTATTACTTATTGTTTTGTTTTTTTTTTTTAACTAAATTCTGTTCTCTGTCCGTTGTGTACTGAGGAGAAAGGCAAGAAATGGCAAAGGCAGGGCAGAGGGATGGGAGAGCCAGAGATTGAGGAGAAGGGGGAGGAGAGCAAGAAATTAGAAGAGGAACAGGAAAAAGCAGAAGGATATATGCGATCCAGACAGTGAAGCAAAACTTATGGGAAATCCCACGTGCACACACCAACATACACACACTGACTAGTTGTACAATAGAAGCCAGGTGTCCTGTGGCCTGCAGATGTATTTCTCTTTGCACGTTTCACCTGGCATTTAAGTGGACACAGCTGTCCTCCCTGCCTCCTGGGCCTCCTGGCAGCTCTCACATAAAGTCCTGGGCACCTGTTGTCCTCACACAGTGTGGCCTAAGGCAGTGGGAGGACCATAGGGGGGGCAGTGGGGGGCAGCATGCTGTGTCCCCGGGCAGTAGGGGGCCATGGGGCCAATGGGGGGCAGTGTGCTGTGGCCTGGGGCAGTAGGAGGCCATGGGGGGCAGTGGGAGGCACTGAAGGGCAGTGGGGGACAGTGGAGGGCATCATGCTGACTCCCGCAGGCCAGGCCTCAGAACCAAATAACGAGCAGCTCACTACTGACTCAAGAGTGCCCCAAGGACTTAGTCTCAAAAATTTCTTCTTGCCCCGTTTTACACACGGCAATTCCTGCTGACAGAAAAAGTATGCTAACAGAGCGAGCAAAACGCAGCAGGGTCGTATTTCCCCTTCCTTGCCTTTTGTGAACGGATGACAATCTGCAAACAAGGCCTCTGGCAAACGCGGGCGTGGCTGTCCGGATCCCTCATAGCATGGCAGGCCCGGTGGTGAGAGCCAAGCTTAGCTTGTGCCTGTGGCCATCAGGTCCGTGTTGAGCCCTGCCACGAGCCAATTGCCAGAGCAAGAGCCGGAAGACTGGCCTCTTCGCAAAAGTCAACGCGCCCATGGGGTGGATGTGCGCTGAGGGTCAGCGGGTACAGGCGGGGCGGTGAGGGGAGGCTTCTCCCAGGACTGGGGAGCGGGGAGGCTGGTTTGGAGCCGGAAGGTGTGTTGTGAGTGCTCCCTGTGGGAGACCACAAGGGACTCGGCCATGGCCATGGCGGTGCCCCCGGGGGAGAGACTGGAAACGCATTAACGGTGGGGAAAGGAGCAGAGCTGTGACCACAAACCGAAAAGAAAGTTCGGATACTTAGGGTATCAGGTACCTCTTGCTGCGTAACAAGCCACCCCAGAATTGAGCGGCTGAGAACAGCGGGCCCTGACGTGCTCCTGGTTTGAGCTGGGCCCCTGTGTTCACTTGGGCGCTCAGCTAGGATGGGTTTGCGTCTGCGCACTGTTTCTCTTCCCCGAGGAGGCCAGGCTGGTCTCGTTCCGATGGCGACGGCTTTGCCAGCACGGGGAGGGGAAGACCATCTTGGCGTCACTTCTGCTGTGTCCTAGCAGTTACAGTGAGTCACCGGGCCACCCAGACTGGACAGGTAGGCCAAGAGATTCATCAGTTCATGGCGGGAATGGCAAAGAATTTGGGATTGTTTCTAATCTACCACCAGGAGAAGGCTCACTTTCTCCCCTTGGTAGCAGCCTTCTTTCCTCAGGACGCAGCCTCCCCCTTTTGAGAAGAGGAGAGGGGTCACGTCACATGTGAGGGGGGTTGCGGACCAGCCAGGACAGGCTCGACCACCGACCTTGGAGCCGCCAGCATGCTCGAGAGCAGACACCCTGGCCAGAGACTCTTCTGTGCTCCCTGGACCCGTAAGTCCTAAGCCAACCACTCTGTGAGCTGTTCAGCCCTCGAGGCTCTGGTCTGCTGTGACCCTTACTGGATTAGGTTGCCTGACTTCCTCATTGCTGAGCCCAGCTCAAAACTCCCCCAGGCCTCAGAGTGACTGGTCTCCAGCCACAGGTGACTCCAACCCCATCCCTGGCAAGCTGGCCAGGAGAACAGAACCTTGGCTTCTGTCTGCCTGCCCATCCAAGGCCCAACCTGCGTGATTTGCTTGTGGCCTCTTATCTATTCATGGATCCCCTCTGCTCCACACCAGTGTCCCCTACCCACACTCCTCCACTATTTCCCGTGCCTGCTGGGAACCCCAACTTCCAGCCCCCCATGTACACCTAACTCTCGTGTGTGGATTCCTCTCAGTCACAGCCTTCATCAGGCTGCTCCTTCTGTGAACACTTGTGATGCTTTTTACCATAACAGAGAAGAGCTTGACGATGAAGGGAATTTCTTGTACAGGTGCTACAAAGAGAGCCCATTTTAAAACACCCCCCAGAGGGGCGCCTGGGTGGCGCAGTCGGTTAAGCGTCCGACTTCAGCCAGGTCACGATCTCGCGGTCTGGGAGTTCGAGCCCCGCGTCGGGCTCTGGGCTGATGGCTCAGAGCCTGGAGCCTGTTTCTGATTCTGTGTCTCCCTCTCTCTCTGCCCCTCCCCCGTTCATGCTCTGTCTCTCTCTGTCCCAAAGGTGAATAAACGTTGAAAAAAAAAAAAATTTAAAACACCCCCCAGAGTAGAGGATGATCCATTTTCTAGAGCCAGAGTCTTTACATCATGCAAGATTTGATTGCCATTACTGATTTTTTTTTTAAAAAAAAAATTATTCAACTCTTTCTTCTGTGAGGATGAAGTTTAAAGGTGCATGGGGAGATTTTGAAAATTCTATTAAACTTAAAAGAGAAAACAAAAGAAAATTCAAAGTAGGATGAGTTCAAAGAGACATTTAGAGTCAAGGGATAAGGAGGGAGTTGTCTTCTGCTTTTTTTCAGCAACTCAGAAATAAGCTGTGTAATTTAAATGAATTTGGCAGTGAATGGAAATATAATCCTTTAAGTACTTATTTAAAACATTTCTAATCACTGGAGGCAAGTTAGTTTTTGAACCCAGCCTTTGAATAGGGAGATGAGGTGTAGTAATCATAGTGAATGTGTATTCTTCCTGAGTCAGGACCACGAGTGTGAGTGTCAACTCACACTTGTGGCTGTGATGTAATCTATGTGCCCCCAAACTAGTTCATGAAATTTGATTAAACATGTGTATTCAGTAAATGGGCAAAATCAGGACTCATTTCAGGGAGAACATGGAGCCTCTTCTGTTGAATCAAGTGTGTGGGTCCTTTCTCCCCCTTCTTGGGGATTGTTTTATTGCTCAAATGTCTCCCCTACCTCTTTCCTTTTATTTATGTATTTTGGTGTTTCTCCTGGGACTCAAAGAGGGCAGGTTGGTGAAGACCGAGGCCTGGACATTACTCTACGTGGTGCCTCTCTAGCCTCTCTCTGAAATTAAATTACAAGTGTAAGCCAGTCCTCTTGTACCCTGCACTCTTGAGCCACAAGAAGGCACCAAATTATGCGTGTGTCTCATCCAGAGGTGGAGAGAATAAGGCATCACCATGGGTGTGGGTTTGCCACGAACGTGGGCCGACAAAAACAGGAACAGAATTCTGTCGTGTATTTGAAACATTTGCAAAAGAAGCTTGTAGAAACAATGTCTCCCCCCCCATCCCCGCAGCTATATCCCCTTGAGGCCAGCAATCGGGGTGTATATTCACTTTGGATCCCCAGATGAACAGGGCCTAAGTCACTGATTTCATTGGGTACAAGTCCGGTCTCCTGCAGGGGGCGCTGCTCAGAGGTGTTTTGGTCCGATGAGCCGCTGCTCCCAGCAGGAGGCCGATGCTCAGGCTGGCTCAGCGGGATGCCACGGGATCCTGGATTCATCAGAGCCCATCACCCTCACCTCACCCACCTCGTATCAGCCATCTCATCTTGAGACATCTCCACACTCAATGCTTGGCAAATTCACTGGTCATATAAATGGGGGGTGCGGCAGCTTCTTAATTATAATTTCTCAAATGAATTAATTGGCTTTCAGGTTTTCGATATCAGTTTTTTGGGCTTAGTCGGTACGCGTCTGCGTCTAGAAAGAAGAGTGGCAAGATGAACTTTCTAAGCCTGCAGGCTGAAGGCAGGGTTTGGCAAGATTGCCAAGGAATGGAGGGCCACCGTGTGGAGCGTCTGGGGAAAGGCCAGGCAGTCTTTCTTCTCCGGTGACAAGGCTCACCAACGACCCAGGCAGAAGGGCAGAGTACATTTTTCTCCATGCTTCTGCTTCCCGTTCACGCGTGTGTGTGTTTTCCTATCCACTGTGCAGATTCCCCAAAGGCTTCAGTCACTCCTGACGGACCTTGTTAAATCTTGCACAACGCTGAGTGCAAAACGTGGGCTTCCGTCCTCGCGGAAGGAGAGCTCTTTTTCACCGGAAGCTAAATTTTTTATTTCTAGCTGTACTGATTTGAGAAATAAAATGTTCATACGCCTGGTAAATACAGTTAACAACAAACAGGAGCTGCGGTGCACTTCCTGGGCGCACAGCTCAGAGTTAGGTACCAGAGGAGGCGAGGGGATGGGGTACTGATGGTAGGCTCCTTGGTGGGAACTGGCTAGCAAGGTGGTACCCACTGCCCAGCTCCGCAGCAGCCAGACAGCCATCACACGGTCAAGTGTGATACTGGAAGGAACACCCTCAGGGCCTTTTTTTCCCCTCTCAATTTGGGGAACTCCATGTATGTATGTATTTTTCATTTAAAAAGTTGAGTAATATGTGATTATTATGAACACATTAGTAATAGGAAACATCTTCCGGCACCTGGGTGGCTCAGCCGATTGATTGAGCCTCCGACTTCAGCTCAGGTCATGATCTCGTGGTTCGTGGGTTTGAGCCCCGAGTCGGGCTCTGTGCTGACAGCTCAGAGTCTGGGGTCTGCATTGGATTCTGTGTCTCTCTCTCTCGGTCCCTCCCCTGCTTGTGCTGTGTCTGTCTCTCTCTCAAAATAAATACAAACCAAAAAAATTTTTTTTTAAATAAAAAATAATAGGAAACATCTAAACAAGATGAACATGGTCACCTGTCTCTCATGAAGAAACTTCCAGGTTAGGACAGAGAGACCTGCTTGTTCTTTTTGACAGCTGCATGGCACTCCCCGGGGGATCCTTGTTGTAAGGCACTGTGGAATCTTCTATCCAGAGCTCTGTTCCCTTCCCTTCATCACGGATCATGCCCCACCCACCGTGGGAAGATGTCAGGGTACAGACCCACATGTGTGGATGGGACTGTGTGGCTTTGCCTGCAGGTTATGGGTTCACAGAACCCCTGTTCAGGGGTTCCTGCTGCTTCTGGCTGAAGTGGCCAAAGTCCTGCCCACAGTGACAGCTGAATTCATGGTTGGGGACCCCTAATTTTCCACTTATCCTTCCCATTTTCCTTTCTTTCATTTTCACCTGTTTTTGTTTTGGTTTCTTATTCCTGCTTCCCACCGGCCCCATGGATCCTTACCAAGTCCTGAGGCCTCAAAGGCCGATGAAGGAGAGTCTTGTTTTTATCTCTACTGCCCTTTTAGGGGTCAGGTCTAGCCTCTGCCCAAAACTAATTTTGAAATCTTCCTAGGGTTGGGGTATGAGTAATTTAAACACAAAGGGAGACAAAAGATTTTATCTTGATCTGTTTTCAGTAAATGCATATAAAACACTCAGAATTTAGACATTTGGACACAGAGGAGGGCATAGCTTGGGCAAGTACAACGATAAGCAATTTTCAGATGTTAATTATAATTAAGTTTCCTCTTTACTGAAACCTTTACAAGCAACTTCTGTGAGATGAGATCAAATTTTCAGTAGACTTTTCAGGCCAAGTTTTTTTCATGTAAAAACATAATATTTTTCAGCTTACGTTTTAGCTCCAGGGAAATAATTACCTTCAGCCAACAAGGTTAATGGACATCTCAAGATCTATTCATTTAATTCGAAGAAGAAGATTTCAGCTGCTAATGCTGAGCTCTGTAGCCAATTATAACAAAGGGATATCGTTTATAATGGAAGTTCAGGTTTCTTTCAGTGTGATTAAATCTCCAGTGCCATGACCTCCCTCCTTACCCCAACTGTTGAACTCGTCTCGTAGCCTAGAGGCAAATGACAGTTGGAAGAAGTTGTTTGTCACATTGCATTATCTTTGATGTTGGAGGAAAAGGAAGGCTCCTCAGATGGTGCCACTGTGGACTTGACCTTGCTCAGTGCAGGTGTTCAGACCTACATCCAGAGAGCTGATTAGGCAGTGGAAGAAGCAAGCATGTCAGAGGCCACTAGGACCCTGCCCTTGCAGACTGAGGAAGTCACTTTCTCTGTACCCACCCTGACTGACTGGGGACGAGAAATAGGTTGTGATAATCTCTCATGAATATAACATTCACTCCTTCTTTGGCTCAGGGGAGCTTTCGGAGGCCACAAACATGGGGGAAGATGCCAGAATATGGGGTCAGAATATGTGACATGGAGTCCCAATTTGTCACTCACTGTCTGTGTGATTTGGGGGTGAAGTATCTTTGAGTCTCATATTCCTCATTCTTGAAACTGATGAAAATGTGTATTGTTTTGAAAGGATCAAGAGAGATGAGCGAAATGAAAGTACTTGCTGCATTTTAAAAACACTTTGCAAATGTCAGATTTGTATAATTATTGCTAATGAAAACCTCCTCTGCCAACCATTCAAAGGCTGCTGACAACCTAGTGATATTTTTGTTTTTAATCGGGGATCTTTCTGGCTGGAAGGCTGATTCCAAAGGGAAACTAGTTTTCTCCCAGGAACAGGAGGTAGAAAATTAAGCTCATTGAATCTGTTGTGTCATGGGGAGTCAGATGCCATCCAGCTAGCACCTGTCTCATGAGGTACCCATCTCAAGGTTTCTTGTGGTGAATTTGATCTCAAGTATGTGTCTACCCATCAGGGTTAGGGATAAGGAGGCTTGACTTAAAAAAAGTTTCTAGCTGTTCCTAGAATGTTTACTTGAAACATTCAGACAGACACACACACACACACACACACATGCCCTAAATGTAAGAGAAATATACACATCAGGGAGAAAGAAATGAGCAATCAGATTTGTGCCAAAAGGCAGGGGCTCAGGTGACTGATTTAACCATCTCTTCCTTATATCCATTTCCCACCCCCCCCCCCCCAGGGGAGTTTTCTATTTCTCTCACACATTTTATTTTTGGTGGAAAGATACTGCGTTGCCTCAGTGGGTGGCGGGCACGTTACCATTCTCGAACTTGGGGCTCTCGGTAGCCTATTATTTAGCAGAGGGAAGTTTTATTATGAGCGAAAGATGCAAAGCATGGGGAAAAACAAACACACGACCTAAATGGCAGCTTCGGGCAAGTTGTAGCTACACCTCTGTGTCTCGTGGCCCCCCAGGACTTAGGTATTTGTTTAAGGAAACTTGGGCTTCAGTGAGAAAGAAGGAGCATTCTTGGATGCACTAGAGGGGGTAAGACCTCTGGGCACCCTCTGTCCCTCTGGGCACCCTCTGTCCCCCCACAGCACCTGGGAAGGGATCACGGTGTGGGGAGAAGTCATAAGTAAGATGGCCAGAAGATTCCCGAGTGGAAACAGGCAGAGAGATGGAGAACTTGGACGTGAGATCTGAACATCTTGAACGCCACAGTCTACCATATTTACAATTTACGATGATGGTAATAAATGGGTGGTTCACATTTGCATGAACACGATTGAACTTAGTTCCAGTTCCTGTGTGTGATATTTGTGAAAAGGGTAATTTGTCTGAAAGACTAAACCTATTTATTCTATCTCTGAAAATCCTAGTGAAGGCTTAAAATAAGAGGAAGATAGGAAGTATGATATCCCAAACTGCATAAACCAGCAATTAAAAATTGTCACCCAAATGGATAACTATACAAAAGGAACGATGAGTATTGAAAATATCAAAATAGTATCCATTGGCTCCTTCAACACATATTTCCCAATCCCCCATTATGTGTCAAGGTCCAGGTATTTAAAGATGCTTACAAACTAGTTGGGGAAGACAGACAATTACGAGAGAATTCACAGGGTGTTCTGAGACTGGGTGGGCTTGCAGGAGCAGTGGAAGCTTTCCAGAGGGGGAGGTTATCAATCCCATACTAAGGCAGATCTATTCAATAGCCAGATTGTGACGGAGAAAGGAGCTCGTGTCAGAAGGTAAGTCAACAACCATCCCCCTTCAGCAAGGAAGGCTTGCTAAGAAAGAGAAAGAACTGTGTGCTCAGTGAGTCAGCCAATTTACTTTCTGACTCAAGCTCCCTATCTTGTCCCAAAGCCATAACAGACTGTCCTAGACCAGCAGCTGCTCTGTGGGGCGTACTTTGAGCACCAGGCTAAAGGACAATTAAGAGTTATTCAGGGAGAAGGGAAGGAGGGATGTCTTGGCAGAATGCAGCTCAGCAAGCGCCAAGCTCATTTTAAGGGAAGGAGGCATCAACAGAAAGAAATCTCATTCCCGCCTCCATTGCCAACTCACACCAACCTCCTGTGAAAATCTTCCCCAAGAAACATTGTGCAGAACTCTGAGAGAAAAGAAGGCTTCTTCCTTAGCCTCTGAGGCCAAAAGGCTCAGTTCCTTCCAGGGAAACCTTGAGATAAGGAAGCACAGGACACCTTGCATTGGAAGAGAAACTTGACAAACCGAGCCCAACAGCGACACCTATGGGCGGCTCCCGGGTTTTGCACTTGGGAAAACGAGGTTCTTCTTATGTGTCCTCTGTTGAAGGAACAGAGAGGCAAGAAAGGCTTAGCTACTTTACAAAGAAAGAGTAAGAAAAGAGGAGGATTGGAGTTGCCTTTGTCCACAGCCCTTATCTCTGACAGCTGCCGGGGGTGGGGGGTGGGGGAGGGATGGGGGTGAAGGAAGGGATTCCTGGAGGGGCTGCCCCACACCATCCTCACTGTGGCCGGAAATGCCCCCTGAGTGCTTTCCTTTGAATTACGCAGGTTCTCTCTAATAATCACCTTTTAAAATCCAAATCTCCCTGCAAAAGGATAAAGCTAAGCTTGACTTAGTTTTCAATCAAAAGACTGAATGCACTCACTTTTGAGCTGTTTTCCTTGAGGAATAAAGAGATTTGCTCAAGGTGGGTTCACAGGCTCACTGAGACAAAAAGGGAAAGTCAGGAAGAAAAAACACAGCTAAAACAAACTTCACACACCCTGCATTGTGCCCAGAGCCAGTCCCAAGACTGTCGCCTGTGAACCCATCCTTATGAAGACTTAGCTATTTGCTTCTTTTTGCCTCTATAGAACCTGGGCATCCTTGGGATTCAGAGAATACTTCTCCAGATTTCAATAGGACTCACTTATGCCTTTTCCAAGAACATGTAGCTTTCAGTAATCTTTCTATTGTTTAGAGTTGTAAGAAACAGGACAAGTTACTTCCCTTTTCACTCCCCTGTTGGGATCATGCTCAGGAGGGAAAGGCTGGGCTCTGTGATGTTTTTGGGGCATGTGAGTGGTGGAAAAAGCTTCTGCCTCCCTGGGCGATGGGCACTTCCCACTTAGGTTTGGCAAGCAGTGGATGGAATATCAACCATTTTTAAAAAAATGTCGGGGCGCCTGGGTGGCTCAGTCGGTTAAGCGGCCGACTTCGGCTCAGGTCATGATTTCGCGGTCCGTGACTTCAAGCCCCGCGTCGGGCTCTGTGCTGACATCTCAGAGCCTGGAGCCTGTTTCAGATTCTGTGTCTCCCTCTCTCTGACCCTCCCCGGTTCATGCTCTGTCTCTCTCTGTCTCAAAAATAAATAAACGTTAAAAAAAAATAAAAAAAAAAAAAAAAGAAATGTCAACTAGAGTAGAATGAACTGAGCTTTAAAGATAGCCTTGCTTCCCAGCCAGGAGGGTGCTTGGAAAATGCAGATACAGATACAGAAATGCCAGAATTCCACGAGGGAGTGAGACCTTCTTATCCTGGTGGGGTGAAGGAGGGCTCCTGGCAGATCAGGTGTTTGTACACATTAAGCTCTACCCAGGCGATAAAGAGACTTGCCTGGATGGTCCAACTAAGGAGCTGGATTTGTCCTCCAAGCCACAGAAATGAATGGCAGAGTTTTGTGGAAGAAGAAATACGCGGCATTGGTCGTTGTCCTTGGGTCTCCTGCTCTGTGCTCAGCACTAGCTGAACAATCTAAATATAGGAGGTCAGAGCATCCCGGACCCCTTCCTCTGCCTTCAGTCAGGCATGGTTCTGACAGTTAGTTGCTGCTGCATGGAGCTTGGCTTCACTGAGTTGATCTTTCCCTAGAAATTTCTATGCATATGGAATATTTTACAGCTAAGGGTTTTCAATAATTTATCCTCCCTAAGTGCTAGGGGCTGTGGCAAATGCCTCATATACATTAACAAGTTAGGAAATTAAAGCTTTTGAAAATTTTCAATGTTGCCCAAGATAAATGAAGAAGTGATGGAGCTAGAATTCAGACGCCAGTCTTTCCTTCCGGAAACCCCACTGCTTAATCACCCTGCTCTGCCTCCAAAAGGCATAATTTTGGACATGCTGCCTCCTCTGCCTTTGGCCTAGCTCTCCCCTACAGAGGCTTCTCTTGACCCTTTGAGGACCATTTCCCTTTCCTACCTGTAGATGAGGCTCTGTGCTCTCCTACAATTCTTGCACCTCTGACCCTCTTGTGGATCCGCAAAGAAAAGTAATGATTCTAGGGTCCCAGCTGACACCCAGCACGTCAGAACCTTCTGGAGTTAGGGCTTCAGTATCTCTAACTGTAAAAACTGTAGTCTGTAAACACATGAGGAATTACAAAATTCAACATAGGCTGATCACACAGCTATCTTCTTCCTCAACTTTCCCTCACTGGAGAACTTTTTTTTCCTTTAATTTAGAAATAATGGCTTTTCTGGGGAAAAAAATCTCTAGATGAGAATCACTTACAGATGATAAGTTGGAAGTTCTAAGATTTTTCTTCTAATGGATACAAGTTATTATTAGGCCAATCTGCTATAATGGAAAAGGCTCCAGATAAGGAGATGGGAGGGGTTCTGAATCTCACCCCCTGCCCAGCTACCAACACACCTTTGGGCTCATGGCCAATTGCTTAAATCTTGTGAGGCTCCATTTTCTCAGCTGTATAATTTGAGGGATGTGTAGATGGTGTCTCAGGGTCTCTACCATTCTATTATCATAAACATCACAAATCAATAAGCATTTCAAAGCTCAGATAAGCGCATTTCTATTAGGTAAAGATTGTCCTATTTGCTCAATGGTAGCCATATTTCTTCTGAGAGTCTGTGGTATGCTAATAAGGGGGAAGTATTTTTTTCTCCACCTGGACACCTCAGTGTGTTTTTTAAAGCCGACAAGAAGAAAAAGGCACACATCGTGAGTAGCAAATGGATACCAGGCACTGTGTTAGGCACATAGCATTGTTTTCTCACTTCTAAGGAGAGGGGTGGAGAGGCCCATCTCTAATATAGTTGTTTACTGGCGGAGTAATTCCTGAGAGTGTGCAACATTATTTATGTTATTCGAGGTGCTAGAGAAACAACAGTAAATGAGAGACACAAAACCATGACATTTTATAAATACCGAGTGACTCCACAAATATTTATTGAATACCTCTCATATTCCAAACACTGCACTAGTTGTTGTAGATACCAGAGTGAACAGATTTCTTTTTTTTTTTTTTTTTTTAATTTTTTTTTTCAACGTTTTTATTTATTTATGGGACAGACAGAGACAGAGCATGAACGGGGGAGGGGCAGAGAGAGAGGGAGACACAGAATCGGAAACAGGCTCCAGGCTCTGAGCCATCAGCCCAGAGCCTGATGCGGGGCTCGAACTCACGGACCGTGAGATCGTGACCTGGCTGAAGTCGGACGCTTAACCGACTGCGCCACCCAGGCGCCCCTTCTTTTTTTTTTTTAATGTTTATTTATTTTTGAGAGAGAGAGACAGAGCACGAGTGGGGGAGGGGCAGAGAGAGAGGGAGACACAGAATCTGAAGTAGGCTCCAGGCTCTGAGCTGCCAGCACTGAGCCGACGACATGGGGCTCGAACTCACGAATCACGAGACCATGACCTGAGCCGAAGTCAGACACCCAACCAACTGAGCCACGCAGGCATCCCCAGAATGAACAAATTTTTGACCTCATCACTTGCTTAGCTCAGCCAAGTAAAACAATGAATGGGCACTGTTTATAACATAAAAGTGCTCTGGAAATATCAAAGGCATCTATACAGAGGGACCTTTACCCTCACCTGGTAAAATGTGAGTTAACCAAGATGCTCAAATCTAAAGTGATAGCTTTGCTTATTTATGTACAGGATTCTGCTATTGACCTGGCTACTCTTTAAGCATAAATTTAGGTAAGTAATAATATCTATAGCGTCCCTATCTGTATATCCTCATTTTCTCCCTCTTCTTCTGTTATACATGAATTTCTTTTTTAGATATCAATACACTTTGTCTTTTTTTGGTGAGAGATCACTGATACACTCAAGCCTAATTCTTTGAGATATAGGATTCCAAATAACTTTGGGTCATCACTAGCAAAGTGTATTATGAGTTACCTGTAGGCAGACAGGTCGAGAGAAGGCCATCATCCTACTTGATTCAGTTTGAAACTGTTGGAGAATGATCGCACTTTATATTCTCCTCAATCTTTGCAAGAGTCTGGAAATGGACACAATCCAGTCAGATGGTTGATACGCCTGGAAACTTTCCAAGCTCAGACAGGTCTAGATATAAGCAATTACTGTTAAAAAAAAGAATGTCTTAGTCAGTTGTGAGAAAGCCATAGGTTCAGAGTGTTTCAGTAAATCACAGGAGTCTTAGTATCCTGACTTTCCCCAATCAACAAAAGAAAACAGTTAAAGGCGTTTGGTGTGGAAAATTCAAATAAGTACTGAAAACATAACATTAAGTTATATTTATTTCATTGCTTTTTTTTTAAGTTTATTTATTTTGAGAGAGAGGGAGAGGCAGCAAGAAGGAGGGAAAGAATCCCAAGCAGGCTCTGCACTGTCAGCACAGAGCCCAATGAGGGACTTGGTCTCACAAACTGCAAGATCATGACCTGAGCCTAAATCAAGAGTTGGATGGTCAACCGACTTAGCCACCCAGGCATCCCTATTTATCTCATTACTTTTTATTGGAGGTTCTAAATTATAATTCATATTAAAATAACCAGTTATGAGAATTCTAAATTCAGGAGTAAGAGAGTTTGTACAGTTATCCTAATTAATCAGGTTGTGTCTCTTTTTACATTTGT
This sequence comes from Puma concolor, assembly GCF_028749965.1. Taxonomy (NCBI): domain Eukaryota; kingdom Metazoa; phylum Chordata; class Mammalia; order Carnivora; family Felidae; genus Puma; species Puma concolor. Next base: position 15,106,462 of record NC_141677.1, read on the forward strand.
CCAACAAACATTTACTGAGTGTCTGCTAAGAGACAGCCTCTCAGTCCCAGCTACAATGATGGATCAGATATGGGAAGAGAGTTAAAGCTTCACAGAGAAATGAATCCTTAAGCTGGATCTTGAGGGATGTGTAGGAGTTCATCAGAAGGGCAAGGTGTATTTGGGCAGCCGGAGAGGGGGGAGACAGAGGCAGGGGATGAAGGGGAGGTAGGGAAGGAGTCCAGCAGAGGTAAGAGCCTGAACAGTGGCAACAACAATGAAACCACATTGTGTATCAAGGGAGCCACAAATCCCAGAGTTCAGGAGTGAGAAACCAGCAGGAGGCAAGGCTCAATACTCCTGGTGCCACTGGTAATGAAGGAGCCCCCACCAAATTCTGTACCTGAAGGGAGCCACTGACAAGTTTTAAACCAAAGGGATACAGGATAAGGTTATGTTTTAGGAAGGCTAATTGTATTAGACTATCACTATGAGCACTTCATTGTACCTGTGTATTAGCAGTTCACCATATTAGCATTTCAGACCTCTTGTATCTCATGTTGAGTAATTTTCCCGTGGCAGTAACTTCTCTAACTCCCAACACCTGTGAGTGTAGGGCCTTATGCATTCCTTTCAAGTGGTTCACATCTTTAAGGTGCCCCAGAAAAAAACAAAACAAAACTGAACTTCACTATTTTAAACAACTCTGAGGCTAGGGGCACCTGGGTGGCTCAGTCGGTTGAGTGTCTGACTTCGACTCGGGTCATGATCTCACTGCTGGTGAGTTAGAGCCCTGCATCGGGCTCTGTGCTGACAGCTCAGAGCCTGGAGCCTGCTTTGGATTCTGTGTCTTCCTCTCTCTGCCCCTCCCCTGCTCGTGTGCTCTCTCTCTTCATATATATTATATAATATATATATATTATATAATATCTATTATATATTATATAATATATAATATATATATTTTATAATTATATATATAATATATATTATATATATATAATATATATTTATATATTATATTATATATAATATATACATAGTATAATAGTATAATATATAATATATATAGTATAGTATAGTATATATAGTATAGTATAATATAAATATATATAAAATATAAATATATATAATATATATTTTATATATATATAATATATATATTTATATATTATATTATATATAATATATACATAGTATAATAGTATAATATATAATATTATATATAGTATAGTATAGTATATATAGTATAGTATAATATATAATATTATATATATAATATAATATATAATATAAATAATATATAATATATATTATAATATATTATATATTATAATATATATAAATATATAATATATATAGTATATATATAATATATACATTATATATATTATATATATACTATATATATTATATTATATACTATATATATTATATATATAATATAAAACATTTTAAAAATGTAAATAACTCTGAGACTTAATGTTTTTTGTGAAGGCAGAAGAGTCACCCACTTGATTTTTATCCACCTTATGAATATTGATTTGTTGAATGTGAATTAAAAAACAATGGAGTCATGTTTTCTGGTTTGAAAAGTTAATTACACATGTAAAATCTGTGCTAAACCATTGAGCGGACTTTACTCTAGCACGTGCTTTTAGCAAGTGAATTGATCTTTATTTTAAGTGGCATGGCCTGAGCTTGAAAAGTTTCTTTGGGGTAAGGGAATTAATTAGTCAGACTGATAAATGAAATTGCTTAGGTCTGTCTCACTCTGGTGGATTTCGCTTCTGAGACACTGAAACTTGGGTTGGACCATGGCCATTTACTACATTTGTTTTTTGCTTTCAAAAGCCCAGTGATTCCCAAATGAGTGGATCTTGGCAACTAGTAAATGCCTTATCTATCTGGGGAAAATGCTGATAGCAAATTTCAGGCAATTTAAAATGATCTAATAAAAGGTTTTTCAGATGATCTGGCAAGGTGGTGCTCAGCATTGACAAACAAGGGCTTTCTTGTTCCACCAGGAGCCAGTGGGAACCTGGCCAACAAGAGATGCTCACTGGTGCCTGTTGGGTGAGCACAGATTGTCAGGAATCTGTATTTGGGCTCTGACAGTCTTTTGCTAACAGTGAAAGAATGTAGTATAATTCGGTAATTAAAGAAAGGAAATACTGTGAAATGAGACAAGAAAATACCGTGTTATCTTGGTTCTCAGCTAAAATTTGGGTTTTGATATTCTGTCAAACATGAGAACATTCCTGCTCCCAAATATTACTGGACAATGAAATTCCATGGATGGCCTTGATAACAAAGATCTAACACTCATGTCATTGGCATTTGGAAGACAAGAAAGAGGGGGAGGCTGAACAAGTACTCAAAGAAATAATGGCTGCAAACTTCCCAAATTTTGCAATAGATGTGAGCCTCTGGATGCAAGAAGCCAAACAGACACCAACAGGATAAACCCAGAGAAATGTGAGTCCAGACACATCATAAGGAAACTTCGAGAACAAAGATACAACATCTTGAAAGTGGTCAGAGAAAAAGCACACCTACTCTAAAGAAGAAAACAATTCAAAAAGCCAATTTCTCACCAAATACCTGGAGGGCAGGAGGAAGTGATCCAGGCTTTGGCAAGTTCCAGAATCCTATATCCAGTGAAAACATCCTTTAGTAAGGAAGGGAAAATCAAGACATCCTCAAATGAAAGAATACTCAGAGAATGTGCCCAGTTGACCTCCCCTAGGAGAGGAGCTTCCCTAAGTAGAAAGGAAATGATAAAAGAATGAAAGAAGGAGGCCAGCCAGCCATGGCATTTTAACCAATAACCAGACAAGCACAACACAAAATACTGTGCCCCACATCAGGCACATCAAGAAGGAAGAAAGAACATGGTAAGCCAAAATATAGATTTGTACAGTACACCTTCCTTCTCCTCTTTAGTTTTCCAGATTATGTTCGATGGTGTAAGGAAAAATTATAACACTATCTGATGTGGTTCTAAATGTATATAGGGGCAATGTTTATAGCAATTATATCTAGGGGCACATAAGGAGATATAAAAGGTGGTGAGATTTCTATACCATGCTGAAATTGGTAAAATGACCATGCCAGTAGACTGTGATATATTATACCTGGAGGAAAAACTTAAAAAGTTATGCAAAGAGATATACTCAAAACACCATAAATATATAAAAAAAATGGAGTTATAAAAAATATTTGATTAATACTCAAGAAGGCAGGAAAAAGAAAACTGGGGATACAAAAAACAGAGTACCAGGGTGCCTGGGTAGTTCAGTTGGTTAAACGTTCGACTCTTGATTTTGGCTCAGGTCATGATCTCAGGGTTCATGAGTTCAAGTCCTGCATTGGACTCTTTGCTGGCGGTGTGGAGCCTGCTTGGGATTCTCTTTATCTCTCCCTCTCTCTGCGCCTCTCCCACTCATGCTATCTCTTTCTCCCAAAATAAATAAACTTAAAAAAAAATAACAGCATACAAAGATAATTATTATCAAAAAATAGACAATAACAAGTGTTGGTGAGCGTGAGGAAAAAAACTGGAACACTTTTGCTTTGCTGGTGGGAATGTAAAATGGTGCAGCCACTGTGCCAATGGTATGGCAGTTCCTCAGAAAATTAAACATAGAATTATCTTACTTCTTGGTACATACCCCAAATTATTGAAATCAGGGGCTTGAGCAGATACTCATACACCCAAGCATTATTCACAGCAGCCAAGAGGAGGAAGCAACCCAAGTGTCCACTGATGGATGGCTGAACGGATAAACAACACGGGATCCACACAAACAATGGGATATCAGCCCTAAGAAAGAAGGGAATTCTGACACAGGCTACAACATCAATGAGCCTTGAGGACATTACATGAAATGAAATAAGTCAACCAGGAAAAGAAAAATACTGTATGATTCCACTTATAGGAGCTATCTAGAGTAACCGAGTTCATACAGATAGAGAGTAGAATAATGGTTTCCAGGGGCTAGAAGGAGAGGAGAAAGGGGGAGTTAGTCTTTAATGGATATAGAGTTTCAGTTGGGAAAGATGAAGAATTTCTGGAGATGGATGGGGATGATGGTTGCACAATAATGTGAATGTACTTAAAGCCACAGAACTGTATGCTTAAACATACAACATTTGAAGACAGATTGGCAGTGTGGATGAAAAACCATGACCAACTGTGTGCTGAAGTGAAGAAACGCACTTCAAATACAGTGATATAGGCAGGTTGAAGGCAAGAGGATGCAAACATAAATCAAAAGAAAGCAGGAGTGGCTACATAAATGTCAGATAAAGTAGACTTCCAAGCAAAGAAATTTACTGGAGATAGAGAGGGACATTTTATAATGATACAAGGATCGATGCACCAAGAAGACATAGCAGCCTTAAATGTATATGCACCAAATAACAGAACTATAAAATACGTGAAGCTAATGCTGGTACAAATGAAAGGAGGGGCACATGGGTGGCTCAGCTCAGGTCATGATCTCACGGTCCAGTCTGTCAGTTCAAGTCCTGCCTCAGACTCTGTGCTGACAGCTCAGAACCTGGAGGTGCTTCAAGTTCTGTCTCCCTCTCTCTCTGTCCTTTCCTCTTCACACTCTGTCTTTCTCTCTCAAAAATAAATAAACATTAAAAAAAATTTTTTAAAAGAAATGAAAGGAGAAATAGGCACATTTACAATCATAGTTACACACTTCAATGCCTTTCTCTCTACAATTTATAGGAGGACAACACAGTAAGTCAGCAATAATGTAGCAGAGCTCAACAAAACCATCAGCAAACAGGAGCTATTTGGCATTTATAGAGCATTCCAATCAATAACAACAGAATACACATTCTTTATAAGTGGCCATGACATGTATACCAGTATATATCAATCGCACCTGGGGCCATAAGACAGACTTCAAAAAATTTAAAAGAGTTTGAAATTTTACAGACTATATTTCCTGACCACAATGGAATCAAATTAGGTATCTATTGACTTATTTTTGATCAACACATCAATCGATGTATTGATCTATTATTATACAGAAAGATGATGGGAAATTCCCAAAACTTGGCAACTAAATTTCATGCTTATATATAATTCATGGGTGATGAATTATTGGAAGTTTCAAAGGAAATTAAAAAAAAAAAAAAAAAAGCAGTTGAGGGGCCCTGGGTGACTCAGTCAGTTAAGTGTCAGACTTTGGCTCAGGTCATGATCTCATGGTTTGTGAGTTTGAGCCCTATATCAGGCTCTGTGCTGACAGCTCAGAGCCTGGAGCCTGCTTCAGATTCTGTGTCTCCCTCTGTCTGCCCCTCCTGTGCTCATGCTCTGTCTCTCTCTCTTTCTCTCTCTCTATCAAAAAGAAATAAACATTAAAAAAAAAAAAGAAGTGGGAGAGTAGCCACAGACTACTCACCTGAGACACAGAGTGAAATAAGTAAATAAAGATGATTGCTAGAGGCACCATCATGATCAAATAAAGTGATAAATTTATTTTATTTCTCTAAGAGGCAGCAACTTTCACTCAAACATTTTTCTTTTATTTTTTCCCCTTAGGATAATGTATAAACATTCTTCAAAGAAACAGAACCAATATGATATATAAAGTATAGATACAGATCTATAGAGAGAAATAGAGGAAGAGATTTATTATAGGGCATTTGAGGACACGATTATAGAAGCTGACAAGTCCCGAAGTCTACAGCTGGTACATGAGAGACCCAGGAGGGCAGGTGTATAATTGCAGGTTGGGGCAGAAGGCCTGAGACCCAGCCGAGCTGATGTTACAAGCTTCAGGGCAAAGCAGGCTGGCCAGAGACCTAGGAAGAGCCCATGTTGCTGTTTGAATCCAAAGGCAGGAAAAACAATCTGTTCCAGCCTAAGGTGGGCGGGCAGGCAGGTGCGCCCTGTTACTTGGCATGAGGGTGAGCCTTTTTGTTCTATTCAGGCCTTAAGGGATTGGATGGGGACCACGCCCGTTAGTAGGGAGTCCACTTTACTCAGTTCACTGATTCCAATGGATTACACATAAAAACAGCCTCACAGCAACACTCAGGCAAATATCTTGGCATTCCGAGGTCCTGCCAGGGTGAGAAAAGTGAACCATCATAGACCTGATAGACGGAAACTGAATATGGAAAGAGGGCCTGGCTGATGGAGCAAAGTCCTGAGAGAGGGGGGTCACAGTGGGGGGGGGTCAGTCTGTGAGGAGCAGGGCTGGTATGTCACCTGGGTGTGGGATGTGTGTAACATAGGGGTGGCGAGCCTAGCTTCAAGGACAATTAAGATCTCTTCATGTTTCAAAATGAATAACGTTACTACTTTTTGGGACGAAAACTCACTATGTTCATTCCTTTCTAGTGAAAAAGAAATGAAACTTTTTACCACTCACTTGCAAAATGACTACCACAATCACAAGTGAACTGTTAAATTTCGTAATTTTGTTCAGTCTCTGACAACTAAAGAAGAATCAACAAATTATCAGTCTCCCTGAGGCTGTGTCTTACATGCAGTCCTTTTCATTCAATGTGATTTAATTAAAATAAATGTATTTATTTAATGAAATATTAAAATTTTTTTTAACGTTTATTTATTTTTGAGACAGAGAGAGACAGAGCATGAACAGGGGAGGGGCAGAGAGAGAGGGAGACACAGAATCCGAAGCAGGCTCCAGGCTCTGAGCTGTCAGCACAGAGCCCGACGCGGGGCTCGAACTCACGGACTGTGAGATCATGACCTGAGCCGAAGTCGGACGCTTAACCGACCAAGCCACCCAGATACCCCTATTTAATGAAATATTTAAAAGTGAAGCCTGAGTGTTCTACTGAAATTCATCCCTGAAGCAGACCCAGAGTTCATTGCTACCTTGGAGAAAGTTACTAACAAGAATTTGCAAAGTTCTTTACTTTTAAGGTTTTTTTTTAAGTTTATTTATTTATTTTGAGAGAGAGAGAGAGAGAGAGAAAGTGGGGGAGGGGCAGATAGGGAGAGGGAGAGAGAGAATTCCAAGCAGGCTTTGCACTGTCAGCACAGAGCCTGACGTGGGGCTCAAACTCATGAACTCACTGAGCTGAGTCGGACGCCGAACCAACTGAGCCACCCAGGTGCCCCAAAAGTTCTTTATTTTAAAGAAGCAACTCTGAAGCCTCCCTGTACAGGAGAGAAAGTTCATAAGAAAGATGACTTTATAAAATCCTCTCCAGGTATCCACATGGAATATGGCAGAACATTTTACTTTAAAATGGAGGACTCTTGGGGCGCCTGGGTGGCGCAGTCGGTTAAGCGTCCGACTTCAGCCAGGTCACGATCTCGCGGTCTGTGAGTTCGAGCCCCGCGTCAGGCTCTGGGCTGATGGCTCAGAGCCTGGAGCCTGTTTCCGATTCTGTGTATCCCTCTCTCTGCCCCTCCCCCGTTCATGCTCTGTCTCTCTCTGTCCCAAAAATAAATAAACGTTGAAAAAAAAAATTTTAATAAAATGGAGGACTCTTTCTAGCAATTAATCTTATGGTCTACTATCCTTTAAATATCTAGACTCACTTTTGAGCTCTATGCTGCGGTTAAGAGCATAATTATTCTGAGCATATTTTTTCTGAAGAGAATAATTTTAAGTTTGTCACATTTGAACACTTGACCTAGGTCATAAACATAAGCATCCAACACTCCTGTGTGTCTATTTGTTCTGTGTGGTTTGGTCTCCACTCATCCTATTTCATCAGATGCAGCAAGGGAATTTATTTGCAGGTGTCAGAATAACACACACTTGCTGGGTTAAGTAAAAGGGGAATGTATTGGATCACACAAACTGAAAATTCTGGAAGTAGTGCTACTTTTGGATATGGTTAGATTCAGAGCACCGATGATACACAGTCAGGTCTCTGTTATGTTCATACCATGGCTCTGCCTTCCACTTTGGGCTTCGTTTTGCACACAGGAGTAGCAGATGGCTCAGAAGTTCCAGCCCTGACATTGAATTTATTTTCAAGGCCAACAGGAAAAAGGAAGCATCTCTCTCCCTGGGACTTTAGCAAGTCTCATGTCCCTTGGCCAGATTAGGTCCCATGGCCATCTAGAGGTCATCACTGTGCCAGGAAAACGTGATGACCTCAGCCTGGGGGCAGTTTTACAGAGTCATGTGGATAGAAATGCCAAAGGGATCAAGTACAGAAGGCAGCTAAGTGGAAGGTGGGAAATAAAAGCAATAGATAAGTGCTTTGCCTGTGAACATCTGCCCCACCCCACCCCCACCCCCACTCCCCGTGAGGCTGGACCAGTTCACTGAAACTAACTCATGGTATCATTTCCTTTTAGCCTTATTATTCCAGGATAGTAGAAATTGAGAAACGCTTCTTAAAATCAAAATGATTTCATTTGTAAAGGGTGGTAGGTATGAGCCAGTGTCACCAAATCTTTAGTGGGGAATTTCAGAGAGCCTCCTTCCTTCCTCCTCTAACGGCCACCCTTCTGACTCAATGCCGGTGTCGCTGTGCCTTTGCCCTATTTTGTAAATAATATTATTTCATACCAGGGCACCTGGGTGGCTCAGTTGGATAAGTGTCTGACTTTCGGTTTCAGCTCAGGTCATGATCTCATGGTCAAGCGCTGTGTGGAGCTCTGCACAGGCAGTGAAAAGCCTGCTTGGGATTCTTTCTCTCTCTCCCCCTCTCTCTGCCCCTTCCCCACTCTCACTGTCTCTCTCAAAATAAATAAACTTAAAAAAATTCACACCTTGCCTCTTTTATTCTGATCTTCTATTGTACTAGTTTTTCCTAAACTTGTTATCGTATGTGTTTGTATGTGAAACTTTCTGCCCTTTTCCTGGATTATATATCACCCCTCCCTAGATCTGCTGAACCCTTCTCGAGGTCTGAATGGACAGTCAGGAGAAAATAAATCATTGTTCACCTATCTTAAGTCCTTCCAGCTTATCAAACAATAGCTCATCTGAGGGTTTTTGGTAAATGTCTACTAAAAGGTCTTACAGCACCTCGTGACGTAGGTAACATTCATGCCTGAAAGTCTGCCATAAAGCAATTACCCTGATTTTTACTTCCCTTCTCTATCTAGCTGTCTGGTATAAACAACAGTAACAAAGAGGTAATGAAGATCATTCAGGTCAATTTAGTAAATTAAAAACCTACAAGATTTGATTTTTTTAAAAAAATGTTTATTTGAGAGAGAGAGAGAGAGAGAGAGAGGAGAGGGGGACAGAGGATCTGAAGTGGGCTCTGCACTGATAGCAGAGAGCCCGATGTGAAGCTTGAACTCACATACTGCGAGATCATGATCAGAGCCAAAGTTGGACATTTAACAGACTGAGCCACCCAGGCACCTCAAGATTAAAATATTGGAAAAAAAAAAGGTAATCAGGGTTTAGCTACTAATGCCCTAATGAAGAAATTTTAATTATTCTGAAAATCCTGAAATTGTCAGGATTTGTTCAGTCTTTCGACATCTCCCCACTCTCCACCACCCTTCCAAAATATGCCAAGGGATTTATTTACTTAATGCACTTAAAATTTTTTTAATTAGCTTCTTCACATTCTTGTGGATTCTTACAATCCTTGAAATGAATGAGAATGTGTCAGGTTTTAAAAAAAACAAACAAGGACAGAAGGAATGCTAGATCAAACTTCCTTTTTATTCTTTTTTAGCCTTTTGTTTTTTACCAATCCATTGTCCATTGTTTATCAAAGAAATTTTGAGTCATCAAATTTATTAAAGGTACGAATAGCTATGGACACAGTAGATAGCCATAACTATAAGAGTGTGCCCATCAATATAATAGCAATAAGTAGACAATTTGAGAGAATCTTCTCATGAGTGTGTATTATTTACTTATTAGTTTCATTATTTATTACACCAGCTCTCTTTATATAGAAAGGCACAATGGAAATGCCCCCTTTTCTCTTAAAATTCCACTTGAGGGACAGAGGCAAGCCTTGCTCATGCTCTTCTGTCAGCACCACTTTTCAAAGACTTTTCATTTTAAATGCTTTTCTTCTGTGCTTAATAGTTTTCCCTTTTCCACAACAACATTTTGAGTAGGGAAAAAATAGAGACAACCTCAACCTTAGTATCTAGCTTTGTTTTTCTAGAAGTGGTCAAACAGCTGGAGGAAAATAGAGGGAATTGGTGTTTTAAAAACTAACCCCAAAGCTTGGTAATCACACTTTGCAGTGTGATGGAGATAGCCCCAGAGCTCATTTTTTTTCCATTATGATTGCTTCTGGAAGAGTCTTCTGTATCCTAAGTGTCTTCAGCCACTGGGGACTCTCTGAAGCTTCGATAAAGGGAATACTTTGCATACTAATTTGCTCAAGAGGGAAATTTTTGCTGGAAGCCAAGAAGTCAGGACTGAAGTTTCAGGGATCCAGGTTTGGTGTGGTTTTGTTTTCAATGGTGGCAAATTTCACATAACATAACATTTACCATCTTAACCATTCCGAAGTGGAGAATTCCGTAGTCTAAGTATACTGACAGCACTGTGCAATGATCGCCGTCATCCATTTTCAAAACTCATCACCCCAAACAGAAACTCTATACTCATTAAAAACTAACCCCCACTCCCTCACTCCCCCCAGCCCCTGCAGTCACCATTCTACTTTCTGTCTCTATGCGTTTGACTGTTCTAGGGACCTCATATAAGTGGAATTGTACAATCTTTGTCCTTCTGTGATGGGCTTATTTCCCTTAGCATCATGTCCTCCATGTTAATCCATGGTGTGGAATATATCAGAATTTCATTCCTTTTCAAAGCAAAATAATATTCCATTGTATGGATACACACATTTTGCTTATCCATTCACCTGTCAGTGCGTATTCGGGTTGCTTCTACCCATTGGCTATTGTGAATTATGTTGCTATGAACACGAGTGTACAAATACCTCTTTCAGCCCCTGCTTTCATTCTTTTTCAATTCTTTTGGGCATCTGCCCAGAAGTGGGATTAACTGATGGATCATATCACAATTCCATTTGTAATTTTTGAGGCACCACCATACTGTTTTCCGTAACGGTTGCATCACATGCCCACTAGCAGTGCACAAGTGTGTCAATTTCTCCACATCAGTGCTCTTCTCATCAATGTTTATTATCTTCTGGGTTTGTTTGGTGGTGGTAGCTTTTTGTTGTTTTGTTTGTTTTTTAAAGTTGATTTATTTATTTGGGGGGGAGGGGAGCACACACGTGTGTGCGCATGTGAGGGGAGGGACAGAGAAAGAGAGAGAGAGAGAGAGAGTCCTAAGCAGGGGATGTGGGGCTCAAACTCACATGAGATCATGACCCGAGCTGAAGTCTGGCTCTTAACCGACTGAGCCACCCAGGTGCCCTGTATTCTATACTATAAGTAGTAATCCTAATGGGTATGAGATGTCAGCATCACAGATTGTACTATCAAATTTTGTATTGGGATTTTATGTATCACTCTTGTTTAAATATCCTATATTGTGATTATGATAGTAAAAGCTTAAAAGTCCAAATATTCTTTATGAAGTCAAAAGTATTCTGGAATGGCTATCACATAAAGCATAGGATCTCATAATCCATGCAAATTTGAATTATTCCATCACTGTCTGCATTGGGCCACATTTGAGTAGAAATTTCTCTTAAATAACCTTACTTTTGAAAATTTCCTTAGAAATACAATAATCTATTTTTGTAACAAGTTCCAATTTTTAACAAGTATTTCCACTGGGAAAATTTGCAAAACGGCCATGTTAAATTTCAGTTCATTTAAAAATTATGCTCATCTAAAAATAAGATTATTAGTAATACCAGTATAAATTTATTTAATATTACCTATTTTTTCAAAGCACCCTCACAAATATTATCAGAGTAAACCTCACAGCATCTTGTGAGTAAATTAGTGAAAGAATCATAATTTCCTTTTGTGATAAGGAATTCAAGACACTAGAATGGAAAGAGATTCATACAGATGGCCCTGCTAGTCAAGGTCAAAGCCTAAATTAGACCTAGAACTCACTTCTGTAATTATTTCATTCTTGGTTTTGTAATTTGTGAAATACAGTAAAACTGGTATAGATGTCCAGTGGACTCAGCATAATGAGAAAATTTATATGAAGTTTTTAGAATGTGCATATTACTTGTGCTGTGTGCCTCACAAACAACGACTTAATAAATATAATTACAGTAATAATAATTATTATTACTTCAGCCTTATTTATACTACATGTATAATGCTGTCACATGTATAATGCACACACACACACACACACAATATTTCAACACTAGTAATTCTCTATACTAGTGTTGAAAAACATTTGACAAAAACCTCTAGAAGAAATGTATTTTACTTTATGATGCAATACACAATATATTTATATACCCCCGAAACATCTATGTGAGAAAATACTAGCTTTACTACGTGAAATCACTCTGATACATTCTAGTCTATTCCATTCTTTTAAGGGCCAATGTAGACCCATGATGTAGGGGTTGCTGGAAAGCATTCTATACAGTGTCACACCATATGTTTTGGATTGGTAGTCTTCTAACAAATATCAGGTGTTATAGAGTGCTCCCTCCCAAAGGTCCCAACTCAGTACCTTTTTTGGTTCTTCTTGAAATCGTTTCCAATGTCTCAAGTTCCGACTGAGTCCGGCGCCTTTTCCTGGGATGGTTTACCAATGGTGATTTCAAATGGTAAAGAACAGAGCAGAAAAACTCCAGAGGCCCCTTCCAGATGTGATGCCATGTAAGTTCCCACTTTTTCACAGTGAAAGAAAGCAGGAGGCTAAGTTTAGATTCAGACAAGGAAGGCTGGCTGGCATGCTTCATGGTCTCGATTGAAATTTAGCCTGTGTCTGGGTTGCTGTATTGGGAAAATGAAATGCTACTTGGAATACATTCCATCTAAAAACCGTTAAAGCAAGGGGCGCCTGGGTGGCTCAGCTGGTTAAGTGTCTGACCCTTGATATCAGCTCAGGTCATGATCTCATGGTTTGTGGGTTTGAGCCCCACAGTGAGCCCCACTCGGACTCCATGCTGGCAGTGTGGAGACTGTTTGGGATTCTCCCTCTCTCACTCTCTCTCTGTCCCTCCCCTGATCTCTCTCTCTCTCTCTCTCTCTCTCTTTCTCAAAATAAATAAACCTAAAAAACTTTTTTAAAAGTTATTAAATCAAGAGAACCTGAAAGAGCTCCTCCCTCAGTGATAAGTATTTTTTGGTTTTCTTTTTCTTACTTAGCCCCTACTCAACCTCCTAATGTTAGGATAGTACTTGTTCTTTGAGAAGTAACTGAGGGACCAAGATGTCTATTTCAGATATAGGAAAGCTGATGTCTGAGAATCTGCAAGTCTCCAGTGGGGCAGGAAGTAAAACTCTTTGAATTTGCACACAATTGGATGAATTTTGCAGTATGTCCTATGCTAAGGCAACATGGTACTACCTGATATCACCAAAAATAGATTTTTTAATTAAAAAAATTTTTTTAAGTTTATTTATTTTGAGATAGAGTGAGTGGGGGAGGGGCAGAAAGAGAGAGAGAGAGAGGGAGAGAGAGAATCTTAAGCAGGCACTGCGCCATCATCACAGAGCCCAATGCGGGGCTCAAACTCACTAACTGTGAGATCATGACCTGAGCCAAAACCAAGAGTCAGACGCTTAACTGACTGAGCCACCCAGGTAACCCCATCAAAAATAGATTTTTAGACCTTTTGGAATACTGACAATGTTGGTTTTTTTTTTTAATTTTTTTTTCAACGTTTATTTATTTTTGGGACAGAGAGAGACAGAGCATGAACGGGGGAGGGGCAGAGAGAGAGGGAGACACAGAATCGGAAACAGGCTCCAGGCTCTGAGCCATCAGCCCAGAGCCCCACGCGGGGCTCAAACTCACGGACTGAGAGATCGTGAGATCGCGAGATCGCGACCTGAGCTGAAGTCGGAAGCTTAACCGACTGCGCCACCCAGGCGCCCCGACAATGTTGGTTTTGATGGGATTGTCTGAGAACCTAAAATAAGCCCAAGTCCCTTTCTCTAACACCTGTGCCCCTCCCCTATATCTGCTCCTCTCATCTTGTGAGAAGAGAAGACATATTTTGTAAGAAAATAAATACTAAGCAACCACTAAGATAATTTCATACACCTAGATAAAATTGGGGCCCAAATGGTTGTATGCTATGTAGAATTTAAAAATGTTTTAAAACTACTACTTCTAACCTGACGTCGTCCAACAGGACATGGCTATGTGGTGATTTTATCTTCCAAAAACCATCTGGCATTTGTCCAAACTGTTTGTGTTCACAAGCAGAGTCTAACACTGAAAATTATGGCCAATTCCTTCTAGGAGATAGCTGTGATGCCAGTGGGCTTTTGAAGGAGAACACATGATGCCTGATCTTAAGTGTCTGTGTTCAGAGAAGCAGTTAGGAATGATAGGGAAAAGAGGGAGTTTTGTTTCATTAGTGAAAATATAAATGGAATCCATACTTGCATGAATTCTCCCAAGTATAGATTGGGTGTGTGTGTGGGGGTGTGTGTGTGTGTGGGGGGGGGGGGGGTTGTGTGTGGCATTTACTGCCGCCACCTAACTAGTATTGAAGGTTCAAAGCATGCTCCCTGAAGTCCACTTAACTCTTTCCAGGACAAAATTTAACTGTGTGGGTTCACAAACAGGTTGCACAGGAATCACCAGGGGATGTGGTATTTAGTTAAAAATGCAGATTCCCCATCGTAGCTGCAATCTTACTGAATTAGACTCTTGTGGGTAAAGTTACTGAATTTGCTTTTTTCCTCAAGGTCCTAAATAATTCTTATGAATCTTGAACTTGGAAAAATCCTGCTCTGGACACAATGACAATAGTTTGGCCATCTGCCATCAGATACTGCTCTCATGAAGGTACCATAAGCTCATTTTCCACTACCTGGAGACACAACTCCCGGTGTCTCACAACACCTGTATGTAACACATACAGACGCATTTGTACTTTTCCTAAAAATATATAACAGTTAGGGTGATAATATAAAAATCAGTTATTTTCTGAGATGGATACACTCAAGAGTTTTTATCACTTGTGATCCAGGAAGTCTAAGTTTTTCAGGCTGAACCTTAACTTTTTTGAATTTATGTGCTTAAACAGACTTTCAAAAATATTTTAAACTGTTGGAGCTCAGTTGGTTGAGTGTTGGACTCTGGATTTTGACTTAGATCATGATCTCATGGTTGTGGAGCCTGCTAAAGATTCTCTCTTTCCCTTTATAAAAAGAAGGAGGAAGAGGAGGAGGAGGAGGAGGAGGAGGAGGAGGAGGAGGAGGAGAAGAAGAAAGAAAGAAAGAAAGAAAGAAAGAAAGAAAGAAAGAAAGAAAGAAAGAAAGAAAGAAAGAAAGAAAGAAAGAAAGAAAGAAAAAAAAAAAAAAGAATCTTTCTTTCCCTTTCCCTCTGCCCCTCCCCTTTTCATGTGCATGCTGGCATGCTCTCTCTCTCGCTCTCTCTCTCAAAAAATAAATAAATAAACAAGATCATTGTTATCCAGTACTGCTGTGATTTCTCCCTGTTGTGTAAAGATACATAAAGGCGTGTACGGCAGAGAAAGCTTTGTACATGGTGGCATTCAAATTTATTAGTGCCTTCATTGCTGGTGACCAAGAAATACAGAGCGGTGGCTGCTTTGTATGAGCAAAATATTGTTGGTGCATACTGTACTGAATGATTTTAGAGCAATAAGAAACTCTGTTCCACTTTTTCTATTGCATTAATAAGGAAGGCATATTAATAAATTATTTTGTGAGAAGCAGACAAAACAAAAAAGTCTGTCCTGCCTCCCATTTTCCCCTTATGCATTAAAATGGCACATGAAGGAAATAAAACTCCAACCTTCTTCATTCTTCTAATTGGGAAAAGGGCCAAGAACAGTTTACATGACCCTTGGTACTTTGGGTAAAGAGTTTTTAGGAAGCTAAATTTAAAAATAAAATTGGAAGCAATTTTTCAAAAGAAAACCTTTTTTTTATTTATTTTTTAATTTTTTTTCAACGTTTATTTATTTTTGGGACAGAGAGAGACAGAGCATGAACGGGGGAGGGGCAGAGAGAGAGGGAGACACAGAATCAGAAACAGGCTCCAGGCTCCGAGCCATCAGCCCAGAGCCCGACCCGGGGCTCGAACTCACGGACCGCGAGATCGTGACCTGGCTGAAGTCGGACGCTTAACCGACTGCGCCACCCAGGCGCCCCAGAAAACTTTTTTTTTTTTAATTTAAATCTGAGTTAGGGGTACCTGGGTGGCTCAGTTGGTTAAGCATCTGACTTTGGATCAGGTCACTATCTCACAAGTGGTGAGTTGGAGCCCTGCACTGGGCTCTGTGCTGACAGCTTGGAGCCTGGAGCCTGCTTTGGATTCTGTGTCTCCCTCTCTCTCTGCCCCTCCCCCACTCACACTCTGTCTCTCTCTCTCTCTCTTAAAAACAAATCAACATTAAAAAAAATTTTTTTTAAATCCAAGTTAGTTAACATATAGTGTAATAATGACTTCAGGAATAGAAATTAGTGATTCATCACTTACATATAACACCCAGTGCTCATCCCAACAAGTGCCCTCCTTAATGCCCATCACCCACTTAGCCCATCCCCCAACACAACACCCCACCAGCACCCCTCAGTTTGTTCTCTGTATTTAAGAGTCTCTTATGGTTTGTCTCCTCTGTTATTATCTTATTTTTGCTTCACTTCCCCTATGTTCATCTATTTTGTTTCCTATTTAGAAAAAAATTTTTTTAATGTTTACTTATTTTTTGAGACAGAGAGAGACAGATAGTGAGCAGGATAGGGGCAGAGACAGAGGGAGACACAGAATCTGAAACAAGCTCCTGGCTCCAAGCCGTCAGCACAGAGCCTGACTTGGGGCTCAAACTCACAAACCGTGAGATTGTAACCTGAGCCGAAGCTGGACTCTTAACCAACTGAGCCACCCAGGCGCCCTTATTTTGTTTCTTAAATTTCACAGATGAGTGAAATCATATGATATTTGTCTTTCTCTGACTGACTTATTTTGCTTAGCATAATACACTCTAGTTTCATCTATGTTGTTGCAAATGGCAAGATTTCATTCTTTTTGATCACTGAGTAATATATATATATAATGTAATATATATATATTATATATAATATATATATATATGTACACCACATCTTCTTTACCCATTCATTAGTCGATGGACATTCGGGCTCTTTCCATACTGTGGCTATTGTTGATAGTGCTGCTATAAACATCAGGGTGCATGTGCCCCTTTCAATGAGCACTCCTGTATCCTTTGGATAAATATCTTGTAGTGCAATTGCTGGGTCATAGGGTAGTTCTATTTTTAATTTTTTGAGGGACCTCAATACTGTTTTCCAGAATGGCTGCCTCAGTTTGCATTCCCACCAGGAGTGCAAAAGAGATCCTGTTTCTCTGCATCCTTGCCAACATCTGTTGTTGCCTGAGTTGTTGATTTTAGCCATTCTGACAGGTGTGAGGTGGTATCGCATTGTTGTTTTGGTTTGTATTTCCCTGATGATGAGTGATGTTGAGTACCTTTTCATGTGTCAGTTAGCCATTTGGATGTCTTTGGAAAAGTGTCTATTCATGTCTTTTGCCCTATTCTTCCCTGGATTACTTGTTTTTTGGGTGTTGAGTCTGATAAGTTCTTTATAGATTTTGGATACTAACACTTTATCTGATATGTTATTTGCAAATATCCTCTCCCATTCTGTCAGTTGCCTTTTAGTTTTGATGATTGATTCCTTCACTGTGCAGAAGCTTTTTATCTTGATGAGGTCCCAATAGTTCATTTTTGCCTTTGTTTCTCTTGCCTCTGGAGACATGTCAAGTAGGAAGTTGCTGTGGCTGAGGTCGAAGAGATTGTTGCCTCTTTTCTCCTCTAGGATTTTGATGGCTTCCTGTCTTATGTTTAAGTCTTTCATCCCTTTTGAGTTTGTTTTTGTGTAGGATGTAAGAAAGTGGTCCAGGTTCAGTCTTCTGCAGGTGGCAGTCCAGTTTTCCCAACACTATTTGCTGAAGAGACTGTCTTTTTTCCATTGGATATTCTTTCCTATTTTGTCAAAGATAGGGGCGCCTGAGTGGCTCAGTCAGTTAAGCATCCAACTTCAGCTCAGGTCATGGGTTTGAGCCCCACATCAGGCTCTGTGCTGACAACTCAGAGCCTGGAGCCTGCTTCAAATTGTGTCGCTCCCTCTCCCTCTGCCCCTCCCCTGTTCACACTCTGTCTCTCTCAGAAATAAACATTAAAAAAATATTAAAAAAAAAAAAAAGATAGTTGGCCATATGTTTGTGGGTCCATTTCTGGGTCCTCTATTCTGTTCCATTGATCTCTGTGTCTGTTTTTCTGCCAGTACCATATTGTCATGATGAGCACAGCTTTGCAATACAGCCTGGAAGTCTGGAAATGTGATGCCTCCAGCTTTGGTTTTCTTTTTCAGGATTTCTTTGGCTATTCAGGGTCTTTTCTGGTTCCATACAAATTTTAGGATTGTTTGTTCTAGCTTTGTGAAGAATGCTGGTGTTATTTTAACAGGGATTGCATTGAATATGTAGATTGCTTTGGGTAGTATCAATATTTTAATGATACTTGTTCTTCTAATCCACGAGCATGGAATATTTTTCCATTTTTGGTATTTTCTTCTATTTCTTTCATAAGTTTTTGAAAGTCTTCAGTATATAGATTTTTCACCTCCTGGGTTAGGTTTATTCCTAGGTATTTTGTGTGTTTTGGTGCAATTATAAATGGGATCGATTCCTTGATTTCTCTTTCTGCTGTTTCATTATTGGTGTATAGAAATGCAACCGATTTCTGTACATTTATTTTATATCCTGGGACTTTGCTGAATTCATGGATCAGTTCTAGAAGGTTTTTTGTAGAGTCTTTTGGGTTTTCCATAAAGAGTATCATATCGTCTGTGAAGAGTGAAAGTTTGACTTCCTCCTTGTTGATTTGGATGACTTTTATTTCTTTGTGTTGTCTGATTGCTGAGGCTAGGACTTCCAACACTATGTTGAATAACAATGGTGAGAGTGGGAATCCCTGTCTTGTTCCTGAACTTACGGGGAAAGCTCTCAGTTTTTCCTCACTGAGGATGACATTAGCAGTGGGACTTTCATTTATGGCCTTTATGATCTTGAGGTATGATCCTTCTGTCTCTACTTTCTTGAGGGTTTTTATCAAGAAAGGATGCTGTATTTTGTCAAATGCTTTCTCTGCATCTATTGAGAGGATGATGTGGTTCTTATCCTATCTTTTATTAATGTGATGTAACACATTGATTGATTAGTGGATATTGAACCAGCCCTGTATCCCAGGAATAAATCCCACTTGATCGTGGTGAATAATTTTTTTAATGTATTGTTGGATCTGATTTGCTAGTTTCTTGTTTAGAATTTTTGTATCCATGTTTATCAGGGAAATTGGTCTGTCATTCACCTTTTTAGTCGGGTCTTTGTCTGGTTTTGGAATCAAGGTAATTCTGGCCTTGTAGAATGAGTTTGGAAGTTTTCCTTCCATTTCTATTTTTTGAAACAGCTTCAAAAGAATAGGTGTTAATTCTTCTTTAAATGTTTGGTAGAATTCCCCTGGAAAGTCATCTGGCCCTAGACTCTTGTTTGTTGGGAGATTTTTATTACTAATTTAATTTCTTTACTGGTTATGGGTCTGTTCAAATTTTCAATTTCTTCCTGTTTCAGTTTTGGCACTTTATATGTTTCTAGGAATATGTCCATTTCTTCCAGACTGTGCAATTTGTTGGCATATAATTGCTCATAATATTCTCCTATTATTGTTTGTGTTTCTGTGGTGTTGGTTGTGATCTTTCCTCTTTCATTCATGATTTTATCTATTTGGGCCCTTTCCTTTTCTTTTCTTTTTGATCAATCTGGCAGGGGATTATCAATTTTGTTAATTCTTTCAAAGAACCAGCTCCTGGTGTCATTAATCTGTTCTACTGTTTGTTTTTATTTTATTTTAATATCATTGATTTCTTCCCTAATCTTTATTATTTCCCATATTCTTCTGGCTTGGGGCTTTATTTGCTGTTCTTTTTCCAGCTCTTTTAGTTGTAAAGTTAGGTTGTGTAATTGAGACCTTTATTCCTTCTTTAGGAAGGCATGGATTGCTATTTACTTCCCTCTTATGACTGCCTTTGTTGCATCTCAGAGGTTTTTGGCTGTCGTGTTTTCATTTTCATTGGCTTTCATGTACTTTTAAATTTCCTCTTTAATTTCTTGGGTAACCCATTAATTCTTCAGTAGGATGTTCTTGAATCTCCAAGTATTCATGGTCTTTCCAAATTTTTTCTTGTGGTTGATTTCAAGTTTCATAGCGTTGTGGTCTGGAAATATGCAAGGCATTATCTTGATCTTTTTGTATTTGTTGGGGGTTGATTTGTGTCTCAGTATGTGATCTATTCTGGATAACGTTCTATATGCACTAAGAGGAATGTGTATTTTGCTGCTTTAGTATGAAGTTTTTGAAATATATCTGTTAAGTCCATCCAGTCCAGTGTGTCATTTAAAGCCATTGTTTCCTTGTTGATTTTCTGCTTACATGATCTGTCCATTGCTGTAAGGGGGTGTTCAAATCCCCTACTACTGTGGTATTATTATCAATGAGTTTCTTTATGTTTGTGATTAATTGATTTATATATTTGGATATTTCACATTGGAGGCATAAATATTTATAATTGTTAGATCTTCGTGGTGGATAGACTCCTTAATTATGATATAATGTCCTTCATCTCTTCTTACAGTCTTTATTTTAAAATCTAGTTTATCTGATGTAAGTATGGCTATTCCTGCTCTCTTGAAGACCATTAACGTGATAGATGGTTCTTTATCCTTTTACTTTCAGTCTGCAGTTGTCTTTAGGTCTAAAATGCATCTCTTGTAAGTAGTACATAGATGGGTCTTGTTTTCTTATCCATTCTAATACCCTATGTCTTATGATTGGAGCATTTAGTCCATTTACATTTACAGCGAGCACTGAAAGATAGGAATTTAATACCACTGTGTTGCCTGTAGAGTTGGGGTTTCTGGTGATGTTCTCTGGTCCTTTCTAGTCTTTGTTGCTTTTGCTCTGTTTTGTCTTTTCTCCACTAAAAGTGTCCCCCTTAAGATTTCTTGCGGGGCTGGTTTAGTTTTTGTTTGTCTAGGAAACTCTTTATCTTTCCTTCTTTTTTGAATAACAGTCTCGCTGATAAAGAATTCTTGGCTGCATATTTTTCCAATTCAGCACATTGAATATATCCTGAAACTCCTTTCCAGCCTGCCATGTTCCTGTGGATAGGCCTGTTGCAAACCTGATCTGTCTTTCTTTATAGGTTAAGTGTTTTTTTCCCCTTGCTGCTTTCATAATTCTTTCCTTGTCTGTGTATTTTGTGAACTTGGCTATGATATGCCTTGGTGATGGTCAGTTTTTGTTGAATATAATGGGAGTTCTCTGTGCTTCTTGAATTTTGATGTCTGTGTCCTTCCCCAGATTAGGAAAGTTTTCTGCTATAATTTGCTCACATAAAACTTCTGCCCCTTTTTCTCTCTCTTCATCTTCTGGTACTCCTATGATTCAGATGTTATTCCTTTTTAATAAGTCACTGAGTTGTGTAAGTCTTATATCATGCTCTTTTGCCTTTGTTTCCCTTTTTTTTCTCTGCTTCATGATTCTCCATAATTTTATCTTCTATATCGCTGGTGCACTGCTTCATCCATCCTTGCCATTGTGGCAACCATTTGAGATTGCATCTGTGTCATAGCATTTTAAATTTTGGCTTGACTACAGGCCACAGAAAGGGATTATCTCCACAGAAAGGGTTTCTCTGGTGTCTTCTATGCTTTGTTCAACCTCAGCTAGTTATTTTTATTATCATGGTTCTAAATTCTAGTTCAGACATCTTATTTATATCTGTGTTGATTAAATCCCTGGTGTTATTTCTTTCCGTTCTTTCTTCTGGGGTGAATTCCTTCATTTTGTCATTTTGGAGGAAGAAAAAAATTAATAAAATAAAAAATTAAAATTAAAAAATCATAAACCAAACAAAAAATCAAATAAAGAAAGCTAGATCCTCAGTGTGTTTCAGTCTGCTGGTTGAAAGAAGCTTGATAGACAAGAGAAAAAAGGGAAAGGAAAGAAAAAAAGGTAAGAAAATTAAAATTAAAAAAATATATAGAATAGAATAAAGAGGATGAAATATAACAAAAATTAAAAAAAATAAAAAATAAACTAAGAAAAATAAAATTTTTATTTTATACGAAAGAAAGAGAAAATAATTTAAGCAAAAACAGAAGAAAAGAAAACAAATAAATGGGCCAGAAAACAGAATGAAACCCAAATGAAGTTACACCCAGTTTACCCTAGAAGTGAAACTATGAAAGCTTGTCTAGTCCGGACACTAAGCAGGTGGAGTGGTTCATGCTGGTATTCTGGGAGATGTGCCTGGAGGGAGCGGTTGCGTGGAACTTGGTATAACAGCTATACTCTCCACTAGGTGGCGCTGCTTAGCTTATCGGGGTGGTGCGCATGCTCATGTGGTGCACATGTGGGAGAGGTGAAAATGGCTTCACACTAGTCTCTGGCGCAGGAACTACCTTCTCCCATAGACCCGTGATCAAGCACACCTCCTTTGTCTGAAGCCTCCATCCACTCCCCACCTCTTCCCTGTCCATGTCCAAGCTGTCCGCCTGTCAGGTGTCACCTCCCTTCAGTTTTATCTCAGATGGGGTTATGTTTCAAAACCCCACACTTCAGAGACCCCCATGTCTTGGACCTGTGCCAACTCTCTGGTGGAGGCTCCTGCTGAGCAATGGCCCGGTGCTGGCTTGCCCCAGAAAATATTCATTTGATCACACAGTGGCAGTAGTTTGAGATTATGGCAAATCACAACACACAGCCAGCACCATGTTTCATTGCACTCTGACACCTTTGTCCCAATACCAGCAAACATGGCTGCTCTCCAGGGTCCACTGGAACCTCTGCTTGTGGGGAGGATTATGGTCTCTACCAAATGCACTCCCAGCAGAGGAACCGCTTCTCCCCGTGTGGCACATGGACCCCTCAGACCCTGTTGCCTGCTCCTGGGGATTCTCCCTATATCCTCACTGGAGCACCACCAGGCACTGAGCTCCAGAACTTCAAACTGTACTCCACTGTTTATAGAGTCCTGGTGGTATTGGAACCCTCTTCTTTCTCCCCATCAATAGTTTGGGGTAACAGATATTTTGTTCAGTCCCCTGCGAGTGTTTTCACTCTTGCTCTTTCCGCTACTTTCAGGGGGAATGCTTTTCTTGCATGATCCCAATGTGCCACAGTCTCCCCCCACCCCATCCTGTCTCTGCAAAAATGGCTCCCTACCCTCCGCATCTTTTCTCTCGCCCAGTCCACCTCTCTGCACCATGTACCTGCTGAGTTCTGTGGCTCAAGTTATGCAGATTGTTGTGTTAATCCTCAGATCAATTTCCTAGGTGTTCAAAATGGTTTGTTGCTGATATAGCTGGATTTCAGGGATGAGACAAACTCAGGGTCTCTATGCGGCTCCACTATCTTAACTCCTCCCAATATTGACTCACTTTTGGGTTTTTAATTGCCTGATAAATCCCCCAAGAGTTTTAAACAAGCAGTAGTTGATAGTATGAAAAATACTAGAAAACACCCAGGAGTGAATTTTTCTTGGTAACTTTTCATTATAATACACACACACACCTGCACACACACGTTTTTATATGAGGGAAATGCCATTTAGAGCAGTTGTTGTGAATGGGTCTGTTCTAATCACTAGTTTCTCTCAAGCATTATTTCAGAATGGCTACATACTATCTGATAAAAACATGTGCTGTGTGCTTCTATATAGGAATATTATTATTAAAGGGTAAATAAGTGAGATTAAGTAGAAACTTTTTTAGTGAAAAGTCCTTTTGATTAGGTTAAGGATCCAAGTAGTATGTCATAGTAGTTAGAATGAAGTGTCTTCAACAAAGCAATTTGCTTTCACTTCAAATTAAATAACACAGTTAAACCTTGAACAATGTGTGGGCTAGGAATGCTGAACTGACCCCCTCCATACAGTGGAAAATCCATGTATAACTTTTGGTCTCCCCAAAACTTAACTACTAATAGCCTACTGTTGACTGGAAGTCTTCCTGATAACCTAAACAGTTGCTTAACACATATTTTGTCTGTGGTATGTATTACATGCTGTATTCTTACAATAAAGTGAGCTTAAAAAAAGAAAATGTTATTAAGAAAATCATAAGGAAGAGAAAATACATTTACAGTATAGTACTGTATTCATATAAAAAAATCCACGTGTAACTGAATCCAGTACAGTTCAAAACCGTCTTGTTCAAGGGTCAGCTGTATTTGTTTGGGATGCTGTTGTTTGAAGATCCTTGTGGATCTTTTATTTCATTGACATTCATATGTACAATGAATAATGACTGGGAAGATATTATTATTCTGTCCTCAATAGTGTGTTGCTCAATAAATATTTGTTCAGTGAGTAAATAAGAAATACGTTGTTGGTACAACATGGGAAGTATAGTGGATAAAGTTGGGAACTGGTAATGAGCTAAGTCGCTGAGACAGATTCTGAAATAATATTTTGTAAGTAAATTTAAAAATTAAAAACATCTTGTATCTTGAGTTTTATTTCCTCCAAACCTCACCATATTAACAGGGTGGAAAATGGGACTTTCACTCTTTGGGTAAGTTTCTTATATATTTAAAGAGTAATTTCATAGGCAATTAGAGAATGACCCAGATCTTGTTACTCACAGTCTGGTTCCCAGAACAGCAGCATTGGCTTCACCTGGGAGCTAGTTAACATGCAGAATCCCAGAATCCACCACTGACCTACTGAATTGAAATTTGCATTTTAATAAGATCTCCGGTGATTTATCTGCACATTAAAGCTGCATATGAAGAACGGCTGGCCTTAAAGTTTGGCATTGAAGAAGAAAGGAGATTAAAAACGGGGAGACCAATAATGAATATGTGAAAATAATACAGGTGCTATACATGTAGATTCAGAAGGCATAAGCCTAAAATGTCTTTGATTCAGCTTTTATTAAAATGAAGTTGAAGTCAAAGGCAGCAAGCTTCAAAAACAGGAATCTCGAAAGAATGAGATGCTTTGAAATATTGGAAAATATTGTGAGACCACAAAAGAATGAGAAGACCTTTAATATCTAAAATATTTGGAAAATACAGTTATGTAAAAAAAAAATTACACACACACACACACACACACACACACACACACACGCACATTGCTGTGCTTCCAACCATGATGGGACAACAGGAACCTAATTTACCCTCCCGACATGCACTTGAAATTTCCTCAAATATGAAACTCCTGTTTGTAGATATTGACCAATAAGTGGTATTGGTCTGTGATCCCTGACAGAAGGGAAACAAATTAAAGAAGTCTGTGATCCCTTGGGATTTTGCCTGGAGGTACACCCAAGACTGTAGAGCAGAAAGGTAGATCACTATCACGACATAGTAATCTTTTTGAGTTTCAGAGGTGAAGAAAGGAGTTCATGGAGGCTGAGGTGGCAGGAAGTTGGAGGGCATTAAGCTAAAGAGGGGGCTGTGCAAAAAAATAATAAAAGAGCTCCCAAATCACTTGAATCTTTGCTGAATACTAAGATATGCATGTTTGGGATGAAAATTCACCAAACCAGGCCAAGAGCAACCAGAGAAATGTGAAGCAGACTGTGACTGGTGAGGAGTAGAAGAGATACAGAAATCAAGATGCTCCTCTCATACCTCATTCCCCAAGTTTCTTAAATGGGGCACTAGAGAGGTATGAGAGAATGACCAGATCTGCTCATCTCTAGGGTCTCTAGCTACCTTGACTTCAAAATACATTCCTGAAAGTTAAATGGACTTTTCCTCTTGTCTCAGGCTTGGCTGGGGCCCAAAGGCAAATTACTGGCAGATTATTGGTCCATCAATTGCCAAAAGATGACCCCCTAAAAGAGTCTGTGAGTGGTGACCCTATTCCATACTTTAAGGGTATGTAAGGAGAAGCCTGGAGATGGTTGAGGTGAAGAGTTAATGGGGTGAGGCTTCCTTGGAAAGAGTTGAGGGTATTCTCTTCATCTTTTTTACCTGTCTTCTGTTGAGATCGGGATGGGGATGCTCCCCATTTTAAATGAGGGGGCGTTCAAAGATGTATGCAGCTTGACATGCATCCTTGAAGTTTGGGGACTGTGGGAAATAGTACTTATCTAAACACCAAATAATGGGAACCTGGCTGGAGCACTGTGCCTGGCTACAGGAGACAAAGTTTCATGTTCCATGAACCAGATATGAAACCTATAAATGAAACCTTCTGGAGCCATCTTGAAAGAGACTCTCCAAATGGATTCTTGGAGAGTTGGAAGTCCATAGCTGGAAACCAGGGATAGGCAGCGGTGGTCAGTCAAAGGAAGCTTCTCTGGTGCCAGCTGAATGCCATCAAAGGTCCAGCAGGGCCATCTCAGAGGAAGCCACAAGAGACTCCTATGATGAGAAGGTCAGCTTTAAATACTGCTATTCTAACCAGACAACCAGCGCTAATTACAAATGTGCCTATGGAGGAAACTGTCTCCTCCCTCCCCACTTGCCAGTCCTGTGGGGCCAGCAGGGGAATAGAGTGGGAGAAGTAAGCAAGGCTGGGGCAAGAGGAGGAAGCCATGCAGATCTCCCGCCTGGAGCGGTGCTGATCCGGGGGAAGGGCAAAACAGGTAATTGGTGAGAAATTTCAGAAAGACATTTTAATACTTAAAAAAATAACGGCACAAGCATATGATAGGCATGAGATCCCATTGAGGGCTGGAAAAATGAGTTGACAGAGGAGGCTGAAATGGTAAACTCTAAGAAAGAATGAAGTTGCTTCCTACTTACACTCCGGTTACTAATACACTAGAATTATCTTTGAGTTTCAAGCGAGGAATATGCTAAGAATAAGGATATTCATAAGATTTCAACAAAAGTAATGGAAAGCATCCAAAAATGCATGATCTATTGAAAATAACTTGCACACACACATACATATGTATGTGTGCATATATATACACATATATATATGTATGTATGTATGTGTGTGTGTGTATATACATATATATGTGTGTATATATGTGTGTGTGTGTATATATATATATATATATATATATATATATATATATATACATTTTTTATGCTGCATAAAGGTGATTTTATTAAAGCACAGGGACAGAACCCATGGGCAGAAAGAGCTGCCCCACATAGCTTATATTTTCCACTACATTGTGCATTATCAAATTCTGTCCCCTCAAAGAAATTTATCTTTTGCTTCTAAACAATTAAAAGAAACATTTTTAAGACAAAAGTTCACATATTATTTACTAAACTCTCTAAAACTACAGATTAGACATGATAATAAAAATTATTTTCATATCAGCTTTGAAATGGAAATTGATACAGACTTTCAAATAAATTTTTTTCCTGAAACCTATTACCAATTACCATGTTTTCCCCCAGGGAAATGAACAAAATGTTCAAGACCCTGACTTCAATATAAAAAAATGTGGACAAGACTCTATCCATACATGACAATGGGAGGATTTTAAATATTTCATCTAAAGAATGAGAATTCTAGCAATTAGCCAAAATCAAAGTATTCAGAACCCAGTATAGTGAAATTTCAAAGAACAACATCCCAGATATCTGCAGGCTCTTATATACACATTTAGCTATTCAGCAGGAAACTTATGGTTGCATGAACTCTCAAAGATTCCTTCTGTAAAAAGAATATAAATTGCATGCCAGAAAACAATATTTCCCCTTAAGGGTCTGAGAAATGAAATTAAATACATTTTGGCCTTCAAAAACTTCCAGGAGTTATGTTACAGGCAAAAACTAGACAAAGGATGAGTTACCCACAGTGTGTGCATTTATTTTGTTGTTATTATTATTTTTAATTTTTTAATGTTTATTTATTTTTGACAGAGAGAGAGAGAGAGAGAGAGAGAGAGAGAGACAGAGCATGAGCGGGGGAGGGGCAGAGAGAGAGGGAGACACAGAATCTGAAGCAGGTTCCAGGCTCCGAGCTGTAGAACTCACAGACCGCGAGATCATGACCTGAGCTAAAGTCGGACGCTCAACTGACTGAGCCACCCAGGTGCCCCAATTTTATTATTTTAATGTTTATTTATTTTTGAGAGAGAGAGAGAGAGAAAGAGCACGAGTGGGGGAGAAACAGAGACTGAGAGGGAGACACAGAATCTGAAGCAGGCTCCAGCCTCTGAGCTGTCAGTACAGAGCCCGAAGCAGGGCTGGAACTCACCAGCTGTGAGATCATGACCTGAGCCAAAGTCAGACGCTCAACCTACTGAGCCACCCAGGTGCCCCTGTGTGTGTTTATAAGAAAAAAATACTCATCATAGCCAAGCAGTTTCAACCTGATAGTTGCTAAGTAGCATCAGGAACTCAGACTCCAATGTTAGAAACGGTAATTGTGTGAGTCTGCACAGTGTATATAACCCAGTCAATAAGACAAGTGACAGAGGCTTAGCACATGGCTTCAGGTTGTAGTCTGAGGAAGCTTTGAGGGCTCTGCATATTTTAGAGGGAGGAACCCCCGCTCCCGCCACCACCACCACCAACACGGGCCTGCCTGGTCCTCTGGCTCTGGTCTAGGACGTGTTGCCAGCTGGCCCACGCTCTGGGCTCTGTCTTGGTTAAACATGGACAACTTCCCAGAACAGCAACATCAGACAAGGCCAATCTGTGACCATGATGGATTGTGACTTAAAGAAGACTATTCCATAACCACACACAAACAGACACATTGTTCAAGCCACAGAAATAGAACTCCTCCTGTGGCCTGTCAGCATGCACTCCAGAACAAAGCTCTGCTTCCTCAAACCCTCCCCATCACCAGGCCAGATGCCATCAAACCTTTCTAACCCCCCACAGTTCCTCCTGGGAGGCCTTCTCTCTCCCAGCCATGAGTCACAACCCCAGCTTGGTCAACTACAGGTGTGATCCTGGTCTTTGGCTGGAGGGCGGATCCGGACAGAGATGTCATTTACACTCGGTAAAACATGCCCACCTTAAGTACACCCACTTTCCATGAATTTGGCCAAATGGACACATCCATGTATCCACCACCAAAATAAAGATACAGAACATTTTCTGTCACTTCGTGCTGCTTCTCAGTCCAACCCCACGACAGCTCGAGGAACAGGGAACCTGACTTGCCACCTCTGGTCTAGAGTTTGGAGTCTATATCTTTCTCTGCCTGTTTTCTTCCTTTCAACATATGTTATTGCTAAAAAAAGACATGTTATCTCTTCCTTTCCAGCAGGTAAGGTTCTTACCTCCTTTCTTTGTCATACTGCACAAACTGAGATCTCTTAGGTCATACCAAATAGAAGTGTCCAGAGTGAATGTATTTGCATTTTTGCTGATCTCAGGCTGTCACCATTAACTGCAATGTTAGCTGTGGATTTTGCATAGACAGCCACCATCAGATGGAGGCATTCTCTTCCTCCTTTGCTTAGAGCTTTCACTATGAACAAGTGATGAACTTTGTCAAATGCTTTTTATATATCTATTGAGATGATCATATGTAATTCTGTACATATGTACAGTACTGTACTGTACTGTAATTCTATTAATATGGTAAATTACAGTCATCAATGTTTGAATGTTAAACCAACGTTCAAACCAATGTTTGAATTGGTTATTCAAAATAACCAATGTTTGCAATTCTAGGATAAATCCCTATTTGACATATTATCTTATTGTTATTTTGCTGGATTTGATTTGCTAATACAGTAAAAGCTTGGTTTGTGAGCATAATTCATTCTGGAAATTGTACATCAAATATTTCCCCATAAGAAATAGCAGAAAATTAAATAAAAAAAAACAACAAAAAAAACCAATTTGACAATAAATTTCATATATAAATAAAAAAAAAATAGCAGAAATTCAGATGATTCATTCCACAACCCAAAAGTATTCCTATAAAAATGATTATAATACTGTAATATAATACAAAATAATAAAGAAAATATAAAATATAAAGAGAAATAAAGGAATTAACCTACACTTACCTTTGAAAACCTTTGTGGCTGGTGTAAGGGAGACTAAAGAGAGGGGGGTTATTGTGTAGGATGATTTTCACTATCACTAACGGAATCACTGCTATCTATTGGCTCAATGGAATCTTTCTTTTTGTGCAATTTTAACAAGGAACCTCTCCAATGACACTTGCTTTTGCTTCCTTTTGAGGATTTTGTGGAAATATGACATTGCATTGTCATTAAATAGATTCATTGCTCACACTGCTACAGCCTTATTTGATGGTGCTTTTCTATAAAATTTTGCACTATTTCCCACATTGTCTACATCTCCCTAATCTCATTTGAAGTGAAGGATTCCTCTACCTTTTTCTCCTCCTCCTCCGTAGATGAGATGTAGATGTAGACTTCTTACAAAATCTTGCAGTTTCAGTCATTTGTTCATACTTCTCAATGATTCCTTCTTAACTTCCACCGTAATCATCTCCTTCTTCTTACCGCCTTTCTTTTCAACCTTTTTCCTGCATTGGGGCCATTGTATACTCACATGGATATTGACTACAGTACGGAATTAATAAACTCTTTTCATATACTGTATTTCACGTAACTGTCAATAAGGCAGCAGAGGAAAGGGTCTATATCTGCAGACAGCCTGACCTAGAAGGAAGCAAAGCATTCCTAAGCTTACTCTTGTCTGGAAAAGCAAAGGACTGTCCATAGGTGCTTTGAAGTGACAAAAAGTACACTAGTCCCAGTTGTGGGCACCTTCCAATGTCTGAAAAGTCATTGATTTCTGCCAAATACCATGGCCTGAGACCAAGCATCTGAGCATAGGAGGTGATTACCCACAATCCTGCATTGAGAGAGAGACAGAGTTGGTTCTGTCTCTCAGAGCTCAGTTGTATTGTTTCAGTTGTGATCATGTGACATTCAGCATCATGTACTATTCGTATTACAAGACATTGCTTGTGTATCAAGTTAAAATTTATTAGAAATGTTTTCTTGTCTTGTGGAACACTTGCAGAACAAGTTACTCGCAATCCAAAGTTTTACTGTACTTTGTTAAAGATTTTTGTGCTGCTTTTAATGAGGAATATCAGTGTGCAATTTTCTTGTAAAGTCTTTGATTTTTGCATGACAGAATGCACATCTTTTATGTAAAATGAATTGAAAAATATTCTCTACTGCTCAGTGTTTTTAAAAAATATTTCCTAAAATATTTGATAAACTCACCAATAAAGACATCTGAATCTAGAGGTTATGTATGGGAAGATTTTAATCACGAATTAGATTTATTTAACTGATACAGGTCAGGTTTTCTATTTCTTCTTGAGTCAGTTTTAGTAACTGTGACTTTCAAAGAATTTGTCCATTTCATTTAGCCTGTTGAATTTATTCCCATACAGTAATCCATAATATTTTCCTATTATTGTTTTAATATCTCAGATCTATAATCTCCTAGGTCACTCATGATATCGGTAATTTTCTCATCTCACTTTTTAAATGATTCATTAATTTTATTTATTTTTTGTTTTCAAAAATTAGCTTTGGTTTTATTGATTTTCCATATGTTATCCTTTTCTATTTCATTGATTTCCACCCTTTGACTATTGTGAATAATGCTGTCATGAGTATGGATGTGCAATATCTGTTCCAGTCCCTGTCCACAATTCTTTCTTTTTAATTTTTATGTTTATTTATTTATTTATTTATTTATTTATTTATTTTTTTTAAAGTTTTTTTTTTTCAACGTTTATTATTTTTGGGACAGAGAGAGACAGAGCATGAACGGGGGAGGGGCAGAGAGAGAGGGAGACACAGAATCGGAAACAGGCTCCAGGCTCTGAGCCATCAGCCCAGAGCCTGACGCGGGGCTCGAACTCACGGACGGCGAGATCGTGACCTGGCTGAAGTCGGACGCTTAACCGACTGCGCCACCCAGGCGCCCCTATGTTTATTTATTTTTGAGAGAGAGAGAGAGACAGAGACAGAGCATGAGTGGGGGAGGGGCAGAGAGAGAGGGAAACAGAATCTGAAGCAGGCTCCAGGCTCTGAGCTGTCAGCATAGAGCCTGACACGGGGCTTGAACTCACAAGCCGTGAGATCATGACCTGATCTGAAGTCAGATGCTTAACCACCTGAGCCACCCTGGCGCCCCAGCTGCTCTCAGTTCTTTTGGATAATACCCAGAGGTGGAATTGGTGGATCATATGGTAATTCCACTTATTATTTTTTTAGGAACCACCATATAGTTTTCCATAACAACTGCACCACATTACATTCCTCGCAGTCGTATGCAAGGCTTCCAGTTTCTTCACATTTGCACAAACGCTTCTTTTCTTCTTTTCTAGCCTCCCCCTCCTCCTCCTCTCCCTCCTTCTCCTTCTTCTCCTGCTGTTCCTCCCTCTCCTCCTCCTCCCCCCTGCTTCTTCTTCATACTAGTTATCCTAATTGATATAAAGTGAAATCTCACTCTGGTTTGGATTTATATTTCCCTAATGACATCTTTTCATGAACTTATTGGTCATTTGTTTATCTCCTTTGGAGAAACATCTCTTCAAGATTTGTATCCTTTTTTTAAACTTTTTTTTTTCTGCTATTGTGTTGTAGGAGTTCTTTATATATTCTGGATATTAACCCCTTATCAGATATATGATTTGCAAATATTTTCCCCTATTATATGGGTTGCTTTTTCACTCTGTTGATAGTGTCTATTATGTATTTTTTAAGTTTATTTATTTATTTTGAGAGAGAGAGAGAGCGAGAGAGCATGAGCAGTGGAGGGGTAGAGAGAGAGGGAGAGAGAAAATCCCAAGCAGGCTTCATGCTCTCAGTGCAGAGCCTGATGTGAGATTATGACCTGAGCTGAAACCAAGAGTCAGATGCTTAACCGACTGAGCCACCCAGTCACCCCCATTATGTATTTTTTATACCTTTTATTTATAGTTTTATAATGCCCATGTTTTCCTTTAAGTCACTGAGCATATTTATATTTATAAAATCTTTTTAACACCCATATCTGCTAACTCAATCATCTCTGTCATTTATGCATCTGTTTCTATTGATTATTTTTTCTCCTGGTGATGGGCTGTGTTTTCCTGTTTCTTAGCATGTGTATTAATTTGTTTCCTTTTGTTGGATTGTGGACATTGTGGATTTTATATTGCTAAACCCTGAATTTTGTTGTATTTCTAGAGTTTGGGGCTTTGTCCTGGCAGGTCTTCATGTGCAGATCACTTTGGTCCTTTGGAGACTTGTTTTTAAACATGGTTAGGGTGGCTCTACAGTAGCCTTTACCTTTAGCTAGTTCAGCTCCTTAATTAAAGGATGGCCCTTCCTCCATCTCTACTGAATGTCTTTGTTTTCTGTAAGGTCTCTCCATTGTAGATGGTGGGAAAATAATTGATTCCTAGCCTTAGTTCTCTGTGTGCCCTGAGGATGATTAGGCTTACAGCTCCCCAGCAATTGCTGCCTTCCCAGAAGTTGTTTTTAGTCTGACCTCATAGAGCTTTATTCTATGAGTGTGCAAACTTTGAAATTTAACCAAAAACTCAAGAGGAGTTTGGAGTCTACATGTAAATTAGCTTATTTTGTGCTTGGGAATAAACTGCTGACATCAGTGCAACTATACTTGAATTTCTCTTAATTGTTATACTGTTTGGGATGATTATGATCATGTACTATATATTTTTAAAGTCAATTTTGGGGGCGCCTGGGTGGCGCAGTCGGTTAAGCGTCCGACTTCAGCCAGGTCACGATCTCGCGGTCCAGGAGTTGGAGCCCCGCGTCGGGCTCTGGGCTGATGGCTCAGAGCCTGGAGCCTGTTTCCGATTCTGTGTCTCCCTCTCTCTCTGCCCCTCCCCCGTTCATGCTCTGTCTCTCTCTGTCCCAAAAAATAAATAAATGTTGAAAAAAAAAAATTAAAGTCAATTTTGGCATATCTTCTGATATAAAATTGCACAAGCGGGTTATTATTATGGCACATGTGCTTTATGCTTAAACCGTTGCTTGAGAAAAGTGAATATCTACACAGCTCTTGTTCTCATTACAGTGAAAAGTCAGCTGATCAATGTAAAAGTATCCAAAGTATAGCTTCAGCACTTCCTGTAAGTTTTGGAGTTTCTTTTGGGCCTATCTTTTTTATTTATCATATGAAATATGTGCAATTATTAGATATTAGTAAGCCAATTTAAAGTAAAATAATTTCTATTATTCCTTTCTTAGGTGGCTAGGTTAATTAAAATGTATTCTGAGGGGCGCCTGGGTGGCTCAGTCGGTTAAGCGCCGACGTAAGCTTAGGTCATGATCTCATGGTTTGTGGGTTCAAGCCCCACATTGGGCTCTGTGCTGATAGCTCAGAGCCTGGAGTCTGCTTCTGATTCTGTGTCTCCCTCTCTCTTTGCCCCTCCCCTGCTTGCACTGTCTGTCTCTCTCAAAAATAAATAAATGTTGAAAAATTAAAAAGAATTAAAACAAAAAATGTATTCTGAGATTGCCAGGCTTACTTTTGGCAAAAAATTTCCATTTGCTGCCACCTATGTGTGAATGAAGATTTTCTCAATTTCTGTTCAACCAAAATAAACTATTGAGATAAATTATATACTATTACTAATAAAAATAGTGACTGACATTAAAACTCCAGCTTAAAATTTTGTGTTCTTTAAGGAGGAGTTACAGTTCTAGTCCATTGGTTTTATAACAAATAAATGTTGTAATTTTACATATCTAATATTTTTACTGATAAAAAAATTTTTAATCTGTATTATCAAAGTTCTAAATAAGATTTCATTTAATAAAAGTTCTCATTACTGAAACAAAAAAGTTACAAAATATGGAAACTTGGGACACCTGGGTGGCTCAGTCAGTTGAGTGCCCAACTCTTGATTTCGGCTCAGGGCATGATCCCAGGGTTGTGGGATCGAGCCCCACGTCAGATTCTGTCTTAAGCATAGAGCCTGCTTAAGATTCTCTCTCTCTCTCTCTCTCTCTCTCTCTCTCTCTCTCTATCTCTCTCTGTCCATCTCTCCTGTTGGCACATTTTCCCTCTTTCTAAAATAAAAGAAAGAAAGAAAAAAAGAAAATATGGAACCTCAGTTTATTTTCTTAGAAATCTCTAATTTCAGAAATCTGCATTTAACTTTTGACTAGCTAAAAACTTAACTACTAATAGCCTACTGTTGACCAGAAGCCTTATCGATAACAGAGTCAATTGACACATATTGTGTATATTATAGGTACTGTATGCTGTATTCTTACAATAAATTAAGCCAGAGAAAAGGAAATATTAAGAAAACCATAAATGAGAGAAAATACATTTACAGTACTGTACTGTTAAAAATCTGCATCTAAGTGGATGCACGCAGTTCACATCCATGTTGCTCAAGGATCAACTGTAATGTAACTCTACGGATCTCATTTTTTGTTATCACAAAACGCTCAGCTGAAATTAGGAGAAAAATAGCATTGATGGTTCAGAGTTACTAAAAGCAACTGTGCTGATGTCACGTAAATGCCTTCAGACAATAAAGATAGATAATTCCATAGAAATATATTACAGGGGCGCTTGGATGGCTCAGTCAGTTAAGTGTCTGACTTCAGCTCAGGTCATGATCTCATGGTTCATGAGTTGGAACCCCACGTAGCTCAATTGGTTAAACTTCCTACTTCGCCTCAGGTCATCATCTCGTGGTTTGTGAGTTCAAGCCCCATGTCGAGCTCTGTGCTGACCACTCAAAGCCTGGGGCCTGTTTCGGAATCTGTGTCTCCCTCTCTCTCTGCCCCTACCCCGCTAATGTTCTGTCTCTCTTTGTCTCTCAAAAAATAAATAAACGTTAAAAATCTTTAAAAAATGAAATATATTACAGATCAGAAAAGATACACTGATTATACATTATAATCAATATATCCTTATATGAAATCTAAGAAATAGCTGATGATCCATAAATGGACATCGGAGTTTCCCCAATTTTATCAAAATACTGTGTATATGTATACTTTTTCTGGGGGAAAGGGCCCATGGATTCCATCAGATACTCAGAGAAGGCAGTGCCCCTGAATGTTAGGTGTCATTCACTTTTTAACATTAAAGAGATAGCTTTCAAATAGGTATCGAGAATTATAAACTATGCATACCTATGACCCAGTAATTCCCATCCCTACCAATCTATCCAAAGGCAAGCATTCGATGTATGCAAAAGGATGTTTAATAATAATAACGGTTAACATTTATTGACAGTTCACTCTGTGCCAGCTACTGTGATACACATTTATATACGTTATCTCATTTAATCCTCACTGAACTGTATAAGCTAGGTACGGCTATTGTTAGATATCATTTTACAGACTAGGAAGACAAGGTTTTGGAGTTCATGAAACTCACCCAAGGGCACCCATTTAGTTAGTGTGTAGTATTATGAAGATGTGAAGCCAGGCAATTTGATTTTACAACTGGACTTTAAACAATCACACGATGTTGGGGCGCCTGGGTGGCGCAGTCAGTTAAGCGTCTGACTTCAGCCAGGTCACGATCTCGCGGTCCGTGGTCTCGAGCCCCGCGTCAGGCTCTGGGCTGATGGCTCAGAGCCTGGAGCCTGTTTCCGATTCTGTGTCTCCCTCTCTCTCTGCCCCTCCCCCGTTCATGCTCTGTCTCTCTCTGTCCCAAAAATAAATAAACGTTGAAAAAAAAAATTTAAAAAATAAAAAAATAAAAAAAAATAAACAATCACACGATGCTAAAAAAGGATGCTCATCAGATTGTCTTATGTAATGATGACAATTGGCAAATTATGATACAGCCATAGTAGAGAATACTATACAGCTATTAAAACTCATGTTGGGAGCGCCTGGGTGGCTCAGTCATTTGAGCATCCAGCTCTTGATTTCGGCTCAGGTCATGATCTCACGACTCATGAGACTCTGCACTGACAGTACGGAGCCTGCTTGGGATTCTCTCTCTCCCTCTCTCTCCTGCACTTCCCCTGCTTGTACTCTCTCTTTCTCTCAAAATTAATGAGTTAAAAAAAAATGAAACTCATGTTGTAGGAAACCATTTATTGACAATGGAAATGTTCTGTTGGAAGGCTGCCTGAAAAAGCAATTGCAGTATGTTTTGTATTTATATACCTGTTCGTGTACCTATACATAAGTGGAAAGAAAACTGGAAAATTCAGACTTACTGGTAGATTATCTCTGGGTGACATGACTGTGAATTATTTTCTTTCTGTTTTACCATGAGTTCCATGTTTTCTCGGTTAAACATGTATTTCTTTTGTAATTATGAAGAGCTTATTAAGCACTTGGGTTTTAGATCGCCAGTCGTCATAGAACACACCAACAGCGTTACTTCACAAATTCCTCCATCTCGGTGGACAGTTGGCAGGAGTGTGTACAAAATGGCACATTTAAAGTGTGGTTTATGCAACTCTGCCACTACCCAAAACTTCTGGGTTTAGAGAAAAAGTATGGGCATAGACCTTTAATAAGTGATGTCCAACACAGGAAAGTATGATTAACACATATAAGCCAATATTTATCTTTAAAAGAAGAAATGTATTTGGGGTGCTTGGGTGACTCAGTTGGTTGAGTGTCCGACTTTGGCTCAGGTCATGATCTCACGGTTTGTGAGTTCGAGCCCCACATCAGGCTCTGTGCTGAAAGCTCAGAGCCTGGAGCCTGCTTCGGATGCTATGTCTCCTTCTCTCTCTCTCTCTCTACCCTTCCTCTGCTCACTCACCCTCTATCTCTCAAGAATAACTAAACATTACAACAAAAAAGAAATGTATTTGTTGACTTTACATTTAATAGTGATGAAATTCTGCAGAACACATAATGGGATTAAAAGAGTTTATATAAGGTCAGA
Organism: Puma concolor; assembly: GCF_028749965.1. NCBI lineage: Eukaryota > Metazoa > Chordata > Mammalia > Carnivora > Felidae > Puma > Puma concolor. The sequence goes on from NC_141677.1 coordinate 15,144,355, forward strand.
TTCAGATCCATAGGACATGAGATGTTGGCCTAAGAAAATGGTGATGCCACCAGTTAAAACACCCTTGGACACCAACTTTAATAGGCTTTAACCCTGGACATGCTTCTAAAAAAATTTAACTTCCACAGAGAAAGGAACTAGCTCTGCCCAGAACATTTCAGGATCATTTGCAATAATTTAATGCACCAAAGAGTATTATAAACACAGTGCCATGACTGAAGCCAACTGAGAGAGATTTCTACCATGATCTCCTTTATATTTTTATGATGCTTAAAAGGGATTAGAGTCTTTAAACTGTATGAAGTATTAGGGTATTCTTTATTTTTACTATTACTCTGTTAGTGAGAAAAATGTTAAAATTAAAGGTTTTTCAAATCACCCTTTCTGTTTCATATAACCACGAGACAATGAGCAGAGTCCAAGGCAAGTTGTTGTCTAGGGGGCCCCCTCTGTACCCTTCTTTTGTTTTGGGTGCTACCTTCCTTTGAAGGTGAATCATTTTGCTAAGCTAAATGACTGTGGTGTTGGGTGTATGAGTTTATGTGTGTGTGTGTGTATGAGTGTGTATGTGTTGTGAGTGTGTCTATGAATGTGTGTTCTGTAAGTATAAGTGTGTGTTGTATTTATGTGTGAGTATGCATTATGTATTTAAGTGTGTGTTGTGTGTATATGTTGTATGAGTTTTGTATTTGTGTGTTGAGTTTGTATTTAAGTGTTATAAGTGTGTGTTGTGAATGCCAAGTGTGTTGTATGTAGTATGTATTGTGTGTATGTTGTATGTTGTGTGTCCCAGGTGTGTAAGTGTGTACATGTTGTGTGTATAAGTATATTGTGTGTTGTATATACTTAAATGTGCGTGTGCGTGTGCGTGTGTGTGTGTGTGTGTGTGTGTGTGTGTGTTGTGTGCTCCTACAGTGCCCATTACAGAGGACACAGTATGTGGTTAGTTTGTATTAATTAAATGAGTATTAGGGTATTTTTTAATAATTGAAATATAATTAACATACAGTGTTCTATTAGTTTCAGGTATCCAATAGGGAACATTTCTTAAATAGATATTTTTAGATGGGTTTTAAGAAGGTATTTTTGATGAGTTTTAGATGGGTTTGAGCAGAGGGGAATTCTGTTTTTAGCCAGTGTCTAATGATGGTGGGACACCTACTTGAGACATTTTGGTTCAATTCTGCCTGGGCCCCTTTAAAATTTGGAGATTTGATGTACTCTGCGGCTGTAAAACTTCCTTGTCTCCTTACATGGAAGAGACATATTTAAAAAGATCACTTTATGGGGCGCCTGGGTGGCTCAGTAGGTTAAGTGTCCGACTTCGGCTCAGGTCATGATCTCGTGGTCTGTGAGTTCAAGCCCCACGTTGGGCTCTGTGCTGACAGCTCAGAGCCTGGAACCTACTTTGGATTCTGTGTTGCCCTCTCTCTCTGCCCATCCCCATTCATGCTCTGTCTCTGTCTCAAAAATAAATAAACATTAAAAAAATTTTTTTAAAGATCACTTTATAAAGATCATCTTCTTGTTCTTGCTCAATCATCACTAAAAAATCATTTTCCTTAGATCCCTTAATCTTGCCAAGTACTTTCCCAAATCACATCCATTATTTTTCCTTTTTCTTCTCAGTGTATAAATTTGGTTACAATTTTTAAAGAATCAAGCTATGTTAATTTTCCTTGTCTGTGAAATATTATGAATATAGTGCCATCTAGTGTGCAGAAAGCAGAAAATCCAATGCAAATAATTCAAACAGGATTCTTTAATTTTTGAAACAGGCTCTTTGACTTTGGGTGATACAGAGTTTGCAGGAAAAATTACCAAATTTGTTTGAATTTTGATTCATTTGAGTCACATCTCTTATAAACAACTACCTGTTTCAGAGAAAAAGACTTGGCTTATTGAAGATGTCAGTAAAGGCAAACCATAAGACGTAGAGATTTTTCCAGTTTTTAGTTAGAGCTTACACTCAACCATGGGTCACTATAACTCACATGATCAAACACATTTAAAAAATATCTTCTGCTCTTGTAGCAGAATCTTTTTTTGAGTAAATATTTTCCTATTGACTTATGAAATAAAATTAGATACGTATTTCCTGCAGAAACCATTCCTTAATAGACTTAAGATTTTTTAGAGAGATACAAGAATGTGTTCTGACTTTTCAAAATTCAGAGTGAGAAAATTGTACCTCCTGGATCCTTGCCAGTAGTGTATTTTCGGCAATCTCTACAGATGTGTCCTAGTGGTATCTCCTGCTACTAAACAAACAATGCCAGGCTGGACCATCACCAGGAGGAAGACCACAATCCACAGAGATCCATCGGCTCTTTGTAGGGAGTGGCAAGAGGCAGGATGGCCATCGAGTAAAAATAGTATTAGTTCCCTACTCTACAGTTATCGGGAAAGAGAACTTTTGTATGTAGTTTGTGCCACTATGCCATATCTTTGCATTCTAGGAAAGAACAGAATGGAGAAAAGGTAATAGATGGCAGTGGGCTTTGGGTCATGGTACTGTATTTCTCTGTTGGAGCCCCTTTGGGATTTTGTACGTAGACAGAACCCAACAGGGCTGTTTCTTCCAGTACAATGGATGAGCGTCCTCTTCCAGTTAGGAGTGCTAACCGTGCTGATGGCTCCCAGGAATGGGCCTATTCTCAGATAATACTAACCTAGAAAGTTTTCTTATGGGTCAGGGAAGGTATTTGAGAAGCTGTGACATGACCTTCCTCTGCTTTCTACTGTCCAGGTCTTTTTAACACATGAGTTGTTTGGCCTCTTTGCTCTCTTTCCAGAAAGCTTTCTCCAGCTTGCTTCTCTTCACATGCTTCATCAGAGCCACTTAGCACCTTCCGCTATCACTAAAATTCAGATGACTCTGGAATTTCTCTCCAGCTCCAGCCTCTGTGTCAAATTCCAGCTCCAGCTCCCCCTCCCATTTGGATGTCTCTAGAGTTTTCTGCCACTCAGAACCGCAAACTGTGCATGTCCAAAAACCACTGTCAATGTTTCTAAGTGCCAATTCTCCTCTCTGTGCCTCAGTTCTGTGGATGTCCTGCAACCTCCCATGTGGCTAACTGCTCTGCCTCACCTGACCGCTTGCTCTTTGTTGACCTCTGCAAATGGTAGTCTCCAATTTGGAGATTGGAAACTTGCTCTCACATGCTCCTTTTATTCTTTGCTCTTGCTAGTATATCTGATAAAATCTTCTCTGTGACTCTAGCTATGCCCTCTATTTTACACACAAATGTCTTATTCAATATTTCAAAACGTGTTCCAGTCCATTACAGAATGAATTGTGTCTCCACAAATTCTTATGTTGAAACCTTAACACCCAGTATCCCTGAATGTGACTGTATTCAGAGATAGGGTCTTTGCAGAGGTTATCAGATCAAAAGGAGTCATTAGAGTGGGCCCTAATCCAATATGATTGGTCCTTACTAAAAGAGGAAATTGAGTCACAGACATCTACAAAGGGAAGACCATATGAAGACACAGGAAGATCTACAAACCAAGTGGAAGCCTCAGAAGAAACCAACACTGCCGACAACTTGATCTCAGAATTCTGCCTCCATATAGACTTTATACTCAAGCTACAGCATCAACCCTTCCCTGGGTCTCTAGCCTGACAGCCTGTCTTGCAGAATTCAAACTCCCCAGCCCCAAGTCATGTGAGTTAATTCCTTAAAATAAATCTCGTGTGTGTGTGTGTGTGTGTGTGTGTGTGTGTGTGTATGTGTATTAGTTCTGGTTGTCTGGAGAACCCTAATACACATTCCAAATTAAAACTTATCATTGTGGTGATGATCAAGATGGTGGAGCAGCATGGGGACCCTCAGCTTGTCTTGTCCCCGAAATGCAGCTAGATCAGCACAAATCATGTTGCACACCTAGGAAATTGACCTGAGGATTAATACAGCATTCTGCATAACCTGATCCACAGAACTTGGATGTAATTTTTTCTTCCTCAAAAATGACAAAACGAAGGAATTCACTACAAAAGAAAGAACAGGAAGAAATGACAGCCAGGACCTTAATCAACACAGATATAAATAAAATGTCTGAACTAGAATTTAGAACTAGTAACAATAAGAATACTATTTGGGGTTGGAAAAAGCATGCAGCCCTTTTCTGTGGACATATAAAAGAAGTAAAATCTAGTCATGAAATTATGAAATTAAAAATAACAGAGATGCAATCTCAAATGGATGCTGCGCCAGCAAAATGGACAAAGCAGAGCAGTGAATCAGTGATATAGAAGACAAAATTGTGAAGAATAGTGAAGTAGGAAAAAAAGAGGGAAACAAAGGCAAAAGAGCATGATACAAGACTTAGAGAACTCAGTGACTTATTCAAAAGGAATAATATCTGAATCATAGGCATCCCAGAAGATGAAGAGAGAGAAAAAGGGGTAGAAAGTTTATGTGAGCAAATTATAGCAGAAACCTTTCCTAATCTGGGGAAGGACACAGACATCAAAATCCAAGAAGCATAGAGAACTCCCATTAGATTCAACAAAAACTGACCAACACCAAGGCATATCATAGTCAAGTTCACAAAATACACAGACAAGGAAAGAATTATGAAAGCAGGCAGGGAAAAAAGTCCTTAACCTATAAGGAAAGGCAGATCAGGTTTGCAGCAGACCTATCCCCAGAAACTTGTCAGGCCAGAAAGGAATGGCAGGTTATATTCAACATACTGAATTAGAAAAATATGCAGCCAAGAATTCTTTATCCAGCAAGGCTGTCATTCGAAACATGAGAGATAAAGACCTTCCTAGACAAACAAAAACTAAAGGAGTTTGTGACCATTAAATCAGCCCTGCAAGAAATCTTAAGGGGGTTCTTTGAATGGAGAAATGAGGAAACAAAACAAAAAATACCAAAAGTAACAAAGACTAGAAAGGACCAGAGAACAACACCAATTCTACAGGCAACACAATGGCACTAAATTCATATCTTATGGTACTCACTCTAAATGTAAATGGACTAAACTCTCCAATCAAAAGACATAGGGTATCAGGATGGATGAGAAAACAAGATCCATCGAATATGCTGCTTATAAGAGACCCATTTTAGACCCAAAGATGTCTTCAGATTGAAACTAAGGGAATGGAGAACCATCTAGCATGCTAATGGTCCTCAAAAGAAAGCTGGAGTAGCCATACTTATATCAGACAATCTAGATTTTAAAATAAAGACTGTAACAAGAGATGAAGAAGGACTTTATATCATAATTATGGGAACTATCCACCAGGAAGATCTAACAATTATAAATATTTATGTCTCCAACGTGGAACAACCAAATGTATAAATCAATTAATCACAAATGTAAAGAAACTCATTGATAATAATACCACAATAGTAGGGGATTTCAAAACCACATTTACAACAATAGACAGAACATCTAAGCATAAAATCAAGAAGGAAACAATGGCTTTGAGTAATACGCTGGACTGGATGGACTTAACAGATATATTCAGAAAATTTCACTCTAAAGCAGCAAAATACACATTTTTCTCGAATGCACATGTATATTCTCCAGAATAGATCACATACTGGGACACAAATCAACCCTCAACAAGTACAAAAAAATCGAGATCATACCATGAATATTTTCAGACCACAACGTTATGAAACTTGAAATCAACCACAAGAAAGAATTTGGAAAGACCATGAATACTTGGAGATTCAAGAACATCCTACTGAAGAATAAATGGGTTAATCAAAAAATTAAAGAGGAAATTTAAAAGTACATGGAAGCCAATGAAAAGGAAAACACGACAGCCCAAAACCTTTGGGATGCAGCAAAGGAGGTCATAAGAGGGAAGTAAATAGCAATCCATGCCTTCCCAAAGAAGGAAGAAAGGTCTCAAATACACAACCTAACCTTAAACCTAAAAGAGCTGGAAAAAGAACAGCAAATAAAGCCTAAAACTAACAGAGAAGGGAAATAATAAAGATTAGAGCAGAAATTGATGGGATCGGGAAAAAAAAAAACAAAAAACAAAAAACAGTAGAACAGATTAATGAAACCAGGAGCTGGTTCTTTGGAAGAATTAACAAAACTGATAAACCCCTAGCCAGATTGAAAGAGGAGAGATCACAACCAACACCACAGAAACACAAACAATAATAGGAGAATATTATGAGCAATTTTGTGCCAAGAAATTGTGCAATCTGGAAGAAATGGACAAATTCCCAGAAACATATAACTAGCAAAAATGAAACAGGAGGAAATAGAAAATTTGAACAGACACATAACCAGGAAAGAAATTGAATTAATAATTAAAAATCTCCCAACAAACAAGAGTCCAGGGCTGGATAGCTTTCCAGGAGAATTCTGCCAAACATTTAAAGAAGAGTTAACACTATTCTTTTGAAGCTGTTTCAAAAAACAGAAATGGAAGGAAAACTTCCAAACTCATTCTACGAGGCCAGCATTACCTTGATTCCAAAACCAGAGAAAGACCCCACTAAAAAGAAGAACTACAGACCAATTTCCCTGATGCACAGGAATGCAAAAATTCTCAACAAGATACTAGCAAACCAGATACAACAATACATTAAAAGAATTATTCACCATGATCAAGTGGGATTTGTTCCTGGGATGCAGGGTTGATTCGGTATCCACAAATCAATTAAAGTGATACATCACATTAACAAAAGAAATGATAAGAACCACATGATCCTCTCAATAGATGCAGGAAAAGCATTTGACAAAATACAGTATCCTTTCTTGATAAAAACCCTCAAGAAAGTTGGGATAGAAGGATCATACTTCAAGATCATAAAAGCCATATATGAAAGACCTACCACTAATGTCATCCTTAATGGGGAAAAACTGAGAGCTTTTCCCCTAAGGTCAGGAACATGACAACAATGTCCACTCTCACCATTGTTATTCAACATAGTGTTGGAAGTCTTAGCCTCAGCAATCAGACAACACAGAGAAATAAAAAGCATCCAAATTGGCAAGGAGGAAGTCAGATTTCATTCTTTGAAGACAACATGATGCTCTATGTGGAAAACCCAAAAGACACCCCCCAAAAACTGCTAGAACTGATACATGAATTCAACAAAGTTTCAGGATATAAAATCAATGTACAGAAATCAGTTGCATTTCTGTACACCAATAATTAAGGAGCAGAAAGAAAAATCAAGGAATTGATCTCATTTACAATTTCACCAAAAACCACAAAATACCGAGGAATAAATATAACCACAAAGGTGAAAAATTTATACACACCAAAAAATAGAAAAATATTCCACGCTCATGAATTGGAAGAACAAATATCATTAAAATGTTGATACTACCCAAAGAAATCTACATATTCAATACAACCACAATCAAAATAACACCAGCATTCTTCACAGAGCTAGAAATCCTAACATTTGTATGGAACCAGAAAAGATCCTGAATAGCCAAAGCAATCCTGAAAAAGAAAACCAAAGCTGGAGGAATCACAATTCTGAACTTCAAGCTGTATTACAAAGCTGTGATCAAGACAGTATGGTACTGACAGAAAAACAGACACAGAGCTCAATGGAACAGAATAGAGAACCTAGAAATGGATCCACAAACTATGTGGCCAACTAATCTTTGACAAAGCAGGAAAGAATATTCAGTGGGAAAATGACAGTCTCTTCAGTAAATGGTATTGGGAAAACTGGACAGTGACATATGGAAGAATGAACCTGGACCACTTTCTTGCACCATACACAAAAATAAACTCAAAATGTATGGAAGACCTAAACATAAGACAGGAAGCCATCAAAATCCTCGAGGAGAAAACAGGCAGCAGCCTCTTGGACCTTGGCCCCAGCAACTTGGCATGTCTCCGGAAGCAAGGGAAACAAAAGCAAAAATGAACTATTAGGACTTCATCAAGACAAAAACTTCTGCACAGTGAAGGAAACAATCAGCAAAACTAAAAGGCAACAGATGGAATGGGAGAAGATATTTGAAAATGACAGATAAAGTGCTAGTATCCAAAATCTATCAAGAACTTATCAAACTTAACACCCAAGAAACAAATAATCCAGTGAAGAAAATGGGCAAAAGACATGAATGGTCACTTTTCAAAAGAAGACATCCAGATGGCTAACAGACACATGAGAAGATGCTCAACATCACTCATCATCAGGAAAATACATATCAAAACCACAATGAGATACCACTTCACACCTGTCAGAATGGCTAAACTTAACAAATCAGGCAACAACAGATGTTGGCAACGATGTGTAGAAAGAGGGAATCTTTGCATTGCTGGTGGGAAGGCAAAGTGGCGCAACCACTCTGGAAAACAGTATGGAGGTTCCTCAAAAAGTTAAAAATAGAACTATCCTACGATCCAGCAATTGCACTATTAGTTATTTACCTAAAGGATACAAGAATACAGATTCAAAGGGGTACATGTATCCCAATGTCTATAACAGCATTATCAACAATAGCCAAACTATGGAGAGAGTCCAAATGTCTATCAACTCTTAAGTGGTTAAAGATGTGGTATATGTATATACATTGTGTGTGTTTGTGTGTATGTATGTATATGTATATATATATATATATGTGTGTGTGTGTGTGTATATATATATATATATATGTATACACAATGGTAAACACAATCACCATTGTTATTCAACATGGTATTGGAAGTGTGTGTGTGTGTGTGTGTGTACACACATATACATACAATGGGATATTACTCAGCTATCAAAAGAATGAAATCTTGCCATTTGCAATGACATGGATGGAGCTAGAATGTATTATGCCCAATGAAATAAGTCAGTTGGAAAAAGACAAGTATCATATGACTTCACTCATATGTGGAAATTAAGATACAAAACAGACGAACATAAGGGAAGGGAAGCAAAAATAACATAAAAACAAGGAGGGGGACAAACATAAGAGGCTCTTAAATATAGAGAACAAATTGAGGGTTGGTGGAGAGAGGTGGGGGGGATGAGCTAAATGAACAAGGGGTATTAAGGTAGACACTTGTTGGGATGAGCCCTGGGTGTTATAAGTAAGTGATGCATCACCAAATTCTATTCCTGAAATCATTATTACAGCATATGTTAACTTAGATTTAAATTAAGAAAAATAAATAAAACCTATCATTGTGCCTTTATAATGCAGAATACACTGCCAAATCCTTAGACTAGTAGTCAAAGTCCCCCACAATAATGCCCCAAAGTTGCATTCCAACTATAGTTTATACTACTTTCTTTCAACTATCCTTTCATCAACATGTTAACCATAACATTTATTGAAAACCAACTATTTAACAGATAACAACCTTTTTTTTCCTGTGGTTTAAGAGCACAGACTAGACTCAGACTGGATTCAAATCCAGCAATTTCCTTGATCTCCCTAAGCTTCAGTTTCTTCATCTATAAAATGGGAATCATCCAATTATTCTACAAAGAGTTATTGAACAACTGTAGGTGACATAGGTACATTCATGACATTACTATTGTAGAATGGCTGTAAAGGTGAGTTCTCTTAACTCCTAGGTGCTGGTGCTGTTTACTGAGAAGAAGGTTGAGGGAAAAGCAGATTTAGGAAAGGCAGTAGATCAAGAATGTTATTTGGGCCACGTCCTGGTTGAGATGCCCCTGAGACATCCGAGAGGAGATGAGAAGTAAGCAGCAGAATATATATTAAATGGAGCTCTAAGATTAGGACAAGGCTGGAGACAGAAAATGGAGCATGAAGTGCCTTGAAATGCATTTAGGGCCATAGGATAAAAAAACATAGCTTTAGATGTGTGGTGTTACATGAGCCAACAGGAGAAAATGCTTCCAGAAGAGTTAGTGACCTGCTTTGTGAAATATAACCAGAGGTTCCACTTATAGGATGGCTATATACGGAGCATACTGGTGACAACTACCTTAAAAAAGACTTAAAGTCTCTGGAAATTGTCGTAAGGGCATACAACAAATAAAGAAGTATTTATTCAAGAAGACTATACTAAATCTTGGTAAGAACAGTGAGAGTCTGTGACATCTGAGCTATGGCCTACAACCTCTGCCTCACCTCACCCCCACCCAGCTCAGCTTGGCAGAAGCTCCATTCCTATCAGATTTGGCCCAAGAGACAGGACTCCCTCCCAGTCAGCTCCCAATCAAAGCAGTGTATATTTCAATCAGAGGCACAGGACATCAGCATTTCACATCTTCTCCAACTCTGCGTTTAAGAGGCTAAATTCCTACTGAGTGTAAGTGAGAGGTGAAGGCTTCCCTTCTTCCACCCAGTTCCCACTCACAGGATGAGGCTCTACCCCAGTGAAAACACTGGATTCCAAAATGCTTTCACCCCACAAGTTCACTCGGAGAGCAGTCATTCTCTCTGGGAGAACCAAGCAAAGAAGATTGCAAGTTACTACTCCACCCAGTGCCCAGAATATGGCTCAGATATTTTGCTCAGGTCAGGAGGTGTGACACAAGAACAGAACTGCAAATCTTTCACCAAAGGGACTAATTTTATTTAAAAGAGTGTGGGGGAAGTTCAAGCATAAGAGCATTTTCAAAAACCATGGCTCCTCTTAATTAAGAGCAACAAGCTAAATCATAGGCCAGCTGTTTTACCAGAGAGAATCAGGCAAAAAGGCATCTAATAAGATCCCGCCTGGGATCAGAACACACTTTAAAGACTGGCCCACAAATTATCCCTGTCTGAAATTATTGGAATAGACGGTGGAGAAATTTATGCCCCAGGCATAATAAAAAAATAATTGAGCAACCAGTCAGCAATCACTGGAGACTAACAACTGGGTGTAATACCAAATGAAGCACACAGCTTAACAGAGACCAGTGGAAGCGATGGTCAAAGGGAAGCATGCTAAAACTGTGTTATTGCAGGGTAGCTGTGTGCGCACTAAAGCTACACCTTCTGAGGAGTGACACCAAAGGCTTTGCACTGTAGGGGAAAAGAGACATTATTAAAATAGTCTGTCCAAATCCTTAAACAAACACACAAACAAAAACAACAAAAAGACCTGGATAGGGGGTGAGGGAAATCATTGTCCACGTTTGCTACAATGTATTCCCTAAAATGTCATTTTTAACAACAACAACAACAACAACAACAAATATGAGACATACAAAGACACAGGAACGTGTGATCTATCTACTGGGGAGAAAGGAAGCAACAGAAATGGCCTCTGAAAGGTCCCAGATTTCAGACTGAACAAAGACTTCACAGCTGTCCTTTTAAATATGTACAATGGACTAAGGGGAAGCACGTTTTAAAATAAAGGAAGGTATGATGATTCTTATCAAAAAGAGTATCAATAAAGACATACAATTATAAAAAAAGGAATCAAATGGAAACTATGGAGTTGAAAATGCAGTAACTAAAGCGAAAAATCACCAGAGGAGCTTGGTAGTAGATATGAACAGAAGAATGAGAGAATTTGAAGAGAGATCTATATAGATTATGTAATCTGGAAAAAAAGAGAGATAGAGCATAAAGATGGAATGGAAAACCTCAGAGAAATGTGGGACACCATTATGTATACCAACATATGTGTAATGGGAGTACCAGAAGGAGAGAGGAAAAGGAGCCCCAAAATTACTTGAAGCAATTATAGCTGAAAACCCCAAATTTGCTGAACGCATTAACCTACACATCCAAGTAATCAAACAGACTCCTAGTTGGATACACGGTCTAGAAAAAGATCTACATCATGATAAAAATGCTGAAAGCCAGTAACAAGGAGAAATCTGGAAAGCACCAAGAGAAAAATGACTCATTGGCCTCCCATAAGCTAATGACTGTGGGGAGGCTTCCTCCCTCCTTCCCTGAATCCCTCAGATTGGCTCTTCCAGTGCTAACAAAGCACCAACTACTTCACCTTTTACAACTCATTTCACTTGTACTCAGGGTTGGCCACATAGTCTGTGGAGCCCAGTGCAAACATGAGGGATCCCTGTTTTAAACTTGTTAAGGAATTCAAGATGGTTAACAGAGCATTACCATGAAGCTCAGGAACTTCTGGGCACTGAGCCCCGAGTGGCACAATTCGCTCGCCCATGAAGCTGGTCCTGGTTAGTTTCTCATTGAATGTCTTTCTTGCTAGATCTGAAGAACCATGAAGGTAAGGTCCACACGTGGTGTCTCTCTTGTTCACCACTAAATCCTTTTAGTCTTTCCCAGAGCCTACCTCAGTAGCCACTCAATGAGGCTGTCAGCCTAAGGAAGCTCAATTCATCTTAACCTGCTTTGTTTGGATGTAAAAACATAGCTAATGTTTCCTCTACTGTATGGTAACTATTATTTTTTTTTCCATTTATAAAAGCTTCATCTTTCACTGTTGTTTAGCATGTTGGCCTTTTCAAAAGAGTATAGACAGCTTATGCCTAATTACTATACATTTATATTGCAGTTAAGTAATTCTATATTTATAGGCCCACTGAACAGAATATGCCATTTTTTTCTGAGTTGGCCTATTAGGTATGCATGTTTTGATACTTGTGGTTCCCTTTTATATTTACTTAAAAAGTTTCCCATTGCATTAACCGTTGGCTTTTTAAAAAAATTTATTTATTTAAATTCAAGTTAGTTAACATACAGTGTAGTATTGGTTTCAGTAAAACCCCGTGATTCATCTCTTACCTCTGACACCCAGTGTTCATCCCAGCAAGTGCCCTTCTTAATGCCCATCCCCCACTTAGTCCATCCCTCCACCCACTTTCCTTCCAGCAACCCTCAGTTTGTTCTTTGCGTTTAAGAGTCTCTTATGGTTTGTCTCTTTGTTTTGATCTTACTTTGCTTTTAGGTACACATACATTTCTAGGCTTCTGAACTTTTTGACGAAACATTACTATAGCTTTGGATTCCATTTACAAAGCTCACACTTCAGATGTCTACTCTGCACTATACGTATGGTTACAATAGGTGTGAACAGGGACTAGATACAGGTTGGGTCTTTGGAAATCTACTAAACTTCTCTGGGTCTATTTTATTCCTAATAGGGATACTACGACTTGCCTTACCAATTGTATTAAAGGTAATTACAGGAGGTGTCTCACATAGGCACCTAGGAGGGTCCTCACCACTTACATAGGCCACGGATGCCAAGTTTCTGTCCCTCTGGTGTGGCAGGGCAATGCTTGGATCTGTATGAGATGTTATCTGCTTCATACTCCACCCAAGCTCTCATTGCTTAGCGAGAATTACCAGATGCTTCATGGTTCTTCAAATTTTTCTGATTTAAGCATGTTAGTAATGAATATGCCTCATTAACCACAATCCTGCAGCATCAACGGAGATTCAGTTCATACACTAATTCCACATTGCGAAGGCATGCCTTCTGAAAAGCTGGAGTTGCAAGTTCTCACAATGAAATGCAACTCTTCAATGCATGTGTAAACCTAACATATTTTAAGTAGAATATTTCATTATACTTTTTAAAAAGTATTTAATCCCATGACTCACTTAGTGATCTTCAGATCAGTGAATTTAGCAGGTTAATATCTGGCTTTATTAAACATTGATGAGCCTTATTAATGTACTTTTCCTTATTAAATACAAAATAAGCCATTACAAACTATAGTCAAAATTATCAGATCAAAGCCACTGAGCAAGTAGACTAGCTATAAAAAAAAAGTTTATTAAAAAAATAGACAACATATGTAAACATCTTTTTCAGTCACAAGGCTTCATAATACAGCATTTCAGGCTCAGGCCTTAAATTTCTGCAGTGGGAGCACCTTAAATGTTGACTAATAGTAATCAGCTTAATTTCTCTTTCAATGAGCTATTAAGTCTATATGAAAATAAATAACCAGATTCTGCTAAGTATAAAAAAGACACATACAAAAAATCGTAAATATACAACAGATCTCAGCAAAAACCAACTCTTTGCAGTAACGTGACATTAAATCCTCGTATCGCAATTATCTCTTTAACGTATCTTCACTTCTAAATTCATCGTGATGTAAAGTTGACTGCAATGAAGCTAGATGGGAGCAGGAACAGAGTAGAAGGAAAAGACAGGACACCTGCCACTGCCCTTCACCCCTTACTCACACACACACACACACACACACACACACACAAACGTGTGCACACACATAATGTTTTGGCAGAAGCAAAACTGAGAACAGAGTTTCTATGCTTTTTTTCATGTACTATTTCAGGCATGTATTTCCTTTACTTTTAGCTGGAAATTACATGCCCCCAAATGACTGACTACGAAGCAGCCAACCACAGTTTCAAAAATGATAAAGTCTTGAGGAAACCCGATTTTGATTACGTATTTCAACCACCTCCCAAAAGTGAAGCCAAATCATAGAATGGACCATAATACAACAAAATGTGGATAAACACCTGAGATTTTGCTGCAACAATTTTAAACACAAGAATGTTTTCCTTGGGGTTGAATGCACTTAGATTATTATAATCCTTTCATGCTCTGTTGACCGTCTGCTGGGGCATACCTGCCAAGTGACTATGATGTTCCCAAATGGCCAAATACCATTTTCTTTTTTTCTGCTCTAGGTGGATATTTTATCACAGCTGATTTAAACTTCTGTCATTACAGTTACCGGGTAAACCGTGACCCAGGTAAAATTTTAAATGAAATATCAAGTGATGTTTGCAATTTAGTGTTTCATTGTATGCAAAATTTTAAGTATTTATTGTCATCCCAAATAGTCACATTCTAGTGATGGAAGGGAAGCATAATGAATGTACTAAAAGAAACCCAGACAAATATACAAGCTCCTGGATAGTCTTTTCTGTTGTTTAATAACTCAACAGTCTATTTGTATCATAGATGTAGTATTTTATAAAAGTGACTCCATTTAAAATCATTTAAAATCCTGATCTGCTACCCCAAATCCATTAAAAAACCCCTATCTGAAAATAATCTGTATTTGTCATTTGTACCATTATCAGCTTATCTTTTGATGTCTATCTACCATTTATCCACAACTACTGAAACATGAGATAACTATGCAATACTTAAATTCTAACAATGCTGCTTGCTGTTTCTTCTGACTATACTGGGGGTTATCAGAATAATCACATATTTAAACAGAAAAATAAAATTAAGTGACATGACTGTTTCTGACACGTGATATACAAGTCACCACTTAATTTTTAAAGATCCTACTACAAAATGGAAAAGGTTTACACTCTGGACACCAACTATGTGGTGACTGATGGAAGAAGAAACTTTTCTACCGTAAGAGCCTACAGCTTGGCCTCGCTCAGGTGGACATCATGTGGTCCTAGCCAAATGCCAATGACTGACCTTTTAAAAATCTGTCTTGGGGTTCTAATGGATAAGAAATTTTTTAAAGTTACATTCTGTACAACGTTTGCAAGTTACATTCAGTTAAGTTTCCTCAAAGAGAGAAATATTGCATAATTTATGTGAGATCTGGGCAGATCTATACATTACAAGCCTATGTTGAGTTCAGGGGATTTCATTGGGACCCTCTGTCTAGTCCAGTCTTCAATATATCTCTTTAAATAGATACCTTTACTTACTAATATCACACTATTCCTGTTGTTTTGTTGCACGAATAACAAGAAAGAGATGAAAAAGAGAAAAGAGAGAAGGCAAACAGGAAGAAAGTGAAGGGGAAGGGACAAAAAGGGTACACTTCATTACAATTTGGGTGTTATAGACAAGGATATACATGAGGACAGAGAAAGCATTAAAATTATGCTCAAGGTAACTCTGCCCAGCATAGTTTTACATTGTTGCACATTTCTTGTTTTATGTGTGTGTGTGTGTGTGTGTGTGTGTGTGTGTGTGTTTCAGGTTACTAGGTAAGAATCCAGTGGAGAAAAAATGATACAGACCGCTAAGAGCAATCACATATATTTTTCCGCAAAGGTTGACATCCATTACTACTTTTAGTAACATGGCCACAGCTTTTGAAAACACAGCAGCATGAAACAGTTCAAAGGTAGACACATTGTTTTAATTTGTTCACCTTAAAAAAAAAAAAGGCTCAAACAAAGTAAGGCACTTAAGACAGAAATTCTTTCTCCAGTTGATATATGGATGGTCGGCTAGTTCTGCTCTTCATCCTGCACAAAGGCACCGTGCAGTCCCTGCTTTGGCCTTCGGCATCTGCGTCCAGTAGGGAAGGCACATGGGGTTTAGTTCTCTCCTGGGCAACGAGGGAACAGTTAGCAGTGGGTCCCGGACCACGCATGGCAGAGTCGGCCCCTGTGGGCTGAGACTCTGTTCGGCTCCTGGAGGAGGGAGGGCGAGGCAGAGGCATGATGCTGACGGCTCTTTGTTTTTCGGGCGGGGCCTCCTTTGGCAGGTTACCGTGAGGCCCATGTGAGAGGTGGGGGATCCCCAGAACCCGCTCAGGTGGCAGGTAAGAGGCTCTGGGGGCTGGTAGGAGAGTTGTCCCAGCTGCTTGAGAAAGCAGAGACAGTGCACAATCAGAGGGACAGTGACTTCTAAAACAAGCAACATCCAGCCCAATAACCAGGAGGGCACATGGATTCGGTAATCACTTTCAAGTGAGCAGTAACAAAAAACCCTGGACATAAACCTTTTAGAAGGACTGGGATACAATGTTTGTTTGTTTATGAAAAAGCCCTGCCAGATTGTAAAGAGTGTTTCTACCAAGGAAACTCGACCCATAAACACAGCCACATCACTGTCACAGCACTGTGGTCAATCATTGCAACTGTTTCATAAACAGGAGAGGCTTCAAGATGGAGAAGACTAGAATAGACGTTTGTTTTTTTTTGTGTGTGTGTTTTTTAAATTATGGTTAATATGATGAACTTTCACTTTCAGATTATGATCTGAAAAAATGGATGACAACTGGGAGGCAGTTAGGTCCTACATGCTGGCCCTTCTCTTTCTTGTTCTGCACAACTGACTCATTACCACTTCAGCAAATAATTATTGGCTTATAATTAAAAGAAAAAGAATGCTTTCTTATGGGATTATTGTCCTAGGATTTCTCCTTGTGCAATTACAAACTACTAATACTCTACTGCATTACAGAAGGGCAATAAATGTATCTAAAGACAATGGACAATAAGCTGAAAAAAAAAATCATGTCGGGAGTATAGTCCTTAAAAGAGCAGAGGAAAAGAAAAAGAATGAAAACCATTTCAGTTTTAATATACTTTATAACTAACCATACCATAACTTTTTACAACCTAAAGGGCATTTTTCATACACATGACCTCGCTTAGTACTCAAGACATATGTTTGTAATTATCTTTACATACAAAAGAAGCACAGCATGCTGTGCACCGTTTGACTCTTACCCTTGCTAAATTCAACCTGGTCGTCAACTGAGCAGTGAAGCCGGGGGACGCAGAAGAACACGTATCACAGGGGAGGCTGGGTGATCAGTTATGGGGTTCCAGCTCTCCCACTAATTACTGGTTCAGATCTGGGCAAATGACCTGTCCTCTATACTGTGAGGAGCTGGGGCAGTTATTCTCTACATGTTTGCTTGGTTTTAATTTGCTATTATATATATACGTTGCTGAAATCCAATCATGCTTTTCCTAGAATTCAAATGATAAAGTCAAACAAAAGAGGAGGGTAAAATTCAAAGATCTGTATTCACTGTGCAAACAAACTTGTAAGTGTAGCCACTTGGAAGATATACAATCAGATATCCAAGCGATTTGACATTCTAATCTCAACAGTGGTGTTCTGTACTTTGACCCAGCTAATGCAACCTACCTGGGGTCTGAGAAGCGTTTCCATCAGACAGGGTGCGTCTGTGATGCAATGCTTGTTCTTTCGAAGAAGGGTAATAAGGCACATTCCCACATGTCGGCTCTAAGAAAGGAGGAGGCAGGTTTTTCCACATCCTCTGATCAGTCTTGAGTCTTGGCGTGGAGGGCGGTCTGTGACTCCCTCCCCCGACGGCAGGGCAGAAATCTGGAGCGGGCATCTCAGGGTCACAGGTGATGTGGGTGCTGCCCTCAGACGCATCTTCACTGTCGGTCTGGAGCAAGCACTTCGTGGAGAGAGAGGGCATGGACAGAAGGCTCAGGGCGCTTGCTGGAGGGAAGACGGGTGGGTTGCCGGCCCCTTCGCCTGTAGACGGTGGCCTTGTAGAAGGACTTGCACTGCCTCGGGACTTGGGAGCCCGCTGGAAGATTCCCTCGCGTTTCTTCCTTTCTTCTTTGGGCAACGGTTCCTCAGCAGCCTGTGTTTTATTGAGCTCTCTGATATCCAGCCCCAGAGCCACGGACGCCAGCAGCATGGTGCAGCCATACAAGGCAGACTCTGTCTTCTTTCTCTGGGGGGATCTGCTCAGGCTATTCGTAGGGGTCACCTGAGGAGTGACAGCAGCAGGGTTCATGGAGAATCCCTCCTCCCAGCTTCCAGGTTCCACTGGATTCTCTCTCTGGCCATCTTTCCAAAGAGGTAGATCCACATAGGCTTGACTAGGTGATTTTATTTGCTTTGGTTTTCTGTGTTCTGATCCGTCCAGGGAAAGTTTTGGCTCTTCAGAAACACCTAAATAAAGATATAAATAAATATACAGGGTAAGTACAATTTACAGTAAAAATTATTTAAACGATACTATAAAATAAAGCTAAAATCTAATAAATATTCTAAGTCCAAGCCCATGGAGTCTTTTCCATTGAGCAAACAGTTCATCCAGAAGGACCCTAAGGAAAGGGAGCCGGGGACACAGAACTCAAGGTTCCCCAGCAAGCACATCACCTGCTGTTCCTTATCCTTCAGGAAATGGCTCTTTGTTGGCACGGAAAATAAAATTAGTATGGAAAAAAGTCATCAAGATACAGAAATGCACACACATATACGTGGGCACTGTAATGTATCAGACACAGCGTGCCCTTTGCCTCCTCTGAACGTGTCCGGCCCCGTCATCCATGGCTCGCCTGTGTGTACAAGAACCACTAGGCCCTAGGGGTGCCTGGGTGGCGCAGTCGGTTAAGCGTCCGACTTCAGCCAGGTCACGATCTCGCGATCCGTGAGTTTGAGCCCCGCGTCGGGCTCTGGGCTGATAGCTCAGAGCCTGGAGCCTGTTTCCGATTCTGTGTCTCCCTCTCTCTCTGCCCCTCCCCCGTTCATGCTCTGTCTCTCTCTGTCCCAAAAATAAATAAACGTTGAAAAAAAAAGAACCACTAGGCCACAGATCAGTGTGGAAACTGGAAACCTGCAAAAATGTGAACTCTGACCCACTCCAGACTCGGGAACCAGAAATTCTAAGGCTGACACCCAGGGGTCTGTGTTTTAACACGACTTTACTCAAGTTTGGGAGCCACTGGAACAGAGGAAGATTCTCCGAAGAGGTCCCACAGGGTAACAAATTGTTATCAGCTGAAGAGGAAGCGGTAATTGTTATTACTTGGGTGCTTAACAATGAATCAGCCAAGCGACACACTCCTTAATCCACATTCAGAGCAATCCACAAAGAGGCTCCAGTGACTTTTCCAATATTATGTCCTATTATTCTTGCAACATGCTCTATATAGTCCAGACAAGTCAAGAGGCTAGCTTCTCCCAGTGATCCGGTGGTGCTCCTTCTATCACTGCCTTGCCTTCAGACAGCCTTCTTCCTCCGTCTGGCTTCCTTCCACATTCTACCACTGGCCCCAAGTTCCCGCTCACCTCAGAAAGCCCTCTCTCAAAGTACCACCTGATGCTAATGCAGCCTGACACGGCCCATGCCCCCCAACGTTCAGTCTCGGCTCCCTCCCCCACCCCACATCTTTCAGTTTCTGTACTTTTAGATCACAATCTGATGTGCATGCAAGCTGGTAAGCTTCTGACCACCTGTCTTTTTAAATTTGGAGGAGTCTTCCCTGAATAGTACCTTCATCAAGTAGGCACAAAATGCATTTGGGCGAAACGAATATGTATTACATATATGCACAGTACATGTAACGGATAGCAAATGATCAACCCACAGGTTACAAAACAAGAGTGGGGGATGATACTGACAAGTGAAATTCATTGATTTAAAACTATACTGAGCGGGGCACCTGGGTGGTTCAGTTGGTTAAGCGTCCGCCTTCAGCTCAGGTCATGGTCTTGCAGTTCGTGGGTTCGAGACCCGCATCAGGCTCTGTGCTGACAGCTTGGAGCCTGGAGCCTGCTTTGGATTCTGTGTATTCCTCTCTCTCTGACCCTCCCCTGATCACGCTCTGTCTCTTTCTCTCTCTCGCACACATGCGCGTGCTCTCAAAAATGAAATAAAACATTAAAAAAAAAGTATACTGAGAATTTCCTAATGTGTGTTCATGTGTACCTTTCCTGATAAGTAAAACATACTTTCCCCTGATGTGGTCATGAACTTATACTGGTCCATCGTAATCTTCCCTTCTTATGACTGATGACAAGTATCTGTAGTCCCCAAACCAAGGTAAATATCTACCTAAGATCAAAATGTCCTTTTAGGGTTCATTTAGGCATTGGATAGATGGTGAATGCTTGGTGTGTTCCAGGCATTGGGAGTGGTGAACAAAACTGATGAATTCAGTGACATTCCAGTTTGGGAGTGAAACAGAACAGAAAAATTGTGGGCATCAAATGTAGACAAGTAAGAATTTCAGATAAGAGCTATGGATAAATAAGAATGGGTAATGAGACACCAGGATGGGGTGAGATGCTATTTCAGCACAGCTGGAAGCAAAAGCTTTCAGGAAACATCTGAGCTGAGACACAAATGCTCAGAAGGACAGGACCACACAGAGGGGTGGTGGTGGGGGGCACAGATAGGACAGACAAGTGTAAGCCTTCTGTTCAATAACCCTTCATGTGAAGGGTGCTCTGGGTGGCTCGGTCGGTTGAGCATCCGACTTCAGCTCAGGTCATGATCTTGCAGTTTGTGGGTTCGAGCCCCGTGTCGGACTCTGTGCTGACAGCTCGGAGCCTGGAGCCTGCTTCAGATTCTGTGTCTCCCTCTCTCTCTGCCCCTCCCCCACTCACGCTTTGTCTCTCTCTGTCTTTCAAAAATAAATAAACATTGAAAAAAAAATTTTTTTTAAAGTTTCAGAGGTAGGAAAATTGTTAGAGAGCCTTCAGGGACTGTTATCACTAAAGAAAAGAAAATTCATCTTTCTACCTGACAATCTAAGACAGCCCTTTGATGCTATAACCAAGTTAAAGCTGTTTCAGGAGAACACGGTGGTAAATTTCTTGAATTTATTATCCATGCTGTGCTTAATTTTATAAGCAACTTATCACTCACCGCCCATGTTCAATCTTCCTCTTTTGCACTGTCATGAGGATGTGGTTTCAGCATAAATATCTGCACAAGTATATTTGGGTATATGCAGGACAGATGTTCTGTCATTCCTGCATAAATGCTTCCTAGTCAGGTTCATGATTGTATTCTGACTCTTGCTGTAAGGGCAACAGGTTCTCCTCTTATTACACATTATGACTTATTGTCAAATACAGTTTGAGGACCAAGGAAGAACAATTAATTGTAATAAAACTGTTATTCCTATAGTATATTTTTCATTATTTGTGACTAAATAGATTAGAGAAGTCTTCCCTTTTTTTCTTAATTCTTTTATTTACCTATTTATTTATTTATTTATTTATTTATTTATTTATTTATTTATGGAATGTTTTGACCCTCTTAATAAGTCCTCCAAAGGACTGGTGGAGAAAATACAAGGATATATTTGGCTGACTCCACTCAGTCTCTGTTAAGCTACCTCTTGAAGTTCATGTGAAGGGTTATTTTTTTTTTATTTAAAAAAAAATTTTTTTTACATTTATTTATTTTTGAGAGACAGAGCACAAATGGGGGAGGGGCAGAGAGAGAAGGAGACACAGAATCTGAAGCAGGCTCCAGGCCCCGAGCTGTCAGCACAGAGCCCGATGTGGGGACTCAAACCCATGAACCGCAAGATCATGCCCTGAGACCAAGTCGGCGCTTAACCAACTGAGCCACCCAGGCGCCCCTCTCTTAAACTTTTTAATATCTGAATTTTGAACAGGCATACTAAATACTGAAAATAATCATGATTCCCTTCAGTTAAATAGAGATTGCAATGCAATTCTCTCTAAGCAGTACTTTTCCACAGATAACCTGCTTGGTAAGATTTCATCATGTCAAGAGGTGGAGATACAGGCAGGAGATCACCCCTTAATCTCAGCAGAATTTCAGCATGTCTATATTTTCATATATACTATATCCTATACGAAATTAATTTGAGTCTACAGAATTAATTAGGATACCACTTTTTTCTGGTAAACAACAAGAGTTACAAATTCCCAATAAACAATGTGGAGCCTCATTACTTTTCACCAAAAAGACTTCTAGGACAGAAAATAATTTATGAGTTTAAGTAAAGGTATACATAAGCAATGCTACTACTTGCTAACTTTCCCTATGCTACTTGAACGACCACATGGAACTATTAAAGCAGAGCTTCTAGAACATTCAGATGGGAAGTCTACCTCAAACAAATTCCATTTCCTGAAGCACATTTACCTGGCTGGTCCACAAATAACGAAGCCAACGGCATGGTTTTCTGATTCTTTAGTAAGAGAGTTGACCAAGGACTGTTGCCGTCTGAGAGAGGTCTTATTCTAAAGGAGAATGTAACAGAAACAAAATTAGGTTTTGATAGATATATGCTGACAAAATTTTTAAGTAGGAAACAGCACATTTGTAGTGTTTTGAAGGGCTAACAACGTACGAATAAAACCTTGAAATGGGTAAAGTACATCGGAAATTTTTTTTAACTGCATAACTAAATAGTAACTAATTTAGTAGGATAAACTCATCCAGGAAATTAAATTAGTATTGGGTAGCTCTGTATTTTTCCAACTGCTTTTTGAAAGTGAAGTCTGGCCAAAGTGGTGTTACAAAAGGCACTGTATCTGTCACGGTATATATACGCTGAAGTACTCCCTCCCCCCACCCCCACCACGATATCACACACATACCTTTCTTTGCACTCAGTTCTTTCTTTCATTTGAATTGAATTTGGTCCCCAGGTACAACCTTTTTTCTTGAAACTCCTTTTCACATCTTCAAACTCTTCTTGTCGACAGACAGTGTTCCTTCCCCAAGTTTTGTTGCTTTCATCCGAAGTCACTAGGCAGAGAGCATCACTCGTTTACCAATTAAAAAAAACTTAAGCCAATCAAACCAGTTGTACAGCTACCTTATGCAAAGCATGTTGGCAGTGGAGAAACATGAAAATGATAAAAATTATTTCTTTCAGCCCACTGACAGCAAACTTCCTTCTCTTAGCATAAAATTAGGGGGAAAAAAAGTGAAATGAGTTAAAGAAAAGACAGGCTGAACTTAAGGAAAGAAAGTATATATTTTTAAATTGCAATTTAATCCCATTTTCATAAGTCATTGCTGCTTTACTCTGGCCATCACGACAGCTTGGCTACAGTTGCCTTTTAAACCTCAGACTGGTTTTTAAATTAAAAAAAAATTTTTTTTAATGTTTATTCATTTTTGAGGGAGAGACAGAGCATGAGCAGGGGAGGGGCAGAGAGAGGGAGAGAGAGAGAATTTGAAACAGGCTACAGGCTCTGAGCTGTCAGCACAGAGCCTGATGTGGGGCTGGAACTCCCGAACCACGAGATCATGACCTGAGCCGAAGTTGGACGCTTAACCAACTGAACCACACAGGCACCCCAAAATCTCAGATTAACAGTTGCCCCGTCTTGCTTTTTTTCATGGCCTCACAGGGAGGTTTGTAGCCACATTTAATATCCACATTTTGCTGACACACTTCCATGTTATCCCTCTAGCCTTGAAGTGCACTTGCAACTGACTTGGAAACCACTGGGGGAAATGGTTGCTGTGACTGCACACTTGGGAAAACAATTCTGTAAGTAGATGTTTGAAAGCACAAAAGATGTTTTAAAGCATTATGACCTGTCTACAGAGTGGAATACTCTACGACCATAAAAAAAAAAATGAGGTTCAGGGGCACCTGGGTAGCTCAGTTGGTTGAGCTTTGAACTCTTGATTTTGGCTCAGGTCATGATCCCAGGTTCGTGGGGTCAAACCCCATGTTGGGCTCTGGGATGAGCTTGAAGCCTGCTTAAGATTCTCTCTCTCTCCTCTTCTGCCCCTCTCCCCTACTTGCACTCTCTCTGTGTAAAAAAATGAGGTTCAGATAAAATTAATTATAATGTCTGTATTAAATATATAGAACCTATTTTATTGTTTTATTTTTAAATTTTTTTTTACATTTATTTATTTGTGAGAGACAGAGAGAGACAGCATGAGCAGGGGAGGGGCAGAGAGAGAGGGAGAGACAGATCAGAAGCAGGGTCCAGGCTCCAAGCTGTCAGCACAGAGCCTGACGCAGGGCTCGAACTCATGAACCATGAGATTGTGACCTGAGCCGAAGTCAGACGCTTAACTGACTGAGCCACCCAGGCGCCCCAGAACCGATTTTATTAAAAAGTATTTATGCATATGTGCATATAAACAAAGACACATTATACTGAGAAGTTAATAAACATAGGTATCAAACTTTCATTTTATGCTCTCTATAAATATCTAGGTATATAAATATACAAATATATAGGTGTGTGTGTGTGTGTGTGTGTGTGTGTGTGTGTGTGTATATGTATATATATATGTGTATATATATATATATATATATATATGTGTATATATATATATGATTTTTTTAAGTAGGCTTCATGGGCAGCATGGAACCCAACATGGGGCTTGAACTCACAACCCTGAGATGAAGACCTGAGCTGAGATCAAGAATCAGACGCTTAACTGACTAAGTGCCTCTAAGATATCAAACTTTTATTGAAGTGTTTACCTTTGAGGGAGATGACTGCTTATGGAAAGAGGGAAATTTAAGTTTTTGAGAATCATTTTTTTTAAATTGGAAGCATTATGGGAGATGTTTGATTTATTTTGTGTGTTTCAATATTTTCCACATTTAAAAATTTACGTATCTATGCGTACAGAGGTGTTTGTGTGTATGTGTGTATGTGACAATGTTGAACAAGTTGTTCACTCTTCTCATGAAGGGTCTCCCAGCAAAGTCCGAGGAGTGGGGGGCACTCCGCCGGCAGGTGGAGCAGGACTGTGGTTACCAGACTGCTACACGGGACTCACTCTCACCTGTACAGTTCCCCAGCCTGTGGCCCCAGCTTTAGCAACAACCTTAAGGCTTAAGTTCCCTCATCTTCCTCCTCCTTGTCTTGATTTGCTCTTCTGTTGTCTCTTCTGTTTCGACATTAACTGAACATTTACTGTCCTAAGAGGCTGGAAAGGGTATGGTGAAGAGTCCATGCTCTTGGAGATTGAATTCAGTGGCACAGCTTCATGGCCATTGAGTTAGGTCAAGTTTCATAAGCTCCCTGTGCCTCACTGGGGGAATCACAATAGTGTCTACTTAACGAGGCTGCTTTGAGAATTCAATGGGTTTACACACAGAAACAGCTCAGAATGGTGCTGGGCACAGCAAGTGCCCAATGGAGGTTAACTGTTAATACAGTCGTGCTAGGTGCTGGGTCCCAGGGTCTCTGCCCGTACGGAGTTTATGGTATGCTATTTCTGCCTCAATAACCCCTCATAGACTAGCCAATCCTAGATTCAGCTAGCAGAACTTTCTTGGTTTTTGTTAAGCGGATTGGTAAGTAGGACATGGTGGAATGAGGGAGGGTTACTGACATTTTCCACTTGTATCAACCATCTCTTTGGAAAAATAGTGCACTAATCTTACTATCTATTATTATATTCAGTTACTGAAAAACATGCCAAGGATGTACAATGGCAGCAGATTACTGGGACACAGGAAGCTATGTGGTGGACTGTTCCACCATTTGATTCTATTTGACAACACGGAAAAGATGTGTTTTACTCTTGCTTTAAGATATACCCCGAAACTTACATTTGCAGAGGATTAGTGAATTTTCTTCCTTATTCCCAGAGAGAAGTGTGCCTGACATACGGTATCGTGTAACAATACCAGTCGTTAGAGTAAGCCAGAGGAAGTTATAGTAAGAAAATATTTTCTGCAAATATTAGATGGTGTTCTCTTTAGCAGAAAGTGATTCAATGCATGATGGTGACATACTCATGGTTTTATACAAAGTCAAATTTACATAGTATATTTTTATTTGGGTATTTACTTTGGTGGTCTTTAAGCAATTTGGGGGTAATCTCTTTTATGTTCAGTTTCACTGAAATGATTCTCATCTCCCTCAATACCTATAATTATTCTTTCCTTCAGTTTCAGAAGTTTTGGGCTTTTCTTCTTACAATGCTTTCACAACACATTTTTCTCAGGTTTACTCACATTTCCCCATCTCTGGTCCAGAGGAAACGTGCCAGATGACATCTCTAACTCACAGTGAAAGGAAGCCCATTCCTCTGAATTAGGTGGGCACATCGACATACTTGATCCACCCAAAGGGAAAATCCTCGCAATGAATAATTGCTAATGCTATAAAAGGCAGACCACAGTGAGAGGCTCGAAGGCCACAAAGAGCTTCAGAGTAAGAATAATAATAAAAATAATGATCAAAACAACTGCCAGTACACACAGAGCTCTTACCACGTGTATACACTTGACCCTTTTAAACAACTATCGTCCCCAGTCTACAGAAACAGAATCTGAAGCATGATGAGGTTAAGAAACTTGTCCAAAACCACAGTGGAGTAGAGCCAGAGTTGGGATTCAGTCCCAGGCTGTGTGGCTCCAGAATCCATGCTCTTAACTGCCATGCTCTGCTAAGCTGGAAAGACAGGACATCCACACAAGCTAGTGACCAGAGAGGACACACAAACGAAGATAAGAGAAACAGCTGGGAACATCTGGGGTCAGAAACAAGAAGACGATAATTCAGGTCAAAGAATGTGAACAGAACACTTCTGCACATGGAACTGGTCCTGTTTGGAATATCTTCACTCAAATGCTTTCATCTGTTACTTTAGAGAATGGATGCTGAGGACCTTGGTGTTTGGGGGAAAGTGGGAATGTTCCCTGAGCTGGCTGTACTGCAACCCCATAGGGTTAGAACTTATTTGAAATCCCAAAAGTATTCAGTTTAACCAGTACAAGTCTTGGGCCTTGCCAGGCTTATCCAGGTATGACTTCCCCTCTTCCACGAGGCTCGTAATCACAACCAAGGAGTGTGAAGACAGGGACTCTGATTTGCCCTGGGTGGGAATGTGAAAATGGCACTGCCACTCAGGAAGGCGGTTTGGTGGGGTCTTCTGGAACTATGCACGGGCACCATGTGAACCAGCAATCACACTCAGTGGTATTTATCTGAAGGAGTTGAAAACATGTCCATGTAAAATCCTGCACATGACTTTACAGAACCAACTAAAACTTGGAAGCAACAGAGATGGCTTTCGGCAGATGAGTAGGTAAAAATAAACTGTGATCTGACCAGATAATGGAACACCACTCTCTGAGCAGCACTAGGTGGAAATGAGCTGCTAGGCCAGGAAAAGCCAAGGGAGAAACTTGAATGCGCACTGCTAAATGAAAGAAGGCAATCTGGAAAGGCCACATACTGAAGGATTGCGACAGTAGGACATTCTGAGAAAGGCAAAGCTATGGAGACATTAAAAGGACACTGCCAGGGATTGAGGGTGGAAGGGTGAATGGGTAGAGCACAGAGGACTTTTTTTTTTTTTTTTTAAATTTTTTTTTTCAACGTTTATTTATTTTTGGGACAGAGAGAGACAGAGCATGAACGGGGGAGGGGCAGAGAGAGAGGGAGACACAGAATCGGAAACAGGCTCCAGGCTCTGAGCCATCAGCCCAGAGCCTGACGCGGGGCTGGAACTCACGGACCGCGAGATCGTGACCTGGCTGAAGTCGGACGCTTAACCGACTGTGCCACCCAGGCGCCCCCACAGAGGACTTTTAAGGCAGTGAAAATACTATGATATTATAATGGTGGATACGTGTCATTGTGCATTTGTGCACACCCAGAACGCATAACACCAAGAGTGAACTCTAACGTACACTACAGACTCTGGGTGATGATGGTGATGTGTCAGTTCAGGTTCACGGAGTAGAACAAAGGCTTCACTGTAGTCATAGTGGGGGAGGCTGTGCGTGTGTGTGTGAGGTGGGGGTTTAGGGGAAATCTCTGTACCTTCCTCGCAATTTGGCTGTGAACCTAAAATTGCTAAATGTAAGTCTAAAAAAAAAACAAAAAAACCCAATATGAAAACATGGAAGAAGGCAGAGAAACAGCTGGGCAAAAACAGGGGTCATGACTTCTTGTTCCATTGCCCTTTCAACATGGCTATGAGGTCAGCCTTGCTATCCTTTTATGTTCCTTTAATTAAGCCCTTACTCTGGGCAAAAGCAAGGTACAAATTATGGCTTTATGAAAAATGCTTTCTCAGAAAGATGGGTTAGTTATGACAAAATGATGGCAACTTAAACTCTAAGATTATGCATTTATTCAGATTATTATACATTTATTTAGATCATTTCTCTTTAACTGTGAAGAGGCTAGTATCCTGGGTTCCTGGGAGCTTTAACAGAAAAATCTTTGTTGGTGCCAGGGTTTTCATTACAAAAAAACCAACCAATCAACCAACCAAACAAACAAAAAACAACAAAACAAAACAAAACAAAAACCCTAAAACAAAAAGAAATAAATTGATTGCAGACCTGATTAGGGAAAATATTCTTTCAGAATGCTTCTTCTCCAAAGAAATATAGTAAGTAGCAAAGAATTAAGTTTGTTGGAGACAGCAGAAGATGCAAGTCAATTATTAAATAGGGTAACATAGGCTGATTACCAGATTCCTCACATGTATACATATAAAACACATTCTTGTTTTGCTTAGTTTACTATTTGGACTCACTTTTGAAAAGAGTCAGTAGTTTTATTTAATTCCGCTAAACTTTGATTTAGGGTCTAACTGAAAGCCCTATTTGTACAAAGATGCCAGGCAAATTAGCTATATGTCTTCCCCCCACGCCCCCAGGCTGAACCTTCTTTCTAAAACCAAAACACTACATGATATTTTGAAGCACTTGTTGGCTAACACAGACCAAATGAAAGTTGTATCTCAAACAGCAAAAATTTTTTTCTTCACAAAACAAGGAAAGAAATGGAAGTAATCTTGAATTCCTGAATTTATTTTTCAAAATATCCATAAATATGCTACTGATATAATTAGGTTATGCAAATTTTACATACAGACATGTTTAGCAAAATATCTCAAGGTATGGTATTCTACTCGGTGGCATGGGCAGATCACCAATTGCATAGAATCTAAAAACCTTTATTGTGAAAAGAAGAAGATAATTCTGCACAGCAAAGGAAACCATCAACAAAATGAAAAGGCAATCTATGGAATAGAAGAAAATATTTGCAAATCACATATCTGATAAAGGCTATTAATATCCAAAATGTATAAATAACTCATTTCCCTCGATAACAAGAAACCAAATAATCCAATTGAAAAATGGGCGGATCTGAATACACATTTTCCCAAAGAAGGCACACAGACAACAGACAAATGAGAAACTCTTCAACATCACTCATCATCAGGAAAATGCAAATCAAAACCACAGTGAGATGTCACCTCACACACCTTTCTATAAGACAAGAAATAATAAGTGTTGAGAAGGGTGTAGAGTAAATGAACCCTGTGCACTGTCAGGTGGGCATGTCAATTCGTGCAGCCACTGTGGAAACCAGTATGGAAGTGCCTCAAAAAATTAAAAATAGAAACACCAGAGTGTGACCAAGATGGCGACACAGGGTATACCTGACTTTGTTCCCCCTCAGAGGAAGATCAAACAGCTATAGGATGTGAGAATAAGACACCACCGAAAGAATCGTAGAATACAGGGGTGAGGCTGAAGCACCTCAGAAACTAAGACAGACTGCATCATAAGGGTAAGGGAAGCAGCTACACATTGAGCAGACTGCCCCTGCCCCCCAGGCCAGCGAGGCACCTCAAAGAGAGGTCTCCTCTGACCTTCCAGTTCTTCTGGTGGACAAGAACCCAGAGGGGATAACAGCACCCTCCCCTCATTGTGGGTCACTTTTGCAGGTCACTTAATCTTATCTTGCACCAGGGGGATTAGTGGGGAATCTGTAGGGCTCAGCCACTAGGAATCTGTGGAGATGGGGTGGGGGAGGGGCTTGCAACAACCAGCATATGATCTTGGCAGACTGAGTTCATACTAGCAGGGCCCAAATAGTTGTCCCAACTGCCGGCTTCATTTATCTGCAGGACCGAGTTCTGTGGTGTGCACATGTGCCTGATTCACATTCTCGTTTCGTCAGCCCTAGGGCCCAGTTTGCCCCTTCCCAGGGAGGGAGCTGAATCATAGCTGCATTCACTGTAAAGAGGATCTTCCAAACCCCTCTGACCAGAAGGACTGGAGACAACTCCTGGAAGCTGTGTGGCTGGCAGACCTTGAGCCAAGAGGCAGGTAGATGGAACTGATACTTTGCAGAACAAAGCCAATGGCCTTGTTCAGTCAGGCAACTTGGGGTGTCTGTCCACTTGAGTTAAGACAAAAAAGAGCTTTACCACCCTTAGAGCTACTTCTGTTGTACTCAGGCAGTGAATCTAATTCATTTGCCTGCGCATCACTGAATACATCCTTCAGCCAGTCCAACCAGACCATGGGAAGCTTCATAGCCCATTCAACAGGCCTATGTATAGTGACCATATGTTAGGCCAGAAAACAAGTCTTAGCAAAACAAGAAAATCCTACCAAGTTTATTCTCTGACCACAGGGGAAAACAGAATCAGTAACAAAAGAAAAACTAGAAAATTCATCAACACCTGAAAATTAAACAACACTCTTGTGAACAACCAACAGATCAAAGAATAAATTAAAGAGGGGAAAAAAATTTCTTGAGGCAAACAAAGATGAAATACAACACACCTGAACTTATGAGATACAGCTAAAGCAGTTCTAAGAGGGAAATTCATAGCAATAAATGCATACATTAAGAAGAAAGATCATAAATGGGGTGCCTGGGTGGCTCAGTCAGTTAAGCATCTGACTTTGTTAAGCTCAGGTCATGATCTCACGATTTGTGGGTTCGAGTCCCATGTTGGGCTCTGTGCTGACAGTTCAGAGCCTGGAGCCTGCTTCATCTGTGTCTTCCTCTCTCTGTCCCCTACCCACTCACACTCTGTCTCACTCAAAAATAAATAAACATTAGAAAAATTATGTATATATATATATATGTGTGTATATATATATATGTATATATGTGTGTGTGTATGTATGTGTGTATATATATATATATATATATATATATATATATATATATATATAAAAGAAGATCCTAAATAAACAACCTAACTCTACACCCTAAGGAACTAGAAAAACAAAACAAAACAAACAAAAGAAACAGTGAGCCAAAAGTTAACAGAAGAAAGGAAATAATGTAGATTAGAGCAGAAATAAATGAAATAGAGAACAACAACAACAAAAACACAATGGAAAAGATGAACCACACTAAGAGTTGGTTCTTTGAAAAGATAAACAAAATGAACACAACCTTAGCTAAACTAACCAAGAGAAAAAGAGAAAGAACACAAACCAACAAAGTTATAAGTGAAAAAGGAGACATTAAAACTGATACCACAGAAATTCTAAGGATCATAAGAGGTACCAGGAACAACTATGTGTCAACAAAGTGGACAACCTAGAAGAAATGGAAAAATTCTTTAAAAAATTTTTTTTAGTATTTATTTTTTTGTGAGAAAGAGAGCATGAGCAGGGGAGGGGCAGAGAGTGAGGGAGACACAGAATCCAAAGCAGGTTCCAGGCTCTGAGCTGTCAGCACAGAGCCCGACGCGGGGCTCGAACTCACAGACTGCAAGATCATGACCTGAGCTGAAGTCGAACACTTAACCGACTGAGCCACCCAGGCGCCCAAGAGATGGAAAAATTCTTAAACTTATAACTTGCCAAGACTGAATCAGGAAGAAATAAAAAATCTGAATAGACCAATTATTAGTAAAGAGATTGAATTAATCATCAAAAATATCCCAAAGAAGAAAAGTCCAGGACCAGATGGCTTCACTTGTTAATTTTACCAAACCATTAAGGAAAATTAACACTTGTCTTTCTCAAATTCTTCCAAAAAATCAAAGAGAATGGATCACTTCCAAACTCATTTTATTAGGCAATCTTTACTCTGATACCAAAACCAGAAAAGGACATTACTAGAAAAGAAAATTATGTGCCAATATCCCTGATCAATATAGACACATAAGTTCTTAATAAAATACCAGCAAACAAAATTCAGCAGCACATTAAAAGGGTCATTCACCATGATCAAGTGGGATTTATCCCTGGGATGCAAGGATAGTTCAACATACGCAAATCAATCAATGTGATACATCACATTAATAGAATGAAAGAAGAGAACCATATAGTCATCTCAACAGACACTGAAAAAGCATTTGACAAAATTCAATATCCATTCATGCCAAAAAGTCTTAACAAATTAGGAACAGAAGGAATGTACCTCAACACAACAAAGACCATGTATGATGAGCCCACCCTTAACATTATACTACATGATGAAAGGTTTAAAGCTTTTCCTCTAAGATCAGGAACAAGGTGCCCACTATCACCACTCCTATTCAACATAGTGGTGGAGTCCTAGCTAGAGTAATAGGCAAGAAAAAGAAATAAAAGGTATAAAAATTGGAAAGGAAGAAGTAAAATTCTATTTGCAGATGAGATGAAATTATATACAGAAAATCCTACAGATTGAAAGAAAAAACCTGTTAGACCTGATTAATGGATTCAGTAAAGTTTCAAGATACAAAATTAACATACAAAAACCAGTAGAGTTTCTATACACTAACAACACGTTTTCTGAAAAGGAAATATAGAAATCCCATTTACAATGGCATCAAAAACTATAAAATACTTACGAATAAAACTAACAAAGGAGGTGAAAGATCTCTATTCTGAAAACTATAAGATATTGATGAAAGAAATCAGAGAAGACACAAATGAATGGAAATATCCTGTGTTCATGGATTTTAAGAACTAATATTGTTAAAATAGCAATACTACCAAAAGCCACCTATGGATTCAATGCCATCCTATCAAGATTCCGATGGCCTTTTTTACAGAAGTAGAAAAATCCCTCCTAAAATGTATATGGAAACACAAAAGACCCTAAATAGCCAAAGAAATCCTGAGAAAGCAGGAGGTACCACACTCCCTGATTTCACGCTATGCTATTAAGTTATAGTCCTGAAAACAATACGGTACTGGCATAAAAACAGACAAATAGACCAACAGGATAGAGCCCAGAAATAAACCAAACTACATATGGTCAACTAATACTTGAGAAGGGAGCCAAGAATACTCAATGGAGAAAAGACTCTTCAATAGATGGTTCTGGGATAATTGGATATTCACCTGCAAAAAAATAAAGCTGAAACCATATCTTATACCATTCATAAAAATTAACTCAAAGTAGATTAAAGAGTTAAATATGAGACCTGAAACCATGCAACCCCTAGAAGAAAATATAAGAATAAAGCTTCTTGACATGGTCTTGGTAATGATTTTTTGGCTATGACACCATAGGCACAAGCAACAAAACATAATCAAATTAAAAAACGTCTGCACAGCAAAAGAAACCATAAACAACCTAGTGGAAAGACAACTTACGGAATGGGAAAACAAATTTGCAAACCATACATCTGAGAAGGGGCTAGTCATCAAAGTATATTAACAAACCCATAAAACTCAATAGCAAAAAATCAAGTAACCAGATTTAAAAAATTGGCAAATGTCTTAAACAGACATTTTCCAAATAAGACATATGAATGGCCAACAGGCACATGAAATGATGCTCAACGTTACCAATCGTTAGGGAAATGCAAATCAAAACCACAATGAGATATCGCCTCACACCTTTTAGAATGGCCACCCTTAAAAAGACATGAGAGAACAAAGACTGGCAAGGATGTGGACTGCTGGTAGGACTGCAAATTGGTGCAGCCACTGTGGAAAACAGTATGGAGGTTCCTCAAAATATTAAAAATAGAATCGCCATTTTATCCAGTAATTCCACTTATGGGAATTTATCCAAAGGAAATGAAAACACTGAAAAGATACCTGCACCCCGATGTTCATAGCAGCATTATTTACAACAGCCTAAACATGGAAACAACCCAAGGGCCCATCGACAGATGAATGGATAAAGAAGAGGCGGTGTGTATAGACAATGGAAAGTTACTCAGCCATAGAAAAGAAGGAGATCTTGCCATTTGCAACAACACCGATGGACCTAGAAATACTATCTGATCTCACTTATATGTGGAATCTAAAAAAAAAAAAAAAAAAAAAAAAATCATAGAAAAAGAGATCAGACTTGTAACCAGAGGTGGAGGGTGGAGGAAGGGGGAATTGGAGGCAGGTGGTCAAAAGGCATAAACTTTGAATTAAAAGATAAGTAAGTACTAAGGAGGTAATGTGCATGATAACTATAGCTACCATTGCCATATGATGTAAAGGAAAGCTGTTAGGAGAGTCAATCCTAATAGTTCTCATCACGAGGAGAAACATTTTTTACCTTTTTTTGTCTTTCTTTTCTTTTTATTGTTACCTATCGGAGAAGAAAGATGTGCAGTAAACCTATTGAGGTAATCAGTTCACAATATATGGAAGTCAAACCACCATGCTGTATGCCTTAAACTTATACAGTGATGTGTGTCAATTATTCCTCAATAAAACTGGAAAAAAAAAATAGAACTATCATATGATCCAGCAATTGCACTTCTGGGTATTTAGCTGAAGAAAACAAAAATACTAACTTGAAAATACACATGTGCCCCTATGTTCATGGCGGCATTATTTACAATAGCCAGGACGTGAAAACAACCTAAGTGTCCATCAACAGACGAATGGATAAGGAAGATGAGGTATATCTCTCCAGGGGGATATTATTCAGCCAGAAAAAAGAATGAAATCTTGCCATTTGCAATAACATGGATGGGTCATGAGGGCGTTGTGCTAAGGGAGATAAGTTAGACAGATAAATACTGTATGATCTTATTTATATGTGGAATCAAATTAAAAAAAGAAAAAAGAACTCATAAATACAAAGAACAGATTGGTGGTTGCCAGAGGCAGGGGGTGGATGAAATGGGTAAAGGGGGTCACAAGGCACAAACTTGGAGGTACAAAATAAATAAGTCCCAGGGGTGTCACGTAGAGCATGGGGACTATAGTTAATAATAAGGTATTGCATATTTGAAAGTTGCCAAGAGAGTCGATCTTAAGAGTTCTCATCATACGAAAAATAAAAATAAATTTTGTAACTATGTATGGTGACCAGTGTTAGCCAGACTTATCGTGGTGATCATTTTGCAAAACATGTGACCCTTCAACAACATGGGTTTGAAATGTGTAGGTCTACTCACATGCTGATTTTTTTTTTAATAAATACAGTACAGTCTGGTATATGTATGATTTTCTTAATATTTTTCTCTAGCTTACTTTATTATAAGAATACCATATATGATACATGTAACATGTAAAATATTTGTTGATTGACTCTTGATGTGATCAGTAAGACTTGTAGTCAACAGTAGGCTATTATCCGTTAAGTTTCTGGGGAACCAAAAGTTCTATGTGGATTTTCAACTGCACTGCGTGGTGGGTGGGTGTTCAGTGGCCCTAAACCTCATGTTGTTTAAGGATCAACTGTATATACAAATATTGAATACTTATGTTGTATACCTGGAACTAATATAATGTTATGTATCAGTTACATCTCAATTCAAAAAAGAAAAAGAAAATTAGACTAAGAAATGTCAGACCAAATTTCGTTTTCTGAATGGTTGTGACATCTATGAATGTCACGTGTTCGTTACAAGGACCTTTAATAATACACCTCGGGCTGGATGGAATCCAAGTCGGTTCACGACGGAAATCCCCCCCAGGAGCCCCTGGGCTGGGGGAGAAAGCTTACGCTGTATCGCTCGAAGCCGAGGAATCACCGTGGGGCTACTAGGAGGACTGGAACCATTGCTGTTCAAGCTCCTCCGTTTGTCCAAGTTGGGAGAGGCCTGCACAGTGATTTTATGCTGGAAATCTGTGGGACATGGAAACAAGGAAGAATTAAGGTTTCATGGTTTTTAAGTTCCATTCATGGCCACTTTCATCAGCACAAAGCAACAAAAGCAAAAATTGCCCAAGGGTAAGAAGGCAGGTATCTCTGGCTCTGTTGCTTGGTTTCCTTCTTCTCTTCCACTCAGGGTTCAAGTCAATAAATAATGACTCAGAGCCTACGATACATTAGGTACGGTCAGATACATACAGAACAATGAGACACTGAGTACTTGCAGAATCGAACCATCTTCTGGGAAGAAGAGTTACCTCTGTGTAGCCTGATATGGTTATAAACAAAATTAGAAGAGGAGATGCCTTGGACTTAAATGAGCCTTGGTTCTGTCACTAGCAAACTCTGGACCTCAGACGAGTCTGGACCTCAGACCTCTCTGAACTGGTCTCCTCAACTGTTAGACAGAAACAACCAACATTGCACAGATTGCTGTGGTGATTAAAACAGAAAATGCAGTTAAACGCTAAGGCGGGGGGGGGGGGGTGGTTTCAGGACAAAACACTCCCCCCAATACTCCCCCTTAACCTATCACATTTCTTCACGACTGTCCACTCTTCATCAAATCTAGCATAAAAATACTCTGCTCTGTTTTTACGGGGTCTTCATTTCCTTAGGGAGGCTCCCCTGTTGTATAAAACGTACGTTAAATAATTGCTTTGCTTTTTTTCCCCCCTGGTAATCTGTCCTTGACAGTCTGATTTTCAGACCCAGACAGGGACCCTAAGAGGGTCAAGGAAAACTCCCCAACCCTGTCTCAGTTAAAAGCATTTTGTGGTCAACATACCCTACAAATCATAGTTAATCTGACCCAACCTTAATATGGGCAGCTGCCACGGAAGAGTATGTTGACAATATGGGAATATACAGAAGGAGTAATGTGGCCAGAGGGAAGTGGAGGGTGTCTGGGAAAACTCTGTCAACTGTAAGAAAGTTATCAAAACCTTAGACCCAGGTAAAGGAAATTATTGGGTGTTCTTTCAGAGTGCACGGCTGAGCTTAACCTTTGACTTTCTCTTTACAGGGCTAATTTTTACAACTCCGTCGGGGCAGAGGTTAACTTGTAGATTCTATCTGGTGGCAACACCAACAATTTCTGTCTGGTGTGAAAGACAATCCCCAAGGTTCTGGTTACTGCCATCCTGGGCACTAACCAGATTTGTATTTAACCTAGCAATCTAACCCTAACGTCCCCTTATTAAATTGCCTGTACATACTTAGCTCCTCAAATTCTCAATGAAACCAATTGTAACTGGTTCTCTGGTTATTAACGAGTTGAATAAAAATCTTGGACACGTGTCCATTTCACATTTGAAAGAGAGCTATAATTTTCCTTTCTGAAAACTATACTTTATGCTTTATTTAAAAAAAAATTTTTTAATGTTTATTTTTGAGAGAAAGAGAGAGAGAGTGCAGGGGAGGGACAGAGAGAGAGGGAGATACAGAATCCGAAGCGGGCTCCAGGCTCTGAGCTGTCAGCACAGAGACACACACGGGGCTCGAACTCACGAGCCGTGAGATCATGACCCAAGCCCAAGTCGGATGCTTAACAAACTGAGCCATCCAGGCGCCCCTATACTTTATGCTTTAAAGAACTTTAAAGAACCACCCAGTGTTTGGAATGAGGGGAAGCTGGAATTTGGTAGCCCAGACATCTATCCAATCATTCATGTTAGATGCCTGAAAATTTTTAATACTGTCTCCTCCCCCACCCTCCATATCCAATTAAACACAAAATAGCTTGTAAATTTGGGGTTACAGATTCATGTCAGAGCTATCGTTGAGAAATTTATATTCTGGCTTCTGGAAGCAGCCAACTCCACATCAGAATCCCAGCTTACCACTTCCCAGCCACGTGGATTTTCGAGAGGTGACTTAACCTCCTGGGGTCTCGATGTCTCCGTATACAAAACTGGATAATAAATAGTGATTCCTACTTTGTAGGACAGCATGAAAAATTAAATACAAAGAAGTACAGAAAATATTTAGCTTGGGGCTCCTGGCATAATACATGTTCAGTAGATACAGGTTAGTCATTCTTTTTGTTCTCTCCGTCTCTACGGCATCCATCATTCCATGCCGAACCTGCCACATTTTCTCTTGATCTTCCTGCACCTCTCCCCTGGGCCCCTCTCGTCTAGCTCACAGCAGTCAGATGCATTTTAAAAACGTATGCCAGACCATGCCATTCCTCTGCTGAAAACCCTTCAAAGGCTTTGCTTTTTTTTTTTTTTTTTTTGAGAGAGAGAGAGAGCATGAACGGGAAGAAGGGCAGAGAGAGAGAGGGAGTCACAGAATCCAAAGCAGGCCCTGCACTGTCAGCACAGAGCCCGACGCCAGGTTCGAACTCACCAGCCATGAGATCATGACCTGAGATGGAGTCAGCGCTTAAGGGGCTGAGCCGCCCAGGTGCCCTTAAGTTATTTAAGTTCCTAAGTTACAGAGATCAAAATGCTAACACACTCGGGGTTCTTCGTGCCTCTAGCCCCATCCTGCCCTGTTCTCCTGTCATTTGCTATGGTTTGAACCAGGGGTCGGCAAACTTTTTCTGTTAAGTGCCACATAGGAAATGCATGGCCTCTGTCATAATTACTCACATCTGTTGATTTAGCAAGAAATCAATCATACAATAGACATAAATGTGTTCCAATACAACTTGCTTATGGAAATGGCAATTTAAATTTCCTGTAATGTTCACGTACCATGAAATATTGTTCTTCTTATTCTTTTCAAGTATCTAAAA
Source organism: Puma concolor (assembly GCF_028749965.1). Lineage (NCBI taxonomy): Eukaryota > Metazoa > Chordata > Mammalia > Carnivora > Felidae > Puma > Puma concolor. The sequence continues at coordinate 15,183,159 of NC_141677.1, forward strand.
GTGCATGAGCCACTCTTAGCTTGTGGGCTGCACAGAACAGGTGTGGTAGGGTAGATTTGGCCCACAGTGTGCAGTTTGCTGAGCCCAGGACAAACCACATGGGTCTTTCTCAGTTCCTGGCAGGAACCAAGCCTTCTTTGCATGTGCTCTCTTCCTTCTCCCTCTGTATTCAGTCAAGTCTTATTTCAAGTCTCAATTTAAAATTTTTGCCGGGGCGCCTGCGTGGCTCAGTCGGTTAAGCGTCTGACTTCAGCTCAGGTCATGATCTCGTGGTTGGTGAGTTCGAGCCCTGTGTTGGGCTCTGTGCTGACAGCTCAGAGCCTGGAGCCTGCTTCAGATTCTGTGTCTCCCTCTCTCTCTGCGCCTACCCCACTCAAGAAAGTGGAGAAGGAGAGCTGTCAGACACGCTCTGTCTCTCTTTCTCAAAAATAAACATTAAAAAAATAAAAATTTTTGTGAATCCTTTTATTTTCATTTTTTTTTTAGAGAGAGAGAGAGAGAGAACACCTGGAGCAGAAGAGGGCCAGAGAGAGAGGAAGAGAGAGAACCTCAAGCAGGCTCCATACGAGGGGCTCGATCTCACAACCCTGGGATTGTGACCTGAGGCAAAATTAAGAGCTGGACGCTTAACCAACTGACCCATCCAGGTACCCCCAAATCTCAACTTAAATGTTACTTCTTTAGGACAACTCTCTTGATCTTCGTAAAGCAGGTGACATCTTTCCACTACTCACTGTCATATGACTTTTCCCTCATAGCAGTTAATAATTTTATCAAGTAAATAAGTATTTAATTATTAGCTTAAGGTTCGCTCCCCTCCCAGTACAGTGTCAGCTCTACGCTGGCAGGGGCCATATAGACTCCATCACAGTACGACCCCAGCGCAGGCTGGCGAAATGCCTCGCCCATGAAAGATACTCAGTAAATCTCTGCTGAATCAATATTTTATCTGTTTACGTTTATAAGTAATGTAAGGGCAGAGATCATGTTTATTTTTTCGCAATCCCTATTACTTGATCACGGTAAATCCTCAAGTATTTGTTGAAGGCGAAAATGGTGTAAGGTTTTACAACAGAATCCGACTGGTGCTCACTTACAGTCAATTGCTGAAAAATACACAGCTGGGTGTAGGGTGGTTTGGAAGACAAAACAAGTGGAAACGAAGTAGCAGATGGGAGGCTTCCTCCATCTACCAAGATCTGACCGGGCAGAGAGCAGTCTGAGTAAAGAATAAAGATCGGAGGTGAGAGAACAGTTCAGCAGGTGATTGGACTGACTGGCGGGTGGGGGAAGGTTAAGAGAAACAGTCTTACCCGTAGGTATGAAAGAGTTTATTTTAGACTGAAGTGCTTTATAAAGGTTCAGCCAGCCCCATGATACGTCAGAACACTGGAAGCGAATTCCCCACGAGTTGTGGAGAAGGAGGAGCCACCAGCCCAGAGCAGAGCAGACGGCGGCTGTGTTCTTGTAGCCCTCAGAACTAGAACCCAGAACCAGACCACAGCATGGGAACGATAAACCAGGTGGAACAAGGGATGGCCAGGTGACCAGCAGAGAACATCTGTAAGGCCAAGGAGGAGTAGCACAAGTACCAAACTGGATTTTAACAACACCTAAGATTCAGAGTGCTTCTGATCTCCTGGAAAAGTCTAAATAATTTCTCTCTCACAAAAAAAGGAGTCTAAGTTTAAAAAAAATTTTTTTAATGTTTATTCATTTTTGAAAGAGAGTGAGAGAGAGAGAGAGAACGTGGGGAGGGGCAGAGAGAGAGGGAGACACAGAAGGCAAAGCAGGCTCCAGGCTCTGAGCTGTCAGCACAGCGCCTGACGCAGGGCTCGAACCCACGAACCAGGAGATCGTGACCTGAGCCGAAGCCAGACACTTAACTGACTGAGCTACCCAGGCACCCCTGGACTCTTTATGTCTTAAACATAAAGAAAATATTCTTTTTGTTTGTTTGTTTGTTTGTTGGAGAGAGAGGAGTGGAGAGAGGAGAGAGAAAGAGAGAGAGAGAGAGAGAGAGAGAGAGACCGCACGCATGGGGAGGGGCAGAGGGTGGGAGAGAACCCAAGCAGGCTCCACATTCAGCATGGAGCCCCACTCTGGGCTCGATCTCACTACGGTGAGATCACGACCTGAGCCAAAATCAAAAGTCGGACATTCAACTGTCTCAGCTACTCAGGGGTCCCCCAAATATTATTATAAATACCCTTGTCCCTGTGAGTTGGGGAAAGGTTGACTTTGTCCCAGTTCTACATTTAGGAAAACTGGCTGATGTTCAGTTTTTCATCCTACTTGAGAGAATAATTGTCTCATGGCAGATTCTCATGAGGTCCCCAGACTTTTGAGTAAAACTATACTTGTGTTTTTATTGGCAATATAGATGTTTCATGACAGTATCAGTGGGGATAATCAGTTGACCCTGCAAATAGTAGCATTTGCACACACACACACACACACACACACACACACTCTCACATGTGCACACGTGAAGGAAGATGACTGTGGCCGGCTTTTGGCATTTCTGAAGTGGTTACAATTAGGATCCCATTGCTTTTGAAAGATACCAAATTTGAAGGCTTCAAACCTTCTTTGCCTTATTTTATAGGTTCTAAACATACAACTTTGGCCTGAGATAAACATAAGGCAGAGCACGTGGTACAAAGTGGTCACCATAGAAATACATCTACCGTGATCACTCTAAGATTCCAACAAGTTCCAAGAATTCACAAAGTACAATTTATACTTTATGTAGACGATATCGTCTACACTTTTGTAGATTATATCGTCTCATTTTATAAGCATCCACCCTTGTTTGGGGAGTGCCCATAAAGGACTGCCAGCGGAAGGATTACGTTGGAGTTTTCTAGTGGTTAAGTCATCACAGCTATAAATAGTCATAAGATTAAAAGTTATCCTCAGTGATTCTGAAGGACAAAATTATGATGAGCTAATTTTTCACATTTAATAACAAGTTTTTGGAAGAGGGAGAGGCACAAATATTAAAGGTCAGTTTGTAGGAGTCTCCAATATGCTTCTGAGAAAATTTTTAAGCTAGTTACACATAGGGAAAATTTCCTGCAAAAGGGGTTCAAGCAATTTGTACGCTGAAAAGAAACTACCACTGCCATTCGAGCTGCTGTCTAGCAGATGTTTCTTCCTTAATAGTGTACCGCTAAACAGTACTAACATTTGGTAACTCAAAGAATTTTCTAGAAGACAATTAGTTCCTTGGAGGTGCAAATAATTGCTTTCTCTTCTATACTAAGCAAAATTCCTGGAGGAAATAAGTAACTATTGTTAGTTATCATTTTTCTCTTTGGATCTTTGGATATGTATCCTACTTTGGGACACTATGCAAGTAAATTGTGTGTGTGTGTGTATGTGTACATGTGTGTGTATGTGTATATATGTACCTGTGTATATGTGTCGGGGGGGGGTGAAAAGTTGGGGGAATCTAAAGAGAATCAGTTTCCAGAGCAGTAACAATCTGACAACAATGTAGCAATACCTTGTGGCCAGAAGAGGTAAACCCCATGCTAAATTAAAGAAACAATTTAATTCTTTGAAAATGGATTAGGACTATAGCAGATTTTTGGGGTATGTTTTAATGGGAAATCTTTTATTGAATGCCATAAGGCAAATAAATGTAGAACAAATTCTCAGAAAGGGAGAATGTAATCCAGGAACAATATAAATCTAGCAAAAATAGTCGAATATATTTGGTCTGCTTCGAGTGAAGACAAGATATCGCGGAAACACGATTTGAGATGAAAAGCAGGAGTGACAGTGACCTCAGGAATCCTGAGACGTTTGCTTTAATCACCTTACCACTGAAGAGTAAAGAATCACGGGAATGATTTAATTTTTTTCTTCCAAGTTTATTTTCCATCAGTTTCTCATTAGCCATGCCCCTCCCAAGTCCCCCAGGGAATCGGTGAATATTAATTAGCATAACCTAGTCGCCACACAGATAGAAGGCTGATAGAGCCAAGACCTGGAGAAATTCTGAATTTTTCTATCATCTACACTTGAAAGCAGAAGCCTCATCATAAATAAAACAGTTTCTTTTAAATTATGTGGGACCCACAAGACAGCACAGTCAGTGGTCCCCCAAGTTACACTTTGGCTAAAAAGCAAACATCCGAAGAGATCCTGAAAAAAGATCTTTTTTTCCTCCAGAGAGGTCAAAGGTAAAGGGAGGAAGGACCACACACAGCCTGCTTCCACTACATCAAACCAAATAATCAATAACGTATACTGTGTACTCACCATGGCCACACATCAGCGATTTTCTGACTAACTGAGGGCACTGGCAATAATCCAAAAAGTCACATTATGTTGGGAGGCTTCCAGGAGTTTGTGATAAGTAATTTTATGAGACAATGTATACATACTTTATATAAAAGAAAAGTGTTGTTGGGGTACCGGGTGGCTCAGTCGGTTAAGCGTCTGGCTTCAGCTCAGGTCATGATCTCGCGGTTCGTGAGTTCAAGCCCCGCGTCCGGCTCTGTGCCAACAGCTCAGAGCCTGGAGCTGCTTCGGATTCTGTGTCTCCCTCTTTCTCTGACCCTCCCCTGTTCATGCTCTGTCTCTGTCTCAAAAATAAATAAATGTTAAAAAAAAAAAAAAAATCTCATCCTGCCGTCTCTTCCCGGGCTGGAGACAACAAAGAAGCCCATCACACAGACGACATTCAAAACTCTTGCAACACACGCAGACGAGCGCATACCTGAAGGTAAGCTGATGCGATGTCCGTCTTTGAGCTTTAACCGACTCCGCCTGAACTTTCCCTTCCTCTTCTTGACGTTGGGCTTCTCCTGGTTTAACTGGAAGATCAAAATGTTGAGCTCCCGCTCCAGCACGTCGATCTCCCGCTCGGCCAGCTGCTGCTCCCGCCGCTTGAGCAGCGCCTCCTGGGACTTCTGCTGGAGGGCGGCCCGGGTCAGCTCCTCCTCGCGGGACCGCAGCTCCTGGGGCACAGAGCACGCGGTGTAAGCAAGAAGCGGGAGTGGCTCTTCTCCAGCTCAGCCCCCCGCCGCCCCGGTCCTCCCGGGGCAGCAGCCTTGGCAATCAGGACAGCAGGAGCTAAGACCTCCCCGGCCCAGCATTGACTCAGACTACAAGCAATCCGCCTGCGCTCTGCGTCCTGAGTCTCAGGGTCCCCAAAAGGCGTCACCAATTTTTCGAACCCGATTTTAACACTTCTCCCTCCTCATCGCTGGCCCTCACGATCACCTGACACAGAAAGTGTTCGGTAACATAGAGCAACAGAGGACAGAGGTGATCGACCCATTTCCCAAATAAAGCCAAACGGTAAGACTTGACTGATTAAAGGAGAATCATCCTACTCATGAAAGACCACAGTTCAGATTTCTCTACCTGGGAAGAACTTCGTTCGGTTATTTAAGGATTTGCTTAGGGGTTAAAACATCCTGGTGGAGAGATTCCAGGAACAACAAAGCTAATGGGTCAGAAGGCAGCGGAAGGCCCAAGAGAAATGAAAATGAGCATCCCTAAAATTGTAAGCCCCTGGAAAATGAATTTTTCAGGACCCCATGGATGAATGAGAAGTATCACTTCTGACACAGATCGCATGAATTAGCTCATGAAGGCCGCTCTGTCACAATTAAAGTCTAACTTCCAAAACCTGGCTTTGGTTTCAGAGTTATTTAGCTTCATAGAAAGCCCATGAATTAAAGAATACAGTTAATCCTTGAAAAACACTGAGTTGGGAGCATTGACCCTCCCCACCCCCACCTTGCCATGGAAAATCCATATATAACTTTTGAGCCTCCAAAACATAACCACTAATAATAGCCAACCACATAGTCAATTAACACGTATTTTGTATGTTACATGTATTACAGAGTGTATTCTTACAATAAATGAAGCTATAGAAAAGAAAATGTTTAATAATAATGGAGAGAAGATATATTTACAGTCCTGTACTGTATTTATTGAAAAAAGCCACATATAACTGGACCCACATAGTTTAAACCTGTGTTGTTCAAAGATTGTTCCTATTAGGAAAAAAGTACTCAATAGTAAAACCAAGAACTCTACCAAGTTTTAAAATCACACTTCCACTCTTACTTCATTTCTATAAAATGTTATGTGTGTCTTTTTTTTTTTTTTTTAATGTTTACTTATTTTTGAGAGAGAGACAGAGTGTGAGCGGGAGAGGAGCAGAGAGAGAGGGAGACACAGAATCGGAAGCAGGCTCCAGGCTCTGAGCTGTCAGCACAGACCCCGACGCGGGGCTCGAACTCACGAGCGATGAGATCACGACCGGAGCCAAAGTCGGATGCCTACCCACCGAGCCACCCAGGCGCCCCTAAAATGTTCTCTTCTTTACCAGAGACATAAATGTTCCTTTTAGTGCTGAACTTCTTTGTCTTCTTGATTGCCCTGCTACTCAATCAAGGAGTCATACTGAAATCAAGGCACTTGCAAACTTTTATTTACACTGCTCCAGAAAATTTAATCTTAGACTGTCCTAACACCAGAAGCTTTGTTAGAAACTATAGATGCCAGCTCAGATGTAGCTTTGAGCTAGGAGCTGTGAGAGCTCCGAGGACTGGGCAAACATATCACACTTTATATAAGCAGCCACACTTGATACAGCCCATGTCAAGAATACTGATACAGAGAAAAACAAAAACAAAAACAAAAAACACTCTAAAATAGAGGCTCAAGGAAGAAGCCAGAGCTGAGGCATGGGATTAAAATGTCAACTCAAGTCTGCTAATCCCTTGGACTTTTTATAGAAGGGCTCAATGAATACATGGAGGCTGTCAGTACAATTATCACAGAGGAAAAACAGAAGACCCTCATTCTGTAAATAAATATAATAATATCAAGAAGAGACTGAGGAGTTCTAAAAAAAACAAAAAAAAATTATTTATTCAGATCAAACGAATTCTGAATTTATTGTTAATTTACAAAGCGGGCTGAAATTCACCTTTGAAACATTCTTAAAATTTGCTTTTTCTAAACAAAGCTCACAAAACTGCAAAAGATTTACTTAACACCGGTTGATATTCAAGTCACTTCTGCTAATATGTACCAGCTGATTCTTATTTATAAGCAGATCAGTATTTCTTCGTTACATTATGCCAGACGTAAATTACTATATACTACATGAAAGTAAAGGAAAACAAAGAAAATGCTACATATTAGAAAAAATTCTGAAATCTGTTATATAACTGATGGCTTTTTCCAACCAGTTTGTCCAAACTGGAGATCTTACCGTCGTGTATTTGGGGACAGAAGATACTTTCCAGTCAACTTTCAATGTCTAACTCATTACTGTCTGCCCTTTTGTTAAGATATTACTTTTCAGTGGTGTTGATATCAATCCAATTAGCTATTATGGAATGAAATGGCATAAGGTACAGATAAGGCCAGCAAATTCAATTAGGCTTTTTGTGTGTTACTACTACAATAATTGAAGAAGAAACCATTTTTAATTCCGGGTCCCGGGCGAAAATGTGGATCCCCTGGCCATGACTTTATAAATTAAAAACAAACAAACACTTGCCCGAGACTTAAGAGAAAAAAAATAAGATCAAAGAGAAAACAGCCAAAGTACTCTTCTTTCTGAATGCATTTTAAAACAGTCAAAAGTAAAAGAAAAAAAAAAAAAGGCTGGAGTATTAGAACCCCTTCGAATACTTTGAAATTATGAAGCATACACAAAAATTCTTTTGGTTGCTGAGATTTCTAAGCAGTAATATTTGTTTAACTGCTTGGCACGGGCCAGTCTAGTAATGGCAAATCCAGATTCCTGGCAGATGTTAATCATTAATGGCGGTATGTCTTCCAATAGTGGTTCAAAAACAGGTGCATGGACCCAGTGCACAAAGACAGACACACAAAGATAAGAAGCCAGGAATTTAGGGAGGAACCGATATCCGTGGAGGCTACAGTTTACTGAGTAACGCAGAGCACAGCCAAGTTACTGACCATTAATTCCAAGTCTGACGCCTCCTACCTTAAGCAATCAGTGAACGAGAAAGGGAGATAGTGCACGTACACCCTGCACTCGACTCTGTCGAGAAAGACGCAAGGAGAAGAAACCTTTGAGCAAAATCCAAGAACAAAAAACCCCCCAAAAGCATTATAGATTCTCTTCAATTTTGAGTCAAAGGCTCATAAGATACCATACATGTGGTATTTCAAGGAGCACTGCACAGATATCACATAAAAGGAGAAAGCAAGGACGCCATGAGTGGACAGCTCAAAAATGATTCCAAAGAATAATAAAGAAACTACTGTAAACCCCCACATGGAAAAAGGGAAGACACGCATTCTTGAAGGATGCTTTCTGACTTTTATACAATGTAAAGTAAGAATTAATTCACTGGATATCCTTCTATCTGGCAGTGTCATGAATAATTATCAATAATTTAAAATAAGTAAATTAGATAAAAATCATCGTTATTAATAACATCACCTCTAAATTTTAAATCCTGTGAATTCTTTTATTTTTCCTCTAAGTTCACTCCCATTCCCCAAAATCTTTTTTTTTTTTTTTTTTTTTAATTTTTGCTATTAAACATCTAAGAATTCCTGAAAACAATTTGGGGAAGTGTGAAAACAAAACAAAACAAAACAAATCAGTATTTTTCTCTACCATGTTAAGTGAACGAAATGTATTAAAGTTTCCAAGAAACTATTAATAATATCGCGGAAAGTAATCCTTCGATGAAACACAAGATTTAAAAGCTAATCTGGCCGGTCATTTTCAAGCATTTTCCTGCTCAGAGGAGCCCAGTTTCCCGAACGACTGGGCCAGGGATTGGCAGCGGCTGTTAGAAGCTGCTCTGGTTCCAATCAAAGCCACCGCTTTCTTTGGCACTTGCCAAGTAATGGGCACTGCTCTGAGCCCTGTGCACACACCACCCCAGGGAGCCGGCAGCGTGACTGTGACCTTTAATGGGGAGGTGGCGAGCAGGGAGGGAAGAGCCCCGGGTCCAGCCAGCTGTCTGGCTCCAGTCGTAACCGCTTCGCTAGACTGCTACGGATTTTGGCACTCTGCTAAAAACTTATATTAAAAAAAGGGAGGGGGAAGGAGTCTATCATTGTTTTTAGAATCCCATTTCGATATCCCCTTTCGTCTGTGTGGCTCCCTCGAGGGAAGGAAGCTGAATGCAGTCTACTGAGCCACCGTCTGCTCTAAGCGTCAGAAAGTTGTTGATTCCCAGACCACATTTTTTTATATTAAATATAATTTATTGTCAAATTGGTTTCCTTGTAAAACCCAGTGCTTATCCCAACAGGTGCCCTCTTCAGTGCCCATCACCCACTTTCTCCTCTCCCCCACCCCCCATCAACCCTCAGTTTGTTCTCAGTATCTAAGAGTCTCTTATGGTTTGCCTCTCTCCCTCTCTGTAATTTTTCCCCTTCCCCTCCCCCATGGTCTTCTGTTAAGTTTCTCAAGATCCACATATGAGTGAAAACATATAATATCTGTCTTTCTCTGCCTGACTTATTTCACTTAGCATAATACCCTCCAGTTCCATCCACATTGCTGCAAATGGCTAGATTCCATTCTTTCAAATTTTCAATTTTCTCATTGCCAAGTAGTATTCCATTGTATATAGAAACCACATCTTCTTTATCCATTCATCAGTTGATGGACATTTAGGCTCTTTCCATAATTTGTCTATTGTTGAAGGTACTGCTATAAACATTGGGGTACAAGTAAGTGCCCCTATACATTAGCATTCCTGTATCCCTTGGGTAAATTCCTAGTAGTGCTATTGCTGGGTCATAGGGTAGATCTATTTTTAATTTTTTGAGGAACCTCCACACTGTTTTCCAGAGCGGCTGCACCAGTTTGCATTCCCACCAACAGCGCAAGAGGGTTCCTGTTTCTCCAGACCACATTTTATTATTAAAAAAAAAATTCTTTTTAACATTTATTTATTATTGAGAGAGAGAGAAACACACACACAGAGCATGAGCAGGGGAGGGGCAGAGAGAAGGGGAGATACAGAATCCAAAGCAGACTCCAGGGTCTGAGCTGTCAGCACAGAGCCTAATGCAGGGCTTGAACTCACAAACTGCAAGATCATGACCTGAGCCGAAGTTGGTCACTCAACCAACTGAGCCACCCAGGCGCCCCACCAGACCACATTTTAATCCCTGGAGCTTTGACCCAAGAGGCCCTACTTCCAAACTCTGCAACATGAACCCTCTGAGTTCTTCCAGTATTCCAGGGTAGCCCCTGCAATTACCATTCCCTTCTGCACCCCTTCTGTTCTTTGTCCAGACTTGATTTCCAGGTCCTCCTTCTGCCTTCCAGGCCATCTTCCTTGGGAGGCTCTTTAAAACCTGATGCCAACAGTCAAACCCACTGTCTAAGGTTGCATCTGCCGGTTTTGTATTTTCCAACTTACAAAATACTGAAAAATCTAAGAAGGGGCTGAATTACTTAAGTCTACTACTTGAAAAAAAAAATGACTTCAGGAAAAGATAAGTGACTTCAGCAGTTTACATATTTCTCTCTAACCTTTAATCACTTAAAATTAGGAAATATTTAAAATATACTACAATCAGAGAGAACAGCAAATACCCATACACTCACTGTCAATATTTGACAGATGCTAAGGTTTTACCTCATCCGTTTCAGATCCGCTAAAGTCTCATGTGCAGCACGCTCTAAATTCTCTCCTCTCCCTCTTCTTGTCTGCGGTTCCTTGGTTGCCCCGTAACCCTCCCTCATCCAGACCTTCAGACTTTTGGTACATCTGAATGGCACTGGTTTAAGTGTTTTACCAATTTCCATAAATGGTATCTAGCGTAACTATCCTTCTGCAACTCACTTTTTCCACTCAATTTTACATTTGAGATTTATCCTCGTTGCAATATGTAGCTAGAATTCATTCATTTTGACTGGTTTGAAGATTTCCAGTCCGAATCAATACTGACTATACTGGATCAATACACAGTAGTTTGGGCATCTGTTCCCTGTTCATGGATACTGAGGCCAATCCCAGGTTTTCACTATCACAAACCATGCTTCAGTGAACAACCAAAACTTCTCCGGGCACACATGTGGGTGTCCCTCAAGAATATGTAAGTAGAAGTTAAACAGCTGAGTTGTAAACCTCTTCGATGGCATACGATTCAGAACAGATTTCCAATATATACATCTAAATTCCCTGTTTCCCTTGAGTAATAATGGTGGTAATGATAATCGCTAGTATCACTCACCTACTAGAATACATTTCAGGTTAGAATACATTCAGGATATTAAGAAACTTTGCGTAGGTTAATGTAACGTACTTATTTACTATCTACCATGTGCTGAGTACTCTGTTCAATGCCATGGATGAAAATGACCAAGAATAAGATAGTGTAGCTGACTAATATATTATCTAGCAGAAATGGCAAACCAAGAAGTCAGACTCAGCGCCAGCTGAGTGTGGGATGCTGTGACACACAGCTTATCTGGTGCATCTGGGTGAGGGGAGGGAGCTACAAAGGACTCACAGCCAAGGAGCCAGCAACTGTGAGGTGGGGCGAGAAGCTAAGGAGGGGACAGTATTCTGGACCCACAAGAGCGTGTATCTGGAGACCGAAGGTCAAGAGTGTGGTGGCATCAGAGGAACTGAATGGAATTCAGGACGGATGGGACACAGTGAGGCTACATATGGAAGGACAAAGGAAATTAATAAGGGAAAGAAATTGGCCGCTGAAGAAGGATGCTCAGATTTGCATTGTAGAAGGGCCACTGGAGGTGAGGGGACCAACTGGGGGAGCAAGACTGGACGCAGGGCAACCAGGGGGGATGCTGTTGCAGTGACGCAGGTGGTAAAGCGAGGACAACAGGGATTAGGGGAGGGATTCCCACTGATGGTCTCTGTCACACAGGAGACCACCAGAAACATCTTCAAAGCCCTTGGAGGCCGGGTACCAATGAGAACAGTAATCTGTCCGTCACAGAAAGAAGAAAGCAGAATGAAAGAAGATCGGGTGGGGGTGAGGGGTGGGTTCTGACTTCGGTGTTTGGCTGGAAAATGGTGCCAAGATCCACGTCTAGCCCCTTTTAAAAACTTGTCCATAAGATCCCAGACCCCTAGCCTGCCGTTCTAAGGACCTCAAGAAAAGAGACTGTCGTAATTATCTTTGTATCCCAGGACTCTAATAATGCTCCCAGCACACAGTACATAGTCAGTACATGTTTGCTGGGAAAACACAAAAGAGAACATAACCTTGAAACTCACAACAGTTTCCCCATGGACACGGTTTTAAGTTGTATGTATTTTTTAGAAAACAATTTGCACGTTGGGGAGACCCTGTGACATGCCTGGGAGTGATTCCCAATTCAGTAAGACAACAGTAGACCTAAGCTTCTCAAAGACAGAATCTGGGCACACGATGTCTTGGTGTCACGCACAGTATTATAAAAACCAGGTCAAGAAATGTTTATGCATGGGGCGCCTGGGTGGCTCAGTCGGTCAAGCGTCCGACTTCAGCTCAGGTCACAATCTCGCGGTCTGTGAGTTCGAGCCCCGCGTCGGGCTCTGCACTGACAGCTCAGAGCCTGGAGCCTGTTTCAGATTCTGTGTTTCCCTCTCTCTCTGACCCTCCCCCATTCATGCTCTGTCTCTGTCTCAAAAATAAATAAACGTTAAAAAAAAAAAAAAAAGAAATGTTTATGCACATATATTCAAACCACAGCTTGTTATTCCCTCTTTGCACTTGGGTTGACCATAGGCCTTTAGTATTACAGTCAATATAAAAGTCTACACATGTAATACAGAGCCTCTCTGCCTAAGTCCAAGTTACTCTGGCATGAGGGAATGATTCTCAGCCATGTTTTAATGTTGTAAATTTGAATCAGCAAGTGGGCTCTTTATTTAGCAAAGCATTACTGCCCTCTTAAAAAAGAATTCTACTATTTTAGAATCACAAATGTATGAAGTATAAAAATTCCTTCCTGGACAACTGCATGGCTTTGTAAAGGTTATCAAAAACTTGCGATGTTGTACTTTAGCCCAGACATTTCTTGCACATACAAACAGAACTTAACCTCTCGGATAATTATACACTTTGGACAGGCAGAATAAGGCTTGATTCATCAAAATGCTCAAGTACTACAAAAGGGTCTTCAAAAAATTAGTGCTGAACCTATAGCACAGAATCGTGCTGTAAAGTTGGGGTTCTTAGGGACCGTGAAGTCACTGTGTCACCAAAGGAGACCATGCTAATTGCATTCACTTCCCAACCAGTCTGCCTTCCAATAGGGTATACCTTTACTTCTCCTAGTTCACTGTGTATGTGGTGGCATAAATGCAGCCTCAGGTATGTTTCACATAGATGTTTATTTAGTGCTTCTTATAATAAACAAACCAACCGGAACTTAACTCATCATACTAAAAGGTTCAAAAATTATACTTTCCCAGTTTCTGCAACAAAGTACTGCTTTGGAGATAAAAGGGTGTGTGTGTGTGTGTGTGTGTGTGTGTGTGTGTGTATGGGGGGGTGTCTAGCCTAAGAAAGGCTTTAAAAGATATAGTCAATAACTTTAAAAAGACACCTTTGTGACAAACTGTGACATTTATAGAGTACTACATGACATCAAGGAATTACTATTACTTTTTGAGATAATAATGGCAAGAAAGTTATTTCTAAAATTCTTACCAGTTAGAGATGCCTGTTTTAAGATTTAAGGGTAAAAGGACATGAATTGAGGATTTAATTTAAAGTGTTCCATTTTTTTTAAAAGAAAGATGATAACAGGACTAAGAGATGTACAAAATGACAAAATACTGACAGTTACTAAAGCTGGTTAATTTATACCAAGGACTCAGTATGCTCTTCTCTCTTCTTTTAATTTTTTTTTTCTTTTTTACTTTTGAAAATTTCCCTAACAAATGATTGTTTCTTTTCCAACGATACATTTTGAGGACACTTCTGTTTTGCTTCGTTTTAGCCGGAAGGTAAGAATCAGTAACTATTCACGTCTGAAAATCTTTTACAATGGTGCTAACCGTGTTCTTGACGCAATGTTTTCCATAATCCTCGCAAATGTGGGTGTCTTCTGCAGTGACTGCATCTCTCTCACCTTTTCCTTTGTTCTCAGTTCATCAAACATTTGCTGAATTTCTAGCTTCCAGTCATCTTGCATGGAATGAAAAGATGCCTGAGGCAGGTCGGTCATAACTGCCTTTTCAATAGCAGTCAGTTGTTCAAGGATTAAGGGAAATGATGGACGGACGTGAGGGTCCTGTTGCCAGCACTCTGAAATAAATAAGAACCACATTAATTCCGTTTCTTAGCACAGCCCAGATTTTCAGCCCACGCTGATGGTGTCTACTGAAGATCCGAAAAATTAACTGATGACGACTTTGAAAATTTTATTTTACACAGCATCCAGGTCAGTGGCACGTGTACAATATTCGCTGTTAGGTAAGGCTCTTGTGGTTTCTCTGATACGACGTGAATACTGGATGTGTGCGCTCCGTGCTTCACCATGAACTGTGTGTCTCAGGGGCCTAAGCTGCCCGGCCGGTGATTTACAGGTACAGAGTTCTAGAACTTGGCCCAAGAAACCCGAAATCTCTAAAATGTTATAATCACACGAGAGGTTCTAAGAAATGGCCTCGTAATGAAGGAAGGTAACTAGCTGCCTACAAAAGGAGTCAGTTAATTTTTAAAAGCTGAACATCAAATAGATAAGGTCATGGCAAAACCACGCCGGTTAAGATCGTAAAACATTTTTGATCATTAGGTGGAATTTAAAAGAGCAGAATGGAGCCAACTAAATTCTGTCTTTGAACTTGAGTGCTGTACTTGGTGAAAACTTTATTACCATTCGGTTGGATTTTGTACATAAATGAGTCACTGATAAAACTGGATTGTTTTTTAAAAAGTGACTTAATCCATCAATGCTTTACCTGATGTCTCAGATTGAAGACAAGGTTTCGGATTCATAAAATGGTACAGTTGCTTAAAAGCATCTGAAAATTAGAATCACTGCTGTACCCAAAGTATCCAAAAGTACCCTTTTGGATACAAAATGCACAGATGTTCTCCTGAGCGGTTCCCCTTGCCTCCACAGACCCACAGAAACGGGGGGGCACAGATACCTTTCATGAGCTTGGCAAACGGCTCAGGGCAGGTGGAAGGAATGGGCAAAGTGAGCTTATTGACGGCTACTCCGTAAGCCACGGCAAGCCCATCGATGCCACGGTAGGGGACTTCTCCCGTGAGCAGCTCCCACAGCAGGACTCCATAGCTGGAAAGCAAAATTGCCATGGAGTTAAATGGGTCAAAGGGTGTCTTTTTCTTCCAAACACAAGGGGTGGGATAAATGCATCTGAGCCCTCATTCAGCCCCGACTAAAAATCTTCCCTTCTGGGACGCCTGGGTGGCTCAGTCAGTAGAGCGTTGGACTCCCTTAATTTTATTTATTTATTTTTTAACAACTGATCTCCCATTTTATTTAAGTTGTTATTTATTTTGAGAGAGAGAGAGAGAGAAAGAGAATCCCAAGCAGGCTCTGCACTGTCAGCACACAGCTCAATGTGGGGCTCGAACCCATGAACTGTGAGTTTATGACCTGAGTGAAAATCAAGACTCGGACGCTTAACGGACTGAGCCACCCAGGTACCCCTAGCGTCAGACTCTTGATTTTGGTTCAGGTCATGATCTCATGGTTTGTGGGTTCGAGCCCCATGTGGAGCTCCACGCTGGCTATGGATCCTGCTTGAGAGTCTCTCTCTCCCTCTCTCTCTGCCCCCACCTTCCCTCATGCACTCTCTCTCTTAAAAAAAAAAAAAAAAGACCCTTCTCTTCCAACAAACCCTTTAGTGGCACGTATTCCAAGGTGCGAGGTGGGGTCTTCCAGTGAACCCCCTGTTTAAACACACACAGGCACACACCTTCCCAGAAATCAGTTATGCATTAATTATAGGAATTAAAACTATATAATGAATAGGAAGCATAGAAGCAGTACATAACTGAACTAAACGGATCCAGAACCAGGCCACACTTTGATGTGGTGTTTTGACGTTTCTCCTTCTATCTCATTTTTCCACACCGGATTAAACCTCTTGAGGATTGTCAGGTCACTGAAGACATTAGCCCCACAGAAATCTCACGTTATGCACCATAGGACTTAGATAGAACCATGTTGACTATTTTTATTTTATTTTATTTTATTTTTAATTTTTTTTTTTCCAAACGTTTTTTATTTATTTTTGGGACAGAGAGAGACAGAGCATGAACGGGGGAGGGGCAGAGAGAGAGGGAGACACAGAATCGGAAACAGGCTCCAGCCTCTGAGCCATCAGCCCAGAGCCCGACGCGGGGCTCGAACTCACGGACCGCGAGATCGTGACCTGGCTGAAGTCGGACGCTTAACCGACTGCGCCACCCAGGCGCCCCCATGTTGACTATTTTTAAATGGTTGTTTTGAAATTGTTCATCTTTCTGCCTCTCCCTTTATATCTTAAGAGTTGTGTTCCTAATATTTCTACCATATTGCTTAAAAGTAATGGACAAAAAAACAAAAAAAATCAGCATGGGCCTCCCGGTGCCCACTAGTGGGACAAAACATCTCTTTTTTGTAACTCTGTATCCATTAGTACCTTAGTTTCCCTTTATAATCTGCAAAACATGAAGTACAAATTAGCTTTTGTTAATACATGAAATATCAGCCACTCCAGACATCCCATTTGATTTTAAATCGAAACACACAGGCAGGTAAGGGATGGTCATGTGTTTTTTGTTTTTTTGTTTTTTTTTAAATTCTACTAACATAACAAGTACGGTCCTATTTACTTTTCTAATCTTTGAAAAAATCATTACCTTTACGTTTTAAACAAAACCATTTGAAATTTAGAGTGGTAACTTGACTCTCATTTCTTATGTTTGTTGCTTATATATAATGTGTAGACATAGTTTTAAAGACAGCAGACAGAAGGTAGAAAAACCTGCCTAAAGAAAAGACCACACAGCTCAGAACAGCACCAAAAAAGCATTTAACTTTGGCTTTGGACTTGCTTTCTGAGTCTCATTAGATTATTTTCTGATCTAAAGAGATGCGGGGGACTCAGAGCATCACAAATATAATAGAACAAACCCTTCATGAAGGCGTGGTCTGCAAAAAGCTGGAAACTCTCTGGACTCCAGGCTCAGATCATCCCGGATACAATAACCTCTCATTTACAGACTTCTCTGTTAGTGTCTATTGGACTCTAGACACTATACCGAAAACGTTCAGAATAAGAATGTAGCCATGGCGGAATGTGCCCAATCAATGGGGCCTTGGGCATCCTCCAGCTGACGTTCTACCAGCTCTAAGTAAAGATGTTTGAGTCCCGAGGCCCCTGAGTCCAGGGCTCCCTGGGGCCGAGGAACAGGGCACCAGTGAAAGACAACTGGATCCTGACTCAGCAGACTGGAGTCTGAGTTTCGGGAGTATCACTGCTTACTAGCTGTGTCTCCACTCACAAAGCCCTTAACAGCTGATTGTGAATTAGCTGATCTATAAAATAATAGCGATATCTGTTCTGCCATCCCAAAACTGTTTTATATATTGTGTGTGTATATATATATATATATATATATATATATATATACTGCTTTACATATATATATACAGTATACATATACTGTTTTATATTGAAAAAAGGGGAATATATAATACAGTGCTTGTAAATTGTATAATGCCACAACTATTAGCAATTAAGTGGAAACCAGTATTTTCCAAAGGTAATGACCTGTTTGGTGCCTTAAAAATTATCTACATTATGATGCATTAGCAGAGATACTTTAATTCCAAGAAGAAGTAAATTTAATTTATAGACCAATCAAAAAAAATCAAGTCAGAGCAGGAGACAAAAACAAAAACCTTAAAATAACTGGAAACTGTCTAAATTCAAAGCCACGTCTTGCTATTCTCATTAGCACATAAGAAAACTAAAACAAACAAGAACAACAATACAACTTTGCTTCTTGGGAGTTTCCGCAAAGGAGTAATTCAAGACAGGTCCTTTTTCTGGAGAGCAGAGGGCTTATGTTAAGAATTGATGTCAAGAAATGGAACTATTTCAATGGGACTATCTTTAGAATGTAATGCATATGCTTCTGTCCGCTGCAAATGGGTAGGATACAGTATAAATAAGGCTGTCTCCTGAGAGTTCAATAGCCTGATGAGCCAGAGTGATGGTCTGGCTCCCAGGCCTGGGATGTGAGTATAATACTACTTACCAGCTTTACAACCTTGAGGAGATTTCTTAACATCTCAGTGTCCTGGTTACCTATTCTGTGGAAGTGCAGTGATCGCAGGAGATACTGTGAAAATTCAATGACAACGTCTGTCTAAGTTACTTTCTGGTGTAATAGCCAGTAAGGGGGAAGGACAGTGAGAGATGATCAATCCACTCACTAGTTAACGTACTCGTCAATATGCTAGAATGCTAGTCTACTGCACAGACTTAAGTCATGTCTCTTGAATGAAATCATTTAAAAAAAATTTTTTTAGTATTTATTTATTTTTGAGAGACAGAGAGAGAGACAAAGTACGAGTGGGGGAGGTGCAGAGAGGGAGACACAGAGTCTGAAGCAGGCTCCAGGCTCCGGGCCGTCAGCACAGAGCCGGACGTGGGGCTCAAACTCATGGACCGGACCATGAGATCATGACCTGAGCCGAAGTTGGACGCCTAAGCGACAGAGCCTCCCAGGCACCCCTGAATGAAATTATTTTTACGGGAATATTATAAAAGGAGATTCTAAGGCAAAGGAATGCAAAATTCAGAGAGGGGGCCTTCCCACCCCTCCGCATCCTGACATCCAAGGACTCAGAGTATGCTTGATGTATTAATGCATTCTGCAGGTGTGTGGGGATGTTTGGTTCCACAACTAGGTACCTCTAGAGGTCAGCAGTTTCTAGTCCTTTCCGTAGCACTTCATGTTTTTCTTTCCCTCTTCTAGCTAGCTGCTTTTTATTGAAAATCAGATCATCGAACATGTAAAACAGAGTTAGAAATAAGCAGATTTTGAGAGAAGATGTGTCCAAGAAGTATATGGACTCAAGGAGCCCTATTTTGGCTAGCTTTAGATTTTTTTCCTTTTCTTTTTGCTTATCTCTTGATTCTTCTCTGTTTACAATAGGTGAAAAGTTGCCATAAAGCATTTATACAGATAGTCCAGCATTTATACAGCTTGTAATCACACAGTTTGTAAAAGAAGCACACAAAATGGAAGGGTTATAGTCTTAAGTAATGTTACTTTGAATATAAAATTGGTCCTTGATGTATGTATCAGTTTCTAGAGTCTTGAAGTACAATCTCCCACAAGAATCACCTGTTTCCCTGAAGTATTTTGGTATTATTGTATGGCCAAAAAACTACCGTGGGTCAATCAAGGAAAGCACATTTAATGTTTTGTAGGGAAACGTCTGCTCAGACTCCACCAGCAGAGAGTCTAATTTATTAAGTAAGGGATGAGACTCAAACACTTGTGTTTTCCAAAAACGGTCCTAAGACACTCTGGAACCCCAATGCAGTTGATAAATTTCTGAAAGGCCATAAGTAGAACAGTTAGGTCATACTGAAAATGTGGAGGATAAGCTTTAAAGAAATTTTCTTGGAACTTCTACCAACAGACGCTCTGCCACTAACGGGATGTGTGAATCGGAGAGAGGAATTTCTGCAGCATCCAGTGATGACGGGGGAAAACAACTTTTGTTGATCCCCAATTTGGAAGTCGGATCTGAGTTCTACTCGCCGTCTTGCTACCAAACAGATACAAACTCTTAGCAAGTGACCCTTCTCTCGGCCTGAGTTTTTTCTTGTGTAAAAAAACTGGAGTTTTAGTCACTTTGCAAACTACGAGGATGGCTGGAGTCAAAAAGTCTGAGAACAACAAGTGTTGGTGAGGATGTGGGGCCGTCGAGAGCCAGATACACTGATCGTGGGTGCAAATAGGTGGTTTTGGAAGTTGTCTGGGAGCTCCTCGAATGATGACCACACACGGAATTACCGCATGGTGCAGCGGCTTCCTGCCTAGGTACAGACCCAAGAGAACTGAAAACCTACGCCCTCACAACAACTCGTCCATGAATGTTCATAGCAGCCTGATTCAGAATCGCCAAAGAGCGGAAACAACTCAAATGTTCATAGCAGCCTTATTTGGAATCACTAAAGAGCGGAAACAACTCAAGCCCATCAACTGATTAACGGACAAACGAAATGTGGCAATCCGCCCAATGGAATATTACTTGGCAATAAAGAAGGATATCCTGACTCATTCTCCAACTTGAACCTTGAAAACATGAGGTTAACCAAAAAAGCCAGTCACAAAGGACCACGGGGTCGTATGACTGCATCTATAGGAAATGCCCAGAATATGCAAATCTAAAGCTTTTACAAAACGTAGATTAGCAGTCGCCTGGGGCTGGGAGGGATGGGTGTGGGGAGTGATGGTTGCGCTGCGTAGGATTTCTTTTTCGGATTATGCAAATGTTCTCAAAATTGACTGTGGTGATGGATATACAATTCTATTAATATACTAAAAGCCACTGAACTGTACAGTTTAAATGGGCAGACTGTGTGACATGCAAATTATATCTAAAACAGTAAAAAATCAGTAAAAAACAGTACAAAACAGTAAAACAGTACAAAACAGTAAAAAAATCTAGAATTTTAATGCTAGCTACAGAAGATGCCCTTTAAATAAAGGCAAGTTAGCTCCTGGCCATCGTAGCTATTAAACATACTGATTTTTCTTTGCTGTTCTATTACTGATAATGTCTTCATGCCCCAATCAGACATAGCTGAATGGAGAATCTAACTAACCTGGGCTCCTAGCTGGTCCAGCCCTCCATTCTCAAACTGGAAGCTTTCATCTTTAGATGATGCAATCTATAAAATGAAGGAGCAGATCTCGATTATTTTCTCAAATTCCTTCCATGCTACTCTTGTCTGTAAATCATGAGAAATCAAAATTTTACTTAAAAAAAAAGTAATAATGTACTATTCTTTACTGACGAGCCTTACAAAATCTAGGCATTACTATTAGCTCAAGTTATAATCAGTTTTAATCAAACCTCGGATTTAACGAGAAGGTTCTCCTACCAAGTTATGAAGTCATGACGATAAAAAACCTCAAGTTACCTGTTCTGTTGCGATTACATCTTGACCCAAACCATGAAATCTTCAAAAAAGGCCTGTGTTCTCTGTTATGCTCAGGTGCTGAATACTTTGGGACTCATTTAAAGGAAGCATACCAACCAGTTTCTGCAGACGTCTGCGATCGTGCAAGACCTGGTGCTCACCTCCAGATGTCACTTCCCTTAGAAAACAAGGAGGACTTGATGACTTCCGGGGCCATCCAAGCGTAAGTGCCCGCGGCGCTCATTTTGGTAGTCCTGTGCCATTCTCTCGCTAACCCAAAGTCTGTGATCTTCAACGTTTTATTGCAGATGTTGTCATGCTCTATCTTCTCGAGCAGCAAAACTTAAAAAAAAGAAAAAAAAAAAGAATCAAAAGAATTAAAGGTGGAGTATTTTCACATTCTTCTAATTTTCTGATCCCAATGTTTCTTTGGTATTGAAGATACAACCTTCACCGCAGTCGGAAGGTAAGTGAGAAATGGGCTTGTATTTTACCACCTTGCCTTACTTCCATCACCTATGTCATAGTTGCCTGCAGTGACAAGTTGTTTATTTTTTTAATCCACAGGCACAACACAGCTTAGCAGTCTTTATGAATGTTTCCTTTTATGAGAATGTAAATGATTTCTAGGGGCAAGAAACATTTACTGAGGTATCACAGATAGGATCAGAAGTCTGTGAGAGTTCCGCCCCCCCAAACCCCCCCCTTAAGAAAAGAATACACTGTTTTCTTCCTAGAAGGTAGGTCCTGATCTAAAGGCAGAGCCTCTACTGAATGTTTTAAAAATTTTTTTAATGTTTTTATTTATTTTTGACACAGAGCATGTGGGGGCGGGGGGTGGCAGAGAGAGAGGGAGACACAGAATTTGAAGCAGGCTCCAGGCTCCGAGCTGTCAGCACAGAGCCTGACCCGGGTCTCAAACTCACGGACTGCAAGATCATGACCTGAGCCAAAGTCGGACGCTCAACCGACTGAGCCACCCAGGTGCCCCATCTACTGAATGTATTAAAGAACACAGCAAACAGATGGACTGTCACCCTAAATCGTTACTAGCAAACACTATCTTATAGTAAATTTGCAAAATGCTTACAGGTTTTTAACTCCTAAAGATACTTGATGAACTGCGTTGCTTTACTGAAGCTCAAAATAGAGCAAAAAGTAAAAGCTTGAGATAAATATTATGCAGATGCTGCTTTTCCTGGCCCTCAGCCTCCTGTCAACATACAGAATGTACAGAGCAACTTCCAGGAGCTGAGGTCACTGCCAGAGTCGGCCCCTGAGCTCTCGTGTAACAGTAGCTAAAACAAACATGCTTCTCAGTCTCTCCCCACCTGCACCCCGTACACCCTGCCCTTTCAAGAACCCGGGGTTCTTCTCTGCCCCTGCTTGATTTCCCTCTGCCTATACCCATGCAGAAACGTTCCTGAGGTTTTCCATGTGACACTAATGTAGCTACTTACCCGGTTCCTCCTTCCCATCTGCTACAAGGGGAAGAGTTTAAACCTACTGTTTTTGCTAACTTATCTCATTCCTTAAAAACCTGCAATCTGCCTTGTAGCCCCACTGGTCTTTTTCCAAAGCACCCCCTCCACCCCACCCCACCCCCACCTTCTCCAATTCCCCTGCCACAGAATTACAATCGTCCTAACTGGCCAGGATAATGATCTACCAGCAGATTCACCTTCCTAAAGTGTCACAGCATTCCTTTATTTTTAAACCTTCCACACACAAACTCCCAATATAGGCAACAACGTGGATGAATCTCAAAACCATCACACCAAGTGAAAGCAGCTGGACATGAAAGGTGACATACTATGATTCCATTCGTATTCTGGAAAAGGGACAGAAATCAGATCCGTGCCTGCGGAGGCTGATGGCATAGGCTTCACTGCTAAGCTCCACGAGAGAACTTTTTGGGGCCATGCCAATTCTCTATCTTGGTGGTGGGGGTGGTTGTTGTCACAGGATGATACATATTTGTCAACTCCTTCAGAGGGTGAGTTTTACTGTATGTAAGTTACAGGGTAGTAAACCTGCATTAAACAAAAAGCAAAAACCAAAAACCAACTCCCATGATTCCCGATGACTCAGAGACAATGTCCACACTCCAACATGTGGGCCACCAGAGCTCTACCTCCGCACAGCAACCTACCTTTCAAACGACATCATCTTCCTCTGTGTTTCCTCCACTTAAACTCCTCATCCAGCCCCCACAGGGTCCTCTTGGTGGAACCTTCCAAATACCTCTAAGCAAAGGAAAATTACTCCCCCACCCTTACTCACACGAACCTTGTGTTTCTATTACGGCCCTTATAAAACATAGGGTACTAGAAATATTTGTTTTCACCTCTGACTTCTCCACTTAGACTACTAGCTCTGAGAGAGCGTGTGTGAGTTAGAGAGTGAAACAAAAGAGAGGGAGTGAGAGACAGAAAGTTGATAGGGAGAAGAGGAAGAGGGGGACAGACACGCTCAATTCACATTCATACTGTTATCTACACCGCGTCTGGTCTTCTTCAAGGCAGGTGCTTCACGTTTACAGATGAACAAAACACGCACATTGTTACAGTTGCCCTTTGCAGGTGCCCTTCCCGCCTAACAGAAGCAACAACAAATAAGAGAGTCCCTAACAAGTGCTGAGTTTTCCCATACAGCTTGCACACATCCATTACTTCATTCAAGCCTCACAAAAATCCCAAGAGATGGGCCTTATCAGAGGATAGTGTTGAAAAAAAAAACAAAGCAACAGAACGAATCCATTTAAACAGTAATCCAAATTTCAGAGTAAACAGGGCATGGCGGGGGGGGGGGGGGGGGGGGGGTTGTTACTCAGGTTTTACCTTGAAAACCAAAATGAAAATAACTCCATTTCATCTTTTTTTTTTTTTAAGGACATTTGTGTAACATTGTTGCAACCATGTGCTAGCTCTTAAAGGGATAAAAGTAAACAAGTATGTATGGAGGTCTTTTAGAATCAACCATCCAAACAACACTGGAGACCAGCATAAGACATTCTTCTTTTTTGATTTGTAGAACATGATCATAAAGAGGACCATTTTCCCAAACAGTTACAAGAACAATGAACGTCTGCCAAGTACCTTCTATTCGTCAGATTCATTTAGGGTATTTTAATCATAAAATCCACACCCACAGTGCAATGGGTAGAATCTATTTATTATCCGTACTTTATAGATAAGGAGGCTGAGACACAGGTGTTGGGTAATCTGTCAGGTGGCTAAAGGAACAGCAAAGCTCCAGCAGTCTGACCCAGAGAAACACACTCCTAACTACTAACCACATTGCTCAGGTGACAGCTTTTATCAATTTTTCACAAGAGCTTCCTTTATCCTTTAGAAATCTCTCTCCATTCAGGTGACCATTCTTTTCTTTCTGATTTCCTATCAGTGGCTAATGATCAACTGATCTCGGTGGAGGCAGTCTGGCGCAGTGAGGAAGAACGTGCACACTCTAGGACCAGACGGCTTGCTTTGGATTCTGCACTTTTGTTTCTTTGCCTGTCATGGGAATGGGGGCAGTAGGTACACCATAAGGTCGCAATAAGCAAGAGATGAGAACATCAGATGCTAAGAACACTGGAACATAGCATTTTGTAAAGATCTCTCTCACACACACACACACACACACACACACACACACACAGCCTTTATCAATGGGTTTGAAAGTGTTTTTAGTAACTTTTTCAAAATCACCTTCATGGACTTCAGGGAACCTCGACTCTTTTTCAAGACTTGAAATTTCACTTTGCAGTGGATTTGCATTTTATCTGCATATCATCAAATGTTTACAAAATTAAACAGTCCTAAAAGTCAAAGAGTTCATGCAAATGGAGAGAGCCAACACTAGATTTATTTTTTTTAAGGGCTTTTATTTATTTTTTTTATTTTTTATTTAAAAAAAAATTTTTTTTAACGCTTATTTATTTTTGAGACAGAGAGAGGCAGAGCATGAACGGGGGAGGGTCAGAGAGAGAGGGAGACACAGAATCGGAAGCAGGCTCCAGGCTCTGGGCCATCATCAGCCCAGAGCCCGACGTGGGGCTCGAACTCACGGACCGTGAGATCGTGACCTGAGCTGAAGTAGGACGCTTAACCGACTGAGCCACCCAGGCGCCCCAAGGGCTTTTATTTTTGAGAGAGAGGAGGGGGGAGAGAGATAGAGAGAGAGCAGGTGTGGGGGGGAGGTGCGGGGTGGGGTTGGGGGGGGACAGAGGATCCCAAGTGGGCTCCGCGCTGACAGCAGAGAGCCCGATGCGGGGCTCTAACTCATGAATCATGAGATCATGACCTGACGGTGAGCAGCAAGACAAAAATTCTACCATTTTCCCTACTTTTAAATTCGATGTTGTACTATATAGTGAAGGATGGAAGGGTGGGGGAGAGACTCACTTCTGTTTGGAATAGCCTCTTATTCCTTCTGTCCATCTACACTGTACCTACTCTCAAGGTCCAGCTTCCAGAGGAAAATCTTCTAGAGCATCCTACAAGATAATGACCATTTCATCTTTCCAATCATCCATTATCCACATATCATGTTCTTCTGTCCGTTATCTTTTCACCTGAGACTTATGGCCCTAACTTAGGTGCAAAGCTACTGAATCCTAGGAAATGAATTTTATACATTTCCCTTGTATCCCCCAATGTCACCTAACAAAGTACCCTCTACATTGAATGCTCAATGGACTAGCTGATATTAATGATAATTATCACCAGTGCTAATACGAAGACAATTGCCTACCATTTACAGAGCCTCTCCTATGTAGAGTCAGTTCATCTCTAAACTATTCTGGGGAGTGGGAATCATTATCCCGAGTGTACAGTCTAGAAATGTTATCCAAGAGCACGCGCCTACAACACAGAGCCAGATCTCAGGTTCTGTCTGTGGGCTACTTCCCCAGTCTTCTGTGAAAGCTTCTACCGAGAAAGCTACTGGTTGTAAGAAGGGGGCAAAACAACCAGAAATTTCATTTTGTAGACTGCTTAAGAGATGGGCTTTTTAATTTTCCTTCCTCCCACATCAGCTTAGGGTATATTTACTTCTCAGTCCTTATTCCCCACGAATATCAAGAAAAATAAATATCGGATCTCTTAAAACCCTCAATACTTCAACCACAGAAAGAAACCAAAAACCAAGTAAGTCAGTTACTTTATCAGCAGTATTTCATTTTTCCGCTTCTAATACTACTAATTTCACTTTTAAACAATGGTTATTCTTCGCACCAAAAAGACCCCAAATTAATAATCAAAATGGCTTGCAGTTCTATAAAACATTGGCTTCTAAGACATTTTCACACACATCTTCACTTTTACAAACATCCACATAGGAAGGCACAAGGGAGCACTGATGAAAACGGGCATAAAGATGATTGTACCTTCCCAGACCCCAGGAAGGCTTGGCAACCCTTGACAATAACTGAGAACAGTGAGAACCAAAAACAAAATATTTAGGGGCCACTGGGTGGCTCCGTCAGTTAAGCTTCCGACTTCCACTCAGGTCATGATCTCGTGGTTCGTGGGTTCGAGCCCCCTGTCGGGCTCTGTGCTGACAGCTCGGAGCCTGGAGCCTGCTTTGGATTCTCTGTCTCCCTCTCTCTCTGCCCCTCCCCGACTTGTGCTCTGTCTGTCTCTCTCTCTCAAAATTAAATAAAATGTCAAAAAAATTAAGTATTTAAGACTGATTGCGTTCTAAGTAAATCTCAGGGCTGAATGTGCCCTGAGCAGCCTCTGTAGTGAAGGTTTGAGGGCACCTCCCCCCACCCGGACTCCAGTCCAAAGTCTCCATGGGAGCTAAGTGCCTCCACACTTTGAACAGAAAACAAGTTAAAATAACATTCTGAATGTCAAACGTTTAGACTTCCATGAAAGGCCCATTGTTCTGGATTCTGTTTCAGAGGTGTGCAGCAGAATTCCTGAAATTCCTTATCTTTTGGGCAAAGTGACCGAAACCAAAAATAGCCAGTGTCCCGACAGGTGGACTCGGGCACCTGGCCAGGTTTCAGCCTAAGGCCTCAAGGTCGGCGGCCAGCTTCCGCTTCCTGCCATGCCCCGGGAAGGGTCTGGAGCACACCAGTCAGCCACCAGAAGAATGTACGGACCAGGCGAATAAATTTTGGCCCCAGAAATGGCAAATTCTTGTTAGTAACCTAGCGACGAGCGTTTGAGCCCCCTTTTGTGAGACTTGAGTGAAGATTTTTGACCCTTGTTAGCCCTGTTCGTGAACAATCAGCCTTTACAACCTTGTACTTAGTCTACTTATTCGACCATGAGGCACTTGATTTTTTCCGGCTCCTTTGAAGTTTCACATCACTATTTTCGGAATTATCGCATATAATGTATATTTTTTAAAAAGCAATTACACTGTATCCATTCTATTCTCTCACCACTTATGGGATTGCTGTGTCCAAATTCCATTTGAGCCAAATGGGGTAGTCTCAATTAATCTTTAACTGGAAATGTAGAATCAAAACAAAAGTCCTAAGAAAGAGAACAGGTTGACAAAAGCAAAGTGTGAAAGAATATAGCATTAATACACATTGCTTCTGTCAGCCTAGGGAAGGTGACTGAGAATTTCAAGTCTGAAACCGACCATCTATGAGGGATTAAGTGATGACTTTCTAAGCTTACCAAGTAGGACCACATCTGCACACATTTCTTTCCATCTATTTCCCCACTGGCACCTTGTCGCCTCCCCCAACACACACACCACTCAGCCACTCCTAGATCTGCGGAGGCAAATCTAAAATTTCCCCCTGGCCTTCAAGCCCCCTCTGGACCTCATCTGAAATGACCTTTCCGGTTCTTCTGGTGCCCTCTAAAATGAACCCCGCATCCTAACAATTCTGGGCACTGGTGCCCACCTCTGGAAAACACAGCACAGCACCCTAGCACCTGCTGTACGGCATGCCCTCCCCTCCTCCCCTCCATAAAAACCACACGGGGCAGGCACCCCACTTTTTGCATAAGCATCAGGGCACCAGCACCGCCTTCCACTGGGAGACCACTTCCACGTCTATAACCCTTTTGGAATCTCCAATTCCCTTCTCTAAAAAAAAGAAAGAAAAAAAAAGCACAACTCCCTCACTCTCCTCCTGCTCAGATCGCACAGGAGTCAGTAAGTAAGGGCCTTTGGGTTCTTCCTGCAAGACCTTAGCTAGAAGTTTCTACTTTCTAGTCCCGCTCTCGTTACACTTAAGGTCTTCTCGTACTTGTCCCTCTCCTCTCTCTGATGATATTATAAGTGACTGGAGGGTAGAATTTACACCTGGTTCGCCTTATTTATTTATTTATTTACTTATGCTGCACAGCAACTGGCATTTTTATACGCTCGGTATTTGTTAAATGAACGGCTACCTAGTGTAAGGGGGGAAAATGAATGTGAGGGAGATGAACTATTACAAGCTTTCTCACGTGAGGTCAGCTGCTACTGCAGAAAACCAAGTCAACCTCCACACTCCTGGAACAGTATTAGGAAAGGAAGACTGTTCTACAGAGAATTACAACAGGACGGTTATTTGAATTCCTATCCGTCTGCAGCATTTGACACAGTTGATCGTCCTCCTCTGAAACGTGTTCTTCGCTGACCTCCGGCGCATCCCCCGCTCCCTGGGGCTCCCTTTCTTTGCCAGCCGCTCCTTTTTCTGGTTCCTGCTCACCTCCCTGATCTCTAACTACTGCAGACCTCCAGGACTAGGGTCTTGGATCTGTGGTCCTTCTATCTACTCACTCCCCAGATAATTTCAGCCCACCTCAGGGCTTTAAATACCATTTCCATGCGGATGACTCCCAAGTATTTACCTCTGCCCTGGCTGCAGCCAGTAAGGTCCTGTTACAAGGCGAGTCAGATCCCAGTTCTCAGTTGGAAACCCTCCAGGGTCATAGTAAAGTCGAAGGTCTTGGGAGACCTACACGACCCTGTCTCCAACCCCTCACGACCTACTGTTCTGCTCCAGTCCTCTCCTGCCACACTGGCCTCCTGCTTTAGGGATTTTGCAGGCTCTGTTCCCTCTGTGAGAGCATTCTTTTCCAGATGGCCCGTTTCCTCACTTCTTCAGGTTTTCCCGATAACCCACCTTTTCTGGAAGGCCTTCCTTACCCATCCAACCTAAAACTTCAACCTCTCACCTCAACAGATTCACCCTCTTCAAACTGAGGTTTACCAACTCTCCAGCATGCTACATCCTTTATGATTTATTATTTAACATCTGCGTTGTTTTACTGGAATGGAAGTTCCAGGAGTGGAGGAATGCGTTCCTGCTTTGCTCACTACTGAACAGCAAGAGCCTCTCCGAGAGTTCCTGGCATAGAGTCCACAATCAATAAATAACTGCTGCATAAATGAGTGCGTTAGCTTACTGAATACAAGATGGACTTCGATAAAGAAGATGCAGATGTGGTCAGCGAAAATAGAGTTTCTCATTGCTCTGGTGCCCAATCCAAAAGCCACCGTACAACCCTTTTCCTGGACACATACGATACTCAGTTTGAATGAGAAAACTTCCTACATTTCATCGTGTGAAAATCTAGCTCAGTGTTTGTGTCACCTTGGTCTTTTCACAAAGTAGGTGACAAAGCAAACGGAGGGAGGAATTCTTCCACCATATGCTACACTGACATATTAGTGAACAGAAAGTCACATATCTCATACTATTGGATGCAACGTTTGCAGAAAAGCAGAAACCCAATGCGCTCCTTCAAATCACCTTGTGCCAGGAAGAACTCAAACATTCCTACGTGCAGTCAAGACTCTCCCCCAGATGGCACGTGATTTGGTCTTTGGCCAATAGCTTAGAGAACTGGACTAGTAATGAAACCTGGTGGTGAAACGGTTACAATAGCAACACAGTTCTTCGTGCCTCCTCCTTGACCCTCAACTTATCAACCCAAGTTGCAAGCAGACCTGCCACAGCACGCAGATGGCAGCACCTGTACAGAGAACAAAGCTCCAGACTGTGTCCTCCTACTGCTGGCTCGTCCCAATCAAGCAAATTAGCCAAATCAAAAAGACCCTCCCCCCAACCAAGATGAATAAATACATGACTACACGATACTATACACCGCAGAATGACTAATAATGATGTTAAGGTTGTAGAAAACTTTTAGGCATCAAGGAGTTCATGCACAACAACTTTAGGAAGTATTTAAAGCACTCAAAGTGTTTCTAAGTAACATAGAAAAACGAGTCTCCTCGCCAGCTTACACTTAGACTGTGTCTTACAGCTTACTTCCTCAATGCTTTGACATATGCCAGGAGTCAGCAAACTACACCCCATGGGCCAAGTCCAGCCCATGTAGACAGCCCAATGTCTACTTTGTAAATAAAGTTTTATTGGAACACAGCCACACTCATTTGTTTACATACTGTCTGTGGATGTTTTCAGCTACAACAGCAGAGTTGACCAACTGCAACAGAGACCTTAATATTTACTGTCTGGGGCTTCACAGGAAAAGTGTGCTGACCCCAGGAGTACACTATCTCGCTTTATCCTCACATCGCCCTATTCAGGAAGTCAGTGCCCGTGAGCCCACAGTTGGTGAGCTGTGGAGTCAGGGTGCAGACCTCCGACACCACAGGGACACTATTTGTCACCCAACGTCAAAGGCCAAATGCTTAAAGATATTCCTTTCCCCAGAGACACAAGCCCAGAAGAAGCCACCCAGACTCTTACCCGGTGTCCTCTATGACCAACCATCCAATTTCATCAGACAGTGAACTGGATTTCAGATGCAGTGTGTATTCATGGAAGAATTTATAGATCAACCCAGAAAACCACCAAGAAGGAACCCACAAATCTGGCCCTTTGAACAATTTCCGAACTTGGTGCCGCACTGAAATCATCCGGAAGCCTTTTAAAAAACATACTGCTGCATCAAAAGCCCAGATTGATTAATGAATGGACAGAGTTAAATTTGTGTTAAAGCAAGTTAGTAAAACATTAATGGCAGGAGAGTGTATAAGTGCTCGGTTAAAGTTCCTTCAATTGCGTATTTCAAGATGTTTGAAATAAAATGGTAGAAGAAAATTCATTGCTTGTTCCCGACTATGGTCAACTAAATCAGAGCATCCAAAAATGAGACAAGGGATTTTACTTTTTAAAAGCTCACGAGGAGCTTCCGATACCACATTTGGCGTACGAACAGCTGCTCCAGAGTGCCATTCGTACCAACTGATCGTCTGGCCTAGAGGGTCTCAAAGTATGGTCCAGGAGCCCCTGGGCATCCTCACGGTGGCAAGAGATTGCAGAAGCCACAAAGTGGCTTCAAAAGCATAAAACAATGCCGCTCTCCTTTCTCAACTTGTCTTGGAAAATAAGAGCTCCCTCCCCCGCATTAAAAATGCTTTATTAAAATGTAATGGGTCTGCTATTCTTCTATTATTAAATATTTTTTAAAAATTTAATGTTTATTTTTGAGAGACAGAGAGACAGAACACAAGCAGGGGAGAGGCAGAGGCAGAGGGAGACACAGAATCCAAAGCAGGCTACAGGCTCCGAGCTGTCAGCACAGAGCCCAACACGGGACCCGAACTCACGAGCCATGAGATCATGACCTGAGCCGGAGTTGGACACCTAACCGACTGAGCCACCCAAGCGCCCCTATTATTAAATATTTTTAAGTTTATCATTTCAGGTTTCTAACTTGGTAAATATCAGTAGCTATAACCCACGTAAACAACAGCTCTTTGGGGTCCTGATGATAAACACTTGAGAACTGTTCATCCAGGCAGTAGATGGAGAAGATAAATGCTCAAGTTCTGGGATCAGAGGCTCTGGATTCAACAAGGGACCTTGACAAAGGCAAGTAAACCCTGGCTTCAGTTTCTTCATCTGTAAAATGGGGACAGTCAAAAGGTTGCTGTGAGGCATAAATGAGAATCAGGTTTGGGCAGTGCCAGTACTTTGGATGCATTAGATAAGTGTGAGCCATTGTTCCTATTACAGCCATTGCTTAGTTGTTTTTTTTGTTTTGTTTTTTAACGTTTATTCATTTTTGACAGAGAGACAGAGAGAGAGAGAGAGAGAGAGAATGAGCGGGAGAGGGGCAGAGAGACAGGGAGACACAGAAGCTGAAGCAGGCTCCAGGCTCTGAGCTGTCAGCACAGAGCCTGACGCGGGGCTCAAACTCACGAACTCTGAGATCACGACTTGAGCCGAAGTCGGACGCCTAACCGACTGAGCCACTCAGATGCCCCAGGGCCATTGCTTAGTTAAAGCACTTGAGACGAAGCAGCATTAGATGATTTTAAAATTTTTTAACATTTATTCATTTTTGAGAGACAGAGCATAAGTGGGAGAAGGGCAGAGAGGAAGGAAGACACAGAATCTGAAGCAGGTTCCAGGCTGCAGCACAGAGCCTGATGTGGGGCTCGAACCCACGGATCAGGAGATCATGACCTAAGCTGAAGTCAGATGCTTAACTGACTAAGCCACCCAGGCGCCCCAAGAGAGATGAATTTAAAAAAAAATTTTTTTAACATTTATTCATTTTTGAGAGACAGAGAGAGACAGAGCACGAGTGGGGGAGGAGCAGAGAGACAGAGGGAGACACAGAATCCGAAGCAGGCTCCAGGCTCTGAGTTGTTAGCACAGTCTCACCGACCGCGAGATCATGACTTGAGCTGAAGTCAGACACCCAAATGACTGAGCCACCCAGGCACCCCGAGATGAATTTTTAAAAATAACTAAATTCATACTGATTGGAGGTCAACTGTAAAAATCTGCTTCAGGCTCCCAAATAAAACCAGCACAGTTCTGCCAGCCTGTGTAGGAACCCTTGCTCTGCCCCCTGACATTCCTTACTGAGGTGTTTCACCTTTTGGGAGCTCCTCAGGGCTGGGGAGGGTTTGGGGACAGTCACTGATACTTGGAATGAAAATCATCAGCCTGGCATGGTAAATCTGGTCACTATTTCCTAACTCTAGTGAATCAGAGAGAGAAAATGCTCTCAACTAACTCACCAAATAAACGGTGATTATAAAAACTAGGCTCCAGTCATAAATGATAAACAATTTACGTCAAACCAGTGTCTAAGTATTTTAATTTTTACTGCCCTGCTGATAAGCTAGGATAGGACAGTCATAAAGCAAATTATCCCAGGCTCGTGTTTCTTTTTTCCGTACAAATGTTAACCTTTCAGCCGAACAGACCATGTTCTTCCTGAAAACCTTTAATGGCTGCCTCTTGTTAGTCTGTACATGTTAGTATGGCGTTCAAGGCCCTCACTCACTGCTGGCCACGTGCTGAATGCCTGTTTCCTTCCCACGAAACTCCTGGACTGCCCTTCATTCTAGCTGCACCTGACTACCCTTGGTTCCCTAAAAATGTCCTTTGTTTTCATGCCAGTTTTTCCACAAACGCCTTTGATGAGTAAAAGAAACATCAAACAGATTTCCTCCCCAGGACTCTGTCTGCATCCAAGAGAGGAATTCAGCAGACCGTATCAGAAATCTAGAAATTCAGGCTCAATGAGGTTATACAACTTGCCCAAGGTCACAACGGCTCCTAAATGACAACACTGATAATCGAACCCAGGTCTGACGGAGGTGGAAGGCAATGCTCCCGCCAGTAGCTACGCTGTCCTGGCGAAGTTCAACCCTTGCGTGCAAACAGGGCTTTCAGACACCTTCTGAAATGGATGGAGTGGTCTTCCCTTCTCTTCTTTCCTTCACTAGGCTTTGATCCACTTGACAATGACTACAAGCATGATCTGATCAGATGCACAGAGTGGAATCAGCCTGCATGATCCAGACCCAAATAACTGACACCCCCCTCCCAACCCTAACAGCTATAAAAAAATGAGTGCTGGCCTAGTTATTTTTATTAAAAAAAAAATTTTTTTTAACGTTTATTCATTTTTGAGAGACAAAGAAAGACAGCATGAGCGGGGAAGGGGCAGAGAGAGGGAGACACAGAATCCAAAAGCAGGCTCCAGGCTCGTTGCTGACAGCACAGAGGCCGACATGGGGCTCGAACTCACGAATTGTGAGATCATGACGTGAGCCGGAGTCGGATGCTCAACCGACTGAGCCACCCAGGCGCCCCATGGCCTAGTTATTTTTAATATGCAAGTCTGAAAATGGTAGGGGAAGATGTGGGGACCCTTCATCATTGCTATTCTTCTAAAAATATATCCTTTACCTGGTTTTTTTTGTTTGTTTCAGAATGAGATTAGCCCTTGCCACCATTGGGGTATCTGTACTCATCTTCCTGCGCCCCTTGGAGTAGAAGGAGGCTGTGGCATGAAGCTACACGTCTGGAATAAAAGAACAGACAAGAGAAGGAAGAAGATGCGTGTCTTTTAACTGATAATAGCGTAATTAATAGCTCCTCCAAATCACTCTGATGAGCTATTTAAGCACCTTATCTGGAGATGACAGTTCCTATAATTTTCTCAAATAGTTCCTTTATTTACACCGTACTACTAATAAGAAAAACTAAAAAAAAAAAAGAAAGAAAAGAAAAAAATTCCTTTTGTAGTTTGTTTTAGGGAGAGCTCTAAATTGCATTTGGTAATAAATCTAAGTATGTCCACTTATTGAATGTAAATGCCACTGTAGATAATATATGTAATAATGATTCCCCAGAAGGCTAAAAAAAAAAAAAAAAAATCAGGATAAAAAAAATCGCTGAAAAGTATAAAAGCAAGTAGCTACCAAAATTTGTGGCTCAGTTTCTCACGAGATATTTGTTTTCTGCTAAGAGCACCACCACCACAACTCGGTAAGCAGTATTAAAAAACGAACCGACAGACATAAATTATGCCACATAATCTTGTCTTCAATCCTGAATCACGCCAGAATAAACAAAACACAGACTCAATCCTAATAATTCAAACAATCCTCAGTAATTCGCATACTGTACTAATTTGTCTCCACTCCTCCTTGGTAACTTCCCTGAAAACGGCTTCCATTGGGTGAAACCAATGCCTTCTTTGGCAGGAGCAACCTCAACAGCCTCCGCGTAGGCCAATTTCAAGTCCATTTTCCACAGCAGCGAGAGTCATCCTGTAAACACACCATCGGATCCCACCACTCCTCTGCACAGAATGCTTCCAGGCTCCAGACAGTCAGCACTCAGAGCGGAACCCCCCCATGGGTCACGGCCGCAAGCCCCACCATGCCTACCCCTGCTCGACCCTCGGCCTCAGCCTCCCGGTCTTCCCTCCTCTCCCTGAGAAGGGAGGCTCAGGGCTGCTTCAATCTCCCTTTGCCTGGATCTTTGCTTGACTCATGCTTCCTCCTCACATACGTCTCTGTGTCACTCCTCAGGGTGGCTTCCCTGGACCACCCGTCTGACTGACACCCTCCCCCTCTGCCCCATCACTGTCTGCTATCACCATGCTTAATCCTCTTGACCATACTCACTCACATTTGCCACTGCATGGCTACCGTCCTTCTTTCTTGCTAGGCTGCGTCCTATGCCAGCAGGGATATTGTCATCGGGTTTGCCACTGTGTCCCTAGGGCCCAGTAGTGACTGGGGAAGGGGAGGGGGAGGGCTCAAGGTTTATTGAATAAACGCTCAATGATTTTTCTCCCTTCTCTGCATGGGTGGAAAACTGGCCAAGTTCATAGGAACCCCATGTTGCCTCATACTGTTCTCTAGTTGTTGCATACAGACTTGGCAAGGCATTTTCTACACGCTTTACACCCCAGGAGTGACAGGGCCTAGCATGTTTTAACAACATAAATGATGCTTAAAATGTGCTAAATTTGGCTCAACTTTAAATCTTTGGCTGTTAGAAAAGGAACAAAGCAGTTGATTCCAACACAACACAGCTAGGATTTCAACATAAGCTCCACCTCAAATATGTGATAAAACTTAAAAAGACCAATGAGAAAAGAGGAAATAAAAAATACCTAACAAAAGCCATGTCTTCCTATGACAAATTTAAACATTTGTTTTAAACAATAATTTCAACTAACTTGGTTCCAGGTAGTTTTACACTGGCTCTTTGTAGGCTCCAGAATGAAGATAAAATTCAATATTGATTTTTAAAACCTTGTTTACATTATCATTAACTCACTACCACCATTAGCAAATAACCAATTAAATTCAAACAAAACACACTGTAGTAGAATTTCACGTTTGAGAACATTCAAACGTCTGAACAAGAAGTTATGGCTTCAGGGGTGCCTGGGTGGCTCAGTCAGTTAAACTCTTGGTTTTGGCTCAAGTCATGATCTCGTGATTTGTGAGTTCGAGCCCCACACTGGGCTCCATGCTGATAGTGCAGAGGCTGCTTGGGATTCTCTCTCTCTCTCTCTCTCTCTCTCTCTCTCTCTCTTCCCCTACCCTGCTTATGCTCATGCTCTCTCTTTCTCTTTCAAAGTAAATAAACTTAAAAAAAAAAAAAAAGTTATGGCTTCACAGATCACAAGAGAATTCCCAAAGTATCTGCATTTATTCATTGAATAAATAAGACCAGAAAGTGAGGATAAGGCAATGTGCTAGGCACTGTGATTTGCACATTTTGGGCCCTATTAAAAATATCCACATTATAGTAATTTAAAAACTATAGCAATGGTCCTACTGTAACAAGTACTTGGCTAGGCTAACGACCAAGTCAATCACATCTTTTTCAAAGTACAACAATTTAAAGCAAAGACAGCCTTGCCTGACAGTTACAGAAATTAAAATGCTCCAGGAAGTTTGGCAATTTATTCTGAGAGTGAAAATGCTTTCAAAAACATTTTGCAGCATATAACCACGTCCAAATGATACATCCACTCCTGTGCAGGAGTCTATGTGCCGCTGTTCAAGTTTCCTGCTGTCATTAAAAACCACTTAACCATGTTATTATTCCAGGGTCATGTTATTTCTTTTTACTACTTAATAGTATTAGCTCTATGAAAGATTTTAATTCATATAAAAAGGTTGGTGATTGGAACATGGATTATTCTCCCCATCTATGCTTTGACAAATACTAGCAAACGTACTCTACCTTGAAGAACAGATTCATGAAGACCTCAAGCATCATCACCATCCAACAAGACAAGACAAAGTAAGCATAATGCAAAGTAATAGTTACAGGCCCTTTACTTTTTTGATCTAAGGATCAACCTAACCCAAACTGTTTGCCTGCGTTGGTAACTGACGCCCTGCAACAGGGTAAGTACGCCTGTAGAATGGCAGGTTCCACGTGTATCACAGAACCGCAGCAAATGCCCAGGCAGAGCAAGCAATGATGTTCTTTTTTGCTGTCCTTAAAACACCAGGTTTTGCAGAAAATAACCAGCAGATAAGGACTTGCAGGACATCACCGAGGAGAGAACTTATGGAACCCACAGACTGTGCACAGACACCTTGTTCTGTGGCAGCAGGTTAGACCTATCTATCCTTCAAGGAAAGCATATTCCAGGAAATAAGCACCAACTGGTAGTGAACGCTGTCAGGTTTGAAGCATTTACAAAAGTAAGTACATTGAAAATTGTGCTGTCTTTACTGTAACATGTAGTCCAAAAGTAAATAATCCTAGGTCCTCCATGTGACCTCTGTCCAAACTCAGAACACAAGACCACTGCCATTATTTCTATGCCATATCTTGTTTGAATTTGCTTCTGACACTTGAGTAGTTGCAAACTAGATTATAAGAGTATAATTTGTATCGAGGGTTGGCAAGAGTCCTAAAAAAAAAAACAAAAAAACCCCAAAAAAACAAAAACTAAAACTATCCAATGCTTGCCTGCAGGTACCAACACTTTAAATAGTCTGATTCCCATAATGAAAGTCGGATATTCGTCATTTTCAAATAACTTTCAGTGCGGAAGAATTCTGAATAGGAAAAAGAATCCACACACACATATGAAACATCATTTCTTCCTGTCACTCTTTTTTCTGCAGACTTGGGGAAGGACAATGTTTCCGTTTGGGTTAGCGCCTGTCCCAGCAGGTTTTACCAGGTTGAAAGACAGGCAGCTGCGGTCGGCCAATGCCAGTTCTGGCTGCGTCTTTAATCTTTCACAAGATTTCATCCCATCCTAAGAATATGAAGGGATCTTCAATGCTGAAGAACCAAGTTTCAACAGCGATCCCATTCCCAGTTTTATAAGGTGAAATTTCACAGGATTCGGGTTTAGCCCATTTGTCAGTTCTCTATGGACAGCTAGAAAAATCCATCTTGATTTATAAACAAAGTAAAGGACACGGGCCAGGTCTTCAGGATTCCAAGTACGTGTGCAAGGACAACGCGCTTGCTGGTAGCCTAAACGTGCATGATGGCACAAACCGGTGTTTATTTTCTGGAGACCTGTCATCAACACTCAAGCTACCAAACCAATGATAAAATCCCACTTCCTGTGCAGAGACGTCTGAACGAAAATCTTTGGAAATTGTCAAAGGACACGAAGCCATATTCAAAGTGGTAAAGAGCGACTTCAATTCAGCACTCGTAAAGCGGAAGGAAAGGAGGAGTTTGATGAAGCCGACAAGGAGGGCCATGGGTTCCCCAGGTTATGAGGCCCCGGTTTGCAGTTCCATAAAATGAGCCACTTAGTGTACCTCAAGGCCAAACGGCACCGTGGGGTTTCCAGGAGATCCAGCTATTTAACAACTGTTTAGTCATCAAGCAAGACGAGCTGCCTTTTTAAAAAAGGCACCCAAAAGCAACAGAAGGAAGTCAAGGTGAGTGCGTCACCTGCCCCAAAGCAAGTAACCAAGGTCTAGCGGGATCTCTGGGCCCCGAAAGGCCTGCTCAGGAGGTGCTGCTGGAGCCTCCTTCCACCTGGTTCTGCGCCCGGGGGGCCCGCCCAGGGCTGGCACGCGCAGTGGGCTCCGCCGAGCAAGGCTGCGTCTCCCGCCCCCCTCCCCGCCCACCACCTCCCCGGCCCACTTACTGTTGCTGGACTTGAGGTCCCGGTGCAGGATGGACACGACGGCCTCCTCGTGCAGGTAGAGCATGCCCCGCGCGATCTGCACAGCCCAGTTGACCAGCACGTGCGGGGGGATGCGGCGCGCGCGGCGCGCACCGGGCGCGCGCGGGTCCGGGGCGGCGTTGGCGGCGGCCAGCGCGCGGTTGAGCGCTCCGCCGCGGGCGAACTCGAGCACCAGGCAGAGGTGCGGCTGCTGCAGGCACACACCGCGCAGCTCGATGATGTTGGGGTGCCGCAGCATGGCGAAGAGCCTCGCCTCCCGCCGCACGCTCTCGGCCGCCGCCGCCGCGTCCTGCTCCGGGTCGCGCCGCGCCGCCTTCACCGCCACCTCCTGGCCCTGCCAGGTGGCGCGGTACACCTGCCCGAAGCCGCCGGCGCCGATGAGCTCCTTGAGCTCCAGCCGCTCGAAGTCGATGTGCACCGGCGAGCCGGGCCGCGGCGGCGGCGGCGGCGGCGGCGGCGCGGGGCTGGCGGCCGGGCGGCACGGCGCCACGTAGTTGGCGGGGAAGATGCCCAGGCGCCGCTGCACCTGGCCGGCCCACCAGCCCTCGTCGCCCGACACGGAGGCGTCCTGGGACAGCACCTCCACCAGCTGGCCGCGCCGCAGGCTCAGCTCGTCCTCGCCGCGCGCCTCGTAGTCGTACAGAGCGGCCCACAGCCCCGCTCCCGCCGCGGCCGGGGCGGAGGCCGAGCCGCCGGAGGAGGCGGACGACGACGACGCGGAGCCGGCGGGGGCGCCCCGGACCGGGGACACCGGCCTGTCAGCCGCGCCCTCGGAGCCCGGCAA
Organism: Puma concolor; assembly: GCF_028749965.1. Taxonomy (NCBI): domain Eukaryota; kingdom Metazoa; phylum Chordata; class Mammalia; order Carnivora; family Felidae; genus Puma; species Puma concolor. Next base: position 15,222,965 of record NC_141677.1, read on the forward strand.
GGCCATGGGGGGCGGCCGGGAGGGCGACGGCGGAGCGGGGCGACGGGCTCAGCCTCCGGGGCGGCTGGGGGCGCGCATGGTCCGGCAAGGAGGGGGGGGGGTCGGGACGCGGGGGTTCACGGGCCGACCACCCGTAGGCCCCGGCGTCGGTCCCCGTCCCGCCTGGGTCGCCTGTGCTGCTGCAGCGGTCCCCGCGGTGGCGGGCGCTGTAGCACCATGGTGGCGCGCTGGGCCTGCGGCGGGCCTGTGGCAGGCTGGGCCTAGCCGCGGCCTGGGCCCGCCCCTCCGGGCCCGCCCCGCCCCGCCCCGCCGGGACCCGCCCACCGCGCTGGCCCGCCACGCCCCCTCGCGGCCCGCCCAGACCCCGGGTCCGGGGCCGCCCCCGCCGCTGACGCTCGGGGGCTTGGGTGCGCCGCGCCCACTTGGCCCGGGAGGCGGAGCCGGCAGTGGGTGCACGAGGTTTTCCAGAAAAGTCAAGCCAAGGGTAAGGCTTCGGGGAGGCCACAATTCTCCAAAAAGCAGTGCAGCGGCAGGGGAGGATCCGGGGCGCTGGGGCGTGACGCGAGGGACTAGGTCGCAGTTCTGGGAGAGTCACGGTGCATCTCAGAACGGGTCGCAGAACAAATCCGTATCAGCCTTGCCATATCAGTTCCCGGGCTGCGAGCATTGGAAATCCACCGCCCAGCCCAGAACTAACCAGATTACGGATCCCCCGCGCAGTGAGCTGCAGGTTGTAGAGGCCCCGAAGCTCGTTCTTCTTGACAGATAATCCCGCGTTTGCCTTTCTTTACTGGTCCCTCGAGTGGGAAAGAACCCCCTGTCCCCTGTGAACCCACAGGTTCGGGTTTAGGAAGCGTTGGCCAGACATATTCCCAGAAAAGGCGAATAGAGCGAGGGAGACTGTGCCCAGAGCTCCAGCCTTCACTGCTGTGCTGACTGTTCATTCACAGGTGTTTACTGGCGCTTCGCTCGGGACGAACTCTGTACAGAAACGTTCTGGCAAGCAGGGCCTCCACCCTTACCCGTTCGCTCTGTGCAGGAAAGGGTGAGCTCATAAGAGATGGAAAGTGAAGCTTTTATGTCTGAGGGCAGGGAGCATGTCAAGGGTAGCGATAAGGAGGAACTTTGAGATTTTCCTGTCTGAACAGACTTTTTTCTCTGTAATTTTTTCATTATTTAAGAAAATCATCTTCGAGAGTTTACTGGGTCAGAAGGGCTGTGGAAAGGAATAAAATGACGAGTTCTCATGAAATGGTCTGCCACTGTGAGACATAGCCCGCCTTCTCTCCCTGCCCAGACTCACAGAGACTCCCTTCTCTGCCCCATTACCCTCGCACCCCACCCCACCCCTGTTCTACCCCCCTTTTACAGTTTCTGTCCTGATGGTGACAGGCCTAGACAGACGTGGGTCTCCTGTCTCTATTGATGGAGATGTGGGAAGAAACCTTCCAGGTGTCAATGTTTCTCATTTAATGATTAACGAGCACTTACTCTGTCTAAGGCCCTATGCTAAAGATTGGAAGTTACAAAGCCCCTTCGCTAGAGAATGATAAGGGAATAAAGAAAGTTCCACAAGAGAAGAATAAACCAGTTGTCCTGGGCTCAAGGTGAAGAAGCACTTCCTGTTGCCTGGAGTCACTGGGGAATGCCTTGTGGTGTGTTATTTGAGCCGACTATGGCTGGGATTAACAGCAAAGAGGAACAAGGACATCTCAGGCCATGTGCACATAAACAAGAGAGAACAAATAAATACTGCGCTCAGGGCGCTGCTAGAGGTCAAGAGGTTACTATGGCAAGCGATGAGACTAGAAAGAAGAAAGCCCAATTAACAAAAATTCTAAAGGAACGAGAGGGTCCTGTTGTAGGCCAGCCTGAAGTCTGCGTCCTTTACCACCAGCAAATGAAGAGACGATTTGGGTTTTAGGAGGATAGGGCATAATAATATCGCTATATATATATATAATGAGAAAGTCATGGTCTTTTCAATTATACTGTTACTGGCTGTGTGACTTTGAACACAGTCACTTTACTTCTCTGCAGCTCAGTTTCTTATCTGTAAAATGAGAATAATAACAAATAGTTCCTACCTCATAGGATGGTTGGGGAGACTGAAGGAGATAATGGATGTAAAGGTGTGGAAGGTGCTTAGCACATAGTAAGTGCCCAATAATAGTAATAGTCCTCTTATTATTAATATCCCTTTTTATTTATTTATTTATTTATTTTTTTCAACATTTTTTATTTATTTTTGGGACAGAGAGAAACAGAGCATGAACAGGGGAGGGGCAGAGAGAGAGGGAAACACAGCATCGGAAACAGGCTCCAGGCTCCGAGCCATCAGCCCAGAGCCTGACGCGGGGCTCGAACTCACGGACCGCGAGATCGTGACCTGGCTGAAGTCGGACGCCCAACCGACTGCGCCACCCAGGCGCCCCATAATATCCCTTTTTAAAAAAGAGAGCAAGCCAGTCTCTGGTCCCTTTGACAAACATAGTTTCTAATAGTTTTGGTTTTTGAGTACTTACATTTATGGTTGTCTTCGATGTACGACTAGCATCATGGGTTTTCCATTTGCAGCACTGAAATTAAGATTCTCACCCAAACAAATCAAGCACACACACAAAAAAGGTCAACTCAAAAGGAAACATAATTAAAATAGTACAGTTGGCACATGGATATAGCAGATATCAAGAAAGTTGTACTGGAATGACCGAGGTTGGGAATACACGGCTGGGGGTGCTGGGGAGCCCTGATGTTTCAGGACAGAGCCGTGATGCGATTATATTGAAACTGTGTAAAGATGAGATTAGCAAACGTGGAAGCAATAGGTGTGACTAGGGCAAGGTGAGAAGCAAGAGAATAAAGAGAGAGACCACTGAGACAGGAAAAGGGAGAATTGGGCAGGGGGGAGCTGGAACCCACCACCCTGGCATCAGGAAAGAAACAGCCCAGTGCCAGACACAATATGCAGAGAAGAATCAAAAGTGCTTCATCACCAATTACAGGCCCCCAGGACCTCATCCCAAACTCAGGGGTCCAGATAAGTGCCAGGATTTAGAATTTGGGGATTTAGAATTTTAGTGCCAGGGTTTAGAATCTTAACAATATAGTACATATTTGAATACTAACTCTTTCAATTTGGGATGGGACAGCACTGCAAAATCAAACACATGGATATTTCTGCCCCAAAATGTAAAAAAACCAAAAAACAAAAAACTCACCAAGTGAGATAAATAAAGCCCAAAAGAGCCTCATGTCATTTCATGTCAAGTTTTGTTGCCAAATGACTTCTAATGCCTCCTGACAAAGTTGGTTTTGGTTTTTTGGAGCTTCTCAGATTTTAGAATTGTGGATGAGGGCTTGTGGGAAGTGTTCAAGATAACTCCACCCAGGTTTCTAACTTAAGGAAGTAGGTGAAAGGTAATGATGTCAAATGACCTAGGAAATGGTTTTAGGGAGATGGTTATTCTTTGATGTGTTAAATTTGGGATGGTTTGGGGGTACTGAGTTTTACAGCTGGAATGTCAGAGAATGAGAAACTCAGAAAGGAGACCAGAGATGCAGGGAATTGAATTTTGGAAGTAATTCTCTAAGGTGATGTCTCACACTGTAGGGAACTATTCTAGGCCATGTAGGGAGCAGGGGGACCCCGTGTGTGCCTGTCTGAGCAGTGTGACAGTTTCATTTACCCTGGCAGGCTCCTCGTAACCTTCAGGGACTCTGCTACCTGCCAGGACTCCCCCCTCCTCTCCAGTTCCAGACGGATCAGTCTGTGAAGCCTTCTAACTTGGCTAAACTGGAGATCCCTCTTGACTCACACACCTGATACTAACAGGAGTACTGAGTGATTATAAGTCTCAATACCACAGTCCAAAGAGTCTCCCTGTAGACCTCCTTGAACCACCAGCCGTGTGATCCCCTGGGACCTTTTCCCCATCTCGGACCTCTGAGCAGCAAACTGTCCTGATGGTGTCTGCCTGGACTGGATGATCCTAAAATTCATCACTTGTTACTTTTGTGTCTTTTTTCTTACCGCCCCCCCCCCCCACCCCACCAAATCTTTAGTTGGGGAAATAGCACTACCTAGAGATGTGTGCTATAACCATGCCCCCTCTGTCTAGCCCAGCACATTCTACCAGGAAGACCGTCGTAACTCAAGAGCAGAGTGCTAAGACAGAACTTTGGTGACAAATACATGTAAATGGAAGCTGGTAAAAAGAAGAACCAAGGGAAAAAATTAAAAGGAATCAGACAAAGAGGGCAACACATTAGTGTTAGGGAAACCAGAGAATGGCTTTATGGAATTGTTCTCTTGAAAAGTTGTATCAGTCTGTGGTTGATTCGGGAAGGAGAATCAACCCTCAAGAATCATCTTCTCTTTGGAGAATCTTCCTCTAATTAATTATCACTACCCCCTTTATCTTAGGTCAGCTGTTCTCAAAGTGTGGTCTGTGGGCCCCAAGAGATCCCTGAGACTGTTTCAGGGGGTCCACAAGGTCAAAATTATTTTCATAATTATACCAAAATATTTGCCTTTTTCACTGCGTTGACATTTGCACTGATGGTTAGTGCAGCGAATCAAGGCAGTAACACCAAATTGCACAAGTAGTGACTGTGTTCTTCAATGTCACACACTTGCAGTAAAAGAAAAAAATGCCAGGTTCACTTTGAAATGCCCTTGATAAAACAGTAAAAACTAGTAATTGTATTAAATCTTCACTTTTGAGTATAGGTCTTTAACATTCTCTGTGACATAATGGGAAATATATATAAATAATTCTGCTGCATACCCAAATATGATGGCCGTTTAAGAAAAAGCACTTCAGTGATCCTTTGATCACTTTTTTTCATCGATACCGTTTTTATTTGAAAGAATGAGTGATAAACAAATTGTGGTTATTCAGATTTGAATATTTGGAAGACATTTTCTAGAAAAGGAACACAGCAGGACTATTATCTCATGGAAAAACCACTGAAGGGATGTGTTGCCAATGATAAAATTGGAGCTTGCAAGAAAAATCAGGATTTTGCAAAACTTGTAGCTGTTTTCCTTAGCTCCATAACTTCCCAGGCACTTGAAGCGTTTTCTGATAGGGTTGGTAGTAATATTAAGAAATGTGATTTCTTGGTATTGTACAATGAAATAAGCCATCATTTGAAAGACCTGCTTAGCTCAGTGAGCCAGTATTTTCCCAAAGACCAATATCTTTTTGATATCACAAAACCATAAATGGAAAAAAAGAGCATTCCATAATGATTTCAGATTCCACATTGTAACTTGTCTTTAAAAGACCACCACTTGTCTAGTTTGGGGATAGTATTAGAGAATGTCCATGATTTCCCTGTAAAGGCTATGAAAAATACTTCTGTCTCAGGAAAGATTATTTGTTTAGGAGTTAGGGAGATGGAGAGAGAGATTAGTGTGGGAGACCTGTGTGATGGAACTATTCCGTATCTGAACTGGGATGCTGGTCACACAATTGTGCACATGTGAAAAAATGGCACAGAACTAAACACACACACACACACACACACACACACACACACACACACACACACACACAGATGAATGCATGTAAAACCTGAGACCCAAATAAGTTCACTGGATTGTATCAGTGTTGATGTCCTTGTTGTGATATAGTATAGTTATGCTAGGGAAATTGGGAGAGAGGCACACAGGCTTTCTCCATATTATTTCTTACAATTGTGTGCAAATCTATAATTATCTCAAAATCAAAAGTTAAAAAAATACTTCTGTTTCTTCCAATCACTCATCTGTATGAGACTGGAATTTCTCCGTATGTTTCAACCAGCACAATATTTTGCAACAAGCTGAATGAAGAAGCACATAAGAGAATTTGGCGATCTCCTATTTAGCCAGGTAGAAAAAAGATCTACAAAAACCTGAAACAATGCCAGTCAACTTATTTATACGTTTTAGTTTGGGGAAAAACAATTTTTTATCATAAAAATATGTTACATGTTACCCTATGATGGGTTTAATGTTCTTATTTTAAAATAAAGCTATAAAATGCATATTTTACAATTTTCTTAGTTTTAATTCCACTATAGACATTACTGACAGAACACAAATACACCGAATATATACAGAAAGATACACAGAACCTCTTTGAGGTCTTCATAACTTGTAACCATGTAAAGGGGTCCTGAGATTTGAAAAGTTTATAATTGTCCTAGATTAATGCGAGGATTTTTAAAAAAAAAAATCAGTTCTGCTGATTAGGCTTTTATTCAAATAGGGGCATAAGACCCTTTGCTCGATATCCTGGTATAGTGCTGGCTGGTACAGACGAAGCTAGGACATTTCAGCAACATGGCAGTAAAGTCAATAAGTCTACAAAACGGAACAAACAAACAAACAAAACCCTCACATTAAACCAGAAAATCTGGCTTTTTCTCATGGGTTTTGACTTAGACTTGAAGACAAAAAGCAGAGAGAGTAATGTTGACTCTCCTACCTGCTTTGACTTCCAGTTTCCCATTTGAAGGAACTTCAGTAGCAAATCGCGGAAAATATCCCTTTCTTGGGAGGGGGGGTGCCTAATCAACCCACTGGGTAGCCATGACCCAAGAGGAATCGATGTAGAGAAGGTTGCTGACATTTAAAATTCAGCTTCAGTAGATCTGAGATGTAGTCTGTGGTGAAAACCTTGAAGGCTGAAGAAGGATGGTGGTGAAAGTACATTTAGAGGCCCTTTTGCCATCGAGGATCTTAGAGTCAAGGCTAACAGATACGAGGAAACAGCCATATTGAGAGAGGGCCAAATCTGTGGAATGTATGGTGTGGCAGAACAGTTGAAAGATGGTGGGGATCAGTGAGAGGTGAGGTTGTTTGCAAGGTGACCAGCTCTCCCAGGTTTCCAGACACAGGAAAGGGTGTTTTCTTGGGAAGAGCAGAGAAAGGAAGACAGATTAGAAAAAACGTTAAAGATGGGCCCTGGTGTCTGCGCATGACCAGAGGTGAGACACCCTGGAGAGGTGGGAAGGAGGGGTAAGGAAAATATGTTCCCTCATGAACTATGTGTGTGAATTCTTTTAAAAGTGGAAAAATATTTGGGATTAAAAAAAAGTCTCCCAGCATTTTTGGTTCTCTTTTCTCAGAACTTTATACTTCTAGATGTGAAATAAAGAACATTAGGAAGACGATTAACAGTGCAATTTAATTGCTCGTATCTGGTAGTGCGCCAGTCTTGTTAAGACAGAAAGCGTTTTGATTGATATCCTGGAATTTTGCCAATGCCAGCTGTTGTGACTTACTCGGATTACATTTCGGAGATCTTTTGTGTGGCGCTTCACCAGTGTGCATCTGGTTTATTTTCCTATGCCAAAAATCAATTTCATCTGCCAACAAAAGATAAACGTTTTGCACAAGGTGGTCGGAGTTAAAATTTGGAATGGTCATTGCCAAGGCTCTTGGGCCTGTCCCATCTCAAAACATAGGGCTTTTTGAGCAAATCAAATTATGCATGTATGTGACAAATTATTGTAATTTTATTCTGGTATCGTCAGATTTCTTATTCATCTATCATGAATTATGCTATAGTTAAACCAAGTAACGGTACAAATAAGTTGCAGTTAAGACAGGAGAGAATACAGAGAGTGAATAGCCTCATCGTTCAATACCTGTTTTTTTTTGTTTTTTTTTTTTGTTTTTTTTTTTGAGTGTCAGGAAATAATCAAGGTACTTGGGATATAAAAATGAACAGGACAAAGTTCTCTGTCATGATGAAGCTTATATTTTAGCATCAGTAGACGGGAAATAGAATAAATAAATTACATAGTCTATTAGGATTTGATAACTCCAGTATAACATAAAAAAAGAACACAGGAAAATATGGATTGGGAATGGGACAAAGCCACAATGAGTAGGTGCATGATGTATTCAGTAGGGAGGTCAGGGTGGCCTTGTTGTTGAGAAGGTGAGATCGAACAAAACTTGGAAGGGATCAAGGAATTGGACACCAATTATCTGAAGACAGATCAGTTGAGCATATACTACAAGGGAGTTCACAGTACACTTTGACTTTCACGCTCTCATGAAGGCCTAGTTCGTGGCTTCAAAATTGTCGTGGAGCAACCCACAAACGAATGTAGTGTGAGTGAAAAGGAGCATGAAGTACTTTGTGAATGTGCTGAGATGGTAAATTAGCATTTTTCTCTCGCATCTGGCTCTCTGGCTTCCTGTCCATGAGTTTAAAGATGCGGGGTTAAATGAGTAATAATAGCAATATGGTGATGATAATGACACAGCAAACCATAACGAGGTAACATTTATTGGCCTGTATGGTCAGTGTTGAAGCTTTGGACTGAAGCTTTCAGTCTGTGTGTCAGGTTCCTAAACATTCTCAAAGTTTCAGCAGGCTTTCAGCTTTAGAGGAATCGTGATGTCTTGGAATTTCTGGCACTTTAATCACTGGACAAGGCTGGAGCCTTGCCTGTCCGTGCTTAAAGTTACAGATTACAGTCGGGGCTGCTCCAATGGACAATGAACGACTTCACTGAATAATACAACAATGTAAAAATCCGAGTCATTTCACACAGCCAAGGTCTTTTTTAAACCCTCAAAGATATCTCTTCTGAGGTAAAGCTACAAAGCTCGTGACCTTGGGCCTGAGATAGGAAGGTTTCCATTCCAGCCTGAGTAACCATTTTTGTACATTTTGTCCCACCAAAATTTGTTTTATTTGTGATTTACTGGACTCTTTTCAAATATAATGGCTAATTCTTCATAACCTGCTAGAAATATTAAACAGGGAACACAAAGAACAGAGATGATTTTTTAAAAAAAAAAGATCTTTCGCTAAGATCATAGTGAAAAATATTTGCTGTTTACTTTTTATTATGTGCCAGCAGCTTGTTATGTACATTACAAAACATACAGTAAGTTCATGTTCTTGATCAGAATGCCTGATTCTTGGACTCATGGTCTGCTTTTGTGAGTTGACTTTTCTACTCTGAACAAACTGAGCCTCTTTTTTCTTACTCATTTTGAAAATGATGGTTTCCTGCTCATCAGATCTACTCTTGGTGTGTAAACTACCTAAACCAGCCTGGGATACACAACAAAAGCCTACAGACACTACTGATCCTGGTAGTGACCTTGAGCTGCTTTTGCACTCGCCAATTTTTAAAATCTATATATAAAGTTAGAAGACTGTTAAGAGTTTGATGAATATAGGGGCGCCTGGGTGGGTCAGTCGGTTAAGCCTCCGACCCCGGCTCAGGTCACGATCTTCACCCTTTGTGACTTCAAGCCCCACATGGGGCTCTGTGCTGACAGCTCAGAGCTTGGAGCCTGCTTTGGATTCTTTGTATCCCCTCTCTCTGCCACCCCAGCCGCCTCTCAAAAATAAATAAGCGTTAAAAAAATTAGAAAAAAAAAAAAAAAAGAGTTTGATGAATACCATGAGAATTAATGGAGTAACTAAACTAAGCAACTCTTTTGAAATTCTTCGAAGAAAAACACTAAATAAATCCAAGTGTTTCTTTCTAATTAATGCTTAAGCATAGGCTAATTCAGTACTGAACTATGTAGTTTAGATTCCTCTCATGAAGTGAAGACTTACTCTCAGTCTTTTAAAACCTCTGCAGAGGCGCCTGGGTGGCTTAGTCGGTTAAGCGTCGGACTTCAGCTCAGGTCATGGACTCACGGTCTGCGAGTTCGAGCCCCGTGTCGCGCTCTGTGCTGACAGCTTGGAGCCTGGAGCCTGCTTCGGATTCTGTGTCTCCCTCTCTCTCCCCACCTCCCCTGCTCATGCTCTGGCTCTCTCCGTCTCAAAAATAAATAAAAACATTAAAAAAAAAAATCTCTGCAGAAATTTCTTCAGAACTCTTAAATTAACCCAGCTGACCTTCCCTCCTGTAAACACAAGTGTGGAACCTACCAGTTGTAACTACTCTGGTTTAATCCCTTCTTGTTGCTGCTCTTTCTCATCCTCAATGTTAGTTTTATTGTCTGCAAAAATTTCCAGGGCCTAAAGCCACAGCATCTGCGTCATGATGTGGACTTCCTGATTTTAAGGGCGTTAGTGTTACCTTACTGGGTTGGTGCTGTTAGCCTGAAGGACCTGATGAATATAAAAGACTTTGAAGCCGGTCTTGTGCCAGATCAATGTAAAGTATTGTTTTGTGGTTGCTACTTAATCACAGGATTATTTGAAGTCTTTCTAATCTCTTCTAGTTGAGGGTTCAGTGAAGGAATACTTCCAGTAAGTATCTCTTTCAAGGGTGTTTTCTTATCTGATAATGCTCTTGGGCAAACTGGTTTTCTAGAATAACAGTAAGAATGCCCTTAAAAAAAAAAGAGAAAAGAAAAGAAAAGAAAAAAGAAAAGAAACCTCAGCCTTTCAAACATTTGAAATTAAGTGTCTTGAAAAAATACTGACAAATTATGCTATTATTCAACAGGTAAAATCTGAGTCTCAGCTTCTACTTGTCCTGGATACTGGTTCTCTCTAATATTAACCTTTGTATGAGAAACCTTGTTGTTTTGTTTTTTGTTTTTTTCCCCTTCTTAGATGGATTCCAAGCCTGGTTTTTCAAGTGACATTAATATTCTTTTAGCAGTTTATTGTTCTTTTGATTAGACGCCTCTGTCTTTTCACATTTTCCATATTTAGGATCCTAGAAATCTTCTGTGTGTGTTCTAATTATTTTTTGCATACATATTTTTTTATTTTTAATTTTTAAAAGTTTTTTAACGTTTACTTATTTTTGAGAGAGAGGGACAGAACGTGAGCAGGGAGGGGCAGAGAGAGAGGGAGACACAGAATCCGAATGAGGCTCCAAGCTGTCACCACAGAGCCCTAGGGGGGCTCGAACTCATGAACCCTGAGATCATGACCTGAGCTGATGTTGGATGCTTAACCAACTGAACTACCCAGGTGCTCCGCATATGTATTTTTTAAAAATCATGTACATGAAAGGATACTTTGAAAAGCAAAATTTCTCTCCTACATGCCCTCCAACCCCTAGCCATCCATTTCTTTGCCTAAGGGTTAAATTTGTACCTCTCCAGGGATAGATTCATACACATATACACTTATTTATGCACTATTTTATATCTATTTTCACTTAATATATCTTAAAATTTTTTTAATGTTTATTTATTTTTGAGAGAGAGAGAGAAGAAACAACGTGAATAGGGGAGAGGCAGAGAGAGAGGGAGACACAGAATCTGAAACAGGCTCCAGGTTCTGAGCTGTCAACACAGAGCCAGATGTGGGGCTTGAACTCACAAACCGGGATATCGTGATCTGAGCCCAAGTCGGATGCTAAACTGTCCGAGACACCCAAGCACCCCTGCACTTAATACATCTTAGAGATCATGTCGTAGCAGAATTTTGAAAGTTGCTTCGTTCTCCCTAACGGCTACATAGTCCTCACTGTATACTGTACCTTAATGATGTCCTTTGATGGAAATTTAGGTTGCTTCCAGTTTTCTGTTGTCACGAAAAATGCTGCAGGGACTATCCTTGTACATTTGCCATTCGCAGGAGTGCCAGCATACAAATAAGATAAGTTTCTAGGAGTGGCTCACTGAACAAAAGGGTGTTCACTAGCTGTTTTGATAGATTTGACTAAATGGTCCTTCCTAGAGATTGTACCCCTTTGCATTGCCACCAGCAGTGGGGTTCCCCACACCCTCCTCAATGCAGTGCAAAATGGAACTTTGCTCTTTGCAAAAAGCAAGGGAAGGTGATGGGGACCATTTGTTTTCCATAGTTTTTAACTGTATTTCTTTTTTTTTTTTTTTAATTTTTTTTTCAACGTTTATTAATTTTTGGGACAGAGAGAGACAGAGCATGAACGGGGGAGGGGCAGAGAGAGAGGGAGACACAGAATCGGAAACAGGCTCCAGGCTCTGAGCCATCAGCCCAGAGCCTGACGCGGGGCTCGAACTCACGGACTGCGAGATCGTGACCTGGCTGAAGTCGGACACTTAACCAACTGCGCCACCCAGGCGCCCCTTAACTGTATTTCTTATTGTGATTGAGACTGAACATCTTTTCAGATGTTTGAGTCATTTGAATTACCCTTTCTGTGAACTATCAGTTCTTTTTTCTTTACCCATTTCTGCTTGGCCTTTTGGTGTTGATTTTTAGGGGGTCTGTGTATGTTAAATGACTTATCTTTGTGTCTTAAATATGAAGTGAGAATTATAAATTAATTCAGTAAGAATTAATCTATGTGTAACATTGACTGTTTCAGAAGGAGGACAGTAGCCATTGATCATAGGCTACCATTGGGGCTCCTGTAAACACTTTTAGTAGCATAATTATTTGGAGCTGTAAAATTTTCTTTGAATAGTACTTTTTTTATTTTTTACTTTTTGAGAGAGGGTGAGCGTGCACACACACGTGAGAGGGAGAGGGGGCAGAGGAAGAGACAGAGAGAATCTTAAGCAGGCTCCGTGCTCAGCACAGTGCCCGATGCGGGGCTCGATCCCACAACCTGGGGATCATGACCTGAGCCAAAATCAAGAGTCAGACACTCAACCGACTGAGCCACCCAAGCGCCCCCAACCCTACCTGTTTTTGTAACTGTTGGTCCTGATAGGCCATGTTTTTATTATTTTCTAGGTATTCTATTGTGGTGACCTTTACCTCTTTTTTTGAACCAACAGGATTTTAAGAAATCACTTTTGGAATTTCTAGATGATAGGGGTTGTGTGTTTTTTGTTTTTGTTTTTTCTAGATGGGTTGTTAGTTTCTACTTTTATTAAATTCTGATCAGAAAATATTGTTTGTATTGTTCCTCTTCTTATTGATATTTTCTTTTCTGAGTATATGACCAGATTTTGTAAATGCCCTGTGAATGTCTGAAATGATGATATATTCTATATAAATGGGGTACATGGTTGATAAGTATCAGTTATGCTATTTATGCTTATTTTCTCATTTATAAATTTTTTTTTTGAGACAGAGAGAGACAGAGCATGAGCAGGGGAGGGGCAGGGAGAGAGGGAGACACAGAATCTGAAACAGGCTCCAGGCTTCGACCTGTCAGCACAGAGCCTGACACGGGGCTTGAATTCACGGACTGTGAGATCATGACCTGAGCTGAAGTCGGATGCTTAACCTACTGAGCCACCCAGATGCCCCTATTTTCTCATTTATAAAAGGGGGCATAATTGTAGCTTCTACCTTGAAGAGTAGTTTTGTAGACTAAATGAGTTAATGCATATAAAATGCTAATAATAGTGCCTGGCCCAAGGAGACTATTGGGTGGAAACCATTACTATCTGTTATAAAATTCTGAGCTCTACCATAATAGTAGCAAAAACTTACACTGATCTTTTCCAAAGAATTTTGTAACCATGATGTCATCAACTTTTCACATTATATGATTCTGAAGAAAATTCTGAGGCTAATCTAATATTTTCCCTTAATAGGTGACTTTTTTGGGGGGGGGGGGTTTGGGTTTTTTTTGTTTTTGTTTTTGGCTAGGTTACCCAAAGATTCCTCATCTTTGAAGTTTGATAACTTTACTAGAACCTATCTCTTTTTAAAGATTACTATTTTAAGATACAGCACTCAGAGAGAGCAATTCATAAAACATATATACACAGCCTAATGAATTACTGTAAAGCAAACACCCTTGCAGTCATGACCCAGTTCAAGATACAGAACATTTCGACATCCCAGAAGCCCTCTGGGTGCCCTTTACCATCACAGCGTCCTCAGTGCAAGTTACTTTTGCCAGCATTGGTAAACACCCCAAAGGAAAATGAATCCTCAGAATCTAAACTAACCCTTCACTATAGTGTAAAGGTGGCATATATTTTGGTTTGGTTTTATGTGTTTCTTCTTATTCTGCTTTATTGAGTATAGGGGCACTTGGGTGGCTCAGTTGGTTAAGCGTCTGACTTCAGCCCAGGTCATCATCTCATGGTTTGTGGGTTTGAGCCCTGCGTCAGGCTCTATGCTGACTGCTCAGAGCCTGGAACCTGCTTTGGATTCTGTGTCTTCCTCTCTCTCTGGCCCTCCCCTGCTCGTGTTCTCTCTGTCTCTCAAAAATAAATAAAACGTTAAAAAAATAAAAAATAAATAATCTGCTTGTTGAGTGTAACTCACATACCATACTGTTCACCCATTGAAAGTACACAGTTCAGAGGTGTTTACTATGTTCACAAGTTGCGCAACCAACACCACTATCTAATTTTAGAACATTTAGTCTCCCTGAAAAGAAACCCTGTACCTATTAACGTTCAGTTCCCATTACCTGATCTCATACCCACAGCCCCCAGCAACCACTAATTCACTGTCTCTATATAGATTTGCTCATTCAGCACATTTCGTATCATTGGATCTGTGCTCGCACAACATGCGGTGATCGGCTTCTTTCACTTTGTGTAACAACGCTGTGTCAAAGTTCATCAATGTTGTGACATGTGTCAGTACTTCATTCTTTTTTACTGCCAAATAATATTGTATGGACATATCACATTGAGTCTATCCATTCATCTGTTAGTCAGCATTTGGTTTGTTTCCATTTTGTTGGTTATTAGGAATAATCCTGCTATGAACATTCATGTACAAGTTTTTACGTGGATATATGTTTTCATTCATCTTCAGTATAAGCCTAGGAGTGGAAGAGATGGGTTGTATGGTATTTAATGTTTAATACTGAGGAATTGCCAGACTGTTTTCCAAAGCAGCCGCACCATTTTGAATTCCCGCCAGGAGTGTGTGAGTATTACAATTCCTCCACATCCTCACCAGCAGTTGTTACTGACTGCTCACAGCCTTTGGGCTTTACCTTCACTGTCTCTTTTTCCTACATTCAGGTAATCTGTAAAGAAAGGCTAGGCATCTTTTCTTTGGAACCAGTAGGAGATTCAAACCATGCAATCCTGTGCCTATATGCGGGGCCTGTCACCCTGGTCCCACTCCTTCCTCACAAAAAACCCAAAAGCATTCTCCTTTCTCCACTCTCTCTTTTTAATTTATTTACTTAGAGAGAGAGAGAGAGAGAGAGAGCAAGCAGGGGAGGGGCAGAGAGAGAGAGAGAGAGAGAGAGAGAATCCCAAGTAGGCACCACACTGCCAGGGCAGAGCTCGATGTGGAGCTCGAACTTACAAACTGTGAGGTCATGACCTGAGCTGAAATCTAGAGTTGGACACTTAACCAACTTAGTCACCTAGGCACCCCTCCTTTCTCCACTCTCTTGAGCCCTTTACAGATTTGCTTGGGGAGACCTAAGGTTTTCTGCAGAAAACCTAATTAGAGAAGTAATAAAATTTTCATACCCTCTTGGTGTTTGTGAGGTATCATGAATCTGGACATCCAAAGCAAATTCTGGATGGAAGTCGCCACTGCCTAGACAGGATATCCACAACATATCCAGAAGTCAAGACTTATGTTTACTTGTTGATCTTCTGTGTAGTTACTCTTCCCATTACTGAAAGTACATTACTTAAGTCTCCAACTCATTGAATTGCCTATTTCTCTCTTTAATTCTGTCAGTCTTTATTTCCCATGTTATGCGGCTCTCTAGTTAGGTGCATATATGTTCATATTTGTTAAATCTTAATAAATTAATCCTTTATCATTATAAATGTTCTTTTTCTTAGTAACAGCTGTTGTCTCAAAGTCTATTTCATTTGATATTAGTATGGTCACTCAGACTCTCTTTGTTTGTATTTGTGTCTTTTTCAGTTCTTATTTTACACCTATTTGTACCTTAAAAAAAATTTTTTTTATGTTTATTTATTTTTGAGAGAGAGAGACAGAGCGTGAGTGGGGGAGGGGTAAAGAGAGAGAGAGGCAGACACAGAATCTGAAGCAGGCTTCAGGCTCTGAGCTGTCAGTACAGAGCTCGATGCAGGGCTCAAACTTACGAACTGTGGGATCATGACCTGAGCTGAAATCAGATGTTTAACCAACTGAGCCACCCAGGTGCCCCTGTAACTTTTTTAAAAAAGTGTATTTATTTATTTTGAGAGAGAGAGAGAGAGAAAAAGAGAGTGCAAGCATGATGGGGAACAGGCAGATAGAGAGGGACAGAGAAAATCCCAAGCAGGCTGTGCACTGTTAATGGGTCTCCATATCACGGGCTGTGAGATCATGACCCGAGCTGAAACCAAGAGTTGGACAATTAAACCAACTGAGTCACTCAGGCGCCCCACCACCTATTTGTATCTTTGAATCAGGGTGTGTTCGGTAGCAACTTATCATTTGATTAATTCTTTTTAATCCATTCTGCCAATCTGCCTTTTGATTTCAGGCTTAATCGATTTGTGTTTAGTGTAATCACTGAGAAGGTAGGACTTATATCTGCCATTTTGTTATTTGTTTTTATATGTTCTGTCTTTTTTGTGTCTCTATTCCTCCATTACTGCCTCCTTTATTGCTAAGTGGATATTTTCTAGTATGACGTTTTAATTCCCTTATACTTTCTTTTACTGTAACTTTAAATTTTAGTTTGTTAGTGGTTATAGTAGCTGGCTCCCATGTAACTCTGTTCCCTCCCACTTCTTTTATGCTGTTCTTTTCATACACATTTCATCTTTATAGTATCATAAGCTCTACATCACAGTTTTGTAATTCTTGCTTTATATAGTTGCCTTTGAAAATAGATGTGAGCGTGAAGAAATTATAAACAAAAGCATGTTTATAATGTTTTTATATTTACCTGTGTAGTTAGGTTTGCTGGTGTCCTTTATTTTTCTGTGTGGATTCGAGTTATTGTCTGTTGTCCTCTCACGTCAGCCTAAAAGGCACTCTTGTCTATACCTGCAGATCGCTGGGCCTGGGATGCAGGAAGGATGGCAAGAGCCTCTGTTAAAATGTCACAGACCCCACTGTCTTACCTAAGTTCAATAGTTTCTCGTGGACAGAGGATTTGCTGTTCAGTCCATGGCTTTGGTTAATTTCCAGGGTTCTGAAATGATTGATGTTGCTTGTGCCTCTATTTTCATCAGTTTTGTGGGAGAGTGAGTTGACCAAAGTCCTTACTCTGGGAATGCGGATGTCGACTGCCTTAGGATCCCTGTTAATGTCAGGTTTTTTGTTCTTGGTCATTTTGGGGTAGGGGCCTGATGTGTCATTTTAATGTCCAAGAAAAATCCTCCTTTATCTCTGAAAATGTCTTTAAGTAATTTAGAATACACCTTGAGTTTCAGTGTTTCTCTTCTGTTCGTCGGGGCCACTAATTTGCACAGAAGTTCAAGAAAAAATAATTTAATAAATATGTCATATTCATTCACAAAACAGACGCACAGTACGCACTGACTTTCACAAGACATGAACAAACTAAACAGGTTGAAAAGTAGAACTGTCATTTTGCTGGATTTCAGGAGTACTGAATCCACCCTTTGTTTAAAGTCTTTGCCTCTTTAGGGGCGCCTGGGTGGCTCAGTCGGTTAAGCATCTGACTTCAGCTCAGGTCATGATCCTATGGTTCCTGAGTTCAAGCCCCACATTGGGCTCTGTGCTAATAGCATGGAGCCTGCTGGGGATTCTCTGTTTCCCTCTCTGTCTTCCCCTCCCAAGCTCATTCTCTCTCTCTCTCTCTCTCTCTCAAAAAAAAAAAAAAAAAAAAAAGTCTTTGCCTCTTTAGAATAATGGCAGTGTACTGTATTGGCAGCAGTGTTCTAGCGCCACCTAGTGCTACAAAGAAGTAAGAGCTGCTCTGCTTTTTCTTTTCTTTTTTTTTTTCCTTCTCCTTCTTCCCCCCAACTCCTTTTCCTCAACTTTCTTCACAATAGAATAAAACCTACTCCATGATTATCAGATTTAATCACTGGACATTTATAGAACACCGAATCTTAAATGTGCATATCAATCAATCAATTATTTATTTATTTATTATTATTTTTTAACATTTATTTATTTTTGAGAGACAGAGAGAGGGACAGAGAGCAAGCAGGGGAGGGGGTCAGAGAGAGGAGACACAGAACCCGAAGCAGGCTCCAGGCTCTGAGCTGTCAGCACGGAGCCGGTCGCGGGGCTTGAACCCGTGAACCATGAGATCATGACCTGAGCCGACGTTGGACACTCAACAGACTGAGCCACCTAGGCACCCCTATAAATCATTCTTTTAAAGCACACACAATGATTTACCAAACTGACCATATACTTTGTCATAAATCAAGTCTCAACAAATAATTGAAATCATTTAGAGTATGTTCTCTGGAATTAAATGGAATTAAATGGGAAATCATGAATTATTATAAAATTTCTCATATATATGTATACCAACATATCTCTAAAGCAATATATTTCTAAATAACCCATGGGTTATGGGAGTCCCAATGGAAACTAGAAAATATTTTGAACTGAACAATAATATGTATATACAATATATATGTCCATATATATGCCCAAGAAAATATATATAACAAATATATATATATAACGAATATATATACAAAATACATATATTATATATACCACACACACACACTATATATATATATATATATATATATATATATATATATATATAATTTGTAGAGTGCAACTAATACAATGGTTAGGGAAAAATTTATAGGTTTAACTGTATAGCTTTAGCTGTATGTAACTACATAGTTTCAACAATATATTAGGAACTGTGGCAAAAAAACAAATGAGCCAAGCATCTACCTCAAGACATTAGAAGAAGAACAAATTACGCTCAAATACAATAAAAGCCAGGAAAACAAATTGAGAACGTAAAATAACAAAATAGCAAAAATTTGATAGAGAAGATGAACACAGTCAAATGTTTGTTCTGGTTAATTTGATCAATCCCTGATGAGTGACCATGAAGGAGACAGGAGGCACAAATAATGGATTTCGGGAATGAAAAGGCACACATCATTGTGTATTTATGCCAGCTCTTAAAAATCACAAGAGCATGGTATTAACAGCTTTATGCTGACAAAGTAGAAAATTTAGACGAGATGGACAAACTTTTTCAAAATTCGATTTACCAAAAAGTCAAAAGAAGTGAAATATTCAAATAGACCTAAAATTGTCACCGGCATTGTATTCAAAATACATCTTAATTCTTCGTCTGGATGGGTTATTCTCTAGGCATGCTGTTTTGTGAGCTTGTAGACAGTAATTCTTTTTTATTTTCCTTTTCTTTTTTCCATAGTTTGTTCCCATGTTCCATAACTTTCTCTGCCCTAGTATAGTCACTCATTTTAGTGAAGCACATTTTCTGGTAGCTCTGAGAATGCGTACCCAAGAGTGTGGTAGACATTTGTGGTGCCCTGCAACACACAGATTAAGGTCACCCTCAAATGCCTGATTTTGGGATGTTAAACCATCCTTGAATTCCTGGGAAGAATCCTACAGAATTATGGTATCTAATATTTTTTTAATATGTTACTGGATTTAGAATGCCAATATTTTGTTGAGGATTTTGTTTTTGTTATAGAGGAATACAAATATTCTGAGGTTTTCTTTTCTTGTCATGTCTTCATCTGTTTTGGAATCAGGGAAATACTTGCCCCATAGAATGAGTTCATAAGCATTCTTCCTTCTCTCTTTTCTGAAAATGTTTGTATATGATAATCACAAGCTCTGTTAATAGCCAAAATTCTCTTCTCCTTTCCAGTTTTTCCTCTTTCATAATGTCTTGTTATTTTGTTTTTAGTCGATGCAATATTCCCTCGAATCTCATGGAGAATATGAATTCTAATGTTTAAGGACCTCTTATTATTTTCTTCAGGTGCCCTATTTTCATGGGGGCCATTTTCTTAGAGTGGTTAGCTTTTGAATCTTTAATTATTTTGGTAATTTAAAATTTTTTACTTTTTGCTCATAGTTATAAATGAGGCTCTTTAAATTAATGAGGATTAATCTCATAGGACTATGACAAATGCTATTAATCACTATTTCATTTCTCCGGCAGATACAACCTCTTCCCACTTGCCCACACTCAGAGCCTTCTCGGAGTCCAAAGAGTGTTCCATCCATAATAGTTAGTGAGTAAGAATGAGCCTCAACGGGGCCCATGAACTGACAGCAGACTGGCAGATGAAGAGCATGGACCGTTGAGCAGCATAAGGACCCCTTCACTAGGGTCAGTGGGCGGGCACACCAAGGTACAGGCTGCGTGGACGCCTCCATCAGCCTTTCTTTGCCCGGGGCTCTAGACTGCTCATGTTTGTTCACTGCTCTTTGGCGTAGCCATATTGTCATCCTCTGCTGGAGCAAATCCTCGGGGTGCTGATATCCATTTAGAGTTGCACTTGACAGGGGAAGCAGTGGGAAAGAGCCTCAGGAAGCCAAGGACATTAGGAATTTTACTGCTTGCTGCACCTAACTCCACTGTTTATGTTGTGGTGACTCAAACACAGCTGAGTCACTGCCCTCTCTCCAGCTCTATTGCCTACATTAGGGGCTAGACAAACACACTTCACCTCGAAGGCAATTCCTACACGACGAGGAGCCTGGATATGCCTCTGGCCACGGAAAGGTGGTGTTCCAGCTCCCATATAAACTTTAGTATTTCAATTCCAATTAATCTCAGTTCCCTAATATTTCAGTTTTTACATTGCTTCCCTCAGCCCTAGTCAATTGGATCGTGGCCCACACTGGGTGCCAGTAAATAACGTACAAGAGTTCTACATGGAAAACTATAAAATATTAGTGAAAGGTCTTAATAAATGAAGGGCTACATCTTGTTCATCATTGGAAAAGTTGAATATTAAGAAGACGTCAAGGGGCACTGGGGTGGCTCAGTCGGTTGAGCGTCCGAATTTGGCTCAGTTATGATCTCACAGTTTGTGGGTTTGAGTCCCCGAGTTCTGTGCTGACAGCTCAGAGCCTGGAGCCTGCTTCGGCTTCTGTGTCTCCTTCTCTCTGCCTCTCCCCAGCTTGTGCTTGCTCTCTCTTGCTCTCTCTCTCTCTCTCAAAAATAAATAATAAAAAAAATTAAGAAGATGTCAATTCTCTAAAAATTGACTAGTAGATTCAGTTATAATCCCAATAAAAATCCCATGCACAGGTGTGTGTGTGTGTGTGTGTGTGTGTGTGTGATAGGTATGTTGACATATGTTGACTTGCTGAGGAAACAGTATCAGCAAAAGCAGAAAGGCATGACGCAGCATGGTGTGTGCAAAGATATAGAAGTAGTTTGGGTTTCCAGAGATGAGGTTGTGGGGATTTGGTGAGGACAAGGCTCGGGGGGCCCTTAACTGCTTTTTGTTTGTTTGTTTTTGCGTGTGATGGAAACATGTTTAAGAAGGGGTAGAAAGGTTGGATTTACGTTTTATGTGAATCACTTTGGCTTCCCCTTCACCTGCTCTACTCTTTATGCAGGTAACCACATTCCCCGGGCTTCCATGCACCATGAGTTCCAGGTAGGTTTGGTCAGTGGAAGGGAGAGGTAAAGATTGGAAGTCTGGAGAAGAGAAGTCAGGGCATTCATGTATCCCTACCCCCACTGTTGCCTGTTGTGGGATTTGTTGAGGCAGCTGTACATCCTCCAGGCTCCAACTCTCCAACCTGCACTGCCATGGCTCTGTCTCCTGCTGCCAATCCTTGGCTTCTCAGTTCGGACAATACCACCTCCAGTCCTAGGAGCCCTGCTTCTGCCTTTGCTCATCTCCAGGGTCTTCATCATCCATCATTTCCTGTCTCAGCTTTTCCCTTTGCCCTGTCAGATCATCTCTGCTTAAAAGCCAAGAGCTGCTCTTTTCTTTTCTTCCTGGATGGACATTAATTGACCTAGGGGGTTAAGTTGGAGAAACGAAAACCCATCAGGAAGCCACTGAGATAGTTCAAGTGAGAAATCCTCAGGACCTCACCCGAAGCAGTGGTTGTAGGGACAGAGCGAAATGTATCTAGTAATAGTCTCTTGGAGATAAAATTGATAAGACTTGACGATTGACTGGATGAGTTGCTAAGAGAAAGAGGGATGGGAGAGAAGGGGGATCTAGGGTAGATTCCTGGTTCTTTTTAAAAATTATGTATTTATTTTGGCAGAGAGAGAGGGGCAGAGAGAGAGAGAGAGAATCCCAAGCAGGCTCCGCAGCGTCAGCACAGAGCCTGACGCAAGGCTCCATCCCACAAACTGTGAGATCATGACCTGAGCCGAAATCAAGCGTCGGACACTCAACAGACTGAGCCACCCAGGTGCCTCCAAATCCCCACTTCTAAGTGATTACGATCCAAAATACAGAAGGCACACTTTTCTCTGCCATCATGGTATGTGCAGTTGATTGTTCCTGGTCGTGTCTTCTCACAGGACTTTCAGGATCAAGCAATTCCTGGCCAAGAAACAAAAGCAGAAGGGTCCCATTCCCCAGGGGATTTGGATGAAAAGTGGTAATGAAATCAGGTGCAACTCCAGGAGGAAGCCCTGGATGGAGAAGAACCAAGCTGGGTCTGTGAGGGATCACACAGGAGATGGCACATATATTCATGCCGCAGGAGGGTCACATGCTCGTACCCTATCACACTGTAAACAGTGCCACCACCTGAACAATAGACATGTTTTATTGGGGAAATGATTTTCCTCTATTGCTATGCTTCTGGACAAGTAGGTTGGTTCGGTAATAAATATGTGAGATCTTTTGTTTTTGTTTTGTTTTGTTTTGTTTTTAAAAAACAAACCAAAATACAGAAGGTGCAACAGGAGAATTGCCAATAAGGGAGAAGCCAGTGAGTGACACATGCTGAGTGTGAACAATGAGTGTGAACATGCTGAGGTTGGGGGGCCTCCAAGGGGATATAAATCTGAAGTTCAGGAAAGAAGTCAGGGCTGAATATAAAGACTTCAGGTCATTAACACATGCATAATAGTTAAAGCCAGGAGAGTAGATTTAGGCTACCCAAGAAAATCAGTGGTGGAGAAGAGACATGCTTATTTTTTCCCCCCCTGTGTTTTTTGTTTTTTGTTTTTTTAATTTTTTAACTGTTTATATTTATTTTTGAGACAGAGGGAGACAGAGCATGAGCAGTGGAGGGGCAGAGAGAGAGAGGGAGACACCAAATCCGAAGCAGGCTCCAGGCTCTGAGCTGTCAGCACAGAGCCCAACGCAGGGCTCGAACCCACGAACCGTGAGATCATGACCTGAGCCCGAGGTGGACGCTTAACTGACCGAGCCACCCAGACGCCCATTCCCCCATATTAAAAGCCAGTTCGTTAAAAGGAGCGCTTTGCTGACACCTACCCCCAGGTCCTCTAGAGAGTTGCTTAGTTTGGTCGTTTCTTCTTCAGAACATGCTCACTCTTATGAAAGAGAATGAATCCGGTATCTGCCCATGTCACTACCTTCGATCCTGGAGCTGAAGAAAGCAAGGGTCACTCCTAACGACAATGTTCACTCTGCATTTGGCCTCTTCTGTGGCACTTGACACGATTAACCGTTTCCTTCTGGAGTTGCTCTTTCCCTCTGTAGTTACTTGGTGATAACAGGCCCTCCTTGGTCTCCTCTTCTCTTTCCTTCCTTCCGCCTGCTTTAACCCTTGTGATCCACAGCCCCCACGCTTCCTACTCCACACTCTTTTCCAGGAGTCTGTCACTCCCTTTCCTGGAATTCCCCAAGTCTGTGTCCCCACTTGAGACACCTCTGCTAAGCCCCAGAGACCATCGTCACACTACCCCCCCCCGCTAAGTCCCCAGGAAAATTCAGAGCCGTCGTTTTTTGGTTTTTGTTTTTCCCCGCTACACAGCCTAACATTCCCTAACTTGATTAATTTCACCGCATCATCACCCCACCCCCAAACAGAAAATTACTTTCTTTTAAAATAATTTTTAAAGTTTTATTTTATTTGGGAGACAGAGAAGGAGAGAGAGAGAGAGAATGGGGGAGGGGCAGACAGAGAATCCTCAACAGGCTCTGTGCCACCAGTGCAGAACCTGATGTGGGGCTCGAACTCACAAAATCATGAGATCGTGACCTGAACCAAAGCCAAGAGTCAGATGCTGAACCGACTGAGTGTCCCAGGTGCCCCGGAAGTTACTTTATTCTTTTATCTCTACATTGAATTGGTTGCCAAGTCCTAAGTCACATTTAATCCCTCAATATCACATTCATTCTTGCTGTTCCAGGTATTCAACATTTCCCCCTGCACTGTTGTTTATGTCACATCCAGGCTTAAAGCTTTTCAATGCCTGTCTATTGCCAAGGATAAATTTTTTAATGTTTATTTATTTTTGAGAGAGAGAGAGAGAGAGAGACAGAGACAGGGCATGAGTGGGGGAGGATCAGAGAGAGAGGGAGACACAGAATCGGAAGCAGGCTCCAGGCTCTGAGCTGTCAGCACAGAGCCTGATGTGGGGCTTGAACCCATGAACTGTGAGATCATGAGCTGAGCCAGAGTCGGACATTTAACCGACTGAGCCACCCAGGCGCCCCACCAAAGATAAATTCTGAAGAACTTCAAATGATACATGAAACTGACCTTGCACCCTTGGGGGTTCTAGGGGGAAATCTGAAACTGGCCCCCATACACGGAGGGCAAGGGGAGACCAAAGAAAGAGGCAGCCCGCTCTAGATTGGTAGGTGGCAATTTTAATAAGCAAGGGAACTTATACACCTGGCTTGTCTTGGGTGGCTGTGAGATGGGTAGCTGTCTGCACCTGCCCGCCGGAATCTTAAGTTTATCCACAGGCCTTAACCTGGTTCAGTTGTGTAAACGGTCCAGATGGTCTCAATAACACATTGCTCTCTCAAGTCTGCATTCTTGATGTGGGTCCTAGTGGAAAAATGGTGAATGAAACATATATTCCAAGTATGCGGGTGGGGTTGGGGTATGTGTGGGAGGGGTTAAGAGCCTCGGATAGCCCTGGCCCAGCCCTCAGGTCAATCAGGGATCACGTCCTTTTGGTGACCTCCCACAACAGGATACATGTATACAATTGTATATATTATAGCACACAGAACATTTTGTTGCAAGTCTGTGTTGGTTTGCCTGAGTCCTCTTGTAGTCTGTGAACTCCTTCATGGTAAGAATTATATTTTATTGATGTTCCCTTTCTCAGTCTTCTGCAAAATGCCTGGCGCATAGAATGTGTTCAATAAATATTTGATGAATCAGGCAGACACAAATGAATAAGGGCACTCCCTTAGTGCGGGAACGGACCTGCTGCACTCCTCCGGGAGCCATGCACATGCAAGTGATCCTTTAGTGTGGGTCTTCCTGTGGAGTCAGTTGATTGATTCATTCATGAACTATTTATGGAGCACCTGGTAGGTTCCAAGCATTGAGCCATATAACAGGCATCCTCTTGGCTTTGAGAAAACTATCATTCCAATACAAAAAGCAGAATTATTACATTTTGGCTAGTCATTCCTGCAGATGAATGCAGAGTCGATTAAAAAGTGGTTAAGGCTGACGGCATACACACTAGTGAGACTTTGGCTGTAACCCAGTGGGCTTTCATGTTCCAGACTTGCTCCTTAGGACAGACCTCATCTTATCTCATTTCAGCATAGGAAGGCTGGGATGCCCTTACTGGACCTGGCTAAGGCAGCCATGAGCAAATGCTGCTGCGCACCAGAACATGGCCAGGGCGCACATGGGCGCCCATATCAGAGACGAAATGTGATGTGTTTGGGGCAGATGACACAGGAAAGGCATATCTGAGGACCATGGAACCTTCCAATCCCTGCTCTTTCCCAAAGGCCCTAACACAGGGCTTTCTCTGCTTATTCCTAAGCAAGGCGAGTTCCCTTTTCTCTGTCTCTTGTCCAAAGCTTGCTTTCAGAAGACAATTTGAAATTTATCTACTATAAATTATAAAACAGTATAAGAACTAAAGATCACGAGTTCACTGGTACCTTCTAGTGGGCCTTCCCATCTAAACAGTATGGAAAGACTTAGACTAACCTTCTGAATAGTCGATTGATGACTGGGATTATATTCTAGGCATAATACAAAAAGACAAGTCTAACCGAAGCTCCTGAAATGATTCCAGGAAGATGGTCATCTTCTTGATGTGCCAAGTTGGACAACAGAGGGGACGAAGGGAAAAGGTCAGGGAGGGGAAAAGGTCAGTGCCAAAGGCACAGGCGGGGCTTAGGCTGACTACTAGAACGTCCGGGGGCCAGCAGTTAATTCAGGAGAATGAAACTGTGCCAGTGCTGGGGCGGGGCGGGGTGGGGGGCGGATTACAAGCAGTGATGTGTGACAGGATCTTGTGTTACATAAACCTTTTGGTGCAGGCAGCAAAAGGGGAAAAGGCAAAAGTGCGTGCTTTGGATGGTCTCTTCTGCACGAGAACATCTTTGATTTTTCAGCCCTTCTCGCCCGTGGTGAGAAGATGGGGAGGAAGAGGAAGGGGCAGAGAGCAGAGCCAAGGCAGAGCGGCTGGAGGGGCTCAGGAATCCTTCCCCCCCCGCAGGCGGGCCTGTGGAGGGACTCTGGGCGGGCGCTGGGCGGAGCCTCTGGAGCATCCTCTGAGCGGCCGCCTCTGAGCACCATGGGAAAATCCTTCCTCCCTCGGACATGGCGCCCACCTGCCCCGCGGCAGCAGCCGGCTCCGGCGCCGCGGTTCGCGGGTCCGGGCAGGAGAGCAGCTCGAGCTTCAGTCGCGGGGCGGAAGGTGGGGGAGGGGGCGGCGGCAGCGGTGGCGGCGGTGGCGCCGCCCGCGGGCCTGGGTGTTAGAGCCGAGGGCGCCCGGGGACCGGCGGGCGGAGCGCAGCGGGGCGCCGCCGGCCCCGGGGCGCAGCAGGCATGGTGTCCCAGGCGCTGCAGCTGCTCCGGCAGGGCGTGTGGGCCGCGCTCACCGGCGGCTGGTACCACGACCCGGAGCAGAGCAAGTTCACCAACAGCTGCCACCTCTACCTGTGGCTGTTCCTGCTGCTGCTGCCCCTGGCCTTGCACCTGGTGAGTGGGGAGGTTCGAGCCGGGGAGACGTGAGGGTGGAGGCAGGAGGGGAGAAAGCCACCCCAACCTGCGTGTCTGCCTCGTGATGGAAAGGGCTGGCAGCGATTCTTAAGGGATGGGATGAAGAAGTATAAACGTACCGTTATGAGATAAATAAGTCACGGGGTGCAATGTACGGCGTGGGGAACACAGTCGGTAATAATTGTATTAACTTTGTAAGGTGACAGACGGTAACTGGACTTGCCGCGGTGACGGTTTCGCAGTGTATACAAATGTCGAATCACTCTGTTACACACCACGAACTAATATAGCATTGTACGTCAGTTACACCTCAATTGAAAAGAGAAAAGTTGGAATGAGGACGGCCCTCGGGATTTGGGGACAGAGGAAGTACAGGGAAAGGGGGACAGGGACTCGTTAGCAGGAAAAGAAGTAGAAAGGACTTTGGGGGCTCTGGGACTCATTAAGAATTGACGCTGACTGTCAGGATGAGTCAGACTCTGCTTGTGGCCGGGGGATGTGGAACCTGTTTTGTAGGTGGAAAATCCTAGGCCTTCTGGCTGGTTAGCTGGGCATGACGGCCAAAATGCAAAATGAAATGTTAAAAACAAACCTATTTCAGTTGTTGATCTTCTAATCCCCCTCCCCTCCTTTCCTGTTTTGCTTTGAGAAGGCAGGTTCAATGATCAAGTACTCAACTTTCGATTTCCACGCCATTATGTAAAGAAATCTGTAGGAAGATATATCACTGGGTAAATCTAATGTAGTTTACGCTAAGCATTACAGTACCTAGTTGGGGCTTGCCACTTTAATAGGTTACCATAATTGAGCGCTTGCAGAATCACTACATCATGACCTTCTTGGGTAAATTAAATATACCTAATTGAAACAATGTTTCAATCTGAAGAGAAACCGTACAGATAAAGGGTTCCATGTCTTATTCAATGTTCTGTGCCAAGGATCTGATTTTGATAGCTCTGTTGAAAGACTTTATTCCAGGGGCGCCTGGGTGGCGCAGTCGGTTGAGCATCCGACTTCAGCCAGGTCACGATCTCGCGGTCCGTGAGTTCGAGCCCCGCGTCGGGCTCTGGGCTGATGGCTCAGAGCCTGGAGCCTGTTTCCGATTCTGTGTCTCCCTCTCTCTCTGCCCCTCCCCCGTTCATGCTCCGTCTCTCTCTGTCCCCAAAATAAATAAACGTTGAAAAAAAAAAATTTAAAAAAAGAAAGACTTTATTCCTAAAATGAAATTTAATCATCTTCTCCCCTGCAAAAATCTTCAGTGAGTTTGCACAGCTGATGAATTCCAAGTTCAACATTAGAGGCTGTCCATGATCTGGCTCCTGTTTTCCTCTTTCTGGCGGTTTATCCAGAGGGTCAGAATTCTAACTCTGAAATCAGGCTGCCTGAGTTAAATTTTGGGTCCACCTCTTACCAGTACTATGACCTTGGGGAAGTTGCTTACATTATCTTATTTTTCATTTTCTTAGCTGTAAAATGAGAAAAACAATACTACCAGATGGACGGTGTTGTTTAGGGGCTTAAATGAGACACTGCACATACAGCCATCCACCTGTCTGGCTTGACCCAGGAATGGACACAGACCTGTTTTAAATTTCTGTTTTGCGGCAGAGTAGCTGCTTGGCGTGATGTTTAACCTCTCTAAACCTTAGTTTTCTCAGCCTTAAAACGGATGTGATAATGATCATGTCTCGGGAAAAGCAAGTAAATTTTTGTATAAAAGGCATTGAGATGCAGAGGCTGATCCATGGATGCCCTTCAACATGTTAAGTTTCCTTCTTCTTCTGTGACCTTGTTCATCGTTTTTCCCTGGCCCGTAGGTCTTGATGTTTTTCTCTTTGCCTGGAGGGGCAGCGTAGCTGGGTGATGAGGAACACAAACTTGGGTTCAATCTTGGTTCTTGTGCTTACCAGCTCTGTGAGCTTGAGCAAGCTCGAGCTTTCTGGTGTGTAAAGCAAGGATAATAGTACCCCCCTTATAGGGCAAATATGAGGGTTGATTGAATGAATGAATGAAAATGCTTCTCAGTACCTGGCACATAGTGACTGTTCAATATGAGCTGGGCTTCCTCCCCCTCCCCCTGCCCTTTTCTCATCATTTACTTTCCATAATCTCTCCATCCTTCTCTGTCTCAGTTTCCCTGATTTCCATTCAGCTAGAATTAACTTCTCTTCTCTCTTGCCTTTACCCCATTCTGTATTTACTGTTGGTATAATAGCACATTTTGAATTCTGCTTTGCACTTAGTTGCTGGAACATGTACCTCTGCTTCTAGATCATGGGTTTTGATTTTGTCGATTCATCTTGCTTTTTCACAGTGCATCTAGCAAAGTGTCCTGCATTTGGTTAACCGTGATCTCATATATAATAAACTTGTGGCAATAAAATCAACCTGTATCTTTCTGTTCCATCCAACATTATATTGTCTACCTCACTGTATATTTTCAGTATTTCTGAAAATTAAAGCAATATATATTTCACCTCTAATCCCTCTCCTCAGCAACAACCACATTTACATGTAATGCATATTTCTATAGATTTTTTTTTAGGTATGTGGGCTCATTTTTACATAACTCCTTATAAGATTTGATGTGTGCCTGTGATCAGAATCCTTAATTTCTATCTAATTATGCTTTATTGAGTAGCTTGACTCTAACTTGTATTTGTAAATAGGAAATTGCCCTTAATTAAGTTCCTCTTTAATGCTATTTTAAAATAATTTTTTTTTTGGCTAGATCTCAAGAGTTTAGGAAGTAAAAAACTGATACCTTAAATAATCTTACTCTTATATTGGATTTTTTGGATCAGACCAGTTATACCAAAATTTTTGTATCTTTTTGCCAGTGTGCTTTGACCTATTATAGAATAATTTTATGTGAATGCATTTGTTGTCCTGCTACTTTTTAAATGTATCCTATCTTTTAAAAAATGCAGCTTATCCCTTTGTTTCTCTGGTCTTCTGGTCTCTGAATGTGACCTTAGCAATAAAAGACCCTCCTTCCTCAGCAGAGGGTTCTGTGCTACTAAGTCTTGAGGTTTAAATATATTCTTCTGAGCTTCAGGGCTGCCTGGGGTTGCTAACATCTTTTTCAGTTTTTTCCGCTTACAGGAACTTAGTCCAAAAAAACTACCTGACTGCTCACTGATAGCAGGGGCTTATTTGAAGTTCTGTTATTTAAGGGGTCCTGAACTTTCCTGATTTTTGCAGTTTGAGTTGAAACATGTTTAACCAAGATAGTTCTACTGTAGGGAGAATCCATACCTTTCAATTTGATAGGGGCTTTGAGTATGTAAATTAAAACTTTATTATTAATTATTGAGGCAAACTTATCTCTGAGCCCTAGAGTTTCCTGAGGCCTGGTTGATAATGTGGAAACTAGATTATTTATTAGCATTTATAAGTTATTCACATCTTTTTGGGAAATGCTAAAAAATGCACAACTATAAACACGAAGCCACTTTGGATAATTTGGAAAGAGTTTTACTTTGATTTATTACCGATCTGATTTTCTTTCGGACGAACTGAAAGATGCATTTGTCATTAGAGATATTTAAACTGTCACTTACTACAAGGGGCTTGTGCTTATTCTTGTGAGATAACAGACGGACATTCTTGTGAAGCGTTAGAACAGGAATGCCCTGGGCGTGATGCTGACCCTGTTCTGGCGACACTAGGCCAGTGTCCAAAGGCATCTCTGCTCTACCCTCTACGAATTGTGTGATTGTGCAAGTCACTTCACTTCTCCAAGCCTCAGTTTCAGCCTCTGTAATAGGGGGAGTATGGGTTTCATTTTATAGATTCAGCAACTGAAATCCAGAGGGGAGTAGGTTACCTGCCTAAGGCCATATAGACTATAGGTGGTAAAATTCAGAATTTTCGCTGAGGTCCTGTTGTATCCCAGCCCTTGGCCTTTCCACAACACTGTGCGGCCACATCTGCTACACAGGAGAGCATCTGAACTCCCTGAAGCAGTAGGCCCTCAAAAAGTGGCCTTCTGATTATCCTGGTGGTGGTAGGACCAACGTGAGTAGAACAAGAGTTGAAGAGTGGAAAAAATGGGTTGGAAACTTGATATTCTTTAAGATCCATTGGAGGGCAACATTGTGTATGATTTTCACACCGAAAGCCTGTCTTTTATTTTAGGACTATAGCTTTATGTTCCCTTTCCTTTTCTTTTTGCCAGACTTGCTGTTTCCAGTTCTGCCTTTTAATTTAGTGTTAGAGACTTTCTTTGGTAGGAACCACTTCATTTCTAATTGCTCTGATTATCCAGTGGGATTACCTACCTGGGAATGCAAGCTGGTGCAGCCACTCTGGAAAGCAGTATGGAGGTTCCTCAAAAAACTAAAAATAGAACGACCCTACGACCCAGCAATTGCACGACTAGGCATTTATCCACGTGATACAGGTGTGCTGTTTCGAAGGGACACGTGCACCCCCATGTTTCTAGCAGCACTGTCAACAATAGCCAAAGTATGGAAAGAGCCCAAATGTCCATCGATGGATGAATGGATAAAGATGTGGTATATATATACAGTGGAGTATTACTCGGCAGTCAAAAAGAGTGAAATCTTGCCATTTGCAACCACGTGGATGGAACTGGAGGGTGTTATGCTAAGTGAAATTAGTCAGAGAAAGACAAAAATCACATGACTTCACTCATATGAGGACTTTAGGAGACAAAATGGATGAACATAAGGGAAGGGAAACAAAAATAATATAAAAACAAGGAGGGGGACAAAACATAAGAGACTTATAAATATGGAGAACAAACAGAGGGTTACTGGAGGGGGTGTGGGAGGGGGGATGGGCTAAATGGGTAAGGGGCACTAATCTACTCCTGAAATCATTGTTGCCCTAGAGGCTAACTAATTTGGATGTAAATTTTAAAAAAATAAAATTAAAATAAAAAAATAATAAGATGATTTACCCAAGACCTCTAGGCTCATAGGTGGTAGAACTCCAAGTCTGATATTCTCCCTACCACCCACTTCCGTGGCTTCCTCTCAATAAGTGGCTATAGTCGAGATTCTTCTGTGACTGTGCTGCTCACTCATGGGAATCTGACCCGATGCAACCAGGAAAGGCAGAAGGAAAGACCTCTGCAAAGGTCAGACCATGCATTGCCTGAGGCTATTGTTCTCCATTCCAGCCCCAAGAACTCTTAAGAGATCAATGAAAACATACACTGGGAAATAAAAGAGGCAGGAGAAAAATTAAAAACAAAACACA
Source organism: Puma concolor (assembly GCF_028749965.1). Lineage (NCBI taxonomy): Eukaryota > Metazoa > Chordata > Mammalia > Carnivora > Felidae > Puma > Puma concolor. The sequence goes on from NC_141677.1 coordinate 15,255,010, forward strand.
ATGAAACAAATGGGATTACCTATCATGTGCTAGTATCGCACTAGATAGCAAGTCAGCAAACCATGCCTGCTAGGGGGGCTTATTACACCTGGTGGGGGACTCTCCTGTTGTAGTCTGTAGCCACTTGCCCATTTGGATACATAATTAGTTTTCCCTGGGTTTTCTGTTTCTTTGTATCCCTCCTTCCACTCCCACCTCTAGCGTATCAAACGCCTTTGCATGAATTATGGGAAGATGGTGTGTTCAAAAAGCCACCTCTTCCTGGCTCAGGACTTGGGGACTAGACTCCAGCCACCATTGGATCCTGTCAGCTGGAGGCCTTTGTGCAAGATGCAGCTTGCCCAGCCTGACACAGCAGGCCTGGCCGCGTTGGCTTGATTGTTGTTACTTTGCTGGGCTACTTCACCGGCTGCTGTTCTCAAAGGTTCCCTCTCATGGTCAGTCCTAGCGTTTATATTAGATGTCCCTGAAAGAAAGGCTTTCTTTGCTGTTGGATCACATGGACCATACTTTCTGTTTTGGTGCTTTGACCTCCGGGGGCGTATTCATTCACACATTGAGATGCATGAACCTCTGTGCGTTCCCATAACTTAACTGGCATGTCTGAACTTCCTTCCTTCTGCCCTCACCTGCCTCCTGCCCTCACCTGCTTCCTGCCCTCACCTGCCTGAAACAGATTGGGGTTCAAGGTGAGGCAGCCAAATCTTGCGGATGGATGCTTAAAGGCATTCTTTCCTGGCCCTGGGCCTCCACAGAAGTGCAGACCCAAGCCTTCTGGATTCGGGCTCAACACCATTCCATGCAGTTGTCTTTAAAATCGTGCTGTTCCCAACGGCTGTTTGGACTATGTGTGCAAAGGTCTTGGCTTCCTGGATCCATGAGGGCTTTGTTTTCCTGGCGTAAGCCCTTGGACTGGGGATGCCCCTCCATCCCTGGGGTAGCTCAGGGCAGTCATCTTCAGTCTCTCCTGAGTGATGATTGACACCTTCTGCAAAATTCCTCCTACTTATCCTGGCCTTCTGCCACTCAGACACATGGATGTTGTGGGCGGGTTGTGTTTTGTCTCTGTGGCAAAAGAACCAGCATCTGCCTGGTCCTGGGATGTCGGCCTCTGGAGCAGCCTCCAAATATAGTGCTTTTCCCCCCTTTCTTTCTGTTCTAGTATTTCAAGTTCATGACTAATTTTCTGGTGGTTAAATTTATGTCTCTCAGCCCACCTCCACTTCCCTGAGAGCTTTTTGAGATTTCTCCCAATTAGTACCTAGTTATATTTGGATGCCACTCTCCTCAGATATTTTTTTTTTTCCAATTGTAATGTCTAATACTTTAATGCCCTTGGTGTTATTTATTTATTTATTTATTTATTTATTTATTTATTTATTTATGTGTAGGGAAGTTTATGCTTATCAAGTGACCGCTGTTCTCCTGATTTTAACCTCTTGGTCCCTCAGATGGTTACTTTTAAGTCTTACCCAACCATATTCCCATTTGTCTTTCCCACATCTTATAGAAGATAAAAAATGGGCTAGTTCTTAGTGGTACTCAGATTTTCCCCTTATTTTCTTTTCTTTTTTTTAATGTTTATTTATTTTTGAGAGAGAGAGAGAGAAAGAGAGAGAAGGAACACAAGCAGGGAAGGGGCAGGGAAAGAGGGAGACACAGAATCTGAAGCAGGCTCCAGGCTCTGAGCTGTCAGCACAGAGCCCGACCGGGGGGCTCAAACTCACGAACCGCGAGATCATGACCTGAGCCGAAGTCAGACGCTTAACTGACTGAATCCCCCCTGTCTCCTCCCTTGTTTTCTTTTGAATCTTTCCCCTGTAACATTTATTATATTATTATTATATACTATCGGAATGCAACAGCCAACGCTCACCAACCACATCTAAGGTGGGCCCTCTTGTGAGAGCTTTGCCTGCACTCCGCCATCTTGTCCTCACAACCCAGAGAGGTGCTGCCATTATTCCCCTGTTACAGTTGATGGCATTGGCGCAGAGAAGGTGGTTAACATGCATGAGGATGTGTGGCCAGTTGTGACCTAACCAGAGTGAGAGTCCCAACAGTCCGTACTCTTACCTCCCAGCCGTTGTTTCACAACATGGGCATGTATGTCCTACACATACATGTTGTTATGAAGAGACACAAACACTGAAAATGTGCAAAAGACCATCTAATGAAAAGTTAATTTCCCTGGACTCTTGTCTCTACTATGTCATTCGAGAGGCTACCATCACACACAGTCTCTCGTGTGTTGTTCGGAGGATATTTTATATGCAGGCGGGTGGAGATTTGGTGTGAGGGATACTGGTCTGAATCATAAAGCAGCCTTCTTTGTCCTCTGTTGCCCATTTGGTTTGTTCTCTAGAGAGTTTGTTCTCTACTCCTAGATAAAAGCAGTTGCAATCCCCGGGATTTCAGCTCGCAAGTAATAAAAGTCCAACAAATAAAAAATAAAAGTTTGACACAGACTTGACTGAGATTTCAGAATGTCCAGTTCTGTATGATAATCAAAGCTTCAACCACTCAGTCATTTCTACGGGCAGGAATGGGTACAAGGAAGGAGGGCTGTTTCCCACTACTCCTCCCTAACATGTTGGTCGATATTTCTGACGTCTTTAGTCTCGATGAGCAGGAAAGCTCTTTGTTGACTGGCACAGTGGTAGGCCGGCTCTGGGACAAGGATGCACATGTCCCCAGCTGAACCCCTCTGGCGAGGCCCTTCCCCATGTCCTTCACAGACCCTGTTCTCCGTGCCGGTATTTTGTCCCTTGCAGTTCCACGAGGAGAGCTGCCTCATCTCTGTCCCGCCTCCACAGTTTCTCAGAATGGGAAGTCCACCCCAGCGACTTCTGCAGGGCCTTTCTACACTGGCAGCCCTTTTGGACGTTATCTAAAGCAAACTCTTGCAGGCTCGAAATCATAGCCTCCTATGATTTCTCCTATGCCCTCTCCCAACAGACTCTGGGAGGGAAGGCCAACCTCAAGCGTAGGAACATCCCCCTCGTCCCTGATCAGAGCAGTGAGCCAACTGGTCTCTCATCTTTTAGCTCTTCTGGGAAGGAGTCAGACACCAGTCTACTGTGCTTCCCACTCCCCCACCCAGATTGTGGGGGACCCACACTAAGTCTCTGAGTGGTCCCACTGAAGCCTTTCTGTCTTGATTATGGCAGGCAGAGATACAGGACTCACGGAATACCAATGTTCCCTCCAAATATCTTCACAAATCCTCTCATTCCGGATTGTATTGCACCCTCATTTTGAGGGAGAGATTTTGGAGTCCTCTCATTCATTTTCACGACCCATTTAGAAGTTTCTAGATTGACCCAGAAATTGGTTGGAATCTAATTTCTCTTCTGTCTTGGCTTTTTGGTCAACACTTCCAAATGAATATTTTGTTGTATACATAATGCAGTCATTTGTGTGTACGTATTCTTGTTTTCCCACTTCATGGAACATCTTGGAGATTGGTACATAAAAAGCTGCATCATTATTTTTAATGTTTACATAGTTTGAGTAAAGGGTAATTTGTTCAACCTGTCCCCTATGAAGAATACTTAGGTTTTCATATGATCTTTAGCCTAATGCAAGTATTTGGCTATTTGTATTAAGTTTCATTGAGTATTTGAACACATGTGCACTCATCAGGATGTGCTAGTTTGTGCCGATGTAATAAATAACCTTAAAATCTCTTTGGCTTTATCAAGTTTGCTTTTTATTCACATTATATGTCCAACATGATCAGTAGGGGGTGGGGGACATGGTTAGCTGGGGGTCCTGCTCGTTGTAAGCATGTAGGCACCTAGGCTAATAGAACCTCCATTTTGGGTTGGCTGGGGGTCTGCTCACCCTGGCTGATCATTGCCAGTCACCGTGATGGAGGGAGAGAGACTGAGGGTCAGGCGGTAGCTTTTGAAGCTCCTTCCTGGAAATGGCAAATACTTGCGCACTCAGATTTCTTAGGGCAAGTTGCATGGCCACACCCAACTCCAGAGGGAGAGGAAAGAGCAGTTGTATCATGTGTCCAGGAAGGAATTGGACATACTTGTTGGGCAGCACTTATGTCTATGATGGCAAACTAAGTGCCAGGGTTCTGATGGATTTGGGGAAAACTACAGGCAGAAGATAGATTGGTATTTCTCCTCATGAAGTTAGCAGATAAATGTTAATAGACATAAATAGAACAATGATAATTGTTATTATATGGCAAGTACAAGATGTTGTGTATAGTAAAGATGGGAGACCCTGTCCTGACTTTGGTATTTAGAGAGGGCTTCCCCGAGGAAATGACTTCTGATCTGAGATTTGACAAATGCCTAAGGAGTTAGCCAAGCAAAAATGGGTAGACCATGAGGAGTTTGAATATATAATTCTCAGTACAGTGAGACACATGGATGCTGGGTTTTTTGTTTTGTTTGTTTGGTTTGGGGTGTGTGTGTGTGTGTGTGTGTGTGTGTTTTGGGTCAAATTGATATGATTTTTTTATTACCCAATTTTTATTTTTGAAAAATTTCTTGTGCATAAAAAAGTTGCAGAAATAGTGAATGAAAATATTTACCCTTCACTTAGATTCACCAGTTCTGAATATTTTCCGACATTGGCTTCATCGCTCTCTTTATATGTGTATATAGTTTTGATTCTGCTGTATCATTTCAGAATAAGTTGCAGGCATCGAGACCTTTTCTTCCTAAAAACATCAGCTGGTATGTCTTAAGGAAAAGGACATTCTCCCACACAGTTATCGCATGCAAAAGAAGTTTTATTGCTGTAATGCTGTTATCTAATGTATAATTCCGATCCAGTCTCCTGTGTTCCCAGTGGTGCCCTACATAACTAGGGATTTCTGTTTTGTTTTTCTGGAACCAAAATTTAATCAAGGATCATACATTGCTTCTAGTTTTCACGTCTCATAATTGCACTTTGTTCCAGAAGGAGTTCTTCCAGCCCTTTTGTTTTCTTTGGTGGCATTGAAAGTTGTTTTGCAGAATGTTCCTTAATTTAGATATTTTGGATCATTTCTCGAGATTAGATGTGTGATCATGCTTACTTTGGCATGAAATCTGCATAAGTAACGTATCCTTGTCCTGAATAACATTGTAGGCTCGCTTGTGATATCATCCCCCCCACTGTCGGGGCCGTTAAGCGTGGTCACTGGTTAGGGTGGTATCGCCTACATTTCTCTATTATAAAGGTACCTATTTCCCCCTTTGTATTTAATAAGTTACCTGTGAGGGGAAACCTAGAGGCTGTGTATAGTACTGTATTCCCCCCAAACTGTCACTTAATGATAGTAACATAAATTAATTCTTGCCTAAAATAATTATTGCAATGGTGGATGCAAAATAGTGATTTTCTATTTGTTGGTATTCTTCTATGAGGAAAACCTTTCCCTTTTTCCCCTGCCCCTGTAGTTTTGTGGTGCTGGTTAGTCCACCTAGATTCATGTTTTTTAATTCAATGGGTTAGAATCTATTCCTATGATCATTCTTCTTGATATTCAAACTACACAAAATTGGGCAAGTAAGACCCTCTTTGAGCAGTTCTTTAATCCTTTGGCTATGTCCCCAGCAGGTTTTGAGTACTTTCTTGCTCTCTGGACCACCACGGTAGTCAGGCTTAGCTTATACTTTCCCAACCCAGCCCTGAAAAAAGCAGCCATTTTTCTAAGGAGACTGGATCCTTTTAGTGGGGAATGGCTTCGGGAAGCAAGATTTAAGGCAACAGTAGTTGTGCTCATTACTACTGGATTGTCTTTGCTCTGGGTCCTTCCAGTAGACAGAGCTGGGAGAGCTTAGTTATCTGTCTGTCTATCTATCCATCCATCCATCCATCTATTGAGAGTTTATTCTGAAAGTTTTAATCTGGTCCAAATCAAAGGATTCTAACTCTCCTTTACTCCTTCCATATTTGTATCTACTTTTTCCCACAAGGAGAGTTCTGGTTGCCAAACTATCATTTTTTCAGCCTTGAAATATACACAGGAAGTACTACTCCTATACCACCACCAAACAAAATCTTTTAGTAAAGTTCAAGATTGCTTTTAGTTATTATTATTTTTTTTATTTTTTAATTTATTATTATTTTTTTACATTCATTTATTTTTGAGAGACAGAGCACAAGCGGGGAAGGGGCAGAGAGAGAGGGAGACACAGAATCCGAAGCAGGCTCCAGGCTCTGAGCTGTCAGCACAGAGCCCCACATGGGGCTCGAACTCACAAACCGTGAGATCACAACATCAGCTGAAGTCAGATGCTTAACCAACTGAACCACCCAGGCGCCTCTATTATTGTTATTTTTTAAAGAATACACCAATAATGTGCTGTGAGTGTATTGTGTTCTAAAGTTACTTGGATTGATTCTTTGAAAAAAATTTCTTTAATTGAGGTTTAAAATTATATTAGTTTCAGGTGTACAACATAATGATTCAATATTTGTACAGGATTCCTTCTTTGTTTTTATTTTCTGATTTGTTTTTGTGGTTATTCCGTGAGTTCCATATACATTTCGGTCCATCTGTGGGTATGTAATTCTGTTTTTTTCCCCCTTCGTCCTTGTTGATTTAATAATTTTTGGAAGTACAAAACATTGACATGGTTCAGAAAACACATGTAAAAGATACATTGTTTTTCTTTATTAAAATTTTTTCCCTGGCTATTGAGTGGGAAGTGGATTAGAGAAAGAGCAGGAACAGAGGGGAGGTTCAGAGGCTTTTTTAGTAGTCCAGCCAAGAGATGGTGGCAGCATTAAGATGGAGAAATGTGAATGTATTTTGATAAGATTTAGTGGTAAGTTGGCTTGGGGGGGTGGAGGAGTGAGGATGAAGGACGAATCAAACGTGGCACCTGGTTATCTAGTTTGAGCCCAGGTGCATGAGGTACCATTGCCTAAGATGGGAAAGGTAGGAGAGTGCAGGTGGTGGAAAGGGTTGGGAAACCACACATCTAGGTTTAGATGTGTTAATCTGGAGTTTCCTTTCAGATGTAAAAGTGGAGATGTTCAACTGATAGTTGGATATAGGTGCGGGGAGCTTAAGGGATCAAGAATAGTTAGAGATAAGAATTTGAAAATCCTCCATGTAGAGATTATATTTACTGTCAAGGGACTGAGTGAGAACTCCAAGAGAGAATGTGTAGAAGGAGCAAAGATTTGATCTCCAACTCTTTACCTGACTGTGCAGGCAATAAAAACATTTGCCCTGTTGTTTTTTGCTTCTTCTCAAAATACCATATCTGAATTTACTATTCCGCGGTATTGATGAATGATGCATAGAGGATGCTGATGGCGATGACAAGTGAAACTAACATTTGGGTGCTTATTACATATCGGAAGGTGAAGTCTAAGGAGCTCTACACACAGACATAGGGCAAAGAGGCAGTATGAGTGAGGCAAGGAAAAGGCTGGAGAGCATCTTGCATTAAATGTTTACTTTTAGAGACACTGACGAGATCATTTTCAGTGGCGTGCTGGAGCGTCGAAGCCACGTTGCTGTGGGTTTAAGAGTCAATGGGAGGTGAAAGAATGAAGACAGCTGGTAAAGATGACTCTTCCATTCAGGAAGCAGAGAAATGGCACAGTATCTGGAGAGAGGTTTGGATTCAGGGAAAGCTTATCCTTCCACCAACTTTGCAAGAATCTTGAGGGTGGGGATGCGATTTGAATTCCCCTTGGTCCCTGGTGTGGTGCTTCGTGCACAGGGGGTGATCAGACTGCTCTTTCCCCCGATGCAATCTAACTTGGTAAGAAAAGACACAGTTTTGGTTGTGCTGATACAGTTTGAGGCCAGGCCCAGTTCAATGGACTCACCGCAATGTTGTGGCCAGGATCCAGATCATTAAAAATGGAGTTTGAAAACCGAGGTGTTACTCTCTATATTGGATTTCCTTAAAGTTCGAATTGCTGTTGTTTGTAAGATGACATTTCTTTTATTATTTATGTGGCAATTATGTACTTTCGTGGCATTTGTGGAATAATTACAAACTTTTTTCTGCATCATGGGATACTTGCACTTTAAAAATACCATTGGATCAAATAAAATGATTTTACCTCATTTATTGATACTGAGTGATCTTATATAGAGAGAGCAAATATAGAGGTTTTGGATTGTGAGTGACCTTGTACTTTTTTATATTGGCTCATGTGTGTGTTTTAATTCCTTCCTCCGAATCTTTACCATTTCAAAAGGAAATCAAGAGAACCGATGCTCATTTGCCACTGGCCTTCCTCACTCTTGAGAACATCTTCTTCCTTTCAAGACTACAACTAGATACTAAATAATTAGGGAAGAATAAAAATCCCTGAATATAAGAATTATCCCTGAGCCATCCCTGACACAAATAGTTTTCCAAGAAAACAACTGCCTTGGCTTATATCATAATTGTTTTTTCCTTATTATGTGTTATGATGAACACTCTTGATGCTTGATGCAGGCAATAAAAACATTTGCTCTGTTGCCATTAGCTCCATCTCAAAACACCAAATCTGAAGTTTTTATTTCGTGGTAAAATATGAAATGATGTGTAGATGAGGTTGATGATAACAAGTGACAGTAACATTTGAGTGCTTATTACATTTCAGAAAATATACTAAATAAAACAATTAACAATCCTGTTAGGAACTATTATACCCAATTTCACAGAAAAAACTGAGATTTACACAGGCTACACAACTTCCCCAAGTTGCAAATTGTGAAATTGAGAAAAATGTAAAGCATGTAAACATACATTACTATCATAAGTATTCATTTATTCGCTGATAGTTTTGAGTGTTGGCTGGATAGCAGGCTGGGTGTTGGGAATAAAATGGAGAACAAGTCAGGAGCTCAGACCTGGCTCCTGTCCTCATGGGACTTATCATCTTCACATGGCTCTTATGAATAAGTAAGAATAAATAAAAAAAATATAAACACCTTGAAAAGTGAATTAAATAGAAAGCTGACACAAAGAAATATACATACATCCATACATATATCCAATAAACATGTGAATGGTTATTTTATTAAGAATCCAAGAAGTGCATATTAAAATAATGTGACTTTGGCATGTCTAGGTAGCAGAGATGTAAAAGGTAACACCTAATGTACTTTAAATAAATAGCCCTTCTTAAAAATTTGGAGGCATGTATGGACTCCATACATGTGTCACTGAAGCACTGTTTGTTACAGCAAAAGACTAGAAACAGATCTTCATTGATAGGGAGCTGGTTGATGGAACTATGGGCATCCGCATAGCAGAGTTCCATGGACTTATAAAAAAAGTGGATGAGGAAGTAGGCTACTATAAGAATAATCTTGAGGACCTACTATTGTCGAAAAAAAGCAGAATCTATGTATAGACTAAAAGGGAGGAAGGAAAAATAAAGCATATATCCAGTTGCTAATGTTTCAAGAAGACACAATGAAAGGATACAGTTTTAAAAAGTAATATATAGGGAAAGAACGGTAAAGAATGGGGTAATATATAGGTAAAGAACGGGGTGAAGGCAACAGAGCTGGAAATAAGAAATGAACTCGTTTCATAGTTTGGTGGCATACTAAAAAAATATTTCAAATGACTTTAAACACAGAGCTTCTAGGCCTACTGGGGTATAGCCTAGAGATAAAAGAACCACAAAGAAATCTTAAATTGAATTCAGTTATCTTAATGCCCTCAATAAAATGTTATATTATTATTTTGAAATTTTATATTTATATGGGTAAATAAAATAAGAGATCCTGTTAATATTTTTAGGACTCAAGATTTTGACAATAAGAGAAAACATATAAATCAAATCACAAAAGTTACATAGAACCTTGTAATCTTTCATATGAATTGTAAATACCCATCTGAAGTCATGATTTATTTTTTTCTTAAAAAAATACATATTTTTTTTAGCTCTATTAAAACACCTAGAAGCAATGATAACCCAAGAAGAATGTGCGAATCTCATGTTCACATTCTGGTCTCTAAATGCCATTTCCTTCTAAAAGGAACAAGCGCTCTTTGGAGAAATGACACATCCCCGGTCTGGGCCAGAAAATGTAGAAGAGGATTCTAAAGTCAAAGAAGCTATTGAAGAATACTAGAGTTATGTTAAAAGGATGTGGGGGCAAACTTGTAGGTGCTGGTCAAAGATGAGCCAATTTGAGCACCCATGAGATAGATCACAATATATTGACGTGCATTTAGGAGTGGGATGCATCCTATAGGAGGACCAGACATTAATGTCAGAATATGGGATCTATCCTGGATGCCGAAAGGGCTCGTCTCTATTCCCTGGAGTAGCTGCTGTGTTAGCAAGACTTGCTCCCAGACCTGCGAGTGGACTGTGGTTGGCTCCAGAATGGAAGAGAGTGGAGGGTGTCCACGTGCCCAAACTGCAAAGGATTGGAGAAGGAGAGCTGACTCTGAAAAAGAGATGAATGTCTACTCATATCTCTTGGTTGTCAGAAAACCTTCACTTCTTAGAAATCTCCACTTCCTCTTGCAGAAGTCACCCTGTATTCCCACCATCAGGCACAATTCTTGAAGACCTTTCCTTGCTGACTCATGAGATTGGGGACCATGTCCCCCTTCCCATCATGGTAGCAAACTGCCTGTCGAGGTGCTGGTTTCCTTGATGTGCCGTCTCTGCCATGGTATCCTTTCTCCCTCCACACCTCCCATACTTGTCATCTCAGGAATACCTTGTCAAGCAGCCCAGGGTGGAAACCCCAACCTTGCCATGAGTCAGCTACTTGCGACTTCTCCCTGCACTTGGCTTTGTCAGCTCCTGAGGAAAGCACAGTTTGTCCTTGCCATTGTTTGGGAGCCTTGAAAATGAGGGAGACCAGGGCCTGACATAACTGCTGAAGCCAAGAAAGCGCACAGTGCTGACTGTGGGTCAGGCACTGCAGGATGTGCAAAGAGTGGCCTCAGCCCTTGCATTCAAGGAGCTTACAATTACCAGAAAGGAGAGTCCATAAAAGTGAGATAAACTTCTATGAGTGGCACAAATAATAAGCTGATTTGGAAATCAGAGTGCTTAACACACGGTGTACCCTAAACCATTTACTCAGCAACTGATCAATAAAGAACGGTAAACATAACCAGTGATGTTGCAGAGAAAGGTGTATTCTGGCTTTCCTCATCCTGCATTTGTCATTCATTGCTTCTCAGTGTTCTGTGCTTGGCTTCATTTCCCCCTTTCTTCTGCAGTGTGGGCCTTCTCAACAGTCTATCTCTGCATTTCATTGTCTTCTCTTTCCCTTGAGAGCCAAGCTACTCTGATGGCTTTGCCTGTTGTGTCTGTGTTAATGGCACATGCCCGGCACCCGCCGTTCCCTAGATTCCCTAGATTCCCTAGATTCCCTAGATTCCTAGATTCCCTAGATTCCCTAGATTCCCACTCCGGGTCCCATGTGATCTTTCTGGCATCATGCTCGAAGCTCAACTTCCCTGTGAGGCCTCCTAATGACAGCTCCCATTCTCTGTGATTTCTCCACCTTCTCTAACTGGACAACCTCATGCTCAGGTAGGACAGTTTATCTGAGTGAGACCTTCAGTTGTGCGCCATTCTGTATTATTTGTACACCACCCTGGTGTGATCATCTCATCTTACCGCCTTGACAGTTTACTCTTTGAGGCCAGGTTGGTTTGGGGTTTTGCCTTCAGTGGAAGGCCCCACAGCACACCCTTGTTATGCAATGATCAAGAAGCTGCAGGCTCAAGAGGGCCCTGATGTGAAAAGGTTTGGAACGAATCCACCAAGTTCTGGAGAGAGCTGCATAGGGCAGTGATGTGGTAAAAATGGGGCTTGGGAAGGGAAGCTGGGGAGTAGAGAGGGGAGATGAGCAAGCCAGCCCCCAGGGGCCTCCCAGCAGGGATGCGGCAGGTCTGAAAGGGCCCTGCCAACAGGCAGTGTCCTCCGGCTCTTTCCGTATTTCCATGTTCATCTCAATCCTTTCTCCACCAGCCCCTCCCCAGGGCAGCCAGCTGCACTGGCTTCTTCACATCTCTGAGGCCGCTTTATAGCTTTTGCACCTGTTCCCATGGCCTCACATCTCCCCACTCGCCAAGTTACCTCTAGTTCATTCTTCAGTGCTCAACTGAAATGCCAGTTTCACACAGGATTATTCCCTGGCACTCCAGACTACGTTAGGTCCCCTTGTTGGGCAAAAATAAATAAGTTAATTAATTTTGTAATTAGTTGTCATTAGGCTGTGCTAGAACAAAAGCTCCTTGAAGACAGACAGACGTGTGCGTGTTTGGTTCTCGGCTCCCTCCCCGGTGCCAAGCACAGCACTGGCACCGTGTGTCTCCAGCACGTCCTTGTGAGGAGCTAAGTGAATAAGAGGTGGCAGCGTGGTCGCTCTTCTGGCCCAGCTAACTCTGCGGGGCTTCGAGCTGTCGCTTGCTCTGGGCAACAGACACTTGAGTGGATGTAATTTGACCTTGAGGAAATCTGGGAGAATCGGCGAGCGTTCTGAGGGACTGGTCCTGCTGAGCCTCTATTTTCAGGCAGAGGGACCTATGTGTTCATATTTCCCAGGTGGAAAATGCTGTGCTTAATCTCAAGTGCTATAAAATAATAATTACTTGTAAAAGTTGCGGTGAAACCCACATAACTTAAAACCTTTACCACCTTAATCATTTTTGAGAGTCGGGTTTCGGTAGTGTTGAGTATATTCACGTGGTTGTGCAACGAATCTCCAGAGCAGTTTTCGTCTTGCAAACCTGGAACTCTGTATTCGTTGAACAAAGTCTCCCCGGATCCCCCCTCTCCTGAGTGCCTGGTAAGCGCCATGTTACTTTCCCTTTCTGTGAATTTGATTCCTGTGTCATGTAAGCATAATCACACAGTACTTGTGTGTGTGTGTGTGTGTGTGTGTGTGTGTGTGTGTGTGTGTATGTGTGTGTGATTGCTTATTTCCCTTAGCATAATGTCCCCTAGATTCATCTGGGTTGCAGCGTGTATCAAAATTTCCTACCATTTTAAAGGCCGAATACTATTTCACTGTATAAATGGGCCACATTTTGTTTATTCATCTTTCCACAGGCACTTGGGTTCCTTCCACGTCTCGTTATTGTGAATAATGCTGCTGGGAACATGGATGAGCAAATATCTCTTTGAGACCTTGCTTTCATTTTTTTCTTTTTTGGGTGGAAATAGAATTGCTGGATCATATGGTTATTCTATTTTTAACTTTTGGAGGAACTGCCATACTGTTTTCTATAAATAATAACTTTTTAAGATAAAAAAAAATGTAGCAACTTACCATATGGTAGCTCCTTCCCAGTAGTCGTCCCCTTGCAGGATTATTCATTTATTCTGAGAATCCTGCCATCGAAGCTGGTCGTCTCAGATGTTTCTTCGAGAGGAGTCTTTAGAGTTTCTCATGCTGACATAGGAGAGCAGGGGCCATAAGTTGTACTTTATATCATACTTTACAGGTTTTTGAGGTGATTTTGTGGAAAAAATCACAGTTTATGCGGGACAGCAGGCATCCACATGGATGGTTTCATTAAGCTCCACAACAGTCCTGAAGTAGGTCAGCCCCTTTCTGGTCTCCTCACCGCTTCATCCAGACTCCCGTGCACACTGGTGACCTTGTGGAGTGCAGACACCAGCTTTTCCCTTCCACACTTACACAGCCTTCTCCGCCCTTTCTTCATGGTGAAGATCGAATCCCTAAGCCTGTGGCATGTGAGACCCTTCCTGTGGTACCGCTGTGCCCCCCCGGAGTGTGCCATGTGTCTCTTCTTGGAAGGCTCTGTGGTTTCACGTGGGCTGCCTTGTGCCTGTCCTTCCTCAGTATCCTTCCCAGTTCTCATAGAGAGCAGCTTGCCCTGGAATGTTCTCCCCAGCTTCTTACCCCCGCCTCTCGGGCCAGGTGCACTGCAGTGGGCCAGAGTTACAGCACTGGGTGCTCCACCTTGTACCTGTCTCCTCCTCTATCTTGACTTTGAACTCTGTGAGCATAGGGACTAGGTTTCTATCTCTGTGTTTGGTGCAAGGTAATCACATATATATTTATGGGGCTAAGTAGTGGTTTTCAGTGAGCAGACCAAGTCTGCAACCCCTCCTGGGACATTTGGCAATGTCTGGAGACAATTTTGGTTTTCACACTGGAGGATTTGCTACTGGAACCGGGGTCAGGGATGCCTCTACCTTCTGCGATGCACAGGACAACTCCCACAACAGAGAATTACTCAGCCCAAGATGTCAATAGCACTGGGGTTGAGAAACTCTAGGCTCAAAGAAGGAGGTTGATCATTATATAATATCAGTGGGTGATGTCCGTGACTCTAGTGGCCTTCACTGCAGTGTGATATTGTCTACTCCTTATATTATTGTTAAGTAGGTCCACTTCTTCTAGACTGGGAGAGATAACTGCCCCCAAGAAGCATTGGCAGTTTTTGTAAGGAGCATTTTGAGGTCCATCTCAATGACATTATCACAGTGGCATTTCAATTAAATGTCACAGTAGCATTTAAGGAGTGGGGGCCAGACATGCTGAACATATTGTGCAATGACTGATTGTAGTCTTTTCATATAGTTGATTTTGAAGAATATTGCTTAAGAATGAAGAAATGTAATATTTTGATTCATTGCATTTAAATATTAACTGAAACACACTTGAAATTTCATGACACTAAACATTTTTCCTATCATTTGGGTCTTGAGGGTACTTAAAATTCCTTATGAACAATGAAGGTACAAGTTTAGATTTATGTATCAAATATAGAATTGATCAGTTATAGTTTACATTTTGTAAACTTTCACATTATTAAATTCTTATTTTAATTTAATTTAATTTAATTTAATTTTATTTTTATTTTTTTTATTTTTTTTTATTTTTTTATTTTTGGGACAGAGAGAAACAGAGCATGAACGGGGGAGGGGCAGAGAGAGAGGGAGACACAGCATCGGAAACAGGCTCCAGGCTCCGAGCCATCAGCTCAGAGCCTGACGCGGGGCTCGAACTCACGGACCGCGAGATCGTGACCTGGCTGAAGTCGGACGCCTAACCGACTGCGCCACCCAGGCGCCCCAAATTCTTATTTTAATTTTAAATGTTTATTTATTTTGAGAGAGAGAGTGCATCTATCTATCTCTAGATAGAAGGAGGAGAAGAGAGGAAGGGAGAGAGAATCCCAGTCCACACTGACATCACAGAGCCCGAGGTGGTGCCCAATCCCACAAACTGTGAGATCCGGACCTGAACCCAAATCAAGAGTCAGACGCTTAACGGACTGAGCCAGATGCCCCTAAATTCTCATTTATATTCAAAATCACACATTTCTTTCTGTTAGGAAACAATGACATTGATATTCAATGAGATCCACACTCAATATCGGTACGGATTCCCGGTTGAGATTATCATTGCGTCGAGATTGACATCACTTTGCCTTCAATGAGTTTACTGATTGGTTCATCCTGTTGGGGTCAGTGAACATTAAACATGTAAATGAAATGTTACTTCTTACTGTGACCATCTGAAATGGAAAAGACAACATGTATCTAGATTTCTTGACTGTACTAGGCATTCATTGATTAAGCGGTCCACCATGAATATTCTTTTTTTAAAATAATTTTTTAATGAAAAATATTTTTTTAATGTTTATTTGTTTTTGAGACAGAGAGAGAGCATGAACGGGGGAGGGTCAGAAAAAGAGGGAGACACAGAATCCGAAGCGGGCCCCAGGCTCCGAGCTGTCGGCACGGAGCCCTACGCGGGGCTCGAACTCACGGACTGTGAGATCGTGACCTGAGCCGAAGTCGGACGCTCAACCGACTGAGCCGCCCAGGCGCCCCCACCGTGAATATTCTTTATGAGAAGAGGAGAGAGAGAGACCGAGGATTAGGTAATTGCAGATACCAGCTTTCTGAGTGGTTTTCAGAGATTCCAGCCTACACAGATTCCGATTTTCATGCCCCTGCCTCAAGTCTACCTCTGCAACCTTTGGCTGTCTTTCCATCTTATCATTGCCTGTAGCGCGGCCTTGACCATCCATACTTTTGCCACTTCTCTATCCAGTGTTTCCCCCAGGAAAGCCACACACAAAGGAAGAGGCCCAGGAGCTCAAAGAAATCAGAGCAGATCTGATAGACCGACAGCAGACCCCAAAGCAGTCAAGTCGTAGGCCTAAGAGAACATGTTCCATTCGTCTTCCTCCGAAGGATAGAGATAGGAGTAAGGCTGTCTTTGGAGAACTGGTCAGATTTCTCGATTCCACGCACCTCATCATTTAAAAATATTGGCAAGGCTGGCCTACTTCTGAGGGTACCGCAGGGAGGGCTCCCTCCACGTTCTGTCAGGAGTTTGACATGCTCGCTTGCCTTCTCACACGTCTCTGCCTCTGGCCTTCTCGACCGCATGCCCGGTACCCACAGGACTGCTGAGCTCGTTCCCGTTTCTGTACAAAATCCGCAGTTCCAGGTTTTCTGAGAAAGTTTTAAATGGAGTTTTTGTTGTTTTCTCATAATGGAAATTCATGAAACAGGTAAAGGACTGTGATTCAGGAGGTGAAAACCTGTCAACTCCTTTGCATATTTAAATGCAGAGAAATGATTGTACTTCTCCATCTTGTGGCCTGATTTTCCCCTCCAAGGGAGTTACAGTTTCCTTAGATAGGACCCCAAATCCTACCTGAACGAAGTCATTGGAACTAATGCCCCGGCCCAACACTCTGCATTTGTGTATCAAATGAATGAATGAATGAATGAATGAGGAATGGGCGGCAGGATGGACAAAGCTCTTCTGATTTGACAAAATCTCTTATCTCTGAAGCAGATAAGACACCTCAGTCTGCACCCTGTCTTTTGGGAATAACCTAGGGTCTTCTAATAGTCAAGCCCTGGTTAGGCTTCCGGAAACATGAAGTAGGAGCTTCTGAAGCCTGTGTCTGCCCCAGATGGCATGAATACCCACACTGGGCAGTTCCTTGCAGCCGGAGGGAATATACTGGCATACAACAGGACTGTCGAGCACTCCTTGATGGTATATAAATGGCAAAAACCAGTGCGAATGCTACGGTTGGGAGATTAATGCCTTATTTGTTAGGCCACAGATTCTGTGTAAAAACATTTTCTAAATTACTTGAAGCTTAACCTTAAAGCGGGAAAACTCAATTTACTTTAACTACATTCATAGTTTTACATTCCCCTGCCTTCTCTGATAGTATATTGAGTATCGTTGAACATTTTCTTTGTACTTCTGGGTATCTTATTATGTTTTTGTAGTGATGTCCCCAGAGATGACTGAGTCGTGTTTGTGTCTCAAAAAATGACCAACAAGTGACATGCCTTTTCATAGTTTTTTTTTTTTATATTTTTCCAACACTATGCTGTCATTTATTATGTTTTGCTAAGTTATTGTGGTTACTTCTATTCCCTCCTCCTCCCCCTCCACTTCCTCTCTCCTCCCGCCTCCCCCCTCCCACTTCTCTTCCTTCTCCTTCTTTCTCTTCTTCTCCTTCTTCTTTCCTATCCCGCCTTCTAATTTCTGTTATGGGCCGGGATACCAAATTTGTTAGACTTCTTAGATGCCACGCAAATATGCCTAGAGTAAGAGTACAAAGCTTCCAACCCATTCTCTGAGTGAGTTGCCTTCCAGTCAAGGTCATAACCTTTATGTGTAGACTTGATGGCCCAATAAATAGCACCTCCTTTTTTCTGAGCCACTTGAGGGAGACAGGGAGTCAAACAGATGGAGTTTAGGGATCACCTTTATTACAAAGGAAGCTATCATTTGAACATGTGTTGTATCTGCAGGTAGGTAGACTTCCTAATTGTGAGCTGCGGCATTATGGAGCCTCACCTAGCTGTCAGGAGTGGTTGGAAAGCATTGGGCCTCTCTGACTTGGGACTGATGCTGGAGACCTTGCAGTATGGAGAGAGGCCACCCCAACCCACACCTGCTTGGTCAGGGCTGGCCCCTGGGACAGAAGGGAAGGCATGTCCATTTCCCGTTTCCCCCAAATACTGGTCAGAAATCGCTGAGGAAGGAGTTAGAAGCACAGAGAGGTCAGCTGTGTTTCCTCTCCTGGAAACCATAGGAGTGGAGAGGAGTTTCTCTCTAACAGTTATGTGTTTTGACTGCCCAGAAGACATTTACACTTTTTTTTTTTCCTTCTGAGTCCTTGGTTCTCTGTCAGGTCATGGAAGTAGCTAGGTAAGTACCTTTCAGATTACAGGAGATATATGTACTTGTCACCTTGGAAGTATAACCCATTCTATGCTTCAGCTTCTTCATTTTTAAGGTGAAAAAAAATTATTTCCAGAAGCCTTCTTCAAAATTAGTTTGTGAAATTAGATCAATGAGGAATCTTTATAAGATATACATTAAAAAAGGTTGAACCCCCAAGAGTGCCCTTCTTTATGTCTGTACACTGAAACCCTCAGGAGTGGTTTATTCTCACTGGACACCGGCATGATTTATAGGTAGTCCTCACTCAGCAGATTATTGATCTCTCCCGGCTACTCAAGAAATGGAAAACAATAACCCATTATCTTGAAGTTAAAAACCAGAGTGGTATAAAATGGCACAGCTACTATAAAAACAGCATGGAGTTTCCTCCAAAAATGAAACAGAGAATTGCTGTATAATCCAGCAATTTCACTTCTGGATATATGTCCAAAGGGATTGCAAGCAGGGTCTTGAAGAAATATTTGCACACTCACGTTTAGAGCAGCACTATTCACAACTGAACGGTAAACAACCCAAGTGTCCATCGACAGATAAATGGATAAACAAAATGTGTAATGAGTGATAATGCGATATTATTCAGCCTTATAAGGGAAAGAAATTCTGCCCCATGGTACAACATGGCTGAACTGAGGACATTATGCTAGGGGAAATAATCCAGTCACAAAAGGATAAATACCGTATGATTCCAATGATGAGGTATCTAAAAGAGTCAAATTCATAGAGACAAAAATAGAAAGTTGGTTGCCAGGACTGGGGGAGGGAGAAATGGGGAATTACTATTTAATGGGTATAAACTTTCAGTTTGGGAAGACGAAGAGGTTCCAGAGATGGTGGTGATGGTTGTACAACAACGTAAATGTACTTAATGTCACTGAACTGTACGCTTAAAAATGGTTAAGATGATAAATTTTATATTACACATATTTTACCACAATAAAAGAAAAGTGGGTACACCCTGTGAGAGAGGCTGAGCTATGAACCTGAAGGAACAGCAGTGGCTTCCATCTGGGGGAACTGCGAGTGGTCTGGGTGTTCACTCAGACACATCTAGATGGCACCAAATTCCAAGAAATCCAGTTTTGTGAGCCGTGCGAATGACTACACTTGTAATTGCTTAGCTGGTAACAGCATGTTGTTTTTCATGAAATTTTGTCAGAAAAAGTTTGGTCAAATGAGTTCTTACACCTCTAGTTATCTTAATAATGTGTCAGAGAACCACATACAGCTTTTCTTTGGCCAAGGATATAATTTTGAAAAAGCATTGCCTCCTATTGGTAATCAGAATGTGTTAAAATGATAAGTTCATGGAAACAAGGAAAAAATTATTCAAAATCTGAATATACCTAATACGGAGGGAGGTGGGGGAAGTCTGATATAAATTAAAAGCCAATTAAAACTGATCATCCATGACACATCTCTTCCTAAGCCCTCCTTTTCTCCTTGCGTTCTTACTTGTAAGGACAGAAAATCCTACCTAGGAGCTGGGGATCTTTTGTTGATTGAGCATAATGATGTCATCAGTAAAATGGCCTAGGAAGTGATTTTCAGTGACGTCCCTGGAAATGTAGAATTGGAGGAGCCCCCACAGAGCTTGATTATATGGCATCAAAAAGGGGATATTTGGGAGGATTCTAGGTTCTGTTTGCAGGGTCTACTGAAGGAAGAGATTTTAAAGGAGAGCAGGGTATTTTGGGAGGAAGAATGTGCCATCTGTAGCATATTGTAAAACCTTTTCTCTCTCCCTGGAAATTTTCAGTAAAATATCTGTCTTTCACTATGGCCTAGTGACGTCTATGGGCTTTTTGGGGATGTGACTAAGTGTCAGTGGTCCTTCATAGAGGATGAGACAAGGGCCTTTTCTCACCTGGGTTGCAAACTGCATGCTAAACCTCATTGTAATTTCTTGCCTTCTCTTAACTTCAACACTGCCAAGCCAATGCTACAGTCCATATTTACGAAGGTAAACTAAAAAGTAATACCTCTTATTGTGGCAAGCCACTTTTTTCCAAATGAATTTTCTCCAATATCCATATGTAATCTTTTCTCTCTCACCTTTGCTAAGCATTCTCTTCTCAATGCCTGATGTTCCACCTCCCCCCATTTATTTCTAATATAATTTGAATGGAAGCTTTCTGGTCGAAATGGAACCCCCAGTATTAGGTTCCTAGTGTTAGCTGCCACAGCAGGCAAAACCCCTAATCTCAGTGGTCTAATGAATCACAGGGTTATTTCTCACTTCTAGTACATGTCTGTCTCGGGTCTGTTAGGGCCTTGTTCCAGAGTCACCCAGGTATCCAAGCAGAAGGAAGATCTGCCATCTTGCACATGGATCATCTGGAAAACACGGTCTCTGAGATTGCCTGCTAAAGAGAAGAGGGAGATGAGGGAGGCACCTAGCTCAAAATTGTCTAGGCTTAGAAGTGACACCTGCCACTTCTCTTCATAGTCCAGTGGTCAAAAGTAGTCACATGGCTCTAGCCTGACTGCAAGGGAGGCTGGGAAATGCAGGAGACCACATGGGGTACTTAGTGAGCACGAATTCTTTCTTGGCCCCTTACTAATCAGAGTACTATGAAGCCCAAGTTACATTATAATTTAAACCACTTTTGAATATAATTTGTGTATGATAGTATGCTAATCTATTCTCAGGACATTTGTTGGGTTTTATTCTTCCTTTATCACTTTCTTTAAACTCACTGTCTAGCTTCAACCTAAATTTTTTAGACCTGAAATACAGAGACATATTACGAAAAAGTGCTGGGGACCATTAGTAGTCCCTATCACTCTTTCTCTGTTTTTAAACTTCTATGTTGCTTGAGGTTCATACAGCTTCTCATCAGGAGGTATATGTGTAAATGTGAAACCTATCTGCCTCCAGGTGGGGAACCTGACTTTCCCTGTCTCCCTTATCTATCTATCTATCTATCTATCTATCTATCTATCTATCTATCTATCATCTATCTATCATCATCATCTATATTTGTTTTACTTAATCTTTAATTCACTTATTTATTAATTTATATTTATTTGTGGACTTTTTTCCCCATGGAGTAAAAGCAAGTCAGTGATGGTGAAAATTCTTCACTTTAGCTTTCCTTGTTGGTGATAGTTTTCCTCTTCCTTTATTCTTTGTGTTGGCTATGCTGTTTTGAAATGGCCTTACCTAGATGATGGACTATCATGGGACCATGGGGGGTTATTCAGGGGCTACTTGGGAGCAGACTTGGGATGGGCCATGTTGTCTACAGGCTCAGCCAGTTCCAGGTCAAAGGAGACACTATACTCATCACTGGATTTCTTGAGATCCTTCAGCAAGGTGCATTGATGAAAGGGTCTTGCTGTTTCTTGAGGCTGTCCTTGGTAGCATCTTGAGACACTCTAGGATCTATTTCAACCTCCAAAGATAAGAACGTAGTTTGGGAAGGACTAGAGAACCTGCAATTGTCCATGGTCCTGGGAGAGAACTAGAAAGGTATGTGGGGGATCCTCCAGGGTGGGACAATTGCATGGATCCCAGTGATTCCTTCTGTTTCTTGAGGGGATTGGACAGAATTGAACTGACCTTCACCATGAACTCCATGCCCAGATCCTTTCACACTGATGTAAATACCCCTCTTACCCTTTTGTAGCTCCTTGCCTGCATCACACCGCTAGGGAAATCCATGGCCTGATGGTGTTAACCCAACAAGAGAGCAGGGAAGGAAGGAAGGGGCCATGACATTAATCTTTCTCCTTCCTTCTTTCTTCTGTTCTCAACAAGGCTTTCTGTGTTTTGTTGAAGGAGACAGCATCTCAAAGGCCGTTCTCTGGCCTTTGCTACAAGCAGATGCGTAGGAAGGTCAGTCAGATCAGGCTATGGAAAACAACTAGCTCGTAGAGCATGGAAAGTCTCACTGTAACACACCTTCTGTTCTGTGGGATTCCTGCCTGCAGATGAAATGTTGGTCATTAGTGCCACTAGTATAAGTACCTGAGAAACAAGAAAAACAAAATTTTTTAAGATAAAGAGATAGCAGCTCTTTTCCTCACGTATTGCAACCAGGAACAGTTGTAAAACTAATAAAATTTGAAATCTTGCCCAGTGTATGTTTCATAAGTAGTCCCACAATGCTTTCAGATTTAAAACAAAAGATAATCCTCCAAAAGGATACATTTTCTCTTTCTCTTCTCTTCTTTAGGCTTTTCCTCCAAATGCCATCACTGTATTTTTTTACTGCAGTTCAGTGACTATATTCTTCACCATAATCAAATTGGTCAGCTATCGCCTACACCTCATGTTTGATAAAGGAGAAGTAATTCAGCAGAGGCCCTCCAAAAAGAAAGAAAAGCCAAGTAAAGACAAAGAGGCCAACAAGGAACACATGACTGATCACAAAAATCAAAGGTAACATTTCTGTTGATGTGGCAGTTCATAATTTAAATGTTTCAGTATTGGTGAAAATGTTTTCCAGTTATTAGCTGTTCGTGAAAATACACCAGTATAGGCAGACACAAATCTGTACGTTTTTCTTCTATTGAACCATACACTTAAGCCTAAAATTGATACTGATAATCAAGACGATTTAACTATTAACATGACCTTATACAATGCTCCACAGTTCATTTGCATTAGGCGTAACAGAGCAAAGTATTTTACTTCAGCATTTTTATCTCGCCATTTAAATGCTTAGTGCATGCCAGAGTATTTTCAAAAAGAACACTGGTGTTTATGAATATAGAAGTCATACGTTACATGAAACTGAAATATTAAAAATGATTCTTGAGTGTCATTGTCACTTTTCTCGCCCTTATTTCTGATAGTTCCTTAGGAGAGCATGTCTTATTTTTTTTCTAAATATTTTTTAATGTTTATTTATTTTTGAGAGACAGAGAGAGACAGAACATGAGCAGGGGAGGGGCAGAGAGAGGGGGAGACCCAGAATCCGAAGCGGGCTCCAGGCTCCGAGCTGTCAGCACAGAGCCTGACGTGGGGCTCGAACCCACAAACCTTGAGATCATGACCTGAGCCGAGTTGGACGCTTAACCGACTGAGCCACCCAGGCGCCCCGAGCATGTCTTATTTTATTTTATTTTTTTTATTTTATTTTATTTTTTTAACTTTTTTTTTCAACGTTTATTTATTTTTCGGACAGAGAGAGACAGAGCATGAACGGGGGAGGGGCAGAGAGAGAGGGAGACACAGAATCGGAAACAGGCTCCAGGCTCTGAGCCATCAGCCCAGAGCCTGACGCGGGGCTCGAACTCACGGACCGCGAGATCGTGACCTGGCTGAAGCCGGACGCTTAACCGACTGCGCCACCCAGGCGCCCCGAGCATGTCTTATTTTAAAGTAATATTTATTATTCTCCCTTAAAAACAAAATTTGTACACAATGGCGATTACACAATGGGATCTAGGAAAGGGAATTGTTTGGGGACTGCTACCCAGTCATAGTTCTGTTTGATAACATCACTGCTCTTGTGTTTCTCACATGGGTTAGCAGCACCAGGCAGATTAACAATGGCAAAAAGGAAGAGCCTCACCGGAACCTCTCCACGCCTCCCCTCCGCTGCAGCTCCAGAGGGCAGAGCATAAACTCTCAGCACTCATCTGGGCCACTGGTCAGTGTGTGTTTTTCTGTTTCACACTGTTCTTGTTGTGTAGTGTTGATCCTGCCTGGACGGGAATGTGCAGGGGTATTGCACGTTCAATACAGTTCAATACAATACAGTCAGTACTGCCCCCGTGCTGTGGCTGACCGCATCTCAGGGTGTGGAAATGACCCCTGGGGAGCCCTTGGACCCCAAGATAAACATCCAGTCTCATGCTGGAAGCACAGCATTGGCCTCCTCTGCCGGCCGCCCCACCTGCCGGGCCTGCCACTCTGGCCAGAAGAACCTGTCAGCAGACCTTGACCTCCTTCTCCTCTGCTCCTGTCTGTCATTCATCTGAATCACCATATTTGCAGTGTCCTCCCCTGGAATCAACTGCACTACCCCACATGTCCACATTGAGTCACGCCTGTCTCTTGGGCAGTCACTAAATCCCCTTCGCTCCAGACTAACTTTATTGGGCTCTATTCGTGGGTAGCATACCGTAGCCCCTTTCTCTCTCTCCTTTTCACTTTCTTAATTATCAAATGCCCTTTTATCACAGTACAGTGGTCTTGCTTGGGCGTCTACACTTACCTAGATTTTGTATTCGTTTCTGCTCTCCATTTTATTAGACGCATAAGCAGAGCAGACACTGTATAGTCTCGTCCCCACGTGCCATTTGGTTTTTTTTTTTAATTTTTTTTTAACGTTTATTTATTTTTAAGACAGAGACAGAGCATGAATGGGGGAGGGTCAGAGAGAGGGAGACACAGAATCTGAAACAGGCTCCAGGCTCTGAGCGGTCAGCACAGAGACCGACGCGGGGTTCGAACTCACGGACCGCGAGATCATGACCTGAGCCAAAGTCAGACGCTTAACCGACCGAGCCACCCAGGCGCCCCGCCACATGCCATTTGGGAAGACAGTAACGGCTGCTTCAGGGGTCCGATGACTGCCCAGAGATGGGCACCAAGCTGAGTCATGGATTGATTTTTGTTCTTCTGTTTGTCTAGGAGTTGCCGGCACAGGAAACAGTGGAAGATCTCAAAGGTAGAGTGTTCATTACTGCCATTTAATATTTCATCATAGCATTAGCTTCAGGGAAGTGAAAAAGAATTCTTGTAAAACAGAATGCCAGTGAATTAATTCAAAGTAAGAACTGTACCTAAGAAGGCATAGCTCTAGTTCAACTTCATTTCTCTCACTCTTTTCATTATTTCTCATCAGAATTTGTGCATCATTTCTACATCTAAATTGTAGTATGTCATCGATCGTATGTCATTGTGCTTTTTCCAGTCTGCATTTATTTCATGTGGCTCAGAACAGCAGATAGAAAACAGGATCAATTCATCATTGATTTTCAAGCTTTTTATTGTAGTACTTCCATTGAAAAATGACAGAGGAAATTATAGAGTGTTCCATGGACTGCATTTCCTTCAAGTTATGAATTTTGTTTCTGGGAATTTTCTTTTAAGCCCCCAGATCTTTGTTTCACTTTTTTACAAAGATTTCATTTTCTTATGTTTTGATTGTTTTCAGAAAACTCAGAAAAGAGCTTTTGGAGGCCCGAATTAACTACTTCCTTTCTCTGCAATTCTATTTTTTTGTAGTACCACTACAAAGAGAAATTTATGCCCTATTTAAGTTTCGGAAGTAGCATAAAATTTTATCTTCGGTAAAACAGCTGAAATTAGCACTTGGGTCTGAAAACCTGAAATGAAGTTTATTTTTTCACCACTCAGCTAAATTCCATGAGAATAAGTAAGGGATTTTTCGAATTCTTTTTACTATGTTACTACTACGGAAAAGAAGTGAGTGTTAACTTAGGTCTCAAATATTTTAGTTACAAAGTTTCATTTGTATAATAATAACAGTGTTATTTTTGTTATTTTATGTTATACAATATTTATATATTATGTTATATATATTATATATATATAACATTATATATATATAACATTATATATGTATATAACGTTATATATATATGTTATGTTATAACAATATGTTATACAAATATTTATTATTTGTATAATAAATTTTTTTTTTCAACGTTTATTCATTTTTGGGACAGAGAGAGACAGAGCATGAACAGGGGAGGGGCAGAGAGAGAGGGAGACACAGAATCGGAAACAGGCTCCAGGCTCCGAGCCATCAGCCCAGAGCCCGACGCGGGGCTTGAACTCACGGAGCGCGAGATCGTGACCTGGCTGAAGTCGGATGCTTAACCGACTGCGCCACCCAGGCGCCCCTATTATTTGTATAATAATAACAGTGTTATTTTTGTTATTTTATGTCCATTTACACACACACACACACACACACACACACACACACACACACACTTTTTTGTCATTTTAGGCTACTTATTCCAGATCGAGCTTACTGTTGCTATTAATGCCATTACTTTATATTTTCAGTATTTGTTCTGGCCCTTTTTAACCTCACCATTCTAACTGAAACAATTCCTTCCTTCCTTCCTTCCTGGTAGTAGGAATTGCAGTAGAGACTTTGCATGTATGATGAATGAAATTCTGAGTCATAACAAGTAAAACGTACAGATTATGTGGTTTTTTTTTTAATTTTTTTTAATCTTTATTTTTGAGAGACAGAGAGACAGAGCACGAGCAGGGGAGGGGCAGAGAGAGAGGGAGACACAGAATCCGAAGCGGGCTCCAGGCTCTGAGCTGTCAGCACAGAGCCTGACGCGAGGCTCGAACTCACGGACTGTGAGATCATGACCTGAGCTGAAGTCGGACACTCAACCTACCGAGGCACCCAGGCGCCCCCATGCAGGTTATGTTTAGATCCACACCTGACTGCTAAATCAAATGTGTTTTCAACAACACTGCAGTAAAGCAATTTTTTTTTTTCCTAGACCAATCTCATAATACACTACCCTAGTATTCAATTCTTTTTGTTGTTAAAAGGCACGGTAGTGTTGTTTATTTTTTTTAACAGGTCTATTGAGATATAATTCAGATGCCGTGCAATCCACTCATTCTAAGTATATAATTTAATGGCTTTTAGTATATTCACAGAGTTGCATATCCGTCATCATAATCAATTTTAGAATATTTTCCTTACCTTGAAGTGAAACCACGCTTAGCCACACTCCTCAATCACCCCACGTTCTCCAGGCTCAGGCCACCACTAATCTTCTTTCTGTCTCTATGAATTTGCCCATTCTGGACATTTCATACAGCGTGGTCTCTTGTGACTGGCTCCTTTCACTTAGCATAACGTTGCCAGGGTTTATCTATGTTGTAGCTTTGTATCATTGCTTCATTTCTTTTTATTGCCAAGTAATATTCCATTCAGTGGCTATACCACATTTTGTTTATCATTCATCAGTTGATGGACTTTGTGTTCTTTCCCCTTTTGGGCTGTTATAAATAATGCTTCAGTGAACATTCATTGGGCCAGTTTTTGTGTGGACATGTGTTTTCATTTTCTTGGATAAGTACCTAAGAGTGGCATTGCCGGGTCACGTAGTTACTCTGTTTCATCATTTGAGGATCTACCAGATTGTTTTAGAAACCAGGTGTATCAGTTTACATTACCACCATCAATACATGAAGGTCACAACTTCTCCATGTCTTTCCTGACACTTGTGATTGTCTGTATGTTTGATTATAGCCATTCTAGTGAGTATGAAGGGTGTCTCACTTTGGCTTTGATTTACATGAAATTAGTTATTTTTCTAATGCCTAATGATATTGATGTTGTCACCATCATTATCCTTAGAGAAATGTCTATTCAAGTCCTTTGCCCAGTTTTTAAAAACTTTTAAAATGTTTATTCATTTATTTTTGAGAAAGAGAGAGAGAGAGAGGGAGAGAGAGAGAGAGAGGGAGAGAGGGAGAATCCCAAGCAGGCTCCATGCTGTCAGCGCAGAGCCTGATGCGGGGCTCAAACTCACAAACCGTGAGATCATGACCTGAGCCGAAACCAAGAGTCGGATGCTTAACTGACTGAGCCACCCAGGTGTCCCCTATTTGCCCAGTTTTTATTCAGATTGTCTTTCTATGGTAAGTTGTAAGAATTATTTATATATTTTACTTTATTTTTTAACTTTTTTAACATTTATTTATTATTGAGAGACAGAGAGAGATAGAGTATGAGCATAGGAGGGGCAGAGAGAGGAGAAGACACAGAATCTGCAGGAGGCTCCAGGCTCCGAGCTGTCAGCACAGAGCCCGACAATGGGGCTCGAACTCACAAACTGCGAGATCATGACCTGAGCTGAAGTCGGACGCTTAACCGACTAAGCCACCCAGACGCCCCCTTTATATATTTTTAGATACGAGTCCCTGATCAGATATAGTTGCAAATATTTTCTCCCAGTCTGTCGGTTGTCTTGTCACTTTGTTACTGGGGTCCTTTAAAATACTGAAGTTTTTAATTTTTATGAAGTCTACTTTATTGTTTTGTTGTTATTATTGTTGTTGCTTGGGCTTTTTGTGTCACATATAAGAAACCATTGCTGAATCCAAGTTCATGAAGATTTATTCCTGTTTTATTCTAAGAGTTTTACGGTTTTAGCTCTTATAATCAGGTCTGTGATCTGTTTTGAATCAATTTTTGTGTATGATGTGAGGTAGGGGTCCAACTTAATTCTTTTGCACGTGTTTTTTGTTGTCCTAGGATCATTTATTGAACAGACTGTTTGCTCCCCATTAACTTGTGTTGGCACCGTGCTGAAAATCAGTTGACCATACATGTAAAAGTTTATGTTGGACTTTCAGTTCTATTCTTTTGGTCTATATATCTATCATTATGCCATTATCAGACCATCTTGATTGTAGTAGCTGTGTAACAAGTTTTGAAACTGGGAACTCTGAGTCCTCTAACTTATTTTGGCTATCCTGGGTCTTCTACATTGCCATGTGAACTATCAATTTCTGCAAACAATACATCTGGGATATTGATAAGGATTTTATTAAATCTGTGGATAAATTGGGGAAGAATTGCCATCTTAACAATATTGCATTTTCCAGTCCATGAACTTGGGATGTCTTTCCATTTATTTAGTTCTTCTTTGAATTCTTTTGACAATGTTTTGTAGGTCTTCAGTGTATAAGTCTGGTACTCTTGTTAAATTTATTCCTAAGTATTTTATTTTTTAAATACTCTTATAACTGGGATTGTATTCTTAATTTAATTTTACCTTGTTTATTGGTAGTGTATGGAAATAGAATTGATTTTTGCACATTGATGTCATATTGTACAAACTTCCTAAATGTTTATTAGTTCTAATGGTTATTTAGTGGATTCCTTAGGATCTTCTATAAATAGAATGATATCATCTGTGAACTGAGATCCTTTGCTTTTCCTTTTCCAATCTGGTTGCCTCTTTTTTTTTTTTTTTTTTTATTGACTAATTGCTCTGTCTGCAATTTCCAGTACAATGTTTATTGGATGTTATGAGAGTAGATATCATTGCCTTGTTTCTGATCATATGGGGAAAGCATTCAGTCTTTAACCTTTTTATATGATGTTAGATTTGGGTGTTTCATAAATAGCCTGTGTCAGGTTGAGGAAATTCTCTTCTAATCTCAGTTTGTTGAATATTTTTTATCATGAGAGGGTACTGGATTTTTGTCAAATGCTTTTTCTGTATGTCTTGACATGATCATATAGCTTTGCCATAGTATCTTTCTTGATGAGTGTGTGTGTGTGTGTGTGTGTGTGTGTGTGTGTGTGTGTGTGTGTATTTAGTAATATAGTATGTTTTTGATAGTTAAAGTGTCAAGGATAGAAAACAAATGACTACTGGGTTAGATTTCATTGCTCAGCAATATCTTGGTAGAGTCATTTTAGGCCAACTATTTTTCTTAGTTTTCCAGGTAGGAAATTTATTATTGTCATTTTTACTCAGGATCAAGCAGGCACTGAGGTATGACGTGCTGATGTGTTCCCAAAGACCCATTTATAGGCCATGGTATGGCTTTATTCATTTATGTACAATAAGCTGTAGTTACCAACTTTCTTCCCTTGGCTTTCATAATAGCACACTTTCCTGACTGACTGCCTTCTCAATGTCCTTTGATTTATCCTCCTCTGTTGTTTGACATGGAAAGGCTGGAGTACCCTTGGTCTTGGGCCCCTTTCTCTTCTCCAGATACCAGGTCTTCCTTGGCGATCTCACATCTAGCTTTAAATACCATCTGTGAAATGATGGTGAGTAAATCTGTTTCTCCGATTTTGACCTCTATCTGGATTTCTGTCCCAGGCATCCAGTTGCCTACACCTATATTCCTCCCGGATCAGGTGTCTAATAGTCAAATTAAATGCATCACCACCAGATCTCTCAGTTGATGTCTCTAAATCTGTATCTCCTCTGGTTTTGTCCTTATCAGTAAACAGTCCCACCACCAGTCCTGTTATCAAAGCTTTAAAGTCAAGGAGTTTTCCTTGGTTTCTCTTCCCCCACTGCCGTTAGCTTCAGTCCATCAGCAAGTCCTGCCAGTTCGACTCCAAAACATATTTCAAATTTATCTCTTTCTCTCCATGTCCACCACTACCGCCCTAGTCCAAAACACTGTCATTCATCAACTGCAGCAGCCTCTTCCCTGGTCTCTCTTCCAATTTTATCACACCTCACCACAGTCTATCCCTCATGCAGCAGGCAGGGTTATTTTTAAAAACCTCATTCAGATCATGTGCCCCTTGAAAAACTTCTGCTGGATTCACATTATTCTCAGCATAAAATCTACGTGCCACACTTTGGCTTATATTTTGGACCCTGCCAGCCTTGTGGATCTCTCTTCTTCTCAAGCTCCCTTTGCTTTTCTACTCCAGCTTCATGGAGTTTCTTTCTCTTCCTCAAACATGCCAAGCAAGTTCCCATCACAGGGTCTTTGCACTAAATCCTTATTTGCTTTAAAACCTAGTGTGCTCTTTCCTCTCGTCTGGTACATCAGGAAATGGTCCTGTGGGCATACAAATCTGTGCGGTCACAATTGTGTGGTGTGGAAAGTAATGAAACAAAAATGCATGATGAATGTTTTTTATAGACCCAACCCAAGACCCCGTTCCTCAGGCCCTGCCTGGTGGTTTGGATTCCTCCTGCAATATTTTTATTCATTTTCAACAGTGCACTTGATATTGTGCACTCATGGAAAGCGTCTCTGATGAGACCACATTCAAGTTTAGATCTGAATGGCAAAGTAAAGGAGCCATACATACAGATAGAGAGGCAATGTGAGGGAGTGCAAGAGCATCAGGTCAGGACTCAGGGGATCTGGGCTCTAGTCGTAGATCTGTCAGTAGTGTGGCAAACTTGGACATGTTTCTAGACACTTCCGTTCTTCTATTTCCATGACAAGGCATCTACTCTGTAGAATAGGATAACCTGCATAGCGTTGCTACAAAGTCAAATAATTTTCACTATCATCATCAACCAACATTCATGAGTGTGGATAAGATAATAGGTTGGTTTCTTTGGAGGATTCAGTGAGCATAAATTGTGGTTGTTTTTCTAGAACACCATGCAGCCCAGTTAGGAAGGTAATTTAAATGTACGTTTAAAAAGAGCTACAGTTTAAAAAGTGTATGGTAAATAAAGTTTAGTTCTACAGACATTAATTGCTTAAGGATTTCAGAAGAGAGCTTATTTCTGGTTTAGGTGATCATGGAAAGTTACATGTTGGAGGAGGTTATGAAAAAAGCCTTGAATGGGGTCTCCAGTGGGTGAGGAGAAAGAACAGTCCAGATGGGAGAGATAGGCCCCGAGTTTGTACTAGAGTCAAAGAAAGTCTTCTGACTACAACAGTGTAGTGACTCAATTCTTTCTACCAGAGTGTCCTTGGAGGGAGGGGAGGGGGTGTATATTCCACCTGCTCCAGAGGGTCATAGGCTGAATCAGCCTATGGCAAGGATTAAAAAAATACATGTTATGTCTTAAAATGTTTCATTCTTTTTCATCATATGCTCATTTGTTTACATAATAAGGTAATATTTTATATTACTTTAAGAGTTGTATTTTTTTTTTTTTCCTCTAATATTTGAGTAAATGACAAGTTGCTTATCCTGGCTTTCCTGTAGCTTTGGAGACCCTCGCAATAGACCCCTTGAGCCCCTAGAGAACACTCTTCATGATAGAAGTGAAGGAAAACTGAGGTATTGATTGATTGAATGACCATAAGGCTGGGCAAGAAAGAGAAACCAAAGTATTGCCCGAGGGTTTCAAGCTTAAGAGGCTTAGGGAATGGTAGGGTCGTTAACAGATATAGGAAGCTGGGAGGATAGAGCTCACTCAGTCACCATCGTAAGTATTGCAGATACAATTTAGAAATGTTTTGGGGCGCCTGGGTGGCTCAGTCGGTTGGGCGTCTGGCTTCGGCTCAGGTCATGATCTCGCGGTCTGTGAGTTCGAACCCCGCGTCGGGCTCTGGGCTGACATCTCAGAGCCTGGAGCCTGTTTCGGATTCTGTGTCTCCCTCTCTCTCTGACCCTCCCCTGCTCATCCTCTGTCTCCCTCTGTCTCAAAAATAAACAAATGTTTAAAAAAAATTAAAAAAAAAAAGAAATGTTTCGAAAATTTATGAATCACATCAGAAGTGTGAGGTTATCATTGTCCTCAGACCAAGGCGCTAACAAGCCCAGTGCTAAGCCCTTGGCCTACTATTTTCTGCATCTATCCTTCTAGATCCTCATGGCGGCCTTAAGAGTTTGGTATAATTATTCCCATTTTACAGGTAAGAGGTTGAAGACAAGAGCAGTGTTTCTCCACTGGGGGGCTGTCCTCCCCAGGGAATGTTTGACAGTGTCTGGGGGCATTTTCCATTGTCATGATTGAGGGCACAGTTGCTCCTGACATCAAGTAGGCACAGGCCAGGGATGTTGCTAAACATCTCACAATGCAGAGGACAGCCCCCACCGCAAAGATTTATCTGGTCCCAAGTGAGAACAGCACCACAGTTGAGGATCTGGGTTTAAAAAAATGTTTTTTAATGTTTGTTTATTTTTGAGAGTGTGGGGGAGGGACACAGAGAGAGGGAGACACAGAATCCAAAGCAGGCTGCAGGCTCTGAGCTGTCAGCACAGAGCCCGACGCGGGACCTGAACCCACAAATCGGGAGATCGTGACCTGAGTTGAAATCAGATGCTCAACCAACTGAGCTACCCAGGCATCCTGAGGATCTTGGTTTAGAAGGATTAAGTACCTTGCCCAAGGTAACGGATTAAGGATTAAGTACCTTGCCCAAGTACCTTGCCCAAGGTAGCTAGTAAGTAGCAGAGCCAGGACCTTCCTGACAATAAGTCCCAAACATGTTGCTTAAAACATATCAGTGTGCCTCCCAAGGTCACAAAACAGCAAAATCTAAAAGTATGAATTATTATTTTTAAATACTGAGATTTTAAAAACAATTTCAGAGTGGAGGTGATATTTTAAAAATAAGCATCCAGCAATAGCACTATTAGGAATTTATCCAGAGGATACAGGAATGCTGACTCATAGGGGCACACGGTCCCCTATGTTTATAGCAGTGCTTTCAACAATAGCCAAATTATGGAAAGAGCTTAAGTGTCCATTAACTGATGAATGGATAAAGAAGATGTGGTTTAAATACGTAATGGAATACTACTTGGCAATGAGAAAGAATGAAATCTGGCTATTTGCAGCAACGTGGATGGAACTGGAGGGTATTATGCTAAGTGAAGTAAGTCAGTCAGCGAAAGACAGATATGTTTTCACTCATACGTGGGATTTGAGAAACTTAACAGAAGACCATGGGAGAAGACAAGGGGAAAAAATAGTTTCAAACAGAGAGAGAGGCAGACCATGAGACTCTTAAACACAGAGAACAAGCAAGGGAGAGGGGACAATGGGTGTTGGGCATTGAGGAGGGCACTTGTTGGGATGACGCTGGGTGTTGTACATAAGCGATGAATCATGGGAATCTACTCCCAAAGCCAAGAGTGCACCGTATACACTGTATGTGAGCTAACTTGACAATAAATTATATTACAAAAATAAAAGAACAAAAATAAGCATCCAACCGCATCGGTTGCTAGGGCTGCTTTTCTCGCCTTGCATTACGAGGTCTCGCCCCGGGACGGCTCTCACCTGTTTCGGGAGCTAAGAAAGTGCCTGTGGTTTATTTCAGGTGTCATTCTCTCAGAAGACCAACCTGTAGCACCTGTGTTATCTACCTCACCTGGTGTCAGAACAGGAAGTAAAGTGTGCGCGCCGGAAACCACAACCACGCCAGCGATCCCCAGGAAACCAGCTGTGGCAGGAAGTCCAGCCAGCGACGAAGGGAAAGAGAGGGGAGGCAGGCGGCAGCCCCCGCTCCGCCACAGGTCCGAGGGCGGCTTAGTGGAGAAAGAAGCCTCGAAGAAGTTGCCACACCTGTCTCTGTCTCAGTACGACTTACTAGAAACCGATGTCTCTTTCCAGCCTTGGGGGAGTGAGAATTCAGTCCTGAGTCCCGAACCGGCGAATTACGCCTCGGGCTCCTTAAGGGACCGGTGGCAAAGGGAGTCCCCTCCAGACAGCCTGAGCAGTAGCTGCCCTCAGTGCAACACTGTAATCGCCAGACCTGCACGTGCGTCACCGGGTGCCTCCCGGCAGGCGGACCCGCCCTTGAAGCAGGAAGTGGACTACTCGGACAGCGAGGTAGCTGTCACTCTCATTGATACTTCTCAACCTGGAGACCCACTGAGTCTGCATGAACCCATTAAAATTGTCATCACCATGAGCAGTACTCCGAACTCCATGACAGACTTGGAAAGTTCGCTCCACCTAAAGGTGATTGGCACTGAGAGAGCTGGCTTCACGTCTGACGCTGAGCCGGCTGCCCCGGGGGTGGCCAGTCCTCCCAACACGGAGCAGATAAGAATTCCTGTCATCACACTGGAGCTCTCTGAGGATGGGGCAGGAGGCGCCGTGTGTCCCGAAGGCAGTGGAGGTGACAGGAGTCCCGAGAGATTGATGGTGGAGGCATCATCCAATCAGTGTTCTGGCTACGAATCTGGGGAAGGAGGAAATGCCACAAAGGATGGCAGTCCTTCCCCCACAGGAGACCGCTGTGAAGCAACCCCCCCATTCACACCTCACGCGGCCCCTGAGGCGGAGGGGGGAAAGGAAGGCCAGGCTAACCTTGACCCATCATCTTGTAAAACCAGCCATGAAAAGAGACACGCCCGGGTTCTCAGCGTGGACAGTGGTACAGATGTCTTCTTGAGCAAAAGTTCCGCAGAAATTATTAGCGATAAAGAAAAAACAATACCAACTTCCAAATCTGACCTGGAGGCTAAGGAAGGACAAATACCAAATGAATCCAACTTCCTCGAATTTGTCTCCCTATTAGAGTCAATCAACACTTCCAAGCTGGCGGCGTCCAACCAAAGGAACGGCTCAGTGGAGCAGAACAAAGACAGTGGGCTTCTCGGAGGTACGATTCCACATCATTTCTGTTGTGCTGATGCAAAGAAGGCAATACATGTGTGAATTACCTTCTGTGATGCAAAGAAGGCAAAACATGTGTGCATTACCTTCTGTGATTTGGTTTTGCGAATGGCAGGATATCGGACCATTCATTGCTGCTTGGTGTTATTGATAATTGCCGAGTGTGCCAATACTAGTGTGCTGAGCACCTATCAACATGGGCTTACTCCAGCAGGAAATTTAAGGCCTAGGAATGAATGTTCGGCTTCCCTAGAAGGCCGCGATGTTTATTTCCGAGGAAATAAGCAATTATATTTTATCACAGTGGCCAGAACTCACAGTAGATTTCTGTCTCTTTAAGAATAGATGCATTCTGGGAAAGCTGATTGTAAACTACATTTCTGTGAAATGAATCCACTTTTCTGTTGAGTTCCACTATAAAATCCTACGTGCAGGGCTCCTTAATTATCCCAATTTGTAAACATAATTATAACAAACACACAGCTCTTAATTTATGTCAAGTACTGTCCTAAGCCCTTTACATGTATTAACAGGCATGACCGTACATTGTCATCTGCCCCAGACGGTCCTCGTTTATACTTTTTTGCCACCATAATTAGTAATAGAACCGCTTTTCACTCTCAAAAGTGTTCCCAGTTTGAATAATAAATTATACAGTTACTCTCATATTTTTTTTTTATTTTTTTTTCAACGTTTATTTATTTTTGGGACAGAGAGAGACAGAGCATGAACGGGGGAGGGGCAGAGAGAGAGAGGGAGACACAGAATCGGAAACAGGCTCCAGGTTCTGAGCCATCAGCCCAGAGCCTGACGCGGGGCTCGAACTCACGGACCGCGAGATCGTGACCTGGCTGAAGTCGGACGCTTAACCGACTGCGCCACCCAGGCGCCCCAGTTACTCTCATCTTAACTCATTTACTCATCATGTAACCTTATTTAAATAGCCACATGTGGCTGGCTACCGTATCGAATAGCGTAGATCTGTACATGTGTGTCTTCCCAGGAAGCTGTGTGTATGGTGGACAGAGCCCTGGCTTTGGGACCTCAGAACCCAGGGGCAAGTTTTGGTTTTGCGGTGCCAGCTGGGTGAGATTGGACAATTTACTAAATCCATCGGAGTCACAGTTTCTTCAATAAAGCAGGAGTAACAATATGTTGCAGATTTACTGTGAGGATTCAATTAGGAAAATGGGTGAAAAGTCTTGCTGCGTGATCAATTTCAGCCTTTTATTCTGATTCCCCCCTCAGGCCACATGTAAGGTTTATTTGATTTGTCTACTTAAGTTTCTGTTCTTAAATTTGTCAGCTAACCACATTCAATCTGAACCAATCTGAACAGTATTAAATTGGAAATCTAGGGGTGTGCAAAGAAATATGGATGCTACTTGGTTTTCTACGGAAAGGAAGGGGCTTGGTTTCAGGAATCTGCAGGTATGGCAGGGAGGGAGGAGTGGATTATTTATCTCTTTCAGGAAAGGACAGGGTTTGTTTTTGTTTTTTTTAAATGTATATTTATGTGTGTGAGAGAGAGGGAGAGACAGAGCATGAACAGGGGAGGGTCAGAGAGAGAGGGAGACACAGAATCTGAAACAGGCTCCAGGCTCTGAGCTGTCAGCACAGAGCCCAACGTGGGGCTCGAACTCAGGAACAGCGAGATCATGACTGGAGCTGAAGCTTGATGCTCAACTGACTGAGCCACCCAAGTGCCCGACAGAGGTTTTCAATTGAAGGATGAAAGAGCAGGACGTAATTCTTTTAGTTCTTGGAAGGTGAGAACTGAAGGTGGCAAATTAGATGCTCTTTCACTTCTATCTTGGAGATCAGTGATATCTTCTTGCTCCTCTATCAATAATAATTTGTTATGTGCTGTTATCTAAAAACAGAAATAGAGTATATTTCTAACACAACATGACAGTGTTTAATGATACCAGCAGCCTAGGCAACGCGCCCTCATCTTTCTCCTGCTTGATAGCGAAACAGTGCTTGAGCTTTACGTGATTGTTAAAAGATACAAGATTTCCCAGTTCTCTCTATGATACTCTTCTTTCCAACCCAGGCCCTTTCCGCAAAGGGCTTTATGATTATCTTCAGGGCTTGGGGGTGTCCTAAGGTTCAAGGCTACAGAAAACCGCACATGTATCAAAAGCCTTTTAAAACCATGGTTTTGTTTTGTTTTGGGGCAGCTTAATTTAACTTTGTGGAAGTAAACAAAGACCACTCAAATGAGAAGAAGCAAAGGCTATTATTCAGAGCTTGCTACAGCAAGGGAGTCGGCCACCATCACCTGTGTTTTGGTAGAGACTCAAAGGCAGGCGGAGGAGTGGGAAAGCTTTGTAGTGGGGAAAAGGGAAGGCTTCAGGTGTGCTCCGACTGGAGGCTGGGGATACTGGAGGCAGGCTACTTAGAGCATCCTGTGTGATTGGTTAGGGGGGCATGTTTGGCTCTCTCTGGCTGGAAGCAGGGACAAAAATTAGGGAAGTTCTCAGTAATTAGTCGAGTCCTGGCCATTTGGGGCCGATTCTTACAGAGGTTATCGTTTGGCTTCCTGGACTGTTTGCTAGAAATAATCATCTGACTTCCTACAAGTCATAGGACTTGTCCATAGCATGTTGGCTTTCTGGACTGGTTGCTGTAGATTGTGGGTCAGAGTTCTATTTCTATATGTATCTTGTGCGGCCACCACCTGTGTCGTATTCAATCACTTCTAGAATTTCTAACAAGATAATTATGAATGTATGTAGAGATGCTTTTTGAAGAGTGATCCAAAGTATGGAAAAATGGAAACAACCTAAATTTACAACAATAGGGCTCTAGTTCAATAAGTTATGCTGTATCGATGTAATATTATATAACTACCATTTCTAGATGGTCAAGAAGAATATCTGATGTCATTAAATATTTATAATACTTTAACGTAAATATAACAGTTATAAAATCATATCTGTATTACAACTTAATTTTTGTGAAAAAAAAAAAGTGTATATGCCTAGAAGAAAAGACAGGTATGGTACGTATGTATCAAACTGACTCCTGTGGCAGCGTGGTAGGGTTAAGAGTGATTTAAAATTTCTTTTCTCTGGTTTTATTAATTTTTTTTTTCAACGTTTATTTATTTTTTTTGGGACAGAGAGAGACAGAGCATGAACGGGGGAGGGGCAGAGAGAGAGGGAGACACAGAATCGGAAACAGGCTCCAGGCTCTGAGCCATCGGCCCA
The DNA here is from genome assembly GCF_028749965.1 of Puma concolor. NCBI lineage: Eukaryota > Metazoa > Chordata > Mammalia > Carnivora > Felidae > Puma > Puma concolor. Next base: position 15,293,380 of record NC_141677.1, read on the forward strand.
GAGCCCGACGCGGGGCTCGAACTCATGGACCCCGCGAGATCGTGACCTGGCTGAAGTTGGACGCTCAACCGACTGCGCCACCCAGGCGCCCCATCTCTGGTTTTAATTATACACAATTACGTGCACTGTTTTTATAGACAGAAAATTCCTGTCAATATGTTATTTTAAAAGGAAAAAGGAAAACAAATAGTCTGTATGTTGACATATGTAATGTACCCATTTAAGAGAAGGAGAGACTAAACTATGAGAAAGAGACACGAATAAATAGAAGATACGTGCAGCATGAGGGGTAGAGCTGTCTACGTTCGCCTTTCTGCAATTTTGTATGCGATATGATCACTGGCTAACGCTACTTGTTATGATAGCACTTTCTCACAAGCGTGTCTCTTGAAAACTGAAAGCTTCTATCTTGACGAGCTGTCAAATGAAAGGCAAACATTTTTGGATCCAAGAAATTCTAATGGCAGTTTCACAAATGTGCCGGGAATGTTTATCTTCAGGACTCACATAGAAGCCAGCAGTGTTTCTCTAATTGCTTGAAGTCCAAGGATGAAAATCTTTGTTGTATACATAATCGTGTGATTTATACTGCAGGGAAGCTAACATAATTTTACTTTTTGAGGGCCCAGGCAGATCTTAGTGGGCTTTTCAAATGGCATGTGTTGAAAGGACCTGTAGGTTCAAACCACTCACTTGTGTTCTTCTCTTAGACAACAATTTACTCAGAAGAACATAACTCTCGACATCTTTGGTCTTGGGAATACAGTGGTTTTTATAACCCTAAAACTGGCCGTTAGGGTATATCCTCAGAAAAGGAGGGGCTGACCCTTAGGGGTGGATTCCATTGTGCATCATGGTATAAGCTAAGGCCCTTATTTTGGTCAATTATTTAAAGAGGATTGCAAAAACTCACAGAATCTTTTCGTACCTATTGATTTCAGCATTCTTATTCACCTGAAATTATTCTCAGGGCAAGGAGCAGGTGTAGTATCTCACTGTGTCTTCCACGGTGCCAAGTACAGAGTGCAAAGTCGACTATGTAATGAATATCCACTTTATGAAGGGACTAAGTCTACCTTTACCTTGAAAATCTAGAGGTGGAGAATGAGTGAGAAGGAATGACTGATAAGATTTTAAAGCGGTAAATGGGACGTTGCTCCAAAGTAGTCAGGTTTGTTTACGTAATTATTTTTTCATCTGATGCTGTCCATTTATGAGTTATGAACCTTTCAGGCCCGAGTAATCGAAATGGGTGATTTTCAATCAGCTGAGCCAGTGGTCACTGGTGTTATTTCAAGGGATTCCCTGAACCTAGAGTAGGTGATGTCCATAGATAGCTCAGTAACCTGCCTCTAACATATAAACTGTTTTTCAAATATACCTAGGTACTGTCATAATTGGTAAAAATAAAATTGATCAAAACACATTCTGAATTCATAGGAGCTATGTAGATTTTCTGTCTATTCTTGTTTCAGTTTTGGTAACTTATTTCCAAGGGCTTTCACATTAATTTCTTATTTAACATTATGTTAACACATCAAATGATGTTTTTCAGATACCTGCTCCCAGGAGAAAAGGGAGGAAATCCAGGAACGTGAAAAGCCTAATGGACACAGTTCCAAACAAGGAAAACCAGACGTGCAAAGTCAAGACCACACTAGCACCAGCCCTGTGTTCACCGAGCCTGCCAAGATCACGACCCTGTGAGTCTAACTTACTTACTTAGCTTCATGTTGGGGCAAAGTGTGAAGCAGCCTCAGTTAGTGGCTGCTTCTGTTAATGGTTTGTTAAGGATAAGGAGGAGTTCCTAATAGTTCTTGAAACTTTTATATATGTTAAGTTTCCAGGGCAATAGACAAAGACAGATAATCTACAGGGTAACTTCCCAGCAAGACAGCTCCGTCTTGCAAGTTATCAGTGGGCCTGAAACATCTGTGCAAGATGAGATGTCTGTGGACGCTATGCATGTCTTCATCGATGAACACGGTAAGTCCTTAGAGCTTTTTAGTAACGAGGAAGAAGGGATAAGGCTAGTGGCTTTCTCATGCCCGTGTGGTCTCTTAGCCTCAGTACTAGACTTTGGAACAGGAAGACTTAGTCCTACGATTTTCTCACATAGAAGTTCTTGACTTAGTCCTACAATTTGCTCACATAGAATGTTCTTAGAGCAGAGTGTGCTCCTTCCTGCCTCAGGGCCTTTGCACATAGCATGTCCCTGTACATAGCCCACAATGTGCTATTTATCCTTCATATCTTAATTCTAAAGAAAGTTCTTCAGGGAAACCTTTTCTAGGCTCCCCAGACTTAGTCAGATTCCTCTGCTTTTTGCTCTTAACCCCCTGTCCTTTTCCTTCTTTGATACTATTATAACTTCTAATTATTTATTGACATATAATAATTTGATTAATGGTATTTTCCCCCTCACAACTGTGAACTTTAGGAAGGCAGTGCCTAGTACCTAGTAAATATTTATTGGATGTATGTTGAAAATCTGACCTTGATATATATATTTTAGTGCCTTGTCATAAAAAGGATTTAAAATAGAAAAAGAAAGAAAAAAATAAAGAGAAGGAAGGAAGGAAGAGAGGAAGAGAGGGAAGAAAGGAAGGAAAGGAAAGGGAAGGGAAGGAGGAAGGAAATAATGTTAAGTGGCAGGTCAAAGTTCTGTAGATAAGTGATATAGGCCCTTGTTTTTTGAGGATGGGTTTTTGGCTTAAGACATCAATTAATGTTTTTTATACATCAATTAATGTTTGTTATTTTACTCTCAAAAGAATCCTGGTTTGGATAATGAATAATATGGTTACCCTATCTACAGATCAATCCTTTGTGGTCTGAAGTGCTTTTGCATCTGCAGACAGACAAAGAAGTCTTTTACACTTTAAAGAACAACATTAACACTTATATCAAAGCCTCCAGGGGGGCTGCGGTCTTCCTTATAAATGTATCTCTTGGTGGGAGGAACCTTCAAGTTGAGGTCCTGTCCTTCAGTCTACCTTCCAGCTGCTTATAACACAGTTAATTATGCTCCCGTGTTACCTGAAGAAGGTACACCTCAAACCTGTTCTGCAGAGAGACGATTTCCATTTACAAAGTGAACTGATTTTCACACCTCAATACCCGGAACCTCTTTAGCAGACTAATTTAACTCTGCAAATTAATTCCATCTCTTGCCATCTCATTACTAGGCTGACACACTAGGCAGTGCTCTGTGCCCCTGCTCATCTGTGAATTCTGAGGTGGGGATGGTCTCATGACCTCCACGAAAGAAAACCACATGCTTGATAAGCCTCTTTCAGCACATGATACAAAGACACATGGGGCTGGTATGTTTCATCATACTGACACATGATGAAAATAGACAAAACGATGAACTGAAAACAGTTGACCCTTGCCCAACAGAGCTTTGAACTGCACAGGTTCTCCTTATACATGGTTTTGTTTGATTGTTTGTTTCTTTTGGTTTTTGGGGATGAATACGGTGCAGTACCGGAAATGTATTTTCTCTTCCTTTTGACTTTCTTAATAGCATTTTCTTTTCTCAGGCTTACTTTATTATACGAATACAGTATATAAAACATATCACATTCAAAATGTGTGTTAGTTGACTTTGTGTTATGGGTAAGGCTTTCCCCGTTAATTAGTGGTTGAGTTTTTATGGAGGGAGTTAGAGTCATATGTGGATGTCCAACTGTGTGGGTGGTCAGTGCCCCGAACACCTAAGTTGTCCAAGGGTCAAATGTATATAAAAGTGAATTAAGAGATGGTGCAAATTAATTGATCAAAAGCAATTAAGTAATAGGTAACCGAGGCAAACTTGTCTCAGCATATTATTAGAAAGGTATGTCAAGAAGATTTTTTTACACATTCTGTGGGAAAATATAAAGAATGGACCTAGATTACCAACAATTATTATTAAAACAGTCCAAAATGAGTTCCTTCTGACTTGAAAAATGTATAATCTGGAATGATCATATACGAATACTTGTCTAATATTCTTTGCTGAAATTTCATGATTTTCTAGGGGAAATTAGATCCTGTTATTTAAAGTCTGGAAATCAGAAAGAAGGCCCTTTACAGCATCAGCCGTCAAATTATGACAGTTTCTCTCGTGCTCGGTAAGTGGAGGTCTGGTTTCTGGTTTGGGAGCTGTCGTGTTGCTGGGGGACATGTAAATTAGCCTGACTGCAAATGAAGTGAGGATCCTGGTGTAGAATGAATGTGTTAATCCGTTTGTAGGTGTCAAAGCATGTGGGTTTTGTGTGCGAGAAAAAGAAAATCTGATATCGCAGAAAAATAAAAAATAAACTGAGCCATTTTTGCAGTAGCCACATCCAAAAATGAATGTAACATGTAAATATCAATAGAGAGGAATCCTGTGCAAACAATAGTGCTGCCTTCTGGTAGGACGACGGTGCAACACAAGAACTTGTTCTTAAATTTGTCCTGAGGAATGGACCAGAAATGTAGTTAGTTCTCACCTGCAGTAATGGAAGCAAGCTCTTTTGTAGATTGATAATCTAAACATCTTTCTTATTTTCCTCCCTTCAGGATGTATTGAATAACTTCCTAAATTATATTCTAAATGATGTTAATTAAGTTCGATATTGAATTAGCTTGTGCATCTGGAACATACCCGGATTCATGGGCAAGCCGTAAATCTTACTAATGGCAGACGGAATTCATTGTTCATTCTGGACTTCAAGATTCTTTGAGGATAATTCACGTGGACACACCTCAGTTGTCTGCTCTTAGTGGGGAAGTACATTTATCATGTACGTTCCTTTAGAATTGCATGTATATTTGAAGATTTATGGGAGTCCTTTGTGGTGTGATTAGAATGCCTTAGGCGTCACGCCTGGAGAGTTCAAAGGGAGTTACAGGAACCTTAATTCCAGATCCTGCGGTTCAGTGCTCCTTCCCAGGGTCAAAGTTTCCTGCACAGGTGTGCATGGGAAATCCAAGGAGGAGCCCCACGTGGGCCGAGAAGGAAGACTGTCTGTGTCCTTGCGGTCTGGTCTCCAGGTGGAATTTTGTTGTGTACCAGCCTTTTAGGCTGTTTCCTCATTGTTGCCACTGCTGCTTAAGAATGCTGGTGTCAGCCATTCCAGCAGAGTTGATGGGTACTGTAGGTGGTGACTCTCCCAGGTCACGCTGTCCCAACTGGGCCCCGACCCTGAAGCAGCCTGCTGTATCCAGAGTCACTCCTGCAGGGAAACACGCATATTCTCCATCGCTGGCAGGCCTTCCACTCTTCCTCTGTCTCCCTCAGGTGCCCACGTTCTGGTCAAAATAGACAGAAGGGTGCCTGGGTGGCTCAACCGGTTGGACTTGATTTCGGCTCAGGTCATGATCTCAGAGTCTTGGATCGAGCCCCACATCAGGCTCTGCGCTAAGTGTGGAGTCTGCTGAAGATTCTCTCTCCCTCTCCCTCTCCCTCTCTCCCCCCAGTTTGTGTGCTCTTTCTCTTTCTCTCTAAAATACAAAAAACAAAAACAAAAACAAAAACAAACAAAAACCCAAAAAACCAAAAAGCCTGGAAAACAAAATTCTTCTCTAGCCAAAAGACACACAAAGTCCCCGTGCAAATGGAGGCCCAGGAGAAGAGGGAGGTTAGATGCACTCACCTCAGCCCCCGCCTCCAGGACATTTGTTACAGTGGCTTGATGGACATAGGCATCTAAGATGGCAGGTCCCTCAGACCAAATACTCAATTCTGCGAGAACACAGCCTGGAAAGCTGTCACATTATTCTGCAGTCCTCCATTGCAAGCTGTAGTGTTTTCAAACTAAATTTAAAACAATTACAAGCCCCTTATTTTATCCCAAAATAAAGCTACCAGACTTTCTTATTTTTATTTTCCTGGGTAAATGTGCTTTACTTTCCTGCTCCGTAAAGGCTTTGATTGCCTTTGCCGGTAATGCCCGTTAGAATAAAGTCGCGTATCCAGAGCCTGAAAAAGTTAAAAATGTACAGTGTGCAAATAAGAACCAGAGAGAATGCTTGCAAGGTTTCCAGTAGGCTCCTCCTCCTTAGGTTTTGCCTCATGCAGAGCCACCCGCGAACTCGAGTTTTCCCCATTCATTGCCCTCTCTTTATTAAATTTCCCACAAGTCTTGCTTTCTTTCATCTCCCCTGCGTTTCCCCTCCCGACTAGAGCTCTTTATTGTATAACCTGCCCTCTATTTCTAGAGCTGTCAAGGTTTCAGTGTGCCACAGGGCACTGACTCGGAGCGAGAGAGCTTCCGGCCAGGTGTGGTTGCTAGGGCTGCTGAATGTGTGTGTGCTGAGCACCCCCGAGAAGCCCTTGGACAGTCTCAGGTCTCAGTCCTTCCCGAGCACTGCCATTTTGTCTACATACAACAGTTAGACCCCCTTCCTACTACACCTGAGAGAATCCGAGTCAAAAGGCCTCCTCACCGTGGGAATTTGGGGTCATGTAACTGAGACATCTTGCAGACGTCTTCAGGGGTGTGGTTTCTCCTTCTCCATCTCTCTCCTGTTCCTGCGTTTTGACACCCCTCTCAAATACTGAACTCTGGTGGTCAGAAGATGCCTGTAGTAGCCCCGGGCCTTATGTCTTCTCTCAATCGAGTTCAGCAAGGACAACATGCTTCTCTCCCATAAACCCCAATATAAGAGTCTCATTGAGTCGGATTTGGTCCTGACTGGGCCACGTTCCCTGAGCCCAGTCACCAAGGCAAGTACTTGGCTTAGCTCTACGATCATGTATAGAGGTGCAGTCAAAGGTTCCCTCTGAGAAAGGTTGGGAGTGGCTCTTTAGAGGTAAATTTGGAGCAGGGTGGATGGAGGCGGGGCAGCAAAAATCAACAGATGACCCCCGAGGATTCTCTGTTTCTGTTAAAAGTCATTCGATTAAACTAATTACTGAGCTTCTCTAAGGAGAATAATGATCAAGTTTTGTAAAAACAGCGTTCCCCTTCAAGAAAAGCTTTATATTATTTCCCTGGTCATCACTAACATTTCTTGTGTGCAAACATGCCAATGGAGAGCTCTTGGCCCACCACCTCCCATGCTAAGTTCTAAGTCTTTGACCACCTGCCCTATCCCCAAGGTAATTTGGCAGCGAATTGGTTTTAAGAGCTGTACGAAAGAATGGCACATAGCCATGCATATCTTCTTGTGCTTCACAGATAAAATGGAATAGGATACATGTTTGCTCTCACATGTACAGACCATTGCTTGAGAATATCCATGTTCTCTACACTGCCTGTGCTTTGAAATAAGTTAGTTGTTCAGAAGGGACTTTGTTACGGGGTGTTATGGCAATTCAATGGCCCGTTTGGGCATAAGGGATGTACAGTGCTTCCTGTTTAATGCATGAGAACAAAACTCAAGTTGCTTCACTTAGCAAAATTATAGCGTTGAAGTGGCTCCCTCGGCTGTTCTAGAAAAGTGGAGAAGGGGCTGCCATCTGTTCAACTCATGCTCAGGAAAAACGGCTGAGTGCTATGCAGAGTCCCGTGATCTTCTGGACTTAAACTGCTCTCTGACGGGCTTATGCTGGATATTCAAACAGTCTCACAGTCCTCCCCAGACTTGGGGACAGTGGAAGCTATGCCATCCATCATGGGAGACTCGTTTCTTTGGGTTCGTAATAAGCCTTGGCTTTCATGGAAATTCGTGATGTAGTGATGATTCAGGTATCTTTGAATTGATGGTATGAAGGGAAAACTTCTGTAAATAGGATAAAAGCAAGCAGGTTCAACTGAAATATTTTAGTCCCTACGTTAACGGACTACTGTGTGTTGGGGTGTGCATGAGGGCGAGTGTCCTCTGTCTCTAATGTAAAGAATGATACCAGAGCAGGGGCGCCTGGGTGGCTCAGTCGGTTGAGCGTCCAACTTTGGCTCAGGTCGTGATCTTACAGATTGTTTGCGGGGTTGAGCCCCACATCGGGCTTCGTGCTGACAGCTCAGGGCCTGGAGCCTGCTTCGGATTCTGTGTCCTCTCTTTCTCTGTCCCTCCCCTGCTCTCACCACCCCCTCCCCGTCTGTCTCAAAAATAAGTTACAAAAACCTTAAAAAAAAAAAATTAAAAAAAAAAAAAGAATGATACCAGAGGCAAAGGCAGCTGATCAAGTACAAGGCCAGCAGGTCAGGATTTTGCAAACTTGGAAGGGCCGGTAACGCCTTGCACCTGTGTTCCAGCACACCTGCAGGCTTTCTGTGGGAAGCAACATTATGGCAGTTCCAGGCCCCAAAGGGATCACTTCCCTGTAATAATTCTGGCCATGGCTGCCACCACTTGTTAAATATGTATTGTGTGCGAAGCACTCTGCTAAGTCATCAGTTGTCCAATTGTCAACATGACATGTGAGATTTGCTTCATTTCACAGAAAAGGAAATAAGACTGAGAAACATGCTCAACCTTCAGTGGCTAGCAAGTGGGCTCAGGACACTTGGGTCTTCGTCCCTGGTCCTCTGCCTCAACAGGGGCCACAGACTCAGAGCCCGGTGGCTCCCAGGCAGGTAGTGTAGATGGGGGAAGCAGGCCAGTGTCACATGTTAGGAGTGGCGGCTCCCACAGGCCACTGGAAGGCATTTATCTACTTAGGCCAACTCAGGAAGCCCGGCCCGACTGGATTTTCCAGTACTTTCCACAAGGAGCTAAAAATCCACATTTATTTGTAAACTTCTCTTTTGTTTAATGTCTCCAGTTTGAATTGGTTTGAAATACCACAGGCTACAGATGACACGTGCGTGGTTACTGTGGCCTGTGGACTACTGGTTGTCCAGTCCTGCTCTGAAGCCCGGGCCTTCACCCCACGCCCCGAGACCTCCTGTGGAGCAGCCCTGCCTGCAAACACACGCCTTACAGAGATGCCCTTACGTGGTCCCCACTGCCCGGGCAGGCGTGCACTGAGCCTGCTCCCCCGCACCCCTGCGCAGCCCTGCCCCTCATCCCTCCTCTCTGCGAAGCCCATGCTGGCCAACCTTCAGCCCTTCCTCTCTAAGTGTCTGTCCTTCTTTACCTCAATTGCCCTCCTCCATTCAGTCCTACCCTTTGGAATAATCCCCTGTCAAAGCACAAATTGCTATCTGCCTCTCTGTACTTCTTTATCTTATCAATCGCTTCTGTGCAAACGAATCCGCTGCTCCATGTCAGAGGGGGGCTTATCACATTCTCCCTGGTACCTCATTTACTTGTGTAGGACTCCCGTCCCCCCTAGACTATACTTGTCTAGAGAAAAGTGCCTCCGACCAGTGCCTTTAGAGCCCTCACTTAGCCCTCTGTAGATAGATGTTAAGTAAATTCTGAATTGAATCAAGTCAGATCATTGGAAGTGACACAGAGAGCCCAGCTGGAGTTCGGACAGTGCTCAGACCAGCTGGGCATTCAGCGAGAGGAGGTGACAAGCTGAATAGGAGAAGCGGAGTCAGGTCACGGGGGCCGTGAAGCCTCGTCGAGGAGTTCGCGCTGTGTTCTACCTGTAGCAGCAGGAGCAATTCGACCTATTTGTAGACAGAAGCAATCCGGTGAATGTGGGATCATCAAGACAACATCAGCACAAACTCCCTCACCCTGTGGCGCTTGGAGTGAAAGAGCCGGAAACCCTAGCAGTTTGCCTGGTCATTTGATTACAGATTTGATTACCTTTTCCTTCTCGTAAGTGGGGAAATGGACCCAAAAAAGCCCCCAAACTGAAACTAAAAATAAATACACAAACAAACAAACAAACAAATAAATAAATAAAATGCAACCCTGCAGAATGACTATTCAAACCACTGGACACAGAAATCAGAGATTGCAGCTGACATTAGATTTTCCTGTCTTGCGTTCTACTCATTCACGGCTACATAGTGGTCTGTGTCCGCATGGATGGAGCTGTAATGGGGCATCGGGTTTAGCACTGAGTAGCCTGCGCACGAGTGTCAGTCTTAGGCTGATCCAGGCTTCAGTTCCAACACTCACATGGACTTTTTGGTTGACATTGAACAACTTGCTTAGCCATCTTAAGTATCCATTTACTAATCCATAAATAGAAATGATATGGTAATTAATTCACCAGGTGGCTTTAAAAGTTAAACATAACAGGCATATATAGCCCTTAGGACAGTACCTGCCACAAGGGTATTGTTATTTACATTTACATATTGCATCTGCAAACAGAAGCAGTGGGGCCAGGGGCTAAACTTCACCGTGGCCTGATAGGGCAAAGCATCCTGACTTTACCTGGGTGGAGGCCTTCCCTCCAGTGCTTTTATGAGTTACTTTATGAGATTTTTAAGGCGGCTAAGTACTTTGCATGCTCTCTGTCAACCTGTTGAGTTCCAACATTTTGGCCTCTGTGGTAATTTTAGAATAGGTACTTTAATATTGTCTCCTTGGCTTTTAATGCCATCAAATGTTGAGTTCTCACTACAGTAAATATAAACTTTGGTTTTGAACTTGGAAGGATTCCTAGTTAGGACTGTTGCTAAGCCATTCAGCCATGGAAGATATTGGAAAAGCAGCTTTTTCCCTGTAAGGCAACTTCAAGTGGCTGGGATTGCCTCCAACTAGGCCATTAAACCATGGATCCTTATTATTGGCAAGAAAGCCATTCGTCTCTGCCATTGTTAAGTCCAGTTGCCACGTGACAGTTTTATATCCCGACTCCCAAGCATGAATAGGGAATTGTTTGGGGTGTAATTTCCATGTCTCTTTGGGGGATTCCTGGAGGAAACCAGGAGAGGAAACAAATTTCCCTCCTTGGCCCCACTGTCATTGTGGGAACCAGCGCATTTCTCATTAACTGCCAAAGAAATGTAAGCAGCATTTTCCGGTTGTACAATAGCTGTCCGTAAAGCAGGTACCTTTGGTAACACTCTCTAACATAGCCCTGCTCTCCCCAGACACTAGGATGAGGGAACTCTGGCTTGAATTGCAGCATTTAGAATTGCTATTTAAAAAACTTTCAGAGGACAAACTCATTACCCAGCACCTAGGATTGATTCAGTAGCTCAGAGCCTAACATGAGCTAATCTACCTAGAAAGATGTAGTTACGAGTCTGCCCAGACAATCAAAGTTGATGTAGGCTCTCTGCTTAGGAAGTTGAAGTGTGTCTTGTGTCTAAAAGGTTCATTGCAAACTTAACTTTTTAAATTTCCTCTGTAGATCTTGCAAGTAAAGCTTGATAGGTTCTTTTCTTTGTTCAGCAAAGATTTACATTTCTTTTGTCTATAAATTCTTCCAAGTAACATAGCAGAGCTTTCTTCTGTGAAAGATCTACCACCGTGTTTCAGTATTAATCTAGCTTTTCCAGTGTCAGAAGCAGTCGGATGAAAATGCGTGCAAAACGCGTATTGTCCGGTGTCCAGTGAAATCTGACGGAAAGACATTTTGAGTCTTTCATTTTGAGTCTCTGTTACTCAAAAAGTAGGCATAGTAGTCCACTGAATGGAAGACTCATTCTAGAGCATACTAGTTTATAGGATTTTTATTGGGGGATTTTTTTTTATTTAAGAAAATTTTTTTTTAATGTTTATTTTTGAGACAGAGACAGAGCATGAGTGGGGGAGGGGCAGAGAGCGAGGGAGACACAGAATCCGAAACAGGCTCCAGGCCCAGGGCTGGAGCACAGAGCCCGACGCGGGGCTCAAACTCACAAACCATGAGATCATGACCTAAGCCAAAGTCAGACACTTAACGCACTGAGCCACCCAGGTGTCCCCGGGGGCCTTTTTGTACTTCAACTTGTTTTTAATTGAAAGAGTAGAGTAGTTTGGGTAATAGTGTGCTGATTTATCTGGATTCACTTATATCTGGCTTTTATTTGCTTATGAATCATTGTAGTACATATCAAAGCAGATATTGTTCTGTTTATAAACTAGGTGTATTTTTGGATGCTGCTGAATCTCTAAACCCAGTGAGTACTTTGCTTCAAAGGTGGATCAAAGCCCTGTGCTTAGTCTTTCTTGCTTCTTCAGAACTCTTTTCTGTTGATATTACCAGCCCTTCTGACCCTTACCTCAGTAAAACTTCCCTTACTCATTGGGATCAATTCTGAGGAAAGCCCTTTCAAGCCACAATGAATGTACCTGGTTCCCAAAGAAGGCAAGGAGCAGAAAGTTGCACAAAAGAATTATCTCTTTTAGAACGCTCTGTTTTACATTAGTCAGAAGAAATATTGATCCCTGGTTTGGAAAAGCTGAGCTGGAGTATCAGGCATTGAAGTTAGTCAATTAGGTCTTCAAAACGTGCAGAAAAATGTGAATTCCCCCAAAGTTGGATATGCTCAGTGCTATGTTCCATTCAAGTACAAGTTGAAAATGTCAATTCTAACTATAAATCATTGAGAGTTTGCATATAGCTGCATTACTATGTTGACTTGTATAGTGGAGAGTTATGTGTGTACTGCTTTAAATAAAACAAACAAACTTTGGGGGGATCTATGTGCCTTTGATCACATAGAGGTGGAAGTGATCTGGAGGAAGCACAGAAGCATCCAGAGTTTCAAACTCTTTGAAGAGTTTCTGCCATTTCCAAATTGCTGTCCCTCCGTCTTTTGTTTTTTTAGTTCTTATCTCTGATCCTTCCACTCTGGTCCTTGTTTCGCTTTTCTGGACACTCGAGAGAGAGATGAAGTTTTCATCCAGGCACAGAGTCATAAAGATGGAAGGGTTAGGAGGTTGATTCTAGAGACTTCTGTTCCGAGGCACCTTCTCTGACTCCTTGGGAAGGCCTGCCACACTGTTTTGGTGGCCATAGCCCCAACTGCCACACGGTGGCAGTAGACGCCGTGCCTGAGGCCCTGTCTCCCTCCTTTTGCTCACGTGCACAGATGGATTTTACTGTCCCGTGAGAGCTGTTTGCAGACTCTCAATCTAGAATCCCCGTTAAAGTTCCAAATAAAGGTTATCGTTTTTAAAACAAGGCTGCTTTATTTAATTATCCTACATACCAAGCACGTTGCTTGGCTGTGAGTTCCATTTTCAGGCTGCCCCTCTGGGTGACTTGTTCCCATGTGTCCCTCGCGGGGGAGGTCTGAAGAACAAGAAGGACCGGCAGAGAGAAGTGTCCTCTTTCTCTAGATGGTGGGCCATAATTTTGAGATCCGGGAAAGACGAAGAATTTCAGGAATTCTTTTTTTCCACGGTGATGGGAAAATGTAGAAGAAGCACATGTATTTTCATTATTTGTTGCTTGCAGAGTCTAAATGAATGAAAGCCGGGGAGTACAATATGGTGGAATGTTGTCCCCATCAATCTGAGACTCAGCTCTGCCCATACAAGAGTCACCATTCTGGCCCAGACTAGCACCTAGCCCCTGGTCCACCTTTATATCCTCCTACCGGCTGCTTCTTTGGTAGTTTCTGTCACCAGCCACTCTTTCTATTATTGTCCTGAGCCCAATCTAATTTAAGTCAATTCAGCGACTCCATCACCCAGAACCAAACTAATGTGCCAGCGATTAACCAGAGAGAAGGTGATCAAGACCAGACCTGCAGGTGTTGTCCTCTGATAGTTCAGAGTGTAGTTTTATTACACGTTTGGAATATTGCTGTTTCAGGGAAGGAAATATCTCTTAAAACTCAGCCTTTTTTTTTCACATTATGTTTATTCACGTGAGGGGAAATTTCCGGCCTTAAGTTAGGAAAACAGAGACGTTTTAGATGATTGCAGAGCCCACGGTGCACAGTTAAACAAGGGCCAAAAAGCAGTGGATTGTCTGAGAAGAGTAGAAGAATAAGTCTGAGAAGAAGCAGAAGGTAAGCAGGCGTTCTTTAAAGACTGGTAGGAAGACTTCTGTCCGCTCCGTGATTTTTGTGACATCACAGCCTCTTTGGTTCTTGATTGGGAAGCTGGTGCACATCCATCATGACTACAACATCAGGACCCCAGAGAACAACATTTAAGCAAGGGGAGAAATCTCTTCCAGTTGAGCAGTGCCGACTGTAACATTTAATCATCTCTTCCTGGCCAGATTGGAAGCCCGTATACACGTGTGATACAGGTTTTCTGGTGAGGCCACACCGGTCATAAAGCTAGGACAAGGATCTTTTTTAATATCATCATGCTTTGTTTAGAATACTCAACTTTTATGAAAGAAGTTAATGAAGAGGGAACTTAATAAGCTGTTGGAGTCTGTTTTTTTTTTTTATAAAATAAAGAGGATTGAGTGTGAGTTGAGGGCAAGACACTCTTCCCCCATTCATGCTAACAGAAACAATTGGAGGTAATGTTATTTGTATGAAATGCATTGGGGTCATGTTGCTGTTTCATATGAGAATAAACAAAGTCGGGTCCCATATCCATAGAAGGAAACAAATAAGGTATGGTTAAGTGTCTAATACGTGGGAGACACCATTTAGTGGTTTACATATCTAGTCTGATTTGATTCTCACAACCCCTGTGCAGGAGATATCTTCCCTATTTTCTAGGTGAGGATTGGAGATAGGACGACAAAGGCTTGTAGTCACAGATAGTAATTAGTAGAGCAATAATCCAAGCCTCATTCCGCTTAATTCTAGAACTTATCCAAAAGATTTTTGAAAAGAAAACCAAACCCTAGATTTTAACATGAGATTTTTCAAATGGCTCCAATAAAAAAAAATAATGTTATTTGTTGTTATTATTACTTTACTGCCGGAAACATGCTAAGTAATCTGCAGATATGAAGCTGAGGTGTGTTGACCCTTCCTTTGTATCATGTTTCCTGGCACGAAGCAGCAGCAACGGGAGGCTGGCTCTGACAGCCAGTCCTTAGTTCATTTCAGTTGGCAACAGAGGGCGCTATTCACTTTCTAAGATTTTCTCAAAGAAGCACACGTGTCCATCTGGCTCCTGCCTGTTTACAGTCATCACTTACATTATTGACAGTGCAATCAGATGAATCTTTTGATTTTTGTGAAGTTCTGGCACTTGCCAGAGTCTGCTGGCATTTGCTGAGATTTAGATTTCCCCAAATTTGTACGAGCGAGGCACTCTCGATCCTGTTGCGTTCGGCTATGCGACAGCACGATTACAGGACGCGGTGGTTTCTGTACGAAGCAAGAAAGTCTGAGTGCACGTTGCCTTTATAAATCTAACTGCTTTTTTTCTTTTTTCTGTTAGTTAAGAGATGTTACACCTCTACCCCAGACAGGAAGCACAAGCACAGTGTATGCAACAGTCATCCAAATAACGGAAGGATAGGATTTTTAAGTTTGAAGCTCCATGTACTTCGCGCTTTGCTCCTTCACTCCTGACTTTAACATACGGCGTTTCCTGAATGGTTCTTTATCAGAGTGCCTCTACTGAATGCACCATCAAGTAGTCATAAATGATGTCTGAAAATGTAGAGAGATGCGCGTGTATGTATGTACAGTGGAACTATTTTATTTATTTTTAAAATATGTTTAAGGTTCTTTATTTTGAGAGAGAGAGAGAGCATGAACAGGAGAGAAGCAGAGAGAGAGGGAGAGAATCCCAAGCAGGCTCCACACTGTCAGCTGTCTCGAACTCACGAACCATGAGATCATGACCTGAGCTGAAATCAAGAGTCAGACACTTAACCGACTGAGCCACCCAGGCGCCCTTGGTGGAACTCTTTTAAACGCTGTTCCGATAGAATAAGTACTTATGTGTTTATGAATGCAGTAGTAGGGACTACTAAGGGAAAAGAAGGGCCCACAAACTCGCCAGAGAGTTTATAATGAAATGTGAGGCTAGAAATCGGAAAGGCGTCACGTTCGTGCGGCGTCTGCGTTCTTGAGACAGTTTGGGCTGCAAGTTCCATAAGACCCCAAATCACAGCGGATTAGACAGGAAGTCCAAAGTCCTGATCAGTGCAGGTTTGGTCAGTGCAGTGATTCGATGTCATCATCGAGAAACGAGCTTCTTTCCGTCTCTCAGCTTTGCTGTCCTCAGGCTCATCCCCCGTGATGACGCTTTGGCTGCTGCAGCCCCGAAGTTTTCTTGTTACCTTTTAAGAAGTAGAGAAGCTTGTGCCGAGTTCCCTGATACCCTCAGCAGTGTCCCCTTTGCTCCACGGTAGCCTCTGAGAATATGTTCTTGGGGCGCCTAGGCGGCCCAGTCGGTTAGGCGTCTGTCTTGTGATTTCGGCTCAGGTCACGATCTCACAGTTTATGAGTTTGCCCCACATCGCCCCCCTGTCAGGGCAGAGCCTACTTGGGGATTCTCTCTTTCTCTCTCCCTGTCTCTGCCCTTCCTGTGTACTTTCACCTTATCTCTCTCTCAAAATAATTAATAAATTTAAAAACTTAAAAAAAAGTATATGTATAAAAATAGAATGTGTTCTTCCTTCTTCCTTCCCAAAGCAAGGCACTGACTGGGGTGAATGGGGTTTCAGTGATCGGCGTATTACCCCTGGGGCTAGGGAGGGACTCGGTCTCTCTTCTGAAGCCATGGTCTTGGATGAGTGAATAAATGGAGCTCTGTTAGCAGGAATTCCGTCAGAAATGACCCTGGGGTGGGCAGTCAGCATTGTCCTCTCAGTTTTCGGCACCCTGCTAGAAAAGCAGATGGAAAAATACGTCCCAGTTTGTGCTTTCTGAGCCAAAGGAAAGATGCCAGGCTTGAGATTTACGAAAGACTTCTTTAAATTTATGTCTTGTCAACCAATACGTGATTAAAGACGATAAGACTCTTTAATGTAGATTGTAGCTATTCTAGTAGTGTTCTCTTTTCCAATTACGGAGGCATTTCTTGCACCTGACGCGCACTTTCTTTGCTCTGGGTGGGGGTGGGAGGCGAGGGGATGCGGAGCGTGTTAGGGGTTGGAGGAGGTAGCAGAGACGGCAGGTTGTCCGTGTTCCTTCCTGATTGCTGTCTTTGGAATTATCCAGACTGCCACTTACTGTTTTCACAAAATATGAAGGCAGAAACTATTGCTACCCCCTGCCCATCCATCGGATACGTAGAAAATTAAGGTTGGCATCTCTTAGAACACCAGGCATCTACCTACCTACCCCATGGCACGCGGCAGATCTGGACAGCCTGAGTAATTTGCATGTGTGCAAGATGATTGACCTTCTGCCCGAAGAGAGCATTGCATATACAAAATCCCAGCCCTGAACTGCGTATGCAAATCTGTAAAGGTTGTAAAGGCTTATCGGCTACCTGCCCTGGGGACCCGTGGTGTCCTCGTGTTTGGGTATAATAACAGATGACTTCCACACTTCCAGGTGACCAGAGC
This sequence comes from Puma concolor, assembly GCF_028749965.1. NCBI lineage: Eukaryota > Metazoa > Chordata > Mammalia > Carnivora > Felidae > Puma > Puma concolor. The sequence goes on from NC_141677.1 coordinate 15,310,523, forward strand.
TTTTCTTTTGCCCCTCCTCAGAGACATACAGATCAGCTCCTCCAGTACCACGACTTCTGAGAGTCAGGATCCTTCTTCTGGGGACCCTGCGGTCAGTGCGCTTCAACAACAGCTGTTGCTAATGGTGGCTCGGAGGACCCAATCGGAAACCCCGCGGGTACGTTCCAGCCTCCCTGTTTGCGAATGTTCCAGAAGCAGGGATCTTGAAACCTGTTTCGTGGTCAGATTACCTAATGGAATTAGTCGGGTCTTGTCCTGAATTTTACATTGCTAGGTTGTGGGTATATCACTGCATGGTAGTCTATTGAGCGAACGTGGAAAAAAAGCCATTTAAATAACAGGTATCCTTCGCTGACACTAACAGAATTGCCATTGCCTTAATGCTCTTCCAAGTGCATTAGAAATTCATGTACCTTGATCTTTGGTTGCCAGGATGCACAGACCCCACAAGGGCTTACTTGGTTAGGATGCCTTTTTCTCACCATAGTTGGAAAATACCTGGATTTTTATTAATTTATGACGGCCTCTTATTAAACATTCAGAGATCCTTAAAGAGAAACTTGACTTGAAGAGAGACTTTATTCTTAGAGCAAATGGCATTATCATCCAGGGGCTGAAAAGATGAAGCCTTCAGTTATCTTACCAAGGGACAACTTACTAATGTTCATTCACTTATCTGGTGCACCTTGAGTATGACTCTGGGAGAGGCAGAGCAAAGACTTCACAGCAAAAATCACACGGGATGTAAGACGTACCACTGGACGTAAACTGAGAGCTACAGATTCAAGCAGGGCATTTCAGACAGAGAGGCTGGCGAAGGCTCCTTAGGAAGAAGGGACACCCGGGCCAGACCTTGAAGGAGAGTGACTTTCCATTGGTACAGGCTGCTGGCAAGTTAGTGGACCTTCCTGGCAATGTTTTGATGTCTCGTAGACAACCTCACCCGTGAAAAAAATAATACCGTTTTGTATTTGTTTTCCTGATTGCTTAACTAAATTTTTCCAAAAAGATGCTTGATAACACAGCGGGTTGAAATCGGTCAGGCGTGTGGGGAACAAAAGGTCACGTTATGTTGTCCCTGACCACACACTGCTCTGGAGTCCTTAGTCCTGCTGCCTGGGTAGGGAGGACTGAGAGGTGCCAAGCAAGCAGAATGAGCCCTTCCAGGCGCCTGGGTGGCTCAATCAGTTAAACACCGACTCTCGATTTTGGCTCAGGCTGTTTTCGCACGGTTCGGGAGTTCAAGCCCCACATCAGGCTCTGTGCTGACAGCAAGGATACTGGTTGGGATTCTCTCTCTCTCCCTCTCTCTTTGCCTGTCCCCTGTTCACTCTCTCCCTCTCTCTCAAAATAAGTAAATAAAATGAAAAAAAAAAAAAAAAAAAGAATCAGTCCTTCCGGGCTTGAAGGAGTTTCTGTGCGAACAAGCATTCAGCTAATTCAAAACCTCTGTCTTCAGGGATTTCTTCCCTTCTGTGTATTCAGTCTCACCTCCGTCTCCTCCTTTCCAGGGCTTCTGGGAACAGGAAGGAGTTTTCCTGGCCCCAGGAGGCCGGTGGAGGTGAGAGTCACGTCTGCTCATGGCTCAGATGCCTGGCCCCGTCCTGGTCACCGGGTGTGCTGGTGGTACCTATGAGGAATGGCGGCTCCTGCCCAGTTAGGGTGCGGTACTGGGGTCTGCGGACCCTGCCGTGAGCCCCCAGCTCTGGGCCCGGGCTTCAGTTGCATTCTCTCTGCTCTGTGCTCAGCCCCCAGTTACCAGTACTAGTTTCCATCACAAGCTAAAGTACATCGGGGGCCCCCGCAGAATGTGTATTTTCTCTGAGAAACTTCCGCTTTCCCTGACACAGACCTGGGGACACTCCAGCGCCCTGCCTCTAGAATGTCAGTGTTGTATCTCCAAGGAGAGGGAGTTATAGTTATATGAAAACATCCACATGGGGGCGCCTGGGTGGCTCAATTGGTTAAGCGTCTGACTCTTGGTTTCAGCGCAGGTCACGATCTCACGGTTCATGGGTTTGAGCCCCACATCGAGCTCCACACTGGCAGTGCGGAGCCTGCTTGGGATTCTCTCTCTCCCTCTCTTTCTGCCTGTCCCCCACCCAGTGCTCTTGCTCTCAAAATAAATAAACTTAAAAAAAAAATCCACATAGTTTAGGAAGAAGTGAATGTCATTTGTTGCATGGATAGTGGAGCCCCAGGGAAACTAGGAACTTTGGATTATCAGAAATGCAAACCCACTGATTTGATATCTCAAAAACAGCGCAGGAAGAGCAGAAACTGGGAAATAACTGACTACTACATAGATAAATCAGAAAGAGTCACACTGTTCTTTACATTTAAAATTCTCTAAGTGGCATGATTATGTATATGAGTGTATAAAAAGCTGAATTATATTTAGTGTTCCATTGTTAATTACTTAACCAAATTCAGTGGCAAACTTCAGTCATTTTAACTTTTAACATTTTAAGTAAAATGTAAAAACTTTAAAGTTTTACTATATGGAGGTAGAGAAGTGGAAAAATGGAGATTGCTATCCAGGCTCATATTTAGATGCTGAGGAAATATTTACAAAGGTCTCCTATCAGAAACGATTTTTCACTTCTACTGCTTAGTTTTCTAAATTTAATTGATGTCACCAATTAGGTTTTGGCCACAAATGAAAAATTAAGTCTGTTTCCTGCTCATTCTCCCAAACACATGTAGTGAAGGGTTACGCTCTATCAGCTCTGTGCCAGGGGCAGGTGCACAGGGGCGAAAAGACTCAGCCCCTGCCTTTGAGGAGTTTAGACACTGGTCAACCGGTTCAGCTATGCATGGTAGAGGTTACGGTCAGGACGGGCTCAGGGGCTGTGGACACAGGTCGGGACACAGGAGACTAGGGAGGCTTCCTTGGTGAGGTCACAGCTCAGCTGCGATGCAGAGGAAAAGCTGAAGTGGGGCAGACATGGCCGGGACAAAGGCTCGGCTGGAAAGCAGGTGTGCTCATGGTCCTGGCTCAGAGGCATCGGGGCAACGACATGAGGAGTTGTGCTTAGACAAGTGCAGCAAGAATAAGCAGGAAACAGGGCTCTGAAGATGAGACTATTTAGTGACTTCCCTTGCCCCATCTGCCCTCCCTCTGTCCTTCTCGCTTGGCTGCTCGGTGCTCAAGAGCAACTTGTGTACTGGGAGCCCCCTCCCCCGCAACCTTATGCAAATTCCTCTCATTCCAACAAGGGACCTTTTCTACAGGCTCCAGTGGTGGCCAGGAGCTAGGCCCACACCAGAGAAAAGACTCGGGAGTTCTTCCCTGGCACAAATAAAATGAATGAGGTAGCCCTGCAAGGGGAGTTCTCAGGACTGGCCAGCTTCTTTCTGTATGAGGCAGGCCAGGGGAACGGGTTCTGTTCCATCACTCTGGCTGCAGGGCTTAGCTCCTGAGCACAAAGAGAAGGACCAAGCTTGGGGCACATGGGGAGCTGGTGAACTCTCCTCTGTGCTCTAGATTAGCACTGAGGGGCTGTGAGTGTTCTCAGTCACAGCCTCTCATGCATCCATGGTGTAAATTGGTACTTCTCTGTGCTTCAGTTTATCCATTATGTATTTCTAAGCACATGGGAACAGTCTATAGATGCGTTACCATGACTTGAAAATTTTGCATTGTTCCGTAATGTTACATAAGTATTTGAGGCATCAGCGTGTAAACATCTTTATTACACTGCTGGTTGAGAGCAAGCCCAGGCCACTGGTAGACAGTGTTAGATCCTTGGGAGTATAGCATTTTCTGCTTCTTTTTATCTTCACTTGGATCTGGCTTCAAACCCGTTCGCCCTGCCCCACGTTAAGAAATGAGCTAGTATCGGGGCGCCTGGGTGGCTCAGTCGGTTGAGCGTCCGACTTTGGCTCAGGTCATGATCTCACGGTCCATGAGTTTGAGCCCCGCGTCAGGCTCTGTGCTGACCGCTCAGAGCTTGGAGCCTGTTTCAGATTCTGTGTCTCCCTCTCTCTCTGACCCCCCCCCCCCCCCCCGTTCATGCTCTCTCTCTCTCTGTCTCAAAAGTGAATAAAACGTTAAAAAAAATTTTAAAAAAATGAGCTAGTATTGTATATGAGAGTACTCTGTAAACTGAGGCTTTGTGGAAGTCTATAGGATTGGCATCATCATCATTATTATTACTAGGGGTAGCATGAGAGCCGTATTTCATTGGTCCTAAACTGATCAGTGAGCATTGCAAAGATGCTTGCAGCACTGGATCTGGGGGACGGGCGCTCGAGGTTAACATAAATGTAGCATTGCCATCACAGTTTGCTATCATTAAAGGATTAATGAAAATGGAAACTTTCACCTTTTACCCTATATACCACTTGTATTTTTTCCCCACAATGATGTGCTCTTGAATTGCTATTTTTTAAAATTTAAAACATCTCCAAAAGGTAAAAACATATTCCTAGATGTCTAATTTGCATGAAGTGCTATATATAATATTTTATAAACAATCCTGTCTACAAGAATATTGACATTTCCTAGCAGATGAGACGGATGAGACACCAATTATAATACCTTAACATAGTCACCGATCAGCTTACATATTCATTTATTTGAAAGTGTATTTTGACTTAAGAGATGAATATTTGCATACTCCTCATGTATCATGTTCAGAAGTTTATTTTTTTTTCAAATGTAAGAATATACATGATTCGTTATGATTCCTGGAATTTTGGCTGCTAAATAGAGCCACTGTTACAATAGTATCCCGTGTGTGTTTTATACTTTTTTGTCCCTCGAAGTGTTGTTCATATCTAGATTTAACCAGCATTCCATCAGCAGATTAGGAACACTAGGTATGTGCAGGGCACGCGTTTGGTACCTCAGTACATCTCACTTTTGGGATCACATTATCTTTGTAGGACGCCTTGGAGGTTAGGTAATATTTAACCTTGGATTTGCCATAGGTGGAAACCAGTGCAGAAGGTCCTGGTATTTGGGGTGTTGACTGCACCCCTCCCAGCCCAGCACTCCTTTCCCTTGTCCCTTGGTCACTACTGGGATTTCGAGTTCTGCCCACCCCCTCCCCAGCAGCCTCTGCCACGATTTCTGGTAAGCCCACCTGTGCCACCAGAGTCCCTTTCCGCTTCCCAGCTCTGGGTGTGACGGCTCTTAGTAAGGGCACTTGGTGTCGCACAGGACTAACTTCCTGTGGATCTTCTTCATTCCTCCACCACCTTCAGGAGCTGTCACGACACTTCCGCCCTTCAGAGGAGGCCTCCGGTTTAAATTCACCTGTGTCTGTTCTGACGTCGACATGTAGACCCGGTCACTTACTCTCCTCCACATAACACGCCCTCATTTATATTTTAGCTTTTATTAAGCACAGTTCATGCTCGAGGTCATAAATCTGACTCTAAAATTCCTTTAAATAACAAATTATTTGACATCTGTTATTACCCATCTTAATTATTTTTGTCAGTGTCCCTTTTCCGATGGCTTCCTCTTCAAATTGGTGTTTTTAATTCGTTGCTTCACGATTGGACTCAGACGTGTCGTCTCTTGAAGTGTTTTGCTGTGCAGATGGCTTTCACCTTACCAAGTGAGCTCTGCCTGAGCTATGGATTCACCTGGGTTCCCCTAAGTGAGATTGCAGAAAGAAACCAGGCTTTTGCCTCTCACGGTCCTCTTCGTAGAGTAGGATGTTGGGGGAAGTGATCTGACCTCTCAGAGCCTCAGTTTCTCACATTTTAAATAGGGATAATAACACCTATGTGGAGAATTTCTTATAAGGTTTTGACGATTAGAAATAATATATGGCAAAATTATGCCATATAATCAGTGGCAATGATTAACATCATCAAAATTCTTAATAATTATATGGAACTCTTGAAGGTGCCATTGTTTTAAGTTATTTATTTATTTTGAGAAAGAGAGAGAGAGAGGAGGAGAGAGGGAGAGACTGGGAGAGGGGCAGAGAGAAGGAGAGAGAGAGAATCCCAAGCAGGTTCTGTATTGTTGGCACAGGGCCTGAGGTGGGGCCCAGTCCCACAAACCATGAAATCATGACCTGAGCTGAAATTAAGTGTCAGATGCTTAACCAAGCTGAGCCACTCAGGTGCCCCAGAAGATGAAATTATTTGAACAGTAGAACTTTTCAGGTGTCTTGGGGGAGAGGGGTAGACCTTTACATTCTTAAATATTTTAATATTACCAAAAAGTATTTCTGGAATGTATTATATACATACTTGCCTACCTTCTTAAGCTGAATGTGCTAATCATCACTTAAGTTGCTCTTGATAATTCAGACTCATGAAGGGAGCCTTGACTTAAATACAGATCCATATGGGGAGGGTGAGCAGTGCACTTACCTTGCTTCTTCAAAAGGGCTTGTGTTCAACTTATGCCCTTATCAAACTATTTTTGATAATTTCTTTTTTGAAATAGGAGAATAAACCTTGCTTGCCTGATCTCCCGGGAAATGTGACGTGGTGGTTCTTTGGCAAGGCTTAATTAATGAATCAGAGCCAGAAATAGCATTTTGGCCAGTGCGTCTGTGCCTTCACATAAATCAGAGACATGGAACGCCTTCTCCATGTCCACTGTGAGTCCTACCCCAACCAGTCCCGTCATTGCTGATGCTGTCCGGGAGCTCTGCCCTAGACCCCCTCACTCCATACTCTCTCCAGCGTTCCCCATCTTACACCCTCCCATGCCTCACTTCTCGCTCTTTTTCTAAATATCTAGACATAGAGACGTTTCTACTTGCGTGTGTCACCATGTTCTCATGGCTGGTTTGCTTGTCTGCTCCCTGGGGAGTTGTTTAACCCCCCCCCCCCCTTTAAGCTAGCCACTCTGTCTTGTTATCCTTTGAATTCTCAGCATGTATTACATATGGGATCCAGCCTCTGTAATCCGTACAATAAGTATTTGTTGGATGAGAGAATAAATGAATGATTGAAATGGTGAGAGAAATTTGAATTTGAAATTTGTACCGGAAAACAGGCTGAGAATAATTGCTATAATCCACTGAAGTGTTTAGCTCTGAGGTTCCTTGGTATCTAAGGCAAAAAATGAAATTCCACGAAGCTTAGTTTCTCATAAAGGAAGTTGTTATGGGCTGATTTGTACCTCAGAACATGACTGTTTGGGGAGATAGGCTATTTAAAGAAGTAATTAAGTTAAAAAGAGGTCATTAGGGTCAAGCCCTAATCCAATATGGCTGGTATCCATTTTTTTTAAGTTTATTTATTTATTTTGAGAGAGACAGAGCACACAAGTTGACGGGGGCGGGGGGGGGGCGGGGGGTGCAGAGAGAGAGAGCGAGAGAATCCCAAGCAGGCTGTGTACTGACAGCCCAGAGTCCAGTGTGGGACTCAAACCACGAACCCTGAGATCATGACCTGAGGCAAAGTCAAGAGCCTGACGCTTAACTGACTGAGCCACCCAGGTGCCCCAGGCAGTATCCTTCTAAGCAGAGAGGATCAGGATGCAGCTACACTTGGAGGAAAGACCATGTAAAGACACAGAGAGAAGACGGCCATTAATAAGCAAAGGAGAAAGGCCTCAGGAGAAACCAATCCTCGATCACAGACTTCCAGCCTTCAGAACATCTCCGTTGTTTCAGCCACCCAGTCTGTGGCACTTTGTTATAGCCACCCTAGCAAACTAACATAGAAGCCAAATCATTTTTTCTTTGCATTAAATTCTGAGATTCTTTTAAACAAGGATTTTTATTTAAGCAGCAATGAATAGCACAATATGCCAGAATCTTTAATAACTTCTGCAAAAGGTAGACATAATCGTCATGTGATTTCTTTTATACTGACCTTCCCTAACAGCAAAGCGTATATAATATTAAACCCCAACTTAAGGACAGTATTTTTCTTATAATTCAGAAAAATGCTATCCTCTGTGCTGCTGCTTGCCCTTGACCTGTTTCCCCATTGTACGTGAATTCCCAGACCACAAAACAGTAAACTGTGGTAACCCTGTGCACATATTTCTTACTGGAATTTTTTGTCCGTGGAGCATAAAGGAAAAGGATGCCTTTTGTTGGGGGAGGTTTACTGTAAAGCACAAATCCATTGTCATCAACAGAAGAAGCTCTTCCTGCTGACATGACACCAGGCAGTTTCCACTAAGCTCTCTCTCATGTTGGAATAGGATCCCAGACACAAGCAGCACCTACAGTCTCCACTTTCCTGTAATAGTACAGCCAGTCCGTCCTGTATGCGGCCACCCTGTATACTGCCTTCATGATGGACCAGCTGTCCCTGGCAGGGCTTTTTGAATTAATATTTTATGATCTGAATAACTTCATGTTCCATAGCTGAGTCAGTGAATAAGCATCTGGGAACAAAGAGGTGGTAAAATTGGCCTCCTCGGAGAGCTCTGCTGTGGGCTCCAGTGAAGCAGGTGCACTGCCCATATGCGTGCCAGGCACTTTGACACCAGTGACTTTCACTGAATTAGGAAAAAAAATCGGCCCAAGTATAACCTTCTGCTTTATAACTCAAGGAGAAATGTGTGCGACCTTTCAATAGCAGCTCCCCCTCCAAGGCTGTCTTCTTTACTGTCCTCATCCCTTTCCTGGTCTCGGCCCTTCTTACCAGTCTCCTGTGTCTTATGGGAGTCAGCCTACAGGAAATTACAGCCTATCTTAAATCCTGTTTGGAAGAATACAGAGCCAAAGCAAACAAATAAAAGTACAGATTAGAATGAGCTAGCACTTTCACTTCTGGGTATATCTCCAAAAGAATTAAAGCAGGAACTCAAACAGATATTTCCACGCCCATGCTCATAGCAGCGTTCTTACCAATAGCCAGGGGGTGGAAGCGACCCAAGTGTCCATCGACAGATGAACGCATAAACAAAATGTGGTACATCCTTACAATGGAATATTCAACCTTAAAGAGGGAGGAAGTCTGACACAGGCTACAACATAGATGAACCTTGAGGACATTATGCTAAATGAAATAAGCCAATCACAAAAGGACAAATACTGTATGATTCCACTTACTGGCGGTACCTGCAGTAGTCAAAACCATAGACAGAAAGCAGGAAGGTGGTTATCGGGCTGGGCGCAGAATGGGGAGTCAGTATTTAATGGAGATGGAGTTTCAGTTTGGGAAGATGGAAGAGTTCTAGAGATCTGTTGTATAACAATATGGATATCGTTAATACTACTGAATAGTACGCTTACAAATGGTTAAGATGGTAAATTCTGTGTTGTTGCTTTTTTTTTTTTTTTAAGCACAATTGCAAAAAAACAAAAACAAAAACAGGCTAGAAATAGAAGATCTACAGGGAACTGGGGCGTCCAGAAAAGGCTTCCTGAAAAGCAATGGCCAACAGCAAAGGAGATCGATGGGGGCTTTGTCTTTAATGGCCTCTGCACAGAGAATGGCAAACAGCACGATGTGGCAAGTCTAACAGGAGCCTCTCCACTTAATCTGGGACTCCAAGAAGCCACATCCTACTCTTAGGACTAACTAAACACACTCTGTCAACACCATCCCCACTAAGGGGACTGCATAGAAAACTGCCTGCCTCAAACTTAGGTGTGGGTTTGCAGCCCTTATTCATCCTGGATCACATGGCTGATCCAAACACCTCACACAAAGAGTTTATGTTAAGATGGTGCCAGCTTGGTATTGCATTCTCGTGCCTAGCAGAAACAAAGGCGAATTTTAATCCTGAAGAACACAGCTTTAATATTGCTGTCAAGGAATTCATTCAAATAAAGATCCAAGGAAAATATGATTAACTGAAAAGTTATAAAACATATTAGAAAACATGAGACCATGAATAAGAGCCAGCAAAGTCAACAGAAAGCAGAAACAGACTCTCAGTGGATTTAGAAGTTGTAATGATCAGATTCAGAATATGGATTAAGAATGTTTCACGTGTATAAAAGAAATAAAAGAAGGGATTGCAAATGTCAGAAGCAAAAGGCCACCTAATGACCAAACAGATCTGAAAAAGCACCAGATTCTAGAAATGACCCATATATAATAAAAATAAAACTTTAAGGGATTTAATGGGAGATTTGACACATAAGATTTGAAACAATTATATACGTGTAGCACCGAGAGATGAAGAGGTAAATAGGAAAGAAGGTTAAGAAGCGTGGAGGTCAGGGGCATCTGGGTGGCTCAGTCGGTTAAGCATCTGACTCTTGATTTCAACTCAGGTCACGATCTTACCATTCGTGGGTTCGAGCTCCATGTCTGGCTCTGCGCTGACTGTGCAGAGCCTGCTTGGGATTCCTTCCCTCTCTCCCTTTCTCTCTGCCCCTTCCCTGTTCTCTCCTTCTCTCTCTCTCTCTAAATAAATAAACATTAAAAAAAAATTTATTAAAAAAAAAAGGAAAGAAGCATGGAGGTCAGGACAAGAAGGTTTACTGTTCTCCTTGTCAGAGTTCCAGAGGAGATGAAGGGAAGAGCAACAAAGCAAATATAATTTAAAATTTAAAGTTTAAGATAACCCACAGATATAGGCATTAGTGCCTTGGCAAACTGGTGAGGAAGGGACAAACATTTTAGTAAATGGCGCTGTGACAATAGTGTTCTTTATGGGAAAGAAAACGGACCCTTATCTCATATCATGTACAGAAACCCCTGGCAGATGCATAACTTAAATGTGAAAGCCAAAAGTGTATAATTTTAAGTACAATTATATAATCAAATACCCTTACGACTCTGGGTAGAAAGGGATTTGATAAACAAGGTACCAAAAGTGCAAAACTTTTGTACCGTACAGGAAAAAATGGATAAATGAGATTTCACTTAAATTAAGAACACCTGTTTATCAGTAACACCATAAGGAAAGTGAAAAGACAAGCCATAAACTGGGAAAATATCTGTAACACACATGATTAAGGTCTTGACCATATGGGTACATATATGCATATATACACACACACGCACACATAGACACATAGAAGCTACTAAAAGACAAACAAGCAGCCAAAAACTAAAAGTGGACGAAGATGCTCAACTTCATTGATAATGAGGGAAATGCAAATTAGAATAAATTTGAAATATTTTATATGCCAGATTAGCAACAACTAAAAAGTACCTGATGCTATCAAATGTTGGTGAGGATGGGGAGTGACACGATGTTTGTCTGCTCTTAGTGGGAGTACAGACTGATAGAATCACTTTAGAAATCTTATTTTTCCAAGGTGTTTTCTAGTAAATTGAACATTTCCATATCCAGTAATTGCATTTGTGCGCTTTCTGGAAGCGTCCATTTGCTTCCTAGTAAAGCTGAACGTGTGGTACAGCTGAACATTTGCATTCTTAGCAATTCCATTCCTAAGTGTATGTTAGGTGTCTGTTCTAAAGAAATCCTTGCACATATGTACCAGGAGACATTTCCAAAAATGTTCATAGCAGTGTAATAGTAAAAAAAAAATTTTTTTTGAAAAAAAAAAAAGACCCTAAATATCCAACAGTAAAGCAGATAAGTAAATTATGGCATGTCCGTATAATGCAATATTATTCAACTGTGAAAATAGATGCCACAGCTGTAAAACAGCATGGATCAGGCTCAGGAACATAATGTGGAATGGAGGGGAACAAAGGCAAGTTGCAGAAGCATACATAGGCTGTGGTTTCATATCCACGAGGTTCAAAAACATAAACAGTATAGAAGTTGTGGATGTAATAAGCAGAGTAAAACAGAAGAAAACAAAAGGAATGATAAACACAAAACTCAGGACAGTGATGATCCCTGAAGGAATAGGGAAGGAGAGGTGTCCGCGGTGTGGCCCCCAGGGAACTTCTATGCTAGCGGTAATGCCCTTTTTGTTATACTGGGTGATAGCCACACAGCTATTCACTGAATTGGGGTTCGTGGGTTTTTTTAATACTCTACATACATTTAAAAGATATGTATTTGCATTGATTCAATATTGAATGAAACTATTCATGTTTAAAAAGCGTGGTACCCTAGGGGCACCTGGGTGGCTCAGTTGGCTAAGCATCTGACTCTTGATTTTGTGTCAGGTCATGATCTCACGGTTTCTGGGATTTAGTCCCATGTCGGGCCCTGGCATGCATTCAGCATCTGGTTTTGAGTCTGTGAGACAGTTGAAGGTCTGAGAGGGGTTTTCTTACAGGCAATAGGATGCCACAGACTGAGTCCACCGTATTCTTTTTTATTTTCCTATTCCCAACCTTGTGCCGGGCTCAGAAGAGTTACTCATTAAGTATGTTAGACGAATCAATGAAGAGGAATTTTCTTTTCAGAATTAAATTCTTCTCCACAAGATTAGAGCCAACCAGACATGAATCTGGGCTTAAAACGTTTTGAATCTGGAATTAAATTTTCCTCTGTCTCTATTTTATTGGTTCAGATTTTTTCTATAGATATTTCTGTTTTTTCTTGTATCAGGCCTCCCCAATACCTACAGAATTGGCAATGAAAATTTTTTTACTCTTAGTGAAATTTAAATATTTATTCCGATGTTGCATCAAATAACATATCTTTAAAAAATGAAGCCATTTAAGATGTTTAGTTGAATTCTGATCTTTTATGAGAACTATTTTCATGGCAGTTTCTTGGCCTTAATTAACATCAGCGTTTTGATGGGAGTAGCATCAATTTAATGGAACACGTTATAATGGAATGGAAGTGTGTCGGTAAGAAAGACCCTTTTTGTTGATCATTATCTTTCTCTGAGAGTACCCTTTAAAAATTTTTTTTTTTCAATGTTTATTTATTTTTGGGACAGAGAGAGACAGAGCATGAACGGGGGAGGGGCAGAGAGAGAGGGAGACACAGAATCGGAAACAGGCTCCAGGCTCCGAGCCATCAGCCCAGAGCCTGACGCGGGGCTCGAACTCCCGGACCGCGAGATCGTGACCTGGCTGAAGTCGGACGCTTAACCGACTGCGCCACCCAGGCGCCCCTAGAGTACCCTTTTTAATGAAATATGTTGGTTTACATTTCAGAATTTGAACATCTGCTTTCTATACTGTTTTATTATGAGGTACGTTTATGACAATAACATGTCCGTATGAAACCCTTTCTCTGTCGTTTCTTTTGGTGTGTAAAAGCATCTGAGCCAGGATCTGGAAGACTCATCGTGTTCTTCGACACAAGGAAAATTTAACCGAGAGCAGTTTTACAAGTTTATCATTTTCCCTGGCAAGTGGATTAAAGTCTGGTATGATCGACTTACCTTGTTGGCGTTACTTGATCGGTAAGCCACCGAGCATGCGAACGTACGGAGAAAAGACACAATGGGGGCATAACAGGGCACTCACATGCTTATAAAAAAGAAATTGCCACTTGCTAAGGTTCTCTGGGACATTTTCAAGATGGATGCCTTTTGTGCTGCAAACCCAAAGGCGAAGCCGTGAGATCTTGACCACTGGAGAAATTGTAATTTAGCAATTACAGTAGGAGATCAGAGAATTGGGGGAACACGGTTCAGATTTAAGGTTGGCTCTGGGGACAGTATTATGTGTTGGTCTATTCACGGTTTGCCACATTTTTGTAGGAGGGCTTGGGGTTCATGGGTGGTGTGGGGCCTGGCTGACTGGATGCGGGCAGGGGGAGAGGAGGGCAGATGGAGCCCTGTGATTTCTAGCTTTTCTCCTCAACAGCTGAGGCTACTTCTCACTCTTGTCTGAGATACACTAATTGGAACATTAATCTCCCCTTTAAACCCTTTATTCTTTCTCGTCTCTTCTTTCCATTGTTTGTCAAGATGAAACGGAGGGTTGGAGATGCAGTCGCTGGGCGGGGAGGGAGAAGAGGGAGGGAGAAGGTCCAGTTAGTTAAAGCACGGTGGAGACGGGGCCGGGTTGGGAACTTCCCACGTCCATCCCTGCCCCCGACCTCACGATATACAAAGGACGGGATTTTCATCTTCAGGGGCTGTGCAGTTCTGATGGGAGTGTTGGTTTGAAAATTGAAGATGGCTTGAGGCACCTGGGAGGCTCAGTCGGTTAAGCGTCTGACTTTGGCTCAGGTCACCATCTCACGGTTTGTGAGTTTGAGCCCTGCATCAGGCTCTCTGCTGTCAGTGCAGAGCCTGCCTCGGATCCTCTCTCTCTGCTGCTCCTTTACTCTCTCTTTCTCTCTCAAAAATAAAGAAACATTTAAAAAAGAAAAGAAGATTCAAGATGCCTTTACTGACACTGTCATCAGCAAATGTGGAGTTTCACAGTTAAATGCCAGCCAGTGGGGGCAGCGGGAAAGCTGATTGCCTGCCATCCTATGGTTGGTCCCTCAGTGACTGATTGTTATAGTAATGTCTTACTAAAAAACTATAGTCATGCAAAATTACAACAGTAAATTTCAGGACCCACAAGTCAGGGAATGGAGTTATAATGGTTTTTCTAACAACACTACGTCACCCCAGAGGCACACACTTAAGATGAACGTTTCAAACGTAACTGGAATCATCCAAAATAACACATCCTGTTAGATGAGTTAGTTTTTAGGGGTTTTTTTGAAATATTAATTTTTTTTTCTGTTTAAAAGGAATTGCTGAAAGTTGGACTACCTCGTGTTAGCCCTTCATATTAAAAACAAATGTTTCTGTACATTTCTAGGTGTACATTATTTAAATGCACTCAGTGGCAACAGATTAACTGAAAATCTAATTAAGGTCTGGAAAAGGATGATGAGGATTATTACAGTTTTAAAAAGTTTACAGTTTTATAGTTTTAATCGCTTCTGTTGCAGTGGGTTTGAATTCAGTGTTAAGGGATTTGTAGAGACAGCATTACGTCCTTAGGCATGGGTCGCTCAGCTGGTACAGGGAACCCCTGGGGATCAAGCCCCGTGCCACCACTTACTAGTGCTGTGATCTAAGGATGACTGTGAAACCTCCCTGTTGCTCAGCTTCCTGTCTGCTAAATGGGGATCATCTATATACAGGGAGATTATGAGGTTTAAATAAAATTAGCTATGGAAGGTGTCCTTTAAATATTAGCTGCTGTTGCTGTTATTATGACCTGAAATGTGGCCCAGAACCCAGAAAGAAGAAAAATAAATAAAAATAAAATAAAATTAGGGTAGCCAAAGTAGATGCTGTCAAGTCCAGACACATTTAGGCCCTTAATTCGTAGGGGAAATCGTCCCGTTTTCAGAGCCCGTATCAGCCTACTTTCAGGCATCTCCCAGCACACGTGGGGATCTGGTTTTCCAGTTCACGGTCAATTAAGAGGGGAGATCAGACGACATGAGGCCCGAACTGACAGCAAGGACAGAGGAAGAAAAGCCCAAACACTAACCTAGAAAAACCAAGCAGCTTGGGACCTTTGCAGGGAGAGTGTATTCCCCAAACAGGACCGTGGACCAGAATCCCCTGGGAGCTTTGTGACAATAACAGATTCTAGGAGTGAGAAGTCACCACTTCAGCATGGCCTTGAGTACAGTGTAGGGCTGTATTATGGCATCCCTTGCCAGCTCACCTTCTTTGTGAGGACAGTTATGATCTGAAAGGCCTGTTTAAGAAAGCAGCAACTTACACAATACATTTTTTATGATGATTGTAAAGTTCCAAAAGGCACCAATAAATTACCTTTTGACATTCATTGGGGGACATTATATTTAAAATCCCCCATGGGTTAATGAACTTGAGTTGCCAAATTAAAGTTTATAAGGAAGTTATGCATAATAAAAAACAAACCGTAAGGGTTGAGCAGGAAGTCGAAGAAATTGGTGAATTAAAAGCACTGAAATTGAGCTAATCATTGCTATAAACTCTCATAGCTTAAGGCTTTCTGCTTCATAATTTTCAACTTTACTCTGGAACTCAGGCTGATTTTCCTTGAAAATACTTCCTTATTCTCTGATTGTACCTTCACAGTTCCTGTGATTGCAACATCTCCTATTTGCTTTTGGTTTGGCATTCATTCTACTCAGGTGTTTTTGGACTTGTCCTTAATCTCCTTTATTTTCTCTTATACATTTTTTATTCTGCTATTACCCCATCTTGCAAAACACATAGGTTTTATTTTCATTTCTCTAGTTACGATCTAAAATAAAATAAAAAGCTAAAATAAAAAGCTGCCCATCTGGGCATCGTTTTATTCATTTTTTCATTAATTCAACAAATTTAGTAAAAGGAAAAACCACCCAAACCCCAGGCACCTGCTCCATGCGAGGCTCTGCACTGGGCACTGGGAACAGAACAGTGAGTGGAACAGGTGTGGTCCCTACCCTCATGGGGCTTGTATTCTACTACATGAGACAGGCTGAAATAGCAGAGTGGAATAGGTGCCTTGAAGGACACACATAAAAGCCTGGGGTAGAGGAAAGTGGGGGACAAGGGACACCATGTCAGAACAGGTGGTTGCAGAAGTGTTTCCTGAGGAGGAAACATGCAAACCGAGATAGATACAAGGCAAGGAGGCAGCCCCATAACAAGTAGGGGGAGAATCGTTCATGCTCTTCAAACAATGTCATTGTCAGTGTCGCCATCTTGAGAACACGCTCTCATCTCTCCCATCCTTGAAAGTCCTTTTGGCCCACTTTCCCGCCAACCACTGTCCGGTATCTCTGTGCTCTTTTGCAGCAAAACTCCGTGAAGAGCTGCCTGTGCTAGTTTGTCTTCTCTCTTCTCTCATTTTCTTATAAACCCATATGTTTGCTCCCCGACTCCCAACACTGCACTTGTCAAGGTCACTGTTGACTTCACTGGTCAGTCATCATTTTACTAGACCCATTTACCACCTTTGACAGAGTCGATCCTCCTCCTTGGTATGCTTCCTCTCTTGGCTTCCAGGATCCAGCCTTCTCTTGGTTTTCCTTCTACCTAGCTGGTTACTGCTTCACAGGACAGTCACCCGTGCAGGTAGCCTCTGCCTCCTGACCCCCTTGATGTTGGGTGCTTCACGGCCCTTGGTCTCGGTCTCCTTTCTTTCTCTGTCTACCCTCTTTTCTTTAGTGATTGCATTTAGTCTCCTGGCTTTAAATACCGCCGAGGTGCCAACAACTAAGATTTGGACCTACCTCCTGAATTGCAGACTTGTCTCTCCATCTACCAGCCTGACATCTCATGACCACAGTCCAAAACTGAGTTCTTTACCACTGCCTCGTCTCCCGTCTGCTCCACCAGCTGTCTTTCCCACCTCAGCTGACGACAGCCCCATCCTTCTAATTTCTCAGGTTAAACATCTTGGAGACAACCTTGTATCTTCTTTTCTTTTACACCCTCAGTCAACCTCTCATAGGGAATCATGTTCACTGTTTCTCCAGATGTATCTGCTACATCTTCCCACCTTTCATGTGACCACCCTTGTCTGAGCTACCTTCGTCTCTCATCAGGGCCATTGCAATAACATCTTCTGCCTCTACCTGTTCTCCCTGTGCACTGGTTTTTTTTTTTTTAAGTTTATTTATTTATTTGGAGAGAGATGGGGTGGGGAGGGGCAGAGAGGGAGAGAGAGAATCCCAAGCAGGCTCTGCACTGTCAGCACAGAGCCTGATGTGGGGCTCGATCCCACGAACCATGAGATCACGACCTGAGTAGAAATCAAGAGTCAGACGCTTAACCAATGGAGCCACCTAGGTGCCCCCCTCCCTGTACAATATTGTAACATGCTGTTCTGCTGACCACCCTGCAGTGCCCCCCATTTCACTCATGAATGAAAGCCAAAGTGCTCAGAATGCCTCAGAGTCCCCATGATCTAGCCACTGCTTTGCTCTCTGACCTCACTTCCTGCTACTGCCATGGACTCTTTCCCACCCACACTGGCCTTCCTGCCATTCTTCACCAAGCCAGGCATTCCTCCAGCCTTGAGGCCTTTGCATTGTCTGTTCCCTCTCCTCTCCTCTCAGATATCTGCGTGGCCAACCCCCTCGCCTTTCAAGTAGCACTTCTCTGTGGGGCTTAGCCTGACCTTCCTGCTTAAAATTACAGCAGTTCCCCACCCCCACCCCACAGTTCTTCTCACCTTGTTCTGATCATTTTTTGATTGCGTGAATCATCCTCAAATGCTGTATAATATCCTTACGCTGTGTGCGTATTACTTATTTCATGCCATGGCCCTCTGGAAGGAAAGCTCCAGAAGTTCTGCTCACTGATGTATTCCAAGCCTCTGGAGCAGTGCTGAGCCCTCTTGAGTGACCAAACAAATCAACCGCCCTTCACAAACCAGCTCCCCTTCCCAACTTCTGCCGTTGATGTTGCCATGATCCTTTCTTCCCCACATTGAAATCTTGAGATCTTCTTTGTTCTTTCAGCCAACCTTCACTGTGCACAATCCATTCCTTTCTGCCCTGCTCTGTGCTGTGTCTTGACATCACATTGCCTCTCCAGTTTTCCGCTGCCCTCTCAGGCCCTCGTTCCTTCTCCCCTGGAGTGTTGTTTATCCCACTCTGCTCTATTTCCTCTCCAGTGCATCTTGTCAGCCTCTGCCAGATAAATCTTTCTGACTTATCTGTACTGCCTCAATCACAGAACTCCTTGCCCAGTGAGTAAACTTTTTAACCCAATATTGAAATATAGATGCATAAGGAGCCATGCGAGTGGAGTCATGGGGCGCTGGGGCAGAGGAATGGAGTCGTGCTGGGGGAGAAACCGGTGGTGGGGGGGAATATTTTTCAGGAACGTTATTTTCCCCCCCTAAATAGGAAAAATGTCTGTTCATTTAACTGAAATTTTTGATTTAAAAAAATTTTCCTAAGCTTTAGATATCTTTAAGTATACATCGAAATGTTATGAGCACACTAAAAAATACATAACGGATTTTATGGACCTGAACTAACAAAATATATTCAGCTCTATAAAAAGCACATAATGGAAAACAACAACAAAAAAAAATCCCATAAATTTTCCTTTCCACCAAAGGAGGAATCTTGGTCCCCCCAGGAGTTGTTTTTCTTTTAACTTTCAACTTGAGCATGATAATATCTGAGTTCTTCACATTTCTATGCGTCTTGATTCTATACATCTCAAGTGCCTGATTAAAAAATAAGCAAAAGGTATGAACAGACACCTCACCAAAGGAGATATACAGGTAGCAAATAAGCATATGTAGTGACATTCCACATCGTATCATTGGGGAATTGCAAAGGTAAACAATAGTGATATGCACTGCACCCCTATTAGCATGGCCAAATCCAAAGCACCAACCACACCAAGTGTAGCCGAGGATGTGGAACAGTAGGAACTCCCTTCATAGTTAGAGGGAATCCAAGATGGCAGGTCCATTTTGGAAGATAGCTTGGTGGCTTCTTGCAAAACTGAACATGTTCTTACCATGGGACCCAGCAGTCATGCTCCTCGGTGCAAATGAGTTGAAAGCTTAGGCTAACACAAAAACCTACATATGGATGTTTATAGAAGCTTTATTCATAGTTGCCAAAACTTAGAAACAACCAAGATGTTCTTCAATAGGTGAATGGGTAAACCATGGTACATCCATACACCATATGGATGCATTCCATATACTAAAATAGTATTCAGTGATAAAAAGAAATGAGCTATCAAGCCATATAAAGATATGAAGGAAGCTTGAATGCATCTTACTAAGTGAGAGAAACTGACCTGAAAAGGCTACCCGCTGTATGATTCCAACTATATGACATTCTGGAAAGGAAAATCTGTGGAGACATAAAAAGATCAGTGGTTGCCAGAGGTTGGGGGAAAGCAGGGTGAGTAGGCAGAAAAGGATTTTTAGGGCAGTAAAAATAGTCTACATGATACTGTAATGGTGGATACATTTCACTACACATTTGTCCAAACCCATAGAATGTACAACACCAAGAATGAACCATAGTGTAGACTCCTGACTTTGGTTGATAACAATGTGTCGATGTTGGTTGGTCGACAGTAACAAATGTACCACTCTGGTGGGGGATGTCGATGGGGGGGGAGGGCAGGTGTGTGTGTGTGTGTGTGTGTGTGTGTGCGCGCGCGTGTGTGTGCGTGTTTGCGGGGTGGGCTATGCGAGAGCTCTTTGTACTTTCCCTCACTTTTGCTGTGAATCTGAAACTGCTCTTACAAAATAAAGTATATTAATTTGGAAAAACACAGGAGTGCCTGCTTGCCAGGAGTACAGTAGATGCCTGTCCCGTTCTGAAAATCATTTAATGGGACAGATCGGTATGTTCCTGAGCGACAATTGGCGAGGTAAAAAAATATGCATATCATTCTTGGGCTTCCTGGATGACTCGGCTGAGCATCCGACTCTTGATTTCGGTTTAGGTCATGATCTCACGGTTCATGAGTTCAAGCCCCGTGTTGGGCTCTGTGCTGAGCGTGGAGCCTGCCTGCCTCTCTCTCTCTCTCTCTCTCTCTCTCTCTCTCTCTCTTTCCATCTGCCCCTCTCCCCCACTCATGCTCTCACTCTCTCTTTCAAAATAAATAAATAAACATTAAAAAAACCAATATGCTCAGCTTTCTTGGGAATGACCCATCTGAACTCCTGACGTTGTGGCCACACCATTCTCCCTTGCTCCATTTCAGCCTCTTCCACCCATCGCTATGCCCTCCCATGTAAAGACTCCTCCCATAGAAGCCTTTCACCTCTAACGTCATAGTCCCAGCCACTGACCATCCTCAAACGTTGCCAATGCCAAGCTATACCAAGCACTTGGGCCCGTCCGCTTTCTCCTGTCTAGCAGCCTCCTCTGCCCTTGTTGCCTCCCCCATTCTACTTAGCCTCCAAGATCCAGCCTTCATCCCCTTGTCTCAGCACCTTAAAGCTCCCTTACCCTGTCTACCTTCACACCCAGCGACAGCATGCCCACCTCCGGATGAGCCCATCTCTGCATCTCACACCTCTTCTGCAAAGGTCCCTCACAGTCCCAGTGAGACTGTGGTCACAACACATCTCAGTCAGACCCTCTTACACGTCAGCTCTCCGGCTCCTGAAACTGGGAAGCGGATTCTGGCTGAGGAGATTGTATCTAGGAGGGATTTCCTGCTTCAGCCAGGTGATCATGCACCTCCTCTGCCTCCCCCCACCTCCCGCCCGCCACACTTAAAGGAACCAGCACAGCTCTTTGTCTGAAAGACATTTCACTATCATAGGTGGAATAGTTAATTGTTCTCCCCCAAGGAAACCCAGTTTAGTGATCAAAGACACTCATGGAGTTATATTTCATTTCTTCCAATAACAGAAGTTTGGGATTAAAATAGGGATTTTGCTTCTAAAATACAAGAATAATGAAACAAAGAAAGAAGCCTTAAAATGCTGTTACCACAAAGGCATGCTTCAAAAGCTTAAAAAGCCCAACTATTCTGTTCATGTCAGTCATTTTACAAGCATTCAGGTATTATCTTTAGGAACAGACTCACTTTTTACTTCCTTGGTTCTTATTTATTTTCCCCAGAACTGAAGATGTCAAGGAAAATGTGCTGGCAGTTTTACTCATTGTCCTGGTTTCCCTACTCGGATTTCTGACCTTGAACCAAGGCTTTTGCAAAGACATGTGGGTGCTCCTCTTCTGCCTTGTCATGGCCAGCTGCCAGTATTCCCTGTTAAAGGCAAGACCACATCTAATTCTTACCATCACTAATGTATCCTTGAAATCATGAGATGATGACACAGACACTTCTGATTTGTGTTCTAGAGCGTTCAGCCTGACCCCGCCTCGCCAATACACGTAAGTTTCGAATAACAGGCAAGTAGCTTGTCTCGTCTGCTTGTGTTGAAGAGAGGGGAACAAAATCTGTCCAAGAGGCAAACTATGTATCAATGTGCATCTGTTGAATATATACATAGAAATATGAATGCATGGTTGCCGATTTCAGGCTAGATCTGGGAGCGTGGTGTGAGTGGCAGTGGTGGGGGGGTGTACAGGGTGGCGAGGGTCTTTTCTATCCCGCTGGACTCATGTCAGAGTAGACCATGCAGCCCAGTGTGGGAAGGCCGGGCTCTGCAGTCAGACTGCCTGCTTTTGTTTCCCGGTTCCTCCGCTTGAACGTTGAACTCGGAAGAAGATACATGTACTTGCCATGTCTCTGTCTCTCTGCATGCAAATAAGGATGATAAAAATGCCTGTCGGGATTAAATAATCTATTTAAATTCCTTAAAACGGTGCCTGGAACATAGACATTGCTTAGTAAGTGGGAGCTATCGTTATTGGTAATATCAGTTGTGTAAGCATGAACCATTATTCTCTTTACATGAAGCTGATCTCCTCCTAGTCCACATTTTCGAGAGTATTGTTACTTTTCTCCCACATGATTTTGGGCTCATTTAGAACTGAGACGCTGGGTTCACCGATACTGACCTGTTGGTGCTCCGGCATCCTTCCGTGAGCTCTGAATCACACATAGCTTCCTCTGACCCAGCTGCCCTTCCCTTGCAGGATGCTAAGTGACAGGGTCCGGCACTGTCCCTGCAGGTACCCTGGCTACCACATGCCTTTGGTCTAATCCCCTGCCCGGTGGACCTCTCAGCTCTTAGAGGGTTTTCTCTTCTTTGTTAGGGTGAGCTGTGGGCCCCCAAGAAAACCGGAGAAAGGAAGCTTGATCTTAGCTCCATTGTGCTTTTAAAAAATTCATATCCAGGATTTAGGACTGCTTTTAAATCTGTGATAGCTCATGTTTAGCTCATAGTAATTAAGAAAAGCTTATAATTGGACGATCACATGGCATACGTTGCTATCTTGTTAAATTCCTCTGTTCCCCGTAATTGGTTTACATATAATACATCTTCTTTTTATTCCAGAGTCTGAATGTCAAGATGAGTAGAAGCAGCATAATTAGGGTATTAAGATGTATTGTTGTGATTATCGTCAGAAATCTGGGTTAGCTGGAGTGAGCAGAGATGTGGAACTCTGAAATTTTTTGTTCGAGCCCACCCTAGATGCCACGTCCTCCCCTTCTGCTTCAGTAAATAAACCCTCCTTTAGAGTGATGACACCTCAGCATCACCGTTTTTCTGGGTGACTTGGGGGAGGGGTGTTACGTGCTGTTAAACATTCATTTCCCGCATGTACCTTCAGCAATAATGCAGAACATGCTAGTAAAGGTGGATGGTGAATACAGCTGCATAATCCCTGTGGATTTGTCAAGTCTGTTAGCAACAACCCTATGTCATCGCTCCAAGTTGGAGTTACATTGTCTATGTTGGTCTAGCTCCTCGAGGACTCAGTCAAGTAGCTATTCCTTTCCCCAAGCAAGCGTGTCATAGTGAGGGAGTTAAGAAATGACTTCTCTTGCTGTCATAGTAAGACATAGCCAGACACCTGTTTATTCATTCTTGTACACCGATTTCTAAGTAGATTAGTCCCTGATTTGATTTGGCTTTTTTTTTTTTTTTTTTTAACAGTTCTGGTGGGGAGAGAAAATACGGTAGCTGCAAAATGTTTCCTCTTGCAATCTGACTGAACCATGTGGGCATTTAGAAGGCAAATTTATTGTCTCCAGTTTATAAATGTGGAGACCTCAGAAAGGAGATGGTCAGGGGAGCTGACCAAGGCTGGGCACAGAGATGGCTCTCAAGCCTGCTGCCGACGCCAGCCCCGGTCATCAGACGGACCAAAGGGCTTTCCAGAAATGACATTGTTTTGTACATTGTAGGGGGAGGGGTCATTAATAAATTCAGACACATCTTGCTCTGAGAGTGATTGACCGACTTTTCTTTTTTTTTTTTGTTTCCTTCTGGAGAACACAGGTGGCAGATTTTGAGCAAGTTGTTAAAACCAGAAGATAGCAAAATAGAAGTCACAGTTTTGCATAACACTGTATATTTCAGATGTAAATGCAGAATTAATGACGTGCTAATAGATACGGTACAGTAGACCCTGGGCCTGGAAGAGATGTGTCTGGTTATAAAAGAAAACAGGTCTAGCAGAGCTTAAAAAGTGATGGTTCAGGTGGATACTGGCAGCATCTGAGGATCAGACTGTCAATAAAGCAGTGGATGGACGAGGAAGCTTTTAACTGGCGTACCCAGATCTGTGCACAGGTGTAACCAACAGTGACCACTGATGATCACCCGGGAAGCAAAATTCAGTAGGATACGTTAAGGGGCAGCAGAAAACTGGCATCTCCTGCACAGAGCCAGACTCAGTTGTCTTTCCCAGCAGCAGCAGGGATTCTGAGTTGGGGTGGCTGAGGCAGCGCCTGGGAATCTGCATTCACCGCTCTCCCTCCCCCCCCCCCCCCGACGGGGGATGACAGTGGTGGTGATCTCAAATGATACATGACAAATGCTGGGTAGCATGCAGATTTAGGGATTTGAATCCAGCCTGACCATGTACAAAGTATGAGATCTTGGGCAAGTTAGTTCTCTGCATCTCAGGTTTCTCGTCTGTGAGAGAGGAAATCATGACAGAGGAACATAAGGGGATTGGACAAGATAAGGTGCTCAGGTGCTCAGCACAGTATCCGGTAGTACGGTGGAAGCACTTGACGAATCTTAGCAACTTTTTTACGGCTAAGCTGTGAAGGAGAGCAGCCTCAGCTGGATTTGGTGAAGAGCGGATTGGACAATACGTGTAATGAGCCCGGCGCAGGGCCTCGAGTGACTCAGTCCTCTGTAAACGTTTCTTTCCTTGTCTCCTTCCACTTGGCGTAGTTCTCGTTTCGTTGCTTACAGTACCAACTCCAAAGAGCAAGGGCTGTATCTTGTTATGTGTTCTCCTGGGTGAACTACGGCAACTATACGGTGAGAACATTTGGTACCACTTCCTGTTACATACAAAATCATCGGGAATGATTTTTGTGAATACACTTCCGATCTTGGAACAGCTTTAGAGGCACAGAGCGCTTGGGAAGATAGTACAGAGAGTTCCCACATACCCCACACCCAGTTCCCCTACTTGTTAATTACCTCTTGCATCAAATTGTGACATTTCTCGCAATTAGTGAGCCAATATTGATACATTGTTAGTAACCAAAGTCCATATTTTACTCAGAGTTCCTTAGTTTTAACCTGATGTGCCTTTTCTGTTTGAGGATCTCATCGAGAATAGCACATTATGTTTAGTTATCATGACAGCTTCTCAGACTGTCCTTATTTTTTGATGAGCTGGACAGTTTTGAGGAGTATTGGTCAGGGATTTTGGTCAGTATTGGTCAGTCGGGATTATCTGATGTCTATTTTATGATTAGACTGGGGTTATAGAATTTTGGGAGCAAGACCATTGAGGGGAAAAGCCATTTTCATCACATCACATTGAGGCTATGTACTGTCTATGTGACTTAACCGCTGTTGGTGTTGACCTTGATCACCTAGGTGGGGGTAGTGTCTGTCAGAGGAATGATATTAAATGACCTATAAAAATTTTTCTCAGTACTCAAGCTTAGAAATAAGAAGGTCAGCTGAGTCTTAGTGGTTCTCGACTGAAAATTAAATTAGGTTTATCTCGTCAGTTGTATATTTCCTTTGCTCAAAAAAAATAGTATTCTTTGAAGCATGAGCCACTCCAAATTGCCTTCTCTGAATTCTTTTATACTTAATTTCTGCCATGAAATCAGGGCAGAACTTAAGCGATCATCCTTCCCTCTGTCGGTCACTGTCATTGAGGGAAATGCTGAGGTAGTGGGAAACCATAAAATGGAAGGGTGGCAGAGTGGATGGCACGTTGGGCACCATTTGATGTCCATTTCACTGCCTCTTTGGTTGGACAACTGCATTGACCCATTTGTCAAGATTCACAGACGGGAAAGCTAAGAAGTTGGCCCCAAAATATATCATTCTGTGAAATTAAATTATAAACTAAATTAAATTATAACCTAAGCTTACAGAAACTCTTTTACCTATGTCTTTTTAATTTTTAAAGTAACTTGTCAAATTTCTACCATATTTAGACTCCAGTAGCATCTTATTTTATTATTTGTTTCATTTTTAGAGAGAGAAGGAGCAGGGGAGGGGCAGAGTGACAGAGAGATTCCTAAGCAGGCTCCACGCTCAGCATGGAGTTTGAAGCTGGGGTCGATCCTACAACCCTGGGATCATGATCTTAGCTGAAGCCAAGAGTTGGACACCCAACCGACTGAGGCACCCAGGGGCCCCTGAAGTAGCATTTTAATAGTCATCTGTTAGGAATTATTTGACCTTTTGGTTGCTGCTTATCGCCTCTACCGCCTTCTCTAAAATGTTTTGGATCCTTATATATACCCCAGTATGAGTCATGGAATACTTACTGGCTCCGGTTTTACTGGGGCTCTTCTCTCTGTAGGGCAGTGGCTGCCTGGTCCCCAGCTTTCCCCCTTTTGCTCCACATCCAATGTGGACTGAAGTATATAGTTAAAAATGCTCAGGCATTTGCTAATGCTGATTTGCTAATGCTAAAGTGAGAAAAAACCCATCACCAGGCACAAACAGATATCTGAGTAAACAGATCGGTACCATCGTAACGAACTATGAAACAACCAACTCCTATTTTTTTTTTAATTTCTTTTAATGTTTATTTATTTTTGAGACAGAGAGAGACAGCATGAACGGGGGAGGGTCAGAGAGAGAGGGAGACACAGTATCTGAAGCAGACTCCAGGCTCTGAGCTGTCAGCACAGAGCCCGACACGGGGCTCGAACTCCCGGACCGTGAGATCATGACCCGAGCCGAAGTCGGACGCTCAACCGACTGAGCCACCCAGGCGCCCCCAGCCAACTCCTATTTTAACGATGGGGGTTCACGTCAGTGAACAGTGCCCCAGAGCAGTGGACAGAGTATGCCGTTAATGTTCTATACCCTCTCCACCCTCTAGAGTTCAAAGTCTTTTTTTTTTTTTATACAATTTATTGTCAAGTTGACTAACATAGAGTGTGTGCAGTGTGCTCTTGGCTTCGAGAGTAGATTCCTGTGATTCATCACTACATAGAACACCCAGTGCTCATCCCAACAAGTGCCCTCCTCGATGCCCATCACCCATTTTCCCCTCTTCTCCATCAACCTCAGTTTGTTCTCAGTATTTATGGTCTGCCTCCCTCTCTGTTTGTAACTATTTTTTCCCCTTCCCTTCCCCCATGGTCTTCTGTTAAGTTTCTCAAGATCCACGTATAAGTGAAAACCTGTGACATCTGTCTTTCTCGGACTGACTTATTTCACTTAGCATAATACCCTCCAGTTCCATCCACATTGTTGCAAATGGCACGATTTCATTCTCTCTCATTGCCGAGTAGTGTTCCATTGTGTATATAAACCGCATCTTCTTTATCCATTCCTCAGCTGATGGACATTTGGGCTGAACACCCCAAAACCATTACTAATGCTTCTCCTGATGCTCCCTGTATATCTGCTTCACACGAGTGACGTTCACATTATGTGTTTCAAGAATGACGATTATGAATGAACGTTAGTGAAGTCAGGCTGAGTCCTGGGGCCTGGACCCAGTGCCCAATGGGCTCCTCTGCCCGGTTGTTGTCCGGAGTCAGCACGCAGTGGCCAGGCGGCCGGGAGGCCAGTGCCCACCCAGCCTCCAAATCCTTGCTCTGCCACATTGCTTTCTGTGTGGGACGCGGGGGGTAAATTTCGTAATTTCGCAAAAAATTATTATTGAAACTTATGCCGCAGATTACCCTTGGCAAAATGAGAATAGTAAGTACTTCTTGGCGCATCCCGAGGACTGGCCATGTGGGTAGAATGGTGCCTGGGGCACAGGAAAGGCAGGACAAATGTTAGCTCTTGGTGCCCTGGCCATTCACACCGGCCCAAAAAAATACCAGGTCCTGAATGTGGCCGGACGGGAACGTGTGCAGACTCTGCAGGTATGAGGTGCTCTCTCTCCTGCCCTGCGGACTGAGGGCGCACAGAGCCCAGGGCTGGCACCTGCGGCCAGCTGAGATGGGGTGGTCGCAGCGTGACCTGGTTAACAGGGTTAACAGCCCAGATTTACTCAACACCGAGGCCCAGCTGCACCCCAGGTTCTCTGATACCCCGTCTTCCCTTATAATAAACACCTTTTATGTTTGTCTTAATAACTCTGAAGCCTTTGACTAGCCCCCTGTCTTGCTATGGGGATGATTCGAATGGCCTTGTCCCCTTAGCCACGTGCACCACGACTCTCCAGAGGTGGGGTCCCCGGAGGTGTTGATTCTCTGGCTTCGCCCTTCCAGAAGCTGCCCTGGCCCAGACCTCGTACACGTGGGTGGGGCTGGTGGGAAATCAGACGCATGCGCAGACAGCCTCCAGGATGCCCCACAGCTGATGTCAGGGGAGCTTCCCCAGGGCATTTTCAAGTTGAAACCACATGGCTGGCGTGGGGTGGGGGGGAGGGCGGGGAGGGATAGTTGGAGGAGTTGCAAAAAAGACTGATCAGACTTGACCTGGTGGAACTAGTGGAATTTTTTCTCTTGAAAAAAAGAAAAAGCAATCCTTGGGGGGTCTGATGATCGATTTGCATGGGAAAGAAGGAATTGGAGAGCAAAGGAATTTTATTAGGGGACTTTCTTAGGAATGAAGGAAAATAAAAGTCATGTCTGTGCCACCTGTTAGGGTCACGCTTAGAACGGTTTGGGGACCCAGAACATGCAGTGAGGTGAGACACTGGTGGATGATGAGGGCAGGCTGTTTGTGAGGGAGCCAGCCTTATGTTTTGTTTCATAAATTACCATTACAAGGAAGCATTCCCCTGCCCATTAACAAAGTTTGACTTGCCAGATTTAAGATGCTATCACAGACTTGTTCAAGGCCAGACTTTCAATTCCTAGAAAATGTATTTTTAAACGTTTTAGGAAAAGGAAGAATCGGGACAAGTGGGAGGTCGCTCTTTAATTATATCTCCTGTATGGTGTCACTTTGAGGAAGGTCTTGTGTGTTTGTATACCAAGTATCTATCTGTAGCAACCAGAGTTATTTTGCTTTTCACTTGATAAGAAATGCATTACAATCTCACTTAGGCTTTAGTTTTGACTTTTTTTTTTTTTTTTTTTAATGCAGAGAAAGTATTTCCATACCCACTAATCTATGACCCAGTTGGATTCAAAAGGAAATTTCATAAGAGTGCAAATGTTCCTTCAAGACTGAGGCTGGATTCAGGGCCAAACATAGCCAGCCCCCACGGACAGCCTGTGTTTTCTTTCCTATTAAAAGATGGTCTCAGAATAGGACCATCTCTATTATAGAAGCAGTGGCAATTTAAATTGCATTTCTAAATATAACACGTTCAAGGCAGTGACTTTAAAAATTCACATCCAAAGCCGTATCACTTTATCTTTACTTTTTCCACCCAAAGTAGTTCATGAATTGCAAAGAATATTCTCCCCCTAATTCATTTTTGGTGGTGTTTTGAGCCTTATGAATTGTGCACTGATTTGTGACATGTAAATTCTTCATTGGCTTTGCCCTGGAAAGTTTGGTGTTCTATCTTTCCCATAATTTTCCTATCCATTCAAGGAGAAGAATAAACATGTTTCTACTTCTCCTCATAACAACATTTTGAGGGCCAAGATGAGATCTGTTAAGCTTTTGGTCCTCCTCAAAGCAAAATGTATATAAATGGTAAGTTTTTAAAAATTGGATTATTCCCCCGCTCCACACTAAGACATTTTCTGCAATCTCTGTGGGTATAACTTTGTATCTGTATTGCCTTGCTTTTTAAGACAGAGAAATCAAAGCCCACAACTTATAATTCTATTTCTTAATAGTAGTGGGGCTCAAGTTGGACCACATAGGGCAAATAATGGCTTATATTAGTTTTGCATTTGAAATGAACAATACAAATGGAAGTTTCACTGTTAGGGGATCACTGATTAGATCTAGATTGTATCTAAGGATGGTAATTAAATTTTCAGCTAAATCTTGTTGAGTCTGAGAGGCATAACATTCTTTTTGATATTCTTCTCCTTAATTGTCAGAACAAGCATCAGAGGTTTTTTTTTTTTTTTTTTTTTCCTCTTTTCCTGGTGATTTGTGTATATGAATTATGCTGGGAGAGGGGGGAGAATGTTTTATGGTATAAGTTGTATGATATGATATAAATTTCTGACTATGAGATTTTTGTCATTTAATCCAAATAATAGGTACCATTCAGATACTGTGTTTGTTTTCTAGGGACACAACCAAATCATAACATATAGCAGACCAATCTATTTTTGTGTGCTGTGTGGCCTTATTTTGCTTCTTGACACAGGGGCCAAAGCCCGGCACCCTCCCACTTACGTTGTCTATGGCCTGAAGCTCTTCTCTCCAAGGTCCCTCCAATCAGCTAGGGACCTATTAATAGGTGAGTGAATTTGGGGGTTGTGGGGAAGGATATAGAGGTGGGAGGATATGTCTCCCCTTTGTATTCTGAATCGCTAGTTGGAGAAACCTCCTTATTTGATTACTGGATGAAGAGAGATGCATCTCTCTTTTGGCTTGTATACCTTTAGAAGCTGGAGCCCCAGAGCATTCAATGGCAGAATCATTCTAAAGCATTGTGGTATCAATGACACAGAAGTTGTAACACTGTAATACCTTTTTTTTTTTTAATATCTATTTTTGAGAGAGAGAGAGAGAGACAGAGTGTGAGCTGGAGAGAGGCAAAGAGAGAGGGAGACACAGAATCTGAAGCAGGCTCCAAGGCTCCGAGCTGTCAGCAAAGAGTTGGATGCGGGGTTTGAACTCATGAACCGTGAGCTCATGAGCTGAGCAAAAGTCGGACCCTTAAGGGACTGAGCCACCCTGGTGCCCTGCAACACTGTAATATCTGAAGGCTGGTTGCTGTGGTGCCTGGTGTGAGGCATCAGTGGGGCTCCCCAGGGTGAGGGGGTTTTGCCACCTGGTTGGCCGTCCCAGGTGGGACAGACATTGTCACATGGCACATGGCACAGACATTCTAGTAACGCTTGAGTGTGTATGGTTCTCCGTCGAGGTAGAGTCCTGGGCATGCTGGTCACCCAGTCTGTCCCTGGTACTCTGTGCACACCTTTAGGTCCAGACAGAGTTTCGTGTGATGTGCCCCATTTACACGGGAAGCCTGCACAGTCTGATGGTTTCGAGCCCAACCTCTGGAGCCGGGTGCCTGGCCGTTTGAATTCTAGCTCTGCCACGTTACTAGTTATGTGACCTGGAGAAAAATTCTTTTGTGTTGTGGGGACAAAAATGGTAGTCACCTCAGGGGTTGGTTCAAGTTTTGAAATGTGTCCGTGAATTTAAACATACAGAAGAGGGCCGGGCACCGGGTATTAGCGATTATCATCATCCTTCTGTGAAGAGGCTGCCCCAGTGTCGCCTGCAGCTCTGAGGGCTTGCCTCGTAATGCCCTGAGAATTCTTGCGATGACCTCCAGGGGTTGACACACACGCCAGCCTGTGACTGGCTGTGATCACGTTGCCCAAATGGATTGGTAAAGGGCAACGATCAGAGATATCAGCCCCTGGATCTATTGCTTTCCAGTTGGATGTCTTACTCAGGAGGAGCTTTTCAAAGCCATAGGTCCCATATCATTCTTTCTCTGGCCGCCATGACAGCTTCCTGAGTCTCTCTAGTGGACTGGAAAGGGCCCTCCACTATGGCATATCTTCGTGTTCCTTGTAGGTGACACCAAGGTAGACATTGCACCCTCTGACTCGCCTTCTCAATCACCATCTCCCCACTCCTCTTCCTGCTGTGTTGGTAGCAAACTATTCACTCCCCCATACCCAGCCCCAGATAAGCCCACCTTTGTGCCCACAACATCTCTCTTCCTGTTACATACACACACGCATGCACACACTCCGAGAAAGACTTCAGTTACTTTTATCTTCTTATAAATGTGCTCTCCCATCTCCCTCCCGAGATTAGCTGCAATGGAAAGTGCAGCGTTTGAGTGGATGCAGATGCCCAGTCACGGTTGTGCATGCTGGAGACCGTCCTTTCCTGTTTCCTCTTAGCCCACGGCAGCGCTGGGGTCCAGAGCTCAATGGCATAGGAGGGCCTGGGGATTAGAGGTGGAGAGGGCATGACAGCATTTTGGAAGATGTTCAAGAAACAGGTGTCTGTGTCAAAATGTTGCCTTCCCTCTCTGCACCGCACACTCAATCTTGGGCACCTCATGACCCTCTTTTCCTAGGGTCTCGAGCACGGGTTAGTGCTGATAGAGTTCCACCTCTTACAAATCCTTGTGACCTGATCTGGAACCCTAACTACCCTGGCACACCTCTTCATCTCATGCTCATGTCTTGTGTTCCTCTTCTGTAGCGCCCCAACCCCCTTGACCATGCTAGTTGATGGTCCATTCCCCTAAACATGGTCCCGTCTTCTATCCCCCCAAACCATACCTTTCAGAGCACCAAACCCATTGTGTGGTCATCGGCTGCACTTGTGATATTTGACTAACGTCTGCTCCCTCACTAGCTTGTATGCTGCTGGATTCAATCTGGGCATGGCGGAGGCCACTCCTCCTTTCTCACCCTGAATCCCTGGCCCCCTGCCCTGTGTCTGGTAAATACAGGCACTAAAGAAATGTTTTTTGAGTGGATGAACAAATGAACACAGGGAAAGCTTATATAGTCCTTTTTGGCCTGTTCAGCTCAGACTTTCAGTAAGTAGGGACTTCATAAGCACCCCCTGAAGATGATCTGTAGAAAGAGGAAGAAAAGCATGGCATACATTCCATTTAGAAATTGTTTTTCTGTACATGGGCGTCTCCACCATTTCTCTCTATTTAATTTGCTACTATAAACAAGCCAATGGCATTGCAATAAATGTGGTTGTCTTGGCATAGCAAATTTGCCCTGGCATCAGAATGTGAAACGTTATCAGGGCCCCAAAAGTAAGACCTTAATGTACTTGGTGAGATTTTACTTTTAGCAGAAACCCTTGTTCTCAAATAAGCTACTGGCTATGTATATTCTCATGTTATTTTTCTTCAGACCAATTCCATTGAGGAGTGGAGATGGGGCAGGGAATGTGGCATTTCGCATCTTTCTATCTGGAATTCCCTTTCCCTCATTAGAGCTTTTCCTTAATACATGTTTTTTTGTCTGCTTGTCAACAGTGACAGGTAAAAATAGCGATAAATAATCCAGCAAGCCAACTAAATGACTTCTGGGATAAAGAAAAAGGGAAAACTAGAACAATAGCAATCCCTACGGAGTGAATGTGTTAAACACACTAATTTGCACCGAGCAGGAAAAGATTGTGGAACAGATTTAGAACAACTGGGAATGAGAGGAAGGGGATAGAGGTATATACTGTTTTTCTGACTCGATGGGGGAAAGCGAGGGCAATTCTTCTTCATGGAACCTCTCCACCTTCTGTCCCTCATTAGCAAGGGATCTGAGTGGATAATGACTGCTGCCATTGTTAAGTTCAGAAACCAACAGGGAGAGAAGAAAAAATCAGGAGGAAACAAAAGGTTATTGGGAGAAAAAGGAATGTGTGTTTTCCGATAGCTGCCATAACAAAGCACCGCTAATGGGTCCCTGAGAACATCAGGGATGTCTTGTCTCATAGTTCTGGAGGCCAGGAGTCTAAAATCTCTGAAGGCACGAGGGAAGGGCCTGTCCCAGGCCTCCCTCCTTGGCTCATAGATGGCCTTGTCCCTGTGTCTGTCCACTTCATCTTCCCTCTGTGTGTGTCTGTCTCGGTGTCCAAATGTCCAAATTCCCCTTTTTTATAGGAATGTCAAGGTTATTAGATCAGGGCCACCCAGACGCCCCTCACGGCTCATGGGATTGAGCCCCACATCGGGCTCTGTGCTGACAGCATAGCACGGATTCTGCTTGGGATTCTCTCTCTCCCCCTCTCTCTCTCTGCCCCTCCCTTGCCCCCTCTCTCAAATTAAATAAATACATTTAAAAAGAAAAAGGACAGGAGAGAAATAGGAACTTAGCCCACGTGACCTTGTTTTCCATCAGGTGGTCTAAAGGTGCTGTCTGCTTCTCGTGCTGTGATGCTCCTCTGGCTGGTGCTGGGAAAGGTGCCATGGTTCTTAGAATCATGCCTTCTTGGTGATATTTCTGTTACCTTCTGCCACTCCTGCTTTCTGCTCAACACCATGAACCCATCAGAGGGAGGAGAGGCGGCCAGGGGCGGGGAGCCGACCCTGCCTCCTCTGCCTCCCAGGGCAGAAGGGGTTGAACGTGAGCCAGTGGTGGGAGATGAGTCAGGTGGAAATTGGGTGGGTAGGGAAGATGGAGAGGCTGCTTATCTTATTTAATGCAAAGAGAGGAGCATCTCAAAGGCAAGCCTCTCAATTACGTAACAGAACAATGCAAGAAGGTGGGATGTATGTTGCCAGGAGGCAGGGAACTCGGGGACATAAGAAAGACAGAGTCGGTGGCAGGGACTTGTTGCTTTTATAGGCTGGGGCTGGGGTTGGGGGGTGGTGAGTTAAAGACATAGAAACACTGAGGGTAATATTCTCATATAATTTTCCCCTCTAAGACCCCTCATAGATATTCAGCATATCCCGGTGGGCACTTCTCTTTCATTATAAGGGACAATTCTTTCTTTTTTATTTTCGGGAGGGAGGCGAAGGGACCTCTGAGTATCCCTTGCCTGTGCTCAGTCAGACATGGAGACCTCTGGGCTGGAATTTTTAATACTTTCCATTCGGGTGACTTCAGCAAAAGCCGGCGAGGGAGGCTGTCTTTGTAATTATCCCCCTGATGAGGAAGCCAAAAGGTCTTCAGTGTCTTAGTATCGTACTTCAAAAGAAGCAGGAGCAAAGCTAGAGTGTGCCCTGAGATGGGGTGGGGGTGGGGGTGGGGCAGGAGAACGAGAAGAAATGCTTGGGTGCTGGAGGTACAGGCGATGGTGATTTCACCGTTGTTGTAGCTGTAATTAGTAGTCATGGCCAGGAATACGGCTCCCTGCAAGCAACACCTGTAAGATGGTTTGGCCTAGAGGGGTGCAGTGGTACTGCGGGGTTACCTGGTGAAGTGAGGAGTTCCGGATGCGGAAGGGGCTCAGGCAAGATGAGGTGGCTGTCGTTTGTAGCACGACCCCATGCACTGCATGGATCCCTTTCAGATCTGAGTTTTCTGTTTTCCGTGAGTCCTTCAGACCACAACCCCCAGCCTACAACAATGCATCTCCAGTAATGCCACCCTTGGAAGTAGACGGAGGCTTTGTGACGAGTTACTGGAATGTACCCCTCTCCTCTGTCCAGTGACACCTCACATTTGTCTTCTCTGTGTGTCTTCTATAAAGGCTGTTTCTGGGGCTCAGTATAGTCCATCCTCAGGACAATTAGTTAACACACAGATACGGCATCTTGAAGACAGGCAACATACACATTCACATCAACTGTGTAGGTTTCAGGCTTATTTCCATGTTATTTTCATCCTGTGTGTTCTCTCTCTCAAATTAAACCTAATAGTAGTATGATAGAATAGTAACGAGTATCATTATTCACATTAAAAAAAAAAAGAAGCTACAATGTTTTTATTTATAAATGTTGCTTGGCAAGAAACGGGACTGTACCAGAAGTTTCTGCATTTATGGTAATTATTAGGGAAAATGAGGAGTAGGGAAGAAGTGAGAGAAAATTATAGACCCTCTCAGTGGTATGCTAAGAAAAAAACCTGTTCACAGGGAAAATTGCCAGTAGCCACAGGGACTTTTTCTTTTACTTTTGGAAAAAGGACAAAATAACCTCAGCAACTTCAGGTGTAATTTTCTAACTGTTCTAATGCAAAAACCATTTAGCTCCTTTTTAAAAATATATATATTTTTTTACTTTAGAGTGAGAGAGTGAGTGAGTAGGAGAGGAGGCAGAGGGGGAGAGAGAGAGAGAGAGAGAGAGAGAGAGAGAGAGAGAGAGAGAGACAATCCCAAGCAGGTTCCGCATTGACGCAGCGCTCAATCCCACAACCCTGGGATCATGACCTGAGCTGAAATCAAGGCGCCCTGGCTGCTTCTTTATTCACATGAACTATGG
This sequence comes from Puma concolor, assembly GCF_028749965.1. NCBI lineage: Eukaryota > Metazoa > Chordata > Mammalia > Carnivora > Felidae > Puma > Puma concolor. The sequence continues at coordinate 15,346,212 of NC_141677.1, forward strand.
CCTGACACATGAGATGTGTGGGCTCCCCACCTTGCTCTCCTTCCACCTCCCTGGCTTTGATTGTAAAGAGTAATGATTTCCTTCTCTCATACATCCTGGGAAGGATCTAGACGCTGGGCTCCATGTGGACTGCTGTCCTTCCACTGTGGCCAGGAAACTCGGGTTCTGCACGCACGGCCACAGCGTCTCTGGCCAAGGCTCCCCTGTGTCTCCCACCATCGTAGCACCCTCAGACCATGATTCACTGGCTCCAGTCCTTTTTGCTTCCATAGTCGTGGTTTCGTTGCCTCATGTATTTCTAATAGAGAATACTTCTTTTTGAGAGACAGAGTGCGAGCAGGGGAAGTGCAGAGAGAGGAGGGAAGACAGAGAGAATCCCAAGTAGGCTCCATGCTGTCAGCACAGAGCCTGACATGGGGATTGAACCCACAGACCCTGACATCTGACCTGAGCCAAAGTCAGATGCTTGACTGACTGAACCACTCAGGCACCCTACATGCTTTCTTGAACATTTTCCAATATTCAGCTTCCTTAAATATTGTTTCACACCCGTACTTTTCCCTGGAAGTTCTTCATTCTTGGTGTGGTTTTTGCCACATGCACAGCGCTTGAGAAGGTGAACTGATGCAATCTCATCACACCTTCCCTCTGCCCCTATCCTGGCCATGGGGAGTGCAGCTTAGTGTGCAATCTTCAGTGGTGGGTTTGAGTCTCAGAGTTCAGAAAAATGTGAGTTCACTTGAAATTATGTGGATTTAAATTTTGATGCCTATAACTATGCTCTATAACTAAATTTCTCTTTATTTCTTATGTCTCCCCCCTATCTTCGAGTTCCGTTCACAAGTGAAAAAAATGGTGTCTTATACAATTATGTTTAGTAGGTCACTATTTGTGTCTTATTGCATACTTTGGTTGAGAAGTGCATTACTCGCAGATGCTCTAGGTTTTTACAATATCGTTGAAATCTTGCCACAGAAAACATTACAGCAAAATCACCACGTGTAGCAAAACATGGTTCCAACTGCAAAAGAGTTGAAACAGTTCCCCGGTATTATTGTAGAGGGGATTGTCCCATACTTACTTTTTAAGCCACTACTAGCAAGAGCATGGGACCGTACAGATACTACGTTTCTGTACGTTTCTACAATTTCACAATGGAAAGTTTACATTTCTGATTTTTCAGAAATAGCTGAACCCCCCCCCCCCCACCATCCCCACTCCCACTGTTGACTGTGGTTTATGCACGGTGTTAGCACATAGTTCCAACGTTTGGGCGTATGGGATTTCAAATCAAATTTCCTTAGTTTTATTAAGGCTTACCAGTATCGAACTACATTGACATGCTACTCAATAAACTGAGACAGAAGACAGATGTATTATAGCAGAAGGAATGGGAGATTCTGTGTTTCTATGAAAGCCAACTTACAAAGACTTGAGCAAGAGAGGATAATAGGGAAGTAGCTGTGAAACGCAGCTCTGGTACGTCTTATTTCCTCTAACAAATGATCTGGGGGACAGGTGGAGTCCTGGCATGTGGATGTTTTATCCAGCTGCACTGTTACAATTTTGGGACAGAACACGGTCCTCTGGCCAGGCAGGGCTACCTTCATGTCCCAGATGCTCCGGTGTCCGGGGAGTCAGTCCCTTCAGTGCCCCACCATCACCTGTGGTGGCGTCTTAATCACCACCCTCCCTTGTTCCTCTGCGAACCTGGAGTTCCCACTGAACTCGAATCTGTGGTTGGCATGTAGATGTGGTGATGCTCAGCACGTCAAGTGCACCAGGGGACAGAGGCACAAAGTGAGGAGCCCCCAGCTCCGATGTTTGCACCCCCTGCCCCCGTGCAGGGAGAGACCCGCCCACCTACCACCCTTTAGGTTTGCCTATTTCTGGAGTTTCCCAGATTCTCCTCCCATGCTCATGCCCCCCACATGCAAAGCTGCTCTTGCAAACTGTGGACTGGTCCACTGCCTCCCTCACCACCCGAGGTCTCTCCTGGGCCCTCGTCTAGGCCTCTTCCTCGGACACGGCCCCTTGTTACTTCTGCAGGCATGTTTCCACTCGGCCTGCAGACCTTCCTTCTGTGGGTGCAAGGAGTCCAGTGTTGCCTCCAGGACGCGGGCAGGGCGGGCCGGGTGCTGGAACGGGAGCAGGCGGGATTGCCTCGGGGACCTGGTGGCCATCGGCCGCACACTTACCGTCAACTTTGTCTGTTCACTTCCAGTATTTTTATATTGCTTCCCTGCGATTTCCCTCCTTGGGCTCTTCCCGCAGATCGACACTTTCTGCGTTTACCTTCTGGAACAGATTGACATGCTGTTTTTTGGAGGTTCTGGTAGGTCATTGACATCCTACTCTTCCCGTAAAGGAGTCTGAAGTTCCGATAAGGGCTGAGTGGAGTGAGAGTCCGGACAGCTAGGTTTTCTTTGTCATGAGCACTAAACGGCTTCATGCGTGCACCTGGACAGACAGGGGACCCGTGTCTCCGCCTGTGTGGACCCTCCCTTGGCGTGGCACTTTAGATTCCCACCGAGGTGGATAAAACCTCGCCTAATCCTTACCTGGAGACTTTGTGCCGGTTGCTTAACTTTAAAGTTCATGCTTCTCTAAATGGAAATGAACATGTGGATCTCCTAGGGGTTCTGTAAAAACTAAATGAAATTGTCCATGAAGCACTCGGGCGTTGCTGGTGATCAGTACTATGACCACCTCATTACACACACACACACACACACACACACACACACACACACACACACGCACACACGTGCTAGCGTTGCTTGTTCATTACACTCCTCTCTCTCTCTGACCCCCTTCTGTGGAAACCTTCACCCGCGAGGTTTATCGTGGCCAGCAGCTTTCAACTGTAAACAAGGAGGTCTCCCTACGTCCTCACGGGGCCTGTCCACGCAGTCTTCTACGAAGGGTGCCCCCAGTTCTCTCTAAATGCTTTCCTCCTGCATGTTTAGTAAGTGGTCTGTCTTTCTCGTAGTAACAGCCATCCAGTGCTTTTGCCCGCCCCCTCGGACTTCCTCTTTGCCCCCCTCCACCCCCGGCAGACATCTTGTATTCCAGACCCGCCACCGTCTCCTCGCGTCGTTACATTTATTGACCACGAGGCCGTCGGTGTTTGTGTTTCAGCCGTTTCCGGGATGACGTCGGCTGTTTACAGCGTGGCCCGGAGTGCCGCCTCCGCTGCCCTGCTCCACGTGCTCTGCTTCAGCGCCGTGAAGGTAGGCGTGAGGACCCAGGGCCTCTGCCCTTCTCCTCGCATTCAGTAAACCAACTGGGGGTTCAGGCAGATCTGAGCACATCAGGAGAGGCAGGGCCCCGAGGGTGGGGCCTCGGTGGCGTTAGAAGACATCTCAAGATACCTGATTGCTAGGAATCACAGAGCCACGTGGTCTCATCCCGCTCTGCACCTGCCCCTCTGGCCTCCTTACTGACCCTGGGCCTCTGCCTAGCATGGCGGTCAACGGGACCTGTTGGGTTGACCCTCCCTGCTTTCTGAAGTATCGCTCAAAAGGCAGTAAAGAGATCCAGTGGCGTAAAGCTATGTGGACGGAGAACGGGAGAGGGTACGACAGCAACATGGTTTTAAAATCTAGAAAACAGAGGACCCGTAGACTTCTCCAGATGGAGAAAGTTGACGCTCAGGAGGGCAGCAAGGGAGGCCCACGAGGATGAAAACACAAGATGAGCATTGACCTCAGGAAAACAGAAAGTTGTGTCTGAAAACCAGAGGTAATTACTATGCATGCAGTGGTTCAGCTGTGAATAATTCTTTGTATTTGTGGCGCCTGGAATGACAGTTATATGGGGAAGGGAAGTGCGTGTGTGAGCGAGTTTGTGTGAGTGTGACCATCAGGGATGCCTTTTTTTTCTTTTTAATTTTTTTAATGTTTACTTATTTTTGATAGAGAGAGAGACAGAGCATGAGCGGGGGAGGGGCAGAGAGAGAGGGAGACACAGAATCCGAAGCAGGCTCCAGGCTCTGAGCTGTCAGCACAGAGCCCGACGTGGGGCTTGAACTCACGAACCTCGAGATCATGAGCTGAGCCGCAGTCGGACGCTTAACCGGCTGAGCCACCCAGGTGCCCCTGGGCTGTCTTAATCCTGTCTCCCACACTGGAAAGCCAGCAAATAAAATCTAAGATAGAAAAAGATCACGAAATAACAGGGGCACCTGGGTGGTTCAGTCAGTTAAGTTCCCAACTTCGGCTCAGGTCATGATCTCACGGTTCGTGTGTTCAAGTGCGCTGGGCTCTGTGCCGACAACTCCGAGCTGAAGCCTGCTTCAGTTTGTCTCCCTCTTCCTACCCCTCCCCTGCTCATGCTCTGCCTCTATCTCTGAAAAATAAATAAAACATTAAAAAAAAAAAGAAATAACAAAATAATATGTCACCTGGAAATATGGAGAAACATGGGCGAAGAAGCACAAGCTGCCTTCAGACAGCAGGAATTTGGGCCATGAGGTGGTGTAGACAGGGAACACTCCTGCTCATTTTCAGTATTATAGAATTGTAGAGTGCCCATAAAGTCTGAAGACAGTAATACACGTAATGTCGGGGGCATCTTCGTTCAGGAAAATTTAATTAATATTACACACATTTGTTGACTTTATGGACATCCCACATTTAATGTTTTAAACAACAGGTACGTCTGATAAAATAGAAATTTAATGTGAAAGAGAAGGTAAAAATAATGCATGTTCCATAGGGTTTTTAAGATCTATCAAATGACACTTCTTAGCCAACTCTTTCAAAAGAGTAACTTACAGTCTTATTAAATGCATCATTGTGGGTGGCAGAAAGGTCATTGTTTATTCCCACTTGTGGAAGACGGGGAGTGCGACATGATCCTCTCCCAGGGCATTCCCATGAATTTGTCTGTGACCCTCAATGGCCTGATTTCCTCCCTCACTCCTTCCATCCCTTTCGTATAGGTAGTTTCTTTCGCATAGAAAAAGGGGAGGAGGAAGATTCCTTCTTCTAATGCACAAAGGTAACTTACGTGCTGGTGGGGACACTGTCACCACGTTTACACCATCATGTAGAACAGTCATTACAGAAGGAATCAATGTTTCTGGTGTTCTTCCTTTTGAAATACATTCTTCTATTCTGTCACGGTTTTATTCAGGAAAAGTACATGGATTATTTTCTGAGTCCTTGTACTTCTGAGGATCTCTTCCTACTGCCTTTTGTAAAACATCTGTCTGTAAAACTCGGGGGTCACAAGCTCTTGCGCACAGGACCCTTTGTTTATTACTTACTCTGTTGTGTTTCGGTGTCTGTTTACATATATATTTTTCACGCATTTTAATTTTTTATTGTTTTGTATTTTAATTTTTTAAGAGTATTTTTAATTTTTTTGTTCTTGGTGTTTAGTTTTCAGTTTAATTCCAGTTAGTTAACGTACAGTGCTATGTTAGTTTCATGTGTGCAATTTAGTGATTCAACATTTCCACACAACACTTGGTACTCATCACAGCAAGGGCACTCCTTAATCCACACACACACACACACACACACACACACACACACACACACCACATCTTTATCCATTCATTGGTCAGTGGACACTTGGGCTGATTCCATAGTTTGGCCATTGTAGATAATACTACTACAAACCTAGGGGTACATGCATCCCTTTGAATTAGTGTTTTTATATTCTTTGCATAAATACCCAGTAGTGTGATTGCTGGACTGTAGGGTTGTTCTATTTTTAATTTTTCGAGGAACCCCCATCCTGTTCTCCACAGTCACTACACCAGTTTGCATCCCGACCAACCGTGTACAAGGGTTCCTTTCTCTCCACATCCTCGCCAACACCTGTTGTTTTTTGTTTCCATACATTTAAGAAATCTGATTTACTGGGATATAAATTCTATACTGTAAAATTTACCTTTTTAATATATACACTTAGGTAAGTTTTGATGGATGTATGTAGTCATGTAACTAACACCACACTCAAGTTGAGCGATGTTTGCACCAACTCCAAGGTTCCCTGGTACCCCTTCATAAGCCACCCTCTTCTTCCTACTGTAACCTTTGGCTATGACTGAATTGATTTCTGTGGTTATAACTTATAAAACACAACTTCATACGATAAAATTCATGGGTTTTAAATATATAATTATTTGAGTTTTGATGACTGTATATAATCAAATATCATCAAAATATTATTTATTATGAATTCTTTAATAATATCACAATACACACATCACAATCATGATATAGAACAATTCCACTTCCCCCGAGTGTTCTCTATGCTCCTTTGTAGTCTTTCTCTCCCATGCCCAGGTTTCTGCCACTGCTGATCTGCTTTCTGTCATTCCAGTCTTGCTTTTTCTCGAATCTCAAATAAATGGAATTATACAACATGTAGCTTTCTGAGAGTTTGACTTCTTTCACTTAGCAGAATGCTTTTGAGATCCTACCATGTTGTTATACATGTCAGTAGTTTTTCTTTTTTATCGCCGAGTAGTATTTCTGTGGTTATTTCCAGTTTTTGAAAATTATAGATAAAACTTTTTTTTAAGAATAATTTTTTTAATGTTTATTTACCTTTAAGAGAGAGAGAGAAAGAGTGCGCTGTATGAGCGGGGTGGGAGGCATGGGGCACAGAGAGAAAGGGAGACAGAATCTGAAGCAGGCTCTAGGCTCCTAGCTGACAGCACAGAGCCTGATGCGGGGCTTGAACCCACGAACCCTTAGATCATGATCTGAGCCAAAGTCAGATGCTTAACTGACTGAGCCTCCCAGGCACCCCAAATTACAGATAAAACTTCTATAAACATTTGTGTACAGGTATTAGTGTGGATATGTGTTTTTATTATTTTTAGTAAATACTTAGGAGTGGTATTGCTGGGTCAAGTGGTTAATCAATGTTTAACTTCGTAAGAAACTGCCAGGCTGTTGTTCAAAGTGTGCACCATTTTTGATCCCTTCAGAGTCTTTGAGATTTCCAAGTGTTCCAGATTCTTTCTAGCACTTAAAATTTGTAATAGTTTTTAAAAATAGTACTCATCCCAGTATGAACTAGTATCTGATTGTGGCTATAATTTGCATTTCTCTAATAATGACTGTTGTCAAGTATGTGCCATACTTTAGCTTGCTACTTGTGTATCTTTTCTGGTGAAAAATCTGTTAAAGTCTTTTGCCCATTTAAAAAATTGCATTATATGTTCTTACTGAGATATAAGAGGTTTTTGTTTTTTTTTTTACATGCTATGAATACCAGTCCTTTATCAAATATATAGTGTACATATATTTTTTTCTAGTCCTTGGCTTGTCTTTTCATTTGATTAACAGCATTTATCAAAGAGTAGACATTTTAATTGTAAGGAAATCCGATTTGTCAATTACTTATTTTATGGTTTGCACTTCTTATGTCCTATCTAAAAAATATTTGTCTAACACAAGGTCACAAACATTTTTTTCCTAGAAGTTTTATAGTTGCAGCTTTTACATTTAGATCTCTGACCCACTTTGAGTTGATTTTTGTGTATGAGATGAGGTAAAGATTGAGATTCACTGACACGATTGTTGAAAAGACTAACATTTCCCCCATTGAATTACCTTGGAAGCTTTGTCAAAAGACAATTACTGGCTTCTGGTTTCTGGTCCAGTATGTGAAGGGTTGGAAAGTTGTTACTTTATCCTAACACTAAGTAAATAGTTGAACAAATTTAAAAAAATCAACAACTCTTTTTGGATCCATCAGAGAAGGCAAGAAGCAAGCAAATCACTGCTTCCTAAATTGGAGAGACGGACAGGTAGATACAGGGGATCACAAGCTCCTGCAGCAAGAACCTCCATGGGAATGAGTGCAAAGGTGGGAAAACCTGAACCATAATCAAGGAATTGCCGAAGGCTCAGTCTGGGCAAGTCTGAGAGTTAATATCTCCCAGGGGGTCCACTTCTCCAGGAGGCTGCACAATTTTGTGAGTTTTACCTCCAGGAGCTTGGAACAGGTTCTCACAGTGAATATTGAAGAAAAATCCCAAAATCCCACTCTTGCTTTTAGTAGGTGGAGGGGAAGAGTAAACATTCTCTTCTTAACAAGAAGAGCATTCTCTTCTTAACAAGGCCTGACCTCATGATTTCCCCACAGCCTAAACTACTGGGATTTTTAAGAGCCTAACTGACTTAGAGGAAGGGAAATGCCAAACTCCAGTTGGCTCTAACCTTCCATGTGGGCGAAAGGAAATACCAACTCCAGTCCAGCCCCACCATTCTGTCTTACCTAAGCAGCACTCAGAAACACTTATGAAGTTCATAGTCCAGAGGCACAGGCTCACTAAAAAGCTGAGCAGTAATCATAGGACTGTAAAATACTTCTCCCGCATGCCTTAACATCACATCACTAAAGACCTGTTTACCACAGTTCCTTTTACCCAGTGTGTCATGTCTGGCTATCAAGAAAAAAAATTACAAGGCATACTAAAAGCCATAAAACACAGTTGGAATGGATAGAGCAAACATCAGAATCAGGTTTAGATATAGCAGAGATGTGGGAATTATCAGATTGGGAATGTAAAACAATTATGATTAATATGCTAAAGGATGAAGTAGACAGTATGCAAGGACAGATGGACAGTATAAGCAGAGAGATGGAAATTTTCAAGAAGAATCAAAAGGAAATGCTGGTGAAAGAAAACAACACTGTAATAGAAACAAAGAATGCTTTTAATGGACATAGCTGAGGAAAGAATCTCTGAGCTTAAGGCTATGTCAGTGGAAACTTCCAGAATGAAAAAGCAAAGAGAAAAAGACTGAAGACAACAAAATATCCAAGGACTGTGGAACAACTACAAAAGATGAAACATACGTGTAATGAAAATGTCAGAAGGAGAAGAAAGAGAAAAAGGAGTAGAAAAATATACTTTGAAGCATTAATGACTGAGAATTTCTCCAAATTAGTGTCAGACACCAAGCCACAAATTCAGGAAACTCAAAAAACACCAAGCAGATAAATTCAAAACATCAACAAAAACAACAAAAACTAAACCAGTGCATATCATTCAAAATGCTAAAAACCAAAGATCAAAGAAAAAATCTTGAAGGAAACTGGAGGAAGAATTATCTTACCTTTGGAGGAGCAAAATAAGAATTGTATGTGGTTTCTGCTCAGGAGCTGTTACAGACTGAGTTGTTTTCCCCAAATTCAACTGTTGAAATCCTAATGGGCTTTGGGGAGATAATTCAGTTTAGATGAGGTCCAGAGGGTGGGGCCCTCATGATGGGACTAGTGCCCCTGTAAGAAGAGAAATCACTGCTGTGTGAAGACACAGAGAGCAAGTGGCCATCTGCAAACCCAGAAGGGAGCCTGTATCAGCATCTGACCATGCTGGCACCATAATCCGTGGCCTCCTGACTTCAGAACTGTGAGAAATAAATTTATGGTGTTTAAGACATCGTGCTTAGTAATACACACACTGTATTTTGCTATGACAGCCTAAGCTGACTCATGACAGGAAACAACTCAAGCAAAACAAGAGTGCAGGGAAATAGTTAAGGTATTGAGAGAAAAAAAAAAAAAAAACCCACCAAGCTATAATTCTGTACCCTGAAAAATGATCCTTCAGAAGTGATTTGTTGAAGGAGATTGGTTGCCAGTAGACCTGCCTTGCAAGACATGTTAAAAGAAGTTCTTCAGAGAAAAGAAGAATAATGTAGGACTGACACTCAGAACGACATAAAGGAGGGAAGGTTATCAGGGAAGGAATAAGTGAGGGAGAAATAAATATTTCCGTTTTTTCTATTTATTGCAATCACATAATCAAATAAATGTAAGTGTATAGTTATTGTGAGTAGTTGCATTACCCATAAAGTGGCACAGTGTTATTTGAAAGTGGACTTGACTTAATTATAAATGGATATTGCACATTCTAGGGCAACGACTAAAAGAACATTAAAAAAGAGGTATAACTGATATGTTAATAAAGGAGAGAAAATGAAATCATATGAGATCAATTAAAACTACAAAAGGCAGAAAAAGAGTGAAAGACAAAAACAGGAACAAAGACCAAGGGCAATGAATAAGGAACAGTAACAAATATAGCAAGTATTAATCCAACTATATCAATAATCACTGTACACACTAATGGTGCAAATGCACTGATTGAAAGGCAGAGATTGTCAGAGAGGATCAAAGAACGAGACCCACCTATATATCGTCCAGAAGAAATCCACTTTAAATATACAGACACATACATCTTGGAGGTAAATGGATGGAGAAATATGTACCTTGCTGAAACTAATAAAAAGAAAGCAAAAATATAGGGTGCCTGGGGGCTCAGTCCGTTGAGTGTCTGATTCTTGTTCTCAGCTCAGGTCATGATCCCAGGGTTGTGGGATTGAGCCCTGTGTCAGGCTCTGCGCTGATTGTGGAGCCTGCTTAAGATTCTCCCTCTCTCTCTCTCTCTCTCTCTCTCTCTCTCTCTCTCTCTCTCCAGCCCCTCTCTCTCCCTCTCTCTCCCCCTCCCCCTCCCCCCTCCCTCTCCCTCTCATTTTCTGTCTCCCCCTTCCTCTGCCCTTCTCCCCTGCTCTTGCTCTCCCTCTAAAAAAAATACAGAAAGAAAAAAGAAGAGAATGGCTGTATTGATTTTATACTGCAGAGCAATAGAGTGGACTTCAGAGCAAGAGAAGTTTTCAGAGATAAAGAGGAGCATTACATAATATTCAAAGGATCAGCTCTCCAAGAAGACATAACAATCCTGAGCGTGTATGTACCTAACAGCAGAATATCAAAATATTTGAAGGGGAAACTGATAAAATTATAAGGAGAAAAAGATGAATCCACTATTGTAATAGGAGACTTGAATACCTCTCTATCATAAATGGACAGATCCAGAAGGCAGAAAATCAGTAAGGGCGTAGATGAACTCTACAAAATCATTAATCAACGGAATATATTGACATGTGTAGACTTCTTCATCCAACAGTAGCAGAATACACATTCTTCTCAAACTCACAGGAAATATTCACTAAGGCAGACCACATCTTAGGCCATAAAACACATATTAACACATTTAAGAATAGAAAGCATACTGTGTCTGCTTTCAGACCACAATGGAATTAAAAATTCCAAAATATATGGAGATTAAACAACACACTTCTTTTTTTTAATGTTTATTCATTTTTGAAAGACAGAGACAGAGGACAAGCAGGGGTAAGGTGGAGAGAGAGGGGGACACAGAATCCGAAGCAGGCTTTAGGCTCTGAGCTGTCAGCACAGAGCCTGATGCAGGGCTCAAACTCATGAACCGCGAGATCGTGACCTGAGCCAAAGTCAGATGCTCAACCAACTGAGCCACTCAGATGCTCCTAAACAACACACTTCTAAGTAGCACATGGATCAAAGGAGAAATCTCAAGAAGAATTTAAATAATATTTTGAATGAAATGAAAATGAAAATGCAACTTATCAAATTGAGTAGGATTCAGCAAAAGCAATGCTTAGGGTCAAATGTAGCATGAAATGTATATATTAGAAAAGAAAAAAGATCTAAAATCAATAATCTAAACTTCCACCTTAGGAAACTAGAAGAAGAAGAGCAAATTAATTCTGAAGTAAACAAAAGAAAATAAATAATAAAAGTTAGAACAAAAAAATCAATGGCATTGAAAAATGGAAATTGATAGAGAAAATATATAAAGCAAAGAGCTGGTTTTTAAAAAAAAGATTGATAGAATTAATAAGCCTGTACCCTGGCCAATTAAAAAAAAGAGAGGAGATGCAAATTACTAATTATAGAAATAAATGAGGGGATATCCACTATAGATTCCATGGACACTAAAAGGATGATAAAGTAGTATTGTGAATAACTCAGTCTAGATAACGTAGATGAAATGGGCCAATTCCTAGAAAGATGTAATCCACCAAAGACTCATCCAAGGAAAATGATTATCTGATTAGGATTGCATTTATTAAAGAAATTGAATCAATAATTAACAAACTTTTGAAACAAAAAGCACCAGGCTCAAAGAGGTTCACTGTTGAATTCTACCAAACATTTAGTGAAGAAATTATACCAATTCTCCACCATCTGTTTTAGAAGGTAGAGGCAAAAGGAATACTTCTTAATACATTCTATGAGATCAGAATTACTCTAACACTTAAACCAAAGACATTACATGAAAAGAAGACTACAGATTAATGTCATGAACAGATGCAAAAAATCCTCAACAGAGTATTACCCAGTCATATCCAACAATGTATAAAAAAAATTATATACCATGACCAAATGGAATTTATCTGAGGTATGCAAGGCTTGTTCAATATTCAAAAATCAAATAATGTAATCAATCACATCAACAGGCTAAAGAAGAAAAATCACATGATCATATCAACAGATGCAGAAAAAATCATTTGAAAACATCCAGCAACCATTCATGATAAAAACTCCCAGAAAACTAGAATTAGTGGAGAATTTCCTTAACTTGATCTAAGAACTTCTACAAAATACCTATGGCTCACATTGTAATGGTGAGAAACTAGTTTTCCCACTAATATCAGGAAGAAGGCAAGGATGTCCTCTCTTACTATTCCTTCTCAACCTATATTGGACGCCCTGCCTAATGCAATAAGATAAGAAAAGGAAATAAAGGTGTACTGCTTGGTAAGGAAGAAATAAAACTGTGTCTTCAGAGATGTCATGATTTTCTATGTGGAAAATTAAAAAATTGATGACAAAAAACTCCCTAGAACTAATAAGTGGTTTAGCAATATTGGAGGATACAAGGTTAATATGTAAAAGTTATTCACTTCCCTATATATCAGCAATGAACAAGTGGAATTTGAAACTAAAAGCACATAACAAGAAGATATTACTACACAGCTATCAGAATGGTCCAAATCCAGAACACTAACAACACCAAATGCTGGTAAGGATGTGCAGCAACAAGAACTCTGATTCATTCTAGCAGGGTTGGAAAATTGTGTAGCCATTTTAGAAAACAGTTTGGCAGTTTCTTTCAAAGTAAACATGTTTGTATTATACGTGTGTTTGACACTATCACTAAGTGGTATTGTATAATTGAAGTTTCTGATTGTTCATTGATAATATATACACTTATTGTTGTATATTTAGGGTAGTATCTTGGAACCTTGTTAAATACTTATTCTAGTAGCTTTTTTGTAGCTTATTTTTTTAAATTTAATTTTATTTTTTTAAATTTACATCCAAGTTAGTTAGCACATAGTGCAGTGATTTTAGGAGTAGAATCCAGTGTTTCATCCCCTATGTATACCACCCAGTGCTCATCCCAGCAAGTGTTCTCCTTAATGTCCCTTGCCCATTTAGCCCATCCCCTACCCACAAAACCCACAACAACCCTCAGGTTGTTCCCTGTATTTAAGCGTCTCTTCTGTTATTTTCCTCTCCCTGTTTTTATATTTTTGCTTCCCTTCCTTTATGTTTATCTGTTTTGTAGGTGTGAGGTGGTGTGTCATTGTGGTCTTGATTTGTATTTCCCTGGTGATGAGTACGCTGAGCATTTGTTCGTGTGCCTATTAGCCATCTAGATGTCTTCTCTGGAAAAGTGTCTGTTCATGTCCTGTGCCCATTTCTTCACTGGATTGTTTCTTTGGGTGTTGAGTTTGGTAAGTTCTTGATAGATTTTGGATACTAACCCTTTATCTGATATGTCATTTGCACATATATTCTCTCATTCCATCGGTTGCCTTTTAGTTTTGCTGATTGATTCCTTTGCTGTGTAGAAGCTTTTTATCTTGATGATCATTTTTGCTTTTATTTCTCTTGCCTCTAGTTCATTTTTGCTTTTATTTCCCTTGCCTCCAGAGACGTGTTGAGTAAGAAGTTGCTGTGGCCGAAGCAAGCAGGTTTTTCTTGCTTTCTCCTCTAGGATTTTGATGGCTTTCTGTCTTATCTTTAGATCTTTCATCCATTTTGAGTTTATTTTTGTGTAGGGTGTAGTAAAGTGTTCCAGGTTCATTCTTCTGCATGTCTCTGTCCAGTTTCCCCTAACACCATTTGCTGCTGTCTTTATTCCATTGCTTTGTCAAAGATTAGTTGGCCACATAGTTTGTGGATCCATTTCTGGGTTCTCTATTCTGTTCCATTGATCTATGTGTCTGTTTTTGTGTCAGTACCATAATGTCTTGATGATTACAGCTTTGTAATACAGCTTGAAGTTCAGAATTGTCGTTCCTCCAGCTTTGGTTTTCTTTTTCAGGATTGCTTTGTCTATTCAGGGTCTTTTCTGGCTCCATACAAATTTTAGGATTGTTTGTTCTAGCTCTATGAAGAATGCTGGTGTTATTTTAATAGGGATTGCATTGAATATGTAGATTGCTTTGGGTAGTATGGACGTTTAAAAATATTTGTTCTTCCAATCCATGAACATGGAATGTATTTCTATTTGTTTGTGTCTTCTTCAGTTTCTTTCATAAGCTTCCTATAGTTTTCAGTGTATAGCTTTTGCACCTCTTTGGTTAGGTTTATTCCTAGGTATTTTATGGGTTTTGGTGCTGTTGTAAATAGGATCGATTCTTTGGCTTCTCTTTCTGCTGTTTCATTATTGGTGTATAGAAATGCAACCGAGGGGCGCCTGGGTGGCGCAGTCGGTTAAGCGTCCGACTTCAGCCAGGTCACGATCTCGCGGTCCGTGAGTTCGAGCCCCGCGTCGGGCTCTGGGCTGATTGCTCAGAGCCTGGAGCCTGTTTCTGATTCTGTGTCTCCCTCTCTCTCTGCCCCTCCCCCATTCATGCTCTGTCTCTCTCTGTCCCAAAAATAAATAAACGTTGAAAAAAAAAAATTAAAAAAAAAAAACAAAAACAAAACAAAACAAAAAAAAAAAACATAGAAATGCAACCGATTTCTGTGCATTGATTTTATATCCTGCAACTTTGCTGAATTTGTGGAGCAGTTCTAGCAGTTTTTTGGTGGAATCTTTTGGGTTTTTCCATACAGAGTATCATGTCGTCTGCGAAGAGTGAAAGTTTGACCTCCTCCTTTCCAATTAGGATGGCTTTTATTTCTTTGTGTTGTCTGAGTATTGAGGCTAGGACTTCCAATACTATGTTGAAAAACAGTGCCGAGAGTTGACAACCCTGTTGTGTACCTGACCTTAGAGGAAAAGCTCTCAGTTTTTCCCCATTAAGGATGATATTAGTGGTGGGTCTTTCGTAGATGGCTTTTATGATCTTGAGGTATTATCCTTCTATCCATACTTTCTTGAGGGTTCTTATCAAGAAAGGATGCTGTATTTTGTCAAATGCTTTTTCTGTGTCTATTGAGAGGGTCGTGTGGTTCTTATTCTTTCTTTTCTTTTTTTTTTTTTTTTTTTTAATTTTTTTTTTTCAACGTTTATTTATTTTTGGGACAGAGAGAGACAGAGCATGAACGGGGGAGGGGCAGAGAGAGAGGGAGACACAGAATCGAAAACAGGCTCCAGGCTCTGAGCCATCCGCCCAGAGCCTGACGCGGGGCTCGAACTCACAGCCGCGAGATCGTGACCTGGCTGAAGTCGGACGCTTAACCGACTGCGCCACCCAGGCGCCCCACTTATTCTTTCTTTTATTAATGTGATCGATTTCACTTTGATTGATTTGCAGATATTGAACCAGCCCTGCATCCCAGGAATAAATCCCACTTGATCTTGGTGAATAATTCTTTTAATGTATTGTTGGATCTGGCTGGCTAGTATCTTGTTAAGAATTTTTCCATCCATGTTCATCAGGGAAATTGGTCTGTAGTTCTCCTTTTTAGTGAGGTCTTTGGTTTTGGACTCAAGGTAATGCTGGCCTCATAGAATGAGTTTGGAAGTTTTCCTTCCATTTCTTTTCTTTTTTTTTTTTTTTTTTTTTCTTTTTGGAACAGCTTCAAAAGAGTAGGTATTAATTCTTCTTTAAATGTTTGGTAGAATCACCCTGGAAAGCCATCTGGTCCTGGACTCTTGTTTTTTGGGAGATTTTTTGATTACTGATTTGATTTCTTTACTGGTTATGGGTCTGTTCAAGTTTTCTATTTCTTTCTGTTTTAGTTTTGGTAGTTTATATGTCTCTAGGGATTTGTCCATTTCTTCCAGGTTGCCCAATTTACTGACATGTAATTGCTCATAATATTGTGTTATTATTGTTTGTATTTCTTCAGTGTTGGTTGTGATCTCTCCTCTTTCATTCTTGATTTTATTTATTTGGGTCCTTTCCTATTTATTTTTGATCAAACTGGCTAGGGGCCTGTCAGTTTCGTTAATTCTTTCAAAGAATCAGCTACTGATATCATTGATCTCTTCTACTATTTTTTGTTTGTTTATTGGTTTTGTTTTGTTTTATTTCAATAGCATTGATTTCTGTTCTAATCTTCATTATTTGCAATCTTCTGCTGGTTTTGGGTTTTCTTTTCTGTTCTTTTTCCAGCTCATTAAGGTGTAAGGTTAGATTGTGTATCTGAGAACTTTTTTCCTTCTTTAGGAAGGCCTGAATTGCTATATATTTCCCTCTTATGACCACTTGCATCTGCATCCCAGAGGTTTTGGGCTGTCATGTTATCACTTTCATCGGCCTCCATGTACTTTTTAATTTCCTCTTTAAGTTTTTGGTTAGCCCATTCATTCTTTTTTCTTTAATGTTTATTTATTTTTGAGAGACAGCGAGAGAGACAGAGACAGAGAGAGAGAGAGAGAGCATGAGTGAGGGAGGGGCAGGGAGAGAGGGAGACACAGGATCTGAAGCAGGCTCCAGGCTCTGAGCTGTCAGCACAGAGCCTGATGTGGAGCTCGAACCCATGAACTGTGAGATCATGACCTGAGCTGAAGTTGGACATTTAGCCAACTGAGCCACCCAGGCACCCCAACCCATTCATTTTTTAGTAGGATGTTCTTTAATCTCCAAGTATTCGTTTTCTTTCCAATTTTTATCTTGTGGTTGATTTTGAGTTTCATAGCATTGTGGTCTGAAAATATGCACAGTATGATCTAGATCTTTTTGGACTTGTTGAGGGCCAATTTGTGTCCCAGTATGTGATCTATTCTGGAGAATGTTCCATTTGCACTTGAGAACATGTATTCTGCTGCTTTAGGATGAAATGTTCTGAATATATCTGTTCATCCAGTCCAGTGTGTCATTTAAGGTTATTGTTTCCTTGTTGATCTTCTGCTTAGATGATCTGTCCATGCTGTAAGTAGGGTGTTGAAGTCCCCTAATATGGTATTACTATCAATGAGGTTCTTTGTGATAAATCGGTATCTATATTTGGGTTTCTCCACGTTGGAGGCATAAATGTTTACAATTGTTAGTTCTTTGTGGTGGATAGACTCCTTAATGCCCTTCAATGGTATAATGCCCTTTATTTCTTATTACAGTCTTTATTTTAAAATCTAGATTGTCTGATATAATGGCTACTCCAGCTTTCTTTTGGTGACCATTACCATGATAGTTGGTTCTCCATCCCCTTACTTTCAATCTGAAGGTGTCTTTAGGTCTAAAGTGTGTCTCTTGTAAACAGCATATAGATGGATCTTGTTTTCTTATCCATTCTGATACCCTATGTCTTTTGAATGGAGCGTTTAGTCCATTGACATTTAGAGCGAGTACTGAAAGTTAGGAATTTAGTGCCATTGTGTTGCCTGTAGATTTGGATTTTCTGGTGGTGTTCTCTAGTCCTTTCTAGTCTTTGTTGCTTTTGGTATTTTTTTGTTTTGTTTTGTCTTTTGTCCCCTCAGAGAGTCCCCCTTAAAATTTCTTGCAGGGCTGGTTTAGTGGTCACTAACTCCTTTAGTTTTTGTTAGTCTGGGAAACTCTTTATCTCACTTTCTGTTTTGAATGACAGCCTTGCTGGATAAAGAATTCCTGGCTGTGTATTTTTCCAATTCAGCACGTTGAGTATATCCCACCACTCCTTTCTGGCCTGCCAAGTTTCTGTGGATAGGTCTGCTGCGAGCCTGATCTGTCTTCCCTTATAGGCTAACGACTTTTTTTCCCCCCTTTATGCTTTCATAATTCTTTCCTTGTCTGTGTATTCTGTGAATTTGACTATGATATGCCTTGTTGATGCTTGGTTTTTATTGACTCTAATGGGAGTTCTCTGTGCTTCTTGGATTTTTATGTCTGTGTCTTTCCCCAAGTTAGGAAACTTTCCCACTATGATTTGCTCACATAAACCTTCTACCCCTTTTTCTCCCTCTTTATCTTCTGGGACTCCTGATTCTGATGTTACTCCTTTTTAGAGTCACCATTTTCTCTAATTCTTATATCATGCTCTTTTGCCTTCATTTCCCTCTTTTTTCCTGCTTCATAATTCTCCATAATTTTGTCTTATATTGCTTATATTGCTCTGCTTCACCCATCCTTGCTGCAGTGGGATCCATTCGAGATTGCATCTCAGTTATAGCATTTTTTACTTCATCCTGACTAGATTTTACTTCTTTTATCTCCACAGAAAGGGATTCTATGCTTTTTTTCAACCCCAGTTAGTATTCTTTTTTTTTTTTAATTTTTTTTAATGTTTATTTATTTTTGAGACAGAGAGAGACAGAGCATGAATGGGGGAGGGGCAGAGAGAGAGGGAGACACAGAATCGGAAGCAGGCTCCAGGCTCTGAGCCATCAGCCCAGAGCCTGATGTGGGGCTCGAACTCACGAACCGTGAGATCGTGACCTGAGCTGAAGTCGGACGCTCAACCGACTGAGCCACCCAGGCGCCCCAACCCCAGTTAGTATTCTTATTATCATGATTTTAAATTCTAGTTCAGACATCTTCCTTATATCTGTGTTGATTAAGCCCCTGGCTGTCATTTCTTCCTGTTCTTTCTTTTGGGGTGAATTGCTTCATTTTGTCATTTTGGATGACGAAAAAGAATAAAATTAAATATTGAAAACAATACAAAAAATCAAATAAAAGAAGCTAGATCCTAAGTATGTTTTGGTCTGGTTGTTGAAAGAAGCTTGACAGAAGAGAGAAAAAAGGGAAAGAAAATAAAGGGAAAAAAATAAGAAAACATTTAAAAAGTTTTTTAAAAAGTATACAATAAAATAGAATAAAATTAAATGATGAAAGTAAAATAGAATTAAAAAATTACAATAAAATAAAAAATATATAGTAAAAAAATTAAAAAGAATTTTTTAAATAATGTAAAGAAAAATATTTTTTTTCTTTCTGTATCTAAGAATAAGAAAAGAAAAAGAAAAGAAAAAAAAAGAATAGATGGACCTGTGAACAGAATGAAATCCGAAAAAAATTACATCCAGTTTCCTCTAGAGGTCTAACCTTGAAGCACTTTATAGTCCTGCACTAAGCAGGCGGAGAGACTTGTGGTGGTCCTCTAGGGCCTGAGCTTGGTTGGCACAATTGGACAGGGCTTGGTGTAACAGCTCCATTCTCCACTAGGTGGTGCTTCTTAGCTTAATGGGGTGGATCGGTGTGGTGCGGGCGCAGGAGAGGTGAAATGGCATCACCCAGATTCCCAGTCTCTGGCACTAGAACTCTGCACTCTCACCGACCAACAATCAAGAACCCCTCCTTTGTCTCTGGTTTCTGTCCACTCCTCACTTCTACATTGTCCGGGTCTAAGCCATCAGCCTGTTAGGCGATACCTGCCTCCTGAATTATGTCTCATATGGGGCTGTGTTTCTAAACCCCTCGCTTCTGAGATCCCCTCGGCTTGGACCCGCTCCTACCCTCTGGGGGAGTGTCTTGCCAGGCATTTGCCAGGTGCCGGCTTGGCCCCCGAACGTTCCTGCTGTTGCACTGTTGCAGAGGTTCAGAGATTGTGGCCGGGTGCACACTTGCCCCAGAAAAGTTCCTGCAATCACACAGTGGCAGAAGTTTAGAAATTATGGCAAAACACAGCACACAGTCAGCACCAGGTTTCACTGCACCCTGGTGTCTTTGTTCCAATCCCAGCAATTGTGGCTGTTTTTCGGGGTCTGCTGGGACCTTTGCCTGTGGGGAGGCTGTTAGGCCTCTACCAAATGCCCGTCTAGCAGAAGAACCACTTCTCCCTCTGTGCCCCGCAGAGCCCTCTGACCTTGCTGCCTGCCACTGAGGATTTGCCCTTCCCACCAGAGCACCTCCAGATATCAAGCTGTGGAATTTCCAACTGTGCTCTCCCCTATTTATAGAGTCCTAATGGTATTGAAACCCTCTCCTTTCTTCTTTCTCCCTTTCTTGTTCAGTCACTTGTGGGTGTTTCCACTCTCCCTTTTTCTCCAGCTACTTTTGGGGAAAGTGATTTTCCTTCACTCTCCCCTCTTTCTCTTTCTCTGTCTTCTCTCCCCCCAAAACAGCTCCCTCTGTGGCTTCTCTCTTCCCCAGTTCACCTCTCTGTGCTGTGTACCTGCCAAGTTCTGTGACTCAAGTTATGCAGATCAATCCTCAGATTAATTTTCTAGGTGTGCAAAATGGTTTGGTGCTGATCTAGCTTCATTTCAGGGATAAGAGAAGCTGAGAACTTCCATGCTGCTCCGCCATCTTGGCCCCTCCCTTTTTGTGGCTTCTTTGAGATTTTATATATAGATGGCCGTGTTGTCCGTGAATAAAGACAGTTTTATTTCTTTCTCCAATCCATATACTTCTGATTTCTTTTTCTTGCTTTATTGCCCTGGCAAAAATCTCAGGAGGAATGTGATTAGAACTGCTGAAATCAGATATTCTTGCCTTGTTCCCAATCTTAGGGGAAAAACATTTAGTTTTTCTTTCAGTATTAAGTGTAATGTTAGCTGTGGAATTCCTTTTTATCAGACTGAGTAATTTCCTTTAGATTCCTAGTTTGCTGGGGGTTTTTATCATTAATAGATATTAAATTTGCCATATGCTTTTCCTGCATCTACTGAGGAGATCATATTAATTTTTCTTTTAATCTGTTGATAAGATGAATTGTACTGACTTTTGAATGTTGAATTGATCTTGCATTTGAAAAATGAACACCAGTTGGTCATGATATATTATACATTTTATACATTGCTCAATTTTATTTACTAATATTTTGTTGAGAAATATTGTATCTATGATCACGAAGTTTCTAGTTTTTGAGCATTCTTTTCTAGTGATGCTTTGTCTTGTTATATTATAGGGTAACGACCTCATAAAATGAGTTGGAATGTATTTTCTTTCTTTTATATTAAAAGAGTTTGTATAGAATTGGTATTATTCATTTAAGAAGTGTTTGGTAGAACTCTTAGGTGAAGCCATGTGGGCCTGGAGTTTTCTTCATGGGAGGATTTTAAAGTAAAATTCAATAAATATAGAGTTATTCAAATTATCTATTATTGAAATAGTTGTGTTCTTCAAAGAATTTGTCCATTTTCTCTATATTTTCTAATTATTCACATTAATTTATTCATAGTATTCTTTATTGTCTTTTTAATGCTTATAGTGTTTATAGTGATGTCTCCCCTTTTATTCTTTAAAAAAATTTTTTTTAATGTTTGTTTATTTTTTGAGACAGAGAGAGACAGAGCCTGAATGGGGAGGGTCAGAGAGAGAGGGAGACACAGAATCTGAAACAGGCTCCAGGCTGTGAGCTGTCAGCACAGAGCCCGATGTGGGGCTCGAACTCACAGACCATGAGATCATGACCTGAGCCACCCAGGCGCCCCTCTTTTATTCTTTTTTTAAAAAATGTTTATTTACTTATTTTGAGAGAGAAAGAGAAAGAAAGAGAAAGAGGAAGAGGAAGAGGAAGAGAAAGAATGCTAGCTGGGGAGGGGCAGAGAGAGGGAGCTGGAGAATCCCAACCAGACTCCATACGGTCAGTGCAGAGCCCAATGTGGGGCTCAATCCCATGAACCATTAGATCGTGACCTGGGCCAAAATCAAGAGTTGGATGCTTAACCAACTGAGCCACCCAGATGCCCCCATCATAGTTATTTCGTAGTTGAGATTTTTATAAATTCTCTGATGTTTTCTCATTGTCAAGAGTATGAGCCATATTATTGTGGATTTATGCCTCTGAAGTGGAGGTATCACTCTTTCCTATTTCATTTTGAGAACAAGAATGAGACCAACTTGAATGTTTCCTGAATTCTTATAGAATTCTTTCTTATTTTCCAAAGTTTTGGAGAAAAGCAATAGACTGAGTAGACTTGATTATCTTGGGTTAGGTTTTCTGGATGTCATGCCTAGTCTCACTTTTCATACTGAAGACTTACAAATGGGAAAAGTTTCCCTCTCTTCCTTTTTGATTAATGACATTGATTTTATTTATGTGACCTGTTTTTTCCTTTAGTGTTTCATTGATTTTTTGTTTGTCTTCCATTTTGCTCATTCTTTTGTTATGGATTTCCTCTCTATATTTTCCCTTTGTTATCTGGTTCAGTTTCTAGAGTTTGTCATGGCTAAAGCAACAACAACAACAAAGAGCTTACTTTGACCTAGAAACTACTAATTATTTTACATGCTTTCTATAATCTATACAGCATCCCTGTGAGCCCAGTACTATTGACATCCTGATTTTACTGAAGCTTATAACATGGTGTTCATTATTCCTTCTTCATAATTGCTTATTTACTTTTAATCTGTTCGTATACTTTTTAATCTTTTTTGGATCAGATCCTCTCTAAACAATGCCTTTCTTTCTTCCTTTCTTTCTTTGAAGTAAATACATTTCAGAAAGCATCCTTAAGTGGTTCCTTTAGAGAAATATCTCACTTTAAATGTGTTTTTTTCTTTGCCTTATATTTTATCTTTTCTTCACAGTGTTTTCTTTGACAACCTACTATTATCTCTATTCAACCCACAGACTTGTTTTGTTTGTGGCCTCTATCATGTTTAAGATTTGTTTAGAACCAACATTTAAAATTAGGTCCCTTGATATAAAAGTATGATTCTCCTACTTTTCTTAACTAATTTGAAGCTCTGGCAATACTGGACCCACATTCCCACATGGTAACAACCTGCTGAAACCGAACAGGGAGTCACAACCACCCCAGACTCACAGATCTCATCACGCCCTGCTGTCATCTCTTACACCTGACCCCCCTATTGTATTTATTCACCTGTCTGCTCAGGTGGGCATTAGATTTTGTGATCTCTATCTTTATAACCAGCTAGGAATTGAGCTGATTTCTGTCAGAAAATTTTAAGGCTCCCTGAGCAATATTTCCAGAGGTAACTCAGGTCGAAAATACAGAAAGAGAAGAAAACAAAATGAAATGTCTTCTAGTAACATAGTACCAGTTCAGGTATGATTTGCCCTGGTAAACTGTCCTGCTGATGGAGTTTTGGGTAGTTACATCAGGAGGTTTCATCACAAGCAGTAGACACCCAGGGCAGTGCTTATCTCCACTTCACACTCTTTAACGTCCTCATCGGTGAACTGGCCAAATAAAACCTGCTGCTTCCAAGATGGGGGCGGGGGTGGTGGTGGTCTGCAAATACTGCCCGTCCACCAATGTGCAAGTCCAAGTGTCAGGTAGCCTCTCAGCCCCATGGCTGACCTCAACTCAATCTCTCCCATCTCTGATTTAGGTGATGTCAGAGGGGGATTATCAAGATCTTTTCCTGTTTACTTCCCTCAATACCCTACTGACTCTATTTCTCTCAAGAGAAGAGTGGGAGTTGGGGTCATGTGTCAACCACCAAACCTTCTTTCCAGTGTAATTGCCTCTATAAGGGGGGATTTGGCATAATTCCTTAGAGCCTGTGGCTTATGCACAGGTACCTTCTCTGTGGATTTATGCTTTCCCCCTCCTTTTTTTCTTATTTGAGAGAGAGAGAGCGCATGAGTGACGGAGAAGGGAAGAGGGAGAGAGAATTTGCAGCAGGCTCCATACTCAGTGCAGAGCCCAACATGGGGCTCAGTCCTACCACCCCGGGATCATGAGCTGAACAGAAATCAAGAGTTGGACGCTCAACCGACTGAGCCACTCAGGTGCCCCTTTTCCCTTTTTGAATATTTTATTAGACATCATGGGAGGGGGAAAGCTAGTCCTCTGTTTTGAATGCCATTTTGACCAGGACCCCACACTTTTATACCCTTCTTTGCAGCCCTGATTAGCAAAAAAACACCTGATGTACATATAATTTTGTTTGTTTGATGGAAATGGACAATGCAAGTTTTCTGTAACTGGTGTAGGAGCTGGAAAGTTCACAGCCTGCTAGTCAACATGTATTTATTTCTTTAGAAATCACTCTGCCAGGTACTATAGAGATAGGAAAGAAGTTAGTTCAAAGATGGTGATAAGATCAAAGTTAGTTCAAAGGTGGATGATCAGAAAAGAGAAAGTTGGTCAGCACAGCCTTCAAACGTTTTGTCTTTGGCCTTAAGAACTTCGCCATATGCAGTTGAGCACATGAACCATTTTCATCAGAGTTAGGAATGAATGACCATGGCAGATGGGCAAGGTGGTAAGGAGATTAACCTACTAATGGTAAATGAGAGAGAAGACTGGATATCTTGCCAGTAATCATAGTTATTGAAAACGTTGAACATAAGGCTGAAAATGCATGTTTTTGATACATTGGGCATGTTGTGCATCCTAAGAATAGTGGTTTCATGAAGGGAACTTACAGAAAAAAAAGTCATCCACCCCAAGATTTGAGTGCCATAGATGAGCTTATGGGCCCAGTGGTGATGGAAAAAAAGGCATTAAAACACTCCACCAGTTGACTTCCCAAATAACCTTATGAGTGGTCAGATCAAAATCATAAGTTCCTGATTCTTCATCAGCTGAGTTATGCTAGCTATCTCTCTGTTAAACCACAGCAGCTTGCTCTAAATCTTTGACCTATGGCAAACCTTTGTCTTATGCCTCATGCTTTTGAGCACGGACGCCTCATTTGATACTGAAAAATAACTCATTGACAATAGAATTGTGGTTGAATCTATGGAAGACAGAATATTCTTCCAACATCAGGATGCTTTCTGCAAAGGAGCAGCTCATGGGACTTCTTAGATTAATTTCTAAAGGACAAGTTGTATGCTCTGAAAAACCCATTTCATTTGACAAGTGCTGAAGGCTCATTATTACCAGTTCAAATATTATCAAAAGTAATTTATACTCTTGGGATTGTTAAATGACTTTTCCTTGCAAAATTCTTAGAGGGTTTCAGAAACTGTTGAACAATGTGGCATTCACAAAGAAGGGATTTTTTTTTTTTGGTTTTTACCTAGTTGTGATTCATTTGTTATCATTCCTTCACCTCCTCAAGTCTGACTCCTTCATATCAGACATTACTAACCAATCACAGCGTTGTTCTTACTGAGGTCAGTAGAGCCACGGGCTGCCCAGACAGGGCTCAAGGCAGTCAGCGCCAAGTGATCAAAACTGGTGCAAGGGACAAAATCCATTTACAATCCTGGGCAGAGACTGTTGTTTATTTCCGTTTTCCTTTCTGTTTATGGCATGCTATAAGCATAAATAACCGTTGGATGAGAGTAAATAATTGCATTTCGAAAGCACGCTGCTAACTGTGTAAGGGGAATGAACACTTCAAAGGCTCTGGGATTTACTTAGGTGTTGAAACAGGCTTTTTACCATTTGGAACCGGGGCTACTTTGGAAAGGTTTATTTCATTTTAGAGGTATTGACTTCCCTTGCTCAGCGCAGAATAAGCATCTCTTGTGATAAATTGCGGCTATTGTTATAGAATCTTAATTGTCCGTCTATACAGTATTTTGAAAACAGCTTATGGTAAAAACAGAGCAATTTGTGTTTCTCCCTTCTTGCTTGTAAGTCCTGAGTTTTCTAATGGTCACAGATCAACTTTCCACTTTAAAATGCAGCACCTGTTAAGTGCTGTGAATTGAAAGGAGGTGGTTAGCAAATTTGCAAGGGAGTCGTTAGGAAAAAAGAAAAGTTCACCCGTCTTCAGCCCAACACGCTTACCCAGAGCTGTGATTCCACTTCTTGTTTAACGATGCTTTTGTTTATGCCTTTTATGCTTACTCTTTGCATTGCTGGGATTGATTTTTTTTTTCCTTTTATCTCTGTGATAGATTGATGAGCCCTTGTGAACAATTTCAACATGTCACTTGCCTTGCCAGGGATATATTTCTTTATGTGGATCTTGATATATACTTATGTCCTTGATTTTATATTATTTTATTTTGATAGCAGATTGAGGGACTTTGAGTTAATTTTGCTTTCTGGAATATGAATTAGGGGACAAATTTGATTCCTCCTTCAATTCCATATTCTCTTTGAATCAGCCAACCTGGTGGCAAGTAACATATAAATGGACTCTTCATTGACTTACATATTTGAGAGTGATAGACAGAAACAACCAGAATATTTGTTCCCTGGAGAAATGGCACAGTAGTTAATTAGCTGGGTTTTCTGTATGTCTGGGTAAACCATGATTTCTGTTTTTTATTATCCTTTACAAAGAGATTCTAGTTTATTGATGGCACGGGGATCCAGAGATTCAGAGGTTGAGGCACATTATTATAATTTAATGTTTCCTAGCACCATTAACAACTGCTTGTGGGAGAGGTTTTCCCATAGTTTTCTAGGGTTGCAACTAAGACAATGACGTTTCCCCTGCATTCAGGATTGAAAATCTCATTGTAGATGTAAAACAAACTCATAGTTCTAAAATAGTTTTAGTTTTGAAATGGGCCTCAGATGTCCCCTAGTCCAACCCCTTCCTTTTATTATTTAATATGAGGAAATGTGGATCCTTAGAGAGATTAAATGCCTTCCTCAACATCACACATCACAGATCCCAGGTCTTGCATCTTTAAAAAAAATTTTTTTAATGTATGTTTATTTATTTTATTTATTTTATTTATTTTATTTATTTTTGAGAGAGAGAGAGAGAGCACGCGCGTGAGCAGGGGAGGAGCAGGTAGAGAGGGAGACACAGAATCCGAAGCAGGCTTCAGCCATCAGTGCAGAGTCCGACACAGGGCTCGAACCCACGAACCTGAGATCATGACCTGAGCCGAAGTCGGACGCTTAACCGACTGAGCCACCCAGGCGCCCCGATCTTGTATTCTCTTATGTCTGTGCCATCCTCTTTAGCACATGTGAAGTGTAAATAGATTTCCTAGACAAAAGAACAATGCACAGGCTTATGAGATACCTTTAGGTCTATGGGACTTTAATTTTCAAAATCAATTCCTAAGTGTTTTCTCATTTGCCCTTTATTATAGCCCTGCGTGATACATGAGGAAGATAATAGCATTTCTATATTCTGGGTGGTAAATGTGAAGCAGAGAGTGCTGAAGTTATTTGCCCAAGGGCATGTGGCTAATTCACATTGTTGGTTTTTTTTTTTTTTTTCAATTGTAAAGTGGATTAGAACTAACTGCCTCATATAAAAGTTGTCAGAAGTAAGTGAAATTAGATGGGTAATGTATATAAAGTGCCTAGCTCAAGGGTTCTCATTAAATGGTGTGGTGGGCAGAATTCTAAAGTTGCCCCAAGACCCCCGCCCCCTGGTGTGCCTGATCCCCTTTCCAGCCCTGTGAATAGGACAGGGTGTGATTAGGTTACATTAGCTGCAAAGTTGAAAGGGATTTTGCCTATATAGTTAAGTCCCCCTGATCAGCTAACTAAATCAAAATGGAGGTAATCTGGATGAGTCTGATCTAATCAGACACTCAGCCACGTCCCTTCAAAGAAGATCTCGAGGTCAGAGCCAGAAGAAGCCGGGAGACTCCCCCATCCCGACCCTGTGGCTTTGGAGAAGTAAACAGCCATGTTGTGAACTGCTAACAGAGAGAGCCCCAAGTCAAGGACCTGAGAATGGCCTCTCCCAAGCGAAAGTGGACCTCAGCAGAGAGCCAACAGGGAAATGAGGACATTGGTCATGTAGCTTCAAGGAACTGAATTCTGCCGACGCTAGTGAGCTTGGAAGGAGACCCCGAGTCTCAGGTAAGATCCCAGCCCGACCCACACCGTGATTACAGCCTGGGGAGACCCCAGACAGAGGATCTGGCCGTGCTGCCTGAAGACTTCTGACCCATGGACCCCATGCAATCATAAGCTTATGTTTCAGGTACTGAGTTTGTGGCAGCCTGTTACACTGCAGTAGAAAACTAATACAAGGGAACTATTGTTAGCATAAGTAGTTGATGGTTAGGATGATGATTAACCTAACGGTGATAATGTTTAATAGTAAGTTTGAAAATGAAATCCAAGTTGTAATTTGCCTTTTATTACACTGGACTTTGGATTATGTTTTTGGTTAGAATCAAGTCACTTCTAGCTGCAAGGGAGGGGAAATCACAAGCCTTTTGGCTGTCTGAACAACCAGTAAGGAGGTTATTGCTTGTGGGGAAGAAGGGAGAAATACGTGTTTAGTGCTTAGGTAGTCAGCTAGTGCTTTCTGTCACACTGCCCTTCCTAGGAAGTTAAAAAAAAAGTATAATTGGTCTGTAAACCCAGTTCCCACTGGATTGTCATGACCCTCAAACTTGGGTTGGATGACTTTGACAGTGGCCCTTTGACTCCGATTTGGGGAAAACTGGAGGAAGAATAATGATAGTTCAGTTGTTCAAAATGGAATTGCAATAGTCGAGTGGAGGTCCAGCCTGAGGTTTTGGTCCTAGGCACAGAGTATGGAACGGTCAAGTCCTGGAAAGGCAGTGAAATGAGGATTGGTAGGATTCAGTGAGGGTCCAGCTTGGAGTGATGGGGAGACAGGAGGGTGTGTAGGATTCAGTGAGGGTCCAGCTTGGAGTGATGGGGAGAGGGGAGGGTGTGTAGGATTCAGTGAGGGTCCAGCTTGGAGTGATGGGGAGAGGGGAGGGTGTGTAGGATTCAGTGAGGGTCCAGCTTGGAGTGATGGGGAGAGGGGAGGGTGTGTAGGATTCAGTGAGGGTCCAGCTTGGAGTGATGGGGAGACGGGAGGGTGTGTAGGATTCAGTGAGGGTCCAGCTTGGAGTGATGGGGAGACGGGAGGGTGTGTAGGATTCAGTGAGGGTCCAGCTTGGAGTGATGGGGAGACGGGAGGGTGTGTAGGATTCAGTGAGGGTCCAGCTTGGAGTGATGGGGAGACGGGAGGGTGTGTAGGATTCAGCGAGGGTCCAGCTTGGAGTGATGGGGAGAGGGGAGGGTGTGTAGGATTCAGTGAGGGTCCAGCTTGGAGTGATGGGGAGACAGGAGGGTGTGTAGGATTCAGTGAGGGTCCAGCTTGGAGTGATGGGGAGAGGGGAGGGTGTGTAGGATTCAGTGAGGGTCCAGCTTGGAGTGATGGGGAGAGGGGAGGGTGTGTAGGATTCAGTGAGGGTCCAGCTTGGAGTGATGGGGAGACGGGAGGGTGTGTAGGATTCAGTGAGGGTCCAGCTTGGAGTGATGGGGAGACGGGAGGGTGTGTAGGATTCAGTGAGGGTCCAGCTTGGAGTGATGGGGAGACGGGAGGGTGTGTAGGATTCAGTGAGGGTCCAGTTTGGAGTGATGGGGAGACGGGAGGGTGTGTAGGATTCAGCGAGGGTCCAGCTTGGAGTGATGGGGAGAGGGGAGGGTGTGTAGGATTCAGTGAGGGTCCAGCTTGGAGTGATGGGGAGACAGGAGGGTGTGTAGGATTCAGTGAGGGTCCAGCTTGGAGTGATGGGGAGAGGGGAGGGTGTGTAGGATTCAGTGAGGGTCCAGCTTGGAGTGATGGGGAGAGGGGAGGGTGTGTAGGATTCAGTGAGGGTCCAGCTTGGAGTGATGGGGAGAGGGGAGGGTGTGTAGGATTCAGTGAGGGTCCAGCTTGGAGTGATGGGGAGACGGGAGGGTGTGTAGGATTCAGTGAGGGTCCAGCTTGGAGTGATGGGGAGAGGGGAGGGTGTGTAGGATTCAGTGAGGGTCCAGCTTGGAGTGATGGGGAGAGGGGAGGGTGTGTAGGATTCAGTGAGGGTCCAGCTTGGAGTGATGGGGAGAGGGGAGGGTGTGTAGGATTCAGTGAGGGTCCAGCTTGGAGTGATGGGGAGACGGGAGGGTGTGTAGGATTCAGTGAGGGTCCAGCTTGGAGTGATGGGGAGAGGGGAGGGTGTGTAGGATTCAGTGAGGGTCCAGTTTGGAGTGATCGGGAGAGGGGAGGGTGTGTAGGATTCAGTGAGGATCCAGCTTGGAGTGATGGGGAGATGGGAGGGTGTGTGGAAAAGAAAATGTGAGGCCTGGAGTGTGGATCCTAGGGATCCGAATAGACGTGGAAGACTGTGTTTGTCCCGGCCATGCCAGGAGGAGGATATTTTTCTCTCTTGTGACATTCTGTGGGCAATGTTGCGTTTTTGGTGCTCACACATTAGTTATTGCTTCTGTATGTAATCAGTTCTATGTGGAAAATACAGATACCATAACAGCTAGTAAAACGTAAGCCTCTGTTTTCTCGTATTTAAAACGAGCAACACTTAACTTTAAGGTGTGCTGAGAACTAAATGTGATAATACATGTGAAGTGTGCCATCAGGTCATTGCTCAGTACCTAAGAACTATTGCTGTGGCTTTGATTGTGTGCGTGTATATTTTAGCATTTCCCGGTTTGACCATGAGCCCCTCAGAATCACAGACTGTCGTTTATATTCACTTCTTTTTATATCCGATGCAAAGTCACTATTACCTAAAAGGAATTCTGTAAACGTTTGGAATGAATAAATATAGGTAACAGAGAAGAAGGGTATGAGAAGGAAAGTAAATGTCAGTATTTTTCAGAAAACATACATATTTGTGTGTGTGTGTGTGTGTGTGTGTGTTATTTATATTTATCTATGTTGATATGGATAGGTTTGGATGAATGGCACCTGTCAGTCAGTCTGGCTAGCTCATGATCTCATGTTTCCTTATGCCTGTTCCTAAAACTATAATATTTTCTACCCCCCCCCCGCCCATTTTATTTAAATTCAAGTTGGCTAACATATAGTATGGTATTGCTTTCATGAGTAGAATTTAGTGACTCATCACTTGCACAAAACACCCAGGGCTCATCCCAACAAGTGTCCTCCTTAATGCCCATCCCCATCTAGCCCACCTCCCTCTAGTAACCCTGTTTGTTCTCTGTTT
This sequence comes from Puma concolor, assembly GCF_028749965.1. Classification (NCBI taxonomy): domain Eukaryota; kingdom Metazoa; phylum Chordata; class Mammalia; order Carnivora; family Felidae; genus Puma; species Puma concolor. The sequence goes on from NC_141677.1 coordinate 15,377,106, forward strand.
GGCTCTTATGGTTTGTCTCCCTCTTGGTTTTTATCTTATCTTATTTTTCCTCCCCTTCGCCTATGTTCATCTGTTTTGTTTCTTAAATTCCAATATTTTCTTGAATCACAAACATATAATGTTTTTCACCAAAACGAAGAAGAATGTGAAATAAGAAAAATCCATGTTTAGTAGACAGTGAAGTCTGACTTGTCATATTTGTTAGTATGATCATTTATTTATTTACTCAGCACATAGTGATTACCTACTAGGAATCAGACTCAGTGGGGGGCTCTGGGCGGGAGGGGACACCGAGTGTTCAAGATAGGAGAAGGATATCAACAGGGGATGCTGTGGGCTTAGCTCCAGTCTGGAGGGGCGGGGCGGGGGGAGGGGGAGCCCAGAGTATGTCCCGGGCAGGCTCACGAGTGCCTGTCACATGGTGGCCTGTGAGCCATATGAATAGAGCCCACAGTGCCAGATAGCTGATCTTACCGAATTTCTGGAACGTTAGGGGCACAGAGTTCCTTTTACTTCAAGATGAGATTCTTGTCAAAAATAGACCTAGAAAAATAGGACTGATATCAGAGTCAAAGTGTTATGATCTAATTCTTATTTTAGGAAGTATGAAAGCCTGGATCTTGCAACTGCCCTGATATTTAGTGAACTAAGAAAAATTCATTCATTTTTCCTTAAAAAAGAAAGCGTGTGAGCCTGAAATGAAGGGCTTAGCAGAGTGAGAACCTGGCCTGTTTGCATTCATTTTATAACTAAGCCCTCCATCTTCTCTGTAAATTCCATTGTAGAGATGTCTAACATTCCCGGGGAATAAAAAAAAGGCTGAAAGCCAAGACTCCCTTCAGAGAGAAGCTGAAGCTCCCTGTGCATTTCATCAAAAGAATTCCCAAATGCATGTGAAATCTACCACAGAACTGTAGGACTATTAGACAGTTTTATTTCTACCTCATAAAAATATTTCAAAACCTGTGGGAGTTTTAGGAAACCAGCACTCATCAATCCGTATCATTCCCAATTCAGGCGCCCTTGAGACACATCTCCAAGCAATTAGGGATGTTAATTTTGAAGCAAACTGTCACATGGTATATACTTCATTATCAGTGAGTGATAGATTGTTTAAAACCTTATCTCACTCAAAATCTTTATGTGTGTATATATATATATATATCTGTATTGTGTGTCCATGTACATATGTGTGATTGTGTCTGTGAGTATAATAAAAGTAACATTTATAAAATAAAATTCAGGACTAATACCCATCTGTTTAAAATAGAGAAGTTTATGTAGAGAAGTCCATTAGCAATGTGAGTCTGTACTTCCTCTCTTCCCTTCTGTTTCTCTTCCTGGAAATGCAGCTGAGCTCATCTGCAGAAAAAAAACACTGTGCATTTGGTGGTTTTCTTTCAAAAGCCCTCTTCAGGTTAGTTGTGCTTTTCTCCCTCAAATGTCAATATTCCCGTCTCTATCCCCAATAAAGAGTAAAGTAAAAACTTCTTCAGACCCATTTCTTTTCTTACTGTATCTCTGACTCGACAAGCTCAGATCCTTCTAGAAATGTGGCTCCGAATGCTCCTGATGCTGAGGAAAGCCACCATCCGTCTGGCCTTTGCTCGTCTGTAGGGCAGAGCAGGGTAAGGCCGGGTAGGGCAGGGCAGTCCTGCCTGCGAGACTAGGCAGGGAGAGAAGGGCGGGCGCCGGGGGGGTGGACACAGGGGGTGTCATTAGCAAGGGGACAGGAGAAAGGAATAAAAATGGGACAAAGGTAGTTTATCTTGTTGACCCCCCATCTTAATTCTGTAAAATAATTCTGAAGAGTTTCTTCTTATGTTCAATTTGTTTATTTAGTTGTGTGTGTGTGTGTGTGTGTGTGCGCGTGTGTGTGTGGTAGATTGTGGAGCTGTTAAGCAGGACCATGTTCTGTGCGAGAAAAGCAAAAGGAAAGCTTTCAGTAAGCTTCTCTTCTTTCCTTCCCTTCCAGGCACGCTTACGCCTTCACTCTCCAAGGAGAATACCTGTGTTTTAAAGTAATGTGTGAAAAAAAAAAAAAAATAAAAAAAAAAAAATTTAAAGGGGCGCCTGGGTGGCGCAGTCAGTTAAGCGTCCGACTTCAGCCAGGTCACGATCTCTCGGTCCGTGAGTTCGAGCCCCGCGTCGGGCTCTGGGCTGATGGCTCAGAGCCTGGAGCCTGTTTCCGATTCTGTGTCTCCCTCTCTCTCTGCCCCTCCCCCGTTCATGCTCTGTCTCTCTCTGTCCCAAAAATAAATAAACGTTGAAAAAAAAAAATTAAAAAAAAAAAATAAAGTAATGTGTGAAAAGGAAAGGCTGATGTTTCCCCAGTTGTAACTTGCTGTAATCATCAGTGTCAGGAAGTTCTTCCTTAAATCATATTCACGTTCCACTGCTGATGCCGAAATGCATTTCCTCTGGTTTGATCTTCAATCAATGGCACCCAGATGCCTCTCTTCCCAGCGTCGAGAATTATGGGATGATAGACCCATAAAGGTCATTTCCCTTCCATGCATTTCCTCCAAGCTTCACTATTTCCCCTTCTTTAATCCATCCCTGTAATCTTCTCTCTGTGTATCTTTACAGTGACACCCAGCCGTACCCATCCTGCAGCGTGACCAGGTCCCTGCCTGGGAGCCGGTCCGTGCAGCCTGGAAACATGGCACCCCTCCATGGCTTGGAGCCCAGTCCACTCACGTTCATTCCTTGTTGCCTTTTGCACCCCAGTTCCTTTCTTGGTCCTCCATGAGCTCCCCTGAGCTCCTCCCAGAGCACTTTTCTAGGCGCTTGTGGTATTGTGTGTTACAGCCAGCCCTGAACCAGGCAGTTACCTCAAGAGATGTCCAGCACTGTTGACTGGGGGATGAATAAATGAATAAAACAGACTGTAAAGCCAGGAACTTATGATCGATAGTGATTGTGCAAAGCATACTAACCATTTTTATGGGAGGTGTGAGAAATGCTTGTATTTTGCACAGTTAGCAGTATAAACGTTTAGGGTAATGGAGCATACCGAGCCCTGAACTAGGGGCTTCCTCCTAGTCTTGCCGCCTTGGGTAAGTCTTTTCCCTTCTTCTTGTCTTCTTACTTGATCAATACCTTGAAGGGGTGAGTCTGGCTCAGCTCTGAGATCTCATCCAGATCTAAAATAATTTTTCCCGAAGATGGCATGGTTTTGCATATTTTGGCACTCTGCACATGAAAGAGTAACTCATGTTGATATCCAAGTTACTGAGTAGCTCTGTGTATATAGTGAGAGTGAGCGAGAGCAAGAGAGGAATCTGTATCTGTCTATTTTTTTTTTATCTATTACTGTTGCCAATACGAACAGGGTTAAGCCCTGGAGTAGAGAGCCAAGGGAGATCCAAGCAGTCTGCGTTTTGCATTCTGTCCAAGTGCAGGGACACCCAGGTTCTGAGACACAATTGTGTGAAGATACGAGGTTGAGGCAGAAAACATGCAAATCAGTGCCTGGAATATGAGTACTTCTTGCCATCCCAGCCTTGTTCTGGGAAGAGCACTTACGCCATTCTGGCATCTCTCGCCTTTTACTCTGTTGAAGGGAATATTCATTCCTTCCATCCCACCCCTGTGGCCACACTGCCATTTGCTTATGTCTGACAGTTTAGCCTGAAGTCATTAGTTATGCTTAAAAGAAATCACATGTATGGAGGAGTGAAAACAGATGTTTACTGCCACAGGACCAGAAGGAACAGAATAGCTTCAAGTCATAGAGTGACCCGTCAGTTCAGACCGTGAAGCTTGGGATGCTAGTGTCGCATCTTGGCAAGGTCAGATTCATTTCTTGCAGAGGGGTTCCTCTTTTCCTTGTAGAAACAGAAGGATAAACGGGATCTACAAAATCTCATTGTTTTTTTGCCTCCTGGAGAACGACTGAAGGTCAATTTTAATTTTTTCAGAAAATACGGTTTTACTGCTGTTCTCAGTCCTGTTATGTATCTGTTATGGTCTGAATGTCCATGTTCCCCCCAATTTCATGTGTTGAAATCCTAGCCTTCAGGGTAATGGTATTAGGAGGTGGGGGCTTCGGGAGATGCTTAGGTCATGAGGCTGGAGCCCTCTTTATAAGGGAAGCCCGAGAAACCCCCTCACCCCTTACAGCAAGAAGGAGCCAGCTCTGAAGGGAGAGTAGGTTTTCTCCAGATACCAAATATGTCGGCATCTCGATCTTGGACTTCCCAGCCTGCAGAACTGTGAGCAATACATTTCTGCTCTTTATGAGTCTACAGTATTTTGTTAGAGCAGCGCGACTGGACCGTGACAGTGATTTCGTAAAACCTATAGTAAAAGCAGACATTTATTGAGCATTTTATGCGGGCCACTCCAAGTACTTCAGATGTAGTATTTCATATACTATTTGCAACAACCCTAGGGGGCGTGCCCTGTGAAATTTTCTTAGATAAGGAGACCGAGGCTTAGTGGCTTGCCCAGTGTCTTAGTGTAAATAATCAGCACAGTTAGGACCAAAGTGGCAGCCCGATGCCAGAATCCATGCTTTCAATGACTGTTGTGCCCTGCAGAAGAGGGACCTCCTGTGTACTTGTAGGTACCTAAAAAGATCTGTGTCGTTCCCCTCCTTCGGTCAGCATTATATAGTAAGGAAGCAACAGTTGCTCAGATACAGTGCATTGGTTCTACACGTATTTATTAAATGTCTTTCAGGGCCAGGGGACTGCACAAGGTGCTCAGAATATGCTGGGCTAAAGCAGATGAGTTCCTGCTGTCAATGGGCCAGGCCCAGTGGGGGGATCAGAGGGCAATCAAACAGTCACTTACACAGATGCGCAATCACAGACTGGGACAAATGCTGGGACGTAGAAGGAACGGGGACATGGCTTACCTCCTGTGCCCCTGTTTCTGACTTGATATTTTAACCTTCCACTTGCTTTTGTACCAACTGCTGTTTCAGCGGGTGAAAAGGGAGGGTCCCTTATGCTGACCTTTTATGTTTGCACTGGAGAGATTTAATTAAGTACAGAACAAATGAGATTAGGTAAGGGGTAGGGGGCAGATAAAGTAGGTAAACTTAATTGTTTAAATAGATTTCGTCCAGATTTAATTGTCTGTGAAGACCATCCGTCACGGGTGCTCCTTCTTTTCCAGTTACTTAGAAACTAACGTGGACATACCCCTTGGCAGTGAGCAAGCCTGTTTCAGATCAGGTCATTACAGGGGACATTGTCAAGAAAGGGGACATTGTCACCTTTCACAGAGGAGGAAGCTGAGCCGTGGAGAAGTGACGGACCTTCCGCAGAATCACGTCTTCCAGGAAGTGATGAGCTGGCATCATCCCTCCAGTGCTTGCTTGTCCCTTGACCTTTCCTCTCTGTTCCATGCAGTGATGATTATTTCCATGGTCATGGCTACTAAATCCTTCTCAGAGTGTTTCTTTCCCCCAGCATTTTTTATGGGCCGCATGTAAAAGGAATGCCTGTACCGTCACAAAATTGTGAATGAAATACATTGCATAGGCAAGTGCAGAGGAATCAATGGAAGGAAATGGAATTTAGCAGGTTTTTCCCTGTCGGAAAACTTTTTGTTGTTGGTTTTGGTGACAGCCGAATATAAAGCCCCCGGTGGGCGGCCAGAGCAGGGAGCCGAGGAGGACACGTGGAGTACACACACAGGTACCCAAAAAGCCGAGAGCTTGGCCTGTCCAGAAGGCTCTGCAGGGAAGGGACCACGTTCTCCTGTGTTTCTTCTGTGCAATTAAAAGCCCCTCCCTTGACTCCCGGGAGCCTCTGCTTCCTGCTCTGTGAGTACCTGGCCCCTCACTGTCAAGTTGCCTGTCCCACCTTACCGCAGGACCCTCCCTCCCCGGGGCCTCGTGTCTGCCCTCCTCACGAGCGTGCACCTCGATGCCTGGCACATAGTCGGTGGGGGGGGGGGGGGGTGGAGCCGATGAATGTTTCATGGGTGGACTCTTAGGGAAGAAGAAAACTCTCAAAGTTCAGAATAACTTTTCTGTCACTGGGGCCGCCGTTTGAAGGCAAAATGAGCGATAAGGTCAAAGAATCGCCTTTTCTCCGCTAGTCCAATCATGCCGGTGGCACTTTACTGCCAGGTCCACATTTGATCTAAGCTACTTAATTTCTTCACCCTCTTTTCTTGCTGAAGATTCTTTCCCACACAGGTCATAGAAGAGGGGCCGATGTAATCATGAAAACTGAAACCTTGCAGTCCCTCACTCACAGAGCCATTGATGTGCTGACATTTGTGCCCAGAATGGGGGAACTAGAGATGAAAGGCCACCCCCCGCGGAGTCTGCTCTAAGCATAACTGTATTCAGTGGCTCTGAGATGAGGGAGCGAGTCCTACCCATGGCCACAAATAACAGAAGTGAGATATCTTAAGTGTTGACGTGGAAGTATTTAAAGGTGTTTTTGATACACGGAGGAGGGCTCCAGTCTGCCTGGGAAGCAGGGAGGCGGCACCAAGCAGGTGGGACTTGTTATACAGGGTGCTGAAGCATGAGTAGGAGTTTGCCAGGTAGAGGAGAGTGGAGTAAGGTCAGAGCACAAGAGCCCTTTGTACAGACGGAGCCCTGTGTGTGAAGGCAGTAGGAAGGAAGCAACATAGCTTTACGACTTCGCTGCTGTGCATATTCTAAATGGGAGGAACGAGGCTGCACACGTGGGCTAGGGTCAGATCCTAATTGGCTTATGTAGCCTCCTGTGGAGTAGATTTATTAGGCAGTGAGGAATCATTGAAAAATACTGAGTGAAGGCCACAGTGCGATGCGCTCTTTTAGGTGAGGAGGATGATTCTCTTGTTATGTGGAAGACACATTGTGGGGTCTGGGGAGTGGGGTGTTTGATCCCCCCATTATGAAGCTATCAGCAGTAGAGCTGGAGGGAGAGAGACAGCAGAGGCTTACCCAGTGTGATGTCAGGAAAGGAAGGGAGGCCTGGGCAGGTGTTGGACGATGTGAAAATCAGCTGACTGGGGACCGTGGAGAGGAAGCATCTCTCAGGATAGCCAGTTTTCTGGCTCAGGGCGCTGGGCGTCAGTCACCAAGTAGGGGCTGCATTGAACCCTCTTGTGTCAAAAGCTTTAAAAAATGGCCCAGGGCGCAGACGCGTACCCTTTGCAGCCACCCTTGAGTTTGTATTCTTTTCCTTTTCTAAAGAAGAGGAAACGAACCCAGCGCTCAAAGATGTTGAGTAACTCAGCCAAGGCCTCACAGCTCACGTGTGGCAGCGCTGGGGTTCAAAGCTAGGTTCACCCAGCTGGAATCCCACCCTGTGCAAAGCTGCTGCCCCCACGGGGAGGTGCCCCACGTGGAGGAAGCTAACGGGTCCCTTGCGAGGCCGGGGTGCGCTGAAGGAGGGGATAGAGATAGTGGGGGGGGGGCTTTTTTTAATTTTTTAAGATGTCAGCAGAAGCATTTCTATAGGCAGGGCGGAAGGAGACAGCGGAAGGAGAGGATGCCTTTCCTCCATCTAGGGGATGCGGTCAGTCAGGGGACTCTGTGGGTGCGAGGGCGGGGCTGGCGTTAGGACCCAGGCAGTGCCACCCTCCCTCGGACACAGGAATCAGGGCTTTGCAGAAAGGAAACTCCAAAGGGAACAGTGAGGAACAGAGGCCCCGGGCTCCCGGGCAGGGCAAGTCGGTGGGGTGGGCATCTGCAGGGAATCAGGGAAGCTGCCTCGGTGCCTTCAGGACGCTGGGAAAGTCAGAGCCTCACGGAGGCGCTGGTCCGCGAGGCTTGCGGGGGAGGAACCGGTCAGCGTCGTCTCTGGCCTGTCCAGCTGCGGCTCAGCGGCTCCCCCAGGGTTGCTGTCTCCATTTCCCTTACAGATGCTTCTAGACCCTCACTGTGGGTGGAGAGGAAGCAGTGCAGCTTAACTTCCAGGAAGGCGAGGCCTGTGGACTCGAAACCGCTCCCTCTGCCAAGGGCCAGGCGATAGCTTGGCCTTCACATCTCAGCTGTCCCAGATAGGAAAGGAACACACCTGAATCGTTCGTTTGTGTATTTTATTTTACGCACAATGATCAGCTCAGCCTTGTTGAGTTAAAAAGGATCAGCGTCTTGAGAGAAAAGCATTGCAGTCTGTGTCTCGATTCAGCTTTTGGAAGGCACCGGTAGATTCTGTCGGTGGTCCCTGAAAGGCTGAAGGTTTCTTTGTGTATGTTTGTGTTGGAGAGGGTGCCAGGGATGGGCAGAAAGAGAGCTGGGTCCTGGGTCCCCACTCCGCTCACAGTGGGAACACATAAGGCCTATGCTCTTTTCTTCCACCCTGAGGACAGCGTATTGATTACTGGTGTCTGTGTTTCTATCACATCAAACCTGACTACCTGGCTCCTTTCGTTTAAAACCATTTTCTTCTCTTTCTCGAGGACTGTCTTTAATTTGTCATTCAGTCCACTAGTTGATCTCTTAAGCCGTGTTTCCATGTCTTGTACCTTTTACACCATTGATTACATAAACACTAGGAAATACAGTTCTTGTCATTATCATTAGAAATGAATTCAGAAGAGGCAACACATGATTAACGTTCATCTTCTGAGTCCTAAATTTCAGGAAAGATTGAGTAAAAAATATTCTCAGGAAAGATGAACGAAATATACTCTCATAAACATGTACACGTAGTTTGAGACGCCCCCACTCCTGCCCTGGCATGTGTCAGAATCGGAGTTGGTTTCCATGTTGGCCATCAGGTGCCGGTGACGATCCCGGGACACCGTGCCCATCTGGCTGGACCGTGGGGATGCGTGCCTCCGTGTTCTATAGAGAGCGAGTTGATTTTTGCACCACTCCTTGGAATGACTTGGCATCTGATGTCTTTTCCTCAGGAACCGTGGAGCACTCAGCACATCCCAGCGCTGTTTTCAGCCTTCTGTGGCCTCCTGGTCGCGCTTTCCTATCATCTGAGCCGGCAGAGCAGTGACCCCTCTGTGCTCCTGTGAGTAACACGCACCGCTGTGCCTGGTTCCCGTGGCCCTCGCCTTGTCACAGGGGCGAGAGGGCCATGGCTCGCACGGTGGCTGGACTCCTGTGCTGTTCACGCAGCCAACCACCCAGCGAGGACGGGAGAGGTGCAGGACCGGCCAAACACTAATGGAAATCAAGCACCAACTTTTAGCGAACATTTAACCTCTGCTCTTGCTTTTGGAGTAAAACGCACGGCGCCAGGGACACAGGGCTGTTAGCTCCCAAGTGCTGCTTTTGAGTTTCCTTTGGGTGAATTGTGTGGGCAGCTCCCACCTCAACAAGGACCCTTTCCGGGCCCGTGAAGCAGAATCGCTAGGTGGTTACCCTGTGGAGACTTGATGGGCATCTCTGCAAGGTTTGCGGTTCGTTCTGTTGTTTTTTGTTCCAAACAGGGCCGTGCCCACATTTTAAAATATATTTAATAGTCATCTTTAGTCACTTGAAATATACTTTGCTACCTTCCCTTTAATTGTGCCTTTTATTATTTTTACTTGAAATGTACTATCTTCCCTTTAAATTGTGCCTTTTATTATTATTTTTTTTAAAAATTTATTTGGGGGAGAGAGAGAGAGAGAGTATGCAGGGGAGGGGTGGAGAGAGAGAGAGGGACAGAGAATCCCAAGCAGGTTCCACACTGTCAGCACAGAGCCCGATGCAGGACCCAAACTCATGAATCGTGAGATCAATACCTGAGCTGAAATCAAGAGTCGGATGCTTCACTGACTGAGCCACCCAGGCGCCTCTAATTGTGTCTTTTAAATCTTTGATAAATTTGCACTTGGGAAGTAGAATCACTTCCTGGGATGCCAGAGTTTCAGATAGCAATCATCTCATGTCATTTTTCCAAATGTTTGATTTTGACCATAACTGTGTGGGGGCCAGAGAAACCATTGTTTTAGGCTGCCACATGCAGCAAAATAAAAGACGCGGGAAATGGGCAAAAGTTACACGTGGTTTGTGCAGTTTTTCACGTCAAATATTTTACTGAAGTGTTGAGTTTTGCTGCCATTTTTATGTGGGGAGGAAGCCCCGATGGGCTGACACAGAGAAGCTCTGTGAGCTTCGCTGTTGGCAATCAGCTGCCCATTCCTCTTGAGGTCCATGACTCCTTTAATTAGGAGGGAATCTGAGAATCAAAACATCAGATTTGCGATCACTTGAATACACGCCTCTTCCTCTTTATTATGAATTAATTAAAGGAGCGAGCCCTTGCTTTGGTCATCTGGGAGTGAGAGGTCTCAGGTGAGGCTGTTTACCTCGAACGTTGTGACAGGCACATACTTTAAAGAGGATAACCTGTGCGTTTGTTCGTTTCCAGGTCCTTCATTCATTGTAGATTGCTTCCTAAATTTCTACATCAGAACCTGGAAGAGTTGGCCGCCGACCCTCTTCCTAAGAAGATGAAAGGCTCGGTGGTGAGATATTTGTGTTGCATAATGTACATGAGGATTTTGCTTAACCTGGCCTGGCACGTGCTGGCAAAGCTCAGGTTCTCAGCGGGTCCCTGGCTAGGCGGGAATGACAGTCACCGGTGCAGGGAGAGGTGCCTTGTCTTGGTCTACAGTTGGCACATGGACTGTTGAGCCACCTGGCAGGTGTGGACCTTTGACAGCCCCTCGAAGGCAGATGCTATATATGCCACGGTCACTCCATTGGTCCTCAGCTGATGGCAGTTTGCTCGGCTCTTTGAATGAAACGAGTTCGGTCAATGCTGCCCCCTGCTGGCGCCAGGCAGCAGGCCAGCTGCATACAAATAAAAGCTCATCTGCCAAGCTGGTTTCTAATGGGCTCCACACAGTCCTCTCCACACCTTCTGGCCTCAGCCTCATGCTGAGCTCAGAGTGCGCTTCCCACGTTCAGGGTTGACACTTGCACAGCCCTTGTGAGGAGTCCTTGGGTTTTAAGACTTACATCTGGGATGTTGGAGAGAGGAGCGACTCTATGGTATGGAGCGTGTGAGGGGAGAAGGAAAGAGGTAAAGAAGGAAGAACAGAACACAGAGACTTTAGAAGAAGGATGCTCTTTTCTGTTCGCCGGGAAAATGGCTTGGGGTGGTTTCAAACATCATCTGAGGAGGGGTAGCGTCTTTGGTATCATCTTCCAAACGTTACCACTTTCAAAAGCAATGCTCATTTGTTGTGTAATCTGCCATTTGAGTGTTGAGCTTGGGGTGATCTGCTGGCTGGAAGTCATGCCTTTCCTATGTTTTTGAGGAACGACGGATCAATGGAAAAGCGGCAAATGACCCATTGATTGCAGGCTCCTCCAGCCAGGAGATGTGTCTCATTTGTCTTGGCCTCCACGGTGCCAAGCGCCTGATGCTGATAACTGCCGTTGAATTTAGATGAGATTCAATTGCAATCTGCAATTTCAAGACAATGTGCAGGACTCAGGCAACAGGATAACATTTAAAAACTTCACACCTAGCCCCCTGTGCCTTTGAGTGTGGGTGCAGTTCAAGCCAACACATTGAGGAACCAAAGCACAGTCACTGTGACTAAGGACGTGGTTCATGAATTTGACAAGCAGAGGTATGTTTACAAGCAGGGCAGGAGGTAAAGCAGCTGGGGCCAATAGGATGGTAGCTAAAAAGGGAGGAACACATTGACACTGAAACATCGCATCAGCAACCTGATCTCTGACATCTACACCAGGAGATTTACAGGATCAAACTTGACATTCCTAGGTCAGTTGCCATAAAGTCCTGGAATGGCCCGATGTCTCCCCCAAAGGTTTCCTATAGGTATCTGAGAAAAACTGTTCTCCCCAAATGTTCCCTGATTTCATGGAATCATGAGGATGCTTTCTGATTTGTTGCCTTGAAAATAACATATGGACAACGAAGAAATCCACCAAGAAGGTTGCTTGGCAGAGGCTGACAGCATTTCCTTAGATGTGATGGGCTAAGAGTTGCCTTCCCCAGTTTTCATACACTTTGAAACGCTCTGTATAGTGAAGCGCACATAACCTGTAGGTGATTTAATGTGACCTGTGTTCTCTCTGAAAAGTCTTCCGGTCTAATGAGAATATTTTAATAGGACTACCACATTTAGATTTTAGAGTTTGGTGTATAAAACCTTTTGTGCCCAAGTGCAAGATTTCTCTCTTTGTCTCTGATTTTATTTCTCTGTGTCTGTCTGGCTCTCTCTTTTTCGCTCCCTCTTTTATTAAATTTCACTTTGTATGAGAAGTCCCTAAGGAGCCTCCTTAGATCAGGTTTCCAGCCCTTCCTCCTATTCCGATTCATTTGGCCTGTGCCAGGGCCTGGGGATCTGCATGTTTACAAGGCTGTCCCCGCAGACGGGTCTTCCAGGGACCTTGATCGAGAACTAGAGATACCTAGAGCTCCATCAGTGGGCTTCCACATTTCCATATGATCATTGCCAGCTATGCACTCAGTTAGTAACAATGTGAACTTTCCACTCCTGGTTTAGTTTCTTCTTATCCCTCTGCCTCATGAGCTTGGTCTATTTCTTTCTTTCTTTTTTTTTTTAAGTTTTTTTTTTTTATGTTTATTTGTTTTTGAGCGAGAGACAGAGCATGAGCAGGGGAGGGGCAGAGAGAAGGAGACACAGAATCTGAGGCAGGCTCCAGGCTCTGAGCTGTCAGCACAGAGCCCGATGTGGGGCTCCAACTCACGAACCACGAGATCATGACCTGAGCCGAAGTCAGACGCTCAACCGACTGAGCTGCGCCCAGGCGCCCCTTGGTCTTTGTTTCTATCCTCACTCATCCTCCTCAATCCCTATACTCTTCACCCATTCAGATATGCTACTTCCATTGTATCTATTTTTCTCAGTTCCTAGAAACAAAAAATAGACCACCAACAAAACAAACGACTACCTCATTCTTATTTGTACAATTCAAACAACTTCTTTGTAACCACTGGTTGTATCATCTAGGTTTCTCTGGCACCATGCTGTCTATATTTACTGTGTGTATAGTTTGGAACCAGCGCTTTTTAAAAAATTTTTATTTATTTTATTATTTACTTTTGAGAGAGAGAGAGAGAGGAAGAATGACTGGTGGAGGGGCAGAGGGAGAGGGAGAGATTAGAGCCTGACGTGGGGTTCATGCTCATGAACTGTGAGATCGTGACCTGAGCCGAAATCAAGAGCCGGAAGCTTAACCAGCTGAGCCATCCAGTGCCCCGGGATGAGGCCTTCTTCAGCTTCTTTTTTAGGGTTGGAGCGTGAAGTACTACATAAGATGTCACAATGGATTTTAAATATTCAATGTACTAAGCCCCAATATATTAATTAGTTAAATATGCATAGAATCAACATTAAAATAGGGAGCCAAAACCTTAATATTATTGAATATTGTTTTGGAAGTTCTGGCTTGTGTTAAGTCCTAAAAGAAAAAAAAAAAAAGTAGATTGCATTACTGTATACATTTCGGTGCACAGCAAAGTTTTTAAATATCGATCATGATCAGTCTAAGAATTCACAAATACCCCTAGAGACAAAGAAACTTAGAAAAACAAGAGCATTCTAACACATCAGAAATAACTTTAAAAAATATAATGAGACCATAATCCCACTCACAATGGCAACAAAATACATGAATTGATAATAGGAAAGATTTTACCAAGTAATGTCAGAAATAAAGAAAACCACAGCAGTCTATTAAAATGCAAATGAGCTTCTGAATAAGTGGTGATAAATAGACATAACCTGATTTTGGATAGGAAGGTCGAGATTTATTAAATGTCAATTCTTCCTAATAAATTTATAGGTTTAATGTAGTTCAAAACAGTTCCAGAGGAATTATATTCACAACTTGGGGAAATGATTCTAAGATTCACTTAGAAGAATAGCCATTAATAATAGCTTTAAAAAATCTGAAAAAGAAGAATAAGAAAGAGGAACTTAGCACTTTGGGATTTAAGAGTATATTATAAAGATTGAGTAATCGGAAGAAAAAAAAAATGAGACTGATCCAAGAGTGGAGAATGGGATTAGTGAATCAGTAAAACACAGAAAGGAGACAAATTATTTATAGGAATGTATTATGTGAAAATTACATGTCACAATCAAGAATTGATTAATCAGTGTATGGTGCTGAGGTAATTGTTTAGCAGTGGGAGGGATAAAAAGGGATTTTATGTGCTGATCCCTCACCAGAAAGAAAAAGAAAGATCAAACGAGACTTTTCCATCTCTCACGTTGTGGCAGGCTGACTTATTATAGCCAAACTCTCTGCTGATTAAAACTGAAAATTCTGAACAAAATACAAAAAAAAAAAAAAAAAGTCCTTCTTGTATGTGAAAAAGAAGTGACAAAAGATAAGGAATTATCAAGTCAAAGTCTGAGTGAACAGGGAGACCTGGAGGAAGCAGAGCAGGAAACTGCTTTTGCCTCAAGAGCACCTGCCCAACCAGGGGATCTTGAGCCTCAGTGTCCAGCCCTCAAACGGCGGGGAAGAGAAAAGAAAGCCCAAAACTGCCAAGATGGGTGTGCAGGGGGGACCCACACTGAGTCACCCACCCTCAGTGGGAGGATGAACCAGAAGGAATCAGTTGCATCCTTTGCAGTGCCTGGGGAGTGCAGGGTACTGGCCTCGGTGCTGAACACAATGGCCCTGGATCCCTGGGGTGTTGTAGTCCGCTCCGCTGTGGGCTTTCAGTCCACATTCTGACACCCCTCACCCCTAGATTTATGTAGTGAATTTGAAGCGGCCCCCAACTAGGAACAGCTCATGGCAAAATGAAACACAAATCCTCTCTAGAGATCCTTTCCTCCTAGGGCTCCACGTGTTCCCCAACCCATTTTTCTAAGGGAAATGAGCAGCTCTCGCTAAAAAAAATGTAAAAACGACACAAGGAAACAAGGAACCAGCAGAAACAGGTCTTCAGGTACTTGAAGCACTTGAACTACCAGACACATTTTAAAACTACTTAATGTGTTTAAAGGAATAAGAGGTAAAACTTACAGACAATAGAAAATACTAAAATGATCCAGCATGTTTGAAAGAGAACCAAATAGACCTTTGTAAATGAACAAACAAAAAAATGGCAAAAAATGAAGCAGTTGAAGTAAACACACACACACACACACACACGAGATTAGACACCTCTGGTGAGAGAATTAGTGAACTACAAGACAGAAGAAAGTACCCAGGATGCAACACTAATAGACAAAAAAATTAGGAAATACATCAGAAAGACAAAGACAGGTGACACAGACTAAGAAGATCTAAAATATATGTAATCAGAATTCCAGAAAACCGGGAGAGACTGGAGCCTAATCAATGTCTGATGAGATGATATCTGAAAATTTGCCGGAATTGATGGAAGACACTGATCTAGGGACTCAAATGCCAGTGAATCACATGCAGGGTAAAACAAGGAAGAGAGAATCCACACAGGACAAACCTTAGTGAAAATGCAGATATCAAAGACACAGACCATCTTAAAGCAGTTAAACAAAAGAATGGATTACATTCAAGTGAATGATGAATGGAAAGCTCCCTTATCAAAAACCATCATAGAAGCCAGAAGTTTGATGTATTCAATGTCCTATACAGAAAGTATCTGCCAGGGTAGAATTCTATGCCCAGTGAAAAGATCTTTAATTTTTTTTTTTTTAATGTTTGTTTATTTAGAGAGAGCGAGACAACGTGAGCAGAGGTGGGGCAGAAAGAGAGGGAGAGAGAGAAAGAATCCCAAGCAGGCTCTGTGCTGGTGCCCCCAGTGAAAATATCGTTAAAGAACCAGGGACAAAATAAAAATATTTTACGTAAACAGAAGCCGAGAGACTTTCGCTAAATGTAGTTCTGAGTGATGTTCTTCAGATGGTCTCAGACAGAAAGTCTAATTCGCAAGAAAGAACAAGGAGAAAAAAAAAGTGGCAGATACACTGGTAAATTTCAGCAAACATTAGCCGTACAAAACCATACAAGGGTAACACAAAACTCTGGATGGAAGGAGAAATGGACTCCAAGACTTAAAAATTCTTCGTAATGTCCCGGAGGCAAATAAAGATCCTGATTAAGACTGGTAAGTCAATGGGGCGCCTGGGTGGCGCAGTCGGTTAAGCGTCCGACTTCAGCCAGGTCACGATCTCGCGGTCTGTGAGTTCGAGCCCCGCGTCAGGCTCTGGGCTGATGGCTCAGAGCCTGGAGCCTGTTTCCAATTCTGTGTCTCCCTCTCTCTCTGCCCCTCCCCTGTTCATGCCCTGTCTCTCTCTGTCTCAAAAATAAATAAACGTTGAAAAAAAAAAAAAAAAGACTGGTAAGTCAAGTATGCTTATTGGAATGCTTATTGGAAGTATGCTTATTGGAATGTTCAGTGTCACTGCTGAAGGAGTAGAAACACAGTGTGTGACTTCCTACTCACTACAGAGGGAGGAACAGAATGACGAAACAAAAAAATGGCTCTTCCTAAGTAACAAAATAGAACAGGCCTCCTCTGTGATGCTCTGCTTAAAAGTCAGTTCCAGAAGGGTTATAAGCCTAACTAGGAGATTACAAAACCTGAGAGTGCTTAGAATCATAATAGAGGAAATTATCTTTATGATACCTCCAGGGTAGGGGAGAATTTTTTAAATAAAAACAACAAAAAATTGAAGTTCACTAAAATTATGACCTTTGACTTACCAAATAATGCCCAAAAAGAAGACTTAAAAAAATAAGCCACAGAATGGGAAATAATGTTTAAAATATGTATAGTAGATAAAGCACCAGTGTAGAGACGAATACACAATTACTATAAATCAACAAGAAAGCCATATATGTCGATTAAAAATGGCCAAAAAGGCGGCACCTGGGTGGCTCAGTCGGTTAAGCGTCCGACTTCGGCTCGGGTCATGATCTCGCGGTTTGTGAGTTCGGGCCCCGCGTTGGGCTCTGTGCTGACAGTGCGGAGCCTGGAGTCTGCTTCAGATTCTTTGTCTCCCTCTGTCTCCACTCCACTCCTGCTTGTGCTCTCTCTCTGTCTCTCAAAAATGAATAAACATTAAAAAAAAAAAATGGCCAAAAGGCTTGCACATGCACTTCACGAGAGAGGAAATAAAAATAGCCAAAAACATGAATATGTATGTAAGCTAATTAATAATCAGGAACCTCCACACTAAAAGCACACTGTGTTACCATTTCACACTTGCCAGACTGACAAAAAATTAAAAGTTCCCACAGTGTTAAGTGTAGAGCAAGGGAACTCTTATGAACTGCTGGTGGTGGCGTGAATCACTGTGTATATTTTGGAAACAGTTTGGGATCATAAGGTCGAAGATGCATATATACTGCAGCCAGCAATTTTACTCTTAGATTTTTATCCCGGAGCAAATCTTGCACATTTATACCAGAACGCACACGTAAGATTGTTCCTTTTAGCAATAATTCCTAAGAGCCCTAAACTGAAGCTGCTAGAAATTCTACCAACAGTGCAATGACTAGTGTGCAGCAGAACAGATCCTACTGGAGCCATATGCAATGGCATGGGTGAGTCTTGACCATGTAATGTGGAGCAAAGGAAGCCAGACACAAAAATGTCTCGTATAGTGCCATCCATTGGGTAAAAATAGACAAACAATTCCATATGGAAGTCGCAAAATCATTCTTGTTTAAAAAGCAAGAAACTTATTTTCACCGGAGTCAGGATAGTTAATGCGGAACCCCAAGAGGGGATAGAAAGGTTTGTGATCAGAGAGCCGCATAAAGGGATTTCTTGGGACTAGAAATGCTAGATTTCTTGAACCAGTTGGTAGTAACTGAGATGCTTACTTTGTAATTATTTTTTATCTATCTATCTTCTATCTATCTATCTATCTATCTATCTATCTATCTATCTATCTTTAAGTTTAATTACTTATTTTGAGAGAGAGAGAGCAAGGGAGAGGCAGAGAGAGAGAGGGAGAGAGAATCCCAAGCAGGCTCTGCACTGTTAGCAAGGAGCCTGACCCAGGGCTCATTCCCACGAACCATGAGATCATGACTTGAGCTGAAACCAAGAGTTGGACACTCAACCAACTGAGCCATCCAGGCGCCCTTTATAATTATTTTTTAAATTATATTTATCTATTTTATGCACTTTTTTGTATTCCTGGCTTACAATTTTAAAAATGTAAAAGAAATTTTCCCAAAAAGGTATGAAATAAAATCAAACATTTATTCAAATTCTAGAAAGGGGATGATTTTCCAGACTTGGAATCTATAAAATGAAAATAAATAAAACACACACACATACACACAGATGTGAGTCCATAAAACTTTTATACTTCTATATGTTTAATTAATTAATTAAATTAATTAATTTAAACATAATAAAATTAAACAATTTGGTAAAATATTCAATACAAATTTGATAAAAGTTAAATATCTTTCTTCTACCAACAACTCACACTTTAATTGTTAAAACTCTATAAGCAAATGATATCAGTATATGTATTTCACTTTAGGGACAAAATATTTCGAAGTAATTGTGAGGACCATATTTACCCTTCTTATAAAGAAAGAAATACAGATTAAAGTAAGAGAGTTGTTTTGTTTTGTTTTGTTTTTTGTTTTGTTGTTGTTGTTTTTTTTGTCCACTCAATCAGCACAGGATAAATTAATGATATTGCCAACTGGGACAAGATGAGATTTCTTAGACATTGTTTGTATTTGTGTAAGTTATTACAATCATCTGGAAAAGCATAATTTATCAAGAATTCTAAAATTCATCACCTATAATATAATAAGTCGATTTATCAGAGGTGGTCTAAAGGATGAATTCAAAATATGAAAAAAAGATTTAGGTACATCAAGATCATGACTGCAGCATAATTCATCATGGTAAAAAATGGAAGATAACCCAGAACCTAACAGTCGGGGAATGCTTGCACTAAATACAGCATATTCCCTTTCAGTCATGAATTTAATGTTTTAAGTTTCCACTATGGCACTGTTTGTATGTGTACGTCTATGGGTCATCACAAGATGGAAAATTAGTTCGCTGGTAAGTGACTATTAGTAAGTCTATACAATAATATACATATACGTAGTGCTTACAAAAGAAAGTACAGTTGAAAAAGATAAAAAATTATATGCACACTAAGATTAGACCTTCATAAGCTATGCATAGGTAATACGTATGATGTATATATGTATATGTATGATGTATAATCATAATATACATCATGATTACAGCTAGAACCGTGCCTCAGCATTCGCAGGCAAAAATACTGAACCAGAAAGCATAAAAATGCTAATATTGTTAGTGTCAGGATGCAGTGATCATGAATGATCTATTCCCTTTCTTTGTGTGCTAGAGTGCTGCAATATTATGTTATCCTATAATGGAAATGTTAATTCATACTAAAAATTTGCAGAGACCTTCTAAATTTTCATTTTTCTCAGATGTTTCATACTCTAATTTTTATTTGTTTATTTAAAAAATTAATGTTTATTTGTTTTTGAGAGAGAGAGAGAGAGAGAGAGAGAGAGAGAGAGAGAAACAGAGCACGAGTGGGGAGGGGCAAAAAGAGAGGGAGACACAGAATCTGAAGCAGGCTCCAGGCTCTGAGCTGTCAGCACAGAACCTGACACAGAGCTCGAACCCCCGAACTCCGAGATCATGACCTGAGCCAAAGTCTGACACTTAACCAACTGATCTACCCAGGCGCCCTGTATAATGTGTATTTAAATGAGCAAAAATTATTTAGTAAGAAACCCAAAATTAAAAACTTTTTACAGTGTTTCAGGCTACTTTCATAGGAGACAACAACAATCTCTGATGACTAGGTGTTTTCAAGATTCCTTTTCAAAAATAATATTTTCACATTTGCTGCACTGTACTGCATTTAAAGACACCCATGAAACAGTAGTGCTTGTAAGAATTATAGTTGTGTATTAGTAAGTAGCGTTGTGTCACTGAAAAAATATGTTTATAAAAATCTGCTGCATTTCGGGGTACCTGGGTGGCTTAGTCAGTTAAGTGTCCGACTTCACCTCAGGTCATGATCTTGCAGTTTGTGAGTTCAAGCCCCACATCGGGCTCTGTGCTGACAGCTCAGAGCCTGGAGCCCATTTCAGATTCTGTGTCTCCCTCTCTCTCTGCCCCTCCCCTGCTCACACTCTGTGCGTGTGTGTGTGTGTGTGTGTGTCTCCCTCTCAAAAATAAACAAACATAAAAAATTTTTTAAAAAGCTGCATTTCATACTCTTTGTAAAGGCACATGTATAAAAATTTCTAAGGAAAAGTACATTTTCAGGAATACAATTTTTGGAGCAGCATAATATCTGGGTTTTGGTGGCTGTAGGGAAAGAGGGAACCTTTTCTTTTTCTTTTGCTAATGTTACTTTCACCAGTATTAACACAGTGGTCTGTGGTTTCATTAATTAGCACTAGCTTGAAAAGCTCAATAATCACCATTTGCCATTGCCTTTGCTGAAGAGTCTGCTCAAAACTTTGCCGGTTTGCAGCTGGGAGGGGGATGGGGGAATTGTTTGGCTTCTTGCTATTGGTTTGTGAAGCTTTTATGTATTACAGATGCAGTTTGTGTTTTGCAACTACTTTTTTCAGTCTTGGCTTGCCTTTTCATTTTATAACAATGTATTTTGAAGAACAGCTGGTTTAAATGTTCATGAACTCCAATTGAATAACTGTTTTTTTCCCTTTAAAGTTCCACTTTTCAGTGTTTTGCTTAGGAAAGCTTTGCTAAACCCAAGGTCACTAAGATTTCCTCTTATGTCTTCTTTGAGAAATGTAACAGTTTGTTACGTTTATAATGCACGTTGACTTAGGTTTTATGTGTGATGTGAAGTAAATGTCAAGGTGTTTTTTTGTTTTGTTTTGTTTTCTGTTTTTTTTCCCCATTCCATTTGTGGAAAGAATTATCCTTCCCCTCATTTAGAGGAAAGGTGTTTTTTCACATTGTCACTTTTGTTTAAAATCCATTGACTGTGTATGTTTTCGCCTATGTCTGGGCTCTTTGTTCTGTTCTCTTGATCAAGATGTATACTTTATGCCAATACCATCAAGGCCTGATTCCTGCAGCTTTGTAATAAGTCTTCAAATCAGATATTGTATATCCTCCAACTTTGTTCTTCCTTTTCAAAGTTGTTTTGCCTCTTCTAGATCTATTGCATTTCCAAGTAAATTTATATTGCATTCTAGGGAAGGAAATAAACCACTGAGATGTTGCAGATCAGTGGTTGTCTCCAGACAGAGGAGAAAAGGGGATGTAGGTTAGAAAAGGTCGGGAGAGGAAACTTTAGGGCACCATGGCTGTGCTACTTATTTTCATTGTGGTTGTGGTTTTCATGGGGATATCCACGTGTCAAAACTCATCAACTGGTACACTTTATGTATGTGCAGGGGTTTTGTATGTCAGTCACACCTCAAGAAAGTTGTTCAAAATAACAATAGAGGGGCATCTGGGTGGCTCAGTTGGTTAAGCCTCAGACTTTGGCTCAAGTCATGATCTAGTGGTTCTTGAGTTCAAGCCCCATGTCGGGCTCTGTGCTGACAGCTCAGAGCCTGGAGCCTGCTTCAGATTCTGTGTCTCCCTCTCTCTCTGCCCCTCCCCTGCTCATGTTCTGTCTCTGTCTGTCTGTCTGTCTCTCTCTCAAAAATAAACATAAAAAAATGTTTTTAATTAAAAAAAAAAAAAGAATAAAGCTAACAATACAGGGGCACCTGGGTGGCTCAGTCTTGATTTCAGCTCAGGTCGTGATTCCAGGGTTGTGGGATTGAGCCCCACATCAGGCTCCATGATGAGCATGGAACCTGCTTAACATTCTCTCTTTCTCTCTCTCTGCCCCTCCCCCGCTCCTGCACAGGTGTGCGCGCGCTCTCTCTCTCTCTCTCTCTCTGTTTCTCTCCCTCTCCCTCTCTCTCTCTCCCTCTCTTGCTCTCTCTCTCTCTCTAACTTAAAAAAATAAAAACAATACAGGAAAGAAATGGGCAGGAGGAACATTTTTGTAAATAAAGACTAAAATCAGTAGAATTCCTATATATCATCCAACTGTGAAAGAAATACCAATAATCAGAGCTCATTCTCTTGCTTTAAGAAACCTAGAAATGTAAGCCTCCTCCCCTCACCAGCTGCCCTCATGGCCCACTATTTTGCCTTTAGGCAAGAATGGTTGGTCAGTTATAGATAAGACTTACTTTTCAATTAGAATATTTGGGAAAATGTTTATCTTCCTTTCGGATAAGGATTCAGTAATTAGAATAAATTCTTTAATGTTTATTTTTGAGAGAGAGGAAGAGGGCACACACATGCGTGTGCAAACACACACACACATGCACACACACACTCAAGTGGGGGAGGGGGAGAGAGGGGGACAGAAGATCCGAAGCAGGCTCCACACTGACAGCACAGAGCCCGATGTGGGGCTTGAACTCATGGAACCGGGAGATCATGACCTGAGCTGAAGTTGGATACTTAACCGACTGAGCCATCCAGGTGCCTAAGCATTCAGTTATTTATTTATTTATTTATTCATTCATTCATTCATTCATTCATTCATTTAAACATGAAATTTATTGGCAAATTGGTTTCCATACAAGCATTCAGTAATTTTTAAATGACGTAAAACCATGTCAGTATAGAAGAGGAAGGAAAAATTCACTTATCTTCATAGCCTAAAGAGTCAGTGAGTTATAGATCTTTCCTCTGGGAAGGCCTGGCCTTTTGTAAATCTTTGAATGCAAGGAGATACCTGAATTTTGTCCATTTATTCATAGTAAAGTTTTGATGAAAATCCCGTGATTATAAAAGTTTTATGAGGATTCCGACTAAAAAATCATTGTGATTTGCCCTGCCCAAAAAATCAGGGGGATTCTTACCATTTTCTTTTACCATATTATTCTTACCATTACTAAGAATAAATCTAGAATTTAGTTTATCACGATACAATTGCTCCCATATTTAATGCCTGCACATGAATTGTAAAACAACTTTAGCAGATAATTGATGAATTGATGCTGGGACTGTTATCTCTTCCCTGTATGATTAGTTGCTTTAACCAAGCCATGTTGACTTTTCCATCAGATGGTTCCAGGTCATTATTGCTCCATTTAAACTGCCTTTCTGACTCCTTCCTATCACTTTGGGTGTTAATTCAGTCAGAAAGCCAGTAGCGTGATTTGCAAGAACTCCACATTTTCATTTTAAAAACCAGAAAAGAAAAAAAAAACGGGTTGTAGGGAAACAGACATACAGAGATACAGGTTTCTGGTGGATAAACAATTATTTAAGAGGCATAATTCCCTTTCAATATGAGATATTGATATATTTATAATGATGGTTTAGAGTTTTCAGGTAACTGTGTGACATCTCAAAATGTTCAATAATTGTGAACTGTAGTGAACTGGCCTCTGTAGATAGAAAAAAATGTGATGGTCCTTTATATCTCTAAGATGTATCTTAGTCCATTCTCCATATAGCTGCAGGATTAATGACGTTCTTTGGCCTAACTTTGCTTTGTTTTCCCGAGACCCTGCTCACGCCACAATTTTATGCGAAGGGAAGTTATCAGCAACTTACTAACATTTCATTTTCTGCATATGTGCCAATAGTATGTGTATATTTAAATTATTTGGAGGTGGCCTTAACCCAATCTGACTGGTGAATTAAAATGTGAAATCTGTTCTGGACCAAAGAAATAAGCAGGGATGCCCGGGTGGCTCGGTCGATTAAGCGTCTAACTTCGGCTCAGGTCATGATCTCGCAGTTCGTGGGCTGGAGCCCCGCGTTGGGCTCTGTGCTGACAGCTTGGAGCCTGGAGCCTGCTTTGGATTCTGTGGCTCCCTCTCTCTGTGTTCCTCACCCGCCTGTGCTCTGTCTCCCTCTCTCTCAAAACATGAACAGTAAAAAAATGTTTTTTTTAAAAAAGAAATAAGCAAATGTGTCAGAGGCTTCTGTTTGGCCAACAGCATGCATAGAAGCATGCTAAAGCCGAGTAGAGATCATGAGCACTTCACCCTCCTTCATCAGACCATGACATCTTGTCTTTGGCCTGTGTTTGTAGGGAAGAACCTTATGCCTCCTATACACGTGGAACACTTTTTTTCCTGCCGTGGTTAGCAGACGTAGGCTAACCTCACAGTGTGCATTCCCCATTCCCCACCCTTTGCCTTGTTCTTCCTGGTGGTCCACCCAGGGTGTGCCCCTGGGAACATACCAGGTAGGTGATGTGTTTGAAAAGTGGGTTATCCAGAGTCGGTATCTGTCTCCTGACTTACCTGGTGACTACAGAGTTACGGAGAGAAACAAAGAGCAGACTTTACAGTTGGTTCTCTCTTTGCAGAAGGATATCTTAAAATCGGATCTCATTATCTGCTCAGTGGCTGCCGTTCTGTCATTTGCAATCAGTGCCAGCACTGTGTTCCTGTCCTTGCGAGTATGTATCCCTTCGGCTTTATACTCCCCTGCCTCCTTATTCTCCCTAATAACAGAGCCGGCTGTGGGACTCCAGGGCATCGTCAGGGTAGTAGAGCCAGGAGAGGAAAACACAACACCAGCTGAGAGGTTTAAGGAACGTGGCTATTGTGCTGTGAAGAATTACGTCCCAGATGAGATTTGGTTCACACTGCAGATTGGGTTCAAGTGTTTTACCCCTTGTCCTGCGGCATCTGGGGAGCCGTATTGTTTGCTAGAGTAACAGCGCATGTCCTAGAACCCCGCGGTGGTAAGACAGGCCCACGGCTCACTGCCAGGAGCAGGACTGAAGGCATTACCATATCAGGAGGGAGCCCGAGGTCCCCAAGCCAGAAGGCGTTTGGGAACATGGTTTTCAGGTAGAAAAACAAAAGTGGACAGCTCTAGGTGGGGATTCTGGCTGGAGGTTCCAACAGACAGTTACTGTCTCCATATAAAAGTATTACACACTTAGGAGCTCTCTTTCCAACAAGGAAAGTCTATTAGCTACGTTTGTTGCTCTCTGCCTCTTCTTTTTTTAAAAAAAAAATTTTTTTTTCAACGTTTATTTATTTTTGGGACAGAGAGAGACAAAGCATGAACGGGCGAGGGGCAGAGAGAGAGGGAGACACAGAATCGGAAACAGGCTCCAGGCTCTGAGCCATCAGCCCAGAGCCCGACGCGGGGCTCGAACTCACGGACCGTGAGATCGTGACCTGGTTAAAGTCGGACGCTTAACCGACTGCGCCACCCAGGCGCCCCTCTGCCTCTTCTTTTAAAAACAACAGTAACAAAATCTAAAGGGCAGAGTTCCCTTGGCCTCTGAACTTAGTAGGCCAGCTCTCCACCCCCTCCTTAGGGGCTCCCAATACAGGGTGGTTTTGTATGGAAGAAATTTTCAGAAACAAGCCCAGGGTTGCCTCTCTGTTCCGTTAGAGGGAAGAGGGGAAGGCCGGCAGTGTTACGTGATATGCATGGACACCCCTCCCCTGTCCTGCGAGGCTAAACCGTGACATTTGTCCTCTTGTATCACAGCCATTTCTCAGTGTCGTGCTGTTTGCCCTGGCTGGCTCGGTGGGGTTTGTGACCCATTACATGCTTCCTCAGCTCCGCAAGCACCATCCGTGGATGTGGATTTCACACCCCGTTCTTAAAAACAAAGAATATCAGCAGCGGGAAGTGAGAGGTCAGTAATCTATCCCTCGTTAAAAAACAAAACAAAGCAAAACAAAAAACGATGTAGTGGAAGGTATCTGTTACAGCAGAGAGCGTTTGCAACCAATGTGAATGTGCTGAATGCCACAGGACTGCACACTTAAGGACCGTTACAATGGCAGATGTTACATTATATCTATTTTACCACAATAAAAAAAAAAGGAGAGCGTGTACCTTAGAGTATGCAGTATCGCCCCCAGAACGAGAAAGTTGAAGGGGAGTGAATTAGAACTGTGTTTTATAAAAATAGCAAGCGGTTGTTAGTAGTGGGGAAAATTAATTACCATTATTCAGACCTGAAGATTATGCTGTTCCAGCTTGAGGTGACCCGGGACCAGGAAGAACATCACTTTACTGCCCTCCCATCCTCCAAAGTGTTTGGGGTGGGAGTGGGGCAGGGATGTAGCCCAAACCTCTGAATCTTTAGGACCTCTGACCCCTTGCATTTTGCTTCACTTGACCCACACCCATACATGATGGACTCAGCTGTTCTCAGGGCTGTTTCCGGTCACAGTCATGCAACAGCCTGGTAATCCAGGCCGTGCCACTAGCTTCTAGATAAGAAGTCTCTCAGGAATTTCTCTCGTAGCTCTTCCCTTGCTCTGTGATCCCACAGATGGTGGAAGGATTGGATTTATCCCCATTTTCAAACACATTGAAATTACAGGTCACAGACCGTAGCTGTCGTTTATAACCAGCTAGTGCTGGTAATTCTGCGCAGAACGTTGTAGCCCGTTGTAACGCCTCTGTTGTAGAGGGAGATATCTCATTGTCACCCTGTCCAGGCACAGGGGTATGTGAGCAGAGCCAAGACTGGCTGACCTGCAGGGATGCATTGGACTCCCCAGATTAGTTAGCAGTAACTTTGGTGGACTGGTATGACGAAGGGAAAGGGGGGCGAGATAATTTCAAAATGAAGAAGCGAAAGAATCACTTCAGGTGCTGTCGAGAGCATTTCTTCAAGGAACATCTCTGGGTGGGTATGTGGAGCTGCCTTAATCTGAAACAGCCAGATCAGGAAAACTGTAGATTGTTTAGTGGAAAAATACGGCATCGAGGGTCTGCTGCGCATATAGGGTTCAGGAGGTGGAGAAGGGTCACCTGACTGCTCTGCCCTCAGAGACTTGGTTTTCTCAACATGCAACAGGGGCAGCTAGCTTAAGGGTCAAGCTTAATATATTTGTGCTATACAGACACACACACACACACACACACACATATTTTAAATGTTCTGTTACATTCTAGGTGCTACTTAAATGCATAGTATTTTAAACCTGCATGGGCCATTTTTAAAAATTTATTTATTTTGGCGGGGGGGAGAGCATGTGCACAAGTGGGGGAGGGGCAGAGAGAGAGGGGAGACACAGAATCCAAAGCAGGCTTCAGGCTCTGAGCTGTCAGCACAGAGCCCGACACGGGGCTTGAACTCATGAGCTGTGAGATCATGACCTGAGCCGAAGTCGTATGCCCAACTGACTGAGCCACCCAGGAGCCCCTTCATGACCTTTTCAGCACATGATTCAAGCCCAGGTAACGTGAACGTGTTTGTATGTTGATGTCTCCTCTTTGAGGGATGAGTGAGCAGGCGGGCCTGGGCGTCTGTCCTGTAACGGGGGGCTGGGGGTTCACGTCTGTTAGCACAGGCTCAGGCAGAAGCTCTGTGGCTGTTTCTCCCTTGCCTGCATGAGCTGTTTATAAGCCACCTGAAATCTAGCCAAGAGTAATAGACTTGACAAATTAGGCATATAATGAAGAACAGATTGCATTTCAAAATTACGTGTGTTAGAAGGAAAATCCAAATATTTAAAATATGATGGTATGAACTCGTTGAAAAGCTATTACTCATTTTGGTATCATCCAGATCCCGACTTTCCTTGCCTCTTCTTCCTGGCCTTCTGCCTTTTAGGTCTTTTGCTCTTTATGTCTGCTACTAACAAGAAAAAACATGCCCAGGAAATTCAGACCAACTGTATACCTTTTTTTTTTTTTTTAATGTTTATTTATTCTTGAGACAGAGACAGAGCGTGAACGGGGGGGTGGGGGGGGGGCAGAGAGAGAGGGAGACACAGAATCCGAAACAGGCTCCAGGCTCCGAGCTGTCAGCACAGAGCCCGACGCGGGGCTCGAACCCACGAACTGTGAGATCATGACCTGAGCCGAAGTCAGACGCCCAACTGACTGAGCCACCCAGGCGCCCCAAACCGTACACCTTTTAATGTGAAAACTGTGCTCAGATCTTCTCATTGGATCACAGAATACTATTACTGGAAGAGAAGGTCGAGCAGAGCAGGGCGGCAGGTCTGTGCCCTACCACTGGAGTCCCCTAATCCCACGGCAGACACCGCTGAGAACAAGCCTAAAGCTGGGCCAGAGGCAGACACTGAATAGGCATGGGAGATGAGATGTATGTACTCTCCCTGTCTCAGAGTTTGTAGAATCCCGCCCCACCCTTTACCTAGGAGGAAGCTGAAGCCCACAGACCTCAAGGGGCCCGGCAAGTCTGTGGCCAGTGAGTGACCAGAAAGAACCCAGGGCATCTTACTCCGGTGGGGTGCTCTTTCTGTTCCCCCGTCAGCTCTCGGTCTGGCAGGCTGATTGTGTGCAGTTCATATGCGGCCCTTAGACGACATGTTGCTGCCGTCATTGTTGCCCAGCAGGGCCACGTCGCTGTGGTAGGTCCTGCAGAAGCCGACAGGCCGTAGTCTAATGCCAGCTCTGCGAAGCTTGCTTTCATCCCTGGATTGAGACAGACTCACCACACTGAATTCTGGGCCTTCTCGTGGTTTCTCAAATACACCCCCTTCTCTGACCGTCCCCCTTGCTGTTCCCACTGGACTCTCGCCACCCACTCATCTTTCAGATCTCTGTTTAAAAGTCAGTCCCTCCAGGAGCACCCAGTTGGTTGAGCATCCGACTCTTGATTTTGGCTCAGGTCACGAGCTCACCGTTCGTGGGCTGGAGCCCCACATCAGGCTCAGCAGGAATTTCTCTTTCCTTCCATCTCTCTCTGCCCATCCTGTTCTCTCTCTCTCTCAAAACAAACAAACAAACAAACAAACAAATAACAAACTCAAAAATCAAACCCTCCAGAAGTCTTTCCCTGACCACCTGGAGTAGGACTAACTTCCCGACTGTGCCCGTGAACCGCCCTTTCCATAACATTCTCTGCAGTGACTGTGAGCGACATATCCACTGGCTCATGCTGGTCCTTCACTGCTCCCCGTGGTGCTGGGCACAGAAGTGTCTCTCCTGAACTGCACTGCACTGAGATGTCATCAGCCCTCTGTTTGCTAGAACAGACTTCAACCTTGCTGGGTATACTTTCTCTCAGTTTACTTTCCTTTCTGCATACCTCTGATACATAATTTTACTTGCGATACAAAATTACTCGGAGATACAAAATAAATTTTGATACAAAATTTTGATACAAAATTACGGCTCAAGTTGAGGCCTGTAAATTGAAATGTATTGTTTAGCCAATTCAGTTCTTCACTTTCGAGACTAATTTAAGTAAACTTTATCCCATACTAGTCCCAAAAAGATGTTTCACCAATATTGGAGCTAAAAGAATAAAGTTTTATCACTCATAGTACAGTTGAGCCATAGTGGTGATGTCGTTGTAACCGACATATTAATGGGTGTGTAAGGTGGTTTTTTTCCTTCTCTATCCCCCACTAGTCTAAGTGAATCATGCTGAAAATAACAAGATAACTAAGTAGACAGCACCACAGATGACATCATGTTAGTCCAGTATGGAGCTTCTAAGACCAAATGTTTAAGGAGCATTGTATTTTTAGAAAATAAAACAAATTATCCTGAATTATGATGGTAATTCCAGACAAATGACTTCATTGATAGGCCACTGTTGTAAAAGAGTCAGAAGTTGGATCTACTTGAAAACTTGATTTATTTAATGTCACTAAATACCTATCTTTCAATAACTAATTTGAACATAAAGAGACTAAATGCTGCACTCAAAAGACATAGGGTGACAGAATGGATAAAAACAACAACAACAAGACCGGTCTATCTGCTGCCTCCAGGAGACCCAGGTGAAAGACACCTGCAGATTGAAAGTGAGGGGGTGAAGAAACATCTGTCTTGTAAATGGATGTCAAAAGAAAGCCAGAGTAGCAATTCTTACATTGGGCAGAATAGGCTTTAAAACAAAGACTGTAACAAGAGACAAAGAAGGGCATTATATCACAATAAAGGGGACAATCCAATGGGAAGACGTAACAATTATAAATATTTACACATCCAACCTAGGAGCACCCAACTGCGTAAAAGAGTTAATAACAAACATAAAGGAACTAATCAGTAATAACACAATGATAGTAGGGGACTTCAACACCCTACTTACAGCAAGGGACAGATCATTTAAATAGAACATCAACAAGGAAACAATGGTGGAGCAGATGGATTTAACAGGTATTTTCAGAACATCCCATCCTAAACCAGCAGAATGCACGTCCTTTTCAAGTGCACACAGAGCATTCTCCAGAATAGATCATATATTAGCCCACAAAACCAGCCTCAACAAATTAAGGAAGATTGAAGTCATACCACGCGTCTTTTCCGACACAGCACCATACAACTAGGAGTCAACCGCAAGAAATAATTTGGAAAGACCACAAATACATAGGGGTTAAATAACATGCTACAAAATAATGAATGGGTCAAGCAAATCAAAGAAGAAATTAAAAAGTACCTGGAAACAAATGAAAATGGAAACACAATGGTGCAAAACCTCTGAGATACAGCAAAAGTGGTTCTAAGAGGGAACTTTGTAGCAATACAGGCCTATCTCAAGAAGCAAGAAAACTCTCTAATAAACAACATAACCTTACACCTGAAGGAGCTAGAAAAAGGACAACAAACAAAACTTAAAACAAGCAGAAGGAAGGAAATAATTGAGATAAGAGCAGAAATAAATGATATCAAACTAAACACACACACACACACACACACACACACACACACAATAGAGCAGGTCAGTGAAACTAGGAGCTGGTTCTCTGAAAACAAAAATCAATATAATTTACAATCTTCTAGCCAGACTTCTCATGAAAAAGAAGAAAGGACTCAAAGTCACAAATGAGGGAGGAAAAATAACAACCAATAATCACAGAAATATAAATAAAATAATAAGAGAATATTATGAAAAACTATGTACCAACAAATTGGACAACCTAGAAGAAATGGATACATTCCTAGAAACATAAAAACTACCAAAATTGAAACAGGAAGATAGAAGATTTGAACAGACCTATAACCAGCAAATAAATGGAATCAGTAATCAAAAAACTCCCAACAAGCAAAAGTCTAGGACCAGATGGCTTCACAAGTGAGTTCTACCAAACATTTAAAGAGGAGTTAATAACCATTCTCAAACTATTCCAAAAAGAGAAAAAGAAGGAAAACTTCAAAATTCATTGTATGAGGCCAACATTACCCTGATACAAAACTAGATAAAAAAAAAAGAGAACTATAAGCCAATATCCCTGATGCACATACATGCAAAAATCCTCAACAAAATACTAGCAAACCAAATTCAACAATGCATTAAAGAAAACATTCACCATGGTTAAGTGGGATTTGTTCCAAAGTCATTCAGTATTCGCAAATTGATCAATGTGCTACATCCCATCAATAAGAGAAAGGATAAGAACCATGTGATCATTTCAATAGACACAGGAAAAGCATTTGACAAAGTACAACATCCATTCATGATAAAACCCTCAACAAAGTAGGTTTAGAGGGAACATAGCTCACTGTAATAAAGGCCATTTATTAAAAAAACCACAGCTAATATCATCCTTAATGGAAGGAACTGAGAGTTTTTTCCCCTAAGGTCAGGAACAAGACAAGGATGTCCACTCTTAACACTTTTATTCAGCATAGTACTGGAAGTCCTAGGCACAGCAATCAGATAACACAAAGAAATAAGAGGCATCCATGTTGGCAAGGAAGAAGTAAACTTTCACTATTTGCAGATGACATGATACTATATACAGAAAACCAGAAAGACCCACCCACCCCCCCAAAAAACCTGCTAGGACTGATAAACTAATTCAATAAAGTTGCAATTATACAAAATCGGTGTATGGAAATCTGCCGTGTTCATATACACTAATGATGAAACTGCAGAAAGAGAAAATAAGAAAAACAATCCCATTTACATCTGCACCAAAAATAATAAGATACCTGGGAATAAGCCTAACCAAAGAGGTGAAAGACCTGTATTCTGAAACTATAAAACACTGACGAAAGAAATTCAAGAGGACACAAAGAAATGGAAAGACATGCCATGCTCACGGATTGGGAGATCAAATATTGCTAAAATGTCTATACTACCCAAAGCAATCTACACATGTAATGCAATCCCTATCAGAATACCACCAGCATTTTCCACAGAACTTATAACAAATAAGTCTGAAACTTGTATGGAACCACAAAAGACCTCGAATAGCCAAAGCAACCTTGAAAAGGAGGAGCAAAGCTGGAGGCATCACAATTCTGGACTTCAAGTTATGTGACAAAGCTGTAATAATCAAAACAGTATGGTGCTGGCACAAAAACAGACACATAGATCACTAGAACAGAATAGGAAACCCAGAAATAAACCCATAATTATATGGTCAATTAATCTTTGACAAAGCAGGAGAGAATATCAAATGGGAAAAAAGACAGTCTCTTCAACAAATGGTGTTGAGAAAACTGGACAGCTACATGCAAAAGGAAGAAACTGGACCGCTTTCTTACACCATACAGAAAAAATTAGTTAAAAAGTGGATTAAATACCTACCTACATGTGGGACCTGAAATCATTAAAATCCTGGAAGAGAGCACAGGCAGTAACCTCTTTGACATCTGTCATAGGAACTTTTTCTCAGGCAAGAGAAACAAAAGCCAAACTAAACAATTGGGATCACATCAAAATAAAAAGCTTCTGCACAGTGAAAGAAACAATCAACAAAACTAAAAGGCAACCTACAGAATGGGAGAGGAGATTTGCAAATAACATATCTGATAAAGGGTTAGTGTGCAAAATATATATAGAACTTCTAAAACTCAACACCCCAAAACAGAATAATACAATTACAACATAGGCAAAAAACACGAACAGACATTTCTCCAAAGAAGACATCCAGATGGCCAACAGACACATGAAAAGGTGCTCAACATCACTTATCATCAAGAAAATGCAAATCAAAACCACAATGAGCTATCACTTCACACCTATCAGAATGGCTAAAATCAACAACTCAAGGGACAACTGGTGTTGGTAAGGATATGGAGAAAAAGAAACACTTGTGCACTGTTGGTGGGAATGCGGACTGGTACAGCCAATATGGAAAACAGTGTGGAGTTCCCCCAAGTCACACTACTGGGTATTTATCCAAAGAATACAAAAACACGAATTCAAAGGGATACATGAACTCCTGTGTTTATATCAGCATTATTTACCTTAACCAAATTATGGAATCAGCCCAAGTATCTATCAATAGGTGAATGGAAATAGAAAGATGTTACATATATATACATATATATATATGTATATATATGCGCCTATATATATATATGTATGTGTGTTATATAGATAGATGCTATATCTATAGATATAGATATAGATAATGGAATTCAGTCATAAAAAGGAATGAGATCTTGCCATTTGCGATGACACGGATGGATCTAGAGAGTGTTTTGTTAAGTGAAATGCATCAGTCAGAGGAAGACAAATACCATGATTTTATTCATATGTGGAATTTAGGAAGCAAAACAAATGAGCAAACGGGGGAAAAAAGAGAGAGACAAATTAAG
This sequence comes from Puma concolor, assembly GCF_028749965.1. NCBI lineage: Eukaryota > Metazoa > Chordata > Mammalia > Carnivora > Felidae > Puma > Puma concolor. The sequence goes on from NC_141677.1 coordinate 15,410,450, forward strand.
AAACAGACTCTTAATGATGGAGAACAAACTGATGGCTACCAGAGGGGAGATGGGGGGGGGGGATGGGGGAAACAGGTGATGGGGATGAAGGAGGGCACTTGTGATGAGCACAGGGTGATGTATGGAAGTGTTGAATCACTATATTGTATATCTGAAACTAATATAGCACCGTATGTTAACCAACCTGAATTAAAATAAAAATTAAATATGACAAAAAATCATTTTATCTAAGAACTTTCAAAAGGAATCGTGTCATTTAGGAAAGGAATAATTGAGTTGGGTCATAATTTCATATGGTCCTCCAAGAAGAAATTTCCCTAATATTATCATTCTTGGCTCTTAAGAGTTTAAGAAAAATTGAAGTACTCTGATTTGATGACCATACTCCTACTGTAAAAGTGGGTTTTAATGGGGTTTAAAGCGATTGAGATAGAGAGTAATTCCATTATTGACATTCACTTGTTTATTCATTCAGAAAATGCTTATGAATATACTGTTCATTAAAAATAGAATCACTGGGGCGCCTGCGTGGCTAAGTCAGTTAAGTGTCCGACTTCAGCTCAGGTCATGATCTCATAGTTTGTGAGTTCGAGCCCCGCGTCAGACTCTGTGCTGACAGCTCGGAGCCTGGAGCCTGCTTTGGACTCTGTGTCTTCCTCTCTCTCTGCCCTCCCTTTGCTCATGCTCTGTCTCTGTCTCTCTCTCTCTCTCAAAAAATGAATAAACATTAAAAAAAAATTTTTAAATAGAATTACTGAGTTCCTACCTGACACCACGCCTGTGAACCAGTGAGACAGGATGACGAAGATGTGGTTTCTGTTATCAAAGAGTTTCTGACCTATTAAGCAAACCTACGGCTGTGCCAGAATGGAAGAGCTATGACTGCTACATACACACTGATGTGGGGTCAACACTATGTGCAGCCTTGCAGGAAATTCAAGGAAGTAGAAAGCCCAGAGCCTAAGTGAAGGGGCTACAATTATTCATGGGTTACGTTTTTCCAACTGCTTGGACATAATATATAAAATGGAAAAATGTATGAATTTTAGAACTAAATGTTGAATTAATCTCTGGTGCACAGTAGGTGTTCAATAACATTGGTTGAACGAACAGATGAATGATCAGTGCTCTGTAAATTCATCGAAAGAAGACTTCCCTGTAGGCTGACAGGAAAAAGCCTTGTAAGGTAAAGGCTGGTTTGAAGGACTCGAGTGTACATGTGGATGGTAAACTATATACAAACAGGCCCATCCCTCTGCAAAAAAAATGGTTTCCTAAAAAGCTTAAGCTATAATTTTTGGATGTACTAGAATAAATGGGCAAAAGATGATAGAAATTAGAAATTATAAACAACACCAGTTGAGAACTTCACTGAAACTGTAATTAAAAAATAATTCACTCTATGGAGCGCCTGGGTGGCGCAGTCGGTTAAGCGTCCGGCTTCAGCCAGGTCATGATCTCGCAGTCCGTGAGTTCGAGCCCCGCGTCAGGCTCTGGGCTGATGGCTCAGAGCCTGGACCCTGTTTCCGATTCTGTGTCTCCCTCTCTCTCTGCCCCTCCCCTGTTCATGCTCTGTCTCTCTCTGTCCCAAAAATAAATAAACGTTGAAAAAAAAATTAAAAAAAAAAATTCACTCTAATGAAACTAATTCACGAACCAGTCCCAATTTTGTCATTCTTAAGTGAGACTGACTTTGCATTTTAGCAAATCTTGCCTGTGATTTGCAGATAGACTGGTTTCAACATGTGGGAGACCTGGTTCTGAGAGATATTTCTTTTTCTAATGTATTTTGCATTTATAACAAGGTAATAACCTAGATTAAAAATCAAACAGTACGAGTTGTAATGAAAAGCAGCAGACTCTTGTCAACTTTTTGCCATGTCTGATTCTCCCTCTCCATGAAAAAGTCCTTTCTATCCTTTAGGTATTTCTTCTGGTCCTTACCATAATTCTTCCAAGTGAGGTGCATGTTCTCCTGTGTCTTGATATTTCAGATTTGCCTATCTACTGACTTCCTGTTCTGAATAAGGATTCCTCTCTTTTATCTTCCCTCGTACGTTAACATCTTCCCTTTCTCCTTCCTCACGGTATGGTTTTAATATTCTCTGAACAAATACTCAGGGTTTTGTTTTTCTGCTAAGTCTATGGTTGTTCCATTGTCGTTCGCTTCTGGCCCAGTAGTGTACCATGATTATCTTTCCTTTCTTGTTCAGATTTCTGTTTTCGTACTTGCTAACGTTTCCAATAGCTATGGAAAACGTCTCTCAGTTCAGTTTTCCCTTCAGGCAAACCTGCCAGGTGATCTACTGGTTCCCATCTCCCTAGACTCCCTCCCGGAACCTGCTCCAATTGTTCCTTGTTTACTCCCTCTTTGTGAATGAAGCAAATCCGTCAGTCACTTTAGGAGGCTTTGTATATCTCCAAGCATTTCCATTCTACTCTGTACTTTGTACTAATGGATAGTTAGTTTGTATTACGGAGCGACTAAGGAGGCAAACGCTTCTGTAAGAATTCCAAGGTAATGTCTCCTGTCGCCCAGCTTCTGCTGCTGCTGTTGGAAAGTCTGATGACTTTCTGACCCCTCCCCCCCACCCCGGTCCTTTATATGTGACTGGATTTTCCCCTGCGGGAAGCTCTTGGGACATTAAGGAGGGAATTAAAGTGTCATGGCCCAGAGAATGGGGTCAGATTTTGGCTCTGTCACATATTAATTGTGCTTAACCATCATGATTCAATTTTGTCATTTATAATTGGGGGTTCCTACAAGAAAGATTTGTTGGGGGATGAAACGAATCAAGATAATAAGAATAGAATATTGGCATAGCCCTTGGCAGGCAGAATGCATTCAGTAAGTATATACATCTCCTCCTCCTGTTCCCCAGAGTTAAATTCAATCATTGCGCACCTTGCTTTGTGCCTCATTTCATCCATTGTGGTAGATGGCTGGTGGCCCTTTATCATTTGGATATATATGTTCAATGGTTTTGAAATTTTTGTCAATAGGTGATCGTACTGCCTGAATGACCTCATTCACAGAATCTCCATGGTGATTAAATCAAACCCAATAATCTATGTAAAAGTCCTTTGTGGCATGACAGGCAATGTTTGATTTCAAAACATAAAGGCTGTGTTGGGGTCTTTGGGAAGGTCTCGTCTTTGTATGCGTGACGAGGAGACGCTATAGCTCTGGGAAGAAGAGCTTACCTCTTCTTCTTCTTACCTCTTACCTCTTCCTTTTTTGGCCTGCATAACGGGTTGCTAACATCAGGTGGTAGGGAGAGACCTGAAAAGCCCTTCAAAGCCTCTTTAGTTCAAAGTGACTAAAATAGTTTGGAGCATGAACTGAACTAGTGTCAGCTGAGTACCAGTCCCCTTTGCTATGATGCCTGCATGGGACAGTGCATTCCAGCGAAATGGCTTAGAGCTGATGGGTCAAAAAATAGCCTGTCAGCTGGCAGCCTGCCTTATTAATTATTCCCTCTGTTGTTATTCTCCTCATGTACCTTCTCTTCCCCTCCTTTTCTTCCCCCCTCTGCCAGGCACTGCTTCATTTCACTCTCCCGCTCTGTTCTCCTTCTAGTCAACTGGGGAACTTCTCTCTCTGTGTCAGTCTGGAGGTGGCTGGAGTGGAACCAGCTTCACACTGCGGCAGGAGAAAAAGGAAGGTGGGATTCAGTTGCCTCTGCTCAAAGGGGAGCGAGGCTACAGGAGGCCTGGGGAAGCACAGGCCAGTGCTGGCCAGCCTCAAGAAGGAGAGGGTCTGGGGACAGGGCTCAATGGTCAGCTGCCAACCTCCGCTTTCGAGCAAGCCACAGGGTGTTTACCCAAGTGCCCGGTGGGGTTCTTTTAGACTGCGGATACATCGAAAACAATGTGGAAATAAAACGAATGGCCAGTAATTGGAGAAGTGTCAAAAAAAAAAAAAAAACCTAACACTAAAAATCAAGAGGCCTAAATATGCATGTGATGTATGCAGGATGGAATGTGGCAGCTTTGGGCTCTTGCGGCCCAGTGTGCATAGAAGCGCAGAATCAGGCCATTGGGAGGAGTGATGTTAGTTCTCAGCTGCAGTGGGTGACGTCACTATGATGAGTGCTGACTTAGTCTCCCTGATGTGCATGCACTGGGGTCTTATCTGAAGCGCTTAACCCACAGAGTGCTCTATGATAGGAAAATATACGGAGATGCCCGCGGAACAACGGAAATGGTGTTTTAAAGCGATCTTGTAACTTACGCATTCCTTACAAGTGCATACTCCTCGTAGGTTCCTAGATGGCTTTAAAACATACAAATCACACTTCCCTTGGGGGAGAAATTACGATTTTGCAGATTAGACATTCACTGAGTACCTGCATTGTACTAGGCACTGTGTTTGGTGTTGAGAATGCAAAAATTAGTAAGAGCATAATCCTTGCTTTTGACAAGACGGCTGTTCTAACAAGAAACATCTTCCCTCCTGTGCTCCTAGTGAGAACATTTGAAAGTTGCTCTTAATGCTTTTCACATGAAAATTTTTGACCTAACCTTCTTCATGTGAAAAATTAATAAATGATTTCAACAGTATTTTAGTTTTAAATACTATGATTTTGTATTAGCAGAGGACCTTTCTATCAAGAGGAGAAAGCACATTATTGCATTGATTCTCCCGAGAGCCTCTCTATCCCTTTGAGGAGATGTGAAGGATGCATTTTTATTCCCACTGAATTAATGAAAAAAAAATCAGTGGGAAGTTTTGGGAAAATGAGCTAAACATTTTTAAAAATTGAGTTAGACTTTGTATCAAATTAAATTCCAGATGGATTAAAGATTTAAAAAAAATTTTTTTAAAGGAGGAAAAGAAGAAAGAACGAACCAGAATAGCACTGCAAGAAAATATAGGTCAAGTTATATAATCTTGGTTGGGAAGAGAAAAATAATTTTCCTAGCATGACCCCAAAGTCAAAAACCACTGAAGAAACCACGAAAAATTTTATTCTCTGAAAAATGTCAGTTTTAATACTCTGATTCCTGAATGTTGCTCTTTACTACCTTGTATTTCTTTGAGAGGTTTTACCAGGGTGTTGACCCTGGTAATAATTACTGAGTCATTCAAAAATAATGCTAGAACCTATCGCAGGCCAGGGACTGTGCAGAATGTTGGGGGAAGCACTGGGTGGCAAGGCCTCACCCTGGGGTGAACCTTCTGAGAGAAGAAGTGCGCTATGGCCAGGGGTGAAACTCGAACCCCTGCATGGCAGGCATTGCCACACCACAGAAACCCCAGCGTCTCCTCAGACTCTGTTGTTCTGGGTGTCTGCTTTAGTTAAATGAACTATGAGTCGATTCATCGGTGATGTTGCCTGAATCTCCTGAGCGGCTCCTGTGGACAGCGTCCAGGGCTAAATGCCCAAGCATGCTGGAGAAAAACAGCCTCGCCCCCTGGCTGTAGCAGAGAGGTGGACCTTCGTCCCACAGATTAATATACACGTACAGGGTTTGAAGTACAGTGAAGGGACGGAGTATAAAGGGATCCTGAGCTAGATCTGAAAGATCAAGAAAGGCTTCTTTGAGGAGGCTGACATTTAATTGGAGGCTTGGAAGATAAAGACGGGAATTAACCCTTAAACTGGAGGAAGAGGGTTCCAGGCAGGAGAAGGCCCATGGGCACATCCTGTACTGACTAACGGGAACGGAAAAGTCACGAGGACCTTGGCTTTATCCTAAGTGGAATTACAGGGCTTTGAGCAACAGGGGAACGTGATTTGCTTTATGTTTAAGGATGATTACTTACCCTCTTCAAGCTACTGGCTTTGGAAGCGAAGCCTTTTCTAGAGAATAAACCATGGCGTGTACATGATAGTGCTAAGGACTTTGCGATGTGAGATTCGGCCCAACAAGAAAGATGACAAGGAGAAGCCCTTGTAGGGAAAAGCGATTGCCTCTAATGAGGGGATGCCACCAGCCTGGAAGTGGTGATTCCATTTTGCGGGGCGTCTCCGCCTTAGATGCCTCAGGGTGACGGGGCTGCTTGAACCGAGCGACAGCTGTCTGGAAATGTTTGTGAACACGCCTGGCCCCTGTGAAGGCGAGAAGTCATGCATCCTTGCAGCCGAAGTGGCAATTCAAGGTTTGAACTGGAGGAAATTGTCTCCCTAAAGATAAAAACATCCCGAAGGTTTTTGATTCGCTTTTAATTATCGAGAAGGACTTCTTTTAGTAACGTAAGCTTCTAAATAAAACAAGCTGAAAGGCCTTGGAGAAAATTTAAAGCACTCAATTGTAGTAAGTTGTATATAACTTGTAAATGGCATAGTTAGTTTGCATTCTTTTCCTCACGGGCCTAATATTCCAGGGAAGAGAGAAATACTAATGCTCAAGGAAGGTCTTTTATGGTCTCTGTGCATATTCAGGGCATTGCCAAAGGACAGTTATAAAATACCATTGCAAAGATTTTCTTTCTCACATGACTTTCTATGAATACTGAGGCAGTTTGGGGCCCTAAGAAACATGTTTCTCATGCTAGTGCATTTGTAAGCTTTGCCTTTCATTAGCTTTTCGTGGCCACCCCATAAGAAAAGATTCAGTGTCGTCTTTTAGAATTCAGAATTCTGGAATTACATTGCTGTTTTAGTTTCCTCCCATGTAATTATTCTTCTTCCTTTCTGCTTCCCCTCCACTCCCAAACATAAACATTCAGTATGAGTTCGACTTGTCTGTTAAGAGTTTTCTACCATCCAGAGATTGTAACGTTTCGTTGGAATAAATTCCCAAGCTTGCTAGGAGGATAGAGATATGGAACATTTACGGGGAAATTGATTTTCTTTCAACATAAAGGATTAGCAGAACCTGGAGTCAAAAGTTTGGAGTTGGTGATGCTGCTGTTATTCCTGTATGTTTATTGTAACCCCCTTTCCACATCCTTCTCCACCCCCGCTTTGGCTGGATGTCCTGACACCAGTCAGGGAAGCCGTGCCTTGGGATAAATCTTCACCTAGAATGTTTTCCTCTTAATGTACAGTACGTAAACCTGTGCTTGCCGGTGCGTGCAGACAGTATAAAGCACCTCCTCTGGCCTCTCATCCAGAGATTCAGAATCGGTGGGTTGCCCGTGGGAAGAGCCAGGATATCTAGTCACATGCCTCAAAGCTGTGCCTGTGCTGTAGTTTCCACACACATCCCTCCCTTCCAGGTACCACAGAGGGTTAAATCTCACAGAATCGATACCTCTGCTCTCCAATATTTGGAAAGGCACGGATGGTAAATTCAGATCTTACTGGTGATTTCTGTACATGTTTTTTGAAATTCATTGCTTTGTGTGTTTCTGCGATGGAGAAACAAATTCTTATGGAAAACCCGTATTTGTTATCACTGTCTGCCGTAAATCCTTGCAAGGACTGCAGTGAAATTGTGTCCCTGCCCTCCAATCAGCCCCACTCACTGGAAAACATCATGGGCTGATAGCAAATGTGACAAGCATTTGAAAGCCTGGATCGCACTCCCCCATCCACATGGCACTAGCATTCTACAGTGACGAGCTGTGGATGTTTCTTTTAATTCAGATGTTTTTCTAACAGCCCTGCAGCATGAGGTTGGCTTATATTTCCTTAATTTACATATTTTTGCAGGAATCTAGCTAAGGTTGTCATGTTTCTCCGAATTGGTGACAATTGTTGATAGAACTCTGTAAATGTATTTTTATAAGCAGGCTGAATTGAATTGCATTTGATGTGACGGCCCCAATCTGACACTGTTGACTTCATATAAATTGAGAAATCAGAAAAAATAATGTGCATAGAAGGAAACCTAAACGTACCCGATTGGACTTTAGGAGAGACTAAAATAGGAAATATTGCTTAATGTGTTATAGTTAGAAAGTTTTTTGTTTTGTATTCAAAGAGTAATTCCAAGAGGCTGCTTTTTGTTTGATTTAACGATCCAGAGTTCCCTTGAACACTAAAAATGATAAGATAATAGGTGAACGTTTACAGAACTCTAAGCCGACAGAGGCATAGCGTCTACTCTTGACAAACCCACAGTCTAGTGGGGAGATTAATATTTAAATGAATGCTCCATGGTGTAACAGGTACTATAATTAGAGAATTCACAGTGCATAGTGATGGCACAAAGGAATGATGTATTCTGCTTGAAAACTAAAGCTAGTAATACAGAATGCTGGTTCAGTGTCTTGCAGAAGCTTCATGGGTCCTTGCTATATGGCAGCATGGTGGACCACCGGCGGTGAGGAGATGGCAGGGTCTGCCCAGCACAGGCAGAAAGGGGGGCATGCGTTGTTTCTAAAGAATTTTAAAACAATAATAATGCCAATTACAGTTTGGACTCCTTTTTTACTTTCACCTTGTGCCAACGGTTCTAAACACTGTCAGTGATTAGACCCTTCCCCTGGGATGGACACTCCCGAGTGCACAGCCCTGGAAAACGGCCGGTAGCAACTGTACTGGGAATGGTCAGGGACATGGGGGGCGGGCAAGACCAGGAGTTCCTCAAGCAGGAAATACAGAAGGACATTCCAGGAAGGCACCCAGCACATATAAAGGCATAGACAACAGTGAGGTTCAATGCCGTGTGGGAGGAAATAGACACTTCGAATATGGGGCGCCTGGGTGGCTCAGTCAGTGAAGCATCTGACTCTTGATCTTGGCTCAGGTTATGATCTCAAAGATCGAGCCCCGCGTTGGGCTCTGTGCTGACACTGTGGAGCCTGCTTGGGATTCTCTTTCTTTCTGCCCCTCCCAACTCATGCTTTCTCTCTCTGAAAATAAATAAATAAATAAATAAATAAACAAACAAATAAACAAACATTTAAAAAAAGAAATTATTTTCAATACACTGTGATGGTCAGTTATCCACATGGGAAAAAAATCGGTTTCAATCCCTATCTCACACCATACAGAATCAATTCCAGATAGCTTGCAGATCTAAATGTGAAAGGTAAAACAATAACGTCTCAGGGGAAAACATGAGAATGTGCTCACGATCTTTGTCTTTTAAACACAGTACAAAGGGGCACCTGGGTGGCTCAGTAGGTGAAGCATCGGACTTTGGCTCAGGTCATGACCTCACGGTTCATGAGCGAGCTCCACATCAGACTCTGTGCTGACAGCTCAGAGCCTGGAGGCTGCTTCGGATTCTGTGTCTCCCTGTCTCTCTGTTCTTCTCCTGTTCATGCTCTGTCTCTCTCAAAAATAAATAAAGATTAAAAAAATAAAATGAGCAGAGCACCAAAGACTCCAAAAGGAAAAAAAAAATGAGAAATTGGAACGTATTAAAATTAAGTATTTCTTTTCTACAAAAGAGACTATTAAGAGAGTGATAACCCATAAAATGGGAGATCTTTCTGATGCATATATCTGAGTAAAGACTCATACCTAAGGTATATAAAGAACTCCTAGAAGTCAGTAAAGAAAAGACATCTAATCCTAGAAATCAGTAAGGAAAAGACGTTACTCCAGGAGGAAAAAGAACCAGGCAATGCACATGGAGAGCCACACTTCACAAAAGTGTGTATCCAAATGGCCAAATGGTGTAAACACATGAAAAGGTACTTAACTGCATTAGTCATCAGAGAAATGCAAAATAAAACCATAACATGATACCGCTCTACACCCACAGCATAGTTAAAATGAAAGAGAGAGAAAATGTTTTGGCAAGGATGTGAACAAACAGAAGGAACTCTTTGCACTGTTTGTGGGAGTGTAAATTGGCTCCATAACTTTGGAAAATCTCCTAGAGCTTCCTACACACACTTAATAACCTAGCAATTCTGTAGCTAGATATATACCCCGGAAGCATACCCATGTTTACCAAAAGGCCTGTCCAAGAATGTTCATGGTGGCACTCTACATGACAGCTCTAAACTGGAAACAACGTGAACGCTCATGTACAGCAGCTTTGAAAAACAACCTGTGTCTATTCATATAGTAGATTATTGTACAGCAGTGAGAACGGGCAGATGATGATTACACACAAAGATGTGGCTGAATCTCAAGGAGAGTGTTGGGAAAACGATACAAAAGGACAGTAGGCAGACGGAACAGTGGTGTTTGGGGTTAGGGCACTGGTTACCTTGGGGGCAGTTACTGGAAGAGACACGGGGGGCTTCAAGAGGGTTTCTTCTTCCTCTAGGTGCTAGGGACACGGCCGTACATGTATGGTATGTGCAGGTTTCTGTATATGAAAAAGTTCAATGAAAACGTTTTTGAAAAATCCAGCATGGCTACTTCAGGTCGCCAGTTAAGTGAGTGTAGAACTGATGATCGTGACCAGAGAGTTACGAAGTGGCAGGTATAGAAGATCTGACGCCGTTCCAGACCCACTGGGTCTGCTTCTGCATTTCCCCCAGGTGATTTATTTGCATGTCGACGTTTGAGAATCACAGATCTAGGACAGCGTCTTTCTGCCTTGTCCCCGGGTAGTTCCAACATGCAGCTGTGGTTAGGATGACTCCGAGGTATATTGCCTGCATGGCTAAGTGAATGCAGGTGTCATTAGATAAGATAAAGAATGTTCGAGGAAGAGCAGGTGTGTGGAGGCTGACAAGTTCAGTTTTGACATGTATTTGGGGATTCCTTGGGGACATCAGGTGAAGCCATCCATTGAGTCTTTAGATCTGGAGGCCAGGAGACAGATAGAAGATTGAGAATTACAGATGGGAGTGTCCTCAGCATGGATGGAATCATTAAAGTTAAGGGTGTTGAAAATGAGAAAAAATAATACAGAGGTCCAAGGAGAGCACATGACCAAATAAGGGAAAAGGGGTTTGCAGGGAAAATGGGAAAAGTACTATCAGAGGTTTGAGTGCAAGCAGGAACAGGTGGCATGGGGAAACTAAGGAAAGAGAGTTTTCTGCGGAAGGCAGGACCAGCGATGTTTTATGCCCAGAAAGGTCTAGTAAGGTAGACTGAGAAGGATCAATTATTTGTCCTTTGGGAGGTCACAGGTGGCTGCCCCATACACAGTTCTGGCCAGGGGTAGCTGCAAATATGCAGGCGCAGAAGTTTCAGCAGTAAATAGGAGACAGGGGCCTGGGATGGTCAGACATTCACAGCCTTTTCAAGAAGCTGTGCAAAAAAAGGGCAGAGGGAGCGAGGTGTAGAGTGGAAAGCAAGTTTTCAATTTGGCAAAGACTGGAATATTGCCACTTGCCAACAGGAAAGAGCTACTCTGGGGAGTGACCCCTGAACCAGCCATCAGGAAAGAACGGGACTCAGAGCTTCAGTGGACGCTCAACGTGAGGAGGACCCAGCAGGTGGATGTAACTGTGAATACATTCGTAGCTGACAGGTGGGAAGATGAGTTGTTGGAGTCTCATAGCCTCAGTTTTCTCTAGAAGTAAGGTTCCTGTCATTTGCCTAAAGGGATGGGGGAGACATCATAAAAATTTGTCTTTCCTAATTTTCATATACTTTCACAAAAGATGAGAACCCTGTTGTCGGCATGTAGAATATATAATAATATACCTAGATTTCATTAATTATATGTAAAAAAAAAAACACCTTAATTCCCTATGAAACAGCCCATTTTCAAATCTATACCGGAAAACACTGCGCATTCACCATTAAGAATACCCGAAGTTAAATTCCTACCCAACATCCTTGCTGTTTTTTTAATTATTGAAGTAGAGTTGACATACAGTGTTACATTAGTTTCAGGTATGTGACATGGACAATGCCATATATTACGCTGCGCTCACCATGGGAAGTGTGGCTACCATCTGTCACCATACAAAGTTATTACAACATTACGGACTATATTCCCTATGCTGTACTTTTCATCCCCATGACTTATCTGTTCTACAGCTGAAAGTTTGTACGTCTTCACCTATTTTGCCCATGCCCCACCCACCTCCACTCTGTTTAGGTAGAGTTTTTTCTCTGTATTTAAGAGTCTGTGTCTGTTTTTGTTCATTTGTTATGTCTTCTAGATTCTGCATATAAGTGAAATCGTATGGTATTTGTCTTTCTCTGTCTGACTTTTCTCTAGGTCCATCCATGTTGTTGCAAATGGCAAAATCTCATTCTTCTTTAGGGCTGAGCAACATTCCATTGCATATATATACCTTTTAAATTGAAGTGTAACTAACATGCAGCGTTATACTAGTTTCGGGTGTACAATACCGTGATTCAGCAGTTGTTTACATTACTCAGTGCTCATCATGATAAGTGTACTCTTAATCCCCATCACCTATCACCCATTCCCCCACCCACCTCCCCTATGGTAACCATCAGTTTGTTCTCTGCATTTAAGAGCCTGATTTGGGGGGGGGCACCTAGGTGGCTTGGTCAGTTAAGCATCCGACTCTGGATTTCAGCCCGGGTCATGATCTCTTGGTTCGTGAGTTTGAGCCCCGAATCTGACTCTGCGCTGACAGCATGGAGCCTGCTTGGAATTCTCTCTCTCTGCCCCTCCCCTGCTTGTGGGGGTGCACACACACACACTCTCTCTCTCTCAAAACGAATAAACTAAAAAAAGAAGAGTCTAATTTTTTTTGTTTCTTTGTTTTGTTTCTTAAACTCCACCTGTGAGTGAAGTCATGTGGTATTTGTCTTTCTTTGACTGACTTATTCTACTTAGTGTTAATACCCTCTAGCTCCATCCATGTTGTTGCAGATGGCAAGATCTCATTCTTTTTTTATGGCTGAGTAATATTCTGTTACACACACACACACACACACACACACACACACACACACACACTCCACGTCTTCTTTATCCATTCATCAGTGGATGGACTCTTGAGCTGCTTCCATTTCTTGGCTACTGTAATTAATGCTGCAGTAAACACAGGGCTGCATATATCTTTTCAAATCAGTGTGTTCCTTTTCCTTGGGTCATTACCCAGTCTTCCTCCCCGTTTCATGTATCATTAACGTTTCTTCTTATTTTTATCTTGATGATTTCTTGTTGCGTCTCTCTTCTACTGATGAATCCCTGGGATATTTGTTCTTATTTCTTGTCCATGTCATGAGGTATTCCCACTGTGTCTGTCCTCACCATTCTTTGTGAATCAGATTCCTGAATGCTGATCTCTTCTCATATTTTTAATCAAATGATAAGTGTGAGTGCAACCTGTTCTTCATGAGTGGATTCTTGTGTAATCCAAATAATGTAACAATGACATGGCCCTCTTGTTTGTTTTGTTTTGTTATGTTTTGTTTTTTACTATAGGTTATTGAGGTGTAAGTTTGATATTATAAATGGTTGAGGAATGTGATTCCAGAAGTTCTATGGAGTCAGCTTTGCCCTTTGGGGGTTTGGCCTCTGAGACTCGGTGGAGAGACTGAGTCCCCGGCATGTCTGATTCATTTTCCTGGCCGTTTGGCTGGTGGGTTGGGGACCGTCTCAGCCTCACAGTTAGTAGCAGAGAGACTCAGCAGGGAGTGAGATGGACCTACCGGCGGGCCCTGGGCTGAACCAGGCGTGCTCTCCTCATGGAAGCAGGAAAGAGCTTGGCTCTGTACTTCACTCCTGTGTCAGGGATGTGTGTTCTCCTCTCCTCCTGATGCTGTGGCCTAAGGGAGTTTGTGCTCTGACCACCGGACCAGCCAGCCACTCCTCCTCCTTCTCAGAAAGAAAAGTAGCCAGAGGGGGGTGACAGGCACTGCAAGTGTACATCCTACATGACCCCATCGCGAGGGGGAGCAGAGTCTTTCCCTGCCCTGAGTGGCGGGAAAGAGGGGCAGCCACTTCCCCAGCAGCTGACTCAGAGGGTGGGCAGGGCGCACAAGCCGAGGCTCAGAAAGATTGAGTTAACAGTTCACTGTCACGCACCAGTGGCTGGTAGAGTCTGAATGAAAACCCAGACTGGTCTGACTCAAAACCTTAGCCCTCGTGGGAAGAGACGTCACTCCCCGTGGTGCTCCTGTTGTCACAAGGGTTCTCAAGAATGTAATACATTCATAACGATGGGGCCTGGGGATCAGCTTTCTCTTATGTGTATGTATGTCCTGGGGATTTGATTGTTGATTTAAAGATTAAGAAGAAGGAGAAGAAAGCCCAGCCTTGGAAGTGTCCCCAGCTGAAGAGGAGATGGGCCCAGGAGATTGTTTTTCAACCCTTCATCCCTCACTGTCCACCCATACTTCCTCTGAGAGACCTTGATACAGGACCGCTTACTTCCTGGGTCCCAGGAATAATTCCATATGGAAAAATCACCTAACTTGAAGAATTGGGACCCTGGTCTATATTACCGTATGTTATTATTTATGAACTATGTAGAAACAAAGCTAAGGATTGCCTGGAAAGCAAATTGGTGTATCCTGTCTAGAATCTGGAGTTCTGAGTGAGCAGCTTTTGAATGAAATGGGGGGACATTCCTTCTTATTACATGTACTTAAAGAAAAATAACTTGATCAGTTCTAAATGGTTTTTATGTTTCTTTCAGATATCGCCCATCTAATGTGGTTTGAAAGACTCTATGTCTGGCTTCAGTGTTTTGAAAAATACATCCTGTACCCAGCAATAATTCTGAATGCCCTCACTATTGATGCATTTTCAATAAGCAATTACCGGAGACTCGGTACCCAGTAAGTGGATAACAGTTGTTTATTCTCGTAATGATTTCAATCACAATGATTTCAAAATCGGGTGGATTTTCTCTAAACAGGCTACAGTAGTACAGCATCTACTAGTTTACTGGCCGCATAAAAGTAAGCCACGGTGGTCTTTTACTCAAACTCGCTGGAGGAACTTGATGGTTATTACAGAGTGGGCTGAAAATGAAGTTAGATCTGCTTGAAGTGATGTTGCAAATAAACGACAGTCGGTTTGAAAAAGCTCCTGCAAGAACTTAGTGAGCTTTAATGAGATGACGGAAGCACAGTGTGGTTCCAGGGGTTCCTGAACCCCCTGGAAAGTTCTTACCATCATGCTCAGAGCTTTATGAACCGCCTCATGTCATTTCATTTAGCAAATACTCTATCGTTTTGTGCTTGAGGGAGGGGGGATTAATCACTGTCAGTGCTCTCTCTGCATTTATCGGGAGAAGCCTCACAATTAAAAAAAAACACGGAGCACAGCGTCATCATGCCGTCAAGATGCCCATGTTTTTGCAAAGCATTAACGACACACAGTTGGGTTATTAGTTTCATACATAAAATTAACTCTGAATTTGCAAATGGAAATCCTTCTCGATAATCTGTGGATTTGCTGCTCTGACAGAAGGTTGAAGTGCCTGGTCAAGTAAGTTCGAGTAGGAGAATGAGAAAGACATCCTTTCCCAGATTTGCTTATTAAGTCATGTTGCTTAAACATTATGTGCCCAAGTCAATTCTTGTGCATAATCCCAAGCATACTAATTTAAACCTGCTCTTCCTTTCGGGGGGTGATGGGGACAAATTAATTAACATTTGCCAAAGATTGAGCAAGCTGAGATAAAAGACATTTGAACACTCTGTTGGACATTGAGTGGATTCATAGTCACACAAAGCAGACACTGAATGAAATGGTCATATAACCTTCCTGTCTTTATCAGACTCTGCCTTCCTTCCAGTTCAGACCTGTCATGGCTAGGCCAGGCCAAGTTGTGCCCTTTGGTATTTAAAATCCTGGACTTCAGATCCAGGGATGAAAATCAGTCTCACTGGATAAAGAACACAGACAGTGAGACTGTAGTAGCCCTCTTGCCCAGTTTGGGGGGACCCAGTCCCAGAGATGACTCCTTATCCAGAACCTCAAGTGCTTTCTCTAGTGGTAGGTGTTTCTGGTATGGCACAATGTTGGCTAACCCTGCTGCCCTCCCGGAACAAGGCCGCATCTCGGTTTCTAGAATGAGGGCTTACAATCAGAACTAAAGTAGCAAAGAGGGTACCAGTGCTGCCCCCAGGGGTAACGAGCTGAAGGACTTAAAGTTTGCTCGCTTTCCAACCTCAGGACTGGGACCTTAAGCTAAGCCTGCAGGTTGAGGCCCTCCAGTTCTGGCTGTTGGCAGAGGCTGGACACAAGGGTTGGGAATCAGGCAGAGTCAAAGAGTTTGGAGAGAGTCCAGTTTCAAGTAATAATACTCTCTATCCCCTATAATGTTTTTTCCAGACACGAATATCAGAAAGTAGCACCTTAGCAATGTCCCTCCAAATAGTCTCAAATCCAAGATGACACCAACAGAACTATTCTTCTTAGAACCAAAAGCTGACAATTCCTTCATATTCTTGAGGCATCCAAATGAAGCCTTGAAAGTAATTTTAGGGTGCCTGGGTGGCTCAGTCAGTTAAGTGTCCAACTCTTGGTTTTTGGGTCAGGTCATGATCTCACAGTTTCGTGAGTTCGAGCCCCGCATCGGGCTCTGTGCTGACAGCATGAAGCCTGCTCATTATTCTCTCTCTCTCTCTCTCTCTCTCTCTCTCTCTCTCTCTCTCTCTGCCCCTCCTCTGCCCACACTGTCTCTGTTTCTCTCAAAATAAATAAATAAGCTCAAAAATGTTTTTAAATAATAATTTCAAGTACCCCCATTAGACCAGCTGTTCTAAAATAGGACAGCAGGAGTCTGTATGTCAGTATCACCCAGAAACCTGTTTCTAACTATAGAATCCCCCGGCCTACCTGCACTGAGAACCACTGTACCTGATAGTTAGGCAGTGAACTCCTCAGCAACAGGCATGACTTCTTATTTGACTTTAAATACTACCCCCCCTAGTAAATGGTAGAAGGCTAGGTAGATGGGTGATCAAGCCGGCACTGGTAAATGGATGAATGGGTGAATTGTGATATCTTGTTAGGTATTTATATTTCCCAGCCTGATCTAAATGGATGCTTTGCAGCTGTCCCAGGCTGTGTTCACTGACTGCTACATAAGCCTTTATTAAACCTTCAGCTGAGCCTACAATAGTCTCTGAACTATTTTAACTGTGATCATTACTCTTGTAGTGTTATAAAGGCCATAAAATTCAGTCCTTAAGATCTCCCATAGTGTTAACCAGTCATCATTGATAAGCAAAAAATTAATGCTCTTCGTTTTAACCGTATCACAGAGAACACAAAGTTAAGAGTTGACCCTCACTTAGATTTGGCCTGAATAACCCCCAAAATCATCAGTCTCCTGTGAAAACCCAAATAAGAATACCCCTAACCTTAAGATGCTTTGTCATTGGGCATAGACATTCTTGTATCCTGGGCTGTTGTCAAAGGCAGCTGGACCCAAAGTCATGTCTTTATACTGTATTTTCATCAGGAAATAGAAGGAAAAGAAAGGTGGGTTCTGGAGCAGTGCGCAACTTTGCTGCAGGAACCCTGAGGGTTTTATGTTGAAGTTACATGAAAACATTCCCACTCAGCCCAAATCTGTATGTAATTAAGGACTAGTTTTCTTCAGATGAGCCTTGAGCAAATCTCACTGGGTGCATCCTCAGGCAAAGTGAAAACAATTGTAGCCCTCGGTCTGAAGGCATATGAAATATCACATCAAGGCAAATGGAATTGCCAACATTATTAGATCTTTTTGACAACAAAAATGACAGTGTTGCACCTGATAGGTGCAAAGACTTTAAAAGCATTTTTCGAATGCCCTCATCCTGGGACAAGATAATAATAATGCTGAAAAGGGTCCAGAGCCCGGGGATCCCTCTAGGCTGAGGGAAATTGAGGCATAGCTCCAGTTTTCTGTATTTAGCCAGGGGGAGAAAACCTCTCTCTTTTAAGTGCAACCATTCACTGGAAAGTATTCCCATCTCTGCCTTTCTTTTGAGTTTGCAAGTAGGATTTTATTACAGTGGGACGGTGCAGGAATCTGCCCAAAATGCGCAAAGCCTTCCTTCAGAAAGACAGACCCCTCCAGGAAGTGGCTGTTTGCTCTGTCAGGATATTCTTAGCTGTTATCATTAACTTTCCAAGCTTAAGGTAGTTAGATTATTCATTGTTGGCTTCAGCATCTGCTGGAATTGTTCGTATAACACATGCTCCCTATACAGGTTAATAACCTGACTCCCCAGACAAGAGCATCCAGGAGCCCAGGCCTTGAAGCAAAGCCCTGGTTATCTCCTTGCTGGACTGCTTTGATGAGTTCCTTAACTAAAAAGGCCAATGCCATGGGGGAAAAATTGTCAATGGTATCATTTTCAGCAGGAAAAAAAAAGTGTGGGGGGCGGGGGGAGTCCAAAGAGCTTACATTTACCAGGGAGGTAAATATGCTGAAAAATATTAGAAATTAACATGTAAAGGCAAAAAGGTCTGTGATGAGATACCGGGGTTTTCTTTCTTTTCCGAATTTAATATTAGCTACTATTATATCACTGCTTCAGTAAGATTCTTTCATAATAAAAAAGCATACACTGAGCAGACGCAAAGGGGGACAGCATGCTCTGTTTCCTCACTCGCCATCAAACTTTCTGCGGAACCTGTCGCTGCAGGAGTCCTTCAGATAAGCTCCAAGGGAGCTCTGTGTCCTTGCTGAGGGACAGGGGACCGTGAAGATCATGTGGCAGGAAGGAGCTTCTTCTCAAGGCCAAGGGTCTGTGCTTGAGAGTCCCTTGGGACTGAGTTTCAATCCTCACTCCACCCTGCCCCCCACCCCATGAGATCTTAGACAAGGGACCCAAACTCTAACGCCCCGTTTTGCTCCTCTGACAAATGTGGATAATGACAGAGCCTCCCCCCACACCGTCCTCCGCCCCTGTGTCCCCCTTCCCCACCAGTCTTGGCTTTTCATGCCTGTAAAGTGCACCGTGCACAGTAAATGCTCAAGAAACATTAGCTATTGTGACTCACCTGGTACTTCGCCGTCCTTGACCGCTTCCTTTCTTTCCTTTCCAACAGCTGGGACATTTTCCTGATGATCGTTGCCGGCATGAAGCTGCTAAGGACCTCCTTCTGTAACCCCGCTCATCAGTTTATTCACGTGAGCTTCACTGCGATCTTTTTCCATTTTGACTACAAAGATCTGTCAGAGAGTTTCTTACTGGATTTCTTCATGGTGTCCATTGTGTTCAGCAAGGCAAGTTAGTTCTCCATTTTGTTCATTTTCAAATGTCAAAGGGGTGTTTCTCACCATAGGTTTCAAGAGCTGTAAACATTTTCCTTTAAAGGAAATTGTGGAGTGAAATTAAATTGAATTACATACGCGTGTCACGTTCCTGCTACCACTTGAGGGACATTTCCCCGTGGAATACAAATATGCCACGTGATTTGCCAAAAATCACTAATTACAATGAATTAGCCATTTACAGTCGCTTGAAATTTTGAAATTTTATGATCTTTGCGTCTGTTAGCAATCTCATTACAGAACTTCCCTAGACCTCAAAATGCTCTGAATTAAAGATTAGCAGCCAGACAGATTTTTTTTTTTTTTTTAAATTAGCTAGCATTTGAGGTAAAACTTGTGACCTGGTATCCAAGAACCAGGTCTCTTGGATTATTTTCATTCTTCTTGGCGTGTGTTAGGTCAAGATACACAGGCAATGAGAAATCCTAATCATAGTTCAGGCAAAATAGGGGGATGGAATCAGATGTCGAACATGGCGGGGGGGGGGGTGGATAAAATCCGCTGGATACTCACCTGAGTGTATTCTGAGCACCTCACAAAGCCAGGGTTTGTAAACAGAAATGAAAAGGAATTTGGAACAACTCCTGGTCAATAAACTGACACACCATCTCACTTCACATCGGGCTTCCTCACGCGCTGTCTTTAACACGGTGGCCGCCGGTGTCTGCCCTCAGCTTGACTTAGCCAGCCCCTCCCCTGCTTTTGGTTAATAATTTTTTAATTTTAAGATCTTTTTTCCTGAACTTCATCTTTTACCTCTTTTTGAATCCGTTCTGTTAAATGTTTCTCTTTCTTACTTACCGTTTTCTTCTACCTTTCTCTTTGCTTATTTTAGGTAACAAAATTTCAAAACTCTCATATTGTCCTAAAGATGCCCTGTGAGTAATTGTCCTCACCCTATCAGACGTGTGCTTATAACTCAGGCTGAACTCTGATTTTTCAGCTGCCCGAGTCCCTTCTTGTGTCGTTTGTCACATGCTCTGTGCTATTATTACTTTTGCAGCCTACATCTTATTCCAGAGCCCTGGTCTTGGTCCTTTTCCCACAAACATTTCTTCTGTGTTTGAGTTCTGTTTGGTGTTGATAAAGTTATCCCAATTTTCTCGCGGTTCAAATCACAGGCTTCCATATTCTGTTTTCCTTCACTATGTATAAATTGCCTTTATTTCACATAATAAATGTAAAACTATATCCTATGATCTGTAAAGCATTTTAGAAGTTATTATACATAACTTTACCACTTGCAGGGGGTAAGAGCTTATAATCAGATGCAAAGTGTGTCAGGATGTATTGAATTCCCGGCTCTGGCATTGTTTCTGTTTTGACATGGTGTTATTTACATGCCTTTCTGACCCGCGGTTTCTGATAAAATTGAAAGTAAGGATAACAGTCTCGCCCGGGCATTGAGAGGATTGAAAGAAGTCTTTAAGTGAGATGTGCTTTCCAAATGCAAGGCAGAATTTCTAGAGCCATTGTAAGTAGAAAAACAGAAGTTATGCACTGTTTAGTGTGGGAAGGAGCGTGGCTGGTTTTCCACACTGAGCTCCACTTAAGAATCTCTCTGTAAAGTGAGACGCCCCAGGTGAACACAGGCATGACAGAGAGGAGTGAGGGTCTCACTGTAAAAGTCTTAAGGGCCTGGCTTCTAAGTGATTGTACATCCACAGCAGGAACAGTGATTTTCACTTCCTGGAGCACAGGCAGCCTTCCCCCACTGACACTTGGTGTCATCCTGTGCATCGTGAGCAGCGTGGGACAGGACACAGCCTGAAACTAACTCCGTGCAAACTTAGCGGCTGCAAGCATTTGACTTTCACTTGCCATAATCTTTTTGAAGTCACAGTTCAAACACTAATAAAGTCAGACAGAACTATAGGAGCCGCATTCCTATTTTCTCTAATTGTGGGAACATTAGCACATGTAATTTCAATAGTTTGCTTTTAGGCTGGGGATAAGAACAAAAGCTAGAAAAATCAGCATACTCTATAGCGAGTCAGTCCTGAAACATCCCTAACTCCCTCTGATGCTTGCTCACGCTTGATCTTGAGAGAGCTGGGAAGAGCCCATTGTCTGGACTGAGAAACAAAATAAAAATAGGTCGTTAAAGAGACAGCATTGGAGATCTTCCTGGGAAAAAAAAAAAAAAAAGCCAGCAGAAATTAGTGACAGAAGACAGTGGTGGTGATGAGTGGGACCCACAGTTAATGTTTCCGGTAAATATCCTGCCTGTAATTCCCAACTGATGCTTTCTCTTCTTTCTCATCATTTAAATATACCTTTAAAAAAAATTGTGCCCCAAGGTCTGGAAGGTGGATGTTGGCTAGTCTCTGCAGCCTTCCAGACCTAGTGAAAAATGAAAAACAGGACATAATGAGTTCCAGAGTCCAGTGGGAAAGAATTAGCACCGGCCAAGCATTGACAGGAGGGTGGGGCATTCACAGTTGCGGCATCCTGGGCTCCTGGGGAATGGCCAGAGGGGGATATCCCATATCCCCTCTCGAGATGTGTGGTATTCCAAGCCTACACCCAGGTGGTGCATCACCTTTGAGATGTCAGGCCATCCTCCCCCGCTCCCTTGTATTCTCCGTCCCCTCCCTCTTTCAGTCCAGCCCCATCAGTCAGCGTTTCCTTTCAAGAATTAACCGCTGTAATTAATTTGTCGCATTTCTGGGGCATCTAGGTCCTTGGCGGGGCAGAAGGCATACTCCAAGTACGGGTACTCGGTTATGACAGGATCAAAGACAAAAAAGCTGCTTTTGTGCTCTCTCACTGGTCTTGAAAAAGTTCCTAGAAACCACTCTGCCTTGACATTTCTAGTAATGCTTAGTTGTAGAAGTAGGACTTTACAGAATCCTGACAGAGGATAATTCTGCCAGCATTTGCAGAATGCATTGACTACGAAATTCTGCAGGCCATTTGTTCAGCATGGGAGGTAGCTCTCTTACCATCTAGCAAATTAACACTAATGGGTGAAGTTGCTTTTATATGAAGCTACATGAATAATCACACCGGGGCCATGAGTTGTGGCTCTGTTACAGATGACTGCAACTGCCATTCAAATGATTTGGAACCAGAGTTTCTAAATGACATTTCCCTTTTTTTTTCTGTATGTATATGTAGGTAGAAAGTCTTGCATTAAAACGGAACCTCTTGTTTGGGAATGCATGCTTTTATGGAAGCATTTGTTCAGAAAACTTTGTTCAACAAAGTAATTGTTCACTTATTTAACATCCCTTAAGCATTATTAAGCATTGTACTAAGGCATAAAGATTACTAATGATACGAAAGGTAGCACATCTTTATTTGGTACTTTCCATGGGTCAGGTGCTGTTTTCAGCACTTTATACATATTGATGTGCTCGGTCCTTTATGGTAAGATACTGTTCCTGGTACAGACGAGCAGAGGCACAGAATTTAAGTTAGTCGTCGAAACATCTCGTAGGTATAAAATGGTAGCGCAGGATTCTTCTCCGAGGCTGCGTTTTGTGACACGGCCTCCCCTGCTTGGGGACTCTGGAAAGAAGGCACAAAGGTAAGGAGATAATTACAGTAAATGTGATAAGGAAGGTGGCCATGGCAGAGAATTTCGAGAGGGCACATAAAGTGTACCCAGTCCCACCCAGGAGAATCAGAAACAATGATGCTCACCTTGAGCTTTGAAGAAGGGGGGAGTGAGTCAGGCAAGGAAGGCAGGGAAAAGTGAGCTGCATCAAGGGAACAGCATGTGCAAAGGCACAGAAGCAAGAGAGAGTTTGGCATGTTCCGGGATCCGCAAGACCCTTGGCAAGCGTGAACACATGGCGGGGGCGAGTGGTGAGGGATGAAGCAGCGGGTGTCCCAGGTCAGATGGCAAAATGTCCGGCAGGCTATGTGTCAGGGTTTGGACTTCACTCCTACTTTGGCTGAAGGTTGTTAAGTGAGGAGTAGCAGGATCAGAATTGCATGTTAGAAACATCTCTTTGTGGGAGTGATAAAAGATGAGAAAGCATGGATTTTGGAAATTGGGTAGGAGAGGATCGCAGTAATGCAGGCGACTCATAGTGACAGCTAGAACTGCAGTGGCAGAAGTGAGACAGAGAGAAGGGGACACGTTCCAGGAGGGTGTGGGAGGTGGACCTGGTAAATTTAGTGACCACTGGGATGCAGTGGACTTTGGGAGGAAGAGCCACCACTGGGAGCCCTCAGATCGCCACTCTAGTAACTAGTGCTGTCACTAACTAGATTAGCGGGGAAAATAATCTTGGTTCTAGATGTGCTGAATTGTGTAATGAGAAGCGATGAGGACCCAAACTAATTAACCCTGGGAACGGGATTTTTTTCCATTTAAATATTTTAATTTGCATAACGAATGCATAAATGCATGCTCATTGTAATAAAATTAGAAAACCAATGGAAAAATACAGAGCAAGTCTGTCTTATACAACATTCATCACTTCTTAACCCCCCTCCTCTCCCTAATGATGGTAAACATTTCAGAATAATTCCTTCCATTCTGTTTTCCTAAAAATTCACACACACACACAGAGATACACAGATTTAAAGAGGATCATTCTTTACACATTTTTTACTTTGTTACTTAAAAACATATCTCAGAGACTTCCATGACTATCCATCTAATGTGGCGTCTTCTGTTTGATGCCTTCATAGTATTCCATAGCGCATATCATAATTTGACTAGCCATTCCCCTATGATAAACATTTAGTTTGTTTATAGATTTTTTCTGTAGTAGTTGGGACTAATTTGTTCACAGATTCCATAAATCTACATGAAACTGGCTTCATGACAAAAGGGAATCAAACTGTTCACATAACCAGTTGGGTGATCCAGAGGCTTAAATGATGGCCTTGAAATTCTATTGTTGTTGTTATTTCTCCTTCTTGTCCTCATGCTGGCTGTCCATCTCTACTCTGCTGGCTTCATTCTTAGATTGTGTCTATCCATGTGGTGTAACTATGGTCGCCAACAGTTCTAGGTTCACAGCATTCTTATACCTAAAAATCCCAGAAAGAAGAGAAAGCATCTTTCCTAATGATTTCAGCCAAAGTCTTAGGGAAGAGTCTCATTGACTCCTTTGGTGTCATGTGTTCATTCATGAACCAGGGGCAGTGGCCAGAGGGATGTGAGTTCCCTAGTTAATGAAGCCTAGACTTCTTGCCCATACCTCCCTTGAATCCTAACCAAACTGTAGGGACTAGGAGCCAGGGACAGAAGAAAACGAGGCTAGACAAGAAGTGTCTGATGCTACTGCATTTGACTACACGAGATCAAAACTAACTGCTGGTGTTAGGAAACACACAAGTGTCTGTGAAACAGATTCCCACGATGGGAATTGCCAGGTCAATAGCATATACATAAAAGAATCTCAATAGAGAATCCTTCCAAAAGATTTACATTCCTTCCAACAGGGGTGACCAGAGTTCAAGAAATAGGTATGAGAAGTGACACTCTCGAAACAAGATCAAGTACGGCATATAATGGTAAGCAGGAAAGGAAACGGGACTTGTCAGGTTTATTGATCTTTTTCATAACTCTGGAATCTTCAGTAAGGTCATCTTGCAATTTCCTCTCTACTAGACGAGACTAACTCCTGTAATAACATCAACCCATAGGGCCTGGAGCGTTCTTTATGGCCCGACAATGTCCTGTCTTCAAGGAAATGAAGTCTGCTGTGATAAAGCTTTCAAATCCTCTGCAACTTTCTGTAGGAAATCTATCTGGATCACATACTAGCAGCCTGGTTGTCATTTAAAAGGATAGATGAGTAAGAAATGGTAAGAGAGAAAAAGAGAATGGTGATGAGTGGGAAGAATGATCACAGCGCAGTAGAAACTCTATACTCAACTAAATTATAGTGGGTGGTTGGTTGGTTCACTGAAAAATGTAAGCAGGAAATTATAATAAATGATACCTGCCTACCTTATAATTTGATTAAAGTACAAAACTTGTATATGAACTCTTATTGCCAGTCTTTTGAAGCCTTATCTTTGAGTAGGAATCTACAGAATGAGGACTATTTGCTCTTACTGCATGAACCATGCCCAGAATGTGTTTTCTAGGATGTTCAGTGCCCATTTCTGTTTCTTAAATTCTACTTGAAGTGAGAAGTGAAAGTTACCTCTGAACATCTGAGAGCAGTTCACATTTCTTTGTTCCCAAATCTCCTCTCATTCGCACCTAAGTCCACAACAGTATTTTTAGAGAGGTCTTCCTCAAGCTCTCGGCATTCAACTTTACTGTGATAGAAACATCCTGTTCTGTACCTACTCGTATTGTTTGTTCTCATATTGCATCAGTTTATGCAATATTTAATTGAGTAAAAAGATCATTATACTGACAAGTAAAACTGATACGGCCTGGGCAACCAGCATAAAGACCTGTTGTTGATCATTCAACTCCAGTGGGGGGATTGATCAGGAGTGTACTGGCCTTCAGTGGTCATTGGGTTGTGGGACTCACCAGTAAGTTTTACAGCGCAAATATAAATGTCAATCAGTCTGAAAGTCAGTTAGGCAGGTTTTTGAAAGCAAGGGTCTCCTTTGGTAAGATACGTAGGGGAGAGCCATATTTGCTTGGCTATTGAGTCATCTGTGTTCTTCGAGGTGCTGTACCCAAACTGAAGTTAAGGAGATATGTAGGATCTCAGCATACGACATAGAGAATTTGATTCAGCAATTATTATTTAGTGCTGCCTGAGGAAGGGAGGTGCTTCTGCAGAAAGAAATGCCCTCACAGAGCTTAGCCTGTTGGGAGAGATGGATTAATTACAAACAACGGAGAGTTAAGTTTCCTCATCAGGCACCCTAAGATTCTGACTGCTTTCTCGGCTCCCTACTCAGACATGAACCTTTGAAAATACACACCCGGTGCCTATGAGTTTTCGCCACCCGCTGCCAACACTTTGGTGCCAGCCACCCTCTCCCTCCCCTACGTTACGGTAGCAGCCTTCTAACAGGCCTCTCTGCCTCCACCCCTGCTGCTACAGCCCCTTCTCAACAGAGGGGCCAGAGGGTTTGTTTTATATAAACTTACTTTGGAATAATTTTAGATTCATAGAGAAGATGTAAAGTTAGTGGAGTTCCCACACACCCCATACTCAGTGTCCCCTATTATTAACATTTGACATTAGTCTACCACATTTGTCCCAATTAAGGAGCTAAGGTTGATTTGTTTGCATCAACTGAAGTCCATACTCAGTTCACATTTCTTTAGTTTTTCTGTAAGGTGTCCTTTTTCTTTTCCACCCGAGACTCCACCCACACTGCACTTAGTTGCCCCATCTCCTCCTTAGGCTCCTCTTGGCAGTGATAGTTCTGTTGTTTCGCTCGTGAAGTTAACGGTTTTGAGGAGTATTGGTTGGGTATATTGTGACATGTCTTTCTGTTAGAATTTGGGTGATGCTTTTCTGCTTTTGAGACCTGAGTTACGGGTTTGCGGAAGGCAGATGACAGAGGTAAAGTGTCATTCTCATCACATCATATCAAGGATTCATGCTAGCAACATGACTTAACATTTGATGTTGACCTTCACCTGGGCGAGGTAGTATTTTTCAGGCTTTTCCATGTAAAGTTATCCTTTTGTGAGTCTTTCTATATTCCTTGGAGGAAAATCACTATGTGTAGTTCACATTCAAGGAGTGGGAAGTTGTATTCTACTTCCTTCATGGGAATGGAAGAAATAATAAATTGTTTGATTTATTTTGAAAATTATTTGATTTTGCTGCATGAGAGATTTGTCTATCTCTCATCTACCTATCTATCTATTTTTATATCAGAATGGACTTGTAGATATTTATTTCATACTTTGGGTAATAATACAATATTGCTTTACCCATCTTGTTGCTCTTTGGTTATTTGGAGCTCTTTCGGTCAGCTTTTGTGTCACTTTGACATAATCCCACTGTGTGTGTGTGTGTGTGTGTGTGTGTGTGTGTGTGTGTTAGCACTTTCTTACTTTCCCCCACTGTAAGATGTAAGATGTTTTTGCATATGTCCCGCCCCGGTCCTAAAATTTGCCATTTCTCCAAGGGGGGCCTGCTTTCTTTTATTAGGGAATGGTATTTAGAAACCAAAATCAGGAATGCAAGTGTGCTTGTTGATACTTGAGTGTCATTGATTTCAGGCACTCTCAGCCAACAGAGCAAGGGAATATATGTGTGTATACCCATGTATAGACACATATCTAGAAATAATTCTGCATGTAACCACTTGTGTCTACATTAAGTGAGAGTTCTTACTGATATCTCCAAGTTGAATCCATTACCACAGGGATCATTCCAGCCAGTCGCCCTTGCTTACTGTTACTTCCCACTCCATCAGTGAGAAACACTGATGACTTCTACCATCTGTTGTACATTTAGTTAACTGTTTAGTTCTAGTGTGTGTGTATAGTCATTTCATAATTGCCAACCTGTGGCCCCATGGGAAACAATCTTATCAACTAGAGCACAGTGCTCAAGTGCAATGTAGTTCCTTTTTGCCTTTAGTCTTACAGATTCCACTCATTTTCAAAGTTACTTGAGTCAGCACCTTGTTCCTCCACCTCCCTTGGTGAGGTTATTCCATACATTTATACCATAGTTACATTGTTTTGTCACCGTCTGCATTCCATTTGGAGATCTCCAACCTCCTAGATGATTATAAAAAATTTTGCATACATTAAGTTTTCTCATGTGATAAATTTCTGTGGAATTTAACAAATCTATAATTGCATGCATACATTATTAGGGTATCTTACAAAATAATTTGCCCTAAAAAATCCCGTGTGCTTCATCGATTCATTCGTCTCTCCCCTTCTCAAAACTCTGGCAACCATTGATATGTTTACCACTGCTTTGGTTTTGTCTTTTTCAGCATATCATATAATTGGAATCATATGCCTTTTCACATGGGCTTCGTCCACTTAGCAGTATACATTAATGATTTATCTGTGGCTTTGCATGGCTTTGGCTTGAGAGCTCGTTCCTTTTTATTGTTGAATAGTATTCTGTTGTATGGATGTTTATCTGCTCACCTGTTGGAAGAAATCTTGGTTTTTCTAGTTTTTGATGATTATGAATAAAGCTGCTATGAACATTTGTCTGCAGGTTTTGTGTAGACTTAATTTTCAGTTAAGACGGATAAACATCTGATAGCCAAATTAATGGCAAAAGTATGTCTAGTTTTGTAAGAAACTGCCAAATTATCTTCCAAAGTGCTGTCTACTGTTCTGCATTTTTGCCACAGTGGATGAGAGTTCTTATTGTTCCTCTACCTCACATAATTTATGCTGTCAGTTTTGGGGGTTTTAGCAATTCTAGTAGGTATTTATAGTGCTATCTCCTTTTCATTTTCATTTCCCTAAAGACAAGTGCTGTTGGTGTTGTCATATACTTATTTGCCAACTGTATATCTTCTTTGTTAGAGTGTCCAGATTTTTTTGCCCGTTTTAAAATTGGTTTATTTTCTTATTGTCAAGTGTAAGAGTTCTTTGCATATTGTGGCTACAAGCCCTTCATTAGATATATGTTCTCTGGGCTTGTCTTTTCATAGCGTGGTTTTTAGATCTTCTGTGGTGTTCCTCTAGGGTAGAAGAGGTTATTTACTAAATTTTTCTTGCCCTGCTAGGCTGCCCTTTTTCTGGTCATTTGGCTAGAGAAAGCAGACTTTTTTTTTTTTTTTTAATTTTGGGCTTTTTTGGTTTATGTCTCTTGACATTTCTGAGTTGCTGGCTTGCTTAGCTCTAAATTTGCGAAATGCGTGGTCAAAAGAAAATCTGGGGGGGTGGGGGGGCGCCTGGGTGGCTCAGTTGGTTAAACGTCCGACTTCGACTCAGGTCACGATCTCGCGGTCCGTGAGTTCAAGCCCCGCATCGGGCTTTGGGCTGATGGCTCGGAGCCTGGAGCCTGCTTCCGATTCTGTGTCTCCTTCTCTCTCTGCCCCTCCCCCGTTCATGCTGTGTCTCTCTCTGTCTCAAAAATAAATAAATGTAAAAAAAAAAATTAAAAAGAAAAAAAAAGAAAATCCAGGGAACACAATACCATTTATTTCCCCAGATCCCAGGGCCCTTAGCTGGTTTCCCCCTTTCTCTCCAACTTTCAGAGTCTTCTTAGGTTTATTTAGTAAGCCATTTTCAAGATTTTCAGTTGTATTTAACAGGAGCAATAGAGAAAGATATTTACTTCCTGCTCCCCAAAGTGGAAGCCTATGATGTACACTTTAAACTAATCTAAATCCATCATCAAATGATGCTATAATGCTTCACTTTCTAACTCAGGTACCTTTTAACAGAATATTTTCAACTTCTCCTTCCTGTCCTTCCAACACAGTAGTTATTCATTTCTTTATCCATATTTTAAAATCACCAAATGCATTATTCCTATTATTTCTTTAAACAAAAAATTATATTTTATATCACTTGTAAAATAACAATAATAAATATTTTACTTTACCTTCACTTCTTTCTTTATATAGATTTAAGTTTCTGACCTGTATCATTTTCCTTCAGCATGAAGAAATTTTAACATTTCTTGCAGGGAAGGTCAGCTGGTAATGGATTTCCTCAGGTTTTGTTTACAGAATCTTTATTTTTTCCCCTTCAATTTTGGAGAATAATTTTGTTGGATGTACAGTTCCAGGTTGGCAGGGTTTTTTCTATCAACACTTCAATAAATATTTCACTCCACTTTCTCCATGCTTGCATGAATTCTAATGAGAAATCTGTTCGAATTTCTTTGTTCTTCTATATGTAAGGTCTTTTTTCTTCTGGATTTCAAGATTTTTCTCCTTTTTAGCTTTCTGAAGCTTGACTATGACATGCCTAGGGATGTGTGTGTGTGTGTGTGTGTGTGTGTGTGTGTGTGTGTGTGTCCAATCTTGCTTGGTTCTTTGAGTTTTCTGGGTTTGTGTTTTGGTATCTGTCATTAATTTTGGAAGTTCTTGGCTGTTATTCAAATATTTCTTCCACTCTTTCTTCTTCCTCTGGTATTACAATCACACATATGTTACACCTTTTCTTATTGTCCCGCAGTTCTTAGATATTTTCTTTTTGTTTCGTTTTGTTTTTCTGTTTCCATTTCAGTTAGGGAAATTTCTATCGACGTATCTTCAAACTCACTGATTCTTTCCTTGACCATATCCTGTCTATTGATGAGTCTGATAAAGGCATTCCTTTTTGCTGTGATCGTGTTTTTAATTTCTAACGTTTCCTTTACCCTTTCTTAAAGTTTCCATTTCTTTGTTGATACTAGATACCTGTTCTTGCATGCTATCTACTTTTCCATTAGAGCTCCAAACGTATTAATCAGTTATTTTTTATTCCCTGTGTGATCATTCCAACATTTGTGTCCTATCTGAGTCTGGTTCTGGTTCTTGCTTTGCCTCTTCTGACTGTTTTTCCTCGCCTTTTGGCACACCCTTAATTTTTTGTTGAAAGCAGGACATGTTGTATCACGCAATAGAAACTGAGGTGCATATGCCTTTAGTGTGAGGATTTCTGTTAATCCGATTGGGAGAGGGACTATGTTTCATGTTTGCTGTACCTGTAGGTCCCAGATGCTTCAACTTCTTCTAATGTCCTTGTTTTTGTCTCTTCTTGATTTTTGACTTCACTAAAATCTCAGAGAGAGTTGTGTCTTGTGTTATTTTAGCAGTAACCTAGTGTTACTATACTGGATCAGTGTTGGTGTGTTGGTAAGGTATGGAGCGGGTGGGCGGGGGTGGGGAGAGTATTCTATTATCTTCCGATTAAATCTCAGTCTCTTATTGGACCTGTGTCTCTGGGCTGGGATCTTCATAAGTGTTTCCAGAATGGTGTAGCTTTTTTTCCTCCCAGTGCACTATACTCCCTTTGCTGGTAGTAGCATTCTTAATCTATTTCTTTAAAGCCCTGACTCTGTTGCTGTGTTCTTTCCTCTTTTAGGTGAGGGAAGCTGGAGGGGGAGGGATTCCCTCCCCCTATCTCGGATAAGGCTCAGGCAAAGCCCTGTGCCCTTCTGCTTGGGCCATTGTGTTTCACAGTGGTTAATCTCCTCCCCCTGCCAGATCCCTGAAGAGATTTTTCTTGGCTCTCCATCACGAGGACCTATTGGGATTTCTGGGGTAGAAAAGAGGGAGGGCCCCCTAAGACTGTGGCGCCCGGGGGTTTCTAACTCTCATGCTGATCCACACTCAGCCTCTAGCAGTTTGCTAGAATCACCATGAAGTGTTCCTACCAGTTTCATGGCTCTAGAAGCTTCTGCCCCAGATGAGCAGGGCTCAATGAATCTCTCAGAGAGGCAGCTTTCCCTGTGACGTCAGTTGTCTGATGGGTCGAGAAGACATTGCGTTTCAGTTTGCTTAGCCTTCTCTTGTGGCAAAAGTGGGAATGACAACTCTTAATCTTTTTTCATTGTTGGAGCTGAAACTAGAAGTCTCTCAAGTTTTTCTTTTAAAGCACACCCCGGATCTTGTCCCTGCTCAGAACCGTGACGTGGCTCCCCATCTCTTGCACAGTGAAAGCCAGATCCCTGGGACTAGCCCGCAGACCAATGCCAGCTGGGTCCCCATCACTGCTCTGACCTCTTTTTCTCCTCTCTTCCTGTTTAACCCAGCTTGCCTTGCTTTTCCTCCACCGTGCGAAGCATGCTCTCGTGGGGACCCCTCGTTCTAGCTGTTTCTCTGCTCTAAAAATGCTCCTCCCCACGTGTCCGCTGGACTCACCCCACCAGATCTGTCCGGGCTTTGCTCAGATTTCACCTTCTCAGTCAGCCCCACCATCGTATTGCAGCTCGGCCTGCTCTGTCTACCCTCCGCCAGCCCCCCCACCCCAGGCCTTTTACGTGGAACTTTTGGTGAGAGCGTCCACCACCTTCTAGCTGGCTCTGTCATCGGCTTGTTTATCATTTTATTACCCCTCCCACTGGAATGTAAATTCCATGAAGGCAAAGATCTTTGCCTGTTTTGTGTACTGATACGTCCCGATTTCCAGATCAGGGTCAGGCGTGCAGTGGTGTAGGATAAACATCTGTGTAATGTTGAAAGTTGCCCTTGTGCACCAGCTGTCTAGTAATTCACCCACAGTCACTCTCTCTGAGAGTGACTTAGGAGTGCGGGTCGCACTTGAACTTGGTCCCAGGCCCACTTTGCCCAAGGCCAGGAGTACAGAATGGTTTGCAGGCAGTTGACAAAGCCACCGTCCAGGCTCTCGGGGACACATGTTCACTTGCAGTGGCCACCCCAGGATGGCTCAGGAGAAAATTGTCACAAGCTCTGCCCTGCATCTGGAAACAAAGAACGTGGTCCGATATGTTCGGGTTCCCAAAGAAATTGGAAATTCCTCAAGTGGTAGAACCATGGGGACATTTATTTGTTCCCTACTTCCCGCAACATCTAACAAAACGCAGGGTCGCCCTGATTACCCAAGCTGTATCCGTTGAAATCAGTTGAGAAGTGAGAAATGGAAAAGCTGGTTTTTGAAAAATGAAGTCTGAGCTTGGACGTGGCGATCGGATGACATTTTATTGTTCTAGAGAGATGATGATTCACAGTGCAGGGGCAGAGGAGTGTGTGGGAGGAGAAAAGGTTATTTAGACTGAGCATATGGGTCACTCCGAGTTCCCTCCTCAGGCTTTTCCTGGTATATATTTTCATTTTCTTGGTTTCCTATAAATCCTGTTTAGCTGTGTCACTGTTGCCTGCCGTCCTGTTCACCCTGGGGAGCTAACGCATGGCCAGCATCGCTGTCCGCTCTGCTGTGAGTGAGTTGCTTTGTGCTCTATAGTCGGCAGAGCCCCTCTTGCAAAACCGAGGGGTAAATCACCCTGCATGTAGCTGTAGATCTTCCCCAGTGGTGAGAAACTGGTGTCATCCAACTGGCCAGCCCTTTACTGTGTCCTGTAACTTCCGGGAAGGGCCTGAGCAGCCCCAAACATCCTTTGCTTGAGATTTACAGCCTCACACATCAACTTTCTTGGCTTCCACTCCCCAGCACACCGCCCACATATCAAGGAGCGGACTTTCCCTTAACTCAAACCATGCAAGTTACTGTAATTTATCTCCTGGGAAGAGCTAGGGAGCTGAAATGTTCATCTCCTCTGAACCTCTGCCTTCAAAATAGGGATGAGTTTTGCCTCCCCATTTGGGACCTCCAGCCTGGTATGCAAGAGAGAGACCTCCCCCCCCCCCCCTTTCAGGCTTCCTACATTCTCATGTAAAAGAATGCTATAAAAAACACTTGGATTTAGTAAGGTTCAGAGATCTGCATAGTTAAGAGTGTCCCTGTTGATATGTTAAATAAGTATTTACAGGCTCTTATTTATTTGTTTGTTTATTTATTTATTATTTTTTTTTAATTTTTTTTTTAATTTTTTTTTCAACGTTTATTTATTTTTGGGACAGAGAGAGACAGAGCATGAACGGGGGAGGGGCAGAGAGAGAGGGAGACACAGAATCGGAAACAGGCTCCAGGCTCTGAGCCATCAGCCCAGAGCCTGACGCGGGGCTCGAACTCACGGACCGCGAGATCGTGACCTGGCTGAAGTTGGACGCTTAACCGACTGCGCCACCCAGGCGCCCCAATTTATTTATTATTTTTGATAGAGTGAGTGAGCCAGGGGCAGAGGGAGGGAAGGAGAGAGAGAGAATGCCACCAGGGGCAGAGAGAGACAGAGAGGGAAAGAGGGAATGAGAGAGAGAATCCCCTGAAGGCTCCACGCTGTCAGTGTAGAGCCCAAAGAGGGGCTCAAACTCACAAACCGTGAGATCTTAACCTGAGCCAAAGTCAGATGCTGAACTGACTGAGCCACCCAGGCGCCCCCAGGCTCCCATTTATTTAAAGTCTGCAGCTTTCTCCCCCGAAGAAGGCTGTTCCCTGGCTCAGTGTTGCAGCCCCTCCCATCAGGGCAGTGGTGATGTGTCTTTGTGTAGACAGATTCTTGAAGAGCCATGGCTGATAAGTCTTCCCAGGAATAGGGAAGTGATGTGTGCTGAAGGCACGCAAAACCTACTTGAGTAGCTTCAGAGGATTCAGGAGATGTGATGATTCTAGACTCCCTTCACTGACAGAATTCTGAAAACCTCCCTTACTTGGTGGGGAGCAGTGCCCTCCTTAAAGCCCTCCTTAAAATGCTTCCCAGAGGGAGAGCTTAATTTGGTTGAGTCAGGCAATATTTTCCTTACAAGGCTGACAATCCTTTACTGGCTGGGGGCTTCTGGTTCTACAGGATTACACATGAACCTGTGGATTCCAAATAGTGTCTTTTACCAGGTGCCCATACTGAGGACAAGAACTTCAAGATCACAGACTTACTTTCCTTCCTTCCTTCCTTCCTCCCTCCCTCCCTCCCTCCCTCCCTCCCTCCCTCCCTCCTTTCTTCCTTTCTTTCTTTCTTTCTTTCTTTCTTTCTTTCTTTCTTTCTTTCTTTCTTTCTTTCTTTCTTTCTTTCTTTCTTTCTTTCCTTGAACTGCCAGTTTTGGAAATACTTTGATGGACCAAACCACAATGCTTCTGCCTGAAGGAAGGGTCCTGATGATTCTGAGATGGTTGCCATGTAAGTTTAAAATCTCCAGAAAGAAAAGGAGAGTGAATTGCTCCTCTTATAAGGAAAATCCGTGGCTGTTGCAAAGATCTGGCATGTGAATGGAAGCAACAAGAAAATTTCCACTGAACGCATGCCAGCTATAGTCGCGGGTTATATATCACTTGATGAGTTGGGGAACCTCCTGAAGCTTTCATTGACTCATTGTTTCACTTTCTGAAAAGCAGTTACTGCACATACATCCACTGTGTGCCTATATTACTTACCTGCCGGAAGGAAGGTGAGTCTACAACATAAAGAATACTCAGTGCCTGCTGCCAATGTGTATACACTCCAGTGGGGGACAAAGGAGATAAAAACATGTAAGAAGTACCTTTGAAACAATCTCGAAAGGGCAATAAACAAAGTAACATATTTGTTGAGCACTTAATACATGCTGAGTCCTACAATAAAAATTTACCTGGATTATCTCATTTAATCTGCGCAATACATTTCTGAGATACGTAGCATTATCGTATCCACTTTGCAGATGAGAAAACTAAGGCTCAGTGGAGCGAAACTTGCCAAAGATCACGCAGCTAATGAGAGGCAGAGCTGGGGTGGGAACTCGGGTCTGTATGACCGCCAAGCCCACACTTGAAACCAGGATGCTGTGCCTCTACTTTGTGTGTGATTTGAAGTTAGAAGCCACAGATAGAGGAGACCTCCAGAGGGAGCAACTAGTTAAGGCAATGGGGGGAAAGGTCACAGGAAGCACTTTGGAGAGATGTCACTGTGAACTACGTTTTAATTCCATTTTACTTCTGTTGACTTGTTATTTATGGCCCTCATTGTAACTCCTTGCTCCTACATTAAAAATGCAAACCGGGGCGCCTGGGTGGCGCAGTCGGTTAAGCCTCCGACTTCAACCAGGTCACGATCTCACGGTCCGTGAGTTCGAGCCCCGCGTCGGGCTCTGGGCTGATGGCTCAGAGCCTGGAGCCTGTTTCCGATTCTGTGTCTCCCTCTCTCTCTGCCCCTCGCCCATTCATGCTCTGTCTCTCTCTGTCCCAAAAATAAATAAACGTTGAAAAAAAAAAAATTAAAAAAAAAAAAATGCAAACCTTATGGGGCGCCTGGGTGGCGCAGTCGGTTAAGCGTCCGACTTCAGCCAGGTCACGATCTCGCGGTCCGTGAGTTCGAGCCCCGCGTCAGGCTCTGGGCTGCTGGCTCGGAGCCTGGAGCCTGTTTCCGATTCTGTGTCTCCCTCTCTCTCTCTGCCCCTCTCCCGTTCATGCTCTGTCTCTCTGTCCCAAAAAATAAATAAAAAACGTTGAAAAAAAAATTAAAAAAAAAAATGCAAACCTTTAATTCATCGCAATGTACTTTCGAATAATAATATACCACTTCATGTGTAGCGTAAGGAATTTCAATAGTTTCCCTTCCCATTCTCTGTGCTCTTGTCGTGCATTAATTTTACATATGTGAGAAATATGCAACATGCCTTTAATTTTACATGTGTGATAAACACGTAAATAAATGGGAGCCAGTAATTTTGCTTTAGAGCAAAATTGCTCCTTTAGAGCAATTGAAAATAAGAAAAAATTTATTTTATTGCCACTTATTCCATTTCTGATGCTCTATTTCTTTGCGTAGATCCAGGTTTCCAAACTATATCATATTTCTTGCGCCTGAACTTCCTTGAAGTGTTCTTGGAGTATGGGTCTATTGGCCATGAACTTGGTCAGTTCTGTTTGTCTGAGAAGGTATTTCTCTTTCATTTTTGAAAGATATTCTCACTGGGTATAGGATTCCAACTTGACAGTCCTACCTGCCCCCCCCCCCCACTTCCCCTAAAAATGTCATTCCTTTCAGCACTTAGTACTTAAAAAATGTCACATCATTACCATCTACCTTACATGGTTTCTACTGTAAGTCTCCTGTAATTTTTACTGTGGTTTTTTTGTGTGTGTGTAATGTGTCTTTTTGTCGTTGTTGTTGCCTCCAAGATTTTCTCTTTGTTGTTTTCAGCAGATTCAATAGGTCATGCCTAGTTGTTGTGTGAGTGTCCTCCATGTCATCTGAGCTTGGCGTCTGTCATTATTCTGAACATTTCTTGGCCGTTACTTCTTCAAATACTTCTTTTGTCCTCCTGTTCTCTTTCTGAGGTTCAAACTATGCATATGTTAGATAGTTTGATATTGTTATGCAGCTTTTAAATACTCAGTAATATTTCCTTTTAAGTTTTTATTTTAATTCCAGTTAGTTAACATACAGTGTTGCATTGGTTGCAGGTGTACAATATAGGGATTCCACAGTTCTGTACAACACCTGGTACTCATAATGCCAAGTGCATTCCTTAATCCCCATCTCCCACCCACCTCCGCTCAGGTGACCATCAGTCGGTTCTCTACAGTTAAGAGTCTGTTTCTTAATTTCTCTCTCTCTCTTTTGTTTCCCCTTTGCTCATTTGTTTTGTTTCTTAAATTCCACATAGGAGTGAAGTCATGTGGTATTTGTCTTTCTCTGACTGACTTATTTCATTTAGCATAATACCGTCTAGCTCCATCCACGTCATTGCAAATGGCAAGATTTCATGCTTTTTTTAAGGCTAGGTAATATTCCATTGTATTTATGTACCACATCTTTTTTTAAAGTTTATTTATCTTGAAATAGAGAGCAGGGGAGGGGCAGAGAGAGAGAAAGAGAGAGCGAGAGAGAATCTCAAGGAGGCTCCGCACTGTCAGTGCAGAGCCCAGTGCAAGACTCGAACTCATGAACTGTGAGATCATGACCTAAGCCAAAATCAAGACTCGGATGCTTAACTGACTGAGCCACCCAGGCCCCCATCACATCTTTTTTTTATCTGTTCTTTGATTGATGGATACTCAGGCTGCTTCCATAAAGCGGCTATTGTAAATGATGCTGGTATAAACATAGGGGTGCATGTATCCTTTTGAATTAGTGTTTTTGTATTCTTTGGGTAAATATCCAGTAGTGCAATTACTGGATCATAGGGTAGTTCTATTTTTAACTTTTTGAGGAACCTCCATACTGTTTTCCACAGTCACTACACCAGTTTGCATTCCTACCAACAGTGCACTAGTGTTCCCTTCACTCCACATCCTCTCCAACACCTGTTGTTTCTTTTGTTGTTGGTTTTAGCCATTCTGACAGGTGTGAGGTGGGATCTCATTGTGGTTTTGATTTGCATTTCCCTGATGATGAATGAGGGTGAGCATCTTTTCATGTGTCTGTTGGCCATCTGGATGTCTTCTTTGGAAAAGTGTCTATTCATGTCTTTTGCCTATTTCTTCATTGGGTTATTTGGTTTTTGGGTGTTGACTTTGATAAGTTCTTTTTAAATTTCCAATACTAACCCTTTTTCTGATATGTCATTTGCAAATATAGGTTTCCCATGCCTTAGGTTGCCTTTTAGTTTAGTTGATTGTTTCCTTTGTAGAGAAGCTTTTTATTTTGATGTAGTTCCAATAGTTTATCTTTGCTTTTGTTTCTTTTGCTTTGGGAGACATATCTAGAAAAAGCTTGCTACAGCCAATGTCAATGAAGTTACTGCCTGTGGGATTTTTATGGCTTCAGGTCTCACATTTAGGTCTTTCATCCATTTTCAATTTACTTTTGGGTATAGTGTAAGAG
Source organism: Puma concolor (assembly GCF_028749965.1). Classification (NCBI taxonomy): domain Eukaryota; kingdom Metazoa; phylum Chordata; class Mammalia; order Carnivora; family Felidae; genus Puma; species Puma concolor. The sequence goes on from NC_141677.1 coordinate 15,448,544, forward strand.
TACTTTCTTTTTTGAATTCATTCAGTTTTATCTTTGTGTTTCAGTTTAGGTCATTTCTGTTGACCTGTCTTTAAGTTCATCGATTGTTCCTTTGACTCTGTTTGTGTGATGAACTTGTTGAAAGCATTCAATGTCTCTGTTATGATGTTTCCATTTCTATCATTTCCATTTGAGTCTTTCTTTTATAGTTTCCATCCCTTTGCTGAAATTACCCATCTAATCCTTCATATTGTACACTTTTGCTGTCAGAGCCCTTAACATATTCATCATAGTTCTTTCAACTTTCCTACCAGATAGTTCCAGCCTAAATGTCATAGCTGACTCTTGCTCTGTTACTTTGTCTTTTAGGAGTGCATTTTTTTTCTTCCCTTTTTGTATACCTCATAATTTTTTTGGTTGAAAGTAGACATCTTGTGGAGGACCATAGAGAATAAAGTAAATAGTTTTTATGCCTGGAACTGAGCATGCCTTTCCTTCTGGTAGAGATTTAGTGCAGAGCTATGCCTGCTGTCTGTATCTCAGACCCCGTTTACTCTGCCCTCAGTTATCATGTGCAGAGGGGAGTGTCACAGTCTGCCATAGTCTGTCATAGTCTCACACCCCGCTCTGTATGTGGCTAGGGGCCCATTGCAGACCATATACCACCCCAGAGGTCAAAGTCCAGTGAGTGCACTGGATTAACAGCCACTCCATTGGCTTTGTATGATGTCTCAGATGAGTGGATGAAACTTTCTCCAGCTGTGTTTTTTTTTTAATGTTTATTTTTTGAGAGAGAGAGAGAGAGAGAGAGAGCACAAGTGGGAGAGAGGCACGGAGAGATGGAGACACAGAATCCAAAGCAGGTTCTAGGCTCTGACCTGTCAGCCCAGAGCCGGATGCAGGGCTGGAACTCATGGACCACGAGATCATGACCTGAGCCGAAATCGGACACAACCAACTGAGCCACCCAGGTGCCCGTCCAGCTGTGGTTTTAAATTAACTTTTGCAACCTAGATGTCTATCAGTAGTGTAATGATTCAATAGATTGTCTGGCCAAGCAATGGAGTGTTAGGCAGCTAGTTAGGTGTTAGGTAGAGTAGTTTGTACTGATGTTGGACATATGAGGTAGAGGCATCAAGTTTCAGAGGAGTGGATATTGTTAATCCAATTTATTTTTACTTTTATTTATTTTAAAGTTTATTTATTTATTTTGAGAGATTGAGTGCGTGTGTGTGCATGCAAGCAGGGGAAGGGGCAGAGAGAGAGAGGTAGAGCGAGAATCCCAAGCAGGCTCTGTGTTGTTAGCACGGAGCCCAACATGGGACTCAATCCCACAAATGAGATCATGATCTGAGCCAAAATTAAGAGTTGGACGCTTAACCAACTGAGCTGCCCAGGCACCCCTTAATCCAATTTAAATATAAATATATATATATATATATATATATATATATATATATATATATACACATATATATACATATATATATGTATGTATACATACATATATGTATATATATATACACATACATATACATAAATATGTGTGTGTATATATAAATATATATATATATTTATATATACACATACGCATTTGTACATATGCATGTGTAGAAAATGCCAAGAAGGATAACTCCTCAGCCATCATTAACTGGTAGTTAGATCAGAATGAGACGGGTAACCAAACTTTTTTGCTTACACTTTATGTAATTCTGAACTACTTGGTATTTGAAAAATAAATTTTTAATGTTTACTTATTTTTGAGAGAGAGAGACAGACAGACAGACAGACAGAGTCAGAGTGTGAGCAGAGGAGGGGCAGAGAAAGAGGGGGACGCAGAATCGGAAGCAGGCTCCAGGCTCTGAGCTGTCAGCACAGAGCCTGACATGGGACTCAAACCCACAAACCATGAGATCATGACCCGAGCCAAAGTTGGACGCTTAACCCACTGAGCCACCCAGGTGCCCCTGAACTACTTGGTACTTTTAAAGTGAGACTGTATTATTACATTTTTATTAAAAGCAGCATAAATTTTGAAAGTCTAGGTGCTTAAAGCAGAAAGCTTTCATTATATGGAGCATCACTGTATGAATCACCTTGTTTTCTTTGTGCACTAGACTGAGGGAATGTTCGTATGAGTATAAAATCTCAGGAGAGTACATTAGATGTACTGGAGGCACGCGGTGGATGGCTTGGGCAGGAGCGCATTCAAATTGCCAGAGCAAAGCTGCCTCACAGCTGCATGTAAGACTATTATTTGCTTCTCGTATTAAAATGCTACATGTGTCCAGGCAGCACCCTGTGTCCTGATAGAGGCTTTTGAACTTGTTCCTTGCACCCTCTTCCTAAAGGCAGTATTTGCCACCCATGGAATTGTGGTGGACCTTCGAGAGGAAGGAAGCCCCCTTAAATCAAACAATCCAAGAAACTGCCTTTTCTGAAATAAAATCCAAAACAAAGACCGAAAAACTCTATCCTATATGGAATAATTGAATGAAGGCTCCCACAATAAATGGAAAGGATTAAGGAACGGAAAAGGAAGGTGGGATGTCTGCATAAACTACCATATTTCTACTGCTTCACTCCAAGGTCAGTTTGCTTAAAGAACAAAGGTCACGCTCTCAGTGGTTACTCTCATCATCTCCTGTTTCTTCCACCTTGAGTTGGTCCTTGTCTCCCTCTTCAGGGACGCACTGCCCCAGCTACCTGCACCCTCACTCCTGCTGTCCACCAGAAGCAGAAACACACACAACCCGTAGATGCTGGCTTACAGTCAATTCCCAGTTCCCAGGGGTCTCGACAAGACCTTTTAGTTTTGTGCATTCATAGCTCTTGGTAGCTTATAAAATTTCAATGTGCCATGGTGACTTCGTTTGCATTTGTGGATACCCTAATTACCAGTTATGAAATATGACTAATACTTTCTTTCATGTTCTCCTAGGGGTCTGAATTTATCTGGCTGCATAAAGTTGGCTAATCAAAGCATCAGGGCATTTTCGTTTAGTAGCTGCACATTCATGTGCCTCAGTAGGCAACCCCTGCTGGGTACTCTCATCCTGCATCACTTGTATTTCTCTCCTCAGTTAAACAATTTTCCAAACTGCACTTAATAGATGATAAACTATAAACTAGTTTTAGTCTCCCTTGATGGTTCTCTTTTCACTTTTCTGGTGGAGGCTAATCAAATTCATCTCATTTGATACCTCTTGCCTGAGTAATTCTGATATTTTACGTTTTACTGTTAAGTGTGGTGTTGAACGTAATATGGCACTGATGTCCTTTATCAGGTTTAAGAAGAACTCTTTTATTACTAGATTAGAAGGGATTCGATTCAATAAGTGTTGAATTTATTTTTTAACATCCTTCCTGTACTAATTGAGCATCATATGGTCTTTTGGTTTTAACTTTCTTCATGTTGTGAATTATATTCACATTTTTCTAATCTTAAACTGTTAGAAGATGAAATTTGATCGGGATTATTTTTAAACATTTATAGATTCATTTTGTAAATATCTTATTAAGGAGTTCTATATGTATATTCATAGATAAGAACATCTATATTTTCCTTTCTTGTGATATTCTTATTCATTTTTTTGTATTAAAAATATCCTCCCAATATAAACCTTGTGATTTTCCTAAGATGCACATTGTAAGGCTATATCTTTTCCTCTACAAAGCGCTTTAGCTGAGCCCCACAAATTATGATTGGTCCTACTGCTTTTGTCATTCATTTTTAATTTTTTTTATGTTTTATTTTTTATATTTGAGAGAGAGAGCATGAGCAGGGGAGGGGTAGAGAGAGAGGGAGACACAGAATCCAAAGCAGGCTCCAGGCTCCGAGCTGTCTGCACAGAGCCCCACGCGGGGTTCAAACTCACAAACCGTGAGATCATGACCTGAGCTGAAGTCGGACACTTAACCGACTGAGCCACCCAGGCGCCCGTTGTCAATCATTTTTAAGTATTTTCTATGTGTTACCATTTATTTTTAATTAATCGGTATTGGTTTTTTTGATGTTATGTCTATCAACTCTTTTAAGTGTACATATGCTTGAACATTATATTTGTCTCTTTCAGTCGGATGCAGGATTCTAATACACATATCTCTTAGACAAAGCTTATGAATTCTGTTAGTCAAATGTTTTATATGCTTTTTTACTTGTCTACTTAAACTATCATTTTCTGAGATGCATGTCCTAAAAGTCTCCCCTTCTGATTGTAGATTTGTAATCTTGTAATTCTGTTCATTTTGATTTTAGATATTTTGAAACTACTTGGCTAAGTGAATTCATTCCAATTATGTCATCTTCCTGGAACTGTTCTCTTTTATCATGATGTACTGATCTTTTTCCTTTTTTGAGTGAAAGCCAATTTTGTCTAATATTAATATAGTGAAGCAAGTTTTCTTTTGCTTGGGGTTTACTTGGTATCTTTATTTTTTCCCACCCTTTTACCTAAAAGGTTCTAAGTCATTTTAATATTTCTTATAAAAGCAAGACTTTTCTTTTTAATACAGATGGAGAATCCCTATATTTGAATATTTAATCAGTGATTACTGATATGTTTGTACTATTTTCTGTCCTATTTTTTGTTTCATATGTATGCTTCTTCTTTGTCCCCTCACCCCTTCTTTCTGGCCTTTCATTGAATGGAATAGACTTTTTTAAAAATTCCTTTTCTCCTCTAGTGTTTTGGAAGTTGAATATTGTGTTTCTGGTCCTTTAATGCAATGAATTTCAATGTGTGGTTCCCAAGTAAGCAGCGTCGCCATCACCTGGGAAGTTATTCTTGGGCTCCACCCTAAACCTACTGAGTCAGAACCTCTGCCTGTGGGAACCAGAATCTTTGTTTTACAGGCTCTCTGGGTGATTCTGACACACAGCAAAGATCGAAAACTTAAGTGGTTTAGTGGTTACTCTTAAATTACTAATAAGCACATGTGATTAGCATATAAAATTAATTAAAATCTCTTCCCTGCTCTCAAACAATCCAAAGATTCAACACTTTAACGCCAGATTCTCCTCTCATATCTTAAATATTTATGATATCAGTACTTGACTACACCTTCAAGTGAGTTACTATCTTTATGACTAATTTTACAATTAATTCCAATATTGACATTCTAACATTTTAGCAGTTTCTTTTCTCACCATTATTCTTGTATGTTCTATCTTCCTTCAGGGTTGAATTTTCTTCTTACTGAAGCACATTCTTTACTTGGTTTTTTTTTGTTTTTTTTTTTTTTTTTTGCAAAGCTCTATGAGTAATCAATTCTCTCAGTCTTTGTCTGAAAAGGTCTTTGTTTCCACCTCACACTTAAATGACACTGAAGTTCTGTAAAAATTCTAACCCGGTAGTTACTCTTAACACCTAAAAACATTATTTCATTTCTTTTGGCATGTATTTTTGCTAATGAGCAGTCTGCTGTTATCCACAATTTTTTGCAGGTAATCTGTAAAAAAGATTTTTCTTTTTGATTTTGATGTTATGCATTTTCACTATCACATGCAGTAAGGAGTGGGTTCTCTTCATTTATTCTGTATGGGACTTGATGGGCTTCTTCAATCAAGGACTCATGTTTTCCTCAGTTCTGGAAAATTCTGAGCCATTTGCCCTTCAGATATTTTTCTTGCCCCTTTCTCTCTGCACTTTCTGAAACTCCAGTTGGACGTATGTTATGTCTTCTTATTCTGTCATGTATGTTTCTTACCTTTCCAATTAAAAAAAAATCTTTTAATCTCTCTGTGCTTTGTCTAGGAAACTTACTCAGGTCTTCCATTTCTCTACTTTCTGTTTTGCTGTAACTAATCTGCTTTTAAACCACCTCCCGGGGCTCTTTATTTTATTGACTTCATTTTCTGCTCCTACAACTGATACTTCTTTCTTTTTCAATTCCACTTGTGCATTATTCATATTATGTAACTCTTTTATTATTGTTTACTTTTATGTTGGCTCTTTGCTCATTCATTTAGATTGTTTTACATCAGTGCATTGCATAAAATTCTTGGGGTGCTAATAATTTGGTAGTTTATAATTTTCAGTGTGGACTGATCTTCAGGGACTGATCTTTGTTGTTTTGTCTGTGGGGGGCCCATATCTTCTGGTTGTGGAAGTGTCCCTGAAGACTGTGGGTGCATTTACTTTTGCAAGAAAGTGTTGTCATCCTCCCCTACTTTTTATGTTATAGCCACTTGGTTTGGTATTCCCATGCTTCTGGAATAGTTTAAACTTCAGTTCCACTCCCCTGCATTGTGACCGCTAAGGTTTTGGTGTATTGTGGACATTGTGGATGGCAGAATTTTATCGACTGTACACGAGGTAGAAGGCAAGCTGTTTTTGCTATTTCCAAGCACTGATAGGTTGGGTTTTTCCAATTCACTTTTTTTGTGTGTGCATGGCAGCCCTTCAAGTCCATTATAATCCAAGCTCTCAACTCCCAAGGCCCACAGCATCTACCTTTGTATCGTCTTGGGGTCATTCCAGGGTCAGTTCAGACTTATTATTCTCATTTTTAAACTCCCCTTTTGGTTCTGACTGTTGGAGGCTTTCCCTTCTTTTGACTTCAATTATTAATTACATTTTTCCATACAATCTCTTAGATTATTTATATTATTTTTACAGTGGGCTGGTAAGCTTTGTGCATTACCATGCTCCCTGAAGCACTGTAATATTTTGCTAAACTGTGTGCTATTTAATAAGCTCCCAACACACATTGTAGATAGAGGTACAACTAGTTTCTGACCTTCTGAAATTCAGTTTTGGAATCAGTTATAATGCTGCCTGAATATGTTTATTTGACTTAAAAATTCTAACTCCTATAGTCAGCCTTTGTTTGAGACTATTTATGTTTCAAAGGCAATGAACCTGTATTTAAGTATCATATTTGCTGTTATCAATCTGTTACTCTGTAAAATGGTGTTCCATCTCCCCCCAAAATGTGGTATCCCACATTTGAGGTGTCACTGGCTTTACTTTTTCCATTCCTTCTTGAATACTTTTCTACTCCTCGCATCACCACCTGTGCCTCAAAAATGTCTGATCGTTTTCCCCAATTCTTTTGTTCCCCAGTGCTTTTAATTCCTCAGCTGGGCTCCTACCTGAATTCATCAACTTGCTTGCCTTAAACCTCCAGATGTCTTCCCATTTCTCTGCCTCCTTCCCAAGCACTCAAGAGCCGCTACTCCCTCTGTTTTCTCGCATTCTTTTTTTTTTTTAATTTTTTTAATGTTTATTTATTTTTGAGAGAGAGAGAGAGAGAGAGAGTGCTAGCTGGGGAGGAGCAGAGGAGAGGGAGACACAGCATCCAAAGTAAGCTCCAGGCTCCAAGCTGTCAGCACAGAGCCCGACATGGGGCTTGAACTTATGAACCATGAGATCATTACCTGAGCTGAAGTTGAACACTTAACCGTCACCCAGGTGCCCCTATTTTCTCTCATTCTGACCTCAGGACACCTTTAACTCAGCAGCTGGTTTCTGGCACTCCGTTCAGCTTTGCATGTCTGCTCAGAGTCAGGCATTAATAATCACAAGTTGCATATCTTTCTAAGAATGAAACTAGCTGAATCTGACAACAAAATGCAAAAAGAAAAAAGAAAAGAAAAAAAAAGGAAGGAAGAAAGAAAGAAAAGAAAAGAAAGAAAGAAAGAAAGAAAGAAAGAAAGAAAGAAAGAGAAAGAAAAAAAGAAAGAAAGAAAGGAAGAAAGAAAAAGAAAAGAAAAGAGGTAAGTGATAGAACTAATCTGGGGGATTGAAAGGCTAAGGTTAGGATTAGCAATGGGAGAAAAAATGGTGGCTGGGATTGGGAAGAAAAATTCCACTTCATTCAAATGGAATAGCATATGTGTAGCTCCCAAAGATAATGCTCAATATCAAAATGTTCAAAAAGTGTGAGTTATTTTGTTGGCAGGGAAGGAGTCCCCTGAAGAAAGATGGCATACATCTTATTTCCGAATGTAGCAGCAAGGAAATGGGTTGGGCCATCTTTCTTTAGTGACTGTTCTTAGGAGAGCTTGTGAATTTATGCAGTTTGGGTTTCCTGTCTATACTGGAGGTAAACCAGCATTGTCTACACCTAATTGAAAAGATATTTCCAAAAAGGGTCATTGAAAGTGAGACTATTTATGGTGTCTTCCTTTGGCAAACAACCAGAATCATTGCCGGTGTGATTTGTATTTGCTCTTTTCCTAGTGTTTTCGGTGGAAAAGACCCAAATGATTTTGTTTTCTCTTCTAGTCCTACTTGGGTAACTTGTGAAGTTTATTGTGCTTTAATAGGGCTGAGATTTAAGAGCGTGGAAGCAGAACATTAGAAGTGGGATAAGCTTCATAAAAACAGAGGCCTTGAGCTGCCTGTGGAGATGTGCTTTTGTAGCTAATCTAAACGGGATTTCTATCTAAAGCTCTTTGGGGCAGTGGTAGGCTGTATGTGGCAGTGCTTACTAGAAAGGTGTTAGTGTTGCTCTTTCCCTTGAAGCAGTCGTGTCTTAATTGTTTCATGATTTTATACACAATGGCCTAATAGGGTGTAAACTGCCTCTTCATACATGCTTGTCATTAAGGAGTGATACGTAGGCTTCCTTTTGCACTTAGACACCATCAGCTTCTGAATACCCACAGATTTTCTCATTCTTTCCCTTGATGTCACTCTTGAAGAGGAGGACAAAGTGTAAAGGGAAAATATGAGGTTGGGTCTTTCTAACCTGGACGTACCTCTCCACACGTCTGGAAAGAAAATACAGAAGCTGTGTCCATCCTCTCGGATCTGTGCATTCCAGAAGTGCAGGGAACCCCCAAGCCTGCCTTTGTGTGATCTACTTGCTGCCGGGCTTGTTGGGGGCTATCCTATCTTATTCATTGGGCATGTATACTGAAAGGAACATTCCAGGATGGATCAGAGTTCTTTGTCACCATGCACACGGGGAAGAGGTCCCTGATAGGGGCCGTAGCCACATTTGTTGTGTCCACACTTGTGACCCTGCCCCTTGCCTGTCGGCGGGAAAGCCAGGGTAGAGAAGCCGTTCTCCGCTCCTTCACGTCAGCCAGGTTTTCCCTCTGCTGTATTTAAGAAGGGCTCCCAGCCTCCAGGAAACATCGTTAGGTTCTCAGGCAGAGAACCGGGCAGGAACTTTGACCTCCCGATTTCACATGGGCCAGTGACTGAGCACCCATGTGGCCTCTCGGAGTCTGGTTTCCTCCTCTGGAAACTAGGAAGACCTAGACTTGAGAAATCTCAAGAAGCTTAGTGAGGAAGGGGGGGTCCTAGAATTTCCTGATTGTGAGCTAAGTACATCCTCAAGACAAAACATCTGCTTGTCCTAACATTTATTTGTCAAATTCTTATATTGCACTTACAATTGCCAGGTAGTGTTCTAAGCCCTGAACAAAAATGAAGTCATTTAATCGTCAGATGACATTGTAAAGATGCCCACAGCAGATGCCAGCTAGGATTCAGACTCAGGCAGCCTGTCCTCAAGCCTGTGTGCTCTTAAACATTACACTGTGTTGACGGCTGACCCTTCTACATCGTGTGCTTTTTCTGTTGGGCTTTGCAGAGGAGATTAAATTACTGTGTTGGGGAGGAATCATAGGTATACAAAGAACTGGCATTCAGGGATTCTTGCTTCTTCAATGAGAATAGCAATGTCTATTCTATGAGCTGCATATTGAAAATCTTTCACAGAACTTGTATTTTATTCTTCATGATGTTAATGAAAAACACCGAGGCATAGACACAGGAAAGGAGCAAAGATACCTGGGGCCTCAGCTGCAATTAGAGCGTGAACGTGCATGTGCCTGATTACTGGTTTTGCTTATATGTAAATACAAGTCGCTGTGCTAAGCAAAAAATAATTGTAATAGATTCATTGAATCATAATGCAGCAAAGTTTCGCTCAGAGCTTTAAACTTGCAGATGAGCCTTTCCCTGGGGCTGCCTGTGTGATTGTAGTTGCCATGCCTGACCTACTTATCAGCTTTTCACAAGGTGGCTTAAAAGCCTCCCAGGATATAGTCATACACCGAAAACCCTACAGGAGTAACTCTCTATAACCCCTGATTCATTGTTAGGGTATCTGGGGGGTCACACATCACAAGAGATCATCTTGTCTGTGCTTGTAGTTTTCACCTAGGCGTGAGTCACTAGGTTAATTCTGAATAACCAGACTAAGAATCCTTGACAATGGAGTAACGAGAGGGTTTCAAATCCAGCGGCATTTTGCCTGATAGAATTTGGTTAGCCTGATAGAATTTGGTTAGCATATAGGAGCAAGTTAAGACAAGACGGCCCGGCACCACTCCTCAGGACTTTGGCTTTTGATGTAATCTAGTGTCAGGTGTCCTGTGCTGAGTGTCTGCCTCTTGGTAATTAGCACGTTCCTCCTCCGGTTGGGTTCATGGCGGGGATGAAAGGAAATGATAGCGGCCTTTAAAGAAAACACTCTCTTTTGAAACAGAAATGAGTCAAGGGTTTGAGTCTGTGTTAGAACCTTCTGTCTCACTGTGTACCAGGCATCTATTGACTGGTGGCAAATCAGGTGGTGGGTAGAAGACTACTTTGTGCACCTAAGAGATGCTACCTCAAGCAGACAGTGGAATAAACCGCTGTCCTCCCAACGGTCAGAATGTCTAAGTCACGGTGCCGTCCCATCCAGAGTGGATTCAGGAAGCTTCCACCAACCCCAGGGTCAAAACTAAAGTGGGCTTTGTGGACTTGGAAGCCGGCTGCAATCAGCCCTCTGCAGTCGACGCACGTGAGCAAGCGTAAAGAAAGTGAAAAGTTATCAGCAAAGACCAGACGTTCGAGTTTCTTCCCCAGATTCATATTCCTTTACAGGCATTCATGTGCAAGCCCATCAGCTTTCTCCTCCATTTGTCCTTCTCTCTTTTGCCCTCCCCACTTTCTCTATTTCGTTCCTGCCCCTCTCGCTCTCCCCGCCCCCACTTGGTGGCCCTCCCCCATCCTTGTCTGCACCTCTGCTGCGTCGTCACTGGGTCTGTGGACACAGCGAGACCAGGGTTTCGGCTCCTCACTGGGTGCCTCTCACCCCTTCAGGACTCCGTGTTTGCTGTGCCTTCGACAGGACTTTTACCCTTGGTTCATCTTCCGCAGACTGTCCGACAGTACTTAAGTCTGCCCGGGAGTTAGTCTCCAGCACTAGGGGGTTTGTGAGAGAACAGGGAGACAAGAGAGGCGGCAGGAAGATTTGGAGAGGACTGTCATCTGTCCTCTCCAATGTAAGCCTCGTCTGTCTTACTCCACTTTCATGGAACAATTCAGAGCAACCTCATCTTTTGGTTCCAAAATCACAAGGTTGGCCTTTTGCTGGAATGCCAAATTATCTTGGTTCTTTGAATCTTTCCTTGATGGCCCTACTTCCCAACCTTGGCCTTCCTTTCATTGTAGTCTTCTGCTGTCCTGCGTAACACCTGTTGAGCCTAATAAAGAATTCTGGCTTTTTCTTCTCTTTTCACATCCTGGCCTTGGTGAATGTATTTTATTATCTCATGTGCTAGCCAGTCTGGGAACAAACGCCATCGTGCCATTTGAAGCCTCCATTATGGACAAAGAGTGTATAGATGTGGAGTTTGGGGCGACATGCTGGTAGGATGCTTCCTGCATGTGGAAGCAACAGAAGTAGAATTCTGCATCTGAGATTCATCAGTTACTTCTTAACACGAAGCAGAGGTTCCCTAGCCAGGCCCCTCCATTCCTGTCCCTCCTCGTCACAGCTTCTGAATCTCTAGTCGAAACCTCTGAGCATGTTTCTCCTTTGTGTTCATTCCCAGTCCGCATACGGCAACTTCCCAGTACTCAGTTTGGCTTGTGCTGGCTTGTCAAGTGAATGCAACAGCTTCCATATCCTTTCCCGGCTTTCTAAAGCCCTTTGTACCGGGCAATTCAGTGGCACGGAACTATTTTCTCCAGCAAGAGCCACTGAAGAGTTTTAAGTCGAACTTAATACCCAAAAGCTCCAATGGTGTCCATGATGATAGGTTTTTGTATGACTCTCCTCCACAAGACCCAATAGGAAGGATGGAACACCAAACTGAGTGAGTGTTCCTCCGGGAAAGGCAGAGGCACACACATACACCACACCTGTCGGCTGGAGTAATTACCCTGGAGACGTGAACCACTTGGATCATCTTGTTGCTGTTTTAGAATTTCCTGAAACAGCTGCCTTGCGTTAAGGACAAAGGAAGGTCAGAGCAAGACAAGGAACAGCAGCCTCGCTGCCCCCTCCTCGCTGTTGGTGACCTTGACTCGGCTCCCACCCTGGTTGTCAACGCTGATGAATCTTTTTCTTCTTCTGCTTACAGCTCGAGGACCTGCTTCACAAGCTACAGTTCGTCATGACATACGTGGCTCCTTGGCAGATGGCTTGGGGTTCTTCATTTCACGTGTTTGCTCAGCTCTTTGCAGTCCCTCGTATCCTTTCTGCTTCTATTTTCACCCGCGAGCTGAGATTCACATTTTACGGATGCAAGCTTTTCATTGAACCCTGGCAATAAAAAGATTTGAAAGTCTTTAAGATTACATTTTAATGGGGACATGGGGAGGCACTTTGGATTCCCCTCAGGCCACTTAGCCTTAAAAGATGTTTCTTAATTTTGAACTCTTCCTGCTTCTTAATGCATTTCCAGGATTACTTTATTTATTTTTTTTATTTTGATTCTTTCATTTCCCACACCCAGATCTGCATTAAGATATCCTGTCTTTTAAATGGAAAGTCACTGCTTAAATAGTTCAGTTAACTTGTGCAAAATTGTGCAAATCGATTTGCTATTATTAAACACTGTGGATAGAGCTGATGTATCTGATATACTGTTATAGGTTATATAACATTATGTTGTGATAGAGTTTGGTAACCACATACCTGAATAATACTCAAAAACTCAGAATTAGATATAAGTAGCAATACCCAAAGTCTCCTAAAAACTAAAAAAATAATTTATGATTTTGTTTTGTAGCTGCCCTTAGCCAAGAAGCATAGTTTTATTGTTCGTAGCTTCATTTGGTTTCCTTGTATGTTTTTAATTGTTTCCATAATGATAATTAGTTTTAATTTACTTCAAAATGAATTTGAGATGCTCCTTCTAAAGATTACTTTGACACGGGGCACCTGGGTGGCTCAGTCGGTTGAGCGTCCCACTTTGGCTCAGGTCATGATCTTGTGGTTCACGAGTTCGAGCCCCGCATAGGTCTCTGTGCTGACCTGCTCTGAGCCTGCTTTGGATGCTGTGTCTCCCTTTCTCTCCACTCCTCTCCCACTCGCTTTCTGCTTTGCTCTCTCTCTCTCTCAAAAAAAAAAAAATGAATAAACATTAAAAAAAATTTAAAATTAAAAAAAAAGATCACTTTGACACAGATAGCTAAATTGTGTGTGTATGTGGAGAGAGAGAGAGAGAGAGATTAATAAAAAATACTCTTGAAGAGAGACATTAAACAAGAATATCCTTGATTTGGGCCTAAAATCTGCCCTCAAATGTTTTCCTTTCCACCTAGTTTATACTTCGTAGCCTTGTACTTTGCACGATGTGTTTCAGGGATTACTTGTATCAGAATCCAGGAGGGGCTTATTAAATAATGAAATCCCTGAGCCCAGCACATACTTTTCAAATCACATTTCAGGGGGTGGATCCTGGAATGTCCATCTTCAAAAGCCTGACCAGGATTCTTATCCCACTGGCCTGTGTCACCTGCATTTCCGGAGCTTCCTCTCAGACGACATTCGCACAAGGCTCATTAGGACGATTCATAAACAGTCTCTGGGACCTGACCTTCGTGTGCAGGGATGGAAACATAGTTGGGATAATCATTAAGTGATAATATATTCTAGATTTTTAAAAATGCCCTTCTCCAGACTCCTTTGTTCAAAAGCATCTTTTTAAGCATGCCAAGAGCTGGCCTTACAAGGCACATTGTTCTGTGTTCCTATTCTTAGACCTGCATTGATATTTCTGGAGTGTTTCAAGGTTATTTGGTGGAACAAGCTAAGGAAAAAAAATGCAAAAGTGGGAGCTTTTACACCACTTTTTTTCCCCTTTAACTCCAATCATTTTCTGTAATACCAGTAATTTCAGTTTTTCTAAAGAGTCCTTTGAAACAAAGACAGTGAAATGAAAGAGTGAGGTGATTTGATTTCTGAAGCATGCCTACGGCATCCTATCTAGAGTTTAAAGCCTATTTATTAAATAAAAATTGTCAGGCAATGCAAATTTGCGGTTAAGGAGTTGCACTAGGAATTTGAAACTTGAAGTTATGATTCCCAATTTTATCCTAACTCTGGTCTCATGTAGATCTGTAGCATTTCTTGTGCCTATTTATGCCTTGTTAAGGGCATTCTGTGATGCTAATTACTCCTTGTGGTTTCGTGGCTGAATTAAGACCCTTCTGGGAACCATAACTTTCAATTACCTGACCTGTTTGTGTGTTGAGGGTTCACACACAAGCACTTCATATCTGGCACTTAATATCTCCTGGAAGAATAAAAGTAGTGTGAGTGTCTACCTCAGATTGCACAGGGTGCGTCTTAAATCTAAGTGCTTTCTTGATGGGCGAACTTGTTCTCAAAGAAGTAGAACATGTTTGAGATGTAGGTTTCATTGGGCATTTGGTAGCTCTGTTTTAGAACGCTCGATTGATCCCCATGCTGAGTTCCTAAAAGTGTCCCGGAGAGTGACATCCGCTTCCTCCCTTCTCCTGAGATACAGACCTTCCAAGTGATGGTGGAGCCTGACTGCTGCAGTTGTGTGACAGCTTCAGGACTTTTAGCTGCCCCCACCCCCCGCCCTTATCCAAGGGCACCTTCCCATCCCTGACCAGTTGTAAAGGTGGATATTTGTTGTTGGGAAGCCAACATCATACTGTTCCAAATACAATGAGATAAATAGCTCAGAAAAGCATATATATATATATATATATATATATATATATATATGCATGCCTTCAAGACAAGGCTATGAGCAGGGCAACTGAGTGGCTCAGTAAGTAGGGCATCTGACTCTTGATTTGGGCTCAGGTCATGATGTCACTGTTTGTGAGTTCAAGCCCCTCCTCGGGCTCCACTCTGACAGTGTGGAGTCTGCTTGGGATTCTGTCTCCCTCTCTGTCTCTGCCCCCTCCCCCGCTGGTGCTCTCTCTCTCTCTCTCTCTCTCTCTCTCTCTTAAAAATAAACATAAAAAATTAAAAAAGACAAGGTTATGAGGTTCCTAAACAGCAGCCCTGGCTCTTGACTAATTTTGAATTGTTAATTGTTTTATCACCCTATTAAGAAGCTGTGGGTTCAATCCTGGCTCCAAGAAGGGACTAATTTGCTCCATTTTGGAACGGAATTAGCGTTCAGGCCAGCAGGGCACTGTTTAGTAAATTGCTTTTTCCAGTACTAGCATGCTTTCTCCCTTGGTAGCCTCTCTTAGTTTCTGAGCTTGTAACCTCCAGAGACAGAGAAGAATGCTCACCCTTTTCCTATGTATAGAGACTATGCAAGACCATTGTCTTCTAGTAATTAGACCCATCCAGACTATTTCTGTTAAATGTGTGTATTGGGAAGGCTGCTTTCTGTTTGGTATATCCTTTTGTGCTTCAAATGATTTGTTTTTAACTTTAAGGATTGACATAGATGTTTTCTTTTTAATTTTTTTAAGTTTATTTCAAGAGAGAGACAGCACAAGTTGGGGAGGGGCAGAGAGAGAGGGAGAGAGAGAGAGAATCCCAAGCAGATTCTGCACTGTCAGTTGGGGGTTCGGACCCACAAACCGTGAGATCATGACCTGAGCTGAAGTCAGACGCTTAACCGACTGAGCCATCCAGGTGCCCAGGTATTAAATGTCCACAAATATAAGCTTTTGATGGAATCACCACCTCTCCCTTGGTAAGAAACAGAGAAAGTTCCACGTGCCTGCTCTCGAAGTCAGTTTCTTGGCATTGCCTTACCAGCTATGGTCACAGGCTTTCATATTTGCCCCGAGTGTGCTGTATTTCTTTATTGATCTTCCCTAAATAAAATAACCTATTCACTGCTGCCCTACCTCTGGCCTGTTCAACTTTATTTCCTTCCCCACCACACTGAACTTGATTTACAGTCTCACACTGCTTTCCTTGCTTCATTTCTGGATAATTGTTTCTGGCATTTAAAAAAAATGGACAACGTAATCTTGGGGGAAACTCATAGAGTTGAAAAGAACAGTGCCAGCCTGGCTAGCATTCTACCCAGCCCCAGCTCCACTGGTCTTTGTCCTGGCTTTTCTTCAAACCACCCCCTCCCCCCCCACACCCTCTGTCGCCTAAGGGTGTAAACTTAACCCCTTCTGCACTCCTGTCTTCCTTACCTCAGAGAAATTTCTCCGTGACTCTGCCTTCTCACATTTTTTCAGGACCTCTACAACAGGACCTCCACCATGCAGTTCCCTTTTCTTCCTGTGACAAGGGGCATGGTTAATTTGGTGTGTTTTGTGACTGAGGTGTTTAGTTATTTTCAGCTCTCCAGTGAAGAGGAAGCTGATGGGTGTTAATGGCTATCTAGGTAGCTCCATTGTTCAGTAGCTCTCCAATGGAACCTAGGTCAACATAAAAGGAATTTCATTTAATTTGAAGCACAATAGAGACCTTTTGGATACCAAAACAACTCAGCACCAGAATGGATTATTAATGGGGGATATGTCATTTCACTCCCAGAGATGTTTGGAAGTAAATAGCGAGTTGAAAAAAATAAAAGGAAGACACACTCCTTCCTGAAGCAAAACTCGGATGCTTAAGTCTATGAAAATGCATGGGGAAGGGTCTGTGACAGAGAGAGGCCATCCTTTTCTGGATTTACTTGTCAGTGGGCGGTAAGGTCCCCTACGGCCCCCGCTCCCCCATCACATGGCTGATGGCACATGAAGGCATTTAGATGCCTGGGTCACTTCTACGTTCTGGCTGGCGATGACATAGCGACTTTCTGTCTGTGCGAGGCGTTTCTTTCTTTGTGCCAGAACCTTTTGAACACAGGTTAAAGAAGTAAGACCTTCGGGACGCCTGGGTGGCGCAGTCGGTTAAGCGTCCGACTTCAGCCAGGTCACGATCTCGCAGTCCGTGAGTTTGAGCCCCGCGTCGGGCTCTGGGCTGATGGCTCAGAGCCTGGAGCCTGTTTCTGATTCTGTGTCTCCCTCTGTCTCTGCCCCTCCCCCGTTCATGCTCTGTCTCTCTCTGTCCCAAAAATAAATAAACGTTGAAAAAAAAAATTAAAAAAAAAAAAGAAGTAAGACCTTCATTTGTGTAGCAGTGAGAAAACCCCCCTTCCAGGTGGGGAGATCAGCCCTGTAGTGGGATGCTCCAAGCCCCCAGCCACAGGGACAAGGGACAAGAAACAGTGTGCCTATGTAAGGCACCACGCTGGCTTCTGCCACCCCCACCATGGGTCCCCTCTGTTGCCCTGCACCGCAGGGACATGTGATTGGCAGCTGGGAGCAGCCTTCCAATGATGGGGAGAGACTGGGGAGGGACCAGCCCTTGTGGCACCTTCCTCAGATTTCTAGGGATCAGTGAATTGGTCTTACTCCAAAAAAGACAGCAGTACTAATTTTCATATTAAACAATTATACTTCTGATCACCCAGGATGTGTAAAAGTTGAGTCCCTCCAGTAAATGAGAAATACATACAGGGTGCAAAATGCTGTGACTTCATGGGCACACAGTTTTAGCTGCAAACCAGATGTGACTTGAATTGAGCCATTGGTATTCACTATATCATAAAGAATATGTATATTTTTTTGGATAGTGGGGAAAGATTCCTGGAGAAACAGAGATGCTACCTTCTCTAACAACGCTATTTATTTCTTTTAAAAAATGGAATTTAATTTTAATTATTTACGAAGCCCCTTAATACCTTAGCAAATGTAGCACAGTGTGTTTCGTGCAGCTAATGATATCCTGGTAAAAAGAAAGTGTTCTCTTCAAACCTTCGATATTAAATCACAGCGAGACCGCTGGGGGTTTTACGAGAATCATTTGGTTTTCATGCTGGTGAAATCAGACCTAGCGGGATACTATTGAAAGTTTTATATCTCCAACTATGTACATAAGAGAGATCCAGTATATGGCCTCCTTCCTTTCCTTGGCGAGAAAACGGCTTTACTATAAACGAGTCGAAATCTGAAATAATATTTAGACATAGAACACTGGAAAACTTTTTTTTCTTTTGCCTTAACTCAGAACGCTCAGATTCTGCCATGCTTCTCTTCCAGACGATGGCCACCTCAATCTTTTCGACCCCTCTGAGTCCATTCCTCGGGAGTGTCATTTTCATCACCTCGTACGTTAGGCCGGTGAGATTCTGGGAGAAAAACTACAAGTAAGACCCTGAAGCCGATGCTAACTTGCTTTGCTAGAATGTGTGCTTCGGGCCGCTCCCGGGCCTTCCTCCTTGTCAGGGCTCAGGCCTCACGCTTCGCAGGCTGGGGGCTGCACGGGTCCCCCGGGGGCTCCCTGAGTTCATCACTCAGCACGGGGGCCTTCCGGGCTCTGGACCAAACATGCCCGACGGCAGATTTGCAGCCGGGCGCTAGTCCAGGCTCCATGAGTTGTGAAGGCAAAATGGGTTCTCACGGCCGGGTATTTAGCAATTGCCCCTCGGGAGGGTTGTTGGGGGCGCTGACGTCATCCCCTTTGCCTGGCAGAGGTGGTCCCTGGCTGGCACGTGTGAGTATCCTTCATACGCCCGTCCTGTGCAAGTGTGCACGTGTCACACCTCAATATTAAGGAGAACAGCAATTTTCTGAGCGCCGTTAAACTCGTAGAAGATGATTTATGTACTTTTTCTTGACTCTTTGGACAGGCCGGTCGTAAATTTCCTCCAGCGAACAATGATGGAGTGGGGCGGCGGAGTTATTTCTTAAGTGAAGGGGAGTGCTTTTCAAGAGCTCCTGAGGATTTGGGGGCGGGGTCAGGGGGGAGTCTGGGGGAAGGAACCTAGAACGGGTGGCAGAGGAGAAAGCTGGCAAGCCAGCCCATCCCTGCCCTCAGCTGGGGCAGAGGAGGCCGACTTCCGTTTCAGAACGCCTTCCCCTAACTTAGAGCAGCACCTTCGCTGATCCCTACAAACCCCAATGCACCCTCCATCGTATGTCTCCATTTTGCACGACTCTGGCATTTTACACTGTGCTCTTTGTACCTTAGACAAGACACCAGTGACTTAGGAGGTCTGTGGTTTCCCTTTCTCCCCTTAGACAGTTTCCGCGACCGTAAAATGCACGCCCTTGTGGGACAGGCAGTAGGGTCTGGTGAATAAAACTCAGCCTGGGGCACCGGCCCGCCTGGGCACACACCTCACCTCCACCACTTAACGCTGGCCCCCTCAGGCCTCTCTCTCCTCTTCTGTCAAATGGGGGCAAAATGATAGGATCTACTTCACAGACTTGCCGTGAGGAGAAAATACACATAAAGCACCTAGAACAGGGCCCGGTGGAAAGCAAGTCCCGTGTGAGCCTGCGTTGCTGGGATTCCTCTCTGACGGCTCCGCGTGGACGTCCCTGTCCCCGCCTGGCCCACGCTAACAGGTGTTTACTGTGACTGAGTACAGCACATCCAGCAAGCTCGTGTTTGGGGTGCCCTGGGGGAAAACTAATTGGACCCGAGCCCTCCATGTGGGGGCCACGAAGAGGTGGGGAGACCCCTTGGGTGCCCAGCAGTCTCCTCGTAGTCTATGAGAGGTGGGCTGTTCTCAGTACAACAAATACCTGTGTGAAATTTTGCACATAAGCAAGAGTCCTCTTTCGTGTGTGTTTCAGGAGAGATCGTGCCTATTGACAGAACCAGAGGGTAGAAGAAAACGGCCATCACTGGCTTGTTACTTTAAGTCTCTCTTTTTTTTTTTTTTTAATTTTTTAAATGTTTCTTTATTTTTGAGAGAGAGAGAGACACAGAACACGAGCATGGGAGGGGAGACAGAGAGAGGGAGACACAGAATTCGAGGCAGGTTCCAGGCTCTGAGCTGTCAGCATGGAGCCGGACGTGGGGCTCAAACCCATGAACTGCGAGATCAATGCCCTGAGACCAAGTCAGACGC
Source organism: Puma concolor (assembly GCF_028749965.1). Classification (NCBI taxonomy): domain Eukaryota; kingdom Metazoa; phylum Chordata; class Mammalia; order Carnivora; family Felidae; genus Puma; species Puma concolor. The sequence continues at coordinate 15,468,564 of NC_141677.1, forward strand.
TCAACTGACTGAGCCACCCAGGTTCCCCACTTTAAGTTTCTTTAGGGGAAAACAATTCGGGGTATCTTTTTAGAGCTCTGGAAACCACATTTCTGTAAAGTGGAGACACCTGTAAACAAGAGGGCTGGCAACGTCTGTGCTGTTAACCTCGCAGGAGAGTGCAAGATACTTTCAACTTGATCGTCAGTACAAAAGATCCCTTTTTGTCTCCTATGCTCAGATCAGTTAGGAGCCAGTCTTTCCGGCCTGGAATCTGACGTGAGCAAGACGCATCCCCGTTGAGCTGGGAAGGGTTTTAAGCTCCCGAGGTAGGGAATGGAGAGTCTTTGTGGGAGTGGTTTTATTGCAGGGAAACGTCCTAACAACTGTGCAGAGCAAGGCTTGTGTTTTCTCACCTGCAGGATTCATGATACTCGAATTGTCTGCCTATGTGGGTTACTTAACTGGAGGGGCTTCAGGAGCAGGGTTAACATGTCCTTACTCACTGTCACAAATAATTGATTCTGCTGTGATCCATTCTGTTAGCACTGTTATGGGGGATGGGTCTATCTTTGGTCGGCCTGGTCTTTGGGTGGGGAAGGGTCGTCAGGGTCTGCGGGGTATGTCTAAGGATATCCAGCCTTTACTAGGTCTCTCAGGAGGAGCCAAGTTGGAGACTATGTTCAGACCCGCTGGGGGAAAAAGTTCCTGATGCAAAATCCAGTCTTGTCCCCTGTGTTAAGCATCAGGCTACAGAGTCCCGGGCCCGGCTGCTTCGAAGATCAGTGATGGAATTCAGGACAGTGAGAGGTGGGTTTCAGGAAAGGAAGTGCCAGGAAATCTCATCTGGATCCCTGCAAACGCTCTGGAAAGCTCATTCTCACTATCTTAAACTGTAGGTTTTCATTTCAAATGCTAATGCCTGCTTGTGTTCTTGTTTGAGAGCTTCTACACAGCTGCTTCCTTGCCTTCTTTTCAGTCTGGTACAGAGGGGCACTTGGTGACAGGGTCATGGGTTATGTTGAATTGTTCACCACATGTCCCCTCACTTTCAAAGGCCGATGACAGACACTCTCCTCTGGAGATTGGGCGGGTCATGCTGCCAGTGGGCACGCACGCACGCCGCCCCCAGCCCGGGGTGTGGCGAGGACAGTCCCCTCTCCTGGCCTTCCTCTCCCTTGCCCCCCACCCTGCTGGCTTTGGTCTCTGCCAGTCTGCAGTGAGCCCAGCACTGTAATGAAACCATTCTAATACCCTAAGGAACCGGTAAGTCTATCACCAGCCACCTGGTAACTAGGGCCAGTCTGGTTTCCCCGGCCTGGGCTGTCGTGAAATCCACAGGCTTCCCGTTCCCCGACACGCTCCTCCCTGGGGGCACATGACAAATGTGCCCTCTGCCCTCCTGCCTCCCCAGGGGATTCTGCAACTATCGCACCAGGTTCCATGCTGTCTCAAAAGCCTGTGGTGGCTCACAGGTGCCAGGTGGACCAGCCAGGTCCGGCAAGAAGCCGTGCACCTGCACGGGCCCATACGTCAGCCCTGGCGGCCACGTGCCGCCAGGCTAATGAGCCTTGGAAACGGGGCTAACGTGGCTGAGGAACTGAATTTTTACTTCTGTTTAATTTCAATTAATTTAAATTTCAGAGGCTACCACACTGGACGGCACAGATACAGACCCTCCCCGAATCTGAATCTCAGTTTCGACTTTATTTCCCAACACGTTCTGTCATACCTCACATATCGTGGACTCTTCATCGCTCGCCTTGCCACGGGCTGCGTCCTTCGTGGACTGTCCTCCCCTCCCCCTGCTTCTCCACTTCCCATCCACAAGCACCCAGATTCACAGAGGGGTATCGTGTTCCAGCTCTTGATGAGTATGCAGTAAGTTTCAGGATGGCCTTTAGGATGAGAGGTAAAGTAGCAGCCGTCTGTGCAAGATGCATTTGCTCTGTAGCCATCAGCGAATTCTACCCAGGATTGACAGAGGCTGTATTTGTCTCCAAGTCTGGACTTGTTTGTTTTTCATCTTTGTGCCCCTACGGAGCCATGCACGTAGTAGGTGCTCTCTATTTCTTAAATGAATTGAGTCCCACGCTATTGTGTGAGAGAGAAAGGAAATCTTAACCTGGGTTTTTTTATCTGCCGTTGTTAGAAAGTTCTCTGTTAAACTGATGTTCCCTTGACTAATAAGGGCTTTAAAATCTGTCTTGATGAGCTCTGCCTGGTGTCTCCACTTGAATTACAGGCAATGACAATAAATGCACTATAATAGTGCCTTGTGTGTATAAATCCCCTATGTCAGAGTATTTTAAAAGCTTTAGAAACACATTCTGATATTATGATAGATCACCCTTCTCTTTATATATAAACAATCCCTAAATAACCAATCTTTGTCATTAATGTGAAACAAATGTTTAGGCTAGAAAGTATTGACTCATGTTTTTGCTTATCTCAGCAAATATCTTGGACCTAAAGGAGTTGACTGTTTTCAGTCCCAAAGAATGAAAGGTTGTATTAACAATGATTTTGTTTGGATATATCAAAAGTCTTGTATAAAATGTAAAATGCCATAGCCACGAGGAGACACATATAATAGCTACCTGAGAGGCAAGTATGGCTTTCACGGTTGTTACATTTCTATCATATTCTCCAGATTGGTTTTATTTTTTTTTAATGTCTTATTTATTTATTTTTGAGAGAGAGAGCACAAGTGGGGGAGAGGGGGCAGAGAGAGGGAGACAGAGAATCCAAAGCAGGCTCCAGGCTCTGAGCTGTCAGCAAAGAGCCCGACATGGGGCTGGAACTCACGAACTGCAAGATCATGACCAGAGCCAAAGTTGGATGCTTAACTGACTGAGCCACCCAGGCGCCCCATATCATATTCTCCAGATTGATTTTAAAATATTAAATCATTCTGGGCATTATCCTTCTCAACAAATAAGCATTAAGCATCTATGTGAGGGCACCATGCTAGGCTTTAACTAATAGTAGTCACCATGTGATTGGTCTGCAAAAACATCAACTCTGTATTCTGTGCCCTTGGTCCCACCCTCGTTAGCAAGATGGTCAGCATTACTTAATTCTCAGCCCTTCCTGAGACGGTGTTAATACATCTGAAAGTGTGAGCTTTGTAGTCAGACTTCCATTAAAACCCCAGCCCATATGTTTGGTTAGGTGTTTGACTCTGGGAAATTATTCAGTCTGTGAGCCTCAGTTAACTCATCTGTAAAATGGGTTGACTGTCTCTCTGTGCCTCCCAGAAGTCATATATACCAAATGAGACATGGTTCACTGTGGTAAATGGATAGGTTATTTCTGTGTACAGCAATTTTATCCTTAATCCTGTCCTCATTTTGTTGTCCTTCCCTGTATTTCTGTCTTCTCTCATTCACCTTTTAATTCAATCATGTCTAGACGTGTTCTTTATGTCCTTGCAACCTATGGGAAATCCTTTCTGAAATGGCAGAACACAATTAGACCAACCAGTGTAAGGACACAGGTCTAGACCACATAACATCAAATCCACAGTGTGCTGTGAGATGCCCCTTAAATACGAGTCTTCACCCTTAATGCTGTGTTTATTTTGATGCCTTAGCCGTGTCAGAGCCTGGTTCTGTTCTTTGAGCAACATAGCTGCCTTAGTGGATAAACAGCATCTCTAAAGCATCCCTATTTTGTGGTTTATCAAATGACAGTCTGTATGACCCAGATATTTGAGCTGGTCTCCGTGGGCTCCCGGGCATCTTACTGTGTTATTTCCGAGGCCCTTCGTGAGTCTGTAATACAAGTGAGGCTGGCATGGACCCTTTGAATTACACAGTCACCTCTGTGCTACCCACAGAAGGGAGTCCTCCGGTCTCTTCCGCTCTGGGAGGAGAACCCCCTGTGCCTTCGTAGGCGGCCCTTGTGAGCTTTGTCGGCCGCAGCTGTGGGCTCCTCACTGTGCTGGGTCTGTTCCTCCTGTCCTCACCTGGACACCGCGATCACCCGGGTGCACCTGCTGCTGCTGGAGCCGGCGGCATTCTCTTGCCTCCCGCATGTCCCGTCCTTCACCACCTTGAAGACGGTTCTCTCCCTGCACCGCCCTCTTTATCGAGCTGAACAGCTCTATTTTTTTTGAAATGGTCTGTACCTTGGGCATCCTGGCCTCCCTCATCCAGATGTTTCCTGGGTTGTCTCCAACCCTCCCTTCTAGGCCGTTCCAGATGTCCTCTCCTCGGCCCTCAGTAGATGTCACTTCCTGCGAGCCAGATGTTCGGTTCTCAGTTACGCCTTCTCAAATTTGAGACCTCTCAATGTCGGGGCGCCTGGGTGGCTCATTCGGTTGTGTCTGACTCTTGGTTTTGGCTCAGGTCATGATCTCATAAAAATAAAACCTCTCAAAAATTTTTAATGTTTATTTATTTTTGAGAGAGAGAGAAAGAGAGGGAGGGAGAGAGAACTTGAGTTGGGGAGGGGCAGAGAGAGGGAGAGAGAGAATCTCAAGCAGGCTCCAGGCTCTGAGCTCTCAGCACAGAGCCTGACACCGGGCTTGAACTCACAAACTACGAGATCATGACCTGAGATGGAAATCAATAGTCGGACGCTTAACTGACTGAGCCACCCAGGCGCCCAAAAGCCTGTCAATGACTTTACTAAAGTATTGCCGAGCCAGGCCTTCATCATGCCGATCGCATGTGTGTATTTTAATGAAAATCAGAAGTTTGCATTTCCCCTACCAGCTCTTGACCCATTGGCTTTAACATTCTAGTCCGTAAAGGTCCATTTCAGTCATGCCGCCCAGCATCTCCCCAGCCCCTTCGCCTGTGCTCTCCGCAGACCTGCCTCCTTCTGTGTCTTCAGTCATGATTTCTTAATGAGGATGAGCGGGACAGAGCCGCGCGCGCCTGACTTGGGTAAGGCAGTCCAAAAAAGAAGTTCCCGACATCACCCTTTATTGTTTACCTTCCCACAATGGAGAGTCTTTTTCCGGATGTTCCCTGCCCACCGGCGTATTTTAAGCGTGGTTTGTGAGATCCTTGGGCAAAGCACGGAGCTTCTCCAACGGCCGTCTTTTTCTCAGATGCCAAGCAGAAAGCTTATTTGGCTTACGGGGTTAATGGCAAAAGGCAGCACTATAATTAAAAGTTGCAGTTCTGCAGGGGAGGGAGTTACATCTCTCAGCTTGCAATTAAGCTGTTCCACAGTTTATGTGGGTATGTTTACAAAGTGCCCGGACAAATTGAGATAAAAGTCTTGACGCTCCGTTGTCAGATGTCTTAGGGCTACTAGAACTCTCATAGCCATACCTGGGCATGTGTTGGGCTCGGGTATAGTATGATGAATGGTAACGATAGAGTACAGTAGGGTGGTACTGGGCGGGTAACAGTGGTATTCCTCATTTTTGTGGTTACTGAACACCTGCTCACCTTCCCGAATGCATTCGTTCTAGCCCCTTCCTACCCGTTCTGGAAGGAGAATTTCATTGTCCTCATTTCACAGACCAGAGAAAGGAGACCCAGAGAGTTAAAGAACTTGCCCCAGGTCACAGAGCAAGTCAGTGGCTGAGCCAAGACATTAAACCAGGCCTGGTCGCGTGCCAGGCCCTGAGCACTTTACGTTATGTTCCAAAGCCTCTCAAATGCCTCCCACGTTAAAAAAAAAAAAAAAAAAAAAAATTAGTGAATGCCAGTTAAAACGTTTGCTGGCGACGGGAGAGAGGTGCTGTCACAAGAGCCACGTTCTGTGGAGGAGGAAAGAAGGGCAGTTGTAGTCCAGGCACCGAGGCCGCTTTGCTGTGCGTGTCCTGCTCCGGAAATGGCTTCTTTCAGTCCTGCAGCCACAGCATGCCGTTTCTCAGCAGGGCCACCTCCTTCATGGCCCTGGCCATGTGCTGTCGCCCGGCTGGCTCTCGGCAGCTCCAGAGCCCGACCAGGGAGGCATGGGGGTCCCTCTCAGACTGAGAAATCTGTGATCACCAACAATGTTGGTGGGGGCGGGGCGGTGGGTGCATTGGGGTCAGAACAGAAATGGGGCTTCGATGACCTTTGTGGGCCATGAGCGACCACCTGCAGTCCTGAATAAAACCTCAGGCCCAGAAAGGGAGTCAGACTAATTAATTCAGACGCAGTTTGCTGTGAAAGGATCAAAAAGTGCCCTCACTTTTCCTCGGAGCTAGTGGTAGGTCTTTGGGGATCTTTCTCCACAGAAGGGACGACACAAGGTTGTCGGGGTGCATATAGAAATGTGAGAATTTTCAGTAGTTTAAAAATGCTTAGGGGTCACTTGGAGATGGATGGATAAAAGAGACGTGCTTAGGGATTAACACGGCTCAGCCACCACAGAGACTGTGGGTGCCGGGACTTACAGATACAGTCAGGATAAGAATATGGGCCAAGTCCCAAGCTTTCCAAAAGGAACAGAAGCAAGGAGATACCAGCAAGAGCCATTCTTAATTATGGATGGATGAAATGAAGGGGTCAAGGCAGACTGAGAAGCCAAAAGGAGTTCAAGAGTTTAGTGTCAGTAGAACTCAGGCAAATGGCTGGGAACTGAGAACCCACAGGAGGCAGTGCCTGCCTCAGATTTCGTTTCCCTCTGGTAAAACTCAGCTCTGCATATGACGTTTCTCTGGACTTTAGGCCTCAGGTAAGAAACAGATAAGCAAGGAGACTGTGGCCAAAGGGCCCAGGCAGTAGAAAGGTAAGGCGTGACACCCAGAGTCCTAGAGATCTGTTGTTTCTGCCTGGCTTGAGTTCTGGGGCTCCAGGGCAGGGAGACATGCAGGGAAGGCTGACCCCTCTCTCCCCCCAGCCTTGGTGGTGTGGGACATAAGCCTCATGCCGCTGGCAGCCTTCTCGTCCCCACAAAGCGAGACGGGCCTGAGAATTCAGCAAACGCAAGAAGAATGCAGGGCCGAGGGACTTCGAGAATGTTCCCGATGACAACCCTAGCCCCTGAGTCCAGCTGGGCCCGATCGAGTGTTCAGTGATGTGAGCCAGTGAATTCCATATTTTGCTTAAGCCATTTCCAGTTAGGTTTTCTGTCACTGGAAATCAAAAGTCTCCTCATAAAAGCAAGGGATGGCTTTTATCAAAGGAATCCTTCCCCTCTACCTTTTATTTTGGGGCTGTGTGACAGCATGAAGGTGAGGCCTTTATGGCCATAATTCTGTGGTTCTAACTAGCCTAGAAACCAGAGAAGGTACCAGGCATCCCTTATTGTGCCTCCAGGATGGGGCGGCAGACCAGGAGTCTCGGCTTTCTCTGGCTTCGTGGCTGACATGCCCCGTGTTTTAGGCCAGGTCTCCCATGTCCCTTCTCTGCCTCAGATTTTCTCCACTGGAATTTCTGGTCTGTGTCTGAGTGCTGTTATGTCTGAGAAACTAAATGATGAACTTGGCCCCATCCCGCTGTTTTGCTGACGGATGAGAAAGCTCTCACACACATACCCAGGGGTAAGGGTTGACACTTCAGGTGTGGTGATGAGCTATTATGCAAATATATTCCAGAAGGATGACGCTTTTGAGGAACTCCAGGGTGGCGAATTTCTCAAATAGCCCTGGTTCGAACTTATTATTCATTATGCCGTGGTGCATAATTTTACTCCGGGTCCTGTTACATTTTGCTGAGCAGTTAAAGAATTTGAGAAGTGCAGAGGAGTGCAGGGTAGTGAAGTTGACCATGTGCCTGCAGGAAGGCATCCAACATGCCCACCTGCTTCCTGGCCGTCTGGGGCTGCTGACTCTACACTTCAAGGTCACCCAGGAGCGAGGCTTTGTGACTGAGTCAGGTTGATGGATGGTTGCAGGGGGGTGTAAGTCTATTACAGCATGAGGGCAGAGCCCTTTTCTTTGCACCTCAGCAAGTGAGGGCAGGGGGGTCCTGTCTCAGCTCTTAGGGAAGTGTTGGAGACTGGACTGATTTCTTCCAAACAAAGGAAGGCAGGAAATATCCAGCTCTTAAATCCACATTAAATGGCAAAAACTCTTTTACCACCTTGGATCAAATATACATAGCGCAGGAGATTTATAGTGCATATATCCAAGGCATCTGCACAGAGCAGGCCCACCCTCCAACACCAAGAGCCCTGAGCACGTCGGAAGGTCTGTCCTGTGATCGGCCAGTGCTCAAAGTGGACGTCATTGGCTGTGGCCAGTGTGTTCTCATTCCTCCCGTGACTGACGGAGTCAGCTGCGGGCAGGCCGGTTTGGGTCCCGGAGAATGTGTGCATTTGAGGCTCTAGGTGAAAACTCATTCATTGGCATTCTAGTGATCCGGTGGGGTGCCTTTAATCTTATTACTCTGAGCATATTTCCAGGACTGACTTTAATCCTGCTTTACTGAGAGCCAAGAGACCTGGCCCAGGCTTCGCATACGGCTGCTGCTTCTTGATACACAGGGTTCCAACTGATTAATGAACTTAGTACACAACGTGAACGTAGAAGCTATATTCTTTTATTCCTGTCACTTTGGGAACATTCCACCATCATCCCCACTCGTAGGGTTTATAGTACTTTCTCATGGCTGGATTGCTGTGTTTACTTCTCTCTGTAAACAGTTCAGGAGATTGATGCTTCCCTTCAAGATTTTGAAAAATGGCCAGTAATGGAAAAATAATCACATACATGAGAATTAGAAAAAAAAATCTATTATCTGATAAAAAAAATAAGGGTATTTTAATGTATTATATTCCTTTTCCATTCGTGATGCCTTCCTATATTACATGAAAGGAAGTATTTGTTTTAGAGATCGTATAGTTGGACCTTATTTTCCTAGTGCCGGGGAAGACTTTGGAGAGACGATACTTTGAAGTTTGGGGGAAGGAAGGAGAGGAAGTTCTTAATGGGTTTTAAAGAAAATTGGGTAGGAAATGAAGTTTTTAAAACGCAGTTTTGAAGAGCAGTCCAGAATGACTTTTTCTGTGTGAAGTTAGCATGGGTAAAGAACAGCCACGAGAGAGGAGGTTTTCTTAGCATTGTCAAAGAACTTGTTTTGGTTTGAAAAGATTTGTGCACCCCTAGGTTTATGGCGACATTTACAATAACTAAGATATGAAAGCAACCCAAGTGTCCATTGGTAGATGAATGGATAAAGAAGATGTGGCCTGTGTGTGTGTGTGTGTGTGTGTGTGTACATAAGTACAATGGAATATTACTTGACCATAAAAAAGAATGATGTCTTGCCATTTACAACAACATGGATGGACCCAGAGGGTATTAGCCAAGTGAGATAAGTCAGACAGGGAAAGACAAATATCATGTGAGTTCTCTTATATGTGGACTCTAAGAAACAAAAGAGAGGAACAAGCAAAACAAAACAAAACAAAACAAATTGTCTCGTAAATACAGAGAACAAACTGGTGGTCGCCAGAGAAGAGGTGGAGTGGGGGGCATGGGTGAAATAGGTGAAGGAAATTAAAAGGTACGAATTCCCAGTTATAAAATAAATAGGTTGCAAGGATATAAAGTACAGCGTAGGGAATATAGTCAATAATATTGTAATAATGCTATAGAGTGACCATACCTCATTGTGGGGAGCATTGTACAACGTATAGCATTGTCGAATCACTGCATGGTACACCTGAAGCTAATATAACATATGTCAACTATGCTTGAATAAATAATAATAAAAATAATTTGGGGAAAGGCTGGGGCCAAGGCGGGACAGCTGGGAGAGTTGAATGAGCTGATGATCTGTTGCCTATTGTTCCTCTGCTCCTTGAGCCAAAATTGTACACAATCTATTTTAGTATTTGAAAAATCGATTTGGAAAACATTTTCAGGGTAAACTTTACCATTCCTTTTTTCTCCATGACAGAAAAATCTATACCCAAATGTCTTGATGCAGTGACATCAGAACCATTTTCTATTTACCCATCGTCACTCGTTGTTCCCTTGGGTAACTGGCCTGTTACAAGGCAAAAGCGATTCTTTGTTTAGTTCTGCGGAGGTTGGCAGGCAGAGATGCAGCTCTGTATTTCAGTGTTCTACCCAGAGTCCTGTGCAATGTTTAGTTGCCATCTTATGCCTTGAGAAAATGGGGGATCAGAAGAATTAAGCGATTCTCTCCTTTACGCCCCTCAAATAGTTTAATAAGTCTTAGCCCAAGTAGGAAACAGAAATCAGGCTTATTGACTTCAAATTGCAGTTTTATTCTTGCGTTTTTAAGATGGAGTTGTGAGCCACGCACAGTGTCATGGTCCGGAAGTGAATAAAACAACAAAGGAAAGGTGAGGTCCATCTCAGTGGGAAACGTGCTGGTGTGCTTTTATTAAGCGCCGCCTCCCTTGGTGACAAAATGGCACCGTGTGTCAATGGCTTCACATCCAGAGAATGTGTCTTCCCAGGATGCTGCCGCTCCTGAGGCAAGTGGCCATGAAAACAGGGGACCTGAGTTAATTCATCAGGGCTGTGTGTGTCCCTGAGCAAATAGCTGTCGACTCTTGCTGAGGATTATGGTGTCTTTTTTGCTGTGTGGGGAGCTTGTCTTAATCCCAAATCTGTGCATACCACTGGTCACCAATGGAAAAAAAGTACACGGGTCTTCATCCCAGGAGAAATTTCACCCACCACTCTAAAACGCTGTCCCATGGATGACGTTGGTCCTCTTGCTACCAGAAGGATACAAAAGAAGTCCAAATCTTAAATCGAGCATGTTAAACTTGGGGAAAAACCAGCACCTTCTTGCTAATTTAATCCTTATGAGTCAGTTATAATCCTCTGCATCTCAATTTATTCAAGCCTCCCTTTGGCTGACTCTTTGCCCAACTGCATGCAACCTGAATTTTTTTTTATTGCTGTTTTTATTAGTTGCATTTGCAGAATGAGAAGAAACACTTTTCACCCCCTAAATATTTATGACCTTCCAGTGAGTGAACAGTTGGACTTCATATCCTGTATTTGAAATGCTGGATAATCTTGGATTCTTCTGGCTGAAATGGGAGAAGCAGTCCTAATTGGAAATGTAAGCGAGTTAAGATCAGAAATACAATTTCACCTGAATGCGTGATTATAGTAACGAAATTCAGGCCTGCTGTCATCTATGGAGATTTTTTATTTAGACTTTTTTTTGTTTTTGTTTTTTTAGCTAGTTACAGATTCATGTACAGTTGAGAGAAGTAATACAGAGGGATCTCCTATATATCCTTTACCCAGTGTGCAGATGCTAACATCTTGCAAAACTATCACAAACCAGGTTATTGATGTTGATACAGTCAAGATATCGAGCTTTTCCGCCACCACAGAGATTTCTCCTGTTGGCCTTTCTTTTATAAGTACACACTCTTTTTTTTTTTTTTTCAACATTTATTTATTTTTGGGACAGAGAGAGACAGAGCATGAACGGGGGAGGGGCAGAGAGAGAGGGAGACACAGAATCGGAAACAGGCTCCAGGCTCCGAGCCATCAGCCCAGAGCCCGACGCGGGGCTCGAACTCACGGACCGCGAGATCGTGACCTGGCTGAAGTCGGACGCTTAACCGACTGCGCCACCCAGGCGCCCCAAGTACACACTCTTTTATAAGCACCTCTACCCCTCCTTAATTCCTGTCAACTACTAATCCATCCTCCGGCTCCATAATTTTGTCATTTCAAGAATGTTCTATGACTGGAATCATACGGTATTTAGCCTTGTGGGATCAGCTGTTTTCACTCACCCTAATTCAGCGGAGATTCATTCAGGTCATTGTATGTGTCCGTAGTTTGCCCCTTTTGAATGCCGAGTGTATGGATATGCCACAGTCTCTAACAACTCACTCATCGAAGGACGTCTGTGTTGTTTTCGGTTTGATGCCATTATGAACAAAGCTGCTATGGACATTCGTCTGCAGGTTTTTGTGTGTGAACATAAGTCTTCATTTCTCTGGGATAATTGCCCAGGAATCCAATTGCTGGGTCATACGGTAGTTTTTTAGGAAACTGCCAAAATGTTTTTTCAGAGGAGCTATACCATTTTACATCCCGACCGGCAATGTATGAGAGATCCAGTTTTCTGTAGCTTTGGCAGGTATCTTCACTATTTTTTATTTTAGCCATTCTGATAGGTATATAGTGATATCTCATACTGGTTTTAATGTACGTTTCCCTAATGACTTAATGGTGTTGAACGTCTTTTCCTGAGCTTATTTTCCATTGGTATAACCTCATCAGGGAAATGTTTGTTCATGTCTTGTTCACATTTTCTAACTGGATTTTTTTTTTTTTTTAATTTTGGGGTTGTGAGAGTTCTTTATATATTCTGGATACTATTACTTTGTTAGGTATGTGGTTTGAAAATATTTTCTCCCTGCATCGTGGCTTTTTATCCTCTTCACAGAGTGTTTTGTAAGCAAAAGTTTTGAAAAAGCTGTTCTTATCAAGTGCACATGGACTATTCTTCAGGAAAGACCATATGCCAGGCCATAAAACAAATCTCAGTAAATGTAAAAGGATTGAAATTCTACAATATATGTTCTCCAACCACAATGGAATGAAAACTCTAAATCAACAGCAAGAGGAAACCTGGAAAATCGCCAAATATGTATCAAATAAAACACTCTTAAACAACCAATGGGTCAAAGAAGAAATCACAAGAGAAACATAAAACATATTTTGTGATGGATGAAAAAGAAAACATAACACATCAAAAATCTATGGAGTGTAGCAAAAGCAGTACTCAGAGGGAAATTCATACCTGTAAATGCTTACATTAAAAAATAAGAAAAATCTCAAAACAAGATGCTAATCTTCCACCTTAAGCAACTAGAAAAAGAAAAGCAAACTAGACCCAGAGCAAGCAGACAGCAGGAAATAATATGGGAACAAATGAAATGGAGACTAGAAAAACAATCGAGAGAATAGATAACACCCAAAATTGGTTCTTTGTAAAGATCCACAAAATTAAATAAACCTTTACCTGGAATGACCAAGAAAAAAAAGGCAGAAGACAAATTACCGTAGTCACAAATCAAAGTAATGGCACTGCTACCAACCTTACATAAATGAAAAGGTTAAAGAGTGTTCTATAAAACATTGTATACAAACAGATTCACCTAGATGAACTGCGGGAATTTGTAGAAACACACAAACTACCAAAATTGACTGAAAAAGAAATAGAATATCTGAATACATCTCTAAGGAGAATGGATTAGTAAAAACAAAGAAACAAAACAAAAATACTCCTACCAAAGAGAAGCCTAGAACCAGTTGGGTTCAATGGTTAATTCCATAAAATGTTTTTAGAAGGATTAACATCAGTCCTTCTCAAATCTCCCAAAATATAGTGGGGGAAGGAATGGTTTCTAAATCATTCTAAGGAGCCAATATTACTCTGACACCAAAGCCAAACAAAGTCATCACAAGAAGAGAAAACCTTAGGTTAACATCCCTTATGAATAGAGATGCAAAATCCTCAAAGAGTACTAACAAACCACATTCTGCAGCCCATTAAAAGGATTTTATACCATGAGTGAGATTTATCTCAGGAATGCAAGAGTGGTTCAATATATAAAAATCAATGAAATATACTTTATCAGTAGAATGAAGAAAAAACTGCATCTCAATTGATGCAGAAAAATTACTTGACAAAATACAACATCATTTTTATGATAAAAACACTCAACAACTAGGTTTAAAAGGGAAGGTCTGATAAAGGGTATTAATGAAACAAATCACATTAACATTGTACTTTATGAAATACTAAAATCTTCCTCACTAAGATAAAGAACGAGGCAAGAATGTCCCCCTCACAATTTCTATTCAACATTGGACTGGAAGTTCTAGACAGAGCAATTAGGCAAAACAAAACAAAACAAAAAAAAGCACCCAAATTGGAAAGAAGTAAAATTAGTTCTATTCACAGAGGACATGATCTTATGTACTGGAAATCCTAAAGAATTATATACACACACAAAAACTATTAGAGCTAATGGCTGAATTTAGCAAATCTGGAAGAAACAAGTTAAACATACAAAAATCAGTTGTTTTTCTATACACTAGCAATGAGAAATCTGAAAGTAAAATTAAGAAAACAATTCAATTTACATTAGTATACCAGGAACAAAATACTTAGCAGTCAATTTAGTGGAAAACTAAAGTGGGAGTGGAAAACATGAACACTTGAAAACCAGAAACATCGCTGAAAGAAATTAAAGAAGACAAATAAATGGAAAGACATCCCATGTTCATCAATTTGAAGACTCAAGAAGGCAGTAAACCTGAAATTGGCCTACAGATTCAATTAATTCCTGTCAAAATTACAACTGCCCTTTTTTGTGTAAAAAGGCAGTTTATCCTAAAATTCCTATGGAATTGTTAGAGCTCGTTTTATTACTTTCATTAGCATACAAGCCCTGTATATGTACTATTATATTTAACAAAACCTATGTATTTCCTCTTCTTTTGAATGGTTATAAATGTATTTTTTAAAATTTGGTATCTATCGTTTGTACATAGAAATAAATTTCTTTTTTTTTAAGTTTATTTATTTTGAGAGAGAGACAGTGCAAGTGGGGGAAGGGCAGAGAGAGAGAGAGAGAGAGAGAGAGAGAGAGAGAGAGAGAGAATCCTAAGCAGGCTCCACACTGCCAGTGCAGAGCCCAACATGGGACTCAAATTCACAAAACCACGAGATCATGACCTGAGCCGAAACCAAGAGTCAGACGCTTAACCGACTGAGCCACCCAGGTGCCCGGTAAATTTCATTTTTGTATCTTTATCTTCTACCCTGAAACCCAACTGAGCTCACTTACTAGGTCTAGGTTTTTGTTTTGTTTGTGTTATTTTTGTAGATTCTTTGGAAATTTCTGTGTCCATAATCATGTCATCAGCAAATATGTAATGTTTAATTTCTTTCTTTCCCAACTGTATGCCTTTTATTTGCTTTTCTTGTCTCAGTGCAGTGGCTAGAGCTTCCAGCACTCTATTGAATAAGAGTTATTAAAGTGGAAATCCTTGCATTGTTCCCCATCATATGGGGAGAGCATTCAGTCTTTCACCGTTGAGTACAATGTTAGCTGTAGCTCTTTAGTAGATGGTCTTTATCAAGTGAAGAAGTTCCTGTCTATTCCTATTTTCCTGAGTTTGTTTTCCCTTAATCATGAATCGGTATTGGGTTTTGTCAACTGTTTCTTCTGCATCAATTGTGATTTTCTGTCTTTAGCCTGTGAGTATGATGGTTTACATTGACTGATTCTCATATAGAAACCTGACTTACATTCCTGGAATTGGTGTGTAATTTTATTGTTTTTGCATTCTGTCTTTTTCAGGCTTTGGTATCAGGGTAATACTAGCTTCATAAAGTAAACTGAGAACTATCTCTTCCTCTTGCAATTTCTGGAGGAGATTGTATATAACACAGATGTTAGGTCTTTGTTAAACATGTGTTAGAATTCTCCAGTAAAACCATCAGTGCTTGGGTAATTGTTCTTGAGGAGTTTTTTTTTGTTTGTTTTGTTTTTTAAATTTTTTTTTTCAACGTTTATTTATTTTTGGGACAGAGAGAGACAGAGCATGAACGGGCGAGGGGCAGAGAGAGAGGGAGACACAGAATTGGAAACAGGCTCCAGGCTCTGAGCCATCAGCCCAGAGCCCGACGCAGGGCTCGAACTCACGGACTGCGAGATCATGACCTGGCTGAAGTCGGACGCTTAACCGACTGCGCCACCCAGGCGCCCCGAGGAGTTTTTAGATTACCAAATAAATTTCCTTAATAGAGAGCTATTCAAATTATCTATTTCCTAATGGGTGAGTTGAAGCAATTAGTATTTCCTGAGGAACTGGTCCATTTCATCTAAGTTATAAAATTTGTGCATATAAAGTTGTTTGTAATATTTCCCACCATCCTTTTGATATATGCGGGTTTGGCAGTATATTATATCAGTAACTTGTGTTTTTTCTCTCTCTCTCTCTCTTTTTGAGGGTTGTGGTCAAGCTTCCTAGAGATTTGTTAATGTAATTGATATTTTCAAAGAACCAGCTCTTTATTCTTTGTTTTTCTCAATTATTTGTTTTCAATATCACTGTTTTTTTTCCTTATGCTTTTTATGGGTTTATTTTGCTTTTTCTAGATTCTTTTTTTAAAGTTTATTTATTTTGAGGGAGAGAGAGTGCAAGCAGGGGAGGGGCAGAGAAAGGGAGAGAGAGAGAGAGAGAGAGAGAGAGAGAGAGAATCCCAAGCAGGCTCCATGCTGTCAGTATGGAACCTGATGCAGGGCTCAATCCCACAAACTGTGAGATCATGACCTCAGCCAAATCAAGAGTCAGACACTTAACCGACTGAGCCACCCAGGCACCCCATTTCTTCTAGATTCTTGAGGTAGAAATTAGATTATTAATTTGAACTTTTCTTCTTTTGTTATGTATATATTTAGTGATATAAATGTCCCTTTCACTACTGTTTAGCTATTTCCCACCATTTTGATATGTTATGTTTTCATTTTCTTTCAATTTAATTTGTTTTCATTTCCATTAAAACTTTACCATTGACACAGATTATTTGGAATTGTGTTGTTTAGTTTCCAAGTGTCTGAATATTTTCTTGTTACCTTTCAGTTATTGATTTCTAGCTTGAGTAATTTGGAACTCAAAATAACAGTTGGAAAATACACTTGGTATAATTTCAGTTTTAAAAAATTTGTTGAGATAGGCTTATGTCCCAGATTATGTTCTGTCTTGGTATGTGCTCACTGGGCACTTGAAAAGAATATGTATTCTATTGTTATTGGGTTGAGTGTTCAATAAATGTTGGTCAGATACTGTTGGCTCACAGTATTATTGAGTTCTATATGCTTGCTTATTTTTTTTTTAATTTTTTTTTCAACGTTTATTTATTTTGGGACAGAGAGAGACAGAGCATGAACGGGGGAGGGGCAGAGAGAGAGGAAGACACAGAATCGGAAACAGGCTCCAGGCTCTGAGCCATCAGCCCAGAGCCTGACGCAGGGCTCGAACTCACGGACCGCGAGATCGTGACCTGGCTGAAGTCGGACGCTTAACCGACTGTGCCACCCAGGCGCCCCTATGCTTGCTTATTTTATGTCTAGTTTTTCTATCAAACTTTAAGAGATGGGTGTGGAAGTTTCCAACTCGAATTGCGGATTTGTCTTCTCTTCCATCAGTCTTTGGCAACTCCATTATTCGCTGAATGCATATTTAGGATTAATGTATTTTCTTTGTGGGATAAATGTTTTTATCATTTTGTCTCTGGTAAATTTCCTTGGTATTGAGTCTACTTTATACTTTATCGGATATTAACATAACCATTTCTGCTTTCCTTTGATTAATGTTTGCAAAATATCTTTTTCCATTCTCTTACTTTTAACTGACCTATGTCACTATATTTAAAGTATGTTTCTTGTGGACAGCATATAGCTGGGTAGTGTTTTTAAATCTCCTTTGCCAGTCTCTGTCTTGCTATATTTAGGTCATTTATGTTTAATGTAGTTATAACTTAATTTGCCGTTCAATTTTTTGGTTTCTGTTTGCTCTGTAATTTCTGTTTGTTTTCTCCCTGACTTCTTGTGTGTTTGCTCAGCACCTTTAGAATTCTATACGGTTTATTTATCAAATAAGTTTTGATTGTATTAATTAGTGATTGCTCTAGGCATTATATTATATAAAATGACTTATCAAAGTCTACTAGTGTTGTCATTTTACCAGTTCAAGTGAAATGCAGAAACCTTACCTCCCTCTCATGCTCTTACTCTCCCTTATTTCTATTTTCTTTACATTATATTTTCTTTACATACATTTAGAACCACAGACGGTTTTGTAATTTTTGCTTGAACCATAAAATATAATTTAGAAGACACATAATGAGAAAGGATGTCCATTGCATTTGCTCATAGTTCTGCTTACCGCGTTGTTTCCTTTCCTCTGATGTTCCAAGTTTCATTCTTTTAATGTCTTTTCTTTTTAGAGAACTTCCCTTGACTTACTATTTTAGGGTGGATCTCCCGTTGATACAATTATCTTAGTTTTCCTTCATCTGAGAATGTCTCAGATTATTCTTCCTTGTAGAGGGATATTTTCACTGGATATAGGATACCGAGTTGTCAGTTCATTTCTTTCAGCACCTGAAAAATGCTATGTCATTTCCTTCTGACCTCCATGCTTCCTAATAAGAAACCCACTGTCATTCACATTGTTTTCCCCCCATAGGTGAGTTCTTTTCACTCTCACTGCTTCCAAGACTTTGTCTTTGGTTTTAGGAGCTTGACTGTGATGTGTCTTGGTGTGAACTTCTTTGAATGTATCTGCAATTTCTCCTCTTCTTATGGGACTCAGATAACTAGGATGTTAAATCTTTTGTGATAATTCCACAGGTCTCAGACTTCTTGTTCTGTTGCTGCAGTCTGTTTTCTCTCAGTTGTTCCGATTACGTAATATCTATTGTTCCATCTCCCAGTTCATTGATTCTTTTTTCTCTGTCTCTTGCATTCTGCTATTGAATCCTTCCATTGGGTTTTTTATTTTGTATATGTATTTTGTATTATTTTGTATATACTTCTATTGTATATTTTTACTTACAAAATTTCTATTTGGTTCTTCTTTGTATCTTCTATTTCTTTGCGGACTTTCTATTTTTGTGCTGAGATTCTCTTTTTCCATTTGTTTCAAAAGTATTCTTAATTGCTCATTGAAGAATTTTATGAAGACTAATTCTAAATCTTTGTCAGATAATTCTTTCATTTCTGTTATCTCAGTGTTGGCATCTATGAATTGTCTTTTTTCACTCTTTTTGAGATCTTCCTGTTATTATGACAAGTAATTTCCTATTGAAATCTGGACATTCTGGGTATTATGTTATTTGATTCGAGATATTATTTAAACCTTCTGTCTCAGCTGGCTTTCTCTGACACCATTCTTGCAGGAGAAAGGGAGCAAGGCTTTGTCACTTCTGGGTGGAGTCACAAGGCAAAGCCCAGGCCCATCAAAGGTGGCTGTATTGACAAGACCCCCCTACCTTTAATTTGGGATCTCCAACAGCTACTCCCTAAGGGCCTAGGAACCAGAACTAAACCAGACCTCCCAGCTGGTAGCAAAGTTGGAAGCCACCTGAATGTCTGTCCTCAGTCAGAGCCCACTCTGCCAGCTGTACAACCCTGTGTCCTCAGGAAATTTCTTTCATGCCAAGTCATTCTGAAGCACATGGTGACAGACAGGCAGACAGAAGAGCAGTGGCTGGCTTTGAGAGACTGATATGATTGTCAGTGGCAGCAAAAATGAAAGATGCAAAACAGACCCGAATGAACCTTGTGTATCTATCCAACTTGAAAGGTGACAGTGTCCTTCTATTTAAGCTCTGGCTACCTTCACATTGTCTAGATTTCTGTAAAGCCTTCCTGTCCCATGAACAGAACTACAGTCCATCCACAACTCCATTCTGGGTTTGCTGTGTGAACAGACACCCGTCAAACTTCTTCCAGCCGGTCACACTTCCCCATCAAAAAACAGGAACAGTTCTCCCATAAATAGTCTGTGTGTGCTGACAAATGGGAATTTGAAGCAATATAATCAAATTGCTGTTAAATTATTTAAGTGCCTCGGGTGAAACCGTATGTATAGGAGAGAAGGTGCTTGACTCAGGGAGACACATCGGGAGGTGAGAAAGGAAAATTTGAAGGGAGGAAACTAGCTTTGTTATCTGCATTCCGTGTTAACAGAAGGGAAGAGGCTTCAGAGTAAGTCACCCTATCTGGAAAGGCCTGTTGCTAGACTCTTGGCCTGTGGCCCTTAGGACAATGTTGCCTAGCAATGAACAGGGACTCGCCAGGCAGTTGCTAGAAAGAGTATGTGCAGATGCACACATAACATGTACCAGCATACTGTACTCCCCTTGAGATTGGGGCGTGAGATACAAGCCCCCGTTTTCTCTTTAAGCAACAGAATTGATGTTTATGCAATTGGACAGTTAAGGCAGAAATCCAATTACTGAGCTAATTAGCACCTTTGAGTGGTAAGCACCAAATGTGCAGGAGGAAAGCACTGGAGAAAAGCTCAAATTACCCACTATGGCTGACAGTTCACCTTCTGAGAGAGTCTGGTGGAGAGTCAGAGGCCCTGGGGTCCACAGGCAGCTTAGCGTAGTTATTGCAGATCGGAATTTAGCACTCTGCGTTCTGTAGCCTTTTGAAAAGATAGCTTTCCAGTTAACATAGTTTTAGAAGGTGTTTTAATTCCCTACGGAGTTTGGTAAATGACTTTCTTTTGGCTCAGTCCCACTTTAAAAATTGTTTATTCTGCTGCTGAAAATTCCATTTGTCCTAGGTCTTCAGGTGAAATTAAAATTCCATTTAGGGACTAACTCTGCCGACATGGGATTTGGGCCTTCATTAGAGAGAATTTGGTTGTTTGCTTTATTTTTTCGCCACCCTGGGCTCTTTTACTTTCAATGCTGACCTAAGGGTATTTGGAAGGAAAACCAAGGCAGTAGTAGAGCAGGGTGGTGGGGTTAACAGCCTTTTTGAGATGCAGCAGCATATTTTTTTCTCCCCAACCCATGTGTAGAATCTATCCCACAAAGCTCGAGCAGGATCGTGCCTAGATGGTTCTCGGATATCTGAGACATACGAGGAAAAGTTTTTCTTTAGTTCCGTCTAAGTATTTTGTATCTGTTCTGATTCCCAAGAGACACGTTCACAGCCGAAGTCTGTATTCTGAGGTTTCTTCTTAAGCACGATTACTCAACAAGTGTTTGTCCTGTATTAAACCATACTCGGGACGTCAGCGATCACGTTTAAGTATAATCTAGCAGGAGTCCTGAGAGGAAAACATAACTTTAAAAACAGCATTAGTTTGGACTCTTCATTCATTCGTGCCAGCGGTAAGCAAACGTGTGTCCTCGTGCTACTTAGGGTCTGGCCATAAGAGGCCACTATTATCAAATCATCACACAAAGAAATATATGATGTGGTAGAGCCAGCCCACCTGGGTTCACATCCAGGTTCTATCGCATATTGGCTCTGTGACCTTGGGCACTGAGTCTCGGGTTCCTCCTCAGAGGGAACGGATATAATCACGGTACCTACCTACGAGGGTAGTCGTAAGCATATGAGTTACTGCATGTAAAGTACTTACACAAGGAAGCGGTACGGAAATGTTAGCTGTCATCATTGTTAGTAACGTTAACCATGACAGGTGCCCCGAAGGAGAGGCACGATGTGTGAAGGAGCATATGACACACGAGTCTCACCTAGAGCAGGGGTCGAGAAGACTTCTCAGAGAGCAATACTTGGGCCGGACTTGCAGCACCAGAGGAGTCTGGGAGGAAAGTGGGCGGGTCAGAAAAGACTCCCAGGCGGAGGACACAACAGCTGCAGAGGATGCAAGGGAGGGCAGGGTGACAGGAATAGGAAGCCAGGGCATGCTGAAGACGTAGAAAAAGGTTAGCGTGGTTGCAACAGAGAAAGCAAAGGGCAGAGCGACAGCAAAAGCAGGGGCCAGCCACGCTAAAGATCAGTTTTTTCACACATGTGAGCAGAACCGTCGTTATGTTCAAACTTGTCCGTAAGCCTATGTTCAGTGATAGATTTCTAGTGAAAGCCCTTTCTTAATGGCTCAGGTTTAACCATATGAAATTGTCATTTTTGTACATCATGAACAGTTAAATATCCAAGTTCACGTGGCTGATGTCAATCTCTTGTTTCATCTTTCAAAGGACGATGAGACCACCAGTGAATTCCTAGAATAAAAAGACAAAGCAGGTCAGACACAGTCTCTCTGAGCACGGCAGACTGGGCTTTTAGAGTCAGAAGTGGGTTGGTGCCATCCGCACAGGAGTTACATGGGGACAGTTGTTGATGGGTGAAAAGTCTGCAGTGAGTCCATCCCTCGCTGGCTGGCTTTCAGGAGCAAGGGGTCACATGGGTTGGCTGGCTTACAAAAGCTGTGAACGGAGGAGCTGTCATAACGGAAGAGATTTAAATCTGGTTCTGATGGCCATTAGTTGCCATAGCTACCGGCAATATGTCTTCTTCCAAGCTTGTAAGAGCTGAGTTTATTCTTGTGGTTGGACCTGAGAAAGGCCCATAAGAATGCGCCCAGCTCTTGCAAGCAGGTGGTGGAGACACTGACTACCTCCCACAATTTTCTGGGACCAACTTGAAAAGAAAGATGCCTGTGTGTGCGCTGCTTTCAAATTCAGAAAGCAAGTGACATTCCGTTGGCAGTCCAAGGGCTTGCTTCTGTTTTATGGATCTGGTGCTCAACACTGAGAAGGCGCAAGGCCAGTCTCCCAGTCCTGAGATGTAATCGTCTCTCCCCTCCGCGTGTTTCATGTACTTTTCCCTTCTTTATCACGAGAGCCCGCTCCCTCCCTGCAGCACTGTCACATTCAAGCAATCACCCTAACAGGTGAGTTCCGTGACCCCTACATTCCCCACCCCACAGCCAGTTCTGTAGACCGACTCCCATTTGTAGTGACCTCACCATGACTTTTGGCCCTTCTGTGGTCCCTTCTAGCACACGGCGTGTGGATAACTCCAACACGAGACTGGTGGTCCAAATTGAAAAGGATCCAGGTAAGAAGATACCTTCTTTCTCTCTTTTTAAATGATGTATTTATTCTGTTATATAGATGGATTCCTTCAGTCTAAACAGGGGGGATGACTCCTCATTCTTTGTAATCATTGTGGAGGTAAGGTAGGTCTTGGTAAATATGCTGCCTGGAAAGATAAAACTATACAAGTAGACGGACCAAGCATCCTGATTTGGTTGGGAAATGTTCCTCTCCATCATTTAGAACCAATTTGGTACCTGTCTGGTATTGAGTGACTCTGTCAATTAAGACACTTTAGTTCGTGTGTGACAAAAGTCAAATACAGACTCTAAACCTTGCTATTGGTCTTGTAGCCAAAAATTCTCAGGAAAACCGTCAGCATTGTGATATCCTCCAAGGCAAACCATTCCAGGACCTAAGATTCCGAAGTTTTCAGAAACTTTGTTCAACACGAAGCTACGGAAGGATTTACCTGCTAGGAAATTGTGTTGCTTTTTCCTTTCTGTAATCTATTTCTTTTTGAACCATTCTACCTTTCTCCTCACCTCAGAACTCTCTCCCCTCTGCCAGACATTTTGTCCAGGAAGAATTGTATGATGCCATGATCTATATTTGAACTGCATGTACACGATTCATTTGAAATTGTAATTTGAAATTTGAAAATACCTGGAGAGAGAAGTTTATGTTTTGTTGACCTAAAGTTCAACTTGTCAGTACGGTTTGGTGGGGGCGGGTGGGCTACAAATATCTCTGATGCGCATCTGTGGGACTCTATGACCTGGCAGGGCCATTGCTATTAGGCCTATGGATGGTTTCACAAGTGCATCGTGCCTCTAGTTATTCACAATGGCTGTCTCATTTTAATCAAATTATGCAGATGTGTGGTCAAGGTGTTCTAAAAAGATCTCCACTTTAGTGGTTTAAATTGTTTTATTTCAATATCAAACAGTTTGAACAATTAAGCAAAAGTTAATTCTCTCATTCAGGCCTTTCCTTTAAAAGTGGCAGAGACTCAAAAAAAATCTCTAATTAGTGTCTCGGGTTGCATGCTGATTCATCACTGAAAATGAATAGACTCTCAGGTCAGGCAGGCTTAATCTGCATAGAAGATTAAGCATACTGATACCTCATTAGATTACATGACATGACTCAGCCCAGAGAATAGTTTATTCCTCTCCATTAATCATAATTAGGTTATAAATGCACTAATTTCAATTCGGCCTTTAACAGTCATGAATGCCCAGCAAGGATAGTCATAATTTGATGGTGTTACCGTATAGATTTCTTACAGGTGGATCAGCTCTTCCTTGTAGGGGTACACCTGGGGCCGATCTTCATCTTCCTGTGCCCCCAATCACATTTCCTTTCCCCCGGGTATGGAGCTGGGAGCTCTGTTCAGCCCTGCATCTGTATCTTGAACTTCTCTAACTCTGCCTCCACTCCAGTAGACGATCTAGAAGGGAGCCTTAAGTTTTGCTTTTAGGCATTTCCTCTGTGGGGCAACTCTGCTTTCCTGACTTTCCAGAGCCAGAATCTACTCCCAAACATGAGATACTCCTGAATCTTGAACAAGTTTCTGTCCTTCATCATGAGAGATCCGATAGAGGGAGTGAACGGGAGATGAAAGGAAATACACCATGAACCCCCAATTCCACACGCCCCCTCCCCCAACATTTCATCATTCCTTCTTTCCTGTAGCCTTCCTTCACTCCTCTCTGGGAGTCTTCATCCACCCAATTAGAATGACTGAAATTAAACAAGCCACAAGCTACAGCTGACAATGGCGAGTCATGGCAAGGGTGCAGAACAATTAGATTGGGGGTATCCGCCCCCAATCACTGCGGGGGGTGGGGGCGGATACAAACATGGTGCAGCCGCTCTGAGAACCGCGGCCCCGCTCCTGGGTATTTTACCCAAGAGAAACAAAAACTTGTGTTCACATAAACTTCCACTCGTGAATATTTTGGGGGGATTTGCTCATAATCCCCCCAAACTGGAAATAAGCCAAGGGTCCTCCAACTGATGAATGGATGCAAAAGCCTTAGTAGATGCATACCACGGAATACTACTCAACACTGAACCAGAACAGATGGCTGCTCTGAACGACAACGTGGAGGAATCCCAAATGCATGATTCTCCTTGGTGGTTCCGTGCCTGTGCATTTATTAAGTCTCATAGGATTACACACTAAAAAAGATAAATTTTACTCTATAGAAGTTATTCCTCAATAAAGCTGAGTTATATATATATATGTATATAATTTAAGAATAATAAATTGTGTTACTATATCTATGTGTATATAATGTGTAAAAATATATCAGTATATAATACTAGCAGTAATCGTTTATATTATATAGAACATATATGTGTATGTATATATATGTGTGTGTGTGTGTGTGTGTATGTGTGTGCATGTAAATTGATGGTGTTTATTGTCTGTAAATGATTCCTCAGTGACTTTGATTTCCAAAAGCCCTTGGAGTCACTTGACAGGTGTGTTCTTAAAAACAAAATTTTTTTAAAGAAGCTGCCCATCATTCAACAGATTATTTAGCTGATCCCTATTGCACGATAGCACTTCGCCAATATTGGGACACAAAAATAAGCAAATTCAGACATGGATCTGTCTTCCTTCACTTCACGTCTTCTTCTTTTTTTAAGTGTATTTATTTACTTAGAGAGTGACAGACAGAGAGAGAGAAAGAATCCTAAGCAGGCTCCACGCTGTCAGCCTGATGTGGGGCTCGAACTCACAAACCATGAGATCATGACCTGAGCCGAAATCTAGAGCTCATGTCTTCTTCACTTCGCCTTCTCCACCTCACTGGAGAAATCAGATGTGAATCAAGTGACCGTATCCACATACACACACAAACACCAGAGGTCAGATTCCATTGGTGACAAGTGCTACCGAGCAGAAGACCATAGTGCTGAAAGCCCATCGTAGGGGGTTTGGCCCAGCGAAGTGGTCGGTGGGGGCTTCCCGGAGGTGGTGATTGAGAGAAGATCTGAAGAATAGTAAGTGTTAAAAAGCCAGAGAGCAAAGAAAGACACGCCTAGGCGGAGAGATCGGAATCTACAAAGGCCCAGGCTGGAAAGGGACAAGGGACTCTACTGAAAGAAGTTCAGTGCTGAGCATAAGGGAGAAGGGAGGAGGAAGTTTGTGTGCAGTGAAGAAGGAGATTGAAGTAGGGAGCAGATCCCACATGCCTCTCGTGTGCCCATATGTCCTAGGTTTGCTCCTGGCTTATACCAGTGACTGTCCTCGCTTTAAAGATACCTGGGAATGCTAAATTATATGGGAGCCCGGTATAGGCAGTGAGAAGAAGCCTTGTTTCCATCTTAAGGGCATTGGGGAACCACTAAGGTCCTTAAGTTATGGGGTGGAGGGGTCCTAAGTAGCACATTCAGCTTCTCAACTTGAAGAGCTCATTCTGGCTGTGGTGTAGAGAATAGACTGGGTGGCAGGTCCCAGTGAAAATACACTGGCGAGTCATATGACTAGCGTGGCTGTCCGCTTGAGAAATAATGTAGCTTGCAATAGGGTAGGGGTAATGCAAATGGAGAGAAGTGGAAAGATGCAAAAACTATTTGCAGTGAGGTGCTTGGGTGGCGCAGTTGGTTGAGCATCCGACTCTTGATCTTAGCTCGGGTCAGGAGCTCACGGTTTGTGGGTTTGAGCCCTGCGTTGGGCTCCGTGGCGATGGCTCAGAGCCTGCTTGGGATTCTGTCTCTCCCTCTCTCTGCACCTCCCTCAAAATGAAGAAATAAACTTAGGGAAAAAAAACTATTTGAAGAAAGTAAGATTGAGAGGCTGGGGTGTGAAGGAGTGGGAACGGAGATCCCTGGGTGATGGCTGACCGGGTGGTGGTCTCATTTACTGAGACGGGCAACAGAAGGGGGCCTGACTTGGGCCCGTGGAAGGTGAGGAGCATTGGAGACACACGGAAACAGATGTCCAGTAAGCACGTGGGACAGGTCTAGTGCATAGACAAGAGACCTCAGCTGGAGGTGTGAATCTGTCAATCATCTGCATTCAGACAGTGATTTTAATGCATTTGTGTAGGTGAGATTGCCCGGAAGGAAAATAAAGGGAAAAAATAAGAGGGTCTCGCAAAATCGACAAAAACGGGCAAAGTATCTAAAAAGCCTGATTTACCCTTAATCAAATGACAGCTCACTGATTCCTAGGTCTGATAGAAGTAAGTACCCACTGATCATATTTCTTGTTCTCCCTTTAGGGAATGATGACAATAATCTTAATTCCATCTTTTATGAGCACCTGACAAGGGCCCTGCAGGAGTCCCTCTGTGGAGACTTAGTTCTCGGTCGATGGGGTAACTACAGCTCTGGCGATTGCTTTATTTTGGCTTCAGACTACCTCAACGCTTTTGTTCACCTGATTGAAATCGGAAATGGTCTTGTCACCTTTCAACTTCGAGGACTGGAATTTCGAGGTAAGAATCTCCTCATTGTGGAAGCTGTTGGAAGCCGGTTGCCTAAACTTATTATTGTGCAAAGCTTTAATAAGAGGTCACCATGGGGGTGCCAGGTGGCTCAGTCGCTTGAGCAGCCAACTCTTGATTTTGGCTCAAGTCACGATCTCACGGTTACCTGGGTTTGAGCCCCACGTCAGGCTGTGTGCTTACCATGTGTGGAGACTGCTTGGAATTCTCCCTCTCTCTCGGCCCCTCTCCTGCTTGCATTCTCTCTCTCTCAAAATAAACAAATAAACAAATAAACAAACTTAAAACAAAAAGTCACCATGAAAGAGGAAGAAGTTAGTGCCTGTCTTACAGGTTGAGAATTAGGGAACTGGTTCCAACTGCCTTTATTTATGTATTCTGATATAAATAAATCCCAGTCATCTGAGAGAATAATGAAGTGAAACATGTCATCTGGTGTAAACCTTTGGAGTGGCAAGTTAGATCTTTGGTTTAAATTTTTCTGGAAAGAAACTCAAAGTGACGGGAGGCCGCAGAACATGCATGGGCTCCGTGTGGAGTCAGCCAGAAACAGAACCTGGTTCTGTGGGTTTCTGGTGTTGTGATCTGTAGTGGACCATCTTTCGGTGCCTGAACTTTCCTTTTCCACTGCCAAACGATAAGAAGAAGGATGGCTGCCTCTATAAAGTTGTGTGACTTCAATGAGATCATGTATATGAGGGCTCTATGTGGATGCTTACTGTTTTGCGGTTAATGAGCCGACCTGATCTGGAAAGTGCGACCCCAGTTTGTCCATTAATCTGACACTGGAGCTGTGTGGTGGAGTGTGCAGCAATTAGCATAACCCCTGTGTTCATGTTTCTGCCTCCTGTGTCCTTTGTTCACCCCCCTCATCCAATGCATGTCTTTCTGACGCCTCCTCCGTGTCAGGCCAAGTTCTAGTGCTGGAGATGCAACGGGTCCGTGACCTGAAGGACTCTTGCCCTTGCGATGTTTACCTTCAGTGGGAGATGTGGAAAGCGAACAAGGAAACAGATGAGCAGACTAATCACAACTAGTGGAAGCACGACGAAGGAAGGAAATGGGACTGCCGACCTAATTCACGCTTTAGGAGATTGTTCTGGTAGCTGTGTGCAGACTGTCCTCCAGGGGGGGCAAAAGCAGAAACAGGAAGGCCATTGAAGAGTGTCTTGTCACCCAGCCAGGAGAAGAAGTTGGAGACAGAGAAGCTCAGGGCGATTTGGAGGTGGAAAGGGCTGGACTCAGTGTTGGGGGGTCCGGGGAAAGGAGGCTCAGCCCGCTCCCCGGGTTCCAGCTTGAGTGCCTGGGTGGACAGAGGCGCATTTATGGAGACTGGGAAACCTAAATGAAGAACAGGACTTTTGGGTTTGGGAGTGTAATCGAGAGCTCCATTTTGGATATTTATTTTTTAAATGCTCATGATTCACCTAAGTCACTTTCTCAAGTAGCTAATGGGACACGCGAGCCTTCTGTTCATTCAGGAGACATTTACCAAGGGCTAGGCTAGGTGCCATGACTACAGAAATGAAGGGCCCCACCTTAAGCAGCTCGGAGCCTTACTGACTAGAGACTCATCCTGAGTGACCACCGTCCAGGGATTTGAGTGTCGTGGCAGCTCTGTGCATGGGGCGCTGTGGTGACCAGAGCAGGGCACTGGGATCAGACTAGAGTCTGGGTCAGCAGAGGAGAGGCTGTAGTTGGAAGGGAGAGGCAGGCAGAGGTGTGATGATAAAGAGGCACAAAATAGCCAGATGTGGTTTCCAGATGGTTTGAGAGAAAGGGGTCCCAGATAATGCTGGAAAGGTGAGTAGGAGCCAGGTTACCACCATCCAGAACTTCCGAGTGACGAAAAGATACCTTATAGCCAAGAACAAAGTGCCATTATTTTATATCTTTAACACAATTACCTAATCCTTTAACCAAGTCTTTTGGTTCTAAGCATTATTTTTCCTATACAAATTTGTACAAAAGACTTTTTTTTTTTTTTAGAGTGGTGGGTTCTGTGGTTGAGGCACGTTTTCTGTGCATCCTTAAAAACTTGAGGAATCTAATTCAGGGAGCTTATTTTGGAAAAGGTTATGGGGCCGAGGGAGCAGTGATCAGATTCTTCAGAACAAACAGAGAAGCAGTGTGTCCCTGAAATTTTACACAAACGCCAGAAAATGCCACAGGAGGTGGTGGAAATTGTCTCTGTACAGTCATGCAACAGACTTGTCTCTAGTGAGAGCTTTTGGGTTTTCCTGGACTTCAAAGGAAGGATTTTTCAAGTTCACCTAGTTGAACCTGAGTTAATAGTCTCTATTACAAGTTCCATGCAGCTTACAGCTTCTTTTGGCAAACTGACCTGATGTTTGAGTTTAAGGGCTTCAACGTCAACTGGACTTTAGAAGCATGTAGCACTTTGTCTGCTCCCCCCACGTATCGCAAATGGGCGTGCTTCTTGATCCACCACCCTGAATGTTTGGGCTTCACCTCATGTCATTTTTGAGGGTGTAACCAACTGCCGCAAGACTTAATGGTTTCAGACGACAAGGATGTCTTCTTTCTCACGGTTGTGAGGGTGGCTGGTAGTTCTGTCACTCGCACCCTGGGTTACTCGTACGGCTGCATTCAGCCAGAAGATGAACCAGGCTGGAAGGTCCAAGGTGCCACATCCAGATCAGGCTACCAGCTCTGGCCCCCTGGCTGTCCTCCAGGTGCTGCTCAGTGACGGGTGGGCTGGACCAAGTGTGGTCTGGGTGTCTGCGAGGCCCCTTATGGCCCAGTCTTTGGGACAGGCAGCACGTCACTGACATCATGTTCTATTGGCCAAAGCCATCCCCAAGGACAGCTCCAATACATGTGGCCCTAACACATTGGATGAGTCACTGGGGGCCAATCTCATAACAACACACCAGACTCCTGAAACTACCTCAGAGGAAATACAGAAGGAGGCTCAGAGCCGCCATATGTGGTCGAGCACGAGACAGAGGCCATTGTGTTAGGTGAGGCTGCCCAAGAGTGTCTCCCTAGGTGATTTGTCTTCTTGCCAACCACAGATGAAATGTAACCTGCCTATAAGAATGGCCTAAGTATAATAATGTCTTGAGAACAAATTACCAGTTAATCTGCCCCAATACCACTCACTGCTGTACAATACATTTTCTTTGACCTAGTTATACTGTAGTCTGGAACACAGCACTATTAAGAGAGCATGACAGAATAAAGTTATGCTTTAGTTGCAGGAAGAATCCAGTTGACCTAAAATGACTCTTCTCTTTTATATCTCTTTGCAATGTATGCTACAGTATTCCCAGGGAAGATCTTGTTTTCTTTCTCCTCCTTGAGTATTTTTCTAAGACATCCCTTCAGTATTTCCTTTTTTTCTTCCAATTCCCTATTTTCCCAAGTAGCAGGCTTTATTTGGGTCAAATTTGACCTACTTCAGTACAACCCGGGCAGTCCGAATACAGCTGTACTGGTTCTCCTTTCGGAAGCACACTGCAGCTCTTAGTGGAGACGTGAGCCGCTCATGTCACGGACTGACTCTCAGGAAATGAGTAATGCACCCCGGAGGAAGAGGAAGATAACCTCCCACAGCCAGGGAGCAAGAGATCCACCTGTCTGTTTCTCACTGCAGAGGATGCATTTGTATCACTAGGAGTTTTTAGTTGCAAGCAACAGAAATCAACTCCAGCTAACTCAACCGGGAGGAGGGTTTATTGAAAGATATTACACAGGGCGCAGACTTTCTGAGAAGCCTGGAGAAGCAGGCTTGGTGGCTGTAGGTCAGGAGCCATGTCCAAAATCACACCACAGTGCTGATCCCACGAAGCAGTCACATCTTGGCTGGGGGATCCGGGCACTCCCCTTATTTTATCGACACCATGACCCCAGATGCTGGATGCTACTGTAGCTATGGCTTCTGTCCCCCAAATGTGGATGAATATGTCCCCTGAGCCAGCTTCTTTGTGTCACCAGCTCATTAGTCAAAATCTGGGGTACATCTGATGGGTGAAGCTGGGACCATATGCCCCCCCCCCAGATGCAAGGGAGACTGGGAAAGAGAGTGTCTAAGTTCTCAGTTCTTAGAGGGGAGATGGTCACTGCCTCTCACCAAGATTCATCATATGAGTACATTGGTTGAAGTCATGCTAGCAGCTGTCATGGTTAAGCCCCGCATCTCTGGCTGACACAGTAGATGCCTCTGTTGCACTCACATAGGGTCCGATCAGTGAGCGGAGCTGGTAGGGGTAGGGGGTGCTTCCCTTCTGCACCATTAAGGGTCCTGGCTAATAGAAGCTCTGCCTGTTCCCCAATGCATCACTTTTGAGGTCGCTCTGGGCTTCAATATCAAACTGGCAGACAGTGGAGGATTGCCTGGAAGACTGCTGTGGGACAGGTCTAAATCTGGAATATATCATTTGCTCCTACATCCTATTGCTTAGAAGTGACATAGCTGTAAGAGAAGTCAGGATATGTCTAGCTGAGTACCCAGGAGAAAAAGTAAAAACACTTGGTGAACAGTGAGCCAGTCTGGTGTATTGGGTAATTTTCCAAACGTAAGACAGAGGTTTAGATCCTGGGTAGCCCAAGAGAATAATTAAGGTCCATGGCACATTCTATTTCTGTTGGCTGGTACCATAGGGAATGATTGAAATCAATTCAAATCAAGAATACAAATAAGGAAGCCACATTTTTCTATCCAACTCTTTTTGGCTCATGCATCCGAGAATAGAAGTAAATTCTTTTCTTGTTCTTACAGAAACAAGGTAGTGGTGCCTCTGCTGCTCTCAGGTTTATGAGTATTATTTGCATCTACCCAACCAGGGAGCCTCTCAGGAAACCATTCAAGACTTGACAGATTAATCATTGGCTTTAAATCAAAGTCAAGGTGACAGGTAATGCACTTTAGAAAGTCAACAGCGTGAGGGGCACCGTGTTCAAGATTTTTCAAAAGAAATGGAATCTACCAGACTTTAAGTCCCATTTAACCATCATTCAAGTAGGTGGACACAGAAAAAGGGAAAAGTGAGGGTTGATAATCTATTCAATCCGTTTCTGTTCTCCTTTAGCCATCCAGGTGACCTAGGCTGACGGGTTCACCCATTTCTGTTAGAAGGGGAGAAAAATGAAGGAGGAGTCACAGTGTTCCAAACAAAATAAGTCAGGTGACGTAAAGATACTGTCTGATGAGGGGAAGAACCAGGAGGAGGAGCCAAAAGAAAAAGGCACTGGAGGGAGTCTTTTAGGAGATGCATGTGAGCTCCGAGCTAGGGAGAGAGCACTGGCCTGTGAAGGTGACATCCACCCTCAGAATGGCCACAGTCCCATTGCTTCCTCCCACTTAATAGTGGGAAAGCCAGGCTCCAGAAGATGAATGCTATCTGCAGGCTCACGGCTAGTTAGTGCTAGAACTAGGCAAACCCCGTGGCTCTCTATCTCTTAACCAGAACGTCTCTTTCTGCCTGACCCTTTTAGCTTCTTCTTTCCTTTTTCCTTTGGGATATTTGTTTGGATTTGCACTGTAATGCTTATTTAGTTTGTAAAACACTCAGTAAAGTGGGGTAGAATGCCTTCAATCGCTGGCACATCCTTTCAGAAGCTCCACATTATTTTTCTGGTTGCAAAAAAAAAAAGCAACTTAAAAACCCCACTTTATCTCAGGATATTTAACAGAGCATCACAAATGACTTGGCCTCTCCAATTTTTGACTCCATTATCAGAGCCTCCGTGTGATTTCTAAGTTCCTAGTGTCTTTCCAGCTCTGACAGCCCATCAGGTCAGGAGATGCAAAATACTTATACCATATGATACACTCGGGGGAAATTTGAACCTCTCCTCTCTGCTGGAGTCAGAGTATAAGTCTCTCCCAGGGAGCAGGTGCTGTTGGCGGGCATCCCAGGCTTGAGACCATGGCTGGTGTCAAGAGGGAGGATGAGCAGTTGTTGACTTCTTGCTAACACGGTGCCTCACAGGGGAGTTTGACACGCCTGAGCATTCATGCACCGGCTAGCAATAGGATTGGGCGTCAGAAACACCACCACAACAGTGAAGCAGAGTGGAGGGATTTCAGGCTAAGGGAAGAGGGGAGCTTGCTCTGATGGCAAGTGATAGAATCCCCAGGGCTGAGAGGATGGAACCCATGCTAGCACATCTAGAGTAACAGGAGAGGAGAGAGAACATATGGCCCAGATGCACGTAAGAGATGGGTCGACAGATGGAAAGATGGATGGAGTGGGGAATACAGTTGGCCTGTATGAAGAGCCCACTTGAGGTGAGGGGTCATGATTTTCAAGAAAGACCTGTTGTAGTTGCTCGTGTTTTTTTTTTTTTTTTTGTTTTGTTTTTTTCTAAGCCACATTCAGCTTCATGGGTGCAGGTATAGAGCAGTAGAATTGGCCTTCATCAGGACTGAGACTGAGTTGACTGAGTGCCAGAAAGTAAAACGAAGACAAGGAAACTGACAGTGTATGAAAGGGTGTGACAATGTCTGCAGTGCCTGGCCGTGTAATGCAGGCTAAGAGATAAACAGGCAAGGGTGGGAGAGGGGTGGGAAACAGGACCTGGTGAAGGGCTTTCTGGATCTCAGAAAGGTGTCCAAGTTGTAGAAGTTGTGATATTAGAGGAAAATAAGCTGGAGAGATAGGAGGTGGTTGAGGAAGAGTAGGATGTTTGAAACGAACATTCATTGAAGGCAAACAGTCTTTGGTAATTATAGTCTAAGATCACGGCCATGGAAGTGAGTGGCTGAGGTTGAGTGAATGCGATCATTAGAGGAGTGGGAGTCAGGGGCCAGGATACTGCAGTCTCAAGAGTGATTGGTCAGAAGTGTGCTGGAGAGTGACAGTGACCCCGAGCCAGAATCCCCACTCAAGGACTCGGAGTGACCTAGAGGGCCATGGAAGAAGGCAATGAAGGAGAATGGTGTGGGGTAGACAGAGACAGCGCCACTGGGAAGCAAGAGGACATCCTCCACCTGCTCAGACCCAGGAGCGAGAGGAGTGCAGGAGAACAGTCATCCCCACTAGAGGGCAGGGAGAGCTAGCTTTCCAATAGGGCATGAAGGAGAAGAGAACATTCAGAGAAGTTGAGGAATAGATAGTGAGTTCCCGAGGGCACAGCGAAAAGATCTCAAGAGTTTGTGGCCTGGGTGGGAGTTGGGTGGTAGTTAAGATCAGGTCAGAAAATGTGATTTACACAGTACTATGGAAATCAGGCTACGGGGGGTCCTGGGTTCCCCATGGCAAATGACACAAACTGTCGTAAAGGCACATTCTCTCAAGGGTGATGAAGCGGATCCTATCATCTAAGACTGGGTCATATGCATGGGAAGTTTTGAGGCTGCTGAGATGAAATTTAGTTATGCGTGCAGCTTTCATTATCCTCATTAGTATAGGATTGCTACATTTTTATCACAGCAAGAGCCAGATTTTTCCAGAAATCTTCTTACGGGGTGTCTTAGGAAATATTTAAATGTCATTTGATAAAGTGGGTTTTTGGGAAGCCCTAGAAAAATGGTATTAGAAATACATGATGTTATGTGGACACTTACCTTTTCTATTAGTTGCCTAACTACAGTTTTCTGTCAAATTACTATTTTTTCAGTATTTCTTTATAATGAATGATATGGCATTTGAATATATTTTATATTTTGTATGCACATTCCTATGGTATCACATCCTTCTGGTGTTTGCTCATACAGTAGCTCATGCAAAACACAACCAATAGTATAGATTACTCTGTCCTCTTATCTGGAGCAAAGTCGTGATGAAAATTATGTTTGTTTTGAGGTGTTTGTATGTATAGATCATGAATCTTGGGGATCAGGATGTTACCATGATGTGTAGACATGTGGCCACATGTGGTAGATGGTCAATAAATGTCTCCTGGTAATTAAAATCATAAGTGGTAATTGAAAAACCAAAGCTTATTTTCAGTATTCTCGCAAAATTGATGTATGCAGCTCTTTATTCATGCAGGCTGTGAAATATTGTTTGAACCAATTTCTGTTAGATGGTGAGACTCTCAAAGGCTGAAACTCCTTGCCTTATTCATGGCCCTCCCCCCGTGTGTTGACTGGCTCATGTAGGATGCCCAATAAATATTGGTTGAGTGAGAAAGTAGAGGCAGTCTAAGTGTTTCTGAGCACGAGTTCTTTGCCAGATACCATACTAAGCACTTCAACTCTCAAGCTCAGTATATTCCAGAATATTTCTTATAATAACTCTATAAAGTGAGCAAGTGTTATTATCCCTATTTGAGACATTAAAAGATATTGGGAGAATGAGGCTCCAGGCTTCACGGTCACCAGTGGTAGAGGAGGGTAAGCATCCCTGGATGGGGATGTCCCCTAAGTAGGCCACACTGCCTTGGAGGGACTGGAGGGAGGGAGGCAAGAAGGAAGGAAGGAAAGAATTATCTAAAAATTCTCTCTGGTTGTTGAAACTTAAAAGTTTTACCTGAAAGGGGTCTTAAATATTAATATGGCATCACCACTGTTAGCAGCTCAGTTTCTGGAATGATCTACTGCCTTAGCAACTGTGAAACCCAGATGGCTCTTGCCGAATGAATGTAGAAAGCAAAGGCATAGTGATCAGGATGTAGCCACACATTACCATCAGATCTGGAAAACATCAGAAGATGGGATTTATGTTCCTGTTTGTGTGAGATGTTATCAGCCATCTCATAGTCTGACTAACACCCCATAATCACTGGCCTGTGGGGACATTTTTAAAATATCTGTGTAACCTAATCTTATCTAAAGTTAATGCAACCCAAACCTTTCTCCTTAGCGGCGACGCCACAGAGAGCCATAGCTGTCCCACTAATCTTGAAACTCTCTAGAATTCTTTCTTCTCTATGGCAACATTCGGGTCATTAGCGAGTCCTTAGTTCTAACACCTACACGGCTCAAGTAATCTATTAAATCCCTTGGTTCCAAACTTTACCCCTAAAATAATAGGTTCTCCATTCAGAATTCCTAAACACCTATTTTTCTTCATTGCAAATTATGTGACATGTGAGTGAGAGAGACAAAGCCATGCTTGTCTAGATAGCAAGTCTGGGAAGAAAAGAAGGCTTTGCTGTTGAACATGAAAAGAGTCTGCATATTTAGAGAAAAAATGTAACGTTTATTATATTTTTGAGAGAGAGACAGAGACAGAGCGTGAGCAGGGGTGGGGGTGGGGGGGCAGAGAGAGAGGGAGATACAGAACCCAAAGCAGATTCCAGGCTCTGAGCTGTCAGCACAGAGCCCAACGCAGGGCTCAAACCCACCAACCATGAGATCATGACATGAGTGAGAAGTCAGAGGCTCAACCGACTGAGCCACCCAGGGGCCCCCTGCATATTTTTTTTAAGTTTATTTATTTTGAGAGAGACAGAAGCAGTGCCAGCGGAGGAGGGGCAGAGAGAGAGGGAAACAGAGAATCTCAAGCAGGTTCCGCACTGTCAGCGTGGAGCCCGACGTGGGGCTCAAACCCACAACTGCGAGATCATGACCTGAGTGGAAATCAAGAGTCGGACACTTAAGTGACTGAGCCACCTAGGCGCACCGCATTGTTTTAACGACGCTCAAAAATAAGTCTGTGGAAGAAAAGTACAATAATACAACTCAGAATGAAATATGAATGAGAGAATGACTCTTACCTGTGTAAGGTCAAGTGCACTGGTGTCCTGTAAATGGGGCAAGAATGGAAGAAAAGCCATATCATTCACAGAGATCATGATTGTGTATGTCAAGTTTTCTCGTACCTGTGCTTCAAACCTGCCCAATATAAGTTACCATGTACACGAAGTGCTTTTGGGTGCATTTCATTTTCTCCTATAGGCCAGTAGGAAAAAAGTAAATTCAGAGAAACTTTTGCTCATAATCTGTTAAACCTTATTAGACAGTGTATGCTAAGGGGAAAATACAGATTTTAAATTCAAAAGGCCAGACCCTTCCACTGGAGAGGCTGCTTTGGAGACCCAGTGTTGTTATTTGTATAAAAAAGGAGAAATTACACCTGCATAGCCAGGTTAATGTGTGCCATAAGTGAGATGCTATCACTTTTCAATGCGATTAACATTACATAAGCAGATGATGTTTTGAAATCAAAATTCTCTGAGAGAAAACAATGCTGCTTCATTGAAAGGTATTCCACTGCTTTTAAAATCCAGCTGGCCAGACAGGTCATAAGAAAAATTTTATCGGTATGGATCTGTCTTAAAACAAATTGAGTCTCCTTGGAATATAAAATGGTTACAGTAAAAACCTCTGTTGTGCCCACAAAATCAAACATGTATAAATTATTCTAACACATTTCCCCCTACTGTACCCTGGGCCAATACACTTCTTCTAGATTCTCTGTGTGATCCTTGAAAGGTGGTCGACTGCAGTGCTGTTGAAGGCCTGGAATTGGGGACTAGGAGAGAAATTGTCCTGCAAAATAATTCAGAGCTAAAACCCCTCAGTGTCTCAGGAGACCAATTCTACTCCTTGATTTCCTTCTGCTGTGTGACCTTGGTCATGTCTCATATTCTATTTCTCCATCTTTAAGTTTGGATTAATTTCAAGGGGGTGATTATCAAATGGATGTGTGGCCATCATCAGGAAATGGGATGTATAATAAGTCAGCTTTATAAATAAACATGTTAATCATTGTAATGATTATTTCTTCCCAGACATTTAATCTGGTGAAGTCTAGCAGATATAGAAGCCTCCTCCTAGGGCAAATAGCTGGGGACAGATGTACCTTTAAGCTCCTGTTCCAGAATTCTGTCTGGGAGAATTAGCGTGGGGTGGAGGAGGGGCTGGAGGGGCATCTCCGTGCCTTTCCCGAAAAAACAAATAAACCCCACTCTACGACTTACGTGAAAATGACAGTAATTCACAAACTTTAAAATGCCTTCTCTTGTATTATTTCTTTGGGTCACATCACGGCCCTTGATATAACCCACTGGCGAGAGGCAATGATCGTTTAGATTTCCAGCCTTCATGTTGTGGATGCTCTCTCCCCCGTCGGCATCTCTGTCACCGTGTGTGTGACCCACTAACAGAAGCACGCCGAGGAGGGTGCTTCTCCAAAGCTCAAGGACAGCTGGCTGGGGCCGAGCCCTGCCTCACACATCTTGTGTCTCCAACACACGACATGCATGCGTGAGGTCCAAACGTCCATGGAAGGGATCTGCTCTGAGCTCAGCTTTTTTTTTTTTTTTTAATTTTTTTTTTTAATGTTTATTTATTTTTGAGACAGAGAGAGACAGAGCATGAATGGGGGAGGGTCAGAGAGAGGGAGACACAGAATCCGAAACAGGCTCCAGGCTCTGAGCCGTCAGCACAGAGCCCGACGCGGGGCTCGAACTCACGGACCGCGAGATCGTGACCTGAGCCGAAGTCGGCCGCTCAACCGACTGAGCCACCCAGGCGCCCCTGCAGGGGACTGTTTTTAATGTGTCCCCTTCACAGAGTAGCCGGGCCTCTCCTTCATTTCCTCCGACCTCCTGGTAAACAGCCTCTTCCTTAGCTCCTGTCCCCATCACTTTTCACCTGAATGGGACTGTGGGTAGCTGACTTCCCGGCCCCAGCCCCTTCTTTGCTCCCCCAAAGCTGCAGGGGAATCTTCCCTAACTGCAACTTTACTCGTGTTTTCCTGAGACTCAAAAGTCCCCACTGCCTGCCTGTTACCTACAAGATTAAGTTCATGCGTCTCCGTGAGAGTCAGGTTTCCACTCAAGCCGGCCTGCCCTGAGTCCCCTCTCCTCTGGCCCAGGCTTCCGGGCCTGGATGGCACCTTCCCCACAGGGTTCTCGGGAATGGAAGCGGGGACACTTTGGGTGGATTTTGGTTATCGGACCTTCTGTTTCAGCCAGCCATTCTCTTTGGCTTCCCGACCATTCCAAGAGGATGTCAGCTCTACCTCTAGCCTGGCTGGACCACGAGAGAGGGGGCCTGCGCAGACCGACCACACAGACTATCTCCATTCCTGGGCTTAAGTCACTACTGCTCAGTCCACAATAATTTTCAGAACTGGGTGGAGAAAAACGATCCATAGCAAGGATTTCCTCAAAGGGATAAAGTTCTCCTGCCCTCAAGACTCTCTAAACTCTGCCCTTGGGAGACACGAGACCTCTAGAGAACCACATTCCTAAGGTCGAATTGGTTCAGCCCCCTACAGAAATGCTTTCTCTTTGTTGTGCTTTGGCCATATTAGAACAGCTCATACTTTCTGGGCAATTCTCTTAAGGATAGTGTTCACCATGTTGCACCATGTACCTTTTATTAGGGTCCTGGGAACATTCTCTTTCTGGTGTCTTCGCTTGAAATAGCCAAGATCCTGCCAAGCAATTATTTTGTTGTTGTCTTAAGGACACAAGAAACTATTCAAGGTTTCTTTCTACATTGTCTTCTAGAAAGCCCCAGGGAAGTCTGTGGCCTACCTTTAGTAAATATATAGGGTATCACAGAATGCAGCTAGGGTCTCTTGACATTATTCTTTCTGGCTTCATCATATTTTTTCTTGTCCCCAATTTTACTTAAATTTTATCATTTGCATGCCTTTTTAAATTAACTTCATTCCTTTCGGGAATTAAGTGTGAATAAATAAGCCAGGCCTGGCCTGTCGCTGGTACGTGTGGCAAACAGCACTGAAAGGGGAACACTGCTTGCTCACTGGGGGAACCAGCAAAGGGAGGAAGGAAGGGTCAGGGGTCAGGAGAGCTACCCGGTACGGCAGCAAGGGCTGCCCCACATTGTGGCCACATGCAGGAAATTGCTATATATCCTCTGTGGCAAGACATCTGGGACCTTCTAGATACATTTTGAGTTCAAAAAATTAATTTCCATTGCTTTAATTAGGCATTCTCATCTATCAGCACTCAGGCTCTAAGACACTCTGATAATTTAAATTTAAAAATTATTTAACGAAGGCATTCCTGTGTCCCACTGACTTAGACCATGAGAACATCACAACATAAAAGATGCCAAGGGTCAGTTTCAGTGGAAACACCGGACAGAAACGGCCAGCCAGGTCCTCCCTCACTGACACCAATGGTGTAGGTCACGGCGTAGGGGCACTTGACTCTTGGTGTTCTCTTTGGAGGAAATGTGCTCCAAACCCGGTGAGCCTCTCGGAGGAGAATACATGGTCTTGCTTTGCATTTGAGCAGCAGAGTAGTGCATGTACAGAATGACTGGGTTTTTTTATTTTTGTATTCTTTTGCAATGTGATCCTGACTATGAATCTTTTGTTCCTAAAAGGAGGTGCAGAGGCCTCCCTTAACTGAGTGTTTATCAAAAACCTTTGGCAATTAGGGTGTCCCTGTCGAGCAGCCGTCCCTCATGGCACACTGTTTCCTCAACTGTCTTTGTCAGTGCCGAGATGCACCCATGTTCCTCATGGTGTGGGACTTTACTACTCACATGATAGAAATCAAAACTCCTCATTTTATTGTGTGTGTACACACACACACACACACACACACACACACACACATGGAAACACACACACCTTCCAGTTTGTTTGATGTAAGGGGGAAAAACGCCTTACATTCAGCCCAATGTAAAGGGGAAAAAAAAAACCCTCACATGCAGCTCAACATGGTAAATGCCAGACCTGGATGGAGAAGTATGGAGAAAGAAATTGTAAAGAAATGCAGATTTTTGAAGCATGTCATTTGACCGGTTTTGCTAACCTATTGGAGGTGAAAATCCTCCTTTATGCTTCTTCCTTGTGGAGTCTAAGCAATCTCACTTTGTTCACTGAAAGAGGGTTTCTTCCCGAATTATATTATTACTTGCAGAAAACCAGTGTTGTCCTCGTGCCATTTAGTAGGATGAGACATCTCCCACCCCTGGAGTCCAGTGCCTGCACGTCCAAGGGTCCCAGTGGGCGGATCAGTTAGGACACTGTGGCCATTACTCACTCTGGAGGCCCCAGAGCATGCAGTGTGAATTACTCATTGCTGATAATTCATGTATGTATTTCTATACATCTGTACCAGAGGGAATAAAAGCTTTTTATTGCAGCATGAGCTAAGAGAGCCTTGAAAGGTTTTAAAAAGGAGTGCTTTCAGCTAAAACCCAAAGCAGTGAGGTCTTGGGGAAAGACAAATGGAATCAAAGATGTGGGATCAGCCCTTCACTGTTACACTTCATGTAACACTGCCTGCTTGCTTTCCCCATCCTGATCTTGAGTTCTGTTTCATTGACTGTTATCCTAACAGTTCTGTATGTACATTATTACTTGAAGGTTGTAGTTTCCCATTTCTGACTTGTTATGACCATCTCATTTATGGGTTCTGTGGAGAGGCTTAGTACAAACATTGATTTTCTTTGTCTGCCAAACACTCAATATAATCTGCCGTGCGTTCTCTCAATAGAGTTTCCCTTGCCTGTGCATGCAGTGACCTGGATAAAAATCTTCCCTTCATTTACCCATTCAGGCATTGCACCAACTACTCTGTCGGCACCTACTAAGTGGCAGGCACTGTAAATAATGATAAGGATGTTGGAAAAAATGAATGGTATGGGAATGGATGTCAGGAAAGTGTTTATGTGTGAATTCAGTCTCAAAAGATGTGTAAAAAGGATTCGGAGACTTACCGTTTTGGCCATGACTGAGTAACCAGTACTGGACTATACTTCCTGCCATAAACAATTATGAAACTAGGAAAAATATCTTAATCAACTGCTTTCAGATATTGAACAGACAGTGCAAGCCTCTGATCAACAAGAGGAAGGAGAGACACAAGTAAGCTCCATAATTACCCTTGCTTTCTTCCCGGAGACCCTTTCTTATCTGTAGTATGGGGGTTGGGGGCAACACCCAAATAGAGGACAGTTGTCTTGCTGAGCTACGGAGGCAGAATCAGAGTTCTCAGCTGCTAAGGTAGCTGGGTTTTGTGGGTCAGAGTATCAGAAAGAAATGAATTTCACAAGGAAGGCACTGTAAAAATCTGTACAGGGATCCTCTTTAGTAATTGGATGAATATTAACCTGCTGACTGTTAGAGGCAAGTCCTGACAGAGAATAGTAACTGTGGAGGTCTGAACTAAATAGAAAATATGGAGGCTGTAAGGTGCCGAGATGTAGAAATTCCAATCATCCAGCAGAGACACCTTACTGAACATCCCAGGAATTCAACCAAGACCCCAGAAAGACCAAGCTTTAGGAGTAGAGATATTATCACCCCACAAGTCTACTCTAGACACTCTAAAAACAAGTTAAGAGACTCTTAAATACAGATAACAAACTGAGGGTTGCTGGTGGGGTGTTGGGTGGGGGGATGCACTAAAGGGGTGAGGGGCAATAAGGAGGACATTTGTTGGGATGGGCACTGGGTGTTACATGTAAGTGATGAATCGCTGAATTCTATTCCTGAAATCGCTATTACACTATATGTTAACTAACTTGGATTTAAATTTTTTTAAAAAGTTTCAAAAGGATCAAGCTGGGAGGCTGATGTGCAAATAAATTAACTACTTAACAGAACATAACTCTTTGAAAAGACAAAAAACAAACAAACAAACAAACAAACAAACAAAAAGAAGTCCAGACTGTCAACACTATAGCATCAACAATATCCAGCATATAATAAAAGTTTCTAGATATGAAAATAAGCAGAAAAAAGTGGTCCATAACCAGGAAAAGAAAACAATGAATAGAAACACACCCAAAGATGTTGCGGTAACAGAAAAGAAGTTTCAAACAGATATTAATATGCTTAGGAATTCAGAGGAAAAATTATCATAATGAATGAACCGATGGAGACTATCATAGGAAAGAGCCAGAAAGTCTAAAAATAAAATCCAATGTCTGAAATGAAAAATTCAGAGGATGGAAGAAAAGATCAATGAACTTGAAGACAAGGCAATAGAAGCTGTCCAAACTGAGGCAAATAATAAAAGGTTAAAGAAAATAGAAACTCAGTGATCTATGGGGACAATATCAAGCATTCTAATATATGTGTAAAATTGGAATCCAAAAGGAAAAGTGATAAATAGGGGCAGAAAAAAACTGAAAAAATATTATTCAGAAACTTTCAAAATTTGATGGAAAATATCAATCCATAAATCCCAGGAGCTCAGCACACCCCAAGCCAGATAAACACAAAGAAAACCAAACCTAAGCACATAATCCCCAGACTGGTGAAAATTAAAGAAAGAAAAATCAAAGAGCATCTGAGATTTTTCTATAATCATTTTGTCAAGATCATGAGAAAGTTTGAAAAACACTTTACAGACAGGGGAAAAGCATGTGAATTATTAAAATATCCTAAGAAGTAATGCAAGTCAGAACACAGTGCAATGATATTTTTTAAGGGCCGAAAGAAAACTATCAACCCAGAATTCTACAGCTAAGGAAAATATCCTTCAAAATTGAAGGCAAAATTTACATATTTCCAGAAAAACAAAAGTTGACATGATTACCAGCTAACCTCCACTGTAACAAATGTTAAAGGTAATCCTTCAGTTTGAAAGCAAATGATAACATAGAAAATCGATTCTACATAAAACAATGAAGATTGCCAGAAATGGCAAATATGTTAGCAAAGATGTTCTTTTCTTTTTAAAAACTTTACTGTTTAGAGCAGAATAACGACGGTCTATTATGGGGGTTAAATATACGTTAAAGTAAAATGTTTGACAGCAATAATGGCAAGGACATGAAGGAGTCAATATACCATTTTAATAATCTCACAACATTACAGGAAGAGTGGTATGAAATCCATCTATTGCAGATTGCAAGAAGATGAAAACGCACATTGTAATCCCTAGCCAAAATAAAGATATTTTATAATGATTGAAGAGTCAATTGATCATGAAGATAAAAGTCTCAAATGGCATACACCTAATAACAGAGGTTTAAGGAATAAAAACTAGGTGAGTTAAAAAATAGTTGAACTGAAGGAAAATTAAAAACACCAGTATAAAAAATGTATGGGATACAACCAAAGCAATGTGTAGAGAAAAATTTACAGCTCTAAAGGTTTATAATAGCAAAGAAGAAAGGTTTAAATCAATGATCTAAGCAAGGAGTTGGCAAACTATGGCTATGAGCTTAGAATGGCTTTTATATTAAAGGGAGGGAGATGGAGAAGGAGGGAAAGAAGAGAAAGAGAGGGGACGAGGAGGCAGCAGTAATATAGACCATATGTGGCCCCAAAATCTTAAAATATTTACTCTCTGACCTTTTACAAAATACAAATTGGCAACTCCTAACCTACACTTTCACCTGAAGAAACTAGAAAAAGAAGATGAAATAAAACCCGAAGCAAATAAAAGAAGAAAATTTAAAAACAAATGAGAGCAGGAAATCTATGGATCATAAAATAAACAATGGAGGAAAATAATCATGAAATCAAATACTGATTCTGAGGAAATACCTATAAAATTGAAGGAAAAAAAAATAACTACCCAGACTGATCCAGAAAAAAAAAAAAGATAAAACACAGATTATCAAGATCAGGAATTAAGGAGGGGACATTACTACAGATCTTAAAGCATTATAATAATAAGGACATTTTATAAATTTGACAAGTTAGGTGAAATTAAAAACTCATTGAAAAATATAACTTTCCAAATTTGACACCAGAAGAAACAGAAAATCTGAATAGACCTATATGTGCTAAAGCAATTGAATTCATAAGGAAAAACAAAACAAAACAAAAACAAAACATCTTGGCCACAGAGAGAACTCTAGAATCCCTGTCACCATTAATCATGTAAACTGTATTAAACTCTATTACACATGTAAGCAAGGATTATGACCAATATTGCCTTAACTCTTTCGGAAAATAGAAGAGAAAACACTTTCCAATTCATTTCATAAATTCCACATGTATACCAGACAAGGACATCACAGGGAAATAAACCTA
Organism: Puma concolor; assembly: GCF_028749965.1. Classification (NCBI taxonomy): domain Eukaryota; kingdom Metazoa; phylum Chordata; class Mammalia; order Carnivora; family Felidae; genus Puma; species Puma concolor. The sequence continues at coordinate 15,513,303 of NC_141677.1, forward strand.
TAGGCCAATATACCTTGTGAATGTATATATGCAAAAATTCCCAACAAAATACTAGAAAACCACATCCAGAAATATATAAACCTGTCACGTTTCTCCCGGTAATGAAAGATTGGTTTAATATGTGGAAGTTCATCAATAGGGTTTACCATATCAACAGAATAAATGGGAAAAACAGTAAAAGCGTTTGCTAGAATTAAATACCTATTTCTGATTTTAATATAAATTCTTAGATAACTGGAAATAGAAGAAGACTTTCTCTTTCTGACAAAGAGCGGTTATGAAAAACCTACAGCTAGTGTCCTTACGTAATGCTAAAAGACTGAATACTTTCCCCCTAAACTCACATTTATTTAACATTGTACAGGAGGTTCCAGCCTATGCAATAAATGGCCAAAAATAGAATAAAGTCGTAAAGATTCTTAAACCCCCCCAAAGTGTTACCTACAGTAACTGTCCCTGCTTTTTTCTCTCCCCTACTGTTGGCTTCAAGCAGGCATCCCCTCCCCGACTCATCATTACACTGACACCTCTCTTGCAGAGATAATCATTCACTTCTGTATGGCCAAATCTCACAGTTAATTCCTCAGGTAATTTGACCTATAAGCATCATTTAACATAGCTGATGTTCCCTCTTCCTTGAAACTCTTTTTTTCTTTTTTAACTTGCCTTTTGCTTCTTTCTGGTTTTCTTTTGACCTCACAGGCCACTTCTAGTCAATCATTTTTTTGGGAGAATCTCACCTCCCCAGCCTCTGAATGGAACGCTCAGAGCTCAGCTCTCAGACCTGTCCTTTCTCCCCAGATTACTTTAAATCGCCCCTATATCCTGATAATTCTCTCAGATGTTATGAATTTCTGCCAGAACCCTTCCCCTGAACTCCAGATTTCTTAATCCAACTGTCTACTTGACATCTCTATTTTGATTAATAGCGAACAGCTAAAACTTCACATATGGAAGAAAAACTTCCTGATCTTCCTCTCAGCCCACCCAAAGGCTGCTCGCCCTGCAATCTTCTCCATCTCCGTGGACAGTCTTTTCACTTTTCACCTTGCTCAGGTCAGAAAACTTCACACCATTCTTCATGAATCTTTTCAACATCCCCCATCCAAATTGGTTCCCAAATCCTAACAGACTACCTTCAGAGAGATCCAGATGTGATCATTTCTCCATACTTTCCCCAATGGCCTTTATCCAAATCACCACTGTGTCATGTGTGTTAACTAACAGCCTCCTAACTGATGTCCTGGCTCCCACCCCTGCTTCTTCTATAGTCCGTTCCCTGGACAGCAGCCAGCATGATCTCCTCCAACAGAAGTCAAACCACATTTCTCCTAAGCTAAAAACATCCAAGGGTTCTGAGGGACCACTCCGAGTAGGATCTTTCGCTTTTCCTGTTTCTGGTTCCTATGATCCGTGCAACTACCAGAGTACTTGTAAAATACGCTAGCATGTATTCACAAAGTGTGCAGCTGGTTTTTTGAAACTAGATGCAGGATATTCCATTTATTCCTGTTAGTTTTTCAGCATGTTAGTTTCAGTCCACCATCCTGTCTGCTGAGATCGTTTTAGGTCACAACTCTGCACTCCAGACAGTGCCAGTAACTTATGTCGTTGGCACACTGTGTATGTTCCCCTTTAAATCATTGACAAAAATGTTGAGCGTCCCCCCCCCCCCCAACATCCCTGCTCTCAGTCATGTGAGGTGAGGTGGCATGCGTGGTCTGCCCTTATGGTTAGGCAACGGAGCTCTTCCAGAAAAGAAGCAGGGAGCTTTTCAGAGCTGATGTGCTGAAAAACACATCAGCACGCACCTACTTGCTCTCAGACATCTCCACCTGCCACCTTTGTTTAGCCTCCTCTCTGCTCAGCTGTGACCTGCAGGCTTCTGGTAAAGGTAGCTCAAGAGTATAACTATACTGCCTTTCAACTTGGTGTCCATGAGCACCGTGCAAGTCTGTCTCCTCTCTCTCTCTCTCTCTCTCTCTCTCTCTCTCACACACACACACACACACACACACACACACACACATGAATGGGGAGGAGCTGAGAATCAGAATGGATACGAACGAAGAAAAGAGTTAATGATGATGAGAATGGTGACTTATTTGGGAATTTAAGAATTAAACAATCCTCCTGATTCCCAGACTTTCTTCAGTGTCTTCCCCTCCAGGGAAGGCCGGGGAAAATCCATTGTGAACAAAGGTCAACCCAGTGACTCCTTGTATAACTTCCATCTTGTTTGTGCTCTGCCAGGAACCTACTGCCAGCAGAGAGAGGTCGAGGCCATCATGGAAGGTGATGAGGACGACAGAGGCTGTTGCTGCTGTAAACCGGGCCACCTGCCGCACCTGTTGTCCTGCAATGCCGCATTCAACCTCCGCTGGCTCACCTGGGAGATCACACGAACACAGTACATCCTGGAGGGCTACAGCATCATAGACAACAACGCAGCCACCATGCTACAGGTTTTTGACCTGCGTAGGATCCTCATCCGATACTACATCAAGGTATCGCTGCTCTGGGCCCTGGGACACTTGTCTGAGTAATCATTCGGGGCTGGCTCAAGAGGCTCCCAAAGAGATCTGCAAAAGGCTAGATGCTGCAGCTTCTCCTCATCTTCTGAATCTGAGACCCAGCTAGGTTTGGGAACCACTGGTTTTGTGAAAAATCCTCAAGGGCTTTGAGGTAACCTGGAGCTCACGCTTTGAGTCACATCCTAAGCGTGGCCACTAATAGACAGTTCCTTTCCTTCCCTAAATCTGTGTCTTCCTTTCTAACACAGCACAGCTATGGTGATGATGGTGACGATAAATTGAAATGTCCTGGAAATATCACCAAACCTCAGCATTTACGTGCGACAAGTTACCGATTTAGATGTTCTGCAATTTCCACCCTAGAACCAGAATTATTTTTTGAGCCTAAAATAAAAACTCAAAAGTATAGCGAAATGATCCAGTTAGGATTAGTTATGACGGCCTTTCTTCCTCACTCGTTTGGGACTAATGACATAGTTTTCCTGTTGCTCTGGGGCCACGTCTGCCTAACCCATATTCAACCTCAGAAAATGTGCCGGTTTGGAGTGAAGTGTCCTGGGAAACAAATATGAACCTTGAGCGAGGGTGCAGAGGGACAGTCGGGTCTAATGGGGGGGGGGGGGGGGGGCGGGGACAGTCTTTGCACGGGCTTCTGTTCAGAGGGAGCACTTTGCATGGTGGGAACCCCGGGTCCTGGTCCTCACAAGGGTCCACATTTTAATGGCATTTAAAACGAGGATGCTCATCCGTCTGAGATCCCAGACTCCCTGCCAGCTGAGGCTGTGAGAGGTGGCCCAGCAGAAATGAGGAAATACAAAGTAGGCAGATAACACAGGTGCCTGAAGCTTCAGGAGTCACAACCAACTAAAAGAAAGACGTTTAGAAATTTGGAATAGCTACCGAGGAGAGCCCCACGTGTGCGTCAATACTGCTCAAGTTTACAGGGAATAGAAGACAGACTGTAAAGAGTTCAGAAGGTTAAACAATTCTTGAGCATCACACCCCAAGGCAGGTGTAATGAGAAATGTTCGTGAGACCCTTTCCTGTGCGGAATATTCAAAACAGATTTAGTGGTTCGTATTCACCACCTTCATGTGTGCCGAAGGGGTGCAGGAATTTGCAGCCCCGCCTCACGCAACACTGTGGCTGCTTTGCCCAGCCTTGCATACATCGGGGAAGACTGGGGAAAACACATCAGGGAGTGGTGACCTCCTGCCTCATGATTCCACGGTCTGCTCCCTTGGCCATTATAAACTGCGCTGCAAGACGTCTTTCATACAGAGTCAGCCCTGGGCCGACTCGGCGTCCCAACTGGGGGTAGAGTTGGGGGGGGTCACGAGATAACCGTGGCACGCTGGCGCGAGAAGTGTGTTTCTGTCACACGTGAATGAAGAACAGAGGGGTTCTGTTCTGTGGGTCTGTTCCAGGAAGTCCTAGGGACCCAGGTTCCTTCCAGCTGCCAGCCCTGCCATTTTAAGTGACTCCCCCCCCTTCATGTTCCAAGAGGTAAGCCCCAGGCTCCAGTGGATGGAGGAGAGGACACAGGAAACGAAGACCAAGGGCGTGCACCAGCGGTCCCCTCGAAATGCTCCTGGAAGCTGCCACATTACATTCCTGGTGTCTCCCAGGGGCCGGAAGGTTGTCCTGTGTCAGCAGTGAGGGGTTAGGAAAGTGCATTCTGAGCCACCTTGAACCCAGAGAGAAACCATCTGGAACTTTCCACCGTTGTTTCTGGTAGAGTTTCCACACTGCCACCCATCTCCCCCTTTGCACACGCATTCTGGTACCCCCCGCCCCCACCCCTGCCAGACTTCCTCTTCCTGCCCTTCTCTCCCCATGCTCCCTGTGCTCACAAGCCCCCTTGGGGCCCTTGCCCGGCGTTCACCTCACCTGCATCTTCCGGCAACTCCCTCAGCACGGGAGCCACGCACGCCTGACTCCTCTTTGGGTCCCCAGCGTTCGGTGTGGCGACCTGTGCGTTGAGGTATCCAGGGAATTTTTTGGACTGAACGAACAAAGGTCCCAGGTAATGCGGATCTGGGGTCCGGGCCATAGAGTCCGGGCGGATGAGATCCAGATGTGTTCAACACTGAGCCACATCTCTGTGAATCGGGAGCTCCCCATAAACAGCCTTCCCGTGAGCGAGACTTGTGGGCAGACCCAGCCGCACACGAGGGAGCCAGCAGGCCGCCACGAGTGAGAGAAGAGAGAGGGAAAGGATGAGGTGCGCTTTCAGGGTCTCCCCTCTCGGCTTTTCCAGAGGCCTTGGGGGCACCACTCCGGGACCTGCTTTTCGAGGCCCCCCTCCCTTGAGCTGGTAATTGGATGGATACTCTCCTCTTCTCCTGCCTCCCAATCCCCCGTATGTTTTCTAAAATGACAGTTTACCAGTTTCCTGATGAACAAGTCCAGGATAATGTGCAAGCAGCCGAGGCTGAAGGAGCTCCCCCCGCCCCACCCCCGCCCAGAACCTGCCAGATAATATTTAGTTTGTGGGAAAACAATGCCCTTAACTCTGTTTTCCAAGAGCGGGGGGGAGTGTCAGGTGGGGTTAGGAGAGGCACCCGGCGCAATGCTTCGTTACCTGGCGGGGCGCTGCTCGCGAGCTGGGGGCAGACCCCTGGCACCAGGCTCCCCGAGTAAGCTGGCTAATCAGAGACTTGCATGTCCTACCCAGAAATTCTGACTCCGTGGGCCTGGGGAGGGGCCCTAGCCCCCGTATTTTTAAACTCATTTCCCAAGTGATTTGATACACAACTAAGCTTGGGCACCACTACGGACATATTTGTGCTCAACAGAAACAGAATTCTCTTAAATTCCAAAATAGTGCTCAGGAGGGGCCCAGGCCGGGTGGCAGGTGGGTTAGTTCCCAGCAGCATCAACGGGCCTGTTCATGCGGGGCTCTCTCGGCCTGCGGCACTCAGTGCTTGTCCGCCCTGTGCTGTGGGGTAGCTCAGAACTTGCCCCCGTCCCCCCACCCCCTCCCCGTGGAGCTAGTTAAAGAAAATCTGAGGCGTGCCCAGTGGCTATCAGAACAGAAGAAACAGCATTTGAGGGTAAAAACCTTGGTTACTCGGGGAACAAGGCTGCCTTTGTTATTCTGAATTGCTCAAAGTTTCAAGAGTTGGGTTTCATTCTTTTCATCGTCATTATTGTTATTTTTATTGGGCAGGCAAATCAGAAAGGAAGAAAGGCATGGAGTATTTCCATTACACAAAAGGATTTCTTTTTTTTTTTTTTTTAATCTCCTAATAAACTGGGTCAGTTCCCCCACCCTGTAGGAATATACTTGAAATCATTTCCTTCCTGACGACTGGAGGGTTTTCTCTGGTGCCTCCTCCAGCTCCCCTCCACTTATTTGTGTTGAAAACCCTCGGAGCAGTCAAGGAATCCGCTTTCTGCCAGGGCCTGGTTTTCCTGCTGCCGCCTTTCCTGTCCAAGCCTTTCAGAAAGGAGATGCGCTTATCGTTGGCCTTGCAGAATGAGAAGCGGAAGACCGCACGTGTGGGTCTGCTTGCCAGGGCCCCCTTCCTAGAACGAGCTGTCTGATAGAATATGCTGATCTACAAGGAAAATGAGAAACCAGGAGAATCCCTGCTGGAGGAGCCAGATACGGTGGATGAATTCAGAAGAGGTCTCGCTTTCCACATGGTTCTATGCCGTCCATCCATTCTCCCTGTCCTCACTTACCGGGTCGACTTAGTGTCGTATCCGTTTCATCCTGACAGATTCGGAAGGATTTCACACTGTTCGTTGACTCTGTCTCCCCGACAGGATTTCCGCCTACGCGAAATGGAAATGGAGTATGGTTTGCCACCGTTGGGTGTGTTGTGTTTTCTCCGGGGTGAGGGGAGCGGGTTCCCCTCGTGCACTGGGGAGCCGAGCCGGGGCAGCACTGGGAAGTCAACACTGCAAGGTTCTGCCAGACCTGGAGGAGGAAGTTTCAACCTCTGGGATTCAAACTCCTCATTAACTATGCTGACTTCATCGGTCGAGGGGGTTATTTTCACTCCTCCCTAGAAATGAACGAAAAAGTAAACGCCCTTCAAGTTTTGTTTGTTGTTCCTATCTGGTACATGTGATTGGGACATATTGGGGAAAGACCAGACCAGATGTTTGCTAGAGCCAGATGTTCAGACGGACCCAATTTCTTCGTACCCTTTGTAATCGTCAGCCGAGACACCTTGCCTCTGGCCAGTCACAGATCCTCCTGTGCTTGTAACTTTGGGTCAGCTGTTTAAACCCCCCACATTCATAAAAGCTTTAAATTATCCTGCCAGCAAGTCGGTCGTAGAAAACCCTCCAGATCCAGGGGCCTCTGGGTGGCTGTTGGTTAAGCGTCCAACTTCTGCTCGGGTCGTGATCTCAGGGTTCGTGAGTTGAAGCCCTGCTTGTGCTGACAGCTCAGAGCCTGGAGCCTGCTTCAGATTCTGTGTCTCCCTTTCTCTCTGTCCCTCGCCGGCTTGAACTCTCTCTGTCCCTCTCAAAAATAAACATTAAAAAAAAAAAACCCTCCAGATTCAGAACTGACATTTTTGAATATTGGAAGGCACTCTGGTGGCCGCCACAGACTCAGCGGTCTCCCGGCCCCACGTGCCTTCTGTTCCCTCACCCCTACCCCTCACCCCTCACCTGGGCTGCTAGCACGGACTCCCTGAGCCTCAAGCCCCTGGATGGGTAAGTCCTAGATCCAAGGACTTACATGCCAAATAGAAGTCGTGTGCCAGGCCACGTGCTGAGTTCTTTATACTCATTGTCTTGTTTGAAATCTCCGAAAGATGAAGAGAAGCGGACTTTACTCGCGCCTCTGTCCTTTCTGCCTCCCACTCAGCCTCCTGTGGCCTCCTCCTTCTTCCTTCCCGCTCTGTCCCCTCCCTCCTTATACTGAAGGGACTTCTCAAGGCTGACGGGGTTGTCCTGGGTGCAGTGCCACAGGAACGATAGAGCGTGTGAACCACGGACTTCCTTGTCCCCGCTCCACCACTTTGGGGTCGGGTGGGGGAGGCTCACAGAGAATATGCCCCAAAGGAGGCAGGCCACACGCCGTGAGCTGTACGCAGATTAGCCTTCCAGAAGTCCAGGCTGCCGTCGGTCCTAACAGCCGAGAACGGCTGAGTCCGGCCTTTGCCGTCATTTGGCCCGAATCCACGGATCCCGTGCGTCCACCCACTCACCTGCTCAGACTCCTCAGATAACCCGGAAGCGGACACTCGTCAGCAAGCTCCAACCTGGGTGCTCCGGATCTCGTGTCGCAGCCGAAGGGAGGGAAGAGCAGGAGAGAGGGCAGGAGCCTGCCTGGAAAAGCGTGTCTCTGCCCGCTCAGTCACGGGGGTCAGGCCACCTACGCCCCGGCCGGGTCCGGGCCGTGTGGTCCCCTTTCTGCCTTCTCCCTTGGGAAGAATGTCTTTTTATGACCAGAGGGCCACGGGGCTTGGGGCCACGGGAGCGTGCATCGCTGCCTCTTTTGCACCAGACGCCGCCCTTCCCTGTTGCGGCGATTCCCAGGTGACACGCAAGCCACGTTCCCGGGGCCGCCCCGGCCTCAGTGGCACTGAGTACCCCTTCCAGTTGCCTGAGATAATAAAGGGTACAGGAGGCTATAGTGAAGGTGTACTGCCACCTGCTGCCGGTGCACCCACATCCGAGTTGGATTTTCGTCTTCTCTGCGACAGTTCGACTTCTCCAGGCCGGGCTCTAGCCTTTCTGAAGGACGCATTCATTCGCAAGCTGCAAGATGGCTTCCAGTAAAGCTGTGACTTGGAAGAAGAAAGCCCGAGGGTGGCATTTTCCCCAGTTGGGATATTTCTCAGTGGAGTGTCTGATGGAGGGGAAAACACGGGTTATTTTGAAGGCATCACAGATGTCCACTGTCTGGGCACCCCGGATTACGTGTGCATGTGTGTTTCAACAATTCTACATCATAAGTACTTTCCATAAGAGTTTTGTTGTTTTTGGGGGCGCCTGGGTGGCTCAGTCGGTTGAACGTCTGATTTCGGTTCAGGTCATGATCTCGAGGTCTGTGAGTTCGAGGCCCATATCGGGCTCTCTGCTGACAGCTCTGAGCCTGGAGCCCGCTTCAGATTCTGTGTCTCCCTCTCTCTCTGCCCCTCCCCCCCCCTCAAAAATCAATAAACATTAAAAAAACGTTTTTTGAGAATTTTGTTGTTTTTGTTCATTAAACAGTCTTTGGCTGGGGTCTCGGGAGAGGGTCTGCCCCAGTGTCTTTCAGCAGGATCAGCCACCCGTGGCCTCCACAGGAGCCTGTGGTAACCCAAGGGTGTTCTCGTGTGTCTCTCTCTGAAGGGGTAGGGCTGGCTGTCATTCTTCCTCACCATGGAAATTCTGTTCTGGTACATTCTGTTAGCGTCCTGTTCTTCCCACTTCCCTCATCCCTGTGGTGACCCTTAAGACAGGACACTTTAGAATGTCTCAAGTAAGTCCTAAGCATTAAACCTGGCAGGAAATGCCATGAAACCAAGTATGTCTCATACTTCCCTGTCATTGATTTACTTTATGAAATACAATAAATAAGAAGTCTTTGCGTCTTTCAAATGGCTCTAAGGGCTCAAAATCTTGCTTTTTGTCTGCAGAGCATCATATACTATATGGTAACGTCCCCCAAACTTCTCTTGTGGATCAAAAACGAATCACTTCTGAAGTCCCTGCAGCCTTTTGCGAAGTGGCACTACATTGAGCGTGACCTCGCAATGTTCAACATTAACACCGATGATGACTACGTCCCGTGTCTCCAGGGGATAACACGAGCCAGCTACTGTAACGTTTATCTAGAATGGATTCAGTACTGTGCGCGGAAAAGACAAGAGGTGGGTCAGGGAGGTGGGGGCTGGAGGTACTGAATTAAATTTAAAAAACAAGGAGCATTTATCAAGTCCGTCTCTTATACTGCATGGTAGACAGAACATTAGCATCTGGATAAATGTTTATTTAACACTTAGACAAAATTAAAAGGAAGAATTCACATACCACGTTCTCCAATAGAGGAGCCTTGAAAGTATATTTCTCTCTATAACTGTGCTCAGGGTTAGCACCGTTTTAAGCGTCTGTCATAGCTTTGAAAGTCTGGAAACTTCTTTGTTTAGAGCTGTTTGTGGAGCTTTCCATACAAAGGATATCTCTGCTGAAATCCGGAGGATTTGCTGAACGTATTGAATTGTGGCCCTGCAACCGACCTGTTTAGCCATCAAGATGGCCCATCTCACTCCGCAGTCGTGTCTCTTGGGCATTATCGCCCACATGCCGAGGACACTTCCGGAGATGAATGCAGCGTCTCAGAAATGAAACCAAGGACAACAACAGCTTCTAGAAAGAAGAGGAGGAGGGTCGGCCAGGAGGAGGAGCTGGGGGAGGAGCAAGGGGAGGGAGTCAGTTGACTTTGCTTCCTGGGATTTGAAAAGCCGAATCCATGTGCTGTTGATAGAGACAGTAGATCCAAAATGAATACACCCTCCTTAGTAGTGATGAAGTATGCCAGCGGACATGAGGGGACAAACCAAGTTACAACACTAACCCAGGTCCTCAACCTTTCCGCGAGTGATTAAAAACAGGGCGCGGAAGGAGCAGGTGGTAGAATCTGCCTTCCCAGGTGCAGCAGAGAGAATGTGTGCTGATATCTTAACCCTTGCTTAGCCTCTTCAGGTGGCTGAGGTGTGCAAAGAATCTACGGGTATTCCGAGCTATCACCGCGGTGTTCCTCTTTCCTCATGTGGTTCCTGAAATTGTTTCCTTTGCCCTGCAAAAAGATATTTCGGCTCTTTCTTCTGCCTCTTCCCCGCCCCTCTTTTTAAGCTGACTTTGGATGACCCCTTCAATCTAGCTGTTGATTGTGGACTTAATGGTCAGTTCAGTGGGCTCCTTGTTATAGGGAGAACAGAAAACCCTCACCTGCACGTGATAGACACGTCTTGCCCCTGCATTGGACGGTGCTAAGGTGGGCATTCATTTGAATGTAAGCCCTGACCCTCTTCTCCTGAAGCCCCATATTCAAAACTCCAGAGAATTAGGTCAACAGGCACATGTTAGTCCCATCTCTCCTCTAGAGTAGCTTCCTCATTTCAATTTTTTTTTCCAAGTCCAAGCACGAGAGAAACTCTGCAGGAAGCAGAGAGTCCCCCAACCCTGGGGTATTCTAGTCAACTCGGTGACCACAATGGCTGACGGACAACACCCCTGACACTCTACCTTTATGATTCTGTGTCCTTGCCTATTGGAACCCGTGTGAGAGTTGAATTAACATCCTTGCTCTTTCAGCCTTCCAAGAACCTGGACAGCGATGAGGACTCTCCTCTAGTGACCCTGTCCTTTGCCCTGTGCATCCTGGGGAGGCGAGCTCTGGGAACGGCAGCTCACAACATGGCCCTCAGGTACCTGCAGAAACAGTACCGGCACCAACGGTGTTTCTGAGTGATTTTTGTCAATCATTTTCTTTATTTTAAAGTTACGGATAGTTCCTTCTGTAATAAATTCTGCTGGGTCCAAAAGAAGGCTTTCTTGAGCACTGTGACCTTTTGGAGTTCTGCATTTGGAAATGCCACTGATACAGAACAGCCAAAGCCCCAGGATTATGGGTACAGGGCCTTCTGTGTTACAAGCCATGGATTTGCTGAAAAGATGAAATGAAACCATTTATAGGAACTTCCTAGCCTGGTCTCTAGCAAAATTAATGCTTAATAAAAACGTTCGTTCCCTTTCCCCGTTTTTCCTGCAAAAGGAAATCATCACATCTGTGCTCCAGTGTAGACCGCACCCTGCCCTGTCTCTGCGGGGCTTTGATTAACTGGATGTCCCCTCAGCTGTGTTTTCAAACTCTGTTTCTACCAGATCTTCCTGCTCTGTTTGTAAATAGCTCAAGGTTCTCTCCTTTTTTAAAAAAATTGACCTAGGGGCGCCTGGGTGGCTCAGTCGGTTGAGCATCCGACTTCAGCTCAGGTCGTGATCTCACAGTTCATGGGTTCGACCCCCGCATCAGGCTCTGTGCTAACCGTTTGCTCAGAGTCTGGAGACTGCTTCAGATTCTGTGTCTCCTTCTCTCTCTGCCCCTCCCCTGCTCACGCTTTGTCTCACTCTGTTTCTCAAAAATAAATAAATGTGAAAAAATTTTTAAAAATTGACTTATAATTGACATACAACATATATATGTGTGTGTGTGTGTGTGTATATATATATATATATATATATATATATATATACACATATATATATATATATATATATATACACATATATATATAATTGGAACCCAAAAGGGTTCTTTTGGTATTCAGCTGGAGCGAGTGTAGACTGGATTACAAGCTTCTGAACGGCAAAAGCCACTCATGTATTGGTTTAACAACCTTCACAGCCTCTGCACTAAGTAAGTCGAGGGGGACTTGCTAACGGTTCCCGAACGCCCTTCTGCAGGGGACGGCTGTGAGCCCTTACCAGTGGAAAGTTCTGGAAGGGTGTCATCAGTTTTGGTGTGTGACTTGGTGAGGGGTGAAGTGGTATGGTGGGCACATCTCCTCATTTCTCTCTGGACGCCGTAGCCTTGAGTCACGCACAGGAAAAGGTAAACACCGAGGTAGAGCTATTCTCACAACTCCCACATCTCTGAATTTTACGATGTTCTTCACAGGTGAGAAATGCTAACTGACCATTTTGATGTGGAGTTAGAACTTGTTATAGGGAATACCCTGGGGAGGAGCTGACTGGCTTCTCCCGCCTGACTCAGCCTCATGCTGTAGACCCCGACAGTTTCCTCTGGGGTCGTCTGGGGCCAAATTTGATTATTGAAAGCCTAGCAGAAAGCTTGTGTGTGGGCTTCGTAAAACAGGATGATGTGGCTGCTGCAAGGGGCTCTTTGCTAAATAGAGAGTGCGGTTGGGGAAAGGCTTCAGAAGATTCTGGAATCACAAAATGCGTCTTCAGATAGTCATAGCCTCCAGGCAGCTGATCTTCTGTTTGACCCATTTGAAGTCGGTTTAAAAAAATAATAATAATAAATTCCGAATTTTCTTTGCAAACTGCAAATAAAATGCCTCAAGGATTTATTCTTTTAGTTCCTCCCTAAGCTACTTTCAAAGACTTCTTCCATCTTGCTCTTTGTGTGACTTGTTCAGATATTCCCCATCCAGGTGTTTCTTGCTTGGTCTGCTTTATTTATTTCTTCCTTGATTAAAGCACCAGGCTCACCAGCTGCTTGTTTTAAACCCGGTTTTGATGGGATTTTCTTTGTTTCAAACAATTTCTCCTACTCCCGCATCAGCTCTGCTTATAGTGATGAGATAAATCTGGGAACCATATTCTCGGTACTCTGGGGGAAGATTGGATTATCTGGGACCAGTTCCTTTTACTAAGAGGTCCCCTACCACAGCCAAATCCTGCAGCATACTTCCAATGCCATCTCTGATGACTAAAGGCAACTGACACTCTGCCCTGGGCCAACGGCTTTGGGGGCCTGATGGCCGTGAAGTTCTGACTTCATCAGGTGTGTCATGGGGAGTGGGGAGGGACGCAGTATGAGGGGAGGCTGGACCGTGGCAGAGCCCCCACCTCTACCTCAGCCAAACAGCTGTGCTCTACACTGTATATGCTAGAATCCAGTAAATGGTTTTTCTTGCAAAAAAAAAAAAAAAAAAAAAAAAAAAAAATTCCACAGCTCAAGAAAAATGTTTAAGTGTAATTTTTTATAGATAGAGTCAAATTGCTGTCCAGTAATGCTGCCCCAGTTTGTAATCCAGCCAAGAGCGTTTGGCCATATCCTCACTAATGCCGGATATTCAGTCTTTAATTTTTCTGGTCTCCTGGGTGAAAAATTATCTCATTCTCATTTTAATTTGCATTTCCATTATTCATAGTGAGGGTAAGGATCATTTTACATATTTATTGGTGACGTATTTTTTTTTCTGTCAATTTCCCACTGCCCATGTATATGCTTTACCATTAGGCTCTTAATGATATTTAGACGGTATTCTCATATTAAGATATTAATATTTATTGGGGCATCTGGGTAGCTCAGTCGGTTAAGCATCCAACTCTTGGCTTCAGCTCAGGTCATGATCTCATGGTTCATGAGATCAAGCCCTAGCATCGGGCACATGGAGCCTGCTTGGGATTCTCTCTCTCTCTCTCTCTCTCTCTCTCTCTCTCTCTCTCTCTCCCCCCCCCCTCTCTCTCTCTGCCTCTCCTCCTGCTCACACACATGTGCACACTCTCTGAAAACAAACAAATAAATAAATAAATAAACATTTAAAAAAAACTTTAAGGGGTGCCTGGGTGGCTCAGTCGGTTAAGCATCTGACTCTTGATTTCAGCTCAGGTCATGATCTCACAGTTCATGGGATCAAACCCTGCATCAGGCTCCATGCTGACAGTGCAGAGCCTGCTTGAGATTCTCTCTCTCTCCCTCTCTCTCTCTCTCAAAATAAATAAACTTAAAAAAAAACTTTAAAAAGATATTTATATATGTTAAAAATATTTTCTATCAAGGTGCACTTGACTTATTTTTACCTACGGCACACTTTTTAAAAATTTTAATTTATAATTTCTGGATTTTGTGTCTTTCTTAAAAAAATTTTTTTTTTTATTTCCAGGATATAAAAATAGTATCCTCCATTTTCCTCTGATACTTGTATATTTTTACTTCTTTCCATTGAGTTTTTGCATCCTGTCAAGTCTTAGGATTTGATTTTACTCTTCCTACCTTGTTACATTCTTATGGATTCTGTCAGAGGATACGAGACTCCTGGGTCAGAGACAAAGGACTTTGCTTCTCGTAGCACAGCGGCAGCATGAGCATTAGTGTGTTACTTTCAGTTCCCCTTGCCCCCAAGGCCCACAGGGGTGATGCAGATCCTGTTTTCCCTGACCAGAGATGTTCATTGAGCTTAGGGAACCAGCCTTTTCTTAGCGGAAAAAGTTGTCATTTCATCCCTCAAGGATGCTCGCTGAAAACACAGCCCTGGGGAATGGCCTGGGCCAACAAGTAGTAGTATGTGTTGGAGAATGAGCCCCCTCGACTACTGGCTCACAACAAATTCACATATATTTTCATACATGATGAGAGGTAGGGATCCATTTTCTTCCCCCAAATGGATAGCTGATAGTCCAATGCCATTTGCTAAGTAGTTTCTCATTAGTGATTTGGTCACTTAGTTAAAAACACCACTAACTTAAAATACCACTTTTGCCGTATTATACATTCTACATTCCCAGTCATAGGCGGTATGCTTCTGGATTTACACTTCTGTTTAAAGTGATCGATCTCTCTAATAACAAAACCGTTTGGTTTACTAGAGTGATACGAAGTTTTGATATGTGATAAGGCTAGTCCTCCTGTTTTTACTTTTTTCTTGCTGTTTTGTGGTGGATGCTATTCTCGCTCATGTTCTGCTCAGGTGAAATTCAGAATTACATTTTATAATAACCTCTGCTAGAATTTTGATGGATATTGTCTGGAATTTACAGATTGAGAAAGAAAATAAACAGTAGTCAGTAACATGGTGTATCTTTGTGATCATTCAGTTTTTTAAATGTCTTTTGGTAAAATTTTCTTTTTCTTTGAGATTTGTAATCTCTGGATGGATTATTTTGCATATTTTATAGGTTTATTGTGATTAGGAATAGAATCTTTCCTGTCACATTTTTAATTGGTCACTGCTGATACACAGGAAAGTGATTTATCTTTTTTATTTAAAAATTTTTTTTAATGTTTATTTTTTAAGAAAGACAGTGTGAGCGAGGGAGGGCCAGAGAGAGAGGGAGACACAGAATCTGAAGCAGGCTCCAGGTTCTGAGCTGACAGCACAGAGCCTGATGCAGGGCTCAAACTCACGAACCGTGAGATCATGACCTGAGCTAAAGTCGGGTGCTTAACCGACTGAGCCATCCAGGCGCCCCAGTGATTTTTTTAAATTTGATCTTATTTTGGGTGCCTTTACTGAACTCTATTATAAACATAATATTCCAATTAATTCTCTTTGATTTTCTGGTGGAAAGACATATCTGCAAATAATGACAATTCTGGCATTCCCCCACCCCCCAATATTGATCCTCGATCCTTTTTCTTATTACATTGGCTGTGACCCCCCAGTGCAGTGTTCAAGTGGGCATCTGTGTTAGTTTCCTATTACTGCTATAACGAATTACCACCAACTTGGTGGGTTAAAGCAACAGAAGTTAATAATTGCCCTACGGTTTTGGAGATCAAAAGTCCAAAATGGCGTTCGCTCGGCTACAGTCAGGATGTCTGCAGGGCGGTGTTCCTTCCGGAGGCTCTGAGGGGAGCATCCATTGCGTATTCTAGAGGCTGCCCTTCCTCCATCGTTCCAGCTGGGAGTGCAGCATCTTTCAATCTCTCTCTGACTCCAACTCTACGTCTCCTGCTTCCTCCTTTCACTCACAAGGATCCCTCTGCGTACACTGGGCTCACCCAGATAGTCCGGGATAATCTCCCCTTCTCAAAATTCTTTTTTTTGTTTTTTTTTTTTTTTTCAACGTTTATTTATTTTTGGGACAGAGAGAGACAGAGCATGAACGGGGGAGGAGCAGAGAGAGAGGGAGACACAGAATCGGAAACAGGCTCCAGGCTCCGAGCCATCAGCCCAGAGCCCGACGCGGGGCTCGAACTCACGGACCGCGAGATCGTGACCTGGCTGAAGTCGGACGCTTAACCGACTGCGCCACCCAGGCGCCCCTCAAAATTCTTAATTTAATCACATCTGCAAGATTTCCTTCCATTATTTAAGGTAACGTATTCACGTGTTGCAGGTAGTAGGATATGGACATCTTTGGGGGCCCGTTATTCTGCCCACAACAGCATCCTTGCCTTAATCCAGATGTTTCAGGGAACGAGAGTAATATTTTAGCAGTAAAAAGTAAGGTTTGTTGCAGGCTTCCAACCGACCATTTTATCAAGCCAGGGAGTTTCCTCCTCTTCCTAGATTGCTAGATACAGCTTTTATCAGGAAAGGATGCTGAATTATTTTAAAATGTGGAGTCAGGCATCAGATGATCTTCTTCTCCTTGAAACTATTAACGTAATAACTTACATTCATAGAGGTCTTCATGCTGAAATAGCCTGCAAATTCTAGGATAATCTCTATTTGGTCATGATATATTATTCTTCTTATACAATTATGGGTTCAACTTGCTAATATTTTATTTACTATATAGTTACATGTACGTTCAAAGTGTGAGTGGCCCATGACCTTCATGTGTGCGTCTGAGCATGCACACAATATACTCTTGCATAATTTTTTAAAAATATTTTTAAAATGTATTTGTTTTGAGAGAGACAGAGAACATGAGTGGAGGAGGGACAGAGAGAGAGGGAGACGCAGAATCCGAAGCAGGCTCCAGGCCCCAAGCTGTCAGCACAGAGCCTGACGTGGGGCTCGAACCCACAAGCCGCAAGATCATGACCTGAGCCGAAGTCGGACACTTAACCCACTGAGCCACCCAGGGGCCCCTCTTGCATAATTTTAAAATCAGGAATATTCCCTTAGGTGTACTTTATGCACAGGTCATTCTCACATATTTAATGTTAAAGAGCTAACAGATGATTTTTGAACCCTGACGCCCCAGATGGGTCTTTTTTTTTTTTTTTAATTTTTTTTTTTTAACGTTTATTTTACTTTTGAGACAGAGACAGAGCATGAACGGGGGAGGGTCAGAGAGAGGGAGACACAGAATCGGAAGCAGGCTCCAGGCTCTGAGCCATCAGCCCAGAGCCCGACGCGGGGCTCGAACTCACGGACCGTGAGATCGTGACCTGGGCTGAAGTCGGACGCTTAACCGACTGAGCCACCCAGGCGCCCCCCAGATGGGTCTTATACAGCAGCCTAGCACAAGTCACAAGCTCTACTTTATTTGATAGATTTAGTGGGGACATATTTTTGACTTTACAACAGTGACACAGCTCTGATGGACAGTCCTCGAGAAATAAAAATATATACGTGCAAAGTTAGGGAGAATGACTAAATTGAGAATGATGCCTGGGAGAAGAGAAGCTCCATGGAGCGGGGCTGTCTGGAGGCCAGGCCCAGCCATCCGGGGTGGGTGTGGGGATCCTAGAAGTGGGAGCCAGCATCTGGGTCTTGGCTGTGCGCTGAGTGACTTTGGACAAAACCTTTGCCCCCTCTGTGGTCGCCCTTCTGCCTGTGTCAGGTTTAACGTGGAGTCTGAGACCCCCTCCCCCTTTCCCCATTGACCTTCTTGGATCTGTCCTCCCTGAGACTGGACCCCTCCAATCACCACCCTTTACTGGGGGGCTCAGATCCCTGGGGGACTGGAGTTCCCTTCCTCACCTCCTTCTGGAAACTTAAGGGTATTTTTGCGCAAACTCCCACAGAGTTTGGGGGAAATCTAACAGGAAAGGGATAAACCTTCAGCTGTTTTCTTAGTCCCTCCATTCAGCTGCCATTAGTTTGGCTCTTAAAGAGCCAGGCCCCCTTTTCTCACTGCCATCCAGCAGTGAGGCTTTCTACCTATTGGAGGAGACTTTGGGGCTGAGAAAGGGGAATCCCAGCCAAACTGGGGTTTCATGTAGCCCCTTTGCAGCTGTTGGAGTCATCCAAGGGCCTCCCCTCAGCTGGGTCTGGGAGGGCTCTAGGGGGCTAGGAGCTGTGTTGCCTGGGTTCTGTCCCCTCACTCTACATCAGACACTTTATTGCTGGACCTTAGTGGGGTAGGCTTGCCCCTGCTCTTCCAGAGCCTAGAAGGGAAGACTGGAGGGCTTCCTGGAGGAGGCTGTGGAATGGGGAGGAGAAAGAGGCCAGCAGCAAGCCTTTGCACATTGGGGTGGGGGCTGGGGACTGGCGAAACCTTAAATGAGGCGCTGAATACAAGCGAGCAAAGACCACAAAAAAATACAATGTCTTAAAATGTTGATGTGTTTTGGAGATAGAATGGGTTAGTGTGGATGTTCCAAGTAAACCCTGGTAATTTTTTGAGATTTGGTGTTTGAGACCTATCTTCTTTGAAGAACTGGGTCTCCCACTGCAGAAAGGCACACATACATCAAAGGATGCCTTCACAGGAAGTCAAAATAGTTTCCCTGGCCCCAAGCTAAGAGATAGCTTGACGATGGTCTTCAAGTACATGGAAGGCGGCAAGTGGAGCCTGGCAGGTGCTCCGTTTATAGAGATAAAGGCAAAAAGATGGTGGCATTTTATAGCAGCACCATGTCTGCCTGAGGAAGAAATTGTACTGGCTCTTGGGAGCAGACTAGGGTTCCAAGAGGATAGAGAACCCCAAGATCAGCGTAGTCATGAAAAACAGTAGGCAAATAAGCCAGCCGTAGGTGCGCTATGTCAAGCCCTGTGCGGGAGGCCATTAAAATCGGGTCATCCAGCTGAAATCAGAATCTTGGAGCCTGTAGAAAACATGTAAGTTTGAAGCATACGAAAGAATTTGTAGCCCAGAAAAAGAAGCAAGCATTCCTGGGACCTTAAACTGTAATACTGCTCGGGGAGGTCTTCTGCCCTGGCCTGGTGTATGGGTTCCACTCTGTGGCCAGCTTCGTAGCTTCTCTGATGGCTGGACTTCTTTAGGAGACACCCAGATTCTCTGGTCCCCTGAGCCCCAAATCTCAAGATTACTTGGGCAGATCGATCAGAACATAGAACATAGGCCCCAGGTCCCATCACAAACCACCCACTGAGGATCTCCAGGAACTGGGTCAGGACATCTCTGGTTGATTTTGAACAGCTGCCCTGTGGCTGACTCCTCGGGTCCTCGGGGCCAGGCTTGGGAAACACTGGCACGGGACAATGACAGTTGACCCCATCGATAGGAAGGCTGGAGGGAGCACAGAACTATTGGGTGTTCAAACGTCATGAAGTCAAATGTGTTTTTGAAAAGCTTCTCGTCAAAGCTTGCCTTTGACTTATTTCTCGCTTGGGAATTACTATTCCACAATTTGTTTGGAATTTATTTGAAACAGCAACACTGGAGGCCGCACACTTGCTCTCCAGTTATTAGGCGGGATTCTGCGGTGTGAACGTCCTTCTGTTTGTATCTGAAGCTTATGCTGAAATGAGGATAATGGCAGCAGTGAACGTTTACAATGTGCTTGCTCTGCATGTACTGGGGGCGGTGCTCAGCACTTGACGCGAGTTTATGTCAAGTAAAAAGGCTTGACGGAGGATGAGGCAGTACGGTTATTGGCCCCATTTTACAGCTGGAAAAACCAACGTGCGGAGAAGTGACCGGCGTGGTGATTCACCACGGTGGAGTCTTGCCCAGTCTCCAGACTCCTGCTGCTGACACTGCTCTCTGCCACCGCTAATTCTGTCCCCTCTGCAGGAATTCCTCAGGTCGCCCCCATCCGTGTGGATGTTTCCCTGGGGCAGCTGGGCTACCCCATGGCACCCACCTTTCCCTCCTCACACCCCTAAGCTCCCTTTGTTGACGGCTTTTCCCCCGCAGGCCTGTGTTGTGGAGAGCTGCCGATGGGACTCACGGCCCCCGAAGCTCACTGTGGTCGGTGCTCAGGGTTGCGCCTCCCTCTGCGCCACCTGCTGGCCCCGTCCTGCTGGCCCAGGGCCCTTTCCTGTGGGATTTGCCGCCACCTTGTGCTCAGGGCACCCCCACCCCACCCCCATCCCGCGCTCTTGGACATGTCCTCTGTTTCGTTCAGGACTCAGGCATGGGTCCCAGAGGACAGACGAATGCGGGGCACTGGGGTGTATTTGTCCCCTCCCCCCACTGACACATGTCCACTGTCCTCAAACCATACTTGTGCACCCAGTCCCCCATGTGAAGAGATCCTAGCAAGCCCCCACCTGGCCCCCACATATACCTGGACAAGCTTGATCCTAAGGATAAACACAGAACGAAAGAGACGATAATGAGGACAAGGGACTTGCCAATAACAACAAGTATCAGAGCCAAAATTGAAGCTTAGGCATCCCTCCAGCCCTTCTGGGCCATATGCTGCCCCTCTGTGCAGTACCTGAACTCTAACTTTTTTTTTTTGATTAAGTATTTATTTATTTCTTGGGAGACAGAGAGACGAGGGGAAGAGAGAGAGAGGGAGACACAGAATCTGAAGCAGGTTCCAGGCTCTGAGCTGTCAGCACAGAGCCTGACGCGGGGCTCGAACTCTCAACCAGGAGATCAATGACCTGGGTCGAAGTCGGACACCCAACCGACTGAGCCACCCAGGCGCCCCTGTGTGGTACCTGAACTCTAAAACCAAGTAAAGCACGTTGGCCCTACCTGAGGGACACCACTGCTTTCTTTCAGAGCGCTCTTTACCAGGTGGGAGGTAGCTGGGATCCAAACCACGGGTTGGTCTGATTCCAGAGCCAGTAGACTAGCTTCCTGGGTAAAGAATCCATGAAGGAATTATAAATACGCCATCGATGCGGCGAGTGTGCTGAATGTATACACTAATTTAAACTTTTGAAAATGGCTGGTGACTGACCTCAGGATGGTGAGGTGTGGGGGGAGTACAGAGGTTAGTTCATTCGAACACACATCTTCCAGTTACACACTGTCAAAGCAAGTCTGGGTTTCTGGCCAGGTGGGTAGCTGGAGGGGAGCCGTGGCTTTGCTCCCACGCGTGCTCAGCACGATGAGATGTTGAACATTTGTTCCCGCCTGCCTCTTTCTCGTCCTTGCTGGCCTGTTTCCTCTTACAGAAGAGGGTTATAATAATCGAAATTGTGCAGGCATCCACGGAAATGAGACGAGATGATGGGATGAAAAGCGCTTAGTAATCCACAAACCAGCAGAAAAATGGAAATCGTCCCCATCTTTCTGTCTCACTGGGCAACTGGACCATGTTTGTTTGTTCTTGTCGGGGGGTGGGGGGAATCTTTAGCAGGAGAACGTGGCCAGGGGTGATGGAATCAGCTGTGATGCCAGTGCGTGTGGCCGAATAGCACGGAGGGAAGAAAGCGCCCGTAAGGTGTGCTTTGCTCTCCGTGTGGACGTGCTCTCTGGGTCTGGAATACCGACCAAGGCAAACAGGCGGGGCTCCTTCCGCAGCCCCGTGACTAATCAGCAAGCATTGGAAGCCCAGCCTGCAAATCACACTTAATTGTTCACATATGTTCTCCAAGCTCTCCGTTTATGGCGAAGGTACCAGAAGGGTCTTCGCCGTGCTGATCTGTAAACACATAGTGCAGGGGCCTGTTTGGAAATGGGCTCAAGTGAACAAATCAGTCGTCGTTCTGCGGAGCCCACTGTGAGTCCTGCAGAAACGACCCCAGCCTTAAAGCCGTCTCCCTCGCTAAAATGCATCAAGGCTGGATCCCAGATAATGACCCCATTGTCCAAAACTGAAAATCCGCGAACTCCAGCGGTCCTGTTTCCCCGAAAGAGCAGCCTTCTCGGCTCAGCAGAGGTACTGTGAGCGTCTGGGCCGCGTGGTTCCTTCTTGTGGGGACCAGCCCGTGCCTCGCGGCCGTGAACCTGCCTGACTTCTTCCCACGAGACACCACAGCACGCCAGCACCCCCAACCCGGTTGTAACACACGAGGACGTCTCCAGATGTCCCCCAGGGGCCCAGATTGCCTGCAGTTGAGAACCAGTGAGCGAGGGTGCAGGTGAGAGCTGGGCTGGTCCAGTCAGTGTGAGCAAAAGTGGGGCTTAGAGGGGAGGATAAAGGAACTTCGGGCTAGAGCAGAGCCAAGAGGATGCCTCTGTGAATAAAGAAAGCCGAGTTCCAAGACGGTGCAAACAGCCTTTGCTTCAACTGGCCATCCTCAAATTGTCCTTGTAAGGCGATGGCGGAGGATGCTGAAAAGGGCCGGACCACTTACAGCGTAAGCCTTGGGCCCGGCGTGAGGTAGAGTATCAGCAGCGAGGACAACAGGAGTTTGGACGAGCGGAAGATCACTGAGACCCAGCCTTGCGGTCGCTGGCGTCTGCTGGGATGGCAGCGTCCCTGTGAGGCAGAGGCTGGGACATCTGCGCACGTTGGCACACACACGTGCATGAATGCACACGTAGTGAAAACGGCAAACTCGTTACTCTAGTCCCCGCCCTGCGGAGCGGGGATCGAGCCCTGCCGGAGAGTGGCTCAGGGCCAAGCGGGAAGCGGTGCAGACCCGGCCCCTCTGATGGAGTCAGGTGCAGGGGCAGGACCAGACATTTGCTCTCGGGTTGAGAGGTATGGTGTTACAACCTCAGCCACATATACAGGTCTTTTCCATTAAAAAGAAGATGCGCTCAAGTACCAGCTACTCGCCGTCGTGAGAAGGAATAATATTTTTCTAGTGGGGTTTCTATTGAGATTTTGGCATGTCTTTAGGGCCACGGAAGCTGGTGCTTTATGTTGGCACCACGGCCTTGGTTGTGTGCGTGTGGGTGCGCGTCTTTAACACACGGCCATACACGTGTCAGGTTTCTTCTGGAACCTGTTCTGACCTGTCCCTGGCCTCACCCCACACAGCCGGACACAGCAACCCCCGCGCTGGCGATTGCCCGGTCAACAGATTCTGTGACAGGACAGGATGATCCCAGGTGGGGTGGGGGGGTGGGGGAGGACCACAGGGGAATGGGGGTGGGGGTGGCTGTTTATCCCCATGAAGGTCAACCTTGACTGACTGTCTACTCCAGCTGTTGGCCTGGTTGGGGGGGGGGGGGGTGCTCGTCATCTCTCAGCGGAATCTGAAAAAGACAAAGCCCTATGACGGTCCAAATCAGAAACATGCTGCAGGCCTCCTGGAGACCTCGTGCTCTCTGCCCCCTCCCCCAAAAGCCCTCCCCCCACTCGATACATCCCTCTGCCTCCCTCCCCTTCATTCTCTGGAGGATAAAAGGCAGGTAATGAAACACCTTTCTTTTAGGATGCCTTTACCTTTAAGGTGCGAGGGATAAGACCCCCCAATCCGGGGAAATGCCGGTTCAGGCTTTGCCTTCTGCATTGAGAATCACTGGAAAAGAACAGCCTTACGTGCCACAGTGTCATTTTTCTCCAAAAAGAGAAATGACGAGTAAAGCATCTGTTGTTGGGGGCCTTCCCGCTTTCCGTCCTGATAAGTAAGCAGCCTGTGGCTGTCATGTACATGCTCCGGGAAACAAGATGCTGGCGCCTTGAACTCCCTGCTCTGCTCTTTTCTCTGCAGACGCTGCTCTGGGTGTCTGGGCGAGCCCCATAATCTTCCTTTGCCGCCACCCCCATCCCTGCGTCTGGAGGAGTGTTTTCTCTTCCCGGGTGTGTAGGCAGCCTTTCCGGGATAAGACCCACCCGTGTTCTGCCATCTAGCTGTTCCTTTGCAGGGCTTAGCTCTCATCTGGTGACGGGGGCATTTTCAGCGGTTTTCAGCTGGGAGCAGAGAGTACTCGTCACTCTAAAACTTGTGCTCGGCCCTGCCGTCCTGTGCCTCCCCCGTCGGTGCCTCCCAGGTGCCCACTGAGCCCACAGCCCCGGCGAAGTCTTTGTTCTGTGGAGGGAGAGCCTTTCGGGAAGGCCTGCCTCCTGGAACTCTTTCTGGAAGGTTCTGGGCTCCTCCAAGCCACAGCACCCCAAGCCCCCACCTGCCTAGACCCTGGCTGCTTCCGTTTCCCACAGTCTGCTCTGACTCGAAGCCACGGCGTCCCTCTCAAGAGGGTTCCAGAAGGAAATTAATGCGAGCGGTACATTTTGCAACGAAATGCTAAAATAGCAATCAGTGGAACTATTTCCCTGACGTGCAGGTCTAATGTGCTGCGTTGAATCAAAAGTCTTGCTCAGTGAGCCAACTCATTAAATCCTTATGAGCGGCCATCCTCAGAGATTTTCCTTCTCACACATTCTCCTGCTCATTCTGTCCCAGTTCAGCCCTATCAGGACTGCTGTTTCTTGTACTTGCCTTGTAACTACCTCTCAGGGATGTGAGAGGCCAGGGTCGTTCGCGGTGGCTGTGATGGAGGATGTGAGTGGAAATAAAGGAGAGAGGAAGAACACCTCTTCCTGTCCCCATTACGTGGGATCCATCGCCTTTCCCAAACCTGGGTTCCTGACGTTCATCCAAGACGTAAAGGACCCAGACCGTGAAAGATTTCCCTTGGGCAAGCCATGTGTTCTGGGTCCAGGCAATGCTCAATTATGTGCAGGAAATGGAAGCAGAGCAGGAAAAGCTCAGAAACGTGAAAACCTGGGTAATCCTGGAAAACCCTTGGGCCGTTCATTCTAACCCTCCCCCGTATTCCATTTCCAGCAGCCATTCACAAAAGGGCGTGCCTGGGGAACGGAAGTGCTCAGACAATCCAAATGACCGATTCGGGATTCCGACGGGTGTTGTTGCTTTCTCTGCATCCTGTGGTAGAGTCCAGTTTTTATTATGAGTGACCTAACCTGGAGGAGACCTTGAGAAACGCAAAGGAGAATGGTCCCCAGGTGGCCCTGTCAGTCACCCCCCGAGAAGGTCACCGCTGGGCCTCCTGGAATAGAGCACCTGCATGTGGGGGCTCGCGGTGACCACGGCCTGCACCGTCACACTCAGACATCAAGCACGAGTGGCTTGGGGTGGCTCCCACAGCTACTGAGGCTGACCACGACCCCGGCTGTCGGGGTAGGGGTGCGGGTCTGGGCGCAGGCTCTGGCCGGGCAGTGGTACACTCTGGGCTGCTCAGGCTTTTAAAGGCTCGAAGGTCCTTCTTGGCGTGACAGATAGGAGGCTCGGACCTTGCTCAAAGCGACAGGTTTCTGAACACTGTTCAGTGGGAACAAACAGTAATTTGGACTTTGCTTTTCAGCCTGGACTCTTTCCTGTATGGCCTTCACACCCTCTTCAAAGGTGACTTTAGAATAACAGCACGAGACGAGTGGGTATTTGCCGACATGGACCTCCTGCATAAAGTTGTCGCCCCGGCCATCAGGATGTCCCTGAAGCTTCACCAGGTAAAAACCAAAACAACAATCCATTTTTTATAAAAGGATAAGCCTGAAACGTGATGGGACAAAGCCTTTTTCAAAAACATGGTCCCTTTTCTTGGCATGACGTTTATGAGTGGGCGTGTAACTAAGCATCGAGGCCGTCCAGATATTCTTGACCTCAGCGGTGGTGATTGGTCTGCAAGAGCTGCTGGGGGGGTGGTGATGTCCCGCCAGGACAGAGAAGGGGAGCTGGCCACCGAAAATGACATCTCAGAAGTACCCAAACTGTATTGCAAAGGCAGAGAAACCTAAGGCTGAAAGCCGTTTCCCTAGGCACGTTCCAGCGGTTAGGACAATGGGACGAGGACATGTCCTCTACCCCGTCGGGATTCGGAAGGAGTGTGGGAAGAGAGTCCACGCGGAGTGGACTTGGCCCTTCGGGTCACCGGCCGAGTCGCCATGTGGTCACTCACCCACGGATCAGCTCGCTGGTCTTCCCCGAGCCTGCACATGGACCTCTTCCCCCCCCCCCCAGGACCAGTTCACTTGCCCCGATGAATATGAAGACCCAGGGGTCCTCTACGAGGCCATCCAGTCCTTCGAGAAGAAAGTCGTGATCTGCCACGAGGGCGACCCGGCCTGGAGGGGCGCCGTGCTGTCCAACAAGGAGGAGCTGCTCACCCTGCGTCACGTGGTGGACGAGGGCACTGACGAGTACAAGGTCATCATGCTCCACAGGACCTTCCTGAGCTTCAAGGTGATCAAGGTACAGTGGCCCTACCTCCCGGCTGGCACCAGCGGTCACGTCTCAGGGACACAGTCTCGGAGGAGCGGAGGTGGGCAAAGGGGCCAGGGTCCCTCGAGCCTGTGAGAACCAGTGTGTCCACAAGGGCTTTGGCGAGGAGTCCTGGTAGACACGCGTGTAGATGAGGGTCAGGATCTGCCTTGTTTTTAAACACTTTTCTAGTTCGCCAAAGTTCCAGAACTTTCTGTAATAACCTATCCCTGGACCTGGGGGCTTTCTTACCAGTGTTTCTTTTCTTCGTATAGCTTCGAACCACTGGACCAAAGCAACAGCTTTCTTATTCGCCCTGTTTCCCCATGAAAGTGGCATCATACCCATCTTACAGGACTGCCCGCGGCTCCGGCTTGACTGCGAAAACAGCTTTAGGCCAAAGTCCTGTGGTCACAGATACTCAGACCCACAGCCCCGGTCGCTCTCCGTAGGTTAAAATCAACAGACTGAAAACACATGCCACCATCTGCTTTTCTCTCCGTTCCTTCCCCCA
Organism: Puma concolor; assembly: GCF_028749965.1. Lineage (NCBI taxonomy): Eukaryota > Metazoa > Chordata > Mammalia > Carnivora > Felidae > Puma > Puma concolor. The sequence goes on from NC_141677.1 coordinate 15,539,933, forward strand.
CCTGCAGGTTAACAAAGAATGTGTCCGCGGCCTCTGGGCCGGGCAGCAGCAAGAGCTCATATTCCTTCGCAACCGCAACCCGGAGCGCGGAAGCATCCAGAACAACAAGCAGGTCCTCCGAAACTTGATTAACTCCTCCTGTGACCAGCCCTTGGGGTACCCCATGTACGTCTCCCCACTAACCACGTCCTATCTAGGGACCCACAGGCAGCTGCAGAGCGTCTGGAGCGGCCCTGTCACTTTGGACGGCATCAGGACGTGGTTCCGAACCAAGTGGTTAAGGTAGGTCTTTACCACCAAGGCCTTCATCCAGACGTTATGGGGGGGGGGGCGGGGAGAGCTCCCCCACTTCTGGTTAGAGTTTCACTGTTGTGTGATTAAAACCGCTATTCCCGTGTGGCCTAACAGATCATTTGTTTCCCTGAGCAGTCTCGGATGACGAATCAGGGAAACCTCACGCAGATGAGAATCTGTGTCCCTCGCACTTGCTGAGGCTGAGGTCTGGCTGGCGTTCGTGCACGGCGTTCACGCACAGCGTTTGTGCAGGGCATTCGTCACAGCGTTCATAAACCGCGTTGGTGCACAGGGTTCGCGCACGGCGTTCGCGCGCGCAGCGTTCGTGCACGGCGATCACGCAGAGCATTTGTACGCAGCGTTCGTAGACAACGTTCGGGCACAGCACTCATGCACAGAGTTCGTGCACGGCGCTCACGCAGAGTGGCACGGGTTATGGGTCTGCAGGAGTAGCTGTTGTACATCTGTTACGGGGCCGGGGCCTGAACTCCCCCAGCACACGGCTTCCAACCAATAAGCCTTTCTGCTTGGGATAATGTCCCTGGTTAGCTGGGATGAATTCTAGGTGGTTTGGCCCAAGTATGGCAGAGCTCCAGATCTCAGGCCTCGAAGCCCAGGGTTCTTTCAGAAGGTCAAGGCTGCAGCATGTGGATCCCAATGTGTCATTCATTTCTCAGGCACTGGCATCTGGGGAGCAGACCCCTCCCCCGCTCCCCTGCATCCCAAGTGTGGTGCTCACCTGTAGAGTGTGGTCTTTTTTAATCCTGATTTCCACAGGGGTGTGGTGGGGCTTTGGTGGGGGGGGGGCGGGTAGAAATGTCTGGTGAGGGCCCTTGAAGTCCCTCTCCCCCGACAGGATGCGGAAGGGCTGTAACGCCGGCCAGCATGGTACAGGCAACATCGAAGACGTGGATGGGAGGGCTGCCCCGTCCGCAGGAGGCGGCCGCGCTCCGGGCGGCGAGAACCAGGAGAGCAGCACCGAGCAGCCCAGAAAAGATGGGACCCACCACTGGTCACCGCACGAAGGGACACAGAGGACAGGTGGGTGCAGCGGGCCTCACGGTTACTGATCAAGGTTCCTCTGGTCCCCGTGACCGACACCACGGGTTATGCTGTCATTCTAGCCTCGGAGAACTCCTTCTTACAAAAAGAAAAAATCAGGATTGGGCCACAGGATGCCCTAAATTTACTGACTCTTGAAGGTTCTACCCAGGAAAACCTCTGGTGGACTCAGCTTTTATTTATTTATTTATTTTTTTTAAGTTTGTTTATTTTGAGAGAGCACACAAGTTGGGGAGGGGCAGAGAGAGAGGGAGGGAGGGAATCCCAAACAGGTTTCGCACTGTCAGCAAGAGCCCAACAAGGGGCTCGAACTCACAAACCGTGAGATCATGACCTGAGCCGAAATCAAGAGTTGGATGCTTAACCGACAGAGCCACCCAGACGCCCCCATTAGAACTCAACTTTTATCCTTTATCCATATCCTATTACCTTAGCCAGCCATCTGTCTGTCTGTCCATCTGTTCCCCCCTCTTACTCACTTGGTGGCCATCGGATCGTGTGCCTACTGTGTGTGGCTGTGCTGTAGCTACCGATCCAGGCTGGCATGTGCCTCCTTCCGGGAGTGGACCCTCATTCCTCTCTGCATCTGTGGGGTGCACAGACAGGCCTCCTGCCCCCCCTTTCCTGCTTCTTTCTGGTTCCTGCCTCCACCCCCCCGCCACGTACACCTGCCATTTCAGAGGACAAGAAACGAGGCGGAAAAGGGCGCCGGCAGACCTGATGGATAAGGTGCACTGGTCCATGCCTGGGGAGAGTTTAAAGTTTAGAATCGCTTTGCAACCGATGCCCACCTAGTGAGGCTCACCCAGGTGGATGAGGTTCTGAAGCCCGCTCCCCTGGGGAGAGGGTAGGAGAGGCAGCACCGAGGGCTCGAGAGGACACGCCAGGTGGCTTCAGGACGGGCAGCTGCTGCGTCCTAGCTCCTGCCCACACATCGGTGCTCGGCTTTGCCCTTCACAACCTGTTAAGCTGTTTCACCTTTTGGCCTTGGCGCTTCCTTACCATCCAGAAGCCTTCGCTAAACACCTCTCTGTGCATGTCCCACAGGCCAGCTCTGTACGGAGGGAGTTAGCAAGGGATGGTCCCTGCCTCCTGGAAGTGCCCCAAGCAAGGCTGAGGATTTGACTGAAACAGTGAGGGTTTACATAAACACAGGCAAGGTGGTAGGTAGATAGACAGATGATAGGAAGGAATGAAGGAGGAAGAAGAAAGAAAAAGAAAGAAAGAAAGAAAGAAAGAAACAAAGAAAGAAAGAAAAGAAAGAGAAAGAAAAAGAAGGAAGGAAGGAAAGAAAGAAAAAGAAAGAAAGAAAGAAAGAAAGAAAGAAAGAAAGAAAGAAAGAAGGAAAGAAAGAAAGAAAATAGTATAATACATATAGGGAGGGACACCTGAGTGTCTTAGTTAAGCGTCCAGCTCTTGATTTCAGCTCAGATCATGATCTCAGGGCTCATGAGTTCAAGCCCCGCTTTGGGCTCTGCACTGATGGTTAGGCGCCTGCTTGGGATTCTCTCTCACCCTCTCTCTGCCCCTCCCCTGCTTGTGCGCTCTCTCTCTTTCTCAAAATAAATAAACTTAAAAAAAAATACACATACATAGGGAGGGGTGGGGGGAGAGATGACTGACAGATGACAGAGATGGATAAGCCCGAGAGACGGAAAGGTAGAAGATGGGAAGGAAGAAGATGGGGAGAGAGAGGGAGATGGGTGGATAGGCAGAGTGGCTGGCGTTAGCTGCTCAGAGGGGACAGAACCCCCTGCCCCTTGACTGAAGCCATCCTCCCTGAACGCTGAGTGAGCGGTGCCCCTGCCCGGCCCGAGGCCTCAGTGTGTGGCTCGCTCTCAGGCTGGGACTTTCTTACTGCTTGGTTGACCCTTTGTTGTTACTGAACGAGGAATGTTAAGGTTCAAGATCACCGAAGTGATTTTCCAGATGGGAACGTGCAAGGTGGCTTCCACATGGAGAAGAGCCTGCGTGTTTGTCCAGGTGGCTCGTCTGCAGCAGAGAAAGTCTGGGCCCGGGGGATCCGGCGGGAGGAAGGCCGGGTGTGCTGGATGAGCCTCGGACCCAGTGAGACTCCTCCTCTTCGTAAGGAGTAAAAGGGTGCCTGCTGTGCTGGGCCCGGCAGAGGCTAGAGTTCCTCCCTCTCCTCACAGCCCAGACACCGTGGGTCGTGAGTGTTCTTCCCATTTACAGCCAGAGGCCAGCACCTGGGAGCAAATACAGACTTTGGGGGCAGATGTTACAGCAGGATCTTCCAGAGGCCAAACCAGCTGTTAAGTTTTCCTTATTGCTTCTCAAAACTGCTCCTGCCAAGGTCACTCCTGGCTTTCCATGCTCTCCAAGGTGCCTGGGCTCCCAGCCCTCGTGACTGTCAGCCCCCCACCCCGCCCCCCCGCCCCCCGAGGCTGCCTCAGGCTCCCAGACCAGCGGTCGTCCTGTTCAGGGGCCCGAGGGGGCCCGTCGCCAGGCCCCAGCGGCTTTGAAGCCACCCGCCCCGGGTGTATCAGGACATCCCTGCTGCGGTGACAGATCTTAATAAGTAACAATCGTTGTGCCCGACCCTCACCTGTGTGCTTTCCAAGTGCAAATTCACTAGTCTCACCGTGACCCAAAGAGAGAGCCCCTCCCCATACTCACCTTGCAGCTGAGGGGACGGGGCATGAAGTCACATCACTGCCCAGAGTCACGCAGCTGGGACCCAGACCCAGAAGCTGCCATCCTAACCACCGGGCACGGTCCCTGCACTCTGGCCCTGGGGTGCTGTGTCACCTCATCAAGTGCCGCCCTCGTCCCCAAGCCTGGGCACGAGCCGATGGGGCCGCCGGCCTGCACCTGCCCCAGCCCTCCATCTGTGCTGCTGGCCAAGTCCCTGCCCTGAGTTTGTCCTGTCCCCTGGCTGGCGAGTCTCCTCTCACACCTGGTCTCCCTTGTGACCCACGAGCAGGCAAAGCTGACACTCCGTTCCTCCCCAAGCAGCCAGCCGGGCTTCCTTTATGTCCCCACTTGGGGGTGGGGACACAGGGGGGAACCCGTGCTGACATGCCCGCAGAGGAGGAGTCACTGCCCCGCTGCAGGGGGTCAGAGGACCCAGAGTGGGGAGGATGGGCCAGCCCGCCCCTCCCCTCCCCTCCCCATCTCACACACAGGAGGCACTTCTCTCTTGCTCTCTTTGGCCCTTCCCGCAGCCCTGATGACTCCTGGCAGCCAGAGCGGTGTCCTTTGAACTTAAGGCAGGTCAAGGCATTCTTCAGCTGAATCTCGGTGTCACGGCCTCCCTTCTCACCAGCGGCAAAGCTGGAGCCCTTTGCCAGGGCAGCTATCACAAAGTACCACGCACGAAATGGCTTGCCCCGCAGAAACGGTTGTGTCCCAGTTCGGGATGCTGGAAGCCGGTGATCTAGGCGATCAAGGTGCCGGGAGGTCTGCTTCCTCCCGAGGGCTGTGGGAGGATGTTCGCCAGGCCTCTCCCAGCTTCTGGGGTCTGCTGGCCGGCTTTGGCATTCCTTACCTTGTAGACACATCACCCCCTCTCTCTGCCTCCGTCTGCACGTGGTGCTCTCCCTGGGACACCTCCCGGGTCTGCATCCGAATCCCCCCTCTCTTTGAGGACGCCAGTCCCGCGGGAGGAAGGCCCGCCGGTATGACCTCATGGGACAAATTACACCTGTAACCGCCCTATTCCCAAGTAAGGTCACATTCTGAGGTGCTAGGCGTTAGGACTTGAGTGTGTGGATCTGGGGGGCACGCTTCTGCCCTCGCCTGGCCTGCATGGCTCCCCGTGACGGACCATCTCCCCGATACCTACTTTCCGCCCTCTGGCCGGCTCACGTTGCCCTGGTCCCCGGGCCTCCTCGCTGACCCTCGTCACGCAGGCTCCCCCTCAGGGCCTCTGCGCTCCTGCTTCCTCTGGCTCCAACATGCTTCTCCCCACGTCGCGGGTCCCCCGCTCACTCGCCCAGCCTCTCATCGAATGCCGCCTGCCAGAGAGGCCCCAGCAGGCCGGTCACACAGCACCGCCCCCACTCTGCCCTGCCACCACCGTGTCAGGGACCGGGAGCTGTCCACCGTCCCCGGCCTGCGACAGCACAGCGCAGTGGGTGCTGGGTGTGGCCGGCCCTAACTTCTGCAGGGGACGGACAGATGGCCCCCGCCCCATCTCCCCCAGCGAGGGGCCCTCGTGCATGTGTGTAGGCCTCCTGTACCCCATGCGCGTCTGTACCCCATCTGTACCCTGCCGACAGCGGCAGGAAGGCCCACCGTCCACCCCGGGAGGCGGGGGCGCCTGGGGCTGTGGTCTGAGCTCTGGGTCTGGGCAGAGACTCCCGAGTGCCAGGCGCCCAGCACAGGGCCCCGCAGGAGCGTGTGGGGGCTCGGCCTGTCCCTGGTTTCCTGGCCCTGTGGGGGGAGGTGTGGCCGCAGGAGCGCCTGGGTGAGGCCCCTCTAAACTGCCAGGCTAGGTGGCCGCTCAGGTCTGTGGCGGCCCTGTGCTCAGGTCTGTGGTGGCCCTGTGCTCAGCGGTCACTGAATGAACGAGTGGATGGTTGCCCCCAAGCTCTGAAAGCTGAGTTCGGCCGTTCGCACCGAGGCTTCCCTTTGGGGCCAGACGCTGGGTCATATTCCCAAGTGGGACCTCAGCGGTAGCCGGCGTCTGTCCGTCACGGCCGCGAGCACTGGCGCCAAGAGCCGCTCACCCTGCTGGCTTGTCCCGGGTGCCCCAAGCCCCTGCCAGAATCCCACCAGGGCCCGGCTCTGCACCTTCAGAAAGTTCTCCGGGAAACCTCTCCTGGTGGACACTCTCCTGGTGACGCCTTGAGGACAGGGCCCTGCCCACACCAAACTGGCACAGTCCTGGGAAGAAGGGGGACCCCGGAAGGCAGCCGAGGGCCACCCCCTGGGTCCCCTGTGGGCTACCGCCCACCCCTAGAGCATCCGGGGTGTCTCTTGGGAGGCAGTAGGAGCCCCAGCTGGTTCACCGAAGAGCTCGAGTTCTGCAGAGAGGTTACCTCCTCCAACCATTCGGGTTAGCGTCCCCAAGGGGGCCCGGGAGCTGAGGGAAGCTGGGGGTCGTGAGTCCCAGACAGGAGATGGCAGGGGCCACCCCTCCGGCCCTCGCCCCCCTCCAAGCTCTGGCTGATGCAGAAACTGCCCAGCGTCCCCACCCTCCCCTTGGCAGCTGCCCAGGGTTCTGCCTCGTGTGAGGGCTCCCGGGGTGAGTCCTCCCTTCCTAATGCTCACCTGGGAGCTTCACAGGCGGTGGCGTGAGCAAAGCATCCATTCTGGGGGGGGGGGGGGGGGGGTCAGAGGGTGGGGATGGAAGCCACAACTGCACTCGAAGGGATGCGGCGTGTGAGACGGTGTCCTTGAAAGTAGCATCTGGGACCCCCAGGAGTTCCTCAGCACAGCAGGGGAATAATCTGGAGGCAGGCTGGCGTGCAGGTCCCCTGAGAGAAATCTAGAGAGGCCCAAAGTGGGTACGCGAGAGGGACAGGTTGCCTCCCCCACACTCGGGACACAGACGCCTCTCCCTCCTGCCCCCCTGGAAAAGGTAAACGTCACCTTGTTTTTACTACTACTGTGGTTGAAGCCATACAGGGACATCTGCCATCTTGTGTTGACCTTCTCTGCACCTGCTCACCCTCTGTGTGAAGTACAAGAACAGGACCGTCGTCTCTGATCTCCCCGTCCCTCGGCAGGTAGAAACACGCCCCACCTCGTAAGCGGCGTGCCGGAGCCCCAGGCCCCGGAGGACCAGGGAGGTGAGGGCTTCCTGAGGCTCCGTGCCGCGGACCCTTGGCACCCGATGAACAGCAGTGTCCACAGGTGTCCGCGGGGTGACAGGACAGCCACACCCAGCTGGCCCTCCAAAGACCGGGACCCCTTACGCCCACCCGCTCCTTGGCGGGTGCGGACGGCACGGGCACTCGGGGAGGGTTTCTGACTCGGGCAGGGTCAGGGGACATTCTCCATTCCCGAGGCCCCGTGTATACCGGCCCCTGGGGTCCCCGGGACAGAAGGCCCCGAGAAGGAGCCCCTGGTGGGAAAGGGCAGCCCCAGCTGGCCGGCCGGCCCTGCCCTGGGGAGCCCAAACCTGCTGCAGCCGCTGGTGCCCTGACGAAGCCACCTGCCCGCCCTTCCGGCAGGCCGGCGCCCCCCACCCCACCCCCACTGTGCTGCAGCGGAGACCCTGGGTTTCATCTCAGCCACAGCCCTCTCTGGCCTCCCCGTCACCCCCCAGGCGAATCAAACTCCTGTGCCCACATGAATGGAGACCAGGGCTCCCAGAAAGGGAGTCTGCCCAGCCAGCGGACGTTAAAGGCTGTCCGCCGGTCAAGGGGAGGGGATTCCCACACCCAGATCTCTGTCCTTGGCTCGGAAAGTCCCTGCCCCAGCGCCCCACCCCAGAGGCCACCCTCCAGTGCACGGTGAGGGCCCGGCCTGCCTGCAGGGGCACATCCGGGGGTCTCAGCCTCTAGGGCAAAGTACTAAGCTTCTCCAGTGGTTCTAATGGCCGAGGTCAAGAAGCCGTGTCCCCACTCGAAACTTTCCGGGGCCAACTCTGTTCCTCATCAGGGATTTACGACGCTCTAGGGTCTCGGTGTGAGGTCAGTCCTACGGGAGGGTCCCTGCCGTCCCTTACTGCCAGTCAGCGTGCTGTGTGCTGAGCCTTTGGGAACAGCGCAGCCATCGTCCCTTCAGGGGGGCGGGGAGGATGGCGGCCAGTGCCGTGCACACCGTAGAGCAAACAGTTACCACCCGTGGGCGGAGTGCCGTGCGGGAGGGAGGCCCCGGGGGTCAAGGTGGAGGGCCTGACTCTCTGGAAGGGCACGACAGAGCAGCTTAGCCAAGTGGCAGTGATGGAACAGTTGGAAGGGTGAATGTGAACCAAATTCTAAGGACAGGGATCTTGTTTTACGGTGCCCAAGGCTCGATTCCCGTAACCGGGGACCCAGCCGCTCCTTCCCCTGGGCCCTGCCTCTCGGTTCTCAGCCGAGTGTCCCAATCCCGGTCCTTGCCAGACTCCCGGAGGACTGACCCCTGTCCCCAGCCCGCCACACTGCGTCTGCTGCCCCCCTGCCCCCCATGTGCCCCGCACTCACTATACGGTCTCGATCACGGCCCGACGGCCTGCAGTCTTCTTGCCACACCAAGAAGTAGACATCCCAGCTGTAAGGGGACTGGTCGCTGTGGTGGAGGCTGGTGGCCTACTTGTGGGACGGCAGTTAGGAATTCATAACTAATCTGAATCCCAGACTGGACAGGAAGGCTATGCTAATAGGAGGCTTCCCAGAACCTGTCAGATAACCATCAAGGATGGAGGAACGGTGCCAACATGATGAACCGAGGAGGGTAATTTCTATGGTATTTCAACCCGGGTTCTAAGGAGGTTTGCCCTACAAACGCTCCTCATTTGGTAATGGAGAACTGGCAAAGTAAGTAAAATTGGAAAATAATTACCCTGAGCAGCACAGATGAATTTAGCACGATTTGCTTACTTGTTCCACTTGCAGAATTAATTAAAAAAAAATTAAGAGCAGCAATAACAACCACGAAAGGCAACAAGAGTGAAGCGATGAGGTGCGGGGAGGCACGTTATCTTGCACAGAACACAGACCATTCCTCTTGGACGGACAGATGGGTCTTCGTCCCTTTGTTTCTGGGGCCCGCTGATGAGTTCCCCCACCGAGCACGGGTGGTCTGCTACCCAGCCATCAAAATCACTGACTTGCGGATGAATGTAGGGTATTTTTGGACAGCAATCAGCATTACGGTATAAATCACAAACAGATGTTTGGCCTTGTCAGACTGAACAGACTACCAAATCACCGTCTTTGCTAATTCGCATTCGTCAGGGTCCCTTTTCTCCCCGTTTTTCCCTCCGAGAGGGTAACTTAGCTCTTGGGTGTGGGTGGATCAGATGGGCGCCGGCCCCGGGTTGAGAGCGCCAGGCCAGGGGCTGCCCACGCTCCTCCCAGTCCTGTGGGACTCTGAGCGGCACCGTGGGTGGGTCCCTCCAGCAGGTGGGTAGGAGCGACCAGGTGGGGACACCTGTGGAGACGGGCACCACCCCCCCATCCTGCTGTCTACATTGCACTGGATCCACATGAGACAGAGGGCCCTTGCAGCCAAAAAGAGGCAGAGTGGAGGCGGGGCTGGAGGGGACCCCTGGAATCTCTGTATTAATATGGTCCCTAAGGCACTCTCTCTCAAGGACATGTCTCTTCTCGGGGCCTCCTATACACATATGTAAGGATTTTAGAATCGCCAGATGCACAGTTATTAACTTGGACATTTGGGGTGAGGTGGAACATGAGAAAATGCACGGGACAGTCCTCAGGGGGCCACCCCTTCAGCCCCTCTGTTTTTACCGACTGAATGTCTACAATGTCGCGGCTTCGGGAGACATGTCGATAAGGCAGTTTGTAGAACCGTGTGTGAGGTCACTATCTGCTCCCTTCAAAATGATAGTTCAGAATTAGAGCCTAGCAATTGTTGATGCTTAAGCGACTCAGCGTCCTGGCGAGCACACGCCTTCCTCCCCCCGCTTCCCTATAAAACTGCCAGTGGTCGCGTCCTTCTCCCAGAGACGTGGGCAGGACCAAGCCTTTGGGGCAGTCGGAACCCTTCTGTCGAGAATGGCCTTGTGTCTGCAAGCCTCAGCAGGAGCCCTGAGCCCAGGCGCGGCTGGCACGAGGGAGTTGGGGGCCACGCGCATGTCAATGTGGGCCTGGGCCTGGGCCTGGCCAGTCACACCTGTGAGGGCTTCTTCTTAATGACCTTGATTTTAGGGGAAAACTTTTGTAGAAAACGAAGGCTGAGGCAGGTGGCTCAACCATTCCCCCCGCACCTTCTGAGGCAACTAAAAATGACACAAGCCTGCATGTTTCTTCCGTTTATCGCTGCTTATCAGATGAGCATAGGAACCAAGGTCCTGACGCAGGAACCGAATTGGATTTGCTTGCTAGGGTCAAATTACACTGTCAAGTGACACATCCCAGGGTGCCTGGGTCTGGAGCTTCTGGAAACGCAGGACTCGCGCCGATCACCCTGACCCCCGCTCCCCGTGGCAACACTTCCACTCGCCCGGGGGCTGCCGGGGGCTCTTGGCTCAAGCCACGTCCTCAGGGTCCCGGGAGGGGCCGTCCCGACCTTGGCCACAGTGGACCAACCTGGGGCCCAGCTGCCCATCTCGCCGCACAGACCTTAATGTTGGTAAGCACCTGCTGTGGCAGCCGGTTCCGCTTTCTCTTACAGGCGGCAGGAAAGGCCGGAGTCAGTCTGTCCAAGCACACGAGGCGTTGAGCCAAAGGCCGCCCGGGCTGAGCTCATCGGGCCCCATCCTAGAGAGCCACCCGGCCTTCCTGCAGACGTCCACGTCGGTCCACGAGCTGGCCCAGAGGCTCTCGGGCAGCCGGCTGTCCCTGCACACCTCGGCCGCGTCCCTGCACTCGCAGCCCCCACCGGTCACCACCACGGGCCACCTGAGCGTCCGCGAGCGGGCCGAGGCGCTGATCAGGTCCAGTCTGGGCTCGTCCACCAGCTCCACCCTGAGCTTCCTCTTCGGCAAGAGGAGCTTCTCGAGCGCTCTGGTCATTTCTGGACTCTCTGCCGCGGAGGGGGGCAACACCAGCGACACCCAGTCGTCCAGCAGCGTCAACATCGTCATGGGCCCCTCGGCCCGGGCCGCCAGCCAGGCCACACGGGTAAGGGGTTCGGCCGGCGGGCCAGGGTGGGGTGCGGGCCCCCGCGTCTGCCATCGCCTCGTCCACGGGGGCCCCAGACAGGAGGTGTTCTGGCCGTGCGCGGAGGCAGACGAGACGCACGGCACACGTCCCGCAGGTGATGACACACGGCAGGCAGTATGGAGGCTGCGAGACACCGGAGCTCAGCTGAACTGCTCTCCTTAGCCCCGAACCCGGGATGCGAGCGGGTCCACACCCCCCCCCCCCCCCCCCCCCCCGGAGCAGGAACACGTTCTCCTTCGTTCCCTTTTCACACCAGTCTGGCCCGAGGGAGGGGGAAGAACACACATCAACACCGGCGTCAGACTACGGTCCGTTCCTTCCACCGGATTCAATCTGAAAGCTGCCGTGGTGTGGCCTTCTACGCATGTATTTAAATGCTAGGAAATGAGAGGTTGAGGGACTCCCCCTAAGCAGACGGCTCCTTACCCAGAGCTCCAGGCGAGCGGACGTGAGGCGAACACTCGCGCTTCGTAAGAGAGAAAGTGAGTGAAAACGGACACTCCCCACCCAGCGGTCGGGAGGCGAGGACAGGAGGCACAGGGCGCACTTGGGTGTCACAGTGCAGGTCTCCCGAACTCCTTCTGGGTGTTCACACATTCTCCTGCTCTAAAAAGCACGGGAGTCACGGCCTGCCCCTCTCTGGTTGGGGGACTTGTCTGCAGCGGGCTGATGGGGGCCACGCCATGGGAAGGTGCCCTTCCCACCCCTGGGTCCACGGTCGGCAGGAACCCCCTCCGCGGGGCCGTGGGGCCGCGGCAGTGGTGGGGTTGTGGGCCTCCTGGAGCCCCAGGCCACACCGCCAAAGGCAAGGAGGCTGGCTCCTTCAGGAGCTGTAACTAGGTTTAGTTAGGTCACTAAGGTCTAATCAAGCTTCCCTCATAAAAATGCACAGTAACAGACTTTTCTCCCACCGCTCAATCTGTTTAAGATGCCGTCTGTGGGTGTGGTTCTGGGGTTCTGGCAAATTCAGTTTCCCTCTTTGCAACAGGACAGCTGGGCCCTTGGCACTCTGTGCACCCAGGGTAAATAACCATCCGTATGACGGTTCAGGGGCAAACCTGCCGTACTGAGCGTTCCTGCCAGGTGGGAAGTGTGTGTATGGGGGGAACGCTGGCCAGAACCCAGGAAATCCAGGCACACAGTGACCTCTCCCCCGAGGGCCCGTGTTCCCAGCATGGCCACATGACCTGGGGAAAGGTCCCCATGTGCAGAGCCCCTAGCTGCCCCCCCACCCCCGGCACATTGGACCCCTGGTTTCCTTCCTTCCCCACCGAAGCCAGAACCCCGGGGCCCCCGCATCCGACCTGGGACCTGTCGCGTTGGCGGGTTAGGTCGGCCCCTGCGGCGGCGGGTGGGGATTCGAAGCGGCGGTAGGTAACATTTGCTGAGACCCCTGCCTCTCCTTTCTCTCTGGAAGCACCTCTCTGAGCCGTGTGAACCCACCGAGGCCACCGAGCAGGGGCAGCTTCGCGACCGCCGTCTGGCCGAGGCCATGGCAGAGAATGGGGGGCTGATGTGCAGGAGAGCAAGCCAGGAGGACATGGGCCTGGACGACACGGCTTCCCAGCAAAGTGCGTCCGATGAGCAGTAGGGGGGCAGGGCTGGCCAGGAGCCCCTCCTGTGGAAAAACGAGAGCTGCTGTAGCCAACAGTGACTTTACCTCGGGTTCTGGAAGAGTCTCACGTGAGGATAAAACACGGGGCAGCACACCCCCTTCCCCCAACACTGCTCCAAGCCACCCCTGGAGCCCCCCGGACGTGGGATGCACAACACACTTTCCAGAATTTGAAAATTCTAACAAAAAGCCATGTAATATCTTAAATAGAGAAGTAGAGCGCATAAATAACTCTTTCCTGCCCTGAAGAAACTAAGACAAGTGCATGTTAATAATTGGCATTTTATACATTACCGTTACCACGTTAAAGGGACAGCAGCACCCATCATACCATCCGCTGGTCAAACACAGTAGGGTTCAGTCTACGCATAAAGAAAACCTCACTTCTTTATAGTATTTATGCAGACGTCAAGTATAAGCCAGCGGCGGCTTTTCTGCAAGAAACGTGGTAGTGCATGAAGTCGGGTCTAAAGTATCCCGTGAGAGATCCAGCGACGCTAGCGACCCAAGTGTAGAAATCTAGGCCTGTGGGGGGAGCACGGAAAGCCATTTGGAATCCCATGACGCTCAACTGTAGTCCCCGGCTTCCCACAACCAGGCCTGTCTCGCCCGGCGCTCCCATACGCTCACAGGAATGTTCGCTGGTTTTCCGAGCCGAGCGATCCTTCCCGGGTCACAGAACACTTGCACACACCTTCGTTTTTGGAATTAAAATGTTTACAGTTACTGTTGTGTCCGGTTGCTTGAATTCTGCTGTAGCCTTTATTATGAGAATGACATTTGGGCAAATTCTGGGACTTTGCCCACCTGAAGAGCCCCTACCGGGTAAAGCAGAAACCCGGTTCCTTGTGGATGTAAGGGGTGGGGAGGGGGGGGGCGAGGGGGTCCATGAAGAGTATCATCACCGGCCTGTGGTTCATCCCTTCTGGAAAGGAAAGAGTTAGAAATACTCATTTTGGAAACAGTTCTGCAAGTTTCTTCAAGGAATCTAGGATTTGGAAGTGTGGGGAGTAGGGGAGGGCATGGTGGAGAATTTCCTCCCCTCCCCCCGTAAGTAGATGGTAATACTTTTTCTTTTTTCAAAATAAGAATTGCCAATTAATAATAATAGGTAGGCTCTGTAAGCAGAGGCACAGTACATTGTTCTCACATCAGTGATCCCTGGAGATGCAAAGTTGGCTATTGATTTAAATGCAGGTGATTGTCTAATGAGAGGCTGATAGAACCTTACTGTAGTTCTCCAAATTGGCCAAACCAAACTTGGCTGGCAGTCCCTGAAATCCTCTTGGGCCACTTTACAGCCAAGCCCTCAGGACTAAATGCCCGGCCCTGAGCTGTGAGCGTGGCCTCCCCACAAAGGGCATCTCCATGAATTCCGTAAGAAAAACGACAGATGCCCAGTAGCAGCCTGATGTGAGCTAACCACCCAGTGGGCATCCAGAAGCAAGCGACGCAGAAAGCCATTGTGTTCCACAGAAAATGAATCTCCTGGGGCACCTGGGTGGCTCGGTCGGTTAAGCGTCCGGCTTTGGCTCTCAGGTCAAGATCTCACGGTTGGTGGGTTCGAGCCCCGCGTCGGGCTCTGTGCTGACAGCTCAAAGCCCGGAGCCTGCTTCGAATTCTGGGTCTCCCCCTCTCTCTGCCCCTCCCCCGCTCACATTCTGTCTCTCAAAAATAAATAAACGTTAAGAAAAAAAAATAAGGAAATGAATCTCCTGAAAATAAGAAAATGAATCTCCTGATGGTGGAGAGACACGTCAATGTAAACGAGAAGCCGAGAGCTCCCGCTGCTCCTGTGCGCTGTTCTGCTGGTGCTTCGGGAGCGGCTTCCCTAACTGCAGACTCGGCCGCTTATCCCGGTTCTCAGCGCAGAGGGAGCAGAGCAGCTTGGTTATGGTTTGTCAACAACAGCGAAGGCCAAAGTCCTCGGATCTGAACGCAAGCGTGCGTTGTCTGCGGGAGTAGAATCCTCCGGGCGTGCATGGCGGGAGTGCGTACATGTAAACACGCTTCTGTGCGCGGGTGTGCGTGCCCACAAAGGGAGAGATGGGGTCGGACCCCTTCCTGGACCCTGCAGGCCGGTGGGCAATGCAGCCACGCTTTTCCTCTACGTTGTGGCGAACCACCTTTCCGTTTTCGACGCGCATCAGAGAATTCCTTGCAAGACAACGGATTAGCCCCCATTAAAAGGCGATATTCCTAAAGTGACATCTCCTGCAGAAGTCGTTTAAATGCGCTGCCAGCATACAACCAAAGGGTTATGTTTTTGGACACTGAACGAAACGGTTTTTCCTCTAAAGAGGTTTGATATAAATCGTGTGGCTAACCGGGCATTATTGATTCTAAATCAATGCGTTTGCACTGTGTGCTGAAACCATCTGTCTGGCAGGTAGTTTTCTAAAATCACTCGATGCTCCGGCGTCTCCTTGCCCGTAAAGCGTGCAGCGCAGCCCTTGTGTCCTCAGCCCCTCTCAGGCCTCCTCCACCGTCCAGTGGTTTGGTCCAAGTCATTACATTCTGGGGACACAGCACCCACCATCAGCGCACACACACACACTCACACACACACCCACGTGTGCAATCTTCCCAGATGCAACCTTCGTGAATTCCAAGACGGGAAGAGAGAGAGGGGAAAGGGCCATTCCACTTTTTCTGGGCCACCATCGCCCCCTACCCCGCCCTGGATGACCTGGGGGCTGGGAATGGAGGGGGCCTCTGGACTTGCAATTGTGCTGGGAGCTCTGACAGATGAGGGCCCATGAATTTGAGAGACTCGTCCATCCCTGCACATGCGCATATTCAGAGGTAGAGGGGAAAAAAAGGTTTTTTTTAAAGCGCTGTACCTAAGTGGCTGGTGGTGCGGTCAACTCATTCTCCACATCCGTTCTGCTCTGTCCCGTCCATGTTATTCCAGCTGAAACTCTTCACACAAACAGTACACCTGTGCATTTTGTGTTTTCAAAGTGAATTCTTCCTTCAAGTCTGGCCCCTGACCCAACTATCTGTTAGGTGTCTGGATTTGAAGAGTAGGCATTTCAAACCCAGATATGAACGGGAGCTCCCGACGTCAGCCCGTCCCTGCCACCGCACCCCTTCCTCTCCCAGACCGCCTCGTCTCGGGTAGTGGCACGGTACGGGTGGACCCGCGCCCTCGGCTTCCCCTCCGGTCCTGGCCTGTGCTCGGTACGTGGGCCTCCAGTGGTGTTCTGCCTCAGCGTCTCTTGAACGCTCAGAATGCGCCTTCTACAGACTGTGTGCGGTCAGTCGTGGGTTAGAGTCATTTGTGAAGTCATCTGATCTGATACCACAGACTGGGGGGGTGGGACAGCAAATGCTGATTTCTCACAGTCCTGGAGGCTGGGAGGCCCAAGATCGAGGCTCCAGCAGATTCAGTGCCTGGTGAGGGCCTGCCTCCCGGTTCACAGATGGCCATCTCGCGGTGTCCCCGCGAGGCAGAGGGGAGAGCCCTCCCCGATCTCTTATAAGCGCCCTAATTTCATTCACGAGGACTCCACCCTCACGACCGGATCCCCTCCCCAAGGCCTCCCGCCTAACACCATCGCACTGGGACTTAGATTTCAACACAAGAATCTGGGGGGGGGGGGGGTGGACGCAGACATTCAGACCACAGCATTATCCTTTATTAAACTTCTTAAAACACAGGGATAGCTTCTGATATCTTCATATGTGCCCCTGATCATCCTGACAAATTATTCAAGGTCCCTGCCAGAGCCACCACGAAATGCTCTTCCAGTTTATAGCTGCCAGTTTATCCCAGCAAAATGTCAGCTCTGAGATCTGGGGGCACACGATGCACAGAAAAGGACAGAAAGCTTCAACAGGGACACAGTGGGAGGAGTGGAAAGACATTGGGCTTTGGAGCCACACAGACTTGGTTCAAACTCTGTATCTGCCACTAAAGGCAGGTTTCTTTACCATTAAAGAGGAAGCACGCAGAAGCTCGCATCCCCTCTACGTGTTGGGGGCCGTCCAGAATCTGTTCTTCACACTGGGTACCTCCGAGGACCCTGTTTCACCCACCCTCCACAGCCCACCTGGTTTCAGCTCTCAGTGCCCACAAACTAGCGATTTTACCTTCTTGCGAGAAATTTCACTAGCTTTCCTTCTCAGACACAATCAGTGTACTATATAGTCATGACTGAAAACACAGAACTCAGGACAAGCAGCAGAGAGGAGAACGTCCCTTCGCACTTTGACAGACAGGCCCCTCCTGCAGGGCCAGTAAAGGCTCCATGTGATGGGCTCCCTCTGGCCAGGGAGGACCGGCTGCACCAGGCCTGTGCGGGGTCCGTCTTCAGGGGCACGTAGGTGACGCTTCCCCAGCCTGTTCCCTTTCTCAGTTTACCTGAGGCCGTTGCGGGATTCAGGACTGTGGGCATTGGCGAGTAGGTCTGAGGCAGCGGCCAGGCTCCTGGGGATTGAGGAAGCCTCTGCTGCTTGAGTCAGTGGCGTGGCCATCCGGACACACGGAGGTGCACAGACCACACCTGCGTGTGGCCCTCCTTCGGGCCTGGGCAGCGGGACAGAGATGCCCTCGTCCCCACTCTGGATCTGTAATAAGAGATTAGTTCATAAGCTGGTAGGCCTTTCAGCTGTGACCCCTCAAAGGCTCAGCACATCCAGACCAAGCTTCGGGAGGCTCCCCTGGGGAAACACCAAAGAAAGGATCCTGACCAAAGAGCCCGTCAGGGGCCACCGACCACTGTCCCGGCTCAGAGACGCAAGTGTTTCCCATACTGTCCAGTGCACCCAGTGCTCAGGACCCCTCACTCCGCACGCCCAGACCGGGCCACCGTTCCAGACAGGGGCACGCCTGGCATCTGTGCCAGCTGGGTCTGGAGCTAAGGCCGGCTGCTCAAGTATCCCGGAGATTCGCGGATCTGCACCAGAAAGGACCCAAAAGCACCGTGCGGTCTCCGCAGTACTGTCAACCACCTGCCACCTTTTCCACAGCCGCCCCGCGACAGGCTGAACCTGATCTTTCCACACCATTCTCAACAGCCCCAGCTCCCGGCACCGGGCCCTCCCCAGGGGATCACACGGATGGCTGCTGCCGGCTTCCTTCCATGCTGTGGCATCGCCTTCCTTGGACGACACTCATTTCCCCCTTACTCTGGAAGGGAAACGGGGTACGGAACGGTTTAAGGCCACGTCTAAGTTGATGTGGCCGGAGTGGGGGCTCCGACCCAAACCCACAGGCCTGAGTACAGAATGAAGACCTGCCTCCCACACAGGGCTCACGCGTTTGCACCAACACATTTATTTTTATTTTATTAAGCAATAAGCAAACAGACGATGAGATGGGCGGGGAGGACCGAAACTGGCCTTTCCCTGAACTATTTTTACAAACCAAGTAACTAGTGTCCCTTGAAACCACAGCTCCAACTGGAGCGGGGTCTGAGTTCGGGACGTGCAAAATCGGTTAGGTAGCGGCCGCTCCTCTCCCCCTTCCCCGGAACACGCTTATGAACTTCAGTGGGGGCGAATTCCATCTAATACCCCGAAAGCCATTTCTCATTCCATAATTTACCAGAATCATACGCGTAACTGCAAGGGGAAATAAACAGACCCCCTCGGCATAAATAAGCCGCGGCGGACCGCTCATCGTGGAGTGCAGGTCAGGCATTAAGGCTAACTGATCTTTTAAACATTTTTTGGAGAACAGCTGTCAGGCTTTCTCCGGAAAAACCCACAAGGCTTCCGAAGCCGGAAGGCCTAAGTCCTTGCCAGGCAGGGCCCCGAGGAGGCTCCGCGTGAACCAGCATACCTCTTCAAGCGCACGAAGCAGGGACGCGAGCCGTCTTCACTGCCTGCCGCTCTGCACACACGTCACGATATCTGGCAGAAGGCGGTTCCTATTCTCCTTGGTGACCTGTGGGGGAAATAAGACAAGGCTTCAGAGTCCCTTCCTTTTCCTCAATCCTCTGACAGGCAGTGCTCTATGGGGAGAGCCTGGGAAGGGGAGGCAGGTTTCATAAGCCCCGGCCGAGAGCACTGTGAGGACAGGACACGCGAGGTCGAATGCCACCCCTGCTTCTGCAAAGCGACAGCTCAGACAGTGGAAGTGGTTCTAACCACGAGGAGCTGGGAGCTGACCCCCTCGAGGGGCTCTGGGTAGATGTCAATGCAGGTGGGACGCAGCCCCCGTGCGACCTGACCTGAACCAGGAGAACCGCCTAAGAGGAGCCCACCGAGAGCGGCCAAACCTGAACTCTGGGAAGTCCCAGAGGTCAGTAATCTACTCGTCTCTCCACATGGAAAAGCTGAGCCTGGCGAGGAGCCTCTGACGTCAGTCAACTCCCCATCTGCAGGATGGGGAAGCTAAGTCCGGGGGGTGCCAGGACCACACTGAGCCCTCGGAGGTAGCTGGGGACACAGCAGAGGCTAGACCTCGATCCCCCCACTCCGGCTGCATCCTCTGTAATTCGCATCCTTCCACAAAGGAACCGGGAGTTCATTCACACTTTACCCGGTGATCTGTTTTCATTTTCCTTTCCTTTACTGCTGTGGTCCCAATGAGTCCAAGAAAAGCATTTAGACGCCCCTTCCTGGGTGGGGGGTTGGACGGTGGGCGGTCCAACCAGGACGGTGGTAGGGGCAGGGCCACCTCCTCAGCCGTCACCTGTGTGTGCCTTCTGCTCGGCCCCCACACGCACCCACTCAACATCGATGGGGTGGCGACCAGAAACTGAGCAAGGTACTGGGGACACAGAGAGGACTCCAATAGGGACTTGACCTCATGGAGCTGGCAGAGCAGAACAGAGGGACAGACGCGGACAGTGAGTGCACTGGTGGTAAAGGGTCCGGGAGAGAAACTCTGGAGAGGCGCACGGGAGCTGCGGCGGGGCGAGAAAAGACTTCCGTGGACTGGACTGGACTGAATTTTGACCGGTGGACATGGGAGAAGGTCCCCCAGACAAAGACGCAAGCAAAGAATCACAGAAAGAGTAAGTGAGTGCATCTGGAGAGCCAGCAGGCTCAGTGCCGGCGGACCCAGAGACCGGACTGCCCACTGCACGAGTCCACACCCGTCCACGTCTAGCGGACCACCTGGCACAGAGCAGGCGCTAAATGAACGTGTGATGGAGACGCACGGCGGGCTTCATCCCCGTGGCTCCCCAGCACCCACTCACCCTCCTCGAAGAGCACTGTGACCTTCCTCTGGGAGACGACGTCATCTAGGAAACTGGCTCTTGGCCAACGAGTTCCAGCTGGGCCTGAAGAGCCTCCCGAGAGCCCGAGTCCTGAAAGGACTGAGTCAAGCAGCAAACGGCGAGGCCACCACCTCTAACAGTAAGTCCAAGGACGCGGTGCACTGGTCCTTGCCCTGTTGCTCTGGTCTGTGGTCCCAGGAGGACCATCAGCTCTGCTCCGGCTTGAGAAGAAACTGCCACACAGCCTTGCAAGGCTTTCTGTTGCTGTTTTTGCTTAAATTAGCCAAGTCCCTCTCTGCTGTTTGCATTCAAGGAAGTCTGCTGATGTGAATGGAGGAAAGGGGGAGACAGTGGTGGGAACTGGCAGGCTCATCAGGGGGCTTCGTAACCCCACTGCGCTAGTGGAGAGGGGCCGTTAGATCCCTTCCTCCCCGCTGACTTCACCAGGAACTACCCTAGGCTCTGCCCTCAGAGTGTTTGAGAGTTTACCGTGTGCCTCAGAGGGCAGAATACAAGATGAGGGGCATTTGGGGCTACTTCCCCTAGAAATGTAAGATTTATAACACAGGAGACGTGGAGCTGGGAGAGGAGGGACGGAAAGGAAAGACAGAGGGAAGGAAAGTACAGGAGACGTGGTGGGGGGGAGGAGGAGAGGGAGGGGGAGGAAAGGAAGAGACCACTTGGACCAGAGGGAAAGAATTAATGCCAGCTTTGCACGGGTGAGAAACAAGGGGCAACCAGGGCACTGCTCGCCCCAGGCACCCCTGCCTCAACTATCCCCTGGGTTCTCTA
Organism: Puma concolor; assembly: GCF_028749965.1. NCBI lineage: Eukaryota > Metazoa > Chordata > Mammalia > Carnivora > Felidae > Puma > Puma concolor. Next base: position 15,560,614 of record NC_141677.1, read on the forward strand.
GCCAGTCACCAAAAGGAGTGCACGGTCATGGGCATTTGATCCTCCACTTGTACAGGGGACAGTCCCACTGCTGCTCGGTTGTAAATGCGAGCTGCAGTGAGGAGAGCATGGAGGGTGGGTGGGGGCAGAATCCACATCTGCAGGGAGGCTGGGGCAGGAGCGGAGGCTCCATCCCAACTCTGTAAATCCCCAGGCTTTCGAGAGGGCGCTTGGGGCGGGGGGGGGGGGGGGGGGGGCCTGGGAAGGAAGGCTGAGAAGGTGGGAAGCCCCATGACCCCAGGTGCCGGGTCTGCGTGGAGGCTGGTTAGGCGGCACAGCCAGGGCGGGCAGAGCAGGGGGGATCTAACAGGCGTGGGGCTTCAGAGGGAATAAAAAGGAGCGCTTACAGGCCACGCAGGCACAGTTCTGTATGTCTGGGCAATGCCTCACCATCTACTTCGTACGGTCATGATCACGTGGCCACCCTGGTCTCAGGACCCGGCTCGCAAGGCCCCATCTGGTCTCGGTTCAACTTCACGCCGGGCCTCCGGTCGGCGAGCACGCCCCAGCTCCATCGCCCAGGTGTGAGTGAGCCCCCGCCCCACCCGGGCCCTCCGTGGGAGCTGTCGGGTAAGGGTGTCACAGCAGGGGCAGAGGCGGTGTGTCCCACATGCTGAGGGCACGCTCCAAGCCCTAGTTCCATAGAAAAAAATAAACACTGGAAAAGATTCATTTTGAGAATGTTTTTGTGTTAAAAATGTAACGAATGCAGGGGCGCCTGGGTGGCGCAGTCGGTTAAGCGTCCGACTTCAGCCAGGTCACGATCTCGCGGTCCGTGAGTTTGAGCCCCGCGTCAGGCTCTGGGCTGATGGCTCGGAGCCTGGAGCCTGTTTCCGATGCTGTATCTCCCTCTCTCTCTGCCCCTCCCCCGTTCATGCTCTGTTTCTCTCTGTCCCAAAAATAAAAAACGTTGAAAAAAAAAAATTTTTTTTTAAAAATGTAACGAATGCAAAAAACGACATTAATATTTTGCTACCCCCCCCCTTGATTGCCCTAAGATTGTTTCTGAAAATTTCACAGTAAGGGGTCTATATGAAACTGTCTACAGTGTTCAGTTACTACTGTTACATTCCTTGTGCGTTGAAGACGGGCTCTCAAATGTGAGAACAAGTAAAAATCATCTGTCAGCCTCAGGGGCCCTCCCCTGCACGCACAATCCTTGTCTTGTATTCAACCACCAGAAGGCTGGCCGCAGAAAGCCCTTACCGAGGAGATAGCACTAGGCGCAGAAGAGAACGAGCTGAGGAAGAACGCAGGAAGGAAGCCCCTGCACTCTCCACCCCACTGCACTGCAGCCTCAAGAGAAAGGAAGCCAAGTGAGACCTGAGCCCTCTGCCCTGTCCGGTGGCCCTTGATGAAGATCAGACCCTAAGTTCCCTGGGGACAGGGGCATCTCATTCATCCTATGTCTGGCACATGGTGGGGGTGTGGGGTGCCCAGTAAATGTTTACTGCATTCTGAGCTGAGCAGGGTCTTTGAAACACAGCTGAGCAATAACATAAAGATTGTGAAGACTCTGACCATCTTAAGCATCCACGTTGCTCTGTGTGTGCTGCCTCCAGGGGCCACGGAAGGGCCTGAGAGCAACCAATCAACAACCTGGGCACCCGGACATCAGCGAAGCTGTGAATATTCAGATACAGGAACAGGCAGCAGGGAAAATGCCCCTCACTGCACATACGTTATTTTCCTTGAACCTGTGGGAAAGACCCTGACAAGTTCCTAGTAAGCAACGGATTACAGAAAGAAATTTGACAATGCTTGTTATCATAAGTTAACACACATCCAAAGTTATTACTAGCCTGTTTCATGTTGTGTCTTTATGTTACTGAACCTAAAATTAGGATTATTCCTGAATCCAATCCCTTTCGCTCTACTTTTTTCATGAAGGTTAAAGTTTCCAAGCCAAGAATTATTTTCACGTTGTATCAAGTAAGACTTTGCCTGCCTTGAGTTTACAAGACTTCCTTCTGTATTTTCTTCCGAGAACTATAGTTTAGTTCTTAAATTTAGGCCTAGGATCCTACTCTGAGTTAATTCTGGTAGATGATGTAAGGGTCCAACTGCCTTCTGTGCATGAGGATGTCCAGTTTTCCAACACTGGATGCAGTTTGCTGAAAAACAATTCTTTCCTCATTACGTTGTCTCAGCATGCTTGCTGAAAATGAACTGATCCTCGACGTAAGGATTGATTTCTGGACTTTTAGTTCTATTCTACTGATCTATGTGTCCAGCCTTCGGCGAGGACCGTACTGTCTCGATCACTGAAGGTTGTAGTAAGTTTCAAAATCAGGAAGTAGGAGTCCTCCAACATCTTCTTTCTCAAGACTGTTTCAGTGGGGTCCTTCCCATCTCCACGTGAATTTCAGGACTGGCTTGTCAACTTCTACAAACACTCTGCCTGACTTTCCACCCAGAGGTTAACAGATATTCTCTCACTCCTGTATCTGCAGGAGTCCACAGGCCGGGAGGGCAGCAGCAAATTCCAAGTGAGACTAACATGCTTTATGCCCTGCTTGGTGAAAACAACCACCAAGGAACAAGAAGAGGTCTAAGAATTTCCAAAATGGAAGGAAGTCGGGACCTACTTCCTGTTATTCTTGTGATCTTACAATCCACAAATTGTGATCTTACAATCCACAAATAAAAATTAAAAGCATAAAAACTGCTTTATGGAAAAAAAAAAAAAACAAGTGTAAAAGGCTCTGAATTCAGGATAGTGGAATAGATTTTAGTTATAGCAACACTTTATAAAGTAGAAAACCAAATAATTTCTAGGAACCTGAGATTTTTTTTTTTTTTTTTTTTTTTTTAGCAAAATCATCTGAACCACCCCATCAACAAAGGAAACAGTACGGCATTATGCTAACACTCAGGCTTGGAAGCGAGACAGACGGAGCCTTGAACCCTAGCTCTGCAGCCTACTGAGAGACCTTGGACATGCTATGCAGCCTTGGTAAAATAAAGGTTATGTGACACACCCACCGGGGTACTGTGAAGTCTGCACTGGTGGGTCTACAGTACTGGGCACAGCACCCAAGTCCAGTGCTCAGTGACTGGTGGCCACGTCGGCATCTAAATGAACGTTCCAGGCTCCAGCTGCCTCTTCTGTCCCGTCAGCAAATAACATTCCCAGCGTTTCCATCAAGCAGATATTTCAAAGGAAATCAAAAGAAATATGCTTTCTAAATGCCTCTAATACAACCAAACTCGTGCGTGCACGCGCGCGTGTGTGTATGTGTGTGTGTACATGTGCATGTGTGTGGCACTTCCACTGGAAGTGACAAGCAGGGATAAAATCTTTTCTTCACGTTACTAGAGAACTAGGAAAACAGTGCACACAGCTCTTTCTAGTAATCTTGATCCATGGAGATCTTCCTCTCTTGCCTCTGCAGCATTAATGTAATTACACTCAAATAAGCAACTATGAAATAAATTAAAAACATTTTTCAGTGGCCACACTTAGAGACCAGTAAACTCTACAAGACATGAAAAAAAAAAAATTTAACCAAACTTCCTAAAGAGAAACCTAACAGGAAGGCGACCGTCAATACCCACACCACGACAGAAGTTTCTAAATTACTAAACCATCCTCCAATGACAGGGGTGTTAGATCTTTTATTATAGTACCGCAAGTCCCTGAGGCTCTGTTCTTCTTCGCCACCCCCCCTCCTCAAGCCTGCTCTGTTGGGCAATTTCTATTGTTCTACCTCCAGGTTTACCATTTTTTTCCTCTGTTGTCTCCATTCTGCTGGGGAGTCCCGCCAGAGACTTACCTCATTCAGTTATTGTAGTTCCACAATTTTTATTTGACTCTTCTTTATGTCTCCCATAGCTCTGCTAGACCTTTCCATTTCTTCATCGAGACTTTCTATTTTTCTTGTATTTCAAATGTGTTGGCAATTGATCACGGAAGCGTTTTTGTGACGGCTGCTTTAAAACCTCGGCCCTGTGATTCTAACGTTCACGTCACCTTGCTGTTGGCACGTGTTGATGTTTTCACTCAAGTTGCTTTTCCCGGTTCCTGGCAGCACAAGCGATTTATTTTCAGTTGTGTCTGTGGTGGTGTCCCCTGGCTGAGCTTCCTAGCTGGCGTGCCACCTTCTTTCCACCATTCAGGTCTCCTTACGTTTGTTTTATGTGTAACGTCCAACAGTTTCAGCTACAGCTCACAGGAGGAACAGGGAGAAGTGTGTCTATTCCACCGTATCTAGAACTGGAAGTTTCCAGGTGTCTTTCTGAAAGGCAGTGCTGTTTGCCTGATGCTACTAAGAATAAGTCTAGACGGGGCGCCGGCATGGCTCAGCTCGTTAAGTGTCCGACTCTTGATTTCATCTCCGGTCACAACTTCATGGTTGGTGGGTTTGAGCCCTGTGTTGGGCTCTGCACCGACAGTGTGGAGCCTGTGTGGGATTCTCTCTCCCTCTCTCTCTCTCTCTGCCCTGCCCTGCTCATGTGTTCTCTCTCCCTCTCTCTCTCTCAAAATAAATGAATAAACTTAAGAAAAGAACAAGTCCCTACAACAGGAGTAACATCAAGGGGCGCACTTTCCCCCATGAGTTCAGTCCCATCTCCACGGTCCTGACACGCGCAGCTGTTCGCAAGGAGAGGCTGCCCTCCCTACCTTACGCAACCTACTGCCTTACCCGGAATGTTCTTCCTTCTTGTCCTTCTTCTCTCCACTTCCTCCCTCAAAACCCCACAAGAACCACTTCCTTCAGGACACCTCTCCCCGCCGCCTTCTGCTCACAGAATTCTCTCCCTTCTCTGCTTCCAGATCTTGACTGTCACATCATCTATCTTTCTTGAGGGAAGGGGACATGCTTCACGTGCGCTGTCGGACTAAGTGCTGGACACAGAGGCTGCTCTCAAACACGGATTCGGAGAACTCTACTGCGTGTCAGAAACAGAAAGGATGCCAGAAATATCTAATCCAAGCCCTAAGTTTGCACATATGGAAAATGAGATTCTTCATATAAAACGGGAACACAAAGATCACACAAGCCCCAAAGGAACACAAGAAAGAGAAGAATAACGGGGTACGTAAGCCCCTATGTCTCGCATAATTAACCAAAAGCTAATCATTTTATTTACACATCATTAGGAGCAATGATTACCTTGCCCAGAGAATAATTTCCAGTTTTAGAGGAGAAGATGTGGTATTATTTTAAGATACCATGTTCTCCTCTGGACATCAGGGCCAACTCCCCTGATCCCACTCACGGCTCGTAGACCCCGCTGGTCTGCAGACGGCCAGTCTCTGGACCAGCCACTCCCCACCTTCCCGCCTGGAAGCCGCCTGGCCTGAGAACCACTCGTCTTTCATCATCTCTCACTGTTCACTGCCTCTATTTCCACAGGAACTTTAGAAACACAACCACGAACTCACTTGGAGGCCACGTAAAGTAAGAGACAGAGAGAAAGAACAGCACGAAACTGAAGACGAGGGCCCCAACTTCACAGATGTCGCGGAGCACGTGGCCTCGCGGGGCCGTCCGCTCACCCGTGAGCTCCTCCGAGAGGCTCCCTGGCTGGACCCGTCTCCCCAGCCACCTCCAGCCCAACGACCGCGCCGCCCTGCCCTATCTTCTCCACACTTAGCAACATCCGCGTGGCCGAGCTGTGCGCCCGCGCTGCTGCGGTCCGGCCCCCGCCTCAGCAAGTCCACTCCGGGGGGCAGGGACGTGGTCTCGTTCAGCATCGCAACCTCGCTCACGGTGGAACCCGGTCGATACTTACTAAATGAAGGAAAGGAGCGAGGACTGCACCAAGTTTTCCAAGTCTGGCTGCTCTGACCCTGACATGTGTCTCCTGCCCCCACAGTACCCCTGGAGACTGTGGTGACGGCACGCAGACGGCCCGCTAGGACCGGCGGGCCACGGCGGAGGCACGGCAGCCAGCGACATCCGGCGCTTGTGGTACCTGGCAGCCGGAGCTCGCCTCCCACTCTGGCTGGTGGGGCGGCCCTGCCAGCCTCCTTGTTCCGGGGCCCTCGCGGGGCCTGGGTTGAAACGGGGGGTGGGGGTGGGGATAGCAGGTACGGGCAGAGCCCGGCGGAGACGCGGCTCTCGCCGACACAAAGGTGGCACGGCGCAAGACAGCATCTAAGGACACAGACAAAGGGCTGTCAGAGGCCCGTACGTTGGCTCCGACATCGCCACGGGATAGTGTGACAGCACCGGTCCTCCCTCCCACGTGCCGCACCGCAGAACCCCGACAGCCCCCCGGTAGCCCCCCGGGAGCCTGTCAGGGCAGACTCTGCAGGCGTGCCGTCCGTGTGGCCAAAGGGACTGAAGAAACGAATCTTTCCTTTGACTGAAACATAAACAGTGACAGACGGCTGATGGCCAGCGCACTGGCCAGCGCAGAGAGCGCACTTCCGTCATCGCGGAAACTGCTGGTGGACAGCGCTGCTCTGTGGCAGACGGAGGCCACGGGGACATGTGTCCTTTCATCCGTGACACGTATGACTTAAGTTCTGTAAGTTCCTAGAAAATCAGACTCACCTGGATCTAGCCTAAGGCGGGGGGGGGGGGGGGGGCGGGGAGCGGGGGGCGGGGAGAGATGGTCTTTCAGAGCAAAGGCACACCTCAGAGCCACACCGCTGAGGTCACCCGCTCCACTGTCACAGACGCAGGGACCGGTTGTACTCACACTGAACACCTGAACATCGTTCCTGTTTCTTATCTCTTCCACGAGGGCCAGCGGCTTCCCTTTAGGCACCGGGATTGTGCCCAGGACTACGGTCCCCGGCGTGGACAGCGTCTGGCGGACAGCCTGGATGAAAGGCTGACTGAAGAGCTCCATTTTCCCAATCTCATCGATGACACACACTCTCTGCCCCGGGCCGCTGCCGGGACCTGCCTGAAGACAACAAAGACGCCAGGGTCACCTGAGGCAAAGGACCCAGGGGTCCCGCTCCCCAGCCACTCACCAGCTAAGCCATCCCAGGGCGAGTCAGTTAAGCCCCGGAAGGCAGAAGATCGTCTCCACGGGACACTTAACTGGCAAACGGATCTGGAAGAGCTCCCTTGGAAACCGCAGCAACCAGAAAATTCAGTTCCCTAAGCCACCCAGGTTCCTGGCAATTTTCTCTCTTCTAGAATGGTTCCAATAATAACCAAGCTCTGTATTTATATCCACCCAGGAAAGAAGCAGCACCCACATGCCTCAGGTTTAAACGAAACGAGACAGCAAGTCTGGGAGCCCTTATAAATAATACTGGCCTCTTTTTTTCGGTTTTGAGCTGTGTGAGATTCCCCGTCTACTGGGAGGAGGAAACCGCTGCAGGCAGAGGCCGGTGTGTATCATAATCTGCACTATAAGGGGTGGTGAAGAAGGGAAAGTTAAAAGGCAAGGAGTCTTGGTTAAAAGAAAAAAGTGAGCAGGGCCGTGCCCTTTAAACCTCAGATTCCCTTCCTAACGACTTCACCGCGTTCCTTCCTTGAAAGCCCCTCTTGGAACAGGTGTGGCGGCCAGCCTCCACGGGCCCTACTGCCTCCCAGCTCCCGGGACTCCCGTGTCCAGTCCCCCGCCACAGGGTTCCAGCATTGGTCCCCGCGACCATCCCTGAGACGAGGCAGAACGCACTGCTTCTACCGTGGTCTCAATCTCTCTCTCTTTGGGATGGCTCGCTGCCGTCTTGTGAGCACACTCAGGCAGCTGATGGCCAAGTCCACGTGGGAAGGAACCGAGGTCTCGCTGCAACCCTGAGAGTGAGCTGGGAGGCGAATCCTCCCCAGTCAAGCGGCAGATGACTGCAACCTCATGACAGATGGGAGCCCGGACCTCCCAGCTGAGCCATTCCTGGATTCCTGACCCAGAAAAACTGTGTGAGGTGATGTCCGTGGTGCTAAACCCCAAAATTCTGGGGTAACGTGTTACACAGCAACACTAATGATCACTGATAATGATCACTCATAAACATGTCCTCTCTGGAAAGCCTTCCCAGAGAAAGCTATGAACAGTCCTTCCATAGCGGGGACACAACACAGATTAGCACTTCAGTGAATGCTGAGTGACAAATACGTTTTATATATCCTGGTATAAATGATTATTTTCCTCTATGCAAAGCTGATTTACAAAGTACTTTTCACTATAGTTCTTAGACTCCTTAAATAATGACATCAATACGTTCTCAGAATGCGGGGCTGAGTTAAACTAGATTTAGCTCGACTGCCAACCCTGAAGCCAGAGTACAGTGCGGTCGGTGGGGGGGGGGAGGGGGACAGTGGTCCCCATGAGAGATGGGACTGGGGGAAGATCCCAAAGCCTGCATGGTACACAGAGGACGGTGGAATCTATCCAACAGATGAGAGATTCCAGCCAGGGAGGACCACAGGTTGTGCCCAAAAGGCCGCTAACTGTGTGGAACCTTCTGGAATAGACGGCATGAGATTTGGGGTCTAATCCTAGGCAGTTATTGAAGGTAAGCATTAGGGAAGTGGTTTTCAAACTTTTATGTAAGTGGTACTTTTATTCTTTTCTGACTTAATATCACATACATATTTTCCCACTCAGTTTATTAGCAGGAAGACCAGGAAGGGGTACATCCAAGAGAGGGTCTGTACCCTTAAACTCCTGTGTTTTTAAGGCATTTCATTTTTACCTCTCAATTGCACCCACTTGTGTGTGTGTGCATGTGTGCGTGCGTGCGTGTGTTTGCGCGCGCGCACCTGTTTCCCGCTCTTAGAGGCAGGGACCAGGCCCCATGCATCTTTTTCTTTCCCATGGAATTGAGTGATGCAAAGTTGAGCTGAGGCAGCTAGTGTTGCCCTCCAGCGACGGGGTGAGGGCGTCTGTGGAATCAATCGCTAATTTCCAAATTTCTCCTTCAAAAACGAGTGCCCAATTTGGGAGACATTTTAAAAGCTGGCAGCTACCTTCTCATTAGCATAAAAACAGACACCCCACAAGGGCAAGCCGTCCCAATGGCCTGACTCTTACCAAGGAGTATTTGGGGCATTCTGCTGCCTCCAGAGACCAAGAATAATTGCAGAGGTCATCCTTCCACAGGCATCTAGAAGCCAAACAGGGTGCTATCCTGGCCCATCAAAATGAGAGTTTGAAAGCAGTCAATTCAGAGAAAGAGAAACAATAAGATGTGTGTGCCCGTGTACATGTACATATGCAGGCAGCACGTACATATGCACGTGGGCACGTACGCGAATATATGAGTAGGTATAAACATAAAGCACAAGGCTCTCCAACCACCTTTCCTCAGATTCCCTACAACGTTCACCAACGGGAGCTCGACGGCATTATTTAAGCTTCCGCACAAAGATACCTGGACACACATACATACGCTATGTTGTACCAACCGGAAATGTTCGTTTTCAAACCTCAGTTTACAGGAAATCCTTATTCTGTCTAGAATTAGGGACTTTTATCACCCAGAAACTGTAAGAATCTCGAAAAGAAGTCTGGGATTTTTGACGAAAAAATGTTAAGTTATTCATGCTCAATTGAGAGATATTAGAAACTCAGAAGCCCGTAAACACCGTTTTTTCTAAATAACGTGAACATTTAGTCAAGCCTGTGATAAAGGAAGCACTATCATATTCACGATTGTTTTTTTATATAAACTCAAGCAACTTTAGAGGGAAACAAGAACAAACCAGTGAGCACACATAAAACCCTGCCGGCACCAGGGCCCGGGTCTGAAAACTACCAGGAGCCTCCCCAGCCCTCCCCAGCGCGGCTGCGAAAGTGATAATGGGCCCCTGGAGCATCACCTCTGAAGGTGTGCAGTAAGGAGCTCATGAAGAACTTCCGGCGGCTTCGCACCCGGCGTCTTTTTTCTTCCCACACCTTCTCTCCACACAAGACGTAAGAGGCGGCAGGGCTGTGGACGCGACCCGGCAGCCCCTGCACCACTCACCACTCCCCTCCCCCCCAACTCACCACCCCTCTCCTCCCCTGCCCGCTCCCCACTCCTCTTCCCTGGGCCACTTACCACCCCTCTCCCCACACTCACCACCCCTCTCCACCCCCCCCTACTTACCACCCCTCTCCCACACTCACCATCCCTATCTCGGGCCGACTGTATATTTTCACTGTCACAAAGAGGTAGAAACACTGGTTTCTGCAAGGCATATTTCAGTTCTTGGGGTGTTCTGAGAGAAAGGATACTTCCTTGGGACAGAGTCGTAATACTGACCAGCCAGTGGTAAGGGAAGCCATGAAAAATTTTATAACTTGGCTTACACTCAGCTAGTTTGCTTTCTGGAAAGATTAAATCAGTTTGGAGCAACAAGATATCTGTGTACCAGCTACGCCAGAGACCTAAAAATTGTGTGACTTTTTTCAGTTTCTTGTTTAATCTTTAAAAGCACTTCTAAGAACACAAATGAAAACGTAAACCTAAATAAAATAGGCAATTTCATTTAACCAGAGTACTATATTGAAAAAAAGTGGATTTGTCTTACTGTGAATGATTTACTTCATTAAGTATTTCTGGGGGTATGAACTTACTTTTTTCTTTACTATCAGACCCCCAGCCTGGCCTCTGAGCTGGCCTGTCTGGGACCACGAGTATCAAAGTCGCAGGAGGGAACTGGGGAGCGCGTGGCAGTCGTCAGGGGCAGAATGACGACCCTGAGCCCCCCAAACAGCCACGGTCCCGGGAAGCCAGAGAGGCAAATGGCGGGAACAGTGGCCACAGACAAGCCAGCCCACAGCTCAAGTTATCAGCTAAAAGTGAAGGGCCCCGACTAGACTTCTATGTGGGCTTATTCCGCGCCTAAAGTTTCAAAATCCCTTAGCGGTCTCGTGGCACTCGACCGTGTGTCCCCAGGGAGGAAATCACAGGCTGGCGCCCAGGACAAGATGTCTAGACTGCCTGACGCGCCCTGCAGCCCAGCCCTTCTCTACTGGGGCGTGCCCTGGGCGGGAGCTGTCCCTGCCCTGGTGCCAGACGTTCCCACCCCAGGGCCCAGGGCTCCAGGCTCCTCCGGGGTGTCCTAACTGGCCTCTCTGGGGCTCGCCCACTCGAGCGCCTGTCTGCAGAGCACCAGACCGGCGCCCTCAGGATCTTCCACCATCCTGGGCCTGAAACAGCATCCGCCGGCTGACAGCCAGCCCAGTGGATCGGGAACCTGCTACGCCTCGTGATCCCAGCGCCTCGGGACCAGCCTGGGCATCTGAGCTGGTGGGTGTCCGTGACAGATTTCCAGCTGGCTCCGGCCCCGGGGCCCTGGCACGCACAAATCAGACTGCCGAGGTGAGGCCCTTCCCCAGGTTCTGCCTCCCATCACTCCACTCGCCTTCTCACCAGAAACAATCAGAACTATCCCTACGTCTGCCCCTCCTAGTGGCCCGGGACTAACACACTTTACAGGGAACTCCGCGTTCAGTCCTAGAAACTTCGTGTAGCAGGTCTCTGCAGCCCTGTTTTAGGATGAGGAACAGTGAGACAAAGTCACTGAGCTCCCAAGTGAGAGCCGGGTGTCAACCCCAAGACCACCTGATGCCAAAGCTCCCCTCCATACCCCACGTGCAATACCACCCACACGTCTTCTCAGTGTGAATAAGGAAAGAAATCGAAGAAAGGAACCAAAGGAAATGGAAGGGAAGAACGGAAGGAATCCATCTAACTGTAAGGAAAATACTTTTGCCTCCAATGAGAACCAAGGGCACTGTACTTTCTATGGGCTACAGAGGCAGAGCCCCAGACCCGTTTTGGGAGTAATCATTACTCTCAATTACTCCAAAAGAACGACACACTCAGGGTCTCAGAACAAGTAACGCCACCAACAGCCTTTTATCCAGGATACAGAGTGGCCTGCTTTGGCAGGCGGTAAGATGTGACCTGCAGGGGAAGGGCCCTCCGCCCTCCACCTCTCTCCCTCGCACTCAGCGAGAGAGGACCAGGTCCCCCCACGTGCTAACTCCTGCCACTTCCTTATCAGCTGTGTTTCTACTAACTACGTTTTTAGAAACTCCTCTTGCTTAGTAAAATCCTCAGTCAACATTTAAATTTGATTCAAGCTTAGGATCTTTTTTTTTTTTTTTTAAGATTTATTTATTTATTTTGAGAGAAAGAGAGCATGAGCAGGGGTGAGGCAGAGAAAGGGAGAGAGAGAATCCCAAGCAGGTTCTGCACTGTTAGCACAGGGGCTTCTACTCTTGAGCTAGGAGATCATGACCTGAGCTGAAATCAAAAGTCAGACGCTCAACCGCCTGAGCCACCCAGGTGCCCCATCAGGTTTAGTATCTTTGCGGTCTGACATCCTTTTATTAGAAATTACCTAGGAGAGAGAAAGCTGAATGACTTGGCTACAGTAGAACAGTGATGACTTCTTTTATAACTCATGAGGAGACTGGACAGAAGTAAAGAAGGGCAGAGGTGATGAGGAAAAATCAACCACTATGGCTTTTGTAATTCAGCTTTCGAATGAACAATGATTGTATGCTTAATTACTGCTCACCTTGGTACAGAAAATATTTCAAAAGGCAGCAGTTAAATTGGCTTCCCAGTCAAAGTCTAGAGTGAAAATTATTATTTTCAGATAATCCAATAAAGTTAAAAGAAATCAGAATTAACTAGGAGAAATTTTGATGAGGAGGATGTGCACGGCCTTAACATGTCTCCCCACTCGACACGAATTAATTTCAAAGGAAAAAAGAGTAAATACACATTGGGAGTTTGGACGATTCTTTGCTCAGGTAACCAAAACCAACATCACCAAACATGGCGTGCCTCGAGAGCAGACACCCGAGAAAGGCACGGCACCAGTCATGCAGTCTTCCGACGGAAGCTGTCACAAAGAAACACCAGAAAAGCTCCAAAGAGGAATGTCCTGTGAAAGTAGGACCTTTTCTCTGAAAATGCCAATGTCATACATGACGAAGGATGACCTGAGAAGACGTTCCAGATTAAAGGAGCTCGTGGAGATATGACAACTAAATGTAATACCGGACCCTGGCCCAGACGGGAAAAGGTTACAAAGGACAGCCCTAAGGCAACTGACGAAACGGCAGAGGAATGTAGATTATTAGTATTTTCTTGGTGTAAAATTTACTTAGGTTGAGAACTATACTGATTATGCAAGACTATGTCCTTATTCTCAGGAAAACTGTACTGAACATTTAGAAGCGAAGCCCCCCGATGACTGCAACATACTCTCAAATGGTTCCCCCCACAAGTTTATGTGTTTGTACGAACACACATGGGCGCACACGTGGGGAGAGAGGGTGAGCGCACACAGGGCAAATGTTAACGACAGGTGATTCTGGATAACAAGTATATAGGTGGTCCTGCATTATTCTTATCCTGGTCATTTTCTCTACGAGGAACATTACATCCCAATACAATTGACAAAAATTAGAATCAATACAAAAAAAAGAGAACGCTCACACTCAGGTTTTCTCAGTCTAAGCGTCAAGCAAGGCACAACCCACCACGGGTGAGCTTCCTTCCGAAGGAGGCAGGGCCTCGGACTGACGCGTGCCAGACGACATGGCCAGGGGCGAGTGCCGCAAACGGGGCAAGGCGGATGGGTGAAAGGCAGAAAGGCAACAGTTTACGCAACTTCTGCCCCAGGCCGGCTCAGGGAGCACTCTGCCGTGCCTCTTGGGAGCGGGTGGCAGGAAGGAACTGCACGGAGGCAGAGAAGCCCAAGGCAGCCCAAGGTGCCCGCTCGGCACCTACGTCACAGAGGCTCACCAAGACCGGCAGTGACAAGTAACCGAGCGTCAGACCCTGTCCGGGGGCATCAGGGAGGCTGCCGGGGAAGGTCACAGAGAAGACGCGACCACCAGTTGACCCGTGAGCTGGACCCAAGTGGTGGGAGGCTCCTCACCCCATCCCGTCCTTGGGATGAGCCCTCCACTTGCCTTTCTCGCTCCCAGAGGCCGCTCCAAGGACGCAGCCCTGAGACACTGACGTGGTGTCCACAACACCTGCACAATATACCTGCCTGAACCCAGTCAAGGTGTCTCTCTCTCGCTCTCTAAACTCTTAAGATCTGGCAGGTGGGAGCAGGGACCCTTTCATGTTGCCGGTCCAGGGCAGGCCTTGCACAGAAGTTCCCTCCGCGGATTACAACTGCCCACCTACCAGCCTCGGATGAGCGCCTGCCTCTTTTTGGGTCTCCCTCTGCCCTGCCAACGAAGGGGGCCGGTTTCACATCTCCCCTGGGGACCCCTGACAGGGATGCGGCCCCACAGAGATTACCAGGAAGGGCTGCCATGACAAATCCTACAAGGTAAACCGCAGAGCCGACCTCACACTGAACCTCCAGCTCCTTTTCTGATTTTGATTCACTGCAGCCATGTTTTCACTGACGATTTTAAAATTAATTTTTATGTTGGCACCAGACAGCTTTTTATTTCTCTGGTGATCTTGCAGTGCATATGTATGATCATGAGGTACAGAAATAGAAAGTGAGGAGGAACAAAGAAAAAATGTCACATTTGCTAACAATGAAGGAAATTCAAAAGCAAGGCTTGGGCTCCTGTCAACCTTTCAGGAACGGATCCTGACTAGAAATGGATTCTTCTAAATTCTCTCTAAAGCCTACTGGCCTGAAACACTAAGTGGCAATTCCAGGTCAAGTGGTAACAAAATAACCTTTCCCCAGACAGGAATCCTCTGACCTTCAAAGGAAGTTTCAGAGATCTGAAGCAGAATCTCATTTCAGAATCAAAAGCAGATCCTGCTTTTGAAAACAAATCTACACCAAAAGCCTCACTTTGATCAAAACGGGTTCGACTATGATTTTCCTTGGGTGTTCTGGTTCTAGCTTCTTAGACCTTTCATGGATCTTAATTACAAAGAACATGGTGCAGCCTAGAAAACCAGGCTTTGAGTAGATGTTGTTTGTTATTTAAAACCTTAGAATCTATTACCTTTTTGTGTGAGTAGGAGGTATATTGGGAGCCAATACAATGCTAAATCCTACATTGCAACAAATTCTAATAAAGCATTCAGTGTGGCTGTCAAAGAGACCATTATGGAAAAGGCCAGCATTAGCCTGTTAGCTGTGATCAATAAAAAACTGGCAAAAAAATCCTAACTACAGAAGCATCGGAAAATAGAAGAAACCTCTAAATAACCTTACCAAAAAACAAAGTTTTGTTTTTTTTTTTTTTAAACTAAGAAATGGAAAGCCAGAGATACCAGGTTTTCAGCTCTGGGGAGTAAACGTCTGAAAACTTAAGATATCCTTTTCTATCCAAATAACTCATTTTATATAGTTCTAATCACTCCATATGAGACTTTAAAAAAAATTTTTTTTTAATATTTATTTTTGAGAGAGAGAGAAAGAGACAGAGTGCGAGTGGGGGAGGGGCAGAGACAGCAGGAAACAAAGAACCCGAAACAGGCTCCAGGCTCGGAGCTGTCAGCACAGAGCCCGACGCGGGGCTCGAACTCATGGACCGCGAGACTGTGACCTGAACCGAAGTCGGCCGTTCAACCGACGGAGCCACCCAGGTGCCCCCACATGAGACTTTTTGCGATGGATAATAGTCTTATTTCCACCATTCAGGCTAGCTCTACCACTAATAAGCTGTGTGCCTTGGGGGAATTTAATTTTCTGTCCTGTCTTAGTTTCCTCGTCTATAAAACAGGAACAGAGTATTATTCTGGGGAGTAAATGAGTTAGCGGCTGCTGCAGAGTTTGTGCTCGGTAACTGTTAACCACTTCCTCCACCACCACCACCATTACCATCAACACTACTAGGATTCGGAAAAATGGACAGACAAGAATGGATAAGACAACTTTTTAAACGATAAGACAGCGTGGCAACTAAAACAGTGTGCTACTGATGTAAGGCTCAAACAGGCAAAAGAACAGATGACTGTAAAACATTCTACACACACACACACACCCACATTTCTTAATATAATTAACAAGGCATAATAAATGAATGACAACTGGGTTATTTAACAAATGGCTTTGGTAAACCGGCTAAGCATTTGGAAGAAAAGCAATTGAGAGTCTCATTGTATTTTACACTCAAAGTAAATCCAGACGGATTAAAAACATAAATGTTTAAAAAAAAAAAAAGGTACTACAGAAGAAACAAATTCCAAATTAACTCGGAAAACGGACAGACTTTCTCAATATGAAAAGAATGAAAGAAAGAAAGATCACCAAAGTGAAAAACTGAGAAAAACGCAATCGATAAATATAAATAAAAAGGTCATCTGCCTTATGAAAGATATTTTTAAGGCAAAAGGAAAAGAATGGTTAGAGGAATAAACAAAAACAATTAGATTAAAAAAGTACACAATAAACTAACAAACATTTGACCTCATTAGCAACTTAACAACATGAATCCAAGCAAAGAAGTGTTGGAAAGAAGGATGGAAAACTGAAGACCAGCAGAGTGCCAGGTGTTGGCGAAGGAGCAAGGAGACCAACACGCCCACATGCTGGGGGGTGTGTGTGTGTGTGTGTGTGTGTGTGTGCGCGCGCACATGCACAAAGGGCCACAAGTGTCACGGGAACACCCCAGCAGCACGCAGAGAGCCTCAGAAGTTCACAACCCCCCAATCCAGGATGTCCACCCTCAGATCCTCCCCCAGGGAAACAACCAGGGCTGGAGAGAAGGCTGGTGTACAAAGGGTTAACATCTGACACTTGAGGGGATAATGCTGAAGTCAAAGGTGAAAATCCACACTATGAAATACTGCGCAATCATTAAATGATCACAGTTGTGAAGGTGATCCTGTTGGAAGGCCATTCCCATGTCACTCAGTCATAATAAGGGGAAAAACCCAATCGTACAAAAAGATACGAAGTGTTTTCCCCCATTATGGAATGATGGAACAAATCAAGTAGAAAGAAGGAAGAAACGAAATACACTAACAGTGGATAACCCAGTGAGAAGATTAGGAGTTATTCCTATTTTCTTCTTTATTTTTTTAGGATTTTTTAAAATTTTTTTTTTTTTAACGTTTATTTATTTTTTATTTTGGAGAGAGACCGAGCATGAGCAGGGGAGGGACAAAGAGTAAGAGAGGGAGCCATAGATTCCGCAGCAGGCTCCGGGCTCCGAGCTGGCAGCACAGAGCCCGACGCGGGGCTCGAACCCACAAGCTGTGAGATCATGACCTGAGCCAAAGTCGGACGCTCAACCGACTGAGCCACCCAGGCGCCCCTTTTTAGGTTTATTTTTACTTATTTTTTGAGAGAGAGCGAGAGAGCGCGACCGTGAAAGCAGGGGAAGGGCAGAGAGACAGGGAGAGAAAGAATCCCAAGCAGGCACTGTGCTGTAAGCCCCGAGCCCAAGGCGGGGCTCGAACTAACCAACCATGAGATCATGACCTGAGCTGAACTAAAGAGACGCTTTAACTGACCGAGCCAACCAGGTGCCCCTTCTTCATTTCTGTTTCATATTTTTTACAAATCTGCTACCTTGAGTAGGGAGAATGTTAAAATTCAGGAGAACAATAAACATGGTCAAATAAGGGAAAGAAGCCACCGGTGGAATGACAAAAAGAATCAACGATATTCAACCCTACGTAGGACTTTCTAAAACCCTTACTGAGTCTACAGTGTTTCCCCGTCTTACTGTATTCTCCTTTATTAACCACGTGTGCCCATGAGAGTCCATCAGTCTCCACTCCGGCCTAAGGAAATGAAGCAAGCCAGGGCCGGGGTCACATCTGTGCCTCCCCCTCCAGCCCTGCCCCGGCCTCCAGCAGCTCTTAGGCTCCAGCTCGGTTCCTACCTCCCCGCTCAGAGCAGGCACACCCCTACCAGCCCCGAGGATTATTTCCCTTATGCTTTTCATTAGACACAACTCAAAAATATTTGTCATCCACAGTGAAATTTCTTACATGTAGGAGGCACTTCATAGATAATTCTTAATGTACAGTGAGAGTTAGTGTTTTCTGACATCCCGGGCACTATAAACTAACGGGCTGTCTGCATCAAGGTTTCCACCTGCCTAAATGTGCTTTCTAAAGCTTTCAGGTTATGTTAGTTGCCCATACTATCTCTTTATATTCTTATTTCTGTCATGTAATTACCTTTGTACTTTTTTCTTTTGTTTTTTTTTTTTTTTTTTTTTGAGAGAGAGAGAGACAGAGCACGAACGGGGGAGGGGCAGAGAGAGAGGGAGACACAGAATCGGAAGCAGGCTCCGGGCTCCGAGCTGGCAGCCCAGAGCCCGACGCGGGGCTCGAACTCCCGGACCGCGAGATCGTGACCTGAGCCGAAGCTGGAAGCTCAACCGACTGAGCCACCCAGGTGCCCCACCTTTCATTCTTTTTTTTAAGTCTGAAGGCAAAACACTAATTCCTTTTTCTTTCTTCATCCCAACAAAACATATATATGAGATGGGAGAAAAACGTGTAGTTCAGAAAAAAAAATCTGTGACCTCGACTAGATAAGAAGCTGCAGCCTGGGAAGTCTTCCCAAAACAAAGATGTCTGGGTTTGGTGATCAAAGTATCAAAAATTGGGAGGTGTCTGCTTTCCTTTGTTTTTTAATTAAAAAAGAGAGACTCAAGCTCTTACTGCAGTCAGCGTATGACTTCTTATATAATCTTGCAGACAGACGCCAAGCACGTATGTGCGCACCGCTCTCCCAGGATTCAGTCTGTTCTAAGCAAGGTTAAGTAAAAATCAATTCTCTGTATTGATCCAGTGCCCAAAGCCAGAGTCTTCAACAGGAATTTCATTTGAAGTGCGTCACTTGCCCTTTGATCATTTAAGTAGAGGGTATGCATCTGGTGGGAAAAGAACTAGAGAGAAAAATATCCTGTTCTCTGACTGCTCCCACCAATACAGTGGCCACAACAGACCAGGGACGGGACCAAGGGAAGGTTCCAAAAGGCAGGAGGTGAGGGGAGCCAGCGAGGGGGAGGAAGCCCAGGAGAAGGCGGGTCCTGAGGAGCAGCAGCCCCCTAGCAAACCAGAGCGCAAGACCCCACCAGCCCTCTGAAATCAGAACTACCGTCCGCAGGCTAGACTTAAAATTTTCAGCAGCCTCGGCCAACTATCAAAGCCCCCAACTGCACATGTTAGCCAAGCCCCAAATGTCAAAACAGAGCAGACAGGCAAAGAGAAGAGTGCACCAACCAAAGAAAACGGCCAGGGCTGAGAGCCAAAGGCTGGCATGGCACCGGCCCCAGCACGTGTGGGGGACACGTGGCTGGGGAACGGTGACAGGAGGTCGGAGGTTAGCGGGCCACATGGCAAAAAGCCCACCAGGCCAAGCGAAAGACCCTGGATTCTACTGCTGGCATAACAGATGCCTCTGGAAGGTTCAGACCTGCCTCGGGAGCCCAAGTCTGCACCATCCAATTTCCGTAAAAGTACATCAAAGCAGTAAGTCTATCACAAATTAAATGAAACTCAGAGTCTACTAGGCCCTGATCGTGTGGTCCCACCCCCCTTACCAACCACACCTTCTTCTTTACCTACTCCCGCCCCAGGGCAGTGGGGCCTCAGTTTATCTCTTTCCATCATCTGTAGTATTCTCCATAGAACCTCCCACCCCGCCCCCCCAACAGGCCCGTAGTCTCCCTCTGAAGTGACGGTGCCTCCCCATCTTCCATTTCAGTTACACGTCACCTCCCCAGAGCTCCACCCTGGTCACCTGATCTAGTCAGCTCCTGGCACCTCTCACAGCACCCCACTTGTCACCTTCACGGTGTTTATGACAACTGTCCACTTGCTTGTTCAATGTCTACACTTCCCACTCGACTGAGTCTGGAGAAAGGAGAAAACATGTCTGTTTTGCTCGCAAGTGTATAGCTAGGATTTGATAAATATTTGATGAATGAATTTAAAAAAGTAATATATACTCCAAAGGCAAAAACTGGTTTGACTAAATTGACACATCTTTTCCTGGCCAAAAAAAAAAGGAGGGGGGGTGGCGTGAGGGAACTTAAATAACGAACATAAGGCGTGAAGAGAAGGGAAAACACACTGATCTCACAAAATAAATAAGATTATAAGGGAATATACAAACAACTGTATGCCCACAAATTAGGTAAGGAAAACAAGTTACTAAATGACACAGATTACCACAACTGACTCAACAAGAAATAAAAACTCAGGACCTCTATACAAGTAGAGACTGAATTCGTAATTAAAGAGCTTCCCCTGAAGAAAAGCCCAGGCCACAGGGCTTCACTGGTAAAGTATATCAAACATCCAAAGAAAAAATTAATACCAATATTTCACAAACTCTTCTAAAACTCAGAAGAGGAAGGAACACGTCCCAACTTATTCTGAGGTCAGTATTATTCTGATACCAAACTCAGACAAAGATATCACAAGAAAGCTACAGACCACACCCCTAATGAATACAGACATGGAAACCGTCAACAAAATATTTGCAAACATATAAAAATCCAGCAACATATAAAAGGATTTGCATACAATCCTTTTGAATCCATCACCATATAAAAACAATCACACATCATGACCAAGAGGGATTTATTTCAAGAACCAAGGCTGGTTTAACATTCAAAAATCAATTAACATAATACACTCTATTAATACGATAAAGGATAAAAACCACATCATCACCTCTGTAGATGCAGAAAAAGGATCTGACAAAACCCAACACTTCTTCGTTGTAAAACACTCGACAAACTAGGAATAAAAAGGGACTTCCTCAACCCGGTAATGGCCATCTGCAAGTAACCCAAAGACAACATCATACTTTATGATAAAAGATTAAATGCTTTCTCCCTACAATCAGGAACAAGATGAGTATGTCCCATTCAACAGTGAACTGAAGGTTCTAACCAGGGCAATTAGGCAAGAAAATGAAATAAAAGGCATCCAAAGTAGAAATGAAAAAGTAAAACCATCTCTATTTGTAGATGACATGATTTTCCACAAAGAAAATTCTAAGGAATTCACTGGAAAACTCAGAACCAATAAACAAATTCACCAAGGTGACAGGATACAAAACCGATCAATAAACAAAAATCACTTGTACTTCTATACGTTAGTAATAATTCCAAAAATGAAATTAAGAAAACGGTTCCATTTACAATAGCACCCCAAAGTGTAAAATACTAAGATATAAAATTTTTTAAAAAGAAGTATAAGACATGTAGGCTAGAAACTACGAAACAATATAGGTAAATGGAAAGAGATCTCATGTGGATGGATCAAAAGACTTTATATTATTAAGGTGGCAATACTCCCCAAATTCATCTACAGATTCAATACAACCCAATCAGAATCCAAACTTCAGTAAGACAGAGTACTACTGACCTAAGAATAGACTGAACTGACATAAGGATAAACGGAATCGAATTTGGAGTCCAAGGTTAATCCCTACATTCATGGTCAACTGACTTCAACAAGAGTGTCAAGACAATTAAATGGAAAGAGAACAGTCTTCAACAAATGGTACTGAAACGACTGGATATTTATATGCAAAAGGAGGAATTTGGATAACACCATATACAAAAATTACTTTGGACTACACGCCTGTATGTAACAGTAAAACTACAGAACTCCTAGAAGAACACATAGGAGTTAAACTTTACGAAATTAGGTCAGGCAAAGTCTTCTTTGCTACAACACCAAAAGCACATACAACGTAAGAAAAACAGATAAACTGGACTTCTCAAAAACATTCATATTTCAAATGACACCATAAAGAAAGGGAAAATATCTACAGAATGAAAGAATATACTTGCAAATCATATAACTGATAACAGACTGGTATCCAGAACTTATAAAAAAATCTTAAGGGCGCCTGGGTGGCTCAGCTGGTTGAGTGGACGTCCGACTTCAGCTCAGGTCATGGTCTCGCTGCTCGTGAGTTCAAGCACCACGTCGGGCTCCGTGCTGGCAGCTCAGAGCCCGGAGCCTGCTTCAGATTCTGTGTCTCCCCTTCTCTCTGCCCCTCCCCCACTTGTGCTCTGTCTCCCTCTCTCTCTCTTAAAAATAAATAAACACTTAAAAAAATTTTTTTAAAAACCTTAGGGGCGCCTGGGTGGCTCCGTCGGCTCAGGTCATGAACTAATGGTTTGTGAGTTTGAGCCCTGAGTCAGGCTCTGTGCTGACAGTGTGGAGCCTGCTTGGGATTCTCTCTCTGCCTCTCCCTAACATGTGTGCATGCTCTTTCTCTCAAAATAAACTTAAAAAAAAAAAAAAAAAAATCGCCCAACTCAGTAGTAAAAAGAGAACTGAGCCAATTTACAAATGGGCAAAGCAAATGAATAAACATATCTCAAAAAAAAAGATACACAGATGGCCAATAAGGACATGAAAAGATGCTCACCATCACTAGTCATCAGGGAAATACAAATCAAAATCACAATATGACAATGCTTCACACCTACTAGAATGGATGAAATTAAAAAAGACCGTAACTGGTGTTGACAAAGATGTGAAGAAACTGGAATCCTCACCCACTGCTGGTGGAAATGTGAAGCTGGCCAGGAAAAGTCTGCTAATTGCTCAAAAAGATTTATACAGAATTACCACCTGACCTGGCATCTCCAGTCCTAAGTGTGTGCCCAAGAGAAGTGAAAACAGACATCCGCCCAAACACTTGTACACGAATGTTCAGAGCAGCATTATTCACAATAACCAAAAAGTGGAAGCATCAACAGATGGGTAGATCAACCAAATGTGGTATATCCACATAATGGACTATTATTTGACCATGAAAAGGAATGATTATGTGCTACAGTGTGGATAAACCCTGAAAACATCATGCTAAGTTAAATAAGCTAGTTACAAAACACCACATATTATATGATTCCCTTCTCACGAAATGCCCAGAACAGGCAAACTGACAGGCAAAGAAAGGTAGTGCAGGGGTTGCCAGGGGCTGGGAGAGACACAGGAATGAAGAATGACTGCTTAATGGGTGTGGGGTTTCCTTCTGAAACGATGGAAATGTTCTAAAATTAGATCGTGATGACTGGCTGCATGATCGTATGAATATACTAGAAAAAGATGAATTGTGTATTTTCTTTTTTCTTTTTTTTTTTATTTTAATGTTTATTTTTGAGAGAGAGAGAGAGAGAGAGAGAGAGAGAGACACAGCACAAGCAGAGGAGAGGCAGAGAAATAGGGAGACACAGAATCCGAAGCAGGCTCCAGGCTCTGAGCTGTCAGCACAGAGCCCGACACGGCGCACGAACCCATGGACCACAAGATCATGACCTGAGCCGAAGTCGGATGTTTAACTGACTGAGCCACCCAGGCGCCCCGTGAATTGTATATTTTAAATGAGTGAAGTGTATGGTATATGAATTATATCTCAATACGCTGTTTAAAAAACAAAAACAAAAAAACAAAACAAAACACAGTAAAAAAACAGATAATAGAGTGATATACGGTATATCACAGATGGTCCCGGACTTACGATGGTTCAACTTATGATTTTCAATTTTATGGTGGTGTGAAAGCAATATGGATGCACCAGAAACCATAGGTCAAAAAAATGGGTTTTTTTGAGACATAGCGAGCACCTGTGTGCCAAGCTGGGGAGGGGCAGAGGGAGAAGGAGAGAGAGAATCCCGAGCAGGGTCCATGCCTGGCAGAGCCCAATGCGGGGCCTGATCTCACAACTCTGAAATAATGACCTGAGCTGAAATCCAAAGTAAGATGCTTTAACTGGCTGAGCCACCCAGGCGCCCCCAGAGGTCAACTTTTAAATTCTGACTTTTTCCTGGGCCAGCGGTGGCATGCAGGATCCTCTCTCCCGATGCTGGGCAGGAGAAGCAAGTCCCACCCCCCAGGCAACCAGAGGCTCATGAAGGTAAACAACCAATACACTGACAACCATTCTGCACCCACACAGCCATTATGTATTTCCCTTTCTGTACAATATTCGACATATTACATGAGATATTCAACATTTTATTACAAAATAGGCTTTGTGTTACATGATCTTGCCAACCGTAGGCTGAGATGAAGAGTTCTGAACATGTTTAAGGTCAGCTGGTTAGTAGATTAGATGTATTACATGTGTTTTCCACTTACCATACTTTCAACTTATGATGGGTTTATAAGGAGGTAACCCCTCGTAAGCCGAGGAAGACGTGTAATATGGTAATATTTCTATAATGACATCTTCCCTTCCTAAATGTTTGTTGTGCTGTGAAAACAGGGTTAAGATATAAATAGGAGGAAGGCAAAGGAAAAACTTAACCTTGGGAGCCTTGGGAGCTGGGCACCAGAGTTCTCCCAGTATAAAATATTTCCATGGGCTAAATTTGGGTGAGGAGGAATTTATTTGTAGTTCATAGTGACATCAAATTACGGTGCATACCTTCTTTACAGCTCAGTCACTTGAAAACTTTTAAATTGTAAAATGCAAAACTGGCCGCTCCTTAGGAGCAAAACCACTCTGTTCCCAGGAGCACGAAGAAGAGATGGGCTCAAGAAGCAGAAATCACACACTTACGTTCCTCAAGACCGGAAGTGCCAACTGCTCGAAGGAAGTCAGATCCACCACATACTGCCCAACTCGGCACTCGCGTTTTCCAGGTGGAGGCTCTGAGCTGAATAAAGAAACAGTGCATTTGTTGAAAAGACCCCTGTATTGATTTCTGGTTTGCAGCTACGCCACTGAGCCTCTGGCCCTTCGACATATGCTAAATCACCGAGACATCACCTACACAAAACGCGGTAGTATGCAAAGCTAACCTGATGCCGTGCCGTCTCCTGAGAACAGGGTTTCCAACAAGTATGCCCACCACGCCACCGCCACCAGCCCTGGAAGTTACCCCTGGGGGTGCCGATCCCCAAGCTACAGGGAGGCAGCGCCCCAACTATCTTGGAAAAGTAGCACAAGAAACAGGATGACGAATTACAAAATGATAAAAATTTAGTACTCAGTGGAGTAAGTTTTAAGTGAAATATGCTATCTTTGTACTTTGTTTTTCATATCGTGGTTTCAAAGTCTGTTTTCTTTCTGTGAGAAATCCGCAAAGGCCCAAGATTCTTCAAGATAGGGATCAGAGATTATTTGGCTCGATCCTGTGCCCAGGGAGAATAAAACATCATAGAAATGAAATGTCAGTACCCAATTCTAGACAAAACTCCCCGCGTGCCGGATAAGGTGACAACGTCGAATCCTATTCTTCTCCCTGCCTGTCTGACTTCTTCTGTGTAAAATCCATCAATAGGCACACCAGAGGATTTTAAAACCTCACTGGCTTTCTGGATCAATGTTGTTTTCCCAACTCCTGAAAGAAAAACAAAAAAACAACAAAAAATCCATTAGGAACCACCCCCTTGCTGGAGGGAACAGCACTCAAGGCCTGAGAGCAATCACAGTGGGGGAGAGAAATGGGCTGCAAAGGAATTTTATGAATATTAATTCACTTTCATTTTGATTGTTCCAGGTGTTAAAACTTTTCAATTTCAAGCATACTAAAAATATGAATGGGATCTTAAAGTTTTATTTTGAAATTCTGAAACATTATTAATTTTGTCACACATACCATCCCAGAACCAACTGAGCGGCTTACTGGTGACAGCCGAGTGCCATCCGCACCCTCTGAGACAAGCTTCTGGAACTAAGTTTACTCTCTTCCTTGGGTGGCCACGCTCTCACCAGGATGCAAAACTGGTCATGCTTGGGTCGAAGGCTGGGCACTTTAAACTAGGATTTCAACCTTCCCAACACTCTGGACCTACGCTTACCCGCGAAAATCCCTTCACTCCTCCATGGACTTAACACTGCTGTGTCTCCCAGAAAAGCGTCCCTTAAATACCACTACCACCACCAGAAATGGCAATCTTCAAACTTTCTCACAAGAGCGATCCGATCAGGTCGGCAGCCCCTTCTATGACCTCCTCCGCTGTTCTCCCGGTTCCTCTGGCTTGCCCCCCAACGCCTTCCCCACTTACAACCTATCACCTCCACCCCCATCCACCTGGCCTGTTAACTACTCGGGTGTGTTTACAGGTACCAACAGGGAATCACCGACACCGTGGAGCCAGGCACGTTATCTAGCAGGCTTCACAAGCATTTCCTGGGTTCCATCCTGACAACGACCCTCTCAGGCAGTTACCGTTCTTGTCTCTATTTTACAGATGAGGCCCAGAGGGGATGGGTGAGTTACCCGAGGTTACACAATTAGTAAGGACCATATAATTTAACAGGTGCCTTTGTGTGTATCCATGACTTGCTCCATAGACATTTAAGTCAGTGGCATCACGGTTATCAAAAATGGAAAAAATGGAAATCCTCCGGCAAGCCTGCAATAGACTATTCTGAGATACCACAGGGTTGTAAAGTCATATTATTTCTATGGCTGCCTCCTCAGAGTCATCAGGGTTCCCCAAGAAACCTTTTAAGCTTGTATGAGATAAACCATGAACTGTTACTCAATAAACCTCTCCTCCTAATTCACACTAACA
This sequence comes from Puma concolor, assembly GCF_028749965.1. Lineage (NCBI taxonomy): Eukaryota > Metazoa > Chordata > Mammalia > Carnivora > Felidae > Puma > Puma concolor. The sequence goes on from NC_141677.1 coordinate 15,586,967, forward strand.
AACGATGGCGGCTGGCCTTCTGGCCCAGGAACACCAACCCAAGGGGATCCCAGCCACGTGCTCACTGGGGCTGGAAGAGAACCGTGTAGGGTTTTCATCCCAGCTCTGTGCCCCAGTACCTGCTGTTTAGCAAAGTCCCGGCAGAACCTGGTTAATACGGGCCAGTGGCATTGGTGGATATGTAAGTTGGTACTTTTCTGAAGGGCGACTTCAACGTGCCTTCTGCAGCACACAGCAATTCTGTGTCTAGGAATTCACCTTCAGCAAGAGTCTGACGACAGTACAAAGATACGTGGAATAGGGGTTTTACGTCAGTTTTCATGATAATAGCAAAATATAGAGAGCAACCTATATGGTGACCAGTAAGGGAGTGGTGAATTACGGTATCATGTATATAACGGCATACAAATATGCAGGAATGCCATATGGGCCTTACAGAGAATACTGTTTACCTATCTTTATTAGCACAGAAAACAGACCGCAATATGGCAATGATAAACGGAGAAAAAGCAGGTTAAGACACAGCAGGCATATATATATAGCATTATCCTATTATGCTTTTAAAAAAAAAAAAAGTGAAGTGTATTATCTACAGGAAATGTTGAGATGGAAATGGAAAAGTTTACAGCACTTATTTCTGTGTGTTGTAATTCCATGTGATTGTCACTTTCTTCTCTAAAACTTTGATTTTTTTTTTTTCTGGTCTAATAGTAAGTGGGTATTACTCTTAATGTAAGAAAAAAAAAATACTACATTTTGAAGAAGATAACGTGGGGCAGCTGTGATAAAAGGGGACGCTTTGTGTCCTGCATGTTGGGCAGAACACCGGTGCTGGCTCAAGCCCCTTCCTGATCAGCTCTAAAAAATCATCTTTCAGTTAATTTTTCATCTCCATCAATTAAGCTACTACCCTAGAGCTGTCTACACGAAGAGGTAACCTATGCTGAAGGAGACCCCAAAATGACGGCTCCATACCACACACAGGCAAGAAGAGCAGGTCAGAAAGCTCCAGAAACCTTTTGGTTCTACTTCTCTCATAAAGCTGACCCTGAGATAAAAGATTCAAGGGCAGGAAGTTTAATCTGGAAAGTGACCTCCAAGACTCCAAGGGAAGTAACTGCATTATCACGCAAGTTACCTCCGCCGGATAGCTAATCCCACTGGGGAACTCTGGGAGACAGTTTTGGGCACGTGACTCAGTTTTCCTGCCTGAGGGCTGAGGAAGTAGAGAGTTTATCCACCGACTCCCGTCTCTCATGGGTTGGAGGCTGCTCCTGGGGGACAGGAATTCCCTGGCCCGTCGGGCCTGCTCTGCACACAGGTACAGAATCTAGAGAAATCAGAGAATCAGAGAAAGCCCTCTAAGATGGGTCACAGGTTGGACAGCTGGGAAAAACATTAAGTGTCAAGGAGACGCAAGCAGAGCACTGAGCATATACAACAAAACGTGACCTCTTTGAAAAGACACATTACCTGATGATCTGAATATGTAGACTAGATTTAGATAGCAGGCAGAGTTTGAGACTAAGTTGATGAGAGAAAGAAACTATGAAAAAAACCAGACAGTAACTCCAAAGGTGGGGGGAGAGGACTTGTGTGTAAAAGGAAAAGAAAATTATAGATTACTAACTACATGGCTCTTCTGTGATTAGTTTTTACCTGTACTGGGCTAATCAAAATTACACTATAACTACATTAGGAAGATGGAGAGAAAGAGAAGGTGAGCGGTTTTTAGGACAGGCTTAGGCAAGCTATCTTGTAGAATCATTTGTCTTTCAACTGTGTGTACATGGAACTTTTATTAAAAAAGGGGACATAAAGAAGAACCAGCATTGATCTGGCCCACCTCTCTGTCCCCAGCCACCTCCAGGAGCCAGGCAGATCCTATCACAACAACAGATGACTTCTGTTATGAAACACATAGATGTCTTGAGGCCAGCCTGCTGAGAGAACAGCGTTCCCAGGTTCAAATAAAGGACTGACGAATCAATTTTCAGAAGACAGTCTTTTGCAGTATTAGGGAGTACTCTGGATGTTAGAAATCTCTCAAACCGGTCTCCTCACAGCGCCTCCATTGCCTGGTAAAAAGAACATTCTGGAGTCCACAATGCTAAGTATGCCCTTTGCTACTTGGGCAACACATAACCACTAAAATAAAGCGAAAGAGGGTTCTAGGCCCAGAATGACAATCTGTGATACCGGAGCTCTCAGTTCACTTAAACATTAGGCACACCTTGCAAAGGAGCTGACGAAATAAATCACTTTCTCTGCTCCAATCAACCCATCTTTCTGCCTTGGCCCATCTGATGCTGCCACCACCTTCCTGAGTCACGCCGGATACACGTGTGGGGCGTTGGGTTTAAAAAGCGTCTCCTCCAGCTTCACGTGAACGCACACTCTCCCATCAGGATCCCGTAGGGTTGAGGGATGTGCCCAAAGCCACAGACACAGGACCTGGGAGGGGCTTCCTGGAGGCACCGAGTCCCCCCGCCTCACCCTTGCAGGCAACTGGGGAGTGGGAAGTCTCATCTTCAGTTTCACCACGGTTCAGGAGAAAACCCCGCGCTTCCTCTCATTACAGATGGTAGGCCAGAGCCACCGTAGCGGCGGCACGTGTGACCATCCACAGAAACCGGGCACCTTCCCGTCAATCACGGCCGCGGCGGGCATCCTGCAATACCGTGTGCGCGCATCACTGAGCTCAACACTGCGCCCTTAGGCTTGCTGCCGTGGGACCCCCCGCCCCCCTTTAATGCCTTCGTAAAGAAGCCCACATACTACCAAACCACAGCTCTTTTTCTTACCAGCCTTGGCCTCATTTCTAGCCCTGTCTTTTGTACTTAAAATCACGTTCTCTGGGAAGGGGTCACGGAGCCCGTAACATTCACTGGGGACTTTAGGGACCAGCTGCGAGAACCCTGGAGCCTGCCGCCCCTTCCCAAGTACACGGGAACGCCCCCCACCTCCCGCCTACCCCGGCTGCCCCCCCCCCCCCCCGCCCAAAAGCGGAGACCCGGGCGGGGTTACCTGGGGGCCCCGTGAGGAACACGTGCCGGGCCATTCCGGTGGGCCCGGGTGGAGGTCGCGGCCCGGGTCAGGGTCGGGGTCGCGGTGCAGGTTCCGCCCCCAGTGTGCGCCGGGCCCCGCCTCCGCCGACCGGAAGCACCGCCCCCGCGGCCGCGCAGGCGCCTCAGCGCCGCCCACCCAACCCTCAGCCCTCGGCCTTGCTCGCGCATGCGCCTTGGGCTCTTGATCTCCGTACGCAGTGGAGACGTCCGCGGTCGGGAGTGGGGCGGTTAGGAGTTTTTCGGCCGCTTGTCCTTGATCGTACATTTCCGGCTCACGGGGCGGGGGTGGGTCTCCAAAGGAGACGTGCGTGAGAATGCCTATTACTAAACTGGTGCTGTGCTAGGTGAGCGCCGTGGTCCAAGTCCTGCCGCTGACGTCCGGACCTGCAAGCTGAAATTACCCCAACCCTCCTGGAAGTTTGGTCTCAGAAACCTTCCGCAGAGGGAGGAGGCTTTGCTACCGATTCGAACTCTTTGCCCAGCGTCGTCTACCATAGCTGCGCGTAGAATTACCTGATAAAACGTGCTTGATGCCTGGGCTCCACTTCCAGAAAATTCGGAGTGTTTGGTCTTGGGTGTGTCCTGAGGATCTGGATCTTTTTTTTTTTTTTTTTTTGAACTCCCCAGCAATTTCCAACGTTCCCTGGGGTTGAGAACCACTTGTTTATAGACAGACCTCCCAGCCCCCGTCATTGCATATGAAGACCAGAAATTGGTCTTTCTTACCTCCATACCGTAATGGAAACCAACGCAAGACCCCGCCGGAGGATCTCATTGCGCAAAGAATTAAGTGGCTTTCCCCCCACTCACTTGACCACTTGAAGTGTTTCAGCCAGCGAAATGAAGTGGCAATGGCCTTGGGCCAAATTTACCTGTAAACTCTTTCAGCCTGACATGTGTACGGTTTGACTTGTGATCAATCATTCTCCATCCTGGCTGAGAAAGCAATTTCACTGAGTGCTCAACTTAATTGGTCTGTGCCCACACAGGACCTCCAGGGCTCCCCTTAGCCTACTATATACATCAGTCAGATGGCCTCAGTATTTTAGCTATTTAAAAAGTAATCATCTAAAAAGTAAGATTTGCACAGTGTAGCTGCTACCATCATTTTGGCAACATTTACAAAGCCGCATCGCTGGTAATGTAGGGCTTTCCACCTACATTTATCTTTAACCTCGTGCAAATTGGAATCAAGACCAGCTGATGCAGCCAAGGAAACCCATAGTAGTAGTTTCCAAAAGAAAGGAAACATGTACACAGTCATAAATACACTCTTGTTTTTTTACCAAAAATATTTCATGCTACCAAAACACTTGTAAACATTAATTGCTAATAAATGTAAAAATCCCCAGCACTGAACAACAGTTTATAATTTGCAAGGATCCCCAGGAGTTGGATTATTTTCTTTTGATGGTATACGTGGCATTCTGGTAGCTATTCGCGGGCATCAGTTTAGGTAGCTCAAGGTGCATACAGACTCCAGATGTAGGGAACTGCTGTCTCAGAGAACAAAAAGAAAATTCTTCTGTAGTTGGATGTGGGCTTTTTTTACATTGAAAGCCATTTATTTGGGTGGCAATTACATGGTGTCTTAACCTCATGAGAATTCATTGATCTGAGTCTTTGGTAAAGTTTCCTCTGTGTTATACATCAATAACAGATGAAATACCTTATATTAGAGAATAATTAGGAACACATTTTAGAATAAATATGTTATTCAAGTATTGTGCTGAGATTAACTTTTGCTTACGATTGAACCATGGTATAATTGTATATGTTTAAATTTTCTATGATTTCAAAATCCTAAAAGTCCTTAAGGATTGTTAGATGAGCATCCAACTCTTGATTTCAGCTCAGGTCATGATGCCCAGGGTTGTGGGATTGAGCCCCGTGTAGGGCTCTATGCCTTAAAAGTCTCTCTTTCTCCCTCCGCCCCTCTCCCAGCTCATGCTTTCTCTCTCTCCAATTAAAAAACAACAAAGTGATGGTGTTAGGAGGTGGGGCCTTTGAGAAGTGATGAGGCCACGAAGGTGGGGCCCTCATGGATGGGACCAGTGCCCTCATCAGAGGCCCCAGAGAGATCCTTAGCCCCTGCCACCGTGTGAGGATACGAGAGTCTACAACCCAGAAAAGCACCCCCCCCATCCGTGGCACTCAGATCTGACTTCCAGCCTCCAGAGCTGTGAGAAATAAATTTGTTATTTAGAAGTCATCCAGTCTGTGTTTTGTGATAGCAGCCGGCACAGACTAAAGCACTACACGAGTTGCTTTCTCCTTTAATAGTTCGGTTGTTCTGAATATAGGATCTTCTTCTTGAAGAAATGATCTTGTCAGTAAATAACTAGAAAGCCTACCTAACGGTTTGTATGTGAAGCCTGATCTGTTGGTACTGGGGGCCTAGTCACTATGTGGAAGCTGGGACGACTTTACACCCTCAGCACGTCCAGATGCTCCCCCCACATCACACACACACACACACACACACACACACACACTCTCCCTTCATCTCTCTTGCGTGCACAGCACCGCCCCCCCCCCCCCCCCCCCATTGTCGAGTGGTATGGCCCTGGCCTGGACACAGAACAAAGTCCGGAGTACAGGAAAACTGAGACCAGAACAGAGATTATGGCCATGGGGGATGTGAAAAGAGGGAAGTAGGAAAAACAAAAGTGATAACAGTGTTTTGCCTCCCAGCATTTGTTTCCCCACGTGGAAACAGCCCCCAAACCATCCTTTTCCGTCCTCCTGTGATTAAAAAGAGTGGATGTCCTCCCCAACCCGGGTTCCTGGGGAGCACGTGACCCAGGCCTGGCCAATGACAACGCTCCATCTTCCTGGCTCAGTGATTGGTTCCAGGAAGCACATGGGCCGCAAGCACCTGAACCGGAGACTTTAGGTGACTTCTTCCTCTTCCTTTTAAGCGCCTCTTTCCTTGCTCCTCGGGATTGAGGACAGCCATCAGCCAGTGTGACTGAGGCAGAGGGACAAGGGGAGGGGTGAGAACCCCTCCTTCTCTCCCCAGTCGCTTCCTATGCAACAACACAAGCTCAAACGTCACTGCTCTGGGAATGCTTTTCTGATTGTCCTGGCCCCTCCCCACGGCGCCCTCAGCACCCCACAATGTGACACCACAAAGATCTGTTCGTATCTGCCTTTTCTCCTGCCACCTAGCTATGAATTCCTCCAAAGGCAAGACCCTAATGGATCTTTTCTCATCCACCTCTTTGTTCACCGAATGTACCCACAGCACGTTCATCCACCCGCTGCGTGCCAGGGACCGTTCTAGGGGCTGGGGGACACGGCGGTGAAAAAAACAGAGCCTGCCCTGGTATAGGTCATGGTGTAGTGGGGAGAGACACACAAATACACAAGAAAACGTAGAGATACAATGCCACATGTTGGTAAGCCCATGGAAGAAAACCAAAATGACGGGGAATGCAAAGGGTGTGCAATTTTATGGAGGGCGATCGAGGGAGATGTCCCTGAGAAGATACCACCTGAGCAGAGCTCTCTGAAGGAAGTGAGCCTTGTGGAAGTCTGGGAGACGGCAGTGTAGAAAGACAGATCAGTGTGTACAAAGGTCCTGAGGCAGGAGTGCTTGGCTGAAGGAGGAACATCAGCAAGCCGGTGTGGCTGGAGAAGATGGCTACTGTAACAATCCAGATGAGAGATGATCCTGTGTTGGTAAACGCCACGCAGCACAGCACCAGCCTGTCGGGGGGAAGTGGAGCGATGGCAGACGGGCAGGAGAGTCACACAGGCTTTGCCAGTCTTCAACAGTCATGCTCGGGTCTTTGCAGCCACAGGACTTTGCTCCACCAACAGATTGGGCAGGGTACTCACCCACGAGGATTCCCTTTCCAATGCAGACAATGGAGGTTGGTTCGTGTGACGTACTAAGTACTGGGACAGCAAATCCCCACTAGACATTCCCGGTCACGGCCCTGCGTTTCCCCATCAGCGTCACACACACTGTCCCTTCCACCTCTCTTTGCCAAGGTCACCTGAAGTTACAGCGGGTGGCTGGGAAAATTGGCTCTGAGGAGCCTCTAGGTGAAGCAGCTGTCCTACCTGTTGTGGACAGAATTGTCAAATAACTCCCCAGATTCCCTGCCCCCCAAACCGCATGCACCGTGCAGACGCGTTATGTTAAATCGCCTTCAATTGACCCTATGCCAGCAAGGAAACGGGGCCTCACTCCTACAACCTCAAAGACCTGGACTCTGCTGACAGCAAGGATGAGCTCTGGAGTTTCCCCCCGAGTCCCCAGATGAGAACTCAGCCCGGCTGAGCAGAAAACCCAGTTATGTTTGTGGCTGGCCTTCTGACCTCCAGAACTGTCAGCTTATAAAGGGGTGGGATTGTAAGTTGTTAAGTTTTGTGGTAATGTGGGACAACAGCGATGGAAACCGATAGACCAGTCACACATTTGCACGTGCGCACGTAACCCGCATCCCCATCCCAGAACTTTCCAGGTCAGCTTCAGTCCCGGGCTCTGGTACTCTGCTACTTATATTTGGAGCGATACTGGGGACATAGACTGTACCTTTCGACTGGATAGTTGTTAAAGGATTTGTGAACGTATTTTAAAACTAAAACTACCTTAAAATAGACCTCTCGCGAGCTAAGCACTTGACATATATTAACCCCCTGAATTTTTATACTCCCTGTGGTGCAGAGATTCTCACACCCACCCCACCCTCACTTTATAGATACATCAAGCCTCAGAGGAACTGAGTAACCTGCCCAACCAAAGTCAGAAAACTGTTGCGTACGAAGAGTGAGACCAGAACCAGATTTGATACATTGATTCCTTTTCCATCATCCCCTCTCAACACCATGCTAGGTCTGAAAGCTAGTGAATGGGACTGGATATATGAAGTGTTAACTTGTGACAAACAAGTAATGGGGGGCATTTTCAGGCAGATTCTGTTCTTACTCCCTCTCAGAAACAACCCCCACTGGCTAGTGAAACAAAGATCCTGGATTCTTGATTTTGGTCACCCCAGTGTGAGATGGGGCATATTTTCATAGAGATGGGGATAGACAGAACTTCTATTTTTTTAATTAAAAAAATTTTAATGTTTATTATTTTTGAGAAAGACAGCAATCAGAGGGAGGGGCAGAGAGAGACAGAGAGAGAGAGGAAGATGCAGAATCGGAAGCAGGCTCCATGCTCTGAGCTGTCAGCACAGGGCCCGATGCGGGGCTCGAACTCACGAACCATGAGATCATGACCTGAACCGAAGTCGAATGCTTAACAGACTGAGCCACCCAGGCACCCCAGACAGAACTTGTTCTGCCTGAAGACCCCTACCTCTTAGTCCTTATTTCATGATGATGCAGCAAACTGAGTCAATCAAGAGCAGAGTAGGGAGTTATCAGAAGAAACTCAATACCTGACCCTGTTCACTGCTCCACAGACCCTCACATTTGAAGAGCTGAGAATAGTTAGCTTCTAGGCTTCCCAGCAAGATACTAAGAATGCCTTCATACCACTTTGGTGCAGGAGACTAGAAATGATGGCATTGCTGCATGGGAGGACTAGCCCAACCTTGAGTTTCCTGGGGTTCCTTCTTGGTTCGGAAGAAATGCAAAATGTTTGCACACACCCAGAAGAATCATATGCTCTCTGTCACAGGGCCTTTGCATATGCTACTTCTTCTGTTTCAAAGGCTCTCTCTCTTACCATCTTCCCCTAACTACCATTTATTTATCATTCCTGATCCCTCAGAACATGCCACGTGTCCCTGATACAACTCCTTTAGCCTCCTGAACTTATAGTTCATTTTTCTTACCCTAGTCATTACTGAATAATTAGTGATTTAAATTTATTGAATGACTTTCTCCTGCGCTAGAATGAAAGCTTATGAGAGAGGGACTGAACCAGGCTTACTCACCACTCTATTCCCACTATCTAGGTGTTCAGTTAATCTTCCTAAATAAATGAATCTCTAACTCAGTAGTTTATTTTCCAGCAGAACACTTTTGAAAGTCCTCCTTTATGGTAGAGATACTTGGGAAGGAAATACAAATGAACAGCAGCAGCCCTCTGCTCACAAATGAAGACATACAATGTCAATGTCGTCAACTGTATTTATCACTTCTGCTTAGAGAGTGCTCAGCAGGTGTTCTAGGGTAACAAAAGATGTATATGATAGGGTCTTTGCCCTAAAAATACAAATAATCTACTCTGGAAACCACACCAACACGTACAACACAATTAGATAGTGACAAGTATGAAACTCAACACTCTGGACACTCAACACTCTGGACACTATTCGTGTGGCTACAGACAAACGAACGAACTAACAAGCAAAACTAGAAAAGCACAAGTGTTGACGAGGATGTGGAGAAACGGGAACCACTCTACATTGTCGGTGGGAATGTAAAATGGTTCGGCCACTGTGGAAAACAGTACGGCAGTTCCTCCAAAATTAGGATTATCACATAATCCAGTGATTCAGTTTCTGGGTATATATCTAAGAGAATTGAAAGCAGAGGCTTAAAGAGGTATTTACACAGCCATGTTCACAGCAGCATCGTTCAAAATCACCAAAACGTGGGAGCAAGTCAAGTGTCCACTAATGAACGAATGGATCAACAAAGTGGTCTACCATGCAATGGAATGTCACTCAGCCTTAAAAAGGAAGGAAGTTCTGACATGCGCTATGACGTGGAGGAACCTCGAGGACATCGTGCTACATGAAGGAAGGCAGGCATGAAAAGACAAACATAATCGTCCCTGGACAACACAGTGGGTAGTGGTGCCAACCCCGTGAGCTGGTGAGTATCCATGTATGACTTTTGACTCCCCCAAAACTTAACTACTAATAGCTTCCTAGGGACCAGCAGCCTTATCGATAGCATAAAGTCTATTAACACCTACCTCATATGTTGTCTGTATTACCTACTGTATTCTTACAATAAAGTAAGCTGGAGGAAAGAAAACGTTATTAAGAAAATCATAAGGAAGAGAAATCCATTTGTAATACTGTACCATAAAAAATCCGCGTGTAAGTGAGCCCACACAATTCAAACTTGGGTTGTTCAACCATCGGCTGTATTGTATGATTCTACTTATATGAGGTCCCTAGAAGAGTCAAATTCATAAAGACAGAAAGTAGAATTGTGGCTGCCAGGGGTTGGAGGAGGGGGAAATGGAAGATACTGTTCCATGGAGACAGATTTTGAGTTTTGCAAGATGGAAAGGGTTCTGCACATGGATGGTGGTGATGGCTGAAAAGACACCGTGAATGTAATTAGTGTCATGGAACCGTAACACTTAAAAATGGTTAAGGGGATGCCTGGGTGGCTCAGTCAGTTGAGTGTCTGACTCTTGGCTTCGGCTCAGGTAAGGATCTCATGGTTGGTGTGTTCGAACCCCACATCCGGCCCTTCACTGACACCAAAGAGCCTGTTTGAGATTCCCTCTCCCTCTCTCTCTCTGCCCCTCTCCTCTCTCTCTCTCTCTCTCTCTCTCTCTCTCTCTCTCTCACACACACACACACACACACACACACAAATAAACCTTAAAGAAAGAACAGAAAAAAGAAAACAAGGGTTAAGATTTTACTGAATTAAAACTTAAAAAATCATTATATGGAAAATCAGCGGAAGAAAAGAGATCCGTAAAGCCTGGAGTGCTCAGAGAGGGGCCTCTGAGCTGGGCTGCAGAGGACGCATCCCTGATGGGGTAAGGACGGGAAGGCGAGGCAAGCCAGGAGGGAGATCTTCACTGTTGCCAATAACTCCGAGGTCCAAAGGCCGGTCTTTTCCCTGGGAAGGGCTTTCACTGTAGCTGGAATCCTGGCAAACTGGTACCTGAACTGGAAGGCTGGTGCAGACCCTTGAGAGGGATGGCTCTGGGCCTCCTAATATGGCCCCACAGGCCTGAGTAGGATAAAGACACGCGGCGCGGGTCGCCTCTTGGTCGCTAGCAAACGGTCCCAGCTGGAGACTTCCGGCACGCAGAGCTGATAGACCCAGGCTTCTGCTCCTTTCTTAAGGCGCCCTCAAGTCAGAGTGGCTGACCGAGGGCTTTGGAGGACCACCCTCCCAATCAGGCCGACTGTAATGTGGGAGGGGGAGGGGGCAAAGAACAGGACTACATGGGGTGGCGATCCTTGAGCCCGTAGGTAGCAGGAAAGCTGGGCGGCCAGGTGCCGTGTCACTTTCAGGCGGTCACGCCCCACCCCGCTCACATGCGGCCCCCACCCCACCCCAGATGAGCAGCCTCCCCGCCCTCCCGCAGACCTGAAGCTTGGTGGTGGGGACCCTTACCCGCAGGGCGGGACACCCCAGACCCGCACAAGCAAAAAACGCGGCCTTCCAGCCCGGCTTGCCGCTCTGCCCCAGGCGCACCAGTGACCCCCCCGGGTGTGACCGCTTTTCGTAGAAATAAACACTCGGAACCGTGAAAGGAGCCCCAAACTGGGAATGCAAATCGCCGAGCTGAGACCAGATTGTTAATCTTACCCTCGGCAAGCCGTTCAGCTTCCCTGGGCCTCCGCGTCCATCACTGAAAAATAAAAATAAAATTCCTGCCCGGCAGGACGCAAACGTGTGCTCTTAAGAATGAAGTGAAATTATTTATGGAGAAGCTCTGAGAAAGCGTCAAGTCGATCAGAGGCCCGTGACTTGAAGGAGAACGGGCCACATGCGTAACTGGCACCTTCTCTTAGGATTTGTAATTCCCCCCCCCCCCCCCCCCCCCCGCAGAAGCAGTTCTTAGACTTGTTTTTATACCCCAGGGTTGCCTGGGTTTTGTTTTTTTTTTTTTTCTTAAATTCTCATTATGTACAATTTCAAACATGTAAAAATACAGAGTAGAATCAAAGGCCCCGTGGACCCAAAGCCAGCTTTAGCAATTATCAACACATGGCTGATATTATTTCCTCTGCCATCTACCCACCCTCTTCCTGTCTCCTCTTCAACCCACTCCGGATTTTTCCAAGCCAACTATCAGACATCATATGATTTCATTAATAAATGTGTGCATATGTCTTTCTAAAATATTAGGATACTTGGGAAGACATAACCACAATGCCATTACCACATCTAAAATATTATTTCTGGGTATCATCAAATACCAGGTTGGTGTTCACATTGCCCTAATGAGCTCATTAACTTATTTTTGGTTTGTCTCGGATCTCCGGATATCTGTTAAGGTTCACACGTTGTAATTAGTGGAAACATCTTGTATGCCTTTCACAGAAAGGACCCCTTCCATCCATCGCTCCTTCTGTTTTTGTTGAAGACATTGCTGGTTCGTCCTATACCTTTTTCCAGTCTGGGTTTTGCAGACGTGTGATGGCACTGTTGAGCCCGCTCTTCTGTGCCCTGTGTTCCTTCTAGACTAGTGTTCGGTCAAGAGAACCCAGCCTACCCCTGGGACGCCACTGACTCTCCTTGTGTCCAGATGGAAGTCAGGTTTGCGGAGTTTAATCTTCCTCATATAGCAACTCCTCTTCCTCCTCCTCATCAGATGTGAGGTTTATTAAGCTCACCTCCTATGTGCCAGGCACTGTGCTGAGCTCTTATGGGCACTATCGCATTCCGTTTTCCCAAGTTCAACATTCATTTTAGCCATTTTATGCCTCCAGATATGCTGCAGCCTCCGGGACCAGACCAGGCCAGCACTCCTGAGCTGTCTCTGGGCCCTCCTTGAGTCCCCCCTGCCCCACCCCATAAATCCATGAAGCCAAGAAGCTGGCATTGCAGACCGCAGCAAAGATACCAGAAACCTGCTCCTCATAATGAGCCTCCAAATCACAGGCACCCAGAGCCAACCCTGCCTCGGGGCATATGAGATTATAAAGTCTTCTTGTCATTTAAATCATTTGGAATCAGAAAAATTTTAACTGATGGGATAGAAAGATACTATCAACTAATGTGAAGCAAAACAACAGCATAGGATATTACAAGGATAATGCAATCACAACCGTATAGAAATAAAGTGAAATTCAAGATGGCTAGGTGAACAAATGGTGGGGAAGAAGAAATCCAAAATGTTAACCGCGATGCGGGTGAGCGGTGGGAAAACAAAGTTCATTTTCATCATTATCTTTCTCCATATTTAGTGCTTTCCAAAATCGTGAATAACATTCTTGAAGATGTACACATATACACCCCGCCCCCATACCAGCACATACAATATTGTGGGATTCGGGCACAGCCAGGAATTAAGACCCCAATTCCCCACAAGCGCCCTGAGGTTCAGAAAGGACATCATCTGGCTTGTTCTAAGGCGTAACTTGAGAATTCGATTTTATTTCACTGTTTGTAGGTGCTTCGCTGAAATCCAAATGTATCGTGCTGTGTTTAGATCTGTCACGCGCTGCGGTTCGCTCGCTGCTCCGAAAATGGCTTGTACAGAACTGTTTGGCACAGCTATAACCCTCTGCAGGGACTCGGTGAAGTGACCCGGGAAAGCAGCTGTAAGTTTACAGGTGACACCGGACAGGCAGGAGGAGCAAGCCGTGGGCAGCTGCCGCTTGGAAGAATCGCTCCACTCTGGGCTAGACTCTGGGGGTGCTGTGCGCCCATGGCCTGCGCCGCCCCTGCACAGCCAGGAGCTCCTTAGAAAGGACTTGGTCATAGATTCCGCAAATGCTGAGGACCTGAAGCCACTAGTGCCTCTGCCCTGTAAGTTCTGAGGGAGCACCAAAATTAGGTGACTTGTCCCAGCAACACTGCAATGGAACCCAAAATTTCAAATTAGGAAGTCATGTTTTCTGTAGTCCCTATGGAAATTCAGGGGACAAGGGCCCCCTCAATTTGAGCCCACCCAGGGGGCTCAGCGTCGGGGGAAGGGGCTAGAGAAAAGAGGTCGCCCGCGTCTGGGGATGCAGTGTTGGGTGATGAGAAGTGCATGGCCCCTGGGTTTGCAGTGTGCCTGGGGTTGCTAGAAAATACAGGTAGACAGCGTGTATGTTTTTCAGCCATTTAATATTCGAGATGTTCTTCAACCAAAAACATTCTTGTTCCTCTGAAATTCAGATGAAGTAAGCATCCTATATTTTTCTTGGCTAAATCTGGAAATTCTAAGGGTGTTGTGTCACTAATTGTGCCCTGGCAAGTGTCCCCTCCCTACCCCTCTCCTTGGTAGCATGACCAACTTGGACCAGAAAGCCCCTATGGGGTCCCTGGCTCTCAAATTCTGTTTCCAAGATACAAAAGGGAGAAGGAAAAGTGAAACCTGAGGCTTAGAATATCTATGAAGGCAAAAAAAAGAAAAAAGAAAAAGAAAAAAAAATGACAGATGGTAAGTGACAGGAAATTTACCCAATATCTCCACAGTACCAAACTGATCCAATTTACTGGATTTTTCTCTTTTCATTTAGTAATTTGAGTGTTTGTAGACTTAACAAGGTCAAAAGGCAAGGTTAGTATCAAAATATTAAAGGGGGCTCGCATCAAATATTTATGAACGAATCGTTCACTTTATTGTTATCAATTATGATGAAAAAGTGGAAATAATTGAAATGTCCTAAAATAAAGGTATGTTTACATAAATTATGACAGAGTCATACTATAGAATATTATATTTTATGTAGCCAGGAAAAATTTCTGCTTATGAAGAATTTTAATTAGCATAGGAAAATATGTTAAATGTTTAAAATAAAGGAATCAATACTATATAAAGTCTAAAGTATAGATGTATATTTTATGTATGCACAGAAATAAGCCTAAAGGTGAATGCTTTAGACCTTGGTATTGGTTACCTCTGAATAGTTGGATTTCCAATGATTTGTATTCTTCTCACTTATAGTTTTCTGTATCTTCTGTTTTCTACAAAATCATGTATCACTTTTTCTTGGGGTCCCTGGGTGGGCTCAAATGTATCACTTTTTTTTTTAAGTTTATTTATTTTAAGAGAGGAGGGGGAGGGGCAGATTGAGAAGAGAGAGAGAGAGAGAGAGAGAATGAATCCCAAGCAGGCTCTGCACTGTCAGCACAAAGCGAGAAGCCGGGCTCAAACCCATGAACTGTGAGATCATGAACTGAGCCAAAACCAAGAATCGGACGCTTAACCAATGAGCCCACCCCAGACGCCCCTCACTTTTATAATCAGAGAATATTGACATTCTGTAAGTGGAGAACTCTTTGACAAGAAATGGACATTGGTCCATCTACATAGGTGTCAGTGTATAAACCGCTTGTTGATATATATATACATAGATGTGTGTGTGTGTGTGTGTGTGTATATACACACATATATGTGTGTGTATATATATGTGTGTGTGTATATATATATATATACACATACACATCTATGTATATATGTATATATATATTAATGTTTATTTATTTTTGAGAGAGAGAGAGAGAGAGAGAAAGACAGGGCGCGAGCAGGGGAGGGGCAGAGAGAGAGGGAGACACAGGATCTGAAGCAGGCTCCAGGCTCTGAGCTGTCAGCACAGAGCCCGATGTGTGGCTCACACTCACTGAGCTGAGGTCAGATGCTTAACCAACTGAGCCACCCAGGTGTCCCTAAGTATCAGTGTGTAAACAGCTTGTTAATATATTTTTATTTAAAAAAAAATCTTTTTTTGCTTTGATTCCTTTTTTTTTTTTTTTTACCTTTCCTTTCTGAGATTTCAATCACATGCATATTTATAATAGCTGGTTTTTTAAATTTAATTTATTTTTTAATTTACATCTAAGTTAGTTAGCATATAGTGCAACAGTAATTTCAGGAGTAGATTCCTTAATGCCCCTTACCCATTTAGCCCATCCCCCCTCCCACAACCCCCTCCAGTAACCCTCTGTTTGTTATCCATGTTTAAGAGTTTCTTATGTTTTGTCCCCCTCCCTGTTTTTATATTATTTTTGTTTCCCTTCCCTTATGTTCACCTGTTTTGTATCTTAAAGTCCTCATATGAGTGAAGTCATATGATTTTTGTCTTTCTCTGACTGACTAATTTCTCTTAGCATAATACCCTCTAGTTCCATCCATGTAGTGGCAAATGGCAACATTTCATTCTTTTTGATTGATAGCTGAGTAATACTCCATATATATATATATATATATATATATATATATATATATATA
This sequence comes from Puma concolor, assembly GCF_028749965.1. NCBI lineage: Eukaryota > Metazoa > Chordata > Mammalia > Carnivora > Felidae > Puma > Puma concolor. The sequence goes on from NC_141677.1 coordinate 15,603,092, forward strand.
TCACATCTTCTTTATCCATTCATCCATCGATGGACATTTGGGCTCTTTCCATACTTTGGCTATTGTCGATAGTGCTGCTATAAACATTGGGGTGCATGTGTCCCTTTGAAACAGCATACTTGTATCGTTTGGATAAATACCTACTGGTTCAATTGCTGGGTTGTAGGGTAGTTCTATTTTCAATTTTTTGAGGAACCTCCATACTGTTTTCCAGAGTGGCTGCACCAGCTTGCATTCCCGTCAGCAGTGCAAGAGAGCTTTCTCTGAATCCACGCCAACATCTGTTGCTGCCTGAGTTGTTAATGTTAGCCATTCTGACAGGTGTGAGGGGGTATCTCATTGTGGTTTTGATTTGTATTTCCCTGATGATGAGTGATGTGGAGCATTTTTTCACGTGTCAATTGGCCATCTGGATGTCTTCTTTGGAGAAGTGTCTATTCATGTCTTTTGCCCATTTCCTCACTGGATTGTTTTTTTTTTGGGGGGGGTGTTGAGTTTGATAACTTCTTTATACATTTTGGATACTCATCCTTTATCTGATATGTCATTTGCAGATATCTTCTCTCATTCCATCTGTTGCCTTTTATTTTTGCTGATTGTTTCCTTCACTGTGCAGAAGCTTTTTTTTTTGATAACGTCCCAATAGTTCATTTTTGCTTTTGTTTCTCTTGCCTCTGGAGACGTGTTGAGTAAGAAGTTGCTGTGGCCAAGGTCAAAGAGGTTTTTGCCTGCTTTCTCCTTGAGGATTCTGATGGCTTCCTGTCTTACAGTGAGGTCTTTCATCCATTTTGAGTTTATTTTTGTGTCTGGTGTAAGAAAGTGGTCCAGGTTCATTCTTCTGCATGTCGCTGTCCAGTTTTCCCAGCACCACTTGCTGAAGAGACTGTCTTTATTCCATTGGAGATTCTTTCCTGCTTTGTCAAAGATTAGTTGGCCATACGTTTGTGGGTCCATTTCTGGGCTCTCTATTCTGTTCCACTGATGTGAGTGTCTGTTTTTGTGCCATGTTAATACATTTTTAATTCTAAATTAAATCCTTTAAATTTGAAATCCTTTAAATCTTTAATTCTAAAATTCTTTAAATCCTAAATAATCCTTTAAATTCTAAAATAACCACTAAGAAACAGATTGAGAACTGGAAATGCAGTTACTGAGACATAAATCTACATTTGGGGACCAAATCTTTCTCTTTGGTTATTACAAAATTTCATGATCATTCACGCTTCCTGTCATTTTCCACCCCCAGAAATAAATGAGGTCTACAGTAAGCGATTGGCCTTCTGTGTATCTGGCTGAGTCTTTACAACCACGGAGAATCCGGTGTGGGGGAGGAGGTGTCATTTCAGATGCGTGGAGGGTTAGGGAAAGCCTCTGTAGACACATGGGAGCAAAGCTCTGAAGAAAGCAAGGAAGCCAGCTACGCAGGTGTCTGAGGGAAAAGCATTTCCAGTAGCAGGAATAGCAATGCAAAGTCTTTGAGAGTAAGCTGGCGGGAGAGTAGTGGAAGCGGATTATAAAACACTATGTAATTTAAAAGAGTGCAGACACTTAACAAATTAAAATTCAAAACAGAAATGCAGGGTAATATAACCGTGCTTATTTGCACAAAATGATTACAATAATTTTTCAAAAGTTAACTCATACCTCACCATGGGTTTATTATCCAGGGTTCTCCAGAGAAACAGAACAGAATTACGTGGTTATGGAGGCTGGTAAGTTAAAAAAAATCTTCTGGGTAGGCCAACAGGCTGGAGGCCCAGGGAAGAGGTAATGTGACAGTTCAAGTCCGAAGGTCATCAGGCAGGAGAATTCCGTCTTACTTAGCGTACCTCAGTTTTTGTTCTATTCAGGCCGTCAACTGATTGGGTGGGGCCCACCCGCCTTATGAAGGAGAATCTGCTTTACTCAATATCCACTGGTTTAAATGTTAATCTCAGCCCTAAACCACCCTCACAAAAATATCCAGATAATTTTTGGCCAAACAGCCGGGCCCTATGGTTCAGCCATGTTGACACGTATAACCTTAACCATCACAGTGGGTGATGTGGTCTGGTCACGATTTAAAGCTGGCTGTTCTGATTTAGTTGTATGATGTCTGTCTTCATCAAGTCTTACCAGTGCCTTGCTGTGACTGTGCCTCGGGAGATCATTGGAGGCCAGAGCCAAATGGTCTTCCTGTGCCCTTTTTTTTTTTTTTTTTTAATTTTTTTTTTTTCAACGTTTATTTTTGGGACAGAGAGAGACAGAGCATGAACGGGGGAGGGGCAGAGAGACAGGGAGACACAGAATCGGAAACAGGCTCCAGGCTCTGAGCCATCAGCCCAGAGCCTGACGCGGGGCTCGAACTCCCGGACCGTGAGATCGTGACCTGGCTGAAGTCGGACGCTTAACCGACTGCGCCACCCAGGCGCCCCCCTGTGCCCTTTTGTGAAGGGCCCTTCACTCTCTCTCAGATACACACACACACACACACACGCATGCACACATGCACGCTCACCTGCTCTCACTGAGGGCCCAGCCCAAGCAGAGGAGTGAACTCAATGCTTTCTTCTGTGGCCTCGAGGGACCTTCTCACTGCCACACAATTACTGCCCTTGTTCCCTCGTGGATATTTCCTCTTTTAGCAAATTCTATCCTCTCTATTTAAAGATGACCCCATTAATCATGTTACCTTCTGTATCCGATACAGTGCGGCCATAGAAACCACACTTCTGAGGGGGACACAGAATAAGGGAATCAGGGTTAGAGCTGTTCAGCCTAACACCCCCAGAGTTCGGTTAGACTGCTGTCAGGAAGGGAGAAAGGACAAGCACAAGGGCACGGCTACTCTGCAGCCTGTTTCTTGCCATCTCCAACCTCAGTGATATGGGTGACCTGGGGGGAGAGGCCGGCACCCTTACCTCGGAATCCGGGCCTGGAGAAGCTGAAGGAGGAGCTGTGACAGGAGCGAGGGGAGCTCACAGTCCAGGCGCACCCCCGGCAACAGGGGGAGCTGGTAGATGAGCGACGATGCCCGGCGCTGACCCCGTGCCCGGTGCGGCGAACTGATCCTCGGGAGGCAAAACACACACACACAGCTGCTGCTTTACTCCTGCCTTCAAGTCCCGCCGGAGATGTTTCCCGAGGCCGAAGCTAACCCAGAAGAACGGAGGGGGGATGGAAATTCTGGAAAATGTAATGGCAGCGTGGTTAAGGTGACACAGCCCAAAGTCGTCACAGCCTCCCCCACGTGAACACGCCATCCACGGACACTGCGCTTTGCCAGATGTCACCTCCCAGTCAAGACGATTGCCGGCTCAGGTCTCTGCCTAGCATAATGCAGCAATGTCTATAGTAAGACTGAGACAAAAGAGGGTGGGCTGACCCTGTATCCACCTTTGCGTGAGCATCCTTTTCTAGCTGGGCCACGCTCGCCCTCCGGTGCCCTGTAACTAACTGGTCTTGAGATCAGGGTCGCCCACAATTAGAGCTTATTATGTTCGCTGGTTGGGGAATGAAAGAGAGAAAGGAGCCATGGTTAATGTACACACATTCAAATAAAGAAAGAACGCTCAAACGGTTACACTCTTTATTTCTACGATTGGTCACGTGGCCGTAGCTAGCTGTATTTATAACTGCCTTTTTTTACTACCCATTCCAAATTCCTTTTGTCCTCAGCAAGCACCTCTGCTGGCTGTGATTCCTTGCCTGGTGAAGTGACCCAAACCTTCATGTGCTTCATTTCAGAAGGTTCTGGTCGTTAGGAATTCTGCTACGGTGGGTTGCTGGTTTTCCACTGATACTGCCCAAGGTCATACATTCCTGACATATGTCTCCTCCTCCCCCATCCCCAGGGGGTAATAACAATCTAATTTTTCCTTGATAGTCAGGATCCATCAATCTAATCAGTACAGCAATCCCCTTCTTTGCCGATGGATTCACTGGCAGGGGGAGCCCAAAGCGACCAGTGGGCTTTCCATGGTAAGATTTAAAAAAAAAAAAAAGTTTATTTATTTATTTTGAGAGAGACACAGAGTGTGCAAGCAGGGGAGGGGCAGGGAGAGAGAGGAGGAGAGAGAGAATCCCAAGCAGGCTCTGCACCGTTCTCACAGAGCCCGACTCGGGGCTCGATCTCACAAACCACGAGATCATGACCTTAGCCAAAATCAAGAGTCAGATGCTTAATTGGCTGAACCACCCAGGCACCCCCTACCTTCCATTTTAATGGAACCACTGATGTGTCTCCTTCTGGAAGCACTTACCCTTTGAGAATAGTTCTCTTGACCAGCAGAGCCCAAAGTCATGGTGATGGAAGAAAACATATGTCATTAGGCATGATGATGAGAGGAGCCACTTCTGTTTCCACCCCCTGATTTCCAGCCCCCTGAATTCTGGCTGTAGACAACAGCATCATATTTTGTTGGTTGATTTAGAAAGTATATTACACACTCCATGCACCCAGCTGACACTGTAACTGTGTTTCCAAATGGCTCTTTATCATTCCATGAAGCCAGGCACTTGGGAGTTATGGGAAACAGAGTAACAGCAACAAATTCCACAAGAGTGAAACTGTTGCTGCAGTTCATTGATTGAAAATTGAGTCCCTTGATCAGAAGCAATGCTAGGTAGAACGGTATGATAGAGAATGAGCCTCTCCATAATTCCATTTGATTTGTTTGCTTGCATGGCTCACAGAACTCAGAAGGATATATACTAGGTTATCAGTTCACATAAAAGGATATGACTCTGGAACAACCAGATAGAAGAGACGCACAGCACAAGGTCTGGGGAAATGTGTGTGGAGCTTCCACACTCTGAGTGCCACCGTCCCCAAATCGCCACATCTTCACCAACCCAGAAGTTCTCTGAACGCTCTCCTTTTGGGTTTTTATGGCAGCTTCACTATAGGCATGGTTGATTAGATCATTGGCCCTTAGTTTTTGCACTTGATCTCCAGCCCCTCTTGCCTGCCCAGAGGTCAATAAGGTGGGACTGAAAGTTTCAACCTTTTACTCACCTGATTGGCTCCCCTGGCAACCAGCCTCCATGTTTAGGTGCTTTCTAAAAGTCTCAATGTTAACATAACAAAAGACACCCGTATCACTCTTGTAAATTAGGAAATTCCAAGGGTTTGGGGAGCTCTGTGCCAGAAATGGGAACAAAGACCTAATACACAGTTTTTATTATAAATCACAATATCACGGGGGACAAATGTGGCAGCTTATTCTTCACCTTGGAAGGGACATCTCAACAAAATCCAAATCACTGATCTCCTAGAAATTTAACTAAGTGGATGATACCCGTCTGATTTTTGTGGGATTCATTTCCTATCTTTTGTTTTTTATTAAGGTATCTAGAGTAATTGCTGTTAATAACTGAAGGCTCGGAGATTTTACCCTACTCGTAAGCTAATGAGTCACCTGCCACAGTTTCTTTGTTTTTTTTTTTTAAATTTTTTAAGTTTATTTGTTATTCTTGAGAGATAGAGACAGAGCATGAGCAGGGGAGGGGCAGAGAGAGGAGGAGACACAGAATCTGAAGCAAGCTCCAGGCTCTGAGCTGTCATCACACAGGGCTTGAACTCACGAGCCGTGAGATCATGACCTGAGCCGAAGCTGGACGCTTAACCGACTGAGCCACCCAGGTGCCCCTCACCTGCCACAGTTTCATGGGTGCTGGTAGAAGTCACGAGATTCCTAGATCAGAGACAAAGGACTTTGTTATTCAGAGCAATAACAGTGAGGAGAATATCAGCATTTCTTGTACTAGTTCCCCAAGCTCAAGTTCCTACAAAGCGACACAAAGAGGACATGTGACACCTGTTCACAGAGCAGTTGCCATGACAGAAGAACTGTGAATTTAGGCAAGCTGGATCTTTTATAATGGACAGTAAGTGTGTCTGCCCTTTGCTCCAGAGGGAAGACATTATCATTATGCTGTCCTGTAAACATGCCCAACCTCTGGTCCAAGCCTAGTCATTACACGAATTTCCTTGAAAGACAGTTCAGAATAAAAACCGTCAGTGCCTCTGCTTGCAAGACATGTAGAAAGGTGAAATACATTATCTCCGATGTTTGCTTCTTTTGTTCACCAGGGAGAAATCAGCATGATATCTCTAATATAATGAACTGGCAGGATGTCCCGTGTGACGGAAAGGTGTTTACAATATGACTTGGGACGGGAGAGTGGATATCGCTCTGAGATAGGACGGTTGAGATGTGTTTCTAAACCCTGCCAGTTGAAAGTAAATGGCTTCTTGTGGTTTTTCCTAACAGGTGTAGAGAAAAAGCATTCACCGGATCAGCAGCCAAATACATTTGTAGGCGATGTATTGATTCAATACAGCAAAAGAACCACATCTGCAATAATAGCTGTGATTGGAGTCACAGCAGGACCAGGTTTGTGAAAATCCGTCTTCATTTTCCCGGACTCATCCGTCTTCTATACAAGCCAAATAGGTAAGCAGGATGGGGACATGTCAGAATCTCTACCCTCGCATCTTTCAAGACCTCGATTAGGTGGCAGTGATCTCTGAAATCTCTCCCAGAATGTACTTTTGCTTTTAGTTGACTGGTTCAGTCGAGGCTGCTTTAGTGGCTTCTTTCTGGCCCTTTTTCACTCGAACATCTTTACTCCAGAGATCAGGGAACCGACACGGGGAGTTTGCCTGTCAGCCAGTGTGTTGCAATTATGCATTCCAAACTGAGGAAATCACCAAAGGGTGGGTTCGGGGCCCACTGGGTCCACTATAAGATGGGCTTACATCAAAACAGAGCTGGTCACCTGATCTTCATAAGTACTAGTTCTGACTAGTGGAGTAGAGGGGTGTTTTTGGCTCCAGAAATGAGTTTCGGTTCAGAACCAAGGTCTTGAATATCCCCGAGAGGCCGGATTATTTACCTTCCCCCCATACACAATCACTCTGGTAAATGGCCACAGTCCTTCTGGAGGAAGGTTTACAGTTTGCTATGTAGCATGGTCCTTCCTCTAGAGGGCTTAGCCTCCCTTTCGTTTGAGGGGATCTGTGGGCAAGGGCTAGGGTGAGTCAAGAGAGAGACTTGTGCACAGAATTTAAGGAGGTGATTATACCCCCCCCCCCAGGGTCCTGCGGGAACCTGTTCTGCATTTGCATAACCCCCAGAGTGAGCGCCTCCTTAAATCTAAGACCTTAAACTTGGTCTTTCTTGCCTCGCTCCAGTCTCAGCCCTGGCTGCACTTGAGCTGAGTCAAGTCTGAGAACCGGTGGAGAGACGGTAAGACTGCCTTGTGGTGACTCAGTTCAGACTTCCGTTCACCAGACACAGAGCTTTTCTGCTTATAGAAATTAAGACTTTAATACGTGCCCAACTATTTCAGTTCAGGGACACCATGACCAACTCTAAAGACATTGCAGGACGGACTATTCTGATTACTGAACTGCAGAGCTTTGGTCTGCTGTCCATCACCACGAGTCCTTGTCTGTGACTCAGTGCTACTGCCTAACCCCAACATCCCAGGGCTCCGAAATCTCCACCAAATGTAGGGAATCTAGTTCAGTGACAACAGTTGTCACTGGCATTTCTGGCCCAAAGATAATGTCACCACCACATCCTCTCTAACAAAAGTGTCAAGTGATATAGGAAGCTCGACCTGACGGACGTCCCGGAAGGTACAAATGAACGGTCTGCAAACCCACAGCATTTTGTGCAAGTGCAAAGATGACTCCTGGCTTTGTCGCACAGTCCCCACTCGTAAAGCATGTCAAATTTGCAGCTGAACGGTATTGCCACACTGACATTTGACACAGAGAGCGCTGTCTCCTTGTCTGGCTGTACTGGTTTCCAGGACAGGCCAAGCCTGGCTGGGTGGGGGACAGCAAGTGCCCATGGTGGCACCCAGGGGGCATCCCAGCGCCCTTGATCCCAAGACCAGTTGACAAGATGGCAAAACACCGAGTCCTGTTTGGTTCAGACTCTCGGGGAGTCTTGGGCATATGTTGGGGGGGCCCATTTGTATCAACCCAGCTACAAACGCTAGAGAAAACAAAAGGAAGAAGAAGGAACACAGGATGACATTACACAGGGCTCAGAAATAATTAGCTCTATGATTTCTATTTCAAAGACATTCTCAGAACCACTTTTATACCAAGGAAGATGGCAGAAATCTGCACTTTGGCTCCAAATCTCTTTTTGGACAAAATAACCACTTTCAAACTCCCCTTTGTACATTTTCAGGGCTAACCTAGTTCTCTTCTGTGCCAGGTTTGATTTGTTCCAGTGCTCTCTCTGGATTTCAGAGTAACTGAGCATCTGTGTGGGTTTATATGGATATAAATTACTCTTAAGCCACTCATGGACTTAAAGCCTGGAGCCCTTTTTTTAGAAAACTTGAAGGATTTCACTGAACTCCCTCATCGTCTCTTACTGTAATTTAAAATACAAACAAACTTATAATTAATGCTTTTCTTGCTCAATTTAAAACATGTTTGGTTAAATTGCAAATTTTGAATGTGTACATTTCGCCTACTAGGTCTTACAAATAAGTGGTCGTTTAATTACACAAACAAAGAGACTATTTTAAGTTGCAAAGAAAATTACTCTTTTCCTTTCTTCTTATCTCAAATAGAGAAGCTATTTGCCTGTTTCTTCCTTCCACTAATTCATTCTCCTGGAAGCTCTTTGACCTGCTTTTGTAAGTCCCAAAGACTTGGGGAGAAGTTTAAAAGTGATAAATAACTTTCATGATACACGGTTTGCTCAAATTCTTTATGGTTTCCATTTTGAAACCAGAGGCTTCCAGTATCACTGCAGAAACTGGACCTGTTTTGTGTTGGGTTTTAATGTTTATTTATTCTTGAAAGGAAGAGCGAGTGGGGGAGAGGCAGAGAGAGAGAGGGAGACACAGAATCTGAAGCAGGCTCCAGGCTCCCAAGCCTTCAGCACAGAGCCCGACGCGGGGCTCGAGCCCACGGACCACGAGACCACGACCCGAGCTGATGTCAGATGCTCAACTGACTGAGCCGCCCAAGCGTCCCTTCTTTATCCTTATTTAAATTTAAATTGTAGTTAGTTAATATACAGTGTAATATTGGTTTCAGAAGTAGAATTCAGCGATTCATCACTTACATACAACACCCAGGGCTCATCACAAGTCCTTCACCCATCTAACTGAGATCGTTTATTTTTAAAAACAAAGGCTCATCACAAGTCCTTCACCCATCTAACTGAGATCCTTTGTTTTAAAAACAAAGGATCATTTATTTTAAAAAGCCTTTGATCGGTTTTGACAAATGCATGGCAGAGAGCATTTTTATCACCTCAAGAAGCTCTCTTGTGCCCTGTCCCAGAAAGCCAATGCCTCACACACACCAAACAACCTCTGATCTGATTTCTGCCAAAATAGTTTAGTCTTTTCTCTTTAGAATACCATGTGGTGTATATTTGTGCGTGCATTTGACTCTACTCACTTATCATATCCATGCTGTTGGTTCCTTGAGTTATGACCAGGGAGGCCCATCTCTAGAAACTCAGCTACAAAGCTAGAGAAAACAAAAGGGGCACAGGCTGACACGGTACAAGGTATGGAAATAAAGAGCTCTATGAATTTATTTCAAGGAGTTTTTTATTAGTTCCTTTTTTTCTGAATAGTATTATATAGTCTATTATATCGCTATACCAGGGTTTGTTTATGCGTTGATAGACATCTGAGTTATTTCCAACTTCAGGGAATTACAAAAAAAAAAAAAAACACCCTATAAACATTCATGTATCTGTCTTTGTGTGGATATGTGTTTTAATTGCCCTTGAGTATATACTGAGGAGTGAAATGACTGGGCCATATGGTAGGTATACGCTAAATTCACGAGAAATTGCCAAATAACCAATGTGGTTGTAAAATTTTACATGGCTATTGGAAACGAATGATAGTTCTAATTGCTGCACATCTTTGCCAACACTTGGTATTGTCAGGTCTTTTTAAAAAAATGTTGTCCAGGGGCGCCTGGGTGACTCAGTCGTTTTAAGTGTCCAACTTCTGCTCAGGTCATGATCCCACAGCTCATAGGTTCGAGCCCCGCGTTGGACTCCGCACTGTTGGTGTGGAACTTGCTTGGGATTCTTTCTCTCTCCCTCTCTCTCTGCCCCTCCCTGACTCACACTTTCTCTCTCTCTCTCAGAATAAATAAATAAGCTTAAAAAAAATAAAGGAAAGAATCTGCCAGTGCAGCGTCGCTGAATGTAGACAGCTCCTAGCTGCCTATAGCTCTCTATCTGCATAAAAAGCTGAAGAGACTTTGAAGGAGGATTTTGATCATGCAGATTTATCTCCTCAAATGATGACTTTAAGGGTCAAGGGCTCTTACCTAAGGGTGACGCGTCTTCATTCCTGGCTGAATGTGTGATCCAGAGATTAGTAGAAAGCATCAGACAGAAAACGTAGGACAGGGGCACCTGGGTGGCTCAGTTGGTTGAGCGTCCAACTTCGGCTCAGGTCATGATCTCACGGTTCGTGGGTTCAAGCCCCGCTTCGGACTCTCTGCTGACAGCTCAGAGCCTGGAGCCCGCTTCGAATTCTAGGTCTCCCTCTCTCTCTGCCTCTCCCCTGTTCACGCTCTGTCTCTCTCTCTCTCTCTCAAAAAAATAAACATGTTAAAAAAAAAAAAAAAAGAAAATGGAGGACAGAGAGCGTGGGTTTGTTGACCTGATATAAGACCTTGGAAAGGGTAGAAAATGGTATTTTTGAGTAGAAAATGGCATTATCTTCCTTTCATGTATTACTCTAATTTGGCTTCCCAGGGACTTTTAGCAAATATTATATATTAAAGTAATATAATGAATTTGCAAATAAAAACTTAAAATACAATCATTTTCAAACACCACGCTTCTAGCTAAATCACTCTTTACACGGGATGTACTCTGTCCACTTATATTTGGTTATCTATTCTGGGTGATCCACACCAGAACCCAACCCAGTTTTCCAGTGAATGTGCCGAGGTATTCCCTCCTCTCCTCTGCTATATGGCGGACGTGGCTCCGATGACCGGGTGACGTCCTGTACTTGCATCCCCTGGGTGCTGCTGGGAGATGGGTCCCACGCCCAGCTCGACTCCATTCTCCTAGAGATACAGCTAGGGCCCCACTGGATTCCGGGGAAGGCTTGTACATGCAGAAGACCTTTCTACCACCATGTTTCTCCAAATGGGTGCACATATTTTTAAGGGGGCTTAGGGAAAGGACAGCTAACAAGCTGAGCACCTACTATAGGCCTGGCATGGGCCTAAATGTCTGACACTTAGGACAGTGCCTTAACTCATGCTGTCCTCACACCAAAGTCCTAGGAGATGGGTGCCATTATTGTCTCCTCTCACACTGGAGGAAACAGGCCACTGTCTACCTCCCCGTGGTTTTGAATAATTAGCCCTGGGCTCTTCCTTCTGCATTCTCACATAGCAAAAGTCACTTGTGTTTTTGTTTCTCCCCCCTACAACAGAAACCACTTAGACTGCCATGAACCAAGCGTCTGGTTAGTGAAGCACAATCTTTTCTCAAGGCGGGGGATCTTGCTTTCACTCACTGCATGGCGACATCATTCTTGGTCTGGCTGTATTTTAGGAGGCAGGATCAGAGATATTTGCAGTGTGATTCCAAAGCCTTGACCTTCGGCGTCCCAACTTGCACAATACATTCCCGATGAAGCTTCAATCAGGGAATTCGTTTCTTCAAACAAACAAACAAAAATCATTTAAAGAATTTATACCATACATCAGCTCCATCCTCCTTGGGTAGTATATTCATTGTGCCATTATCCTATTTCCCTCTGTTGTCACGAACTTTGCTGATGGCTCGACTTCTACTTTTGGCTCCTGCATGACCTTGGCAAGGCCTCACACCTCCATGCATCTCAAGTTTCCTCACCTGTAAAATGAGAAAACCCTCTGCTCCTTTGCACGGCCGCTAAGGCTGCATTAGGACGCTGTCGGTTCTTTAAGCTGCTGAGAGAGATAAAAATGCCCGATGAGTGTTAAATGGCAAGCAGCTCTGAGCTTGTCATGCTGAAGAGCTCAAGACTCTTCATTAGCTCCCCTCCGCCCTTTTGACAGAGTCAAAACTCTTGGCATTCTTACAAGGCCCTCAGCCACTGACCCGCTCAGCCTCTGGCCTCATCTTTCACTCAGCTCTCTGAAACAACCTTTGAGCTTCTGCAACATCACCTGGGTCCCCTCCCCCAGGCTCTGGAACCTTCCACACACTCTGCTATCTGGTCAGAATCCCCTCTCCTCTGTCCACGTTTTTAAACACTATGTTTTTTTTTTTTTTTTCCCCCAAAAATGTCTAATGTTTATTTACTTTTGAGAGAGAGAGAGCGTGAGCCGGGGAGCGGCAGACAGAGAGAGGGAGACACAGAACTCGAAGCAGGCTCCAGGCTCTGAGCATAGAGCCTGACACAGGGCTCGAACCCACGGACCGGGAGATCATGACATGAGTTGAAGTCGGACGCTTAACTGACTGAGCCATCCAGGCACCCCTCCTCTGTCCACGTTTGAGGGACCACCTCCTATTCACTGGGCTCAGCCTTGATGTCACTTCTCTGGGATTTGTTCACCCCAGGTCCGGCACAGTGCCTATAAACAGTGTTTTCACAGCCACTTTGCTCTCCTATATGCCTTCACTTGGCCATGGATTCCAATGATCTTTATTGAATCCCCTGCACCTATACATGGCTGGGGCTCCATAAATGTTATTGAATTATAGAATGAATACAGGAATGAGTGTAATTTCGGGAAAGGGCGGGCCGTTGCAATTTCTCCCAAGAGAGAAAAAGACGAGAGCTCCATAAATGGACTCCTTAAGTGTCCATTTTTGTGAGCCTGGCAAACTATCTGGAAGGAAAGGAAGAGGCTCGGGGCAGAAGTGAAGGGAAACTGAATCATAACATGCATGGCAGTGAAACTAGGAATCCAGTGGATGTTTGTCTGAATGCCAAGGGCAGACTGAGCTGCGGTCCACTGTGTAGGCCGTGCCGTGTGGCAGGAGGTCGTTCGGTGGGAAAGCCATGCGGTCACACGCGTGAACCTGAAAGATGGCAGACACCTGAGAACAAGGCCATCCCATCATCCATCATGTGGTTTCTTTGGTTTGGACTGGATCCTATCATAAAGGAATCATTGTCGGTGACAGTCAGGTGGCCCTTCGCTCCTTAACAAGACTGATAAAACCTTACTTGTTCACGAGACAGGAGGCTACACAGAAATGAATACCATCTCGCGAAGTTCAAGCCAAATTCTTTCCACCAGGAGAGCCTCTCCTGCAAAGCTGTGCCCAGTCCAACCAGTCCCTCCCTCCCTTATTCGCTTAACGAATCACTGTGCTTGACTATCTCTTCTCGAAATATCATTTCAGCCTTCATTCTTAAGTCACTAATCCATTCATATTTTAGTTGGCCACTCGGTGATAAGGGAGTTGATTTAAATTATAATCACCTCTGGGGCGCCTGGGTGGCTCAGCTGGTTGAGCGTCTGACTCCAGCTCAGGTCATGATCTCATGACTTGTGGGTTCAAGCCCTGCAACAAGCTCCGTGCTGACAGCTCAGAGCCTGAAGCCTGCTTCGGATTCTGTGTCTCCCATTCTCTCTCTCTCTGCCCCTCCCCCACTGCATTCTCTCTCTCTTTCTCTCTCTCTCACTCTCAAAAATAAACATTTAAAAAAATAATAAATAAAATAAAATAAAATAAAGTAAAATAAAATAATAACAATCACCTCTTGAGAGTAAGCATTGCCCAGACTTTTGCTTCTTGCCCACAGGAGAGTCTCGGTAAATATTTATTGATCTGATTCAGTTGATTCCTCTCTCTGGCTCAGCACATATGGGTCACAATGGACAGCCCTTTTTCATCTCACTGTTTGGCTTTTTAACAGCCCTTTCTTAAATGAGTCCATTTGCCTGTGTAAAGTGAGGAAAGCTGGGTGGGCGTGAAGAATTTGGCCATTCCCACCCCCTCTCCATGGTCTGGCCATGGGCCCTGCCTGAGTGGCCTCATGTGGTTGAGTTTTGCCAGCTCACTTCAAAGGTCTAGACTTGGGAACAAAAGGCACAAGAGGCCTAGCAGGACGATCCTGCAACGTAGCTGAACGTAAATGCATCTGAGAATGAGGCACAGATTCCCCCCCTCGGCACAGCATGGTTCTTCGAGGGCCCTTGGTGCACTTGAAGAAATCCCCAGACCCCTTCCTTAGAGCTTTGATGTGCCAGTGTAACTAATCACAGCAGGGCACCGCACCCTGGTTTGCATTTAAGCCGTCCTGTTGAATTTGAGCAAAAGTCTCTTTCCAGGAAAATTAAACAGTAACCACATCACAGGGAAGTCCTCAAGTAGCAGCAAACATCTGTTGCCAGCGGAGTGACAAGCACATGGCCCTAATGGCCCACAGCCCCCGCCGAAGAAGTGCAGATGTCTATTATAAAGGCAGAATTTTGTTTGCAAGATGCTTTTGGTCTGGACTTGTTCTTTGGCTCATGTTAAATGGGGAACTTAGCAACCCATTGAAAGAAGCCACTTTGTCTCTACCCTGTAGGGCCAAATTGTTCCCTTGCTCTTTCTGGCTTCCTGACTGATGAAGTAAGTCTTGGTCTATCTCAGTTGGTTAAGTGGAGCATCGGAAGCATGACCAGCAGCGCACATGCCAGGCCTCCTGTTGCCAGTGGGGAGGTGCAGTCTTTAAATAAAGCCCAGAGTTGGGAGTTCAGACCCGGGTTCTAGTCCCTGCATGGCCGCCGTGAGCTTGTGTGGTCCTGGGTAAGTCATGACTCTGGCTGCATGTGGATTCACATCCATAAAAACCAGCAGTGGGACCCAGTGGTGTCTGTGATTTCTTCCAGCCCTACCATGTGGCATTTCCCTCCTCGGCATGTGTCTGGGCTGGAGAATTATTAAATATAAGAAAACCTCATTTAAGATGGCGCCAGGAAACCAGAAGGGGGAGCTCTCACGCCTCAAGTCTTGCCCTTGTCAATTGCAGACCCAGCAGAAAGTAACATACCTTGCATTCCCAGCAGGAAAAAGCTTATACTTGACTACCCCAGCAGGGGAGAGAAAGATTTTCTCCACCACCCAGCAACAGCCCAGCCAATGACAGACTGTCACAACTCAGCCAGTGAGAAGCTACTACTATGCTTCTAGCTCCCAGTTTATTCCAATGGACTTTGTGTTTATAACAGCCCTTCCCTAGCCCCCCTCTTTCCTCTTGTTTGTTTTGCAGGCTTGCCTGTGACTTTGGCGCGCTTTGCATGTCCCAAATGGTGATTCTCTGCTCTTCTCAAATAAGCCCGTTTTTGCTGGTGAAATAATGGACAGTTTTATTTTTCACATCAACGTCAGCAAATTTCAACCTCATTCACCCCACTGCGGTATGGCGTCTGTCCATCCAGAGGTAACACAGAGCTGCAGCAATTATCTGGGACCTTTAGTAAACTTGTTAAATTGTAGTCAGCAAAGAGGGTTAATCAGGCCCCAGAAGCTCGCTCTGAATGGTCTGGTTTTACTGTCTGTCTTGGAGATATTCACAAAGTATTTTTCAGATACATTTCCCTTGTGTGGTGTAGCCTCTGGGAGCAACTCCAGAGCAACAAAAGTAGATGCTACAGAAATGTTAAGTTATTCCAATGCATTGCAGTTTTTCTGCAACCATGCATGAGGCACATCCCAGAAATACAGAAAGGAACGAAGCAGAAGAATTTTCCCATCCGCTCGATCCTTGCTCATGCAGGCATAGCCAGGTAAATGACTCTGTGACCTCCCACCCCAGATACTCTCGATATCCATGTCGCTGGGGTAAATGCATGTCCACATCTGCTGGTCCTAAACCAAGGGTGAAAATGTTTGAAATCTCAGCCCCTTGAAGATTCTGCTGGGGCCCTTTAATGACCCAAGCAATATTTAGCGGGTAGTTTCCATTAAAATGGTTTGTAGTCGTTTTTCATCGGCTACCACAAATTCCAAGGCTCCCCCGATGTTCTTGCTTTTGGAGATTCTAATTACAATGTCTGCATTTGGGAGATTCTGATTGCAGTGTCTGCCTTTCCTAACACCCTTGAAGAGTCTTTGGGGCCTAAAGGTGACATCGAGGTCAAATCTTTTTGCTGCCATGAGCCCAGTCAGGGAGTCAAGGAGGAATTGCTCACATGGCACCGGTTGTTCCCTCCTTTCTGATCCGTATTTTGATTTAGTGAATGGCTTGGAAGTTAAGGATGGTCTTGATTATTATTACCAGCTTCCAGAGACTGAAATGGTGGCTGTAACCCAGTCCACATTGGCCAAGAAAAGAGAGGGCAAGATGGCACACCCTTAGGTTGATCTCTGGTGAATTCTTTTGTTAAGTTTATTTATTTATTTTGAGAGAGAGAGAGAGAGAGAGAGAGAGAGAGAAAGCATGAGTGGGGGGGGGCAGAGAAAGAATGAGAAAGAGAGAATCCCAAGCAGGCTCCGTCCACACTGTCAGCACAGAGCCCAACACGGGGCTCGAACCCACAAACTGTGAGATCGTGACCTGAGCCAAAATCAAGAGTTGGATGCTTAACTGACGGAGCCTCCCAGGTGCCTCCGGTCTCTGTTGAATTCTAACCTCAACCTCATCGATACCCGACGCCATGTCTGTGCCTGGCTTAACAAGTGACAGCGGTGACTTAATCAGTGTCGCAGAGTCTGATCCCATCACCAAGAGGCGCTCTTCTTTTGGAAGAGCATTCCTCCAGCTCTCCCTCGACCTGACGGTCAATGTCATCTTCTGCACCTTCATAGCCACAATAGGGAAAGAGATATCGACTTGCGTAGCCTAGCGAGCCTTGGATGGGGGACGAGGGCTGGAAAGTTCCCTTTGCTATGGGAGTGGTGGCATGTCCTTACTTGCTCTTGCTCCAGGCCTACCACCCACTCTCAGCAGACAATCAGAGCTGCGTGAGTCAGGTTCTCCCCTAAGCCTGAGGGACTGAAGTAGCAATTTACTACATGGAAGTAAATTAGCTCTGGAAGAGCTAATGAACGCCTACCATTGCTTGACTCTACTTCCTGATGCAGCCTTCCACCCTGTCGTATCTGACTCACGACCGGTCAAGTGCTCTCACATAGCACATTTTAAATAAATGGTTCCTTATTACCAAGGCAGACGCAAGTTTTCCGAGCAAGGAGAGCAAATACTCTGGTGAGTGCTGGTCACCTTGCTTCAAACGCAAAAGGAATACACAATGGATCATTGGGTTGGCAGATTTTGCCATCGTTAGGTCAAAAACGCGGATTTATTTGGCCGATTAAATCTCATACCACTCAAGTCAGGAAATTTGAAAAAGCAGCTTTCTACCTGACTAAGTCATCAGGCAAGTTGATTCAAAACAAGCGAATTCCCACTCCTCGGTCGTCACATACAGGATTCCTTTGAGAATTAGATACGTCGTCCCTCAACATCTCTAGTAAAATTCTAAACTCTTGAAGTCGGGCGGCTAGTTTTGTTTGTGCAGAAGTCTTGGAACTTCTCGCCGATCGCGCCGTACCTCAGAGGTGCTCAAAATTAGTTACAGAATGAACGAAAGTGGCACCAGTTTCGCCAACTGGAGCCAATGAAGGCAATGAGTGATTAGAGGTCCGGCCTCATTCACGGATATCCTAGACAGTAACCGACATGATGTATGTATTAGTCAGGCTTCTCCAGAGAAACAGACCCGCCAGGAGGTGTGTAGACAGGTTTATTTTAAGGAATTGGCTCATGTGACTGGGAGGTCTGGCAAGTCTGGGATCTGTGGAGCAGACCAGCAGGCTGGAGACCCAGGGGAGGTTTTGAAGCTGCCTGGATCTGAAGACTCTCCGGAGGCAGGATTTCTTCTTCCTTGGAGAACCTCAGTCTTTCCTCTCAAAGCCTTCAGCAGATCGGACGGAGTCCACCAGGATCCATCTGCTTTACTCGAAGCCAACAGATTTAAATATTGATGTCATCTAAAAAAAAAAAAAAATGCCTTCGCAGCAACATCTGGAGTTTCGCCGGAGCTATCCGATGCCACAGCCTGGCTAAGCTGACAGCTGGAATCAACCATCATCACGTGCTTCGGGTTGCAGGGTGGAATGCTTAGATGAGAAGGATCTCTCCGCCAACGACAAAGCGTCCGCCTTCAGAGCAGCGGTTCTCAAACCTTAATGTACATCAGAAGGACCAGGAAGCATAATAAAGATGCAGATTTCTGGACCCCTCTCCAAGACAGTCTTCCTCAGAAGCTCGCAGCTGGGGTCCACACACTGAAGCATTCCGGGATACTCTGATAAAGAAAGACACTTCTGCAAGGTATGCCTGGTGGAACGCCACGCCATAGAGTCATTTTGTTATCTTAGTGACCTCTCAATGCTCCTAAATTCCCTTTTAAATTACCACCAGGAAAACAAAACCACAGAATATTCCCCGTTGCTGGTTAATAAAGTGAAAAGCACTTTAAAACATTGGTGCATCGGTTTGCTAGCCCTGCCCTAACAAAGTACTGCCCACTGGGTGGCTTAAAAAGCAGAAAGTTATTGTCTCACAGTTCTGGAGGTCAAACGTTCAAGGCCAAGATGTCAGCAAGGTCAGTATCCTTCGAGGGCTGTGAGGGAAGGAGCTCTCTTGGGTGAGAGAAGCATCGCTCTGATTTGTCTTCATTGTCACAGGACATTCTCGTGTGTGTGTGTGTGTGTGTGTGTGTGTGTGTGTGTGTGTCCAAGTTTTCTCTTTTTATAAGGACATACATCGTATCCCAGTAGTGCCTGCTGTAATAACCTCTCTTAACTAACGACATCTGCAATGACCCTGTTTTCAAATATGGTCACATTCTGAGGGGGTTAGGTCTTTAACATAGGAGGTTTTTGGAGAGAGAGGGACACACTTCAATCCGTAACAATAATAATCGTGTTGGACCAATTACCCTAAGCTGTGTCCAATAAATATTGGAAACCACGTCTGTAGGAGATGACACAAAGAAAGGATTAAAGGTCCCTCCGTGGTGTAGGGTGTGGGGAGTGGAGTTCTCTATCATCTCTTTAGATTCTTTGTTTGGATTGTTTCTTTGAGGTCTTAGTCATCCCAGAGCTAGGTACTACGAGAAAACCCTAGAGTCCTTCTCTAGAGATATTTCCCATGCAAGATGTGTACGGATTAAGCCAGTCCTGCTCTAAATCTTAGAGACAAACTCTTCCCTCTTTTTCCTGGAAACGCCCTTCCTACATTCGCCCTTGGCACATCAACAAGCTTGCAAACAGAGGTGGAGAAAGGTGCCAACGTGGTCTGAATGTCCTAGGCGGCGTGAAAAGAGAAAAATCAAATACAGGTTTAGAGATTGAGAGGAAACAAAATCAATATGTCATTGCTCACAGGGAACACGATTGTGCATGTAGGAAACCCAAAGGCAACTACAGCTAAAATACCAGAATTGAGAGAGAATTTAGCAAGGTCAGTGAATGTAACATCAATTGTCTTTCTGCAATAAGCAATTTGAAAATAAACCTGTAAAAATGATATCATTTCTAGCAGGATCAAAGCATCACAGACCTAGGAATAAATGTAATGAAAGATGACACGACCCCACATTATTAGGGGAAATTAATGAGGATCTAAATAAATGGAGAAACAAACCAAGTTCAAGAAGCAGAAGATGCACTATTGTAAATAGGTTAACTTTTTCCAAAAAAATTTTTTTTTTCCTTGCAGAACGGAAGTAATCTGGAACAACATTACAATAGGATTTTGTGAAATTTTGCCAACTTCTAAAATTTGTCTGAAAATACATTTGGCCAATAATAGTTAAGGCAATCTCGGGGAAGAACAAAGTTGAATTCTCCCCGCTGGGTTTTGAGAATCACTGGGGACCACAGGAAGTTAGGAGGGTGGTATTCAGGCAAGGAGAGACAAACACACTGACAGACCAGGGAAGAGAATGCAGAAACCGACCCACTCATACGTGGACACTTGGTTTACGGCCAGATGCCATTGCAGAGCGCTGGGGAAAGGGTGGTCTTTTCAATAAATGGTGAAGGATCAAATACATATCTCTGTGGGAAAAGAGGAACTTGATTCCGATCTCACATCCCACACAGAAATCAGCTCCAGGTGAGTTTTAGAACTCAATATGAAAGTTAAAACAATAACATTTCCACAAGCTAACATAGGAAAATATCATCAGCACATCAAGATATGGAAAGATTTGTCAGGCAGGGTACAAAAAAAACCAAAAACAAATGAAAACAAAACCCCAGACCAGAACAAAATCCCACCAACCATAAAGAAGAGATGGAGAAATTATAATGACTACACTAAAATCCAAAACTTCTATTTATCAAAGACACAGTTAAAAAAAAATATGACAAGGCCAGCCATCTAGCAAGAGAATATAACTGCAACAAAGTGTTCTCCTCCGGAGGTTATTAAATAATTAAGGAAAAAGATAGTCTGCTGAGTACAAAAATAGGGAAGCGCCTTGAACAGGTAACTCATAAAAGAAGATCTCCGAATGGCTAATAAAGATTTGAGAAATTGTTCAACCTTATTAGTAATCCGGAAAGTGCAGATTAAGACTATAGCAAGATGCCTTTACACACTGCCATTTTTTTTTTTTTAATTTTTAAATGTTTATTTTTGAGAAAGACAGCCTGAACGGGGGAGGGGCGGAGAGACGGTGACAGATCAGAACTGTGCTCTGCACTGACAGCAGACAGCCTGATGCGGGGCTTGAACTCATAAACCTTGAGATCATGACCTGAGCTGAAGTCGGACTCTCAACCGACTGAGCCACCCAGGTGCCCCACACCACCATTTAGACATTCAAAATGGTAAAGACAGATGGTACCAAGTATTTGCCAAGATATGGAGCAACTCAAACTCTCACATGCTATCAATTGGGAGGGTAAGTTGGTACAACCCTTGGACACGATTTAGCATTATTCACTGAAGTTTGATAAGCTCATGACCAATGCCAGCAATTCCGTGCGTGTGTGCATGTGTGTGTGTGTAAAGCCTTGTCAAAGAATCATCATGGCAATGCGACTAGCACTGGCCAAGAGCTAAAACAACCTAAAGGTTTGTCAACGAAATAGCCAGATAAATAACCTCTGGTACATATTTGTACAATGAAATACCATAAAGCAGTGCGAATAAACAAACATTTGTTGCTACGTTTAACAACATGGAAGAATTTCAGTTTTTATGTCGAGTGAAACGAATGAAGTGAAAGTCTTCGTAGAGTAGAATGCCATTTATGTGAAGTTCAAAAGCAGGCAAAATTAAACTCTGGTGTTTGAGTCAGAATTGCTGCTACCTTTGGAGAGGAGAGGAAGGCAGGGCTGGTGAGGGACTCTTGGTTTTATTTCTTGATATGGGTGGTGGTGGCAAGGTGTATTAAATTGGATCTTACTCATCCAGCCCCATATTATGGTAGCATGTTACACTTTCACAAAAAGAACTTCTAAATTCCTTAGATTATTTGGTAGAAAAAAGTTGAGGAAACCTGAAATAGCAAATAAAATAACAAAGAAACTGTAAAAATAGAAAAAGCTTTGAAAGCTGAAAGACTAATCTTGAGACCCACATCCAAGCACTAAGAGTTTCAGAAAAAGGTTTCAGAGGAAAAATGGAGGAGGGAATTATCCAAGAAATAATCCAATATGACTCCCAAGAACTGAAATTCAAAGTAGCCTCCTGATGCCCACTTAAATGGATGAAAAAAGTAACTACACCAAGGCACATCATTTCGGAATACTGCGGACAGAGAGTAGACACTAAAATCTTTCAAAGAGAAAGTTGGGGAATGGTTGCCACAAGTCCATGAACCTTAAATTTTGTTTTAAATTTTTTAACATTTATTTATTTTCCAGGAAGAGAGAGAGAGCGTGTGAGCAGGGGAGGGGCAGAGAGAGAGGGAGACACAGAATCTGAAACAGGCTCCAGGCTCTGAGCTGTCAGCACAGAGCCCGACGTGGGGCTCGAGCTCACCAACCGGCAGATCATGACCTGAGTTGAAGAAGTCGGACACTTAACCGACTGAGCCACCCAGGCGCCCCAATGTTTATTTATTTATTTTGAGAGAGAGAGAGAGAGTGCACGAGCAGGGGAGGGGCAGAGAGAGAGGGAGAGAGAGAGAATCCCAAGCAGACTCTGCACTGCCAGCCCAGAGCCTGATGCGGGGCTCGAACCCACGAACCGAGAGATCATGACCTGAGCCAAAACCGAGAGTCGGACACCTAACTGACTCATCCACCCAGGTACCCCAAGCCCCTGTTCCTTTATTAGTGCTGAGCCAAACCATTGCAGTAGACTTTGATGGAAATCCTGTTAAAGCAATCTATTTTTAATCTTAGCATCTCGTGGAGGTCTGCTTTAGGCATGCGACTCAGCATACGGCTGGAAGCCCGCCCCCACGGTCTTCCTTGCTGCGGAAGTACGGATGTTTTCTGCAAGTTTGCAAAGACCACCATCTGCATTCTTGGGTGTGGCTTGCTGCTTTCATTTTCCACAATCCCTTTCCTCTTCCCCAGTGCTGTCTCAACGCTTTTCTTCTTGTGTGCAGCCTCCTGCCTTTGTTTGGTTTCTGCACCAAGTGCCAACCTCAGGTGGGTGGTCTTTTCTTCCTCTTCAGTGGTCTTTTCTGGGCCCCAGTCTCGCAATTTCGTCATGTCCCTCATGAGGACATGTCATGGTGCCTCTTCCCTAACTCTTGTGTCTCTCGGGGGTCCTCCAGTTTGGCCGAGCTTCCTCTGGATCTGGCTCATCTTCCTACAACCCCAAGTCGGTCCAGTGGAGGGGGGGAAAGTCTTCCAGTAGTGCTGGCCCCACAGTCCAGCTGCGGCGGTAAAGACCTTTTTAGACATACGAGATCTCAGAAGACAAAGACGAAAAAAACCCAACACGGCAGAAAACCCTCCCTTGTGCATTTCCTTGAGAAGCATCACATGTACTCATTGAAAACAGAGAAATAAATCCAGGAGAAAGATGTTGACTTCATAGAGCGGGAATCCAGCAAGAGAGAAATGAAGCACTCAGCAGGAAACGCCAAAGAGCGATCACGAGCTGCTGGTTTTAAGAGCAGACTCCGAGAGCAACCTCGGCACGTGGGCAGGGTGGCCAAGGGGTCCAGAAGGAAGGTCTCCGAGAAAAAGAATGAAACTGATAGATTGCCTCTTTTACAGTATTCAGGCCGATGTATACATCCAGCAGTGATATTTACTACCCCCGGGGAAAGCATAATTTGTGCAAGGAAGGAAGCGTAATCAGAGTTCGATAAACAGCTAAGCTGCAAATATTTACGGGTTCATCATATAAACACAAAGTCTGAAGATTATTATGCAACGGAATTGGGTGGAAGGGCACATGAATGTGGAAGGCGGTGGCATTCTCCTGGGGAAAGTGGCCCATCTCCTTACCAAAGCCACAGCTGAACCAGCAAGAGTCCTTCACACTCAGCATCCAGCCATGCAGCGTTTTTAAGCAGCTAGAGGACAGATGTTATTGAGCCACCTACCCTTGGTAAATGGAATCTGGGCAGCCTTGAAACCCAGCTCTAAACTTCCCTCTGAATCCCCTTCCCACCCTGTGAGTCTCCTCTTCTGACATCAGGCTATGAGCTATGAGACGGTGAGAATTCATCTTTTCTCTTTGCTTTCGCCTTCCCAAATCTACACTCCTGCTTTACTTGCATGAATTGTACACTCAGTGCCGACACCTTTTACAAATGTCCTTTACTAGGTAAATGTGCATACATCCTGGGTGTTCTTTGCTCTTCGTTTGAGAGGTTCTATTTCGTGAACTCTTCCCAAGCTGTTTGGTACAACCAGGTAAATGAATGAAGCCGTTCTTCTTACTGTCACCCAACAGCCTGAGAGCAAGAGAGGAGCCCAATTTTGCTGGAATCTGAAGGTGACTGGGGTGTGGTTTCTGCTCCTTCTTACTGAAAGTAGTTGTTAACTGTTTTCTGACTCAGTTTACCATTCCTTTTCTCCGATACGTTTGGAGTTCTTCAAGGGCATAAACATTATTTTATTCATCTTTAGTTTTCCCTTTTTTTTTTTAATTTTTTTTTTCAACATTTATTTATTTTTGGGACAGAGAGAGACAGAGCATGAACGGGGGAGGGGCAGAGAGAGAGGGAGACACAGAATCGGAAACAGGCTCCAGGCTCTGAGCCATCAGCCCAGAGCCCGACGCGGGGCTCGAACTCACGGACCGCGAGATCGTGACCTGGCTGAAGTCGGACACTCAACCGACTGCGCCACCCAGGCGCCCCAACATTATTTTATTCATCTTTAGTTTTCCCTTTAATGCCTACCAAATTGCCCATAATGCAGCAACTGCTCAAAAATATTTCTTTATGACTTGGCAAATTAATTGAGTGAAGTCAGTCCCCTGGGGAGTAACATGACTATAACCCTCCACCCCCACACCATGTTCTGAAGGGCAGAATCTGAGGGTTCCCTTGTCTTTTGCTGATTAAGTTCTCTATTGATTTTTGCCCTTCCTTAACTCTATGCCACGTACGTTCTCTGTTGATTTATTTGTTCCCTCCATGCTCTGGGTCCCATTCATTCCTTTGAAAATTGCCTCAAAGCTGTGGTCCCCGGGCCTGTGGTAATAGCTCCCATTATATAAAAGGATATCGTAAAAGTACCTAAAAATGTTTAGAACAATAACAGTTTAAATTCCCACCCATTAAATATTAAATAAATAAAGCATGTTTAATTTGGGTGGAGGGAACTGGAGAGGAAGTTACAGAATCAAATAAACAGCAGGATGTTGCAACTTCCAGAAAGTTGGGAAATGCTTGCCCCAGAGGACCAGAAATAAACCTGTGTCCTTTTATTAGGACTGGGCCCAACAGTCTGTAGCAGATCCTGATAGAAATAAATCTTGTTAAGGCAATATTTATTTTGCAATTGTTTTTAGCAATCCTAAATTGGCTTTAATGTGGTTGCAGTTGTCCATTCACGGTCCGCTAGGATTTTGTCACAGCGGTTTAAAAGCAAAGCAGCACTGGGTGTTGTATGGAAACCAATTTGACAATAAATTTCATATATAAATAAAAAAATAAATAAATAAATAAAAATAAAAGCAAAGCAAATGGGATGCCTGGGTGGCTCATTTGGTGAAGCATCTGACTTGGGTTCAGGGCATGATCTCATAGATCATGGGTTCGAGTCCCGTGTCGGGCTCTGTGCTGACAGCTCAGAGCCCGGAGCCTGCTTTGGATTCTGTCTCCCTCTCTGTCTGTCCCTCCCCTGCACACACTCTGTCTCTCTCACTCTCTCTCAAAAATAAATAAACATTGAAAAAATTTTTCAAGAAGCGGCCTCACGGTTCAAGTGGTCATTGTAACAATACCAAGAAGAGTTCCAAAATTCAGTTAGTTTGACGCCAACAAAAGGTTCCTGGAAAATGACTGAACTTTTTTCTACCATATCTGAAAATTTGGAAACCATCCGTCCTATTGTTCTTCGTCTGTGGTGACACTCAAGAGTAGATCAGGATCCACTTTTTCTCTGTTGTCAACATCTGCAATAAAACAACATCGTTTATCTCCTCTGCAGTTTTTATTGATCGATTGATTATTTTCTATTATTATTATTATTTTTTTAAGTAGGCTTCTTGCCCAGCATGGAGCCCAATGAGGGGCTTGAACTCACCACCCTGAATCAAGACCTGAGCTGAGATCGAGTCGGACACGTAATCGACGGAGCCACCCAGGCACCCCCAATTATTTTTATTTTTTGAAGTGTCTCCCACTCTCCCAAACTCCATTATCTGAGAACTTTAGAGCTGCTGCTGCTGCCACCACTCACACAGCAGTGGGACCAGTGCCGCCATTGGCTACATGCTACGTGCATCACAGAAGACCCACTGAGGCACGGACAGTCTCTTCCCGGGCTCGACCACAGTCCCTGCCTCCGGATGTCATTCTAGGTCTTCTGGATATAATCCGAGGAATAGAATACAATCAATCTAAATTACTTAAAAATTTAAGCCACTTTTGTAGCGCCTCTTTCAATGACTCTGTTGACCTTCGTATCATATTATAACATAATCAACAAATTGGTTGGGCTCAGGTAACCCAGTTTCACTAGTACTATGCTGAACGCAGTTTTCTCTTTTTAAAAGTTGAGTTTAATCCATCAATCAGTCAGCTGGTATGTAGAAAGAGATGATTGTTTTAGATGATTGCGTCTTCTGGATCCTTCCATGGTTTAAGATGTCTTCCTGTTAACCTCACACAGTTTGGCTGTACATAGCGTTCCCTAGTAGCTCTGTTGTTCTGGAAGGGAATGATGAAGTCCTTTGCAGACAGCTTTTTTATTCTGTTTCCTCAGGTATTCTGGGCTGGATATATAAATATTTTTTACTTTATGCCTGAAATTCAAATTCTTCCCCTTTCCTTTATTTTTCTCTAGTACTCAGTAAGCCTTTTGATACTGGTAAGCCTTTCCTTTGTTCTGAAAGCTTTCTTCGAATCATTCATTGTCTCTTTTCTTACGTTTACTCTCTTTTCTTCTTCTGGGATTCCTCTGCATAGCTTGCATTTTACTCTTCAGCTCTGTATTAGTTTTTTCCTTTCTGCGGGTATGTGTACTGGTGGTGTTTCTCCTTCTGGGTTTCTAGTCACTTAGTTGATGTTCTAGAACACCATACCAGTGTTGCGCCACCTTCCCTGGGGTTCTCTGTGTCGCCGTCATACTTACCGTCTCCATTCAGCGTTTTATGATTTTAAAAAGTTGTCTTCTCTAGGTTTACAGATGGAAAGTTCTGTTACGTCTTTTGAAAATTCGCATTTGAAAATTTCCAACTTTTTTCTTGTGTCTCTTACAAGTGGCATCTTCAGAAAACTTTATTTCTAACTCCTGGGAACGTGCCTCTGCACTTTAACTGCATTATCTCTCAGGGTGTCGGGTGGGTTTTCCACTCGGTCACCCTGAGAGAAAGGTCTACGTTTGTTCAAGTCCCTGTCTACACGTGTGAGGCGCCACGTTCAAAATCATTAGGCCCAGATACGGGGAGGAAGGAAGAGATACATTTTTCTAGAATTTTCCTTTGTCAGGTCAGAGACTTGAAAATGGAAAAGAAGGAAGGACCTAGAAATTGAACCATTTGGTACAGGAGTCAGAAATTAACTGAGATGCCATCCTTCAATTTCCCAACTTCATCCTTATGAAATTCAGCGATAAGGTGTCTCAACTCGGGCCACTGTTGACTGAGAACAAGGCCACTCTCAGAGAGAATGAGGTAGGTGTACAGAGAAAGCAGGGAAAGCGGTCAGGAGGCCACTGCAGCAACCCATCCTGAAGAGGCACAGGTAAAGGGAGTGATCCGATTCTGGATATACTTTGCCATGATTTTTTTTAATGTTCATTAATTTATTTTTGAGAGAGAGTGAGAACACGCACACGAATGGGGGAAGGGCAGAGAGGTAGAGAGAACCCCAAGCAAGCTCCGCACTGTCAGCACAGAGCTCGACATGGGGCTTGATCTTACAAACTGTGATATCATGACCTGAGGTGAGACCAAGAGTCGGACGCTTAACTGACTGGGCCACCCAGGTGCCCCCGATTCTGGATATAATTTGAAACAGAATAGACAGGATTTGCTCATGTCTGGGGAGTGGAGAATGGGAAAATGGAGACTCTAGAATTATTTATCTGAGCAACCTGAAGAATGAATTTGCCATTTGCCAAGATGGGGAAGGACTATAGGAGAGAACACGTTTATGGAGAAAAATCAAAAGAGTCTGGCTTTGAACATGGCAAATTTGACAGGTTTATAGACCCTCCGGGGAAATGTCAAGTACGTGGGTGTGGAATTCAGAAGGCAGGTCCAAGATGGAACCATAAATAGGGATGCCTTCCTTCCATATATACCTTTATTATTTTTTTATTATTAAAAAAACTTTTAATGTTTACTTACTGAGGGCAAGAGAGAATCCCAAGCAGGCTCTTTCCTGTCAGTGCAGAGCAACCTGACAAGGGGCTCAATCTCATGAATCGTGAGGTTGTGACCTGAGCTGAAATCAAGAGTGGGACACTTAACTGACTGAGCCACCCAGGTGCCCCCTGTATATGCCTTTAACGTTTATTTATTTTTGGGACAGAGAGAGACAGAGCATGAACGGGGGAGGGGCAGAGAGAGAGGGAGACACAGAATTGGAAACAGGCTCCAGGCTCTGAGCCATCAGCCCAGAGCCCGACGCGGGGCTCGAACTCACGGACCGCGAGATCGTGACCTGGCTGAAGTCGGACGCTTAACCGACTGCGCCACCCAGGCGCCCCCCGCTGTATATGCCTTTAAAGCCAGGGGACAGGAAGTGAGCGTAGAAAGGACAAAGGAATCTTTCTTTAAATGACTCTAACAGGGGACTCTCCTAGACAGCCAGTGCTTAGAAGTTGGGAAAAGGAGGGGAAACCAGCAACTGTGAGAGGCCAAGAAGCAACGGGTGACCACGAGACACAGTGTCCTCGAGGCCCAGGAAAGAAAGCTTTTCCAGAAGGCAGAAGCCATCAGAGACAGACCGGTTACCCTGTGGAGAGCGGTCAGGGTACATGGTGAGACACCGAGGGGGGAGGTGGGGGAAGCGGCAGGTGCTGTCCCCGCTCTGAGGCATGGAGCTGGAAAGGGAGGCCAAGAAAAGACTGGCAGTGGGGAGAGGCCGAGGCCCCAGCGTGCTTCCTGCAGTCCCTGCCGTCAACATAAGAGCTGTGGAGGACATTACAGATGGCAGCCAGGTGCGTATTGAGAGCAGGGATGACTGAAAAAGCGTGTCCTTGGAACAGAGGGCTTGGGGCTCTGCACCCGGGACACACAGAAGGGGGCAAAGGCCGGCCAAGTGGTGCTTTCACAGAGACACGTGTGGACGTTCTCTTCTGTTCCTCCATTTTCTCAGGGAAATGGAAAGGAGGACAAGGAGAGGGGAGGGGCTGAGGGAGGCGGAAGAGGGAGGGTGTGGGCCCCTCGAGTTCTGATGCTCCCTCAGTCCCTCCTTCGCGAGCCTGTCTTTGCTTCTTTATTAGCAACAGTCTTTATGAGCTGAGTCTTCACCGGGTGATGATTTCCAGAAAGTTCCCGCTCGCTCACGTACTTTGCAAAATGCTGCCACTTAATGAGTTAACGGACTTCCTCCTGACGTGGCCGATGTGTGCTGTGCTTTTGTGATGAGAGTGGTATTTGGAGCCCTAGTTGGAGGAAGAATCCATTCGATTCGGTAAGTCAGCTCAGCAACTGTTCACAGAGTGCCACGTGCTGGGCACCCCGGCCCCGCGTCCCGCTACGGGCCACTCCGCACACAGTGCTTTCCTTTGCTTTTCTGTGGTGTGGTTAAAGCCCCTGGGAGCAGCAGCTGTCACCATGCTCTTCACTATACTTTCTGCTCAACCAACATCTACCCAGGTCACCTGGGCTCCAGGGACAGAGGCAAGAATACCCTGTTGTCATGTGTGCTTTGGAGGACCATTGGCCTCTGGGGCGGTGGGGGTGGGGGGGGGGGAAGGAGAGAAAGAAGGGAAATCGGCTTAGGTGACTTCTCCCCATTTTGTTCCTGGCTGGTTTTCTAGTGGGTGGGAGGCTTCACGTCATGGCTCCAAGAGAAATAGAGCTTCAGGGGCACCTGGGTGGCTCAGTCAGTTAAGCTTTGAACTCTTGGTTTCAGCTCAGGTCATGATCTCACGGTTCGTGGGTTCAGGCCCTGTGTGGGGCTCTATGCTGACAGGGAGAAGCCTGCTTGGGATTCTCTCTCTCCCTCTCTCTCTCTCTGCCCCTACCCAACTCGTGCTCCCTCTTGCTCTCTCTCTCTCAAAATAAATGTAAAAAAAGAGAGAAATAGAGCTTCCACTGCTCTCTATATTAAAGCCTCGATGACAAATTTAGTCAGAGACTTAAAAAGCACCATTTAAAAAACTAGACCGTAGAGACATGATTCGTGTCGTTTTGTACTTACTTACGACTGCCTGCTGTCATGCAGAAAGCACGAAACAGTCTAAAAATGACAGTTTTAGAAAAAGCTACCCTTTTTTTTTTCAATGTTTTATTTATTTTTGAGAGGGACAGAGTGTGAGTTGGGGAGGGGCAGAGAGAGAGGGAGACACAGAATCCGAAGCAGGCTCCGGGCTCCGAGCTGTCGGTACAGAGCCTGATGCAGGGCTCGAACTCAAGAGGCGTGAGATCATGACCTGAGCCGAAGTCGGATGCCTAACCAACTGAGCCACCCAGGCACCCCTAGAAAAAGCTATCCTTGATAATATATCCTGTTCTTCATCGCTGAGGTCTGAAGGTTGGGGCATTTGAAATTTTTCTTTTCTTTTTTTTTGAGTAATGGTGAGATCGGGCCCAGGGGGAGAGGAGAGGAAGGTAGGGGGAGGGGGGAGGGACAGAAAGAGGAGAAAAACAAGTTGGTCTGTTCGATTAGGGACAAAACTTTTTGGAAGAGCTGCAAAGAGAAAAAAAAAAATATGGAAATAATACAAGAGCTGTCGGAAAATGGACTCATCTTGAATTATTAGCAATCATTTAATTTCCTAGTGAAATAACCGTAGTGCAGCCGCCATCATGACTGATACTATTAAGAGGAAAGGAAATATTTAACTTGTAGGCTCCATGCACACTATTTAAAGTTGCCTTTTTAAGTCCAATAACAAAAGGCTGGCAGGAGCAAATTAAAGTACCGGGGCGGGGCAGGGGGGAGAAAAAGAAAATCCAATTTGTGGCTAGATTTTCCACAGAATGATTCTTCTTCCCTATCACCACTCCCCCATCCCCCACCCTGATTTTTTTTCTTTTTTTTTTTAAAGAGCAGGCTGCTCCCACCCAGGTTTATTCCAAATTCGGCTGTGGTTTTCATCCATTTCAGTGTAGATTCCTGAAATGCAAGTTATTCAGCATTAACGAAGAACAAGAAATCCCGGCCCCCAAATTATCTATGAAATCGCCTTCCCCAAGAGTGCATGGCGTTTGAGGTGTAATAACAAAATGGAGCAAGTCCGTCTTACCTGGCCATCGTCGCCTTGGTTAAGAATCGTCGCATGTGAACTTGGGGATTTACCAGCGCGGAGGAAAACCCTGTCACGAAGGCCGTGGGCATCCGCATCCCTCCTGTCGCTCAGCACTGGGTTTTCAGCAACTCCGCATGCACCTGCTGGGGCCAGAGTTGCTCCAGGCCTGAGGGTGGTGGGAGGAGATTCGGAACTGATTGACACGTCCCTCTTTCCCAGAGGCTCATGGGGTAGAAAGGGAGAATGACACAGGTGGCAATGATCACAAAGAAACAGTGATACAGACTTCAGGGGACCGAAGGCACGGTGGGGAGACAGTTCCAACAGGTCTCTTGGAGGAAGCACATCTGAGTAGGGCTTTGAGATGTTAGCGGGTCTTTGTCAAGGAGGAGCTCAGGGAAGAAGTTTTGCGGCTCTGGAATAGCCATATTTCCTAGTTTCTGTAACTTGATGCTTTGATGTCTGGGGCCTTGCTGCCCCTGGAGGGACCGTCCCACAGGTAACAAATGACTCAGCCAGGAGCAGGCCTTTCAAAGGCCAACCAGCCAAGCCAGAGCCCCACAACAACCATGTCCTCCGTGGGGCTCTCGCTGTCCCCCTAATTATCCAGGGCCAGGTACCAGACGACTGGGGACAGCCCTATGCCCGGAGCCCTGAAATTTTTCGAAACAGCCAGTCCTCAGTGGCTCGCCCTGCTTCGTTTGCTCCTTCTCACAGAAACCACAATACAGCCTCTAGTCCACGTTTTCTCTTTGCTTCGTCCACTCCTGTCCACCCCGGAGCTTCCCCATGTGGCTCCCTGTGGTGTGTTGTGTCTCCTTGTGGGAGCTGTAACAAACCCTCTTTTCTTTTTTTTTCTTTTTTTTTCTTTTCTTTTCTTTTCTTTTCTTTTCTCTTCTTTTCTTTCCTTTTCTTTTTTCTTTCCTTTTCTTTTTTCTTTCCTTTTCTTTTTTCTTTTCTTTTTTCTTTTCTTTTTTTCTCTTTTCTTTTTTCTTTCCTTTTCTTTTCTCTTTTCTTTTTTTTCTCTTTTCTTTTCTTTTCTTTTCTTTCCTTTTCTTTTTTTCCTTTTCTTTTCTCTTTTCTCTCTTCTCTTCTCTTCTCTTCTTTTTCCTTTCCTTTCCTTTCCTTTCCTTTCCTTTCCTTTCCTTTCCTTTCCTTTCCTTTCCTTTCCTTTCCTTATGTTTATTTACCTGTTTTGAGATAGACACACGCAGTGCAGAGCCTGATGTGGGGCTCAATCCCACGACCGTGAGATCATGGCCTGAGATGAAACCAAGAGTCAGACGCCCAACCGACTGAACCACCCAGGTGCCCCCAAACTCTCTTTTCAATGGCAGGCATCTCCTGATCTGTTAGACTTGCCAGACCTGAGTAATAATAGAAACTACACTTTAAGGGGTGCCTGGGTGGCTCAGTGGGTTGAAAGTCCAACTTCGGCTCAGGTCATGATCTCGTGGTCCGTGAGTTCGAGCCCTGCGTTGGGCTCTGTGCTAACAGCTCAGAGCCTGGAGCCTGCTTCAGATTCTGTGTCTCCCTCTCTCTCTGCCCCTCCCCCATTCATGCTCTCTCTCTCTCTCTCTCTCTCTCTCTCTCTCTCTGTCAAAAATAAATAAACATTAAGAAACTACACTTTAAAATACTTTCCTAACGGGCACCTGGGTGGCTCAGTTGGTTAAGCGTCCGACTTCAGCTCAGGTCATGATCTCTCAGTTCATGAGTTTGAGCCCCACGTCAGGCTCTCTGCTGTCAGCTGAGAGCCTGGAGCCTGCTTCAGATCGTGTGTTTCCCTCTCTTTCTGTCCCTCCCCCGCTCGCGCTCGCTCCTTAAAAAATACATAAACATTAAAAAATAAATAAAATAAAATAAAATAAAATAAAATAAAATAAAATACCTTCCGTAGAATGCACAGGACCGCAGACACAAATACCGTGGAGAAGATTTCTCTTCCCTCTCTCTGAGGGAAGACGCAGCTCTGAGCACCGTCTGTTATAGTGGTCCTGAGAACTAACTGCCCAGAGGCCCCCCTACCTGCTCTCAGGCTGCTGCCTCTTCTTTCCAGCACCTTGTTTGTCATCTGTGCTGCAGGGGCTTTATTAAATCATCGAAGAAAAGGTGAATGCACTTAAAGAGAAAAACATTTTCACTTTATCAGGCAGTCAAACAAATGTGCTATATAGGTTAGGATGCTTCTGGGCAGAAACCCTTACTTAACCCATTTAACTATTTTATTTTATTTTGTTTTGTTTTATTTTATTTTGTCTTATCTTATTTTAATGTCTATTTTAACCTATAATTATGTGCTCACTTATCAGAAAGTCCAGAGAACTGAGTATTGGGGGCAGGGAGGCCAGGAGGGGGCTTCAGGATTGTTTGATGGGGGTGGGACCTGCCATCTCAGGAGGAGGCTGAGTGGGGAACCGTAGATAACGGAGCAAAACTGAAGTTCTGACTGGAAGGAAGAAAAGACAAAATTGATGCTGCGGATGAACTAACAGTATGTACAAACAGGCCAATTACGACGGTATGACTCGTAATGAAAACAATCCGTTCTGTTATTTTGAGAACAGTGGTTCCCAAACTCGGCTTCTCCAATTCAGTTGAGCATCTGCCCCAGAACCTGCTGACTCAGCAGGTCGGAGGCAGGCTCAGGAGTCCACTTCCTGCGTGGTCCCGGGGTACAGCCAGATGTCCAGCCACAGATGGGCTTTGTACCAGAACAACCTGGGTCTCCTGACTGCCACCACCCCCCTGTGCAAACACGGACAGGTCTGTCAGCTCTGCCAGTCCTTCACAAGGCACACACCTCTCGAAAGGTCCTCTGTGCGGTGCAAGATGCTGGGGTTGGGGCAGGCAGCCAGGCAGACGTGGGCCTTCAGGGAGCCTCTGCCCGGTGAGAAGACATTGGCCACTCAAGTGCCATACTACCAGGGGACCCTGAGTCAGGATGCATTCGGGAGCAGGTACTAGAAGACCCTACTACACTATCTTGAACACGGAGGGATAGTCTCTATTTTCCTTGCCCATTAAGCTTGGAAGAAAGCTATTTGAAGCTAGTGCAGCTGTTAGACCACGGCCAACACACACACAGATTCTCTTTATCTTTCTGGTCACCCCCCTGGACAACCCAGTAGGAACAATGATGTGCAGGCGAACCCAGCCTTGTCTCCTTGACATACATACGCATACAGCAAATAATATTCAGTGTGATTTTGGTGCACAATGTACTCCCTTCATCCCAGTTGTGAGTAGATTCAACCACAAGCACAGCTACACCCCCAATTAAGAACTTAAATAAGACAAAAGTTTATCTCTCTCACACATTAAGCCTCAAAGTAGGTGGCCCAAATCCGATTTTTCCTCTACTTCCTAAAATCCCCAGTGATCCACATTCCTCCTATATTTGTTGCTTTATCAAATGTGGCCTTTAATCCCAAAGGCACTTCATGGTCCAACATGGCTGCTCCAGCACCAGTCATCACATCACAAGCTCATTCCAGATAGCAGGAGCATGGAAGGGAAGAAGAGCACGCCTTGGCATCTTAAGGACCTTTTCCAGAAGTCACATCACTCTCGTGTATACTCCATTGGCCAGAATCCAGTCACATGGCCACACCGAGCAGCAAAGGACACCACAGAATGTAGTTTTTTACTCTGAGTAGCCACATGGATTAGGATGAAGCTCAGTTGTTCTGTTGCTAAAAGAAGGGGACAGCTAGCAGGCCCTGCCTCCCCTTCTCACCAGTCACTGAGATGTCTAGTGAGATGTGACGCAGTCCAGTGCAGTCCTTCCAACCTCCTATGTCTCCTCATCCCAGCTCTGGGGCTCAGCGATTCTCCTGTGTTCTCCGGGGAACCCTGTCCATGCAGGTGGGCACTGAAATGACATTTTCCTGTATTTTCAAGAGAGAAGAGAGTGAACTTGGGGTTTTTCACCTGTTACTTTCCAGCCCCCAGCTCCGTTAGCAGCAGACACGTTGTAATGCCCGGAAGTGTTGAGCTGGCCTGGAGGACCCCAGAAAGGGCGGGTTCTGGTGATTTCTATTTCTAAAGTAGCAGCATAGAGTAGATTCTTTCTTTGCTTTTCTGTGCTTCCTCTCTCCAAAGTGAAAGCTGTACTTGTTGCTTGTTACCAGGAAATGGTTTCCTGTCTTCTGCTTTCCTCTGTCTCTGTAGTTTTAACAGGGGGAATGGTGACATGGGCTGCTCTGACTTTTGACAGGAAGAGAGTAGCTTCTAGGTGGCCGGGCACCTGAAACAGGCCGTCTTGCTTTGCTGGAGTGTTGGGCTCTGTGGCCCTCCGCCAGCTCAGGTAGTCAGACGTCCCTCGATAGCTTGTAAATTTGCTCTCTAATTAGCAGGTGTGTGTTATATATGCTCTATGGCCCCGACACCCCCCGCTTGGCTTTCGAGAATCAGCAGGGCAGACTTGAAATTCCATACGGAACTGAAAAGGACACCGTTGCACCAACAAGGAAGTAGACTGAGTTTCCAAGTTCAGCAGTGACGCCGCCTTTGTACAGAGATTGCTGGAGTGCCACACCACAGGGCCACGCTGGGCCACGGCAGGCTGGCCACTCACGCTACTTGTCAGTGGGTGATAGAAACTTTCTCTATCCCTGATTTCTTTCTTTCTTTTTTCCTTCCTTCCTTCCTTCCTTCCTTCCTTCCTTCCTTCCTTCCTTTTTCTTTCTCTTTCTTTCCTTCTTTCTTTCTTCCTTTCTTTTTTTTCTTTCTCTTTCCTTTCTTTTTCTTTTTCTTCCTTCCTTCCTTTCTTTTCTTTCTTTCTTTCCTTCTTTCTTTTTTCTTTCTTCCTTCCTTTCTTTCTTTTTCTTCCTTCCTTCCTTCCTTTCTTTTCTTTCTTTCTTTCCTTCTTTCTTTTTTCTTTCTTCCTTCCTTTCTTTCTTTTTCTTCCTTCCTTCCTTCCTTCCTTCCTTCCTTTCTTTTCTTTCTTTCCTTCTTTCTTTTTTCTTCCTTCCTTTCTTTCTCTTTCTTTCTTTCTTTCTTTCTTTCTTTCTTTCTTCTTCCTTCCTCCCTTTCTCTTTCTTTCTTTCTTTCTTTCTTTTCTTTCTTTCCTTCTTTTTTCTTTCTTCCTTCCTTTCTTTTTCTTTCTTTTTTTCTTTTTCTTTCTTTTCTTTCTTTCTTTCTTTTCTTTATTTCTTTCCTTCTTTCTTCCTTCCTTTTTCTTTCTTTTTTCTTTCTTTCTTTTCTTTCTTTCTTTCTTTCTTTCTTTCTTTCTTTCTTTCTTTCTTTCTTTCTTTCTTATTTTTAAACTTAAATTCCAGTGAATTAACATATAGTGCAATAATGATTTCGGGAGTAGACTCCAGTGATTCACCCCCTACATATAACACCCAGTGCTCATCCAAACAAGTGTCCTCCTTAATGCCCCTTGTCCATTTAGCCCGTCCCCCCACCCAACACCCTGTCAGCAACCCTCAGTTTGTTCTCTGTTTTTAAGAGTCTCTTATGGTTTATCTCCCTCTCTGGTTTTATCTTATTTTCGTGTCTCTTCCCTTATGTTCATCTGTTTTGTATCTTAAATTCCACATATGAGTGAAGTCATATGATATTTGTCTTTCTCTGACTGACTTGTTTCACTTAGCATAATACAGTCTAGTTCCATCCACGTTGTCACAAATGGCATGATTTCATACTTTTTGATCACCGAGTAATATTCCATTAAATATATAATATATATTCTATACATTCTTGTGTGTGTATATATATATATATATATATATGCGCCACATCTTTATCCATTCATCAGGTGATGGACATTTGGGTTCTCTCTATTCTTTGATACGTTCTCTCTATACGTTTTGGGTTCTCTCTATACGTTGATAGCGCTGCTATAAACATGGGGGTGCATGTGTCCCTTTGAATCAGCACTCCTGTATCCTTTGCACAAATACCTACTAGTGCAATTGCTGGGTCATAGGGTAGTTCTCTTTTAAACTTTTTGAGGATCCTCCATCCTATTGTTCAGAGCAGCTGTGCCAGTTTGCATTCCCACCGGCAGTCAAAAGGGTTCCTCTTTCTCCCGCATCCTCGCCGACATCTGTCGTTGCCGGAGTTGTTAATGTTAGCCGAACACCGAGAGGGGCGGTGGGGTGGGTCTAACCCCCTCCAGGAAAGGCAGCCCTTGGAAGGACCCAAGGGAGGAGGGGCTGGAAGACCCCCCAATCCCGGGACTAATTGTGGTCCTCAACCCTGTGCCCCCAGGGGTGCCTTTTAAGTGGCTCCAATAGCTGCAAGCCTAGAGGCCTTACATTCTCTCTCCTCGAGTGAGGAAGGTGACTGAAGGTCAAAGCTCTGAATTCTAGCTCTGGTAAATTCATAACAGGTTCTGTAAGAAAATCCTTTTTCCTCTCCAAAATTGTCACCGGGTGAAGAGAAAACATCCTGCTCTTTTCTTACAGCCTAGATTTTCCCAAGAGATTTGAAGCCTTTGTTTTCAGGTTTTGTGTTGCTGCATCTCAGTGGAGAAAGACCTCGCGGATGACATTTCTGCCATTTCCGAAGGCTTTTATGTCGATTCCCTGAAAACCATGTCATTTAACTTCCTATCAGCCTTTGTTGCCAGAACTGCCTCTTAGTGTGGTGATCACATGTTCTGAACGCCAAATCAGGATTTGGTATCTATTACATGTTTGGACGACGAATCGTTGATAAGTAGAGACTCATCTGGAAAGCCTGGGACTTTTGGTTGACAGATCTCTTGGGCCCAGCTAGCCACCACCGTGTTGTTTTGGGCTCTGCCCTGGGGCGTGAGTAACAGTAACAGGTTCTGTGTACTTGCCATGTTCCAGATGAGTGAGCTACATGTTTTAAAGACAGCTCTTTGACAGAAATGTTGTTACTGACTTCGTACCTGCGACGTGGAAGCGCGACCTGCTTGCCACATTGACCCTCCCTTCATCTTTCTCTAATTTAAAGGCAGGCAGCAAACAGAGCAAGCTTCCCATACCCCCTTGCAGCTAGGAATGACTATGTGACATCCTGACTAATGCGATACAAGCATTGCTGAAATTTCTTGTCCCCCTGGAGAAAATCATGAAGCGTTGTCTTTCTTTTCCTTTCTTTTTTTTAAAAAATGTTTTATTTATTTTTGAGAAAGAGAGCAGAGAGAGGGGCAGAGAGAGAGGGAGACACAGAATCCAAAGCAGGCTCCAGGCTCCGAGCTGTCAGCACAGAGCCCGACGCGGGGCTCGAACCCACAAACCGTGAGATCGTGACCTGAGCGGAAGTCAGACGCTTAATCCACTGAGCCACCCAGGAGCCCCGAAGACTTTATCTTTTCTGTCTTCTCCTACCTGGACTGCAGACACAAAGCCTGGAGGGGCGTCATGAGAATGAAGGTTACAAATCAAAGACAGTGGAAAAGGAAGTTAGAGCCTGAGTCCGTGATGCTGCTGAACCACGTCACCAGCCCTGTGCTGCACTCCCTGGGACTTCTGGTCGTGTGGTGTGAATAACACCCTTTCTGTGTAAGCCTGGGGGAACTGAATGTTCTGTTTAAGCTGCAGCTGAATCGTAGCAAATACATAACTCATTTTCACGGAAGGAGACCAGGATTCCAAAGGTTGTCTCTTGCTCCGTCCACCTAGCCCCCCAGTGATAATGCTGGGGGTCTGACTCCGGTGCCTGCATTGAACCAGCACATGCTTTTCCCCCTTAAGAACTCGAAATCTGGACTTATCCAGGGGCTCAGGAGCCTCCCGAGGCAACCTTAGCAATTCCCACCCTATTTTCCCACAGTCCTGTGACATCAACCTCCCGGAGGATGCACAGTCCAGAACCTTCTGGGATTGGGTGGGAAGATCTCTCCCTCTTGGCGAGCCTCAGAGAAAGCACATGTCCCCAGTCCCATGGAGAATCTCCCTTTTCCCTTTGCTAATCCCGTGTGCACACTTGTGTGTGGCCTTCAGGTGAATGTCTCTCTCAAAAGAACCCTTGCTATCTTTTCAGTGAGCCTGAACCCTTGCTGATGATCTTTCTACGCCTCTTGAAATAGGGCAGCGTATTCACATCCTCTGGGGCCCGTCTTTTCGGGTCCTATCAGTGTTGAGCTGAGGAGGCCCATCTACGTCACAACAGACCTCCAGGGTTCCTGACCTCCCGTCCTATGTCCCTGGCCATCTCAGTACTTACATCAGGAGGTTGGTGAGGAACCTGTCCACACACAATATCTTCTCTGTAAAGGCCCTTGGGAAAAACACATTTCGAAGTCTGATGGTAGGAAGAAACGTTTTTCTCCCAAGGAACTGGCTGAATTTTCTCTCACGGACACTGAGACTCGTATAATGGGTTATATTTTCCTGACTGATTTGTCTAAAAGGAAACTCTGTGCCCACATTAGTGTTTCATTGATTCTTTTTGTTTCTATTTTCCTTCACTTTGATTTCTTTTAATGTTTATTCATTTTTTTTTTTTTTTTGAGATAGAGAGGGAGCACAAGCAGGGGAGGGGCAGAGAGAGAGGGAGACACACAATCTGAGGCAGGCTCCAGGCTCTGAGCTGTCAACACAGAGCCTCATGCAGGGCTCGAACTCACGAACATCAAGAACATGACCTGAGCCAAAGGTGGAGGCTTAACCGTTGACTGAGCCACCCAGGAGCCCCTTGATTTATTTTTAAAATTGTTTCATATACGTATATTTTCCGAGGCCACCTGAAATCCCCTTTCCGTGAGAGTGGTACGTAAATACATAAATTTCTACTCACCTCAGGAAATCAGATGCCCCTTTTTCCCATGCCAACTTTCCCCCAACATAGAAGAGTCTCCTGGCATCATCCAAAATCTAACGGGCAGTGACAGCTTGTCCATTGCTCACACGGACTGAAGCCTGTATCAGCTGAGAGTTCTGGACCTAAGAAAAGAAATCTGAGGACCCCTGTCAACAAGAAAGATGGACACAAGGTTTCTCAAATGCAATTAAGTGTTTTGACAGGCAATTATTTTTTCCATTCAACCTAACCTAAACGTTCACGGCTTGGCCGTCGGTGCGCAGGTTAGCACTCTTATCAGTAGAGTGCCGGCCCCTCTGACACCTTGCATCTCTGGCCACTCGGGCCAGGAGATTAGAGACAGAATCAGGAGGGTTGCCAAGCCGGACTGCTACAGCCTGAGCCCAGGAGAGGCTGACAGAGTCCCCATCTTTGCCAAGTGGCCCTGCCATTGAAGTGGGTTTTCAAATGTGTGATGGAGACCCCGGGATTTTAGGAGTGGGTCTAAATGCTAACTGAGGGAAGAGATGATAAGAACAGAGATCTTGATCCGGTTCCCATCACCCATTGTCTTATTTCAAGAGCATCTCAGCTTTCCATTGTAAATGGGACCGTGTTCTACATAGTGAAATGATGTTGTAGGAGTTCCCTGGGTTTTTTTTCTAATGTGGTGGGTTATTTATTTAGGTATGAATGCTTGGGGCAATATTTTAAGATGCTCTTTGTGTCTTAGGCTCATGAAACTCACCTTGAGTGGAAAATATTGCCAAGGAGCACTCCCTTGTCCTTAAGGAGGACTTGTAATATTGTGGTAAATTGCATGTGGCTTGGTAGCTCCTTCCCTCAGGAGATGGAGCCTTCCTCCACCCCTTCCGTCTGGGCTAGCCATGTGGCCCTCTTTGGCCAACAGAACAATAGCAAATGTGACAGAAGCAAAGACTTGAAAAATATCCTTTCTGAAAAGAGCCTTTCTGTACCATGTTTATAAGCCCAAGCTAGTGGATGATAAGGGATGTCAATCACAGCCCCTTCATTTCTGTTGCCTCGTCCCCAGGAGCCCACCCCCAGCAACTGAATCCTGAATAGCAGTGGACAGATCACTAACATCGGAGTGGGTCCAGTCAAGTCCAACAGAGAGGAACCAACGGCCAAACCCAACCCACGTTGGCAAGCCACACCATGTGCTGATAGATGGTGACTGTTTGAACAGCTGAGCATTGGAGTAGTTCGTTACGTAGAAAAGGTTGACCGGTTAAAATATTCAGGCTGCCATGTGGAAAAGAAAATTACGGCACAAATTTTTTTAACCCCGTGCGATAGGCTACCTTGGCTGTCCTCACTGAAACACATAAAGTGTCCAGGCTGGTGTCCAGCACAAAGACGTAATATTTAAACATTATTTAAATTATTGGGTCTCCTCTCTGTCATTCATGGGCTCGTCCAACAGCATAATGATTCAGTAGAGATTTTCCTAAATTTTTTGGTGATAAAACACACATCGTAAAATTTGCCATCTTAACCATTTCTAAATGTATATATAGTTCAATGTGCTAAATACATCCATAATGTTGTACAATCTTCGCCACTCTCCACCTACAGCATTATTTTCATCTTGTAAAACTGAAACTCTGTACACATGAAACAACAAATCCTCATTCCCTTTCCCCCAGATCTCTGGCACCCACCATTCTGTTTTCTGTCTCTACAGTTGGCTCTAAGTACCTCATGTAAGTGGAATCATACTGTATTTGCTTTTGGGTGTGTGTGACTGGCTTGTTTCACTTAACGTAGTGTCCTCAAGGTTCACCCGTGCTGCAGCATGTCAGAATTTCCCTCCGTTTAGAGGCTGAGTAATATTTCATTGTATATATTCTACGTTTTGCTTATCTACTTAGTGACAGCGGATGCTTAGGTTGCTTTCACATTTTCGTTACTGTGAATAATGAAGGGTCCAACTTCATTCTTTTGCATATGAATATCCAGTTTTCCCAGCACCATTTGCTGATAAGATTGTTCTTTCTCCATTTAATGGTCTTGTCACACATATCACAAATCACTTGACCATATATACAGGGGTTCGTTTTTGGACTTTCAGTCCTAGATCATTTGTCTACACATCTGGCTTTATGCCAGTATCACACTTCTTTGATTACTATAGCTTTGTCGTAAGTTTTGAAGTCAAGAAGCATGAGTCCCCCAGCTTTGTCCTCTTTGTAAAGATCGTTTGGGCTACCGGGTTCCCTTGAGATTCCATGTGAATTTTAGAATGTGTTTTTCTATTTCTTCATAAAACACCTTTGAGATTTTGATAGAGTTTGCCCTGAATCTGTAGATCACTTTCGGTAGTGTCAACATCTTAACATTATTAAGTCTTCCAGTCCATGAACCTGGGATATGTTTCCATTTATTTACATCTTCTTTAATATTTTTCACCAATGTTTTATAGATTTTATGGTACAAGTTTTCACCTCCTTGGTTCATTTTTAAGCGTGTTATTCTTTTTGATGCTATTACAAATCGAGTTTTTATAATTTTCTTTTCAGACGTTGCTGAATTTGTGTGGCTTATTGAGGATTTTCTTCATCAGCGTTCCTAAGATATATTTGTAGGTTTCTTTCTTTCTTTCTTTCTTTCTTTCTTTCTTTCTTTCTTTCTTTCTTTTTTGTGCAGTGACTTTGGCGTTGGTATCAGAGTAATTCTGGCCTCATAGAATCAGTTAGGAAGTGTTCTCTTCAATTTCTTGGAAAAGCTTGAGAAGGATTGGTGTTAATTCTTCTTTAAATATTTGGTAGAATTCACCAGAGAAGCCCTCTGGTCCAGGGTTTTTCTTTTTGAGGAGATTTTTGATTACTGACTCAATTTCCTTACTAGTTATAGGTTCATTCAGATTTTATATTTCTTCATAATTCAGACTTGGTAGGTTTTGTGTCTCTAGGAATTTGTCCATTTCATCTAAGGTATCCAATTTGATGGTGTATAGTTGTTTATAGTACCCTCTTATGATCCTTTTTATTTCTGTAGAATTGGTAGTAATGTCCTCACTTTCATTTCTTTTTTTTTTTTTTAATTTTTTTTTTTAACGTTTATTTATTTTTGAGACAGAGAGAGAAAGAGCATGAATGGGGGAGGGTCAGAGAGAGGGAGACACAGAATCTGAAACAGGCTCCAGGCTCTGAGCCGTCAGCACAGAGCCCGACGCAGGGCTCGAACTCACGGACCGTGAGATCATGACCCGAGCCGAAGTCGGCCGCTCAACCGACTGAGCCACCCAGGCGCCCCCTCACTTTCATTTCTGATTTTAGTGATTTGAGTCTTCCCTCTTTTTCCTTAGCCTTTTAATCTAAAGGTTTGTAAATTTTGTTGATCTTTTCAAAGAAGCAGTGTTTGGTTTTGTTGATTCTTTCTGTTGTTTTCTATTCTCTATATCATTTTTCTCTGTTCTAATCTTTATTGTTTCTTTCCTTCTGCTAGCTTCAGGTTTACTTTGTTCTTTTTCTATTCCTTAAGTTGTATAGTTAGGTTGTTGATTTGAGATGTTCCCTTTTTTACTGTAAGCTTTTATAGTTATAATAAAAGCTGTGTCCCATAAGTTCTGGCATGTTGTATTTCTGTTTCCATTTGTTTCTTAGTGTTTTCCAATTTCCTTTGTGATTTCTTTCTTGTACTATTGGTTGTTCAAGAATGTGTTATTTAAACTTGCACAAGTTTGTGAATTTTCCAGTTTTCCTTTTGGTTTTATTTCTGACTTCATCCCATTTTAGTCCGAGAAAACTCTTTACATGATATCTATCTTTTAAGATCTATGAGACTGAGTTTGTGGTCGAACATATGATCTATCCTGGAAACTGTCCCATGGGCTCCTGAGAAAAATATGCCAA
Source organism: Puma concolor (assembly GCF_028749965.1). Taxonomy (NCBI): domain Eukaryota; kingdom Metazoa; phylum Chordata; class Mammalia; order Carnivora; family Felidae; genus Puma; species Puma concolor. The sequence continues at coordinate 15,646,668 of NC_141677.1, forward strand.
CTTTTGTTGGGTAGAGTGTTGGGGATACATCTGTTAGATATAGCTGGTTTCTTGTTAAGTCCTCTGTTTTCCTACTTACCTGTTTGCTTGTTCTGTCCATTATTGAGAATGGTTGGGGTATGGGAGGCTCCAATCATTGGAGAACTGTCTGTTTCTCCCCTCGACACTATGAGCTTTTGCTTCCTATATTTTGATGGCATCGTTATTAGGCGCATAAGTGTTTATGTAGTCATATATTTTCTTGCTATGTTGAACCTTTTATTGATATAAAATACCCTTCTTTTGTCTCATAACATTTTTCAGCGTAAAGTCTATCTGTCTGTTATTAATAGTTCCACTGTGTGCACACATCATTTTATTGGCTCTCCACTTTTTCCTTTAGTTTTTTGTTATACAGTTATTTTAAAGTCTTTGTGTAGTATGTCTGCCATCAGGTCATTTTCCGGGACATTTTCTAGTGATTTATTGTTTCTCCTTTGAATAGGTCATACCTGTTTTTTGTTTTGCTTTTGTTTGTACGCTTCGTGATATTTTATTGTTTTAAACGGTACACTTGGATCTAATAACTTGTTAACCTTAGAAATCAGATTCTTTCCCTTCTCTGGGGTTTGCAGTTTTTTGTTTGTCGTATTTAATTGTCATAGGGTGTATCTGTGCCAAGGGTCAGCCTGAGATATAAACTTAAGGTCTTCTTAGGTCCTTTCTGAGCCTGCTTTTTGTCCTGCATCGCCATTTTCTAATTTTCCCCACATATGGAGTTGCTTTTGAATGCCCTAGTCTTTAATGACTGGCTCCTGAAAGGCGAAAAAGAGGAAAATGAAGAGAGGGAGAAATGCACTCTTTCAATTCCCTGGAGGTCACTTCAGGGGGAGGAGGAAGGCCTTGCAACAGGAAAGGGAGGAACAAGGACTGTCTGCCTCCTGGTCTGCACCTCTGTGATTGGGAGCCACAACCAGCAATCAGCACACAGACAACACCCCCCCCTCCGGTTTGGGAGGATGGGGTTCTTTTTTCCTCACTGCTGGCTCCTCCAAGCTGAGAGCGGATCCTGGAACACAATGTACTATTCCAGCCTCAGGGCTGGGATGGAGGGGTGGGGGGATGGGGGAGCGGAGGGGTAGGGAGGCTGGGAGTATGGGGGTGGGGGTTGGAGATAGGTAGTGGCTACTGTGTGAAGAGCCAAAATTGACCAAAATTAACTGCAATTTACCCCCCAAGCCTTCCCCTGGAAGTTGCAAGCCTTCCATAGACTCCAGGGTTCCAAAATAGTCACAGCAGACAGATTCAGCCAGTGTAATTGTCTAGGCGGGGAGACAGATTTCCTGGTGTTTCTTAATCTGCCATCTTCCCATAATCCTCTCCCAGCAGAGTTTTAATATTGGCTGTAAACTCTGAACAAGTGGTTACAACCTTTTGAGCTGTGTTTATGTTTCCATTTGTTACAAAATTACATAGCGCCACAGTCTCCCTTGGTTCCCATCAATCCAAGAAGTTTGGGAAGAGGTGGCTAATTTTCCGCCCAGAAAATTCTTACCTTTTCAAGGACCAGAGCCAGATTGCCTGATAATTCAAACGTCACTCCACGATTTATTAGCTGTGTAGACTTGGGAGCAAATTACTATCTCTGTGCCTGTGTTTTCTCGTTTGTAAAATGGGAATAACACAAGTAACTCCCTTACACAGTTGTCTTGAGGATTAAAAGAGATAAAGCAGTCAAAGCTTGCCATCTAAAAAAAATAAATAAAAAATTCAGTCATGTGAAATACAGGCCAAAGTGTTTGCAAGGTTAATAAAATGACAGGGAAGTCTGTGCACAGAGTTGGCTGGAATTTTGAGGGATGGGCTGTGTAGTATGAATTCTCCCTGGTCCTGGCCACAATTGATATCGTGGGATAGCATCCAACAGCTCATAAACATCAAGAGGGACAATTTAGAGTCTTGTGTAAGGCTACCTTTTATGGGATAGTGGTAGAAATTCCAGGAATCTCCCAGTTACTTGGTGCCTGCTTTATCAGCTTGGTCCGGAGAGATTGGGCAGGGATCACTCTAAGAATGCTGGGAGCTGACCTCTGATCCTTCCAGTTCAAGAGATGGGGCTGCCTGCTGTTTCCCTGCTTAGTCTCTCTCTCCCCCTTTCCTTTCTCCCGTAGTTTTTAAAGTTCATAGTAATGAGCTATTTTCACCCATGCCAGTGAGGACAATTCCCTCGAGGCATGGCAGATCAACAAGACAGAAGGAGCCTGGGTCTCTGGAGGACCTTGTGGAGCAAAGCAGAGTTACCTCCAGGACCACCTGTCACTTTGTATTTTTCCACGAGAGAGATACATATCTCTCTTATTGAAGCTAATGTTATTTTGATCTCTGTCAGCCAAACCAATATCCTAACACAGCACTGGTCCCATAATTAATGTCAGTTTTGTAAGCAAGTAGCAAGACTGGATGTATCGGTTTCCGACCGCTGCTATAACAAAATGCCACAATTTAGTGGTGCAGAACAACACAGATTCATTATCTTATAGTCTGGGGTCACAAGTCTTAAAACCAAGGTGTCAGCAGGGCTGTGTTCACCCTGGGGACTCTAACGTAGAATGTGTTTCCTTGCCTCTTCCAGCTTCTAGAAGCTACTCGCCTTCCTTGGTTCTTCCCTCCTCCGCCTTCAGAGCCAGAAGTGACCCCACATCACATCACTCCAGCTTTCCTTCCACTGTCACAACTGCCCGAGTCTCCTCTTCTGCCTCCTCCTTCTATTCATAAGGACCCTCGTGACTACATTGGTTTCATCCTAATGATCCAGAATAATCTCTTTCACCTCAAGTCATCTGATTAGCAAACTTAGCTCCATCTGTAACCTTGATCCCCCCCTTTGCCACGGGACCACACGTTATTTCCAGATTCCAGGACACGGACAGCCGTGGCAGCCATTTTTCTGCCTGCCACACTGGACAAGCCATGCCCTTGTTTTAAGAACCTATTCTTCCTCACCTGCACAGAAGGCTGGAATTTTAGTGTTGGAGAACATCTCCTGTTGGTGAAGGTGCCCCTGTAGAAGATACCAGTGAGCCCTCTGAGACCCTTTAATTATTTAGCTTCTATAATTCTGACTTCCATATTCTGAGTAACTTTAGTAATAAAGTCACAACCCACCCAGGAAAGTATACATGAAATCATCCTTTCCTCCAAGACTCATAATCGTTCAGCCCCCAGGCTTGTAAATATATATATACATATATATATGTGTGTATATATATATATATATATTTATTTATTTATTTGCTCAACGTTACAGTGGAAGAAGTGTGTACTTGCGAGGCTGAAAAAACTGAGTGGAAACCCATCTGTATCTGCACGAGTGGGGAAAGAACAGAGAGGGAGACACAGAATCTGAAGCAGGCTCCAGGCTCTGAGCTGTCAGCACAGAGCCCGACGTGGGGCTCGAACCCACGAACCACGCGAGATCGTGACCTGAGCCGAAGCCGGACGCTCAACCGACTGAGCCACCCGGGCACCCCTATGCTTTCTTTTAATGTACGATTTACTGTCTACCAGATCACATCCAGAACAAATGATGGGTCAGCCAATGATTTCATAACAGAACTAATTTCCATTTGAAGAAAGGGATGAATGTATTCCTCCTCAAGAGCATCCTCTCACGCGGAGTGATGGGCTCAAGTACAAAGCTTGGGCAGATCAAGCCTAGAAACAGCCCAAAGAGACAGGTTGTGAATTAGAGGCTGCCCACAGTGACAGCTCCCTGATGGAATAAGAAGGGCTGGAAAGATGAGCCTGGGGAGGGACGACTGACATCTGTTTGTGTAAGTACTGACGGGAGAGGCAGCAAACTCAGACTCCATGGAAAATAAGAGTCCATGTTGGGTGCCTGCAAGTACGGAGGAGAGATGCACAAAAAATACTAGCTGACAAATATTCACAAACTATTTATTAAATCAGCCCTGTTGGGTTGTCTCTCGGCGTCCCCCAGGGAGGCCTGGCCCAGGTCATGATCTCATGGTTCGTGAGTTCTAGCCCTGCGTCCGACTCTGGGCTGCCAGCTCAGAGCTTGGAGCCTGCTTTGGATTCTGTGTCTCCCTCTCTTTCTTCCTCTCCCCTGCTTACACTCTCTCTGTCTCGTTCTCTCAAAAATAAATAAAAATTTCAAAATTTCAAAAAAGAAAAGAAATGACCTGCCCAATATCTGGACAAAGACTGTAAAAATAGAGAAACAATGGGGCGCCTGGGTGGCTCAGTCGGTTAAGTGTCCGACTTCAGCTCGGGTCACGATCTCACGGTCCGTGAGTTCGAGCCCTGCGTCGGGCTCTGGGCTGACGGCTCAGAGCCTGGAGCCTGCTTCCGATTCTGTGTCTTCCTCTCTCTCTGCCCCTCCCCCGTTCATGCTCTGTCTCTCTCTGTCTCAAAAATAAATAAACGTTAAAAAAAAATTAAAAAAAAATAGAGAAACAAAACAGATTTTATGTTCTTTCTTCTACATCCTGCTCTAATTCTCTTTCTGCTAGCAATGATAGGGAGTTGCTCAGAAACTGTTTCTGAAGGGATTAATTCTAGAACCAATCCATTATTTCCCTGTCGTTGGGGTTCCGCGTCTTCTGTGACTCAAATTGTCACCTTTTATTTTTGTTGTTGTTTGTTTTTTTTTCCAAAAAGAGATTTAGAAAAAGCTCAGCACATGTTAGAGTTTTACTTTTATATCGCACCAGCTCTTTTCTGGTTTGGCAGTGTGATTAGACTGTGACAGGAGGAGGAAGCTTACAACTCTCTCCGGGTGGGCATGAATCCACAAAATTGGCCTCTTTATTAAAAAAATTTTTTAATGTTTATTTGTTTTTTAGAGAGATCGAGACAGAGTGTGAGCAGGGGAGGGGCAGAGAGAGAGGGAGACACAGAATCCAAAGCAGGCTCCAGGCTCTGAGCTGTCAGCACAGAGCCTGATGTGGGGCTCAAACCCATGAACCGAGAGATCATGATCTGAGCCGAAGTCGGACGCTGAACCGACTGAGCCACGCAGGCGCCCCTGGCCTCTTTATTTCTAGCCCTTCTTCCCAAGGCTCAAAGGGATGCATAGAAGTTTATTTATGTGATTCTTAGTTATTTTTTTTTTTTTAACAGTCTTAAAGGTGCAACTGGAGAAGAGTGAAAATACGAATGTTTTGAAGGTTTGCTTTGCACAGAGCTGATCATCAGTAAATATTTATTCAGCAACAGAAAGTGAGACAAGGGAAGAAAGAAAACAGAGAAGGAAGGAAGAGAGCGAACGAGGGTGAGCGGGAGGGAGAGGCTGGGGAGCTTCCTGCCTCTGTGTAACTGCTTCTGATCACCATTTAATGTAATTCCGGTATTATTTCAAGGAAATCACCTTCAATCTAATCAGAACCACATTTTATCATTTTATGCTGGGAAGTCCACTCGACTCAGGCTTGACTCAGTTCTGAATGTTCTTGTTTTAAGTATCTTTAACATCAAAGCCTTTCTACTCGTCACCTTAAGCCATCCATAAAAGAAAGACATCATTTTCCCTGTATAACTTCCTATTCACCTCTTTCTCATCCTGTGTCTCTCGATCTCTTAATTAGTATCAGTGGGGACTCGGTGGGGGGGAGGCTTCTCAGTAGGGACGTCCGATAAAAGATGGCCCCCAGTTAAATTCGAATTTCTGATAAGCAGCAAATTTGTTTTTAGTATGAGAACATCTCGAAGATTACACGGGACATACTTATACTAAGAAAGTATTTGTTGTTCATCAGAAGTTTGAATTTAACTTGGTGCCCTGTATTTTAATTTACTAAGTCGGAGGCTTTCTGCCTCACGCGGTCTGGTCAGGGCTGCCCTTGAACTCCTCACCCAGCATCCCCTGACCCCAGACTCAGGAGGGGATCCCCCACACCTCTGGGATGCTGTAGACCCGGCAAAACTCCTCCCAATGTTAGGAACAAACATTTCCTTTCTACCGCCCTGCTTTTCCTGCAGGATTTCCTGCCCTTTAAAATTAGAATGCGTTTGGGGCGCCTGGGTGGCTCAGTTGGTTGAGGGCCTGACTTCAGCTCAGGTCATGATCTCGAGGTTCATGAGTTGGAGCCCCGTGTGGGGCTCTGTGCTGACAGCTCAGGTCCCACGAGGGGATCACCAAGAACTGTTTCTATGCAGCCTGCTTCAGATTCTGTGTCTTCCCCTCTCTCTGCCCCTCTCGCACTCTGTGTCTCTCTCTGTCTCTCTGTCTCTCTCTCAAAAATAAATAAACATTTAAAAATAAATAAATAATAAAATTAGTATGTGTTGGGACGCCAGGCTGGCTCAGTCAGTTAAGCACCTGACTTTGGCTCAGGTCATGATCTCACAGTTTGTGAGTTCGAGCCCCAGAACCCTGCGTTGGGCTCTGTGCTGACAGCACAGAGTCTGCTTGGGATTCTCTCTCTCCCTCTCTCTCTGCTCCTCCCCCACTCTCTCTCTCTCTCTCTCTCTCAAAAGTAAATCAACATTAAAAACAATTCTTTCGGGGCACCTGGGTGGCGCAGTCGGTTAAGCGTCCGACTTCAGCCAGGTCACGATCTCACGGTCCGTGAGTTCGAGCCCCGCGTCAGGCTCTGGGCTGATGGCTCGGAGCCTGGAGCCTGTTTCCGATTCTGTGTCTCCCTCTCTCTCTGCCCCTCTCCCGTTCATGCTCTGTCTCTCTCTGTCCCAAAAATAAATAAACGTTGAAAAAAATAATAATAAATAAATAAATAAATAAAAACAATTCTTTCAAATTAACGTGTTGAAAAGTTGCCTTCTCATTACATGACATGTTACACATAAATCATTCCAACCGGATTTTTTTTAACCCCGTACTTGTTGTTTCTCCCCCCCCCCCCATGATTGGACCCCGAAAGCACAGATATGCAGACGTATCTAAGCTTTTATGGGAAAGCAGAGGCCTTCTTCCCAGCGTCCTTCCATATGGTGGCCACGGTCACGCCTCACGGACCCACCAGGCAGCTCTCTGTTCTACCGCGAGGGGGCCACCAAGAACTGTTTCTGTGGAGCCCAGCAACACGTGGGACTACGCGGCCTCCAGGTGGGAAGAGAGAACACCTGGTTCTGAACTTCCGAGAGCTGGACAAGAGCCTGAAAGACAAGTGTGCTCATCACTTTGGTCTCTTAGGCGTTATTGAGACATAGCCTTATTGTTACCAACTTCCTGTTTGTATAACCTGTGCACTGCAAGTGGCATATGAATCGTCAGTGATTTGATGGTATCTGTGGGTAAAAGGCTGACACACGTATGCCTATAAACAGACACCCGCGCGTCCGTCTTCCCTGCTTCTGAGACGGTCTGTCCGTAGACAGAGGCACGCGGGACCTTGAGGAACCACACGCAGCTCCCCCTGAGGGGAGTCCCTCCCCAACCCTGCAGGGGGATCTTTGCAAGGAAAGTTAAGGGCCGTGAAACCAAATGGTTTAGGGACTATTCCTCTGTTGGAAAGGACACAGGAGAAGCAGCTGTCCTTGGGATCTGTCGCAGCAGGCATCTGCTTGGATTGGAGAGAAACAGCAAAGTGGAGGGGTCTGTCTGCGGGGGGGGGGGGGGGTCCCTGGTGCCAAGATGCGCCACATATGGCTCCTGTGGGCCATCTCCGGGAAGGCGGAGCAGGGTGGAAGGAAGCAGAGGCAGCCGCCAGGGCTAGGCCTGAGCATGAGCCGTGGAGGAGAGCGTGGCTCCCCTCTGTCCTTGTGCTCTGCCCCGTCCGGCCACACCAGGCGTGAGCAAGAGCAAGCCAACGAGGTGCCACAGGGGGGACGGCGAGGCCTGCAGAAGGAGCCCAGGCTTGGCAGAAAGACCTTCTGGATCTACCCCTGCCTGGCGGTCTGACCTCACCTGAATCTGCAGCCGGCTGGCCGAGAACTGGCCAAATAGAACAAAAAGAACGGAAAACAAGCACCGCCTCTGGACATCAGTTCAGTCAGAGAGCATCCATCAGTTTGTGGCGGAGAGCCAGGAGAGGCTGGTGGGCAGGGGCTCCACTGGTGACTCGTCTGTCCTGGGACAAGGTGCTTCCTTCGAGAAGCCTCCAGAATCCTCATTTGCAAAGAAGCAAGGGGTGGGAGCCATCTGCTCATTGGGAGGATTGAATTAGGTGGTGAAAAGAAAGCGCAAGCCTAGCACCCGGAAGAGGGGTCATTATGATTGTTATAACCTAGCTATGGCAGGCCCCTCATTTTCTGTCTCCAAGCGCTTGCTTGGTTGTTGAGGGGGAGACATCAGGAATGGGGGAGTGGTTATGCTAACTGCAAGTTGCTCTATGAAGGGGAAAGTAGGGGTGGGATCCACTCCTACCACTGTGATACCTAGGATCTCCCCACGCGGGGCATCTCTTTCTAAATTTGCACCTTGGCACAACATGGGTTGGCAAAGGTCCTAGAATGAAGGGGTCCCCACCACCCTGAAATGTGATCTAGGAGGGGAATACAGTTCTTCCCCTTAATCCTAGCCAAGTTTCAGGAAAGTAAGGATGATTCTCGGTCATACCCTCTTTTCCTGGGTGCCCCCAGCTTTCCTGATCTCCTCGGCACAGCCGTGACCTCGTTGTTTCACTCCCACCCCTGTGCCCGGCTGACTACAGTGGAGGTGAGTCAAGGTCCCTGGCCACAGAGATGGTCAAATCTCTAAGCAGACCCTGAAACTTGGTCCACCATGGTTCCTTTGTGCCACATGAACCCAGGGACCCATACACTCCAGGTATAAACAGGAGGATACCTCTCAGGTCTCTCTCTCTCCCTCTCTTTCTCGCAATCCAGCACGACTTCCTTTCTCTACAGCCCTTCCTTCCGGGTCCCTCAGCCTGGGGCCTCCAGCCTCTCCCTCAGGAGATTCCATGCTTCCCCAAGGAGAAGAGATCCTAGAGCTCCTTCCTCAAGGCTGAAGCTTCAGGTTTGATTGATGGACACGAGTCCCTCTTTCGGGTGTTCTGCACTAGGAAAGGGGGATGAAGATGAGGGCTCAAGTCCCAGGGGTTGGGAGTGGGGGGAGGTACCATTTCTACAGCTGTGTCCTGACCAGCCAGGCTGGAGGCCGATTACCTCAGGGGTCTGAGAAGCAGCGCGGGGAGCCGGGGCTGGTGTTTCACTGTCTGGGACCAGCGCCTTCTCAGTTTGCTCTGGGAAGAGAACGTTCCTTCTGTTCCCATGCATGGGACCTTGCCCCTCGTGAAACAAAAACCCTAGCATTATCGAGCTGAGAAGTGCTTGAGTCTCTCCTAGACCTGGCTTTGATTCTAAATGAGAACACGTTAGCTGAAATGACGGCCCATCGACTGCCATCCTGGCGGGGCAGCCCAGCTCGTATCAGATTATATGTTTTCAATTCCAAAATAGTCTTCCTAGTTTATGGATTCGCAGGTGTTCCCCTGCAAGGTTACCTTTATTCTGCCACTATTATTGATGACAATGTCACCAACCCACAGTCCATACTCTAAGAGAGTCTAGGAACGATGGAAACTCTTCTTTCTCTGAGAGTTCTAGAAAGATCATTTCAGGCAGAGGTCTAGGACTCTGTGAAACAGGGTGGAAGAGCTGCCTCCTTCCTCTTCCATGGGGGTAAGAACTAATGAGGGTGAGTAGCTGGAGATGCGGGGGCTCCTCGGAAGACCGTGTAAATGCAAAGGATTTGGGCTGTGAAGCGAAAATGGGCATGGAGGCTGTGTACTCTACTCACACGATGCTATTATGACACGTTAGCAGGGCAGTGTCTGGGCCAAGGTGTGTGCTGACTGATGAATCATGTCTGTTAAGCTTGTAAGCACTTTGCAGAATGATCTGGAATGAGGGACGCGTTGAGTGAGAAGAGAGCATCTCCTCAGGGATTAGAGGCACAGCCTTCTTGGTTGACTTCTACTGCAGGGTCCCCAGTGTACATGCCTTCCAGGTACCTCGTGTGGTCCCCTCAACACAGACTCTGGGCTTAGCCCTGTGACTATCTTTGGCCCATGAGACATAAGCTAGCATGGGTGCTGAGGGGAACAGGATGTGAGGCACTAGGAGAGTAGTCCAGATGGTTTCCTAGGGACACGTGAGAAAGGTTCTCTGTAGCTTGCCACTTCCCAGCCCAAAGCACTTAGGAAGATGTCCTGCAAATCCACCTAAGCAGCCTGGAGATCAAATGTGTGAGTTTTGGCTGCGGTTGCCAGGTGACTCGGCCAGGGGAAGCATCAACAAACAGAGCCGAAGAGAATTATTTTATATCAGAGAATCCGGAGCGAAACATGGATGGGCAGAAGCTGAAGTCAATTGCCACACGGGCAAATGATGTGATATCTTTATTCGATGTTATTCGATGTTCGTTTTTAGCACGTTCATTTTGGGTCACCAGACCCTGGGCACAAAATTATTGGCTGGAGCCCAGTGGAAGTTTAGGAGCCAGAGGCATCCCCCAATGAAAAGAGTTCTATCTTTTCTTTTTTAAGTTTTTGCTTATTTATTTCGAGAGAGAGCAAGAGTATGAGAAAGGGAGGGACAGAGAGAGAGAGGCAGAGAAAGAATCCCAGGCAAGCTCCACACCATTAGCATGGAGCCAGACACGGGGCTCAAACTCTACATCGTGAGATCGTGACCTGAGCCAAAACCAAGAGCTAGACCCCTAACCAACTGAGCCACCCAGGCACCCTGAAGAAGGTTCCATCTTGACTGTGGTTGAGGCCCTCATATTCCTTCATTCATTAGACAAACATTGACACAATGAGCTATCTTGGTTAAGGTCTTCTGTGGAATTAAGATAGCATAATGGTCTTGTAATGGGCAGATCTTTAGAGTTTATGGCAATCTTCCCAGGACCAGTAGGGTGAGTGGCTCAGCAGTGGGTTTTGTCAGAGCACAAAGGAAAGTGACTAGCAGAAACTAGGTGTTGGGGCCAAATCCGACAACTCCCCGTCATCAGTTTCTGATAGCATGAGGCACGTCCCTGTAAGGGCGAGAGAGGGGGATCTAGCTACCTTGAATCTGCACCAAAAAGCCAGTTTGGAGACCGGTTACCCCAGATTATGTAGACTCAGCAAACTGCAGTCTGATCCCCATTGGGAACCCAACGTGCCGTATCTTTCCCTAGGGCTCACCAGACCCTGGGCAGAGAGGATGATGACTGTTTCCAGGTGCCCCAACACTGCTGATTAGGAGGGGCTTTTCGTGAGAGCATGAGGTTTGGCTCTCATGCTTGGGACCTGAGCGGAGTTGACTTTCCGGATGGCAAACATCACCTAAGGTCTTTGGTGCAGCCTGTGGCAGGTGGATGCTGAGAGAAAACCCTTTCCAGATGGAGAAAAGGGGTTTAGCAAGTGAACAAAAGTAGGAAAGCTTAGGGTGTGTTTGGAAGAATAGGAAGGAGTCTGGTGGCGAAGCCCACAGGTCTACGAAGGGAGACATAAATCTGGGTGTGATCCAGAGAGCCTGGAATTCAGGGAGTGGCGTTTCTATTTAAAATTATTACGACCTCTGGTTTTCTTCCTGGCATGAGAGGGATCCAGGTAGGGATTGGGAGGGAAAGCACTAAGTTCAATTTCAGCATGTGAAAGTCAGTTTTCAAGTTCACTGAACAGATCTCATAGCAACAGATCCCAGAATAACTTCTTTTTTTTTTTTTTTAAGTTTATATATTTATTTTGAGAGAGAGAGAGTGGGAGCATGAGCTGGGGAGGGGCAGAGAGAAAGGGAGAGAGAGAACCCCAAGCAGGCTCTGCACAGCGGCACGGAGCCCGATGCAGGGCTCGAACCACGAGTCACAAGTTCATGATGGGAGCCGAAACCGAGAGTCAGATGCTTAACCGCCTGGGCCACCTAGGCTCCCCCAGAATGATTTCTTTCGTGGAATGTGTGCTCAGAGCTGCGTATGCATCCTTCCCTGTGCCAGTGAACACCCGCCCATCTGAACCGGGAGAGACTTGGGATCATTCTTGGCATCCTTGGTGAGGTTTGAACGAGAAGCGATCCTCGACCTCTTCTTAAAGAGCCAGGGTGAGGTGGAAGCCTTGACCTTTACTCAGTAAAGATTAGCTGGGGAGAGAAATGTAGAATGGAAAAGGCTAAGAGGGAGGGGACCCTAGGGATTTTCAAGCTATTTTTGGCAACAGAACCCTTTTTGCCCCCAGTGAAATCGTACACAGAAGCCCAGTGCTGGATGAGGGAGGCAGAGCCATTCTGGGTGGGGGAATGGAGGTCCTGCAGCCCCGTCCTCCCCCAGGGAGCCTTGTCATCACCCAGGCGGTGGCTCCGAGGGGTCTCGGTCAGCCCTCGGCAGAGCTGAAAACCCACTGGCTTTCAGCTGCTTGTCCTCTTAGCAAACGGAGGAACATTCTTAAGAGTTGTATGCTTTAAAGTTCTATTAAATATTCAGCCTTAAAGAAGGAAGGGAATCCTCATACTTGTCACAATATGGACAACGCTGGAAGACATGAGGCTAAGTGAAATAAGCCAGTCACCGAAGGACAGATGCTGAATGATTCCACTCATCTGAGGTACTTGGAGGGGTCAAATTCAGAGAGCCAGAGAGCAGAATGGTGGTGGCCGGAACTGGGGAAGGGAGGAAAGGAGAGTTCATGTTTCGTGGGTAGATGGCTTAAGTTTGGGAAGATGAGAAGGTTCTAGAAATGGATGATGGTGAGGGTTGCATAGCAATGTGAACGTGCTTTGTACTGCTGAACTATACATTTAAAAACAGTTAAGATGGCAAACTTTATGCTCCATGTATCTTTTTATGAAAAAAATTTTTTTAATGTTGATTTTAGTTTTGTTTTTTTTTTTTTAATTTTTTTAACGTTTATTTATTTTTGAGAGAGAGAGAGAGCATGAATGGGGGAGGGTCAGAGAGAGGGAGACACAGAATCCGAAACAGGCTCCAGGCTCCGAGCTGTCAGCACAGAGCCCGACTCGGGGCTTGAACTCACAGACCGCGAGATCGTGACCTGAGCCGAAGTCGGCTGCTCAACCGACTGAGCCACCCAGGCGCCCCTGATTTTAGTTTTGAGAGAGAGAGAGAGAGAGAAAGACAGAGCACAAGTCGGGGAGGGGCAGGGAGAGAAGGAGACAGAATCCGAAGCAGGCTCCAGGCTCTGAGCAGTCAGCACACAGCCTGATGCGGGGCCCAAACTCATGAACCATGAGATCATGACCTGAGCCAAAGTCGGATGCTCAACCGACGGAGCCTCCCAGGCGCCCCTATGCTCTCTGTATTTTACCACAAAACACATCCACGATTAAGAGTTGGTAGGGGCCCCTGGGTGGCTCCGTCGGTTAAGTGTCCGACTTCAGCTCGGGTCATGATCTTGCAGCTCATGATTTTGAGCCCCACGCTGGGCTTTGTTCTCAGAACTGAAACTGTGACCCAAGTGTTTGTCGTTTTGCTGACGACACCCAGCCTCCTCTTAAGTGTCCCAGAGGCTGGGCAGCAGCGGTGTGGTGGGCCCGCAGGCCTCCTCTCCCTGGGCAGGGGGGTTGGGCACGTCCTCAGGAGACGCCTCCACACCCCAGCGCAGGCTGCACTGTGGGCGAGGCTCAGGGCCACCCTCGACACAAACATGACCCCACCACCCCCGTGTGTTCTCTGGCTTCTCCAGAGAGAAGATCTTTTCTCAGATCCGCGGTTGGATTTGGAAGAGGTGTGTTGGGATTAACCCAAAAACAATTTCTAGCTTTCATTTGACCAGTAAGCCCCTGACTCTCAGAGGTTGAGTGGAGTCTGTGTGTGGAAACCCCACGTCTCCTCTAACTTGCTCTAACCTGGGTCCTTAGACATCAGGGCCATACCCTGGACTGTTCTAGAACCATGTTAGAGTCTCCCCATGATGAGTCAGCGCTGTTCCCTGAGTGCTCATGACACAGAGCCTGAGACCGCAGGCCTTGGGGACTTCCAAGGAGGAAGGGACAAGTCCTCCACTTCTAACAATTCACATCCTCTAAGTTACAAACATATGCATGTGACAGGGACAGGGCGTGTGGCAAAAATCGTTATTTTATAAGGTAATTCAGTAAGTGCAAAATCACTTTTCGACTAGCTGAGGTCTATCTTACTTGGATAATGGGAATTCATCAATATTGTAAAGGGAGCATGTTACTGCTTTCAAGTTTACTGAGCAGCGGTGAAACGTTGCCACAGATTCTGGGCGACAGTTAAGATTCTTTCAGTTGCAGGTGCTAGAAAACCTACTTGGCTTGAGGAAAAGAAAAGATGGTGTGTGGGGCGCCTGGGTGGCGCAGTCGGTGAAGCGTCCGACTTCAGCCAGGTCACGATCTCGCGGTCCGTGAGTTCGAGCCCCGCGTCGGGCTCTGGGCTGATGGCTCGGAGCCTGGAGCCTGTTTCCGATTCTGTGTCTCCCTCTCTCTCTGCCCCTCCCCCGTTCATGCTCTGTCTCTCTCTGTCCCAAAAATAAATAAAAACGTTGAAGAAAAAAAAAAATTTAAAATACAGGTCTCATGGGGCGCCTGGGTGGCGCAGTCGGTTAAGCGTCCGACTTCAGCCAGGTCACGATCTCGCGTGATCTCGCGTATCTCGCGTGAGTTCGAGCCCCGTGTCAGGCTCTGGGCTGATGGCTCGGAGCCTGGAGCCTGCTTCCGATTCTGTGTCTCCCTCTCTCTCTGCCCCTCCCCCGTTCATGCTCTGTTTCTCTCTGTCCCACAAATAAATAAACGTTGAAAAAAAAATTAAAAAAAAAAAAAAAGAAAAGATGGTGTGTGTCTCACGTAACTCGAAAGCCTAAGGGTGAGGTGCTGGACTGGCGTCTCGGAGCAGGTGCTCGGCTGATGTTACCAGGACCCTACACTTCGTAAACATCCAGCTCTTATAGAAAAAAGGGAAAGGGCACGAACAATGCAGCCTACATTGGGAAATAATAGTCGCGTGCTGCATTTACTCGGCAACAGTGAAGAAATGGTCGTTTTGCATCAAGAAAGAAAGCGAAAGCAAAGAAAACGACGGATAACCTGTGGAAGAGCCCGCCAACACCATACTCAATCCCTGAACTCGCTGCCCCGTGCCCATGGTTCCTCCTCCTGAACTAAAACCACAGCAAGACTCAACCTGTTGCCCCCTTACTGGAGCCTGGGACGCATATCCCAGTTTCCATCTTGGCTTATTCTGAGATGGTCCAAGGCAGGGTAGGTAGGATGTGAGGGATCGGGCAAGAAGACACATATATGGTCTGGTTCTTGGCCTGGTTCTTCAGAAAACGGTGCCCCAAAGTTCACAAGCAACTGTTTCATTAGGCGTCACACTCCCAGGGAAGCAGGAAAGATGGGAAAGGGGACTAGGGCAGGGAAGGATGGGGAGCCGTACCAGGATGTGTTACCAACCAACTACCACTGACCAGATGGCCCCGTGGGGCCAACAGAGGCTGTAAGAATAAACTGTCTCGGGACAGTCGCTCCAAAGGAGAGGGAGGGAGAATTTATGTGTTAGTGCTTGCGTCCTATGGGTCATAATTTGCCCACGGGTGTTAAGTGTCTCACGCTTCAGGGTCCTGGAGCATCCACGGTATAGCATCAAGCGGGAGCGAGATGTGGGGCCTGGGCACGGATGAGGCGCCGCGGATTGTGCGTTGGAGCTGGTCAAAGCACACACAGAGCTGATCGCCTCGTGGTGACCGGTCAGAAAGGTGGCCAACGGCCCTTTGAGAAAGGTGAGGCCAGGACATGTGAAGTGGCCGCCAGGGCTGTCTGGTTCACGCGCACAGGTAAAGAGAATTGACGAGAGAAACTCCAGGTGCGGGCTAAAAAAATGCCGCAGGCACCAAAGTGTCGTGAGGGTCAGAGGAGGCAGGTCAGGGGGGCGGCCCGGGGAGATGGCGAGGGAGGAAAGAGGAGAAGAGGTCCACGTATATGGTACGCCAGCCACTACATCTGTTGAGGGACTTGAACTAGGCCCCAAAGCGCAGATAGCATTTTGGCAGATTGTCCTCTTTATTAAACTAAACATCCGTGTAATTTTGTTGTCAGTATTCATTTGTTTTGTGAAAACCTTTTTTCATAAAACATAAGCCACGATCAAACTCATCTCGGCCCAGATGGGATTATCAGGAATTCCAAATGAGTGAAATCTGAATCACATGTGCATACAGAGCTGGGTCGTCGGGATGTGGGGGGCCCAGGGGACCAAAGACGGATGGCGGTGACCGGAGTCAGGTGGAGACAGACAAGAAAAGAATCTCTTGCGGGGGTGGGGAGGGAGTGGGGGTCAGTGTTGTGCTGAGATGGGGAAGGGCAGGGATTGGCAGGAGGGAGTTGGGGGGGTGGACATCCAGCCTGCAGAGAGAAAAGGACCCTGGAAAGAGGATGCTACAGATCTTCTTCTGGCAAAGATAACTGATCATTTTCTCTTAAAGGTGACTTCAGGGCACATCCAGGCACAGTGACTGGTAAACTGGAAGCCAGATGAATAACAGGCCGTGCAACTTTGTTTTGTGTCATTGCTGTCCTTCCGGATCCCAGGTGCCCATCCAAGGGCTCTCGGTCCTTCTTTTTCTCCATCTCAGGCAGGGGCCGGAGTGAGGTCTGAGCTAGAAGCAAACGGAACTGACCAGCAATGTGATAGTTTCTCAAGGGAACCCCACACCTATCGCCATGGCGAGGTCTGTTCCAGGCACACAGAGGGAAGGAGGTCCAGCTGTATCATTTGTGTATATCCTCAGGCATGAGTTAGGTCCTGGGGTCCAGGGAAGCAGGCATTTTTCGGCTCAGGAGAGTCAAAGGGACGGCTACCCAGTGTTGTTTCTGGGTGATGGTGCCACGAAGGCAGGGTTCATTTGGTGAAACTGTGTGAGGCCCACTCCTGCGGTGACCAACCATTCCAAGTCACTAGAAACCTCCCTGATTTTAGCACTGAAAATTCCTCATCTTGGGAAACCCCTCCGATCCAGGGCAGTGGGTCACCCAACCCCTTTCTCAATTCCAGAAGCCCTTTTACTATGAGCCCAGAAACTTGCCCTGCCCCCCAGACAGCTCAGAAAGTCCTCCAAACTCATGAAACGATTGGTTCACAAACTCAAATACCAGCAAGGCCAGAGAGGTAATAGAAGTGGGCAGAATTGTCAAATCTGTTTCATAAAAGCTCCTTAAGTTGTGCTGTTTCAACATTCTCTGTTTGCATATTAAACACGTCTGGTCAGGGGTTTCTGGGTGGCTCAGTCGGTTAAGCATCCGACTTCGGCTCAGGTCATGATCTCATGGTTCGTGGGTTCAAGCCCCACGTCAGGCCCTGTGCTGACAGCTCGGAGCCTGGAGCCTGTTTGGGATTCTGTGTCTCCCTCTCTTTCTGCCCCTCCTCCACTTGCACTCTGTCTGTCTGTCTCTCTCTCAGAAAATGAATAAACATTAAAAAAAAATAATAAAAACAATAAAAAACACAATGTGGTCTAACCTCGTGGGGGAAAACCAAAATATATATCCATGGGTCACCTCTAGCCCACAGCCTTCCCATTTCTATGCTATAGATTAAACTCCACAAGCTGCTAGTGTAATTTCTACCCTCCCCAACCCCTAAATTGTAATGTTGGCACCTTAACACTTTAAATCTTGTCCACAGACATCTGCTGGTTTTCAGAAAGGGTCACTGTGGTGGGCTTGGGAGACCAAGTGGCAGCTCCCTCCCATTGTGCTGTTTTCTCCCAGGGCGACTGGGAATACACCCACAGCCCCAGAGTGCACCTGCCGTTCACCCTTCCATGCCTTCGATAGCATCAAAGGACAAAAAGAGCCAGCAAATGAAGGAACCCTGTTCACAGTCTGGGGATGCCATCACCAGCCATCTCCCCCTCCCCCTGTATCTGTAGAGAGCCATGCCACAGAGCCACAGCCCGCCTCCTGAGCTTAGAAACCCCCTCCCTCAATGGAACAGGGTCCTGCTTCCAGAGTAATGGCCCAGGGAGGTGCCTCAGTAGGCAGGGGCTAACTCCCTCAAGTCTGCAGAGAAATGATTTGAGGAGTCAGCTATGAATGTCAAAGGGAGGAGGCGGTCTTACCTGCATATTTAATGATTTTTGCTTAAGGTAGGGGAGGAGGAAGGAAGCAAAAATAAAACTTTGCACTCAGACAGAGGCAAAAGAATTTTTTGTTGTTGAAATGATCTCTGGTTGGTCTTCTAGAAGAAGCCACTCTCTCCTCTAGCAAAACAGCAACAATGGCAGCAGCGTGATGATCCCGGTTTAGGAACTGCCCAGCTAAGAGGCCGAGGTGATAAGCTGAACATCTGTAGACGGTTTGTAAAAATAATCATTAAAAATTCATTTCAAAGATCACATCACGGTAGGAAACTAGCTTAGTAGGCCGTGTTAACTGGGATCTCTGGCTTAAGACTGGAGGCCAGCAGTGACATCATGATATTTAACGTGTTAGGCAAATCAGATCTGAAAACAGCAATCGGCTTGCTGCGGGTGTTAATCCAAATCTGTTTCTGTACCTCACTTTTGTTCGTAAGAGGTTAAAACCTGCTGCCCACATCATCTCATTGGTGTAGAAACAGTGGCCCTGCGTGCGGTCAGCCGTCATTGAAGAGAGCCCTTTCTCTACTTATCTGGGGAAATGACACACGGACTTTCCCTCCAGTGGCAAGCTTCAAAGTGTGGGTATTTTCTCAGAGGCTCAAAGGCCACCCAGTCCTGCAGAGTGCCATTCTGGGGATGATGGCCCGTTCTGCCAAGAGAGGCCTGGATGACTGCCTGGACATTTTGTCAGCTTTCCCCTTAACCGTAGGCTTCCTTCTTCAAATCCAGTGGAGGGAATTTCCGCCCGTAGAAGCGATTACTCAGAATCCATTGCTGACCGAAAAGATCCCCTCTTATTTTGAAATAAGTGATATAATTCCTTCACTTGCAAGTAGACTGGGGTATCTGTCGTACTAGTGATAGGTGATAGACCGAGTAGATCAAATATCCCAAGATCTATTGAATTCAACGAATATTTCTGCATGGATAGGTGTGCATTTTGTGCCACAATGACTGGAAGACCGAGTGACTGATAAATTGAACACCAGATGAATAACAGTGTACCAGGCCAAGCAACCTCAATTCTGTGTTACTGTCGCCTTCCCTAAAACTGAGTTTGACGGGGCGCCTGGGTGGCTCAGTCGATTAGGTGTCCGACTTTAGCTCAGGTCGTGATCTCACAGTTTGTGAGTTCGAGCCCCGCATCAGGCTCTGTGCTGACAGAGCCTGAAGTCTGCTTTGGATTCTGTGTCTCCCTCTCTCTCTGCTTCTCCCCCACTCGTGCTCTCTCTCTCTCTCAAAAATAAATAAACATTTAAAAAAATTTTTTTAAAAATAAATAAAACTGAGCTTGCGATTGAAGTGGGAAGGCCTTGGGATCTGCTTTAATCTGGAAGAGGTCCTAAAACTGAATCCAGTTTTATCTCTGGTCTAGTGTATAGATGTGTGCCCAGTACACACACACACACACACACACACATACACACACACACACACCTATTCCCTTTATCAGGCGCTCAATAAATACAGATAAATTGAAACAATCTCAGAGAGTTATCAAGTAGATATGTATCTGGTGAATAGATCACAGGGTAACTACACCAAATAAAAAAATCTCAGAGTAAATCTTTACCATGTCCTGTATTTACAGAGTACTGTGCTATGCTGGGTTTAAAAAGAGAGGCATCATTCTTGACCTTAAGGAAATTACATCTGTATTAGACACCATTTACCAGAGGCAGAACCAGTAGGAGAGATGGGCGATAGATAGATTATGGTTGGACCAACAGACAGATGGATCTCTGGCTCGCTTACAAGGAACTGGCTTCTGCAATTGTTGGGGCTGGTAAGCAAATCCAGTCTGTCAGGACAAGGCATCAGGAGGACATCAGAAGCAGCTGGAACCGCACAGCCATGGGCTGAAACTGTTATCCAAAGGGAGGAGGAATCTCTCTCTCTCTCTCTCTCTCTCTCTCCAGGGAAGACCCAAGTTCCCTTTTAAGAACCTTCACCTGATTAAGTAAGGCCCATCTAAGATAATCTCCCTAACCGAAGGTCAATTGATTAAAGACTTGCATTACATCTGCAAAGTCCCTTCACGGCAGCACCTAGAAGCCTGTCTGGTTGAACACCTGTGAGAGGGTGTGGCTACGCGACACAATGCTTGCTGCTCCCCTTCTCCACCTGTCATGAGAGAGCGTCTCCTACGACTCCGCCTTCCCACATCCTACAAAGGGGATTCGGGAAATGTAGTTTAGCCTAGCCAAGCTGACATACCACGAGACTGGCACAACACCATGGGTTTTAAAAAAAAGTGTAAACTCTCAAGACAGAAAACGGCACGAGGCGATGGACCTAGCCAAATGAATGGAGTCTAAAATGGATGAATGTGTGCCCGTACCTGTATTTGGATCTAATTTCCTCTGGTCCTCACAGGAACAGGGCTTCCCTCATCCTGGCTGAGGTGAAGGACAGAAGCGCTTTGTACCGGCCACTCTCAGAAACCTAGAGATGCTCACTGCGCTCCAGCTCAACCATCTGCCATTCTTGCCCATGGGTAGCAGAAGGCAGTCGTTTGGAGCAACAATAACCAGAAACTATATAGTGAAACATATTGAAAATGTCCACGATAGCTCCCCTGGGCCTGGGCTGACCGACCAATCATGAGTGTTCCTCGGAAGACTGCCATTTCTGTTTGATTTGGCACACGTTTGTCGTAACTGTTCTGCCGGGCCAGGGTTGTACTCTTTTCTTCTGCTAACATGCCCCTGCCATTGGTACCAAGGGTTGTTGAAACGTGTCCCGTGCTGAGACTCTAATCCAAAGACCAACACTAAATTCCGGGAGCTTCGTGGCACATCCACTCCTATTGCACGGTTGAAGGAAAACGGTGCCCCCCGAATCCCTTGTGATTAAATACCCTATCAGGTCATAGACTTGGAACACAACCACCCAAAGAGGGGGCGCGGGGGAGGAAGAAAAGCACAGCACTCCCAGCCGTGGGATAAGCAACTCTTAGCACACACAGAGCACTACTGAGGAACCATGGTGGCCATTATTGCTCTGCCTGCTTGCAAGTTGTTGGAGCTCACCCTAACCCAATTAAGTGTCTGTTTACCCTCAGGCCTGGCACTTTGACTAGATGAGGCAACAGCTGCAACACCGCACGAAGCCGCATGAAGGGCAAAATATTTGTGGGTTGCTGCTCTTCTCATCCTTGCCAAAATAAACAATGGTGGGCTTAGCCACAGCGGCTCATTTTTAAAATGTAACGTGAGTGACGCTGGCACACTCTGGGTGAGTTGTGTGCATCGTTGCTCACAGCCCAGGATAGTGGCAAGCGCTTGCTAACAACACGAGTGGGAGAAGGTGCTGGAGCCTGATCTGTTCCACCAGAGTAAAGGTGGAGACCAGGAGGGACTGCATATGTGGTCCTATGTGGCAAAGTGTATGAAGTAGTGTATTCAGCCTCATAGAAGGTATAGACAATGCCTGCAGGAGTTCATCCCCAGAGATTCTGATTCAGATTTTGGGGGGGGACCCAGGAATGTGCATTTTTATAAGTATTTTACCATGTGATTCCAATGGAGATAGTCTGAGAAACACTGTTCTGAAGATTAGAGTCTAGAATGTCAGAACTGAACAGAAACTTGGAAGACCAATTATTTTATTTTTTTTAATGTTTTCTTTATTTTTGAGAGAGAGAGAGAGAGAGAGAGAGAGAGAGAGAGAGAGAGAGAGAGGCAGAGTGAGAACAGGAGAGGGGCAGAGAGACAGGGAGATACAGAATCCGAAGCAGGTTCCAGGCTCTGAGCTGTCAGCACAGAGCTCAACACAGGGCTCAAACTCATGAACTGCAAGATCATGACCTGAGCCAAAGCAGACACTTAACCAACTGAGCCACCCAGGTGCCCCTTGGAAGATCATTTTTAATTTTAAATATAATTTTTTCATTCTATGAATACAGCATTACCCTGATACTAAAACTAGATAAAAACAATACAAAAAAAAAAAAAAGAGTGATAGGCCAATACCTCTGATGAACATAAATGCAAAAATCCTCAACAAAATATTAACAAACCAAATCAAAAAATACATTTAAAAAATCATCATTAATTCAAGTGAGATGTACTCCCAGAAAGCAAGGGTGACTCGATGTTTGCAAATCAATCAACATGCTACATCACATCAATAAGAGAAAAGATGAAAACCATATGATCATTTAAACAGATGCAGAAAAAGCGTTTGAAAAAGTACAACATCCATTCATGATAAAAACCCTCAACAAAGCAGGTTTAGAGGAAACATACCTCCACATCATTAAGACCATGTATGAAAAACTCACAGCTAACCGCGTACTCAGTGGTGAAAAACTGAGAGCTTTTCCCCTAGGGTTAGGAACAAGACAAAGTTGTCCACTCCCACCACTTAAATTCAACATAGTACTGGAAATCCAACAAGCCACAGGAATGAGGACAAGAAAAAGGAATAAAAGGCATCCCTAAATTGGTAAGGAAGAAGTAAACATTTCACTATTTGTAGATGACATGATACTATATATAGAAAACTCTAACGAGGCTACCAAAAAGCTGCTAGAACTGATAAATGAATTCAGTAAGGTCAAAGGGCATAAAATCAATATATAGAAATCTGTTGCATTTCTGTACATTAATGATGAAGCAGCAGAAAGAGAAATGAAGAAAACAATCTCATTTGCAATTGCACCAAAAATAACAACAACAACAAAAAAAACCCCTGCAAATAAACTTAACCAAGGAGCTGAAAGACCTGTACTCTGAAAACTATAAAACACTGATGAAAGAAACCGAAGACAAGGCAGACAAATGGAAAGACATTCCATGGCCACAACTGGAAGAACACATATTGTGAAAATGTCCATACTACCCAAAACGGTCTACAGATTTAATGCAATCCCTATCAAAATACCAACAACAGTTTTCATAGAACGAGAACAAACAATCCTAAAATTTGTAAGGAACCACAAAAGACCCCAAATAGCCAAAGCAATCTTGAAGAAGAAAAACAAAGCTGGAGGAATGACAATTCAAGATTTCAAAGCTGTACAAAGATGTTACAAAGCTATAGTAATCAAAACAGTATGGTACAAAAACAGATACACAGATCAACAGAATAGAAAGTCCAGAAATAAACCCATGATGTTATGGTCAATTAATCTTTGACAAAGGAGGCAAGAATATACAACAAGAAAAAGACAGTCTCTTCAACAAATGGTGTTGAGAAAACTGGACAGCGACATCCAGAAGAATGAAACTAGACCTCTTTCTTTCTCCATACACAAAGATAAGCTCAAAGTGGATTAAGGCCTAAATATGAGACCTGAAACCATAAAAATCCTAGAAGGGAGCACTGGCAATAATTTCTCTGACGTCAGCCATAATACCTGTCTAGATATGTCTCCTGGGGAAGGCAAACAAAAACAAAAATTAATTATTGGGACTACATCAAAAGAAAAAGCTTCTGTACAGTGAAGGAAACAACCAACAAAACCAAAAGACTACTGAATGGGAGAAGATATTTGCAAATGACACATATGGAAAAGGTGTAGTATCCAAAATATATAAATGCACAATTTAACATCAAAAAAAACCCCAATAATCCAATTAACAATGGGCAGAAGGCATGAACAGACATTTCTCTAAAGAAGACATCCAGAGGGCCAACAAGACACGTGAAAAGACGCTCAACATCACTCATCATCAGGGAAATGCAAATAAGAGCACAGTGAGGTATCACTGACACCTGTCAGAATGGCTAAAATAAAAAACACAGGAAACAGCAAGTGCTGGTGAGGATGTGGAGAAAAAGGAACACTCATGCACTTCTGGTGGGGATGCAAACTGGCGCAGCCACTGTGGAAAACGGTATGGAGGTTCCAAAAAAAATTAAAAATAGAACTGTCCTACGATCCAATAATAGCACTACTGGGTATATACCCAAAGGGTATGAAAGCACTAATTTGAAAGGATACATGCACCCCTATGTCTATTGCAGCATTATTTACAATAGCCAGATTATGGAAGCAGCTCAAGCGTCCATTGATAGATGAATGGGTAAAGAAATATATATATATATATATATATATATATACACATATATACATATGTATACATATATACATATGTATATACATATATATGTATATATGTGTATGTGTATACATACATGTACATACATGTGTATATGTATATGTATGTATACATACATATATGTATATACACACATATGTATATGTATATATACATATACATACATATGTATATATATAAATACATATACATACATATGTATATATATAATATATACATACACATACATATATATATACACACATATACATACATATACATATACATATAGAGAGAGAGAGAAAGAGAGAGAGAGATACATGGCTTTTGTTGCCTATATCTAGATAACAAAAATATAAATAAAAGTGATATTTAGCCCCTATTTTTATTCTAGTAATGAGTAATATTTATTCATGAATTCATAAACTATCTGGACAAAAGGTCCTATTAGTTTCATTAAGAGATAGGTTTCCTCAAAAACTTTACCTTTTGTGTTAAAAGTCATTCATCAAAATTTTTTTTAATTGTTTATCTTATTTTGACTAAGTGCAGAAATAATCACTGTTGTGGTAACTCAGTCCAGAAGAAAGTTTTTTTTTTCCAAAAAATATTTAGAAATAATATCACGGTAAGGTCAAAATTGGGAAAACAATTTAATTTCAATTTATATAAATATTTTTCTTACAGAGACATGGTAGAGTGATCAATAAAAGAATTCCAAGCAGCAAATATGTTGCACTGGGATACAATTCTCTGCAGGAAGTGGAATGGAAACACAAGTCTGGAATAAATGGGGTGATGTAAAATTTCTGTGGAAGAGAACCTCTTATATATCTTGTAAATAGATGGTGGACAGAATGAAGTTTCTAAGGCTGGAAACATTTGAGAGCAATGTAACAATTATAGTGTGCCAGAAATTACAAGTTGTTTTGAATACTTAAACTTATATTGAAAAAAAGTTATCAACATAAAAACATCAGGGTGCAGTTACATAAATTTTCAAAACTCTTTTAGTGGATGTGAGAGAAAAAACTGTTCGTAACTGTTGCTCTAGTGAATGTCTCTCTCCACTACTCTATTTAGGAGGAGGTAAATTGCTTGTCAAACAAGTCTGTGTTGGATAATGTTTGTCTAATGGATTTTTTAAAAATTCTATTTGTGAGGGGGGGGGGGGAGAGGGGCAGAGAGGGAGGGAGACACAGAGTCTAAAGTAGGTTCCAGGCTCTGAGCTGTCAGCACAGAGCCTGACACGGGGCTCGAGCCCACAAACTGAGAGATCGTGACTCCAACCGTGAGATCATGACCTGAGCCAAAGTCGTACCCTTAACCGACTGAGCCACCCAGGCTCCCCAGTCTAACAGATTTTAAAAGCCCAAGAGGAGGGGAATGGATTTCAACTTTTACATCACCACTCTGCCTCCCGATGCCCAGTAACGATCATAAAAAGTCATGAGCGTCCACGATCAGAAATCCCACACGGAGGCTCAGCTGCAGGCCAAGAGCATTGAAACTTTCCACATCAGACAGAGGCTGGAAGCAAAGAAGTAATACTTAAGTATTGTTCAGACACCACGCTTACTTAGAAATAAATAAAGTTCATTCTCAATGAGATTTTACAAACCGGAGCAGTCTGACATGGAGAAAGGGCTCCCCCCAAAGTTGTACGTATTTAGAAAGGCATTTTGGTTTGAAGGTAGGGAGCATTTTAAAGTCTCCTGCTGAACAAGAGAGCCTCTGTAAATGATCTGAAGAACACATTTAACTCTTTCAAATGTCATAGCAATTTTGGAATTCTGGGGAATCTTGAGTTTCATGTATGTATATGTAAAACCTGTGGATCAAAGAAGTCGAAGGTCTTGCCCAAGGATGGAATAAACTATAAAATCTTACTGAAAGACACAAAACAAGCTGGAATGAACTAGGTGGTTTATGCCGTGCCTGATGAGAGAACTTACACTGAAGAGAAGACAGAGACTGAGATGAAGACAGAAATCGGGACAGACTTACATACATAAAGTCACCGAAGGCTACAGACCGAAGTGATTATCTGCAGGTAAGACTGAAGGGGAGGCAGGTGAGATCAACCCCTTTTCCTTGGTTAACTCTAGATTAGGCAGCATGCATTAAAACGCTGATTAAATTCTTTTTTTTCATGTTTATTTAATCTCGAGAGAGACACAGAGTGTGAGCAGGGGAGGGGCAGAGAGGGAGACACAGAACCTGAGGCAGGCTCCAGGCTCTGAGCTGTCAGCACAGAGCCCAATGTGGGGTTCAAACCCACAAACCGTGAGATCATGACGTGAGCTGAAGTCGGACACTTAGCCGACTGAGCCACCCAGGCGCCCGCTGATTAAATTCTAATATGGTTGGAAGAGTAGCCAGGAGGTGAGACTGAGAAGGGCTCAGACAAGCGGAGCACATTGTGGACACTCAATAACGTTAGGCATAGGTGGGTTTAAAGAAGCTCCCAGTTTAACCTGGACAAGAGACAATATTAGAGGAAGACCCAGTTCCAGTTTTCAAACATTTGAAGAGCTGTCTTCTGTCCTCTTGTAGTGGTGGTTGTAAGAATTAGGTTGCAGGTTGATAAAAGGAAGGGTTTCCACTCCTGTGGACGGTTCCCACGATGTGCCACCACCTCCATCACTAGCGGGGCTCTATGGTGGCTGCACAGGAGGCTGGACCAGCCTTTGGTGGCGGAGGGGTGGGGGGTGGGAGGAACCTCCCAAGTCCTGCTTCACATCAGTGTGCATCGGATCAAAACAAGTTGGTCGATTGGAAAGTGGGTCAAAGCTTTGTCCCCTTCTTATCCATCCCACTTACGGTCCATCAGTATCAGGAAAGAAGGTTTTTGACTTGCCTCAAATGGTTATTTTTACTTTGGTAGGGAGCTAGTTAACATACACTCTACAACGGCATACTTTTGACCTCAATATTACATGCACAGGGGTTTTATAAAAAGTCCAAAAGGATTTTATTAACTGGGGAGGTTTGCAACTAAAAGGGTAATGAAGGCATGGCCTTATAAGGACTTTTGGGGGCCATTTACGCCCCACTGTCAAGAGAAATCACAATAGGAGAGCCCTAGAAAACAGTAGTTACAGGTGACTGACAGGTTGTCTGTGTCACATCAGTCTGCCTTATTTTCTCCAGAAATTGGGAAATAATGCAGTGGGGTGGAGTGCAAGGAGCTGCAATTTTTAAACTAAGTTCAAGCCCCAGGTCTGCTGGAGTTAGTGTGCCATCACAAGCAACTGTGTGTCCGCGTCCTTATCTGCAAAATAGCAGCGATACCAGATTCCGAAGACGAAATGAGACAACACACACATCCAATACCTAGGCCATAAACAGGCACTTACTAAACATTAGTCTCTTTCTACTCTCTTTTTTATTATATTCCTGCCCACCTATTTTCTCAGGAAATCAAAGCAGAAGATTGCAATTGTCCCATCTGACCCCAAGAGCATTCTGTAGTGCTTGACGGGCTCTTCAGGGCAGCAGCGACGTGGTACAAATGAACACATCGGTGCATCGTGAGGCTATCTGCGGATGCCCACGGCTTTTAGCATTGGGATAGGCAC
Source organism: Puma concolor (assembly GCF_028749965.1). NCBI lineage: Eukaryota > Metazoa > Chordata > Mammalia > Carnivora > Felidae > Puma > Puma concolor. Next base: position 15,674,298 of record NC_141677.1, read on the forward strand.
ATCATTTATGCTCACGTGTAGATCCTGCTTACAGCGGGCAAACGGCTGTTTTCACATTTTAAAAATGATTATAGGAGTAAAGCACATTCTTGATTTAAAAATTTGAGGGGCAGGGTGCCTGGGTGGCTCAGTCGGTTGAGCGTCCGACTTTGACTCAGGTCATGATCTCACGGTCTGTGGGTTAGAGTCCCGTGTCGGGTTCTGTGCTGACAGCTCAGAGCCTGGAGCCGGCTTTGGATTCTGTGTCTCCCTCTCTCTCTGTCCCTCCCCTGCTCATGCTTTGTCTCTGTCTCAAAAATAAATAATAAAAAAACATTAACAAAAAATTTGAGGGGCACCTCGTGGCTCAGTTGGTTAAGTGTCTGACTTTGGCTCAGGTCATGATCTCTTGGTTCATGAGTTTGAGCCCCACATCAGGCCCTGTGCTGACAGCTCAGAGCCTGGAGCCTGCTTCAAATTCTGTGTCTCCCTCTCTCTCTGCCCCTCCCCTGCTCATGCTCTGTCTTTCTTTCTCTTTCTCTCTCTCAAGAGTAAATAATTGTTAAAAAATTAAAAATAAACAAATAAATAAATAATAAATAAAAATAATAAAAAATTGAATAATAAAAAATAATAAAAAATTGAAACTACCAAGAAAACCAACAGGAGGAAATAAAACTCAGCTATAATTATACCACTTAGAAATACCTTCAATATTTCAGTAGGTATCCTTTGATATATATATATGTATGTGTGTGTATATATATATATATATACACACACACACATATGTATATGTATATATACATACACATATATATGTATAAATAGAGATATAGACATGTATCCAAATGGGTATATAATAATAAGTGAAGTAGAAATACACATGTACTATTTGATATGTATGCTAATTTATAACTACTGCCCACAGGAAGTACAAACAAGTCAGTTCTGGGAAAATGTAATCTTTTTTTTTTTTTTTTTTTCAACGTTTATTTATTTTTGGGACAGAGAGAGACAGAGCATGAATGGGGGAGGGGCAGAGAGAGAGGGAGACACAGAATCGGAAACAGGCTCCAGGCTCTGAGCCATCAGCCCAGAGCCCGACGCGGGGCTTGAACTCACGGACCGCGAGATCGTGACCTGGCTGAAGTCGAACGCTTAACCGACTGCGCCACCCAGGCGCCCCGGGAAAATGTAATCTTAATGACACAACCACCTATTCTCTCTGCATGAAGTACCACATCTGAGTGATGTCTTTTGATAGGAAAACATGAGAGAAACATCACTCTATGGCCTTCTTTCCCCCACACGGAATGTGATTTCTTAACACTGGCCAACCAATATTCTAGCAGGGCTAGAACATTTGAGTTTAGAAACAGTGGTAAGTGAAATTCCAATCAACAGTTTGGAAACAGGGTCTTTTTATTGCAGATATTTAAGCAACAACTTCCTCTCTGGCTCTTGTTGAAAAGAGAACAGAATTTCACTGTTCAGGAAGAGTGTTTAAGAATGTGTGATAGCCTACAAGGAGATGGGTAAGACCACTGCGTAGAATGCTGGGGGCGGGGGGTGGGTGGGTGCGGTTGCTCCAAATATATTGAGACGGTTGACAAGAAGGAATGACCATTTACGAAGTGGAGAGGCAAATGGACTATCATGACGCGGAGAAAGCCCTGTGAGCTAGGGTTGGGGAAGGTCATGGAAAAGACATGACTCATGACTCATGACCCATGAGCTGGCTAGGACACTCAGAAGGCTCCTCGCCCCCTTCCATCCTTGGAATGTGGCTTCCACTTGCCTTTCTCGCTTCCAGAGGCTGCTCCAAGGACACAGTCTTGGGACAGTGATGTGGTATTGACAACACTTGCACAGTATACCTCTCTGAACCCAGTTAAGGCCTCTCTCTCTGTATATATATAAACTTTTAAGATACGGCGGGCAGGAGTGGGGACCCATTTGTCTTGCTGCTGCCCAAGACAAGCCTTGTAAGTTCCCTTTGCTTATTAAAACTGTCACCTACCAACCTGGAGTGCTCTGCCTGTTTCTTCAGTCTCTCCCTGTCCTCCAAATAAGGGGGGCTAATTTCAGATGATAGCCGGAAATCTTCTGAGAAGACTGCGAACCAACAACTAGGTAAAAAAAAAAAAAAAAAAAAAAAAATGCTGTCATGGATGAATGAGGCAGCCTGATTCACAAAGTCCTGCACAGTCTCACCATAGAGATGGACTTTAGAGACCAGAATAATTAAATGTCCATTTCTGTGACTAACGATATGATAGCATATGGGCATATATCCTGTGAGATGAATATTTTATATACTTAACCTTATTAAAACAGCTTGGATGAGTAGTTTCCTTCAGGCAGTTTTAAAGCATTATTCTGTATCCAGGAAAGCAAACATCTTCTGGCTATTGTGTGAACAGATGGGAAATGCTGAGAAAATCTGGAGATCAGACAATTTGGCAACTATGGTCCCCTATTAAATTGGTTTATACGATGATGGATACTCACAATAAACTAACAAGGTGGTTTTTGAGGTTGCCAGGATTTGCTTTTTGATACTTCACATATCAAAGAAGTACAAATAATCTGCAGCTTTGTCTTTGGGTATAGCCCACAGAGGTGAGAGAAAGAACAAGAGAACTCAAGGGCTTTCTCTTAATTCTAAGGTCATTTTTGCCCTGATTCCAAGAAACCCTGTTATCAGCTTCATGCTGCCCAGCCCTTCTGCTACCTCGTACTCAAGGAAGTGATGCTGTACCCAACATGCAACTTCAAAAACCAATCATTTAATGCTTGTTAATTATAAAAAGAACAGAACCATGCCATTTACAAGGATAAGAACTGTGTTAGGACGAATTCTTCCATTTCTAGAGCATACCTCAAGTGGATCTCTTACGTGTAACTGCCTAATTAGAGGTCAAAGGTATCAAAAGTGGCCGATGAAGGCTAATATGATCACGCTATTCTATTCCGTTACAAAGCTAAACCTAGATGGAATCCAGATACCCTCTAAGAGAACATTTTATTGAATAGAAACTATAGTCAGCACATTGATTGCTTTACCTTTACATCAAGTCATTAACTTAGCAGACACTTCAAAGTAGTCATTTGTATTCAAATGACCTGTTAGCATCACGGATATAGAGATGTGGGGAGACCCCATGGTTGATTCCTCAATGATCATGGCCCTGCTTTTTTTTTTTTCCTACAGAACTTATAGCAAATCACAGACCCTCCATTCTGTCCCCATTTCATAGAGCCCAAAAGGAAGTTGTTCCTTAACATCTGCAGTTGGAAGTTTAAAAAACCATATGCTGTTATTAGAACCCACTTTCCACTCTTTCTGAGATTCATACGTCTAGCACTTCCACACGTTTGGCCAATGACAAGATTCTGTATCCAATGTGGGGAGCACAGAATTCTCAGCTACTAGAAATCTTATGTATTAACAATTATAAATTAAGGATTAGGCTTTTTGGAAGAATGGCATTCCTAAATAGAACATTTCCTGATTGGACATTTGAGTTTACCCTCTGTCTTCTTTATATGAAATCAACCACCTACTATCCTACGTAGACACCAACTCTGCCTAGTGGTTCACCAAGCACCATTACAACAAAGCTTAGTGGTCAGGGATTTCAGACACTTTGCTGTCACCGGGTGTTTTTGTACTTTCAGGGCATAGCCAGGAGACACAAGGCACTGATTTGCCACTGTATAAACTGCCAAGTAAGAATCATGACATTTGACCCAGGCTGCTTTGTGAAGATGCTCACAAACTCTAGAGATACTTCCAGCTTAGGCTGTGGGTCTCAATCCCATGTCTCTGTAATTATTCTCTCTTCCGTGGTTGGAGCCAGGCCATCCTCACCAGCAGAGTCAGCAGTGTGCTTTGTTCTCAGAATCAATTTTGGTCTGAGGCAGACAGCATTAGGCCAGTCGCTAAGGTGACATTTTCAGGAGATGATAGATGATAGATGATAGATACATAGATAGATAGATGGATGGATAGATAGATAGATAGATAATAGATACATACATACACAATAGATTGATAGATGCTAGATCAATAGATAATAGATTGATAGACAGACAGGTAGACAGATAATAGAGATCTGTATATATGTAGCTGTCCTTGCTGCCAATTTGACCTGGTGTCATAGTCCCCCAGGACCACTAATTAAGCTTCTGTCCTAGTCTTACTTTTAGGTTCCAATCTAGGATCCCATGCCACTGCTAGTTTTGGGTCTCCAGTTGGATCTTGTCTTGTTAGGCCTTCTCCTGGGACCACAGCCTGCAGCCTATTGACAGATGTCCTACGTACTGACTATGAACCAGGAAACTTCTAGCACGACACACTCCAAAGTACCTTCCTTTTATAGCGTCTTATTATGAGACACTAGCATCTCTTTTGGAAACGATTTTGAACCTTGATGGCTGTACCTAAGGACACTCTGTCTTTCCCGTCAGACCATCACAGCACAGCGCTTTCAGCTGGCTCTGTCCATCAATGTCCAGGTGGATCTGGTTTCATTTCTCAGCCATTTCTCACTTTCCAGGCCAGCATTTTGTAAAATATTACTATAAAGTCACTGGGAATGAGAGTTAGCAGATTTAGCAAATGAAAGTAGAGGACATCCAGTTAAATTTGAATTGCTGGTAACCCCAACACATTAATTTTTGGCATAAGCATGTCCAAGGCAATTCTAAGAAAGCTTTTCATTGTTTATGTAAACTTCAAATTTACCTGGATGTCCTATGATCTGTCTGGCAACCTTAATTGCTACGTCATGCTGAATTCACAAGTGCCTTTTGAAGGTTGTAGCCATTGGAATCTATTCTATTCCAGAAAGTTTTGCTTGCTGAAGCAGGATGCACCGCCCACTGCATTGCTTCCTACAGCAAGGACATGGTCTGGGGGCACCTGGGTGGCTCAGTCGGTTAAGTGCCAGACTTTTGATTTCAGCTCAGGTCATGATCTCACAGTTTGTGAGTTAGAGCCCTGCATCAGGCTCCACGCTGACAGTGTGGAACCTGCTTAGGATTCTCTCTCTATCCTTCTCTCTCTTTCTCTCTGCCTCTTCCCTGCTTGTGCTCTCTCTCTCTCCCAAAATAAATAAGTAAACTTAAAGAAAGGAGGAAAGACAGAAAGACAGAAAGAAAAGGAAGGAAGGAAGGAAGGAAGGAAGGAAGGAAGGAAGGAAGGAAGGAAGGAAGGGAGGAAGGGAGGGAGGGAGGGAGAGAGGGAGGGAGAGAGATGGTCTGTCCTGCCTGGTAACATTGCTACCCTGTGAAGAATTCCTGGGTCTTCAAAGCTCATCTTGCCTTTGGATTTGTTAGAGATTTTTGGATTTAAGGAATCTCTTGAGATCTTTGTCCAAAGGGCCCATTGTTCATTGAGGTTTGAAGTTTCTTAGGGACCCCCTGTGCTCAGAGAATTCCAACAGTATCCCAGCTCTTTGGCTGTGTCTCTGGGGTTCAGGGTTTTAGAAGAAGTGACGATCTAGCTCTCTTTCCCATTTGGACAAAAGATGAGCATTCTCTGGCTACTCTGTCTAAAACATACCACATCCTGTTCTCTCGTATTGATTTTTTTTCTGGCCCCTTTCCCACTGGCCTCATCTCTGTTCTTTCTTCACAGAGTTCCACAGGTAATTTCATTTGCTGGCCCCGCATCTCCCAAGGGTAGCAGTTCTCAGCTCTTTCTGTAAATCGCAATTACCTGGAGAGGTCTGAGAAAACAGCTATGCCTGGTCCCCATCCCTAAAGATACTGTTTAATTGGTGTAGAGTGGACCCCAGGAATTGATAGCTGTAAAAGGTCCCCAGGTGACTCTAATGTGCAGTGCAGTTTTGGAAACCCTGTGTTGGAGCGTCCATCCAGAATGAGGACTTCTCGGTAGAGCCACAGACCAGGTGTTGGGGCAGCCCGCTGACCCAGCACATCACAGCGCCACGTTCACAAGAGAGTGTAACGACCCTCTCCCAATGCCGTTACAAGTGATTTCCAACAATACTGGTGAAATACTCAAATCTGTCCCAATAGAACAAAAGCAGAAAATTATGGAATTACAATCTTTCAGCATTTTTCAGTAAATTCCATTGGAGTTTGGGTACAATTGTTCAAATTTTTTGGCGTGAACTCTCTCTCACTCTCTTTCTGTCATTCACAAGTATTTCTCTTCAACATGGTTTACCAAAATTAATTCATGGTTTTCCATGCTTACTGCTTTTTTCCTCTAATCCATGGAGTATTTCTCCTCACAAAGGCCTCTTTCATAACTCTCAACAGGCTCAAGTACAGAAAGAAACATTCTTTGGCCTGCACTAAAGAGAAGCAAAGAAAGTTCCTAGAGATAACCTGCTCTCAACCCAGATGTCCTCTCAAGTCTCCTTGCTAACTGCAATTAGAGATAACTGTCCTCCCTCCCATCTGTTGTTATTCAAGTCATAAGACCCCAGTCTCACTCACTGTGTACACCTCCTTCTCTGTCTCTGAGGCTCAAGGATTTCTGTGCAGTTGACTATCGCATAATTCTGTTTTTCTTTACCAAATATTGGGGAAATGTTTGAGAAAGGAAGGAAGGAAGGAAGGAAGGAAGGAAGGAAGGAAGGAAGGAAAGAAGGAAGGAAAAAAGGAAAGGAGGGAGGTAGGAGGAAAGAAAGAAGGAAGGAAGGGGGAAGGAAAGAAGGAAGAAAGGAAGGAAGAAAGGAAAGAAGGAAGGAAGGAAGGAAGGAAGGAAGGAAGGAAGGAAGGAAAAAGGGAAAGGAGGGAGGTAGGAGGAAAGAAAGAAGGAAGGAAGAGGGAAGGATGGAAGGAAAGAAGGAAGAAAGGAAGGAATGAGGGAAGGAAGGAGGGAAAGAAGGGAAAGAAAGAAAGGAGGGAGGGAGGGAAAAAAAGGAAGGAAGGGGGAAGGTTGGAAGGAAGGAAGAAGGGAGGGAGGAAGGAAAGAAAAAGGAAGAAAGAAAATTCACTTAGCAAAGACTGGAAATGAATACTATTAAGTAAAAAAAAAAAAATCCAGTTTTCAATAATTTCTTATATTCCACTGGTCCTGGAATTTTAGTGTTCTCCAGAAATGTGTTTGAGCTGAGCTCCTCAGAACTATTAATGTCCCATAGCCGTAACATTAAAAACCTTCATTGGTTTCCCTAAGAAAATTAAAGGGTCTTTGAACAAATTAGCCAAGGTCCAACATACCACATACAGTCTTTGCCACACAACTGTGATTCAAATCAGAAACAGCTCTCATTACACACTTACATTTTCAGGCCAACATACGGCATATAATAAAAAAAAATGATAATATTTCTTCCAATTCACCTTCTCGATGCTCAAAGACATCCCTCCAAGGGTTGCTCCTTTCTTGACGTCATCACTTCAACTTAGACCCCTAGAGCATTTGATGGATTTCCTCATGCACTGTTGCTTTCATTTCTGATTTTGCTTTAGACAGCACCCTCCACACCACTGCACATAGTCCTGTTGACGAAGGATTTGTGCTCTAGCTTGGCCAAGGCATTGAACAGGCAGTCAGATTTTGTTGTTTGGGGAATTTCGGATTTGAAAGGGTGAAATCACTGTTATTCTGCCCACCCCGACTGACAACCCATCCCAAGGTCTTGAAGCAAAGTATATTTCATGCTAGCTCTGATAAGTTAGCCGGCTCATGGTTTATCTTAAAGGAACTGTTGTTTTTGACACCACATTGAGATTTGAATTTCCCACCTCCCCCCGCCCCGTCTCAGATCAAGCCAGTTCCTCTGGAGAACTTGGGAATTTTCTTCTTATCAATTGCTTCTCCCTCCAGACAAAACATCTGAGTCACTACCCTGCATGCTGGCTGGGGATATCCCTGGTGTTCTTGGCTTTGCCTTGCTGATGGAGAATCTCTTTATTATCACTGTGGGGGTGAAATAATCAGGGCCTCGGTATTTTTAGCTTGCCCTGCCTGTGGTAGAGCGGCCATTCCCTGGGGATCGGCTGAGTGAGGGAAGGCAGCCAGGCAGCCACAACTTCTCGGGCACACTCACCAGGAATGTAGCCTCTTCAACTTGGAGTCTGATGATAGGAGAATGCTAAGAGCCTTCTCCTAGTGAAATACTATAACCCTTGTGAGGAGAGAGGGAGGCCTGCCTTTTTGGCCACAACCTACATGAAGCAGAAGTTCTATCTAACTGAGCTGAGTAGGGCATGGGGGGGAGGTAAAGGTGGGTCATTATTCAAACATCACAGATCCTTGGAGCACCTGGGTGGCTCAGTTGTTTAAGCATCTGACTCTTGATTTTGGCTCAGGTCATAATCTCATGGTTCACGGGATCAAACCCCACATCAGACTGTGTGTTGACAGTGCAGAGACTGCTTGGGATTCTCTTTCTCCTTCTCTCTCTTCCCCTTCCCTGCTCTTTCTCTCTCTGAAAATAAATTAACTTACACACACACACACACACACACACACACACACACACACACACACAAATATCACAGATTCTTGCTGTTCTTGCTGAGTTTTAGTAGACTTTCTTGAATAAATGTTTCTTCATTTGCTGTATTCCCTTGGGAAAACTTTCAAAGACTTTAAATGGCTGGATTTTTCTTTTTCTCTTTCTTTCTTTCTTTCTTTCTTTCTTTCTTTCTTTCTTTCTTTCTTTCTCTCTCCCTTCCTTCCTTCCTTCCTTCCTTCCTTCCTTCCTTCCTTCCTTCCTTCCTTCCTTCCTTTCTTTCCTTCTTTCTTTTTGAGAGAGAGACAGAAAGCACACACACAGGTCGGGGAGAGGTAGAGAGAGAGGGAGAGAGAATCCCAAGCAAGTTCCGCACTATCAGCATGGAGCCCGATGCAGGGCTCAAACTCACCAAACGAGAGATCATGGCCTGAGCCCAAGTGGGATGCTTAATCAACGGAGCCACCCAGGCACCCCTAAATGGCTGGATTTTTAAAATAGTTTTCACTAGTTTTGCTTGTTGCACTGGGGAGGGTGCCCACAGAGCCCCTCATGCTGCCATCCAGAAGCAGAACTCTATGCTAAGAAGTTTTATGTTGCTATATTGGCTAAGATCACAGGCTTCGGAGTCTCATGCATCTGGGTTTGATTCCCAGTACTGATTCGATGTGTGATTCTGGAAAGTTACCTACATTCTCTAAGAGGGCGAATGTGAATCCTAGATATTAATCCAAGAGAAATAAAATGTCCTCCAACATTTCATGCAAGAATGTTTATAGCAGCTTTATTTGTAATAGCTCCAAACTAGAAACAAAGCAAAAGCCCATTAATAGAAATAGATTTACTACATGCAATAGAAATAGCTTTTACTACATGCAATATGGATTAATCTCTCAAACCTCTTTTTAAAAAATGTTTATTTTTGAGAGAGAGAGAGAGAGGGAAAGGAAGAGCTCAAGCGGGGGAGGCGCAGAGAGAGGGGGGGGCCAGAGGATCCTCAGTGGGTTCTGCACTGACAGCAGAGCCCAACATGGGGCTCGAACTCACAAACTGTGAGGTCATGACCTGAGCCAAAGTGGGACACTTAACTGACTGGGCCACCCAGGCGCCCCTGTAAAACCTCTCTCACAGAAGAAAAGGCTTCCTCGTGAAAAGAGCTATACACTAAAGAGTACATAATGTATGATTCCATTTATACAACGTTCTTCGATAGAAAAAAAAGAATCTGTAGTGATAAAAATCAGTTCAGTGGTTGGGAGCAGGGAGCATAGTGATTGATTGGGAAAGGACACAAGAAAATTTTATGGTATGATGGAAACATTCTACATACTGATAGGGATGTGAATTACATGAGTGTATCTTTTTGCCAAAAATGGTGGAACTGTAGACTTAAGATCTGTGTATTTCACTGTTTGTAAATTACATCCCCATAAAAAAAAATTCTTAAAATTTAAGTCAAAACTCATCGGCAGTCCTGATACCTGTTTGCTATTCTGGTGCCCCCCCCCCTCCAACCCCAGGACTAGGTATACAGCATATTCCTTTTTCTACCCCACCTCCAAAATACAGGTGGAATTAAACAGGCTGAATCCAAGTAAAAGCTCATTTATTTTGTTCCTGTCATCTGCCCATTCTTTTTCAAAAGTTAATACCAAAAAAAAAAAAAAAAAAACCCAACAAAAAAACAAAAAAACAACACCCAACAGGAATCCATCCACTCTCCATTGAAAGCCAGAAGAGCTGAATTAACAGTAAAGGTCACCGAAGAATTCACTTTTTGGCATGTGATATCCATTCAGTAACCTTGAAATGTGGAAGTATCCGGGCCCAGAGGAGATAGGTCACCCAGCCTGCAAATGCCTCTGGCAAATCCTGTCCAGGGCTGGATTCTGGCTGCTGCCTCACCCAGACATTACTCAGCAAAAGTGCTGGAAGACGCTGAATAACTTTCCAAGGGTCCGCAGCTGTGGCTGATGCCTTCGATGATGAATCTGAGCTCTACTTAATTATATGTTTGTAGAAGTGCACTGGAGAGAAATGGCTTGAGGTTATTTTTAGCTTCTTTATGGGAATGAAAATTTGACTTCTTTTTGACAACTCTCCAAGTTACTACTTGAACATGTAGAATTTGGGTATGATTTATTTATTTATTTATTTTCCTATCACAGCAATAATAGATATTATGTTGATGACAGGTAAGAAAACAAGGACCCTGGTTGATGAGTTATGAGACATATTTCACCGCTAAAAGCTATACGCCAACTTGTTCTGCTGTCGATAACCCAGACCCTTGTCCCTACACTTGTTGACAGTGTTAGAATCTCCCCGTCCTGGGATGATGTGAAACCACACTGAACCACGGTGGGATCCTGACATCCGTTCCTTCGGGTTGTGAATGGTTTTCAGGCCATGGATGCGTGGCTTCCAGCAAATCACCATTTCTTAGACACGTTCGAGATAGGATTTTCGCTTCTCCCCTTTCTAATCGTCTTTTTTTATCTCACGTGTGATTTAACTTCAGTCTCTCCAGCTCAAGTGGTGGATCAACATTAACCAGACGACTCCGGACCGTGTCGCACAACTGTTTCAATTTACCTCCCATATGGGCATCACTTAAAAAACAACCGCCACGCTCACCAGCAACACGCGTTTCCAAGAGCTGGTGAACGACAACACATTATTTACAAAGTATGTAATCAGGGAACCTGATGCAACTCATTAACTGTATGACATCTCACTCTTTATTTAGACCGTTTACTGGCTATGGCCTTTCGTATGGGATCTGTCATTTACACTTCCTGATAATAAAACTTAATTGAAATTTCATTCCTGTACAAGCAAGATGCCAGTTTAACAGATGGCCTGTAATTGTTATGTCCACGTATTTTATATCGGATGGCATCGCACACAATTTCACACAACTGCTATTCATTTAAATGCCAGGTTCACGTAAGGCATTTCTTTCATGTTAAAAGACTTATTGTTTAATATGATTATAAAATCTGTCATTAAAATCAATCAGTTAAAATTGAAAAAATGATCCAAACAGGCCTACTGAAGCCAGAGAATAATTAATATCACAACCTGGGCTGTGCTCTTGAGGACATATTCATGAGATATTCGTGGGAATATTCGTACAGAACCCACCCCCCCCACCCCGGCCATGCGTATAAGGCAGGCAGAGTGCACACTGGGGATGTCATATTTTAGCGAGTGACCTGTCTCTAAATTTCACTGCTACTTTGAGCATTCCAAAATCCTTTTTTACGTTTTTCTTTAATCTTGACGTTGAGTCCACTGACTTCAATGCTCTGTACTCCGAATGTCAGGAATTCTCAACCCCAAGACTGGAATGGGGAGGGGCTTGCAGGAAGGAATACATCAGAGATATTGAATACGGATGAGGGGTTCCAAATTTTTTCATGTAACCCGTGTCATTCTATCCCCAGGGTTATATTCGGTGGAATTTGAGTACTTATCACAAAGCTAATTTTTACTGTTAATGTCATGTTTCAGAGAGCATTTTAAGAGAACTTAGTGATAAGGTTTTGAAATACAGTAAGTTGAGGTCATCTTGAAGAGATGACTTCTTTCTCTTTTGTAACAGTGGCATCTTCAACCTCCCATCTCGCCCTCTCCTGCTAATAATTTTGGTTATCTACTGCTTATGTTTTTTCCATCTTTCCAACCAAAACCTGTTCTCAGAAAAGGTTTAAATAAACGCCATACAGAAATGACCTATAAGACTCAAAAAACAATTATCTCCCCAGGGATATTTATATTGTAGCCAGAATCTACGCCTTTTGCAGACAAGAATCGCTAATTATGAACTATCAGGCATCGATAAGTAAGGCAAGTCCTGGAGTCTCTGAATGGTATCATCCCGTTGGTGGTGCTTTCCATATCTTCCTCCGTCATACCCTGTCCTCTGCATTTAAGAGACAAACCACTTCAATAAAGACACAAGTCAGCACACTTTTCTTGCAGGGAGTGAGAAAGAACAAAATAAGTGGAAAAGAGGGACAGAATGGAAAGAGTCTAGAGAAGGATGGAGAATCCACACCAGAATTCTTGGAGAAATGAGATGATACCAAGTGGCCAAGAAATAGAAGCTGAGCATAGGAGAATTATTTGGAAAGGTTTTCTGCCTCTCACAAGAACGTGCTGTATGCCAGAAGATATTCTAGTGATGGCCCAGCAGTTTGTATCTGTTTCCAGAATGATGGTGGATAAGGTCCTCTGGGGATTCCATTTTCATTTGCTGCTTGGATTTAAGCTGCTGTTTATTTCCTAAGAGGGGAGGAGACCATGCTTGTCTTTGTCACATTGTCCCCGGTACTCAGCATAATGCCTCGTATTCAATGATTAAGTATTCAATAAATATCTGCTAAATAAATAGATGAATAAACAAATGAATGGCTTACCAGTTATCAAAGAATTATGCCGAAAGAATTAGCTTCCCATTATGATTTTTTACCGTTTCTTTTTTTTTTTTTTTTTTTTTTGAGAGAGAGAGAGAGAGAGCGAGCAGGGGAGGGGCAGAGAGAGGGAGAGAGAGAGAATCCCAGGCAGGCTCTGCACTGCATCGTCAACAGGGAGCCTGACGCAGGGCTCAATCGCATGTGAGACCGTGACCTGAGCCAACCCAACATCAAGAGTCTGGCGCTTAATCGACTGAACCACTCAGGCGGTTCCCGCTATCATTTCTAAAAATGTATTTCAGAATGTATTTCAGGCTTGTAAAAGTTCTCAATCTTATGTAAATGATTATTGTAATTTTTTTAGCGTTTATTCATTTTAGAGAGACAGAGAGACACAGCACGAGCAGGGGAGGGGCAGGGAGAGAGGAAGACACAGAATCCAAAGCAGGTTCCAGGCCCTGAGCCATCAGCACAAAGCCCGACGCAGGGCTCCAGCCCACGAACCGTGAGATTGTGACCTGAGCTGAAGTCGGACGCTCAACCACCTGAGCCACCCAGGCGCCCCTGAAGTGATTATTATAAAGTGATTATTATAGATGGGCAGCTCAAAGATTGAGAAATTGAGCTAAATCTATACTAACCTAAGTACAAGCTGAGGCCTTCCAAAATTATAAAAACATTTCATATCTAAACTGAAAAGTCTGTAATATTTCCACACATAGTTGACAATTTTCTGGTATCCAACAGAATATAACCCCAGGCACAGCCCAGCGTTGGCCCCAGGGACCCTCTCTTCTCCCAACTGAATTACAAACTGCATAGCACAGGCTACCAGTGCACTAATATATGGACAAATAGCCACGTCAACATTCTTTATTCTGCACATGTGACATGTGCCAGACCCAGTACTAGGATCTATGTGTAAACAGTGAGCGAGAAAAAAGCCCCTGCTGTTAAGGACTTCTAAGTTGAGAAAATGTTGAAAACTTTTAAATTCAGAAGAAAGAAGTTACATCTATTTCTCAGCCGTATTCCTATAAAGTTACAGAGGTAGACCGGATGAAATTCTGGAGTTACTTCCAGCTATGACATACAGAAGTGAATTTGGGGGCATGATGTAGGTAGGAATGGCTAAGCGGGACATCTGAAAATCTGCTCCTCTATGAAAGCAGATTTTTTTTGCGGGGGGAGGGGAATGGCACATAAACTTGAAATAATATGACTTGTTTGCAGAAATTGACAAGATGAGTCTAAATTTCATATGGAAATAGGAGGCACCCAGAATAGTTTTAAAGGACTCTTGAAAAAGAAGAAAAAAATCAGAGGATCCTCATTTCCCAATTTCTTTCTTTCTTTTTCTTTCTTTCTTTCTTTCTTTCTTTCTTTCTTTCTTTCTTTCTTCTTTTTGATAAGGTGCTAGTCCTATCTTATTTTTTTAAGTTTATTTATTTATTTTGGGGGGGAGGGGCAGAGAGAGAAGGAGAGAGAGAATCCCAGGCACGCTCCACACTGTCAGCACAGAGCCCAACGCAGGGCTCATTCATGGGTCGTGAGATCATGACCTGAGCTGAAATTGGACGCTTAACTGACTGAACCACCCAGGTGCTCCCACGTTTTCCAATTTCAAAGTTACTACAAAGCTACAGCTAAGATATGTTAATGACAAAGGACAGACATACAGATCAATGGAGTAGAACTTAGAATCCAGAAAGAAAAACTTATACTGATGGTCAATTGATTTTTAACAATGGTGCCAAGATAAGTCAATGGGGAAAAAAACCAATCTTTCCAACAAACAGTGCTGAGACCACTGGATATTCACATGTAAAAGAAAGAAGCTGTGTGTCTTCTTTATACGATACACACATACAAAAAGCTCAAAATGGATCATAGCCATAAATGCAAGGAGCCACAACTATAAAACCCTTAGAAGAAACCATAAGAATTTTCATGATATTGGATTGGGTAACAGTTTCATAAATATGACACCAAAGTCATAAGTTACAAAAGAAAAACAATGGATAGGTTGTACTTATCAAAATTAAAACTTTTACACTTCGAAGGATATCATTAAGAAAGTGAACAGCCAACCAACAGAGTACAGAAATTTGCAAATCACACATTTCATAAGGGAACTTATATATCATATAAACAGTTACAATTCAACAACAAAAAGACAACCAACCCAATTTAAAAATAGGCAAAGGATTTGAATGGATATTTCTCCAAAGAAGATATACCAATGGTCAACAAGGACATGAAAATATTCCTAACGTTATTAGTGACTAAGGAAATGCAAATCAAAATGACAATGATACACTGCTTCATACCCACTAGGATGACTATAATTAAAAGGATGGACAATAACAAATGTTAATGAGGATGTGAAGGCATTGGATCTATCATAAACTGCTGGTGGGATAATAAAATGTTGCAGCCACTTTAGAAACAGTTTGACAGTTCCAAAAAGTTACATACAGGGGTGCCTGGGTGGCTCAGGTAGTTGAGTGTCCAACTCTTGATTTAGGCTATTGTCATGATCCCAGGGTCCTGGGATTGAGGTCCATATTGAGGCCATGCCAAGCATGGAGGCTGCTTCCTGCTTAAGATTCTCTCTCTCTCTCTCTCTCTCTCTCTCTCCCCCCCACTCCCCTGCTCATACTCTCTACCAAAAAAAAAAAAAAAAAAAAAAAAGCTAACCACAGAAATATCATATGACCTAGCAATTCCATTCCTAGTTATATACCCTGGAGAAATGAAAACACATCCACACACATACTTGCACCTGTGCATTCATAGCAGCATTATTCGTCACAGCTAACAAATGGAAACAACTCAAATGTCCATCAATTGATTAATGAGTAAAAACATGTGGTATATCCATACAATGAAATATTATTCAGCCATTATGAGGAATGAATTGCTGGGTGCCTCGATGGCTCAGTCGGCTAAGCGTCTGTCTGACTTCGGCTCAGGTCATGATTCCCTGCTGTGGGTCTGATCCCCATATTGGACTCTGC
Source organism: Puma concolor (assembly GCF_028749965.1). Taxonomy (NCBI): domain Eukaryota; kingdom Metazoa; phylum Chordata; class Mammalia; order Carnivora; family Felidae; genus Puma; species Puma concolor. The sequence goes on from NC_141677.1 coordinate 15,690,165, forward strand.
ACTGATAGTGCAGAGCCTGCTTCAGATCCTCTGTCTCCCTCTCTCTCTGCCCCTCCCCTACTTGTTCTCTCTCTCTCTCAAAAGTAAATAAACATAAAAAATTTTTAAAAATATTCTGCAATTAGTGTTGGTTGCACAACTTTGCAGATATGCTAAAACTCACTTAGCTATACACTTTAAAGGGTGTATTCTGTGATCCAGGAATTATATCTCAGTTTTTAAAAGTACCTGGAATAAAAAAACATGCAGCCATCCAAGGCCGGTATGTAGAACCATCCATAAAATCAATGAGCAGTTTCTTTGACAAATGAACTGCAATTAAAACACAAGACAGAGGAGAAGCAGTTACGTATTACCCCAACGCAATGGTGGGCTTGGATCTTCATTTGAACAAACCAAGTCTTGATCGAGAAAGATTTGAACTTTCACTCAATATTACATTATATTAAGAAAGTTTTGTTAATTTTTTAGGTGTTAATTTTTTATGGTGTTATGGTTATGTTTAAAAAGTGTTCTTATTTCTAGGGATATATTGTGATGTGTTTATGGATGGAATGATACAGTGTTTGGAATGTGCCTTAAAATTATCCAGTTAGGGGAAAGGGAAGGTGGTATTGACAAAACAAGGTTGACCACATGTCAATTACGTTGACCCTGGGCTATAGGTATGGAGGTTAACTGTACTGTTCTCCATTTTCATGTATGCTTGAAATTTTCATGATAAAAAGTAAAAAGAAAAATAATAACTCTTGCTCAGCATAATTACCAACTTTATCATCCATGACAAGGCAGACATGGCCCATGTTCTCTGGAGCTTACATTTTAGTACAGGGAAACAGGATAAACAGGTAAACATGCAAAATAAAAGGATTATTGTCTTTTATTGGTCATCATTAAGGGAGAAATCAACATATATGATATAGAATTAATGGGGAAGGTACTTTGGATGACATGGCTGTGGTTGGCCTCTCTGAGGAGGTTCCATTTAAGTTGAACTATTAAGATGGTGTATCTATGTGAAGAGCTGGGGGATAGGTCTAGGCCAGGGTAAATAAATACACTCTGTTTACAGCCTGGGTCTTACACAGAGTATGGATCTATTTGTGCCACGACAGGAAACCCTTCACAAGAGACATGAACAAAGCAGAGGGAGTAAGATGATGCTGGAAAGGGGAGGGGAACGGATGATCTAAGAAAAGGATAGATTTTGCAAAAACTCACAGGCCCTAAGAAAAAGCGTAGATTTTATTTTAAGTGCAGCAAAGTCACTGAAAAGTTTTAGGAACCAAAAGGATTCATTCATTCATTTGTGTATTCATTTAACAAGTATTCTTTCGCCTCTGTTCTACCTCTATATTTACATTTTTAGCAATTCAGTGAGGCCATTATTCAGAGAATAGATAATACAGAGGAAAAATAAAAGCAAACAAACCAAAAATCCTCATAAGTCATTTGAGCCTCCATGATTTTAAAACAAAGCCACTGAAAACAATAAGTGTTTCTGAAGACAGTTTTCATTGGTCTGTGTCCAGTTGAAAGAATGTAAGAGAGAAACCGAATTAAACGACACACTTTTCATGGCCAAAAAGGAAGTCACAATGGAAATTTAAAAATATTTGAAATGAAAGAGACTGAAAACACAATACATCCAATTTATGGGGTGTGGCGTTAGAAGAACTTCCAGGGAAATTTACAGCAGTGATGATGCTCATTTTAAAAAAGTAGAAAGGGGGCGCCTGGGTGGCGCAGTCGGTTGAGCGTCCGACTTCAGCCAGGTCACAATCTCGCAGTCTGTGGGTTCGAGCCCCGTGTCAGGCTCTGGGCTGATGGCTCAGAGCCTGAAGCCTGTTTCCGATTCTGTGTCTCCCTCTCTCTCTGCCCCTCCCCCGTTCATGCTCTGTCTCTCTCTGTCCCAAAAATAAATAAACGTTGAAAAAAAAAATTTTAAAAAGTAGAAAAAGGTCTATAATCAATGATTTAAGCCTCAAGCTTACAAACTAGAAAAAGAAGAGAATTTAACTCAAAGAAAACAAAAGGAAGAAAAGAATAACAAGGTCAGAAGTCCATAAGTGAAAACAGAAAAGCAAGAGTAAATGAAAAAGTTGTGTTTTGAAAATTGGTAATCTACCACCTTCGTATCTTTTCTTCATCTGTTCTTTTGTTCCTCTTTTCATCTTTCTGTGTAATCATTTTGTTCCATTTTGCTTTGCTTTAGATGCCTCTTTTAAATATTTTTCAGTGGTTGCCCTAGGGTTTCCAATATACATCATTAATTAATCACAGTCTACTTTAAATCCTATTATGCCTATCACTTACAACTATGCGGTTTCAGTTCCTCTCTTCTGTTATATCTGCGATGTATAAGGCTACATATTTCTAGAGGGTACTTTCCTATCAACATGTATGAGATGACAATTACCATTCAGGCATTGAAACCTTAGCTGAATGATCTGGCCAAAACTCGGTTCTAGGGTTACAGATTGGAGATATAAAATAGATCTATCTTCATATAATACCGTTCCTCTCCAAATCTCTGGCCTTTGAAACTCAGGTTTAAGTCAAAATGAATTCCCTTTAAAATGCTTAAGATCACTTTTCAAAGATTCTGAGTGTGAAATAGGGCAACAGAGATTGAAAGCCTGCAGTATGTTAGACCAGTGTTTCTCAAGCTCGGGTGTAGGAGAATCACACGAGAGTCTCGGTAAAAATACAAAGAATCTTATCCTACCTCAATGCATGCGTGCTTCTGCATTCTTCATTAATTTCTAGGCGATTAAGATACACATCGAAGTTTGAGAACCATTGTGCTAGGTACTTAGGATACCTTATCTCACTTAATCCATTAGTCTATTAAATAGCCAGCCCAATGCCACAAACAAATGAGTAGCAGACCCAGTATTAAAACGCAAGCGTATCCCCTCTAAACCCCCTACTCTTTCAGCTCTACCACACAAACATCCAACATGATCATTATCTGCTTCATAAAGATAGATTATCATTTGATAATCTGTCTCCACTGAGCCTGGAAAGCAAACCAATACTGTTTCCCAAGACTTGTACAATTATTTTGTTTTTCTCTTTTTAAAATACAAACACAGTGGATCATAAAGGTCTTTTCTCCTAGTGCATCCATTCATGGAAACCCTAGTGCACCATCCTCCACGTGTCTATAGGAAAGTAGAACTTTCAGAAACACATAATTAAGACCCAGAGGGGGTGCCAAGATGGAAAAAGAGCTTCCAAAGGACAGAGCGACTGCCAGGAAAGCTTCACAAGGGAATGCCCTGAGACAAATGAGGTGTGAACATAGGTGGTTTCTTAAAAAAACACCAGGAAGGAAGAGGGATAAAGGATCTCTATGAGTCTAAACAACATCAATTAAGGACAAGAAAGAGAAAGAAGATATTATTGTCAGCCAGAGGGATAAAGGGAAGTAAGATACCCTTTTGCTGTTGTGTCAGGAGAGAAATGAATACCAGGGAGGAGCATTCTAAACCTATTAAGAAATGAAGGGAGAATTACATCAACGGGCCCATTAGGAAGCTAAGACAGCAAAATAGCTTTCTATGTGTCTGCCGGTGGGGAGAGCAACAGAAAGCTAGAACAATTTAGAAACATATTTAGCCAGGAGATTTGGACTACAAGGAATTGCAAAACATTGTAAGAGGAGATGGTCACGGAGGAAAAAAAACCTCTGGAATATGAAAACGTGGTGTGATTAATGTCTAATGCTCGAATTCAGTCCAACTCTGTCTCAGAATAGAAGGCTCACAATATATTTTCTGCCAAAAATAGAAAACACAATAAGCTTTTCTTTTGAGATTCCTGCAGTATGCTGGCCTTATTCTGAGCGATCAAAACAATCCACTGGGCATTTAACTGATTCCCACACCGAGAGTCCCTTAATAAATTTCCTAAAAATGTCCTGAGGTCAGTGTTCTGAAAGATACAGAAGTCCAACAAAGAGTGTCGCAAGTTCAAAAGGACAATTTTATTCTTTAAAAAAATTTTTTTAATGTTTATTCATTTTTTGAGAGAGAGAGAAAGAGAGAAATGAGTGGGGGAGGGGCAGAGAGAGAGGGAGACACAGAATCTGAAGCAGGCTCCAGGCTCTGAGCTGTCAGCACAGAGCCCGACGTGGGGCTCGAACCCACAAACCACGAGACCATGACCTGAGCTGAAGTCAAATGCTTAACTGCTTAACTGACTGAGCCACCCAGGTGCCCCTCAAATGGACAATTTTCATGGTTCGTGTGAGGCAACAGTACCTCACTCCATGTGACTGACTGTACCTCCGTGTCTGACCAGGTTGGCTTCTGGGAATTTCTCACTTGAAGAAAAACTGTACTTTGCTGTGTTCTTCAAGACTGTATCCTGCTTCTTGGGCTTCATCTGATCGTAGTTAATTGGTTATTTATCTCCAGATCAGTGCTTTTCAAACTACAGGCTGTGACCCGTTATTAGCCGGTCATGAAATCAATCTCCCAGCCAACACTGCAGATCATGATACAATAAAATGCAAAAAGTAATTTCACACCACAGCATACTTAATATTATTTTGTACGTTGTTTTGTGACAGGCACGTGCATGCCGGTGTGGGTATGTGTAGACTGAGTCACCACAAAACACATATTTTTCACTTGGACGAAATGTTTGAAAGCCGGTACTCTGCGTCATATGCTATCAGGGCTCTAGACCACTGCCCCAATTCTGGCTTCTCTCTCTTCTGATGTGTGCTGCTCCTACTGTAAAACGCATCTTCTTTGCAGCTGCGCTTTGATGATGTAACGCTTATCCATTCGTTCTGTCCTTCACTCAACAAATGTTCAGCAAATCCTCATTCTCGGCCGGAGGCCGAGAGACCTTTATAGAGACAAGTGGCTCCTGTCCCAGTCCCCACCGCCTTCTCCCACAGAAAGACTGTAGCGACAGCAAGCATTCTATTGCGCAGAGCCAATTTCTGGTGTAGGAATTCTCTCTAGCTCCCTATTACCCATTATATCCAAGAGTAAACTCTTCTAATCCAGCAAACTCTTCTGTGATCTCAATCAACTCTTTCCATCCAAACTTCTCCATTGTCAGTGTTTAGTGCTAACTGGCCTTTCCTACTAATCTGAAAATCCCCGTCCGTGTTAATGTTAATTCTGAGTCTTGTGTTTCTCCCGCCATTACTGACTGTGCCCTGCTTCTCCCCTAAGCACATCTTTTTTGGGACTCTGAGTCTCAGCCTGTCCTCCTCTCCTCAGAGCACACAGGCTGTCTATGGGCCACATCTGGTCATCATCCCACTCCCCTGTCCCCTTTGTGCTCCAGCTATCAACGCAGAATTCTCTGCAAAGTACTTTCTAGTCCATTGTCCCTTTATTTAGAATGTCTCCGGGGATTGTGTTTCCATCACTTTACTTGAAAGCCTATTTCACAGTCTAGTAGGCCTCACTGTCTGGAGAATTTTTCTTATCTTCCTCTGAGAATGTTCTTCTCCTAATTTTAATCTATTATTCCTAGTTATACCACTGATAGGACCATAAATAATACTTTGAATTTTGCCCCCCTCTCCAAAACCTCTTCCTCACTTAAGACTGCCTCTTTAAATTAATCCTCAGTCATCACTTCATCTCACGGTTCATTATTGAATTCTAACAGTTAATCAGACATGTTGCTGAAAACAGAGCTACTCAAACCAAAAGCAGCTGCAGTCTAACACGGGAACTTGCGATCTTCCTCTTGCTGGAAAAATCCAGGAAGGAAAATGAGCCATCCAGTCTTTGATGATCTGATCTCATTTGATTTCTTTCTGGCTCTATCATAAAAGGAAATGGGAACATTTAAGCGAAACATTTAACAATCTTACGACATAGTTTCTTTGTATGTCGTCATCGGCCTGCTCCATTTGTCCATTTGACAGCATTTGTCAAGTTTCTACCTGGTCCCAGTCCTTTTTTTAAGTGCTGAGGATCAAAGGTGGGTGAGACCACTTACTCAGGCTGCTCACGGTCACGCGGGGGAAACAGAAACAGACTTGTCTTGCCAATAGATGATTACAGCACAGCATTGCACAACTCTAAACGGAGCCGGAAGAGCGGTTGCCATGGCGGAAGAAGTCAGCTCTGTTAATGAGAATCGGGACAATTTCCTCGGAGAAGTGGACCTCTATACTTATATCTTAAAGGAATGAGTAGAAACTTCTTAGAAAGAAGAAAGAGTGTTCTGGGCAAAGGAGCACAGTGTATGCAAATGTACAGAAGCTTGAAAGATGATCCCCGCCCAGGGAAAAAGACAAGGCTGGAAGCTATGGTACATAACTAGGAATGTTTGGGATGACCTTGAATATCTGTGAAAGATTTCATGCATGCTAAGGAGTTTAGCGCTCATCTGGAAGCCAACTGAGCCTCCATGGATGTTTTTAAATAGGAGATGGAGTGGGGGCTGGTCTAGGTTTATTTTAGGTAAGCCCATTGTGAAAGCAATGTATAGAGCACACTGAGGAGAGCATTATACAAGTACCGTCAATGTGAAGATTGTTGCGAGACTGCAGGCCAGATAGTATTTTATAAAGAAAAAAAAAAAAAACCCACACTTAATCTGCCTTGGGGAAAAAAATAGTTTGTTTATCCAAAGAAAGTAACTGCTTCTTTTCAAAAGAAATTTGTTAAATGGAAAGAACATCTTGAAAATGGATGTTTTGAAATGTTTCCATCGCTGTGTAATTTTATAGCTGAAAATGTGTGTATCATCTCCACTACAACAACTCTCGTCGGATATGGCATTTTAAAAAACGTACTTAAGGATCTTCCATTTGAGGAGTTTCAATAGATTTTAAACACATTTTTGCCTGTGTGTATATGTGTGCTTGTGCACGTGCATATGTACGTATGGTCATGTTAGATAAGAAATATACACGTACAAAGACATGTGTAAGTCTCACGTATAGTTCAGATCAGTCTACATACAAGGTAACTGATTCATATCAGAGACATAGATTAAGTTATAAGACAAGTACTTTACATAAACTGGTAAATAAGATAAAAATCATTTAAAAAAACATTACAATGATATAAGTATAGCCAGCAATGCATGACCTCCATTTTGATGAATTTGTATTTGTGCAGTAACTTCTTCAGCTATGACAGGGATTAAAACCCATCATTAAATTCAAAACAAAAAGAAGTTGAAGACCTCTGTTCAAGTAGGACGCAGAAGATCATGTATCTTCGGCTCATGATAACCACAAGAGAACTCAGAAAAACCAAATAATATTTCTCTGTGGGGTGAACAAAGAGTGTTAGACATGGGTCATTCTGGATGAATGGAACTGAACAGAAAAACAAGCCCTTCACAGCTGATCAAAGGGCTGAAACAGCATCTTTACCCGAGGGTGGCAGATATAGAAATAAGCCTGCCTTAGATAAAAAGGTTGGAAGGAGACCAGGATAAATCACGTAAGCCTTAAATGACAGTATAGGCTAGAAGGGCATTTGGAGATCTGGAAGGGTCCAAGTATAAAAACAATCACTCAGCCTAAAAATTCTCCTGTTACACCCCAAATTTTGTCAAGAATATGGCAGTGGAGGATTCTCGTGTTGTGGTAATATGACTTTCACTCAGTCATAGTGAAGAGATCAAGGAAAATTAAGTATGGAAGAGAGATCCACAGATACCATAGTAGTAGGGCAAATGTACTCCTGGAACAAAGGCTACACTAGAATTATAACAACAAGTGTTAAAAAAAAACAAGCCTTGGAAAGATCAAGCAATTAAACTTTCTGCCAAAACAAAGTTCAATACTTTTTTAAAGGAAGACAGTAGCCCTCATCAAATTAACATTAATAATGTCCAGCATCCTATCAAAACTCCTATCAAAAATTGACAGGCATGCCAAGAAGCAGGAAAATGTAATTCAAAATTGGAATAATCATTAGTCAGTAGGAACAAACCAAGAAATGTCATAAATAATGGACCTAGTATTCAAATTCATATCATAAGTATATTCAACAATTTAGAAAAAAGCGAATCTATGGGGAAATAAATGAAAGCTCTAACAGAGGACTAAGTGGATAATTTAGACGTGAAAAATACAATATCTGAAATTTTAAAAAATCATTTAGTACACTTAACAACAAACTAAATATTGCAGAAAGAAAGATTACTGATCTGGAAGACATCACTGTAGAAGCCATCCAAATTGCACTGCAAAGGAAAAAGATGAAATAGTAAAAAATAAAAGCAGATCTTCATTTCTTGTGGGACAATATCAAATAGTGAAACATACATGTAATTAGAGTTCAAGAAGGAAGGGATGGCAGACAAAACATTTAAGGAAACATGGCTGAAATGTCCCCAGATTTTATGGAAATTATATAACCATAGATCCCAAGAAACTCAAAAATTTCCTGCCAGAGGGGCACCTAGGTGGCTCAGTCTGTTAAGTGTCCAACTTCAGCTCAGGTTATGATCTCACAGTTTGTGGGTTTGAGCCCTGTGTCGGGCTTTGTGCTGTTAGCTTGGAGCCTGGAGCCTGCTTCAAATTCTGTGTCTCCCTCTCCTGCCCCTTCCCCCATTGCCCTCGGTCTCTGTCTCTGTCTGTCTCTCAAAAATAAATAAATATTTAAAAAAAATTTCCTGGCAGAAAAATCACAAATAAAACTACAATAATGACATCAAAACCAAACTGGTGAAAATCAGTGCTAAAGAGAAAATCATAAAACAGCAAGGGTAAACGGCACATTACCAACAGGTGAACAAAGGTAAGAATAACTTCTGCATTCTCATAAGAACTCAACAAGCCAGAAAACAATTGAATGGCAATTGCTGGAAGAAAAACAAATGATGACACAGAACCCTATATCCAGCAAAAATATCCTGTATGTTCAAGTGGAAAAATAGACATTTTACGGCAAAACAAAAGTTGAGAGCGTTTGTCTCCGGCAGACCTGCACGTCAAAGAATATTTTTTTATTTTTTTATTTTTTTTTAAAATTTTTTTTTCAACGTTTATTTATTTTTGGGACAGAGAGAGACAGAGCATGAACGGGGGAGGGGCAGAGAGAGAGGGAGACACAGAATGTGAAACAGGCTCCAGGCTCTGAGCCATCAGCCCAGAGCCTGACGCGGGGCTCGAACTCACGGACCGTGAGATCATGACCTGGCTGAAGTCGGACGCCCAACCGACTGCGCCACCCAGGCGCCCCTGCACGTCAAAGAATATTAAAGAAAGTTCTTCAAGCAGAAGGAAAATGATTGTCAGGTGGAAATGAAAGTCCACACAAAGGAATGAAGATCATTGAAAATGATAAATATGTAGATAAATATGAGACTTTTTTCTTGTTTTAAATATCTTTAAAGGATAGATGACTGGTTAGCCCACGATGAAACAATGTATTATGGAGATCGTGAAATACATAGAAGTAAAATGTACGGCAAGAAGAGCAGAAAGAAAGTAGTACACTGGCCGTGAAGTTCTTTCATCATACAGAAGTGGTAAGCTGCATTTAGAGATAGACTGTGAGAACGTAAAGATACATACTATTAAAGCTACAGAAACTACGGAAAGGAAAAGTAAGGTAAGCCATGGAGGCAGTAAATGGAACTCTGAAAAATACTCTATGAATCCAAAAGGAAGCAGCAAAACAGGAAAATAAAGGAACATATAATAGACAGGAAAACAGAAAATAAAAGCAAGTTTTAATGCAAGCATATTGATAATTACATTAAGTATACATGGCCTAACTTGTCAGCGAAAAAGGAGGATTATCAGACTGCATCCAGAGGCAAGACAAAACGATACGCTATATAAAAGAAAGTCATTTTAAATATAAATACGGATATACTTTAAATGTTAAAGGATGAAAAATAGACCCTATAAACTATAATCATAGGAAAGATAATGCAGCTCTATGAATATCAGGAAAAATAAATTTTGGAACAAAAAATATTTCTAAAAATAAAGAGGGATATTTTATAGAGATAAAGCGTCAATTAATCAAGAAGACATAACAATTCTAAATGTGTAACGTGCATAGCAAGACAGTTTCAAAATACACGAAAAACTGACAGAAAAAAGAAATCGAGAATTTCACAATTAATAGTTACAAATTTAAAAACTCCATTCTCAGTAATTAGGAGAATAAGTGGACTGAAATCAGCAAGGATATAGGAAATATAAACAATTCTATCAATCACCTTGACCTAATTGAGATTTATGCAACACTAAAACCAACAGAAGCAGAATACATATTCTTCTCAAGTGCACACGAAACATACATCAGTATAAATAATGTGTTGAGTCATAAAAATTTTCAACATATTTATAAGGATTGATATCCTATAGAATATGTTCTGGAATCATAAGAGAATTGAGTTAGAAGGCAGGACACAAAACATATCAGGGCGCCTTGGTGGCTCAGTTGGTTAAGCATCTGACTCTTGATTTCAGCTAAGGTCATGATCTCACAGTTTGTGAGTTCAAGCCCTGCCTCAGGTTCTGTGCTAACAGCACTGAGCCTGCATGGGATTCTCTGTCTCCCTCTTTCTCTGAAGCCCCCCTCCCTAAAATATAAATAAACATTAAAAAAAAACATATCTGAAAAATCTAAATATTTAGAAATTAAACAAAAAATTTCTTACTAGACATGGGCCAACGACGGAATTAGAAAAATTTTGGAATGGAATAAAAATGAGAACATAGCATATCAAAATTTATGAGATGCAGCTCAGTCATTGCCTAGGGGGGTATATTTTGGAATGTATACACAATGCTGATTACGGGGGGGGGGGGGGGGGGACCAGGTCAGCGAAAACCAAAGCATTAGAAGCATAGTTTGTAAACACTTAAAAAGGTACATTATCTCCACTTTTAAACAAAACCTTGTGCAGAATTCCAATAATTAAAACCAATAGAAAATTGAGCCAATACAGATGCCCAGGTGTTCTAATCTCTTTGTCGTTTCTCATGACTTTCCCTCCTTCTGACCCTACCTGTACCCTACTCTAATTCCTGAGTCACTTACTTGGCATGTGTGGGTCTGCAAACACAGTGAGAAGTGCTCTACATTAAAACCAGTTTTCATTGGTCAAATGACTCAAAGCCCAGGCCCACTTGAGAATAGTTCAGAATGTCTCATCTGAATGCAAGGGGCAGGGAATTACTATTTATTCATTTAGCTGGGAGAAAAGCCATGTTTCCAAGAGGTACCTGCATCCTGAAAGCAATTATTAAAGTATATAAAACAAGGGGTGACTGGGTGGCTCAGTCCGTTAAGCATCTAACTTCTGCTCGGGTCACGATCTCACAGTTCATGAGTTCGAGCCCTGCGACGGGCTCTGGGCCTGTTTCAGATTCTACCTCTCCTTCTCTCTCTGCCCCTCCCCCACTCGCACTCTGTCTCTCTTTGCCTCTCAATAAATAAATAAATGTTTAAAAAAAGTAAAAAATATATACAAAACAAGACAAATGCAGAGATGGCAGAATATTAAAACTGTCACCTTTTGATGTCATCCCACAAAATAAAGTCAGATGAAGAACCTGGATCTTATGACATATCCTGAAACTCATTTCCACATACCAGTTTGTTTTTTGTGAGATTTGCTCTTTCAATGCCTCACAAAAGAAAGACTCTTTATCATAGTAAAGCAAAAAGAACATCGACTACATTAAAAAAAAAATCAACATTTTGGGCAACACTACAATGTGCTCTAGTGGAAAGTATTAGAATTTTGTCACGATTGTGATAGACTGAGATTAGGACACAGTCAATGAGCACTGTCCTTGAGCTACAGCTGGATTTCTCTGGTTCTGAATCACATCCACTCTTCCAATCACTGACCCACAGCATAAAACACGGTGATATCTCCTTGTGTCACAGGAGATCAAGTGAGGGGCTTTTCCTACCCTCAGGACTCAGGTCTCAAACTGAGACAGAGAAGACTCGACTCCCTACATTCTCGGGAGTTGCAAGTGGTAGGAGAGATATCCCAATCCGTTCTGCTGCTCTCACTGAAGCTCCCCCTGCCACACTCTTCTGCGGTCAATATAAGCAGAAATCTCAGGGTGAGCACCGCAGGAGAGGATGAAGACAAGAGAGAAAAAAGAAGCATCTGGGTCCTGAGTCCACCATTTGGTACAGAGACCTGGACTTTTCCTCTCGTCTCCATAAGATGCTTGCCCCGGCTCCTGTTTCAAATCAAATGGGGGATTCTCTGAGACAGAAGTCGGCAGGCTATATAGCTTGTGGGTGCAATGCAGACCGTGATCTATTGTCCTGAATAAAGTTTAGTTGGAACACAACCACGCTCACTGGTTTCCATATTTTCCATGGCTGCTGTGTCACTACAATGGCAGAACTGAATAGTCAAAACAGAGACTATATGCCTCGCAAAGCTGAAAATGTTTATTATCTGGCCCTTTACAGAAAACGTGTGCTGACCTCCACTCTAGAAAAATCATTTACAGAGACTGTGGGTGCTGGCAAAAGAGGGAGACAGGCCTCCGCTCTGGAGTGGACATCTGCTAAAGCCATTGGCGTCTGTGCCTATCTAAACACAGGAGAAAGGAAGTCAAAGAAAATGTCAGAGTGAGGAGCCAGATACGGCCAAGGAACCATGTGTATTATCACTTCCTGGCAAAGAATGCCAGGATTTCTATGGGCCAGGTGAATGATGGGAGGTTGTGGGGCTTAAGGCCATCCCGAGAATGGCCGGAGCTAAGAGGTCTGTCATTTGGCAAAGGATACGGGCAGCAGCAGGGGATGGGGTGTTGTACAGTAGGGGATCATGGGAAGAGGGTGAACTAATGTTAGGGCCTTGGGCACTGGGAAGGTCCCTTTCTTCCAACAAGGCCCCTCAAAGAACTCACACACGCACAACTTGAGAGCAAATTTTTGTACACCTGTTACTCACTGGGCCCTGATGACCACCTGGCATTATAGCCAGGGAGGCAGGGAAGCCGAAGGGGGACTACAATGGCACCAATTAGGTAAGAGACACTGCTTTTTCACACGTCCCTTCCTCGCCCCAGCCCAGAAGAGCTAGAACCCAAAGAAGGAACAAGGAGGAGGGAAAGAGCTGACCCCTTCCTCATCTCACCTCTGATCCCTCCTGCAGTGGCCTGGCCTGTGCCGAGGATAACATGGACAGATTCCACTTTCCGTTGAGGGAAGGGGGCTGGAGATCCCTGGGAGGCACAAAGGGGGGACTTGACAAAGCACGGATGAGCACAGGGACCCGAACTAGAAAATCACTTGATGTTTCACCCCACCCATTCACCATTTATCCAGCCCGTTTACCCCACCCACTTACCCCACCCATTCACCGACCCCACCATCTAACCCCCCCATTCACCATCTAACCCCCTTCACCATTTACCCCACCCATTCAACATTTACACACAGGAATTTAGCCCGAAAACCAGTCTGGTGACATTAGTTTGGGTCTTGTTGAATAATTTACTGTCAATTTTAATTTACTCCCCTTACTAGTTTTCTTGGCTTTCATATTGGGTTAAAAACAATTTGCTTTTCTTTATAAGCTAGAAATAGACTGTCTCAGCTGCCCTAACTTAATTGTGTTGCAGTTACTGAATACCTGGTTCTGTGATAGCATTCAGCACCTGACACCAAATGGCTGAGTGAAATTCTTAGCTTCAATTTTAAAAGCTAAGATTTAAAAAAAAAAAAAAAAGGAAGGAAGGAAGGAAGAAAGAGAAAGAAAGAAAGGAAGGAAGGAAGGAAGGAAGGAAGGAAGGAAGGAAGGAAGGAAGGAAGAAAGAAAGAAAGAAAAAGAAAAGGCTAGGGTAAAAGATAAGAATTCTTGCAATACCTTAAAACGATACCTCAGAACAGTTGGTAACTAGGGGCGCCTGGGTGGCTCAGTCTGTTAAGCAGTTTCAGCTCAGGTTATGATCTCGCAGCCGGTGAGTTCGAGCCCCACATCTCAGCTGACAGCTCAGAGCCTGGAGCCTGCTTCAGATTCTGTGTCTCCTTCTCTCTCTGCACCTCCCCCACCCATGCTCTGTCTCTTTATCTTCTCAAAAATAAATAATAAACATTAAAAAAGTTAAAAGAAACCCTTAAAAAAAAAGTTGGTAGCTAGAGCGTCATACCTACTGTAACATTTGTCGCCAAATGCCGTACAGAGCATTAAGTTATACCAGACTTCTGTCCAGGATTCATAGAACAAGCAGATAACGCGTTAGATTTCTTTCTCATTAATAGGAATCTAAGGGAGGTAGGCGACAGGACTTCAGGCATTTTTTGTCCCCAAACTATTAAAGAAAGCTATTTAAGCTTTTAGAATGGTGGAATTCAGAGACATTTACTATCTTCTCAGAAAATATGTATTTAAAAGCCCTAATAGAGAAAATCTTTTTGAGGAAGGCCATTTTGTGTTTAGTGTCTCAAAATGGATTTTTCAAACTATTAAGCAAGCTAGAAGGTCACACTGACCCTTCGTTCCACATCAATCATCCTATTCTGGACCTGGTTTTGTAAGATTAGGGCCGAGAGCTTGAAAAATAGGAGGAAGGCCACAGCATTTATAAAGTCGGTGGATCCTGAACACTGGAGAGCAGTCGGACCCCTAGGGAGAATTAAGGCAGCAACATGAACATGTGCGACCTATACCTGAGATTACATTTCACTCTTGACATTCCTCCAAAGCTAAGAAAAAAAAAAAAAAAAATCAAGTAATTTCTTCTAACTGGAGATATTTTCCTAGAGTTACTTTCTAAGATTTCAAAAGTGGTCAGCCTTGGAAGCTGGAATTCTGTAAATGATATTCTGAGGATGCTATTATAATCGTCTGCTCCATTATCTGTATCGCACAGAATGTCAACGATATGACTGACGACAGTGTCCGACTTGCTGTTTGTGTCTTCCTTGAGCTTTTCATAACATCTGATGTGTGGTAAGTGCCCATATTTGCTGAACAAGCAAGCACGTATGGTGCCTAGAGATAGCCAGAAAATTGTAAAACTCACAATTTAACCCACGTTGCTGAGGAATCGGTACAGATAGAAAATACGGAGCCTAGCCGTTTGATGATATATCTCTTCTAATTGTCCTTTCAATAAGCAGGGCCTCATAGTAAAAATAGGATATAGCATCTCGTTTTGGTTTCATTCTGAATGACTACTTCATGCATCTCTGAAATAAAAGTACCCAGACCTCAGGATCTCAGCACTAGAAATATGCTCAGGGAAAATTTTCCAAGGAAATTCTCTGAACATGGCGCTGGGAAAACTTAATCCAAGGGGAAACTTTTTCCCACTGGGCAGTATATTTTTATCAGAATCTGGAAAATAAGCAAAGTGCGTTCGAATGGAAACAATTAATCCTTTCAGTAATTATAAATTCCTGCGTGTGTACAGAAAGAAATTCAGAGCTCATGGATTGATTTTAGTGAGCTTCAGCAAAAACCCATTTAGGAAACCTACTTTGTTTAATCTGGGATGAAAATTGTGGCAGGAAAAGCATACAGCTTATAAAAAAAAATATTAAATTGATGCTTTTATTAATAACCCAAGAAACAGAGAAACAAATCTGTCATTGTCAGAAACTTCAAATACTTTCCAAAGTATACATTTGTTTCAGAAGAGCTAAGTAGAGGTTTTGTTCTCCTCATTATGTATGGATGTAAAGACAGCATGTATGGTAGCTGTGTGAAAAACAAAAAACCAAAAACCAACAACTCCAATTAATCTCTTCCTGTGTCCAAGCCTCTGTCCAATGTGCTGTTTGTAGCTCCTTGCATAAATGGCAACATCTCATTGCCCACAGCTTGTATCTCACCAGACCTGTGACTTCCTTTGACCAACAGAAAGAAGATGTAAGTAACATTGTGCCAGTTTCAAGTCAAGCATCAAGAGGCTTTGCATGATTCTATTCCTTCTCTTGGAACCTTGCTTCTATGGTGTGAATCATCTTGGGCTATCCTGCTGAGTGTTGGGAGGTAATGTGCAAGAAAGCCAAGGCACACGAGCTGAGTGATAATGCATCCCATAAGCAATTTATGAGCGAGCTCAGCCAACCCAACCAAGTCAGAACCACCCCTCTGACAGCTGAAAACATGAGCAATAGTAAACTGTCCCAAAGTCTTAAGGTGCTTTTTTATAGAGCAATGAAAAACTGATAGCTCACCCACTGAAAAAATTTCACCCCATAGCTATGAAAGAAATTCAAGCTAAAACAGCAAAGTAGGACGATTTATCACCCATGAGATGGATATAAGTAAACAAGAATGTTCACACACAGGGTTTTTGCTTACATAGAAGGCTGAATCGTATAACCCTCTTGAAAGGCAGTTTGGAAATATGCATCAAATTTTCAAATGTCCCAGGCTATTACTCTTTTTGGATTTTATTCTTAAAAAATTATGTAAATATGATTTTGCAACCTCATTTATAATAAATAAATAAAGTTAGGGAATTAATTGTAATGTTCTTTAACAAAGGAGGACTATTAAAAAGATGTGGTATATCCACACAATGGAATATATATGTTGCCATGGAAAGACTACCCCATCATTTATTGTTACTATTTTTTAAAAAAATTTTAGTGTCTATTTATTTTTGGGAGAGAGAGAGAGAGAGAGAAAGAGAGAGAGAGTGGAGGAGGGTCAGAAAGAGAGAGAGAGACACAGAATCCGAAGCAGACTTCAATCTCTGAGCTGTCAGCGTAGAGCCCAATGAGGGTCTCAAACCCATGAACCTCAAGATCATGACCTAAGCTGAAGTCTGACACTAAACTGACTGAGCCACCCATGCACCCCTATTGTTATTATTAAATTTAAAAAAAGCATACATACAGAGTGTAAAATAGGATGATTCTTTTTCTTCATTTAACAAAAAATCCCTACATATAAAAATTATACAAAAAGACATATCAAAATATCAGCAATTATCTCTAGGAATGGGATTACACCTGATTTTCATTTTCCATTGACACATCTGAATCACTTGATATTAAACAAAAGTATTTATAACTTCTAAATTCTGAGAAATCAATTCCAGTTTTTAAATAGTTTTATACCCCTTTATAAGTTACAGTATCTAACTAAATTGATCTATTTTGTTAAAAACATAGTTGTTGACAAAAAACAAAGAAATACATTTTTAATTTTCAAAAGAAGAGTGTTCTGCAGAATAAAGAAAGACATTCTAATTTTAAATGACTATAAAGTTTACAGGTTTACTTTTTTGCTCCAGAAATATCAGAGGGAAAGTTTTTCAGATGTCTTGAATGGTTGGATATAGCAATATATTAATAAATAATTTTTGTGTGTTTCAAATAGAGATGATTGTCCCAGAAGAGCTAAGGAACATTCATCGTGACAAAGATTTATTTATCTTTCCGTTTTAATCAAATCAAGAGAAATTTTTTAGATTCCTGTAAGAGGCCCGAAATGAAGAGTGAACCAGTGAAAATTAATCAAAAACAATAGTTAAGTGCTACTGTGTACAAGAATTATTTTGGTTCTTGAGGTGCCAGGCTGGTTCAGTTGGTAGAGCATATGACTCTTGACCTCGGGGTCATGAGTTCAAGCCCCACACTGGGTGTGGAGCCTACTTAAAAGAATTATTTTGATTGCAGTAGAGAGAATAACCCATCCCAAAGTCTATTTTTTTTAAAGAGAATAGAATAAATAAATTCTATTTTTTTAAAGAGAACCTACTTGCTGTAACATAAGCGTTCAAAAATTAACTCTTTTCAGATGTACGACCCAGGAGTCAAACGTGACCAGGGCTGAGTTTCCCCACTTCCATTTCTGAGTGTTGGCTCCATATCCAGGCAGTCTCTCTCGAGTGATTGCTTCCAAGATGGCTTCCAATATGCTTCATCATTAAGACCCAGTGGGAAAAGGAGAGTGTTTCTCCCAGAACAGTTTTAAAATATTTCCTTATGTGGAATCATGTGCCCAACCAATTACTGTTGCCTGGGAGAGGAAATGTGCTTGTTGTTTTAAATGAGCAGTGGGGTGAAATCACATTGCTCCAGGGCAAAGGTGGAAGGGTTTCCCCAGAGGAAAGTAAACATTGTATCCAAAGAAGAGGGAACGAATTCAGGGTAGCAAGATTAATAGATGTTCACTACAGCCCTCTAGAAGATTATTTAGACAATGAAAAGAAGTTTAAAACATATCCCTAGCCACAAAATTTATCACATAAAGTCAGGAATAAACCACAGATACATAAAAAAATAATTACAATGAAAGACTATCTATCCTAAATGGTAAGTTAGTCATACAAATACCAAACGCATCTCAGAGGAGGAAACATTGGTGTTCTGTGTTTGGATAATTAGCCAGACGTCATCCCTTCATTTCAAGACTCTACCAATAGCATGCTGGTTTAAAATATTCTTGCCCTATACAGGGTTCTTTGGATTCTGAAGTTCTTAACCACATTATTAAGTGATTAGTAATAAGGACTTAGACCAAAGAGCTGAGGCTTGAAATAATTTTCCTGTGATTGCAATAAAGGTAATAATTTGATTAACATTGAAATGCTTTTCCATTGGGTTTCATGTGTTTCTTTCTTTTTTCTAGAGCGTATATAATGGAAAACATCTTTGTAATTATTCCCAAGGTCTGAAAATTTAATCTCCATTGTGTAATTGAATTTTTCTCTACAGCTAAGTGGTTTTCAGGATCCTCAACAGGCTAAGAACATCTAACTGTTGATCATTCTCTGGTGTGGGGAGGAGAATGTATGCATATGATCTCTCTCTCTCCCTCTCTCTCTGTCTCTCGATAAGCAAATTATCTCTTCAGTTTCCATTGCTGTTTGTTATGAACCTCTTCAGAAAACACTACTTATTTTTTTTCCATTTGAATATTTAAGTATCCATATGCACTGGACAAATATTTATTGAATACAGTTGTGTGCCAGAATACAAGGAGTTGTATTTAAAGCTGAGTACATAGTGGTGAACAAAAGCTCGTGTCATCAAAAAGTTCATACCCTAGTTGGGGCGCCTGGGTGGCGCAGTTGGTTAAGCGTCCGACTTCAGCCAGGTCACGATCTCTCGGTCCGCGAGTTCGAGCCCCGCGTCGGGCTCTGGGCTGATGGCTCAGAGCCTGGAGCCTGTTTCCGGTTCTGTGTCTCCCTCTCTCTCTGCCCCTCCCCCGTTCATGCTCTGTCTCTCTCTGTCCCAAAAATAAATAAACGTTGAAAAAAAAAAAGTTCATACCCTAGTGAAGGAGACAGTAAATAAATAGAAATAAACAGAAAATAAGTACAAAGCCAAAAAAAAAACAAAAACAAAAAACAAAGCCTGCCAACCTACATAATTATATCTTGTTGTAAACTCTAAAGGAATCAACAAGATGTAATGGTAGGAAACAATGAGGTGTGGGCAAGGTGGGGTAGGGAAACCTACTTTGGTAAGAGTGTCACGGGGCCTCTTTGAGGAAGTGACATTTAAACTGAAACCTGATGGAGCAGAAGGCACATGTGAAAAGCAGAGTAATGAGTGTTCTATGTAGGGGATCAAGAGTTCCCAATAAAGGGAAAAGCATGAGCAGAGGTCCTGAGGTATGAATGAGTTCACCATGTTTAAGGAACATGTTGGAGGCAAGTTGGAGGAAGGCATGAGATGACCTTGGGGAAGTCAGCCGAGATCCAATCATACAGTGTCTGATAGGACTACAATAAAGAATTTGGATTTTACACAATAAAGAATTTAGAGTTTTAAGAGTTTTAATGAGTTTTAAGCAGTGAAGAAAAATGATCTGGCTTTTATTTTTATTTATTTCATTTGTTTCATGTCTATTTTTGAGAGAGAGAGAAAGAGAGACAGAGCGTGTGCGGAGGACGGTCAGAGAGAGAGAGAGAGAGAGAGAGAGAGAGAGAGAGAGACACAGAATCCAAAGCAGGCTCCAGGCTCTGAGCTGTCAGCACAGAGCCTGATGCTGGGCTTCTTGTACACTTAACCGACTGAGCCACCCAAGTGCCTCTGGCTTTTAGTTTTAAAGGGCAATTTTAGGGGCGCCTGGGTGGCGCAGTCGGTTAAGCATCCGACTTCAGCCAGGTCACGATCTCGCGGTCCATGAGTTCGAGCCCCGCGTCGGGCTCTGGGCTGATGGCTCAGAGCCTGGAGCCTGTTTCCGATTCTGTGTCTCCCTCTCTCTCTGCCCCTCCCCCGTTCATGCTCTGTCTCTCTCTGTCTCAAAAATAAATAAACGTTGAAAAAAAAAAATTTTAAAGGGCAATTTTAAAATGACGATTTACTGTCACACAGTAAATAAACTGAAAGAGGCAAAAATCTGAATACTAACAAAGAAGCTACCACTCAGCCACGGCAAGGAGAGACATGGTTAATTTCAAGACGGAAGTAGGAAGTAGCCACAACCGGATGGACAATGAGTTGGAGGCGGAAGGAGACGAGAAGGGGGGCTTTCTGCCTTGAGCCACCAGAGAGGTGGTGCTGATGCCCTGCGGCTGGGAAGTCATAGCAGACAGAGTCTTGGCAGGAAATAAATGGTCCCCTCAAACAGGGCAACTGAGAAACATTTTACGGAGGAATGATTGATGAAGATGTAGCAGAGTTCAGGGAGCCTGACAAGGGATGGTGAAGGACCCCAGGTGATCCCTGGGCCTGGAAAGAGCAAGGGGGTAGTCAGCTCCTGGAACTCAGAGAAGATGGAGTCAGAGCTACAGCTATAGAAGAGGGTCCCATGGAAACCGTGACCTTCTTTTCCGTACTGGAATACAGTCTCTACCCAAACTGCCAAAGGCTGGCAGGAAGGGACTCAGCTTGCTGAGTACCCCAACTTCCCTGCACCCCTGCCCTCCAATCTCTGCCAGTGGCTCCACCAACAAACCTAAAACAAACCAGAATGCATAGCTTGTCCGTTGCTGTACCCAGAGAGGTGGCAGAATAGGGTGGGGAAAGGTAGAGTCAATATCAAAGGTACCACATTGAAAACTAACGCGGGGACTGTTTTGGGAAGTGGGCATCAAAGTCACATTTTGTACGTGTTAAGTGTGGGACATTCTTCTGAGACTGGAACTCAGAAGAGACATTTGTGCTGGAGATTCAAACTGCGACATCGTCACCATCGAGGTGGTTTCGGAAGCAATTGGAGAGGTGAGATACTGTAGACAGGAAGTTAACGTGGGATTGAAAGAAAGGGCAGGGGTGAGACCTGGAGAATCCAGTGTGCATATTCAGAGGAGAAGAAAAGGAAAGGTTGGTTCTGAGAGTCCAGAAGGAAAACCAAAAGAACGTGACACTGAGGAACTGAGAGAGGAGGAGGAGTAAGAGGGCAGCCGTGTCCGGTACAACTGAGAAGTCAGTAAGATGAACACAGAAATATGTCGTAGTGCAGTCAGTGAGAGTAACACAACTCTCAACGCCTTTGTTACTTTTCAAAACTGTATTATAAGCTTTAGTCTGGTGTACACATTTTATGGCAGTAGTAGACTAAATTTTTAAAACCGTAGGCAACAACAATCCATTTGGCATTTCTACTCATATAAAACTAGCTCCCCAACACAATCTACGCAACAAATTCTACCACAAAGGAACAGCAGGCCCAAATCGTTTTGCAAGCAAGATTTCCCAAATCTTAAAGGTCAGACTACCCCTATCTCATCCAAACCAATCCGAGGAACAGAAATGAAAAGTTCCGTGATTTGTTTTTCTAGGCTGTTACGATCTTGGTATGAGAAATAAAGACAGGACGAGAAAGGGCAATTTATAAATAAAATATCAGCAAATGAAACATAGCAATATATATTATAGAATGCCTCAAGACCAAGAAAGGAAAGCAAGCATGATTCAACATTGGAAAATCTTCTTTAGTTCACCACCGGATTAGAAAAGAAAAAGCGTATGGTTAGCTCAATAGATACAGAAAAGTGTTTGATAAAATTCAGGATGCATTTATGATTAAGAAATGAAATTCAATAATGACAGTCTAGGTATTAAGGGGAACCTCTTTCCAAAGTGCATCTACCAAGCACCTAAACACTGGAACATTCTTTCTAAAGTCAGGAGCAGGAGAAGGAGGCTCATAATCACTGCTTCATTGAACACTGAGGAATCTGGCTCTAGGCCCAGATCCTGTGTGTGACCTTTCAGGCCCCACCATCGGCAATTACGTGGGCCAGGGGCCAATGGGCCAGGGCTTCACGTGCAAGGACTCATGGGGGAAGGCTGCCCTCCCCACCTCACACCTGCTGCACAATCAGCAAGGAGGAACCTGTCTTCAAGGACTCAGCTCCACACTCTACCCCAGTACTTTTATTCAGATCTGTATTCTTCCCCTAAATGCCTCTGTTCCAAGGATGCTCTGTCCAGGTCTTTCTTGGCAGGTGCCTCTGCCAAGGCTATCTTTGTGTGGAGGTGGTAACTGAAGATAATTTTCTCCACCCTGACTCGGTATTCAGCACTATCCTAGCCCTTCCTTTTCTCCCTGCCCCTGACCATCCTGGGTCCACACACGGCAGGCGCCTTTTGGTGGGGGAGGAGCTTCCACTGAAACGAAATGGTTCTTTGGCTATGTTGATACATCTGACCCTCACCTGGTGCCATTCTGCCAAGAAAAATCAAACGTTGGTAGAGCCAGCGCCTTTCCTGTTTAGATTCTTGCTTAGAAGTGTGACTGGATTGTTACTCTAATTTTGTCCTATTTTAACTGCCCATCTCAACACCTGGAAGTTCAACTCAGTTCTTGAAAAATATTGGACAAGAAGAGGTCCTTGCCAACACAATATACTCCTTATCTTCCCCTGAGCCCCCCAAGAGGTATAAGAGCTTCAAAATTGCTGTTATTACTAGACCAATGTCATTGTCTGCATAAAAGAACAAAGAAAACCTATAGAAGGGTCTAAAAAAAAAAAAAAGACAGGAGTTTAGGAAGGTTGCTGGAATCAACATCAATGTATACAAATCAACATGATTCCAATTACACACCAGCAACTAACCAATTTGATTGTTTTTAATGTTTGTTTATTTTTCAGAGAGAGAGAAAGAGAGAGAGAGTGCGAGCGGGGAAAGGGCAGAGAGAGAGGGAGACACACAATTGGAAGCAGGCTCCAGGCTCTGAGCTGTCAGCACAGAGTCCGACGCAGGGCTTGAACCCATGAACTGTGAGATCGTGACCTGAAGTTGGACACTCAACCAACTGAGCCACCCAGGTGCACACCAATTTGAAAATATGTATTTAAAAGGGCCCATTCACCATAGTGAATTAAACACAATGTATAATTAATTAAATTAATTAAAACACAATGTATAAATATGAGAAGACAATATGTTAAAGCATTATTGAAGGACATGGAAAGAACTTACAGCTATAGAAGGAGGTACAGTGTTTATGGATACCCAATATCACAAATATGTCAATTCTAGAAAATTAATTTGTAAATTCCATGCAGTGTAAATAATATTTGCTCCCTATTTTGTGGAGCTCCATACACTGGTCCTAAATTTCATGAGTAAAAGGACCAAGGATAGCCTAGAAGAGCATTTTTAGGGGTGCCTGAGTGGGTCAGTTGGTTAAGCATCCGACCTGGGTTCAGGTCATGATCTCACAGCTTGTGAATTGGAGCCCTGTGTCG
This sequence comes from Puma concolor, assembly GCF_028749965.1. NCBI lineage: Eukaryota > Metazoa > Chordata > Mammalia > Carnivora > Felidae > Puma > Puma concolor. Next base: position 15,713,722 of record NC_141677.1, read on the forward strand.
GGCTCTGTGCTGACAGCTCAGAGTCTGGAGCCTGCTTTGGATTCTGTGTCTCCCTCTCTCTCTGCCCCTCCTCTACTCATACTCCGTCTCTCTCTCTCTGTAATAAACAAAAAAACAAACAAACAAAAAGATCAAGCACATACACACACACACACACACAAGAAAAAGAAAAAGAAGAAAATTTTTAAAGGGTGAAACTTGGGTGTTGGGGGTGGCCCATGAAGTCAAAACTATTTTCATAGAAATGCGGAAACATTATTTGCCTTTTTCATTCTCAATCTCTCACTGGTGTGCTGTGGAGTTTTCCAGAGGCTACGTGGCAGGTAATAAACATCACAATAGACTGAATGCAAAAGCAGATAAGAGAATCCAGCTACTTCCTATGAAGACAGACATCAAAGAGATCGCAAAAGCATAAAGACAGTGCCATTCTTATAATCTTTTTGTTTGGGAGAATTATTTATTTTTTATTAAAAAAATATTAACTGTGTTCACATGCAGTAGCTTTACTAATAATGTTGCTTTTAAATGAATTCCTAACCAAACATTTTAAAAACGTCTCACTTTCCATTTCTAGTACAGTAAATATGGATGGAAAGAATCCACATAAACCAAAGTTCTTTGGAGCACGCAATAATTGTTCAGAGCGTGATGGGTTCCTGGGACAAAGAAGTCTGAGAACTGCTGGCAGAGACCATATAAAAGACGAAGAAGGGAGTGGGCTTGCCCTTCTAGGTAACAGGACTTATTGTGAAGCCAGAGTAGCTAAATTTAGGAGCAAAAATTAAAATGTCTCATATTTACCAAGCTTTGTGGTAGAATATGAAGAAACAGGAATTCTCATGCTGCGGGTAGCACAGCAAATTGGTTCCACTACTCTGGAGAGAGATTTGGCAGTGTTGAAAATGTGTATTACTGTTGAACCTGGCAATTCCAATTCTAGGTATAAAATCCTAAGGAAATTTGAGCACATGTGCACAGAAGGACAAGAAGAATATTAATTGCAGCATTGTCGGGAAGAAGAAAAATCCAGAAACAACCTACATGTCCCCCAGTGGGAATCAGAAGGGAACATAATAACCCCAGAGTAATAGTCACCTGCTGGAAGGAGGGGGCGAAGAAATGGGGAGAGGACACAAGGGGGCTTTCTGTTGTATCTGCATGTTTTTCTCATGAGGAAGGGAATGAGACAGGGAGAAGAAAGGAGGGTCTGTCAGAGGGGGAAAGACCGCACACCCAGCACAAGGGCAGCACCGGCTTTAATCTGGTTGATGTATACCCAGGACTTCGTTGTATTATTTATTCTTCTGAATGTTTAAAATATTACATGATAAAAACAAGTGATGGGTCTGCAGATTTGAGATCAAACACGTTCATTTACACTCCTGTTCTTTAAAATGCACACAATGGAACTGGTTGCCTATAAAGGGAATGTTAAAAATTTAAATTCAGGTACAAAGTGGTCTAAATACACACCACAGTCTAGCTCTTCCTAACACCCTGAGAGTGTTAAAGGAAGTTTTATTTGTTGTGAGTTTTATAACCAAGCTATTTCAAGAAATGCAGTCGAAGCACGGAGATCAGAATATTTCAATCTTCTGGTGCTTCTTAGGAGGTGCCATATGCTGAAAGAGCTGTCAGCCAGAAAAACATCCGCTGCAAAAGTGCACCCAGGCTTCTGGGGAGTTGGCTTGCATAACGGATCTCTAGCGTGAACTCGGAGAAGGGGCTGACATGGAGAATGGGAAGAGGTATCTTCCTGGTCTGTGCTCGTCTCTAGTCTTCACCCAGGTGCACCTCAAGATTATCAGCCTCAAGAATCGGTTGAAGGAATCAACCAAACAGTTTTAGTCTTGGGTGAGTGAGTTTGATGAGTCTTCACTCCCAGTGCCCCAGCCCCCCCAAATCTCCGGATGGCAGAGTAGCTCATAGATAAGAAGTAAGGCAGGCAACGTACAATCCACCCTAATTTTTAAGTTATGAATAGCTGCTAGATTTAATTATTGTTTCTATTCAATTCTGCAACATCCATTCAGCATATGCTTTATGAAGGGCACTACAGTAGGCTCTTTGCTAGGGACAAGGAAGAAAAACAAGACTGAATAAGACAGTCTCAACACATACATATGGAGAAGATGCCCGGGGCAGCTAAGGTTAGTTGTATTTATCCAGTGCTGCCAACTATTTTTCCATAACGGGACACAGAGAACTCTTTAGGGAAGTTCTTAGACTCTTGTCACAACATCACAAAGATCCCTCTTAGTTTTGTAAATGTAGGTAGAATGTACATCAATTGGTCTTAAAAGCAAACAAACAAAAAACAAAAAACAAAAAAAACCTGACCTGAAGGATCAGATGCTTCTTGTGATTTGATGGAGACTGAGAAGGCAAGTAAATTTGTCCTGGGGTCAAGTAGGCTTCAGAGAAGAAAAGCCTCGAGCTCATGACTCCTTCCCTTTAGATGTTCGAAATTATTAGGAATGCTGATGCTTTAGGATAGGGTAGTGTCCTTCACTATCGTTCTACTGAGAACATTGGGACTGTTCTCTAACAGGAAAGGAGCCTGAAGACCCCAAGGTAAATGAGAAACTAAGACCCCGTCCTTGTGATCCTCACTCTGTACAGAACGACTAGAGCATCAAAACAAACCATTTTGAGGAAATAGTCCTGTAAATGGTTGCAGTTGGTACTAAAGAAGCATTGTGGAGAGACTTCAGACTTTTAAAAAAATCTGTGGAAATCATTATAACTGATAAGAATAGAAGCCACTCACAAATGGGTATGTATTGTTCAGTAATTTTACGTTAGGCACTGAAAATACTGTATGCAGAATTACATTGATTCTACCTCTAAGGAGTTGCTAGAGTAAATCCGTAGAAAAGTTCTAGAAGCCAAATTTGTCATTAGTGTGAAATGTAGGTATTTTAGTTCAGACTGTAAAATTAAAATTTAAAAGATAATGTTCAAATTCTACAGAGGAAATGTGTAGCCTTCAACACGGTATTCTCAAGTATGGTACACACGAATCATGTCCAAAATGGTTGTGCCAAATACTACGTGCACTTGGATAATGCAGCGGAAAGCCTATCAGGAATTGGATTGCTTTCTACCAGCTTGGAGTAACAGCCAGGGCCAGCTATAGAATTTGGGGGGGCTCAGTGAAAAGTAAAAAATGCAGGACTCATTATTCAAAATACAGGAATAAAGTGACTAAAGTATAGAGCTTTTTCCTTTCTTCCAGGGTTTCTCTCCAATTTGTCATGTTTTTTTACAGGTGATTTGTATTAATTTTCTATTGCTGCATAACTAATTACCACAAACTTAACAATTTACGATATTATTTGTGGGTTAGGACTCCAGGAATGTTTAGCTGAGTCCTCTGTCCAGGGTCTCATAGGCTTTAATCTCAGCGCTGGGTGGGGCTGGGATCTCATCTGATGTTCTCTTTCAAGCTCACACTGTTGTTGGAAGAACACAAGTCTCTTCAGGTATAGAATTCATGGCACTTGTTTCTTCCAAGCCAGCAGGAGACAGAGCTTCTCACCTCTAAACTCTCTTTTTTTTTCAACGTTTTTTTTTAATTTATTTTATTTTTGGGACAGAGAGAGACAGAGCATGAACGGGGGAGGGGCAGAGAGAGAGGGAGACACAGAATCTGAAACAGGCTCCAGGCTCTGAGCCATCAGCCCAGAGCCCGACGCGGGGCTCGAACTCACGGACCGCGAGATCGTGACCTGGCTGAAGTCGGACGCTTAACCGACTGCGCCACCCAGGCGCCCCTCTAAACTCTCTTTTAAAGGGTTCACCTGATTAGGTGTGACTCACCTAGGATGGTCTCCCTTTTATTAACTTAAAACTAATCAGGGGCTTTACTTACATCTATCAAACCCTTTTGCCTCCACCATATTCTGTTAAAAGCAAAGTACAGGCCCTATGTACACACAAGGCGGCAGGGGGATTATACAAGGGCATAGGTCACTGGGGGTCATCTTAGAATTCTGCCTATCACACCATTAAATGTTTTTCCAAGAAAAATTAATTTAAATGATTAACATAAATTTCACTGTTCGTCTTTATATTATGCAATGCCAGTTTTAAGTACTACTAGAAGAACATTTACTTGTATGTGGAATCATCAAAATTACACAATTGGTATTTTATAAGTTTCTGTGTACATGGACACCATGCTGCCCCAAACCATACTAACTCAACTGTTCTGCTCACTTCTTGATACATGCATATTCCACCAACACCCTCTACCACTGGCTTCCTGATGAATAAGGAATAACTAAAAGATAAGGAACTTGGGGGTGCTCTTTCTCTATGTCCTGACTTTCAATATAATTGGTTGGCTAAAATGGGCAAGTAACATGAGTAAGAAAGGATATGATGGGCTCCGTCGGTCACTCATACTTCTTAGAACACCACCACCTTCTTTCTGTGTTTGAAGCAAGTTCTTGTTTGAACAGAAGACCTGACCTCTTGGGACTATCAGCACCTCTACCTACGCAGTATAGATGCAACACGCGGACCTGGTGCTGCTTTGAGTTTCATTGAACTCTCACCACTATGAGTCCATTGGAATTCTGTGTTCATGGATATCATGAACACTGTATGAAACAGGGCAGCAGAGAATGATAAATATGTCTGTTTTGCACATATGTTCTACTCAAGCACATGCTCCAGTCTCCCATGAGACTTGAATTTGTGTGTTTATAAAACACAAATTCAAAGATAAAATGATTTAGAATTTAAAGACAGTGGGAACAGAACCTTGAAGCAAGTGCAGGGTCCTTCTGAGGTGTGGGGCCTTGAGTACAAGGTAATTGTGTTACAGAAGTTGCTTAAGGCTGTGCAGTTTCACAGGATAGCTCTTCTGACCTCGACTACTTCCACTGAGCCATACCTCGTGCTGCCATTACTGCTGTCATGGTTCACCCTTCTTTTCTATAACTTAATTGGGTTCCTCACCTCTCGTTTAAGAGCCTGATAACGGGGCATGGAAAAGAAAGTGGGGTTTCAGTGGCCAAGGACATCAAGGAGAGGGAAGTATGCATTGAACTGACATGCAGGTTAGCAGTTACATTCAGGAGGCCAGTGGGTTCGTGATCTTCTGTTAGTTCGAAAGGCTCATGTGCCAGTCATCCAGTTTCTGGTAAAAGCAGTGGTGCCCGTGAGTCAGGATTACTGATATTACTGTGTCTCACCCTCAGATATCCTCTGCTTGAATGTACCTCCGACCTAGACCTAGCCTGTACTAATACAAGCTAGTGAACATTCTTAAGAAAGTCATAATGGATGATGTCACTACTGCTGTACTTTCACCACGATGAGTGGTATCTGGATCCTTTCTATTTCCAAAAAGTAAACTGCGACAGTTTACAACAACAACAAAAATATGTAAGCTATTGGTACAACCGCTTTGTTAAACTGTTTGGAAGAACCTACTAAAGTTCAACGTGGGGCTACCGTATGTCCCACAATTCCATTATTACCAATAGAAATGTGTATGTGTAGTTGAAAATAAACACCTATGCTAACAGCATGATTCTTAATACCAAAATACTAGATATAACCCAAAGGTAAATCAATAGTGGCCTGTATAAATAAATTGGGATGTATTTGCACAATGAAAAACCATAAAACAATGAGACGTAAACTACAACTCTATGCCATGATGTGGGTGAATTACAAACAGAAGGTTGAGCGAAGGAAACCAGACACATGGTATATGGCCCTGTGGAACTAATCTAGGTGTTGGAGTTTAGGACAGCATTCCCCTTTGTGATGACTGGGTAAGGGGAGATAAGAACTGGAAGGGGGGTCCAGTGAGGTTGACAGGGTTGTGGTAATGTTTTATTTCTTGACCTGGATGCTGTTACATGAAAATGTTACTTTGGGAAATTCACAGAGACATACTCTCCCATTTGTGCACTTACATGTATGAATATTGTACTTCCGTAAAATTTTGTATAAAACAGACATAAACGTAAAGGGAGAGATGGAGAGGGAGAAGGAGAGGGTGGGGAAAAGGGGGGAAAGGAAAGGAGGAAGAGAGAGAAAGAGACTAGAAATAAGCCAAAATAAGTAAATAAATAAGAGATAACTACATCAGTAGCTGGTAACAAGTAGTTACTAAAAAAAAAAAAAAAAGATTAAACTCATATCTGGGCTTTCTGGGAGCTAATGTAAAAGGCAAAATTTGGGGCGATTAAAAAATGTTCTCCAAGGAGACGCACTTTTCCTGGTATCAAGCTGCAAACTGAAGCTGTATGTTCAAGAACATGGAAAAGTAAGCAGGTGGAATGTGGGTGCTTCAGAGCATGGATGAGACAATTTTGGTTTGAGGAGACATACAAAGCTTGGTGTTACCAATAAGCTGACCAGTCTGGAAAAAGCCCGCATATTGCCAGATTTTGAGAAATAATGATTGCCAATATATCTTCATAAGTATCAAGGAATATGCTAATCACTTAACTGAAATATTTCCTCATTTAATCCTTATAATCTTATGAGATAAATACTATTGATTTCTCCACTTTACCAATGTGAAAATGGAGTCCTGGAGGCACCTGCCTAAAGTAATAGAAGGTGAGCCGAAGAGCCCGGACTCTAACAGGTCTGTCTGCCTCTAGTCCTAAACATACATGCCTTTCCTGTGACACAGAAGATGAATCCCCACATCTCTGAATGAGTTAATTTTTTGGTTAGTATTTTCAATATAAATGTTATAGAATGTCTGCCAGACACACATTTTGACACATGAAGTGTCATTTTCTAATGGAAATAATCTTGTAGCAACGGGTGAGAGACCAGAAAACTCCATTTTGGGGGGTCATGTTCTTTATTTGTAATATGAAGGAGCTAAATTAAGTGATTTGTAAAATCTCTTCCAGTTCCAAATTCCTGTGAAGTTTTCTTTTCTGACAATGACTGTCTAACAATTTCAGCTGTTTTTTATTTTTAATACCACACCTGGGTTCCTTGGGAGTGTAATCATATTCTCAGCATACGGATGGGTACCTACCTCCTTGCTGATGCAGGAAAGCATACATCTGGTTTCGTAAAAACAACTGAGTTAGAAGATAAAATAATAGGGCTGAAGTACAGCACAGTTTTATAAAGTTCAAAATTAAAATTTTACCTATTTATAGACTATTGCTATCCACTCCGACTCTGGAAATGACATAAGTAATGAAAACATCAATTGCCTAATATTTATACCAAGAGCTTTCCAGTTTTTCTATGGAAATGAGAAAGGCTATGAATATGGAAAACAACCTGAGCTTCCTGATCTATATTAATGCTTAGCTCATAAGGTTCTTCTGAAGATGACGTGAGATCCTGGAAGCGCTTCATCAGCTTAAAAGTGCTGTTCAGCGTCAGGAAGTATTACTCTTAAATTAATGACAATGGAGACCACATAACAAAAAAAATTTTTTTTAAACCAAACCTAAGTTCCAGTGAAAAGCCAGACCATCGTTTTAGTAAAATTCTACTTCTAACACTGGTTCTTCGAGATTTACAGTATGAACTCCTGCTGTGATCAGAGAAATAGGAAGAGAGTACCAAGAAATCATATGTTTCAGAAAAGGAGCAGTAGAACGGAAGGACGTTCCATCTGAAAATAGAAGTTCTGCCCTCTTACATACTTGAAATACAGAAAATAGAGAAAATGTCGAGATATGGAGTACTTTGCTAACAGGAAGCCAATGTTCATACTTCAGACCTTCTTTTCAGAAGATTAGAAACCTCTTTTTCCTCACGTTAACAAATGCTGTCCCAAAGATCTTGGAAATATTCTCAAGAATTGTGGATACGCAAGCAATCATTTTCAGACCAAATCTTCTGACAATACGTTCCTCCATACCTAAAGCAATCCATAATTTTTTATGTCATCCTGAGTCCAGAATTCAGTCCCAATTCACTCTGCAGGATTGACACCAAAATCACAAGTTATGAAACACACTACTCCTCCGGGCAGTTGCTGGGTGTAAGGTCTGAAATTGAACAGTTTCCCTTAATAAAACAAAAAGAAAAACTCTCCGAGGTTTCTGGGAGAGAATAGATAGCTAAAGGAGAAATCTGTGTGTAGAAAGGAGGAGCTGTCCAAGGGCCCCTATGTCTTCTGTCTTTCAATACGTAGACCCTGGGGGTATACTGCTTGTCCATTAGGATTTCAGCTCAATTAGGAGCCACAACCCAATCCATTTCCTAGTGTTCTTACAGCTCAACTAAAAGCTCCTTCAAAAAGAACTATGTTAGAACTAAGAAGAAAACAAAAAATAAAAGAACAAAACGTATAATATTCTATGTGGTCAAGCTTACAAGTATAGGTTTCTGATCCTACAGTAACTAACTCATCTACTGACTCATAGGCCTGTGCCATTCCACGTTCTTTCTTTCCAATATACGACCTCAGGTGTTAACTTGTCCTGCTATTACTCAGAAGCTTGTCTAATCTCCTGTCCTGGCCTATTTCTGAACAAAACAAATATTCTTTATTAAAACCTAAACCTTTGGATTCCTGTTGCCAAGGGTTCTCCTGTTCAGCTACAATATGTGGTCCTGAAGCTAAGTCTCATCTCTTCCCAACTCATTCTCAAAGCTTCTGGCTCCTTTTTGACAAACAATTGACAGCTCCTTCCCCACTCACTCCATCCCCATTGCCAGGGCATGTAAAAGGGCAAATATTTTTGTGCACCTACTGTGGAAAGACTGAAGATATCCAGACAGACAGAAAAATGCAAAAAAGAACTTTTTTAAGATTGTGTTTCAAGCAAACTCCTGTAGTCAGGGCCACCTAGGTTTGTTTTCTTACTATTTCCAAAAACTTTTTCCTTCTTACGCCCTGGCGCAGAGTTCCCTTTCTTAATGAATGGGGAGTTCTGCATCCCTTTCTCCTGCCACCCGCCCCCCAGTCCTCTGCACGAGGCCCCGCTGCTTAATATTCTGAGAAGTCTTCGTGCTGCTTTGTCTCCATGGGCTTCTTTGTCTTGCTATGCCATGGAAAATGCGCTTAAGCCTTTTGGAGGGAAGTGCTGATTTCCTGAGATTTTAATTGAAAATCTAGGGGCGCCTGGGTGGCTCAGCTGGGTAAGCCTCTGACTCGTGGTTTCAGCTCAGGTCATGATCTCGCGGTTTGTGAGTTCGAGCTCTGTCGTGGGGCTCTGCACTGACAGCGTGGAGCCTAAGTGGGATTCTGTCTCCCTCTCTCTGCCCCTCCCCCACTTGCTCGCTCGCTCTCTTTCTCAAAATAAACATTATAAAAAATAAAAATAAAAATCTATAGCCTCCTAAGGCAGAAATACAGATACCATGGTACATTCTCTATAATTCTAAATTTACTCCCCTCCAACACTCATGAACATTCACTGTCGAATATGCTAGACAGATCTGATTCAATCTTTAAACCAACCCTATAACGAAGAAATAATCTCCAAACATTAATATGACCGAGAATGCAAATTACCATTCATCTGTCTCCAAAGGCCAGGATTATATCACTTTAATTTGTGATCTCCCCAGTAAAACTGAAAGACATTTTAAAAATATTTTGGCGTCAAAAGCAAAAATACTAGTTTTTCTCTTTGCAGCTTTTCTAGTAGATAACCTTTAGCTCAGCTCCAGCTTCTCACATTACACTCAGAGTTCTGTTTCTGCCCCCAAGTTGCCCCATAACCTGTTTCTATTCCTAAGCCTCGCTGACTGAGCTTTCAGTATATTTGAGGCTCTTTAGAAAACACACTGCCTTCTCATTTCTCCAGCAGCTCCCTCATTGGACTATGCTGAACAGTAGGTTTCCAATCCATTTTCATCAGCCTAAGCCCACCTGCTCTGTATCTTCCAGAAAATCCTCAAACTGTCTTGTCCACTACCTTTTTCTTCTGGGAATAGTACTATGAGATCATTCTTATTTTTACATCTGTGATTTCACTGGGATTTTGGAAGAAAAGGCCCGTAACTTTCCCTGAATATACAATTTTGCAGCAAAGACCCTTACCTGAATTTTCTAAATTTTCTAGAATTTATATGTATTATTATTGTAAGACAGAAGAAGTATTTGAAAAATAAGGAAATAATTATCTTACTATGGCTTGGCATTCCAACCTAATGATGCTCATCCTGAAATGTTATTTCCTGGCATGACAGGTTAATCTCTGGAGGGAAATAGTAAAAATGCCTTGATCCTTGACCAAGTACGTTTTCTTTGCCTTGTTTTAGGTTAAAAATAAGAAGGATCCATTGGATCATAAATCATTATCCTGTACAACTCCAGATATCTTAATCGAATTAAAACATAAGTAGCCCAAAGGATGGCTATAGCTCTAGGCCCAAGGACACTTTATATCTAGACAGATGTTAAGTATTGCTTATCTTATTTCTATGTTGCTTTCTTTGTTATGAAATTTCTTTGCCTTACCAACAACGGTGTGGTAATTAAACATTTGTTTAACTTATGATCTTTAACGATATGTTCACAGCGAATAAAAGTCTGGTTCCCAAATACAATTCCATAGCAAATGTCCTGCTTTTACAGACAGAAAAATAAAAAATAATTGGGATGTGATGGGGTGGCTCTCAACAGAAAGCCAGAAGTCCATGACAGAAAGTTCAGTGTCATCGTTCTTTGTATCTGAAGATATCAACAGTATGCATATGACTGGAGGAAAAACCAACATATTGTATGCATCTGCACAAGGCTCTTTGAATCTGCTTATGGTAACAGTTCAAATGACTTGTCCCTGACAGCTGCCTGCTAAGCCACGAGTATTAATGTATTAATACTACACCGAGATAGGTCCTAACATTTCAATGGCTCACTGCTTCTTAGATCCTCTCCCAAATGGCTATGCCCACAGCAGTTTATTCAGAAAAGCTGGATTGCAGTAGCTCAGTTTTACAAACAATTAAATGACACATCTCCCTTATTTATGAGCCTGAAATACTATTTCATGTTTCAATGATTTAAGTAATTTAGGGATAAAGAATGCTTCAGGCGTAGTATCTATTATGATACCCTTAAAAATATAAGTTTATAGGTTGTAGAACTAAAACATGAAGTAGAACCTGAAAATAAGTTGCAAACAGGAAGTACTAAATGCATGAAAACAAGTATTTTTTTTTTACTAGAAGTTATAAAAACTAACACCACAAGTTAAGAAATAAATATGGAGTAACTCAAAGAGAATCTTATTCAGCTACTCAGTTTTGTAATTTAAAGTACATTAATTCTTTAGTCTTTGTTGTACTTCAGACACATGTTGAACTAATCATTTTCCTCATCTATTCTCATCATAGGCAATGACTTACTAGTAATCAAATAAACCAGTCAGTTTTTAAGGAATCATTTCTCTAATGATTCTGGCATTGTTGCTTATATTTTTGCCTCTTCCATTGTCATGAAAAAATGCTAACAATTTACACACCAAATTGATATCTAGCTACAGTACCCTGCATTATTTTGATATACTGGATGCTTTATATTAACTGAAAAATTACGATCATAGCCATAAGCCATTTCATATTTCAAAACTTTTACTGTTAAAAATTCTGTACCTCCAAGGAATTATTTCCATGATTTATAATATTCAAAATGTCAGGACTACTTATTGATGCTCATTTATAAATTAAAATACTCTATTGTTTCTATTGCTTAGGACTGTATTATACCCATGGCATCTGAAGCTCCCTAGAACTGGGACTTTTCTTACTCGACAAAGTTCCTTTCTACCACTCTGTAGCATGAACCTACCATTCTTTTTTTTAAAGTTTATCTATTTTGAGAGAGAACGTGCATGCGCACACGGACACACACACGTATGGGGGAGGGGCAGAAAAGGGAGGGAGAGAGAATCCAAGCAGGCTCATGCAGTCAGCACAGAGCCTGATGCATGGCTCAATCTCACCAACTGTAAAAAAATCATGACCTGGGCCACCATCCAGAGTTGGACGTTCAACTGACTGAGCCACCCAGGTGCCCCATGAATCTACCCTTCTAATCAAGATATTCTCACAGTCCCATGAATACATTATACTCATTCCCATATTTCTTTTATTCATATTGCTTCTCAAAATATAACATCCTCAATCTCTGTCTTTTAAAATTCTATTATGATCATTCAAAAGATAATGCTTACATAATTATTTAATTACTTATAAAGGAAGCAAAATTAGGGCCTTGCTTCATACATCCAAAAATATCAGATATGTTAAAAAATGTGGAAGTTAAAATATAACACAGATAGAAAAATATATAAATAAATACTTGAACACAGAATAAGGTCTAAGTATAAAACCAACAGAAGAAACAATCAGTAGACTTCATAAAAACAACCTTTTATACTTTAAAAATAACTTTGGAACAACCTGAAATGACAACAATAAACTGAATTTCCAAATAAGAAACTGGAAGACACCTTTCTGAGCTCCCTTTTCCAAATACTTCAGAAAACACCTGCAGGTTGCTTATACACAGCAAACAAAAACATAGTCAATAACCGTGTTTCCAATAAGGATTTTCTGCAGCTTATTCTTAGGATTTCTGCTCGTTTTGACTGCTTAATTTGATCCTCTCCCAATATATTCTTTGAAATGCATGGCTTTCATTAATTTGTTCAACACATGCTTTTATCACACCCCAACCACAAGCCAGACTGTGCTGGATACTAAGACCATACATACTATACTGGTGGGCAAGACATATATGACCTCTTCCATCACTAAACTTAAGCCTAACAGAAGACAAACATCGATCAAGTAATCACACAAAATGTGTTAAAAAAAAAATAAAAGAGGGGCACCTGGGTGGCTCAGTCGGTTAAGCATCCAACTTCGGCTCAGGTCATGATCTCGCGGTCTGTGATTTCGAGCCCTGCGTCGGGCTCTGTGCTGACAGCTAGAGCCTGGAGCCTGCTTCAGATTCTGTGTCTCCTTCTCTCTCTGCCCCTCCCCCACTTGTGCTCTGTCTCTATCAAAAATAAATAAATGTATAAATAAATAAATAAATAAATAAATAAATAAATAAGCAAGCAAGCAAGCACTATGATAGTATATAAAAAGGACTTCACCTACTGGGGATATGGGATGTGTATGTATCCAAGATTTCCCTAAAGAATTCATATCTACATAAAACAGTACACTCTACCTGCAGGGGTATATCTTAAATATTTTTGTACTTTTCTTCATCTCACACAGTAAGTTCTTCTATATTTGTTAAATGACTTATTCTCATTAAAACTTATTCCTATTAAAATTATATCCTTTTTAACTCGTCTTTTTTTTAATGGTGTACCTGAAGTTGGCTTTAGGATGACTGATACCTTCAGATGAATACTTTGATAGTTTAGAAAGATACTTTTATTCTTACAAGATTAAACAACTTAAATCTTACCTAGATTGTAAGGTGATTTCATGATTAATATGGTTAAATAGAAACCATCTAGACATCAAAATAACATTTATAATTCTTAAAAAGAATTATTCACACAAATTATGTACTAAAATAATGCACAGAATTATTAAAAATTGTTTCACTAACAGTACACATAGGTTCTAAAAAATGAAATGTCTTTTAAAAGCACATATTTTCACATTGTATATCCTGGAAGTTTATTTATCACTAATTCGCAAATATCTTTGCATTGCTTGGAAATATTTAGCGAACCAACGTCATCATCTTCTTCAAAGTGATCTGGTGTGCTGCTATCCAGGACATTAAGTTCTAGTTCTGATAAATTAGATGGCAGATAAGAACTCACTTGAGATGTCCGAGGTGACTGGCTTTTTTCTGAACACTTGCAACCGATTTTTGTTTTAAGTTTAGTAACTTTAGAATTATGCACACTGTTGCGATCTACCTGGTTTCCTTTTTCCTCAGTCCAATGTGATACAGACAAATCACTGGTAGAGATACTAGAATCTTCCTCCAAACTTTTATCTGGAATCCTTGAAATATGAGATCCTTTATGTGAGCGTACTGGTGAGCCAGCTGAAAAAGGTGGGCTAAGAATAGAACTCTTTTCGCTGCTGTTTTTTCTTATGGACAGTCTTGTTTCACTAGACTTACCTGTGTATTGATTATGTGTTGGATTTTCTGCTGCTAAATGGCTATCACAAGCTTGTAAAATTCTGCTAGTATCCTCGGTGGTATAGAAATCTTCAGAAAAGCAAGGACTGGTGAAGTCATCTGAATACTTTAGTTCTGAGATGCTTTCAGAGCAACGACTCCCACTTGGTTTTTCACTCATATCATCAGTAAGAATGTCATCATCGGTGACTTTGACCTGCTTATCCTCTATTTCTTTATCTACTACAATTCTGTCAGCAACTGCAACCTGTTGGAAAAGACACGGACTTTGGATTTTCCTTTCCATTTCTCCTTCCAAAATACTTGCATGAGTAAACCTTTCTGGGACAATGGAATCTGAAGGACGTATAATTTCTTCCAATAAACCATTATTTGTTCTATGTTCACCACACTCTGTTTTTTCAGTTGCACATTTCAGCTTAGTTTCTTTACCTGTGCTAGGATCATCAAAACCACCACTGATTTGCTTTGAGGTATCACTGTTCTCAGCAAAAGATGCATCTGATTTCGAACACCTATCTTTAGGCAGTTGATGTGGCTTCTGAGGTTGTTCTGCAAAGCTGAATACTTTAACTTTGGATGATGGAAATCTGAGTTTTGCACCCAACATCTGTGCTTGCATTTTTCTATACTGTTCTCTTTTTTCATGCACTAACAACATATCAGGGTTTGTTTGCTTTAAACGTAGTTTAAGTGTATTTGTTAAACCATAAAGCAGCCTCCCCCTTGGAACTCTTTTGGGAGGGTTTCCACTGTTCTTTTCAAAATATTTCTCTTTTTTGAGATTTTCGCCTTGGTTCTTTTTATACTGAAGATTCACTGACTTGTCATTTTCCCCCACAGAAAGCTTACCCTTCTTAGATTCAGATTTACATGTGCATTTGGCAGACGACTCTGGTGACTTCTTACCCTCAGTTCTATATAACCAGGCTAAGTGAGGATGTATTTGAGGGGGGCTTGCCACAGGTTGGTTATATAACAAGGACAACTCAACCAACAAAGCGTTTAACAAAGGCAGCTGCCTTATTGTGTTAATTCTACTTTGTTCAGTTTGCCCGTGATACGCAGTTTGATCACTTGCGCCTTTATCCTGAACATGCGGAGGATTTATGAGCTTTGGAGGACTCTCATGTGTCCCAGAACCAGCATGTTTCAGAGAATCAGTATGTGCTGGGACAGTTACGTGATTTCCCCCCAGAGAAATACCATCCAATTCCTCAGGGGCATTTATTTGAGGTTTAATGGTGATTGTACCCTGTACAGGAGGCATCTTTTCTTGGGTCAAATGAGTGTAATACAGAGGAGGAGGGCAAAATACGTTGGCTTCAATGTCCAACTCTGTGACTCCCTGACATGGGGGGCTAACGCTTCTCATCCCACTAGAATGTGAACAAACAGAGCTGGTTTTGCCATGCTCCATAGAAACCGTGTTACGACAGTTGGTCTTACTATGGAAAGATATTTCCTTCAAATCCTTCCGTGCCTTTGGGATTTTTAAACTCACAAGGGACTTATCAGCATCTCTTGGTCTTGGCTCTGAGTCTGGCTGCTGTGTTTCCTGTGGGGTCTGGGAACTGACCTCTACACGCTCCACCCCACCTCCTGCGGTAGCGACTGGACGCTCAAGATGGCCCAACAAGCTGCTTCCCAAATCAGTGAAGCGGTAGCCCAGGGCAATGTCCCCAATCCGCTCCCCGACTTGGTTATGCAGAGGGAAACTTCCTCGATGACTCTGGGAGCAGCCGGAGGCGGCCTGTCCCAGGACCTTGTGGGCGGCGGCGGCCAGCGAGATGCTACAGGCACCCAGGAGTCGCGGGGCAGGAGTCGGGCGCCCAGGGGGCAGCTGCAGCAGCAAGGTGTAAAGCGGTGTCCGAAGGAGCAGGCGGTGCAGGGTAACGGGGTGCAGGCGGAAGAGACAGGACTTGCCGCGACCGAAGCTGACCAGGCCAGGCCGGGGTTCCGGGGCTGGGGCGCCGGGGCCGTCAGGAGGGTAAACCAGCAGGGTGGGGAAGTCCAGCAGGCGGAAGGCCACTGCGGGGCACAGGTCGCGCGACGGCCGTGGTGGCGACGCCTCCTCCTCCTCCTCGTCCTCCTCTTGCTCCTCCTCCACCTCGACCACGGGCCGCGGCGGCGGCGGCGGCGGCGGCGGCGGCGGCAGCCCGGCTTCAAGACGCACCCAATCTACGAGCAGCTCCAGCGAGAAAAGCCGCTCGGACGAGGGGACCGCCATTGCTGTTGCCCCTGGAGACGCTGAAGCTTGGTTCTCGCGAGAGACCGGGACACCACAGCGCCTGTCTCTGCTCTCTCGCGAGACTTAAGGGGGCGCCCCGGCTGGCCTAAGGCTACAGCTGCTGTGGGAATTTTCGCCGCTCAATGTATTTTCCTTTCCAGGCGTGTGTTTACACAATTGCTTATAATCCCGAGGCATGATCACATGATGGCAACAACAACAACAACAACAACAAAAACAAAACAGCAAAACACCAGACTTATTTTTTGTTGTTGTTTTGGTCACGTTTTTATCCGTGCAGATCTCATGCAATTTTGAAGCGGGGTCAAGTGTATATGA
Source organism: Puma concolor (assembly GCF_028749965.1). Classification (NCBI taxonomy): domain Eukaryota; kingdom Metazoa; phylum Chordata; class Mammalia; order Carnivora; family Felidae; genus Puma; species Puma concolor. The sequence continues at coordinate 15,730,380 of NC_141677.1, forward strand.
GGAAAATTGAAAGTAAATCAGGACTCCCTTTCCAGACTCCAGGGCTAATGAAAGCCAGTGTACTTTCCAAGGTCGGCCTTCTCTGGCTGCTGATCCACCCCAAATGATGACACTGCTCTGAAGCGGCCTGGGAGCCTCTATTTGGGTGAATTATGGTAGCACTGAAACACAAAGGGGCTGTGATCACATTTCCATTTGAGCAATCACCATGTGTGAAATTGATGTTAATGATTCCATTTAAAAACAAACACACACACACACACACACACACACACACACACACACACACACACAGAGTTGGGGGAAGGGGAAAGATCTTATAACTGTCCCAGGTTTTCAAGGAGACGTAATTCTAACCTCAGTAAATTAGCCAGCCAGATTGGAACCAAGGCTGATAACACGGGGAGCCTTGAATGACAGAGTAAGCAATTTGAACTGTAGTCTGTACAAGTTGTTTTGAACGAATAAGTGTGATCATAGCAGTGTTTAGAAATATAGCAATACAAATACAAAGGATGGATTCTACTAATAAATTGAATTCACAGCAGTCTATTGGGAGGCTTTCTCACTGGTTCAGATGAGGGAGAATGATGGCCTGAAATTGGTCAGGGTCAGTTTAGAGGAGAAAGAGGTGACAGATGAGTCATCTGTGATAGCAGAATTTGGTGACTAAGGGAGAGAAGTTATGGGTGAATTTTTTTTTTTTTTTGCTACTGAAGGAGAAAAAAATGAGGCATAGATTTTATATATATATATATATATATACACACATATACGTATATTTAATGTTTATTTATTTTTGAGAGAGCGAGAGAGAGGGTGCGCACAGGCAGGGGAGGGGGATGGAGGATCCAAAGCGAAGCTGGGCTCTGCGCTGACAGCAGAGAGCCCGACCCAGGTTCGAATTCATGAACCACATGAGATCACGACCTGAGCTGAAGTCGGACGCTCAACCGACTGAGCCACCCAGGCGCCCTGAATTGATATATATATTTTTAAAAGTTACTTTGGGTTGGAGGATTGTAGAGTTTGCGGTTCCTGCCAGACATCATGTTTAATTTTAGACAGCTTTATAATTTATAGTTACATTACATCAAAGCTCAGAAGAACATTGTGAAGCTCAAGGGAAATTCAGAATTGGAAGGACTTGATGCTTTAGTGGGAAGACTGAGGAAGGCTCCATTGCAGTATATAAGTAGAATACACTACTCTTGGCCTTGAGAATCTTACTATCTACTTACAGAGGAAACATTTATCCAGCGACATGCTTAATGGATGGATGACACAAAGCCATAAAAAGCAACATATTCACAAGTGGAAAGCAAGGAGGTATTGAGTCCATATGTGCATCCTGCAACAAGTCTTCTAGATTCGGTTAATAGTGTGGCATATCAGCACTTGCATATCTCCTGCATACAGACAGGGAAACCAATGTCCTTCTTCTATAAGGATGTCGCTTCAATAATATGTGAAGTTTCTACAGGGAGAATATGTTCTTTGCCCAGATACCTTATATTATTGGTATTGCAATACATGAATAATATTTTATAATTGTAAATAGGGGTAAACTTAACAAGTGAAACTTCTGGTATGAAAATTAAAAAGCTTCCGCATTCATAGACCATTCATGGAGAAATAGCACAGTGGAATGGCCGAAAGCCCGGATTCTGTAGGCAAACAACCGGCCTCAAATCCTGGCTCTGCGGCCATATATTAGCTTCTCAACAATTTATCATCTTCCTCACCCAAAAAAATCAGGTAGTTATAGTAGATACTATAACTATTAGATATTAGATATCTATTAACTATTAACTATATAACTATTAACTATTAACTATTAGATATTATAACTATTAGAAAACTATTACAATATGAATATATGTGATATTAGTATTATAGTACTATAGTATACTATGCTAAGTAGTATCGTATATTTATATGGCCTGGCACATAGCAAATACTTGCTAAGATAAATATCTTTTTACTTATTATTTGCCATTAGCAGGCTTTTTGAGTTTTTTAAAGCGCTAAGGTAGTAATAAGTAATTTATCAGACATGGGCCTATTGTTTGTGATCTATAAAAGTGTATATGCTGTGTACTCTGCCTTTCATGTGGTAGCCAACTGTTCTTGTCATAGGAAAAGGCAGGACGAGGCAAGAAACTATGGATTCATGCACAATAATACCTTAAGATATAAATCTGCTGTGCAATGTTAAGGAGTTTGAAGTTTTTTTGGGGGGGTGGCCTGGATTAAGATGTTGGCAATGGCGTGGAGAGAAAGAAACAGACTCGAGAAACACTTAGGAGAGAGATTTAATGGGACTGGTTGATTGATTGTATGTGAGGTGTGAGGGAATTGTTGTAATTGCTGTTAAACAAGGAGGTGAGAGAGGCCTGAAGAGAAAACTATGAGCTTCAGCATCTGATATGTTGAGTTTGACATATTTGTCACGCGTCCAGGTTAAAGGTGTAAGTTAAAAGAGAGATCTGGACTGGAAATACAGGTTTATGAGACATGACGATGGAGATGGTAACCTAATTTCTTCGTATAAGGCATAAAGAAATATGGCAACGAGACTTTTCTCTTTTATGCGTGTTATCTCAGGACTGTGCATATAGTAATAATTTTGGCTTGATTGATAATGAATTAGAATCACATATGATCAGATATGATGCTGACAACCATTTCCGGGGCAATAACTTCAGGGTGAAAAGAGACAAAGTCAGAATCATTAACTAAGGTAAGGCATGATGGGACCTCAGTAATTTTGAGAGGAAAGGGCAACTGGATTAGTGAAACTGATTGAGCTGTGGGTCTGGCTTTTAAAAGGCAGACAGTACGTTACCATGGTAAGGGCTGTGGACCCAAAGGAATGGGTCCAGCAGGTGGGATGGTTTAGCAAGAGTTGTAACAAAATGGCAGTTGTGGGATTAAGTAGGAGAGCAGCATCATATTCTGGGTGGCTGGTCTACTTTGGAGCGGAAATGCGAACATGTGGAGCAGAAATGAGAACATGCCGGAGTGGAAATGCGAACATGTGGGAAAAGATCAGCTCCTGGAGGAGCATGGAGGCAGGTAAAAACCACATAGATGTCGTTGCTCCAACCTAGTTTACTTAGCTTCAGAAAATGGAGAGTAGCTAAGGTGCTACTGAGGGAAGTGAGTTAGACCTCAAGTTTTATGGACCAAATACCGATTAGGAGGAATCTGTAACTCAGGGACCATGAAAATGCCAAGAATTACTCTAGAAGCACCAAGTACTAATTCCAAGCCCCATTAGGAAAGGCATTCTGCTCCTTGTAGACTTCCTGGCTTAGTCAGGATTAGCTCTAAAATCAGATATAACCGCCTATAATTGACATGGGGGCTGAAGATGCCTGCCAGGAGGAGGAACTAAAGTTAAGTAAAGAAAGGGCCAGCATGGAGCTAAGTAGGGGGAAAGTAAATCTAATATCCTTTTTTTAAGAAGAACTTTACACAGTGCTTCCTTTCCCCCGTGTAAAAGAATGCAATCTACAAAAAGCTTACAGCTAGCACGAAGCTTAATGGTGAGAAAATAGAAGCTTTTCCGCTAAGTCAGGAACAAGGCAGGGATGTCCCCTTTTACCACTGCTTTTCAACACTGAACTGGAAGTCCTAGCAATAAGACAATAAGAAAAGGAAAGGAAAGGAAATAAAAGATTGGGAAGGAAGAAATAAAATTGTCTTTGTTTGCAGGTGCTGTGATCATCGATGCAGAAAATCCAAAAGAACTGACAAACTCTTGGAAATAATAAGTGATAATAGCAATGTTGCAGGATATCAGGTTAATATACCAAAGTCAACAGCTTTCCTATATGCCAGCAATGAACAAGTAGAATTGGAAATTAAAAGCATAATGTCATTTACATTAGCACCTCCCCAAAATGAAATACGTAGGTATAAATCTAACAAAATATGTCCATGATCTGAAACCATGTGTGCCCCATAGGGTTAATGAGGTTGCAACTAGTAGAAAATTTAAAGCTTGTTTTTCAAAGAACTGTTTCTCCCTAATCAGCTATTGTATCGTTTCCGGCCCCACTAACAAATCCACTACCTGTCTCTGCAGAAGCCTGGATTCAAGGTCAATTGATATGGTTCCAGCCTATGAACAAGCAATACCCTGCATTCCTTACCCAAGCTAATGAGCCCAAGACCCCATCCAGTTTATACCAGCTCTCAAAACATGTCCCTTCTCCTTGTCCTAAGATATCCTCCTGACATCAGGGGATGAAGTTTGCCTCCTTCTGATGTGAAGTCTCCACCCCAAACTGAAGGTGGGGTGTATGTTACATATATGTTTGCTCAATTAACATACTCCATCTTTCCTCATGAAGAATTGTATGTTTTCCCACCCTTTTCATCAATATGTATGTAGTCTTAACCTCTATGGATTATAAGAAATTTGTTCTCTCTCCCTTCTTGGGGGTGAGTTTGACACCTGCCTTCCTATCTCCTTGTTTGGCTGCCTTTTGGATAAACTCTCCTTGCTGCAAACCCAGTGATTGTGTTTGCTGCACCTTGGGCAGATTGACTTGGGTTCTGTTACAGGCCTATAATGAGGAAAACTAGAAAACTGACAAATTCTAAGCAAAACTGAATAAATAGAGAAATAGTCTGTTTTTATGGATAGAAAGACTGAATATGGTCAAGATGTCAGTTTTTCCCAACTTAATTATAGAATCAGTGCAAAGCCAATCAAAATCCCAAGCATCAAGTTATTTTGCAGATATGAACTGATTCTAAACTGATTCTGAAGTTTACATGGAAAAAACAAAAACACAAACAAATAGAGGAAAAAACAATAAAGTTCATTCGGAGAGGCAAGAGACCCAGAATAGCCAACACAGTACTGATGAATGAAGTTGCAGAACTGACACTACTCATCTTCAGCTATGGTAATTAAGACAGTGTGGTATTGGTGAAAGAATAGACAAATAGATCAATGGGATGGAATAAAAAGCCTGGAAATAGACCCTTGTAACTATCATCAACTGATTTTTTGACAAAGGATCAAAGGTAATGCAAAAATGCAAAGGCAGTGTTTTCAACAAATGGTGCTGGAACAGTTGGACATCCAAATTGAAAAAAATCACAACTTTCACAAAAGTTAATTCAAAATGGGTCACAGCATTAAATGCAAAACACAGAACTATGAAAGTCCTCCAAGACAACATAGGAGAAAGTCTAGCTGACCTTGGGCTTACAATCACTGTTTAGATACAACACCAAAGGCATGATCCATGAAAGAAAAAAATGATAAGCAAGATTGTGTTAAAATTAAAAATGTTTGCTCTGTGAAAGACACTGTTAAGAGAATGAAAAGAAAAGGCAAATCCTGGGAGAAAATATTTTCAAAAGATGCATTTGATAAATAAATGTTCATCAAAATATGTAAAGGACTCTGAAAATGCCACAATAAGAAAAAAAAAACCCAACTAAAAAATGGGCCAAAAACCTGAACAGGCGCATCACTAAAGAAGATACATGCATGGAAAATAAGCATGTGGGAGGGGAGCGGGTGACTTAGTCGGTTAAGCCTCTGACTCTTCGTTTTGGCTCAGGTCATGATCTCATGGTTTGTGGGTTGGAGCCCCATATCAGGCTCCGTGCTGACAGTTGTGAGCCTGCTTGGGATTCTCTCTCTCCCTCTCTCTCTCTCTGCCCCTCCCCTGCTCATTCTCTATCTCTCTCTCAAAATAAATAAATAAATAAATAAACATTAAAAAACAGATAAGCATGTTGGGGCACCTGGGTGGCTCAGTCAGTTAGGCTTCCAACTTTGGCTCAGGTCATGGTGTCTCGGTCTGAGTTCGTGCCCCACATCGGGCTCTGTGCTGACAGCTCGGATTCTGTGTCTCCCTCTCTCTCTGCTCCTCCCCCACTCATGCTCTGTCTTTGTCTCTCCAAAATGAATAAATGTTAAAAAAAATTTTAAAAAAATGTGAAAGAATGCTCCCGATTGTATACCAACAGGGAAATGCAAATTAAAGCAAGAGAGTGATACCACACACATCTACCAGAATGACCAAAATCCAGAAAACTGACAGCACGAAATGCTGGTGAAGATGTGGAGGAACAGGAACTCTCATTCATTGCGGGTGGGGATGCAAAATGGCACTGTCACTTTGGAAGACAGTTTGTCAGTATCTTAAAAGTTTAAATGTACTCTTACTATATGATCCTTGCAGTCATGCTCCTTGGTATTTACCCAAAGGAACTGGAAATTTACATCTACACAAAAACCTGTACATACATGCTTATTGTAGACTTATCATAACTATCCAAATGACAATCAGGCAACCAAGATATCTTTCAATAGGTGAACGGGAAATTAACTATGGCACATCCAAACGATAGAACATTATTCAGTGCTAAAAAAAATGAGCTTTTAAGCCATGAAAAGACACAGAGGAAGCTTAAATGCATAATAATAAGTGAAAGAAGACAGTAAGAAAATCTGTACACTGTCTGATTCCAACACAATGACATTCGGCAAAAAGCCAAACTATGGAGACAGTAAAAAAAAAAAAAAAAAAAAAAAAAAAAAAAAAAAAAATCATTGGTTGCCAAGGTGGTTAGAGAAGAGAAAGGGATGGACAGACAGAGTACAGAGGATTTTGGGGACAATGAGAATACTCTGGATAATACCCTAATGATGGATGCCTACCATTATACATTTGTCCAAACCTATAGAATGTGCATACCAAGAGTGAACCTTAATGTCAGCTATGGACTTTGAGTGATGCTGATGTGTCAATGTCGGTTCACCAGTTATAATAAATGGACCAGTCTGGTGGGGGGATGTTGATAATGGAGGAGCTTATACACATGTGGGGTCAGGAGGGATATAAGAAATCTCTATGCCTTGTGCTCAGTTGTGCTGTGAACCTAACACTGCTCTAAAATATAGAGCCTCTTAAAAAAAGGATATAACAAAAAGGTAGAAGATACAATACAAGTAAGGAGCCAAAACAAGAGAGAATTCTAAAAGGAAAATGGGAAAAATACAGGAAATAAAACCTGCACACTGAACAGAAATGTAAAAAGGTCAGATTAAAGTCCTTTCCCCTTTACTGGATTGAAAAACCCCTTGCAAATGTTTGTCTGGGAACCTCAGCTCCAAATATTGCTTAAGAGACAGATTGGAATTTCTGATGCCCCTGTCTGGGCCTCGGTTACCCCCCTTTGGCTTCCAAAGGCTCTGTATCTCAGGGTTCTGCATACATAATGTATTCCTGAGGCAAGAAGACCTCAATTAGAAGGTTACCATAAACTTCACACAATGTAAACTGTTAAAAAAAAAATGGAACTTTCAAAACATTCGCCTTGACATATTCTATTAGCGCTAAAGATGATTTGATTCTAATCCTCAGAATGTGTGCAGGGGTTGACTGTGGATCTCTTTTTCTTTGTTTCTAGTCTTTTCATTCCCTTCTCTTTCTAAGTCCCTGGTCACGGGGAATTGTAGCTTTTTCATGATGCTGTCATTAAACCAGGGACTGAGTTGTGATCAGCACCATGATGACCACTTCCCATATCATAGACACAAAATAGCTGTCTGTAAATAGTGCAAACTAAAGAAATTCTGTAAATTTGTCCCAAGGCTCTGCAACGCATTTTCAATTTCTATTTTAAACCTGCCAGAACTTGGTGTTAGAAATTCCTTCACTTAAAGGACAAAGAGAAAGACTGGGGCCGAGGGGGTGGGGGGGAAGGCAGGACGGGGGGGGGGGGGGGGGGGCGGTGGTTGGAGAGTAAGCAAAGGCACTACTAGAGGGGAAGAGTGGCTGAAAAGCCCACTCTGATAAATCTTTTCAAGAATCAAGGGAAATCATCCAGCGTCTTAAGGCATTGAACACAATGGGTTCATTAATAAGCTTAACGTTACATAAGACTGACAGATGAAGTTAATTCATGAATTCTCCTTTCTTTCTCATGCAGATAAACACTATCAGGCCTTTTGGCCTCGACCACCAGGTCAGGCTTTCAGAATGCGAATAGCTGGTCCATTTAATGGAGTTTGGTTTTAAATTGGATTTGTTTTAAACAACTACATGTAATTTAGGTCCTTCCAAACAAATAGCCAGCTGTTGTGCTCATAATTAGTCATATACCTATCTTCTGAAATCTGGGAAGTAAACCAAATCTTAGAACTTCATCAAGCAGACCAGTCCTTCAGGAGACGCTGGCCATACGCTGGAGCTAGGTGTGCACTAAAATAACTCTCTAGATAGTTCCAATTCCGTAGTGCCTCTTATCTCTGCTTGCCACTGGATTAGATCCTTTGTAAATTCTCTTTCTGTGATCCTTAGAGCAACCCCATGAAATTATTGACATGCTCATAGTGAAACCAACTTGGAGAAGGTACAAAATGCATACAAATATGAATTTACACAGCCACTCAGTGACAAAGCTGGCATTAAAATGAAAATTCAGCTCTGCCTGCTTAAAAAAAAAACACACAACTTATGCTTATCCCAGTAAATTCCCTTAGCTTTCTTTTCTATGCCAAGGAGAGTATTAATATGTAGAAAATGGACAATACCCAATCAAAAACTGTATTTTGGGGTACCGAGGAATAGTGAAATAATACCACAAGGAAGGTAAGAGGCAAACGCAGAATGTGGTTATGTTCCATGAGAAAACCTACCCAGTTGAAATAAGTCAAGGACACAGAGAAAGGGGGAGGGAGATAAGGGGCTGCTCCAATTAAGAGTCATGAGATTTAACCATCAAATCTCTGGTATGGGCCTTCTTGGGATTCTTCCTCCGACAAATTATCTAAAGCAACGGCATGTTGGAGACAGTAAGTGCAGGGGGATGGTAAGCTGGCATTAGATGATAGAAGAGAAGTATTGTTCACGTTAAGCGTGTTCATCTCATGAAGATTATTTAAGAAAATGTGTGTGTCTGTAAGAGAGTCCAGATGAGATCGTAGTGTTGCAAGGTGAACCTCCAGGACCCTGCAGCCTCTGCCCAGGGATGTCACTGTCCCTGGGATGTCACTGGAAGCTCTTGGTCTCGTTTGAAGAAAGAATTCGAGGAAAGACCAGGCACATGGTAGAGGGGTACAAGTAGGAAAGTTTATTATACCCCAAGATGTGAGAGCCGGCGAACTCAAGGGGGCGCTGCGTGCCTCAGGCTTTGGGTCTCTATCTTCTATTGACAGTGTTAACTAGAGGATGGAATATTTCTTACTCTGGGAGGGGATTTCTTTGGGAGGAGGGTTTCCCACCTTTTCTCCCTTACTTGATCAGGTCTCTGGCCTTCTTTGTCTTGGTCCCATCTGGTTTGATCAGTTTCTTGGGGCTTCGTTTTTTGGAGTGCGGCCGGGACAGGTCTCTGACTTTCCAGATAGCTGGCTGTGACTCCCCCTTTGCTGGCCTCCAGCCATCCTGTTGAAGCCTAACTAACTGCCTACTCTAACAGTAGGAATGCAGTGACATTGCTTAGAAGGGTTTGTAATGCCTCTGGGTTTAAAAAAAAAATGAGTAGGTAAAGCAAATGTGCTGAGATCTTGATAATTATTGAATCTGTGTGATAGGTATATGCAAGTTTGTTATGCTATTTTCTATACTTGCTTTTCACACACACACACACACACACACACACACACAGACACACACAAATATTAGAGCGTTTGGTTTCACAAGTTTCTTACCAGATCAGCTGCAAAAGACTATGAACTGTATATTGCTGGAATATCAGTACTGTAGAAACTAACCATGATGTAGAATAATGTTTCCAGGGAAAACTTTCTCTCCTTGCTGGAGTTGTGAGCTTCTGGACTACCCAGAATTAAGTTTTGATGGCTGTCCCAAGGAGCCATTTAAAATAAAGGGTATTTGTAAGTAGGTTATATATAAATAGCATGTCTCCTATTTACAGAGCTTAAAGGCCAAGCATATTTGGAATTCCTTGTGACCTTGCCTGTTTCATCAAGGTCAGCTGCTTAAAGAGGCGGAGAGCTGAGCCTGCATAATTACTACAAGAATCTCCCTTTCCACCTCTCCTTTTGTATGCATAAATTACCTTGCTTTCTTTCTTCTTTATTCCTTCCTTCCTTCCTCTTTCTTTTTCTTTCTTTCTTTCTTTCTTCCTTTCTTCCTTTCTTTCTCTCTCTCTTTCTTTCTTTCTTTCTTTCTTTCTTTCTTTTTCTTTCTTTCTTTCTTTCTTTCTTTCTTTCTTAAGTTTATTTATTTATTTTGAGAGAGAGAGAGAGAGAGAGATCCCAAGGAGGCTCCGCATGGTCAGTGCAGAGCCCCTTGAGGGACTCAAACTCACCAACCATGAGATCATGACCTGAGCCAAAACTAAGAGCCAGAGCCTTACCGGCTAAGCCGCCCAGGTGTTCCTTGTATATATTATCTTTCGATTTACTTCTGTAAGTTCCCACCAGCTATTCTACAGTTACAGGCACAATTTACATCTAAAATTTTATTTTTCCCTTAATATGCATGTGTTTATCACGTCTCAGACTGAAATTTCAAAAGGGGAAATTCGGCTTCTGTAGTTTCCATCTGTATCATAACACGTTAAGTACACAGTGACATTTCCCCATTTTATTTTATTTTTTTTAATTTTTTCAACGTTTTTATTTATTTTTGGGACAGAGAGAGACAGAGCATGAACGGAGGAGGGGCAGAGAGAGAGGGAGACACAGAATCGGAAACAGGCTCCAGGCTCCGAGCCATCAGCCCAGAGCCTGACGCGGGGCTGGAACTCACGGACCGCGAGATCGTGACCTGGCTGAAGTCGGACGCTTAACCGACTGCGCCACCCAGGCGCCCCACATTTCCCCATTTTAAATAACAATTAATAGCAGGAAACAATTTACTCCTTAGCAATACTGGAACCTCTAAGACCACGTCCCAACCACCTTTCCCACCCTTTTTTCTGCTGTCCAGACTGAACCATTTGCGGATCTTTCATACACACAGATCCCTATTCTCAGCACTAGATTTATGGTTTGCTTTCCCTCTGCCTCGAATTATCTCCCTCTACTTCTCCACAGGGCTCAAACTTGATGTCTCTTTAAAATCCAACTGAAACACCATGCCCTTTTTGAAATTCTTTCTGGAAGTCCTGGCTGCGAACTTTCTTCTCCCGCAGCACTGAATCTCTCTTGTAAATGGTTGTTCTGTCTTGTATTATTCTTTCCCACATGAGTCATCGCCCCTAGCTCTCTATAAGCTCCTTGACAATGTTATTTCTTAACGCCGGTACCTTGTTTCTAAATACAGGATTTGTATTTATTTGATGTATTAATAAATGAATAGTATAATCCTTTATATGGTGATTATGTACAGCACAAAGTTTGGGAAATATCCTGAGTTAAAAATCCACAAAGCAAATATTTCAAAGAAGGCTCTGATTCCTCCCAATTTCTTGCGTTCTTCTCTGTGTTGAACAGTGTTTTACAGAAACCAAGGAGCCCTCACAGAACGTGCCGGTCTTTTCAAAGAGACCCTACTGCGTTCAATTTGCCTTGGGCTTTGAAGTTACGGTCGACTAAATCCAAGGCCTTAGGTAGTTAGATTCAAGGAAACAGGATTAAGTGCTCTTCTCTGCACACCAATTTTCTGATAGTCAGGGCTTCTCTGCAGACATCCTCTCTGTTCAAGGCACCCAGTGTGCACATCCTCCTAACACTGCTCGGTGCCCACCCCACGGCAGGAGGAACAAGAGCCCTACTGGGGCCACAGTTGAGGTTGTAAATGATACCATGTAATTGTGAGCCATGCCTTCTTTTAAACGATTATTCTTAATGTATGCAACCTCGGAAGGCAACCGTAATCCAGCCCAGCTAAAAATAGACTCCATGTTCATTTAGCTTGGATTCTCTTGAATCGTTCCCTCTCTGCTCTTTGAAGTGTCGCTCTGCTCTTTTGTTTCTTAACTTCCCACCTGCAAATGCTGGCACATTGGGGCAGGGCTGCTTGCCATAAAGAGAATCCAATATGTAAGGGTGGCTACTCCACTCACGTTTCCCAGGCCCCCCCTAAAGGGGCGGGGTCACTCCTTACCCACATTAGGACAGCTGCTGTCAAGGAAAGAGAAAATAACCAGGGTCGACCAGGATATGGAGAAACCGGACCTTGTGTCAGTGGGTGGAAATGTAAAATGGGGCAGTCGCTATGGAAAAGTGTATTCAGTTACGGACTGAATTGTGTTCTCCCCCCAGAATTCACACGTTGTGGCCCTATCCCCCAATGTGACTGCTTGGAGATAGGGCTTTTAAGGAGGTAATTAAGGAGTGGTAAGTGAGGTTATTAGAGTAGGGCAAAAATCCAACTGGACTGGTGCCTGGTAAGAAGAAAACTCGACACGAGGAGTGCGCATGCGTGCACAGAGAAAAGGCCATAAGAGGACACTGTGAGAAGGCAGCTGTCTGCAAGCTATAGAGGGAGCCCTCACCAGAAACCAGACCTGCCTTCCTGGACTTCTAGCCTCCAGAACTGTGAGAAAATAAATTTCTGTGGTTTAAGCTGCCCAGTCTATGGTGTATTGTTATTGCAAGCCTACCTGACTGATACAAGTGATTCCTCAAAAACTTAAAAACAGAACTACTGTTGGATTCTGCACTCCCACTCGTGGGCATATATCCAACAGAATTGGAAGCTGGGTCTGGAAAAGACATTTGCACACCCATGTTCATGGAAACACTAATCTCAATAGCCAAGAGGTGGAAACAACCCAAGTGTCCATCAGTGGATGAATGGATAAACCAAATGTGGCGTATCTGATGGAGTATCATTCAGCCGTAAAAAGGAATGGAATTCAGGCTCGCCCACAACATGGATGGACCTTGAAGACATTAGGCTGAGTGAAAAAAGCCAGTCACAAAGAATAAATACCATATGAGTCCACTTATATGGTGTACCTAAAGTGGTCAAGTTCCTGGGGAAAGAAACTAGTACGGTGGCTACGAAGGGCAAAGGGAGGGAAAAAAGAATCCTTGTTTAAAGGGTATAGAGTTTCCATTTTGAAAGACAAAAAACATTCTGGAGATTTGTTTCACACCTAGGTGAAAATAGCTAACACCAGTGAACTGTATATTATCAACAAATGATTACAATGGTAAAGTAATGTGTCTTTTCAATAAAATAACACAGTTTTAAAAATACACTAAAAATATTTTAAAGGGGGTGGGGCGCGGTCAGAGGAAGGGAAAATGAGCAGTGGAAGACTCCAGAGATGTGGGCTATGGTGATGGTTCTGCATCCAAGAGCAAATCTGATTAGTCATCTGAGTAAGAGGTTTTTCAGACATAGCCATGAGCTTCTCTTATTAGCATCCTAGCTGGAAAAATGGTTGCAATTAATCGGCTGGTGATTCTTTGGTACTTGTTCCAAGAAACACGTCACAAAGGGAGACACATGAGCCCTCCCCTCCCATCCTCTGTGTCCTCATAGCATGTAAAGTCCTCTTACAAGCCATGTCTGCCATCACCACAATCCACCTGCACCCATCTCAGTGTTGTCTCTATTTTTCTCCCTCCCCTCTTTCCCCACTCACGGTTCACTAGTTCTACCATTAGATTTCTTTTTTAAAGTTTATTTGTTTTGAGGAAGAGAGAGAGAGAGAGAAAAAGAGAGAGCAGAAGAGGGGGAGAGAGAGAGCATCCTGAGCAGTCCCTGCACTGTCAGCCCCGAGTCCGACGCGGGGCTCGAACCCACGAACCTGAGCCACAACCAAGAGTTGGACACTCAACTGAGCCACCCAGGTGCCCTTTCTACCATTAGCTTTTTAAGTTAACTAACAATTAATTAGTGGGTGTTTATGAATGATGACTGTTCCATCTCTCACATGACAAAAAAAATATATACTAATTTTTCAAAATGTCTTTCAGGGGCACCTGGGTGACTCAGTTGGTGAAGCATCTGACTTTGATTTTGGCTCATGTCACGATCTCATGGTTTGTGAGATCAAGTCCTGAGTCGGGCTCTGTGCTGACGTCATGGAACCTGGGATTCTCTCTCTCCTTCTCCCTCTGCCCCTCCCCCACTCGTGCACATGTGCATGTACTCTCTCTCTCTTTCCCTCTCTCGAAATAAACATTAAAAAAAATAAAAAATAAAATGTCTTCCAAAAGGAGGAAACAATGTTGTATTATCTCTTTTACTAGAATGTATCTATAAACAGACCTTGTTCTTCTTAACTAATTTGCTACCCCCAATCCAAACTCATTGTCTTGCCAATTCTTCACAAATGTATTGTTTCTTTGTTTAAAAGATACAAAAGATGCCTGCTTTGATCACTTCTTGGAGCCTCACGTCTTTGGGGGAATCCCATACATACAAAATTGAATTTGTTTTTCTCCTGTTAATCTGCCTTATATCAATTTAATTGTTAGGCCAGCCAAAGAACCTAGAAGATAAAAAAAGAAAGTTTCCTCCCCTACACTTTGATTTCTAATTGCATAATTTTGCCTGAAGAAAATGTAATGCCTTCCTCAGTTTTGTGGGGGTTTGTTTCCAATTGTATATGTGCTATTATGAAAGTATTTGCTACAAATTTGTATTATAATTTAGATTACTCATGATTTTAGATTTAATGTTACCATTGAATCCTAAAGCTTGATTACCTAAAACTCTCTAACTTAATGAATGTATACTCTGAGCAACTAGAGAAAGCAATTATTCGGGACCTTTATCTTCCTAAATTTTATCAACTCAACTTTATTTATCAATAAATTCAATGTGTATTGAATAAAAACCACAATGCTGGGTCCTTTACATTGTTGCTTCCCTAAAAAAATTCAGTATATATTGATAGACTGAACTGTCCTAAAGGCTTTTCTCCAAATAGTAGCTTTCTTGTGTTTTCCTATATAAACGGCAATCAGTGAAAAAAATCATTTAACTTGGTCCTCACTGCAAATGAAAAAAAAAAAAAATCAAGTATTGAGAACATTGAAAAAATACCCTAGCAAAATCTGAACACATTTGTAAAATTGGGGGGTTAGAAACACTTATAAAGAACTTCTTCACATTTTAGAATTGAAGTGCTCTCCTTTATTTAACGTTTTCAGTTCTGTTTATATCAGCTTCTGTTGATCAGAATCTGTAGGTTCCTGGTCTGGCAACACCAAAGCCAGTGAAACTATTTAGACTGACCCCTTCCTAATATGGAACAAGGTGAGGCTCCATCATTTTGTCAGAGGTTAGCATCAGTAACAATTGCTCTTCTGAATAATAGAATACCTGGGTCAAAGGGTACTTACATGTTTAGTTTTGATTCATACTCCAAAATTATTATCCAAAAGGATCCTATCACTTTCCGCTGGTGTTGTGGATAAAAAAATGATAACGCATTTTTTAAAAATTTGTGTTAGTCTCTGATTACTAGTGAAATTAACACCCTGTGGTATATTTATTACCTATCTCTTTGTATCCTTTGACTATCTTTCTATAAATTGCTTTCTTTTTTCTATGAACTTGAAGGAGTTTTATAAATATATGTGTGTTTATGTGTATGTGTATGCGTGTGTGGGTATACGGATATGTACATGCATGTGTGTTTGTCATATTTCTAGTTTGTGGATTGTGTTTTTACTTTCTAAATTTTTTTTAACATTTATTCATTTTTGAAAGGCAGAGAGAGAGAGAGGGCGCGAATGGGGGAAGGTGGGAGAGAGACACACACACACAGAATCTGAAACAGGCTTCAGGCTCTGAGCTGTCAGCACAGAGCCCGACGCGGGGCTCAAACTCACGGACCACAAGATCATGACCTGAGCCGAAGTCGGCCACTTAACCAACTGAGCCACCTGGGTGCCCCTATATTTTTACTTTCTTTATAGTAAATGTTTATGAACAGCTGTTCTTAATTATAATATAGTGACTATCATTTTTAATGTTTTTATTAGTGATTTTTGTACCTGGTAAAATAAATCTTCTCTACTCTGAGATCATAGACATCTTATCCTATATTTTATTTTATTTTATTTTATTTATTAAAAAATTTTTTTTTAACATTTATTTATTTTTGAGACAGAGAGAGACAGAGCATGAACGGGGGAGGGTCACAGAGAGAGGGAGACACAGAATCTGAAACAGGCTCCAGGCTCTGAGCGGTCAGCACAGAGCCCGATGCCGGGCCCGAACCCACGGACCGTGAGATCATGACCTGAGCCGAAGTCGGACGCTTAACCAACCGAGCCACCCAGGCGCCCCTCCTATATTTTATTTTAAAATGTTCTAAGTTTTGCCTTTTACACATTTCTAATATGTCTAGAAGTGATTTGTTTGTTTGATGTAAGATGGGGATCCAATTTTATTATTTCCTTATAAGCAGTTTTTCTAGGGGAACCTGGGTGGTTCTGTTGGTTAAGCAATTGACTCTTGATTTCAGCTGAGATCATGATCTCATGGTTAGTGAGTTCGAGCTCCACAACGGGCTCTGTGCTGACGGTGAGGGATTCTCTCTCCCTCTCTCTCTCTGCTTCTCCCCTACTCTCTCTCTCTCTCTCAAAATAAATAAATAAACTTAAAAAATAAAAATAAACAGTTGTTCTAGTGCTTTTTATTTAAAAGTCCATCATTTCCCTTAATAACCTGCAGTGCTGTCTCCCTCATATATCATTTTCATGTACACAAAGTTGTGTTTCTTAATTGTTTACTGTTGCATTATTTTGTCTATTCTTGTATCTTAATTATGATAACTTCCTGAAAAACTTGCTATCATGTAGTAAAAATCCCTGTTTTGTTCTTATTTTTAGAAGTGACTTCTCTAATCTTGGGATTTTTCTTTTGAATACATATTTAAGTTCTTGAAAAAGCACTATTGAGATTTTTATTGAAATATCTGCATCAATTTGGGAAGGAGTCATGACATCTCAACATCATTGAATGTTTCTGTTTGTTAACATGCTACATCTCTCCATTTATTTAGGCTTTCTTTAATATCTCAATAATTCTCCACAAACAACTTACACAGATTTTTAGACTTATTTCTAGGTACCCTACCTGCGTTTCTATTATAAATGATATCTTTTAGTAAGCTATGTTTTTAGCTGTTGCTGTTGTGGAGAAGTATAATTGATTTTTGAATATTGATTTTATATCCAGACACCTTGCTAAACACTCTTATTAATTCTAATATTTACTTTTACTTGTTGTGTATAAAATAATATCAACTATGAAAATGGTACTTTTTTTCCTTCCTTTCCAAAACTCAGGGTTTTTACTTTTCTTTTTTTTTAATTTGTTTAATATTTATTTATTTTTGAGACAGAGAGAGACACAGCATGAATGGAGGAAAGTCAGAGAGAGGGAGACACAGAATCTGAAGCAGGATCCAGGCTCCAAACTGTGAGCACAGAGCCCAACGGGGGGCTCGAACTCACGGACTGTGAGATCATGACCTGAGCTGAAGTCGGACGCTCAACCGACTGAGCAACCCAGGCGCCCACACTTTTTACTTTTCTTATCTTACTGCGCTCATTTAGGACCTCCTGTACAATGTTGAATAAATGGGTAATTATAGGTATATAATAACACTTCTTAAGGGATCATGGTCTTTTTAAAAAGCCCAATATATGGAATGCAAACTGGTGCAACCACTCTGGAAAACAGTATGGAAGTTCCTCAAAAAACTAAAAATAGAACTACCCTACGACCCAGCAATTGCATGACTAGGCATTTATCCACGGGATACAGGTGTATTGTTTCCAAGGGACACATGCATCCCCATGTTTATAGCAGCACTATCAACAATAGCCAAAGTATGGAAAGAGCCCAAATGTCCATTGATAGATGAATGGATAAAGAAGGTGTGGTATATATATACAATGGAGTATTACTCGGCAATCAAAAAGAATGAAATCTTGCTATTTGCAACTATGTGGATGGAACTTAGAGGGTATTATGCTAAGCGAAATCAGTCAGAGAAAGACAAATATCATATGATTTCACTCATATGAGGACTTTAAGATACAAAATAGATGAACATAAGGGAAGGGAAGCAAAAATGATATAAAAAGAGGGAGGGGGACAAAACATAAGAGAGTCTTAAATATGGGGACCAAACAGAGGGTTGTTGGAGGGGTTGTGGGAGGGGGGATGGGCTAAACGGGTAAGGGGCACTAAGGAATCTACTCCTGAAATCACTGTTGCACTATATGCTAACTAACTTGGATGTAAATTTAAAAATTTATAAATTAAATTAAAAATTATTGTAAATTAAATAAAATTATTTATAAATTAAATTTAATTAAATAAAAATTATTGTAAATTAAATAAAAGTTTTATAAATTAAATTAAAAAATTAAATTAAATTAAATGCCGAATATAATACCATCCGATTTCTCCACATGCCAAGTAAAGAGAATAATAATATTACAGTGCCACAAATGCATGTGGCTTCCCCTTTCTGTCCCCTCTTGGTTCTCTTAACCTGAAATATTATTTTCCAAAGGCTGTAAGTTACACAACCCTTAAGGGAAAAATAGACTTGTCCTGCCTGGGGCTAGAGGTACATGCAACAGATTTTCTAAAATCACAGAAGAGCCAAACAGATATTAATTTTTCTTAACTTCCCTGTAGAATTTTTTTCCTGTTTTTGAAAAGTAAAATTAGAGATAAGTGTTTTACCATAGGAAGCTAGGGCAAATAATTCTCCAGGGATGGAAAATTGTTTGGCAAAGTAATGCTGAAGAGTTGAAGGCTGTAATTTCTACTTGTGGACCCGTTCCAGGTTCGCCTTGGAGGCCATCCTGACTCTTGGGTCCTTAGCTTTTTGGAGTAAACACTGGACATAACACACAAGATCATCTTGCTTCTCAAAGATGGTGTGACAAACAAGGACCTAAAGTTCAGGAAGGATTTAAATTCCCTGAGAAGGTGTGTATGGTCAAAACATTAGTGATCATTATTATAACAATTATAATGTTATATAATTCTGGGAACACAATGTCGTAGCCTCATGGGTTCTTACGATACATTAACTGAATGAATTAATGAATAAGTAAAAGATCCGCAGTTAAAAATAATCTAATAGAGGGGCGCCTGGGTGACTCAGTCGGCTAGGCGTCCGACTTTGGCTCAGGTCATGATCTCGCAGTCCGTGAGTTCGAGCCCTGTGTCAGGCTGTGTGCTGACAGCTCAGGGCCTGGAGCCTGTTTCGGATTCTGTGTCTCCCTCTCTCTCTGACCCTCCCCTGTTCAGGCTCTGTCTCTCTCTGTCTCAAAAATAAATAAACGTTAAAAAAATTAAAAAAAAATCTGATAGATCACCTTATTGTTTCTGAGACGCAAACGTATTATATTTTTATTGTTGTTTTAAAAATAGATGTTCTTTCACACAACCTATTCAAGCAAAATTTCTAAAATGCCACATTTGTGATGACACTGTGCAACTATGGGCCCTCATGACCATTCTTTTATTTTCGGAAGTCTAATTTATGGTGCCTAAGTAATGTGCCCGCATTAAAAGTCTGATTTATGGTACCTGAATAATATGCACTCCTTGGCCTTTATCAAATCTACATTCCTATCAATATCCCAAGAAAGCAACACTGTGTTTGGTAATCAGTATGCCGTTGCCAGACATCTTTGTCCACACATGGGCAACAGAGAGAGGTCTAGCACCAGGAAGAGGAGAAATGTGTGATAGTGGAGAAGCCGTGACAAGATTAGCTAGCTAGTATTCCCCAAATGTATTATATTTGGAAACTATCATTTATGTGGGAAAATATAATGCATCCCCACATGATGGCTGTTGTTATTTGTACTTGAGAGGCATATCATGTAACCCAGTGAATACCAAAACGTGGCCCCTAAAATAGTAGCTTTAACATCACCTGGCAATCCATTGGAAAAGCAGGTGTTTGGAGCCCATCTCAGATCTAGTGCATCAGAAATCCTTGGAGGGGGTGGGTCCAGTATCTGTACTTGAACAAGTCCTCCAAGTGATTCTGGCGGACGCCAAAGTTTGAGAACCACTGGCATGGTGCTTAATATCATGGGCTCTGAAGTAAGATCGTCTAAATGTAAACCCTAGGTCTACCAACTCACCGGCTGCGTGACTTTCTATGCCTCAGTTTCCTCACCTAAAGGATTGGAGTGATAATAGTACCAACAATAGGATTGTGGTGAGTTAATTCAGACAAAGTGCTTAAAACAGTGTCTGCCACGTAATAAGCATTCAACAAACGTAATGTCATACATGAATTTTTCAGGATAAAAACAGTGCTTATAAGCCTACTGATCTGAAAGTGCTTTTTGCATTCTCTGTAATCCTGGGATCTGCACTTGGGAATCCTCAAGCTGCATATGACTGAGTACATCTACTTGCAAAAGAAGGAACAGGACCGTCTGGGGCATGATTAGCACACAGTGGGGCAGCCGGTAAAGCAAAGTCAGGCTGGACCAGTTGGGCTCACAGCTAGGGTCTCCAGGAGCAGGTGCTGAGGTGGAGTTAGATGTGTATTATAGATCAAACCTGTAAGAGGAAAGGGGAATGTTTTTGTCTGTTCCAGCTGCTAGAACAAAGCACCGTAGACTTGGGTGGCTTATAAACAGCAGACATCTACTTGGTCTGGAAGCTGGGCGTTCAACACCAAGGCAGATTGCTTTTTTGGGAAGAGCCCTCTTCCTGGTTCACGGATGGCTGTCTTCTCGCTGTCCTCACGTGGTGGGCGAGATGAGGGAGCTCACTCTCTGGAGTCTCTTCTTTGAGAGTACTTATCCCATCCATGGGGGCTTGGCCTTTCCGACCTAGTAGTCACCTCCCAAAGACCCACCTCAAAATACCACCACTGCACTGGAGGTTAGGTTTCAACATATGAATTTTGGGGGGGCCATAGACACTTTGTCCATAACCCGGAGGGAACAGGAATGCGCAGAGGAAGACAGTGAACTTTGATGCAGAACCAGTGAATCTTCGGTTGACTTGGCGGGGAGCTCTGAAGCACAGAGTGCCCATCCAGGTGTCCCTGCCCCGAAATGGATGCTACGTGCAGGCTGTTCCAAGAAGACAATGGGCCTCGGGCCAGACAGCCTCTGTGATGGGCCGGGCCCTGCGGAAGCTGGCAACTGGACAGCAAGTCCTTCCTTGGAGGAAGATCTGGGAAGCCTTCTCCCTGTCTACACAGTCAATATCAGGAGATTCGCTGTAAAGTGAGAGATGCCATTGAATACCAAACATACAATCCACTGAATTGTGGATTGAACTGAAGTGCTTCTTTCTGCATTTTCACAACTAGACCGCACACAGACCATTATATGCAGTCCCGGACGCTACATTTTAGGGGTTGGCATCCAAAAGCCGTGAGGGATTCTATTGCTAAAGTGGATTACTACGGCAGTGGTTCTCAACGATGGAGAATGCATAAAGGGCATTTCAGAATGTGAAGGACACATGTGTGTTTGCCGTAGCCCCTCTGATGATTCCCACATGCTTCCCAAAGACTCCCACCCTCCGTTTTGGAATTGTTAGTCTAAAGGAACTCAAAACTCTATCAGATGAAACAAGATGGAAGGAATTTTAGTGTTCAGCCTGAAAAAGGAAAGAGCGTGGATCTCAGATGAAACTGATATGCTAACAAGCCTTCCCAGAATTAAGTAGCGTACAAATCTCTTATAAAAAAAGGATATTCAAGCCTAGTATTGCTTGACATTATTTTTACTGCAATAAAACCCAAATCACGTTAATTTAATGTTGCGGCTTGTAGACTTTTCGTGGGACTAAATCACCACTAGCAATATGAATATAGCACTAATGTTAAGGGCCCTTGGTTTTAAAGCTGGCATGCCAACCTATGCCGTGAGGTCACAATTTTGCCACCATTTCTTTCTATTCAAACCATGGCAAAACCTTTAATCACATGTCATGCCGCAATGCCATCTGGCATTCACTCAACTCAAATGCTTCGCCTCTGAATTAAGTCTGCTCTGCGCTCTTCTCCTTTATGTAAAGAACATCAATTGATTTTTTTTTTTTTTTTACTTCCTAATAGCCCTTTTGTGTTTTAGGTAACTGTCTCATAACTGTTTTTTAGATAACTGCACGATGATGAACAGCAAAGAACAGTAACTCACCTTCCAAAAGTGCGCCCAGGTGATCTAGGCTTGCTAGTCATGCTACTCACACTCTCCGGCCGAATGGATGGACCAGTGATCCCCAACAGGTTCAGTCGGAGCCCTCTCCCACTACGTTATGTCTAGATACTGAAGGAACGAAGCTCTTTCTTTCGACTGAGCTTGCCATGGTAAGCCCGCTGTTCTTATGTGGCCAGTTTTCATCACACCCCACCGTCAACCTGCCCCCACCTCTGATGGAGAGAGCTTGTTCTCAGTGCAGCCTCCACAAGGCACAGCAACAGAACTGGAAGACGAGCAAGCTCTGTGACACAGATTAGGTCTCTGATGTGAGCTCCACCCTTGCCCGCCACCCCCCCCCCGGCCCCCACCAAGGTAGGGGAGCCAATAAATTACCAGGTAGCCTAAGCTAGTGAGAACAGCCAAATCCACATAGCCTAGAAACTTCATTTCTTATGCCTTTTTGGTAGCTGAGCAGAGAGCTGGCTTGGGAGGTCTGAGTAAGCTTACCAGAAGAAGGGGCAGACGCTGGACCCTCGGCTCTCATAAGGCCAGTTTATCAAGCGGGAAGCTTCCATTGTTATGTAGCCACATAGACCCTGGGTTCTAATAATGCCAACCTATCAACCAGGGAGCTTCCATTGTTACCTAGCCAAACTTTCCCCCTACAAGTATGCAGAGCATTAGAGGAGTGGGGTCCCTTCCTGGTGGGACACCTCATGCTTTGGAAGTCCAGCATGGACTGACCCAGAAGCATCTCTTGGTGGGATGATGGCATGGGGAATTGTATGCATTCTGTCACTTCTGGCTTGAAAGGTTTTCCACAATCAACCACACAGACATAGGACTTGGGGTGTAGGTGTCCATGGTGTTCGTGGCTCTTTGCAAGGCAGCTAGTTTGGGACAGGTTTTTATCATGGGCAATGGAGTCCTAATTCGGCTCATAATAATCACAGCAGCCCTACTTAGCCCTGCTGCAATCATAGACTCGAATGCAAATCCAAGCACTGAAATTGCGTGACTTCAGTGTAAGATGACCGTTGAGATCATCCAGAATAGCACACAAATATAGCTCAGATTATCATCCTACGGAAACGTGTGCATACGCCCACGTACATGCATACACACACACACACACACCACACGCACAAACTCCTTAATGAGAGCTCAGAACCCTAAGACTGTAACTATAAGCCTGGTTTTCATCCACCTTGACGTGGATGAAACAGAATATACTGTGCCTGGGGTTCTAATGAAGACACTGAGTCATACTGATCCAAATGTCAAGATAATAATTGTCCATGAAACTTGTAGCCTTTTTGTTTTCCTTAGCTCCTTCTAAAGTATAAAAGCTCCAGTCTTAGAACATTTAGTTTAGGAGAATCCCGGTCATATCAAGCTAGATATATTTCAGAAATTTGGTTTATGGGATTGTAAAGTAATTTGCAACTGCGGGGAGATCTGGATTAGGAAAGCACATCCTCTTTTTTTTTCCCCTGAAACCAAGAAGACCAAGTTGTGTTGCTAAAAAAAAAATGTCTTTGTGTTATAATTTTAGGATTTTTAAAGTTGTTTCCGTGACTTCTGCTTAGGGCAAGGGATGCTTTCTAAGAATATACCACGGATTTAAACCGGGGTTATGCAACACTGGCAGAAAGTTAATAATTTGGAGCTTTCCCTCTGATATGACCTTAAAGTCATATTTGGGGGATTCTGAAGTAGCAAAAGTGTGCCTTTAATACTGGCCTCAAATCTAAAGTTCAGTTATTTGTGGTAATGAGATATTTCAAAGTATAGAGTTTACAGGAGTGGAAACCATTAACTCATTTGACCTTGGCCCCATCCTAACTTGAGGATATTTCTGGAAGGAAACAGGTCAATATACTAGCAGTAAATGCAACTTGGAATTAAAAGACCACAATTCTAGCTCTATTCTGTCACTCGCATGACCATGGACAAGTCAGTCAAACACTGTGAGTTGTTATTTTGAAGTCGGGGAGCCTATGTCCTTGGGATGACCCACTGGGGTGAGACAGGGCAATAGCAGAATCTCTATTTATATCTATTTTCATCACATCACTTAAAAATTTTAGTATGTGCATTGTGTTTTACAAAGTACATTAAACTTTAATAAATAGTACATGAATATTATTAAGCTACATATATATGACCATTTTTATTAAGATTGTGAAATGAAAAAAAGTATTTAGAGACCACAGACCTAGCCTCAGTTTCTTTCTTCCTCTGTATATTAAGGGTGTTGTTTTGGGGTTTAGGAAAAATACATACACACAAGTACATACACATTTATATATATATATATATTATATTTATAAAATACATTTTTATATTTTATTCTTTTAAATTGGCAAAAGAATTATCGTACCTTTCCAAGGATTCTGTGATCATAAGAAAATAATACCACATAGTTGAGATTACTCTGTGGTTCACTCCCAACATGGTTCTCTCCAGAAAAAACTGATTTAGTTCATAATTTTATAGCAGATAAGAAATGTGATGACTTTCATTTTTTTAATTTTTTTTAATGCTGATTTATTATTGAGAGACAGAGGGACACAGAGCATGAGCAGGGGAGGGGCCAAGAGATGGAGAGACGCAGAATCTGAAGCAGGCTCCAGGCTCCGAGCTGTCAGCACAGAGCCCGACGCGGGGCTCGAACTCACAAACCACGAGATCATGACCTGAGCCGAAATCGGATGCTTAACCGACTGAGCCTCCCAGGTGCCCTGAAATGTGATGACTTTCAGATGAAGCTGTTGATATTAAAATTAAAACACAAGTGGAACATTGGTACATTTGATAAATGTTTTCTCACATGAGATGCTAAAACACAGTACTTGGCCCAACCTTCCTGGGTTTCACATATTTTGAGAAAATGGTTTCTAAATGACAAAAATATCGCCCATGTATGGCTTAAGGAAGCATATTCATGTCTTTTAGGTTTCTGAAGGATTCTGGCTACTGACTCAATTCTATGACTTCCTGCCCTGGAACAGAAATCCCCAGTGGCCCAGATTTGCACATCCAGCCCTATCTGCATGGCAACAGGCCTTTGTACAACGGCCTCTTAGAAAAATAAAGTTGACTTACACCGAGCACCCAATAAACTCTAGATAGATTAACGATGTAAATGAGGCCATAAAAGCACTAGTATTTGACTATGTATGAATTTTGCAAACTTTTCCAAAATGTTTTGACAAGTCTAATAGAAAAATTGGCAAAGAACAAAACAAACCACTTCTCCAAGAAGCCATAATGAGCAATACTTTATGAAATATGAAAATGTTCAACCTCATTAGTATTATAGAAATAAAATTAAGACAAGATGCCGTGTTCGCCTATCGAAATGGCCAATTGGAAAAAAAAAAAAAACCCTCTAAATTAGCCAAAGCTGGTAAAGAAGGGGAGAGAAATCATCTCTTACACCCTGGGCGAAAGGGTCCTTGCTACCTTGCTAATACCCCCTGGTGAAAGCTTAGTAAAACCTGTCAAAAATTTTATTAATATACCTTTGATTCGGCTATTTCACCTCAAAGATTTCATCCGAACCAAAACATCATAAGCGCACACAAGAATTTATGTTCAGATAGGTCTGTGCCAACATTTTAAATCAAATTAGCTACCATTAATTCAGTGCTTACCATGTGCCAAGCGTTATGCTGAAACTTTTATATGCACCATCTCATTTCAGCCTTGTAAAAAAAAACCTCATGAGGCCCTCTCTGTAATTTCCATTTAACGAGGGAGAACACTCCAGGCTTAGAGGTTGGGTGAGTTAGCCAAGAATGTATAAACGGTAAGTGTGCAAACACAAGCCCTCGATCTCAACAGCCTCACGTAACAACAAGAAAGGAAGATGAAAAATAGCAACCAAAGCAGGGAGTTTGATAAATAAATTATGGCATATCAAATAATGGATGATTATGAAGGCACTTACGGATGATGATGTGAAAGAACAATTAAGAACCTGGGGAAAATGTTCACAATGTATTACAAAGTGAAAAAAAGCGATGCGAAAGAATATATACTTTGTAATCTTAGCGTTGATAAAATATACAATAAAATGCTAATAGGGCTTGCCTGCAGATGTGGATTTATTTGAGATTTTTATTTTTTTCTGTACACTTCTCTATATTCCATGTTTTCTACAAATATATGTTTGACTTTTATACTTAGATGCAGTGTTACTAGAAATAAAATGAATGAATTAGTAATTAAAATGAAAGAAGCATTTATGTCCATAGACTCGCTCTTGGGATACATTCTAAGGTGGTGTATACTAATGTAAAACTGTGGAATCCTGAATTTCAGTATCTTCATATCCAGCTTATTCTCCATATTTGACTCGTGTCGCTTTTGTTAATATTCAAACCCTTCTTCATTTTTTTGCAAATGTAGTATGGTTTTTTGTTCATTATTTAAGAAGAAATACATAGACATACTCAAAAAAATTTGACAAAACGGTACAAAATAAGGTAGGAACCATCTCTTCAACCTCATGTTAGCACCCCTTATCCTCAGAGGCAAACACCCTTGATCCAGTCTGTTCTCAGTTCTCCTGGTGGTGACTAGCACAATTTAGATGGCTTGCCCATGTGTCTTTTCACTAGTTTACCACCTTCAGATGGGTGATGATTCTTGTGATTCTCCAATGTGAGAGATGAGGAAAATAGCTGATCTAATATAACATATGCTTTTGGGGCGCCTGGGTGGCTCCATCAGTTGAGCGTCCAACTCTTAGTTTCAGCTTAGGTCATGGTCTCAGGGTTGTGGGATCGAGCCCCACGTTGAGTCGAGTCCCGCGTGAGACTCTGTGTTGAGCATGGAGCCTGCTTAAGATTCTCTTTCTCCCTCTCCATCTGTCCTTCTCCCCGCTTCTCTCTCTAAAATAAAAATAATAAAATTTGGGGTGTGTGGGCGGCTCAGTCGGTTAAGCCTCTGACTTTGGCTCAGGTCACAATCTCCCTGTTTGTGAGTTTGAGCCCACGGTGGGCTCTGTGCTGATGCCTCAGAGCCTGGAGTCTGCTTCGGATTCTGTGTCTCCCTCTCTCTCTCTGTCCCTCCCCTGCTTGTGTTCTCTCTCTCTCTCTCTCTGTCAAAAATAACTAAATATGCTTTGGCTCTCTCCCACTCTAACCTCTTTTTTTTTTTTTTTGTTTCCCTCCCCCATGGGTTTCTCTTTTCTCAGGATCCACATAAGAGTGAAACCATATGGTATCTGTCTTTCTCTGTATGGCTTATTTCACTTAGCATCACACTCTCCAGTTCCATCCACGTTGCTACAAAAGGCCATATTTCATTTTTTCTCATTGCCACGTAGTACTCCATTGTGTATATAAACCACAATTTCTTTATCCATTCATCAGTTGATGGACATTTAGGCTCTTTCCATAATTTGGCTATTGTTGAGAGTGCTGCTATGAACATTGAGAACTGAGAACAAACTGAGGGTTGATGGGGGGTGGGAGGGAGGAGAGGGTGGGTGATGGGTATTGAGGAGGGCACCTTTTGGGATGAGCACTGGGTGTTGTTTGGAAACCAATTTGACAATAAATTTCATATATAAATAAAACAAAAAAAATAACTAAATAAACTTAAACTAAAAATTTTATTTCAAAATAATAAGGTTTAAAAAAACATATGCTTTAAAATCTTAGTTTCCATAAAATACACAAAAGAATGTTAATAAGAGCAATCTCTGGCTGTGGAATTACTTTTTGTTGATATACGTCTCTATATTTCCACTTTTTTCTATACTCATCAGGCCCAAACCGTTTTAAAGGTGGATCTCCAAAATCAAAAATATTGATGGTAATGAAGACATTATTGAAAATTATATGGCTGAGTTGAGTAAAAATACAATTCAACAAAAACTTTTCTATCTATATCTGGAATCAAAACAAATCAAAACAAATTAAAATAGAAATAGAAGCACAATTACTATGGAAGAATTCCTTGTATCAATTATATCAAGTAGACTTTTAAAAAATAGGACATTGAATGCTTGAACATGTTTTTCTTTCTTTCGAGAAAGAGAGAGAGCATGAGCACAGGAGATGGGTGGAGGGAGAGAGAGAATCTCAAGCACACTCCACATGGAGCCTGATGTGGGGCTCGATCTCACAACCGTGAGATCATGACCAGAGCCGAAATCAAGAGATGGACACTTAACCAGCTGAGCCACCCAGGAGCCCCTGCTTTAACATATTAATATGACATTAATTACATATATTTGTGGTAAGAGCCAAAATATTAAATGACCGATGAACCCTGACGAATCAGGACAGAAACCAGTTCAATCAGAATGATGCCAGCCAGGTCATCTTCCCCCACTGGATCAGAGTTCTGGTTATGAGTCTGGTCTTAGTTCTAGAAACAGTGAAAGGTGATGAGGCTACTCCTTAAGAAAAATTATTACGCCTCTCTTCAACCACTTGGAGGAAATCGTTATAGTTTCTTGAGTTAAGGAGAGGCTAACCTCCTTAGGGTTAAGCTTAACTTCCTTATTCATCAAGGAGTCTTGACAGAATTTAGGAGTTCAAAGAGGACAAGAGCTAGAACAAATCACCTGCCTTGGGAGCAAAAATTAGGAGAGCATCCAAAAAATTTGGTCAAGATAACATTTTAGTGCAATATTTAAAAGCTCAAAGTTTGTACAAAAAGTCCATGATCAATAAAACATCTAATTTTTAAATAAAAACAGGATTGCTGTTACTGATTTTTTTCTTTGCTGCAGGCTCCAAGTTGGCTCAGCATGGCACTGGGTTCACAGCTCCCAGCTTCATTGAATTGCCCATAAAACCCCATCCCAATATTCAGGAAGCCACATCTTCCCAAACAGTGCTCTACCTTGAAAATAAGTGATCCTGGGACGCCCGGGTAGCTCAGTCGGTTAAGCGTCCGACTTCGGCTCAGGTCATGATCTCGCGGTTTGTGGGTTCAAGCCCCGCATCGGGCTCTGTGCTGACAGCTCAGAGCCTGGAGCTTGCTTCAGATTCTGCATCTCCCCCTCTCTCTCTGCCCCTCCCTTGCTCATGCTCTGTCTGTCTCTCTAAAATAATAAACATTTGGAAAAAAGAAAAGAAGTGATCCTGCTAGATTAAGAAATCTATTTACGTTTCAATTCAGCCACCTGGTACGTCAGGCTTTGGGTTTGGTGTTCAGAAATTTTAGCCCAGTGGCTACAGGATAAGGGTTTCCTTTAGGGCAGTCATCAAAGCTTGCAGGTTCCTCACAGAGACCTGGAGGTAGAAATTTAAAGCCCTGACCTCATCATTTCCCATCCCCTAAATTCTCCGGAACACTTTGAAGCACCCAAGCAACACTGTTACACTCCTGTTTTCACCCAAATGTTCTATGGCAGCAGTCACTTGGCCATTCAAAGACTTGTCTTCTCTAAGCACTCAATTGCAGGTTACCAACAGCCAATAATTTACATAACTGTTGTGCCACTACCTGCCACGGCCACCAGCCCTCCCTTATCGCTGGAAATAGGGTCATTCATGACTTTAAACCAGGTCAAAAAAAAAAAAAAAATGAATCCCGCAGAACCCACAATTAATTCAGAGAACTCATCCTTAAGGTTCTACTCTCCTGGAACCAACTCTCACTACTAAAATATGGATCGGTCAGACTTCAATTAGAGAAACAAAACAGCTAATAATATCGACTGTATGGAGAATAAAGGGTTTATTATAGGGCAGGGCAGGCAGTTGGGAAGGAAAGATAGATCTGAAACATGGGAAAGCAAAGAATAGGATCCAGGAGGAACAAGCTGAAACCTATTCACTATATAGGAAATACATATCAATAAACGTGGAGGAAAATAGAAAGCCTCCTTAGTAAACAAAGAAACAAATCAATGCTTACAGGAGATAACACTTTTCACGCAGAAAAATCAGCAAAAATTCTTAAACCTAGTAATGCTGTGTACTGAATGAAGTGAACACAAAAACCTGAAAAATTGCCTGTGGAAATGGGGATGTATAGGCTTCTTTAAAAGCCATTTAGCAACATAACCAAGACCTGTAAAATATGCATATTGTGGAGAATAGACAAGCATATCCCATCAGTGGATGATACAGAGAATTCAAAGCCAGAACCAAGTATATATGAGATATATTAATAAATGCTAACTTTTATCGAAGGTCTACTATGAGCCGGGATCATTGGCAAGTATCTACATGCGTTGCTTCATTTAATCCTAAAAGCAAGTTTATGAGATACTATTACATTATCCCATTTTACAGAGTAGGTATAGGCTCAGAAAGGTTAAATAACTTGCCTAAAATCATGGAACTGGTAGATGGTCAAACCGTGATTCAAATCCAGGTCTCTATCTTTTTTTTAAGTCTATTCATTTTTGAGAGACAGAGAGAGACAGAGTGTGCGTGGGGGGAGAGGAGAGAGGGAGACACTGAATCCAAAGCAGGCTCCAGGCTCTGAGCTGTCAACACAAGCCAGATGTGGGACTTGAACCCACGAACCTCAAGATCATGACCTGAACTGAAGTTGGACGCTCAACGGCCTGAGTCATCCAGGCGGCCCATCCAGGTCTTTCTGATATCAGAAACATTTCAGATTACTAGGGAAAGGGATGCTTTTTTAAATGCACAGTGTTAGGAAAGCTGGCATTTCATCTAGAGTAAAATCATCTCTAACTTAGAGCAGTGATTTGTAATCCTTTTCAGTTCAAGGTCCACTTAAAAAAATCGGATAAGAGATATTGATCCTTTTCTCACACATAGACAACACACCCACACCCACAACCCCCCCCACCCATGGCAAATATATATATAGACTATATATAGATATATATATAGACTATATATAGATATATAGATACAGATATAGATATAGATATAGATATAGATATATAGTCTTCTGTGAAGCTCTGTTGGAGTTTTGGAGCCTAGAAGCCGTTGAACTTTAAAGGAACCCCTACCAGATACCAATATATATTCCAGATGGATTGAAACTTTAAATCTAAAAATTAAACATAAGAAGAGTCTTTGTGCAAATACAGATCAGGCACCTAAATCTCCAGCCTTGCTTCCTTTATCTGGAAAAAGACGAGGGTAATAATATCTACCACAAAGCCTTTTATAAAGATTAAATGAGAAAATACAGGGGCGCCTGGGTGGCTAAGTCATTGAGTGTCTGACTCTTGATCTCTGTTCAGGTCTTGATCTGTGTCATGAGTTCAAGCCCCGCATTGAAAAAAAAAATGGGAAAATACACAAAATATTTAACACAGTGTCTGTCACATAGAACTTGGTCAAAATTAATCAGCTCTCTGCCTCTCTATTTATGCATACATACTTACATATATACACACGTATAACATGTTATGTATATGTTATGTAACTGCTTATAAATAAATACATGCATTTATGAAAATACTTTCACAAATTTGGAAATATTAAAGAATTTCTGAACATAACACCCAAAACAGGCACCATATCAGTTGGTTAAGCGTCAACTTCAGCTCAGGTCATGATATCACAGTTCGTGAGTTTGAGCCCCGCATCAGGCTCTGTGCTGACAGCTCAGAGCCTGGAGCCTGTTTTGGATTCTGGGTCTCCCTGTCTCTCTCTGCTCCTCCCGTGCTTGTGCTCTGTCTCTCTCTGTCTTTCAAAAAACTAAATAAATGTTAAAAAAGAAAAAAAGAAGAAATACTTATTGAGCATTGGCTATCTTCCAGACCCTGTTCTAGAAACTGGGGACACAATGGTCGCCGAAACAAATCCGAACCCCTGCTGGTGTGGGGCTGACCCTTCAGTGGAAGGCTCAGACTGGAACCTCCTTGGTGCACAGAGGTGCTGTGAGTGCAGCAGGGATGTGGATTAACCGTCCAGCCACTTTACAGAGGCGGAGACTGAACAGCACCCAGGGAGGGAGGCAGGAGGCAGGTTGTTGGGCTTTGTCCCACAAAGGCTACCCAGGGAGCACTCTTCATCAGGGAGGATGGCAGAGAGAATTGGAACAGTGGGAAGGGTGCAGAATGGGACGGGCAGGAGCCAGGGAGGGGGTGAGAGGAATGAGTGCAGAGAAAGTTTGCAGTAAGCAGGGGCCAACTCCAGGTGACCTTGTAAGCACGCTTCCCAAACACTGCTTTCTGGACGCAGGTTTGGGGATGTTACTTCTGGGAGACGCGAGGGCTTGGGTCAGGATAATGCCATACACTCTTGGGTAATGAACTTGGACTGCAGAGTTGAATGTGCTTGGGGAATGTGTAATTTACTCGTTACAGGAATGTTGCCTATAGAAGAAAATGGAAAAAGCTTTTTAAAGTCTTAATGAGTTTGGTTATATAGGAGTTTGATTTCCATCTCATAAATAATAAACAGTCCTCAATATGCTACTTCCAACTTCCCTTTCAATTGCTCATGTTAATCTTGCAAAGAAAATAATCAAGAAAAATATGGAAAACGCCATCTTCCTGCTGGAATAAAACATCTCTTGAATAGTATAACATCTCGGCTACAAGGTTTAGAAGCTTATTAACTGTATCTGCCTCATTGGTTTTCCTATTTAGACAATCCTTCCCCCATAATCTAATCAATGTTAAAATGAAACATGGCTTTAATTGAACAATACGTCTGTTCTAATAAGATTTGTTAAACTCGAAGTAGAATACTCTGACCAAGATTGAAACTAAAAAAAGAAGCAGAAATTGTTTCTAGATAATTCCTATAGTTAGTCACATATCTTTATTGATATTTTTTTATTGTGGTATCTTCTATTTATTTATTTTTTAATGTTGATGTTTGAAAGAGAGAGCATGAGTGGGAGAGGGGCAGAGAGATCTTAAGCGGGGTCTGAGCTAAAAACAGCGAGCTTGATGCAGGGCCCGAACTCACCAATCGGGAGATCATGACCTGAACCAAAGTCAGATGCTCAACTCACTAAGCCACCCAGGTGCCCCTATTGTGGTATCTTTTAAAAGAAAGATACTCAGGGCGCCTGGGTGGCTCAGTCAGTTAAGCTTCCAACTTTGGCTCAGGTCATGGTCTCACGGCTTGTGAATTCAAGCCCCACGTCAGGCTCTGTGCTGACAGCTCAGAGCCTGGAGCCTGCTTCAGATTCTGTGTCTCCCTCTGTCTCTGCCCCTCCCCAACTTGTGCTCTGTCTCTCTGTCTTTCAAAAATAAATAAATGTAAAAAAAAAAAATTAAAAAAAAAGAAAGATACTCAAAGGATATCTCTATACATGGGATAGATTAACTTTACCGTGTCACTTGTGAAGGCAATTTAGGCAGATGGACAGAAAATCACTGTCTTATTTATTTCTATTTCCCAAGAGTTTGACTTGGTCCTTTTCTCTTCACTCCATATGCTCCTGCCAGAGATCACATCTAACCCCCAAGCGTGCTGTCTGTTCAAGTCTTCGTGATTTCATTCCATCCTTCCTCCCTGTCTCCTGGCCCAGCACTTAATTCACTACGCACACCCCGAGCTATGGGCTCAGGGGAAAACGTACAGTTCCTCAAACAGGATTTGCTCTCATAGCCTTTATGTCTCTGCAAGCACTATTTCTTCTACCTGAAGTTTTCACCTGCCTTCTCCTGTCTGTCCGTCTCATAAGCATAAGAATTTTAAAAGATGCTAGTTTGGAGGCTAGATGGTCTCTACCCAAATCTGTGTTGCCACTGCTGAGCTGGGTAAGCGTGGGTGAGTCTGTCTCCGTGAGTCTCATTTTCCTCATCTGAAAATGGAATAATAGAAGTATTCATTTCGTGCATTGTTATAAAAGTTAAATGAGATAATGCACGTGACTGGCCCATTCTAAATACTCAAAACTGGTTCTAGCCATCAGTAGGATTACAATGATTCCTCCCATGAAAGTTCTTCTTCTCTCCACATAACAATCTTGATTCAGGATGAAGGGAGACAGGAAATCTTTTGAAGGTGGGTTATTGGCAATAACAATCACTGATGACACTGCTTAGTCCCTATGGTAGCTCAGGAAGTCCTAGACATGTAGAGATCATTTTGGCAGTGGGACAGCAGCTGATGACATTATTGCCATGGATCTTTATAGCATTTCTTTCTAAGCCCAAGCCAGGACTTCGGTTCCAATGCTACTCTTGAATACCAAGCTAGCAGCATTCTGCAGTGAGTGGAAAGTGTCCAGACTGAGGGTAAGAAGCTTTTCCCTCTGGCTTTAACTCAGCCAGTAATCAAATGTTATCCCTGGACAGATGACTTCACTTCCCTGAGCGCGTGTCCTGATTTATAAGACAAACAAGAGAGTTACCTTATGTGATCTCTAAGTATCTTTCCAACTCTAGGGTTCTCTGATTCTAAATGGGGAAACTCATTCTGTATTTGCTGTTTGTGGACTCATGAGGCTTCCTTGGGTGTGCTGAGTCAGGCCCTGCTCCATCTGGGTATGTGGAGGGGGTCAGTCGGTGTCATTCCTGCTTGAAAGAGGACAAGGACTTCAGAGTCTGTGGGAAAAAAGTGGAGGGGCCTCAGGCTTTCTAATAGATTGCCTTCTCGATGTGTCTGTGTATACACATATGCAATATGCAGACTATAAATACAAATAAAGCATAATACCATATAACTTAAGTTCAATATTTACCTTGTTATAGAAGTTTCCAGAATCTAACGAAGAACAATGGAGTATACAGGACAATGTCAAATCTTTGTGATTTAATTCAGGTTTCCTTTTACTCTTTTTAAAAAAAAATTTTTCTTTTAACATTATTTATTATTGAGAGACAGAGAGGGACAGAGCATGAGCAGGGAAGGGGCAGAGAGAGAGGAAGACACAGAATCCAAAGCAGGCTCCAGGCTCCGAGCTGTCAGCACGGAGCCCGACGTGGGGCTCAAACTCACAAACCACAAGATCATGACCTGAGCCGAATTCAGACGCTTAACCGACTGGGCCACCCAGGCGCCCCATAGGTTTTCTTTTACTCTTAATCCACTTGGCAAGCGATTCTCCGAAGGGGAAATAGAAGTGTTTTATCATGCTATTTAAGACACAGGAGTCAAGGGGCGCCTGGGTGGCTCAGTCGGTTAAGCGTCCGACTTTGGCTCAGGTCATGATCTCGCGGTTCGTGAGTTTGAGCCGCGTGTCGGGCTCTGTGCTGACAGCTCAGAGCCTGGAGCCTGTTTCAGATTCTGTGTCTCCCTCTCTCTCTGCCCCTCCCCTGTTCATGCTCTGTCTCTCCCTGTCTCAAAAATAAATAAAATGTTAAAAAAAAAAAAAGAAAGAAAGAAAAAAGACACAGGAGTCAAAACTTAAGAACCAAAAGCAAACAACAGCCTCTTCACAAACGCTTCTAACAAGCTATTGAACTATTTTCCTTGGAGGATGCAGAAGCTTTAGGAAATGTGGGTCTTCCGTTAGAGATCCTTGATGTGTCTTCTGGGTTCTAACAAAGAAGAGTGAAAAATCAAAAATAGAAACCACTTTGAGGATGCTCAGGGGCCCTTAGTGCAAGTCCCCTTGTAAGACATCTTTATTAACACTAAAAATCCTCCAAGATCCCTCCCCTACGGTCATGACAGATGCCTTTGAAAGTCTCCCCACAGTGGGAAGACTTCTGAAAATTTTAGTCCTGCACTTCACGGAGTTTACAGAAACTACAAGAGTAGTGTCTGCTGCATTTATCAAGCAAGAAGTAATTGAAAACAGCAGGTAGTTGTGCCTTAGTCACTGAAAGAGGTCTGTTTGCCAATTGATACATGGGGCTCTGAGGTCGGGAACTCCCATTATAGCTCCTGGGTGGTATTCAGGTTCAGTAAATCCCCTGTGTGTCTGGGCAACCAGATTCCTAAACCTTAAGACTATTTTCATCCACCAAGGAAAGAATTAGAGAAAAGTAGAATCTCCTTAGGAGACCCATTTTGCTTCAAAATATTTGTTGACGTGAACATTATTGGCACGATTTTGGAAAGTCTTATTTAATTGTGCATTGAAAAAATCCTCTTTCTTGGGGGGGGGGTAAGATCCCAAACAAAACAAAACAGAACAAAATGTAGCAGTAAGCTTCAGAAACAGGGTAGGTGATCCCTATGTCTCAGAATTCCCGATTACAATTATTGGATATTGTGGCCTCACAAATTCCTGTTCAAGAAATTCTAGTGTTAACAATGTCTATATTGTATACTTTAAGCTGCCTGTTACATACACATACGTATAAAAACAAAAATCCTCGTTCAACCTTTTTCCCCATGAGATTCAAAAAAAAATATGGTCACCATAATGCAACACCAAGAAAGTGTCTTGACACTGTATTCAGCACCAGACAGTCTTCTAAAAGTCAGAGGAATTGAACCTCAGCCCTTATGGGTCTTAGTAAACTTCTTAATGGTAGACCAGGTGGAAGGTAGACCTGGCTAAAGAAATTAAAAGCTGATTCTGAGCAGAAAGACTTTGGGATATTTAAGCCAAAGAAGAAAATATTTAAAAAAGTATATAATGATTTGCACAAACATTATCGACAATGAAATCCACAACGTTGATCGCTAACTTGATGTTTGATCACTGTTGGCTTACCCCACATGGTAAGGGATTAGCGCAAATTCATCCACGTGCTCTCAAGCTGGGCCCTTTGTGACTATCTGCGTACCATTGGGTGGTAGCCAAGGGTAAGGTCTTTGATTCCACAACAGGGATAGATGTGGTGGCTCCTCCAGAGGCTGGACTCCAGCTTTACAGAGATGATGTTAATTACATGGGTAGTGGGTCTACATTCTCTAAGCACAGGAAAAGGATCGCAGGATTCACCACAGCAGAGAAAATCAGTGTCACGGATTAGGAAGAAATTCTTGCTGCAACAACAGCGAAACGTGAGCCCAAAGGAGATGGTGGGATGTGGGGCGGAGAGAGAGGGAGAGAGAATCCAAAGCAGGCTGCGAGTTGACAGAGCAGAACTCTCACGTACCGTGAGATCACGACCTGGGCCAAGATCAAGAGTAGGACGCTTAACCGACTGAGCCACCCAGGTGCCCCCCTCAGAAAACCACAGGCATTTAAAGACTTGGCTGCGATTACTAATATTTCCCCTCAAAACCAGCTTTCTTACTTCAGATTTTGGAACGTGCTAGCCAACCTCTCGCCTGTCCCCAAGGCTGTTGCATACTGCTTATGACTTATGATTTTCATACGTCTTCTGAGACTTAGGACTTCAGGGTGTGCCTGGGGTATGGATGCAGAGTCCTTCCTTCCCACTAGTGGCCAGTACTCCCTGAAGATCTACCCTTACAAAGGAGCAGATACTGAAGACCTTGCATTTCTTGCCCTGCGGCTGAGCCAATGGCTCTGTGTCATCTGACCACGGCCGCTGAGAGAATGCATTGGAAACTGCTATCGCAGTCTGGTTATATACTGGCACTCACAACACTAGCTAACTTGAGCAAAGAACAAGTGGTCCAGAAGAAAAACTTCTTCACTTTCACTAAAACTCTTTACAGATGCGGAGATGGGAACTTTTCAGGGGCTTTTGGAAAAGAAGACTCGAGTCTAACTTCATTAAGTGAGTCAGGGGAGGGGAGAAAAGGAGATTCCCGCGTACTGCAGACAATGGACTATGATTAGTGTTTTGCCTTTTAATATCTGTGTTACTGATGAGGAAATGAAAACTCTCTGGACCAATGCGAAGCTGGATTTTTTTTCTGTTCCCCTCTTATTCCCATGTCTGGATCCTCTGACATCTTGTCCACCTTGACACACACAAATCTGGCTGGCCTTCCAGACCCTCTGCCGAGTGGCCGCCTTTCTCCACCTCTCCCCATACTCTCCAAGTTAGAATTCATGACTTGTTCTTTTGAGCTCCAGTTGCTCTCTTTCTGGATCTTTCTTCTTGCTTTAGAACTAGCGTTTGTAACTCCCCTTTGTAGACAATTTGCTCTTTGAGGCTCTGGTCTGGGCTACGTGTGATTCATGTTATAGCTTCTCAGTTTTCAGTGCTCAGTGAAGTATTTGTTATAAAATTAACATGACTGGGATATCCTATTTGCTGGTGTCCTTAAAATAAACTACTGGGGAAAAGCAAAATGAAAGACAAAGCATCTCAGACTTACCGGGTCCCCATTGCCAAGAGGATGTTTTCTTTTGTTTAGAAAGATTGATCTTAGCTTAAGAGCAAGGGTATGTTTTCTTGCTTGGGCAAATCACTTGCAAGGCTACTGCGGCGGGAGCTCAAATAGATTCTGGCTTGCTGCTGAGAGCTGGCTAGGAGGACGGGGAGAAGGAGTGCAACCTGGGAAGAATTACACAGCTGGATGCAAGACACCTGCCACCTGTCTGATATAAGGGTGATGTGCCCCCCAAAGGTTATGATCGCCAGTCAAGCCACACTGGGGAGGGCTGATTTGGGTCAAATTACATTACAGAACCCAAAATGGAGACACTAACCAGAAGGCATAGCGTTGTAAAATATCAGCACCCCATCAGGAAAATAATGAACCCCCCCACAGAACACTCAGTGTCCTTCTCCATGGTTACTCCAACATGCCCTTTACATTCAAATAATTTCACGCCAAACAGTAAACATAAAAGAGCTCAGCACAGGCGAGAAAATAGAACAGATCTCTATAGAAGGGAGAGGGAGAAAGATAAAAAACAGAAAAGAAAAGGCTGATACCCACTTACACCTTAGACTCACTGCTCTGGCCCCATCCCCCAACTTCGGGATGTTTCTGCAGACCAGGGTTCTTTTTTATTATATGTGATTCATGGTGTGGATTTGACCACTTCCTACACTCAGAGATTAGTTTCCCCATCTAGGAAGTGGGATAGTAAAATCTGCCATTTATCAACTACACAGGGGTGAGAGATGGGCTTCCAGCTCAGTGTGAAAGGTACATGAACTCTTTTAGGCCTCAGGGTGCCTGCTAGTGAATTACTTGAGAGTACTTAATGGCATCCTGGCAACCTGATGGTTTGCCAAAATAGGAAATGCACTCAAGAAAATCCTTCTCATTCAGTTTCAGTTGGGAGAAGAATTCCTCTAGAAAGTTCAATTTCAGCGTGAGCCTGGCTGAGTGCTTACCCTGACAGCTGAAGGTTGCTGTAGTTATTCACAAGGGGGCATTAAGTTAATGTGTCACTTGAATAGCAAACGATGCACAATGGCTGAGGTCAAATTGTACGCTTGCATTCGTTAATTCACTAGGGGGTAGTGGTAAAATCATTAGTTAATCGATGCCCATGAACTGACCTGAAGGAGTAGGTCCTGCTTCCAAAAAGGTCAACTCATTCCCGGCGGGTGAATGGGAGGAGGGTGAATGGGTTGGAGGGAGAGAAATCGTGCACTGGATAAACCCTGAGCCAGGCAGATTTCCCAATCTTAGAAACCTTAACTGTAGCAACATTTTCTCAGTTACATAACTGCACTAACAGGGCTAAGAAGAGTCCACCAGAGGAAAAAAAAAAAAAATGCTCACTGTTCTTGCCTTATAGGTTCCGAAGAAAAGTTCTGAGGGGGAGCCATCCCACAACATGCCAATCTGGCATATTGGTTATTTTGCATTAAAGTTGCCTAAGAAACAGTGCAAGGACACTCTGACCCTCTTTTGCCCTCCTGAAAGCAGGAGATAAATTTCCCATGTGGAGGGTACCCTCCCTGTAGCTGGAGGGTAGAAGGCACCCTTATCACCAGAGATAAGGAATGTAGAACCGAGAAGGTTGTATAAACAGAACTTGTAACTTCTTCACTCACTTGCTCCCCCAAGCCCAAACTTCCTTGTCTTGCCAATTCTTCACAGATTTATTGTTTCTTTGTCTAAATGGATAAAAAGTTGCCTGCTTTGGCAGCTTTGGCTCATAACGTATGAGCTCCTGTGTGTATGAAATTACATTTGGTTTTCTCCCGTTAATCTGTCTTATGTCAATTGAATTCTTAGGTCAGCCAAAGAACCTAGAAGGGCAGAAGGAAAAGAATTCCTCCCCCACAGTTTCTATCCTAGTAGCCCAGTCCCAGGGCTTACAACTGCCCACGGTGCTGTAAGGCAGGATGGAGAGAAGGCTGTGAAACCCACAATTATGTAAAACAGAAGTCGAACAAGGAACCGTGCACCCCAATCTTGCCAGACTAAGCCCCCAAGTCAAAGACCAATTACCTCGGTTCAAAGAATTTCAAAGCAAAAATAAACCTCCAAGGAAAACTGATGGAACTGCCAAAAAGGAGCCTGAACACACTTAGTCTCAGGATTGGGTTCCGATCCCACATTGGCAATTCTCCCCCAGAATTTTTATTTTCAAAACTTTGAGCTTGGCGACTGCAAGCCAAGCTTTTAACAAGGCACTTTTCACCTGGTTTTTGGTTGACACTCTTGCAAAAACACGGAAGGCTGGTATTTGGCAAATCGGCAACGCATGTTTAAGAATCAGTTTACCGAGGAAGAGCCTGGGTAATTGTGAAATACGTCATTACCTGAAATGAGAGGGAACAGTCTGGGGTTGGAACTCTGTCTTCACCGGGGTGGACAAGGTAACTCCACATTCATCGTAACCTTATGGGAAAAGGTAGACAGATTAAGTGACAATGTAATTTAATAATATTTCTCCTAAATTATGCAACAGTGTAAAGCTTTTTGGAGTCAGTGGTCCTTTCCTTGCTCCTGAACGTTCTGTTTCCCAACTTCCTACAACAGGAAAATAGAGTTGTAGAAGGAGCTGTGTAGTGTCGAAGTCAGACCTGCGGTTCTGCCGACCCATCTGCCCCATTAACTGACTCCGTGTCTATTCATAAGTCATGTAGCCTCTCTGAACTTCAGCTTTTCTGTCTAAAAAACCCTGAAGGGATGAGGTGAAGTAACCCCCAACCCTTCCTAGTTTTTACTTTGTAAATTTCTCCGAGCACTGTCTTTAGACCGTGCCGTCGAC
Source organism: Puma concolor (assembly GCF_028749965.1). Classification (NCBI taxonomy): domain Eukaryota; kingdom Metazoa; phylum Chordata; class Mammalia; order Carnivora; family Felidae; genus Puma; species Puma concolor. Next base: position 15,771,316 of record NC_141677.1, read on the forward strand.
ACAAGCAGCCTAATTCTCAAAGACAGAAAAGAATTCCTCCCCCTAAATTCTCCTTTCTTAAATTGCAACTTACTCACCTACTTTGACGTTTGCTTCAGGAACGGAGGTTCTAACGTGGGATTTCTGGATCAGTTGAGGACTTCTCAAGGAGCAGGCCGGGGAAAAAGAGCCACGAGGCCGTGGGCACGAATGAAGCCCACCTCATCTCAGGGAGATAGGTGGAAGGCATTGCTTGCTTGAGCAGTTTAGCAAATGCCTTTGTAAGAAAATTTTAAAACAAATTCCAAAATAGCCCCAAACTCATAGAAAAGGAGATCAGATGTGTGGTTACCAGTGGCAGGGGGAGGGCAGAATGGAGGAAAATGGTCAAAAAGCACAAGATACGTAAGTCCTAGGGCTGGAATGTGCAACATGGTACCGATACTTAATGCTGCTGTATGATATGGAGAAAGGCTCAGTGAGTAGATCTAGAAGTTCTTATCACAAAGAAAAAGAATTTCTTTTCTTTGAGTGAGACACAGATTCCGAAGCAGGCTCCAGGCTCCAAGCTGTCAGCACAGAGCCCGACACGGGGCTCGAACTCACAAACCGTGAGGTCATGACCTGAGCCGAAGTCGGACGCTTAACCGACTGAGCCACCCAGGCGCCCCAGATATCTTATTTCTTCATAAACTTCTTTTTTGTCCCGTTTGTAATTATTGGTGCTATGTATTTCTCTTTTCTCTCTTTTCATTTATAAATCTTAAAACTTGTGAAGATTATATTTTAAGAATGGTAACGGAAGGAGAATGGCTTTCATATTCAACAAACTAGAATTTTTTTTTTTTTGTAATCACTGATTTCCTTTGTAGCCACCCTATACAATGACACTCCTTGACCATTATCTAAATTCAATTCATAGAGGGAGATGTAAAGAGGAGCTCTTGAATTTCTTCAAAATTCCTTCCGGAGCTTGCTGGAGTGTGTACATGGAATGGGGTAAAAGCTCATACACAGGCATTGTAATGTGAGCTAATACAGCCAGGGGGTCCCCACATTCCATCTATAGACGGACCCACTTCTAATGGTGTTTGAATCAGCGCCGTCACAAAATAAGAATAACGATGTTTTTGCACGTTTTTCATAAACTTAAATACGTTCAAACTAAAGCACTGTCCTTTATAAACACATAAATATCTTCATGTTAAAATGTCATTTTTAAAAAACGTTTATTTATTTATTTTGAGAAAGAGAGAGAAACAGAGGGCACAAGTAGGGGAGGGGCAGAGAGCGAAGGGGGAGAGAGCCGTGCTGTCAGCACAGAACCTGACCTGGGGCTTGATCTCATGAGCTATGGATCATGACCTGAGCTGAAACCAAGAGTCAGATGCTTAATTGACTCAGCCACCCAGGTGTTCCAAAATGTCACTTTCTAATAAACTGACAACGGTACTAAATGAGAGGGGTTTTAGGTTTTTGTTTTTGTTTTTTGCTTTCACGTTATTTTGGGTATAACCATTGTACAATCCAGTGCTGATTGCCAGATCGAAGTTTTGAAATTTCACTTGCCTATAATCCAGAATGTGGGGACCACTGCCACAGCCACAGATCTGGGAAGTTCCATGGGTTAACAGAGTGTGTCTTTACCTGTGGTAGGGGCAAAGAGAGGTTCTATTAGTTTCCTGAGGAGATTTCTTGAGGCAGTACCACAACTGTTTTTTCTTTTTCTTTTTGGAAATCCAATTTAAGAATTTTCTGTTTTGATTTTGGTTATTTCTTAATGGAGAAATTATAGAGGGTTTTTCCCCCTCTTTAAAAATATTTTTCATTTTACCATTTTTGTAATTCATGAGCATGGTTTATAATAAGAAATCAATAATTTGTGAAATTATATTTAAAGCGTGCTTCAACTAGTTACTATACTAACTTCAAATTATGGGTAAAAAATGGTAATTCACTAGAGATAAAGCGGAAAGGACTCTCCATCTGCCCAGATGCTGGGCATCTCCTTCCTGTGCAGGATATGGCGGGTAGAGTGGGGGAGGGCAAAGAGACACTGTTTATAAACTTCTCACAATGTATCTATGCCAATGTTCCTCAATAGTTAACTTTGGGGTATGAGCATGTAATTTTTTACCTAACATGAGAACAACTATAAAACACATGAATAGGTTCTCCATGTGTGAAAATGAAACAACACAAAACCCTATCAACTTTGAACTTTCATTCCTCTGCCCTCTGACCTAAGGTAATTACTATAAAATCACCCACTGTCTGCTTCAAATATTTTTTTCTTTTTCTTCTTTTTTTTTCTTTTTTCTTTTTTTTAAAATTATTTTAAAGAGGAGGGGAGGGGCAGAGGGAGAGAGAAGGAGAGGGAGGGAATTTTAAGCAGGCTCCATGGCTCAGCTCGGAGTGCAATGCTGGGCTTGATCCCACGACCCTGGGATCATGACCTGAGCCTAAATCAAGAGTTGGTTGCTCAACTGACTGAGCAACACAGGCACCCCTGCTTTTTCAGACATTTTCAATGCTTTTACACACATACTCAATTTGAAAATGTTTGACATTTAACCCATTTACATTTATTGCAATTTTTGATATGCTAATAGGCCATCTTACTTTATATTAGTCTATGTACTCTGATTTTCTGTTTATTTTATTTCCCTTTTCCTCCTTTTATTAGATGGATCAGTTCTTTTTTGCCCATTTGTTTCTTGTAACAGGTTTCAGTTATTTCATCTATTTCCTATTGCTTAAGTAATTATGCTTACATTTTTAGCATGCTCATTTAAACATGTATACATCTCTAAACTTCAAAAAGTAATTTCCACATCCTTCCTCACCAAAAGGGTAGAATCTTAGCCTACTGTCATTCCCCTCTTCTCTCTCATTACTTTTAGGCCATAATCATTTGAGAATTTAGTTTTAGATTTTCAAAATTATTAATTACTATATATTTCAATCCAGCTGTAAGTTATACTGGGTTCTTTGCTTACTACCACTTAATGTATGTTTTATGCAAATTCTTTCTTGAGTTCAATTTTTGTTTTGTTGTAAGTCATCCTTGAATAAATCTTAACTGTAGAGAAGGTTTGTTTCTGAGTCTTCACCTGTCTACAAATATTTTCATACCATTGTCCTCACAATCGAATGTTCTCTGACTGGGTATAGAATTCTTGGTTTGAAGTAATTTTTTCTTCAGAATATCTCAGGGTTTCTTTTAACATTCAGTTTTGCTGATGGTAATTTCAATGACAATATAATCCTAATTCTTTTAAAAAACATTTTTTTTTATGTTTATTTATTTTTGAGACAGAGAGAGACAGAGCATGAACGGGGGAGGGGCAGAGAGAGAGGGAGACACAGAATCGGAAGCAGGCTCCAGGCTCTGAGCCATCAGCCCAGAGCCTGACACAGGGCTCGAACTCATGGACCGCTAGATCGTGACCTGAGCTGAAGTCGGACGTTCAACCGACTGAGCCACCCAGGCGCCCCAATATAATCCTAATTCTGTGGAGGTAATCATCTACTTTTTCTCTGGGAGTTTCTAGAAATCTCCATTTCCTCTGTAGCTCTGAGACTTCATAAAGATATGTCTTGTCAATTTATATTTCTCCCATGTGGTCCTAGAGGCTCTTTCTTTATAAAAATCTGTCTTTCTTCAGCTGTAGTAAGCTTTCATTTATTTTCCTTTATATTTTTCTCCATTTGATTTTCTCTGTTTCTGGAACTCTTGAAATGAGCTTTCATGTCTTTAATTCTTTTCTCAGTCTGACTTTCAGAGGAAAAGTTTGCCACCCTCTGTCTTTAGGTCACTAATTTATCCATTACTGTATCCACTCGTCTTTCCTCCCATTAAATGTTCTATTTTCATAATTTAAGAATCCTATGGGCTCTTACTGGTTCTTTGCTTCTTTTTCCTAGCAGAGTATTGTTTTATGGTGCACTATCATCCCGAATCTCTCTGATGATGTTGATTAAAAAGCTTGGAAGTTTATTTCTCTTTCATGAAATTTCTCTAGGGTCAATGTTTTGTCTCTCCTTTTTAGTTTTAATGATTTCCCCCAAATGTCTGGTGTTCTCACTTCTCCATTTATACCTAAGGACAAACTAGATTAATCACTACCCTCCAGGTGGCTGCCGTGCATCTTCTCTTTCATCCTGGATGGAGTTGCTGGTGACTGACTGGCTTTTCGGCATGCGGTCCTTTAATTACCCTCACGGTTGCCAAAGGTCACTTCTGGTCTCTCACGGATGACACTGAGCTGGGAGTTCTCTACATCTGCTCTTATCTTCCTAGTAGGATTTTTCCATGCCTATGTTGGGCTGTGGTTTCCTCAAGTCTTGTCAATTTGATCCCAGCTGCTTTCTATCTTCCAGAAATTCCTCCCAATTTCAGGACCCCTCAGTGTCACCCCCGATTCCCCGAGGGCTGTCATGAACTTAGTCTTGAAGAGAGTTTTTTGTTCCTGTCACTTAAAAGGATTGGGGAGGGGGGAAGTGGGGAGGTGTGGGATGATAGACGCTGCAGATAAAAGCATTTGGGTAGTAATCGCTTTTATTCTTCAGTTTTAGAAGTGAGTTATTTCCCACCAGCAAGTTTCGCAACCAATCAGACCTTGTCTCTTCCAAAATAGAAGCTTTGAAATTTTAACTATTTTGAGGTACATAGCGTTCCAACATGTATTCACTTCTCTGGTTTCTTAAATGGGGAACACCCAACTCAACGTAATGAACCACATGTTCATACAAGACCAGCTCACGGCATGCTCTACTTTTGGGCTGGGAATAGAGTGTCCATGGCCCTTCAGTTCCTCTGTTTCTTTGGCCACATCAAGTGATTTTCTGCTCTTAGTTTTATGACTTCTAACACCATCCTTTGTTCTCTTTCAAGTTTCCACTTCTAATTTTCTGTGGCAGGGGAAACCATATAGCTAAGCATGTTATAAAAGTGATGCTGTATATAACTGACATGAAGGCTCAGGGAAGGAGAATGTGGCTTGTCAAAGTGGCTTTCTGTAAATGGTTTTGGGCATACAGTCACTTTTCGCTTACTTCTAGCCCAGGATTTTTCTCCAAGTAGATAGCCCCTTAACTGGAAGTCGGATTCTGACAAACAGGGGTGTTTCTGTGCTAACAGCCTTGTCATTAAAAAAAGGTTATCGCTGGGGCGCCTGGGTGGCTCAGTCGGTTAAGCGTCCGACTTCGGCTCAGGTCATGACCTCGTGGTCCGTGAGTTTGAGCCCCGTGTCGGGCTCTGTGCTGACAGCTCAGAGCCTGGAGCCTGTTTCAGATTCTGTGTCTCCCTCTCTCTCTGGCCCTCCCCCGTTCATGCTCTGTCTCTCTCTGTCTCAAAAATAAAATAAAACGTTAAAAAAAAAAAAAGGTTATCACTATATTACATGTACAAATACACGAAGTATTATATAGCATATTAACATATAAAATATTGTATAAAATATTATATTCTTTTAGAAATTTTTTGAATGTTTATTCATTTTTGAGAGAGAGACAGAGAGACAGAGAGACAGAGTGTGAGTGGGGGAGGGGCAGAGAGAGAGGGAGACACAGAATCCGAAGCAGGCTCCAGACTTCAATCTGTCAGCACAGAGCCCGAGGCGGGGCTCGAACCCACGAACCGTGAGATCATGACCTGAGCCAAAGTCAAACGCTTGACTGACTGAGCCACCCAGGCACCCCTAAATTATTATATTTTTATATAGTATATTTCATATTGATCTATTATAAATATGTAAATAAATAAAATATATTATATTATTATATGTTAATGTATTTATTACAAATAAATAAAATATATTATATATCACCTATATAAGGAAAATATAAATACATAACATTATTTTATATATAAATATATAAATAATATACATAAATATATTATATATAATAATTAATATATAATATATATAATAATTAATATATATTATATATTATATATTATATATTATATATATAAACATGAATACATCCTTCACAAACAAAAAACAGCTTGGTTCTTGCCGAGGCAATCTCCCACAGAGAAAAAAAATTATTTTCTACATATTAGTATGACTCTCTACTTAAATCTCTATTACTCATAAAATACAAATGAGTAACTGGAACATTAAACATCTAGCATAAGAGCATAATGCTAATAAAAATTTTGAAGGTGCTCCTAAAAGTGTTTTTATTTCTTTCAACATATTAACTACCTTCCACAGAATCTATGCAAGAATAATTTGTAATGATTGTAGCAGTTTGCACGTGCATTCAGAGCCGCTTAATAAAGGCAGCCAGACAGGTGGAGGTTATGCCCAGCCAGGGGCCAGTTCAGTATGTTGCTGGCTTGCAATTTCTCTCTCTTCTAAACTTTCTGTTGTCGACAGCCAGAGTCATGTTAACAAAGCAGGATTTTCAGTGTCCGTCCCATTCTAACCCACTGCGGGAAGCAAGGTGGTGAAATGAATGAAGCATGGCTTTGGATCCAACACAGACTTTGCTTTGGACTCCGACAACACCACACACGAATTTGGTAAACTTGGCAAGGGACTTAACCTCTCTTCACCTATTAACTCAAGTTTAAATTAAAGAAAACAATACTTACTGTGGAACTGTCCAGTCTGCAACCATTTGTCCAAAGAATAAGGACAGTATTCTTGGCCTGGTATTCAAGGTCTGTTCAGTCTGGCACCAAATGTATCTAGAACCTCTCACAATAAAACATGGCTGCCAAGTCCCTCATGCATAACTCTTGTACCTACAGCCATATCCATCTGTCTTCTTTTGTGTGGTGGGGACAAAAATGCCCTCCAAAGATATCAGATCTGATCACTGGGAGATATGACTTCATGAGGACAAAGGGTCTTTGCAGTTGTGATTGTGTTAAGGGTTTTTAAATGAGATGGCCCTGTATGATTGGCTTACGTGGCACCACAAGTGTCCTCAGAAGAGAGAGGACAAGGGGGATGACGCACTGACACGGAGGAGAGGGTACGCAAAGACAGAAGCAGGGGTGGGAGAGGTGTAGCTAAGAGCCAGGGAATGCCAGCAGCCCCCACAAGCTGGAAGAGGCAAGAGACAGATCCTCTGGGGAGGCCACCTTCATGGCCCTGCTGATGTCTCTGTTTCGACCCACTGATACCAACTGCAAATGCTCCAGGACTGTGAGAGAGTAGATTCCTGTTTTATTGGCCACCAGATTGTGGTTTTTGTTACAGCAGCCGCTAGAAACGGATACAGTTTGGCTTTCCCCCAGAGCTGACCCTGAGACCCGGCTATGAGGGCCTTTTGGGAGTATTTGGGAAGTGATACCAGGAGTCACTGCAGGGGAGTGGCAAATGGTGAGGAGAAGGGAAAGCCAGTAAGGGAGGTATTAGAAGGTGGCTGTGCTGCGGACCATCTGGGCTCTGTCTTGCTAGGGACCATTTGGCTCTGTGGATCATGCTTCAAAATCTTCCCGCTGTGCAGAAAGATCCACTGTCCCCCATAATAATTCCACTCTGTTCTGTCCCTGATGCTTCAAACCAGTTGTAATCCCTTAAAAAAAAAAAAAGGTTAAAACCAAAAGTTTAGGGGGATGAACCAAGGTCCTGATGCAGCAGGCCTGAGGTTGTAATTACTATTCATCAATTCCCTCTTCTGTCACCCGTTGGATTTCATCCTTCCCATCCATCGATTGAATTCTTCCCGCTGGTCTAAGCTGGTTTGCCCACTGGGACCCAGACCCTGATCCCTGTGGGGTCTGAGCCATGCTTACATTACCACTGTATTGGGCCCTGGGTGCCACTGTTATCAGCAGACATGGAAACACCAAGAAACACCTCAGTGTTACCTCTTGAATTGTGGACACATTCATTCCTGTCCCTTTATGTATCAGCATCTCGAGCTTTTCCTGATAACCAAGGTCAGTAACTCACACCAGAAGAGCAAATGCTTTCCTTGCTGCTGGTCTATCAGCATCAAGGTCCAAACTAACCATCCTATAGTGGCAGCTTTGGGTTAAATGGAAGACTTACTATTTCCCCCCCGGTGGAAGCATTCCATCCCCGGAGGCCATGACTTCTAATATAATAGACCTTAAAGCCTGAGGAACAGGTGCACAAATCCCTAAGTGAGTTCCTTAGTGATGATAGGGGTCCTTCCCACTTCTACTCCTCAATTTCCTCAGTGTAGTTTTGCTACTGGGGACATGGTGCCATATAATTGCTATTGGTTCAAAGTATACCACATCTTGGAAGGGGGTGGCCCAACCCCACGGGACGTCATCCCCCACTGGTGCCTTGGTGAGGCTCCTGGAAGCCATCCTGGTGTTCTATCAGGCTGACAACTTCTGGGGTGATACAGTCTTCGATAGGACCAATGGATCCCATAGTGACGTGCTCACTGTCCAACCTCCTCCAGTGTGAAAGATGGGGTTATTTCCCATGTTGGGAGATGACTCTATAAACCCTCAATTAATGGTTCCGGAAGAAGTAGAGCAGGTCGGGAAAGCAAACGGGTGCCTGGGGTACATATGAGAGTAAGACAAAATACTGTCCCTCTCAAGGTGGAAGGCACCTCGTGGAGTTAATCTGGCTCTACTGGTTAGACCCCTTGAGGGACAGTGCTATACTGTAGCGTAAGTGCCTGGCAGTTAGCTTTTTTTGATTGTAACGTAAGTATCTGCGATTAAGCTTTTGATTACCGAGGCATTCATTTCAAAGACACCCATCTGGAATAAACACCTCTCCAGCTACACGAGTAGATAAATAGCCAGGCGGCTCGCCCAGAAAGCTTCCCTTTTACCAAGTCCCAGGGGACCTAGGTGACTGACCACTCGAGTGACGCTTCTTCTCCCTTCCTGTGCTTTAAACCCCTTGCTCTTAGGTTTTAAATTCACCACCGGTGAACTCGTGAAACCCTAAGCCCCACATCCTTGACCCCCATAAAGGCAGAACCCCAGGTTCTCTCCCTCCCTCATGCCCTCTCTCTTTTTCTTTCTTGATCTCTGCCCACAACCTCACTGTGTGGCCCCAGGCACGTTGTGTACTCTCCAGGACTTGTGAATAATTTATGTGGTTTTTATCAGAGTTCCCTGGGTTGTTGCTGAGATGTGTCTTGCAATCATAATAAGAGGCACAAGGCCAAGTCCAGCCACAATGGTGGCGGTGGCTGGGGAAGTGTCTCTGGGGACTCACCACCAGTAGTTCAGCCCAGGTGGGTGAGGCATTCCTCATTGATGGCATCGCTATTGATAGGCTGAGCCAGACACAAAACCCACCTAGGGCTCACTGTAGGTCTCTCATTTTCGGCACTCACAGCATCTTAATCAGACTTGGTAAATGGGAGTCCAGGCTACTGGGCCCATGTATGGCCTTCATTCCTGCCACCATGACTCCTATGCTCACGGACCCCCCTCCCCGCCTCACCTCTACTACGTGTGAATCTGTGTCTGCCCTAAGTCTCTAACACGTCCTCGGTTCACGATCTCTCACCTGTTCTGTGCCACGGTCACCTCCCACGGGCTCCAGTCAGGGTCCTGGTCTACCAGCTGTCTGAGATGTGCTGTCTGAGAGAAGGGCCCCAGCACCTCTTTGTTAAGGTGCCCTTGGTGACAGGGCTCCCTGAGCCTCTGCCGGGGCTGGAGTTATCTGACAAGTTGCTCTGAGCCCTCTGGGTATGAACGCTCCGCAGTGGCCTGTGTCAAAATGACCAAACTCCGCTCATGCTTCCCGACGTTCCCTAACGTCGCTCTGTTGAACACGCCGTCCCAGCAGGTCTCTCCTGGGTGCTGCCCTACCAGCTTCTTCAGCTTCCGGTTAGAGTCCCTCTCTATCTGGGGAGTCTGATCTAGTCTTTCTGGAGGGACAGGGAATAGACTATCCATTTCTTACTCTTTCCCTGCCCTCCCCAGGGGCTATTGTGTACTCCGTAATTTCCTTCTCATAAAATGAGCAAAAATTAAAAAGCCCTATGTTGTAACGCCGGATACCTGTCATTATAAAATTGTCCAAACCCACAGAATGGACAGCACAAAGACTGAACCCTAATATGAACTGTGGTCTCTGGGCGATGGTCATGTGGCAGTGTAGGCTCACTGATCGTAGAAATACAGCACTCTGATGGGTAATGCTGATAACAGAGGAGGTTGTGCATGTGTGGGGCAGGGAGTGTGTGGAAACTCTCTGTGCCTTCTGCTCCATTTTTCTGTGAACCTAAAACTGCTCTAAAAAATAAAATCTACTAAAAAAAAAAAAGCAAGAAAAGGCGGTTTTCATATAGCAGGTGGGAGAGTTGCACCATTCCCATTCACCGAGCCTTCTTGGACCACCGCACAAAAGTCACATGAATGAATGACTTATGGTTCCTGAAGCCCTCTTTTTTTAATTTAATTTTTTTAATTTTTAAAAATGTTTTATTTATTTTTGAGAGAGAGAGAGAGACAGACAGACAGAGTGTGAGCAGGGGAGAGACAGATAGAGAGGAAGGCACAGAATCTGAAACAGGCTCCAGGCTCTGAGCTGGCAGCACAGAGCCCAAAGCGGGGCTTGAACCCACGAATCGTGAGAACATGACCTCAGTCGAAGTCGGACCCTTAAACGACTGAGCCACCCAGGTGTCCCTAATTAAAATTTTTTTAATGTTTGCGTATTTTGAGAGAGAGAGAGCAAGCAGGAGAAGGGCAGAGAAAAGGAGGTAGAAAGTCCCAAGCAGGCTGAGCACTATCAACACAGAGCCCAACACGGGGCTCGAACTCACGATTAGTGAGATTATGACCTATATCGAAATCAAGAGTCAGACATTTAACTGCCTGAGCCACCCGGGCACCCCTCTTAAGTCCCCTTAAGAACCTTTAAGATGAGCTGTTATGTATATGTTTAGCACGAGTGTCTCCCACTGTTAAGCCATGGTAGACGCCATCCCTGGATACGGGCATCCATCATATATGAATGACGTATGAATACCAGGAGTTTCCTCTTCCATAATTTTTTTTCATAAGCCTGCTGTGCTCTGCATTGTCAGCATCGCTCACTTCTGTATTAAATGTGCATTCACTGAATAACTAGTTAGGGAATACCTACTATGACCAGGCTCTGAGCTAGATGCGGGCGATACCATTGTGAATAAGACCTAGCATCTCTCTTCAAGGAACGGAAACACGGAGTGGGAGCAGCAGATAAGGGAGAAGGCAATAGCAGTGTGGATAACTGCCCCACCAGATATCAGGAGGGTGTACAGGAAGAGCCACAGAGGCTCAGCAGAGTCCCAGAGGAGAGACCATCTAAGCTTATTTTGGAAAGACCACAGAAATTGACAAGGACGATAGACAGGAGGTCAGGCAAGGAAATGACTTGTAGGAAAAAAAAAGCAAGAATCAGGAGGGAATATGAAATATTTGGAGGGACTGCAAAGAGTTGAGTGGGAAGTTTCCACCTAGAGTCTCAGAGGGAGTGTGGCCCTAATGCCTAACACCTTGATCTTGGACTTTTAACCTTCATAACAGTGACTCTCTTTTTCTGAACCTAAGTTAGAAGCCAGTTGACATGGGGGCTGCCAAAATCTAGATTTCAGGGGCAGGGTGGAGAATAGTTCTGAGTACAAGAAGACAAAGACAGGCATTATTAGGGGCTCTCCCTGTAGGCTGGTGGGAGCAGCAGTTGCTGCTTCTCTGGACAAGTCTGGAAACATGGGATATCAAATACTGCACCACTTCTCCCTAAACGTGGGACATGAAGCTCGTTTAAAGTGCAGGAGATCCGAAACACAAAGGCAGAATATTAAAATTCATTATAGTTTAATGATTAAAAGTATTGGTCAAATGACCCAGAGAAAAGAAATTGGGCATAGATTGGATTTGGGACAATTTGGACATTTGGATTTTATTATTTTTTTTTATTTTGAGAGAGAGAGAGAGAGAGAGAGAGAGAGAAAGCACAAGGAACAGGGGCAGAGAGAAGGAGAGACAGAATCCCAAGCAGTCTCGGCACCGTGAGTGCAGAACCTGGCGTGGGACTCAAACCCACAAACCGTGAGATCATGATCTGAGCCGAGATCAAGAGTCAGATGTTTAACCGACTGAGCCACCCAGGCGCCCTGGACATCTGGATTTTAGACAAAAAAATATGTCTTTTTTTTTTTTTAATCACCTATTCCACCTAGTTTTCATCATTATTTAAAAAAATGTTTTAATGTTTATTTTATTTTTGAGAGACAGAGAGAGACAGCATGGGCGAGAGAGGGCAGAGAGAGAGAGAGGGAAACCCAGAATATGAAGCAGGCTCCAGGCTCTGAGCTGTCAGCACAGAGCCCGACGCGGGGCTCAAACCCACGAGCCGTGAGATCATGACCTGAGCCGAAGTCGGACGCTCAACCGACTGAGCCACCCAGGCGCCCTGAGTTTTCATCATTATTTTGAGAAGGATTGAAACAATGACACTAGACACTTTTATGAAGAAATAGAGAAGAAATTTAAGGCTGAAAAACCTACAAAAAATTTTTAAACAAGAGAGAAAGAAAAGGTTGCGCCCAGCTAAAATCTAATGGCCAATCAAGAAGTAAGAGAGTAGGGTGTTAGTGTGGTATTTATAACATGACCGCTCTATGAGGGTCCCTGGATCTCATGTTCTGCAAAAAAAAATTAAATCGGTATGTGTGATGTGGTTGTTTATAAAAGGATTTAAAACAAGTATGGATTAAAAAAAAATTAAGATACTTAAAATATCCCTATCATTCTTTACTTTTTACATTTTTTAAAGTTTATTTATTTATTGAGAGAGAGAGAAAAAGTGTGTGTGTACAAGTGTGAGAGGAGCAGAGAGAAGGAGGGACACAGTCCCAAGCAGCCTCCTCACCATCAGTGCAAAGCCCGATGCGGGGCTTGAACTCACGAATTGTGAGATCATGACCTGAGCCCAAGTCAAGAGTTGGACACTTAACTGACTATACCATCCAGGCGCGCCTGTCATTCTTTAAAGGAAACGGTATTTGGTAATGAACTGGAGATAAAGCTTTCTTTCGTATAAAACAGGAAAAAAATATATATGCATACATGTATATGTAAAATGGAATTTGTAATAAAAGCATATATTTTTATATTATGTAGTGATATTTTATATAATATTTTTACATTTATGATTTAAAATGCATTAAAAAATCCATTTGCAGGGACAAAAACCCTGCAACACAAAATTTATCAAACCAGTCCTGGCATAATGGGTGGTGGGCAATATCTTTAACCAATATCTCGTTTGCGCTGCTGATAAAAAAGAGAACAATATGGTAAGTCTTTAGTCAAAAATAACATTCTGCAGTTCTTTGCTTTCCAGTGTTTTCAATTAGTATAGAAATAGAAGGTAAGAAATCACACCGCTGAATAACCAGTGTGGCCTTAGCACACGTTAGAGATCCTGAGGGAGCTTTTAACATGCGTGAGATCTTAGTAAATCCATAATTATTACACTTAACACATAACTATTCGGCCTCGCTGATTGAAGCGAGGGTTAGCGGTCACTGGAAACGCGATGCACCGTTGGGAAAGATTGAGATCATCGAACAAATTCCTCGGTGCCGATTCAGTCCACAACGAACACGAAATGAACAACGGAAGCCCACGACGAGGTCTTGAGAGATCCTGCCTGCTCACGTGGAAGCGACGGCCATCAGGCACAGCAGGACGCGGAACACAGGACGCCTGAATGGCCTCCGCAGGGTGAGATAAATCACGGCACGTCTGTGCGGCTTCATCGTAAAGGGGAGGGAGAAAAATACACCTTCAACTGGTAGTGACACTCAGGGGCGGAGTGTCGGGAATTGATTCTTGAGCAGGACCTCCACACAGGTCAGAATCTAAGAGGAAGAGAAACAGTAAGTGTGAGTTGCAAATACAAAACCAGTATAAACCCAGGGAACAAGCTTTATATGTATAAGGAGGGAAATGAGTACGTCTCCTTGGGACTCCTTCCTGTTATCCCTGCAGGGTGCTGTGGACACATTCATGTAACACCTTGTAGGCTACCCAGGGGGCGGTGCATTTTAACGGTCAGGTGGGCACAAAGAGGTGAAAGGTCTTGCCCAAGACAACCCAGTAAGTTAGCAGGAGACCCGGATTAGCCTTCACGGCCCCAAAGCTTCCAGGGCTTTGATCATTTAATTGAGTCAGGCTGCAGCTCTCGGAGGAACCTACCAGATGACTGGGCTTTCTCCAGACCCGAAGCACATGACCAGCTTCATGAGTGGTGCTACCAAGATGCAGAGACTATGTATGCACGGTACCTATCCCCCAGAGTCTCTGTGCGACTTGCAACTATTGTAAGATTTTATTGCTGAGAGATGAAAAGCGGAAATTTGAGACAAAATCAAGCTGGGCAGAGCAATGCCTCTGTACTTTATATATATACATATATACATATACACATATATACGTATATATACGTGTATACATGTATACATGTATACATATATATGTGTATATATGTGTGTGTGTATGTGTATATATGTATATGTATATATATTCTTAGTGTTTAATATCCAAATGCCTTACCACATTTGTCTATTGAGAAACATTTTAGTGAAAAGCTACACAGAGGATATTTTGGCAATTCTTATATAAAGCCAATGCCGTCTCTTAGAAAACACAGGTCCAGAGACACCTCTATTGGGGTATCTACAAGGAAAGTATACTTCATTGACGATTCCCAGAGGATGGTAAGCAGGAAAAAAATGCTTCTCGGAGCGTGAAAAATAAACAGCTACCTAACCACATAAGGGTATAAATTATTTCAAGTGATTTTAAAATGCAGTAATTTGACTGATTGTCCCTGATCGTATAGATCCTAATGACGAAAAGAAACTCCAAAGAAATTGTTATCTACACTGAGTACTTATCTTGTTACTAATCATATTGGTATTGTTTTCCTGAAACTAATGCCCATCAGATAAAACAAATAGGTAATTTTGTTAACATCACTGCAGCCAAGATTTTCATAGTAAGTGATTACAGTTACAAATATAAAATCAAGAGGTAAAAACTCTCTAACTCTGATTTCAATTGGCTACATCATTATGCTCGGAGGCTATTCTTTCTCTTTTTTCTCTTTTTTATTTTTAGAGAAGCAGAGAGAGCGTGAGCAGGGGTGAGGGGCAGAGGGAGAGGGAGAGAGAAGCCCAAGCAGGCTCCATGCTCAATACAGAGCTCGACACGGAGCTTGATCTAACCACCCTGGGATCATGACCTGAGCCAAAATCGAGAGTTGGATGCTCAACCGACGGAGCCACCGAGGCGCCCCATTTTCTTTTTCTTTCAAAAAATGCTTTGTTTCTAGGTCTGTTGACTAAAAGAGCCACAGAAACACATCCAGGGGCAATGAGCATCCCTTGTGTTCATATTGTGATCTCAAAGTATATTTTGTTACAAGACTCTTTGGAGAGATGAACGCTTCAGATCTGGGCCGGGAAATAGACAAGATGATCCTGGCACATCTTACCGTGCCGGAAAATAAGAACAGTTATTTAAGGGGCACTTGGGAGGATCGGTCAGTGAAGCGTCCGACTTCAGCTCAGGTCATGATCTCACGGTTGGTGAGTTCGAGCCCCGCGTCAGGCTCTGTGCTAATGGTGTGGATCCTTCCTGGGATTCTCTCTCTCTCTCTCTCTCTCTCTCTCTCTCCCTCTCTCTCTGTTCCTCCTCCACTAGCATTCTCTAAAGAAATACAATAAACCTAAACAAAAAAAAGAAAATGTATTTAAGACCATTGAGATTGTGTCAAAAGGCTTAGGATCCAACCTGAAGAGGCCTCCAAAGATGGGACAGTTTGATTTTCAGACAGAATAAGAACTTTAATGAATGTAAGGGCTTCACCTATCTTATTATTTTTTAGTTCAAAATGATGCTGAAAAGAAAATCCCCCGTGGGTTGCTGTTGACACGTGCTAGGGAACTCACTATTCTAAACACTGGAAAAAAACCTAACATTTATCCTGCACAGTACAAACTGTGCTTACGGGTAATCATATAGCTCAGGAAGGAAAGTCTTTCCTTATAGAACTCTGGCTGATAAATGGAGAAGGGTTAATGTAATAACATTGTTTCTCAGTGCCTAGTAAAATAAAGGATGTAGGCCATGATCACCAATGACTGATAAACCTTTCGGTAGAACACTGACAGGGAAATTTTAAAAAATGGAAAGTCTGACAATACCTGAGCCAGTAATCAATTTTTTCATCATAGAAAGGGAGACAATTAGACATTCTGTGTCTCCTGATGGAAGGACACAACTATGAATTATTCTTCCTCCCAAATGGAAACTTAATCTGGTAAAGACTAGATCTAGTTGCCAGTTTTAAAGAAATATGGAAGACAGAAAAGCATGTTAAATGGCACCATGAGGAATGCAATTAACAAAATTTAGAGGGGAAGGACTTGGTTTCTTCAACCTCTTCAGTGAATAAATTACAAAATAAAATGGAGACATGGGAAACCCATAGGTTAAAAGAGACTTAAGTTATACCAACCAAATGCAGTGTGCACCTACTAATCAACCATAAATATGAAATAACTAACCATAAAGACATGTTGAGATACTCTTGGAAGTGGAATAATGACTGTTTTATGATGTTAGGGAACTATTACTAATTTTTCAGAGGTGATGTTTAGGTTGTGATTATGTTTTCAAGGAGTCCTTAACTTTTACAAATGACTGGTAAAATATTTACAGATGACATGATATGTTGTCAAGGATTTTCTTGAAAATAATCTAGTTGAGAGAGAGGAGTTGGAGAAGTATTTATGCAACAAGATCAGCTACCATAAGTTAATAGTTTTTAAAGCTAAGTGATAGATACGTAGAGGTTTATTGTACGATTCTCTCCTTTGTGTGAGTTTAATAATTTCATAACAGAGGTAAAAATTTAAAAATCTGTAAAACCCAGGGCTCCTGGGTGGCTCAGTTGGTTAAGCATCCGACATCTGCTGAGGTCATGATCTCACGGTTTGTGGGTTCGAGCCCACGTCGGGCTCTGTGCTGATAGCTCAGAACTTGGAGCCTGCTTCGGATGCTGTGTCTCCCTCTCTCTGCCCCTCGCCCACTCACGTTCTGTCTCGCTCTCAAAAATAAATTAAAAAAAAAATCTCTAAAGCCTACCATTGTTTAAATAATTAATTTTTGTGTTTTACATTTCATTTCTATATTAGCGGAAGTTAAAAGAACATGCCCATTATGTTGCTCGTGTTTCTGCCCCATTGTCTAAGGTCATTTTATCAATTCCAAATATTATCATGGAGAATTTGATAACACCTCCCTAGCCTCTTTAATGATTAAAACAATGGAACTGATGTCTCAGCGACTCCTGTGAAGCCATGGATGAGATACTAAAGGAAAAGACAGGTTGGTGCTGACTTGGATCTGCAAAGATAGCCTTTTAAACAAGTGGCACCTTAAAGCCCCTTGCTCTGAGGCTCACGCCTGGGGGGTACAAAATGGCAAAAGCACCATCCTTAGGCCACTAAGGGGAAGAAGTATTCTAGCATTTTGTAGCAAGTGCCATAACATCAATGACTTCCACTGTGTGGTAGAGGAGAGAGGATCTCTAGATGTCTTCTCACTACTTCAGTGTGGGTAGAGAGAGAGAGAGAATGAAGGTCTACCGTTGTAAAGGAATAAGCTGACTGCTTTGAAGGTCCTGCCAGATCAGAGTAGCTGGAGGGCAGGAGAAGAGACTGTGGTAGGAGACAGGAGTCCAATCTCATGCAAACCATGACCTGTAGGTGAGACGTTTGGACTTTATCCCACGAGATGCCATTGTTGGGGTGTGAAGCCAGCAAGTGCAGGGACCAGACTTGCATTGTTAAAAATTCACTGTGACTGCATTAAGTAGCAGGGACAAAACTGGGGCAAGCATGGGAATCGTGGTAGGAGTGTAATTTTCTCACTAGACAGAATGGTAACTGATAGAGGTTATGGCAATGGAGAGAAGGAGGCAGATACAAGATATATTTCAGAGGTGGAATTTACAGGGTTTGTTGATGTATTTGTTGGTTATGGAGGAGCAGGGAGGAGGATTTCAAGGGTAACTCCCAGGCTGCGGGGCACAATCAACCAGAAAGAGGGGGTGTGCCCATAACTAGATGAAGAACACAAGGAAAGAGGCAGCAGACCAACAGTCAAGTTGCATACATACGAAGTTTGAGAGGCTGATTAGATATTCAAGTGACATCCACATGGTGCTAGCGAATAGAAGTTAAAATACAGGTTGGGAGTAAAGGAGTGTCATGATCAGACATTTGCACAGAGCAGAAGGTACTATCTTCTAATGCTGATCAGAGTAGGAAGTATTAAAAAGCTGGGTGGATTGTAGGGAGAGAGCCAACTGGAGTTAGAAGCCCGCTGAATTGACAAGATGCACCATACTGAGGATCTTAGGTTGTGACCAACTAAGACCAACTTCAATTCACACTAGAGGGCAGACTGCCCATCTGTTGGGTTTTGCCACCCTCAACTTTCTGAGGAAGCTTTCCTAGGATGGAGTCATCCTTCTGCCGTCCTGGACGTCCTGATCTATCAAGACAAGGGTGGGCCAGGGGAAGACCAGGATTGAGACAGGTTACTGAGGTCTTTGGATGGTCTCCAGAAACCAAGCGAATCTTCTGCCTTTCTTAGGGGGGGGACTCTTATCAAGGCACTTATTGTGAGGAGTAGAAAATGACCTATGGTACCATCCAGTAAGCCTCAAAAATTCCTGGAACTCACGCTCACAGCAAGGTGAGGGAGCGTTGTGCCCTCTTCAGAATGGCTAGTGCGTTTCTTCAGCATGCAGAGATGTAGACCATTAATCCTGCTGTGACACTGTCACACCCTCAGAGAACTATTTTTTACGTTTGGGTTTGGTGATAAAGCTGCAAACATGATCAGGGTCTTATAGACTGTCAGAACAAGCAACGTAGTCCAAGTAAACATCTGTTTTTAATCTTTTTAGTATTGCAGCACGCTTTGACTACATGACGGACACTGGATCCTCGCCTTTGGAAAATAAAAATTACATATGGAACAATTCACATACAATTTCAAGGAGTTTAAAGAATCTCTGCTATTCGTGGATCCAGTCTGTGGGTCGGTGGATTCCTGACCAGGATTCTTGGGTCTGGGAGGTGACATAAGATGTGCTTTAATGAACACGAGCAGACAAATGAGGCAGTCTGAGGATAAACAGCATCTTCCACGCATCATCTTCGAGCATATTCTGGACGTGGACTGAATCACAAGGTCAGTTCACATGGAGCTGTTCCAGGAGCTCAAAGATCATGAGAGGTCTTCATCGTGGATACCCCAATTGAAGATAGTTTGGAAAGAAGCAAACTCAATCCTCTTTTTTCTTTACTAAAAACCTCAAGGTCCTTAGGAGCACGAAGGAAGTGGGAACAGAGCAGGTGAGCTCCGTGGTACTTACAGAGGACCTGGGCATCAGTCGTGTATAAGGAAGACATCCATTTGGCAGAGATTCAGGTTTGGCTTTGAGTGAATTCTCTTGCTCCCAATAGGATCTCTTTCAATCTGACAACAATTTGTCCTAAGTGATGTACTTGCCAGGACTCCGTTGCACAGAGGCAGCAAAAGCCTAGGAAATGTTGCTGGCAATGTCCAGAGTGAGGCTGAAAGGGCTTCAGTGGTTTCCTGCCAACAATCATGTGCTGGGCTCGGCAATCGGAAGGGCAATCCTGAGCATCAAGGGATGAACCAAGATATAAAATACAAGTCAAGGTGAAGGAGGCTGCAATGCAGAACAAAGAGGGTTTTTATTGAGATGCTGTAAGATGGGGTATGAAGCTCCCCAAGCCTTCTTTATCTGACCAACGGCCAGAATTTTATTTCCTTCTCACCAAGAGATGCCAGGAAACCTGTGATCTTATGCCAAAACAGGAAAGTGAATTCTTTTTAAGGATTAGTTCTGAAAGCCTTTTACAGACAGTACCAATGAGGTAAGAGTGGCCTTTGGTGGTTGAGTCATTCCAAACTCTCTGATTGGAGACATACCAGTTAAACCTGCTCACGACTCTTCCCGTACATTCCCAAGGAAAGGGCATTCTAGAAAGGCTCAAGTTACCTAGAAATATTGTGCATATTCCTAGTAGTTTCTCAGTCCTTCAAGGACCACACAGAGCTACAACACACATTACCTGGATTTCTGCAAAGTTGCATAGATGTGCTCACCTTCCCTTAGGAGAGACTACTATGTAGGCGTAAAATGCAGAACGGGATCATTTCTACTCTTCAAGAGAGCTCGTTAACTTTCTTACATGGTTCATGTTGCCTTTAATAAATGAGAAAAGGGAAGCTCAGGCCCAGGTGGAAATGGGATTCTGCATTTCACTTCCTCAGACAACGTGAAGTTGAATTTTCTGTGGTATCTACGGTAAGGGTGCGTAACAATCACCCAGCCTGACCTCCATGAATAACACTGATGCAGGGAGATCTTTGTTAACTCGGTTCCATTAGCGAAATGAACCTGGAGGGTCTTTCTCATGCCAAGTCCTTTAGGTTAAATACGTACTGAAAACAGCCCTTCCCTCTTTGGTTCAGGGAATTTCGGAAGACCTTGCTTGAGGGATCCACCTAGGGTTTTGGAGACAGGAAAGAAAGCAAGACGAAGTAAGCGTGAAAAGAGAAGCTACAATAGGCAATGCCCGGGGCTGTTAAAATGGATGGGGAAAAAGAGGTTTCCAATGGAAAAACCAAGCAATGTTTTATTTTACTGCTCTATCGAGACCCCTTGCTCAGAACACAGGCCAGGTCTGTGACTCTTGAAGGGGGTAGTTCCTGTGAGCACAGCAGTGGAATGTGTTTGCGGGGGGGGGGGGGGGGCGGAGGAGCTGGGAAGAAGTGGAGGGTGCGGCCAACACATGTGCTTTGTCATTTAGAACTGCCCAGGGAGCAATTATGAAACACACACCTGCAAATTGCAAGGCGATGGCTTCCCCAGGTGATGTGTAATAAGACACGCGCGATGTCCATTCTCAAGTGTCTCTGTAATGGGAATGCCTCCGGGGAGACCATCGCTTCCCTGTGAGGAAGGTGGCCCCAGCCTAGGAATTTGGCCACAGAGGATTTATGAGTCACCTTTAGGACTGAAGAGGTTTAAAGGCGAGACCAACTGAGTATGGAAGTGTGAGAAAAAACCGCTCTGGTCATCTGCCGATCTGGGGTCACGGTCTCCCCTACGCATCTGAGAAATAGTGACAGCTCTCCTTTTGGCTGCCTGGGAAGTCAGGCACAGTAAGAGGCTGTACAACCCTTCCTAGAATCTAGAATCACTGTGCTGTCAGTGAGGGAGAGAAAATAGAGAATTTTTTAAGTCTCCCCAGACAATACCTGTTGACGTTAGCTCTTCCTCAAGGCTTGTGTAAAGCTCCCCGTTTCATGCACACATTCAAGAGACCAACTTGGAGAGTCCATCAGGGACTAGACATTGCGCCGGGTGCCAGGCAGCACGTGGCCAAATGAGGCAAGGTGAGTGACCACGGGGTCCTGCGGAAGTAGTTAACCCGAGCTTGGACGGCGCTCCCTTCTTCCGCACAACGCCCAGGTTCCGTAGCCCTGCCATTTTGAAATTCGAGAAACCCACCCTGGAGGTTGGAGGGAGGCAGGGACCAGGTTGTACTCCGTGGGCCTTCCAAACATTCAGGATGGGAAAACTACTCAGGACAGCGAAGCACGCTTGTCACAAGCATTCTGATCATTTGCCTCAAAGGATGGATGACTTTCGGAGGAGTCACACGCTGGGAATCTTGCAGGCGCCAGTGTGCGCTCGGTTATCTGGGATGCCCTCCCGTTTTGCTGCCTAAATGGTCATATAACTAGCTTCCTCCTCAGACCCCAGAACTCCGCTCTGGGGTCTTTCTTCATTTCCCAGATGCTGTCACCCGGGCCCTGTGACCGTTGCCTGAGACCTGATTTCTCTGATCCCTTCTCAGGCCCAGTCAGCTGTGAACCGGGCAGGCTGGGTGGGAGAAAGGGGATAGATAAAAGCTATGAAACTGCTAATTTCTTCAGGAATCTTCCAAAGTTCTCTTTGATTTCTTAAGAGGATTTCAGCGAATACATACATTTATTGTAAGCATTTTTTAAAAGTTTATTTTGCAGATCAGACTGTCATCTTATCATCTTATTTTTGCCCAGTGACACAAGGTAAGGAATTGGAAAATGACCGTAAAATGAGAGAAAAGGGATAATCCCAGAATTGGCCCCCTGCACCTTACTCATGCTTGACTAGTTCATGCAATACTTCAAAGCCATTATAGGTAGGGTCTATACAAATTCCAAGAAATGTATGACATACGGTCTCTGATCTCTAGTCGTTATTTTTACTTACTTTGTTAAATGTTTAAAAAATAGGGGCACCTGGGTGGCTCAGTAGGTTGAGCATCTGACTCTTAATTTTGGCTCAGGTCATGATCTTGAAGTTCGTGAGATCGAGCCCCGCGTTGGGTTTCCCACTGACAGTGTGGAGTCTGCTTGGGATTCTCTCTCTCTCTCTCTCTCTCTCTGCCCCTCCCCTGCTCATGCTCACAGTGTCCTTCTCAAAATAAATAAACATTTAAAAAAATCACCTAGTAATATCAAATAAATTTAGAAAATAAAATGGGAAGTAACCCCAAATCCCACCTAATACACTCTACAATTTTCACATTAACACATACCCACCTTTGTCTATGTCTCTGCACGTTATATTCAGAGATGACCATAGGTTGTGTTTGACTTTGTAACCATTTATTGTTTATTTGATGTCACAATAGATGATGATATAAAATCTTCCGATATAGCTTTATAGTCATTTTTTAAAATTTCTAATTGCTGTTATACTCACATATAATTTTACGTTAAAGGGCCCAAATCCCACATGTTGGGGGTCTTTTATAGCTTGCTTTTCTTTTCTCCTTTCTCTTCTACTTCCTTTGCTTGCCAAACTGCTGACTCAGCCGCTAGCCCCAAATTTAGCTTTTCTTACGAATGTGATATGAATTCTTCCTTACTTTCCTCCAGGTTCATAAAATATAAGCATACACACACACACACACACACGCACAGTCTTTCGCATTGTTTCACGAAAATGGGATCATATTACGACAATTCCTTTGCATTTCTTTTTCTTGCTCAGTAAAAGCACTAATTCATTCTCTGTGACGGCTTTCTAAAATTCCATGGAGTGGCCGTGTCATAAATAATTCAACAATTTCGCTATTCATAGTTATATACCGTGTTTACAATTTTTAACTCTACAGACAAAAGCAGCGTCTTAGACAAACATTTTCTACATCTGGCCTTATAATGTTGATACTTTTATTTCTATGGCAAATATTCCCATGAGTAGGATCGCAATTTATTTTACTTTTTAGTCGATTTTGCCAGATTGCTTTCCCCCAAAGGCTATAAATATGCTCTCATTTCCATCAGCAAATGGGGCAGTAAGCTCTTTTCTTGCCTGCCGGCAGAAGGCCCTGAACCTGGCATTATGGATGTAAGTCATATATCACTGTTAATTTAACTTCCAGTTTCCCCACTACTGGTGAACTTGAATGTCCTTTCATGTATATATACCAAGCGTTTGGAGTTGCTTCCCTGCGAATTACTTGTTATACCCTGGTCCACTTTTCTATTGGGTTGTGGGTCTTTTCCTCATCAATTTATAGGTGTTCTGTACGGTATAATTTTTATTTTGCCAGATTTCAAGTATAATTTCTGTTTACCTATATTCCTACCTATATTCCTACCTATATCACCTTTTCCTACATAAAAGTTTTAAGCTTTTATGTAAACATACCTATTTTTCCTTCACAGATTCTGGATTTCCTGCCTCGATTAAGATGGTCTCTCAGTTTTGCATGTGATCTTTTAGACTTTTTCCCCAAGGTTTTTTTTTTTTTTTAATTATTATTAAATTTTGTTAATGTTTATTTATTTTTGAGAGAGAGCACTAGTTGGGGAGGGGCAGAGAGGGAGGAGGACAGAGGATCTGAAGTTGGCTCCACACTGATAACAGTGAGCCTGGTGCAGGGCTCAAACTCATGAGCCATGAGATCACGACTTGAGCCAAAAGTCGGACGCTCAACCGACTGAGCCACCCAGGCGCCCCTGGTTTTTTCCTAAGATTTTTATGGTTAAATGTTTACAATTCAATTCTTTGGTCTGTGTGGCATTTAGACTTTCATATGATTTGAAACAGGGCACAATTTTGCTTTCTTTCACAGATAGGCATTTGTGACCCCATATTAATTAGCCAAACCATTTTCCCACAGAATTAAAAAAAATCACAGTTCTTGTATCTTACATTCTTAGATATCCTTGGCTGTCTTTCTAGCTTAACCGTATTGTTTCACTGATCTATGTTTCTATCCCAGAAGCTTTGCCATATTTATTTGATCAGTTAATATAGTTCTGCAATTCCTTCCCCTCCCTAAAAAACAAAAACAACAAAACTTTTCTACAAGTCTGCTGGTATTTATTTTCCCATTTAAACGTTTATGTATTTTGGGTCATAATTTTATTTTTTTTATTTTTTTTTTATTTTTTTTTTTATTTTTTTTTTCAACGTTTATTTATTTTTGGGACAGAGAGAGACAGAGCATGAACGGGCGAGGGGCAGAGAGAGAGGGAGACACAGAATCGGAAACAGGCTCCAGGCTCTGAGCCATCAGCCCAGAGCCCGACGCGGGGCTCGAACTCACGGACCGCGAGATCGTGACCTGGCTGAAGTCGGACGCTCAACCGACTGCACCACCCAGGCGCCCCAAAGGGTCATAATTTTAAAAACCACTGTTGGGATTTGCATAGCTTAGGACATAGTTTTGGATGCTGTAATAAAGACCCAAAGTGATAGTGACTTAAACAGATAGGAGTTTTGATTTTGTTTGTGTTTTACTTACCAAAAAATGGCAAATATAATCAGTCCGGGACTGATGTGTCAGTTTCATGGTAACAGAGCCAGGATCTTTCCATCTTTTGTTCTGCCATCTGCCTCGATGGTGTGCTGCTCATCTGCGTTCTGGGGTGTGTGGGGGTGGGGGGGAGCGGGGAAGGGAAAATGAACAAGGAAAGGTCAAACTTGCCTCTGCCCCCTTAAGAGTGGAAGTTGCACATGCAACTTCTGTCTGCACCTCGTTGGCCTGAGCTTGATCATGCGACACAGCACCCAGTTGTAAGGGACAAAAAGGAAGGTGGCTGTGATGTCCTGATTTATAAGAACTACGTATTTTGCCTTTGTCCCCAGTCCTTGACACAGGCTCCTAAACTCCTTATAAATTCCTAAGTGATAGGAGCATCTTTTGTTCTATTGAGGCCATTCTGGGTGGGCTGCTGGATGGCTCCTGGTTGGGGACTGGGCACCAAAAAGACCAAGCCATAATGAGAAGCTTGGAATTTTCAGCCCCAACCCCTGCTTCTCTAGAGAGAAAAAAGGGACTGGAAATGGAGTTAATCATCGTTCGTGCCTACGCGAGGAAGCCTCTATAAATCCCAACAGTATGGGGTTTGGAGTGCTTCCGGGTTGGTGAACACACCCACGTACTGGGCGGGTGATACACCCCCATGGATGTACCCCCAACTCCACAGGAACCAAACTCTCGCACTTAGGACCCCCCGCCCAGGCCTCTCCCCATGTATCTCTTCATCTATATCCTTTAATATGTTGGCGAATGTCAGTCAGTCCTCCCCTGGGTTCTGTGAGCTGTTCTAGCAAATAATTGAATTCAAGAGGGAGGAGATCAAGGGAACCTCCAATTCGTAGCCAAGTTGGGCAGAAGTTGTGGGTAATTCAGGTAACTATTACTTCCAATTGGCATCTGAAGGTGGATAATGTCAGAATCGAGTTACGCTGTAAAACAGCCAGCTGGTGGCACAGAATTGCTTGGTGTGGGGAAAACCCCACCCATTTGAAGACCACAGGTGACAGAAGGGAAGTGTTCTGTGTGAAAGAGAAAAGAGAATGACGCAGGAGGACACCTGTAGGTTTTTCTAAGAAACTGGCAAATACGGTTTGATTACAAATAGCGACATTCTCATGAAGAAAAGGAGAATGGACATTGGAGGATAAAACATTCTCTACCGTAGGATTCTAGTTGGAATTGCATTGACCATATAGTATAAAATTGGAAAGACGCACATCTCATGAAAGTAAATTTTCTAATCCAAAAAGTTTGTCTTCTCGTTGGTCAGCATTTATTTTATCTCCTTCAATATGATTTTTATACTCTATTTAGGATCTCTACATTTCACATTTTTCCTCTTGATTTATTGATGTTATCAATTACATTGGTAGATTTTGTGGTATTGAAGCATCTTTGAAATACACAAGTAAATCCAAATTGGCCATAGCGTATTTATCTTGGGAAATCTCAAAAGTATTGAGTTGTATTTTTTATATTTTAGCTTATAATTTTTAGCCATACGTAATATTGGTTGAGATGTTTAAAACATCATCATTTTTACCGGAAATTGGTATTAAAAGTATGCTAGCTTCATAACCTCAGTCATGGGGGCCTTTCCATGTTTTTATATGGTTTAGAGTTGACAGTTTAAGATGTTTTTTAAATATTGTTTCATGTTTATTTATTTATTTTTTAACGTTTTATTTATTTTTGAGACAGGGAGAGACAGAGCATGAACAGGGGAGGGTCAGAGAGAGGGAGACACAGAATCTGAAACAGGCTCCAGGCTCTGAGCTGTCAGCACAGAGCTCGACGCGGGGCTCGAACTCATGGACCGCGAGATCATGACCTGAGCCGAAGTCGGCTGCTTAACCGACTGAGCCACCCAGGCGCCCCAATTTATTATTTTTGAGAGACAGAGCGTGAGCATGAGCAGGGGAGGGGAAGAGAGAGAAGAAGACACAGAATCCGAAGCAGGCTTCAGGCTCCAAGCTGTCAGCACAGACGCCAGGCTCGACGCGCGGCTAGAACCCAGGTGAGACGCTTAACCAACTGAGCCACCCCGGCGCCCCTTAGAGTTGACAGTTTAAAGAACAATGAAATCTGGATCCTAAAGATGAGATTAGGCTCAGGTGTGAAGCCATCTAGACATGGAAACTCTTATATGAAAAGCACTTTACGTACCTTTCTGAGCCTTCTGTGGTAATGTGTGTATGTTCTCAACTCCCGCTTGGGTCAATTTTGCCAATTTCTGTTTTGTTAGAATGTTACGCATTTTCTCTTGATCTTCATGTTCATTACCAAGAAGTTGTTGGAGGTATTATATTCTAGTTCTTTTACATTTCTTCTGTGTCTGTGTGATCTTCCATATCTACGGTTATGTCTCCTGCCCTATTCCCAATCAGACGTATTTTTCACTCTTTTTGTGTTTCAACTTGCATTTTAATGGGTTTTTTCAATCATCGCCGAACTCATAAAAGATTTGTTTAGTATAAGGGTATTCTCACAAAACTAGCCCTTAGATGTATTTATCTTTTCTTCTATTTTTTTGTCGCTGTTTCTTTCTTATTACTGTTTTCGCCTTTATTTTTGCTAATTGCCTATTCATATTTTCTTTTGGCTTATTTGATTGTTGTTTCTCTAATTTTTCTATGATAAGACTGAATTTCATTAGTTTTAATCTTTCTCTTTAGATAAAAACATGTAAGTTTCCAGGTTTTCCCCTGAGTACAATTTACACTTTCAGTTTTGATCGCCTCTTTGTTCCCAAGTTTGTCTGCGGTTGTATTTCTTAATTTCTAAGTCCTAATTTTATCACTTTCTATATTTCGTCTAATTCTATTCGATGATGGATAGAAACACAGACTTTAGAATCTCCCCTTTCTTTGTTTCATCAACTTAGGAAATAATTTTTATTATCTATATGAGGGGTGATGGATTCATAAATGCCTTTATGTTTTCAATTTTTGTCTGTTGCATATGACTGATTCTGAAAGGTTTGTATTACAATCTCCCACTAATATTACCTTTTGATATAATTCCTCTCCTTCTAATAGGTTTTGCTTCACGTATTTTGCTGCTATTTTTTTTTTCTTTTTCTTTTTTTTGCATGCACAGGGGTTTATGAGTCCTTCTGTTTGTCTGGGTTGTCTGAGCATCAGGCACCCAGCTAGGATTAAATAGGGCCTCATTATATCAGAAGAGAGGCCTGTGGGGTCTCGAGAATGCAGAGGGAGCATTCTCTGGGAGGGCTGGAAGAGGCACCAGGCCCAAGTAAAAGAGAGAGGGAAACAAAGTTGAGTTGAAGTGGCCTCGTCTGCCCTGCAGTCTAGTGAAAAGTTCAGCAAGTTCAACAAGCCTCCAGGAAACCCTTGAGCCAAAGTTGTCTGAGGACAGACTGTGTCTTCCAATAACCGCCTACCTGGGTACCCTGTTCTCTCAGCCTTTGCCTGGGAACAGCCTCTGAGAAACCTGGCCTCACCGCAGAGTTGATGATGGGTCTTGGAGGCAAGTGGCCGGTGCTCAGGGTCAATGATGCTCCCTCTAGTTGGGGGCCAACTAAGTGTATTCTGATGACAATCGCTTCCATGCGCCTCCTTCAAAAAGTACTGAGTGTTTTTAGCATTTTCTGAACCTATCAGAGCACAGAAACCCTTTTTTTTTTTTTTTTCCCTACAGAACCCCTGGCTCACATTCTGGGAAATGCTCTTCGAGTTGCATGTCCTTAGGCACTGTCATTGGTCATGTCTAAAATAGTGTAACAATGGTATCTGTGAAGACAGAGAAAGCATTTCGATCAAGTTTGCAGCTGATATAGACCAAAATGGAAAACAAATTCAATAGATTTATAGAAGTTCCTCTTCCTATGTACCAATTCAGTTCTAAAAGGCCATTTGCTCATAAATCCAAAGTAGGGAGGCTGTTTTAAGTTTAAAATCCCTGGATACATTCCCACCAAAATGGGCACGGGTCATGACTTTGAAGCATTAAAATGAGGCATGTATTTTTCCTGGCTGATACTTGTTCTGCTGGCATCTGAAGTTTCAGAGGCAATTAATCCCCTTCCCAACCCCTCGTGGTCTTGGAAAGCGTTTCTGTTAACTCCTTAGATGCCATGCAACCCCTCACACGCTCTGCCCCTTCGCACTTTGATCTTGGGCAGATTCAAAGGATTGTCAAGCCATTCAGCCGTTCATGGATCGTGACCGAAGTTTCCTTGGCAGGAATGTTAACCTTGCTTCCTCTGCACATTCTCTAACGCCTAGATTTAGATCACTTAGTCTAATTGACTGAGGTCTAAAGAGTTTACAGAGCAGACTAATACCACCTGATACTAAGGTTGAGCTTGCAACCGCATAAACCTCGCTCCTCACCTTGCCTGTTATTGAGGACGGTGTAGGCCTGGACCTTCTCATTCATTGGTGGCTCACATTTTATCCAAAAGGATAATTCCTCCTGTCGAACGATTCCTCTCGGGGGCACGTGCCACTTATCCCGTTTCCCTACCACTTGAAATTTGTAAAAGTCACTTCCTCTCTTCTTGAAATCGTGAGTCTTTGGTGGGAACACTTTCGATATTTTCTCCGTGGTTCTTTTCAAACATTATGGGTCTAATGATGTTGTTAAGCAGCTCGAGCATAAACACAGACCAGTGAGGAACGTAATGGCTGAGTTCGCAGAATCATAATAGTGGATCCCCGAAATGAAAAGGATATTGTATGTCAATTATGGTTCAATAAAAGAAAATTTTTAAGCAAACTAAAAACATAAGATAACATGCGTATGCAGGCCACTAATGTCATCTGTTGGTGGCAGGTGGGATCTGAAATAATTCATTCTGGAAGAAAGCTTTCCTATGTCTGTAGAAATGTGTTGGTTGAAGACTCGTAAAGAGAGATGATTCTATATTAATCTATATTGCTAAAGGGAATATCCAGGCAATGCTACCTATGGCTGTCTGGTCCCTCTAGGAGACAGATTCTTTTCAATATAACCAGGTGGAAAAATAGCAACTAAGGACTTCAGGAAACAAACCAATCCTCCCTTAAAGTCTCCTTTAAACCAACTTGCCTCTGCCAGAGCTGGCTCATTAGTAACCTGGGTTTTATTTCTAACCTGGTTCAGGTGGCTTTAACCTGTATCTGAAAGCTACCAATCCTCTACTGATAATCTGATATGGATATGCACACTTCCTGCCTTCTTCCTCGTGTGCAAAAAATAAGTTCAAACCTCAGTCACGTGGGCAATACCTCGCCTGAGTTCCAAGATTCCTTTTATTAAGAGGCTAGACTTTTGGGGCACCAAAATTGAGAGTTAAACATCCGACTCTCGATCTGGGCTGAAGTCGTGATCTCACAGTTAGTGAGACTCAAAGACAAATGTGTACACCCAAGTTCATAGCATCATCATTCACACTGGCCAAAAGGCGGAAGCCACCCAAGGGTCCACTGACAGATGAATGGATAAATGACATGCGGCACATACATACGATTGAATAGTATTCAGCCTTAAAAGGGAATAACATGCCAACACATGCTACAACGTGGTACTTGGGAGACATTATGCTGAGTGAAATTACCCAAACACATGAAGGAATGTACTTTATGAGTCCACTCACATGAGGTATCCAGAGTAATTGAAGTCACAGAGATAGAAAGCAGAGTGATGGTGGTCAGGGGCGGGAGGAAGAGGGCAGTGAGAAGTAGCGTAATTGGTAGAGTTTCAGTTGTGCAAGGTGAACAGAGTTCTGGAGGTCGGTTGCACAACAATGGGCATGCACTTAACACAACTGAACTGTGCGCTTCAAAATGGTTACGATGAAAAATTGGATCAAAAGACCTAAGTAAATATCCTGACTCCGGTCTTATTGTGCCTATCACTAGCTTTTTAGAAATGGAATTGTCTTGCTGTATAGTGGGAAGACCAATTTATTTCTTGCATCCCAGGAACACTGAGAGAGTTAAATGAGTTCATGGAAAATTACTTTGTGAACAATATAGGATTACGTTTATGTAAGATGCCAGTAATAAAGTCTAAAAAGTGGGGGATGCTCAGGTTGTCTCTAAGAAGCCAATGAATGAGGAATTTGAAAGACATTTATAGAATTAAAAGAATCCCAAGAACCTGATGGATGACACCGACATACATTTCAAGTCAACACATTTCACTTGAGGACTTACCATGTATTGGGCACGTCCTCGACACAGGGTACAAGGATTGCCCCCTGTCTTTGCTGAACATATTGAAATCAAAGACAAAAAACCAAACATCCATAAAGCACTGGATTGAGGGGCAGATACAGGGAGCTGTGAGAGGGCTTGAGCATCCTGAACAACGTAGGCTTCTTGGAGAAAATGACATTGATCTGAGGTCTCAATGTTGAGTCAAATCTCTCCAGGCCAAGAGGAAGGTAAATGTGTTCTAGGGCAAATAAACAACTTGTGAAAAGCTACGAAGGCCAGAGAAAGTCTGGTGTGTTTGAGGAGCTAGAAGAAACTCCTCCAAAGTGTTTGGGAGGAGCGCAGCTAAGAGTGGACAGAAACTAGATTACACATGGACTCATAAGCCATCTTAGGTCATTAACACTTAATCCAAAGTGTGATAAGATGCTATCAAAGAGTTTTAAGTAGGCAGAGATGGCATCAGATTTCCACTTTGTGAAGAATTCTTGGGTTGTAGGGTAGTAGAGTGTTGGGGTGCGAGCAGGGGAGGAAGAGCCCAGATATAGAAACGTCATACAACGGTGCAATGATGGAGAGAAAACAGCATTGACGCTCGTGTCACATTTAGGAATAAGAATTGACAAGACACGTGGAAGTCGCCGAGGAAGGAGACAGGGGCATCAGAGCAATGGCTTGGGCAACTGCGAAGGGGGGGACACCATTCCCAGAGGAAAGGAACACAAAGGAATGTGTTCGATTTTGGAAATACTGAGTTTGAAACGCCTGAAGGGCGTGCAAACGACAAGTCTGGGTCAGTTGAATGCACACGTTTGCTAGCGGGGCAGAGATTAGAGCCAGAGGCGTAGATGTGGAAGTTGTCAGCCTACAGAGGAAGTAGCCATGGGTGCATAAAAACACCAGGTAAAAGTGTAGATGATAGAGACGACAAAAAAAGTGTGTGATGGGGCCTCTGGGTGGCTCAGTTGGCTAAGCGTCTGGGCTCTTGATTTCGGCTCAGGTCATGATCTCAAGGTTTGTGGGTTCTAGCCCCACATGGGGTTCTGTGCTGACAGTGCAGAGCCTGCTTGAGTTCCTCTCTGCCTCTCCTCTGCACTCTCTCTCTCTCTCTCAAAATAAATAAATAACCTTAAAAAAAAAGATGTGTCATGTGAAAACTGCATGATGGAAGTTAAAATGTACATAACCACTTATACGTGATAACAGAATATGTATAAAAGAGAATAAATGAAAAACAGTAGAAATATTGAGGAAGGGGAGGGAATGTTTTCTTCAACGTTTTATTTATTTTTTTGGGGGGACAGAGAGAGACAGAGCATGAACGGGGGAGGGGCAGAGAGAGAGGGAGACACAGAATCGGAAACAGGCTCCAGGCTCCGAGCCATCAGCCCAGAGCCCGACGCGGGGCTCGAACTCACGGACCGCGAGATCGCGACCTGGCTGAAGTCGGACGCTTAACCGACTGCGCCACCCAGGCGCCCCGGGAATGTTTTCTTCAAAAGGCAGGTGCAGTCACTTGCTGATGTAGTAACTGGGGAGAAAACGCCATACATCCGATGTAAAGTAGAAAACGAAGGGGGAAATTTAAACAGTGTAGTAAATGGAAAAATATTAAATAAGATGGCAGAAACATGTTCTAATGTGATTAAAGCACTTAGGGTGAATATAAATGAATTTAAAACACCCAAAAAGACTGACTGGGTTTTTCAAAATATGAACATATAGATGTCATTGTGTTCTTAGCAAGAGAAAAACTCTTGAATGAACAGCAAAAGAAATATTTGAAGCAAAGATTTTTTTTTCTGTAGCTTCTTATTTCTACGTGACTTACCATGTGTCAGACGCTATTCTAAGCACTTCACCATCATTTACTCATTTAATCCTTATAGCAACGTTATGAAGCAATGACTATAGGTATCCGCATTTAATGGATGAGGAGATTGAAGGAACGAGGTCAAGTAATCAATCTAAGCTCAAACAACTAGTAACTGTCACAGCTGGGATTTGAACCCAGGTGGTAGAACCCACATTGAGAAAGATATACAAATATGAATCGAAAGAAAGCAGGTGTCCAAATGTTAACATCTGACAAAACAGAATTCAAGACAAAAAAAAATATATACTGGTCAAAAACGTGCTGGTGAAAAGAAAAACAATTGTATTTGGTGGTTTTCAACATGCCCACTTCCAACTAATAGATCAAACAAAGAAAAGTACATCATATTAAGATATGTTTATATATCACTTCCTCAGAGAGGTCTTCCTGACCCATCTTTTATGAATTAACTCTTGTCACATGTGCCCTAAATTCTCTACCACCCTTATTCTGCTTTATTTTTCTCCCAAGCATTTATCACTACTATATCTGTGTTTGTGCAACATGCCGTATGTTATGGTTTACTTATTTATTTTCAACCCCACCAGAATATAAGATCCATGAAAGGCAGGAATTTTGTTTCGCTTATTATTGTATCTTCTGTCTAGAACAGTGTCTAGTAAATAATAGGTACTGAATAGTCATTGACAACAATAACACACAGGAGCCCCTGGGTGGCTTAGTCGGTTAAGCATCTGACTTCAGCTCAGGTCGTGATCTCATGGTTCCTGAGTTCGAGCCCCCCATCAGGCTCTCCCACCCCCCACCACTGCTCTGTCCCTTGTGGGATTCTCTCTTTCTCCCTTTCTCTCTGCCCCTCACTCACTTGTGCTCTCTCTCTATATGCTATAATACCTAGAAATTGAAAAAGGAGTTATTTACTTGTCAAATCTAGGGGGGGTGTGATAAAAGCATACCTAGGTAAAATTTTATAATTTTAATATGTTTATCAGAAAAAAAAGAAATAGTAAAAGCAAGTGAACCCAACTTTCAACTCAGGAGTTTAAAAAAAGAATGCCAGAACAAGGAAATGAAAATGATAATAATAGTAATAATATTAAAGGTAAAGGACAGAACAGAATTCAATCTTGTTTATGCTTAGGAAGAAGTTTAATATTATTTGAAGATAAACCATAATAAAGATGATATTGAAAAACCTAAAGAAACTTAAAGAAAGTACAATAAAATTACATTTAATGAACCAATAGTGGAGTAATCATTATGGATAATGATAAAATGTACTCCGTTGATCCAAAGAAGGCAAGAAAGAATTAAAGAGCCAGACAGATTGGTCAACTAGGAAACAACCAACATACATGGGCATTTTGGTGTTTTCCGATGAAAACTTTGGCTTTCTGCTTTACCCTCTGAGAGTAAAACTCATTTGTCAACAGACCCTCCCTATGCACATAGGGCTTGCATTAGCTTTTTGATTCCTCTCTCTGAAAAATATAAAAATAAGAAGAGAAGTAAAATAAAGGCTTCATCCAGGCGATCTAATATCTGAGTAGCAGACATTCCAAAAGGAGAAAACTGGAAAGTGGAGAAGGAAATATTGTAGAAATAATACAAGTTCTCATAGAAGCATGTGAGTTTCTAGATCAAAAGGTAATTATACGGGATAATGAATAGAATTTAAAAGGGTCACTCCATAACATACCAGTGTAGAATTTAGGGATGAAAGACATCTTAAAATCTTCCCAAGACAAAAGAAAACACCAAACTCTGGTCACATATAAATTATTAAGAATCAGAATGGCATGGATTTCTTCAAAAGAACACAGGAGACTTGAAGACAAATAATGTCTCCAGAATTCCAAGAGAAAGTACTTTCTAATTGATAATCCTGTAGCCAACCAAACCATCAATCCAAAAAACAGAATAAAAATATTTTCCAACATTCAAGCTTTCAAAAAAGTTATCTTCTTTTGCTTCCATGTTGCTCAAGAAGCTAAAAATTAGTTCCAACAAACTGAGAGTGTAAACCAAACCAAGAGGAAGGTTTATCATTTAGGAATCAACGATCCAACCCAGGAGAGGGGCAAAGGGAATCCACAGGACGGTTGTTAAGGAAAGTCCCACGGCGTCATAGAATATAGAAAAATAAGAAAAACAAAAGAAAAGAAAAGAAAAGAAAAAAGAAAAAGGAAAACAATAATTAATTTAGTTCATTGCATTAAGGAAAGTAAGTGAAATAATAGTGCTTTACATAATTGAGCTATAAATAATAATGACATAATCAGATGAAAACCTCCAATATTGATCTGAACAAAATAACAATGTAATTGGGTGCAGGGATAGTAGAGTGTGTGTGTGTGTGTGCGCGCACACGCATGAGTTGGGGGCATGAGGGATAATGAAATTCCGTCTCTTATAATAGAAAGGTAACAGACAATGTTTGAATTTGAAAAATGAAAAGCTTTTTTATGGGGTGTTATTTTATTTATTATTTTTAAATAAATGTTTATTTATTTATTTTGGGAAGGAGAGAGGGAGAGAGAGAATGCTAAGCAGGCTCTGTGCTGTCAGCACAGAGCCCTACCGGGGGCTTGATCTCATGAGTGACGAGATCAGGTCCTGAGTCAAAGTCAAGAGTTGGATGCTCAAGTGACTGAGCCACCCAGGCACCCCTGTGAGATGTTATTTTAAGATAGCAAGTTATAAACCAGAAGAAACAGCTGAGAGAGTTAAAGTCATTCCACTTGGCGAGTGAAAATTAGGAAAGACAAGAATGATGTGGGGACCATTCTTTTATGATAGGCCTTAGAACACTGTTTGACTGCTTCTGGATTACTTTGATAAAAACATTAAAATTTAATTACAATGAGATGAAATCGTGAGCTTGCTGTAATGAATCATAGTTACAACCCTAAATCTATCCAAGATGATTCCAACATCTAGAGTGAAGAAAATAAAAGGAGCCTTAGCAGTGAAGTAATATAGGATATATTCCAGGAGAGTGGTAAAGTGGGTTTGAAATAAGGACAGCCAGGCAATTCTATAGAGTTCCACACCCACACAGGGTGCTAACCAGTCATTGTGAACATCCTGTTTTCCAATGAAACCCTGGCAGAACAAACATTGACTTATCACTATTTTATAAGGAGATAATTGGCAAAGTCTATGGACTAAAGAGTACATAAAATAAAGGTCTGAAACTGGAAAGTTTCCACTTGGATTTGGAGGAAACCGTTGTAGCTCACTGGGATATTTTTTGCAGTCAACGAAGACATAATGAGTCTTTAACGATAAAGCACGTGCCAGGCTCTGTGCGGGGAGGTGCTTATGAAGAGGAATGGGCTGCAGACTCAAGAAACGAACCATCTACTAGGGAAGAGAGGAGCGCAATTAAATAAGATGTCACGGTCTATACATCACGAGCAAGCTGGTTTGACGGATACTCTCATACGTTTAGAACCAGGAGGGTAGCCACACAGCGATGCGTTCTTAGCTCTCTAACCGTGTTGTAGATTTCAAGGGAAAGAGCATGAGAAAGAATGCACGCGCGTTCTGTGAAATCAAACTGGTCTTTTCCAGAACTGGGTTTGCACTGAACAAAGGAGGGAGAAAGCCAACGCCTAAAACCCAAAGAGGAAGCGGAGTTGAGAACGAGAGAGAACTCGAATGAGCATAAGAGCCCTGGGACCTAAGGCCGCTGAGCCAACTTACGGAACCAGTTTCAGGAAAGAGCCGAAGGGAGGGTTCGGTTTCCTTGTTTGTGCAGGTTGATATGCACTCCCACAAAGTGTCAACAGGCGATGTGACCCCACCAAGTCCCTTCACAACGGATCGCTGCCATCCATACCTTAAAATTTGCACGTGCTGATTTTTGCTTGAAAGAAACAAGCTGTAAGTGGGTGCTTGTCATTTTGATGTTACTTCGGGATTTTTGTTACAATAGAGAGTTTTAATTCATATTTGAGTTGTTTTTGGAAAAAATCTTTTCTTTTTATTAATGTTTACTTATTTTGAGAGAGAGAGAGAGAGAGAGAGCGAAAGAGCATGTGCACACAAGAGCGGGGGGCGGGGGGCAGTAACAGAGAGAGTGAGGGAGGAGAGAATCCCAAGCAGGCTCCACACTGTCAGCACAGAGCCCTACCTGGGGCTTGATCCGAGGAACTGTGAGATCATGACCTGAGCCTAAATCAAGAGCTGACCGCTTAACCCACTGAGCCACCGAGGCGCCCCCAGAAAACATATTTTCACCGCTTTTTACTTAAATAAAAAGCGAGATGTGGCTTTCAGAGAAGACCATTAAAATGGTAAAAACTGAAGATAAAAAAAGGGAAAAGATTAACCACTGGGAAGTCTAGATGACAAACTTCAAAACGGAAGAAAATGTAACCCCATAACAGGGCGGAAGGGAAGTCCCTGGAAACCTGGGAAAATATTTGTTTGCCCAAGAGCTGTTCAAGTTTGGGGTGACAGAGGTGGTCTTGCAAACAGAAGGACTCAAAGGACGGTGGCAGAAAATGGCTCCAACGTTGTTAGATTTGCTGAAAATACCAGGACATTTCCCAGGTAGGTGCCAGATTAGAAAAAGGTATCTGACAATTCCTTAGCGAAGGCCTCTTTGGAACAACAAATAAAGGCAGTGGATGTGAACACTTCAAGGAAGGAATGCAGATAGGTTCAAAAATCCAAGCACCACTGTCCCGTGGCGCTAGAGGATAATTAAAGTTACAGAGCTATTACTGAAGGTCATGGCCACTGTAGCCATCAGTTTAGAGAACGGTGACAATTCAGAAATGAATTGGAAATGGCTCGCATCAAAAAGACGAGAAATAGCCAGTGTCGGTGAGGAGGCGGAGGAAAAGGAGCCCTCATGCAGTCTTGGTAGGAATGTGAATTGGTGCAGCCACCGAGGAACACAGTATGGAGGTTCCTCAAAATATTAAAAGAGAAGTACCGTGAGAGCCGGTAAATCCACGACTGAATATTTATCCAAAGAAAATAAAATCACATATTCAGAAAGACCCACGCACCCTTGTCTTTCTTGCAACATCACTTACGATGGCCACGATGTGGAGGCAGCCCAACTGTCCGCCGACAGGTGAATGGTAAAGAAGATGTGGTGTATATACACAATGGAATATGATACAGCCACAAAAAAGGACGAGATCTTGCCATTTGTGACGACTCGGATGGACCTCGAGGGTACTGCACTCAGGGCAATAAGTCGGAGAGAGAAAGACAAACGGCGTATGATTTCACTTACGTGTGGAAGCTAGAAAAGAAAAAAATAATAATAAACGAACAAACGAAGAGTGGAATCAGATCTGTAGATACAGAGAACAGACTGACGGCTGCCAGAGGGGAGGGGGTGGAGGGATGGACGAAACGGGTGAAGGGGAGAGAGGGGTACAGGGTTCCACTTACAGAATGGTTACGTCTCAGGAATAAGAGGTACAGCGTAGGGAACGTAGTCGCTGGTATTGTGATAACGTTGTGTGGTGACAGGTGGTAGCTATGTTTTTGAGTCTAGCATGATCCGTCGACTTACCCAGTCACCATGGCGTGTGACTGAAACTCAGGTACCACTGTGTGTCTGCTGCACTTCAATTTAAGAAACGTAATATAGGGGCGCCTGGGTGGCTCCGTCGGTTAAGCGGCTGACTTTGGCTCAGGTCACGATCTCGCGGTCCGTGAGTTCGAGCCCCGCGTCGGGCTCTGTGCTGACAGCTCAGAGCCTGGAGCCTGTTTCGGATTCTGCGTCTCCCTCTCTCTGACCCTCCCCCATTCATGCTCTGTCTCTCTCTGTGTCAAAAATAAATAAACGTTAAAAAATTAAAAAAAAAAGAAATGTAATATAAAGAGGGAATCTATATCTACATCATCTCCATCTGTGTACATAGAGAGAGAGAGATTAATTCGATAAACAGTGAGCATTCCAATAAGGAAAAAGAAAGCGTCAGTGGTCTAAGGGAGACAAAGAATGTAGGGAAAGTGGTTTGTGTTACTGCCTTTTGTTCTTCTGTTGGAGTGCTTTGGCTTTTCTCTGTGGTATACAGAATCTAGGAACAGAAATATGTGGTCATCTGAGGCAATAAAAAATTCATATTGTACTAATAGGGACTTAGTCCCTGCTACCAATTACATAAGGCCGCTATTAATCTGGTCTAAACCACTGTTTTATTACGACATTTAAAGCCCTGATGGGTTCACGAGCATCTGTTCAGTTCTCTGGGCTCCCCTGTCGAACCAGCTGAGTGAGCACTGGATGGGACATTAGGAATCTGCACCAGCAGATTCCCTTTCAGCCCCAGAGCCCCAGAAATCAGGCACACAGTTAGGCTGGGGGTGCAGAAACTTCCATGAAGAGCCTGGAGCAGCCATCTCTGATGAGCCGAGAGTAATCATTTCTCAGTTTCGCGACGTGCCCCTTGCGCTCCTTCCAGGGAGGGTTGCAGGCTCCCTCGACTGCTCCCCCCCCCACCCCAGCCCCCCAGCCCTACTTCTCTGGAAGCCCCTGTTCCCTCCCACCCTCCCACAGCAGCACGGATGGCTGTTCCCCTGGGGGCCTCTGTCGCCTGGCACGCCCCTGATCACGGTTACTCAACAGTCTTCTCAGAAGAGGTCTCTGATGTTTCTCTCACCCCTCCAGCTGTGAATTTGGCCAGGAAGTAGGCAAATGCCCCGTGGAACATTTCACTGAACGATCAGCTAAAGTAGATCACACAGGTCAAGTGATGACGCCCACTCTGGAACTCTCTTCCTCCCGCCAGGAAAAATCCATACTCCTTCCCTGAATCCTCCGACATAAACTGTAAAGGTTTAGCATGTCTAAAAATAAATGCTTCCCCGGCACGGAGTTGTCACTAGCAGCAAATTCCCATATGGTTAATTTCCTGCCCAGTAACATTTTCTAAATTTATGCTGCCCTCTGCCATTGCTTCAGAAGCTGCCGTGAAACCTTGATTTGTATTTAATGAAGAAACTGTCATAAGCGGTCAAGCAATGTTTCCAAGGTCACACAGACAGCAGGGAACGGGGTGGGGGGCTGGAGTTCTGGCACCTGCCTGTTGACCTCCGCCCCTACGTCTTCCAGCCGCCTTTCCTAGCGATGTCCCTCTGCATGAGCTCTCGGTTATCTGATTCCCTGGAGCACGCGTGTCCCATGCCACCCAATGCAGCTTCTGTTGCTCTGCGGTCTTTGGCTTTTTTTCTCTTGTTTTACTTTGGTTAATGCATTCTTCCCACAAGAGGTCAACGAGGGCAGAGTCTGAGGACCTAACCAGGAGTTAAGTCAGATGCCCTTGTCCACACGGCACATTAGCTGGTCCAAACCCAAAGAAGGAGCAGCTGGGAATAGGTGACTATCTAGCAAAACTCTAATCCCCTCAAAGGCAAGGAACCCCATTACTGTAGGACCTAGCCCAATACTGAGCAAAAATGTGTACAAGTAATGTTTCCATACTTGATTTGTTATTATGATTCCAATTGCCCTACCACTTTAAGTTTAAATGAATTTCATGCTCACTCAAATTTCAAGTAAACTGACTACTTTTTTAAATGTTTATCCTATTTCCCAAGATGCTTGTGGGCTTCCTGAGGAGCTGTATTTTAGAATGATCGCTGTGGTCCCATGGAAAGCACCCGGGGTCCATTTCTCTCCGGGAAGACAAGACTTGAGAATGTTGGAGAACTCAGCACTGGTCTGGGGTACTAGGTACATGATCACCAGCCGCACAACTGGTTCCCAGGGTACAGGTACCGGAAGCCCTGGATAGTAGATGCCTCCTTTCAGCTGATAGGACTTCGGGGGGGAGAGAAGGCCTAGAAAAAGATAAAGTTTTGATCAAACCATGAAAACTCTTGTCCCCAATATTGGCGGTTATATCTCCTTTTAGACGCTGAAGGAAACTTCTTTGTCTCTTTTACAGTAGTACCAAGAGTTCTTTCAACAGGATGTCACGTTGATGGATCATCGATTCAGTTTACTTATTCTGCTTTCCACCTTTATCATTCAGAGCAGATGGGTAAGGAATTGGATCAACAGTCTTCCCTTGGCTTTCTTCTACTCTAGAATGTTCAGATCACATTCTGATTGAAGGTAAACACCAATAGTGACAACTGGTAACAGACTCGTGATAATAAATTCCTGATTTATTATAATAAATAATAATATATATAATATAAATAATAAATAATAATAAATAATAATGATAATAATAAATTCCTGAATCTGTGAATCCAGAGCTCCCCAGAGGGCACCAAACAGCTCCCTCAATCTCACTCTGAGTCGGTTTCCCTGTGATTCTGTTCCATAAACCCATCCCCTCTAAGGGTCATTATATTCTTATGTAAACACTTGATTCTGGAAGATTATAAGGTATCTCCATTTGTTCCTTGCCTACAACTGATTCCTCTCTCCCTCTCTCTCTCCCTCCCTCCCTCCCTCCTTCCCTCCCTTCTTCCTTCCTTCCTTCTTTCCTTCCTTCCTGGCTTGTTGGTATCCCCTCAGTTTCCAGTAATGCTCTCATTCTCCACATCTCATCCTCTGTATATAAGGTTTGCTCTTCCGGCAGATGAGGCACTGAATTTTGAATCAGGAAAATTTGGTTTCAAATGCCAGCTTGCCACTTGCCAGCTAGTGAATCTGGCCAAGTCACTTCACATCTCTGAGTCTTGATTTCCTTGTCTGTAGAGCAAAGTTCAAAAATATATTCCTGAGAATGCATTAACCCCAATGACATAATAAATGGGAGCACCTTTAAAACTTATAAAATGATATGCAAATGGGACAGACCAATAGTTTTATGATGCCTTGTCTTTCACGGATCCTTAGTAGCAACAGAGTATTTGTGAGGGTCCAGGGTTCGATACTGCGTGGGGTGGGTGGGATGTGAAATGTCCCCCTTCTTGTGGTTTTTCTCCCTCACTTGAACTACTTAATCTGTAAATTTTACCTTCCTCGATAATATTCATTTCTGTGAGCTATCCCAAATCTTTTGTAGATTGGGAGCAATAAATTACTTAAGAAATAAATAATTAATAAAACAAGTGCAATTCATTAATCCACCGTTTAAGGCACAATCCCTGCTTGTAAGCAGTGTATGTCACAATGGGAAGACACAAAAATCCTTTGGAAGGCATCTAACAGCACCAGGGACATTTTAAAAGCCCTGGATAAGTGGGGGAGATGGCAGGTGGCCAGGGTGGAGGTGAGCGAGGTCCTCCGGGGCCGGGGAAGCCAGGAAAGGTTTTGGAGAGCTGCGGGCGCTCAACGTAAGCCTTGAAGTCAATGAAGAAGGGTGAAGAGAGCCTTCAGGGCTAGGGGAGATGATGAGCAAAGTTGCGAACACAGGAGGAGGGAGAGGGTGTTCGGGAGGAAGTCAGCAAGGTGAAAAGCAAGACAGGGAGACAGCTTTCCAGAGTCTGTGATCCTCATACAATGGAAGGCACACCCTGCTGGCTCTCATCTAGCGACACACGCCCATTTGCACGACGTACAATCCATGGAGCTCCGAGATGAGCCACTGGAGTCAGAGTTAGTGGGTTTCCGTGCCACCCACTGACAGCCCACAAAACATCTCTGAGCTTCTTCGGAGTAACAGCACATCAGAATGTAACACGAGGAACTTGTTACCCCTGGGCAAGTCTGAAGGTTGGAAATACTCTTATTTCATTAGAAATCACTTGTTCCAATATTTCTTGCGTGGCAAGAAAAGGGATGGGGTGATGGTTAGTACTGGGATAACTGGGAGGGCATCCGTACCCTCATTGAGGTACGGATAACAGCACCCACAGCGTCATCCCAAACAGAGGAGGGACAATGGTGAGATTTTCTTCCCAGAACCTAAAGCTATGGTTCAATATTTCAAGGCTCCCCTTAATGAAAAGCATTAATACGTCCAGGTCTGGACTGTATCTATGAAGGTAAAAAAATCTAAAGACACACCCTTGCCCTTGGAAAACAAATATGCGGTCTGTATTCGGAATATTGGGCCACATAAAAATAAGGGTAATGGAGAAGGAGGAAGAAACAGGAGGCCCTTGCTGGTTCCAAAGCAGCCTGTCCCAGGACCTCCGACTTGGCTGGCGGGCTTGGCTGGCACCTGTGATGCCACATTTGGTTTGTGCAGCTCCGGATCTGTGATTCTGAAGCTTGTGCACCTGAGATTGGTTGGGTTTTCAGCTTCCCTTCCTGCTTCCCGTCCTCCGGTTCTGCAGGCCGACCTTGATCCCTGCCTCACACCTTCTGTTCCAGCCAGATCCTGAGAAACATAAGAGGTGAATCACCCCTTCAAATGATGTGACGTTGTTTCAAGGGACCTTTTATTAGGTGAAGCATCTCATGAGTGATAGGAAAGCCCATGTGAGTAACCTTTTGCCACTCTATAGTCGTACATGCAAAGCTGAGTTCTTCTCTTTGAGAGGAACACACGTGCCTTGCCAAGTGGCCGTCACATCGTGAATGTTCCACAGGGCCAGCTGATTGTTTAGTTGTTCCTGATTTTCTAATCACTGCCGGCCTACTGTGCCTCCGTGGTAAACCCTCAACCCTGACTCACCCACGCCTGGCCAGCTTCTCTGTCTCTTACCTGTAGACTCCGCTAAATGATAGCACATTTTACACAGAAGAAAGAGGAGACTTTCAAGTTCACCAGCCCAAATCCAAGTGTGAACATTCTAAAGTGAGGAAAAATTTAAAAAAATCTTTTACTTTTCCTCTTGATCTCAAATAGTTGACAAAGTGGAGTGCAGTTTATATACACATAGAAACATATCTAAGTTTAAAGCGGACATGATGATTTTGATACATGTGTA
Organism: Puma concolor; assembly: GCF_028749965.1. Classification (NCBI taxonomy): domain Eukaryota; kingdom Metazoa; phylum Chordata; class Mammalia; order Carnivora; family Felidae; genus Puma; species Puma concolor. The sequence goes on from NC_141677.1 coordinate 15,815,011, forward strand.
GATATTGCAAGATGATTACCACAATAATGTTAATTGCCATCTCTATCTTCTCATATAATTATCATTTTGCGTGTGTGGTGAGAGCATTTAAGACCTTGACAACTTTCAAGTACATAACACAGTATCCTTTTAAAAAAATTTTTTTAAATGTTTATTTATGAAACAGAGAGACAGAGTGCGAGCAGGGAGGGGCAGAGAGAGAGAGGGAGACACAGAATCTGAAGCACGGTCCAGGCTCCAAGCTGTCAGCACAGAGCCCAACAGTGGGCTCGGACCAAGAGATCATGACCTGAGCCGAAGTCGGCCGCCTAATGGACTGAGCCACCCACGTGACCCCCGTATTGTTAATTACAGTCACTATGTTAAATGTTAGATTCCCAGAATTTGTTTATCTTCTAGGTAGCAGTTTGTGCCTTTGGACCAACATCTCCCCACTCCCCCCCCACACCCCAAACCCCTGGCAGCCACCATTCTACTCTACATCTCTATGAGCTCGACTTTTCTAGATTTCCACTATATCTAGATCTAGATCTAAATATAAGCGAGATCGTACACTATTTGCCTTTCTCTTCCCAACTTATTTTACTTAGCGTAACGCCCTCAAGGTCCAACTGAATTGTTTCAAAAGGCAGGAGTGGGTCCTTCGAGGACGGGATGCTACATAGGATGCATTCTTTTGTGAGTTCTCAGCAGGGGCCCAAAGGAGCAAACTGACAAAGAAAGTTACCATTTTCCTGCAGCAGATGCAGGGAGGAAGGAATCCATTCTGTTAAAGCCTTGCTGAGTCACTGGGCAGCTGATATATTAGCAGCCATTAGCCAGCCCACAGTCATCAGAAAACAAGTACAATTGTGCAATCTTTACAGAAGAGACCTTACAAATTGGGGTTGGCAGCCGAACTGACAGATCCAGGACTGTTATTAAACGGATGAGAACCTTTTGCCTGCTGACTATTTTGGAGACTTGAACCCAGCAACAGGACTGTTTACACCCCCCCCCAAAAAAAAACATTTGGTCACCATGGACAGGTCACACAAGACTCCTTTAAATTAATCTGTTTGCTCCTCATATGAGATTATGTAGTCACACTCATTCACTAAGCGGATAGATGGTACTATTTAGTCCTGATTTCATCGGGCCTCTTTAAGGAGCGAACTGTCTACTCATAAGGCTATGTTAGTACATGGTGACTCTTCTGTGCGTTATGCCAAGACATGGGTGGCAATGGAAGACACGGGACTGGGAACTTAGCTGAGCACAAATGGCCTGGGAGGATGAGAACAGGACATCTTTCAGTTCAGGAGAAGAAAATGAGAAACCATAAAGCCAGCCGGGGAGATACAAGGTGTTCGTCAGTCGTTCGGGAATGTAAAGGATTTTTACATCTCCGTTCTTTGGACGCTGGTGGCCGCTTTATTGATGCTTACTTGTCATCGCATCTGCAGCCACTGGGCCTAGGTCAGGTTGTAGGTAAGGATTCCTGGAAGGGGGATGGGCTTTGCTGGCCATTAGTCAGTTAGATGTCTGGCTCATCCTACCTCTACTTTGGTTCCCCACTCCCTCAAGGTCGGGTTTTCCTGTCCGGTCACTATGTCCCTGAAACTCTAGCCTGGTACCTGTCTGGGCACCTGTCTAAACCCCAGCTCCTTCATGATGGAGTTTCCTGATGTCTACTTCAGTCTTCCCAAGTGAAGGTATTCTGCCAGCCCCTGGGTTTCTCTCCCATGAACTCCAGATCTCTCTGTCACTCTTGGCTGTATATTCACATTCTTGACCATCTGCTTGGAGCCTGGCATTGTTCTAGGCACTAGGAATACAGTGGTGAACTATAAACTATATGGCCAAGGTTCATGCTGGCATGGAGGTGAATTTACACACTATCTAGGGCAGGATGGTACAGTATGGGAGACAGAAAATAAACAAGCAAACAAATTTACGTGGGGTGATTTCAGATAGCGACAAGTGTTAGGAAACAAAGAAATGTACGATAGGACGATTCGAGAGAGAGTAACTGGGGTGGGGATATTGTGGTTCAGATCGGCGACAGGGGAGGTCAGATCGGGTACCACCAAGGAGGCCGTGGTCACAGTGAGACACTGTGGGAAGGAAGCCAGCTTTGGGAACACCCGAAGGGAGAGAGAGGAGCAAGGGTCCACAGGCAGGAATGAGCTTAAGTTGCTCTAGGAAGACGTGGGTGGAACGTAGGGACAGGAAGGTATTCAACAGGAATGTGATAGCAGGCGAGGTGAGAGGCAGAGCCTATGGTGTGGGACCTGGGTGGCCATGGTAAGGAGCCTGAATCCTGGTCTACATGCTGTGGTAGATCATGCCATGGAAGGATTTTCTGCAGGGAAGTGACAAGATTTGCTCTGCATTTTTAAAAGATCATTTGGTCTGCCTTAGAAGGTAGGGGTCATAGAAGGACATGAGTGTAGAGAGAACAGTTAGAAGCCTGTGTCTAATCTAAGTGAGAAATTCTGGTAGTGTGGCTTGGGTTAGATAGTACAGGGACATGGAGAGAAGCTAACACAGCAGAGATTTGTCTTGGAGGTAAAGCTAGCAGGTTGTGCCAACGGATTGGATGTGAGTGTAAGGGAGGGAATGTAATTAAGGATGATGCCCAGATTTTTCTCGAGTGTCTGGGTGCCTGATGGTACCTTTTACTGAGTTACATCTGTGGGGGAGAGAAATGCCAAGGGCAGTTTCTGGGGCCATGCTCTTTGGTCATCCTTCTTAGACAGCCAAGTGAGGTGATGTATCAGGTCAGCAGTTCAGTGGAGAAGATAGGAATGGAAATGTCTAAGTACATGGATTGTTCGGGATGGGTAATTCCTATAACCATTCATTCATTCATTCTCCCTTCATTCATTCATTCATTCATTCATTCATTCAACAGTCCCTATTCTAGGCACTGGGGTTATAGCAGTGAACAAAACGGAAGTCCGTGCCCTCTAGGTGCTAATGTTCTAGCAGGAAAAGAAGGATAACAAACAAATACATGATTACAATATGTGTCAGGAAAAAGAGCAGGAACGACAGAGACAGGGATGGGGGTTGGGGGTAGGGGAGCAAATGTGGCCTCAGTGGTTGGGGAAGTCAGCCTTGAAAGGCAAAGTTCTGAAAGCAAGAGTGACTCGGGGAACGGCTCACAGAGGAGCGTGCCTGGGTAAGTCAAGGAACAGGGACGAAAATCAAAGATAAAAGCCACTGCTTTGGTCCTCACGGAGCTGACAGTCAGCTAGGCTCACAGACAAGAGGACAGACAATTTCCGAAGGAAAATAAAACCAGTCTGGCTTTTCCTTATAGTCTGTGGCCTTCAGAAGCTCCCTGAACACTTTTAAATTAGAAGCGATAACAGAAAGAAGCATGTCTGTGCTGTGAAAAGGAATAGTATTTGTACATAAATGCCTTCTATCTCTTCTATTATTGCTGCAACTTAGTTTAAAGGTTTGTGACCTCATCTTCGCACCTGCAGAAGTGTGTCGCAGTTCCCGTGCCTCCACGCTTCTGTGAGATGAAGTGAAGATATTTGCTGGGGGTGGGGGGGAAGGGGTCTGCACATGGGCAGGTAGGGGAGAGGCAGCAGCAGAGGTGGCTGTCCAAGAAAGGGTGAGTGTTCATCAGATGGCATCCAACTGTCCACCTGAGCTGGCTCAGAACTCTAAACTCAGGGACTTGAGGAGTATAAGTTGGCATGGGGAGAGGGTGGGCAAGGAAGGGGGCGTGGGTAGGCACAGGGAGGGAGGGGTTTGCTGGGGGGGGTGGGCATAGGAAGGAAGGGTCTGGATGAGGGAAGGGGTGTGGATGGGCACAGGGAGGGAGGGGCTGGGTGAGGGAGGGAACAGGTGAGGGTGGATGTGAGTCCTCTCAGCCCCAACCCTCCTGATGGGACTTGGGCTAACCAAAGCCTTCACTTCCATCACCGCTGTCAGCCTAGGGTCAAGGTGTAGCTCGTGACCATCAGCAAACTGAGCAACCCAATGGCTCTTGTACCCTGGCTAGACCCACTCCCTAGCCCGTGATGGGACTCTTGCCCCACAGGCTGCTTGCCAACTCCACCTCTGGGTGTGAGGAGTGGGTCCTAAAGCCCCCACCTTTGGGTGTACCAGGAGCTCCCCTGCAGAAGGGCGGTCTGCGTTCACTGACGTGTAGCTGTGGACGGACCAATTCCTCCAGCGAAGAAGCGAACAATGAAACAGAATTTTTACGTCTTTTTGGCCTGGGCTTGAGCACTGTCTGTCCCCCATTCCCGAGGACGTGGCTGGGATGCCTGCCCTGGTCACCAAGCAGGGCTCAGGGAGACGCAGGGCTTAGGGCACCAGCCCCCCTTTGCTAGCCCGGGGCTATGGACTCATGGTTGCTTCAACTTGCTGCTTCCGCGGGCAGTCCCCGCTGGGGACTGGGTGACAACAAAGACCTGGGGCCAGCCAGCCAGCCTGGGTTTGATCCTGGCCCTGTCCCTGTCAGCCACGCGACCTTGGACCAGTCATCTTCTTTAAGGGTTTGTTTCTTCATCTGTAAAACTGGAGAGAAGAATAACGCCATCCGTGTCCTCGTAAGGCATCAGTGAGCTACTACATCTGCAATTATTAGACCTGTACTTGTCATGCATTAGATGCTCGAAATGAAGTGTTGTAATTAATGGCCAGTTATTAATGGCCTTTTGTAGTGCAGATGTCTGCCCCAGCTGTGTTTAATGAGCCCCCTAATTTTTTTCAAATGCTAATAATACATTTTTATTTAACCTACTATGTCCAAAATATTATAGTGTAACATGATATTTTTAGTGGGCTAACACATACATAAAATTTACCCTGTTAACTATTACAGCAATGGCATCGAGTACATCCCCGGTGTTGTGCAACCAACACAACTCTCCAGCCCGTAGACTGTTCTTCATCTTCCCCCACTGGAAAAAAGCTTCTGGAGTCGTCCTGTCATCCTTACGCACGGGCCATGCTAACTTTCTCTGTACCGTTTTCAAAGGACGTGCTGCCCGAGGGAGTGCCACAGCGTGACATTTTCAAGGGATTCGCTGGTGGTCTGAAAGTGACCAACGTGTGTGCAGGTAGCAATCTTACGAACTAAGGTTAATAAAGGAAACCTAACACCACTTTCTCACACCAAAAAAAATCTTCTTCAGAGACTCCGCATCCAGCGGCGTGAACCTTGCACGCACAGCTTCCCGAGACAACTCAAGCTGGAACATTTTCATTTTTACCGGCCCCGTATAAGCTGGCCTATCACCCACGTGCCTTCTCATAGAGTATATTCCTGATTGATTGGAGGCACCGCATCAATAGATTCTTCCCAAACATATTCTTTCTGCAGATCCAAGACCTGAGTCCTCTGTAGAGGCATTTTTAACTGTCTATTATGGACATGGTCATTCAATTCCAGATCAGAGTTAAACAAGGCTACACTTGTTTTCAATTCTTTCTGGGCCACATGACTATTTTAAATTTGGCTCAGGATAGAAAAAGATGCCTGAGACAGGATTTGGGGATCAAGTCCCACCCAGGGCTCGCCTCTGGGTGCATAACCCCACCTCCCTCGAAGCTGGCTGTGGCCGTGTGACTTGCTGTGGCTGAAGGCATATGAGCAGAAGTGACCTTGCCCCAGTCAACTCTGAAACTCTGTGTGACGCTGGTGGTCATGAAATGATGGAGCCCCCATCAGCCTGGGTCCCTTAGCAATTACGAAGAGCAGAAGCCCCTGCTGTTCGGTGCTGGACATGTAGTAGAAGTAGAAATCGACTTCTGTGGCTTTAAACCCCTGAGATCTGGGGATTAGTCATTAGAGCAGCCTGCACAATCCTAGCCTGACTAATATAGGTTCTAAGTAAGAAACATGAAAAATTTGCTGAATCACCAAAGGCTTTCTTCCCTTCCTCCCGTAGCTCCAAACTTCCCCCCTAATCGCACCACCACCAACTAAAAAAACGTCTGGAAAAAAAACGTGTTGGGCACAGTTCTAATGTGACTAGTTCTTTTGTTTCCCTGCTCAGATTTAGTGATAGAATGAGCCTGTAAAGCTGACTATTTTGAACTTATGATTCTTCAAGGTACCAAAGTTCTTAGCGGGTGGCAGTGTCTGAAAACCTGTCTCTGGATCTTGTTCAAGCCATTCCCATGTCATTCTCACTTGACAGAGGTATTCTGAGGCTGAAGAATGATTTGCTTCATTTTCGGTGGGGGGGGGGGGGAGTGTTTAGAGGAAGCCCAGTCTCCTTTCTCATTTGAAACTGCAAGCTAGACACTTTCCAAAGGTGAAGCTGTGAACAGAGGGAGGGCTTTGGGGGATTCCATCCACTCAGAAAAGAGGGAAGGAGAACCTTTGGGAAACCGGAAAAGGACACACAAAATAGTTTGCGTTCAGCACTCGGAGGTCCACGGCACTCACGCATGCAAGGCTTCTCCTTTGCACGCCTGGCTTTCTGCTCTCCAAAGTGCTCTTGTGCCATAAGGAACAGGAGCTCTGTCTCTTCGTGTCCCAGCTTGGAGAGCCAGGACCTAACTGCAAATAATGTAGCACGTGTGCAAGACTCTTAGAAGCTTCATGTGAGCCCCAGGCTTCCTTAGCTGAGTTTCCAGAAGAAGGAGCTTGGGACCCAGCTAGGCGGCACTGGACTTAGTCCAAAGTTGATGGCGCAAGGCTGGGGGGCGGGGGCAGGGGAGGGGGGAAAGAGGGGGGGGAGAGGGGAAAGGGGGTGGGGGGTAGGGGAGGAAGCAGTTTGCTTTTCTCCTCTCATTCTGCAAGACGGGACCACAGCTTCCCTTATCCTTTATGAGGAGATAAGAAGAGAAGAGAAGGAGATGAGAAGACTGGAATCTACATCAGTTCACAAATTCATCGTCCAGCGTACGAAGAGAAGCCATGCATGGGAAGCACTTCTGTTCTCGGGAACCTCCATGGATCTGTGATCATGAGCACAACACAGGAGGGCAAGAGCTCCCTCGCGTGAAAAACAGTTGCAGCCAAAAGCCGTCCTGGCTTGGCTGAGAATCCTATTACAAGCCCAAGACCCTACCCTATCGTGTAAGCAGACTAAACATTTACTCGTGCATTCGACCAACACTTCAGCACCCACTTGTGTGTGCCAAGCTGAGAATAAGGTACTGAACAAGAGACATTTTCTGCCTTCAAGAAATTCAGTCTCGTGGAAGATAAATGCAGGCAAATAGAAAATTGCAAGATAGCGAGGTTAAAAGCAAATGATGGGCCGTCAAAGAAAGGACAGCAATTCTGAGTCACAGGAAATGACACAACTCTTCTGTTGTATAATTTTTTTTTTAATTTTTTTTCAATGTTTTATTTTATTTTTGGGACAGAGGGAGACAGAGCATGAACGGGGGAGGGGCAGAGAGAGAGGGAGACACAGAATCGGAAACAGGCTCCAGGCTCCGAGCCATCAGCCCAGAGCCTGACGCGGGGCTCGAACTCACGGACCGCGAGATCGTGACCTGGCTGAAGTCGGACGCTTAACCGACTGCGCCACCCAGGCGCCCCTTCTGTTGTATAATTTAAAGAATTCTGAGCATGTTCATAGAATCCACGAGGTTAAATGATACCCTTTCACAAATATGACGTACAGGCCTCTACGTTTCATGGATTATTACTTATGCATTCATTAAGATATTCATGAAAACAATGAAATGGTGTTTTAAGAGCAGATGCCGGAATGGGTTTTCGGGGTTCAGAGTTGTGGTCTGTTTTATGCCAGTGACATCAACTCCCTGTTAGTCAACACTATTCAACAATCCGCCCAAGGCAGGCGGCTTCAATCAGGGTTCTGGAACAACGTGCTGTGGGCTTGTGTGGGGATTAGTGCAAGTGGAACCTTAATTTGGGGAGGGTGATTGCCAAGCGGGACTGGCCACGCACCCCAAACCACCTTGGATGGTCATATCTTTGAGTCTACATTTGCCTTTTGGGAGCCAGGTGAGTGCTGGCTGGACAAAAGAACTCCCCTCCCCACCTAAGGGTGCTGTAAGCAAAGCTCTGTCCAGGCGTCCTGACCCCTCGATTCGTTCTCCAAAATGTCTGCAGTGAGAGCCAGTGTTTCCCCAACCTTCTCCAGTCAGGGGCAGGGTGTCCTTCCGCGGTCCTGGTTTCTCCAGGATTCGCTTCGTGGCTCCTTGGTCCCTGGGTGCTGTGGCCAGTGCCTGACGGTGGGTTTTCCTACTTTCTCAAACCCAAGAGTGTCACTGTGATCTGAAAGTTGTTCTAGAAACCTTGCCCTTTTCTCCTCCACTAGTGTGTGGCGAAGTATTTCTGCAGCCGCCTTAAACTTTTACTGACAAAACACTTTGGCCTCATTTCTACTAGCTTGTCCTTAAAGCACCTTTGGGAGGCGACTCAATATTGTTCCTTATGCAACACGGAAGTAGCCTGCCTTAGGACTTAGTGCTTGGCTCTAGGTAGGTGACCGTGTGAATGCTAACGCAGAGAGCAGGAGAACACGGAATGCTGAATTTCTTTTCTCTTCCCCAGGGCTTCAAATCTAGTTTGGGAAACCAAACATTTGCAAATTATAAAAAGACAAAAAACAAAAACAAAAACAATTTCACCTCATGAGTAAATGAATAGTCCTCTCTGTGCCCACTGCCCTCACTGGGACCCTCAGACATGGGACCGATATTCTGATTACATGGCAATGTTGTGCTCGTCTGTCTTCTTATGGAGGTCAGCCCGCCGAGGCTAGGAACCACGTCTTTTCAACTTTGCATCCCCAGTGCCTGTCTTGGTGACTGTTATGTGCTCGGTGTTCCAGAAGTATCTATTGGATGCTGAATTTGTGGAGTGCTGCTGGGGTGGGATCCACTTCTTCACATTGACTGTAGTCACCAAAAGTTTTGTAAAAGTTTTCATCCGGTTACTTAACCATTCAGAAGTCTGTTGCACATTGCTGGGGCGCCTGGGTGGCTCAGTCGGTTAAGCGTCCTACTTCGGCTCAGGTCATGATCTCGCGGTCTGTGAGTCTGAGCCCCGCGTCGGGCTCTGTGCTGACAGCTCAGAGCCTGGAGCCTGTTTCAGATTCTTTGTCTCCCTCTGTCTCTGACCCTCCCCTGTTCACACTCTGTCTCTTTGTCTCTGTCTCTGTCTCTCTCTTTCTCTCTCAAAAGTAAATAAATATTTACCAAAATTTAAGAAGTCTGTTGCACATTGTTGATGACAAAGAAAAATGTGACTATCACAGTGTTAATATTAGCCAGCAACTCCCCAGGCTCCAGGGAGTATCACTTGAACACTGCTCAGGGTAATAGAATGGCCAGGACAGTTTTGTTCATCAACCATTGGGTGGTCTATATATTTTGTGTGTGTGTGTATGTGAATGTGCACACATGCATGGGCATTCACATAGAGAGATCTATATGTGTGAATATAAATTTATGTACGTATATACACTCACACGTATACCCCTGTATAATGTGATTTGAGGAAATACGGAGACAGCCTCTATGAAAACTAGATTTTCCTGTTACCTCCCCTTAGCCAAGGGTGAACATGAGGAAAAGCAAGGCTCAGGAGGAAGAGAAGGGCTAACAGTGTCAGGAAACAGGTGCTTGAGAGCCAGGGTAGCATCCCGGGAGAGGAGACCAGGAAGAAGATTCCAGAGTGGAGTGCCAAGCTATGATCCCTCGCCCCAGGTTCCAGAGACCTGATGGCAGGGGTTGACAGCGATCCCGTATACTTAGAGGACCCTGGACGAAGAAGGTCCGAGAGGCTGGCCTATGTGGGTGGCTGAGCGGGTTCAGTAAGCCCCAGGGTGCACCCACCACCTGCTCCAGCTGCTAGGTCAGAAGTACTGACAGCCTTGAGGGGCTGGGCTCCTTGCGAGTGTTTACAGAGCCGTCGAAAGCACATGTTTGGAGTTTGACGGAACCTCCCTCAGTGCAGACGCCAGCTGTGCCCTCCGACAGTTGGGAATTAACTCTGACTGTCCCCCGTTTTAAAATGGACTTACTGCTCGACCTCATAGGTTATTGGCATAATTCAAAAACAGGACACTCAATACGGTGCCTGCCACATAGGAAAAATGTAGGACAGGATAAATCATATGAAAAGCTACCACTGAAGGGGAGGTGGGTCATCGGAAGATATCTGGACGCTCACTGTAAACAGCTGAGATGGGGCTACGCTGGGCCAGCCAGGAAGTCTTGGGAGATACTATTTCACACCTATTCACAAAGACTCTTGGGAAGGATAAAGTCCTCCGTTTCAGCAGGTATGTGAACCGTAGTTTGAAAGCACTTTTCCTGAGAGCTGGTCTTGATTAAAAAGGGGAAGAGAAATGAGAGAGGATGAGGGTAATTGGATGGGGGTGATATCATGGGAGGAACTGCAAGTTACCAGATGTAAAGGGCTGTCAGAAGAAAAGGCGGGCTGGGAATAAGCTCCTCCCATTCCCCCATGGTGCTTCGACTTGGGCTGTTCTCCTGTCCTGTCCCATTTGACCATGAGTAGACATGACCAACAGTCATGACTCACTTTTGCTAGGTCATCAATTCCTCGACGGCACAGTTAAATCCAATCCTTTCTTTCTTTCTCTGCTCCCCAGATGTTATTCAGAATACCTCCATTCTCCCTAATATTCTTTTTCCGTGTTGGAATTAGGACTGATGGAATAGATGGAATGAAACCAACTTGAATCTCCGTCAACTCGGGAGTCAAATCTTAGGATGTTTTCTTAGAGACCGTAATGAAAAAGCCAAACTTCTCGAAAGACGGTTATTCTTGGGGTATTTCTGATTTATCTGGAGCCAGAGAATTGAAGACATTTATAAAAGGCAGATTTCTATGGAAAAAAAAGATTTTTTTTTTTTAATCATCCCTTTACCTGAGAGCCAGATTGTGTTTAGAATGTGCAAATTGGAAGCAGATTGAGTAAGTGCTGCTTATGGTTTGGGCCTTTTGAAGTTGAGAAAAAGCCCAACTACAAACCAATGGATTTGTCCGCTCTTAGGAGGCTTATCTGTCATGAGCTATTATCTTATACTGAAGTAACAAACACGCCTTGCCTACTGAAGAGAGAGGTATGGAGTTCTGTAAATTACCAAGAGGATATTCACTCGGGCAACATATCCAACATATGTACTAAGAGGAACCAGTTCCCTGAGATCATCATGCATTATCTGTGCTAACCAAGCTTGGAAAAATACCAGATTAAATGAAATAAACTCAGTTTCTTTTCCTTGGGAATTTTCAGTCTTTTATCTAAACTTAACACACATAGTTAAGCTTCCTTCACTGTGATTTTTCAAGGGCGAGGAATCGCTATGTAGCATTTCCTGAACTTACTTGACCACGGGGTCTTTTCGCAAGTTGGGAAATTTTGCACAAAAGTTACTCATCAGTCTAGTGATGACGGTTAATGCATGGGAGCTACTTAAAATCATAATACGTTTACTAACATTCTAGAATCTTTTGCCTTCAACTCTGTGGGAGACAAAAACTCATCGCTACTTCTAGCAAAATTAACTGCCACTTCTGGGAGCCAATGGAACATAAAACCTGCATGATTTCTGGTAGAAGATATAGAAACAACACATAAAAACAACTCTTTTTGGGTCTGGTCTGTGGATGGGATGCGTAGGACCCCACCCCAGAGCAATAGTTTTTCTCCGTCGATCTCAGCCTATAGAGACACATGATAGCCTGAAATCCAAAAGGTAATAATTTGCATTACATTGATTAACATTCATTTCCATCCAAAAGGAGAAATGCAGGATGATACAGATTCCTGACTCAAGACTAGAAGCCTCCAGCAGGACGCCTGCGCGGCTCAGTCGGTTAAGCATCTGACTTTGGTTCAGGTCATGATCTTGCAGTGCGTGAGGTCGAGCCCCTTGTCGGGCTCTGTGCTGACAGCTCAGAGCCTGAAGCTTGCTTTAGATTTTATGTCTCCCTCTCTCTCTGCCTCTCCCCGACTTTTGCTCTGTCTGTCTCTCTCTCTCTCTCAAATAAATAAAATATTAAAAACATTTTAACAAAAGACTGTAAGCCTCCAAGATGATATGCATTTGGGTGCTCTTGCCCAAAGATTTAGAGACACTTAGATCACCAGTATATATTGCAAAACAGTGAACACAGGTAACCTGTGCATGCTTACACACTGTTCCAGGCTCTGATGAAGATGAGAAAAGCAAAACCCAGATATGCTTCCCACTGGAACAGGAAGAGTTGGGGTATGAAGCTCAGTACTTCTGATTCTCGTTGCACTGAAAGGAGAGCTTTTTCACTTACAGTCAGCTCACCACAAGTTAGAGACTTCCGTAAAGTAAGACAATTAGAGTATGTCTCTTAATTTCCTGCTCATTGGACCACTTTGCTGCAACTCGATGGGCGTTTTCCTAGGCAGCCTCTCAATCTCATGCATAGTAAGGGCTGCTGGAGGGAAAAACAAAGAGATAAAAGTTTGCTCTTGAAGAGAACCAAATCGAGAAATAAATTATATGGAAGCACTTATGCTGTTTTGTTGGGGGGGGGGGGTGTGAGTAAATAACACAAGAGAAATACAAATGAATTACTGGTATGGAGAACAGAGAGATTATTTCACCTGTGGAAGCTGAGTTTGTCTTTGAACGTTGGGTGGAATTTTAAGATACGAAGGAAGAAGCTGTTGTTTTACCGGCCTCTAGCGTAGGACTGGGGTTAGAAGCAGGACATCACTCGTGACTGACCAAACCAGCCCGACAGACAAAGGGGGCTCCGGCGACAATCCTCAGGCACCGAAATGGAAAAAAGAGAGCTGGGGAGGGAGGTAACAAACTTGAAATCGCGGAACTGGATCCCAAACTACAGGCTGCTCGGGACCGATGAGGCGCAGAGGACGAGCACGTAACAAGCTGAGTGGACAAAGAGAGAAGACAGCCTGGCATAATTCTGATGGCTTGCTTGGAGTTCCTGGTTTGGTCTTGACTTTAAGGACCTGGCTGCATTCCTCCCCGCCTCTACGGCACCTTCAAGGTGCCACGGGGAAGCGACAGGCGAAGGCAGAGTGAGGAGAGGAAAGGCCGAAGGCCTGGAGACCGCCTGTGCATTCAGGGATCGGTGAGTAACAAACTGGGCTCAGTCCCCCTCTGCTCTAGGGACAATCTGGATATGCCTCTGAGTGAAAACGGTGAAATGACAGAGCAGAACCCAGTCTCTGCGGAGGGGACGACCCTCTCAGAGGTCAGGCCTCTCCTATTATGAGCCAAGCAACCCCAAATGCCTCCTCCCAAGTGAGTCTTCTCCGGAAGAAGCTGTCCCTGTCGTGCAGTGAATGACCTTGACACGTGGATTCTGAATCATTTCAAAAATGGAATGCTATTTTTAAGGACACGAAGGGCTGGTCCTGAGGGAAATTAAGGATGGGAGGCCTGGTAGAACCATCCAGACAGCCATGTAGGAAAATTATGAAGGATGGACCCCACCTAAAATACTAGTCACTCCACAGGATAACCTTCTATTGATATTTAGTCTGAAAAGAGGGCAGAGAAGAATCGAAAGAGGGAGTTGTAATAAAGGACTTTTGGGCTTATGACATCCGACAGGGAGGAAAGACGTTCCTAGTGCCCCTCAAAGAGACAGACGCTGGCCCCCCGCAGCACTCAGCATATTAGTGCCGAGTGCATGGGGCTCTGGACATGGGCAGGGGAAGTTGGTGATAATCAGAGTTCAGCTAATGTTGTCTTTGAGTCATTGCTGCTGCTACCGAGCTGAGTCACAGCCCTGAACGAAGCGTGGGGCTGACGAGGACCAGCGTCACAGCAGACCTTCTAGCCAGCGCTGACTCAGGGACAGTGCCCCCCCACCCCCGCCCAGGGGAGCCTGAGACCTCCGAGCTGCAGTTTCCTCTTTGTTCTGCCTTAGTTGAGGTGACTTTGACTGAGTGTGTGTGTTCAGGGAGAACAGAACATCATCAGTAAGCCCAGGTTCTAATGACGCTCCCCGGGACAGGTTATCAAATGGCAACATCAGGCTTCCTAAGGAAGGAAGTCGGGATCAGAACAGGACACGGGCCCCCAGAGCCCGCACTGGGCTTGCCAGCCAAGAGCAATGTTCCGTGTCTCTGGGGTCAGCTTTTCCTGACGGCTTGTATCCCATTTAGAAATGCGTTTCAGTCCTGTCCCAGCTAAGAGACCGTTGCAGTCTAAGCAACGAGGCCACCCAGATACTTCGTGTCTCTGAGGTTCGTTAATAAAGGAAAGCCAGGAAAATCAGCATATGGCTGGGACATCTGGCTGCCACCGTGGGGTCCTGGAAGAGGCAGCCGACAGTGGCTAGCCGTGCCCTGCGATCAGAGGCGGGTCTCTGCCAAGAAGAAGCTTTCTCTCTTGTCGAACATCTCCTGTCAGAAGCCCTTTTCCAAGTAAGCTGCCCATCAGGCATCACGAGAAGAGTGTCCGATTTGGGGGCTACCCGGCGGGTGTTCCCAGTGGCGGGTTTCAGTGGAGCTCGGACGACCTTGCGTGGAGGTCTGATGACACACCGTGGTGGCCCGTTCATCCCAGTTCATGGAACTGATAGAAGGCTTCCGAGCACTCTGTTACTGGCACAACAGGAAATTCCTCAGAAGGGGCCCTTAGGAAGCCCTGGAGGGCCTAGTCCACTGGGACGGGCGTCCCATTCCTTCATGCCTTCATTCACCACACATTTATCTAGCACCTGCTGTATGCCCGGCCACTGCTCTGGGTGGCAGGGACTCAAACATCCACAGGTCATAGTCTTTCTTGAAGCAGCTTACGTGAGCAAACCCTTTATCAGGAGAAAGGCAGATACAGACGAGGGCTGGATTTGGCACGCGAGAAGTACGGCCCCTGTTCGCTGCATGACCAGGATAAACTACGTGCTTTTTCCTTTTTCAAAATGAGGGGACCGGACCCCAACTTCATCGGGCCATCAAGTTCAGACCCTCTGAGCTCATCACACCTACCTGTGCTCCTTGGGGAGGCAGTTGCCAACTCGGGGCTCTGTCACCCACCCCCGCAGGAGAAAGGCCAGCCCCCTGGGGCAACACTGGGACCAGAGTGTCATGTCACCTCAGCTGTCTGGATGTGACGCTGCCCTCTCCTTCATGCGGGATGGAGGGGGAAGGCTCGCGGGTTCCCAGCAGGTGTGGGACGGGACATGTGACCGGCAAGCTACTTAGGAAGGGAAAGACTTGTTTAGTAAGCTCTTTTTTGTGTGCCAGATCCCTTCACTTAGCTTATTTATATTCATGTCAAAATACTCGTAGGGCATTACTTCCCTCATCTTTAAAGGTAAGAAAACTATGGGGCGCCTGGGTGGCTCAGTCGGTTGAGCGTCCGACTTCAGCCAGGTCACGATCTCGCGGTCCGTGAGTTCGAGCCCCGCGTCGGGCTCTGGGCTGATGGCTCAGAGCCTGGAGCCTGTTTCTGATTCTGTGTCTCCCTCTCTCTCTGCCCCTTCCCCGTTCATGCTCTGTCTCTCTCTGTCCCAAAAATAAATAAACGTTGAAAAAAAATAAAAAAAATAAATAAAAATAAAGGTAAGAAAACTGATGCTTGAGGGCCTGAGTAACCTGCACAGGGTCATGGAGCTAGAAAAGAGCAGAGCCTGTGGGGCTCCAGAGCTCAGGGTGGCTTCACATACCGTGAATGAATGAGTTATGGGTGAACAATAGACTGCTGTAGCTGTTGCCAGCAAAGCCTGGTCTGGGTGAGTGTAGAGATCATGGGCATTCGACTATCAGTTTGCAAAAGCAGATAAAGGTAGGCCTAGAGCACCATGGTGGCTCTGACTTTCTACAGTGGCGAGTGGGAGCTACTGAAGGTCACGAGCGCCAGTGGAGAGGAGGGGTCGTCACTGCGCTCTAGGAAGGGCATCTGGCAGCGCCGGGTCTGGGGGAGGTGGAGGGACCAAGATATGTTTTCTGAAGTTGGAAAAGAGGGTCTGAGTAAGCTGGAGATGAGTGGAAAGGGAGAAGGAGACACAGAAAGATACATTATGGGGAAATTAACAAGACCCACTGAGTAGGAAATAGACGGGAGAAACGGATCCACTCTAGCCCGGCAGTGATTTCTGTTCCCTTATGCTTAGTACTTCCAATGAACCGAGCACCGTGACAAACACTTTGCTTACATTGTCTTAGCTGGCCTTCTCAATAACCCCATGAGAGAGGTCCTATTAGGGTCCCGTTTTACGGATGAGAACACTGAGGCACACAGAGCTCATATGCAATTTCTACACGCTGGTAGACATCTCACCCTGGACGGCCTGCCCCTCAAGCTCAACACTTCCTGAACTAAATTCTCCATTGTCCTTCAACCTGCTCTTTCCCTGAGCTTCTCTCTTGTAATTAACACCATCGCCTTTCTGTCCGTGACCCCGGGCCAAAGCTCAGAAGAAATGTTTCATGTCTGTTCATTTGTCGTATGTTCCTGCAGAGCCACAGATTTGGTAAACAGGGAGCCTGTGCTCTAACGCCGTCCTCGCTGTTAGGCTTCTGGAAGAAGTCATTTATTTTCCGGTTATGCCCTGCCCATTTCCAAAACCGTTAAAAGCGCAAGTACAATAAAAAGTTTTAAGTGACGTGTGTGGGTTCAGCTCTGAGTAACAGGGTGGGGAGAATGAATGGGAATCCCAGAAACCTAGAGCTAAGAGGAGGCAACCAGTGTAGGCATTGACTCTGAACTTCCTGGCAGCCAAGAGAAGAATAGGGAAGAAGAGTTTGATTTTTTTTTTTTTAATTTTTAAAAATGTTTATTTATTTATTTGGGTTGGGGGAGAATGAGCGGGGAAGGGGCAGAGAGAGAGATAGAGAGAATCCCAAGCAGGAGTTCAACCCCAGGAGCCTACGAACCATGAAATCATGACCTGAGCCAAAATCAAGAGTCAGATGCTCAACCAACTGGGCCACCCAGGTGCCCCCCCTTTTTTAACAATTATTTTAATAGGTATAGAACAAACAGAGGGTTACTGGAGGGGTTGTGGGAGGGGGAATAGGCTAAATGGGTAAGGGGCATTAAGGAATCTACTCCTGAAATCATTGTTGCACTATATGCTAATTAACTTGGATGTAAAGTTAAAAATAAATAAATAAATAAATAAAAATATTTAAAGAGGAGCTTTAAAAGCATTAGCTAATTTTTAAAACTGTTTATTTTTTTACATGAGATGTACCCTCCTAACAAATTTTAAATGAATATTACTAGTATTGGCTCTAGAGTTCAAAACTTTGTGCCCTCCATTGTCTTTCCTTCCAGAAAAGGAAGGATTGCCTCCTGGCAATCACCATTCCATTCTTTGATTCTGTGAAGTCAACTATTGAAATACATCATATAAGTGGAATCATACAATATTTGTCTTTCTGAGACTGGCTTATTTCACTTAGCATCGCGTCCTCAAGCCCCATCCCCATTGTCACTTGTGGCAGAATTACCTTCTCTCTCATGGCTAAATGATATTCCAGTACATGTTGCCTATCCATTCATCTTTCGATGAACATTCTGGTTGTTTCCACCTGTTGGCTACTGTGAATAATACTGCAATGAACATGGAAGTGCTAATACCTCTTTGAGACCCCGATTTCAATTCTTTTGGGTGAGCATCCAGAGGTGACATTGCTACATCATATGGCAGTTCTGTTTCTACCATTTTGAGGAACTTCAGTATTGTTTTCCACAGTGGCTGCACCATTTTGCTTTCCCACCAACAGTGCATGAGGGTTCTAATTTCTTCACATCCTCACCAGTACTTACGGTCTTGTCTTTTGCTGATAGTAGCCGCCCTAATAAGTGTGTGGTGATATCTCATTGTGGTTTCGACGTGATTTGCATTTCCCTAAGGATGAGTGACGTTGAGCTTTGTTTTTTGTTTTTGTTTTTGTTCATATACCTGTTGGCCACTTGTGTGCCTTGGAGAAATGTCTATTCAAGTCCTTAGCTCATATTTTTTTTTTTTATTGGTGTGTTAGATTTTTTACTATTCAGTTGTACGACTTTTTGTATATTTTGGATATTAACTCCTAATCAGATACACAGTTTGCAAATATTTTCTCCCACTCCTTGGTTGCCTTTTCACTCTGCGACTGTTTCCTTGCCTGTGCGGAAGCTTTTCAGTTTGATGTAGTCCCACTTGCTTGTTTTTGTTTTTGTTGCCTGTGGTTTTGGCACGATACCCAGGAAATCATTGCCAAGGCCAATGCCATAAAGATTTTTCCCTGTTTTCCTCTAGAAACTTTGTAGTTGCGGGTCTTACATTTAACTTTTTAATCCATATTGAGTTAATATTTGTGTGTGGTATAAGGTAAGGGTCCAGTTTCATTCTTTTGCATGTGGTTATCCAGTTTTCCCCATTGGATGCAAGTCTTACATAATTAGTGGAAGCAACTCGTGTCCCAGCTCTGATTCTGAGAGCATTCTATGCCCCTCACTAGTTTTCAGACTGTCTGAGGTCTATCTCTTAATGGCAAATAGGACAGAGCTTTAGGTAAAAATTTTGAAAATTATGGATGCTGTTAATTTGACTATATCTGATGTCAGGGCTCACTGGACATCTGGGGTATGACATTAACCCCTGGGTCTTCGATTCCTTTCACTGAAGCCACTGAATTTAGTATGCAGTCTAAAGAGGTATGTGCGTCCCAGAAGCTACTTTTACCAATTATTTTAAAGGTATTTGTGTGGCCTTTTCTGTACCGAAAACAGGGCTTACGCTGATTTTTTTCTCAAATGGAGAGGCATAAAATTTCGTACCATTTCTGTAGCCAGTGCTGAATACGTTGAATGAATGAATGAGTGGATGAATGAATACTGCCTTCTGACTTCTCTGGGTCTTTAAAAAGAAATGATTGAGGCTTCCAAAGTAAAGTTGTATTACCTTTGAGGTCAGCCAACCAGACATATGCACGTAGAACTGGACACTTTATCTGTATATTTCCATACAGCCTCCAGTTGCTACAACCATTCAGTAATCCCTTTTACACAACCAGCCCTGCCCATATTTCATTCTACGATAAATATTTATTAAACATCTCCTAAGTGCCCAGTCCTGTTTTAGACACATGGAATATGTCAATGAGAAAAACATGGAAGTTATCTTCTGTTCTTTCTGAATTAAAAAAAAATCATTTGTTTATTTATTTTGAGAAGGGGGAGGGGCAGAGAGAGAGAGAGAGAGAGAGAGAGAATCCTAAGCAGGCTCCTCGCTGTCAGTGCAGAGCCCAATGAGGGGCTCAAACTCATGAACCGTGAGATCATGACCTGAGCTGAAATCGAGAGTCGGACACTTAACTGACTGAGCCACCCAGGCGCCCCTCTTTCTGAATATATTTATATGCATACAATAAACACCTAGAAATCACATCCTTTTTGGTAAAGTAGTTGTGGGTTCAGAATGTTAAGTCTGAAAATTTTAGCAATTTCACAGAATGTATAATAGGGGGAAGGGGAAGAAATGTCCGGTCATCTAGGTTGGGACAAGTGTTCAAGGGGGTTAAAAACCATAAGCGTCCTTTAGTTGACTAAAAGATTTCTAGGTGAGCAGTGACGTGATCCAACCTTTACAAAGATTATTCTGGTGGCTGTGTGTACAATGTGTGGGGAAACTGGAAAGCAACAGACGTGTTAGGGGGGCATTCCAATAGTCCATGGAGAGGCAATGAGGGTCTAAAATGTGGGAACTGAAGAGAAGGCGCTGGTGCTGGAGACTCCTGGACGATTTTATTGAGACTTTTGAGGACTTTTCCTCTGCAAGTACTTTCAGGTCGCGGTAAATTGGACTCTACCAGAGAAAAGTTCATTGTAGTTATTCTATGGATAGTACTCAGCACTCAGCACTCACGGTATTCACCAAACTACAATATATATAATTCTTTAGATTACACACACAATTGCGCATGACCCTACCACCCTGAGAGTTTCCAACCCGATCTGCCTCTGAAAGCCAAGCACACCTAGGTCTGGTCCATGGTTGCATGGAGAATTCCAAGGCACCCAGGCCACCCGGGGCTGCTGCAGAGCAGTGTGACATGGAAGAGGGTGCCAGACTGACCGTCCAAACCCCTCAACTCCGGACCAGTTTTTGACCAACTTGTCATAAATTTGGGAAATTTACGAACCTCTATGCCCCTTGGTTGGATTAGATCAGACCCTCTTAATTTGGGTTCACGGTCTCACTAAAATTATATAGGATGCTTTTTCTGTACATGTTTATCATAGACTTGGGTCATTAGGGGAGGGGAGAATGGAAAGGAACCCAGACAGGCTTGACTTGACTCGCATTGAAAATGGCAGAGCTATGGTGGAAGAAAATGGAATAGAGTCTCATGGAGTGTGGCGGGTATAAGAAGAAAAGTCAGTGCTAACTGGATGGATGGAAAGAGAATTGGGGAGAGCACTTTGAGAGAGGAAAGACAGCTTTTCAGTTGGCCTTCCAATCTGTGTGAGATAGAATTAGTAAAATGAATGAAATCTCCTTTGATACTTGGTGAGAAACTTCAGTAATGAATTCACTTGATTCGCTGATACTACCGATACCACTCCTGCCCAAGCGTCATGACCTCACAAGCAACCCCACCCTCAAGAGGGGACGACTCTGCCTCTGTATGCAGTAACAAGATGGATCTAGGATGCATCCCTTCTCTACCGTCCAAATAAAGTCTTGGGCAAGTGGGTCTGATCGGTGAAGCCTGCGTCTCACGCTCATACCTTAGTTTCAAAGAAGTAGAAAAAAGATGAGTTTTCTATGTTCTTCCTTGCAAAAGTAGGGTGTATAGGTTGTATATTCGCCAAACACCGCCCACAGATGTCAAGACTCGCCGGGCTAGCTGGTCACTGAGGTCTTCTACGGAAAATGGTACGCTAGACAGAAGTCACTGGTGCCTGCCTCCCTGGGGACCCTTATGTGTGTGACTTGTGTGACTTGTCACAGCAGGGGAAAGGGCAACTCTTCTCAGCCCAGCCATTGACCAACCCCCCCCCCCCAAGTGTAGAACTGAGGTAAGCTCTCCAAGAGCAGAGCTAGAAAATAGGAAAAAAAAATAGAAGGAAAGAAGGCTCTGGAAGAGGAGGGCTGGACTCCATGGGGCTGCAGATTGTTAGGTATTTTCTTGAGTAAAACACATGGAATTTCCTCTAACATTGGTAAGAAACTTCAGCGGTGAATTACATTGATTTATAAAATTTTGATTGAACTTATCCGCGATGACACTGAGGCCCAATTCTCTAGGTGCCTTTGGCATTGAGACGTGTCCCTAGAACTGCAGAAATGATTTTCATCACGGTGCTGAGGCAGCCACCTGCTATTCTTTGGTAAATTGATTCCCCCTGAAAGTAAAGGGAAAAACCATTTGCCCTCCTTGATTTTCTCCCTATTTTCTTCCCATCCCCATGTGCCCAAGAATACCATTTGTGCTTTGCAAAACCCACTCCCTCAAAGAAAAAGAAAAAGAAAATCATTGCTAACATTCAAAGCATTTTTGCGTGTTTCGAAAACTCCCCAAATCTCAGATGACTCCAGGCAGGATGGATTGCCAACTTCCCGCTATGCCATTTTAGTATTTTTTTTTAACCTTTGGTTGAAAAAGGTTCCAGCACTGACCACAGTGTCTTAGCTCCTCCTGCTGTAACTCGGGTGCCCCGTGCTGGATAAGCAGCACCAGGGCCCATGTTTACCACCTACATTACTTTGCACATCTTTCACCTAAGGTCGGTGTCTACCTTTATTACCAATGGTCAAAAGCATATAACATGAGTTTTAATGTCCATTCCACATGAGGAGTTTCCAATTAAGTTTTTGAAAAGGCCAGCACGTTGAAGTTAACTGGAGAACTACTTAAGGTGTCTCCTTGGTAAGGCCCAGAATTTATCTGGATATGGAAGTTGTTGGTATGTTTGTCTGAATAAAAGGAAGTCCTCATACCTAAGGTCCTTATTATCTTTGGGAAGGGGGCCAAAACTCTATCTTTCCTGCCCAACCTGTGCCATCCTGTTCCTTCTGTGCTACCTGTGGGACCCCAGGGTGCTTAGGCTTTCTCCAACTTTCCCTGTCAAACATGCTCCATAGGGAGGATATGAACTAGACACATGGGTTGAAGATTTAGGGGCACCTGCATGGCTCAGTTAAGTGTCTGACTTCGGCTCAGGTCGTGATCTCCTGGTTCATGAATTTGAGCCCTGCATCAGGCTCTGGGATGACAGTGCAGAGCCTGCTTGGGACTCCTTGTCTTCCTTTCTCTCTGTGCCCCTCCTCCCATCCCTCTCTCCCCAAATAAATATATAAACCTTAAAAGAAAATGCACAGGGTGAAGGGACAACTCTCACACATCTGTTTATGCTTTCTTCAGAGATGGGGATGGTTCTTAGGCAGGGCCAGCTGGACCACTCCCCAGAGGCAAATTTTTTTTTTTTTTTACTTTTATTTTTATTTTTTTTTTATTTATATATGAAATTTATTGTCAAATTGGTTTCCATACAACACCCAGTGCTCATCCCAAAAGGTGCCCTCCTCAATACCCATCACCCACCCTCTCCTCCCTCCCACCCCCCATCAACCCTTAGTTTGTTCTCAGTTCTCAACAGTCTCTTATGCTTTGGCTCTCTCCCACTCTAACCTCTTTTTTTTTTTTTTTCCCCTCCCCCATGGGTTTCTCTTAAGTTTCTCAGGATCCACATAAGAGTGAAACCATATGGTATCTGTCTTTCTCTGTATGGCTTATTTCACTTAGCATCACACTCTCCAGTTCCATCCACGTTGCTACAAAAGGCCATATTTCATTTTTTCTCATTGCCACGTAGTACTCCATTGTGTATATAAACCACAATTTCTTTATCCATTCATCAGTTGATGGACATTTAGGCTCTTTCCATAATTTGGCTATTGTTGAGAGTGCTGCTATGAACATTGGGGTACAAGTGCCCCTATGCATCAGTTCTCCTGTGTCCCTTGGATAAATTCCTAGCAGTGCTATTGCTGGGTCATAGGGTAGGTCTATTTTTAATTTTCTGAGGAACCTCCACACTGCTTTCCAGAGCGGCTGCACCAATTTGCATTCCCACCAACAGTGCAAGAGGGTTCCCGTTTCTCCACATCCTCTCCAGCATCTATAGTCTCCTGATTTGTTCATTTTGGCCACTCTGACTGGCGTGAGGTGATATCTGAGTGTGGTTTTGATTTGTATTTCCCTGATAAGGAGCGACGCTGAACATCTTTTCATGTGCCTGTTGGCCATCCGGATGTCTTCTTTAGAGAAGTGTCTATTCATGTTTTCTGCCCATTTCTTCACTGGGTTATTTGCTTTTCGGGTGTGGAGTTTGGTGAGCTCTTTATAGATTTTGGATACTAGCCCTTTGTCTGATATGTCATTTGCAAATATCTTTTCCCATTCCGTTGGCTGCCTTTTAGTTTTGTTGGTTGTTTCCTTTGCTGTGCAGAAGCTTTTGATCTTCATAAGGTCCCAGTAATTCACTTTTGCTTTTAATTCCCTTGCCTTTGGGGATGTGTCGAGTAAGAGATTGCTACGGCTGAGGTCAGAGAGGTCTTTTCCTGCTTTCTCCTCTAAGGTTTTGATGGTTTCCTGTCTCACATTCAGGTCCTTTATCCATTTTGAGTTTATTTTTGTGAATGGTGTGAGAAAGTGGTCTAGTTTCAACCTTCTGCATGTTGCTGTCCAGTTCTCCCAGCACCATTTGTTAAAGAGACTGTCTTTTTTCCATTGGATGTTCTTTCCTGCTTTGTCAAAGATGAGTTGGCCATACGTTTGTGGGTCTAGTTCTGGGGTTTCTATTCTATTCCATTGGTCTATGTGTCTGTTTTTGTGCCAATACCATGCTGTCTTGATGACGACAGCTTTGTAGTAGAGGCTAAAGTCTGGGATTGTGATGCCTCCTGCTTTGGTCTTCTTCTTCAAAATTACTTTGGCTATTCGGGGCCTTTTGTGGTTCCATATGAATTTTAGGATTGCTTGTTCTAGTTTCGAGAAGAATGCTGGTGCAATGTTGATTGGGATTGCATTGAATGTGTAGATAGCTTTGGGTAGTATTGACATTTTGATAATATTTATTCTTCCAATCCATGAGCAGGGAATGTCTTTCCATTTCTTTAAATCTTCTTCAATTACCTTCATAAGCTTTCTATAGTTTTCAGCATACAGATCCTTTACATCTTTGGTTAGATTTATTCCTAGGTATTTTATGCTTCTTGGTGCAATTGTGAATGGGATCAGTTTCTTTATTTGTCTTTCTGTTGCTTCATTGTTAGTGTATAAGAATGCAACTGATTTCTGTACATTGATTTTGTATCCTGCAACTTTGCTGAATTCATGTATCAGTTCTAGCAGACTTTTGGTGGAGTCTATCGGATTTTCCATGTATAATATCATGTCATCTGCAAAGAGCGAAAGCTTGACTTCATCTTTGCCAATTTTGACGCCTTTGATTTCCTTTTGTTGTCTGATTGCTGATGCTAGAACTTCCAGCACTATGTTAAACAACAGCGGTGAGAGTGGGCATCCCTGTCGTGTTCCTGATCTCAGGGAAAAAGCTCTCAGTTTTTCCCCGTTGAGGATGATGTTAGCTGTGGGCTTTTCATAAATGGCTTTTATGACCTTTAAGTATGTTCCTTCTATCCCGACTTTCTCAAGAGTTTTTATTAAGAAAGGGTGCTGGATTTTGTCAAAGGCCTTTTCTGCATCGATTGACAGGATCATATGGTTCTTCTCTTTTTTTTTGTTAATGTGATGTATCACGTTGATTGATTTGCGAATGTTGAACCAGCCCTGCATCCCAGGAATGAATCCCACGTGCTCATGGTGAATAATTCTTTTTATATGCCGTTGAATTCGATTTGCTAGTATCTTATTGAGAATGTTTGCATCCATATTCATCAGGGATATTGGCCTGTAGTTCTCTTTTTTTACTGGGTCTCTGTCTGGTTTAGGAATCAAAGTAATACTGGCTTCATAGAATGAGTCTGGAAGTTTTCCTTCCCTTTCTATTTCTTGGAATAGCTTGAGAAGGATAGGTATTATCTCTGCTTTAAACGTCTGGTAGAACTCTCCTGGGAAGCCATCTGGTCCTGGACTCTTATTTGTTGGGAGATTTTTGATAACCGATTCAATTTCTTCGCTGGTTATGGGTCTGTTCAAGCTTTCTATTTCCTCCTGATTGAGTTTTGGAAGAGTGTGGGTGTTCAGGAATTTGTCCATTTCTTCCAGGTTGTCCAATTTGTTGGCATATAATTTTTCATAGTATTCCCTGATAATTGTTTGTATCTCTGAGGGATTGGTTGTAATAATTCCATTTTCATTCATGATTTTATCTTTTTGGGTCATCTCCCTTTTCTTTTTGAGAAGCCTGGCTAGAGATTTGTCAATTTTGTTTATTTTTTCAAAAAACCAACTCTTGGTTTCATTGATCTGCTCTACAGTTTTTTTAGATTCTATATTGTTTATTTCTGCTCTGATCTTTATTATTTCTCTTCTTCTGCTGGGTTTAGGCTGCCTTTGCTGTTCTGCTTCTATTTCCTTTAGGTGTGCTGTTAGATTTTGTATTTGGGATTTCTCTTGTTTCTTGAGATAGGCCTGGAGTGCAATGTATTTTCCTCTCAGGACTGCCTTTGCTGCGTCCCAAAGCGTTTGGATTGTTGTATTTTCATTTTCGTTTGTTTCCATATATTTTTTAATTTCTTCTCTAATTGCCTGGTTGACCCACTCATTCGTTAGTAGGGTGTTCTTTAACCTCCATGCTTTTGGAGGTTTTCCAGACTTTTTTCTGTGGTTGATTTCAAGCTTCATAGCATTGTGGTCTGAAAGTATGCATGGTATGATTTCAATTCTTGTAAACTTATGAAGGGCTGTTTTGTGACCCAGTATATGATCTATCTTGGAGAATGTTCCATGTGCACTCGAGAAGAAAGTATATTCTGTTGCTTTGGGATGCAGAGTTCTAAATATATCTGTCAAGTCCATCTGATCCAATGTCTCATTCAGGGCCCTTGTTTCTTTATTGATCGTGTGTCTAGATGATCTATCCATTTCTGTAAGTGGGGTGTTAAAGTCCCCTGCAATTACCACATTCTTATCAATAAGGTTGCTTGTGTTTATGAGTAATTGTTTTATATATTTGGGCGCTCCGGTATTCGGCGCATAGACATTTATAATTGTTAGCTCTTCCTGATGGATAGACCCTGTCACTATTATATAATGTCCTTCTTCATCTCTTGTTACAGCCTTTAATTTAAAGTCTAGTTTGTCTGATATAAGTATGGCTACTCCAGCTTTCTTTTGGCTTCCAGTAGCATGATAAATAGTTCTCCATCCCCTCACTCTCAATCTAAAGGTGTCCTCAGGTCTAAAATGAGTCTCTTGTAGACAGCAAATAGATGGGTCTTGTTTTTTTATCCATTCTGATACCCTATGTCTTTTGGTTGGCGCATTTAATCCATTTACATTCAGTGTTATTATAGAAAGATATGGGTTTAGAGTCATTGTGATGTCTGTATGTTTTATGCTTGTAGTGATGTTTCTGGTACTTTGTCTCACAGGGTCCCCCTTAGGATGTCTTGTAGGGCTGGTTTAGTGGTGACAAATTCCTTCAGTTTTTGTTTGTTTGGGAAGACCTTTATCTCTCCTTCTATTCTAAATGACAGACTTGCTGGATAAAGGATTCTCGGCTGCATATTTTTTCTGTCTAGCACACTGAAAATCTCGTGCCAATTCTTTCTGGCCTGCCAAGTTTCAAAAGAGAGATCAGTCACGAGTCTTATAGGTCTCCCTTTATATGTGAGGGCACGTTTACCCCTTGCTGCTTTCAGAATTTTCTCTTTATCCTTGTATTTTGCCAGTTTCACTATGATATGTCGTGCAGAAGATCGATTCAAGTTACGTCTGAAGGGAGTTCTCTGTGCCTCTTGGATTTCAATGCCTTTTTCCTTCCCCAGTTCAGGGAAGTTCTCAGCTATTATTTCTTCAAGTACCCCTTCAGCACCTTTCCCTCTCTCTTCCTCCTCTGGGATACCAATGATGCGTATATTATTTCTTTTTAGTGTATCACTTAGTTCTCTAATTTTCCCCTCATATTCCTGGATTTTTTTATCCCTCTTTTTCTCAGCTTCCTCTTTTTCCATAACATTATCTTCTAGTTCACCTATTCTCTCCTCTGCCTCTTCAATCCGAGCCGTGGTGGTTTCCATTTTGTTATGCATTTCGTTTAAAGCGTTTTTCAGCTCCTCGTGACTGTTCCTTAGTCCCTTGATCTCTGTAGCAAGAGATTCTCTGCTGTCAGCTATACTGTTTTCAAGCCCAGCGATTAATTTTATGACTATTATTCTAAATTCACTTTCTGTTATATTATTTAAATCCTTTTTGATCAGCTCATTAGCTGTTGTTATTTCCTGGAGAGTCTTCTGAGGGGAATTCTTCCGCTTGGTCATTTTGGATAGTCCCTGTCGTGGTGAGGACCTGCAGGGCACTTCCCCTGTGCTGTGGTCTATAACTGGAGTTGGTGGGCGGAGCCGCAGTCAGACCTGATGTCTGCCCCCAGCCCACCGCTGGGGCCACAGTCAGACTGGTGCGTGCCTTCTCTTCCCCTCTCCTAGGGGCGGGATTCACTGTGGGGTGGGGTGGTCTGTCTGGGCTACTTGCACACTGCCAGGCTTGTGATGCTGAGGATCTGGCGTCTTAGCTGGGGTGGGTAGGCAAGGTGCACAGGGGCAGGAGGGGCAGGCTTAGCTTGCTTCTCCTTAGGTGATCCACTTCAGGAGGGGCCCTGTGGCAGCAGGAGGGAGTCAGATCCGCTGCCGGAGGTTTGGCTCCGCAGAAGCGCAGAGTTGGGTGTTTGTGCAGAGCGAGCAAGTTCCCTGGCAGGAACTGGTTCTCTTTGGGATTTTGGCTGGGGGATGGGCGGGGAAGATGGCGCTGGCGAGCGCCTTTGTTCCCCACCAAACTGAGCTCTGTCGTCCGGGGGCTCAGCAGCTCTCCTTCCCTTTGTCCTCCAGCCTTCCCGCTTTCTGAACAGAGCTGTTAACTTATGACCTCCCAGCCGCTAAGTCGCGCTTGCTGTGGGAACACAGTCCGTCAGGCCCCTCCGCTTTTTGCAAGCCAGACTCGGGGGCTCTGCTTGGCCGGCGAGCCGCCCCTCCGCCCCGGCTCCCTCCCGCCAGTCCGTGGAGCGCGCACCGCCTCGCCGCCCTTCCTACCCTCTTCCGTGGGCCTCTCGTCTGCGCTTGGCTCCGGCGACTCCGTTCTGCTAATCCTCTGGTGGTTTTCTGGGTTATTTAGGCAGGTGTAGGTGGAATCTAAGTGATCAGCAGGACGCGCGGTGAGCCCAGCGTCCTCCTACGCCACCATCTTCCGCCCCCCCCAGAGGCAAATTTGAGACTAGCAATGAGATGAATTTAGATGACGGTGCTTATTAACTCGGGTTATCTTACCCAGCTTCTTATCTAGATGCTGAAACGTCGGTTGGTCCTGAGTACTGCTGTTGAGAATCATGTGTATATGTTCAATTATTCAATGAGCCTACTAAGAAGGACTGAGATCAAAATAAATCTGAGGATCGATTTTCAGGAAAGTGGGGAAAGTCTCGCCAACTGTTCTGAGATTGTTGATTCTGTTCTAGTCACTCAGAGTGTATCGGTTGGTAAATTAACATGTTTCTGTAACGGAATTTTTACTGAGGGAAAATAAGTTTCTTCCCACCGCTCATTAATGAATGCTGAACATAAATTTTAAGAATATCAGTCTCCAAAACCACATGTCCTCACTGGACCCTCAGCACACCCACCTCTTCCCATAATCCACAGCCATGGGCCAAGACTGCTCACACATGCACGCTGGAAACACCACCTCTGACAGGGCTGCAGAGCTCAGCTCTGTCCCACCATGCCGTTCTGTCACCTACTTAAAGCCTGTGGATCTGCCTGTCCACGAACCTCTCCCCTTCCACCCGTGTGTCCCTGCTGTGACCTAGTCATTCCTACCTTGTCTCCTCTCATGCTCTTGTATACGTTTGCCCGTTTCTGTCTATCTAGAGGGTCCTTGAGGACAGAGACCGTTTATTACTTTTCTATATACCCTCCAAGAGCTAGCATAATGCTAAAAGTAGACCCTAAATACGTGGGTGTTGAGTGAAAATATAGCGGATGAATTAGTTCTAGAGACTTGACCCTTTGCCTGCCTGCACTTGTAGCTTCTGCCAACCCACCTACGTATTAGTACTTCCAGTCCCGGTTCCAATGATTCGCCTTGCCTTGTAGATTGCAGATTGCCTATAGATTGCTGTCCACACCCTGGATAAACTGACAGTCTTCATCCAAAGGAGGTGGTGACATTTCAGTCATCACCACAAGATGGGTAAGATTTAGATGAGGCGGGAAGGGGAGGGGGGAGGAAAAGCAGGGGAAACTTTCTGGGGGGTCCCTGATGGGCCTTCTTGGTATCTACTGTTTCCTCTGCTTTGAGCATGTTTTGTAAGCTCACCCCACCCCACCCCATGCCTCCTCCCCAAACAACATTCCCAGCTTCCAGAGCTTTTTACCAAAGGACAAGTCTTGCAGTACACCTTCCCTGATGTCCAGCCAAACTTATTACTAACCTTCTTGCTTGGCAATTTTAGTATCTTTTCCGAACCTTTGATTCTAGCTCTTCCTAGTGCTTGTCTCAGGGTCTTAGCTGTTTGTATTCACGTCTCAGAGCCACAGCTAGGTTACGGCTTCCCGGCAAATGAGTCTGTTTTTCATCTTTTTATTCCCAGAAGTGCCTAGCACTTGGTGTTCAATAAATATTTATTGCAGTGAACAGAACAATCACAATGCCTTCCGGAGCGACTACTTTAAAGGACAACCCTTGACCGAACATTAATTCACGTGAAGTTTCTTTAACACCATCCTCCTCATCTGGGGGCGCCTGGCTGGCTCAGTTGGTTGATCGTCTGACTTCAGTGCGGGTGATGATCTCACCGTTCACGAGTTCAAGCGCCACGTCGGGCTGTCTGCTGTCGGTGCTGAGCCCACTTCAGATCCTTTGTCTCTGTCTCTCTGCCCCTCCCCCACCCATGCATGCTCATGCTCGCGCGCTCGCTCTCTCTCAAAAATAAACATTAAAAAGAAAATCCTCATCTCCTCGTCTGTAGACCATGAGTGCTAATTAATGCACTTCTAATTACCCCTGCTTATTTCAAAGAATCTGAAGTATTTTAATGATTTGGCTTGTCGAATTCAATCCACAAATGAAGTGACTTCCTTTAAAATATCAACACAAGTGCCTGGCAGAGCCAGGAACCCAGGAAGCCGGAAGCCCGGACGGAGCTTCCTGAGCCCTCCCCCCTCCCCCTCACCGCCATCTACCCTCCCCAACAATGACAGTCAGAGTCACGGCTGTAATCACACCGCCCTCCACTTAGACTGTACCTTTCCCCATAGGCTTTTCCTGGAGCTCTATAAACAGTAATTAATGCAGTTTAGACGTTAGACTCAACTGTTTACCCTGGATCTCAATTAATTAGTTAATTGCCAAGCTAGGAAGACATGGTTTGCATATATTTTTCTCCCCCGCGTACTGGTGACTCAGATTTGCGGATCTGCTCTTTCGGGAAGCAAAAGACACACACAGGCTGTGGCAGCAAAAGCAACCTGGCAGCCGGCAAAGCCTCGCGGGGGCCTCTGGACGCAGGTGCTGTTTATCGTAACTGCCCTCTTCACAGTGGGCGAAATGACTCACCCAAAGGCCAAACAGCTTTTCCAAGGTGCGAGGAGACCTTGCTGTAACTTTGTTGAAAAACCGTTCTGTTTGTCCAAATGTGTTTGACGGTGTTAGGGAGGAAAGGGCTTGTCCTCTTAAAACAGCCTGTGTTAACAGAAAAGCGAACGGTCCAGTCCCCGCAGGGCTTTTCCAGGCTTCGTGAAGAGCGAGGGAGAGAGTTGGCAGGGGGGCTTCCGGGCTTACCCCGTGTTCCTGCGTCCCCCACTGACCCACCGTGTCAGTCTCAGGGGAGCTGGCGGGTGACCCCACCTTCTGAGGATGCTGGGGAGGAAGGAGGGAGCTCTGCTCTGGACAGAAGGCGAACCCAGAGTCCCGGGCGTGGAGGCTGGATTCACATCTTGGCCGGGCCTCTGGGCACTTTCGGGCATTTGTAACTTCTCTCACGGCACTAAGTACTATATAAACTGATTTTGCCTATGTATCGTGTTAAGCATTTTCACGCTAACCATTCTGCGAAACAAACCATATATGTATTATGTGTGTATGTATGTGTGTGTGATATATATGTGAGATATACATAATGAGAGATTATGAGTGACCTAACATTTTACTAAGTTCTTAATTGTCGTGTCTAGCTCTTCACAGCATTCTGCCTACATTCTCATTCAGTTTCATTCTTTTTTTTTTTTAAATGTTTTTTAATGATTATTCTTGAGAGAGAGACAGAGCGCAAGAGGGGAGGGGCAGAGAGAGAGGGAGACACAGAATCCGAAGCAGGCTCCAGACTTCAAGCTGTCAGCACAGAGGCCGACATAGGGCGCGGACCCACGAACCATGAGATCGTGACCTGAACCAAAGTCTGACGCTCAACCGACTGAGCCACCCAGGCGCCCCTCATTCAATTTCATTCTATTTCATTTTCTAATCAAGCAGAGAGAGACCTTCCCACCTCCTTACTCTTTTGGATCTTATTTCTGAACCAGCGGGAGGACAGTGCTATGTTAAGAACACACAATTTTATAAATGTTGACAAACCATGTGCCTAATAACCCATTATGTCATTTCTAAGGTATTTTCATAGCTTGAGCAATCTCAGCTCTGCTTCAGGATAATATCTCTAAGGCCTCTGAAGTGGAGACACTAAGGGAGAAAGGACCAGGTTACCACCTTGATTGCAGGGTCATTTCGGCCATGGGACTGGCCTCTGAGGTGGCCAGTCTGCTCTGTAGCACCTAGAGGGGCACGGAGAGTCAGGGCTTGCTTTGCCCTGGCGCCTGAATTTCAGGAAGTTCAAGTTAGTGGATGGATCAAAGCATCACAGACTGGAGAAAGGTGGTGTTCCATCTCAGGCAGGGAACATTCTCAGGGTTCTGAGCGAGGACTTCGGCCAGCGGCCGTGGGTTCAGGGGACAGGGTTAAGCCTCCTGAGTACCTTGCTCCAGACTAATTCTAAAATGTGTATTTCTTTATGGGTTGTTACACAAAGGTGGCAATTAGCGTTTAGTTAAAATTGTGTTGTGATCTTAATGAAGGGTTATATTTTTAGTAGAGGAAACACAGCAGCCGAAGGGTGGGGGTGGGGGGACAGTTCTCTCGATGAAGCGTGCACGTAGAACACAGATTTGCTGGATGTGCCCATCCATTCCCAACCCCCACTGGCTGTTCACTGGGCCGAAATTCTGGGCCTCGTTAGTACAGGACTTCAAAATGAAACCTGTCCAGAGACCACGAGTCTGTGCCCCGCAAGCCCTTCTTTCCTTTTATTTACATTTTCTCTCCTGACTTCCTTTCTCCCTCCTTTCTTTCCTCCCTTCCTCCTTGTTCTTTCTCCTTCCACTCTTTCCGTGCCTCCCGTGTGCCAGACTGTGAGGGCCCAGGGACAGTGACCTGCAGGTAAGGATTGATAGAGGCCGCCGCTCGCTAAGCACGATGGAGAATTTATCAGAACGTCTATTTCAGT
Source organism: Puma concolor (assembly GCF_028749965.1). Lineage (NCBI taxonomy): Eukaryota > Metazoa > Chordata > Mammalia > Carnivora > Felidae > Puma > Puma concolor. Next base: position 15,847,618 of record NC_141677.1, read on the forward strand.
CTCGGGTGTGAGAGAAGGCTTCCCGGCCGGCCCCGGTGGGAGCTGACTCCTTCCAGGGCGTAGGATTTGACCAGGTGGAGGAGGGCATTCTAAGCAGAGGGCATCACAGACGTGAAGAGTCAAGTGTGGGCAAGGCCTGAGACAAAACCACAGTGATGGGGAGCTTCACGGGGGCATGTCGCTTGGGGTATAGATGGTTTTAAAACCAGCCTCGGCTGGGGCCTCCTCTCCCCCTTACGGTCTCTGAGTATAAGCCTTGATGATAAGTAAACCCTTTTCTATGTCACGTTTATTCATAAAAGATGTAAGAAAAAGCTTTCTTGATGGAAAATCACGTCTCTCACATCCTGAGTTTTCCTCATCTCAACGGAGAGCTCTCTGGTGAACTTGGCGTTGACTTTGCATATGATTAGGGCACAGACAGAGACAGCACCTCCTTTTCCACACCTGCTGTATAGGATTTAGGTGACCTGATATACTCTTTGCATTTTGTCGTATGGATACCACACATCAGGGAAGGACGGACGTGAACTTGATGTCTGAACCTAGGGGTCAGAGTGCTGGCAATATCAGCGCCTTTAATCCCGACAGGTGGTTGTTCTGGATCTCTGGACGCCAGTGGCCCAAGAGAAGAGAGAAGACAGTGAAAACACCAGAGGGGAGCCCCTAAAATGAATATCCAAGTCCCCATCTTTTGCCTCTTGATAGTGGCCGCAACTCTGTGACTGGGTATGAGACGTGTCATTGAGGAAGAATCAGGATTAGGGGAGAATTGCAGATACTATTCTAATGTGGGCGAGGATGCCACCTGTAAAATCTGTGTCAAAGTTTCCATTCTTCACGTGGGCGGAGCTGGTGCAACGTCTGCGCTTCCATTATTACCTGGCCCTACTTGAAGATAAAACTTAAGATTCTTTTAGTGTCCCTTAAGTTGTCCCCGAGACCACAGAGGTCAGGACCACTGAACAGAAGGGAGATTGGTACCAGTACAGAAAGGTCTTTGGAGCAAAGGTGAGTGTGGGGCAGTGACAGGCTTTGGAGACAGGCTTTGGAGCCTGTGGGAGACACAGGCTTTGAGGAAGCGATCTGGAAGTGATTGTTTTTTTCTTTCTTAAATATTATCACAATTTCAGACTGCTCACAACAAAAAAGCGCATTTGGGATCGAGACCAAGAGGCTGCTTTTCTGGGGTGACATTCCAGGGACAAAGAGAAAAAGAACGGTTACTGGGATTCGTTAATGTACAATTCCTTCAACACTAACAGTCCATTACTTTTCTTCAAATGATTATGCTAAGTTGCCTCTCAAAAAACAAAACAAAACAACAACAAAACCTCCATAGGTTTAGACTTCTCACGTTGTATTGGAGGGACAAGAAGGTTTCAAGAATAACTATCTTGCCATCAGCCATTATTACATTTTCTATCAACATTTAGAGAAATATGAAGAGTGATACAAGGTAAGGCAGTCTGTAATGGCTTTTCCTCACCCTTTGGCTCTGATACCAGGAAAGGGGTGGGTATCATTTTTTTTTTTCATGCTAATACAGATCCTGAATTTTAATGCCATTGCAAAAGCCAGAATTGGCGAGAACAGACTTCTGATCTCCGGTAACAATCATCATTGGCATAAAACAAGGCTATGCTCCACTCCCTTCTATTTGACTTCTTTTTGAATTATGTGAAATTACCCTCAGACGAGCTAGACATGTACTCACTGCTGTAGAGACCTAGAAGCAGTATCTTCCTCTATGCTCAAGGTTAACCAAAAGCGATTTCAGAAGACATCCAATTCTGGTAAGTAATTGTGTCATCAAGATGGCTTGGAACCAACCATCCTTTTAGAAGATCGTTATTCAGGAGAGATTTTGAGAATTCTGTTAGTTTTATTCAGGGACATAATCAAGCTCTTTTTCATTTGCTGCAACAGACCCAAGACTGCCTCCTGAGGAAAACCGTGGCTTTACCCGCAGGATGAAAAGAGTAAAGGCCATTTGGGGCAGAAGACCAGAAGGCCAGAAGAGATCGTGTATACCACGGTTGATAAGACGTTTAGAGAAATTGGAACTTGATGATGCATTTCTCAGAGCAAGAGGTTAGTACTCCGTCCTAGGTAGGACACCTAAGACGTTCATCGGTCGTGGGTGGTAGTGGCATTCTTGGTTGTGGGTGACATCACCTGGAGCAGGACAGGCTACATAATTTGGGGGATCCAGTGCCAAATGAGAAGGCAGGGACCTCTTTTCAAAACTGAGGAATTTCAAGGCGCCTTGATCTGAGCGCAGGGCCCTTCGAAACATCTGGCTTTTGCAACTGCCCGGGTCACGTGCCCATGAAGCGACTGCAGGAGGGAGAGAGGGTGAACATGAGCGTTGATTACAGAATTCCCGGGGAAACCAACCCTGGTTTTAAAGGGAAGGTAAAAGAGAAGTCAGCGGACATTGACATGGGGAGAGCAGCGAGGTAGAAAAAGAACGAGGGGAAAATCGTATCTCAGAAGCCAAGAGAAGACATACTTGAAAACAAACCACGTGAACCTTCTTGTACATCCTGGTCCTTCCAGTAGACTGGCAGAGAATAAGCACCCAGCAACTGAATGATGTAGTCCCTTGTCTAATGTTATCAAAGACCAGGGGGTGGAAGGACTCAAAAGCACCCTTGGCATTTTATAGCCAAGAGGTCATCACTGACCTGATTTTAAAAGAAAGAAAGAAAGAAGAAAGAAAGAAAGAAAGAAAGAAAGAAAGAAAGAAAGCAAACTTCATTAACGAAAGAGGCACAGCCAGATGCCAGATCGTGCTGAGAATGGACAAGGAGGTAAAGTAGTGGAGATGCTTCCAAAGACCTGGGTGACCAGTGTGGGAGGAAGGGTTGAAAAGAGGGCAGCGCCTGGAGGGAGATCTTGAACTGTGAGAGGTGGCGGTGGGGTTTCTGTTTGTTTATGAGGTGGGAGAGTTAAGTGTGTGTGCCAGAAAAGGAGTCAGTAGTACAGATTAAAAAGTTGGAGGAAGAGAAAAGAGAGGAAAAAGAAGAGGAGATAGAGAAAGACGAAAGATGAGATGAGAACATTCCTGAAGATTTGAAAGGCACGGTGTTCAGAGCCCTGGGGAAGCTACTCATTTTGGAAGGAAAGGGAAAGTGTATATTGGGGGGGGGAGTAAGAACGGGGGTGAATAGTGAATGTGGATATATTCTCAGGGACATGCTTCCATTTTGGAGAAGGGACTTGGGAGGTGGGAACTTAAGCATTTCATGCCCCTCTTCTTTTATCTTCTGTACGAAGTGAGAGAGGGGGCCATTCTCTCAGGATAAATACTGAAATTCTTGCCTAGTCATAAAAAACTTCCTTTGATTTATATAGTTCCTTCCCTGCAGACACTTCAAAGTCCTTTACCAACTGCTCCTCTCAAGCAACCTATTCTGGTATTTTGATAGACCCTTTCGTTGTGGTATTAATTTCTTTTCCAACTAATTATTTCTTTATATCAAAGAAAGACTTGGAAACTGGCAGTATTTCCACAAAGATTTAACCATCATCAGAAGTAGATTTTCTTTCTATAGCATTTTATGGGGCAATCATTCCAGAACACGTAGAATTCAGAATCAGAACATGATGTCTGGAAATGCAAGACTGTTGGGGCAGGCCCCTTGCAATGCCAGTTACCCCGGGAAAGAATACTGTGTTTGACATACAGCTCTGGGTGGGGATCCCTCTGTAAAGTTTACTCCCACATTACAGTGTTTCAGTTTCTTTTTTGCAGGAGGATAACATCTAAGCCCAAATGGAAGCTCATCTACCATGGTCTAATAATGCAGAGCTAAGTGAAAATCCCAGCCTACCCTGGGCTACCTTGGCAAGAACACACATTGAGACTTTATTATTCTTATTACCAATACCCGATGGAGGCAACATCTTTCATAAAGCTCAGAAATATTTGCCAGTTACCGACATATTTAACCCTCATTCATTCATTCATTCAGCCCTCCCCATCCCTTAACTGTGCTGTTTCATAGGCTTATCATCACTTAGCTTTTGTAGAGTTTACTTATTTTCTATGCTTTTACCAATCTCTCCACTGGAATGTAAGTTCTAAGAGAACAAGGATTAAGGTCTGTGTCCTCAACACCTAGAACCATTTCTGGCTATAATAGGTACTCAGTGAATATTTGTTCAATGAGTAAATAAAAATACATGTGGAATATTTTCTATTTCAGTGTATCATATTACCTTGCCCAGAGATATTCAGGATAATTTTCCACCCCGATCCCACTGCTCTTGGCTGAAATTTGTGACAGCTAGCCTTTTGAAAAAACGTTGTGCTTAGGTGTGGGCTGAGAGTTACCTCCAACTGACCTGTCCACCTCCAAATCACACACAGTGGAAGAGAGGCTCAACTTGGGGAAGTGGGAGGGGTTTTGCGTTGAAGTCATTTCTTTTCCCTCAAAATAACTTTACAAGGTTATTATTTCCATCTTAGAAAGGTAGAAACTAAAGCCTCAAAAGGTTAAGTGGCCCAAAGTTACAAAGCGAAAAAGCCAAAGGCGCGAAGTTCAGCACAAACTTATTCTCAAACCAGAGTTCTTCCCGAAACTGTTTGAAAATGATTCAGTGACGCATATTGTGTTGAGAAAGAAATGAATAGAACAAAACAAGATGTGTTTCACCTTTAAAAGAGAAAGGGAGGGGGAAAAACTTATGCCTGCAGTTTTCATCAGTAATTCCGACACGGAAAACAAATCTATTTTCAATTTGGCAAAGCATCTAACTCTCTTAGAGGATTGATATCTTGGCTTGGATCTGAGAAACCATATAAATGTAATTCAAAAATTATGAGCAATTGAGAAATAATTTCTAGGTACAAAAAAGGCTAAGGCAACTTCCCATTTCTTCTCAGTACAACAAAGGTCACTCCTGTTTGTTCATGGCTAAATTTCAGCATTTATTATCCCTTTAGTTCCACCTTCTCAATATGATTCATACTGTTTCATCATTGCTTATTCTGAGGGTATGAGTGGGTAGCTAGATTTAAGTCCTTGCCCACTTTTTTCCGTCTTTTTTCTTTTTGGCTTTTATATATACACCACCGAAACATCTGGCCAATTTACTAAATATCCAGATGTTTTGATCTAATTTGCATCACTTTTTCTTTTTAAACGCTGAATGTATTTGCTTTATGGGTAAATATAGACTAAGTGAAAATGCGTGAAGGTTGCCAGCTGATGGAAAATGGACCCAACTGGTAATCACAATAAACTTCTGCTCCTCCTTTCTCGATTGCTTCCTGGCTCACTCAAAAATAATGTTTCTAACATTTGAAGAGATTCCTAGAGGAGTAAAAAGTCACTTGCCCATCTTTCCCTTATCAGTATCACAACCGGAAAGCAGCTTGACAATATGGTAGCTGAATTGGCGATATGGAGGTCTAGACTAAATCTAGACTAAATCATACTTCGTGCCCCTTCCGTACAATCTAAAGGCACAAACTAGACTGAAATACGTATGCCATTCCTATCAAGCTCAAGGTAACTATTTTCTGGCTGGGGGGGGGGGGTCACAAGCCAAATCTCCTTTCCTCTATGTGCAATGTTATCATCGTAGCTCTGTTCTTAGAAACACATTTCGTAACGCAAATACACCAAACTTGATTACAAAGAGTCAAGAAGAGGAAATACAAATACGTGATTTTACAACTTTATATTAATAACATAGGACAAAGAACTGTTCCTCCTCTATTTACTTCTTGTAAATTTTGTAAGTACAACATACAAGCAGAAAAGTGCAAAAAATCGCACATTTATAGCTTGAATTATAATTTTATATACCTGGGTATCTACCACCCGCATCAAGAAACAGAACATTACCGACCCCTCGGAAGACCCCGAGCCCCTTATGCACATGGTATATTTCTGCCTCTGGTCAGGTCTCATTTAATTCCTCTCAATCAAGTTTTATGGTTTCTGTGTAGAAGTCTTGCCCTTCCTTCATATATATTACTAGGTGTTTGGTAGTTTTTAATGCTAATATAAACGGTATCATTTTGTAAGTTTCATTTTCTACTTCTTGTTGATATATGCAAAACAATTTTTACGAGTGAAATTAAGATCTTTGATAAATCCATTTATTGATTCCAACACTTTATCTGTAGATCCTTTTGGATTTTCCATGTAACGGTCTTTTTACCTCTGAATAATGCGTTTTGCTTTTTATTTTTCAGTTTTTGTGTCTTTTCTCTTCTTTGTTTTATTTCTCTGGCTAGAACCTTCAGGAACAGATTGAACAGAAATGCTGATAGTGGGCATCTTTGTCTCCTTCTTGATCTCTGGGGGAAAGCTTTTAACACTTCACTATCACGTAAGATATTTGCGCTGGGACTTTTTTATATACTCTTGGTATCATGGTTACATATCTTTTTAAATTTTTTTTTAACGTTTATTTATTTTTGAGAGACAGAGCATAAGTTGAGGGATGAGCAGAGAAAGAGACACAGAATCCGAAGCAGGCTCCAGGCCCTGAGCTGTCAGCACAGACCCTGACACGGGGCTCAAACTCATGAATCATAAAATCATGACCCAAGCCGAATTCGGACGCTTACCTGACCGAGCCACCCAGGCAACCCTCATGGTTATATATCTTGCTGTAGACTGATCTCATTAAAAGATGTGGACACATTCCCTCTCTTTCTGTTCTTGATAGGGATTTGTATATAGTAGGTGTTACTTTTCTGTTGACATTTGAAGATTTCACTAGTGAGGTCACCTGGGTGGGCTGTTTTTGTTTTGAGAAGGTCTTTTAACAATTTTTTTCTTTTTGTGTCAATTTTGGTAGCTTGTATATTTCTAGGAATGCGTACAATTCGACTAAATTGTCAAACACATTAGCATATGCTTGTTCATTTTATTCTCCTGTGATCATTTCATTACCTGTGATATAAGTAGTTTTGCCCTGATAACGGTTATTTGTGTCCTCCTTTAGTCTTTTATCCGTATTTTGACTCAGATTTTTTATATTTTGTTATTTTTCCCAAAGAACCAAACTTTGACTTGCTGATTCTATTTTGTGTTCTTCTCTTTTCTTTTTTAAAATCTCCCTTTACCTTTTTATTTTCTTTTTTACATGTTCTTTGAGTTTCTCTAACTTCTTGAGATCGATGACTAAATTGTTTGCGGTTAGCCTTTCTTCTTTTCTATTAAGCCATAAATTACCCTGCCCACATGGGTTAGTTGCATGCTACAAGTTCTGACATGTAATAGTCTTTTTATCATTTTGTGTAAAATATTTTCTAATTTCCAGTGTGATTCCTTAGTTGACCAATGCACTACTTAGAAGTTATTGCTTAATTTTCAAGTATGTTGAGATTTTCTACTCTGTTGTTGACATTTTGTAGTGGTCAGAGGGCATCATCTGTATGTCAGTGCATTATAATTTGCTGAGATTGCCACAAGAAATAGTCAATTTTGGTAAATGCTGGTAAATTACCTCCCTCTATCCTTTCACTTTCAACCTCTCAGGTCCTTATATTTGAGATGTGTCTCCTATAAGAAGAATATAATTTTTTAAATCTCTCTTGAATAGTTCTGTCTTTTTTTAATGTTTACTTATTTTTGAGAGAGAGAGGGAGGGAGGGGCAGAGAGAGAAGGAGGCACAGAAATCTGAAGCAGGCTGTCAGCACAGAAAACAGTAGTATGTAAGATGAAATGGGGTAAAAGATGTTGAAGAATGCTAGGACCCTTACATTGTCCAGAAAGTGGGAAATGTATCGACTTTGATTTAACAAGTCAAGGAAGGGAGTTCCCATGCCTAGGTAACCACCACATGAGGAGTAGAATAATGAGATGGAGTAGAATAATGAGATAGAATAAAAATAATCAATCCAAAAGTAGATAAGAAAGAAGATGAGAACAGAAAAAAAAAAAAAAGGTAGGACAGATAAAAAAAAACAAATAGTAATTGCCTTAAATTTAAATGGACTGCCTGCTTCAATTAAAAGACAGAAGTATACGAGGGGCTTCTGGGTGGCTCAGTCAGTTGAGCATCCAACTTTGGCTCAGGTCATCATCTCACGGTTTGTGGGTTTGAGCCCCACATCGGGGTCTGTGCTGACAGCTGAGAGTCCCCTTTGGATCCTGTGTCACCCTCTCTCTCTGCCCCTCCCTTACTCACATTCAAGATTACTCTCCCTCTCAAGATTAAATAAACATTAAAAATTTTTAAATAATTCATATTTCTGACTGGAATCTTACTATATTAGATTCTGTCAATACAAAATGTGCAAAATGTTCCTTTAATTGTCCTTAGGGAGCTTATAGTCTAGTAGGGAAATATATATTTTCTTATTTAAAAGGTAACTTCATGCTACTCAGAAACTTTCTTAAAGACAAACTACATTTTAATGACGTTTGAAGAAAATTCATTATATATATTCATATAGGCCCACACGGCAAATCTTCAGACTCAAGCAAAATAAATATTCACCTAACTGTGGAAGGGAAAAGGGAAGAAATTCAGTACTTAGCTTACATGAGACAGTCTGATACTTGGAAAACAATAATAAATTTTAAAAGCATGAAGTAGGTAAAACCAGAGATTGAAATGAAATACTTTTTAGAAACAAACAAACAAAAAAACCAATGTGCTTTTATTTAATTTTCATTTTACTATGCTTTTACCAAGAGTAAATTTTTTACAAATGTTTATCTTTGGCTAAAGGTACGACAATATGGATAAAGCTAGAGTATTTGTACAAGAATATTAGTAGCTAACTCAAGTTTGCTCAGATAAACTTGGTATTGACCTAAATAGAAGTGAGCTGGTGAGAAAAACACTCCTGGAGAGAATGTCTTTCTTGGAGAGAAGCATGCTCCAGGATCAGTAAAAGAAGCAAAACATTCCTTTTTTTTTTTTATTTTTTTTAATGTTTAATTTTGAGATAGAGCATGAGCAGGGGAGGGGCAGAGAGAGAGGAGGACACAGAATCTGAAGCAGGCTCCAGGCTCTGAGCCATCAGCACAGAGCCCGACGCGGGGCTCAAACCCACAAACTACAAGATGATGACCTAAGCCGAAGTCAGATGCTTAACCGACTGAACCACCCAGGCGTCACTATTTATTTATTTTTGAGAGAGAGGGAGAGCACAAGCAGAGGAGGGGCAGAGAGAGAAGGAGGGAGACATAGAATCTGAAGCAGGCTCCAGACTCTGAGCCATCAGCACAGAGCCTGACGCAGGGCTCGAACCCACGAGCCGTGAGATCATGACCTGAGCTGAAGTCTGACTCCTAACCGACTGAGCCACCCAGGCACCCCGAAAAGCATTCCAAATACAGTGTTTCTTCCATCTTATTGCCTTTCCACGACTTCACCCCGTGGATGACTTGTGCTAAGAGCCATATGAGCCATCTCAAGCATTGTTCAACTGTCTCCTCCATTCTCCTGTGTTTAATCCACTGGTCTTTGTCTGGTCCTCCATGTATCGCCAACCACATGACCCTGTACTCTAGTCTCCCCAAACCAATCCAGGCTCTTATTTCTCTGAGTCTCATTTGTGGGCGCTGCTCCAGCACTGGCTGTGGGTATCCTCCCTTGGACGTGATTTAGTGTTTGTTTCCTGTCTCCATGCACTGTGGCTGCCGCTCACGGTACATGTCTGCTTTCCCTCCTATCCACGTATGCTTCATGGGAAGATGGATTGGAAGGGGGGATATGTTAGACAAAAGACTTTTAATAACCCCCCAGCTTCGATGTAGGAAAATTGACACTAGTTCATCTTTTGCTTATTTTTTTCAGGTCTGCGAAATTAACATCCTATTCTGGGCCCGGCGATCAAAAAGTACATATGTTAGGCTGTTGTAATTTAATCAGCAACAACATAAGAACATTGAGAACAAAAAGTTCAATTACAAAGAGGCTTGGGCGATGGAGGTGTATTTTTTATAAGTAAAAAATCATATGAAGGAGATAGAAAATCTTTAAAATTCACCATCCTTGTTTCCTTGTACCCTGTATTTGGGTTTTAGTGAGCTCTTTCAAAAATGAAGGATAAAGATCTGTAAGCCCTACCTCATGTTGTTAATAGCCCAGATTCATCTGTTTCCTCTTCTCCATGGTTTTATGGCTCTCCCCAGGCCTATAAATTACATGGTAGTAATAGGCCCTTCCAGAAGAAAGGAACTAAATGAGATAATTGACGTCTCCGCCAATCTTAAAGCACTTGGGTTCCATTATTCTTTTCTTTAATGGACCTTTCCCCCAACCCTTCTCCCTCTAACATAAATCATATGCTATATGCATTTCCAATTAGCTATAGAAGGTCAACTTCTGGATCTAGATGTGAACAAGCAGCAAGAGAGCAGAGTCCTAGACTGCCACTCACAGCCGACCTCTGGCAGTCATCTCACAGCTTGCTCATGTCAGATACGCTTTTATATAGCACATGTGTTGGGAAGGTGGCTCCCCAGGACAGATAGCTCAGCACCTTTGGTATCAGTCCTTGATCATCTCTCCAAGCGCTCATGCAACAGCCCATGCAGACATGTGTATGTGAGGGCAAGGGACTATTCCTTACCAAAGACTTCAGTCAGTTATGTTTGGTGTTGCAGCCCAGTGATAACTATTCTCCAAGTGGCTTGCTTCATTCCGCATAGACTATTTCCAAGCTCAGATTTCTTGCCTGAGTATCTTCTACTCTTCGGGGAATAGAAATCACTCTTCCATTATTATTAACGCAATGTGATTTGGCTTGTGCTTGAGTTTAAGAAGGTAAATATCTCTAAACTTGTCATTCACATATTAGATGGTTCTGTCCATTATAATGAATTATAGTTGTTGGCCAAGCAGCAGTTTGGTTATTTAGAATGTTCTTAAACTCCACGGTTTCTGCACCGCAGAAACCCTTCAGGGTACTTGAGGGCAGGCTGAGTCAGGTAGACAACCCCTTTACAATCACTTACTCACAAGTTCATATCAATATAATGGTCCAGGGGATAACAGTTTACAGCCTGATACATCCTTCATCGCTAAACCACAGATGTTCACTGCCTGAGAGCTCGGTCTAACATATGTCCCCATAAAATACTGGAGCTACTCAAAGCACAAGGCACAAAGTCACAAAACGGTAGTTAATACTCAAAATCATAAGATCTCATACAAAGTTTTTGCTTGTCGCCTCTCTTGAAAAATGGAGAATTCTGGTAGCATTAGGCAGCCTGGTCTCCCTCAACTGAAGGAAAGAAGACACTACCTCCTTCAGACAGGCATGGACTCATGGGTCACATGTCTGGCTTCCCTGACCCTTGAGGTTGTGATTCCCACAATTCCTTCCTTAAGGTCCAGTTACTAAGTATGGACTCGGCTGCACAGAATCAGAGGTCCTGAAAGTTTTTAGGAATGGGCAGAGAGGCATTAAATCTAGGACCAGGAATACCTGAGTGTTGTCTTAGGCTCTACCCATAGGATCTGGCCTCTTGTGACTTGTTCCTTTTCTGGAATTACAGAATCAGAGAGATCATTTAAATCCCCCTCTCCCTTCGTCGGATGCATAACAACCAACTTTTCCTTATGTTTAACGTCACTTTCATTCTCTGCCCTGGAATTCGGTACTGGGACTCTACGTCTTTTTCTTGTTATTCATGCACTGTAGTCGTGCTACCTTCAACATAAATGCAAGCCCAGGAGAGAAGAGGATGTGTCACATAGCTTCTTTGTAATCCCCCTATCACTTCGTACATATTAAATGTTCACTAGTTATTGGATAGGTTGAATTTAAGCCAAGTCGCTTTTCCCTTTTCCATGTCCCAACGTATTCGCTCGCCAAAGAGAATGCTCCTTTTCAGCCTCCTGAGTAACATTTATCTCATTGAACCTCTGAGAGACGCCGTGAGAGATCACTTTATAGAAATTGCTTCTTTACTGAGAGCTGCTTCGTACATGTAATGCACTGTGTGAAAAATACAATTCTGGTGCATTTCAGTAAGAAGCTCTGGTCTCAATGCTGTGGACTGCACTGGTGCTTCAAATGAATGTTGAATATGAAGGAAAAATGTGATTTTGTGTGTTCCTTTTGAAAAAGAGTCGGTCAGCCCGGAGGAAATAAATTGTAGTAATGGGGGAAAGTGTGCTTCTCTGGATATATTGAGGACTTTGGCGCCGGTTGCAAGAAGCTTTACTGAAGGAGAAAAATAAACAAATGACATAGGAGTCACCAAAATTTGGGAAAGTGGGGCTTTTATTACACCTCCTTTTCCAAGCCTCCAATTTTTCTGCGTCTTGACTTCGATGGTGACTATAGACTTCAGTGAGGGGATTCTCACGCTTTTTGTGTGCTTCAAAGTGTGAGGTCAAGAACTGAGGCCTGAGTGGGAAATCTCATGTCAGGTAGCAGTTCTTTCCAAATAAGCTATACTGTTACCTCCGCTATTCTTGTCAAGCCCATTTGGACGTCTGTAAAAAGCATCAGTTACCCCAGTGGAAAGCTGACGTACTGAGCCAGCGGCTGATTCAAAATGTTTCCCCTGCGCTAACCAAAACCATTTTTCTTCATTTCATTCAGACCATGTGGCTTTCGCTACATTAATAAGTCAAAGTTTATTTCATCTGTTAACAAGACTGTAGGAGGTAGAGCTTGGGGAGGAAATGGAGAAAGGATGCGTTTCTCCTGCTCTCATCACAGGGGACTGCAGTTACCATCCCACTGCTTGAAGGTACCAGTTCTCGGGAGATGCCTATTTCTGCCTGAGTCATTCTCCTTTTTTTCTGAAAGGGAGCAAAGGATCAACACAAAGCAAAGCGTTCCGAGTCCTGAAGAGTCAGTGTTGAATCTGCTCTGTTTGGTAAATAGTAACTATTTGACTTTTGTCCCAGAAAGACTCATTTCTAAATTGCCTTCAAGAGGACCAAAGTCCTGGTCGGCCACCCACACAGCTTTATGAAGCACAAAGTTGGTCAGGCCAATCAAGTCCTCTTCCCTGACAAAAATCAGCCAGGGAGACCAGGGGAGGCCACAGTTATCTTAGCTTCATTCAAACCGTTATTCTGGACTATGTGCTATACTAAAGTACTAGGACTACATGAGCTAAGTTACATAGCTATTCTGTGACTATACACACCATGAGAAATTCATTTACAGAAGGGGTATTTTCTAAATAGCAATACCAACTTCAAATAGCACAATGACTGCTGTTCCAGGGCACCGGTTCTGGCCCCTACACTGCATAACCCCTAGATGATGGAATGACAATAGCCTTCATTAGTTTGGCAGTTAACACTAAGGCAGGACAGAGACCTTGGACTACTGGAATATAGGAATGTAATGTGTGTTTGGTGAACTGACAGCTTAAACTAAGAAAGTTACACCAAACAGAGAGAAAAAGGCACAAATACAAGACAAAACAGTTACATAGAGTAAAGGCAGGAAAAGATCGACATGTTGCAGCAGATAAAGACCTGATGCTCTGTCAGTTAGTATATGAAGGCCAAGGGGATTGCAAGTGGGAACCAAAAAGTACTGTGTTAGGATGAGACCACAATTCATGGTTGCAGAGCTCAGGGTCCGGGAGAAAATCAGCTGTGGAGATTGGAGGCAGCATAGTACATATCTACAGGCATGATTTTATTTTATTTTTTTATTTTATGTATTTATTTATTTATTTATTTTAACGTTTTTTTCATTTTTGAGACAGAGAGAGACAGAGCATGAACGGGGGAGGGTCAGAGAGAGAGGGAGACACAGAATCTGAAACAGGCTCCAGGCTCTGAGCGGTCAGCACAGAGCCTGACGCAGGGCTCGAACTCAAGGACCATGAGATCATGACCTGAGCTGAAGTCGGATGCTCAACCAACTGAGCCACCCAGGTGCCCCTACAGGCATGATTTTGAAAAATGGTTAAAGTTGGGGTGCCTGGATGGCTCAGTCGGTTAAGCGTCCGACTCTTGACTTTGGTTCAGGTCGTGATTTCACGGTTGGTGAGATTGAGCCCCATGTTGGGCTCTGTGCTGACAGCACAGAGTCTGCTTGGTATTCTCTTTCCCTCTCTTTACCCCTCCCCTGCTTGCAGGTGCGTGCTCTCTCTTTCTCTCAAAATAAATATATAAATATCTTTTTTTTTTTTAAAAAATGGTTACAATCTTGGCAGGATTCTGTCTTTTAAAGAAATAGTTAAGCAATGACACTACAGACTTCATGAAAACAAAGGCCATTAATTGTATGGTAACTTTTCCATCTCTACTGAGATAAGGAGAAAGGAAAAGAGACTTAGGCTGTGTGAGGGATTTGGATATCACCTACTTGGAATGTTACCAAGGACTTTGCGCTGTCGATCCTTCTCTGAACTTGCTTAACTCAGTGCATGCGAACTGAGGGGTGATTCAGCTGAGTGCTATAGAGGTGACTAAGGTGGTTTTCTATGGTCCTTTCCAGGTCAATATTTGCATAGACTTTAGGATTTTCCACTCTCAAGGTGTCTTTATCATGTGGCGATCATTAGTCCCTGGTTACAGACGTGGATACCAAACCTCAGAGCGATTAAGTTTGTTATCTGGTCTCGAACCCAAGTTTACTGATTACGGTTCTCATGCATGTTCAGCTGTGTCACGTTGCCCACGGTACGTGAAAATGTATATGTCTTTTCCCCTTTTTATAAGCGCCTATACAGAATAAATAAACTGATGTATTCCAGGAGAGACGCTGCTCCCATGGGCTCCTGTCTGTAAGGCAAGGACTGAGACAGCAGAAGGAAGTAGAGAGCCCTCTGGTTTCGTGGAAAGGGCTGATGGAATGTGGGCTTTGGGGAATACTCCAGTTTGTTTCTGTTTGTTTGTTCTTCCGCACAATCTTTTCCTGGACCAATCATATTCTCTACATGGAGAAGATCCAGAAGCAAGATTCATCATGCCTGTATTTTCCTGGGGGCTGTCTTCACTGTCTCAAGTTGTGCCGCTGTTTTTCTTTATTTTTCTTCATGTCTAAAATTCAGCCAGATTTTGCCTGACTGTGTGGCGTAGAGATGCGAAGCCTGGCCTGCATGTCCTATGGTTAAGCAGATGTCACCGTGTCCTAGTTATTCACTTCGAGTTGACTTGAAGATACCCTGGCAGTTTTTAAATGGTCTCCACAGTTATTTTATGTAGAAATTCAAAGTTTCCATTATCTACTTTGGTGAAAAGTCAGTTAAAAAGGAGGGTTTCGTTTTTGGCAGAGAGCACAGAATCTTTGGAGAGATGATGCAGTGGTCGTTTCCCCATCTGCAACCCATGAGGGAGTTAATTTCCATTCACGGCTTTCCTTTCTAATACACGTATTGCAAATATTTTAAATTAAAAAAATGCCAGAGTTCATCTGCTGGGAGGAAGCTGGTTCAATAACACCATCATATATTCGTGTGGTTTCGTGGGGAAGTCAAGATCGATACAGGTCTTTCCAGCCATGTGACGAGAATGATGGTTTTCTTTTCCTGCCCTGTTTATTATTTATGAAATACCTCTTGGTGAACAACACTGTCCTCAGTCTTGACTGTGTTTGAATCAGAGGATTGTGTTTGGGCTTCAGTGCAGTGATATCACCACGAAACTTTGGGTTTTGCTGAAATGTGTTTGAAAGTGTAGAAGATATGCCGGTGAAAGACATTTTATCAGTTACTATCATGTTTCAAGATGACATTGGAGCACGAATGCAATGTAATATGTATATCTCTATCCTTTGGAAAGGTACCACATGTAAATAGAAACATTCAAGCTTTTCTAAAGTCATCGTGAAAAGGCACCTAGGCAGAGAGATGGAGAACGAACAAGACTGAGCCGAAGTACTTTTCACTTCACTGGGTCAATCATCTCACAGACTTTGTACATTGGATTCATCTCTCCAGCAAGCATAAGGCCTTCTCACCAAATGTTGGAGAAGGCGTGGCATGGGGGTGGGTC
Organism: Puma concolor; assembly: GCF_028749965.1. NCBI lineage: Eukaryota > Metazoa > Chordata > Mammalia > Carnivora > Felidae > Puma > Puma concolor. Next base: position 15,863,525 of record NC_141677.1, read on the forward strand.
TACAGTGTGAAGGTGAGACGCTCTAGGGTCTTGTCCCAGACATACAAACTATGACCTTGCCCAAATCTTGCCTGGGTCTGTCAGCGTTCGAGAACTAGACAGAGAAATTCCAGAACAGGAGCGTTTCCTGCATTGGCTTTGGGTTCTTTCCCACGAGTTTGGCATGGAAAATAGACTTGTGTGAAGTTAGTTTGAGTGCTAGTTCTCATCAGGTGCTGCTGATTCTCCCACTGATGTGACTTCTCCTGGGCCTCACGTCCTCACGTGTCCTTTCACCTGCTCTTGGGAGTAAGGAAGGCACTTCCGATGTTGTCTTTGCTGAGACGCCAGAGACGGATGACTATCTCTGAAGCCAGTCACCCCATGGTAGCCTGAGGTCTTGAAGGGTCCACTTCCTCTCCCGCAGCTCTGCAGTTTAGAAGTTTCACGAAGGACTGGAGTCCTTAACAAAACATGACACGTGATCAGACCTCAAAGTCAGAGGCTACTTGTTCAGCTTTATTTACACCCTATTGGTGCTGGGGGAGGAAGGGGGGGAAGGGAAGTGATGACAGTTTTACACAGATGATCTCATTAGTCATTTAAAGCCTGAGTGGAGGAGAGTCCTGCTGATTCTGAGTCCATTCTTCTCTGATGATGGCTTTCCTAGTGACAAGGACATGTCCAGCTTGTCCTCAACCCCCCATAGAGATGGAGCTGCCTCCCTCTGGGACTATTTATTCGCTTGTCCATGTGAGTGTCTCCAGCAGGTTCTCCGAGATGCCTTTGTTGCCATGGTTCCTCCAGAGCACACACAAGATGCTAAAAATAAGTTCCAAGTGAAACTTTCCAGCTGCCTGGGAAAAGAGAGTTTTCTCTTCTCTTTGTACTTACATCCAATTGGCTCACATCGATATGCTCTGAGAAGCTGAATCTAATACAGATGCCATGCCCAGAATCAGCAGATGGGCTGGGGGTGGAGAGAAATTCTATAGGTTAAAGACGACTGGGGCGGGGGGGTCAAGAACCTAGGGTCCACGACCTTGCCTGACCATGTGCCGCTGAGCAAATTTGTAATTTCCCCGGGTCTCGGTTATTTCAAATGGAAAATGCAAAGAGTGTCAAAAGGGCATTCTAATTTTAAGAGTGTGCTTATGCTTTCTAATTTTGAGCTTAAATCATTTCTGTGGTCTGGACCTAACTCCTATATCAGCTGTGTAAGCTTTGCCCCCTGAGCATCACGGCCTCCCATTATTATCAAATGGAACTTAAAAATTATCCTTCATGGGACGTGATGTTGGAATTCATATCACAAAAATTATACACAGAGGTTTTGGGTTCTGCTTTTGTTCATTCGTTCCTTCCTCTATTCAACTAATCAAGACTCAGTTTTTACTGGGCATTAGGCCTTTAGGAGCAGGCATTGAGCTCAATGCTGTTAAGAGAAGTGCTGGAGAACTTTACTCATCAAAGGCAAAGACTTAGGAATGAAAGATATTAACATAACAGGGATAAAACAGAAACATAAAATATTTAAGTGTCTTCTAGTTATAAAAGGTGTCGATGTTAACTCTAAATTGGGAAATCTCTAACATGATGTGCCCTAAAAGCAGGGCGGAAGGGGGGGTCATTTGTTATTAGCTGTACCTGAGTCATTTTAACATGGCAAGCCCGCAGCCCTGTGTTCCAAAATTAACTCCCCTGGACCCAGGGGAGCCAAGAGAGGATCATACAGGGGTGAAGAAGGAAAACCTGAGGAAGGATGGAGCGTGGGGACCTTACGGGTTTTCAAGCAAATTTAGAAATAGAGGATTCTTTAAGGCTTTTGAAAGATATCCAAATGGAAGGTCCCACTTTGAAACAAGGAGAGACTGGAGTCTTCTGCTAGCTGCTGATATAAGGCAGAGGAAGTGCAGAAAAGAATGAATGTTGGCATTTACTATCCCTCATGACCACAAATCAGCCTAAGCTTCCACTCGGCCTAGCTGAAAACCAGACAGAAATAAGCTGAATTAATTCTGTGGGTCCGTCCGCCCTAGGAACGGGCTGGTGTGCCTGCTTCAGTCATCGAACAGATCAGGGCCGCGATGGGAACTCAGAAGAGCCCAATGATGAGGTCCCCGCACGCCATAGACAGAACTGAACTGTGGTCACTATATGCCTGCCTTTTATTTTTATTTTTATTTTTTTTTTAATTTTTTTTTTTTTTTCAACGTTTATTTATTTTTGGGACAGAGAGAGACAGAGCATGAACGGGGGAGGGGCAGAGAGAGAGGGAGACACAGAATCGGAAACAGGCTCCAGGCTCTGAGCCATCAGCCCAGAGCCCGACGCGGGGCTCGAACTCACGGACCGCGAGATCGTGACCTGGCTGAAGTCGGCCGCTTAACCGACTGCGCCACCCAGGCGCCCCGTATGCCTGCCTTTTAAACTCCCCCTCACCCTCAACTTCGGTTGTGGTGTTCAGACAAGCACGGGAGGAGGTGCTGGAGATGTAATCCATGTATGTAGATGCATGTGTGGCTGGGAAATTAACACACGGGAATGGCCCATGGGCGGTCAGTAGATCGTTTATGTCAGCGCGACCATTAGAAACTGCACCGCAGGGCAAACACAGGTACACAGTGAAGCAGGTGGCAGGGTCACAAACTACAGGGGACAATTAATTAACCAGCTGACCACTGAAAACGTCTTCTCAATCAGAACCTATTTGGCAGATAGCTGATAGACGAAGGACCTTCGATCTATTGTTTTCAGCAAATATTCACCGAGTACCAAATTTGTCCAAGACATTAGGATAAAACCCATACTTTATTCCCTTATGGATTACTTAAATACATGCCTCTACCTTCCATGATATTGCACATGTTTTTGAACTAGGTGTTGTTACAAGGAAGAACATGGTTCAGAGGAAGCAGCCAGGGCGAAAGGCAGGAAAGTGTGGGCACACGAGCCAGAGACAGGAAGAAGGTCAGATAACAAGGAGAGATGGGTGTGGAAGGTCAGACATTCGCTCATCACACACAGGGAGTGTAGAAGGAGGTGCCATTAAAGATCTGTGAGCAGAGGGGCGCCCAGGTGGCTCAGTCGGTTAAGCGTCCAACTGCAGCTCAGGTCATGATCTCACAGCTCGTGAGAAGTACAAGACCAGAGCTGCGCTCACACTTAATCTGGTGGAGTTGTAGGTCAAGCTGAGTTGTTCCGGTTTGTTCAAATTGGTAAGTGTAGACGGAAAAGGGGGCACAAAGGATTCCATGTGCTCACAGACAGGTGGAGACATAAGGGTTGCCAGGCACTTCTGTTGGGAAATGCAGATCTGAACGAGACTCCCCCACTAGCTTGATATAAGAGGATTTATTTTTTATTGTTATTTTTTTTTATTTGAGGGGGGAAATGGAGAGAGAGAGAGAGAGAGAGACAGAGAGAGAATCTTAAGCAGTCTCCACACATAGCACGGAGCCCGACATGGGGCTCGATCTCACAACCTTGGGCTCACAACCTGAGCTGAAATCAAGAGTCAGACACTCAACTGACTGAGCCACCCAGGTGCCCCATTGATAGAAGAGGATGTAGAGGAAAGTCACATACAGGCATTCAGTCTTTTATGGGAATGATCACGTTATCTGTGAATATTAGCTGCGGCAGAATTTCCTTTCCTAAGCTCTCAGAAGTTGGGGAGGTTATTTCATTGGTAAGATTTGCTCAGCCTCTCTGCATTCTATGTTTCTCGAGGTATTAGAGCTGAGCCCACTGTTACACCTTTAAACCCTGGTCCAAGAGCCACTGATGAGTGAATCATGTGCTTATTTACAAAAGAGCGGGCAATATTGGTGGAGAAACCACTGCGTAGCTCACAGAATCTTCCTAGGAAGTTACAAAGCTATGTTGACTGAACTTTAGCGGGAATCGGGGCGGGAGGGTGACGGGGTGGGCTAATGGGGTGGGGACAGGACTGGTTGGGACACAGCAGAGGTCATCCAGCTTGAGATGGTGGCAAATGTGGAACTAGAATTCAGGGAGAGGCTGGGCGGCTGAGAGACACTTGGGAACTATCTCCCAGATGTTCGAAGAACTGAAGGAAATACCTGAGTTAGTCATATGGGGGTGGAGTTTTGCCAATTTCTGAAATCATTAAATAGGTGACAACAAAATCTCAAATATGTATATTTTTTTTCTCTTGACTAGTAAAACAGGTCTGACTTGTACTCATTTCTTTTCCTTTTTGTTTCTGGAAACTTCTTGCCGCTCACTCGGAAGGTGCTTCATCTCACTCAGGGACCCCTTGCGAAGTCCTGTGGCAGACATTTTGTTTGGCTGCTCCAGAACCTAACGCTGTCCCCTCACCGCAGTGCGTGTAAAGGCATCATTCCTGCCTCTCTTCCAGCAGGTGAGGCTGGGAGAGCGTGAGGAGAGCTTATAGAGGCAAATAGATCCGACTCAGCCTCTTTGCCTTTCGTCCTCACCCCGCTTTGCACACAGACTCTGTTCCTGGAACCGGGACAGCTACCTGCTTCTGCTCAGGCCACAAGCATGCGGGAAAGAAGGAAAGGATTTCAGAGGTCACAGCGCTCATAGAGCTGAGCCTCCAAACCTAAGCAGCAGCCTGCTCCCTCTGGTTTTCCTGCTTCGTGAGCAAACTTCCAAGCCAGGTTTTCTGTTACTTCTAGCCAAACACATTCTTGATCGATATGCTCTGCCTCGACTTTTTAGGGATCCCCCAAAGAATGTATTCCAACTTCCTACTGCCGTGTAACAAAACACCTCAACGCCTTGTGGCTGAAACAGCTACGACTAGCATTTATTTTGCTCGCAGACTTATCATTCGGACAAGGACCGGTGGGGATGGTTTGTCTCTGTTCCGAGCAGAGTCGGTTCACTCACATAACTTGTCGGTCCAGGTGATTGACGGGGCAGGATCGGGATTTGGGGCCAAAGACCTCTGTTTCCCTCCATGTGGGCCGTGGCAGGTGCCTGGGCTTCCTCCCGGTACGGAGGCTAGATACCCAGACCGAGTTTAGCGAAACGGCACGTGCGTGGCACTTTTATGATCTAGCCTTAAATGTCACACAGTATCCTGTCCACCGTCCTTTATTGTGGAGACAGTTACAAACATGGGCCCACGTTCCAGGAGAGTGTTTATAAACACTATCTCTTCAGAAGGGTGCAGAGGGTCTGAGAACCTGTGAGATAAAGAATATTTCTGCAGCCATCTGCGGAAAATACAATCCGCGAGAAGGGATCCTCTAATAACAGCTGGCCACTGATGACTGTTACTTTTATCGTCGTGTTCAAGATAGAGATTGCACGTGGTCACTTACAGAGAAGAGGAATGAATCAAAATCAGAGCGTTGATGCATTGCAAAAATCTTGCCAAAGTCTTCAAGTAAGAGAACTCGAGATAGAATAGACCCACAGCTACTCGCCTTCCCTGTGGGGTTTAACGAGGTCTCCCCAAACTTGTCTTGATGATCAGAACAAGTTTGCAGAGTCAGAATTAGGCCTTATTCCATTAAAGGTATCCTCTCTGAGCCACAGCTGTCGAGGGGACTAGAATGTGTGTTGGGGGGGGGGTCTTTGGAGAGTAGGAACATTGGGACATAGTATGAGGCCACCTCACAAGAGAGCAAAAACACTGTCCCAGAAAGAGCCACAATTACCATTGAATGGTTCTCTTTAGATACAATCCCTTTGTGTCGTTTGTCCAGTTACAGCAGGAAATCTAAAAGGATACCATGTTGGGGGGTTGCCAGTCTGCTCTAAGACCCATCGCTGCCCTTGCTCTGCTCTGCTGTAGCCCATGGAGCTGCATATCCAAGACTGTCCCGCCGGGGGGGGGGGGGCCCTAGGAGAAGATTAGAGGGTGAGGGACAAGGAGAAGCCAGGGCAACTCTGCCCCCACGTCTTGTCACCTCTACAATGTCTGTGTCTCCCTGTGCACTAGACAGCCTCTCAGTGGCCACCAAGGCCCCCATCTTCCTAGCATTCAGACTCTTGTGCTGTCCCCTCCCCTTGATATATGAGTTGGATATATTCTAATGAATAGAACATGTCAAAGATGACAGGAGGTCACCTCCAAGATGAGGTAAAAAAGGAGGAGGAGGAAAAGGAGAAGAAGGACTATGACTTCTGTCTTGTTCATCTTCTTGCCTTCTTACCTGTTTGCTATGATCAAGCCAGCTGCCATGTTATATAAGCTGCCCTATGTGGCAAGAACCTGAGGGAGACGTCCGGCCACCAGTGCGTGAGGGTCGAGTCTCGCCAACAATCACTGAACTGCAGCCTTCCGATGATTGTACCCCTGGCCAACACCTGAGAGAACCCAAGCCAGGGGACCTGTCCAGGCTGTGCCTGGATTCCTCGCCCACAGAAACTACCAAGATAATACACGGTGTCTCCAGCCACGATGTTTGAGGTGATTGATTACACAGCCAGCGGTAGCTCCCCCACATGGCTCGGTCACCCACTCCGTTATCTGCAGGTGGGACTGGGCCTGGGCTGCGGTGGCTTTAACCCGTTGTCACTCCAGCCTGAGGGTTGGCCTCACTGTCCTCTGTTCAAGTTTCCAGATCCCTTATCACCTGTGTAACATCCCACCTTGAAGAGTTTTTGTTTTTCAGGGTGAACCCTGACTGAAAAGGCTTGAGCTCACCAATCTGGCAAAATGCCTCTTTTTTGAGCCCAGGAGGCTTTTTTTTTTTTTTTCTTTCCATGAAAGTCAGAGGCTTGAAGTTACTGGGCCAGGGTTGTATCCCAGTAGGACTGAGTCCTATCGGCGTCCAGCACCACAAGCCTGTAGGTGTTGGTAGAGAAGCAAGGTACGCTTTCATATGTAATTTCTCATTTGTGACGCTGCAATCTTTTTCTCAGAGGGAACGTTCATATTTATTTCAGCGTCACTTCCCATAAACCTGAGTCTGCCCCCTAATTCAAACACCCTGGATACCAAACCCTTCGAAGGCCTATCAACATCCCTCTGATCCAATTAAAACAGAACTTTAATTAGGAAAAAATGATCTAGAATAAATATTTGACTGGCCTTTGCCAAAAGATTTTCATCTTCTTTTATTTCCCCCTTATCACCAAGGTTTTCAATTTATGTTTTCGTTAGAGGTGGTCTGACAAAGAAACATGTCATGACACGAAGATCAAATGGATTAACCTTCGTTGTAGTGAATGGACTCATATATAGTTGTTTTCCTTGGATGACCGAACTCACAGGCATTTGCTCACAGAAACAGGCCCATAGATCTTTCTTTACTTATCATAATATACCAAGTCTGATTCTTAGTTAGTGTCTTTCCTTTAGGGAGAGGCTGGCAACTAATAAAAGAAGAAGGAGTGAGAGTCAGAACCGCTCCCTGGAGAAAAGTAGAAGTCACTATAAAAGAGATTTCTGTGTGACAATCATTTTATTTGTGATGGACAAGGCAGGGAGGAGCCATGGCTGTTAAGAGTGCAGTCCCCTTGGAAAAGTCAAGTCTCTTTTTTCGGGCCCAGGTCAGTGGGAGATGGACAGAGATCAATACTAATGCAAAAAGAATGAGAAGACACACAGCCACGGTGCTGAAATCCTTTAAGGAAAACGATAGTTTAAAGAACTAAAAGACAGAGCAAAACAAGAACACCCCGACACCAAAATAACGGCAAAAGTTCTTGCCGGTGTTGGATTGCAGCAGGAAACCTAGGTAGTTTTCTTGTCTACTTTCAGATTCTGTGGCATCATAGGCTCCCACTGCTCAGAAAGTGCCTACTTCACTCAACCAAACTTTACAGTGAAATAAGAATGATTACCTGTTCTAGCGGTCACTGCCTTTCATTCATAGAAAAGAGCCAGTCTCAAGGAGGCAAGGTCAACTCGCCTGAGTCATTGGTTTTTAGAAGAAAACTCCCGTCTTCCATATGCTTTCATCAGAACAAATGCAGAGGCTCAACCAGTTGCGTGTAGAAGGTGGCATTAAGTTGAGAAACCAGAAATATTCCTCTTCTATAATTGAGAAGGAATGCCTCCGAGCAGGTGGTTTCTGCTAACCTTGAGGGGTTGCATCTACCCATCCCTTCGTTACAGACTCCTGTAAGGTAAGGGCCGGGAGAGTCTTAGAGATTATTAAAAAAATTTTTTTTTTTTTGGTAAAGGTTTATTCATTTTTCAGAGACACAGAGGGACAAAGTGTGAGTGGGGGGAAGGGCTGAGAGAGAGGGAGACACAGAATCCGAAGCAGGCTCCAGGCTCTGAGCTGTCAGCACAGAGACCGACAGGAGGCTTGAACTCACAGACCGCGAGATCATGACCTGAGCGGAGGTCAGACTCTTAATTGAGCCACCCAGACACCCCGAGTCTTGGAAATTAATTCCCTCTCCATAGCTGGCAGCCGAGCAAATTGAGGTACTTAGTGATCGAGTGAAGTCCCTAAATCTACAGCCGGTCCGTGGCGCAGCCGGGCTAGACGTCAGACCGCCTGGCCAACCGGAGAAGCAATTGCATTGCCTGGTAAATATGGTGGCTACCTGTGAGATTGACCTAATAATGGCTTTATCTTCCCTTCCAGGTAAATTCAGGACTCCACATAGGAGAGTCTCGATTGTCAGCTTTTTTGGTAGTAGGACCTGTCTTATCTGAACGATAAACATTCTGTCATGAAGAGCAATAATCATGGAAGTGAAAACGGTCGCAGGTTATTCTTTGGATTGCAGCAAAGGTGAATAATATTACCATTTTCTCTTTGTCCAAACTATTCCCAAGCCAGAAGCCGGTGTTCGTCTCCTTCCTTTGTGCTTTAATGTCTATGTAATTAGCTATCTATTTTCCTACTTATAAACAGGATTAGCTTTTTTTCGCAGCAGCTACAAAAAGTAAGAGAGCATCATGTTTTGAACCAAATGTCTTGTGTCCTTTGGAAAGAGCCGGAAAGGTTTGGTTGGCCAAGTTTTATGTTCTAAAGGAGGGTGGAAAAGCAGGTTGAAGTTCCGTAGGCATAGAGTAGTGGAACCTGTACACAACCGTCGAAATAAAATCTCTGTTCTCTCAAGCTAAAATGGAATTTCCCCGTAAAGTTCAATAACTATGTTAGTACAAATGCTAACTGAAAATTTCAAGAACAAGAGGTTACGCTAAGGTTGTTCTTTTAAATAAATATGTTAAAAATACTCATTCAGATAGAGATCACTGAATGGCTCAGAGAGCGTTTAAGAATTTAAGGGCTGAAAATTCTGCTCATGCCACAGACATGGGCTTATGTAGTATTCAAAGGCTTTAACTTCCACATTTCGCATAGCTGTCGGTTAAACTTGATTTTTCGTGCTTACCTTTGCAGTCACAATGTAAAGATGGATGCGGTGATAAAACAAAGAAAATGATGTCACGTTAGCAAAATGACAATTTCTGATTAAAAAAAAAGGAGCAGCTTAAAATCTTCAGGTAGTAAATGTCCATTTAGGCTCTGGAGACTTCATCTTAAACGGTACAAGAACCCTTTTTACATGATCTCTGAACTAATTGACTGTAAACTATTTCATTATCTCTAAAATATTTCACTGGAATTGGCTCAAAAATCACCCTGACATGCTATAACCTTGAGCTGAGGCCAGTGGACAAGTTAAGGTACAGGCAGATGGTGCCTTTATCAGAGGTCAGGAGAGAACAGGTGACCAAAAAGGTGAAAATCAGAGAAAAATGACAGCTTACACGAGAATTGGGAAAGGCATCCTAATCCAAAACAGGTTAATATCTGGTTAATATCTGGCAATCTTTGGGGTTGACTTGAGCTTTATATCCCTCCTGACCGCTGGAGTGGATTCAAGTCCTAGTGACTATCCTGTTAATTACATTTCTTAAGAATTCTTCATCTGTTTATTGCCTCTTTAGTTCATGACTAAGCACCAATTTATTTTAGCAACCACAGTGCCAATAGCACAGTGCGTGGCTCACCATAGCATCCGAAGTATGTTTGATGGACAGAAGGATGGATGGGTGGATGAATGGAAAAAAATAAATAAATTGGCATTTATCCTAGGATTGTTTTCCATCCTTGTCACATGCCCTAGGCTCTTTTGGGGGTGTTATAGCCCCAAACTAGATATGAGCCAGTTTCATCTATAAGACGGACCTATGGCATTGCTCCCTGGCCCCCTACCCGGAAGGATACCCCGCATATGGTAAGAGTTCAGTGTGTTCGTGTTTGTTAAAGTGACAATGCTAGAGAGATTCTCTGATCTCCAAACAGCCTGCAGAAAACCAAGATTACTGTTATTACTTTACAGAATGTTTGGAATGAATGAGCTCAGTGCTTAAACTATGAGTATACAGTCGATACAGATGCACTTTCCTCTTCGGTTTCTTCTCCCTGTACACAGTGACACCCCCCTGCCCCCAGCCCGAGCCCCTACCAGATCTTCTCTTTATATCCATGACTTGGGAGTAAAGTGCCCACAAATTTGATTTTATTGTTACACATGAATACCAGTCAATTTTCCAAGTGGAAACACTAAAGATGATAATTGTATGCTGTCTAATCTTGTCTGGATGGGTCGCTTCTAGGGCTTTCCTGCTGGTAAACCACTGAAAGCATGAATGGACCAGAACAAGAGCAAATGAAACGTAGGGGCGCCTGGGTGGCTCAATCGGTTGAGCGTCCGACTTCGGCTCAGGTCATGATCTCGCGGTCTGTGAGTTCGAGCCCCGCGTCGGGCTCTGTGCTGACAGCTCGGAGCCTGGAGCCTGCTTCGGATTCTGTGCCTCCCTCTCTCTCTGCCCCTAACCCACTCGCATTCTGTCTCTCTCAAAAGTAAATAAGCATTAAACAAAATTTAAATGAAGTGTAACGTGGTATATTCTGTGAACTAATGGGAACCTCCTGGTTGGAGGACACCCCTGATTTATATATGGATACATGGACATAGTGATAATTTTTCTTCCCTTCGGGTAGGCTTTACTCAGGGAGTATAGCCAATGGAAAGTATGGCGATACACAATCAGTCTGCATGTTTTGGGCACTTGACTACTTATCCTGGCCGTCGGATGTTGCATGATGCCTGGTGCTGCAAAGCTTCTGGTGACACTTGTGATCCTTTTCTGCAGAAGACGGGCTACCACAGCTGGTCCTGGGTGGGTAATTGCTAGGTGCTCAGAAAACTAGGCTCTCTTGAACCGCGCACTAATGTAAAAGCATCTTGTCCGAGGCTGTGTTGCCTTGTGTTTTATTTCCTATACCTTGTCTTTGGGGAGGAAACGATCCTGCCGTCCTATTGCTGACTTGTGCTGTCGCATGGAGAAGAGGTGTGGGTGATGACCATAAAATAGGTGACCCTAAAGCGATTGCTTTTTGTTTAGACTGTAGTTGGGGAGATCACTTTATCGCTGTTACTTGCCCACGTACACCCTCACTACTCACTTTTCACACCCTTCTTCTTTAATTTCCTACGGGAGATAGCTGGGTGGGACCCTCCTACGGGGAGGATGTACACAATGGAGAAATAACCATGTTTAAAATATAGCAAGATCATGAGGAAACTGGAGTTCAAAAAAGCCCACTTGCATTTTCCAAGTTTTACACCCTCAGGGGGGCAAATCTTATGATACTGCCCCCCCAGCCCCCCCAACCCCCACGCTTTACTCTCTAAATAATACAATATGCTCAGAGCATTCCTCAAACCTCCTTGAACAGTGGCCAAGTTGCTCAGACGGATTTATCTCCATCCCTTGTCAAGTGGGGTTAGAGCGACAAGACGTAGATTGTACCTGTTACAATAATAATGAAGAGGTTGAGATGCTATCTCTAAAACCCAGGGACACACACGCGCAATTTGGACGTGACCACAAACTCCCTGGACTGGTTTCTGGTCCAGAAGGGACCGTGCTCAGAGTAATCATTGGCCTTTTTGTTTTTTGACTCTCCCACCTGGCTGCTAATACATCCTGCAGGGCCCCACTACCAATGTGCTGATGCCCTTTGATCTGGGGACTGTCTCATTGTATTGTAATAGAGGAAAAGAAGCACAACTTGCTTGCGTCCTGGTGCCACTCTGGATTTCAAGGGATCATTAAAAGATTTTTTTAGTGTTAATTTATTTTTGAGAGAGACAGAGCGCGAGCAGGGGAGGGGCAGAGAGAGAGGGAGACACAGAATCCGAAGCAGGCTCCAGGCTCCGAGCTTTCGGCACAGAGCCTGATGCAGGGCTCGAACTCATGGGCAACGAGATCAAGACCTGAGCCGAAGTCGGCTGCTCAACCGACTGAGCTACCCAGGCGCCGCTCAAGTGATCATTTTATTTTTTATTTATTTTTTTTTTCAACGTTTATTTATTTTTGGGACAGAGAGAGACAGAGCATGAACGGGGGAGGGGCAGAGAGAGAGGGAGACACAGAATCGGAAACAGGCTCCAGGCTCTGAGCCATCAGCCCAGAGCCTGACGCGGGGCTCGAACTCACGGAACGCGAGATCGTGACCTGGCTGAAGTCGGACGCTTAACCGACTGCGCCACCCAGGCGCCCCATCAAGTGATCATTTTAAAGGACAGCTCTCGGGGCGCCTGGGTGGCTCAGTCGGTTAAGCAGCCGACTTAGGCTCAGGTCATGATCTCATGGTCCGTGAGTTCAAGCCCCGCGTCGGGGCGTCGGGCTCTGTGCCGACAGCTTGGAGCCTGAAGCCTGTTTCAGATTCTGTGTCTCCCTCTCTCTGACCCTCCTCTGTTCATGCTCTGTTTCTCCTTGTCTCAAAAATAAACAAAACGTTAAAAAAAAAAATTTTTTTTTTTTTTAATAAAGGACAGCTCTCTGTCTTCCTATAATACAGCCATGGGTACATGGAGGGAGGGCTCAAGATAAATTGATATGTGTAATAGGCGTCATTTTGTCCTGAGAATCAGGCCTTCCCTCCAACTTCAAGCTTCTGTAGGAGGCCACACGTGTCCTTTTCCTGGAGATGCATTGGTTCCCTGTAAGTACATTTGACCACCTGCAGAGACAATAAACCACCACTGGCTCTATGTTCCCCTTCAGCAGATACACCAGCAGAGGCCCATCTGGGGCTGAGGTTGAGATCTTAGGCAAAAGCTATTGGGAATTCAGATGCACATTAGGCCTTGTGGAGATGGTCAAGGCCGCTACGCTCTTTCTGCCCTCAGAGTGTCTGCTCTGGTGGGAAAGACGGAGGCACACACACAAGAAAGCAGAAGAAGGTGTACAATGGGCCGGCTCTGGTGCCACAAGAAGATGTATGGGTGCCCTATGGGATCGAGGGCGATCTTCTGAGGGAGGGCTCGTGGAGACTGAAGGACGAAGAGGAGTTAGTTGGACCGAAGCAGGGACAGAGGGGAGTTGTTCGCAGAGAAATGCCTCTGCAGAGGCAAAGTAGGAAGGCAGAACCAAATGAAAGGTGTTTGGATTGCCAGGGGCTAGAGAGGGCAACGGAGGCCAGATCAAGGTGTTACAGTTTTATCTTGGGGACCCTAGAAGCCTCTGAAGGTTTTGAAGCACGAGAGGGAGGTTAGTCTGATTGTGTGGACGCAAGGCTGCAGGAGGCCAATACGGATTAAAGAAGAGCTGGACAGGAACCAATGGAAGGCAGGCTGTATAGGAGGCTATTGCTTCTGTCTTGGCCAAACGGGATGGCAAGAGGCAGCTACAGGCAAGAGACACTTAGGAGGTACAGGCCAAGTCCCGGTCGATGCTTGGATGAGTGCCTGAGGGAGAAGGAGGAGTTGAGGGGGAGCCCCAGCTTTCTGACGTGACAGATAAGAGGTGACGCCATTACTGAAGTAGGGGTCACAGAGAAAGGAGTTTGGGAGGTCACATGATGGTCGAATTTGGGGATATGTTGTGATTGGGGTATATTTGAGCTACGTTTGGGGCATCCAAGTAGAGATGTTGACTGAATATATAGAGCTGAATATGTATATGTCAGGGCCGCCTACATAGGGTCAGGAGGGAGGAAGGTGAAAATAATAATTGTAAACCCTGGAAAGGATGAGATTTCCCAGGGAGAGAAGAGTAGGAGGGAATCAAATGTGAAGATGGAAGAGAAGGAAAGGAGCTGCAGATAAAGGGAGGAGGAGTGGGCAGGGAGGTAAGAGGGACTCAGGGAGAAGGTCACACGTGGGGCAAAGGGAAGTGAGCGTCCCAGGGAAAGGCGTTCGCGGTGGCAAATATTACCAAGAGATCCAGGGAGCTCGTGTTGGAGCCAGACTGTGGAAGGTCCACATGCCAGTAAGGTGAGGAGAATTTGGCCATTACCCAGGAGGCACCAAGAAGCTCAAGAGGGATTTCGAGCTGGAAGTCAATATACTTGAAGTCGTGACTAGCCAGTGGCCGGGAAGTTGAAGGGCAGGAAGCAAAGAGCTCACTGAAGGGAACTGACCACACTCAAGGAGGAAAGCGTCTGAGGAGGATGGCAGGGTGACACAGGAGGGGGAAGGAGTCCGGCATGAGAGACCACTGGGGAAAACCTGAGGAGTTTTATGTTGCATCCAGGAAGGCAGACAAAAGAGGAATCCAAGGAGGCCCTATCTAGTATTTAGCAGATGACAGCAGCATTATCACACATGTCAGGGTTAGCGAGAAGAGCCAGCCTTCCGGGAAAATCTGGTTTCTGACATGTTGAGATGTAGGCAACATTGTGAACTATTGATGGAGGCATTTTTTGTAGGTGGTTGAAGATGGCCTCTGTTACAGGCTCTCTGCTCAGTCACTCGTCTGCTTTTCTAGAAATGAAGCACTAACATTTCGTAGGACTCAGAGTTCATCTTTGCGAGCTCCACGCCTTACTTTATAGATTGCAGGAACAACGGAATCAGGAGTCCAAAGGTGTTTTGATTTTGTTTGATGGTCCTTTTCTCCTCACCTACCCTTTTCATCTTAAGACATGGGCTTCCTCCGTCCGCATCAAAGACCGCGGTCACCAGGTGCTGTGCAAAGTCTTGCAGGTTGAGGCTGCCTAGAGTTTAATTAAACAACTCAAAATGTTGTTCCAGGAGATGGTTAAAATTAGGAAAGCAAAGGTTTGCCAAACTGTAGACAGCTTTGTATTCATAAGCAATATTAAAGAGAAACCATATGTAAAAGGTAAACATATATACGTGAATATGTATACACACAGATACATATGCCTTTTCCGTATTAATTTCTTTAGAATTATTACCTAGCCCCCTATGTGTGGTGCTTTTTAGTGTTATTATTGATAGACGCCATCTAGCGGTAGAGAGTAGCAGCTGCTCACGGATGAACGCAACTTACGTGGCTGTTATTACTTGGTTATTTCTTAGCAGTAGAACCCAAACATGACTTAGTGAATACTGTAAGTCTCAAGTGGGAATAAAATTTGAAAGGTGAAGATATAAGCCTTATATCTCCCGTGGCAGAAAATAGGAAAACAAATACAGGACTTTATCACTCGGGGCGATCCACCTACCCCGGTCCTTTATTCATTCCTTAGCTATTTATCAACCCCTCCCCTGTGCTGGGTTCTGTGTGCGGGGCCTCACTCCCATGAAGAGTAAGAGGGGATGGTAAACACTGGCGACGCAGCGCGTTTTCAGCACCCACAGTGTGCCAGCCACCGTGCTAAGCACTTTGTACCCCAAATCACATGGACTTCTCACCACCGCCCTCTGATGTAGGGGTATCAGCATTTTCATACGAGGAAAGCGGAACTTTGAGATGTAACTTGTCTATAGTCTTGTATCTAAGAAGCTTCCAAATCAGGTTCTGAGTCAGGTTGTCTGATGCCAAGGTGTGTGGACTCCTAAAAATTCCACTACCTGGGTTTCCACCAAAGCAAGAGCAGAGGTGGAAGATGTTTTTGAATTATATGCAGTTTAGGCCTCTTTTTCATTGCCTTTTTTTTTTTTGGAAGTATGGTGAGGTGAGGGGGCAGGAGACAGCTGTCAGAAGATAAAATTTGTACAAGTCGTTTAGCTGTGAGTCTGGACAGGGGAAGGTAAAGGGAAGAAAACGGAATAGTTGTGGGCAAGGGTTTGGAGGATGAGAAAAGAAATAATCCACATGTCTTGAAAGATTCTTGAAAGAACACTGGATTGGGAACATTACAGCAAAGATCAACATACAGTGTTCCTATATATTTTTTTAAGTTTATTTATTTATTTGGAGAGAGAGAAAGAGGGAGAGAGAGAGAGGGGGAAAATGCAAGCAGGAGAGGGTCAAAGAGAGAGAATCCTGCACCGTCAGCACAGAGCCTGACATGGGACTCAAACTCATCAACTGCGAGATCACGACCCAAGCCGAAATCAAGAGTCAGACTCTTAACCAACTGAGCCACCCAGGTGCCCCAACGTGCAGGATTTCTTATTTGTGCAACAAATGTCACAAATACAAGAAACCCTTCCCCCCTGAAAGATATTCGTCCTTAATTTTTGATCCTCTGTGCCTACTGCCTTTCCAATTCTTCACGCACGTATCCGTACAACATGCAATTTTTAACGTATTGACTTTGCACTGTTCTTAGAATTTTCCTATGTAAAAATCCCAGCTTAGCTGTATTATATTTTTCTGAGGACGACCTGGTTACTTGTATGTAGTGATCTTGTACATCCCCCGCAGCAGAGGTGAGCACACAGTAGGCCTCCAGATACACCTGCAGAATTGAGTTTTATTTTTTATTAGATAGCTTTCTTCTCTGGCTCCTATGAGTAATATGTGGTATTTAGCACATTATTTAATAACTCTTACTTATTCTATTGAGTTTCACTTGAAAAGGAACAGGTGCTTTCTTTTTAACAGGACTGCTGGAATACTCACAACCAGGGCCAGTAACCCACACTTTCTAAATATAGTTTTGTTTTGTTTTTTAATGTTTTTATTTTATTTTTGACAGAGAGAGAGAGAGAGAGAGGGAGACAGAGAATGAGTGGGGGAGGGGCAGAGAGAGAGGGAGACACAGAATCCGAAGCAGGTTCCAGGCTCTGAGCCATCAGCACAGAGCCCGATGCAGGGCTCGAACCCACAAGCTGTGAGATCATGACCTGAGCCGAAGTTGGATGCTCAACCAACTGTGCCACCCAGGAGCCCCCCCTTTTTTAAAGATGTTTTAATGTTTATTTAATTTTGAGAGAGACAGACAGAGCATGAATGGGGAAGGGGCAGAGAGAGAGGGACACAGGGAATCCGAAGCAGGCTCCAGGCTCTGAGCTGTCAGCACAGAGCCTGACTCGGGGCTCGAACTCACAGGCTGCGAGATCATGACCTGAGCCGAAGTCGGACGCTCAACTGACTGAGCCACCCAGGTGCCCCTGTAATCCACGCTTTCTAAGCTGCAGCGTAACCGTGTGTTTTTTTTTAATTTTTTTTACTTTTTATTTTATTTTTATTTTATTTTATTTTATTTTTATTATTTTTTTAATTAAAAAAAATTAGCATTTATTTATTTATGAGAGACAGAGAGAGTAAGAGTGTGAGCAGGGGAGGGTCAGGGAGAGAGGGAGACACAGAATCGGAAGCAGGCTCCAGGCTCTGAGCTGTCAGCACAGAGCCCGACGCGGGGCTTGAACTCAAGAACGGTGAGATCATGACTTGAGCCGAAGTCAGATGCGTAACTGACCGAGCCACCGAGATGTCCCTTAACCGTGTTTAAATTGCACCAGAAATCGGCACTTCTTATTTTACTTTATTACAGGATAGCCTAACACGTTTCTGTTGTGAGAGATGGCCATTTGGAAAGGAAAGTGAAGCGATGCCTATATGGGACGATTTCCCTCTGAAGAAGAAAACGCACCTCGCACGGACGACGCACTAGATAAGTGTATGTTATATAAGTGAATAAGCCTGCGTACCGCCAAAGGGCACAGCTGTTTCCCAAACATGCCTCGCACTGTTGGTTCCTGCGTCTTTGCCCATCGTGTTTCCTCTTGCTGGCGGTGTTCTCTTCTTTCCTCCTTGCTCGGCAGGTTTGATATCTTTGGTGATGCTTTTCTCCATTGGCTCAAGCTTTGCCTGCAGGCGGTTGACTCTCCCGCTCTCCCTGTGGGAACCCCTCCTCAGGGGTCCTGAACACCTGCTCCTTATCATGAAATACACATACACTGCTGTGTAGCCCTTTGGGTCCTTTGAGACTAACATAATGCCCTGAATGTAGTATGAAATCAATACACATTTGTTGCCATTTATGAATATTCATTTGGCTTAAAAGAAATACTTTTAAAAAGAGGGTTGACGGTAGAAAAGGGAAGGAGGAAATGAGGGTGGAAATCTAAAACCTTATTAGCTTAGACAGCCATTCAGGTTTATGACAGTGTATACATATAGTTTGTAGGTAGAAACTTGCCGTAGTGTGTTAAGAAATTAAAAAGTCCTGTTTTGCTAAATTCAAAGGTAAATAGATACAAGTACTAGCCAAGGTCAGCCAATAAGCTCAAAATCTTGGAACGGCGTAGACAGCTGGTATGTCTTTGAACTCTGTGCCTTTTTACACCGTTTAGAAAAAAATAGGTAAGGCCGATGTTGGAATTATTTCAGAAGGAGTGGATGTGCTGATTCAGACTTGTAAAGAGGATTAATCCCTTGAGTTTGTTTCTTTAGGAACCCCTCAGAGCATGATGAAATTCACAGGAGAAAACAGACTTGAACGGCAGAAATTGAACACAGGGCAGGGGTGGGGGAGGAAGCCTTAACCCGAGGGAGGGTGACAGTGACAAGATAAACACACGATCTTTCACTCTAGCTTTTGGGCAAATACAGTGTCACACTTCATAGTTGATATTTTTCTTTAGAACGTCAGCAAAATTTATAGCTTTAATAGAAAAAGATTTTTTTTTTTTTTCTGGTAAGGTATCCTAAGGCCGAAATGATGAACTGATATCTTAACAGGTAAGGCAATTTCAATCTCTGCCCTTGCCTAGAAGGTCAAGAAACGAGGGTTGATGGAAAAACCAGCGAGGAAGAACACAGCAGTAAACCTAATGGTATCTCTGTAATATATTTCTGGGGAATACGATGTGCGATCATTCCTGAGGTTTGTCTCTTGAAGATCTCAGTGTCCTATAAGGTGGACACCTTGTGGACCTGGTCCTGGGCCCCGTCACCACCGTCCAACATCAACCAGATGCGGGAAAGGGGCTCAGTAGAAGTCTCCTGAAGCAGGGGACACTGGGACGAGGGAGGACTCCATGTGACCTGGGGTTTCTGGGAAAGTCAGAAACCCTCACAGGCTTTCATAAACGCAGACAACTGATTGCACGGTCAATTACAAGCGCTTAAACAAATGCTGCCAACTTTGGTAGTGGCCAAAAGGGCCCCGGGTGTTTCGGTTTCAGCTTGCAAAACACGAGAGGGATGGTAAAGTGGGAGAGGAAGAGAATTGTGGCTCACACCGTCACTGAGCGTCTGGGCAGACTTCCTTGGAAAATCGTTCCGCACTGGACCTTAAGGGACACCTCAAGGTTCCTCCTCATCTGCCAGACAGTAGACAAGTGCAGCTGCCACAGCAAGGGGCCACCTCCGTGCCAACCCACTGACTCAGGCGGTGACCGCCATCTTGAGCCAAAAGGCAGGGGGAGATGTGGTTCCTTGAGGCCCTCGCGGCATAGTGGGAAAGACAATGACGTGTGCGATTATGTCGAGTGTGAGAACTACTGTAATAACGTGTTATGAAGGGAAATCTGTCCTCCCTAGGCTCCCCCAGGAAATGTCTGTCCATGACTGTCCCTGTGGGATTTTGTTCACATCTGTAGCAGAGCATCTCTGATATATGAGGATGACTCCTGAAGACAGGGCCCGTGTGCTATGTGGTTTTATATCCCCTGCTCCTGCATCTTCTGGAACATCCCAGGATCTCCGCATTGTGTTTGTTGAATGACTATTTGACCACCTTGTAAGTGCGGGAATGGGGTGGCAGGTGGGAAACCCATCAAACCTGGAGAACTCAGAAATTTTATCATGTCATTGTAACACTCAGACATGTTTTATTACACCTACTCCCATATATTATGCACATACTTTACAAAGAGGTCTAAAAGATTGTACGATGTACACATGCCTTAGATTACAGAGAAACACGGCATGGGAGGAACCACCTCTAACTTTTCACAGGGTTATATTCTAGGGAGTGTTGGCGATGGGGAAGTACAGACAACTTTATCTCTCCAGGAAGAATTCTGCCTCCAGAAACAGGAACTGAAATCCCTGGATCCAGTCTCAGGAAACAGCCTGGCCGTCCCTATGCCATAAAACCAGCTCAGGAAATGCTAGGTAAGGTGGGGCTGGAAGGTAAGTTAGATTACCTAAACCAAACCAGTCCTGCTGACAGGTTGTGACTCCCACCTTACCATTTAAAAGGCAGAGGCAATTCCACCATAGCTTAAACAAAGTCTTCTCTCTCTCTCTTTTTTTATTTATTTTGAGAGAGAGAGAGCACGTGCATAAGCAGGGCAGGGGCAGAGAGAGAGGGAGGGAAAGTCCCACGGTAGGACTGTGAGCCTGTGAGCACTGAGCCCCACGCGTGCCTGGAACCCACGAGCGCTAGGAACACGTGAGATCATGACCTGATCCGAGGCTTAACTGACTGAGCCACCCAGGCGCCCCTAAAAATGTCTTCTCTTCAAAGAGTTCCTTGAGGGGCTCCTGGGTGGCTCAGTCGCGCCCACCTCGACTCAGATCATGATCTAGCAATTTGTGAGTTCTAGCCCCGCCTCGGGCTCTGTGCTGGGCTGGCAGCCTGGATCCTCTTTCGGATTCTGTGTCTCCTTCTCTCTCTCTCTCTCTCTCTCTGCCCCTCCCATGCTCGCAATCCCTCAATCTCAAAAAAAAAAAAAAAAAAAAAAAAAAAAAAAAAGAGTCCTTTGAATCTTTCAGCAACCAGTTCAAGTGTCAAGCAATTTATATTAATAGTTTCAGGTAGCGCTTCCTCCTGGGTGATCAACATCTCCTAGCAAAGTAGAAAAAGATGGGTATAAAAAAGTTCATTTCCTTCTCCTCTAGATAAAGATCCAAAAGCATTCCGACCCTAGGTTGAGGACTGCCTGCGGCGCGGGGTGGGCGGGCTCCGGGCTGGGCCCGCAGCGCCTGGACTTCTCGCCTAGCACCCCTCCCCCTAGCTTGGAAAGGTTTCATCTGTGCAGCATTCCAGGGCGCTGGCACCTACCTGACCTCATCTTACCGTGCAACCTATTACCCCAGCCCCAGAGCGCAGGGGCTCAGTCAGGGTTGTCCCGGGGCGCGTTCCCGGGCCAGAACGCAGTAGGGACATCCCCAGGGCGGTCCCGGGACGCCCCCTTCCCCCCAGGCCGGCACACGGTAGGAACACCGCCTGGGCGGCCCTGGGGCGCCCTCCCAGGCCGGCACCCAGTGGGAGCTCGCCCCTCCTGCCGTCGTCTTCTGAACGCAGTGAGACAGTGGTCTGGGCCGTCGCCGGCCGCCGCGATTCCGCTGCGTCTTGAGGCAGGTGCCCGCGCAGCGCCCGCGGCTGGCTGGGTCTCTCGGCCCGCGACACTCAGGCTCTGGCGGCGCGGGGACCTGAGCCCGGGGCGGGCGCGTCTCTCCCAGTCGCGGAGAGTGGAGGGCCAGGCGGGGTCGCGACGGCGCTAGGGGGCCGCTCGCGGCCGGACTCGGGGTTTTTAACTTATTCCGGCCGGAGGGGGGAAACGAGTCCGCGGAGGGCGGCGCCGGTTCCCCCGGGGCGCGGGTCCAGGTAGGCTGTACCTCCCCCGAGGTCACCAGGCGCCGCGCCCCCGCGCCCCGCAGCCCCCCTCGCGGGGAAGGGCGCCCGAACCCCTCCGGGACGCGCCGCTCTCGCGCGCCGCGGGGCCTGGGAACCGCGCACCGGCTGAGCCCCGAGCCCCGCGGGGCGGCGGGACGGACGGCGCCCGCGCCCAATCGCGGGGCGGGGCCGAGGGGGCCTGCAGGCGGCGGCCAATGGGAGGCCGCAGAGCGGGCGGGGGGCGGTGCCGCCGGGCGGGCGGGCGGCGGCGTCGGGAGCCGGCTCGGCAGACCGGGAGCCCGGGAGGAGCCGGCGGAGCGGGAGGAGGACGACGGAGGAGGAGGAGCAGCGCCGCGCCCCCGCCCCGGCCGCCCGCCCGCCCGAGCGCAGGCCGACAGCTCCAGCCGCAGCCCGCGGGTCCGGGCCGCCTCCCGCCGGAGCCCGGCGCCGGCAGAGTCCGGGCCGATGGGCAGCCCCGGGCAGCGGCGGGCGGCGAGGCGGCGGCCCCGGTACGCGCCGCCGCGCGCTCGTGGGCTGTAGCAGGTCCCGGCGGACTGCGTCTCCGAGGTGCGTGTCGGGCGAGCGGACGGGGAGCGAGGCGGGATCCGCTCGGGAGCCTTCGGGTGGTGTCTGGGCACGGCCTCCGCGAGGACTGTCCCGGGGTGCAGGGGCTGCCCCCGGAGCGCTTCGGGGGCTGATGGCCGGGCCGGGGGCAGGGCAGGGGCGCGGGGCGGGGGGTCCGGCTGGCAGACGCGCCCGCGCTTCCGAGCCCCGGGTGGAAGAGGAGCCGCCGCCGCTCGTTCTCTCAAAGTTATCGATCGGCAGAAAGGTTATTCCCGTCTTGGTGACACGAGCACTAATGAGGACCTCCTCTGGGTGCGCAGCAACTCCTCTGTGACTAACCCAAGAGCGAAGATGAAAGGCTGCGGGACGCTGTGCACCGGCGCGCCGGGCGGGGTTACTTGCTGAACTTGCTGCGGGGTGTCTTCCCCCGGGAAGGTGTGCGCCCCCGGCGCGCGCTCTCGCCGGCGCCCCGCTCCCTCTTTTGTAAGATCCCGAGGCGCGGCGAGCGCCCTTCTAACTCGGCGCGACCACCCTTTGGGGTCCCGACCGCTCTGCCACCTCTCCGGTCTCCGTGCCTCGCTCCATCCTCCGCTCCCGGGCCTTGTCGGGTCCCCCCATATTATTAAAGCTAGTTTGACCACGTCCTGGGAGTATCCCCACGAGCGCCTATAGATTAATTTTCAACCGTGCCACAAACCCAAAGAATCAATTCCAGTTCATCATCTGCAAGCGAGAGCCGATGCTTCTGGGGAAGAGAAAACAACTTGGCATTACCCCTCTGGGAGATATTTGTCATCATTAACCTGCTTCAGTTAAATTAATTCAGCCCAAGATGACTCCAGCGTGAGTATTGGAAAAATCAAGTGCATTGGTCACGGAATTGTGGTCACCAAAACATGATTTTGGTCAAAATGAAATTGTACATGTTTTGGATTTTGTTTAGCTTAGGAGTTGGTTTTCATGATGATGGCCCCCCCTTTTTTTTTTAAACAAAGAATCTTGAGGATTCTCATAGGTTTGCCCTCAGTAAGTTCAAAATAGTCACTAAGATTTTTCTTTTCTTTGCCTCTTTTGTCTGCAGCTTTCATTTCTAAATGTTAACACTAGATGGCTTTCTTATGACGGGCATTTGTAAACTGCGCTTTTGAGTTGCCTATCTGCAATCCAGGTTGCAATTTTTTTCCAGTTTTGCAATTAGTGATGGGAGGGGGGAAAATCTCCAGAACTGTTGCTTTCTTTGTAATATACTACTTCTGTATAAAACAAACGTTTATCTCCACTTCAAAAAGTGTCATTATTTCTGACATTCTTAAAGATGAATTTCAAGAGACAACTTGGTCACCATTTTTAGTCACAAATTTAAGGATGTCTGTTTTCATGTTTTTGTTTGAGGAATATATTCGAGGACTGGATTTAGACCATATTTTCACTTTTTTTAACTTAGGAGTTCACTGCTTGATTCAGAGAGGTATAAAACAACATTATTCGTGAAAGTGCAGTCTTCAATCTTGAGTTTTGTGTACAAAATCATTGATTCTTCCTAAGGTTTCAGTGATGCGTGTAGTTGGAAGTATATATATGCATGATTCATACCAAGAATTTGGTAGAGACGTCTTTCTGTCTTTCTCCCGGTTGACACTTGGTTTTTCATTTCCAAGCACAACCCCTTTTTATGAGAATTACTGTAGCCAGCAGGTAATCAGCAACAGCAGGTTCTCAGTTATACATTTTAAGTACTTTTTTTCCTAGACCAAGACCGTGGCAGCCTGTCCAAATCTTGCCTCGGTAGGCATACTTGTTCATAAGCTGGAGAAATATCTTGGACTTATTTTATAGCTGCCATTTATTGTGTGTCTTGCCCAGCTTAAAATATGACATGTTGAATTTGTTTGTTCTAAATTGGAGCGCATTCATAAATAGCTGAAGAAAAAAAAGAAAACTCTAGCAAACATCTGGGAAGTAGGAAATGGAATCAGAAACAGCTTTTATCAGTACCCACATGCTACCTATAGATGGGGTGAAATGAACTTGGGTAAGAAGCAGTATAAGCATTTGGTCTGGAAAATAAGAGAAAATAACATACGTTGCAGGTATGGAGGTAGAGCTTCTGGCTTTGGGGTAGGGGCTGCAGATTTTCCCCAGCCGATTTAAGTGTATATTTTTCATCAGATGCTTGTGTTTTTAAATCTTTGCCTTTTTCCAAGAGCTTTCATTTTATGGAATGTGATGGGAATCATCAGAGCATCGTGATTTGGCTTTTATGAGGTTTATTGTAGTTAAAGCTGTGTACTGTGGGCTTGTAAGTTGCCCCCCCCGCCCCCCGCCTTGAGACTGGAATGGCATTTTAAAGGGTTCCTCGATACCTGAGCTTAGTAAACACCTGTCCACCTTGGGGATCTTTTTACCTGAGGCAGAGGAGGGAATAGTGGGTTATTCATTTTGAAAATCTGTCTGTTCTTGAACGTGAGGAAATATTCACTAACCTTGAAAGGGCAACTGTCTGGTAATTGAAACTGGTTTAAAAGTATTGGGTTTGGTCATGAAAACTAGTTTAAAGTCTTTGCATTTATGGTCTGCTTGTCCTGGTGGTTTAGGATTACTTATCTTTTCAAAGATGCGCTGAACTTGAAGAAAATTTAGACTGTTACTATTAACTGAAAAGCAAAGCAGTTTTTTTTTTTTTTTCCTGTTTTGAACTTGAGTGAGATACAATGTACAGTTCTGAAGAATGCAGGGAACCGTGTTCCAGATTTTTCTGCATCCATTATTGTACCTAATTCCCTTGCAGGGTGATAGACTAGGGAGAGCTTTAGGCGGGAGGAACAGGAACCTCTACTTTCCTCCTTCTATTGCCTGTCACAAATGAGTTTGGATAAAGTATTTCCATGATCCCTTTCAGCAGCAATATTTTAGATTTCTTGAACATTTAAAACAAAGTATTCGCGTAATGCAGAGGACTCACTGTGACAGTTCATTGTTTTCATGATTGTGTCTGCGTTCATTGCCTTACGGTGTGTCTGTATGCGAACATTCCTGAGAGTTCTAGTTACTTGGTTTACCTTGGAATCAGTGAGGCAGAAATCGCTTTTCTGTTCCAGTCACATGTCACCGTGACCCCTTTGAAGGAGAGACAACAGTATAATAGGACTTTAAATGCTTCTTAACTTCAGAGATAAATGATTTCAATCCTTTCTGGACTTGATTCATAAACTTTGGTTCCCAAGAGTGGTTGGAGAGAGCCAGATCTGACCCACAGGAGAGGTTCTGTTTCTTGAGAGGTTTCATATTTAGCGTAACCCAGTTCCATGATATTCCCCCCCGCCTACCCCCCCAGTATGCGGTATTGCTACACGAACATACTGAAAATTAACAGCATCAGTTCCTATCTACTTTCGATGCATTTCATCAAGGTGTATTTATACCCCACTCCTCACCCCACCCCACCCCCCAAAAGGAAGAAAGAGTATGCATGCCTTCAGACAGGAAGGTTCTTCCCCTCCAGAGAAGACATTTGTTAAAATTATCCCACATGAGGGGCGCCTGGGTGGCTCAGTCGGTTGAGCGTCCCCACTTCGGCTCAGGTCATGATCTCACGGTTCACGGGTTTGAGCCCCGTGTCGGGCCCGACAGCGCAGAGCCTGGAGCCCGCTTCTGATTCTGTGTCTCCCTCTCTCCGCCCCTCTCCCACTCACGCTCTGTCTCCCCCTTCTCAAAAATAAACATTAAAAAAAATTTTATTTTTTTTTTAATTATCCCACTTGTGCATATATACCCTCCCAGACATGGACACTTTTTCCTTTTGCACTGGCCAGTGAAAAGTTCACTGAGGACCAGTGTTTGGAAATCGCAGTCCAGCCCTTCTGTGATGCAGGGATCTCTTAATAATGCCCTACGAGTGGTCTTCCAGCAATACCTGAACATTGCCTGGAAGGGGTGGAGGGCTCCACCCTTCCGAGGTTTTTGACTACTAGACGAGTGTTTTTTTATTTTTTATTTTTTTAATTTTTTTTTCAACGTTTATTTATTTTTGAGACAGAGAGAGACAGAGCATGAACAGGGGAGGGGCAGAGAGAGAGGGAGGCACAGAATCGGAAACAGGCTCCAGGCTCCGAGCGGTCAGCACAGAGCCCGACGCGGGGCTCGAACTCACGGGCCGTGAGATCATGACCTGAGCCGAAGTCGGACGCTGGACCGACCGAGCCACCCAGGCGCCCCTAGACGAGTGTTTTTTACCCACAGCACTGAAATCGAACTCTTCCTGTTTATTTGCATTCTACTCCCTTGGTGGCCCGTGGAACAGATCTTTCTAGAGAGGTATTTCAGTTATTCACTGAGCACCACCTGTCACACTCGGACCCCCCCGAACTGAAGGCTTCCCACTCAGCTTGACCTGGGCAGAGTAGGGGTAGCCTTCCCTCAGCCTGCGTGTCCCACTCGCACTGATAGAGTCCAGGCCTGCGTTCAGTTTTTTTTTTTTTTTTTTTTTTTTTTTTTTTTTGGTGGCCACGTTACCCAGACTCAGTGAGTTTCCTGTTCACTAAAACCCCCGAGTCGTTAATCACATACTGCCACTAGCCATGGTTGGCCTTCCTGTACTAACGTCGCTGCAAGACCCACACCTATGGTGCTTCATTTTCCTTTATTTTAGCTGGTTCTACCCTGGGTGCTTCTTGGGAGTTTGATTCTGTTGGTTAGCACCTTTGCCTGCCCTCCCAAAGGAAGGCTGCTTGCTTAGAACATCAGACTGTTTTTGTTTTGTTTTGTTTTGTTTTTATCTCTACCTAAGTCGGGGATGAAATTGTCAAACTGGCTCAGCCATGAATAGTGGCTCTGGAAGCTTCTAGGTTTACAAGGAATCACTCTCGGTTATCGTTAAGTCCTAACGCACCTAATTTCTTACCAGCTGGCTCCGATCTCTCTGCCTTTTCCAGACATCCTGAAAGAGGGTGTCAAGCCTCCTTGGCTACTTCTGCTGACCAGGTTATTCTAAGACAGAAATGAGTTCAGTTGTAGTGTGTCCCTGGTAATTAGAACCGTGCTCTGCATGGTTGGTGATTAAGAAATATTTTAGGGGCGCCTGGGTGGCGCAGTCGGTTAAGCGTCCGACTTCAACCAGGTCACGATCTCACGGTCCGTGAGTTCGAGCCCCGCGTCGGGCTCCGGGCTGATGGCTCGGAGCCTGGAGCCTGTTTCCGATTCTGTGTCTCCCTCTCTCTCTGCCCCTCGCCCGTTCATGCTCTGTCTCTCTCTGTCCCAAAAATAAATAAACGTTGAAAGAAATATTTTAATGACTGACTGACTGAATGACTTAGAAAATAGGGCCCCACTGTGACCTGTGACCTCTGGAGGTCTTAGGCACCGAAAAGCCTGTGGGAAAAGTCGGAATGTTGTTGGACTTTCTGAACTTATTTTGGAGCTGGGTATTATTTTATTTTGTGTTACTTTCGGGTAGTGGGTAAGAGAACCGTGAGCTTTCTCCATTTTCTCGGCGTTTTAATACTCTTCCCTTCCTGTTTCCCGAACATACGTTTAGTCCGAAGGGGCTTGTTCAGCTCTGCCCGTGGGATTACTCCATATTTTTCACTTTCGCATATTTGCTAAATCTGGAAGAAGCTCCTCGTTGGTCGAGCTGTTCAAGCAATCCGAGTTGCCCGAGCAGGCTGTTGGGTTGTGCATTCAGTTACTCATCAGTAGAAAAAATCTAGGTAGAGAGCCAATGTTAAAAATTGTTCCTGTGGAAAGCAAGAACTCTTGGATAAATAAAAAAATTATGTATGCTGGGATGAACTATTTGTGGATACTCAAAAAAGCATTTCTGATGGCAGTGCTTGGGGCGTAGTGGCCTGTATAGTCAGATGATGGCTTTCCGTCTTCCAGGGGGCTTCATAATGCATTTGGTTCCTGGTTGGACAGTGGGTGTTCACGTGGCTCAGGAATAGCTCTGGGATACAGTCTTCTTTGTACTGAAGTTTCTAATAAGTAATTTTAGGAATCACAGTTTTAATTATTCATAAAGGACAAAAGCTTTCGTTTGAGTGTTTAATACCTTAATCCAAGGAACAGTGATTTCTTTGTAGTGGGGTTTCTAAATGTTTTTCAGCGTGCATACCCCTTCCGTACAAAATCACCATCTCAATAAATGTGTGTGTATGCCTGTGCAAATATATGTGTCTGTGTCTGTGTGTTTGTGCCTATGTGTATATACACTTGCATGCATGTAAATTTATCATGCTAAGATACAGACGTTATAAAACACAGAAATGCACATTTGAAGAAGGGTGGCATTGAAAATAAATAGAAATGGAGTATTTCCTTTTGCACCTTAAGGGCTGTCTTGTTACCCTTTGAAATGTGTGGCCCCCAGTCTGGAGACCCGTGTTCTGTCCACCACTCTCTTCAGCTTAGAGTTCATGACTGTTTGGAAGCAGTTTCTCAGGGGCCTGTCAGCATCCTGTGAGGGAACTTTAAGACAGACGCTATCCTTACCAGGCCCTCTGTTTACTATGTTTGTTCCTCTTCTGAGAACTTTTTTTTTTTTTTTTAAACTTTGGCCTGTTCTCTTCCAGAATTGCTGTGGGTTCTTTAGGGGTTTAATTTGGGTAGGGAGTAGATACCGTCCTGGGGGCTACTGTTCTTTCTGGAACGTTTCTGGTTGAACTCAGCTGTTGAGGAGGCACCATATTGTCACACACAGCCCCCACCAGGCCCACAGTCAGGAGAGAAGGACGTAAGTAATCATTTTCTCATCCAGAAACTTCTGAAGCGTAAAAACAAATTTGGAAGTACAGTATAGTTCGGCTCGTGTATCACTGGCTACCGTGCTAGCACATGTCAGCCCCTGCTGCGAGGGAGTTAAGGGAGCCCAGCCACCTGGCCTCTCCAGAGCCTTGGTGCTGCAGCTACCCAGCTAAACTAGCACCTCCCCCCTCACTCTCCCTCTTGTGCACTCTCCGCTCCCCTGTTGTCTGCTGGATCTTAATCCGCAGCACTCAGCATTGCCTGACATGAAGAGTGTATGTATGTGTATATTGTTTTTAAATGGGCTCCACAGCCAACGCGGGACCTGATCTCACGACCCTGAGATCAAGAGTCACCCGATCTACTGACTGAGCCAGCCCCCCAGCCTCAGCGTCGTATTTTAATTTTTTTTAACGTTTATTTATTTTTGCGAGACAAGAGAGAGACCGAGCACGAGCGGGGGAGGGGCAGAGAGAGAGGGAGACACAGAGTCTGAAGCAGGTTCCAGGCTCTGAGCTGTCGGCACAGAGCCCGACGCGGGGCTCGAACCCACGAACCGCGAGATCATGACCTGAGCTAAAGTCGGACACTTAACCGACTGAGCCACCCAGGCGCCCCCTCACTATTGTATTTTAATTTTTGTATGTTTATCTTCCATCTCACCTCAATAGAACATAAGAGCCGCAGGGGAGGGGCATTTCTGGTTTATTACTGTTACTGCCTGCACTTCCCTGGGTTTTACCACATAATAGGCTCTTAGCAAACGAATATTTGTTAAAGGAATGATGGGGAGCCAGGGGTTTAAACATGAAGGGATTGTATATCTTGGCTTTTATTGAACTAAGTAAGTACTGCTCCCTGAAAGTGCGGTAGTGCTGCATCATTTCTTTTGGAAATGGTCTATCTAAACAAGCTTTTTAAAAAAAATTCATTTATTTTCAGAGAGAGAGAGAGAGACACACACACACACACACACACACACACACACACACACACACACACGGCACGAGTGGGGGAGGGGCAGAGAGGGGAAAAGAGAATCCCAAGCAGGCTCCATGCTGTCAGCGTCCAACCCCATAGGAGGCTCGAACTCACAACGGTGAGATCACGACCCAACAGGAATCCGAGAGTCGGACGCTAAACCGACTGAGCCACCCAGGCACCCCTCAACAGCCTTTTATACTTCCCATTTTAAATCATTTCCATCTGAAATGACCTGCGATTGAACTTGGACACCAAGCTAGTGAAAGGGGAATAGTAAGTAGTTCCTGAGGAGAGTGAGAGCAGAGGCCCAGCTGTTCCTTTAGGACGTTTATAGCCCTGCTCCAGGGCTGTGATTCTGGGGACGCAGGACACCCTGGGGGTTGTCCTTCTCTTCTTGAGAGCATGTGGTCTGCACCCATCCCAGGTTTCAGAGTCTCCAGACTGACAAGGGCACAGCCCTGATGGAATCCGGTGAGGCTACAGGTCACTTAAAAACCCTGGCGTGGGCTCCTCCGTAAACATACCTGAAAAGAAATGATTTCTGAATTGTGCCGTTTCATCGGTAAAGTCTTTTGCCTGTCGGCCCATCAGCCATGGTAATTTCTAGAGGAAACAGTGATTTTTGAAAACTCATCACTAGAACATTGGACGCCTCTTGTTGACTTAGCACTTTGAGGATTGCAGAGTACATCAGAGAGATATTTATGCCTTAAAGATAGTCGGTGCTCAGGAAGTGTAGTTTTCATTTTACAGGTGAAAGTCTTTTATGTTCAATATCCTGATACGGTATTCGTTCCTACATTCCATGAACTCAGAAGGGTGTCATCCTAAGTCCTGTGTGTGTAAATTTCTGTATTAAGAGGTACTATGATGAGATTTGAGGCAGGACTGAGAGATTCATCTAAATAATAATAGAATCACCTCATTTACCAACCAAGTCTGCTTACTGGAGGGTCATGGGAAGCCTTTTGCTTGGAAAAATGCATCACTGTTCCTATTTAAAAACTTTTATGTGTTGGTAAGAGTGAGGGAGACTAATGTTTTTGACTTAACAAAATAGAGAATCAGGGGGAGGTATTCTTGAAAATAAATGTAAAAGACAGCCATTGTGCTGGAACTTTCATTGGTGTTCTCTCACATACTGAACCAGACCCTTGTAAGCTGATGGGATGATCCCCCCTTTCACTAACACAAAAACTAAGGTTTACAGAGAGAACACATGCTTTTCTGAGTCTTCTTAGTCTTAAAAAAAATTTTTTTTTTAAGGTTTATTTGCCTTTGAGAGAGAGAGAGAGAGAGAGACAAAGCACAAGCAACAGAGGAACAGAGAGAGAGGGAGACACAGAATCTGAAGCAGGCTCCAGGCTCTGAGCTGTCGGTGCACAACCCGACGCGGGGCTCGAACCCACGAACCACGAGATCATGGCCTGAGCAGAAGTCGGACGCTTAACCGACTGAGCCACCCAGGTGTCCTTGAGTCTTCTTAGTCTGAGACCTGAAACCCCGTCTCTCTGCTCCAGCTACAGGCCGCTTTCCTCTGTTCCCATCTGCTTTGTGAGGTGTGGTTGGTCTCCAGAGATCACGGAAGGAGTGAATGGAAGCAGGGAGTGAGTAGAGAAGGTGTGTGCACAGGAGAATGGTGGACTCCAGCCAGCTGTCCCTGAAAGGGGGAAAACGGTGGCCCAGCGTTGGGCTGAGGAGTCTGAGTTTTAATAGCCGGCGGATGGTCTCTTCTTCAGGAGAAATGTCGTAATTCGCGGAGAGGTAGCCCTTCTGATCCAATCTGGTTACCTGTCCTTTGTTGGGAAGTGAGTGGGACAATTTCTCCGGCTCCCCGCCTCTTTGCCAGGGTTCAAAGAAGTATAAGGGGAAAACAGTTTTTGTTTTGCATTTATACTTTGCCAGATTTGCATAATCTGTGTTGAAGCCAGTGCAGTGTGAATCCCTAAATAAATTTCAGGCATTTAAATATTTAAAAGGATCCGTCCACAGTACTTTACTCACCCAAAGAATAAGTGCTTCCAACAAAGAAAATAACCCCCTTGCAGATGCAGCCCATACAGACTTTGTTCACCTTGTCACTGAATTATAAAACATTAATAGCAAAGCTAGAATTGGAACATTCGCCGACATGCCTGGCTGGCTCGCTTCCAAAATATTGTTTCCCTGGTTGGAGCATGCGGGACGGTTTGTTTAAAACTGGCAGCTGGCCAGGGAGCGGAGCTCTGACGCAATCACGGCGGTAACTACTTTGCTCCGACTGCTAATTTTAGGGCAGTTAAATCTGGGTGATGTCTGATGACTGCTGTCGCTGTGCGTCTGGTGGCGGGGAGCCTTCCAGATCCATCCTCCGGGCCCGGCACCGCGGTCCTCGGCTCCCTGCGCGATGGGCTGGCAGAGGCGATGCCGGGCTGGCACCGAATGTGAGCGGTGAGATGAGTTGGGGCAGGGCCCGCGCGGGGCTCCAGGGGACACCGTCTCTGATCTCACTGGTTTTCTGTGCCAGTCCCTCAACAGATCCGTATCCGAGGGCACCGGGCCGTGGGAGGTGTGGAGGACGGAGGCAAGTGTAAACAGAGGCTCTCGCCTTCCGCGGCCCCCCCCCCCCACCCCGATGACAACACGCTCTGCTTCTCCCTGCCCTCCCCGCCGGCGCTGGCTGGCTCAGCACCCAGCTGCTTCTGCCTTCTCCTTTTCTGGAAGAGGCAAAACTGAGGAGAAAGATGGGAATTTTTGGAGACCAGTTTGGAGCATCGTACAGAAGAGCAGAGTAGAGTTTTCTTGCTCTTGCAGGAGAGGGAGGTGGCGGGGAGGGGTTGCTTTGTGGCCATCCCGACCTCACTTCGCTTCCTGGACAGCGAGCATAACCCAGTTTCAAAACAAGGATCCCCAAGTCTTCCGTAAACGCTGGCATTCTGAGGTTGCCCGGTTAGCGGGAGGCGTCCTGGGGTGTGACACCCATGGGGGCAGGGGCCACTTACCTCGTTCCCTCCTGGGCTCCCGGTGAGCGTCCGGCACCATCAGAGAATTAATGGACCCGTAGCATTTCCGGCCTCAGAGGGCCCTTCTGGTCGTCTTCGAATCAAACTTCCTCATGTTCCTGATTCGGAAATTTAAGAGAAGGGTTTAACAGCCGGGCCCCCGTCGTGGAAGAGAATGGGCTGGCTTACTGGGTGAGACCCTGGGATAGCCGGGCTCTGTGGCTTGAAGGCCCCGTGGGCTGCTGAGCATATAGCGGGTTGCCTAGTCAAGAGAACATTCCAGAAGAAGGCAGGAGCCAAGTTATGCTTTGGCAAACGGTTAGGATTTGAATTTTCCACGAGGGGCCCTTAGACACAAGGACACTCCGGGCTCTGTAGAGACCGGCCAACGCAAGTAAACCCATCTCACTTAGTTGTTCATTTGAACCCAGTGTTGTCTACAACAACTCCCTCTGCCTGAAACAAAACTTACCTCCTTGCCTGGTTTAGGTTTTGCAACCCCGAAAACGGATTTCGTTATAAAAGCGACCTCAAGGAGAAGTGACGGACCGTGTTTTTGACATGGTGGTTAACTCACTCGTCTGTCACGTGAGGTAGTCAATCTGATCTCCCCCCCCATTGTAATTTGTTAAAAGTTATGTCACACACCTGAAGGAAAAAATATCGAAAGTAAATGATGAGCTTTATTTATTGTTTTTAACATCGAGGTATATAGATGATATCATATTAGTTTCAGGTGTATCACATGACAGTTGGCATTTCTGTGTGCTGTGAAATGATCACAGTAAGTCTGTTCACGATTTTTTTTCTGGGGATGACACCTTGTAAGATCTGTCTTCGCAACTTTGAAGCCCTTTAACTGTCCCGTATTATTCACTATAACACCACACTGTACATTACATCCTCGGAACTTATGTATTTTATGACTGGGAGTTTGTGCCTTTTGACCATGACGTTTTGGTGTGAAATTATTGAATCTGTTTCAGTTGTTTGTCTAGAAAATACACACACCAGTAT
Organism: Puma concolor; assembly: GCF_028749965.1. Lineage (NCBI taxonomy): Eukaryota > Metazoa > Chordata > Mammalia > Carnivora > Felidae > Puma > Puma concolor. Next base: position 15,897,426 of record NC_141677.1, read on the forward strand.
TACAGTTGTAATCCAAGGTCACATGTTTTAAGACTTTAGGAATTTATAACTTTTGGTGATTGGTTGACCAGAGTGACTTATTTGAAAAATTATTCTGGGTAATCAAACTTTTATTTTTTATTTTTTTAAGTTTCAGTTATTTACTTACTTGTATATTTATTTTGAGAGAGAGAATGAGTGGAGGATGGGGCAAAGAGAGAGAAGGAGAGAGAGAATCCCAAGCAGTCTCCACGCTCTCGGCGCAGAGCCCGACGTGAGTCTCGATCCCAGGAACTGTGAGATCATGACCTGAGCTGAAATCAAGAGTCAGGATGCTGGGGCACCTGGGTGGCTCAGTTGGTTAAGCATCCGGCTTTGGCTCTGGTCACCATCTCACGGTTCGTGAGTTCGAGCCCCGCGTCGGGCTCTGTGCTGACAGCTCGGAGCCTGGAGCCTGCTTCGGATTCTGTGTCTCTCTCTGCCCCTCCCCCAGTCACGCTCTGTGTCTCTCTTTCAAAAATAAATAAACATTGAAAAAAGAAAAAAGGATGCTTAACCGACTGAACCACCCAGGCACCCCATGAGTAATCAGACTTGTAAACCGAGGCAGCAGGGCTTGGGAAGCATGGCCGTGGGCCGAGCATTTACCCTGTGGAGCACTGGTTCCCTGCCGGCCGGGGTCTCTCTGCTGTGTTGAGTTACCATCCATGCCCTCTTTCCGTAGCTCTTTGTCACTTTTAAGTGCCATGAAGTAGTAGAAAGTGCCAGCTAAGATTTGCATTCCCCTGTAAACTCTAAAACAAGAGATCTCAACATCATCACCGTAAACTTCCCCTCAGGTTTTTTATCACATGGATTTTTATTTATTTTTTTATTTTTTTAATTTTTTTTAACGTTTATTTATTTTTAAGACAGAGACAGAGCATGAACAGGGGAGGGTCAGAGAGAGAGGGAGACACAGAATCTGAAACAGGCTCCAGGCTCCGAGCTGTCAGCACAGAGCCCGACGCGGGGCTCAAACTCACGGACCGCGAGATTGTGACCTGAGCCGAAGTCGGACGCTTAACCGACTGAGCCACCCAGGCGCCCCTATCACATGGATTTTTAGACACCCAGAGAAGTTGCAAGAATTCTGTAGTACGGTGGGCACCATATATCCACCACCTAGGTCGTGTAAAGTGTTGGCATTTTACTATATTTGCTGCACACATATCCATGCAGCAGTCCAGTTTTGGGGGATGCATTTGAAAATAATGGTACCCATCAGTACACTTTGCTACCCTGTTCTACTTTTTTCTCTTCGCCATAGATAAGTTTTGCCCATGTTTGAACTTCATAGAAATGGAATCCTGCAGGATGCACTCTTTTGGGTTAAGGCTTCTTTCGCTCAGCATAACGTTTTCCTGATTGGCTATATGCTTTTATTTATTTTTTTTTTTTTAAATTTTTTTTTTGAACGTTTATTTATTTTTGGGACAGAGAGAGACAGAGCATGAACGGGGGAGGGGCAGAGAGAGAGGGAGACACAGAATCGGAAACAGGCTCCAGGCTCTGAGCCATCAGCCCAGAGCTTGACGTGGGGCTCGAACTCCCGGACCGCGAGATCGTGACCTGGCTGAAGTCGGACGCTTAACCGACTGCGCCACCCAGGCGCCCCGGCTATATGCTTTTAAATGCATCACCGCACCAGGCGGCCTTTCCCCTTGGTTTCGGGCTGTTTTCGAAGGTGGGATCGTCAAGGGATTTTAGGAGCAATTTCTTTCGGGTGTGTGTGTATTTTTCTTAAGCCTCATCTTCCCCTTTCCGAACAGGGATGTGATTTTTACACTTAATTTGGTCGTTTTCTCACTGGGTCTCTTCTTACCTCCCGCCCGTGCGTTCGGGGAGACCAGGCGCGCCTCTGGCCAGTTTGCAGACATTTGCCACCTGGTGGGCTCAGGCCGGTGCGAAGCTTTCAGCTGAGCCCTCTGCTTCTGAAGATTTAGATCGACACACGATCCCTTTACTTATTTATGTGTGCTACTTGGAAAATTTTAGGTAAAAGAAAATCCATCTATTTACTTTTGCAAAGTCTATGCTTGACCTTTGTGATTAACTTTTAAATTTTTTTTTTTTCAACATTTATTTATTTTTTGGGACAGAGAGAGACAGAGCATGAATGGGGGAGGGGCAGAGAGAGAGGGAGACACAGAATCGGAAACAGGCTCCAGGCTCCGAGCCGTCAGCCCAGAGCCCGACGCGGGGCTCGAACTCACGGACCGCGAGATCGTGACCTGGCTGAAGTCGGACGCTTAACCGACTGCGCCACCCAGGCGCCCCGTGATTAACTTTTAAAAGATGAAGATTTTGTAAGGCATCTCTGAGGAATAATTTCTAGTTCCGTTGCAATAAATTATTAAAGCCGAAATGTCCTGACTTCAGTTTTCAGACACTAGATAGAGGAGACTAACCCACAAAACCTACAAAATGAAGAGATTTTTTAAATCAGCTGCCGTGAGTTGATACCAGTTAGTGAAATAAAGTGCTTAAAAATAAAATGCTACATTGCTAAATTTACTTTTTTAAAATTTTGGACAGTGAGCAAGCACGATGCGTGGAGGGGCAGAGAGAGAGAGAGAGAGAGAGAGAGGGAGAGAGAGAGAGAGAGAGGGAGAATCCCAAGCAGGCTCCACACTGTCAGCACAGAGCCTGATGTGGGGCTTGAACCCATGGACTGTGAGATCATGACCTGAACCGAAAGCAAGAGTCAGAGGCTTAACCGACTGAGCCACCCAGGCGCTCCCCCCCCCCCCAAAATGCCAGAAATAAATTAACCGTGCCTTTTGCAGAAGGCCCACTATTACTGAAGCTCTGAGTTGCTAAACCTCTCTAGCTGGGCACAAACTAGTTAAGTTTTCGTCAGCAGGACTGGTGTATGTTCCGGTACGGTGACATTGGCCCTGCCTGTGGAGCAGTGGGCACGCACATGTCTTGCCTCGTTTGTCCGATACTTACCACACTCCCTTTTGTGCTGGGCACAGTTCTAGGGAGGGAGTCCGGTTATGGTGGGGGGGTGGGCAGACATGGGTGTTGTTCCAATGGCACTTGCATTCTGGAAGTATAGTTGGTCTATTAATATTTCTCTCAGATTTTTTTTTTTTTTTTTTAATGGGAGGCAGTGCTCTCTTCAAGTGCGGTTTAGCTCTGGGTAGAGGCAGGGAGGGTAACGTCTACTCGTAATGAGATTGCAGACAGAGTCTGTAACTCTGAAAGAAATGTTACTGGGGACATGGATTAGGAGATGTAATAAAGGACCTCGTCCCCTGTTTAAAATTCAGACTCATAATAGAAGGCTTAAGAGACACTCGATGAATGGAATAATGGGAATCATTTATTCTGGAGCCAGAGGGTTTCTTGGGAGCAGAAACCTTTTGAATGACTGCAGGGCCCTCCGGCTTATGGGCCATTCAGGAGCAGGTTCCACGGGAGTCCAAGGGCCAGCGCCCAGTCCGAGAAGAGCCGTGATGGGGTCCTGGGGCAGATGGCAGGGAAACAGCTGTGCATGCGATTCCCGCCCCCCTTCCCCCGATGAGCTGACGTCACATTGCTTTTGCCCCCAAAGAACGGCGCACTATGCCCCCAATGCCGGCACCTTGACAAACTCTTAAAGGGCCAGCCTGATGGGTCGAAGTGGCTGCTTTGGAGACCATGAGGAGCAGATCATGAGTCTGTCCGAGCTCAAGGTGGGCAAGGTCAGCGCACCTTGAGTGTCAAGGATGTGGAGGTGGGATGCGGCTGCCGTGCCTGGGCTCTGAGTTCTGTGTTCTCCAGGGTTATCCCGTGGCTTCCAAGCATGTGCAGAGTAATCCTGGGTATAGCAAACAAAATATTCCTTCCAGAGGGTCAGCTCATAACATGGGGTCTGAACATGAGTTTATTTCCCTCGGAATGTTTGGGAGAAAAGACTTCCCTCCGCTCACTTGCTCTACGTTGAGGGACTGCCTCCAGCTTTGGATCTGAACTCTTTTCCTAGAGATTAGGAGTGTTCATGAGCCCGAAGGAAGGTCTGCAAAAGAGAGAGAACATAGAGATTCGGTTGTATTTGTCACTTCGCACCGATAAAATTAAAAAGTGGGGGAGGACTCCTGGTCGAAATAAACGACACTTGAAATTGTTTCAAGGATGGAAAGGCTGGATGGTTTTTATTTTTCACAGGAGCATCATGGCGTTTTGATCATTCATGGCCCCTCAATTGCTGCTGTCTGCTCAGGATATGTTACAGATGGGTTATGCTGATTTTGCTAATTTTTGCCAATAATTTAAGCATGGAAGGATTCAGGGAACCTCCCGAGCGATAAGAACACAGCTGCTGAGGATAACTTTGAGAGAAGAGGAGTATGTCTTGAGCCTCTCACATGATTTGGGGGCAGTAGCCACAGCTAAGCAGCTGCAGATGGCGTGTTTTCAGCTCGCACTGTGGCAGTTTGGGAGTTTTCTCCATCTTTTTGTTTGTAGCGAACAAAAGAGCAGCGCGGAACTGAATCGGCTAGATCAAGTGTATATAAATTCTACGGACGGTGTCTCTACTCCATCTTGACTGAAATATTAAACTTCTGCCTCAGGAAGGGAAAACCGACCCGGTGATTTACTGGTGTCTGATTAAACCCCATCTTCACATGCCTCTAGAATGTGTGTGCTTTGACTTTCCGTCAATGGGTAAACATTTACATTGGCCTTTGCCCTTAGAAATTCACTATTCTAGCAAAAAAAACCAATGAAACAATTTCTGCTTTTGCTGTTCCGTGAAGCGTTCTGCAGCATCTGGAAGGGAGGAGGGGCCTGGATTTCAGTATTAATTCCTTTAGTTTGCAGGAGAAAGGAAAGGCTTCTAGAGGAGGGCTTGTCAGGGGTCACGTCTTCATGGGGAGAAGGGGAGGAGATGCCAAAGAAATCACAAATATTCTAATAATCCTCCCGGAAGTGGCTTGTACACACCCCCTCCCACTGCTCTCTGTTATTGTTGGACTCCAAAGAAAGGCCTGCTGGACCTGCCTCTACTCCCCTGGGTGATTCTTTCTTGTGTTCAGAACCTTCTTGACTTCCTGTTGCTCTGATGCTGGGCATGTTCTGTGCGTTAAAAAAAGCATATGGCTCCTCAATGATCCTATTCTGTGCTCCCTAAATCCAGATGAACCAGTCCGACCTACATCAAGGCTTTTTTTTTTTTTTTTTTTTTTTTGGCCACTATATCTTTTTTGTTCTTGAGTTGCATAACTTAATTGGAAGTTTCCAGAAGGCTGATCCTTCTCATCTTGTCTTTATAGTTAGTGTCTCTGTTTTGTTCCAGTTTTTTGTTGTTGTTGTTGTTTTAATTGCTGAGTCATGGGAACACATTTTCACCCAGCACTAAGTGGAAATGTAGGCTTAACAGGCCCTGAAATGCAGTTTTTTGTAGGCGTGTCCCTGATTGCCTGTAGGCCCCTGCCTCCGACCCAAGGCCGCCGGGTCCTCCTAGAGCTCAGCCCTGGTCACAGGTTTTTCATCTTGGAATGTTTCGATTCCAAATAATTTTCAGAATCAGTGGAAGACAGTTCCATGTCTGACACCTGGAGATATTCCCCTTGACTCCATAGTGAAAGTGAGAGATTGCTAGAGAAGACCTATAACTTTGCTTTCTACTTCTTTTTTTAAAATGTTTTATTTATTTTTTGAGACAGAGGGAGACAGAGTGCAAGCGGAGGAGGGGCGGAGAGAGAGGGAGACACAGAATCCAAAGCAGACTCCAAGCTCTGGGCTGTCAGCGCAGAGCCTGATGCGGGGCTAGAACCCACGAACCATGAGATCATGACCTGAGCCCAAGTCAGATGCTTACCTGGCTGAGCCACCCAGGCGCCCCTGCTTTTTACTTCTTGTATGGGACTTCTATAGCCATCAAGACTTTTTTTTTCTTCTTTACATGTAATATTTTTTCTTTAAATGTAGTATTAAAGGTCTTAGGCAAATATTAATATTTTCAGTAATACGTTTTGGAGGGGAGACATTGTGACTCCAGTGCTGCTGCTGACCATCCCACTCCTTCTGGTAGACAAGTCCAAGGTCGCAGAGCATCCACAGCCCTCTGTGCCTTGGGCCTATTGTTAGACCATATAGAATTTTTCAAAAAATGCATTCTTGAAATGTGAGTGAAGGTCGCTATGCGGACAGAGCCGATTCCCCACCCCACCCTCTTGCCCCACTGTATTGCCTTTATTCTGTTTCATTTTATATATTCACTTTGTTTTACTTTTATCAGGCACCTGCCCTGGCCTTCTGTTCAATTCAGAGTTAGGGAGAGAGATTGAAATGGTGCTTTCTCTCAGCCCCGAGAGGAATAAAACAATATTTTATTGTTTACCCAGATCTCTTAGTATAATTTCTCAGGTATTTCACGAAACAAAAACTGCAAAAATTAGCAAGGATGTTACCTCCCTTCCATCTTCGGTTACAATTACACGCATAACTTTGTTCTACAATCATAACCAAGTAACAGTTATTAGTAAAAGAGCAGTTCCTCATACTAAATGCTCATAACACATTTGTAACAAATACCACTGTATATCAGTGCAGTTGACCCTTGGACACCGTGGGGGTTGGGGGCTCTGACCCCCCAAACAGTCGAAAATCTGCATGTAACTTTTAACTCCCCAGAACTTAACTACTAATAGCTTACTGTTGACCAGAAGCCTCACCGATGACGATTAACACTTACTTTGTATGTTATGTGCATCACATACGGTATTCCTACAGTAAAGCTGGAGAAAGAAAATGAAATTAAGAAAATCATTAAGGAAGAGAAAGTAGGTTTCCAGTACTGTACCGTATTGGAAGAAATCTGCATAGAAGTGGACCCACGCAGTTCGAATCTGTGCTGTTCAGTGGTCAACTATTTTTAGAGATTTTGATGTGATAAATGAGCTTGCCTGCTTCTTGCTTATTAATTTCTCTAATCAGGGACAGATTGATGATGTCTGTTTACAGGGGATTATATGTGTCTGGATAGTTTCTATGTTTTGTTTGAACCACACTCATTGTAGAGAGACCCTTTGACATGAAGTACTTTGATGGAAATGGAAGAAGAGATTTTAAAGTACATTTGGCAAGTTCAGTTTATATAGCATTTTATGCTTTTATCTGAAAATCAACAAATGATGTATTTCCAACTTGATCTTTGATTTCTCATTGGGGGCCAGGTCAGAAAACTTATTCTGCAAAGTAGTAGACCATTTGTCTTTTGATGAACAAAAAGGATTTTGTGTACTTTTGTGTTATATTTGACAACATCATAATACTGTCCTGATCAGGATTAGTCACGTGACTTACGTGTTCAACAATTTTCGAACTGGTTTCCAGGAGGTTTGATGTGGGTGATTATCCTGACTTAGCTTTCAGAGAAACTAGATTAAAATTGTGGAATACAAACCATTAGAAAAGAAGTTCCTCTGTGTGTGTGTGTGTGTGTGTGTGTGTGTGTGTGTGTGTGTGTGAGTGAAAACAGCTGCCTCTTCTTTAAAGTTGGGGTGTGGATTAGTGTTAGATAATGTGTTTGATGTCATGAAGACTGATCTGTAGCGAGGAGGTAGCTACTAGTGGGTAGGGAAGTTCTTACAGAGTTTATGAAAAAAAAAATTTTTTTTAATGTTTATTTTTGAGAGAGACAGCGCATGAGCTGGGGAGGGGCATAGAGCGAGAGGGAGACACAGAATCTGAAGCAGGCTCCAGGCTCCGAGCTGTCAGCACAGAGCCCGATGTAGGGCTCCAACTCACGACGTGTGAGATTGTGACCTGAGCCGAAGTCAGACCCTTAACCGACTGAGCCACCCAGGCGCCCCTGTGTTTATTTACCTTAAAAGAGAGTGTGTGTGCACACACACACACGTGTGAGTGGGGGAGGAGCAGAGAGAGAGAGGGAGAGAGAAAATCCCAAGCAGGCTCTACGCTCAGTGCGGAGCCCGACATGGGGCTTGATCCTACTATCATGAGATCATGACCTGAGCTGAAATCAAGGAGTTGTAAGCTTAACCAACTGAACCACCCAGGGGCTCCTATATATTTTTATTAAGAGGAGGACCCTGTACATGTAAATGGTTAAGGGCTGTGCTAAGGAGGAAGGGATCTACCCGAGGAAGGGATGATACTGAAAATTGATCCCCTGATCCCCACGCCTGGGGATCCCCACACCTGGGGATCCCAGCCTATGTTGTATTTTTGTTATTTCAAAGTCACTTGTACCTATGGCAGGTGGTCTGTCTTCTGCAGCAGGGTCCCCGGGTTCTCTGTCCGTTTCCCTCAAGAGGCGAAAGATGGATGGTGTACGGGTGGGAGGGAACATGACCCAGCAACCCTGCACCTGTGCCCGAACACTTTCAGTGAAGCAGCTCTTCCGAGGCCCCGGGTCAAAGATTAATGGAGAAGAAGCAAAGAAGGGACAGTGAAGTTTTCCTTAACCCTCTGTACTGCGAGCCCTGCTTCCCACGATTTCTAGGGTAAGCGCTGTGCAACCTTTAATAAGGAAGAGGCTAATAATTGGGTGGGGATACAGGGTGGGGAATTCAGCCCAACAAAATAACCACAATTGGTGCAAAAGATTTATGTGTAAGGATCCTCAAAGCAGTATTAGTTATGATGTGAAAAACTGGAAAAATACTGGCTGTAAAGCATTAAATTATGATTCTCCATATGATCACGTAATTTAAATCAATTAAATATCTTGTTTTATAGGGCCATTTAATCACGTGGGAAAATGTGCACAGAATATTAAGTGAAAACGTTTTCTTGCTAAGCAGTATATATAATGGATCCCAGTTTTGCAGGAAAATTAAATATGCATATGCATTCTCAGAACAAGGATACATTAAAGAATTTACAGTGGTTATTACTTGTGGTTATGTGTAATTATCATTTTCTTTCCGCGTTTGTTTTCCAGTTTTTCTAAAATGAACATATTAATTTTGTGAGAGGAAAAAACATAGTATTAAAGTACTTGAATTCTATGACTCCGTTATATGTATCCTTAAAAAAAAGTAGTTTGTTTCAATAAAGTTTCCTGGTTCAGTGTAGTGTGGATTTATTTTATTACATAATCTTCTTGATTTGTTCTTTGGAGTATAATTAAAAGAAGTATTTAAGGCCCAGAATTAGCAAATATTTATTAGATATTTACTACGTATTCTAAACCTACTTATCAGAAAGCACTTACAATCCGAGGTTAGTGTCATGTAGGCAGATCTCCTTTGAAAACTGTTACTTGGCTGATACTATATGTTGAGTTTAAGCACTATATATTTTTAACCTTTTGACTACCTTCTTTCATTTAAACTTGTTACATAGGAGAAAATACATGTATGTATACCATATAGGCATTAAATCAACCTACTTTCAGGAGATTGATTTTTTACTATTAATAATATATTTTATTGGTAAGGCACTGAATGCTTTTATTTATTTATTTATTTATTTATTTATTTATTTATTTCTAATTGTTTTTAATGTTTATTTTTGAGGGAGAGAGAGACAGAGTGAGAGCGGGGAGGGACAGAGAGAGAGAGGGAGACACAGAATCCGAAGCAGGCTCCAGGCTCCGAGCTGTCGGCACAGAGCCCGACGCGGGCCTCGAACTCAAGAACCGTGAGATCATGACCTGAGCCGAAGTCGGATGCTTAACCGACTGAGCCACCCAGGTGCCCCGGCACTGGATGCTTTTATATACATTATTTTGTTGAATCCTCATAGCTAGTATTCCTGGACAATGAGGACATCTTTCTTAGTGGGACTAAGAATTAAGTTAGAGACTTCGGCATTTACTCTCAAATTACTGTTGTCGCTCTTTGCTTATCTTTGAGAGCAGAGATACCTTGATTCGGATAACATCCATGTGTTTTTGGCAGTGTCATTGCCAGCCCTTTGATACTGTGCTTTTTGACATTTACATTAAAAATAAAAATTAGCTAATTTGTAAGTTATAAGGTCTCAAAAAGTAGTTCATTCTTCCTTCACGCTTGTTAATGCTTCTATTAAAATTCCGGAATGGCTTATTAAATTAAGTGCAGTGTCAAAGGCTAATTGTCTCTCCGTGAATTATCTACATGACTTATGAAAGCACGATTTAAGAATTATGTTTGAATAGCAAGTCTGAAGTCAGTTTTTAGTATCTATCGAATTGTAACGATCGTGGATGAAAAGTATTAATAGATGATGAAGTCCATGCCTGTGCTACAAAAGACGCCTCTAAAATCTATCCAGCGTTAATGTCCTTGAAATCGCTTGCCCTTCTTAGCATCACATGCCTGAGGCACAAACGGGTGGTCTGAATGTCTCACGCAGCACGGCCTGATGGATCAGAAAGCCGTGACAGCGTCTGTGGCGACAGCCAGCGTTCCGGTGGGGGTTCGGGCACTGTGGTGACCTAGGCTTTGACTGTGACTGAGCACTGCACTTCCTTGGGCAAGTGGTACCTCGATTTGCACAACTCAGAATGGGGATGTGAGGCCCGCTGTGGAAGATGGTTGTGAGCTCACGGAGGGCGCTCGTGCAAGTGCTTTGCCTGCTGCTGGCACGTGTAAGTGCTCGGCGGCTCCCAGTTGCTGTTCCTCGTGTGCGTTATTTGAGCATCGAGCACGTGCTACAGGAGCCCATGCCTGTGCTTACGCTCAGGGAGAGAAGACAGCTGGAAAAGAAAGGAATACGACTGCCTAGAGAAGCTGAGGGAGTTTTGAATGAATACAGCTATTTTTTTTTAAAAGAACGCGAAGGAAATCAAGTTTTAAGCCGAGGGTTAATATTTCCTCTCATTAGTGATAATGAGAGTCGGAAACAAAGTTGATTTGAAAACAGTTGGTTTGGATTCTTGCAAAGGAGGTGCCCTCCATGCTGGACAACCTGCTGGGATCCTTTGAAGATAAGAGTCCGGGTGTGCTGGGTCTTTCTGCCTGCTGGACTCGGCCCCTGGGGTGGGATCAGCTCCATTTGTTTGAAAAAGTGCCACCAGCTGGTATTAAAGGAGATAGTTGTGGTGACAGGTAGGTGTAGGATGACAAAAGAGAGACTTTAAAAAAAAAAATTTTTTTTTTTTTTTAACATTTATTTATTTTTGAGAGACAGAGAGAGACAGAGCATGAGGAGGGGAGGGGCAGAGAGAGGAGGAGACACAGAATCCGAAACAGGCTCCAGGCTCCGAGCTGTCAGCACAGAGCCTGACGCGGGTCTCGGGACTCACAAACCATAAGATCATGACCTGAGCCGAAGTCAGATGCTTAACTGACTGAGCCACCCAGGCGCCCCCAAAAGAGAGACTTTGTAAAGCAGACTGTGCACGTATCATGTCTGTTCCCATCAAACTTCCTGATCTTGACTTCGGAAGTTGAAAGGTGTTTATTTTTATTATTTTTATTTTTTTGCTAGATACCCTTTTACTTCGAACCTTCCTGATAGTTTCTGTTGGGGCCCAGAGAAAGAAATGACCTTGGTAAAGACTTGCAGCGGGTGTGGTCTTGTAGCTGGTGTCGGAGCAGGGCCTGAGTGCCCCATGTGTATCTTATCACTGAGCGAGAGGACACTGCCCGGTTCTTGCTGTGCCCCCAGCACCCAGCAGGGCGCTCATCCCTCAGCACTCTGCGGTTCCTGGTCTTGTGAATCCTCCTGCTGGCCCCAGTCCCCGTCCTTTGTGACTTGCCCTCCTTGTGACCATGTCGAGTACTAACCCCCCTGCCCCCCTTCTCTCTCCCCTCCGCTTCTGTGCACCACTCTCTCGCATGCTGTGACTGCCTTTGGACATTTCTTCTCTGCCATGGCTGGCCTCTCCTTCCTGAATACCTTCGAGATGTTGGGGTCCCTTCTGTTTGCTCTCGCTCTGGGTGATCCTACCTTCCTAAGTGGCTTGTTTCACTACCTCTGTGATGGTGACCTCCAAATCTTTACCTGTCTGACCTTTTTTCCACCCACCTTCTAGCCATCTTCTGGGTATTCTTTATTTTATCGTATGTTTTTGAGAGAGAAACATATAGCGCGAGCAGGGGAGGGGCAGAGAGAGAGGGAGCCACAGAACCTGAAACAGGCTCCAGACTCTGTGTTGTCAGCACAGAGCCTGACGCGGGGCTCCAACTCGTGAACCGTGAAACCGTCGACCTGAGCCGAAGTTGGACGCTTAACTGACTGAGCCACCCAAGCGCCCCTGGGTATTCTTGATACATTTCAAAGAAGTGAGTCCATTTTGGATCGATGATCTTCCCCCACAAATGTCTCTTACCCTCTTTTCCCCTTTGTACCAAGCTATCACATGGACCTAGTCTGCGGGTTAGACAAAGCTTGGTGTCCTCCTTAACTCAGTCCTAATGCCACATCTGTCCACTTGTATGCCAGCATCTACTAGTTGTGCTTCAGAAATCTTTTTAAAAATAATTAATTAATTAATTTTAAGCGCAAGGGAGGGAGTGACGGGGGGGGGGGGGGCGGGGGGGCGGGGAGAGAATCCCAAGCAGGCTCCACGCTGTCAACACAGGGTCCAACGTGGGGCTTGATCTCACCCATGATCCTGGAATCTGACCTGACCTGAAATCAAGAGTAAGACACTTAACCGACTGAGCCACCGAGGCGCCCTCAGAAATCCCTCCTGAATCTTTTCCCCCCCTGTTCCTGCCGCACATCAGGACGTACCATCCTGTGAACTTAAAACCGCTCCCTAGCCTGTGGGTCCAGTAGGGTAGCCACCGGCCTGCATGTGGCAATGTAAGTTTAAATGAGGGAAAATTAAATACAAAGAAAAGTTCACCTCCTCAGTCTCATGAGCTGCATTTCAGGTGTTCGGCAGCCGCCTGGAACGTTGTCCTCGCTGACGGGACAGATGGAACATTCCCATCACTACAGAGGGTTCTGTGGGACATCACTGCCTAGCTGACCCGCCTGCTCCCAGCTTCTCATTCTCTCCGGCTCATCCTTCCTATTGCTGTCAGCATTTTCTCCATAGAAGCAGCGATTTAGTTAAAACCTTCTCTTGGGTGTGTGGATAAAATCTGAGCCCCTCTGCAGGGCACGTAAGCTCTCCACTGCCTCAGTCCTCTCTCTGGGCTGGAAACTCCTGCCCCTGGCCCCCTTATGTGCATCCCTGGCTTTGCTGTTCTCTCCTTTCCCAGGGCTCCTCTCTGCTTGGAATGCCCTCCCCCTCCTCCTTGTCCTTTTCATAGACTTTCCCTGCACCACTTCTGTCTCCGGTAGTGACATTCCTCATGGCCTTGAGGAATGCTTACTGCTCTGGCCGCCATGTGAGGGGGTATCTGGGGCGTGCTCAAATTTTTTGTCCTTATGCCCTCTGAAAGAACTTAAAAGTTCTTTTAATGTTTATTTTTGAGAAAGAGAGAGAGACAGAGGCAGACAGACCATGAGTGGGGGAGGGGCAGAGAGCGAGGGAGACAGAATCTAAAGCAGACTCCAGGCTCTGAGCTGTCAGCACAGAGCCTGATGCGGGGCTTGAACCCACAGACGGTGACATCATGACCTGAGCCAAAGTCGGACGCCTAACCCACTGAGTCACCCAGGCACCCCTGGAATAACTTTTAAAAAACTTTGTAGTCTCCACTGAGGGTTGATGGGGGGATGGGAGGGAGAGGAGGGTGGGTGATGGGCACTGAGGAGGGCACCTGTTGGGATGAGCACTGGGTGTTATATGGAAACCAATTTGACAATAAATTTCATATTAAAAAAAAAATAAAAAGACAGAGATGTGAACCAAAAAAAACAAAAAAACTACATAGTCTCTCCCGTGTTTTTAAGTTCACACCCAGCATTTTGGTCACAAGGTCAAATGATTTATTTTTGGTAATGGGAAGTGTGAGGTATTAAACATCTTAAACAGTGAAACTAATACAAGGGTCGTCTTAGTTGAAATAGAGTTTTTGACAGTATAGTTTGAGAGAATCAATTCTAACTTCCTGATTGAAAAATACAGAATTCAAGTAAATTTGTCATCTGAGGAGTTTCCCTAACATGGCTTGAACGTTTTGGCACTGGGGGGAAAAAATTTCCAGTTCATGTTTAAGAGAATCCATACCACTAATCTATATTTCTTCATTTTTTTTCCCCCTGGGTCAGATGGGTCAGAGTTTCCCCTTAGCAGAAATATGTTTAAGGCGCTTAAAACCAGGAAGCATTATGAATTTAAAGGGTCATGATTAATTACCAAAGACGTCTTCCCCGATGATCACATTTTGAATTATCCCTTTGGCGCCCTAGGGGTTGGCGTTTGAACTTTGGGACCATGCACCATGTTAAGATTTCGGGAGACAGCAGCTGTTGGGAAAACAGAAATACCCATCCGTTTTCGGGAAGAGTGCATGGAAGGTGAGGGTCTAGAGACAGATTCCTTATCCACCGTCTGCCTATTAACTATTCCTGGACTCCTGGGAGAATCTTAGGGCCCTGGGGGCTGCATGCCTCATTGTCTGCCCCAGGGCCCAGCCTGGCCATACATTTGAGGCCTGGAGAGTAGATCTGTCTCCTGCTGTTAGCTCACTCCCCCTCCCCGTGGTTCACCTCCTTTTCCGGAGATGCAGTGGGGGAGTGCTGCAGAAACCCCCCCTCATCCGATAGGCTCGTCCACCGCTGGCTGCAGGAAGCAGGTTACTTACAATATGCTAGACTAGAAGTGGCTTTGTCATGGGAAACAATAGCTGTGTTTATGGCTCCTTGGCTGGATTTTATCAAGCCTTATATAACCAGCTTTCTAGGCGAGTGAAGATGGTATATGTCTCCCCTTGCATTGCCTGCACGACGGGAGTGTGCGTGTCCCGAGGCTTCGGTTTCTTCCTGCGTTGACCCCCGGCCTCTTGCACTGGAGCTGAGGTACTGTGTATGCAGAGTTCAGGATCAGCCTGCTTCCTCCCCGGCTCTCGCAGAGATAGACCACTTGTGTCATCCACCAGGCACACTCTTTAATTCAGGCTGTCATCTCTTTGGGGAAATTATATAAACAGATACCTTCAGGCATAAAGAAGAAGCCACTCTCAGACAGCAGTCCTTTGGTTCTCAGTCAGCCCAGCAGCCCATTCTCTCATCCCTTCACGTACCTCACCCCTGCTTTGCAGGGCCTAAGGCGTTTGCCCCGGTCAGGCAGCATGCCCTTACAAGCTCGAAGTAACCAGAAGATATTAGCCATGCTTGATTGAAAATAAAGGGAGGGTTGACTTTGGCTGTAACTTTTAAGGGAGAGTGACTGGGGAAATAAATTGATTTTGTGTAGTTTTTATTCAAAATGCGCTTTCTGATTCTGCTTAATACAGCACCGCGCAGATATGCAAAGAAATGATTTTTCTTGTTGTTGTTAACTGTCACCAGTACTGGCCCTTCCTTTGAAAAGTTGAAGTGGCTGTCATGTTTATAGCTCCTTCCAGAGCTGAGCTTAAACTTCTCAAGCATCCCTGGCAAGCACCCAGCAAAGCCCAAGGTCTTGCTTTCTGAGCCGGTGCAGGGCCAAGGGTGCCCCTCAGATGGCGGTAAACTCCAGCGTGGACTCTTGCCCGTGGTTCGCTGGGAGCCCAGCCTGTGTGCGAGCAAAGCCCACGTTTGCTTTCTCATCGCAAGTACATTAGTTGCTAATTTTTCATCTGATACGTCTGAGTAGCACACATTGAGGAAGGTGCTTCTTATCTTGGACCAGAGATGCCTAAGGTAGATAGGTGATTGATGAATGGTTTGTGGAGGATGTGATATGTTTCTGCACAGCCTGCCGGGAGTGGGTTGTGGCCTTCTTCCCACCTGGCAGCGTGGGATTCTGGTCCTGGTGGTGGGCGCTCACAGGCCTCAGGCAAATCCGCTTTTCCCGGCTCTGGTCACATCTGCCGGAGGGGACACGGGAGGGGGACTGTCCCAGATCTCAATGGAGGCAGTTCTCCTACCGTGGGCGGCCACCCTCGCTGAACCCCTGGGGGCCAACAAGGCTGTGTCAGGCGGCTGCGCCACGCAGGGTGGGCACACGTGGGCGCGCAGCACGGGTGTGTGGGTTTCTCCAGAATTGGCAACGTGTTTGGATCTGACAGTTTACAGAACCTGGTGCAACTTCCTTGCAACAGGTAAAAATGTGCCCTTGGCCAAAATTCTTACTCGGCAGGCAGCGCTTTGCTGAAAAGCTGTTGACATTCTATTACCCTGAATCCACCTGCCAAGTGGTATAGTGAGTGGGGGATACGCGGGGTCAGGAAGCAGCCATTGGAGGAGGCCCAGGAAGCAGCCATTGGAGGAGGCCCACCGCGGGGCTCCCGAGCCGGTCCTGGCTTTGGCAGGACGGGAGCTTGGCCGCAGCTGCCGTGTCCCCAGATGAGGAGCAGTGGCTTTGTTGTTTATTTTTAAAAAGCAGAATGTAACCCGAGTCCAGGACCCCCACGCCCACTCTGTCGGGGTCCAGGTTTTGAAGCGTGTGACAGGTTGCTGTTCACCCAGTGACTACTCACTGTTTGCTAAGGCAAGTGATGTCAACTGAATCAAACGCATTCCAGGCCATGAGGGAAATTGCTTGATCAGCAACTGTTGAAGTCCATTTAAATGAACAAGCCAAGGGGCGCCTGGGTGGCTTAGTCGGTTAAGCGTCCGACTTCAGCTCAGGTCACGATCTAGCGGTCCGTGAGTTCGAGCCCCGCGTCAGGCTCTGGGCTGATGGCTCAGAGCCTGGAGCCTGCTTCCGATTCTGTGTCTCCCTCTCTCTCTGCCCCTCCCCCGTTCATGCTCTGTCTCTCTCTGTCTCAAAAATAAATAAATGTTAAAAAAAATTAAAAAAATAAATAGATAAATGAGCAAGCCAAAAACCCCAAAGTTGGGAAGTCTGTGATTTTGTGTGTTAGATAATGCAGGGGCCAGCCTGCAGTCTGAGAGAATAAGCTTGTTTCATGGGGAGGGAGGCACATCTCTAGGACTTGTGCCCCAAGGCTGAGGCGAGTTCCAGGGTTGAGGGGCGTCTGAGGCCTATTTTTCTGGGTTCATCTCTGTCTGGCTCGCCAGTCTCTGATGAACCAAAGGGAAACAGGTGTCTTTGGAGTTGGACACGAGCTGTCTTTTAAAGGAACATTGACCAAACAGAGCAGGCTTGATTTTGGGAGCCGGAATCATGGACAAGCTCACGGCCAGGTGAGGGGGGTAAAGGGGCAGATAGTTGTCCGCAAGCTGTCAGCAGCCTGCGGCTCACGTGCAGGTATACCTCGCTTTAGGAAAACCAGTACGTAAAGATCTTCATGCAGAAAACCTGTTTTTTAAAATGAGGCATTTAGGGGTGCCCGGGTAGCTCAGTCGGTTAAACATCTGACTTCGGCTCAGGTCCTGATCTCACGGTTCGTGAGTTCGAGCCCCACATCGGGCTCTGTGCTGACAGCTCAGAGCCTGGAGCCTGTTTTTCTGTGTCTCCCTCTCTCTCTCTGCCCCTCCCCCACTTGCGCTCTGTCTCTCTGTCTCTCAAAAAGAAATAAACATTAAAAAAATAAATAAGATGGGGTATTTATTTGCATCGCAAAAGTTGTTTCTGATGCATCGGACTCAGCCTTGCCGAAAGGAATTCACGTTTGGGCTTCTGATTCTACCTCTGAAATGTCTGGTCTCCACAGTAGTCTGAGCGATTGGACTCCCAGATCAGATCTTGTCGTTTCTTTAGGCTGGAGTCCAGGCACCCGTTGCCACCAGAGAGGGGACTGTTGCCTGGCTTCTGCCGAATCCACTGTCCCCGCCTTGTGCCTTCCCTTCCCCCGTGCAGACCATGTCTGCAGTGCGTCTTCCCCGGGGGCAGCTGTGCCACCCGCCATCTGTCGTCCAGGCCCGGCCACTCCACGCTCGCTTGGCCAGCGCTGCTCCTCCTTCAGCTCTCAACTCGGACGCCAGTGCTGAGAGCACCCTCCAGACCTCCTCTCCCCAGTTCTGGACTCAGCTCTGCCCTCCCCGATCATCCGGGTCTTTTCCTCTAGGCACTTAGTACAGCCGCCAGTACCCCCGCTGTGGAATCCCTCCCGTCCCCATCAGGCCACGTGCTCTGGGGGAGGGAGGTGGTGGTGGTGGAGACCAAGCGACTGTCTTACCTTTGGTGCCTCAGTTTCCAGCATGTTCTTAGACGTGATGGGCGGTCGGCACATTTTTGTAGGTTGAATGAGGGTAAGAGTATTTCTTTTAAATCGCGACTGTTTCTAATGTGCTTTAATAGCCGAATTTCAGATAAACCTATCTGCTGGAAGCCGAGCCATCCCAGCCTGAGTGGCAGGGCCCGGGCTGTGGATGGATTGGTGACCGCCCCACAGGGAAGCGTCTTGTACTCCCGCTTTTAGGTAATTCGGCCTCAAAACCACCTGGGGTATTGTCTGCTGGGGAATGGCCCTCGGCAGGCCCCCTGGGAAAAGAACCATTCGGGAAGAAAATAAGGTTCCGCAAGAAATTGTGCGGCCTTACGTTTAGCCCTTGCCATCCCCTACGGAGACTCCTCTACTTACAGGAAGGATGGCCTCATACATTTGCCAGCAAAGGAGGCCAATAAAGGAGAGACATATGGATTTGAAAGCCCCACTCCGGCAACTAAGGAGTGTATCTCTGGGCACAGGTGACTTCAACCCCTAGGCCCCCCTAGCCCCCCCCCCCCCCCCCCCCCCCCCCGAGGCATTCCAGATGATGACTGAACCTAGTCGGTTAAGGTACAGAATAGTTCATTGGTTCCTAGGTGCATTGTCTCTCTGAGCATGCATGGGGCATGGGTTTCTAAGGCTTTTTCGGCCCCTTCCTGGCACCTCAGACCGAGGCAAACGCATTGTTCTTCTGGCCTCATGTGGTTAGGAGGTCATGTCCCTGTAACTGTTCCACTTGAGGTGTTGAGAAATGGAGGGCCTTTCATGTGAACAGCAAAGCAAACGCTTTATAGACTATAGATAATTACAGACAAATGCGGGTGCCTAACGGAATAACGTAAGAAATTAATCAATAGTCAAAGGGTATGCGGGAACATAACGAGAAAATCGCCACGGCATTTCTTAAAGGTTGATTACACATGGGAACATTTTCGAAGTTAGGTAATGTTAGAAAAACGTCGATGACATATCACTAGCAAATGACTAGACACTAGCAAATATAATGCCACGTTTGCTGCAACAAATCGGCCAGTTCAACACACTGCTGTTGTCCGGGTCCATTTTTATTTTAGTTTCAGTTTCTTATTTTAGTGTTTTATTTTTAGTTTTTTTTTTATTTTCGTTTTGTTTTATTTTCACCGACGCCGTCCGCCCTTCGGGAACCCCTGGACCTGTTGGAGCTGGACTCCGGCAACCATCCGTGCAGCAAACGTGGGTATCCTAGTTAGCGGGGTGGGGAATGCGGACGGTGGTGGTATAGACGCTACGTTTCAATGGTGGCTGCACTCACAGACCCTGGAATAGGAGACCACGCTCTCCTTTTGGGAAGTGAAATTCTCACGAACTGTAGCCTTCCTACTACTACTCTTCTCTCTAGTGCTTCTTTTAATATGAAATTTAATCCTGTTTAGAGTGTTAAATACATTATTAAATACTATAAATATGAAATTCAATAATAATAAACTGTTGCCTCTCCAGATAGACCATGCCTTTATAGCTATTTTGTTGGATTCAAGTGGAGCCCCCTACCCTTTCTCCATACGAATACGGGTATTTTAGAATATATTAGTTGACCAAAAGAAAAAAAAAAAAAGCAAATAGGCAATATTTTAATAGTTTCTTTTCCTGGAACGAATTCTATTTCATGTTAGCACATTGGAATTCAGATTCTTTTCATATTAGCACAGGTACGTTTCAGTGACCAGAAAATCATGTTAGGATCCTTCCTTGTGTGTGATTTGGGGCCCAGCTGTGCTATGCTTTGGGCCCTCGCTTTGAGGTTTTTCAGCAAGTTGCAAACCAGTGGCACTGTCCGTTTGGAATTTGTCGCGCGTGTGGGAAACCCACAGGGCAGTTCTCCTGTGGCCACGTGAATCCTGGAAGACTCTTACCGAATGTTCCGGAGCTGCCCGAATGGAGTATTCGTAGAACCGCTTCAGGGTGAGCCCACCGACTTGCTGGAATCTGAGTTGCCGTGAAGGAAGTCTTTTCTCTCCTGCCCTTCCTCTGCGTCTCGCCAGCATATCCTGCCGCCCCGCCACCCCCAGCTTCAGACCTGCTGTTAACTTTTGTTAGAAGGGTCTGAAGGCATCCTTAGTGAATGAGAGCAGTTCTGCAGGCAGCAAGGGAAGCCACTCACTTCTTCCCCGGCAGTGGAACTTTCCAGGTAATTGTCAGCCATCGCGGAAGACCGGATTCATACCTGTTCTGACCTAGTTACCATTTGGTTTGCAAGTGTTTATGGACCCAGTCGATCCTCTAAGCAAGCACTGAATGATGATTTCATAACGAAAGTAGGAACGTTTTTCCCTTTGACATTTTTAATGGAATCAAGCTCAAATTTCGTATGTCTCCAAAAGTCAGTTTTTTTTTTCTTTTCTCAAAGAGAATATGGATGGGACAAAAATGGTCATTTGCTGCAAAGACTCTAATTCTAAGGATACGTGGAAGTCTACACATAGTCTCCCCCCCACCCCCACTTCCTGAAAGTTAATTTAGACAGTTTCTGTGAAAGTCAGGATTCTGAAAACCCCTATTGTTGGAGGAAGTACAAAAGATGACTTTGCAGACCTCGTCTCAAGCCCAGTCTGAGACTCAAGCCCAGTCTGAGCTGGATGGAATGAGATTAGTGCGCTGGGATAGAGTGTCCAGTCTCCAGGCCTTCTGTCCTTTGTGATGAAGGTGACAGCTGAAAAGAATCAGGGTCCGCCCAGTGACAGCAGTGGCCTTGCAGCACAAAGACTGGGGTGCCTCTGACCTTCGCCTGTCCTTGCTCCTTGCTCTCCTTCACAGGGGGACTGGGAGGTTTTGTCGGGTTGAAACTTTTTGCTAGACCTTTCATTGTAATCAGCCACTCAGACTTTCACATTTTTCTTCTTTACGTTTTTGTGTTGTTTTGTGTAGCCACTTTATTAAAGTAAGACCTTCATCGCCCCAAAGCTTGGTGCTCTTTGGACTGGAAATTACATGAGGTGGGGGATAAGTCTTCTTTATATGAATGAAAAGAGAGTAGTTGACAGGAAAGACACTGCAACCCAGCGCCCCCCTGCCTAGCCAGGTGTAAATGACCTGATTCTTGCCAACAGTGTTGTAAGTGCTCAGTAGGAACCGGCTCCGATCACACGTTGGCTGTTCCTGATCTTCAGAATGAGTGCCTTCCCTGGAGTTCAAGAAGAGCCTTCTCAGACTTGTCTGCACACTGGGATCATGGTGGAGTGGGGGGGGGTCTTGAAAGACTA
The DNA here is from genome assembly GCF_028749965.1 of Puma concolor. Classification (NCBI taxonomy): domain Eukaryota; kingdom Metazoa; phylum Chordata; class Mammalia; order Carnivora; family Felidae; genus Puma; species Puma concolor. Next base: position 15,918,733 of record NC_141677.1, read on the forward strand.
CACGTGCCCCGCCCCACCCCAGAGGTTCTGATCCAATAGGAGTGGGGCAGCCTGGGGGCCAGGACTTCCTGAAACTCTTCAGGTGATTCTGACACCTGGCCGTGGCCAGGACCTCCCTCCACCCCCCCCCCCGACCTGTTCTGGGTCAGAGCCCTCGCCTCAAATCTGGAATCGGGGGCCCTGCTCTTCCCCCGCCGCTGAGCTTTTGGGGGGTTATTGGTACTCTTTCTGACTTCCGGGACTTGGAATTTTTAGTGAACTTAAATGGTGTTAGAAACAGCAGAGATTCTGACCAGATGTAAGAAAGAGCCTATTAAATTTGGGAGACTCGGGCCATTTAATGTGGTTGACCTGGGAGAAGATTTAGTGAACGCTGAAACGCACTGATGTTGCTAAACCCTTAAAGGGAAGAGTTAACAGCGAGGCTGGGAAAAGAGTCCAACGGTTGCCTTTAGTGCTTGTTCAAGGTGTTTCTCCCAGGGAGAGAACGAAGAGGGAACTCTCTGGAACAGAATTACATGGGCACAGTTGCTCCAGAAAGAGCTACTGGAATGGATGATTAGGAGCTTACAGTGAGGTTTGGGTGACATCCCTACCCAGGCCCCTGTGGCTGTTAGTCATGTCTCCCTTGGTGCTGCATCCTTGGTGCTAGCCCCTCTGACTCAACTTCCCCTTGTGTTTTTACGCTCTTCCCAGGACCATCTGCTCGCTTTTTATTCATTCACACCCATGCCCTGCCCACTCCCATCACGGGCCTTAACCACCTACTAGCTCTGGCTACATTTTCCTTTTCCCTCTCCATTGGTTCATGTTTTATATTCGCTTTTTCTGTTACGAGTTAGGTGGAACTGGAGTCATACCCTGCAAGTCTGTTTTAGCCGGGGGGTGGGGGGGGGTGATGGAGTGAGGTCACCGAAAGATTGTGGGGGAGAGGGGCTTTGAGAAATCTCGGGGACTGGGACCAGTCTGCTGGTCGACAGGAGGCTAGAGGGTCAGAAGCCCGATCCACGGGCCAGAGGTCAAGGGGGCAGCTGAGTACGGCTGTGGGAGGGCCCTGAGCTTGCCTGTGTGGGTTAGCATTGACCATGCAGAAAAAGAGCTAGTCCGTGCCTACCCAGGCAGGGTCTCTGCCCTGGTATCCACGGAGAAAAAAAAACATCCCCGGGGCCACGTGGTCCAACTACTTGCCTGTTAGAAATCCACTTTTCTAAAGATCCTCGTTATAGCTCTGTGACTATTGCTCGTTTCACACAAGGACTTTTTTTTGTTTTTGTTTTTAATGGGATATCTTTATTTTATTCTCTGTGTTGCCGAGAATTTTTGTCTTTTCATTTTATTTTGACAACTTGTTGGAACATTCTTGCCACTTGGCTAACTTTTGAGATGCCTAGCAACGTTTTATAGATATTTTGGAATGTTTCTCTCTAATCATTTTGGTGAAACCACAATAAATCATTTTATGAAAAGCACCCTAGAGACAATAAATCTTTACTGAGAGTTATTTCAGAATTCCTTATTCTGTAGAGCTATATATGCATTTAAACTTTTTATGTAATGTAGTCTTTGTGGCAGGCCCTAGAAAGGAACACCTCTAGTTAATATCTTGCTTACGTTCAAGAATATCTGGGAAAGTGGGTTGGTGTTGATCCACAGGCTGAATGCTAGCATCCTGTGGGCTGGTGGGGGCTGGCTCCTGGCTTCAGCCCCTGTCCCCGGCCACCACTAGGACTCTGTAAACATGGGCTATTAAACAAATGAGTATTTCTTGACTTTTAGGAGTACGACCAGCTAATGTAACATTTTAGAGGCATCTTTGTGGGGGAGTATTTAACTTTCAGAGAAAATATCTTCTTGTTTTTCTTGGAAGTGTTGTTTTTTGTTAGGAGTGTGAGATAGGAGATGTCGTAATTTATGCAGCCCCGGAAAGACGCATGTTTGGATTCATTTTGCAGCTGGTGTCTGAGTTTCCTAAGAAATTTGGATTTACCTGCATATGTCCGGCTCTGCAGTTGGGCTGCTGTTAAAACTAAGAATCTTGGGGCACCTGGGCGGCTCAGTCGGTTAAGCATCCGACTTCAGCTCAGGTCTTTCTCTCTTGGTTCTTGAGTTCGAGCCCCGGTCAGGGTCTGTGCTGATGGCTCAGAGCCTGGAGCCCACTTCAGATTCTATGTCTCCCTCTCCCTCTGCCCCCCCTCCGCCAGCCACCAAATAATAAAGCATTAAAAAAAAACAAACCTGAGAATCTTTTGCAGTGAAGGAGCAGATCTTCTTAGTTACTTATAACGATTTTGCCCCCTCTTCTGTTTTTCTAGTTGTGCAGAGGAAAGAAGGAGATGTGGGATTTAAGGAGAGAAAGGCATGTGTGCTCCAGGGTTCTTTCTCGTGTGGCGAACATATGGAAAGGGTACACCGACGTTTGACATACTGGTGCTATTTTCTACTCGGTAGTAAAAAATTAGGCTCATTGCTGGTTTTCTGAGGCCCTTAAGGAAAGGTTTTGGAAATTTTTTTTTTTTTTTTTTAATTCTAGAAAACTTCCCAGTTTACCAAGTTTCTGGGTAACAATAAACCTTCCTTTCTTTGATGATTCAGGAAGTTTTGCTTAGCCCTTCTAATGCCTTTCAGGCGAGCAACGTGTAGACAGCCCGATACATCAGCTCTTGTTTGATTTTCCCAGATAAACCAGAAGCTATTTTGATTCAGTACCAGAAGTCACAATTTATAATAGGCTATGACTGTTTTTTTTTTTGTTTTTTTTTTTGGACGTAAACATTTTAGGTGTCCATAGTTGTATCCCGAAATGAAGAACCTTTAAAACAAAACAAAACAAAACAAAACAAAACAAAACAAAACAAAACAAAACAAAACAAAGACAAGTGGCAGGTGGTCCCATTCAGATCTACTAGTTCGGATGTGTTTACCTCCGGAGATGGAGTGAACGTAATTGTATCTGGCAGATAGCAGAGTAAAATTGTCGTCATTGCTAATTATTCAGTGACTCCTATCTCTGCCGCTTCCCATTTTAATTCAGACAGTAAGTGTCTGCAAATGTCTGTGCTAAATATTCCTCTCGCTATCAGACAGCCTCTAACAGCGTGTGTGTGTGTGTGTGTGTCTAAGAATTGATAATTTTACATTCTTTCCCTTCCCTTTCTCTGGTGGTTTATTTTCAGTAGTAGATTAGTAGAAACAGGTAATTCAGCCATCTTTCCCCCTGGTCCTGGTCGCCCCTTTGGGCATTGATTAGTGGGAAAGAAGGGACTAGGCTCAGCAGCGCTGAGCCTGCTGTCCTGTCTGGTCTGCCCGGAGCCCTGAGCTCCCCCCCCCCCACCCGGCCCGCTGGCCCCCTGAGCCACCCCCACCCGGCCCGCTGCCCCTCGCACCCTGGGCGGACCTGGGGCTGGAGGAAGAGGATAGCCTTCCATGCAGTCCTGGTTAGTCCACACGTTACAGGATTGATTCCAGTCCTCCTGCTGACCCACGTGGAACATTTCAGTACTCCTTTTTTTTTTAAACCCCCCTCCCTCCCTGAAATATAAACAGTCGAGTTATTTTCCAGTTTGGTCAGGGAAGTAGAGAATCACGTGTGAAATATTTGTGTAACAGGCAGAGTTACTCATTTCTGTGTTACTAAGTCTTCCCGTTCAGATACACTTGCCCATTTTCTCATGATTCCCATTCGGGCCGATACCTTCACACCGGGGTGCTGGGGGCATGAAATAGGTCGATGAGCCCTCTGCCCTGCTCCCCGGAAAACAAACCCACACTCTGAATGCACCACGTTCCGATTTACCAGCTTTTCTTCTCAGCAGCCCTGAATTTGCTCAAGGTTTGAAACCTTTTGTTTGTTCTAAACTATATGGAGGAAAGTCTGAGGAAGCACAGGCTTTCCTGTTGGTATTATGTGTGTTTGAAGTCGGTGGATTTCAGTTCTCTCTTTAGAGGATTGCTTCTCTAGCCAGTTGCCCCTTGTCTGTTGCATGTTAATGAATTTGCTGTTTGTACAGTGACTCTGGTTGGCTGGGCGTTGGAAGATCTCACTCTCCTTCACTGCAGGACCTATTTTTTTCTTTTTTTTGTGTGTATGCTGGTGCAGGTGTAGGAGGAAGGCAGGGCTGACATGCTGTGTGGCAGGTCCTGTGGGCTGGCCCCAGGCCCTATCTTTCAGGATGTAGGTGAGGCTGGGGTCCCAAGGCGCATCTGATACCAAGTCCTCGGTGTTTTTCCTCTGTGCCTTCCCTCTTTCCAGAAAAGAATGTGTATAACTCAAAATTTCTTTCTTCCTCCAGCAACCTTGTTAAATGTGGATGCTGTCGTAAAGTTTCTTTCTTTCCTTCTCTTTCTCCTTGCTCAGCATTTACACTGTGGCTTAACTTGTTTGCTTTTTCCAGACTGAGGTTGTGCTGAACATAGAGCCTTATTGAGTCTCACTGCTCAAGCCGGTGACACCCACATTTTAGAGAACTTAAGAAGGGCCATAATGGGTATTCTTGAGATGAATTCCGGAGGCTTTGAATAGCATCCTCTTTTGCTGTGGAGTCTAAATCCTAGAGTTGCTGCAGGGACGTCCGCTTAGCTGTGCAAGTATTATTTCGGGAATTAGACCCTGTTTTCCCTTCTCTTAGATTTCCATGCTTGCCCGTCGGTAAGGCGAATTTGTTTTCTATTGTTCTTGTAAGGTCAAGCATGCGGCTTTTATGAATGAGCGTTTGTACATGAATGTACTTAGCAGTCTTCGGCTGGGCTCAGCACAACTGATTTATTCTAAGATTCGAGTGGTAAAGTTGTTGAAGTGACAGAGAATTGAGGGAAGATCTAAGGGAAAAGCATCAAAGCCTGTTATCCAGTGAAAAATAGGTCTTTGTCCACTTAAGCGTCTGACAACTGGCTTGTTTGTAAGTTATGCCAGGGATATTTTTAGAATTCAGGATCGCGTCTTTAGGCTTCCAATTATTTTGATTCCCCAAGAGACTCTAAAGGGTACAAGAAAAGGAAGACTGGAGAAGGGACAATTTCTACAGAGATAAGCCCTACTGAATCTTACTATGGTAATTAATTGGCAGAAAATCAATAATTCAGTGAGAAGTCTCTCAGCCAATGGTGGCAAAAGACAGTGTGGTGGATGCTAGTGAATTCGGGAGAGGGTACAAGTATCAGTGAGCTAATTGGGTGAATTTGCATACGGTGTTACCCTAACGTCACACGAGGCTAGTCATTTGGGAAATTTGTAGAAGATTAATGGCGATCCACATGTTTAAATACCTTAACCATTTGTCTCTCCTTAAAGAGAGACCTCAGTAAATGTATATTTGGCTTAATGAATTAAGATGGGACTGTTTTTTGCATTGTCATCTGACGATTAAGAAACGTTAGCCCGCCTGCTTTCTTTCTCAAATTTGTCTCCCTGTGGGAGTTGCCATCTAAATGTTCCTTTTTAAGGTGGTGATTCTCAAATATTTTCGTCTCGGGACTTTTGTACACACTTAAAAACTATCGAGGACTCCAGAGATCTTTTGTTTATATGGCTGTATCCACTGATGTTTATCACATTAGAAATAAAAACCAAGAGATTAAAAAAAAATCGTGATTGAGCGGAATTCACGTTAACATAAACAGCATTTTTTTTGTCAAAAGTCACCATTTTCCAAACCCAAACAAACCTAATTAAGAAGCGTTGTATAAATTTTTTATACCTTTCTATAAAAATGCCTTGAATATTGGGCATAACCGAAGACAGCTGGGTTCTCATTTTTGTGTCTGTATCCATTCTGCTGTGATATGATCTTCCAGTTTCCACGTATGATGAAAATCCAGCCTCACATGGATATGTGGTTGGGGAGAAAGTGGGGATGGGAGTGTCTTAAGACTGAACATGAGCAGGGGAGGGGCCCAAGAGAGAGGGAGACGCAGAATCTGAAGCAGGCTCCAGGCTCTGAGCTGTCAGCACAGAGCCTGATGCGGGGCTCGAACTCGTGAACCACAAGATCATGACCTGAACCGAAGTTGGACGCTCAACCAACTGAGCCACCCAGGCACCCCAAATGGTGGTGGTTTCTTTTTTAATGTTTATTTATTTTTGAGAGAGAGAGAGAGCATGCACCAGCAGGGGAAGGGCAGAGAGAGGGGGGGACAGAGGATCAGAAGCGAAGCGGGGCTCTGCACTGACAGCAGAGAGCCCAAGGCAGGTTCGAACTCGTGAACCGCGAGATCATGACCTGAGCCGAAGTCGGACGCTTAACCGACTGAGCCACCCAGGCTCCCCAACTAGTGGTGGTTCCTTAAAGGTTGGTTCAGATGTGGATTCTGAAACCACATATATTAACTTTCAAAACTCTGTCGCGGATGTGATTTTGAACGTCACGCATCGGTCATTTGGAACATCTCCCAAGTGTTGATAGATTTTATTTTGTAAGTTAAAAATATCCTATCGCCAATTGGAAAAGCCTTTAAATACAGGGAAGTTGTCAGTGTTAAGGTGCATATGGAAATACAAGTTTTCAAAGAGTCCCAGGGCTGCATAGAGGCTGAGATCTCAGTAGCTTATTGGCTGTTTCCCTTGAAAACACGCCCACGTTGTTCCTTTCCTGCCGAGTGTCACCACCAAGCCACGTCTGAATAGTGGATTGCTCGCTGAAGTATGAGGTAATGTTTCGTCTCACGGAGGGTGAGATCGTGACCTGAGCCGACGTCGGACGCTTAACCGACTGAGCCACCCAGGCACCCCGAGAACCGTTGCTTTAAAACAGATGGGGAGGGTGCTCGGTGAAGTAGAAGCTGGGCTTGATTTGTACTGATCGTACGGACACAGACCGCAGACGTGGCGGGGCCCGAGGTGAAGAGAGCTCCTAGAGGCTGGAACTCTCACTGGGGGTGGCGGCTCACGCGTCCGCGACATCTAAATCCGTGCCTGCTGTGTGACTCCAGAAACGTGTTGTAGTTTGAGTCATTAGATCAAGAGTAACGGGTTCATAAAGTCAGTGGGTTTGAAGACAGTCTGGTTTATCGAGTGCTCCTTGTATTATAAAGGTAATTTCGGACATCGTGAAAGGGAGCTGCACAGCCTGTCCCGTCCATGCTGCACTGTGACTCTGCTCCCTTCCTTCGCTGCCCTCGCCCTCGCAGGTCTCTTTCCTGACCCCTGGAAGTCCCTGTCACCGGCTGTGCAGAACCACTTCCCCCGTCAACACTGCAGCCTCTGTGGATGTTAGCTTAAGAAAAACCAGTGTTTTCCAGCGCGAAGGGCAGGGGCGTGGAGTCGGTTGTGAAATTGATTCTGCTGCCCGTGATAAAGTCATTCACTCCCGTTTTCCAAGTGTGTTTGCACGGTGACTAGGCGGTTCGGCCGTTTACGTTGTCTCGTGGTTCTGAAGCATCACAGGGGAGTTCCTCTTCGGAAGGCTCCAGAAGAGAAAGGTTTTGTGCCTAGAACACCTTGTCATTTCTGTCCGTGCTTTCCTTTCTTCGTCGTTAAAAGAAACTTACCTGGGTGATGGTGGGGGCTAATCACTATTTCATGGGTTAGAAGTACTGCCTTCGTTTTTCCGTTACTACGAATTTGTCAGGTTGGTCGGTTACTCGGGAGTTGATATTTTGCCCCATTTTATTTTTCTCTTGGTTTTCTGATTTTGTGTGATGGTGCAAGGGACTCCTTCTGTGAATGTGGAATACCCAGGCTGGAGTTAGTCCCTTACGGCCTCTTGAGACGAGGCCAGGTTTCCTTCAACGGCTCTTTCCATTAGGAATCCCCAGTTGTAGAGGCATTGTAGACGTGATGTGCTAGTCTGAGCAAAATGAAAACGTCTGATAAAATATTAATAAATACCTTAGCGGACATCTCCTCAAGCGTGTGGATCACATGAGCCTAGATATTCTGGTTTATGGCTTTTTCATTGACTTCACTGGGATCAGATCGACCCACGCGATCACTGAGAAGCTACCAAAGAGCAGTGTGGGCAGAAGCGTGGCAGAACCCCCTGTCCCAGCCTTGTCCCCATGCACAGCAAACACGAGGTCTGGAGGAGGAGCCGCGTCTTGTGTTTTGCCTTTCTGTGGGAGTTTTCTGGAGTAGCTAATGAAGTCAAGCCAAGTCAATACTATCTTTTCACGTTGGCCTTTTGTTTTGAAATACCATCCCAACTCTATTCTCCAGTTTTCTTTTTATTACGGGTGTTATCGTTACAGATGAGAGGTACCAACCTGTCCAGGTTTGTTCCTCATGCTTTTCTTGCTTGGGACCTGTGAAATCTTTCATTCAGGTCAGCGGGCATTTGTACAGTGTGTGCAAGTCAGTGTGGCATTATTACCAACCTCCAGCTTTGTTTTCATCATTTCTAGAAACCCTGCGATTTGCATGTTCAGGATCCACACTCTAGCTTCCTCTTTGCTCTGCTTTTCCCCCTTGTTAGGTTACTAAGACCAAGAGAACCTTGCGATGGAGCAAGAGAACCTTGCGATGGAGATGGAGCCCGTCTTCCAGACGGGCTTTCTTCCTCCTTTGGTCGTTTTGTGTTGTTTCATTGCTGTACTTCTGTGTAGACAGGTATAGATATCAAATTGTGGGCTCCTTTGGAGGGGGAAGACTTTTTGGAGGCGAGAGAGATCGGAAGGAAAGGGGAGGAAGAGAGAGGACATTAAGAGGAGATTATTCTGCTTTGGTCACTTTCCATTTTTGCAAAGTTCCTAACCTTTGGCCCATCTCATTCTTACTCCCCCACTTTACTTAGAGACCACACCTCTTCATCTATGCTTATACAATGAGGCCCACTGCTCTGCGGTGGTAGGATGGCTGCTTCTAGAGTTGAGGCTGTAAAATATCTTCCATTGCTGGGGAAGGAGGGGAAGTCAGTTAGAAAACAAGCGGTAGCCCCTAGACTAGGATACTGATTGTCCGTGGAGAACATATAGGTAGAACACTTGTAGAGCATATCACCTAAAGGTCTGATATCTCGGTACTGAGAAAACATAGAAGACATGTCTTCCTGATGGTAGCTGATAACCTACATGGATTGGCAAGGGTTGTTCTCTTGTTACACTTCAGATGCTTCCGTTGTATTTTCTCCCCAAATTGCGAATCAGTTACAGAGGTTAGCTTCCCATTTTCTACATTTAGGTGTATACAATAAAGATCTACACCTCAGTTGACTAAGATACATAATTGTTTCAAGTTGAACAAAGTGAGGGACGCCTGGGTGGCTCAGTCAGTTAAGCGTCTGACCCTTGATTTCAGCTCAAATCATGATCTCGTGGTTTGTAAGACGGACCCCTGAATCTATCTGGGATTCTGTCTCTATCCCTCTGTCTCTCTGCCCCTCCACTGCTTGTGCTCTCTCCCTCTCTCTCTCTCTCTGTCAAAATAAATAAATAAACTTAAAAAAAAAATGCTGAACAAAGTGAAGTAACAGGGCTTAAAGGAAGTGCACCCTTACATACTAGCTGGGATCCTCTGCCCTGCCCAAGGTGGCAACACAGTTATTATGTCACTTTGCACGGTCAGAGTTCTTTCTTCCGTTCTGGATGTGGTCGAGCCCTCAGTAGATGAATCTATGCCAATGCATTTTCCCTTTCTCATGTTCCTTCTGTCTGGTTTGCCCAGCTCAGCATAGACTTTTCATCTTGAGTTTTGTGTAAGCGATATTTAAGGATGATTCAAAAAAATGCATCTGGTGATGGGTTCTGTCCCTCCCAGTGTCAGAAAACAGACAGCACTGCTAGCAAGGTTTTTAGTTGGGACATTTTACCTTTTATGGAGGCCAGTAGTCATCTGTGTGAATTTAGACTTTTTCAGTTTATTATGGTTGCTCTTGGCAACTATCCTTACAGTAGGGAATCTACTTGAATTTCTGAAGTATGTTTTATCCTTTCTTTTCTTGGTCGACTTACTGAACACGATTTCAGGTATACAACGGAGGGTCCCCAAGTCCGAAAATGGCATCATCATATTGTTACGTTAGAATTTTGTCCGACCTGTAGACCGTGCAGGGTACCACGGGTTTTGAGGGTGTCCCTAAGTTTGGATCAGTTGTCAGCCCTTCAGACAACACACCGCCACGTTAAGGAAGGATATTTTCTTATTTGTGATGTTTTGCTTGTCTCCCAGCGGATGATAAAGCAAACTAGCAAATGAGGGTGGAAAGACATGTATCAACTGTGTGGGCCAAGTTCAACATCCTATTTTTTTTTTTTTTTTTTCTTTTTGCCCCCAGGTAGGCGTGCTTGTGGTGATGGATCTCAATCCACCACGCACATCCTTCTGCTAATAAAAACGTTCCCGGTTCCCAAACTGACATGATGTCATTATTCATCATGTGTTACACACTCGCTAGAGGAGAGCATGTTCGCCAAACAGTGTCAGGAGTTCTTACTGCTCCACCCTCCACCTAAGCAAGTGAAAACCACCGTTTGGGTGTGTGAGCAAGCGTGGTGGGGCAAGGAGCTGGAAGAGGCGGCTGGACAGACCGCCAGTGCTTGGTTGCCTTGGTTACAAGTTTGGACTTGGCGATCACCGAGGAGTGGTGAAAGCTGTCTAACTTAATTTAGCGAGGGGGTACTGGCTCCCAAGAGTCCTTCCTACTCACCTTATTTGTGGGAAATACTGAAAGAGCCCAGAGCATTTGCTACGCCACATCAAGGACGTCTCAGTAGTCGTGCTGATTTAGTTATTTATGCTTTGAAGTCCAAAGAAAAAGTAACGTAATACATTTATGGAAAAAGGGTACAGACTTTGAATCGATTGTGACGTCATCGCCAGCCATTGTTTTTGAACACAGGAAGCTCGCCTGCTTAGGATTAGTCATTTCACCAGCGGTGTATCGATTACCTATTATGCCTAAGGCCTCTGCTCATTAAGAACTCCCGATTGAAGGTGGCAGACATCTATAAATAAATCATCATCTATGATACTGACTGAAAAATGTCAGAATAAATGGTGTAAGCAATGGTCCCTGGGGGTAGCAGAGAGCAAGAGACACTGTCTGTCTAGAAGGGTTTTCTTGAAAACTTTTTTCCTCTGGAGATGTCTGAGAAAGTTGCATTGGGATGAAGGCCTCTCACTGAGGCCGTAAGGATGCTCGCGTTTGGGGTGATGGGAACTATAGGGCTTCTTTATTTGGGGAAGAGCCTACTGACGCCATGACTGTCAGAGTAAAGGCCATCTTAGGGGAATCATTTGAAGACTCGTTTGAGGTGATGTTATGCGTGGTACAGTTTTGCCCAGGTAATTCATCTGGACCACCGGTTATGAATGACAGAAACCCAACTTTAAGCAGAAACGGAAAGGGTATCGCTCAAGTAACGGAGGCATCTAGGGGTAGCATGCTACAGAGCCAGGGGTTCTGACGTGGCCCCAGACCCTTTCTCTGTATCTTGACTCCGCTTTGCGGAGTCCTTCACGGCCACGCTCTCTGTGTCATCGGCAAGATGGCAGCCAGTAGCCGGAGCTCATGTCCCCCTAACTAGTCCTCTTAGCTGAAACCGAACTCTCCCTCCCCAGACCCCTGCGCTGCCCAGGGACGATGTAGACGACTTGGCTTTGGTTCTGCACGCGGAACTGGGCACTGAGGGTGAGGGAATGCTGGGCCTCGAGTGGCCCAGTGGACGGCATTACGTAGGGCCAGGGAAGGTTCCCCACAAGAGCCAGAAATAGGGGGCGTGGCCCTTGTGTGCCGGGCAGACAGACACTGGAGCTGCCACGGTCCACGGTGGCGGACGAGGGCACGGGCAGGGAGAACAGAGACGTCGGCTGAGGTGTGGAGCGGGGGCCGAGGGCGAGGTTTGGCGGGAGGGATGTGCGCTCCGCCCTTTGCATGTCGAGGTGGGGGTGTCGGGGTGGGGAGGCACGGTGGGGTGACAGCTCGCTGTTTGGGCGCCAAGCTAGCAGGGTACCAAAGCAAGTGATGCGTCGCAGTCATAGGCGTGGAATAGTTAAGCTCACTGGGGAGGAGCGTGTGGGAGGTTGAGTCACATGAAATTCCTGCTTTTGTAGGTCAAAAATGGCAGTGCAGGGGTGATTGCACATGGTTTAGCTCATTCCTTGGGAATTCCGTCCTGAAACGCCTCCGTTCTCTCTTCCGGCAGATGGGCGCTGTGTGCTCCTTACTGTGCTGGCCTCCTGTGTTCTCGTTCTCCGCGGCTTTCAAGTCTTCACAGAGAGCCAGTCTTTTTTCCTTCCTCTTTCCTCCCTCCTCCCCTTTCCCTCCATCCTTCTCTTTTTCCTTCATTCTTCAGGAAATACTGACCAGGTACTTTTGAAGAAAAGCCCGGAACACAGTACTTAGGACGGGACGCATAGTGTGAACCTTGCTCCCGCCCTCCTGGATCCTAGAGTCTAGATACGAGAGCAGAGTGTTGTGGGGATGATGAATGCTTTGTGAGGTGTGGGGAGGCATTCAAGGCCTAGATTCTTCTTTATTCACCCTGGGCCAGTCATGGGGGAGAGGAAGACTGTATGTACCTTGCTGATAGACATGAGGGAATAGGACTGTCCCCGCCACGCCCCACACCTTTGCCATGGCTCCCGTGTTACCTGCTGCAGAAAACCTTCCCTCTCTCTCTCCTCCCAGGTAAAATTTGGCCTCCCCCTCCCTGGTGCCCCAACGGGGCCCTTCGAGAGATTTCATCCCACTTACCTGTGTAAAGGTTGGCTCCCTCCGTTAGGCAGTGAGCCTTAGGTGACAAGAATGGACAGCATTTAGTACAGTGTTTGAATGCTCGAGGTGCTAAGTAAATATTGATTCAATGTTTAAATAACTTTGAAGGGGCTGCGTTTCCAGAGCCCTTCTTCTTTCCACCTGACTTGAAAAGAATGCCGGGGAATATACACAAAGGATACTATTCAGCCTTAAACAAGAAACCCTGCTGTATGTGACAAGGAGGAAGTTGCAGGACGTTATACGAAGTGAAATAACAGATGCCATGTGATCCTACTTAGGAGGGGAATCCAAAAATAACCAGACCCACGGGAACAGAGAGGGGCATGGTGGTTGCCAGGGGCTGGGCAGGGGGCAGATAGGGAATTTCTGTTCCATACGTATAAGGTTGCGGTTATAACGTAAAGATGAGTACATTCTCGAGATCTGCTGTGCCCCATCGTGCCTATGGAGTTAATAATAGCGTATCGTGCACTTAAACGTTTAAGAGGGTAAATCTCTTGTTAAGGGTTCTTGCAACAATTTAAAAATACGTTTGCGACAGCCGCCAAAACAAACACCGAAACGAAAACAGACATAACCCCACCTGAGTGACGTAGTGCGTGGCGCCACGCTGAAATTCCAAAGGAAATGTGCGTAGCCAAACGGCATCGCTGCCCGCGTTGAGAGTTTCACATCGCGCCGACCCGATTCGCAGCAAAAGCAGACTCTTGAGGGTGGTCAGAGAAGTCATTTGACCTCCGGCCTGGGATTGAGACGCCCAGGTAAAACTAGACCTCTAAAATGGACTGAAAACGCTGAACACGGTGTGTCTAAGTGCGACTGGCCGAGATGGTAAAAGCCTGATGGCTCGTGCTCCTGCGTGGTCGGTGCTGGTGAACGCTGGGCGTGGCAGGGGCAGCGGTTTCCAACATGCGTTTCCTGGAGCACGTGGCCTAAGGTGACATTCATCTGCGCGGATCCCAAACCCTTTTCTGGGAACGACTGGCTGTTTGAATCTGGTGCTGATTCCACGTTCGGCTATATGCCTTCTTCAGGAACCATCTCCTGGAGTGTGCAGTTTCCTTTCAGAGCGGGTGAGGTCTGGGTTGAGACTGTAGCTCTGCACCCCTGGGCCTCGTGACGGCGCACAGGACACGGCCGTGGTTCAGAGATTCAGGCCGGGAACCGTGGTTGGCCTATTGGCCCAGAACTGGGGAGTGGGGGGCCGGTCCGAGCAAGGACTGCTTGCACACATTGCCAGCGTTCACAGGTGTAAGGACAGAAAACAGTGCTTAGCACTTTGCCTCTTGGACCCATGTCCTTCTTTCGAAAGGAATTTTTCTGTTTAAAATAAAAACAAAAAACAAAACGCTGTAGCCTTTCTCTGGTGCTTTTCCTGAATACTAGCAAGCATGTCCTAACATTGGAGAAGTAATGACTTCGAGCTGGACCGAATATTTTTATTCTTCTCAGTGGAAAGTAAATATTTGCCCTCACTTTCTCAGAGCCCTGTTCCACTGGGAAAAACAGCTGAGGAACCTGCTGGTAAGAACAAAGGGCCAGGCCTCTCTTTGCCTGCAAATCTGGTTTTCTGGCAGAGAGAGTCCTGTTGGAGCGTGAGTCGCCGCCTCTCAGCAATGGGCCAGGGGACAGGAGAGCATCTCGCCTTTCTCTGACCCGCTCTCTGCAGGACAGCGCACAGCCCCAAGTTCTGCGCTTTGAGAAAGCTACGCTCTGCCGAAAGCCCACTGATTTTCTTCTCCAGAGCAAAAACAAGGCAAAACACAATAGCCAGTTGCCTCATGTAAACCACCTGCTCGGTAGGAAATGGAGAACCGTGGAGCCCCCCAGTCCCACTTGGGAGGATTTGTGGTTTCCTTTCCTGTCGGTAAACAAAAGCAGTGAGTTAAAAGAGTGGAGCACGGATTGTTTACAGGATATTTGCTTGTATCAAAGGAAGGAAAAGTGCCTTTTACAGAGTTGCGTTCATTGTGTGGGGGATGTCACAACGTCAGTTAAAGGGTCTCGGCCGAAGAGGAGAAATTAACCCCAAAATAGTGAGTCATGAAACGCAAACCGTTTCATCAATAGGACTTTGAAAAAGCGGAGGGTTTTATAATGTGCCAGCATTTAAAAAAAAAAAAAAAAATTAGAAGACCAGAAAGCCTCTTGAGAGAGAAAAAAAAAAAGGGTTCCTACAACTTTGAAAAATATGGATAGTTCAGAGGATACGATTTTTTTTTTTTTTTTTTTGTAGTTGCACGAGCTCGTGGCTTTGTGTGCCAGAAACATTTATCACTCACCGTGCAGTTGAGTCTCCTAAGCAGGCCTTTCCAGATTGCATCTCAGTACATCTAGTGCGATGCCTGGGTCGCTGCCCTTCCTGTGCTGCCCAGAGACAGTCTCCTTCAGCTGTTTGCGGCACAGGAGCTCGTAGCTGGGAGGTGGTTGGCAAACATGGGCCAAGTGGATGGATGCTTGGTTGGAGTTATTTATTTATTTATTTATTTATTTATTTATTTATTTATAAATGTTTATTTTTGAGAGAAAGGGAGAGAGAGAGCATGAGCAGGGGAGGTGCAGAGAAGGGGGTGGGACAGAGGATCCTAAGCGGGCTCTGGGCTGTCAGTAGAGGCCCGATGCAGGGCTCGAACTCGTGAACCGTGAGATCACGGCCTGAGCTGTCGTCGGATGCTCAACCGACTGACCCACCCAGGCGCCCCTGGCTGGAGTTAATAAGCTAGTAAAAGATTGAAGCAATGACCTAGGATGTCCAATAATATATTCTTTTCCCCGTTATTTAACGTTAAGTCTTTTTGATAAATTCTTCGGTGTGTGTGTGTGTGTGTGTGTGTGTGTGATAAAGTTTACACAACAGAACATTTACTATTTTTAAGTGTGTGGTTCAGTGGCGTTAAGTATATTCACACAGTGGTGCAACCATCTGTCTCGAGACACTTTCCCTCTTCCCGAGCAGAAACGTTGTACTCATTAAACTCTAACTCCCCCTCCCCCTCCCCCAGCCCCTGGCCACCACCCAACTCTGCTTCCTGCCTCTATGCAGCTGATTATTCTAGGTACCTCATGTAAGGGGAGTCCCAGAGTATCTGTCCTTTTGCGGCCGGTGTGCTTCACTTGGCATCACGTCTTCGGCGTTCGTCCGTGTTGTAAGGTGTTATGATCTCCTTCCTTTTGAAAGCTGAGTAATATTCCATCGTGTGGATTTGCCACAGCTGGTTCCTCCGTTCATCTGTTGATGGACACTTGAGCTGCTTCTGCCTTCTGGCTATTGTGAGTAAGGCTGCTGTGAGCACGGGTGTGTGTGCATCTTTTCAAAACGTGTGCTGTCCATTCTCCTGGGTATGTACCCAGAGGGAAATTACTAGATCGTATGGTAATTCCAGGTTTAATTTTTTTTGAGGGACTCGCCGTACGTGCTTTGGATTTTTAAGCTCCGAATTGGCTTCATCGGCTCCATTAAGTCCGTGAGAATGTCTCCCCCCTCCCTTACAGGCGCACATAACCTTAAGTCCAGCTGCAGTTGAGGGACTAACGATAGTAACCTTTCGTCAGCTGTTTCAGGGCTTTGTAAGAATGGAGACAGATTGAAAAAGGTGGGCTTCCCAAAGCCAAGGCCAACGGTAGCCTTCTCGGGAGGTGGTCTTGTAATTGATCGCGGTCAATACCGTTCTGGGACTGTAGGCGTAAGCCGGCCGTTGCGGGACAGCTCACTTACTGGGGTCTGTCTTTTGTAGGGAGCAGAGTGCAGGACTTTACCAGGACTTAGGGAAGCCATGTCGGTACCATTTCATCCAGGCCGCGCACCTCACGCTGTGGCGTGTTGAGTCCGCACGATGTCAGGTAGAGGTGCGGGGCCTCAGCGCGCCTCGCCCTGGTTCAGTTTGCATAAATTCTTACAACGACTGTTTTTAGAAATGGTGTGACGAAAAGATCACGATCTTAGGAGCCAGGCTGACTCAAGTTCACACCCTGTTCTGTGTGCTTCACTTTGGGCAGATAATCCATTTCTTAGAGTACCAGTCTCCTCATCCGGGAGACAGGAGAGGCCGATTCTGTTCAAGTGATCATGAATGTGGAAATACCGTGTGTACAGAAAGTATCTAGCAGAGCGCCTGGTACTTCGTGCTGTATATCCAATATTGTCCGCTGCTGCTATATTAAAAGCAGATGCAGGGGTGCCTGGGTGGCGCAGTCGGTTAAGCGTCCGACTTCAGCCAGATCTCGCGGTCCGTGAGTTCGAGCCCCGCGTCAGGCTCTGGGCGGATGGCTCAGAGCCTGGAGCCTGTTTCCGATTCTGTGTCTCCCTCTCTCTCTGCCCCTCCCCCGTTCATGCTCTGTCTCTCTCTGTCCCAAAAATAAATAAACGTTGGAAAAAAAAAAAATTAAAAGCAGATGCAGCCTAACAGAAGTTAGTACCAGAAATAGACCCTTAGACCAGCCGTTGTCAAAATTTTGGTTGACATCTGTAAATGACAAATTTTTGGCCCCCTGGACATCTGTAAAAGTGATTGAGGATCCCAGAGAGCTTTTTATTATGTGGCTCATCTCTACTGAGATTTGTGACACTAGGATTCAAATGGAGAGGTTTAAAAATAGTTATTCGTATATTAAACGTGGCAGCAGTAAGCCCTTCACCTTTTATTGTAAATAACATGTTTTATGAGAATCAGTGTTTTCCAGAACAACAGAAACTTAATGAGCAGAACGACATTTTCCCAAATCTCTTTAATGCCTCGCTTACGAGAATACAGCTAGACTCTCAAGCCTTTTGTGCCGAGACTGGTTACTCAGCCTCTAGAAGATCCCGCCGTGCCTTGGCGGGAAGAGAGTGGAAAAGGGAAATCCTGCCTTTTGCTGTGAAAATGGTTTGAACCCGGGAGACCCCTGGAAGGGTCCTGGGAACCCCTGGGGACTCTCAGACCACACCTTAAAAACCGCTGACCGGAAGTTTTTCTGTGATTCTGAACTAGAACTCTTCCTTCTCTTGCAGGTTCTTGCTCCCAGTGGCCCAAGCTGGAGGCTTCTGTTCTCCTTGCTCAGGTGAGTCCACTCCCCATCCCACCCCCAAGCCACTGCTTAGAGGTTTAAATTTGGGCTTTTGGGTCCCATTAATAAGAAGCCATCTGAGGGGCGCCTGGTTGGCTCAGTCGGTTAAGCGGCTGACTTCTCTCAGGTCACGATCTTGTGGTCTGTGGGTTCGAGCCCCGCGTCGGGCTCCGCGCTGACAGCTCAGAGCCTGGAGCCTCCTTGGGATTCTGTGTCTCCCTCCCTCTGCCCCTCCCCTGCTCACACCCTGTCTCTGTCTCTCTCAAAAATTAACAAACATTAAAAAAAAATAAAAGTAAATAAATAAAAAAAGAAGAAGAAGCCGTTTGAACTTTGGAATTGCCTAAACTGGGGGCTTCAGAAGGAGGGACTAGCAAGTTCCTGTGAGCCTCTGTCCCTTAAAGTGTTTAAAAGGGCATGAATTTTAAAACTGGTTGGTGTACCTCTCCAAGGAGTGCCCCTACTTAGAGTAAAGGGACAAAGTGTGAGCATAGCGGAGGTTCAGGGGCTGCACAGAAGCAGCTGTCCTGGTGGCTAGTGTGCCCTGCCCTGAGGGGCCACTGTGAGTGAGGAAGGTGATGGAGGGTGGGGTGGAGGAGGGTTGGGGACCCCTGGATGAGGCCCGGCCCCTGTGCCTGGGGCCCCGCGGTGTCACCCGGAATGCCTTCCTCCAACACGGGATGAAGGCAGAGCTGGCTGCTCCCTTGTGTGTGTCCACAGGTGTTGCATTTTCTGTAACAGCAGGACACCAGGTGGTTTGGGAAGGAGCCCTCAGCGGTAGCTGTTGCCCCTGCACATTTGGTCGCTGGCCTTGGATTATCAGAAGTGGCTTACTTACCATCCTTCTGTCTGTCCGTCTGTCCACACACAGATGCACGCACACGCGCACGCACGCAGTTTTCTTCTGCACCATTTATGGATAAGTTACATGCATCGTGGCCCTTGGCCCTCCCCAAACGTCAGTGTGTGTTTCCTAAAAATAGAGATACTCACTTGGTCGACAGTGGTTCAGTGATCAGTCCAGAACTTAATATGGATTCCTTACTAACACCTAATCTAGGATCTGTCTGCCGGTCCTGCCACCTGGCCCGGAGCATCCTATAGAGCCTCGTCCCCTCCGTCTGAGGTCCACTCTAGGGTTGGGTCCTGCCCCCAGTTGTCCAGACGTCTCTGGATCCTCTTTGTTCCCACAGCCTCCGTCGCCCGTGTGTGTGTGTGTGTGTGTGTGTGTGTGTGTGTGTGTGTGTTGGTGCATTTTGAAGGCTGCAGCCTGAGAGCCTGTGTCTTAAAATGTTCTTCAGTAGAGGAGCATTTTGACAGCAGCCAGGGTATCTATTGCTGGAGGAGGGCGCGATGCCCACGATGGGTTTCCTTGTTACCAGGTATAAGTACATCAGTGCTTTGATGGTGAAATTTCAAAACTACTCGTGGGAGAGAGAAGAGGGGGAATCAGGGAAAGTCGGCCTGAAAAGACTAAGTTCCTTCTTGTGTGGGACTCAGGAGACTTGGCCGAGGAGGTGCTAATGAAGTCCTGATGCCCGAGGACATTGTGATGTGAAAATAACAATGAAGGGGCATCATCTACATTCCAGCGCAGGAGAAAGGCGGGGGGTACCTGGGTTGGTCTTAAGGGAAGACCTTCCCTCATTCGGCTGTTTTTGTCCCTCCTGGTTCCTTGGCCCCCCCTGAAGCCGGGCGATGAGTCCCTTGTGTTAGTAGCCTCTGGCCCACCGAGGGGCAAAAGCTGCCTGGACTCCACCTCGGATTAACCCGTGTCCCTTACTGTGCTTTTTAGCACCATGGGGAAATAGCTCCGCCAGGAATGAACACTGTCCAGGATTTTTTGGATCAGGTGTATAGAGCTTCCAGCCAGAGGGTGTGGACTCCAGATTAGTTTCCTTATGGCTCATTTCGATGAGCGAAGTTATGTGGATTTTATGGAATACGAGACTGTGAAGTTATGTGGATTTTATGGAATACGAGACTGTACAGACGTTTGTGATACAGGCTCATGATTTTAAGCATACTTCATTTTATCGAAAATGGCATTCTTTAGTTTTGAAATTGATAGATGTGTTCAGAAAACACAGAAATATATAAAGTAGAGCATACATCTCCCCTATAATCTCACTCCCCGAAGGCAGCCCGTGTCAATAGACTTTAGTCTGAATCTGCGTGCGCACTTTTTAAGAAAACAAAACAAAAATGGGATTATTCCCTTCATACTGTTTTTATGGTCGCTTTTTTTTTTTTTTACCAGTACATCGTAGATGTCTTTCCCTTGTTAGTATTTCGGTAGTGTCTACTTACTCTTTTAAACGATGAACCGGATTTCCTTGTGTACCTCCATGATTATTTAATCCCTACGAAAGGACACTTTGGGGCTTGTCAGCGTTTGGCTCTAAGTAACAAAATGCTTGTATGTAAACAAGTATATACATACTTATGTAACTATCTCTTGGGGATAAATTCCTAGGAATGGAATTGCTGGATAAAAGAGTACTCACACTCAAGATTTTGGAGATATTGCTAGATGGCCCCTCAGATAGGTTGTGCCCAGTTAGGATTCCGTCAGTGACTCAGGAGTGAGCCTGTAGCCGGCACCAACAGCGACTAATCTCAGTATATTGTTTCTGATTTTAATGTGAAAACTGTTATTGTTTTCATATTTATTTATTTGTTTTTTTTTTTTAATTTTTCTTAACATTTATTTATTTTTGAGACAGGGAGAGACAGAGCATGAACGGGGGAGGGTCAGAGAGAGAGGGAGACACAGAATCGGAAACAGGCTCCAGGCTCTGAGCTGTCAGCACAGAGCCTGACTTTGACACAGGGCTCGAACTCACGGACCGAGAGATCATGACCTGAGCCGAAGTCGGACGCTTAACCGACTGAGCCACCCAGGCGCCCCTATTTATTTGTTTTAATTAATGCTGAAGTTAGGCACCTTTATGGCCACTTGTGGTTTTTGTTTGTTTGTTTTTTGGCCTGTTTGTCTTTGGAATTATTACACGTACTCTTTTTTGCTTTTGAAACTTTATTCTGGGTATTGGTCTTTTGTCACATGATACAAACCAGTATTTTTGCAAGTTCTTAATTACCGTCTTTTTGTTTTAAACTGTTTGAGGGGCGCTTGGGTGGCTCGATCCGTTAAGCATTCGACTCTGGCTCAAGGCTCGTGAGTTTGAGCCCCGTGTCGGGCTCTGTGCTGACAGCTCGGAGCCTAGAGCCTGCTTCAGATTTCTCTCTCTCTCTTTCTCTGCCCCTCTCCCACTCGTGCTCTGTCTCCTTCTCTCTCTCATAAATAAACATTGAAAAAATGGAAACTGTTTGAGTTGCTTATGATGTGAATCCAGACAAACTCTTTCAGAGCAGAGTGTGGAGTGAAATCATGTTGTATTGTGCTGTAGCTGCTCTGTACCAACTAGTCTTTTTTTCCAAGTTGAGAATCCGTTTTTTTTAATGTTTATTTATTTTGGAGAGCGAGAGAGACAGAGGACAAGCAGGGGAGGGGCAGAGAGAGAGAGGGAGACACAGAATCCGAAGCAGGCTCCAGGCTCCTAGCTGTCAGCACAGAGCCCGTCGCGGGGCTCGAACCCACGGACCGTGAGATCGTGACCTGAGCTGAAGTCGGACGTGTAACCGACTGAGCCACGCTGGCGCCCCTGAAAATCCATTTTAAATCTCTCTTAACATGGGTAACGATTACACCCCAGGCAAAGGGGCCGTCAGGAATCTGTACAACATGTCTGTTGTTAAAAAAAAGTGTAAATGAAGCTCATTTGCATTGGTTCTTCTGTTTTCTCTTGTGCAAGGACGGTTATTCTCACATAGATTTATCTGTAACAAATACATTGCTCGAAATCTGTGAATGTTTTAATAGCATCAGAACTGAGGAAGTGACACACTGGTTTAACTACTGACTTGTTGCATAATTTTAGAGAGATGGTCCCCTCATTTGGTCCCCTCATTTTCCCATTGATGAAATTAGGACTCACTTAACTAAGTCTTTGTAAAGGCTTAGCAGCCAGTCTCCTGAACAAGTCAGGAGACTTGTTCTGTAAGAGAAATCAATTATCATTAGGGGCTGTATGAGAAAAGTTCGGGCTGAGCTCCAAACTCGAGTCCTTACAAAGATGAAAGGGATTTTCCAGGATAGCTGGTACCATACTGGTCTAGAGATGGCCTTCAGAATCCTGGTAGGAAGTTTTAACTCCTTAGGTATTTTCTTATCAGAAAGTTGTGAAGCTGGAACGTCTTGTTCCTCTTCTCTGCTCTCAGCTTTACCTTCAACTTCAGACCTTTCTTTTTTTTAATATGTTAATTTCGAGGGAGAGAGAACGTGAGCAAGCTTTCAGGGAAGGGGCAGAGAGAGAGAGAGGGAGAGAATCCCAAGCAGGCTCCTCTCTGTCAGTCCAGAGCCCGATGCAGCGCTCGATCTCAGCGACGGTGAGATCATGACCTGAGCCAAAATCAAGAGTGCGACTCTTAACAAACAGTCTACTTCCTATCACACGATCAGCCAGATTTATAGAAAGTCTTAGCCGCCTCAGTCAAGTGGGCTTAAAATCTGAAGAGCTCGTGGGAGGGAGACCGTGGGCTCTCTTGTTCCGTTCGTGCTGGAGATGATTTGCTTCTGTAAACACTTGTTGGGTAATTTCTGCTAATGGAATACTCTGTCAGGAACCAAGGGAAACAAGATGATTAAAATAGGGTCCCTCCCGGGATGCCTGGGTGGCTCAGTCTGTTGAGTACCTAGCTCTTGATTTTGGCTCAGGTCACGATCTCATGATTGGCGAGTTTGAGCCCTGCACTGGGCTCTGCGCTGACCGTGTGGAGCCTGCTCGAGCTTCTCTGTCCCCCCTCTCCCTCTGCCCCTCCCCCGCTCACTCTCCGTCTCTCAAAATGCATAAGTAAACTTAAAAGAAAAAGTTTAAAATATGGAATACGGTCCTTCCCTTCAAGAGCTTATAATCTAACCGGAAAGAACGAATTGTATACAAATAGCTGTAATATGGGGTTTGATTGCTGTAACCATCGAACACGAGGGGGGCGCTAGTGAGTTGGGCCGACCATGCATCGCTGCACCCCCAGGTTGGCTGGCAGGTCGCAGGCACTTCATACACACGTGTGAATGGACGAATGAATACATTTAGACGCGTACATTTCGGTGTGGTTTATTCATAGCAAAAAAGATGTGTGGAAAGAGATGATTTGATGGATTTGTGTTTGGTCGCATGAGTACCAGAATTTGGTGAGGTCACCAAGGGCATAGGAGCGAGACCCGTCATGGAGGCACCCTTTCTTTCTCTTCTTCCTTCCTTCATTTTTTCTTTCTTTCTTTCTTTCTTTCTTTCTTTCTTTCTTTCTTTCTTTCTTTCTTTTTCTTTCTTCCTTCCTTCATTTTTTCTTTCTTTCTTTCTTTCTTTCTTTCTTTCTTTCTTTCTTTCTTTCTTTTTCTTTCTTCCTTCCTTCATTTTTTCTCTTTCTTTCTTTCTTTCTTTCTTTCTTTCTTTCTTTCTTTCTCTTCTTCCTTCCTTTTTTCTTTCTTTCTTTCTTCCTTTCCTTCCCTTTCTTTCTCTTCTTTCTTCCTTCTTTCTTTCTTTCTTTCTTTCTTTCTTTCTTTCTTTCTCATCTTCTTTCTTTCTTTCTTTCTTTCTTTCTTTCTTTCCCTTTCTTTCTTTCTCTTCTTTCTTTCTTTCTTTCTTTCTTTCTTTCTTTCTTTCTTTCCTTCCTTCCTTCCTTCCTTCCTTCCTTCCTTCCTTCCTTCCTTTCCTTCTCTTTCTTTCTTTCTTTCTTTCTTTCTTTCTTTCTTTCTTTCTCTCCTTTCTTTCTTTCTTTCTCTTCTTCCTTCCTTCCTTTTTTCTTGCTCTCTTTCTTTCTTGCTCTCTTTCTTTCTTGCTCTCTTTCTTTCTTTCTCTTCTTTCTTTCCTTCCTTTCCTTCTCTTTCTTTCTCTCCTTTCTTTCTTTCTTTCTTTCTTTCTTTCTTTCTCTTCTTCCTTCCTTTTTCTTTCTTTCTTTCCTTCTTTCTCTTCTTCCTTCCTTCCTTTTTTCTTTCTTTCTTTCTTTCTTGCTCTCTTTCTTTCTCTTCTTTCTTTCTTTCTTTCTTTTTTTCCTTTCCTTCCCTTTCTTTCTTTCTCTTCTTCTTTCTTTCTTTCTCTCTTCCTTCCTTCCTTTTTTCTTTCTTTCTTTCTTTCTTTACTTCCTTCTCTTCTTTCTTTCTTTCTTTCTTTGTCTTTTTTTTTCTTCTTTCTTTCTTTCTTTCTTTCTTGACTCTCTAGTCATTTTGTTTTGTTTTTTTCAAACCTGTCATTTATTATTGTCAGGGTTGTTTTTCTCAATTTACAAGGTAAGATGCACTTTTCTTGATAACGAGGGGTGTCTTTTCCTTCTCTTTTTCCAATTTCTTCTCTTACCATTAGGTTCTGTCTCGTTGAACAAAGGACAGTGTGCTTTATGTCTGTTATATTACAAATAATTTTTCCCAAAACGTGGCCCTGATCAGCGTAATCACACAGGTGGGCTTGATGATGGAATGTGGCAGACACTTTGTCTCATCTGCAAATATTTGCAGGCCATTTTCTCTTCTTCTCAATAATTATTCTAGTCCATTATTGCAGCTTTATTTGCTTATTGCTACTGTGTGATAGATAATACTTTAGTACTTCAACTATCTCGTTTATCTCCCAATAGTTCTTTGAAGTAGGTGTTACTATATTAATTTTCAGAGAGAGAGAGAGAGAGAAAGCAGGGGAGGGGCAGAGAGCGAGAGGGAGAGAGAGA
This sequence comes from Puma concolor, assembly GCF_028749965.1. Taxonomy (NCBI): domain Eukaryota; kingdom Metazoa; phylum Chordata; class Mammalia; order Carnivora; family Felidae; genus Puma; species Puma concolor. The sequence goes on from NC_141677.1 coordinate 15,943,209, forward strand.
ATCCCAAGCAGGCTCCACACTGTCAGCACAGAGCCTGATGCAGGGTTCGAGCTCATGAACAGTGAGATCATGACCTGAGGTGAAGTTGGACGCTTAACCGACTGAGCCACCCAGGCGCCCCCAATATCCACATTTTAAAGATAAGGAAGCCGAGGCCCAGGGACGTAAATGATGTGTTCAGGGTCACCCAGCTAAGCAGTTATGGAGCCGGGAGGAGCTGGGCTCTCAGACCTCCTTCTCTGGCAGGGTCCCAAGGGCAGGTGACTTCTGGAGAAGGCTAACTCATCCATTTTGGCCCCACCACCCGCTTGAAGTAGCCAGCCTCACAAAACACACTTGCCCCTGAGCGTCGCGAAAGCCGGAACCTTGTTCCTGGTTGGTTGAACCTTCACCTGAAGTGGCTTCTTGGGTCTGTACGACCTCTGGAAGGTGAATGAGACTGATATCAAAGTCAGTATATTGGGAATCACCATTACCAAATGTTCCCAGTGCAGTAAGGCTTCTCGAGAGCTGCTATTCAGAAAACATTCGCAGTCCCACACTATAAAGATACAATTCTGAGTATTCCCTTATTGAAAGGCTGCTAGCTTCCTTCAGGAACCTGAATGCCAGCAGGGCTCATTCACAAAACACTTTGTAGCTTTGTAAGTTGCATCTCAGCAGGGTTTGTTTTCTTTCCTTTGTTTGTTTTCATGAAACATTTCTCGGGAGGAAATATCAGGGGAAGATTTCATAAAGGCAGCATTCACTGAGGAACAATGGATAGTGTTAAGACTTTGATTCTGAAGTGAAATAACTGTTTTTCCTGGAGAGAAGCAGTTCTGTGTTAATTAGCCGTGTGTCTGATAGCAGAGATGACATCACATTGTGGGTGTCATTCCAAACTCAGTCCTTGTGCCTCATGTTTCTGCAATCTGGGAGGGGGGGGCGGTGTAGGATCTTAGGTCATTTGGTCTCCATCACACCTGGAGACACGATTGACATAAAGTAATGGCAGCCATCCCTTCTGTAAGGTTTTTTATTTAGAGAAGAGTCTACAGGTGCAGTGAAATGCACTAAGTTTTTCTATTGAATTGCCTAGCAAATGTGAACACATTTCTAAGATCGGATTCTTTGATTCTCTCTTTTAATTTTTTTAATGTTTATTTCATTTTTGAGAAAATGAAGAGAGAGAGAGAGAGAGAGACAGAGCGTGAGTGGGGAGGGGCAGAGAGAGAGGGAGACACAGAATCCAAAGCAGGCTCCAGGCTCTGAGCTGTCAGCACAGAACCCAACGTGGGGCTCAGACCCCGGACCTCAAGATCATGACCTGAGCCAAAGTTGGATGCTTCACCAACTGAGCCCCCCAGGCGCCCCTAAGTGTTATTTTAAACTCATTTTTAAAATGGCCATTGGAGGGACACCTGGGTGGCTGGGTCGGTTAAGTATCTGACTCTTGGTTTTGGCTCAGGTCATGATCTCATGGCTCTTGAGTTTGAGCCCCATGTCAGGCTCTGTGTTGACAGCATAAGCCTGCTTGGGATTCTCTCTCTCTTTCTCTCTCTCTCTCACTCTGCCCCTCCCCTGCTTGCTCTCTCTCTCTCTCTCTCAAAATAAATAAGCTTAAAAAAAAAAAACCAAACAGGCCATTGCAACTTGCTGGGTTCTGATCCGTTGTCAGAAATATGCAATCAGTCCATTAGGAGGCAGAAACATGAGGTTACTCGTAGTTGCAATGGAAAAATAATCTCTCACTGTAAAATAATATGATGCCCGTAAAGTGTCCACATAATAGATTGGATATTATTTATGATTCTTTTCTTCCTTTATTGAATCTCCCACCATTAAAATGCCATAATAGGCAGGGTATCAGGATCACTGCTGTATAGCTTTGACTTTTTAAAGTACATGTCTTCACAAAGATCATACCCAAACTAAATCATAACTAGGCACTTAGCCAAGAAAGGATGTTCTTTGGCCGTGCTTAGTGAGGGGATAGCCTCTGAGCTGTCTTTGATGACTTTTATGGTTAACACTGATGGTTTTTACCACCGGCTTTCTGCTGCCGTTACAAATTTATGACTCTCCTTCCTGTTGGGATCTGTGTCACTATATAGGACAGGCCTGGCCCGTCTCGTCAAGGGGAACATTTTGGTTTTCCCAAGTACATTCGGACCATTTTCCCTGTTTCTTCTCGTCAGTATCTCTCTAGGGTCCCACACCCTCCAAGCCTCCTTGGGGATCGATCTAGGGATCTCACCCATGCCCCTGCCATGGTTATCCTGTCTGCACCTCTGAGAGGGACTGGAGCAGTGGGGACTCTCCAGGTGATCGGCTCTCTGGCCTCCCCTTCACCTCCGGCCCTGAAGGGGTGTAGTAATTCCCAAACCTGCTTATCAAGAGCCACCGGAGGCCTTTGCCAAACTATCCGTTCCCAGGCCCACCCTGCACACTGCCCTGTGTCCCCATCTCTCCTGCCCCTGGACTTTGATCACAGGTTAAGGTGGAGGCTAGTAAATGGAATTTTCATCAAGATCATTCTGATACAGTTGTCTGTATGGCTCTTTGGATGTTTGGGGACCACCCGTGTAGCCCAAAACCTCATCGTACAGATAAGCTATTCAAGGCCCAGCAATGATGATGAACTTGCCCAGGGTCGCACCGGAAGACGTGCCAGTGAAAGACAGAAGACAGTATCCTCTTACTTTTGTGTTGCCAATGCAGAGGTGGCAGAAATGACCAGGAAGTTAAATGGCGCCATTTATCCTGGACACACTTTAGTTTTCCGTTTCTTATTATCCGAGTCTCTGTGTGTTGTGTCTCTGTGACAGAGGAGCATAGGGTGAGTAGGTGATCGATGTACTCACCCAGCCCAGGACCAAACTCAGATATAAAGGAGCAGGAGATCCAGTTGGAATTCTCGTATAGCGAAAGAATTGCCAAGTGTTACTGTTTTTGCCATTGTTTCGGTCTCGTGTTTGTGTTGAGTGGATGTTCCGATTCGCTTTGCCTGTTGATAATAATATAAGCAAGCTTCATTCGACGAAGCAGGTATGGAACAGGGGCTATTCAGAGTCTGGCCAGGAGATGCCCAAGACATACAGCCCTTATTCTGATCACATGGAGACAGACGCGTATTTGCAAATCCATTTACAATTGGCAAAGCTGACTTCTTGAAATTTATCTGAAACCTTACTCTCTTTGACCGGATAGATAATTATTTGGAGTTGGGAAGATAATCTGTGAGGGTGAGAGGTCATTCATGGCATTTACCACGAAGGTCCAGGAATTCATTTTATCTCCCTGACTTTATCTTACTGACAGCGGAGGTTGTGGTCTATCTCCCAGGGAACTGGTACATAAGGGAATGACTTTTTATGTAATGCTACAATGTGTTTATCCGACGTGTGGTAGGTACGTAATAAATACGTGGCGAAGAAAGCTTAGTGCCTTAAAAAAAAAAAAAAAGCTTCTTTTCCATCACGGTTCTGGCTCAGGATCCTGCAGTGTTTCTGTTTACGTGTTTCCGCTCTCATAAATATCTGCACTCTAAAATCCAGTACCCTTGGTGGGATGATTTGCATTTCTTATATGTAAACTGTTCATTTGGGTAATTTTCCCAGTAATGGTCCCTTTCACGATTCTGTCCCCTTTGAGAAATGATGTCCACTTAGCAGCTTCCATTTCTCATTGATTTTAGAACTTATCACCAACACAGCCTGGGTCTGAAGCCTGCTGTGGGAGAGGCTTTGCACCAAGATGACTGGCCTCCTCTGTGAGCCTCCTGAAGGCTGGAGGCCTCGCCCTGCCCCGGACCCCCCTCCAGCTCAGTGCCACCCCTCCTGCCCACATCTGCCAGATGCACAGGCAGTAGAAAGCTGGAGGTTCTTCCTGCGGACCACGTTGGCCAATAAGCAGTGACTTACTTTTCACGGGCACGAAACCCTCCCTGGAAAACCTTCCTGTTTCTGAGGAATTACGCCCTTTTAAGGGGAGCTGTGGGTACTCACTAGCCCGATAGGCAGACCGTCTGAAAACGAAGACTGAATTACATTGTGTATTTCCAGGGGTTTTATTAAAGACCGCTGGGCTACAAGATCAACGGGGAATAGCGGTGTCTTTCAAGTGTGATTGTTTAGGTATAAGTTACTGACGACCAGATTACTGATGTCTTATTAACGGCTTGGTTTGGGGATGTGATTTGGGGTCCAAGGTGGCCGAGTAACTGTATCCCAACAGTCTGGTGGGCAGGCACGCGGGATTGCTGGCCAAAGTGAAGTCAGCAGCATCACAAAGAGAACTCTTTTTTATGAGCTCAAATGGAGTTTCTTTGCTGGCAGCACGGGGGTAATTCTGTTCTGGGCTAATTCTTTTATTTATTTATTATTTTTTGATATGAAATTTATTGTCAAATTGGTTTCCATACAACACCCAGTGCTCATCCCAACAGGTGCCCTCAACGCCCATCACCCACCGTCCCCTCCCTCCCACCCCCCATCAACCCTCAGTTTGTTCTCAGTTTTTAAGAGTCTTTTATGTTTTGGCTCCCTCCCTCTCTAACCTTTTTTTTTTTTCTTCCCCCTCCCCCATGGTCTTCTGTTAAGTTTCTCGGGATCCTAAGAGTGAAAACATATGGTATCTGTCTTTCTCTGTATGACTTATTTCACTTAGCATAACACTCTCCAGTTCCATCCACGTTGCTACAAAAGGCCATGTTTCATTCTTCCTCATTGCCACGTAGTATTTCATTGTGTATGTAAACGACAATTTCTTTATCCATTCATCAGTTGATGGACGTTTAGGCTCTTTCCATAATTTGGCTATTGTTCAAAGTGCTGCTATAAACATTGGGGTCCAAGTGTCTGGGCTAATTCTTTCTTCTGTGGGCCCTGAAAGGCCAGCAGTATTCCGTGTGAAATAGAGACAAGGGAGTCGACGGGGATTAAAAGTGACGAACGAATTAGGGGGAACCAACGGGAAGGAAATGTGTTTCTAGGCGGATTTGCTGACAGGTAGGTATCACCCTCCCTGTGTCACGGAACTTTTATTCCCCTGATAAACAGATGCAGTCAACTTATATCTGCATCCAGATATCTTATATCTGCAAGCCAGCCTCCTCTCAGAAAACCATCACAGCTCACTCCCAACCAGAGAGCAACCTCCTGATTTCAAGTAATAGACACAGATCTTCACATCCTGATAAACTGAAGGGTATTTGTATTTGTATCCAATGGCTTCTTTACTTTGTAGGGGAATCCCTGTCAGAAGTAACCTGTATTCCATCTATAATATTTGGATAGAAAGAAGGAAGTAGAATCACCCCACATACCAAAAGCTGAAGATAAAAACCAAGAACATCATCTTTTTTCTATGAATAAGTGTGTCTGTGTATCCATGTGTGGTTGTATTCTGTAGTTGTGAACATCCTGTATGTGTATCTGGGTGTGCTTTCATTAAAGCATTCTGACATTGCACATCTCATCATTTCACTGTCTTTCTAAACAGTGTTTTTAAAGCCAGGACATTTAATGTCTTTATTTTACTGGAGCCCGCGTGGTTCTTTTCAAGAACACAGACCTGGGCGAAGGGGGTTGCCCGTGTGGCCCCCAGCTTTGGTGCCCTTGGCTGGGGAGCCAAAGACGTCCCATGCCTCTTAGATCGAACCAGAGCTGATTGAGTTTATGTCATTATTTGCCCCTATTGAAAGTGTCCCCATCTGTCTGAAGATGTGGAAGAAAGCGTTTATTAGAGGAGACGCTGTTGCCTTGTGATAGAGCTCTGCGTAATGAAAATTGACTCAGCCTGGCTGAGTTCTGTCCCGATCCCTGCTTTTCCATTGGCAGGCAGGAGGGAGGGACGCTCAGCTCCAGCTCCTACAGGCGGCCGCAGAGGGCTGATGTCTGAGGTTGCTTGGGTAAATTCAGACACTCCCTTACTTTACATACTTGAGATCACCCACCCACCAGTGGGATGAGGACTGTAAAGTGTGAAATTAACACATCAAGCGAATTTATATCATGGTAGCCTTGGGCTGGTTTTTGCAAATTAAATTTCGCAGAAATTAGCCTCAGCCCTGCCAAGGCAGCATTAATTTAGTACTGGTGAAGGCAAACTGTTTCTGTGACATTTCCAACCCTGAGAGATAAGAGTTTACTTTTACACCCAGACAGTGGGTCTTGCTCAGTAAATTATTGTCTGTTGGGTTAATGAAAAAGAAAAAAAAAAACAACACCAAAAACCTACTGTTGATCACAAGTGATGACCCTCAATAAAACATTATACACAGTGTAGAAGTCTGAAGAAAACATACAGGAGTACGTAGGATAGTGCATCAGCCCGCAGAAATGCCAGCCAACTCTTCCAAAAGACTTTTCTGGGTGATATTCATTATTTGACATTCAGGAAAAAAAACAATTTTTTTAACGCTTTTATATTTATTTTTGAGAGGCAGAGAGACAGAGCATGAGCAGGGCGAGGGGCAGAGAGAGAGAGGGAGACAAAGAATCCGAAGCAGGCTTCAGGCTCTGAGCTGTCAGCACAGAGCCCGATGCAGGGCTCGGACCCACAAACCGTGAGATCATGACCTGAGCTGAAGTCGGACGCTTAACCGACTGAGCCACTCAGGCGCCCCCCAGAAAACAATTTTTTTTAATGTTTGTTTTTGAGAGAGAGGGACAGAGAGGGAGGGAGACATAGAATGAGAAGCAGGCTCCAGGCTCTGAGCTGTCAGCACAGAGCGCGACACGGGGCTCGAACCCACGAACCGCGAGGTCATGACCTGAGCCGAAGTCAGACGCTTATCCCACTGAGCCACCCAGGCACCCGTGTTCTTTGGCATTCAGAAGAAACAATCTTTTTTTTCCCTGCACTGAGATCAGATCTGTGTCTCCGACCCATCACCGCATTAACCAAGCTAACCTGAGTATGTGATGAGAGTGCCCACTAAGTAATTAAATACAATCATGGGGACCCCCTCTCAGTCTGCATGTTATCTGCCTCAAGGTAGGCAGAGATCAGGATGTCCTGAGAGAGTGTTCCCTGTCGCATGGCTGTCGTTTCTCCCCCTCTGGATGCCAGAATTCTCTTTGGGAGCCATCTTTTCCCCATCCCCGTGCCCCAAATGCCTGACCAAAACCCCCTTTTCAAATTATGTTTTGCCATTAGTTAGGAGACGGCTCTTACAGGCCTTGGCGCGTCTCGCTCTGTAAAGTTTCAATCTCGGAGGGTGATCTTTCCTTCTTCCTCAGCTCCCCGGGGAAGTTTTCATTGTACAAGATGAAGGCCCGTGGCAACTGACTTTCCAGGGAGGGTTCCGTTTGCACGATGTCGTTTGGACTTGTCGCTTTTTCCAGTAAGGCTGTTCCTTTGTTTTGGCTTGCTCTACGTAACCAGCCTTGCTTTGTGGATGTGGATGTAATCATTTATATAAAAGTATCCCACCTAAATGTTTTACATGTACGACTTACCCCTTGACCGTCACGTAACAGTGTCTTAACAGGGTGTTTGGCCCGCCGATGCGATTCAGCTCTGGGCCTGCGGGCCAATATTGCTGGAGACGAAAACGTTCTCAGGGATGATCGGGGAGTCCATAGTGCCTTGGAATTTGGCTTAACAGGAAAGAGCTGAGAGGTAGGGAGTGGAAAGACTGGTTGAAGTCACCCTTTGGCGGGACCTCGTGTTCTGCGGGGCTGGGAGAGAAAACAGCACGCATGTGAAGACACACGAGGAGAATCTTGTAGCCCCTGGACCAGAATCAGACACCGGCTCCTGCTCCCTGTGTCTTCCAGTACCTTCCAGCTACCTCACCTCTTCAAGCCCCTGTGTCCCATTCAATGGGGATCCTGAGAACTACATCCTAGGGTGCCTTATGTAAAATAGAAGTCTCCACCCGCGGAGCAGGCATTCAGTATGTTAGGTCCTCCCATTCATCCTGGCTGTGGGAGATCTGAAGGTCCACAAACATTTCCAGGATCCCCTGCCGTGGATTTGACAGGCACCTGCTATGCCAGCCTCCTCCCTCCCTCTGTCCCATCATTTTGTTGAACTGCCCACTTCAGTATTTTTTTTAATGTCCATTTATTTATTTTGAGAGAGCCAAGGAGAAGGAGAGAGAGAGAGCACAAAGAGGGGAGGGAGAGAGGAAGAGGGAGAGAGAGAGAATCCCAAGCGGGCTCCTTGCTGTCAGCTCAAGCCCGATGTGGGTCTGGATCGCACAAACCTCCAGATCATGGCCTGCGCTGAACTCCAGACCCAGATGCTTAACCGACTGAGGCCCCCAGGCGCCCCTCCAGTATTTGTTAATCGTTTGCTGATGGAGCCTAGGGGGAAATTTACCTTGTTTGGGTGTAGGATTTTCTCTCCTGGTTTGCTGCCCCAGAGCTGTGAGAAGTGTTGGCTTGTGTCCCTGAAGGCCTTTCCAGTTCCCTCTATCCCATATTCAAGGAGATTTTGGTATCTGGGTCAAAACATTGAGTGAAATGAACCTTTTTTTTTTTTTTTTTTTTAAAGAGTAGTTTGACCACTTTTAAGCGTCTTACCGGTTTTTTGCAGACTTAATGTGATCCGGGTATTCATTAACCTGGAACCCTTCAGTTTGTCTTTTAAGTGTTTGTGGAAGAGAGGATAACAGCCTAGTTTTACAAAGCAAAAGTTCAAAGTTCCTCAAGTGCCCTTGGAAACCGCTCCTGAGGTCTCCTGACTTTATCTTGTTTCGGTGTCTGTTGTTAGTTTTTCCTGGACTGCAGACTTACGCGTCCGATGAATCCACACCTCAATGAAGTTCATGTGCCCCACTGACAGCTGCTCGGGGCCAGAGATTCGATAGCCAGCGGCGTCTGCCGTGTAAGAGCACATTTGCAGAATGGATTCTCATCTTGGTCTGTCCAACTTCACGGGGCCCTCTCTGCCTGGTCCCTGAAGGGGAGAGAAGAAAAGTTTAGGAGTTCAGTCTTTCCTTTAAAAACATAAAGGAGCTTAATCATTTGGGTCACCTTGCTTAAGCAACAGCAGTATCACCAGCACCACCACCAAAAGAGCCCGGGGCCCCAACAGATGGCCTAGATGTTGGGGTTTGGGGGGGCGGCCCAGGGCTGCCAGCATAACCCTGATGACAGAGGCTCGGTCGAGTTCACTTTATTCCTCCGCTAGTTTTTAGAACAGGCGGGGATAGCAGCTTCAGTTAGATACACGTCTGCACATTGAACTCTTGAACAGCTCAGTGGATCCTGGATTCCTGAGGCCGATATTTCAGACTGTGGGCACTCTTGCTATCTTTGGCTGTAATGTCATCTCCGAGGAATCCCGTGTTAGCTGGTCAGGGGCTATCACCGAGCTTAGGTGATCCTTCAACTGTTGACCGTCTTCTGGGTTAACTCTGGCTTGTCTTTACTTCAGAATGCCATTCCAGGACCTCGTAGCAGTATCCAGTTGCTAGGGAAGCAACTTTTTTAGTGAACACCCTCGTGATGAATGGATTTTCCCCCCACCCCGCCCCACACTTTTCTACAAGGGCAAATTCCCAGTATGGTTTTGTTTAGAAATGTGTTTTTGCGCTTTCTGGGACTCACAATGCAGAGTCCAGTCTCTCCTGCTGTTCTGTCCTTTTCATCCGTTCGTTTATTTGGGATTTCCAAAGACTGAGTGGGCTCCCCGGTTCTTTTTTGAATCTGCTGATTTTCTGTGAAGCTGATGTCATAGTCTAGACCTTTATCCTTACATATGCAAATTGTTAGATTACATTTAGCAGCTGGGGGCTCTGTCAGAGGGGGTTGACAAAGGTGGAGTACTTGTGACTGTCTGCCTTGCCCTGGCCTCGGTGAGAGCCTGCACACGGCAGAACAGTCGGTGGCCTTTGGGTAGAGTGCGTCTTCAGGAGTCCTGATGTGTAGACCTGCCCTTGCTCGCCTGCCTGGAGGCGTTCCAGGTCACGGTGGGTTCGGCTGCCCCAGGGGAGCCCTGGCCACCGTGGGCCGAATTACCTGCTTTCCTCCACACATACCTGCTTCCCCAGTCCGGCCTGAATGACCTGGGAGGCGAATCGTTGAGTCCCAAACACTCCTCTGTCTTGATTTTGGGTACAGGGCTTACAAAAACAGCGAGATAAATGTCTCACGGGGTGATTTCATTTGTTTGACATGAGCGTGGCTTGTTTTCCCAGCACTGCTGAGATCAGCCACGTGACGGAGAGCCTAGAAGGTTTGCAGACGTTTGCCTCGTATCTGATTCTAAAGTAGAAGCCTCTGCCAGCGTGGGCTCATTAATGTACGTGAATGTGTAAACTCAGTTCTAGCTTAACTTACTTACTTTTATTTTATTGAGAGGTGTGTAGAACCTCTCAGACACGCATTGTTGGGAATTCTTTCCGTGTTGCTGTTTTTATTTATTTGTTTTAAGTTTAAGTTGTTTAAGTTATTTTGAGAGAGAGAGAGAAAAAAAAACGCAAGTGGGGGAGGGGCAGAGAGAGAGAGGGAAAGAGAGAGGCTCCATGCTGTCAGAGCACCAAGGGCTCAAACTCAGGAACCAAGAGATCCTGAGCTGAGCCTAAATGAAGGCTTGGACCCTTAACCATCAGAGCCCCCCAGGCGCCCCCTCATTGTTGTTTTAATAAAAACGATTGAACCTTTTTTTAGCCCGTTTGATAAAATGAAGCTGACAAATACCCTGGAATGCCTGGGAACAATATCCAGCTCGCCTGAGGACAGCTGCCGGGCCAGGGGGCGCCCACAACAAACAGGGGCGGGATGCAGATTGCATTTCTAGAAAGAAAACATCCCCATGTGTGTCCTAGTCAAGTAGTGTGCTCCAGTTAACGTGTGTGATTGTCGTCATCCTCCATGAGACCAGTGTCCTCGCAAAAGCCAACTGAAGACAAATCAACAGGGTATTTTGAGAAAGGAAAAGGAGACTATTTTTAGGGAAGCCTTGTGGAACGAATTTTCCTGTGGAAGCGTTGAGCATTTGGGAGGTTGGATTAAAGTAAGTTTCTTAAAAATAGAACCTTAAGTGTAAATATTTATTTCCTAATATAATATTATTATTTTAGCGCAGCCGCGTCCCCGGCTCTTTTCCTGAGCCAGCCCCTGACGTCTGGGTTGGGGACATCTTTGTCCTGTTCCCGAAGTCCCAGACAGTTCTTGCCACTGATGTGCCCTGTCTCGAATCCAACTCACAGATCTTTCCTACTTTTTCCCTCTCTTCTCATTTCCTCTCGTCGTGCCATTTAAATAATTTTAGCACTTGTTAACATAGATCTCTCAGAGGCACAGGCAAGGAGATCAAGATGGAAGAGAGAGAGTCAGAGTGTGAGCGGGGGAGGGGCGGAGAGAGAGGGAGACACAGAATGCGAAGCAGGCTCCGGGCCCTGAGCTGTCAGCACAGAGCCCGATGTGGGGCTCGTACCCATGAACCAGGAGATCATGACCTGAGCTGAAGTCGGGTGCTTAACCGAGCCACCCAGGTGCTCCCAAATGCGTTTTACAGTAGAAGAGGATTTAGTCTTCTATTTTATAGGTGGGGGGAAATGTTCATTAGATATCCAGAGGGGGGAGAGAATACAGCTGGCCCTTGAACAACACAGGTTTGAACTGCATAGGTCTACTTATATGTGGAATTATTACAATATATACAGCACTGTAAATACAATGTTTTCTCTCCCTTATGATTTTCTTTATAACGGTTTCTTTTGTCTAGCTTATTTTCTTGTGAGAATACAGAATAGAAGATACGTAGCATACAGGATATGTATTAATCGACTGTTGATGTTCTCGGCTAGACTCCTCATCAACAGTAGGCCATTAGCAGCTTGGTTTCTGGGGAGGGAAAAGTTAGAATGTAGATTTTCTTTTTTTCAACATTTTTTTTTCTTTTATTTATTTTTGGGACAGAGAAAGACAGAGCATGAATGGGGGAGGGGCAGAGAGAGAGGGAGACACAGCATCGGAAACAGGCTCCAGGCTCTGAGCCATCAGCCCAGAGCCCGATGCGGGGCTCGAACTCACGGACCGCGAGATCGTGACCTGGCTGAAGTCGGACGCTTAACCGACTGCGCCACCCAGGCGCCCCTAGAATGTAGATTTTCGACCGTGCTGGGGTCCGTGCCGTAAACCCCGCTGTCGCCCAGGGGTCGGCTATACAAATGGAGTAGGTGATAGAGTAGTTCCTCTGTCGAAATCCGGGTGGGCTGCTTCTCTCTGTGTCTGGCCGAGACAGGGGCCCGCGCGGTAGTGTCAGTCTGAGTGCTGTGGAATACAGGAACCTGCTCTCGTCCCGTGGGTCCTGTCTCCTCCCTTCTTCATTCTCCCCTTTTCTGCCCTAACACTGTATCTGCCATGGTAATCCCTTCGTTTATGCATGCTCTTTTTCACCAAATCCTCATCGATTACCTCTTCTGAGTCAGATGCCAATTCTGGAACCCATCTCCCCGTTTCAACTTGGGTCCTAAAGAAGTCAAGAACAACAGGATGCTGTGTAAACGCCATCTTTGCCCTGAATTGTTCCCAATCCTAATTGTTCTCAATCGCTGTGCACTGTGTCACGCGCTGAGCTAAGTATAATGTTTATATGACTACCGTAAATTTGTGAAAATGATTTGGATTGACTTCCTCCGAATCAGAACTTTCTCTGACTTAAAAACCTGTCGTTTTCAAGACAAAGGTCACATTTCTCTGCCGGGCGTCTTAAGGCTCAACACGGGAGCTAAGTAACTAGTCTTTCCGGCTTTCGCTCTTAAGTGTTCACTTAACTATGAATCATTGGCTCCAGCCGCACCCACTTGTCCATCAGCCTTCGCCAGGCTCTGCACGTCCTGGCCCGCACTGCTCTTTCTCTCTTTGGCAATGGCTCGGAACCCTCATTTGAGGCCCTGGTCCCATCTCACCCCCTCCCACTGGGACCTCTTCTCTCCGTCTGCGTTCCTAAAGCTCTCGCTGGGAGTACCCCTTGTTTGTCAGTTTCGGCCTCCTGCCTTTCCTTTTCAGTGATTTTCCACGTGCTCACACAGCTCATCTTCAGTGAGTTCGGTTCCCGCCCCCAGTGCAGCGGGGGGAGCGCAGTAAACACGGTTGGCACCCACACCCTGTGCTCCTTCCAGGCTTTGGATGTTAAAGTTGTAAGGGGCCTTACGTTACGAGGTGCTCCAGACCTAGCCTTTTCGTCTTCGAGCTGGAGAAAGGATTGCATCTGGGTCATAGAAGAAAACAGAACTTCGGCAAGGGAAAAGTGAGAAGAGGCAGTGGCTTTGTGTTTGTGCTTTTGGAGTGCCTACTAGATCCCAGACGCAGGCTCCGTATGATCTTCTTGAACCTTCCTGCCAGTCCTACCGATTCCTTTGTGATCCCCATGCAGGGGGCTCTGCGTGGTTCAGTCAGTTAAACGTCCGACTCTTGGGGCGCCTGGGTGGTGCAGTCGGTTAAGCGTTCGACTTCAGCCAGGTCACGATCTCGCGGTCCGCGAGTTCGAGCCCCGCGTCGGGCTCTGGGCTGATGGCTCAGAGCCTGGAGCCTGTTTCCGATTCTGTGTCTCCCTCTCTCTCTCTGCCCCTCCCCCGTTCATGCTCTGTCTCTCTCTGTCCCAAAAATAAATAAATGTTGAAAAAAAAGTTAAAAAAAAAAAAAAAAAACAAAAAAAAAAACGTCCGACTCTTGATCTCGGCTCAGGTCGTGATCTCACGGTTCGCGAGTTGGAGCCCCGCGTTGGGCTCTGCGCCGACGGCATGGAGCCTGCTTGGGATTCTCCCTCCCTCCCTCTCTCTGTCTCTCCCCTGCTTGCGTTCTCTCTCCCGCTCTCTCTCTCTCTCTCTCTGTCTCCAAATAAATAAATAAACTTTAAAAAACATATACATACAACTCCCGCGTAGGTGAGGAGGCAGCTCACGGATGCCTGCGTGGTTTGTCCAAGGTCCCCCAGCCAGGAAGTAGAGGGAAGATTCTCACCCGCACTTGCTTTTCCCCAAAGCCCTTGCTGTCCTCACTCATCTTGGCCTCCCAGACCGCCGTGTTTTGTCTCCTTCCTACTACACTGCACTCACTCCTTCCCTGGTACCTCGTGAGCCGATTCGGCAATAACAACGTTGCCTGCTTTCCCCCCTCTTTAAACCCGTGTCCGTGTATTCCTATTTGTATTTAATCCTATTAGAAACACTTTGAAAACAGTTTTCTTTCTTTAGCGTTGGTCTGGTTGTTAAAAAAATTTTAACATGTTTTTCTTTACATTTGAGAGAGAGAGACAGCACGAGCAGGGGAGGGGCAGAGAGAGAGGGAGACACGGAATCTGAAGCCGGCTCCAGGCTCCGAGCTGTCAGCGAAGAGCCCCACGCGGGGCTCGAACTCACGAACTGCGAGATCAAGACCTGAGCCGCAGTCGGATGCTTAACCGACTGAGCCACCCAGGCACCCCAAAAGTATTGTATTCTTTTCTTTTAATGTTTATTTATTTTTGAGAGAGAGAGAGAGAGAGAGAGAGAGAGACAGAGTGCGAGCGGGGGAGGGGCAGAGAGAGAGGGAGACACGGAATCCCAAGCAGGCTCCAGCCTCCGAGCTGTCAGCACAGAACCCGACGCAGGGCTCCAACTCTTGAACCACAAAATCATGACCTGAGCTGAAGTCGGACGCTTAACCCCCTGAGCCACCCAGGCGCCCCGCATTAGTCTGTTTTAACGCCGCGCACCTCTCCGGGTCTCTGGCCCTGGCACCTCCCGTGGTGGAGAAGGTTCGGCCAGCCTCGGGCTCTGCCGTCTGCATCACCAAGACGGTGGAGGGGTTGCCCGCCTCGGATTCTGATTGGAGTGGCGGCAACCACGGCCACAATTATTAATGCTCAGAAAGGCAGCATCAGCTGTTTTCCCCAAATGTTTTTCTGATTCGTGTAATACTGTTTAACTGCTTTTCTGCTTGAAAATGCTGCTGCTGTCAGGATTTTTTTCTTGCCTAAATAAAGGTGCTGTACAGACGGTTGTGATTGGCAGTCCTGTTTGCATAAGTTAAAGCTCTCCTTGTAGGGCAATCTCTATATGCGTTTGCAAATATAGAAGTAAAAATAAAAGACCACGGCGTAGTCATTAAGTCTGACTTGCGGCGGATGGCTGGGTAAGAACGTTCGTATTTAAAATCCGAGAGATGTAAATATTTGACGTGATATGATGTGACCATACATTCTTCACTACTGATTATTTAAACCTTCTGTTGAGCTCTCAGACAGATGGTCTTTTGAGTAGTGAACTCCTGTGAATACAGCGAGATGCCATTTGGTAAACTGATGAAGTGGCATTATTAATAAATATTTTATGCAACAACAACAAAAAAAAGCCCCCAAAGTGAGAATGGGTAGTTGCAGCTTGGGAAAATCTAAACTCCATCTTACAGAGAGCTAGGAGTTGTAATGCCTTTCTTTTCAGGCATTTTCAGTGGGTCTTCTCCATTTCTGCACAGCAGTGGGAGAAAGGGAGATCGCTGTCGGTTTCCATCATCAAACCCAAAGACTCTCTGCCTGTGTGTGTCTGGGCTTCAGGATGAGTGAGAGTCCTCCTCCTTCCTTGCTAGTTAGTGTAATCTAAGGGAGAAGTGATGGAGTGAGCTAGGGATGCATAGAAACAAAATAAAAATGGTCCGGAAGAGGGGCACCTGGGTGGCTCAGTCAGTGAGTGTCTGACTTGATTTTGGCTCAGGTCATGATCTCACAGTTGGTGGGATTGAGCCCTGCGCTGGGCTCTGGGCTGACTGTGTGGAGTTTGCTTGGGATTCTCTCTCTCTCTCCCTCTCTCTCTCTCTCTCTCTCTCTGCCCCATCCCTCACTCATTCTCTTTCTCTTTCTCCCTCTCAAAATAAATAAATGCACTTTAAAAAGGTTTTTTAACTTTTATTTATTTTTTGAGACAGAGAGAGACAGAGCATGAATGGGGTAGGGTCAGAGACAGAGGGAGACACAGAATCAGAAGCAGGCTCCAGGCTCTGAGCTGTCAGCACAGAGCCCGACGCGGGGCTTGAACTCACGGACCGCGAGATCGTGACCTGAGCTGAGGTCGGACGCTCAACCGACTGAGCCACCCAGGTGCCCCTAAATAAATACACTTTTTAAAAAAAATGGTCAAGAGGAGAGATAATATTGACCATGAATTTTGTACGTTTCACCTTGAAATGTAAGTTGGATCAGCAGATTTTCAGTTAAAAAAAAAAAAAAAGGCTTCGTTTTCCTTGCTGTATTTGTGCCTCAGGCCCCTTCCTGTAACCTCCAAGAATTTGAGGCTCATTAGCAGTACCTCACTGATTTGTAATCAGTAGAAAAAAAGTGTCCCACTGAAGTGAACTTTCCAGATCGTGGACGTTCATCTTTCATTTCATCTTTCACGCATTTTCTTCCCCAGCCCCTTCGTGGACCTAGATTTCTCTGCTTTTGCGCCTTTGGACACACTGCTTGCAGTCAGCGTTCTCACAGGCTTGGCTGACGTGGCCCGACAGCCCAGACTCGGCTGGAATGCCATCCCGCTGTGACATGTTCCATCTAGACAGGGAGGCCTTGCCGTCCCTGTTCAGGGGAGCCGGGATCCCGTGGGACTGTGTGCATTTACGCGACGACCGCACCGTTGGGAAGGCCTGTCTGTGTCCCTCTCCTTGGGCTTCTCCTGAGGCTAAGGACGTGTTCCCTCCCTTCCAGTGGGTTCCTGGGAAATGGTTGTTGATATGATAAATGAATGAAGTGTATTTGTGGAGCCGATCGTTGTTTGGGGTTATAAAACAAATGTTTTGTCTAGGAGTCTTAGTAACGTGGGAAGGTGAGTGGCAGACAATATGGGCATTCTGCGTTTCACGCTAAGGACAGGGTATGTGGGGGGAGGAAACAGACTGAGGTGATGAAGGAATGAAATTGGTTGTAGGGGTTTTCCCTCAGGACCAGGGTGGCTCTTCATGCTTGCTTATCATACCAAACCTTAATCTTATGAGCCGGCTACTAAGGCAGCCAGGACGCTGAAGAAGGAAACCATCCAATCCTCGACCGTGTGGACTGCAGAATCCACGAGAACCCTTGTGATCTGGGCTCTCCTGCGGCGTATGCCTGATTACTGTAGTTTTGTTCATAGTCATATTTAGTTTCCTTTTGCTCAAGCGATTGCTCTGTAGAAAAGCTGGTCTGTAAAGGGAGTGGATTATGTCATTACTTCTCTAGAAAATTGGCTCTCTACTTACACTTAGGATTAGTGTCTGAGAAGAATGGGAAACGTGTTTTGGGACCGCGGGTCCTGTGTCAGGCCCCAGCCGGGCGGTCCCGTGTGGCCTTTGTGCAGCACAGATGTTGAGCCAGTGCCCACGAGCAGAGTCGCTCGTGTCCCTGTCGCGGCATCCACGGGTCGGCCGCGGCTCTGCAGGTGAGGGGCTTCTCCCACACCGCACATCTTAATATTTCAGAGAAGGTTGCATGAAGAGCTCGGAAACAAAATACGTATCTGGGCCAGATAACTTTGGCCGGGCGCTTATGCACAGGAATTGCTTCAGTAAACACTGCAGAGGGCCTCAGAGAAACCCCTCTGTGAGTGACGTGGGGTCTGGACGACGACAATGCCAGTACTCTTTGCCCAGACCGGTGGCTGTCAAAGTTTTTATGTTTGATCGCTCTGCTCTGCCCTCTCCCCACCTCAGAACACATTTTGGACACCATGAAAGTGATGGTTCTGGAAGTACCTGTGCCTGTCGCCCCATCCCTAGGGATTACCTGAGCGCACACAGTGACCCCCTTGCCAGACAGGGCCTTTCATCCTGTTTGGGCTGTGTCCCCACATCCTGTGATCACCCGGACGTGACTTGCTCAGTGTGGGTACAGCCGTGTGCCCTCATATAAAAATCTGCCTTTGGTGGGGGCTGGGGGCCGGGCAAAAGTGCGCTTTACTTACTACTTATTTACAGTTTTATTCATTGGGGGAAACGTACTCACATGGTCCAAAAGCATATCCGGTGAAAAGTTGTCCCCCACCCTCTGCCCGCCATCCACGTCCCTTCCTCACAGCATCTAGGGTATCCTGCCCGAGGCGTGTTACGCATATCCAAGCAGATACTAATACTTCTGTTTCCGGTCCTAAAATGGTAGCATGCACGTGATGCTTCGCATCTCGAACAGCCCCCCAAACAACCAGAAAACAAGCAGAACAACAAAAACCCCTCCCCTCATCTCTCCTGCTTCTGAGGGCAGTGGGGAGTGCCTCCCGCCTCACCTGTCTTTATCTCTGTGCTGGCTGCTCTCTCCCGGACTATGCCAGTTTGTTGGCTAAACCTTAACCATTTAGTTTTCTATGGCCTTGCACTGTGAGGCCTTGACCGTGAGCTTGAGACCCCCTTTTATACTTTTCTATGCCTCATGGTTTTTTTTTTTTTTTTTCAACGTTTATTTATTTTTGGGACAGAGAGAGACAGAGCATGAACGGGGGAGGGGCAGAGAGAGAGGGAGACACAGAATCGGAAACAGGCTCCAGGCTCTGAGCCATCAGCCCAGAGCCCGACGCGGGGCTCGAACTCACGGACCGCGAGATCGTGACCTGGCTGAAGTCGGACGCTTCACCGACTGCGCCACCCAGGCCCCCCATGCCTCATGTTTTAAGGTAGGGTAATTACAGGGTGAGAAGTAGTTCATCACTAGACCTTTACGGAATGAGAGGTATGTGAATTCCGGTCTCTTTATCTCTAACTTCCTAGAGATGAGCTCCCTGGATATTCCTCACGTGCCCCGTTTAACACCCCCAGCCCCTCCTTCATGAAACATCCCTTCCGGCCACCGGCCCATCATTCTTCTCAGCTGAGCTTAGACTTCCTGTTTCCTTGTCTCTGGTCTCACGTTCATTTGTGAGAATGAACCCCCGTAAAGGTTAGTCTTAAAGTTGTCAACTTGCCTCCGCTGTAAGCCCCGAGTTACCCAGTCAAGGGCGCTAACCTAGGCCTTGCTGAGTAGGTATTCTGTAGATGGACTGACTTCCACTATCAGTTGACTTGAAGGGAAGGAGACAATGGGTGGGGCTCATCCAATCAGTTTGAAAGGCTTCAAGAGCAAACCTGAGGTTTCCCTAAAGAAGAAAAAAATGCCTGTGGATTTGCAGCTTCCGCCCTTGTCTGGGAGTTTCTGGCCTGTTCTGTGGATTTCAGACTTCCCAGCTCCCACACTTGAGTAAGCCGATTCCTTTGCGTCTCTCTCCTCTCCCTTCCCCGCCACCCCCCATACCCAACTAGATAAACACACGCTGTTCCGTATCTTTTGTAGAATCCTGACTGCTAACACCACTAGTGGCAACTTTTTAGGAAATATCCAGTCTTGCTATTTTCCTGGTTGATAGTTGGGATTGACTCCCCATTGCCTGCAAAAGCTCACAGCATGAACACGAGACACAGAGTCCCGAACCTCTGGCTTTAAGCTCCCTTCCCATCCTTCCTCACCTCTCTCTCTTGAGAGTCCTGGTCCTCTGTGTTGTAGCCGTCCCGCACCCCGCCCCCTTCCCCTGCCTGTCATGCCTTAATTTGGTCCGCAGCTCTCCTACCTGGATGCCCTCTCCTTTCTTGTCCACCTGCTCATCCTTTGAGGTCTGACTTCCGTGCCATTCCTTCTGAGAAACCATCCTGACCAGCCCCACCTTGGACCGTTGGCTGTTTCCTCGATGCTTCCATGGCACCTTGCAGTTCTCTCTTTGATCGTGTCAGCGTCCACATGTTTTGATCATTTGCGCGTGTCATTCCTTTGCTTAGGCGGCTTTCAGGAACTAAGTCTTTGTCACCCACGGCGCCCGGTGCCTCACACAGTCCCGGAGGCAGAGTAGACCCCGGTGCACGAGCGGAAGGAAGCGTGTCCACTGTTGTACTGCTTTGCGTCCGTCGGCGGGGCTGTGCTGCTCGCTTGTCCCACGCCGAGGAGGCCAAAGCGTGTCTGTGACCACACCTGCGACTCCTCTCAGAGCCGGGTGCTGTGTGGTCTGGCGCCGCGTGCTCTCCGTCAGTGTCATTGGCTGCCTGCTGGGCAGAGGCTCCCGTGAAATCTTTTACTAGACCAAGCGGGAAGTTCATAAAGTGTATTGACTCTTACAAGGGAAGAGTGGGCCATAAAAGCCCTTTCGTGAAAGGAGACGAAAAACGCTAAGTCCACGAGGGTGGACATTTCTGAAGAGTAGCAGCCTTTTAGAGTTTGCTTTCCCCTCTCAGCACAGTAGAGAAGTCTTGTAGGAAGAGCGGAGGTGTTTTTTCAGGTGTTTTTTCAACATCTTCATACGCCCAAGTCAGGTTCTGTGGTGTAGCCAGCTGACTGCCAATAGCCTGGAAGATGCAGAATGCACTTTCTGGCTAGGTTTTGGATCAGCCCGACGCTTTGATTTGTATCTAAATCTCTCCGGGTTCCATTAGCGTCAAGATTTAGTCAGGGCTCTGGGTCTGCTGGAAGATAAAAATGGCTTTTGGAGTTTTGTCATCTGAATGTTCCTAACAGAGGTAATGGCAACATGGTTGCGGATCGGATCCTGCGCACATCAGTGGCGCCCGGAGAAGGAGGAAGGGGACTTCTGCTCTGTGCGGAAACAATTGACATTCTGAAATGCTGGCTAGCAATTTTGCCCTGTTACTCTAGCTCTTAGGAGGAAGCCGGCAACGACTTAATGAAAGCAGCGATACAGATCTATACTGACCTAAAAGAAAAAAAGTCATTGATGCTATAATTGAAAAAAAAAAAAAAAGTAGGATAATATTCTATCTGTAGTACTATGTAAATTTCATCGTCAACATTTAGATAATCATAGTGAATGAGAAAACCAGAAGGCACCTGCACCCTCTCTCTTTATATCGTATACATGAGTGTGGTGCATATAGTTAATTGTTAAGCTGTTTTATCATTAAACTCTTTTTTTTTTTTTTAAATTTTTTTTTTTCAACGTTTATTTATTTTTGGGACAGAGAGAGACAGAGCATGAACGGGGGAGGGGCAGAAAGAGAGGGAGACACAGATCGGAAACAGGCTCCAGGCTCTGAGCCATCAGCCCAGAGCCCGACGCGGGGCTCGAACTCGCGGACCGGGAGATCGTGACCTGGCTGAAGTCGGACGCTTAACCGACTGCGCCACCCAGGCACCCCTATCATTAAACTCTTAACAGTAGTTAAGAAAAGTTTTTGCTTTTCCTCGACAAATTGAATAAAAAAAAAAACCACAATTATCATGCTTTTTATCAGACTAGAAAGCCTTTAGTGATTTCAGTTTTTTGGTAGAGAAAACAATCCAAGGACAAGAGGCTAGAAGAAATGCATGTAAATCACAGCGTCTGTAAGGGCTCTAATGTTATGTATGAATTACTTATTTTTCTGTCTTTTCCCGTCTTTGTGAAGGTAAGTAGATTGCTTTTATTTTTTTTTTATTTTTTATTAAAAAAAATTTTTTTTTAACGTTTATTTATTTTTGCGACAGAGAGAGACAGAGCATGAACGGGGGGAGGGTCAGAGAGAGAGGGAGACACAGAATCTGAAACAGGCTCCAGGCTCTGGGCTCTGAGCTGTCAGCACAGAGCCTGACGCAGGGCTTGAGCTCACGGACTGCGAGATCATGACCTGAGCCGAAGTCGGACGCTTAACCGACTGAGCCACCCAGGCGTCCCAGTAGATTGCTTTTATAATTAAACACAAACAAAGCCAGCCCTGGTTCTTCCAGGGCACCGAGGCTCCCACACAGAGCCTGTTAGATATTTGAGTCAAGCACTTTAATTTAAAATTCCTAAATCACATATGAAAATAAGAAGTCTGTACCAGAAGTTAAAAATCCATCACCAAATGTGCACTGTTTGTGGAACCAATTTGTGCCCACGTGCATGCTGCCTTTCACCTTTTCAGTGTTCATCTGCTACAGGGAACATTTTAACAATTTATGCTTAATGAAGTGCGGAGTAGGCTGGTCAAAATCATTAGGCTTGAAAGTGTCTGTCAGATTACTAGTCACTTTAGGGTGTTCTTGTAAATGGTAATAACTTGTCTTAATATGGGATTGGCTGCTTTTGTGGCTTCGGTAACCATCAGCTTGGCTGTTTTTTTTTTTTTTTTTTTTTTGGTTTTTTTTTTTTTTTTTTTTTTGTTCCTCGGGAAGGAAATGTATGAAAAAGAGCAAACAGTCTTGGGTCTGTCCTGTTTACAAAAGTAAACCCTGGTAATTCCTTTAAAAGGAATTCAGGTGCTCAGGTCACAGTGTTGGGGGAGTTACCCCAGGGTGCAGGGAGTGCCTGCCTGAGAGACGACGGGGATCTATTTTGGGAGCTCTTCTGATTGAGAGAACATAATGAGAATAGGTAGGTACTTGGGTGCCTTTTTTTCCCACCCTTGGGAGAAACCTTGGTAGTGTTACTCTGGGTGTTAGGAGCCTTTTATTTGATTAGTGAAATAGGTGACCCAGGTGGCACCTTGTACCTAGATTGTACCTAGCAGGCTTACGTGCTATTTCTTTTTTTTACTATTGTCACATTCCTATACTACTTGGACCAAGCTGGTCTTTTTTTATTATTATTTTATTTTTAGAGAGAGCTCACATGGGGGAGAGGGACAGAGGGAGAGAGGGAGGGAGGGAGGGACAAAAGGAGAGAGAGAGAGAGAGACAGAGAATCTTAAGCAGGCTTCTTGCTCAGCGTGGAACTTTACATGGGGCTCCATCCATGACCCTGGGATCATGATCTGAGCCCAAATCAAAGGTCAGATGCTTAACCGACTGAGCCACCCAGGTGCCCCAAACTTGTCTTTATTAGAGCAGTTATTCCTTTTGAGAGATTAAGATTATTCTTGTCACGTAAGCACATACTTACATTTGAAAATCTTTACAAACTTTCAATCATGTAAAACATTCCCTATGCCCCAAGATGTCCCAGAGCATGGAAATAGTTCAGTGCCTATTCCCTGTATAAGAGCAAAATTAAGAAGAAAAAAAAAAAATTAAAGATCAAGACTCTTTTTTTTTTAAGCATTTATTTATTTATTTGTTTATTTATTTTGAAAGAGCGAGAGAAAGCACAAGTCAGGGAGGGGTAGAGAGAGAGGGAGAGAGAGAGAATCCCAAGCAGGCTCAGCCCCGATGTGGGGCTTGAATCCACCAACTGTGAGATCATGACCTGAGCCAAAGTCAGATGCTTAACTGACTACCACGATGCCCCCCAAATTTTAATTTTTATATCAGAAAATAAAAAAAGATTTGTGCTGGAGGGGATTTACATAAATACATGTGGATGCTGCTTTTCTGTATACTCGTGTAAGCCTATATTTAAAGCGCTTGTTATGAAAATATTAATGGCGATGCCATAAATCCCAATTTTCTAAAGTATTGGTGCTTTTGTATCATAAAAAAAAAAATCTTTCAATAGATCACTCAAATTATGTTTGTGTATGCTGTATTTTTCTATCAGTAATTAGATGGGACACCTGGGTGGCTCAGTCAGTTAAGCATCTGACTTTGGCTCAGGTCATGATCTTACTACTTTTGGGTTTGAGCCCCACGTCAGGCTCTGTGCTGACCGCTCAGAGCCTGGAACCTGCTTCAGATTCCATCTTCGTCTCTCTCTGCCCTTCCCTCACTCACACCCACTCTCTCTCTCTCTCTCTCTCAAAAATAAAATAAATAAGCATTAAAAAAAATTAGACCTCAGGTGAAAACAGGTTATTTTTGCTTAGCTCCGAGTCGCTCTGCTTTTGCCCCACAGGCTTTCATTTGGAAGACACTGGTGGCTCCTGCTGGACAGATCCTGCGCGGGGAGAGATCTAGCTAGTACAGAGTAAGCCTTCTGGAAGAGCCCAGATTTACAAAACGTACTTAACATAACGTCTTGAGGGATTCTTGGAAAACTTAGCTGTTTTGCTGTGGCTGAGGGAATTAGTAGGTGGCAGCGCCTGATTTTTGTCATGTGCAAACACCAGTGTACAAACACAGCGTGCTCCGTTCATCGCCCCAGGCTGTTTGCATCCACTTAGGAGGCCTTATCTAATGAGCACAAGCCACGGGTAGTTCCTCTCGGGGCTCCCCTGGCTTCCTGGAGAGGACCTGGGCATACCCAGACTGCCCGGTGCTTGCCGGATCCTTTACTAGTCATGAGATCTTGGCTTCTGTTTTTGTCAACTGGTTCAAGCCTGTGTCTTCAACCAGCTGAACAAATGACCTTGGGTTCTCACCACATTGGACTGTCGTAACAATTAAATGAGATAATGTCAATGCAGATGCCTCGTCTACGGATGACCTGAGGTCACTGTATTTTCTTTTTCATCCTTCTGGGGGGTTTGGCCTAAGTTCTTTTACCGCAGTCTCTGGCTTCTTGGACAGTGAGAAAGGAGGTGGGGGGGGGGCGTCAGGTGGTGGAGGGGAAGAAGCCCTGCCGGCTGGGGAAGAAATTCCCATTGTATTCCATGTCAGAGGGAGAGGACTGAAGGGGTTTGAGGATTCTGAGCGACTGGACGCGACCAGACGTTCTTCACCCGGGTCATCGTGGTGCCGTGTTTAAGACTGGAGTCGGGTGCGTTTCAGAACTTCATGGCCAAGTACCTTTGCACTGTGTGCCAGGAAGCTTCTTTAAAGGTGCACTGTGCACGGCGTGAGTCATCCTGCGGTCGCAGCTACCGGAAGTGAAGAAGTCCTTATAGATGCATGCCCGCATTTTCCAGGATGGTGCGGATACGGCCCCACCAGGAGGTGGGAGGTTGAATTCGATTACCCCAGGAGCTCTGCTTGCGTTTCGGTGTCTCTGACAGGATTTCACTGCAGATTAACTATGAAATCAAATTCGCCTTTCTCGGGCAGTAGAGAAATCACCGAACAGCCCAGAGAGACTTTCCCAAGGTTACAGGAGTAGGAGATAGCAGTCCGGTGCTATTTATATGGATCGTGATAACTGGAAGTTATTTCCTCCTTAACTACAAATGCTAAGTAGTCAGAGGGCATTTTGGGATATCGGAGGCATTGTAATAAAAAAAGGAATGACACTGTCTTGTCTCTTCTGGTAAGGGTCTGGGTGGGTATTTTTAAGTAAAGTACAGAGAAAAGAGAGAGAGAGATTTAAGGTTCAGCCGAAGACTTCACACTCCGTCCCTGCCTCGTTTGCTTTCTGTGTATCTGTAGGATCCAGGCTGGCCTCGCCTCCGGGTCCTGTGTCTGTGCTCAGCTTTCCCCCCCGGGGCCAGCTTGTTTGTGCAAGGGTATGTAGCGAAAACTAGCGTTTGGTTAGTGCTAATGTGATTTTCCTTCACGGTTTCTCTCTGTTCAAATATCAGGAAGAAGCATCAGACCAGCAGATAAAGTTAATGGAGGCTGAAGTCCAAGTTTCACCGAACACTTTTATTATGCAAATGTTATTATACTGCGTTGGCTTACTGTCTTACCTCCAAGGTGCAAATACTGGCAAGAAAATTATTCAGGCTTTTTTCAGTGTCAATGAACCTGAGGTTTTAGGAGACGAAAAAAATCACCATTCAGTCTCACGTGTTAAAGACCACCTGGTTGGCATTTGGACCGCAGGATGCAGGAAACCCGTAGACGTCAGTGTGAAGGTTTTTGTGTCTTCCTGTCTTCCGAGGTATTTCTGTTCAGTATGTGGAATGGACTCTAGAGCTGTTGGCTTGTTGAAAATTGTAAATTGTTAATAAGTGGCAAGCCCAGAGATGAACCGTCAAGGACTTGGTATGATGTCCGGTGCACGGGGGACATAACGTGGTGGGTGTTGAGGGCGAGGTGCCCAATGAAAGCAAATGAATGCTGCTGATAATGTTCTCGTCCAAGTTTGGTGTGTGTTTTTTTTTTTAATGTTTATTTATTTTTGAGATAGAGAGAGAGAGCATGAGCGTGTGTAAGTGCATAAGGAAGGGAGGGGCAGAGAGAGAGAGAGAGAGAGAGAGAGAGAGAATCCCAAGCAGGCTCCAGTGCTGTCAGCACAGAGCCCGTTGCGAGGCTCGAACCCACGAACCGTGAGATCGTGACCTGAGCTGAAATCAAGAGTTGGATGAGTCCGATGCTTAACCAACTGAGACACCCAGGCAGGCACCCCTGTGCTGTTCCAAGTTTTAAATTTTATCACCATACTCCACCCAATGGATCCCTATCCCTCCTCCCCTTCCCCTCCCCTTCTCCCTGTGAGAAGTAAGGGAGATGCTTTATTTTCAGAAATACCAAATAAAAGCTGTGCTGTCTAGTTAACAGTAGGTTTACACCCCAACAGTGGAGTCCCAAACCCTTAGACACTTCCCTTTCTGGTTCTTCTTCCCCGCCCCCTCCTTTCTGTTTAGCAGAGGCTCATTTTGTGGGGTTTGCAATGAGCATGTGCCAAAGAACAAAGGAAGGAGGGACTAAAAGTCTCTGCCTCAGTTCAGGGAACTTATGTTTGTCCAGACTACTTTTTGCCTCACGTGGGCATAGGGGACTGCCGGGTCAGGCTGTAACCTCTGTAGTACTCAGCCAGTGAGGAATCAGGGGAGGGGTTTGTGTGTTAGGAGCCAATGAGGAAGCAGGGGAGGGGCTTGCACGCTAGGAGATAAATTGTCTGCCCCCGTGTGCCTGTCAGACACCCACTCTTGCAAGAATGTTGATTCAAGCCTGGCTTCACCTTGCTCCAAGTCTTCACGTCCCTCCTTTGATTGGCTTGGTGGGCTTATTTCGCACACTCCCCTGCCCCCCTTGCCTAATTTCTTCCTCTGTATTTCTCTGTGCGTTTTCTCTCCTGCATCTCCCCCCATCGCTTGTCCTTCCTCCTTTCCTTCCTTCCTCCCCTTTCACTGCCCTCTCTGCTCTAACATGTCTGTAAACTGCCAGAGCCCCCGGCTGCCCTTGGTCCTCCTCCTCCTCCTTTCCTGACTGACCTCAGTGTGCTCCGCCTGTGGGTTTCTGTGCTGGGAGCTGGCACTGGCAGCACAGGTGAAGGAGGCTCAATTGGAAGGTGCCGCCGCATTGTCATCTGTTGATTTGACCTTGGCACTTGGAAAAGGGTCTGACCTCGTGGAACATGTAGTGCAGGCCTTGGACGCTTCAGCAGCTCCTCTCCCCACCCCACATGGATTTCCGGTTTCTGTCTAGGGCCTTTTGATCCAAGAGCAGAGTCCTCAGGCTCTTGGTGGACAGGGGCTAGCCCTGTGGTGCAGCTCCGAACTGCCAGGCTGTCTTCTAGAAGGGGAGGAGGGTGGGGCCGCTTGCTGGCTGGCCAGGTCCGAATCAGCACAGTGATGGGTGCATAGCATTTCCAAGGTCATGGGTTAAGGGCACAGTCACGTGGGCCTAGACCTACTCTGTGGGGATACAGAATAGACTGAATAGCGCCTTCCTAAAAGATGCAGGAGGGGGCATCTCCTCTCAGGCTTTCCACCCGTCCTCGTAAAGTGGCCTTCAAGGCTCAGTTTGACTCCAAGTTAGCAACTTAATCACTATTGGCCTTTTACCTCTTCCATGAAATGAACAAGTTACATGAAGCGCTTTTGAATATTCTAGACTGACCCTTGACTGGATCCTAAACCCTGAGGCTTCTCCCACAAGACTCCTTCATTTGAACTCCTGGGGGCCCTGCCTGAGGAGCCAACTCCTCACCCTGTCAGAGAAGACTCAGGTGGCAGGACTCTAGCCCAAGGGCTTTATTTGTCAGATTAGCCTGAGGAATTGAGCTGCTTTACTGACAGTGACACTTAGAGTTAACTTGGTGGAGAGCTGGAGACCGCAGGCTTGACAGAGGACATCTGAAGGAGATGCATTCTCATTCTGGGGAGGGAGGGGGCGCAAAAAAGAACGATGTGGCCCCTTCGGTACCTGCATCAGTGATCAGAACAGTTTTAGGATGCATTGGAAACAGATAAAACTCGTGTCTCTGGAAGATTCATCAGCTGGACCGACGAGGTGACAAAAATAGGGAAAAGAACATGGTATTATATACATTTGCAGATTTCGATGCCAGGGTCACATTTTGGTTTTTCTCCTGACTGGCCCACTGTGGCTTTCCTGGACGAGTACTATAATTCGGGAGAGGATCGGAGATCGCTGCTCAAAATTTACACAGCGCCTGTATACCTTCTCATGGCCACGAAGATCTAGCCATAGTTTTTCCCGTCTTCTCAGTTGTGTCTGTGGGATTGTGTGTGTGTGTGTGTGTGTGTGTTTGTGTGTGTACATGCTTTTTTTTTGGCATTTGTAGTAACAAAACACTAAACATAAGTTTCAAGATTCTACAAAGTAGAAACTAGCAAAAAAAAAAAAACAAAAAACCCTGAAAGATGGCACTGTTCTCTGAAGTGATTCTCTTTGGATAATTTGCAAACAGCAGGATTAGGTACTAAGGTTTAGGTTATGCTGTTTGATACCAGAGGTGAAAAGGTTTCCATGGAAGGGGCGCCTGGGTGGCTCGGTCCGACTTCAGCTCAGGTCATGATCTCGAGGTTCTTGAGTTCAAGCCCCGCGTCGGGCTCTGTGCTGACAGCTTAGAGCCTGGAGCCTGCTTCAGATTCTGTGTCTCCCTCTCGCTCTGCCCCTCCCCTGCTCGTGCGCTGTCTCTCTCTCTCTCAAAGATAAATAAACATTAAAAAAAATTTTTTTTAAAAAGAAAAGGTTGCCATGGAAAATGGTTGTGGCCTTCTGACAAGGGCCATCTTTCGTGTAGAAAGGTGTTTTGAAAGAACGGCTGGGACACCGGTCATTCTTTTACGAAGGGTTACTCTCGAGGTATGACCCCTTATGGAGGGTCACTTAACTGCCCTCTGCCGTGTTGGAGAAGGGAAGTGGGTGCTTGTAGGATTAAAAGACCTTGTAGACTACTCCCGCCCGGGCTGTGTTAGAAACACCCCAGCGTGCTGGAGTCTTTCTTGTTCATACCCTAACAGCTGAATGCTGAGCCCGCTGTCAACAGAAACCCCCATCTGCTTGACCAGCGACCGGTCAGTAGTGGAATAGAAATACTTGAGCTTTGCCCTCATACCCTTGAAATTACCGAGACTTTTTTGTGGTTTATACAGTTGACCTTTGAACAACGCGGGATGTAGGAGTGCCAACCCCCATGCAGTGAACAATCGAGGTATAACTTTTGACTCCCTTCA
This sequence comes from Puma concolor, assembly GCF_028749965.1. NCBI lineage: Eukaryota > Metazoa > Chordata > Mammalia > Carnivora > Felidae > Puma > Puma concolor. Next base: position 15,972,203 of record NC_141677.1, read on the forward strand.
AAACTTAATTACTAATAGCCTATTATTGACTAGAGAAAGCTTACTGATAACACAGTTGATAGACTCATATTTTGTATATCGTATGCATTACATACTGTATTCTTACAATAAAGCAGAGAAAAGAACATGTTAAGAAAAGCGTAAGAGAAAATACATTTACAGTCCTGTATTTATTGAAATCTGCACGTACGCAGACCCATGCCGTTCACACCCATGTTGTTCAAGGTCGGTTGTATTTCACAAATGTTGTCGAGGCCTTAAACCCAGCCTTCGGACACTGGCCAACAGGGTCCGTAAGCGTGGAGCCGGGATTCTCGGCTCTGTGTCCAGCTCCGCAGCCACACGGTGCTGTGAGCTGTCAGCCATCATGACACCGCCTCTCCTGTCTCAAGGGTGGTGGGACCAAAATTACAGGGTTAGGAATTTCAGCGTTCCTAATGTTGGTGAAGCATCCCTTGTCGCTACAGGTTTTGGATCTGTGAATTTTAATCTGCATTTACTGCGGGAACTGTAAAAAAAAAAAAAAGAGAGAGAGAGAGAGAGGGATTGCTTCTTCTGTCTGTTTTAAGCAGCTCTTGTGTTTTCCTGTTACACTTTTGGTTTAGTTACAGACTTGTGTGCGTGTGAATATTTGTTAATTCTATTGATCGCAACAGAATTTGTTCCAGGAGCTCTAGGACATAGTATAATTACAGATCGCTTGATACTAGAAATTTACACACAGTTTCTCAAATGAAAGCACATTCTTTGAAACGTAAACATCTTAAGCCATTAGACTTTCCAGATATTTGGACACAAGAGAAATCAGATTTTCGTGTTTCAGTCTGTGTCACCTGAACTGTTCCTCCTGTTAACCAGGCATCTTAAGTTTTTTTTAGGCAGAAGATCTTTTTATTTCTTTTCTTTCTTTATTTCTTCTTATTTTTTTTTTTAAATTTTTTTTTTCAACGTTTATTTATTTTTGGGACAGAGAGAGACAGAGCATGAACGGGGGAGGGGCAGAGAGAGAGGGAGACACAGAATCGGAAACAGGCTCCAGGTTCTGAGCCATCAGCCCAGAGCCCGACGCGGGGCTCGAACTCACGGACCGCGAGATCGTGACCTGGCTGAGGTCGGACGCTTAACCGACTGCGCCACCCAGGCGCCCCTTATTTTTTTTTTAAATGTTCATTTTTGAGAGAGAGAGAGTGTGTGAGTGGGGAGGGGCAAAGAGAGAGGAAGACACAGAATCTGAAGCAGGCTCCAGGCTCTGAGCTGTCAGCACAGAGCCCAACACGGGGCTTGAACCCACGAACTACAAGATCATGACCTGAGCCAAAGTCGGACGCTTAACCAACTGAGCCACTCAGGCACCCCTCTTTTTATTTCTTTTAAAGTGATATCATTCATAGAAACATTGCAGTTGTGAGAGAAGAAGGCACTTACAGACTTAGAACTTTTTATCTTTTTAATTTGTGTTTTGAGAACTCCCTTCTCATTAATCTGCTTACAGATTTTTATTTTATTTTAGTTAAGCGACTCATTTATTTTGTAGCCCGATTCCTCTTAAGTTTGACTTTTTCTTTGCCTGGGTTCTCATGACTGTGGAGTCAAATACCATTTGAAGCAGAGCTAGAGGAGAGTGCTTCCTGCCAAGCAGTGACAGAAGAGGCAAAGAGATTTGTTTGGGTCACTTAGGAATGGAACGTGGCCTTGAATGCCTGTGAATTCCTGAGAATTAAAGGGGATCCCCTCCAGTTTTCCTTAAAGAGTCTATTGTGTGTGAAAGCCTCCCATGCACATAAGACATTGGTAAGAATATTCTACTCCAGGATCGCCGAGATGAAGCCGTGTTTTCAGTGGACGGAAAGATTGGGGGGATGGGTTGCTTCCAGGGTGTAAACATGATTCGTAGGTAACCTTGTATTGCCTTTTCCTTTTCCACCTACCATCTCTCAGATCTCAGACTTGTCCTCTGCAATCTGACTGAGCAGGCAGAGCTCTGTTCAGCGGGCTCCTCTGAAGGCCCTCAGCAACTCTGCCCAGGCAGCATGTGCATGCACTTGGCCTTGGCTGCTGTCAGGCACTGGGGGTCAGAGAATTCTCTCCTACTTGAGCTGCAGAACGTGTCCCCAAGGAGAGACAGTGATGTGAGACTCCAACCTTTATGACCTCGTTTGAACATTTAAATCTCTTTTATGTGGAGTGTGCGTCACTTACTTTTCTGTCTCCTATGTATAATTTTAGTAGCCCTGGTAAAAATGATTAATCGAATTTTTGTTTCTGATTTTCGGAATTTAAACGTACGTATCCCAAAGTAACTTGTTTAAAGAAATGTCATGATGATATGGCGCAGAATTCCTTACTACTAGGTTTATGTTTGATGCACATGTAATGATTGGCATCCAACAGCATTTGGACACTCTTTCATGGCGCATATCCACATTTAGGAGGCAAAGTTAAATGTGGTATCTTTGTATGGGCAAAAATTAATATTAATAATCAAAAAAAACCTAGCATAAGTTTGTTTCCTCTTTAGAACCTGGAAGGAAATTTATAATTGAAGATTTTTTTTTTCTATAAAATGTTATTCTTCGCTTTGCTTAAATGATTTCTAGACATTTGGCTTGCCGAAAACTGTGATTTTGGTTTTGTAGTAAAACCGTGTTGCCAATGAAAAGCATTAAAATTTAGGCTTCTGCTTGTGTCACATTTCAGACTAAAGACATTCTACAATCAAACCGGGAAAATGTGAAAATAGAGATTTATAATGGAAATGTTGATTCAATTTGAGCTGCAGCCAAACATTCATGAGAGAAAATTAGATTAAACAGTAGATGTTTAGAAAGACTTTAAATTATGACAGCTTTAAAAAAACATATGTTGTGGATGTTTCCCAGGCTTCGAGCGGACTCTCTCTGGCAGACTTGTAACCCAGCTCCTTGATGTTTCAGCCATTTATTAAATTCCCTTTTATCTTTCTCTGGACTAGTGGACTCGGAACTTACGGCCTAGAGTCTGGTGATTGGGAACTGTATCTTACACATTACTCTAGGATCAAAACCTGATGTTGTCAGTGGAAGTAATTCTGTCCTGTCATACTGTATTATATTCATGAGCGTAAATTGCCATTTTAAATTGTGAATATAAAGCTACCAGGTACAACTGATTTATTCCATTTGTCAAAGCCTAACAGATACTCTGTGCAACCAATTTATTTTCATATACTACTCAAGTAGAGGGGGGGAAGGGCTTCAAGTTGTACGAAACTGGAATCTGTGAGTTGGGAGAAGATGGTAATGGGAGGATTCACTGAGGGACTGAATGTTAACACCCAGAACGGCAGGTCTGCTGAAGAATTCCCCACAGGATTCGGACTCACTGGGTCCAACAGGACTTATCCACGGTGGTGATATCTGAGCCTAAAACAGGCATCTAGGGTCAGCGGGAATGCCGTGGGCTGTGGACGCTCCCCGTTAACAGATACATGATTTGCAAATACTTCCTCCCATTTGGGTTGCCTTTCCACGTTACTGTTGACAGTGTCCTGTGAGACACAAAAGCTTCTTATTTTGATGAATTCCAACTTAATCTCATTTTGCTGTGTTGCCTGTCCTTTTGATGTCCTATCCAAGAAATCGTTGCCAAATCCAGTGCCGTGAAGCGTCCACCCTATGTTTTCTTCAATGGATTTTATAGTTTCAGCTCTCGACATTTAGGTCTTTGATCCATTTCGAGTTTGTTTTTGCATCTGTTATAAGATAAGGGTCCAGCCTCATTCTTTTGCATGTAGGTGTCCAGTTGTCCCAGAACCATTTGTTGAGAAGACTGTCCTTTCCCTCTTGAAGAGTCTTGTCCTTTCCACCCTTGTCGAAGATCGTTTGACCACATACACGGGGATTTATGTCCAGGATCTCCTTTCTATTCTGTTGGTCCGTGTATCTGTCTGTATACCTGTACCACTGTATTTTGAGTACAGTAGCTTTGTAGTAAGTTTTGAAATTGGAATATATGGGAGACCTCCAGCTTTGTGCTTCTTTCTCAAGATTGTTTTGCCTATTCAAGGTCTCTTGAGAGTCCATATAAATTTTAGGATGGATTTTTCTATTTTCACAAAACACGTCTTTGGGACTTTGGTAGGGATTGCATTGTGTCTTTAGATCACTTTGGGTAGAGAATTGACATGTTAACAATACAGTCCAATACGGTCCATACACTCGGAGTTTCTTTCCATTCGGTTGAGTCCAGTACTTTCTAGTATATATTTTTCGATGGCAAGAGGACAGATCTGGGTGTATCTAGGCAGTCTTGCTGTTGAATGTTAGTCTAACACTGAACGCGTTGTGCACCCTTTTAGATGAGTTTGTTAGGTGTCTCTGAGCTGTGATTTCTTGTTCTTCAAATGGAAGTCGTGTGAATATTAAGTTTTGTGTGTCTAGCAGGGCGTGTGACCTCTTTTCCTTCCCTTTGTGCCTTTTTGCCAACCGTGGGCGTCTGTATGTGCACCAGCTTCTTCCTCTGTGATCTCCCCAACACTCTGCCTGTCACCTCTCAGATTTTGAGACTGAACGCTTACCTCGGGATGCCTGCTCTAATTTCAGTCCCTTTCTCTGCTTTCTCATTCAGTGTCCCCACTGCAGACTCGCAAGTCCTGCTTTCTGTAGGGATCAGATTTGCCCGGCCAAGCTCTTTAGTCTGTGTGCCTGGGCCACCTGGGATCCAGTGCGTGGAGAAATATGGACTTAGATGAATAGAGTCCACAGGGCCAAAGGGAAGGGGGTGGGGTGGTGGCTTTGAAAGGCGGCCATTAGCGCTGCTTTTGAATTAATGGTTTAATTATACCATATGTTTGTGTAGTGTTGTGTATTTTCCAAAGTACTTTCCTACCCCGTGGATCTCAAAGATGAGTCAATACCAGGAACACCTGAGGAACGGGTTAAAAACAGTCTGGGGGGGCCCACACCCAATCTCATGAGTCACAATTACTAGGAGGGTGGCTGAGGAACTAGTGTTTTTTAATAGACTCTTCTCAGCCAGTTTCTGGCACCTGGCCTGGCCCTGGTCCACTCTCAGACCTCCGCAAACCCCGGACCCATCCCCTCCACTGGTTCTGGAATCTCGTATTCACGGTGTGACAGGCCATTCGTGGACACAGCGGATCAGAGCACCACACCCCAGCAGGCAGGATTTCTTTCCTGTTTTCTCCCCCGGCGACCTGACTTCCAAGTGGTCCAGCATTTCCCCCAAAGTAAAAAGAGCAACCCGGTTGCCCTGTCCTGCCTCCGAGTTTTTTGTTTTGTTTTTTTTTTTTCAACGTTTATTTATTTTTGGGACAGAGAGAGACAGGGCATGAACGGGTGAGGGGCAGAGAGAGAGGGAGACACAGAATCGGAAACAGGCTCCAGGCTCTGAGCCATCAGCCCAGAGCCCGACGCGGGGCTCGAACTCACGGACCGTGAGATCGTGACCTGGTTGAAGTCGGACGCTTAACTGACTGCACCACCCAGGCGCCCCTGCCTCCGAGTTTTTAACGCGGACGTGAAGTCTGGGTGTTTGTCCGGATTGGGTCGTACGGCAGCTGAGCCTCGGAATATTTTTCTTCTCTGATAGGAATTCCAGTTCCCCAGAGCCTGCAGTTCATTTGAACAAGTGTGCTACGGCAGGTGCTTTATTGCCAACGGGAAGTGTGCAAACAGCTTTGGAGGCTAAGTTTACACCCCCCACCACGAAAACTGTGCAAAAATGCAAGGCAGCTGGGTATTTATCATGTGCGCAGTCGAACACGTAATTGAGTTTCCGGTGGGGAGTGCTCAGCAGGTGCTGTGCGGGAGTCCAGGTTTCACCTGGAACGAGGGCGACGACAAAAACAACTACTGGCGTTTACCAGGTTTCAGGCACGTGCATGGTCATATTTGACCACATAGCCCACGCCCCTCCGTAGTCCTGCTCATCGCAGTGAGGGTCCCCTTCACCCTTCCTGCTCATTAGGCCGCAAGCCCTTCCTTCACTCTTGATCTCTCATCCCGCTCAGCCCATCCGTCAGCTCACGTGACCTGTTCTGCCCTCCTCATCCAAATCCAGATTCTTCCGTCCGGAACGCGCCTGTGCTCGCCGCCTAGTTCAAGCCCCCGTCGCCCTCCCCTGCCTGGACTACTGCAGGGGTCTTGCCGTGTGGCCTCCACCTCTGCCCTCTGTTCCTTTGCAGCAGACAAGGTGACTGCAAACCCGAGTCCGGTCTCCTCGCCGCTCTGCCCGGAACCCTCCAGGGTAAAAGCCCCCATGATCTGGCCCCCCGCTACCTCTCCATCCCCTGCCCCCAGTATCTTTGCTGTTTTTAGCATGCGCCAGGCTCACCCTCCAATCCAGTCGTTGGATTTCCCTGATAGGACCTCCTCACCCTCCCCTCCTCCTGGCCACCTCGCGTAGCTCCTCCCCTCACCCTTCCCCGCAGGCCTTCCGCTTAGCTACCTTACCCTTCTGCCACATCCACATGCATCCCGAACATGCTTAACCTTCTTCATCCTTTTGCTTTATGACACTCATCTTTGATAGGTTACTTATTTATTTGTCCCTCTTTATTTTTTAAATTTTTCTCTTTTAACGTTTATTTTTGAGAGAGAGAGCGAGAGAGATAGAGTGCGAGCAGGGGAGGGGTAGAGAGAGAGGGAGCCGCAGAATCCAAAGCAGGCTCCAGGCTCCGAGCTGTCAGCACAGAGCCAGACATGGGCTCGAACTCACGAACTGCAGGATTGTGACCTGAGCCGAAGTCGGACGCTTAACCGACTGAGCCACCCAGATGCCCCTCTTTGTTCCTCTTTCTTACGTGACATCTGCCAGGATACAAGTTCTGTCAACACAAGGCTTTTCCTAGTTGTGCATCCCCGTGTCTTCAATCCTAGAGGCACCCACAAGCACCCTTAACGCACACCCGCGGCTTGTATAGATGATGAAACTGAGATCCCGAGGGGGTTCAAAAAGTTCGCCCAGGGGAAGTGCAGTGACTAAGTACCGAAGCCAGGATTTGCACTCAGGTCTGACATCCAAGTCTCTGTGCTTACAGTCACAGAGGGGTTGTAATTGTGCAATAGAAAGGGCAGTTCTGGGGAGGGAACTCCAAGAAGAAAGTCGCAGAGGTGGGAACGGCTCTGGTGCGCTGTGGAGACAGTGAGGAGATTTTTGGGGTGGTCTTGTAGACTGGAACTAAATTGGGGAAGGGCCTTACGTGCTGTACTGGGGTGCCCGAGAAATTTTGCTTTCATTTGAGGTAATGGTAACTCCTAGCACATAGAGTTATCGGGGTTAATTCTTGGTACATAGACGGTGCTCATAAATGTTGCAGTTGAGGTTACGTCTCACCAGCGGAGCAAACCCAGGCTGCCGTCACCAGAGTAGAAACTTCTTGGCTTTGGGGCTCACGTCAGTGGTTTCCAGAGCATTCCCAATTTCGGGTTTCGTTTGTTTTCCTCAAAACTAACTAACAAACGTGAGTAAATAAATTGCTTGGCATCCAGCTGTGAAATCTGAGAGGAAGCTATTTCAGTACGTGAGAAAGGGGGAAGATAGGATGACTTCAGAATCCTGCATTCAACGTTGGGCTTTCTCTTTCCGAGCTAGGCTTAAACCAGTCGCTACTGATGCCAGTGGTGTGTGAGAGCCACCTTTTAAGGCAGCAGGTTCTGGGGCTCATGCCAGACCCTGGGAGCCTGGACCCTAGGGCCCAGGAATCAAGGCATGCGCATCTCAGGTAGTCTTGAAAATTGGGAACCACCTGCTAAACACCCCCCCACCCCAACCTGTTAACTTCTTTCTTGGAGAGAAGGAATACTTAACCTTTTTTGCTCAGAGACTGGTTCCTATGTTTCGAGAAACCCTTCCAGCTTGTTTCGAGAAACCCTCCCAAACTGCTTGTTTGTGGAGGGACTCGGGCCTGCGCGTTAGGAAACTCTCTGTGGCTGATCTGTGACGGGGCCTATAAATGCAGGTAGCTCAGGTAGCACAGAGGGCAAGGCTTTCCTCCTCCAGACTGGAAGAAGGTTCTGGTTCAACGGGAGAGAATTCGGGAAAAACAGGTTGGTTCACCTGCGGTGACTGAAGGGTCAGGCGGAACTGAGCTTTCATCACTGGGCCGACTCACACTCAGGTCTGGGAACTGGCACTTCTGTCCCCATTCGCCGGGGTTGGTGGTGAAACCAGGCTTCGTGCGGTTCATGACGCACCGCCTTGATGGGCAGGGTGCCCTCGGGAGTCTGGTACAGACTTCTGTGGCTCGCTCTTGCCTGCTGTTGGCCAAAGTCAGCAGCACCTATATTTTTCTTACCCCGTGAGAACAAAAGTCAGATTTGCAGACCTGCTCCTCGTAGCTGAGGAAAGAGAAGAGGGGTTTGTGATGTCTTAGTCACCATTGTGTAGTAATGTCCCTTGCTACTCTCCAGTTGTATGCGTGTGTGGGGTTTTTTTTGTTTTTTTAATGTTTACTTATTTTTGAGTGAGTGAGAGAGAGAGAGAGAGAGAGAGAGGAGGAGGAGAGAATGAGTCTGGGAGGGGCAGAGAGAGAGAGGGAGACACAGAATCCGAAGCAGGCTCCAGGCTCCGAGCTGTCCGCACAGAGCCTGACGCGGGGCTCGAACTCACGAACCGTGAGATCATGACCTGAGCTGAAGTTGGATGCTTAACCGACTGAGCCACCCAGGCGCCGCTGGATGTGTGGGGTTTTCATCTCAGCAGCTAGAGATAGAGGGGAAGAGGGGATAGAGGGGTAGAGGGGAAGGTGTGCAACTCTGAACGCGATTTTAGCTAACAGGAGCGAAGGGTGGCAGCAGGGAATCCCCGTGGGACATCCTCTTGGCTGAGCTGAATTCTGGGACCCCGAGCCCCATCAAGTTTGCTTTCCCTGGAAGCTTTTCCTGGTCTCCTCCAAGCCGAGAGCCAGGTCTTGTCCATCGTCCTGTGTCCAGCTGGGTGCTTAGCAGGTCGGGAGGTAGGTAAGTGTTTGCCGCATGGTTGAGTATGGTGTAGACTGTGACACAATAAAGGAACAGAAAATGGTTTCAAGGTACAGTTTCAAGGTAAATGAGTGAGTTGGGGAGGAAAGAGTGCTAGAAGATGGCTTTGAATGCATTAGATTTTGTCGCTTCTTTTTTTTTTTTTTTCATGTATTTATTTTTGAGAGAGAGAGAGTGAGAGTGGGGTAGGGGCAGAGAGATTAGGTTGGCTTCTTTGGGGCAAACTCCGGAATTTTGTTTTGATTCTTATTCCTGAGGTTTAGAGACCATATGCACATTTGACAAGTTAGCAGTTAGAGTGGAAAGAATGAAGCAGCCTGGATCCTGGTTCCGAGTCTCTCGATTTGCTGTCATTTGATTATAGGCAAGTCACTTATTTAATTGCCCAACGATTTTCTTCCTTATCTGTTACCTGGGGAGACACATCTCTCTCTGGTCTCTCAGAGGTTTTCCTGGGATCGAGTGGACAGAAGAGAGTTTTGAAAATGGCAAATCCCTAAATAAACGGAATGCTCCTGTATTAACATTTTATGATAAAGAACAAATTACTAGTCAAACAAATTCTTTGGGTCCAGCTAGGATTTTTATGAAGCTTATGGTAATATAGATGATTTACTTGCTTGTACTTTTTTTCCTTGTTTGATATTCTGTGTACATCTCAGGACTGGTCCTCATGATTGTGGTTTCTGTGTCTCTTATTCATTAACCTAGAAATTCGAAGAAAGTAGTGATTTCCCATGAACATAAGTTTATAAAAGGAAACAGGGTTTTTGGTGTTATTTTAATAAAATCTTGATAGCATACTAGGTGGTCATTCTTTCAGTTTTTTGCTTTCAGTCAAGATCTTTGGAGATAGGCACTTTAAAAAAAATATAAATAACCAACCCAGATTAACTAGTATGCATGTGTAATTCAGAGTGGTTTAACTTTTCTTTCTTACGTAGCATTTGGTCCCTACTTATTTTTCTCATTTGAGAGAGAGACAGCGAGCAGGGTAGAGGGACAGAGGAAGAGACAGAAAGAATCCCACGAAGGCTCCCTGCTCAGTGCAGAGCCCGACGTGGAGCTCGATCCCACGACGCTGGGTTCCCGACCTGAGCAAAAAGCAAGAGTCAGACGTTCAACCGACCGAGCCATGCAGGCGCCCCTCGCTTCATACTTTAAAAATTCCAAGTCCGGTATGTTGAGGAAGGATTTCCACTTCAGGGCACTGGACTTCATTCCCTGTGTCTCCTGAGATGAAAATGTGTCCCCCTGGAAGGGAATGCCTTATTTAAAGGAGGACATCATGGGAAGAAAGTTCCTTAAGGATTCATTCCAAACATGACTCCTGAATTTGGGGTTTCGGGAAATTTTGTGTTCCCGAGTCCTGAATGAGCTCGCCTTCCTCCTAGCTGCCAGCGCCAGGACGACTCGGGGTAAAAATCAGATGGTGAAAAGCATGAATGAAGCCCTCCTGTGTCTCTCTTCTCTGTCCGGCTGACCTACTCAGTAACTGTGCCACATGTCTCCTGTTTCTCCTTAGGACGGGTTTACCGGTGGACAGGAATGCAGAATTTGGACTGCGCACAGCAGTAGCTATTACATCAAGCGTTTAGGACATTGTCTTCTCCCGTTAGATCACTGCTTTATTGGCGGCCCAGCCTTCTGGGAAACGAGGTTGCTTTGTGTCAGTGACGGTCCCCGCCTTCCTGAACCTCCCTGAGCCTCCCTCTGCCTGCCAGCCCTGAGAAGCAGGCCCTGCAGCAGAATCGAGCAGGCAGCCAGCGTGGGGGCTCCTGGGAGGGGACGTCACCGTGCCACTGGCGTGCCGCATGCTCCCGCTGGCGGGTCGCAGCCACGGCCTCAGCTGCGGGCCATAAAGCAGCTTCTCTTCCTCGAAGGCGCCGCGAGGAGTTGGGACTGCGGTGTCCGGTGGGTGACCGGCTGGCCGTGTCCCCCTTTGAACCATTAGTCCAACGTTTGGGTCGTCAGCTCGGAGCAGGGCACGGTGCAGGTGCCTACACATAGACTCTGGAATTGGAAGAACTCCAGACACTGGGTCTTGGAATCCCATACGAAATGCACACTTCTGTGCAGCACGCCAGTGAGGATTTTGCATGCAGGTGACGCCGGGGTCCCCGGTGAGGATGGCGAGTGCAGGGACAAGCCTCGGGGGTGGGCGGGGGGAGGGCAGGGCTGTTCCTCTGCAGCGAAGTCCACTTTAACTGGCTCTCCCTTATGGGCGCTCCAGGGAGCAGAGGCGCTGAGGACTCTTCTCGAGGGTTACAAGCGGGTGAACCGCGTCCGGAGCTCAGGGAAACGGGAAACCCCTTACAGAGATCATATCCGGTAATGCTCGCTCGCTCGGAGTTTTGCCAGCAGTTTTCTCCGCTTCGCTTCCTGCTTCACCTCGCACGCTAGGCTTCCGATCCTCGGTCCTAAGTGGGAACAAGGGTCGCTCCTCGGCGAGGTGGCAGGATCGGTAGCGAAGGACGCTAGAGACGGTTAGGAACAAACCACTTAACCCATTCGCGCCTCCTCCTGCTTGTTTATCAGGTGGGAATAATACTCCTAGTTTGCATTTGTGTGCTGTTAAGAGTCCTCAGAACGCTGACGCATGCTTTCTCATTCGGTCCCGCGAGACCCCTCTGCTGTGCCCTGTGCAGACGTAATCCCTGATGAAACTGAGTTTCCGTGGGTGCGTGGGTGGCTGAAGGGCCCACAGTTAATCACGTCCGCAGAGGGAGACGCAGCCTTCATTCCGAGCTCTCCGCGCACCACTGCCCTGCAGGGCACCCAGGCTCACACCGGGCGTGGGGCATCTGAAAATACACGCCAGTGCAAGGGTATCACTGTTCTAACCAAAGTGGTGTTCCAGTGCGTGGGAATAAAGGCGATATTTTTGCGAATACGTGCTATAAAAGAAAACCGTGTAAGCCAAGTCAATCAGCAATAGGTAATGCTTATCTAACACGAATACCTGCCTCCGTGTAACTTACCATCTTAGGTATCTTGGGACTTAGATCAAGAGGAGGACGATAATGGCCATCTCATTGTACAAAAACGAGTAATGTGCTCTGTGTAACGTAGCACGCGTCGGTTTTATAGGCATTTTACTTACGTATTTTTTTACGTTTATTTACTGTAAGAGAGACGGAGACAGCGTAAGTGGGGGAGGAGCAGACAGGGAGAGAGAGAGAGAGTCCTAAGCGGGCTCCATGCCATCAGTGCAGAGCCCGGCGTGGGGCTCGAACCCACGAAGCCATGAGATCGTGACCTGAGCTGAAACCGGGAGTCAGACGCTTCACCGACTGAGCCACCCAGGTGCCCCTACAGGCGTTTTAAAAAATATTTTCCTGTTTATTGAATTTAAAGTTTATAAGTATGTGGATTTACATGTTTCTCATACATAGTTATTTCATTTGGACGCTTTAGAAAAATACAAAGAAAAAGGCTATAAAAGCTTGCATAAAGCCTGTCTGTAATAGGTAGCCACTGTCATAAGGCAGGGTTGTTTCTTCACAATGCTTTTTTTTTTTTTTAAGTTTATTTATTTTGAGAGGGAGAAGAGAGTGGGGGAAGCAGAGAGAGGGAGAGAGAGAATCCCAAGCAGGCTCCACACTGTTAGCACAGAGCCCAACGTGGGGCTCAAGCCCATGAACCTGGAGGGAGATCATGACCTGAGCCAAAATCGAGTCGGATGCTTAACCGGCTGAGCCACCCTGGTGCCCCGCTTTGCAGTACTTTACGTATATGGTTTAAACATCAGGTTTTATTTTTGGATCCTTTCACATAAACCTGTGTTGTAAATTCCAACACGACACATATTCAGAGAACCTTTTTGGGCTGCATACCATATTCCGTTGTATGATATTTACCATATGAGGCATAGTTAACCCCTCGCCACCGGCTGTTAACGACTGTTCCACGTTTTTCACTCTTGTAGATAGAAAGAGTGCATGTCTTGCTATCTAAGTGTTCCCCCACAGCTCTCATTTCTTGGGTAGATTTTTCAGATGTGGAAATACGGAGTCAAACGACTGTGTTTATTGGCATTCGGGGGGAGGTGCCGTCCGCAGCACATGAGGACATCCGCTCCCCAGACCCGCACCAGCACGGAGGGCATTGTGGATGCCCATGCATGTGGATAACTTGGATAACACGCTAGTCAGAAGGGCTGCCCTATCCTTTTAACTCATTTCTTCTGTTACTTATTATGCATGTGCGTATTGTGCCCTGCTCAGCTTCTTGAGGATTAGGACGCTCTGTCAGTCATCCTTACTGCTCCCCAGCAGTCCCCCAGCATCCAGTACGGTGCCGAGTAGAACTGAATGCGTTTATTTACTGGAGTAACAAAGGCTTTTTTGTATCAGATAATAAACCTCGTGAAGCTGTTCAGCGAAACTCTGTATCCTGTAATTCAAATAAACTTGAGAAGGATGGGAAGGTAGCTGTGAGCGTGTGATGAGTGAATGGTGTTTGTTGTGTGTTCCTTAAACGTGGCTATTCCTGAAAAATAAAATACTAGACTGTTGTATGGGTTGGTGGGGTTTTCTTTTCCATACCTTCATGCTCCGTCGAAAGGAAGCATCTTCAGGTTTGATGGCTTTGTGGTTTACTTGTTGCCTTTTTACAGAGAACGCATTGAGGGTAGACACTTTGTGTGTTCAGTTTTCAGTACTATTGATTGATTGGAGTTTTGGGGAGCAAGGTGAGGCAGACAGACCTTTGCTCTGCAAGAGTTTTCACTATGGATTCAGTGGAAAATAACGGAGGGAGTGGATTGGTTCTGTGTGAGAAACACAACAGGACAGCTCGCAAATAGTCTTTTCTGAAGGCTCTAGCCTACCAGGTTTTTCTTATCAAATGTTCCTGTTCCCTTCTTTGCGACCCCAGTGTCCCTAAACCTTTATTTAAAGAATAGAATAGATTATTTTCTGTGATTTTTTTTTTTAAGTGAGAATAACAGAAGAACAGTCTAAATCGGTTGGCACTAGGTTGAAATTCTGTTTTTCTTTTGTTGTGTTTTCCTATGGCAGAAATGCCTCAGCTTAAATTATTAATCGGAACGTCTGATTTCCTACTGTGTCATCTGTAATTCAGGGGCCACATCGCTGAAAAAATGTATTAACTAATAACCTCCTGAGGGAAGGAGGTACAGGGCTATCTCTTTTTATCTCTTTCTGATTTAAAAGATTTAATGGAAAACAGTCAATACCCACAGCTGTTCTCGTGTCTCCTTGGAAAAAAATTCCATGATCAAAATGTTCCATTTAACAAAATGGCTCTTTGTTTTTTCTCCTTTGACATTAGCTGGCTGACTGGATAGGGGAAAAGCTTACTACCAAGAATTGATTCCTGGTTTTTATTGACACCCCGAAAGTTAAAAAGTGCCAAATAATCTCATTATAATTTAATAGCGTTCCCTTAAATAATTTCAAGTGGAAGTTCTAGCTGGAAAGAGGGCAGCACCTGACCGGAGATTGTTTTGGGCATTTTCTTCACTTTCTAGAAGCTTCTGTTTGCCTCTGGGAGAATCAGCTTAACTACCGCAGGTCAGTTACTGCTTTGTGTCCCTGTTGTGGAGTGCACATAAATCAGCAGATACCACATTACGTTTTGTAAACAACGCTGTGTTCCTGGGGGAGAGTTATGTATCTTACTCATTTTAATTGCTCAGTTTAAGTCCATCAGTTAATAAATATTTATTCATATGCACATCAGTTTTGTGGGCTAATAATTCTAGAACTTTCCATGCAGGATACACGGGATAAGCGCTGTGCGTCTACATTTCATTGAATCTTTCGAATAATCCTTTGAAATAGGTAAAAATCCTTCCCATTTTACAGGTGGGAAACTGAGGCTCAGGGAGAAGGTGTCACTTTGCCATGATCTCAGGTCGCACGCGGTAGATCCTGGGTATTTGCCGAGTGCCCGGTGCTGAGAGCTGAGGGGAGGTTAGTGACAAGTACGTAGGTCGTGTCCATGGAGTGGTGCAATGTGTTGTAAGGACTATGGTAGCAAGGTAGAGGGAAGGAGAGTCTCGACAGTCTGTGGGTGGGGGAGGAAGCCTGCGCAGAGCCCTTTGCGTGAGAAAATGCAGGGCAGACATGGCGTGTGGAGCTCCAGCCGCTGAAGATGGGGCTGGGCAGCTCCTGGCGGACCCGATCCTACGTGACCTGTCTTACCTTAAGGCAGTCAGGCCTTACTGTGATGAAAATCGGAGACTGTTGAAGGATTTTATGCTAACCAGGGAAAAAGAAGAGAGCAGTTCGACCTGTGGCAGGGGCAGTTGAGACGGCAAGGTGTGCACGGATTGGGAAACATCCGGAAGGTTGCAGACAGGCCTCGGGTTGGGTGTGTACTGTATAAACTCTGAGGATCGTCACCATTTAAGGAAGGCCAGTGGAGGATCCAGAGAGGAAACCAAAAAGAGAGAGAAGCAAGAATCACGGTGTTCCATGAATGTGTCGCGATGATACGTCGACTCAGTACTTTGGGGGACTCTGGTTCATGGCCATTTCAATGTAGATGGATGGATGTGAGTTCATTGTGAGTGCCAACTCTAGAGGCCGGGGGTACAAGCATGAACAAGTGGATCAGGACCCTACTCTGATGGAGTGCCCGGCCTCTTCACTTAGAAAGCCACACAAGGGGCACCCGGGTGGCGCAGTTGAGCGTCTGACTCTTTTTTTTTTTTTTTTGGAACATTTATTTATTTTTGAGTGACAGAGTGAGACAGAGCATGAGTGGAGGAGGGGCAGAGAGAGGAGGGGGACACAGAATCCGAAGCAGACTCCAAGCTCCGGGCTGTCAGCACAGAGCCCAAGGCGGGGCTTGAACTCACAGACCGTGAGATCACGCCCTGAGCCGAAGTCAGACGTGTAAGCGACTGGGCCACCCAGGTGCCCTGAGTGTCTGACTCTTAATTTCAGCTCAGGTCATGATCTCACGGTTTTGTGAGTTCAGGCCCCAAGTTGGGCTGTGCAGTGACAGCATGGAGCCTGCTTGGGATAAATAAATAAACAAATAAATGAAGGGAAAAAAAGTTACATGAGAGCAGAAACCTTTCATTTGTCCCTTTTACTCACCATGGATTATAATCAGGACATAGGGTTGTAGTGGAAACTGAATCCTTTAGGCTTTTTACTGGGGTCTCTGTTTTACTCTGATGAAAAACTCCTTAACTACACCAAGGGGATCAGCTTTTCTGAGCACATCATGTGAGAGTTTTTCTAAATAACAGCACAGAATACTTCAAAAAATTGTCTAGCACCGATGTGAGCATTAGACCAGGAGAAGATTTTATGCTCCTCACAACTCTCAGGTTACCCCTTTGTCACAAAACCCCAAAGAGGAGAGAGACTTTTGCTCTTTTTAAAGTTTTCATGGCCCAGAATATTTATCTGTGGTTCCACCCCATTGTTTAGTTCAAGAAAAATACCTAAGAACTAATTTTCATGTCCCGATCTACCAAAATCTTGGCAGTCAAAAGTCTGATGACTGAACTTCGGATATCCATTTATGAGCATTATTAATAACAGCCCATTTATCACATTGTCTCATTTCCTGGAGTTTAGGGGTCTGCTCTGATAGGCATTTGAGTTCATGGATTGTTTCATAGCTGTATAGCCATAGCTTCACTCAATACCAGGCTGAAGGTACCTGAACTTGGCGATTTTATGGCGAACGCGTTTCAGACCTTAGTGCGAGCACGCCTCAGCTCCTGTCCTACCATCCTGGTCACAGGGAGGGTACAAGTGGGGACAGTGTGTCCCTCCATTTAGTCCCTGCCCAATTATACATGTTCGTATTAGAGCTGATGGAATACGAGTATGAAAAATAGGCATTTTTTACAGTAGTTAGACTTTTATTATAAGTCTGCCATATAATTTTAACCGTTTTTTTCCTTGAATGAGGCTCATAATTTGTGTGTTTTGTGGTTTTCAATCCATTTGCTACAGCTGCAATCCTGATAAGTGGCTCAATTATAACTGTAATATTGGTCTTAAAGACTCACTGATGTCTCATGGAAAACTTTGAAAAACATCCTATCTAAAGACAATTATGCTTAAATATCACATTTTCTCCATTTCTCTGTTCTATCCTTTACAAATTATTGCCAAGACCATTAGCATGAGAACAGATTATGCCTTCAAGCTGTAAATTCCTTCAGTTTCTCCTTAAGTTGTGGGTTGCTGCCTTGCCCAGCTAGCCCCGTCCTCACTGGAGGCCACCCTCCCGCCCGTGAGGTCACACCGGTTCGCACGTGGATTTTTTTTTAAGTTGCCCACAGAGTGCGGCTGACAACTTCCCATTTTTAGTAGGGAACAAGAGCTGTAGACTTTGATGAAATGTAGGGATCGTTGGAAACGGTGAGGGAGGGGCAGTGCCCTTGACATCAGAGCTCAGCTCAAAGAAAGGAAAAAAAATGTAGAAATTTTAATTAGGGATCGTTCAGAGATGGGCTCTGTACCGTCTCCGGTCTTGGCACGTGGTCAGTTGTCCAGGTTTAGGGGGTTACCTGGAGAGATGGGCATCCATGCAGCTCAGCAGACCTCAGTGCAGATTATTAGTCCATTCTCTCCATTATGGCCTAAAGAGGGAACTAGATGACTTCCATTTTTTTTTGATGTTCGGTTTTTTGTAGCCATACCAGGTTGACAATGTGAGTTCATTTTGCCGTGGAGTAAGCAAAGTAGCATGTTTGAAGATACTCTTAAGTACTGTCTTCATTTGCTAAGGCAAGAGGGGGCAGATGACAATGGCGATGCCCGTAATATGCCCATAGAGGGGAGGTCTGTTTTATTTTCCGCCTTCCTGATATCTGATGAAACAGCACTTCTGTCTTTCATGGAAAAAATACCATGGCCTTTTTTGTTTGAGAACTCTGCACTTGCCAGTTTAAAACTCTCATGCCAGGGGCGCCTGGGTGGCTCAGTCTGTTGAGCGTCTGACTTCAGCTCAGGTCATCATCTCGCAGCTCGTGAGTTCAAGCCCCGCGTTGGGCTCTGTGCTGACAGCTCGGAGCCTGGAGCCTGCTTCGGATTCTGTGTCTCCCTCTCTCTGCCCCTTCCCCGCTCATGCTCTGTCTCTGTCTCTCAAAGATGAATAAACGTTAAAAAAAAATTTTTTTTAACTCTCATATCAGTTTTTTACCATCTGTTAGAATGACCCAGTCATTCTAGGACCGGACAGGAGCAGACGCACCGCTGTGTAGTAAAAGTGACGTGGGGGCTCTTAGGTTCATATGGCTTTATTATGGCATGATTTCCTTCCATACTGTTCGAAGACATTGTCTATACCCACCTTGTGTGGCCAGTACAGTGGCGGGTGGCGGGAAGCTCTTTCCAGAGCAGACTAGCTGTTGACTCTTATGTTCAAGGTAACCTGTTCTGGGAAGGATCTGGGCCTGCCTTGGCAAAAACAGCAGCCTGCAAGGAGCTAACAGCTCTCCATATTTATCTGAGTTTCTGTCATAAATGTTTCTGCAAAATTATTAAACTTTCATGATTGCGGTATATTCTGTAAGCGTAAGAACTCTCCATTTAAGTGCTAAACGCTTTATCTCATAAAAGGTTACTGTCTAACACAGGACTTTAGTAATTTATTCATTTATTTAATAATATTTATTGAATAGCTGCCACACGCTAGAAACCGTGCCCGGCGCGGCAGGTTAAGTGGTGAATGGAACAGACCCAGCCCCAGGGCCTTGAGGCGAGGAGGTTGAAGCAAGGGGGGGGGGGGGGGGGGGAGGGTGTCTGGGAAAGAGAGGACACCAAGGGAGCGTGTCGCAGAGACACCCAGTCAGGGATGAGAGTGATGAGGCTGTCAGCTCAGCCCAGGCAGCTGACGCTCCGTTTCCAGGGACAGCTCAGACGCAGGGGTGGACAGGTTGAAGGCTGGAAAGGCACTCAGCATGTCTGGGCCACAGCACAGAGGACAAGGAGGGAGGACCCCGAGACAATGAGGCTGCAGGCTGAGCAGGACAGATCAGGAAGAGACTTGTCAGGCACAGTTTGGATTTTTATCTTAAGAAAGCTGGTAAGTCTTAAATGATTGTGCGCCAGGGGCTCACACGGAGGGACAGGTTCAGGAGTCGGCAGGTCCGTTAAGTGATGACAAAAGTCCAGTGAACTATTTATATTGGCTTTATTTTTCCCCTGAGAAGTAAGAAACTGCGGTATTTGCCGAGAGGTTGGGGCTGGAAGTGTGAAGAGATCAAGGTCTTTCCCACGGCAGCTGTGCAGATGGGGGAGGAAACGGGGCAGAGGGGTGGGGCGGGGAACAGGACTGAGCTGGATAATAGTCCCAGACTTTTCATATCAGCCTCCCAGACTCACTGGAAACCCGAAAGGACTTCATTTAAACACAGTTCTGTGCTTGGGGGATTGTATTTTCTTCGGTAGTGATGCGCACCTGTAATTATTGTGAGCTCTGTGCCTTGTGTGGGGGCCGATCACAGTCCCCTGATTTCTGCAGGCTCTTCTCTAAGATGCCATCCTTTTCCTGTCTCTTCTGCCATTGTGGTGTCCAGCAACACCAGTCGGGCACGCCACCTTGCACTTGAGATTCACAGTGGGTGTGAGCACAGAGGCTATACAGATACTTGGTCAGTACAAAGAATAAATCTGGGGACAGATGTCTGCAGGACTTCCGTTACATTCACGTACGTGCCACTAAGAGTGCAAATTTCGGTCTTTCAAAAACTTAGCTTAATGCTGCAGGCTAACAGGCAAAGGCGGAAAGTTAGAACTTGCAAACAACGTAAAGATAATGAAAGATGACAGAAGGGCCTTCTGTGCCAGACATGATGCTCCAGACGCCCAGCTCGTCATCCACGACCCTGCAGGGCGAACACGATTCACTGGTGTAGGGCTGTTGTGTGTGTGCGCGCGTGTGCACACGCGTGCATGTCTGTGTCTCCCTCCCAGCCAGAGCCTCCCCGCTAGGTTCTGGATGATTCCAGAGGTCATTCCAGCTCACACTTTAGAGTTTCATCCCCTCCATTGTTGTTGCTTTTTGCATTTCTCCCTGTGTAGAGCCTGTACCGTTCCTTGTTAATATCTGCTTTTCAAAGACCTTGATTTTAATTCTTCCCCATGTGCTGTAATACCGGTTTTAATTGCATGATGTTAATATTTCTAGCTTATCTCACTTGCAAACAAGTCCTGTGATCTGAGGGGTCTTACTTTTACCGCGGTAGTAAAAATAATTCGCCTGGGAATACTTTTTATTTATTTATTTATTAATTTTTTTTTTCAACGTTTATTTATTTTTGGGACAGAGAGAGACAGAGCATGAAGGGGGGAGGGGCAGAGAGAGAGGGAGTCACAGAATCGGAAGCAGGCTCCAGGCTCTGAGCCATCAGCCCAGAGCCCGACGCGGTGCTCGAACTCACGGACCGCGAGATCGTGACCTGGCTGAAGTCGGATGCTTAACCGACTGCGCCACCCAGGCGCCCCTGGGAATACTTTTTAAAAGGTGCTGTGTATCATACTTTGTGTTTAGTCCTCTATTTAGTAGTCCTTGTAAAAGGAAGGCGCTGTCTAGGATTCTGTCCGTAGGTTGACTTTGGGGAGCTACGGCAAGCTGGAAAATGTGGCTGGAAGGATGAGGGGCCAGGAGGGGAGCTGCCGTAGCCCCGCTTCAACTTTAGTAATCAGCTACCACGTCAGGAATTTTTTGGCTTTGAACACTTTGGGTTGTTAGCGGCGCACGTGACATGCGTTGAAGGGTGTATATTTACATGAGAGCAGGATCTTGCCCAAGAGGAGCCCGTCTTGATTCTGGATCCAAGTGCCAGAACTACACTTTCAATTCATTTCTTCATGGACCAGGCGATGTGCAACACAGTACAAAGTATTTTGGTTATTGAATTTGCTGTCTTCCGTCTTTCACTGAGTATAAATATGGTCTCTTAGAACCTTTAAAGTTGATCTGGACTACACAAAGACCTAACTCAAACGGAATAAACAAACAAACAAAAAACAAAACAGACAAAAAAACCCCACTAGACCTGGTGCCAGGTCTAGTTGGGAGTCAAGACCTCTATCCTTAGGATTCCTTCTTTCCCTCCTGAGGCTCAGCCTCAGCGCGGTCACACCAGCTAGTGAGCCCCGCAGCTCCGTGTGTATGTTACACCCCCTGAGCCCTGCCAAGAATCCTAGCCCCATGCGGGGGGGGGGGGGGGGTGTGGGGGGGTCACTCACTCTTCCGGGCAGGGCAGGGCTGTCATTGGCTCATCCCTGGACCAATCCCTGAAGTCAGGAGAATGCAGCACTTTCATTGGTCAGGTCTGTGTCACATGTCAGGGGTGGAGTTAGGCCCCCAGGATAAACTGGTTTTAGAGGTAAGGTTCCCCAGCGGGATTCAGGAGAAGGAAAGGGAATAATAGATCCTAGCCAGGAGGAGCCACTAGCTGTCTGCTACGGCTAATGTTATCACACATCAAAAATTTAAAAACCGTAACTGAAGCAATGGTCTCAGAAGATTTCTCTGGGGAAGAGTTTTGTGTGCTCTCAGTTTGCTGTTCTTTTTTGTTTTCTGACCAGCGTAATACTAAAATTCAACACAAATTCATCTGTCTTTAATTGTTTTTATCTCTTATGTTTAAAAATAACCTTGGGGTACCTGGGTGGCTCAGTTTGTTGAGCATCTGGCTTTGGCTTAGGACACGATCTCACAGCTTGTGGGTTTGAAACCCACATCAGGCTCTGTGCTGACAGCTCAGAACCTGGAGCCTGCTTCGGATTCTGTGTCTCCCACTCTCTCTGTGCCTTCCCCACCTGCACTCTGTCTCTCTCTCTCTCTCTCTCTCTCTCTCTCTAAAACAATAAACATTAAAAAAAATTTAAATAATACAAAGTAAAAATAATCTAATTTTTTACAGTGTATTGTCTTCCATTTCTATGGGAGATCTACGGGATAAAGATTTTGTATCTTTAAATCCTGTTACAAACAAGGATACATTTAGAAATGTAAAAGGGTATAAATGCTCAGAATAGACCGCTGACTATTTTATGGTCTGTTTTTCTGGAAGTAATTATTCAGTGAATGTGTTGTCCTTGCTAGGTTTCTGTGTCTCACAAATCTCCCTGCAGATGGCTTAACCCCAGGGCTGCCCCCAGAAGTGTGGGGAGTGGGTTCCCCGTATGGGGAGGTGCTGGTTTGTTCAGCTTGAGGCGTGGTGGGCTTGGGCCAGAGTCCTACCTGCGCCCAAATCTTGAGTGCTTCCTGCTTTGACTGCCATGTGCTGTGTGAATATTGGTATTTTCAGCACGTGCCATGACATGGAAAAGAAAGACTGGGATACTTCCTAAATTTTTTAAATAGCGTTTGGTCTCATAAATGGGAGGATAAAGGAGTTTTAAAATGGTTAAGATGGCTCCTTGCATCTCATGGGTACACTGGTCGTATTTTTATGTAGCGATTGGTTACGTTTCTGTTGTCTTCAGCAAGAATCAGCCTTTACATTTTCCATTCTCGGATCAGTTTGGGGAATTTGTGGTTTGCCAGGAAATCATTAGTTTCCTCTGTGTTCAAAGTTGTTGCTTTACAGTTGCTTGTGGTATAATTCTTCTTATGCTTAATATTTATTTTAATCTCCTGTATATGTGGTCACGTTTCCTTTCCCATGTCCAGACTTGTATAATATTGTTCTTTCTCTCTTTGCCTTTTTCAGGCTTTGGAAGGAGTAGATCTGTTTTCTTTCTCTTTAAAAAAAAAAACTACCGTTTGGATTTGTCCCTTTTCTACCTTGTTTTTCCCTCATTCCATTAATTTCAGCTTTTATCTTTATTCATTCCTTCTTTCCTGGTTTCTTTGAGGGCATTTTGTTCTAATATTTTAAGGTGGTGGTGCTTAGCTGCTGATTATATTTTTTCAAAGCACAGTGTGGTGGTTTCGGTGGGCATGGTTCTTCCTTCTTTATACACAATTAATTAGTATGTAATTAATAGTATATACTTGCAAATGAGTGTCATATGAATGTCTGTTGAGAATTCACATATCTCTGTACCAGCCATTAGAAATCATTTGTAAGCCTTCAAATTCATTGGGTTCTCTAAGCAGCAGAATCGTCAATAGAATTTAGAGATCCTGTAGAAGCCGGTCTAGTAAATCAAATACCATTTCAGCAGCGAGACTGTAGGCAACAAGTTGTTTTCTTTCATATCTCAGTTGTCATTTTTTTCAGTTTCCAGGAAAGCATTCTGTAATAGCCTAAATTGTACAGGAAATAACTGTCATTCAGAATCGCCCGTGATCCTTTTAAACACAATAATTCCAAGTGAAATAGAGAAGATGCAGGCCTGTCTCTTCTCTTTCTGAGAACCACGGACAAACACCAGTCTGTTTGGTTCACCGAAGCATCTGATTGTTCGCTCTCCCTTTGTTTACCACAGCCTAAAACATCATTCTGTTTCCTCAGTTATGAAGTTGCCCTGCGAATAGACAGCATCTTATCATTCCTAGTCCCATTTTTATTCCCCCAATGAGGGGAAGGCAAGTTGCCATGATAAGAAAATATCAGGTATTCCAAAAGACTACCACATGTTCATCTCAAAGCCACTAAGAACCCATCGGAGGGGCACCTGGCTGGTTCTGTCGGTGGAGCATGTGACCCTTGATCTCAGGGTGGCGAGTTCAAGCTCCACTTTGGTGTAGAGATTACTTAAGAAAAAAGAACCCATTGGAAAGAGTTCTAATACTGCTCAGCTGTTTGGAATTTTAATATTTTCTAACAAATATTTGCGGTTTTTTTTCGTGCTTTGATGAGGACTGAGGGAAATCAGCAATATTATACCTTCATCACCATCATTATTTTCAGAAGAATTAGAGCCATTCATACATTCTTATGCCAACAAGGAAGGCTTCCATCCGTTGGGGACATAATGATACCTGGACGATATTTTTGTCTAAATAGAGCTGGAATACATTGAAACGGTGGTTTGTAATTAAAAATAAAAGTTGATTAAAATTCAAGTGTCAGGGCACCTGGTTGGCTCCGTCGGTTGAGCATCTGACTTCGACTCAGGTCCTGATCTCACAGTTTGTGGGTCCGAGCCCCGTGTCAGTCTCTGCGCTAACAGCTCGGAGCCTGGAGCTTGCTTCGGATTCTGTGTCTCCTGTCTGCCTCTGCCCCTCCCTGCTTATGCTCACACTCTCTCTCAAAAATAAATGAATAAACTTAAAAAAAAAAGTCAAGTTTCTCTTAACCACAAAGGTGCACAAAGGTATGTTGTATCTCTGTGATTTTATTTTACCCTGCACATTTATCAGATTGCCAGTGGCATAATAAACTAGAAAGTTAACACTCGTGGGATGCCCGGGTGGCTCAGTTGGCTAAGTGGCTGACCTCGGCTCGGGTCTTAATCGCATGGCTGTGTGTTTGAGCCCCGCTTCGGGCCCTGTGCTGACAGCTCAGAGCTTGGAGTCTGCTTTGGATCTGTGTCTCCCTCTCTCGCTGCCCCCCCCCCCCCCCCCCACCGCTCATGTTTTGTCTCTCTCAAAAATAAATAAACATTAAAAAAAAAAAAAAGAAACATTCGTTCAGATAGTTCTTTTTTTTTTTTTTAATGTTTTTTATTGATTTTTGAGACAGAGAGAGACAGAGCATGAACAGGGGAGGGGCAGAGAGAGAGGGAGACACAGAATCCGAAGCAGGCTCCGGGCTCCAAGCTGTCAGCACGGAGCCTGACGCGGGGCTCGAGCTCACAGACCGCGAGATCATGACCTGAGTGGAAGTCGGACGCTCAACCGACTGAGCCACCCAGGCGCCCCTGGATAGCCAGTTCTTAAAGGCTCCCTCCCACTTCACCAGGAATCTCGGCGGGTTCTTATTCGATTGCAAGACCGCATTCTAAAAATACATTGAGAACGCCTGGTGTTGATCCTTGTGCTGCTGGACATTTTGAGTTTACATGTTTTGAAAGGAAGTATAATGATACTCAAAAAATTACGTGGCCATTGTGTTACTCTTTGTAACTAATGGAAATGTTTTGTCTACCTCATTTAAGCCAGGCCACATTAACAGATAATGTTGGTTACAGAGATGAAGGGCGTGTTCCTGGCTGAGAGGAGCTTGAAGTTAGCTGGTGGAGGAGACTGGTCGATACACCAGCCAGTAGGAGTATAAAGAGATCTGTTCCCATTAGTGTAGACACGGGTGCTGTGGGAACACAAAGGAAGCACCCTTTGGCAGATGTGGGCTGAGGCAAAGTTTCTCGGAAAGGTTACTGCTCGATTCTGCATATAAGTGCCAGCCAGCCAAGTAGTGCGAGAAGGCAGAATGTTCCAGAGAGAAGGAGCAGTGTGAGCAACAGAGACTTGAAACTTCATGACCGTTTGGGGGAACTGGGGATGGGGAGAAATTGGAGAGAAGGACCGATAAGAAACCCTATGTAGAACGCATTGAACTTGAGCGACAAAAATTGCTAATGTCTGTTTTCTGTGTTTTAATTCAGGTGAAGGAAATACTCCAGGCCAGATGTCTTAAGGAATGCTCCTGAAAAGGACAGAGGCACACAAAATTAGTTCAACATCTGAGAAGCAAGCTGGTTTTGGAAAAACCATACTCTGAGGATGTTGTTTGCTTTCGGTTAAAAGGAGAAAGTACAGCTGTAGAGGAAGCCTTTGTATCTGCGTTTACGGTCGCATCGTAAATGACAATGTAATTAGTTTCACCTCAGTCTTGCTGGTGAGCCTTGGAGCTTCTTGCCTCGGCAGACATGAGCGACCCAAGGCAGTCCCAAGAAGAGAAGCACAAGCTTGGCAGGGCCTCTTCCAAGTTCAAGGATCCTCCCAGAATCATGCAGTCGGATGATTATTTTGCTCGAAAATTTAAAGCCATTAATGGCAACATGGGCCCCGCCGCCTCTTTAAATGCCTCGAATTCCACTGAGAGCAGTGGTCCGGCTAATGGCACCCCAGCCGTGCCCAAGATGGGTGTGAGAGCAAGAGTGTGTGAGTGGCCTCCCAAGAAAGACTGCTCCAAGGAGCTGACCTGCAAGGCGCTGTGGGAGAGCCGGTCTCAGACCAGTTACGAAAGCGTCACGTCCATCACGCACAACGGGCAAAGCGACCAGAGCGACGGTCAGCAAGAAGAGAAGCTCGATCTAGACTTTGTGGAGGCGAAGTACACCATTGGGGACATCTTTGTTCACTCTCCTCAAAGAGGGCTGCACCCCATAAGGCAGAGAAGCAACAGCGATGTCACCATCAGTGACATCGATGCTGAAGACGTCTTAGACCAAAATGCAGTGAACCCCAACACCGGGGCGGCCCTCCACCGAGAGTACGGGAGCACGTCTTCCATTGACCGGCAGGGCTTATCTGGCGAGAACTTCTTTGCTATGCTCAGAGGGTACCGAGTAGAGAACTACGACCACAAAGCGATGGCCCCTTTTGGGTTCCCTGAGTGTTTCCCCTGCGATCCTGCAATCTCTCCTAGCCTCCACGCGGCAGCACAGATATCCAGGGGAGAATTTGTCCGCATCTCAGGATTAGACTACATGGACAGTGCCCTCCTCATGGGGAGAGACAGGGACAAACCTTTCAAACGGAGGTTAAAGTCGGAGTCGGTGGAGACGTCCCTCTTCCGGAAGCTGCGAACTGTTAAAAGTGAACATGAAACGTTCAAGTTCACGTGTGACCCGGAAGATGGTCGCCTGGAGCGGGGCGTCCGCCCTTGGAATTGTCAGCGGTGTTTTGCACATTATGACGTCCAGAGCATTTTGTTTAATATCAACGAAGCCATGGCTACGAGGGCCAACGTGGGGAAGCGGAAAAACATCACCACCGGGGCCTCTGCGGCATCCCAGACTCAGATGCCGGCGGGCCAGACCGGCAACTGCGAGTCCCCTCTGGGGAGCAAGGAGGACCTCAACTCCAAGGAGAACCTGGATGCTGACGAGGGAGACGGGAAAAGCAACGAGCTCGTCCTGAGTTGTCCTTACTTTCGGAACGAGACTGGCGGGGAAGGCGACAGGAGGATTGCCCTTTCCAGGGCCAGCTCGTCTTCGTTCAGCTCCGGGGAAGGCTGCTCCTTCGAGTCCTCTCTGAGCTCCCACTGCACGAACGCCGGTGTGTCGGTCCTGGAAGTGCCGAGGGAGAACCAGCCCATCCACCGGGAGAAAGTGAAGCGCTACATCATAGAGCACATTGACCTCGGGGCCTATTATTACCGCAAGTTCTTCTACGGGAAAGGTAAGGGAGCATCCTGGGTGTGTGTGCGTGTATCCCAGACTGGTTTTTGCATGTTGCTTTGGGCCGGAGCCCCTTCACCGGGGAGTCCGAGGCCGTGGTTCACTGGACCCTCCGTCGCCTCCAGACTAACCCCTTCCTCAGGAACCCCTCTTCCTGCCTTTGCTGATTGGTGATCTCCAGTGTGGAATGACCACCTCTGTCTCTCTGCCTTCGCCAATTTGTGAGCATCACAGATGTCAGACCTGCTCTAGATTTACCCCTTTTTTAAATGTTATTTATTTATTTCTTTTGAGAGAGATAGAGCATGGGCAGGGGAGGGGCAGAGAGAGAGAGGGAGAGAGAGAGAATCCCAAGCAGGTGCTGACCCGTCAGCGCTGAGCCCAACGCAAGGCTCAGACTCACGAACCGTGAGATCGTAACGTGAGCCAAAAACAAGAGTTGGACACTTGACCGACTGAGCCACTCAGGTACCCCCATGTTTTAAAAAGTTTATTTATTTGAGAGAGAGAGAGAGAGAGAGAGAGAGAGAGAAAACATGTGAGTGGGGGAGGGGCACAGAGAGAGAGAGAGAGAGAGAGAGAGAGAGAGAGAGAGAGAGAGAATCCCAAGCAGGCTCTGTGCTGACAGCACAGAGCCCCACGTGGGGCTTGAACTCACGAACCCTGAGATCATGACCTGAGCGAAAATCAAGAGTCAGATGCCTAACCAACTGAGTCACGCAGGCACCTCTAGATTTACCCCTTTTAAGACCTCTTCCGTGGGTTAACCTTTATCCCTCCCTTCTTCCTCTGAATAATCTCTCCTCCTGTTTACGGTGGATAATTCTGTCGGGTGTTTTCCCCCTCTAGTCTTTTCTGTGCTTTTTGGGTCCCCCCTCGGTTTCGTCTTTCCACTTCTGTGTCTTCACAGCTCCTGCTGCTCTGTTGTGTGCATTGGAAGTGTTAAGCAAATCTTTGCTGAAAGCATGTATAAATTAGCACGACAGATAGTTTCCCGCAGCTCTGTAAGTGGCCCTCAAGGTTAAGATACAAACAATTCTTTGGTATTGTGATTTTAGAAATTCTTTCATCCTATGTGAAATAGTATTTACTTTTGTTTAGATTTTTGGACTCGAAGGCTGCATTCCTCAGAAGTCCTATAGTTGAGTCCTCAGCCATTATATAAGTATCCTTAGTTATTCCAGGGACATGAAATCTGCTTGGTTTGAGACACCTACAGAGAAACAGGTCCCATATACATATGGCAGCCGCAGGCTCAATAAAAACACTCAGGGCATCTCACTGCTTTCTTACTGGGTGCAGCTTACCACTTTTGCCCCTTTCTTATATAGGATAGCATACTTTTTCTTTCTTTCTTTCTTTCTTTCTTTCTTTCTTTCTTTCTTTCTTTCTTTCTCTCTTACTTTTTCTTTCTTCCTTCCTTCCTTTCTTTCTTTCTTTCTTTCTTTCTTTCTTTCTTTCTTTCTTTCCTCCCTCCTTTTTTTAAAAGTAGGCTTCACTCCTAGGGCGCAACCCAAGTGAGGCTTGAACTCAGGACCCTGAGATCAAGAGTCAGATGCATAACTGATTGAGCCACCCAGGCACCCCTTGGACAGTGTGCTTTTCAGGGCTGTCTTTTTCTGTTTTCAGTGAACCCAGCAGCCAGTCTGGAGAAGCTTCTCCACCGTCTGTCTTCTTGGTGAATGAACCGTTCTGCCACGGATGTGGAGAGTTGTCAGATCGGTTTATGTCGGATCGGCTTCTGTCTTCAGAAATGTTTGCAAGCACTCTTTGACGCCAGTTGGTTCTTTTCGGTGGTGGGTTGGGGTGTGCCTCAGACCTCGGGAGGTCACTCCATCCACGTCAGTCCCTGGAGCGTCGTTTAATACTTTTCTCCGTGGGCTACAGGCTTTAAAGAATTTGCTTGCTGGATAGATGGCAGTTGTTACATTCATAATGGTTTTCCCTCAGTTTTGCATGAATTCAGGTTTAACCAATGACCCAGAATCCTGATATGAAATCATGTCAGTGATAGAATGATCATGATGTTGGATAAGCGGTTTAGCTAAATAGGCCCTTGCCTTACCACTGGTCACATGTTTGAGTTATCTTTCTGTTTTCATACTGATGACATAATGGGGCTCGAATAGTTCTGTCAGCGGGCCTTGGCTCCCCACATGTGTTTCCCTGCTCCCGTCTCAGTCCTGGCTTCTGGTAGAACCCAGAGAAACTTGGGCTTCCTTTTTAGTCTGCGCTGTGTGAAAGAATGCCGGGCCCTCGTGACCCTGTTCATCCAGGCACAGCGCTTTACAAAATGCTGTTCAAAGATGGCCTCCAGGTGGGAACTAGTTATTTTTGGAAAGGGAGGCCGGGAAGAAATAGGCTCCCTAATTAAGATTCTTTTCATTGACGAAGCCATGGCTGTCGATGCCAGCAACAAAATAGCCTCTTAGAATTATGAGGCCCTGAAATCTTCAGGCAGTGAGTCATTTTGGCTTAGTTGAGTTTCGTAAATAGTTTATGGCTCACCCTCCAAAGCGTCAGAACGTGAAAGTCCTGTACGTGTCCGTGAATGCGTACCTGTGTATTTATGCAAATACTGAGGGCCAGCATCCTGTGTGTACTTGGGGCATATGTGTACTTGTGTATTAAGTATACATAGACGTGTACATGGAATGAGGGATGGATGCTTTCTGAGGCAAGATCACCACCATTAATGACCTTAGGTATGTTCCCAGAGCTGGTTTTCGGTGCTGGGTTCTGTTAGTTCTCTGGACTGCTTTTTGTAGGGTTTTTTTTCCCCCCCCTTGAACTCTCCATTGTCACTTCCTGGTAGTTTTAAAGAGTGTCTGTGAGTGGTTGTACTTCCGCTTTTTTCTAAGCTGCTACTTAGGATTTTCCAGGGCGTTGGAAAGAACATCAGCAAACTTGTTAGCTTTGAAAGTGAAATTCAAAATAAGCTCCAGAGAACTTGAGGGCAGACGCCCCCCCCCGCCCACCACCCCCCGCCGCCGTGGGTGAGTCGTTCGTGGACACAGACAGAAGCCTTGGGGGTCCCGGGCGTCGGGCTCGGTCTGGTTCCGGGCTGCCCTGGGGATCTGTGAATGAGCCAGGCAGGTGAAATCTAGCAGCTCTGCAAATGAGGGCGTGGGGCAGTGATCCCTGAGGTGGCTTTGTCCTGTGTTCCTCGATTCTGGGTTGAGGAAGGTGCCATTGACCGTTGACCGAGCCGGCCTGGCTGCTCTTGCCCTGCAGCCGTGACCTCTGCTACTTTCTTCTAGATTTAGCTCTTCCCCTGTGGGCCTGTGTGTCTCAGGATGAAATTGGCTACCACAGCATCTGCCGCCGGCACCCCAGCGGGTCCCTCTGCAGAGCCTTGAAGGACTGGAGACAGGCCACGGTCCGTGGGCTGTGGCCTCCGTGGTGCGGGACTGGAGACAGGGAGCAGGCTGGCACCCTGGCGTCAGCCTCTAGACTCAGACCTGCAGACAAACCCCACGTGGCAGGAACCTGCAGATAGAGGCCCCCCGGGCAGCCTGGCCCAGAGAAGGGTGTGTTCACAGGGAAGGAGCTTCTTTTCTTTTTTCTCTTTCTCCTTCGCTCAGTTTTCCTCTTTGGAAGCAGGCGTTCAGGGATCGCCTTTCCGGGACCGCCTTTTCTTTTTCTCCACTCTCCCTTGCTCTGTGTGAAATTGCATTTTCAAAAGAATTGAGCGGCCCCCAATCGCTGGGGAAGGTTTCAAGTACAGAGTCTTAAGGATGCAGCTTACGCTTTCCTGGGTGGGTGATGTGGGATGGCTGCCCTTTGTGCCGAGGGGCGCTCCTGTGACACACAGTCCCTGGGCGGGCTCGGTAACAGCCCTGCAGAAGGCTTTACGCAGGGGAGTGGTTAGCCCGCAGCAAGCTGTGGACCAACATCGCTTGTCCGGGCAAATCCGTCTGTAGCCCGGAGGGAAACAGCTTTATTTATTTATTTTTAAAATTTTTATCTTTTTAAAAGTGGGTTCTCTCCTACGGTGTTTCCTTCTAGATGAGGTGAAGAGGTCCTTAGGAATTGGTGATATGATACCTGCTCTTGAAAAGCCTGCCATTTAAAATTTTTAATGATTTATTTGTTTTTTTGGGGGGGGTGGGAGACTGAGCGTGAACGGGGGAGGGACAGAGAGAGAGAGAGAGAGAGAGAGAGAGACAGAATCTGAAACAGGCTCCAGGCTCTGAGCTGTCAACACAGGGCCCGACGCAGGGCTCGAACTCGCAAACCATGAGATTCGTGACCTGATCTGAAGGCAGACACTTAACCGCTTAACCAGCTGAGCCGCCCGGACACCCCTTGAGTGAACAGCTTTTTAAAGGAGAGCGGGGATTGAAGCAAGAGTAGAGAGTGCTGCCTAAGGATCCTCACTGTTGCTGGTGATGCCCACGAAGAAAAACGGGTGCAGCCTGCCACGCTCCTGTTTCCCTCGTGGAAGCCCCAGTGAAATCACGACTTCCATCTTCTGTGAGTTTTCCATTTGGGAAGCAGGTGGCGAGGAAAGGCCCCTTGGACAGGGATTCCAGTTGTACGAGCCTGTTTGGATACTCGAGCTTCTGTTGCTGCACGGTGGCTGGACCTCCTGGGCACTTGGAGCCGCTGGTCAGCCATGGGCTGTCCCCAGCAGGGCTGGAGTGGAGCTGTGGGATCGCGAAGACATGCCGTGGGTCCCTGCATGCCAACTGTGTCTTGTCCTTTTTAGGAAATTGCACACCAGCAGAGTTACTCAAGAGTTCTGAAACTGTTCTCTTCCTTAGTTCAGACCACACTTGTCTTCTCTAGACAAGAATAGCTCTAGAAGGCAGCCTGCATCATTTTTAGGTAAAGAAAGCTCAAACCAGAGAGAGAAAGCTGGGTCTCTTTGGAGACTTTGGAGTGGAAAGCAGCCAAGTGTTGGAGCCATTGGGACATTGTTTTATGCGGGTACAGAAACATGTCCTCTTACTTTAGGGGAAAATACTAAGATTGCCAAGAATTTGGCCTAGAATTCTTCCACGGCGCATCAGTGTTATACGATCATTACAGGAAAATATAGTCAAGAAGCCAAAGAAAAAGGAGTAAAATCAGCCCAGTCAGTCCCTAAGAGACAATCACTGTGAACAGTTTCCTCTTTATCCTTGTAGGCTTTTTCTGATGCAAATACGTTTATGTAAATGGAACCTTCTATTGCTGTGTCTGTGGAACTTGCTCCGGATGATCATCCTTCTGTGTTATTATGTGTAGAGCTGTATCAGCCTTTTATGAGCCATTATCAATTATCACTATCTGCTTGGGGGGGATGCCAGGTATTTGCCACCCATGATCCGGGCAGAAGAGTTAATGACTGGATTTGCTTTATTTCAGAGAAAAACCCACCAGCTTGATAGAGGCACAATGATAATGGGACATCTATTTCTTACTGTCTTAGATGCAGTATATACCTACAAAATTACTCCTGTCAGATAGAGTAGTGTTAGCAAGCAGATCTTTACTTACAAGAGTAAATTTTTATACAGTACGTTTTAATATCATAAAGTTTGAAAAATTATAAAAATTTGAATCCTAGCCTCCCCCTCCCCCACTTGAATGTGGACTGACTCACTTCCAAGGGATAGGGCACGGAAGGGGGGACAGCTGCGGTGGAGAAGTCTGGAAAGCACCACCCGAGCCAGGTCACCAAGGTCAGCATCAACATTGATGATAGGTCATGCGGTTAGCGTATAACCTTGACATGACGGGAATGGCATTTCTGGGGTCTTCCTACAAACCCGTAACCTCAGTCTGATGAGGAAACATATCAGATCCTAGCCAAGAGACTCTCTGCAAAATCCCTAACCGCTGCTCCTCAGAACTGCCAAGGGCATCTGAAACTAGGAGTCTTAGAAACTGTCACGGTCTACAGGAGTCTGTAAGAGACATGACAGATAACTATAATGGGGTGTCCCGGATGGGATCCTAGAAGCAAAAAAGGACATTAGGTGAAAACTAAGGAAATCTGAATAAAGATGGGCCTGATCAACATCACTATCAATATCCAAGCTTTAAGGGAATGAACATACCAAAGAAATGTAAGATGTTACCAACTGAGAGACTGGGCAGGGGGTGTGAGAAAACTCTACTATCTATCTGCAGCTTTTCCACAAATCACAACCAGCTTCCAAATGGTTTGCTTTAAAATTTTTTGAAAAGGCAAGTCTTAAATTCTCATGATATATTTAACAGGGGAATCTTTAAAATAACAACAAAAAGAGCTTATAGGCAGTTCTTAAAAGTACCAGAAACCTGTAGGTTCCTGTTACTTTCATTAAGCTATTTAGGATTCCTGTGAGCAGCTGACTCCACTGTGTGTTTCAAATAGAG
This sequence comes from Puma concolor, assembly GCF_028749965.1. NCBI lineage: Eukaryota > Metazoa > Chordata > Mammalia > Carnivora > Felidae > Puma > Puma concolor. The sequence goes on from NC_141677.1 coordinate 16,005,720, forward strand.
TGAAATTGACAAAATGTCACTTTCCCACAGCCCTTTCTATATGCATCCTGCCGAATGCCAGGAGTATGTTTCTCAAACTTACCTAGAAGAGCAGGGGAATTTACATTTTCTTCTGTCTTTACTGAAATGCACAGACATTCCCTTTGAATTTCCCCTGAAATGTGCACATTGAGGCGAGGTGGTTGTGAGGTGCCCTTCGGGAAACCCTAGCTTCTCAGGCTCCCAAATTTCTGCTGAATTAACTGTCTGAAGAAAAAGCTTTATGCCCAACTCTTTTTTCTTGCCCCTTAGGATTTTCTATAACAAGTCCAAGGAAAGAAATATGTATCTTTTAGAAATCCTCTGTAAGGAGCTGAAATGGTTTTACAGGGCAGGTTTTGTTGCATAGATTGAAAAGCTAATCTTAGTTTGACCACTTGTCTCCCTTCTGTCTGGTGCTTTAAGGAGACCTGGCGTTTATGGTTCCGTCATTCGCCTGTGATTTCGTTTCTTCTCTGTTTCTTATAAAAGGAAGATGCCAGAGAGAACTTCTTTGATTTCTCCTTCCCATCTTAGCTTCACAAGACTTCTGGAGTGTGAGCAGATTGGACTTCTTTTTGAAAAGATTGGAACTTCCCAGAGAAGAGTTTTTAGCTGCCTCTGGGTGGGTTGGGTCTCCAGCAAAAATCTCATCGTCACCATGATATAAAGTGCAAGACTGGCCTCTCCAAGGTCCATTTCTGCCCCAAGATGCCAGCCTTTAAGTTTTGAAGGCCCCTTCCTGTGTCTTTGCGCTGCCCCGGGCTGTGCCATTGGCACCACCGGGGGATGAATTCCTCTGTTGGATCTGCAGCACCTCTGAGAATTCTTTCTAGGACCTCTCTTGTCTAAGAAAAGCTCACTGTTTTTATTAACAACTCCTGACCAGCTCTAGGTAAACTCACCTTTTTCTCCAGCGGTAATTTTGGTCGTTAGTATTTTCGCTGAAGAATAATATTTGTGCATACATGTGCTAAATGAACAAATAAAAAGAACAGATTCTTCTAGAATGTGTGGAGTATGCCTGTCTGGATACCAACTTACCGTTTGGTGGCTGGAGAATTTGCCTTCCTGCCTGTAGGAAGAAGGGCCCATCCATTCTAACTATGAATGGTGAAGAGTCCAGAATTTTCTGAAGCCAGATTCCTGGGTTTACATCCCAACTCGGTTTTAGGCAAGTCCTTCAACTCCTTTGTGCCTCAGTTAGTCATGTATAAAATGGGATCACAATAAAAATATCTCCTGGGGGCACCTGGGTGGCTCAGTCGGTTAAGCGTCTGACTCTTGATTTCATGTTCCCATAGTTTCGTGAGTTCAAGCCCCACATTGGGCTCTGTGCCGACTGTGGAGAGCCTGCTTGGGATTCTCTGTCTCTGTCTCTCTCTCTGCCCCTCCCCTGCTCTCCCTCCTCTCTCAAAATAAATAAGTAAACTTAAAAATGTATCTCCTGTAGAGGGCTTAAAATGGTACCTGTCACAAGGCATGCGTCCTCCTTGTCCAAGTCGCTCTTACATGAACTTGCAAAACTTTCTGTCTAGAAAGAAACTATTGTCCACACCACTGGGACAGCATTTAAAGGGCAGTACTTTATTGTAATGGTTAATAAAAGACGAGGAGGGAAAACATAGAACCATATGGCGGGGGGCGGGGGGGGGGGGCTGGGGAAAGGTGTCTGATGAAGTCTGCCACCCTCTTCCAAACGTATTCACTTAAGTTTCACTAATGTGACAGTGACAGTTGTGGGCGGGAGTATACCTTACATGTCAAATGAACCCCATTGCTGATCCATGCATGGCTGCATTTGCTCTGAATTTCATGCCTGGTGGCTCCTTTTTCTTTCCCCCCCTCTGGTTTTATACAGTGACTGAAGAAAATTAATAGGGAGTTGGACACTATTAAATTCATACGGGTGAACTGAGGACCACCTAACAATTGGACTATTCTGAGACCCGCATTCCTCCCTGAGCGGACATAATCGACTCCGCTCCTCACCTCTCCGCCTGGCCGGCGTGGCCTCCGCAGACAGAGCTCCCATTGAGGCCCGGCCGGCTCTCAGCGGGGAGGAGCTGCCCAGATACACGGGAGGCGCGGCCTCGTGGCTTCTCGTGGTACCAGTTCCGTGTGGCTGGCGGTGGGAACCTCCCGGGCTTTCTCACGTCCGCCGCAGCGGGGAGGTCACAGCTGCCACCTGTTGCCGCGTTGGAGGAACTTGGGGAGGACTATGTGCACATGTCAGCCTGTTGAGCCTTTGGCCTCACAGGCTTTGCAGTCAGCTATTGCGGAAGAGGAACTAATGTTCTGTTATTTCCCGAGAAGTGGAGGGTCAATGCTGTAGGATCCGTGAACGGCGTGACCGACGTGCAGTTAACTGGCTAGAGCTCCTTGCACTGTGCCCTTTACTGGTACCGTATGCTGGCCGTCAGAGTCTTTGGAACGTAAGGTCTCAGAGCCCCCAGAAGCTTAGCAAATCCTCCCCGCCTTGGGTTTGTTCCCTTCCAGGATTTATGCCACTCTTGGTCCCACTCAAGAAGGACCGTGCAAAGCTGGACAGCTACCCCCCCTTGGAAACGGCCCCCACCTCTCAGCTTTTATGCAGCGAATTCTTGCTTGCTCTCCTTCCCATTCTTGTAGCAAATACCCCTGAAAACGGTGCGTCGTCAAAGGAAGCCTCTCTGCCAGTCGCCTTTTTTCTCCAGTCTTTCCCTTTTTATTCAAGGTTTTCTTAAAGCGGTGTCTCCCAAGATACTGTCCTTCTGTTCAGAACAGATGGGTTGGCTCATCTGTAAGTGTGTTCATTTTACCAGGCATTAGCTGATTTTCAGAATTCAGACCTTCCGTGACTCTCAGCACCCCTGAGTTGCTGTACGCGAGGGAGTCCTAAAACCAGCCCCGCCTGGGTGCGCATCCCCTCTGTCACACCAGGCTGTGACCTCGAGCAAGTCACTTAACGCATCAGCTTCTGTAATATTATCTGTGAAACGGGGTTACCTCCTCATACGCAGGGAGGAGGAAGTGACTTCATTTATGTAAGGTATGTTAAGTGTTCTTTTCGCTGTAATGCCTCAGGTTTTCAAGCTTGGCTAATCCTTTGGTTAAATTTTGATCAAAGGAGCCTTCACGGGGCAAAAATGCATCCTTTTCGCCATCATGGTAAATTCAGTAATTGAATCCATGAAACATGAGCAGGGAGCTTGAGATTTCTTAAAGTTATCTGATGACTCTTAACGTTACCATCTGCAAAAGCAGGCTCCAGGGTTCTTAACTCCTTCATTGCTTCGTTCATTCACTAATCCGTTGTCTCTTGCTGACTTTCTCCTTTGTAAGTCTTAAGAGGGCTCCGAACAGGGGAGCTGATCTAAAATGCAGACGCGCAGTTGTTTGGAGGGAAAGGTGGGGAAGGAGAGACGTGGTAGGTGGGAACTCAGCGAGCAGCCACCTGCAGCCGTGGATGTGGCCCAGATGGGCCGTGAGCCAGCAATTAAGTGACCAGCTTGCCACTGAAAGAACAAACGTTAAACTGTGTTTTGTGGAAAAATAGCAGGAAAGCTGCTGCTGTGCCCTTGAACCCAGTAAAGGGAGGGCCGCAGGGCCCAGATCCAGGGCCTCCTGTGGCTTTGGGGGACTTGTTAATGGTGCCGTGGGCCGTGAGGTGCTAACACCTGACAAATCACGTGAGGCCGAGCTGTGGGTGAAGCTTCTGCACACCTGGCCGCGGGAGGCCCCGCAGACTTGGGGATCCTCACCTGCTCAGCTCCTTAGCCGTGAACCCGATAAATCTCCTTTCCAAGACACTGCAGGACCTGGAAACCGCCTCTGGGCTAAGGTCACAGGTGACTCCCTCCCCTTTTGCTTCTTTTTTTTTTTTTTTTTTTAAATTTTTTTTTTTCAACGTTTATTTATTTTTGGGACAGAGAGAGACAGAGCATGAACGGGGGAGGGGCAGAGAGAGAGGGAGACACAGAATCGGAAACAGGCTCCAGGCTCCGAGCCATCAGCCCAGAGCCCGACGCGGGGCTCGAACTCACGGACCGCGAGATCGTGACCTGGCTGAAGTCGGACGCTTAACCGACTGCGCCACCCAGGCGCCCCTGTCCCCTTTTGCTTCTTAATTCTCCTGAGTTAGATTTTTCTTTCCTGACAAGCAATGCGCACCACAGAGATGTGCTGAATCTCCTTTCCTGCCCTGCAATCTTGTTAACCGATTTTTTTTTTTTTATCTGCTCTGTTGTATTTGCATGATACGTGGATTTTCATGAGCTTCCTTTCTGCCAAGGGAGGGTTTTATCCCACGCACCCTGAAAGTGATTTTCTGGAAATTGTGTGCTTGGGATAAGGACGAGCTCTGGTTGGGGATGGGGGGCTTGCTCGCTGTCCTTTGACCACAGATGGGAAGGCTCACATGATGCAGGTGGACGAGCTGAGATGTCCTGAAGGGGACCCAGGGTGTCCCCTTGGTCCTTAAGGACCAAGTTAAGTTAAGGAAGGCTTAACTGGGTCCTTCCTGGACACTTCAGAGAGGGCACCTTCCCACTTCTTCATGGTTCACAGAAGCTGAAACAGCGAGTTAAGCCGTTCCAAGAATCGAGTTATGGTTTCTTTGGAAACACACGCAGGTCACCTGCTCTATTCCCTGGTGAAACTGAGAGTATGGAGCCTAGCCTTAGAAAATGGCTAGGAGGGGGCCAGGTGGCTGGCTCAGATGGTTGAGCGTCCGACTCTTGATTTCGGCTCAGGTCACAATCCCACAGTTCGTGAATTTGAACCCCTACACCGGACTCTGTACTGACAGTGCAGAGCCTGCTTGGGGTTCTCTGTCTCTCCCTCTCTCTCTGCCCGCCCCCCCCCCCGGACACGCTCTTTCTCTCTAAATAAAATAAATAAACTTAGGAAAAGAAAAAGAAAAGAAAAGAACCAGGAGGTCTCAGAGCTGGCATGTCCAAAGATGTGATGATTGTAAGTGGCAGGAACGTCCCCTGTCCGCTTGCATTCAGAAAGCGTGTCTTGTAAAATGGAGAGAGAAACATTGGAAACAAGTGTGGGGAGGCAGACGTGAAAGAAAAAAAATGTTCTCTCTCAAATTTGCCTGTCGTCTTTGGTGAAAAAGATGATATACAAATTTCGGATTCCTCCAGTTAAAAGAAAAACAACTTCTAGTTCCTGATGGAACTCATTCAGCAAAATATATGCCGCTGCGTTCATAAAACGACTGCAACGAATGGGATGTAGCTCTCTAGGTGATTACAGATCGGCATTTTGAGATTAAAAGTGTGAATCCCCTTCAAGGCTGACCCTCGTGCTTTGTAGGACTATTGGGGCTCAACATCAAAATGCCCCACAATGCTGTGTATTGTATGTTCACTCCTTTTTTGGTTTTGATTGATTTATTTTTTTTGTCAGTGTCATGCATATCTTCCATTATAATACCTCTCTCAGATTAAGGATAGGTGTGTTATGTGTAATTGGATGGTGGAGGGGCAGGGAGCTGGCACTGAGGCTAAGAAGGGTTGCATAACTAACCCGAGGTTAAACAGATGATAAGTTAGCATAGCCCAGAAACCATTAATCAGGCTTATTAGAATTACACATATTTAAGAATACACAAGTTTGGGACTGCGAGTTCACTGTGGCAAACCGGAGGCAGATGTTATCTCTCCCTCTCCCAAAACCCCACGAAAAATGATAGTGAAGGAATGACAAAAGGGCGTAAAGCCACGAAGGAAAAGAGAACTAGGGAGAAGCTTCACGAGGCAAGATCTGCCAAAGCGGACGGAAGAGGCACACCAGCTTTGCAGATCGGAAGGGTGCGTGTGGCAGCGACAGGCCATCGGAAGGCAGCCCATCCACACCGCAGAGCCAGGTACCTCTGAAGAAGAGCTGGGGGCGGGGCAAGGGAAGGGGACCAGTTATAAATATGTGTAAAAGGCCGGATTTTCTCTCCTGTCCCTTATAGTCCGTTAACCACTCGTCCCCACCCAGGCAGAAAACTGTAGGTTTATTCTGGAGAAGTTGAACAACAGCTGAGCTAAAGGCAGGACTAGGGCACTTAACTGGAGATGGGGGATTGAGTGGAAGTCCACACAGTGAGATGCCCGGCCCTGTCCCCTTATTTGGGCTAAGTACCTGCAGACAGGGGCAGAAGAAGTTTCCCTGGAGCCGTGGATCAGCTTAAAATAAGACCTACCTCGACTGATGGCTGCGGTTCCCCCATTAGAACAGTTGAGTCCCTGCTCGATCAGTGTGAGGATATGAAGTGGACTTTAAAGCAAGTTGGGTCACCGTAGATGGGGGATTTCATAATGATAAAAGGGTTGGTTCCAAGTGCCTAAAAACATGGCTTCAGAGTATGTAGAAAAAGCAAAAGCTGGTCAAACTAAAAGGAAGAAATCTTCAAGTCTCCAATCTAAATTCTCTACATACCAAAAACATACAAATAGAAATGGAAAATTTTTGAGGGGTGCCTGGGTGGCTCAGTCGGTTGAGCGTCAGACTTCAGCTCAGGTCACGATCTCACGGTACGTGGGTTCGAGCCCCGCGTCGGGCTCTGTGCTGACGGCTCAGAACCTGGAGCCTGCTTCGGATTCTGTGTCTCCCTTTCTCTCTGCCCTTCCCCTCTGTCTCTCTCTCTCTCTCTCTCTCTTTCTCTCTCTCTCTCAAAAATAAACATGAAAAAAAAGAAAAATTTTGAAAGATACTATTTACATTATCCTAAAACATTAACAACCTAGGACGAAATCTAAAGAAAGGTATGAATGGATGACAGAGAGCCACAAAACATAGCCAAAATGAAGGAAAACCCTAAGTAGGTGGAGGGGACACGTTGTGGTTGTGAGTTAGAATAGTCAGTATGTCAAAATTCAAAGAATTTTTTTTGTGGGAACAGAATTAAGAGTGAGGAAAGATTGAGCAGAGCCCTGCTATTTTTCAAGCCAAGGAGAGTGGCTTTTTAAATTTTTCTGCATATACTTATGTTAAAATAGAGTAGATAGGCCTTGTGACAGTTGCCTCGACTGCGTATGTGGCTTTTTCTTCTGGATTGTTGATTCTGTAGTGGATATTAGTGGTACCTCCTTGGTATTAAATATGCTTGTTCATATTACAGAACCTGGAATGCGTAATTTTCGTTGGTTTCCGGTAGTGTTAGCCCCACAGGACTAGAACATTTTGAAGCAGGCACTATACTGTGTCCTGCTCGATGTTGTGTCCTTGTGTTTATCAGGTCTGGCACATGGCTGAGGCATAGACCATGCTGGGTGTTTGAGTGAATGGATTGAAACGAATTGCGTGTGGTGCACTGAATACTGGCCCCCGAAGATACCCAGGTCCTAATCCTCAGACCCTGTGTGTGTTACCTTATATGGCAAAAGCAGCTTTCCAGATGTGAGTAAGTTAAGGATCTGAGACCAGGAGCCCACGCCGGATTCTCTGGCTGGACCCCGAATGCCATCCCGAGTGTCCACGTAAGAGGCAGGCAGAGGGAGATCTGGGGAGAAGCATGCATTGTGGCCCCTGACGCAACATCTAGGGCTGGATTCGAAGACAGAAGAAGGAATTCAAGGAATACAGCTCTCAAAGCTGGAAGAGGCTGGGAAGCAGATGCTTCCCTAGAACCTTCCTAGGGAACGTTGCCCTGTCACAGCCTTGACTGCGGCCCGTTGAAACTGACTTTGGGCCTCTGACCTCCAGGGCGGTGAGGCAATAATTGAGTGTTGTTTTGAGCCTCCAAGCTGTGACAGTTTGAGCAGCGCTAGGAAGCGGACATTCTCAGGTGTATCCATTCTCAGTCTTGTAAATATTTCGAGAAACCATACTGCTCCTCTCACGGGGGCAGTTCCTGCAGCATTTCTGGATGCGGAGACCTTTCACGCTGTCTTTTGCACTCGCCAGCATGAAATGAGCTGCCTCCTTGTTTCTGTTTTGATAGTCCTGGTTGAGGTTCAGTACGACCGTAACCTCTGAATGAGGGAGCCTACGTCAGTTCTTCATTCAAGTCCAAGTCTTTAAATACTTAACACCGATCAGGCATAGTTCCTATCAGGCCTTGAGGATATAAAAGTTGAAGGACTTAGCCTCATCTGGAGGTGAGGCGAATATTTCCAGTGGAATCGATGTGTGGGGTTGAGTCTGAAATGATGACTGAGAATGTCAAGTGCAGAAAAGCGACGGGAGTGCCAGGCCGAGGGGGGTAAATGGCACGAGTTGGGGGAGTTATGGGAGAGGAGAGTTTGGGGTGATGTCACTGAGGAACTTACAGGAGAAAATGGGTGGGGGGGGGGGTGGAAGGACAGACGGACGTTCAGACAGATACATGTAAAGACAGAGAGAGAGTCAGAACACACAGCCATGGGCCAAAGGTGGAGCCTTGGGACACATCCAGGTGACGAGGAGAAGCCAGAGGGGCACCCACAAAGGAGACCCAGAAGGAGAGCCCCCGGGGGGCGGGGGGTGGCTCACTTTGGAAGGACACTCCCGGAAGCCCACCGTGCCCAGCGAGGCAGACAGGCCTATGGAGACAAAGCCCCAGCGGTGGGACGGTAGAGGCAGGTGGAGCCCTGAGCAGCAGTTGGAACATGGCAGAAGAGAGCCAATACTGAGCATAGGAGCAGGACTTCTCCCTGAGGGGCCGTGGTAGGGGGGGTGGTCCACGGGGCTGAGGGCCGTCCACCTACCAGGCCCACTGGCTCTTCCTCTCACCCAGGTAGGGGCACCCGGGTGGCCCAGTCGGTTAAGCGTCTCACTTCAGCTCAGGTCATGATCTCACGGTCTGTGAGTTCGAGCCCCGCGTCAGGCTCTGTGCTGACGGCTTGGAGCCTGCTTTGGATTCTGTGTCTCCCTCTCCGTCTGCCCCTCCCATGCTCGCACTGTCTCTCTCTGTCTCTCAAAAAATGAATAAATGTTAAAAAAAATTTTTTTAAACAAACAAAAAAAACCCAAAGGTATACTTGACCTATAGTACTTCACCCCTTTTTAAGTGTAGATTTCTAAGAGTTTTGACAGATGGATGCGGCCAGTAACCAGTAGCACCATCAAGGTGCAGGGTAGCTCCCTCACCCCAGAAAATCCCCGCGTGTCCCCCTGTGGCCAGCCCCTGCCCCCATGCCTGGCTGCGCTAGCCCGTGAGCCGGGCAGCACCTGCCGTGTGTGAGAGCAGAACCCATGGCCGAGCTCGGGTTGTCAGGAATTAGAATTCATGATTCGGTTCCCCTAATCTGGGCTCTCCGTTTCACCACGAGAAGGGGTTTTGCTCACTTGGTCGGTCTTCTTCCCCCTAAAATAATTTGAAGCTCATTTGATTCTTGTCAGCAGGGTTCGTCAAATCCCTAAGAGGGAATCCACTTGAGCATTTTTGCAAGAAACTTACTGAACTGGGTCCTAAGAAGGAAGCTTTTGCCTGATGATGGCTGGTTGTGCTTTAGTGCACTTTCCAAACATTTTCCCTAACGCATCTGCCTTATGAGAAATGAGGTAAAGGTGCAAGTTCTTGTCAGGACAGTTAGTAACCACAGCTAAGAAAATTCCACACTGATTTCATTCTAGGTTTGCAGGTGCATTTTCCACAGGATCTAGTATAATGCCGCGGTCCTAATAGTCACTATCACCAGCTTGAATACAACGATGATATACCCGGGAGCCTGAAGTAGACAATGAACTGTTGTTAGTCTCTGTTTTCAATGAATATTTTTAAATTGTTGATTAAAACCCAAATAAAATGGGGCACCTGGGTGGCTCAGTTGGTTGAGCGTCTACTCTGGATTTCAGCTCAGGTCATGATCTGCGGGTCATGGGATCCAGCCCCATGTCAGGGTCCACACTGAGTGTGGACAGTTAACCTGGCTGTAATTAGCATGTAATTTACTCGCGAAAAACAAAGACTTGTTTCCTAGGGTGTATGTCCAGGATTATAGTAAGTCAGTAATTCATCCTCCAGCCCCTAAAATTAGTTGACTTGCTGCTTGTAGCCCTGACTGTAAAGAGAAATAATGTCAGTGTTAATCTCATTTGGTTGTAAGAAGTAAAGAGGTAAGTGATTGTGAAAGTAAAGAAGTAAATGCCCCTATTCCTCATTGGCTTTGGGCAGTGTTTGCCCTGCCTGATGCAGGTGCTGTTTTCACCCTGATTTCTACTTTCTGAATAGCATTTCTTGTTTCTTCAAAAATTTAACATGGCAGAAAACGTTGGCATAATACACAGTTTTCTTCAAGCTTCTAAATGTGATACATTGTATTTATTTTTAACTCAAAATGAAGAGTCAGGAAAGAATGGGCCAAAACCCAGAAGGTGACAGTCAAAGGGGGTAAGTGTGGTTTTGCATATGGGTTGAAAAAAAAAATATCTTTTATAAGCATACACCCTGGGCAGCTGACCTTGCCCCTGTTGATTAAGAAATACGTGAATACCACCTGGGGGTGTGCGTTTACCACCCGTTCGGCGTGGATTGGTGGTGTCCTAGGGCTGCTAAAAAGGTAAGCTGCGTGAATATACAGTCAGGTAATTACTCCCTTATTTTGTATGGGTTCAGACCACGTCTAAGTGCTGTGTTAAGTCCGGGTCCTCTCAGAAGACAACCCTTAAAAAGTTTGGTTGCAGTGAAGTGTTTGGACTGCCTTCAGACGAAGACCCTGCAGTCCAGAGACAGTGATACATTCCAGAAGGGGGTGCTTACAGAGTAGCCAGCTTGGCAGAGTTCAGGCTCGTATAGTAGCTTCATGAATGGGAATTTGTTCCGGCTTGTGACCCCGCTGGGAAATGGTGCCCGGCACGTATTGTCAAATATATGTGGAGACTCATGACCATCTCTGAGGAGCAGTGTCCTTGGGGGTTCCCGTGCTAGATGGACGATAGGACCCCAGAAATCTGTTCTTGCCATGAGACTCAATGGATCAGAACCCTACAGGGCCAGTGATTTTACGGGAACGGCATGATTAGGTGATAACAGAATTAGATTATAGAATTAGTAGAATTAGGTTATAGAATTAGTAGATTTGGGGGAGCCTGGGTGGCTCAGTCAGTTAAGCGTCTGACTTCGGCTCAGGTCATGATCGCGTGGTTCGTGGGTTCGAGCCCCGTGTCAGGCTCTGTGTGGATAGGTTGGAGCCTGCAGCCTGCTTTGGATTCTGTGTCTCCCTCTCTCTCTCTGCCCTCCCCTTCTTGTGCTCTCTCTCTGTCTCTCTGTCTCGAAAATAAATAAATCATTAAAAAAATAATAATTAATAGATATAGTTTGACCGCAGCAACCCAATGACCTTTTATGTCTTTTCTGCCATAAAATTTCACCTTAGACGGTTAGGTGCTTTAGTGACATCCTAATGCAAGGGTAGTCTTTGCCACCACACTGGGCCCCAAGATTACCTGACTAGTCCAGGTGCCGACGGTCATGCAAAAGAGGGTGACCTTCCCAGCAGGAGGGGGGAACCGTTCAGTAATGGTCTTCAAATAGCTCGATTCCTCTTTTGACGGTTTCTAAGGAGGGCAGTGCCCTCCTTCCGGTGACACTCTTCATGTGACACCGTGAATTGTGGCAGGGGACAGGAGGCCTCCTGCTGCTCGCGAGCTGGGGACGAGCCGCAGGAGAGGAGGAAGTAGTGGAAAATGAGACGTACGAATACATCTGACTTGGAAACAAAACACTCCGATCAAACCCCGGTGGGGAATCGTGTACCCAGACCCGTGCGGTATTTCTTCAGAGATTTGACAGACGGACGAGCCCGGAGATACCCACGCGGTTCTTTGTTCCTTTCTTTTTATGCCACCACTGCCTCCTGTTACAGAGCACCAGAACTACTTTGGGATAGATGAAAACCTTGGCCCTGTGGCAGTCAGCATCCGGAGAGAGAAGGTGGAAGACGCCAAGGAGAAAGAAGGGTCCCAGTTCAACTACCGGGTGGCCTTCAGGACGAGCGAGGTAATAGCTGCCGTGCATGTGTTGTTACTGTCCTGGGCTGAAGTTACTGCTTTAGATTATTTTGGACAAGGTATTGAGTTTCCTTTTGAATGTCACTGATGGCAGTCTTTAAGATCTTTGACAGAGCCTGCGGTATCTTATTCCAAATAAAAATTTGAGAGCCTGTCACAGATGTTAGGCGGCCACGATGTTACTTCCCCCTTACGTGGTAGAAAAGGGAAAATGGTAAGAATGTGGGATTTAGGGGCTAAGAGGGGACACCTGTGACCTGGACAGCGCATGTCAGAACGTGCAAAATCTAATGCGGGAAACGCAGGAGTCGGCAGTAGGGGTGAGCGTGGCAATGCCGCCCCCGCACACCTCCCGCGTCGGGGCCCTGGCTTCGTGCCTCGCTTGCCTCGCTTGCCTCGCTTTGCGTGAAACGCGAGGTTGTTGTACAAACGGCGCACGGTGCACACCCGGATCAGTAGAGAGGCTGATTACGAGGAATGAGATCTGGCCCGCACGTGAGGTTTTATCCTCGTGACCCACTGCACTTAGAGGGGGAGCGTATGTGACAAGCGTGCCACGTGTGGGTGTTGGCCGGCTCCTTCCGGATCAAAGAGAGAAGAGAGAGCCCTTTGCCAGTCTCCTGTGTGTGCACGAGGCCGTGTACCAGAGCGGCTCTGGCCAGGTGCTGCGACGATGGCGGGCTCTACGCAGCACAGACAGGAGGTGAGTCCCTCTCTCACGGTGCCGGGTTTGAAGTTATAGACCCGTGCTGTCCCGTTCAGCAGCCATGAGCCGCACGCGGCTGTTTAAAGTAACGGAATGGAATCGCGAAGACCCGCTGGTCACAAGTGCCCAGTAGCCACGTGGAGCCAACATGGCTCCCGCATCAGCTGGCGCAGATGAGCGCAGTCTCGCCGTTGCCCCAAACGCTGCTGGGCGGTGGTGTTCTAGAGCGTGACGCGCATGGCAGACGTCGTTGCTACAGCCCTCACCCCGCCTCTCTTGCATGCTGACAGTTCTCTTCCCAGAGTCAGGGTGGGTACAGCCAGAGCGAGTTGCTGCCGGGCTTTCCCCTCTGTGGCGTGTGTCAAAATGGCGAGCCCATGCGTGCCTCAGAGACCTGAGGACCTCTCACGAGTCATGGGGTAACATGCGAGAGTGAGGAATCCTCAGAGCCCTGAATCACCCTGCCCGGGCCTGTCACTGGATACCCCCATTCAGCTTCAGGACCGGTCAGCAGTGGAAAGTTAAACGGAAAAAGAGAAAGGAATGGAAGAAACGTTGGTGTGGAACAGTAGGGCAATAGGGAAAAAGAAGGGAGGGGCTGGAGGGGGTGCCGGTGACCAGGCCCAGCCCCGGGACCTCCAGCTGCTCCTCTGTGTCGACATCCTGTTGGGTCTGAGAGCGGTGGGGACGTCCGTTTCCCCAGCAGCACTCGGCCTGCCCCCCGCCCCCATTTTGCGGGCCCACGTCTGTTGCAACCCCCTCCCGGCTTAGCCCCCCAACCACGTGCACTTTTGTTGTTTAGAGGCTGTGCTGATTTTGCTTCCGCCAGTCGGGGGCTGTCGTCTCCCCTGCTCCTCTCGGAAAGGAGACCTCCTTTCCTTCCTCTGCAAGGCAGCTCAAAACTTGTGCCTCAGAGAAGTAACCAGGAATAAGCACGAACTCTTCCATGACGTTCTGAAGCCTTCTGTTTTGCCCCTGCAGCTTACAACCCTGCGCGGCGCGATTTTGGAAGACGCCATACCCTCCACTGCCAGGCACGGGACCGCGCGGGGACTACCTCTCAAAGAAGTTCTAGAGTACGTCATTCCAGAGCTGAGCATTCAGTGCCTGAGACAGGCTTCGAATTCGCCCAAGGTCGCGGAGCAGCTGCTCAAGCTGGATGAACAAGGGGTATGTACAGTGTGCGAGACTCTGTGTTCGGGGTATGACTTCGTGTCTGCGTTTCTAAATGTTTGGGACTTGCCCTGACCCGGCTAGCGAGACCACATCTGATTCATGATTATTAGACATGGGTGGTGTTTCTTCCGGGGTTTTAAAAAACTCACATCGCGCCTTTCCCCCAACTAGCATTTATTCGTGTCCGCTGTGCACGAGGCATTCCACGCTAACAGGTAGGAGTGGACAGCGTGCCTTGGGAAGACTGAAGTTAAGACGTAGCCCCTCGCCCGGTGGGGATGGTAAGACCGAGAGCATAAAACCTCTGCAGGGAAGAATAAATACGGTGGTGGATCTTGGAGAGGTTTACGGGCAGTGAGTGTGCCTTGGGAAAAGAAGGAATAACACACCGGATGGCAAATCTCCTGAAGGGAGGTAGCATCGCAGCTGGGACTTGGGTAGAATTCCAGGAGGGAGATGTGAGTAGTTGGCCGCTTTAGGAACTATGACTAGTTTCTTTATAAGACAGGGGCACATCTAGGGTGGTTGTAGTTTAAACAACAACAACAAAAAAGTATGCTGAAACTTAGAGCTAGGCTAAGGAGTTTGCACTTGATTCAGGAGGCAGTAGGGAGCCATGGAAGCTTTTTGGTAGGACACAGCACTATCAGAGCTGGATTCTAGGAAGATTATTCTGCTGGAAGGGAATGAGATAGGCTGAGACGATCAAGAATGACGATGGCCTGGAGTTCAATTATGGTCCGTTGACATCATCCAGGAGAGAATTAATGACAGGCAGGCTTGAGACGGTGTCACGGAAGATAGAAAGAGGTCTTTCAAGTGTCATATGCGAGATAACTTGGAAGGGGAGACTGACAAGGAGGCACCCAAATATATGCAACTGATTTTAAATGAGCAGAAAAAGCAGAAAGACACTGGTGATGTGTATTTCTTGAATTTGCTAAGGAAAATTTTTCTGCTCGTTTTGGAGAGAATGCGAGGCGTTTCTTGGTTGACCCATTAACACCAGTGTGGCTCATACTCGGATCCCTGGAATTCTGAGAGTGCTGAGACAGGAACTTTGTGTAAGGAATTAGCACTCTGTATGATCAGCTGGAGGAAGTAGCCACCATAACATTGAGAATGAATAAGCGTGGGACCTGTCTGTCTCAGGAAGGCTGACATATTAAAAACAACTAAACCAAACCGAAACTCCAGCCTAGAACAGTTGACTTGTAAGACCGCGTGGTCCGCAAGGTAGTTCGACCATGATCATGACCGGGAAAGTGTGTGGAATGTACGAGATGTCCGTGAAGCCGATGAGGAAAACACGACCTTGGAAGGATCGTGGATGTATCGGTGCGGGTCCAGATGCTGTCATGTTCAAGCAGGCTTGTTGAGAAGAATTGCAATAACTTTCACGTCTTATTTTCATGTTTCTTTTTATGATGTTGCACGTCACGGGAGAATGCGGTAGTTCTGGGTCCCTTTATGTTGCCAGTGTATGTGGTTCTCCCCTTAAAGTATATCGCTGTACTTGCTGTATAGCAGGGTCTTGGCGGATGAGGTAGGT
This sequence comes from Puma concolor, assembly GCF_028749965.1. Lineage (NCBI taxonomy): Eukaryota > Metazoa > Chordata > Mammalia > Carnivora > Felidae > Puma > Puma concolor. The sequence continues at coordinate 16,021,082 of NC_141677.1, forward strand.
GGTTCCCTAAGGCTGCTCTAGAAAATTCCACAGATGGCCCATGAACCGCGGGCCTGAATCCCAAAGTCCTCAAGGCCCCGAGAGACGATCACAGCAGCTACTGTTGACCATCTCCTCACGAAATGAAGCACGAATTTGGGATGCCTGTTTAGCAGAATAGGTCCAGAAGCTATGCCAGGCAATTTTTTTATTTTAATCCAGCGTGTAGGTGCTTTTTATAGTGCGATGTCAAAATTAATGCTTTGAAAATTGGGTTCTGCTTTTAAGTAAACCAACGCGTTCTTTAGCTCTGGTTGTATTTCATGTGTTTTTTCTTTGGCAATCGTATTTGCGTGACTTTGGTATACTTTCTTAATGGTGTACATTGTGGTGTTAAACTTTCCGTACCTCTTGATGGTGTCTGGTTCCCGTATTCCGTGAGGAAGAGATGCTGTTTATTTTCATCTGTAAGAGATTTTTAACTTTCTGGTTTCGAAAGGACCCTTAAAAGTTGCCACTAACCGTTAGAGTGTCTGAGAGTTTATTCCAAGGAGCGCCCTTCTTATTCTCCTTCTTAAACGTAAATCCGCACAGGAATGGTACGGGCCAGTTCATGGTACTGTTCTTAAGGGTTTTTAATCGTGAAAAAAATACTCAGAGGATATATTGTCGTCTTCTGCTCTCCTGGGGTTTGTCGCCCACCCTGGCTCAACAAGGTCAGAAAGGGCACCTGCTGTGTCCGGGGCACAGGTTAGTCGTGGAGAGTGACGAGGGAAGTAAGTAACTATTAAGCGAGACTCTGAAACTTTTGTTCCTTTCTCTGCATAAATTCACCTGTCAACCTCTAAAATCCCATGTTTCCTGTTTTAAAAGACGATCCTAATTTATGTTAACAGGTGGCTTTCTAAAATTATGTAGGTTGACCAAAAAAAAAAAAAAAAATTCAGGTAAGTCGTGGCGGCTCCCTCTCTTAGAAGATCATGGCTTCTGGGGCAGAATGGCTCATTTGTCCTTGGGCCAGCCGTCCCTTCCTATTGTCCCCTCACCACCCTAGATATTGGTGTTGATTTGCATACCATGCTTGCTTCTCAGTCACGCAGGTCCAAATAAATGAGGCTGCAAGCTCGCTGGGAGTAAACAGACCCGGAGAGAATAGAATGCCCTGGAAGGAAAGGGCTTCCCTGCACACTCCAGTTTATTTGCAAGACAATTCAGAAGCTTTGTGTTTGTCCCCTTCATTTAAATTTAAATTTTCTTGTCAGTGATGACTGGGCTTCTGGCCTTGGGAACCCAGCAGTCAGTCATTATCCAGTTCCAGAAACCAAAGGAGACCTCCCTCGCTGGGTTGTCTGTCTGAGCAGCCCATCTGTACGTCCAGCTCTCCGCACTGAGGCAGTGTGTGGTTTCAACAAGCGGGGATTTCTGGTCTGCGACAGCGTGGACACCTGAGAGCAGGCCGAGCTCCCCCCCAGGACTGTGGGACTGGCCGTTGCCCAAGTCGGAATGGCTAAAGCAAGGACGGCGGGATGGGTCGGAGCGGAGGGGGGCGGCCGGAGGTCTGGAAAGCTTGGCTACAAACCCTGTTCCGCGAGAATTGGGCATTTTAGTACTTGGGGGGTGGGATCCCCCCTTTAACTGTGCCCTGATTAACTGCAGGGTGCGTTACCAGCTGTGTGCAGGTCTGTTGCTAGCGTAAGGGGAGTGATGGTCATATGGCGTTTCGACTGTTTTCGTGAGGTTTGTTAAAATGTTTAAGTCAGAGCTGTGTCTTCACGGCGTTTCATTCTGTTCCTGTTTTAGTGGAATGGCAGCCACCGTAGCAAGCCGGCCCCGACTGTTTGCTCGAAGTCCCTAGAGGTAGTTCCACCTTGCGGCCTCCTCACGGTAAACGTGCTCGGTGCCCCTGCCAGGCTGCGCGTGTCCCACGGGACATTTTCCCTGCAGCAGAGCTCCGGTCACCCTCGTGAGCACCTGTGGGCTTTGAAATCTCTTGGAGCACATCCCCTAATTTCCGTGGGCCCAGGGGCTTCTTGGAGGGTGGGCAGATTCACAGGCAGGGTCTGTGACAGGCAATCTGCACAGGCAGATTCTAGACCCATTCACAGGCAGGGTCTAGACTCAGGCTGGCTTGTCCGACGGCTGGGGAGAAGGGTGTGAAGTGGACAGCACCACAGCCAGCGGGGTAGGCCCAGGGGAGTTCGGTTCTCTGGGTGTTTGGCCTTTGCCCAAATGAGAGTCCACAAGGAATATCAAGTCCAGGAGACCCTGGAATCACAGAGAGAAATTGTGCCCGTCGGGTGAGAGCTCTGCTTAGCGGACGTGAGGCCGCACTAGCCCAAACCGTGGGGCCCCAAGCAGCTTTGCTCCTCTGGGCCTCCTCCCAAAGGAGTGGGAGCATAAGATGGGAAAGTGGTCCCCCTCTGGAGCAGCCAGGGGGCGTCGGAGGCCGGGCCGCGCAAGACGAGGCGGCCAGATGGTGTTGGCACATGGCCTGGCAGCACTTTGACGTGAGCGGCAGGTTGAAGAGCAGAGGACAGGCCAACGGGACCGAGCGTGCGGCTGTGCGGCCCTGTCTACTGGCCGCGGGGGAAACTGCGGGTGCCTGGATGCAGGGACATTGGGGCCCACGGGACGCCGGGTTACACACGCCAGGGCTCACCATCCCGCTCTATTTCTGGCAGAGTGTCCTACAGGCTAGGGCCAAATAACTGGAGAGAGGTGAAGTCGTCTTCTGATGGCAAAAGAGAAGTCAAACCAACAAGATATCTAGGCCGGGAAGCAGGCATTCTGAGGCCTTGTTACAGGATTACGGTGGATCCTGATGGTCGCTGAGATCACCAACGTCCAGGGTGATGCTTGCTAGTCCCGTGTTTCCCTGGCGTGCTGTAAGATCCTGGAACGTCTTCTGAGTCACTCAGGAACAATTAGCGTTCAGAATGAAGTAAAATTAGGCGTTTTGATTACACTTCGTACTACTTTTTAGACGATGGTCCGTTTGCAGTAGATACGGTGTCTCATTTATTTGGGGAGCTGGCCAGAAACAGACATTCCTCAGTCTCTGGATGAAGGGGAGTGTTTTTGTACTTGACCCTCCTAAAGAACTGGTTCAATAAAATGCACGACTGTGGCTAGAAAATGGCTTGTGCCCGGCGTCTCCTCCCCACACTCAGGGCACGAATCACTGTGTTCACTGTGCAGTTGTGGCTGACTGTCTGTTCAACTGCAAATTTATCCTAATGCGCAGTCAGGTTACTTCCTAAGGGCTGCTTAGATCGCCCTGGCAGGTGGCTTCCTACCTTTCTTGGATTGTACGTTGTCATCCGGTAACGCGGATGAGACCGCTTTTATCGCTCTGCCGCTCAAGGGAAATGAGTATCGTTTTGCTTTACTTTACGGAGAGTCGGCTGTAAATTTTGATTAAAGGCTCTCTTTCGTAGCTCGATAATGAAAGTGAACAGTGTTATGGATTGATGCCTTCCGGAAGCCGGCGACGTCTGATAATCTGTCCGTTTTTGAGTCTCAGATCGCCGGTAGTAAGACCAAGTGCGCTGATTGCGTGAGTGAGGAGTAGTTTCTCTTTGGATATAATAAGAAAACTGTAAAAATGGTTCCAGTGTCTCCCCGGCCTTGGGAGACAGCAAGCCTTTGGCTACCAGCTTGATAAGAGATTGACTGCAAGATAGAGTTACAGCAGGATCTCCTCCGTCGCTATCAAAATTCTTTACGGCTTTTGTATATTTAGCAGATGTTTTCTTTTCAGGATAGCCAAAGACATAGAAATAACTGTAATTGTATAGCCAGAGTTATTTTTATGGAAACAGAACATTATTCTATTTATATACATATATCACAGTTTCCCCTGGGATTCCCTCCTTACCAGACCTTAATTTGGTTTGTGTTTTCATTACAGTCGTTCATAGTTTCCTGAATGTTCAACGAACAACAAAAGAAGCATCAGGAACCAGAGCCGGGAAACTTTAAAGTCGTGGCCTTTTTGGTTTTTTTTTTTCCCCCCTAACTTAGGAGATGATGCTTCTTATTATATGAAGGGTATAAAATTAGGTATTTCCATGCTTGTATGTTTAAGTAGATGCCTGAACTTGTCTGTCCATTTTGGAAACCTGGTCGATCCCACATGGCCATTCTATACATTCTGTTTCTTAGGATTCCTGCTGTTTCTCCAGCTGCATTTTGGGGTTTCTGGGTTGTGTGTTTGTAGCATTTTGTGCAGTGACCCTTGCTTCTTCCTCTTTTCGCTTCTTTGCTTATGGGAATCGTCCTGGCGTGCTCTCTGTAGTTTTAATCTTACTAGAAGTTAGCATGTCTGATACTCTTTGCCAAGTAATTACATTTCTCCCCCCATTTCAGCTGAGCTTTCAGCACAAGATTGGGATCCTTTACTGCAAAGCAGGCCAGAGCACAGAGGAGGAGATGTATAACAATGAGACGGCGGGACCAGCTTTTGAAGAATTCCTTGATCTTCTGGGCCAGAGAGTCCGGCTGAAAGGATTTAGCAAATACCGAGCTCAGCTAGACAATAAAAGTAAGCTTCATATTTGTGTGTGTGCACAAATCGAATCCTCCAGAGGTAGGCATACCGCATAAATCTAAGTGAGCGATCACATGCCCTCCCGTTCTTGACCCCAGCAGCAGCCTGGCCAAGCTTCTTCGGGATAGAGTTTAGATTTCCTCAGACGAGCAAAGGAGGCACGTTTCTCAAGAGGTGTGTGTTTCACACGAGCTCAAAAGGTCAATTCTTTTTTTGTAACACCAGCAGAGAGATTCCCCAGTGCTTCGCGAAGAATCTTTTAATATTTCCTTCTTCCTTTTAGCCTCCCCTCTTCTACCACACCCTTGTTCCAGTATATACCGAGGACGCGCACTGCGTTCGTTTCTAAAAGACAGAATATTACCGCGTCCGCTCCTGCCGTGGTCTCGGGCCCGTTCTGTTCATTTCTGGTTTCACGATGTTAACTGGGGAATTGAAGCAGTGGTTAAAAACGGATGCGTCCTGTTTCCCAGGGACCTTACCCACGTCCCCTTGAGTGGGGCACACGTTAAATCGGTTAGGTGCCGATTTAAAACACAGACTCTCTGCCATCCTGTGATGTGCGCATTTGTCTTGTGTCTTCATTAGATAATCATGTTCCTTCTGGTCCTCATACATTCTAAATATGTTATCTTCTTATTTACGCTGTTCAATTTTATTGCTATCAGCCTTTAAAATATCAGCCAGAGTAATTATGTGTATTTTGGACAATTTTCCTTATTATCAAGCAATTAACCGCTTGCTCTTTTAATAAAAGATGAGCAGTGGGGCGCCTGGGTGGCTCAGTCGGTTAAGGGTCTGACTTCGGCTCAGGTCATGATCTCGTGGTTCGTGAGTTCAAGCCCCGTGTCAAGCTCTGTGCTGACAGCCCAGAGCCTGGTGCCTGCTTTGGATTCTGTGTCTCCCTCTCTCTCTCTCTCTCTCTCTCTCTCTCTCTCTCTCTCTCTGCCCCTCCCCTGCTTGCACTCTGTCTCTCACTTTCTCTCTTAAAAATAAACATTAAATAAATAAACAAACAAACACGAGCAGGTAGTTTCTACAATTGGAGGATGTGGGAGAGCACATGACCCAGTCCTAGTAGGGGTAGTGAAGTGAGGCCTTTCCCCGTGGGAGCATCCGTGCAAGGCCATATGAGGTTCCACGACTCTGTGTCCCCAGTGTCTGTCACCTTGGGACCCTCACTGATTCTTGTCTACATCAGGGTGGTGCTGGGTCTTTGTGTACCTATCAGTCAGATCCGGCTTTTTATCTTGTTTTTTTTGGAAGTTACGTTTAGAACATGGATGATAAGACCTGGAAAGATAGTGTTAACTCATATGCGGGCCCCTGTGTGTCCTTCACACATGCGAGGGCTGGAGTTTGACTGTTGTTTTGAATGCCTATTGCTCATGCCTCAGATCTGTAAAGACTGTAGAATAATTTGTGACGCCCACTGTGAATATCCACATATTTTAAGAAAAATCGGTGAGACCTTGCTGGACTTTTCTTCTTTTTTCTTGGCCAACTCCCTTGCATGCAAACCACCACCCACCCCCTTGAGGTGCGGGCATGCTGCCCTTAGGGATATCCTTCCTGGAAAGTCACTGCTGATGTGGATTCATTATCACGAATGCCTGTCATCTTTCTTCAGCGGGGTGGATTGAGGAAACGCCGTAAGACCTTCAGATCCATCCATTCTGTAACACTGCAACACAGATAATGTGAATGTTTCCCTACGTGTAAGAATGGACATCAGCTTTAAATTTTTATGACCTAGGAGATGTCCTTGTTACATCACAGATGTAGCACTAAGCACCTTTGCTCAGGGAAATGATAATGTAAGAACGAGATTTTGATGCATTGATTCTCATAATCAACAAATCCAAGTTATTTTTATGAGTGAGGCGTTCCGGGAGATGTGAGGTCTAAGACATCCCTTTAGTAAAGAGGAAGTTTCTAAGAATTACATTTCATGAAATGCTCAGATAAAATTTTGTCTTTCATGGAACACACACAAAAAATCTTCCTTTTTAAGTTTATGGGAGTTGGAGCTTTCACTCTGTCCTCCCTCTTCGGATCTGGGCCACAAGCAAAATTGAGAGTGTTGGGCTGGAGTATCTGGGATGTCCTTTCTGGCTTTGAAATGGGTTCTTTCTGTCTTCAGGTACAAAGTGAAACGCAGTAGGATCACATGATCATGAGCCACTAAGATGCTCTCTGCTCACCAGAGTATGGACCCCAGGCTGTGGGCAGCCCAGCCCCTTCCAGTCTGGATGCAGAGAATGACGAAACTGGGGTCCGCCATGATGGCCTGCCACTCTTGCCCAATAGAAATATTTGCAGCAGATCCTCAAACAAGCTCATCTGTTTACCTTCTCCATTACCATACTGATATTTATGATGAAAACTTGCAGAATATATAATTTCAGAAGGCCATCTTATAGTACTGTTTGGGATAGACTAATGATGATCTTTTTTTTTTTTTTTATTTTAGAGAAAGTGGAGAGAGAGAGTGTGAGTAGGGCAAAGGGGCAAAGGGGAGGAGAGAGAGAGAGAGAGAGAGAGAGAGAGAGAGAGAATCCCAAGCAGGCTCCATGCTCAGCACAGAGCCTGATGTGGAGCTCGATCCCATGACCCTGGGATCATGACCTGAGCCGAAATCAAGAGTCAGATGCTCGACTGACTGAGCCACCAGGCGCCCCAGTGATCATATTTTTAAAAGTGTTTTCCCCCCAAAATGCATTTTTCTTCCTTCACTGCAATTTCCTGAAGCTGAAACCTGTTGTCTAGACTACAAACTACCTATAAGGATGTCTGTAACTGAATTTTAACCATTTAATCATAGGACTTCATCGTTAACATTGCCTGTTGAATAGCAGTGTGTTGTGATGGGGGTCATTGAATGTGCTGGGTTATCTCATCCCCTGGCCTTCATGTTGTTATTAGCCAGTCAGTTCTTCATAAAAGAAGACAATCATTGCTCCCTTATGACCGTGCTTGCTCACTTCCAAAGCCACATTCTTTAGCCAAGCCAGTTGGAATGGAACGTTACTTTCCATGAAGTCCTACGAAAAGTAACAGATGTGTGTTTAATACGTAGTTAAAAGAGAAAATTGCTTTATTGGGGACCAGAAATATACAGCTTATTAGAGAAATATCCTCTCTTACCATCTGCAAGTTGATTTGTCAGTATCCGTATGTAAACATTTTAAATTCTTCCCTTTTTCCATTCAGTTGCCTTCTGTGAGTACCTCCTCAGACTCTGCAAAACTGTATGTGATGCTTTTTCTAGAAAAACTTTCAGGACTGCTTCTGAGTCAGAATGAATATTCAAAAAAAAAAAAAAACTGCAGGACTCAGGAAGAAAATCATAAAGGCCCACGAATGCTAGATGTATTCATGTCTTTAAAGTAAATTAAAATATTTAGATTAAGGAAAAAAAAAGTTAACCCAAGGTGATTACCTAGATCTTCCCCAACAAACACAATGAAATAAACTTCGTTTTAAATGACCCCGAATAGCATTGTTTCTTGTTTATAAGGTAGAAACATAAACCTATATGTTGGCCAAAGATTGAAAAAGGCGGCCCCGAATTCTGTTTGCATCTTATTTTCCATGTATCTTTTTGTCTTTATTTATCCATATTCAAAGTGTTTCGAAACTACACCGTGAAATTGTGACTTAAGTGTTTTACAGTCACTGTGTTGGTTCAGGTTCCTGACACTCTGCGTCTGTGATCATCTATTGCTAATACAGATGGATTTTGAGTTTGCAAAGAATCATTCTGCTTTTCAGAAGGTGAATAGCTGTATGATTAAGAGGGGCTCGGATGTCATGGTTTCTAACATGTGTCAGTGCAAAATATACAGTAAGAGACCACCTTCATTCTCTGCCGTCTTAATCATAGGACTTCATCGTTACATTGCCTGTTGAAAAGAGAAGACAGTTAATTACATCATTCAGGGAAAGAAATCCTGAACATTATTTTGTTCTCATTTCCATATTAACTCAGTCCCGTTTCATTTTTTTGAGTTCTGGAAGATCAGGTGCCCAAGAATCACGCAAGAATTAACCGTAAACACACACACACACACACACACACACACCCAAGTGGGGCAGGGTGGCCGCTAGACACGAGTTAGAAGTGGCAGGAACAGCATGCAGCGAGAGGGCAGAGTGGCCACCCAGGACACTTGTGGTTTATGGTTGGGTGGTTTGTTGCTTGCAATTGAATTGCCTTTGGCAAAACGACCTTCTAAGTGTCACATCGCTGACTTTTGCACTTGCCTGGCTTATTTTTGTCATCATCCTCTCTTTTTAGCTGATTCTACAGGAACTCACTCCCTCTACACGACGTACAAAGACTATGAAGTCATGTTCCACGTGTCCACCATGCTTCCCCACATGCCCAACAACAGACAGCAGGTAGGTCCGCCCTCCTCTTTCCAGATCTCAGGTCAGCCCACTGAGGGGCTTCATGTCGTGAGAATTTGCAAAGAATCACTTGCGGGGGCGGGGGGCGGATTCTTGAATGGCGTTAATAATCTTTGACTCTTTTATCATCGGGAAGTATTTGGCCTTTAAACCGGAGTATTTCTGCATAAGGTATATTGCACTTTTTCCTCATAAAACTTGGAAACTCTTCTGCACACACCTTTATTGCTCGCTAGGCAAAATCTTAATGGAAACTCGTGTCGGCTGTGTTCGTTATAAGTGAGCGAGCTGGGTAAGTAACCTGAGCCCGGGTTTCTGCGTATGGGTGGATAACTTACTTACAGAAAATACTGAAAGGACGGATCTTAGAACTTATTGGTGACATGATTCCGTTTTAGTGATTTGATTGCATTTGGTTAAATCGGGAGTTGAAACAAAGTTTGGTTTCATGCTTAGGCAGTTTATTTCTGACGTCACGTAACCACACTCCTTTGCTGTAAATACATTGATGTACCAGGGACTGCATAGGAATTGCTCAATAAGTATATGTTCAATGAATGAAACTTCACTGCAGCAGAGACGTTTTCTTCTTTTTTTTTTTTTGAATGCTTGTAAAACACATGAAGGTAGTCAAAACACACATCTTGCACAGAAACCACTTGCACTGTCCCTATCACTAATTGCAAGAACCACCTTAGATCTGACAGCCGGGCCGAGAAGGCAGGCCCCTGATTTCAGCCTAGCACTTTGCAGCAGGGACGGCTCTCTTTGACTTTTCCTTCTCGTTGCTAGCTGGATTTTCTGGCCACTTGCCTCATGCTTCACCTCAATCCCTTGTCCTTCCTGAATGATCTGAAGTGTTTCCCAATATTCAGATTCCTTCCCACCACCATCAGAAGATCTTTCTTTCGATCACATATCTGTATGTGTTTTTAAGAGACAAGAGTTACAATCCCTGGACCACACGTATGTATGTATCGATGTTTTAACCTAAAGGATTTCTAGCTCTCGAAAAAACAGTTATCTGGAATAATGCCACACGGATCCACTCGATATTAAGAAGCTTAATTTAGAGCAGTGCAGTTGCCCGGCAGATACTTGCGAACCATTCAGGAATTAAACTCCGTGTGAGTTGTTGCTCGGAAAACCGATAGGGCTTCTTCAGGCCAAGAAATCTGTCAGTACGTTAGCCAAAGTAGAGCCAATGCCTTTTGACCCCGGTCATCGACTGTTCAAACCACAAAGCCCTTCCAGCTCCCTAATTACTTGAGCCATCGGACTCCAAACTGGATTGGCCTCGTCATTTCCCATCTGGCAGCCTCTGGAATCTGAAGTCTGCTGGGCTTTGCTGTTTGTTAGCAGAACTCGAACCAGGCTTTCCCTGCCCCCTTTCTGTTGCGTGGTATTTGAAATCTGGGTTTATGAGTTCTCCGTACCTGCCTTTTTCACTGAAACTATCCTTAAAGCCCTATACACACAGAAAAGTAGATGGAGGGATGGGGTTGGGGAGTGGGGGACGGAGGGGGGCGCGTTTAAAGTTCCCAAACTGGAAATTAAAAAAAAACAAACAAACCTGTAAATTAATACTGCACATTACAGACTCTGTAGCTTAAAGACTTCTTTAAGCTTCCCCGTTACCTCTTTGAGTTTTTTTGTTGTTGCCGTTTTTATTTTTGTAACTTGAGTGAGAATCCATGACATCGGGTCATTATGCTGATGGTAGAAAACTGTAAAATTGTTTCGCTTTTTTAACTGTTCTTATTGCGTCTGGAATCCGTATGATCCTCAGTGTGGTCCACTGGGAAATCTGTGCACTAACCGCTGTGTGGGCAAGTATTCATAATCTAAAGGGGATGGTGAAGAGTGGAGATAAGGGTCAGTGGACATATGCCGAATTCGCCACACCCAGCCACTTGCCTTGTGGCTTTGCGTGAGGTCTTAGCCTCTCGGGAAATTCGATAATTGTATAATGGGGACGTGGTTCAGATGGCAGGCGGTGGCTGCTTGGAGCACTGTGTCGAGAAGGATTCTGGGGGGCAGCACCTGGGCTCAGAGGGAAAGAACGTTGGATTTTAAATTTTGTTTAATGTTTTATTTATTTGTGAGAGCACGAGCAGGGAGGGGCAGAGAGAGGGGGGGAGACACAGAATCCAAAGCAGGCTCCAGGCTCCGAGCTGTCAGCACAGAGCCCGATGCGGGGCTTGAACTCACAGACCGTGAAACCACGACCTGAGCCGAAGTTGGATGCTTAACCGACTGAGCCACCAGGTGCCCCAAGAACGTTGTGTTTTAGAGATATTTTCCACGGGTTTGGCAGTGGGGAGGTGGGGCACGCATGATATTTGGACTAGATGGTACACAGCATTTCCCTCTTACTGTCAGATTTCTGTGACTCTAGGGTCCTCTTTGAGGCTTCCTGCTTCTAGGTGGAAAAACACCTTCAGCAGAAATAGGTGGTTGTTACGAGCAGGAATTCTGGGGCCACACTATCTGGATTTGAATCCCAGCTCCTCGCTTTGGGACCTTGGGCAAAATTTTCTCTGCTGTAGTTTCTTTTATCCCTGAATACGGGGGCTTTGATCTCATTTCTTCACTGAGGTGTCCCTGTGCGCCCAGAAGCATACCCAGAACATGGTAAGCGGCCAGTAAATATTTGTTCAGTGAATGAATGAACCTTTCGTGGATGGTGACTGGAATTAGACAAGCTACTACATACAAAGCACTTCATAGTGCCCGGCACAGCGTGTGTTCGATTAAGTTTTAGTTGACTGTTTTTCACCATTTATTAGATAAGAAAGCACAATATTTTAAATGACTTAATTTGCATTTTATTTTCCTATTCCCAGGCGTAGGGACCTGTCATGAACACCTAAGGCCTGGAGTTGAGAAAGTAAGGGGCTAACTTACCAAGAGTCTCAGAAGATTATTTTTACTTTGGCATGTAGTATTTTGCTCATCCTGGGTTGTTACCAGAATATTCTGTCTGTAGATAAAAATGATGGCACCGTGTAGTCTTGGCACATGTACTTCCCAGATTTGTTCTGGGTTGTACCGGCTTCCTCCGCGTCCCCCACCCACCCACCCATGCCTACAGATTATGTTAATTCCAGGGGTAGAAATGTCTGAAACGACCAGCTGGGCTCATGAGTGCAGTTTGAGGCCACAGAACCTAGCACTTAGCTGGCCTGTACATGAATTGTGCCTGGAACTTTGGCCTCATTAGCACCATGGTATTTGTGACTATTTAACTGGCCCAGACTCGTCCACATCAGATATAATTTCTTGTGTTTGTTCTTGTAATAAATCAAGCTGAACGCTGATTGCAAGACGCATTAAAAGTCTTTAGAGAGTTTACCCCTGTTGCAAAAGAGTTTCGTGTTTGGAATGCAGGACTCTTACAAAGAAAACCTAGCCAGCCCCAGGGAATGATAAGAAAGCCTGCTCTTGGAGTGGTTTCCTCTCTTCCCTGAAGACCCCTCCTTCTCTCTGGGTCAGTCTGGCACCCGGGTCTCTTTTCCCAGGGCTGACACCCCTGCGTGCTTCCCTGTCTGCTTGTCCTGTAGACAGATCATGGGTCGGCTGTCGTGGGATGTTATCAGTGGAAAGAAGCCCACAAATGAGTTCCAGTCCTCACTTTGGCAGACAGACCTTTTCTTCAGTCTAAGTACATAAAATGGAGGAAGGGAGCATGGTGCCTGGCACATCGTCAATTAGTATTTTTTTAAATGCACGCGTCAATGGTAAACTGCTCTGCTTGGAAGAGGTGTCCGAGCCCATTGGACACCTAAGGAATAAGGCCAAGCTCCTAGGTCTCTGAGATTCCGTTTGAAGAATACTGGTGTTAGACTGGGGACGGACTTGACCTCGACAGAGGTCATGGAGACACAGCTTGTTAGGTTTGGGCCAGGCTGCAGCCCTTTCTCCATATAATTTGGATAAATGGCCGGCCTGCCTTAAGGGGTTTGTGCACGCACTTCTGTAAGTCCTAATTGGAACTGTTAAGGAACCGTTCACATGCAGGAGGAATCTACCTCATTAAGTGCTGTACGAACCGGTCCTGACTGCAGTTGGGTTCACCTATAAATCATAATATGGAATCTTTTGGAAGAATAAAATGCCTATGCAGCATTCCACGATTAGATTTATCCCCAGGCCCTAAATAGCAGTGTGTACTTACAGCAGACAATAAGAACGATTGCTTACAATAGGGTTGGTAGGACCCAGTATCAGAAATAGTTGTGTCTTCGGGGCGCATGCGTGGCTCAGTCGGTTAGGCGACCGACTTTGGCTCAGGTCGTGATCTCGCGGTTTGTGGGTTCGAGCCCCGCGTCGGGCTCTGTGCTGACAGCTCAGAGCCTGGAGCCTGTTTCAGATTCTGTGTCTCCCTCTCTCTCTACCCCTCCCCTGCTCACGCTCTGTGTCTCTCTGTCTCTCAATAGTAAATAAATGTTAAAAAAAATTAAAAAAAAAGAAATAGTTGTATCTTCATATTCCTCCCCTTATCTTCACTTTATTTTTTTTTAATTTTTTTAAATTGTTTTTTTTAATGTTTATTTTTGAGACAAGAGAGACAGAGCATGAACGAGGGAGTGGCAGAGAAAGAGGGAGACACAGAATCTGAAACAGGCTCCAAGCCCTGAGCTGTCAGCACAGAGCCTGATGCAGGGCTCAAACCCACGGACTGTGAGATCATGACCTGAGCTGAAGTTGGACGCTCAACCAACTGAGCCACTCAGGTGCCCCAACCTCTTATCTTCACTTTAAAAATCCACATTCTTGGTTAATTTTGTTTCTCTGTTTGCAGAATATTCCGCCTTGCTTGCTCAACTGGTTTGTCCATTTACTTTTCCTATTGGTAAAATTGTTTTATATAATGTTTTGCAGTAAATAGTTTATGCAGTATTTTTATATCGGTTGTATAACGTGTATCAGTGATGAATTTTCAAAACTGTAGTTGAATTCGATACGATCTTGCTGATCTAAGAGTGGTTAGGTGCCCTGGTGTTCACTTTTTTGTGTGTGGGGAGCGGTGGGCAAGGCCCTCCGTCCCTGGATACAGATCTTTTGTATTTATGCGGTCATGTGCATAGGTTTCCTCCTCTTTCTTATTATACTACTGTTCTACATTCCTGTTTCTACTTTCCACAGGAAACTCTAGATGTCTCCTAAAAATCAAAACAAAATTCTAACCGCTGGTGTTGAGTCTTGAGTACAGAGTACGTGAGGGTGTACGTGCATGCATGTGTGTGTGGGGGGGTGTTGTGTGAACACATGCAAAATTAGGAAGGTGTCTGAAGCGGGAGAAGCTAGCCCTTCGTGTGAGGGGGAGAAACTTCCCACACAAGAGGGTAGCAAGTGTAAAGTCCCTGTGGCGGAAACAAGCTGGGTTGTTGGAGGGATGAGGTAGCTATCTGGGAGGGGAAAAGGGGTGCATGATAAGGTCAGAGAGTGGGAAGGATGGGGTCAAAGGACTCTTGGTCAACCCTATTCCTAATGATGGGACATGAAATTCCAATCCAAGGACTAAGACCCAGAACTTGTGATTGGTTTTCACAGGGATACATGTCATTTTTTGCTCCGTTCTGGGCTCATCTCTTTGAATTTCAGAACGTAAACTGTAATCATTTAATGGTGCAGTTTTCTCTTTGAAATCATGCTGATTTTCACATCTTTGCTTCTTCAGACCGGAGTCTCTCTCTGGAGATCGGCCTTTTCCAGTTTCAAATTAAATTTTTCTCTTCACTAATTCTGACTCTCAGAGACTTCTGAACCACATCCCAATTGCATTTCTTTCACATTGTACAGCCTGCTTCCCACTCCCCTCCAGAATTAGGTGCAAAATGCTTCTTCTTACTATGCTTAAAAAAAAAAAAAAAAAAAAATCAACAAACGAACCTGTTTGCACAGAGGCCAGTAGATCTGACTTAACTTTCTGCCACCTTTGACCAAGGTGTGGCTACTGGACCATTGTTTGCACTTGCTTTTAATTGTTGCCCCACGTTAAAACCGGTCCTGTGAGGCCGTGAAGGCTGGCGATGGGATTGAGCATAAACCCTAAGGTTCCTATTTCTGCAGCATCTGGATGCTTTTTGCTCTGGAACTGGGCGAAGAGTCACATTTCACTCTAATTGTCCTGTTTCACTGCTTGAATGAAGCATTGGGCATTTCATAGGATTGTGTGAATCTGTCTAACACAATATGTTTTTAATAAAAGATCTTTTTTTAATAAGTTTATTTTGAGAGAGAGAGCGAGCACAAGTGGGGGAGGGGCAGAGAGAGAGGGGATCCCAAACAGACTCCCGCACCATCAGTGCCGAGCCTGACGCGGGGCTCAAACCCACAAACCATGAGATCATGACCTGAGCCGAAACCGCGAGTCAGACGCTCAACTGACTGAGCCACCCAGGCGCCCCTATCTAACACAATATTTATTAACTCGGTCTTGCAGTCGAAGACACGAAGGCGGTCGTCTTGGCACTGAAAAGTGCTTCACAGGTTCAAAGGAGCAGTTAGCGCTAGAAGGCATCGGTCCCGCATTCCTGAGACAAATCGTGCCGTAGGGGGTCTTGGTCACCCATGGGTTTGCCTTCATATCTTGCTGGATTGCCACACTCTTTCCCCTTCCCGTCCCGGACTCTGATCGCACAGCATTTCACTGACCAATGAGAAGACAAACAGAAGTAACAACTGAAGAAAACTGTTTTCCTTCATATAAGAAGTTTGAAAAATTACTTAAGGTTATTTAATGTTTGACAAGATCCTGGAAAACAGTGAATATTTCTGTTACCCTTCCAGATGTTCTATTTCTTTTAGCCTCTAAACAAATTCAAGCATCCTGTTAATGGGCAAGGTGTTATTTTATTTTATTTTATTTTATTTTATTTTATTTTATTTTATTTATTTTATTTTATTTTATTTATTTTATTTTATTTTATTTTATTTATTTTATTTTATTTTATTTATTTTATTTTATTTTATTTTATTTTATTTTATTTTATTTTTATTTTATTTTATTTTATTTTATTTCATTTTATTTTATTTATTTTATTTTATTTTATTTTATTTTATTTTATTTTATTTTATTTTATTTTATTTATTTTATTTTATTTTATTTTATTTTATTTTATTTTATTTTATTTTATTTTATTTTATTCTCTTGCAAAGAGCTTCAGATTTTACTTTGCTGAGGACTCTCCTTTTTCCCCCACCCGGCCAAACAGTTTACTGTCTCACCAAGTACATTTTGCAACCGTGGTTAAATTAACCAGACTTTTACTTGTTTTTTTTTTTTTTGTTTTTTTTTTTTTTTAATGTTTATTTATTTTTGAGAGCGAGAAACAGAGTGCGAGCAGAGGAGGGGCAGAGAGAGAGAGGGAGACACAGAATCCAAAGCAGGCTCCAGGCTGTGAGCCGTCAGCACAGAGCCCGACGCGGGGCTCGAACTCACAAACCGCGAGATCATGACCTCAGCCAAAGCCGGACGCTTAACCGACTGAGCTACCCAGGCGCCCCTTAACTAGACTTTGAAAACATTTTTGGCCCTGTTACAGAGCCAAAGAATGTGCTTAGGAAGGGACGTGTTGTCAAGGGAACCAGCCCTGAAGTTGGGCTTTCCGTGTTCCTGTGGTGTGAAGTGTAGAATTGGACCCAGTCTTCCCTTTGCTTGGACGGGAGTAGCTGTCCAGTTTGCTGTTGCTCCCGCAGCAGAGCGAGGAGGCACCGACTAATGAGTTCGTACCTGATTAATTTGAGAGGGCTGGCCAAGGTCAAATTCAACACAGCAGCCCCACAGGCAGACGGGCTACAGAATTCACTGTGTGGCCTTGGCCATCGTGACCGCCATCTTTCTGTCAATCTGAGAACTCTTGTGTTTCAAGGATATCGAGTAAAGTATGGTGTGAGCTGGGGCGCCGGGTGGCTCAGTCGGTTGAGCACCCGACTCTCGGTTTCAGCTCTGGTCATGACTTCCCAGTATGTGAGTTTGAGCCCCATATCGGGCTCTGTGGAGCTCAGAGCCTGCTTGGGATTCTCTCTCTCTCCTTTTCTCTCTCTCTGCCCCTCCCCCAGTTCTCTCTCTCTCTCTCTCTAGATAAATGAATAAACTTAGAAAAAAAATGTTTTAAAAGTATGGTGTCAGCTGTTGTGTGTCACATTCAGCCGATCTGGTGCGCACGATGTTAGGTATTTAAGATCATTTATTTAATCGTTTCATTTGTTCCTGATTTCCCTGTTTGTCCTATTATAGTACCTATGAATCCTGTATTTCAGTTATTGTGGAGATGAGGGAAGAACATCTTAAGCTAGTGCAATTTTCAGCTATTGATGTTTGGTTTAGAGAGTTCTCCTTCCTTCCATTTTCTTTTCCTTACATGAAACGCTTATTGTGGTTCTCGTCTGTGTCCATCTGTGGTATGGGTCAATAACCACACACCGTGTAGGACCTAGCTTGCTACAGATTTTTTTCACGTGCGCCCAAAATGGCACATTTTAACTTACTTTGCAAACATTTTTAAAACTACAGATGGTCCATTGGGTCTGTGTTAAAATATATTCGTGTATGTTTCAATACTTGACCCAGACAGTAAGGTGGGCTTTTTTGTGCCTATGACTTTAGCCAGGCTGATTTAACTGGGAGTTTTTCAGCATGTGACTGGGTAATTTAACTGGCACGTAGAGAACTCAGGAAGAAGGAACATTTGAACGTTTCGTCCCCATGCTCCCAGACCTTTTATCATGCTAAATCACAAGTCAGGGGCCTGACAATGAAACCCTTTTTGTGTCTGGGCTTCAAAGGCTTTAAGAGTTGAACTTAATGCTCTTTACGGTGAGGTATGTTCTATAGGTGCCAAATAAATTTAAGAGCAAGCTCGTTGTCTTTATTATTGCTAGTAAAGAGAGATTTACTACCTGAGATTATCTCATTCCCGCAGTGACATCACCAACTCCTATAAAGATTATTGTATCTATTAAAACTGAAGATCACAAACTTTGTGAGCACAGATGCTGTGGTTTTACTTGCATAAACTTAGAGAGGGCTTTTGTGTATGGATTTATCGACACACATTCAAAGGTGTGATCCCAGTTTTATTGCAGAGTGTTATGTGGCTGTGATCGCTTATCTCTATCACCCATTTGTTCACTCAGCAAATGTGTACTGGGTGTCGGCTATGTCCCGGACAGGCCATTAGAAACTAGGAAATCAGAAGTCTACGAGACAGGTCTCCTGCCCTTCTGGACATTATGACCTGATGCACAAGTCAGTCAACAGCACAGACGATGGCAACTAATGTACTAGAAACTGGCCTGGGCATCAGTCAGGGCAGCGTGCCAAGGTAGGCTTGTCAAGAAAGTTCCTTTCAGGTGAGGTGATACCTAACGAGAGCCCTAACTAAGTGAGTTGTCTAGGAGAAACTGGGGGTGGAAGGGAATGTTCTAGGCAAAAGGAACATCAAAAATGAAATTGCTGTTAAAATGTTACTGCTCTGGGGGCTCCTGGGTGACTCGTTTGGTTAAGTGTCAGACTCTTGGTTTCGGCTCAGATCATGATCTCACGGTTCATGGGTTTGAGCCCCGCATAGGGCTCTGTGCCTACTTGGGACTCTCTCTCTCCTCCTCTCTCTCTCTTTTTCTCTCTGCCCCCTCTCCCCCCCCCCCCCACCTCCACTTACGTATTTTGTCTCTCTCTCTCTCAAAATAAATAAAGAAACTTAAAAACAATAGTCTGTTACTGCTCTGGGGTTCCTTCTCTCCTGCCACGTTTGTAATTTACAAGATTATACCCCATTGCATTTTCCAGCCATTAACCTGGTAGAATTCTGTGTTTTCGAATTATATTTGAAAGGTTAGATTTCAGTTAATTAGTGTGAATATATTAGCCGCCAAAATAATAGTGTTGCAGAAATGCATGTGGAGACACAGGCTAAGGCCCTAACACACCGGTGTAGGGCTTTTAGCAAATCATTACCCTCTCTTGGACTGTCTCCTTACTGTAAGTTGAAGAACTTAACATTAAAAAATCCCTGAAAGTTTCTGAGCTCTCACGTGCTATTATTTTAGGGTAGGAAAGATCCAAGGTGAAAAGGAGAGGGAACGCGAGTTGAGTTTTAAGGTAAAGGAATAACTTGGTTAGGCCTTTTTTTTTTTTTCCTAGACGTTCCAGACGCAGCCTATCTTGTTCTTCCTGTGTCATACTGAGGAGCGCTAGCTCCCAGAGAATGACTCTGGCTTTGCGAATCACTGCTTTGACACTGAAAGATGAGGGGCGCCCGGGGGGGCTCAGTCGGTTAAGCATCCGACTTCGGCTCAGGTCATGATCTCACGGTTCGTGGGCTCAAGCCCCGCGTCAGGCTCCGGTGCCGACAGCTCAGAGCCTGGAGCCTGCGTCGGATTCTGTGTCTCCCTCTCTGCCCCTCCCCCCTCGCACGCTGTCTCTGTCGCTCAAAAATAAACATTAAAAAAAATTTCATTTTGATGGAAAGACGAGTGAGTTGTGTATTTCTACACATCGGGTTTTTACAGAAAACCGTGTTGGTAACCCTGTGTGTTCGCTTTCTTGACCGCAGCTTCTGAGGAAAAGGCATATCGGAAATGACATTGTGACCATTGTCTTCCAAGAACCCGGAGCACTTCCTTTTACTCCACGAAGCATCCGGTCTCACTTTCAGCACGTCTTTGTCATAGTCAAAGTGCACAATCCGTGTACCGAAAACGTGTGTTACAGGTGAGTCTGCTATCCCTGATGCTTTATTCCGCGGGGTCTATTTCAACAGAACACCTTCTCCTGAAATATCTTTGTTTTGCAATTATTATCTCTAACCCCATAATTATCCTTTTTCCTTTTTCTAATTATATTTCCACTGTCTTCACTCAGGTAGTTTCTGTAAGAAATAATTGCCTCTTTTCCTGCTTTGAAAAATGAAATGCCTGATTACACATTTCCTCAATTTCCCCTTAAAAACCGCATCCAGACCCTGCCGGAACCATAGCTTAATTAATCCCAGCCTCAGAGGTGGATGCCGTGGCCATTTCGGCTCTTTGCTAGCAGAAGTAGTTACTGCAGGGCTAAAACATTTCTTCCCCTCCGAGATCTTGGAAACACTCCCTCCCCCAGGGTGCCTGAGACCAGGAATTGGCGCTTGCTTTGGTGATTTCAAAGGGCCATATGTGTGTGGCGCCCGGGTGGCTCAGATGGTTAGGCATCTGACTCTTGATTTTGGCTCAGGTCATGATCTCATGGCTTGTGAGTTTGAGCCCCATGTCAGGCTCTGCGCTGACAGCACAGAGCCTGCTTTGGATTCTCTCTCTCTATCTGTCCCTCCCCTGCTTGTGCGCTCGCTCGCTCACTCTCTCTCTCTCTCTCTCTCTCAAAAATAAGTAAATAAACCTTAAAAAAAAAAAAAAAGGCCATACGTGTGCCTCAGAATCCTGAGCCTGTTTCTGACTATCCCTCCCCCGAAGACACGTGTACAAAGTAGTTACCGCTGGAAGATTTGGGGGTGTTGGTAAAAGAGTGGCTCTCTGACCTGAGTTTAGAACCCAGCCCCGCTGTTCGCGGTACTTTGTACGCACTGTTTTACCTTTAATTCCTTCCCTTAAAGTGGAGGATAATAGTACCTACATCCGCTTGTAGAAGAAGCAGAAATTATGCAGAATGCCACCGAGAGTTCCTGGCACTCCCCAAAGGTTATTTCCCTTTTTCATCCTAAAACAGTAAGTGCTGGGCCGCTCGGCCGAGGGCAGGGTGCCTGTGTGTGTGCCGGCCCGGGGTGGGGAGACCCTGAAGACTGTGAAGGGTGCTCTCCTAAAGGCAGAGAAGCTGGTCTGGGTGTTAGCTGTTGCCGGTACACGTCCCCGCCCCACGCCCAGCCCAGAGGAGCACAAGAGTCCGTAAGCTGGTAGTTCTCAGCCCGAGTGGTGCCTCACGGTCAGCTTGTTAAGTGTGGAAATTCTCTGGCCCTACCGTGCAGTTTGCGAATCCCAGAGACCTGGGATTCACTTGAGCATTGGTGCGTCCCCCCACCCCCCCCCCCCACACACACACCCCGGTGATTCTTACTCACATCCGAGAAAAATGATGTTTTTAAAAAAGCATAACCTCCGTTCTGTCTAGAGGATATGTTTAAAACCAATAATGTTGGTACAGACATGATAAATTGGATTATTCTTCTGAGATCTCACCCAATGAATGGTTATTATGAAGAATAACCTCAAAGGAACCTTCCTAATGGGTTGGAAACTTTTTTTAAAATATTTGTTTATTATTTAGAGACAGAGAAAACATGAGCATGGGAGGGACAGAGAGAGGGGGAGACACAGAATCCGAAGCAGGCTCCAGGCTCCAAGCTGTCAGCACAGAGCCCGATGCGGGGCTCGAACCCACAAACCCATGACCTGAGCCGAAGTCAGACGCTTAACCGACTGAGCCACACAGGCGCCCCACATGGGTTGGAAACTTAAGCCTACAGCTTTATGGAATTTGGTGTTATCTTATTGGCTGCTCTTTTTAGGTCAAGTCAAGTATTTTGAATTACTTTCCATTTCGTTTATACTCACTTCATGAGATGGTGCACGAGCACCAAAAATCTTAAGGAACGGTAATGTCTATTTTCATGTGTTTCAGGTTTTCTGGTTTTAATAAAATAACAAATGAAGTAATAAAATGACCTGGGAGGGATGTTGAAGCCAGTCTGGGACTAGATGTAAATCTTTCCCGTAAACAAAGTGGACTGCGTCCTGTTTTCTCTGGCCAGGATAGCAGCGTGCAAATCATTCAAATCTGGAATCATTGATTTTTAAGAACCCACGTTATCACTAAATTACCCTTTGCTCATGAGATTCAAATGTATAGTCAGTAGAGTACCTCAAATTCTGGAAAGTGCCTCATAAACATTCATACCCACCATGCTTAAAAACTTCAATAAGTATTCCTCAACAAGTCGGTAATAATCTTCTTGAATACTATAGTCACATCCATTCCATCACATTTTATGAAGCCACATTAACTCTTGTCACATGGAATAAGGTTACGGCGCTCACATTTTCCAAAAACACCTTCTAGGGCCCTTTCGTTTATTATCTGGTCCTCAAAGCAGACCAGTGACAAGATAAATTCATTAAGAGAATTTCCAAGGAAATGACAAAATATAGTCCAGGTCAACTGTTTTCCGAATTGCCGCGTCTTAATCCACGGACGTGTCTCGAAGGAGACCGGATGGACCGCACAGATCTCAGGGAACCCCGGCGAGTACTGTTTTCCCTGAGGAGCTCTGTGCAGGTGTGAGTGACAGCGCGTCCTGGGTACCTGTGCTACCCCTTAGTGCAGACCGATCGTCTACAAGTGCGGTTGGGTTGACGTGCCCTGGATGACAAGCCCAGAAACCTAGAAGGGCACGCTTTCACCTTGGAGAGGCAGGTCTGGAGGCAACAGACTTGCCAGGAAGTACTATTTGATAGTAACAATTTGCATAATAATAGCTATGCCTGCATTTTTTCGTTTAAACTTCACCATGGAGTTTTGAGAATGGCACAATTGAAACTCCACTTTGCAGATGAGGAAACTGGGGCGCCTGGGTGGCTCATTTGGTTGAGCGTCTGACTTCAGCTCAGGTCGTGATCTCGCAGTTCCTGAGTTCGAGCCCCGCCTCGGGCTCTGTGCTGACAGCTCAGAGCCTGGAGCCTGCTTCAGATTCTGTGTCTCCCTCTCTCTCTGCCCCTCTCCTACTCGCTCGCTCAGTCTCTCAATAAATAAATACACAGACGTACATTACAGATGAGGAAACTGAGGCACTGAGGGGATTACATCACTAGCTCAGAGCCTCTCAGAAAACAGTGGAGCTGGAATCCCACACAGGGCACAGAGCCTGCTCTCCACCACTTTGCTTTCCTAAAACCCTTCAACTTGCCTATTCGGGAATGCTCATCTTTATATTGTTCTTCCGGGGGAGGGGTCTTACATTTAGATTCGCTATCAAGGTATTTGGGGAAAAGAAGAAATTCTGAAACACGGTCTTGTTTCAACCCATTGGCAATTATCTAAATCTGGCAAAGGAATATTCCCCCGACGCCAACTGTGTCTGAAAGAACCAAGGATTGTATAAACTTCTATAACCAGCTATCTCTCATTGATCTCCGTCCCATAATATCGTAGTACTCCTAGAATCTCCAGACCTAAATTCTGGCTGCCTTTGGTTCTTGGATTTCAGTTGATCAGGCACCATACATTGTAGGGGGAAGGTCCACCTAGATATTCGGGTCAATAATTTGGGACAGAAAGAATTGCCCTTTTACCTCTGTCTACTGCGATGCCTCCCTCTGTCTACTGCGGAGCCCCTAGCTTCTAGACTAGCGAAGGCTTTTTCGGAACATATTCAGATATAAAAAGTTTTCCCCGATGCTTTGGCTCACGTGCACGTCAGCTGCAGTCAGAGTAGCTGGAGATCCATCGCGCCAAGTGCAAAAAGTAATTCTGCAAGGTGTCAGATGAGATTGGGCCTCCTCAGCCTTCTGTGGGTAAAATTCTTCCAGAAGTCTATGCTCATTACCAGAAGGAAAAAAACCAGATCTATGAGAGGTGATCACGTGAGCTTATTGGGATGGCAGATCCCAGTGGCAGATAGGCCATGTGGGCTCACTGACGTGGAGGGAAGAAGCAACGAGGTGTGGTTACCCTCGCCACAAGTCTAGACGGGTAGCTTTGTGACAGCTCTCTGGGAGTTAAAACGTGAGGACAAATGAATTTCCTGCTCAGTCTAGAATGTCCACTCTAGGCATCGTAGCAGAGGGGAGACGAGCCAAGTATGAGGTTGGTCCCAAAGACACTTCAGCCTCTACAGCATTTTTAGGGCCTTCCTGTGGGGACACGAGTCAAGTCTGCCCCATCACCATCTGGTTTGGTGCATATGCTGCCATCTGTGAATGAATTTGGTGCCTCTGTCCCAAGGGAGTGAGTCCTCCCCTCCCCTCCCCTCTCACACCAGCTCCGGCCCCAGGCACACTGCCTTCCACCGTGCTGCCCAACCCCCCGGAAGTGACTCTCCCTCCTGAAGAGTGAGAGCAAAGGTGAGCGATGTGGAGACTGATCTGTTTAGAGTCTAGCCAACCACTTTCCAGAGGAGGAGCTCCCACCTGATAGTTTGGACAGAATTAGCTAATTCCTTAGTTCGCCACGTTCAGGGTTTTCTACAGTGATAAAGATGGAGTATGGATTGTTCCCACTGTTCATCCCACCGCAGAAAGTATCCGCCCGGGCAGATGTGGATTAGTACCACTCCTCGGATGGCAGTGGCTGCCCACTAACCCGGGCACAGATGTCATGGAATTCATTCATTCACCCACTCAGTGCTTCATTTGTTTAGTATCGTTAATTCACTCTGCATAGTTGATCTTATTCCAAAAAGGATTTGAGACAGCTATAGCTTCTGCCTGAGGTAGGCGAGCCTTGTTGGTTTTGACCTATTGTAGAGCATTGTCACCCTACATTTGATCTTTCCGGTCCCTGGAAACTCAAAATTTTACTCCCATAACACTTTTATTGAGATTTTCAAAACGTGACCAAGTGAGCACTTCCTTAAAAAATGGGACACTTAAGGATTCTGACTCTGTAGGGGCACCTGGGTGGCTCAGTCGGTGAAGCATCCGACGTCGGCTCAGGTCATGATCTCATGGCTTGTGAGTTCAAGCCCTGCCTCGGGCTCTGTGCTGACAGCTCGGAGCCTGGAGCCTGCTTCGGATTCTGTGTCTCCCTCTCTCTCTGCCTCTCCCCTGTTCACGTTCTGTCTCTCCCTCTCTTTCAAAAAATAAGTAAACATTAAAAAAAAAATTTTTTTAAAGAATTCTGACTCTGTAAAGTGGGATCATTGTGTCCAGTACCAGTGAGATCCCGAGCAGCCACCTGGGGCTAATAACCTCACTTCCACTGAAAGCGTTGCTCTCTTTCTCCATGATGACCAGCTGCAGAGTTAGAGTACCAGCCTGGTGCCATCTGAAATTCTGGGTTTCCCTTCCCACTGATTGGTCCATTACCCCCTATCTAAGTCCACTGGGGCAGCCATGACAAAGTACCCACACAGAGGGTGGTTTAAACAACAGATGTTTGTTTCTCACGGTTCTGAGTCTGGAAGTCCAAGATCAAGGTGTTGGCAGGTGTAGCTTTTCCTGAGACCTCTCCTTGGCTTGCAGATGGCCACCTTCCTATTGGGTCCTCCTATGGTCTTTCCTCTATGAACATGTGTCCCTAGTGTCTCTCTATGTGTCCAAAACCTCTTTAAAAGGATACCGGTTAGATTGGATTGGGCCCTAATGACCTCATTTTGACTTAATCATGTCTTTATGACCCTATCCATAAATAAGATCACATTCCAAGTTACTTGGGTTCAAGACTTAAGCGTAAAATTTTGAGGAGACACAATTCAGCCCATGACACTCCCCCCATCCCACCCCCATCGGGATACCTGACTGGCTCAGTCAGAAGAGCATGTAACTCTTGATCTCGGGCTTGTGAGTTTGAGCCCCACATTGGGTGTAGACATTACTAAAATAAATGAATAAACTGAAGAAAAAAAAAAAAACCCATCTACCAAGTTTGAAAAACAAAAACTAGGTATCCAGAAATTACATAACAAAAGCTACCCAAAAAATGGCGTAAGTTGAGAGTATGGGTATATATCACATTTCTGAAGGTAAGTACGATGGTATTACAGCTCATCTTGTTTCTTTTTTTTCTTTCTCAGTGTTGGGGTGTCTAGATCAAAAGACGTACCACCATTTGGCCCACCAATTCCCAAAGGAGTAACTTTCCCAAAGTCAGCAGTATTCCGGGACTTCCTTTTAGCCAAAGTAATCAACGCAGAAAATGCAGCCCATAAGTCGGAAAAGTTTCGAGCTATGGCCACTCGAACAAGGCAAGAGTACTTGAAGGATCTGGCGGAGAACTTTGTCACGACCGCCACTGTGGACACCTCTGTGAAATTCAGCTTCATTACACTGGGTGCAAAGAAAAAGGAGAAAGTGAAGCCAAGGAAGGATGCCCACCTGTTCAGCGTCGGAGCAATCATGTGGCACGTAATAGCTCGGGACTTTGGCCAGTCTGCTGACATTGAATGCCTTCTTGGGATTTCCAACGAATTCATAATGTTGATTGAAAAGGATTCCAAGAACGTTGTATTTAACTGTTCCTGCAGGGATGTCATTGGGTGGACCTCTGGATTAATGAGTATCAAAGTATTTTACGAAAGAGGGGAATGTATCCTTCTGTCCTCAGTGGATAACTGTGCTGAAGACGTGAGGGAAATCGTCCAGCGATTAGGAGTAAGTACAGATCGTGTATTTCTACCATCCTGCGGGCCTTCAGTCCCAGATTCATGATGGTGTCCACCGTGGAAATTCCACCGCAGTTGTGGCCCCTCGGGAATGAATTACCATCTTGTGTGGCTACAGAGCTCGATTTCCAATTCCATGTCTTTTGAGCGGTTGCTGAATTCATGGGTGCTGGAGAAGCGCCCATTACAGACGAATTGGAAAGGAAAAGTTAAACCGGCTTCCGAAAGGGAACACCGGGATGTATTTTTTAGTATCTGAAGGCACAAATATGGAGAATTGTCCAGATGTTACGTGTGTCTGTGGAGACTGACGGGACAGTACCCTCCCAGAGGGGGATTAATGGGCACTCAGTTGCTGTTGACCCTATGAATGAGTAACTCCTTTTTGCAGCTTCAATTCTGTGCATGTTGATACAGCAGGTATTTTCATTTAGTCTGCCTGATTAAATACATTATTAATCGCCAGCCACAGTTTCTTGAGGAGGAGGTTTTATAGAATTACCCATTAAGTTAGACTTAAAAAAAAATTCGTCATAAAAGAGATTTTTTTATAAAATGTTGTTTTTAAGTACAGAACCCCTAAATGGTGTCCATGGCGTTTACCAGTTATATTCCTGGTCCTGATTGTCACACAGAAAGATCCAGATTTCAGTTTGAGCCCATCCAGCCAGTTATAAGAATCAAACATAGTACAAGAACACAAACGTACCATGACCAAAGAACTTCTCATGTTTAAATCTTCTCCCAAGGGGATGTAGATTGCATTTCTAGAAAACATTTAGCCCATTACAGATCATGAAAAGAGGCCAACTTCTACCCATTTCCTGCCCTCTTTCTTCCCTCCGAATATAAATCTTCCCTTTGTCATTCAAGGCCATGATTTAGAGACAGGGGGCGCCTGGGTGGCGCAGTCGGTTAAGCGTCCGACTTCAGCCAGGTCACGATCTCGCAGTCTGTGAGTTCGAGCCCCGCGTCAGGCTCTGGGCTGATGGCTCGGAGCCTGGAGCCTGTTTCCGATTCTGTGTCTCCCTCTCTCTCTGCCCCTCCCCCATTCATGCTCTGTCTCTCTCTGTCCCAAAAATAAATAAACGTTGAAAAAAAAAAATTTAGAGACAGTACAGTCAAGTCAGTGTCCGCAGGCTTCGGAGAGAAAAATTGATTATTTGTAGACACTATTTACAGGAACAGGCCTCCGTGTGTCCAGCAGTATTTTTGGGTGCATGTGCACAAACACAGACATGATGTGGGGACGATCAAGTCTGTGATGGGTTTATGTGGTCTGGAGTCCCAGGACACATTGTGCTTTTGGTAATAGCATAAATACTTCTTTTTAGGAGATCCAGAGTTATCATCACCTGTGCTCCCGAAAACAACGACACAAACAAACACCACTTGACTCCCCCCCCCCCCCCCACCAAAAGTGCGCCGCAAATTATATTGCCCTCCTGGGTACATGGCTAGGAAGCCACCATTTTCCTATGATAATTGAGCCCCTGTAAGTTTATAAAGGACTGCAAACAAACGATCCTTTATCCCTTGCAAATGTTAAGAAGCAAGGGACAGAAGGGATAAAAAGGTAGCAAAAAGCAAAAGTAGGGCAGGCAGCAGGTGGTTGGAGGGGAAAAAAAGCAGAAGAGACACGTAGGACTCAGGAAGAGCTTGACTGTTCATTCTTCAGGCTGACATACGATGTTAAATTTCAACTGATGACTGCATTAGTATTTGAAAGAAGGCAGAGTATGTGTCATACCTATGTAGACTTTTGGTAGGAGAGCCTAGCTGAACCAAGGTTGAAAGAGGAGCGGAGGAAAATTTTACTCAGGTTGTGCGTGCGACAAGAGTACTTTCCCAACAGTTTTCAACGAGTTCAGCTCGGAACTTTGGAAGCTCCGGTCTTTCAAAGTTTCACGGAGACTGGCAGTCCCTTGCCCCAAGGACTTTGCCCTGAGCCCCAAGCCATCACGTGTGTCTGTGAGAAGTTGATTGGCAGCACGCGCACCTGTGATGGTAACCATGGAAACCGCCAACACAGCGGCCAGACACAGAAGCAGCCCCGTCCCACGGCTGCACTTAACACTCTTATTAAGTAGGAATCTGTGCATTCAGAACGCGTCTCATGGAAATGGCGCATTTATTAAACGGCAGCTTCATACGTTGGCCCAGTGCTTTGGGGGAGACAGGCCTGATGCCCCCTGACTTTAAATGTGCCACGGATGAGGGATGCCGTGGTCCTCAAATGACATTTAACGAGCCTGTGTTTTCCTTTCGGTGCCGGTGAGTTATTCTCGGTTATCACTTTTGAGGGTGGCATTAGGTGATTGCCGGCACTTTAGTGCACCGTGTGGGATGCAGACCACCCTGCTTCCAGGTTCCTTTTTGGGATCCTGCTGCAGACGCACGCTTTGGGGCGCGCAAGCTGCCACTGCTTGGCCCCTAGCCAACGGAAGTTGCCCTTGGCCCCCAAAAGAAGGAGAGGTGGCCTGGAGGCACAGAAGGTCTCTGCTGCCTGCAGGAGCGCCCATCCTCCACGCTGCCCTTGTCAGCAGACGCCCAGGAGCCTGGCGGGCCTGCCCCCGCGTGAGCTAAACGGTGCTCCCCACCCAGGCGAGCGGAGGCAATCTGTCCCTACGAGAGGGCTTCCCGGAGGACAGAGCCGGTGCACAGGGAGAGCAAGCACAGAGAGACTTGCCCTCCAGATGCTAGCTTGGTAAGGGGTTGGGCCGGTTTTTAAGTTGAATGAAATTGTCTAATAGCTCGTCATGTTTCACGGGCGATACTCGTCACAGTTTTGACAGAGTCCCTTTTTCCATTGCTACCGCCCGTCTGGAATCGCGGGGTTTATACGCTTAAGAGCCAAGTCGGTTGACCCAAGGAAGGGGAGGAGGGAGTTATCAGAGCCCGTCGGAAGCTCACGGGCTCCAGGTCAGTGGCTTCTAAGTCAATGCAGGACACCCGTTTCAAGAGTATATTTGCCTTGGAAGAATGAAGCCGTAGTTTTACTTTTGTGAGTTTCCCTGCATCTGATGCCACGGGTAATTCTGGTGAACTCGGGAAGGTGACGTCCTTACCGGGACAGCTGGAGGGAAGGGCTGGGAGGGTTATGTGCACGCCTCTACCCTGGGCTCCTCAGCGGTGTCTCTCACGGTCTCCTTCCCCCGCAGATAGTGACAAGAGGCTGCGAGACTGTGGAAATGACCCTGAGGAGGAACGGGCTGGGCCAGCTTGGCTTCCACGTGAATTTCGAAGGAATCGTTGCCGACGTGGAACCTTTCGGCTTTGCCTGGAAGGCTGGCCTTCGCCAGGGGAGCCGCCTCGTGGAGATCTGCAAGGTGGCCGTGGCCACTCTGACCCACGAGCAGATGATCGACCTACTCCGGACTTCTGTGACCGTGAAGGTGGTCATCATCCAGCCCCACGATGACGGCTCACCCCGGAGGTAAGGCACGGGAGGCCCTAAGCAGCACTCGCCCCTCCTTGGCCGCTGTGGCAGGTGCTGTCCTAGCTGCTCCCGCGGGGTCCTCAGAAGATGTAGGCACGTGCATCTTCAACCAGAGTTGTTTGGACATCAGCCATTAGAGCAATTTAAAAAGAGCTTTAAAAAAGTTATTAGCGTATAATAAATGATAACTTCCAATTTTCTAAGCAATTTACAGGGACATTGACCAGGTAAAAGCTGAGATATTACAGACTAAGGGGCACAGCCCCTGCTTGATTCACCTGGACCACGAGACCCAACAGGAAATATTCTTTATCACGGCTCAACCTTTTAGCAAGTTAAATACATCGCACTGCTAGAATTCCTTTCTGGAACGCGAAGCTAGTGATTATTAACAGGGTATGTAAGAGATCAGTGCCTGTATGTCTGAAGGGACAGTGGAATCTCAGACATACTGTGCGAAGTGACTAGTCCATTCTAGTTGAGCTGGTACGGGACATTCCCATAAGCTGTCACGAGAAACCTATGCACAGGAGCTCGGGTGGATGGTGGGGAGGAGGAACAGAATGGAATTAGGAAGTGATTCTGTTCCTTTGTTAATAGAAAATAACCATGCTCAACATCAGGAAAATATTAGGCCCAAAGGGAAAGAATGCTAATTTAAGAACAAGCCATCCATCTGGCTGTGGCCCACCGTGTGCCTTCTCTCTCCGGCTTAGAAGGAGCTCCCGCAGGCTGCCTTCCAAGCTCTCGCTTTTGAGAGACAAGGCATGCTCGGAATCCATGCCTTCGCTGTGTGTTCTTGGGTCACGCACCTGCTCTCTCTGAGCCTCGTTTAATATCTGTAAGATGGAGATTATAATATTGCCTACCTCCTACTGCTCTCACGAAGATTACGTAAGAATGACACACGTAAAGCACTTAACACCTTCCGGCATACTCAGAACCCCCACACGTTTTAGGTAAAATTAAAAAAAATAAATAAATAAAACTTTAGGATATTCACATGAGTGTTTTCATGCTCTAAAAGAAAGTGTTGTCATCCCAAGAGAGCAAGATGACTGTACCCCCTTCTGGACATATTTCCGTGGTAACCGAGGTCATTCCTGGTACCTTCTCTGTCCTCTAAACCAGCGCTGTCCTGTCTCCGTCTCCGCGATGATAAGGTTCTATATCTGCACTGCCCAAAACAGCAGCCGCTAGCCACATGCAGTTGTCACACACTGGAACTGCGGTCAGTGCCACCGAGGAGGTGAATTCTGCATTTCAGTTAAGGTTTACTTAGCCACACGTGGCTACTCTTCATTGGCTACCCCAACTCGAAACCGTGACCTTTTTTAGAAAACAGACCAGAGGTATATATACCACCTTCTTTCTCCCTGAGGAATTTTGCAAACATCTGTTGCTGTTAGATTTCTTACCACTTGCTGCCTGCCTGACTATCTGTGGCCTTATTTCTTATGTCTGCCCGGTAGGTT
This sequence comes from Puma concolor, assembly GCF_028749965.1. Classification (NCBI taxonomy): domain Eukaryota; kingdom Metazoa; phylum Chordata; class Mammalia; order Carnivora; family Felidae; genus Puma; species Puma concolor. The sequence goes on from NC_141677.1 coordinate 16,052,252, forward strand.
TACAAAATAAAGGTTTAGCGAGTTGAAATCCTTCTTGAAAATAGCAGCCGCGTGTCACGGGAAATATCCGAGGCACTCCTTGTTGCCTTGCCAGACTCTGTCCCGTTCAGTCCGTTTGCTTTCCAAGAATCCCACGAAGCACACGTGGTGGTATGAATGCAAAGGAATCAAAGACAGACTATTTTTATTAACAACGAAACTTGGAGGGGTTACTGGGTGGCTCATTGGTTTGAGCATCTGACCCTTGATTTTGGCTCAGGTCATGATCTCACAGTTCGTGAGATCAAGTCCCTCATCGGGCTCAGCACTGGCAGCACAGATCCTGCTTGGGATTCTCTCTCTCCCCCTCTCTGCCCTTTGCTAGCTCGCACTGTCTCTCTCAAAATGAATAAACTATTAAAAATATATCTTAAAAAAACGAGACTTGAAAATAACAGAAGGCGAAGCCTTTAGACCTTTGAAGTCACCGTATTGTGTAAGTGACGTGTTTTAAAATAAATTTTAAGCCAGGTTACCAGAAATATTCCCATATGGTAAGATGTCTTTCTTCCTTTGGTGGAAATACAGATTTATAAATCTGGTGAGACTCTTAGAGGTTGAGTACTGCTATGGAATTAGACAAAAGGGTTACCATGTTTTCTCTCTTTGAATTAAAAAACAAAATTTCTCGTCTGTTTATAATTCTAGCCTACTGTTTTTCAGTAAGATACTCTTTAGGCTTACAAGAGATCTGGTTAATAACGATGTTAAAATTATTAAGTTTGGTATTCAGAACATACGATTTGGAAGAACAGAATTTCCTAGGAAATACTGAATTGTTTTTCAGCTAAAACAAACAAACAAAAACTTACCATTTAAAAGTTCTGGCTGTGCCTGTTTCCAATTCTGTGTCTCCCTCTCTCTCTGCCCCTCCCCCGTTCATGCTCAGTCTCTCTCTGTCCCAAAAATAAATAAAAAACGTTGAAAAAAAAAAAATTAAAAGTTCTGGCTGTTAGTTTTCCATCCAAGGACGATGAGTTATCTCTGCCTTGGTCTGCACAGAAATGAATTCTTTCTTTGTTTTAAATGCAAATGTTCCTATTGAAGCTATTCAAGACGATTCGAGATTTTGCCTTAGTGTCCTCAGAGTCTCATTAATGTCATTCCCTGAAGATACAGATTTCTCTCCTGATTAATCTGGGATAACTGTCTTCTGCATTTTTACCTTTGCCAGGAGCAGAATTAGCTGTGTGCCTGGTAGTGACACTTTCCCTGCCCCCACCCGCATTCCTTCAAGTCATGAAGGTTTAAAGCCTCGCATGTATCATTTAAAATTCCTTCAGTTCAGTCTTCCAATTTTGTGGGCATTTGAATCTGTAAATTTTTAGATCCGTATTTTTGTCAGTTTGGGGTTCGTGTTCCGCCTGGGACTGTCTGGGGGTCCTGGTAAAACCACTTGGCTGTCGTCAGGCAGCTTCACGTGACAGGAAGCAGCCCTTGCAATAACAGTCCTTTGCTTCAGACCGCAGCGCAAGTGTGAAACGTCATTTGAAACTGCATCCGTGCTCTAGCAACCTTAGCCTCTGCGTTACTAGATTTTTTTTTTAGCCTCTGCATTACTAGATTTTTTTTTGAAGGAATAGTAGGAGAGGGGCCCTTCAAAGGGGAAGTGGGTAGCACTTCGACTCACTTAAAAAATTAAACTACAAACCTTTTAATGTTTATTTATTATCGAGAGACAGAGAGACAGAGCATGAGCAGGGGAGGGGCAGAGAGAGGAGACACAGAATCCGAAGGAGGCTCCAGGCTCTGAGCTGTCAGCACAGAGCCCGACGCGGGGCTCGGACTCACAAACCGTGAGATCATGACCTGAGCCGAAGTGGGATGCTTAACCGACTGAGCCACCCAGGTGCCCCAAAACTACAAACCCTTTAAATGAAACATTGCTTAGTGCCGTGTCTCCTTAACAAAATATACAAAGATCTGCCTCAGGCTAAAACTACACGTGTGATTTGTGGCATGGGCAGTTACCACTGGTTTTCCCACACACTGTTCTGAGTGCTTGTCAGGGAGGGGGCAAAAAAAGAGATGTTCATATGTGTGCGTGTGTGTGCGTGCGTGTGTGTGTGTGTGTCTTTAACGTAAGAGCCATAGGACGACAAAATAACCAAACCAATGAATGGCAAGATATTTCGATCTTCGATCTTCGTAAGCCTCGTGAATGATAGACTAAAAACTTCAGTTCAGTTCAAATTTCAATTCGTTGTTGCTGTTTATCAGCTGGATTTTTGTCCTGCGGGATGTGAATGGCGGGGAACGATTCGCCTCCAGCCTGTCTATTCCCATCAGCAGTGGGATAGGCCCGTCCCCTAATAGACTTCTGGTTGTTCACAGGTCAGAAGGTGTTTGCTCATGACTCAGAAGCTGCTGGATTAAATGAAGTCTTTAGTCGGGAAAGTATTTCTCAAAAACCACCCCACACTTCGAAGCCCCGTTCCCCAGCCTAAGGGTGATGGTAATCCAGCTGTCCCTCCACTTGGAAGGAAGACGGAGCCATTTTCCCTGTTCCTTGTGGAGTCCCAGAACACACTGAGCAGGGAGCATCCCTTCGGGAATGCTTCTTAAGGGATGTCGTGCTGGGGTTGGACCGCGAGCGAATTCATACAGATAGGGGAATGAGTGGCAAGAAGCATTTTGGGAATAGCACTCTTCAGATGGAAATGAGGTTTTGAAGGGAGCGAGGGCATTTCCCACGCGGACCCCTCTGTGGCAAAGATAAAGAAGACCCACTGAAGACACTGAATGGATCTCTTCCTTGGTTTGGCAAGGGATCACGTTGCCCCCGCCCCTAGCCTTCAAAGGTGCCTGACACTCCATCAATGTCATTTTAAGGCGAGCCCATCAATTTAAAAGGCGGATGGAGAGGAAATAACCACTCATCAGAATTAGGCGTGAGTTGTTACACAGTGTGAGCGATCCGGTAAACACGTCCAATAAATGTGGAAATGAAACGCCTTGCTGTGGCGCATCCGTTTCGTGTGATTTCTCCTACTTTGCTGACCTACCATCCCGGACAGATTATATGATGCAAAACAGCGGAAACTGTGTCATGTCACCCTGCATCTAAATTGTGATTCTCTCATCATCCTAGTGAAGCTTTATGCTCGTGTGTATAAGTTTATTGTACTTTGATTTAAGCTCACTCTGTAAATTGAAGCTTCACGTTGCTCTGCTTTGCTGCTTGGGGCCGGACCGTTTGACTCCCTGACATACACACGGGACGACCGGGAACTAGAAATAGGAAGGGAAACTCGATTTTGTCAGGTTAGCATTTTGGAGAGAGATCTGTGTATGTGAAGTAGACGGTGAGTTCAAATCTGGACTAACGGGAGGTTTCCAACTGACTTGTCTGGATAAGAAAAATGAGTTTTAATGTGAGCTGGGAACAGGTTCTGTATCTTCTTGCACCGTCCCTCCAATGTGAAATTCAGATTCTTCTCTCCCTCCTTGAAGTAAGAACGTTGCATCTCCCGAAGGAATGAAAGCTGGGTGGCCTCGAGTGTTTACTCAGTCATTCTCTCGTTCACTCTTAACTAGTTTGTGCCACAAACTTGGCCGGGCACCGAGGCTATTCACGTGGCTGGGACAGACATCGTTTTTCCTTCCCTGGACTCTTTTTCATCTACTTGGCATTCTGAAATACAGTACTTCCTGGGGCGCCTTGGGGTTAAGCCTCTGACTTTGGCTTAGGTCGTGACCTCACGGTTCCCAAGTTCAAGCCCTGCATCGGGCTCTGTGCTGACAACTGGAGCCTGCTTCAGATTCTGTGTCTCTCTCCCTGTCTCTGCCCCTCCCCTGCTCGCACTCTGTCTCTGTCTCTGTCTCTCTCTCTGTCTCTCTCTCCCTCTCGGTCAAAAATAAATAAAAACATTAAAAAATTTTTAAGTAATAAAATTCAGTACTTCCCATTCATATTTCTGCTGCTTAAAAATGGATTTCCCAAATTCCAGCGTATTATTCAATACGACGTATCTCAGTGCGGGAAACGCTCTCACCCTCTCCAGCCAATGATCGACACTTTAGCGCTCCTGCTTTCTTAGCAGTTTGAGAGGTTGGAACGTCACTGACATTGTCACAGGAGCGCAGAGGGTGACAGTGAGCATGAGCGTTGTGTTAGGCAAATAACAGGCACGTTCGTGACAACTAACACCACGCTATGGTCATGGGCTGCCAGTGGGTATTCTCATGGAAATATATTCATCAGAAATCAGACATCACGTAGCTATTGAGAATCTCCTGTGTTTCACTTTGAAGTATGTAATGCAGTAAAAGGTTATCCCCGGTCTCAGGCTTTCCAGGAGAAAAAAAAAAGAAGGAGGTTGGCTTTATGAAGAACTTTCCGAGCCTGTGTTTTCAGTTGAACAGTGTGCTGGGTATACAGTAGGTGACGACTCTGTTGCCCCTGTGTCTGCCGAGGAAGGAGAGGGGTGGAAGCCGATGAATTATTCAGGACCAGGTAGTCTCCCTTGGCATCTCCTATGACACACGCCTTTTCAATTCAAGACCTTTATGCAAAGGGCTTGGTCAAGTGTGTTTATGATCCAGATGAGTCTTTTTCTATGTATAGTCTAGGTGTCTTTCTATCTATAAATTAAGGAAATATGTGGAAAAGTGAATTAATATTTCACGTAGTCTCTATTTCATATATGACACTGCCCTAACCTTTACAGTAAGGTATGCTTTGTGGTTATCTCCCTGTTGGAAGCTTCTGATTTTTTTTATGCAACAGAAAGAAAGATTTTGTGATTCAAGTGAATGAGCATCAATTAGCCCTGTCACCTTGTTGGATGATTTGGAAAGAGTCTTTTAGCTATTAGTAGGCTATTAGCATAACAGACATTAAAATGATTAAAATATCAGTGATTACCTCAATCCCTAGGGCTATAAAAAGGTTCTTTTACAAAGTGCATAATATAAAAGAAGCAGGTAGTTCATTTGAGGGGATCCATCTGCCTTTGTTCCCGAAGATTCTCTTCGCTCCTCCTGGAAACCGTAACACGATGAGGGCCACATCACTATTCTTTGATAGTTTTCTAAAGGAGATGGCCAAGCACTTCGGAAAGAGCACTGAGCTAGGAGTCTGGGGTCCTGTATGAACCTGTCCCTGATCCGTTGTAGCCGTCCCACCGTGTGTGAGCCTTCTTCTAAAGATGGGAGATCTCCTTTGTACTACCCCCGACATTTTTGTGAAATTGAAAGGCTGTGGCGTGTGTAGGAAACTTGGGAAGTTTTCTGCAGGCGGTGGGTTGGAAGTCCAGGGTGGTGTTGCCGTATGTTGTAAGGCTTTCTGGTAGATTATTGGGTTCAGTTAAAGGTTCTCTGTGATGCAGCCAAGAAAAATAAAACCAAAAGGCAGTCTCAGAGTTCAGTAAATGCAAGTTACAATTATGCGATTAAGCCGTGGCTGGCGGTCCATGGTTTACCAGGTGCAGGTCCCGCTGACTTAGCCAACCGCCCCTCCCCCCACTTTTTTTTTTTTTTTTTTTAGGACTATAACTTGTTTCTTTAAGTGTTCTAGGTGTTTGGTTTCATTTCACTACTCTTTAGAAGTATTCTCCCTGTGAATCATCCCTAGAACCCTTCCCCCTTAGTTTTGAAGCGGCATAAACTCACGTGGCCGACTTTCATGAAGATGGAAAGAATAAAGGAACAGGATCACGAGGTATTATTGTTCTCAAAGTGAATGTAGGTACCCCAAAGGAATTGTGCAGCCCTAAAACGTTCTGCAATTCTGATTGTTATATACGCTTTGCGATTCCAAAGTTCTCTAAATCTGTACATTATCCAGAACGAACCTTCATGAACATTTATGTGCCTTTCGCTGCTTAATATTAGCTTCTTCACTTTTATAGAAGGAAAAACTAATGGTGTCTGTTTGAAACTAACTTCTTTCTTGGGAGGCCAGCACTTCAGGAAGCTTCCGTACCTCCTAAAATTTAACATGGGTCCACAGAGACTGGGTTGTCTCCAACCTACACATTGGCAGCTTTGGGTTTTAAGCCGAGAGCCCAAACTGTGTCTTTCATGGAGAACAGCGTGATTCAGTGAGAGGCTTCCTGCTAGGGACAGGTGGAGAAGACCGTGCCGCGGCCTGGCTGGCCGGAGCCATCCGAGATGGCCCCGACAGTCAGGCTTGAAGGTGGAAGCGATCCCGGCCAGTGCCGGTTCTGCAGATGACCGGTGACACACGGAGTGTTATTCCAAGAAACGGGGGGTGGCATTTGAAAGGAGTCAGTTTGCGTGAGTGGGTGCCAGGTTGGGGGCCTTGCGGGGTGTGTGGGAAGTTAGGGTGCACAAGGGCAGTGCCTGGCAGTGCAGGTGACCCCGAGTGGGTGCCACCCCTGTGCCGGCCATGCCCAGAAGCCGGGTAGTGGCTGTTGATCCCAAATCCTGCTGGTAGGAAACCGCTTCAGGGTGCAGGAAGCAGGGAGAGCACTAATGGGGGTGGAGAGAAGGAAGTCAGCGAGCGTCCCTTGTCCCGGAATAAGCCATCCCAGGAAGTCACCGCCATGCCAGGTTCAGAAGGACAAGTAGCGTTTTTCAGAGGGAAGCAGTAAAATGTGGGATCCTCTGAGGGCTCCAGCAATGGAACCGCTTGTCACCTTTATGGTTTTGTAGTATCGCATTTTCTTTTTTTTTTTTTTTTTAATTTTTTTTTTCCAATGTTTATTTATTTTTGGGATAGAGAGAGACAGAGCATGAACGGGGGAGGGGCAGAGAGAGAGGGAGACACAGAATCGGAAACAGGCTCCAGGCTCCGAGCCATCAGCCCAGAGCCCGACGCGGGGCTCGAACTCACGGACCGCGAGATCGTGACCTGGCTGAAGTCGGACGCTTAACCGACTGCGCCACCCAGGCGCCCCTAGTATCGCATTTTCAACGAGCACGGTTTTTATGGCCACTTTGGTCTAAAGAACGTTTTGCCTTCCGGGGTATACTACAGAGCAATATTAGAAGCGGAGAAAAGTTACTGGCTAGACAAACAGTGTCAAAAATTATATTTATTTTTGACCCTGAAGTGGAGCGCGTGTTGATCTCTACCCGGCATGTTAATTAGAAGCAGAATCAGGTGACGTGTACATCTGTAAGTGACTGAATGAGGAAATCAACCTTCTCTAACGTCTTCGAGTGCCTTCTTTTTCACGAGCAGACTGTGAAAAGCGTGCCAGGAGCTAGAAATGCACTTCACATCCGTGGACTTGATTTGGTGCGTGTCAAAAGTGCGCCGAAGGCATTTATCGGAGGGCTCCAAATGTATGCCCTCATGCAGGAAAAATCAAGATCTGTCTTTGGTTAAATAAAAAAAAAAAAAAAAAAGTTACGCACAAGACTAACGGCTCACTTTTTGGGGAATGTCTGTTTTGTGCGAGGTCTTTTCGCCTTTGGTCCGTTTGGGTCTCCGGCGGTCTTTTCTTAATGACTAGAAATACTTGCTGTGTGCCCCTTCATGGCAGCACCAGGCTTTATGCTATAGAGGAGCGGGGATGTCTCGCCTGGTGCCCCACGCTGTCTCCCCACGGAGGCAAAAGGAACACGTGCAGGGACAGGTGCAGGTGCGGATGACGTTCCGTATTCCCTGCAGCAGCAGCTGTAGCCAACTGGCAATTCTTAATCGAGCCCTCTTCCCACGTCCCTAAAAATTGGTTGAATTTTCTATACATGTCCTTCCAGACATTCCTTTTATTTTATTTTATTTTTTTAATGTTTATTATTTTTGAGAGAGAGAGACAGAGTGAGAGTGGGGGAGGGGCAGAGAGCGAGGGAGACACAGAATCCAAAGCTGGCTCCAGGCTCCGGGCTGTCAGCACAAAGCCCGATGTGGGGCCCAAACTCACGAACTGTGAGATCATGACCCGATCCGAAGTCGGACGCTCAACCAACCGAACCACCCAGGCGCCCCCAGACATTCCTTTTATATAGACAGCAGGACTACATTGGACTAGGTCTGATAATATGGTAAAATTAGCAGTATTTACTTGCTGTCTTACTCTCAGAAGTGAACAAAGCAGACACCTAGGGTTTATAAGAGCAGTTGCTAGAAAAACGTCACATACTAACAATCAGTTTCGATTTTCAAATAAAGCTATTTGTTTAAGTACGTGATTTGTATTCGGGCAAAAGTATGCCAGTTTTTAGCATCCAAAAGATCATTTACATATGACTTCACGCAAGAGGCTGGAAGTGAAATAACTCCTCCCCGAATCTCCCCTCCACCACATGGGTTTGCACACGCTTGTGTCAGCACTCTCTAAAATATTAGTCATGAGCATGAATTTGTGTAATGTTTTTGCTCAGAGATTCGAGCTAAGTTACAATGTCTTATTAAAGACTACAGTCTATGAGGGTGAATTAAATATTCCACACTCCTCAGCCATCTGTCTTCTGTTTGCTGCTTCTTCCTTTTAAGTCAGCCCAGGAAACTTGGAACCCAAACAAGGCGCTGGAAATACATGTTGCCCTTTGGTCCACAAGACTCAAACTTCCGTGTTCCTTTCATTCAGATCTAACTCCAGGACCTTTAACTTGGGTAGGTCTCCCTCCTTTTAGGATTCATAACTGCGGCCTTTGAGATCCCTGAATATCAAGTCACTTGCTTAGAGCACCAGATAGGGCGGAAGACAAGAGTAGGTTTTCTTGATGTTTTGGTATGACCGTAATATCCCACCCTTATGATTTCTACTTACGCTGTTGGTCGTATGGATGAATCACTAGTCAAGGGGATGTGTCCCCTGGTTAAGTAGAAAAACACTTGGAAAGTGCCATCCATGACAATCCAGTGTAAAGCTGGACTTATTGTCCTTGACCAGTAATTTAACTAATGCATTCAGTAAATCCAGAGTAATTTAAACTTGCCCAGGTAAGAGGTGAATCTTGCTTTGGGAGAAGGAGACTTAGGATAACATATGAAGTGAAGTTTACTAAAACGGGCGTTAAGTGTCTCTTTCCAATAGCTTGTTCAGTCTGCTTCTCTTCTCAGAGGGTAGTGCCACCATCCACATGGTTTCCCTAGCCAAAAAGCAGGCCACTGTTTTTGATCCCTGCCTGTCTCTTCCTCCCAGGCTCCAAGTACTGTTGATTTGATGGGTGAGAAGTAACTTGCATCCAGTTGTGCTGTTGAGAAAAATAAAGCCGTTCTGTGCCCCAGTCCTTTATGTGAGGCCGGCCCCCCTCTCCAACCTCCTGCCCCCCCCCCCACCACCCTAGGAATTCAGGATCTTCTCTGTAACCCAAGGGTTTGTAGTTCCATAAGGATGTCTGGGGAATAATTATATATATATATATTGAGGTATGATGGACATAACCAAGCTGTATACATCTAACACATATAGCTCAGTGAGTTTGGAGATAAGTAGACACCCATGAAACCATCATCATAATCAACACCATGAACATACCCATCGCCTCCGAAAGTTTCTTCCCATCCCACCTATGTATGTGTGCACGTATATGTCTCTTGACGTGGACCTTTCTTCACTCACTGCAGTGAGCACTCTGTGGACCTTTTAATCTGATTTTATGTATCTTTTAATTCTGGAGATTTTCTTGTATTGTTTCTTAATAATTTCCTCTCCACCCTTCTCTCTTTTATCTTTCTGGTACCTCTGTTACGTAGACATTATTAGACTTTTTGGAATGCACTTTAATTTTCATATGCTCGCCCTCCAGTAACGTTTTGGGAGAGCTCCTCAGTTTCCCTTACAGCTGTCTTTTTTTAAATTTTTTTTTAACATTTATTTATTTATTTCTTTTCTTTTTTTTTTTTTTTAACATTTATTTATTTTTGAAGCAGAGAGAGAGAGCATGAACGGGGAGGGTCAGAGGAAGAGGGAGACATAGAATCTGAGACAGGCTCCAGGCTCTGAGCTGTCAGCACAGAGCCGGACGCAGGGCTCAAACCCACAGACCGCGAGATCATGACCTGAGCCAAAGTTGGACGCTTAACCGACTGAGTCACCCAAGCACCCCTTTTTTTCTTTAATTTTTTTTTTCCTTACAGCTGTCTTAGTGGACTTTTTTATTTTGAATTTTGGCTGTCATGTTTTTAAATTTCAAAAGTTCCTCCTTCTTGAAGGATATGGTTGGTCAGTGAGCCTCACACAGGGTGATTGGGTGGCTTATATCTAATATACATCTCATGGTCTTTTCTCTAGAGGGATATCCTCATCCGCCTTTGTGGGGTGATCAGCATTATGAAGCTGGGTTTGGAGTAAGAAGAAATGACTGTAGGTCTCATTTTCCAGTGAGACTTTCACTTAACCTTTTGTTTTCGGCCGTGCTTTTCCTCTGTGTCTGGATCCCGTCAGGTGGCGGTCCCTCGAGCATTGTTCCTGCCCCCTAGAGGCAGGGGTGGTAATCGCCTGAATGGACCCGAGCCGCCCAGTGTCAAACTTTTCTTTTGTGTACTCTTCTAAATAACCCCCACCTCTAGGGGCGCCTGGGTGGCGCAGTCGGTTAAGCGTCCGACTTCAGCTCAGGTCACGATCTCGCGGTCCGTGAGTTCGAGCCCCGCGTCAGGCTCTGGGCTGATGGCTCAGAGCCTGGGAGCCTGTTTCCGATTCTGTGTCTCCCTCTCTCTCTGCCCCTCCCCCGTTCATGCTCTGTCTCTCTCTGTCCCAAAAATAAATAAACGTTGAAAAAAAAATTAAAAAAAAATAAATAACCCCCACCTCTTAAGCGTTCTCCCTCACTCCTGCCTCCTGTGCTGCCTGATGCTCCCTGTCCCTGCACCTGCTCGGGGTTGTGCAAGGGGGGTGGTCTCATCTCTCCTTGTCTCCCTCTGCACACCCTTGGGTTTTGCCTTCCTCTGCTCTGCTAAACCTTTAGCACTGTTCCACTGGCGTTTCGTCTTTGATTGCTGAAGTTTAGAGTTTCAGTTGTCTCAATTTTTGTAGATGGTCAAGTTTGTGTCTATTTCATGTCCTCTTTGTTGTTGCATTATGATTCGGACAAGAGGCTGAAACGTTCTTCTACCATCCTGAGAATAGAAGTCTCCTGTTTAAAGAACCATGTTACCCTAGTAGGTTTCTCAAGGGGTGAATATTACCAAGTTTTTATGTTGACTCTGGAATGTCTGGGGAGAGGCACCAGCGCTCAGATTTGAAACCTACCCAGGCTTCCCGTGTCCTTGCCAAACAGCGCCAGTTGGTTTCACGGGCCAACTTTGTCAAGTTAATAGTACTGTGTGCACTATGTAATTAGTGAGAAACTTGAGAGATGTCTCACTTAAATCATATTTTGAGGCTAACAGGTTCCTGACTGGTCATTTGAGCACACGAGAGAGCATTCCAGGAGACGACGTTCTGGGAGCTGTAGTGCTAGTTTCAGAGAGTGACTGTGGTAACTCAGACCCACACTGTGACGGGATGGGCACTCGGGTTTCCCCTGGACTGTGACAGCTTTTACTAATTTTATTTTCCACTGTTCTCAGACTCCATAGAAGAAGTGACATGCGACTAATTCCCGGTTATAGAACTGTACTTCTCTTGACCCTGTTCAGATGGTATAGGAGGCATTTTTTATCTGTTAAAGTTTGTTTATTGCCTGTGTTCACTGTGCACGATGTCACGTGTGCAAATTGGTCAAAGATACGTTCGAGACTAAGAAGTTTGCGAAAGACGTAGAGAGGGTATCTGCCATAAACCAGAATCACCAGCGTGATACCAGATCCTACTGGTTCATACTGGAGCATAAACAGAGGCACCAGAAGCCAGGGATACTCCTTAGGGTGCATGGCTCTCCTCCGGTCTCTGCAAGCCGCCGGCAGCCGTGCTGATGGCTCGGCGCCCAGCCTCCCTCCCTACTCATGCGCTCTTCTCGGCCCCACAGAGGGTGTTCGGAGCTCTGCCGGATCCCCATGGTGGAGTACAAACTGGACAGTGAAGGCACCCCCTGCGAGTACAAAACGCCCTTCCGGAGGAACACCACGTGGCACCGCGTGCCCACGCCCGCCCTGCAGCCGCTGTCCAGGGCGTCCCCGGTGCCCGGCACGCCCGACCGCCTGCAGTGCCAGCAGCTGCTACAGCAGGCCCAGGCTGCCATTCCCCGGAGCACCTCCTTCGACCGGAAGCTGCCGGACGGCACGAGGTAACGCCCATGCCCTTTCCCCAGGGACGGCGCTTATCAGACCCTGGGGCTGGAACTTGACGTTGCGGGGAGGCACTTCGGCTTTGGCTTGATGGGTTCTGGGTTAGCCTGTTCTGAACAAGCAGGCCAGGCAGGCGGCAGGGCGGGCCCCGGGTGGGGTGGTGCCTGGGATCTGTCCCCGCCCCTCGCCCGGCACTGGTGCAGGTGGCACGCAGGTTCTGTTCCAGATGCGCCCACCAGGGCGGCGACTTTTTCTCCGTCCTGGTCCTCCTGGTCACCTTGCTCCCTAAACCTTCCGGGGCACGATAACGGGGAAGGCATTCCCAGGAGCCTCTAGATGAGCGCAGGCAGTTTTAAGTATAAATAAAACTGCAAACTCGGGGACCGAATCCCATCTTCCTAATGTAGTATTTTAAGTGTAGCATTTTAAGAGGTCCCAAGGTCATTAGCACATCTTCGCTTTGTTCCTCTTATTTTAAGCAAGTTGAGTTAAACTTCAAGTTAAGTTTTCAATGACAGAATGCGCTTGTTTAAAAGTTGGCATTAGAAGCTGGTGAGAATTTTTAGGTGCATAATTCGCATTAGGTAGTTTTAAGGGAACAAAATGGTAAATTTGGCTTTTTGTGGTTAAAGCAGTTGATTTCTCCTGCTTTAGTTTTCGTTTTCTCGTAACTTACGGGCCATGGAGAGGCCATGAGTTTGTGCAGAGTGGCTGGGGGGGCTCTGGTATCTATTAGAGCGTTGGAAACAAGGATGCTGAGCCGGGCTGCTCACCCTCTCCCCACTCCGATTTCCTCATCTGAAAAATAAACCTAGTAATAAGAGAAGACCTCTTCAGGACATTATGAGGATTGAATCAGTCAATATGTGCAAACCGCTTAGAACCATTCCTGGCACATAGTAAGCCTATACAGCTATTAATGACAATTAGATTAAAACATGAGGTCTTTCTCCAGTTTATTCTTTATAGGTTGAATGCAGGAACGATGTGCCTTTAATTTAGCATTAAATTATCTTGGCTCTGGGCCTCCTCGCTCGGATGTCTGCTGAGTTTATAAACTCACCATATTCAAAGAAGTGCACGTGGGTAGCCCAGGTAAAAGGGCAGCATGTGGGAGGGACGGGGTCTCCAGAGCCTCCCTTTTTAATGCAGAATGTAGTAAATTATAGGGAAAAAACCTGGAGAGTTCTAGCAACAAAATGGAAACCTGGCAAGCACATCTTTATCAAGTGAGCTCTCAAGGGTCATACTTATTTTGGTGTATTTGAAATAAATAGGATTGCATTCAACAGATGTATGAAAATAAATGGTTTTGACCAATTTAGGGTTTTCCCTCCACATAGATTGCAAATACAGGACCTGAACGTGCCTTGCATGAAGCTTTATAGAACAAATGGTAGTAATGTTTTCATAATTCTGTATTCTTGGGGGTTTGTGTGCTGTCCTTCCATATTTCACCAGAATCATTCTCTGCACTTTAAGTCTTCAGATGGTGAAGGCTTGTTCCTGCCACATCTCCTTCCTGTGATAAATGGCCACCTAATGTCTCTGCCCCACCCCCCCCCCCCATTCCTGGTGTATTTGCCCGTGCTTTATTCTGTTTCATGCTGCAATGCGAATTTCTTCCTTTTCTCTGTCATTATAAGATGAGTTTATTTGTAAAACAGACTGGGCCCGGTTGCCACGTTGGCCGCTGTGCAGGCCCCTCGGTGCCCCGTTAATAATTCTAGTTACTGTTCCAGAAGTTCGCCCAGCAACCAGTCCTCCTCCAGCGACCCCGGGCCTGGTGGCAGCGGACCCTGGAGACCGCAGGCGGCATATGACGGGTACTGCTCAGTCTTACCTCCTTGCTGGCCCCTGGGCGGGACCTGGTCAGTAACTCACTGAAGCGTGTACTGAGTGCCTGCTGTACATGGGGCCACTTGGGGGGGTATAAAAAAGCCAGGCAGGCTTGTCATAAGTCACTCGTCCAGGCCAAGCAGCTCGTCATGTCTATGTACACCGAGCTCATTTGTCCATATTCTGAGCCTGTGTGTTTTTTCGTCTTAATAAGGAAAGTCTTTTTGAAAATGAAGGGTTAGGGGACTCTCTAGGCAGTGGCCCTCGGGAGTTTTCCCCTCACTTAAGTTGCTGACGAGGAGCAAATTCACAGCCTCTCTTGGAAGTGCTTTTTCTCTGAAGCACAGCCCGACATCAGAGAAGGCAGGCAGAGCGCTTGGCCGTCTTTTCCTGCCTCCTGTTTGAGAACAGCGGTTGGCGGGGGGTGGGGGGGGGTGGTGCTCACACACGCAGCTGAGGATCGTCCCCGGTAGCGTGTGTGTGTGTGTGTGTGTGTGTGTGTGTGTGTGTGTGTGGTGTCCAAGAGCCAGCAGGTCAGGTCGAGCCCAAGGATGCCCGAGGTCTGCTGAACTGACAGATACAGAAACCCAGGAGAAACATCCAACAAAGTCAGGGACGAAAAGGGTGAGGGTGGTGTTCCTGGCAGCATCTTTTTGCACGTACTGGTTTTTTTGTTGTTGTTGTTGTTGTTGTTGTTGTTTTATTTTATTTTTTTAATGTTTATTTATTTTTAAGAGAGAGAGAGAGAGACAGAATGCAAGTGGGTTAGGGGCAGAGAGAGAGGGAGGCACAGAATCCGAAGCAGGCTCCAGGCTCTGAGCTGTCAGCACAGAGCCTGACACGTGTCTCGAACCCACGAGCCGTGAGATCACGACCTGAGCCGACGTCGGGCGCTCGACCGACTGAGCCACCCAGGCGCCCCATGCCACGTACTGTTTTGCAGTTGAGTCTGGAGAGGAGAGAACCGCCAGGGCAGAGAAGGGCAGAGAAGGGTCTTGCTGGGGGAACAGCAACTTCGTTACTGCTCTCACAGAAGCAGAGGGAAATGTCTCTCCCTGGATCCCTTTGGTTTAGGCTTAGCAGTCGATGTTTGTAACCAGATTCTGTAAGTAAGAATCATTTTGTAACAGGAAGAAGTTTCCCGTCCTTTATTTCTTTTGTAGAATTACGTTGCCCTCTTTGGGGTTTTCATACCACGGAGTCCACCGAGATGTAGTCTATAGCGAAACAGTCTTACTTTCTTGTCCCTAAAATCATTAACATAAAGAAGTATCGGTTCCATATATTCTCAGCAGGAAGGAAAGCGGAAGAAAACGAAACAGAAGCAGTGAGCTCCTCCTTGGCTTACTGGGGACAGGTTTTCTGACCCTGGACAGCCCTCCCACCTCCTGGCATGGGCAGCCCTTTCGTGTCTGTAAATGGCTGTCATCCAGGCGCCTCTGTTGAGCCAGCAGTGACACCGTAGGGTCCCCGATTACAGCCGCTTGAAGCACACCTGGCAGGGCCGGGCCGGCACACGACTTCTGCTGAGGGCTCCCCCCCGCGCCCCCATTCCGGAGCAGCACCCCCAAGGGATGTGTCCGCGGATGCCTGGCCGGCCGGCCGGCCACTCAGCTCTGTGGTCTTTGCAGGTGCCAGTCTCCCCTGCTGCTCGAGCACCAGGGCGCGGGCCCTTTGGAGTGTGAAGGAGCCAGGGAGCGGGAGGAGGTGCTGGAAGGAAGCAGGCATCTGGGTAATGAGAAACCCGGCTGGTAAACTGGCCTTCCTCCGTGCTCTTCAACCCCCTTCCCTCCTTCCTCCTGTCGCTTGTTTACTCGTTCGTTCGTCCGTTGGCTCAGCCCACTTGGTGAGCACTGTCGTGGGAGCAAGCCCGTGTGGTCGGCGGGGTCTTCCGACGCCACGGGGCACCTCGTCCTGGGTGGTTGTGCTTGTGGTGCCTGTGGCAACGGAACATTGACCTTCTGGTGGTGGTCCCGCCCACCCTGGGGGTGTATCCGTTGGGGAGACCAGAAGGGTCTAGAACCACAGTCCCGCTCGTTGTCTCCACACCATTTTGTTCGGCTTCTGTGTTGCTTTGCTGTCTCGTTAACACGAAAAACCAGATATTCTCCTCTTCTCTCTTTATGCGACAGAAACCAAATGGCATGGCCCACCCTCCAAAGTCCTGAGCTCCTATAAGGAAAGAGCCCTGCAGAAAGATTCAAGTTGCAAAGACTCCCCCAACAAGCTTTCCCACGTAAGTCCTTCGTCCGTAAACGCCCCTCTCACGTGGCCGGCCTCGTGCATCTCCGCACACGTCGCGTGAGAATCCAGGGACTCGGTGGCAGGTCGTCTACCTCCCAGGTCTCTTGGAGGCGAGGTGAAAACAAATCGATACATAAGTTACATTTTTTTTTTTTTCCCTCGTTGATTTCTAAAGCACCTCAGAGAAAGGCCACACGGGAAATTACTGGCAAAGCCAAGACTATGTCCTCCAGCCTTTCGATCCGTGACATCCGGCATCGCGGTTACTAAACCACAGTCCTGTTTTTATGGTCAACGGTTTACAACCTTGTGGGCGGTGCCAGAAAGTGCAAAGCAGCATACCCTGCCCATAGCTGGCCGCGTAATGATTCACAGTACTACTTGTGGCCGCTGACTAGCGGTCAGCAGCGAGGACTGACAGGTAGTGCTCCAGAGTGCCCGGCATGGGCTCCCGGGCATTGGCACATGGCGTTCCATGCATTAGCACATGCCGTTCCGTACAGGCGGCCGTAGCTCAGTGAGGCAGAACTTCCTGTCACATGCGAAAACGTGACCTGTTGGCCGTTGGCCAAAAAAAGCCAACATTTGAAACTAGCTTAGTTTTGAGAGCTTGCAGGTGAAGAAATTTTATCATTTCCTGACCTGAGCTGCTTTTTCCCTCTTTGTTCGGGAGTCACTGGCGAGCTCTATAGCCGAGTGCCCGGGGAACCCATGGGACCGTCCTTCCCTTAGCGATGTCAGGGCCTTGTCTTGAACCAGCCTCACAGTAGCCGTTGAATTCCACCTTGACAAATCTCTGACGGTGGTCTAAGACCCCTTTAGGAAGGCAGGGGTAGGAGTAGACCTGAGAACGGCAGTGTGTGCTAAAAAGGTCAGAGGGGTGTGCTTAAAGATCTGACGGACGGCAGGAAGGAGAAAAGGCCAAACCACTTTAAGGTAGATCAGGGCATGCGTTGGCCTCATGATGCCAGCCCTTGGCTTCTGCTTCAGGCCTTGTCCGTTTTCCCAGGCTCTGAAGAGAAGCCAGTCGGTATGATTCCCTGAGTCAGATGCTCTCTTTGCTTTGTGTCTTCCAGAGACTGCAAGGAGAGCCCCTTCTCATTAGCACCGGGGGCATACGGTGACTCCGGCTCTCTCAGAGAAGTCACTTGTATTAGATTGCGCTTCGCGGTGGCAGCGTGCGGCCGTGCATTATCTCACTGGGCCCACGCATTGGTCATCGGAGCTCAGTATTGTGAGCACAGGGAGGGGCTAAGTGACTGACCGGACACCATCCCACCGCTGTGATTCAAACCCGGGTCTTGTGCCCGAACCCAGGGCTGGCACTGCAGTTTGTCACAGGAGAGCTTGCTTGATGAAAGACTGCTCCCCTCTTTGTGCTAATTTTCCATGCACCTCCCCGGTTTGTGTAACGTTTGTTGATTATTTTCCGGTTGGTGACACCGCGGCAACACTTTCATGCTTCACACACAAAGAATCGAACAAAGGCTTGAGGAGATTCCCATGTAACTTAAGATGAGTTATGAGCCGGATTAGGAGTCTGGGACTTGTGCATAAAACCAGGAGAGTTTTTAAAAGCGAATTCTAGGGGTGCCTGGGTGGTTCAGTCGGTTAAGCACCCGACTTCGGCTCGGGTCACAATCTCATGGTTCGTGGGTTCAAGCTCCACATCGGGCTCGGTGCTACCAGCCTGGATGGAGCCTGCTTCCGATTCTGTGTCTCCCTTTCTCTCTGCTCCTCCCCTGCTCAGACTCTATCTCTCTCTCTCTCTCAAAAATAAATAATAAAGATTAAAAAAAAATTTAAAAAAAAAATAAAAATAAAAAATAAAAGTGAATTCTAAAAACACAAAAACAAAAACCCATAAAAGTGAGTTCTGTCATTCATCGTCTCACGTTGTGGGGCGCGTCAAAAGGGTTTGGGGGGGATCCTCTGGCCTGTAGCTCTGTGAGTCTGGGCGAGAAGAAGTTTCACAAGGAAGCAGAGCCTGGGGTCTGTTTGACGCCCCTCCGTTTCTCTCTCTTCTCCAGATTGGAGACAAAAGTTGCTCCAGTCACTCCAGCAGCAACACGCTGTCCAGCAACACGTCCAGCAACAGCGACGACAAGCACTTTGGGTCCGGGGACCTGATGGACCCGGAGCTGCTGGGGCTCACCTACATCAAAGGGGCCTCTACGGACAGTGGCATCGACACGGCCCCCTGCATGCCCGCCGCGGTCCTGGGCCCCGTGCACCTGGCGGGCGGCAGGGCCGTGATCCACAGCCGCGCCGAGCAGTGGGGCGACCCGGCCGACCTCCCGGGGCCTGACGGCGAGGCGGCGAAGATGTACGCGGTGCACGGCTACGCGCCGCCCATCTCGGCCGGCAGCGCGGCCGACGGCAGCGTGGGCGACCTCAGCGAGATCTCGTCTCACTCCAGGTCAGTGCCCCTGCACCACTGGCCCGGCACCGGCGGGGGCCCGCTGGGTCCTGCTGGGGGCGGGGAGGGGCCCGGATGGGAAGGGCGTGTGCCGGCCCGGTGGGCCGGCCCCCTGCGTGCCCGGTGACTTCAGAGGAAGGGCTCATGTCTCAGGTCCCACCGTGAAATGCGCACCCCGGGAAGTCACTCGCGTGGGGTGTTGCTACCCTTCTCTTTAAATCGGAGAGAAAAAGCTGCACAGCGCAGTTGCTCGCTCCTGTAGGCACTGACCTCTCTCCCAGTTCGGCTTGTTCCTAAGTTTTTAGAAGTGGTGGCAAGCGAGGCGGCCCTCAGGCTGCAGCGCACGGTAATTCGGGGGGCGGTGCGCAGCTCCCTTAGATGGAGGCTGTGCCCGCTGAGCTGTGTCCCGGAGTCCCCTTTACCGAAAGGGGGGACCCGAGGTCCGAAAGTTCGTTCAGATGATTGGTTCGGTTTTTTAAAACAAAGACTAGCTGCGTTTAATAGGATGCTATTCTGAGGTGTAGATGTTTAACACACGGTTACGAGTGGTTTTAAACTCCTGTGTGTGTGTGTGTTCGTGTGTGTGTGTGTGTGTGTGTGAGACGTATGTCTGTACAACATTTCAAAAACCCATCCAGTCTGTGATTTCTGCCTTCAGAGACTAGATGAAGAAATCCATTTGTTCAGAGGTGGCTGTGGACAGACTTTAACCACACCGGCTACCCTGATCTCCCTCTTGCCTGCGAGGCTTCCTAACCCGGCTCCCAACTACTGTGGGACTTTCCCCCAGAGCCTTTCTCAAGGCCACTGCTGCCCTCCCCCTCCCCCCAGTCTCCCGCCAGACCTTCTCCCTTTGTCACACAGCCACCGCCAGGGGATGGGGACCTCACGGAGTCTCAGCTGGGAGCCACGTTGGACAGCCCCACACGCAGTCAGTGGGCACAAACAGGAGTAGCCGTGGTCACATTCTCAGTGCCAGCGCGCAGAGCATCTCGGCTGTCTCCCCCGGAAGTCGTGGAAAATTCTTTACGTCAAACTTGCGCGTGTGCACACATACTCACTGCTGCGGTCCTGCGTTTATTGTCCTGTGGCTAACACCTTCCTCGGTGTCTTACTTACCGCGTGTGTCACTCGAGGGCGTTTATGTTACAAGTCAAAGAAGACCCCCCCACTAATCGGTTCACACAACAAAGGCAGTATTGTGGCTCATGTAACAGAAAAGTCCAGAACCGTCAAGGTGCTGCTGCAGCTCGCTTGATAACCACCCAAGACTGGACTGCCCCCATCATTAGGCTTGACGTGATAGGCCCCGAAATCATGGTGGGGGGATCCTCTTGGCTGAATTTGGCCGTGTCGCCTGTAGGCCCCCCGAGCTCACGCTCTTTTGTCCACAGGAAGAAAGTGTGGTTCTTGTCTAGTTTCAGTAGAAACTCTTCCCCCACCCCCACCCCCACCCCCACCCCCACCCCCAAATATCTCCTCACACTCCCTTGGCTTTCACCACCGTGGTAGGGGGCACCATGTCTGAGGCAGGAGGCGGCTGAGGGGTGGTGAAGACAGCTGCTTCCCCGGAAGAAATCGGGGTATTGTTACACCAGTAGAAGGAGGAGCGGATGCCAGGCAGGGGAGTCCTAACTGTCCATCCACCCCATACTCCGTCTTCTTCTACGGAGGCAGATGGAGCGTAGGATGCGGAGATTGTTTTCAAGATAGACATTCTTGGGGCGCCTGGGTGGCGCAGTCGGTTGGGCGTCCGACTTCAGCCAGGTCACGATCTCGCGGTCCGGGAGTTCGAGCCCCACGTCGGGCTCTGGGCTGATGGCTCAGAGCCTGGAGCCTGTTTCCGATTCTGTGTCTCCCTCTCTCTCTGCCCCTCCCCCATTCATTCTCTGTCTCTCTCTGTCCCAAAAATAAATAAACGTTGAAAAAAAAAAATTAAAAAAAAAAAAAAAAGATAGACATTCTTACCACTGTTTACCAGTTCTCTTACTAACTTGACTTAAAATATGTTTAGGAATAAATAAATAATATAGGAGTATTAGCAGTGACTTCGGTTACCTGCATTATTCCTATCCTAATTTCAGGGACAGTTGAAAATCGGCCATACTTACAGAAATCATCTCGGGATTCCACCCGCTTCTAATGTCTCGTTCAGAGTTGGCGAGACTTGTGACACGGCTGACTTCGCGATACCTTGTTAGACAAATGTAATTGGCATCGCAGATGGAACTGTGTCGTACTATTAAGGAAAATTTCTGTGGAACCTGCTTCTCAGAGCACCTTCATTTGTAAATAGAGGTAGGGATATTTATAGGATTTGAAGGAGATTTTGTTGAATACCTGAACCATTCGTTAATTTAGTGGGTTAGGCTATTAGAAAGTATATGAGAGTGCAAGATTGAATTTCTGATGGATTTGCCTTTTTTTCTACCCCTTTAAACTGAGTGCGTCCACAGCTGTTGTGGAAATGATATATGTTGAGGGACTAGGAGCCTTTCCCACCTGGCTGGGTTTTTTCTCGCGGTCGTTCGCTGACGGTGACTCTGAGGCCACGTTTCAACTTACACTGTAGGCTTTTGCTCAGTAGGAAATTAAGTCAGCAAATTGAATCTTTTGAATACTTCCTCCTGTCTGTCCTCTGACCTGTGCAGAAGAACTAGAGAAAATCAGATTTAAAATATCTTGACGTTTTTAAAATATTCAAAATATTTAAAAATTTTAAATGTTATTTTATGTATATGTGAAATATATATTTTGTTTTTGAATTCTTTATTAAATATATCAATATTTTACACTTCCTTATTTATTTTAATGTTTATTTATTTTTGAGAGAGCGAGAGAGAGAGGGGGACACAGAATCCAAAGCAGGCTGCAGGCTCTGAGCCATCAGCACAGAGCCCGACGCGGGGCTCGAACTCAGAACTGTGAGGTCCTGACCTGAGCCAGTGGGGCGCTTAACTGACGGGAGTCACCCAGGCGCCCTGATATTTCACATTTAAAATATTTAAAATGAGATTTAATGTCTCTGAGGGTGGAAGGAAAAGGAATTTTGCTCAGTAAGGCCTCTGTCCGATTCTGCAAACCCGAAAGGGCCTGTGTGTCTGTGGTGATGAAATCACCAGCCCCCTACTTTCTCCTCTGGTTCTCTTTGGGCTGGGAGCTGAGGCCCAGTGCCCGGCGGTCTGGGCTATGACTGGGATCAGCCCACGTAGGAGAAAGAGCAGAATAAACCTGGGCAGGGGCTGACACCAGGGCTGAGCACCTGGCGAAGATCACAGCCCGGCCCCCATGCCCTCTGTACCCCATCCCGTGTTTTACTTTCTTTTTAGCCCTCACCCAGAGCTGAAATGGTTTGGGCCTATTATGCATCCCCCCGCATAAGAACTTAGCTCTGCCTCCCCTCACTGGAGTGTCCTGTTTGGAGGCCAGAAGGCACTTGGCCTGCCTCGTTCACTTGGTATCCACAGCACCCGCTACACTGCTTTGCACAGGGTAGGCCTTGGAATACGTGGGAGACGAGGAGGGCTGGGTAACCCCTTACCGACTGAGTTCATAAACCCACTGGGGATTTCTGCTAGAGGAGTAGGGTGCACCTGGGATTAGCTGCTCCCAGTTCCCAGTTTCAGGAGGCCCGATCAGTGGGTGGCACACACTTAATACTCTAGTTCTGCTTTTTTGCACGACCGCCACACCCTCCCCCCCCCCAGCGCTCACACACTTAACTTCCCAGCAGATGTCCGGGAGGAAAGAAGCAGAGTTGTGTGTATGGTAAGATTGCAGGACTGTGCGGAGGGAGACAGAGGACTTCAGACTCTTTAAGACAAACTTCCGTGGCACAGGGCAAAAACAGGCGGGGGGAGGGGTGTGCAGAGGTCATCCAAGATGGGACCCCAGGGGTTTGCAGCCTGCTTTCTCTGCTGCTCAGACCTTGAGTTCAGCAAACCCGTTTTTTTTTTCTGCCAGGGGAAGGCGCTTAGGTAAGAGCTCAGAACACAAAGCAGGATTTGTATCAGCCTAACCAAGGTTCTGCAAAGTGAAATAAGTCAACTGCAAAAAAATAATAATAATTTCATGTTCTGGATTCTCCTGCAGAATGGCTCATAGCATCCCTTGTATATCATTATTCATACCCTTCTCTTAGTAGCAGTGATGGGAATCTGGCGGGTGAAACTCTAAAATAAGAACTTTAGTCTAGAAGGCAAGGATTCATGAAAAGCTTACTGCCAACATTCTAGAATATTTACCCATTTCAGAGAAAACTTTGATAATGATGTCACTGCTGCTAAGCATAGATTTTTGCCATGTTGCTCATCAAATCGATTTGGTGAATTTGCTCTTAGAGTTTAGTGTTTAAATATTTTATATTGGTGGGGTGCCTGGGTGGCTCAGTCAGTTAAGCGTCTGACTTCGGCTCAGGTCATGATCTCACGGGTCGTGAGTTCGAGCGCCACGTTGGTCTCTATGCTGACAGCTCAGAGCCTGGAGCCTGCTTCGGATTCTGTCTGTCTCTCTCTCTCTCTCTCTCTGCCCCTCCTCCACTTACACTCTGTCTCTCTCCTTCAAAAATAAACATTAACAAAATTTTCTAAAATATAGGAGTATGGTAGAGAGTTTGCCACCAATTCTCAAATGGTTCAGAGAGGGATATATGTAGCAAGATAGTAACAGTGAATGTAGGTGAAGGGTATAGGGATGTGTTTCTACTATTTGTATACCTTATCCGTCGATCTGAAGTTTTTCAAAATTCGCAGCTTAGGTGGAAATCTCCAGGCCTCCATCTACAGACCCCATATGTTGGGAGTGTATCCCCGGGTGTATACCCGGTAAATGGAAAGAGTTCAAAGCTCCCTTTCTCAGTGTTCCTTGCTTCTTCCTTGGGTAGCTCGGGGCATGGGAAGGCAGTGACACATCTTCCCCCAGAGTCCACGATTTAGAGCCCAGATGGAAGCAGTTTTGAGCCACGCTCAGGAACACCAGACCCACCGCCCGTAGCTGAGTTACTTCATAGTAGTAAATGAGGTGTTTTATTTGTTTTTTTTTAATGTTCGTTTATTTTTGAGAGAGAGAGAGAGTGCAAGCGCGGGGGGGGGGGGGGCGGGTGGGCAGAGAGAGGGGGACACAGAATCCGAAGCAGGCTTCAGGCTCTGAGCTGTCGGCACAGAGCCTGACGCGGGGCTCGAACTCGTGACCCACGAGATCATGACCTGAGCCGAAGTCAGACGCTTAACTGACTGAGCCACCCAGGCGGCCCTGTTTTGTTTGTTTTTTAATTTTTCATATACCACAGTGCCTCTAACACGTAAACCCTCCAAAGTGAGTTGGTTTATTTTGTTACCCTCTTTCCTTCTGAACATTTATAAAAAGCCCATTTTAATAACCATTCCTCATTTTGATTTTTTTCTTTTACTTCCTACCTTGTAGGATACTTAACTCTATACACAGGGTTTTCAGAACGGTAGCGCTCATCGGGTTTCGGAATAAGGTTACTATTTCATCCTACCAGAAAGCCTGCCACCCAGGGAGCCCTACGGTAAACTCTTTGAATAGCAAGTACTCCTACTTATGGACAACTCGTTTGCGTGCATCACTAACAAAAATGGACCTTCCTGTAATGCCTGCTCTGTGGCATATACTGTTGTAAGTGCTTCGCTAATATTAACATAGTCTTTGGAGCAGTCCTTTGAGGGGAGGCCCTGTTACAGCCCCTT
This sequence comes from Puma concolor, assembly GCF_028749965.1. NCBI lineage: Eukaryota > Metazoa > Chordata > Mammalia > Carnivora > Felidae > Puma > Puma concolor. The sequence continues at coordinate 16,076,586 of NC_141677.1, forward strand.
TCACAGATGAGAAAACTGAGGTTCAGAAAGCCTCCCCGGGTCTCACCGGGGAGTTAGCATGAAGACACAGCCAGTCCGGACCCGGGGTCCTCAGAGGGCCCTGGCGTGTCAACTTTCCTGAAGTGAAGCCCTCCTTGCTTTCTGAATTCTGGCACTATCACTGCAGTTTGTCATTTGTCACGAAACTTTCTGTTGTCAGTTCTTCCTGAATTAAAAAAGATCTGTAGGCTTTTCTATTTCTGTGGGCGGGTTATACTGTCAGTGGGGAGTCCCTCTGGCCTTAGTAGCTCAACTGCTGACTTCAAACAATTTTTGTTGCGATTTAGGGATTCCATCATTTCAGTAGTAGTTTGTTGTTGGGTCACGTGATCGCGCAGCAAACGCGCATACGACCACCAGATGCGGAGTTGGCCTTGCGGTGTCAGAACCCACTCCCATGCCCTTCTCTTCTCCCTGGAGGGAGCCTCTAGCCGGCTTTCCTCGTCCCCCTCCCCTCGCCTCTCCTCACTGTTTTCCGAACTGAATACCTGCGTTCCTGAGCAACCTTGTCCCGTTTTGCCTGTTTGTAAACTTTATTTAAACATGGAACCGGGGGCGCCTGGGTGGCTCAGTCGGTTAGGCGTCCGACTTCGGCTCAGGTCACGATCTCGAGGTCCATGAGTTCGAGCCCCGCGTCAGGCTCTGGGCTGATGGCTCAGAGCCTGGAGCCTGTTTCCGATTCTGTGTCTCCGTCTCTCTGGCCCTCCCCCGTTCATGCTCTGTCTCTCTCTGTCTCAAAAATAAATAAACGTTAAAAAAAATAAAAAAAAAAAACATGGAACCGTGCGACATATTCTTTGTGGCTTGCTGCTTTTTCTACGTGAAGTCTGTGAGGTTCACCCAAGGTGTTGGCAACCTCGGTTCATTTGTTCACAGAGTCTTCCCTTTATCCATTCTTGTTCATTGACTGGCCGTCCGTTTCGCCACTGATGATCCAGGTGGGGGGAATCGGGGACCTGTTAGGATCAGTCCGCCTATCGCCATGGGTACCTGTTGCACACGTGCAGTGGTTTATCCAGGGCACACGCTCAGGAGCGGAATTGCTGGGTCGTGCGCCACACAGGTGCACACCTTTACGGGTCGTGCCCAGACTGGTTTCCAAACCGTCTGCCTCACTTCTCACGCCTGCGGGCGGCGGGCGGGCACTCCTTACCAGCCGCTCCCATTCCTGCCAGCGTGGGGCCCGTGCCGCATACTTGTCATGGTTTGTGTCGGCACCTTCCCGGCAGCACTTGACGTGGAGCGCGTTCTTTTGGGTTTCCTCTCTTTCGGCGCATCGGTGTTAAGTATGTTGCTTATGTTTATATCTGATTTTCCTCTGATTGTTTTTAACATCCTTCCAGCCACAGGCGTACCGTGTGCACGTGAGCATCGTCGGCGCTGGGAAAATCAGGCACTCCCAACCAGGCCCACGGTGGAAGGACCGCCCCGTCTGCCTGCTTGGCCCGATTTTGCTGCCGGGGGGAAGCACAGCGAGGCGAGGGGGTGGGGGGGCTGAGTCCGGCAGCGTGCTGGCACTGATGAAATCTGGTTGTATCACAGCATTTGTCTGCTCTTCTCCTCAGCGGTTCACACCATTCAGGAAGCCCTTCTGCTCACTGTTCCAAAAATAGCGGGTCTCTGGATACGTCCAAAGTCTACATCGTGTCCCACAGCAGCGCCCAACAGGTCCCCGGGTCCGCGTCCAAGCCCTACCACAGGCAAGGGGCAGTGAGCAAGTATGTCATCGGCTGGAAGAAATCGGAGGGCAGCCCGCCCCCCGAGGAACCCGAAGTGACCGAGTGTCAGGGGTAAGGTGGCCAGTGGCTCTTCTCTACCCAACCTTACACACCTTTTGGGGACAGACTAAGCGGATGCATTTTTCCCCTCGACAGAAATATATTTTCTAAGAAGGAATAACCTAGAAACATCCTTGTACATCTTCTTAAATGTTGGCATTTATGTTTCTCTTTCAAAGTCTTCTCTTTCCTTGAGTTTCATGTTTAAAAAGTGAGAGAAATCCCTGTTCTGTATTCTTCTGTCCAGAAAACTGCCTGCAATAGAAAAGTCACGGTCATGGGCTGTTGACGGTGTGAGGATAGAGTCTGTAAATAAACAAGTTCAAGGGTGATTTGAATCCCCCCCACTGTCCCTGAGTGTTTCTTAAACTTGTTGTGTGACGCCATCAAAGAGAAAGTATTCTACCCAATTTTAACATGACTTTGATTTCCCTTCCAGTTGTTTGGTTTTGTGGGGTCAGATAGGGAGGGACGTGAGGTGCCTCTTGAAAAAGAGAAAAAAGATGCCGATAATCCGTTTTATTTTTTTTTTTTAATTTTTTTTTCAACGTTTATTTATTTTTGGGACAGAGAGAGACAGAGCATGAACGGGGGAGGGGCAGAGAGAGAGGGAGACACAGAATCGGAAACAGGCTCCAGGCTCTGAGCCATCAGCCCAGAGCCTGACGCGGGGCTCGAACTCACGGACCGCGAGATCATGACCTGGCTGAAGTCGGACGCTTAACCGACTGCGCCACCCAGGCGCCCCCGATAATCCGTTTCATAACACCTGTGGAAGCTCTGTTGTCTCTCTGAAGAGACAAGTTAAAGAAATCACATGTCAAGAACGCAAAACAAGGATGGTCAGAGCTATTTTCGTTGTTTGCTTATTTTTTATTTTATTTTAAAAAATTTTTTTGAATGTTTTTTTATTTATTTTTGAGAGAGAGAAAGAGAGACAGAGCATGAGTGGGAGAGGGGCAGAGAGAGAGGGAGACACAGAATCCGAAGCAGGCTCCTGGCTCCGAGCTGTCCGCTCAGAGCCTGACGCGGGGCTCGAACCCACACCTGCAAGATCATGACCTGAGCCGAAGTCAGACGCTGAACCAACTGAGCCGCCCAGGCACGCCCGTTTCCTTATTTTTAAAAGGACAGCCATGGCGAGCCTGGGCGGCTTAGTCAGTTGAGAATCCGACTCTGGATTTCAGCTCGGGTCATGATCTCACAGTTTGGGAGATCGAACCCCACATCAGGCTCTAGGTTGACCGCACGGAGCCTGCTTGGGAGTCTCTCTCCCTCGCTCTCTGCCCCTCCCCCACTCATCTCACTCGAATGCCCTCTCTCTCACTCTCTCTCTCTCTCTCTCTCAAAATAAATAAGCATTTTTTAAAAATAAAAAAATAAAAGGACAGGCTTAAGAAAAAAGAAACTCCCATGCACTAAACTGTGAGGCCATTGTGTCTGCAGCATCGTCACGTGTGGAGGGTGCACCGGGGGGCTGCCCTGATTTTCACAGAGCTCTTTTATGTCTTCAGCTTGGTTGATGAACTGACACCCCTTTTTTTCCCAGAAAAAATGATCCTGCTTTTTAAATATGGAGAGCCTGCTGCTGCTCTCTAAACTAAAAGTCATTTTAGGGCTGAAATTGAACATAGAGTCTTTTTGTTAAAAAAAAAAAACACACACACACAAAAACCCATCATGTCAATAATTGCAAATGAGGTATTTAGAAAGGAATTCAATAGTGATAGCCACACTTTGTGACCACAAATGCAGATTTCTCTTTCCTTTTTCTTTTTTTTTTAAGTAGGCTCCGTACCTGGCGTGGGGTTTGAACTCATGACCCTAAGATCAAGAGTCACCTGCTTTACGGACTGAGCCAGCCAGGCGCCCCCATAAATGCAGATTTCTAACGATAACGTTGGTACTTCTGCCTATTAATACGTCTCCTGAGCGCCTCACACAAATTCATCCGGAGCCTTCTGAGTTCTGTGTGAAAGCACTGTTTGAGGGCTCTCTGCAAGAGTCAGGGAGGGATGACAGGTGCCCATTTGGACATTTTGCTCTCCCGAGCCCCCACAGAGTTTGTGCATTTGAACACACAGGTTTGAAGGCACGGCCTCTCAGTAAAAGAAGGGCAGAGTCAGGAGCATCGTGAGGAGGAGGTCTGGGCATGTGGGCGACAAAGCTTTACTTCCCCGCATCACACGAGGCTAGTGCTGGGATTTGAACCCGGGCCTCAGGCCGGATCTCTGCGTGCTGTGCCGTGCCCGTCCTGTGGGAGGGCACAGGCACCCCAGGGGCGGCAGGCACCCCAGGACTTGTCCAGCTAAGTCAAGTGCTCCTAAAACAAGGGAACACACTGTAATGTGGAAGCGATGAATCTAGAACACCTGCAGACAGCAGAAACAGCGTCCCACCTTATCACCGAAAGATGCTTTGAAACGGATGGGCCAAGTCCGATGCGTTTGTGCCACAAAGGATTAGAGAATGTCAATGTCCCGTTGTACACAAAAGATAAAACTCTGAAGTTTCCAGTCATCTCTTTAACATCACATTGTGGAACCCTCCTTGACCCAACCTGACCTACCTCAGCAACAAAGCAAAAGCCAGAGAGACTTCCAGATAATCACTGTTAATTTTGAGCATGTCCACGTTGAGTTCCTTACTCTGGTAATTTCCCAGTGAGCTGTCGGACTGTGACAAGATGGCCTTGCCTCTCAAATAGAGTCATCTCAGTGACACATGACAATAACATAACAGGTCTGTCGCCCTGTGGCCCTGGGCCATGGATTCCTAGAACGTTGCATTTCAGGTCATGTGGCAAGGACCGTTCACTGCTGACAGTACAGCCACTGATGATTCACTGTGTCCTCCAGAATGTTCGCTTCCTCGGATTGAATTTCCAGAGTAAACTTTTAAAAATCGAGTCCCTGGTTTTCTCCCTGGAAAAGAGCTGAAAACAGTAATTCCGCTAGACAGTCTTTTGTTGTTCGTAAATACATTTTTATATCCTGATAATTAAGGGAGACAGCTGCTTTATTTATCCAAACGGCTTTGCGGAATTGCCAATAATAAAACGTGCTTGGCACACGCCTGAATCGATTACTCTTAAATTTCAGGCTCCCTCGGGTGCCTCTCTCTGTGTCGCCCGGGTGAGATGGGGCAGTGCGGTTTTCCACCTGCAAGAGGAGGGTTCTCTCGAGTCTTCTGAGAAACGCAAGGAGGTGTTCCTGCAAAGGACATATGATAATCTCTGATGAATTATTGAAAATGTGTTTTCTGACAGATTGGGAAAAGAAAAAGCACGGCCTTAAAAAAAAAAAAAACAGGCTGTATTTTTTTCCCCCATCCAGGGCTTCAGGGATCTGACTTGATTCTGAATTATTCAGAAATCTACCTTTAGAGTTGAGCTCATTTCACACGTGTAAAATGACACGGGGGTCTGGAGCAAACGCGGCAGTGACCTGACTCCATAATTAAGAATCGCGCGTATGAGTAGGTGGTGGTGGAATCGGCGGATTTTAATCCTTCGGGCTACACGCGTTTTACAAATGGGCTGACCCCTCCCTCCTCTTAACTTCCCTCTGCTTTGTTTCTGTGCAACAGGCTGTATGGTGAGATGGAGATCTTGTCCACGGCAACCCAGCACCAGACCGTGGTGGGGGATGCTGTTGCAGAAACTCAACATGTTCTGTCCAAAGAAGATTTTCTGAAACTGATGCTTCCTGACAGTCCGTTAGTGGAGGAGGGGAGAAGAAAGGTTAGCGACTTTCATGAGGCTTTGCAGTTACCAGAAATACCGAAGAAAAGTCTAAAGAGGCTCGGAAGTTTCCATAGTCCCGCCTCGTGCGTTCTCTGTCATGACTCTACCTGGTACTCTGTGCACGGCTGACCGTTTTCAGGGGGTTTTTCTATCAGCAGGGCAAGCCCGGGGGAGGTGAGGAAGGGCAATTTTCTAGCATGGATGGAGAGGACAAGGGGCAGGCAGGCCTGGCCGAAAATCCCAGCTCCGGTGACAAGCAGCCGTGTGACTCTGTGCAAGTGACTTGACCTCCCGGCCCAGGGTCGTCCTCCGAAAAAAGGAGACCATGAAACGTGTACCAGAGAGAAGAAATAACACAGGCGCAGCCTCTTAGCACCGGTACATTCTGGGTGATCAGAGGCAGTAGCTATGAAATCCATACTACCTGACATGTTACAGAAATCTGTCCTCTGCTCCAAGCCGGGCACTGTAAATATGACGGAGCATGCAGCATGCCGTCAGTCCCAAGGGAAGGCCATGTGTCAGTCTTCTAAGCCAACCTCACATTCGGTGGCACACCTTCATTCGTCACGTAGTAGACCCCCGCTAACGTTAGATCACTTCTTGTTAACAAGTTGTAGCTTTGCTGTTATTACAGTCTCTTAAACCACTTGGTTACGTAACAGAAAGGATTCGAAAGAACCTGCCGGTCATTTAGCTCAGTCTCCTCTTTTTGCAAGTTCCTGGGTCCCTACGTGGTGAAGTGAGAAGTTCATATAAATGTAGGGTGTCAGAGTCAGGAATGGAAGTCAGATCTTCTCCCTTATCCAGTGCTCTCTCTCGTCCAAATGAAAAGAAAAACATACATATATATACATATGAGGCATTGCCATGTTGACTGGGATCAGGGTAAACACCAAGTCTGTGTGCTCCTGTCTTCTCTATAATAAAACAATACTGCAATTAACCTAATTGTGTTCTTAGAATAACACTCTAATTAGATACTACCTGAAAGCTGCTTTAATCTAATGCGCCTGTAATCATGTTCTGAAGAACCTGCTGGTGTGTGTGAAGAGGGAATCCCAGAAGAACTCGATCATAATGAGCCTCTTTTTTTTTTTTTCTAAACTTGTATCAAATCATATATACAGTACTGTATAAGCTTGGGTGCAGACTTGTAAAAAGGGGCAGATAGCTGTTCTTCTCATAGAAATGAACTTCTCTCCTTGACGTGGGGTTCCCCCCCCCCAAGACGAATCACCTTCCTTTCATGGTGTAAATTTAACTTTGTAGTCAACACACATTCCAGTTGGACAGAGCAGACAGAATGGAAGGAACGCATACAATAGAAATATGTTTAGCTTTCTCGCTGCACTCACAAATGTAAATAGCCATTTCTGTGTTTGTTTGATGCAAACATTCTGGCTTTTACTATTGTTTATATAAAAAGGAATGTGGTTCGGTATGCAGAAGACGAAGTTGGAAAGTCAGATCTGATTTAATTTTTTTGAGTATTTTGACTGCTGCTTCTTGAGTAAGAATTCTCCCTACCCTGTCTGCGAGTTAACACAATAATTTCAGTGGTTCCCTTAAATCCGGTAATTTTATCGATTACTATAACTCCATTTTCAACAATTATAATAGACTCCTGTGGGGGATCACTTTGAAGTAGACAAGATTTTACTGGACTGATAACCATTGCCTCTTGAACCTGCTTGTGTGGCCTAGAGAGCCTCAGTGTTCAAATTTTTTTTTTTTTTGATGAGATTGAACCTCACATTGCAGTGGATTGATACAGAAATTGCCTGATATTAAAACGTAGTCATTTCAAATTAAAATCAAGCCCACGCTATGTGTGCTTTTGCATAACTGTGCCCGAAATGGCAACCTTCCATATTTCCAGGACCTGGCGGTGTTATAAGGTTATGGAGGTTCCATTTAACATTTCAGAATTAATAAAGCTGCCCTTGTCTAATTCATGATAGTAGTTCACAGAATGTCAAAGGAGGAAAACATTCAAATCCAGTAACAGCACCAGAGCCCTGGTGTGTTTGCCTAGATGACCCACGTGCCTGGTTTAGCATTCCTGAGCTAATGGTTGATGCCTGCCTGCCTAGGGAGAACTCAGAGATGCTATCACGGTGGTACTTGTATTGCTGGATTTAGTCAGAGAAATTCCATGCTCTCAACTCTTTTGTGTCTGTCTTCCCCCTTCTCCCCCCCACCCTAGTTTTCGTTCTATGGGAACCTGTCTCCAAGACGCTCGCTCTACCGCACCCTCTCTGATGAGAGCATCTGCAGCAATCGGAGGGGGTCTTCCTTTGGCAGTTCGCGAAGTTCAATACTTGACCAAGCCCTGCCCAACGACATTCTGTTCAGCACCACCCCACCCTACCACAGCACGCTGCCCCCCCGCACCCACCCCGCGCCCAGCTTGGGGAGCCTGAGAAGTAAGTGTGGGAGGGCTGAACTTCCGTACGCGGGGGCCCTTCGGGTTGTGCCCCGTAGAGATTTGGGAGGGGTTAGGTTTCTTTTTTAAAATACATATTATTTGGTGCGTCTGCTTTGCTTTCCTTTTTTTTTTTTTTTTAATTTTTCAATATGATACAAGCATCAGAGTGGATACTTTTTAGAAGTTAAGCAGTGCCGCGAGTGTTGAAGAATATTGAAAAGCCCATATTCAACATTTTTTATCGAGTCATGACTGTATAAATAAAAGATGTATGTGTGCGCATAAGAAAAAAATACCTAAGACCTGATTTTATAAAGGCAAAAGTGGCACGGGAGGTAGACTTTCCATTGGGCAGCAAGCAAGGAGGAAGGTTTGGTTTCCCTCCGTCCCTGACATTGAGCACCAGGGGATGGGCAAGGTGGTAGATGGGCTCGGGAGCCGTGGGTCTTCAACCTGACTTTCCCTGTGGGTGGTGGAATGACCCTGTGTTCATCATTCATGCGCTCTGTGTCCGGTTTACTCCAGTTTAGGGGTCACAGACTGACTGGGTAATTTCTACACGATTTTCCTTCAGATCTTAAAATCTTTGACTTTTACGTGGTGTCAGCGTTTAAGGGTGCTAATTTTTTTTTACTCTGGCTTTGTTTCCTTTTTCAGAATTTAATTTCTAGTGTACGGGATGATTAAGGATTTAATCAGAACTACATTCATTATCCGTTTTTTTTTTTATTTCATAAAAAGCATTATCTTTAGAACCAATTTGAACTTCATAATACGTGTGGAAATCTCAGGCTAAATGAAATAAAAGTTCTAATAGTGCTTCTTCTAATGTTGAACATAATTGGAAATGAACCTTGTCTCATAAAATCCTTAATCTATTTCTTTAAGTAACATAATATCCTGCCTGCTATAATGAGTCAATTTGCCTAAATTGAAGAAACCTTTAAACTCCTTCTTGATAACCCCATGAAAGGTCAGACATATTCTAATAACCTAATATTTCTCTAAATGTTTTTCCTTTTTGGTAAATAGGTAAATTTAACGTCCTCTTGAAAGCGTGCGTAAAATCAGTAAGACTGTTTTCTCGCAGATGTTATTTCTTTCATTTCTAATGCTTGATGTGTGGTCATGAAATCTGTGGCCTGTGCATCGATGTAATTCTTTTTTTTTTTTTTTTTTTTTTTTTTATTTTTTTTTTTTTTTTTATTTTTGGGATAGAGAGAGACAGAGCATGAACGGGGGAGGGGCAGAGAGAGAGGGAGACACAGAATCGGAAACAGGCTCCAGGCTCCGAGCCATCAGCCCAGAGCCTGACGCGGGGCTCGAACTCACGGACCGCGAGATCGTGACCTGGCTGAAGTCGGACGCTTAACCGACTGCGCCACCCAGGCGCCCCTCGATGTAATTCTTATATTCACCCTTCACTGCTTCCATTATGAAAGATACATCTTTTTTTTTTTTTTACTTTACTTTTTTTTTAATGAAAAAAGAAATTTTTTTTTTTTTTTAAGAGCAGTTCTAGGTTCGCAGCAAAATTTAGCAGAAGGCACAGGGAGTTCCCGGATACCCCTGCCCCCACACATGCACAGCCTCCCTCGCGATCAGCGTCTCTCACCCAGGGTACATTTGCTACAATCCGTGAACCTGCACTGACACACCGTCATGAACCGGAGTCCATTGTTGGCTTACATTAGGATTCAGTCTCGATGCCATACACGCTGTGGGTCTGGACAGTGTCAAATGACATGTATCCACCACAGCAGTATGGCAACCACTGATCTTTTCACTGTCTCCCTTGTTTTGTCTTTTCCAAAATGTCATATACTTAGAATCATACAGTATGTAGCTTTTTCAGGAGAACTCCGTGTCTTTTCACGGCTTGACAGTTTCTTTCTCTTCAGCACTAGATAATATTCCATTGTCTGGACGTACCACAGCTTGTCTATCTGTCCACCTACTGAAGAAATGCATCCTTTTTTAGTATTTGCACAGTATAAAGGCGCAAGCAGGAAACAGGCAGGGTACATTACCTGTTCACGATTCAAGTGCAAAAACGCCTTACCTGTCTTCACTGGTCGTTTCTCTGGGAAGAGCAGTGAGCGTGGTCCTTGCCGCTGGCTCTTCTCTGTTGAAACCTGATTTGGCAACGCGACTTCAGTTTCCTGTAGAAACTACTCAGAAAAGGTTCTGTCGGTTCCATGAGTGAAATGACACGATGTGGATAAGGGAGCTGGAAGTAATTGGTGCTAACGTGTCTGACGCCCGCACTGAACCTGTGTGGTCGTTCCTTTTGAATCCACAGATTTTTGTCATTCTTCACTTTCTGTGGTTTCTGGTCGCTCGGCAGAACCTCTGTAAGAAGAGCCCACTCTCTGAGAGTAGTTCAGAACCGGAACAACGGATGTCTGAAGAGAGAAATGAGGACGAATTGAGGTTGTCCAGTTGTTTTCTCTTAGTCCCAGAGACTTAGCTTCATGTGAAAGCTTGGAGGGGAAGTTCGTTCCGTCGAGCTTCTAGAAGCCACGTAGAAAGACGTAGGCAGACGCTCAGAAGGCGTGCATGTGCTTCGGGTAAGCTTTAAAACTGGAGCATTCCCACCACGGGATCCTCACAGAGAGAATCTGTCACTAATAGAGACTGGTCAGCAAGTTCGTCTCTTTACAGCGAATGTTGCTGGAGCTTTTCCACGGGTAATTATTATTATAGTCACAGGCTTCTCGTTCGGATATTTTTAGCTAGTACCTGTCCCACATCTGAACCTGTTTCAGACTCTTTCTTCTCTGGAGATCAAGATCTTGATTCAACCTTGTGAGACCAGTCCCTCACAAACACATTTTGGATGTGATTCATGTCGCGATTCATGTAGATTTCCTGTGAAGTCCCTGAAATGTGCTGTATCATTAGGTCTTCAACTTGGAGGCGTAAAAATACGGCCTGATGAAGCAAGTGAAACTGTTTCTGAAATGCTTCTGCGTTGCATTTAGGGTCTTTGTTTTCATTATTATTGGATTCCAGAACAAAATTTCTTTTGTGGCCCACATAGAAAAAAATGGGGAATGGCCATTTGGATGCATGATTCACAGGCCAGATAACCAATGATATTGATAAATGTGCCCAGTATCTGTTTCCTCCTTGACCAGTTGGGTACCTGGCTTTATTCAGTGAAGGGCTGCTTCCGTACCTTGGCTGTTGTAAATAATGCTGCTGTAAACATCGGAGTGCATGTATCCCTTCGAATTAGTGTTTTTGTATTCTTCAGGTAAATACTGGATCATATGGAGATTTTATTTTTAATTTTTTGAGGCACTTCCACACTGTTTCCCACCGTGGCTTCACCAGTTTGCATTCCCACCGGCAGTGCAGGAGGGTTCCTTTTTCTCCACATCCTCGCCAGCATTTGGTATTTCTTTTTGATACTAGCCATTCTGACAGGTGTGAGACGATATCTCATTGTGGTTTTGATTTGCATTTCCCTGATGATCAGTGATGTTGAGCATCTTTTCACGTATCCTTTGGCCATCTCTATGTCTTCTTTGGAGAAATGTCTGTTCATGTCTTGTGCCCAGTTTTTAATTGGATTATTTGGGTTTTCTTTTCTTTTTTTCCTTTTTTTTTTTTTTTTTTTTTTTGGTGTTGTGTAAGTTCTTCGCAGGTTTTATTTATTTATTTTTTTTTAAATTTTTTTTTTTTCAACGTTTATTTATTTTTGGGACAGAGAGAGACAGAGCATGAACGGGGGAGGGGCAGAGAGAGAGGGAGACACAGAATCGGAAACAGGCTCCAGGCTCTGAGCCATCAGCCCAGAGCCTGACACGGGGCTCGAACTCACGGACCGCGAGATCGTGACCTGGCTGAAGTCGGACGCTTAACCGACTGCGCCACCCAGGTGCCCCATTTCTTCGCAGGTTTTAGATACTGATCCTTTATCAGAAATATTATTTGCAAACATCTTCTTCCATTCGGGAGGTTGTCTTTTTGTTTTATTGAGTTTCCTTTGCCGTGCAGAAGCTTTTTGTGCCAATGTGGTCCCGATTCTTTATTTCTCCTTTTGCTTCCCTTGTCTCCGGAGACCTGTGTAGAAAAATGTTGTTACGGCTGATGTCAGAGATATTACTGCCTGTGCTCTCTTCTAGGATTTTTATGGTTTCAAGTCTCACATTTAGGCCCTTAATTCATTTTGAGTTTATTTTTGTGCATGGTGTAAGAAGGTCATACGGTTTCCTCCTTCGGCGTGTCACTGTCCAGTTTTCCCAACACCCTTTGTCGAAGAGACTTTTTCCCATTACACATTTTTCCCTCCTTTGTCAAAGATTTGTTGACCATATAGTTGTACGTTTATTTCTGGGCTTTCTATTCTGTTCCATTGGGGTGTGTGTGTGTGTGTGTGTGTGTGTGTGTGTGTACCATACTGTTTTGATCGGTACAGCTTTGTACTATAACTTGAAGTCTGGAATTGCGATGCCCCCATCTTTGTTTTTCTTTTTCCAGACTGCTTTGGCTATTCGGGGTCTTTTGTGAGAATCCCTCTTTTTTGTTTTTTGTTTTATGGAGATCAAAATTCTCCAAGGAATGGGAGAAATCTTCCTAAGAGCAAAGAACTCACAAGAGTTCTTAAGTTTCAGAAGATAAGAAGAGAGTATTAACTTATGCATGTTTCCAAATCCTGGAGTTTTGACCTAGCACCTCCCAAAGGATGCCCCTTGAAGCTTAAAGAAGGGGGGAGTTTAGGATAAATCAAATGAGTATTTTCTCGGTAATTCAGTACGCCCGCATGATGCTACAGACCCAGGCATAGTCCCGGTGTGTGGGGTGCAGGTGGTAAGAGCTGCTTACAGGCAGAAGATGACCCTGGCCACAGTTGGCATTGCAGAACGTGCCCGTGGGCCATCAGAGGCAGGGGGTCTGGCTGATCCACGAGGGTGCTGCTTTCTCTTTCTCAGAGGTTCCCAGTCTCCCCTGTAATAAACATCCAGTGGTGTTTCAAGAGGAATTGCCCAAACCTCAGCTGTCTGACCATCAGGAGGACTCCTCAGCATTTATAACAACAAACAAAGGCACCCCTGATACAGACGGTCATTGTGCCTTCCGGTTGTGGATAAACAAACAGGAAGTCATGACATCAGTGTCCAGGCCGGAGAGCAGGGGCCAGGCGTCCATGCCTAGACGTTAGCCATCTTTCAGACTCCCCGAGCCACTTTCTCCTTTGAATTGGCTGAAAGGGCAGGGTGCACTCCTGACGTCACACGAGCTTTGGAAATAACAAAGACAAGGGGTGCCTTTTCTTCCACATCTGTAAGACTCCGGAAACAACCCAGTCACAGCCGCCGTGGTGTGCACCTTCCCCAAACCCCCACCGGACCAGCACCAGCAGCATTCATCTGCTTGCTGACCGGGCTCCTCAAGGGCGGAAGCTGTGTCTTCCTGGTCCTATAGTACCTGCTGGTGCCTGGAACATAGGAGATGCTGGGTAAGCATCATCTAGATGATGGCAGTAGTGATAACCTCACATCCAGCAAGGACGTTCTAAAGGATTTTTGGTGATTCGGAATCTCAGACCAAAAAAATAAATAAATAAAATTTATGTTTTGCCAATTATATGATCTTCCAAGCAATTGAAAAGAAATTGAGGTGCTTTTCATGCTGAGAACTCGGAGAATTTAGACGCTCTTACTCCGTTTAAGGTGAGTGTCGGTGACCCTGGGACCTTCCTGCGTGCTGAGAAATGATGACACGTCATAGATACATGGCTAACTAGGCTCCAAGTAAATCCCGGGGGAAGGAAGCCTTCCTAATCCACTGACCGTCTTTGCCAGCCCTATGGTGTCAAATAAACACAAAAGTTTCATTCACACCTGGGGAAGAGGGAATACTAGTTTGTAATAAAAAAGAAATCTCACAAATGCCATTTCCCTCCTTCTGCCCCGTGCATCTCCATACAAGTTGGAGGAAGTTAGCATGCCCGAGGCTTGCCTCTGGTTGTGAAACTTACGCCCCGAGACACTCCCAGATCCTGGAGTCCCCACGGGCTTGGCATGGGCTTCTGCGTGACTTGTGTCCAGGGCAGCGAGCACACCTACACAGCAGGTGGACCAGTCCTGCTGGGCCCCCTCACTCCCTCCGCCCCTCCCTCCCTCCCTCCCTCCGTCACTCTCAGCTTTGGTTTCCCGGCCACCAGGATTCAGATTTGTGCCTTGGCTTAATTACAGATGGCCACGTATTGTGGAATCTTAGGGCACTCAGGAATAGTCAAAGCATGCATCTTTGACCCAAGACTGTCAGGTCCCCCCACGGTCAGTGCTCCGTGGGTGTCTGGGGAAGGTAGCTTTTTGAGCTGAGAAATGCTGGAGGGACAAGTGGTGGGGGCGGGGCGGGGGGTACAGGGACGCTCGCCTAGTGCCCCAGCCAGCCTGCATGCTGCCTCTCTCCTCACGTGGCTCCTGTCGGAGCCAGAAAGGATGCTATTGCCTGGTGCCCGCAGGGAAGAAGTGCGACTGCACACGCAGCGCGCGTTGGGCCTGATTCTGGGCTTTCCAGGGCCAGAAGCTCAGGGGAAGGATTGTGTCTCTGTAAAGGCAGAGAAAATCCTCAGGCTGGCATTTGTTAGTAACACACGACTATCAGAGCGTACTTGCTGTCGAAATGTTCACTTACCTGAATCGTTTTCCGGTCCCTGGTGTTTCCTCTCCCAAGAGGGAAGGAGAGGCGGGGGTTGGAGGGAGAGCGCCCCGGGGCACACAGGTTCCAGCCTGCCTGGTGCACCCTTCCCCACGCTGCCACACTCTTAACCTCATTCCTGAAGAACTCTGGTCCCATGCGAATCAGCGACAAAAGTAATTGCCACCGGGTCAAATAACTCCTCCACACTTGGCTTTGGAAAGCCTGCTTTAAGCAAAGGAGCCGATGTGTTTGAGAGACAAAGGGATTGGCAAGTGATGGAAAATCCGGGGGCTTCCTTACCTTTCTGCCTCGGGGGTTGAACCTTAACCCTAAAAGGCCTGAGGTCTGCGAGGGGGCTTCAGCCCAGCCTCTGCCCACCTCTGTCTTCCTGGGTTCCCGAGAACCAGGTCAGGAGAGGAGGGAGCTGTGAGCGCTCCGCAACTGGGCTCCCTTTGCGGTGGAGGCTGGGACCGGGTCGTTGGAATATCCCCGCGGCTAAACGTGGTAGTGCTGAAAATAGAGGGGTTTGATTGGCCACCCCGCCCCGGGTGGGGGTGGGCTGAGAGGTCATGTGAAGGCGTCAAGAGGGCAGAAGGACCGTGAGTGCCCTTCAAGGTCAAACACCACCGTGCTCTCTCTCTGTCCAGATGCCAGCATTTCACAGCTACCCCAAAGGGTGTGGGAACAAAAATTACAGGTGCATTGGGTTAATTATGCCCCTTATTTAACTTAATTGCAGGCTCAGACAACCAGGTGGTCATTATTTTGATTGGTCTCATTAGGCAGATGTGTTCACAAGCAGCTGCATGCAACGTTTGGGGCAGGTTCAGAAACGACATGTCCAAGAAAGTCCGGTTGAAGCCTTTGAAAAATCTGGCCTCAGGGTTGCCGGGGTGGCTCAGTCAGTCAAGTGCCTGACTCTTGATGTCAGCTCAGGTCGTGATCTCATGGTTTGTGAGTTCGAGCCCTGCATCAGGCTCCCACGTGAATAGCACAGGTAGCCTGCTTGGGATTCTCTCTGTCTCTCTCTCTCTCTCTCTCTCAAAAAAGAAAAAAAATTTGTCCTCAGATGCGTAGTGAGTTCTAACAACTAGTATTTTCCATGACGTAAACACTTCAAGTCCCGTGATGACAGGTGGAAAAGAAAAAGAAACCTAAAAGGTCCGTGTGTACAAAGGAAGGCAAACCGATGCTGGACGGCAAGGGGTTTCTGGTTTTGCCGGGGATCAAGCCACCTCATTAAGTCAGCAGAGCAGCCCCAGTCCCATTTTTGTGTGTAGGCTGAAAGAGACTGTACTGTCCCTTCTCTTCCTTGCCTGTGAACAATGAAGACAAGGTTCGTCTTCCTGCCTTTTTATAACCAGCTGATATTGGGGGCATCTTGAACTTGCGGTGCTCAGCTTACATAACCGTGTTCTGCAGGAAGCTTCTTACGCCATCAGTCAGGCTAGAGAGAGAGTGTGCTGAACCTTGTTTACAGTAGAAGCTTGCAACACTTGAAAGGGGGAAGTAACCCCTGAAGAAAGCAGGAATCCGTACTGCAGACAGTCAGACTCGGATGGATGTCCTCGGGGAAAGCCCTGCCCTGGAAGAAAACCGTGAGATTCCGATACTGTACCATCAGAATCGATCCATTCTAAAACCCTCCCACCCCGCGGCGTTGCCGGCCGACCTCTAAGTGAGCCTGTAGGTCATGGCTTTCCTGCAGACCTCCGTTTCTCCAGCTGTGTGTTTTGGGGGCGACAGCACCACACTGTCTCCTTTTGTCCTGGGGGCCGGAGGTCTGTTGGAAGAAGTTCCCTGGCCCCTTGGAGGGGCCGCCCGGGCCCTGCACTGCCATCCGACTGACGCTCTGGTTTTGTTCCCGTTTAGATGAGTTCTGGTTCTCCGATGGGTCCTTATCGGATAAGTCCAAGTGCGCAGATCCTGGCCTGATGCCCCTCCCGGACACGGCCACGGGTTTAGATTGGTCCCACCTCGTGGACGCTGCACGGGCATTTGAAGGTAAAAAGACTCAGGGCCTCCAGGGCCTGGGGCGGCAACATAGGGAACGCGTCTGCTTTTCGGATTGGTCTGGGTTAACGTTTTGGATGCTTTGCACATCCTTGTGGATGAAAACGCACAGGGGAAGGCTTGAGCTGTGACTAAGGGCGTTTCGTCAGGGAGACCGTGCCATTTCGTGACATGAGCACCGGACAAAGGATCCCAAACCCGCAATCCAGATCAGGTGCCAGCCCTGATCTTGGACGAGTCACTTCCCCTCTCTGACCTGTCTTCCTACCTGAAATGTGGAGGTGAATCTGTAGGACCCAGATTCTTCCCTTCGAGCGTCACGAGGGGAGATGGAGAGGAAGGGCCTCCAGAGGCCGCGGCTGCCTGGCTCGGTGGGATGGGCACAGCTTGAGGAGTCTGGCAGTTTGGTGTACATGCAGTGTGACGTGCCCCAGCCCCGCCCGTCTTCCTCCTCCTCCATGTGTCCCTGACACACCAGACATGCCCATCTCTGAGGGCCTTTCCAGCCGCCACGCCCCCGGGAATTTTCGAGGTTGAAACTGCTCCCATGACCCGGGATTGTGACCTGTGCCATTTGCTGGCGCTGCCCTTCTACGACGACCGCTGCCCCTGGGGTGACTGGTAGAAGTGACCGGGGAGGCGGGGTCTGTCTGCGAATCCCGGCGGAGGGCCACGTGTGGCCACCCCCACGGAGGGGAGGGGGCCAGGGGAGTCTGCAGCCGCCTGAGCAGCCCATCTCTTCTCTCCCTCTCCCCGTCCACTCACCTGCTTGGTCTCTACCCCCACCGCACATCCAGGCTTCGGGACACAAAAGCACGTTCCTTTCCCAGAAGTGACTGGTGTTGCTGCCAGGTCAGGGTGCTGCCTGAGGTGGGGGTTGCTGCTTGCCCTGCCCCTCACTCTGCACAAGCTGGCCCTGCCGAGGGATCTGTTCTAGATGATCGGGATCGGTGTCTCTGGTCCTAAGTTCCGGTGGTGACAGGGGGAGGGGGAAGGCTACGTGGAGGCTAATTCAGACACCAGGGGCGTTAAGCTCCAGTAGATAAGCAGAGAGAAACTCTGTTAGGAAGTTTCTGCAAATTGAACAGGCTCTTACTGCTCCCTTAATAGGAGTGAGCGTCTTGGGTTCACTGCCTTGCAAAGTACTCAATTCCATGTGGAAACCTCAGAGTGCCCGTCCGCTCCGCGATGCAGCCTTCGTTCCCTGACATTACCCGAAGTTGGTTATAGAACCCCAGGCCCTCGGCCCAGTTGCTTCCTGTGCTTCCAACGCCGACCTAGATGCGACCTAGCCCCAAGGGGCGGGAGCGCTGTCTTTACCTCCGTCCAGAGCAGCCCAGGCAGCAGGAAGCAGCATTTTCTCTGGCCCATTCTTGGCACGCTGTGCTGGCTTACTGCCCCCGGGAGAGTATGAGAACATCTATTCTGTCCGCTGCGTTATTCTCGGCTGCGTAAATATTTGCACGGTACTTACCGCGCTGAATTCTGCTTTCTTCACTTGTCTGTAGCTTCTTCCTAGGTGATGAGTTTCTCAAGGGAAGGCTGCTTGTTTTACGTGTCTTATCTTTATTTATCAAGCACATGGCGAGATAACTGAATGACAAAAGCTAGTACCAGAAGACGGGTACCCAACGCACAGGATACTTGAGCTATTTACCTACTCGTGGCATCGGTTTTGACCTCCGAAGACCCTTTCGCATTTTATGCTCACTTTTCGGGTGTAAAATATTTATCAGCCTATCTGCGTATCTACTCGCCACCCCCCGTTTGTGCCTTTGCTTGGTTCCCTTCCCCCGCCTCAAGAATAAAAGCACTGCTCTGAAACAGATCTTTGAAGGACAGGGGCTAAGAGCGGGAAGTGCAGAAACCAAAGTGGCACGTGCGGCAGTGACGAAGGCGTCCACCCAGGGACTCTGGTCACAGTCACAGCTCAGCTGCTGGGTTGCATGCCTTTGGACAAGTCCCTTAACTACCACAATACCACACTACGGGCCGACACCGAATGTTCAGTGGTAATCCTCAGAAGTACCTGATTAAATATTTGCATTGGGCTGCATTCAGTCTTCTTGACCAGAAAATGAACACGTAAGGCTTCTGACGGTCTTAAACCCCCCACTTCGGCAGTTCAGGTCTGTTCATCAGAGAGGGGTTGTGAGCCGAAGTTAGGGTCTAGGTGCGAGTTGGCGCCCACAGACAAAAGAGAAAAAGCATGACGTGGAAACCCCAGAGAGCCAACACCTCGCGTGCATTGGCATCAGTGCCAAACAGGACGAATGTGGGGTTCTGCCTGCCAGGGGAGCAGACTTCGGTCATCTGACCTTTCCGAAGTTTCCAAACGCTTACAAATCAAAATTAGAGGAATTCTCGGTGCTACTTTGCAGGGCAGCGGACCACAGCACGCCGCCTTGAGACCACAGGCAGCTTAGGAGAAGTCAGCTGGGAATTTGCAGCTCCAGACATTTGCTAATCAGATCGTCTCGTGTCAGTGCCACTCTGACAACGCTGGCATGGTGGCGAGTGGGTGTCATCCATCACCTCAGCACTTGAAAGAGAAACGTCTTCACCGAGATAACCCACTTGCCCTGCCTGTTACTCGATCTTTCTTGTACCAGTTCCCAGAGCCCTTTCTGAGCTAGACTACACAGGATAAAGATAGTCCAGAAAATCCCCTATGCATCTGTTTAATTGCTACAAACTAATAAAGGCAGTTCAACATGCCTTACTGAGCTCAGAATGCTCTGGAATAATGCGGTGCCCGTCCATGGACGTGAGCAGTCAACACATCTCAAAACGGGCTTTAAAAAAAAAAAAATGGAATGTGTCTGCCTACTTAATACCATGACCCTCATAGAATCCACCCATGTGATTCGTGCAGGCAGAGACGCCTCTCTCCCAGCGATCTACGTGTTTTATCTTCCAAACTTGTGATGTGTTGGACTTTGCTGACCAGCAAAACTTGACACTGGACACAGGAGTGTAAGAACTTAGATCTTTTACTATGCCATGCAACAGTAGAGCAGAGGCACCAAAATATCTGTCCCGATCATCGTTGCTGAAATATATTGACACTCTGTTCGTACAGAGAACATAACGTATACCCTGTGACTATGAGTGGGGCGTCTCCAACGATGAAGAGTGTTTCCAGACCACCTTTCTGACCACAAGGCAATGAAAATAGAATTAAATAAGAAAACTGAGAAGCAAAACACGCACAAAAAATTCTAAGCATTCGTTAGACTCTTGATGTAATTCATAATAATTATTCTAGGAAGAATTCAGGAATATGAGGCCTTTTTTTTTTCTTTTTTTTTAGTGAGCGATGATACAAAGATACTACCTATTAAAATCTTTGGACTACAGCCAGAGAACAGTCCTTAAACAAAAATGCACTGTTTTCAGAAACATTTGTTTAAATGGGGGGGGAAAAACACATGAAAATTAACCAACTTAACTGTGCCTCAAGAAGATTCTACACGGGCGCCTGGGTGGCTCAGTCGGTTAAGCGGCCAACTTCGGCTCAGGTCATGATCTCGCGGTCAGTGAGTTCGAGCCCCGAGTCGAGCTCTGTGCTGACGGCTCAGAGCCTGGAGCCTGTTTCAGATTCTGTGTCTCCCTCTCTCTGCCCCTCCCCCGTTCATGCTCTGTCTCAAAAATAAATAAACGTTAAAAAAAATAAAATAAAAAATAAAAAAAAATGAAAAACAAAAAGATTCTACAAAAGCTGTGAAAGCAAAGAAAGAAAGAAATCAAATAGATTTTTTGGTAGACTGGCAAATGAATTTTCAGTGCAATTTATAAGTAAAGTCAGTGATTAATTTTCTTTGAATATTGATAAAGCAACATAAATTTGATCAAAAAATGGAAAGTACAAATGAACTCTGTACTTTCTAGAACTGGGAAGAGAAGTTAGTATTCACCAATACATAAGAGAAATATTAATGAATGTCAGGGCTATATAGGAAGAAATTTGATAAATAAGATAATTGGGTATTTCTTGCAAGAAAACGGGGGAGGGAGCCTAAGAAACCATAAAAGGCCCAAATATAGAGGGCACTGAAAAGTTATCTAAGAATATCAAATCCCAAATGTCACCTGAAACTAATACGTTTAGAGTTAATTGTTTTCAAAGCTTCGAGGAATAATGATATCCCTGTATAAATTTTCCTTGAAATTCAGAAGCAGCCTAATAATTGCATAATAGGATTCTTTCCTGATAACACGCAAGAAAAGAAAATCAAAAGACAATCTCAGTCATTAATAGTGATGTCAAGCTTAGATGAAACTCAGTAGGAGATTGAAGAGATTATTCATTGTTATTGGCAAGAGTTGAGCTGGTTTAATAAAAGACAAACTTTTAATTATAAAAAGTTATAGTGGCTGAAATAATTACAAGTTATCATACCAATTTCCCCAAAAGAGCTTATCTAATAGAATTAAGACCTATTTCTAATAAAAATTAAGATTTGAGAGCTACCTTTAAAACCTAACAAAGAATATCTCCTTTATTCCAAGGAGTGACATGATACTTAATGGAGGACTGTTTATAAAAAGTAGGTACCTTCAGTCCAGAAACTAAACCAGATCATGCTTTGAGACTGTGTCCTTTAATTAGGGAGCAAAGTACTTGACATTTATATGAGCAATGCAAAGAAAAAGGAATAAATTTTGGAGGTGAAAACATATATTTACCTATGCTTCTATATCTAAAAAAATACGAAAGTTAAATTATTCTGATTAAGAGCACAGTTATCGTGATGAGCTCTGAGAAATGGAAAGAATTGTTGAACCATTATATTCTATACCTGAAACTAATATAACACTGTATGTTAATTCTACTTGAGCTAAAAAATACATATAAATCAAATTTTAAAAATGAAATTATCCAAGATTATAAAACAAAGTGACCAGGTAACATATTTTAAAATACATTTCATATTTTATAAACCTTGTTTCAAAGCGTCGTTAATTTGTTCAGTGATCTATTTCTGCATAAAAATCACCCCCAAATTTATGGCTGGACATAATGGTTTATTATGTCCAGTGATTTCTAGTTAGTTCAGCCAGTGGTTCTTCTCCCTGTGGTTTCAGCTCATGCAGCCGTCTTCAGCTGGAGCTTGATCAGAACTGGAGCATTAAAGGTGACTTCACTCATGTGTCTGTAGCTGGACCAGACACTCTTGCACCGGAACAGTAACAAAGGGCACTTTCGATATATCTGTAAGATCAAATTCTACCTTCTTTGGAAATTAAGCCATCATTGGAGTTACAATCCAAGAAAGCAAAGGACACTTCAATAACCGAAAAGTCCTACTGTATGTAAGGATAAGAATGGATAGGAAGCTTACGGTAAGGATGATGAATCAATTAGTTTCCTCGGTTAATTTGTGGATTTAGTACAATTTCAATTCAGGTATTTAAAGGTTATCTTAAAGAGCTTAATTGCGCCCAGTTGGAAATAGATGAAAAATATTCCACACACAAAAAAAGTCTGCTGTAAATCAATAATAATTAGCATAGTAGTGATTTAAAAAAAAAATAGAAATAAGGCCTTTTGGAGACAGAGGAAGAGCTCAGACCAAAACTCTGAATATAATTTAGAGTTAAATGGGAAAGGAATTTATATATACTACTTGGGTTCAGGATTTAGAAGAGCCAATTCTAGAAACAGTAAAGATTACCACTTTAGAAACAAGCAAATGCTTTAATTACTGATAATGAGAGAATATACAAAATATAATATGGCCAGGTAAAAGAATTGAAACATTAAGATTTTTATGAACTTGAAAGAGAACATTCAGATAAACAGGGGAATATGGGGGAGGGGGGATTTGTAGTAAACGTGATGGGTAAAACCAGACTATCCCAAGTGCATGGAGGGGCCTAGCCAGCAAAAAACACCAAATCCCTGATAACCAAACGGTCAAGGCATATGGACGCACAGTCCACAAAAGTGGAATTACAAAATAAATAATCAGTATTTGAAAAGTGTTCAACCACACATGTAAATTTAAACTGATAATGAGCTACCAGCTCATACCTTTGGAAGATGAAAACTGAGGCCACCGATCCAGGAAGCGAGGAAGAATACTCAAAGCCGCCATCATGACAAAGATTATAAAATGATCCGCCTTTGTGTGCAGACAATAGGATAGAATGTAGCTTGAGCCAAAAAGTGGACCCACCGTTTGACCAGAAATCTAATTGCTGAGAACTCGCCTACTAGAAATAGATCACCAAACTCTACCCCTGAGACCAACTGTCAGCGAATTTGGCATCTCCTTCATAGGCCTGTGAGGTCAGGTGCAGTGAGCCCGTGCCCCCCCATTCAGCCCTCCTGCCACAGTCAAGTTCCAAAAACGGGCGCAGTCACAGTGCAAGTTTGTTGGAGTGTGTGTGTTGCCCTTGTGTTTGTCGGGGATGGGGATGTGACATATGTTTTGCACATCAGAATTCGTAAGTGAAATTTCTGCTCTAGGTGATATGGTAAGATCGTCACTTAACTGCCCTTGTGGGCATCATTCCTTCATTAGCTGGAATAATGTGAGGCGTGGGTGGGCGAAGTAATAGAGATGAGATCTCACCCCGCCTCACATGTGGGCAAGTGAGCAAACCCAGAAGAGCTGGCGGTGGGTCCAGCAGGGACGCAGCGGAAGGGGAGTCTCTTCAAGAATGCTAGAATTTAAAATAGATCTCATTTACCCAAATAGCAGGAGTCGTCAGTTTGCGTCTTCTTGAGCATTTGTTGAATGGATAATGTTTTAAATGAAAACAGGCTTTAAAAGGTGAAATTACCAACGAATGACAGGAGACTCTGGATTTCAGAGTCACACGCCATCAACAGGCCAGACTTTACTCCCCTCTGGATGCCAGCCTTTTGCTGTTGGTGGTGACAGCCGCCATCTTCCTTTCCACGGGCCCATGGTTGTGTGCGTGTGAGTGTCTGTATGCGGGACACAGCTCATTTATCAGGCCCCGCTATCAGAATGAACTATTCCACGTGAATGTATTTCCCAAAAAAATACAAGTTTATGTTTTTCATATATTACGTTCCGTATGCCCTTGGTCTTTAAAGAGAATAAGAACAAATTTTTATAATGAAAACTGTTTCAGTTCTGATGCTGGGGCTTAAAGCTTGATAAAATAGCTTAAGTTACTGACAGTTGAACACTATGAGAAAGAGGGGGGCACAGGCATAAACAAAATGTGGCATACCGCATAACTCCCGAGGTAACATAATTGGTTTCAAAAAATGGAAAAGAAACAGGACTACCACTTGGATGAAAAACGTAAAGTTAATGTAATATTAGTAAATAGACTTAAGTGATCTAGAAAGTAAGGAACTGCTTCAGGCCAATAATAATAGTTGTGTCTGAAATGGAGAAGAATTCCCACACTTTGCTTTGTTCATTACTCAAAGGTAGACTCCAGACCGTGATCTTTCAGCATTCGTGAGCAGGCTGCAAAAGGCCTAGACCAGAGTATTTATTAAAAGTGCAGTGTAACCTTTTTTTTTTTTTTTCTCCTTTCCTGGTTGCTGGTTAAGTCGGCTTCTACGAGGACAGTACCTTTAATTTCCTGCATATTGCTACAGAGCCCCAGCTTTTCTGTAATTCGTAGCTACCGCAGAGACGTGTTAGAAGAGCATTGTTTGTGGAAACAGGTTTAGTCGAACTGAGCCTCACACTTGCATGTCCTGTGTGCTCTGTGTCTCGTGCATATACCCTTCTGCTAGTTCATGCCCTCAGCAGACATGACTAATCGATCAGCGGATCAGATCACTCCCTCCCTCCCTGATGCGGGTTTGGCCTTGCCGTTCCCTCGGTGCTGCTGCAGGCAGCCTGTCTGGGTCCCGGGAGTTATTCACGGGCAACTGTTTTGCCATCTCAGCTCTAGATGGATGTGGGATATCTTGCTGACTGTTTGTTCATCCTCTTTTTTCGTGCCAAGTGCACTAACAAGAAACTACACTTTACTAAGGTTTTTCAAAGATGATTTAAAGGGATGGACTGTTCCATGTGGAAGCCGTGCCCAGTGTCCCCCAACCCCCCCTTAGCCAGATGTTCCTGCACAGCGAACAGTAAGGAAAAGGAGAAACAGGCTGTGTATGTAGGTTGAGCTGACTGTATCTGCTGTGCTAACCATTTACATGAAGTTCATGCTCCCGCGCCTGTCTTCTTACGGTCTGGTCTGTGCCATTTGGTTCAATGTCCGTAATTACTTGGTTACTGAATATTCATCATCACAGAAAGAAGCTGTGGGAGAATAAAGCTTCCACTGGAAACTGTCACTATGGTTAAGTATTTTACAGAGTTAGTTCAGTGTCTGGACTTAATCAAGCAGCATTCTGTTTGGATTTCAACCTTCCAGCTTTTCAGATCCACAATGAAATCCTCTTTGTGAAACTACATTGCTGGCAAAACTCCCTTTTTGGCTTCTTGCCTCCTGACCAGTAGGACCTTATTTCTCCCCAAGGAATGTTTGAATGACTGCCAGCAGCAAGTCCTGTCTCTGTCAAATATGTGGATATTTTATCAATTAAGGTAAAAATAGAGGAAACAAGCTAAGACATTTTCATCCAGATACTTCGGAGTGACCATCAGACTCAAATATGTTAAGAAAGATGGAAACTGACCGAATTATCACTGGATTGTATAAAATGTGGATGAGTCCGTGGAACTCTTCTAAAAAATTTTTTTTCAACGTTTTTATTTATTTTGGGGACAGAGAGAGACAGAGCATGAATGGGGGAGGGGCAGAGAGAGAGGGAGACACAGAATCAGAAACAGGCTCCAGGCTCTGAGCCATCAGCCCAGAGCCTGACGCGGGGCTCAAACTCCCGGACCTCGAGATCGTGACCTGGCTGAAGTCGGACGCTTAACCGACTGTGCCACCCAGGCGCCCCAAGGAACTCTTCTAAAGAGTAATAGAAATAAATCCTTTATCTGTTTTGACATCCCTTTTTTGTCAGTAATTGTACTGTAGAATCAAAATATATCTGCCCTTGATTTTTTTTTTTTTTTAAGTGTGAGGTATTCCCTTATTTGGTATCGTCACAGAACAGAGGGTTATCTTGGACATCGTGGCAGCCCGGACCCTCCCCACCCCGCCCCCGGAGCTGCTCACCCCCGGCCAGTACGCCCCATCGTTCCTGCCCCCACCTCTGCTGCCTGCACCCTGCCACGTGCAGAAGTAGGCAATACCCAGATTGTGCTGTTAGTCTTAATTAAATTACACATTATTTCATCATGTGCATAAACCCTACCAGTCGGTACCAAACTGGGAACATGACGGTCTCCCAGGAACTCCTAGTTACAGAAGATTCGTCTTGTAGATCTGAAGCGTGGAGGACAATCTGAAAGCTTTACAGAAACGTTTGTCGAAGGACACCTGCGTACCTACCGCAGGCGTTGGGAAATCCGACGTGGGAAAGTGCGATGCGTGGCCAGAGAACTCTGTGTCCTCAGCACCACTTCCAGGAGGCCCGGGCCCCTGGTGGGTGCTTCCAGCACAGTGCCCGTGGCGATCCAGCTTGCTTTCCTTCCTGCCCTGGCAGCCTCCACCATCCTTTCTAATTAACAGGAAGTGCAGGACCCTCCATAAACCAGACAGGCAGGTAGCCTCATTAGGAGACTCGTCCAGCAGCCGGAGGGAGACAGGGTGGGATAAATTAAGAACAGAGCACCCCTGACACGGACCCGAATGCAATTTCTCAGCCATTAATCAAAGCATATGAAAAAGACACCACAGCACTAATACACCTGCTGTATCCCTCGGATTCCAACTGTAGATGCATATGTGGGCTCAGGCACCGAGAAAAGAGACACTGGGGAATGCAGGAAGTGAATAATTAGATAGATTCCTGCTTCTCACCTCCACCTTGTTCAAATGTGGGACTGTTTTCTGTGTGGCATTCAGCATTTCTGGACCGATGCTCTTGGGTCAGCGTTCAGCCCCCAGAGCTGGGCTAGTTCTGGTGCCCCTTCCAAAGAATAGGACGTCCCCTTTCCCGCCTAGCTCTGGAAACATCGCATGTGAGGTTAGGGGTGCCAAGAATAGAAATGGTCCCATGCCGAGAAAAGGCAGAGTGGTCACGCTGACCTTTGTTTCGGCTGCTGGAAACCCTGTGCCCCTAGTGTCTTCCCCTGATGATTTCTAGAAAGATTAGGCAGCTAATCTCCCTCACCGCCACTATTTTATGTTTGCAGAGTGGGTCATTTAAGCAAACCCCAAATGGTCACAGCTTCTTACTGTTGGATTTGCATGTGTGAGGCACCCCGCTTCTCGTCATTGTACACGACAGCGTGCGTCCAGCCAGGACCGTCGCACGCGAAATGTTGAACCACGTTGTTTGGCATCGCATATTGTTGGCAGTCAAGGGCACAACTCCCCGTTCGGCACAAGTGCGCACGCATACGCGCACGCACAGGCTGTATTTGAGTCATATGTGGGCTTCTAGTCAGGCGCCTAGAGATACCACTGTTCATAGGAAATTCTAAATCTTATTTCAGGTCTTGACTCAGACGAAGAACTTGGGCTGCTCTGTCACCACACGTCCTATCTAGGTGATTGTCCCGGGCTCGCCGCGGGCTCTTGATGTTTTGTAACCGTCTCTTTATTTTTCACGTGTCTGCACGTCTGCATGGTTATCTGAGCTCGGAGGGTTGGCACGCCCAGGGGACGTGGGTCCTGGCTGCTGCTGTGTCTCATGCTCCCCTGGTCGGGGCGACAGCTTGAGGAGAGGTCCGTCTCCTGGGTTCTGTTAATCAGCCATGTCATCACGCGACGAGGACGCCGTTATTCCATGCGCACAGCCGGCAGCTTTGGCATTTCTTGGAATGTGGAAGGAGGAAAGCAAATTGGCTCTAGCAAATCGAGGATCTGCTAGTTGTCCCCATGGCTGTGATGTGCGCATGCCATACAGCCCCCAAGGACAGCCAATCCTGATGCTTTCTGATTGTCAGCAGCTTGCCTGAGTTTGTTTTTGTTTTTTTTGTTTTTTTTGAAACAGAGCAGTAACTGATTGGGGGGTAGGGGGGGTGGGGTAGGTAGGTTAGTGACTAAATTCATGTCCACAAAGAAACATCGCCTTGCAGCTATACTAAACTTCTGTGTGTGTGTGTGTGTGTGTGTGTGTGTGTACGTGTGTACGTGTGTCTCCTTCTCAGACCAGAGAGTGGCATCCTTCTGTACCCTGACAGATATGCAACACGGGCAGGACCTGGAAGGCGCACAGGAACCGGCTTTATGTGTAGACCCAGGCAGCAGCAAAGATTTCATGGATGCAACTGGGTATGTGAACCCCTGTGGACCCTCCCCCTCTGCTCCCCAGGCCCACGAGTATCAGGGGTTCAGCAAAACCCCAGGAGACCATCTCTGCTCTGTGTTCCCCTGGTCCTTCAGGATCCAGATACGGGACTGAGTAGGGCTGACTGGGCTCCCTCCGCTGCTGGGTGGCTGGCTCTTGGTTGCATTAACTGCCCTGCCGTGTGGGCGGCTCCTACCTTGCTGACCAGTCTCCCCCTGCCGGGCTGTACTTGGGGACCTGCCAAGGGCACGTTTCCCCCCCAGAACCCTGGTCCTTGACCTGGCCTCGTGCCTTCTTCCACTGATGTGACTGAAACATCTCTTTCCCTATATTCTTGACAAGTTCATCACCCACAGAATATATATATTCTTTACCTAATTCGAACTTTCATACAAACTTGTGTTACCGTTAACTCGCCCATTCATCTTGGTTCATGATATTTTCTTGACAGAGAAAAACCAATTGGAGAAATCGAATCTGTATTTGGTTCCCGGGACTTCACTCTGGTCTACCTAGTCTCAGTCGGCTAAACTGATTTAGATAATTTATCTTTTGACTTTATTTTTTTTTTAACTAACATCTATGCCCACAGAGATTCTGAATCCCTTTTTAAAATCAACAGAGATGCAGAAGGAATTTTCCACCAAAGCAGCGATATGTTCACTTTCCAAATGTGACATAATTTTATGTATTTCCTCGTTGGGCTCTAAGCACACGAAATGATTTTTTGAGTGAAAACTTTACCAACAAGAACACTGAATGCAACATCTTAACTTCAGTGCCCTTGAGTCTTTCTGGTTCTATCCTTCTTCCCTAGGGAGCGGTCTCCATCAACACTGACCGGTAAAGTCAATCAGCTGGAATTGATTCTTCGACAACTGCAGACTGACCTTCGGAAGGTAAGGGGATCCATCGGAATCCATAATCAAAACTCTTGTCTTGCATAATCAACCCCTTCTAGCCAGTAGAAATAAAAATGGAGACCCTCGGGAAAGGTAACTGCCCCAGTCAAAGTAGAAAACAGTAGAAAACAGAGACTCCTGAGGTCTAATTCTGTTTTCTGGCCTCCAGCTCATGTATATCACTGTAAGAGGAGGCAAGAATTGCAATAAAGGGGACCAAATGAGGGGGAGCCCTCTGGATGCCCAGTCTTCAGAGCCTAGTATTTTGTAGTTCAGTGAGTTATCATTGGTACCAACTATTTATGGGCTGACCTAAAAGGAGGCAGTTGCTCCTGGAAAGCCTGTTCTCCCCCAAGCTGTTGTATTCCCCCCGAGTCAGCTACATGAACCTCACAACTTCTGCCCTACACGTCAACGTGTGCATGGTCAGGCCTCAAAAGAAGTTAGCTAATTCATTCCCGTCAAACGTCTGCTGAACTCTTGGGTCGTCAGCACTGGCCTAGGTAACCATCGTGCTGTCCACAGAAATGGAACAGGGTGCGGTAGCAGAGGGGTGAAGGTGGGGCTGGGAGGGGTGTCACGGGAAGGGTTTCGTTACCATGTTGTTTGTTGAAGAAGGGAGAGATTACAGCTGGTGTCAGTGCTGATGGAGGGATCTAGTTGGGAAGGAAGTCACAGTATGCAGAAACGCGGGAGGGTCATGCCCTGATCTTGTGCACAAAGCTGAGGCTGGTCTTGATTCGGGGTCGGGACGGTTCATACAGAGCGACCAGAGTAGAGTGCGTGCGAGTGTGCACTCACACGTGCAAACATACATTCACACACACGTAAGAGTTGCCCTCTAATGGTTTCTCTTTTTCCAGTCACGAGCTGAGAGTGAGTAGTGGTGGGAAGGAGTAGGAGAGGTGTAAGGGCAGAGGGT
Source organism: Puma concolor (assembly GCF_028749965.1). NCBI lineage: Eukaryota > Metazoa > Chordata > Mammalia > Carnivora > Felidae > Puma > Puma concolor. The sequence continues at coordinate 16,106,378 of NC_141677.1, forward strand.
AAGGCCTAGAACAGTCCGTAAGTTCACATGTGATAGGATTGCCAAGCAAGGCTGAAGGTACATTTGAATTCGCAGCCTTAATTAAAGCTTATGCAGTAATTGCTGGCCGAGCTGGGTGCTTCTTTCCAGCTTGGATGACCAGCTGTCCAGTTCGCCTGGGGTGGAGAGGTTTCGGGGCACAGAACTTTCAGAGTTAGAACCAGAAATGTCCCAGGCAAGCCGGGACGTCACCCTACCTCCAGCTGCAGGTGTCGGACAGTTGGGGAGTGGAACGTAACCAGTTTTGAGAGTTTAGACAGGAAGTCAGGACAAGGAGAGAGACAGAGCATGGGATTAATCTGAGGGACCTAGAGTGTAAGCTGGGTAAGGAGACATACTATCACTGCAGGGGACAGTGAGAATAAGGTAAGAGAGATTATAATAATCTAGAGAGATTATTCCAGACAGACAAGAGGTGGTGGTCAGGACGTGGGAGGACGAAACATCTAGGAAGCTGTGTGGTTTATGGGTAACAGCAAGATACAGGGCGTGGCCATGGGAGCAGGGGTTGAGGAAGGGTGGGTTTCCAGATCACAGAGAGGAAGTAAGGGAGAGACTTGGATTTAGAATCATCAACATACATGACAAGTGGCAGGGGAGAGAAGAAACGCCAACCACATTCTAGAATCTTCTATCAGTGATGAGAGGAACTGGAGATAGAGGCCCAACGGCGACGTCAGCGCTGGGCTTGCAGGTTGGCGGAAGGGGGCGGGGGGGAGGGGGCAGCGTTCATGCAGCGCAGCTCCGGAAGCGGGGTTCGTCGGGCGCGTGCGTGACGCCGCCCGTGTGCCCTCTTCGCAGGAGAAGCAGGACAAGGCGGTCCTGCAAGCGGAAGTGCAGCACCTGCGCCGAGACAACCTGAGGCTGCAGGAGGAGTCCCAGACGGCCACCGCGCAGCTGCGGAAATTCACAGAGTGGTTCTTCAACACCATCGACAAGAAGTCTTAACCCGGCCCTAGCCCGCCGGGGGTGGGGGTGGGGGTGGGGGGGGGGCGCCCCCGGGGGGCGCCGCTGGGAAACGCCTCGAAGCCCCGGGAACTCGCCAACGCGTGGTCTTTCAGCGCGCTTGCAGCCGACCGTAGATGTGTTTTGGGTTTTTTTGGTTTTCTTTTTTGTTTTTGCTGTTCCACCCCGCCCGGCACCATCCGCCCCGCCGGGCGGGGAGGCGACTCGTCCCTGGAAGCCGAAGCCGCCTCGCGTGACAGCAGAGAGGAGAGCGAGGCCGCGTGAAGATGAATGTAACCCCCCCCCGCGGTGTCGAGATGAATGTAGCCGCTGGCGTCGGTCCCGGACCTCTTTGCCGTCGGGCTCCACGGCGCGGGTGCTGTGGCGCGGGCCGTACCTCAACAGGGAGGAGAAGGGGGGCTCGACCTGCTCTGGATCAGGTGACCTGGTAGAGATGTCCAAAGCAGATCGACCGCAGTTTGGGCTTTAGTATTGTAACATAAACCCGGAGACAAATAATCAGACGTATACTTTAATGTTAAAGGTGCTCTATTTTTTTGGATGTACAGTAGTTTTATTTCTCAGCCACATTATCATAGCAATAAGAAAGAGGCATAGTAAATAGTAGGGAGAAGCCGCGTGGGGGGAATTTAAAAAGCACTGACGTCTTTAACGCTAGTTTGTATGCAGTCGATTTAGAGACTTATTTATTTGCAGGAGCAAACGGTGCCTGAATATTAACAGTGTTCTGATTTAAGAAAAACCACACACACACACACACAAAACACACAAAAAGCTACACATGCCTTGTGTATGGCTCAGTGAGCGGTCCCTTCAACTCTTAGTTCACTGTGTTTAGTTACTGCTCTGCTGAAGACGAGTACGCCTGCTTACGTTCTAGAACCTCCCGTCCGCGGGGAGCCCGCAGAATCACATGTGTACAATGCCAAATTTGTTTCTCTTTGTACAGAAGCTTTGATGAAGTGTCTTGTATTTAACGCCCTTATTTAAGCTTATTTAACCTTAAATTGTTAATTTTATAAACTTGGGTTTGACCTGCACTATGATGAGGGAGGCGTAGGCAGCCGCAGGCTCTGGAAAGAGGGGCTTGCCCGGAACGGACTGAAGAGCAGGGCGGGAAATTCTAACAACTGGAGGCTGCTAGTAACAAGGTGTTTGTATTGCTTTACCATTTTTAACTGTTCTATTTGAGATGAACATACATTTTGCTTTTTTAATAAATGTTCGAAAGAGCCCACCTAAGCAATGGCGTCAGGTGAATGCGGGTTTTTATCATCTGTGCGTCAAGAATTGGAGCGTGTGCGAATTTGTGCTGGCGTCACTTGCCATCTTCATCTGTGTCGAATCCGGGTTCATCTTCTTCTTCTCCTTGAATCCCACGCTCATTTAAAGAGTAACTAGTCTTAACAGCCGCGGCTGCGTTCCACACACTCTTCTCCGCACTTTTTGTCAGCGGGATTCCCATTTTCCAGTGCGGTTAAACTGAGGCTCAAGTTGGATGACTTAGCCCAGCCAGGAGTTTGGTGTTGAACCATAGGCCACGGTAGAGTCTGGATTTTGTTCTGAGTCAAAAAGGAGGCTGTCGAAGCAGAGAGGGGGCAAAATAAGTCCTGTATTCTATTTAAGTTTATTTATCGTTAAGGGCAGAGAGAGGGAGGGAGGATCCCAAGTAGGCCCCACGCTGTCAGTGCAGAGCCCGGCACGGGACTTGATCCCAGAACCGTGAGATCATGACCGGAGCCAAAATAGAGTCCGACGGTCAACCAGCTGAGCCACCCAGGCGCCCCTGTGTTTTAAAAGACTGTTCACACTTCCAGAGGAGAATGGATCACCTAGGACAGGCGTCCGCAGACTTTCGTGTAGGGCATGTAATAAATATTTTAGGGTTTGGGAGTCCTGTCTCGTATATTTTTAAATCCTGATTACCCTTGAAAGTTGGACAAGCCATGCCATGAAGCTTTCAGGCCACCCACCGCCGTAGCTGGCCAGCCAGTTCCAAGAGAAAGAGTAGAAAAGAGAGACCAGTCCAGGTGAGAGGTGGGGCAGTGTAGGCTACAGGGAGGCAGGAAAGGCAGAGACAAGTAAGGGGTCATACGTTAAAGAACCCACAGAACTGCTGATGGGTTGGGGACAAGAGGGAAAGGTTTAATTTAGGGATAAGCCCTAAACTTCAGAAGACAGGAGGAACTCCATGTTCATCAGAGAGTTTTCCAAAAATATGCCCAGCCTTTATGATAAAAGCTTAACAGCAGGTGGTCGTTGGCAAGGTCATGAGAGCATCATGACCAGTGGGGGACGCGGGCAAGAAGCAGACAGAAAAGTTGACCTTGCTTAGAGAAAATAAAGGAATCTGACCGAAACCTAGCTGAATGGAGAGCAACCCCACCTTCCTAAAGTGTCCCTGTGGAATCATCCCTCAAGTCTGCCTCCAAAGGGCCATGCCAAAGAACATGGCCAAAATGATGTGGGCCTGTTAAACGTTTTCAAGGGGGTGTTCCCAGTCAACAGGCAAGCCATAGAAAAATCTCGTGGTTTTGTGCAACTTGACATCCTACTGAACACCGTTGGTTACAAAGTGTACCCTTTACCAATTAAACACGTTGACTTTCTGTAATGTTCACCAAGTACAAGCTAATTAAATATTGGAATGTATCCACTAAAATTATTTTTACTTTGGAATAATTAATATCCAGCAGGGTTTTTTCTTTTTCTAACCATATGGAGTGATCTATTATGTATTAAGGCCAGTCTACTACGTGACAGAGTTAATTTGTATATCAGAAGCTTTTATCCTACTATTCTCTGTATCAAGGTACAGGTTTATCATTAAAAATACAAGTTAAGGGCGCCTGGGAAGCTCAGTCGGTTAAGCGTCCGACTTTGGCTCAGGTCATGATCTCACAGATCGTGAGTTCGAGCCCCGCGTCGGGCTCTGTGCTGACAGCTTGGAACCTGGGGCCTGCTTCAGATTCTGTGTCTTCCTGTCTCTCTCTGCCCCTCTCCCAATTGCGTTCTGTCTCTCTCTCAAAAATAAACATTAAGAAAGAAAAAATTTTAATACAAGTTAAATTGGGGAGGGGCATAATACCAGTGCTGCCTTTGCTGATATCACAATTATCTTTTGTTTTTTGTGTTTTTTTTTTTTTAAGTTTATTTATTTTGAAAGACAGAGCAAAAAGAGGAGGGACAGAGGGAGAAGAAGAGAGAAAATCCCAAGCAGGCTACACACACTGTTAGCATGGAGCCAGACCCAGGACTTGAACTCCCAAACCGTGAGATCACGTCCTCAGCCGAAATCGAGAGTCGGACACTTAATGGACTGAGCCACCCCGGCTCAAATTTATCTTTTCAAATGCCAGAAGTCTGTTGTTCTAGCCTATTAAAATGCAGAAATTGATTATGTATCATTAACCAAAGCCTTCATCAAATTCCTGAAGCCATAAACCATAGCTTCTTGTCTGCAGAGCCAAAGAGCAATCTGTAAAACACAGTAAGAATAATGCCCTTGACACATTTCTTTTTTTCACGAAGAACTACAACTGGTCCGTAGTTTAATACCGCAATATTAAAATAACTTGCTCCTGATGTACCATATTAGCGTGAGAAACCTGGAATTGAAGCTTAGAGTGAGAGCTGACATAAAATTGAGCCTAGCCGGTGAATTCCCTAGTTTGGAGAAACTGTGGACATAGCCCCTTGAAGAGTCAACCCTATTCTTGTCTCTAACCAGGTGGATGGCCCATGACTAGAAATGAGCTGCCGTCTTTGTGGGTCACCCTCCTCACCACGGCAGTCACCGTGAAATACATTTGGGCAAACCTTTGGAAGAGGAAAGGCCCACCGCTTGAGTCCCATCTTCTGGAGATGATGAAATTACCACGGATCCTCTGAGGTCAAGCCAATGTGTGCCCTCCAGAATTTCTTAAGTTGGGGGGTGGGAGAGAGGAGGAAAGGAGAAAGATTTTTACCGCCGCTCTGCTCCTTGGAATTACTGGTAAGGGTAAGTTCCAGTTCACTCGAGGGTGTGTGGATCTGGGGCTTAAAATTTCAAAACCGTCCCCCTAGGTCTGGTAGACTCGGTTCACACATGCTGCTTACTTACTAGCGGAAAAGAAAGTAAGTCGAGTTGACCGGGTTTCATTCAACACCTGCTTAGAGGCAGGTGGGAGGTAAATGTGCTTGTTTATGCTTCACAGGATGGAAAAATGGTAAGAAACCTGCCCAAATGCAAGGCCTGGGTTAGGTTTCTGACCTGTGACCTCCAAATTAACCCAAAGACCGAGCTTCCTGACTTTCAACAATAGGAATCGGACAAAAGCTTAAGCACAAAGCAAAGTCTCCTCATGAATTTCATAAAAGGCTTAAATCATCAGCCCCAAAGGTGACATTCTTGCTTTTTAACATACAAGATTCGGGGACCTTTAAGTTACCTTAAAAAAATCCTTTAAGCCTCTTCCAGTTTATCTTAATATCAGAAAATGTACTGCGCTCTTAAATCCTTACAAACAAGGGTTGGGTAGAGACCTATTAGCATTTGCAGACTCTGAAAAAACACCAGCTTCTGTTTTTCATCCCTAATATCAGAGACCTGCCTAAAATGTGCAGACAGAGCAGCTTGGTTTTTCAGAAGAGCGAATAAAAAATAATCAATTCCCTTGACATGCAAATGTCCTTTGGCTGCTAAACTATAGCCGAGTTAGTAAAGAACAAAATTAAGGGTTAGACTACCAATATCCTGGGCATCAATGCCCATCGATCAGACTGTGAGGCACCGGTGATTTTGTCGTTTGAATATCAGCTGCTCTCCCGGCCTCCTCGAATGCGGTGAAATCAGGACGAAGTCTGTGTGCTCAAGGGGGATTCAGGGTCCTAGCATTTCAGTAAATTATCTGCCTCAACTGAATAGGCGCCAGCTCAGAGAGAATGCCTATGAATACACATCCGCAGATGGTGATTTCGGACCCTGGCAGTCTCCTCCTGTCACTGTGCATCACAGAAATAGGGCCTGGGCGTCTGGGTCCATGCCCCTCTTCTCCGCAACCATGATCAGTGATAGCAAACCAAGCGGGACCTAGCCGAATGCTCCTTTAAACTGAAATAATTAAACATGGCAGTCCTGTGCTCGTCTAGGATCCGATTAAACACCTAGTAGGAGTCATTACTGAACCCCATCTGGGCTGAGAGCTTGCCAAACAGCAGGCCGACACTCACCGTCCCCACTTACGTGACTGTAGGATTCCAAGGCTGGGCATTCTATATCCCTTTAAGTCCTTGAGAACCCAAACAATGCTATCTATGCAGGAGAGGAAGCAGCAATTAGCCACAGCAGGGCACTGAAGCCAGTGCGTGTCCTGTCGCCCCTCAACCCCTACTTGGTTCTATTTTGTTGTCACTCTTTTTTTTTTTTTTAAGTTTATTTTTGAGAGAGAGAGAGAGAGAGAGAGCAGGGGAGGGGCAGAGAGAGACAGAGAGGGAGAAGAGAGAGAATCCTAAGCAGGCTGCAGACTCTTAGCGCAGAGCTGCACTCAGGGCTCGAAGCCACAAACAGTGAGCTCATAACCTGAGCCAAAACCACAAGTCGGGCGCTTCACCGACTGAGCCACCCAGGCGCCCCTTCGTTACTCTTAAACCATCTGAAGGCCATTGTTCATCCAACATTGTCCTAAAACCATTTCATTTCTGAATGGGTGCTCAAAGTGGAGGGAAATAAATGGAGGCCTGGTAGTGACCCAAGTGAATAGACTGGCTCCATGGGGCCACACTGTTTATACTAACTCCATTAGGATGAGCTCCGAAATCAAGTGTTTCGCCCTAAGTTAACAGATCTTGTTCTGTTCTTTCAAAGCAAGAGCCTCTTACGTGATCTGCCCTGACCTGTAAAACTGAACGAAACTTGGCTGTCCTAATTGTCTACTGTCTCATTGTTTGTATAAGGCTTATTCCTTCCAGTGACTGGTTTCCATATGCAAAAATTACATTGCTTAAATATTATCCAATAACGTAGCCCGATGTGGAAAGACGTCTACAGGAATTCTACTTTCTTTTGTCCAAAGAATCAATTTGGGTGCATGAACTTAGGGCTACCGTATAAATACATTATATTAATGGATGTGAGCCTCGAACTTACAGATGCACATTTTATTTATATGGGTATTTATTTGCCAATATAAACGGCCATTTTCAATACGCTTACTTGGAAAATTTGACAAAGCCAGCTCTCCTGCAATAACCCTGGGCTCTTATAGAAACCTGTTGCCTGTATTCTGTTCCGAGGCTTTGTCACGCACAGCCTTGTTCCCTCCTGAGTTATGCCTTGTGATGAATTGTATTATAAAGGAAAGGACATGTAGAAAAAGCGTTGGTGACGATGACAATGAATGGAACTCTCATGTGTTGTTGATGAGAATGTAAAATGGCGCAGCCACTGTGGAAAACAATATGGCGGCTCCTAAAAAATTAAACATAGAATGACCCTATGACCCAGCAATTCCACGTCTGGTCATTACCCCCCAAAAAAACTGAAAGCTGGAACTTGAACAGATATTTGCACACCCGGGTTTACCGCAGCATTATTGACCATAGCCAAAAGAAAGAAACGACCCAAGTGTCCACTGATAGATGAATGGAGAAACAAAACGCGATCTACCCATACAATGGAATTTTATTCAGCCTTAAAAGGGAAGGAAATTTCGACACTTGCAACCACTCGGATGAAGCTTGAGGACATCTTGCCGAGTAAAATAAGCGAGACACAAAGGGAGAAATACTCTATGATGCCCTGTACAGGAGATTCCTAGAGTAGTCAAATTCAGAGAGACAGAAAGTAGAATGGAGGTTGCTAGGAGTGGGGGAGGGGAAGTGGGGAGCTGTTATTTAATGGGGACAGAGTTTCAATTTGGGAAGATCGAGTTCTGTGGGTAGATGGTGGTGATGGTTCCACGCAGTGTGAACGTTCTTAGTGCCACTACATTGTAGACTTAAAAATGGTTAATCTGGGGCGCCTGGGTGGCTCTGTCGGTTGGGCAGCCGACTTCAGCTCAGATCATGGTCTCGCGGTCTGTGAGTTCGAGCCCCGCGTCGGGCTCTGTGCTGGCAGCTCGGAGCCTGGAGCCTGTTTCGGATTCTGTGTCTCCCTCTCTCTGACTGTCCCCCGTTCATGCTCTATCTCTCTCTGTCTCAAAAATAAATAAACATTAAAAAAAAAATTAAAAATGGTTAAGATGGTACATTTAATGTCACATGCATTTCACCACGATTTAAAATAAAGGATGGGGGTGCCTGGGTGGCTCAGTCAGTTAAGCATCCGGCTCTTGGTTTTGGTTCAGGTCATAATCTCATGTTTTCGTGGGTTCGAGTCTTGCGTCGGGCTCTGTGCTGGCAGCACTGAGCCTGCGTGAGTTTCTCTCCCTTTCCCTCGCTCCCTGCCCCTCCCCCACTCACTTTCTCTGCCTCTCTCAAGATAAATAAAATAAAACTTCAAAATAAAATAAAGGATAGGAAAGGGGACCTGAACGAGTTACTTTGGTGGAATTTGAGAAGGATAAGCACCGAGAAACCAAAAAGCTGAATCTCACAAAAAATAAAGAGTTGTTGGAACACGGCAGGGAAATATAAAAACACCAGTGACACGGTCTTTGGATGTTAAAGAGCAGCCAGACTTTGATCAATTGCCATATATTCAGAGAGAAGACACGTCATCCCAGGAACTTTGCTCTGGAGCCCGCAGGAGAAGCATTGGAGGAAAAGGAGACCTTCTCCCTGAAGAGTGATTAATTTGGTAATTAATGCACAGAAGAGGAAGGCTGATTCAGAAATGTTTGCTCCAGGCCCTAAATTTTAACAGTTAGCTCTGCAGTTGGAGCATCTGGCAGGACGGAGAGGTGGGGTGAGCTAAAGAGTGAGATCAGACACCAGAGCAGCAGGGGAAGGGATTAAAGATGAATAGCTTCAGGGGTGCCGGAAGATTCAGAAGCCCGGAAACCAGGGGCAAGAAAATGCTTTGAAAGAAACAAAAACAAAGGCCATTATGAGAAGGCCCTGGTACCCACTGAAAGAAAGAACCACCGAGGTGGGAGGGACCAACCCCCTTCACTCTACAGACAAGATGGCTGCATCCGACATGGATGGGTGGAGGGCTGGGGAGGTGATAACATGGCCTGCCGTAGCTTGTTCATTGGCCATGTCAAAGGACATGTCGTGTTTGTGAATTTAGGGCACTGGTTGCATTTGGGGTGAGGATAAGGCTAGCCGGGGTAAGGGTTAATCAAGATCTGATGAATCTGCTTCAACTTAGGACAATCAAGACTGAAGAGGAAGAATAAGAAAGCATCATCGGCTACCCGTGAGGTGGGAGATTATTGGAGAAACCCTAATTTTTCAATGCGGCCTTAAATCATAAACTAAACCCTGTAGGACCTGCTCACAGCCCCCACGGGAGCTTTCACGCTGGCCATCGAACACTTGAGTGTAATCAAGGCACAGAGGGAGAACAGGTTCGATTCAAGATCTCCGTTGCCCCACATCCCCACGGCAGAGGTGCGAGGAACATCGCTCAGTTCCCTGTTCCTCAAGAAGGCTCCCTACCTGGCTCTGCTCTTGAACGCAGCTGACGGAGCCCAGTGAAAATGGGGGATGGAATTTGTGCTTGTGAAGGACTGTGGGTCAGAGCCTCCGGGGCCTTCGTGTTGACTCGCTCGTGAGTACCTTTCCCTGGGAAGTCACGTCTCCCCAGTGCCACTAGTTCTGCAAAGGCTGAGTAGCCTTTCTGTATTTTCACAGGACTTCTGTGGGCCCATGCTAGGCCATCTTGCTATCAGGGGACTGAGAAATGTCCACTGGTGCCCTTGGGTACGAATGAACAGGGGGCAGAGCTCATCCCTGCCTAAAAAGTGGCTTCCTTGGAGCCACCAGCCTTAACAGGAAGGGAAAGGAGACTGGGTGGTCACAAGATGCTGGCTGGCCCCACCGCTCAGAGCATGAATCCATTGTGAAGCTAAGAGGCAAATAATCTTACACAGTTGCCTGGACAGGTACCTGACCCCTCCCCCCCCCCCCCCCCAGCCCCCAGACGTTGTTCCCTGCTCTCTTCCACCAAAAGCACTTGTGCGCTGAGGTTAGAAGGGGCGGAGCCTGGTCCTGAGAAAGAAGGTTGAGAAAGGTGCCGGGTGGGCGCTTGTGAAATGCACTTCTCTGCCCATCGTCCACCTGGGTGGCAGCTGTGAGGAGCCAGGGGACTACAGCCTCCACTCTTTAAGGGGGATAGTTGGGCCTGGAATTTATTGTCAAATATCAGAAAACCCTAGAAGCAAAAATCCCATATCCGGACTTTTTTCTCAGCAGGATCTGGGATCTCGATTCTGTATGGTCAATACTCGCAGGTACAGCTTTAGTTAGGAATCATGGGAGCTTTGTCCCGCGACTGGCACGCATTGATGGTGTCCCTCCGGGACGTAACTCCTAAGCACCCCCAACGGCAATGCCCCCTTGCTCTCCTACCCACGCCCCCTGCCCAGCCCCCAGCTCCTTTTTTACACAGAGACTATTCTGGATGCTTGTGCAGGGCAGACACGGTGCTGGGCATTGGGGATTCGGCTGAGCCAGCCTCTGGGAGGTGGTGGTCGAGGGCAGAGATTCATGAATCTATGGACGGGCGACTCACGATGCACCACGGAGGGCGTGACGGCGCAGTAGCAACCAAGTGCAGCGGGAGGAGAGGGGAGGCTGTGAGCCAGGATGGGCCGAGGAACGCCTTCCTGCCTGACCTCATGCCTCGCTGTACCTGGGCTTCACGTCATCCCCTCGCCTTGTTGCAGAGACCTGCAGTGACTGGGCCCTCCTGCGGGCACCAAAGAAGAGAGACCAACATCTCACAGCATGGGTGCCGGGAATCCAACAAAATGTGGGTGTTTAACTTTGTGAAGGCATATTGTCTTCCTGCCAGGGCGCACCAAGACGGAGGACGAATGCTCTGGTGGCGCCCACAAGTGCCTGCTTGGGCAACGCACAGCGTCGGTGCGAACCCGACCCTCGCGCCCACGGTCACAGGTCAGTTCTTGTATGTGTCTCCCAGGAGTCGGTGGGTGGCTGTGGAAGGTAGGCCGGATGCGTTCTCAAGCGGGGACGCCAAGGCAGCCGGAGGGTGAGGGGCGGGGAGCTGCCTCACTGGCCCTGGGGAAGGTGGGATCGATCTGAGCCCCCGCTGAGCCCCTGTGGCCCTGCCCTGCCTAGGGTGGGCCCGGGGGGAGCCACCGGGGAGACCCCAGGCGGCAGGTCCTTCCTCTCCCCCTAGGAAACCGGGGCCATCTGTGGAAACTGGGCTCCAGCCTCCCTGCTCACCGCACCAAGGCAGAGATGGCTAGAGCATCCTCAGAGCCAAGAATGGAGAGGGACCCATCCCTGGCCAGGGACCAGCTCACTCTGCCAGCCCGTGTCCCTCGCCAAACTAAACGCCTTGCAGTGAAAGCATTTCCCCCACCCCCACCCCCAAGTTTAACATTTTTACAAACTGGCAAGACAGAAGCAATCTAGGGGCCTGCGCCTCGCTCCCGCGAGTTTGCAGGGCCGGCTTCCCAGCCCCCGCGTCCCTCCAGAGGCCAGGGAACAACAAGCGGGCTGTTTCCTGTGTGTGATGCTTCACGGAAGGCCCTCAGTCATGTCCACACCGTGGGAGGCTTGGGTCTGCCCCGTATTTCTGCCAGCTCTCCGGTGGGGACGTTGTCAGGCTTCCTCCGCGGAATCGCTTCCATTAGAGCTGAAACCGCCAGCCCATAACCAGAGTCCACGCTCAGGGGAGTGGCGGTAGGATGCTGGGATATTGGCAGGACCGGAGACAGAGTTCCCTCCCTGGGGATGGCCTCCTGGGTTTTTTTCCCTCCCCTCTGCAGGTGGGGTCTAACACATCAGTGCGGTCGGGTGCTAAACGCAATTGGCTTTGGGGTGGATTCTCCAGACTCCGGAAGGAGAGAACAGAGCATGGTCTGGAGCGGGTCCGGCCTTCCTGGTGACCCCTTCCCAAGGAAGGGGCTGTGTGGCTGGCTGAAAACCGCCTGTGGCTGAGCAGCCGGCATGAGCTCAGTACTGCCGGTGGTGTGGAAGCCTTCAGCCCTCTCCTCGCTCGGGCCGCGACTCCTGTGTGCGCGCGCGCGCTGGGCCTGAGTCTGCACTCAGAGACCCTACACCCAGGGTATTGTCGAACATCTGGGACCCCGAGCCTCGGCGGTGCACCTGTCCCTCGGGGGACGCTCTCTAACGCTCCAAACGAGGTACTCAGAGGAGTGTGCAATTTTCTCAGCGGCCCCTCTTTCCACCCACTCGTTTTCAAACTAAAGGGATAATTGCATGTAGTTTCGCTATTTGTGTGAGAACGGGAAGGAGGGAAGAGGAGAGGCGGGGGAAGGGCAGGAGCGGTCTGGGCGGGTGGAAGGAGGGTGTGCGTGCATTTGGCTATTGGGGTGGGTACGCGGAAGACAGGTCTTTGCCTCTGTCTCCCGGGACATTCACCACCTCCCCGCCCCTCCCCCACCCCCGGCCTCAAGGACCCCCTGCCGAGGCCACACCCCCCCCCCCCCCCCCCAGATCCGGTCTTTCCTTCACATCCTCTGCCTTTGAAATCCTCTGCTCTGATGCCCTCTCTGACCCCACCCTCACCCTCCACCCCCACCTTTCCTACCTTTATCCGCTCCCCGCCATTCCCCCAATGCCACCTGGACGTGTTGCCTGCCTTCTCGCATCTTGAGGAGCCCTTGCTAACTACGTTCTTCTTTCTTCCCTTTTTAACCTCTATGTCATGGTAAGGCTGCTCCCACGGTCTACACTGGCAGTCTGCATGCCCGCCTGGGATAACAAGTACCAGCTTCCACTGCCACCATTGCCCCTCGCGCCGATGGCCCCAGTGAAGCCCACCGGTGGTCACCCAGATGCCTAAACAAATAGACAGTTGTTTACAGTTTTTATTTATTTAGAGAATGTCTGCACCCAACGTGGGGCTCAAACTCATAATCGCGAGATCAAGAGGCGCATGCTCTTCTGACTGAGCCAGTCAGGTGCCCCAAGACATTGATGTTTAATAACGAGAGTCACCTTGTGTTGCAGACATCCTACGTGCCGGTCACTGGCACAGCACAGTTTGGAAACTTCTCGTATTTCCAGACCTTTCCCAGGCCCTTTGGCCGTGTTGCTTCTCCGAGCACTGCTCCCCACCCTTCCTTGCCCCTCTCGTGCGGCCGGTCTTCCTGGGCCCCCTCCTCGAGCCAGGGCTCCCAGCCCACCGTGGGTTTGGAGTCACTTATACAGACCGCCTTCGGCTTAGGAAGAGCTACTTTGGCTTCTCTTACCTGTAGCGAAACCTTTGCTTATTTCCCCCCGTGTCTGTTCCAATTCCCACCTGGAGCTTGAGATTCCCAAACCAGAAGTCTGTGCCTCTGTGTCAATTAGCAGGCCTTCAATCGTAATTAACGGAAACCCAATTCCAACAGACTTGAACCTTTGGGGAATTCTTGGCTCTCAGAACAGAGAATCAAGGTCAAACAGGTTTCATCTGGTGGCAGAGCGACGCTCCCAAGGCCCTGACTCCTTCCCGCGTCTCTGCTCCCATAGTGGCTGCGGCAGCCTCCCCCCGGGGTGGGGGCTGCTTTCTTCTTTGTCTCCAGGGAGAGAGGAGCGGGGTGACTGGGGAGAGGGAGAGAGGGAATGTCTCGGCCCCAAGAGTCGAGCGACTCCCAGAGTCCACTCGGAGGGGGCAACTTGGGCCACACCCTCATCTCTGAGCCAATCACAGCAGGCCCCCCGAAACTTGGGTCTGGGGTAGCCTTCCCCATGTGCACGCGGAGCAGAGGAAAGGGGTGACTCCCCAAGCTAATGAAGGGGAGGAGTCATTGCGAGGTAGCCGACCCAACACCATCCTCCACCGCCTCCCCCAGTAGCTTGTGCCCTGCGTCGCGGTCTCCAGTCCAACCTACCTGAACAAGAGATTCTTCATTGATTCAGTTACTCCTTTCCTGATTCGCTCATTCAACAAACACGTAGTAAGTGCCTACTGTCTACCTGGCTGCACATTTTCTATCCCTTGCCACCAGCCCATTACCTGACAGAGGGGCCGCCTAGTTCACGTTCGTGAGCGGGGTGTGCCCATCCACGTGAAACAAATCCTAACGTTCATCCTGAGTGTCCCTTTATTTTAAGAGAGCACTTGAATTCTAGAAAAGTGTCTACGCTCCCGTCTGGGCTCCTTTGTGAACAAGGCTCGTCCAACAAGACCTCTCTGGAGGGCTTCTGACGCCAGACTGCCTGGGTTCCAATCCAGGATGTCGGTTGTTGTGAGCTGTGTGACCACAGACGAGCTACCTAGCCTCATGGTGTCTCAGTGTCCCCTTGTGTAAAAGAAGGACAATAATAGTATCCCTGTTGTAGTTGCTTCCATAAGGACTAAAAGAGCCCCAAAAAGTGAAACACTTAGAAAAGTGCCCACACGAAAAGACTGCTCCGTACATGCTGGTTATCGATAGCATTCTACACTCCTAGCTTGGGAGCCCCATCCATCCTGTTCGTGGCCGTGTCCCAGTGCCTAAGACACTGCCCCGTGTATCCCAGCGGCTCGACAAACGTACGACAACGTATTAAGTCCGCATTTCTGACTCACACTTCTCAGACTGTATTTTCTCTCCGACTGGCATGTGCGTGTCTTTACCACATCTTTGTTCAAATATTTGCCTTTTCTTTAGCACGCTCTCACCAGGTGACAGGCGCTGTTTGGGGGAAGGAGGGAGGGAATGAGGCCATCAGCGTCCAGTGCAGAAAGGCCATGGGAAGCACACGGCACCCGACCAGGACGCTCTGAGGCCACCGTAGTTCAGTCGCCTTTGCTGACAGCTTTCACGATCGCCTACTCGAGGGTCCATGTGCAACGCCAGGAGGAGGAGATCTCTGTTGTCACTGTCACCTTCAATAATGCAGCAGATCCTTGCTGGGCCTCCTTTCGTGGCGCTGTAATGAACACGACTGAAACCCACGACTGTGCCACTGCGGAGGAGCAGATCCCAATGGCCGTGTCCTCAAAAGTCAGAGGGATGGAGAGTGGACCATGACATTCCAGCCTGTGCCAGGGACGGAGCAGCCCTCAAGGGATCACAGCTAGTGGGTGTCCGTGTGTGTGTGTGTGTGTGTGCATACGTGAGTGTGGAGGGGGTGGGCAGGCCCAGCGCTCTTCCTGAGACTCACATCAAGTGCCAAATACATCAAAGAATGACAGCACATAAGCCCCACGGACAAAGAACTTACAAATGCAGCTGAGGATAAGAAGTAATCTCCACCCAGGAATTCATACCATGTGTAGAAATGGTGTGCAGAATCATCTAATTGCCAAATTCCGGGCTGTTACAGTTAATCAGCTCTTGGTCATTCAGGCTGGTGGATTATCCAGCTCCCAGACTCTCTCTCTCTCTCTCTCTCTCTCTCTCCCTCTCTCTCCTTGATGCTCATTCCCATTCTTTCTATTCATGTGATAGAAGATTATGTTTGTAACTTTGATTGGGAAAGGCTTTATCGAACAATACGGAAAGGACACACCGGGCGGGACAAATTTGATTGACTTCACTAACTCAAAAGTAAGGATTTCTGTTCCATAGCTAGCATCTGAAACAAAGTTGGCAGAGGGGTGAAAATACTTTCTGGGATAAATTATAGCCAGTTTTATTTCTTTTTTTTAAATTTTGTTTTAACATTTATTTATTTTTGAGACAGAGAGAGACAGAGCATGAATGGGGGAGGGTCAGAGAGAGAGGGAGACACAGAATCTGAAACAGGCTCCAGGCACCGAGCTGTCAGCACAGAGCCCGACGCGGGGCTCGAACCCACGGACAGTGAGATCATGACCTGAGCCGAAGTCGGACGCTTAACCGACTGAGCCACCCAGGCGCCCCTATAGACAGTTTTCTAGAACTGGTGAATGTTTGTACTCAGGGTAATGTGAAGGGCTCTTGCAAATTATCCAAGCGAAGGAGAGCAATAAAAACTGAAAAGCAGGCCATGTATGTCAATGGGTAGCCAAGTCACAGAAGGGGCAATGCCAAGTCTAATATGAAGTATCCGAAGAGATTCTCAGCCTCACCAGCAATCAGAGCAATACAAATGAAAATCAGAGAAATTAAATTACCCACACCGATTGGCCAGAAAGCAAAAATTGCATGGCAGCGATTGGTGCTGAGGACGTGGGAGGGGGCCGAAGCTCTCAGGCATCGCCTGTTGGAGAAGCGATAAGTGTGGCCATTTGGAAGGCGGCCAGGCAGCGTTTAGTGAAATCTGGGAAGGAAATGCCACACCACACATTTTCTCGCACGTGTATATCATACATGTTTGTCAAGAAAAAGTTGCAAGTTTGTGCAAAAGGAAACGTGTGTGAAGATACGGATGTCATGGTGTCGCTTGTGAGTGTCACGTGCTGGGCCAAACGTAGGCGTCCATCCCTAGAAGGGAAAATAACGCGTGATGCTGTTTCCACGGAATGACTCCCTTCCTGAAGGCATAGACGAGGCCTGGGTCACCAACCAGGAGGTCTCAAAAGCATAATGGGGAGCGCAAAGGGAAGGAAAAGGAAGGGAATGCTATCCCAACACCATTGGGATGGAATTTGAAACAATTCTCCACAAAGCAACAAAGTATGTTTCTTGTAATTCTAAACATTCAGGCGCTCACGTAGTCGACTGGATGGATCCATAGGAACCTCAGGAAAGCAGATGCTAAGGGCTGGTGGGAGGGATTGAGGATGGGGGCTAAGGGGGGGGGGAATAACTTGAAACGAAGAAGCAAAAGAGGAGACTTCTGTGGATCTAAGTTTGCCTTGAACTGAGAAGCGTGGTCAACTCAATTCTGTGCACCGAGAGACACGAGGCAGGTGCTCACGGGGGACCAGCTGCATAATTTGCACGCCCAGTGCAAGGTGGAAAACACAGTCTCCTTGTTAGACAGCAAGGAGACGGTGCTGTTGAAGATACTAAAATTTAAAACGTCTTTTCTTCCACCTTCTCTCTCTTTCTCTCACTACCCGCCTGCCATGGCAGTTTTAATTTGCTATTTAACATCTCCCCCTTGGACACAGGATGTCTCTGTTGGGTGAGGGCAGACCCTCTCAGGCTCCTGGGGACCTCGCCCTGGCGATCCTCGACAGGATCCCTCCCCGTTTCTGCCAGCCACCATAGTGAGGGACCATGGCCCAGCCCATGGCAACCCCCCCAAGCAGTTGCAACCTCCCGGCCAACACATGTGCTCGATGCCTGGATCCGGGAAGAGAGCAAGAGGCTGGCCCACACTGGGTCCCCCGCTCTTACCATATGGAAGGCCGACCTTGACTCCCCCAGTGCCTGTGCTCAGCTCTCCACTCGCTGGGCAGGAAGATGACAATGGTTGGAGGGGGCATCCAGCTGGGACCTGAGGTGCCACAGGGTAGGCGAGCTGGCCTCGGAGGACCCGTGCCAGGCAGGCATCAGGAGGAGGAAGAACACGCAGAGTCAAGCGAGCCATGGCACGTGCCCCATCGTCCCACCAGCCTGCATTTGCAAAACACAGATTCAAAACTTAAATTGTTCAGAATTTAACGGGCGCCTGGGTGGCTCGCTTGGTGAAGCGTCCGACTTCAGCTCAGGCCGTGATCTCATGGTTCGTGAGGTCAAGCCCCACAGTCGGGCGCGCCGCTGGCAGCGTGGAGCCCACTTCGGATCCTCTGTCCCCCTCCCCCCGCCCCTCCCCTGCTTGCGCGCGCTCTCTCTCTCAAACATAAAAACAATAAACATTTTTTAAATGATTAAGAATTTGAGATGACCACAGAGCCTTAACCCCTGTGACACTGCGTGAGTCCCACATCCCTGAAACGGCCCCCGATGCTCACTGTGACAGAGCGGATTCCTTCTCCGGGATCGAACTCTGAATCCCACCACATGCTCTGGGTGCCTGCCTTTCCTCCTACAAGCTCACTGCTAAATATTCAGGCATTTTGTAACTCGGTTGCTATGCCATCCGTAGCTCGAAATGAGTCGTAGTAGGAGAGCCTACATCGTGCTACCAGTCAGGGCTCTGTTTTCCCCAGGAAAGCTGGTCACAGCCCCACTGCAGCCAGACCTGCCCTCCCCCCACCCACAGCACCTGCGGTGAGACTCCAGAACACAGGGAATAAATTCCTTTAGCTTTGTCATTTCCTTCAACTCATCTGGAGTATTCTCACCTGGAGGCTTATTTTTTATTTCTATTTGTTTAAATTTATTTATTTATTTTCAGAGGTGAGGGGAAGGGCAGAGAGAGAGGGGGAGAGAGAGAATCGCAAGCAGGGCCTGCCATGTCAGCTCAGAACCACTCCGGACTCGATCTCACAAACCATGAGATGGTGACCTGAGCCGAGATGGAGAGCCGGGCACTTAGCCAAATGAGCCACCCAGGTGCCCCTCTTGGATGTTTTAAATCAAGTCCCTTTCTCTTGGGAGGATGAGGTCCCCCAACCCACCGCTTCTGTGGGACTCAGCAGCTCCCATCATCTCATGGATGCCTTTTCCAGGCAGCACCTGCCTCACAGTCCCTCAGACATGCGCACACACACACACACACACACACACAGACATACACATACACACAATTAACAGGATTCCCCATCTGAGGTGCTCTTAGACCGGCAGGGAGACCAAGAGATGTGGGGACGCGGGGATGGTCTAGTATGTTCATCCCATGGTTACTTGCCTAAGGTCACACAGCCACCGAGTGGCAGAGGACAGCCAGGTTTCTGCCTCGCTCGCTGTTTTTTCTCCCACAGAACCTGCAGGTTTTGTTTGTTTGTTTGTTTGTTTTTTAAGAGGGAGGCAGAGAAAGAAAGAGAGGGAGGGACAGAGAGAGAGGGAGAGAGAGAGAGACTCCCAAGCAGGCCTCCTGCTGGCAGCACAGATCCCAACTCGGGACTCCATCTCATGAACCATGAGATCATCAACTGAGCAGAAATCAAGAGTCAGATGCTGAACTAACTGAGCCGCTCAGGCACGATGAGGATCTACAACGATCATCATTATAGATCTAGGTTCTATCATGATGATCCCATACGGATATTTGGTTGATAAAGTATACCATTAAGGTGAATTTCACCTGTCCCTTTTACTTTTGTAATGTATCTCCTAGAAAATTTAAAATCATATAGGTGGCTTGTACGCTATTGCTCTTGGGGAGCACTGGTCCGTAGTTTACAGACCCCAGATCCCAGGGTGACCCCTGTGCACCTGTGTGCCTGTAGGGAGCACCAGGAGCGAAAGCTAGGCTGACGGTCCCCAAGCGCCCTCCTGAATAAGGCCAGTACTTTAGGCCCTCCCATGTCAAGGAAGAACTGATCATGGCCTACACACCTCGAGAGTCTCCCTCCAACCCCAGGAAGTTGGTGGAACCACAGAGTTAAGGCTCCCAGGTTCTCCCCCCTTCCCCTCTGCAGCTCCCTACATCCACTCTCTCTTCCAAAGTTCTCCCACAGTCTCTGCCGCCATTTTGTTCTGCATCTCTGCTTGTGCAAGGACATTGAACGAGGTGCTCAACTGCATTAGCCTAGACACCCGTCTGCCGGTCAGTGGAGAGCTCGCCCCAGCCTGGCCCACGGCTGCATCCGAGCACTTCTCCTTCTCATCAAGGTAGCTCCCTTTCAAGTTCTGGTTCACTCACCTGAAGACCAGAAAGCACATGGCTAGCCTCTGGGGAGGATCAATGAGGCCGCGTCCGAATAAGGGAACAATCTTTCAAAAGCAGGGCTTACGGGCCAAACTCGGCCAAGTGTCCAAACTCTCTGGCCCCATGGGAGCGCAGTGTGGCTGTCCCTATGAACCTCCCTCGGTGCAGAGCCAGCCTGGACCTCCCAGAGAGGGAACTCACTGCCTTCGCGCTGGTTCACACCCTCCTGGACACACACTTTCTGCCACCGCACCCCCTGCGGGAGCTCATTCCCAGGCTGGTGGGCTAAGTCCTCGTCGTCAAGGTCTCTGCAGAGCTCCCAGGGGTCATGAGAACGGCCCACGGGGAGCAGGAGGTGGGAGGAACGGGCCAAGCTGTGTGGGGCCGACCACTTAGCAACCAGAGTCTCGGGCTCCATAAAACACTTGACGACAGGCCGACAATTTAAAATCCGGGCTCAGATTTCCTCCTCCGTCGCCTGCCCCACCTCACCAGCGAGACTAGTTGCTATTTGTTCTGTAAGACCACTGCCTGGGTACAGTTCGGATCGATGGGAAACGTCTAAAGAACAACTCTACAAATACCGGCAGCCCCTGGGAACACAGCATCTCCTGGGGGTGGGGGTGCAATCCTTGGGGGAGATCCTTGGGGCCTCTGAGAGAAGTTCCCACCAAGCGACCCCTGCCCTGCCCCGGAAGGAGCTGGTTCTAGCTCTCCGGTCTGGTGCCTAACAGGCAGCCTGGCTGCTCCCTGGAGAAGCAAGAAGGAATCTTCTGGACGTGAGCTACTTTGCCATCACAGCTCCCAGGCCTCAGAGGCTGGGCGGCTGGGCTGCGCTTAAATTAAGTTCATGGGAGCAGCAGGCCCTTGGTGAGGCCCCTCCCTCCCTCCTCCTCGCAGCTGCCCGGGTGCTGAGGCATGCCAGGGGCAAGGGGTTGAGCGGGGAGGAGGATGGGGCTTGGGCACGGTCTTCCCTCCACCAGTTAGCCCTGCCCACGGCAGGCAGCGCCCCCCCCCCCTCCAGGCAGACCAAGGCAACTGTGCAAACAGCAGGGTGAGTCTTGTTCATTTCAGAATGAGCTTCGGTCTGCACAATCCAGCCCGTGAGCACAGACTCCCCCCTTCTCCAGGTCTGGGGACCTCCCTCCCCGACACTGTCAGAACTGTCATGATTAAAAACTGTTTTTAAGCTGGAGGAGACAGAGCTCAACCAGACTGGGAACGTGCTAGGGAAGGGAAGGCTTAAACGTAAGTAACTAGAGCGATTCAGCACAAGGAGGGCAGATAAGGGGTCGGGGTTTCAGCAGAGGGCCATGACTTAGGGTCTGAGTCCTGAGAGCCCCATTCACGAGGTGACATTTAGGGCAGGATCCTACCCACCACAGATCCCATGAAGTCCCTACACACACCTGGGTTTCGGATTTGTGCCCTCCAGGAGACACTTTGTGTCCGTGTGTGTGTGTGTGTGTGTGTGTGTGTGTGTTAGGATGGGAACTCGGGGGCAGAGGTGAGGCCTTAGAGAAAGCAACATCCTCTGGTTGACCCATATCTACTTCCAAAGCTGCTGCTGGCCTGGGAAGCATCTTTGCATGACTTACGAAAGGTCCCCCTCTGAGTTTAGAAAAGGCCTCCTTCTGGGGTGCCTGGCTGGCTCAGTCAGTCAAGTGTCCCACTCTTGAACGCAGCCCAGGCCATGATCTCACGGTTCGTGGGACTGGGCCCTGTGTCGGGCTCTGTGCTGACAGTGAGAAGCCTGCTTGGGATTCCCTCTCTCCTTCTCTGCCCCTTCCCTGCTCAAGTGTACACACTCATTCTCTCTCTCAAAATAAATAAATAAAAACAGGAAGAAGGAAGGAAGGAAGGAAGGAAGGAAGGAAGGAAGGAAGGAAGGAAGGTGACCATTCCTGACCCCTCCTCCGTCCTCCAGCTTTAGACTCTGACCTTGGCTTTTGGTTCCAACTTTACTGTTTGTTTCTCCATGACCCCTAGCTTGGCCCTTATTCTCACTCTTGATCTTGCCTCCCCATCTTGGATGCTCCCTATCTGAGAAAGAATCCAGCTCTGGGCACCTCGGTGGCTCAGCCGGTTAAGCGTCCAACTTCTGCCCAGGTCATGATCTCGAGGTGTGTGGGTTCTGTGCTGATGGCTCAGAGTCTGGAGCCTGCTTCGGATTCTGTGTCTCCCTCTCTCTTTGCCCCTCCCCCACTCTCTCTCTCTCTCTCTCTAATAGAAACATTAAAAAATATTTAAAAAAATAAAAAAAGGAACCCAGCTCCTCTGTGTTTCAACTTGAGTGACTTTGCGGAAACGCCTGCATCCCCAGGGTCCAGGACGCCTGTCTGTAAAGTGGGGATAATAATAGTGCCCACTGACCAGGCTGGTGTCAGATGAGATCAGCTACAGCACCGCCTTGAGGTCCCCGGGGTGTCTGGTGCCTATGTAGGTGCTTCCACCGGTGTGGACGCGGCTTTCCCTGCCCACGCTCCCCCCTCCTGGCCTCCACTCCAGCCGCACTTCCTGTCCGTGTTCGCCTGGATCCCTGACACGGGCTGGCAAAGCGACACATTCCTAATTTGGCAGGTGCCGTTGCTGCAGCTAGTGGCCTTTTCTCTGCCCACGACCACAACAACATAATTGAAGCAACCAGTGGCTGACGCTAAAGGAAAGTGGGATTGACAAGGTGGCACCTGGGGAGCTAATGAGAGCAGCGCGGTGGCAAGGAGACCTGAAGAAAGTCGAGTTCTCGGCTCAGCCCCACCCGGCAGGAGGCAGGAGGGCGAGCTCCCATCAGTCGTGTTGACAAGGAGACTCCAGCTTCAGCCACGGGAAGCCCACGCGGCTGCCGCCACGGGCCGGGAGGGCCCCGAGTCCCACACAGATGGGCTCCGCTACGTTTTCAGACCTTCGCTGGTCTCTCGGCCGAAAGGTTAAAACATGCAGGATTCAAACCCCGGCTCTGCCATGCAGAGCCTCTGGGCCTCGGTTTCCGCATCTTTCAACTGGGATAGTGATCACCTCATTCGTAGCATTACTAGGAGAATGAAGACAGAATGCATTTTAAACCCTTAGCCCGGTACTCCGCACAAACACGGTAAATCCTACCAGGCAGTCGTTATTATTACCTCCTCAATGTCCAGTGACATTCACGTAAGAGCGCATAATTCCACATCCGCTGTGGCAGCGATCGCTAGGCGCCCACATCGACCGTGGTCCCTCTCCACCTCAGGAGCGGAGATCTGATTTCGCTTGGTGGCAGTGCGTCCCGCCGAATGACTGTCTCCCAATTTCTCTTGTACTTAGTTGTGGTCACGTGGCTAGATTTGGGCCAGGGAGATGTAAGTGGAAAGACTGGACAATGTGGTCAAAGGGTGGCCTTCAATCCCAGCCTCCCTTCCGAGCACAGCCCCGCCGGCGGCTGGAACGACAGTGGCCACCTTGGGGAGGGACAGCAAGGGACTCACGCCTGGGATGGAAGAGGAAAGAGCCGGAAGGAATCTGGGTGCCAGCGACCTCGGTGGAACCCCATTGTCCTCTCTGCCGAACACTACAATTGCTCTGTTACATGAGAGAGAAACCCATTCACGTTTTTTTTTTTTTTTTTTACTTTTTTTTTTAACGTTTATTTATTTTTGAGACAGAGAGAGACAGAGCATGAACGGGGGGAGGGTCAGAGAGAGAGGGAGACACAGAATCTGAAACAGGCCCCAGGCTCTGAGCTGTCAGCACAGAGCCCGACGCGGGGCTCGAACTCACGGACCGCGAGATCATGACCTGAGCCGAAGTCGGACGCTTAACCGACTGAGCCACCCAGGCGCCCCAAAACCCGTTCACGTTTAGGTAGGTTTTCGTGTCCTGTGGAGCCGAAACGCATCCTGACTGATACTGTAGCTGGCATTTACGGAAGCAGAGGTGGGCGCAGGAATGAAGAGCACGTTGATGGTGAAGGCTACTTGCCTACTGGGGCTAGGTCTGGCCCCACAGGACGTCGCACCGTCTGTACACCCTCACGTCCCTACTTCATCAACAGTGACCAATTTCCACCTCTCCTGGCTTCACGAATGGAGCCTTCCCGGGAGTGGTCCTGGATGTTTCTGTGCCGATGGCCTCTCTGTGCTGTCTGCTTCACTCTGCACAGTTTTCATCTCTCAGTTAATTGCATAATCCCCCAGTAAACTGCTCATCTCTACAGCTGGATCTTCTTGGGAAAGGGAAGTCAACCTGGGGGAAACAGACAGGGAGTGAGCAGTGACTTTTTACGACATTGTTTCTATTGAAAGTTGTGTTGCGAGCTGCACAATCCTGACCCGAACACCAATCTGCAGAGCAAGCCCTACCTGTGAGTTGGAAATTGCCACAATCACCCACGTGTTTCACTGTGTTCCATGCCAATCCCCTTTTCAGGCTTTTGGGACTGTGTATAAACCACAAGACGAGTCTGCCGGAGCCCCTTGAAGGCTCATGCGGAGACCCACGTGGGGAGTGTGATGAGAGTTGTTTCCAAGGACAGTGGGAGTTGATAAGTTTCGGGGACACCTTCACCCAGGAAATCATGTAGAGGACATCCAAAAACATCCCTCCCCCAATTTTTCCATCTTGGAATGTATGAAATCAGCCTGGAGACGGTTCTTGGAAAAGTGCCCGTCAAATCGTGAAATTGGCACAGAACTAAGCTATGTAAAGTCCCTCGCAAGAACTTGAAAGGCTACCGAGCCAGACAGAGTGGTCTATGACTTAACTAGAGTATCAGTGTGCCATGATGTCCTTTAGAATGTGGGTGGGACAGGCGTAGAAAGTCAGGAAAGGGAAAGTCATGGGTTCAAATGTTGGTAGTGCCTGTCTAGCCAACAGTAAGTCTAGGATCGACCAGCCAGGTGTATCCTTATTTCCGAGACTGATGCTAAACCCTGAGCTCCAATGGGCCAGGTGCCATATGCGTACCTTGTTCGTGGGGCCTGATACATAGTAGACAGTTAACAAATGTATGGGGAATAAACTGGTTGGCTAATCCTTTAAACATTCAAATTATTTGCATACACACATACATAAATCACATATTGTGTTAATCACGTCTTGTCATTGTATATTCTTAGGCTTTGACGTCCTGGCGCCTTGGTAATCCTGGAGGAACTGTCCTCCCCAGAGTTAGCCAATTCCTAAGGATGGCAAACAACTCATCTTGGAGCGTGCCTTTCGCATAAACCACTAATCCAGAGCCACTACTCCAACCACCTCCTGTGTGAGAGGGTCACGCTCAGGGCCACTGTCCCCCTGACCTGATCACCCCAGGGCCAGGTATCAGACAACTGGGGACAATCCCTACACCCCAGAGCCTTGAAATTATTCAAACTAGCCAATCTCAAGCCTGCCTGCCCTGCTCGTACATTCCTTCCTGGAACTCAAAGTCCCTTGCCCACACTTTCCCCTGCTCTCTCTCCCTCCTGGCCAACCCTGGTGCTTCCTTTTGTGCCCTGCGTGGTGTTCTGTGCCTCCTGTTTCTGGGGACCAGAGTATAAAACACCTCTTCCTCCTTGGCAGTCATGCCCGTGCCTGTGTATCCTATCATAGCTGATTAAAACAAACCCTAAGTACCTTAAGTTCTGTATTACATATAGCCCATTCTCCTCTAGCTCTGTTCTTACCAAACAATGTTTTCATATTCAGCTTCCCAGATAACTTGTCCACAGGGAGAGAAAGTGTTAGTAGTCAGGCTGATGTGAACATCTGGTCCACCTGACAGCTACATTTCTCATTCTAAAATTAAAAACTGGCATGCCAGTTGTATGCCCAATGACGTTTTGTTAGAGTGAGGCAACATCCCCAGACCAAATGGTTCCTGGACTCTGAGACAGCAAGATGGGGCCAGACTGAGGACGGCGGTCAATTCACCAATCCCGATGGCACTTGGAGCCAACAGGTCTTCGTGGCCACCTGCCTTCCCCCGACGACGTCCCCTCTGCCTGGACGTGACCTTTCCTCTATACCCAGAGTGGTGTAGAGGAGCTGATAGGTGTGGAGAAGCCAGTACGGTACCACATTTCCAGAAATGTGCGTCTGAATACGAGCCAGGCTGTGAATCAGCCCGTGGCCCTGTAAGTTGGGTGACGTTTCCCAATGAAAAGGAAACCTTAGTGGGCAGAACCTCTGCTTTTCAGATGTGATCTGAACAATGCTTCCAGAGAAGAAGGAAGACTTGGAAGTCCCGAGCCAGAACGGGAGCTGACCGCTCTTATTCTCTGTCCCCTGTCCCACCAGGAGGCACTTTTGTCTTCTGCGATACGGTCAAGGCCAATCCCAGAGCTAGAAGTAATCCCAGAGCTTCCTTGGCCCCTCGAGGGAAGTCTTGGAAGAGGAAGCCACCAGCCCTGTACACACTGGCCCTCTCACCCCACCTCCACTTGTGGCTACGCGTCCAACCCCCTCCTTCCTTTGTTGGCCAATGACCTTGGAAGCACCTGGGTCACGCTGGCGCTGGTGAAGTCCGGCTGCAGCAAGGCCCTCAGGGCTCCAGGTCTGCAGCCTGTGTGCGCATGGATGAAGACCCAGCCATGGGAGAAGCTGCTCGCTCCACAGTGAGGCCTGCCAGGGCTTGGCTAAAGATGAGTCAGAGGCTTCTCTGGGCCCGGGACCTTCACTCCAAATTGATTAATGGGGCGAGTTGGTGGTGGGGAGCAGGGGGACAGGACAGAGTCTGACAGCTCATCTAAAACTTGGCAGAGGTCAAGACTAGCGCCCCAAGGGAAAACAGTGATGACCACAAGACTGAGAGCTCCTTGCATTGAATCACTGTAAGTCATTATAAATGCAGATTCCTGGGCCCGTCCCAGATGGGAATCTGCAGGTTAGGCCAGCTCCTGGGGGTTCTAGGAGCCTCCCCTCCTGTGGGCATGAAGGAAATGGCAGGAGGTGCGGTGTGGCTTGGGGTAAAGGGTCTGGAATTCAGAAAGCCTGAACTCTTCCCCACTCTGCCCTTCCCTGTGTATGTACTCTTTGCCCTGCCTCTGATGGCTCCAGGCTGACCTCCAGGCATACAGTTCTAGGGACCACCCCTCGTCCTACTCTGCAGCTCTGAGCAGCTAGGTTTGGACCAACTCTTTTTGAAGGTGTCACTACTAATCATCAGAGCAATGCTTGCATGCATCGTGGCCCTAATGATGAGCCTGTCCTTCTATAAGGTGCCACCGAATAACACATCCTCCCCCAGGAAGCCCGAGAGCCCACCATGAATTCCTTCAGGAGGACACAAGACAATAAGCACAGGGGTGAGCCAGGAGGGAAAGTCGAGTACAATCGTAGCGTCAGGGTAAGATGCAGACCGAGCCTAGTAAGACGTTCTCAATTCCAAAACAATGCCAAAGATGAACATATTTATTCAAGATGCTTTATTCACCGCACAAGTGCTTGCATTTTGACTGTCATGGTTCCATAGTTACAAAAGAGAGAAGAATTCTTCGATCTATGAGAGTCACCACCGAATATAGTTGGCTCGTGAGCAGTCAGATGTCGGCTGGCCACTGCACTCTGGTTACAATTACTGCAGGCTTTGGCTGAGGCATTTTCTGCACTTAGAGTCCTGGCATCTCCACCTGATGTCACCTGAGCATCTCTTACGTAGGGGGTCCCGTACGGAGTTTATGACACTTGTACACTGTTGATGTTTTTTCTCTCAATAAATATGACTTACAGAGAGTCACCTCTTTCCCTTCCCTCCCAAACCATCACAAAACCTCATGATTCTGCCTTCAAAATAGATTTTAAAGTCTATTGACTTCTTTGACTTCTTTCCAGCCCTGCTCCCCATCCTCCCCCACCCCCAGTCTGGAGATTCACAGTATTTCTGATCTGCTCTCTTCCAGCTACTCCTGGTCCCCCTGACTTACTGTCCACAGAGCAAAGTGATCTCTTAAAAATAACTCTATGGGGGCACCTGGGTGGCTCAGTCCATTAAGCATCCAATTTCGGCTCAGGTCATGATCTCGTGGTTCATTGGTTCGAGCCCCACATCAGGCTCGGTGCTGACAGCAAGGATTCTGGTTGGGATCCTCTCTCCCTCTCTCCCTGCCCCTTCCCCGTTCTCAAAATAAATAAATAAACATTAAAAAAATAACACTAAGGTCACGTCACTTGCCTGCCCCAAGTGTGTAATAGTCCCTTCCTTGTTCTTCTGGCCAAGTGGAGAGATGCCACTTTGACTTCCCCTCATACTACTACTGTACTTCAGCTGCAGGGTCACTTCCTAGGGACAGACGTTCCCGATCACCCAGGCCGGGCCGGTCTCCCATCCTACCGTCTCCAAGCTCCCCGTGCTTCCTTCCTCAACACTTTCGTCATGGCGATAATGATGTTGCTTTTCTAACAACCATCTCCCTACTGAACCACAAACTCCATGAGGGCAGAGATGTGTCCCTCAGTCACACTGTATGCCAGTGCCCGGTGTAATACTTACCACATAATAGGCATGTAATAAATATTTGTTGAATGAATGAATGAACGAATGAATGTGTGAGTTCATGGATTCCAGTTCAACTACGAAACCAACAGCCAACCAAGTGGTGCAGAGAGTCAGAATGCAGAGGTAGAAGATCTGCGTGTATAGAAGGGGTGTTCTTCTTAGCCCATCTCATACTGATTTGTGGAAATGTAGCTTTCAGGAATATGCCCCTGCTTAGGCTTCCAGGAGTTGATGGTCATGGGTAACCCCAGAGGGGAGACTAGAGTGAAGGCCTGGAAGACCTAGAGAGGCAGGACTCAGAGTCAAGGCCAAAAAGAACCACAGTCTGGCTAGAGTCACTCCAAACTGGAATGAGCTGCAGGGAGCCCCCCTTCCCGGTTCTTTGGAAGAGGCTGAATGACAAGCATCAGGAGGGTCACAAGGGGACCCCTACGGAAGAGGCTGTATTGTTCCAAGTGCCCTTTTGACTTGACACTCTGCCACGCCCTCAATGGTCTTCCTCCCATTCTTGTCTCCTTCCCGGAGAATCTGTGCCCAACTGCTGAGATGAGGCGCAATCACAGAACCAGGTAGGGCAGGGGAGCTTCCTAGGTGGGTCTGTGACAGCCAGACTTGTCTCTTTGTGACTGAGAATTGGAATAGCAAAGGTAGGGTTGGTTAACTAATGGTGGAGTTGATTAACTAAAGGTGGGGTTGGCTAACTAATGGTGGAGTTGGTTAACTAAGGGTGGGGTTGGTTAACTAAAGGTGGGGTTGGTTATCTAATGGCAGAGTTGGTTAATTAAGGGTGGGGTTGGTTAACTAATGGTGGAATTGGTTAACTAAAGGTGGGGTTGGTTAACTAATGGTGGAGTTGGTTAACTAAAGGCAGGGTTGGTTAACAATGGTGGAGTTGGTTAACTAAAGGTAGAGTTGGTGCATACCTGAAGTGAAAGGTCATTTTGAACTTTTGAAAGTGAAGAAAGCCAGTTGAGAGAGAGAGAGAGAGAGATGGACAAACAGACAGACAGATGGATGGGTGGGTGGACAGACAGAATCTAAGAAAAATAAGGATGATAGAAAGAACATTTGGTCCCAGAGAAGAAGTAAGAGGTGTGTGTGTGTGTGTGTGTGTGTGTGTGTGTGTGTGTGTGTGTGTATGTATGAGAGAGAAAGAGAGAGAGAGAGAAGGAGCAGGGAGGAAGATGGGGAGGTCCCAGTTCCAAACTTTCAGGTCCTAGTTTTGTTCTCTGTGGCCCAGCGGGAGCTTTATATTTTATACTGGTAAGTGTGAATGATAGCTTGAGAAGTTTTCTGATCTTTGCAACCAAAGTTTCCTGGCCGAGATAGGCTACATTGTAGGGGGCCGTGTTTCTGCATCTCATGTAGACTTCTGGCCACATGGCCCAAAACCCTCCCTAGACATTTTGCTCACCCATCTGTCCTCCCAGGGAGCACAGGGCCAAAGCACATGTGGGGGGAGCCACAAAAAAGCCTGCATTCCCCTGTCTATGTTTTCCTCTTTGGCGGACCACACGAATGTCCAGTTTTGCACAGACAATCTAACTGGGGAAAACCAAAAGCAGCACTGTCTTCAGCGCCCAGGCACCCCATTGTGGGCCAGCTCCTAATTTATGCACCCAGATACACAGCTTAATTTTAATGCCAATATGAGCTTACTGTTTTATAATCTGACCTACAACTGGTTTACTTCAGGGACCATTGGTTAAAGCAAGAGAGCTAAATACTGGTATATTTTATCAGATGAGCTGTGACTTCAGCTGGAAAACCTAATGCAGGCGAAGTCCAGTTGTCTGCCTCTGCCCAGATGAAAGCAGATGAAGGTGCTTATAGGTCCTTATAGAGGCTCATAGAGATAGGGAGCTGGAAAGAAGCTTGAATTGATCTAACCCGAGTCCTTTACCATCTTAAGCATCAATAAACTAGATGAACTGAGTATAGTATAAAAGTGTCGAAGCACCATATTGTAAACCTGAAAGTGCACCGCATTATAGCCACCTTGACTTTAAAGAAAAGATTTAAAAAATTGATGGAATAATACAGAAATACCTATTTAGTGGAAACAAACAAGCATAGTGTAAGAGGAACATTCCCCAGTATATCACATGCCCTATGGTAATCATGTTAGCTATTAAGCTTTTTTTATGTTTACATATCCATTTTACACAAATGGTCTCTTTCCATCCTTATTGTTTTGAAACTTGCTTTTCATCCCTTTAAGAATATATCTTGGGGGCGCCTGGGTGGCTCAGTCGGTTAAGCATCTAACTCTTGATTTCAGCTTAGGTCATGATCTCCCGGTTAGTGAGTTTGAGCCCTGCATTGGGCTCTGTGCTGACAGTGCAGAGCCTGCTTGTAATTCTCTCTCTTCCTGCCCCTTCCCTGCATGTGCTCTCTCTTTCTCTCTTTCTCACTCTCTCTCTCTCCATATGTGTGTGTGTGTGTGTGTGTGTGTATCTCAAAGTAAAATGAATAAACTTAAAAAAAAAAAGAATACATCTTGGAAGTCTTTCCATGTATATTTCCATATTTCCATTATATATTTCCATGTATAATACGCATGGTAAGAATATACCTGAGTTTAGGTAATGAGCCCCCAGCCCTTTGTTTAATTTTTTATTATTACCAACAGTGTTGCAATAGTCCTTACTTATATTTTTTTTGCACCTGAAAGAAATTTTTAAGTCTGGGTTCTTAAATTAGAACTACAAAGATAGTATGAATATAAAATTATATGGACATGGACAAATTTTGATCCCCTAGAGAGACCCATTTATCTCCAACCACCATTGTGTGGGAGTGAATATCTTTATCTAAACATTAGATAGTTTCGGTCTTTTTAATTTTTGCCAGTCATGTAGGTAAAAAAAAAAAAAAAAATAAGAGCACTTTATTTTTTACATTAAATTTCCATGAGTTTATTTTCAAGGGTTTATATTGGCCATATCAGTTCATTACCTGCTCCTATCTTTTCTAAAATTGTTGATATTTTTTTAACTTATCAACTCGTAAGACCGCCCTCCATATTCTGTTCATTAAACATATGTCTGTAGCAGTATTTTATAGTCTTGCTTAATTTTAAACTTTGTCATTTTGTCAGTGTTTTGATTTTTAGGTAATGAAAATTACCTGCCTGTTTCTTTAGAACACTTAGGTTCTATTTCTTATTTACAAAAGCCTTCCATATGATAAGATTGTTTGCCCGTTTTTTAAACACTTGTAGACTATGGTGTCCATTTACATCTTAGCTCATTTGGAATTTGTTTTTTATATATACCGTGAGCATAGTATCTAACATCGCTTTTCTTCCACAGATAAATTACCAGCTTTTTTGTCACAATTTATTGAACTAATAAATGAAATAGTTCCATTATCTCACTACCGATTTGGAATGCAAATTTTATCACATACTGATTTAATGGTATGTTTCCTGCCTCTTTTTTGATCCATTAATTCCTTATTCTATTTATCTAGTCTAGACTATTGATATTCTGGGCTTTTTTTTTCTCTCCCAGGCTATTTCTTTTTCTTATATACTAGTTTTATCGAGATATAATTCATATACCATATAATTCACCCATTCAAAGTGTATAAGCCAGTGGTTTTTAGTATATTCATAGACTTGTGCAATCATCAGCACAATCAATTCTAGAACATTTTCATTACCTCAGAAAGAATCCTATACCCTGGGGCAGTCACTCTCCATTTCCCCCAGATTCCCCAGTCCTAAGCAATAACTATTCTGCTTTCTGTCTCTGTGGATTTGCCTATCCTGGGCCTCTCATATAAATGGAATCCTATAATATGTGGTCTTTGACATCTGGCTTCTTTCACTTACTGTAACATTTCCAAAGTTCATTCACGTTATAGCATGTATCAGTACTTCCTTTCTTTTCCTTTTTTTCTTTCCTTTTCTTTTTTCTTTCCTTTTCTTTTTTCTTCTCTTCTCTTCTTTTTCATTTTTTTTTTCATGGCCAGATTGCATGAATATACCACATTTTATTTACCTGCTCATCCATTGGACCTTTGGGGTTATTTCCAGGTCTGGCTATTAGGAATCATGCTGCTATGAGCATTCGTATTTAAATGGACATGTATTTTCATTTTTCTTCAGTATGTTATTAGGACAGACATGTCTGGGTCATATAATGACGCTGTGCTTAACCTTTTTGAGGAACTGCCAGGCTGTTTTTCACTGTGTATTGCCATTTGACAATTCTCCCGGTAGCCTATGAGGGTTCCAATTTCTCTAGATCCTCCCCAACACTAGCTGTTCCCTTTTTTATTGTAGTCGTTCTAGCAGGTGTGAAGTGGTATTTCACTGTGATTTTAACCTCGACATGGCTAATGATGTTAAGCGTCTCTCCACGTGCTGATTGGGCAAATGAGAGTGCATCCACTGGATCAAAAAGTACAAACATGTCAGATATGGAGAAGCACAATTTAGAAGTATGGTTTCCTTGGGGCACCCGGGGGGCTCAGTGGGTTAGGCCCCGGACTTGGGCTCAGGTCCTGATCTCACGGTTCGTGGGTTCGAGTCCTGCGTTGGGCTCTGTGCGGACAGCTCAGAGCCTGGAGCCTGCCTCAGATTCTGTGGCTCCCTCTCTGCCTCTCCCTCGCTTGCACTCTCTGTCTCTCAAAAATAAATAAAAATATTTTAAAAAGAGAGAGAGGGAGAGAGAGAGAGAGGAGAAGATTCATGGTTTCCCTGATGGCTTTTACACCTGCCCAGTACATCGGCATTTACACACACTTGAAAACCAGTAGCATCTACTGACAAGGCAGGGCCAACTTTTACTTTTCAAGGCCACAGCATATTTGTGGGCTTTTTGTAAATAATCTGTGACTGAAATACTTAAAAACATGGACTTAAATCATTTGGTTCATTTTTACTTCCCACTGCTTCCCTCTCAATTTGTAGACAAGAATTAGAATCCCAGTTTTGCTGGAGTGACTTAGCCAAGATGTTGGATTATTAAAAAAAAAAAAAAAAAAAAAAGGATATCAACAATGCTAGGTTTTTTTTTTTTTTTTTTTTTTTTTTTTTTTTTACTCTTTAATGTCCTATGGTCCCACCTACTCTCATAAGATGGTCAAATTCATCCAGTCCAACAAACTTCCGATGACTAGTTTAATAGGCTTGGAGCCCACCTTTTAAAAATAAACACTGAAAATGATTTACTAACGGAGGAGGCATTCTCTAAACATAAGTTTTGAGTATACTTAAAAACTATGCCTTTACATTGTTAACTGTCCTTCATCTGAAAACATTTGTTTCTCTTCTTTTCCGATAAAATCCAATTTGCAGCTGAGGATAGCTGCTGAATGTTACTCCCCACCCCCCCTTCATCTTTTGCAAGTTCTCTTCCACCAATATTTTATATCCAGGGCGAGGAACTTGTACCTGGTCCTGAGGGTGCCAGTTGCTGGAGGTTTGGTGAGCATTTGGGCAGGTCTCTCTCCAGGACTTTAATGAAGGGTATTTCTTTTTTTTTTTTTTTTAATTTTTTTTTTTCAACGTTTATTTATTTTTGGGACAGAGAGAGACAGAGCATGAACGGGGGAGGGGCAGAGAGAGAGGGAGACACAGAATCCGAAACAGGCTCCAGGCTCTGAGCCATCAGCCCAGAGCCCAACGCGGGGCTCGAACTCACGGAGTGCGAGATCGTGACCTGGCTGAAGTCGGACGCTTAACCGACTGCGCCACCCAGGCGCCCCAATGAAGGGTATTTCTTTTCCTGCTCAAGGAAAGGCTCCATCCTGGTTGGTACCAAGGCACCTCGTGAACACAATGATGGATCTCCACTGCCTCAAATTGCTGAGTTTGGCAAATCTCTTCAACACAGTAAAAGTTGCTAAGCATCTCGCCCAGCTGTGGCTTTTTTTTTTTTTCTCCTCGAGCAATTTAGTGGGACATTATTCATCCCTTAGTGAAAGGCTATTGAAACATCCCACAAGACAGTAAATTACATGGAGCAGGTGCCTGTAAGAGAAGGTTAAACATTCCACAGCCAAATATGATGATCTGGTACTAACCCCTGTTTCCTGAAAGCCTAATTTACTTCTTGTCTCTCAATTAAAGTGAGCCTTTTGGCAAAAATGATATCATAGTGGCTGGGCTTCATGTTCCAGCGCAAAGGATATATTAGTCTCACTTTATCTGCTGAGTTTGGTTAGGACACTTTTAGTAATTAACCATCAAATTCTTCTCAAAGTCTTAACTATTGTCCAGCTTTTTAGTATTTTCCCTCTGAGATTTAGAATCATAGAGACTAAGGGATGCTGGAAAAAATTCTAAAATCATTTAACAGAATGGTTGCTAACGAGAGTAAACTGAGTCAAGCATCTCTCTGCCTGGTTGAGCCTGAAATATTCCCTTTTATCCATTTATCCTATTTCTCTTTCAGACAGGATGATATTTACTGAGAGGCCTATCTGCCTTTTGCAGCCCTGGCAGACATTGCTGATTCATCACAGATTTCTGTCTTGCTATGGAATCCTTCTCTCCATTAGGCTCTAGACAACACTATGACTTGGTCAAGTTGTCACGCTTTATGAAACTAATATGGTTTGGGGGTTTTAGTTTTCTTGATGAAAGTTTCTGTGTCTAAAATAATTTAAGAGAATGGATCTACTAAAAGTTCTTCCATCGTAGAGATAAAAATGGAGGCTCAGACTGATCCAAGAACATACCACAAGTTGATGGCAAGTCGAAATTAGAATCATTGGCTCCCGTCTCCCAGAAGAATAGGATATTTTATCATTCCTCTTGTCTTTAGCTTCACTACATTATATAACTGTCTACAAACCACTGTCTCTTCTGGATGATCTGACCCCTGCCCTGAACACTCTCACTTCCTGTGAATGGTCCATTGTTCTACTGAGAGCAGTAACTAGTAAAACTAATGACTCTGCTCCTTTGCAATCCTACCAGCTGCAGGTGCACCTCTGTTAGCACAGGCCTTGCACCCAGCTGACAAGGGAAAAACAAGGATACGGGGGAGTGGGGAGGCATAGGCAACGGCCTCGCTGAACATAGTATGCCAAGTGCTTTCTATGTGTTGTGTCATCAAACTCTGACATAATTCCGACAAGATTTCAGAATAATCCCACAAGGAAGACCAATATCCCCTTAGAGTAGAGAAGGGAACGGGCTAGAGATATAACAAAACACCCCTAAGATCACACAACTAGTCAGAACCATGTCTAGATTTGAACCCCAAATGGTATGAGTCCAAAGCTTATACTTTTGCAAGTTTAAGAAATGTGCATATTTATTTGGAAAAAAAATAACTTTACCTAATTCTTGAATATACACCCACTGATCCCCTGGTCTCTGTGGGGACCAGTTTGAGAAACATCACTTGAGAAGTGAAGTGCTACCAGTTCGAAGCGCAAAAGAGCAAAGCTGTTAAGAACTTCCAGATCTGGGGCCAGATTGCCACTGGGTCCCAGCTCCAGGGCTTTCCAGCTGCATAAAATAGGGTGGATCATTTAACATCTCTGTGCCTGTTTCCTCATCTGTAAAATGCAGATGATGGCAGAATACATCTTGTAGGGTTGTTGTGAGGGTAAAAACGAGTGCATACATTTAAAAATACGAAGAATGGTGCCTAGCATACCGTTAGGGAAACAAATACATGTGGTGTTAATGGAACCAAATGAAACACAGAAACAAGACTGAATTTATGAGCTGATGATCTCAGAATACATATGCGTTGATTTTTTTCATAGTATTAGCAAAATGGTAAAACAAAACTAAACACACACACAGACATTCTCGAACATGCTGGGAGTGGGTCATCCTAGCCTAAGTTGAGAAAAGAGTGCAAAGAACTGTTATTTATTAAGATATTGAGTGAATCTTGGCTCCTGCCGCTAAAAGTGAGGGCTGTACAATTGACGCCCTCTCGTTTATGACTAAAATAGTTCTGAAGGGACATCATTCGGCCAGGGAAAGGACTCCAGGCCACCGCAAACAAAAGTGCAGAACTCTAATTAGTGAGTTGATTGGGAGCTGGTGTTTATTTGCAGACATGAGCTCAAGCCAAGCATTGACTTAATCCACTGCCTGAGGGGAAGGTCTGGATTCTGGGACACTTACACCATCATGGAGTTGGACACAGAGCCCAGGTTCCTCAGCTCCCCTTGCAGTCCTGAATCCTGGATTCTTCCCTATGCCAGTTTCCAAGTTCTCTGTCACCAAAGAGATACAGGAACTTAGCGTTATGCCAGCTATGCCGCTCAGATCAGACGCAAAGAGTGTTTTGCCCTCTTGAACAACTGATGCTTATAAATAAAAGAAAAAGGTGCAAGAGGAAAGAAAGTAAGGCACTCAATTATCCAGCAACAGGCATCATTTTCCTTCTCTCCCGTGCTCAGCCATCCGGTTCAGACTTCTTGCGTCAAAACGCACTTGCATCCAGAAAGCAGCTGGAGAGCATCGGGAATTTTCTCAGGAACAAGCAGCTTGTTGATGAACGAGGGCGAGGTCAGAGAAAACGCAGGCAGACAATAGAGAGCCGAAATCAATGAGGTGGAAATGAATGCTTCCTCATCGTTTCAATCTGATCAGCTCAACCACTGAGCTAGAAGGTCATGAGGTAGGAAGGTCCCCAGGAAACCTAATACAATTACTGTATGATAAGATGTGATCTAGAAAGCTAATATCTTCCCCAAAGGCTGAGGCCAAATGACTCGTTTTTAACAGCCAGGAAGGAAGGGCACTGCTTTTCACATCTTCCTTTACAGGTCTGTGGTTATGTGCCTTCTCTCTCTGCCCTATAAGGACTCTTGTTAAAAATTCAGGAAGGATGCCAGCTACCCAGGTAGACAGATCTGGAATATATGACAAATACAGTAATCTAGCACTATTATTAACAGCACGCATGTTGCTCCTAGGCTATTTTATGGCTCATTTTCAACGCACCATCCTTGTCCAAAAAAAAAAAAAAAAAAAGGGGAAATGTATTTCTTATGTGTAGGGCAGTTATAATGGTCTGCAACGAATGGGGTTCCAGTGATAAAGCAATCAACTTTTCCATGGTTGGCAGGTGAGTAAATTGGGTTTTACTAGGAGTTATTAAATATGGTTTTTGGCTGATTTACTACCTGCTGGGTTTCCATGGAAGTTGAGTATATAAATACACCAGGCCAACAGCATTAATCTTTTGTTCTTAATTCATTACTGTTTCCAACGTGCAGACAGACGGGGAGCGGCCGGACTGATGAGACAGGGAAGCAGGATGCCAGTGTGGTTACTTTAACATGAATAAGGGCATCTGTGCGTGGCAGACGACACTCTCCCTCCTGGAGTCTCCTTCGGACTAGGACCTACGGTGGTCTGGGCATTCCCCAGACAGAGGCATCCTGGGATCTTCCAGCATGGCTTCTCCCCGCCCCTGGGCCTTTGCACTTGCTGCCTCTTAGCGAGTCTCTGCTAACCCTGGAGATCCACTTGTGCCGATATGATGGTTCCATCCCTGCATTGTGGTTTGGCTCTGTTTCTCTTACTCCTGGTAAGACCACCGTGTACCCCTCCTCCCTGTCACTCTCTCATGTCCTTTCCCCTTCCTCGTCTCTGCAGGAAGACCAGTGCCAAGGAGGATGGTCAGGGCAGAGCAGATTTCCCAACCAATCCTGAGGATCGGGGTGGTAACCTTACCTGGCCTTCTGGCTCTCTTTGTCACGGTTGCTATTAAGATACTGAGCTTCTCTGGCCACCCCTCATCAGGGCCACTGTCCCGCTGTGGCTCCGTCCATCCTCCATCTGACTCCAGTTCCCAGGGCTTCTGACGCCCGAACCCTGCACTCTGGAAATCAGGGTCTAGCAGCAGCAGCCATTTCCTCCAACCTCAACTTCCTGCTGGGATCACCTCCATCTTCCGGTTTCAAAGCAGGAGACCAAAGGTTTGGGTGAGCCTTCCCATCTTTCCCCACCAACACTCCGTCATCAGCGAGGCTATTTCAACGCCATACCCTTCCGGTGGCGTCCTTGTCCTTGCCCATGACTCGGTCGACATGTCAACCTGCCTCAGCCACGCACACCGCTGCCATTAACCCCGGCAACTCCAACATGCCACATCAGCCTTCCAGCTTCTGACCACCACTCCCTGTCTTTCTAGCTCACCTGCCTCATTCCCTGAATCCCACAATTCTACGTCCTCCGGGACAGTCACTCTGCTGCCTCAACCACCTTGAACACCCTTCATTTTCTCACTTGCCTTTTTACGCAGCTCAAAGTCCGTCGCTTTGGTCACTCCCTCCACAATATCATCTTCCGTGATAGAATTATTAACACAGCTTCGTGTAATTCAGGTGTAGTCTGTGTCCACACCCGAGCAGTCAACGATGGCCAGCGTGAGAGCCACTTGGTTTAACTGGCACCGAGGTAAGATTATGGCCAGAAATCGAAATGCTTCCTCGGGACTGCCCAGCAATCTGGAGATAGTGCCCAGCCGATTCAGTTCGCTCTGTCACTCCCCGGAGCAAGTACTCCATGCTTGTCTTTCCTCCTCAAAGCTCCAACACCTCGTTCTCCGTCTGTATTCCCAGCCACTGACCTCGGTTCCTACATCACTGAGGGAAGGGAATCAATTGGAACACAGCGTCTACACTGTGCAGCCACAGCTGCTGATCTACCTGCTGCTGGCCAGGCTCTCTGCCTTGGGTACTGCTGTTCCAGGGTATGAACTGGGTCTGCTGCCCTTGAAAGCCACACTCTGGACATGGGCCCTGGCCCCTATCCCCTCTCACCGGTTCCTTGCTTATGCAGTTAACTCTGCTCCCTCCCCCCACACACCCAACGAGCGCCCCGTCTACTGTTTCATTCCCATCTGTGTACCCAGTGCTCTCATTTCTCCCATTTTTAGAATACACTCCCTTCCAGCTACCCCCCCCCCCCCCGCCCATTGAAACTGTTTGGAAAAGTCATCTGCATTCACGGCCCCCGTTTTCTCTCTTTTGAGCCCACTCCTAAGGGGTTTTTGTCCCCGCCGGTGCCACAAAATCGTGGTCAGTGTCACCAAAATCTTCACATCCTGTGGCCCCTTCACAGTCCTCACATCTGACAAATTTAATCATCCCCTCCTTTCTGACATGTTTTCCTTAACTTGGTTTCTGGAACATTCCACCCTCTTGGTCTTTCCCCTACATCACTGCCTATTCCTTCGCAGTCTCATTTTCCTGGATTCCTCTCCCCTTGTCCTGGCCTGAGTGTTAGAGGGCCCAGGGTCCTATCTTGCGGCTCTTGCCTTCTCCACGCGCACGTAAACTTTCATCAGAACCGTGATTCCCGAATGAAAGATGCCACCTCGTCATGAATTCCTAACACATATTTAAGCCATGTCTAGTAGGCGCCTGAAATGTCACATACCCTAGGACAAGGGAGCATAAGGCAAGCTGACAGGCTGCAAACACCGCACCCCCACCCTCAAGGTGGGATGTGTGTGAGGTTCCTCGGGCACTCCTGGATGCCCAAGAACAAAGGAAAGGGGAAAAACAAATGGTTAACTGATAGAGCTCATAGTCCCGCAGGACCTGAGTCTCCATCTATTTATAAATATCTTAGTAAATCGCAAGAAAAAGGCAATCTTATCGATGGCCTAATCTCCAGAAACCTATAGACTCTGTTTCCTGGAGCCCCAACATCACCCCTCCATAGTGATGTGGGAAACAAAGGCAGAAGGAAATGGCAGATAGAACTAAATTTCCTCATAACCTGCAGCCCATTGACAAATACTTGAGGCTCAGAGTAAAATGTTTCTCCAAGAACTCCACTGTCTTAACGCTAACGCTTTGCCGAGGGAAGAACAACCTTAGCTTGACAATAGCCAGGCCTCCAATATCCTGTGGGTCTTAGCATAGGAAAATCTCACTGGAAACTTCCCCTGGACTTTACCTCCCCAGACTCCCAAGTGTATAATCAGTCTCTCCTCGTGGTCCCGGGCAGCTCTTCCTGCCCACGGGTCCTGTCCCCGTGCTTTAAAAAAATCACCTTTCGCACCAAAGACGTCTTTAAGAACTCTTCCTTGGTCATCAGCTCCAGACCCCACAAACTCCACTGCCACCCCCCAAAAATCTCATCACTTACACGGAACGCTTGGATTCCCAACTCCTGGGGCCCCAACAAACCAACTCCTCCTCACCATAAACTCCCGTAGCGTCTTTCCAGTTGGCCAACAATCTCTGATTAAAGTCACTGTATATCCCGATCGACCAGACAGTCCTCAGGCATCCCCTCTGATGCTCAAAATTCCTGGTTTGCACAATAAATTGGATCCATGCTTCCCTTGAGTCGTCTTTTTCGCTTCTATCAATCGATCTTCTATCTATGTCCTGTTGACCCTGTGCGCTAAATATATTCCGAATCTGACCGCTTCTCACCACCTTCCCAGGGACTCCCTCATCGGGAATTATCTTAAGTTTGGTGGCTGCCATGCTCGACCCTCTGGTCTCCCTGGTTTCTCCTGCTCCCAGTTCTCTGCGTCCCACACGGCAGCCAAAGTGATCTTGGATAGTCCGCTCATGGCGATCCCCGCTCAAAACCTTCTCGTGGCTCCCCACTGCCTTGAGAACGTAAATGGCTGTGACCCGGCTGCTTCCCTGACCTTGTTTCTATGGTCTCTCGCGCCACTCCAGCCTCCACAAAGCCTCTTTGCTGTTCCTCAGCCACGCCCCCACCTCAGGGTCTGCGCTTTTGCTGTTCGCTCAGCCAGAAGGCTTTTCCCTCACATCTCAGAGGCGGCTCACAGGCTCTGTTCATTTGGATCTCTGCTTACATTTTACTTAGCGGAGGCTGTCACTGTTTCTCCCTCTAATGCTTTACCTGGCTTTACTTTTTTTTTTTTTTTTTTTTAATTTTTTTTTTTCAACGTTTATTTATTTTTGGGACAGAGAGAGACAGAGCATGAACGGGGGAGGGGCAGAGAGAGAGGGAGACACAGAATCGGAAACAGGCTCCAGGCTCTGAGCCATCAGCCCAGAGCCCGACGCGGGGCTCGAACTCACGGACCGCGAGATCGTGACCTGGCTGAAGTCGGACGCTTAACCGACTGAGCCACCCAGGCGCCCTACCTGGCTTTACTTTTACTCACACAGCCTATGATCATCACCTGTCACATGGCATTTTTTCTCTCCCACTGGCATGCATGTGGCACACAAGATCCGTTTGTTTTGTTCACCACTAGCTGATGGGACCCTAGAAGAGTGACAAGCGGATAGTAGGGCTACTATAATAAACATTTTCCGATAAATATTCCCCGAAGAGGGGTGCTTGGGGAGCTCAGTTGGTTAAGTGTCCGACTTTGGCTCAGGTCATGATCTCGTGCTTCATGCGTTCGAGCCTCTCGTGGGGCTCTGTGCTGACAGGGTGGAGCCTGCTTGGGATTCTCTCTCTCTCTCTCTCTCTCTCTCTCTCCCTCTCTCACTCTGCCCTTCTCCCACTTGCACTCTCTTTCTCTCAAAATAATAAGTAAACTTAAAAAATTCACTGAAGAAATGCATGATTGGTTGAAAGGGTGAAGCAGCTCTCTGGTGGCCGGAATGTGTGAATTAGTTTTAATAGTGATAATAATTAATAATAATGATGATGTTGTGTGCCTAATACTTGGCCTTCATATTTAATCCTCCTAAAAACAAAAGGATTGATGTTATCATCCCCATTTTACAAACAAGGAATGACAGCACAGAGAGGCTGGGGCTCTTGCCCAGGGTCACATGACTGGCAAGTGGCAGAACTGCTTTTGGTCCCCGACTGGCTAACTCCAGGGGCCCAGTTCACGGCTGGAACGCTACAAGGCCTCCCCGGTGTAATTGTCACTTAACATGCCACAGAATGTCACAAAGGAGAGAACCCGGTACGGATTCTTGTCAGCGGTGACCTGATTTGTGTCACTTCTATCTCTCCCGTGGAGTGAACTTCCCAAGCGTAGAGACTTTGCTGGATGTTTTGTTGACTATGCAACCAAATGCCTCACCTCTTCCCTCCCTGGCCAGCACCACACTGCAGATACAGCTTTTCCCTGACCGTGTGCCAATGAGAGCCTAGCCCAGGGCACTGAGGGACACCAGCCATTACCTGCAGCACCCGCGTGTTTCTTTCCAGGGCCTCAGAACACTCAGCAGCTTGCGATTTCTCCGTGCCCCGGGCCACCTTCAGCAGCTTGTGGACTCACCGGGCCCTTCTGCCTGGACCATCGGTTTGACCCACGTCCTCGGTGCCTGGCCCCCTTCTCACAACCATTCCGAAAACAGAACACCTGTCCCTACATGCCAATTGGCCGGCCAAACAAGGAAACCAAACTTCCTCGCTCAGACCCTTTCACCTCCTTTTCTCCCTGGGGAGACGCCTGCTCCACGGACTCAAACCCTGAGGTCTGTGCTCATTGGAAGCCCAAAGCACCGCCTCTCCTGGAAAGTCTCATCCTTGACCATGGACCTCATCCTGCATTCAGGTTGCTCTCACTGTTGTTATAACAGCGCTCTGTTTTATTGTTATCATTGCAGCGGATTTTGTAAAGCGCTCCACAGAGCATTTCAAATAATTTTCGCAACTGCCCTGTGAGATGGGCTCTATTTTACCAAGGGGAAATTTGAGGTTTAGAGAGGTTTAGTAAACTGCCCCAGGTCACCCATGTCGCAGGTGGCAGTGGTAGGACTCAAGTCTAGGCGGCCTGCTCTAAAAGCCACCACCCTGCTTTTCAAGTGTCCCTTACTAGGAGCTGAACTAAACGTCCCCTATTAGGAAGGGATGACTCACCCCAGCTCTCCTGAGGGCTCTCCAGAAGCTTTACCCAACACCTACCCAGTCTTGGGCTCTGCTTGTACCATAACAGTTGGGGTTGGGAGACTCTAACCTGCCATGGATCCAAGGCAGATCTGTGGCGGACCGTGCCCAGCATCACTAGGTGGGCTCTTTGGCCCTGGCCCCATGGGTGTCTCACCTTTGGTTTCCTCAATAATACCTGACACATGGTAGGTGCTGCAGGATTTTGTTGAATGGGTCATCATCAGCTCATTGGAGGGAGTTATTTGTCATAAAACATACTTTAGAAAGGTAAAGGTAACACTAAGTGCTAGGACTGAGAAGAATTATTTGAGAGAAGTGAGAAAAAGTTGGAAGAGGCCCCATAAATCACAGCCGCATTCTTTTTACCTACGTTGTCCTTCTTTATTTTATGTCCCCGGCACCAAACAATTCATCATTCCTGTTTCATGCTACGTGCTACAAAAATAGCATTTGGCCCACAATTTGAATGGGAGATTGTTCAGAAAGGATAGCAAAATGTCGAACCATCTGAGTTCCTGAATTTTCTATACTGCCTGCCCCCCTCAGGTGTCCTTGACCTGCACTGACATAAAAAGAACAAGAGGAAGGGAACTTGGGGGGAGGGGGGCACTTTTTTCTGAAATTTAGTAGGAAAGTTGAATGTGGGTTA
The DNA here is from genome assembly GCF_028749965.1 of Puma concolor. Taxonomy (NCBI): domain Eukaryota; kingdom Metazoa; phylum Chordata; class Mammalia; order Carnivora; family Felidae; genus Puma; species Puma concolor. The sequence goes on from NC_141677.1 coordinate 16,149,947, forward strand.
ATGTCTGTCTCATCTTCCTCTAAGGCCCGGCACAAGGCACCGGTAGCCAGAAAACCCTAGATCAGCTTTCCCCTCGTGTGTGTGTGTGTGTGTGTGTGTGTGTGTGTGTGTGCTGATGAGGGAGTGGGCAGGTGGAGGGCACATAGTGTCTGCGAGGAAGGCCAGAGCTGAGCTATGACACATCCCGAACTAATATCTGCAGTGGAGTGTTGGGTTGGGGGTAATGGTGCAGACAAGGCATTGAAAAGCAAAACGCTTTGAGAAGAAAGCATTTGCAAGCAACTAGATTGCACCCCCTCCCTCACTCAAATCTTTTCAGGAACCCATTGAGTGATTAGAGTGTTTGCTTTTTATTTGGAAATGAATGCATGGAAACCATTTTTCAAAACAGATACTTCAAAATCTACCCCCTGCCCCCAGAACCCTCTTTATACTCTGAAAAACCCTCTTTATGCTAAATTAAAGATTGGTTTTTCCTTTGAAAAGCAGCCTTCTCTTTCAGTAAATAATTATGGCCTGCATACCCACGGTGGACGGCACTTGGGGAGCCCATTGTCACTCCCCGCTTTGCCCGTGACTGTCAGCAAGGGCTCAGCCAACGACCGCCACCCTGTCCATGCCCCCACCAACGTGGTCATACTCATTCTCAATTCTCCAGTATTTCCTATGCCCCAGAGGTCAGGCTAAGAGGTTTACCTACAGAAATCCCACTTAAAGATCACGGCAACCCTATCTAGCTGTTATTTTTCCCATTTTTAAGGATGGGGAAATGGAAGCAAAGTGGCTGGGTGGGAATTCAAACTCCGGTTGGTCGGAGGCTAAAATTCATCTCTTCACTATCGTGAACCTCAGGGCAGGACCACACCCATAGGATGGAGGGCGTGTGGGGCACCAGACAGAAGGAGGACTAGTCAATACAACCCACTGGTCTGGAACTTCCCAAGCTGTTCCTTTGGGCTCTGGAGCTGATAAGGACAATCCCGTAGTAGCCCTCCCTGTGGCCAGTATGGCAGCCGCAAAATGAGCAGAACCACAGTGACAGCACAGGGTTGTCCTCTCCGGTCCGGGGCTCTGTCTCTCCCAGGCACGGCAAACACACTTCCTATGACTTTGGAGGTAAATTCACGTTTGCCATGGCACCGCTTCCCTGACCCTCACTCTACCCAAGTGGGGAGAAAATGAGACTCGGGACAGGATACTGCTCTTATCTCATCCCTCCCTAAGTGTTCTGCTCAAAATAAAAGGTCTGTGATTGCTTTCCAAGGTGATTGTGATTGTCCCTGTTCCAAACTCATAGGTGGTGTCGATATGAGATGTCTCGCCTCTAACCCCAACGTCATTCTTTCTGGCCGCTCCTCTCTCACCCGGGGAAATTGACTGCCTATCTGGGCTCTTTATCGGGTGGGAGGCTGGATCTCAATGAAAGCAAGGGGAAGACATCACAGAGGAGCAAGAGGAACTGTCCCCGGGAAGCCAGTACGAGCTACAGGCAAATGCCATGGGTTTTTAATCTGGACGCTCGGGTTGGCATCCCTCTGTCTTTCTGCAAAGGTCTAACTCATGCTTTGGCGCCCTAAGCCTTCCATCTCGCCACCTCCTTGCTGTCACCTCGGACCTGCCCGCTTCGTCCCTTTGCTTCTCCCTTTATTTATTTTTTTATGTAATTATTTATTTATATTTTTATCTGTAGAGGATCTCACAGGTTCTCTTGCAGTTCCTCAGGAATGCGTGTGGCTCTGTGTCCCGGGCATCAGAAGAGTAGACGCTTTTGGAGAACGGCCACCCTCCTTGCTCGATACTTGCTGAGAACTCTCCCCATCACTCATGTGTCTTGCTGTCCATTTATTAACACAGGTACCAGTGCCATCTTTCATCCCCCATACCACTGGTTAGACAAGGGTGATCACCCCACATTCTCTAGAAGGACTCTCAAGGACCCACCTCTAGCCGGGCCCTTTGCACAGGGAAAGTGTCTGCAGGGCCAAGAGGAATATCTACCTGGACCCCATGATCACCCATCACAATCCAGGTACCTGGATACCAAAAGTTCCCGCTCAAATGTCCCTGAGCCCTTCTTGGACCTTGTGCTCAGGGCCATCTTCCTGAGGCCGCTCTGCTCCCTGCATGCTCACCTCCGGTCTGAGGTGTGGCTACTTCTGGAGGTGTGGACAGAACCAGGACAGGTGGGCAGGGAGCATTCTCATAGCTGTGTGTGAGGATGTTTGTGATTCGGGAAGAGCCAAGCATGGGGAGAGAAGCAGGAATATTGGAGGGGAAGGTGTTGGTGGCACAAAATCGAAATTACTGCCCAATCTTCCACGTCATTGTTATAACAGGGACTTAATTCACCTACTGTAAAATTCACCCTCTCAATGTGTACAATTCAATAATTTTTCGTATATTCATGAGGTCGTACAACCATAGTCATTGCCTAACTTCAGAGTATGTCATCACATCAAAAAGAAACCTGATACCCAGGAGCAGCAACCCTCTTGACAGCCACCAGTCTCCGTGTGCCTATGGGTTTGCTCGCCCAGGGTGTTTCACACACACATAATTGAACAACGTGTGGTCTTTTGTGATTGGCTTCTTTCACTTAGCGTCATGTGTTCCAGGTTCATCCATGTTGTAACAAGTGTCAGTTGTTGGATCCATCAGTCGACGGATATTGGGGTTATTTCTATTTTTTGGCTCGTATGAATAATGGATAAGCCATTCGTTTTTGTGTAGACATATGTTTTCAATTCTCTTGGGTATATACCTAGGAGTGGAATTGCTGAGTCATAGAATTCTCAGTTTAACTTGTGAAGAATTTCCAGACTGTTTTCTCAAAGTAGCTGAACCATGTCATATGCAGACCAGCAATGTGTGGGGGTTCCAATTTCTCCACATCCTCACCAACATTTGTTATTGTCTGTCATTTTTATTAGAACATCTTAGCAGAGCTGAAATGGTATCTCATTGTGGTTTTGTTCGTACTTCCTTAATGCCTAATCACATTGACCATCTTTTAATATGTTTTGTGGCTATTTGTGTATGTTCTTTGTAGAAAGATCCATTCTGGTCCTTTGCCCATTTTAAAAATTGGGTTATTGGGGCGCCTGGGTGGCGCAGTCGGTTAAGCGTCCGACTTCAGCCAGGTCACGATCTCGCGGTCCGTGAGTTCGAGCCCCGCGTCGGGCTCTGGGCTGATGGCTCAGAGCCTGGAGCCTGTTTCCGATTCTGTGTCTCCCTCTCTCTCTGCCCCTCCCCCGTTCATGCTCTGTCTCTCTCTGTCCCAAAAATAATTAAACGTTGAAAAAAAAATTTAAAAAAAATAAAAATAAAAAAAAAATAAAAATTGGGTTATTGGGTTTTTTTATGGTTGAGCTATGAGAGTTTTTTCTTAAATAATAAATTCTGGATACTAGAATATGTCAAATATGTGATTTGCAAATATTGTCTTCTATTCTGTGAATTCTCTTTTCGCTTTTTGATGGCATCCTTCAGAGAATGAAAGGTTTTAATTTGGAAGATGTCTAATTTTATCTATTTTTTTTCTTTTGTTGCTTGTGTTTTCACTGCCACATTGAAGAAACCATTGCCCAAGCTAAGGTCACATCTAGGTTTTCTTCTTATTCCAAGTCATGTTGAAAGAGCAAAGGTCAGGAAAGAAGGGAAGGATTTATTTTACTTATCAATTTATTCTTTTAATTGAGGTCCTGTAAATATTTTGGCATATGGTATATGGCCCTCCATTTGTTCCAAGACCTGAAAAGCTGACAGTGGATCTTCGTGTTTGGACAAAGAATTGTCCACAATGTTCCAAAGTAATGGACCCACTGACTTTGATTTCCCACTGGAGACTTCTCATTTGGTCTCCCTTTGAGTTCCCTGAACTCACTGAGCCCAGGCCCCTTTCCTCTCCTGACCATCATTATGTCTGGTAAATTTCACAATATCTATTTGAATTTTAAAAGCAAAGTATATTTAAACCCCAGTTATAATTTATATTATCATGCAGATGGCCCTGATTTTGAGGTCAACTCAGTGACCCTTTTTTAGATATACGTGTATTTTCTACACGTTCTTATGATCTGAATGTTTGTGTCCCCCTACAATTCGTGTGTCGAAACCTTAGTCCCTCACCACGTCCACCAGGTGAGGACAGAGCGAGAAGCCAGCCATCTCGGAACCAGGAAGCAGGACCTTCCCGGACACTGAGTCTGCCAGAGCCTTGATCTTGGATTTCCCAGCCTCCAAGACTGAGAAATAAATTTCTGTCGTGTATAATCTTCCTGGTTTGTGTACCCTGTTATAGCAGCCCAAACAAACTTAAGGCAGGCATCCACCGTGCAAAAGATGCAGGTAAGTCACCAACAGAGTGGCCACGATGCTGCCCAACCTGGAGAGCTTTGGAACCTGCGACCGAGGTCTGGAGCAAGCTTCCCAGAGATCAATGAAGTCATGGAGAAGAAAAGTGAATATTTTGGAAGGGTATGTGTAGAAACAGACTTCGATTGTAGAAGAGTCAGAATTAAAGCCACCAGCCCAGTCCACGGACAAGCCAGGGTTGTCGCTTCCTCCAAGGTGTTGCTGGCTGCCCCACTCTGGCCTTCTCCTTTGCTCACATGCCCATGTCATTCATAATCTCCAGAGATCGCATAAAGTTTGAGACAGTCCAAACAGTCTCCTATGGATGACTTTTTGCCGAGGTAGGTGCGCACAGGGGCCTGAAATTCTCAGTTCCTGCTTCCGCCCACCTCTGGTGAATAGGTGGCAGTGTGACAGGTGGCAATGTGACAGGTGGCAATGTGGCTGCCCCTTGCTCCTCGCTGGCATCAATCCTATTTCCTGTTGTCTATTGAGGCTGGAAAGCAGGAATTAGATGGGCACGGTGACAGAGCTGTTCATTCCACAGAGCAAAGCAGTGACCAATGTTTTACGAAGCCAAGTTCTAGCAGATTCCTCCATAGGCTGAATCATCAAATCGACATATTAAAACCTAATCGTTCATCCTCAGCCAGGGTCTTCAAAATGCACGTTATTCGTGCACGGTGTTTTTCTACATAAACAGGGGTACGGGATCCGTGCAAGCAAGGATTTTAATTCAGCTGCATTTGGCCTTTGGAAGCGTTTACTCAGTTTTAATGCCCGAGACTATCAGGTGCCAGTGAAGACAGGATTAACATCTTACAGATTGCTTGCTCCCCTCCGGGCGTGATTCAGTTACGAAGGACATATTGCTAGGGAGCACCGAGCACCAACTAGAGGAAACAAAGGTAAAAGTGTACATGGCCAGGTCAGTGTCACCGATGCTGGCCTCCAGGGGTTGCTGACCTCGAAACCCGTTTATCAGCTGGAACTCGGAGAAACTCTGTCCCCGCCAGGTGAAGAGCCAGGTGGGACAAAACGCAAAAACGCCTCCTGTTCTGCAGAATGAGCGGCTCCAGCTCCCTGGAGCCTTAATTAAAGTTAGAAGATCCCCTTGTCCACCAATCCCACCCCGGCAGGGGGTGGCTCCAACTCTCCTGGGTTTCCGATTGCAAAGCAGACCATTTATTTCGTGGCAGACAAAAATGTTGCAAGGGGAACAGCGAGACCAGACTGTAAAACCACAGTAATAGAGCTTCCAGTGCTAGATAGCTCAGACTCGGGACTCTCATCATCTGTCCCCAAACAGAGTGGTGTATCCTATTAAGTGAATTTGCTTTTCCTGTAAGCACAAACCTCGTATCTCTTCCGGTTATTGTTCAATTCAGCATGTCAGTCCAAAGCTAGTTGACCTTCAGAGTACAGATTTCTTCCTAGTTCTTTCCTAGGGGTATTAACATTAAACTAGTGCTGAACTATAGCTCAGGCAGCACAAAACTATTGCTTCAAAGCAGGTGTCTGAATAGTATCTTTTCTCAGGATCAGGCAATGGAGACACACAGACTCTAAAGGACTTCTCAGGACTGAGCACATTTGCTCAGGAGCTACTGCCTAGATTTCGCATTTGAAGCCCTTTATACTTTACAAGACCACTGCCGGGGACGGTTCCTGTCTGCCCACCCACCACCCGCTGGTGCCCCCCTTGCGCTGCCTTCTGGGATATTGGCCCCTGCGAGGGCGCCTGTTTCACAGACTCTGTTGATTGGCTGGGGGCGGGTCACCTGGCCAAAGATGAGCCAATCAGAGGCCTTTCCTGCAATTTTTGGGAGCCGAGTCAGTGCTCTCTGACGGTGGAACAGAGATGTGAAAGTTGGAAGTTGTCGCGGGCTTTGGTTTCGGACACGTGGAAGGATTGGGCTCCAGAGGAAGAGATGAAACCTCTAAGAAACGAGGAGAAAGTTCTGGGAGCATTTAAACCCCTGAGTCTAGGAGGGCCCCCAGGCGCAGCTGTATTCCCTTCCTTCAGTTAGCTTATGTGAGGCCCTCCGGCATCCTTATGCAAACTTCCCCATTTTGCCTAAAACTGGAAATCCTGCTTCTTGAACCCAAAGTAGCTCTGATCATTTTACACGCCTGATCTCATCCTGTCAGGCAGGTATCATTACCTTCCCTGATTTTGGAAAGAAAGAAAATGAGGCTCAGAGAGGTTAAGCGGGTACGTAAGAGTCACAGAGCTTTTGTAAAGCAAAATCAGGACTCGACACTGGTGGTGACCCTCAGGCCCAGGGTTTCTTACCGTACTTGCCCCATGTCCCGAGAAGACCCATGGACCCCAGCTGGCATCGTACGATCCTTGGTTCTCTAACTGTGACAGCCGTGCAAGCTTGGGCCGGGATGCCTTTGGGAGTGTCACAGTCATAACAAGGAAGGTCTATTCCCTTAGCATGCTGCCCCATCAGCCTCATGTACAGAGAGTTGTCTCCAGCTCCTGCCACTGTCACTTAGACTTTAATTCATCAGCCTGGCTGGAGATGGTGTCATCCACTGGGATTTCACTGGTTATTAACTATCTCCAGCGTTCTCACCCGGGGGCTTGCGCCGGCTGACTTAAACTTCAGGTGAATTATGCGCTATCCACCTGGCACCCCCTCCCTGGGCCAGATCTTTCCGACACCCCAGAGACGCAGGCCCTTCCTGTGCCCACATACTTGACCCGGTGTTTCAAACTCAGCCGCGAGTTCTCAGTGTTATCTTTCGTTCCAAAGACACGGCAGGGGTTTGTCAAAGGAGAGCCAAAGCTGCAGCTGCCTGGGCAACGGCCATGCTTGCCCTGATGTCCCCCGCTCCTCCTCCCCCTCCAGGGAACATCGGTGACGTCCGCAGCCACAGAGCAACACAGCGTCGCACGGTCACAGCCCTGCAGGAACTGACGAAAACCACCTTGGGACAGGTGGCTTTGAGGGACAAAATGGAAACCTGCCGACAACAAAGCCATCAGCAAAAGCCCGACTTGTCCTTGGTTTCTCTCTCTCTTTCCGATTGGGAATCTAGCTTGAGACCCAGGCAGGGGCTGGCCAGCCTCGCTATTTTGGGCCCTCCAGAGCCACCAATTAAGACTGGTAGGGCTCAGCCCAGGAAAATAAAACTCGGGTTTTTTGTTTTTGTTTTTTACGGATCCTTTTTCTTTTCCCTGAATTCTATATCGAGGAAAATAAGGATTAGCCACACACATTCAAGCAAAGAAGATGATATTGTAAATAAAAAAAAATTTGAGAACGATAATAAAAAATATTTTATTTAGCTTTGCTTTCTCCACGGAACTCTGGGTACTCCTGTGACCCTCCACACATTAACACTGGGGAAAGGTGACGCCTGACCAGTCTGACTTCATTTTTATAGGTGTGTCCTCCAGGACTGAGACCCAGAGCAGGCTAACAGTGGAGGTAATGGGAGAGACCACGTCCCTCAGTCAAAGACTCTTGTCCATTCAGAGACACGTCTGTGTATGTCTGGGAGCCTTTACATATGAAACGCTCCAGCGAAGGACTCAGTCCTGAGACTCCCACTGGGTTGACTCTGTCCAGGCCACGTGTCCAGGCCAAGAGCAAGATACTTGTCCTTGTTCGGACCACGATCTCGATATTTTCCTTATAGTCATAGAGTTGAACGTGCTTGGACAAATTATAATCGTCCGTCAGAAAGCTAGAGCCTTACTCTCTCAGCTGTACTCAAAGGGAAGGAAACACAGCAAGTTGGTGCCAAGATAGAGATTAGAATGACAAAGCCGTGTGGCCTTAAGCGAGGACATCCAGAAGACAGGACACTAGATTTCTTGGTGATATTTTGAGAAGTGTTTAGATCACTCACAACCTAAATGATCTATGGGAAGTTCAAGAACCAAAAGCCCCTCCTTTTTCTTTTTAAGTTTATGTATTTAGTGTGTGTGTGTGTGTGTGTGTGAGAGAGAGAGAGAGAGAGAGAGAGAGAGAGAGAGTGCAAGTGGGGGAGAGGCAAAGACCGAGGAGGAGAGAGAATCCCAAGCAGACTCCGTGATGTCAGCGTGGAGTCCACCTCATGGCCCCACAGACCTTGAGATCATGACCTCTCCCGAAATGAAGAGTCAGACGCTTAAAAGACTGAGCCACCCAGGCGCCTCCAAAGGTCCATCTTCTTAAGCCAAACAATCAAAGAAGAGGGATTTTCTGAGTTCTCAGTGACCGAATCTTTTATAGCTCTTACAACTCCCAGCCTTCAGAGGTATAATGTCCTCTCCAACCTTCCATCTGTAGACATGACTGAAAGAATGATTTGAACCAAAATTTCTGACATACGCATGCCCTTGACTCTGATGATGCAGTCCAACCCCATTTGCACAGAAACAGAAAATAGTGAGATCAGGCAAGAGGCTTGTTACAGGAAGGCTGTGGGGAGTCGGAAGCGGTAATGATAAACTGGTTACATTTATTGAGACTTCTGTCGTGCCATGCCTTGGGTTGTCTGAAGAATTTCACATACAGAAGTCATGTAATGCCCTCTGTAACTGTGTGAGGAAACCGTGTGAGACACATCCACGTGTTTCAGATGAGGTACTGGGCGAGGCATCTGAAATGGGACTCGTTCTATAGAAAAGGAAATTTCCCAAGTTGAATTTCAGTTATGTATGGGAATCAATAATGGTGGGCATCAGAAGACACAGAGAGTCAAGGGAAAAACTGAGTCAAGGCCAGATACTCTGGGAGTTTCAAGGAAGGAGCCGACGGGAGTTCTGCCCCCAGGGGTGAACAACCGTCAGGACTAACTGTGTGCAGACAATTCTTCGGGATGAGTCCTACAGATGGTCTTCATCATCTTGAATTCACGTAGATTTTTATCTAGGCCCGAGGGAGGGGAAGACACAGAATCCAAAGCAGCCTCCAGGCTCTGAGTTGTCAGCACAGAGCCTGATGCAGGGCTTGAACTCATGAACCTCGAGATCGTGACCTGAGCCGAAGTCGGATGCTCAACCAACTGAGCCACCTGGGCGCCCCCTATGCTGTATCAGTTTTAACACCTGTAACTGAGAAGGGTCCTGAGCAGTTAGTGGACTTGCTGTGGACCCTGAAAAATGGTCAGGAGGCGAAGAACAGATATGCTAGGAGAAGGGGAGCGAGCGTGAGTAGCAAGAAAAAGATGCGGGGCTGGGAGGTGGGAATGATAATACCGGGGCATGGAAGGGGTAGAGGAGAAGCAGGGAGAGGGGGAGTCAGGGAGCTGGGGCTGAGGACAGACTGACTTGGCCATTTCCCGACAACCCAACTCATAAATTCATCTAGAAGTAGATCCGCAGAGAAAGGCAGCTGGCCGATAGCTAGCAGTTGATCAGGCAGGCGCTGCCTCCTGACGATGTTACCTCGGAACTTCCTCAGGGCTGTGACTGGGGTGGCTGCGAGGTGAGTCCAATACCCTCCATCTTTGCGAGAAAGGGTTGACGCCCTAGACCCTGGCGGGAAACTCTCGGTTCTTGGAAAGAGACTTGGCTGAGAGGTGTGACTGAAAGGCAGTAGGGATGCTGGAAAAACAAAGTGACAAACCAACCCAGACCATCAAGACGCACACACGGCTTCTCACATTAGACTACTGTTCCATACAACTGTAAGGTTCCTAGTTATTTTGGCTTTCGATTATTCCTGCTCCTGCCCCACCAGCCACCTCATCAGTGGCCTGGTATCTAGTAACCCTTCCTGCTTTGGTCTCCGTAGACTTTCTGACGTCAAGCAGGCGTTGATCTCACACTCAGGAAGGAGGGTTGAAATAACACCAGTCATCTCTCTGACACTTCATGGCCACGCCTACCACCCCCAAGTGCTGGTGGAATCCCCTGAGTTCTCAAGACACCTCTCAGACCAGAGCAACATTTTTTTATGGTATATCGCACCTGAGGAGAAGAAGGGCTTTTGGAGACCTCTGTGTGTCCTGGGCAGGCAGGTGACTGTGGAGCTGTGGAACCAGGCAGAAGGCCAAGTGGGGTGGCTGTGTACCATTCTCCTGGGGAAAAAAAAGGGCCTCCCTTGGCTCCGGGGTCCAAGTACACTGACTGCATTTGCAAATGGCCGAGCTGGTATCTTGTCTGTTCCCTTCCAATTCTGGAACTCATGAGGCATGGTCACCTGGGGCGGGGGGGCAGTTGGTGAGTTTGGAGACAGCTCCTTATGAGAATCCCCGTGAAGATCCTCGGGAGGCTAGAGAGAAGGAAGCTGGGTGCACTGGACGCCGATCGCTTCTGGAATTGTGGAGAGCTCAGTTTCCCGAGAATACCATTGATAAATATGTGTGTTTGTTTCTGGGGGAATTTGCAGAACATCACAGACATTGTCTCAGCGGATGACTCACAACCTGCGTCGGAGAAATCTGCCGCCGAGCTGGTATTCTGAGTCAAATTTTATAGTTAGAGCTGATGGGGCATGAGGAATTTAAGAAAAAAGACGGTGACAAATCAAATGAAAAAGCTCATGCTTTCCGTCTCTCTGTAGAGCGCAATTATCTGGATGAATTTTTTATAATGCATTTAAATCCCATACGCATATTCTCTTTCGTGTATAAATATGTGCATAGATAGACATAAACACATGTGTTTCTTGGGGTTTCCTAAGGTCGTTTCTTTTGTGAGCATGTCACTCCATGCTCGATTACCATTCACAGTGTGGACTGGTAGGTAAGAACAAATATTGCCCTTGTTGGAAGCGTCACTGTCTTCTTTCTCTATTTTTTTTTTAATTTTGGGGAGACCGCAAGCAAGGGAGGGGCAGAGAGAGGGGGACAGAGGATCGAAGCAGGCTCCGCACTGACAGGCCGACAGCAGTGAGGCTGAGGTGGGGCTCGAACTCACAAACTGCGAGCTCATGACCTGAGCCGAAGTTGGGCGCTCGACCAGCTGACCCACCCAGGTACCCCGAAGCATCGCTGTCTTAAAGGCTTTGGTGAATCTCATCATATTCTCAACTGACTGGTAGACAGATCTAGTTAAAGGTAGTTTTCCTAACATATCTATCACCTTAATTGCCAGTCTGCTAAGCTCTTATTTCTGTATGTTGGAATAATCTAGAAGTGAAGTCATACCATCCACTGAGCTGCAACCTCCTGATGGTTCTCCCTGCCCCTCCCCCAATTCTTCACAGCTTCTCATTCTCCTCTCCCCGGGGCACCCCTCACCACAAGGATAAAGGGAATAAACAAGCTTGGGCAGCAGAAAGCTGAGGCTCCCCGTGAACTTTTGTTGCTGAGCTGGTTCTCAAAGGGGCATCTGTGAAGTGCCCTTAGACTTGGGTCCGTGGAGCCTGTTTTGCCAATTGCCACTTCCCCCCACGAAAAAAAGCAAGGAAAGGGCAGAGGCTCTGATCTCTCGGAGTGATACCTCCTCACACCCACCGCCAAGTCAACACTCCTAACTCCTTCAGTTGTGCAGAAAGTGTGAACTTCTGGGGCCTGCAGGGTGGCCCGGCTCAAAGATCAGGACACACACACACACACACACACACACACGCACGCAGGGCTTGTAGACTAAGACCTCTCTATGGTGACACTGGCTGTAAAGGTTTGCTCCCTTACAAAGAAAAAAACCCGGGGATAAATTTCTGCTTTAAATCCCTAAATTGACCACATGGGCAGCCCTCCATAACTGTCCCTGGGTCTTTTTTCTTCCTAATGAAATGTATTCGTGTCCTGCCCCTTTCCGAACAGTGCCTGAGACAAGCCTTTCTAGACTGAGTATCTTGAAATACACCATCATAAAACATAAATCTCACTTCCACAGCCTGACACATTATCTAGGTGACAAACGCCTTCTCCCCTAGAGAATCTCACACGCAGAGACACGTTCAGTGACTTAGTCTAAAGGCTGCACGCCCTGGGGTATGAGGCTCCCTGTCCGCACACTCCTCCCTGGGTGGTTAAAAGCTACCTGCTAACTTCGCTTCACCAAGTATCTGGACTCTTGGGGGCACAGGTGCTGCTCTGGGCACCGGGACCCTGTGATGATTGGGCAGGATCCCTGGCAATGGTTGGAGAGAAGGACAGAGTGTGGGATTCTACAGCACAGCTTGGCCACGTCATGGGACGAGAGGGCCTTTAGGAAGAGGTGGGGGGGTGCGGTGCAGGGGACGAGCAAACACTGTTGACTCCCCTCACCCAGGCTGAGGCAGGCTTCCTCAGTGACCAGCCACACGGCCCATGGCAGGTCCCCAACTTCCCTACGTCTGTGAAACAGGGTTAAGAAGGGTACACGCCGTGAGGGGTTCCCATGAAGATTCAATGAAAGGAGTCACATAAACTGGTCTCCAAGGGCGTGATCAGCCCTCCACGAGTGTTCGGGCCAGCTGACGTGCTACGTGCGCGGTACGGTCTCTTTGTAGTAAGACGCGATGCGGGGTAGATAGGTTGAGTGCTGGGGCTGTGTCATCCATGCTCGCGACTCTCTAGTACTGTTTCTGGCCTCTGCAACCCTTGCTGGGCACCCCAAGTTTCACATCTCCAAACCCTCCCAATGATTTTTTCTTACGTGCTGAGATCAGGGTAGGGTGGAATCCAATGCGGATCTAATGGGCTCTTCTGCCTTCTGGAACCCGCCCCCACCCCCGTCCCCACTTGCTCTTGCCATCTCTATGACACACCGGATGAGCACCCTTCGCTTCCAATCATGCCACTGTCATCGCCACCGCCACGCCCCTGTGACAACAACAAAAATCCACCATACAATTCATGAGATCAGAAGGCTTGAGGATACATGGCGGGGGAGTGGCGAACCTGATAGCGTTCAACTCTCTGCCACCTTGTTGGCACACACCCTCTCCATCCCTCTCTCTCCCCCCTGGGCCCCTTACCCCCTTTCCATGTTATCCCTGGAGAATCACCTTCTTCTTGCTCTATTGTGCAGAGTTTTCCTGCAAGAAATTCTCCTGATGTCTCCCAATGAGTCAGAAGACCCTGAAGGACACGGGGGTGTATTCTGTTTGTGCTTCATGGTACCGAGGCCCTGCTAAGTTTGCCGTGCTCACAGTGGGTGCTTAGCATGTATCGTGGTTGAACAGAAGGTTCCCCTCCTTGAAGCCCTGTGTGCAGAAAAAACTCCAGCCCCACGTTTATAATCTAATGTAGCACTTCTAATTCGTTCTGGAACGGTCTGGAGTTGTTCTCATTGATGCAGTATCTTGTTAAATATTATTGCCAAATCGTAGAGCACGTCTGAGGACAGCAGAGGGCTAATGCGGTCCCCACCAGTTCGGGTGCAGGGAGACTCTGAGAAGTTCTGTGTCCTGATGGGACTTAGGGGTGTAACGGATGTGCTCGCTAAGCAAGGCTCTTCCCTTCCCTGTGGTCCTGGGCCCAGCCTCTGTAAGAGCAAGGACTCCTTGTAGGTAAAGATGTCACACACACACCGACCGCCCCCAGGCCTGCCGGCAAGAGGCATCCTCCTGTAGCATCTGCTGAAGAGGCAGCCTAAGTAGCCATGTTTCCTGACCCTCCCTTCTTCCACTGCGGGCGTGGTCGGGGCTCTGCCCCTGACTGGTGGCCACAATGTGGCTTGGTGACACGCAGAGACGGTCTTTTGGAAAATGAATCTCCTGTCAGCTGGGGGAGCAAAAGCTGAGCATGTTGAAGTGGAGAGAGGACTGGAGAGCCCAGGAGGAGCTGTGTGCAAGCATTTACAGGGCTCCACAACAATGCAGGGCAGAAAGAGCCTGGTAGGGGGCGGAGGGGGAAGGGGGCGGTGGAGAGCAGTGAGACACCTGACTCGGTTCCCCGAGGTGGGCCCAAGGCCCACGTGAGAGGTGGAAAACGAGGAGACGGATGGGCCCCAGAGATGGTGAGGCGGACATCTGTCTCCTTTCCAGTTCTCAGCCCTCACCTGTCCTTAGAGGCACCCCCTTTGTCAATAGGTCAGCAGAAATCCTTTCTCTGAGAAGTCCCCAGAAGGAAGCTGCTAGAGAGCCCATTGAGGTCAAGGACCAGCAGTGCCTCTCCATGCTTCACAACACTCTGGTTTTCTGACCCCAACAACCCCCTGGCGAGGGGAGCTTTGTAACCCTGCCCAACAAGGCAGAGCTGGTCCTCAGAAAAGAAGCATCTTGTCCACAGCCATGCCACACAGTGCCCATCCCAGAATTGGAGTGGGGCCTGGGTGTTTTTACTGAGCCACACTGGCCCTCTGGCATGACCAGGGACCTCAGGCTGTTCCTCTCTCTACTCAGGGGTGGATGAGGACTGGGATAGGCTCTCAGCTATTCAGCAATGCCATCAGTCTGGACGCTGCCAGACAAGAGCAGACCTGTCTTTCTTTTTCCACCCAGAGCAGGTGGGCAGGGCAGGGCAGGGTTTCAGCTGCCCTTTCATCAGACAAGTCCAGCACGTTGGAGGTGAAGTGCTTCTCCCCAGTTAAGCTTGGCTCAAAGTCAAACGGAAACACTCATCTTTCTTTATAGCCTATCCTCAAAGGCCCAAGGCCCAAGAGCACATTGCTCATCCTTCCCAGCATGGGAAGATTTCAGAGAAGCCAGCACTGAGCCCAGGGGGAAAATGTGTGTGTGTGGCTATAGCAGGAAGGATCAGACTGGGAGGACAGAACTTCAGAGCAGACGGGTCAGCCATTATGGATGGATAGGTGGATGGGTGGATGGTGGATGGATGGATGGATGGGTGGCTGGATGGTGGATGGATGGATGGATGGATGGGTGGATGGTGGATGGATGGGTGGATGGATGGGTGGATGGTGGATGGATGGATGGGTGGATGGTGGATGGATGGATCAATGTATGGATGGTTAGGTGGATGGTGGATGGGTGGATGGATGGATCAATGTATGGATGGTTAGGTGGATGGTGGATGGGTGGATGGATGGATGGGTGGATGGTGGATGGATGGATGGATGGGTGGGTGGATGGGTGGATGGATGGATGGATGAATGGATGGATGGTGGATGGATGGATGGGTGGATGGGTGGATGGGTGGATGGATGGATGGGTGGATGGGTGGATGGATGGATGGACAGATGGGGAGCCAGGAGGAAGAAGGGTGGAAGGAGAGGAATGAAGAGGGGGAAGGGAAGGAGGGAAGGAGAGGAAGAAAGAAAGAAGAGGAGACAGGGAGGGGGAGGAGGACGAACAGAATCTAGAGAAGACAGCTGAGGAAAGGCAAGGAAGGACAAAGCAGGTTTGTGAGAAAGTGCCTGGCACTGGGTGGGGGTGGGGTGGGCATGGGACTGTGGTGACACCTTCCTTCCAGGAGAACTAATTGGAGCTGTCTGGCCTCTGTCCTGATCTCACCACCCTTTACCTTCTGTGTCACTCTTAATGCTGTTCAGGGGAAACACACAAACTCTGTTAGGAGAAAACCAACTCCCACAACCTCTCCAAGGGGGAGAGAAAGATGAGCCACTCAAACTTCAGATTGGCTTCTGGGTGGAAAACAGCCCTTCCACTGCCCTTTCCGTCCGGCCCTGCTAAGTCAGGGTCTTTGCAAAGAGTACCTGTCAATCAGCGATTAGGTTTTAAAAAGCCTATGAAGTTTTCCTTTCGTCCTGGCCGGTAGAGCATGGGTCAGAGTAACTGGAACGTCTCTGTCCCTCTCTCTGCCCTCCCCTTCTCCGTCTTCGCAAACCCAAGGAAGATGATGGTTCTTTTCCAGAACTTCGAGTGCCAGCCCAGCCCTGCGCATTGAAATGTGCACCGCTTCCTCTGTCATTTGCATCTTAATGTTCCAAACCAACAATCATGAAGCCTTGTGTGAAAAAATAAAGAAGGATTTAGAGAAATTTGGGCTAATTCTAAACCTTGATGAATTATACCTAACTATAGAAACTTCGTGATGAGGCTTTAAAAAAAAAAAAGTCACTGAAATCAATTTACCACCAAGAAAGGTGCCAGATGGGAATTGAACCAAATAGTGGCATTTTCTCTAGCCACAGTTTAGAAATTACGGGGCGGGGGGCACGGGGGTTGGGAACCCTGCCTCGTATGGGAGCCTGTGTTGCAGCTCAGGCTTAGGTGGGATTTGTAGGCTTGCTGTGTGCACTTCCCTGAGGTCTGTCATTCGTTGATGACTCCTGAGCACCCACTGTGTGTGAGACCCTTGTGCACCAAGTGCTGTCCCGCTAGGTGTCACCTCTGCTTTCAAGGGCACCTGCTGGTCAGTCTGGGTCTTCGGGGTGTGTTGGCACAACCGTGTCTGAAGGGCATCATCACTGCACTCTGGGAGCCATGTCTGGTCTGCTGCCAGGAGCTGCGAGCTTTGTGGGGCTTCCCTACCTCCTTCCAGCCCCTGCTGAGCCCCTGCATGCAGCCCTAAATGCCCTGAAGCCCTCACCATGTCAACACTGGGTGGCCATCAGGGGTCCGTGGTGACATTAGGGAGAAGGCTTTTCTCCCCTCTCAGTTGCTTTCTCTAAGAAGGGCTCTGAGGGCATCGTTTGTGCCCCAGTGGGGTTCTTCTTTGTCGGCGGGAGACTAGAACTTCACGTTTATTCACACCTATGACTATCAGCAAATTTCCAGCTTTCAGATGTTGGTCCGGTGACGACAACCACATGGTGGTGACAGCATGTCTTCAAAACTTCCCCTATTTCTCTCCCCTAGCAGTTAAGGGCTCGCTGCTGGACCAAGAAGCCTCCTATGTGGCTTCTCTCCTTAAAATGAATTTTCCCCTGCATGTAGACAACTGACCGGCTGGGTCTGTCTCACTGTTCACTAGTTCAGTAATTTCAAGGTTTGCCTGACGACAGGACCTTCTTTGAAAGCCCCCGTCTCCTTCCCTCAGCCATAGGGGAGGGAGGTCTGCTGGTTTTAGGGCCAAGAGTCCCGCGGGAATCATGGTGGACTCGTTTCGACGCTCTGTCCTCCTCCCTCCAAAAATGGGTCTCTCTGACCTTACGCCTTGTGTTGAGTGGCTGGTTTGTTTTGAACTGCTTTGAAAACAAATGCTGGACACACCTGTGTCCACGGCCACCCGCAGTACTCTTTGTTCTATTGCTTAGACGAATGAATGGAAGCACAGCTGGGTCAAGTAACACGGGCAAGGGTCAATGACAGCAGACCGGGTGGCAGACACCCAGAGCAGGGCAAGTCTCCCAGGCACTCACGATGCACTGTCTTCCCAGCCGAAGAGGCAGATTTAGCAAAAAAGAAAACCAACACAGGCTGCCCGGTTCTGTCTGAATTTCAGATAAACGATGAGGAATTTTAGTGTAAGTATGTCTCAAATACTGTGGGGGACACCCTTCAACTACCACTCAAAAAAGATTATTTGTGGTTTATCTGAAATTCGAATTTAACTGGGCATCCTGTGTTGCATCTGGCAACCCACCTGCCCAGGGCAAGTTTTATTCTGTCTCTCTCTCTCTCACTCACTTTTTTTTTTAGTGTTTATTCATTTTTTGATAGAGACAGAGCATGAGCGGGGGAGGGTCAGAGAGAGAGGGAGACACAGAATCTGAAACAGGCTCCAGGCTCCGAGCTGTCAGCACAGAGCCCGACACGGGGCTCGAACTCACGGACCGTGAGATCATGACCTGAGCTCAAGTCGGACGCTCAACGGACTGAGCCACCCAGGCACCCCCTGGCCCTCTCTTAATAAAATCACTGCCTTTCGCTGAGTTTTATTTCTGTATGTCATGCAACGAGTAAAATTTAGGGAGACAATATTTAGCTTTAAAATTGAAAAAAAGGAAAGCTACATCGTTCTTATACTGATGTGCTAAATTTTTCCGCTGACGATTTTTACCACTGGTTTGGCCTATCCCGTCTCCCCTTGGTTTAGCGGTAGAACCAGTCCACGTCCTGTGGGTCAATTCTGTGACCCACTGGGTGATTGCCCTCTGGGCGGAAACAAGGTTCCAGTCTCCCAGAACCAGCGAGGAACTTGATTCTTCCCCACCCAGAAGTACTCAAGCAGAGGGAAGCTTCACTTCCGCGAGAACTGATCTTTAATGTCAGAAAGACACGAGATGGGTGTATCCAGCTCCGCTTAAGTCCACTGGTGAGACCCGTCATGTCACAGTTTTATCCAGGGCATGAAGCTTTGGCTCGGGCACAGACTGGATTGTGATTTTTCTGGTCAAGCTTCCCCAGGGTCGGATCTGCCGGTAAGAGCCTGCCACAGCCTGGGACGCTGCCTCCAGGGACTAGATGCCGGCTGATGTGGCTGAATCAGGACACGCCACACCTGACATGAGCTGTCGATAACTGGGCGATGCCCAGAAACGAGAATGTGTCCGCACAAAGCCGGGCCAAGTGCAGGACCAGCCCTCAGCGTGCCTTTCACCGGCCCGAAGGGAGCTGGCTGCCTGTCTGTAAACAGGCGTTCCACAGCAAGACACATCCTGCTTCCCCTCCCCAACTGTGGTGTTCGTTTTCCCGACCAGTGCACAGAAGACAGAAGGCTGTCTCTGCCATTTCTTGCTGTCACAAGAGTCCCTCTGCCTGCTCTCCTCACCCGGGTTCCCTGAGAGAATGTGGCCCCGATGCCCTAAAGTGTCCAACATAATTTCTCTCCTACGTATCTAGACTGGGACTAGTTTGTGTGCTATTCCTGGAACGCAGAGGAAATAACCGCTCAAGAAATTTTCTGTAGGAGCTTAGCTCCCTGCCAGAACCCCCGGAGAAAGGCTGAGAGAAGTTGCTAGGCCCCCCGCCCTGATGCAGGGGTCCTGCCCGCTCCCAGGCAGCACCTGAGCTCTCAGAAAAATGGCAGATGGAGGGCATCTGACGGATTCGTCAACACCAGACAGAAGCAGTTAACACAGCATAGAGACTTTGCTTGGACTGTTCTTTACCCACACTTGGGCTTAGACCCACAATCCTTCCCCTTTTAGTCTCTAGGAAGCATTTTAGTGTTCTTTTTTGGGCTATTTGGTATGACCTTTGCCACAAACGGCTACAGACAGATCCTTTGAAAAACGCCATCCTGGGATTTGCAGGCCAGCTGATGCTGCAAAAACCTCAGAGCTGTGGCGTTGCTCAGTGCCTGTATCCCGAGCTAGACACTGGCCCAGACCTAATAAGGTTAAGAGCCTTATGTCTATTTGTGACCACAGGGATAAAGAGGTCACGTCCCCCACGACATGAGCGGAGAGCGCTCCCAGGCCTGTGCATGGAATGTGCGAGAGTCCCGCTGATCGGGGCCCCAGCCTGGTGTCGCATCGTCTGGAGATATCGTCTGCATTTGACTGACTGGGCTAACATTTACAAGCCAAAAAGGGAGCCTTTAACCCTTTTCTCATTTGGTATCAAGTTTAAAAAAAAAACAAACAAAAAGTATCACTGGAAGCCCCGGTGGTATATTTGCAGAAGTGAGCGTAAGAAATAGAGAAAAGGTAAGAAAACACCCTCACATTGGCCCCACTTACTGAGATTCAGGTAGTGCCCCCTTCGTGAGGTCTAGAGGAGGTCTTCCTCCTGGTGATGTTTATGCAGGGTGAGTTTGGAAATTTCTAACTGAACGGTTTTCTGCAGGCGGCACCCAGGAGACACCACTTACCAGTGAGATGCACACACATCACAGGAGATCAGGACTTGCCCAGAGAACCCGTTAGACCCCGACCCTGACCTTGCCTGATGAAACTGGGCAGCTCCTGTCACTTAACTGCCCAGAAGAAGGTCTCTCCGACGTGATCTGTAACTGTATTTGCAACACGCTTCTAGGCTGTGGGACAGTCAGCTCTGTGGCAGGGCAAAGACCCGGGGAAGGTCAAGGCCGGGAGCAGAGCTGTGTGCTGAGCAGACGTTTGGGGAACAATGTGGAGGGAGGAGGTGGGTGGGGAACGCACTCATTCCTTGTGTCTTATTTTCCTTCTTTCTTGATAAGTTTGTACTTTTTAGATGGTTGGAGAACCAAGCCCAAATAGAACTATGATTTATGGTTCACGATTTATAGAGTTGAGATCATGTGCTTTGAGGAGTTCTGTCTGTCATCTTTCTGACCGTTCAAATTATTCTCCCTTTGGAAATTGGCCGGGGGGGGGGGGGGCCTCCCCCCAGGCGATGTTTGCTTGACGGTAAATGGTAACACAATTGGGTAGGAGAGAATATCTTTTCGATAGCAAGGCCTGTTTTGAATGAATGATGGATGGGCTAGGGGCCTTCTGTGCCCTGGCAGACTACGTTATTCCAGAGAGCTGGGAAGACTGCTCCCCAAATATTTCCTGTACTATTTAATGGAGCCTGAGATTCCATCATTAGTAATGCATCCCTGTGTGCTCGCCATCATCCTCTGTGTGTGTATGGGGGAATCCTTTCTAACAGCCAAATACTTCTGGGGGGCATAACACGTGTGTGCATTTAGAGTGAACAGTCCTAGGGACATCTAGGTGGCTCAGTCGGTAAAGCGTCCAACTTCAGCTCAGGTCATGATCTCACGGTCCGTGAGTTCGAGCCCCGAGTTGGGCTCTGTGCTGACAGCTCAGAGCCTGGAACCTGTTTCAGATTTTGTGTCTCCCTCTCTCTCTGACCCTCCCCCATTCATGCTCTGTCTCTCTCTGTCTCAAAAATAAATAAACATTAAAAAAAAAATTTAGAGTGAAGGGTCCTGCCAGAATCACCATCTTCAGATTCTTCTTTTGGGGAGGGCACCCTGAAGAAGAAAACTAGAAAAATGCGGATCGTCACTCGTATTCTTTATCCTCACCACCCACATGTGAGTTTGGCGGGTCATTCTATCGTGTCGTCCCAGTTAACTGACCCTTCTTTCTGCGAGGGACATGCATGTACCCACACACATACTCACAGATGCATGCTCCAGAGAAACCGTGAAAGCACATGTTTTGTGAGCAAATGTATTCGGTTAAAAATAAAAAGGTAGTGGCACCGACCCAGACTCATCGATATCCATTTCATAGCGATTTCTGGGATACCTTCTGCTAAGGGTTGAATTGTGTCTCCCAAAAAAAGATATGTTAAAATCCTAATCCCCTGTACCTCAGAATGTCACATTATTCAGAAATAGGGTTGTTGCAGATGTAATTAGTGGAGATGAAGTCATGCTGAAAGGGAGGGGCTCCCCATCCAATATGTCTGGTGTCCTCAACAAAAGGAGAAATTTGGACACAGAGACACATACACAGTGAAAACTCCATGTGAACATGAAGACGGCCATCGACAAACCAAGGAGAGAGGCCTTGACAGATCCTTCCTTCCTAGCCCTCAGAAGGAGTTAGCCTTGCCAACACCTTGATTTTGGACTTGTGGCCTCCAGAATCGTGAGACAATGGATTTCTGTTGTTCAAGCCACCCTGTCTGTGATACTTTGTTATAGCAGCCCTAGCAAACGAGTACAACTCCTTTTTAATTTTTATTTTTTTTTTTTATTTTTTTTTATTTTTTAATTTTTTTTTCAACATTTATTTATTTTTGGGACAGAGAGAGAGACAGAGCATGAACGGGGGAGGGGCAGAGAGAGAGGGAGACACAGAATCGGAAACAGGCTCCAGGCTCTGAGCCATCAGCCCAGAGCCTGACGCGGGGCTCGAACTCCCGGACCGCGAGATCGTGACCTGGCTGAAGTCGGACGCTTAACCGACTGTGCCACCCAGGCGCCCCTAATTTTTATTTTTTTAATGTGTATTTATTCTTGAGAGAGAGAGAGAAATAGAGCGTGAGTGGGGGAGGGGCAGAGAGAGAGGGAGACACAGAATGCAAACCAGGCTCCAGGCTCTGAGCTGTCAGCACAGAGCCCAACGTGGGGGCTGAAACCCCAAACTAGGAGATCGTGACCTGAGCCAAAGTCAGATGCTTAACCAAATGAGCCACCCAGGTGCCCCAAATGCATATAACTTCTAACCCTTATTTGTTCCATGGCTTTGTAGGACATGGTTCTTCAATGAAAACTGAGTACTGTTGAAATCTAGTTGAGAATTTTCTGGAGGAAACTTACTAAAAAAGTAAATAAAGCAAAGAAATAAAGAATACACAAGCATATGGAAATAAATGATCGTTGTAGAGCACGGGTTCACTGGAATGGAAGAATGACCAGCTACAGACCGGGAACACGTAGGTTCGAGTCTCAGCTTTGCCATTTCCTATTAAGTTGATTTTGCGAAAGCCGTTTGGAGTTTTTGAACTTTGATTTTATCAGTTTTTATTATTTATGCTTGGTTTCTCAGGAGTCTCCTTGTTGGGTGGTTATTAAACCCTGGGATGCAATTCAGACTCTTAACTCATTGACTTTGGTTAACCTCCAGGCCAGCCTTAGGCACGGACACAGACACTGTTATCTGACGGGACAGCAAAATCCAATGTCCCATTTCAAATACCCGTCCTCCTAGGGGAGCTGGTTTTGAATTCTGGCTCCCAGAATGGCTCGGGTTATTTTCAAGAAAGAGGGAATTAGCTTAATGTCAGGCTCAGTAGAGTTCCACTTATTATCCAAATGTTATCTTGCTACACTGATTCCAGAGGCATTGCTTTGTGAAAGTTTGATCATTCCAAGGTTACACCTTCAAGTCCTGTAAACTGAAACATAAATCTCATGCAAAGTGAGGAGGCTTTTTCTCTTGAGCTTATGTATGAGGAGGGCTGTGGCCTGAGTAGGACGTTGTCAGTCCGTTGGTGCCTTCATCCCTTCCAGGATGGCTGTGGATCCTCACCCCCTAGGGACAGACTTTCACGGACAACTAGGAAGAGGGGAGATGAATTCAAGTTGTCTATCTAGTCACAGGCAAGAAGAGTCGCACAAGGAATGTACTCTCTGAGAGTCTGCTTCTCTTTCTGAATTTTGTTCTGTCCTGCACAAAGTTCAGTTGAATGTGTCCCTCTGATGTCTAGTTAGCTCTATGTCCCTTTCCCACCTGAAAGACACCACCTGGCAAAGCAACTGGGTGCCCAGGACACAGGAAAGGAATATGGCACCCACAGGCGCGGAAATGGTCTATCTCCTACCTTCTGGGTGGATGTGTTGAATTTTGGAGCTGTGAGGGACCTTAAAGGTCCTTTCTTCCACTCTTAGTGGAGGAATGCACACCATCGACACCTTCCCTTGTACATAATTTCCTACTGTCTCCTCAAAGACTCCTGCATATAGGGGATTTACTGCTTCACAAGTTTTATTCAATATCTAGGCTTTTGTTATTGTGGTTGGAAACTCTGTATTTGTACGGAAAAAACAAATTCTGCATTTAGTTTTGCCCTTAAAGCCATAAGAATAAGACAAATCCCAGCTCACTCCAATGGCTCTTCATATGTTGGAACACAGCTTTTGTGTCCCTTCAGACTTCTCTTCTCCAGGCAAAACATCTCTGGTGCTTTCAGTAATTCTTCCATTGTCAGGATTAAGAGCGATTTTCACCATCCTGAGTGCTCTTTCGCATAACCGTCTGTTTAGGAAGGACATTTGCCAATGTCCTTGTTATAACACTATACCCAGAGTTGAACAGCATGCTCCCGATGTGGACAAACCAGCTGAGAGCAGGCCCTACATGGGCATCAGTGTAGACTGAAATCTCACCGGGCTTGCCCTTGGGTAGAAGCTTACGCCACTTGCTCGTACCAAGGCTCCTGCTGACTCTCACTGTTTTCTACTTTCATGAGATGCTCAGTCAGGGGTGGCTACAAGAGGGGACACAGAAAAGATGTAGGGAAATAAAATTTCTTATACTCACAGGCCCTAGAGAGATAGTCGCTACATGCCAGGAAGGGCCACTCATAGTGGGGAACATGCTAAGGGAGTGGGCTCAACCACCGACATGGGGAGCCAAGTGAAGGGGTGAGGCCCCCCGTGAACAAGTGCCTAATCTGGGGGTCACAGTGGAGTACACAAGCAAAGGCATGAGGGGATTTCATTTTAATGTTAGTAAGTCACTGTCAGGGAGGGCAAGAAGGGAAACTTTTAGAAGGGACTGGCCTTATCATACTGACACACTTGATCACCCGGGCAGGATGCTTACAGCCCGTTTGTGGGAATGCTGAGGTGGCAGAAAAATATGAAGTTTTCAAATTTACGGTACGCTAACCTAACAGTCCATACTTTGAGCCCCTGGGTCATCTTCTCCAACTCGAGGTGACATAGAGACTTTAAGGTGGGGCGTGAGGCATGAACATCAGCTCTTTCTAGTCTTTTTGCCCATTGAATTGAGGATGCTGTAGCCTGGGCTGATTTTCTGGTCCCCAAGATGGGAACATTTGATTTACCCCAGGCCAGAACCTTTGCAGAGAATTTGCCACCAAATTCCTTTGGAGCTCAAGGTTATAGGGTTAGCATGTGTAGCCAAAAGCCATGTGACAGTAATAAGGAGAGCTCCTACTGATTCCGGTCAAACAGAAGACCGTTCCAATGGGCATCCAGAGACAGGAATAGAAGAAAAGAAGCATCAGGTTGCCAAGGGTAATTGAGGTTATGAAGATTCAGTGTCTGGAATTAATTTCCTTTTAAATATCACACTGCCAAATGCTCACCACCGTCAGGAAGGCTGAATTAACTCCCCCCTCCTGAGGGTCTCTTTATCTCTGTTCCTCACCCTTTCCCTATCTCTATTCAACAAAGATCTGAGGAAGTATTTTAGTATTTATGAAAGATAAGCTTGCTTCTCTGGCTCCTTTTGGCGAAGATGTAATTCACCAGCTAATCTCAGCCAGTTGTACCACTGATGACATAGTTCACTCTGTACAAGGCCCTTCATTTTTGTGGGAATGTAAAATAATTTGAGTTCTTTCTTAGCTTCTTTATATTATGTCTCTTCTAGTCTAGGCCCCATGGTTTGAGTTTCTGAGGGCCAAACTCATAAAGGATTCAAAAGCTTCCCTGTCATAGTAACTGCTATGGTTTGGGGAGGGACCCCGTTCTCCCTGTCACCAGCCCAAACAATCATAATTGGAAGAGTTAATGGCACAGCATTGAGTTACATCCGCTGGTCATGGCAGCCCATGAATGGCCATTAGTCACTCTAGGGAGTTGCTCTGGGGGCAAGCTGTGAAAATCTGCCTTACATATTTATTGCTCTTACTTCTTCCATGGAGATAGAGCCTAAAACAGGCCCATCATGTCAGACAATCCATGCAGAAAGTGAAACTTGTACATGCTTTCTCTTTTGACTGGCTGCGGCGACATTTTTCACAGAGGTGATTGAAAGGTACAACACAACTCCGCGTTAGTTCTCAAGTGAACACAGACCCTTAACACAGTGTTTGCAGAAGAGGGACACTGCCGAATGGTGATTTAATACAAACTCCCACATATTTACAGAATATCAAGCCAGCGGTGACCCAACTAGACCAAACAAACACTGGCTTTCTCTGCTCTTAGCACGGCCGGCCTGGTTCTGCTCATTCTATCTCCTGCCCTCCGCTTGCTCTCGGTCAACAAAGCTTCTGCAAACAATCATTCTGTGATTTACTTGCCTGATTTCCCTAGTGGATTCTTTGGGAGCCAAGGACTAAGGCAAAGGCAGGTGAAGGAAGAAAAGGACATGTGTGGCTGAGTGGCCTCACAGGCTGCGGTGTGAGGCCCGCTGCCGGCACAGGGGCCAGGGTCATGTCAGGCACGTCCCTGGGGCCTTACACCTGCCTCCCATGGAGCTTTCCATGTGAACACCACATATTTGGGGGGCCACGGCACAAGTGGTTCTATAGGAAACCATCACTCCCTATTGTGTGCTGTGGAAACTGGAAAGCTGTTGGCTTTTTATTTTTAATCATTTTTCAGAAGAACCACAATAAACTAGAATGCTCAGATGTTTGATCTCAAAGCCATTTTAAATTCTATTTCTATTAGGTTTCCTGCCATGGGTCCACTTTTAAAACACGAGAACTCTGGGCGCACCTGGGTGGCTGGGCAGTTAAGCATCTGACTTTGGCTCAGATCAGGATCTCATGGCTTGTGGGTTTGAGCCCCGCATTGGGATCTGTGCTGTCAGCTCAGAGCCTAGAGCCTGCTTCAGATCCTGTTTCTCCCTCTCTCTCTGCCCCTCTCCCACCCCAGCAAAATAAACGTTAAATAAACATTAAAAATTTTAAATAAATAAATGAAATAAAACATGAGAACTCTATAAAAACGGATTATCTGCAAATGGTGAACTATTAACTAAAGCAGCATTTCTTAGACCATCTACACAGGAGTCTTCTGAGGTGTTCATAAAAAAGCAGATTTCAGCTTTGAATCTTAGATCTTCCGAATCAGAATTTTTAAGGCTGACGCACAGCTGTCTGCATTAGGGAAGGTCCCCAGTGATGCTTTACCCACATCAGAGTTTGAGAATCATTACGGTAGCTGTGTGACCCGATAGCCTGACCTTTCTGAATAATAAAAGGATTTAGTGAGTCTAGAACGCGATGAGTTTATCAAAAAAAAAAAAAAAAGTTTTCAAAACAGATGAATAACAAAACCTGTTCTGGAAAAATCCCCAAATGGAGGATAAAGTGGCCTCGTGAAAAATGTAGTATACGGATCTCTTCAAAAGTAACCATTCACTAGTCCTTCTCCGTGGGGCCCTCAAGCAGCTTGATTGGACCAGCCCCACTCACCTCCTAGAGCTGAACCCCCCAGCAGTTTGGGGTGTGGGGTGAAGGTGGGGTGAGGGGGGTTAGGGTTGAGACAGGGCTGTGTGCATGTGTGTGAGGAGCACAGCCAGCAGTTGGGGTGTGAATTGCAGATCTAGAAGCCCCCATGCAGAGGTGGAGACAAGCCCAAGGTGGGGGAGGAGGACCTATCAGCCGGGGGCATGGCCATGGGTCCTGGGTCACAGGTTATTGCACATCTTTTGTGCTGCTAAACCCACTGGTCAACCAGGTTAGGATAATGATAGGAACTTGAGCTCTCTGAGGTCAAGGATGATTTCTATCAGCTGGCTCTCTCAGGGGGAATAAAAACCCCAGAACAACTGCTTCTTCTTGTGTGTCATTCATTTGACCGGTCAATCACAATGGAATCTGAAGTTTGTGGAGAGCCAAGGGGTCAGCATTTTATCTTTTTACGGCTGATAGACAGAGACTCTTGCCAAAGCCCCAGGCGCATGAAGGTAGTTCAACAACGCATTAAATTTATTACTGGGTTGGGAGGTGACAAAATTGCCCCCAGGGCCAAAGTCTACGGAAAAAAGAACAGAGCTCTTTGCAGGCCTGAAATCATACACGATGTCAGCAGGTTGACAGAGGTTGGAAGGTTAGGAGGTTGCTTTGAAATCCAGAACTGCTAAGGTAATCAACCTGTTTGTGCCTTTCTAGGCTCCTTCTCTCTTTCTGAGCCAGGTTCTGAACAATTCAAGTTTCTAGGCCAGGGTGTGTGTGTATGTGTGTGTGTGTGTGTGTGTGTGTGTGTGTGCGCTTATGTGCGCATATGTGCGCTTATGCGTGCGTGTGTTTCTGTACGTGTTTTTCCAAGCTGGGGTTTTCCATGCTCATGGTCTGTGGAAGAAAGAGGTTAGAAACGGTCCGTGGCTGTGCCAAGAGAGGTCTCTGACATAGCAGTGAGAAGTCAGAAAAGCTGGGAGGAGAAAGCTTGGTTTACTCATTAGGGACCAAGTTCAGTCCCGGGACCTCGAGGTTCCCAAGCTGGTTTGTCCCCAGGATCTGAGCCACAGCCCAGGCTCTCTCTGCATCATTTTTTGGGAACAGGCTGCTGAAGGGAGGGAGCACAGACGTTTCCCTTTGTAGGGCCCCCTGGCACCCCCCCCCCCCCCCCCCCCACCGCGCTGCCTCAGCTGTAAGAAGGCCCTTCTCAGCCTTTCTCATCCTGGAAGCCTTGTACGGACCAGGCCGAAAAGCTCAGCAAACGGGGACCAGCATTAGGTGTGTTAAAGCCAGTACAGCCAGGGAAGGGCTTCCTTCCGGACTGGGGATCCACCTCAACTCTTCATTCTGGGATGAAAAGCAAGAAGAAAGAAATGCATATACTGCACAGCCAGCTTCTTCTTAAAGAGGAAAAGCTCCATTTCCACCTTCCTGTGCTCTGTTCCTGGGGTGTCAGGAGAACACCCCTGCCAGCTGCTGGCACCCCAGAACCGCTGGAAGCCCAGGGGTCACTGCTGCTGACTCTCCGGGAGCCGCTGGCCCCGGGCCTGGCAGCCCACCTGACCCCTCCGCGTCACCCACACTCGCTTGTCACTGGGTGAGTCTGGCTGCAATCAAGTCACACGGGCTCCCCTGGGACCTGAGCTGTGACTTCTCTTGCTGCAGCCTCTGTCAAGAGTTGCTCACAGCAACATTGCCTTTTGCAGACTGCTATTCAGAGGGTGTGATGCTGTGTCCCAGCAGTGTGTGCCCAGAGAGGACGGCACCGTGAGACAGCTGTTTTCTGGAATGCCAGGAGCTGTCATAGGAAGTCTGACCTTTGATAAGAACTCAGGGCACCTGGTTTGAACAATCACAAGTGGAAGAACAGCCCAGGGTTTCACGTTTCGGGTTCAAGCAGGGGGAGGGAGTTTCCACCTCTTTCTTTGCACGGGAATCCTGAATTCATTTCCACAAGCTTTCCCCTTCCGTGAAACCAGAAAAGATTCCACGGCAGAGCCGCCGTTGGGCTAAAATGATAAGGGATTCTGGATTAGCACGCCGTTTCCCTAACAGGAGCTTTTTTTGGTCCTCATTTTCTAGCAACTTGCCATGATGAATAATTTACCAAATACCAATGAGAAGTCTGTGTCGCCTGATTCATCTAAACTCCGTAGCCCCAAGTACCCGCAGGGACCTCTGTTCCTTTCCAATCAGATCAGTTAGCACGAAGCAACATGGGTGGCAGCGATTTAGGGGACTTTTTTTTTCTTTGCACTCAAACATCGAATGAATGCTTTGCCTGTGGGAAAGCAACAGCCCCACAAAGCCCTTGGAATTTGATTTATGAGATGCTATTTTGCACTTCATCCGTCTGCAGTGCCAAGCTGCACCAAAACCTACTTAGCAGTTAGTAACGGCGGCCTCACACTCACTCAGCTTCCAGCGGACAAGCAGCGGGTCCCCCACCCCCAGATCCCTGTCCTTAGCAGGATCCGGGGGACTTCTGGCTTCTCTTGGTTTCCACCCAGCCACGAGCTGCTCGGCTTCCAGTCTGTGTGCACACAGTCGCTACGAGGAGCCTGGCCCCCATCTGGAGTCCGCTCACGGCCAGCTTTGTTCTGGCCGACTTGGGGGTTGAGATGCTGGAGAAAGATCGAGTGAGGCACATATTACCCTCGACAAGTGGCTGGTGAACTCCTGGCTGCCAGTGACACCTCTGATCCACCCCGTCGGCGCCCTCCAGGCCGTGCTGGTCAGAGCGGTTCCAAACCTGGCTCGCTCCCACCACCCAGCGTGGTCACCTTCTGCTGCTCGTCTTCCAGAAATGACTTCGTCTCCTGTTTCTCCCCCTCATCCTCTGCCCTCGGTTCATTTCTGTGTAAATCTCTCTTGCCATTTTCCCTGTGGGTTTCCAAGGCTCAAAAGTGCAGTGGTTTTATGCAAAGGTTTTTCAGTCAACGGAATCCATTTGTTTGTAAGAACAGAAATGCTACGCAAAGTCTGATTCGTGAAACAGATTAGAGGAGAATTTCCTGGCTTGGCCTCTCCGCCTCGCTGAGCCGCAGGGAACCTCTATTTTGGGGTACCTCAAAGCACAGCTAATCACCAGGCTGATAGGTCCCTTTCTAGAACCTTCCAGCTTCTCATTCATCTTCTTTCCACACGGGCCTCTTCTTTTTCCAAAATCCTTGGGTCTCTGACATGCCATTGATTTTTTTCCCATTATTTTTCAGGCTTTTTTTTTTTTTTAAACAAAGTAAGAAAACATAAACTCCTGGGGTGCCTGGGTGGCTCAGTCAGTTGAGCGTCTGACTCTTGATTTCAGATCAGGTTATGAGCTCATGGTCGTGAGATTGAACCCTGCGTCAGGCTCCATGCTTGGCGTGGAGCCTGCTTAAGATTCTCTCTCCCTCTCTCTTTCTCTCTCTCTCCTTCTCTCTCTCCCTCTCTTAAAACAAACAAACAACCAGAAAAGAACCCTTCTCTCTGGCCCTACCAATCATTGTACTTTCTGTTCTATTTCTATCATTTGTTTCCATTTCTCAAAGAGGTAATTTGCACAACCTTTTCCTGGTGCATACATGACAGTGGCCCCACTTGACGCCCTGTGAGTAGGTGGACACATGAGCAAAAGTTCCCTCCTACCCCCCCATCCAAATGTCTCTCTGTGACGTGACTTTACTGCTTTGCCCATCAAGATGAGATCGTTGCTTCGCCCTTAAATCTAGGCTCGGCAACCCGGCTTGCTTTGGCCAATGGGATATAAGCAATTATGATGTGATACAAGCAGAGGCTTGGAAAGTGCTTGTGCTCTGGGGCTTCTTTCTTCCGGAAGCCCTCTCCCTCCATGGAAGAAGGCCAGGACAACCTGAAGAATGATAACAGATGTAGCCCGGTCCCCCCAATGGTCTCAACTGGCAGCAGTGAACGGCCAGCACCCACGGCTGGACATTTGAGCAAATAATCTGAGGCAAAGAGAGCCCGGCCAACCCCATGGCTGACAGCAGAACTATTCAGACAACCCACAGATTTGGGAGTAATAATAAAAAATTAAGCCCAGGGGCCCCCGGGTGGCTCAGTCAGTTAAGTGCCCGACTTCAGCTCAAGTCCTGATCTCATGGCTCGTGAGTGCGAGCCCCGCATCGGGCTCTCTGCTGTCAGGACAGAGCCTGCTTCGGATCCTCTGTTCCCCTGTCTCTCTACCTCTCCACCCCGACTTGGGCTCGCTCTCTCTCTCTCTCTCTCTCTCAAAACTAAATAAACACTTAAAAAAAATAAGTCCCTTAAATTGTGGAGTGATTTGTCATATAGCAGCAACTCATTGATATATCCTCCATTGACTTAGTTTATAGGCAGGTAAGAGTTGCATGAAGTCTCTCCTTGGAGATCTTCACTTACCTATGCATCCCTATTTACGGGGTAATAAAAGATTGGTGTCTGCAGTTCAGGAAAATGGTCTTCAAATAGGATTTCTGTACCAGCTCTTCAGGTCTCTGGCCAAACCTTCACATCGACAGTGACCCAGTAGAATAGAATGAGCCCATCCAATTAACGGTTAATAGGTGTGTGTGGGGGGGGGGGGGTGTGTGTATGTGGTAACAGCATGCATGCATGCTCAAGTTATTTATTTATTTTTGAGGGAGAGAAAGAGAGAGCGCGAGTGAGGAGACGGACGAAGAGAGAGGGAGACACAGAATCCGAAGCAGGCTCCAGACTCTGAGCTGTCGGCACAGAGCCTGACGCGGGGCTCAGACTCACAAACCGCGAGATCATGACCCAGGCCGAAGTCGGACGCTCAACCGACTGAGCCACTCGGGTGCCCCTGTTTGTTTATTTTTAAATGGCTCACATGACTGTGTGGGCTGTCATGTCCAGAGTCTACAGGCAGGCCAGAGACCCAGGGGGCAGTTGATGTTGCCATCCATGTGTTAAGGGTCATCCTATGGCAGAATTCCCTCTTCTTTCGAAGACCTCAGTCTTTTTTTTTCTACTAAGGTTTCAACTGATTGGTTAAGGCCCTCCCACACTATGGAAGGTAATTTGCTGTGTTCTCATTTAAATACTAATCTCATCTAAAAATACACCTTTGCTGGGTGGCTCAGTGGCTCAGTCTGTGAAGCGTCCAACTCTTGATCTCGGCTCAGGTCATGATCTCATGTTTCTCAAGTTCGAGCCCTGCGTGGGGCTCTGTGTCGACAATGCCACGCCTGCCTGGGGTTCTGTCTCCCTCTCTCTGCTCCTCCCCTGCTTGCTCTCTAGCTTTCTATCAAAATATATAAAACTAAACTTGAAAGAAATTGTTAAAAAAAAATAAAAACATACCTTCGCAAAAACACCTGAAATACTGTTTGACCAGATACTGGGGTACTGTGGCCCAGCCAAGGTGACACATGAAATTAACCATCACACTACCTTTGTTGCCAATTGGATCCCCAGGCAAAGTCATTATTCCTAAGAAAGTCACTGTTGCTCCTGACCACATAGTTATCATCTTGGACTACAGTCGCTGGCCATAGCAGATTTCCAAATGGCCGTGATCTGGGTGGCTGTGTGTCATTCGTGACTGATGGATCATGCCAGACATTTCTTGCTTTTGCTTCCCTCTTTATTTCTGCTTGATTAATCCCCAAGGGGTGGGGAGTTGTGTCTATCAGAGAACTCACCTAAACCGATAGAAACTTAGGGAAACCCAAATACATGCAATTCCATTTTGATGGAATAGTGTTAGGGCGTGCAGGATCGAGACCCCAGCTTCTTTTCTTAAACGTGGTTGGAATTAGAATGGCATTACCCAGGAGTAAACGTGTCAGAGGAAGCTAGTGTGATTTCACAATCCTTTTTGTACGGGCTTTGAAAGTCTTTGTCAGTTATGCAAAAATCTTCTAAAAGGGGAAGGATTAAAGACATGAGATATAAAGACGAGAGCAAAAGAAACGAATGTGGTTAATAACAGATATGTGGGCTCTCGAGGATATTAACATAAATAAAAATTCATCATGAGAAATAATTACGTTCCCCATTGTGGCCCACCCTCTAATTCTCTTGGGCACTGAAAAATAATGGGAAGGTTAACACATTTCTCACATTTCTAAGCATGTTATTATTTCTTGCTTACACAAAAATTACATAAAAGCAATCATTTGGAATCTGGGAGTAAATGACATATAGCAGACTCGGGTAAAAGCTTAACCAAAATAGAAAAGCAATCTGGCATTGCTGACAATATTGTCATAAAAATATTACATTTTTTAAGGGAATTTCTCAGAATTCAATAACAACATGTTTAGGAGCTAAATTGAGTCATTTGCATATTGTGGCAAAGTAAAAACACAATCATCTCATTTTTTTGCTGCCTAATAGGATTTCCTAGGGCTAGACTGCTGGAACCAGTCTGCCCATCATTCCCTCCCTTCATGATTTTTCTTTCGCCAACCCCTGCTCTCCCTCTCTGCTTTACCTCTATTTCATTTCTTTTCTTTTTTTTCTTTAAGTTTATTTCTTTATTTTGAGAGACAGAAAGCATCGGCAGGGGAAGGTAGAGAGAAAGGGAGAGAGAGAGAATCCCAAGCAGGCTCTCTAGCTGTCAATGTGGAGCCTGACATGAGGCTCAAGCTCATGAACTGTGAGATCATGACCTGAGCTGAAATCAAGAGTCGGACGCTTAACCGACTGAGCCACCCAGGGGCCCCTTGCTTTACCTCTATTTCTGTTATTCTGTCCCATCCCGTGCTCCCTTTGTTTCTCCCCTTTCTATCGGTTTCTTATTCATGGAAAGTGACTCCAACTACCTGCTAGTAACCCATTCCTGAGCAGAGAAAATGAACCACCCTCCCTCATCCATTTTCTTACTGAACCTTCTTTTCCCTCCAAGTCTGGCATTATTATCATTGCTGTTATGATTTTCCTGGCTACCTCTTTCCAGATCAGGTCAAGAGAACTGCTGGATGGCCATTCCCTGGGAGGTCAGGTAAAATCCCACCACATCTAGAAAAAGAGGATTGTCTGCTTACCGAAGATGTGTGCACACACGCGTGTTTTTTGGTCAATTTTGTGTTGTTTCACCCAAATCATTCGGAGAATCACTACAAACCTTCAGGACCAGAATAGCAGGGTGGTTAAGAGGAAAGGCACTCATATTCATTTGCCTGGGCTCAAATTCAAACTCTACCATTTATTGGTTTGGGGCCATAAAAAAACTACCTGATTTTTTCTGTTCTGCAGTTTCCTTATCTATGAAATAGGAAGGAAGGTAGACCCTTAACTCACAGAGCTGCTGGGAAGATTAGATCAGCGAATGAACTTGAAACACCTGACATATTACCTTGCACAGATGAGCATGGTAAGTGTAAATGGCGTCCACCAACCTAGGTGTTTGAGAAATGTCGCATTTCTTTACCTGCTACTTAATTAGCTTCCTCTCACGAGCTAGTAATTCCATCTCACTTATTTGGGGTTTTCCCTTGGGGTCTTTTTAAGGTTCCGAGGTCCCAGAGAGTGGCCACTGGTCATTACCCTCTGCTCACCCAAGCTCTGCTGGGGCGTCCAATGTTCTCCCCCTCCCCCTATCGTGGGCTTTTCAGGTCAAGTGCCTCTTTGGACGTGGAGTTCTGAGAGAGGCTGGGAGCCACTGTCCTTGTGATCTCACTCTTGTCACTTCCTTCTGCAGGCTTGTCACACCCTGAGGGTTGCTGGGAACCAGTGTGGGACCCATTGCTCTGTCACCCATACAGCTCACTACTCCTCCTTGAGGCTCGGGAAATGTCTCTCTCTCTCTCTTTTTTACATTAAGTGCCTCTTTGCTTCCTGCTGCTTCCAAGCTCATCTATTTATCCACCAAGCCCTGATTCTCTTCTCCTGCCTCTGCTCATCCTCTTTCTCCTCTGGGCTTAACCTACTGGAAACAAATGCGTGACATCTTGCAGGCACGATGTGCCATCCAACCTGCCACATAGCCCCCCTGAAGCTGGAACACAGGGCTTTCCCTGGTTCGGAAGGGTGGGAAGGGAAGCAGTCGTGTTGCAATGGGGAGGGAAAGAAGAGACAGACAGGAAAACACCATAAATTAATCTCAAAACGTTATCCAGCTACATAAGGGTTAACCAAATACTGGCGGTTATTTTTCGCCTGGCTGAAACTCTCCTGCCCCAGGCTTGTCTCAGCCCCTTCCCTCAGAGTTACTTGGGTGCTTTCCTTCTGTCCTGCAGCTCAATCATCCCCTCCCTTCCGCCCATCGCTCTGGCTGCGGTTTATATGTGTATTGTGGGCTCGTCCGCAATCTGTGTCATTGCATTCCTTGGGGTTCCAGGTCCTGCCCTGGGACCCCCTTCTCTTCTCACCATACCCAGGTCCCTGGGAAACCGCATCCACTGCATGGGTTATCGTCCGTGTGTTGACGACTCCCGATTCTATGCTCCGGCTCTGTGGGAGATTGCCAGACCTGACCAGAAATATTTCTTGCTCTTCTCTGCAAGGGGCGGAGTTCACTGCTCCCACCTTTAAATCCAGCTGCCCTTGGGACTTGCTTTGGAGAGCGGCGGGCAGGAGAGTGACGCCCAGCCAGTTATGAGGCTGGACCTCAAGCGATTTTGCACACCTGTGCTTCTTCCCTGGGGACCACCCCCACTGCTCTTCCGGGAATAAGCCCGGGCTAACCCGCTGATGAAAGCCACCCCTACCGGCTTTGCTGACCACAAGCCAACTGCCGAGCATTTGGGTGAGGCCCTCTGAAAGCAGCCAGTGCCCCGCCGACCCACCAGCTGACTGGTGAGTCCATGAAGGAGCTCAGCCCAGATTGGGCGGACCACCCAAATGGACGGCTGTGTTAAGCCATGAGGTTCGGGGTGGTTTGTCACACAACAAATGTTCATTGACAGGCTCAGACATCTCTTCTGATCTCCCTCTCCCACGAGTCCAGGGGCCCACTGGACCCTCCACTTTGATGTCCTCAACGCAATGCGTCCCAAACTGACCTCAACGTACCTCCTCGTCCCCCCCCCCCCACGCCCACCTCCAAGCACAACGGCTCCTTCTCCTGTCTTCTTCATCTTGGCAAACAACCTGTCATCTCCTCAAAAACCCGGGCAGCATCCTGGCTCCCCCGCTCCTTCCCCTCACATCCAATCTGTCACCGAGAGGCATTGGTTCCACCTGCCACAAGGCTCTCCTTCCTCCACGTCTCTCCACCTCCACTAATTCCCCTCATTCGACTACTATCTCCTCCCATCTGGCTGTCTCAAGCCTCTAAGCTCTGTCCTCACCTGCGCCTCCGCTGTACCTTCAATCTGCTTTCTGTTTTAACAGGAAGACGATTTCCAAAATATAATTCTGACCATGTGTCACCTGATTAAATTCCTATAATGGCTCAGAATACTTCATAAAGGCCATACTCTTCAGCTGGACTCAAGAACACAGACTTTCCCCAGCACGTCATGGGGAGCCACTGAAGGTTCTTGAGCTGGAACATGACAGCATCAGAGCTCTGCTTTAAGAGATGTGATCTGGGAGGGGCGCCTGGGTGGCTCGGTCGGTTAAGCGTCAGACTTCGGCTCTGGTCACGATCTCTCAGTTTGCGGGTCCAAGCCCCGCGTCGGGCTCTGTGCGTTGGGCTCTGTGCTAACAGCTCGGAGCCTGGAACCTGCTTTGGATTCTGTGTCTCCCCTTCTCTCTTCCCCTCCCCTGCTTGTGCTCTGTCTCTCTCTGTCTCTCACTAATAAATAAATAAGCATTCAAGACAAATTAAAAAAAAAAAAAGAGAGAGAGAGAGATGTGATCTGGGAGCCACAGTTAGGATAGCTTATGGGGGAAAGCTCGGATGTAGGGAGACAAATTAAGAAGTTCCAGCATAGATCAAGTGAGAAGGGATGAGTCTTAGGCTAGACTGTGCAGTGGGAACCTCACGTGTTGTGTGAGGGACGAGTTCAGGAGGATGGGTGGGATACAAGTGCAATTTCAGAGGCAGGCCGTGCAAGCCTGGGTTCTGCTCAGGTGTCAAGGGAAGGAAAGGGGGCTGAACAAACTGCCTGTGACCTCAAACCTAGCTAACAGACATCTGTGAAACCCTTATTTGAACCGCAAAATGGTGGGAGAAGAGATTTATGGAGCAAAGAAATGGTGAGAAAAGAACAACGGCCCACAGTGCTGGCAAGGCAGATCAAGGTCCGTGTCCTGTGGCGTCTGCTCGCAGCCCTCACTCACCTCAGCCCCTCTAAGCCTCAGCACAGCGGCTCACTTGGGCCTGTCCCTCAGTTTCCCACTTCCGCATCCTTGCGCTTTGTCTCCTCCCCCTGTTTCCTGACCTACCTACCCCCGAACCCTTCTCTTCTAAGACCTTCCTCACTGCTCTAACAGAACGCCACAGGCTGGGTGGCTAATAAACAACAGAAATAGATTTCTCACAGTTTTGGGGGCTGGAAGGCCAAGGTCAAGGTGGGAGCCGATCCGGGGTCTGCAGGCCGCTTCCTGGTTCATAGATGACCGGCTTCTCGCTGTCTCTTCACGTGGTGGAAGCTCTTGTGTCTCTTGTTATAAGGGGACTGATTTCCAGGTGTGAGGGTTTGGCCCTCATGGCCGAACCACCTGCCCAAGGCCCCACCTCCTAACATCATCGGCTTAGGGGTTAGGATTTAACACCTGAATTTCGAGGGCCACAAACTTTCAGTCCACCCCACCACTCGCCGTCTTGTTTGGTTACTGTTTTAGGTAATGAATGTTGATTGAGGCATTACCATATGTCAGCACCGGGTCTATAAGTGGAAACACAGAGCTCCCCCGATGGCATGCTGGATCGTTCTGTCTCTGAGCGCCACTGGTCACAGGCTGCCCAGTGTTACAATCATCTCTCCAGCCAACAATAGCAGATTAGCATCATGGGGTTGGCCTCTCCCAAGACAGCTCTTAGATCTTAAACTCGTCTTTGTGTTTCCCAGAGCTCACAGCGGCTGTAGAACAAATATTTGATGAATGAGTGAAGAACAATGCTCTAAGACCTTCAAATAGGTGGGTACTGATCAAGTTTTAAAATGATTACTAAAAACACCATTTTCTCTGTTAAGACTTAGGGATGAAATAGAACACAAGGTCTCTGAAGTTAATTAGCAAGCAAACTAGTCTGAATTTCGACAGAGGAGAGAGACAGGTATGAATGAGCCTTACACACCGCACACGTTGCCTGAATTTTCTTCCTGAAAGCCCGCTGCTCTCTCTCTCTCTCTCTCTCTCTCCCTCTCTCTCTCTCTCTCTCTCTATATATATATTTTTTTTGGGGGGGGGGGTAGTGATTTGTTTTGGTGGAAGGTTTAACCTTCCTGCCCCAAGGGTTATCTGTGGTATAACTCCTTATCCACACTCTGGCTGATGTTTGAAAATGTCATGGTCAGAGAAAACGTCACCCTCTCGGCTAAAGCTTTTGATCCGTGTTTGATGGCTATCGCCATGGGTGGGGGGTGCTGCGAGGCGAGGATGAGGGTTTGAGGGTGGGTTTTGAGGGGGAAAGCCTTAGAAAAGGAGCCAGAAGTCATCCTAACCGAACTGAACGGGATTTTGAAATCCTCATTTTCCAATTTGTGCACGTGGATGTAGTTTTAAAAAACAACGCTGTGCCCCAAACTGGAGTGCTCGAAAAAGTTCCAGTAGCCGGTTTCTGGTTTTAGGATAGAATTTCGATTCAGGTTTCCCTTTGTAACCTGAGGTGTGTCGGCTTATTGAACTCAAGGTACTCTGCTTTTCCCGCAAAAGAGATTTCCCTGTTGCAGTCTTGCCGCCATCCTGTTTGGTGATGAAACTTTCGGGGCTGCTGTTCCTTTGACCTTTATGGGTACGAATGCGATTAAAAGAAAATTGACTGGCTTACCGGCCACCTCCATCTTCCTTTGGCTTGTTTGCTCCCATTTACCATTCCATTTATTATTGATAGAGTGTTTATGTTCATAGCTTCTGTGCAGCTCTTGCTCCTGGAAGGGAGGAGGGTGACAGTCACCGCTATGCCAGTGGCCACTCCCTTGCCCCCCAGTCATACAGCCCGCGTGACCCTGGAATCTCTGGGACTTGACCCAGGAAGAGGCTGTCTGGTATGGGAGACGGGATTGGAGGAACAGAAGGGCAACACAGGGGAGGAAAAAGCTCCCAGCCAAGCTGGGTATGGGGTGGGGTGGGGGGTGGGGGTTGCTTCTCCAGTCATTCAAGGTGAGCCCACCGCCCTGAGAGCAGGGCTATTGTCAAGGTTAGAGCTCTCCTTGGTTAGCTTGGGAGAATTAAATCACATCTCCCGGGAACCCTCAATTTGCAAACTTTTTTTGTCTAGTAGAAGGGCAAGGGTATGGCAACTTGCCTTCCCTTGACATAGGAGAGGTGGAAACAAGTGTATTTTTTTCCCTCTAAGTGGAACAAAAGGGAACAGAGTCATTAACTGCTTAGACATACCAAGACCGTACATGTCTATGAATTTTCAGGAATGGCTGCTGCTCTCGCCGTCACTGCTGTCTGAAAAACAAATGGTGCGCTATGCCATAGCTTGAAAGACAAAAGGTACAAAGGTGCCAAGTTGACCCTGGGTCTTGTGCCTCCGTACGGTTGTCTGAAGTAGACACGTGGGCCAAGGAACACTTTTTCACGGGCTATAAATCTCCACAAGTGCTGTCGAATCTCTGCTGGAAGCCGCAGCTGCCGGAACACTCCTCACCTCTCTCTGATCAGGAAAGATGGGAGTCACGCCTGCCCCACCTCCCCCAGCTGCCTCTTCCTTGTGGTCTCGACTTCAACACAAACTGTCCTCTCTCTGGGCAGCAACCCGCCTCCAACTTTCTCACTAGTACCTGGAGACGTCCTTCCTCGGGCTGACGGCCAAATGGCCTGCCGGAACCACCTGGCTGCCTGGTGGGAGCAAACCCAGGATGGCATTTTTGTTCTCGAAAGACCAGGTTCACACATCACAGCCAACATTGCAGGAGGGGAGGGGAAAGGCTCCTCTCTGGGCATCGAATGTTTGCCCAGGTGGGCGTACCATTCCGTAGTGGAGATAAATGAATTGAGGGGGGGGCCCTGGGGTCTTCCTGAATCCTCTAAGGGAGAGAAGGGAGGTTTGTCAGACCCCAGCTAAGTATGTGTTTGATTCACAGTGAAGTGTGAAGGATCACCGCTCAGCTTGCCTCGGGCCTGTCCCCCTCAGAGTGAAGTAGGCAATACCCAGATGCCCCAAGGCAGCACATGCCCAGCAGTATAAGAATCCATAGCCATGAACGAAGTTCTCATTGGCAGCCCAGCTCAATAACAAGTAAGACTCACCTCAGAATGACTTTTCAAGACAAATCCTAGAACAGAAGGTCTAAAGTAATGACCAAGGGGGAGAATCTGACAGGGCCTAGCCTGTTTGATGTCTTCTGGAAGCGGGAAGCGAGTTGGAAGGGTCCTGGGCTTGCGGGATAGGCCCCGTCTGCCCTGTCCTAGCTGTGGGACTGTGGGAAAGTCAGTTTGATCCTTCATTCATCAAGGACGTACCGAGCACCTCCGTTTGCCAGGCTGACAGAAGGAAGAAAAAGGTGAAAGCTGGGTGGGATCCTTGCGCGCCGGGGCTTACGTGGTGGGGTGGCAGGGGAGAGAGAATAAATAGGTAAACAAATAAAAGAGACACTTTCAGAGAGCGAGGAGCGTCATGAAGAACTTCAAGAGATCAGGTCATGGGACGGAGCCCATCTGAGGAGGTGTTTTTCCAGCACACACCAGGGTGATGAGAAGGAGCCAGGACAGAAAGATCTGAGGGCAGAACATTCAGGAAAAAGGAGTAACAAGTTGAAGTGTCTGCGTCAAGAAGCAGCGGCTCCACAGACCGAGCATCCATTTCCTCACCTGCCCAGTGGTGTCACCGAGAATCAAATAGAGTCATGCATATGGCGGGCTGTCACGCCCACGTCCACAAACGAGACTAATGGCCCAGCTCCCACATGGGGGTTAGATTCTGGGGAACCCAATGCCCTCGGGAGCCTTCCTAGTCTCCCTGTTCTTCCCCCCAGACAAGCCTTCCTATTCTCTCTTTTGACACTTCATTAGCTTAAGAGGCCTCATAGATGCCTCCCTACAGTTTAGGTACCCAACATTATTCTCTGGATGCTACCTAGAACACGGAGTGAAGGGAAGGGGTATGTGTACGTGTGTGTACCCAGGTTTACTCTATGTTCTGAGCATATACTAACATACAGAGTATCTTTGGGACTCTGGCTTCTAAAGAGCCATTGAATCACTGACTAAAGCCGTCTTTGGGTCCTAGCCCTGGTTCTGTAACAGATCACCACCTTGTGATTCAGGATGAGTGTTTGCCATTCCTACATTTAAGGGTCCCTGTGGACTGTGGCCCCCCACCCCCCATCCCTCACCCCTGGGTCTCTGTTTTTCCAGGACGGATTCACCTTTCAGGCAGGAAGCTCTTCCTTACACTGATGACCCCACTTCCGGCAACTCCCTCCCACGTCCCTATTTCTAGTCCCCTGGAGAGAGGAGAACATACAGTTAGCCCTCCATATAATGGTCCTTGGTGAAGACCATGGTTAGGCTGCCCTTGAGATGCTTTTCTCCCGGTTGAACCACAACCTCCTTCACCTTCCCTGGGAGACTCCAGAGAGCCGCACAGCTATGTGGGAGGAAGCAGCAGGAAGAGGCGCCGGCAGCACCCCCTGCTGGAGAGCGGGAGAGGCAGCCCGGCACACAGGCTGAGCCTCTGCAAGCAACCACAATCCTAACAGCGAGGTAATGTGTGTCCAGCCTTGACTCCCGGCCAAGCACCTCACAAGTGTTTCTGCATCTCCGTTCTCCAGGGCAGCAACATGCATGTCATAGTGGTGCCTACTTTGCAGATGATGGACAGGCAGTTGGGACAAGCTACCTGGCTTTCCCAGGATGCACGCTGGGCCTGAAATCTGCACCCAACTCTGATTCCAAACTCAGTTCCCGTAACCTGACAATGTAAAGCAGTGATGAGCCATCTGCTACTTAGAAAGAGTTTGTTTCCCACCATACATCCTCCATCCTGTGTGTTGAGCAACTTTTGGTAACAAAAGAATTGTCAACACTAGAAATTAAAGCACAAAGAGAAAGAAGTCCAGAGTATGAATAACGGCTGCCATTGACGGAGTCTCTTTGGGGATGATGACTGGACTCATTTAACATTTATAATGCCCCTGCAGGGTAGACATTGCAATCCCCATTGTAAAGATAAGGGAATCGAGGCTCTAATTGGTTAAGTGACCATGTGGAAACGCTGCCTTGACGACTCTGGAGTGTCTGCCTCCAAAGCTCTTAACCTCCACACACATTGACTCAAAAGATCAATTCAGGTGGAAGTGTGTGGCCCAAGTCTCATTTCCTTCGTCAGAGACCAAATGTCCCATACCCAGCTGGTGAACATTTGTTAATGCCCTGGCCTTTTAAGCCACACACATTAAAAAAAAAAAAAAAAAAAAAAAAAGGAACAAGGGTAACCATATTTGTCAATCTCTGCCTCCTCCTTGAAAGTTAAGATTACGAGTTAATAGTAAACCCAGGGAGCTTGTCATTTTAACTCGGCATGCGTCACCTCACTGAGCTCTTTCTCTTCCCGAATAAAATCGATGTAATAATATTATACCATACCAATAAATATGTCATATTATTGCCTAATACTAGTAGAGAATGACACTTGCCTCGACTACTCCACAGATTATTATGAAGGTGGGGGAAGCCACCTATGTGAAAACGGGTTACAAGCTTGACACAAACAGAAGATGGGTGACAAGAGGGATGGGTGATCACTGCCATTTGGAGACTTGTCACGACCACTGGTTCACCGCTGTCGCTCCCAGAAGATGGCCCTGGGCATCTGTGACACTGGGGCAGCTTTCTCTGGAATCCCAGCAGGGGCAGGAAGGGAGAGCCCCCCGCCCCCCTCCCCGGACAGCGGCCATGTTAACAAACAAACCTGTAGATCCACTGGCCCGGAGTATTTCTAAATCAGTAGCCCCTTGAAGGTAGTGCATCTTCCTGTCAGATAAATACTGCCCAGGCATTTTGGATAGTTTCTAGTGCTTCCACCCTCAGTCCAAATCAGATAATGAAATAACTTTTCCACTTGTGACTTGGCCTTCTTTTTGTTTTTCATATTTCCTTGCTTTTACCTCTCCCACACTTTTCCTTCCACATGTTGGTCCATCTGTTCTAGGTAGGATGTGCCTGGTAGCCAGGGAGCATGTTTGTTTCAGCTTTCTGGCACGCACGCCTGGAACCACGAGAGACTGTAGAAACAACCAGGCTCACAGTTTATTGCAAGGATCACAGATGACACTGTAGTCCATAAATGACCTATCGTGGGTGGTGTCCAGCTTTGCAGGCTGGGCAGAGATGGGAACAGTTGGAAGCTGGACCTACACATTCCTGCTAGAAGGAGCCTTCATAGCCCTTGAGGCCAGAGAAACAAGGTCACAATCCTGACCCACCACAGACTAGCACTGTGATTTAGTTACTTGATTTCCTTCTCTCTGCATGATGAAACCAATCTCTTCCGATTCCCGATGAGCGGAAAATTGAGACATCAAATGCAAAGTGCCTGGTGACAATTGGCTTTCAGTGGAAACTTCCCACCTCTGAGCCCATTAGATGATGCTACCCTTGGACAGATGGATCTTGGTAGACATGTCTACTGTTTTACTCTTCTGGGGGAAATAAATCATGAATTGTCTCCATTCAAGTTCTCAGGTTATCTGCCATTAGGGTATCTGCCACTATAAGAACACCAGGAAGGACTGAGCATGCACGTTCACCGAGACTTGCATGGCAGGCGCTGACTTTGAGGGACATCTGAAGTGGTTTATTCAACTTTCCCACAAGCCTCCTCTGTGACTAATGGGAAGTAACACACCT
Source organism: Puma concolor (assembly GCF_028749965.1). Taxonomy (NCBI): domain Eukaryota; kingdom Metazoa; phylum Chordata; class Mammalia; order Carnivora; family Felidae; genus Puma; species Puma concolor. The sequence continues at coordinate 16,193,617 of NC_141677.1, forward strand.
CATAGCCAGGGCTTGGCAGACACGGAAGGACGACTCTCGGAAGGTGTACAAGTCTTGCTGGGAGCCAGCATGGTTAGAGCGTGACTGGCCAGGTGTGTGTGGCAGGGATACAATAGTGTGCCTCCTTGGCATCAAGCACCAGAAAAAGGGTGGGTCGCCATTCTCCCAGCCTTCAAGGGCTTTGCAGAATGTGTGAATCGGTTCATCATCACCATCATCATTCGTTGTTTAATCCATGCTCCCTGATGTCCTAACACAAGGTTGTTCAGAGGGCAGTTTTTGTTTTCATTGTTTTGCTTGATATTTCTAAGAAGAGGAGCTTTGTTTCCGTTCCTCTTAAGTACTCTGTTCCGTCCCCACACTCGGGATGCACCACCCCTGGGGAGTAACTTAATTCCGAGCACGTGCACCTGTGGAATCTGAATCTGGGTGGGGGCGCCTGCCCTGCCTGATGCTCTGATCTGGGGCAGCTCCCTGACTCTTCTCCAGCACAAGGTTTTCTGCCCCCACCCCCACCAGGGTTTTTATCTTGTCATGTGATGCCTCATGGGGACCTAGGACCTGCACTCAGGAACTCCTCCTCAGGGACGCACAAAGCTAGGAAGCAGATGGTACAGGGAGGACAAGTTTCTCCTCTCCTTCTTGATGGCCAGTGTCTTCTTTTTAAGCCTCAGTGCAAGGGGTGCATGGATGGCTTAGTGGGTTAAGTCTCCAACTCTTGATTTTGGCTCAGGTCACGATCTCTCATTTTGTTGGTTCCAGCCCCGCATCGGGCTCTGCGCTGACAGTGTGGAGTCTGCTTGGGATTCTCTCTCTCTCTCTGCCCATCCCCCACTCGTGCTGTCTCTGTCTCTCAAAATAAATAAACAAAACTTAAAAAAAGAAGACTCAGCACAGCCAAGCTGTGTGAAACGCGGGCACTTGGACATGTACATGTTGTACTGCTCTCCTTGACCACTGAGGATGTTGTGGCCAGCTCCAAAGAAAGACCTAGTCTCTCCCAGGGGGACAGAAGAAAAACTCTCATGAACGTACAAACGTCAGTCGATCTTTTTCTCTAACATGATCATTTTTACTCATTACTAAGACAGCCAAATTATCCATTTGGCTAAATGCAACAAAGTGTCAACGGACTCCTTTGACTCTGATTTATGCCTACTTATGGGACTAGTCTGAGGAAGAGGCAAACAGTATTTTGTGATCTCCCTGGGAAGGACATGGCCAAACTTAGAGTTCAGAATAGTCAACCTGGCAGCACAGCAGAGAGTGGAATGGGTAGGGACTAAGCTAAGGAGCTCAAGACCCATTAAAGACCATTACAGTCATTCAGGCTACAAATCATGGTGGCCTGAACTGAAGAACCTACAGCAGGAAGGAGAAGTGGATGGATTAGAGATATGCTTAGGAGGTAGGATTGGCACAATTCTGTGTCTGAAAGGAAGTGGGACGTGAAGGAACATGGAGGAGACAAGGCATTGGAGTTAAGGAAGTGAAGGATAGTGGTGTGTTTGCTAAGATATGGAACGTTACAGAGGGCACAGCTCCATGTGGGGATCTGTTTAGTCCGTGATGGCTCTGAGACACCCAAGGGAAGACAAGGAGTACGTGGTCGATAGTTTTGAAAACACTAGGGAAGTTCGGGCTGGAGATTTGGGAGAAGTTCCCACATTAACAGTTGAGTGAGCACATGGTAATAGTTAAAGCCACCAAGAGAGAATGTGCAATCTATGAGCTAAGGGAAGAGAAGAAGAGAGACGAGATAAAGCAAAGAGTGGACGTAAGCCAGAAATAGAAATAACAAGTGACAAAATAACTGTTTATAGATATTAAGCAAAACACAGAAGGATGGAAATAAATTCAGAGTTCAGGTTAGTAATAATGAATGTCAAGGAAAATGTCGTCAAGTAAACACAGTTTCTCTGAAACCAGCTTTATGATTATCTCTTGGGATCAATCATCAGAGTTTTGTGTATTTTGTATGGCTATTTTAATAGGGTAACATTAGAGGCATGTCTTATGCCTGAGACATGCTCTCTGTCAGCCTCAACTGGCTTCACGGCTCTTGTACTCATTGGCAGCCACAGAAAGTCCAAGAAGAGCCTGGTTGGGCTTAAGGCACATGCCTTGAAAAGTCGACTTTATCTCAGTGACCCCTCCTCTTCCCTACCTCTCTACTTTCTCACCGGGACCACTCCTACCTCTTTGAGTCTTTCAGTGCTGGACCTCCACGGGCAACACCTGACCTGCAGATGCACTTGGAGAGCTTGCAAGTGGTCAGGGTGCATATGGGAAAGTGACTACGAGAGGATGAAATGATACCTGGAGCCAGGATCTAAAGGGTTGCATACAAAGCGCTGTAAGTATGAGAGAGAGGTTACTCATATTTATGTTTGGAAAGATCCTCCACGTAGTCCAGTGGGGGATGAACGGGTGGGAGGAAGAGGAGAGACGGACCCTTATCAGTAAGTTGTGTACCATCCACTATGGGATAAGAAGAGCCTGTATTGGGACAGGGGAAGTGGCAGTGGATATGGGAATATGGATTCCAGACATATGTATGAGGAACAATGACGGAACTGGTGCCTGATGAACTTGGGTGATGAGGATGAAAGACGTGTCCAGGATGACTCCCTCTTTTTTTACTCAGGCCATTCACTGAACATTAATGCCCTTTCTAGAACATGGAAAATTTTCTAATACTCTTGTTTGCTCTCAGACAGGATCTTCTCTGCTGCGTGACTCTGTTTTATTCCTACCTTCTGTGAAAGTTGCCATTAGCATAGGTAGTTTCTTCAGCCAAAGCCCACACACAACTCCTCTTCGATTCCATGTAGCCACAACAATGGGTCCTAAAGCTTCTGACTGAAAACATTCACACATACTTTACTGGAGGTGATGGATCCAATACAACGGGAAGCCAACAGAATGCTTCCTACACTCTATAGTCTTAAAAAAACAAATTCAGGTGTTCATCCTCAGCAGTGAAATATTACTTGACTGACAACCTCATTGGTTTGCCTGCCATAGACACTCTGGATGGCAATCTGGTCTGAGCAGCAAAAGATTATCACAAGATTCATGTTTTAGTGCCTCTTCTTGGTCTAAGGTACCATTCAAATAGATACAACGAAATTGTATCTCTGACTCTCTGTCTCTGTCTCCCTTTCCGGCTTCTCATGTCAGTAAGAAGGTGTGGGCAGGCATGCCATCATCCCAGAGTTAGCTTGTAAGTCCATACTCAGTACGCAGTCCTTCTATCTAACTTCTCTTGTCCTACACACATGTCATTTTATCTGTTCTTCCGAACACCCCTAAAAGTTAGGTAAGTGCAGGTTGTTACTATTATTCCTATTTACATATTGAAAACGGAGGCCCAGTCAAGTCAAGGAAGCGTACCAGGGATAGATTGGGGGTTGGGTAGGAAAGTTTGGTTCCAGATATGTTGAATGGAGGTGACTTTCCAGATGAGGATGCCAGGTAAGCAACTAAATATTGGATATAAAGCTCAGGATATAGACTGGGCTTGAGGAAACAGATTCAGGAACCATCAGTTTATCAGAGCAGTTAAGCAGAAGACAAGAGCAAGCAACTTTGAAATGAAGTGATGTCCCACATCTGTGTTTTCATCCAGAGAAGGGGTAGAAATCTGGTGGCCTATGGGCTGAACTCATCATACAGACAAGGTTGTAGGAGTGGAATTGGAGTAATGCTTCAGATATTGAAAAATATCATGTAAAAACCCGATTTCCAGCATTCTTTTAAAAGCAGAGACTATGGCATCCTAGAGCCCACGTTCTCACACCTCAGTAATATCAAGATGTTGAATGAGTTGCCTTCCTTCCCTTTAGAACATTCTCTTCTGGTTTGCCATAGTCCCCACTATTCCTTACTGTATTACTAGCTTGCATCATTAATTTACCTTTTCTCCCCTGCAAATAATTAAGTTTGTGGTCATTGGCATCAGAGTGGCCCCTTTCTGGCTAAATTCCTTCTTAAACTACATCTGAAAACTAGGTAGTTCCAGAAATCTCTCTCCAGATATCTGAACCCTTAGAAATGATTCCAACCATTTAGTGTCTCCACCTGGTTCTTAGAAATTCTACCTTAGTATGTTAATGATTATTTATTTATTTATTTAGAAAGAGAGTGCATGAGTGGGGGAGAAAGGCAGAGGGAGAGAGAATCTTAAGCAGGCTCCATACTCAGTACAGAGCCCCATGCAGGGTTCAGTCCCATGACTCTGGGCTCATGACCTGAGCAGAAATCAAGAGTTGGACACTGAACCCACTAAACCACCCAGGTGCCCCATGTTAATGGTCTTATTTGTGTAGCCTTTCTCTCTAGACTCAAAGCAATTTGAAAGTAACATTACCCTGATTGTATTTTGGTGTGTCCAATATTAGCATAGCACTCCACGGAGAATGGACGTTCAAAAAGCGCAGATGTGGTGAATCATTGAACAACTGTCTGCACTTCACATTTCACAAAGCTTACTCACACTCATTTTGCCCTTAACAACCCAAGGTGATCCAGTTCCTACAGGAGAGCAAGCTCTCCAGCCAGGTCTGTGGAGTTCTTTGGGGTCCCTACGACCCCCAGATCTGCTCTGTGGAATCCCCAGAAGTATGACAGTCATCCATGGATCACAAAAGACTGGAAAATAGGATATTCTGCCTGTTAGGTACCAGGGTAGCATCAGGGATAAATTCATTGGAGGTGGCAGAGATCACTCCTGATTTCTCTGAGATAGGAAACAATTCAATTGAGCCAACATTTACTGGGGGCTGACCATGCACTGCGGACTGTGCCCTAGGGTTTCCAACAGTGAAGAAAAAACATAGAGTCCCTGAAAAACTAACTAGCATCAGGATTGTACAAAGAGCACAGGAAGGCCCATCAAAAGAATGCATGTTTAATTTAAAAAGTAAGTAGAAATTAGCTTGTGGAGGATGTGGGATGTGGAGGGAAAGGATTCTTGGCAGAGGGACAGACAACATGTGCAAAGACCTCAAGTCAGAGACATATTACTGGAGGAACTGAACGAAGTCTATTATGATGACAGTAACAAGTGTGAGGGAAGTAAGCAAGAATCAGAACATACAATCATATAAACCATGTTGAGAATCCTAGAATGCATTCTGAGAGCCATGGGTTCTGGAAGTATATTGAGCAATGGGGGAGGGGACACAATCAGATATCAATGTTTAAAATATCACCCTGATTGCTGTCAGAATGGACTGAGAAACATGGCTGGCTCAGTTGTCCACATCCACCTTCCCACTGAAAGCATTCAAAAATGTTAGATAAATATAAACAGCCTCTTCTTATAAGGCGTGAAAGATTTGACAAGATAATGAGAAATTATACAGCCAAAATTTAGGAGAAACCAAGATAAGCAGAACACCAGAGCCTCTCTTGCCCTGGAGGTAGTCTACCAACTCAAGTAAACTTGAGCCTTAATTCTGATGCCCTGAGAAGGCATAAGGACAGCAATGAGATGACTTGGGAGGTTCAGGTCCAGGGCAGTGAAAGTGAGGCAAGAAAAGACGTCCACCAGAGCCAGACAATACACTCCATGCACAACCAGCTCGAGATGGACCCAGCTGCTTACTCCACAGATGCATGGAGGGCATCTCTGGAAGGGCTGCAAGAGTGACTCACACTGTGATGTCATCCAAGTAAAAGAGGAAGGAGGACCTTACCTGTGTGCTTCCTTCTCACCTTCCATTTCCTACTGGTCAAGTTTCATCCCCCCAGTAAGGAATACCCTGCCCTTCTGAGTTGCACCATCTGGCGGCCCAGAGGCCGACCAGGAACCAGATCCTACATTCAAGAAAGGGGACAGCCTGGCATGGCTAGAACGCCAACCAAGACAGAAGAAAAAGGAGGTGAGGTTGTGAGAAAGTGCATGAAGTCTGCGTCCAGTGCTGGGGCCTAATAGAAGATCCTTGTCCCCTAAACCCGAGGACACAAAGTGCTGCATAATTAGGGTAAGAAGAACCAACATTTCCCATGCTACAGCATGTCCCCACTCCTAAAGACTGGAGGGAAAGTATCCTTGGCACAAAGCAAATCAGGGTTTCTAAAAAAAAAAAAAAACTTAATTTTTAATCTGCTTTTAATGTTTATTTATTTTTGAGAGAGAGGCAGAGCATGAGTGCAGGAGAAGCAGAGAGAGAGTGACACAGAATCCAAAGCAGGCTCCAGGCTCTGAGCTGTCAGCACAGAGCCTAATGTGGGGCTGGAACTCACAAATCGCGAGGTCATGACCTGAGCTGAAGTTGGCTGCTTAACCAACTGAGCCACCCAGGCGCCCCCCACTCCCACAAAAAAAAAAAAAAAAAAAAAAAAAAAAAAAAAAATTTTAAAGGCCCTGGGAAATTGTAGCTGTAAGCAGTCTTTCTCATGTATTTGCAGCCAAAAATCATATCATATGTCTCATCTCCACACCCTCAAGCTATGAATTTAAAGTGTTTTTAGACTAGTAAAGCCTTTTGGCATCTGACAAAGCAAATGCAAACCTTTTTTTTGAAGGAGATGCCTTCCTTTTAACTCTCCAGGGATTTCAAACATGATTTTCCATAGAACTGAGAAGTTTACAGTAATGAATAACCATGTACCATGAGTGAGAACCAGCAGAAACAGATGCAGAAAGACTTCATATATTAGAATTATTGTGGGAGCGCCTGGGTGGCTCTGTCAGTTGAGCATCTGACTCTTGATCTCAACTCAGATCTTGATCTCAGGGTTGCAAGTTTAAGCCCCACATTGGGCTCCATGCTGGGGGTGGAGCCTACTTAAAAAAAAAGACAAACGATTATTGTATGTGAACTGTATACACTCTAAAACAATCACATTTAACACAGTGAAAGAGGAGCTTTAAAATATATGCAGGGAGTAAGAAAAAAAAAAACTTTAAAGAACTTAACAGGTCCAAAAAGATAACTTCTAGAAAAATTTTAATAATTAAAAGAAAAAATGTAATGAGTATGTATAAAAACACAGTAAACCCAGATAAAGAGACAACTGGTATACTGAAAGACAGATAGAATAAATTAACCAGAATGCAACACACAAAAAAGAAAACCTTAAGACACTTAAAAAACGAGAAGCTATAAGATATGGAAGAGAGAGTGAGAAGGTCTAATATACATCAAATCAGAATTCCAGATGGAGAGGGGAGGGGAAATGAGGCAAAAAAAGCACAACTCACAAAAATAACATCTGAGAAATTTCAAGCCGTTCACAAGCTCAAGTGTCCCAATTAATTCTAGGCCTGACAAAGGAAAAGAAAGCTAATCTTGGACACATCTTCATGAAAGTGCAGAATCCCCAAAATACAGTGGATTTGAAAAGCAGCTGGAAACAAACACGAAAGCATTATCTTCAAAGGAGGGGTAGACTCATCCCTGATTTATTAATGGCTTCTCAACCATCACAATGAAAACTAGAAAACAGTGAAATTATAGCTTCCTTGTGCTGAAAGAAAACACCAACCGTCTCATAATGTTAACGCGACAAATATATTGTTAAAAAAATAAGGGCAAAGTAAAGAGAGATAAACAGAAACTCACAGTTGGCCACCCACCCACCCACACACACTAAAGAAAATTGGAAAAGATGCATCCAGGATAGAAGGTCTGAAATATAAGAGACAATGATAAGCAAATAAAATGGCAAATATGTGGGTAATGAAGAAAGGATAATGCTGAGAGGAGAGAGGGAGGGACATATTTGTCAGGAAACCAGCAGCGGATCTTGGAACAGGAAATGGAGAATGGAGGAGGGCACAGGCCACGGAGGAGTTTATAGTTGGTCAACTGACCGGAGCAAACCCCAAGGAAGGTAATGAATCAACTGAAGAGAAGTTACTTTTCAAGTGAGGACTCTTTTCATTTCTTTTCTTTCTTTCTTTCTTCTTCTTCTTCTTCTTCTTTTTTTTTTTTAGATAGATTCCTGTCATTTTTTTCCCTCTCTTTTTTGCAAACAACTCTGTCACGCTTCATAGAATTTCTCTAGCCATTCTGCTGCAGAGGAGAGGGGCCAAAGTACTTGGGTGTGGGATGTGGGAGGAGAAATTGGCTGAAATATCTGCAGAATTGGCTTAGTTTCCTCAGTCCTTGTGCGAGCAAAAAAATCATGTCTTTGTGGGACTGTGTTCGTTAGCTATGCCACAGCCCACAGCTGGAAGCCTGCTGACAGAAGACTAAGGAAGCTCATGACTGGTCTTGTACCGCCAGTGAGGAGGGCGGGAGAAAACGCCAGGCCTTTGTCAGCCTTTGTGCAAAATGGTTGTTGTTGGCAACATCCCAGCCCCGTACCCACATTTTATTTGTTTCAGCTCATACTTGGGAGGTCAGTGAAACAGAGGATTTGCATGTACTGAACAAACCTGTTGGCTTGTCCTCAGATCAGCTTCCAGCTACTTCTCTCCAGGTGGAGTTGAATTATCTGAAGGCATTCAGTTCTGATGGGGTGGGCACTGTAGGGAGAATGGCTCCACCCCAGACTTTTGTGGTGCCTTGATTTTAAATGATGTTGCCTCCAGCCCATGGGTCTCTTAAATCTGTCAGAAAAAAAAGTGGCCTCTTGTGAATCATTGTTTTCAGTGACGGGAAGGATAAAGAGCCAAAGAAGCACAGGAGGGATGGAGTGGGGGGAGTCGACATGTGAATAGCGACAGAACAGGGGTGAGTCACCTTCAGGAGAAGCTTAGATCGAATTAGTCTGGAAAGCCAGTGGGGAACTGTTTGAGTAGGGGGAGCAACTCTGGAAAGGCAGAGTAAGAAAGGGCAACACGTTTAGTCAGGCAAAGGAGTTAGTTCCTCTTGGATTGGCCGTTTGCCAAGAGCATCAACTCTAGGTCAGAAAGGTGGGGGTGGGGGGCAGCAAAATGGGTGAAGGGGGTCACAAAGTCCAAACTTCCAGTTGTAAAATAATTAAGTCCTAGGGATGTAAAAACCAGCGTGGTGATGATGTAGTGAATAATACTGTGTCCTATATTTGAAAGTTGCCAAGAGCACAGATCTTACAAGTTCTCATCACAAGAAGAAAACAATTTGTAACTATATGACGGGTGTCAGCCAGACTTACCCTGGTGCTCGTTGGCATTATATACAAATAGCAAATCATTATGTTGTGCACCGGAAGCTAATAGAATGTGGTATATCAACTGTATTTCAATTTTTTCAAAAGGGAGAAAAAAAAGAGTTCTTCTTGAAATCAATACGAAGGGACATTAATCAAAAGAATTTTGGTGATAAGCATTTTGCCCGCAAAAGGTATTAGCTCTTAACACACACGTACACAGAGAGGTAAATATTTGTGTTATGTATTCTATATGCTAAGGTTACAATGTAAATATTTTACATAGACTGTGATAATGCTCACTTTGGGAGGGGCAGTATCCCCAAGGTGAATAAAGTACATCAGTGATTCATTACATTTATCAACTAAATGGTCAAAAATTAAGTGGCTCCGTAAAGGTGCACATGAAAACTAAAGTTCTTTGTGCCCATACACTGCATCTGTAGCCAACTTGGTATTTTTTTTTTAAGTTTATTTATTTATTTTGAGAGAGAGAGAAAAAAAGGGAATGTGAGCAGGGGAGGGGCAGAGAGAGAGGGAGAGAATCTGTCAGTGCAGAGCGAGAGGCGGGGCTTGAACTCACACACTGAGATCAGGACCTGAGCCAATGTCAAGAATCGGACACTTAACAGACTAAGCCACCCAGGCGCCCCACCCTCCCCCGGAGGTTTTGAAATAAATAAAAGGAAATTGAAAAAAAAAAAAAAAAGCAACTACCCAATTTCCCCTGGGGAAGGGGGAGAGTTCTTTGCTTATGGTAGCTGTACCATAAGTTCATTTCATTTCACTCAGGGCACCTGGGTGGCTCAGCTGGTTAAGCAGCCAACTCTTGATTTCAACTCAGGTCATGATCTCATGGTTCATGAGTTTGAGCCCCGTGTTGGGCTCTGTGCTGACAGTGTGGAGCCTACTTGGGATTCTCTCTCTCTCTCCCTCTCTCTCTCTCTCTCTCTCTCTCTCTCTCTCTCTCTCTCTCCCCCCGCCCCTCCCCCACTCTCTAAATAAATAAATAAATAAAACTTTAAAAAGAAGAGAAAAGGAACTTTCTCTCTCATCTTACCAACTGCCTGATCCCAGACACTGCATAAAGTCTTCCAGAAGCTCCTTAAGCACTTATGCTCCCGACCATGGAATACACTCAAACATGCGAATTTGTTTTAAGACACTTCCTTAAAGTCTCTTGAAAGAAAGCGCCCTATGCATGAGAGAAGCAATGTGATGGAATGATATTTTTATTTTAATCTTTTTTTTTTTTTTTTTTTTCTGTACAGCTGAGGAGGATTTCTTTATGTTAGAAGCAAAACCATTTGGGTAGAAGAAACATGGCGGATGGCCTTTCTTTGAATCCTTGGTCGGTGGTATTTGAGCTAACAAGTTGCGACGCTGAACTTGTCTGAATTTTGAAGGTTGCCTACCTGTGAGGTTGGCTATCAAGACCATACTGTCAGTGAAAAGAAAACAAGCCTGTATTTCTTGGGCTGTCTTCCAATAAAACCGCAATCGATTGGAAGGGGAAGGTTGTAAAAGGAAAAAGAGACGTCTGGGTTGTCAGTGCACCAGGGCACACAGCTAGGATGCCTTGAACACGGAGGTTAAGACCCGCAAAAAAACAATAGGCTGCCTTTTGAGCTGAGAGTAAATCCTTCTCTTACTTGTTTTTCCCAGATCGCAGATGCTATTATGACCGAACACCTGGTGGTTAGGTCAAACGAGGCTCTAAACCCAATAAAAAGGGCAAAGCTCTAAGTTTGTTTCCTTGAGCTATTTCTTGGATCATTTTTTTTTCATTCCGTTTTATTGAGATAGAACTGACATACAACACTGTGTATGTTTAAGTTGTACAGCACAATACATATATTGCCAAGTGAGCGCTACAATAAATTTGGTTCACTCCCATCTTTTCATATAAATACAAAAGCAGAAAAGAGAGGAAAGAAAAGGAGAAGGGAAGGGAAGAGAAGGGAGGGAAGGGAAGGGAAGGGAAGCGTTTTCCTTGTGATGAGAACTTTTAGGTTTTAAAAAAATTATTTTTAATCTGTTGGGGCGCCTGGGTGGCGCAGTCGGTTAAGCGTCCGACTTCAGCCAGGTCACGATCTCGCGGTCCGTGGGTTCGAGCCCCGCGTCAGGCTCTGGGCTCATGGCTCAGAGCCTGGAGCCTGTTTCCGATTCTGTGTCTCCCTCTCTCTGCCCCTCCCCCGTTCATCCTCTGTCTCTCTCTGTCCCAAAAATAAATAAGCGTTGAAAAAAAAAAAATTTAAAAAAAAAATTATTTTTATTACATTTATTTATTTTTGAGAGACAGGGAGGGTGAGACAGGGCACGAGTGGGGGAGGGGCGGAGATGGAAGGAGACAGAATCGGAAGCAGGTTCCAGGTTCCGAGCAAGCATTCAGCACAGAGCCCGACGCGGGGCTCGAATCCACAAACACGTGAGATCATGATCTGACGCTTAACCGACTGAGCCACCCAGGCATCCCTAGAACTTTCAGGATTTTACTCTTAGCAGCTTTCAACTATACCATACGGCAGTGTTAGCTACAGTCACCATGCTGTACATGACATCCCCAGGACTTATTTATCCTATAGTGGGAAGTTTGCATTTTTAGACCCATTCTCCCAATCCCCCTCCCCCACCCCTGCTCTGGGGACCACAGATCTGAGCCTCCCCCCTCCTCCCTCAGCTCCCAACCCTTGGCTCCAGCCACACCCACAGTCCTGGTCCTGATCAAACACCGGAAGCAGGATCGCACCTCCACAGACATTGCCTTCCTGTTGCTCTGCCTGGAATGTTCTTCCCACAAATATGTGTGTCACTGTCCCTCTACCTCCTTCAAGTGTCTGGGCAGCTACCCTTACTCAAGTCCTTCCCTCTCAGAGATGCCTCTCCTAAGCTCCCATGAATCTCTATCCTCTTATCCATTATTTTCCTATCATACATTCCCCCCTGACATAATATATACTCATTTGTTAATTGTTTGTCTCACCCTCTCAAATATAAGCTCCTTGAAGACAAGGACATTCTGTTGAGTTTTGTTTTTGTTTTTCTTTTTTTTTCATCCTGTATCTTCAGTACCTAAAATCACATCTGGCCCAAAGTAGGTATTTAATAAATACTGACTGAACTAATAAATAAACTATCATCTAGATAAGAATTCTAGTACCTAAGACTGCCAACACATAATAGGAAATAAAAACAAATATTTGTAAGTTTAAAAAATAGATATGACTTGAAATATTAATTCTATTTTCTATCTGATGTAATCAGTGGGATGTATGAGCTGTCCAGCTGGATGTGGTTTTCAGTGGCCACTTACAAAGTGGAAACCAATAGCCAAAGCCAAGTTGGAGCAAAACAAAGTCTGGGAACACATCACCTGCCAACGAAGATAGTAAAGTTGCCACTGGCCAGCAGCAATCAGCAGGTGGTCAGAGGGGCTGTCATGTACTCAGTGTTAGGAGGGCTGGTGCGGGTCTCTCTCTCTCAAAAATAAACATTTTTTAGTGGAATCTCTACACCTAACATGGGACTCGAACTCATGACCCAGAGATCAAGAATCACAAGCTCCACCAACTAAGCCAGGAGTCCCTGTCCATTTTTTTTAACATTTAATCTGAGCCACCCAGGTTCCCCTAAACATTTTTTTTATTAAAAAATAATATAATTTTTAAAAGGGGAATACAAGAATTCTCTCTGTAGATGGTAGTTCCCATGCAATTTTTAGTCTTTGTTCCACAGCATCTGCATACGTGTGTGCTGACTTTGACAACATGGGCCTTGAGGGGTGTGTGGGTTCATTCTGAAAGGGCATTTCGGAGGCAACTTATACACGTATTCTGGTGTAGGTCCCAGGTGGCACAGTCCTATTCAACTAGACCACTGGCCAGGGGCCACTCCCAAGGGTGTGAAGGTTGATCTTTAACAACCAGACCCAGCTGACCTTGCCCAGAGCTTGGGTGAGGTGAGTGTCTGTGCTTACCCTGGCCCTCCTTTGGAAGGAGAGGGCTTATATGTGTGGCCCGTGCACCTGCCTGTGTGCCCTTTCCCACCCTTGTTGGCCACCATTATGCCAACAGAATGCCAAAGACCCAGGCCTTTAAAAATCACATGTTACAGTTGAAAAGGCTGTGGCACTGAGGGCATTCTTTTGCTCAGTCATTCCCACACCATGGAGATGCCGAATAAGAAGATTATATAAATGTTTTCCAAGTTCAAATTGGATTTGAGGCTCCATGGGACTCTTTCACCAAGTGCAGTCTGCCCCCTTTTCACCATTTCACGGTCTCAGTCTTTCTCAGCAACTCAAGTAAACACCACCAGGTCATCCCCAGGAGAGTTGCTCAAAAATTTTATTAGTTTGGATGAATTCTTCCTTTTTTTTTTTTTTTTCAGTTGTTCAAAATTTAATACACACTCTGTGTCCTAGTTTAGTCTTTGCATTTTTCCATGGGGCAATGACGGAAAACAGCCTGCAATGCATGCTTCATTTGGAAAGTCTGGTTTCCAATGATTCAAATACTAGGAAGGAACATTAGAAGTCTGAGGTCCAGGGACTCTGCAGTGTGCTTCCCAGGCCAGCTGGACAAGTCACCTTGGGCGTCTAAGACTCAATCTCCTGATCTGGAATCAGAACGATATTCTAGCGTCACTCCTACAGAGCGTGTGAACCATGGATTTAAAATTTTATCTAAAATTTTATTTAAAATTTTATCCTTCCTAAGAGGTTTGGATGCCATGGAGGTTAGGACTGCAGAAAGGCAGCTGATTGCCTTTATTTCTTCTGAGAAATCTGGCAGGTTTGGAGATAGCTCAGTCATCCTTGGCCAATGCCTGTAAGGTATATATATATAAACAAGAGTGTTGCACAGTGTGCAAGCACCAGCTTGATTCTTATCGTGAAATCCCAGAAGATGCTCTTGCACCACGGAAGAGAGGTGGGGGCTGGGGTTGCCATGTCCTGTCATTCCTCCTGAAACTTAAGAAAAGCTGGGTGGAAGCTCCATTGACCTAAAGCAAGAATGACCTCATTTTCTATTTCTCTATGACCGTTTATATTTTGGGTTTCAGTTTTCCTGCTGGTTTCCTGTTGGTCATCTTCTTGCTTCGCATACCAGCTTTATCAGTCGCTTTCATGGGATCCCCTTCCACACAGGTATCGTCTTTTCAGTACCACCTTCACTTAACGGGTATCTCTTGAGTGTTAATGCAACCTTGTCTTGCGCAGAGATAAAGGCAAATTGAATGTGGTGTTAAAACCCAGCCATTTGGGATAGAGTTATAAACCTTTAGGGTTGGAGGGCCAGCAGGCCAGCAATTTAAGACTCTAAGTGACACAAATAGTGAGGGGTAGATCTCAGACCACCCCTATGGTCTTTGATGCCCCTCTCGCTGCTGCCCCAGGCTGCTATCTGCATTGATCAGAAGGGATATCCCGGTTTTTGTCTATGTTGTGCTATGATATTGTGATTTATTCATCTGAATGATCAAATCTGTATTTCTCATACTATCTTTGGTCTTTGTCCACAGTCCCTGGCTCACAGCTCCCCAAATCACTGGAATTTCCTAAGTGTTGAGAGTGATAAAAAAGTGTCTTTTGTTATGCTAATGAGAAGGCTTTATGAGAGCACCTAAGGATGGGGGTTGGTTGCCAATGGATCCATTGGCATCCTGTGTCATCAGAGGGTTAGCATTTTCAGTCACAGCTGGACTCCGGGGAAGAGAGACAAGCTTGAGGCTGAATTAACCAATGGCCAAGTCAATCAAGACTATATAATGAAGCCTTCATACAAACCCAGGAGGACAGGTTTTTGGTCCTTTTTCTGGAGACTTTCCACTCTTGGGGAACCAGAATGCTTCCATGTGCCACAGAGCCAGGTCCCAAGCTCCCTGACCACAGGAACTCCTTTGTTTGGGATTAACTGGCTGTTGATCTGTGTCTTTTATCATATCCTTTAATGAACTGTTAAGTGTAGATAAGTGTTTTCCTGAGTTTTGTGAGCTGCTCTAGCAAACTAATTGAACCTAAGGAGGAGGTCCTTGGAGCCTCCAATCTGTAGCCATCAGAAGCAGTCAATAGCATGGTGAAAACCTGGGGCTGGACACCATTGTTCAAAGTAAGCGGGGGTAGGGAGAAGGGGGCAGTTTCATAGGACTGAACCTGTAGGATCTGACCTGGGTAGATAGTCTCAGAATTGAGTTGAATTCTTGGACACCCTGCTGGTGTCTGAAAATTGCTTGGTGTTGTGTGTGTGGGGAACCCTCCCTCCACGTTCGAGTTGGGTTGGGAAACTCCAAAAGGTGTGCCAGATCTGCCAATCTGAGGAGGAGCTGGGTTGGGAAATCACTGTGCGAACAAGAGAAGAGCAGGGAGCACTTCAGCATGAATGAAGCTCAGACCTGAGCCAGACGGGGTCCCGCCAATGCCAGACATGCCACCATGCTATACATGGCGTCGGGGGTGGGCCATGTTGGCAACGGGAGTGCCACGTGAACAAAGGCGGTCACTTCAGGGTGCTGCCTGGTGCGACATCCACTGACCAACTGTTCTTCAGCTGTGCGAGCAAGAGAACATAATGCCAACTTGCAACGCACTTACCTCCATCCTTCACACACACTAGGTCTTTCCTTCAGCTCAGCCTTCGTTGAGTAAACCACACACATCCTTGAAGACTCACTCAATTCCATCCCTTTGACGCCGCTCTGCCCATTTACCTGGTCCAACTCCTTGCCTTACCCTGCTGTACCTTTCTAGTATTTCGAATGCTTCCATTGTAAGTACTCCCACTACAGACTTTGTCCTTTTCAACTTGCATCGTGGCTCTGTTATGCACGTGCCTCCCTTCTGCTCTGAAAGCAGACCCACGGAGGCAGAAAAACACAGGTTTGGGGTCAGTTTGAATCAGGCCTTTGCCACTTTGTCCCTGGGTGAAATTAGACAAGTTGTCACTTCCCCTCCGATCTAGCTTCCTTATCCATCAAGCGTGGGTAATACCACTGGCAAAGGACGGTGTGGGGATCAGGGTAGACGGCTCCCTGTGCGGAATCCAGCATGTGCCCGGCACGTACTTGGCTCCTGCAGGTGGAAGCTCTGTCATGTCCCCTGGTCTCCCCACCAGCACCACTCCAGCCCCCTCACATAGTAAGTGTACATGCAGTGCTGTCCAGAGCAAATGCATTGCTGGAATTCTGTCCTGGCCCCATGGGCAGCACAGGGATGGTGTGGCCATGGTGCCTTGGGGGTGTAAGACAACAGAGTTCCAGAATACCAAAGCAGAGCTCTCCCCTGACTATGAGTCGCTGGAGCCTACTTAGGTGATACCTGACATCCACGTCCGATCCAGGGACCAAACCCCACTGTTTGCCAAAGGAGCTAAACTTCCATCCTGACAGTCACATGACGGGAATTGGGCGGCTGAGCTGTGACAATGTCATGAGACCCGGTAACAACAGGACTGATCTCTGGGACCTCCCGATAGAGCTGAAGAGAACGCACGTGGTGGCTTGCTTGGCCCAAGACAGGGGCTGGTGGCTCTGTCAGGACATGTTGTGGGCAAAGGCCTGATGAAGCCAATACCAGGTTGAAATGTCCCAGCATGGAAACCAGCCTGAAGGGGCTGCCAGCTCATCAGCAGGGCCACTCTGAGGCCACCTGGAAATCTGGGTCCCTTCAGATCTTCAACCTAAATACACATGAAGTTAGGTACACAGTGCCTTTCTCTTTGCCACCGTGCTCTGCTTAGTCTACAGAGAATGTAACTTCAAGCCCGCACACAGGCTGAGCAGCGGTAGAGGAAACAGCCGGGTGCGTTTGGGTTAAGGGTCTAGGATTTAAAAATCCAAACCAGGAAACGTGAAAAAAAAGGGAGGATTTGTATAAAAATAACCGAAGTGAGTAGCTTTCATTCCCGATGGAAAATTCTTGGGGAAAGTGGTAGTCTAAGCCACATTTCAGCCACATATATATCTCATGAGGGCTATAAACTTTCTAGAGGTTTTCAAGTGGTCCCTTGATGTTTGGGCCGCTGTGTGGCTCCGAGTGTTTACACAAGCGTGACATTGATAAAGGCAAGGGCGTCCCTTTCCCCGGCATTCCCATGAAACTGAGTGTGACGGAATGCGGGGAACAAGGCGGCCATCAGTGGCAGCTGTGTGAGGGGCCCCTCCGCCCTTGACCTAAGGAGGGCTGGACTTTCAGTGCCCTGAGATGACACTGGAGCAGTGCCAGGCTGCAAGGCTGTGACAAACACATACAGCTGGAAGGGAATCCATGTGCCAATATGACTAGGTTTTATAAACCCCCATGGGCCCCAAGGCCCTCAAGTCCGGTCCTAGGCACAAGTATGTAACTACCCACTCTTGTCTTAGAAAGCCATTAAATGCCTTTCACAGAGCTTAGATGAATCTAATTAAGACACATCTGATGGAAAAGGAAAACAGGTTGAAACGTGGGAGACAAATACAATGACCACGTGGAAGTTTTACTTGAACCCTGCCCCTAACCTGTTGGGAACTCTTTCTTTTCCAGGGGCTCGCCTGTCCAGCAGCCCCGGCAATGCCCTCGAGCCCTCGCAGTGCCGAGGAAGTGTGTTTGAGGCCAGAGTGAAAGCCTTTGGCCAAGTCAAGGTCAGGACCTAGAAGTGAAACTCCCCAGTTTCTAGCCTTCCTGGCCATTCCAAGTTAAAGTTCAAGTCCATGCCTGTCTTTTTACTAATCCTGGTATTCACACCCTTGGATCCAGTTTCGGTTTCCGCTCAGTCATTAGCGTTTTCCCTCCTCCCCGAGCACGCATCACTCCTTGGGCAGAGCAGGTCATTAGAGCGTGGGTGTGCCCAGAGTGCCAGCACTATCTTCCCACCCAGAAAACCCCGCGAGTGTGTCAATAACAGGTTTATCTCTGGCATAATGTCCTCTATGTCTTTCAGTACCACATAGTGATGGTCACAAAGAGAATTGCTAATCTCCGGTTTGGGAGAACTTTTCAGTCGGAAGCCCAAGATGTTCCTCTCGTTCGTCCTTAAGTAACCTGCCCTTCCGGGGTCTGGCTGGCCCTCTCCCTTTGACCCAGAGCAGTAGGGAAACATATTCACAGAGACCTTTGTTGGTCTTCCTTCAGATGAGTGGTTTCTGTATTAAAAATCTTCCCTTTGGGGGCAACTGGGTGGCTCAGTTGGTTAAGCATCTGACTCTTGGTTTGGCTCAGGTCACGATCTCACAGTTGGTGGGATCATGCCCCACATTGGGCTCCACACTGAGAGCACGGAGCCTGCTTCGGATTCTCTCTCTCCCTCTCCTTCTGCCCCTCCCCCACTTTCCTGCACACACTCTCTCTCTCTTCCCTGTTGGTTCCACTTAACAAATATGCTCTGGAGATGGAGGTTGGAAAGAGAGGTAGGAGAGGGAAGATGTACCAGGGAAGATGAACACCCACAATAAACCTGCAGAGGTGGCTACATTCTCAGCGTTAAGTGAGACAGATCATTGGAGCTCCGTGAATCTCCTCTATTTCCATTGCTGTTGGAGCTCCAGCATCTAGAATAGTGCCCGGTACAGAGAGTGCCCTCCGTAAAACGTCTACTGAATGAGGGAATGATCACTCAGTTATTACAGATTCCAACCAACCAACCCAGCAAGGAGAAAATCACGTTGCCTGAGGCCATTCATCCATTGGTAATTAGCCTGGGGGACCATCCACGTTCCCCAGGAGCAGAATCTGCATCAACTGCACCAGAATCTGCATTCTCCTAAAGCCCCACACAGGGTTCTTAGGCCAGCAGCACAAAGACTAGTCTTTAGGAGTCACCACTATGAGTTCTAACAACACTGGCCAAGAGCTTCTCTGTTTTTCCTTACCTCTGCTATAAAAAGCGTATGCACACATGTGCCCACCCTGAAGAATTTAAGACTAACAGACCCACAGATGGCTACATAGCGATAGTTCTGCACTGTAATGAGTGTATTACAGTGTGGGGTCTGGTGGAATGAATCTGAAAGTGCTAGCCACCAGCTTCCAGGGAGACTCAGACTTGGTGGTTTGGGGAAAAACAGTATCCCAAGCTAATCCTTTAAAAGAGCACATCCAATTAAACCCGAGGACTGAGGGGAGGGCCATCTGTGTGGAAGAGATCAAAGGATTCCACTGACCAACGCCTTCATTTGGAGCCAGAGAGCAAGGCCCAGGGTGTGTTGGCTGGGCAGTTAGCCACAGGGAGGAGGCACCATCTCCCACGTGGGAGTGGGGACCACCCATTGAGACAAGGCCACGGCTGGCGAGCCCACTGAGGAGGTGACTGCAGCCAGGAGGCAGTGCCTGCCCTTCCAAAGCAGGCACCTGGAAACGGCTCGGGGACAACAGTGACAATCAGGGAGAGACTCACTGGCGAGCAGGTGTGGCTGTTCGGCCTAGAGACAGCAAGGGGGCACGTGGCTCTGTGTTAACAGCTCCGATTACAATCACGACAGACAATCGGGGAAGTGTTAGACAGAAACCGTCCTTCGGATCTCAAGTTCTTGACCCGTCTCCGCGTCTCACTTCCTAAGCGCCTCTCAGAGTCGCCGCACCACCTGGGAGATGAAAAGCACCCAGATCTTGGTACCATTTTTGCCTCCAAGCCAAAGTTCAAGCCTGGTTCTTAATCATTATTCCATTTCGGAGACATTGTTCGTTGCAAGAGGGTTCCTTCGCACTTATGGTTATTTTCCATCATCATCGCGGCCCAAAGGCGCAATCTTCAAGCCCACAGAAGCGAATTCGTCCTGCTTCTCCCCTCTCTCCCCTGGTCCTCCGCTCAGTCCTGATGCTTTTGGTCCTGGCTATCATCCTTGTCCTTCCCCCCCCCCCCCCACCCCAGGCTCCTTTCATTTCTTCCCGGAGATGGGAACCGGGAGATCCTTGGAGGGTCGCTGGAGTGCAGACGGAAGGATATGGCCCCACTGCGCCTGGCATGTATGGTCTTCCTCTCTCACCTCCATCCTTTCCACGGGGGGCACTTGTGAAACCAAGTCATGACTAGCGAACGCAGAAGCTAAGCCTGCATTCGGAGGTTGTTAGTGCACACCTTGTCAGAGACTGCTTCCCGGTGCAGGAAAGCACTTCACCTGCTGCGCTCAGCTTCATCGGGTGCTGAGGCCCCTTTGATGCTTGCTTTGTATTCTTCCTCCCTGTCTCTTGCTGTCCCCTTGTCACCTGCCATAGTTGCTGCTGGACCCATTCCCTCCTTCTGGTGTCATTTCCCCTGGGGAGGCTTTCTTCTGTCGTCTCGTTTCTCTTTTCCTTTTCCCGTTTCTCGTTGTTGTCTTCCAAGGGTTTTCATCGGCCTTGGCGACGTAGACCTTTTTTAATGTTTCTTTAGAAAACATTTCATGATACAAACTCCCAAGACTTTTGTTCCCGTCTTGGTTTTTGTGTGGTTGTCACACTGGTTTCTAATTCTTTTTTCTGTCTTTTCGGAGTCTCCCTGCTGAGGTTTCGAGCATACATAGAGTTCTCTTCCTGTCCTCGGTGGTCACGTGGCTTCTAATCAGGAGATTCTCTTCTGCCATTAGCCACGGGTCTCTCCAGCTCCTGCAAGAACCGCCCTAATCTGAGCATACGGCACAATCTTGCAACTTAACGTTAACTATGATGTTTCACAGGCTGCCATCACTTACCGCCCGTGTTTAGAAGAACGGGGCTCTGACGCCCGCCACACTTATAATTAGCGATGTCACCACGTAAAAACACATCAGACGTTCCAGGCCTCAGTTTACTTCTCTGTGCAATGACTGGGGCTGGATACAATCGTGGTTCAGCTCCCTGGCTATTTAAAACTGCAAAAATTCTAAGTTTCCGGCTGCAGAAACAGTCTCTTTTCCAGATGACCCTTCTGCTGGTGGTACGTGCATTTTCTCGTTTCCGTCTTTACACAAGCCAACAACCCACCCCGTGGCTATACCACTTGGTGAGATTTTTTGCTGTGTCACCAACTCTATCTTTCTTCCGGCACCTACGTAATACACCGTGCTTGTGTTGACTCTGACTTGGACGAGGAGGAAGAATGAGGACACGCAGAACCCGCTGGAAGGCCCCTTATGAGATGTGCTGGCTTCGAAGGGCAGCTGAGGTGGCTTCAGAAGGAAAAGGGAGGCCACGAAGTTCTGCTGATGCAGACGCTTGTTTCCTCCACTTTGTTCAAATGAGGGCGGGGGTGGGGGGACATGTGGGCAGCGTTCTGAGTTCTTCCAAAGTGTTAGTCAAGAGGCCTAAATAGTATCTTAAGCCGAGGGTGCCTGGGCGGCTCAGCGGGTTAAATTGTCTGACTCTGGATTTCGACTCAGGTCATGATCTCACGGTTTGTGGGTTCACGCCTCAACTCTGGGCTCTGCGCTGAGAGTGCGGAACCTTCTTGGGATTCTCTCCCTCTCCCTCTCTCTCTGCCCCTCCTCTGCTCTCTCTCTCTCTCTCTCTCAAAATAAATAACCAAAGTTAAGAAAAAAGAGTATCTTAAGCCAGATGAACCAAATTAACCACTCAAGCAATCAATCTGACGGGTGATTCTTATATTAATTTCACAACTAGAGACCCTTGAAATTCATCTGTCGCTTTTGTATCCTCGAGTTTAATCATCATGATAATTGTGAAGGGGACTCTGGCAAGTTTGATCATTCCCTGCTTCACAGAGGAAGAAACTAAAGCCCACAGCGGTGACAGGATCTGCAGAGTAGCCCCTCTGTGAGTGGGCAGGACAATCTTCTAGATCTGGCTGACATCAGCTGCAGCTGAACAAATCAACCTACTTTTTTTTTTTTTTTTCCTAATAAGCACAGATGTAAGTAAGCCCAGGCCCAGACTCTTGGCAAAACAGAAACGCAAAGGTCACTACCTGGATGATGTTGCAGGAAAACCACCTCTTGTCTCCTCCTCTGCAAAGCCTGCCGAGACTTTTGTCACAGCTGTGTCCCTCCATCAGGCTTCTGAGGGAATGATACCAGTCCCACCGATTCCCACCTTGACTGCTCTTGGCCACAAAGGCCTGTCCCAGGGCAGCAGCCAGGCCCCACGGTCATGCAGGAACCCCGAGCATGGGTGCCCTCTGTGCACTTGGCTCCCTAGACACCCCACTCCTCCTCCACCCTCACCCTGACCTCTTCCCTGCCCACCCCAAGCTTCTTCCACTCAAGGAGAGTAGAGCTCATACAAGAGAGCACAGCTTTCCCATCACCCTGACATTCCTTTGGTGAGTGTGAACCGGCCACCCACCCAGTTTTTACCCGCGGAACAGGGAGCCTTTCATCTGACTGCTTCCCTGAACCCCCTTTCCCACCGTGGACACCTCGGGCCCTTGCGATAGACACTGACCTTGCTAACCTTTGTTTGACCAGAACAAATATGGGCCTCTACACAAATGTTGAGGGCTACTGGATGCAGAAGAATCCCAAACTGGGAAATTACCCAAATGTTTGTACAAAGGAGAAGGAGCAGATGAATTTTGGTGCATTTATGCAATGGGGCACCTCAGGAATTGGAAAGCAAGACACTGTTGGCCCAATGACAGGTGGAGATCTCAAAACCCTCCCGTTGAGAGAAGGAAGCAGAACGAACCACAGTGTGATTCCTTTTGCGTGCATCCCATCGGGAGGAGGTTCATAACCCACAGAAAGAGTCTGTGGTGACCGAAATCAGGGCTGTGGCAGGAGGGGGCCTTTCCCGGAGCGATGGAAACTTTCTACGTCTTCACCGGAGTGGTGGTCACGCGGCTACCCGCAACCGTCAAAATTCACCACTCAAGGCAATTTTGTTCTGTGTAGAAATCGTACGTACTGCATAGAAGTTGTCCTTCAATGTGAAATTTTGATAGCCAAAAAACAAAACAAAACAAAACACTGGTCAAACTATTGTACAAATGCCACACACACTCCTTCAGTTAGGCTCCCTGAGGCCCGGAGCCAGCTCCAAGCCTCTTTTCTATCACCGCATTTGCATTTGACCCTGAAATTGAGTCTCCCTATAGATCTGAGTCCTCTGGGAGGGTAGGGTCTGGGCCTGGCCCAGTGTCTGGCCCAGGCAGGCATCTGTCAGATGCCAAGAGCCCCAGGGATTCTCACATGTCGGTAGGGGCACGGGGGGGGGGGGGGGAGGAAGCAGCCACCAAGAATTCTGCAGAGAAAACAGATTTCCATGCGGCTGAAAAGTCAGGTAAGGTCTTTCCTGTGGCTTTGAGGCTTCTCCAGAGGCCGCAGGGCCTGGCCAGGTTTTTGCACACTTGGCTAAACTTTAAAGTGACTGAGGATAATGTTTGGGGTTTGCTGACCCTGCAGAGCATGAAACCAGAACATGGAGAAGCGACAGTGGGGAGAACACCACCACTCAGTTTGGGGAAATGAGGAAGAAGAGCTTATACCCTTTCCTGCTCCCAAAGAAAGGAAAAAGAGAAGGAGCAAGAAAAGTTTCAAAGAACTTTGGGGCTGAAGGTGTAGGTGTCCATGTACACACTAGTCTAAATGAATTTCTTTCCCTGCTGAATAGATCAGCTCGTGAACCTATTCACTGCGCGAGGGGAAGGCACAGGGCAAGGCTCCGGGTGGGGGGCAACATGTCAGGTGGGCTCCAGCACAGAGGGAGGTGGTACCAAAAATCCAAGTTTGATTTGCTCAAGCAGAATGAGATGCTGATTTTGCAGATGCGAAGCACAGGTGGCCCCGGAAGAGACCCAGACACAAAGGAAAAAGGCAGAGGCTTAGGCACCCTGTAGCTGGTGGATCTCCCCGTGGGCGTGGCTAGTTCTGACCCTGTTCCCTAGGCATCTGCCCTGGCCTCCCCTGGGCAGGGCAGCACCAGGCGGTGGGGGTGGGGGTGGGAATGGAGGTGGTGGGGGGAAGATGGGGGGTGGGGGTGCAGGGGGAGGGGGATAGATTGCTAAAAAAAAGTCTCTTCCTTCATAAAACGGAACAATCTCGTTGTGAAGACAAGATAGACACGACGAGATTTAAATCAATCCAAGAAAGAAACGGAAGAGGGGTCATCAAGAAATATGGGATTCATTGCAAAGTGATGGATATAGAATATGAGGGTGAGAATCAGGTCAGTCCTGTCCAGACCCACAGACTGGAATGTGTGCAGGGAAGAGACCGGTAACAGAAATCAGGGACTTGAGCTAAGTTGCATAAAGCGGCCAGGAGGGCTCAGCACTTCCTCAAACAAATATGCCTTCTCCCGTTTTACTCAACACCCCAGTTTTTCAGTCAGTCTTCTGCTTTCCCCCTTTTGATGGAGATGCGGCTCCTAAGAAACATTTTCCATCACAAAAAAACACCCCAACAGTGCATGGTGGATGGTGAAGGGCAAATGGTGCTCATCCTTGGTGGCCAAGAGACAACAGGGAGGGACAGGGATGGTGGCAGCCTTCAGGGTCAGGCCCAGTGGAAGGGAAGCCCCCGGGGAACACGAGCTGATTTGGGCAGTTTTATCACATCTTCCTATCACGTCTTCCTTTTTAAGGGATGCCTGATAGCCCGATTCTGTGTGAAATCTCTGAATTTTTAAACGGGGGCCTCCCCTGGCCATTAGTTTGACCTCCTTTCGAGACAATCTAATTTGATTTCAGAGATGAAATCTCTATTCCAACTGCAGTTTTGCTGGAAGGGTGGAACATTACGAGGTCGCTGAACACCAGCTAGGCTGTCCTGCTCCTTGGAGTCTAGGCGCAGAAATGCAAACTCCACATTCTACGTCTGGTGGCATTCCAGCATCTCCCTAAGATGTCGGCATGTTCCTGGAGTAAGAAAGAGGGGATGTCTTCTCTGCGTGCTCAATGAATAGTAGGCAAATGAGTGAACATATTCATTTCGATGGGAAACTCAGTCCCACAGCAACAGCAGTACACAGCCCCACAGCACAGCAATAAGTCACTTACTCCAGGGATTCATAAATTCACGAGGATTTCCAGAATATTTTGAGGGAATATGAACATTGTTTATGTTCATATGAATATGAACATTGTTTATGTTCACATGAATATGCCACCTCCTCAACTGTTCGTGTTCTCCCTCATCTCCATTACCCTTGGTTTCTCTGCTGTCTGCATAGCCTGGGGCCTCTGAGATGTCCACCATCTTGGAAGTAGGACAACTCAACCCTCCTGTCAGTGGTACCCATCAACAAGCAGGCCCAGAGAGATCTGGGAAACCTTACTAAGGAGTTTTCTCAGGGAGAGGCAATTCCTTTCCCAAGAGGAATTCTTGGATCAGCTATTTAGACAGTAAAAAAAAAAAAAAAAAAAAAAATGTTGTTCCTGCTTTTAACAAATTAAAATAAGATGAACATACGGTGTTGCATTAGTTTCAGGTGTACAATACAATGATTCAACGATTTTATACATTACCCAGTGCTCATCACAAATAAGTACACTCTTAATCTCCTTCACCTGTTTCACACATTCCCCCCTCCCACCTCCCCTCGGGTAATCATCAGTTTGTTCTTTACAGTTAAGAGTTTGTTTTTTGGATTGTCTCTTTCTTTTTGTTTGCTTTGTTTCTTTTTAAATTTTTTAAAAATTTTGCTTATATATATTTTTAATGTTTATTTATTTTTGAGATAGACAGAGACAGAATGTGAGTGGGTCAGGGGCAGAGAGAGAGGGAGGCACAGAATCCGAAGCAGGCTCCAGGCTCCGAGCTGTCAGCACAGAGCCCAACGTGGGGCTCGAACTCATGAGCTGTGAGATCATGACCTGAGCCGACGTCGGACGCTCAACCGACTGAGCCACCCAGGCGCCCCCAAAAAATTTTTTTAATGTTTATTTATTTATTTTGAGTGAGAGAGAGAAAGAGAGACAGCATGAGTGGGGGAGAGGTGAAGAAAGAGGAGAGAGAGAATCCCAAGCAGGCTTCATGCCATAAGCACAGAGCCCAACATGGGGCTCAAACTCACATAACTGTGAGATCATGACCTGAGCCGAGATTAAGAGTCAGATGCTTAATTGACTGAGCTACTCAGGCACTCCTGTTTGTTTTGTTTCTTAAATTCCACACGAGTGAAATCATATGATATTTGTCTTTCTTTGACTGACTTATTTCACTTAGCATTATACCCTTTAGATCCATTCATGTTGCAAATGGCAAAGTATTATTCTTTTTAATGGCTAATTCATATTCCATAATATATACATATATTTTCCTATCTATCTACTTATCTATGCCACTTCTTTATCCATTCATCTATAAATAGATACTTGGGCTGCTTCCATATCTTGGCTATTATAAATAATGTTGCAGTAAACATAGGGGTGTGTATATCTTTTCGAATTAGTGTTCTCATTTTCTTTGGGTAAATACCCCATAGTAGAATCACAGAATCATATAGCAATTCAATTTTCAATTTTGTGAGGGACTTCCATAATGTTTTCTACAGGGACCACACCAATTTGCATTTCCCCCAACAGTACCTCGGGGTTCTTTCTGTTTGTCCCCACCCACACTTGTTATTCCTTATCTTTTTGATAGTAGCCCTTCTGACGGGTCTGAGGTGATATCTCATTGTGGGTTTGATTGGCATTTCCCTGATGATGAGCAATGTAACAGTAGCTGATAAACTTGTTTATGGGCTTATATCATTCTTTCCCATTTTTGGTCCTCTTCCCAGTGAAGTAGGTTGATAAAAACAAAAGAGAAGATAAGCTCCAGACATAAGACATAAGCACTCAGACAACTTATGTGAAATCATACAACTTGCACACTAGACAGCCAAACCTCGAAAGCAGGGCTTTTGAGTACAGTTCCCATATGTGTTGCATTTGGGGCAAGACAATCAAAACAATTGCTTCAAATTATGGTCCTCACCTCATGCCAATGTTCTCTAAGTTAGAGTGTGAATGGCAGGAGGAAGAGCTTGGGCAGCGTTCACAAGCAAGGAGTGGACTTCTGCTATTGTGTATGGATCTGGACCCCATGAATCAACGATGGGGAGACGATAAAAGCTGACCCTGGATCATCAGGTAGATGTCTCCAAGGTGCAAGGAGATTGACGATGCTCCTTTGTTGAAGTGATTCATTCATTATCTTTTCTGGTGTTGGATGTTAATAGCGGATACTATACTGCTACCCAGGCTCCGTGTCTACTTATCTCCCAAGTGTGTTCATTTCCTAGAGCTGCCATAACAAAATACCACAAAGTAGGGAGTTCAAAACACAAGAAATGTATTCTGTCAGAGTTCTAGAAGATGGAAATCTGGAAATCTGAAATCAAGGTGTCAGTAGAGGCATGCTCCTTCTAAAGCCTCAATGGAAGAATGCTTTCTTGCCTCTTGCTAGCTTCTAGTGGGGCCAGCCATTCTTGGTGATCCTTGGCACTGGTAATCACTGTCTCCATCCTTCTCCTTCTGTTTCCTCCGTGTCTCCAAATCACCCACTCTTTATAAGGACACCAGTCATTTAGTTTAGGGCCCAACTGAGTCCAGTATGACCTCATCTTAACTACTAACTACATCTGCAAAACCCTATTCCCAAACAAGGTCATCTGAGGTTCCATTTTAGGGTCACTGTTGATCTCAATAGAGTGGTGTTTATCTGCTTATATCTGTCTGATAATAACAGGAAAGGCAAATTCAGAAGTATCTAGAATCTGCATTTTGGAGAGGAACTCTTGTCCAAAGATTGGTTATCTTAAATAGCATTCAAGATCCCAAGTCTACTGACTTTCTGGGCATTAAGCCAGACTTCTCTTCTTGGGGGTTAACTTTGGCTTGATTTATTAGCTCCAAACATTTATATTTAAGTTAGAAAGAAATATTTCTCACTCAGCAACACTGAGATGAGGTAGTTAGCCTCAATGTTAGCTTCCAAAGGAGTTCTGGAAGGCTAGAAGACATCTCTCCATCTTTCTCTTACCAAAAACCCACAATGGCCTTGCTTACACTTAATTTTTATTTTAAATGCAGAAACAAGGAAACAATATATGCTAATCACATGTTACCAACTCCATAGTCAATAAAGTGATTTTATTGTATGAGACTTAAGTTCTATGGACATATGTTATGACATGAAGACATCACGAGAAAAATGTTTACAAATAAACATGTGCTAAAACTCCTCTTCTCAAGATACATAAACCCAAATCGCTTTTTAAGTATGAACGATGGAGAGACTAGACTTTGGCACTTCTGATCCTCAGTGACTTCCATTCACTTCCTCTTCTTTCCCCTCTGTAGGGGACACTGCTTTTCTTCATCCCTGTGTTACTTCTCTCATTATTTCCTCTTACCATTCCTACCTTTGTGGGGGTTTAAAGAAATGAAGGAAAGAGCTTGCCTGCCACTGCACCTCAATCTCCTTCCATCTCTCCTGAGAAATTCCTAGCTGGATACCAAGTTCCAGATGTTGGATTGAGCACAGGCTGTAACTT
The DNA here is from genome assembly GCF_028749965.1 of Puma concolor. Classification (NCBI taxonomy): domain Eukaryota; kingdom Metazoa; phylum Chordata; class Mammalia; order Carnivora; family Felidae; genus Puma; species Puma concolor. The sequence goes on from NC_141677.1 coordinate 16,222,073, forward strand.
CCCTTCTTCCTCACTACATATGAAAAATATTTTAAAATATATTTGTAAGCACACAGCAATGCACAAAAACAAGAAAAGGAAATCTCTGTAGACAGGAAGCAAGCACTGTCCCTCCACAACAAAGGCAGAAGGAAGCCCACCCTGTGAGTGTGAGCCTGCCCCACATTCCTACAATGGACATGGTCTAGAGCAAGGCCAAACACTTGGGGCGGGGATGGGAGCCTCCATCCCAAGTCAGCAGAAAGACTGGGGGTCCAAATTAAGCTGCCCACCCAGGACTGGCAGAAAACTGCCCACATGTGGCTGGGGCAGGATCATGGCTTCCACATGTTGTGGGAGCCCAGAGTCCTGCTCCTGCCAGGTCTCCTGCCACAAGGGGATGATCTCACCATACAGCTTCACATCCCACAGAAGAAAGGGAGAGGCCACCCAAAAAAGACCAGCAACACAAAGGACAGGCAGCAAGCACCAATGAAGGCCAACTTCCAACTGAAAGAAGTATTTCTATATCTTCAAGGAGGTAAAGGAAGAAATGGCTCCATCAAACAGGAATGGATGGTTATAGAAATAACAAATGAGAAATGAGAAATAGTGCTGCTGGCAATGAGAAATAGTGCTGCTGAAACAAAAATTCAATAAGTGAGTTGAATCCTAGTACAGTTCAAAAGTGAGTTCATGAAATAGGAGATCAAACTGAAGGAATCTTCTAGAATGGATCACAAGGAAACAAAGAAAAAGAAAATATGAAACAAAAGTTAAGGGACATGGAGAATAAATTTAGATCTTTACGCAGTGAGTTCTAGAGATAGAAGATAGAGAGGAGTCTTGAGGGATAGTGTTTGAAAAGTATGCCTAAGATTTTTCCAGAAGAAAGGAGAGATGCCTTCGTCCTTGGGGGGAAAAAAAAACACAAAAAACATCTCACAAAGTGCCAAGTAGAATACATGCTGTTAAAAATCCACACTTGGATACATTCTTGTAAACATTTGGAACAAAGAATTGTAAAGAGAAAAATCCGAAAATCTATGAAACCAAGAGAGGGACAGCAATGGACAAACACACACACACACACACACACACACACACACACACACACATATTCAGGCCACACAAAATTTCCTTCAGACATGCACATTTTAAACGTAAACAATCCTTTTGTCTCCAACGTGGATCTTTAGGCAAACATTTTATAATTTTAACCAGCATCTCTTGTAGTTTCTGGGTCTCAGTGGGAGCAGGGAACCAGCAGCCTGTTCGGGTACTTCTTAGCCTTTCTGTGAATCACCCACTTGTATATAAAAATTCCTACCTCCTTTTCCCAACAACCTCAGGAGAAATCACATTTGCTTTCCTTGGGCTCTCAGGACTAAAGGACACCTTTTGAAACTGAGAAAATAAGTAAATATTCCTTGAATTGCTCTTTCACTAAAAACATTTTCCCTCAAACGCCCCAAAGACATTTCTCTTTTCTGTTCTGCCCTGAGATCCTTGAATATATTTCTGAAGAAAAATATCCTGCAAATAATATTTTTAGAAAGTTTCCTCTTATTTTCTCCTGCTGTTTGCTCTATAGCAGAGTATGGCATGGGTTCTGTAAACAACCCAAGAAATTTTAAATTGAAATAAAGGATAAATTTTAAATGTCATTCTTTTTCTTAGATTCTGTGACCTTTTGTCCTAATCATTATAGCTAAAATGATATATCCTCCATGAAATAGAGTAAGTGTTCAAGGAATAGAACAGACCTAATATTTTAACTCTAATACTGAAAGCTTTAGACACTTTCCAGGAAACATATTTTGTTATGGGGCTTGTATCTCATCTTTTAATGATGGACTAAGCAAAAGGGAGGTTAAGGAATGCAATACCAAAGGGAGTCATAAAAGCAATAACCTCCCAAGTTAAGCTGTCTAGAGGGGTCCCTCCTTAGCTATCCCACCCTTCTTGGGATCTACTAGAAGACATCATGGACATGATCGTGACCATGGGGAGGCCACTCCAGGAGGAATGAGGATTCAGCATCCACAGACACCCTCCCAACCACCTCCCAACCTCCACGTGCTCCTCCTAATGAAAGTCCAGGTGGTATTGGCTGTACCCACCTCAGCTTGCAGGCACATCTAGCAGCCTTGCTGGACAGCTCCACAGGGTATTTGTATGATGGCCAAGTGAAGCGCTTCAGTGGGAAGACAGCATCGGGACACAAACTTGACAAGGTGACAACTCTCAGTTGTCAGAATAAACAGACATTTTAGGTGTAGCCCCATGCGCACCCTGCATTAGGTGCCCAACATGTATTTGTAGAATTGGTCATTTAATTAGTGAATGTGGGGCAAGTTCCAGGAGTGGGAAGCTCCTACTTGGACTGAAAAGCACACTTGTTCAGTCATCCCTGAGAGTCATTGGAAGTATGCAAGGGGTGTGGCAAAGCATGCTGGGGTGGAGAGGAGATTCACCGGAGATTACCACCACACTGTCCTCCTGCAGAGGAGTCCCAGCCAGCACACCCCTGGAAATGGACCTCTGGTGGCCTTCAGCTCAAACAGCAGTGGAAATAGCAATGGGTCTTTATGGGCATCAGAAGTCTTAGCAGTAGGGGTCACTCTAAGGGACTGAAGCAAAAGAAAGTTTGGGAATTATGGCCCTCACCTGGGAGGTGAGACAGCTGTGAGTACAGGCAGACATGACATACAGATGGGGACTCCCAGACCTGGCAGCACTGGGGGTTGAGGGCATGTATCAATCAGTCAGAGTTCAGGTGCATAAAAATGAAAATGCCCCAGCTATTTTCAACAAAAAGAGGATTTGACACCAGGAATTGGGAGTTGGTGGACTCCTTGAGAGCTCTGGAAGAACAGGATGACTCCAGGAACAACAGCAGATGGGCCCACTGGAGAGCACTGGTTCCTCTGCTAAGGAAATGGGCATCAAGAGGTCAGCACTGGAGTGGTAGAGGTCAAGAACACATCTCCAGCCTGCTGTCCAGCATGTGGGGAACCACTGTAATGGTGGCCAGACCCACATTACCAGAACTCCTGGGAGCTGCAGCTGAGGCCACAGGCAGGCAGCCCCCACCTCACTGCCACCTTCCAAATCATGGGAGTTCATCAGCATGAACCATCCAGAACCCTAGCTGCAAGAGAGTCCGTCAAAGGTATTTTCTACCTTTCTAGACCCTGCCATTCAAGAAGACACACAAAAAGTAAAGTGGGATGGAATCTGAACACCAAATCCCCATACCCACCATGCAATTGGGGTGTTGGGTTTGGAAGGGGGTTTTAAGTCAAGGAATAGAGGTCTTAAAATCATGGATGGAAGTGAAACCACGACAATCTTCCGTGTTACCATTAATGGGACTACTTGGCTTTTCTCTTAACCTCTTGATTTTGTGGGCTATGGAAAAGTGGAGATGGTCCCTACCTTAGAAAACTATTTTGATGATTTATTAAGATAAATTCATTAAGATAAAATAACTAAAAAGTACATCGCAAGCAATAGCAATTACAATGATAGTAATTGTAGGTGGGGGAGGGGAGAAAGCCTCTTTCCTCTAATGAGTCGGAAATCTATCCTCTTGGACAAATTCTAAACAGGACCCTCTTAGAGAAAGTTGAAGTAAGTAGCAGTTAGTACTTGGCATTTATGAAGATAAACATACCTGTGACTCACAGTAAAACACTGATGCATTGCTCCAACCATCACCATCCCATGGAGATTTAATTAACCTTTCACAATATCTCTGACCTACAGCCCCAATCTGCTCTTTCTTCTGAGGGCTGGCATTGTCACCTGCTATAAGCAGCTGAAAGGGACAATGTGCCCATCGGTTGCACCTGCTGGAGTGTGTGCTAGGTCTCCCCATGAGGCCTGACGCCTGACCCTTCTCCAAATCCATTCCTGAGCTAATGGCCCCCACCTCTCATGGTGGCATGCACTGTCCCCTCCCGCCTCTACCCTCAGCCAAAAGCAACTTCCAGGTGTTGGCTTAGTTCCACAATCTCTGCAGAGAGACATGGTTAATTATATGCGTGTACTAATATAATGAAGGGCTATCTTGGTTTTAGGAAAGCTATGAGAACAAATTGACCTGAGAATTGCCTTTAATGGGATTTTTAGACAGGAGCCAGAGTGCTTATACATGAGAGGGAGTCAGGGAGGAGTCATGGCTGGGGGTCGGGGGTGGGTGGAGGAAAAGAGACAGAGAGAAGGAGGAAGGAAGGAAGGAAGACAAGGGAGGGAACATTGCTCTATTCAAATCTTGTGCTTTTTATTGAGAGAAATGTCTGCCCAGAGGGAGGAACAAGAGCAAGCCTGTTTGGAGAGATTTAGTCTGGATTTGCCACAGGGGCTCTACCTGATCCATGTTGACTCAGAGTCATTTTATTTGTGGCCAGTCACAACTCGATTTCCCCTCAGCTCTCTCCAAGAACAGCCAGGGTTGGGTTTGGAGGCGAATGCGCTGCTCTGACCGCCCAGTGCCAGTAAGAACAACAGACCCAGTGAAGACACAGTCAGGATCAAAGCCCCGTTTCCGCCAGTGCTCAGGACTTGGGGACCTGCCAGGGTCTCCGCCTTAAGCTGTTTCTATTATGGCAGCACCACCACACCTCAGTCCTATTCTATAAATAGCCTTGGGGTTTCATAAGACAAATGCAGACTGGCGAGTTGGGAAGAATGTTCTAGAACTGGATCTGCTAGCACGCAGACAAGGTTCTTTGGGGACATGGTGACCACTCCCTCCAAGTGGCATTTCAACTGGGTTTAGCACTATTCCCCAGGAGGGGCTGGAGCTCAGTCCTGGGTAGTTGTGAAAGTGCTTTTCTGTGCTTCGAACAGAGTTTTGCTTACTTATGTCCTTGATGGCAGCACGAAGGATTTCTTTCTTTTTTTTTTTAAGTGTATTTATTTGTTTTGAGAGAGACAGAGACAGCATGAGTCAGGGAGGGGCAGAGAGAGAAGGAGAGAGAGAGAGAATCTCAAGCAGGCTCTGCACTGTAGGAGTGGAAACCGTGAGATCATGACCTGAGCCAAAACCAAGATTTGGACGCTTAACTAACTGAGCCACCCAGGCACCCCAGCACGAAGTATTTCCATGACATTTTATGGTGCAGTGTTCTTCTTTATTTCCATTTTACCCTTTGAGGACACCAGTTTGGAGATATAGTAAGCGATTTGACAAAAATCATGCAGCCAATCCATTGCTGAGTATGGTTCTACTGTATGTTGACTCACTTGTGCAACAAACTACAAGCATCAGGGATGAGCCAGGCATGAGCTAGGGAATCCCAAGGCAGCCCCAATGCAGGAGCTGCACAGGGGGACAGAAAATGCTTTCTTGTCTTTTATGCCACTTGTGGCAGATTTATCATTTTCCAATGTCTTTTGTTACCCTTCACTGGGAGCTTTCCATGTCTTTACTGTAGGAGACACAATATTGACCTTAATCCCACCATGAAATAGAGGCTGGCATTCATGGTATTGAGAATTAGTGTCATTCGGGATTCCAAAGCACAGAAGGATGAACTGGGATTTGGGGTCAGCAGCAAGTGGCCAGCTTGGAAGTCTGTCTTCTTGCTGTCAGACCTTGGGGAGGTAGTTTCACCCCCTCAGCCCCAGTTTCCTGATCTGTAAAGTGGGGAAGTTAGAAATGCTATCATGCAAGGAGATAAAAAATTGGAATCATGCTCAGGAAATATCTTAAAGCATAAAGCTATATAAATAGATATTATCAAACCAGTGCAGAGAAAGACTGGAAGTCAACCAAATAGACATTTCAGTGACTGTGAAAACCCAACACCAACTCATTAAATTTTCTCTTTAATGTTATCACGGAACTTGAGAGAGTTGCAAAGATAACATCATGGCATTACATGAGCGTGTTATATATTCGAATGATAGGTACTTACCCCCAGTTTGCTGTTTAACTGCGAGTAAATCTTATTAGCAGATTCCTGTCCTATGAGATGACCATAGTTGTTACAAAAGGTTTATAAAGGAAACTATAAGGCACTCAAGGAAAACTAACACTAAAGGTCTACCATGTCGTTTGAGAAGCTCTGCACACCCTTGCTTCTTGGCTTCTCTTTGTTTTGACACCTAAGCCCCTGCACTCAACTTCCTTGGTGTTTTGGCTTCCACGGCCAGTGTTCAGTTGCTTCCAGGTGAGGCCAAGATCACCCTGGTCACATGTCCCAGGATCAACATGATCCTGTGGGCCTTCTTCCAAGAGCTCTTCTTCCGCAGCCTGCAAATTCAGTGCCTGGTTTTTCAAATATGGCAGTGACCTTCCTGACCTATGCCCTTTGGAGATTCTTCTCCTAGTGCTTTACAACTTCTCCCCAAGCAGAGCAAAGGAGCGTCAGATAAGAAGCAGAGAAGACAGACGTCTGATGGATGGATGGTGGACGATGGTGGAAAACCGGGGCTCACGTGCAAGCAGCTCTGCCCATCCACTGTGCCCACTGATCACAGCTTCCCACCTACGGCAGCTTCCCCAGAGGCAGTGAATATTATCCACAGAACGAGGTCACGGTGGGGCAGGCAATCAAATAGGATTTTTAATATGAGCATTTCTCACCTCATCTCTGCTGGAGACTTTTCTCTTTTCTTTTCTTCTGGAGATAAACAAAACAGAAAATGAAATTTAAAGTGTGCAAGTTGTTCAGGCAAATGAAGGATTCAATTTAAACATCTCTCGTGATAAATTCATTCTCTAATTCAAACAGTCAGATCAAATGTTAGAGACCAATTCAATTTCTGTTGGAGGGAATATACCTCTCTGGCCTCCTAAGCCATGCTCAGTCTGGAACAGCAAGACATTTCATCAAGAGGTACTTGTTGGATATTCCCTACAGCCAGGAAGTAAGATTATTTACCCTAAAGGATGCCCAGCTTGACTTAGAGCTCTGGAGGCCACTGAGAATTTGTATGAATTGTTCCAAAACTGGCTTTAAAAACCCTCTGGGTCTTTTATAGCTTTCAGAAGATTCTCAATGAGATTGTGTAGTCTTCTCTACTTCTGAAATGCCTGTTATAGTCTAAGTTCTGCAGGGTAGTCAAGAAGACAGAATAGAGTCCTTCAAGGACTTACCATCTTGTTAAAGAATCAGCAGGATCACTTACATCAAATTCTTTCAATATCCTCTTGTATTAATCAGGGTTGTAAGAATGGTGCCCATGCTAGGTAAGTTAAGCAGAAAAGGAACTTATGAACAGGTATTAGAAAACTCGTAGACTCTCCAGAGATCCGAGCCTGAAGTGTTCATAGCTGGAAAGAACTCACATGTACTTTTCTCAGCAGATTACTCCAGCAGAGACCCTATGTAGCCTCCTCTGGACACAGACTATGGCCCACACTGTGGACCCACCAGGACCTCTGCCCTGTGGCCTCTGAAATCATGGTGTCACTTACCTAGAGTCTACTCTTGCCAGCAAATGATGTCTCTTCTTTTTTAAATGGGTGCCTGATTAGCCAAGTCAAAGTCAACATGGCTGGACCTCAGGTGCCAAGGACATTGGGAGAGATTTCACTTGTGTTAAAGTTCCAGCTTCTACCAAGGGAAGCCTGGATTCATTGCAATGCTCCTCAAATACAGGAAACTGCTTAATATTGTGGCACCCACAAAAAGACAAATGTTTATCACTCTACTACAATAATGCTAGCCGATGCCCTCATTATTTCACATCTAGTTTAATGTGATAGGCTTCTAACTACTCTTACCTCCCTTTCTGGTACCTCTTTCCCCATTCCTTACTCTACATAATTTCTAGATCCATTTTTCTAGTCCACCAATGAGTCCCCGCTAAAATGCAGGATTCTCAGCAGGGGTTAAGCATTAAGCAATTAACACCAATTTGGTCTATGTGATTAATCTGGAGAACAGACCCCACCCCAAGAGAACGGAACACAGCACCAGCAAATTTTGCAAAGGATCCAAAGAGATGCCAAAGAAGTTCAAACCCCTGAAGCAGGGTTCCCAGCACAATGGGGAGAGCAAAGCAGGAGGAGATGGCACTGAGCAAGCAAGTATTTGCCATTGCACACATCCGTGGCACTGAGATGGGCTGTGGGGACACAGAGGAACAACACATGGTCTAGCCTGGGATGGGAGCCTGGAAGGGTCAGTCTGAGTGCAGGGCACTGAATGCTTGCTGCTAGACCCCAGCTATGTACTAATACATAGTACATAGCTTCCCACACTGAAGCTAGGCTTGGATTAACCTTGGAATCTGATTTCTACCACCCAGAAGAAGGATGTGGGTGTAAAAGAAGGAGCTTCACTGGGAGGGCAGACCCCACATTGTTACCTATTTAGTCCAATTTCCAGCTATTTAGATCAAAACCTTTTTTTTTTTTCCCTTCAGAGACAGAGGAGAAACTGGGCAGAAAAACACAGCACTGGCTATCACTGAGTGAGGAGTTTCTTTGCTTCCCTGTAATGACCATTTAGGGTGTCAGATCTAACCCGAATGACTCTCCAATCAATGTCATCCATGTTTTACTCCACCATTTTCCAGGACACGAGCTGTAGGTTATAATCACTCAGGCTTTGTGGGGCTTCGTTCCTTGTGTCTGACACTGAGACAAGATACGTTTTTTATCTTCCATTCTCCTTCCTGGCCCCTCAAATTCTGCTCTCTGAGGACTGATAGCCCAGGTTACCCCAGGCACATGAGATATTCATGCTGTGTTAGTCTTCCAAGGAAGGACCCCGAGGACCAAACCATGTGACTCCATGTGCACACGGAGAGGGACAACTGGATTGGTGGCTAGGCCTCGGGCCTTGGGGCACTTCTTGGCCTTGGCAGCCAACACCCCTGCTTCCTGTGGCTGCAAAGGACAATGAGAAGACCACCCTTTAGTGCCTGCTCGGCTGCTCCTAAGTAGGGGCAAGACGGGATAAGACAGATTTTCCAGAAGCTCAGTCCATCATCTTCATTTGGGTATTCATTCATTCATTTCCTCATTTATTCAGCAAACCTGTCTTGACTGACCACCTCTATTTGACAGGCACTACAATAAATAAAGGAGTTGCAAAAATGCTTGAGTTCACAGAAGGGGGAGAGGAGGTGGACCTGTGGGCAAAGTGCTTGGTGGTGATCAAAGGGTGAAGTTACCCCAGACGTCCAGGTAAATAATAATAATAATAAATAATAATAATAATAATAATAATAATGCCAAAATGGAAATCTCTTTCGTTCCCCCAAACAATTATGACTATTCTCTTCCTTCCAAACATCCACCTCTCACTAATACACACATTTCCACATGCACCTGCTCATACCTCCTGTCTGCCATTGGGCTCAGAATTTGATGGGAGCAACAATGGGGGGAATAGAAGAGAAGAAGGGAGGAGAGGAAAGAAGTAAATGAGATGGGAATGGAAGGGAAGGGAGGGGATAAAGGCACTTCTCAGCATAGTGTAGGTCTCAGAATGGAGGAGGAGAGGAAACACTAGTGTGTTCTTTCCTTGTATCTCTCTTCTCATGCTCAGAAATTGCTTCTGACCTGGAAAGAACCACAGATCACCCGCCTTCACTGTCTACTGCATGAGTCTGTGTCACAAACCCCACCCAAGAATGCTGGAAGGTGTGGGTCTTCTGCTGTTTGGAAGCTGGCACGTCCTTGACTGTGTAAGTGACTGGGATCATGACTGGCACAAAAGAGACTCACGTATTTGATGTGCTTCCCTGACCTCTCAAGAAACCCCCCTTGGGGAACATGTTGGCACAGTGTGAGATGATGATAGAAGAACAAGCCAGGAAAAGGCATAGACAGGGAATTCTTCAGTCACCCAGGAACGCTTTCTAGTTTCCCCCAAATTGTCCACAGTTCAGAGCATGTGAATTCAGGGTTCTCAAAAGAGGTTTCTAAAGCAGATCTGTCCAAAACTCTTGAATCCAACCTGATCCTGAGGGAAACTGAGTGAGCCTCTCAGCAAATTTGGCCTGATTCTTAGGGGTGTTTGCCTGCCGTGAGGGAGAAATGAAGATTGGGAATATCTCGTTTGGATAAAGTACCCATCCTCTCCATTCATGATTCTAGGTCTTGTCCACTCTTTGCCCCTTTGCCATCAAGAAATCAGCCTTTCCCATCTCACCATGGCTGCTAGGAGAGCACTTTTTGGAATCATTTATCTGCTGGGTCCATCCTCCCATACCTCTTTGGTAGGGTTTGTGTAGGGGAAGCTGGTGTGTTCTCTGTCTCTGCCTAAGCCCCTCAGGAGTTGGGCAGCCTGAGGAATTTCAGAAGTAAGGGTTATCTGGGGTAGACCAGAAGGATGGGTTATTTGGGGAAGTAGGCAGGGAGGGGGGAGGAAGAGAAGGTGCTGCATCGGGCATCACTGCTCCCATCCAAGAAAGAAACCCCCTGCCTTCTGTTCCAGGGTGAAACTGCAACAAAATAACTGTGCCTCTAAATGTGCTCTGTTCTTTTCTCCCTCACACCTCCCCTGGACATAGCTTACCTGCGATTTCCAATTTGTGATTTTGTGGATCTCAAAGAGCCTTCTTTTCCACACAAGTCATGTTCTCAACAGTTCACAATGCGGATTACACATAGCTCTCATCTCATATTCTCCCTCCTGGTCTTGCAGTAAATGTTCATAGCATTAATTTCTTTATTATGTAGAAAAAATGTGTCCCATAAAAGCAGTATCAGGCTATCACTTAAAAAATAAACATATATCTCTCATTCTCTCACTCCAAAATCAATACACAATATATATTTTTTTAAGCACTTCAATGTTTGAGATATTTTCAGCTTTCCTTCATTGTCTTAAACATCTGTTTGGTTGTCTCCCTGCAGACACTTGCTAAATAATATGGTTTATTTTGGATCACTGATTATAGGAAACCTTCTCATATATCCACCAAATGACATTTTTAATCACATCGTCTTTTCAACTTTAAAGAACCAAATGATTTCCTTATCTTGACATGATTTATCATTTGAGCATGAGCCAACAGCCTAGGAAGGCATTATCTACAGAGCCTTCACATGAAGGGTTCTTATCAAGCAAACAAAGTTTACAATCACGGCAAGAGAACAGAGGGAAAACAAATGATATGGTCAATAGTTCTCCATGTAAGATTTTTTAAAAATATCTTATCTAGTGAAGCTCTTTCCAAAAAGCTCATAGACGATGTGATTTTCCATTAACTGCAGAGATATGGTGGGTGATGTGGGTAATATTTTGAATGTTTTCTCTTTTCACTGGCTATCAGCTGAGGCTCCTTTTTTTTTTTTTCCTTTTTGGACATCAGTTGGATTTCTCTTCCAGGAGATCAAAGCCTTTGCAGATAAGGATTTTTCTCTCATAACTGATTGTTTTGATCAGAAGGTAAAAAACGGTAATGAAAAGGTCACCTCTCTACGTTCTTTCCTGCTCCCTTAGAACTTAGTGCCTTGCGTGTTCCAGCCAGAGGTGCGTCCCAGGGCCTTGGCCAGGGAAACTATTTCACTCCTCAGTCCCCAGTACCTCCTTCCCCAATCTGTCAGTTGACCTTATTTCCTACTTTACTTAGGGTGACAAACTGTCCTGGTTTGCTCAGGCCTGAGGGCTTCCTGGGACCCAGGACTTCCATTGCTGAGAAAGCTCCAGATGAACAAAGAGGGTGAGCCTCTCTGAAATTCCATCCTTTTTCAACCTTTCAAGGACACCATGATAGCAAAACTACCCCCCTGCCTAAAACATCAATCTTCCCCCTGTAGCGTATCCTTATTTTTGGCACATGGTTCATATTTCTCACCTCTAATAATATAAGAAAATAAGCAAAACTCAGTTCTCTGATCGGCGAGTCCCCATTCCTTTCCTCCCTCTTGCAGAAGAACACTGGACAGAGTTGTCTGTCCTCACCATCTCAGACTTCTCTCCAGTTACTGTATCTTCAGGGCACTCCTATCAGCCCCAAACTCCACTGGGGTAAGTTTTGGTGAAAAGAGCTCTGGTTGAAGCCACCAAAAACCACATGCAGCTAAATCCAATGTTATCCGTCTTCTTCCTACTTGGCCATGAGCAGTTTTGATCAGGTTGGCCAATCCCTCCTTCTTGATAAGCTTTCCTCAGTTGACTTTTAAGACACCACACTCCTGTTCTTTATCTTCCTTGGTCATGCCTTAGCCATCCGTGCCTTATTGGTGTGCTTCCTCATTTCTGCTCATCTCTTTGACACATAATATTGGAGGTCCTCACAGCTCTACCCTTGTTCTTCACCAACATTATTGACTCCTGACTCGAGCCACCATTCTTATCTGAATTATTGTGATATGATGCTGTCTGGTGTCCCTGTTTTTTTTCCTTCTCTCTGCCTACACAGTTGGCCCTGGGCTCTGGTCAGTTCGTGTTCGTGGCTCAGTCCAGGTAAGATACCTGAGAAGTGAAAAAGTCACAGCCCCTGATTTAAATGAGCTTGCAGTTTAGATGAGAGATGCAGAATGTGTTCACGAAAAGAATAAATAACAACCCAAGGCTATATACACTTAAATGTCAAGATGTGTGGTAAGGACAACATGTGCTATGTTAAGACAAATTCTCCACAGCTTATACCTGTGTCACACATGGACTTTCCACTTGTCCATTCACAAGTCAGTCTCAAATGATGAAGAATAACTCATGGGAAGGGCAAGGGTGAATTACTGATTTTTTTCAAAGGAATGCCACTATATTTCTTTTAATATATAAATTGTGACACGGTGGGAAGCTAAGCAGTGGATGCCATGGAAGATACATAACACTTCCTGCACTTGCTGCCATAGAGGTCATTATGATTCATTTCAAGTGGGCATATTGAACTCAGTCAAAGCAGAGGTGGTCTTGAAGTAGCTAATTGTGACATATTTGTGACTTCACAGGTTGCTAGGAAAAGAAAATTGAAGCCTCCTCTCTTGACATCTCCAGAGCTGTCTCTCATTGTATGTCTTACAACAAGAGAAATATTCAAGAACTAGTTATCACATTGCTGATATCTCCCTAGTTGGAGCCATTCCCTGCCCTCCACATTGATGTTGGAGCTCAGAACTACTCATATAAATACTTCAGTTGACAGCTTCCTTTTGCTTTAATTCATTTACTCATTCAGCAAATGTTTGCTGAGCACTTTATTTGTTCTCGAAATTAGTCTAGGCACTAGACACACAGTGATGAACCAAGAAGACACAATCTTTCCCCCCATGGAGCTGACACAGCAACATTATATAAAGGTTCTTTTAATGGAGCATGTTATAACCCAGGAGCAAGGCTAGCAGAACATAGCCCACTGGAGCTAGCTTGATTTTCCTTTGCATCGGAAAGTAAATTTGACATAATTTAATGTCTTCCATTTATGGCTTCACTGTCAAGAAACTCAGGACAACCTCGTTTCAATTCCTTAATCTTAATCAAGGAAAATAATCCCCACCTAATCAGTTCCATTAAACTTCTTTTAATCGGAAGTATTTTTGAAAGGTACCTAATTTCTTATAATATCCCTCTAACAATAGTTCCACAGATAACTATGCCTCATTATCTGAAATTAACTGCCCTTGCCGTGACTATTAGTTGCATTCTACATGTTAAGAACTTTTATAAACATGTTAATTGAGGTACAAATACATTTAGGAACGTGCAAAAATCATAAATCCACAGCTTGATGAATTATTACAAGGTAAAGACACTCCTGTAACCACCTTCCAATTCAATACATGTTATTGATCGCCAGAAAGTCCCTGGCTCCCCTTCCTCAACTTACCCTACAGCCTATCACTGTCCTGACTTCCAATAGAGGTCATTGGAGGTCTGACCTCCAATGAACAGATTGTTCATTTTTGAAACTTATATAGATGGAATTGTATAGTATGCATTTTCATGTGTCTGACTTCTTTTGCTCAACATGTTTGCCATTTTCATTCAAATTGTTGAATGAAACAATCCAGTCATTTTGGTTGCTGGATAGTATTCCATTCTATTAATATACCTAAGTTCATCCATTCTACCGCTGATAAATGTTTGGGTCATTTTCAGTTTTTGGAGATTATGAGTAGTGCTGTTATGAATATTCTTATACTTTTATGTTGGTGTACATGTGCACATATTTCTCACAGGTGGATATTTAGGAGTGAAATTGCCAGAAAACAGGATACATGTTTAGTGAAATGTAGTGTATAATGTCAAAGTTTACTAACACAGCTGTACCTATATATACCAATATGGACTAATACACTCCCAGATTTATATAAAAGGTCCCATTACTCCACATCCTTGCCATTTCCTAACATTTTAAGACTTTTAAATTTTGGCCCTTCTAATAAGCATGATGACTATTTATCATATTTTAAATTTCCCTTATTACTAATAAAGTTGAGCACATTTTTTTCATATGTTTAGTGGCTACTTGGATATCATTTTTTGAAGTGCCTGTTCAAATGTATTTCCCATTTTACTACTGGGTATCTGACTTTTTCTTACAGATTTATGTATTCTTTACATACTTTAGTACATGTTTTTTTTCAGATATGTGTGTTGTGTATATCTTCTCTCACTTATGACTTGATTTTGTAAATGACCTTCAGGGCATCATTTGATGAACTGTTTTTAAGTTTTATCTAGTCTAATTTTCCAGACAAATAGCTGTTAAAGCACAACTCATTACTGAAAATAGGAGTATTCCATAATGAAAAAAATGTTCAACAGACAAATAAGACATACCATTTGTTGCACCTAATAATATAGTTTCAAAACACAGAAAGAAAAATATGCAGAATTGAAGGGAAATATAGAAAAATCCATAATCTTTTACCAGTAACTGGATGAAAACCCCAAAACTCACTCTGCTGTTCCTGTAAGAGACACAATTTAAATGAAAAGATATTGAAAATTTAAAGATAAAAAGATGAAAACCATGTAGATGACTCAAACACTAATCCAAAGAAAGCTAGTTTTTGAATGTTGGACCAGCCTGGCAACCCAGAGATAAAATCCTGCTTGTCATGCTGCATTGTCTTTTTACAAATTGATTTGTTCAATAGCCTAACATTTTGTTAAAGTAGCTCACTCTATGCTTATGAGGGATATTTGTCTTTTGTTAGGTTTAGGTATCAGAACAACATTGGTCTCATAAAATGAGATAGGAAGTATTTCTTTCTCTTTAATTTTCTAGAAGACTCTGTGCTAAACTGGATTACTTCTTCCTTAAATGTTTGGTAGAATTCATCAGTGATGCCTGGAATTTTCTTTTAGAAGCTTTCAACCAATAATTTAACTTATTTGGCAGATAAAGAGATACTCGAGTATTTATATTTTTTCTCAAATTAGCTTTGGTAATTTGTGTTTTTTATCAAATGTATTAATTTTATTTAAATCATCAATTTTATTGACAAAAATTTTAATAATATTTTGTAATTATCATTTAATTACAAATTTTTCATTTAATTCATGTAATTATAACTTAATTACAAAATTACAATTAATCATGTAATTATCAAAATAATATTTTGTAATTATCATATCATATCTGTAAGGTCTGTAATGATGTTCTCTCTTTTCTTTATGAAATTGGCAATTTGTGTCTTCTATGTCTTTCTCTCTCTTCCTCATCAGTCTGTCTGGAAATTTATCAATCTTATTTATGTTTTCAAAGACCCAGGTTTTATATTCATTGATTATTTTCTGTATCATTTTCTACTAAGTTTATTGACTTCTGCTTTGTTTAATATATAACTAGAAATTAAGAATTCTGCTACTCTGTTATTTGTCCAAAATAGGAAGCTTAACTCTTTGATACCTTATAGATAATGGGAAACATGAAGCTTAGTGCAAAGTCTCAACACCATCAATTGGAAAATTAAAGTTTGACTTAGTGAATAAAATAAATAATACTTTATTATAAGTTATAATATCTCACTCACTTGATCTGCCCTTATGACACTCTATAAGTCCAGTGATACTAAGTCTAGGTCACTTAATATCTGCATACATTGGAGTACCTGGGTGACTCAGACGGTTGAGCGTCCAACTTTTATTTTGACTCCAGTCGTGATCCCAGGGTCTTGGAATCAAGCCATGTGTCGGGCTCCGCACTGAGTGTGGTGGTGTCTGCTTGGAATTTTCCCTCTCTCCATCTTTCCCTCTTTCCTTCTCAAGCTCTCTCTTTCTCTCTAATAAAAACAAACACCCATACATATCACTTTTTAAACTCCCCTGAACCTTACAAAGTAATATCATTTTTCCCATTTGGTGGATGAGAAAGCAGAGAATGAGAGAGAGGTTTCTAATGTGGCCATGGTCGATTGTATATTAAAAAGGAGCAGACTGGGGGCGCCTGGGTGGCGCAGTCGGTTAAGCGTCGACTTCAGCCAGGTCACGATCTCACGGTCTGTGAGTTCGAGCCCCGCGTCAGGCTCTGGGCTGATGGCTCAGAGCCTGGAGCCTGTTTCCGATTCTGTGTCTCCCTCTCTCTCTGCCCCTCCCCCGTTCATGCTCTGTCTCTCTCTGTCCCAAAAATAAATAAACGTTTAAAAAAAAAAAAAAAAAAGGAGCAGACTGACTTGTGAGACAGTGCTCTTAAAGTCTATTTTACCACTTCTTCTTCTTCTTCTTTTTTTAATGTCTGTTTACTCTTGAAAGAGAGAGACAGAGGTGCAAGGGGGGAGGGGCAGAGAGAGGGAGACACAGAATCCGAAGCGGGCTCCAGGCTCTGAGCTGTCAGCACAGAGCCCGGCGCGGGGCTCGAACCCACGAACAGCGAGATCATCACCTGAGCTGAAGTCAGATGCTTAACGGGCTGAGCCACCAGGTGCCCCCTATTTTACCACTTTTAAACCCAAATCACTTGAGGTCTTGGGTAACCCAAACAAACCAATTTAGGGACTCTATTCTTCTTTACAGGTTGTGTCTAAGTGTCCGTGCACATTGCTCTCTTTTCCCTCAATTACCAAACATTTCTAATTCCCATCTTGACTTACCTCATTACTATTTTGCCCTCACAGTCCATTGAAACTCTTTCTTTACATGACATTTAGAAATTGTAGCCTATAATCTTTTTATCGCTTTTTCTTTTCAGTTTGTATCTGCTCCCTGTAGAAGTATAAAGACATCTAGTTGAGAACCTATCAAATGCAATGGTGTTCTAGCTTTATCAGGACTGGGCTCAGAAGCCAGCCCTTTGCATAATCAGCATGTTCCCTTTAGACAAATCATTTCACTGCTCTAACCCCCACTTTCCCCCTCTGTGAGAGGGCACAGGAAAGTCCCCCAGAACTCTTTGAGGTTGAAATTAAAAAAGGCTATAAATCCAGCTGGATTCATTTGTAAATATTTGTTCTTTTTTTCAAGAATACCTCTTGTTATTACAAGGCCATAGTGATCAAAAGAATATGGTACTGGCATAAAAACAGTTATAAAGATTAATGGGACAGAATAGAGAGCCCAGAAAGAATCCCACGCATACGTGGGTTTGGTTTTGTTTTGTTTTTTTAATGATAAAAGAGCCAAGAATATTCAATAGGGAAAGAACAGTCTCTTCAATAGATGGGACTGGGGAAAATGGACAACCACATGTGAAAGAATGAAACCAGACCTCTATCTCACATTAAAATCACAAAATCACTCAAAATGGATTAAAGATTTGAAAATTGGACCTGAAGCCAAAAGTCTAGAAGAAAACAAACCATGGGTGGTAAGCTCCTTGATATGGATTTCGGCAATGATGTTTTGGATTTGACACCAAAAGGAAAGGCAACAGAAGAAACAAACAGGAATGTATCAAACCAGAAACTTCAGCACAGCAAAGGAAACCATCATTTTACAGAATGGAAGAATATGGGATTTGCAAATCATATGCAGTAAAGGCTTAATATCCAAAACATATAAAGCACTAATATAATTTAAAAGCCAATGGGGCGCCTGGGTGGCGCAGTCGGTTAAGCGTCCGACTTCAGCCAGGTCACGATCTCGCGGTCCGTGGGTTCGAGCCCCGCGTCGGGCTCTGGGCTGATGGCTCGGAGCCTGGAGCCTGTTTCCGATTCTGTGTCTCCCTCTCTCTCTGCCCCTCCCCCGTTCATGCTCTGTCTCTCTCTGTCCCCCAAAAAATAAATAAACGTTGAAAAAAAAAATTAAAAAAAAAAAAAGCCAAAACAAACAAATAAATCAATGAAAAAAATGGGCAGAGGACCTAAATAGACATTCTTCCAAAGAAGACATATAGATAGCCAGCAGGTACGTGAAAAGGTGCTCAACATCACTCATCATCAGAAAAATACAAATCAAAACCACAATGAGAGGCCACCTCACATCTGTCACGATGGCTATTATCAAAAACACAAGAAATAACAAGTGTTAGGAAGGATGTAAAGAAAACGGAACCATTGGTGGGAAAGTAAATGGGGGCAGGCACTATGGAAAACAGTATGGATGTTCCTCAAAAAATTACAAATAGAACTGTGATATAATCCAGCAATTTCATTTGTGGATCTTTAGCTGAAGGAAACAAAAACACTAATTCAAGAAAGTATATGCAACCCTGGGTTCACTGAAGCATTATTTGCAATAACCAAGACATGGAAACAATCTAAACGTCCACTGATGGGTGAATGGATAGAGAAAATGTGGGATATATACAATGGAATACTATTCAGGTATAAAAAGAGGGAAATCTTGCCCTTTGTGACAATGTGGGTAAACCTTGAGGGCATTGTGCTAAGTGAAATAAGTCAGATATAGAAAGACAAATATCGTATAGTCTCACTTACATGTGGAATCTAAATAAACAACAACAACAACAACAACAAAAACCCAGAAAAACCAAGCTCATAGATACAGAGATCAAATTGGTAATTGCCAGAGAAAGGGGATGGGGCAAGAAAAATGAGGGAAGGGGTTCAAAAGTTACAAACTTCCAGGTAAAAAATAAGTCTTAGAGATACAATGCACAGCATGGTGACTCTAGTTAATAACACTGTATTGCATATTGAAAATTGCTAAGAGAGATGATCTTAAAAGTTCTTATCACAAGAAAAAAATTATAGCTATGTGTAGTGATGGATATTAACTAGATTTATTGTAGTGATCATTTCCCAGTATATACAAATATCGAATCATTAAGTTGTACACCTGAAAGTAATATAATGTCCTATGACAATTACATCTCAGAGAAAAAGATTGGCTGTTCTCTCTTCTATAAAAACACCTTTTCCCTTCTCCCAGATACATCACTACTTTTTCTTTTATATTCTTTGCCTGGTAGCTACCTGAAGCTGTTTCTAGATAAAATATCCTGGCACATCTTCTTTTTCAAACTCTATAAAGATAATCCTCAAATCAATTTAAAGACATTTTTGAAAATCCTTTAGGCCAATTACAACATTACCTATCAATAAATTTCTCTATTTCTCAATTGGTTTACCTTTGAATTTTAAATTGAATTGAACTGGATTATGATGTAAATAAATTTACTAATAGAATATTACATTTTTCTTTTCTCCAACTTTCTTTATGGGTTGTAAATGTGAATATATATATATATATATATATATATATACACATATAAAATCAATTTTGGAATAAATGTTGTTAGTAACTAAGAAAATTGCTGCAGACTTTTATTTGTTTGTTTTTCAGTCTTTGTATATTAGCAGCTCCAGGGAAGAAGATGAAAAATATCTTAGTTATTTGTTATCATTTTATCTGTTTACTTTCTCATATTTTCTTCTATCTGATAAATATTTTCTTCTCATATTTTCTTCTATCTTTACATTAAATTGACGATGATAATCTGATTTCTGTGCATTTGGGAGATTTACATTTTCTGTCCCCACATCACCATGTGATGTATTCCTCTTAATTATTTTTCTTTGTGGATAATATTTGTTAGATGATCTTTCCCTAAGTCATGGCTTGCCTGGGGAAATGGGACTCAAAGGCAGGGGAGGAAGGCATCCTAGGAATGCAGAAACAGCATGAAATCTAGGGATTTAACCTCTTGAGCTACCAAATCCATTCCCAATTCCTGAGAGAGAATTCCATAAGCCCTTTAGCTGCTTGGCCCCGTGTTACCTTGTCCTGGGCTGCAGTCTGTATTAACCCCTGTCACCACCCTCTCTCACATAGGCGATTCTGCTAAGGGCCCTGGGCCATCAGTGCATCTTGGCTACAAGGGGACACCACCCTAAGCCTCTGCGGCTGGCTGGTCAGACCACAGAGATTTGGTCAGTCCTTCAGGGAAGAGATTTCTCATTATGTCAGGCATATTTCCTCCCAGAAGCCCTTGTAAACAGCCAAGCCATTTGGTAATAACAGTTCTGATACTGAGCTCAAGATGTGCCATGGGTCCAATCACATCTGACATAACAGAGTTGCTAGAATCCTTGGGCTGGCAGTTTTAAAAAGGGACTTTCCTGGTTAAAACAGTCCTTCTTAGGGGACATCTGAGATGCCACCTACATATTTTGCCTGCGGGACTCCCCGAGGGTCCACATATCCTCTGTTTCACTTCCTTTGTTAACTCCATGAAGAAAGAGTGAAGATGAGTGAGTCAGACATTGAGATAAATTATCACATATATCAGTGTGTGTTCACATCTGAGAATAAATGAAAGAAAAATTAACCTGTTGTTTTGCTATGCAAGTTATATTATTAATCAGTTCCCTACAATGTGTTTGAGCTGAAAAGTAATAACTCATCATTAGGGTGCTGCCCGAGGGTATTGAGCTACCATGGAAACAGCCTGTAATAAGAGACAATCTTTCATTTCCCCTCTGAGGTACCATTTCATCAGATGACTTAACAGAACATTCAACATTTGGGTAGAAAAGAAATATGTAGACTCATGTCCATACTCGTGTGTGTGTGTGTGTGTGTGTGTGTGTGTGTGTAGCATAGTTAACAAACCATTCCTAATAGAGAGTCCATTCCTCAGATGGAATTCTCCAGGCAAATGCCTCTGGCTCTTGTCTTCCAACAGCAAAGAAGCCATCAGCAAACACCTCAGCAAACACTCCAGTAAAACGATTAAGACTGGCTCCACACCCAGGAAGCCAACAGATGGAGGTTCTCTCTGACTTAAAATGGAAGGGAATTCAGAAGATGCAGTCCCTCCCAGCCTCTGCTTCTCTGGTATCCAGCAGCAGGAGCCCCAGACAGGAGGGCAGCTGTCACCGGAGCCGAGGTCTGGGTGGTACAATGCAAGCAGGGCAGGGGCCTGCTCAGAGCCAGGGGCAGGAGAGCAGGGCAGGGAGGGGGAGGTGACAGAAGCCCTATGACTACACACAGACATTCCTTACATAATTCAAGGTGTCACCTTCTTGTTCTTTAACGGGGCAAGAGAGCAAAAATCAGATTTGCTAAATCACTGCACGAAAGCCAACGCCAAGAAGTCCTAGGCATTGGAACAATAAAACCCAAACTGGCAGGTTTCCAGGAGCTAGCTGACAGAATAAGGAAAAAAAAAAAAAAAAACACCACTGTTTTCTCAAATAGTGCTTTCATCTACCTGAAACAAATTTTCTGAGCTTGAAACAAATTTAAAATCTTCTTGGGGTGTCTGGTGGCTCAGTCAGTTTAAGCGTCCGACTTCCGCTCAGGTCATGATCTCGTGGTTCTTGAGTTCGAGCCCTGCATCAGGCTCTGTGTTGACAGCCCGGAGCCTGGAGCCTGCTTTGGGTTCTGTGTCTCCCTCTCTTTCTGTTCCTCTACCACTCATGCTCTGTCTCCCGGTCAAAAATAAATAAATATTTAAAATTTTTTAATTAAATAAAATCTTCAATCAGTGTGACAGTTCCAATGTGACCTCCATGATCAGGTTCTGTGTGTGTGATGACACCCGGAAGCAGATCTATCTGACCCACCTCTCTGTAGTCGCTTAGGTGATCCCAAGCATTGGGCAGGGACCTCAGAATCAAAAGTCTGGAAATGGTACTCCAGCCCAATCAATTGTCCCCAAAAGGGGGACAGACTGGTGTCCACGTCTCAAGGCTTTAGCTTCAATTTAGCTCATGAAGGTCTTTCCTAAGCACCCAGCCCAGAGCGATCTCTCCATTTCTTTGTGGTCCTATGATATTTCCGGTCACTAGTATTCATTTGGCATTCGTCAGATGCGTCACGATTGATTACTGTTTCCTCTGTGTGTCCCGTTTTTCCTTCCTGGGCAGCAAATTCCTGAAGGGCAGGCATAGGAGACAACACAGCACCTCCTTCCTATGTGCCAGGCACTGTTCTAAGTGCTGTACATATGTTCATTCACTTGCTCTACAACACCACTAAGAAGCTGGTGTGCCATTATTAGTCTACGTCACATAGATGAGAAAACTGAAGCAGGGAGAGGCTAAGGAATGTGGCCAAAGTCACACAGCTAGTAAATGCAGGAGTCAGGCTTCAACCCAGGCCATCTGCCACCCGAGACTTTCCTTTTTCCTGCCGTACTATCCTGTCTCCCGTGGATCTCAGAACACCCACAGCTATCCCATGCCTGCTAGGGACCCCGTCTGCCATTGAGTCATTGACCACTGGTCAGAAGGAGAAATAGAATTGAAGGAACTGGTAAAGATGAACTCAAATGGGTCTCCACTGCAGGAAAACATGTCAAAGCACATGTCCCATTCGTGGTGAGTACACAACATCATTTCATTGTCTGAACAACAGACATGATTTCTCTTCTTTACAGCCACTTTAAGTGCCGTTCTTAGAATATTTTCTCAAGGGATTCCAAAGAGGAATTCCATTATTATCTAAAATGTCACATTCTGTTGGACTCTGTGCAATTCACATGATGCTGGGATATACATGGTGTTTGTTGGCCAGTCAGGTAGACATGGTAAAGCCTCTCCAGAGGCTTGGACAAAAGGCACTAAATAAGACCAGGGCACTCTTCAGTGGCATCATAGAAACAAGGCTGGTTTAATCCCATGCTTGTACTGCTAATTTAGGATTGTGGAACCATAAATTGCAATTTCTGGATCTTCAAAGAAAGCAAAATGAATGAAGTCTTTGCCTTCTTTCAGTCAGGAGAAACATGTATTAAGTAGATGGTGATTAGAGAAGATCCTTTCTGAAGCTCCTTGCTAGTGGTGAGGGAAAGGAGGTAAGCAGGGTGATACGATGCCATCAGTGGGAGGGACAAAGGGAGGCAGACTGAGTTGTCAGAGAAAATCTCTCTAAAGAGATGATTTTGAGCAGAGCCTGATATAAGAGAAAGCCAGCAACACACACACACACACAAATATCTGAAGAATATGCTCTTGGCAGAGGACACAGAAGCAAAGGCTGGGGTGTAGGGGTGGCTCAGTTGGTTGAGCGTGGGACTTCCCCTCAGGTCATGATCTCACAGTTCTTGAGTTCGAGCCCCGTGTCGGGCTCTGTACTGAGAGCTCAGAGCCTGGAGCATGCGTCAAATTTTGTGTCTTCCTCTCTCTCTCTCTGCCACTCCCCCATCGTGCTCTCTCTCTCTCCCTCTCTTTCTCTCTCTGTGTCTCTCAAAAATGAATAAACATTTTTTAAAGATTAAAAAAAAAAAGGAGCAAAGGCTTTGAGGTGGGAGAGAAGGAGACGATGGGGTCTGAATGCGTCAGGCCCTGTGGTCTGTTGTCAATGGCTTGGGTTTATTCTAAAGCCAATGGGGAGCTCTTGGAGGGTACTGAGTAAGAAAAAGACCGATCTGATTTACTTTTCTGCAAGACCTCATTGAACGCTGGAAGTGTCCTGCGTTCAGAACTCATTTTGTACTATCTGCTTACATGTTTGCTCTGCTTCTGAAAGCCTGGCCATACCAAGTGGTCAGCATGTCCTAGAGATAGAAATCAAGGTCAACTTTGGCATTAAGAAGAACCCGCGAGATCCATGGTTTGTCATGTTGACAAAATAATGAAGCAGTAATACATGAAGTTTATATCTCACAGGAGAATCCTACCTCAGCCTTTCTTTTCTTAATTTTTTTTTTTATTTTGTACTTTAAGGAACATTTATGTTACCATTACCCATGCTTTTTTTTTTTTTTTTAATCATTGTGCACTTTTTAATTAAGAAAGTATATCAAACAGAAAAAGACATTGGGTCAACACATGCAAGCCATCTGAGCGCAACTTGGAATGGAAACGAATTTAATTGATGCAATTTGCAGCCATTTAAATATTTCATATTCGGTTATTCGCACCGCGGGGAGAGTGGGCACTTTGCACTGGCAAACCAGAGGAAAGGGAATTGCCAGTCTTGTAATTCTCACTCACTCAGGTCTCATTTGGCTTGGCGTTCACTGCAAGTTGTGTAGGTCAATGACCACCACGTCCTCAAAGGACAGAGGGCGCGAAAGTGGTATTTCATATGGACACCCAGCAGTTAAAACCAGGAGGGAGAGGCAGTTGTGTTGAGATAAAGGCTGTTTACTCTTTAAGACCGTGTGGAAAATCTTTCAACTAGAGTGGCATGGTTTAGGGCTTAGACTTCACGACGCCCACCGTAGGAGACGTGGGCGGATACACTCAATCAGCTGGTTAATTAGACGACCTGGCTAACAGAGGGAGAACCCGTGGAGCTGAGCGTTTTCTGGTTTCATCTTCTTGTCTCCGGCTCACAGCGGAGTCTGTGTGCAGTGATTTCTGATTGTGCATTCGTCTGAATTCTTTGGGGAAGGGGAGAGAAAGGTAGCAGAGCAATAAAGGAGGAGGTATAAACATGAATGGCTTTCGCCTGTTGACATTCACTACAGACAAAATTTAAAAAAACAAAAACAAAAACAAAAAACTCTGAAGACTCACAGAGAACAGACTGGTGGGAGAGAACACAGAGAACAGAGGGGAGGGGAGAGGGGTCGGACAAAATCAAATAAAGTGAGGGGGATTAAGAGGTACAAACACCCAGTTTCAAAATTAAGTCATGAGGATGTAAAGTACAGTCTAGGGAATGTAGCCAATATCATAATCACTTTTCAAAGTGACAGAAGAGCCTCTGCTAGACCTGTGGAGGTTATCACATTGTAGTATATAAAAATCTCCAATCACAGGGGTGCCTGGCTGGCTCAGTTGATAGAGCATGAGAGTCTTGATCCCAGGGTCATGAGTTCAAGCCCTATGTTGAAGATAGAGTTTACTTAAAAAAAAAGAAAAAGGAGTTTATCCTTTAAAAAATCCAATCAGGGGTGCCTGGATGGCTCAGTCAGTTCAGCATCTGACTTTGACTCAGTTCATGATCTCATGGTTTGTGACTTCGAGCCCTACATCAGGCTCTGCACTGACAGTGCGGAGCCTCCCTGGGATTCTCTCTCTCTCCCTCTCTCTCTCAAAATAAATAAATAAATAAACCGAAAAAAATCCAATCACTATGCTGTACACCTAAACTAATATAATATTATCTGTCAATTATAATCAGATAAAAAAAAATATAATATTTCAGACAAGAATAGGAGAGCTTCTGGTTCAATACTGGAAAGAAGTTGCCAACAGCTGAGGTTCACAAGAAGCTCCAGTTCCAGATGTGGGATCTCTCGGGGCAACTAGGGCATCGATTGCCTCTATAACCCTCTATCTGCACAGAAATGTGAACACGAAAATGGACAAGAAGACCAAACAGGCTCTTCCTGAAGGAATTTTCAGAAGAACATTGTGTAGAAAAATTCTGTCGGGCTTGCAAGAGTGTAGCTTGAGCCTTGGCCCATTTATCGCTCTCTTCTAACAGCTACCCTCTCCCTAGGAGGAGGCAACACAGGCAGCTGCTTGGAGACAAAGCAGACAGAAGCTTCCTTATAAACACGGATTCTCATCAATGCACAAAGGAAACAGGGGACAGGGGCAGGATGTTGCATTTTTCATTAGACCCCAGGCATGCAAGTGCTCTGTTTCGGTGTTGTCCCAGTCACCGGATTCTCAAAGTCCTCACATGGAATTAGTTCTACTCTCTCTGGGCAGGACAGAGAGAAGTTCCCAGCACAGTGAGAGTAGGGCACGCTTCTGCTCAGAATTCTGGGAGACTTGGACTGGACCTGAGCCCAGTGCATTCTGCAGAAATGATATCCTCAACGCCTTTCTTCCAAAGCCAATGGCTGAGGTCTTCAAGGGGGGAAATCGGGGAGAAAAGCTTTGGGTTTTCGCCACTTTCTAATTGAAAACAATAGTCCCATCTTGAACATATATGAAAAGTGTGCTCTTTGGAAGATAAAGTCTTTAACCTGCCCAGTGAACTCCGTGAGGAGCAAGCAGACATTCCCTCCTCCTAGAAGAACGTTTTTCAGTTCTCTAATAATACGAGGCCCCTCTCCTGGTGTTCACTCCAGTTTACCCAGTTAAGTAGTGGTTAGACTTTGACAGACAAACCACTGGCATGACTCAATCTTTAGTGCCATATTAGAGATGACATGGGGCCAGCTCTGAGCACAGGTTTGTCAGTACTGTGGCTGAGGGAGGTTTGTCCAGAGGTACCACAGCATCTGGATTTCTTCTGATGAACACTTGAAGGTGGTCGCTTACCAGGGGCCTTTCCCTGATATCTGATTTAATTAAAAGTCAGAGAAATTTATTTTTGCTTTTTAATAGTAGACTTTTTCCCCACTTGTTTCAAACATGCTATTACCTACATGAGATTTTTCTATCTCTATTTGGGGAGCATATGAGAAGTCTAATTTTTTCTTAAAGTTAAATTTGCTGAGCTAGGGTCATTTTTGGGAACTACCTAGAATCATTCCAAAAATTGTGGAATACTCTGAGAGGGGAACTATCTCAATACATCAAGTGAGACTTTTAGGGAACATCTAGTCTCTTGAAACTAACACACACCTACTTTTTTCAGGAACTAACCCTTACCCTACACGTCTTAGACAAACTCCATGGCATCATGTGGGATAAAACTCTGAACTTCAGCCTTTTGGATTTTAGAGGATCACTTCTAAATGACAAATAAAATGAAAACCAGAATCATTGCATTATGCTGTGTTATTTAATCCCGAGAGTCAACATTGGGCTAGGAACCTTGGCTCAGGTAAAGGCACTCATCAAAAACTTCCTGATGTGCATCCAGACCAATACATTGCTCCAAAGTCATGGTGAGGAAGAAAGTAGATGTCGAATGTCCCTGCACCATTCACCTCAGTGGGCACTGCAGAACCAATGGGTGGGCATATTGACTCATGTCTAGGGTTTGTCGAGGCTGGCCATTGCCAGAGCTGACCTCAGATCTCCCTCATCTTCCAATTTAATTCAGTTGATTTTAGCTCAATCCAATGAGGTTGGAAGCAGATGCATAGCAATGTGCTCATTAAAGAATCAGGAAGGTCTATTCATTCAATGTTCTAACTTATGAAAAGTTTAGGGAACTTAACAAAATCTCACACAAGCTGTGGGAGCAAGAACCAGAATATTAAACCCAGATCTGCCTCCAACTCTGCCTTCTCAGAAACTTTAACCCAAACAGAAGGGCTTATTAGGGGATCTTTGGGTTCACGAAGAACAAAGACCCACTCAGTTCCCCCAGGAAGGCAAATAGGAGGAGAGGGTAGGTTCTTAGATACATGTGGATGGTTAAGGAGATCACAGCATCATATGGAGATGTGATCACAGATCACATGGAGATCACAGCAATGCCGATAATAGTGGTTTATTGCTTTGTGTGTGTCACGTCTTATCCCACTGGATCATCACAACAAACCCGTGAAGCATTGGATGACTTCATGAGAGGTTGAAACATGGCAAACATGGGAGAGAAATGGAGGGACCATGAAATAATAGGAGGCATGTTATGTATGTATTTCTCACTTTGTTTCTTACTCACACAACGTTAAATGCAAGTCAGGTGGCTCTTCAGGGTATCTGCCCCTGGTGATCTGTCCTATGGCTTTGTCATCTCAACATGCGGCCCTCTACCACTGCTGTGGTGGAAAGAGAAGGAGCATAGAAAATTCCCAGCCACTCCCAGCTGTTCCGAGTGAGAAGTGACTTGCTTCACCTCTGCCCAGTACACTGGCCTGGCTAGTCACATGATCCCAACACAGCAGTAAAGAGGGATGGGAAGCCTTCCTATGTGCCCAGGAAAGAGAGAAGAACCAGATGTGATGAGCACTAGCAAGGCTAGGTCCACAATGACTGATGGGCCAGGACACTAGAGGTTCCCTTTTTGGATCATTGATATACTCAATTACTATTGCCAAAAAATTATCCTTGCTCTCCATGTCCCATGTCAAGTGGATACCAGCCAAGTGAAATTGAAAGTTGACCTAACAATATAAATAATAAAGACCAAGGATTTTAAATTTTTTTTTTTTTCAACGTTTATTTATTTTTGGGACAGAGAGAGACAGAGCATGAACGGGGGAGGGGCAGAGAGAGAGGGAGACACAGAATCGGAAGCAGGCTCCAGGCTCTGAGCCATCAGCCCAGAGCCCGACGCGGGGCTCGAACTCACGGACCGCGAGATCGTGACCTGGCTGAAGTCGGACGCTTAACCGACTGCGCCACCCAGGCGCCCCAAGACCAAGGATTTTATACTTCCCCTGAAACAGAGAAGTGAGGTAAAGTAGTAAACATTTCAATTCTCTGCTTTAGTAACTAAATTAGATGCTTATCTTTACCAGTGTAGATCCTGCCTCTTCACTTACCAGAGTTCATCTCTTCAGCCAACTCCTCTGGTCTACCTGCTAGTGTGCTAAATGCCGAGACACAAAGCTATTTCCGACACAGATTCTGTGCTCACGGCCCCTGCTGTCTAGTAGAGAAGGTACAGTGACTACACAAATAGCTTTAAATAAGGAAGATGGTAAGAGGTTCTAGGAGGTCAAATTATAAAAGGATGAGTGTTAAAAATAAAATAAAATAAAATAAAATAAAATAAAAGGCTGAGTGTTCTATGGGGTTCCTGGGTGGCTGAGTTGGTTAAGTGTCTGACTCTTTGTTTCGACTCAGGTCCGGATCTTACATTTTGTGAGACTGAGCCCCAGGTTGGGCTCTGCACTGGCAGGGCAGAGCCTGCTTGGGAATCTCTCTCTATCTCTCCTTTTTTCTCTGCTCCTCCCCCACATGCATACACTGTCTCTCAAAATAAATAAGTAAACTTTTAAATAAATAAATAAATAAATAAATAAATAAATAAATAAATGGATGAGTGTTCTACACATGTTAGTCTAGGCTGCATGCTCACAGCAGATTAGACCAGGAGTAGAGACCCAAGCCAAAGGTTGTAAGTGTTATGGCACATGGCGTGGCTGGAAAAGAGGAACCAGGCCAATGTGAATGTACTCTTGGAAGTCTGTAAGTAGAAAACTCAGGGACAGAGCCTGTAGAAGGACATGTCCAGCTGGAGCTGGAGTCACCACTGTGGTCTGCAGGCAAGCTGAAATTAGGAGCCAGGGAGCAAAGGTCAGCACAGAAGCTGAAAGAGAAGCAGACACCACAAAGGAGACTGACGGCATATCCCTGTGCAATTCAGCAAACCCCTCCCGCCTTTGGTCTCATTGGACCAGTTGTCTTGCAGTTCGAGTTCTTGGAAGAGCCTGTCATACAAGTTATGAGCACAGGCTCTAGGGGGTAGACAGATCCAAGTTCATCTTGAAGCTTGGAATGGCACTAGCCATGTCATCCTGCAAATATCTAACTAAGCCTCTGTCTCCTCATCTGTAAAATGGGGTGGAGACTTCATGGGTTTGTTATGAAGATCCAGTGGGATAAGATGTGACACACACAAAGCAATAAACCACTATTATCGGCATTGCTGTGATCTCCATGTGATCTGTGATCACATCTCCATATGATGCTGTGATCTCCTTAACCATCCACATGTATCTAAGAACTTACCCCCTCCTCCTATTTGCCTTCCTGGGGGAACTGAGTGGGTCTTTGTTCTTCATGAACCCAAAGATCCCCTAATAAGCCCTTCTGTTTGGGTTAAAGTTTCTGAGAAGGCAGAGTTGGAGGCAGATCTGGGTTTAATATTCTGGTTCTTGCTCTCACAGCTTGTGTGAGATTTTGTTAAGTTCCCTAAACTTTTCATAAGTTAGAATATTGAATGAATAGATGATCTGAAAGAGTGCTTCCAGGTCTAGAGTTCTATGATGGTAAAGAAACTTTTGTTAGTGTATTATCTCTGTTAAGTATTAAAAAAAAATACTTCTTAACAGGAACATTTTGAAGACCCAGCAATATAAGGGGTCAGGAGCCGATTATTCAACACTTGATAGCTTACAAAGTATCTTCTTACATACATTTGACTTCAGCGCAGCTCCTGGAAACCCACAAAGTAAGCAACAAAGGTATTATCCTTATCTCCACTCTTGTAAGGGTTCGTGAATTGTCTGACTTTTCAAGAGACACAGGATAAAAAGTGACAGATCATGAACTCCAATCCTGAGTTTCTGATTCCCATACTCACGTCTCTTCTACTGTACCTTGTTCTCCGTCCTACTCCTCCCCAGACCCAATGTGTGGTCTGTGGCTCTGCAGGGCACTGGCATGGCAGGATGAAAGGGGCAGAGCATATGTGCCTTGGGATGACAATATGCACAACATTTTTTAAAATTTTTTAAATGTTTATTTAGTTTTGACACACACACACACACACACACACACACACACACACACACACAGTGTGAACAGGGGAGGGGGAGAGAGAGAGGGAGACACAGAATCCAAAGCAGGCTCCAGGCCCTAAGCTGTCAGCATAGAGACGGATGTGGGGCTCGAAATCACGAACCACAAGTTCATGACCTGAGTCGAAGCTGGACACACAACCGACTGAGCCACCCAGGCACCCCGACAATATGCACACTATTAATGGGAATTTTATGCACTATGAAGGGTCACCGTTTTTTGTTTTTTTTTTTTTTTTTTTTTGGCTTCCCTTGAGCTACACCAGGAAAGCATATTCCAACTGTTTGAAGAAAGATGAGCCAGAGAATGGCAGTGGAGGGGAGTTATTTATGGCAGTGAAGGGGTGGGTAGGGAGAGAAGGTGCAAGCAGGGTGCTGACAAAACACCCCAGATTCCCGTTACATGTTTAACAATTACCCTTCCAAACAACGAAATAAACGCACAGCCACCCTGATATTTTAGCACTGGCCACTGTCTGTGGAGTCAGCACCCGCACCATGGACAGCTCCAAGCTCCCAACCGGACATGGCTGACTTTGGAGGACAGCCGAGGTATGCAGAAGGCACAGGTGCAGCCTCCTACCATCGGTAGAAGAGACAAAAACATAACCGCAGGACATAGGTAATGGTGAAATTAGGAAATGAAGAGTTCTGAGCATTTATTAACTTTGTTTTAAATACATTTTATTGCGCTGTAATTCCACTTGCAATAATGGCTGTGTTTAACAACAGGCTCATGAAATTCCTGAAAATTTAATGATACACTCGCTAGAGCTGGTGTCTCCAACACACCAGCAGAGGGATGGTGGCTGCTTTCATCCCTGCAGCGGCAGTCACAGGCAGTAATCCCCATTCCCCTCTTCCTGTCCAGCCCGCGGGGGTGGGATTAATGAAGTGGCAATTTCACGGATGTGACCCCTTCTTCCTCTGCTCCCGCCCACCCTCCTTCTGCCCTCCCGAGGGATTATTGAAAGGGAAGAGCGGTTTTCAACTGAGCCCTTTCTTCACCTTGAGTGTGGGCTCCGAGACCCAGCATTGAGTTCAGCTTCTGCAAACATTGGTAGTGTGTTTATTGTGACACCTGGCGTACCCCTATTAGACACTGGATGCTGGAAATAAACTTCCCATCTTGCCTGCTTGGAACCATGCAGACCTCATGAATCTAGGCTTATAAATTTTACAACACCCATGAAATATTGCTCTTGGAGTAGGAACATTACAGAGATGGTTAAACCAGACCCCTAACTCCCTCGAGCACTATTTTTATAGCTATTAATCTCAGTATCAGGCACAATTTACAACCGTAATAGCTATCTCTTTGCCAGCATATACATACGGAAACAAAACTGGCATAAAAGAGAAGGTATTTAGACACAATTAAAGCAACAGATTCCTATGCGCAGTTATGATGGAGAACATAGCTGACTCACTTCTCTCGGAAATAATTAGCTCTTGTATAATTTTTACTTCGCTGAATTTTGCAAAGAGTATTTTGAAAGCAGCAATCACAAATTCCCCGGAGCCAAAAGTAACTACAATGGAGAGAGAAAGCTGTGCTCTGGGATGGCTAAGATGAAAATCTGAAAATCCCTTTAAATGCCGGAAGCCATTGCCCACCCGGGTTCCTCTGTGGGGCCTGGGGGAGTTTATGTACTACAGCTAAATAAAACATAAAATGTTATAGTGTGTGTCTTCTAGTATCTACATTGTTTCCTTCATATAAAAGTTTATTGATACCTTCCGGGACTCAGATAAATGTTTCAAACGCTCGCATGGCTGTGTTGGAAATGGGCTTCATTTGAAAGCTCTTAATTTTTTCAGTATTCGTTATGGGGGCACAGATCCTCCTATCACTGTTTGGGGACATCGGAATAATTTCATAAGCTTATACGTGAGTCAGGTTATATTGAGACCATCCTTTTTAAAAATAGGCACTTGAGACCAGGTGCCTAGCGCCTGGCTTGCTAATGGTGACTCTCCAATAAGTGTTAGCAGGAGCTGAGAAGCAGGGAGGGAGGACCGATTCACAATAGCCCTAGAGGAGGCTGGTTAATCGAGGTCCTTGGTTTCCCCTCTACTTATCACTCACAGGCAGGGCTCTGAGATCCTTTTCCGTCTGTTTTGATTTCAAATGTGACAGTCAAGACCCTGGCCAACAGAGGCTGTGTCTGTGCACGGATTCATTCGGGAACAATATGTCACTCCCAGAAGAAAACCAGCCCTTTGCTTGTGAGCCATGCTTGAGCTATTGTGATTTTGACTTGGACCCAATGAGCTGAGCAGGAGAAACCTCCTATAGGTAGTCCATCTGTCTGCCTGGTGGCAGCACAAAGCAGAGGGGACACATCTAGATATTTCGAAGTCCCAGCTTTAAGTGTTCAACCTTCTCTTCCCACCTGTGGTTCAAACTGTTCAGTTCTTACTCATCTCAGGGAATCCTACCCTGAAACCTACCATGAAATCTCACACCACTCTCCCCCTAGGATATCTGATCCAGTGATTGATTTCATACAGCTGTGGATTGTTCTGGTATCTGTCTGTAATATATCAAGGCAGTAGACTATAACTTGGCCACCTACTAGCTGTGTGACTTAGAGCACATTTCTTAACCTCTCTGAGCCTTGTTTTCACTATTAAGTGAGGCTGAGATACCACCTTCAAGCTTTGTGAAGGTTAAATGAGACAAAGTATATAAGGTGCTGAACAGAGCGCCTGGCACATGGCTGCCTTTTAGTAAAGGTCGCTTGTTAGTATGGCTGCTGTAATTTAAAAATAAAATTAAATATACTCATCCAACAGTGAATTTATCTGTGAAATCAGTGCTGAGATTAAGAAATACAGTATTACCAACACCCCAGGAATCCCTCCTGCCCTGCCCCGTCACTAACCACTGCTCTCTCAAATGAAATCACTATTCTGCTGTTAGTATCATGGATTAGTTGTCGAACTTCATGAAAATGGAACCAAAGCATATGCTCTCTTTTGTCCCCTCAGCACCGTTTGTGAGCTCCATGCACGCATTGTGCGCTGTTGTGGTTTGCTCATTCTCATTGCCGTATAATATTTTGTGGTAGGATATACAAAGATACGTTTCTCCTTTCTATGCTGTAGATGTTTGGATTGCTTTCAGTTTGGGGATATGACTGAGCTCTGCCGTGAAGAAATGTTCCCGCACAAGCATTCTAGTGAACACGTGTAGAGCATGTACTGAGAACAGGGATGGCAGGGTCACTGGGCATGTTCTGCCTCACTAAATGCGATGTTAATATTGGCAGGCAGAAAACATGCCCCCTTTCTCATGCATCTTGCCCTTCCAGAAGCGATACCAAGCAATTATTTATAAATTGATCCAGGTACTGGACAAAATATGTATTTCAGAAGCTAAGGAGAGAAGCATTTTTATTTTTTTACATATTTTTTAATGTTTATTTATTTTTGGGAGACAGAGTGAGTGGGGGGGGGGTTGCAGAGAGACAGGGAGACACAGAATCTGAAGCAGGTTCCGAGCCGTCAGCACAGAGCCCGACTCAGGGCTCGAACTCACAGACCGTGAGATCATGACCTGAGCCGAAGTCGGACGCTCAACCGACTGAGCCACCCAGGCACCCCAAGGAGAGACACATTTTTAAATGGTTTAACTAGAAAACAAAATTTTCATGATACTTAATAGTAACATTGTGTCTCAACTATACTTCAACTAAAAGTTTAAAAAATTTTTTTCTTAATAATAAGTTAGCTTTATCTTAATAATAAAATTCATGCTTTACTCTGGAGTCATTTCAGATGAGGAGGAAGAAAACAGTTGGGCAAACTAAGGCCAATGGGCCCAATATGGCACGGGGTTTGTTTTTGTGAATAAAGTGTTATTAGAACACAGCCACACCCATCCATCTACGTAGCCTTGATAGCCCTTTTAGCACTACAACAGCAAGATTGAGTAGTTGTGATAGAGACCATGTGACCCACAAAGCCTATTTACTTACTCTCTATTTAAAGAAAAGGTTTGCTGAACACTGATGTAAAAAAAAATATTTAAGAGCAGGAGGAAGAGAAGCCTCTCTTAACGTTGTGGGCAGTGTCCTCGATTCCATACGCACTCATTATCCTCACTGCAAGGCAAGTATACTCTCTGCCCCCCTTGTTCAGAGATGCTACCTAAGTGGTAGGGAACTTTGCTTTGTCTGAGGGTCTTACAATGATCATATATCTTTGAGGGAATAAAAAGTTGAACAGGACCAAAATATGGTTATAGAAAAAAACACACACACACACACACAAATATGGTAGTCAGAAAGACGGGAGCTCAGAGAAAACAGCCAGGTCCAGGAACACAGGTGGTCCCTCTGCGGGTGTCTTGCCCCAGGGGGGGGGAGAGGGCTGAGTCAGGCAGTCCCAGATCACTGACTTCAGCATTTCAAGTCATCCAAATTCCCCGCTGCTTCACAATCACAATGAAGAATTTTGATTTTAATTTGGCTTTCTTCTAAATTTGCCTAGAGGGGTAGAATAAAACTAAACAGCAAATAAGAGTATCCTGGTTTTATTTCCATTATGAATGAAGGCTTTGTTTTCTACCAAGTCATTGTATATTCTAAATGAGAGCTTTTGTTGTTCTTGTTTACCATTCAGCAGGACTAGGGCCAATAAAGGACATGATGCAGAATACAGGGTACTTTTCTTGTGACCTAATCTATCATCTCTTATTTGTACATTCATATGCATGCTTAAGAAATCAGACATGGTTATCATCACCTTCTGTGTTGAAATCATCTTATCTTTTCACTTCCTTATGCTCTTTCTCTTTGTCTACTCAATTGAAATCTGAAATAATCACCTTCTGAAAAATCTACCTTTCTAAATCACATTGTAGCCATTGCCATTTGGACTGATGAACTTGGCAGAGGTGACAGCCTCTATTTTGTAGTTCAGTTTGCGTTCCAAATCTAGGCTGTGGCGATATGGCATAACTCTTTTTGCCTTGGAATATCTTGGATAGAAGTTATGCTCAGAAAAGGAAAAAAAAAAAAAGGTTTATTGTCTCTCAAAGCTCACTAGTGAAAATGCCTCCTAGACTTTTCTGAGGAGGCGCATGTTAGTCTAGATGTTGGCGTATAACTTCCTGTTTTTCAAATAATTCAGGCCCTTGAGATGGTGTCTTAGGCGAAGTTCCTTAGTGGCAGGAACTGAGACAGGGATTCAGATGCCTGTGGTTTGTGGTGGCTGTGCTGTATCCCCAGCCTGATCCCATAGGGAGGTCTGGAGCAGGAACTGTACCATGAAATTGGTCCCACATTGAGCAAAGGGTTGGCCTTCTGTGCCCTGCTCCTCCGTCAATCTATCATCACCAACAGATGGGGGTGAAGTCATTGGATGACGGCATAATCAACCTCCTAGGCTGGGGGTTCCCATTGGTCCAAGGGCCATTCTTTGAAAGGAACAGCTATGAGACATTATTAGCAGGTATGAAAGGAGATTTCAAAATGGAGCACACAGGCCTAGCTAAGAGAATCTCTTTGAAATAGGGACGGGAGGCCATAAGGGAGGTGGAATTCATGCACATCCTTATTGGAGGAACCATGATTTTTGCCAGCTGTGAGCCCTCAGCCTGGACTGAACTCCCTCCTGATGCAGACACCTGAATGACTGGCATTCTTCACTTCCAAAGGAGCCAAGGTGATTTGACAAGTTTTGACCCTTCATTTGCATAATAACCCAACCAATCCCAGTTAACCTAGTTTCAATCCCTGTTCTACATAGAAGACATAAATGAGAGCTGCACCTGTGGCCTTTTGCTTTTACATCTCTGTCCTCTCCTTGTCTTCCTCAAAACAGAACTCAGCCTTCTACCTCAATCTGGGTCTCCCCAACTGCAATTGGGGCAGAAATCACCTCCCCTATAGAGCGGAACCATAATCTGTCTGAGTGAATGTGGGTCAGAGTTTCTCTGGTAACATTTTGGAGGTCAAACTTCTATATACTATTATATGGTGCAGAATAAACAACACCACAGAAGCCATTATCTCTGAGAGGTTTTGTTTTAAGAAGAACTAAGGTATAATTGGCCACAATCTGGATTGTATGTTCAGAATGGAAGAATGTTCTTTCACAAGAGCAGTCCATATATATATGCATGTATGCATACATATATGTGTGTGTGTAAAAAGCAAAATTGGAAACAGAAAAAAAAACTTTCCTTTGCCATATTTAAATTTGCCCAAATAAATGTTTCCCTATGTTTCCAGTAAGATGTGCCCTTGTAGACATGGGAATTGTAGAATGGAGAGATCAATGTAGACAGGAGAATTAAAAAGGTGTCCACATCCATCTGGGTGGCAATGACATATAGGAACTCAAGAAGAAAAGCAACTCTCAGTCCACAGTATACATGACCACAGTCAAGCCACCTGTTTCTTATTTTCCAGAAACTTCCTTAATGTTAATAAGGAAAAAATCAACATTGATATTATGTTCACATTAAAATTTTCTCCTTTACTACATGTCTGTAAGCATTGCAATTACAAATATGTAAGAAACGTGTGCTGCCTGGTATGGTAGCCTTGAAGGAGGATTTGTACCACCGCCATTTTGACCTCTAATTTTCTCATAGGCTCAATTCTAATTTCCATCTTCTCCTGAGTTAAGACTCAGGAGAAAGACCCAGCAGGCAAGCAAGCCCTGATGGGAATCAAAACTACCCCTTGAGCAGTAGGGGCTGCCCTGAGCCAACAAGACCCCTTGTGACTGACCCAAGACAATGATCACCTTGACCTTCAAGTCCAGTGGCATGTACCCACTGACCTTTGTCGAACATTCTGCTTACATAAACTGCATCGGCCTCTGTGCTGGCAGCTCGGAGCCTGGAGCCTGCTTCAGATTCTGTGTCTCCCTCTCTCTCTGCCCCTCCCCCACTTACACTCTGTCTCTCTCTTTCTCAAAAATAAACATCAGA
Organism: Puma concolor; assembly: GCF_028749965.1. Taxonomy (NCBI): domain Eukaryota; kingdom Metazoa; phylum Chordata; class Mammalia; order Carnivora; family Felidae; genus Puma; species Puma concolor. The sequence continues at coordinate 16,259,547 of NC_141677.1, forward strand.
AAAAAAATTAAGAGAAAAATAAATAAAGAAGAAAAATTCAACTGAAATTTGAAGATCTATTTGGCTTTATTAAGTGATCCGTGAATGGACAGCATTCCATCTAGCTAGTAGAGGGGAGCTCAGAGGAGGAGTCTTACAAAATAGAAGTCTTACAAAATGGAGGTGGGCTAAGGAAGTTCCTAGGAAAAGAAAAGGATTATTTCAGGCTAGGTCACATGCCCTTAAAGGAAAGAGCAGGGGATCTTATCCTACAGATTACCTCATCTTCCCTTTGGGGGTGGGAGGGGTGGAAAAGGCCCAGGAGACCTATTACCTCATTGTAAAGACCAGAGCAGAAAATTCCTGACTGACCAATTAAGACATACTGTAATGACATTAGGTATTAATTTTGGTGACTTGGCCTAAACGATACCAGGTTGAGCTTGTGGGTTCTTTTTTAACAGATTGAAATTAAAATTAATTCAAATTAAATAAAATTAAGAATTGAGATTCTCAGTCACACAAGCTAATTTTCCAGGGCTCAAGAGTCACATGTGGCCCTTGACTGTATGACTGGGTAGCACCAAGGTACATCATCGCAGAAAACTTCCAGATAGTGCTGATGCATACACTCAAAAACCTGTGGATAAAGAGCTTAAAAGTATAAGATATATGTAGACAGTTGTGCTTCCAAATATTTGATCTTGAGTTATTATTCTTGTTGCCACTGTTGTTAGATTTGGTTAAAGAGACAGCTGGGCTAACAGGAAGGGAATGCACTTTGGAGGTGGGCAGCCCCAGTTTCAAGTCTACTTACCATCTATTGACCCAATGAGCTACCATGTCTGAGGCTCAGTTTCCACGTCTGCAAAATGGGTAGAACAACATCTACTTTGAAAGGGCTTTATGAAGACTAATTAAGTTAGTGCCTCTAAAAAGTCCAGCCTAGTGTTTGGTGTACATTTGAGACCCTAAAATAATTATTATTGTTTTTGTAGAAAGAAAGAAAGAAAGAAAGAAAGAAAGAAAGAAAGAAAGAAAGAAAATAAATGAAAAGGAAGGAAGGAAGGAAGGAAGGAAAAGGAAGAGGAAGTTTATCCCCTCTGAGCAAGTTATAAAATTTCAAGCTGATAATGTGTTAGAATTTTCACATGGATTTTGAGAAATATTTTAATTATCCCATTTGCACGTGTCTAAAATTATTTTTAAGTTTGTTGTTTTGACATAGGCAAAGGAATTGATTTCCTCCTTTATTGTCTTTTTCTTGGTTGTTTCCAGGATGCTGCGCTGAAAAGGAATTAGATGAAATTAAACTGAACTTAGACTTTAGTTTTCAATATTGGGAGACACTGAAACGTTCTAAAAGACACAGAATGGTTATAAACCTGGACTGGAGCCCACCCCTATTATAGTTAAGAGACTAATTTCTCTCTGTGAGGGTTCTCGAGAATCATTTATAGAAGAGGCTTTTGAGATGCTTAAAAAAAAAAAAAAATCAGAAGCAAACTCATCCAAAACTGAGTTAGTTTAGGAGTGCCAATTAGTCCCGTATTTAATCTGTATCAGACCACAAGCGTTTCAGCCTGAAGAGCCACGCACCAGACCACGGAGAAACACTCCTCCCCCAACGTGGCTGGAGCCCCACGAAAGGGCTTCAGCTGAGTTCAGGTTCTGTCTCCTTTGCATGAAGACTCATTAAGGGCCATTTCCTTAACTCATGAAGATACTGTGGTGTATGCTCATAAGGAGGAGAGAAAAAGGCAAGTTCTACGATGCAACCTTTCTGGAAGCTGGCCAGGAATTTGAAGGCTGAGATTTAAAAAACCAGACCAAATTCTCCTGGGGTACCAGGAAAGCTTAGGAAATCATCCTGATCTAGCTCTCCATCGGTGACACAGCAAACGCAGGGCACGAGGCTACTTTTAGGCAGACAGGCTTGAATGATAGAATGGAGACAGGGCCACATGACCACCTGGCTGAACACAGGCCCATCAGGTGACCCACCCCAAAATATCCATAGGCCCTAACTGACCAAGGGGATATTTACAAATACGGTTACAAAAAAGGGGAGAATCCCATACTTCATCACGCCTCCTCATCTTCCCCCTTTAAAACCAGCCCCCTCCCCACTACCTCCGGCCAGACAGCCTCTTCTCTGCTGTCCCGCCCCTCCGCCCCCTTGCCTTATTTTCAATACACTTCTATGGCCTTCATTCTGCCTCCGGTGAATTCTTTCACCTCCCACGCCACCGCCACCGCCTTCCACCCTATCATCACCCCACATTCGGAAGCCCCCATCCCGTCGAAAGACACCCCATTTAGACACCACACGTTTCAGTTTTTTTTTTACAGCAAATACTCAGCGCCCAGGAAGAAGGCTGAGCCCGGAGCCCTGGTGCTGGCCTCCTTTTATGCCTGGCTAGCTGCTGGGTACTTGGAAATGTTCTATTGGCTGCATGGGGCAGGGGGCGGGAGGGAGGAGTCCTGGTGGGGGTGGGGCACTATTGGTTGTGCTGCATGGACAGTTGGCTGATGCAAGAGGCAAGCAAGATCACAGAAGCCAAAAGCATGCCAGGCAAGTGTCCGGCCTCCGACATCTGGCTGGCCTTTTTTTTTTTATTATTATTATGCTCTTGCCGGCTTTCCTGCCGTTTTATTTCTTTTTAATATATTAATCTGGGTTTGCCCGGACAGCTGCCTTCACCCCCGGTTTTGAATTAAGAAATTTACCCACGGAGTCCTCCAACCCAGGTGACCACATCCCACCTTGAAAAAGAAGAGGCCGGGGCGCCTGGGTGGCGCAGTCGGTTAAGCGTCCGACTTCAGCCAGGTCACGATCTCGCGGTCCGGGAGTTCGAGCCCCGCGTCGGGCTCTGGGCTGATGGCTCAGAGCCTGGAGCCTGTTTCTGATTCTGTGTCTCCCTCTCTCTCTGCCCCTCGCCCGTTCATGCTCTGTCTCTCTCTGTCCCAAAAATAAATAAACGTTGAAAAAAAAAATTAAAAAAAAAAAAAAAAGAAAAAGAAGAGGCATTCACAGCCATCAAGTTGGATCCTTTATGTTAAAAATTTATACCAGGGAGTAAGATGACAAATTTGAAAAAAATATATGCATATATATATATATATATTTTAATATAAAAATATTTATATATTCTGATGAGGTTTTGGGGTGAAAGGGGGTTTGTGGGTCTTTCTCCAAGAAAGGATTCTTGACGACATCTTTGGTGCAAAAAGGTGATTTTATTAAAGCACGGGGACAGAACCCGTGGGCAGAACCCGGAACCATAAAGAGACACTGGTTATATACTTGGGAGTTGGGGAAGGAAGGTCAAGGGGAAGTTTCCAATGAGACTTTCATATGCTAAAGAATACTCACAGGATCCTGGAGGCCCAGCTATTGCCAAGCTAGCAAATCCTTCGCATTAAGACAGTAAGGAGTTCCCGGACAAACATTTTCCTCTGCCTGCCTCAAGTATTTGTCAAAGGGCTGCAGCTTCTAAGGAAATTTCATTCTATCCACCATTTCCTTCTGCCTTTGTTTCCCACATCATATTCAAATATGTGGAAGAGGGTGGGGCTGTGTTTAGCTCTCATGGACAATGATTTCCTTTCTGACATTTGGATTTTCAGGCAGAGATGGCAGTGACCCTCGCTCCTGTGGCTGCTCAGGACACAAAACTGACTTCACGGTCTGTTAACTAAACCTGAATTAAAAACAAAAAACAGGAGCGCCTGGGTGGCGCAGTCGGTTAAGCGTCCGACTTCAGCCAGGTCACGATCTCGCGGTCTGTGAGTTCGAGCCCCGTGTCAGGCTCTGGGCTGATGGCTCGGAGCCTGGAGCCTGTTTCCGATGCTGTGTCTCCCTCTCTCTCTGCCCCTCCCCCGTTCATGCTCTGTCTCTCTCTGTCCCAAAAATAAATAAACGTTGAAAAAAAAAATTAAAAAAAAAAATTAAAAAAATAAAATAAAATAAAAACAAAAAACAAAAACAAAAAAACACAAAACCGGGGGCGTCTGCGTGGCTCAGTCAGTTGAGCGTCAGATTCTTGGTTTCAGCTCACGTCATGATCTCGCAGTTTGTGGGTTCGAGGCCTGAGTGGGGCTCTGCGCTGACAGCATGGAGCCTGCTTCAGATTCTCTTTCTCCTTTTCTTATTCCGCCTCCGCTTCTGCTCTCACCCTCTCTCAAAATAAATAAATAAAACTAAAAAGAAAAACAAAAAACCACAAAACCGTGCTTCTGATCTCAGATGTGTGACGGCTCAGGAAAGAAGAGTGACTTCTTCCCACCTGCTGTGCCTCATTTCAGAAAGGGGCTTTCATTTAAAAGACAAATTCTGATTAGCTTTTCATCTGTGAACCTTATCACATCAACCACCGCGCTCGGATTGCAAGTGTTTCCACTGGGCGGGGAGCAGAACCCGGAAGGATGTTCCCGCCAGGAGTTCCCTTCCTTTCCCTGGGGAGGTCACAGACTGCGGCCACACAGGACTGGAGGGCAGCCCAGGCCAGGGGGCATGTTCCTCAGTAGCTCCGAAATGCAGGCTGCGAAAGGAGCCTCTCTGCTCCTGGACCCCGGAGCCAGGACCGTGGGTATGGCCCTGAGGCAAAGGACTCAATAAGAAATTCAACCTATTAGAAAATCCGCCAGACTTAAATGGAAATTCAAATGAAAGAAATGGAGGGAGGGATGTCAGAAATGGCTTTTCATATGAAAAAGCCAACCCAGAACCAGGAGGCAGAAATGACGGGCATGAAGCTCACCGAGAAGCCGCTTCCAGCTCTGGAGTATAGGAATTTGGGGTTGCCATATTTGAAATAAGGAAAGCAAGGTGTTTCCAGGGATCTGTTGGTTGATAGAATTGGCTGGAGAGGGCGAAAAGAAATGAACATTCTATTCAGAACAACTGCAGCCCTTTCTGACTTAACTGCCTCCACCTTAGTTCCCATTATTCTCTTATTAATTATTAAAATAGACTGCAAATGGATTTCTCTGCCTCTAATTTGTCTCCCTCCTTCCATCCCTCCCTCCCACCTTCCTTCCTTCCTCCCTCCCTCCTTCCTTCCTTCCTCCCTCCTTCCTTCCTTCTTTCCTCCCTCCTTTCTTCCTTCTCTCCTTCCTTCCCTCCTTCCTTCCTTCTTTCCTTCCTTCTTTCCTTCCTTCCCTTCTTTCCCTCGGGAAATAGCATTGACTGAAATTCACAGAGCCAGTATTTTGGTGTGGGAGATAGATTATAAACAAGATAAATAAACTGTATAACATGAAAGATGATGATAAATAAAAAAGAGGTGGATAGAGTGTAGGAAGAGGTCCCTTTGTGCAAATTAATAGAGGCACACTGTCTGGCTCCTAGACAGACAAATTAAAACACAGTGCCTCCTTTGTGTGAGGACAGAGCTTGCCCACTGTGCCTGGTTAAAGCATCCTTCTCTGCAGGATGCAGCCCACACCGAGCTCAGGCTTGGCCATGGAGCAAGGGCGGATTTCAGAACCTGCTTGCTTGCTCCAGCAGGCGCCATCAGGCAGCGCAGTTCGGTGGTGAGTGACCGTGTGTGTGAGCATGCGCGCACACGAGTGGGCAATTGCATAATTTCAAGTAGTGAGGCCAGGGCAGCCCTCCCTGGGGAGGTGTCATTTGCATGGGGACCGGAGGGAGGTGAGGAGGCCTTGTGATACGTGAGAAGAGCGAGAAGGCACGAGTGCAGCACCTGAGGAGGGAGCCTGCCTGGAGCAAAGGGAGGAGAGGCCCGTAGGGACTAGGCTATAGCAGGGCACCGGTGTGAGACACTGTGGCACAAGACCTGACTTCCATTGACCAGGGTCTCTCTGGCTGCTAATTTGGGGATGGGCTGAAGCAGGGCGAGGGCGGACTCAGGAAGACCCACTAAGAGGTTATTCCAATCACCCAAGCCAGAGATGCCCCCCTGTGGATCTTCTTGTTTGTTAATTTTTTTAAACATTTATTCATTTTTGAGAGACAGAGAGAGACAAAGTGCGAGTTGGGGAGGGGCACAGAGAGAGAGACAGAGAGAGGAAGACACGGAATCGGAAGCAGGCTCCAGGCTCTGAGTTGCCAGCACAGAGCCCGACGCGGGGCTCGAACCCACGGACTGGGAGATCATGACCTGAGCTAAAGTTGGACGCCTAACCGACTGAGCCACCCAGGCGCCCCCCCACTCCCCCCCATTGTGGGTCTTCTATACTTCGTCTTCCACTGCAGCCCACATAATCTTTCTAAAGCCTAATTTGATTATCACCTTCTTGGTTAAATAGATAGATAGATAGATAGATAGATAGACAGAGAGATAGATAGATAAATAATCCTACAGTGGCTCGATTGTGCCCAGGGAAGGAACTCCTCTGCAGGGACAACGGGCTAACCCCAACAAGGCCCTCTCTCCCCTTTTGGCCCCATGGCTCGGCACCTCCCCTCCCCAGCGGCTCCCTCCTAGCACCCCACTCTTCCCCAACTCTAGCTCAAAGGTCTTAAATGGGTGGCCTCAGGATCACCTCTGGTCTGCAGACTGGTATGCTTGATGTCTCAGCTGACAGGTCACGTTCAACAGGCGCAGTGCCCAAGGCCAGGTTTGGATGCTGTTCTGGAAACACTTCTGATACAGGAAGAAATGCAGGCGGGGAAGGGGGGCACTGGCCAGCCCTGAGAGTAGCTGAGGGGTGAGGGACTCTGGGTGGGTAACGTAGCACCCTCTACAGTTGGCCTGAACAGTTGGCCTCTACAGTTGGCTCTTTTTTATTTGATTTGATTACCAATGATTAAACATCAGGAAGTTATTTTTACCCGTTGCTAGTAAAAGAAAATATTTCCTATTCTGCAAAAAAAAAAAAAAAAAAAAAAAAAAAAAAAAATCGGAAAATTTGTTCAAAATCCGAATTGCCGGCATCTTTTGAAAGATCAGAGATGAGCTCAGGCTGGGCCTGATTCTTGCATGATGACAATTCATTGGAGCCAAGGGTTGGCTCTCTCTTCCACACAGCCCTTAGCTTGGAGGTTTCCCGGGGCCTCTGTGACCTGTTCCACCTCAGGCCCGACCCACACGGCACCTACCATCACCCAGTTGTTTGTGTGCCTTCACGTGCTGTGTCTTGGCAAACCCTGTCCCATCCCTCTTGAAATGAATCTGCTTCTTCATTTGGTGAATGCTCTGCATGTCTGTGCGTGTCCCCCTCGCCCGGCCCCGACTTCATGTCTTAAAATCTGATGTGATGGTATTTGGAGGTAGAGCCTTTGGGAGGTGCGTAAGTCGTGGGGGTGGAGCCCTTATCAGTGGGACTGGTGTCTTATAAAAGAGGCTCCACAGAACCACCCCCAAATCCCTTGTGTCATGTCAGGACACAGAGAGAAGGTGCCAGCTATGACCGTGGAAGAGGACTCTCACCCGACCACTCTGGTGCCTTGATCTTGGACTTCCTAGCTCCAGAACCATGAGAAATAAATTTCTGTTGCTTATAAGCTACTCAGTCTGTGGTGGTTTGTTATAACATCCCGAAAGGGATAAGATTACTGGCAAAACATACATCCTCCTGGTGGATCCTTCTAGAACATCCCAGGGCATGCCCGTGCACCTAAACCCCTCCCGATGGGGTCTGTGAGCACCCTGGAGGCCACACTTTGTCACTCTTATTTGGTGCAGAGCTTCTGGCACAATCTGGCTCACAGTGGGAAAACCATAGCTATCTATTGAGAGGAAACAGACTTGAGTTGGTTGAATAAAAATCTTCCAGAGTTACAAAAATCTAGAGGATCTTGCTGGAAAAGAGACTCAAACTGCTAGACATTTACAAGGTTTAGGAATAACCAGAGGGGACCTCAGCGCTCATTCTGCATCTATCCTTGGTTCTCCCCAGAGCGGGGAGGCCGTGTGTCCCCGTCACACAGCTGGTGTGGAAGCAAATGAGTTCCAACAACACGTGGCACACCCAGGTGTCTTGAAAACATTCCCCAGGCAAGCTGCCCAGTTTTGATCAACACGTAAATTTATTTTTGCTACAACACAGTACACTCGCTGTTTCTATAGCGTCTGTCGGGGAGCACTTGAGAGATGCATGGAGGGGAAGGAAGTGGGATAGAGCTAAGCTTGTTGGGAGGGAGAAGTATGGAGCTCACTGACCCCAGTCAGGGACACAGGCAGATGGCGCTTCTACTGGAACCAGCGATCACGTGGCCTTGGGCTGTGGGAGAGGGTTGCCAGGGCAGCCAATGGAGCATCGCAGAGAGGGACCAGAGAAGAGGCTGATCCCAAGAACAGCAAGGCCACACCTGCTTCTACAGAGACTGACACTGTTACTTGCGGTAGGGACGGACCTGTGATTGCTCCTGGTTTGGTTCAGGGTTGTTTTAGCCTTTTAGTGCAACCAAAATGTTCCTATTTAAAAGGGGACTACAAACATAGGTCCAAGATGAACATGTTATAGCCTTGTAGCAACACTCTAGATGTATATGTGTAGTCCGTTGTTCACAAACCCTTTCCATGCATGTAACTTAGTTTGTCCCCATGGCAGCCCTCTGCTTAGAGCAGGAAAGGTAAAGTATTTGCTCAAGGTCACATGACTAGGATGTGACTGATTTTGAACTCACGTCCTATGACCCCAGGATAAGCGCTTCTCGCACGGCACTCACCAGGCTCACCAGGGCAGACCCGAGGCAGTAAGCCCAGGGCCCCCCGGAGGAGCGGGGCAGCCACCATGCTTCCTGCCTGTCCCAGTAGTGTCCGGGCTCTGCTAACAGTTGGCACATGGCTGGGGCCGGCCGGCTGGTCCTTTGTCCAGCTCTGCCATCTGGCATTACGCCCCTCCTGCTCACCACCCTCTCTTCTGCCTGGGTGGCTGGGCCTGCTGCCCCTGTCTGGCAGGACCTGAGTGGCAGAGGGTTGGCACTGAGGTCCTGGACGCTGACTTCCGGTGTGGCTGTGGGGGTCAGTCCTCCTGGAAGTCTGTCCTCCTCAGCCTTGGCCCGAGGTTCCCACAGCCTTTCTGTTGCCAACTCCAGCTGCCATTGATAAAATGAGTTCCTGATGCCCAGAGGAAAGGTCTGGAGCGGGCTCCACTCCGTTCTGTGATGATCAGCATTCTGTCTTGGAAACCCCATTTGGCCAATACTTTGCGATCTTCTGGAGTTCATTCTGGAGAGGGTCTGTGTTAGCAGAAAGAGCCAGTCACACAAAGAGGCCCCTGTCCATACACTATTTACCCTTCAAATGTCTGGGTCCCACCTACTTGTTCAAAGTGAGGGAAAGAGGCTTTGATTCCTGCCCATGGAAGCCCTGTAGGTGGGTCTTTCCTCGGGCTATTGATGACTTCATGGCATATAGTTGGGGTAGTTGGGAAGGGAAGCTTAGGGCCTCTGGAAGCAAAAAGAAAAGTCTCTCTTCTAATGGAGCACAAAATTTCTTGGGGTGATGAATGTGTGGTCAAATCAGCACTCAAGTAGATACATAATCATCGGGTGATCCTGAGCAACTTTCTGGACCTTTCTGTGCTTCCATTTCTTCATGTGTAAAATGGAGAAAATGTGCACTTGACAGGGTTGTCATGAGGGTTACATGAGTTACATGAAATATTTGTGCTGAGTACATAGCAGTTCCTCAATGATAGCCTCTTTCTATGCTGCCGGCTTTCACTCCTAGTCTTTAGTTGATTAATCACTGTTGGCCTTTTATTATCTTTCCCCAAAGCTTCAACTGACCCAGGCAAAGCCAACCAATTCAATTGTTCCAATGATTACAACTTTTCTCCATATTTTTCAAACACTTAAAACACTAGACTAGCTAAGGCATTTTCTTCTGCTGATATATCATTTAGTTAACCACCAAAGAAAGTCTTAATAATTCATTGCTCTGCTACATTGGACCAGTGGCTATCTATGCTTCACCTACAACCAGCGATGGGGTCCATACCTCAAGCTGCCCAGAGGACGGTCCAGCTCTAGAATCCCATCTTAACTTTCTCAAACTACTTGACCTAGATGCCAGTTGGGTTCTGCCTACCAGCAGACTCCGAGATAAAGATTGGCATGAAAAATGTTTAGGGGGAAGGGCTCTTAGGATTAATACCTACAGGCAAAGTAAAGGCAGCAGCAAAGGGCAGAGGGAGAATTTGCTCTGTGATGCATCCTGGGTGTTCTGATATGCAAAACAAGGCTTTATCAAGCTCCGTGCAATTTCTAAAGCTGGGCTGGCTCTTTAGCAATGTCCTGAGTTGGGAGGAATGGGCTGGATCATCATATCCTTGTACTGAACCAGTTGAATGTAGGCCGCTTCAAGAAGGGAACATGGCCTTAGCAAGGTGGTTCTCTTCAGCAGAGGGTCTAAGTACAGCTGATATGTCCAAGGGCTCTAACTTTCAAAGGACTCTGAAGAGTTTCAGATGGTATCACTCTTAGCAGCTGAGATGGAAGTCCTTCACCACTGAATGTGGGCCTCCATCGTTGGCAAGCATCCCAAAGAGAGGTATTTGCATGAGATTTCAAAGACAATACATACATTATTATTCTCCTGTAACAGCTGCCATGTAGGCATGTAAGCACTGGTAAATGGTCGGTGTGAGTTTTTAACAGTGGCTCCCAGAAGTTTCCTGAGATTTGCCTAGTTGTTTCCATAGGTAGCTGAGATCATCAGGGATGGCCTCGTGTGGTTGCTCTACTTCCAGATTCATTGAAAGCAAGCATGGACTTTCTTGATCTTCAGTCCTCCCACATTCCAACAGTTATGCAAGCCCCGAAGTCCATATGTTAGGTTCTTTTTGCCTAAAATATCTAGTATTTAAAATATCTAAAAATATTCAAAATATCACCTTTTTTTCCTGACCTAACATGTACTAGTACAATTGCATCATCAGGAATACCTAAAGTAAGAACATGGGAGCATTTCTTAATAACCTCTCCAGCAGTCCGTTCATACAGATCTTTGGAACACCTAGCATTTTCTCACACAGTGATAGGTACTGAATGCGAGGATCAGATAAAAATGCATTTGGGAGATGCCAAAAAGATAATTAAATAGAAATATCGACAGCAGGTAAGCGATGTTGGGGTGGTAGGGGAAGGATAGTAGTGGCAGTGAACTGTGGGTTTGAGCAGCTACACCAGTGTTCCTGTAATCGCTGAGATTTGACATTGGCCCTGAGGGGAAAACAGCAAACAGGGAAAAAACAAAAAGTGAACTTTTAATGTAGAACCCGGGCCATTCACTATTAGCCCCTTCTTCTTCCTCTCTCTTTTTCCTTCTGCTCCTTGTCTCGACTTAATCCTTCAGTAAAACCAAGCTGCTTGCAATTCTCCTGCGTAAGTCTACTGTGTGTTTCGTCTTCTTTCCTTTCCCAAGCTGTCACCTCTGCCATAATCAATTCCCCCCTCTATTCTGCCTTTAACATTCTTTTTTCACGTTTCTTCATTTCTGAGAGACAGAGCTCTCAGCACACAGACCCCGACATGGGGCTTGAGCTCACGAACCGTGAGATCATGACCTGAGCCTAAGTCAGACACTTAGCCAACTGAGCCACCCAGGTGTCCCTGCCTTTAAAACTTAGTTTGAAAAATAAAATAAAATATAAAATAAAATAAAAATAAAATAAAATAAAATAAAATAAAATAAAATAAATAAAGTAAAATAAAACTTAGTTTGGATAGCAGTGAAAATTTTCATTCCTCTGAAAATTCTCTCCTCCACAAAAGCAATGGAAACACAGGTGAAGATTGTGGGCAAGACCATTTTCAGGGGCTTGAACTTAATCAAAGACTGCAGCAATCCAGGAGGCATTTTTTGCAGGAAAAATAGCAGAATCGCAGTGAGAAAAGAGACCTTTATGTTTCTGTAACTTGCGCTAATGCGACCACCCCTTCCCAGCTTCACAACAGTCTTGAAACCAGAAGCCATAGTTAGGCAAAAACCAGCAACCTGGTAGCCACTGGTGGGGGAAGTCTAGAAATCATCAGCCTCAGCAGATGAGGCTGATGATTTCGGCAGAGATGAGATTCTAAAGGATTTTACGTGCTAAGTTATTGATTTGGCATTTTATCCTGAAAGTAATGGAGACTCATGCAAAAAAAATTTTGGTCTTAACGCTCCATTTGCCGGTGATTATTATTATTTCACCTGCCTTGGGGTTCTACAGAAGGCTGTTTTTATTTTTTCGGACTCAGAGTTCACCTAATGCAAAGAGTTTTATTCCAGAGTGCAAGTAGGAGTAGGAGCATTTATTGAAAACTATCAGAAGCAATTTTTTAATATCTTGGCTGCCTGAAGCAGTGAATAACAATTTGGGGCAAATAATAAGTTAACCATAAAGCTTAAAAATAAATCCGGGGAATGAGATGCCACAGGGGCTTTGAAGAGCCCCGACATATTCCTGGGGTTGTAAGAAGTCTCTGCACATGTGTAGGGATGTGTGCATGCCCAGGAAAGTCTTGGCAAGACCCTATGCTTTCCCCTCTGGCTGCCCTTCAGTCTCTGTACAAACAGGAAGTGAAGGTTAGGTCAGAGTTTTGAGCTGCCGGGGTGAGTGTTGAAGGCACGTTCCAACAGACACACAGAGCTCCCCCACAAAAACTGGGAGAGTTACTGATTCCATGTTTTTAAGGAAATCTTTAATCATTACCTGACCATTAAGCTGAGTAGAGACCTCAGTGGCTGCACACAACAAGGAATAAAGGATTTTCTGAATTAGTTCAGAAAAATCACTAACAGACCAACAATCCTGAGGAGTAGGGAGTATCTTATTCCCAGAGCTGTCCTAGCTTTTAGTTAAGATGTCCAGCTTTCGACAACAACAACAAAAACGCACATCTAGAAAAACAAGAAAGTATGACCCATATACAGGAGTAAAAGCAATCAATAGAACAAAGGAATCCAAGGCATTGAAATTATTAGGCAAAACTTTAAGCAGATTTAAATAATCTCTTATAAATATATTAAAAAACTAAAAACTCTGTCTATAAAGCTAAAGGAAAGCATGAGAACAATATCTGACCAAGCAGAGAGCATTAATACAGATACAGGAATTATAAAAAAGAACCAAATAGAAATTCTGGAGACAAAAAAAAAGTACACTTGCTGAAATGAAAACTTCACTGGACCTCTCTGGCTCAACACAAAATTTGAACAGGCATAAGAAAGATTCAGCAACCTTGAAGATAGGACAATTGAAATTATCCAGTCTGAGGCAAGGAAAGAAAAAAGGATGAAGAAATGTGAACAGTGGGACACTGTCCCTGTGGGACACCTTGAAGGGGACAAACATAGCATTACCATAATGATCCAGCAATTCCACTCCTAAGTATATGCCCAAATGAATTGGAAGTAGGTACTCGAACAGATACTTGCACGCCAATCTTCATCAAAGCATTATTCACAGTAACCCAAAGGTAGAAATAGTGGGAGTGGGGAGATGGGGGGAAATAGGAGTGAGTATTGAGTGGGCACATTGTTTTTGTTTGGAATGATAAGAAAAAGTTGTGGAAATGGATAAATGGATAGTGGCGATGATTTCACAACACTGTGACTATACTTAGTGTCATTGAGTCATACACTTAAAAATGGTTAAAATGGTAGCTCTCCTGCTAGGTATATTTGACCACATAGTTTTCAAAGGGATGAGGTACTGATACATGGTACAACACGGATGAACTTTGAAAACATTATGGTAAGTGAAAGCCAAAGAGGACCACGTTTTGTGTGATTCGATTTCCAGGAAACGTCCAAAATAGGCAAATTCATGCAGGCAGAAAGATGGATTAGTGGTTGCCAGGGGCCGGTGGCAGGGGGAAATGGGGAGCCCCTGTTAATGGGTATAGGGTTTATTTTGGGGTGATAAAAATGCTTTGGAATTAGATGGTGGTGAAAGTTGTACAACACTAGAGTAAAGAATTAAATAAATAGCTCTTTTCAGAATCTACTGAGAACCACCGAATTGTTAAATTTTTAAGGGGTGAATATCACGCTGTGTGAATTCTATCTCAATAAAACACTGGAACTAATAAAACATTACGCAATCTTATGTCTATCATCACTTCCTCCAGAAATGTTCCCCACCTTTTTCCATTTCCCCGGTTTGGGTTTAAGTAACCCTTTTCTGTGATCCCATAATTTCTTATGAATGATTTGATAATTATGTATATATCTTTCTTATTTATTTTTTATTTCGTTATGTTTATTTATTTCTGAGACAGAGAGAGACAGAGCATGAGTGGGGGAGGGGCAGAGAGAGAGGGAGACACAGAATCCGAAGCAGGTTCTAGGCTCTGAACTGTCAGCACAGAGCCCGACTCCGGGCTCAAACTCACAAACCGTGAGATCATGACCTGAGCCAAAGTCGGCCACTCAACCGACTGAGCCACTCAGGCGCCCCAATCTTTTTTAAATCTTATTCTCCATTAGTAGGCTCTGAATTCTTTGAAGGCAAGACATGGTGTTTATTTATCTCATAATTTCCAAAAGTTAATACAGTATCGAGTGTTATAGGAGTTCAGTAAATAGTGGATGAATGAATAAAGAAAATGAATTATTAAAGAGAAGACATTTCTGTTCTGAGGTATGCTTCTTGTTTTATTTGAATTGAGTTCCTTGGAAAAACAGACCTCTGAATGGAGATTTGTATAAAGGAAGTTTATTTAGGGAGTTTTCTTAATTAGGGTCGATGTGGGGGAGTGAAGGAAGGAGAATTATGGAGAGGTAGATTACCCTCAATGCGATCACAATAAAGGCTTCCGCCACTCTTTGGGGAATTGGATGATCTTCTGGAGTTATGGCCGATGGACTAACTCTTTATACCCTCCTGATCAAGCAGCCATTGGATGTATATTGTCCCTTGGGAGAAGGGATGACCTTGGACAAACAGCTCTCATTCCAACAGTCCAGCCACTCAGGGAATGAATGAGTGCCTATGCAGAAATCAGCACACCATAGCTTTATCAACTACTTTAGTTGTGCTGTGGTTTGACCCATGCTCTTGAGATCAGTGTGGGATCACTTGAGGGAGGTGTAATGAGTAACCACGCATGGGGGTCAGATCATTTGATTTCCACCTTGGGTCTTCTTGCTTAGATCAGAGTTTATCTTCCTTAGGCCTGTTCCTCCTTCTCCAAAGCAGTATTCCTACATAAACACTGAACAAGTTGCTGATGTCCTGGAATAACATGGAAGCGAGGTCAAAGTTGAGTGGACTATGGTCAGGAAAGAAATCCAGTACCTGGGATTGCCCTGAAGGCCAGCTACACTGTGCTCTCTCTACCTAACCCACCCAGAATCTCCCTGGTTTCTGCTGAAAGGCAACAAAGGAAGTCTCGTTGCCTCTCCAGGGCACTGGGAAATTGATCAATTGTGTTTTGAGTTGGTTAGACCCATGATAAGGATTTTGTATCAGGTGGACATTTGTTTTGTTCTTTTTTTCTGACGGTGGTCAATGAGAAGTCATAGTGGAGGAAAATTATGTCATTCTTCATCCTGTTATCAAATTGTACATGAGTTAGTGACTTGTTGGGAAGGAAAAAATGAGCCAATAGTCTACAGTAAGTCACCATGAGAGCTATGGAGAAAACTTAGCATCAGAGACGTGAAGATTCTGGAGTGATGTACTTCCAACCTCTACGTTCAAGCAAATGGCTCTCAAGGGGAGCAGGCTGGAGCTAGAAAATGTATCAGAATCGCAGGGGGAAGGTGAGACTCATGTAGTTTGAAAAAGCATAGCGTGCTCTCTCCCCACAGGCAGGTTTTGTACAAAATTCTTGTCTGTTGCAGATGTGCAGAAAATAGTATGAGAGTGTTTTAGGGGACAAAGATTTCAAAAAATAAAATAAAACAGTTTGCGAAGTAGCTGTAGGAACAAATGGCTGTCTGAAGTGAAAGGGACTCATCAGAAGTTTTTATCTCTATCAGCTATATTTGGCATAAAATGACACACTGGTTCTTTACAAAGCCTTACGCTAAAGAATGCGGTTACCTCCTGCGGTAGATGAGCGTTCCAGAACCACTGGTAGACAGCCTCTCAAAACTAAGGATGGGGAAATGGTAACAGACTCTGAAGAATGTTAGAAGTTTCCTCTTAAGTTAAAATTACCTGGATCTTTTTGACAACTCTCGTGGGACTTGGACATATCACTGAAGGAGATGAATGCCTGCCGTCTCTGAGACGCCAACGATGTCCAAACCTCCCCTTAAAGTCTAGAGTAAAGAATTAAATAAACAGCTCTTTTCAGAAGGACAGATTCCCCTCAGGTAGGCAAAGAGAGGGCATTGCTCCCAAGACCATTATCTAAAGTCTCTGTGACTCGATCACAGTCTCAGCTCTGAATTGGCTGCTGTGACTGATGGACCGTGACAATTCCAAGCTGCACAGTAAAGAGATCTGCAGATGAAAGCAAATTTCCTCGCATTTCCAGCTACCGTATTTCTCAAGGCTTGTCAGCTGAGGATATCAATGTAGAATATTTCCTTGGTGTCAGCAGTGTGGAGGAGTCTGGATATCAAGAGCAATTACTAGTCTACAGGTTAACTCTTTACTTATGGACAAGGAACACGAAAATAATTTCCATTGTGGTCTATTCAATGTGCATGTGTGGCTGCATAGATACATATACGTATATATGAGGTATATCAAACATATATATGATGTGTATAAATCTCTTGATGAAATGTATCTTTTCCACACCTACAAAATGTTTCCTGTTCATTTTTTTTTTATTTATTTTGAGGGAGAGAGAGAGAGAGAGAGAGGGAGAAAACAAGTGGGGGAGGGGAGGGAGCAGAGAGAGGGAGAGAGAGAGAATCCCAAGCAGGCTCCACACTGTCAGCACAAAGCCAGACACGGGCCTCGAACTCACAAACCATGAGATCATGACCTGAGCCAAAGTCCTACGCTTAACCAACTGAACCATCGAGGCGCCCCTTCCTACTGATTGTTTTGAAAAACTACCTAAAGGGATCGCCTGCTACCAAATACACACTGAGGTGTTTGCAACCAAGTTTAATTCCTTCCTTTTGCTTCCTCGTGGCCGGGAGCGGGGTTCAGCCCACCACCTGGTCCTGCATGGTCTGTGTACATTTTGAAATGGTGGAAGAAAAATCAAAGAGGAGGACTAATGGTTCATGCCACGTGAAAATCGTATGAAATGTCAAATTCCGTTTCCACCTATGAAGTTTTATTGGACGCACCATTGGTTTACGGAAGGAGTGAGTGTTTGCAACAGAGGCCGTGTCAGCCATAAAGCCGAAAATAGTTACTGTCTGTCTCTTTACAGAAAACACTGGCGGACCCCTGGGCGGGAGCATTTCTGTATTTGTCCCTGGTTGTTCTAGGACTTCCTTAGACCACTGCTCTGCTAAAAAGATCATTGCAATTGTACGGTTCTTGTGGAGCACGGGGGAGGACGCCTCTGTCAATACGATCAGACTTCCTCTACTTCACACAACACCCACTTACCTGGTAAACAGCACCTCCTTGATCACATCTGACCCCACTGTTGGCTTTACAGTGAGAACTCCTGGATTCTCCCAGCGGATGAATGGTAAGTTATTTGCGGAGGGGGCGGGCAATCAGATTTGTATACAACGCGGTGTTTAAAGTGGTATTCTAACTACTGCCAGCAAAAAAGGGATTTTCTTCTAACAGTTAAAAAAAGAAATCCCTTGATGACTAAGTTAGCTGCAAAAACCAAAACAGGGAATGATACTAACTGATGCATTCTGTTTCGATGTAAGATAGCTTGGGCCCAGCAGACACTGACGACCCTTAGATATTGGGAGGAGTCATTAATTTACCACCATAGCTCAGGAAAGGCATAGAACTTTAAGCAACAAAATTATATCGGGTATTATTCTTCATTTTAACTCTGAAATGTTTGGTGGGAGAGAGAGGATTGTGGAAGGAGGAGAGGACAGAGGCGATGAATTGCCAAAGAGCAAATATAAAGCTCTTTCTTGTAATGTTGTTGTTTTTTTCAGTAAAGATGCTCATTTAAATATGGTCAACTGATCATTTCAATTATCCTTTTTAATTTGAAATAATTGTAGATTCACATGCAGTTGTGAGAAGTAATACGGACAGTTCACACACACCATTCACCCAGTTTCCCCAGTGGTAACATCTTATAAAACCATGGTATAATACCACAAGCAGGATATTGACTGCTATTAGCTGCTTTTATTCATATTTCCCCAGTTTTAGTTGTGTGTGAGTGTGTGTATCTGTGTTTACTTCGAAGCAATTTTATCATGTGTAGGTTTGTTATCCACAAGGTAAAATATAGACTAGCTCAGTTCCAACAAGGATCCCTCCTACAGCCCATTAATAATCATGCCCATCTGTCTTCCACCCCATCACCTACATCCTTAACCCATGACAACCACTAATCTATTCTCTACTTCTCAAATGTTGTCTTTTTGAGAGTGTTACATAGGGGCACCTGGGTGGCTCGCTCAGTTAAGCATCCGACTCGATTTTGGCTCAGGTCATGATCTCAGGGTCTTGAGATCAAGCTCCTAGTCAGGCTAGGTGAGCCTAAGATGATTTCTCTCCTGCTCCCTCTGCTTCTCCCCAGCTCTCTCTCTCTCTCTCTCTCTCTCTCTCAAAAAAAAAAAAAAAAAAAAAGAATATTACATAAATGGCATCCTGCAGTATGTAAACTTGTGGGATAGTCTTTGTTGCTTCGCATAGTTCTCCAGAGATTCAACCAGGTTGTTGAGTGTATTCACAGTTCTTTCTTTTTTCTTTTTTCTTTTTTCTTTTTCTTTTTTTTTTTTGGCTGAGAGGTATTCCGTGGTATGGATTTTTGAATGTTGAACCAGCCCTACAGAAATGGAATAAATCCCACTTGGTCATGGTGAGATTATCTTTGTATACATGATTAAATCCAATTCAATTAGTATTTTACTGTGGATTTTTGCATCTAACCTCATGAGAAGTATTAGTCTGTAGTTTTCATTTTTTGTACTTTGTCTGGTTTTGGTATCAGAGTAATATTAGCCTCATAAAATAAGTTGGAAAGTTTCTCTCCTTTTCTCATTTTTGAAAGCTATTATATAAAATTGGCATTAATTCTTCTTTATTCCTCTACCAGAATCTTTGGTAATATTCTGTAATGAAACCGTCTGGACCTGGAGAGTTCTTTTCCAGGAGCTTCGTAATTAAAAGTTGCATTTCTTTAATGGCTGTATAACTATTCAGGCTATTTTATCTCGATTGAGATTTGGTGGTACGTGGTTATTGGGGAAGTGGTTCAGTTCTAAAGCTGTCAGATCCATGAGTGTAGATTTGTTCATGGAGTCCCTCATTGTATTTTCAATGGCCGCGGGATCTGTAGTACAACTCTGTTTCATTCCTGATATGGGTGATGTATGCTTTCTCTCTTTTAATTTTTGTAAGTCTTAGTAAAGATTTGTTAATTTTATTACTTTTTATTTTTTATTTATTTTTAGCTTTTAGAGAGAGAGAGAGAGAGACCAAGTGGGGGAAAGGAGCGGGGGGGGGGGGGGGTTGGGAGGAGAGACAGAGAGTATCTTAAGCAGGCACCATGCTCATGGCAAAGCCTGACATGGGGCTCCGTCCCATGACCCTGGGATCATGACCTGTGCCAAAGTCAAGAGTCCGATGTTCAACGAACTGAGCCACCCAGATGCTCCTACTGCTTTTTTAAAATAATGTCTCATTTCATTGAATTCCTCAAAAGAGGAAAGTGGTATTTTGTCGTTGTTTTGAATTACATTCATTGCTGCTTTTATCATTATTATTTCCTTCTTTCTGTTTGCTTTGGGTTCATTTTGGTTTGCTTTTTCCAAGCTTCTTGAGGTAAGTATTTAGATTATTGATTTGAGACCTCTCTTCATTTCTAACATAAGTATTTAATGCTATAAATCTCCCTCTCTGCATTGTTTTAGTTGCATCCCACAAACTTAATGTATTGCATTTTCATTTTCATTTAATTCTCTGTATTTGTTATTTCCTTTGAGATTTCTTGTTTGGCCCATCAATTATGTAGAAATGTGCTGTTTAATTTCCACATGTTGGAGATTTTTCTGTTGTCTTTCTCATGCTGATTTCTAGCTTGAATCCATTATGATCAGAGAACAAATTCTATGATTTCATGCTTTTAAAGTTATTGGAGTTTGTTTTATGGCGATGGACTATGGATAGTCCAGGCGATGGACTGTCTCAGCGAATATTCTATAGGCACTTTCAAAAAATATGTATTCTGTGTTCTTGGGTAGAGCATTCCATATATGTCAGTGATACTCCACTGGTTGATTATGGTATCCTGGTCTTCTACGTTCTGGTTGATTTTCTGACTTACAGATCTATCACTTTCTGAGAGGGCAGTGATGAAGTCCCCAAGTGTAACTATCATTTGTCTGTTTCTCCTTTCAGCTTTATCGGTATTTTGAGACTGTGTTATTTGACGCATCCACAGTTTGAATCATTATGTCTTCCTAGTGGATTGATCCTTTTTATCACTCTGCTCCTCTCTGTCTCTGGTAACTTTTCTCTGAAATCTGATTTCTCTGATATTAATATAGTAACTCTTGCTTGTTTGTTTTTTAAGTCAATATTTGCATGAGGTTATCTTTTTCCATCCTTTTGCTTTCAAACTACCTGTGCCATTGAAGTTGAAGAGAGTTGTCTTTAAAAAGCATATAGTGGCTCATTTTCCCCCTACTCTCCCAGTCTCTGTCTCTTGACTGATATAATAAGAATATTTGCTTTTAGCGTAATTATTTCTAGAACGGCCATTTTTAAAATTTTATCTTCCATTTATTTCTTCTGGAGCTCAGTTTTTGGTTTCTCTTTTCTTGCCTTCATGTGGGTTAGTTGAATATTTTTAAGGATGCCATTTTGATCCATTTATAGTATTTTTAGTCCCATTCTTTTTGTAGTGTTATTAGTGGTTGCTGTGGGTATTATGGTATGCACATGTAACCTATCACGGTCTGTTAATGCTAACACTTTACCACTTTGAATGATTGTGTGTGAATTATTTCCACTTAGGTGCATTTGCCTTCAGCACTTTTAGATATGATTGCCTTGACTATCAGATGGTGGTGTCATTTTTGCTTCAATCATCACACATGATTTGGAAAACTCATGAGGAGAATAACGATGTTTTGATTGCCCCCCCCCCCATTCGCACTCTTTCCACTGTTGTTTCTTCCTTCCCAACCCTCCAAGATTCCTTCTTTTACCATTTCCTTGCATTTGCGGAGCTTCCCTTAGCCATTATTTAAGGGTAGGACAACCAGCAACAACTTGTTTCCATTTTCTTTCATCTGAGAAAATGTCTATTTCCCATTCAACTTCAAAGGATGGTTCTACCAGACCCAGAGTTTGCAATTGGTACTTCTTTCCTTTCAGCGTTTGAGGAAAGCACTTTTTTTCTGTTCTCCATAGTTTCAAGGGGACGTCCGTGGCCATTTGAATTGGAGTTCTTCTGTAGGCAATGTGTCATTTCTCTCTGGCTTTCAAGATTTTTGTTTGTCATAGTTTTTTTTTTTAAGTTTATTTTTGAGAGAGACAGAGACAGCGTGAGCGGGGGAGGGGCAGAGAGAGAGAGAGAGAGAGAGAAGGAGAGAGAAAATCCTAAGCAGGCTTTGCGCTGTCAGCACAGAGCCCAGTGTGGAGCTCGAACTCATGAAACTGGGAGATCATGACTTGAGCCAAAACCAACATGGAAGGCTCAACCGACTGGGCCACTCAGGAGCTCCTCCTTGGTTGTAATTTTGATTGGAATGTATCTTCCCATGGATTTCTCTGGGCTTATCATATCTGGGTTTTTCTCAGTTCCATGATCCTTGAGGTTTATGCTTGTCACCAGATTGGGAAGTTTTCAGCCACTGTTTCTTTGGATACTTTTTCCATCACACACACTCTTGTCACAGGACACTGATGATATAAATTTATCTAAATGATGATATAAATTTATAGCAGTGAATCCGTTCACTTTTCTTTTGTTCAGCTTATTTTCTCTTTGTTCAGACCAGGTAAATTCTGTTGGTCTGCCCTCAAGTACACCGGTCCCATCTACTGTCACCTCTACTCTACTACTGAGACCATCCACTGAGCTTTCCATTTCTGGCATGATACGTTTCATTTGTGCTTACACCTGGGTTTTTGTAGAACTTCTATTTCTTTGCTAAGAGGTTCTGGTTTGTCATTTGTTTCGAGAGAATTTGCAATGGCCTGTGAAAGCATTTCTATAATAGCTACTTTAAAATCCTTACCCAATAATTCCAACGTTTGATTCATCTCGGTGTTAGTGTCTGTTGATTGTCTTTTCCCACTCAGGTTGTGACTTCCTGGCTCCGATGATGGCTGATTTTTTGATTGTCTCCTGACCATTTTGGCGATTATGTGAGAAGACTCAGTCCTATCTAAATATTTCATTTTAGCGTGCGGTCACTCTAAGTGTAGGATGCAGTTTCTGGCCTACTTTGTGGGATGGGGTGCCAACGAGCATTTAATTTTCAAAACCCCTATGATGCTATTTTGGTCATCTGTGGCTCTTCTTTTCCCGGCTGTTGGTCCACTCGGTGTATCTAGGTAGGAGGTGGTTTTCCTGGAAGATGAGGAATTCTGCTGGCGACCCCATGTGAGCCCGGCAACACCAGCAAACAGGAGCCACCGGGACCCCTGCTAAAAATAAGCATTCAGGGGAAAATGTTCTTCCCTGCTGATCTCACAGCCCCCTTACCTCACCTAGAGACCTCAGACAGCCCGGTGTCACCAGCCAGGGGATTTGGTTCCAACCCAACCAAAGCCTGGTTCAGGAGATACTTTTTGCCCCATGAGCTTGAGACTTCCCTCCCAAATGCACAGGCAAGGGGATCTGGTACACAATTCCCTGGTCCAGGAAGCACTCTCTTTCGCTAGGAACTTACACTCCTCTGGACGTACATTTAAAAGTAAACTTTTTAAGAAAGATAGACTCCTATCTCTCTGGGATATGTTCCTTCTGATTCTTTTTTTTTTTTTTTAATTTTTTTTTTTTAACGTTTATTTATTTTTGAGACAGAGAGAGACAGAGCATGAACGGGGGAGGGTCAGAGAGAGAGGGAGACACAGAATCTGAAACAGGCTCCAGGCTCCGAGCTGTCAGCACAGAGCCCGACGCGGGGTTCGAACTCACGGACCGTGAGATCGTGACCTGAGCCGAAGTCGGCCGCTCAACTGACTGAGCCACCCAGGCGCCCCTGTTCCTTCTGATTCTTACAGAAACTTAGCAAATATACAAGTTAGATGTGAATCACTTCCACTTTGCCCGTTGAGTCATCCAGATTCTTCCCCTTTTCTGTCTTTCTTTGCCCCAAGTCCCTACTGTGATCATTCATGCATGTCCATAGTATCTTCCTCCACAAGTGCTCACCTCTCCTTCCACTCACAATGTCCTCCCACCCTCCAGGGCTTCTTGGGCTCTTAGAAAACCACTGTTTCCATTGGGCTCTGTCCTTGCTCACCCCTATGGTCTCGGCAGCCAGAACGCTCCAGCCGATTCTCTCCACTCATCCTGGTCTTGTGTGGCATCCGTGTTCAGTTCCACCACCCTTTCTACCATTTAGGTCTCTGAGAGGCAGGATGACCAGGGAACTAGGAGCACACACTCCAGTGGGAGACTGTGGGGTTTTGAATCCCAGCATTGCCACTTACCACCTGTCTGATCTCGAGCAGGTCACTCAACACCTCCAACCTCGGTTTCCCCGTCCAGAAAGGGGGATGTGATCCTGAATTTCAGCTTGGTTCCTGGAAGTGGCCATTCTTGCTCTGAGCCCCAATCGGATTTCAGATTTCTCCAAGCTGCGGTCAGACTTCTGTTTTCCGGGCGGTCGGAGTGGGAGGGGAAGGCAAAGTGTCCGGGTTTCTGCATGCTTCCCGGGTCATGCCTCTGTGGTACTGGAACACTAGCTGTACACGCTCACAAGCACTACTGATTTTTGGGACACACTCCACAATCGTCTTTTGCAGACACCAACAGAGATGGTCTGGCCCATAGCTAGCACCTAGCCCATGGGGGAGTCTCAGGTTTGCGATTGCCATCCATGACTGCATGATGGAATTGTAAAAAACAAAAAAAGAAAAAGAAAAGAAAAAGAAAAAGAAAAAAGGAAAAAAAGAACAATGTCTACAATGAGGAATCCCATCCGAAGAATCTATCAATCCCGGCAAGTGAAACAAACTCATTTTAAGCTACTTACCAGGGTCCAAAATTCCAGGCCCTTGGCCAGGACTCTTTATGGATCAAAGTTAAGCCGGGAAATTTAATAAAACCACAGCCTCAGGTGTGATTATTCGCAAAGTACAGCTTTCACATCAGGTCACCAGAATTTCCCCTTTAGGCCACAGTGTTCCAGCAATTTGGGTCTTTAGCAGGGGAGATAATATTTTTTGGCAGACTATAGGTTCTTTTCTTTTTTAGGTCTATTTTTTCTGCAGCCAACGCCAAGCCAAGAATGTTAACAGGCCATCAATTTAACTTTGATTTCATAAAGTGTGAGTCAAGTGGTGGCAGGCTGGGGCACTTTTGCCAGGGGGTGGCAATTAAGCAGGTTGAGAAGAGACTTGAGTAAGGCAGGGACTCACTCTGAAATGAAATTATGGGAATTTGCTCTGTCGGAGCTGTGATTCACGCAGGGATCTGAGAGGCAAGCCTAAAGACGGAGGAAACTACCTCCCTTTAAACTCCAAGCAAAGTAGCTAATAAGCCCTCTTTGCCTTGTTGGCAATATCAGAATTTTTCCAGCTCTCATCCCAGAAGGGGTCCGTGGTAACTGTGCCTGCAATATTCCATTGTTGATGAAGAGCCTTCATTTTCCACTTCTCTACATATTGATTGCATATGAGTATGTCCCTCAGGGACTTTTTTAAATGTTTATTTATTTTTGAAAGAGAGAGAGACAGAATGTGGATTGGGGGAGGAGCACAGAATCCGAAGCAGGCTCCAGGCTCCAAGCTGTCAGCACAGAGCCCGACGCGGGGCTCGAACCCACAGACCAGGAGATCATGACCTGCGCCGAAGTCAGATGCCCAACCAACTGAGCCACCCAGGCACCCCACTCAGGGACTTTTAATGGCAGCAAATTGAAAAGGTTTCCTTAGGCCCTTACCTGGGAGAATTGCCTCAAGGGAGTGCTGGACCTTGACTCTCGTGCCCTAACTACAAGGCTTGTTGGCAGCATCACCAAGCTCCGGAGCTAGTGTCTCAATTCAGAAGATAAAGCTTAGCAGTCGAGGGGGCCCAACCCCTCTTAACTTGAAAAAAAAAATTTCCATTGGGAGATCAGCCTAGGGACTGATACCGGCCACTTGACCTGAGACATCATGAGGTCCAGGAGACAGATAAAATTACGGATCGAAAGTAGGAGTGTGCGCAAAAGGGTACAAATACCTGGAAACTGCCGGGGGAGCATATGTTCCGAGACGCGCTGTGTCACAGTTATCCATCGATGCCTCTGTCTTCCTACTG
The DNA here is from genome assembly GCF_028749965.1 of Puma concolor. Lineage (NCBI taxonomy): Eukaryota > Metazoa > Chordata > Mammalia > Carnivora > Felidae > Puma > Puma concolor. Next base: position 16,284,979 of record NC_141677.1, read on the forward strand.
TACTGTTACATCTTAGGCTCAAAGCCTGGGTCTTGCTCAGTTTTGTGCCCCTCCTGCCTAAAACAGAATAAACGTTCATTAAAGGCTTATCGAACAAATGCTGAATTAAAGAAAGAAGCACTTGTTTTTGTCCTTGAGAAATAAATTGGTTTCCAGGCAGTGAAATTTTTCTGTATGATACTATATAGTGGATATATGTCATTATAGCCCGTAGAGTATATACCACCAAGAGCGAAGCTTATATTAAGTTTAGATGAAACTATAGCTTCTGGGCGCTAACGATGTGTCAGTGTAGCTTCATCCATTGCAACAAATTTCCTACTCTGGTGGGGGACACTGACAACGAGGGAGGCTGGTTGTGTGTTGGGGGGCGGAGGGGAGATGGGAAACCCCTACTCCTCACTCAAGTTTGCTTTGAAGACAACTCTAACAAAATAAAAAGTCTGTTTGAGGAAAATAAGTCGGGTTTCAACATGGAGTGATGGCAGGTGACAATACGTAAGGCAGAGAAAACAGCAGGAGGGAAAATACTGAGTCCTGGCTGGGATGAGGGGTTAAGAACATGGACTCTGGAAATCAGCGACAATCCAGCGTGGCTTGAGGAAACCATATACGTAAGGCAACTCATTAGAGATAACAGTCTCAGGACAGAGGATGAGGGCCTGGGGTAACATATCAAAAAAAGTGTCAACCTAATTGAGGGAGGCATTGAAAGTTTCCCAGGTTATGTTGCAGCAAGGATTAAAATTGAAATCAAATCCGGGTCAGATTGCCAAATTCCTTTATTCCATCTAAATTAGTCGTCTCCGAGAGGACAGCATCAATCACCTCCTTCTGGGGTAAACAAAAGAAGCATCTCAAATGTAGGTGCCTGGGGTCACTCACAATGACGTGACTCCCCATTATTTTTCTACGTTCAGATAATTTCAAAATGAAGTCTTCCTGTGATTACGCTCACACTAGGGATTTATCACCTTCCTCCCCCTTTTACCTTTATCTTTTAGCCTAAATACAATACCTATCCAAGCTTTCCCATCAGAGGTGCACAGTGTAGAAGGAAGAAAGAAGCATCGATCTGGTGTGGGCGGGGAAGGGGAGGGGTCATTGAGGGGTAGCAATGGCATCATGCCCAGAAGCTCCACAGCTCTTCGAAGAGCAGCAGGAAGGGGCGTCTGGGGGGCTCAGTCGGTGAAGCGTCCAACTCTTGATTTCAGCTCAGGTGATGATCTCACAGTTTGTGAGTTTGAGCCCCGGGCTCTGCACTGACAGCACGGAGCCTGCCTGGGGTTGTCTCTCTCCCTCTCTCTCTCTCTCTCTCTGCCTTTCCCCCACATGCACATGCTCTCTTTCTCTCTCAAAAATAAATAAATAAACATTATTAAAAAAAAAAAAAAAAGAAGAAGAAGACGGTCTGTTTCTCACCTACTCCTGCTCCTGGTTCAAATTTCCACAGCCCCACATGTGTGCGTGTGTGAGGGTGCATTCCTTCCGGGCAGGGAGCTACATGCTGTAGCTCTGTGGGCAGATAGTCCCGGCCAACTAACCCCAGACGGCTCTCCTGCTTGGTGTTTGTCTTCATTTTGGAAAACGTTAAGGTATTTAAACGTGGCCTATAGTCACTGGGGAAAAGCTTACAAAGTATCTTCCCCTGAATGCAGCCAGCCTTTGGCCGGCCAATCTCCATTTACAGTATGTATAGACCCTTATGCGGCACAGAGGTAGAGAGATGTGGGCAGGGGTGAGGGTTAGCTGGGAATATGATCACGCAGTCATAAATGAGGCCTCCACATACGTGACCCGGGGCGTCACCATCCCTCCTCCCAATACTTCCCAGAGGGTCTGTTATAAATAAATGGTAGTCTTCTTGGAACCCATCCTGATGTTACCAATAAAGGAGTTTTAAAGAGCCATGGGGCCAGCTGATGAGGTAACTAAGAGAAAACACTGCAGGTGCATTTTAAGTATACTAGTGAATGGGACCCGGGATGAACGCTGGCCCCAGAGCCCCAGTGTGGAAGGAGGTGGAAGTCTAAAGCAATACGTCCGTCAGGAAGGCTTTAGCTCCATCCACCGTGTTGTCCATTCTGCAAATACTCCAGCCACCCCTTCCAATTAGGAGCCAGAATTTAGCAGTTTACTCTTCATCTTGGGTCGGAAGCTGAGTGGAGGAAGGGTCGGGAATGGGACGCAGCACCTGTTAAGGCCTCGCGAGGAGAGGCCAGCACCTGTTAAGGCCTCGCGAGGAGAGGCGGAGATACAGATTGCATGCAAACACGGACTGGCTCAGCTGGGAAGTCCTGGGATTGTCATCTTGTCATCGCCCACCCTTTGCCAGGACCGCGTGTCTGTGAAAGAGGCACAGAACCCAGAAGATGAGTTGCCTGACCATTCTCTCCCAAACGGTACATAACTCAGACCATCTAGACGTAGAGAAGCTAATTTACTATATAATAACACTGCGTCAGGCTGGGTGCTGGGACTTAATTCTTCCCGGGGGGGGAACCCTGGTTAGAAACTGCCTTCTTGTCCAAATGTCAGGAATATACGGGATATTTATTTAAGGGAGGAAAAAAATCAACCTTTCAAAACTCCAAGGGCCTAGCAGGGATGTTGAAGGGGCCCGTTCTAACAAAGATGTTATGGGCATTACAGGGGTGCAGCGTGACTGGGGCCAGGAAGCCTTATTGTAAGGTTTAGAAGGAACCAGCTCAAAGCCTCCTTCCAGGCCCCACAGAGAACCCGTCACTTTTCCAAGATTCCGCAGCTGGGATTTTGTGACCTCGCACGAGTCTGCTCCCAGGCAGCCAGTCTCAGCTGAACACTTGCCATCATCCACCACGTGGATGTCTAAGTCTTTATTTCTAGCCCGGTGTCAGTAAAAATATAGTGCTTTCCTGGATTCTCCCCTTGAATCAAAGACCCTCACTCAAAGCCTTCCTGCAGAAAGGGAACCTACATGGGAGGGGCTTTAGTAGCAACAATGTCAGCAACTTAAAATCAAACGTTGGGCTTTAGGAGTCTTACACCAGTGCTCTCCTGTCCCTCCTCAGAGCCTTGCTTTCTCCTGGCCCGAGTGCCGGGGGGCCCCGTGATCTGCCCTCCCAACCTCCCCTGACTCTGGGCAGGTCACGCTCAGACGCAACTGCCTGTGAGGCAAGAACTCCCTTTTCACACCAGACGCCTCCTTCCTCCTTGGGCCGTGATCGAGGATCCGGAGAAGTAATTGTCTTTTCCAATAACATAAGACAGAGAACACCATTTCTGTCTTTAAGCGCCTTAAATCCAGGTGGAAAATCATTTAATAATTAACAGAGCAGCATGGAAAGGGGACAGGCGCAGACTTAGAATTGTCTATTCAATCTCCCTGCTCCACGCCGATAAGCCGGGTGACCTTGGACACGTCTCTTCCCTCTTAGTTTTTCACCTGTAGAGTATGGGTCATACCACGCAGGGTGGAGAGCTGTTACAGGGGTGAAGCTATATATTTGGTGCTCGTGTCCTGGCAGGCAGAATAAGTGCTGGGGGTTTTCTATTAATTCTTACAGTATCTAGCATAGAGTAGACGCATCGTAAGCGTTGGCCACCTTCCTGAGTACAATGTAAGCGCTAATAGAAGCATAAGCAGCAGGCTGAAATGGTGTAAAGAGTGTCTCTTCCCAATCCAAACTGGTGCAGTCGCTCTGGAAAACAGCATGGAAGGTCTTCAAAAAATTAAAAATAGAACTACTCTATGACCCAGCAGTTGCACTGCTAAGTATTTATCCAAAGGATATAGGAGTGCTGCTTCGAAGGGGCACATGTACCCCACTGTTTATAACAGCACTATCGACAATAGCCAAAATATGGAAAGAGCCTAAATGCCCATCGACTGATGAATGGATAAAGAAGATGTGGTTTCTATTTACAGTGGAATACTATTCGGTGATGAAAAAGAATGAAATCTTGCCATTCGCAACTACGTGGATGGAACTGGCGGGTATTATGCTAAGCGAAATTAGTCAGAAAAAGACAAACTATCATATGATTCCACTCATATGAGGAATTTAAGATCCGAAACGGATGAACATAAAGATAGGAAAGCAAAAGTACGATAAAAACAGAGGGAGACAAACCATAAGAGACCCTTAAAGACAGAGACCAAATGGAGGGGTGCTGGTGGGGGGGTTGGGTGGGGGGGATGGGCTAAGTGGGTGATGGGCATTAAGGAGGGCACTTGTTGGGAGGGACACTGGGTGTTATATGTAAGTGATGTAGCACCAAATTCTATTCCTGAAATCATTATTACACTATATGTTAACTAACTTGGATTTAAATTAAAAAATAAATTAAAAAAAAAAAAAAGAGTGTCCCTTCCCTCCATTAAAAAGGCCTCCAAAATAAAACAAGAATGCGTTACACAGAAGGGCTTCGAGACAAAACAGTCCCTTTGTATCTCCTGGTTCAGTTGAGCAGGTTAACTTAGCATTTCTCTGACAGGTGGTGACTTTGTGGCCCCAGGATCATATCACACATAAACATTCATAAATGGTTTGTTCAAAGGAAAGGCATTCTAGAACGTGATGAAAGCCTGGGGGGAAACCCATTATTCCTGCCCCCCATTTCTATTCACCCCTCTCTCTTGTCAGACTCATGTTTTCTGTCCTTTATAAGGTCAGTGGTGCCAGTTCCCTAACTGACGCTGACCCTGAAATTTCAACCCAGTGCAGAAACTAAAGAAGAAACGATAATTTACTCCAAGGAAGTGAGGTCTCCAATTGGCTTTGACTCTGACAGGTCCAGACCACAGGCAAGCCTGGTGAGGAGGGGCCGGGACCTAGAAACTCAATATCCAGCTGGGTGAGACAGACCTGGGGTCCAGGAGCACAACAGTAAGTGAGGTCAGACAGGCAGTGCTCTAGAGACCTGTGATCCCACTAGGCAGGCAGGTGGTTGGCACTGGGGGTCCCACAGGTGGTATCATTGCACATAGGCAGAGCCTGGTGACAGGGACACCCCACAGACAAGAGAGCTTAATACCAAGATCTGTCCACAAGATGCAGACCTTCAGTCTCCAGAGAGGAGTTCTAGAAAGACAGGAAGGTAAGATCCCAGCATTGAGGAAACCAAGGAATGAGCAGATTATCGGGGCTTGGGGGGCGGGGGGGGCGGGGGACAAGTATAGGAAACAAAGCGGGACCCATTTACCAAGAGCTCTGACCTAAGATGGGGCTTAGTCATGCAAACAAAAGCTGAGCCCCATTAGTTAAACGAAGACTCCGAGCAGAATAAGCCCAGAAGTAACATGAAGGTCGGGTTGGCTCCCCCTCACCCCCTCCCAGTAGCTGAACCACTGCCCGGGGCTCAGCTGGAGGTGGAGACAGGGTCCAGGCAAGCGAATCCAGGGGCAGCTCAGGACACGCCCCTGCCCATCACAACCCCTGCCCCAGAATTGAGCTGCAGCAGACCCAGAGCCAGAAATGTCTTCGGGCTGCCTGTCGCCTCTAGACAACGAGGCGCAGGCTGCAAATCAAAGGCCCTGCCATGTAGGACAAGTCCCCAGGTTAGACTTGTGCAGTTACAGAGGGTGTGGGTCTTGTGGGCCGAGGGCGAGAGGGACCATAACCCTGAACTCTGAGCAAGAAAACTGAGCATTTGAGCCGGTGCCTCTCTGTACTCTTGAGGACGGGGAAGACACGGAAGGACTCTGCTTGTCAAAGTGTGGCCACAGAGCATGCCATCCGAATCACCTGGACAAGAAAAGTTCTCAGACCTGGATTGAATGCGAAGCCGTGGGGTAGGGAACGGGGAGCGGCATCCAAACCCACCCCCGGGATTGAGGCTCTGCTTAGGGGGCTGGCGGGTCTGACCCCACAACCCTGTGATCTGTTCCTCGAGCCACAAGCCACGGCCGGGCCACACCAGGGGGTAGGTCTTCTATGTTTGCGGGTCTGCTTCAGCTGCCGAGTGTGAGCCATCCCAGGGAACCTGCAAAGGTCCCTCCTCGCGCCCTGCCTCCGAGGAAGCGAAAGGAAGCAAATGATCCCAGCTTGGCTCCGCATTAAGTGGAGCCCAGAGTATTTCCCCCAGATCCACCTGCTGAAGAGAGAAGCATAGAGAAAAGTGCTATTGTTGCCATTTCCGCCCACGTCCCGACTCACATCCCTTTTTGGGGCTGTGCCATCCCAGATGTTGGAGTCGCGAACAGTGTCACCGAAGCGTGAATGCTGATGTCAACCGGTTAAAGGGAAATGATTCTATTTCCTCACTCTTTAGGAACGAGCATTGAGAGAAGGCACGTGGGTGCTGGCGTGTGCCTACTCTGTGTGTCGGTCCTTGTGTCCCAGTGCTGGGCACGATGGGGACACGATAAGCATGTGCTGATGAAGGTAGGAGGGAAGCGGAGTCTGAAACCCCACGGCTACGTTGGCATGATGTTGATTACAAAAGTTAACCTTCTGTCTCAGACCAGGGCCATGTAGCCCAAGAAATACTCCTGCTAGCCCAGGGTCAGAGGCATTTATTGGAGGCTACATGGGTGGTTCGCGGAACCCCAGGGCAGGGCACACAGCGGCACCTGTGAGATTCAACCCACCCTTCCCCAGGGCTGCTCAGCTCATCCCTGCACACCTCCCCCCATGTTCTTCCCGTGCCTCTCTCCCCCTGCAAAGCGAAATGTCTTCATTTCTCTGCGTGCACATCGAACGTGGCCACCCCAGCCTCCGTGTTGAATCACTTTGCATTTTAAGAACCCGGAAGGCATTATGAGAATCTCTCGGTCCCGATTCCAAATTCTAGGCAACACAATGCGATAAGGCATCTTGAGTGAGGGTGTGGGGAGTGTGTATCGTCCAATCCGGGTCGGAGCAACTGTGGCCTGGGGCAGAGTCTCTTTTCCCTCTCTCTCGACCCAGCTGGGGTGCAAAAGACTCACCGAAAAGGGATATGGAAGATTCCATGAGAAGGCGCTCAGCAAGGGCAGGGGGCGGGGGGGGCGGGGGATGACACCGGCTTGGGAAAGTGAACAGTGTCTCTAGGACATTCACATAAAGATATGACTCTCGGTAGAGCCTACAACGGTCCTGACTGTCAACGACACCACCCTACGGAGAAAAGGCACCCGGGGTCTGCACAGCGCATGTTAGGACATGTGTTGCTTAGGAGAATCTCATGTCATATCATCCCCCTCTTTCCTGCACCTCCCCCCTCCCCCACAGGACTCTTACTACCCTGAAGGCCTGGGCATGGTCGGAAATAAAGTCCTCACCCTTTTCTGTGCCAGTGATTTTCCAGAGCTCAGAGAAAACAGCTTGAGAACAAAGGTTTATCTGCCATTCTCTCCTTGGCTGGGACCCAATCATATCTGTAGATTTTTCTCTTTTCGTAAAGACTCACGGAGAAACACACATACGTGTTTTTTTAACGCCCGAGGCACCCTCACAAAGTGACCGTTCACAAAGGGTGAGCGCTTGCCTCTGCTGATTTCAGCATCATCGGGTCACCTCCCCTGGCTTGAGTCCAGTCACCCCCGAGCCCAGGAGGTGTGTAAACTCCTCCTGAGTCTGGAATGAATGGAGAGTGGGTTCCATCACACGCTCCCATACACATAACCTGCCGATGCCATTTGGTGTGTGTTTTCTGCACCCTCGGTGTTTCAATATTTTATGAATGACACCTTCCAAGATTTGCTGGCTCACGCTGGGACCGCCTGCCTCCCTGACATCCTGATGTGCTCTCGGGAAGGAGATCGGCCCACTGAGGAGGTCCAGATGGCCCTGGCCATCCTCCACCACCACCATCCCCTTGCCAGGCTAGACAAACACAGGTTTTTGACCTCAGGGAAGTAGGATTATCGGGGTATTTTACCTCCCCGTGGAACGCTTACCTGGCCTGCCACTCAGTCAATGTCACGCTCAGCGGACAGAGTGCTAACTGGAGCTCCTGGGCCCCCATGTTTTCCGGGGTTCATAGGCCTTCATCAACCCTTCCACCTCTCCTCTCTGACCGGGTATTTCTGCAGAAGGAGCATGCTTTCTAGTGGCCGGCCGTCTGCACCTCGCAAGGCTGTCGAGACCACAGAGCGTTGTTGGAACCGTGCGGTCCCTTGTGATGAAGGGGGCCCCGCGGACAAAATACAGGATCATGTGTCCATCTGCTTTCCCAAATGCCTGAGTCCTCTCCTGAGAATTCCACGTGGGAGCAAAGGACCCTCGTCATCGAAGTGCGCCTGGCACAGCATCTGGAGGCGATCTAGAACCTGATCCCCCGCATGTCCCCCTGGGGAGCACGCCCATCCTAGGGGTGCACAGAACAACCCACCAAGGGGAGGGAAGAAATACAGAAATGTACTCATTTTTGTTCTATCTTAAAATATGTGAAACGAATTCTGCTTTACTGATATCGATGCACCTAGGGACCAGGGTACACATATAAAATGTATTTGGAAACCCTTTTTTTTTTTCATGTTTATTTTTGAGAGAGAGGGGGCAGAGGAGGGGCAGGCACAGAACCCAAAGCAGGCTCCTGGGCTCTGGGCTGACGCAGGGCTCAAACTCGGGAACCGCGAGAGCGTGACCTGAGCCAAAGTCAGACGCTTAACCAACTGAGCCACCCAGGCGCCCCTAAAATGTACTTTAAAATTTGCTCATGGTTTCTTTCCTTTTTCTGATGGAGCCCACAGCGCAAAGACCAGTGGACGCAGAGCAGGGGTCTGGGTCCGACAGCTTGCTTGAGCCCCGGCTCTGCTGTTTCTCGTGCGGGACCCTGGGCCTCAGAGACGCCTCAACACCCTGCTTCCTCGTTTACAGAGTGAACTTGACGGAAGACTCTCCCCCGTAAGGATGGAAAGAAACCAGGCAGCCCGATCAAGGGGCCTGGAGCCCGGGGGACCCTGAGGAAGCTTCCGTTATAATTATCACCGTCCCTGTTCAGGTCCATCCTTGTCAAATGGCAAAAGCCGCAGGCCTCCAGATAGCTCAAGCTCAGTGGGAGTTTCTAACCCTGCCCCTACGTTCTGACCCCAGGGGGCACCCTGCAGACTCCAGAGCTCTCCTGTGTCCCCCCCCACCGTGGTTCAGCCACGTGTCCCCTCTCATGAGCAGCACCTGATGCAGAGACAGATGCGGAGCCTGTGCGGGCAGGGGGGACGGGAGCCATCGTGGGGCTTGCGTGGAAAGGGGGTAGACCTGCGTTCCAGGTGTTGGTGGAGACTTGGGCCCATGCAAACGTGTCCCCGGTCTTCTCCTCCATGGGCTGTGTGGCCTTGGCTAAGTGCCTCCACCTCTCTGTTCCAGCTGGGATAACGTTAGCTGCCATCTAACATTTACTTGGCATCACAGGAGTTTACTTTTCATTTAGATTTGCATCCCACGGCCCGCGTACCCGATTGGAGCACAGCCTCCTCCCACCAGCTCCCGATCTGGGGCCCCCGGCTCCCTCTGTGTGGCCGCCCTGCCGTCCTCTCGGGCCTGAGATTGGTCAGGGTCCGGTGAGCAGATGGGGGGAGTGCGTGGGGAAAGCACGTTTGAGAAATGTCTTCCCTGGCCGGGAAGCCACTGCTCAGCAGTAGTCGAGAAATCTACTCCAGAAGGGGAGGAGGGGGACACAGTTTTGTGGACAGTGAGTTACCCGTCTGCCGCACTTTCTGGGCCACCGTTTCTTCGTCAGGAAACTGAAGAGGAGAACAATGCCTGGCTCCTGTGGCTGGCGTGAGACTGAAAGGTCGTCAGGCAACAATTATTAGCTGCTATTGTTAATACTAGGGAGTAGACCTTTCCATCATTGACCAAAGTTGAAAGGCTTGAGGCCTTGAGGATGAATCCAGATACCGTGGGGCCTGGGCTCTGGGGTTTAAGAAACAATTCAGGCGCAAAGGCCCGGCGGAGAGGTTATTTTGGAATGCAGGGCCTTCAACTGGCCACCCTAGGCCCCTGCTGATTTTTACCCACATGTGCTTGGGGTTGGCATGTCTGCTGTCCCCTTCCCTCCCCTCATCATTGTCCCCTGTGGTTCTCCCATCTGCCCATTGGTGTGTGGGTGTGTGTTTGCCACTATGGCACCCCAGCCCTCATGGCCTTACCTCTAAGCCCACCTAGACAGGGCACTGCCCTCCAGGGACAGACCCTATACCACACGGGTGGCCAGTCTATCAAACTGCCTGAGTCCCCCCCTTCCCCTCCTGCCCGCAGCCACACTTCTGCGGGGGGGTCTGGATCGGGGGAGGACCGTCGGCTCTCCCTTCCTCCTCCCCACCGTCTGCTGGGTCTCTCACCTGTAGAGTTCGTTCAGGAAGGAAGCACTGGGAAAAGGACGAGGGTCCCTTATGGGGCTGGCAGGTGCCACCTCGGGCCGGGACGGCTTACCTGAGCGGCGGGGGCGGGAGAGGAGCGCTGTCTCTCTTGTGGGCACCGGAGAGTGGACCCAGCCAGTGACGTTCGGCAGCAGCTGCAAGGCCCAAAGAGCCCTCACACTCTCTGTGGGGGGCACGGATGGCCCACGCCTGCCTCCTCTCTCCACCCTTCCCTCTGGGCCCCATCTCCTCCCCACCTGCTGCCTACACAGATACTTACCTGGCTAAGGAAAAGTCCAGCTCCTCTTGCGCTATCCCAGTCCCTTCTGTGTCCCGTCCCCCTCCTTTGCTGGGGAGGAGGCACAGCCCCGTGGACTTGGCTTCACAAAGAACCTGATTAGATGAGCCCCGCTCTGCCTCCCCCCGGGACACGGCTACCTGTGAACACCCCGTGCTATCCTGGAAAAGTGACAGGAGGCAATGCAGCTCCATTTTGGCATCCGGAGACCCTCCTGGAACAGGTCTGGCTGGTGCCCGGCCCCCAGCGTGGCCCTACGCTGACCTTTTCTGACCTTCCCTCTGTCTTCCCAGCCAGATTAGCGGGGCTGGCTCCAATCCCTGTCGAAACGAGGGCCAGACAGGCATGTGGACACCCCAGGCAGGCTCGTAACTTGGCACGCCCTCAAGATAAAGCACTTTACATATTTGTTCAATAAAAACTTAGCAGGCCCAAGGAGAAACTGATTTTTCTGCTGACGATCATAGAAACATCTTTCCTCCATCATTCCTTTCCACTGGCCGAGGAATTGATGTTCCAAAGACAATAAAAAGCCACATATCTGGTAAAACACGTCTCATTGTTTTCCGTGAATTCTCCCCTTTTCAATCTTCCCCACAGTTTCTGAAAGGCATAAACAAGATTTACAATGTAAGGAACACAAACACATTTTTAATATCACACCAGGCTTTATTTATTTCCAAGATTTCAACTGACTGTGTCTGTTAGCTTTTGGTTGATGGTGACTGCACCATAATATAAGAGAAAAGGCCGCCTAGATGAGAAATGTGTTTACTTCTTTCTTTTTCTTTTATCTTGGCTTTTTTGTTTTGTTTTGTTTCTTTGTTCGCTTGTTTGTGTTTATTTTTTACATTTATTTATTTATTTTTTTTTTTGAGAGAGAGAGAGAGAGAGAGAACATGAGCAGGAGAGAGGCAGAGAGAGAGAGAAAAAAAGAGAGAGAGAGAGAGAGAGAATCTGAAGCAGGCCCCACACTGTCAGTGCAGAGTTCAATGCAGGGCTTGAACTCACAAACTGCGAGATCATGACCTGAGCCGAAACCAAGAGTCAGACGCTTAACCGACTGAGCCCCCCAGGTGCTCCTGCTTGGTTATGTTTAAATGTCCAGCCCAGCTTAACCCACTGAGGTCAGAGTGAGAGCGACTTACACCCACACAGTTAGGTGAGGCGGGGCTCAGAGGACCTGAGTGTGCCAGGATTTTCCTGAAGATGGCTTTGTGTCCAACGGGCAGGTCCCCTGCTTGAGCTGCTTGACTGGGCCACCAGCCCCGCCAAAGTGAGCACTCTCCAGTCTCCTGGCCCCTCCCACAACCCGGGGGCTTTTCTTCTCTCTCCGGTTCTTGGGTAGCTGTGCACGGTCCAGCCGCCTCTCTCATGATGAGTTTCTGAATCAAATCCGGCTACTTTAAAAACAAATGCAGGAGGGGAAATGATCACCCAGATGCAAACTTGCCTAGCTTGAACCCAGGCCCCGGCCCTTATTAACTACGAGAACTTGGAAAGAAATTCAGCCTCCCTGATCCCAGGCTTAGTCAACTATAGGATCCGGACCTCACCGGATTATCCGCAGGACTCGGCTGGCCCCAAGAGGCCGGCAGCACGCAGATACTACCCCCCTTAGGCTCACTAGCCCTGTGGCTGTCTTCCTGGAAAGCGGTGTCAAAGTCCCTTACACTTCACATAAAGATCTCCGGCTGGTAACTTGTGGCAAAGACCGGAAGGCACCCAGCTGTCGGTTCTGCCCTCCCCCCTTCCGTGTGTGATCCCTTTAGGCGGAAGGAAGTTAAGTGACCACGAGTCAGCATGGAGTTGTTGATGGGGACCCTTCCCTGCACACACCAGCCGGACCCCATCTCCTGCGCATAATGTAATGACGTCAAAGGAGAGAGCTCAGGGAATTGTCACCATCCCAAACTTCGTCCCACTCCAGGGACAAAGGTAAGGACACCTGTCAGTCTCTGCAAAGGACAACTTCCTGTAGCACCGTCCGCTTCCCTGATCTTTTTGTCTTTCCTTTTCCCCATTTCCTTTCATAATTACAGTTGAGCCTTAAGCACCATGGGGGTGAGGCAAAGTAATGGTGACCGAGCCCCCATGTAGTCAAAAACCCCTGAGTAATGTTTGACTCCCTTAAAACTTAGCTACTTTTTTTTTTTTTTTTTTTACTTGACAACCTTTTTATTTTAGCCTTTATATCCCCTTTCCCAGGCTGCCTGGTATCTCTGACCCCACCCGACTCCGGAGGCAGACTGACCCCATCTTGTGCTCTTTTGGGGTGGGGGGGGGCGGGGGAGATAGGCATTGTACTTTTGCAGAGTTGTAAACCTGACCGGGATTGGGGTCAACACATCACCCCACCAGCTGGGTCTGGCCAGGACGTGGTCTCTGGGCAGCTCCTAACATCCCTAGAGACCCAGAACCTATGGACAAGAGCCCTGTCCCCACCCCCACCACTCAGGACTCGGGAAGGAGGTGGATGGGAAGCATCCAAAGACCTAGAGGCACCTGTCAGGAGAGCAGGTCTTGCTGGGGAGAAGGTAGAGAACCTGATGGGATTCTTGAGGTGACTCTGTCTCCAGCCCAGGCTCCCGGACAGGTCCCTTCCCCTCCCCCCAGCCAAGCCCAGAGCTGGGGCACCCCATCCCTTCCCACCAGCCAACAAGAATCAAAACCAATGAAAACACCCAGCTCTGTTGCTGTTGACTAGAAGCCTTACTGATAACATAAACAGTCCACAAACACAAGTGTCGCATGCTCTACGTATTAGACGCTCTATAATGGTGACAGAGTAGAGAGACGGTCCCTGGAGGCACACAAAAGTCGCAAGGCACTGGGGGACCAGAATTGGGCAGACACTTGAAGAAAGAGAGTGGAAAGGCAGAGGTATTTGTCTATATTTCTCTCAGTTGTGCCTTGGAGACACTCAACGTGACGTTGGGTCCTTGTGACCAGGCGAGGGGCAGAGAACACAAGAGACCAGCGCCCACTGTGCCCAGGCCTCGTTCATCTCAGAGTCGGGAGGAAGAGGCTCCGTAAGGTCAAGGCCGGCTATGCCACCACGGAGCAGGGCTGACCTCCCAGGGCCATTGGCCGTCCCGAGAGCCCGGGCGGCATGAGGCAGTGCCACCGAGTTCAACTCCCTGGCGACACAAACCGATGAGAAGACGGCATACGTGTGCCACATTTCAAAGAAGCAAAGAAAGCCACCAGCCCCAGTGAGCGAAGTCTATACTGCCGATTGGAATAATCAAGCGTCAGAAAAATCAATTCTACCAGGAACAGAAGACATAAAGAACCCTGAACTGCCCGCTGTGAGTTGGGGATTGATTCTGCACAGGTTTCCCTGCGAGAGAAATCCGTGCCGGGAATTAGAGGGTGCAGAACAACCATGAGCCAATATAACAGCTTGTGTGCCTCGTGAGGAAGTTGTAAAGACAGCGCTTCTAAAAAGGGTTAAGGAATACAGGCTTTTGGGGCGTTTGGGTGGCTTAGTCAGTTAGGCACCTGACTTCAGCTCGGGTCACGCTCTCATGGTTCGTGAGTTCGAGCCCCGTGTGGGGCTCTGCACTGACAGCTCAGAACCCGGAGCCTCCTTTGGATTCTGTGTCTCCCTCTCTCTCTGTTTAAAAACAAAAAAGTTTTTAAAGAAATTGAAAAAAAAAAAAAGAATACAGGCTTTTTACTAACGCATACTGTCAGCGAATAGAGAAAGTTCTGAAAGAAGTTGCCCAATAGTCTTGGTAGAAACATTCACAGGAGAGGAAAGGAGGGAGGCAGAAGAAATTATGACCCCGGTGGTCACGTCTGATGTCGGCCACAGGGGAAAATCATCACACACATCGAGGGTCGTCTAAATGCCCCAAAGGCTAAATCCCCATCCTGTTTATTTGAATCCAGCTGCGTTAAAAACGTGGCTTCGTGCCCCCTCTCTCCTACCCCAAATGCCCCGCTGGTAAAGAGAAATACTGCTAACTGGATCTGCTTGAACTTTCAGTGTGTTTCTACCTGCACCGCCCACAGAATATACGAGTAGAAGAATGCCAGAACATCCCTCGCGTTCCCACACGAAATCCCTGAGACAGAAGGCCCATCTCGAGGGTCCTACCATTATGACGGCCACCCCCGGGTCCTGGAGCTGCTCCCCAACCAGGGTTTGATAGAATTCTTTTTTACCTCCTTCCTTTGGCTCCCCCTCTTCTCCACTACATGCTGGCACATTTATTGCTCTCGGTGTGCCCTGCCCGGATGCCCAGGCTGTTCACTTCACCGGGCCACCCTTCGTGTCTCTGCAAAGCTGGGCCTTGCTCCAATCTTACGCCCTTAGGACCAAGCTTGCTACAGGGTGACGAACTAAATTAATAGTGGGTTAATGGGGATGGTTTAGGGATGGAGAGTCTGTTGGGAATCTCACATTGGAGACGCTGCCTGTGAGTAAGGTTGACTCAGATGGCAAGTGTTTCTTATGGTTCGACGCAGGGCGAAAGTTGTGGCTTCATTAGCGGCCCCATGTACGTGTATTAGAGACACGAAGGAGGAAGTCTAACTCAATATCTCTATTAGATTCTACTTAATATCTCATTTATCTCATTACTGATCTTTCAAAGGGAGGGATGGCAGTGAATTAAGCTCACTTGTGCGAATCCCTACATATTATCACCCAAAATTATCATGTTGGGTAATACATTTATTTGGCTGTAAATTACGGAATTGATTTTGCTGAAACGTAATTAGGCGTGCCTGTAAAATCCATACACACACTGCAGCTTATGTACTGAGAAAAATTATATGTAATAGGTGTACTCTTGAAAAGTCATATATAAATACAAATAGGTACTGGGTTTTTTTTTCAATTTTTTTTCTTATGTTTTATATTTGAGAAAGAGACAGAGAGCGAGTAGGGGAGAGGCAGAGGGACAGAGACAGAATCTGAAGCAGCCTCCAGGCTCTGAGCTGTCAGCACAGAGCCTGACGTGGGGCTCAAACCCACAAACCGTGAGATCGTGACCTGAGCTGAAGTCAGACGTTTAACGGAGGGAGCCACCCAGGCGTCCCTAAATAGGTCCTGGTTTTAAATGCACTAAGGAATATCACTGTTTAAACAAAGCCTATAATTATGCCTATTAAAGAGTGAGGATCCTTTATAAAATGATTAATCACCTCTAAATTTAGAATCTTGAAGCTGTTATTTATGGTACATTTCACCTAAATGTGCATAAACGCTGTAACTACATACGTATGTGGGCATGTGTATACATACGTACTATGTGATATATGGTAGCTTCAGAGACTTAGGGAAGGGGTGAATTTCTCCCCTCTGGTCCTTGCTTTTTTTTTTTTTTTTTTTTTTTTAATTCCTGCCCTGGGAACCATCCAGGTCCTACTGAAGGCCGGTTTATTTGGCTCCCCAACCTTCCATAAGAAGGATGCTCCCTGGGGACAGGTCACACAAACAAATCAGTCTTGCTCCCCATGGCCGGTAATTACAAAGAAGTAGGACCTCGTGGAAACGGAGTCCTACTGTTATAACATTTCCTTCCCTGCAAATTGTTCTTCTCATTTTGCTTCTGATTTTGTCTGGGATCAGGGAGCCCTGAGCGGACCATTTCAGACCCAAATGCTGCTTGCTCAGCTTGGTTGGGAAAAGGGAGACCTGTAACCTCATCGATTTGACTGCAATTTCCTGCCCAGCTTCCAGAACAGAGGCTTTCAGATTCTTTTAGCCAACTTATTTATTCTTTGGGCTGACGGTATCTGTAGGTCACTGACTGTTACTTTATTGCTGTTTTTATGAGCCAGTCCAAAAACTTCCAGGCTTAAAAATGGGAGACAATTACATCTATAATTTCTGGGCTGGCTGTAACTGCCACATAAGAATATGTTTTAGAAACACTCTTCTAATTAAGACGTCTGATTTACAGGAAATACTGTGCGACAATCGCAAAGTCAGTAGAAAAGGGGGGGGGGGGGCGGAATGGCTAGATTTTTCATTTTATACCTTTTTGACTAAATGATAACATTTTGGCAATGCTTTTTGGCTTTTCTTTGGAAGGAGAGTCTCTGGGCCTTGAGAGATGATCCCTTCCCACTGAATTAAATTCTGTGCCTTGGATGTTGCTTCTTGTCGATTACCAGGAAAGGCCTCTTGGATGTTGTCCTTCACCCCAAATATCTCCTTGCCCTTTCTTGTCTACCTCCATGTGGGTCATTACAACTTCTAACAGTCCTAGTCGTTACCAGTCATAGGAAACCCAGGGAGCTCTTATACACCCTGAGTGGAGATTTGGAAAATGTAATCACGAGATTTGTAAACAAGGAAGCTCCAAGTAAAAACAGTAGCAGAAGAGGTAGAGACTCACCCAGTGTAGAGATACGCAGCTACACGGAATAATGTTCAGTGATGTCAGCTTGCTCGGCACCCCCATCTGTGGCTACCCGGGGGGATGATCACCAGCGACCAGCCCCAACTGACTCTCTTAACCACACTGGGAACAAGCCTGGGGTTACATATTCCTCGGAGCAGGAAAGGAAATGCTGCACCTTCTTGCTGGCACACCCAGAAAAATGCCCTAAAGGCATTTCACATAATATTCTGAATATGGGGGGAGAAGAGCTAATCAGATTTTTGTTCATAAATTGTTGAGCTGGTGCATTTATTTGTACAGTAGAGTTAAAGTGTTAACGATATTCAAAATGGATGGCATGTGATGAATTTATAAATCACCTCATTTATATTTCATAGGCATTGAATTTTGGTCCTTCCTTTCCAACCATCTCTCCTTGATCCAAAAGATCTGTAATGTAATGACACCGGAGGAGCCCAGCATTGCCTACTGTCCGTTCCTTTTTTAGACACATTTATTGATTATTACTCTAATGTGCATTGCCTCCTTTGTAGTATGGGCAATTCTGATGCGGTAGGAGCATTTGGTCATAACGGTGGCATCCAGATGTCTACAGAGCATCTCCTTCTAGATCAGCTGGGTTCTTGTGCTAAAAAGACAATTTTGGATACAGCATATGACAGACGCAGAAAGAATGCTGAATTAAGAGGCAGGAGTCCCGGATTTGAATCCTGGCCCCACCACTAACTAGCTGTGACTCTGGACACAGTCACCTGAGACCCCTCATTTCGCAAATGAAAGGACAAGACTTCCTAGTCCTCATAGAGCCCTTACAGCTCTGAAATGTTATGTTCCTGTGACATGGAAGTTTTAATAATAGGGCACAGGAAAAATCAGTAGTGGCAAAATGTCTCTGATTTCCTTCAGGGGGGTCCGGGAGAGCTGAGTGGGAGAGCCATCTGGCCACGCTGGGAACCCCCTGGAGACGTGTTAAATCAGAAGAGTCACAGATGGGGGGGGGGGGGTCAGGAAACTAGAATTATCACCAAAGGGATCCAAGGTTTTGATGAGAAAATAGTCACGGAGCAGTGCAGCACTGGTGATTTGGGGTGACCCTGGGTTATGGGTCTGAGCTTGTTGACCTCAGGTTGAGGACTGACTCCAGGAGAATGGATCAGAACAGAGACCACAGGTGCTGGGTGTATCCTGGGGCCCCACTCCAGCAGATCCAGGTTGGTTAGCATGGAATGCACATCACTTCTTAATAGAATTGCAGGTGCTATACAACAATACCTTATTTTTTGAAATCCAGAATGACAATGACCACCGGGGCTCCTGGGGACTGTTTTCAGAGCGGTATTTCAGCATCGGAGGCTGGCTGAATCAACCTATTTATGCCACCCAGTTCTCAGTGATGAAGGGCACATCGTTAGCAATTAGTCTTTTGAGGGAAAGACGGATGATTCAATAAATGATGCTAGGATTTTGGAGAGAGGAAGCTAAGCATGTGGGGAAAAAATTAGATTCCTTACTTCATATCCTATGCCAAAATAAATTCCAAAAGAATTAAATATTTAAGTGAAAAAAAGGGCAAAGTGGGAAAAAAATTGAATTATCTCTTAAGACAAAGTTTAATATCTTTATTATATGAAACCTGCTTATAAATAATAAAAGAATTCCCTAATGAAAAAAGAAACAAAAGAACAGAGACAGGCAACTCGTAAATGAAGACATAAAATTGACCAGTAAACAGATGAAAAATGTCCACCCTCATAAAGAGATCAAAGTAAATGCAAATGCAGACGTTTGCAATACCACTTTAGTCCACAAGATTTTACTTTATTTTTTTTTTTAATTTTTTTTTTCAACGTTTTTTATTTTTATTTTTGGGACAGAGAGAGACAGAGCATGAACGGGGGAGGGGCAGAGAGAGAGGGAGACACAGAATCGGAAACAGGCTCCAGGCTCCGAGCCATCAGCCCAGAGCCTGACCCGGGGCTCTAACTCCCGGACTGTGAGACCGTGACCTGGCTGAAGTCGGACGCTTAACTGACTACGCCACCCAGGCACCCCTAATGTTTCTTTTTTTTTAATTTTTTTTTTTTTTTTTTTTGTTCACAAGATTTTACTTTAAATAGTACTAACTGTTGGTAACGATTTGCGGGAAGCACGAACCCCCTGTATGGGAGTCACGGCCCCTGGGTTGCATTCACGTGGAATATACTGGTAGCTGGGGATGGAGACTGGCCAGCTGTTGACCAAACCCATTTTCCTTTCTTCTGGGCTTAGAGCCACTGTCCATTTCTCAGCCTTCCTTGAAGAGAGGTGTGGCCATGCCACTAAATTTTGGTCAAAGGCATGTGGCCAGAAGTGAGGCCCACCAACTTCTAGGCCTACTTGTAGACATCAGACCTGTGACCCCATCCCCTCTTTCTCCCTTGTCTGCTTACCAGAAGCAGAGGACCCAACAGAAAACCCCCAGACCCTAGGAAGCCACAAGATAGAAAATCCCTGAGGAGAACAAGCTCCATCTCATTACCGTTGCACCGTTTTGTTCTTCGTGGACAAGGAATAAAATGCTTCTGTGTTAAAACATTGAGGATGGAGGTTTATTATTACGTAAACTAATAAGCACTGCTTCCAGGGATTTTCTTTTAAATCCTCCAAGTCAGGTGCTGTAATGAAAAACTTAAATACTTGACAATGACTTAGTGGTTGAGTGACAGGTTGAGAAGAAGATTGATGTGGTAGGCCGTGGTAAGATGTGGCCAATATTTAGTGAGTCTGTGGCCTGGAATGTCTTGGAAGGGAGACCTCAGGCCTCCTGAGCTCTCAGTTCCAGAAAAAGTGATGGCGGAAGTTCAAGTCACCTGCTAAATCTGAAGTTGGACAATTTTAATCCAGTGAAGAAATGGGCAGAAGGCATGAATAGACACTTTTCCAAAGGAGATGTCCAGATGGTCAACAGACACATGAAACGATGCTCAATGTCACTCCTCATCAGGGAAATACAAGTCAAAGCCACACTGAGATATCACCTCACACCGGTCAGAGTGGCTAAAATGAACAAATCAGGAGACTATAGATGCTGGCGAGGATGTGGAGAAACGGGAACCCTCTTGCACTGTTGGTGGAAATGCAGGTGCAGCCACTATGCAAAACAGAGTGGAGGTTCCTCAAAAAATTAAAAATAGATCTACCCTACGACCCAGCAATAGCACTACTAGGTATTTATCCAAGCGATGCAGGAGTGCTGATGCATAGGGGCACATATACCCCAATGTTTATAGCAGCACTTTCAACAACAGCCAAATTATGGAAAGAGCCCAAATGTCCATCAGCTGAGGAATGGATAAAGAAGATGCGGTTTATATGTACAATGGAATACTACTTGGCAATGAGAAAGAATGAAATCTGGCCATTTGCAGCAACGTGGATGGAACTGGAGGGTATTATGCTAAGTGAAATAAGTCAGTCAACGAAAGACAGATCCACATGTTTTCACTCATGTGTGGATCTTGAGAAACTTAACAGAAGACCATGGGGTAAGGCAAGGAGGAAAAATAAGTTACAGAGAGGCGGGGAGGCAAACCATAAGAGACTCTTAAATATAGAGAACAAACTTAGGGTGGATGGGTGGTGTGGGAGAGGGGAAAGTGGGTGATGGGCATTGAAGAGGGC
Source organism: Puma concolor (assembly GCF_028749965.1). NCBI lineage: Eukaryota > Metazoa > Chordata > Mammalia > Carnivora > Felidae > Puma > Puma concolor. Next base: position 16,305,563 of record NC_141677.1, read on the forward strand.
ACTTGTTGGGATGAGCACTGGGTGTTGTATGGAAGCCAATTTGACAATAAATTACATTAAAAATTAATTAATTTATTAATTAACTAAATTGGATAATTTTTATAAAGTATTATAGGAAAGAGCTGACCTCCAGCAATAATCACTTGGTTTTCCGGCAGAGATAGAAGACATGAGAAACGTCTACAAGTAAAAACTGAAAGGTGGAAAGGCACCTGGGTGGCTCAGTCGGTTAAAAGTCTGACTTCGGCTCAGGTCATGATCTCGCGGTTCATGAGCTCAAGCCCCACATTGGGCTCTGTGTTGACAACTCAGAGCCTGAGCCTGCTTTGGATTCTGTGTATTCCTCTCTCTCTTCCCTTCCTCCACTCTCTCTCTGTCTCTCTCAAAAATAAATAAACATTAAATTTTGTTTTCAAAAACCTGAAAGGTCGAAAAGTTGATATTTCTGGACCCCAAACAATAAGAGATAAGACTGGAAAGTTCTAGTCAGTCTTCCCAGTGAAACGGAGATTTGGATGGTGGCAATGATCCAATCACCCCAAATCACATCCAGGTGGGGTGCCCGGGTGGCTCAGTCAGTTAAGCATCAGATCTCACAGTTCATGAGATCAAGCCCTGTGTCGGGCTCTGTGCTGACAGCATGGAGCCTGCTTCGAATTCTGTGTCTCCCTCTCTCTCTGCCCCTCCCCTGCGTGCGCTGTGTCTCTCAGAAGTAAATAGACATTAAAAAATAAAAATAAAAATAAAAATTACATCTGGGTAGTCATGAGCTTGAGAGTAAAGGAGGCACAGAGAAAAGGTAGACTGGAGGGCTCTTTGAGGAAAGGCCCTCAGTGGGGCTGCTGGTCCATGGAACTGTCTGGAAAAAGAGAGTAAGCAGCCACTAAAGATTTGAGGAAAGTGTCCTACCATAGAAACCAGAAGACTAGACCATAAAGGTCTTTCATTTGAGACCAAAACAACTCTTGAGTCTTCACATTTGCCCTGTCACAGTTGGGTGGTCTCCTATCCTAACCTCGTCTTCTAGTTTCTGTGCTGTGATGCCAACCCAGCAAGGATTGCCCCACCCAGGGTTAGCTGATTGCTGGACACAGTAAACAACTCAAAAGGCTGCCTTTCCAATGCAAGCTAACCAGTCCAGAGCCCATGCCTCCAGCCACCTCCTCTGTCAGGTTTTCACTCTTCGGGACACTATGCCCCCGTCCTAATCGCCCAGGGCCGGGTCCCAGACAACCGGAAACGGCCCACACACCCAGTCTCCTGAAACTATTCCAGCTTGCCCTGCCTCCCCCATTTCTTCTAGTGGAAACCACTGTAAAGGCTCTCGGCCATGTCTCCTCTCACTCCCCCTGCCTCCTGGCTGACCCTGGTGCTTTCCTATGTGTCCCTCCATGGCTTAGTGTGTCCCCTCCTCCTGAGATCTGTGAGCAACAAACTCTCTTTTCAATGGCCGTGGTCTCCTGATCCGTTGGCCTTACTACACCTCAAATTTTCTATCAATACACAGTATCTTACAACAACTCCGGGGAGGCCAACTCATGAATACGAATTTTAGATGTTGCCATGGAGAAAAATGCACCAATGGGTTCCTTCCAACGAACATAACCTGGTGTAATTGAGGAACCTCCCCTGTCCCCAGGGTAGGGTGACTTTATAACGCCCACCTGCTGGGGTTTCAAAATTGCTACGAGCAGGTGGCTGCTCTGTGTGTCCGTGTTCTCCCCTCTGTTGAATGGGAGTTTTACTGTGTTATCCTGTCCCTGGTCCACAATTAGCTATTGGATGTGAGGAGGGGAAGACAACCTGTCTTTTGAATTCACAGGTTTCTGGGGTCATGAGCAGCCGCACAGGGTTCTGCATAGGAGGAGGGCTCATCCTAATCTCCGGCGACTGGGTGGGTCTTTGAGTTGTTCCCCACAGAAAGGTTAAGTTTGTCCCACGTGGAAAAGAAAAAGAGAAGAGAAATAAATCATTGGCGATCAGAAGGGCAGACCATGGCCCAGATGACCAAGTTCTTTTTAAGATTCTTTCCATGTCCTGGCCTCACCACTAATCTATATTTCGGTTTCCATTGGCAACGGTCCGAGCTCAAGCATGCGAGGGGATTGAAAAGATACATGTGAGTCCCAGCCCTGGCCCGGCCTCCTAACTGTCTTTTCCTAAGCAGGAGGTACGTGCAAAGGATCCAGTACAGGAAGCAAAGGCCCTGGAGACACAGAACCACGGGATCGAAGGAGCCTCGGTCCCCATACGACTGAGGCAGAGCCCTCTCAGCTGCCAGCTGACCCTTTATGTGAACAAAAACACTGTTTTCCCCCAAATTTATGTCACATGGTGAGTATGTGGAAACATACCACACAACTCACAGCCTGATAAATGTTTGATCGATTGCAGAGTAGTTAAGATCACAGGCTCTAAAGGCAGGTGTCCTCGGACATATTAGGTCTGCGACCTTGTGTGAGTTACTCAATCACTCTGTGCCTCTGTTTCCTCACTCATATGATAGGTATTCTGATAGGTATCTGTTTCAAAGGGCGGTGGGGAGGATTCAGGGAATTAGTATCTGTGAAGCTTTTAGAACAGTTAGGCTTCAAGATACTATGTAAGTTAACCACTTTTATATTATCCTAAGATCATAGTCATCGATTTTATTTACTTATTCAACAAATGTGTATGGAGCTCTGACCATCTGCCAGACATTCTGATAGGCACTGAGTAATAAACAGTAGTGAAAAACGGATGTGACCAAGGATTTATAAATAAGAATTTTTCTGCTATATTCTTGGTGCCAAGAAAAAAAAAAAAAGAACAACATGGCTATCCCTAAAAAAGAGATTATCAAATAAATTATGTTATATCCACGAAGGGGAATAAAATGTTGACACTGAACGGACCCAACCGAAAAGCTTCAGAATCCATGAAAATACGGAAAATATTCACAATGCAAATGCCTGCCTCAGGGCCTTTTTGTCTACTCGGCTTGCTGGTTGGAAAACTTGAAACAGAGGAATTGCTCCATAAGTCATCATTGAATGGGGCGTCTGGATGGCTCAGTTGGTTAAGCGTCTGACTTCGGCTCAGGTCATGATCTGGCAGTTTGTGAGTTCAAGCCCCGCGTCGGGCTCTGTGCTGACAGCTCGGAGCCCGGAGCCTGCTTCGGATTCTGTGTCTCCCTCTCTCTCTCTCTGCTCCTCCCCCACTTGTCAAAAATAAATAAACATTAAAAGTTTTTTATGTAATTTTTTAATATTTATTTATTTTTGAGAGAGAGAGAGAGTGAGCAGGGGAGGGGCACAGAGAGAAGGAGACAGAGGATCCAAAGCGGGCTCCGTACTGACGGCAGGGAGCCTGATGCAGGGCTCGAACTCATGAAATGTGAGATCATGACCTGGGCCAAAGTCAGCACCTAACTGACCGAGCCACCCAGGGGCTCCCACCATCTACCATTTTAATCATTTTTAAGTGCATAGCTCAGTGGCATGAGGCACATGTACACTGTTCTGTAAACATCATCCTCACCCACCTCCAGAACTTTTCATCTTCCCGGACTTCAACTCTGTCCCCGTTAAACACTAACTCCCCATTCCTCCTGGACTTCAAGCCCCCGGCTGCCACCACCCTACTTCCTGTCTCCACGAATGTGACTCCTCTAAGTACCTCTTGTAAGTGGAATCACAGTATTGGCCCTCTCGTGACTGGCTAATTTCACTTAGCACGTCTTCGGAGTTCATCCATGTTGTAGCCTGCGTCAGAATTTCCTTCCTTTTTATTTTTTTTAATGTCTATTTATTTCTGAGAGAGAGAAAGAGACCGAGTCTGAGCGGGGGAGGGGCAGCGAGAGAGGGAGACACAGAATCCAAAGCAGCTCCAGGCTCTGAGATGTCAGCACAGAGCCTGACGCGGGGCTCGAACCCACAGACCAGGAGATCATGACCTGAGCCGAAGTCCGACGCCCAACGCACTGAGCCACCCAGGCGCCCCGGCTTCCACCTTTTTTTGTTGTAAATAATATTGCTGTGAACATGGATGTGGGGATATGCGTTCAGGTCCCTGCTTTCCATCCTTTGTGCATACAGCCAGAAGAGGCATTGCCGGGTCAGACAGTAACGCTTTTGTAACTTTTTGAGGAATTGACATACTGTTTTCCATAGTGGCTGTTCCAAACCCTAGGACTCCGAGGAAGCCAGTCTGGTGACAGTTTTCTTAGTGCTTCTCCTTTCTGCCTTGGCCTCCCAACACTCCTCGTCTTAGCCCCCCCCCCCCCCCCCCCCCCCCCCCCCCCCCCCCCCGCTTTCCTCCACCCTGTGGAGAGGGCCACACAGGAGAAGCAAAATGGTCTTACAGCTGCAGGAGCGCGGTGTCACATTGAAGGCAAGACACTTTTGTGATTACTCTCTTCCTGCAGGAGGGGGCTAAGACCCTGTGGTTCTTTCTGTGAGTTGTAGGAAAACGAACGGCCGTGGCGTTGGCATCCTAGCCCTGACTCCACAGACTACTAAGAGCATCCCTGAGAAAAGTCAGTAGCTCAGTTTCCCTCTCGATAAAATGCTTTTTCTTTCTGGATCTCCGAACTGGGCTCCCGTTGATGACTCTAGCTCTAAGCATGCTTAGGCAAGAACAAAATGCTGTACAAACTCTTTCCGTTTTGTTAAAACGCTGTCCTGAGCAAGGAGTTCCATCTCACCGTTGCGCTAACGCTCTTGACCACAGATTGCATCCGGTAGGGGGCAGGCGGGTCATAACGCACCCAATGCTCCGTCCCCCTCCACCACCACCAGGGACCGGGGATCTAGGGTGCCACCAACATCCCTTCTCTCCCTTCTGCAGGAAGGTTGCCTCTGTCTGCGGCGCCTCGTCAGATTTTTTATGCTTCGAGGATTAAGCCTCCGAGGTGACACTTGCAATGTAGCTGAATCAGAAAAACAACAGCAACGCCACCGACAGCAGCCAACAAGGGAACTGGAAACTGAAAGGAAAATTGTCTTCTTTGTATCCAATGCCGAGCAGGTTTCTTTCATACTCCATGTATCTCTTCTCCTTTCCTCCCTTCTCAGAGGAAGTGAGGTTACACGCCACCATGTGTAACTGATCCCAGTTACGTGATCACGTGAGCCTCTCTCCCCTGTCCGGGGACTGATGGATTTGCATGAGGTTGGGGGCGGAGCATCCCAAATGACCTCCGCAGTTGGACCCGGGAGATTTCCCAGGGACCGTCCCAACCCCGGCCGGGAACGGATATGTCTGGGCTAGTGATTTCTCTTACAGGCATTTATTTTTCAGATTTACTCGGCTCGATCCTCAGAATGCGCAGCCGCCTGAACCGTGAGCCCCTCCAAGGCTGGGTGTAAACCCGACGACCTCCCCTAATTCTCGACCTCGGATCCACACACTGCCAGAGACACACGGAGCGGTGTGGCGGCCGCCCCCCTCCCACGGCCTTCTGTGGCATTGTCACGACTTGATGCCTTGGCAATAAATGACGTGCCCGCTCAACCCCCTCCCCAGTCAGCCTTCTTTCTGCTCCAGGAACAGAGACGAGTCGGCTGTGGATGGAAACTAATGACCTACAAACCTGGCCCTTGTGGCCACCGGCCTTTACAACTTCATTGCTGAAAACGTTTGCCGACTCCCGATTTTTCTAGGCGACGATGGCCTGATGGCTGAACCTGGACCTGTGGCACTGTTGCATTTTTGTCCCAGTTTACGTTTTTGGCCCCCGCCCCACCCCCACACCAGTTTCCCATTTGACTCGCTGCCGAGATTCTCCAGTGGAGTCTTGTCTTACTCATCTTGGTGGTATGTGATCAGTTGCCCAAGAACGATGGTTGGGAAAAGAAATGAGCGCCCCCGATCCCCACCATGATCTCCGAGCACTGTGGCTCTGGGGGGGGGTCTGGAAGCAGAGGTCCTCATACTAGTGAGCAGGTGCGTCAGGAGTCTGCGAAACGCCATGTGAGTCAGAACCCTCCAGCTGTAGAGTGTGGAAGAGTGGTCTCTCAGGCAGGGGTACTTTCACATTAGCCAAGGGGGACGGAGGGTCTGGCTTACCCCTGTTAATGCTTTCTCCCCGCAAGTTCAGGAGCCTTTGCCAATCTCGTCAAACCCAGCCTTCAGCTTCTCGGCCTTGAAGGCTCCCAGTCTTGCAGGTGGTCTGGCTTCCGGCACAGATGAGGCCGTGCATCGAAATCCCCTTTGGTGTTCTCTACATCCTTTCCGAGCTCAAGAAAATGAACACTAACGTCATCGCTATTTATGTTTTGCAATGCTAATGCCACAGTATGTCATACACAGTGTGAAACAAACGCATTTACCTGTGAGAATGCATTCGCTTAATTTCGATGCTAAATACGAAATGAATAATGTGATAAACACGATGTTGGATGATTAAAATGAATCCGTAATTTCTTGCAAGCGTTCGAGAAGGAAATTACAGGAAAATATTAATGCTTTTTATAATGATTACTTTGCTTGGGGTAAGCAGAAAGCCACTATTTCCTCCTGGGATATCATTTGTTCCAATTCAAAATAATAAATTTAATTGAAGGCCCTCGTGCCATTAAAAGAAAATAAACCATTCTTGGGGCGCCTGGGGGGTTCCGTCGGTTGAGCATCTGACTCAGGGCATTTTCCGGCAGTTCGTGAGCTCGAGCCCCGCATCGGGCTCTCTGCTCTCTGCACAGAGCCTGCTTCAGATCCTCTGTCCCCCCATCTCTCTGCCCCTCCCCTGCTTGCTCTCTCTCAAAAAATAACCACACATAAAAAATAAAACCATTCCTCTCCCCGGTTTTAGCACATGGACAACGTTTTTAGCTTTCATGCGGATCCGTGGAATTTTAGAACTAGAAATAACCGTTGACGTCATATGGTCCGATAGCTTGCAAAGAAGCAGAAACCCCGTCCATTCAATAACTTGTCCGTGGCCCTACAGGTAATTAGTGGCGGAGTAGTGTTCTGGCACATTTTAGGGAGAAATAATGAGAGAATAGATTTCCTTCACTGGTGTGTATGTCACAAAAGGTCTCAGCAATCATAAAAGAAAATGTTTTCTCGGGGTTAATTAATCTCTGGCCAAATGAATGTCTTTAATGTGGTGATACAGAGTGTTTCTCTCTCACGTGGCTTTCCCAAGCTCATTCTCCGCACCAGATCTCTCTCTGACACCCTCAAAGCATGTGAGGTGTGAGACTGCATATACTCTATAGGAAGATTCATCAGGGAAGGACACCAGCAGGTGCCCATGACAGTGTCTCCCACCCTCCTCCACATTATGTGCCATAGAAACCACTTTCCACAGGGGTGCCTGGGTGGCTCAGTCAGTTAACTGCCTGCCTCTTGGTTTCCGCTCAGGTCACGATCTCACAGTTTGCGAGTTCGAGCCCTGCGTCAGGCTCGGTGCTGACCGCGTGGGTCCACTTGGGATTCTGTCTCCCTCTTTCTCTGCCCCGCCCCTGCTTGCTCCCTCTCTCTCTCTCTCTCTCTCAAAAATAAACATTTTTAAAAAAGCTGATGAGGCTGCTCCTGGCTGGGGGAGGCTAATTCTGGAGGTCAGGGTGCCCCAAAGTCCAAGGACTCAGCCCCAAGGACTCAGCCCCAAGGACTCAGAGGATTGACACTTCACAACACCCTACCTGTTCCTGGCTATGCCATAGCTTGGTACAGGTAAGAAATGTGCCTGGACCACTGATGCCCAGTTCTGTGGGGTCATTCCCAAGACCCGCGCCTTGCAGTATATATGTGGTAGGAACGTATTTCCTGTTCCCTCTGTGTTCACATTTAGTGATCAGAAACTGAATTAAGGCTTAGGCATAATCTTTACTTAACCAGAGCCGAGCTGCTGAATACCCTGTGAGGTCACGTACAGAAAATTATTCTGGGGCTGAGTAGATTTAAATATTTCATTATTCACAGTGACCTTGGGCATGTCTCAATGACAGCCAGGTGAGAGCGCCAAAAGAAAAAAAAAAAATTAACCCTGTAGGGGAAGAGTTGGACAAGGAGCTGCCCCAGAAAGGCTTATTTATTTTATTCCTTTCTTGGTTCCCTGGGTAAGATATGTCTTTAAGAATTTTCATAGCCACAAGAGACGGCATTTGTGAAAAACTGCGGTGTGAGACACAGCCCCTAACAAGCGCACTATAGAGGCAACTTCCTTCTTTTCTGTCTGCGTCTTTATATAGTTTTTTTGTTTAGGGGCGCCTGTGTGATTCAGTCGGTTAAGCATCTGACTTGGGCTCAGGTCATGATCTCTCAGCTCGTGAGTTCGAGCCCCGCATCGGGCTCTGTGCTGACAGCTCGGAACCTGGAGCCTGCTTCTGATTCTGTGTCTCCCTCGCTCTCTGCTCCTCTCCCGCTCATGTTCTGTCTGTTATATATATATATATATAGTTTTTGTTTTTACAGACAAATGCATCTTTTGCCTTAAAGCCTTCAGTGATATGAGGAAGGATGTAGCATTAAAATGCGTCAGGTCAGTGAAGTGGGAAAAACAGTATGTAAAAAATGTTAGGGGTCCCTGGGTGACTCAGTCCTTTGAGCATCCAACCCTCGATTTTGGCTCAGGTCGTGATCCCAGGGTGGTGGGATCGAGCCCCTCATCAGGCCGTGCACTGGCCATGGAGCCTGCTTAAGATTCTCTCTCTGTCTCTGCCTCTTTCTCCCTCTGGTTCCCTTCTCTGCTTGTGGTCTCTCTGCCTCCCTAAAATAAAATAAAAACATAAAATGTAAGAATTTATTCAGGGCTTACTTATAGGCTAGCCACTAGTCTAGTTTCTCTGCCCATTGCTACAGATACGGCAAATCGCTGTACTCAATATCTATTCCAACTTTGCTCTGTACTACAGAGGCTGGAAGGCAAGCTGTATTTGCCAAACTTCCTGCCAGGTAAGTCTGGGAGATGGCCATGCACGATGCGAGCAGGGGAAGTTCATTGTCTGCTGGAGCAAACAGACTGTCCTTGGCCGGCATGGCAGAATTTCTGGTGTGCAGTGTGCATCGTCAAATTAGCTGAATGGTGGGAGCTCGTGGTAGTTCTTCCCTGCGAAATCAGTCCTGTGCCACATTGGGGCATTTTTCTTGGCCAGCTATGGTTCTCTGGCACTCCCAGAAATTCTCAAAGCTAATAAATAACTTTAATTTCCCATTTGCTTACAGTAGCTAACATTTATGCTGGGTTTTGTTGTTGTTCTGTTAAAAAAAAACCAAAACCCTAACTAGTGCTACAGTTAGTATCAGAAATGGCTGTAGGTGATAGAGCGCTGAGAAAATGGACATCTAGGATTGGTGACGTAAGGGTCCAGTTGACATCAGAAGGTGAAGCAGTTCATGGGATGCCCTGGTGGAGCATTTTCTTCCATTCTTATCGATGTTCATCTGAAATGAAAAGCCACTGAAGGCAAGCTTCCTGCTGTAGACCAATATGAAGGACAGAAAGGATATTAGAATGTTATGGGGCGCCTGGCTGGCTCAGTCAGTTAAGTGTCCGACTCTGGACTTCAGCTCAGTTCATGATCTCACAGTTCATAGGACTGAACCCCGCATTGGGCTCTCCTCTGGCAAGATGGAACCTGCTTGGGATTCTCTCTCTCCCTTGCTCTCTGCCTCTCTCTCAAAATAAATAAATAAAACTTAAAAAAAAAAAAAGAATATCGGAATGTGAGATAGACTGGTTATTTCTAACCGCTTGAAAGCTTAATGAAAGAAATCAAAAAGCTCAAGGTTTTGAACTCAACTCAACGCATAGTGTGCGGTCGGCTGCCTCCAGGGTGGCCTCACTGATCCTCATCTTCTGATATTCATACCTTGTATGATCCCCTCCCCTTGAGTGTGGGCTGGATTTGTTGACTCATTTCTAATGAATGGAATATGGCAAAGGTGATGGGATGCCACTTCTAAGATGGGGTTATAAAAACATTGTGGCTTCCATTTTGGGTGCAATCTCTTCCTCTCTTGGATGGCTCACCTGGAAGGAGCCGAGCGACATATCATGAGGCAACCCTGTGGAGAGTCCCATGTGTTTAGGGACCAGGTCCTGTCGACAACCACAGGAGTAAGCTTGGATGCAGACTCCTCCCGCCAACCCAAGTGAGTCTTTTGATGAAGGCAGAGCTCGAGCCCACAGCCTGACTGAAATATCACGAAAAACCTTGAGCCAGACACCCTTAGCTGAGCCACTTGGATTCATGACCCACAAGAAAGCTACAAGGTAATAAATATTTGTTGCTTTAGGCCACTGAGTTTTGGGTAATTTGTTACACAGCAATAGATAACTAATACAGATGTCTTTGAAGACGAAGTCGTTTCTTTGGTCGTCTTCAAAGAATCCCTTACTTGTGGTAGCCAGGGGGAGACACAGCTGAAAACTGAATTCTGAATTTGATTTTTCAAGGTGATGGGTTATAAAAGTCCCCCCTGCAGAGGGTCCTTAAATACTCAGGTGGACAAGAGGAATGTCCGCACATCTCTTTGCTCAGCCAATCCAGCGCTCACGCAGTGGGTTCCTGAATCAAGTGGCCATGGAAGCAGGAGGGACAGGGGGTCCCATGGGCTCTAAAACTGAACTGAGCTTTTGGGTTTCCCCAGCTACTTCCCAGCGGGAAGAAAATTGAGTACAACACCTTACCCCACGGGCACCTAGCTAACCTAGAGGCAGGTTTTATTTTTTACCCCTTCTGCCTTTGAGGAAAAAGGGATTCGTTCTAGATTTATATGTATTCTCGACATCTATTCTAGATTTAAATTTGTCTTATTTTCCTGCCGTGCTTCCACGTGGAACACAATCCCGATTATTCACCATGATAGTGTCTTCCACCATATGGCTCCTGTTCGAGGAACTCACTTTACAGCGAGCAATTGAAGGCAGGGAGCTGATACGGATGATGTTTTAAAATGTAGGCTTCGTTATTAGTCAGGGATGGTGAGGCCAACAGATCGGGAGACAATTGCCACCAAAAAGACAGCTTGTTTTCTACAGCCCGCCAAACCATGGGATGCGGATGGGGCGTCACACGGGGATGCACCAGGGTCAGCCAGGAGACAGAGAGCAAGAGCGAAATCATTGTTGACGGTCTTTCTTGTGGCCTCCTGTGAGGCAGGATAAGAGGGCTCACTCAGGATTGGCTGGTTTGAATGATTTCAGCAAGCTCTGAGGTATAGGGATGTCCCTAGTTGTCTGACGCCTGGCTCTGAGATGACCAGGGCAGGGGAAGCTTGGCCTGTAATGGAACAGCCAGATATAAGAGGCGGGGCTTCGGGGGTGGGGGGAATGGAGTGTGGGCTCTGGGTTGGTTGGCTTGCATATGAAAAGTACCTCAGAAACTAGTCTTTTACTATCTCTAAAAACTAGCTAATTTGGCAGGAACAGTCTCTTCGGGGTCAGTAAGACTTCAAACGTCAAAACGTCAGAATACCCAAAATAAAAAAGGCATGACGGGTACAGATAGCAATCTCTGCCCCAGCATGTATCCTTTTCCCTAGACAGTCTTGGAGAACATACAAATTAATGTGTTAAAGACTCAGTTAATTACAGCGCCGGGGAGACATTGCACGAAGTTCAAGTTTCCTCGTATAGGATGTAGTATACGCTTTTTATTGCTATTCTTTTTTTCACAGCCAGAATACAAGAATCCAGAGTGGGGGTGGCTTCTTGTGCTATTACAATTAGTGACTAACTTGCAAAATGTTCAGGTCTTATCTCCAGGACTCTAACCATTCCTGGATTCGAGTTGAAAAAAAAAAAAAGAAAGGAGTTCATTCCCTGGGGTCACGGTGTTCATTCTGTTGATCTGGAAGTTAAGATTGCCACCAAGTTTGTGACCTTCCTCATGCCATGCAATGGAAGGCAATCAATGGCAGGAGGTTGGATTCTGACCATCAAAGGAAAATGAACATGGGTCAGTATGAATGGAGCCAGGCAGTCCCTTAGGAAGCTTCCCTACACTGTCCTGTTGAGCTGTAAAAAACAGAAGGCGTTGGCAACTTATACCACCAAAAAAACAAAAACAAAAACAAAAACAAACCAAGGGGCAAGAGCATTTAGGAAGCAAAGTCTGGGTCACTTAGTAATAGCCTCAGCCAATTGAGGCCATAGCTGAAGGCAGAGAGAAAATGGAGTGAATAGTAGAAAAAGAACTTGTAAATTCCAGCTCGAGGCTTATGACCAGTTGTAGACACGAGGACTATAAAAAAAACTAGCCACCTTGTCTTTCATGCTTTTCCTTCCCATTTCCTCTGCTGTCTCTCAGTAGGATGTCAGTGTTGCCCAGACGCACAAGATATTTTGGAGGGAAAGGTTGGAAGATGGTTTCATTCATATTTAAGGATGGTTAAGTAGGTGCATATTAGCCTGTCATCTTAAGTATGAGAAAAAGAATATGAGAACTACCATTAAGATCCCAAAAGTATGGACTGGGGCACATAAGTATGAGCAGAGGAGGGGCAGAGAGAGAGGGAGACACAGAATCCAAAGCAGGCTCCAGGCTCCAAGCTGTCAGCACAGAGCCTGATGCGGGGCTCGAACTTGTGAACCGTGAGATCGGGACCTGAGCCAAAGTCAGACACTTAACCGACTGAGCCACCCAGGCACCCCCTAGTGAGAATGGATATTTTTCTCCAACAAATGGCTCTATTCCATTCAAACAGATCCTTATAGTAATTCTTTGAGGGATGTTCTATTATCATTGCTGTCATTTTATTACGAAGAAATGGAGGCACAAAATAGCTCAAGGTCCCCAAGCTAGGAAGCAGGAAGGTAGGATCGGAATTTAGGTGATTTAACTTTAAAGCCCATATTATGGTCCTCTGTGTTATGTTACCTCTACAAACCTAGCAGACCAGGAGTAGAAGAGGAGAGGAGAAACAGGTGAAAAAAACAGATGCTCCGAGAGTTTAAAAGATTTATCCACAGCCCAGACTGTAAGTGATAGATACCAGGTTCAAACACAAATTTATCAATTCAAATCCTGTATTCTTTCCACTGCACCACATTCAAGTTACTAATCATGCTTATTTCAAGTTCGGAGCTTAATTTGAAGGGAAGGCTATAGATCAGTTTAAGGGCAGGAGGAATCTTAGCATGGTGGGATCAGCTGGTTACTTCTGATGGTGCTGGAAAGCTTAATGAAAGAAAATAACAAAGTCAAGTTTTAAAGTCTTCACTCAAGGCATGGTTTGAGAACCAGAGAATCGAAAGAGTATTCATTCTCCATCTGGGCACCAATTTGGCAATTAATTTATTAAAGGTATGATTCGTCTGCATTTAAGAATATTAGATGCAATTGAACATGATCTGAATCAGCTCTCTCCACCACCTTTAAACCCATTTCACACCTGCTTTCATATTGCCATGAATTCCACACAGTTTCTGGTCCGTTATTGGGACTTTTTGTGTTTTCTAGAATTGTTATGTTTAATTAAAAAGAAACTACATTCTGTCCTTCAGAATTCTGTTTAATTAAAAAGACACTACATTCTGACCTTCACCTTCATTCAAGGTGAACCTTGAAAAGATAAGGAAATGGATAAGCTCCATCTGCCATCTTATGCTAAAGCATCGTAAGTAGCTTCTTTCTAGTGCAGTCAAGAAAATAAACTTGCCCAGAATACAAATATTTTATTAAAATGCCATGGTTTCTGAGAATGTGAATCAGTGAGATATGTCAGCTAAAAGTATATCTAGTTACTTTTTAAAATAGCAATTTGGGCCCTGGTTATGGGTCATAATCCATTGGCATTCGTTCTTTTTCTCAGATTGTCCCTGATTTGACCATGAAGAGAAACTTGAGGTTGGGTCCTTGTCCTTTTGTTAGGTCCCCGTCATTTCTTCAGATCTTCCTTATTTTCTGCCACTTCAAGACGTTCCAGGCTTCTCTGGTACTTACCCTGCCCTAGGACTGGATCTGAGTGGGACAGAAGTTTGGGGCACTAGAGCTCCTCATTGGTATTGGGGTGCTTTTGTTTCCCCACCCTCGTAGCTAATGGAACTAGGACTACATGCACAGTTCCGAACTGAATAAAGAAACCAGTGCAGGGGCGCCTGGGTGGCGCAGTCGGTTGAGCATCCGACTTCAGCCAGGTCACGATCTCGCGGTCCGGGAGTTCGAGCCCCGCGTCAGGCTCTGGGCTGATGGCTCGGAGCCTGGAGCCTGTTTCCGATTCTGTGTCTCCCTCTCTCTCTGCCCCTCCCCCGTTCATGCTCTGTCTCTCTCTGTCCCCAAAATAAATAAACGTTGAAAAAAAAATTAAAAAAAAAAGAAACCAGTGCAGAAGGGGAAGCTCTTCGTTGAGTGGATATTCAACTAACAAACGTAGAAGAAATGAAGAATGGAAAACCCCTGTTTGGCAAACCCCACAGAGATGATCGCTTCACGGGAGAATCATCAGTGGAGGCTAAAATCAATGGGCAAGAGTATGATGAGAAACAGGAAGTTTACATTACCTCAAGGTGTCTCCCCACAAGCCACTATTACTTACAAAGAGAAAAATAATCTCTTTGCAGTGAAGGGGCTGGCAACTTAACCAAGTGGTCAAAGTCGCCTCACCAGGAGTGGGACAGGCAAATTGATATTGAGCTCTCCCTAACGAGGCACACTAAATACACACGTGACATCTGCGGTGTATCTGCCCAGAGTTCAGAATCTGACTCTGCTTACAAAGAAAAAGCAGGCAAGCCCAAATTGAGGAATATCATCCAAAAGAACTGGCCGGGACTCTTGGAAAGTGTCCCAGTAATACCAAAGGAAGACCAAAGGACTGTTCCAGGGTAAATGACAACCAAACGCAATGGGTGATCCCGAATTGGATCTCAGATTAGAAAAACCTCATGAGATGCTTGGTGAAATTTGAAGAGCGCCTATAGACTAGACGCCAGTAGCGAATCAGTCTCACCTCCTGATTTCGAGAATTATCTTGTGGGTCAAAGAAAATCTTAACGTTTGGGGAATTGGGATAAGGGCTATCCCAAACATTCCCTTACTATTTGCCACCTTTTCTCTAGATCTGAAATCATTTTAAATGAAGCGCTAAAGTATTAAAAACATTTTAAAATGACATCCAGGAAAAACCATACAAGAGGAACCAAATGCCTGTTACGAAACGCTGCTGGCTACGTGGTTGATGGCGGCTCACACCGAGACCAGGGGGACCCGTGAGCTGTTATGTCCGACCCTCACCATTACTCTTACCAGCTACTCTTTTTTTTTATCATTCTTTTTTTTTTAATTAATTTTATTCTTTTAATTTACATCTAAATTAGTTAGCATAGAGGGCAACAATGATTTCAGGAGTAGATTCCTTAATGCCCTTTACCCATTTAGCCCATCCCCCCTCCCACAACCCCCTCCAGTAACCCTCTGTTTGTTCTCCACATTTGTGAGTCTCTTCTGTTTGGTCCCCCTCCCTGCTTTTAATATTATTTTTGTGTCCCTTCCCTTATGTCCATCTGTTCTGTGTCTTAAAGTCCTCATATGTGTGAAGTCATATGATTTTTGTCCTTCTCTAATTTCGCTTAGCATAATACCCTCCAGTTCCATCCACGTAGTTGCAAATGGCAAGATTTCATTCTTTTTGATTGCCGAGTAATACTCCATTGTGTATATATATACCACGTCTTCTTTATCCATTCATCCATCGATGGACATTTGGGCTCTTTCCATACTTTGGCTATTGTCGATAGTGCTGCTATAAACATTTTACCCTCTACTCTTACTTGTGAGTTACACATATTAGCAGCGAAAAGTCAGTCCCTGCATGATCACAGCAGAATCTGGGGGGCTAGACTCTCCAGAAGACCAGGGAGGGGGAGATTTTTACATATCCTCGAGAGTACCCTACGGCATATTTATACTAGAAAAGACAGTCTGAAATGTCTTTTTGTGTCCTTTTTGTCCGACAGTGTTTCAAAATATCATTTTGTTTGAAATACCTTTTTTAAAGTTTTATACTAAAAACAAACGTTAATCCCACCTCCAGCTACCAGAAGACTGCTCGCGACATTATAGATTTTGAGGTCATATTGAAACGCACAATCACTGCCGCTATTTTGATGAGCTATCATGTGTTCATTTTTATTTTATGCAGCTTGGCTGCTATGGCCTGGATACGTGGTAATATCTGAAGTAAGGGATATCTGGCGTAGGTTAGATTTACAATATGAAGAATAAACACTTTTTTTTCAGCGTGAGAAAATGTTTTCTGGGTTCAAGTGCTCGTAATAAAATGCAAAATCAGTGACATGGTGATATTATTATCGAATCCCTGAGGGAAGGGATTTTCAGGACTCGGGCTTTAACCCTGATGTCTTGTACAGAACCAGACTCACGACAGGTCCTCAAGGAGATTTGAAAATGATTTAATATTTGCTTGCCCTCAAAGTTCATTTGTTTTGGAATATTTGCCTCTACGTTGGCTTTTTTTTTTTTTTAACATCTGCCCTGGTTGTTCCTATTGGAATAAATATCTAATGCAACACCAGTAGGAGTCAGTCTTCTTTGAACACTAACTTATTTAATTTAAGTGTCCAAACTTTTTGATTTAACTACCAGACTTTTGGTAGTTTTCAGTGACTGCAACCTCCAGGGAGGGACTCTTGATGAGGTCCTGCTTCTCCGGCCTCTCCTCAAATCCTCCTGGATGGGGCCACGGTTGTCAGACGTTCCCTCTTTCTCCAGTAGCTCTATACACACTCAGACTATCATTTTTTAACCTTTTAAAATAGGGGCCATCTGCCACACTGAGTATACTTAATAAAGTCCGCAAGCCAACTGTTAATCTGTAAGACATAAACAGACATGTTTAAGATATTTTTGTAAATTATAAACCGTATCGCCGATTTAGCATAGGTACATACTCATGCCCGTGTACGTTATGCATACAATTCTGGGTGTATATATGCATACAGCTAGGAACCAAGTGGGGGAAGCTTGCACAGATGACATAGACACTTTGCTGAAATCATAGTGTCTTAGCTGTAATAGGAGCGGTAAAATCCCTGATTGCTCACAAAAGCTCCATTAGAACAAATGTATTTAATAGATTTAAGTGTCTGACACATTTTAACTGTTGGCGACCGGCACTGTGGAATAATGAAAGGCATATTGGATGTGAATTTAAAATACACGAATTCAAATCTGAGTTCTACCACTTTTTTTAATCTTATTTATTTTGGAGAGAAAGAGAGACAGAGCGTGAGTGGGGGAGGGGCAGAGAGAGAGGGAGACAGAATCCCAAGCAGGCTCCGGGCTCTGAGCTGTCAGCACAGAGCCTGATGCGGGGCTCGAACCCATGAATCACCAGATCATCACCTGAGCTGAAGTTGGACGCCTAACCAACTGAGCCACCCAGGCGCCCCATAGCTCGATCACTTTTTAAGGAGTCATTTAACTTTTCTGAGTTCCAGTTTTCTGTATCTATAGGATGAAGTAAATACGCCTGTCTTCCAAGTTCAAGTGCTTTAAAGAGGAAATGGATATAGCGATTTTTTTGTACATGTTTAATTGTCTTATTCAAGCATTCCTTAAAAAGGTATCGAGTGCCTCTACATCAATTGCTGGGGACACAGCCATGGGTAGGTGAGAGATTGTCCTGCCAGATGGATGGGAATCTTCTGGTAGAAGGTAGATATCGAACAAGAAGCTTTTATGAGGAGGACCTAACCTGGCCCAGTCCGGGGAATCAGGAGAAGCTTTTTTGGGTTGGTGCCTATGGGGCCGAGTAAGAATCAGAGATGGGGGTGGGAGGACAGAGGAGAGCATTCCACGCAAAGGGGGACAGCATGTGCAAGGGCCCAGTGCCTTGCCCTCACTGTAGTGACAATGATAATGCATTTATCCTAAACACAATGGGAAGCCAATTGCAATGTCACTGCTGTTGTCTCAACAGACTTTATTTTTTTAGAGCTGTTTTGGGTTCCCAGCAAATCTGAACAAACATTTCAGAGTTTCCAGTTTCCAGCTATTGTGCATTCTATGGGCTTTGATAAATGTATGATGTGTACATTCACCATTACAGTATCACACAGAATAGTTTTCACTGTCCTGATGTTTTGATAAGGGGAGAAACAGGTTCACAATTGCATTTTAACAAGACCTTTCTAATAGCAGTGTGCAGAATGGTTTGAAAATGGCCGAGAGTCAATGCAGGAAGTTGATCCGAAAGAGAGAAAATGTAAAAATAGACATTCACCACCTTGGGGGTTGACGGTGATGAGAAGACAAACCATTAGGACAAGGGAGGGCGACAAGATGAAGGAGAGTAAGACAGGAGCAGAGCCCAACGAGGATGGTGATGGCGGGAGTTGGAGCCCAGCAGGAAGGCAGGCAGGAGGTCCCACGGAGTGAGGTCTTCCTCTAACAGGAAGTTTCATGACTGCCTTCTGGAACGTTCAAATCATGCTGGTAGTTTACAGACCTTGTCTTAGTGGGTACCCTGTGGGTCCACACACTGCGGATTCAGAAGCCCATCGTGCCTGTGAAGACTTGTGTGATAATTTCACCACAGCTCACATACATTTTCTCCTTGTTTGCTTTTAAGACATTTGGAAAGCTCCTCAGCCTTTCTTAGGTTTGACTCTTCCATCTACTCCCCAGGTCCAGAAAACTGGCCTCAAGAATGATTTTCTTCTTTCAGCCTTAGCTTCCCCAGAAAGCCAGGAGGAATGGTAAAGCCCTGCATGAAGGAGGAAGCTCACATTTAACCACGGAGGGAGGGAGAGGATACAACCCAAGACTAGAATTGTCTTCATCTCAAACTTCAGATTTGGTAAGAAAAACCCTAAGGTGGGCAGATAGGTAGAAGGCAACAAATGCAAAGCTTTCGAATAATCCGAAGAACTCCCCGAATCACACACCTGCGATGGTGACCACTCATCTCCAGAAAAAACACATTTAATTATTAGATGTGAAAAACTTGGCTTTCAGAGGAGGTTGTTTGTTTGACAAGTACTTATTGAGCACCTGCAAATTGAAAGTAGACAAATTCTTTCTTCAGTCTTCCCTTTATTAGATTTCCTAAACTGGGAATAAATACTGGAGAGGAGGGGGTCTTTCCTCTTCCTTCCTTCCTTCCTTCCTTCCTTCCTTCCTTCCTTCCTACCTTCCTTCCTTCCTCTTTTCCTCTGTATTTTTTCTCTCTCTTCCTGTCATTTTATGTTATGTTCCCACTCCCCGCAAGGGCCTAGTGCTCTAATGTGTCTCCTACTTGAAAATATTCAACTGCTCTTTTCTCACCCAAAATATTCCAAAAATGGCCTACAAGGGATTAGGCAGAGAGGCCCAGAGGTGAGGTAGAGAAATCTTGAGGGAGTGCTTTCTCAGTGTCCTTGACTTCGTCTCTCCACTCCGCTTTGTCCCAGGTCACCACTGAAAGACCTTTCAGCCTCTCCTTTGTCTTGTGCAGGTGGAGCTATTTGGAAGGGAGGAGGGATCAAGGAGACACGTGTGTCCACCACACTAAATAAATAGGATACGAAGGAAGGATAAAATACTTGCTTTAGCTGTAAAAAGCATGGGACATCAACTAGAAACAGGTTCTGGGGCCCCACTGCTCAATTCAATTCCTGCCTCCTCCAATGATCGACTGTGTGATCTCAGGTACCCCATTTAACTTCCCTGTGCCTCGGATTACCCAAGATGCTTAGAATAAACATGTCGGCCCCATCCGGTTGCAGCAAGGGCAGTGTTGGTCACGTGATAAGTAGACCATCCTCACTGCTGCTGGAGAAGGAGAAGCGGTCTGACCCCTTGAGTGAACTGGCCAAGGCAGCACAAGGCAGAATCAGATGGAGGTGCTATGTCCTCTCTCTAAAAATGCCACGCTCTCCACCGTTTCTGCATGAGTGGAAGCCTCCCTGGGAGAGGCTTGGATTCAGGACTCTGCATTCCCTGCAGAGCTTACGCACAGGTGCACATCTCTCTCTCTCTCTCTCTCTCTCTCTCTCTCCTTTGGACCACCTTTTCCTTATCGTGTTTTACTTCTTTGCTTTCCAAAACTGGAATGTGTTTTCAACCAAAGTTCCCCTCAATTAAAAATACCACACAGCACATTTTCCTGGCTTGTGAGGAGTAATTTATGCCATTCACAGAGTAAGCGAAATATGTGGTTAAAATCTTTGAATGGCTCTGTAAGCAGAGTGTCTGCTCATTAGACAAGCAGATACATCGTGTGTCACTCCTCCTTAATAACTCATTCATTAACCACCAGCTCCAGCAATCTGAAATAATTATTTTTTTAGTTTGAATCTTACAAACAATATTAAGGGACAAGAGGAAGTCATGTTAATGGGCTGGTGACGATAAACGTAATGGAATGCTAGACTACCGTGACACAGTTGTGCAAGGCCCACGTACCAAGGTGAAGTGTAACAAGGTGCCCCACTGGCTCTCGAAGACACAATCAGTACAATCAATTTCACCTCACATTTATCTTGTCTTGACAATTATTGAGTCATTAATCTTCGCAGTGTCGAGGCATTGCCATCAATGGACCCGACTAAATGAGTATCCATGGAGATAGAGTGGAGTACACAACCTTGGCAGTGAGATGCACAACATCGCCTAAGAAATCCATGGGAAATGTAGAGTCAAACCAGTGAGCAGAAAGGAGAGATCAGAAGCTATGGTGCCCCGATCTCATGAGTTCTTCCCACCAAATCAGCTTTGGTTCCTGCTTCTTTCCAAAGCTCCAGCATGATAAGAACTTCTGCTAGATTAACCACAGGGAGGCTAAGCAAATTGACAGCAAATCAGGGACACCAAAACCCGAAAAACCATGAGTCAGTGTTTTGGGAATAAAACTTGATGTAGATTATTAAAAAAACAAACAAACAAACAAAACCCACCTCTAAGTCATCAAATAGAATCACATTCCATTTCTTCCACTATATTCTAATTACAGTTGGGAGGTCGGGGGGTTTGTCACCTTATTTTATGTGCATAGAACCTATGGAAGCTAAACATGGCCCTAGGGAGAATGGAATGGATGTCAGAATGAGCAGAGGGGCAGAGCAATGATGGCCAAGGTTTGAGTGAATACTTAGGATTACTATTGTTCCAAAAGGATATTTATTAAGGCACCAAGCCTGCCGTGTGTTACTATGGTGTCACATCTAATGGGAAGATCCCCATCAGACAGTATTCTAGATATTATTATGAATTGGATCCTCTAAAGACTGGCCGTCTAGACAAGGTCATCCCATCCTTCACTTACAGGCCCCCCAAAGCTGCTCTTTACCCAGAGGTGTATGGTAGGTGGGCCATTTTTCCTGTTCCCTGCCTCCACCCAAAAGGATGAGTTATTTCTAGGCACACAGTCCAAAGCAGTGAACTCCCAACTTTTCTGATTGTGTATCCCTATTAGTAAAAACTGTTTGAGTGTGGGGTCCCCATGTATTACTCTAAATGTAAACAAATATATTATGTTATGGACATTTGTTCAAAAATAGAAAATGTAAACACAACGGGGAAAAAAGAAATGAACCATTTCAACTCCTCCACCTTCTGGTTTAGTTCCTGCAGAGACCACAGAGGCCATAGGTTTGGGGCGGGGGGGGGGTGGGAGTCATCAGACTGGACATGGGGTCTGCTGGGGCTCTCACTGTTTGAAGTCTGGCATTCACCACCTGGGGTAGGAAGGACAGCAGGGAGAGTTGGGGACGAGGGGAGATTGCTGCCAGGGTCCTCCATGGAGCAAGGCCCTAGAAGGGGGGCTGAATGCCTCAAAGCAGATGCATTTAACTGGATCTGGTGTCATCACAGATAATGGGATTTGGGGAGGAGAGACACATAACTTCTGGAAAAATGAATCACATAACCCATGGAAATATTTGCAGACTGATCTCTCTCCACCACGAGATGCTCCTGAAAAGCATTTCCTTTTGCACTGTTAAACTGTCACCTCCACACTGTGCGCACATGCATTCTCCCGTGTGCATGTTTTGTTTTGTTTTAAAAACATAACATCTGGGGCGCCTGGGTGGCGCAGTCGGTTAAGCGGCCGACTTCAGCCAGGTCACGATCTCGCGGTCCGTGAGTTCGAGCCCCGCGTCGGGCTCTGGGCTGATGGCTCAGAGCCTGGAGCCTGTTTCTGATTCTGTGTCTCCCTCTCTCTCTGACCCTCCCCCCTTCATGCTCTGTCTCTCTCTGTCCCAAAAAAATAAATAAACGTTAAAAAAAAAAAATTTTAAAAATAAAAAATAAAAAAAAAAAAAACAAAAAAAAAAAACATAACATCTTACTGACAATGATGTCATCACCAAATATTCCCCAGATTTGGACCACTGGTCTTTTCTTGTAGGTGAAAAATGTCTAACTCACCATTGGACTTTACAACTCCAATCTATTTGCCCTGAGATTACTTATGAACTTTTAAGAGGTGTAAATTATTTTCGTGGTCATTCCCCCACCCCATTACAAAATATTACAATGAGTCTCTTTTCTAAGCCAGTATCTGTGGGACTATTGACAAAGATCTTGCCTTTGCCCAAACTCTAGCCAGGCTCCTCTGAGCTTGTCAAATAGGGCTCAATCTGGGCCTATACAAACATGAATAAAGACGGCTTCTAATAGCTCAAGGCCACATCCATAGGATGACCTTAACCCCCCTTGCAGTGCCTGCCGGAGAAGACTCAAGGTTGCCATAAGACGTTACTATTTGTTCCCTCTAAAACCTGAAGATAGGGCTACTGTCTTCCATTTTCTGTGGGAGGGGAGAGGTCTCGCTCGGTAACTGGCAGTTAGCAAACCCTGATGGGTTTCATATGAACCAACCCCCTCCTGTCAGTTCTTTGTAATTTTTCCTCGCCCTGACTCTACCTCCTGGCCCCCTGTTCAGCCCCACCTCTCTTCCCTCATTTTCCCTTTAGAATACCCAGTTGCCTCTGTACACGTTCAAGTGGAGTTCAGCTCCCTATCACAGTAGTATATTACTGATTAAAATCTGTCCTTACCACTTTAACTAGCATCCGGCTTTGTCTATCTTGGACACTGTTTAAGCCAAAAATAAGTTAACTTCAGTGGATCACAACATAGAAAAAATAAATAAACCCAGGAGATTTCTACCATCCATCCCACTGCCGTGTGGATTTCCAGGGAGGGATAATTGTCTGATACAGACTGAGCCAAGATGCCAATATCGATCTACATATAAAATATCAGTAAGGCTTAATTTCCTCGTTATGTTCATTAGCCAAAAAATTCATGTAAGTTGACCGTCTAGTATTTTCCGTCTGCACTCCCGTGGACCATCTTGCCCATCCACCAGTGCACACACCATACTTTCAGGCCCAGTGGTCTGAAGAGCAAACTTCTGTGCAGAGTAGCCAAATTAACATTCATGCCCCACGGACCACACCTCATAGGAGATGGATTCCATACGGGGTGATTCAGACTTTACCCCAGTTAGCCCTGGCCCAGAAATGCCAAGCTCTTTCACGGGCATGGCATCATCAGTACAGATGGTATTCCCATCTGACAAACAGGGCTTTCTTGGAACCACTGGCACTGTGCCCAGTAGATGAAAAACGCAAGCAGGACAGATTCAAGCCACTGTTGTCTTCTTAAAATAAGCAATTCATTTTTTAGGGAGTGAGAGCTATTTTTAATAGCATGAGTTACTTGGCAGCTGTTTCCAAAATGGCTCCCACAATTCTAAGAAGCTGTGATTCATCCTTTGGCCTGGCAAGGTCCTGGGTACATGGAAATTCCAGCAGGAGTTATAAATGTCACTTTTCATGCTCAGAGCTCACAAAGTCCTCTGTAGAGCCAAGAGTGAGAGTCGGCAAATTCCCTAACAATGGCAAACAAGAGCCAGTATTCAGCTGGGGGCTGGTCAAACACTCTTGTGTTACCCAGTGTCCTGTGGGAATCACAGACGTTAGGGACAGGAAAGCCACTGAGGTCTTTGAGTCCGGTCTCTGTGGTCTGGATAGAACTATTTCCTCACGGCTTGTCTTCTGGCGGGCATTTGTCTTTGCATTGGCTTGCATTACTTTTTTTCTTTTATTTTTAGACATAAACATATTTTAGAAAGTGATACAGCATGGGTAACTTCTTTTGGGGTTTTGAATATTCTGACGATTTTTATTTGTTTTTCATATTTAGCATAAAAATTCTTAAACAGTACAAAAGCATGGAGAGTGGGAAGCAAAAGTCCCCCCCCCCCCCCGCCAACAAAACCTTCCTCCCTCACATTTCGCAGTTATCGCTGCTGTAATTTGTCTTGCTTTGCTTTTTGCGTGTGAGTTCATTATGCCGTATGGAAGACAGATAAGGTGACCATTGTTACCAATTTGTTAGAGATTTTCCAAGCTTGTATATGCATGCACATATATTTGCATATTTAATAGACTTCTGTTTATGTTTTTAATGGGATTATACTCGTGCGTATTGATCTGCAGTTCCTATTTTTAACTTGGCCTTTCTTTCCACGTTGGCACAATTGCCTTTATAAGGGTTGCATAGCATATCTTTTAGGGAGGCATCATAATCTATTTAATGGCCTCCTATTAATGGAAATTCGGGTCGCTCCAGGTTTTGACTGATGACAATGTGGGACAATGCACACCTTAACGCTCAGCAATCTTAGCAGGTTGGTGAATGTCTAGCCAAGGGATCTTTGGCATGAGAACTGTAAGTGCACTAAATCTAAATATCATCCAAAAGCATTTGGAGGAAATTTCACCTTTATGGCCCCACCAACCGTCATCCCTGGGAGCACTGAGAATTATGTTGAATTTGCTTTTAATTTTTAAAACACACATGACAACAAACCCTACCATCGTAAACATTTGTAAGTGCACAGTTCCGTGGCATTAACTACCTCCGTATTGTTGCGCTCCGTCACCACCCTCCATCCACAGAGCTCTTTCGTCTTGCATAAATCAGACTCTAACTACCAAGCATGAACTTCTCATCCCCTCTCCCACAGCTCTTGGCAACTCCCATTCTGCTTTCTGCACCTACGGCTTGTATTCTTCCAGGAACCTCATATGAGAGGAATTGTACAGTATTTGTCTTTTTGTCCCTGGCTTATTTCACTTGGCATCCCTGTCCTCAGAGTTTATCCATGTTGTAGCCTATGTCAGAGTTTCCTTCCTTTTTAAGGCTGAGTAATATTCCATCGGATGGATGTACCAACGTGTTTTCCATTTATCCATCCATGGACACTTGTTTAACGCATTTGAATACTGACTTCACTGGAAAGCATCTGATTCTCGCTTTCAGCTCAGGTCGTGATCTCACGGTTCGTGGTTTCGAGTCCCATGTTGGGCTTCGTGCTGACAGCATGGAGCCTGGTTGGGATTCTCTCCCTTCCTCTCTCTCTGCCCCTTCCCACTCACACGCTCTCACTCTCTCTCAAAATAAATACAAAAACTTAAAAAATAATACTAAGATGGATAGATCTGAGAAAAACATACACCAGGCAATCACAGGTTTATCGTTCCACTGCCTTCCCTAAGCTCCGCCCTTTTCCCATAAAAGTACCTTAGGCAAACTCCTTCCCATTGGAGAGGCCATCACCACCCTCCTCACCGAACAAGGGGATTCTGCCTTCACCTCAGGCCCACGTGGTGGGCATAGCCCCTGCCACTGAGTCAGAGGAATGCATCTGGGACATTGTCAATACGTAATAAGAGGTCACTGAATGGCGTGATTATTCTGGTATTGTATTCTTGTGCATTTCTTTTTAAATTTCCATGAAACTTCGCAGCGCAATGTAAGAAATGCAGTCAAAGGACCTGTAGTTAAATTTGGAGCCCACTGCCTGTCTTCAGAGGGATGCTGTGGGTTTCAGCTACCCATGGCTTTGTCAGGTTAGATTTGGGGAACTCATTTTGTCAAAATTCCTGTGGGATTTTTGTCTGAATAACTCATATTGATTTTTTTTAAGTAAAACCTCCCCTCCCAAATAGTTATAGTTATATAACACAGAATCTTGGTTCCTTCTGACTTAGTGCCCCCAAACTCCCGACCCCACCTCATGGTCAGACTCAGAAATGGCAAAAGTGAGATGAACTATAAATTATAAATGTAACCCAGCTGCCGTGAGATGGAAAACAATAAATCTGACTTTCAAATAAAGCAAAGAACATTATTTTTTAGTTATAACTGAATAGAAATAGAGTGCTACTTAATTATTTTTATTGTCCCGAAAGCTCAGGCTTTTCTGTAGATACTGCCCCCAAGTCCTTTTGTTTATTTTTTAAAAGTTTATTTATTTATTTTGAGAGAGACAGAGACAGAGACGGAGAAGCAGAGAGAGAGGGAGAGAGAATTCCAAGCAGGCTCCGAGCTGTCAGCACAGAGCCCGACACGGGGCTCAAACTCACAAACGGTGAGATCATGACCTGTGCCAAAGTCAGATGCTTAACTGACTGAGCCACCCAGGCACCCCATCCCCAAATTCCTTTTAACAGCACCCTGAAATTAACAAAGTACATTAGGGCTGAGAGGACCATCGAGGCTTTGAGCAGCCTCTGGCACGCTGCATGCAGCCAGTAAATAACTACGTGCTGAAGAAAAAGGTGAAATGTGGACCACGTCATGTTACAAACCACAAAAGCTATTTATTCTGCCACTCTGTAGGAACCTCCATATTTAAAGCCACAGGCTTTCCCACGTATGCATTTTGCCAGAACAGAAGACATTGAAGTAATTACATTAGTTGATCAGAAACAATTTAGAAAAGATATTCATAGGAAAGAGCCCCCCCCCCACTAAAGACATTACTTCATATAGTTTACATACAACTGTTCAGAAATGTATCTAGCACCAAAAACGGTACACAATTACACCGCATTTTCTCACAGATGGTTTCCTGTTCTTTCATAATTTTTTTCCGGTTACCATTTTAATCTCTTATTATAAAGTTTTCTTAGAAAAGCTGACGGCCCTTCTTTCAGGGAAATTAACTTTTTTTTTTAAGGGTACAGGCTAAAGGAAATTAAGAACTTCCTGGTGAAATGACAAGTATTTATTTAGGTCCATGGATCCAAAAGAAATCTGGAAATAACACTGAAAATGGTTTTCAAGGTCCACCAGTGCTGGCCAGCCTGAGGTAGGCAGAAAGCAGACAAAACTGCTGGATAGGAGCCTGCCAAACGATGACTTTGCAAAGTCATCCCAAAGACAGTGGCCCTTGCACACAGAGCAGAGGCAGGAGAGGGGAATGGGGGCAGAATAGAGGCAACAGGACTCGGGCTTCTGTGGCAGCACTCCTACAAGCCAAGTGTTGAAAAGAAAAGAACTCTGCCCAGCCAGCGGATTTTTGGTGGCAAAGGACTCATCAACACAGCAGTGAAATGACCAAGAAATAGGCAGGCGCTGCCCACTTTTATACCCATCTCATTTTGTCTCCATTTCGGAGCAGCTAACATTTTCACCAGTAATCGGTTACAGGCGATTATGAAAATGGACTCATAGGCTTATGTTTTTATATACGTCATGGATGGATCAAGGCACTCTTTAAGACAGAAAGAAGAAATCAAATAAAATAAAACAGGCAGGTAGGTCCTCTTTATCTCCAGAGTAACAGTCTTTGGGGGAACCATAATCCACAAAGAAAGCCCATCACAGTGAAACCTTGGCTTGCGAGCATAATTCGTTCCGGAAACACGCTTCGAATGCAAAACACTTGCATGTCGGGGTGCCTGGGTGGCTCAGTCGGTTAAGTGTCCGACTTCGGCTCAGCTCACCATCTCGTGGTATGTGAGTTCGAGCCCCGCGTCGGGCTCTGTGCTGACTGCTCGGAGCCTGGAGCCTGTTTCAGATTCTGTGCCTCCCTCTCTCTCTGACCCTCCCCCTTTCATGCTCTGTCTCTCTCTGTCTCAAAAATAAATAAAAACGTTAAAAAAAAAATTAAAAAAAAAACACACTCGTATGTCAAAGCGAATGTCCAGAACTGTTGGCTCAGTTGTGATCATGTGATGTTTGGTGTCACGTAGCACTCGTATTACAAGACATCACTCGTTTATCAAGCTAAAATGTATTAGAAATGTTTTCTCAGCTTGCAGAACACTGACAGAACAAGTTACTCCCAATCCAAGGTTTTACGTACATCCCATGAGGACGGTTGGGCGGCGGGGCCCTGCGTGGTCAGCAAAGTCCACTGAGGAGGTCACACAGTGCGTGGAATACCTTCTGTCCCTATGTGGGTCCTTCACGGATGTGGCTCACTCTCTCTGGTTCTCCCAAAGTGAAGGCTTCAGCTACATCTTTGCAAGAAGGGAGAAGTGTTTGTTTTCTTACACCCTTCAGTGTCCTGTGCGTGCATGTGCTTGGGTGTGGGTCTTGCTTCCCTGCTTTCGGGAGACTTGGGCTCACCAGGAGATGGAGGAACAACAGCCCAAGTGGCCCTCGGAGGAACAACAGCCCGACTGGCCCGCGGGGCCAGCCCAAGGAAATAAACATGGCGGCACTTCCGTGCAGTGATCACATCATGATGACGAGACACGGCTCTCCATGGCAATAGCTGAAAATGGCAGGTTTGGGAGGCAAGAGCCCGCACGAGAGGGAGAGAGGTGGGTCTGAAGGCCCAGCATGGCAACCCCGGTGACAGTAATTATGGTTAAGTTCCTCGGAGGGAGAGTGTCACTAATCTAAGTTGCTGGCACAGCAAGTCAGACGCCTGCCTCCCACACCCCTCTTTCTCCCAGGATAATGGGAAGGGATTTCAGTCAGCGCTGGTAGCAAGGCTCGGCTCACGAGGCCTCCTGCGTGCCTCGCAGACGCTTGCCAGCCACCGGGCGTGGGGTCTGGCTGAACAGGGGGAGGAAGGCTCCATCGTGCTGGGCCTTTCGGAAGCTGACCTCCAGAGAGCTCACCCCGCGGGGCAGTCGGCGGCGACTGATGCTGTGGGGCAGCGTGACCCCAAGGCCTGGAAACTGGCTCTGTGTGGATGCTCAGGCCCCCGGCCAGCGCGACGGAGGGGCCTTCTGAATGGTGATCTGTTTCTCTTAAGTTTTTAGTTCCGGATGGCATTTGCATCTCAGAAGCATGTCGTATTAGGTGTTCTGGCATCCGGGGCCGTGTAGACTCCGTTGAGACTGCCCCACCCGGGGTTAGCCGGTTCCTAGGAGGGTAAACAGCTGACCTGGGAGCAAGGGTTTCAAATACAAGCTACCAATTTGTGGTCCACACCCCACCTCCATTCGCTATGGGGCTCTCACTCCGGGCCATAACTCCCCTACCCTAATCGCCCAGAGCCAGGCCCCAGACAATCAAGGGGTGGCCTTACACCCAGGGTCTGCAGAAATTATCCAACGCAACCAATTTTGAGCCTCTACACCTGTCTCACCTGTTCCTTCCCATGGAAACCACACTGTGGGCCCTTGCCCACATTTTACTCCGGCTCACTCTGCCTGCTGTCTGCCCCTGGCGCCTCCCTGTGTGCCCCCGAGGGCCTGGTGTCCAGTGCCCCGTCCACCTAGGAACCGTAACAAACTATCTTTTCTTTTTTACTTTTTTAAAGTGTGTTTCTTGGGAGAGAGAGAGCCTGAGTGAGCGAGGGAGGGGCAGAGAGAGAGGGAGAGAGAGAGAAAGAATTTTAAGCAAGATCCACCCTCAGCCCAGAGCCGGATGCGGGGCTCGATCTCACGAACCAGGAGCTCGTGACCTGAGCTGAAATCAAAAGTTGGACGCTTAACCGGCTGAGCCACCCGGATGTCCCCAAACGATCTTTTCAATGGCATTTATTTCCTGATTCATTGGCCTTGCTGTACCCCATTTTTTAATCAATACACTATATTTTAGAATAAATATCAGCCAAAATATGTCCCTGAGTGTTTCCACAAGAGTTGAGCATAGTCTCGATGTACCTTAGGTTTAAAATCTGGGCTTCCACACAGCCAACAATGGCAAAAATCCAAAACCGAAACAAAACAAACAACAAAAACAAACAAACAAACAACAACAAAACCGGGGCCAGTAATCAAGGCCCAGCACCCAAAAGGGGCCCAGGGCACATCAACGTCCAACCCTGTGAAGGGTGTTCTGTCTCTCCTGCAGGAACCTTTTTACCGATGGGGTCCAGCCTTCTCTTAATGGTCCTGGGCTCCTAAGCAAAATATTCCAACTTTTTTTTTTTTTTTTAGTTGACTTATTTATTTAGAGAGAGACAGTACGAGGGGCAGAGGGAGAGGGAGAGGGAGACAGAATCCCCAGCAGGCTCCACAATGTCAGCGCCGAGCCTGATGTGGGGCTGGAACTCACGAACCATGAGCTCATGACCTGAACTGAAACCAAGAGTCTGACGCTTAACCGACTAAACCACCCAGGTGCCCCAAAGGCTTTTATTTTTAATACTAAAAAGGTATATCATTATTTTCAAATATATTTATATGAATTCGTTGTTTGGTTCACTACTGCTGCTTTGGACGTTTTTCAGTCCATTTGGACGCCCTTGTGATAGTCGCCATGGCTCTTAGTTGGATTTTCAAACCCACCAGACGCGCTACAGAGCTGCCTCCTTCCCTTCTTCCTCCCCCTGCTTTTGCTGTGCTTTCTTCCTCACATTTCTCACATTCTGAAAACTCTAAAAAGTGGGGGAAAGGGCAGAAAATCCTGAAACACACATAGAAGTGGCCCCTTCCTAGAGTAGTTGTTATTAGGTCCCGTGTTTGGTTTTCGTTAAAAAAACAAAAACAGAAGAAATAAAACATTGGCAAGTAAAACTACAGATTCTTCTGTCTCCTCTTCCAGGCCGGTCACCTCCCTTCTTCCTAAAGCTAACCACTGTTTGGTGTCTTTCTAGCCCAGTTTTTATTCCTTTGCATCGCATACACATGAATCCTTGAACAAGATGAGCGTTGTGCTTTAAGCTTTCACATAAATGGTCTCATGCTGCTGGCAGTATTCTGCAGCTTGTTTAGTTGTTAAAGATCTACCCGTCTATCTCATCTCTTTCCGCAGCTTTTGATGATGATACTGTGTTCCAGCAGATGAATTGCCGCATTTATTCAGACAGTCCACTGATTCTGCAAGGAACATCTTTCCGCGTGTCTCACAGGCAGATATGCCGGGGTAACTCTGGCATATTCACAGACCTCGAGTGTGCTGGGTCAGAAATGATGCACGCTGTGAAATTGACAGAAAGCCTGTCAAATTTCTCTCCAAAGGCGTGGTCCGGGTCATGTCTTCGCCCACGGAATCTCGGCAAGATTCTGTCTACTGGGAGCAGGCTGTTGGGCCTCCGAAGTTTGTAGAAAAGCGAGAGAGAAAAACAAATGAGTTTGTTCAACTCCGAAGTTTCATGAAAGAGTGGCACAAACCACGAACAAGTTACTAATAGTACTGTTTCTTACAGAAACTTGTGCCCGGATGCAGTGCCCATCGGGTTTGGAGTTCTACAAACGTTTGGCGCCCACGGCATTGCCTCCAACTTATCCACAACCGTGTCGCTAATGTCTGCCTTTCCATACTTTCTCCTTTCAGGAAAAATCCTTTCTTTTCCATTCTCTATGTCCCCTGTAACATTTGCATGACCTAGTTCTTGCAACTATATACAGCAGTGACTATTTTAACTCCTGGCCACTCAGTGAAGTGGGCATAATAATATCTGGAGTGAATTGATAACTTTTTTGGCATATATGTCTACATGAATTAGATCCAGCCAGAGAGCTTATATTAAAGAGCGTCTTCATAACAAGGGCCGGAAGCTTTTGATCTATGGATCTCTAGCTCTCTGTTTAATAGGTTTTTGTTTGGGTGGGAGGGGTCACCTAGGTGGCTCAGTTTGTTAAGCCTCTGACTTCGGCTCAGGTCATGATCTCACAGTTCATGGGTTCGAGCCCCACATTGGGCTCCGTGCTGACAGCTCAGAGCCTGGAGCCTGCTTCAGATTCTGTGTCTCCTTCTCCCTCTCTGTCTCTCCCCAGCTTGCTCTTTGTCTCTCTCTCTCTCTCTCTCAAAAATAAATAAACATTTAAAAAATTTTAAAAGTAGTTTTCTTTTAATATCTTTACAAGTAGGGGGAGGTGACCAACTTCCCTGTTTTTCCTGGGACTGCAGAGGTTCCTAGGGCACAGGACTTCCAGTTTTAAAACTGTGAAAGTTTCAGGCAAATCAGAATGAGTTGATTACTCTATTCATATGATTGTAAATGCAATTAGAAAGTGTGCTCCCAAGGGGCGCCCGGATGGCTCAGTCTGTTTAAACGTCCGACTTGGGCCCAGGTCATGACCTCGCGGTCTGTGAGTTCGAGCCCCGCGTCGGGCTCTGGGCTGACAGCTCAGAGCCCGGAGCCTGTTTCAGATTCTGCGTCTCCCTCTCTCTCTGCCCCTCCCCCACTCACACTCTGTCTCTGCCTGTCTCTCTCTCGACAATAATTGAACATTAAAAAAAATAAAAAAATAAAAAAATAAAAAACAAAGTGTCCTACCAAGCCCCAAGATAGCTCAACCAGGGGAGGATGGGAGAGAGTAGGTGGTTTTAAGGCTCTCATGGGGATGCTTAGCTGATGATCAGCAGTGGTCAGCAGTCTGGCTGTAAGGTCTAAAGTAAGATCAGAAAGCTCAGGGTATGATTAGTCAAGATGGAGAGGGAATGAGAGTCAAGACCAGACATGAGCCAGCTTCGCCCAAGGTATCAGCAAGAGTCCCAGCATCAAAGATGGCATGATATACGTCCACGTCAAGGTTTCTCTTTTGCTCTTTCTTCTTTCTTTCTTCCCTTGCCTATGGACGTGTTCTCAAACAACCGGAATGGGTAAACCACGTTGGCCAACATGGTAAAGGAAGACTGCTGGGCAAGGGAGATGGGCAAGGAAATGGGTTAAATGGGTGATGGGCATTAAGGAGGGCACTTGTGATGAGCACTGGGTGTTACATATAAGTAACGAATCGCTAAATTATACACGTGAAGCTAATCTCACACTCCGTGTTAAGTACCTAGAATTTAAAGAAAAACTTCAAAAGGGAAAAAAAAAGGAAGATTGCTGGGTGATGATACAGCAACGCTAGGTTGATGTGCTGTATTGTACTGATTCATTCTCAGACGATGAGAACTTATTTCTCGTTTCCAGTTTTTCAAGATTTCGGACATATTGAGGTTAGGACAATTGAGGACTTTACCAACAATTGGTAATATCTTACATTTGCCTAACACTTTTAACTTCTCAAAGTGCTTTACATCTATTTTCTTCTAGTATTTGCTCTCTAGCTCCAGGAAGTAGCTCTTTTTTGTAGATGGACAAAAAGAAGACACAGATGACGATAAACATTATCCAAAACTCAGGGATGCAAACTCAGCCTAGAATCTTCATCTCCTAATTCCTCATGCTCTCCTAAATTGGACTGTGCTCCTGGTAGAAGGTACAGGAAATATTTTTTTTATATCTAATATCTAATTTGATGGTTTCAAACGTTTAAACTTGCAGCATCATATTGTCAAATAAAATCTTATATGGGACTCAAATATGTAAGACTTTTATTTTATTTTATTTTTCAACGTTTTACTTATTTTTGGGACAGAGAGAGACAGAGCATGAACGGGGGAGGGGCAGAGAGAGAGGGAGACACAGAATCGGAAACAGGCTCCAGGCTCTGAGCCATCCGCCCAGAGCCTGACGCGGGGCTCGAACTCACGGACCGCGAGATCGTGACCTGGCTGAAGTCGGACGCTTAACCGACTGCGCCACCCAGGCGCCCCTATGTAAGACTTTTAAAGTAGAAGTATCTCAGATTGGCATACAGTGCCTGAAACTTCCTCCAGTTCTCCCTTCTTCCCATAAACTTCTTCCAAACTCCTTGGAAGTCAGTTTGGAAACCACCAATGAGTTCCATTCCATTCATTTGCCAAATGAGGAAATAGCCAGAGAGAAGTCACTGGGATATGCCTCAGATTGCCCAGCTGAGTACAGGAAGAATTGGCATGAAGTCCTGTGGCTCTGGATTCTAAGTTCATTAGCAAGTCTTTATCATTGCTTGAGTTTTTCATAGTCTTCCATATCAAAACAGCTATCAGAACCTGTGGTCTTGTTTAAATTCTTTTATTCTCCTGGTTTCATTTGTGTTTGGTTTTTTGTTTGTTTGTTTGTTTGCTTGTTTGTTTGTAGAGCAAAGTTGAACATATAAATAAAGCAAATTATTTCACAGTTCACTCTTCTGGTTTGTTGGTAGAATTCTTTTCAAGCATTAAGGCAATCGCATGGGTAAGTTACCGTAGATAATATAAAATACACTTGGCAATATCACGTCTCCCATTTCCCTCGTATTGTGTCACGTCTAGGTCAGGCACAGAGTAAACATAATCTACCTCTTAAAACAATTACCCAAAACCAGGCACTTGCACTAACCATGCACCTTTTCATTTCTGGGGAAGTCTTTCTGGAATTTAGCTTTTGTTTCCATCTTCTTGAATGTTCTCTCTAGACTTTATTGTATAAAAATATATGTTTGCTACAGATTATCAGCAGATTCCCTAACTTTATTGTAACTGGCTTAACACAAGGCAGAATGACCTATGTGGGGAGACCTTGACATGTAGAAGGATTCTTGTGTCTGAACCTGCTTTGCTGCGTGTATTGAGTGTTGAGTTAATGCCATGGCGAGGCAAGGCATAAATTAAATCTTTTCAAATGGTAACTCTTCAATCCCTTTGTGAAACAACTGGTCTTCTCTCATTGTCTCCCCATTAAATGTCATCATCAAATTCAAGATGGTGAAGAAAATCCCTGGCCCGGTAAAGAAGATGCTAAGTCCAAATTGCATTATTTATGGAATGCAAGTATTACATCAGGAGTCAAAAGGATAAGAGTTTACTCAGGAGGTGGTGATGAATAAAAATGCTCAGCAAATTACCTGAGCTCATCAGCTTGGATTGGAATATCTCATAGTAGATAGTAGTCACAATAATGACCGAGTATTAAAGTCTTCCAACATGCTGGGCCCTGGGCTAAACGATTTATTCCATGCACTTGCATCTTATGAAGAAAGAAACAGAAAGGTTAAATTCTTTACTTTTTTGTGGCAGATCCAGGATTTGAACCCAGGTCAGTCTGGCTCCATTGTCTGAATGCTTAACTGTCCCCATGTTCCACAGCCTTTCAAACCATAACATTTCCAACAGCCCCCAGAGAGGTCAGGCATGAAATAGAATGAGATCTTCTCTTTAACCAATTTCAATTTCATTGAAGGAAAGATCATTAGGAACGAAAAGGGTACTTTGTGCAACTAGCTAGAACTTTTAATTTTTTTTTCAACGTTTATTTATTTTTGGGACAGGGAGAGACAGAGCATGAATGGGGGAGGGGCAGAGAGAGAGGGAGACACAGAATCGGAAACAGGCTCCAGGCTCTGAGCCATCAGCCCAGAGCCTGACGCAGGGCTCGAACTCCCGGACCGCGAGATCGTGACCTGGCTGAAGTCGGACGCCTAACCGACTGCGCCACCCAGGCGCCCCTAGCTAGAACTTTTAAAATACCTCTGAGATTCCTCACCAAGCTCCTTACGAGGTATGGATAAAGTTAAAAACAAAATCTTTAACATACTATTAATTGAATCTCACATTTATCAAGGGTTTGACCTTGAAGTGTCCATGCGCCTTATTTCCAGTCACTTTTGAACCATCACCTGCCAGTTTGGGATATATGGTCATATGATGTCTCAGTTGGTTGAAAGGAGAGAGGTCACTTTAGTTTAAGGTTTTACACGTAGCCAGAAGACATCTCACTCCCTGACCCAACTCAGGTAAACGACTTCATCATCAACATCCCACTGTAGCATTTCTTTTATGGAAGCCACTGAAAAGGGGGATTAGTTCTCAATTCAACTCCATTCTAATCCAATCCAATTCAGTAAACACTCACTGTGTTTGACATTCTGTGGGACACACACACAATAAGGAAAAGGTCTCTGCACTCAAAGAACTCACAGGCGAGGGTGCAAGACAATGAGTCTACATGAATTCCACCCCAGGAGACAGAGGCTGACACAGAGGCGGGATGCACAAAGGAAAGAGTGGTTGTTGACTCAACCAGGAAAAAGGGAGGGAATCCCAGAGAAAGCCCTCACTGAGCTGAGTTTTGTAGGATAAGTCAGACCTCATGGATGGATAAGGAGACAATGGCCCTCGGCGGGAATGGAAGGACGGATCGCCAAAACACAGCAGGTTGTTCAAGTAAGTAGTTCTGGAAAGGATCCTATTCACATGGTTTTAACCCATCCCTGTGCCCTTGACTTTGATCTACCCTCTACTGCATCAGGGTGTCCACCTACCCAGAGTCCCCTCCTGGCATAATTTACTCACAACCATTCACACCCAATCATGGTTCAGGGATGGACTGGTAAAGACCCAGGGCTCCCACTGCGGGGCTGGAGAGACTGAGAAAAGCTTTACATTCTATTTTTTTCTGACTGAGGCAAGACAAAAAGTCTTTCCCAGCAAGAGATTGTTATTATTCTTGGACCGTTCTCTATTTTTAAAATTTGGGCCAGAGCATGCCTTTTGCTTTGGAGTTGGGCAACTAAGATCATTCTACTTCCCAGACCACTTTATTTTTAAAATCTCCATCTGTATTGACTTTGAGCTTGAGCAGGATCTGTTTCCGAGATTATCTTGTCATGGTTCACAATGCTCTGGTGCCCTCTTGCTTTATATTGGTTGGCTTATAGGGTGTAGTGGTAGGTTTAAAAGCTACTTTTGAGGACTTTTCATCATTGTGGTTCCTGTCACTAAAACTCAGGACAAACAGGGGTAAAAAAAGAAGCGTCTTGGAGAGAAAGAAGAAAATGAATATTTTCCTCAATGTGTTTAGTCTGATAGCAAATAAATATATTTGGCAGGGTGAGGGTTACGACGTACACAGAGACATCTCGGCCATCTGTCCAAAGCTCTTCGAACGTGGTTACATCACACTGCAATCGATGGCTGGTTTTTGCTCTAAATATTTGGCAGAGGAGGTGATATCCCCCTGGGATGTCACAGCCCATCCACAGCTTCCTGCCTCGTTGCTGCTTACTGGTTCTCTATCAACAATTAGGATTAGTAGAGAACCCCAGGCTTTTGCTGGGTTAGTTTCCAACTCTGTAAGTTAAATCAGCAATTGAGGATGTCTCAAACTAGGAGCCCGCGTGGTTTTAAGGTTTCTTTTCTTAAGGTAGTGGGAAACCAATTCAACCTGAAAACAAAAATGCCCGAGGAAAAACTCAGAAGCATCTTCCCATGACAGCGAATATCCATCATTAGATTCAAGGGTTTACACACCGTGGGCCTCCGTCAGTCTCCTCAGTTTGTTAACAATTAAAGGTCCTTTCCCTCCCACCTGCCTGGAAGAAGAAAGAGTTTGAGTTCTAATCGGATATAGGTTTACATCAAAGAGTTAAGACAGGAAGAGAGCCAGGAGCCAGTCTCTCAGCTTTCCCCCCCTTGAAATTGAAGTCACTTTCTCTGTTCACCACAGAGAGTCTCTGTGATGCTTGTCACTTTCTGTATAGTCTACTGGGCTAAACGCCTCCCCCCTCCCCCAACCCCCCAAACATGAAAGGAAAGCAAATGAGCCTGTAAGCACTCCCGGATAATCACCCATCCTGGCCTGACCTCCTAGCAGCACAGCTCATTTATCTGATCATCTTTATCTCTCCTTTTTTTTTTTTTTATTATTTTTAATGTTTTTTTATTTATTTTTGAGACAGAGATAGAACAAGCGGGGGAGGTACAAGACAGGGAGACACAAAATCCGAAGCAGGCTCCAGGCTCCGAGCTGTCAGCACAGAGCCCAACACAGGGCTCCAACCCACGGACTGTGAGATCGTGACCCGAACTGAAGCTGGACGTTCCACTGACTGAGCCACTGAGGCGCCCCCATCTCTTTATTGACAACTGACCTAATCTGAAACATTTCCCTTAGGTGAACTTTCTTGTACGGAGTCAGTGAAAGGCGTGGGGCAGAATTTCAGCCCCTTCTGAAGCCCCACTGCCCAAATCATTAGGTGACCCCGCATATTCCCCGTTGCGTAGACACAGACACAGCCTGGCGTGGCGTTGTTAAAGTGTCTTTCCTTTCTCACCCCCCTGCTGGGTCTCAGGCTCTTTATCCACAGCTTTCTGCAGCAGGCCAGGGTGATTCTCAGCTAGGACCTGGGGTTGAAAACTGCTCGGATGGCCATGAGGTAAAAGAGCAGGGTTCCCAGATGCCCCGCTTTCCACTCCACTCCTCCTGTTCCACCCCTCTAGGATCTCTCGCCAGCACCAGATTCCTCTGGTGATTGTAGCGGACCGCAGTCAGCGTCGCTGCATATGGGTGACCACACTGAGCCACCGCCAGAGGTGCCGTTGTGAGAGGGACAGTTGGATGGCGATGCTGAAGAGTATTGGCGTTCTCCCCTTAGGAGGGGGAGGGTGTGGCACTGACCCCCACCTCCAAGGGGAACAATCACTGCTGTGGGCCAAGTCCCCTTACTCAAGCTAAGCTGGGGCAAGCTGAGGACTGAGTCCAGTTCAGTCCTGGGGCTACATTATTTCTTTAGCTGCATTTCACACCGGATAGGTCTGAACTATGGGCATCATTCCTTCGGCCCATGTGGGGTCCAGATGTACATGGTCAAAAGGAATTTTTTCTTTCTAGAGACTTTGGAGGGATCAAAAACTGCTGCAGATTCCAGTGTGTTATTTACATGCACTCTTTAGCACTCCATGACCATGTGACAGGTGCCCTGGGATTTGCAAGTGGAGTCTGGAAAGGAGCGGATTCAAGTCACAGAGACAGACTGACAAAAGTTGCAAGGGCCTGACAGAGGGTAGACAAAGAGAAGTAGGAAAGAACCGAGGGCTGACTTTGGTTAGGCCCTTGGTTTGGTCACCTGTTGGTATAATCTGCTCAAAGGGAAGATGGGAAGAAAAATATCCTCTGGACTTGAGAGAACTCCATCACTCCATGTGCACAGCCATCCATCGGCTTCTCCGTGGACAATGGCTGCAACAGAAATGTAAGACAGAAAAGCCTTACGTGTTCTTAGAACTCCTACTTTCAGGCGGTCCTGTCTTCTTGTTTCTGTAGACTTTCATCTGCAGTCTCACTTACCATCTTCTGTTCCCCATCTTCACCTCAGGGCTCGTGGAAAGGCACAGAAGGCAAGGGCTGAGAATCAGAGGGACCGTGGTACGGAGCTCCACTTTGTCACTCTGTACAGTGACAGAGTTGGGGGTTATTACTTAATCTTGACTGTTCTGAGTTTTCTCATCTGTCAAATGCGGGGATAACAACGTGAGGGGGGACAACGATGGAACACCACTGTAATATGTGGTTCATTGTACGTAAAGGTCTTGAGCCTAGTGGTCGGAGCAAAGAGGTCACATTCTTTTGCAACCTGCTTTTCTTTCAGTTTCTATATTATGAGCATCCTTTTTGTGTCCCTCTATACAGATAAACCCCATTCTCACCCTTAATGACTGCACTATTTTCCATCCTCCGGTGTCCCTAATATATTCAACAGGTGCCCCAAATCATATTAAGGTATGTTATGGTCGTTTTAAACATTTCTACCTGTATTTATTGTTTGGGCTGTAACTATATTGGAGAGAGGTCTGAGGTAGCCTCAACTCATTTGGAAACTTGACAATAATTCCTTGAGGCAGGTACCACGATCTCACTTAATAGATGTGGAAACTAAGCTTCAGCGAATAATTTCTTTGCTCAAAGCCACGGAGCTGCAAATGACCAAGCCAGATTCTAAGTCAGCATATGTATGATGCTCAAGCCCAGCCCACTGGGTTAACATTTTGCATGAACCCTCATGAAATTCTGAACCCGGAAAATTATTTCTCATCATATAATCCATTCTCATCCCAAAGTTCTTCCTAAGTATGTAAGGATTCAGACCTTTTGTATCTTGCCCTCCTTTGCGTCTTGCCCTCTGGTGACCGGCCTAGGGCATAGCTCTCCTAAACCTCCCTGAGAGGGGGTTTTGGTGTACCAACGCTTTATTAAAATCACAGATTTCCTCCCGTTCTTCCCACATTTTCACGTGCTGCACAGAGATTTGTCTGAAAGTAGTGCAGTCTGGCCATCTGCAGCAGAAACCAAGCATTCGACGCTCTATTTACAAGGAAAATACACTCTGACTTCATTAGTAGCCTGGCCTCTGAGGCCTTGACCCTGCAGTCTGGGAAGATGCATGTAGAATTGGGTGGGGATGGGGGGGTCTCACCAAACACACCGGCTCAGCTGGACCGCTTCTTCCGTGGGTCCTCTCTAGGCACTGCACCTGCGCGCTCCCCTGTCCAACCTCCCGGACCACCCACAAAGTGCCGTCAGATGAATTATTCCATCTGATGTCAGCCAAAACCATAGATGTGAAAACCGTGGCTAGATGACATCATAACTCGAAATGTGAGCGGGACAAGGTCAATTTTCATCCACGAAATGTCAAGCAACCAGCCTGACTGATTGTTTTTACTGACTTGACGGGATCGATAGGTTGTTAAGTCATTGTGTTGACACTGACTGAATCAATATCCTTTGAGTTGGAGGGAAGAAGGCAGAGAATAGCAACCAACATTTAAGCAGGAAGCATTCGAGGTCTCATGTGTGTGCCCTCCTGCCTTAGATTCCCTTCTGACCTCCACCCTGCGAGGTGGGCACTCTTATTGTCCCCATATCCCACATGAGGAAACCGAGTTTAAGAAAAGTTACGCATCTTGCCCAAGGTCATCCAGGTTAGTGACCTGCCCAACTTTGAGCCTTGTGTGTAACTGTCAGACTCAACGGCTATCACTAATTGCTTGGAAAGCACTGCAGATCCCAGCACTTGGTGTCCCATGCCCCACCAGCCCTCCAGGTAAAGGGCGGAGAAGGAATCAAAACCTTCACTGGGTTCTCTAGTGACAAACAGTCAGCGATGACTTCGTTACACCACATTTGCGGGGCTGGCATAGGGTTTTCTTGCGTGACCTAGTGACAAGAGTATTCTGGAAGTCGCACACAAGCTACAGTGGCTTTATTTATTTGGATTTTCATGGTTCCGTGCTTTGAGGTTGGAGGTGGGGGATAGAAGACCTTAAGCCTTGAAATACTCACTCTGCTGGACGCCTCATGTGCACGGCTCTGCCTGATGTGGGTGTTTGTAGATAGTTATTTCCTCGCCTGTGTCAGAATCATTTGAGCCCCTGTACTTTGTACTTGAAAGGATCTTCAAAGGGTGACATCCTCTCAGAAGTCTGGACTTCAAGCTTCCTTTTGCCTGCTTTCTGCAGTTGCTTAACAACATTGAGGGTTTGGGTGGATCATCTTTTCTCGGCCCCCACAGACTGTGGCCCAGCCTCTCTTGCAGACCCAGAGGGTCCTAGCACCTGCCCCTGGTCAAACTGTCCCCATGTCTAGTTGGCTTTGGCAGGAGAGAAAAGTGGTGTTGAATTTTCAAAACATTTAGGGGTGCCTGAGTAGCTCGGTCAGTTAAGTGACTGACTCTCGATTTCAGCTCACGTCATGATCTTGTGGTTTGTGAGTTCAAACCCCACATCAGGCTCTGCACTGTCACAGTGTGGAGCCTGACTGGAATTCTCTCTCTCTCTCTCTCTCTCTCTCTCTCTCTCTCTCTTCTGCTCCTGTGTGCTCTCTCTCAAAATAAATAAATAAACTTAAACATTTTTTTTAAAGGGACAGTCCCCTGAAATCTGGGAGGACTGCCTGGAGGAAGCCTGCTTTTCTGTACTGCAGTTTTGGAGGGAAAGGCAGCCTAGCCACCTTTGCTGGAAATACAGTGGGATAACCCTTGCCGTCAGCACCAGCACCGTGACCAGGAATAGTGAAGGGTGTGCCAGCTGCGGAGGGCGAGAAGACAGTGGATTGCAGTAGGAAAAGTCATAGACTAGGAGACAAAAGATTTGGATTTTAGT
The DNA here is from genome assembly GCF_028749965.1 of Puma concolor. NCBI lineage: Eukaryota > Metazoa > Chordata > Mammalia > Carnivora > Felidae > Puma > Puma concolor. The sequence continues at coordinate 16,347,376 of NC_141677.1, forward strand.
TGGTGCCCAGCAGTTCCCGTGTTAGCTAAATGCATTTGCAAAGCAAAATCAAAGAATGTTACAAGTTTGATAGTTGAAATCTCAAAACAACAACAACAACAAAAAAGAATCAGTTATCACAGGGAAAAAAATAAGAATTTTGTCTCACTTCTTCATGCTTGTTTTCTGGTTTCACATTGCATTTTATTTGCATTCTGGGGACTTGAGTGCTGGTAGGTGGCACACACACTTTTTGATGCCCAGGACATCTAGAGGTCATGTCACCCAGGCTTTATCCGGGAATGTGCCATTATCCATGTAACTCTGGGCAAATCTGTCCATCTCTCCGAGGCTTGGTTTCCTTCTTTGTTGTTGAACAAGGTTTGGTGGGGGTCAGGGGGACAGGTGGAAGTCAGATAAATTTTCAACTTACAAAGTAGGGGACCCCAATTAATTTTGACTCCTGTGTGCTTCCTCCAAGAAAGAAAGATTGCTGATACTCACCTGGTTAAATGAAGAGCCGTATTCTAGAGGACTACATGGAAAAAATTTTCTTCTGGAATCAGTGAACCATCTTAACTTCAGACAGAGGCCACTTCGTTGGAATTTGGATTCCACCAAAACATCAAAAGGGAACAGAATGGACCTAACCTTAGGAACTACTCCCAGACATCAGTTAACACCTGCTGTTGGAGATATGGGAATGACACTGAAATATTTCCAGTGACAACTTCCTTATGGGTTCAGGTCTAGAAAACAAAAGAACACTTGAAGACACAGACCCACAACTGAGCTTCTCAAGCACTTCTGTCCTTGTCAAGCAGTGACTCAGGGGACCTGGGTGTCCCAATCCTTCCTCCATCAAGACAGCTGATCTGAAACCATTCTCCAGAAGAACGTTCTCCTTCTCATGGGCTTTTATTCATATAAAAGATTATGGTGAAGATTGGTAAATCTTCATTCCTTTAAAATATAGCCTCTGAGGTGCCTGGAAGGCTGAGCCAGTTAAGCATCCGACTCTTGATCTCGGCTCAAGTCACGATCTCATAGTTCATGAGATTGAGCCCCGAGTTGGGCTCTGGGCAGACAGCACAGTGCCTGCTTGAGATTCTCTCTCTTCCTCTCTCTCTGCCCCTCCCCTTACTCATGCACATGCTTTCTCTCTCTCTCTCTCTCTCTCTCTCAATAAATAAATAAACATTTCTGGTGTCTTGTACCCAAATGACAGAAATTTATGCCAACCCTCTTCTGCCTTGATATTTAACCTTGGGGAAAAGTTACCCCACCTACCTACATTTGTCAAACTAGCCAGGGAGTCCCCACAGAGGTGAAGAACTCACAGAAAGAGTGCTCGGTAAATGTTGGCTTGCCTTTTATGATTATTTAAGAAGTTAACTGAAATGAAGTGAAGCTACAACAGTCGTGCTTGTTCGAGCACACTCGTCTTGCTTGCCCCCGCTTGTCTTAAAATGCCTTTCACGAAACATGTAGGCTCTTTCAGTTGCAATAAAAGCACGGGCCTTCTGGGCCCGCTGTCTTTGCTTCCCCTCTCCAAACTGAATGCTCTGTCTTCAACCACTGCCTATTTACCTATTTCACACATATACATCTGCTGGTAGCAGGGCACGATTACCTTCTTGCTTCCAGAAGTATGTCATGTGCTTTTGCTGATTGTTTCAAAAACACACGCACCATGCGTGGCACGTAGCCAACACGGGCCGGGATGAAGACGGTGTTGGGAGCTGGTAATAACAGAGTGCCCTTGCAGAGCTCATGGTGAATAATCTGGTAAATTAGAACTTAGATACCATGCCACATTGTTTAATAATGTTTCGTGTGTTTGATCTTCCCTTCCTCACTGGTTTCTAGGTTCCAGAAGGAACGTAGAAGGGTAGGCATTTTTCATCCTGTCTTAGGTCCATTTTACGAAGCCTATTCTACACACACAGATGAACATAATAACTAAGAAGAAAGCCCCTTCTCCCAACTTCCTAGACTTACTATGGAAAATGCTCTTGTTACATCCTGGTAATTTAGAAAAGAGCTCTTTGAATTTTCCAGCTCACTGAAAGAATTCAATTGGCCTCTGCTTTCCAAGACAGATCAAAAGCCTGCTACCACCCATGCCCCGCCTCCACAGCTCCATGCTCTGACAGCTGCCTTTCCTCCGGGTCCTGCTTTAGTCACAGCTCCGTTTGGAATAATTGTGGATGTGTCATGGCAAAATATCAAGTGAAGGGACTGGTGAAATGAGACAAATCCCAAGTCATAGGACGTAAACACGTGCGTGCCCACCATCTGTATGATGCACTTGGCATTTGTAGCAGCAGTCCGACCAAGGCGTGGACCCTCTCCTGGAGCGAAGCCTTCACTACAAGGTCCCGGGCAGGAAGACTGTGTCCTCTTTAGAACTGTCCCCTGCCCACACAGTACTGTGGTAAGTAGAACAAGTGATAACTGATGCCTCTTGATTATGGAAATACCTCCTCCTGGGCCAGTCCATTCTTTAGTTTGCATGGAACTGGGGGAAGCTGCCAAACTTGTTCAAGGTCACAAGGTAGGGCATGTGGGGACAAGGATCCATGCTCTTTCCAAAATCTTTTCTGCCCACCTCTTAGTAATCTTCTCTCACCTGCCAGGCATCCCCTAACGAGCTTTATTGAGGGGACATAGAAGGAGGCGTGGTTCAGTGTATCGTCTAATGTCACACAGTAGGGGACCTAGTAACTGATCTAAATATACGTTGAAACATGATGTAGGATAAAGATAGCATTATAATTAATAGGTGAAGAATGAACTTTTCGGTAAAGGTGCTGTGACGATTGATTATCCATATGGACCAAAATAAATTTAGAATTCCTAACTCACACCATGCAATTCTAGACATAGTCAAGGCCAAATATGAAATATATAATTGCAACCTCTGAAGAAAAGAGGCTGGGTTACAGAAGTGAGATACTCTGTCGATGGCTTTTTTTGTTCTTTTCCAGGCGTGGTGGCGCAGATTCTGGAAAGGACGATACCCAGAGAACGCTGCCAGGCCGCCTAACCGGCCACCTCAAGGAAAGCTGTAGACATTTCTGCTAAGGGCTGAATTTACTGGGGCCCCTCTTGACCTCGTTTCCTTGAAGTTTGGAGGAATCCGTGAGGGTGGATTGATTCCCTTGTAGTAGTCATTCTTTAGGGTACAAGATCACTGCCACATCGCAAAGTTCCTCATGCTGATGGGGGTTTTTGCAAACCTGGTTTTCAATGTGTTCTTAGGTCTAAGACATAGAAATCAATGGGGGACCTCAATGCCCCTTGAGATGCTGGTAACAGTGGCTTGAAACCCTCAAGCCCTCATCAGACATGCCTCACGTTCCCCAGAGGCTTTGCTCTCGTGGCTACGTTAGACTCTGTTGCCTAGCACACGGCCTCCGCGAGGCACCTTTTCAACTCAGATCCGGACCCCAAGCTCCTGCTCAGTTTCTACCAGCCAGCCTTCTCTCTGACACACCCAGGGAAGCCAGATGTTGACTAGAGTAGCTGAGGTTTGGGGAACAGGGAAGTTGGCCTCAGCACCAACACTTCAGAGGGAAAAGTTCTCTGTGCCCTGGGCCACCCATCACTGCACAGATTCACCCTCGCTCACCCTGTCTCCAGCCCCATCCATCTTGCAAGCTGCTCTTTCTATGTCTCCTTTTCTACTCCATTCAGTGTCTTTATGTGTGTATGTGTGTGTAGGTATGTGTGCATGTGTGTGTCTATATATGTGTATGTGTGTATAACAGAGGGGTTTTTTAGGGCAGTTTTAGGTTCATAGCAAAATTCAGCAGAAAGTACACAGTTACCCTATACCCCCTGCCCCCACACTTGCACAGCCTCCCCCACTATTAACACCCCCACCAGAGGGTACATTTCTTACAATGGATGAACCTACACTGACAGAGGATGAACCTACACTGGATGAACCTACACCTTCAATGGATGAACCTACACTGACACATCTTTCTCATCCAAAGTCCAGATTTTACATTAGGTTTCACTCTCAGTGGTGTCTTCTAAGGGTTTTGACAAATGAATAATGGCGTGTATCCACCACTGTGGTCCCTCCTACAAAACAGTTCCACTGCCCTAAACATCCTCTGTGTCCTGTCTGTTCATCCCTCCCTCCCCCCAAACCCGTGGCAACCACTGATCTTCTTACCATCTCCATAGTCTTTTTCCCAGTGTCATGTAGTTGGAATCCTACAGTGTGGGGCGTTTTCAGACTGGCTTCTTTGACTTAGTCATAGTCATTTAAGTTTCCTCCTTGTCTTTTCACGGCTTGATAGCTCATTTCGTTTCAACCCTGAATAATATTCCACTGTGTGGCTATACCGCGGTTTATTTATCCATGCACCTACTGAGGGACATCTTTGTCCCTTTCAGAACCTCCAGGCTTTGTCAACTGTGAACCAAAGCTGCTTTAAACACCTTTGTTATTCAGTTCCTTATTAGTAGAAAAATATCAAGTAATTCCCCCCTTTCCTATGCACAGCCCCCATCCTTTGCCCTCTGGTGGTCTGGAGCCCACTGACATAGGTGTCCTCAGGGTCAAATCCACCCCCTGCCCACCTCATGTGGGATTTTCAATGAGTGCTCTTGAAAAAAAAAACGCTCTCTACCCCACAGTGGATGCTCAAGTTGGTCATTCAGGTCTCTTGTCTCACTGGTTCACAGATAAAGTAGACTAATCCTTATAGTAGGTTCCTTATGCCCTACTTATCCATTAGGAAACTCAGAGAGCTTGAGGAAAAGCCATCACAACTAGAGGGTAGATTACACATCGTGTTGGGTTGGCACAGACACTCTGGGTGTTCTCTCTGCCGAGATGCCCTCGGATCCTTTTCACAGCTGCGTGCCTCCAACCCCCTGCTCCTGCCTGTGTTGCTGTCACCAATAACAGCAAACTAAAAGGAGAAGAGAGCTGACTTAGCCTGGTAAGTGATGTCTATCAAAAGCCCAGAAAAACTTCACGGGGAACATTTGGACTTCACCCCTTTCTCACCACTTCTAACTTATCTTTGGAGATCTGACTGCTACAAGTAGAAAAGGAAGTGAGGGGCGCCTGGGTGGCTCAGTCGGTTAAGTGTCCGGCTTTGGCTCAGGTCGTGATCTTGCGGTCTGTGAGTTTAAGCCCAGCATCGGGCTCTGTGCTGACAGCTCAGAGCCTGGAGCCTGTTTCAGATTCTGTGTCTCCCTCTCTCTCTGCCCCTCCCCTACTCATGCTCTGTCTCTCTTGCTCTCAAAAATAAATAAAATATTAAGAAAATTAAAAAGAAAACGAAGTGAAATAGGAGGTAAGAATTAGATATAAAGAGAAAAATACTGTCCTTATTTTCAGGTGCAATGTCTGCATATGTAATCTAAAGAAACAGGAGACAATTTATGGGAGTTAATATGAGAGTCCAGTAACATGGTTAGATACAAATAGTCCTAAGTCACACAGTGGGGAGCCCAGAAATTGATCTATACACACACTGAAACTGACGTAAGAGAAAGGTAACACTGCAACTTTTAGGCAAAGAATGAGTTTTTCAAAAAAGGTGCTGTGACCAATACGCTAAAATGAATTTAGAGTTCTTATCTCAGATCTTAAAGACTAAGTATAAAATATATAACTTTAACATGTTGAAGAAAACATAAAGGAACATTTTTGTCACTTCTGAGTAAGGAAGTGTGTCTTAAAACAAATTTTTAAAAAAATGAGATAGATATTTGATCACCTTAAAGAGTTTAAATTTATGAATATTAAACACTCTCATCATTAAAATAAAAATGGAAGCCAAGGAGCACCTGGGTGGCTCAGTCGGTTAGGCGTCCAACTCTTGATTTCAGCTCAAGCCATGATCTCAAGGTCGTCAGATGGAGCCCCTGCACTGGGCCCCATGCTGGGTGTGGAACCTGCTTGGGACTGTCTCTCTCCCTCTCCCTCTGCCCATCTCGCAGCTCTCTCTCTCTCTCTCTCTAAAATAAATAAATAAATAAATAAATAAATAAATAAATAAATAAAAGTGTTAGGAGATATCGCAAAGAATTAGTAGTTAAGACATATACATGTAGGTATATATATACACACATATATAACTTAAGATATATATATACACACACACACACACACACACACACATAAAATTCAAGCTATATAAAGTACGTATTTAAGACATATAAAATGAGTTTAAGATTCATGTATAAATTTTTATGCATAATAAGAAATGAACAAACTATTTTTTTTCAAAAAGTATAAAACAAATACTTCCCAGAGGAGGGAGCCTGAATGCCAATGAGGATGTAGAAAAATAAGAATTCTCATGCACATAGACCAATAAATTGGTACGATGCTCCTTTGGAGAGTAATTTGGCATTACTCTAGTGCATATATCTAGTGTGTTATTCTGGGTTCTCCAGAGAAACAGAACCAATAGGATACATATATATATATATATATATATATATATATATGGAGAGAGGGAGAAGGAGAGAGAGAGAAAGGGAGAGAGGGAGAGGGAGAGAGAGGGAGAGAGACAGAGACTTATCATAAAGAATTGGCTCATGTGATTATGGAGGCTGAGAGGCCCAGATCAGCAGTTGACAAGGTGGGGACCCAGGAGAGCAATGGTAAAGTTCCAGTTCAAGTCTGAAGGCCTTCAAATCAGGAAAACTGATGGTGTAAGTTTCCATCAGAAGGTAGACGATCCATATCTCAGCTTGAGGATGCAGAGAGATTTCTTCCTTAGCCAGCCTTTTGTTCTCGCAAGGCCTTCAGTGGATTGATTGGGTGAGATCCACCCACACTGAAGAGGACGAACTGCTTCACTCTGTCTAGTAATTTAAATGTTAATCTCATCCAGAAACATCCTCACAGACATACCCAGAATAACGTATCACCAAACATCCGAGCACCCTGTGGCACAAAGTCATAATTCCACCCCACGTGACACCACTCTATACACAACTGGAATACACTAACCCTGTTCCCAGAAGGGGAAACAGAGTCTTTGCGTGGTGTTTGCTTTTTCCTTAATACTTCTCCCGTAACTTAAATACTGTGATATATAAAGTTAATATATCTTATGTTACACGATAAAAGAATAGGGGAGGGAAGAAAACAAAGACAATATATATTACATATATAATATTACATGTTATGATATATAATACATACACACAAACATGCTCGTAATAGAAAATAAGCCAGCTGTCCCACTTCTACATATATGGGTACGGTAAATGTCTGCACATCTGTGCAAGGAGACACGCACAAAACTGTTTATTGCAGCATTGTTTCTAATAGAAAAATGCTAGAAACAAACTAAGTGGCCATCTTCCGTAGATATCACATCTTATAGGCAAACAACAGAATCCTATTTAACCATAAAAATGAATAAACAAGGGCTAAAGATGTAAGCATGGATAACCCCAAAAGACGAAGTTGAGTGTAAAAAGCAAATTGCAGGGGCGCCTGGGTGGCTCCGTCAGTTAAGCGGCTGACTCTTGGAAACAACGTGCCCACAGCGTGCAACCAGAACATGGAAAAGACTCGTCATCTAGCCTCAGAGATTTTTCCAAACCACCTTCCACTCCTTCACTCAGGTCTACTGCTGTGTTGTCTCATCCTACTGAGTCCGAGTCCCTTGATTGAATACATATCCCATTTCCATACACACCATGCTCTGAAGGTCTCTGGCTGTGACCCTGGACACTGCCTGATGGACATGATTTGGTAGTTTTCTCCTGTTCCTGACATGGCAGTTTGAGGCAAGAGATGCTCTTCTCTTTGACCCAGACTCCAGGACGCATGCTGGCCAGAAAACCCACTGGATCTCCCCAGGCAGAGACACAGGATTCTGGTTAGCCCTGACACATTCATGCCATCAACAGGCTGTGTAGACCAAAGGGTGGGATTTGATTGCTTGATGGGCCATTCAGAGCGAAAAAGGGATCGTCCAGATTAGAAAAGGTAGCAAAGTCTGCCAAATCTAAACTACCACTGACCTCATGGAGAAGCCAGAAATCCCACAAGACCCTGCGTGTGCAACTGCCTAGGTCACTGATTATACGTTTACTTCCAAATTTCTAGAAATAGAAATCTATAATTGCACTTGACATCTACCTCCAATGTCTCAAAGCGCTCATGATCAGGAAAACCATGGAAAACTTCCACCCCGGAGCAAACTACTCATCATCACCCCGTATCATCTCTTAACCTCTGGTTCTAGATCCCACTTTCATGGGATTCCCGGGCCACCGTAACAGAATGCCACAGACCGGGTGGCTTAAGCAATGGAGATTTATTCCCTCACAGTTCTGGAGGCCAGAAGTCTGAGAGTAAGTCGGCAGGGTTAATATCTCTGGAGGCTTCTCTCCTTGGCTTGTCAATGGCCATCTTCTCCCTATGTGTTTACATGGTCGTCCCTCTGTGTGTGTCTGTGTCCTAATCTCTTCTTAGAAGGACATCGGGGTGCATTAGGGCTATCGTTTTCATTTAATCACCTCTTTTTTTTTTTAATTTTTTAACTTTTTTTATTTATTTTTGAGACAGAGAGAGACAGAGCATGAACGGGGCAGGGGCAGAGAGAGAGGGAGACACAGAATCGGAAGCAGGCTCCAGGCTCTGAGTCATCAGCCCAGAGCCCGATGCGGGGCTCGAACTCACGGACCGCGAGATCGTGACCTGAGCTGAAGTCGGACGCTCAACTGACTGAGCCACCCAGGCGCCCCTCATTTAATCACCTCTTTAAAGACTCTCCAAATCTGGTCGCGTTCTGGAGTACTTACTGGCGGTTAAGAGGGAATGCAGTTCACCCATGTATTCTTGGGCCTCACGCACACTGGACCCACAGTAGATTCTCAATAAATATTTGCTGCATTGAAACCTGTGGTTAAGATATCTCAGATGCTTTTTCCTTGGGCGGTAAGTGACGGTAAGTTTATCTGTAACCATTTGGTTTTTCTGGATCACGATCTCACTATTTGTTACTTTAAGGATGAGATCGCAAAGCAGCAAACTAACAGGGCAAAACCCCCAAAACGTGCACTATTTTAGGGGAAATATAATACAGCTAACATACTAAATTGTAAAGAATTTTGCACGGTTGAATTTACTGAAGGTTTTTCCGATCATAATGCTATAAAATGTTGTGAACTTCGAGAACTTTGCATGAATGAAACATGAGAATACAAAGTAATTGGCCCATTTCTGGTTTGTATAGGGTTTTTAAAAAGCTTGTTTTCCTGATGGGTAAGTCTTGTTTTTCTTAAATGTGTAAATATCATGTGCCTAATGAACTTTTGCTTTTGCTATCCTTAGGGTTTTAACTAGGATCTTGCCAGAATTGTTTCATAGCCAGAAATAACAAGTGAAGAACCATTACAATGCAAATCCCTCCAATAGAAATAAAGATGATTATGGGTACCTGGGTTGCTCAGTCAGTTGAGTATCTGACTTTTGATTTCGACTCTGGTCATGATCCCAGGGTCGTGGGATCAAGCCCTCTGTCAGGTTGAGGCTGGAGCCTACTTAAGGTTCTATCTCTATTGGGGCGCCTGGGTGGCTCAGTCAGTTAAGCTTCCGACTTCAGCTCAGGTCATGATCTTGTGGTCCATGAGTTCAAGCCCAGCATTGGGCTCTGTGCTGACAGCTCAGAGCCTGGAGCCTGTTTCAAATTCTGTGTCTCCCTCTTTCTCTCTCTTCCCCCGCTCATGCTCTGTCTCTCTCTTCTCAAAAATAAATAAACGTTAGTATGGAAACCAATTTGACAATAAACTTCACATATTGAAAAAATAATAATAAATAAATAAATAAACGTTAAAAAAATTTTTTTAAAAAGATTCTCTCTCCCTCTGCCCCGCTCCCCTGCTTACACACGCACTCTCTCTCTAACACAAAAATTTTTTTAATTAAAAAAAGAAATAAAGATGATTATTAAAATGCACACAATCGTCCATTATTTCAAACCCAGTGCAAGTTCTTGTTGGCAGGTTAAGTCTTTGATGGAGGCTAGAAAAAAGAATGGAAAATATGAAAAGGATTGGAAATAGGTTTAAATGAAAAAATGGAGGGAAAGAATTGGAAAGGAACCGAATAAAAGAAAAGAATGGAGAAAATGAGAAGGGAAAATGAGGTAAGGAGGGAGGTAGAAGTAAGTCATTGAAAAATGATGATAAAGGTGTCAAAGTGTCTCTGGCAATAGACAAGAATCCACTTTTCGGGGGCGCCTAGGTGGCTCAGTCAGATGAACGTCTGACTCTTGATTTTAGCTCAGGTCATGATCCCAAGGTCATGGGATCGAAGCCCACATTGGGCCCATGCTGGGTGTGGAGCCTGCTTGGGGGTCTCACTCTCTCTCCTGCTCATTCTCTCTGTGAAATTAAAAAAAAAAAAAAAAAAAATTCACTTTTCAGAATGGCCTCTGTGTGAAAATGAAAACATGACGCACGTTCCTGTGATGTCCCTTCAGAAATACTTCTGAGATGACGGTTTATTGGACTAGAGAACCCCACGAATCCCCTCCCATCCACAAAGCATCTGGTGAAAAACAGCCTCCAAAGATGGTCAACCATCTGATATTTCTACATCAGCTCCATGGAAAGAGAGTCTTTCAATTAGTGACAGGAATTACGTTTGTGTGACCGCGGACAGTGTCCCCCGTATGGAAGTGATTACAACGCTGTATATGCCCCTTAAAGCCAAACGATCCGCTGTTTTTAGTTGCTGGTATCAGAAAAAATAGCAAGACTGTCCAACAGATAATCCCCAAATCGTGACAAGTAATAAATCTGCCTGCTGAAAGATCTTTAAGAAAACTTCCTCTGGAGGAAAGGAAGGACGTGGGAGGTAAAGCCACATCTCCCAGCTCAAACTTCATATTTTATCCTTGTTAAAATATGAGACAGGACAACGCTGTGAAGCCATCTTTATCGAACCTGAATTTTCAATGCAGTGTGCTGTGCGAACGAGGCTGAAAGCGAACAGTGGGAAACCAGCACATTTCTGGGCAATTGTTATTTTTGAAAAAGAGTGGAAGTAATAAGACATCAAAACGGTCTTTTAAATTTTGTCTTCGGCATGAAGCTTCTACCCTGCAGTGGGGAAATATAAACCTCCAACTGACTTTGTTGATTAGTGGGAATTTATAAGCATATAATGTCATCCCTCGGAAAAGTGGGCACCTTTCTGCAGACGGCAAAATGGAAACTCGGTCAGCCAGATGGAGGCAGCTTCCTGCAACTTACTTCTGGGAAGGTCATATGGTGGGGGCAGGGGGTGCTGGTTCACAGATACAAAACCACCCTTCGATGAACCCCGACCCTTCTGTGATTCGATCTCGGCTGTTTGCTGACATGAATTTGGAGTTGGATAGGGAGAATGGAAAAGGGGACAGTACATTATTTGAACTTTCTGGATCTTCTTATGAATTGAATGATTACCACGAGGTCTTACTTTTGTTTCCACTTCTTAAATAATTCTTATTCTTTAAAAAAAAATGTTTATTTATTTATTTGAGAGAGAGCACACGCACAAGCAGAGGAGAGGCAGAGAGAGAGAGGGAGAGACAGAATCCCAAGCAGGCTCCAAGCTGCCAGCACAGAGCCCGATGTGGGACTCGATCTCACGGACCGCGAGATCACGACCTGAGCAGAAGTAAGAGTCCAATGCTTAACCGAATGAACCACCAAGGCACCCCAACAATTTTTATTTTTTAAATGTATTCAGAATAAGTCTATAATTCCATCCACACCCATGTTCAAAACTCAAACTTCAAAGAAAAGAAAACTCAAATAATAATGTCTATCCTTCAAACCCAGTCCTCTTTACCACCTTCCCACCCTTCCTCTCTCTGAAACACACCCCAAACCTAAAGGTTCTCTTTAAGTCCTGTCCTCAAATTTTTATACCATTAACCTCCTCATGGGGGGTTTCCTGACAAGGCATCTGCCGTGACCTTGAAACGTTTCTTTTGGTCTGTGCAAAACTAAAATGACCCTCCATTCTTTGAGCACAGTGGAATCTCCGGGAGGAAGTAGTGTATCCAGGCTGCTACTCTGATTTTTCCAGATGCACCGGCAGATCTTCGTCCATGTGGTAGTTTGACGAAAATGTGGATGTCAGTAGTCCTTTGTTCTCAATACCGCTAACGGGGAACTAGAGCGGGTTGCCCGTGACAATAAAAATGCCCACAGTTTTCTGCAAAATTCGAGGGAACGGAAACTCTGTGAGTGAAACGAGAATCTCCAAAGTTTATAAACGTTACCAAGGGTGGCACCGGGCCCAGACTCGTGCCGGCAAACACCCATTCTGAACCCCACACATACGCGGCTGGAGTGCAACATACTCCTCGCTGCAGAACAGAAAGAAGGAGTTGCTTTTACTTATTTATTTTATTTTGTAATGTCCCTTGTCTCAGTAAGATCTACTGATACTGAGCCTCGATTTTCCCCAGGCACAAAAATTCTTGTATTTTCCCCAGGCACAAATATTCTAAATATTACGAACATTCTCTTATTTATTGAGGAAAAAATATCTCCAATTTATCTGAATTTGCCCATTAGTTCTATACACAAGGTGAAGGGCAGTATTCAAACGAAATCCACGCAGATTGAGTCATGTACCCACCTTTCCCTGAACCTACACACACCTGCACGCACACACTTCTATTCTAATACTTCTATTTTTCTCTTTTACGGGAAAAGATGAGTAGGGTAAATTCTTGGCGACTGCACGCAGATGTCAGAGATCATTCCTGCAAAACGGCCGTAGAGCCACTTGCCCTGGGGAGAGAGGGAAAGGCATGTCTGCACCAGACAGTCTTTGGGCTCTGTCTGTCCCCTGTCCCCTTCATTCTGTGTCTCTCAGGAGATGTCCCATGTGGGTCTGGAGGGTCCCTGAGTCGATGTGGGGCACCGCAAGCCTTGCTTTGGTGGGAGAGTTGGTGGTCCCGAGTCTTCTGTCCCCAGCTGAGCAATGACCCCCTTGGAAACCCCGGCCTGCTGAGAGCCTCCTGCCCGGAGGAAGAAACCAAGAAGCCTCTGACTTACCTGCCCCTAATGTGGTCCTCTTGCTTTGGTGTAGCACCTGCCGAGATACAGGATTCCTCCTGGGGATGAGCAGGTACCCCAGAACTAACCTGAAGATGGGTCAGGGCCAGTGAGGTGGGGGTCAGAGAGAGACAAAGTCAGCAAGGCTTCACGTGACCTTAGCTTCTGCCGAGGCTGAACCTAGAGCTGAATGGACTCGAGTGAGAATTAGAAATAATTTCCTGGTTGAAAGGTCAGAAGACATTAAAAGTGGCTATGGCGTGGCCATCTTTAGAGATTTGGAGGGGCAAATGAGCTTAGTCAAATCTTAGGAATAGTACAAATTGTAATTCAGCCCCAAATCCTGCAGATACATTTAAAATCTCTTCCACCGTTTTATTTCTACTCACCCGGGAGCACATGACAACAAATCTGGGGCTGCCCAGGGCTCCGTTGCCAATTCTGGGGGCTAGGCGCTTTGATTTTCCGGGAAGCACTTACGTTCCTCTGTTTGAACCATTTATCATAAATTGTGCTACAAGAAAGTTCTGAAAGAGAAGAAGAAAGGCAGGAGATGAGGTTGGGGAGGGGTTCAGGGGCTGTATTATGAGGGCCAAGGTCAGGGCTTTGAACCTGAAGCAAAGGGAGAAGGCAGGAGGTACAAGTCCAGGGGAGTTATTATTGGTTTGGACCAAGACGGCCGCCAGGAGATGCGAAGAGGCTGGATTTGAGATAGGGCAGCCATGCGCTGCTGGTGAATTGGGTGGGAAATGGTCCCGATGTCGGAAGCTGGTGCCTTGGATTTGAACAGTGAATGCACTAGAAGAGAAAGGGGGCCTCAACCTATTAGTCCCTACTATGCACGTAGCCCAGTATGAGGTACCTTATCTCCCCGAGTGGGAAGGCCAAGTGAAGGGGACTTGGAAGTCAGGCAGCCTGGGGCAAAATCCCAGCTGCCTCTCTTTCCAGCCGTGTGACTTTCAGTAAGTCAGATGGCCTCTCTTGGCCCAGTCTTCTCTTTCGTTCAAGGGCCTGGACACAGTACCTGCTGCAGGGGGGATTGCAGTGAGTTCTAACGAGGTCATGCATGTGAAGTACATGGCTGGAGCCAGGAACGCTGTGGCTCCCATCTATACTGGTTATGGCTAGTGTTTACGCCCTTCAACAGCTCTGCAGGGTGGGGATGGGACCCCCATTGCATAGGTCGGGATGCTGGACAAGAGCTGAAGTCACAGGGTCTGGGTTTAAGTGTTCCTCCACAGCCCCTTGAACAGATCTCAGGTTAATATGAAATTTAACCCGTGCTCACAAACTTGCTGATGTCAGGCCAGCATGTGCGTGAGCGTGGGTGGGCTGGTCCATCCCTTTCAAGAGAAAGGGACCCTGCTTCCGGGTCATGCCCCTCTCAGCCCTCCACCCTCTCTCTCTTTTCCTTCTGTCTCCCTGGAAAGCTGGAACCTAATTTCTGGAAAGCAAGTAGATCACCGCTTTGCTTCCTTCCTTACTTTATACTTTACATTCAAGTCAGCTCAAAGCCTCAAGTCTTTTCAGTGACTCAGCAGGTAAGTTTTGTTACCCTTTTCTATGGAAAACCCAGAGTAAAGAAGGCAAGAGCCGACCTTTCAGTGCATTTCTTAGAGGTAACTTCTAAGCAGTGCCCCTCCAAAAATTGGAAGACTCACAGTTTTAAACCTATTTAGCAACACTTCAGGGAAGGCAATCATTGCTGTGCTTTAGAAAGAACAGTGTGGGGTGGGGCATTGTGGAAGAAGGCAGAGTAATGCAGGAGGAGAACCGGGGCAATGACCTGAGTGTGGACAAGCCTGCTAACAGGTCACTTGCCCTTTGTGGGCAATGCGAGGCTCTGTTAGAACCACCCGCAGAAGAGATCCAGGCCGGTGGGGGATCTGGTTTTCAAAGGCAACTGGGAAGCGAGATTAAAGTGCTTGCAAAAACTCTCACGGAAATGGTGGTTTTCCCACCGACACTGTATCCAAAATCCCAGAATCATGGATTCACTTTTTGCATTAAAGTTTTGCCGTCACTTGGGAAGAAGGTTTGCCGTCACTTAGGAAGAAGGTTTGCTAAAGAGCCATGCATCAAGATCAAGTTGTTCATATAGAGGATAAAAGAGGGGCTACTTAATGGCTCATAATGGCATGTTGGCCACATAGAGTGGATCCATTCGGTGACCTACCATGAAAGCACCAAAGACGATGACAACGGACATCTTTATTTGTTGACATGGAAAAACAGTCAGGATAGATTGTTAAAAAAAAAAAAAAGAATTATGGAAGCATGACCCCATTTTGGCTTAGAGAGAGTTCTCGAATTAAGCAGATTTCACTGCACGCTTCCTGCAAATTCACTCTTGAATTCTAGATTTTCTTTTGCTTCTCAAACTTTCCAAGTTTTCAACCAAGAGATTGATTTCGCACTTTAAAATATTAAAGTGGACTTAAAATATTTAAAATGCAAGCCATCCATATGTCATTACTTATAAGTCACTTAGAAGACGCTTCATAAGAATTGTTTTACTAATAGACACTTTAAAAGGGCATTGGATCCTGGATTGGCATATTCTGGTGGAAATAAAAATCTCAAGTGTCAAGAATAAAGATAGCTGAGAGGAGACTGAGAGACCCAACAGTGGGCAAGACGTCTTCCATCACGCTACTTGGGCAGGAAAATCTTGGCCCGTAATTCTGAGTCGAGCTAATCGTAACAGGTAGACAAAAAGCCACTTCTCAAATCGCTACAATGAGCTACTCCATGTAAGCACAGGGTACTTCAATCCACAATTAATACAACTTTATAAACTTGTCTCCACAGTCTGTATTGCTCTCTAAATGGCAAAGCTGTTTGTCTTATGCTCTAGAAAATCTGATTTGGTGTGTTAATGCTGGGCCGCACATTGATAATTCGACTTGTTTTCTCCAGGACCACTTTTCTTCCTGGAACTCCGTTAACATGACAACCTTTGTTAAAGGCAGTGCTCTCCTGAGCCATTATTGGAAATAGTAGTAGGAGACCGATTAAATAATTCCGACGGGATACTAAACTATCACACATACGGATAAGAAAATACATAGATCCTGTGTGCTCGCGTGGGAAGTTAATCATAGAGCAATACGTGGGTGTGGAAACAGGAATTTTTTTGAGCACTGGTCGTAACAAATCTTGCTCATACTTTTTCTGTGATCGCACGGCTCTACAAATGGATTCCTTCTAGCCCGACTTCCGTTGAGGCGTCCGCAGCTACTTTTCTCATCTCAGTCTCTGGCTGCTTTGAACTCCTAATATATTCTTTAAAGCTCCGTAGCTTCCCTTGGATGTGCTTCCTTCTCCCCTACTTCTGCATTTTGAATTCTGAATAAAAAGAAAAACAAATGAATAAGCACAACCACAAAATAGCTCTGTAGGTAAGTTTGACTAGTCCCTGGTGAATTCACATTCAGGGATATGCCTGGCCTCTGGTATTTATCCCGCTCAACGACTCCTAAGTTGTTTGGTTGTTTTTTTAATTTTTTTAAATGTTTATTCTTTTTTTTTATTAATTTTTTTCAACGTTTATTTATTTTTGGGACAGAGAGAGACACAGCATGAACGGGGGAGGGGCAGAGAGAAAGGGAGACACAGAATCTGAGCCATCAGCCCAGAGCCTGACGCGGGGCTCGAACTCACGGACCGTGAGATCGTGACCTGGCTGAAGTCGGACGCTTAACCGACCAAGCCACCCAGGCGCCCCGTTGTTTATTCATTTTTGAGAGAGAGCACGCAGGGGTGGGGAGGGGCAGAGAGAGAGGGAGACACAGAAGCTGAAGCAGGCTCCAGGCTCCGAGCTGTCAGCACAGAGCCTGATGCGGGGCTCAAACATAAATAAAACCACACTAAAGCACATCAGAATCCAAGTGCTGAAAACCAATAATAAAAATAAAGTGTCAGTGCTTGCTTCGGCAGCACACATACTAAAATCGGAATGATACAGAAAAAACTAGCATAGACCCCGCACAAGATGGTGTGCAAATTCATGCCACATTTTTAAGTGTTGAATCACTAAGTTCTACACCTGAAACGAATATTACACTGAATGTTAACTAACTGGAATTTAAATAAAAACTTGGGTGGCACCTGGGTGGCTCAGTCAGTTGAGTGTCCGACTTCAGCTCAGGTCATGATCTCACAGTTGGTGAGGTCGAGCCCCGTGTCCGGCTCTGTGCTGACAGTTCGGAGCCTGGAGCCGGCTTCGGATTCTGCGTCTCCCTCTCTCTCTGCTCCTCCCCTGCTTGCACTCTGTCTCTCACTGTCTCTCAAAAATAAATAAACATTAAAAAAATAAAAAAAAAATTTAACAACTTGGGGGGAACCTACTATAAATAAACAAATAAATAATAAACAAACAAATGTTAAAAGCAACCATATGGAAAAAACGCATTGCCCACATTTGAGATAAAATAAATATTACTGCTTACTTGTCATCAAGAAATAAGTCAGAAGACAATAGAATGAGATCTTTCCATTGTAAGAAAAAAACTCAATCCAGAAATCTAGCAAGAATTTCCTTCATATCCTTCAAAATTGAAGTCACCAGACCAAAATGTAACAGATACATTTCTTTCTACTTCTCCTGCTAAATTATGATTTAAAAAATAACCCTTAATATTATAAATAAAACATATGTAAGAATATAAAAGGTAGAGAGAAGAAAACAGACCAGCTAGAGATCTGAGGACCTAAGGAATTGACATGTGGTGAGTTCTTGTGTTTTCTTTTTGCCTTTCACATCCCAGACTGGGTGTTGAAGAAATAGGCACCATGGCAATGATAAACAAGAAAAGACAAATGGAGTCCCAAGAAAAGCCTATTTTCTCAAAGGATCAGGAAAGGGAGAAATGATCAAGAAAGAGACACAACCTTTTAGACAAAACCTCCTTACTCTAAGGGCTCCTGGGTGGCTCAGTAAGTGAAGCGTCCAATTCTTGATTTCAGTTCAGGTCATGGTCTCACAGTTTCGTGAGTTCGAGTCCCATGGTGGGGTCTGCACTGACAGACGGCATGGAGCCTGCTTGGGATTCTCTCTCTCTCTCTCTCTCTCTCTCTCTGTCTCTCTCTCTGCCTCTCCCCCACTCTCACTCTGTCTCTCTCAAAATAAATAAATAAACTTAAAAAAAGCAAAACCCTCCTTACTCTATTCTCCTACCCACACTGGGGTAGACTGAAAGCAGACTGAATGGGGAGTTGGTCATTTCATTCCTGCCCAATCATGATAGAATGATACAGTAATGAGACACCCTCATACATGGTATCAGCAGAGCTCATATGGGGACCCTGGACTCTCATTAGTAGTAATAAAGTGCTCCTCTCTCACCATCCCTGCCTAGTGTAGTGTCAGAGAAGACCAAATGAGAAGCCAGACCTTTTACCACCATCCAGAACAATCACTGAACAACCAAATTTACCTAATTGATATTTAAGAGACATTATATCCAGTGACTGTAGAAAACACATTCTTTTTTTTTTAATTTTTTTTTAACGTTTATTTATTTATTTATTTATTTTTAATTTTTTTTATTTTATTTTTGGGACAGAGAGAGAGATAGAGCATGAACGGGGGAGGGGCAGAGAGAGAGGGAGACACAGAATCGGAAACAGGCTCCAGGCTCCGAGCCATCAGCCCAGAGCCTGACGCGGGGCTCGAACTCACGGACCGCGAGATCGTGACCTGGCTGAAGTCGGACGCTTAACCGACTGAGCCACCCAGGCGCCCCGAAAGCACAGTCTTTTTAAAGTACACACAGAACATACACCAAGATGGATGGATCACATCTTGGGTCATAAAACCAGTCTGTCCAAGCCTAAAGGGATTGAAATTAGGCAGAGTATATTTTTCAACCACAAGGAAATTAAATAAGAAATTGTTAAAAATAAATAAATAAACTCAGAACATCCTCAGGTATTTGGAAATTATACACACACTTTTTTAAATGAAAAACAACACACTTTTTAAACATTTATTTTTGAACTAGAGAGAGTGTGAGTGGGGAAGGGACAGAGAGAGAGAGAGACAGAAGATCTGAAGCAGGCTCTGCACTGACAGCAGAGAGACCCGTGTGGGCCTCAAACTCAAGAACCACAAGATCGTGACCTGAGCCGAAGTCAGACGCTTAACTGACTGAGCCACCCAGGCACCCCAAGCAACATACTTCTAAATAACTACTGTCGGGGCGCGTGGGTGGCTCAGTCGGTTAAGCGTCCGACTTCAGCTCAGGTCACGATCTCGCGGTCCGTGAGTTCGAGACCCGTGTCGGGCTCTGGGCTGATGGCTCAGAGCCTGGAGCCTGCTTCCGATTCTGTGTGTCTCCCTCTCTCTCTGCCCCTCCCCCATTCATGCTCTGTCTCTCTCTGTCCCAAAAATAAATAAACGTTAAAAAAAAAATTAAAAAAAAAAAAACTACTGTCAAAGAAAACATTATTAGGGAACTAGAAACTATTTTGAACTTCATAAAATATCACATATCTAAATTTGCTAGAGGGAAATTTATAGCTCTAAGTGCTGGTATTAGAAAAGAAAGAAGGTTTAAAATTGAAGGTCTAAATCCATCTTTAGAGGCAAGAGGAGCAAGTTCAAAAAAAAAGGAAATTTTAAAAAGAAAAAATCGATGAGATAAAAAACACAAAACCAACAGAGAGAAAATAACAAAGCCATAGTTTGTTCTCTGTAATTATTAACGACATTATTGATAACCTCCTAGCTAGAATGGACAAGAAAAAAAAGAGAAAGAAAACAAAATTACAAATATCAGGATGAAAGACAGGACATTACTACAGATATCACAGACATTATAATCACTCTGTGATGACAAATTTAATAACTTATACAAGATAGATTTCTCAGAAAATACAACACAACAAATCTGATTTAAGAAAAAACAGAAAATCTGATTAGCCCTATACTTCTTTAAACAACTAAATTGACAATTTAAAAAAATCTTCCATCAAGAAGATTTTAGGGCCCGATGGCCTCACTAATGAATTCTACTGCTCATTTAAGGGAGAGAATAATACCAAGCAATTTTTCAAATCATTACCAAATCAATCTGTATATCAAACTATTTTTAGTCAAATCCCAGCAGGCTATCTCACAGAAATTGACAAGTTACTTGTAAAATTTACATGTACATGAAAAGGCCAAAGAAAGAACAAAGTTGAAGTACTTACATGACCTATTTTCAAGGCATATAAATATATGGTAATGAAGTAGATGTCTTATTGGCATAAAACTGAACAAATGAAATAACAGAAGAAAACTTGAAATAGACACGCATATACAGTCGATTGATTTTAGGTCAACCTACCAAAACAATTCAATGGGGAAAGGATTTTTTTAACAAATAATTGAGAAACAACAGATCATCTCTCTGGGAGAAAAAAAACAAAAAACAAAAAACTCAACTCATGCCTCACTCCCTGTAAGAGTTAATTTAAAATGGATCATAGAGGGGCGCCTGGGTGGCGCAGTCGGTTAAGCGTCCGACTTCAGCCAGGTCACGATCTCGCGGTCCGTGAGTTCGAGCCCCGCGTCAGGCTCTGGGCTGATGGCTCGGAGCCTGGAGCCTGTTTCCGATTCTGTGTCTCCCTCTCTCTCTGCCCCTCCCCTGTTCATGCTCTGTCTCTCTCTGTCCCAAAAATAAATAAAAAACGTTGAAAAAAAAAATTTAAAATGGATCATAGAGGGGCGCCTGGGTGGCTCAGTCGGTTGAGCGTCCAACTTCGGCTCAGGTCATGATCTCACGGTCCGTGGGTTCGAGCCCCGTGTCGGGCTCTGTGCTGACAGCTCAGAGCCTGGAGCCTGTTTCGGATTCTGTGTCTCCCTCTTTCTCTGACCCTCCCCTGTTCATGCTCTCTCTGTCTCAAAAATAAATAAATGTTTAAAAAAAATAAAAAATAAAATGGATCATAGGCTTAAAGGTAAAAGGTAAAACTATAAAGCTTTAAAAAATTACAAATTAGAGGGTCGCCTGGATGGCTCAGTCGGTTGAATGTCTGACTCTTGATTTCCGCTGAGGTCGTGATCCCAGGGTCGTGGGATCGAGCCCCATGTCAGGCTCCACACTCAGCTCAGAGTAGATTCTCTTGGCCTAGGATTCTCTCTTCTCTCTCTGCCCCTCCCCCACTTGCCCACATGCTCTCTCTCTCAAAAAAATGTACATATTAGAATATCTTCACAACATGAAGGTAAGCAAAGATTTCTTAGAACTCAGAAAGAAGAAACTCGTAACAATGGACTTTATCAAATAAAATATTTTTACTCATGAAAAAACAATACTGAGGTAGGCAAGCCGCAGAAAAGCAGATAATGTTCCCATTTATCTGACACAGGACTTATATCCAAAGTATATTTACAATTCCTGTAACTCAATAATAAAAAGTCAAATACCCAATTTTCAAAAATTGTCAGAAGTCTTAAAAGGGCACTTCACAGAGATATATAAAAGGCTCCTATGCACTGGTGAAACATCATCTTTCACCAGGAAAATACAAATTAAAACCGTGATGAAATACCACTGCACACCCATTAGATTTGCTAACCAACCACTGCATGTAGCCCAAAACGCGGGAAAGCTAGGATGTTTATAGTTTGCTGGTGGGACAAGTCCTTTGACCACTCTGGAAACTGTTCTCGTAGTTCCTCCTAAAATTAAGTTTGCCCTATGATGGGGCAATTCCACTTTTTAGTATCTACCCAAGATAAATGAAAACATATGTTCACAAAAAGACTTGTACAAGAATGTTCCTGGAAACTTTATTCAGAATTGCCCCAAACTGGAAACAGTACAAAATTCTGCTAACAAAGGAATGAAAACATAATTTGTAATACATCTCTCTACAATCTAACGCTACTTAGCTCTAAACAAAAACACAGTACAGATACACAACTAGGAGGAGCCTTACCAAAGTCAGTTCTTGTTATTTGCTGTAGTTATGTTCTATGAAATTGCCGTGCACACTGAATTAGCAAAATCAGAAACCAACTCTAGGGAAAATTTAAGGTTAGATCCCCGAGACTTTCGTCTCTCTCTCAACACATAACCTTGCTTTCTGTGTATTTCTGTTTAAAGACAGCTTATTTCATATATACTGCTGATTCATTAACATTAAGTTCATGGTCAACAGCATTCCAACTCATGAAAGAAGCTTTTCTAATACATATATTTTCTCCATAAGGTACATGCCCACCTTCTTGCACTTAGGGACACTAGACAGTATAGCAGCGTGGCTCTTGGGGCTATTGCAAACAGCAAAATCACACATAAAAAAACGAGAATAGCCTATATATGATTCTAGATATATAATGCTCTGGGACAGGCAAAGCTAACTCTGATGAGATACACAGACAGTGGTTGTTCCTGTCAGGATGGGGACCAGAGATGGCCTAGGAAGCGTCAGGAAGGATCTGTTGGGGATGATGGGAATATACTATATCTTGATGGGGTGTGAAATACAGGGGAACGCATAGTTTGTCAGAAATCACTAAGACCCGTATGTGTCATTACATGTAATTAAACCCCAGTAAAATAATAAACCTACAAAAAAAGAAATGCAACACTCTCTACAAAAAAGCCAACAACAAAATAATGATATATCAAAGTTAAAAAAATTACAAATTAAGAAAATTATTGGCAAGCATGTAAGAGAGATAAAGAAGTCATATCCTTTCCATGTAAATAGATATTATAAACCCATAAAAGCAAACTCTTTCAAAGAAGAAATGAGTAAAAAATATGAAAAATCAATGCGCACATAGGGAAATACAATATCCCTATGGTACATGACTATGTCAAAGTCACACAAGTATTTAGTGGAAGAACAAGTAATAAAATTGAGATCTCCTGACTCCTTTTCTATTATACCCACAGAATGGTGATTGAGGTCGGCCAATGTTGAGAGGGGCAGGAGAGGACGAATATGATAATAGTAACCATTCTGTCCAAATGAATCACATGGTTATGTGATTGATCTCAGTAGAATTTTCTTCTCTTCTTGCAGCACAAACAAGAAATTCTGAACTTGATCCAAACAATCAACATGAAAGAATATGGAGAAAATTCAAGGAGAAAATGATAAGAATCCACAGAGGACAATAAGTTACAAATACATCACAATGCAATTATAATGAAAGTGTCCTGGTACAAAAATTACCAGTAAGTTGTTGGGATAGAATATATACCTCCTTTGTATTCAAAATTAAAAAAAAAATTTTTTTTGTATTTAAGAGAGAGAGAGAGCATGAGCAGGGGAGAGACACAGAGGAGGAGAGAAAGAGAGAATCCTCAGTAGGCTCCCTGCTCAGCACAGAGCCCAACACGGGGCTCAGTCCCATGACCCTCCTCTCATGACCTGAGCTGAAATCAAGAGTCAGATGCGTAACAGACTGACCCACCCAAGTTTTCCATGTATACAGAATTATAAAAAGGAAAGAGACTATTAGTTAATAAGTTGCATTTGGATAACAAGTACGTAATTTGGGGACAAAATCAATTTAGATTCTCACCACACTATACGCTAGTGTAAAAGTTTGATATAAATATTTTAAAGTGTAGAAAACCAGAAGAAAATAGTATCAAATAAAAATAAAATTGAGGGGGGCAGGTAACATTCTAGGCACAGAAGTGATTGGAAAAAAAATTTTCCACAGAAGAGATAGATGTAGCATTCTTGATTTGTGAGACTATGATGAGCTTTTGCTGATGGCTCATAAATTCAAAGATGGGAAGAAGAGGCAGGTTTTACCATGGAAAAGCTTGTTTTTAAAAAGATTTTTAACTTTAATTGAGAGGTAATGTTTATACAGAAAGGTGAGCAGATCAGAACTGTGTAGTCATTAACCTCTGCTGAAAAGTAACTGCTATTCCAAGTTCTAATACCACAGATTGGGTTTGACTATTTTTTAACTTTATACACATGGAATTATATAGTATATGTTATTGTACGAATGACTTATTTAATCCAACATTATGTTTATGGAAATCTCCCATGTTGTCATGGATAGTAGTAATTCATTCATGTATGTGGCTGGGTAATATTCATTCTATTTGCAATTTTTATGTATTAAGAATAATGCTGCTGTAAACGGTGTTGTGCATGCATTTTGTGCATATATGCCTTCATTTCTGCTGGTATATATCAAGGCTACAGTTGCTGGTTTACAGGGAATATATGATATCTACTCAGGTATATGCACCAAACAGGGCATGAGAGTCTCCGTTGTTCCATACTCTACACTTGGTATTCTTGCCATTCAAGAATTGGGATGGGGAGTCCGAGGTGTTATAATATCTTGTGGTTTTATTTTTTATTTCTTCAATCAGTAATGACCTTGAGATGCTTGGTATCATCCTTCGTAAAGTGTCCATTGAAGTTTTGGGCCCATTTTTTGGCGGGGGGGGGGACATTTTTTAGTTGGTTGTCTGCCTTTTTCTTAATGATTTGTACACGTTTTAAAAAATATTCTGGGGGCGCCTGGGTGGCTCAGTCTGTTGAGTGTCTGACCTCTGCTCGGGTCATAATCTTGCAGTTGACGAGTTCAAGCCCGTCATCAGGCTCTGTGCTGACAGCTCAGAGCCTGGAGCCTGCTTCTGATTCTGTGTCTCCCTCTCTCTCTGCCTCTCCTTCGCTCATGCTATGTCTCTCTCTCTCTCTGTCTCAAAAATAAAAGATAAACATTAAAAAAAATTTTTAATATTCTGTATGTGAGTTCTTTGTCAGTTATATATATTGCAAATATCTTTCTCTTGCTCAGTGGATTTCCCTTTTCACTCTCATGTTAACTTCTGATCAACAGGGTGGGTTCTAAATGTCAATGAAGACCAACTTATCAGTCTCTTATGCTATTTTTGTATGTATGTCCTTTAAAATTTTTGCTTTCCTCGAGGTCATGAAGTGATTCTCCTTTGTTATTTTCTAGAAATGTGTTGTTTTTTGCACATTTAGATCCACAATCCACCTGGAATTCTGCTTTGTGTATAGTATCAAGTAGGGTTCAGGTTTGTGTGTGTGTGTGTGTGTGTGTGTGTGTGTGTGTGTGCAGATGTTTATTTAACACCTCCCCACCCACATGTCCACATTTGAAAAGACCATTCTTTCTCCTTCCACTGCAGAAACATCTTTGTCATAAATCAAGGGTCCATGTACGCACAGCTGTGTTGAAATAGACCCAACTTATCTATTTAGACTTGAAGATGTAACCGGTGAGGCGATTAGAAACCACCAAAACGGAGTTTACTAAATTATTATTGGATGTCATTTGCTCACATTAGTCCCTATTTCTGCTTGCATTTGAATAAAAATTCTGTCAAAGGTTGAGAGTCCTAAAGGCCTACATTGTTCATTGTTTCTATTTCCCTGAAATATATATTTAGCACCGAGTCTGAAAAAAGTCACTGAAAAAGAAATACTTTTTTTGGTGGGGGAAATGAAATGATGGGTGGGGAAGTGGAGAATAATCCAGAATGGGAGAATCAGAAACCTCCAGGTACAGTCAGAACACTAAACAGAAGTGTAACTTTGAATTTTTAGGTATTTCAGAATTAGACGTGACTTTTTATGCCCAGTATGTATAGCAGGTGCCAATAAATGTTTCATATCCAGACAGCTGAAAAAACATTTTCAAATCCCTCTTCAGACCACATGTTTGAGATCCAGCCATTGGTACTTTAGTATCTAACATGATCACTTTTGTTCCTTCCCTTCCCAAATGACCATGCTACTGACTAGTGAAGGTCCAATAAATATTTTGCTGAGACTAAAGGTTTGATACTTTGGGCCCATCTGAATGCTCTATCTTTGTGTCAATTCAATTAGTCTTCTCCTCACTAGAAGTTCTAGCTATCTTTCTGTTTCTACTTTATAAATTTTAAAATGGCAAAATGCAAAATAATAATAGTAATAATAATAATAATAATAATAATAATAATTGCATGGGCCAAGACCAATAAGCAAAGACAGCAAAGTTGCCCATCTAGAACCACTGGCTGGCAGATATCACACTCACAAAACCATGCCTTGAGGGCCCCATTTTCTGCTGATGGGACCTAAGACAGTCAAGGGCACTGCTTTTGAGATTTCTTGGGAGATGACTCTGCAATTTTCAAGTTTCCTTGTAATTACAGGCTGCCTCTTAATATTACCATCTTCATTTGAAGTTAGACAAATAGGAGAGGCATGGGAAGCTGATACGTCAGCCCAGGTTAAAAAAGAAGTAATTAGTAGAAAAGAATATCTTGAGGTGAAGAGGTAGGGCAAAGAATGTGCCAGTAAATGGATTCTAAGATTCCCTAGAGGAAGGAGACCTTTAGCTATAATTTAAAAGGAGGGAAGATTTTGGTAAACTGTGTCTACATAGTTGTACATGGATATATGAAGATATGAATTTATTATGCGTGTGTATTTATGTGTGTGTGTGTATATATATATATATATGTGTGTGTGTATATACAAATATAAACTGTCTTCATGGTTGTACATAATAGTTGTACATAGATATATGTACATATGAATATAATTATGGATATATAACATAATTATGTATAAATATATATTATATATGTATAAAATGTATATGTATACAGCACACGCATGCACACACACACACACACATATAAAACAAAGAAAAAGAAACTACTTAGTTTCTCCATAGCTTCTTTCTAAGTCTATGTGCCAAAATGTTAAATAGTAGCCCTGGATAATAGAAATACATGTGGGTTGGGGCACCTGGATGGCTCAGTTGGTTGGGTGTCTGCCTCTTGATTTTGGCTCAAATTGTGATCCCAGAGTCCTGGGATCAAGCCCTACATCAGGCTCTGAATCTTAAGATTCTCTCTCTCTCTCTGTCTCTCTCTCTCTTTCTCTCTCTCTCTCTCCCCTCCCCACCCCTCTCCCCAGCTCACACACATGCTCTCTCTCACTCCCTAAAAAAACAAAAAGTGGGGTTTTTTCTCCTTTTTTTTCCACTCTGAATTTTCTAGATTATGTACAATGACTATTACTTTAATAAGCAGAAGGCAGAAAAATTGAATTATAAAATTATTGACTAGAGGAGGGGGGGCGCCTGGGTGGCTTAGTCAGTTTTGTGTCCAACTTTGGCTCAGGTCATGATCTCACGGCGCTTGAGTTCGAGCCCCATGTCGGGCTCGGTGCTGACAGCTCAGAACCTGGAGCCTCTTCAGATTCTGTGTCTCCTCTCTCTCTGCCCCTCCCCTGCTTATACTCAGTCTCTGTCTCTCTCAAAAATAAACATTAAAAAATTAAAAAGTAAATAAATAAAAGAAAAGAAAATAATTGACTAGAAAAACGTATCTTCAGGAACTATTGTATTTTTACAGAGGGAGGCTGTTTGTTTTGATAGAGACCCCAGAGGAGTCTCTGAAGGAAAAAGTTTCTACACCGAAAGGCTTGGCTATCACAAAATACCAATAGCTCCATGTTGGCACGTTATTTACATTTTTTTGGTCATTTTTGATCAAGTTCTAGCTGGCTGTAAGCTTCCCATTTGTAAACTTTAGTAAAAGATTCAATCTCCACCATTTTTCAAGGACCCCTGCCAGCTTCTGGGCTCCTTGGGGTTTTAGAAGAGCTTCATGGCTGACACAGCCCAGGACATGGAAAAAGGCTTCCTGGTTTTCAGCGCTCAGGCTGGCTGGGGGTGTGAAGAGGGACAGTCGACACCTGCTGGTGCCTCTCCCCTCCACCCTGCCTTCCACCCTCCCACCACCAGACTCCGCCCCTGGAAGGCTGCTGTCGCCTATCGCCAAGGCAACCACCCACCCTGAAGCTCTGCCATCTCCAGAGCAAGAAAAGAGAAACTGGAAATCTCTAATATATGGGAAAATCTCCCCAGTGTTTGAGGTTGGTAACAAATTCAACTTTTTACATGCACTGCAGTCATCGACTTGCGCCGGGGGCTGAGTTCAGAATCCAGCACTCAGATCACAACCGCCCAGCCATCCTTTCTATGAGGACAAAGTAATCAATTCCATGGTCTCTCTCTCTCTTTTTTTTTTTTTTTTTTTTTTTTTTTTTTTGCCACTGAATCAACACAGCATAAACAACAGCACTATTAATTTTCAGTAACTCATCCTGTCACAAAAGGCAGAGTGGACCTAGTTGTGTATGTTCGAGGAGCCCGAGGCCGCTGGCATCATTATCTCTAAAACGGGAATAATAAAGTCCTTGCCTTACGGATGTTACAAGGTTGCCTTGAGGGTCAAACGCGGTAAGAGGTGCTTAAGAGTTCTCAGGACGTAAACGCACCGCACGAAATTTGGACGGTACCCGGTGGAAGAAAAGAGGGCATGAGGATGGCTGGTGGATGCTTTCCTGTCCTGGCTGCAGACCTCGTCACTGGCTAGAGCCACGCTTATTTTCTTCATGTTTAAAATCACCGCTTGTTGGGGCGCCTGGGTGGCGCAGTCGGTTAAGCGTCCGACTTCAGCCAGGTCACGATCTCGCGGTCCGTGAGTTCGAGCCCCGCGTCAGGCTCTGGGCTGATGGCCCGGAGCCTGGAGCCTGTTTCCGATTCTGTGTCTCCCTCTCTCTCTGCCCCTCCCCCGTTCATGCTCTGTCTCTCTCTGTCCCAAAAATAAATAAATGTTGAAAAAAAAAAAAATTAAAAAAAAAAAAATCACCGCTTGTCACAGCGAGCGCCGCCAGCCCACGTAGCCGGGCAGGAAAAGGACAGTCCCCTTCCACGTCAGGTGGCTTTGAAGGAATTGTGCATGAATAGACACAGACCGCAGGCTGCATTACCCAGGAAGAAGAAAATAGTTACCCGTAGCAGCATCAAACTTTGCGGATGAGCATGCAACCATACCTAGTGTGCTTACCGCACTTACGAAGATCCGCCACCCAGAGTGGGTCCCTTTAGGGTGGAACCCACAGGCACAGAGACGTGGCCTCGTAGCCACCGCTTAGCCCTCTGGGGCTCACTCAGGCGAACGGAATAAAGCCAAAGAGGCGACGAGAAGAGATTCCAAGTATCAGATGCACAGACACTTTGTGTTTTCCTGTTCTTTGTTGTTCTGCTAACATTATTTATTCATGCTAACAGGTAATTAGACTGTGCCCTTCAGGACCAGCTCAACAGATGTGAAGTGAGAAAATGTGACTGTGTGTATGTGCGTGTGCGTGTGTGTGTGTGTTTGTGTGTGAGAATGTGCCGAAAATAAGTACGGGGGCCCCTAAAAGCTTCACAAATCACACCAAGAATACTTCACATGCTTTCCAAAGCTTTAAAAATTTCAAAGCACGTTCTTGTGTGTTCTTTCATACATTATGCGTTTGGATGAACATTGTGAGTCTGTGGGGTGGGACAAGGGGTCACGTGGGTGTTCTGAGGTCCCAGGTCACAAGCACGAGCTAATGGAGTTGAGCCTTTCCTGAAATGGCCATCAGCCCCAAGGACTCTTTCTTGTTCCGCTTCTCCCAGCAAACCTTTGTAGCCTGGCACCTTCCCCGTGAAGCCATGGGCACCGCGCTCCGAGAAGGGCCGCTGAGGGTGGGGCAGCATCTCAGAGGCTGCAAGTCGGACCAGGGCAGTCTGGAGGAGGGGCAACATCAGAAGGGGCGCAAAGAATGTCACATCGAGCAACTGCCCAGAGCGCAGGTGCAGGTGGCCGGGGCCAGCGTCACCTCTTGCAAGAACTGACGTGAACAGCTTGTTGGAAATGTGCCGACTGTATAAAAGGACGCTTCCTGCACACCAGGCCAGCCAGAACCACCTTGCACCCGCTTCCTCACTTCACCCCTTCCACCAACACGCCCCCACACACATGGACACACTCGCAGACACACACACATGCAAACACTGTCAGCCCCGGTGTCCTCCCAAAGACTCACCCAGTGTGGACAGCTGGCTGGCTCTCAGGAGGGAGAGTCAGAATAGAACAGAACAGATGCTAGCCACGGGGAAATGTGGAAGGAGAAACACAGAAGGACATGCCCAGCCAGAGAGGGGGGAGGAAAGTGCTTCCGAAACTGCAGAGCAATCATGAAGTGGTACCTGGATTGGGGTTATGTGTCAGCTTTCTGCCAGAGATCTCAGAGGGCTTTACCAGCATCATTGGAGAGGGGCTGTCACTTCCATTTTGGCTGGGGGGGGGGGGGGGGGGGGGATGCTTTAAGGAGAAGAACTGGATCCATTTGGCCAGGGGCAATGAGTAAGCATGATGGGGAAGGCACCCAGGGTCCTTGCTCTGAGCCTTCTCCATTAGATTAGTTCAAATGCCTGGGAATCCGGCCTGCACACTGCCATCCCAAGCATTCCTGCCCTGGACCCCGGGCTGCAGAAACTTTCCCTTCCATTAAGACTGAATCACATGCTACAGGAAGGGGAGGTCTCTAGTCCAAGGCTTTGTCTGCGGCCCCATCGCTTATCATTTGCAACAATTTTTGTAAACACAAACCAACTTGGTTATCAGATTTGCAGCTGCCAAAGATTTGGGGGCGTGGTTCATTCCTTGGATGACAGAATTATATCACAAAACAAGCTTTTTAAAAGCTGGAACGATGGGTCCCAAAAATAACGATAAAATTTTAAGGGAATTAATGCAAAATCCTAAACTTGGGTTCAGAATGTCAACATCACTGCTACATGGCATAGGAAACCAATAATAACGATCTCTGTGGAAAGGACCTCAAGTGTTCAGTTGACTCAAATTTTTATGGAAAAACTTCCACGAAAGCTAATGCAACTAAAGACATGTTCATGGACATATATAGTCATGCAGTTAAAGAAAATTATTACTGAAGGTGACATTAAAGGTCATCTGACCCACCTTCATTACCTTAATGGACTGAAGCCTTCAGAGGCTATACAGAAGAGTAAACAGAATGGATATAAGACGGGTTCCATCTTGGGTACCAATGCTAACCAATGGCAATTCACTGTCTGGAAAATTGATTTTGAGAATTCTGAATCCTTCTCTAGGCTCAGCAGAAAGAAGGGCTGTGACGATTGGGTGATTCTACCATGGTCTGGAGAGGGAGCCTAAGAGTCACTGATGCAGACAGTGCTGGGCCCCACCTCTTCAGCCCCATGGAGCCCATCCATTCCAGAGTGTTCTGCATTGGGTCCTATACAGCACCTGCTATCTCTGCCTGGAAATTTCTCCTCATCTGCCCTGGGCCAGGCTGGAGTGCCGTGGAGTGAGTCCCCTCTGATAGACGAGAGCTTCAGGATAAGTATCTTCACTTCTGTGCCCAATGCGGGGAATATTCCGAGGGGTTCTCTATAGTGTGTCCCAGAGTTGGCCAGCAGGATCAAGTCTCAGTTGCACATGGCGGTAACCTGGCTTTACCTTTGACCAGCTTCCTTTCTTATCTATCCCACCTCCCCATCCCCTGCAGGTGCTTCCTGAAAGCATGTCCCAGATGAACCATGTGCACTCAAATCCTTATCTCAGGATCTGCTTCTGGGGAGCTGACCTCCCAGACAGCTACATAGTTGCCATCCAGATGGAACAAAGGAAATAACATCCACCCCAACCCCAGTCCAGTGATCCTACAGAGTAGAGTGTGGAAGACCAGATCACTGAGAGACCAGGGCACAACCTAAGGCCTGAGACCGGGATTGTGGAGGGTCTTGTGTTTCCTCCAGTAAGGCAGGGCTCAGACAGAAAGGAGTGATGACTTTGGAAAACAGGGAGGGCAGATCTTTAATGACATGGAGGTTGTTTAGCACTGAGGTTATCAACACTGGCTTTGACTTCACAGTTCTTCGTGCACAGGTCAGCTCTGCTCCCTACCAGCTGTGTGATCTTAGATAAGTTTTTAAAATTTGTTTAAACTCCTCTAAACCTTAATATCTTTATACTTTAAACTCTAATATCTCACTACCTTCCTCCAGCCCCTTCTGCCAGCTCTCGCCCCGACTTCCCTTCCAAGGCCCTGGTTTGTTTAAAATCCCCAGGGACTCTTTGTTTTCCTTCCTTATAAGCATATTTCTTGCAAACACTAATCTCAAGAGGCTAATTTGGTGCCATCTGGAAACAGCACTTCCGTCCTCCCCAGCACACCGCTTCGGAGATGTGTTTGCAAGGAGCCCCAGGCAGGAAGCTCGGCAGCCCAGTTCCAGGGGAACATATGGTAGAGGGAAGCCACCCACGGGGCTCTGGGAGAAGGGCTGAAAGACAGCTTCCTTTCTTCACTGATCTAGTTGTGAACAAAAGGTTCATGAACAACTTGGGCGGTGGGCTTGACCAAAACCGGTGTCGGGCAGTCCCCCCCCAGCGTGAGACCCAGCCCGTCCGGACTGGGCAGCTCAGACTGGCTGTACCATCAACAAGAAGTCACCTCCCTTCCTTATCCAACATGCGATCTGCCTTCATTGCCCCGGCCCCGCCCCGGCACTGCAACAGGGCCATCGCATCCAGACTCTCTAGAGAGAGTACACACACACAACAAACTGCTGCTTTCTAAAAACATCTAAAATCTGAAAAATAAATAAATAGCTTCAGATCACACGCACAATACTCCCAACAACATCAAAATCAACCAAGGTTATTCACGTAATGTTATGTCGATTCCACTCTCCTTGCATTTCTCATAAAAATATACCATATTTGAAAACCAATTTGCAGGTTAGAATTCCTAAGTTAACAAGTTTCTGAGTAAGCCCAATTCATTTGCTGGATAAAACACAGCTAACCCTAAACGGAAAGGCATTCTTACCAGCCAGTCATTCTTCAAGTCAACAAGCATTGATTGATGGTCTGCCCAGCAGGTGTCGTTTTAGGTGCGAGAAATTCAACCTTGAACAAAAAAAAAAAGACAAACTCCTTGCCTCCATGAAGAAATTCTTGCAAACATAAAACAGCATTCGGTGTGGGGTGTAATTGCTGAATGGTGTGGGTGAAGTCTATTTTGATTCAGAGTGCCTGAGCCTACAGAAGTCTGGACACACCAGCCCTGAACATTGCCTCAGCCATCTTGTACACGGTTAACTCATAACTAAGGAGATATGGTGAAGTATGAAGACGCAAACCTGCACGTTTTGTCCGACAGATGGCCGCTGGAGGGTCACAGGAAGAAAGAGACATACATGGGCACACCTCAGAGCGGAGGAGAGACCTCATCGGGAGGCAGGGCTGAACTTGAACAAATTCCACGCCTTTTCTATTCACCTCCCATGGTAGTATCTTCACTGAAGATACTTGTTCAGAGTTGGGGAGTAGCTCACGTTATTGCCCTGGTGGTAGAACGCAGCAGAATCCTAATCCTATAAGAAGGGAGTGGGATTTGGGGCGCCTGGGTGGCTCAGTCGGTTAAGCGTCCGACTTCGGCTCAGGTCATGATCTTGCGGTTTATGAGTTCAAGCCCTGCATCAGGCTCTGTGCTGATGGCTCAGAGCCTGGAGCCTGTTTCAGATTCTGTGTCTCCCTCTCTCTCTGCCCCTCCCCCGTTCATGCTCTGTCTCTCTCTGTCTCAAAAATAAATAAGCGTTAAAAAAAAATTAAAAAAAAAAAGAAGGAAGTGGGATTTTTCCAAAATAAGGATATAATTTGTATTGCTTAGGGTAGAGCGGAGTGGCCCTATTTCTGAGGAAACAGAGCAGATTTCAAGACAGGAGGCACCCCCTCAAAACAATACTTCTTTATCTCCTCTCTTGGACCCCAGGAATAGTTGTATTTAGCATCCAGGATAACTTTTAGCTCTCACCGCCATTCGATTTCTGTAACTCCGTGCTCACAAATGCACAGACTTGCGCAGGCGACATGACAGGGCTTGATGAAGGGCAGTAAAGGGAAATGTGTCCTCCCTCATCACCACCGAGCAGAGCCAATCTCTACTCTGAGTTCTGGCGATGTCTTTACGTCTGAGAACAGGGCAGGCTTTTCCAAATGTTCAGTTCTATCTCAGGTCTTTCAGGAATGCCTTCAGGTTTTCCTGACACAGGTATGAGACACTTCTCGTTAAAATACACCTAAGTATTTCATATGTCTAATTATTGTAGATGAAGTTTTTAATTTCTATCTTCTAATTAGTGTCCTACTCCTATTCTATTCTATTCTATTCTATTCTATTCTATAATTTCTGTGTATCTGTTTCCATGGATAAAGACTGTTAAATTGTTGTCTAATACCCCCAAACACTATGTGAAATAACAGTGACTTTAGTGCTCCTGGTTTTAGCAGCAATGCCAGTGTTTTCCTCATCAAATAAACACGCCAGTTTGGGGGCTGAGATATTGAAGTACTCGTATACTTTTTATGTTTAAGGAGTCTGACTTCTATTTATTTCAGGGTTGTTTTTTTTTTTAAGTTTGTTTATTTTGAGAGACAGCACGAGTAGGGGAGGGGCAGAGAGAGAGGGAGAGAGGGAATTCCAAGCAGGCCCCAGGCTGCCAGCACAGGGCCTGATGTGGGGCCCAAACTCACGAAGCTGCAAGATCACGACCTGAGCAGAAACCAAGGGTCGACACTTAACCGACTGAGCCCCCCGGGCACCTCTATTTCAGGGTTTTTAATTATAAATTTTGTGTGTGAATTTTGTCAAACTCCTTTTTCAGCATCTATGGAAAAGGTCATTTGCTTTTTTTCTCCCCTCAGTTCTAATAATATGTAGAATTAAATTAATGGATTTAAAGATATTTAACCATCCTTTCAATCCTGAAATAAGCCCTACCTGGTCATAATGTATTCTTGGAACTATTCCATGGGGTCATATATTTTTCTGGGAACAAACATAGAGAAGGGTTTTACTATGTGAACTTAACCATAACACTAAAATAAGTAAAAAGAAAAAAAAAAGAATTAAATGATAATACGCAATATTTTTCTCCTTTTATATATAGGCATTTATGATTTTCCTGAAGATTACTTCTAGCGGCTCTTCAGCAGATAATTTCAGCCAGCCTCTTGAGCAACCTAGGATATGAATTATTGGGTCTTGCAGATTTGATCATAATAAATCTGAGCAATTATTTTTAACTTTTTTTAACATTTATTTATTTTTGAGACAGAGAGAGACAGAGGACAGAGCATGAACAGGGGAGGAGCAGAGAGAGAGGGAGACACAGAATCTGAAACAGGCTCCAGACTCTGAGCTGTCAGCACAGAGCCCGACGCGGGGCTCAAACTCACGGACCGTGAGATCATGACCTGAGCCAAAGTTGGACGCCCAACCGACCAAGCCACCCAGGCGCCCCAAATCTGAGCAATTTTAAACAATATCCTTTCCTGATCCTGATTTAGTCTATGGAAGGAATACAGTTGTTTGTGGTACTACTTAGGTTACTGATATCCAAGGGGTTCTTTGGAATACTTCTGTATTTTCAGCTCCCCAACAATTTTTTTTTCCTTTTTAGTTAAAAAAAAAGTCTTTCCTTTTAATCTTTTCATGAGTCTAAAGCATAACCTTATGTATTTCTATTTTATTTTATATCTCTTGGAAAATGCATTTTAGTTTTCAATTTTGTTGTTATTTATGTTGGGTCTTTGGCTAGTTTCTTTCTTTCCCCCTCTCTCCTTCCTTTCTTATAAGCTATTACAGGAGATTATGTTATTTTTTTCCAAATATTTATTTCCCCCTTTGCTGTATTGCCTACTGCTATAAGACTAATGTGCTTCCCATGAGAAGGGTGTCCATCTCACCCAACTTCGGTTGGACTTGGCCATGTGATGCTCTTGGATCAATGGCATGTAAGCAGAAGTGACATATTCCATGTTCGAACAGAAATTTTAAGAGTTGTTGCAAGTTTCATAACGTATACAGCTACCAAAGTGATGCTGCCTCCATGGGAAAGCTTTTTATTTTTCCTAGAGATACTGCTTTAATGCAAAGCATTTTTGAAACTTCTTTTTGGAATTACCTCCAGAGTCCCTTTGTAAAATCTTTAAGAGAGTCAGAGCTTCATCTTTCTGACAGCACATTTACTCTTTGAGAACAACCTAAAGCCTATCACAGCCAAGGACATTGCAACACCTGTATTCGAATCACAGCTCTGCCCTTTTGTTTCTGTGGCAGTTGACTCAGGGAGATCCTCTGTGAATGGGAACAATAATAGTGCTGAATATTTTTGGTAACTGGCATCCATTCCTACTCCCTTCTGCTCCCTTTACTAGATCACAGGAAAGAACGATATTTCCCAGGATATCTGATATTTCTCTGGTTGTGGGCACACAGATGTGTGTCAGGCTCTGTGAGCCTCTGCAGGGGCCCCCAGGCCCCCCTCTGCCCTCATCCACCTTTGTGCTGATGGTTGACCATGACATTAGTGGAAATCTCTTGTAGTATCTTAATATGGACTATAGCAGCCATTGCCTGATTCTCTGAACCGTAGTGGTGAACCTGAGAGCTGGTGGTGACCTTCCTTAACTTTTCTTCCGCTAGCCCTTCTAAACCCCAAACTGCTTAGAAACCTTCGCAGGGATCTGTTCTTCTGATTGAACAACTGATCTGTCATGGGATTGCTGAATATATTAAATGAAATGATGTATTTAATATGCTTAAGATGTTGCCCCCAAATATTCCATAGGTATTACCATTGTTAAGAAGGTGACCGAAGGGGGGCGCCTGGGTGGCTCAGCTGGTTAAGCGTCCAACTCTTGACTTCGGCTCAGGTCATGATCTCGCGGTTCATGGGATTGAGCCCTGCATCAGGCTCCACACTGTCAGCGTGGAGCCCATTTGGGACTCTCTCTCTCTCCCTCTCTCTCTGCCCCTCCCTTTGCTCTTGTGTGCTTTTTCTCTTTCAAATTAAGCATTAAAAAAAAAAAAATTAAAAAGAAAGAAGATGACCGAGGGGCGCCTGGCTGGCTCAGTGGGAAGAGCATGTGACTCTTGACCTCGGGGCTGTGAGCACGAGCCCCACGCTGGGTGCAGAGATTACTTAAATAAATACAAAAAGACTTTAAAAAAATAATACAAATTTTAAAAAAGAAGCAGCTGATTAAATCTTTCCCTGTCACTGTCCACATTATTCTAGAAATGCCTTTTGCTCCAGAATCCTCTGTGATGTTCACACGCCAGCTCACAATCTCTTCTGTGTAACTGTATGGTCAATACGATTCCGTGTTGCCATCGACTATCCCACCTGCATTGATCTGCCCTGTCAAACAAACTGTAGGTGCCTGTCTTACTTCGTTCAGAAACTGTAGACTGGACAGCTTAAACGATAAATATTTGTTTCTCACGGTGCTGGAGGCTAAAAAAAAAAAAAATAGAGAAAAGACAAGAAAAAGAAGGCGGCGATCAAAATGGGGAAAACAACGTAAGTCGGAAAAAAAGTGGCTATCTGGGTGAAATTGGTATTCACGCATGGTGTAGAAATGGGATCCGAAGACAATTGTCAAAGCGGAATTAAGCTCACTAAAGTAAGACTGTCATCTCCTAGAAATCCTTCTTTTAAAGAATAATAGCCACTTGTATGGATGAGTTTTTCAATATTGGTTGTTACGTAAGCCATTAATTTTTAATCATGCTTTGAAGTATTATGCTCAGAGGTCCCTTCTATGCTGGGGAATATACAGGCTGTGAACTAAGGGAAGAAAAGTGTTTCCTGCCACCACCATTGTTAGCACTTTTCTTTTTAAAAAAGATTTTTTTAACGTTTATTTATTTCTGAGACAGAGAGAGAGACAGAGCATGAGCAGGGGAGGGGCAGAGAGAAAGGGAGACACAGAAACAAACAGGCTCCAGGCTCTGTGCTGTCTGCACAGAGCCCGACGCGGGGCTCGAACTCACGGACCACAGGATCATGACCTGAGCTGAAGTCAGACGCTTCACCGACTGAGCCACCCAGGTGCCCCAGTTACCACTTTTCTTCCTCCTCCT
Source organism: Puma concolor (assembly GCF_028749965.1). NCBI lineage: Eukaryota > Metazoa > Chordata > Mammalia > Carnivora > Felidae > Puma > Puma concolor. The sequence goes on from NC_141677.1 coordinate 16,385,224, forward strand.
CCGCAAAGCCCGGGCACCGGGATGGACTGAACCAACCAGCATCTTCTTATATTTTCTGTGATTATTGCCTTTAGACTCAACAGCACCAGACAAAACTCCAACCATCATTCGCACCTTGGGAAGGGGTTTACCTTATTCATATTTGATGTGGGTACTCAGCTTCCCTAGACAGCAAAGAAAGGGTTTCGGGAACAGAGTCGGCGTCATTAAGGGCAGATTAGGCTATCATATATGTATCTATAAATGTGGAGGAAGGCGGACCCAAAATAGAAGCTTTGAGAAAGCTGTGATCTTTTTGAAGATGGGCTCTGCTGTGAAGTACCCATTCAACTATTTATCAACAGTGGGGCGCTCATCGGCTCCTACTGTCTCCAGGATCGCCTGACGTAATCTGGTCATGAAAATGACAAGCTGTGGATGTATTAGCTCTGCGTCTACCTACCGTGTCATTAACAGTTAGAAGAGAACAGGGTTTGCCTGTGCGTTGGCTTAAGGCTACATTATTTTAATCATAAGACAACATGAAAAGGGAAGAAGGGTGTTTTCCTTTTCTGGTAACATTACTCTTTTTGGATATCTGGATAGAGGGAATCCAATATATTTCTTTATATGGAGTGACCCATGAGGTCAAGTCTCCTCATCTGCAGAAGACGGATGATAGTAACCACCTTGCAGGGCTACCGGGATTAAGATGATTTATATGAATTGCGTGAAAGGTCCCCGACCTTAAGTTCCCTACCATCTACTACAAGGTATCTGCTGTTCATCACATCAAAACTCCTCCCCAAGGGTTGGTGATTATTGCAGACTCCCATGACTTCTCCTTTTCTCCTCTTGGATTTCTCTTTCCTTTAAATATTTCTCTATTGCTACTTAGTTTCACCTATTTCCATGGCTTTAAATACCATCCATGTGACATGACTCTCCAGTCCAATTCAAACTGATACTCTCTGCCTGGAATCTCCATCGGCATGTCTAATAAAAATAATTTCAACTCAACGTGGACAAATTACTGGTAGCCTCTCCCCTTCCCAACACACACACACACACACACACACACACACACACACACACCCATTATCCTCTCTTTGCCAAAGCTTTCACTATATGAATAAATGACATTACCACTTGCTCAGGTCCAAAACCTGGGGCTCATATTTGATTGCTTTCCTTCTCTTGCACTCTTGACAAGTGAGCCTAAGTTAGATAAGTGAATACCAGCATTCAAGGTTAAGAGCAAAGCCATGAGAAAAGCTATGTAAAAATAGGTGGAAAGCTGAGAAATGGTGAATAACCTAGAGCAGTTGGAAGGAAGTATTTCAAGATGAGTCTGGAAAGATGGTTTGGTCACAGACAATGATGCTCTTTGAATAAAAACTTTATTGTTGACCCACAGCTAAAACCATCCTCAATGTGGAAAAACTGAGAGCCTTTTTTCCCTATGGTCAGGAACAAGACAGGGATGTCCCCTCTCACTATGGTTATTTAATATAGTACTTAAGTCTTAGCTTCAGCAGTCAGACAACAAAAAGAAATAAAAAGCATCCAAATCAGTAAGGAAGAAGTCAGACTTTCACTATTTGCAGACCAATGACACTCTATGTAGAAAACCTGCAAGACTCCACCAAAAAATTGCTAGAACCAATACATGAACTCAGCAGTTTCAGGATATAAAATAAATGTACAGAAATCAGTTGCATTTCTATACACCAGTGGTGAAGCAGCAGAAAAACAAATCATGGAATAAATCCCATTTGCAATTGCACCAAAACCAATTAGGTACTTAGGCATAAACCTAACCAAAGAGGTAAAGATCTGTATTCTTAAAACTGTAGGACATTTATAAAAGAAATGGAAGATGGCACAAAGAAATGGAAAAGAATTCTACGCTCATGGATCAGAAGGACGACATTGTTAAAACGTCTATACTATCCAAAGAAATGTACACACTTAAGACAATCCCCATCAAAATACCACCAGCATTTTTCACAGAGCTAGAACAAACAATCCTAACATTTGTATGGAACCATGAAAGATACCAAATAGCCAAAGAAATCCTGAAAAAGAAAAACAAAACTGGAGGCATCATGATTCTGGATTTCAAGCTATATTATAAAGCTGTAGTCATCAAGACAGTATGGTACTCGCACAAAAATGGACACACGGGTCAATGGAATAGAATAGAAAACCCAGAAATGCACCCACAACTATATTGTAACTGATCTTTGACAAAGGAGGAAAAAATATCCAATGGAAAAAAGACAGTCTCTTTAACAAACGATGTTGGGAAAACTGGATAGCAACATGTAGAAAAATGAAACTGGACCACTTTCTTACAGCATATAAATAAATAAATTCAAAATTAAAAAAATTCAAAATGGATGAAAAACCCAAATGTGAGACAAGAAACCATCAAAATCCTAGAGGAGAACGCAGGCAGCAACCTCTTTGACCTCAGCGCTAGCAACTTCTCACTATACACATCACCAGAGGCAAGGGAAACAAGGCAAAAATGAACTGTTGGGACCTCATCAAAATTAAAATCTTCTGTACAGCGAAGGAAACAATCAGCAAAACGGAAAGGCAGTCTACAGACTGGGAGAAGATATTTGCAAACGACAGATCTGATAAAGGGTTAGTATCCAAAATCTGTAAAAACTTAGCCATCGCAACACCCAAAAACCAAATAATCCGGTTAAGAAATGGGCAGGAGACAAAGAAGACATCCAGATGGCCAACAGACACATGAAAAGATTCTCAACATCACTCCTCATCAGAGAATACAAATCAAAACTGTGATGAGATACCACCTCACACCTGTCAGAATGACTAACATTAACAGCACAAGAAATAAGAGGTGTTGGCGAGGATGCCGAGAAAGGGGAACCCTCTTGCACTGTTGGTGGAAATGCAAACGGGTGCAGCCACTCTGGAGAACAGTATGGAGGTTCCGCAAAAAGCTAAAAATAGAACTACCCTAGGACCCAGCAATTGCACTACTAGGTATTTACCCAAAGGAAACAAAAATACAGATTTGAAGGGGTACATGCACCCCGATGTTTATAACAGCACTATCAACAGCAGCCAAGCTATTTAGAGAGCCCAAATCTCCATTCACTGACGAATGGATAAAGATGTGGTATGTGTAAACATATATAATGGAATATTACTCAGCCATCAAAAAGAATGACATTGTGCCATTTGCAACAATGTGGATGGAGGTAGAGTGTATTATGCTAGGCAAAATAAGTCAGGAAGAGAAAGAGAGATACCATATGATTTCACTCATATGTGGAATTTAAGAAACAAAACAGATGAACATGTGAAGTGGGGAAAGAGAGGGAAGCAAATCATGAAAGACTTAAAGATAGAGAATAAACTGAGGGTTGATGGAGAGAGGTGGATGGCAGATGGGTTAGATGGGTGATTGGTATTAAGGAAGGCATCTGTTATGATGAGCACTGGATGTTGTAAGTAATTTGTGTAAGTAATTGGTGAGTCACTGAATTCTACTTCTGAAACCAACATTGCACTGAATGTTAACTAGTTAGAATTTAAATAAAAATTTGGAAGAGAAAAAAAAAAAATTCGGGCAACCACAAATCATTGAGGGATTTTGAGCCTGTCTGCGTTGGTATAGGAAAATAGCTTTGACCGTGGATTTAAATTGTGAGAAATTGGAGAAAGAAAAAACAGAAACCTGTAGCAATAGTTCAAGTGTGGCCAGAATCTGAACTAGACAGAGAATGAAAGAGATATGAAAACTCTCAATGCTAAAAGCAGAAAGACTTTTCTGATGGGACATGGAATGAGGAAGAAGTAGGAACATAAAGCAATTGTGAACCTTCCAGTCAGTGTCTCTTAGAAGATGAAAGTGTCGGGGCGCCTGGGTGGCTCAGTCAATTGAGCGTCCGGCTTCGGCTCAGGTCATGATCTCGCGGTCCGTGGATTCGAGCCCCGCGTCGGGCTCTGTGCTGACAGCTCAGAGTCTGGAGCCCGCTTCGGATTCTGGGTCTCCCTCTCTCTGACCCTCTCCTGTTCATGCTCTCTCTGTCTCAAAAATAAATAAATGTTAAAAAAAAAAAATAAAAGAAGATCAAAGTGCCAGATTCCAGGGTAAAGAACAGCTGAATGGTAGGTGGATTTTTAGAAGGAAAAAAAAATGAAGTTGGTTTTTTACTTTGAGATGCCTAAAAGGTAGTGATAGAAATGTCCAGCAGAATTCAAAGCTCAGAAAAGAGGGCAAAACCGGAGAATGATTTGAGCGTACTGTCCCATAAACAACTTTGAATTTGGGGCCTCACCTAGTACCTAAGGTGCTAGGTGCACGATAAATATTGTAATCGAATCTTATGCCTTTGGGAACAATCACTATAAAGATGATGTTGAAATTGTTGGAGCGGATGAACATGCCCAGGAGGAAAGGAGATTGGAGGACAGGACTTTGAGGTATCCCTCTTCTAAGCCCGAGAGAGAGAACAATCATGCAAGAAGACTGATGTTAGGATGAGACCACAGGGGAATGTAGTGTCATGGAACCCCAGAAAGAAGGGAGGGTTCAACGAGAAAGAGATTTGCTTCAACACTGGACACTGTTGCCAAAATGTAGAGTAGAACAAGCCCAGAGAGAATGCCGTTGGATTTGGCAGATCATGTTCAAGATCTTCAATGGAGTGATGGGACCAGGAGCCACAGCACAGGGGCTAAGAAGTGAGTGTATGACATGAGATCACAGTGATACAGAGATATCTTGTAGTGCTGAGTCCTGGAAAATATCTTAGATATCTCCCCAGTGCAGCTTTATAGTTCTCTGGTAGTTACATGGGCATTAATAAATCTTTCAGTCCTTCTGTCCATGCATATAATCATTTGTTATGAGCATGTGAAATATGCCAGTTGTGACAGTTCTATTCAGCTTTCCATCATGGGTCCAAACTAAAGCGTAAATTTTACCCCAACAACACTGTGTGGCTGTCCCAGGGGAATCATGTATCTGCCCCAAGAAACGTCTGGGGCAGGATGGAATAAAAGCTTCCACCCTGTGTGCCTTTATAAACGTTGCTCCTAATTTAGAAAGCCTTTCGGTAGCTCAAGAAAATTCTTTACGTCCTCTAGGGGAGAGAGGGATCTCTTTATGATTGAGGAAAAAAACATCACGGTAAAGTGAGTCGTCGTCTCTTGATAACAAAGCGAAAAATAAGAACTAAGCAGGTTGAGAGAGATTCTAGTAATCTTCTTAGAGGCTATGATTTCAGATTTGCCAGAACCATCATAAATGAAAAGATGATTTAACAAGAAAGAGGTTTAACCACAGGGAAAGGGAGAGTGGGGATGGGGGTGGGGCGGGGAGAGCCGGGAAAGGTTTCTTTGTTGGCTCCTATCCTGCCCAGCTGAGACATTTGTAATTCTCTATGAGGCGACCCCAATTTCACCCAAGGGACACCTGCTTTAGGTCGATCCTCCCACCGGCCTGTCCCTGTCTGCCTTTGGACTTCTTCCCTGGACTCCTGGCATAGCCTAGACCCTGAGCAGGGGGGATCAGCCAGGCCTGATGCCTCCACACTTTCTCTGCCTGCCCCCCGCCCCGCTCACTGCTTGCCAGGGGGGGCACAAACATAAAAGTGCACCGGAACACCAAACCAACGATTTCACTGCGATTTTGTGTGGACTGGCAGGAAACTCCTCCTCACAGCTGAGACAGGCCCGCGGTGCACCTGTCTCATTATGTGAGAGGACGCAGAATCCTCCTAGCAGAACACAACCAGATGCCCTTAGTTCAAACCTCTCAGAGTTAAGCAGCTCCCAGGTAATTGCCTGCTTCTGGGGCCAGGATGAGGCGCCCTTGTACAGTTGTCCTTAAAACTCAAAACCCGCGCTTAACGAGGCACCACTTGGCACATGCCCTCTGCATTTCTGAATTTGTCTGGAAAGTAATCCTTCAGCGATCGTTTTCTGTGCATCGTGTGGTCCCCGCCACCGCACAGCGGTCTGCTTCATTTTCCTTTTTCCTCCGAGGCTGCGACCTGTCATTTGCCTTCTGCTGGCCCCGTGCACACTTTCTGTCTCTTCCCGGATTCTGCAAGAGCGCCTTGTTTCACTGTCCCCTTGGCATCTTCCACATCTTCCTCCCGCGACAAGCGCTTTTGCCCACAGGGTCGGGCATCATCAATTTCCCTCCGGTTCTCTGGTTCCTCTATAAAGCGGTTCTTACTCATGCTACTTGTAAAGGAGGGAACTCTCTGGGCCGACACAAAGCATCAGAAGCTACCATCCGGGTGAAGAGAGGCGTGGGGTTTTTATTGACTGAAGCCTCCCAGGAAAGCCAAGCGACGACGTCTCCGTCTCCGTTCCCAGCGTCCCCAGCTGTGTGGTTGTCACAGATGTTACGGTCCTGCTGAGAGCTGGTGCCCCCACCGAAGGCGAAGGCGGAGATGAATGCCGGCTTCAATGTTGGTAAATGAAGAGGGTGCTTTAGAATCACGGGGAGTTCACCCGGGAGCTCTCAAGTAATCAGAAACGGCCACTTTTCTTTTCTCCCCTAAAGAAGAAATGCGAATAAATGAGGTGAGGAAAAGAGATTAAAACAACAAAAGCACCCAGTGAGAAGGATTGGTGAAAGTGAGGACAAAGGGCCATCAAAGTTGGGTGCAGGTAAAAAGACACTGTGAATCAAGCCTGCGTGGCTCAGTCGGTTAAGTGTCTGACGTTTGACTTCATGATCAAGTCATGATCTCGTGGTTTGTGGGATCGAGCCCCGCACCAGGATCTGTGCTCACAGCACAGAGCCTGCTTGGGATGCTCTCTCCCCCTCTCTCTCTCTCTCTGTACCTCCCCTGCTCATGTTTTCTCTCTCAAAATAAATAAGTAAACTTAAAAAAAAAAAAGAATGCATCTTTGGGAAGGAGATCAGATTCTGTGGTAACCTACAGGGGTCTAGAATCTTCATTCTCACGTCACTCAGGGGGTGAGGACATGAGATGGGTGGGGGCCAGGCTGGGGAGGGAGAGCTCTGGCTAAGGTCATCCAAAGCAAGCTCAGGTTGACATGCAAGTCTGCATATTGCAAGACGATGCCTTAGAAAAAGACCCTTGCTAGGCTGAGTAGATGAAGATAATCCAGAGCACTTTCTAGTTCAAACTTTCATATTCTTCTTAGTGAAAGCACCATGGGGTCTGGTGGGGGAGGGTGGCCAGAGCCACAAATTGGAGACCCTCTTTTTTTTAAGTTTATTTGTTTATTTTGAGAGACAGAGAGACAGAGAGAGAGAGAGAGAGAGAAAGAGAGAACAAGCACTCAGTTTGGGAGGGGGGCAGAGAGGGAGAGAGAGAATCCCAAACAGACTCTGTGCTGACCGCACGAAGCCCGCTGGGAGGCTGCAATGCTCGAACCCATGAACCCTGAGATCATGACTTGATCTGAAATCAAGAGTCTGGTGGCCAAATGATAGGGTTTTGGAGTGGTGTTAGGAGTCTGAAGCCCACAACCAAGGAAGAATTCTTGAGATATCTTGGGGGCAAAAAGGTGACTTTATTAAAATATGGGGACAGGACCTGTGGGTAGGAAGAGCTGCCCCTGGACTGGGATTGTGGGGACTGACTTGTTATATATACTTGGGAGTCGGGGGTGGGGTGGGGGGGAGGTAAAGTCAAGGAGAAGTTTCCAAAGGATTTTCATCTGCTAAAGAAGACTCCCAGGATACTGGAGGCCTAGCTATTGTCAGGCTAAGGTTGGTTTTCCCTCTAGCAAAGCATTAAGACAGTAGCGAGTTCCTGGAGAAACTCTATACTGCACCTGCCTCAACTATTTGTCAATAGTTTATTTGCAGGTTATAAAAACATTTCATTTTACCTGCCTTTCCTGCTGCCTCTGTTTCCCACCTGGAGGCTTAACCTACTGAGCCCCCCGGGCGCCCTGGAAACCTTCTTTTTTATACTAACAACTCTCCCCCCTCCATACCCCACACCAAGTACATCCCAGAAGGTACTTCAGGACGGGCACAGTGGTCTGGCCTGGGTTGTGCTCCCTCTTCGGCTGATTCTGTTCACTCCCCATTGGAGAAAATGCTCCTCACTTTTAAATGCCTGTATATGTGGCTTTACTTTTGAAAAATCTTTGGGTAGACCAGCTGGAGCGGCTTCGGAAAAGCTCAGTGCCATATAGCTGCAGACAGAGGCCACACTGCTCATTTTAAATGGCACGGATTGCCCAACAGTGACTTGCCTGATGCGGTTACCGTGGACACATTCTTGCTGGCAGGGAACGCCACAAAATCCATTACGCCGATCAATGCCGGGCTGCACGTAGCGTTGCCTGTTACTTTCGGTTCACTCCCCAGCACAAACTTCATTTCAACTGTGGCACACTTTCTTACCTTTTCTTGTCCCCTCACTCCTGGGAATTGTTCCTACGGGCATAATTCAAGGGCAAGAAAAAGCTACCCGCATGAAGATGTCATTGCAGCTGTCTCTAGAATGGCAAAATACTAGAAAGATTAAATACCCCGTTACATAGGAATATCTAAGTTATGGTAGATCGATTTGAGAGACTATTATAGAGCAATAAATACAATGACGATAATGATTATGTAGCAAAATGGGAAATGCCATATTAAACATAAGAAGTGGAATAAAAATATGCTGGCTATAGTTGGCTTTTTTTTTTTTTTTTTTTTTGTATATACATAGAGACCGGAAAAATAAAGATAGTGGGCTACGCATGAATTTTTTTAAATAATGTCTTTTAAATGTTTTTACAGGGCCGCCTGGGTGGCTCAGTCTGGTAAGTAGCTGCTTTGAATTCTGTGTCTCCCTCTGTCTCTGCCTCTCCCCTGCTTGCACTGTGTCTCTTTCTCAAAATAATAAATAAACACTGAAAAAAATTTAATGTTGTTTTCACCAATAAAAATCATACAGGAAATAGGAAATAATAAATACTTGTTTGCTCAATATTAGCTGAACTATTATTGTGTCTCCGTGCGTGTGTCTGCGTGTGTGTGTGTGTGTGTATGTGTGTCTGCACAGATGTGTATACGTGTACATGTGTGTCTGCATGTGTGTGTACGGTCTAATCATTTATTTAGTAGATTTAAAACCAGGGTCCTAGGAATCAACAGTCAACCCATTTTCATTACTTGCTGGATGATTTTCACTAACCTTTTTAACACCTCTAGTCGTAAATTCATCTGTTTATAGGAAGAACAATTTTTATAGGCGGAGTTCAGTAAGCGCTTCATGGGCACTGGGAAGAGGTCAAACTCCCGTGACAGACATGAGCTTTGTTTCTAGTAGATGCTTTTCAAACTCTTGAGAAAGGGTGCTATAGTGTCAAGAACTTCTTTCGTGTTCCTGGAATAGGAAGGGAAGAAAAGGTATTCTCCGAACTGTCCTTCATTCCAGTGTCTGTCAGAACTTCCTTTCTATAGTAGGAAAGTGTGTGTGATAAGTATACTCAAAAGCATACCTGTTGAAACAAAACACTAATAGAATGAGTAGGTCCCCCTAAGGGACAAGAGGGGACAGGTGTGACTATGTTTTCCCACTCCCCACTCTGCCCGCACAACCAGCCTACAGGGCTCTTTGGTCTACTGTTCCGAGGAAGAGGCTTTACCGAATTCCCTCACCTAGGATGAGAACTGAGGTCCCAAACGGGACCGAAGTTTTGGTGCTAAACTACTGAACGTCGATAGGTGCTCAAGAAAGTGCCAAAACACATCCATCTCTTTCAGGTGATAATAACACAGTGGCACCTGGGTGGCTCAGTCGGTTAAGCAGCGGACTTTGGCTCAGGTCATGATCTCCACTGCTCGTGGGTTTGAGCCCCGCGTCCGGCTCTGTTCTGACAGCTGGGAGCCTGGAGCCTGCTTCGGATTCTGTGTCTCCCTCTCTCTCTGCTGCTCCCCCACTTGCTCACACGAGCGTGCGTGTGCACTCTCTCTCTCTCTCTCAAAAATAAACATTAAAAAAAAATTTTTAAGGATGATAATAATTACAATGATCACGGCAATTACTTTCCTTCAAGTCATTCAATCATAATATGTCATAGTTGTCTTTTTGTCACCAATATGTGGCACACTGTCTCTCCAGCACCATGCTGGGCACACGGTGGGTGCTGAATAGGGAGTAAGTCTTGCATCACCTGGGCCTATGTGCCCTGCTCTACCTTAGGGCCTGTTCCTATATCTCCATGATTTATGTTTTTTTTCTGCAAGAAATTATTTTATTTTTTCTTTTTTTAAAGGTTTATTTATTAATTTATGAGAGAGAGAGAGAGAGAGAGCACAAGCCCAGGAGGGGCAGAGAGAGAGAGGGAGACACAGAATCCAAAGCAGGCTCCAGGCTCGGAGCTGTCAGTGCAGAGCCCGACACGGGGCTCGAACCCATGAATTGAGAGATCATGACATGAGCCAAAGTCGGACACTCAACCAGCTGACCCACCCAGGCACCCCTATTTTATTTTTCAAATAAGTAAATATAACCACGTGGCATAACAATTTTGACAGAATAGCAGTACACAGGAAAGTAAATCTCCTTGCTATCCCTTTTCCCTTTCCAGTGAATATGCGTCCTTTTCCAGTGATATCTCTGCAGATACGTATATGCACATAGAAAGATTTTAAAAGCAACTTCAAAGCATTCCATAGTGCGGATATACTTAATTTGTTTAAACAGTTTCCTATTGATTACAAATGAGGTTGCTTCCCATGGTTGCTCTTGCACCCAGGGGTACTGGTAAAAAAGAAACTGAGGTGTATGAAGACGTTTTAGGAGTTTGGGGAAACAGCAATTCAAATCAGGCAGCCGCAGGCTGGACGAGTCAAGGAGCACTCCACTGGCAGAGACTTGTGTAGAGAAAAGGCAGAAACCAAGCATGGAAAATGCTGACTGGCTGTAGCTTGAAGGCTACTTGGCTGTTTTGATTGGCTGCCCTTGGGTTTCCATTTCGCGACCTTGAGGCATTTTCAGGCCTAGAGTTTGGTCTGTCTATGTCTGCCACATCCGTCTAACGGCCCCTTGCTTAATCAGATTGGCAATCGAATCAATTGTGTGCACCTGTAAGCATGTCTGTAGCACACTGTGCCTAGATGAGAAATTGCTAGAAGGAATGGGACAAAGAATGGATACTGGGGATATCTAGACATCTATGACTCAGCTGAGACCAGATAAAACTTATAAATTAATTTACAGAGATTGGACAATTTCTGATGACTTCGTATCCAAAAGCTTGCTGAGTGTTTCTATTTATTCAGTTCTCTTGTGAGAGAACTCTTCCTTCATCTTAAAGCTTCCTTCATCTAAGACTTCCTCATTTCTGACTTAATTTTATTCCTAGCTGTTTTCTCTTCCATTCTTGTTGCTATTAAATAATGTGGTCTTTTCTTTAGACTTTCTCTTCTGATTGTTGTTTGTATATGCAAAGCCCATCGACTTTGATGTGTTAATTGTGTAAAAAAAAAACACATTTCTGTTAATTCTCTTAGGTTTTCTTTTTTTTTTTTAAGTTTGTTGATTTTGAGGAGGGGGGGCGGGGTGCGGAGAGAGAGAATCCCAAGCAGGCTCTGTACTGTCAGAGCGAAACCCAGTGTGGAGCTTAAACTCACGAACTGTGAGATCATGACCTGAAGCAGAAACCAAGATTTGGACGCTTAACTGACTGAGCGACCCAGTCGCCCCTCTCTTAGGTTTTCTAGCTTACAATTACAACACCTGTAAAAACTAATGCTGTATCTCCTCCTTCCCAGATTGTAACCCTCAATTGTTTTTCTCTCCTAAATGAATTAGCCAGTATCTCGAGTAAAATATTTCAAGTGGATACCCTTGTCTTGTTCCCAACTATAGTAGTAATATCATTTTCATTATCCTCAATCAAGAAGCCTGGAATAGAAAATTCCATTGTTTTCTGATTCATTGAAATGGAAAGTAAACACACACACATTTTAAAGCATTGCTTTATTAGAAACGTTTTGTGCAATGTAACTGTACAATCAATCATCCTGCAACAAAAAGATGAAATGGATAAACCTGATACATTTTTCTATCATCCATACTCCAGAAGACCAAAAAAAAAAAAAATGTTAAAGGTGCACCACGGTTTGGATATCAGCTTTAATTTCATGTAACAAGAGTAAAATTTATGAAGCAATAAATTATATGACAAAATTCACAGATTAGATAAGGTGAGGATATTAAAAATAAAAGTACTCAATCACTTATACAAGGAGGCATTAACCAAAGGGTACAATGTTGTTTTCTCGAATGCTTTCAGGAAGGGTTTCTTTCTTTTTTCTGAATGATTTCTTTTCAGATTTCCAAGAAAATCTCTCCATTGCCAAGCAGTAAGTGGTTGTTCCTGGTATGGTTTTTGTGGTGGATCAGGACTGAGTGGTTGATTAGGACAGCAGGGTGGGTAGGTCTGTTGAAGCCTGTCTGAGCTGAGCCGGACTTCTGGGGCTTACCAAGGTGTGGGAAGCTGAGGGTTCCCTAGCAGGATTCCCGAGGTGATCATGCGTTCTTAAGTGAACAAAAAAGCCCCATGGCTCGAAGCCTCAAAAAGACATTGAAGCATATTAGGAAGCGCATTCTACCCGTCTCTGACCCCTACTGTCACTCCACAGGTCCCCAGGTCTGTGCCTTGGGGAAAGCTCACTGGTCCTCGAAGGCTCTGTTTCGTCATCTACAGACATCTATAGGGCTGATACGAGAATTTAATGAGATAATGATTATAGAGGTCTTAGGACAGTCCCAGTGCACACAGTTGAGCCTTTCCACATTCCTGGAGTGGGGAATCCAGCCTTACTACAGAGGAAGAAAGGTTTCCAATGTTAGATTTGGGGGAACATCATTTCAATCTTGAAATTTCAGGAAGTTGGAAGGAACAGAATTGTTACCAAATGAGATCATTCCCTAACTCAGGCTGGTCAAAGATAACGGGCGGCCATTTGAATGCCAGCATCTCTGCCTGGTGGGCAGAGTAACCTGTGACTCATTCTGTCATACCACGTCCCAGGGAAATCAGACTCCAGGTCACCATTTTCAATCTGCACTTTGGCTTGTGGTCTTGACTATCTCCGTAAAAGCTTCAATTTGCATTGTGGTTTTGGTGATTTTAAATTCAGGCCCTGACAAAAACTGTCCTATATTATGGTTTGGAACACAAGGTCCCGGGTCTTCGAAGGTCACAGTGGCTGAAGAAGGGACTTGTCCTGAGGAGGTCATGTGGCCAGAGGAAACGTGCTGGCCTTTAGCAGGCTTCCTGGTTGACTCTGACAGCAGCATAAAGTACAGATGGGTGGCAGCACGTGGTTAGAGCATCATTCACCTGCCCTGATACTTACTCAGGCGTCTCGACAAAGAAACAAACACACTGTTCACTTGGAGGTCCTAGAGAACTCTTATCTGGGGCACATTGACAGCTGTTATTAGCTTCCAGAATTTTCAAGTACGTCATGACGTCACAGAAACACTCATGATGGTATCTGAGTAACACGAAACACGTGGCTTAGTGCCTGTTAAGATGTCTTGTGTCTGGGAGCCTTCCCAAAATGATGCATGTCAAAGTAGACATTTGTTACTGGTGATATGGTCAATCCTGGCTCTTCCCAAGTTTGGCTTCACTGGAATTAATTCAAGGATTCAAGGATTCCAAGCGGCATGTCACAAGGACATCACACCTTCCTGACATGATCATAAATAATTCACTAATTTGGTCCATCATTAAAAAAAACAAGAATTCCTAGAACAAATTAATTATACTTATTATTGAAATGTGTACAGTGTATTTTTTTAAACGCTCAAGATAAAATTGAGGAACCACAATCAGCAAATTCACATGTTGTGCTTTCGCTTTGTTCTCTGGACCCTGGCCAGGTGCTGGCTGAAGCAGGGCATCTCTGAGGACATAAGTGCTGCCCAGCACGGGAGGCTTCGCAAAGCACCAGCTGGCTTCCGGAAACGACAGTGCGATTTCAGGAAATGACAAGAACTGTCCAGCCACCACGGATCCTAACGAAAGGAGGGCCATCACTATTCTTGTAAGTATAAATGAGAACAGAAGCAAAAAAAAACAAAAAAAAAACAAAAAAAAACAAAAAAAACCCTGAACAAATCAATTAGACTTATCAAACTGTGGCAAGCAGTTCCTAAGCTCAACACTGTGCAAAAGCTTGAGTCTGGCTGCTGTCACAGCCGTGTACATGATGGAAATCAGTATTTGTTTGGACCATGACTTCCCCCAGAGAACGCGGTGCTGCACAACATAGATTGGCAGGGTCTTAATAGGACTTTAATAAAATCTATGATCCATTAAAGTGTAGGTTAGACCAAAAAAAAACAACAAAAAAAAAATCAAGCGGGTTTCTTTACTGAGCTCTGTCCCAGTCTGATATGCTAATGTGCACTGTGGCTCTCCAACCGGAAATGATGGCATGGCGTATTTCCCAAACGGATCTGACCAAGGGAGACCCGTTCATTTGTGGAGCAGCTCTTAGAGGCTGCTGTGCCCCCTGCACCTTGGGAAATGCTGGCTAATTGAACGTAGCCTGTTTTACAGCTGCCTCCGCAGGGAGGGGCCTGCAATGCCCCACATTACTGAGTACTTACTACCTTACAGAGGCCTGTGCTGCCTTCCTGAGTACTGCATTGCCTTCCTGAGTATGCACTGCCTTCCTGAGTATGCACTGCCCCACTGAGCAGGCACTGACTCAGTGCAGAATACTATACCGCACTGAAGGTTTCCACGTCCATGCCCTGCCTGGCACTGAGCCAAACAGGTTTGCGAGGAAAACAGGAGAGGCCCGGATGTTTAAACACGTCACCTGATCCCTTCATGCCCCTGCTCCCCTTCCTGCTGTGATTGCGGGTGAACTTCGGGATGTCCCGGTGAAACACCCTTGCCGCACAAACAGGTGTTGCCACGATAGGAAAACTGAATGACTGTACCTCACTGACAGGCTGTTACTTTAAAGGAATATCTTTTGGAATTCTTCACATTAATTCTTCTGAGATTTTAGTGACTCACAGGAGAAGGTGAAAAGCTGTTAATTCCAGATTCTGGGGTTAATTAGCCTTCTTATATCATGTGCCTGTAGGAAAGTATAACAGGTGTGGCGAGAGAGAGACTTAGGTTTAGTTTCCTTGTAACGGGTTCTTAAATCAGGAGATATTTTAATTGCAGCAGAAAGCAAGACGGCACAGGGAAAGAGACGTTTTTCTAGCAGGATTCACCCCCGACTTCTGTCTAATGGGGGCTGAGACGAGAAGACGTTCAAGTCTTGCGCAGAAGACTCGCGGTAGGGACACGGGGCAGGTGCCTCTGGCTGACATTCGGAAGGAAATTCAGATCGGTCCCCTCCTGTATTCCCATATGCGGTCTCCAGGATCTCGGCCCCAGGAGAGCCAACAGGGACCACCTCCCTGCACGGAGCCCTCCAGGCCCTATCTCCACAGTGGATTCAGGCACATGGGTCATGCAGGGGAGGTGAGCGAGGCCTCCCACGCATCTATATTGATGGCGTGGCCACTCCCCCTCCGCCCCCCCATGCTGTCCTGCTTCAGGCCTGCGCTTCCCGGACACCAGCTGTCACACAGGAAGCTGAGGCCTCTCTTTCTCCCGCCTCCTTTGCTGGCTGGAGCTGCAGGATCATGGCCTGCAGAGTTTCCTTCACCATCTGGAGCTCCCTCTTGAGAGACTGTGCGAACGTTGTTAAGGAACACACGCGAAGGTGACGGGCGGCCCTCCGCAGCCTCCCAGGGATCTCATAACAGCACGTGTGCCTGCCGGAAGCAGATGGGCACTGCCATCTAATTGCGGTGTCGAGTTCTCCCAAATTGTAGGAATTAAATATTAATACAAATTTTACACTTCGTGCAAGAGCGATCGCAATCTCTATGAGGCCTGAGGTTATTAACTCTCTCAAGGAAGGTTTCAAAACGGAAAAGGGAGACTCAGCTCTTAGACCGAAACAGATGGCCACCTGGGATGCTCCATGATGTTGGGTCAGCCTGACTGACTCCTGCTAAGGCCCAGGCTGGGGCGGGGCAACTGTTCCCAGTGCTCAGACAGCCGAAAAGGGCAGAAGGCTGGAGACGAGAGCTTCCTCAAGAAATCTAGGATTTGGGGGCCACCGTGGGTCTGGACTTATGTGGGCCATAAGTCACCTTGTGCAAATCACTTGGAACCTCAGTTTTATCGTGAAACAATGATTTCTAAGCCCCTGTCGATTCCACTGTGCCGTCGCGTGTCATTTATAACCCCCAGCTACTTGTGAAATAGCCGTTCAGCCCACTCAAGATTTGACAGAGTGCGGGGAGCTTGCCTTTTCTGGGTGGGCTGGTTGGGTTTTCCATCAACTGTTGGGTTGTTAGTTTCCTGACCTGTAAAGTTGCTTCTCCCATAGAGAAAACCATCACAGAGAACTTAGCGAATAATAAACGAGGCTGTCATTCTCTTAAGAAATGAGCCCTTTCCTGGGACTACATTTAACAAATGGTGGTTTTTCTCTCCATGGTCAGGTCCCTGTTTCCTCTTGTACCTGGAGTCAGAACAACTCAAAGATGAACGGGATGAGAGACAGATGACATCCTTTTCGATTCATAAGCAAATTAATTTAACTTCATCCAAGAGGAATGAAGGGGGATATGGAAATATGTCAGTTAAACATCACTTCAATACTGTTAAGTCATCACATGAGGTCAGACGACTTAAACATTACCAGACCAGACATGAAGAAAACAGAAAGCTTTGGGAAAAGTAGATTCTAGAGATCTTAACCATTCACAGCCTGTCAAGGCTACAATGTTGTTTTATTTAAGTACAATGTCAGTGCAATGTCAAGAGAAAAAGAGCCCCCCAGGTTATGACTGTAGAAAGCTTTCTCTTTCTTTTTTAAATAAAGAACTCCGGAGGATCCTGGGAGTTATGCAAATGAAGTTCTCCTAAGCAAAAATGCTGAACCACCCTGAGAAGCTTCTGGCAGCTTTTCTTCCTGAAGCTCCCCTCCAGACTTCATCTTTCGTGTAATTTACATTCATTGACTATGATGGTTCACTCCTTGCTCTTGAGCTTGAGGGGAGTGAGGGTGGGGATAAGCGGGTGCAAGGAAAGAAAGAATCCAATATTTATATGTATTTTTTTTTTCTTTTTGAAAAAGGCTTCATTTTCCTCCATTTCTCTGGACAGCTCTGCTAATCTTCAGTGAAAACATATATGACTTTGTACAAGTAAAAGCATAAGTGGTCCCAGACTAACTACCAAGCTGCAATTTAATCACAAAATTATGTCACATTTATAAAGAGTAAGCACAGAGCTTAAGCAGTGTATGAATCCTGACAAATTCCTGAGATGTAATTACCTTTGATACTCAGCCTGGGACTACACGCCCCTATTGATAATAGGCTAAAAAATGACACAGGTTTTTGAGAGAACCGACCCAAAATGAGATGCTTCTTAAAGAACTTGTACAATTTCTAAGCCCTCGCAGAACACACTGAAAGGTTTCTTAAAAGAGACCGAGGGAGAAGCCACAAAGGAAGAAGGCTAAGTTACAGAATTAAACTAGCACGTCAGCCCTTCACACGACAAGCTGCACGGACACAGAGAAGCCAGAGGATAGAGGTTGGAGCAAATGATCACCAGCAACAGAAAGCTGGCAAATCACTTGATGTTTTCACTGTCTCACTCAGAAACTGCATATGCTCGGGAATCTCTCCTCTACCTTCTCGAAGGGATGCTGCTCGATTCATGAACTATTTAATAAGCAGCTTATTAAATAGTTCATGATCTTCGTGAATGAAATAAATTCACCATTCGATCTTCAAAAAATAAAATAAAAATAAAAAATAAAAATAAAACACATAGTCTCATACCTTCCTCACAAGGCTAGAGTTAAAAGAAATATTCTTTTCTCTTGTGAGCGTATCGTGCCTTTTGTGAGGCACTATTAGACTTAAGGTTTATGCACTAATGTAGCAGATACAGCAAATACCTCAGGCTCTGTCAAAGCAGGACTGGATATTGAGATCCTGGATGCCTCGTTTAGTGAGCCTATGGAGTAATGATCATCAGAATGATTAAAATCATGTTTTTATTACAACAAGTGTTGGCGAGGACGTGGCGAAAAAAGGAACCTTCATGCACTGTTGGTGGGAATGCAAACTGGTGCAGCCACTGTGGAAAACGGTATGGAGGTTCCTCAAAAAAATTAAAAACAGAATTACCATGTGATCCAGTAATTCCACTATGAGGTATTTACTAAAGAATACAAAAACACTAATTTGAAAATATGTATGCATCCCTATGTTCATTGCAGCATTATGTACAAGAGCCAAATTATGGAAGCAGCCCCAGTGTCTACCGATAGATGAATGGATAAAGAAAAAGTGGTGTGTGTGTGTGTGTGTGTGTGTGTGTGTATAATGGTATAATGGAATATGACTCAGCCATAACAAAGAATGGAATTCTGACATTTGCAACAACATGGATGGATCTAGAGTATTATGCAAAGAGAAATAAGTCAGTCAGTGAAAGACAAATATCATATGATGTCATTCATATGTGGAATTTAAGAAACAAAACAAACCCCCAAAACAGACTCTTAACTATAGAGAACAAACTGATGGTCACCAGAGGGGAGGTGGGTGGGGGGAGGGGGGAAATAGGTGATGGGGATGAAGGAGTGCACCTGTTGTGATGAGCACCGGGTGAGGTATGGAAGTGTTGAATCACTATGTTGTACTAATATAGCACTGTATGTTAACTATACTGGAACTAAAAAAAAAAAAAACTAAAAATAAATCATGTTCTTATTTATAAAATACCTCCTTCTAACCAACCTGCCTGTGTGATGCCTTATTAAATATAAGTTCCAAAACATTTTGAATGCGCTAAAATGGAAGAGAATCCAGGATAAAATGTGGAGTGGGGGGTGGGGTGGGGAGCAAGTTACAGAACAATTTATATGAATTATCCTAATTTTACAAAAAAAACAAACAAACAACCAAAAAACCAAAAAACTCTAGACAGAAGTGATTTCTACCTAGAAAAGTGCCTTAGAAGGACACAGTGGTAAGCTTCTAGGTATTGGTCCTGGGAGGAATATGTAGCCTTTCTCCCCCATACTTCTGTAATCTTCAAATGGACACACATCCTTTTATATTTAAATCAACGTGTTTATAAAAGAAATCACTTGAAAGGTTCCGCCATTAAGCAGTTGGGGAAATAAAACAGAAAAAGATCCTTGTTCTTTCCTTAACTCATTCGAATATTCAAACATCTCCTGAGCTCCTGCTGTGTACTAAGAAAGGTTCTGGATATAAGAAGCAGATGAGTGTAGTGCCAGTGAGTGGAGCAGAAAGTAAACCCGTATGGGCAGGTATGTAGACTGTGAGATGGGGGCCATGGAGGGTTGGAGCAGGGCAGTGGCTGATCACTTTGGCCACTTTCATCCCTAATAGGCTAAAGGGGGCAATGGCAGAAGCATGGAGATGAGAGGAGGTGGTTGCAATGAAAGGCAAGAAAAGGTCACATACTGAACCTGGGTAGTGGCCATGGAGGTGAGAGGTGACCAGATCCTGCATATGTTCGGAAGGTAGAGCCAACGGCATACGGTGATGGACCAGATGTGGAAGGCGAAAGAAGGAAAAGGCATTGAGAATGACTCCCGGATTTTTTTTTTTAGCTAAGCAATGAACTTATAATTTATCAAGGAGGAGACTGATCTGGAGTCAGAGTGTCTGATTGCCAGTCCAATAAACTCAAAGTGGAAGCCCACTGACATATTTGGCCTTCCTTTTTATCCAAGTGCTGAGCAAATAAAGTACACCTCCTACAAAAATTACAGGAATTTTAGGTATATGTGATAGAGGTGCTCATTACATCTAAGTATAAGAGAAAGTCTCGAAGAGCTGAATGATTCTTGTGACTCCTGTGCCATTGAGACCTCTATATAGCTAAATAGAAATTTCCCCTGTAACAGATATGTCACTAGATATCTGTGGCATCTAAGAAAAGTAGCACATTAATTACAATAATGGCACAAGGATTAATATGCCAACATCTTTAAAAACACCTCGGGAACCCAAAACCATTCTTTACCACTTTGGGATAGACTATACACGTATTAAGCAAGGGTTTAAGTTCTTATACCCTTGCTAATAAAATAAGGCAAAATATGTTTGCAATGAGCAAAGAAGTAAGCCAGTTAAGTCAACTTTCACAGATGTCATCCAGGAGCACAGTGGTAAGACGATATTGCCAGTTGGGGCAGCCATTTGCAAAGACCCTCAAATTCTTTCAAAGAGGCCTTTTGTTTACGTTTAATAACCGTTGAGGGTTTGACTGTCAATTGGGTTTCCAAGCAATCTTTTAGTAGCTTGGTCAAAAGTAGGTCAGTTCATCTGGTCTGGTTCAATTCAAAAAGAGACAACAGTATTCCTTTGAAACAGCCTCTCATTTGCTAAAGTGTTTCTCCGGGATCAGCAGTGATGCCTTCCCAGCCACTGTGGCTGACAGTGAGAGGATTTACCTTCAGGAAAAAGGAAGGCAAGGAACACCGTTGCTGAAGAGCCAAGAGGAAAGCCTCACCCATACACGTGTCCTGCCTCAGTGGGGTTGATGCTCTTACAGGAGAAACTCTTCATGGTGCCCACCAAGTGCCCAGTTTGCAGTGCGCCAAGCCAGCAGGAGGACAGCCCGGTGTCCACACTGCCTCCTAGGCTTCCTCTCCCCACCCGGCTCCCTTTGGTGGAAGCCCCTGGAAGAAAAAAAAAAAAATCCTAGCCACCATATCCGCATCTGTCCAGCGCACACGATGCTTTCAGGGACAACCTCTTAAGGTCTGTTTTCTTATCCGTAAGATTCCCAAGTAGAGTTACTTCTGTGATCCTCATGGTGTCTCTTCCAGTCTTTTAGCTCTTCAGGGGAAAACATTTCCAAGAAGGCACAGCAAATCTCCCCAGACTCCTGTTACTTTTGTTTAAGCTACACATTGGAAAGTTGAGCCAGACAAGGGATCGTAGGGGGATGTGATGTTTGTGCACGCGCCTGGCTGTATTAGAGCATTTGCATGCCATCAGGCACCACCAAAACGAATCGATTGGGCACCATGCATTCCAAATAAGCAGAGAGAACAGAATTCCATGATGGTCTCCCGGACATGGATGCAAATAGAACCAAAAGAGAAGCAGCCTGTCCCATCTCATCTGTGATTCAGAGGTGGGCAGAACTGCCCCGGGGGCTTTGAAATATGCCAAAAGTGTCCCAATCTGAGATGCACTCTTTCTTTCCCCTCTGGAAGTGTGTTGTACAAGTTGAAGGAGAAAAAAAAAAAAAAAAAAACAAGAAGAAATCTGCTTAAAAAAATCCACCTCACTTGGATAATTTTCAGTTAAAGCATTCTGAGCATGGAGGAACCGTTCAAAATGGTTTTCAAAACAGAACTGCTAATTAGGACCCCAAAGGACTGTGAAATTGCACTAGAGACTCAGACTAATGCTCTTGGAAATCCCAACTTGACTGGCAGGGGAGTCACGCCTCCTGTCCTCCTCAGGCACCAGGCATGAGTCACCTCCGTGATGCCGGCTCTTCCAATTAATGGTGGAGACTTTTTTCAGACACTTGCCGGTACAGTAGCAGTCACGGGTCTGTGTCACCGTCTGGTCATGCTACGTGTAATTTAGTGAGTCCGTCAGGATGATGAAGACACGGGGTCTATTTTCTTTCCCTTCTTGGAGCTGTCAATCCAATATCTTCTTCATAAAAGCAGGACACTCCCAGTAGGCTGCCCAAAGCCCCGATATCAAGTCAGGATGCCCAGGGGATCTGTCTGGAAACGCATTCCCACTGTCGACGAGTGGCCCAGCCCTCTGTTGACACCTTACTAACGATGCTTTCTCACATGCATGGGCTTATGTGGAAGCCCAGTGCCCTCCACCCGCCAAAAGAGCATTCGTAGCATCTAGGGCTGGACTCTTCTGGACGTGGACATTCACTGTGGACGCACGTTAATCACGTTCGCGCCATATCATCTGCGCACTAGGCTCTGGCAGAGTGCTTAATGGAATCAAACAAAAACATTACACTCACTGTGTAATTCTTCCGTGTTGTTGATGGCAAGCTGTTTCTTTCAACTGTACTCAGCTTTGTATCTTTGATCAAGAAAGGAAACACCAACCAGTCAGAGTTTGGCTGGTGGATTCAGCAGCCTCTTTGAACCTGTAGATAAGGTCTAATTTGAAACAAGGGCTTTGGTTTGTGCAGGGAGCCTATGCAGAGCCTTGTAAATATGTCTTTCTATTTTAAGGTGCCATACCCCACTCCAATCTAAGGGCTGTGTTGTATGAGTTCAAAGATACCTTCTGTGTATTTGCTTTCAGTCAGTGACACAGAACAAAGTTTGGGCTTCAGAGGAAAGTTTGGATTGAAATCCATATGGTAGTACAGATTTGCTTTGAGGGGTGGGGAGGGGAGTGTCTTCAGTACCTAAAACAGTGTTTCCCAGCCCTGGATTGAGATGCCCCCCACTACGTCTCCGCTTATCTCCGCAAGGATCGGCAAAATTCTCAAAAACCCTGACGTCAATGAAATACTTTTATTATACCTTAAAAACTTTAGACGATCTCTGTGTCCACAGAACAGGCCTGACCACTTCCTTAGAGGTTGAGCTACCTCCCAAACGGACCGAGGACCATGGAGCTTGCCACTCATTAGAAATGACCCCGGATGAGTCACAGAATTGCTAAGCCTTGGTTTTCTCAACTTTCAAGTAGGAATAATGAACCCTAGGCGTCTACAGCTGTTTTTTTAAACTTAAATAACTTTTCATACAGGCCACTGTGTGGTGACCAGTGGAGTCATTCAAGCATCATGACGAAATAATGGAGTACGCCTACCTTGAAAGGTCTTACATATAAACAGGATGTGGCTGAGGCTTTTGACACAAACGCTGAAAATGTTGAGGCAAATGGACTTGTAGAATGTCATTTTCTACCGAAAACCTAGCACTTGTCATGTCCAAACAAGTTCAAGATTTTTCCTGAATCTAGCCTCATGAACCTGCTGGGCACATGTCACACTGTTGCAGACGAGAAAGCTGACTCATAACAAGGCTTTATCAATTGTCCACGGTCTTACTGCCTCTGAATCTTGGATTGGCTGGAGGACAACTTATTTATACACAGCTCTTTACCCTCCCAGCCTCCGTCCCTGCCACTTGACCCTATTAGGGAGAAAACCTAATTCCCTACAAACAAACTCGACTATTAATTTTAGAAAATTTAAGTCTCTAGATCAACACAGACCCTGCCTGCTGCCCTCAGAATTGCTACCTGACATCACTGTAAGCCCCACTGGGGAAGCCCCCACCTGCCGGGCTGGGGCCAGGCACCCCTCTGTACACATTGGCTCTCTGCAGTGCTTTGCTCCCAGGCACAGAGACTCATTTGTCCATTTGCTGGAGCCCATGCCCCCTTAAAGTACTCAAATTTAGATGACCCATGAACATGGAATAAGCAAAAATGCAAAAAATTCTTCTGCTGTTTCTTTGGCCAACTTTCTAACAATGGCTTAAACACCAGTTTTGTAAGAGGCAGGAGGTTATGAAGAACAGAATGTCTGCTTTTAAAAATCTACCTTGAGCAACGTGAAAGTAACCACTGATTAAGTTGAAGAAATTTCCTGCTAAGTTTAATAACCTAGGTCTAAGATTTAAGGTTATAATGAAGAAGGAAACAGCGTTGACTCCATCATTAAACTGTGGATCTGAATATTTGTGATTACGATTAGTCCTTGACCATTCAAAGCTACTTACACACACACACACACACACACACACATACACACACACAGAGAGTCACTCAAGATAAAGTATAAAAAGAGCTGGAATTCTGAAAAGTAAATCAGCAGTGAGAAGAATACATTTCCCACATTATAGCTACATTTCCCGCAAACACACGTAATTAGAGTCGCACTACTGAATAGAAAGTATGAGTGAACGGAAAAGGGTTTTTGTCTAGAGACATGCTCACTTCTGATTGAATCATTGAAAACTGACAGGATGGGGCTTCATACCCCTTCATCCATCCACTCACCCTTCCATTTGCCCTCAAAATAACTAACCAGAACTGACGGCGTCCACCCATCAGCCCGGATGTAGGGTTCCATACGGACACATAACGATGCTTCCGAATGTTCTCCTGCTCAGTGGCAACTGGTGTTGGTGAAGGCATCCGCGGATGGGACACCAAGTATGTGGAGTCTCGTGCAAGAAGAAATTGAAAGGGAATGATCCAAAGTCCTGTCAGTTATGACACTCTACTGCTCATTACAGAGCAGGATTGTACGGTAAAGAAAACCAAAGATGGATTTGGGTTTCTTGGTACAGAGAAGCCCCTAGAAAACTGAGCCAGTCCACCTCACCACCATCTGAGCCCCACAAACCCAGCTTCCCACCTGCTGAAAACTGCATTTTGTTTTGGCCTTGTGTGTAGGTCTGAACTTCATGGTTAATTTTTAACGGTCAGGCTTAATCATCGAAAATGCTGAACTACCAAAAGCTAGAGAGCAAACGTCGCACACAGGATTATCTCAGAGATCTAAGGTGTGCTGTGCTATAAATAACAGCAGTATCTGTTTCCATGTGCTAGGGCATGGAAACACTGAGTCTTTTTTTAAGACTTGCTTTTACAAAAGAACATAGCAGGTGCTTAATCTGCACGATGAAAAGGATATGAATGAGATCTTCATCATGACTGTGAATTGCCGCGTGCAGCTGATCTTCCAAGTACAATAGCTTCTTGTCGATGGCTTCACATTTTTCTCCAAGTTCGGCAGAAAGGACCCAAGATTCCTGGCCAGAGAAAAAGAGCGAGATCACTCGTAAGCTATAGACTTTTTCGGAACCATGAACCCATCTGTAGTACCCAGTGGTACCCAGAGGAAAGACCTCCCAACAGAGCTCTCCCGGATTTGCACCCCAGGAGAATCATGCCAGAACCTCTGTCTTCCCAGGAGGTCATTCTTGAGACGACATGAGCCGATTTCAGTTTGTTACCGAATGACGAGCTCCACAGGTGACCTCCCTTCTGTGGTCATTTCAAAGGTTATTTCCAGTATGTCAACTCCTCATGTCGAATTATCGAAGGGGAAGCATGAGTTTTCCAGCAGCATCCGTAGGCAAACTCACATTATAATAGGAATTCTAATCCAAGGGAGGCTGGGGTGAGTCACAGGAACAACCAGGTTGACCTGTGAAGCTACTCCTTTAAGAGCACAGGGATCTAACAGAGCACTGGGTATTTGTTTACACACCAGTCACAATCCCTGAAAGTTAGACAGTTAAGGAGACTCTATTTTATTTTTTATTTGTTTAAACGTTTATTTATTTATTTTGAGAGAGGGAGAGATAGAGAGCCAGCAGGGGAGGGGCAGAGAGAGAGGAAGACAGGGAGTCCCGAGCAGGCTGTGCACTGTCAGAGCAGAGCCCGATGCGGGGCTCAAACTCATGAACTGTCAGATCATGACCTGAGCTGAAACCAAGAGCCGGATGCTTTAACTGACTGAGCCACCCAGGTGCCCAATTAGGGCGACTTTAGGTGTTTGTTGTATATGCAGCTGCTGCTGCCACGACCACGGGTGCTAATTTGCTCTCTCTTTCACCCGAGCACAAGCCCCATAAGGGCAAGGTGGATGGTGTCTTGCTCACTGTGGGGAACAGAGCTTCTGACGCATGGCGGGCACAAGGTATCCATTGGTTCCGTGAATGAATATCCAAGTCTTGGAGCTCCTTCCATCCCAGTGCTCCCCCTTCAAACTTCTGTCCCACACATGAACCCCAAAGTGCCCTCTTTATCCCACTTGCCACCACAAAACCACCACAGAGCAGAGGCCACACTCTCCCCTCTCACAACCTGCCACTAGGCCCACCCCAGTTGTGTCCCCTCATGCCCTTACACACAGCCGCATTTTGGCCGACTGGATGGCCCCGTTGCCTTCTGGCACACCATTCCGCCTGCCATTCTGATCCGCGTTAGGTTCTCACAGGCATGGGCTCTCCACTCATCCCAGACCCTCAAGCACATGACCTGGCATAGAGAAGCCCACAGACTTTTAAAAGAAAAGAATGAACAAGGTCAAAAAAAAAAAAAAAAAAAAACGAGAGGAAATAGGGAATCTTAGAATCAAGGAAAAGGGAAAAAAGCAGCTTTATGCTTAGTGAGAGGGGCCAGACAGAAAAAGACAAATATTGCATGATATCGCTTCTTTGTGGAATCCAAAAAGGCAACTTAGTAGAAACAGAGCGTAGAATAGTGGTTAGCAGGGCCTGGAGGGTGGGGGTGGGAGATGTTGTTCAAAGGGGCAAACGTGTCTCTAGAAGATGAATAAGTCCTAAAGATCTAATGCACGGTACAGTGATTACAGTCAACAATACTATACTATAAACTTCAACAATGCTAACAGACTAGATGTTAAACATTCTCACCGCAATCAAGAAATGATAATTTTGTGACGTGATAGAAGTGTTAGGTAAAGCTAGGGTGATAATCATATTGTGATACATAAACATCCCAAGGCAACATGTTGCATACCTTACACCCTGTTCTATGTCAATTATATTTCAGTAAAAAAAAACAAAAAACAAAAACTAATAACAATACATAAATAAATAGATAAATAAGCAGCAAAATGTAGACTCAGAATTAAAATCTAACCAAATGTAAAAGTAATATTTTCCCAACCCAGAGTGAAAGTCTTAAAAAGTATGCTAAAAAGAATTTTGCACAAGGAAAAGAATTAAGATATATATTTAGATTAAACTGCAGGGTTACGACCAAAGCTACAATTAATACCCAACAACAACAAAATGCCCAGGTGTGGTGATATTTACTGTTAAAAAGGCCTTAGAGATCCTGAGTTATGTAATATTATAATTGGAGTCCATGAATAATCATTAAGTCCAGATATGTAATTTAATATTCATTATATTAACTCCACAATGCTTTTGAGTTTATATCCCAATTGGTCAACTATCTTAGAATAGAACAGGGCTAAGGGGAATGACAAATAACTATTGCAAATATTGGAGAAGTCCTTTATACTGCAAGTAAATGTATATACAGAAGGGAAAAAAAAAATCTAGTGACAACCTCATACAATTTTCAAGGACAAATGGACACAATTAGACAAAAAGGCACGTGAAGCGTGCATGAAGGTCTGCCCATAATTGACCACAGCTGGGATGACGGGAAGACAGCAAATATGTAACAATCACATATACGTCCATATTTTACTGATCCTAAAAGTAATAACATTATCATTCAAAGATGCAGAATTACAAGGCAGACAAATTGCATGGAAGCAGAGGCCGTGGGCACTGAGCGACGCCACAGTCATGCATGAAATAAAGGAGACATGATGAAAAAGAGCATCTGGAGGAAAACGATGGACAGAGGTGAAACCACAAGTCCTATGCGGAGAAAAGCATAGCGCTTTTGTTTTTAATCTTTATTTTTGAGACAGAGAGAGAGACACACGCACTGAGTGTGAACAGGGGAGGGGCAAGGAGAGGGAGACACGGAATGTGAAGCAGGCTCCATGCTGTCGGCACAGAGCAGACACAGGGCTCGAGCTCACCAACCATGAGATCATGGCCTGAGCTGAAGTCGGATGCTTAACCAACTGCGCCATCCAGGTGCCCCAGAAAAGCATAGTGTTTTGGGGGAAAATATATATGACTGAAAATACACTTGAAGGGAGGGAAAAGTATAGGCTCAGAACATGGACCCGAAGAACAGAAAGTACATAAGACGCAGCCAAATGACTTAATCCTCATCTTCAGGCTCAGGGCCACCTGGTCGGTTAAGCGTCCGACTTTGGCTCAGGTCATGGTCTTGCGGTTCATGAGTTTGAGCCCCACATCGGGCTCTGTGCTGACAGCTCAGAGCCTGGGGCCTGCTTCAGATTCTGTGTCTCCCTCTCTCTCTGCTTCTCCCCTGCTCACACTCCATCTCTCTCTCAAAAATAAATAAAGATTTAACAAAATTTTAAAAAATCCTCATCTTCAGGCTGAAATAAATATAAATCAAAGCTGAATTAAGTTCCTTTAAAACCTGGCTTGACACCCCACACCCCGCCACAAACAGGCAACTCCCACCTGTTTGCCTTTTAAAATTATGTACAGACTGATAGTGATTGTGTGCATTTGGGAAACCAATTTCAGACATATAACAAACACTTTGAATTGTTCATTGTCTCTAATCCAATAATTCTGTTTCCTAGAATCGATCACAATGGAAAAACTTTTATTTAGATTTAAATACTTTTTATTAAGCCTTTTAAATAAGTATGGAAAATGTTATCATATATGTTAAAGAAAAATGTATTTCAGTAATGCAAAGGTAATTGCATGAGAAGTATGGGGAAGAGGAAATAAATGCTGAATAATAAAAGAGATGGTTAAAATAAATTCTGGTATATTCGATTCATATTTAGCTATTCACAAAATATTTAATGATGAGGCAATACATAATAGATAAAGCATGCAAATGTTAACAATTATTATTTCAAGGGGTGGTGTTATAGAAGGTTTTTATTTTGTTCTCTGTACTTTGTTGTATTTTCCGTATCTCTAAAATAGAAGAAAGAAAAACATTACCAAGAACGCTAGTTCAAACCATAATGGAAAAGTATGGAAGGAATACATGTGAATATTTTATAGAACAATTTTACAGATTAAAAAGACACAAAGAGGGGCGCCTGGGTGGCTCAGTCAGTTAAGCATACGACTCCTGATTTTGACTCAGGTCTTGATCTCACAGTTCGTGAGACTGAGCCCCGCTGTCAGCCTGGAGCTGCTTGGGATTCTCTCTCTCCCTCTCTCTGTCCCTCCCCTGCTCAGGCAATGAATGAATGAATGAATGAATGAATGAATGAATGAACAAATAAATGTGTAAATAAATAAATAAATATCTCTACATATTAAAAAAAAAGGACACAAAGAGGCAAAAATAATCAGATTCAAAGAGCTCAAGTTTCTATGACCACTAACAGAAGATCTGACTGGCATCCTGACACTGGCTGTTTCCCTAAGTTACAGAATCTCTACAAGGTTCCTGCACAAACCACTACTCGGTGGCCCGGTCAACTCTGCTCCTGAACTCCTGGTCCTGCGTGTGGCCTCAGATGCGTGTTACTTGAGGAGTTTATGGCTCTACTCTCATGCTGTCACTTGGAACCTTGGGAATCTAGGTTAAGACCCCATCTGAGCAGTGACAGCCGATGAAGGGCAGATTTACATATTTCTACTAAGCTGGTGAAAAATTCTTCTCTCTCCAGAGGAATCCTAGTTGTCTGTAGAGGCTAAAGTGGGACCAGAGCCATTAATACAAGCTGAGCACAGCTGCAGAGGTCCTGCCTGTTAACCTTAAACTCGAGGGACTGGTCAGAACTTCCTTGTATTTTCCATGCTATGCCCAGGTAGAGCAGAGTGCCTGTGTGGCCACAGCAATACAGCTTTCCAGAACCTTGCCTCTCTATTGTCAAGAGTTTACTATTCCCTCCCCAACTCCACCTTGAGCCTGGCTGGGCCGCTGAGAATCTTTCAATGGACAGAACATGGCAAAGGTGACTTTCCTGACATCCAAAGCCAGCTCATAGTAGATGATGTTTTCTCAGATCACGTGCCCTGGAACACAGTCTCCATGCAGTGAGGAAGCCCAGGGTCCGTAGTCAAGCCATGTGTGGGTGTTTGGTTGAGACTCCCAGTGCTCTTCATGCACTAGGCTCCTCTTGGCTTGAAATTTGTAACATTTGCTTCCATTTTTATTTTTTATTTTTTTTATTTATTTTTTTTTTTAAACATTTATTTATTTTTGGGACAGAGAGAGACAGAGCATGAACGGGGGAGGGGCAGAGAGAGAGGGAGACACAGAATCGGAAACAGGCTCCAGGCTCTGAGCCATCAGCCCAGAGCCCGACGCGGGGCTCGAACTCACGGACCGCGAGATCGTGACCTGGCTGAAGTCGGACGCTTAACCGACTGCGCCACCCAGGCGCCCCTCCATTTTTATTATTAAATTAAATGTGGCAAGGGGCGCCTGGGTGGCTCAGTTGATTACGCGTCCAACTTCAGCTCAGGTCATGACCTCACGGTCTGTGAGTTCGAGCCCCGCGTCGGGCTCTGTGCTAACAGCTCGGAGCCTGGAGCCTGCCTCCCATTCTGTGTCTCCCTCTCTCTCTGCCCCTCCCCCGTTCATGCTCTGTCTCGCTCTGTCTCAAAAGTAAAACAAAACGTTAAGAAAAAAAAAAATTAAAAAAAATTAAATGTGGCAAAAAAAAAAGCGCCAAAAAATGAAAACCTCGCATGACCATATGACTTGATAATAAACACAGCACCCACTACAAAGTCACTGGTGTTCCTAGCTGTAATGGAATTTTGTAGGATTTGCGATTCGGAATGGATGAATTACAGGTTGTTTGGCATTTCAAAGTGGCTTTGAAAACTCTCCACTAATTCGCCCCATCAGCCAGACATGATGTGGGTGGGAGTAAGTCTTCAAACGATTCCAAGCTCCACGATCCAATCATCCAGCTAACGCTCAAACAGTGTGGGGCAGAGACGGCCCTCCCCACGAGGCCCCATCCAAATTGCTGACCCACAGACCCATTCGTACAGCAAACGGTTGTTCTAAATCACTAAGTTGGGGTGATCTGTTATGCAGCTGTCGTAGCCAGCACAGCAGGCTACGCAGGTTTTACCTCACAGGATCCTGCGTGGGTGGGGGGGGACTGTTGAAGAACTCCAGCCGGAAGTCCGCTCTCACCGGTCCCAGCTAAAGAGCCACAGCCAACACTGACTAGCTCTTGAAACTCAACCACGTGCTAATGCCCACGCCGGGCCCAGGTGGGGAGGTCCCAGCCGTGCTCAGAACTGTAGCAATGAGCTGAGATGTTCAAGAAGGAGATCTTGATGAGCCACCACTACCACCGGTGCCTGGTCCCCAGATCCCTGGCTCCCGGTCAGATGTGCAGGCAGGGCTACGAACCAGCGCAGGCACACATCCTCAGCAACATATCTGCTTGCGATAACACCAACAGGGCCTCACTCCCTTCTGCCTTTGGGAGAATTGACTCTTCCCGTAGCAGACGTCTCAGCAGGGGAAGGGGCTTCCAGCACAAGAGGTAGAAGGAACAGGCCAGTGGATTTCTGCCTTGGTGTCTCACATTCACCCCAGGGGGCACACTCACTGCATGGAATGGCTATGTCCTCCTCAGAACGTGAGTGTGCGCATTCTACAGTCACGCAAGACGGCAGCCTCTACGGGAAGCATCAAGCATGCTTTCTCTCTTGCCTTGAGAACGCCTTTCCTGAGTGTGTTCTTTCAAGCCAGCGGGTTTTAAGGCTTTACGCCGCAGAGATGACGTGGCAGGAGTGCAGGGGGCTTTGCTGTCAACCATACCCCAGTTTCTGATTTTACCCGCTTTATTTGTCTACACCTCGATGGAGAGTTAAAACAAGCAAAGGAAACAGGAGCTATTAACGGGGTTTTGTTTGCTTGTTTGTCTTTCAAACATGAAATCTTTAACAGAAATCTCTGGCGTTTCTGTTAAAGGGAACTGTAAGTCAGCCATACTGTTCGGGAGTCGACAGCTTGGGACAGAACTGCGTGACAATGAAACCCCTCATCTGAACACCCACCTTGTTTTCCAGGACATCAAATGCAAGCATTTATAAAGGGCCACCTCAGTCAGGGCCACTAAGGATGTCATGAGCCCTTCCCGGAGGATCTTGATACCTAGGAGCAGAGAGAATTGCAGCTGGCAGGGGGGGACTTAGAAATCATCTAGTTCAATTCTTCCTTTTGTACACACGGAAAGCATCTCAAAGAGCTTGAAGGTCGTACACTGAGAAAGGCGCAGGTTGGGGTCTAAGACAGGGATTTCCCAGATCTAGCAGGTTCTTCCCTCAGAGTCTGACTTAGCCATGCAGAGGGGAAACACAGAAAGGGATTCTTGTTGGGCTGGCCCAGGGTGGGAATTGGGGGGGGGGGGGGAGGGCACAAAACGATGATGGATAGAAATCAGAGAAGTAAACGGTGCCTGAAGATGTGACCTCTCCTCTCTTCCACCCTCAGAACTCTGCGAAGTCTGCTCTGATTCCTGGAGGGCTCTGTGTCATGAAGGGGGTGCGTCCTCCAGGATTCAGATACGTATCAGCTGGAGGTGGTGATAATGGCCACAGGACAAGCTGGCTGCAGGGGTGAGCCAGGAACCTTTTGTCCACATGCCCATAAAACATGAGGCTGGTTTGTAACATTCGTTTCCATTTGCATTATTAAATTAAATGTGGCAAAAAAAAAAAAAAAACCCAAAACCAAAAACCCCACGTGACCGATCCTTGATAAATAAACACATCACCCACTACAAAGTTACTGGTGTTCCTAGCTGAAATGGAATTTTGTAGGATTTGCGATTCGGAATGGATGAATTACAGGTTGTTTGGCATTTCAAACTGGCTTTGAAAACTCTCCAGTAATTTGCCCCATCAGGCCATCTTTTCAGCAATTCAAAGTATGGCTTTTTTTTTCCTTTCTGTACCTCTATCCCTTCACTTAGCCCCCCTCCTTAGCCATAGGATTTTTCCCTATGGGTCAGAATGAAAGAAACATCACCAGGTAAATGGCCACACTGTTCAGCATTTCCCCTTCTCTGCCTGGCTAATACCATCTCTCTCTTCAACCCCCTGCAGACTCAGGGCGCCTGGGTGGCTCAGTCAGTTAAGCGTCTGACTCTGGATTTCAGCTCAGGTCACGATCCCAGGGTTGTGGGATCAAGCCTCATGTCACGCTCTGCATTGAGAGTGAAGCCTGCTTGGGATTCTCTCGCTCTCTCTCTCTTTCTCTCTCTCCTTCTCTCTTTCTCTCTCTCTCTCTGGACCTCTACCCTTGCTCTCACGCTCTCTCTCTCTTAAATAAATAAAAATAAAGACATTAAGAAAAAAAAGGGGCGCCTGGGTGGCTCAGTCGGTTAAGTGTCCAACTTCAGCTCAGGTCATGATCTCACAGTCTATGAGTTTGAGCCCCGCATCGGGCTCTGTGCTGATGGCTCAGAGCCTGGGGCCTGCTTCAGATTCTGTGTCTCCCTCTCTCTGCCCCTCCCCTGCGCATGCTCTGTCTCTCTCTGTCTCAAAAATAAATAAAAACATTAAAAAAAAAAAAAAAACCCTGTAGGGGCACCTGAGTGGTTCAGTCAGTTGAGTGTCCGACTTTGGCTCATGTCATGATCTTGCGGCTTGTGAAATCGAGCCCTGAAGTGGGCTCTGTGCTGTTAGTGTGCAGCCTACTTCAGATCCTCTGTCTCCCTCTCTCTGCCTCTCCCCCACTCATTCTCTCTCTCTAAAAAAAAAAAAAATATATATATATATATATATGTTAATATTTTATTTATTTTTGAGAGAGAGAGAGACAGAGTGCAAGCAGGGGAAGGGCAAAGAGAGAGGGAGACACAGAATCTGAAGCAGGCTCTAGGCTCCCAGCTGTCAGCACAGAGCCCAACGCGGGGCTCAAACTCATGAACCACGAGATCATGACCTGAGCTGAAGCCAGACACTTAACAAACTAAGCCACCCTGATGCCCCTATATATAATATGATATGATATGATATATATTATATGTAATATAATATTCATATATATAATATATATTAACCCTAAAGGTTCCATTTCTTCCCCACTTCTTCTAGGAAGGCTTCTGGATCCCTCGATCTCCTATACCTCAACCCAGTTAGGACTCAAGCATGTTACTTTTTTTAATGGGTACATACCCTCCTGCTACTTCAGAAGGTAGCACAGCGTGTCTTGCCATCCCTGAACCCAGTGACTAATGCCCTGCCTAGCACTCCAGAGGTGCTCAGTAAATATTTGTGGAAGAAACAAATGGGGATCCCTCTTTACACCACGTCTAGAGGAAGCTAGGCTGTTTCTCAGATTGCAGTGCCCGTGGCATCCTCTCGCCAGAGTGCGAAGAGCCAGGCGGGAGGCCCGTGAGGACACCTCTCTGAACGCAGTCCCTTTCCCTCAGTGCAGACAGGAACAGGCTTGCCTGGGATCCATCCCTGCTTTCCAGGGCCACTGGCGAGTCCCTTCTTTACAAATGCATCTTACAGGTGCCTCAGAAAAAAAGCCGTACATCTCCCCTTCTGTCCCACATGGGTGCGATTCGGGAGCACCAACTCGGCCGGGCGGCATTTCAGATATAATTTGCCTAACTCACCTCATGACCAAAACCTGTAGACTTGAATGTGTGGGCAGAAATGTTCAGCTGTGTTGAATCAGCGATGATGCCAAATAGCTATCCTACTCACCAAACCCGGGAAGCGTGATTTAAAACAGAAAAGAGGGGGGTGCCTGGGTGGCGCAGTCAGTTAAGCGTCCGACTTCAGCCAGGTCACGATCTCGCGGTCCGTGAGTTCGAGCCCCGCGTCAGGCTCTGGGCTGATGGCTCGGAGCCTGGAGCCTGTTTCCGATTCTGTGTCTCCCTCTCTCTCTGCCCCTCCCCCGTTCATGCTCTGTCTCTCTCTGTCCCAAAAATAAATAAAAAACGTTGAAAAAAATTAAAAAAAAAAAAAACAGAAAAGAGGATTTCCTTTGCCGGGCAGGATTTTCCCATCAAAATGACTTTCTACAACATTGATTGACAAAAGTTTACCCTCAGATCCCAAACTGCCTTCAGGTGCTAGTCTGTACAGATGCCGACATCTCACACTCTGGTGAAAACCAGTCACACGCTCCGTGGCCCGGGGCTCCGAGAACTTTTTTACTTAGCCGTATTTCCCAATCCTTGCCTAAGACACTTCGAACATACCAACATTTAACGTTTTCATTTTAAAACTAGAGCCCAGACGCAAAGGATAGGGAATATACTACATAATAGTAATTGTTTCAAAATGAACAAGTATCTGGTAAGTATCTGGTAACAATATTTCCTCAGGCTGCACCTAGAGCGGTAAGGAAATCATATCGATTATTTTCATTCTGAGTAGAAAATGCGTGTGAACAGGAAGCCGTGTACTTTAGTTTGCTAGTTAGGCAGATAACGCCGTAGCTGCCAACTTTATTTATGAAAGGCTCCCGCCCCTAACAGAGCACACATTTCCAGAAATGTTGTCCATCACTGGTGATCCGCCACAAATTTCAGCAGATGGGCTACACCTTGCCTTCAGTCAGTGGATCGAGAAGTTTAAACTGTTGATTTTTTTTTCAACGTTTATTTATTTTTGGGACAGAGAGAGACAGAGCATGAACAGGGGAGGGGCAGAGAGAGAGGGAGACACAGAATCGGAAACAGGCTCCAGGCTCTGAGCTGTCAGCACAGAGCCCGATGCGGGGCTCGAACTCCCGGACCGCGAAGTCGTGACCTGGCTGAAGTCGGACGCTTAACCGACTGCGCCACCCAGGCGCCCCTGATTTTTTTTTTTTTTTTTAATGCTGTCAGAAGTATTTCCAAAGGGAGAGGCAGTGTGATGTCTGAAATGGGAAAACCTTATAACCAAAGTAAGAATTATTGCTATGATTTCAAAATTCACCTGATAAAATCAACAAGGACCTTTTAGGTCTACATGTCATGTGGGAAATGCACTGAGTTGGGTGCTACCCTTCAAAGTCATCAAATACCCTCCCCGCTCCTTGCTAGGGAATGGGGTCAGTGAAGGAAAGAAGTCCCTACCTTGGATACCCTACTCTTTGCTGTAACTGAACAGATGACTTAGACCTCCGTTTTCTTTGGCCACGTGCTAAGGCATCAGCAGTAGCTGCATATCCATAAACATATTTACTTCCTGCACTAAAACCCACAGGCTACATAATAAAGAAAGGACAGGTGACAGAGCAGTGTTCCCTTATGATTGGCAAGCCACTTGCATTAATGGATCACTTGAGCCACGGCAGTAGTTAAGTTTAAAAAAAAACAAACTTAACCCCGCACTGCACATATATATACCTGCAAAAAAAAAAAAAAAAAAATGTGACTTGAGCCTCATGATGTTTGTTCTGCTGTTAAGATTCATTCCCTCTTCTATAGCTTGAGGTAAACCAGATGTGATTACCGCCATCCATGAGCTTAGCTGATGCATTAAAGCATTTCCTTAGCTCGGTATTAAAATCACAGCCTTAAATATGTTCCTTTGGGCTGTTTTCCAAAATATTTGCTTGGCAAATACATTCCAGGAATGCTATATGGTTTTCTTTTTCTTTTCTTTTTATTGTCCACATAAAGAATATTTACCTAAGAAAAACTCCTGTCCGTACTACAAATAATATCTTGTACATCTATTTGAAATAGACTCCATGAGTATTTGTCTTTACACATGAACACTCATTCTATAGTCATTAATGCCAGCAAGCAGAGAGGCACAAATTAAGAAATTGAAGGCATATCTTTACTACTCCATGTAATACAAGTATTCATCCAAATACCCAAGTTATATGGCTACACCCGGAGTAAGTGGGTATTTCCTTTAAAAGCATCCAGATGTTGTGAGTGGTAAGGAAAGCATTTGAAATATTTAGATGTCTTTCGGTCAAAGTGAGCAATAAATTGTCTTCACGTATCTGCACACTTAGCACAGAGAAGGTGCCCAGAAACAGGTTCTAAATAGGACCATTTAACAGAACAACAAAAGTTGTTTCAGTAAAAGAAAGAATGGGCTGTTAATTTGTATATGTTAATTAGCCTACGGTTTCCAGCTTACAGGAAGGACAAGTTTGAAAGGCTATATTTTATATCACATGATCACTCAAGAGGATTTACACTGTTTTCCTTTTAGCATGCATCCGTTGAACATCAAAGTCCAATAAGGCCAGACTCTACCAGAAACTTCGAGGAAAAATCTATTTGTAAATAATAGTCATGCCATCAGCAAGTACTTAGATAATTTCTATGCAACATAAGCATTCAGACTTGGGGGGTAGTGATGTCAAATCCTAAAACCCTTTTGTATAAGAAAATGAAAACAGAACACAGTTGGAGGCATTCCACACGAGGAGAATGTGCTCTGCAAACTGCCTCTTGCCAATACTGATAAAGAGGAATTATGAGAACAGAATCAAATGACAACTTTCACCTGCGTTCATTTCAGATTAAAAATTTTTGCATTTCTCAATATTTCTTTCCTCGTTAGTATAGTGGTAAGTATCCCCGCCTCTCTGAATATTTTTTGTAAACGATGCAAATATGAAACTACCAGAATTACTGTTTTTAAGTGCCAATGGGGGCTTCAGGGTGGCTCGGTCAATTAAGCTTCTCTTGATTTCAGCTCAGGTCAGGATTTCACGGTTTGTGAGTTCAAGCCCCATGCTGGGCTTTGTGCTAACAACGCAGAGCCTGCTTGGGATTCTCTGTCTCCCTCTTTCTCTGCCCCTTCCCTGCTCTATTTCTCTTTAAATTAATTAATTAATTAATAAAATAAAATAAAATAAAATAAAATAAAATAAAATAAAATAAACAAACTAAGTGGCCTGGGTGGCTCAGTCCGTTAAGCATCCGACTTCGGCTCAGATCATTATCTCACCGTTCCTGAGTTCGAGCCCTACATCGGGCTCTGGGCTGACAGCTCAGAGCCTGGAACCTGCTTTGGATTCTGTATCGCCCTCTCTCTCTCTGCCTCTCTCCAGCTTGCACTCTGTCTCTGTCTCTCTCTTTCTCTCTCCCCAAAATAAATAAACATTAAAAATATTAATAAATAAACAAATGTCAATATTTAATTCTGGTTCTGGATGTCACCCTGTAGGAGGAGAGCTCCTCTTCCGCTCTATGCAGATCCAGGTCTCCCACCTGCTCAGGCTCAAAGGGGCGGGAAGTTGTGACAGCCAGCTTGTGGGGTACAGGAAGTTCCTGATTTTAGCAGCTCCGGCCCCCAAGAGGTGAGAGAATCAGACAGCAGCCTAGGCATGACAAGGGGGGCAGAGGGTGAATTCATTTTGCAGAAATGTGCAACCCTGCATTTTAAAAATCTCTCAGCAACTCCAAAGAAACCACCGCACGGTCCTCAGATAAGCCTCCAGCGTTACAAATGCCGTTAGTCCTTGCCATCTAGGAGGTGACAATTTTCTATCGATCCCTCAGCCTTCGTTAGTCAGGGAATGACAAGGAATTTCCAAGGTGAAAGAGTCTCCAAGAGCCCCCCAAGGCTGGTTTCCTCAGAAGCACTGACCTATTTTTAATTAGTGAAAGAAATGCCACAGTTAGGCCCTGGAGCACAGAAACGTGGTTCCGTGGTTTTAAAAAAAGGAGGCAAAGCAGGCTGATCAGAAGAGCCCACTTCCTTTCCTTGGGCAGGTGAAGGAGGCTGAGTTGCTGACAACATTAATTAACTGAGAGAAGCAGCAGGAGACGCTAAATGATGACAGTGGCAGCCCCTGCCCCCCCCCCCCCCAGCTTGCCCTGCGGCTCTGCAGCCTCTCAACAACTCTGGGGGCCAAGGCCGGGGGGGCCAGGGCAGGGCCTGGGGAGCCTGCACGCTCCTGCTCCTATGGGATGAGCTGTGTTTGTTTCTAATTCTAGGTATGCCAGCTGTACCTGAAATTCTAATTACACGATTTAAACAAACACTATGTAGAGCAGTGAAACATTCACGTGAAGGAGACTTCTTGTCTCTACATACGCCAAGGTTCAAAACCTTGGGAAAATTCAGTCATGTTTGAGAGAGAAAAAAGGAGGCTGACGACTGTTTTGCAAGCGCTCTGTCCATCTCCAGGGAAACCCAAACTGGAAAGTGTCAGCGATGCATTATTGTTGCGGTTTCTGCAAGACGGGCCACAGAAGAGGAACTAGGAGGTGGTTTGAGAGACCTGTGTCCTATAATAAAAGCTACACCGTCTGGCTGTGTCTTATTGCGAATTTCTTTCGTCTTTCGTCACGGACAGCAAGCTGGCTATTCCAATACTGCGGGAGAAAGCTCTGGTCCTTTGTTGGCCTTTTTAAGCCTCTTTGGTGGCAGCTTACTGGCTTGGAAAGGAAGCAGCTGGGGTTAGGGGAGAGTGATACTGTCCGGGGAACTCCGCGGGAGGGGAGCCCACTTTGTAGGAAAAACAGAAAGCACCCCAGCAGGACAGTCTGCAGACAGGAAAGAGAGAATTACGCAGGTATTATGGCCAGAACAGCGAGTACAAAAGAGCAACTTCACAGTGGAGGAAGCTGGCTCACTGATTTCCCCAGCTCCTGTCTGGCCCCGGTGCAATTTCTGCACCGTCTGTAAACCGGGGCCAACAGCAGCTGATTGTCTCCAGAGTCCGCAGAAAGGCTTGCGGGCCAGCAGTAATGAAACAGAAAAAGAAGTGTTCTTCCAATCGGAGGAAGTGCATGCTAAAATTGGCCCTTGGCCCTGTGGCCGAATTCCTCTGCAGCCAAGCCCCAAGCAAATGACTTTGCCTTAATGGGCCCAGCTGTAAAATGGGGGGAACCCGTATGGAGATGCACACGGGGGGGGGGGGGGGAAGCTTTAATTAACGAGAAACACTCCCACTCGTTACAACAACGTACAGCGGAAATGCACGTACCCACGTGGGCCACTTGAAGCACACGGTGAAGGCTCTGAGAATCCGTGCCCCGGTGGGCCTCCCTAAGAAGTCAGCAATTTTTCATGGAGGATTTGGGTTATAAAGAAACTGACTGCCTTCGGGCGGTCATGCTTCAGTAGAGAAACCCTGTGCGGGGTGGCCAGCCCCAGCAGGGAGTTCCGGAGCAAAACCGACTCCCAGCTGCAAAGCGAGTACACTCTTTAGCCACTGGGTAAGCCCACAAGTACCCAGACTTCACTGGTTCCCTGGAAAACCCAGGTGGGAAAACTGGAACACCTTCCTAACGAGCCTGCTGCTGTCTAAAATCCCCCATCTAAATACAAACAAGATTCTTCCTTTATTAAACCTTTCGTTTCTTGGATTATCTCCCACTAATTCGTTGCCTGCTTCTGCCTCTTGATAAAGAAAGCCAGGTATATTATTTTTAAAAGGTCTTAGGGAAACTTGTGGTTGCCAAAAAGGAGTGATAACACCCCCCCCCCAAAACAACAAACCCATTTTTTAAAGCCTCTCCTCACTGCTAGATGCATTATCTTATTGAAATCCTTACAACCTCACAAGATAGTTTTTATTGTCCTCTTTGGGGGGAGGGGGGAGGGGCAGGGTGTTTAGCGTAAATGCAGCCTGTGGATGGTCTAACTCGAATCAGAGCAGAGACTCTGAGGCTCAGGCTGTCTGCCTCACTCTACTGTCTTAACGAGAGCCCCGAGCCGGGTGCCCCAATCCCAACACCTATAGCATCGCTCTTAAACAAGCGATGTTATTTTTAAAACTTTGGTCACCTTTGTAAAGTTATAGATGATAAAATTCACTCTGGTGCAAAGTTACAGACATAGGTACACAGGTAACTACCACCACAATCAAGGGACAGAATGGTTCTGTTACACACACCCCCAAATTCCTCTCTGTTGCGCTTTGTGAATCATTCTCTTCCCCCAATTCTTGGCAACAGCTCATTAGTGTTACCCTTTCTAGAAAATATCTACCCATCTTAACACATCTGCCACTCACGAATTCAAAGGGTGACTGACCACCCTTCGATGTGAATGTAAACCCAGAAAAGCGGTAAATTGGATGAGGCCTGGCGCAGGACACGAAGACATCACTGAAAGTTTAGCAAAGCTTTAAAATACCCTCTGTCTCCCCCACCCCCACCGTGATAGCAGCAAAAAAAAAAAAAAAAAAAAAAAAAAAACACCTGTGGGAAACCCTCAGAATTTCAGTGGGTGGTGGGGAGCTGGGGGTGGGCCCCAGAGCTCAGAGAAGCAGCCACTGTAGTTCTGCTCCCTGGGGTACAGTCCGGGCCTCCTCCTCACCAGAAACTTTAAGTATCATTCCATGGTAAGGCTCTACACTATTCTTCCTTGGCTCTGAACTTCCTACTTCTAGGCAAACAGAGCTGTTTTCCCACAGTCAGACTGGCAGGTGCTTACAATCTTGTGCCCACTGGTAGGTGCTTTATAATCTTATGGAGGAAGAATAATCCTATACCTGGGAAAGTCATCCCCCAGAGAGCCTGGAAGAACAGATGAGCACAGCAACAAAGGAAGGGAGGCAGGGAGACAGACTCCGCAACAGGTGTAATTTGCTGAACCAGCCCTGAGCTCCAGGGAAGGCCCATGTCCCAGCCTGACCCCCCTCACACACCTGGCTTGACCCCTGCCTGTCCTGGCACTGAGCTCCTGGGAGCCCACCGTGGGCAGCCAACCCTACCTTCAAAGCCTAGGACCCTGAGCCCACTGTTTCTTCAGCTCGGGACTCCCATTCGCTTGCTTGAGCGCCACTTCCCTCCACACCAGAATTTTCTTTCCAGCCGGCCAACTGCAACAGGCAGCGAGTTTTCAGTCACTCTACCAACAGGGCTGGTGGCCAGGCTTTGGGGAGGATTCCACCTGCAGTGCTTCAGCTAACAAAGGAGTTGAGATCATCTATAGCCTAATTTAGAGCCCAATTTATGAGGCCAGCAGGATTCCAGAGACTGACAATAGCCTTCCTTCTCAGAAGGTTATTCAATTCAAATATAGGATCAAGTATCAATTTCCCAAGCAGAAGGCGGTGACTGTAGCATGTGTTGTCAGCAAGTGTCTCCTCTCTGGGAAGACCAAGGGCCTACAGATAGGACAGGCAGGCCTACCTGGGGGTGGGGGACGTGGTAGCAAAGGCCCAGGGAGGGGAGGGACCTCTAATGTCAAATGTGAGCCGTGAACATGAAATGACATGTTCCTCCAGCCTCACCAGGCTTTTGCTTCCTTTTAATATTCAGAACACCTGGGTACCTGGCCAGAAAAAGCTCCAAAGACCCCTGTTGTGGTTCTAAAATGGGAAAAGAAGTTTCCTAGAGTCCTTTTATCATAAGGTGTCTTCCTAGGGTTGGAGAGGTTGGGGGGAGAAAGATGGACTGGTGAGAAAAGGGAAGGGGAGGGGGGAAAGGGGAGAGAGGAGAGGGGAGGGGAGCTCTTCTCTGTTAATCTAGGTCAGCCTTGGAGTAAAATGTTATATAAATCCACATTTTCATTATATATATGATATATATCATATATATATCATGAGCCAAGTATTAGGTTTTTTAAAAAAATGAAAAGAGCATGGGACGCCTGGATGGCTCAGTCACTTAAGCATCTGACTTCGACTTAGGTCATGATCTCGTGGTTCAGGAGTTCAAGCCCTGCATCAGGCTCTGCACTGACAGTGTGGAGCCTGCTTGGGATTCTCTCTGTCTCCCTCTGCCCCTCCCCCACTGGCGCTCACTCTCTCTTTCAAAATAAATAAATAAACTGGGAAAAAAATTTAAAGCAATGAAAAGAGCATATTACAAAGAGCATAAAGGCCCATTACCACCTTGTTTGGGCCAAAACAAAGGGATATGTACGTATATTTGAAAATGTGATTCTAATAAATAATGATATATAGATTCTAAATATATAATTAAAATCACAGGTGACATATGTAATAGTATATGCAATAATTATATGTTATATGTGACATATATGCCATATGCTATATATGGTAATTATATACCAGGTTTATATTCTAACTCTAGCCATTAAATTAGAACATAGAACTAAATATGTCAAAAGTGATTTTTTTTTTGTTCTTCTATATTTTAAACTTCCGCAAAGATTCTACGTTATTTTGTAATCATATTCCAGGGTTATTAATACCTTCAAAAGTTTGCATGGTTCAATGGGTCGCCCTCCCAATATTTACTGTTCCCATTTGGAGGGGGGATCCAGAGTACCCCTCAGGGTAGGCCCCCTGCTGGGGCTATGGGGATGGACAGACCTCCTTCTGTTCGCTGCCAGCACAGTGCAGAGATGCGGTCAGGTGAACCTGCCACTCTTCGAAGGCCTGCCAAGGGATCCTCCTCTCGTCTTCAGAGTGGAGCCTGGAGGGGATGGCAGGAGTGGCTGGACCGGTAGCTCCCCCTGAGTCTTCTATAAGCCTCTCCTCTTCTGTGGACAGGGCGCTCCTGGCCTCCTGGAGCTGTAGGCTCTGGATGAGCAACCGACAAGCTTCCAAGTCAGCTTCCCACACTTTTCCAAGCAGTGGACACTTGCAGCTAAGACCCAGGGGAAACGAAGGCATGAAAATGTATTCAGTGACATTTCATCCTACCAACTCAATAGCCTGTCTACCTGGCTAAAAGTTAGCTAGTCTTCTTACTGTTAACAACTGAATTTTATATAGCGATGGACTGTTTCCACCAGAAGGTAGAGAGGGGCCAAATATGTGTACCGTCGAGTTAACAGTGAAATAACTCTTGGTCCTTCGCAGCTACTTGTTTTGGATCTGGTGTAATACAACACGGCCTCTGCTCATGTCTGTGCTCTAGCCCTGCTGGCTTCCTTTGAGTCCCCAGGCTTGTCCGACTCACCCAGCTAAGTGCATTTTCATGTGCTATTTCATATGCCTAGACTGTCCCTCCCCTCCCGCACACTCCCCTACCAACACCCACTCAGCCAACGTAAATGAATGAAACAGTGCATAGGTAGTATAAACCATGGCAACAGCTATGCAGCTTCAGTGGCAAAAAGAAATAAGGAAGAGTGGACTCCGGCTAATGGGAAGAGTATATCCAACTACAGACAGCGCTCTATCAGCCCAGGCCAACTAAAGTTTCAATTCCAACTGAAGGAATATATAGGCTCGATGTTCACAAAAACTTTGATTTTTCATGAAAAAGCAAAAATCTGGGATTTTATAGGAAAACAAACATGTTTCACCTCTCCATTCAGCTTCAGGCTGGATATTTTCTAGACATCTGTCTTCCCTTTAACAACCCCTCCTTCTACTATGTCTACTAATCTGCTATGCAATGTATCTATTGTGCTCTCAATTTCAATTACTTTTCAGTTCTACATTTTTTATTTCACTTTCTTTTCTACATTTCGGTGCTCTGTTTAAATGATCTATCATGCCCTCCAGCTTCTTAGGCATATTAATCATCATTATTTTAAAGCCTACATTTATAAATGATGAATTCTGATGGCAAAAGAATGAGACAGAAGCAACATTATTAAAATATTAGCTAAGAATGTTAAAATATTGACTAGGGATATCAAATTACACATTCAGGAAACACTACAATCTTAAAACAGGAAAAATCAAAGGAAAAAAAAAAATGCTCCTGGGTTCATCGCAGTGAAACTGCTAGGCACCAAAGCCAGAATAAAATTCTTAAAAGCAGCCAGATTTAAAAAAAAGGCATTAACTTCAAAGTAATAATAATACGGGGGACAGAAATGGTAGAAGCCAAGAGATGATAAAACAGTATCTTTAAAATGCTGTAAGAAAATAACTGTCAATCTATAAATTATACAATCATTTTCAATTTCCTTCAAAAACAAAAGTAAAATGAGGATATTTCAGGTACATAAGAACTGAAATAATTCTTTGGCAACACATACAGAAAAAAGGAAAGGATCCCGGTTGAAAACAAGGACATGAATAAAG
Source organism: Puma concolor (assembly GCF_028749965.1). Classification (NCBI taxonomy): domain Eukaryota; kingdom Metazoa; phylum Chordata; class Mammalia; order Carnivora; family Felidae; genus Puma; species Puma concolor. The sequence continues at coordinate 16,429,734 of NC_141677.1, forward strand.
AAATGAAAAACAATGGGAAGAATAAATATGTAGGTAAGTCTAAGTAAATGTGGATGTAAAAAACAGCAATAGTTTTTTTGTGATCTAGAATACATGTCGAATTAAAATACATGACAACCAGCACAAAGGGAAGGAGGGTCCTTGTGTTGTCCAGAAAGCGAAAGAGTGCTCATTTATATCAGACTTTAAAAAGTCAAAGAATCATATGCAACCTTCTATGGTAATTGTAAAACAGGTTAAAAGAGTACATAACTGACAGGCTAATATGAGAGAACATTTTAAAAATTAAACCTACTTTATTGTTGTTTTGCTATAATGAAAGCAGTAAAGGAGACAGGAATGAACATGCTACAGATGGGGAAAGTGATAAAAGTGGAAACATTTTTACCATAGAAAAATCAAATATATTTGAATTACATTAAATATAAATAATAAGGATTGTATTTAAAAGGCAAAGATTTTAGACTAGAATAAAAAAATCAAAATCTATATGTTGCTTACAAAAGATATGCTTTAAAAATAAGGATACAAACAGATGACAAGTAAAAGGGTAGGAATGACACATTATGAAAGCATTACTCTTTAGTGGGAAAAGGACAGTTTTTCAATGTATTATACTTATGTTGATTGAATATTACTGTAGGAAAAAAATCAAATCATGATTACTGGCTCACATCATACAAACAAGTAGATTGTACATCAAAATGTGAAAGCTAAAACATCAAAACTCCTAGAAGATAATGTAGGATAACATCTTTATGACTTCATAGTAAGCAAAGATCTCTTAAATGAGATATTAAAAGGACAAGCCATAAAGAAAAAAATGATGAGTTTGATTTCATTTATATCATGAACTTATATACTCAACAAAAAAACACCACTGAAAGAATGAAATTATAAGCCACGGAGTAGGAGAAATTATTTGTAACACATGTAACCAACAAAGGACCGATTTGAAAACATAGCAGGACTCCTACAAGTCAATAAGAAAGAGACAGACAACCCACTTTTTATTTATTATTTTTAATTATTTATTTATTTTTAATGTTTATTTTTCAGAGAGAGAGAGAGAGAGGGAGCACAAGCAGGGGAGGGGTGGAGAGAGAGAGGGAGACACAGAATCCAAAGCAGACTCCAGGCTCTGAGCCATCAGCACAGAGCCCGATGCAGGGCTCAAACCCACAGACCGTGAGATCATGACCTGAGCTGAAGTTGGACGCTTGACTGACTGAGCCAGGTGCCCCGACAACCCACTTTTTAAAAAAGGCAAAGACCGAAACAGGTACTTCACAAAAGAGGACTTCTAAATGGCCAGTAAGTAACTGATGAAAGCATGCTCAACACTATTAATCATCAGGAAAATGCATGTTACACCACAACATGATGGACTACACATCAACAACGTGGCTAAAATTTGAAAGTCTGACAATACCAAGTGTCAGAAAAGGTACGGAGCTATTAGTATTCTCACATACTGATGATGGGAGTGAACATGAATGCAGTGTCTTTAAAATCTCTTTGATGGATGTACTGATGTTGAAATCATGTCAATCATTAAGACCTAGCAATGCAACTCTTAAGTATGTACTCAATGAAATGCATGTATTGTCAATTCTCATATTCATGGTGATTATGTTCCATAAAGTCACCACGACTGCTGACCTAGCCAGTACTGAACAGGTGCTCCCCAGGGAAATGCAGGGTGAAGCTCCTGCCAGCCTCTGATCACAGCATTTTCATCGACCAATCAATATATAACACTTTGTTATATGTGTTTCTGTTTGAAGACACCTTATTTAGAAAGTGACTAACACTGAACTCATGGACAACAGCACTATAACTCACGCCTGGACATACATTATTTTCTCCATACAGCACATTACGGCCTTCTTGCCCTTAGGAGAACTAGACAGCACCTCAGCATTCAGATTGGGCATCATTTCATTTCATTTCATTTTGTTTTATTTTCTATTTTAAAGAGAGAGAGAGAGAGAGAGAATGCAAGCAGAGGAGAGGGGCTGAGGGAGAGACAGAGAATCTCAAGCAGGCTCCGTGCTCAGCACATAGCCTGATGCACAGCTCAATCCCACGACCCTGGGATCGTGACCTGAGCCAAAATCAACAGTCAGAGGCTCAACCAACTGAGCCACCCAGTTGTCCCAGGCACCATTTTAAATAGTGAAATCACCATGAAAAAGTGCAAAAATTAAAAAAAACATGACACTAAGTAGACCCTGAGAATGACACTGGTTTGTAATATGAGAACTGTAAGAAGACAGAGCATTGCCTTGTTTGACCTCAGCTGGGAACATGCACGTCAGGTGACTCGAATTTTTCACCACTCTGTGCATGTCTATGAATGACAGTGAAAGCGCTGCAGGTATTGAGTTCAGGGTTACAAATAAATTTTAGTGAGCAGGCAAATTCACAGAATCCATGAACAATGAAGATCAACGTGTACATTGACCATACAACATTGATTGTAACAGCCAAAACCTGGGAGAGAAAACAAACATCGTCGACGGAAGAATGGACAAATGGTGTGGTTTCCATTTGTTGGAATATCACACTGCAAAGAAGGTGAATAATTTACCACAGTCGGCAACAGTATCGTGATCTCATTAACACAAGGCTGGGAGAAAACAAAAAGATAAGAGAGGAGGCACTATGATTGCATTTATTTTGTACTTGAAACTATGCCAAACTAATCCATGGTGTTAGAAATGAGGACAGCGGCTACTTAGGGGAGGAAGGGGATGATGACAATGAGAGGCACAAGGAGCAAAGAGCAAGAGCCAGAATAGAGTCTCACGTGAGAAGCGATGGTCCTCCGTTCGGCATGCTAGACTCACCCTCTAGCTTCCTAATCGGAGCCAGGCTGACAGGTGCAAAGTGGCATCTTAAGGTCTCATCTCGCCACTAAGATTGGTTCATAGCCGCTCAGGTTTTCTCCTGTGAATTTTCCTTTCATATCCATTTCCTATTTATTCCTTTCTCAGGTTCCCCATGCCTTTTCTACGGTTTTTATTGAAGGAGATATTTTATTGCCACTTCAATACCTTTATGTTTATAGCCTTGCTTAAATTTTTTATTTCTTCTTGGGTCCAATTTGACCCGTTATCTCCTTTATAGAAATCAATCCATTTTCTAATGGATTTCGTATGTATTATAATGTTTGCTCCTAATTCCAAAAGTTATTTTTAGAACAACGTGTGTTCCTGTATAAAGACAATTCTCCTTTTCATTATTTATTTACTCTTCTGATTTATCTTCTTTAGTCTTATCAGAGGTTTGCTATCTTATTAATCTTTTCAAAGAAACACCCTTGCTTTGTTAATCTTTGTTATTGATTTTTGTTCTCTATTTCCTTGATTTCTGATCTTATCTTTCTATTTCCTTTTTCTCATTTCTTTGGATTTATTATCTTTTTATTAGCTTCCTTTGTTAAAGCTTAACTTGTTGGTTTCCTTTTATTTTTTATTTTCCTCTCTTGCCATTTTAATTTTCTGAGAATTATATTTAAAGCTCTAAATTTTTGTCTGAGTTATAATTTAACCATGTCTAATACGTGTTTAAGTTTGAAAATTATTGAATATTTTAAATATACAGAGCAATATGGGAAATAATTTCACAGACATCTTTATGTCTACTGTCAAACTTACAGATTTTTAATATTTTCCTGTAACTGCATCAGATCTAATTCCAGAATTGACAACATTATTTGACCACAAACTTTATATTTAGTGCTTTCGTTGTCTTTCCTCATGATTACCTTTTAACTCAATGACCATTTAATAATAGTACGCTTTTCAATTTCTAGATAGAAGAGTTTTTTTCAGATCCCTTTTTGTTAGGTTAATATCTAATTGTATTGCATAATGGTCAAGAATAAACTTTATAAAATTAATTGAGGCTCCCTCTACCACCTAGTACTTGATAGTTCTTAGTAACTGTCCCTCATGTAGCCAAAAGAAATCAGTGCTCTGTTTATTGCATCTAAAGCTGAGGCATATTACATTATTAAAATTTTTTATTCATTTGCTCTTTTTTACCTGCTTCATCTACCAGTTTCTAAGATGAGTGTTTTACATTTCCTACAATTAAATTTTTCCTATAATTCTTGATTCATTTATTTCTTCCCATAGTTCTATTGACTGATTTATGTATTTGGGGGGGGGGGGGGCGTTGTTTGTTTCATTTTTTTTATTTAACTTTTTTTTTTTTTTTTAATTTTTTTTTCAACGTTTTTATTTATTTTTGGGACAGAGAGAGACAGAGCATGAACGGGGGAGGGGCAGAGAGAGAGGCAGACACAGAATCGGAAACAGGCTCCAGGCTCTGAGCCATCAGCCCAGAGCCTGACGCGGGGCTCGAACTCACAGACCGCGAGATCGTGACCTGGCTGAAGTCGGACGCTTAACCGACTGCGCCACCCAGGCGCCCCTATTTAACTTTTTTTAAATGTTTATTTTTGAGAGAGAGAGAGAGACAGAGAGACAGAGCATGAGCAGAGGAGGGGCAGAGAGAGAGAGGGAGATATAGAATCTGAAGTAGGATCCAGAGCCGGACGCAGGGCTCGAACTCACAGACAGTGAGATCGTGACCTAAGCCGAAGTTGGATGCTTAACGGACTGAGCCACCCAGGTGCTCCTTGTTTGTTTTTAATTTTTTTAAATGTTTATTCGTTTTTCAGAGACAAACAGCAAGTAGGGGTGGGGCAGAGAGAGAGAGGGAGACACGGAATCCAAAGCAGGCTCCAGGCCCTGAGCTGTCAGCACAGAGCCCGATGTAGGCCTCGAACTCACAAACTGTGAGCAGAAGTCAGACGCTTAGCGGACTGAGCCACCCAGGAGCCTTGGTTTATGTATTTTTGGATTATGATGTTGGACATATTTTCCAATCATTAAATTTTCTACTGCTTCTTTTCAGTTTATGATGATCTTCTGTGTTGGTATGATATTTGTTCGTATGATACTTTGTTAGTGTTAGTATGTGTTAGTATAATATTTTGGCCTTAGAATCGATTTTGCCTGATATTATAATTGTTACTCAAACATACTTTTAGTTCAATTTTTCCTGTATTAGATACATACCATCCTTTATTTTCAACTTTTATGTTTTTTTTTTTTTTTTTTTTTTTTTTTTTTTTGAAAATGAATCCAGCACAAAACATTTTGTTGAATTTTCTAAAAATCCATTCTGGGATTTTATCTTTGGGATCAGCACTTTTAAACCACGCATTCACAAGTACTGTAATTATAGTGTAATTGTTGCTATTTTTCTTATTTATGAAGCCAAGATTATTACTTTTTAACAAGTTTTATGTCTTTATTTCTTTTTTCCTACCTTCTTTTTTCTTTCTATTTAATTCACATACAATGGTGAGAAAGAATACAGACGGATTCCCAGGGACTCTTCACCAAGTTTCCTGCAAATGGTAACACCTTGCAAAATTGTAGTGCAATTATCACAACCAGGGAGCAGACATTGGTACAATCCACTGCTCTTGTTCAGACTTCCTCTCACGTGTGTGTGTGTGTGTGTGTGTGTGTGTGTGTGTGTGTGTGGTGGGCAGTGAGTGTGTCTATAGTTCTATACAGTTTCATCACTTGTGCAAGTTCATGTACCCACCACCACATCCAAGATATAGAACAATTCCACAGCCACAAGGATCCCTGGTCACATTTTATAACCATCCTCACCTGTTCCACGCTGCCCCCCACCTACAGACTCTGCAAACCACTATCTGTGCTCCATTCCTGAAATTTTTCTCACTACAAAAATGCTACATAAATGGAATCATAATGTATGCAGCCTTGGGGACTGGATTTTCCATTCGGCTTATGTCCTTGCTTTTTATTGCTGAGTCGTGTTCCATGCTATGCTTATACCACAGTTTGTTTACCTTTTCACCTGCTGAAGGACATCTATGATGCTCCCGGCTTGGAGATATTATGAATAAAGATTCTGTGAATATTTACATATGGGTTTTTGCATGAAATTCATTTTTATTTCTCTGAAACATCCGAGAGTCCAATTGCTGGGTTGTATGGTAGTTACGTATTTAGATTTAAAGAGCTGCCAAATGATTTCCCAGAGGGACCACACCAGTTTACAATTCTACCTGCAATGTGTAAGTGATCTAGTTTCTTGGTACCCTCAGTAATATTTGGGGCTATTGCTGGTTTTTTCCTGATAGTTATATAGTGGTAGCTCACTGTGGTTTTAAGTGGCATCTTTCTCATGTATAGGGATGTTGAGTATCTTTTCAAGTACTTATCTGCCATCCATACACCCTCTTCAATGAGGTGTCTGTTCATGTCTTTTGCCTATTTCCTACCTGTATTGATTTTTTTTTACCATTCAATTTTAAGAATATGTTCTTCCTTTATCCTAGACACTAGTCTTTTGTCAGATATGTGGTTTGCAAATATTTCCTCCGTCTGTAGCTTGCTTTTTCATCCTCTTCACATGGGATTTGAAAGAAGTCCAGTTTATCAGTGTTTCCTTTTAATGAATCATGCTTTTAGTGTCAAGTCTTAGAAATTTAGCCCAACACTTACTCCTATATTTTCGTAAAAGTTTTATACCTTTATATTTTACATTTAAGTCCATGATCCATTCTAAGTTAATTTTTATATAAAGTATGAGATTTAGGTTGAAGTTCATTTTTTTTTTTTTTTTTTGGCCTGTGCATATAGAATTGGGGGTTGTTTTCTTTCATCCTTTGAAAAATATGCCACTTCTTTCTGGCTTTTATGGTTTCGGGTGAGAAATCCACCATTATTCAAATTGATGTTCTCCTACAGGTAATATACAATTTCTGTCCGGCTGCTTTAAGGTTATTTCTTAGTCTTATAAGCTTTCAGAGATTTAACTCTGATGTGTTTTGGTATGGATATTTTTGGATTTATTCTATGGGAGGGGAAATTTTCTTAGCTCTTGAATCTGTAGATTTGTGTCTTTCACCAAATTTTGGAAGTATTTAGCCATTATTTCTTCAAATAATTTTTTAGCCTACTCTTCTCCTTCTTTGACCCTATGATAGGCGTTGGGCTTTTTGTTATTTGTCCCCCAGGTCTCTTAGGCTCTGGTCATTATTTTTTCTGTCTATTCTCTTTTGTTCACATTGGGTTAATTCTCAAGTTCACTGATTCTGTCCTCTGTCATCTCCACTCAACTACTGAATCTTTCCAGTGAGATTTTTATTTCTGTTTTTGTATTTTCAGTTCTATAATTTCCACCCAATTCCTTTTATATAACTGCTCCCTCTTTGCCAACATTTTCTTCTTTAGAATTTGCAGCTCCTTATGGAAACATTTTTGATGGCTGCTTTAAAATCCTTGTCATGTGATCCCAACATCTGATTCATCTCCATGTTGACATCAAGTAATTGTTTTATTCACATTCAAGCTGTGATTTCCTCTGTTTTTATTATTACGAAGGATTCTCGATGGCATCCTGAAAAATTTGGCCATTACGTTATGAGATTCTGAGTCCTATTTAAATGTTTTATTTTAGAAGGCAATAATCGTGGTAGGTTTATCACACAGGTGCTGTTCTGCTTTTATGGGCGATGGTTCCAATTACGTTTTAATTTTAAGAGACTTTGCAGTGAATTTGTGATCTTCTTAGGGAGAGCTGTTTGGGTTTGGTTTTATCTGCTTAAAATATCTGCTCCCATTAGGGCTTCCACTGGTCCCAGCTGAACTGCCTAAGGCACAAAGGAGATTCCCCAGGCCAGGCCACTGAATGTCTCTAGGAGGGAAGGGGAGTCTCAGGCCAGCAGGAAAGGAGAGCACCCCCCGGCCCCGTGTGCTTATCATTAGCAGGTTACCCCCTGTGCTGCTGATGCTTTCTCACCTATGTTGTCTGAGGGAATCCCATTAGATGGGGTAGAATGAGCACACCTGGGCCACACCTTCGCCTACCATCAATTCCCTTCCATGCTGCCACCATCCCACCTCCAAGATGACATATTTGTATATATATTGAGGCTCTCTTAGTTCTAGGTTTTTACTAAGACACATTTCTGTTTTCTCATAAGTTTTCTATTTCGTCAACAGTAAAATTTACTAAGTATTTTTCATGCCCTCTTTCACATACCTCATACTGGACTTATTTTTCATCTTGTTAATATACGTCATCCAAGAATGTGTCAAAGAATACCAGGTGTGGCAAACATTTTAAGGACTTCCAGGTCTGAGAACATCTTTATTTTATACTTAAACACTAAATAATAATATAGCTTAATATTTTGGATTCAACACTCTGAAAATATTATTCCACAGCCTTCTTGCAGACTGTGTTGCTATTGGGAATGTCTGATGATCTTCTCTTAGAGTCTTCTCCTTCTCTGTTATACACAAATTTTAACTACAACCCATTGATGTTCCACCCCTCACCCTTTTCTGTCCTGTTCTGTACTCGATCAAGCTCATCTGCCTAAAATCTTGTATCTTTTCCTTCTTCTGGGGAACTTTCAGTCACTGGTCTCTCAAATATTTCCTCCCTCCCCTCCATTGTTTTCTTTCCTTCTGGGATTCTTTTTAGATGACCGCTGATCAAATAACTCTATTGTGTATTGCTTAATTTATCTTTTCTATTTTCCTTCTTCCTTTCTGTTCCTAATGCCCTCCAAATACCTTCTGATAGCTTCTGGCTCACTAATTGGTTCTTCAGCTGAATTCATTAGGCTGTTCATCCCACATACTGAGATTTTTTCTTTTAAACTTTTATGTTTTGTGTTCCCCAAATTTCCATTTGGGTTTCTTTATGACTTCTTCTTTTACTTCATGTCTCCAATATCCTCCCTTCTCTTTGGGAAAGACTTAGTATGTTTATTGATCATGCTGTAGTGTCTAATTATGCTTTGTCAGGTATAAGTCCTTCCACTTGTACTTTTAAAGCACTTACCCTCCTAATAAGGCTCATTTCTTTTCCATATGTGTTCAGATTTCCTTAGGCATATTAACTGCGTTGGTTGGTAATGCGTCCTTGTAGAGGAGATAATGTCAAAGCCCTAATTGGTGCCCATCCTAATAGGGGTATGTCGTGGGTGGGGCACCATCTCAGGGAGAAGTGTCTCTGGTGTAACAATCTGTGCTCCTGCACTTGCAGGAACACGTGGGGTCCCTCGATTGTAATTACCCACCCCTCGGGAAACAGGGAGGGCTCGGGGAATGTTCAAGATCCAAGCTCTCTGTTTGATGCCCTCCCATAGCAGTGCTTCTCCGAGGCTACTGTTCTAGTTCTTTCTCCCTGCCTCACCACTTGGCAGGTGCTTGTCTGCTTCCAGAAGCAATGGGGTAGGCACGGGCCTTCCCAGGCAATGTGAGAGAAAGGAAAGGGCATGCCTAAAAACCTCTCCTCCACTTTATCTGTTCCTTCCCTCTATGGGGACCAAATCACCTCCATCTGCCTGAGGGATCCTCAGCTATTTCTATTATTAACTTGACAGATCCATCAGCCTGTCTGGCTTCTAATGGTGAGGGCAGGGCTGGATTCAAGGGAAAGATCCAGCAGCCCAGCTCTCATAACTAAGGAAAAATGTTTGCTGCTTCCATCAGCAACTTTCTACATTACAGCAATCTGAATACTGTAAGTTCATGTCACTTTGCTATTTGAAAAATACATTTTGTGTAGTTTTGAGTGAAAGTGGGTTTGTCCTGAAATATCTCCCGGAAGACACACATCAAAGTCTCAAAGTCTACAAAGCCAATTTTAGAGACTCATGCTGAATGCTAAGTAAATCTTGTAGATATAAAATTGCAGTGCTTTATTATAGCCCATGTAATAATTTCATCAAGCTTTAGATTTTTAAAATACCCTTTTACTGAATTCATTTGTGCTAAAGAGAGTAATGGTTGATTTCAAAGTATTGAGATGTTTTGCTATTCCTGCACAGGAGAGTAATTAAGTCATTAATAATAATCCCTTAAATGAACGACTCACAGCTCCTTGAGCTATGCGAGGTCTTTGGTGATGTTTTACAACCAGTAATGAGGCAATTTAAAGATACAATTTCAGTATTGGGGGGAAAGTTCTTGAATAGAGAATTGAAATTCATTATTTCTCTTACTCCTGCCGGTTGGAAGTAAAATGAGGCCTCACAGATCATCTGATCGTGGCTTGAATCCTTATGGAACGGAGACCTGTGTGTGTTATTTACGGGGAACGATGGTAAGGGAAGGAGCAAGACGTTTGCAGGTAAGCGTCCACCCCTTTTCAGAATGGAAATACTGAACTCTAACACAGACATCAAGAGTTTCAGTTCTTGGTACCAGACTTTCTTTCTTGACTTATTCATGTTTTTACTTCAAAGGCATTAGCGTTTTACCAAATTCTTTGGACACTTTATAAAGATAACCAGGTTTTCTTACAGAACCAAAATGGAATAAAATATCAAACCGATACATGAATGGCCAATGGTACTATCCTTTCACTGCAAATTGTGTAAACAACGACAGTCCCCATACTTCTGAAACCTTTTCATTCCCTGGGAAACAATGACTTAACCTCCAATTTTAAACAAAACTGTTGTTACCAGGAATATTTACATCGTATTCCTTTGTCTTCTATTTTCCGAAAAAGAAAAATTAACACAATTCTTCACTGAACAAAGACCTTTAAACGTTTTAGCCTCCTTCGCAAAATGCCATCTGAAAACATGACAGAAGGACATGTAGTATACGAAAGAGTGTTTGTCTAGGAAACTGTTGTAGACACAGTTGTTTGCTGAGCCAACATGTCCTCCTCTTTTGGTCTCTCTTAACAGAACTTAGGTAGTATTCAGGTAAGCAACTCCCCTCCCCCCTGCCTTTAGGACATCTTGGATGGTGACTCCTCCCTAGTTCTTCAGGTAGACTGTGATTAGTTGAGAGCAATCAACCTATAATATTCTACCAGACAAGCCTTTATAGTTCAGAGGTTGGCCACACGGAGAGCTGGACCATGTCTTGTGGTCCATGCTGGGATGTTGGCAGGCGGGCAGTAGTTTTTACTCTCTCTCCCAGTAGCAATGAGCAAAGAACCACCCTTATCTGTCTAATGACCCTAATGGAATCAGCCTATAGACAAAGCCTATGCATTATGAAAAGGAAATAGCTAAGCAGAGAAACGGAAAAAATCTGGTTTTTGATGACAAGTCTGAGTTGCTGAATCAATCAACCCAGCTGCCCATCCTACTCTTGTTGAAGCCACTTAGACCTGGCGTTCCTATTAAGTGTGACCAAACACGAAGCTGATTCAACCAAAGTCAAATGACTTTGGCTGGAGTTTAGCCTCCGCTACAAAGGTTTGGTGACCTTTGGGAAACACTTTATCTCAATTTGAACTTCAACATTTGTAACATAATAACATCTTTTATGTCTATCTCACAGGATAGATTATAAAAAGGAAGCTACAAATGATACATACAATATATAACAGTAAAAAGTACATAAGTTCTCAAATCTTGAATTGTAGGAGGCACTAACAAAATGAAAATCACTTGAAAACGTACACGGTACATGATGGCCAAGATGTGACCATTGAGGTCCATATTAGTTTATGATTACAATGTTAAAAATAGAGACTGGTTGAGACCAATGATTAACTCCACCCAAGAGTCAACCGGCCAGCAATAAGAAAAGGTATTTTGCAGAAGGGTGATGCAGTTTACTCATCACCATCATCATCATCCCCATCACTATCACTACTGCCATCATCGCTGTTGTTAACAGTTATTGGTCAGGAGTTGTCCTGAGAATTCTTAATCTTCAAAACAACCTTAAGAAGTAGATATTGCTGCTACATTGTGTGAGTTCTAAAACATAATTCAAATTCTCTGACACTGCTATAGTCGAGAGGTAGAGTCTACGTCCTCTCCTTTAGAATCTGGTCTGGCCTTACTTTCTCGTAATCAACGGGTCATAGGGGGAGTAATGCCACACAGCTTCTAAGGCTAGGTCAGAAAATGCCCTGCAGCCTTCACCAGATGTTTTGGGACCCTTGCTCTGAGGGCAGCCCAACGCCATGGCAGAAGTCTATCCATTCTGAAATCGTCACGCGGGAGAGACTACGTAGAGTCACTAGGTCAATGGCATCAGGTGCAATCTCGGCTGATGCCCACTGTCAGCTGCCAGCCACGTGAGTGAGCCATCTTGCCTGTCCAGCCCAGCTGAGCTGATGGAACCAGAATCTCCACCTCATGTCACAATCCCAAGGGAGAACTGCCTACCCGAGCCCTAGCCGGGCTATGCCCCACAAAACAGTGAACAAAGTAAACACGTGCTGGGGCAGACCTCTGTTTCACCAGGTGAGAAAATTAAGGCATCTTCAGAAATCAAAGAGATGTTCTGATCACCAGCATGATCAGCCTCCTTTTCCTATGGTGGATGAGCCAGACAGCCACGGATCCCAGAAGTCCTTCCACCTTTGCCGTCTATTTAAAACTCTAAGTAACGAGTTACTTTTTACCCCCCTGCATCACTCCGTGGTACACACCAGGTGAAGAAGGAAAGAGAATACCCCCAGAAATAATCAGGTAGATAATTATCTGGAACAAGCACTAAACACTCAGTTTCAAGACCTGAAGTCAAAGTCATCAGGAGCCCCATCAAACCACTTCTCCTCTTAGTTTCTCTGTTTCTATCCGCAGTCTCTCTTCTTGCCTCATCCTGGCTCATTTGGTGTTCTCGCCTCATTGGAATTCTATCCCTTGAGAGTGGGAATCTTGTCTGTCACAGCGAATCCTCTGCTCCTCGTGGCTCACAGAGTGTAACACATACTGGGCACTTACATGTTAGAAGAGTCAACTGAATAAAGGCCAGCAATCATGGTCACTTGTGATGTGCTTCTTTCCTTCAACTCCCAAATCCAACCATACACTGTATGTTGAGAATATTGTTTGGATCCATCTTTCCCCTTTATGACTGCTACCCCGAATTAAGCATTTCATTTCTTCACCCGCAGCAAAGCTACAATTAATGATGAGCTTTTCTGCCTTCCAATATTTCATTCTTTCAATCTGTCCTCTCCTCCACTGCTCCACAAACATTAGTGGCTCCTGTTGCCTGCTATAAATGGAAAGTAAAGTCCTTCGAGCTCTTTCCCAAGATGGCCTCAGGTTGCCCTGGACTCCTCTCCTGTTGTCCCTCTGTGCATTCACAGATGGCAGCAAAGTGGTCCACTTGCTCTTCCCAGGACAAATGCCCAAGTTTCAAATTACAGACGACTATTTCTCATGCCTCTCTTCAAAATCTTCACCCATTAAAAGCCAACCAATTCATCAAGACCCATCTCAAATGTCACTTTAATAAAGAACTCTGCCCCGATCCCCACACCACATGTAATATCTCCTTTCTCTGAACCCGCATGGCATCTTACAGTACCCTTCAGACTGTTACTACACTGTGCCTTGATGTCTGGGTTGTGTGTGCAGATACTTTTTCTACTGTATATACTTGATGAGGTTTGAGACTATTTCAGACTTATTTTTTTTAATCCTATGAAGCATATAGCCTAGCAAGGTATTAACCATAACAGGAACTCAGTAAGTACTTAATTGCCTGAATGAACTTTCAGGAAAGTTGCATTTAAAGGACTCCTCCAATTTGAAGCAAAGAAAATAATTAAGTTTAAAAAAAATCCATCCTAATAAAGGTTAATAGAAGAAAAGCTTTCCTGATAAGAGATCCCAGTGGATTGACCACATTAAAAATTAAAGTCTCAGGGTAGGGTCTCAATCTGCCACTCAACTTTGCCAGAGCAGTATTGGCTTCTACTGTGTGCAATGACTAAATGGAAAGTTTAGATTATTTGACTATAATTTTGAAGTGGAGAAAGACTTTCTAAGCAAGAAACAAAACCTGGAAGTCAGAAAGGAAAAAGAAAAAATAATGTGCTAAATCTGGAATCATATATTTCAGCTTCTACATGGCAAAAATGCCATAGGTGAAAGTTAAAATACAAATGGCCTATTAGGAAAAAATATTTCTAACCTGTGGCACATAGACCAAGAGTCAAATTCGTGGGGCACCTGGGTGGCTCAGTCTGTTAAAGCGTCTGACTCTTGATTTCAGCTCAGGTCACAGCCTCACAGTTCGTGAGTTTGAACCCCACGTTGGGCTCTGCACTAACAGCACAGAGCCTGCTTGGGATTCTCGCTCTCCCTCTCTCTCTCTGCATCTCCCTAGCTCATGCAGGCTATCTCTGTCTAAATAAATAAATAAACTTTAAAAAACAAAACAAGAGTCAAATTCTTTAACCTTCAAAGAGCTTTGAAAACCAGTACAAGAAAAAGCAAACATCCCAAGAGAAAACAGGAAGAAGAAGCAGAAGAGAAATGCAAGCAGCCAATAAATATATGAACAGATGACTGGCCACGTTCAAGGCAGAGACGTGCCGTCTGGGAAATGAAAGTCTCAAAGTGGTATCGTTCACTCTTTCAGGGCGAGGCGGACAAATCAGCACCCTTTTGTAAGGAATATAATTTGGCAATATCTGACAAAATTAGAAGGGCACCTGGACTTCGAGATAGCCGATTCGCCTCTAAGCATTTACCTTACAAATGTATCCGGACAAACAAAAGAAAGATAACAGTAAACGCATCAGGAGAAATAACTGGAAACCAAATGGAGAAAACTGGAAGCAAGCACACAATCAGATTGTAACAACAATCAGATTGTTACATACCATGCAACCATTCGCAACAGAAGGCTGGACTGCATCTTTTAAAATGGAAATATTTCCAAGGGAAATTAAGCGGAAAGAGATAAGGCACGGAACAAATACTACTCTGTTGTGATCGCGTTCGAATTCTTGCGTTCTTTTCAGTTTTTTTTTTTTTACATGTTTATTTTTGAGAGCGAGAGAGACAAAGTGCGAGTGGGGGAGGAGGGGCAGAGAGGGAGACTCAGAATCCGAAGCAGGTTCCAGGCTCCGAGCTGTCAGCACAGAGCCCGACACGGGGCTTGAACTCACGAACCATGAGATCATACCTGAGCCACAGTCAGACACTTAACCGACTGAGCCAGCCAGGTGCCTCTCATTTGAATTTTTTAAAAGAGCAAACGGGCAAGCATATATATCCACAAAGGCCTATGTGGGAGTGAGATATTTCCAGAGCGGTGTACTTGTTTCCTCGTGATTGGGGGAGGGATGAGGGGTTTTGACTCTATATTTTACCCTTTTCAGTTGTATTTCTTTTTTTTTTTCTCCTTTCAAAGAAACCACAAAGCATCCTTTACTTTTATAACAAGAAATAAATTTTAAATTTTTAAAAAGTATCCACTTCTTTCCCTTTTGTCGTTTTGTCAAATTTTGCACAGTCCTTAACCTCGATGCTAAACGTCCCCCCACCCCCACCCCCGCTTTGCAGAATCCGCGTCATGGTTTGGGGGGACCACGTTTTGATCAGTGCAAGCTGGAAGTCGGGGAAGTGGCTTCCTAATCAGAGCTCCTCAGAAATACAAGGCTGCATTCAGTCCCGAGAGCTACAGGATAAATGGAAGCACATGCCCACAGGGAGGGCAGCCAAGGAATTTTAAAGGGAAACAGGAGCAAGACAAGAAAGCCCGCGGCTTGTAAATCACCCCTCAGCTTATCTCCTGGGTCCATTCCAGTAGCTCAACTCGGAATGAAAAGGGACTGGTCAGACCAGAGCCGGCACCGTAGGTGAAATATATGATCCTGCCAACCTCCCAGAACACGCCACTTTCCAGAGAGATCTCGGTAATAAACGTCAGCAGAGCGGATGGAGGACGGACCCGGGGAAGAGCTCACGCCCCAAGAATTTTATCTGACAAATGTGCGGCCCAAAGTGTTAATCGGGGCAGGAGGATTCCACACAGCTGGGCAGACACGTGTATCTGGCTGTGGGGAAAAGCAGATACAGAAATGTCCCCAGATTATTTGGGGTCCTAGGCAGAACAGTAAAAGCTGCTTAGGCACACGCGATGCTCCTACGTGGGGGCGATGGGACAGCACAGTGCGGGCGGCAGGGTCTGGAGCCAGGCCGACGCCACCGTGGAATCCAGTTATGTGGAGCATCTTAGATGGGCTTTCCCTGGCGTCTGGTATTCCCTATTGACGGGTGAGAAGGTGGCAACGTTCCTCTAAACAGACAATAGTCGTGGCTCAGGAGACCGTGACGAGCCTGCCTACGAGGGGCAGAGCCTAGTTTGCGACTTTGAAAAAGGATCCACGCCAGTGATCTTCAGCTTCATGGGGTGTGTGTCTGCAGGCTGAGCTCGCGCCCAAAACCAAAGACGGGACCGACCAACATCCACCTCTGGCTCAGGGAGCTTAAGGGTGGCTTCTGCACAAGTGGCACACAGGCCACAGGTGCGAGAAGCAAAGGGCAGGAGGGAGAAACTAGAACTCCAGCTGACAGCTCGGGCACACAGGTGGCAGGGCAGGAAGAGGAATGTGACAACGGTAAGGAGCGGTGCCCAGTGACCACGTCTGCCTTCCTCCCAAGCGGTCTTGCCCCCAATTCCCACCCCGCCCCCACCCCAGGTTTCCTGCACGGGATGCAGTGGGCCTTGGCCGGGAAGGAGATGCTGTCAGGCTGCCTGTGAGTTTGCTCTCCGGTGTCATCTGTCGAGGTAACCGGGGCTCTCTCCCCTTGCAGTGGAATGGTGGGCTCCTCTGAGATAGAAGGGGAATGCCTCGTGTGCGGTGTGATCAGATTCCCACACAACAGAACCACTAGGCAACCCAGAGAAATACTCATTTCTCTCTCCCCCATAGCTCACGTGGTGACTGGGAATGGCTGCTGCTCACTGATGCAGTGAGAACGGGTGGAAAGAATGAGACACCCAGGGAGGGGGGAAGCCAGCCCGTCCTGAGTCCCGGGGCAGGGGAGTGGGGGGGGGCTGTAGGCCCTCTCCTCCAGGTAAAGGGGTGCTCTCTGCAGGGGGACCAGTGCAGGAGCCCCTGGGCAGGCTCGAAGCCCAGCTTTACCACATGCAACCACATCTTTAGGCAAGTTCCTTAACCCCGCTGTGCATGCTTCCTCATCCATCAAGGCAGGACTGTGGGATGGAGAGGGTAACAGGCTGGGTCTGTCCCACAGGGCGCAGCAGCTATGAGCGAACTGTTATGGCCACCTGCTTTCTCACTTCCGATCATGTGACTTCCTCAACTTGCTCTTCCCAACTCTCTTCTGACCGTCATCAATCCCACAGCCCTGGTCTCAGGCACTGTCCTCCTCATCCCATGAACCCCAACTCATCTCCTTGGAGTTCTCCCTCACTCCTCTTGGACTAAGCTAGTTACTCCTCCCTTGGGATTAACCACGGCCTTGCGTCCACACCTCTATTTTGACACGTATCATATATTGTAACCATCCACATGTATTCACTCCCTCCCAAGGCAAGACTGTTCAAGGTCTGGGCACAGCCTTGACAAAGGAATCAGTGGGTGAACAGATTGACTCCCAGGGTTTGCTTCAGTCTGTCTTGCGTTTCCTTCGGCCACCATCGGGGGAAATCAAAGCACATGGTAGAACTGGGGATGAGCTTCCAGAACGAGCTGGATTTGCCGTGGGCAGAAAGAGCGGGAGAACCTGGTCCCTTCGGGAACTCTCCAGAGCCTGACGTTAGTGGGGCAGAACTTTGGTAGTGACAGCATTCCACTGGCAGGTCTCACCACACAGTCATCCTAAAACACTCAGTCCCCGTCCCTAAGTTGAGGGAGGAGAAAGTGAAAGAGCAAAGTAACCAAGCAGGAACACGAAAGCAAGGACTGAAAAATGAGAGCCCAGGGAAGCTAGGGACCGGAGAGGCCAACAGGTGACTGTCCCTGAGGCTGCTGCTCCTTAGATGTACAAGATCCAGGCATCAAAGTGAAGGCTGACTCCATATCACGGCCAAATAGCAACAAGGTCGGCAGAGCGGGGGGCCACGGCATTCGGGGTCTCCACCGGGCATGCCCTCAGAGTCTGCTGAGTGAAGAAATTAGATGCAAGATCTTATATTTGGGTGCACTTACATTGTTGAAATTAGATGCCAGATCTTATATTTGGGTGCACTTTTAGGAGAATCGGTTCTACGGATATTGTGCGATTCTAAAAAAGGTGTGTGATTTCAGAAAAAGAAAAGAAAACACCTTGTGACAATGCAGGTTCTGGCTCCTAAGCCAGGGCGGGACATGAGGCGCTGTGCTCTAACCACGGCCGGGTGATGTCAGTGCTGCTGGTCCGCAGCCCGCACCCTCAGTCGCCAGGACCAGTTGCATCAGCAAGTCGTGTGCACCCACAGAATTCAGCGTGCCACAAAATGATCTGAATTTTAGCACACGTGACAAGATATGCAAGGCGCAAGACAAGCTCAGGCAGGTATTCCTGGCACTTTTTAAGATCCCTTTGGAGTTGTGGACGAGCTCATTACAATACAGAAGAGCTACGAGGCTGCCCGACATCAACGCTGCAAGAAAACATAACCTGGCGTCCCCAGTTGTCTGAGCCCTTCTTGTTTGTTCAGAAGGAAATCCAGCAAAGAGTTTTCCCTCATTCTGGCTTTCACCTACCACCTCTGAGAAACTGGCTGGCAAACCAAGGGTGGGCAGGCGAACTCACTGTGTTTACAGAGAGTCTGTGTGGCCCTGAATATTTTCTGCATATGCAAGATCAGATGAAACCTTCATGGGCAAATTGAAGTCTTGGTGGCTGCTGGTTCCACTGGCAAACGCTGTGGATACGGAGCACATCGCAGCCCTCGGGGCCTGGCTGCGCTTGCAGCCACCGAGGGGGACGACGTGGCTGAGCGGTGCTGAGGTCTGGTCCGAGAAAGGAAGTCTATCAGGGCTGGTAGAAAGAGGAGTGTCTTGCCGCTGAATTGTGCATCCACAGCTCTATCCCTGGTACACAAAGTATCATAAAGGCTGAAGTCCAAATTGAAGTCTAAAAATAGCACAATAAAATTATTTGCTTCTTTCGCTCCACCAGAGAGCGAACCGGCTGACATCAATATCTGCGGGGCACAACGGACTGCTTGGCGTTTACGTGGAAGGAACGATTACACAACTGCCCTTTCTCACCAGCAGACCGACTACCCCAGAAAATAAGGGAGGGAAAGCAATTATTACACTGTTGCCGAAAACCAATAATGGATATTTGATTATGATTATTAATGGGGAGAAAAGGAGACAGACCGCTGAGCAGAGACCAACCACTAAGTGAATCTGCGTGAGATGCCAAGAGGGGGAATTCATTTTTTGTTTCCTTTTCACCTCTCACCCAGTCATTTGAATGTGACACCAAACTTTAAGCATGGCCTGTCACATCCTTATCCATATTCAATGCCACTGCACTATGGCCACATTATCTCCCCTGGATCCCCAAGTGACAGGCTCCTTGCTGTGGGGGATTGTTTTCTCTTAGCCTCTAAATGTGAGGCGGATATGTAGCGGGGGAACTGACTTGTCAGATACAGGAAATTAACTAATTTTCAAGACATCAGAAAGACATTTTGTAGCAAATATTTACTTCTCTGTTTCTTTCCTACTGATATTGAACGTACATTATCTAATCTGGAGGATGCTGGATTTACAATCGCTGTGAACAAAGGGATGTTATGGCTCATTCTAAAGGAAACAATGCCATCAATTCCTTCAGCCCCTGGTGGAAACGCTATTGCAGCGTGAAGTACATTTGTCAAGAAAGAATAAAAGAAACAAACAAAGAACAGCAACAACAAGGAGAGAAACAGACTCATAAATACAGAGAACAAACAGGTGGTTGCCAGAGAGGAGAGGGATGAGGGGATGGGTGAAATCGGTGAAGGGGATTGAGCGGTACAAACTTCCACTGATAAAAGAAGTAAGTCGTGGGGATGAAAAGTAGCACAGGGAATATAGTCAATGGTACGGTAATACACTTCCTGTGGTGAGCATTTTGTAACGTACATAACTGTTGAATCGCTGTGTTCTACACCTGGAACGAATTCAGCATTATATTATATATCAACTACCATTAAAAATAAAAATAAAATGTTTAAAGAACCAAAGGGACCTTGAGGGATGTAGGTAGAGAGGGGAGTGTGCAATTTCTCTGTCTTTATATCAGACCCTGAAAACTAGCTCCCCTATATTGCCTTACCTATTCATTGAATTTCCAATTACCGTCTGCCTCAAGGTCCACATAAACACGATAGTTTCATTAAAGTTGGCCCCTGGCAACTCAAGATCCCCAAAGGGGGAATGCGGGCAACATCGAGGGCTGAATTAGAAGATGCTGGGTGAGGTAAGTGATGTGAATCACCTTTTCTGTGCCTGGCAGGGTTCCAGGCACTTTTCATGTACTATTTCTTTCTAGTGTACGATTTCACTTTAAGGGGAATATGATTATTATGGTGATCTCAACTTTAAAGATCAGGACACAGCTCGAGAGATTCTGACGTGTGCTCACTTACCTAGCTAGCTAACTGGTGGAGCTCAGATTGAATCCCATCCCGATGACAAAACCTATGCTCTGATGGCAGCAGATTTTCACTCACTTTATGAGAAATATATTTAATCTCTTTCTCCACCTGGAAATACAATTTCCTAATGTATACTGAAAACAAACAAAAACACTTAGGAGATTATGGGACTAATATCAGATGCACAGCCTGAGACCCACAAAACTGTCCTTACCTGATAGATTTTTTTTGTGGTAGACCTCATCCATTATTGTGCAAATCTAGGAACGTTTCTCTTGTGATTGCAAAAACAACAGTAGTTGTTGTAAATGGTAATGGACAAAATAGGCATTCATTACTATGTGCAATATTGAACATTTCCTTACACTGCCTGTTACAAAAACAAAGGTTTTGACTGAAAACAATGTCAAAATTCTACATACACATACACACACAAGCACACACATATGCACATACATATGCGCATACATATCATGACACATTTTATGTCTAATCCTGATTATTCTTCCCAAGACTCTATTCTTCAGCATCTTCCAATAATACATAAATAGTAAATATTATTATTATGTATTATAGTATTATATGAATAAAATGTTATATTATTATAAATAATAATGATGATGATGGCAGCAAACATTTATTGAGCCTGTGCCCTTATTGGTGAGAACATGCTTTATGTATCTCATTTAATCTGCCTCATAGCCCTGTAACAAGGGTACGATCTCATTTCCTTTTATAGACAGGAATACTGAGACTTAGGTTAAATAATTTGCCCAAGGTCGCAAAACTAGAAAGTATAGAGGAGGCCAAGGATTAGATAATCTGACCCCAGAACCCATTAATTTTGGTCTCGTGTTATCCTTTTTTCCTCAGCGTTTCCTATTGGAGCAGATCCCTCAGGCACTGGCCTTTGCTAGTGCTGGCCCTGAACCTACAAGGTCCTCCTTTCTCCAGCCATCCTGGCCAGCTCTTCATCTGCCCTCAATGCTTCCTTTCCTTGGCACTGTCCCTCGACCTCCTCGGTGGGCAGAACTGGTTGCTACTTAGCATAAAGAAGCCACGTCTCAGCCACGAGGCAGAGGCTCCTTGAAGGAAGACCGTACTACCAAGCGCAGTGTCTGGTGCCTGGTTGCCTACAAGCCCATCCACTGGGTCCGTGTTTTTTGTTCCCCCTTCCCACCCACCAGCTGTGAGGAACGTTTTATCAACATCTTCCAAATGGCATCCTCTCATACCCATAGCAATGAGTTTTGAACTTCCCCCTCCTCGGTTTTTGTTTAGCTGAAGGAGCCCCAAGTCTATCAAACTATACTCAAAATATTATTTTCTAGGATTCTCATCACACCATTTTTTTTCCCCTTCCCCTACTCTAATTAATGTTTACTGGTACATTTGTACTTTGTTTTCAAAGTAATTAAAATTTCTGAATTTACAAATATGGACAATAGAGGAAGAGGCACCTGGGTGGCTCAGTCGGTTGGGCGGCCGACTTCGGCTCAGGTCATGATCTCACGGTCCATGAGTCCATGAGTTCGAGCCCTGCACTGGGCTCTGTGCTGACAGCTCAGAGCCTGGAGCCTGCTTTGAGTTCTATGTCTCCCTCTCTCTCCTCACCTCCCCCACTCACTCTCTCTCTCTCTCAAAAATAAATAAACATTAAAAAAAATTAAACAAAAAGAAAATAGAGGAAGCTGGTTTAATCACAGAAGGGCTGCCTGCAAAGCCCTTTCAAGTACTTGTCTTTCCTGATGTAATTATCTGTCTGTTAAGGACGAGTAGTGATTTGAGAGTCTGGCTGGAAGATCTGGAGTCAGACTGCTCTTGTTTGAACCCTGGCTCCACTCCTTACTAGCATGTGACTGTGGGCAAGTGACTTAGCCTCTCTGTGTCTCAGGTACCTCGTAATGACAGTGTCTACCTCATTGGGTTGTGGATAAAAACGGAGTTAAGATACATAAAGCACCAAGAACAGTACCTGTACCTGACAGACCCCACAGCCACCATTCCTACCACCGCGATCAGGGCCCTGATTACCTCCACATGCCAG
The DNA here is from genome assembly GCF_028749965.1 of Puma concolor. Lineage (NCBI taxonomy): Eukaryota > Metazoa > Chordata > Mammalia > Carnivora > Felidae > Puma > Puma concolor. The sequence continues at coordinate 16,452,186 of NC_141677.1, forward strand.
TTATGAGTTTACTGCCTCTCGGCTCCAAATGTATCCCTCATCGCCTGCCCTACAAAAATTTAGCTTGGTCCCTTTAAATATTCTTTCTTTGCCAGCTGGCACAATACTAAGTGTTGTCAGTAGAGGAAGCTGGAGAGACATGGCTGGAGGTGGGGGGCGGGGTGCCTTCCCAGGTCCAGAGAGCTCTCAGCCGCCTCCCGAAAAGTGGATGGCTTCTCTAGACCCTGCTTCCGCGGTATGCACGGCTTCACCCAGCTCCTGACGCACACGTGGGTCCCCCAGGCCCCAACTCCTGCAGTGGAGATGGTTGCTCCAGGGCTCAGCCTCTGCAGCCTCTGCAGCACTGGGCTCCGTCAGACACATAGCGCCCCCCCGTGTCTGCTCCTGCTATACAAGCAGCTTCTCCAGCACCAAGGCGCTGCGGCGGGCCTACCTGCTCCAGGGGTGTCAGCAGCTCCCAGAAGCCAACGCTTTCCCCGAAGACCCCCTCAAAAGTCTTTTAGCAGACTGCCTCTGGTGAGACAGCTCCTTATGAACCGTCTTGTTTGGCACCCTGGAAAGTAGATTCCAGAAGGTTCCAGAGAGAGGACTTCCGGCGAGGTACACAGTGTAGCACCGTAGCTACTTCTTGGCTGGCCAACGTTCATGCCTCCCTAACAAGGTCTGCACTCTAGCCTGCAGCTGGGGGCACCCTATCTCAGCCTTGTGGGTGGTGGCCACGGCTTATGTCTGCCACTCTTCCCTTCCTACTGGTGGACTCCTTCTCATTCCAATCCTCTGTTATCATGAATAATCCTTTGTATTACACTGTCTCTGGTCAACTTACTGTTTGGGTTCGTCTCCTGATCAGACCTTGACCGAAGCACTCTCTGCCCTAGTTAGGAACCCTCCAGGACCCTCCGCCTCCTCTGTGCTCTTCAAACACTCCAAGTCAATTCTTGTCTTAGGGTATTTGCTTTTTCTACCCTGAATGTCCTGAAATACCAGCAGATCTCCTCATGGCTGGTTTCTTGGGCACTTCCTCTGAGTCGCTCTCCCAAATTTCCAATCTGAAGCAGTCCTATCCAGTGCCCGTGACCTCAATCACCATCGAGGCCTGTTTTGCTTTCTGCATAGCACTTAGCACTGCATGAATTACCTTGGTCTTTCACCTGCTTCCCTCCCTAATTAAATGCAGCTTCTATGACCGCAATGACTGTGCCTGTATCATCTGCTACTGTAGCTACGGAGAATCCTAGCCAAATGTGAAAGTACTTGATAGATAGTTGTATAAAGAAGATGAGAAGGTAAAAGAAGAAAGGTAATAAGGAGAGTCGGAGGAGGGAACCCATCATACCACCCCCTCTCATTCTCCTTTTTTTTAAGCTTAGTTATTTATTTGAGAGGGAGAGAGAGAGATCATGTGCGTGCAGGTGCACGAGTGGGGGACAGACAGGCAGAGAGAGGGAAAGACAGAATCCCAAGCAGCCTCAACGCTGTCAGCACAGAGCCGGATGCAAGGCTCGAACTCACAAAACTGTGAGATCATGACCTGAGCCGAAATCAAGAGACAGACACTTAACCAACTGAGCCACCCAGGTGCCCCTCATTCTAATCTAGTCCCCAGTCCTAGTGCCCCTGATGTAACAGTTACTTTAATGAAAGTAATGTCCTAATCACTTTTCAGATCCCAAATCCCTAACTCCCCATCCTCTGTTACTCTCCACACTCATCACTAAGACCCACAGAGTTTTTCCTAAATTTGTCCTTATTTTCGCTCCCTCTTCTCCAATAGCTCCATCATTCTCCACAGACATCAGTCATGTCTCCGTGGAATCTTGACTTTATTACCTCAACTGCCTCCCTACTGGCTTCTCTAATTCCATGTTCTTTCGCCTTTTTAATCTGCTTTGAATAGTGTTAACCAATTTTTCTAAAACACTGCTTTTGCATCAAGCCTTTCTCCACTTCTTTACAGACTCTTGTCACCTGTTTCATCAGCCTAAATGTACTTGTCTGCCTTCTAAGGCCTTCCTTCCTACACTGACTGCCTGCTCCCTGCCCATTCGCCATAATAACCCATGCATGAGCCAAGCCATCCCCATCCAAGGGCTTTTCCTCACGGGGGCTCTCTCCCTCCTGATATCCTGAAAGGGGGCAACTCCCACAAAGTCTTCACTGGCAGCCCCAGGGTCACTGATCGATCAGCTTCTTCTCTCAAATCCTCTACTCCAGAAAACAGCTGGATTTCTTTTACGAATGTATGTTGCCTTTTTCTCATCTTATCAAAAGAAGTGTGATGCTCCCTAGCTTTCTGTGGCTTCAGGCTGGGTGTTGAACAAGCAGTGGGAGACGATGTGATAAAGAAGTCACGGCCTCCTGGTTGAGGATCGATAGGAGTTCTGGTTCCTGGAGGACCTGCCTTGCTGCAGTCTAAGATCCTGTTCCACCAGAATGCTCTAAGACCATCATCTGACCCAAATCACAGTCTTTCTCATTATTCATATACTAAATCTCATATGTCACATTTTGCATATAACTGGTATGGAAATTTTACTTTAGGAAAAAAATGAGAAATGATAATTTTTCACAAAGGATTTTGTTTTTGTTTTTGTTAATATATTTTTGAAAAAGAGAGAGGGAGAGAGAGCACGAGTGGGGGAGGGGCAGAGAGAGAGGGAGACACAGAATCTGAAGCAGGCTCCAGGCTCTGAGCTGTCAGCACAGAGCCCGACGCGGGGCTCGAACCCATGAAGCATGAGATCATGACCTGAGCCAAAGTCAGTCACTCAACTGACTGAGCCACCCAGGTGCCCCGGGGTCTTTGTTGTTTTAAAAGGGCCTCTTCCTGTCTACCACCATCCCTTGTATTTTCCATATTTGCCTTCTCTTGAAATTGTTAAGAAAAAAAAGACTTTCTTTACAATGAAGCAAATTGTAGTATGTGCACTCACTGGGACGTGAACTACTACTGAAATTATGGTTATAGATATCATATAGTAACACAGGAAAAATACTTTTTGACAAACCACCTGATAGAAAAAAGCAGAATTTCCAAAATCAGTACTTACAACTAATTATAACTGTTGTCAGTCCTGAGAGATCTCAGGGTGGTATATTCCAAGTACGAGGAATAAAATATAGATGTCAGCACAGAATGGGTCACAAACAGAGCTCTGCAAAATAGGAATCTCATTTGGATTCTGGCTCCCAGCTCCTTAGGATGTGACACTGATGGGCTTACAATGAGAAGGTGACTAATGATATGATGGGTTCTGTTTCCTATGCCTAGAAAGTTTTACATTCAAAGTCATGTTGCCGGGTGCGGAACACGGTCTGCAGGGCTGCACCTTTCATCTAAGTGGAGACTGTGAATATATATGGCTACATTATTAAAAAGCAGGAGGAGAAGCCAAACTTGAATAAAAAATGGTTTCCTGCAGGGGGAAGTAAGGAACAGGTTGGAGAGAGGGAATGAGAGCCATACTTCTCCGAATGTACCTTGCTTTGCACATGTGATTTTGAACCAAAAATATTGTGTTACATATTCCTAGAAACAGCAACCACTAAAATAGAAGGCCAAAGGAAATAGATAAGCCCACCGTGCATTGAGCTAATTGTGCGTTGAGTTGATAGTCGAACTACACCTAGGGAAATTAAAGTGATTTTAAATCTCTGGAATTTCACTTTGCATCCCAATGAACAGAAAGAACTGCAAACAAGTTTTAAGTTGCTTTTAGTTATTGCATTATTAATACTATCAATATGATTATTCTGAAACTATATATATAAAATATGGATATACCAAATATACTATTATATATAAACATACTATATACATACAGTATACATGTATATGTAGTCAAATATGCTATTTCATATATAAATATAGCTAAATGGTAGATAAAATAATTACATTAGTAATATTAAAAATCAAAATGTTCAGTGTACAAGAAAAGATGTACAAACATAAAACTAAAAAAGTTAAGTGAAGCCATGTAATCCTAATTTGGACTGGAAATAACAGTATGAATCCGTGATATAATTTGTCTAAAAATATCCTAGCTGTGTCTATTGAGCAAGTCAAGAAATAATAACCAACCCAGTAGTTATGAATGCTCCCAGAGCCCAGATTGTGGCCTCTAAATATCATTTCCTTCTAAAAGTAGCAAGGACTCCTTGCAGAAAATTCTGACTCCAGATCTGGAGCAGAAAATGTACAAGATGAGCCTGAAACCTCTTGTTACATCAGAAAACAAGGAAGCTTCTAGGTTGATGTTGAAATATTCAGAAGCCAACTGGAAAGGGCTCTCAGCCAAAGATGGGTGAATTTGAAAAAGAATGATTTCTGCAAAGAACTGAAAACACATATGTTCAAAATCTCTGACCTCATAATGATACACACACCACACTTTTTATTCGCCTTTGGAGCATACTAGAAAACCAATTATTATTCTGAAAACTGGTGCACAAAGAGAAAGAATCAAACATTTATCTTGTCCTTCATAATTGTAGCTCAGGACAATCAAATAGACGTTGAAACAAAAAAAAATTTTTTTTTAACTTTAAGACACGTATTTACTTTCCCTCATCCATCACCAGTCATGGGTGGTCACTGTGAGCAAACTGAATGGTGGCACCACACATCTCCTTGGAAAAACAACACTGTTGAATTCTGTGCCACCCTGCGCAGAACTTTGGTCTTTGGTCACAAAGACCTGCTAGAGCCCCAGGTTGCACAGCCCACAAGCCCCCATTAAAATGACCTAAGGAATCTTCTTCCTTTTTTTTTTTTTTGTAGAAGAATTCTAGCTAAAAAAAATAATGAGGACAGTGATGGAATTCGAATATGAGTGTTCTGAAACTCACTAGTGAAATAACAAAGCCAGTCAGTAATCACCAATGTAGGTAAAAAAAAGCTGATAGGGAACTTGGTACAAAAGGGGAGGACTTTAGACACCTGAACCCAACAATCAAGCTCAACGCCACACGAGAGAGACAATAGCTATTCTTTGCTTCCTTACGTGATTCCGTAGAAAGTTACAACACTGAAGCCCTCTTGACCATAAAAATCAAACCTCAGTATAATCAAATCTCTAGATCTAACTAGCAGTTTGTGGGAAATATGTGGAAAAGAGAAACATGACAATGACCACAAGGACACAATCAGACCAAATCTGTCAGAGAAAAAACTTGGTTTCTTCAGCAATAAAAACAGACAACTAAAGTAAAAGAAGAGAGAACCTGGTGGCTAAAAGAAACCTAAAACACATTTCTAAATTTGAATAGACCACCTGTTAAAATAAAATCATGAGGAAATTAGGGGAAATTGAACACTGACTGGGTACCTGTTAATAGCAAGAATGTCTTGTCAATGTTTTTAAGCGTGATAAGGGTATTACTTTTTAAAAGTCTTTTTTTCTTTTTGAAGATAGAGCTGACATATTTATGGATGAAATAAAATGTCAGATTTGCTTCCAAATCTTCCTGTTGGGGGTGGGGTGGGTGTGGTAGGCTGAATAATGGCTTCCCAAAGATATCCATGCCCTAAGCTTCAGAACCTGTGAACGTTACCTTATATGGTAAAGGGGACTTTGCAGATGTGATTAAATTAAATGCTTTAGGATGGGGAGATGATCCTGGATTATCTGGCGGGCCCGATGATGTCACCACAAAGGGCCTCAAAAGAGAGAGGCAGAAGGATCAGAATCAGAGGAGAAGGAGGTGTAATGACAGGAGCAGAGACTGGAGTGATGTGCTTTGAAGATGGACGAAGGGGCCACAAGCCAAGGATACTGGGGGCCACTAGCAGCTGAAACAGATAATGAAACAGATTCTCCCCTTGGAGCCTCCAGAAGGGAGGAGCCCAGCCAACACCTTGACTTTAGCCCAGGGAAAGTGATTACGGACTTCTGAACACCAGACCTGGAAGAGAATAAATGTGCGTTGGGTCAAGGTACTAGGTTTGTGGTCATTCATTTCAGCAGCAATAAGAAAGTACTACAGTGCCAGGGTGGATGGGGGTATAGCTGAAATCAGTATTGCCACGTGTTGAAAATTGTTGAATGTGTGTGATGTGTACATGGGGACTCATTATCCTCATTCATTATATAATTTCTCTGGTTTTGTACATGTGTGAAATTTTTCATAGTAATCAGGTTTTTTCTAAGTCTTACTGAGGGGATTTAAACCAAAAAGTCTATTTTTTTTTAATTTTTTTAAATGTTTTATTTATTTTTGAGACAGAGGGAGACAAAGCATGAGCAGGGGAGGGGCAGAGAGTGAGGGAGACACAGAATCCGAAGTAGGCTCCAGGCTCTGAGCTGTCAGCACAGAGCTGACACGGGGCTCGAACTCACAAACCGCGAGATCGTGACCTGAGCCGAAGTCGGACGCTTAACCGACTGAGCCACCCAGGCGTCCCTGCCAAAAAGTCTATTTTTAAGATGCAGTTTCCAAGTTTCACACATGTGGCTCATACCCAACTCCAGAATGTTGTACCAACATTGGTCTTGGAGAATAGAGGCTCTGAGGGAGGTTGAAATAGACCATGATACCCAAGAGTACTCCCTGTGGGATCTGGGCAACATGCTGCTTCTCTCTGAGCCCCAGCTGCCTTATATATTTGGGTTAATAATAGAGCTTACATCTCATTGGGTTACTAGGAGGCTTAAGTAAAATAATCCATTTCAAGCATTTAGTGGATTATCTGACACACAGTATCTCTTAATAAAGGTTAGCTCGATATTATCATTGCATGTCCTTTCCAGCTTTCCAACAAACATTTGAAAAATGTCTCAATCTGTCTCTATCCTCATTACCGCAACCCTCTAAAATACATTTGTGACACTAGTATTTAGAACCTATTTGAATCACCCATATTCCACTTTAAAAAGCTCTTGTCTTTGTTTGACTGTTTTGTTCTGATGGTCTCCCCCAGATAATGAGCAACTCAGAGCCAGAGCGATCTTGTGAAGCCCAACCGGGAGGCTATAAAGAAATCTCTGTCCTGGGAGAATAATGGCTGGCCTCTCAGATTCCAAATCTTCTCTAGTCCCTTCCCGCAGGATGAATGCCTCTGTTCCCGGCTTATTCTGCAACATGGAAGAATCAGAACTCTCATTATCCTATGTAAACTGAAGGGTGAACTTCCTTTTCCTGCCCCAAAGTTATCTCTTCCTCTGAAGCAGCCGCAAGGAAGGTCAGACCCGCTCTTTTACGAACAAATTTGTACGTGCTACTCTGTGCCAGGCTCCTTTTCAGAAGCACTGTGTTTTCTGCTAACTGGTGGCAACAGGCTCCTCATGGGGCTTAAAGCTGGAGTCCGGGCTGATGCCCAGAGGCTACGAAATAATCGGCACTTTAAAAAAAAAAAAAAAGAAAGAAAGAAAAAAAATGCTCCTTTTCTCTGTGCACTGAAATGTCTCAAGTGCATTTGAGGCCCTGGAGTCTCCCATGTAGTTGGAACTGGGACTCGCAAGCCTGTTAAACCCTTTGCATCAAAACAGTTGGGACGCTGGCTTCCCAGGGAAGCAGTGGAGGGAGGGGACTGAGAAGCGCCTGCTGGCCTGGCCTCTCCTGTCACAGAAGTCACAGCACCTCAGGGGCACCTGGGTGGCTCAGTCGGTTAAGCATCTTGATCTCTGCTCAGGTCATGATATCACAGGTCATGAGTTCGAGCCCCACATTGGGCTCTGTGCTGATGGTGCAGAGCCTGCTTGGGATTCTGTCTCCTTCTCTCTCTGCCCCTCACCTGCTTGTCCTCTCTCTCTCTCTCAAAATAAATAAACTAAACAAAAAAGGTCATGGCACTTCAGAGGGACCCGCAGTGAGCCAAAGAGGGTTGTGTAGACACGTAATAAGTACGCTGATCAGCTGAGGCTGCAGTATTTTTCAAATAACTCAATGCATTTCTTAAAGAAAATGATAACATAGATTGACTGGCATTACCAGTTCATTTTATTATAATGCTAGACTGGACTTTTAAAAGCTGGCAAAAAAAAAAAACAAAAAAACACATCGGTTGACAAGACAATGTGGCTACATGAGTTTAATCGTGCTGCCTCCCTTCTAATATGCCCAGGTTTTTCTTGGGCTTCTTATCACGGCAATTAAGAAGAAAGAAGCATCCGGCAAACTGGGGACCCAAGTTTCTCCCTTAAAATCCACGTGGATATGAGGGGGTTGGTAAAGCAACGTCTGTCACCAGGTTTTCACTCGGCTCATTTTTCACATTTTCCGAGGACCTGAACATAAGGGATGATATTTATTTTCCCTGATAGGGAAAAATCTGTTATAAGATGGCCAACAAGACTGATAGAGAAATTCCAGTCCCAGTCCCCGACTGAAGGTTCCCCTTCCGGTTCTTCCTACCCCATTTGCCAGGGCACCAAATTACAACCAATTTGGAATGCAGAAGCAACAGATGATAAATTGTTCCCTCTGCTTACGCTCAGGGCTCAGATCTCTGGAGACTGATCTCCTTTGAGCCCGCCCATGTAAAATACACCTCCTGTCTCCCAAGATCTCCGAGTGCCGCTTGGTTCTTCTACTGGGTGATCCAGACCAGGCTCTATAACATCCTGACATAAGAAAAAAAAAAAAAAAACCAATAGGGGCACCTGGGAGGCTCAGTCAGTTAAGTGTCCAACTTTGGCTCAGGTCATGATCTCACCGTTCATGAGTTCAAGCCCCACATGGGGCTCTCTGCTGTCAGCACAGAGCCTGCTTCAGATCCTCGGCGCCTTCCCCCCACCCCCCGCCCCTTCCCCTCTTGTGTTTCTCTCTCTCTCTCGCAAAAATAAAAAATAAAAAATAGAACATTTTTAAAAAGGCCAATAAAATAGTCTAATAGGAAAAGGACTGATAATGTTGATTTTAAAGGTTGTCCGCTTCATTTTAGGTGGTGTGGTTTTAGTGTCCGTTTTGTTGTTGTTCAATCAAACCGAAACTCTGAGGAGATACAGAAGCTGAACATGCAGGGAGAGAGGACAGCTTGGGCCACCCTGAGACCACAGGCAGGTCGGCCTCGTGCACACGAACGCGCGCCCTACAGACTCTGAATCACGCTTCTCTCCTGCTGTCATCCACTTGACTCTGCTTGGCTTGTGGGCCCTGAAGATGGCAGCTGCAGGGCTACAGCTGCAGGAAATACCATTCTGCAGACATTGACACCTACATCTGTAAGGGAATGAAAAAACCCACTACGAAATCAGAACGACCGAAACAGCCATTAGCTTCAGAAAAAGAAAAGGGCTAGTTTGGGGTGGGGGTGAGGAAGGTCCTCCATGTTGGAACCTGCCTGCCAATGATTAAGCAGCCGGCTTTTCTAGCTTTTGACCCGTTGAGCCCTGAAAATACCGAGTGGTGTCTAGAGTGTCTCCTTGTTATTGTTATTAACGCAACTATTTTGTCAAACGGATGCTTGGCTCCCAACCAGAATCTCGCAGTCTCCGTTGGTAAGGAGATGCTAACTCCCTTGCTTGGGGCGTGGAGGAGGGCAGCTGTAGGATGGGCAAGATGCACAGGACCTCAACAGGCAAGAGAAATCGACTGATGCTTTGGGTGGGGAGGAGTGTCCGGGGGTGGGGGGGGGCATTGACGGTGATTATAAATCACATCCCCAAAGCCACCCATTCTCATATGTGGAAACCAGGCCAGCAGTGACCATGATCCATGTGATGTTGATGAGGGAGCATGAGGCAAGCTGACAGGTGCAAACACTCTCTACCCCCACCAGGTGGGATGTGTGTGATGTTCCTCGGGCACTCCTGGCTGCCCAAGAACAAAGGAAAGGGGGAAAACAAATGGTTAACTGATAGAGCTCATAGTCCCGCAGGACTTAAGTCTCCATCACCCCTCCATGGTGATGTGGGAAACAGAGGCAGAAGGAAATGGCAGACAGAACTAAATTTCCTTATAACCTGCAGCCCACTGACGGATACTTGAGGCTGGCAGAGTTAAAGTTTCCCCAGGAACTCCCCACTGTCTTAATGTTAATGCTTTGCTAGAGGGAAAAACAACCTTAGCTTGACAACAGCTAGGCCTCCAATATCCTGTGAGTCTTTAGCATAGGAAAATCTCACTGGAAACTTCCCCTGGACTTAACCTCCCCCAACTCCATAGCGTATAACCAGTATCTCCTCGTGGTCCCAGGGGCGGCTCTTTCTGCCCACGGGTCCTGTCCCCGTGCTTTGATAATATCAACTTTTTGCACCAAGACATCTTCAAGAATTCTTTCTTGACCATCGGCTCTGGACCCCACAAACCCCACTGTCACCCCCCAAAAAGCCTCATCAATGCGGTGGATTTGAAGGCACTGGAAAACCCTACCCTGACTGAAATCACTCCCAGACCGCCAATCCCTGCCCCAGGAATTCCTGCTTTTAGACCTTTGAGTAAAGAAGTGGATGTCTCCCAAATATTTGCTTAGTTTTCCCCGAAAGGGCAAGACACTGACTTGGTTTTCCTCACTGTCTCCAGTTACAATTGATCAGGATCCACCAAATGATTGTGAGGGACTTGAGGGTGGGTTGCTGAGGGGGGCCGACAGGGCTCACTTGGAACTAGGGCCCACGTGCCCTCCAAGGGCGTATGGCCACAGCTCCCTGGGGCAGCCTGTCTGCTTTTCCCAAACCTTCTAGCCGCTTTCCTTCTTTCTTCTTCCTCTTGGGTTCACACGGTGCTGATACCTCAGCGTAGACTACGACAGCAACAGGTTGGCACAGCATTCACCATTTTCTTTGTCTACTTCCAAATCCCTCACGTCACGAGGTACTGGGGGTGTTATCAGGAGTCAGACTTGGACAGCAAGGCACAGAGACGGAAGCCAAACGCCTGGCCAGTTTGCTTTCACGAGACTATCTCTCAGCGTGTCTGTCCCTGAGAAGACTCTTTCCTCCTAGATTAAGACTAGAGTATCTTGAGACTCAGCTAAGCTCCCATCGTCACAGCTGCTCTAGAAGGGTCTAAATGCCGACAACCCGGAAAACAAACATGGGACCAAATTCGTTCCGAAGCTGTACAGTTCCACTTGACTAAACCCTTGTAGCGCAAAGGATTCATAGACACTTACAGAAGCAGATGAAACATAACTCCTGGTGAGACCTTGCCCCTTTGGCAAGCAGGAGGGCAATGCGACTTACAGAAATACATTCCACCTTCACGCTCCAATAAACCACAAGAAGGAGCCCCTAACGAGGGCCCTGGCACCAAAGCGATACTCTAGAACAATTTCCATCCCGTAACTGCAAGAGTGGACAAACACCATTATCAAAACAAAAGGAAACTCCACTGAATGGCAATAGATCAAGAACATTCTAGAGACAGAGCATCAATTAAAAGAGGCAGGCTTGAGTTCACTTACAGAATAGGAAGGTATATGGCGCCGTGACCAATCTGCACCAGTGAAACACATCTAACTAACCAGGGCATTCACTTATTTTCCCATTTATAGAATAATAACTCATTTATAGAATAATAACTCAAATTGCTTTGTGTAATTGTCATAAGTCATCATCTTGGTGACTCTCTTCTCCTCCTTAGGCCACTAAATAATTTCACAATTTCTTTAGGGGATTTTTTTTTTTTTTAAGAAGCACAACTAAAAGACCCTGTTTTTGTGATGAATGGGAGCTACAGAATTATCTTTTGAGGCTTAGCATACAATGAGGTCACATAACATTCTCCCAGCTCAAGAAATGTCATCTTTACATCAGCAACAACAGGGGGAAAAAAACTGCTTTCCGCCTGAGGCAGTTGTGATAAGGGATTTAGAGCCCATCCTGGTGTGAGCTCCCAGATATAATGAGATGCAACCCAGCACAGAAAGTGTATGCAGCTCGCTGCTTGCTTCCTAGCTAATGTTCACACAGCTGTTCTATGACTCAGGCTGGCTGGGGGGTGGCCGGGTGGGGAGGAAAAAGGAGCAAAATGAGTCACAGAAAATGTTATGTGTGATATTTTGTCTAACGTACATTTTCCAAGGCTGCTGCAGAACTGGCGTCTCACGTAAAGTGAGATAAGGGCATTGAGCAAAGTCTTAAAAATGACAGCATGCTGGAAGTGAGCATCAGAAACATTCCGTGAGGAGTTTCACTTGTATTAATCATGTGTCTGAAGCTAACAGGTTCATACCATGTGAGCAAATTAAACTATCATGCAATCTTGACAATGCTTCCCTGAATTCTTAAAAAGTGTTCTCATTTTAATTAATGACAAATTGGATATCTACCTGCTGGGGTTTCCATTGATACAGCAATTAATTTTTCTTTAAGATTTCTCAACTCTCTGCCAAAAGGCACCAAAAACACTCAAGCTATCATGGTTTCTTTTGAGTTTGCAAAATTCCCCTTAGCTTGGACATTCCCTATTGATTAATTATAATTGCTTTTTAAAAAATGTGACAGGCACCTTGAAATGCACACACTCTGAAGCACACTGGCTTATCTGGCGGGCCAATGGCCACATAGGCTCACGGATAGTGGTGGACATCACCTCTGGCCAGTCTCACCTAGTGATCGCAACTGAATGTCTGTCTCTCAGTCACCTAAATGAAACAGGATAAAGAAACAGGAATCACTGGGCATCTGGCCAAGTCTTGAGCCTCCTTGAAAATTGGTTGGCTTCTTAATTGATCTCAGTGGACAGAGTGATCATATCACGGGTTTCAAGCAGAGAAACTTTGGGCTGAGCTGCAGAAACCACAGTAGAATCTGCCAGCAGAGCCTTCTGTTTTGGATTATAATCAATCTCTTGTCTATTTTCTATTCTCTTAGTCAAAATCACGGCCATCCTTTTTTTCCTGTTTGCTTTTCAGGCTACTTAAAAACAGCCCCACTTCCAATTAAGCCTTAACGTATCAACGACAAAGACAGGGATGACAGGTGACTACGACCTCCTCACAGGTATTCCCACCTCTCAGTTCTGACCTGGCAATCAAAACCTGTTTTCTCCCTGTACCCTGTCACTCTGCTCCCCAGATTCTCCCTACTAAGACCTCCCTCTTTGAAGCCCGTCACCAGACAAGCCCAGAGGGCTTCTGTTTTCCTTTCTCTTCTTCCCTTCTGTCACCCCCTTCTCCCACGCAACATTTTTGCTTCCTCAAAGGAAAATATCAGAGGAGAGAAGCAAGTGTATTGGAGTCACTTTCCTCAAAAAATGCTATCCCTGAGAGTGAGACGACTGTGGCCTGAGCTCCACAGAGGGTCACGATGAGGTGCCTTGGAGTTCTATGAATCAGAGAAGAAATGGTACATTCTTTCCAGCCTGAGCTCTGGGTTTTCTCTGTCTCAAAAACTCCAGAACTGGCCAGACTGGTTCTAAAGACAGAAGTTTGCTCCAGGATTTTAACGTTTTGGTCCCGAAACCACAGGAGGCTCTAAACCTTTGTCATAGCCATTAACAACTCAATTACCTCTTTTCTTTCCCTCTCCACCCGCTACAGGAGGTGCTAACAGCTGGCTAAAGGCAGGCAGCAGACAGAGTGGTGTTTGGGTAATCAACAAGGGTTGGCAGACTCTTAGTGGAGGCCATTAACTACAAGCAAACATCTCTCTTCTCCCCATAGTTTCACCAGGAAGACAAGGGGCTCTCTTCTGGCTTAATAAAATTAGGGTTTTCTTTAAATGTAATATTTGGGTTTCCTAATTTTTATGGTGTCATAGCTGCTACTAAGGTAATAATAACTAGCATTTATTACGCCCTTAATGTATGTGAGAAACATTCTTTATCTTACTCTATTATTGATCCGTTTTCATAACAGAAAATTGAATCTTGAAGGGATTTATTGACCTAATGGCAGCCCACGGCTCAAAATCGGCCTCACTCAAACTGAGGCAATCTGGTTGCAGACTCTGCACAACCCTATGACCCAGCAATTGCACTGATAAGGAAAGATCTGTTACAAGATGGTCAACAGGACTGATAGGGAAATTCCAGTCCCCGACCGAAGACTCCCCTTCCGGGTTCTTCTTCCTGCCCCACTTGCCTCCTGGGCCAAATTACTACTAATGCGGAATGCGTAAGTAACAGACGATAAATTGTCCCCCATGCTTGTGCTGGGGACTCAGACCTTTGGAGAAGTTGTCTCCTCTGAGCCTGCTGGTATGAAATAAAACTCCGATCCACCAAGATCTCTGAGTGCCGCTTGGTTTCTCCACCAGCGATCCAGCCTGGTTCCGTAACAGCACTACTGGGTATTTACCCAAAGAATACAAAAACACGAATTCAAAAGGATACATGTGCCTCTATGTTTATAGCAGCATTATGTACAATAGCCAAGATATGGAAGTGGCCCAAGTGTCCACCGATTGATGAATGGATAAGGAAGATGTGGTATACATGTACAATGGAATATTATTCAGCCATAAAAAAGAATGAGATCTTGCCATGGGCAACAACATGGATGGAGCTAGAGAGTATAATGCTAAGTGAAACAAGTCAGCCAGAGGAAGACAAATACCATATGATTTCACTCACATGTGGAATTTAAGAAACAAAACAAGGGGCGCCTGGGTGGCTCAGTCAGTTGAACGGCTGACTCTTGATATTGACCTAGGTCATGATCTCATGGTTAGTGGGATCCAGCCCTGCCTTGGGCTCTGCACTGAGAGTGCAGAACTGCTTGGGATTCTCTCTTTTTCTCTGTGTCCCTCCCTCACTCACACTCTCTATCTCTCTCTCTCAAAATAAATAAATAAACTTAAAAAAAAAAAGCAACGAAATATGAGAGAGAGGAGACAGATCAAGAAACAGACCCTTAACTATAGAGAACAAACTGATGGTTACCAGAGGGGTGGGCGGTGGGGGGGGGAGGGGTAGGAGATGGGAGAAACAGGTGGTAGGGATTAAGGACGGCACTTGTGATGAGCACTAGGTGATGTATGGAAGTGTGGAATCACTATATTGCATGCCTGAAACTAATATAACACTGTATATTAACTAACTGGAATTGAAACCAAAACTTGAAAAAAATTGAAATGTCTCGGGTTCATTATCATTGTCAAGACAGAGAGAGAGTTTAAGGATTGTTTTTATGGTAATAACTCTGGGGGAGGGACACCCATTATATTAACTCCTGCTTCTGGGCGTTGCTGGCAGGTGCACCCAGAAGGAAAGAGTGGGTTCTGGCCCCACTTTATGGACCAGAGGTAGAGGCCAGATGGGACTCAGGTGGAGGCAGCCCTGAAGGAAAGATGCCTCATTGGAGGAGTTGGGTTTCTGGAGGCAGGAACTCTTCCTCTTTCTGAAGAGCTGTGTGGAGGCCTTTTTCAACTGATCTGAGTACTCTGGAAACTGAATTCATCATAACTGAACCTTTCAGGGGAAAAAGTTATTTCTGAGCAAAAACTGATTGAGTTCTTGGAAACTGGAAAGTATTATAGTGAATTGTAAGGCAAATGTAGATCCACAAGGCTTATTATAAATGACACCATTTACATACACATAAAAAAATGTAACTTAGTTTTATATAATAATCAGTCATCCTCAATTCCATTTCTAGTAAACTACTACATGCAGACTCAATTCCATATAAATGTGACCCATACTTTCCCTATCTTTGTTTTTCCTTCTGTTTTCCCCCTACTTTTTAAAACTTCATGCTGTCTTGTTATACTTTATGTATTATTTTTTTTCTTGCATGTTTGCCTTTATGTATTTAACCATTATTATTTTAAGTATGCTTAAGGTTTTTCTGGTATAAGAGGAAATGAAGTTAAAAATTAAATGTAAACAATCAATGATGACATATTATATTGATCACTGATCATTGCTTCTCTTGGAAAATTAGACAATATGGCCATATTGCCCCCAAATTCAAAAGTGGGAAAATCCAATCATGAATATTTTCATAAAGGCTTTCCATGTACAGTTGGTCCTTGAACAATGGACAGCTGAAAATCCACATGGAACTTCTGACTCCCCCAAAACTTAACTACTAATAGCCTACTGTTACCTGAAACCCTTTCTGATAACAAAAGCAGTCAATAAACACATATTGTGTATGTTTTATGTACTTTATACCAAATTCTTACACTATAGTAAGCTAGAGAAAAGAAAGTGTCATTAAGAAAATCGTAAGGAAGAGGCGTGCCTGGGTGGCTCAGTCGGTTAAGTCTCTGACTGACTTCAGCTCAGGTCATGATCTCAAGGCTCATGGATTCAAGCCCTACGTCCGGCTCTGTGCTGACAGCTCGGAGCCTGGAGCCTGCTTTGGATTCTGTGTCTCCCTCTCTCTCTCTGCCCCTCCCCCACTTGTGCTCTGTCTCTCTCTCTCTCTCTCTCTAAAATAAATAAACATTAAAAAATTAAAAAAAAAAAAAAACGAAGGAAGAGAAAATACACTTACAGTACTGTACTGGATTTATAACAAACAAAAATGAAACAAAACCCAGCACAGTGGACCAGCGCAGTTCAAACCGTGTTATTTAAAGGTCGGCACCTGGGTGGCTCAGTCGGTTAAGCGGCCGACTTCGGCTCAGGTCATGATCTCAAGGCCTGTGAGTTCCAGCCCCGCGTTGGGCTCTGTGCTGACAGCTCAGAGCCTGGAGCCTGTTTCAGATTCTGTGTCTCCCTCTCTCTGACCCTCCCCCATTCATGCTCTGTCTCTCTCTGTCTCAAAAATAAATAAACGCTAAAAAAAAAAAAAAGTAAAGGTCGGCTGCATAGATACGTAGGATCAATTTGTCTGGTTTTAGAAGGGAAGTGTGGGCTTGCTAACAAAGGTATCAACCGACGGATGAAGTTACAAGTATTTCCTGTGTTGGAGAACTAACTCTGAGCAGGCAATTGAGGTGACAAGGCGGGACACGGACAGTTAAAAGGCAGTGTGAACAAACAGCAAGCATGCGGTAGCCAGAACACAAGAGAGGAGCCAGAAGACAGCGAAATCACTGGGGGCCACGTCTACTTAAATAAAATCTGAAAGGACAGACAGGGTTCAACTCAATAGACAGCCTGCTTCTCAGGCAGGGATGAAAAGTCGCCTGCTAATGAGAGAGACACAGCTGATAGAAACAGCCCCCAGCGAGGAATGGAGGTGGATGTAGGAGGATCACGCCAAATCAGGGAGGGGAAAGAAAGAAGCTGAGAATCTCCGTCTTTCCGAGAACAGCAGAGGCAAAGCAAAAAGGGGTCAAGGCCGCGCAGAAGCCGCGAGAAAGGCACCGAGCCCGCTGTGAGGGAGCGAGGTCTGGGGGTGAGAAGTAACATGTTTGACGTGTGCCCGTTAAGAAAGCGAGGAGGAAGGCAGATGTCAGCAATGAAACAGAAAGTATGAAAAAACAAACGGAGGTGTCCACGTGTGTCTGCTTCCCTTTTCTTTGCGCCAAGAGGGGGGAGGGGGTTCCCATGGCAGCCAGTTGCTTATCCACCGGCTGCCATTTCGTTCATTCATTTCCCTCAACAGCTTTTGAAATAAGTTCAATATGGGTTGAAAATGGATTGTTCCAGGTGCACAGGAACTTCAAAATTACCTTGCATAATTTGGCATAAAGGGCATTATGTGCCGGATCTCAAAGAATTCCGTTCATTGTTCGGGGTGAGCAAGCCTCCAAGCCTGCCATGAAAGCTCGCGTCGCTTCGTCAAGTTTGGAATACACTCCTAGGATATGCAGGCTCTTAGGCTTTCAGCCATTATGCCGCCAAGGGCCATATACCTGAATAAGGCTCCTGAATTCTCCCCCCAAGTCACCAATAGCTGCTACCACATTTTCAATCCCCTCTCCTCTGCATTTTCTCACCCTGCCCCCTCAGTCTCCTTGCCCTGCCTCCTTCATCGTCTTTGTGCAGTCTCAGTGTTGCCCCCTCCCTCGTAGAATTAACTCCCTTTTTCCTTTGTGGATGCGGAGACAAAGACAGCGGCTGGATGGGGTGGGTGGATCCTAAATGTGATATCTGGTTCAGTTTTAGAAAATAAATAAAGGAATACTGTCTTCGGCACTATCTCGGGTATTTTTTATTATGTCTGAACTCATCGGTAATGAAAATCATGAGCCTGCACCCTAGTATTTGTTTCACAACTTGTGTACCTGTAATACTACCTACATCTAAAACATTTCAAGAATGAAACCGTTTTCAAGGACAAAACGTAAATGGGTAAAATGAAAAAGTAAAATATAATTCTAGAATGTTCTTCCCACACCCAAGTGTGGGTAGTAGCTCCTTCAGAAACAAGTGCCTTAGAGAGCACATCCTCAGCTGTGATTCCCATCTTCATTACATCGTGGGCAATCGGTCATCAACACTTGCTCTTGGTCATGACTGACAGGCTCTGAGAGCCTTGCAAGAGGGAACAGACCTTGGTGTCTGAGGCATGTCTGAGATTGTCCCCATACCAGGCACAGTTCTATGTACAATGCTGCTTCCCCTCCAGATGGCATGCCCTTTGAGTGCAGGGACACTGCCTTAGTCTTCTGCGTGTCCTTCTTGTCTAACGCTGTGCTGGCTTACATAGAAGGTCAATGCAATTTTGCCAGATAGGTACTCTCGAACTCCGGTAAGCTGTCCGACTCTCAGTTTCCGCTGACTTCTGGCGTGAAGGCAGAGCTATCCACACAGGCAAGCTGAGAGGTAGTAGGGCGTCCAGGTAGGAAGCCACCAGGACTCTCCCTCTCTGCTCACTCCCGCTAGGTGTTCATTAGCAGAGTGAGTTCACCCCACTACCATTTCCCACCAAGTTGTCCATACGAAAACTTCAAGATAATTAGAAACTAATCATTAATGTTTTAAAAAGAAGGAAATCACCTTTAAGGGTGTGTCTGGATGGCTCAGTTGTTTAAGCATCTGACTCTTGATTTCTGCTCAGGTCATGATCTCACAATTTCATGAGTTTGTGAGTTCAAACCCTGTGTCGGGATTCTCTGCTTAGGATTCTCTGTCTCCCTCTCTCTCTGCCCCTCTCCTGCCCACACTCTCTCTGTATTTCTCTCAAAAAAAAGAACCAAATCTGCTTTAGAAAAATATATCAGTCTCCAAAATTGAAAGTAAATTCAGATGCAAATGATGAGTGTTTGATAGTTCTTTCTAAAGCTAAGAAGGGCCTCTAAGAAGGTATCTAACTACTTGTACGTTCAAAACAAATTTTAATGATTTTTCTCTTTTCTGATTACAAAAATATGATACGTACTCAAAGGGGAAAAAACACTCGAGAAACACACAAGAGCACAAGGAAACAAAAATAACCTATAATCCAGTGAACTGTACTTACAAAGTTTCATATTCAACTGCAGAAAAAAAAGATAGCAATAGAACTAAGAGATGCTAAAAAAAGGGACCGTTTCCCATTAGTCACGCATATAAGAGATTCCACAAGGTTAAACGGAACCACTACTCATAGCCATAGGGTGGAGGGCTTGGTTCACACTAGCCAGAGACACAAGTCTGCCATTGGACAATAATTAATTTCTCCTGCACCATGCTTAGAGATATAACACATGGTCAGTAAAAAGGTAACCCATCCATACAACTTTTGACTATTTCTTTTGAGTCTTTGGGAAAGACAGCTAACAGAGAATATGTAATCATTGAGACAAAGGAAATTAAAGCAAGGTTTAGCCACAAGGGAAAATCAGCCAGGCCAAAATATCACACTTAACTCTTAACCTCTGGAAACATAAATCTGAGGGAGTAAGATTATTCTTACTCTTTAAGAGGGGAAAACTCTTTAAGAGTAGATTGTTGTTGTTGTTGTTGTTCTATTCTCTTACATGCCATTAAGATTTGATGGCAAGACGAATGGATTTCTGGGGCATTATATCTCCTTAGGCTGCCTTAACTTTTTAAATCTAATAGTTAAAAATAAAGTCTCCAGATCCAATTGCTATTTAGCCATTCATTCTTGCACTAAATATAATCTTATTGAACGTTTATCACATGCCAAACAGCCGGCCACTTGGAATACAGAGCAAGTCAGGCATGGAGCCCATTCTCAAGGATCTCACAGCCTAATAGACTCAGACACAAATCATTGCAACAAATTGTCGGTAGTGGGTGCCATTGTGGGTACCAAGAAGGAAGCAGGAGAAGGCCATAAAGGCTTTATAGAGAAGGAATATTGTGCTGAGCATTAAGGATGAATGTGCAGCCAGGCACTAGGTTGGAGAGGGCTCCAGGTTGAGGGGCACTAGGTTGGAGGGATGTAACAGTGAGAATAGAGAGGAAAGCACCAGGGGACCGGGTCTGTCACATGGCCATGTCACTCTGGTTGCCCCCACCCTCCTGCCTATCCAGCTAAGACAAGGGAAGGAGGAACATCCGTGAAACACGTGAGCAAGGAAAAATCCTCAAATAGTATCTCTCCTTTGTACAAGGGGAAATAGGAATGTACCTGCATCTAACTTATAATTCAGATTATTTTTTTCATCAGTTCATTTTCTTGTGGAGAACAAGGTGTATTTGCCAGAAGAATGTTGGGGGTCTCTGCCTTTTGCCGACATACAGAAATGGTAAGCCGTATTCTCCCCAGTGCCTAAGTCACTCCCTGATAGTAAGGTTAGATATTAAAGGAGAGAATGTTACCTCTTTCTGATCCATAGACTTCCAGTCAATGCATTGTTACTAAAAGAGAATTTTCAAAATAAGTAGAATAATTATGAAATATGTTTATTTCTCAATTGCAAGTTTGTGTGTTCATACATGTATGTGTACATATCCATGTATATTGATATATGTCTATATTTATTCTCACATACATTATATGAAATAGAGCCTATGGATGTAATTTACAAATATATAACTTCACTATCTATTTACAATTATACTTGACTGAATAGGTATCTTGAGGATGTAAAATAGCATAACTGATATACTTTAAAGTGCATCAAATATTTTGCAGCTTTTTTTGTTTGTTTGTTTATTTTTGAGAGAGAGAGAGAAACAGAGTATGAGCAGGGGAGGGGCAGAGAGAGAGGGAGACACAGAATACAAAGCAGGCTCCAGGCTCTGAGCTGTCAGCACAGAGCCCGACTCGGGGCTCAAACCCACAAACCGTGAGATCGTGACCTGAGCTGAAGTTGGACGCTTAACTGACTGAGGTATCTAGGTGCCCTTAAATATTTTGCAGCTTTAACATAGTTTGGTAATGGAGTGCATGGGTAGCTCAGTTGGTTAGGTGTCTGACTCTCGGTTTCTGCTCAGGCCATGATCTCATGGTTGGTGAGTTGGTGAGTTCGAGCCCCGTGTCAGGCTCTGTGCTGACAGCTCAGAGCCTGGAGCCTGCTTCAGATTCTATCTATCTCTCTCTCTCTCTCTCTCTCTCTCTCTCCCCCTCCCCCACTTGCACTCTGTCTCTCTCAAAAATAAATAAACATTAAAAAAAAATTTTAAATTTTTTTTTTTCAACGTTTATTTATTTTTGGGACAGAGAGAGACAGAGCATGAACGGGGGAGGGGCAGAGAGAGAGGGAGACACAGAATCGGAAACAGGCTCCAGGCTCTGAGCCATCAGCCCAGAGCCTGACGCGGGGCTCGAACTCCCGGACCGCGAGATCGTGACCTGGCTGAAGTCGGACGCTTAACCGACTGCGCCACCCAGGCGCCCCTAAAAAAAATTTTTAATTAAAAAATTTAAAAAAACTGATAGCACACAAAACCATGGTTAAAACCACATTTTGAAGAAAAACCTTCTGAATTTTTATAAGCACTCAAATTTAGAAGGGGATTTCTTTTCTTTTTTCTTTAACTCAGATCATTAAAAGGCAAATCTTTGTTTGAATATATACTAAAAGCCCGCATTTAACATTTGCCTGTTTTGTGTTTTGTCCTATGCAGGTATCCCTTTGAATTGCAGATAGAATCGGATACTTCCTAACTTCCTTATTCACTTGACTTTCTTGATAGAGAATGGGGCCTTGAGCCCAACCTCTTTCGTCTCAGCGTCTCAGCGTAAACTCAGATGGTAACAAAGATATTGTCATTTAGACTTGTCTCCCAGATCATGACTGGCCAGATCCAAATGTCGCTGTTGCACGGGTCATAAATTCTATACGTTCTAATGGGAAATGAGCGATCTATTCAGTTCTCAGCCACTTTCACTTTGAAATCCCGGTAAGACCAAGAGATGCTACAGATGGTTGTAAGTAAGTAACAAAGACTTCTGTCAGCAACTATTGCCTTGCTTTGGTCAACATCCTGCAGTATTCACTGAGCGGCCACCGAGACGCAAACCGCTTCAGACCCCGACAACTGGTTTTGTGTTTCAAGACGCCGGTTCTCCGGGGAAAGAACCGGGACTGTACAGGATCACTCCTCAGACCCGGTGGGGAGGACGGTTCCGTTGCAGGAGGGAGAGAGCTTGACGTGACCACACTTCCCCAGCACCCAGTCTGGCCTCCAGCTCTGAGGCACCTGTGCACACCTGGAGATGCACCCAGCCTCTCTGCCTGCTACTCTGCCTGCCGCTTGCCGCTTTCCCTCCCAGTCCAGTGCTGCTGTGACGCCAGTTCAAACAGATCTGCGCCAGGCCTCCTGACAGCTTAAAAGAGCAAAGGAAAGGGCCCTCGAGAAGCAGGCTGTTAGGATGGGGCAGCTACCACTCTGGTCATTTGAGGCTGCTGAAGGAGCCTAAGTGACGAATGTATGTGAGTCCCGTGTCCACATGGCCGGAGAGGCAGGGAGAGAGGCAGAAGATGACGGAAGATGGGACTGCGGTGCCTATAAATTCGTTGCATTCACTCAGCCATTAACTCACCAAGTATTTGTTGGGTACCCTTAACACTGTTCAGCGCCGTCAGATCGCGGTGGACACATTCTGAACAAGGCAGACATCTGCACTACCTGTTGTTAAGCACTTTGAAAGCAAAGAGTTCAGGGCAAAAGCACATTTTGGGAGTCTTCGGGAGTCATGGAAGTCTTCAAAGAGGAGACACCTAAAACGTGAAGGATGAAAAGATGTAGACAAATGAAGGGAGGGTGGGACAGAGTGGGGGCGGAGCAGAAGCAGAGAGGGGGCGGAGCAGAGGCGGAGCAGGGGGCGGAGCAGAGACAGGCAGGGGGCGGAGTGGAGGCAGAGAGGGGGCAGAGCAGGGGGCAGAGCAGAGGCGGAGTAGAGGAGGGGCGGGGCAGAGCGGGGCGGGGTGGGGGGAGCGGGTAGAGCAAGGGCAAAGCTGGAGTGGAGCTGGAGGCAGAGTTGGTGTGGAGGCTGGGGTGGGTGGGGAGGGGGGCCAGCCACTGGTGCACCTGCAAGGGGAGGGGGTGGTGAGAGCCAGTGTGCCCAATATGCCAGCGTGCCATGGCGAGGACACTGGCCAGTCTCAGGCCAGAGCTTCTGACCCTCCTGAAGATGACTTCAAATCGCTACATATTGGGTTGAGACTCCTTAGGTCAATGTGATCTAATACCAGTAATTTCACACGGCTGAACCTAATACTTCCCCGGATAACTTCCCTTGACCATTTCCCTGTCTAAATTAGTGCCTCCACCGGAAAAAACGCACAGTAGCATTGAGAAACACAAGAGAATCAGTACGAGTAGGACAGTGGCAGGGTGATGACGGATGCTGCTGCTGAAGGACACACAGAGGCCACTTGGAAGAGTGAGGAGCCACACTTTATCCTCAGGCTTCATCCTTAAGATGAGAGGGATGTGCAATGACCAAATTTGTATTTTAAGATGCTCGCTCAAGACCACTTGGAGAATGGAGTGGGAAGGGCAACACAAAACAGAAAATCAAAAAGTGGCTACTATGGTCCTTCAGTGGGAGAAGACAGACCCATACTAGCAGGGGGAGGGGGAGGTGGGCTTGAGGACACAAAAGGGGCCCGCCTGGCAGGACTCAGGGGACTCTGTGACTCCGAGGGGGAGGTGAGGGCCCGGGGAGTGAGCTTGAGTTGGTGATGCCCCACAGGCAGCCAGGTTCAGGTCCCAGGACTGGTCCAGGTGGGTGATGGGCCATTCTCTGGGTCGGATACAAAGCAGGGGAGCTGGCTTGGAGGGAAAAGGATGAGTTCTGGGCATGTCTGTTCACTCAGTTCCAGTGAAGAGGCGAGAGAAGGTCAGGAGCAGCAGAAGGAGGAGGGAACTAAAATTTTCTGACTGCCACCTAGGTGAGGGCTTTTTCCCTGCTGTTCAGTAAAACCCGCACCTTAACTCCAGAGGACAGGTACCTTCCTTTAGCTTTACAGCTACAGAGGCTGACGGTGAATGTTCACTGGAGGTGAGGAAATTGGATAAACTGCAGAGCTGCATTTTATTTATTTTTTATTTTTTTTAATGTTTATTTCTTTCTTTTTGAGAGAGAGAGAGAGAGAGAGAGAATGCACAATCAAGACAAGGGCAGAGAGAGAAGGAGACACAGAATGTGAAGCAGGCTGCAGGCTCTGAGCTGTCAGCACAGAACCGGACTTGGGGCTCGATCTGACAAACCGTGAGATCGTGAGCTGAGCCAAAGTGGGACGCTTGACCAGCTGAGCCACCCAGGTGCCCCTGTAAAGCTGCATTTTAAATGGGCGTCTCTCTACCAACACCCAAGCTCCTACAATTCCAACCTGCTGCCCAGTAACCTAGCGGAACGAACGATATGTGTGGTGGTTATGGCTAAACATGGTAGCCGGATGAGATCCACAAGGCATGTGCTGAAATGTGCCTTGGAACGTGCGGGGGAGGGGAGGCCGGACTCAGAGCAGTGCACCTGACCCAGATGAATATCCTCCTTTCCAAGGAGGGGAGACATCTCCTTCCAGGATGCCCATACCTGCATGCCCTCCTTAACCCCACACTACCTGCTACCTTAGTCGTAGCCTCTCCATGTCTGGAGGCAGGGAGCTATCAGTCAGTGGTTGGAAGAACTTGTTTTGCAAGCTTTGGAACATCCCATAGTACCTTCCTTGCCCTGCAGAACTGAACTCAGCAAGGCAGCCCCTCCCAGAATCCCTTAAGGGAGAAGTATTTTGCCGACGGCATTATCTCAGCTGACAAAGTTTTACGGCATAGTGTATTTAAAGAGTTATTTACCAATTTCCAAAATAGTAGCAAAACGGTCTCCATAAAGCTAAGTGACTCCCAGGGAAGAAAGTACACATTACATTCTCATACTTGTTTCCTTAATTAGGAACAGATCCTGGTGGCTGGGATTTATTTTCATGAGCACACATCCACAAAAATGAGAAACATCTTGACACGCTGCAACATCCATAATGTTTCTCAAATCTCAATTCCTAATTGGGTTTAAAAAAAAAAAAAGCGACCACAAATTTTCACGCTGGTTTTGATTCGGGATTCAAAACAGAACCTCAGATATGTATTTCTTACGTTGTTCCAAAACGTGTATAAGCTGGGTCGAAATCCACTTCAGACATTAAAAAGAAAAGAATTAAAAAAAAAAAAAAACAAAAAAAAAAAACAAAAAACAGACCAAGGCATGAATTTGGAATTTAACATGGCAAAGAAGATTCTTCTTATGGAACATGGAAACTAACTTGTGGTCTCCCCCACTTTTAAAACATCTTAATCTATTTACTTTTTATAAAGAGGAGAAAAGGGCTAGGACATGTTTATATGGCACCTGCTTCAATCCTCTTAGAGGATTCCAAGGGCTCCTTTGGGTGTGTTTTTTCTTTGTCAACTCATTCCACAAATGGGCGAGCCTTTTTCTCTGCCCTCACTAAATTCCCTTTACAATGAAGAATCCAGATGAACCATGGAGTCTGTAACGTAGAAATTCTTCTCCTTACCTACGCACTTTATCCTCAAGGATTTCCATGTACTTCGTAGTATTCTCCTTCACACTCATTTCTGCAAAACAAAAACCCGAAGTTGATGCAATTGTACGCAAAGATTGAACACAGCCCAGAAATGCTCGACTAAAAGCCAAAAACCCAAAGGATCGCCGTCAGGCCGATAGCAATGATCACATCCTAGGTTTGGAAAACACTCGAATGCACTGAGGCGGCTGCCTGGAGCGAGGTGCTGGAAATGGTCTGAGGCCTTCAGCATCTCTGCCGGAGATGAAGCCGGGGGGCAAGGTCACCATGCCGCGCGTGGCATCTGGCAAGACAGCTCATTTGGTGCCTGGAATGGAAGCCGCTGTGTTCTGTGCGTTTTCGCCTTTCCCACCTGGTGGCCAAGAGCTTGGGTGCAGAGTATGAAGAAAAGACCAGAAAGAGGAACAAGTCCCGTCCTATGGACAAAGCAAAAAAACCTCACCAGCGGTAGCATGGGATTGCGGCCCCTTTAACTGAGGAACGCATGGAAACGTGATCCTGACAGTAGCTGACATCAGAGGCTTGGCTTCCAAAGCTGGGAGATCAGCGGGCTCCTCGAGAGAAACTCAGAGCCTCGTAATCACCAAATGTTGAAGGAACAGATGATTGTTATTCCTCCCGTGGATCAAAGAGGCACTTTACCAAAGAAAGAAACTTGGTACATTTTGGGGCAAGCCCTGGTCGCCTGTTTCCTCCTCTGGGGAACGAACGTGCCTTCCTCTGAAGGTGACCGCTGACGGAGATGTGAATATGAAGTGCCCAGAAGAGCAGGTGGCAGCAGAGAAGCCCCCAACAGATGGCAGCTGTCATTGATGTTATTGCCATTTCTGTCATCACTGTTATTATTGCTAAGGTGGACTTTATTATTTTTTTTAATTTTTTTTTTACGTTTTTATTTATTTTTGAGAGAGAGAGAGAGAGAGAGAGAGAGAGAGAGACAGAGCATGAGCAGGGAAGGAGCAGACAGAGAGGGAGACACAGAATCCGAAGCAGGCTCCAGGCTCTGAGCTGTCACAACAGAGCCTGACGTGGGGCTCAAACTCACAGACTGTGAGATCGTGACCTGAGCTGAAGTCGGATGCTCAACCGACTGAGCCACCCAGGCACCCCTATTATTATTTTCATTTCACCCTTTATTCTCAAAGGTAATTCATGCATGACACTCTAAAGTTGGGGGATGTGGAAAGCAGAAGTCCTATTGCCTGAGCCTCTGCCTAGAGGGCTCTCGGGATCTTATTTTTGCCAACATGTATGTGCAAGGGTGAGGGACAGAGGGTATATTTGGAACTGGAAAACGTACCTTGAAATTCCTCAAAAAGAAACCAAATATTTATACAGAAACTAAAACAAAAGTTCTGGCTCATCAGTTCATAATAGATAAAAACAGAAATGTACACAATGAAAGCAACTATTTAAGTTGGTGTCCTATTGTGTTGCTTTATGCCGGTCTCATTTACAAGTTAAGCTGTGTCGAGTTTTTTCTCCAAATAAATTAGCTAAATATTTATTTTCAGCACCTATTATGTGGCAGATACTCTGCTAGCATGGGGAATAAGTTGTGGTGATATGGTTCCAGGTAGCTGAGATCTGCTCACTGGTTCTTCTGGAGCAAGTACTGCAAAAACTCAGAATGTCCCAACCAGAAATGCTCTGTTTCACATTCTATACTTATTTTGTGCCATGCGCTGTTGTAAGCCCAGGGGGTAAACTAGTGAACAGAAGCAATAAAGATTCCTGCTTATGCAATGCTTAATTCTGGTAGGGGCAGGTAATAATTAACATAAAAGTCCCATAGAATACTTAGAAGGTAGTAAGTACTACGAAGCAAGAGAAGGGGATCAGAACGGGGCAGCAGAGTGGCCAGGCACCACTGGGAAGGTGACATTTGAGTTAAAGCATGAAGAGGGCGGAGAGGAGCACATAAGCAGCCATATTGGGAGGAGCACAGTAAACGGAAGGAACAGCCAGTCTAAAGATCCTAGGGCAGGAACATACGTGAGTCCTCCAGCAAAATCTGGAGATGTTCTCGGGGAAAAAGAGTAAGGCAGAGAAATAGGCCACCTCCAATCATGTAGGCCACTGTGGCAGATCACATTTCCAGCACATGGCCACAGTCATATTCCTGGTCCCACACACTAGTCCAGAACTTGGCCACTCCCCATCAAGCAGTGAAATCTGTCTCCCTCCTCTTGAATCTGAACAGGTTATGACATTACAACCAATGGAGAATGGCAGGAAGGATGCTCTTTAACTTCTGAGGCTAGGGTCCAGCTTCTGCCTGGCTCTCCCTGCTGGGAACCCAGCCAACCATGTTGTGAGGAAGCCCAAGCTACATGGAGAGGCCATTCACAGGTGTTCTGGCTGACAGCCCAGGTGAAGGTCTCAACTTACAGCCAGATATGTGAGTGAGCAAGCTTTCAGATAATTTGAGCCATAGAGTCTGAGGGACCCAGACATCAGGAAACAGAGACCAGCCATTTCTGCTGCTCTAGGTCTAAATGCCTGACTCTCAGAATTTGTACACACAATAAATGGCTCTGAGTGATTAGGTCTGTGGATGATTCGTCACATAGCGGTAGTTACTGGAAAGCCATGTCAGGATTTTGCGTGCCCTGAACGAAATGCGAAAACACTGGAGAAGAAAGGCCACAAACTGGCTGGCTCATGGTTTCTCTGTTGAGAATAGACTCTAGGAAGACACGAGAGAAGCAGAGAGACACAGGGAGGTTAGAGCGATCATCCGGGACAAGGGGACGGGGCGGGACTGAGGCCACGGTGTCTCAGGAGTTGGTGATAAGAGGCAGGTTTTAGATATATTTTAAGGACAGAGGCAGCAGGAGTGCCTGATACATTGAATTCAGGAGTGTGAAAAAGAGACCCATCGAGAATGACTACAAGGTTTTTGCCCTGAACCACTGGAAGACAGAGTTGCCATGAAGCGAGGGAGAAAGAATGCAGGTGAAACCAGTTTGGGGAGATGAGCAACAGTTCAAACTCAGACTGAAATTTGCTGAGAGTAGAACTTAAATGTTCTCACCAAAAAAAAAAAAAAAAAGTCAAATATGTGTGGATGTGTTAATTAACCAGATGGAGGTGGGGGAGGGCTTCTTTCACAACGCATACATGTATCAAATCATCACGTTGTATGCTTTAAATATCTTACACAATTTTATTTGTCAATTGTACCTCAATAAGCTGGAAGCGATAAATGCAATTGAGAAGCTTAAAAAGAGTCCAATTTTGGATCTGATAAAGTTGAGTTTATGAGCCATCCGGTGGCGATGTCAAGTATGAAGTTGGCTATGTGAGTCGAGAAAAGGTCCGGCGTGCCGATGGACATTTGCAAGGCACTGGTGTGTGAAGCGACGAGACTAGGTGCTGTCACTGACAGAGTGAGAGTAACTTAAGAAGCCCGCGGTGATCATATGTAACTACAATTACATTGTGATGCCACCTTTCCTCCAAAGGACAAAAATTCACAGCACCTCCCTCGAGGACAAGAAAGCCATATTCTTATGTTTAAAAGTAATCCGGGTATCTCTCATATTCATGCTTCTGTTCAGAAATAACTATGGTAGTTAGGACCCACACAGGAACACCCAGGCAGTTTGATGAGCCTTTCCCCTTGCCTGGAGGCCACCATCCGAAGAGGATGTTGCATTGAAATACTGGATCCTGACCCATCTCCCAGCCAGCCAGCCTAAAATGCCTTGCACACATTTTCACTAGGTTGACTAGTAACCTTCCAGAGAAGCCAGGACTGTAGACAGGGAGTTTAAGTTTTTAACTTCCTAAATAATAAGTCCCAGATGCATTGAGAATAGAGCTCATCTTTTCTTCCCTTCTTTTTTCCCTTCCTTTTCTAACCGGGTCTTAGAGCAGAGACCAAAAGGGTGGTAGTGGTATTGAGGCAAGCTTCCAGGAACCAAGGATGGCTGAAGGAGGCTGACCACTACAGGGAAAATGCACAAATGCCTCCCCTCTGCTCCATTTGCTGAGGGGATCTGGTTTCCAGGTTCAGGCAATATTATCAGAATGGGATTCATATAATTAATTTCATGAATCCAATTAAACAAAAACTGATTGATAATTAAATGCGGTAAATCTGTGAAAACATTTAGCAGAGTGCACGGTACAAACACAAATCAACGTTTCAGGAATTTAACCCAGGTCCTACTTCACGCCAGGCACTATTTAAATCTGAAAGAGACATGCCATCAAGGGACACCGAGAGAGCTGGGGGCCAGACTCTAACGTTGACTTCCCCCTGGAGAGCACAGCAACATTTTCCATAAATCTTCATGATAACTGATGATCCAAAAATGTCCCGATGAGTCTGATGAAAAAATATTACCGTGTTATCCAGCAATATCCTTTACAGTGTAAACAAGGAAGGTAAGAGAATGTTAAGTGGAAAACAAATCTAACGAGGTTTTCTGTGCATTGTATCTTTTCTTTGCATAATAAAGGGACAGCAATATTTGTCACGATAGTAGTACAGGAAATGACTTGCTATCAGATTGAGTGAAGCATTTGACTATAAAGAACTTCAACCCCACCACCTTCAATCAATAAAGACAGCATCATGAGATCAGCACAGTATGACCTCAAATTTGAAAATGGAAGCCGAAGGCACCCCATCAGTTTAGCATTAATCACAAATTTTGTCTAACATTTGCCATTTTCTTGGAATTTTCAATTAACATAATAATTCTAGTAACACAAGGCTTGGCCTTGGTTTACAGAAAGAAGTCATCAGATTTTGAAGATCATTATTCAAGGATCAATGTAGACACAATCAACTCCCATGAGTAAAATCCTCCAAAAGGAAGAAGTGAAAGACAAAAGAGAAACTGCTGAATTCTGAGAAATTGTGAAATATCTAAAGTATTATTCTACTTGAGTGAATGAAGAATGTGTTTATTTGAGTAATTAAACCATGCACGGAGATGAAGTGGTAACATCGCGCTAACAAAGACCCAGGGAAGTCAACAACACAGAAAAATGGGCTTGCAGCTTGATTGTCTTGATACATGGGATGGAACAGTATTGTCTAGGACCTTGAAAGATGGCAGAATCCATGATATGAAGCGCAAGTCAAGTTTTACACTGGAGGGCAAGACGGAAACACCAGCCATGAGTCCCTGCTGATACCAGAGTGATCTTGTCACATTGGAAACTCACTGTGCAGAAAACGCGATACCAAGGTAATGATATCAATGATATAATGATATCCTTGAGAACTTCTTGGGTGGCAGGTACTGTTCTAAACACCTTGTTCTAAATATTAAATAATGATGGTACCTACAGAGCAGCTCTATCGCTATCCTTATTTTATATAGGTAACAGAGGGGCAGTAGGACCAAAGTCACACAGCCAGTGAGGGAATGTCCCAGAGCCCATTGTTAGGGAACCCATGACTTCTATTTTAAATAACACAAGGGCTCAGAAAATGCACATTGAATAAATGCATGCGAAATTTTAGCCACCAACAAAATGGAGCAGGTGTTCACAGACAGAGTAAAAGTACAGTACAAAGATGCTGTAAGAAGTCAGAGTTACAAAGAGCACAGGCAATTGCAGAAAACAGCCATCCACAAACGGAAACCTGATTGTATATAAACTGTACGGAAGAAGGCTGATAACATATTTGCTTAAAATAAATTACCATTTTATAATATAAATATATATTCATATATAGGTGGTTTCATAGTAGGTTGAGATGAGAAAAATGATTAACAGTTCTCTGTTATTATATTCATGTTGCTTCACTCCTAATAATAAGATAACAACTTCATGTGGTTTCACAAACAGATTTTTATTTGCATGTATAAGTTTGTTTATTTACAGGATTTTTCTGTTACCATGATGTGTGGTAGTCATTTAAACTGAATCTCAAGAGAGGGTTCCTGAGTTAAACAGGATACAATCCCGCCTGGGTCTTAGAGTGGTTATGGTCAATTCCCTAGGGTTGGAACCAAATAAATACACCATCACTAAATTAGCAATGGATCCACTTCTCATTGGCAGGTCATTATTCAGTGCTGTTGTTAATTTCTCTCTCTTCCTCTTTTCCTCTGATGTCCATAAGAGATTTGCAGGGAGAAGAAAAATGACCAGATATGGATCTGACAGAATTAATAAATGGTACCAGAGAGCAGACTTCTCTTTGGGGGTGTGCCTGACTCTCATTCTTATATCCATCCAGAGTTTCTTAAACGTGCCCGGCTGTGCATTGGTCACTATGGCTGCAGAGTTGAATCTGACGCTGCCCTTTGCCTGAAGAACACCAGGTTCGGTGACATAAATGCATGATGAATAAAAGCAGGTTGTTCAGTTCAGTGGTGGAAACTTAAAGCAGCACTCATTCTGGGAGAATCACTGAAGAGATGCCGCCCCACTTGAGGGGGTTAAAAAATGACTCCCTGCGGAAGTGAATGAAGTAGAGATCTTGAAGGATTTTCCATGCTGGCTGAAGCCAGGGGAGGCATGGATAATCCGAAACAGCAGTTGCACAGAAAATAAGATTTGTGTTTTGGAATATCGGGCATTTAAAGTCATATTATTTTACTTTCCCATTAATTTCCGAATCATTTTTTCCCTGAGCTTACATTAAGATTAGTCGATGGGGTACATGATCCCACGCCAAAGGAAGACAGGGTGTCTGCAGGACATGGGCCGGTCCAAGGGTGCAGGATCCGACCTTCCACTGCCAATGTCACAGCCACACCTGGAAGTGGATGCGGAGATGAACCCCTTCATCCAGACGTTCCCCTTGGGGGAATCTGAGTGAGAATGTTGTGTTATAATAACCTCACTGGCAGAGGCACCAAAGGTCAGGGGGTGGCAAAGCTTTTTCAGAGCTAGAGCATCATCATGGGACTCAGGTGCCCACAAAGAAAGTAAAACTAATTATTCTGAAGTTATGTTTATGCTGCTGCTTGCACTATTTAGCTCTGCCTGATGGCGTGTGGCTTTGGCTGCCCAGATGCCCCGTGTCGGCCTCAGGGAGCCCCGACCCACTGCCCTTGAACTCAGAGCGCATCTCAGGGACTTGTCCATTTTGACACTCAAGTCTGTAAAAACCACCCCTGCGTATATGGGAAGAGATGGCGGGCAGGTGGGAAGAAAGGAGAAATGAGTAGCTAAGCTCCACGAGGTTTAAAAAAACGTTTTAATATACAGCGACTGATTCTGCTACATAAAAGATAAAGCCCGAGTTCCAGGTTCACCTGCTGTGCTTGTCACGAGTTAATTGGGTATCATCTGATACAGTAATTCTCACTTTCCCAGTTCAGACCTGCTCCTGCATGCAATCTGCCGGTGCCCTAGAAGCACACAGCCTAATAAATCAGCACAATGCAATGGCAAGAAGGAAAACCAAGCAGGCGTGGTATGGGAAGCAGGTCAGGAAAAAAAGGTAACAGTATCAGCTCCCAGCACCTCACGCCACAGCCCCCATGCACATGTCCTCGCCAGCCAAATGTTTCTACCAAATGAAAAGACAATTCCACTCTCCCCAGCTCTCCCTGCAGACCGACCTTTGTGGGCTGTGGTTTGCCTTTAGCTTTCTAGCACATGTAATTGAAAGAGTTCTGACCTGAACATCCATTTGCAATATTTAAAAAAAAAAAAAAAATTAAGTTTTATTTGTTTATTTTGAGAGCGAGAGAGAGAATGAGCAGGGGAGGGGCAGAGAGAGGGAGACAGAATCCCGAGCAGGCTCCAGGCTGTCAGCACAGAGCCTGACTTGGGGCTCAAACTCAAACCACGAGATCATAACCTGAGCCAAAATCAAGAGTCGAACTCTTAAGCTACTGAGCCACCGGGGGGGGGGGGGGGGGGGGGGGGGGGGGGGGGGGGGGCACTGTGATATTTTAAAAACTGTTTAAAATGTCTATTTATTTGCATTGCCTAGTAGTGTACATTTGAGAACATACACTCTTCTTTTTCCTTCTCCTCACTTCCCTCAAACATGCACACACGCATGCACGTACCACATGCACACATGATTTACTTCCTCTCTTTTTGACAGACAGAACAAGGAATAGAATGTGGGGCTTGGTTTTCAAAACGGAATACTATTTTCTTAATCTGTGTTTGAAGAAAAAGCCCAGGGACGCATGGGTGGCTCAGTCAGTGAAGCGTCCGACTTCAGCTCAGGTCATGATCTCGCGTTCCGTGAGTTCGAGCCCCGCGTCAGGCTCTGTGCTGACAGCTCAGAGCCTGGGGCCTGCTTCGGATTCTGTGTCTCCCCCTCTCTCTGCCCCTCCCCTGCTCATGCTCTGTCTCTCTCTGTCTCAAAAATAAATAAAAACATTAAAAAAAAAAAAAGCCCAAATCCACATTTGATCTTCTAGAGCTAAGGAAAGTGAGTTCACACAAGGTGCTGGCATGATGGCCATGTGTGTGCGTGATCTCATTTACAATAACTCTCTAAATAAATCCCTTTTGAGGATAGGGAGACTGAGGCTGAGGGAAGTTAATTCAAGGAGTAAATAAAAAATTCAGATCCAGTTAATTCGTTGGGTTTTTTTTAATGTTTATTTTTGAGAGAGAGAGAGAGAGAGAGAGAGAGAGAGAGAGAGAGAACACGAGTTGGGGGGTGGGAAGGGCAGAGAGAGAAGGAGACACAGAATCCGAAGCAGGCTCCAGGCTCTGAGCTGTCAGCACAGAGCCCGACATGGGGCTCGAACCCACATACCATGAGATCATGACCTGAGCTGAAGACAGATGCTCAACTGAGTGAGCTACCCAGGCGCCCCAACCCACTTCAGTTTTATGACAAAGTCTATATGTTCTCAAATACATAATCCTACTGCCCAATTGTCATGAAACATAATTGACGAATTTCCCCCGAAGGCATTCTACATTTCACAGAAGAATTTACTTTTCCCTCTAACACAGAGGCTACATAGTTACATACATAACTGTTAAATATTTGAACCTGGCATCTCTCTGTTTGAAACCCTAGGTGCTCTACCTTAGGTGTGACCTGGGTTATCGCCCTTGGAAGCGAGATCCTGGAACGTGGGCAGCAGAACTCAGATTGTGCTCAAGGGCAAGGAATGGCAACCCTTTGAAGCCAATCTGACCCCCAGCTACATGGGTCTCCATGTTGGCTATGCCCCTGTCAGCCGTCTTGAGAAGTAACTAAGCAGCCACCCCACTTATGGCCCGCCCCTTGCACCCAGCAGATCTTGGCAGGGAGGCGTGGGGATACAGAGGGAACGCTTTTAACACCAACTGCTCTGCTCCCCAGTCCCATAGCATATCAACCAATGTTCACCACCTTTAGCAGAGGAATTGCCCGGCACCCTTCCCTTCCGGGGTGCTCACCATCCTCAACTCGGCCCCTTGCCGGCATACCCACCGTCTTAGCTGAGTCTGTCCCGGGTAGAAGACACATTCGTATGAACCAAGTGGCTCCTCGCTCCCGAGTTTTCAAACGTGCACTGGCTGAAGAGGACCTGCCCTCTCCATGGCCAAAGCTGAAACACGAGGGCTGGATGCTGCCTGCAGCCACAGTTTAGGCACAGTGAGAGGACAAAGTCAACACGGGCTAACAGGGAAGGGGGAAGGACAGAGTCCCGCAGCTTCAGAGCCCCGGGGTCCAGCATCATCCGGGTGCCCTCCCACCCCGTCTCCACGGTGGTGTCTTGACCCAATGCGCTGCTTTGTCTGACTCCTAGACTTACATCTTGGCTCTGTTTCCTCTGCCTGAAACACTCTCCTCAAATGTTTTCTGCCTTTCCACCCACCGAGATGCTCTCTGGGCTACAAGACTCTGATTGCTTGCCCTGAACCCCCTCTTTCCCATGGTGCTCTTGCCTCTTGCAGGCTTCCAGACCTTTCAGACCTTCCTATAGCCATCCAAGTTCATGTGGGACATGGCTGATCCTCATGGATTCTATCTTCTTTTTTTATTATATTTGAGAGAGTGAGCGAGACAACATGGGAGAGGGGCAGAGGGAGAGAGAGAGGGAGACACAGAATCCGAAGCAGGCTCCAGGCTCTGAGCTGTCGGCACAGAGCCTGACACGGGGCTTGAACTCAGCAACTGTGAGATCATGACCTGAGTTGAAGTCGGACACTTAACCGACTGAGCCACCCAGGTGCCCCTAGTGAGAGAGAATCTTAAGCAGGTTCCACGCTCAGCGCGGAGCCTGATGCGGGGCTGAATCCCACAACCCTAGAATCATGACCTAAGCCGAAATCAAGAGTCAGATGCTCAACTGCCTGAGACACCCGGGCGTTCCAGGGTTTTCTTTTCTTGGAACCCTTAGTGCCTAGCGCAGTCCTGAGCTCAGAGAAGGTGCCCAGTATGTCTTGCAACACCAGCACAGGCCGGGTGCTGTGCCAGCCGCTGGGGAAACGCAATGAAGATGATGCCGTTTATGTTCTCGACCTGATGAGGAGACAGAAATCAGAACAGATTATCAGGACGCCAAGCACCTGAGGTCATCAAAGAACGACTCAAGCGAGGGTGCAGGAGAGAGACAGATGCAATCCAGGCTGAGGAGGAGAGAGAGGGCTGCACAGGCTCCCTGGAAAAGAGGACCTACGAGCTGAGAAAGAAATGAATCTACGGACACACTTCAGTTTCTATTACAAACAAAACAGAGCACATGGGGACGAGAGGGGCAGGTAATGAAATAAACAGAGAAGATGGCAAAACTCCCGTGTTTAAATAGCAAGTCATCAGGCAAGCCGTAAGAGGTTCTTAAAGACAGAGAACAAACTGAGGGTTGCTGGAGAGGTGTTGGCGGGGAGGGATGGGTTAGATGGGGGATGGACATTAAGGAGAGTCCTTTATTGGGACGAGCACTGGGTGTTATATGTAAGTGATGAATCGCTGGGTTCTACTCGTGAAATAAAAAAAAAAAAGAAAAAGAAAATTTCTGGTGGAAAACCAGGAAGGTAATTTCAAGCATAGGATTTGATTGCACAGGTTGGCTGCACCGTGAGAGAAAATTAAGACATCCATATTTCCATGATTCCATGATATACAGTGGTTGATGGCATAGATTCTGGATTCAGACTGCCAAGGTGAACATTAGCTAAGCCACGTATTAGCTGTGTGTCCTTGGTCAAGACACTTAACCACTCTGTGCTTCAGATTTTCATCTTTCTTTTTTTTAATTAAAAAAAGTTTTTAATGTTTATTTATTTTTGAGAGAGAGAGAGAGAGAAAGAAAGGGCATGAGCAGGGAAGGGGCAGAGAAAGAGGGAGACACAGAATCCGAAGCAGACTCCAGGCTCCGGGCTGTCAGCCCAGAGCCCGACGCGGGGCTCAAACCCAGGAACCATGAGATCATGACCTGAGCTGAAGTCAGACACTTAACCGACTGAGCCACCCAGGCACCCCCAGGCTTTTGTCTTTTTGATGGGACCTTAACATGCCTATCTCATTGTGTTATTATAGAGATTAAGGTGATTCATACCTATAAAAACAATAAAATACAATAAACACCAAGACATCAACAACGCCTCCTGCAACACAGAGGCACCAACTCCCTGCCCTTCCTGTGCCTCGTCCGTCTTAGCTGGCTGGCGCCGGAACAGCACAAATCCGGATGAACCTGGGTTACGTGGGGACAACTACCTCCTGCAGGCTGTGAGGGCGGCCAAAAGTGAACTGGCTTTTTTGTCTACGTAAGGGCCAGCTAGCAAACACCACTGCCTGGTGATCCCTCCCCCTGGGTGTGGTTCCGTTCAAGGCTCTGAATGGAGGCCATGCCTTTTACCAACCAGTAGACAGTACCCGCCTCCAAGGCACGCTCAGCCCGGAGGATCCAGCTCGCAGCACCTCCAGCCTCTCCCCACCGTGCCCAGATGCCCAAAGGAGCAGGCAGACACAGGCGTCTCAATAAGACATCCCCAAGGAGATAAAATATCTGTGAATTTGGGGCGCTGGGGTGGCTCAGTCCATCACGCATCTGCCTTTTGATTTCTGCTCAGGGCATGAGGTGCGGTTTGTGAGCTGGAGCCCCGACCCAGGCTCTGCACTAACAGCGTGGAGCCTGCTTTGGATCCTCTGTCTCCCTCTCTCTCTGCCCCTCCCTCGCTCGTGCGCTCGCCCTCTCTCTCTCTCTCTCTCTCTCTCTCTCTCGAAAGTAAATAAACGTTTAAAAATGTTTCAAATATATCTGCGAATTAAAAATCTAAGTTCCTACCTACAGTTTTGTTGTTGACATATTGTCTCAAACCTTTTCCGTAACAAGGGGGGAAAGGCCAGATGGGTCACACTGAGCCACCTGGTGAGACGGGAACATTTTCCATTTGGGGACAGTTTCACAAAAGTATGCGTTTAGCTGACTCTGAGGTTCCTTCCTCCTAGGGACAACCCTCCCCACACACAAACGCACACGCGGTGCCCACATCCAGACACTTCCCGTCACCCCCACGCAGCCCCGCGACCAGCCACGCAGCACCACGCATCTGCTGCTCGTGGACCCAGTGTTCACAGAGGGCCAGATGCAAGCCCGTGTGCCTCTCCTTTCCTTCAACACCCAGCCCACGCATGGCGGTGAAGCCAGGCCGTTGAGAAAATTAACAGAGAGAAAACATGACAAACGCGTGCCAGGTGGGAAAGATCACACAGTATAAAATCTCCCAGGAAAATACCTGAGTGAAGCCTCTTGCTTCTGCCCAAAGCCATTCATCTTCTGAAACTCTTCAGTCCAGGATTGCCCTACGACCTACGCAGGAGGGGCCTAGAGCCGAGAGACCCCATTCTGGGCCTCTCCACACAGCCCCTCCCCACAGGGCCAGGGGGCCACAACCCTTGCAGTTCCTATCTGTGCTCTTGGGACCCAGGACGCTGGAATTTCCCCACCCAAATGTCCCTGGGCCCACTTCTTAAACTCAGGCAAGCCTCTTCCCCAACTTAGTGTCCTCAGGGTATCCAGCACCGGCGGCCCAGGGATCCCTAAGCCCAAGGGGCCCTGGGAGGCTGGGAGGCCGGTGGTCAGCAGGGGAGGGTGTAAGGAGATTGGCTGCGAGAGGGGGTGCTAAGTGAGCTAGATGTTTATGGAGGAGTGCTCTTCAGCTCAGAGCCTGTGGGAGTTCAGAGAGGAGCAGGATTGCTGGGCTGCAGCACAGCCCTGACAAATGCCTCAGCCCAACCTATGGGGGCTCCGGAGCCAGGCAGTCCTCCAGAGTTGTTCCAGGCTGTAATGATGGACCAGGCCTTTATGCCCCTGCATTGACTGGGTGCTGGGTCCAGGCATGAACCTTGGCATCCCCAGCAATCCCCAAAGAGACTGAGAGCTGAGGGCTGTCTCCCCCCAGCACACTCAGCATCCAGAGGAAGCCCATCCCTCCTTCCAGAAGGGGATGTGGTAGCACACTCAAGCCTCATCACAAAGGGGTGGACAGAGCTTGGACATGCAAGCTACTGTGTCTTTAGTCTTGTGTGTGTGGTGCTTATGGTTGACGGATGACAGAGATGACAAAGAAAGGAGCCAGCCCTCGAGCGGGGGGCTGGGGGCCATGGCCAACCGTCCTGTGGTCAGCTTTCTGGCACAGAATCCAAGGGATCCAAGAATTCTAAATCCATACCCGATCTCCAACCATTAAGAAGTTATATTTGCCAAGGGCACTAATCATATTTTTATTTTCTTACAGTTCATGGCTACTTATTTATTTAATTTATTAATTAATCTTTTAATGACAGTCTAATTGATATGCAATGTTATAGAAGTTACAGATATACACCACCGTGAGTCAATAATTCCATACGTTACGAGCTTTGCTGATCCTGGAAGGACCACCCGAGATAGTGAACACATCGCCTGAGACGAAGACTTTCGTATGAAAACCAACCAATCCAGAGCCACCTCCTTCATCCAGCTCTCACTCGGGGCCACCATCCCCCAGCCCTTGTCACCCAGGGCCAGGTACCAGACAACTGAGGACAGCCCGATGCTCTGGAGTCCTGGAATGATTCGAACTAACTAGTCCTCAGCCTGTGTGCCCTGATGCACCTGTTCCTTGCCCCTCAAAATAAAGTCTCTTGCCCACATTTCCCCTCCGTCCTTCTGCCTCCTGACTGAGCCCCGTGCTTTCCCATGGGGCCCCCAGGGTGTGGTGTGTCCCTCCCCTGGGAACCTATGAGTTACAAACTCTCTTTTCAAGGACAGTCATCTCCTGACCTGGTGGCCTTACCGTACCTGAATAGTAATAAAACTTATACTTCAAAGCCGCAACTTAGGACAATAGAACCTGCAATACTCGGCCATTTACCAGACAGATTTAGAGCTCTGAACATTCAGATACACGGTATGTGTGCCTCGTGCTGTATCTTTGCCCCAGCCCCACATGTATTAGTGATGAGCCTGCTCTCACCAACATGTGCCGTTAATTCCATAATGGACAAGAGAAAAGAAAAAGACAAGCCTTATCAGCAATGAACACGACATTATGAAAGAGCTGAGTTTCAGCCTTATCAAAACAGCCGCCAGGGAACATAATCCTAGATCTTCCACGGCCCAGGCAGCGCCTCGTGGTAGGAGGCTCCCGGGCGGCACCTTGCCGGGAGAGGCATCAGGGAGGCAGGCAATACTGGGTGCTTATCAGGGGGGTGGGAGAGGGGGGCGAGGGTGCCCACCCTGGCTGCGCTTCGAAGGGGCAGAGGTTTGGCACATCCGGCCATTGTGTTTTCTATTTCCACTCAGCAGAGGGGGCCGGCTTGCAGAATTCTGTAGAAACTATCAGTCCTGTCTTCTCCAGGGCCACTCCGCCAGGCCCCCAACAGGGAAGGAGCCTGAGATTCCCAACCTTTCTACGATGGCCCTTCTCGTGAGAGAGAGGCCACAAAACCTTGCTGAACACCCCGTGCTGGCTTCCCTTTGCCCTGGGAACCAAATCTAAAGCTCTCCACAAAACACGCAGGGAGGCTGCATGGTCCCTGCCCCGGTCTCGCCATCCACCCCTCACATCCGGCACCCCCTGACCTGTCCTCGTCCTCTCCATACAGGCTCTCTCCCCACCCTGTGCCTGGCACTCCCCTGCTGCGTGTGTAGAGGTGATTTTGCTATCCTTAAGCTTCAGCTTACATGTGGGAGAGCTCCTTCCCCACAGGCATTGGCTGCTTCCCACCCTGATTATCTTCTCTCTGATTCTTGATTGTTGCCTTCGTAGGCCTCACAAAATCCTGTCGTTATTTTCTTTACGGGTTCATTTACCTGTAGTTGGTGTTGGTGGTGGGTTTTTTTTTTTTTTTTTTCTGGTTTTATTTTTCTGTCCCTCCCTTAGATTTCAACTCTCAGGAGAACGGCACCCCACAGTGGGCTCCCCTCGGCATTTGTTACATTGTCTATTAGCTCTATCACAACGTGTGTTTGATTTCGCTTTCCTGGCGATGCCGCTGAGTCTCACGACGGCTCCAGAAAGCAGAGAATGACACGTGGGGAAACAATGGGCACAGGCGGCGGGCATTTGGGCCTCCCTGGGAAAAGCGAGGGCCAGCTGTGGGCCACGCGTTAGGAGACAGGAGGGGTCACTGGTGCCTTACGGGCTCAACTTCGGCGTGAACATTCAGCACCATCAGTGGCATGGCGTCTCCACCACACGCCCAAGGGGTACAGAGAGCTTGGTAGAGGAATACGCGTGAGAGCGGAAGGTTCTGCGCCCACTCCTAATGTGAGGATGGGATTCAGGACCGGGGATGAAGGGGGTGCCTGAGCCCACCTGTGCGCGTGGTGCCTAGGAGAGCAGGGTCTGGAAGTCAGGGGGTCTGTACCCACGACCAATGCCGGCATCTTCATCGGCTCCTGCCCGCCGTCTGCAGTGGGCGTGGCTGAGACAGGGGAACGTGTGGAAAGCAGGGGAAAGAATGTCGAGACTCCCCACTTGTGACCCACAGTGCAAGCTGGCACCTCATCACAATTGAGAACACAGTGCGGCCAAGGTTGAGGCTGAGTCTTAACTTCAGCGTTTGACTTTGGAAACTGTATTTGGGGCAATGCTAATGCGAAACCGTATTAAAACAAAGTGCAGTAGAGAGGGAGGCAAACCATAAAAGACTCTTAAATACAGAGAACAAACTGAGGGTTGATGGGGAGCAGGGAAGAGGGGAAAATGGGTGATGGGCATTGAGGAGGGCACTTGTTGGGATGACAGTGGGTGTTGTACGTAAGCGATGAATCATGGGAATCTACCCCTAAAACCAAGAGCACATTGTACACACCGTATGTTAGCCAACTTGACAATAAATTATATTTAGAAAAAACCGTGCAATAATAATAACATGGTGCATCTCTAACTGCTTACAGCAAGTGTCTTCCTTCCCTTCTCCCTCCTTCCCCTCCTTCTTTCCTTCCCTCCTCCCTCCCTCCTTCCCTCCCTCCCTCCTTCCCTCTCCCCTTCCCTCCCTCCCTCTTACACACACCCTAAAGAGCACAAGATCCATGAGAATTTAAAAATAGCCTAACATGGATTTCAAGTAGAGTAAACTAAATGAGTCCAATTTTCTATGCCTTTCATTTTAAATTATGCGCTAAATGTCTAGAAGCATGGGATGTAAGTGAGGAGGATGGGACATTTAAAATCTAATTTTCAAAAATTGGGTCCTAAGGCAGAACAGTGAAAACGCATTTACACATATAATTGTGCCTGGAAATCAACACTGGCAGAACAGGTGCCCTTCTGGCTGGTGAGGTCGCCTGGCCTGGGCTCACCAAGCCCCAGGAAGCCAATTCACTGGGTATGTCCTGAGTCCCAGCTAGGTGCCAGCTGGTGCACTAGGTGCTGAAGTAGATCGTGAGCCCCAGCCCATGGCCTCAAGGACCTTGTGAACTAGCGAGGAACGGCAGGGGTAACGAGGTCTTTACACACGGGGCTGGAAGCGGGGGGGGGGGGGGGGGGGAATATGTGGGGAAGGCGGAGAGAAGGAGAGAAGCCAAGACAGAATAGCTAGTGAGCACAGAGCCAGGCACTTCCCGTGATGGAGATGGGTGGAGGTCAGGAAGGCGTCACAGAGGAGAACAACTAAGCTGAAATATGGTGAACAGGGCAGGTGGCAAGGAGGCACATCCCAGGGCGAGGAATCACTGCACAGTCTTGGAAGTAAAGGGAGAAAGGGCATATTTGGGAAACTGAACGTTCAGGCTGGCTGAAGTTTAGCGAGTGAGGAAGGAGGGAGCGGGTGAGAGGCATGTGGCAATTTCCCTGCAGCTACACTGCAGAGTGGGTTCTAGGGGAAAGGAAGGCACGTAAGGGGACCTCTTGAATATTGCTGCTATAATGCAGAAGGACTGGACTCAGGATGCATTCGTGGGATGGACAAAGTGGGCTGATCTAAAAGACAGTAGGGAAATAAAATGAACAGGATTTAGCTTTCGGCTGAATTCATTCATTCGTTTGTTCACTCAACAACTACTACATGCTGGGCACTAGTCTAGAACCTAGAAATACAGCAGTGGGGAAAAAACGTGTATTAAATACGTGGATATTTGTACAACTGCGTAGAGAGATGCCTGATGTTTGGGAACTAGTGTGTTCCTGCTTGTTAAATAGAATGAATAAAATAAATCAGACATGGAGCCTACATTCCAAGTGAGGGGAGGAAAAAGCAAAGAAGTGAGTTTGATACACCAGAGGCTGATGTGAAAAAAAGACAACGTGTGTAACAGGGGGAGGGCCACCACCTGAAACAGGGCGATCAAGGCGCCCCTCCTTGAGACGGTCACAGCTCAACAAAGACCCGATGGAGGTGAGACCACACAAGCAGTAAAGCAGGGAAGAATCTAGCCTACAGCCCGCTCTCTGGCTTGGCGAACACCAGAGACAGAAAAAGATTTGGGAGGAAAGAAAATCAGTTCACTTTCTAACAGGTAGAGTTGGACACGTCTTTAAGATATCCAAGTAGAGTTGCCCAACAGAAGGTGGTTGTGAGGGTAAGGAATTCCGCAAGGTGCAAAACGGGGATTCTCTGTCCTTTACGTGGTTAGTTGAAGCTGTGACAGTGTAGAACAGCTTTCAGGGTGAATGTTTCCATTTGCTATGGCTGCTAAAGCAAGTTGCTACGACCTTAGCAGCTGAAGACAACACAAACGTATTACCTGACAGTTCTGTAGGTAGAGAGTCTCTAGCTGGTGGTGGCTCAGCTGGTTCTCCGCTCAGAGCCTCACAGGATGAAATCAAGGTTATCAGTAGAAACCAGGTCTGTGGGACCTACACACACACACACACACACACACACACACACACACACACACCAACCACAGCCTGGACACCCCAGCACCGGCCAGCAGAGCTGCAAGGAGGGGACGAGGTTTCAATGTTGTCACACAGGCCGAGGGCCAGGACCTCATCAGTCACACAGACATGAGCCTGGGTCTGAAATAATCAGCCCGGCTTTCATCCCATGTGTACATTCTCCCTCCCGTAGAACAAAAGGAGAGCTCCATGCGTGGAGAAGGTAGAGAATGGAGCCGCTTCTCAGCAAATCC
This sequence comes from Puma concolor, assembly GCF_028749965.1. Taxonomy (NCBI): domain Eukaryota; kingdom Metazoa; phylum Chordata; class Mammalia; order Carnivora; family Felidae; genus Puma; species Puma concolor. The sequence continues at coordinate 16,496,317 of NC_141677.1, forward strand.
GTGGAGACTGATCCCCCTGATATGTAGAAGCACTAAATGCTGACAGAAAATCTATTCTCCGATCCCTGTAGTTTCCTGGTATTTGTCTTAAGTATTTAAAATGCATTAGGCTTGACACTAAAATGGTTAATAAGTTAACGTCCTAGATATTTAGGTGGAGGTAGGTATAAAATTATTGGCTTAAAATGATCCCAGTGAAACCATTTCTTCTGACAAGATCATAAAATGCACTTTCCCAGTGAGTCATACATAACTGGCCCAAGTCTATAATAAAATGGGGATTCAGGTTTAATGGAAAGAAGGACCTGCTAGGCTGCAGATTAAAGGGTAATTTTCATCTCATGTTGCTGGGCAGTTGAGGGATCGCAGTATCTTTTTCCCGATACTTTTTCTGTCATCCGCCTCAGAGATAAGTGAGCAGTCTCTCCTTATCACAGGCCACGTCATAAATATGGGAGTTGAATGGTGACCCTTCTGACCACAATGAAAAAGAAAAAAATGGGAAGTCTAAGCCTTATTTTTGATTTTACAGATAACATTAGGAAGGCCCTGTTACCACCTCAGAATCCTATTAAGGTTTTAGCAGGGAGTTGGTTTTAAGGCATTGTTAAAATAGATTCATTTTGTTTATTTTATTTTTTTTTTAATGCTTATTTGAGAGAGAGGGAGGGAGCAGGGGAAGGGCAGAGAGAGAGGAAGAGAGAAAATCCCAAGCAGGCTCTGCACTGTCAGCTCAGAGCCCGACTCGGGGCTTGATCCCATGAACCTTGAGATCACCACCTGAGCCAAAATCAAGAGTCGGACGGCTAGCCAACGGAGCCATCCCAGGAGCCCCTAGATTTTTTTGTTTAAATACCAGAAGATAATGTGGGTGGAACCCCTGTGGGCTTGTTCTCAGCGACAGGTGTGGAGATCCAGAGACATGAAGGTGAGCGGCCTCGGTCCCTGGTACAGACACAGTTGCCGAATCTCTGGAGACTGGTATTGTCCGCCTTTGTGTGAACCCAGACCTGTGGGTTTTCTGACCTCCACCATGTGCATTGTACAATTCTGTCTGCCATCTACCTTCTGCCAACAAAAAGAGGAGAAAACTCCTTGAAAATGAAGAATGGCAATGCTGTCACTCACTGCGGTCCATGCATGGTGGGAGGGGGTGGAGAGGGACCATATTGAACCCACGTGGTCTCATTTGGCCCCATGGTGCCTAGAAACATGTTGCTGGATTCCTGGACAGAGCGACCAGCTCTCCCTTTGGTGGTAACCCCACCTCTACTCACTCTCAGCTGGGGAGGGACGAGAGCACGTAAGTGTCCGCCCCAAGCACTCAGAATTGGGTTGGGGCAGGGCTGGACTCCGGGAGAACACAGGCAAGGGTGAACGTGGCTAGTCTGCGTGGAGAAAGCAGAGCAGAGGGTGGCTGGGCTGGGAACCCGAGGTGACACTCATAAACTCCATATATGCGACTAGGGGTGTTCCATGTGACTGTTTACGCAATAAAAATACTGGAAAACCACACCTCATTATGTATTATATTATTATATTATTCCATTTAGTGTTGTGCATTGTACACTTACATACTCAAATTAGTGAAAAGACATATATGTATATATGTATATGTATATACGTATATGTATATATATGTATATATGTGTATGTATATATATATGTATATATAACCTTGTATACTGTATTTTATGCTCAGTTTAAGAGATTTTCAAGGACAATTTTAAATATGCATAACTGCTCCCTTAAACTTTACCTTTATAACCCAACCCCTGCATAAGGTAAAAGCCCCTCGACTTCCTGAACTGGCTCTCTCCGGCTGCCCAGTGAACACCAGGATTATACAGAGATGCAAGTTGTTTGAAAGGTGTTTTCATAACTTTCCTCATAAAAGGCTTTATGCTAACTATGTTCTCTGAAATCGGATATTGTTGAGCAATCCTATATTGCGTGTGAAGAACAATATGCACATTTGTGAGACATGCTCAACCTTCATCTAAACTTTCCTGCTTTAGAAAATTCAGGATCTGAATTTTGAGAACCACTTTAATAAAATTTAGTGCTTCCCCCTTCCTTTTGTGGATTTCTTTCCTTTGTGTTCATGAGGTTGTTAAAAAAAAAAATCTGTGTTAGAAAAGAGGTGGGGGACCCACCCAGCATTGTTCCCAAGGGACATGGCTTCCCCTGGTAGATGCCACTTGGATATTAAACACTCAGGATGAGCTAGTGTCCCCGGAGGGTTGGCTCATAGCTCTCCATAAAGTCCTGAGCACAGACTGGATCATCCTGCTGTATTAAGATGTCCTGAACTCTCTTGAACACAATCCTTCCTTGTCCCATTTTGGCAAGAGCTCCCTCTGAATGCGAGCACACAAGGGCTGTGTCATTTATCTCTCTGGCTCAGACCCAACCACAAGTTAATCCCTGCAGGCTGTTCAAACAAGAACAGGAGCCTCTGAGATAAACCCCTTCCTCCGGTTTCACCAAACCTCTCTCTGAATCAACTCCAGTGAAAGCTGCGCATCTCGGAGCAAGCTCGCCCTTCAAATTGGGCTGGGGGGCTGTGTACCCCCTTCATTGCCAGAAAGGAGATCACTTCCTCAGAAGCGGAGGTCAAACTTCAATTATGAAATGAAACAATTTCCCATCTGATCAAAATAAGGAACTACACATTTTCTGTAATTTCATCATAATGATGGGTTTAGCTGCTATTCATCCAATTGGTCACAATGTAGGAAATGCACATCTTACAGCTACAGAGCAGCATACAGTAAAACCTTGGTTTGTGAGCATAAGTTGTTCTGGAAACATGCTTGTCATCCAAAGCACTGGTATATCAAAGCGAATTTCAAGAACCATTGGCTCAGTTGTGATCACGTGACATTTGGCGACCCGTGCTACTCGTATTGCGAGACATCGCTGGTTTATCAAGTGAAAGCATATTAGAAATGTTTGCTCGTCTTGCAGAACGCTCACAGAACAAGTTCCTCGCAATCCAAGCTTTTACTGTGCATTTAAGAAAGAATTAATGCTGGGGCGCCTGGGTGGCGCAGTCGGTTAAACGTCCGACTTCAGCCAGGTCACGATCTCGCGGTCCGTGAGTTCGAGCCCCGCGTCGGGCTCTGGGCTGATGGCTCAGAGCCTGGAGCCTGTTTCCGATTCTGTGTCTCCCTCTCTCTCTGCCCCTCGCCCGTTCATGCTCTGTCTCTCTCTGTCCCAAAAATAAATAAACGTTGAAAAGATATCAAAAAAAAAAAAAAAAAAAGAAAGAATTAATGCTAAAAAGATTTCAACTTGTAAGTTTAATATTTCTACTGGGATTTGTGTTACTTCAAAAAAAATCATTCCTTCTTTCCTTTATCTGTGCTATTTGGGGCCCATTAAAACTCAGCACAGACATGCTAAGGGTACCTGTGCCTGACTGCAAAGATAGGAAGACCCTGTCTCCGAGGGCGTGGCCTGCAGGCAGGTGATGGATGTATATGCATAATGCTGATTGGCTAGATTTCTACCATGTTTATAAAGTAGTTTGTTTTACTCTTTAAGCAAGCAAAGAAGACTTAGAGGCTGGGTCAAGGAGAGGCAGAGGACAGAGACAGAAATGATGTCCCTAGATCACAGAGCGTGCCTGATTGATGCTGGTGGCCCTCGCGGCTACTGCTACACATCACTGCTCCTCCCCTCTCTCTCCTTCTCCTGTTTGCTTTGCTGCCTCTTTCCTCCAACTTTCCTTCCAGAGATATCACGGGATAAACCTCAGCCATGTTGAAGGTTGAAAGGGCAGGTTGACCTTGGCTTCCTGCCTCCTCATCCAGTGTCATTTCCAACCACGGAGTTTGTGGGGTCTGGGCAGCAGATCCTGTAGGGGGAATGAGGGGTGGCTCTTCCAAGGGGCATATGTCCCACAGGCATATGTCTAGGTGACCCACGTACACTCAGATTTGGAGAGGATGGGAGGCTGGGCCAAGGAGGCTGACCATTGAGGGAACGACTTGATTTTGTCCCAAAGTTTTGGGTTGTAAGTATATCCCTACTTAATTTACGACACGAAGTCTTCCCCACTGTCCTAGTCTGTTTGGGCTTCTGTAACAAAAATACAGTAGCTTGGGTGGTTCATAAACAACAGATATTTGTTTCTTATGGTTCTGGAGGCTGGGAAATCAAAGAATGAGGTACTTCCAAGTGCTGTGTCTGGTGAGAATTTGCTTCCTGTTCTTTTCACTGTGTCTTCACATGATGGAAGGGGCAAGAGAATAAAGTCACTAATACCAGTCATGAAGGCTCCACACTCATGACCTAATCCCCTCCCAATAAATACCATCACATTGAGCATTAGGATTTAACATGTGAGATTGGGAGGAACACAAACATTCAGTCTATAGCACCCACCAATAATTTGCTTGATAAAGAATATTCAGTTTTAAAGGAAGCTGGGTTAAAATGAGATTAGAGAATTTTTTCTGGACATTCATGAATTGCTGTATGAAAATCAGAGATGCCACAAAATGTCACAAACCTAGGTATAGGAAAGAATGTTTTGAGGAGATGTAGCTGGTGTGTCATAATCAAAAAGACCCAGAATTGTGTGAGAGGAGGCAATAAATGGTTGGATGATGTTTTGTGCAGGATCATCTTTAGGATCATAACTATAGCTATTTATTTGCTTTTGCTTGCAAAGCATGAACCCAAGCTCTTCTTATAATTGAAAGACAGTAGAATATGAGTGGTTAAGAGCAAGCCCATGGATTCAGGCTAATCTGGGTTAGCTCTGCAACTTACGAGCTCAGTCAACTTGCAAGCTAATTACTGTCTCTACACAGCATTTCCTTATCTGACAATTGGGATATTACTTGTACTTCCCTCCTAAGGTGGCTGTAAGGAATGAAGGAAATAATGGGCACTCAATAATCGTTAACTTTTACCTTTTCCTGCTTTTGCTATCATCATCAGTTTCACCATCAACATCGCGATGCTGGTGTTGGGGCGGCACAGGGACATGGCCTTCCATTTCACATATTATTACTTCTGATTTCTCTTCTTTTTCAGTTTTATTGAGATGTAACTGACATATATCACTTTATAAGTGAAAGGTGAACAGCATGATGGTTTGATTAACATATGTTGTGAAATGATGACCACAATAGGTTTACTTAACAACCATCATCTCCTATAGATACAATTTTCTTAAAAGAAAAAAAAAATTCTCCAAGGGATGAGAACCCTTAAGATCTACTCTCTTCACAAGTTTCCTGTGTATCACACAGCAGTGTGAACCGCTGTCATCATGGTGTATATGACAGCCCTGGTGTTTCTTTATCTGATAAATGGAAGTTTGACCCCCCCTTCCTCCAGTTTCTCCAGCCCTCATCTGGTAACCACAAACATCATCTCTTTTTCTCTGAGTTTAAGGTTGTTTTTGTATTAGAGTCCACATACAAATGAGATTATACAGTATTTACCTTTCACTTATTTCACTTAGCATAATGTCCTCAAGGTTCATCCATGTTGTCATAAATGGTAGAACTTCCTCATTTTTTATGGCTGAATAATATTCCCATGTGTGAGATGAAATAGCTTCTTTATTTATTCATCCATTGATAGACACTTAGGTTGTTTCCATTTCTTGGCTACTGTAAATAAGGCTGCAGTGAAACATAGGGGTAGGGGGTGCAGATATCTTTTCAAGTTAGTGTTTTCAGTTCTATTGGATATATTCCCAGAAGTGGAATGAATGAATCATAAGGTACGTCTGTTTTTAATTTTTGGAGAAACCTCCATACTGTTTTCCACAGTGGCTGCACCAACTCACATTCCCACCAACAGTGCACGAGGGCTCCCTTTTCTCCACATCCACACTAACATTTGTGATCTCTTGTCTTTCTGATGTGGCCATTCTAACAAGGCATAAGGTGATATCTCATTGTAGTTTTAATGTGCATTTCCCTAATGACTAGTATTGTTGAGCATCTTTTCATGTAGATGTTGGCCAGTCATACATCTTTGGAAAAATGTCTACTTAGACCTTTCCCCACTTTCAAGTTGGATTGTTTTTTTTTTTGCTATTGAATTTTATGACTTCTTCTATATTTTAGATATTAAAGCCTTATCAGATATATGGTTTACAAATACTTTTTCCCCATTCTGTAGAGTGTCTTTTCACTTTGTTGATTTTTTTTTCTGTGCAGAAGCCTTTTGGTTTGATGTAGTTCCATTTGCTTATTTTTAATTTTGTTGCTTGTGCTTTAAGCATGGTTTCCTAAAAATCATTACCAAGACCCATGTCAAGGAGATTTATTCCTACATTTTTTTCTAGAAGTTTCATGTTTTAGGTCTTACATTTAAGTCTTTAATTCATTTTGAGTTAATTTGGAGGAGGAGTATAAGACAGAGGTCAAGTTTCACTCTTTCCCCACAGAGTATTCTTGGCTGCCTTGTCACAGATTAGTTGAAATATAAGCTTGGCTTTATTTCCAGGCCCTCTAATCTGCTCCATTGTCTATTTATCTGTTTTTGTGCCTGTACCATACTGTTTTAATTACTGGAATTTTACAGTATAACTTGAAATCAGGTATTGTGATGTCTCCTGCTTTGGTCTTTCTTAGGATTTCTTTGGCTATTCAGGGTCTTTTGAGGTTCCACATAAATTTTAGGAATCTCTTTTCTACTTATATAAAAAAATGCCATTGGATGGTGATAGGATTGCATTGAATTTATAGGTGGCTTTTAGCAGTATTGACATTTTAACAATATTAACTCTTCAATCCATGAACACAGGGTATCTCTCCATTTATTTATGTCTTCTCTGATTTCTTTCATCAATGTTTCATAGTTCTCAGAGTAGAGATCTTTTACCCCTTGCTTACCTAAGTATTTTATTGTTTTGAAGCTATTGTAAATGAGATCGATTGTTTATTTCTTTTTCAGAAAATTCATTACCAGTGTATAGAAATGCTATTGTTTTTTATATGTTAATTTTGTATTCTGCAACTTGCCTGAATTCACTGATTAGTTCCAACAGTTTTTTCGTTGAGCCTTTAAAATATTTTGTATATACAATCATGTCATCTGCAAATAGAGACAATTTTACTTCTTCCTTCCCAATTTTGATGCTTTTAATTTTTTTCTTGCCTGAATGCTCTAGCTAGGACTTCAAGTACTATTTTCAACAGGAGTGGTGAGAATGGACACCCTTGTCTTATTCTTGATCTTACAGAAAAAGAGCTTTCAATCTTTTTTTTTTAATGTTTATTTATTTTTGAGAGAGAGAGAGCGAGAGAGCACAAGCAGGGGAGGGGCAGAGAGGGAGGAAGACAGAGGACCCAAAGTGGGTTCTGCATTGACAGCAGTGAGCCTGATGTAGAGCTTGAATGCACAAACTTCAAGGTCATGACCTGAGCCAAAGTTGGATGCTCAACCGACTGAGCCACCCGGGTGCCCCAAAGCTTTCAGTCTTTCCCCATTGAGTATGATGTTGGCTATGGGCTTGTCATCTGTGGCCTTTGTTATGTTGAAATACGTTTCTTCTGTGCCTAATTTATTAAGAGTTTTTATGGTGAATGGTTGTTAAATTTTGTTGATTGCTTTGTCTGTGCCTACTGAGATGATATGATTCTTTTATTCTATTAATATGATGGAACACATTAATTGATTTGCATATATTGAACTATCTTTGCATCCCAGAGATAAATCCCACTTGACTGTGGTGAATGAATCTTTTAATATGCTGCTGAATTTGGCTTGCTAGCATTTTGTTGAGAAGGCTTTTTCTAATATGAGTATAAATTGAGCTTAACTTATAAAGAAGCTTTACAACTTGATCGGTGCTCTCCAAGGTTGAGAATCAGAGGCATATTAGGATTTTTCACAAGTTGTGAGAATAACAGAAACTTTGAATTGTAGTGTATTAATACCAGATAAATGTTCAAAGTATCCAGTAGAGATAAATTATTATTCATTTTAGAATTATTTCATAGCCTCAGTCACCCACTGAGTTTAGAATACTGAACAGACACGAGACTGGCTCCTGGAGAGGCAGTGAGGCACAGTAGAAAGGAGAGAGCTGCTTGTTTCACAATTCCAAAAGCACTGTGCACATGAACTATAATGTGAATGGTGTCCCTGGACTTGGTGGTGCCATTGAAGCCAGAGAAAAAGCATGGTCTTTGAGGTCGGATAAACTGGGATTCAAAGCCCAGCTCCAGATATGAACACAGGCATGCTACTGAGCCTCAGATGCATTTCCTAATATGCACAGTGAGAAAAACTATTCCTATATGTTAGGTTACTGTAAGAATTAGGAATAATAACTTATGTAGGGCATAGTTCAACAGGTGCTCAATGCAGAAGGAGCTATCGATATTACCATAAAATTACTTCTATCATCCTCTTAGTCCTAATATTCAATGTGGGACAAACATTAGTCTTCATCTAGGTCAGTCATTTCCAAGTATTTTTAAATAATGGTATTTTCTGTAAGCATCTTTCCTCTTACCATTTAATCAGATGGTACTGCCTGAATGTGCAGCCCTAAGAGAAGACAAGAGGCTCAATGTCATTCGGTAGTTATTTTGCAAGGTTATACTCCCAGGTCAGGCTACCATTCTGCACCGCTCTGAGGGCACCATTCTCATGGAAAGTCAGGCCATGGCACTACCACTGATTTAATAGGTACTGTGCTTGCAATTTAAGACACTGCCACCAGGTGTCAGTGCTGAGCAATAACCACAGGGTACAAACTAGATTCCACAGCCAGGAGCAGTAATAGATATACAAGTCAATGCTGAAACTCAGCCATACAGCAGGTAGATTAATCGTGTGTCAGTATAGCACAGACATCCTATTGCTCTGGAAACACTTCTTAGCAGATTTGGTTCCCTCAGTCACTCACTCTTTCACTTAGTGAATCAACAGATATTTACTAACCTTCCCGGGAACTGCTAAGTTAAAGTTTTGTAAGCAAACTTTCTCCTGGTCGCTACATCATAAGCAAGTCCCTGAGGCATCTGCTATACATCTTCACACCAACACAAACGCATCAGAATAGGGAGGAGCTGTTCAGACTCACTCACTCCTCCAACTCGACACTACAAGAATCATAACAAGGGTTCTGAACATCGTGAGGATTCTAGGCTGGTTCTGGCTTCTCTTGTGTGAGGGACCACCAGGAAATCAGGACCACCTCCAAGCATGCAGGAGATGTCTGGCTCTACTCTGGGCGATGGAGAACTACCTTAACCTAGGGATCCTCCCAGGACAAAACATGAGCCCAGCACTCAGCAAAAGTAAGTCTCTGATATTCAGAGGGGGAACCGATATTCAGAAGTGGACCCAGGGCAGATAACTAACGGGGAAGCAACTTGCCCAGCCTTGATCTATCAAGTGAGAGGCAGAAGGGTGATGGCTGGCTGCTCAAGCAACAATGTAGTAAATCTACTAGTAAATCTGAGTGGCAGCCAGGTTTCTGGACCTCTACCCAGACTTCTGCTCACCAGTGAGTGGACCCCTGGAACCAGACTTGTATCTGGCTTGCGATCTCCTCCATTTAGTTCCCAAGTCATCAGCTATCTACTTATTTTGTACCTATGACATCATTCTGTTCTCCTTCCGCCAAACAGCTACAAGTGAATCCTCATGTCCCCTTGGTGCCCGCCTGTGTTCATGGGTGTCTTCTCTTTCAGTACCTTTGAACACACCTTCCGCTAGGGATACAATGTTCTCAACAGTGGTTAGCATCTCAGACTAGCCACCAAAACCTGTTTAAGGCTGAGCAGGTCACAGGCGGCAGTGGCTCAGAGCATCGCTCCGGAGGCTTACTGTCTGGTAGGACCCCGGCTGTCACTTCCTGGCTCTGGGCAGCAGACTGAACCTCACCTTGCCTCGGGTTCATTGTGGATCAAAGTAACGACAGCAACCTCACACCATTACGGCAAAGATCAAATGTGTTTAACGTGTGTAAATCACTTAGAACCAGGCCTGGCACACCCAGCACTCAATGTTAGAGAGAAAGCACTGCGGGAGCAGCCAGAAGTAAACGGTTGGCCGTGCACTTCCCGTAAACTTGAACCTTAAGCTGCCACTGAACTTCTCTGACCTCACATCTCTTATCTATAAATCAGAATTTAAATTACATGATCTCGGAGGTCCTCCCAATTCAAAAACCAAGGAAAAATAATGTTGGGGAAATTTGGCAATGTGTTTTCTAAAATTCTCTATTTAAAAAAAAAAAACAAAAAACACCTTTTTTTTTTTTTTCTTTTCCAGTGATGTTGACAGTAAGAGCCTGGTTGATCTCAAATTCCCTGGCTTGTAACGAGTCCCAGAGGCTTCCAGGCAACCTCTCCCCCCGGCTCGATGACCAGAGCCCACAGCTGGCCCACGGGCCCCTTTGTCGCCCAGACTCTGGCACCATATTAGCAGTCAGGTGTGAGTAGCCGCTGCGTCCCACCCACTCCTCAAATGCCCCTTAAATTACAAGACCAGGGGGAAATCAGAAGTAGTTCTTGAAGAAAAAAAAAAAGGTGGCGTTCATTTAGAACAACTTTCTCTTGGCTGTCTCCAGAGAAAACTAGCCTTACCCTTCATTGTTTTCTTTCTTCCCATCTGGGTTTTGAGCCACTGCAAGTCCCTTTTCTGCCCCCTGAACTCCTGGAGCCACACTGGGCTTCATGAACCAGATGGGCTCCAGAAGGGTCTGTTGGCTTGTCCCAAGCAGCCTCCCTGCGGCGCACTCTGAGGAAGGCTGACGACCTGCACATTTGGAGAGCCGGCTTGCCTTTGCTTGAAGCTGGTGGTGTGCCCCCGATAGCGCGGTGCCGCGGGGGTTCATTAAGCCTGGGAAAAATAACAACACGGCGGCAGACTAACAGACGACAGCATGAATGATTTAAGCCATTTTCGAAGTCTCGGGGTTAAAAATACATTCTGTTGGCTGTGAGATCGTGTATTGTGATCAAGACTACTTGGGGACAGGATTTCCATACTTTGTCAGGAGTGGGGGAGGAGAGCAAGAGAGGAAGGATGAAGAGAACAATAAGGTTACTCGAGGCTGGCTCTGTGAAAGACTAGCGTGTCGCAAACAGGAGGGCACAGCCTTCCATGCAGAGGAAACAGAGTCATCTCCGAATGCCACCGTCCTTTATGCGTCCCCTGATACTGACTTCACCTGTATTCTGAGAAGCTTTGTGTACCCACATCATCCCTACCTTGGCTTGTGCCTGCTTCTCCAGTTTTAATATCCTAAGAGTGGGCATCTTCACTTAGTAGGCGCCTTCCCTGACTTAACTGAATAACCAGGAGAATGCAATGTTAGACAGGTAGTAGAATAAATTTCCTCTCGTAAAAACAAGTTCCATAAGCCAGAGCCCATGCTCCCGGGCAGGGTGGCTTAGATACAGACCCACGAGAGCACCACCCAGGTCCGAATCGGCCATGCGGGTCCCGGCATGGGGTTGTAAAGGATGGGGCAGCCTGGAAGGGGAAGGAATCTGGAAGCACACTTTCGGGTTTCAGCGAGACCACGATGGGGGATCCCCCCAGCTGCAGGCATTGAAGGAACTTGAGTCTGCTCGACAGAGCCCATTACCAAAGGAGTCCAGCATTTGGAAACCAGCTCCTGGACCACTTGCCCATTTTCTCTGTTCCCACAAAAATCCACCTACAGAGTTGTCATCACATTTTATGAGAGCTATCCACTTATTTTGTATGTCCTCTCCATCACTTACCTCCATTGTGTCCTAAACATTTGGCACAGTTCTTGGCACAGAATGGTTCCCCATGAGTGGGGCACCAGGAAGGGCAAGCTGGGGGCAGGGAACGTTGGCAATGCATGCAAGTGGGTGGGGAGTTTCCAGGAAGCCTGGTTCCCACAAACAGCCAGAGCAGTAAGACAGGGGAGAGCGGTACAGCAAGAACGATCCAACTTTCCGAATTCTTGGGACACCGGACATGTTACCAAGACAGGATGTGTTAGCCAGCACATGACAGGCTCCCAACTACCTCAACTACCAAGCAGGTCTTAGGAAACTGAAGCACCAGATTATGCAGACATATGTCAATAGCAGAAAATGACCTGATTAGCATGACCTTTCATGTTCCTAACCTACAAGTGTACACATAGGCCTTATGCTTTGGATCAAGTATTGGTCTTGGACTTATAGGCCAATAAAGGGCTACCCATGGAGATCATGCGGCCCCAGCTACAGCGGGGGGAAATTCAGGCAGGGAATAAGAATGCTGACCTTCTCCATCCTATCTGTCTCAAAGCAAAGGAGATTCTCCTTCGTAACAGGAGAACATCGAGTTGGAAAGACAATCAGTATGCTATCACCATCCCCCAAAGGCTTTGTAATCAATCAGGTTACAGGAACACACTGCAACGAAAACATCTGCCATTCATTTTATTGGTAAAAACCATGGCCCTTGAAAACTTATTGTTGGACTATCTGGAATTCTAAGTAAAAATTCCAGGAAACCAATGGACTTCTGAGAAAAGTACATAAAGTGATGAAGACAATGTATCATCCCCTTGGGAAAGCCTCATTCCTCAAAGCTGGCCTTCCTTAAAGGAGGTCACGAAAGGAGCATGAGAATTGAATTCACATTTGAACCCTCCCTCCATCAGGCTTTCAGTCCTTAGATTTAGTGAAGGATAAATCTCTGCCCCTGCCTTTACATCCAAAGAGCTTCCTTTCTCTTTTGTTCCCCTTGGCTTTTCTCCTACTGTGCGTAAAAGTGCTGTTACTCCCTCAGTTCTCTGTTCGGCCTGATCTCTCAACATGCAGACTCAAAGGTAGCCACTGAAACTGGGTCAGGTACAGATAGGTGAGCCTGAGACTCATCACCAAGTTTATAAAAATTGTGATTGCAACAGCTAAACCTCCAGATCCAGCTGTCCTGAGCCATGAGCACAGAAGAAATGTGTAGCGAGGACAGATTTCCGGTAAGAGCCCTTGCCCCTACCATAACAGACGTTGTGATACCTGGCCTGGCATTCTGAACGGAACTCTCCTGAATTGTATGTTCCACACTTCACGTAGATAACACACTAGTGCTTTTTACGTAAACCTACTTCTCACATAGGTCTGGACGGTCGAGACATGCCACTAATCCTAAAGGTCTTAATTTGCTACCCCTAAATAAGCGCGTCCTGTCCTCTTAAGTCTATCGACAAGCAGGGTTTGTAGAAGAGCTTTTACTTCCAGGAAGTTAACCGACAACAACAATCCAGGGTTGGGAATGTTCTTGGAAGTGGAATAACTGATCTCTGCAGGAACACACAGACCTACTGCTGTTAGTCACAGCAGTGGTACCTGGAAGAGCTTGTCATCACGGAGCGCTTCTTAGGGGTCAGGTATTGCATCAGCTTCCTGAGGCTGCTATAACATCATACCACAGTGGTCACTCAAAACAACAGGAATGTATCGTCCCGCAGTTCCGGCAGCTGGAAGTTCAAAATCATGGTGTGGTAGGGTTGGTTCCCATTGGAGGCTCTGAGGGAGAATCTGTTCCATGCCTCTCACCTGGCTGCTGGTGGTCGCCAGCAACCGTTGGTGTTCCTGGGCCTGCAGACGCATCTCTCCCATCTCTGCCTTCCCCTCTGGAGGTCTCAGTGCCTCAAGTCTCCCTCTCCTTTCTCGTAAAAGAACACCAGTCACTGGACTCAGGGTCTGCCCCAAATCCAGGATGCTCTCATCTTGAGATACTTAAATTCATTATCTCTTCAAAGCCCCTATTTCCAAATAGGTTCACATTCACAGGTACCAGGGGTTAACACTTGGACATATCTTTGGGCAGGAGCTGGGGGGGGAACGATGTACCCCATTACAGGTATAAGAGGAGGCACTCTTCATGTGTTATCTCACTGATGGAGGACACCTCTGAGGTCGTCTTGTCCCTCCACCTGAGAACTTTCTCTGCAACATCCCCAACACCGACCATTCAGTAGCAGCTTGACCAGCTCCCGAGCAAGGGAGCTCTCAACTCCCTGATGGAAGCCATGACAGCTTCAGACCGTTCTAGTGCTCAGAAGATCGTGCTAGGTGGGTAGCCTCACCGCAGAGTTGGTAATTCTATCATTACCGTCTGTTAGACAAGAAACTGAGGCCAGAGCAGTATGTGAACTAGTGAAGGTCCTGCAAATAGCGAGCTGGGATCTAGGCCCCACACATTCTTAACTGCACACCATTCTGATTCTGCAGAAGGACTACAGAGGAAGAGGCAGAGCTTCCAGATGAGCTCACCGTAAAGATGAACCTCCAAGTCCAATGACCTGGCCATATATAATGCCATCCCAACCTCGCCTTATCCGTAAGACAAATGTTGAACTGACTGGTGCCAGCCCAACAACTGGAGCAAAAGAATCATTAAAAAAAAAAAAACCAACCCTGTTGCAAATGTTGTATTGACAGAAACGTTGCCTTTTTTCCCTCTGCCTGGCGGTGAGCACCTTCACGCGCGTCTCTCTAACGAAAATTAGGATTCCCAATATCACCCCTTCCCTTCTTCCCCCAGATTGTTCACATTATCCTCATTTTACCTACGCAGATATATTCACACCCACCCCACACACACTCTGCTGCACATCACACAAATGTTTCGATAGATGTTCCAGGAGAAATATTTTTGTCCCAAAACTCTGGTGTTCACACGCGCCTTCTTCGACAAGAATGCTCCTTACCCTTCCAGCTCCAACATGTGAACAAGCACGCAGCCTCGCTTGTATGTTCAGCTGTGTCTGCTCTGCCACACCATGTGTGGGCTGTCCTCCCCGGGACAGGTGGTCCCAGGAGGGAGGGAGGCGTTCCCTCCGTTCCTTCTCCTGGTGCTTTCCTTTGATTGATTGCTGCCCTTACTCACCCGGGGGAAAAGTTCATCTTTTTCACTTTACATGTATTTATATGACAAGCTCCCTAAATTCTGTGATTAAATTCCCATTGAGCTTCCAGAGAAAATACAAAGATGTTGAAATAAGCCACCCTTAGGCTCATAATACGGGAGAGAACAAGTAAAGGGGCACATGCAGGACTTGTCAAGTGAATACAAAAGAACGCTCCGATCTGTGACTTTGGAAGCCAGACACATATCCCCTAAGCTCCCATCGGGCCTCCTCTTGTGGGAACAGGGCGCTTGGTGAAAGACAAAGCCGCACAGAAGCAGAATTCTCGTTTCTCATTCCCGGGCTGCTCTGGTTTTCACCATCTGACACCCTATATAAAGTCGTAACAGGAAGATCTTGTAAGCCAGAGCTGACGGCTGACATCCTTTCAGCAATGATGCAACACTGGAAACTCATGATGACCGAATCCATACCCCCCTGAGAGATGCTGTCTCGGGAAGAAGCCCCAAGAAACAGCCTGAACGTGCACTCCATGGGGTGAGTCTGAAAGGGTGCAGGAGTTGGTGCAAAGTTTTTTTCAGTGGAGAAAAACATACCAGGTGAGGTGATGTCTGTCTGCAGCAGCCCAGGGACCAAAGGCTCCTTTCGAGGCCCCAAAGCAAAACATCGCCGAAGGAAAGAAAGATGAGGCAAAATTTTCAATCAAAAGTTTAACTGCCGACACCTCCGAACACCTGGTGGCAGGGGTGAGATGGAGGAGGGAGCCCCCAGGAGAGCAGATGTGGGGGGAGGGCCCCAGGAAACCGTGGTGCAGGAGAGCCACGTGGGCATCAGCTGACTTCTCCTCTGAGCCAGTGTAGGTAGATTAAAACCATTTTGGCTTTTGTGAAAAATAAATATTGCATTTCCTCAAGTTGGGGGTTGGTGGCTGGAGTCCTTGGTGCTGCTCAGATGATGTTTTGTAAGTTGGATTTTTCTGAGTAGGTTGGAAGCACAGAAGGCGTTCTGGAAAAAAGCATCCTTCCTGAGGGCTGTCCTCAAAGGGCTCTAAAGCACCTCTCCAGAAATTCTGAAGGAAGGTTACCTCCAGGGTTGTCCTGGCTGACCTCACATCACCTCCTGCTTCAGTTTCCCCCGCATGTGTCACTTCTACATCCTTCCAGAAGCATCGTACCCCAGGCTGATGTGTCGCTGAGTGTCAGGATGGCTATTCACTCTGGAATCAGGATGCTTTGACACAAATTCCAGTTCTGCCACTCAGTAGACTCACCCTCAGGGAAGCTAAACTTCTCTGTGCTTCACATTCTTCACCTGAGAAAAGGAATCATGGTGATGACACAAGCCTCCGGGGCTCAGTGTAAGGATTCAGTGCAACAATGCACCTAAGACCTTTAGGCTTGTGCACAGAACACAGCAAGCACTTAATAAATGCTAGTAATTATCGATATCTTTGTGTCATCGAAACCTCACCCCAGCTCCACAGTTAAGCTTAGCTGAGCACCTGCCACCGGCCAGATATTCCCACAGAGGGAGCATTATCTGTATTATTTCTGTCATCTCTTAGGGTGACCCCACTGGAGAAGGCATTTGTGTCATCTGTTTATTACAGATAGGAAAGTGAAGCTGAGTAAGCCCCTTGCCCAAAGTGGGTGGCGCAGCCAGGGTCCACCCAAGTCCCCGTGCCTCAGAGGCAAAGTTCTAGGAGGCCACACTCAACCGTCCTCAATCAGGTAAGAGTAATCTATTAAGTGGCTTTCTCTGGGTGGTAGACAATGCAAAACGGGAAGAAAGGGATCATTTGTAATGGAGACCAGTGGACAGTGAGGACCCCAACTTGTTTCTTTAGCTTGACTCTTTGAAGAATTCGATCGCGATATTATTCTCTCGATAAACACCTTAATAAACATTAATTTACCAGATAAAGTGGGTGAGAAGCAAATCAAAGTGAAAGGTCAGCAGCTGCATCACCTTTCCCCAGTTGTTGACTCACAAAGTTGAAGAAAGCAAATGCTACCGTGTCCACCTTGCTCTGCATGTGCTGCACGGTGCTCAAAGTCTGGGAATACCCAGGATTTAACATGTAAGTTGTACATGGCAATCCTAAATTCAACTGCTGTCCATGCAGCCCCAAGCCAGGGCCTGAGGAAGGAAGGTAGTGCCTAGGGTCATGGTTCTTAACCAGGTAAGATTACCCGATAAAATACAGGATGCCCAGTTCATTTGAATATCAGATGAACAATGAATAATTTTTAATGTAAGTATATCCCAAAACTACATGGGATATACTTATCCTTTAAAAATCAGCAGCAGCAACCATGTTCATAGCAGCATTATACACAATAGGCAAAAGGTACAAACAACCCAAATGGCCATCAGTGGATAAATGGATAAACGAACGATGGTCTATCCACACAATGGAATGTTATTCAGCGTTAAAAAAAAAAAAAGTAAGTTCTGACACAGGCTACAGCCTGGATGAACCTTGAGGACATGACGCTAAGTGAAATAAGCCCATCACAAAAGGACAAATACTGTACAATTTCACTTACATGAGGTACCTAGGATAGTCAAATCTGTGGAGACAGAAAGTGGGCCGGTGGTTGCCAAGGGCTGCAGAGGGAGGGATGGGAAGGAATGGGAATTTGCTGTTCCATGGGGACAGACTTTCAGTCTAAGGAGATGAAAATGTCCGGAGACAGATGGAGGTGACGGTTGCGCAACAAGTGAATGTACTCAATGCCACCAAGCTGTACCCCTGAAAATGGATAAAATAGCAAATTTTATGTTATGTGTATTTAACCGCAATAAAAAAAAAATTGCAGCTGACTTGAAATTCAAATTTAACTGGGTATCCCCTGATTTTGTTTGCTGACTCTGGCAGCCCCGTCCCCAGGGGACATTTGGCCAGGTCTGGAAACATCTTTGATCCATCATGACTGAGAAGGGGATGCTGCTGGCATTTACTAGGTAGAGGCCAGCGACACTGCCCGACATCCTGCAGTGCACTAGACAGCCTCAAACGCCAAGAACGATCTGGTCCGGAAGGTCAAAAGTGCCCAGGGGGAGAGCCTCTGCCCCTGAGGGAGCCAGCAGGGAAACCCTCACTGCTTTGGCCCCGGTGTCTGGCAATGTAAACTTCAGCCGCAATCACAAACAACAGATTCCCACAGGGAAATAAATCAAAGCACACAAATCCTATCTGTAGTCAGGCACACCTAAAAATTATTTGTAATCACTGTGCACATTGTTTTTATACACAAACGTCTGTTTGTGAGAGAAACCACAATTGCCATTATACATTTTCCAAAATAGACGCCCTTACAGAATTCATCTTGACTCATTCCGATGAAGATTAAGAGTTTATCAGAATAGGTAGGGGCGCCTCGGTGGCTCAGTCAGTTAAGCGTCCAACTTCAGTTCAGGTCATGATCTCACAGTTCATGAGTTTGAGTCCCACGTCAGGCTCTGTGCTGACAGATCACAGCTTGGAGCCTGCTTCAGATTCTGTCTCTCTCTCTCTCTCTCTCTCTCTCTGCCCCTCCCCTGCTCCACACTCTCTCTCTCATTCTCTCTCTCAAAAATAAACATTTAAAAAATTTTTAAAGAAGAAAGAGTTTACCAGAAAATGTCTTTCTGTCCAGTCTCAGCATCAATATGTTTGGTGAGGACTTTAGCCACAAAATAAAATTAGGAGATTTTATTAGGAATAAAATTAGCCAAGGATGAACTTAGAGCAAACCCCCATAGCAAAGTTCCATGCACTAGCCAGAAGCCATACTCTTAGCCCATTGCAACAAAAACACCCAACCAGAAAGCCTTCGTGCCAGGGAGAAGCTTAGCTCTCCCCATTTGACCTTAAATTTACTTGCTAAACCTTTTAAGAGTAAGAAGAAAAGGAAATCTACCAAGAACTTGAAAACAACTATGGCGAAGTCTTAAGCACACTTTTCACTATTATCGAGGATAACACGAATGCATGGTGTTTTATTAATGCTGAATTAAGAATCAAAGAGAAAGTAGCAGCTCATTGTCAAAGCTGTCTTGAGAACAACAACAAAACAAGATTAGTACCGCTGAGATGTGTATAAATTATATAAACTACACTCATGTTCCATCAAGAAAAACAATCAGTGAGGAGGGGGAAAAAAAGTATTTCCTGCTTCTTAAAAACCATCAAGATTCATCCATCAACAAAGACTTAGTGCAACACAAAGGGTAAAATCTAAAGGAAAATAAATGTCAAACAAAGTAGGCACTAGAGTGGAAGATGACAAATTCCTTAAAATTGAGGGGCTTTATGGAAAGTTAGACCAAGAAAAAAAAAACAAAAAACAAAAACAACTCTGCCCGGGAATGGAATGTAGAAAACATATAAATAATAAAGAAAGCTATAACCAAAATTAGGTCACAATGGGACAGCTGCTACTGAGGTTTCCGGAGTAGGGAGTTGGTGCAGGCTGCCTCCTGGGTAAGGAACTAGGCATTTGTCTCCTTCTTGCCGTTCCTCTTTCCTTCCCTCCCCAAATGTCTCTTCCTTCCTGCTGACCTAGGGTCTCACAGACCTTGTAAGCATTCGAAGTGCATTTAAGAATATATACCAAGGAACCCTGAGAGCAAAAGAGACAGATGTCTCCGAACGGAGGGTCCCACAGGATAATTGTAGGTGACATACAAACTGGAAAACTGTCCTTGGATTTTGCAAATGTTGTATTCCAAGATAATACTAGCTCTGGACCAGTCACTTACGAATACACGTATAACACAGACAGGCGTGCACAGAGGCAGGTGACGGCTGTGATCTCACTTGATTGGAATGCAGCCATCAGCAAGCTCCCAGGACCTGGAACACAACCCAGAACCAGGAACCGAATCTGAACAATCACTTAGGAACCAACAAGGGAGGTCAGAGATCCCGTGAATGCTATTGGCAGGCCCCCACTCAGCCCAGTCCCTCCTCTCTTGCCTTGCATAAAGACGTAAACCATCTTGCTCCTCATTGCTAAGGTCCTAACAGATGAAAACAAACAGAATAAAATGGGAAAGAGCCGAAATAGGAACGTTGCTAGCACAAATATAGCTCATAGCCTGTATGGGGGAGAGAGGGGAGAAAAAGGAAAATGAGGAGGAGAACACAGGACTCAAAACACAGCAGTCCCCACGGCCATTTGACGAAGGGGCCTGCGGCCATGCACCACTCCACAGACCCTGAGGCTATCGCTGTGCGCACAGTCATGAACTTGGGGTCACATGTTCCAGTTCTAATTTTAATTTTGCTACAAGTATGAGCACAAATACTTTAGCCTCTTTGAATCATAAAATGAAGATAATCACCTTGACCTTCCTGATCTTTGTGTTCAGTAGGAACACAGCCTCAGAATTAAAGTGTGATTATGTATACAATTGAAGAATATTATTTAATTAGTGTAATTAGTATACATAATATTCATCCTAAGTCATCAAGAAGAGGTCAAATTGCTGTCTGTGTGTGGAACACGAACGCTGTAATTTTTTACAGCCAAAGTGAATTCATCTTCTCAAGGAGAATAAATTCAATGGCCACGGTATTTACATCATTAACAAGACCCATGGATGAAACAAAGCTCTGGGAACTTTTCTAAACATGGGTAAAGATTGTGGATATCCAAAGGAAAGAAAACTGTAGCATCATATGAGAGGTCTCAGTTTAGACGCAATGACCTTCTGTAAGTCACAGGAGGCATGCTGAGCTGTGTAAATACTATACAGGAGAAATGGCAGAGATTTGAGGTCTAAGAACTCAGCATCCTTCTTTTTTTAATATTTACTTATTTTTGAAAGAGAGAGAGAGAGAGAGTGAGGGAGACAGAATGGGAAGCGGAGGGCAGAGAGAGAGAGAGAGAGAGAGAGAATCCTAAGCAGGCTCTGAGCTGTCAGCACAGAGATCATCACGGGGCTTGAACCCATGAACCATCAGATCATGACCTGAGCCGAGATCAAGCTTAACTGACTGAGCCACCCAGGCACCCCAACTCAGCATCCTTCTAAGAAATTGCAACCTGTTGGTGCTACAATGCCCCCTTGGAGAATCCAGTTAGGTAACTTCCATTCGAAAACTGTCTACTTCTCTTTTCTACCTCAGCTAAAAATTAGTGTAACTTCCTATCACTGCAGAGATTCAAAATTGTGCTGTGGACAAGGGCTATTCTTTATAGCCTCACAAAAGCTTCTGTTAAAGCTCCCTCAGGCTGCCTTCAGAGGCATAGTCCACCCTGTGAAGGAAGTGCCCATGGGCTGCTGAGAGGGGCAAGCACAGGTTCGTGGCTTGGCAATCCCTGAAGTGACCTTCAGATAGAGGGCTGTGCCTGGACAGAGACTGCTAAGTGCCCCCCAGCTTCCATTCTCCTCTCCATCCACAGAATAGGGCCTGGGGCTGGGCCTCCTTTGCAGCCAGATGTGGCCATGGGACTAAGACCTACGCTAAAGGCCATAACTGGAAGTGTCATTGGGCAGCTTCTGGGAACCCTCCCCAAGGGACAGAATGCCTAGGCATGGTATGCTGTGTCTCCACATCCAACCTTCTTCCTCAACCACCACATTTCTATAGGCCATGAGGTTGAAGTCACATGTGAAGAAGCAACATGGTAGCAGCTTGGGTCCCTGAGACCGTGAAGGCACCGTGACAGCCCTGGACTGCCTACCTGCACATTAATGTGAGAACAACAACAAATCATGTCTATTGTAAGCAGCTATAATTAAGAATTATTTGGGATTTTCTGTCATAGCTGAGCCTAATGCTAAGTAACATAAGGTCAAAAACATACAGGATAGAAGAGACAGCTTGAGGTGGGTATTTTGTCAAGGTAACAACATTCCTTCTTCAGAGAGAAGATTCTACAGAATCTTACTAGACAGAACATAAATGTTTTTTTTTAACTACCAACCCTTGGTGCCCTACCTACTTCATTCTTCATTTCCCTTCTTTTGCAGCCAAGCTAGGTTCCCGACCACCACCAGAACCGCATACACAATTCTCACACACCCACCATGAATGTTGTTTTCTCTCCCCTTGGACAGGCCTCTCTTTTTGTCTTTTCCCACATATACTGATCACTTCTTTTAATATCTGGGATAGAAATGTAGCATGCCTGTAGCAGCAACCTGCTTTTATCTGTTGTCCCATCCTCAGGAAGCCACCCCTGCCCCGGGTGGTAAGGTGGAGATGACAAGAATGGCTCCTGTCCCCTGTCATCACAGGGATGGACGTGCCACCCAAGACAACCAGAGTCTTCCCGAGACTGACGTTCAGGAATTGAAAGAAAAGAGGTTCCTTTCTGTGGTGGGGATGACAAGGGGGGGATGCAAGCTGGCAGCAGCCAAAGGCCACCTGGCAGCCATTTTCCTTGTCACCTGCTGTTTCCAGAGCCATGACAAGACCACCAGTTTCCTACCCAAGAGCTATTCTCCCAACATAACCAACCTCTTATTGGGGATGGCAACATCCTTAGCTAAAAGTAAATAAACTCAAAACAAACAAACAAAAATCCACAACGCAACAACAGCTGGATTTCAGGTTGTCTTGCAGACTGGGCAGCTGAAGGACACAGTAGTGGCCAATGGGACATAAGCATGAGCCACTGGTTGGGCTTGTGAGAAAGCTATTTACTAGAGAAGTGGACTTATCAGTTATGCACCTCTTGCCCATGGTCTTGTCTCTGCCTAGAACATAAATGTGATGCCAGAAGAGGGGCAGCCATATTGTGAATACTGGGAGACAAGCAATGCTAAGGAGGGCTGAGTGGAAACATGGAAGGATCCAGGCTCTCGGGACATCTCCCTGCTGACTCTGGGCTACCTGTCTCCAGGCTTCTTGTTGCAAGAGGAAAACCAAGTCCTCCAATTGATTTAAGCCACCACGCGGAGGCTGTTGTCGCCTACGGCTCTTTGAACTTTCTGATACAGAATTTATTACCCGGGAGCAAAATGGTACAAGAAACAGGACCCAAATGGGAAATTGGTGGAGAAGAAAAGATGGCGCCCTGGTACATGGCTGGAAAGCTCGTGTCTTGAGGAGTGGCAGCAACATGGTGAAACCATCATCTACCGTCCCTTGGAAATGCTACTTGCCAAAAGAAGTGATGCTGGGGAACATAGAGGAAAAATTCAGAGCACTGGCATCTGCTGGGTCCTTCGTGACACACAGAAGGAGAAACACTCACATGACTGCAGGTGCCTACAACTCATTTAAGAAGGTGACGACCCTCAGGCGCTGACCCTGCACCTGCACAACCCTGAGAGTGATGCCCCCTTAAATTCTACGTGCTAGGGGCCTCCAGGCCTCACACTAGTCCCAGCCCCACCCTGCTGCAAGCAGAGGAGAAAGGAAGGAAAGGCGGCTCTTCTATAAAAAGTCCTCTGCCAAGACAAGATGATCAGGAGTCCCATAATTCGAAGCCTTCCATGGCTGAAAAGGCTGATTTCTTCTCTATCCCAAAGCAAAGCATTACTAAACATTAGCCATAGAATGACAACCTTAGCCAGGATAAAACTGGTGCCCCACCAGCCATAAGGGGCAAACTTGTTGGGAAAAAATGGGATTATAGGTACCGCCTTGGGAGTGGGGGGAGGCGGGGGTGACAAAGCACAGATGTAAGAGACAAGATTCTTCAGGCTTACAAAACCACATCCAGACAAAATGTTTAAATACAGTTGTTCACTCACGGGACTCTGGAAGGAAATAAAACAGAAGCCCACCACTTTTTTTTTTTTCTATTTGTGCTTCCTGTTTTCTTCCTTAATACATATGCGGCTCATGTTTTGCCTTCAGGGAGCCAAATAGAGTTAATAGACACGACCACAATATCTGCCAAGTCATATCAGGGCGATGTCTAACCTGGCGAGCTTTAGAGAATCCGCTTCATCCGTCGGAAAGCTTGGGGAAGCACACCGCTGTCAGAGCCGCTCAGCTATGGCTACCTGCAGCCCAGAGTCAGTGCTTCTTTTGTTTTGCTTTGTCTTAGCCCTCGTTTTCACATACCGCAGCACTGTCGCCAGGAAGGGCCTGCATCCATCCAGAGCTCACGCCGTATCCCATGTAGAGGAAGCACCGGGACCCTTGGGGACCCTGGAGATTTCCACACTCACACACACAGGAGAGAATTTAGTAGTGGTGAGGATGCTAACCTCAAGAACAGACCAAATAATTCGGGCATCCTATACCGGCATCTCCTTTATTGATGCATGGTCCAAAATTCATGCCCTCACGCAATTTATTTTAAACAAACACAAGTTTCAGGGAAGTTGCAAATATAGTACGATTTTTTTTTTTTTTTTTTTTTTTTTTTTTTTTTACTGAACCATCTGAGATTTGTTAACCAGATGCCCCTAGATTCCTGGCTACTTTAGCGGTATTTTCCTCCAAACAAGGACATAACCTACATAACCACAAGACAACTACCAAAACTAGGAAATTAATACTGATAGATGAGGATCATCCATCCTCAGGCTCCAACAAAATTTTTCCAAGTGTCCCAGTAATGTTTTCTTGTGACAAAAGCTTTCCCCACCCCCCTCAAAACCTCAAAAACCACACACTGCACAGAGTTCTGATGTTTCTTCAGCCTCCTTCTGTATGAAATGGTTCTTCAGTCTCCCCTTGACTTTTCATGACCTTGGCACTTCTGAGGACTACAGGCTGGTTATTCTGCAGAATGTCACTCTGTTTGAATTTGTCTGGTGTTTGCTCATGAGTAGAGTCAGGTTTGCATTTTTGGTGGGAATTACTGTTCATATTAACTGTGATCACTTGATCAAGATGGGGCCTGCCAGACTTTTCCACTGTAGAGCTACTCTTTTCATCTTTGCATTTATTTAATGTTTATTTATTTTTGAAAGAGAGAGAGACAGAGCACAAGCAGGGTAGGGGCGGGGGGGTGGGACACAGAATCCGAAGCCGCTCCAGGCTCTGAGCCCAATACGGGGCTCAAACCCATGAACCGTGAGATCATGACCTGAGCCAAAGTCAGACACTTAACCGATTGAGCCACCCAGACACCCCTCATCTTCGTATTTAATAAGTATTCAGAGGGAATGTAATCAAAGCTATGTAAATATCCCATTCCTCAAGAATCTCTTCAGGGTATTTATTTGTATATACGTGGACTCGTTATTTTCCATTTTATTCTTGGGTTATAATCCCCTAGTATCATCTTCATTTATTTTGATGCTCAAATTATGTCCAGTTTGGTCAGATGGCGTGGGGGTGGAGAGCATTCAAGGTGAATTCTGGGTCCTTTTGTCCCACAATTCTGTGAACACATCCTTCTTTTCCAGGCCCAGCTTGTTCTAGCCCCATCTTGTACTGTTTCTGCTTGCATTCATCAGTGGCTCCCAACAGCCCTGGTTCCTCTCAGTATAAAGTAGTATTTAGAAGCCAAGAACTGGACTCTGGGTGTGTTTACCGCTGCTGGGGTGTCACTGTTCCCAGGGTCTCTCAGTGGCAGAGCTGGAAGATACACGTACGAATGCATATGTACACACACACTTGTACATTGGTATTTCTCTATTTATACATATTGAAAACTTTGAGTTCACGGTAGTAGCTCTGGTTTTACTCTGATACCACAGGGTCCCTTCCAGTTTTCTCCCTTTCCTCAACGGTAACCCCCATCCTCAACAGTAAGAAACTGAGCTTGTTAGGAGGGACACCACAGAAGAGACACTGCAGCTCCCCCATCATGGATGCCTACCTACCTCACTCACCTAATGTCTAAGTTGTTCAAGAAAGGAAGGGATGGGAAAAGAAACAGGAGAAAGACTTCCAATGAATTTTTGAGGAAAATGTAATGTGAAAGAAAGCCTGGCCTGCGGCAGCCTGTGACTATTAATTCCTAAAATGATTTTTGAGCCCCCAAATTTGTACCCACAGGATGAGCAAAGCCTCCAATCCAATACCTACCTCAAAGATGCCATAGATGATAAAGGACCAGGGAAGAACTCAGGGTTGAGGAGAAGAGAGGGCTGGGCTTCTGGATCGGTTAGCCTGGGCATGTGATTCCTGCAGGGTCAGAGTTCTCACTCCACACAGCCTGCACACCCAGTAGCTCTTGTCTACACCACTGCACTAAGTGTGAGTAGAGCCCCTCTGTGTCCAGCCTGACTCACTATAGTCTATCCACTATGGCAACAGAGCTATCCTTTAAAATGTGAATCAGATTATGTCCTCTTCTGCTGAAAACCCTGAGATGGTTTCCCATCTTAATCAGAAAGGTCGTAACATCCTATTATCCACCATCCTATATGATTTGTCCCCACTTTCCTCCCTGTCCTCACCTCCTACTGCCCTCCCCCCGAGTCTCTCTCACACAGGCCTCCCGGCAGCTTCTCAGATGCTCAGCATGCTGGCTGTTTCCTCTGCCTGGAAATTCCCTCCCCAGAATCCAGACTGCTGGCCTACTCTTTTAATTCGGGTCTCTGCTCAACTGTCACCTTAACAGTAAGGCCTTCCCTAACCCAACAATCTAAAATAGAAATATACACACATATACACACACACACACACACCACTCCTGTGCCCTGAGGCTGGGTTTTCTTCTTAGCACTGCTATAATATCATATATATAGCATATATATATATATATATATATATATATAGCATATAATATAGCAGTGCTATAATATCACTCACATATTATATAATTATTGTTCCTTTATTTGTCTGCCGTCCTCCATCTCCAGGTATAATCATATAGGCTCCATGACTGTAACTGGCTGAATCCCTCAAAAAGATATGCTGAAGTCCTAACCCCGGGATCTGTGAGAATGACCTCACGTGGAAACAAGGTCTTTGCACATGTAATTAGTTAAGTTACTTACTAGACCAGGGTGGGCCCTAAATCCAATGATTGGCATCCTGATAAGAAGAGGAAAGGATACACAAAGACACGCAGATACACAGGGAAGAAGGCCATGTGGAAACAGAGACAGAGATTAAAGTGTTGTCTACAAGGCAAAGAAAGAATGCCAAGGATTGTCTGCAACCACCAGGAACCAGGACAAGGCAGGGAGAGGTTCTACCTGGAGCCTTCAGAGAGAGCACGGCCATCCTGACACCTTGATTTCAGATTTCCAGCCTCCACAACTGTGAGAGAGCACATTTCTGTTTGTGCTGATTTAAGGCAACTCTA
Organism: Puma concolor; assembly: GCF_028749965.1. NCBI lineage: Eukaryota > Metazoa > Chordata > Mammalia > Carnivora > Felidae > Puma > Puma concolor. The sequence continues at coordinate 16,523,314 of NC_141677.1, forward strand.
GGAAACTAGTGTAACTGTATGTTATCACCATGGTATCTCTAACTGCTGCAAATAGTGCCTGGTACATATGAGGCACCAAAAAAATGATCACTGCATGAAGAGGTGAATGGCTTCCAAAACGCTCTGTCATTGGTTGATATCATTAACTTATCCAGGGCGGGACACCTGGGTGGCTCAGTTGGTTAAACGTCTGACTTTGGCTCAGGTCATGATCTCATCGTTCGCGAGTTCGAGCCTCGCGTGGGGCTCTGTGCTGACGTCTCAGAGCCTGGAGCCTGCTTCAGATTCTGTGTCTCCTTTTCTCTCTCTGCCCCTCCCCCACTCACACTGTCTGTCTGTCTCTCTCTCTCTCTCTCTCTCTCACACACACACAAGTAAATAAACATTAAAAAAAAATTTTTTTTAACTTATCCAGGGCCACTGCCAGCCTATGTGGTGCCTACATCTTCCATTTGTGCAAAACAGAAGGAGGTGCCCTTCTTCAAGACATGCCACTTCTTTTTGTTGAAAAGTTTCCATATCATCTTGACGTTATCAGGACAAGACCTACTACACGTAAGTGTAATATGATTAATTATTAAAATATACATGATGAGGGTAATGAATACTCAGTGTGACTGGTATTCCATGAGATGTGGGGCTCTTGCTCAGTGTACAGCCTGTGCAGCCATTCACAGCGGCTCTGATCTAGTCAATCACACTTCTTTCAGTTACTTAGGGAGGAAGTAGAAATCAGAGAGAAGATATAAGGCAAAATAACAAGAAGCCACACCCTCTCTTCTCCAGTCACTAACCGGGAGACAACGTAAACGTGGGATAACCTGAGAACAATATTAAAGCAATAAACTGTGTGATTAAATTCATGATACATACTGGAAAATAAATACACAGGTAGACCAAAATGAAAGGATCAGACGATGGCATCATCGCACCATGGTCAGTAGAAGGAAAAACTACTATTCACCAGTGTCTGCCATGTGCCAGACAAACCTGACCCCACTTAAGTTACACAGAGCTCAACGGGCTAAAGGCTTCTAACACCGGCACCAGTGTTCTCGCCAGCGAAAAGCGATAAGGCTTAGCAACTTGCCCCAAATCACGTAGCTCAGTAAGTAGCAACACTGAGATATGAATCTGGATCCAACTGGCTACAATGCCTGCCCTTGTCATGCATCACGCTGCCATCTTTGAGCAAGTTTAAAGGAAATTATAGGCATGCAAATTCAGTGAAATGGGAGTTTCTCCAAATTAGGTATACACAACTTTCAGTTCTAAATAAGAATCATAGCACATGCCTAGGCTTTTCTGTGTACTAATCGTCTTCATATACTATACGTAAATTCGGAAATTAGTTTTCATCTGATAGCCAGTGTAAAGCCAGGCCGGTCATTTGCAAGGGGAATGGGTTCACAGCATGACTTCATACACACCATGGTAAGTAATAAAATTTGAGAACAAGTTGTGGCATTTTCTGCCAGTTGGTTTGTTCAAAACCACTCTGGTCCCGCCAAACACATTTTTCTCCACAGTAGAGAGTTATAGTGAAAGACAACAACTCCCACATCCCCTTGTCATTAAGGTTCTGTCTGTGGTTGACCTGCCCTGCTGTCACACCCACGTGAGACCAGGAAGCCATGATGGGTATCCTGAAGCAGCAGCCAGGGGCTCTTTCAGAAGCATGGTCAGAGGCATCTAGCGTTTCTGAAGCTGCTTGGGCATAATATCCTCTGTCCAGTGCCTAGTTCTGCAAGGTTCAAGCAGTGGAGGGCAGTTGCACCTTCCACTGCCCCAGTTGCATGGTGAGGTTGACATTTCTCCTGGCTATTTCACTTCTGGGTGTAAAGCATCCATGTTTGGTTCTCTGGACCTCATAGAAATTTTACAGCAAATTAACATCGTCCAAGCAATCTTTCTTAATGAGCCGGAGAACACTGTGTTGCCTGCATCTAAGAAAATGTACCTATATTTAAAATCCTTCCACTTACATTCTTGGATAAATGAAGAGAGAATAGCTCTGGATATAGTCAGGAATTACTGTAGGCATAGAAAACTACCGTGCCCAGGGTGCCTGGGTGGTTCGGTTGGTTGAGCATCCGACCCTTGATTTCTGCTCAGGTCCTGATCTCACAGTTTGGGTTCGAGCCTGGTGTTGGGCTCTGGGCTGACAGCGCAGAGCCTGCTTGAGATTCTCCCTCTCTCTCTCTGCCCCTCCCCTGCCTGCACGCTCTCTGTCTCTCTCAAAATAAACACATAAACTTCAAAAAAAAAGAAGAAAATCACCATCTCCTTGTCTGGAGTCACCACCTCCATGCCCTCCAACTCTTACTCCAAGAGACCAGCAATAAAATCCAAGAGCTTTTTTTTTTTTTTTTTAATTTTTAAAATTTAAATCCAAGTTAGTTAACATATAGTGTAATAATGGTTTCAGGAGTAGAATTTAGTGATTCATCGCTTACATATAATACCCGGTGCTCACCGGCTCACCGCAACAAGTGCCCTCCTTAATGCCCGTCACTCATTTAGCCCACCCCTCGCCCACCTCCCCTCCAGCAACCCTGTTTGTTCTCTGTATTCAAGAGTCTCTTATGGTTTGCCTCCCTCTCTGTTTTTATCTTATTTTTACTTCCAAGAACTCTTTTCAAATGAACAGAATAAACTCATCTGGCACGCACGATCTTCCATTTTTTCGGAAGTGCCTCTCTGCAAGTGTCTGTGTATAAGCCATGGACTCTGTTCTTCAGAAAGGAACAGAAGGATGTGGCTGCAGAGGAAAAGAATGGATCACAAAGCCATAATTCTTTACCCGGTCATTTTACCGGGTGACCTTGGGCAAGTTATTTAGCAAACTACTGCCTCCCAGGAACCCCCCTTGTCTTATTTCAGGAGGACATAAATGCAAGGCCTTCTAATACGGAAGCACGTAGGTCAATTACATGTATTATTTGTAGCTCTCTCCCACTTATCTGACTGCATCCCACCGGTGCTTGAGATAAGACTCGTCTCCAGTAGACCAGCAGCATTATTTTTCCCTGATTGGGGAATGTGTGCCGGCCTGCCTGTGGACAAAATAAACGCGAGCTAGCATTTTCCGGAGCTTCGGTGTTAGCTGCTAATAACCATCTCCTGCTGCAGGGCAAGGAAGAAGATTAAGCCATAGTCCCTGATGAAAACAGACACGAAAGGCAGCAGGGGCAAGAGAAAGTTAAATCCCAGACACAGGCTGGACTTTTTGAAAGAATGCATCTTAAGTTAATGCCGTAATGAATAAAATCATTTTATTCTCAATACATGGCTTCAGAAGCTTTTACTCTGGGAACGAGATCTTTATTCTGGAGACAACTAAAATCACTTATACATTCCTTGTATAAATCATGAAGATCCAATAAATCTAGTCTTATATAGACTGTGTCTATTTGGGGAAGCAGGAGAGGAGTAGGAAGTATAAAATAACACAGAATGGGAAGTCTCTACATTTGGCCACTGTAGGCAAACCTATTTGGTACAAAAAGTACTTCTGTATTGGAAATTACTGGAACATATGACAAACTCAACAGAAAACAATAATCAAATGTTCATGCTTAGATGCTAAAAATACACTGGGGTGATTGTGATTTTTTATCTCTAATTTCAGCGCTAATGATGATGATTATTAAAATACATGTGTAAAGAAATCAAACCTCAGGCTTTGATAGGGAAGGGAGCGAAGCTCTAAACAAATACATATTGCTGTTCAGGGTAATTCCATCCTCAAAATTAATCAGACCGTCCAAAACCAGATGCAGCATTTTAATTAGGTAAAACTAACAGCCACGCCGAATAACAAGAGGAAAGGCATAGATCAAGTGATAGACAAGATCCTCATATAGGGTTCGATTTTTCCAAAGTTATATCATTACTGATGAGAGTCAAGGAGGTCAATGCAAGAAACCCGGAAGCAGGTCACAGGCCACGTCTCCCCAAAGCAGTGGTTCTCCAAATGTGGCCCCCAGACCAGCAACGCCAACATCTCCTGGGAATTTCTTAGAGACACACATTCTCAGGCCCTACACTTATGGAATCCGAAGCACTAAGGGCCCAACAATCTGTGTCTAACAAGCCCACCAGGTGATTCTAACACACAGTACAGTCAGAACCACTGCCAAAGGCATAAAGTAAAATTCTATCCTTTTCCTGACTCCTTGGAAGTAGTCTGAAAATCCACAGGACACAAGCAGTTTGTGGCTGAACGGTGGGGAAAATTCCCACTGCTTAGCCAGTGTTAGGAGAATTTTCTGGTAATATTTGTCACCTGGTTCTTCCATCTGCTCTAGTTATTTATTGATATGGAACAGTCGGCAACTATTTCCAACTTGTTGACTTTCAACATCAGTTCCAAATTACATTTTGTTTTGCCGTGTTCCATTTACTCCAAAACTTTCCGTGGTGAAGGAGTGAAAGGCCAGGTTTTTCTCCCTTTTTCCTTCCTCACCATTGTGTTAAAGAAAATCTGTGTTCGGTCAAAGTGTCCTTTACGCTGCCCAGCATAGACGCCGACCCTTCCTGGCCAACCACGCCTTGTCTTCTGGACAATCTGTCCAGCTGGGACACTGAAATTTCCCCTCAACACGAAAACATCGGAAAAACAAGAAAATGCAAATCTTTCTTTCTTTAAAGTCAGTGTGTGTGCGTGTTGTGTGTGTGTGTGTGTGTGGTTTTTTTTAGATCCTAAGAACATAGACAGATACATGGTTAGATTATGACATGTGATTGTAAGCAATTTTTATTATTACCATTATTTCATTTGCTGCGGGTCGAAGTCATGACTGACCTAAATTGAGTATATATAGCTTCAACCTTTTCTCTGCTCAGGCTTCTGCGTATATTCCATACTGCTTTAATTCACTTGATGGCATCTTGCTATTTTATCTAATGTGTATGTGTATTTCTCCATGATTCTATTATAAGTTCCTGGAGGGCAACAACCACACCTCCTACTTCTCATGAAGTAGAAAACTGTTGTACAGAGATTCAAAAGATATTCGCTGTATGTATTTAATAGTGTGTCCCCTCTGCCCCTTGTCCCAGGAACAAGCTGCTAAAATTCTACTTTGGTGGTTTACCCCTTGAAACAATCATCTCTGATTTTAGGAAAAATGCAAAGCAATAAATAAAACACCCCTGGCTTAACGTAACCCTAAAGAAGTAACTTAAAGATAAAGCTCTATCCATTCCCAAGATCAGGTGTGAGGTACATGGGGTGTCACGATGCACCAGGGGCCTGGTTACACCAGGATGTGGTGACCAGCTTCCAATCAGCCACATAGCTTTGCTTCCAAACACTGACAGCAGCCCAACAGGCAGCAGACTCTACAACAAATGGCTGCAAACATGTCACCGCAAGGAAGTTTTTCAAATGTTACAAATAGGCTGAAGGTTGTCGCAGAAAGAGGAAAGGAAGGGACAATTTAGTCAGCACTGTATAAATGAAAGACATATACTGGCCTTGTTCCATAAATGGTAACTGAAATACTATTCGGACCAGTCACTTATCAGGGGAAAATAAAACAACCTGCCACTGTACCCCAGAGAGGAGAAAAAATAAGGACAAAAGACAAAAAAGCTCCATTCGTTCCAAAGAAAAGGCAGAGTGACAAAGAAACCATAGCAGGGTTGACTATTGATCTGAGATCTCTCGCTAGTCCGGCGGAAGCATGCCCGAGTCAGTTCACCGAGGTCTGGCTGCAATAGCTCCTTGGCTCCATCGCAAGTGCTCTGCCCCACATCCTCCGTCTGAGGAAAGTCCACTCAGCCTTCAAGATTTACCTCCAGTGTCACTTCCTCTCTGAAGTCTCTTGCAAAATGCTGCCCGGTAAAATCAGTCACCTCCCTGCCACCCTGCTCCCACTGCTCTCCCGGGGTAGCGCCGTGGTTCTGAGTCCCCCCCCCCCCGCCAGTCGGTGATGCCAGAAGGGTGCAGAGCACTGCTCAATCCCCTCCGTTTCACCCGCAGGACCTAACAGAAGGCCTGGCACCTCGCAAGGCAGTGCCCTAAAAATCTACTGAGTTGTGCGAAGGGATAATAAACAGTACTTCAGTTCCCTGGGGTGGGAACTTTATTTGATGTGTCTTGCAGGTATGATATGTACAAGACGACCCAGGACAGGACACTATGCTGGTGCTTCCCATACCACGGTCTTCAATCCCTCGCATCAATCCTATGAGGAAAGCAGTGCTCAGGGGGATAAGGAAACCAGGACACCGAGATCCCAACCAAGTCTTATTTTGCACCCCTGTTCTATTGCATGGTACATGTGTCCTGGACCAGTGACATAACCTCTAAGTGAGCCTTGAAGTCCTCCTCTACGAAACTGGGATGATTATATTTTAGTGCTTTGGCCTACTTTCTACAAGGGCATCGGGAAAACAAATGAAATCCCACCATGTATTGAAGAAGGGAGAACAGTAAAGAAGATAACCTAAAATGGAAAAAATGTGCACTGAACATATTTTTTTACTAAATGTTTCAGAAACGGCACCTAATGTGCCTCTCCTGAAGGGACATCTCCCAATAGAAGCTATACCTTAGACGTAGAGCTGCCTCTAAGAAGACACAGCTTTCAAATGGGCAGATTTTGACACCAATTATTTTAAACACTGTATCACTCTTGTAAAAGTCTGCCCTGGCCCCCACACCCAGGGAAAATGCAGAGAATTTTTGGTCACTGCATCCACAATGTCATGCTCATGACCATTCCCTAAATGTTTCCCATCTAACTAGACCCCAGATCACACCACACAGGTAACCGCATGAAAAATGACAGCTGTTAACAGGCACTATTGTCAAAATCGAAACACCATAGGAAGTGGGAATATGTTAGGTAGAAAAGCTGCCGTGAGCCTGTACCGGACGATACCAGTGGTCACATGACAACACTTCAGCATGTATGATGCCAGAGGAACTCCAGAAAACAAATGATTACTGAGTTGCTAAGATGAGCCACGAACCATTTCATGTTTTAGGCAAGGGACGTGGATTTTAGCAGAATCACCACATTGTGCCGAATGGACTTGGAGGCAGAGGTGTATGATAAGACACGACTGAATGGGTAAAGAACGGCTCTCAGGCTACTGCAACCGTCTAGGCACAGGAGGATGGTGCTCAGAGAATATAAAAGACGGACATCTTCCCAGTTGTGTTATGAGACTGGTATAATCTTGATACCAAGTTTGGAAAAATTTAGTATGAGGATATAAAATTACAGTTAATTTCACTTATTAACATAATGCAAAAATGCTTTAAAAATTAGCAAAACTCCAAGAGTGCCTGGCTGGCTCAGTTGGTGGAACATATGACTCTTGTTCTTGGGGCTGTGAGTTCGAGCCCCCATGCTAGGGGTGGAGATTAGTGAAAATAATAATAATAATAATAATACAAAAAAATTCGTAAGACCCCAACACAGTATAAAAAGTAATAGAGTTTATCCCAGGAAAGTTAACAAAAATTTAATTTTAAAAACCTTATTAATTTGGGTTTATAACATATATAGAAGTAAAAGAATAGTAATAGCAATATGCAGTATAAATAATAAATAAATATATATATATATCATGTTGTATAATATTGTTTGAATTAAGAGTGTTAAAGTTGCAGAGTGTAAACCCTAGAGCAACCCATGGAGGAAACAAAACAAAGTGCAATAGTAATAATCTAAGGGAAGAGATCAAATGGAATACTGAAAAATACTCAATTCTAATGGAAAACAGAAAAAGAATAAAAAAGAAAAAAATACACATGGGAAAAATAGAAAACAATAGCATGACAGTAGACTTATGCTCAAACATATTAATAACTATACTAAATATAAATGAATTAAAGATTCCCATTAAAGGAGGAAATTATCAGTCTGGATAAAGAAGCGAGATCAAATGCTAGTATGTTTCCAGGAGACCCACTTGAACCATAAAGACATAGGTTAAAATGAATGAAAAAAGATACATCATGCTAACACTAGTCATAAAAAAGCTGAAGTAACTATATTCCTACCAGACAGACCTCAGGAAAAAAAAAAGTATTATAAGTAAAGAGGAATAGTTCATAATAATAAAGTGGGTATGTAAACAATCCTAAATGTATATGCTTCTGATAGAGGATGAAAATACTTGAAGTATCAAAGTACTTAAATAATGAAGCACTGAAATATATAATTTGATAGAACTGAGAAGAGAAACAGACATAGCCAACATACTCGTTAGAGATTCCAACGAACTTCCCTCAATAACTGATAGGTCAAGTAGACATTAAATCAGTAAGGATAATGATTTGAACACTATCAACCAGAATCACTTAATCAACATTTATAGAACACTATACCCAATAATTGCAGAATTTACATTCTTCTCATGTGCACATAGAACTATAGATAAACTATATGTTGGTCCATAAAGTAAGTCTCAAAAATTTCAAAGAAGATTAAATCATACCAGGAATGTTTTTGAAACACAACAAAATTAAATTAGAAAGCAGTAACATAAAGATATCTGGGAAATACTCAAACGCTTGGAAAGTAAGCAATCTATGTCCAAGTAACTCACAGAGCAAGAATAAATTACAAGGAAAATTAGAAATTTGAATGATAATGAAGACTTAATAAATTTGTGGGCCTGACTGAAGTCATGCTTAGAGGGAAATTTATAGTTTTAGAATAGAAGATTTAAAATCATTGATGTAAGTGTCAACCTTATGAAGGTAAAAAAGAAGGGCAAATAAAACCCAAAGTAACTAGAAATAAGGAATAATAAAGCTAGGAATGGAAATCAATGAGATATAAAATGGAGAAACAGTAGAGAAAATTAATAAAAGCAAAAAATTGTTTTTTTTATTTTTTTTTTTAATGTTTATTTATTATTGAGACACAGAGAGAGACAGAGCATGAGCAGGGGAGGGGCAGAGAGAGAGGGAGACACAAAATCTGAAGCAGGCTTCAGGCTCTGAGCTGTCAGTACAGAGCCTGACGCAGGGCTCGAACTCACAAACTGCAAGATCATGACCTGAGCCGAAGTCAGATGCTTAACCAACTGAGCCACCTGGGCGCCCCCCAAAAATTGGTTTTTTATAAGATCAGTAAAACTGTTAAAACTCTAGACTGATAGAGCATAAATTAAAGCAAACACAAGTTACCAGGTATGCCATCAAGGAAAAAAAAAAAAAAAGTAGACACATTACTATAGATCCTAGAGATATTAAAAGAATAATAAGGATATATTATGAACATCTTTTTATGCCAACAAATTCAACAGTTTAGATGAAATAGAAAAGTTCCTCTAAGGTGCAAATTATCAAAATTATATATACACATATATCTATTAAAGAAAGTGAATTTATAATTTAAAGCATTCTTTCAAGAACTCCAAAGTCAAGTGACTTTACTCTTAAATATTATCAAACATTTAAGGAAGAAAAAAATACCACTTTCACACATACTTTCAGAAAATTTCAGGAGAAAGGAATGCATCTCAAATAATTTTATGAGGGCAGCATAACACTGATCTAACACTCATTATTAATGTAGTCAAATAGTAAGCAAACCACATCCAGCAATTTGTAAAAAGTATAATATTTCATGATCAACTATGGTTTAGGCAGGAAAAAAGTGTTATTTAAACATTTGAAAATCATCAGTGTAATTAACCACATTAACATAATAAAGGAAGAAAACAGATGAAATGGACTTCATCAAAATTAGAAACTTTAACTCATCAAAAGACACATTATGAAAATGAGCAGGAGAAAATTCCTGATGCAGTCAGCGGGTGCCTCTGTGTGCAAGGGAAGATGGCTGAGCAGATGCCCAACTCAGTGCTGTTCCTGTGTCTGGGTAACATCTGTCAATCACTCATCACAAGAGCAGTTTTGAGAAAACTTGTAACTGATCAAAACATTTAAAATAATTGGAGGGTAGACAGCGCAACAACATCCACGCATGAAACAGAAAACCCTCCCGATTACCAGGGGCAGAATTGCATGAAGGAGCATGGTACTCCCACGAATCACATTGTCCAGGTGGGTTACCAAGAAGACTTTGCCACATTAGATTATACACTATGTACGGATGAACGCAATCTGAGAGATTTGACTAGAAAAAGAAAACAAACTAAAACCTGCAAAGCTAAAATTGAACCACTTGGGAGCTATTATCCAAGAAAGCAACTTATTATTGGAGATCCCTATTATGGGAGTGACTCCGGCCTCGGGATATCTCCCAGCAGCGTGGAAGGTGCTGCAGGGCCTGCTTAGAGGAGGTTCAATGACACTGCATCCATTCCTGGCTGCAGCCAGCGGGACTAGTCCCCACAGCCTCGGCATCTCTCAGTCAATGTGTCAAAGTGCGGTAACATTCCATAGTTCGAGGCCACCGCTGTTTCTTTGGTTGACTTGCTCCTTCTTAACTTAAAAAATAATTATAGACGAAAATCAGTTGTTGTGTTTGGCAGAAGAATGAATGAAGAGTTTTGATTCACATGGTTTATGGGGTAAAGTGTCCTTAGGTTAGTTGAACCTACCAGTTTCCTCCAGTTACAAAAATTATGGAACAAACAAAATAGAACAGGATGAAATAAGCATTACTTTCAGACCCAGATCAAAATCCGAGCCCACTGAGGCTTAAGTCATCTGCCCTACCTCTTTCCTAAGTGTGGACGGCTTGATGAGGATAAAAACCCCCAGTTCTCCCACACTGCCTCCTTATACCAGAGCCCTTCACCATCCACAGGAGCGCACAACCTAGATGAAAAGTGTTAATTTACACACGCTCATCATACACACTTGCGTACTTAAAAGAAAAGAAGGGCGCCTGGGTGGCTCAGTCAGCTAAGTGTCGGACTTCGGCTGAAGTCACAATCTCGTGTTTAGGGAGTTCGGGCCCCATGTCAGGCTCTGTGCTAACAGCTCAGAGCCTGGGGCCTCCTTCAGATTCTATGTCTCCCTCTCCGTCTCTACCGCTCCCCCGCTCACACTCTGTTTCTCTCTCTCTCAAAAATAAACATTAAAAAAATTTTTAAAGAAAACAGAAAAATATTTATGGAATTAATCTTAAGCACCTTTAATACTTCCTAGGTTTTGTTTATTTAGTTTATTTTATAAGGAAGTAGGCTTATTTGCTCCCATTTGAACCACTTTGTCCCTGGAAATTTAATCTGATCCAGAAAGACACTTACACGCTGGTTTATCTCACGGTCAGTGTGCAAAACGTGTCATTTTCTTATGTGCATGTGCAACCCAAATGTCAAAAATAAATTAGCTTAGGAGGGAAGAAAGTAATTACAAAGTTAGAAAAAGCTCTTTTATGTTGGAATACTTAAATATTGATATGTTAATGAGCATTCATCAGTGCTTAATTTACAGGCAAATATAGGTCATTTCTGTGCACTGTGAGATAATTAATCTAAAACTCACATAGATACATGTCAGAAAAGATTGTTTTCAAAATAAACCGGAGAAATTATGAAAATACAGATTTTTTTTAAAAAAAGCAACGAACAAGAAAGCACTCCAAATAGGAGAAAATATCCGTAGTAAATATACCTGGCAAAAGACTTGACCGCAAAATACTTAATAGGTCCTCTACAACTTAATAGCTGCAAGAGAACCCAACAAAAAACTGGCCAAAATATTTGAACAGGAACTTCACAAAGAAAAATATGTGAATGGATGGGGCACCTGGGTGGCTCGGTCGGTTACGCATCTGACTTCAGCCGAGATCATGATCTTCACGGTCTGTGGGTTTGAGCCCCACGTCGGGCTCTGTGCCGTCAGCTCAGAGCCTGGAGCCTGCTCAGGATTCTGTGTCTCCCTCTCTCTCTCTGCCCCTCACCTGCCCATGCTCTTTGTCTTTCTCTCAAAAATGAATAAACATTAAGAAAAGTTTTTTTAAAAAAAATATGTGAATGCTTAATACACACATGAAAAAAATCCTTAACCATTAGTTACCAGTACATAGCCACTAAAATGGCTAAAACAAACAGGACAGACAACATTTAATGTTGATAATGATATAGGACACTCTACAACAGTGTTCGAAGGATATAAAATGCTACAATTTCGGAAGTTTCTCGTAAAGTTGAATGTATGCTTACACTACAACCCAGTAATTACACTTTCGGTATTAACCCAAAGTAAAATGAAAACACAGAAAGACTTAGGACAAGAATGTTCATAGAAGCTTAAGTCATATTAGTCAAAAACTAGAAATAACCCCAATGTCCATTAGCAGGAAAGGGAATAAACAAATTGTAGTGCATTTATATAATGAAATACTACTTAGTAATAAAAATGAAATAAACTACTGACACCACAACACCACGGATGAATGTCAACCACATGCTGAATAAAAGGTGACAGACAGAAAAGAATGTACACAGTACCATTCCATTTTTCTAGAGTTTCTAGAATAGGCAATATTCACCTATAGTGACAGAAATGAGACTGATATTTGTCTGACCAGAGACTGGGAGGCGTTAACTACAAAGGATACTTTGGGTGGGGGAGACTCTATAGCTTTACAGGATGTAAATTATATGGATATATACATTTCTCAAAACTCATCAAACCGCACACTTCAGATTTGTGCATTTCACTGCGTGTAGATTATATATAAAGCAAAATTACACATAATATATATTTATAATTATATATACATATTATATAATATATATATGTTAATAATTTGCTTGTATAAAGCAAAATTTTAATTATGGCTTTAATTCACCATTTCAATATGTTAAATGAAATACATATATAAAGGAATTAAAGAAAATAGCCTTAATCATTTTTTTAATGTTTATTTATTTTTGAGAGAGAGACAGACAGACAGAGCATGAGTGGGGAAAAGGCAGAGAGAAAGGGAGACACAGAATTCAAAGCAGGCTCCAGGCTCTGAGCTGTCAGCACAGAGTCTGACGCAGGGCTTGAACTCACGAACTGGGAGATCATGACCTGAGTCAGACGCTCAACCGACTGAGCCACCCAGGCACCTCAACAGCCTTAATCTAATAGCGTCTCTATCATAATTACAAACATCACACGTAATAGTCTAACCTTAGAATTCTACCTTCTAACATCAGATAAAACACAAGGACATTAGGTATCACTCCATCTATACAAAATAAGACAAGTGAGGGAATCAATGAAAAGAATAAAGAATGGAAAGAAAAGAACAAAATGCTATTACCTACAGAGGATATGATTCCTCCATAGAAAATCAAAGAGAATCTATAAAAAACCAAAACAATTCCAGCAAAGTTGCTGGAAACAAGATCATATGAAACACAGTGTAAAACAACAAACACTGATGAGAGAGGGGGTTTTTTGTTTTTTAATTAAAAAAAAAAAAATTTAAGTAGGCTCCACACCCAATGTGGGGCTTGAACTCATGACCTGAAAGAGTCGCACGCTCTACTAACTGAGTCAGCCAAATGCCCCTGGTTTTGTTTTGTTTCGTTTTAGTTAGCATTTGTGATAGGAAAAAAAAAACCTGAACTGTACATAGGATAAATTTAATAACAACAACCAAACTGTATAAATAAGGAACACTATAATTGTAGTCGTGAAATGTTCATGAATGGGAAGGTCAATAATATACATCTGGCCCTCCTCTCAAACACTTAATATACAAGTTCAATGCAATCCAATTAAAATCTGACAAGTTGATCGTAAAGGGCCATGAATAACAATGACAACTCTGAAGACAAAGGACGATTAGTCCTATATGGGCAGAGATGGAGGGGGCCGAGAGGTGGAGGGAGTTATGTCCTACCACATACCAAAACGTACAATAAATCATAAAGCCATAGCAATTAAACAGTGTGGTGTTAGTGAAGGGAAGGACAAACAGATCAATCGAATAGTATAATGACCTGTAAGGAGACGCAGGCACACACAAGCGGCACACACATCAATGGAGATCATGATGCCACTGAGTATTCAAATGTAAAAAGGCAAGATTAGGTCCCTACTTCATGCCAAACACAACAATAAATCCCACATGTAAATAAAAAACTATATTTAAAAAAAAGTAAAGCTATAGAGCAAAACTTTAAAAATCGGAAGAATATAGGGAAGATACTGACACAAATTGGCAAGAACTTCTTAAACAAGAAATGGGATGAGGCGCCTGGGTGGCTCAGTCGGTTAACAGTCTGACTTCGGCTCAGGTCATGATCTCACAGTTTGTGAGTTTAAGCCCCTCGTCAGGCTCTGTGCTGACATCTCAGAGCCTAGAGCCTGCTTCAGACTGTGTGTCTCCCTCTCTCTCTGCCCCTTCCTTGCTCACACTCTGTCTCTCTGTCTCTCTCTCTCAAAAATAAATAAACATTTTTAAAAAATAAAAAAAAGAAATAGGAGGAACGAACAATAAAGGAAAAGTTAGAGTCATCTAATTTAAAATTTAAAACTCTGTATGGCAAAGACACAGAGGGGGACAAAAACAAAACAAAACAGACCATCCACAGTGTAGGATACGGGACATTAGTGGATTTGTCATTTTTTCTTCATTTAAAAAAACTGAAAAAATTAAAACAGAGGTTGATGTGAAGCAAAGGCGGTAACATTTTGACACAAATGGGTGCCCGCTACATGTGTGAAATCTCTATGGACGAGACAGAGGTTCACAGTTTCCCATTCTCCCTCTGCATCCTGACGGACCCTGGAGCCTCCCTGGGGGGCCCCAAGCCATGTCATGGCCTCCAGATCCGTGAGTCACAAACTACCTTTTCAATAGCAGTTGCCTCCCAAATCTGTTGCCCTGACCCCACCTCAACTTTTCTATTAATGCACTCTATTTTAAGACTGTGGAAGGACAGGTTTCCCTGAGCCAGTGGACAGGGAAAGGCAGCTGAGAGATGCCATGTGAGCGTCCCCGCCCTTCAGCTTCCAGAAGGCTTCAGAGGAGCTGTCAAACAGATGGTGGGGGCTGAACGCACCACACTTAATCCCTCTCTTTGTCACGGGAGGAAATGTGACATAGCTTCAGCTATTAAAAAAAATTAAGAATGCTGAACACAAGACCCAAAGGAAAAGAATAAAAAACACATTCAGTGTGGAGAGAGAACGTGCTCACAGGTGTAATTATCAGTAAATAGGAGATTCGTCTGAAATCACCAGGATATAGTGTCGTTTTTAAACTTTTTTTTATTATGGTAAAGTGTGTAGCATAAAATGGACCATTTTGCCCATTTCCAAGTGTACAGTTCAGTGGCATTAAGTACATTTACGATGTTGTGCAACCATCACCCCCATCTGTCCCCAAACTTTTCATCTTCCCAAATCGAAATTCTGCCCCATTAAACACGAACTCCTTATTGCCCCCTCTCCAGCCCCTGGGAACTGCCATTCTACCTCCTGTCTGTATGAATTTGACTATTCTAGTTATGTCATAAAAGTGGAATTGTACAGAGTGTCATTTTTAAGGAGTGCCACATACTCCATGTTATTGTTTAAAAAATAAAAAAAGCACAATTGATGTGGCTTCTTCTCTCCTTGGCTTTTGCTTTGTGAAGGTGGACTGATTTGTGCCTGATGAACGCTGTATAGACAATGCCCTATTCTGTGTACCCTTTGTACCGAATTTCATGGGGACTTTGTGGAAAAAGAACTTGCCCTTGGTATGTTGCAGCTCACCCAAGATCAGAGCCATCAGAGGTACAGCTATCACCCCGTGTGCAGAGTTAAAATATGCCTGGTTTGTATTAAAGCTCTGTACCATTAAGAGCAACCCATACAATGTAATGGTACTCCTTAAAAATTCTATGAGAGGAAATCAAATTTTTAGCAAAGCAGTCCCTAAGCAAATTCTGGAGTCTAGGAGAAACAATTTCTCATAACAACAGTTCCGAAAACCAAAAGCACTAGAATAATAAATATGCAACAAGCCACAGCTCCCTTTAGCATTAGCCAATTTCAGTCTTGTGAACACAACCTGAATTATGGACGATATGTAATATACTCTTCTGAAAAGGTTTCAGGGAGGTAATTTTCAGAAGGCGCTCCCGGTAACATCTTCTAGTATAACCCCTATTTGCTTTACAGACTTACTAAGGGCAGTAGACGGGAAGAAAGACGGACGAAAGAGGTAAAATGGCACAGAATGAAACAGGTTTGTGTGTGGTGAGAGAATCTCCAGGCAGAGCACTAGAAATCCAGTGCTGTAGCTCTGTTACCTCCTCCGTGTGCTCAGCCACACCCTTCACCTCGAAGGGCCTCCATACCCTCACCTGTAAAGCAGGGAAGGGTGCCCTTTAAGATTTCAGAGACAGGTGACCTTTCTACCTAAAAGGGAAACTCACCACTCCTGCACCAACACATTGCCTACCATTCTTTAACAAGCAGGGACTTGTGACGTTTTACCACACGAACAACGATTTGCAAATGGTACCCTACATACAAAATGGTTTTGCTCTCTGGCTTTGGGTTCACATCTGCCTCTTTCTTCCCCTCAATTTGGTATGTTTCTCTGTACTTGCAAATATTCCCAAGCGTTGCCCAGGTTTCCGCCCCACTCTTGATGGCAGGTACCCCACACTCCAAACAAGGATGGCTTGTCCTGCCCAGGCACCCATGCCGTCCCACCTGGCACATGAGGACACAGAGCCTGAGAAAAGCAAAACAGCCACCACGGGCAGATCCAGAACTCTGAACCCTTGCAGACAACTCAGGTGCTTTCCAGCTGGAGCCTGGAGGCCTCTACTTACTGAAGTCCACAAAATCTGCCAGCTGACAGTTCCTACTTCTGCAGGGAGAGTACTCAGGATACCAGGAACATGGCCCTGGGACTCTGAGAGCCAGGGTGAAGACGGCTCTCATGTCCAGAAATATGGGGCTGCCTGGCCTCCTCAGAGGATTCCATACTGGGATGCAAGGCTACAGGGTTGCAGCAAGCTGGTCCTGGCTGGAGTTCTGTTTTCCAAACCACAACTCATCACACAGGCGGACCAGGGAAGAAGAGAACAATCTCAAGGCCCTGGAGTGAGCCGCCCAGGGTCAGGGTGCACAGCAGCTCAGTAGAGTTGGGGGAGTCGGGAGGACACTCTTCTCCAGGCTCCCTGGGCCAAGGCAAGGCTGCCTCTGTGTGGACCGTCATGTCCCCATGAGAGAGACTTCTGGGTTTCTCTCATCTCCTTCTTCCGCTGGGGATCTGCTCTTGCTGCCACTTGCCTCACCTGTTCGAGCACCCACGCCTTCCCCATCCATGGCCATCTCCCACGTGCCTGGGAGCCGAGGGCCGGCACACCTAGCCTCTGCAGGTGCTTTTCTCTAGGTGCTCCTAGACCCATCCCCATCCCCTCTCAGACCTCGTCCGTTGCCACAGTTCCTCTTCTTTTTGGCAATATACTCTCCTATCCTGACAATATACAAAGGATGAAGACTGTAAAATCACCACCACGGGCTGATCACCCAGTTTATAAAAGAAAATTTTACCAAAACTGTTAAAGACCCTCAAATTACATTGTACACACTGCCTGCCCCAGAGGTGATGATTTTTAAGTGTTTATCGTTCCCATGCATGGATTTATCCTTTCCCTTGCTATGTATGTATCCTTAAAACATAGAATGTTGTTTTCCATGTTTTCAAGTAAATAGTTGGTATTGTACTATATGCATTCTTCTGGAACTTGCTTGTCTCACCGAGATTATGTATATGAGATCTGTCTACACTGATATGCATAGCTATAGCCCACTCACTTTCACCACTGTCTAGCATTTGGTCATGTATGTAAGTCACTTATTCATGAAAGAAATACTCCAACTATAGAGCAAGAAGCAGTCCACCTTTACGTATAACGGATCCCAAAATGAAAATGGAACAGATGACAGTTGTCAAGCCCTGATTTGTTTTCCCTACTCCTTCACGTTGATTTGATATCCATGATTAATTTAAATGCTGACAAAATTCAATTATGTTCATTTCTAGAGAGATTACTTCCACATAATCCCATGTTTTAAATAATAGCGATAGGTATTTCTATTACCACACAGAAACACCAGAATAATGGCCAGGTCCCAACTAGCTGATCCTGTAGATTTAATGGCATAACTCCTAACAGACACATTTGAGAGAGAAGCTTGGTGAGAAGGATTACATATCCAGCTAAAGATGCACCAGGACTCAGAGAGTCTACAGAACTCTTTACATGAATGGAGCAAATCCATCTGTCAATGAATGCAATAACCGAGTCTGGCACCTTATGTTCATCTTTCCATCATCAAATGGAAAAGAAACAGTGAACCCTAGATAATCTCCTCGGTGCCAGAGAGAACTTGGGTTGGCAAGTGACGAAAAGGAGGTACTAAGAAAAATGGGGGAAATGGCAGCCACGGGAGAAGCCAACACTTTGAAGAAACGGTTGGTCCATCTGTCTTCAAGAGTTGCTTCAAGAAGGAACCAGCTGTCTGAGTCTGGGGAAAGTCGAATGAGAACTTGCATTTAAAATAAGATCGTATTCGAAAGCAGACAGGTCTGTTCTGTTTTGCTTGTTTCCAAATCACGACCGAAGTCTTCATCCTGTTTTATTGGCTTCTCGGGCTGAGTGCTGGGTATTTTAGATCATTTTGCAAAATTTAGCTGAGAGGAATAAATTGCCCAAAAAAAAAAAAAAAAAAAAAAAAAAAAAACTTGAGAAATCTATATTATTTGTATTCCATAAGACACATGTCTGGAAATAATACACGCAAACTTGGACGGACCCAACTGCCGTATTTAGCGCCTGGAGAAGAAAGAGAAAGAAAAAGACATTTTGGTTGTCTTCGTGTTTGTATTCTTCTCTTGAAAACTCAGACACACCTTTCCTTTATGAAGGTTCTTCCCTTGACAACTAATGTCACCTGGAACCTTAAGCTCACAGAAACCACCCAAGGATTTTGAAGGCTAACCACAAGTCAACTCTAAAGAGGGAGTCTTGCCAGTGTTGTTTGATGAGAAAAATCACCGTGAGGGGATTGCTCATTGCGCTGAGGGAGTAATAGTCCTTTGACATTACTGTCTTGCTTCCTCTGATTTCACACAAGATCCCTACAGTTCCTGCCCCTGCCCTTTCCTCCACCTTACCCACCGCCGCCTCAGACTGGGTCAGAAAGAGAAGTCCTCAGAGACTCATTCATTTGTATATCAACTTACTCAAGAAAGATCCAGAAAATGGTGAAACAGCCCACATACCAGACCAGCCACATGCAGTAGCATGAGAAGGCACTCGTTCAGGTTTTGAAAGAAGGGAGCCTCGAAAAATCCTGTCTTCAGCTGTTTCTCTTCCCCGCCAGCTTGCTCTGGACAGGCTGTATCAGGCTTGGGTATTTGGCCTCCATTTTCAGAAAAACAAAAATTATACCAGGAGACTGCAGACATGTACTCTCCTTCCCTCGGTTTTGTCTCAAAAGTTCAAAGTGTTAAAAATATAAACTATGATTCAGCTTTTAAAACTTCTGTGCTCCTGTCATAGTAACGGCGGGCCAGACGTGAGGGGGCAAGAGAGAAAATCCAATTAATCCTACCCCCGTGGGCAAACAACCTTATCAGACATTTTTCTTCAGCCCCAGCAGAAGTTTTGCATGAAAGATCCCACCTGTCAGTTTTTCGTTTGATTCAGCACAAAATCTCTGAGGCAGCGTTTTTACTTTAACTCGGAGGTAAGTTTTATTAAAAATGTCTGTTACAGCCAGCTGGTGTCAAACCGTTGGTTTGCTAACTAGGCATCAATGGAAGAGCCTGCAATTCTCTCTGTTTGATGAAGATGAGAGCTTCAAACTATTAATGCCACCCCTAAAGCTGGTCTGCCATGGGCCAGGTGAGCCACAGGAGGCGGGGGATTCGGAGAGAGATGGGGGGGAGCCTCCCTTTCACTTCCCTCTCCAGTCACAGATTTGTGTCTTAAGTGCACTCTTTCCCCCATCCTGCACTGGTTGCTTTTGTAAAACTGGATCACGCAAAGACACATCCCAGAATCACATTCCGGTTTTCCTGATATCATATTTGTGACATTAGCATAACATATGCTGTCAAACACCAACAACGTACGTGTCTGACAAAAACGCCCCGGAAAAGACTCAGGTTCTCCACACTGGGAGGGTATTTGCACATAGCCGGACCATCGGACCCAGAGAACCCGTCAACCCAGACATCAGCGTGCTCAGTGGGTGGCGGGGGGAACGGTGGGTGTGAGATGCAGCTCCCCAACCCCAGAGGGCAGTGTATTCCTCACCTGTCGAAGCTCAGATGCTGAGCCCAGGGCTGTCCTTCCCCTGCCACCCGCCCTAGACCAGGGACCCTCAGAATGTTACACGTTAGGTCGCCTAGTGTTGTCATTTATTGGTCCAACCCTCCGCCTTTGGCATTCCTGAAGCTGTTTCATGACAGGAGGGCCAGGAGCTGGTATCAGCAACAGTTTCAGTCCCTGGGCTCGGACAGCGTGGTAAAGACCAGATGGATCTTAATGGAAGAGCATTAGATCCAGAGCCATTAACCTCAGATCCATGTTCTGGCTTTCCATACACTTTTTCTTTTAATGTATATTTATTTATTTTGAGAGAGAGAGATAGCAGGAGCCAGGCAGCAGCAGCAGAGAGAGGGGAACACAGAATCCCAAGCAGGCTCTGTGCTGTCAGTGCAGAGCCCGATGTGGGGTTCATACCCATGAACCGTGAGATCATGATCTAAGCTGAAATCAAGAGTTGGATGCTTAGCCGACTGAGCCATGCAGGTGCCCCACCACATACTCTTCTTTTTAACAAGTGTGAGCCTTGCTTTCCTCTCCTTACAGTGCAGGTGTTAATAGTGAGCATCTCGTCTGCTGAAGGCATCTGATGTTTTTGACTAGACACTTTGAGAGCAAGCTTCCCCAAACACCCGACGCCCTCTGGTTTGGGTTCATATTTCCTCTGTAGTAAGAACACCCTCCTATTTCTGGTGTTCTCAGGTGAAGCCTGTGGAATTCTGCAATTCACAAGCAAAGTCACCAAACTTGAACTTGTCACATTTCCTGCGAACTGGCGCTCTTCCTCTATCCTTCCCCTCAGTCAGTGGCACCATCACTGACTGGAAGGCTAGAAAGTGGCACTCATCGTGCAGTCCTTACCCTGTCCGCTCCCAGGAATCCATCATACAGCCTGCTGATTGTCCTTCCCTGGTGTCCACACTTGCCTCTCTCCTGCCCCTAAGGCTTGCGTCCAGAGGGCGTTCTCTGCCTGCACCCTTGGCCGCTCTACCCTGCACACGGCTGCCGAGTGCTCTCAGTCCGAGGACGTGACCCCCTTAAAATCAGTAGTGGCTCTGCATGGCCTCCAGCAGAAAGTTCCAGCTCTTCGGCTTGGCACTCCTCTTTCGGGACCTGGCCCCCGGCCCCCGGCCCCCGGCCCCCGCATGCCTCCTCTCTGACCCACCCCGTATCTACTCACACCATGCTCACCATGGGCTCTGCGTGATGGCCCATGCTACCACTGACCTACAACGATGTGAGCTCCCCAGGGGCAGGGAGTACAGCGGGGATGTGGGGGTTTTTTGTTGTTGTTCGTTGTGCTGGTTCCTGAACCTAGCACGGTGTCTAGAGCAGAACCCTAATGAACACTTGAAAGAATGCATGAATGGTCACTCGAGACTCCCAGTAAGCAGCCTCTTGTCTTGGGAGCATCTCTTGGTTCCTCTTCTTAATCTCAACAACCAAATGTGTAATCCTTCATTTGAGTGTCTCTTTCTGCCCCGTTGTCCTGCAGACACCTGTCTTACAGCATCTGCTGCTCAGCTCTGATTGCCCAGTTCACTGCATATGATAAGCACTATGTTAGAGGCCTCGTGAGAGAAGAACTGTCTTATGTTTGCTCTTGTGTTCTCTCTCTGTCTCTCCCTCTCCCTCTCTCCCCCTCTCTTTCTCCCCCTTACCTGGTTCTCTCTTCTCCTGCACATCTGATACAAACAACAAGGTGGCGGGCCCTGTACCCCGTGTGTTATGAGCATCTCAGAAGGCAGGCCCATCGTTGGGCTCAGTGACAAATACATAATATGCTATCCATACATTTTAGGCCGTTTCACACCCACACCGAGGTAAGGAATCATTTTTCCTGGCTAACCCACGGGCCCGGCGTTACCAAGGACATGCGCAGACGCACCCCATCCGTTCAGTTCCATGGTGGAAATCTGACGGGGGACAATGACTCTGGCTTCCTCTCCCAGAAACATAAAATCACCTCACTGTGTAGACGACAAATAAGTACAACTTACAATATGCGGACACTATAATGAGATAGGACATGACAGACTACATTTCCCATTCAACGTGTTTGTTTGTTCGAGCGACGTCTGAAGGGTTTGTGCCAGAAGAGAGAGAGAGACTGACCGCTGAGGGCAAGGGGAAACAGCTGCTCCAAGGTAAAGACCAGGAAAATCAAACACATTTTCTCTGTAAGATCCAAATCCGGTTCCACTCGAGTTCACCTCTCTCCGTTTCGTGGACAAATGGGGGGATTCTGGGGATTGCTCAGTTTGAGAGGGTGGGACCATCACCATGTGCTTATATATCTGGTCCTTTCTCATGGCCCCAGGAGTATTTAGAGACTGTCTCTTTCCCAGCTGTCGGGACCCTAACTTACGAGCTCTGCAAATAAGTCAGCGGGAATAGTACATTCACCCAAAAGGCAGCAATTACAAATCCCTGTGCCAATATTTGCTCTGTCCTGCTGAATTGTATTTGTAGAACCTGAGAGAAGAGCAAAGTCTCCTGTGTCTGCTGTGGCCTGAGCTGGCAGTGGGAAGGAGAAGAAGGAGCCACGGGTGTGGGGGACAGGAGCTGAGTCTCCACTGGTCTAGCATGTGACCTCCAGCATCCTCATCATCTCAGTGAGACCTCATTTGAAAAACCACCCTGAAACTAAGATATCATAGAATTGAATTGGCTCTTCTCACTATTCTCATCCCAGGCACCTTTCCTCCCCGATGCTGCTGTGAGGACACAGTATTACCTGTCCACTGGACTCCCAAGTCCGGGCCTCCATGTCTAATTGCCTCCTTGATTCCCACTCGGATGCCCCTAATGCACCTCAAATCAACATGTCCCAAACCAGAACTAAGACCCACACCTGCCTATCCCTGGTCCTTTGTTCAGAAAACACTGGCCATCTAACCAGTTACACAAGGCAACAAGTTCAGGTCCTTCTTGGTGCCTCTCCTTACTCCTTCACCCAACGCAAGAGATGCCCCCTTATCCACAGGGGTTCCTAGACCCCTGCTGGATGCCTGAAACCACAGATGGTCCCGAACCCAATACATACATACGTGTATGATAAAGTTTACTTATAAATTAGGCACAGTAATAGGTGAACAACAACTAATAATAAAATAAGAACTATAAAAATATACTGTAATAAAAGTTTCGTGAATGTGGTCTCACTATCAAAATACCTTATTGTTCTGCACTCACCCTTCTTGTGACGATGTGAGGAGATAAAATGCCTACGTGATGGGATGAAGTGAGGTGAATGACATAGCATTGTGACACAGCATTAGGCTACTACTGATCTTTCTTTTTAATGTTTATTTATTTTTGAGAGAGAGTGACAAAGTGTGAGTAGGCTCCAGGCTCTGAGATGTCAGCACAGAGCCTGACGTGGGGCTCGAACTCCCGAACCAGGAGATCATGACCTGAGCTGAAGTCAGACACTTAACCAACTGAGCCACTCAGGCGTCCCCTGACCTTCTGATGATAAGCCAGGAAAAGGATCTTCTGCTTCTGGTTGACCACAGGTAACTGGAAACCATGGAAAGCTAACCGTGGATAAGGGGTAGACTATTGTACAACTCCTGGAACCATCAACGTTTCCCCCACTAGTCTCTCCAGAATCCACATTATTTCTCTCCATCCCAGCTGACTTCACCCTCTCCCCAACTGCCCCCTGAGCCACCACTAACAGCCCCCCACCACAGGTCTTCCCAGGAACCCTTGCCTCTCCAGTCTCCTCACGGCAGCCCCTGTGGTCTTTGAAAAGCACAGATCTGGTCATGTCACCGTCTACAGAAAATCTGTGAGAACCTTCACGCACTCCTGGTGGGGGTGCAAATCAGAATGGCCACATTAGAGAACTGCTCAGCACAATCCATTAAAGCTAGACATACGTATATGTATCTGAGGTCCCAGAAATCTCACCGTTAGGAAAACACCCAATGGAAAGGGTAAACAGAATCACCAAGTAGTTCATGGTAGAATATTCTAAACAGCAAAACACAGGAAACTATCCAAATGTCCGTCAACATCACAACTGATAAATAAATTATGTTATGTTCACACAGTACACTATTGCTACAAGCAGCAAATGGAGGGGTCTCATGTTGTTGAGTGAAGGAAGACGAACAAAAAATACAATTGTAAACTTTACATTTATGTAAAGTTCAGAAATGGTCAAAACTGATCAATGGTCTTACAAGTTATAAAAGGGGGTTCCTTTGGGAGCATACTGGTGGCTGGGAAGGGATCCAGAGAAGCTTCTGGAGTGTTAATGATGTTCTGTCTATCGAGCTGGGTGCTGGTCACATGATGAGTTTGCTGTGAAAAGTCATAAGCTGACCCACCCGGGCACTGTTCTGTATGCACCTGCTTGAACTAAGTGTTTGTGTCCCTTCCAAATGCTTATGCTGAAATTCTACCCCCCAATATGATGGCATTAGGAGGTCGGGACATTAAGATTAGATGAGAGCATGAGGCTGTAGCCTCGGGAATGGAACTAGTGTCCTCATAAGAGTCGAGAGAGCACTTGCTGAAGATACGCACGGACTTGACAGGAAGTCCATCATCTACAAACAGAAAATGGGCTCTCATCAGAACTCAACCATGCTGTCACCCTGATCTCGTGCTTCCAGCCTCAAGGACTGTGAGGAATACATTTCTGTTGCTTATAAGCCACCCAGTCTGCAGCTTTTCGTTACAGCAGCCTGAATGCACTAAGGCAGCATGTAAAACTAAACAACACTGACAACTTTTGACTCCCCCTTACATAAAGATCAGAGTCCTAACTTGCTTCAAGAACCTCCTTGCTTTGGTTCCTGCCTACATTTTGAACTCAGGACACCCTTTCTCCCTGTCTCTGGGCTGCAGCTGTACTGGCCTCATGGATCTCTCTGTCCCGTGAAGCCACCAGCTCCCTCCGGCTTTGGGGTCTTTGCATAGGCTGCTTGCTCAGCCCCTCCCCTCACCTGTAACTTTCTACATATCCTTCAAATCTCAACTCAAACCTCCCTTTCTTAAAGAGATCTGCCCCTGGCCCCCAAACCACAGTGCACATGTTGCACTCTTGTACATCCCTTCGTGGCACTTGTCCTGGTTTACAGCTACATATTTGTGCCTTTGATCACTGTCTGTCTCCCCGACTAGACTTAAGGTCCGTGCAGTCAGGGTGTGTATCTGTCTGTTCATTCTGTATCTGCAGCACCAAGCCCAGCACCCGCCTGGCAGTATATGCTCAATAAATATTTATGGGCTGAAAGAGTGAGCCAGCCTAAGGCCCAAGATGGCAGTGTCATTTCTTGGCATCAGACATCTCAAAAGACTAGCCCTTCCAACTTCTGAAGTTTCCTTCCTCATGTCTAATTCCTTTCTGCTGCAATTTGAGCTCATTTATGTTCATCTTGCCCTCAGCGAATATAAATTGAGATACTTACCACTGAATCTCCATTCTCCATACACGTTTTCTGACATCTTTGAAGTTAGCTGTGAAGTCACTTTGGATTTTCATCTGTTCAGTCAAAATAAGCTGATCCATGCAGATTATGGGTTCCTATTCTCTAACACAGCTTTTGCTTGACTGTAAACTCAGCTGGGCAAACTTACGTGGAGGGAAAAACAGATCTGAACATATATGTTTCACCAAGGATAGAGGACATTTGCATCACACGAGCTCATACAGCATACCTAAAATAATATTAATACCTATCATCCATTGAACACCAACTGGATGAAGATGAGACTCAGAGCACTCAAGTAATGCATGGCAAGTGACCCAGCTACAGAGATCCGGAGGTAGGACTAGAAAACAATCAGCCTAGCTTGAGCATCTTAACCTTTACTCAGTGAGAATACAGTAATGCTTACTATTTCCCCATCCACCAGTAAACGAGCTATATAAATACAACACTTTGGATCACTGTATCTTGACTTTTCTTTAAACAGTAATGGAGGTAAGTTGTAGTCCCAGAGGGCATCAAATTTAGCCATTAAATTCATGATGACCCACGAAGTAGAACATGATCTTATCCCCTTAGTGCTCCGAGCCATAACATAGCTTGTCCATAAGCTGGATCAGGAATACTGTAAATGAAAAAAGACATCTGGCACCACCCAATGAATCCTCCTCTGCCATCAAACCTGTTTTAGTCATCCACCAGAATGGCAGATGTTATAGATCTCTTTTGATTTTGATTTTATTTTAATTCCAGCACAGTGGTATATACGTTTGAGATGTAGAATATAGTGATTCATCAATTCCATACATTACTCAGTGCTCATCAAGGTGAGTGTCACAGATCTCTTGATGAGGAAGGGCACTCTCATAGTAAACTAAATGCTCCCCTTCTCATTTTTAGTTCTTCACCCATAGGGGAGATTTCCTTGTGACTGTTGACTTTCCCTTTGATCATGTAGCCCCTAGTCTGCTCTCCCTCCAGAGTGGCCCTTTAGCTGGGTATAAAATTAGTACCTGTTCCATGGCCCCCACTGGCACTATTCTTCATCCAGATAGGACTCCCTAAGCTGTGGGTACAAGTACACTGGCCCCAATCCTCCAAGGCTTCACACTTCACCATTAACAATGGTGGGGGAGAGGGTGGGAAACAAAGGCAGGTGAGAGAGATAAATTAGATATCACACCCTTAGATTCCACACCCTAGCTCCTGAGGTAGCATCAGGCAGAAAAGAATCCCGGAGTCATGACTCACCAACAGCTACCTGTGTATTTCTGTTTGGCTTCAGAAACAACCTATTAGGCCCCCTGAAAACCATAAGCCCTCTAAACACTCATTTGCTGCACATAATTCTGGATTCTAGAATGCTGAAACCAGTACAGATGTTCAGGCACAAAGCTTTCAAACCCAGACAACAGCTGCTCTGGGTCAATGACACTCATACCATTTCTGCAAAAGGCATGGCTGCTTTTCATGACTGCTAGGACAGTTAAGTGTCACAACTATTGCTACATATAGTTAGGAACCTAAGATGATAAAAGATTTACGAAGTGAAAAGAGGTCCTTCAGGGCATCCTGCAACACACCGGGTGGGGGGTGGGGTGCTCTCAGGGCAGCTGGAAACCAGTGACCCAGCCATTTACATATCTTCCAGTGTTCTTTGCTGTATTCTTTCTCCCCTTTGGTTCTCTTTATTTGTGGTCCCACCTCCAAAGCCAGACTATATTGGATACTCATGAACTGTCTAAGCCCTCCATCACAGACCTTAAGAGGAAGGCAAAGCCAAGCAGCACTTACTATTTGCAAAGAAGTGAGAAAAAATGAGCATGAAGTCCTCACCTTTGTGACTGGAGTGAAAACAGTTTAGTTACATCCAAAGAATATGCTTAGATGACAGACCCAGAGGAGCTAGAGAAGAATTAATGGGTTATCTCAGCTATTCTGCTTATTACCAACAAGAAAACAGTAAGGTCAAGACCATGAAATTGCCTAAGACCCCTCAAGTGGTCAGTTCCGTTGCAGTCTTGGTAGGCAGCTGTCACCTTGGTAGGCAGGCACTGGCTGTCACCAAACACACAGACATTCAGCCAGCGCCCCCAGGCTCCAGTACGGGAGTCTCAGGGTGGCCAACAATCGATGGCAGGTGGCCTTCAGTCACCAAGACCCACATCTGCCTGGTGGCTTGCTTCCGCACAGACTCAGCTGCAGCGACTTCTCTCGTTACCACTAACAGCATCCTACACCACCTCCTCCAAACATTATTGCCATATGGCTGTGTCATAGCCTTAATGAAAATTCAGCTTGCCACCAGACAGGGCAGATTGATTTCTCTATCGGTGTTTATACCCAGGTATTAGACAAGTTTGAGGTCAAAGTGAGGCCAGAGAGAGCCAGTCTCCTGTGGTCACAGCAGAGGTTGCTTTGAATGGGCCCTGGGAGTGCTGGCACCTTAGATTCTGATAGAAACCATTTTAGGGCCTTCATTAGTATATAATTTAAAACAATATCCTTAGGGACACCTGGCTGGCTCAGTCAATGGAGCACGTGACTCTTGAGCTCAGGGTCATGAGTTCAAGCCCTGAGTTGGGTGTAGAGTTTACTTAAAAATTAAAAGTAAGAAAATAAAAAAATACCTAAAACTGTATTCTTAACAATTCAGATGGTTACTAAAGGGATGAACTGTGGTTTTTTTGAATTGGAGGGCTATGGGAAAAAAAAGGTTTGGAGTGGGAGAGAGAAAACCAAGTGAGTTATTTACTATGTGAGTTATTCACTAAGTCTTTGGTGGGGCCCTAGAAAATGATACTCAAAGCATCATTTAAGATGCCCTCTTCCAGTTGTAGAAATTGGAATTTGGGCATTTCAATTACAGTTTCCCCACAGAGCCTTCCTGTGACATTCTTTTCCAGGAGTCCATATCCCATTTAGAGAGGACGTATGCCTTTTCCATTCTGGCTCTGCAGAAAAGATCTGATTGTGAGGTTGAACCAATTTTCCCTGACAGCTTGAATTTTATTATTTGAATTTTCCTTAATGGGTTTCCTAACATACTTTGGTAAAACTTGTCCTTATAATTCCAAACACTTTCAGTTCTGTTCCTTACGTGGGCGCTCCACTGAATTCCATGAGTCTCTACCCCCTTTAGTTTTCAAATCGCTAATGACTGTTGCATAAGACCTGATCTAAGGGGCTGCAGAGAGACCAGGGTGGGACGCTGGGCAAGGACACCACAGGAAGGTGCTGAGACACCAGCCCTTGGACAGGCTCATCAGGCAAAGTTCAGCTTTGCTTCCAATCTGTAGCCCTATTGTAAGCTGCTAACCTGTTCTTGGATTTAAAATCATAATCAGGGGTGCCCAGATGGCTCAGTTGGTTAAGTGTCCAAATCTTGATTTTGGCTCAGGTCATGATCTCACAGTTTATGAGATTGAGCCCCGTGTCAGGCTCTATGCTGACAGTGTGGAGCCTGCTTGGGATTCTCTCTCTCCCACTCTCTCTGCCCCTCCTCTGCTCTCTTTCTCTCTCTCTCTCAAGAACAAATATTTTTTAAAGATCCTAATTAGTAGCCATAGCGGATCCTTCTTCCTGCTCTCTCTCTTCAGGCCCTGATGAGAAAGGGCACCCAAATCCCAAATCTTTCCTGGTGACTTGATATTAGATAATGAGCTTTTACTCCTAGGGGCTTCTTAAAATGGCAATTTACGGCAAGAGATCTGTTCAGGATCTGGAGTAGAGAGGTTACCTGTGGGATTGGGCTCTGGGTATGAAGTCCCTTCCACAGCCACACGTGAAGGATGTCAGGGCCCCTCTACCAATCTTCTTCCTTAACCATCTCTATACGAAATAAACGGGAGCTCTTGAGGGACAGCCTGGAATGCATCTGTATGTGTGGTACTGGGAAATTACATGTAACAAGAGATTATTTTAGAATGTAAAAGGAAATATTAAAACCGAAAGCACATGTCAAAACCAATTTCTCCAGTAATTGCTTATCTGGGGTACAAGGACCCTGCCTCAGAAATGTGCACTTATCTTGAAATATGCAGCAACCCCAACAATAGATTGTATATGGAAAACGAGTTGAGTAGATGAGTAATTTAACAAGAATTTTCTTCTACTGGTTTCCAAAGCATCGTCAAGATTGTGCTCCTGTCATCTGGATTGGTTTAAAATAAAACTCTGTTGGGTTTTTTTTTCAAGAACAGATGGAAAGAGGGACACAAAGGCGAACAGTATGCAAACAACAGCAGAATTTCAAACAGTAGTGGGTAAAGAAATGGGAAATAAACACAAGTCTAGGAAACAGCTATAACTTCAGTCCTAGGAAGGTGTTTTCTGACCTATTACGTAGACGCTTTCAAGATGAACAATCTCCATCATTCCGTCTCCAGTCGACGCATCAGACCGTGGGCCTGTCAGGAGCCAGGGTCCTCAGGGCCCGACACATGGAACCACGAGACCAGAGCCAGACTTTCAGGAGCTTTTCATATAGTTAAATCAATAAAGGGAGCTGAGAGTAATAAGGAAGTGTTTTCAAGCAAATGGAGAGAAATAACCTTACAACAAGAACCCGTATGACACGTACATTTTTTTTCATTAGGGGGATGAGAAATTGTTTTTAAAGAACGAAAGCAAGCCGATGTTAAAGGGAGTGAAATGCCTACATAACTCAATAGAGTAGATGATCAACTACCAAAGCGAAATTCTCATTTTTGAGACATCAGGATTGATCTGCCCAGACAATAACATCTGCGTGTATGGCATCAATCAGGCTGTCTTCACAGTGCTGATCTGGGGTCCGGAGAAGGCTTCCCACACGCCACCCGC
Organism: Puma concolor; assembly: GCF_028749965.1. Lineage (NCBI taxonomy): Eukaryota > Metazoa > Chordata > Mammalia > Carnivora > Felidae > Puma > Puma concolor. The sequence goes on from NC_141677.1 coordinate 16,553,820, forward strand.
AGAGCTGCCCCACTCTCCGGGGGCGGGGGGTGCGGGGGAGGGGGTCGGTGCTCGCGTGGCACAATCCCACAGGAAAACCAGAGGAAGCCTGGGTTTCCCCTGTCGCAGTGCATCTATTTCAAACAATCAGTGGCTCTCCTTTGGTGTGGCAGAAGAGGAAGGCGGCAAAGAGCATCCAGCAGACACTGTGTGGGCCGAGGTGCCCCCGAGGGCCCCTGAGGAGATTCAGGATCGCTCACGCACCAGACACGTGCACCAGGCACCCGCGCATCACACACACGCCCACACCACCCACATACACACGTGTGCCACACGTGCCACATACTGCACGCGCACACCATACACACGGCACACACATACCCGCACGCACACGCACGCGTGCACACACACCACACACACACACGTGCCCACGGCACACAAGCAAACACAAACTCACGCGCACACGCATACACTTCACGTGTGTGCGCACAGACGCCATACACACGTCGCACACGTGCACACACACCACGCGCATGCACCCATGTTTACACACACACTACACACGCACCATCCACATACACATATATACATACACATCACGTGCACATGCCACATACGCACCACACGTCCCACATGCATGCACACGCATCGCATGCACGTACCCCACACCTGCATGTGTGCGTGCCACATGCATGCATGTATACAGATCACATGCACATGCCACACACAGACACATGTGCACCACACATGTGCACACACACACGTACACACTCCACACACGTGCACACCGCACATGCGACCACCACCCCACATGCGCACCACACACATATACGACACACGTGTATACGACACATGTGCACACCACACGCATGTGTACCACACGCATGCACGCACCGCATGCACCCCACACACGTGCCCACCACACACGTATGCATGCATGCACCACACACTTCACCTCCTCTTCCCTATGTTCTCACTGCCTCTACCATCTCTCTCTTGTTGTCACGTCTTGTCCGCACCCAGCCCGCGTGGACCTGCACCTGTGGGCTACCTCACAGGCACCAGGTGGGCCTGCGGCCGTCACTCAGGTTCGAAGATGAACAGAGTCCTACTCTCAGTACACTGGAGTGGGTCTGGAGAAAGCCGGTGTGGGCAGAGGAGACAGCCCGGTGAACATCAAGGTTGGGCCCCTCGAGACACCACTGCCGCCATGACAAATGACATGCCAGGGTCCCCTCCCCTGTGCAGTGTCCAGATGCCCTGCTCTGTGGGAAGACAAAACTCCCCAGGGTCAATCCGGCGACATTAATAAGATGAAATTTAAATTAGCTATGAAGTAAAGATTCATTAAGACCGGGCTGGTTGTTAGGATACATGGAAGGTGGTCATGAATGATACAGAAATCTTGTAAAGAATTTTTCAAATGTTCTTTGTTCATAGAGTTGATATTTTTAAAAGCTGCCTTTTAGGGAGAAGGTGGCGTAGGAGGGACATCTTGTCCAACCCCACTAGCTATTAATACCAAAAGTCTTCGTGACTATGTCATAATTGGTACTTCTCGACTGAACGCTGTACTTGAGGCCGGGGGTGGGGGGGCGCGAAGGCTGACGGCAGGTGCAGATTCAGATTTCAAGTCCAGGAAGCCCCACTGACTTGATTATTCAGAGCCAGCAAAGCTGGTTATCAACCTGGATGGTATTTGACCACACAAGAGTAGGGCTGGCCACGGTGGCACAGATGCGTTCCAGACATGTTGCTTAGGGTAAAGACGTCAAATAGGTCCAGGCAACTGATACAGAAGAGGCTGGGAACTGGGGGGAGTGAATCCCTGGAGAAAGGGTCTGGCATGAACCGTGTGAGGAACTGCGTTCAGGGCAGGACAAATTAGGACTCAGGCTCCCTATCTTGAGCCTGGATGCCGCCCTGAGGGTGGAGACTTACAGAGCCCATGGCAAAGTTGAGCAGAGGCAGCCCTGAGGCAGAACGCAGGCTGCCTTTAGTCCTCACTCAACGGGACCCAGCCAGCACCACGGTAGGTGACATTCCTTGTTCAGGAGACGCAGCCATAGTTGGAAGTCTTGCCCGCTCCCTGTAGACACACAGTTGGACCCCCAAAGCAAGAGAAGTTGATAGAAAAGCCATTCTATCAGACACATTCTATCAGACACAGCAAAAGATGGCTGGTTTAGGCACGGGGGGTAAGTGCAAACACATGACCCCAGAAATAAGCCTATCTCAAATGTTACCCAAAAACAGGGAAGAAAAAGTGCCAGGCCACTTCTCATTGCCTCAGAGGTTGGGCCAGCACAAAAGTGCAAGAGTTAGGCAGATGTGGGCAGGTGGGGACCAACTCATCACCAAGGGAATACCAGCTTCATCAGTTGCCAAGTGAGTCTTCAACTCCAAGAACAAAGCATTCAGAAATGAAACAAGAAAGCCGGAGCATCAGTAAGGAGACCACCAGGAGGAGGAAGGGGCGGCCCTGGTGAGCCAACCACATGTGCTATCATCCAACTGCTGTACAAATGTTGGCTACAGACATTCAGTCTGGACGCAGGATGCTGTGCCCATGTTACCTAAAAACAAACCTTATCATTAAAAAGAAGAAAGATGGGGCACCTGGTGGCTTAGACGGTTTAGCATCCGACTCTTCATTTCGGCTCAGGTCGTGACCTCACGGTTCATGACTTCAAGCCTTGAGTCAGACTGTATGCTGACAGTGTGGAGCCGGCTTGGGATTCTCTCTCCCTCCTTCTCTGCTCTCCCACACACTCTCTTGCTCTCTCTCTCAAAATAAATAGATAAACTTCAAAAAAAAAAAAAAACCTGATTCATAAAAAAAAAATAAAAGGAAGAAAGAAAAAAAATGTAAGAGATGAACTGCAATTACGTAGGTCTTGAAATACAGTCAGCCCCACCACCCAGAAGCAGGAGCCTGTTAAGCACAACCTGGCAAGAGAGAGAGACCATCAACCACCAGAAATCAAAACGAAGTCTGAAGGTGAGGCTTACGCTGGACATGAAAAAGATGTGAAGGACACACTGAAACCAAACTCAAACCTTATGACAGACCCCGAGACTATGGAATTGACCCCCGCGGCAGGCAGGTAAACCTACAAAGGCTTCAGTTTGGGGTGGACCATCAGGCAGTTCATCAGGCAAAGAGGGGAGATTAAAGCACCGTTAGCTAACCACGGTAGACAACCCCCCACCAGGAAGGGACCACCAGCCACAAATCATCTAGATTCAACAACAGTTGACCCTTGAACAACACAAGGCGGAGGGGCATCAAGCCCCTGTGCAGTTGAAAATCCACGTGTAACTTTTGACTTTCCAAAAACTTCCTACTGTTGACCAGAAGCCTTACCAATAACACAGTCAATTAACACGTGTTTTGTGTGTTATATGTATTCCATACTGTATTCTTACAATAAAGCTATAGAAAATATTAATAAAATCATAAGCCCCCTGGGTGGCTCAGTCAGTTAAGTGCCAACTTCAGCTCAGGTCATGATCTCCAGGTTCGTGAGTTCAAGCCCCACATGGGGATCTGTGCTGACAGCTCAGAGTCAGAGCCTACTTCTGTATCTCCCTCTTTCTCTGCCCCTCCACCACTCAAGCGCTCTCTCTCTCTCTCTCTGTCAAAAATAAACATTAAAAATAAAAGAACTCTGAGGAGAAAATGACAACTAATCAGCAACACTTTACAAAGCAATTACAGCCCAATCCAAAGGGAACCCATGACTCTAGACTCTGAAGGAAGACAGCAAGGCTCTGGGCTCACTGCATCAATGGGAGAAGTCAGTTCTGAAGCTCCCCCTGAGGAGGCAGACCCAGCCCTCGCCTCACCCCCAACAGCCTGCCTCCCTAATAGCAATAAGGAGAAAATTTCTGGATACACATCACAAAACGTGAGATTCAGGTTTATTCTCAGAAACTGGATTACTGGAGCAAAATTAAATCCACAGTATGCTAAAAATAACATAACTGAGAAAAACATTTATTCTTTGAAATATAATCCAAATCAATTTTTACTGATCATAAAGACCCACCAGGCATATCTTGGTTTATGGAGGAAAGACAATGGCATATTAAGCTGAGGGGGGGGGGGCATTAATTGCCAATCTTTAAAATCAGAGTTTGTCCTAAACGAGTATGATAGCAAAAGTGAAAACATGTCCACCATTCTTGTTTTTCCTCTTTTTTGGTAGCCCTTTTGGTTGATGCCAATTTCCCCAGCTTCTAACATGCAATGAGTCCATGCTTCCACTGAGTAAGCTGGAGCTTTGGGGGGACTGAGGGAGCCACAGCTGGCCAACACCCCCCTGGTCCAGCAGTGTTTGAACCATGGGTTCAGGGTAACATCAACAGATGGCTCGGGCCCTCAGAGTGGCAGGTCACAGAAGACCAGCACAGGTTGGCCAACTGCTGAGCACAAGCCAGTTAGATCAGTTAGATACAGGGCAGCACCACTGCCTGGGAGATCATCAGGTGCATTATGGGGAAAAGAAGGAAAGATGGGTGTCTATAATGAGAATTTTCTGCCTAGCTGGTCTAAGAAAGGACTTTCTCCTTTTTTTTTTTTTTTTAACTTTTTTTAATGTTTATTTTTGAGAGAGGGAAACAGAGTTCGTGCAGAGGAGGGGTAGAGAGAAAGGGAGATACAGAATCCCAAGCAGGCTCCAGGATCCAAGCTGTCAGCACACAGCCCGATGTGGGGCTCGAACTCACAAACTGTGAGATCACAACCTGAGCTGAAGTCGGACACTCAACAGACTGAGCCACCCAGGCACCCCAGAAAGGACTTTCAAACTGCAATAGTGTATCAATGTTTTATTCTGACCATGACATTGGATGTCTATGGAGCCCCACGTATATTTCAGACTGGCTCTTGCCACTGGGAGGAGGAAGGATGGTCCTGCCCCTTTAGGGAAAACACCTTGGAGTCCCACCCTGGGAATGACGTTTCCACAGCAAAGTGGTGGCCAGATGCTCAAAGCTCATCTTCTGTGCCTTCCCCACATTCCTTCTCTTCTTCCCACCCCCTCGCAGAAACACACCCCACCCAGACTCCCAGAATCTTTGGGCCTCCTACACCCACTGTTTACGGCTTGAGTAGTGCCCCCTAGAGGTGGTTCCTTTTCTAACTTTTTCCTATGTGAAAGTCAGCCTTGTGTTCAGCTTGTGAGAGGCCAGCTCTCCTCCAGAAACCAAGGACGAGAGAGCTTTTACCCAGGAAAAAATGGTGATGGCTGAGCAAGTTTGTCCTCAGGAACGAAGGCCACACCATTTCATCTCGAGATATTTATGAAGAGACTCTTAACACTGAAAATCTCCAGGCCTGTGGTTTACATCGTTCTTGTCAGGGGCACCTGGACCTTTTTCACTCCACGCTGGAAACACTAGCAATTCTGCTTCTGGGTTAAAAAGTGTCTGTGAAGACGAGATATTCGCTTGTGCCCACATACCTTGCAGACAGATGCTCCTCTCAGGTCCAACCATCTGCTTCCTTGTCAATCACTCCCTCCCTCCCCCATTCGTTCATTCCACCAAACTGATACCTGTGAGTAGTCTGTGAACATCCCAGACTATGTCTTCAAGGACCTCCTGTCAGGAATCCAACACTATCCCTTCCTCCTTCCGTTCAGGGAAGGGGCGGGGGGGGGGGGAAGCAGTACATACCTCAGCCCTTGCCCTAATTATTACCGGCCCCATTCTAGTATCTCCCATGACTGGCTTCGAAAATATACAACTGCTGGCCCTTTCTAAAGGCCCCGGATTTGATTTCTCATTATTATCTTCTTCCCCGCTCTTGCAAAGGGAACAACAACAACAAAATGAAAATCTGATTAGGCTAATAGCTGCTGTGAGGATGCTTGGCGAGAAGCTGACCTAAGCCCAGCTGAGGGGCCGGGGACGTCAAGGAACGCTGGCCTTGGAGCTCGGTGCTGCCCCATGTGACCACGGCACCCCTGAGAAGGAAGAGAGGGATGGAAAGGAAAATAAAAGGAGGAGAAAAGAGATGAGGAGGAGAAAATAAAAGGAGGAGAAAAGAGAAAAGAGGGAAAGAGGAATAAAAGGACAGGAAAAGGAGAAGGAGAAAAGAGGGAAAATGAAGGAAACAGAGCAGGGAAGCGGAGTAGCAGAGAGGAGAGTGACGTTCGTTCAGGTGCCACATGTTAATCAGGGCTCCTCTATGCTCACCCGAGTCCCAGGCTATGTATACATGGCTTTTTTCAAAAGCAGAAGTAACTGTTTTTTATTCCTCTGGAGACGAGCATCCTCTGAGGGTTTTTTCCCCCATCTGCCAGCCAGTAAGCAGGAGCTTTAAAGTTCACTCAGTACCAAGACATGCTCACTGCAGAACAAATGGAATATTAACATAATGAGCACAAGCACGCTAAGGAGCAGGTGGGGGCTTTCCTCCTTCCCTTCCCTGTAGTGGGGCTTCCAGTGTTCATCTCACTTTCTAGAGATGGCCCTCACCCCAGAAATGACTCAAGGCTCAGTGGATTAAAAAGAGTGTGTCCTTGTATTAAGCCAAACACGGTGTTCTGAGTGTTTCCCGACCAGGGTCGCCAGTTCATCAGTTTATAATAATTTACAAGGACGTCACATTTTTTTTTTCCTAAACAAATAGAAGTGTATGGAAAGATCTGTCCTCTGTATTGGCCCAGCAGGAGCCAAAAGCTGCTGACCGACGGGGAACACGACAATCCCATACGGGCCATGGGGCTCTGTGATGGATTCTCTTCTTGTCTTAAGGCTTGAAAATGATTCCTCCTGTCTTGCACACTCCAGAGGGTTTGCTAGCAGCCTAACTAATCGAAACCATCTCTCTATCTGACGGGGACTCTCCCACGGCTAGAACAGGCGCTCGCTGCTTCTCCTGCCTACCTTGCTACTCCCTCTGTTATTATTTTTTTAAACACAGTTCCAGCATCGAGCTGCGGGAGCCTTATACAAAGCAGCCCCGGCCATTCTGTGCTGCCTAATCTTATCTGAAGCAAAATAGGTATATCAGTCGAACATTAGACAATTACTTTCTTTAAACCTGTCTCATTCCCCATCACACGGAATGGCAGTGTGATAGCTGACCGTACATATGAATAAGTAATGAAAGATGAAAAAGCGGATTTAAATAAAATATCCTTCATTACCGTGCTGAATTCTATCCACTGCTAAGAAGACAGCCATCTGGAGCATTATAGCAAGGTGGGTTTGGAGAAGGCACACGTACTCCATAATTTAATGCAGGACCCAAGATTTGAAGGCAGGCCGGGAGACTGGTGATATTATCAAAGAGGAGTGTGATTGTGTTGATTTATCTGTTATTTTCATTCTGAGTTTTACAGGAATAATGACCGGTTAACTCAAGTTGATAAATGATGTCTTAGAAATGCCATATTTCTTCTCAAGTTTGTCGCAGGAAGCTGTGCCCTCCTCAGGCACAGAGGATGCGCAGACAGTAAGCTTTGCCACAGCGCCCTCTTGTGTCCACAGAAGCACAATGACACTCTTCCCTCCCTAAGAAACCCTATTATTACTTTAATTACAGATTAATTACACCCTTTCATCAAGGTTAGGAGAAGATTCCATACAAAGCATGACGGCTAGAGAGTAGAAGACATGCTTTGTGCTCTTTTCTTCTTATTGTGACATCATTTCTTTTCAATGCTCTTTCAATTTAGTGGTTGAGAACCGGGCTCTGGAATCAGACACTCAACGTTGAAGTCAACTTTCTCTGGCTTGCAGTCTGTCCTGAAGCAAGTTACCAATGCCTCTGTGTCCAGTACCTACCTCCTAAGGTGCTGTATCAAGTAAAAGCAAAGCATTTTGAGGGGTGCCTGGGTGCCTCAGTTGGTTGAGCGTTTGACTCCTGATTTCGACTCAGGTCTTGATCCCGGGGTCGTGGGATTGAGCTCCACCCCGGGTTCTGTGCCGAGTGTGGAGTCTGCTTGAGATTTTCCCCCCTCCCTCCCTCTGCCCCCTCTCCCAGTCACGCTCAATCTCTAAAAAATAAAATAAAATAATTAATTACTTTTAAAAAGGACTTTGAAAGTGCCTGGAACCTTAGAAAAACTGTTAGCTATTGGTTATTGTTGTGATTATTTATAAATAAATCCGCGAATTGTCACATTTGTGCTTGAAGTAACTTTGGAGATAATGAAGTCCGATGTCAGTTTACAGGCGAGAAACCTCCAGTTCACAGGAGCAAAGTGACCTGCCCCAGTTGCCTACCCATTTTATGGGAGAACTGCAATAAGAACTCAGTCTTCTGACTCTAGAAGGTCTGAGCCCTTGGCCTCCTGCAGAATGGCTCCTTAAAAAGTGCTCCTTTGGCTCTGAGTGTGCAGGGTGTGTATTGCTGGAGCAGGGCCCTGGGGGCACAGGGGACGCTGGAGGATCAGTACCGAGCCTCACTCAAATACCAGTTAGAAGTCTGGGCACCAGAGTAATGGGTAATCTCTGTCCACCTTTTATGAGGATAGTGTCCGGGTGACGAGACCTATAATCCTAGATGGAGAGAGAACAGGGCGATGTGCAGTACGGTCTACCTCGAAGTACTGACTTCACGTATTTTCAGGAAGCTTAACATGACCACACACACAAAAATTAAAGTCTGATGCTTGTAAATCTGTTTCCAGAGTACTAGATTCCCAACCCCCCACGTCTGCTAAGATCATATCTGACTCCAATGGCCAGGGTTCCAGAGAGCCTGGCACAAATGAGGAACGAAGAGGTATGTTGGCTCTGGAACTAACTTCTGCTCATTTTGTTCGTAAAGATACCATACCACGAAAGGACAAATGTATGATTTCATTTATATGGGGTGCCCAGAGTAGGTAACTTCACAGAGACAGAGAACGGGACAGAGGTTGCCAGAGGTTGGGGACAGGGGAATGGGGAGCTGATGTTTAACATGTATGGCGAATATTGCCGAGGAGATCATGCCAATCATGCAGACTGCTTAGTTCTTACATTTTTAATGTTTATCTTATTGGAGTAAAGATTACCGTATCTTGGATTAAGACTCATAATACAACAAAGACCTAATGAAGTAACACAACCTCCCCTCGAGTGAACCTCTGGGATTTCTTAACCCCCTTTGGATTTCCTAAGAGCACCTAATGCCAATGTGGAAACAAACAGGTGTAAACACAGTTACGGGTCAATGTCTTTTGCAGTTTTTGGCAAACATGAAGGGTGACCATTAATGAAAGGTACTAGAAAACTTTCTTCCAAAGCAAAGTTGTGTGAAACTTCAGATTTCAAATATCAGCATATGGCAATCACCAGATGCACCCAGCCGGCATGTGTGTATGAAAAGACCAGAATCCAGGTGAGAAGACTGGGTTGTTGACACAGCTCACCCCCTCACTAGCTGTAGGGACTTGGCAAAGAGCATGACTTCCGGGGCCCGGCTTGCTCCTCGGCTTGCTCACCAAGCTCCTTGCTAGGTGAGGTCTAAAGGCTTTCAGGCCAAAAACTGGTCTTGAGTCTACCATGGCCATGGCGCAGGGTACTATCCACAGCCACATAACTGGAAAACTGCTGAAAAAGAACCCACTGTCCTAAAGTTACAGTATTGTGCACCAAAAAAAACCAAAACAAAACAAAAACAAAAAACAAAAAACAAAAAATCTCTCTTCTCTTTATGGAATAATCTGCAGAGTGGAAGACTGAATATAGGATTGCACATATCAAAACAAAAAGAAAGCAGGGCACCTGGGTTGCTCGGTCAGTTGAAGGTCTGACTTAGGCTCAGGTCATGATCTCACAGCTCATGGGTTCCAGCCCCACGTCAGGCTCTGTGCTGACAGCTCAGAGCCTGGAGCCTGCTTCAGATTCTGTGTCTCCCTCTCTCTCTGCCCCTCCTCCACTTGTGTTATCTCTCTCTCTCTCTCTCTCTCTCTCTCTCAATCTGTCTCACTCAAAAATAAATTTAAAATTAATTTTAAATAAATTTTAATTTTTAAATAAATTTTAAATAAATTTAAATTTAAAAAAATTTTTTAATATCTACAGTACAAGACATTGCAGCCCTTTGGCACGAACAGGCACAAAAGCAGATTTCCCCTATGCAAGAGCAAGGGGTGTGGCTTTCTCTTTGGGGGTGCAGTGATTTCCTCAAGGAAAGGAAGAACTGAATCCCCTCTTTGATTCTGAGTTTCCTCCCATGGACTTCTGTTCCAGAGCACGTCCTTCCCTCCCCACCGAGCCTCCGGGGATTGGAAGTACGCTAGTCATTGGCGGCAGCCTCCTTCTATTCTCACAGAGAGTAGAAACAAGGGACTCATTACCCTACTTTCTTAAAAAGTTCAGGACAAAGAAACAAACGAACGAGTCTAAGGATTCCGGTATTAGAAAGAAGTTGTGATCCGCGTCTTGACAGCTTTATGAGTTTAATCTACACAAAGTGTCTGAAAGAAACCATATTGTCTTATTAAACGTAATGGTTCAAATTTATCTGAATTCGACAGGAAGCTATACTTTTGCAAAAAGAACGTTTTATAAACTATGCCAATCATAACTGAATTTTATTCTAACTGAATTTTTATTAGTCCAATATTTTTGTGTCAATGAAGCAGCAGGCACCGAGGAGACATCGTTATCAACTCCGTATGTGCCATTACTTGACGCTTATCTACAAGCTGACGAAGATGTGTTTGTCGTTTATTATCCCTTATCAAGATGGGGTGACCAACTCTGTCGTATGGAAACAGTAAGTGTCCTTTGGAGTCAGGCAATACTGGTTCAAATGCTGGCTTTGTCACTCATTTGCTGTGGGAACGTGGGCACATTTTACCTACACGGTTTCAGCAAACTGAATACATTAGTGTCTATCTTCAAGGAGGAGCAAAGAAAGTAATGTGTATAAAGTACTCCCAACTGGGCTTGGCACACAAGAAGTCTCCAGTAAGTAAATGGCTTTTGCTGCCATCACTGTTCCACATTCCGAGTCATTTTGAGATGATCACATTCGTGTTATGACAATATTGCCAAACTAGATGCTTTTCCAAATGCAACAAAAACGTCCAAATGTTTCCTGGGTCACTTGAAGTGGTTCAGACACATTTATTAGGTCCTCTGTAAGAAAACAGGAATGAAAAAGTCCCTCTGGCTCTGCTACTATAACATTAACTAAGGGTTGCCTGAATACCACCCTCGAGTAATAAAATGTTACCAAGCAATCATACCCAAAACACTTGATTTGAAGACAAAAATGATGTCCAAAGATCAGAGAGGAAAAAAATTCACCAAGCTTTTTTATAAGCAGGCTAATTTTTTTTTTTAAGATTTTATCTTTTAAAGTAATCTGTACTCCCAATGTGGGGCACAAACCCACAACCCCAGGATCAAGGGTCACATGCTCCACCGACTGAGCCAGCCAGGCGTCGCGGCAGGCTATTATCCTTGAAAGATATTCTCAAATAACAAAAATGAATAATCTGCTAAAACAATGGAACACTAATAGTCATTTCTTGAGGAGGCCTCTCTAGTGTTCAAGTATGAGACCATGAAGGAGTCTTCACAGTGGGAAGCAGTTGCCATGAGTGACAAAAGCACCAAGGATGCTTGGTTCAAAGGCAGAACTCCATCCCTGCTCTGTCTACTAACCACCGGTAGAGCTCTCCTTCCAGTTCTCCGGCTGTCAGAATCGTCCCACATACTATATTTACACTACAGGCTCATCTTGTAAGGTATCAGATGTGAATCAGAATGAAATCACGGTTGGGGCGCCTGGGTGGCTCCGTCGGTTAAGTGTCTGACTTCGGCTCAGGTCATGATCTCACGGTTCATGGGTTCAAGCCCCACGTCGAGCTCTGTGTTGACAGCTGGAGCATGGAGCCTGCTTCGGATTCTGTGTCTCCCTCTCTCTCTGCCCCTCCCCTGCTTGTGCTTGCTCTCTCTCTCTCTCAAAAATAAATAAACATTTGAAAAAAATTTAAAGCTAGTTGTTAAACCAGGGGTAGCCTGTAATCAACTATGATGAGAGTATTTACACCATGGAAATTGGCAGATATTGCAAACCAGTGGTCTTTTCATTTTTGGGGGGAGAGCTGGTTATTAAACATTTACCAACACTCCACTGGTTTGGGTTAATGTTATAAACATATGAAGTTTCCTAAGCCTACAGGTGAGTGAACAAAAGTTCAGGGAAAAGGAATCTATTGTGAGGTGGTAAATGTCAATCAGATTCTTTTTTTTTTTTTTTTATATATGAAATTTATTGTCAAATTGGTTTCCATATAACACCCAGTGCTCATCCCAAAAGGTGCCCTCCTCAGTACCCATCACCCACCCTCTCCTCCCTCCCACCCCCCCATCAACCCTCAGTTTGGTCAATCAGATTCTTAAAGAAGCATTGTCTTCAGAGAGAATGACATAGGGTAGCACACAATCAGATATGCTAAATCAAAAGGTGAGAGAACATCCACTTTATGACCAGTGCAAGTAATATGAGAACATGCTACAAGACAAAAAATGGGAAAATAACACAAGCTACTGTGATCTTTTGTACCTTCTGTGCTCTGAATTTGATTTCTTTTAAGATTTTATTTTTTTAAGTAATCTCTACAACCAACATGGGGCTTGAATCTATGACTCCAAGGTCAAGAGTCACATGCTTTACACACTGAGCCCACCAGGAGCCCTGGTTTGAAGCTGATTTTGAGTGGCGTCATTAGGCTACATAATCATTAAAGATCTACCAAAATGTAAGAAAAGTTTTAAAAAAATAGGTAAATGCTACACAAGATATAAAAGCTGTTGTTGTGAAACCAGAGGGGAGAAATACAAAGAATAGTAGGGCTCTGATAACAACTCAGTAGGGATGCCTTCTCTGGGAAAGAAGCTTCCAATGCAACAACAAAAAACTTGCCAAAAATAATGTCAGGAAGGGCTCTTAAAGAACCCAAAAATGTAAGAAGCATTCTACCTGAAGGACAATCTCATCGTGGATAACCAGTCTGCACCCTGAAGGATCTCGATTCAAACGGGGGCTTCCCCAGAGAGCCTGACTAAAATCCCTGTTGCCGATGTTGGCGTTTAGCATTTACATGTGCTGACATGAATAGGAACAGAAGAAATGCAGGAAAAAGATTGTTTTCACTAATATCATTCGAAGGTAAAAATGCCCTTCGGAAAATGTTGATGAGGTACAGACCATTTTCAGATGCTCAGTCCAAGAATGCCATCTGGATTTCTGCCAGACTCATCCTGAATCCTGCCGTCTGCCCTGTCACAGGAGTGGGACTTTGGTCCCACCAACCCTGCACCAAGCACAGGAGACTCCAGCATCTATGTCATATGGAAGGAAACTGTGACTGGAAAGATTTGCCCAAATCAAGGAATGAATGCATGGAAGATAAGGGGTAGAGAAATGACTCTCATTCAAGTCAAAATTTCAGTTTCCATAAGAACACATGAAGACAACAACAATGATCAATGAGAGGGATAGAAGATTCCTGGTAGTGTTAAATCTGAGTTTACTGTCCTTGGTGGGCAACAATGTAATGACTTTGGAGCAAAGACAGGAAGAATGTTGGCCCTTTCTCTTAAGTTTTGTCCTGAGAATGTGAACTTTTCATATCTGCTTGACTCTGAGGAGGTTCTAAAGATGCCTCTCTCTCTCTCTCTCTCTCTCTCTCTCTCTCACCATAGAGACATTACTCCCTCCAAAAAAAATCTTTGATATATTATTATGTTGAGTGTGTCTTTGGCTTTGAGTACTATCCATTTTTCATTATAGAAAAATCAATCAGATGCAGAGTGCTTAAAGCTTTAGTAGCCTTATGGATTACTTTGTAATAAAATCTTAAACTATTTAAAACCAGTTGAGTTGGTAAACACGAATTATTCTGGAAGGGGGGGAAATCCACTACCTTTCTTAATGTAAGCCCTTATATTTGGGGTCTCTAAGAATCTTTTCTGATTCTTAGAGATCTTTTCTTTTCAAGAAATTTTTGATAATTTCTTAAAGACACCAGTGCATTTCACTCTTGATTTCCAAATTTCTGTGGCACAGATATAAGATGTCTACTAAATCCAGGTGAAAGCACTTAACAGAATTTCCTTCATCACCAAGGCTTTTACAGGTGATGAAAGTAGCAGGTCAGCTTGCCGTTATGATCCCACATGCGCTCTGACAGAAATACCACTTCCTGTTGGGGCACTGGATGGACAGAAGGATGGGGATCTCAGCTCATGGCCCCTCTGGATCCCCAGGCTTGACTAGCTCATAATGGGCAGGAGAGCCCCTACTTCCTGACTTCTGGGTACTCAGAGGGCCCCCACCATCCGATGGTGCTTTTGTTTTCTTAAAACAAAACAAAACGAAACGAAAACTCCAACAAAGTGCAAAAGGAAAGAGAAATCAGAGGCACGCAGAGATCTGCTTTTAGAACAAGATTTTGAAGTCGGCATAAAATGGAGAAAAACTGAAAAGAAATAATAGACAGACTTAGGTAACTGAAGAAGAAACAAGTGAAAATATGTGAGAGACACAGGGAACTGTGCAAAAGCCTTAGACGAAAGAACTGTAAACAGAAGGTTGTTTTCAAGTTGAAATCTCTGAAGAATGCTGGTTTCCAAAATGTGTCTGGTAAAGAGATAATGGCTTCCATAGATGAGACAGTGAGTTCAGACACCATTCCCTGGGGCCACTCAGTGGTGGGTGAGCGTTCACGATTATAGGATGGGTTTTAAAATAGAAAGTGACTTCTGGACTTTGAAGGCTTTTCCTGAAAACCACTGACCGATCAATGCCATTTGTCAAGGTCACCCTGCAGCCCATCGATGTCTTATGTCCAGGACTCCCTTACTGACATTTCTACTTTCCCCAGATGTCCAGCACAAGAACATCCGAGGAACCACGCAGGAGACATTAAAATACCAACAAGGCCAGGAGCCTGAGTAAGGTAGCACCTGCATTATTCCCCAGAGAAATTGAGCATGAGGAGGAAACTTGGCCTTTGAAGCACTTTTTTGAAAATAAATAGAAAAAAGGAAGCGACAGGAATCGGCCCCGAATTATAACCTCCAGTTGAACAACAACAAAAAAGCCACCTGAAACGGCGAGTGAGTGGGAGAGTAAGTAGCCAGGCTGGGAAGGACAGGACAGGACGCTGGCCATCACCAGAGGCCACCACCCACGCTGAAATCCATCCTCTGCCCTCTTACCAAGGCTTAATATTCAAGAAGAGCCCTAAGGAAATTAACCAGCCATAAATTAATTACAAACCAGCTAGACATCAGAGTCTCCTGGAGAGCTCTGAAAAAATGTGCTGAGTCTCACCACCACCCCGGACCTACAGCCCAGAAGGCAGTTCTGACATGCAGCCAGGCGAGAGCCACCGTTACAGAGCATACTGCCCTGATGTCCCCCAGAACAAGACGGGAACGTCAGTTAGGCTCGCTGTTCCCGGGCAACTGAATAATTGATTGGGAGTAAAACGTCTTATTTTACTTTCCTGTTGAAACAACTGAATGGCACAAACGGTTGTTTGTTTTGATGTTCGGCAGGCTCGATCTAAAATTGCCGTGCACCACAGGAGGCCACCACGGGAGTGAGTTTCTCCCCCGGGAATTGACCTGGGCACGCAGCTGAGCGAGCGGCTGACATTCTCTCTCTGCTCGACTATGGTAGGAGGAATCTGACATCGAGGTGGGTGGTGGCAAGGGCAGGGCACTGAGGCTCCTCTCCGTCCACCTTCTAAAGAGTGCTTGGCGAGCCCAGAAACTAAGCAGCGTTCTGGGACATGAGGGCCACCTGCCGAGCAGCCCCGTGTCTGCCTCGGTGTGGCGCGCTAGCTCTCTGACAACGGGAGGTCGCTGCTGTGTTTTGGGCTGTGCCCATTCCAGAAGAAAGTAAACAGACTGCAGCTCGCTTCAAGCTTCTAGCTAACAATTCTAGGTTACTGTTCACCCACGGTAGCCATAAATCCACAGCATCACCGAAGACCGCCGCCAAGGTCCGTGCGGAAGATCCAGTACAAATCATTACTTTTGCTGTGAGAAGACCCAAGCTCAGAGGTTTAACCCACAGGGCCAAAGCTACTCAGCTGGTTAGAGTCCTGGCACAAGACCCACATGTCATGATTGCTCCGCGGGTGGCCTCTCCCCACCTCGGGGGAATTGACAGCATGCGTTCAGTTGGAACATTGAACATTCCGCAGTAGTGCATTCGATGACAATAATCCGGGTCATCAAATATAAAATTTTAAAATCAATTAAATAAATCATAGTTTTTCCTGAGCGAGACCGGCCATGAGTCTAGCATGACTCATTTATTCAGCAAAGGACTGTTTGAAAACTGTAACATAGTAAGTGCAGCATTTTCATTTCTGAGGTGGGCTGCACTTGAAAAGCTGGGGGCTGACAGTGGACTGAGTCCCCGGGTCACGGCACACAGCTCAGAGCGGACACATGAAGGGAAACACCCTGTCTTCAGCTCCCCACCGAGCGGAACTGGGAATCTTCCCCATAATCTGCTCAGCAGGGTTGGGAGACTACTGGGGGTCACACCTACTTAAAGACCCTGCCGCCTTTGTGGGCAGGTTTCCAACCAGAAGGTCATGCCTCTGAGCACGAGAGAATGAGCCCGCAGCAGGAACACGGGAGAAAATCGATGCGGGAGGAACTAACTGGGCTTGCACTAGCTCAAAGAACATGTAAGTAAATTCATTGTTAAAATAATGAAGACAGATTCCCACAAAGTTGTTTGAAAAACTGATTTGGAAACAGGATCTGCTTTATCATCCACGCTTGAATCGGTAACCCGGAGCAGCAGAGGGGAAGGCACAGAAGGAAAGGGATGCTGAATTGTTCCCATGCTCTGAGTCTTGCCACCGTCTTCCTCCCTCTTCATTGCCCTGAGTGTCCCTCCTGTCTTCTACCCTCCCACATGACAGGACTCGCCGCATTTCAATACACTACGACACAAAAATATGCGATCCAGCTAAGAGCGCAGAAAGGTCACTATCCAAATTGAGCAACCCATCTCCCATCCAATAATTCTAGCAGCCAGTGAACCATTTAGGCCCACACAGCTCCACAAACATTTGCATGGATTTATGTTCTGCGGAGCCTTCAACGTGCACATCAAGCCAAAAAAAATGAAGCTTTAAGTACATTAGTTGGATAATCACAAGGAGAGTAACAGCCTTGGTTCATGACACCCATGTGCTAAAGGCAATTTTAGGATTTGAATTTAAACAGTAGGGTGGCTGTTTAATTTGGATATTACATCAAACTAATGGCTGACCTTGCAAGGAGAATCTTTTTTAAGAATGTGCATATGGGGGTGCCTGGGCGGCCTAGTCAGTTGGGCATCAGGCTCTTGGTTTCAGCTCAGGTCATGTCTCATGGTTTATGGGATCAAGCCCTATGGAGGGCTCTGCACTGACAGCACAGAGCCTGCTTGGAATTCTCTCTCTCTCTCTCTCTCTCTCTCTCTCTCCCCCCTCTCTCCCTCCCTGTCCCTCCCCCACTTGCTCATACACACTCTCTCTCTCTCTCTCTCTCAATAAATAAATATTTAAAAAATAAAAAAATAAGAGACACCTGGGTGGCTCAGTCAGTTGAGCGTCCAATTTCAGATCAGGTCATGATCTCATAGTTCATGGGTTCAAGCCCCACATCAGGCTAGCTGCTTTCAGTATGGAGCCTGCTTTGGACTCTCTGCTCCCCCCTCTCTCTACCCCCTCCTCCCCCCAAATAAAATAAAATTTTAAATAATAAATAATTAAAAAAAAAAAAAAGAATGTACATGTGAACATAATCAGATGTATCCAAGGCTTTTCAGACTTTGAATCACGTTCCAAATTAGTAGTCTCACTTTTGTGGGCTGTGAAATGGATCAATAAAAGAAAAAGAAGGAAAAGGGCACTTTTCCCTTTGGATACAATCATCCATAAAGTAATTTCACAGTTAGCAAAATAAATCCTAGTTAGGAAATAGGGCGCATACAAGAGTTTTGGTTTAAGGGTAGGAGTAACCCCTCAATTTTACTCATATCCCTAACCCCTGCCCTCTAGTCCATGTGGCTTAAGTTTTACACTGTGAATACAAGAGGGGCTGCTTAATGAAAGAGAGCAAAAACTCAGGTGGAACTAAAAGTTTGGGAGGGAAGACTGTTTTGATGGAAATTAAGTTTAATTGCTTGTATCAAATGAGGAACATTTTATCACTATGTGAAACAAATCCTTTATAGAAAGGTACTATTTAAATATGAGACATTTCTTCTATGATTCTTTACCCTATAGCACCAAATTAATGAAGAAGCCTAGAATAAGGTATAAGTTTTCAGAAGTGTCATTCACCAATTTAAGAATTTGTGAAGGAAACTGCCTTGACACTGAACACCATAATTATCCCCAACATTTTAAGAAAAAAAAAAAAAACCCACTCAGGAAACGCCTTTTCCTTATCTCGAAAATTTCCTTAGAGTCTTATATCTCATACACCAAGTATATGGCAATATATACCTCACAGCACATGGAATTATGGAAACAACTTTGGAAGTCTAGGATGCAAAGCTGAACACAGGAAAATATAAGACACTCCTGCAAAGTTTCTCAGAAGGATAAAAAGCTGAGAGCAGGAGGGGCTCATGAAAATTCATAATTACAGCCAGATATGTTACTAGTCTGCATATAACATAAGAGATTTATATGCAGTAGGATATGTAATATTTACAACACGTGCATGTAGTAGTATATGTAATAGGAGTTATTAGCAGGCATATATACTAGGTATACAGGATATATATAGGGTCATATATATATTATATATTTATGTATTATAAATAAATATATAGGTACATAGGATATATATAGGGTCATATATATATATTTATGTATTATAAATAAACATATAGGTATATAGGATATATATAGGGTCATATATATTATATATTTATGTATTATAAATAAATATATATTATATAATAAATATAAATAAATAAATATATAGGGTCATATATATATAAATATATATTTACTATATATATACTAGGGAGGTATATATAGTAGGTAGGGTATATATACACATATTTCACAATCTGGCAGGCAATTTCCCAAAACTGTTACATAGTTTATGTTATCACATCTATTATATTCTATATTATCACATACATTAGCTCAAGTGTCCCTCTCAATGATTATAACAAGACTCGTTCTCATTTTACAGGTGAGGAATCTGACGCTCAGAGAGAAGTTAGCTGATTGACATACCATCGACCAACCAATGGGAGGCCAGCCAGGATCAAAACTTGCTGGGGCCCATCAAGCAACAAAGCTCACGCGGAGGCTGGCCTCATTTAGTGCCTTTCTTTTTTTTCCTTTTTAAGTTCATTTATTTGTTTTGAGAGCTAGAGCGTGCACAAGTGGGGAGAGAAAGAGAGAGAGGGGAGAGCGAGAATCCCAAGCAGGCCCCGCACTGGCAGCATACAGCCCAACACAGGGTTCAAACCCACGAACCACAAGATCGTGACCTGAGCTGAAGTCAGACACTTTACTGACTGTGCCCCTCATTTAGTGTCTTTCTTTCTTGATTCATGGGCTGGTTGTCAGCCCGGGGAAACTATCTCCTGGAGGCTTTGGGGACTTGACGTCGAGCATCACCACCACGAGGCTTGACACCCCGGACACGTGGCTGGGTGGCTTGGCTCCTTCTCTGGGGTGTGGCCACATTCCTCCCAACACTTTGCAATAGACAGCATGTTATTATTGTCAACTTCGCTGTAAAGGAGGTTGTGAAGGGAGGGCCTCTCTAGTTTCATCAGGGTACTAGGTTCCCCAAACCTCAAGCTCTACCATGAAATCAGGGACCCAGGCAAGGGAGACAACAGCCATCACCGAGCCAGGACAGGACAGCTGCTGCACCCGCCCCGCACGCAGCCCCCTTTAGCCCACCAGCTCTTTACGACCCGGGCCTCATCATTCAACCACCTTCTTTTTTTTAAGCAATTTTTTTTAAGTTTATTTATTTATTTTGAGAGAGACAGAGACAGCACAAGCGGGGGAGGAGCAGAGAGAGAGGGAGAGAGAGAGAATCCCAGGCAGGCCCTGCACCTTCAGCACAGAGCCCGATGTGGGGCTCCAACCCACAAACCGTGAGATCACGGCCTGAGCCAAAAGCAAGAGTCTGCTGCTTGACCGACCGAGCCACCCAGGCGCCCCTCAACCATTTTTAAAATAAGAAGTTTGTGTCTGTTACCTCTCCACCCTCTCAGTTCAGAAGCCTTTCAGTAACACTGTTCGATTACTTTGTCTCTGACAAATATTTTTCGCACCCGTCCTTTTTCCAAGGACGATAGCATCTTATTAGAGAAGTCTAAATGCCTCCAGAAAGAATGCTGAAGGCAAATATCAGCAAAGATGTCTAACGCAGCCTCCATGCATCCCCAAACAGCATTACTCTTAAAAGCAGAAAAGAGTGGAATTAATTTGGCTCTGTTTAAAGATCAAATCTAGAGGGTATTCTCCAGCGAACTACAGTCTGATCTCTCAGAGTTGCTATAAGGTCAAATATTGGGCCCAAATCCAAAACTATCTGGTATAATCCCTTGTCATTTAAGATGGGATTTGCACAGTGGAGAAACTTAAATTTAGTTACAATTCAATTTCCCTTTCACATTAAAAAAAAAAAAGTCTCTGACTTCTTTTCACTCATTGTCGTCTGTAGTCTGACAAATGCAGGCTCCTTGCTCCTCCCGACCATCCCAGATGGGAGATGGCAGAAGCAGAAGGTGTCTTCATTACTACTGAGCTAACAGGTGAAATGCTAATGCCAAATTGGGCCAAGAGCAACCTAAGTTGAAAAACAAATATGACTGGTTCAAGTCTGAAGCCTGAGGACTTAGAATTAGCGCCTCTTGGCACCTGGTGACTCAGTCGGTTAAGCGTCTGACTTCTGCTCAGATCATCATCTCGTGGTTCGTGAGTTTGAGCCCCACATTGGGTTCTGTGCTGACAGCTCAGAGCCTGGAGCCTGCTTCGGATTCTGTGTCTCCCTCTCTTTCTGCCCCTCCCTCCACTCACGCTCTGTCTCTCTCAAAAATAAAGATTTAAAAAATTAAAAAAAAAAAAGAAAAACACTATTCAGAAATATACTCAGAGGCTCTTGTAATCCTAAATACCTAAGAGACATAGAATGTTTAAGTAACAACTACAAAATGTATATTCCAAACTACACAGAGAGTGAAAAATCAGAAAAAGCAGGGCTCCTTGGAGAGTCGGGGGACACGCAGACCTCACCAGACACGTTCCCTTGGGAAGCATTTTTTTTTTGCCCTTGCTGTGACCTTCGCACACCACGCATGCTGGTTCCCCTGAAAGGGTGTCTGAGATGATGCAGTGACAGCAAGAGCCTGAGGAAATCTAAAATTAAAACAATAAGCAATTTGTGGTTCTCCCTTCTACTAATGACTGACTGAAATGGAGCAAAAGGCCAGGGCCTCAGGTTTTCACAAAAGGAAAAAGACATCAGAACAGTTCAAAATAAAAAATAAACCAAACATGATCCCTTTACACAGAGGCTTCCCTACTTTTACCGTGTTTAGAACAATTCTGGTACATTCCCTCTTTTACAACTTCATTAAAACAAAAAACAAAAACAGAGAAAGCTCCCTTTTTTTCTTTATTTTTTTTTCTTTTTTAAATGAGTGCCGGGGCGCCTGGGTGGCGCAGTCGGTTAAGCGTCCGACTTCAGCCAGGTCACGATCTCGCGGTCCGGGAGTTCGAGCCCCGCGTCAGGCTCTGGGCTGATGGCTCAGAGCCTGGAGCCTGTTTCCGATTCTGTGTCTCCCTCTCTCTCTGCCCCTCGCCCTTTCATGCTCTGTCTCTCTCTGTCCCAAAAATAAATAAACGTTGAAAAAAAAATTTTTTTTTTAAAATAAAAAAAAAATAAATGAGTGCCAATGTACTTTGTATAGTACTGATATCTCTACCACTTAATTTTTTTCCACCTATCGCGACCCACACAGTTATGTCAGCATATTCCCTGCTAGGGCCAAAGCAGGGATTTCTATTTTGTTTTTGCACAACTCTGGAAGATTTTCATCACCCCAAAGACACAGGAGAGAAACGTATGGTTTACTGGCATTTTCAACGACTCAAGTCCAAACTTGTTTGGGACATGCATTTATTTCACAGACAGGCAAGTTTTTCAAAAGGCAACAGATTTATTTGATGGCAAAGTCTGGCATCATGCCTGACTCCCTAAGGTCTGTCTGCCACAGGATCATACCGAATGCCTCCGTCTGTCCCTTGATTTAGCCATCAGTGATGCCAGTGGGGACAGAATAAACACAGCGGCAGGGAAGGCCCTCCACTGCCTTGAGCACCTGACGGTTACCCCTGGATTCTTCCACTTCCTTCTGTGCCTTGCCTGGAGCACACGGCAAGCACCAATCTGGCTCTAGCTGACTCTTGCTCTTAGCAAACTGCCAGAGTCCTCTCTGTGTGGGGCCTGGCCCTCCCGTGGACTTTTGTTCTATCATAGAAAATACCATAAATCAAAATTAATCAAGATAGAGAAACCTCCAGCGTCCAGAGTTTCGGTGACCTAGAGCACTGGGGAAGGCCTTTTGGCATAGAGGCTGCTCCCATGCTTCCCAAATTCTATATCATTCAAACCGCACCAAAGCAATAATGAGTGAGCACCGCAGGGTATAAAATGGAAAATAAAACCCAGGTCTTGCTCTTAAATAGCCTACAGCCTATTAGGAGAAAACTGCATAGGAGCCTATGAGAATGTGAACTTAGTACCTGGAGAGAAGATGGATGGGCTGCAGTAGTTAAAAGGTAACATTATATTAAGGATCAAAGAAGGATCTGGAGCCCTGTGCAGGCTAGTAGTTTAGCTACATACCTGGTCTTTAAAAGGGTGCTCCTGGAGGGGCACCTGGGTGGCTCAGTCAATTAAGCATCTGACTCCGGCTCAGGTCATGATCTCACAGTTTGTGGGTTCGAGCCCCGCGTCGGGCTCTGTGCTGATGGCT
The DNA here is from genome assembly GCF_028749965.1 of Puma concolor. NCBI lineage: Eukaryota > Metazoa > Chordata > Mammalia > Carnivora > Felidae > Puma > Puma concolor. Next base: position 16,576,807 of record NC_141677.1, read on the forward strand.
CAGAGCCTGGAGGCTGCTCCGGATTCTGTCTCCCTTTCCCTCTGCCCCTCCCCTGCTCACACTCTGTTTCTGTCTCTCTCAAAAATAAAGAAACATCAAAAAAAAATTTTTAAAGATAAATAAAAATAAAAGGGTACTCCTGGAAAGGACTTCAGTGATTGCTTGACAAGCAAAGTGCCATGAGGGACGCACACACACACAGCATCACTACGACCACCACCATCATCATCATCATCGTCATCATCATCATCATCATCAGAGCCCTGCAGGATGCTGACAGAGCCAGGGCATGGCTAACTTCTCTGAGAATGTTTCCTCTCCTGCAAAAGGAGGACATGACTCCATCTTGCAGGTTGTTGTGAGAAGGAGGTATAACACGTATCAAGAGCCCGACAAGCTGTATGCACTCAATAAGTTGCATCTATTGATATCTAGACTAGATTCCTCAGAAGTAGTCACGAAAGATCAAGAGAGGTTAAGTAAGCTGTTGGAAGCGGCATACGTCATTTGGGGACAAACTAGGATATAAACCCGGGTCTTTTGACAACAGGGCAGTTCGCAAGATTATCTCTGAACCTGCAGGCAGACCACCTCGCACACCTACCAGAGCCCTGCTAGAGAAGGAAAGGTACAAGGACCACAACAGCAGGATCACTGAAAGCTTCTTGAAATGCAGCCAGTCAGGCCTCCTACACCCTCCTGAATCAGAATCAGCATTTTAACAAGCTCCCTAGGTGAGTGACACACATTAAAGTTTGAGGAGCACTGCCCTAGGGGACCTTCAAAAGACCGTCTGCTCTTAACATTTAAATATTCACTCATTTATTCATCATTTCACTCTGCAAACATTTGCAGTGAGCCCTCTATGTGCAAGACACTGCAGAATATGAAAACACTATATTCCCTGCATCACAGATTACAGTCTGGGGCCTGTAGTATCTTCTGGGGACAGCGTAGGTGCTGGGAACACATCGGTGACAAGGTAAAGGTCCTATAAGCCGACGGTAAGTGCGGTGGCAAGAACGGAAACAGGTAACGAGATCCTGTGCTGCTGCTGGGTGGCTGGTCCCAGGTGGTCAGGGAGGTCTCTTGGAGGCGCAGGATTTAACCAGAGACCCAAAGTGGCAAAAACACAGACCTGTGTACAACTGAGGGGGAAACCGTTTCAGGACAACGGAACAAATCCTGAAGCTGTGCACAGGCTGGGTGCATCCGGGCCTGTAAGATTAACAAGGTTCTGGGAGCGGAGGGCAGAGGAGGGCGAAATCTGGGATGCGGCCCATCAGCCAGGGAGGGCCCCCCGGCTGCCCGAGGCTGGGCAGCCAAGGTAAGGAGCAGAATTATTTCCTGCGAGTGTGGGCTGTGGTCTGATTTTAAATTCTCTTACTCTGAAATGGAATATGGAGTAACCTGCTATCGCCTGAATCGTGCGGCTCCTTTCCTCAAGTTCATATGTTGAAGTCCGAACCTCCCATACCTCAGAATGAGACTGGATCTGGAGACAGGGTCTTTAGAGCGGTCATAATGATTAAATAAGGTCATTGGGTGGGCCCTGGCCCAATAGGACTACCGTCCGTATGAGAAGAGGAAGACGTACTCGCAGAAGGATGAGTATATGGAGACACAACACACAGAGAAGACGGCCATCTGTACAGCATCTGCTCAGGAGCGAACTTGGCCCACACCTTGATCTCAGACCTCCAGCCTCCAGAACTGCGAGAAAATAAACTTCTGTGGTTTAAGCCGCCGGGTCCATGGTACTCTGCTCCAGCAGCCCCAGCAGACCAACACGTACCCAGTGTAAACAGAAGAACAGCCATCTTTACAATGACAGGAGTCATTGTAAAATGCTCCCGCTGTGAGTGCTCCCACCAAACTCCGTGACTCTCAAGTTGGCCTCAAAGTCCTCAGACCATTGATCTAAACGCCTGGTGCTAATTCCCAGGGCCCTTTTCCAGCAGCTCCTGAACTAATCACAGGGAGGGCGTGAATTTTCTTCTCAGGTTTTCCTACCTCAGTTTCTCCGAGCCAAACAAAAACAAAACACAAAACAACAAAAACAAAAACAAAAAAACCCCACAGACTCCGTTAAAATTGTCTCTTCATTTTAGTTACGATTGCCTAAATTCTAACTTCTGTTATACACTTTTTTCCCCCCAAAAACCCAAGAGGCAATCTAGTATGAAAGTGGACTTCAGCCTCTATGTCTGTCCCCCTGAAAGCCACCATCAAATCCGCGGGGCATCTTAACAACTGCTGGCATCGTAGACAGGAGAGAATGCGCTGACGTTCTATTGCTCTCGCAAAGGTCAGTGAAAAGCCAGGACAGGGGCCCTTTTCCTTTCTGAACTCCAGGAGCAACGGAGCGGCAGGGATCATGGCAAAGGGGCAGATTTCAATTCAGAAGTCCGGGGCAGACACTGCGGGGGGGCTGGGCGCGTGTTCCCGCGGCCTTCCTGTCACATGGACCCCTGTCTCCTGTACTCTGCGATGCTGTCTGGAACCTTCAGTCCTTGGTTACCGAATTTTGCATCCTCAGCGTCTTCCAGAGGCTGCCTCTCCCTCTTTGCCCTAACAGTGACCTTCTGCTCTCCTTCTCCTTGCTGTCATCCTCGATGGTCCCCTTCTGCCCTACCAAAGCCCTGATGTCATCCACCAATAAACAGGTCAGCACCCTGGCTTCTCAGTTCCCTGGCCTCACCTGCAGTGACCTTTGCCTTCACCCAAAATGAGCTACCCGGCCCCCAGCCACTCTGGGGACTCTGCCACTCATGAGCCTAATCCTTCCTGCCCCTCCCTCTCCACCTGTTATTCTGTCCCCGTTCTGTGGCCACGTTAGGCCATCTGTCCCTTGACCCCTTCACTTTCCCTTTTTCATCAGCCTCCAACCTAGGCTCCACCGTCCATCACTTTCCCCACCTTCCTGCCACCATCTTCCTCTCCCAAATCCAGCTGCCCTTCTCCTCTGCTTATCTGGGAAAACCCAAGCCTGGCATGTCTACTGGGGACATACTCACTCCCTAAAGCCAGGCTGCTGAGCATGGACAAGATGACACAATCCCAGAGGCAGGTGCCACTAGAAGCCATTGGGTCAAATCCCAAATGGGTGCCCTGACCACACCTGGCAATTCTTCTGTTTTCCTGCTGTGGGTCTCCCGCATCTCCAAAGCGACTGCTACAAACCTTCTCCACTCATCTCGACCCTCCACCCCATGGCCCTCCTCCTCATTCATTCACTGGTTCACGTATTCATTCCAAAATGTCCATGGAGAATGGATGCTGAGCCCAGCCAGCTATCTCCTTTCTCTGCCTTCTCCCCATCCTCTCCACTGGCTCTCCATCACTAGTATTTGAAAGTTCCCCATCTACACTGACTGACAGAAAGAGAGAAAGAGAAAGAGAGGCAGAGAGATAGACAGAGAAGGAAGGGATGGAGGGAGGGAGGGAAACAGAAGAAATTCCTTAACTCGTTTCCTCTTCCCCATTCCCTTTTGCTTTCCCTTCACAATTAACTCATAAAATGAGCTCTCCACTCACTGCCTCCTCTGCCTTTTGTCCCCACGCACCCCGCCAGTGGACAGGATTCTATCCTGTGGGTCTCCCTGGACCTGCGTGCTCCTGCAGCCAGCGGACACACCCAGGCCCCCTGCACCTCCTTTCTCTGTGGCATCTGCCACCACCACCCTCTCTTTTTCTGAGATAATATCATCCCTTCTCTACTAGTCAGAATGCTCTCGTTGCCATGTGGAAGGCTGAAAAGGAAATGTCACAGCCCAGCTCAAACCTGCTGAAGCAAAAATGGACCTATTGGCAGTTTATACTGGGAAGGATAATCAGGTCAGTCCAGGACCAGAGGCAGGAAAAGGTTAGGGGCCCAGATTCTTGGATAAAAGGAGCCAGAGCTTTGCAGCTGCAAGGCCTCTCCACCTCCCCTCTCCATCCATCTCTCGTCCCTGCTTCTCCCTTCATGGCTTCACTTTGCAGGTGACCTTTCCATGTGGCAAGAAAATGACCCCCTATCAGCCCCGGTTTCTCATCCTCCGAGTTTTCCTTTCCCTGGCTGGGGGAGGGAGGCTAGGTTCTCATGGACCCTGCTCAGGTCACATTTCCACCACCAGAACAATCCTTGCTGCTTGTAAGTGTTCTATGATCGCCCATGCTGGGCGACCGCCACATCAGTGGCCACAGGGTTGATCACTAAGGTCACGTTCACAGTGACTGCAGGAAATGGGAGGAGTGAATCCTTAATGGAAGGGAGCCAGACAAATAAAAGCAACCTGTGCTCCTCACAGCTTCTGGGACTTCCCACTCTTGCCTCTCCTGTCTCTTCTCTGGCCACAGTCCTTCATGCTTCCTCGTGCTCCCCTTCCTCTGCCTGTCCCCTAAATGTTAGTGCTTTTTAGCGTCCTCCCGTGTGCTTCTTCTTCTCTGCACTTGCTTCTCCTGTGCCCTCTCCTCATCCCCGTGGCTGTATCAGCCACATGCCGATAACAGCCCAAACCCACATGGTCAGCCCAGCTCTTCAGAACCAGCTGTCTGCTGCCCATTTCCACCTGGATGTCACATAAGAACTGCGAAGTCAACGGGCTAAAAGGAAATGTATGAGCTCTTCCCAATCTATTGTTCTTATAGTCTTGATTCCAATGAACACAGCCCACCCAGGAGACAGGCCAGGAACCTGACCTTCAAGGCCAAACCCCCTTCTCGTCACCCTGCCACTCTCATCTCTAAATACCCAATAGCAAGCCCTGTTAGTTCTAACTGCTAAACATCTCTACCCTCTATCTACTCCTCACGGCCCTCACGGCCATTGTCTTGTTTCCAGCCACCTCCCCTCAACCCCTCTCCATGTTAAAGCCCCCCACTTGTCTCCCTGAAGAGGAGGGCCCTAATGCCCAGTGAGGGGGTGCCAGTCTGCAGCCAGACCCACTGTAGGCTTTGTTTTTTGTTGCTTTTGTTTCAAGGCAGCTCTGATGAAATCACCCCCTGCTTAAATCTGTTCAATGCTCTATCTTGCTCTTCTCATCATTTCCAAGCTCCTTAAATGGCACAGGAGCCCACCTGGCCCTCCCTCATTCTGAAACTTAAGCCCTCCCCACTCTTCCATCTTATTAAATAACCAGCCACACTGAACTTCCTACAGTCCCTAAAGGAAGTACATTTTTTCTTACCGCCAAGCCTTGCTCTTTCTTCTGCCTCAAATGTGCTTTCCATATTTTTCTCTGTTTTAACCTTTCCGTGCCCTAAGTCACAGCTCAGATAACATTTATTCCAGCCACCTTGCCCTGGCAATGCAAGCACCCTTGCCACAGCACTTGTCACACTGCAATGCAGCTGTCTGTTTTCTGCTGGTGCCTCCCAGCAGCTCTTACATCTCTGGGGCTGGACACAGAGTAGCCCACAGTAAAAACCAGTTGAAAGCAAGGACAGAGTGCCTGGGTGGCTCAGTCAGTTGAGCATCCGACTTTGGCTCAGGTCATGATTTCGTGGTTCGTGGGTTCAAGCCCGCGTCAGGCTCTGTGCTGACAGCACAGAGCCTGGAGCCTGCTTCAGATTCTGTGTCTCCCTCTCTCCTTCTGCCATTCCCCTGCTCTCTCTCTCTCTCTCAAAAATAAATATAAATAAACATAAAAGAAAGAAAGAAAGAAAGAAAGAAAGAAAGAAAGAAAGAAAGAACAGATTTACCATAAATTTAATGAGACATACATGTCAAGGCAACTTAACTTTATGGGTCCCTTCCAAGCCATATAACCAATTCTGATTCATAATTTTATGTGCTTTATCTTCAATAAGACCTACCTCCAAATTATAAAAGCTTCAGGGCCTACAAACCACAGATCCACTGCTGGTTACGTGAGTAAATCAGTGAGAAAATGAGGCTCACAGAAGTTAAACAACTACCCCGTCCCATGTCCCACTTCATGACATGACTATCTGGCTCTGAATTTGCATGCATCTGACCACACAGTTCACACTCTTGTCTGGTGTGTGTACTGAGAAGGTCAGCTCATCCCTCCTGGCTTCAGTTTCCTCCTTCCTGAAGGAGGATATATGCTTCATAGGCTTTCATGAGGAATAATTCACATTATATCTCTAAAAGCACCTACATAGTACTTGACACACAGATGATTCTGAACAGAGGACAGTTGGAAGAATAATACTTTGAAATACTGCACATCACAAATTCCATTCAGCTCTCCAATTCAGGATCCATCTAATTCAGCCAGAGTTTAACTAAGCCCCTACTCTATATGCAAAGCACAGACAGGGGTTAAAGGGGGATAGGGGTACAAAAGATTAAAGATCTCAAAAAGCTGTCACAGATGTTGGGGAAATAGATATTTAAACAAATAAGTATAAAATATGTAAAAAGACTTAAATTTCTTCATCTTTTTTACTGTTCCTCTTTGTTTAATATCTTGCTCTTTTCTTCTCTAAGGAGATATCTCCTACCCTCTGGTCTAAGGTTTATTAGTTAATTAACAGCTCTACTCAGCCACAGAGCTGCCTTGGGTTACAACCTGACCCATACTTAAGGAGACTAAGTTGAAGCTGTGAAGTGAACAAAAATTGAACATGATTTTCAGTAGTATTTTCACCATTAAAAAGCCCTCTGGGGAGATAGTAGTTTCTTGAAAAGAAGCCAAATTTAACTTAGCCAACAGTACAAGTTAAGGAGTTAGAGATAAAATATTCAATAGCCAACTCCCTTTCTGAGACTAAGCATTTAGGAAAGTCATTCAAAACCTTCGCCCATTTGTAAAATTTGAACCACTTGATAGGCAGAGCCACAGACACTGACCATTCAGCTGGGTAACTGGGTCACTGGGGAGCAGCCTGGACCAGAGCCCAAGAGAAGTGACTCCCACCCCCTCTCTCCAACTCCTGGAGGCATGGCGTGCAATCCTGGGGGCTTAAAGACAGACACAAACTTGGCTTTGCCTTCTGGAAGGTATGTGACCTTGGGCTGAACCCTGAAAACCATCAATGTAGTCAATAATAACAACAGTGGAGGGGCGCCTGGGTGGCGCAGTCGGTTAAGCGTCCGACTTCAGCCAGGTCACGATCTCGCGGTCTGTGAGTTCGAGCCCCGCGTCAGGCTCTGGGCGGATGGCTCGGAGCCTGGAGCCTGTTTCCGATTCTGTGCCTCCCTCTCTCTCTGCCCCTCCCCCATTCATGCTCTGTCTCTCTCTGTCCCAAAAATAAATAAAAACGTTGAAAAAAATAAAAAAAATAATAACAACAGTGGATAATATAATAGATAAAATAGTAACATCAACCTTTAGGGCTGTTGGAGGCTTAAATGAGATCAAACAGTTAATGCATGCAAGAAATGAGCTATAAATTTAAGAGTTTTTTAAACTTTTTTTTTCATGTAATGCAGTAAAATTTACTTTTTTAAAAAAGTTTATTGATTTATTTTGAGAGAGATAGTGAACATGAGCAGGGGAGGGGCAGAGGGGCAAAGAGAGAATCCCAAGCAGGCTCTGCACTGTCAGAGCAGAGCCTGATGCAGGGTTGGATCTCAGGAAGCATGCAATCATGACCTGAGCCAAAACCAAGAGTTGGGTGCTTAATCAACTGAGCCACTCACATGCCCCTACTTTTTTTTTTTTCCCCTGGTATATAGCTGTATGGGTTTTAATACCATGGATGGATTTTGTAACCAGCACCACAAACAGGATACAGAAATCCCAATACTCCCGAGGAATTCCTTCAAGCTGCCTTTTGTAGTCAGACTCTCCCCCAACTCTGCAACCCCATCCCTAGGGGTCTGCCTTTTGTACAGTGTTAAATAAATTGAGTCATGCAGGATAAAGTTTTGTATCTGTCTTCTTTGACTCAGCATAATGCATTTGAGATGCATCCAAGTTGTGCATAGTATTAAATAATTGATCTTTTTTATTGCTGAGTAGTATTCTACCATGTGGATGCACAACACCTTGCTATTTCATTCAGCCATTGAAGGACACTGGGCTTTTCCAGTTATGGGTGATTATTAATCATGGTGCCATAAACACTCACGACACATTTTTGTGCAGACATAACTATTTCTATAGGATAAATAAATATCCAGACATGGAATTGCTGGGTCACCATGGCAAGTGCAATGTTTAAGTTTATAAGAAACTGCCAAACTGTTCTGCCAGAATGACTCTACATTTATATCCCACCAGCAAGCTATGAGAAACCTAGCTGTTTCACCTTCACATCAACACTAGACATTATCAGTATTTTTTTTTTTTTTTTTTTGAGAAAGAGAGAGAACGTGAGCAGGGGAGAGGGGCACAGGGAGAGAGAGAGAGAGAGAGAGAGAGAGAGAGAGAGAGAGAATACCAAGCAGGCTCCACACCAGCATGAAGTCCGATGCAGGGCTCTATTCTACCTCCCTTGTGATGGGGTTTTGGGGTAATGGTGGGGGGGGGGGGGTCCAGAACCGACGGCCAAGAAAGAATTCTTGAAGATGTCTTTGGTGCAAAAAGGTGACTTTATTAAAGCACTGGGACAGGACCCTTGGGCAGAAAGAGCTGCACAGGGCTTGTGAAGAACGGTTGGATTTATACTATGGAGTTGGGGACATAAAGTCAAAAGAGAGGCCTCCAGAGGGACTTTGATATGCTAAAGAGGACTGCTAAGTTATCTGAGGCCTGCTATCTTCAAGCTGAGGTTGTTTTTCCCTCTAGCAAAACATTAAGACAGTGGGGAGTTCCCAGAGAAAGTTTTACTCTGTCTGCCTCAAATATCCATTAACGGGCTACAGGTTATAAGGAAATTGAATTTTACCTACCATTTCCTTCTTGCCTTTGTTCCCCGTATCACTATGGAGGGGTGATGTTGGGGTTACAGGAAACGGAGTCCACAGATTTCTGGAGATTAGGCTATTGATAAGACTGCTTTTTTCTTGTAATTTACTAAGATATTTACAAACTGATGAAGACACTCATCCTACAGGACTGTGATCTCTATCAGTTAGCCATTTGTTTTCTTTTCTTTTCTTTCCTTTGTCCTCGGGCAGCCAGGAGTGCCTGAGGAATATCACACGCATCCCACCCGGGATGGGGAGGGTGTGCTAGCTTGTATTTTGCCCTCAGCCTCCCTTATGCTCCCTCATCACTTGGATCATGACCTGAGCTGAAATCAAGTCAGATGCTCAACCAACTGAGCCACCCAGGCACCCCACATTATCAGTATTGTTTTCATCTAGCCATAATAGGCGTGCAATGTTACATTTTTAAGAGAGACACACACATTTGTATAAGATTGTACCTAATCATCTATTTTGTAAGATAAGAATGTTCAGGGGAAGTTAAGGTCACAGCACCAAGTTTCTTCAATGACTAACCACCACCTTCAGAAAACCTTGACAACTCCAGCATGGCAAAAAGACATCTCAGGGTCTGACTCTTCCCCACTTCTTCAGCCTCACGCTCTATCCTTCCCACTCTGGGACCCTTATCATTGGACCCATTATCAGACCGGATCGATAACAGTGCTAAGTGAGTTTAACTGAGTCCTTATTATAAGCCAGGGGTCCAAGCTAAGTCTGTCCCGTGTGTTACCTCATTTCATCCTCTGACAGCTCTGTGTAATCACAGAAAGGTGGTCACATTTCTGTTACAGAGGAGGAAACCAGTGCTCAGAGAGATCGGGAAACTTACCCAAAGTCACACAGCAGCTATGTGGCAGGGCTGGGGCCAGGTCCCTGGTCCCATCATGCCCCAAACGTGCCATGCGCCCCTGACCTCTAAGCCGGGCTGTCCTCCAGCCTAGAGGCCTCTGGCACCTCCACCCTCGTCCACCTACAAGCCACAGCCCCACTCTGCCTTCTCAGTGAGGCTGCCCAGGGTCTTTTCAGGGCACACTCAGCTGTCCTCCTCCCTGCTGTCTTCACCTTTGTTTATTTCACCCTCCCCACACAGTATCCTGTTTGCTGTGTATGCCTCCCTCGCCAGTCAATGACTACAAGCAAAGATCCAGACCTTTCCAGCCTTCTTTCCCTGTGCCTGGTACCTAGAAGGTGCTCAAACCCCTTGTGGTGTCGAGTGCCAGCTAAGGCCTCGGAGTGAGAGACACCGGCCAGGTCCTGCAAGAATCAGTACTGCCAGGACCTTTAAGCAAGAGCTGACTGGGACACCGGGGTGGCTCAGTGGGTTAAGCGTCCACTTCAGCTCAGGTCATGGTCCCGTGGTTCCTGAGTTCGAGCTCTGCGTCGGGCTCTGTGCTGACAGCTCAGAGCCTGGAGCCTGCTTCGGATTCTGTGTCTCCCCCTCTCTCTGCCCTCCCCCACTCATGCTGGCCCTCTCTCTCTCTCTCTCTGTCTCTCAAAAATAAAAAAAAAAATTTAAAAACCCAGGAGGTGATAGTCTTGCAAAATCCAGCCACATAAGGGCATTATATAGGAGTCAAATGTACAATAAAAAAAAAGGCCATTACACAATCTTACATGTCCTGAGACAGACTCAGACATCCACCCCCATCAGCATATACAGCATTTAAGATATAATACAAGATCACAACGGGGACACTCACCCAAGGTTAACAGCTTTAGGTCAAACAGGAAAAAAAGATGGAAGGAGACAGAAGCCCTTTTCATATTCATGCTACCACCTTCTTCCTTATTTACATAAGCATTGTGTTTTTTTTCATTTATGTGGAAGAGGACAATTAAAACTGTTTATTCCTTTCTAGCACTCTCAATTAAGAATGATCATTTTTAGGGATGCTTGGGTGGCTCAGTCAGTCAAGCATCTGACATCTGCCTGGGTCATGATCTCGCAGTTCGCAGTTCATGAGTTCGAGCCCCACGTCGGGCTCTGTGCTGACAGCTCAGAGCCTGGAGCCTGCTTCGGATTCTATATCTCCCTTTCTCTCCACCCCTCTTCTCTTCGAACTCTGTCTCCCTCTCTCTCTCTCGAAAAAGAGAAAAAAAAGAATAAAACTTTTTTTTTTAATGATCATTTTTAACAGTAAAAATAATTAAAATCAATTCATTAGCCTGGAAAGCACCTCGGGGGATGTGGACTAATTCTGTGTCTCTGGCAAATCTGACCACAAAAAACATTCCAGAAAGATGGTGTGCAGCTCAACCCCAAAGGCTTGGAGGGGGCAGCTCTCCACACTGTGCATTCTTGAATATATGTGGAATAAACAGGTTAATTTTTTACACTGAGGCATTTAATAGTATCAAATGGCAACAATCAGAGGTTTCATGGGCTATGGAATCTTCTCCAGTATTCTCCCAAGTAAGGAATTTTAAAACAATGGAGACCATGTGCTTGTGTTAATGAATCCAACATGTCCTTACTTGTCTTTCCTATCTATCGATAAATGTTTGTAATTCTAAAGACTTGAATACAGAAGTCTGGCCTGTCATAATTCAGGCAAAGAAACTTGGAGACAAAGGGAGGGAAGGAAAGTGAAGGGAGGGAGGGGCGAGGAGAGGGAGAGGGAGAGGGGAGGGGGAGGGGGAGGGGAGGGAGGAAGGAAGGAGGGGAGGAAGGAAAAAGAAAAGAGAGAGGAAGTTAGGAGGAAAGAACAGGAAGAAGGGAGGGAAGGAAGGGAGGTAGGGGGAGGGAAGGAAGGGAAGAAGGGAAGAAGGAGGGAGGGAAGAAAGGAAGAAAGAGCGAGGGAAGGAAGAAAGGAAATGAAGGGGAATTTATAGATAGAGATATATTAATATTTCAACTATGGCAACCTAATTTGCTATTCTCGAACCAGAATAAGAACCATTTTCCTCTGGCATCAGCTCCTGAGACCCTCCCCTCCATGAATCACCTGTTTCAATGCTAACATAGATTTATCCCTCTATAAGCTCCATAGGAAACCTATTACCCTGATTCATGGCCACCTCCTCATCTTCTCCCTAGTCTGTCATCAAAGTCCAGATGTGGAGAATTAAATACAATACTGCTCCCATACTTTAATGCCGATAAATAATTTTTTTTTAATAAGGCAGAAAAAAGATCAGAAACAAACCAGTATCTTAATGTCAAATTTCTCTAATGTTTTAGAGGCCCCATCACATCGTGCTTAATGGAAGTGGCAGGGAGGGCGGGGGGAAGCCTCATATAATTTAGTCATTGAGAACACAGAGAATTTGCTTTGGAAGTCTCAATTTCTATGTCCAGCCAAAGACTAGCATGTTCCACGTTTGGTACTTAGATGCAAACAGCTACACTTTGGGATAAGAAGAATCATGTCTTCCCCTTGTATTTGCACACAAGTGTCCTCATACGTCTCACGCTGACAGCCATGAGCTGCTTTATATATCTAACAGAACCTGGCAAGACAAAATGACCTTTCTAATTGTCATTATGAGAAGCACAATGGCAAGTAACTTTGAAACATATGGTAAACTTCATTATGCTAAAATAGAATAGCTTCTACTTTGGGGCTCATGATGAATATTAATGTCAGGGCTCCTGAGAAAAAATGTGCTCTAAATTTTATATTGTATAAAACCCTTTCAAGACCAAAGACAGTATTTATTTATAGTCTTCAGGCTTCTGCATAGATGCTATTAAATATTCCATTAAACATGGCAAAACCAAATGAATAATCACAGAACATTAAGAGAGGGATAATGATCACCTTCACAGTTTTAGGCCAAGATCCAAGCAGGGTGAGAACAAGAGGGCTTTGATTTTAAACATGGGCTCAAGGAGGACACGGAATGTACACACAGGAGAGTCAGTGCATTCGGCGGTGAGAGGGCATCCCGACACAGATGTCATAGGGATCCACTCCTGGGGAGATGGTGGGGAGGCTGTATATACTTCACTCAGAGCACACAGAGATCGTGGGCAGTTCGGAGGGTCCGAGGGAGCTGGCAGGGTGTAGCTTAGAAGGAATGTAGGGAGTGGGCGCATGGTGGATACAGGCATTCTGGAGGTGTTGGAAGGAAACCAGAGAAGCATGTGGAAGCCGAGGCGGGGCAGCAGAAAGCCGCGGGAAGACGCGGCAGTCTGAGTGGTGGGAGAAGTCTGATGCCCAACAGCTGCAACAGGCAAGAAGGTGCCTTCATGAAGCCCGAATCATAGTACTTTATGATGATTCCACATCATGCACCGAAAGGGATCTTCGACTTAGCGCCCAGCGCTGCTCCTTGTGGAGAGAAGGAGAGGGAGCCGTGGCAAACCCAACAGCCCTCTACGAAAAGCTGGTGACAATTTAAAAGGTCACCCCTTCTGGCATTCTTCCAAGACAGGGATGTCCTTTTCCTATCATATTCTTCAGCACTCTCCCTCAAACTGCTGCTTCAGAGGCCACACACACACACACACACACATTATAAATAGACACCCTCCTTCCGTCTATGAAATAACAGCATGCTTTCGAAGAAAAAATTCCGACAGGCAGGAGCTGTTTTTCTAATGGACCTATTCGAGAAAACGAGAAAATTAAAAAAAAAAAAAAAAAAAAAGCCAAAGACAGCGAGGCACTAAACACGAGCTGCGTCATGCAGAAGGATGTAGGCAGTGGGTAGAGAGCCGCACACCTCTCCCGGCTGCTGCATTTTCATGGATGTGCACACGAAAAACAATTCCTTCCCTAGATTTATTGTAAACAGTGAAGCCAGTTCATTATGGCCCCCAAATGCGGGACTTCCCAAGATGTCACATTTGTTTGAAAGGCCAGGCCCAATGAATATTAATGCACAGAGTGGAGACAGCACGCTTTTCCTGGGGAAGACCTGTCTATGCCACTGTTTGTTACATTATTTGCACCCTGATGCCTTAAGAAGTTTCAGAATTTATTCTAAACTGCCATCTCAGCTTGTTATCATTGTTTACAAAAATGTCTTTTCTTGGTCTGTTACTAATTATGGTAAGGGGTTAATTTCACACACATGCACATACACAAAGGAAAAAAAATTAGAATAACCATATTCTATAAAGATGAGGAAATCATCAAGTTCCCTTCCCCTCCCCATCCCCCCAAACAGGCAAACACATGGACAATAAACTATAAAGAAAAATTACAAAGGCCCAAAAAGAAGTGAGTTCAGCCTTGCAGCTGGTCAAATAAATGCAAAAAGAAGGCATGAACTAAATACTATCTAATTATTGTTATACTAATAACCTTTAAGAAATAACACCCAGGATGGGAACGGATAGGATGGGAACATCGATTACACTGGTGTAATTCTTCTGAAAGTCAATTTGCAGCATGTAACACATACCATGAGGATGATTATGCTCGTTGGTCCAGTAATGCCGATCTGGCACTTTATCTTTAGAAAAGAACTCATAAAAATGATCATGAAACACATCAAAATAAGGGATGATTAAGCAAATCATGGTATACTGAGTCTTGGAATGCTATAGAGATCACAAATAATAAACTGGAATGCTATGTAACAACAGGGAAATGTAAGTGTGTGATGAGGAGGATGGCTCTGGGGCCAGAAGGTCTGAGTCCCATTCTAGCTCTTTGCTTCCCATCTACAACTCCCTGAGCTCACTGAGCCTCAGTGTCCACATCTGCAGAATGGGAATGACAAATTTATCGCAACATACAGGTGCGAGGCTTGAGTGATATAACGCTTTCATTATTGCCATATAAGGCTAAGGGCAGGGAGAGGACACACAGTGCAAAAAGTATGCATGTGCCCTAGGCACTGGGGGTGGGGGGGTGGCAGTTGGGAGGTGGGGAGGGGAGGGACACTAAAAATGACACCAGGAGCTCTGTTACAGAAGTTGTATGTATAATGGACATTTTTTGTTCAGCTTTGAAAATGTGCTTTATTTATGCTATTTTGTGGCATAAATTTTTTTTTAAAATTTAAGCCACTAGAGTAACCCCAGGACTCTGATAAGCTTGAACTTCAGAGGATTCTTGTATAATGCATAGAGGAAATGACTTTGCCTCCAAAGTTTGAGGTGTTCCTAGGAAACTGCAGACGACTAAGGAATTTCAGCATTTGGTGACCTTCTCAGGGCAGACATGGAATTTGGTATTCAGCCCCTGCTGTTCCTCAGTCTCTGGGGGGAAAAATGGGGTTGGGCGAAAGGCAGACTTTTGCCAAATTCTAGTGCTCTGTCTTGCTAATACAACTGGGACATGTGGACCAAAGTCAAACGCTGGGTCACACAGAGTTAAAAAGAAGCCTCAACACTACAGTCACCTTGTCTGAGCAAGACCAAGCTTCCTTTCATTAAGCACACCCTGAAATCACAGTATATTTGCATTCGGTTCTTTCTTAGGGAAAGGTAGTATAATATCTGGGGATCCATGAAGTATAAAGCAGCCACAGTAACACATACAAAAAAAGAGAGACATTCAAAATAGGCTAAAATAACCAGAAGTTTAACATCATTTTGGTAAATAAAAGGAGAATTACAAAGCTCGGTTATAATTAAATCTAAAAGCAAAGTATGCTATCAGTTGCTAATGAGTTATCAAGACTTTGGAAAGTATAACATCAAGACAAAAATACCATCACATTATAACTATGTGAGCGTGCAAAATACAAGCATAGCTGGTTTATAAATTTTTGATGATGTCAAGTCAGTATGTCTTTAAGCAACTCTTGATGGTTTCTGTCACTCTATAAATATTAAATTTCAGTGCATCAGTTTAGGATTGCCCACCCCTATGGTGATCCAACTCTCCCCAGTTGTGTAAAAATCTGGAGGGAAAGTGGATGGGACACGATGGCTACCCCCCAAATGCAAAAGTGTGGTGGGCCCAGGGCCGCAAAAATTGGTGCAGCAAAACAGGGAAGGAAAACATTTATCGGCACATCTTTTCTCCTTTACGAGAGCTAAGAAAACCTGAAAAATCAAAGTGACAACAAAGAATGGCCTCTCAAGTATTGTCTCTCTTGGGTTGCTAAATATGTGGCAGTTTCAAAGAAAAGGAAGCACCCAAGGGAAATGGCAGGAGGCCCTAACTCAGGGCAACGTCCACGAGGAAAACATGATATTTCGTACAAAATTAATAACTGAAAAAAACTGTGACAGCACAAAAGATATCACAGCACCAACAGCACTGAATTCTGGGAAACCTCACAAGATTGGATTCAGTGAAAACAACCAGTCTTAGTTCCTCAAAGCCCTGAATTGTAGAATATTTTAAATGTTTTATTTAAAGTTTAGAAACTCACTCCAAGAAGCTTAAAAAGAGGACTATCACATTCTGCAAGTTGAATTCCGTGTAGTCAGTAGGATGACCCATTCGTCAATTCGTAGACAAGCTGGGCTTGTGATACCAGAACCTCTGGAGAGTATGCCGACCTACTTGTTAATGCCCGTACTTATAAGAACACAAAGGAAAACACTGGCATCTAAGGAGTTTAGAATAGGAAACATAACTATCCACAGGTCTTTGAAAAAATATCAAACAGCGGTTTGAAGTTAACAAATATGCATCCAATTAAATTGTTACAGTTCAACTTTTTTTTCCAATCAGCTGTGGTATGCTAGGTTCCTTTTAGTCACCCTTCGACAACAAAGGCTTTGGTTGTAATACAAAATATGTTGTTTTCATAACAATGATAAGCTACAGAACCTCCTATCAAGTGAAATGATCCATCTGGTGTCAGGGAAGTTGCAGATATCATCATTTCAGGAATGAAATACAGAGAACATACATAGAAATTTCAAAAGTGGGGAAAAAAAATCTTTTCAGGGCACTCAACATTACCAAGAGATGACTTTTAGACTTTGTTCTTAATAGTTATGACTGTGAGTGTAGCATTTAGGTAGAGCAGTGAGGTTGAGGGACGCATAGAGAAGCTCGTGCTGGAAATCAAGTTCATGAAGAATATAAACCAACATAAAAAAAACAAATACACACACACACACAAACAAATAAACATAAAACTGCAGACAAAAAATTCAAATCCTGGCCCCTACCCTTCATGTTCCTGTGCCTCTGGACAAGGCTCTGACCCACCCTAAGCCTCAGCGTCTTCAACTATAAAATGGAGACTAGACTGAGGCCGGCCACACACTGTCCAGAGAATTAGGCAGCTAAATATGTGTCAAGACTTGGCTCAGTTGCCTGGCACAGAGTAAGGGCTTAAAGAACAAAATGAAAAGTAATCCACATTTATTAGTGAAGAGAAACTGACAACATCCAGGGGACCACTCCTTCCTTTGAAAGAACACAGTAAATCCATAATAGCTATAGTTAATCTGTGCACACAGCAAGGGGTCCAATAAATACATGCTGAAGATAGACAACAAAGAGCCAAGGAAGAAGAAATCTTAAGAGAACTCAATTTTACACCTGTAAGCATCTATATAAAAGGTAATATGAACCCCTTTACGAATCCCTTAGAATGGAGTCCTACTAATTCTAACTAAGTTCTAGCATCATAATAATAACAATCTGTTTTCAAATCGTAACCTAATGCTGAAGTTGTTCAGTTAACTGAGGGTGGCACCACTCCCACCTGCGGACATTTAAAAACGAGAGTGGGGGGAAGAGTTTGCACAGAAGACACCAGACAGGAAGCAGGAAGCACTCTGCAGGACATGACAGGTCTCATGCAACAGATCACCCCTCAACCACACCACACCACACCCAAACCGCAGCCAACGGACTCTCCTCTAGGAATCATGGCGCTCCACCTACTCCCCATTCTGAGCTTAATCTTCAGGAGGGAGTGTAGGAGCAGGAGTGTAGGAGCATGTGCACACACACCAATGTCATCGAAAGCCCAGAATCCACATGAAATTGAGAAAGACTAGGAAAGACGCTATTGCCAAGAGCAATCCACCAGATGCTTCAGCGTCACGCACACCCACCCTATTACGGAGAATCCCGTTCCCACTCCAAACAAAGTAGCAAATCAAAAAACTGCCTCTTGCAATTGGGTGTGAAATACAATTAAATTCATCACTGCATTCCCACCCAGGGGATATGTGACCGAAGTATTGGGAAGGGAGTGTAGATAACAAACAGGGACGCAGGTGCAAAAGTAACAAGTGAGGACTTCTAAAAAATTACGTAGAAATAGGAGAAGATCAGAAAGAGTGGAGAGCAAGGGAAAAAATGAACAAAGTATGGATGCGATCATGGGAATGCTAGATCAGAAGGGACTAGAGTACATGGGGACTTTAGTGGCCTCAGGGACTGCAGGATTCACTCTGGACCACAAGGGCCTACCACAGTGCCTGGCATACGTAAGTGCTCAATAAATGCTTACTGAAATGACGCATGGATAGATGAAAACACTGGCATACGTGAAGGAACTGAGAGGCAGAGATCAGCCAAAAATCAGTCATTCATCAAACCTCATGTTGTGATGCCTCTCTATGCCAAGTGTTGCACAGATGATTAGCCAACAACAGAAGCGAGATTAAACTGAGGCCTCCTACATCCTAACACAGGCTTTTTACACTGTGGTGTAGAGGCCTCCCAAAAGAATTATCACAATTTTTTGATAAAAGAGGAAAGAAGTTCATTGCAAATTTCAACCAGAGAAATTCACAGGCAAAAGTGGAATACCAACAGAGATGCAATGATAGAAGTAGATAAGGAAAAAAAAAAGGAGAGAAATTTAAAATGCAAATATGTATTTAACTGCGATCCTGATAAAATAATAATTTTATTAATAAGATTAATCAACAATAAACAATTAAAAATGTAAAATTTCATCCCGTGGAAAAAAAACAGACAAAAAAAAGATGATGAAATTTTTTAAAAGAAGCTTTTCTCCCTAAGTTCATATTCTCTATGTTTTAAAACCTAAATAAAGATTTCTGATTTACAAATGCAAACACAGACTGAATATTCCCCACATAACAATCTCAGTTCCTCCACATACAGACCCTGCAGCCCATATCTGATTCCAAGACAAACAGCTTGGTCCTCAGTTATTAAAAGCTTGATCACTGTCCCGGCCTCAAGAGAGTAAAGCTGTCTACTGTGCAGACCTTCATCAAAGCTCAGAGGGAAGAAGTGACATTTGGTGAGTTTACAGAATATGATCTCTGGCCACTCTTCTAGGTTCGAAGTCTCATGTTTGAATCATGTCAGATCACTGAAAGTTTCCATACTTAAACATAATTAGCCTGAGCCCTTCCTAATTCACTCCCATGGAATTATTATAATTTAACATGTTTCTTAAAATTTGGGAGATCTTAGAATGGTTCCTTTAAGGATTTGCTGAAACATTGGATCAAAATTTTTGTGGAGAAACATGTACACACCCACAGATCTAAGATATGTGTCTATTTCAGTCTATCCGTGAAGTCTTCCTTTGAAGGCATCCCCTGTGGTTTTTTTCCAGGAGTGGCTGATAACAGCCACATGAAGAATGCTTTTGCATTTGTTATGAATCTGTTCGTGAGGACTTTTCAGTTTGCTCTCCAAAAAATAGCCTTTAAGAATTTAACACCACTCTGCATTCCTGAAAACCTTGTGATTCAAGCTGCTTTTGAGGAAGATAGATAGATGACTCTTCAATTGTCTTTTTTGCTCTGGCTCCTAGGAAGCTCCTTATCACATCATATTCTCAACCAGAATAATTAACACTTGTCATTGGATTTTCTTCCATCTCAACTTTCAAATTCTATTTTTTTTGTTGTTGTGTTGTTTATACTTCCATTATTTGTACATTTTCCAATTCTCCATTTCCTCCCCATACAGACACACGCCCAAAAGGCATGCAAATTCAATTCTTCCGTTCTATTTTTTCTTGAAAGTTTCTTCTAAATACATGGGATAAATGTGGAGAGAGAATTACTGCCTATTTATGCAGAACTTGTAAAGCACAGGATCTCTAAACTGAAAGTCTTTTCTTACTAGGTGTGAGGTGACTTCTAAAAGAAGCTTCACTTGTGGACTTCAAAGTTTAAGGAACAAGTATCTCACTAGAGAATGTCACACTTCCTTTCATCAGCTATTTCAAGGTCAAAAATCATGAGGCAGTCCAAAAATCAGGGCAGGACCATGTCAGCATGGACACAGGACCTTCCTAATCTAACGCAAAAGGTAGGTACAGTGGTCTTCCCTTATCCACAGAAGATGCATTCCAAGACCCCCAGGGGATGCCTGAAACCATGGAGAGTACTGAACCCTATGTACACTATGTTTTTTAGTATAAATACATACCTATGATAAACTTTAATTTACAAATTAGGTACATTAAGGGGCGCCTGGGTGGCTCAGTCAGTTGAGCGTCCAACTCTTGGCCTTGGCTCAGGTCATGATCTCACAGTTTGTGGGATCAAGCCCCGTGTCAGGCTCCTTGCTTTCAGCTTGGGATTCTCTCTTCTTCTCTCTTTGCCCCTCCCTAGTTCGCATGCACACTCTCTCTCTCTCTCAAAACAAATAAATAAACATTAAAAAAAAAAAACAAATTAGGCATGTAAGTAATGAACAACAATAACTAATAATAAAATAGATCAATTATAATGATATATTGTAATAAAAGTTTTGTGAATGTGGTTTCACTCTTTCTTTCAAAACATCTTGTTATCCTGCACTCATCCTTCTTGTGCCGATGTGAAATGATAAAATGCCTACATGATAAGATAAAGTCGGGGAGTGATGTAGGTGTGGTGATGTAGGGTTAGGCTACTACTGATCTTAAATTTTTTTTTTTCAACGTTTTTATTTTATTTTTGGGACAGAGAGAGACAGAGCATGAATGGGGGAGGGGCAGAGAGAGAGGGAGACACAGATCGGAAACAGGCTCCAGGCTCTGAGCCATCAGCCCAGAGCCCGACGCGGGGCTCGAACCCACGGACCGCGAGATCGTGACCTGGCTGAAGCCGGAGGCTTAACCGACTGCGCCACCCAGGCGCCCCTAGGCTACTACTGATCTTTTGATGATTCGTCAGAAGAAGGATCATCTTTGTCCTGACTCGGGTCGACTGTGGGTAACGGAAACACTGGAAAACGAAACTGCAGATAAGGGGGATCTCCTGTAGCAGCCCCAAACCATAACTGAAAAATTGACTGCACTCCAACTTTATTACACTTAAAAAACTGCTCCTTCTCCGCCCTCCATTTGTGCTTATTCATTGAAAGGCAAATGAGTTAAAGCTGAACAGAGCCAGCCATCACTGCCAGTAAAAACGAAATCCTGCCATTTGATACTCGCACAGAAAACTCCTTTACGTACTTTACGGACCCTCTACACGAATTCCTGACAGCTCAGTGGGCCACAGATCCTGCCAGATTTTTGAGCTACATCTTTTCCATTCAGGCAGCTGGCATAAAATGGGAAAATTCATTAACATGCTAATGATGTCCTATTTAAAATTCTAGCCCTGATTATTCTGTGATTAAATCTCTCCCCTTGACGTCTGCTTCCTTTATATCTGAGTTATAGTGTGAAATCAACAATATTAATAAAGTACAATACAGATTACCAAGTTATACACAAGGGATGGAAAAAGTTATATAAATCTCATGGTTGTCTTTTTTCTGAAAAGCAGGTGTGGCAAACTAAAGAAGTTACTGATTTTTTTGTCCTACCCTCCTTAAAAAAAACAAAACATTAAAATCCATAAAAATTAAAGGTTTATAGCTAATCTCCATAAGTATTCAGGGGCTGAAAGATAGATTTAGCTTTCCATTCTATTTCACTGTAAAGTTGCTCAGAATTCAAACGTGTTCTCCCGAAGTCTTAAGAACAGCTGATAGAGGTTAAAACACACAGCCTTTGCATCTCTTCACAGAGACTATGTGTCACCGAGACAAAGTCAATGGATTCAGTGATGATTTCTGTCTCTCTTTGTCTTTTGAGGACTCTGGCACATTTCAGTACTTTTTCATCATCTTGTTCTGTCTGCTGACACCCCCATCTGAAAATCCCACTCAGACAACTCAAGCATCTTCCATGAAAGACAAACTTACCTCTGTGCTCACTAAATTAGAATGAATTTTAAGAATTAAAAAAAAAAAAAAAAAAAAAAAAAAGAAGACCCAAGGTCTGGGTCTGTAATTCAAAGTAAAGGAGTAAAGGAATAAAAGAAATAAAGGTATGTTTCATTTTAACATCTGGCCCGTGTAAATGACCAAAATTTATGGCACATTTACTATTTTCAAAGACACCACCCTGGATACTGAGACAATACAAATGAAACTAATCACAGTGCTTTTCTTTGATCTCAGTCTAGCCAGAGACATAGATGTAATAATATCGTAACTGATCAGCAAAGCACTTTCCATCAATAAGAGTTTCTCTGTATGAGACAGAATACCAATTGTTCCCTAAAACTGCAAATCTCAGGGTGCCTGGGTGGCTTAGTCGGCTAAGCATCCAACTCTTGATTTGGGTTCAGGTCATGATCTCATGGTCATGAAATCCAGTCCCATGTCGGACTCTGCTCTGGGCATGGAGACTGCTTGAGATTTTCTCTGTCCCTCTCCCCCTCTCCCCCTCTCCCCCTCCCCTGCTTCACTCTCCCTCTCTCTTTCCCTTAAAACAAAAGAAAACGAAACAAAACACGAAACCAAACAAAACTCTCCATTTGCTATAGAAACAGAACCCCTGGCTGGCCTTGGACATGTGTGTGTGTGTCAGCCATCTTGGACCACACATCCTGGGTGTGGATGGACAGAATAGAAGAGCCTGGGTCCCTGACCATCATGGAGTTGCTCATCGGTATCCGAATTGACTTTTTCCCGGGTGCCACTATAGCTAGAAATCAAAATCTGCTTTAAGAATTCTAGGGGTGCCTGGGTGGCGCAGTCGGTTAAGCGTCCGGCTTCAGCCAGGTCACGATCTCGCGGTCCGTGAGTTCGAGCCCCGCGTCAGGCTCTGGGCTGATGGCTTGGAGCCTGGAGCCTGCTTCCGATTCTGTGTCTCCCTCTCTCTCTGACCCTCCCCCGTTCATGCTCTGTCTCTCTCTGTCCCAAAAATAAATAAAAACGTTGAAAAAAAAATTTTTTTTAAATAAAAATAAAAAAAAAATAAAAAAAGAATTCTACATATTGCCCATTTCTTAAATAGTCTTATTTTAAAATATTTTATCTAAGGATAAAAAAGTCAGCTCACAGTACATACACACATGTGCATACTGGCCCTCTGTATTTGCTCTATATTTAAAGCTCTACTTTTAGAGCTCCCTCTAAATTTTAACTCTCAAAAGCCAACAAAAGACAGAAAATGGACTTTGGCCTAGTTTTATTGCATTTCAATGGATAAAAGCTTCAATCTACTATGGAATTTATGATTTATTTATTTATCTGTCTCCCATTACTCTTACTGACCCAAGATTATTAATTTGGTTGACCCAATAGCCAGGTCACCTCAGATTGGTTAAAACTTAGCTTCAGTCTAAAGCACAGGGAAAAGGATAGCTGATCCAGCAAAATCCAACCCTAAAACATAAAGAACACCTTCACAACAGTAACAGTAACAAGTAACAGTAACGGTAACTGAGCCCAATGAGGGGCTTAAAGGCATGAACCAGGAGATCATGACCTGAGCCAAAGTTGGAAACTTAACTACTGACTGAGCCACTCAGGAGGCCCCTTTATTCAGTCTTAAGCACAAGTCTTCATTTACTTCAATCTGTGGAGTATTTTCAAATAGCCATATTTCAAATGTGGCTACCTAACATCCCCATTCTTTTCTTATTTCTTTTTAAATAAGCATACTTTGTAAATATAGCTATTTATTAGTAGATAGGTCTTTCATTTTTCTAGTGAACAACATTTATTTAGGGACCATGATATACTATGTATGACCTCTGGCCTCCAGCAACCTTTACTCCCTAGAAGAAATGCAAGGGCAGTCTCACACATACACACATACACACACACACACACACACACCCTCAAAATCTTTAGAAGTTGCTTCATTTAATCTGCATGACTTCATCAGCCTTTGAACTAGATATTATTCTCCTCATTTTACCAGTGAAAAAACAGGTTCTAGCGTCTAACATATTTTAAATCTGAATTTATTTTTCGTGATTTCATTCTTCCGATTAGAAACTGAACCACTGTAAATTCTTTACATGTTTTTTAAAGAAATAAGTTTTCACTTTTTCACTTCATCAATTTGGACTGAACCAGCATCTTCTGAGACCATCCCTCAGGGAACCAACCTCAAGGTGACCTCAGTTGCTCTTAACAACCGGAACAGGAAAAGAACACAAGCAAAGAACACAGTAACTCCTCTGACAGGCAGACACTTCAGCTAGGGCAGCACTGGCCTCTTCTACATCATTCTTCCTGAGGAAAGAAGCTCTCAGAAAACCTCACACATAGAAGAGCCACTTCATGGTCTTTATTCGGTTTTCTGAGTCAGCCTGCTTTCGTCTCTGATTGTGCAAGCCAGAAGACTGAGCCAAGGAACAAAAGGAACATAATTGTCAAACAGAAAATTCTCAAGACCTGTGCCAAGGGAGGGATTGCTCTAAATAATCACAAGGCCATTAGCAAATTCGGGGGGGGGGGGAGGGGGTGAGACAGAAAAAGAAAAGACATCGCCTGCTAATAGCAAAACAAAAGTGAGAAGTAATTCTATCCCATTCGCCAAGGCTCCTGCCAAATAGATCCTCCAGGAAAAGTGTCGTGTGCTCCAGGACCCCCTTCACGGGGATGGTCACACTACCACCACACAATACAATTGGTACCGTAGATATTTCACCAGGCGGCAGTGACTACTTACCGTGGGCAGTTTCCCCCTGGTCCAGCTCCTTTCTCAGTCTGCTGTAGTCTTCCTTCACACTTCCCAGCTTCTGGACATTCCTGGAGCTCAGCAGCAGCAGTTTGTCGAGGAGTCTCTCCAGCCCTTCCCTCTCTGATGTTAGTGATCTCATCTCCTCCGTGAGCTCCTTGGCTGTACAGAAATGGTTTCCTGCAGCACATTGCAAGAGAGAAGGAGGGAAAACAAGTTTTACAGCATCCCCACATGTGGAAGATTTAGCAACAGCTAAGGCGCACCAACGGTACGGAGAAAGAGGGCTGAGCTTTGCAACTGCATCCAACTGCATGAATGGTCTTCCGTGGAGGAGTCCGGGAAAACACTGACTATCCTCCTTCTGCTAGGAAAACCCCCAGTCTCTTTATCGCCTTATTCTCGTTTTGTCTGCTGTAAACGTTCCATTGACCAATTCGTGTCCCTGTGAAACACAATGACACAAAAGTGTCTGAGTGAAATCCAGGGAAGCCACATGCTATCATGCCATTCAAATATCCAAATGTCAAAGAGAAATGGAAAGGGACGAGCCGTTGGAGTCAGCCTAGACCTCAATTCAAATCGTATTCCTCCTGTCACCCAACCTGCATGACCTTGAGCAAAGAAAGAGGCATGTGCAATTTCAGGGCAAACTTCTTATAAAATCTGATTGTACTAACACCTGCATCACAGGTGGCTTCAAGAATAAACATGAAATTCTGTAAAGCACTAAGTAAAATATATCACACACTGAATTTAGCAAGATTGCGGGATACAAGGGCAATATACAAAAGCAATTGCATTTCTAAGCATCAGCAGCAAGTGGTCTATGAATTTTTATAGAATGCCATTTACAAGATTTTAACACTCAAAATACTTAGGGATAAATTTAAAGAAACATGTGGAAGACCTCCACACAGAAAACCATTTTTAAAACTCCTGAAAGAGGGGCGCCTGGGTGGCTCAGTCGGTTAAGCGTCCGACTTCAGCTCAGGTCACAATCTCGCGGTCTGTGAGTTCAAGCCCCGCGTCGGGCTCTGGGCTGATGGCTCAGACCCTGGAGCCTGCTTCCGATTCTGTGTCTCCCTCTCTCTCTGACCCTCCCCCGTTCATGCTCTGTCTCTCTCTGTCTCAAAAATAAATAAACGTTAAAAAAAAATTTTTTTTTAAATAAAACTCCTGAAAGAATAATTAAAGAAGACTTAAAGGAATCAGAAAAATAGAAACTATATATACATATATTGGAAAATTGAGTATTTTTAACATTTCTACTTTCCTCAAATTCATCTATTCATTCGATACAATTCCAGTCAAAATCTCATAATGGTCTTTTGTAGCAGTGACAAGCTTATTCTAAAACATAAAGGAAAATGCAAAGGCCCGGATCAGCCAAAAAAAAATCCTTGAAGTAGAACGAAGAGGAGATGTATTACTTGATTTCAAAATAATGCTGAAGCTACAGCTCACGACCGTATAACATTGGCATATAGATAAATAGATAGACAAACAGATCAATGGAATAGAATAGTCCAGAAGTAGACCTCACACAGTCAACTGACTTTCAACAAAGCGCCAGAGTAAGTCAATGAGGAAAAGAGTACAATGGACCCCTGAACAACACAGGTTTAAAACATGTAGATCCAGGTACACATGGATTTTTTTTTTATAAATACAGTAGAGTACTGCAAATATATTTTCTCTTTCCTGTGATTTTCTTAATAACATTTAACATTTTCTTTTCTCGGGGCGCCTGGGTGGCTCAGGTCATGATCTTGCAGCTTGTGGGTTCGAGCCCCGCATCAGGCTCTGTGCTGACAGCTCAGAGCCTGGAAACTGTTTCAGATTCTGTGTCTCCCTCTCTCTCTCTGCCCCTCCCCTGCTCATGTTCTGTCTCTCTCTCAAAAATAAATGAACATTAAAAAAATTTTTTTACATAACATTTTCTTTAGTTTACTTGATTATACGAATACAGTATGTAATACCTATTGCATAAAAAATATGTGTTAATCAACTGTTTATGTTTATTGGTAAGGCTTCCAGTCAACAGTAGGGTACCAGCAGTTACATTTTTTTGGGGAGTCAAGAGTTATACTCTGACTGCGTGGGGGGGCCGGCACCCCTAACCTCCACATCGTTCAAGGGTCAACTGTATTGCCAACAAATAGCAATAGGACAACTAGCTAGCGAGATGGAGAAATATGAACCTTGATCCATAGTTCAAATCATACACAAAATTTCATTAGAGACAGATCACAGAGCTACCTGTAGCAGCAAAAACTATAAAGCTTCTAGAAGAAAATACAGAATACCTTTCTGACCTTGGAATAAGCAAAACTTTGGTTAGGACCCAGAAAACACTACCTATAAAAAAAATAGGTAAGTGGACTTCATCACAATGATAAAACCTTTACTCATAAAAAATACCATTAAGAAAATGAATAGGCAAGCTACAGACAAGGAGAATATATTTGCAATACGTCTATCTGACGAAGGAGTGGAATCCTACAACTCAGTAATTAAAACACAAATGGCCCCATGGAAAAACAGGCAACTGACTTTACAGGGTGAGATATGCAAAGGGCTGGTGATCCTATGACAACATGTCGGTGTCTCTTAGTCAACAGAAAAATACAAATTCATGCCACTGCAAAACCATTCCAATAGCTCAAGTGAATGACAGCAAAGCCCAAGGTTATGGACTCCTGTGCATAATGGGAGGGTCAATGGCACAACCACCTTGTGGAGACTTCTGTCCATGTCTCATAAAGTTAAAAACACACCTACCCCTGGACCCAAACATTCTACTTCCAGGTATTTACCCAGGAGAAACGAAAACGTGTAACCAAAAATAGTTGTACTCAAAAGCTCATCGTGGCTTCACCTGTGGTAGCCCAAATGAAACAAACTAAATACCCATCAAGGCGAGAAAAGCAGATGCAGAGGCACATCTACACAACGGAAGACAGCTCCACCACAAAAAGGCACAAGGGCCTCATACACATGGTGATGTAGGAATCTCTCAAAAAAGAAGAAAGAAAGAAAGAAAGAAAGAAAGAAAGAAAGAAAGAAAGAAAGAAAGAAAGAAAGAAAGAAAGAAAAAAGGTGCAAAAGACTGCATATCACATGATTCCATTAAGTTCTAGCACAGGCAAAGCTGATCCATGGTGAAAGATATCAAAACAGAGGCTGTCTGGGGAAGGAACACAAAGGTGGCTTTTCTGGAGTGATAAAAATATCTGCATAGGGCTGCAGATAACAGGTGTCAAAATTTCTATAATGGGGCACTGAAGATCTGTGCATTTCACTGAATATAAATCATACCTCAATAAAAAAGGAAAAATATATTAGGGAAAATTTTAACATGAAACTTACACTATCAATTAAGAAGCATATCCCATTAACGAGCCCTCTGTAAATAATAGTTATTGCTACCAGAGGGCTCCGTGATGCTTCCACAATAAAAGCTACAAGCCTTTTCTCCTCAATCTCTTACCACATCCCTATGAAGGAAGTTAGGTCCTATGTTATCTATTCTGAAATGCACGCTTTGGTTTTCACATGTTAACATCTCTGAAGTGGTGATGCCTCTTACAGTTGCTATCAGGCAGGAGGTAGTCTGGATGAAGCTGTTACTGGGTGACTGTCTTTCTTGGTGGCCTAGAGGACCATCTGCAATCCCCTGGTGTCTCAAAGTACAAACCTTTTAAGGATCATTTGGGACCTGGCTGTTGCCATCTATTGTAACGGATCTGTAAGATCAGGAAAGCACCAACACTTAAAACTTCAAGAATGGTGTTGCAGCTTGGCAGAAACCTATAGAACCCCACAGAAACGGTAGTTTATTCTTAGGGGATAAAGACTTCCATCACCAATAGTTTCACTGCTGCAGAGGATGAGAACGTGTGAAATAACCTGAGCTCCAACCACTTGGAATTGAAATGTGTTTCTGAACACTCAGACTCTGAACATGAAGACATTTTAGGAACACCCTAAGTGATTAATTTTCCTCTTGGAAGAGTGATACGTGACTTTTCAAAAGCCTAAATACATCTAGAAGAACTATTTTAATATGTATAAAATAAAAATTCGAAGCTATAGAAAGCATATCATTGTTTAGTTGACAGTGATTTTTCTTTCGTAGTAGTGTATAAAATAACAGTGCATTTTATGTTCACTGAAATACAAGTTGTTATCTCTGCTTAACAATCAGGAAAGCTGAAATCTAACGAAAAAAAATATCTTGCTGAGGTTACCTAGCAATCAAATGGAGGGCAGGTTTCCAACTCAAACATAACTCCAGAACCCTTCTTCGGTACTATAAACTATGCTGTTTACTTCTTTATTATTAATAGGCAGATTTCAACCCGATATAAATGGGAGAAATGTGACAAAATATTGTCCCAATTTAAAGGCATTCTGAGGGGCACCTGGGTGACTCAGTTGGTTGAGCGTCCAACTTTGGCTCAGGTCATGATCTCCAGTCCATGGGTTCGAGCCCCACGTCAGGTTCTGTGCTGACAGCTCAGAGCCTGGAGCCTGCTTCTGATTCTGTGTGTGTCTCTCTCTGCCCCTCACCCACTCATGCTCTGTCTCTGTCTCTGTCTCTGTCTCTCTCTCTCTCTCAAAAATAAATAAACATAAAAAAATAAATAAAGGCATTCTGGACACCAAGCACATACATTTCTGTCACTATAATCCATAGTGCCCAATTCCATGACTGGATAAATATCTTTTGAGATGCTATTTATTGGCTGCCCCTATAGCGGGCAAATGCAAGAGACAAGGCACCACCCGCTCTCCGGAAAGTACCATTAAATAAAGAAGAGAAGCCGTATTCTAGGAAGTGGACAAATATGCACTAGGAGAGCTCAGAGAAAAAAGGCTGTTCCAGAAGGTGAAACAGAGGCAGGTTTCATGAGGAAAGAATGTTAAGGTTTCCAAAAGAAAAAACGGAAACGTGGTTAGAGAGGAAAGGGCTTGGCTTCAGAGGGTGGTATGAGGCATGTGGCCAAGATGGAGACCAGACCCACAAAAAAGCTGGATTCAAATGGTAGAGGGTCCAAGATGCCAAGCTGATGGGCTTGACCCGTTCAGGAAAAACAAAGTCCGGATAAGGAGCGCAGGCTGGACTTCCATGAGCTTTGAGCTGGAAATAGCAACACAACTAAACCATTTCCTGGACCCGTGATTTCTTTCCCAAACAGTGACCAAGTCAGGGCCGCTGTGGGATGGAGCCCCTGTGGACTTCCACAAAGAACCCCGAGTTTGGTAAGTACGGAGTACCCATTTGGGAAGATGAAAAAAGTTCTGGCCCTGGATGGTGGTGATGTTTGCACAATGATGTCAATGTACCTAATGCCACTAAACTGTAACTTAAAAATGGTTAAAAGGGCAAATTTTATGTGTATATTTATCTTATAATAAAAAGGTATCCTTTAAAAAAAAAACAAAAAAATAAAAGAACCTCAAGGGACATGCCATGTTCCATGGGTGGTTTTGGGAAGACCAGCCCAGAGGTATGACTGCCTCTAGACAGGGCAGCCACGAGCACAGGGTGATGCTTTCAAATGTCCCTTCCATGGCTGGACTCAGGGAGCCCCAACCTTTCTGCTGGGGCATATTTTCAAGCAAGGGAGGTGACGAAAGTGAAGTGGGCACCACCTGTGTCCCCAGAGACAGCAGGCAAAATATACCCCAGTGTGTAATCTCCTCTTACAAACAGTTCAGGGAGAAAAGACCTCTAAAAACAAACCAGAAAAGACTACACAGGGCAAGTGCCTGCCTAGAAGCTTTGCTGGATTTATAGGAAATACATCCTCAGATACCCCTGCAACTCACAGAAAGCTCTAGAGAACGAGCGCCTTAATAAAACATGAAAGGGATCATTAATTAAAACCTGGGTCCCTTCCTTGGTCCTGAGGGAAAATGCATAGTGACAGACGTGTAAATTTTATATATGCAGAAAGAGTGTGAATTCCCAGAGAGACAGTTAATATCGCAACCGAAGCCATGAGAAAATGCTACACTGCCCCCGGTGAATATTTTATAAGCATTTTGGTCTCAGATCCAAGCCCATGAGGTAAATCCTGCTTGATTTAGCCCTCCTTCATTACTGAAACTGGCCAAGAGCTCTGTGATGAAAATACAGAAAAGTAAACGCTGATCCCTGAAGGGAGTCCCATCAGTGACCCCGTGACCCCAATCTCTGTGACTCTAATGGGCCCTTTCCTAAATGCCACAGGAGGATTTGTGCAGATGAACGTCCTGCCTTTGCCATCATCCCACACATACACCAGGCTGCTCTTCAGCAAGAGAACAGTACTTGGGCCTTCACAGAGATTTTTTAGAGAACCTGTCAAAGTCTTTTCTTCTACAAATGCCACAATTAAAAACCTCCAGGGGAGGGGCACCTGGGTGGCTCAGTCAGTTAAGAGTCTGACTCTTGATTTTGGCTCAGGTCATGATTTCACAGTTTCGTGAGATCAAGCCCCTCATCGGGCTCTGCACTGACAGACCAGAGCCTGCTTGGGATTCTCTGTCTCCCTCTCTCTCTGCCCCTCTTCTCTCTCTCTCTCTCTCTCTCTCTCTCTCTCTCTCTCTCTCACATAAATAAATAAATATTTAAAATTAAAAAAAAAAAAAAAACCCAGGTTAATGCCAAAGCCAAAACTGATTTTACCCACTCTGTTCCTTCTAATTTTATGCTGTATCCTAAACAAATATCTCCCTCTTCTACTTCACAGTATCTCTGGGTTTTTTTTTTTAGGTCATTTTTTGAGAGTCTGATTTTATAGATTACAGGAATCTTGTTATAGGAATAGTCTCATTTAGCCTTCTCACCAAGCCAGGATGGGGACCTTATAAATGACTGTCCCTGATTTCCAGTTGAAGAAACTAAGACCCAGAGAGTGACCTTCCCAAGGTCACAAAGTTTTGGAGTTCTAAGATTCCACAGGAGGTTACTGAATTTGAACTGGGTTCTTCCAAGGTCACACTGGTTGCTAATACAGCTCAGTAAGTCACTTGGTCAAAACGTGAAAATGTGGCCACAAATCATCCATAAAGGGAGGGAGTACAAAGGCAGCTGGAGAATGAATCCTGTAGGCTGTGTCACCCAGTCTCTAGGCCTCACGTGACTTTAGGGGGAAGCCACACACACACACACACACACACACACACACAGCACTTGCATAGGCCCACAGACATTTCCATCTGTAACGATTCTCCTAAAATTATTCATGTTTATGTACTCAAATTTCAGCTATCCTTCTTTACTGGAAAAAAAAGAAAGAAAGAAAGCCAGTGCTGAAAATCATCAAACTCCAAAAGTAATAGAGTCCTGCATCTTTTTTCTGGCACAACGCCATATCTTTTGGGGAACGCCAAGCTCAAGTACACATGGTTCTAACAGCTTGAGAAAGCGTAGTACCTGGTGAGAGGCTGAATATACAAACAGATAATGGCCAGATCATTTCTAGAAAGAGCACTCTGACCCACAGCCTGCAGAACCTGTCCAGGAAACGAATCCCCATATCTACAACAACCAGTCCAGGACCCAGGCTGCTATAAGGCAGGCTTGTAGGAAGCCAGGTTGCTATTTCTAGTAACAATCCAGGAAACAAAAAAGTCACTTCTGTAACAATTGGTCCAAGATGGCAGGATTGTATTAATAACTGACAGCTTCCCTAATTTTTGTCCCTGCTTCCAGCCAGAGAGAGCCAAACATGCCCCCCTAACCAATCACACAGGATGCTCTAAGTAGCCTGCCTCCAGTATCCCCAGCCTCCAGTCGGAGCACACCTGAAGCCTTCCCTTTTCCCCACTACAAAGCTTTCCCACTCCTCCACCTGCCTTTGAGTCTCTACCAAAACACAGGTGATGGTGGCCAACTCCCTTGCTGTAGTAACCACTGAAACAGCTTTCACTTCTCATTCGGTGAGTCTTGTTTATTTCCACACTGGATAGATACCATCTCTGAAAAATCTTTGCTGGGCCTATCATCCCCTCCAGTCACTGATCTAATTTTTTTAGAGACAGCGAAATATTTTGCGCTTATCTGGAAAATCTAGTTGATATCTAGATAGCCTTCCATTTAGACACCATTAGTGCAGCTAATTTTTATTCTCTGTAAAGGAAAAGTTGAATTGGATAGAACCATCGTCTAAAAAAAATTGGCTTGGAGTATCATAGACATCTTGACATGCTACTTAAGAATAAATGATTATCTGAACTATTTGTTCCTTGGAAACAAATAACGGGAGGCAGGTGGGAAAGAAAATATACCACAAACTGAGGGAAGACCCAAGGGAGGTGTGAAAATAACAGATTCTGAGGATCAGCAATCAACAAATGAGGTCCATTTTTTCTTAACATAATTAGTCTCACCGACTGTCTCCCAAGGGCCAGGCATCAGGCAAAGCCCAAGAAAAACAGAGGAGAGTGACTCAACAGATGGACGCCATCAATAACAGTGGATGATGCAAGGAGAGAAAGGCTGGAGCCAGAAACGCACACAAAATGTCAACATCAGAGCAGTATCAGAAGGGGGGCCTCAGAGAGCCAGGCTTTGATCCTAGCGGAGGGGAAATGGTCACAGCATGGCAGGCCCCGTGCCAGAGGAAGACTGGGATGCTAATCAGGTTACAGAGCACAGATAGAGACAGAGCCCAGTTATAGGACCTGGGGACCCATCCAAGGACTGGGTCCCAGCAGTGGTGCAGACCCAGAGGCCAACATGCAGGAAGGATGCTTGCTGCTGAGACTTACACGTGAGTACCACACTACTTAAATACCTTCTGTGTCTGGGCCTGAAAAGTCCTGGGAATTGAAGGAGCATTGAGGAGGCCACAGCTACAAGAAGGGAGGCATGCATGCAGAGGGTGGGACTGGACTGAGTTAAGGCACAGGGCTCATCCCTAGAAGCCAGCAGCCGGGCAGGGGTCCAGCGTGGTGTTAAAGGAGATAGGCCCGAACTTCTGATGTTGACATCTTAACCACAGAGCCCAGATCAGCCGTACCCACCACACAAGGTGAGGGCCATCCCCTCACCTTGCCTCCCAAGCAGCAGCAGCCTAGCAAGGGGCCAAAGCAATCAATCTGTGGGGCAGAGGACAGAGTTTTCAGTGAGGGTCGCAAAGAGGTTAAGAAGCCCTTGTCCAGGCTGGGCTACACCCCCCCCACCCCTTTTTTTAGTTCAAATTTTTATTTAAATTCCAGTTCGTTAAGGGGCACCTGGGTGGCTCAGTCAGTTAAGCATCTGACTTTGGCTCAGGTCATGACCTCACAGCTCATGGATTCGAACCCCACATCGGGCTCTGTGCTGACAGCTCGAAGCCTGGAGCCTGCTTCATATTCTCCCTCTCTCTCTCTCTTTCTCTCTCTCTCTCTCTCTCTCTCTCTCTCTCTCTCTGCCTCTCCCCACTTACATTCTGTCTCTCTTTCAAAAATAAATAAACATTTAAAAAAAATTTCAAATTCCAGTTAGTTTACAGTTCAACACTGGTTTCAAGTGCTTCATCACTACATACAACACCCAATGCTCATCACAAGTGCCCTCCTTAGTACCCGTCCCCCACCCACCTCCCTTTGTCAATCCTCAGTTTGTTCTCTATCATTAACAGTCTCTTGTGGTTTGTTTCCCTCTCTTTTTTCTCCTTCCCATATGTTCATCTGTTTTGGCTCCCTTGTCTGAAAGTGGATTCTCCAGCCCCAGTTGAGTCACTCTAGCTGTCCCTGCCAAGGCCTACCCAAATTGCAGATTCGTGGGCAAAATGAAAGGTCAGTGATGCTTTAAGTCACTAAATCCTGAGGTTGATTTATTACACAACAATCGATAATTGAGAAGAGAGTTTGGTATCTGAACGCTGCTGGAACAGACCCTAAAATCTGAGGCCCTGATGCTTGCACCAGGTGGCAGGCAGAAGCCTCAACAGGCCTCGGTGCAGGCTAAAAGGGAAGCAAGAAAAATATAATTGGAAGCTGGAAGAAAGGGGATCCTTGCCACGTAGTGATGGAAAGTTTGGTAACATTACCAACTGAAGGAGTATAGAAAAACTTCCTGCGGTGCCTGGGAGCCTCAGTGGGTTAGGCGTCTGACTCTTGATTTCGACTCAGGTCATGATCTCATGGTTTGTGAGATCAAGCCCCAAGGCAGGCTTGCATTGGCAGCACAGAGCCTGCTTGGGATTCTCTCTCTCCTTTTCTCCCTGCCCCTCGCCCCCCTCTTGCACGCACACACTCTGTCTAAATAAAAATAAATAAATAATGGGGCGCCTGGGTGGCTCAGTTGGTTAAGCATCCGACTTTGGCTCAGGTCATGATCTCACAGTTCGTGGGATTGAGCCCTGCGTCAGGCTCTGTGCTGACAGCTCAGGGTCTGGAGCCTGCTTTGGATTCTGTGTCTCCCTCTCTCTGCCCCTTCCCTGCTCATGCTCTGTCTTTCTCTGTCTCTCAAAAATGAATAAACGTTTAAAAAAATTAAAATTAATAAATAAATAAATATAAAGAAAAACTTCCTAATAAATTTAGTCATATGGCCAAGGAGACTCCAGGCAGAATGCAGACGTGCCCACTGGCTTCCCGTCACTGCCTAAGATACAGTGCAAGAAAAGAGAAGCGAGTTAAAGAATACATCGTTCAATATGAAGGTGCTAGGATTTGCTGAATCTGAAAATAAAACTACTTTCTTATTCCTAGTCTCTGGAGACAGCAAATGATTATCGAAGGAAGAGAAGGTCTCAGTCTATAGATCAAATCAAGGGTGGGAGATCTAACATGGTGAATCATAGAAACTTTCAGACAGACACAAGGCCCCCTGGTAATCTTAAACACACTCCCAAGACCCTCTTCATTCAAGAGTGCGTCCAAGAATCCCAAGGGCTTTGCCCCTCAGCGTTCTCACAGATGGCCCAAAATGGAGGAAGGCTTCTCTTGGAGAGGTACGTCATGGCTTTTGTCTAAAGGAGTGAGGATTTGCCATTCTGAATGGACTGGAAGTGTCCTGTCAGGATCCTGAGGGAAGTGCCTTTTCCCTGCTCAGGTTCCCCCATCCCCACCCCCGCTGTGGAGTATAGCTCGAAAGGAAACAGAAACCACATTGTGTGCAGAAGATGCAAAAGAATAATGACCACCCTGGCCCTGGCACGGCCGG
This sequence comes from Puma concolor, assembly GCF_028749965.1. Classification (NCBI taxonomy): domain Eukaryota; kingdom Metazoa; phylum Chordata; class Mammalia; order Carnivora; family Felidae; genus Puma; species Puma concolor. Next base: position 16,612,551 of record NC_141677.1, read on the forward strand.
TGAGGAGACCCCATTGGCTGGAAAGCCTGTTCGCCAAGGGCCTGCAGTGTCATCCGGAAACAGAGAGGTAAGAAGGTAAGCTCCCATCCCAGCTAAGTCTCCGATCAGGCCTCACCGATTTTCTCAGCTGATCAAAGAACTAAGCACAAAACCCAGGCCCCATATGCAATACACCATCTCAAGAATTTTCCTCGGGATTCTAAAAAGAGATTACTCACATTTGAAAGAGGGATATCTCTGCCGCCTGAATGATACATCTCCTCCCTTGGGCTTAATAGAGACACATCCACCTGTATTCCTCAGGAAGATATATGGATTAAGAAAGGCAAAAACACTAACTCAGAAGCAAGATTGTGTTCAATCTTCTTTTTTTTCTCTTAGCAAATGGGGCCATAATTCCAAGTAAATGGCATGTGAAGCTGTTAAGAGCCAAGCCCCACATTCACATTTCGATGTTGCGCTGGTTGTAAATAATACGCCTGACTGCATCAGGAACCAAATTGCTCGTTAACTGCCAACATTAGTTGTTTAATGATCTGAATACCAGAAGATGCCAATTATTGTATTCCTTCTTAAAATGCCATTTAAAACCCATACATGTAATTATTATACCTTTTCGTTAAATTTTTATGATTCTTCTGAATCTGCTGAGCTGGAGGCTCACTCAACCTATAAAACTCAGAGAATACTTGAAGGATGTCATTACGTAACTAGATTAAAACTCCATTTGTCGGGGCACCTGGGTAGCTCTGTCGGTTAAGCATCTGACTTCGGCTCAGGTCATGATCTTGTGGTTCATGAGTTCAAGCCCCACGTCAGGCTCTGCGCTGACAGCTCGGAGCCTGGAGCCTGCTTCAGATTCTGTCTCCCTCTCTCTCTACCCCTCCCCTGCTCATGCTCTGTCTCTGTCTCTCTCTCTCAAAAGTAAGTAAACATAAAAAAATTAATAAAAAAAAAAACCTCCATTTGTCACACCTGGACTTGAGTCCCTGCTCTGCCACCACTGAGCTGACTGAGTGAACTTAACCAACAGATATACCCTCAACCTCCTGATCTGTTCACTGGGACCTCAGTATCTCTCCCACCTACCTCACACAGCTGTTGTGAACATAGAATAAAATAACAGCACACAGGAGGGGTGCCTGGGTGGTTCAGTCAGTTAAGGGTCTGACTCTTGGTTTCAGCTCAGGTCATGATCTCACGGTTTCATGAGTGTGAGCCCCAAGTCGGGCTCTGAGCTGACAGCATGGAGCCTGAGTGGGATTCCCTGTCTCCCTCTCTCTCTGTCCCTCCCCCACTCATGCTATCTCTGTCTCTGTCAAAATAAATAAATAAACTTAAAAAATATATAGAGGAACGTTTAAAAGCATTCTTCAAATGACAGGGTAAGACACTATTTTCAGAGACTTGTGTTTTCGACCTACTAATTAATGGGAAAATATATTCCTAACAACCACCAGATTAAGGAGGGATTATGATCCACTGAGAATCCTCCAGAAATCTAATATCTCTGACTAGTATGTTGAATGAGTACATCACCTTGTCTCATGTCATCGTTTTCTCTTCCTATAGGAAGGGGCTGACCACATCCAACAAGCTTCATGGAGCCTCTGCAGCTACATAATGCTGTACAAACATCTGCTAGAGTTATATGGCATGAGGATTAACTTTAGTCTCTCAACTCATAAAGAAACAGAAACTGGGAAGTCCAAAACATGGTACCTACACTGATAACTTATCTTTTATTATATGTGCCTATGTAGTTTTATTTTCTTAAGTTTATTTATTTTGAGAGAAAAAGAGACAGCATGAGTGGGGGAGGGGCAGAGAGAAGGGGGAGAGAGAGAATCCCAAGCAGTTTCTGTCCACACTGTCAGCACAGAGCCCCGTGTGGGGCTCAAACTCATGAACCCGTGAGATCATGACCTGAGCCGAAATCAAGGTCGGATGCTTAACCGACTGAGCCACCCCGGTGCCCCTGTGTATAGGCAGTTTTAAGAGTCTTATCCATCCCTTTACAAGATGGCCGTGGTGCCCATTTACTCCATGAGTTTTAGTGAAACTTCCCACAAAAGCTCTGAAATGTCCAAGTCTGATATGGGTTATGGGTAGGAGGTTACTCGAGGACAGAGCCCGGGTGTGGTGGCAGCCGTCACTACTCCGTTCAGCTGCTTCAGTGTCTGCACCGTGTTCAGTTACCTGATACGGCTAGCATTTTGGCTTCAAGCAGCGCCGGCAGTTGGATTTCAATATCATTTACTCTCTTCCTGAGAGTGCTGCAGATTCTCTCGCTCATACACACCTAGAAGGAGAGAAATGGCCATGAACCATCGTTTACTCAGGTAAAACTCAGAAAGCAATGGAGCAGCCGGCCAGAGGCTTCTGCGTCTGCAAGTAATTAAGAGGGGTGGTAAAGAGTGACTGAAGGAGAGTTCTTTAAAAGCAAGCAACATAAACAGACAGAAGTAAAAGAGGAAAGAAGGGAGGAGGGAAGACGGAAGGAAGGGAGAGGGGAGGACTAAATGAAGTGGGCATCGGGGGCACACTTCAAGCATTAGGTCCCATACCTTCACCACATCTAAACGCAAAAATGACAAGAGTTAACACACCAAAGCGCAACCACAAACCACAATAACCTCACCACTCTGCCCACTCCCTCCTCAGGGTTACTCCCGCCTGAAATACTCTTGACCCAAGTGACTTGGCCCACTCACACCCTTCCGGCCTCTGCTCACACACTGCCTGGGAAGAAAGGCCCGGCTGATGAGCCATGTACGATGGCAACCCCCTCAACCCTCCTGTCTTCACCCTGCATGATGGTTTTCCATAGTGACTTTTCCAGCTGACACTATTTGTTTCTGTTCCTCAGTTTTTCTAGAATCTCTGTCCCCTAGGATGCAAGCTCTCTGTGAGCAGGGACTTTGCTCTGTGTCTGGTACACAGTAAACAGTAAGTAAAGGTGCACAGCAATTGAGATCAAGGGCAGAGCGGCAGGCTAATTACTAGTAGATGTTGTCTAATGAAACTTTAAGGGCAGATAGTTGCTGGCAAGTCATATTTGAAAAATAGACAAGGAGACCTCAATGAGCTCTATAAGTTTTATTATGTATTTTTCCAGGATGCTCCAAACACTTCCTATGTTCTTTCTTTGCTCTTTCAAAAATAGCAAAAATGTTAAATCTCACATTCCTTTTCCAAATGTCTTAGGTTATCTTTTACTTTCTTTGAAACTGAAACATCACATTTCTTTTCTTTTATTTAAAGCGAAACCCCAGGACGCCGGGGTGGCTGAGTCGGTTAAGCATCTGACTTCGGCTCAGGTCGCGATCTCATGGTTCATGAGTTCGAGCCCCGTGTCAGGTTCTGTGCTGATAGCTCAGAGCCTGGAGACTTTTTCAGATTCTGTGTCTCCCTCTCTCTCTGCCCCTCCCCTGCTCACACTCTGTCTCTCTCTGTCTCTCAAAATAAATAAACATTAAAAAAATAAAAAGCAAAAACTCTATATTCAATTGATATCTACACTCAGATAAGTGAGTTACCTAGAAAAACATCCAGTTCAACAAAAGCACACAGCTCAGTTGAATAACAATGAACATGTGTACAGAGACATTTTGGGTGTTCCACAAAGGATGTTACCTAGAAACGTCCCCCTCTTCTTGCTAAAAATCTGATTCCATTCAAAGACTAAAATTAACCCACTTGGGTTCACAGAGCCCAGAGAAAATACAAAATTTAATTTCCCCAGAAGAATCTAGATCTTGCTAGATACCATCGACTTTAATTGTTGTGCTTATCTTAGACTTAAATTGAAATTATTTTTGGAATCAAAGCAGACCTCACCCATCCTGCCTAAAACATTATACTATTTCTTTCATGGCCTTAAATATGTTCTTTTCCATAAGCAGCTGTAATTTCCCAGATCTCTTTATAAAACTCATTCTCTGATGAAGGCGACAGCATGGTGGCCTCCACACCAAAGCTGGAATCAGCGGGGATGAGCGTCCCCATGTCCCAAGTGATTAATTCCTAGACCCTCACGGTGGTCCTGACACTTGTCAGGAAGTCAGAACTGGTTGTTAAAAATAAGATGCTCTGGATTCCTCCTCCCAGCACCCGGTCTCAGGTTGGCCCAGTGCCCGACGATGGCTCATCCCTTTCCATCCATCTAAGAATGTCATCAGAGGTCCGAGAACACTGCTGCTAAGTCCGTAACACGTGCCGTAATTCTTATGTCTCATCCAAAGTCTGTCCAGTCTTTCTGATTTTGGTAACAGTTTCTGTTAATCATAATTGGGCCAGTTTCTCCTTTGTTGAGCAAACCTATCCTTCAAGCTGTCACTATTAATATGAAACAGCTTCTCTAAATCTTATTAAATTGCAATGTACCTTCTTTCAGGCACTGCTGGATGTAATCGAATATCTACCAATCTCCAGCTATTCCATTTATTTCCAACTATTTCTTCCATCTCATTTATCCTTTAATTACCTGGTGTGGATAACCGTTAGAGTCAAAGGAATGTAATGAATGAAGGAAGGCCCCGTCTCTCTTTGGGGGAGGAATCAAAACAATATCAGGTCTATGTGTCTAACATACTGAAGGAAGAAAACTGGGCCAAGCTGCAATTTTTACCTCAAGGTCGTGAGTCAGTCAAGTCCAGAGTGCAAAGTTGTTTTTTTGTGTGACTGAGCAGTTTTGTTTCAATTCCGTGTGGACTCATCTATGCCCCCCCCACACACACACAATCATGGCTGTGTGCACGTACATACCCAACTATACACACATACACGCCCCGGAAAATCTGCATCTCCTTTTAATTTCCAGATAAAATTGGACCCTGAGGAACTCATTACCAAATAGAGCTTTCAGATTTACACTTTAAAATCTTAGATATGAATTCCTTAATCTTATGGAAAAGCAAGGGAATTATAAGCTTTTTTGTAAGTGCGTGAGAGCAAGTATGCAAACAAAGCCAATCACTTTCAGCATTTGGGCAAATCCAAGAGCTTTCACAGTAGCTGGAGATTATCAACAAATCCCACTATCATGTGCATATGTCAATATGTGTGTGCACAGTATAAAATGTCCCGTAAAACACACTCATACATAAACACCATGTGTATTTTGTCATTGGCACACCTGCATGCTCACTGCTGGGGCAGGGACTCGTTCAGATTACACACAGCATGTTCCAATACTCAATAAACCCAAACACTAGAGTGATTCCACCTTTTAATTCTGGGCAAAAATTAGGATGCACCTGGGGCGCCTAGGTGGCTCAGTCGGTTGAGCGTCTAACTCTTGATTTCAGCTCAGGTCAAGATCCCAGCATCATGGGATCGAGTCCTGAACTGAGCTCCGCACTGAGTGTGGAGCCTGCTGAAGATCCTCTCTCTCTCTTTCTTTCTCTCTCTCTGCCCCTCTGCCCCTTCCCCCCACTAGTGCTTGCTCTCTCACTCTCTCTTAATTAATTAATTAATTAATTAATTAATTAAAAGAAATTAGGATGCACCTGATAAATGGCACATATTTACATCAGAAAATCCAGGAAAAGGAATCCTCCTACCCCCTGCCCCGTGCAGGAAGCTGGGGCCTCTCCTCACCTCCCCAGTGGCTCCCCCTGGAGGTCACCTGGCAAACATCCAGAGAACATGAACACTAGTCGGCAACATCACCGAAACATACAAGGTAGGCCCTCTAGCACTTTCCCTGCTGCTTCACATGACAACGTGGGTAAACTGAGCCAGTCTCCCTTGAGCAGGAAAGAAGGTCTCTCAGCACATACAGTATGAGAACACATGATAAAAGCCCTTTACCAGAGTCCTACCAGGGGGATTCACCTCCTGGCGTGGCTCCCAATAAAGCAGTGCCTCAAATCTCATCTTGCTCTTCTCCAGGCAAACCTTCTGGCAGGACACAACCACCCATCAAACCACTGCTGTGTGATTTTGTAGCAAAACCATTTCATGGTTTTTGGTTTGGTTTTAGTTTTGGATTTTTTTGGTTGTATTTTTGGTTGGTTGGTTGGTTGGTTGGTTGGTTGGTTGGTTTCTGGAAACAGACACAAAAACTGAAAAAAAGAGAGCCAGAATAATCGTGGACACTTCTGCCGACAACACAGCCCCAGTCTCAGCTCAGCTGTGGTGATCTGTGAGCCCCTTGGCAGGTCTTCCTGACCTCCCCTGGGCACTGAAAATGAAAAAAAAACCATTTCTTCCAGGACAGTGGATTCTCATCTGCTTTGCTCTTTGCTCTGAAACCCATTCTTTTTACATCCTGGTCATCTCATAACCACCCCTGGCTCCCAGACTTAACACAAGTAATTAACAATTCCTACCCAGTTCTGTGCCACACATGTAGTAGTTCACAGAGTAATTGATCCTTCTCGGTCACATATAACTATCTCTGCAGGGAAGGATTCTGTTTTGTAAACTGTGGTTACCCTAACTAACCACGACATTGACTATTTAATTGACTGTGTGCTCCCAGGGAATAATGCAGGAGTATGCTCTCTCCACACCAACCGAGGGCCTGATATGAAGTATATGTGGCAGTGAAAATGGGCAAAATGACTCTGAAGTCAACTTAAAAAGTTTAGAACACAAACACCTACTACGCCTTTTCCAAACTTGTTTGTGCGGATCCCTGAACCCTGTCCTCCTGGAAGAAAAGCAATTGATTTCTTGGATTACTCCCATCCCCAAAGCCTCTTCATGCAAAAGCATTTGAGAGTACCCAGAAGCACTCATTTCTGTCCCCTAACACTGACAGTTCCTGGTGAAGCAAAGGCCAAACCAATCAATCGCTGGGGGACCACAAGCCAGGACCCCCACCACAGAGCAGCCCTCGCTCCCGGCTGTTTGGCCTCATCACCTGGCCTGGAGGATGGCTTTGTAAAGTCTACACTTCTTGTGGAGCCATCAGCTAGACACAGAATTTCATGTGAGCTAGATATCACATAAGTTAAAAAGATAACTTTAGAGACTTCTTTAGAAAGTGGGCATAGAAAGGTGCTTACCTTAGCGGTGAGTTCCTTCAGTGACAAGTTGAGGGTTTTTATCTGTTCCCGGAGGCTGGAAGAATTAGAAAGAAGACATTGGTCTTCTTGGGATCATAGTTCAATACCACCAAATATAGGAACATGGTGAAACAGTGAAACTTCCATCAGCCCAAAGGCTCAACAACAGTGGGAAACATGATGCCAGATTGGTTCCATTTGACTGTGGAATTAACATGTTGCTAGGAAGCAGATTTCTCCTCTCTAATTACGCTCTACTTTGGCTAGTACTAAAATCTGTTATTTCCGTAGTGCACATCTCCATACTGCATAGATAGGGTGAAGGAACAACCCAGATGTGCTCCTCTTAGCAGGAAAGAATGAAAATTTACACAGGATGGTCTACACAGGGTAGCATTTCACAGACAGTAATCAAATATGATCTATTCAGCTACACTGTGCACTCCAACAACTATGCACAGAGCACTGTGTTTAGCAGTGAGGTGGAACATATAGGAGATACGTGTATCTAAAGGACATCTGACATAGATTATCCTCACTCTCTTTAGGCTTATCCCTTCTTCTTTTTTCTCCTAAGCACTATCCACCTTGACACTTCTGTTATTCAGGTAATTTCTCTCTACCCCCACGGGAATATAAATTCCACCACCGCAGCAACTGTCAGTTGGGTTCACACCCGTATCCTCAGTGCTTAAAACAATTCCTGCAGCGTATAAGCAGGCATTCATTTGAGACCTGCAGAAAGAATAAATGAAGGAATGAATGAAACTAAGTATCAGACCTTATTTCCAGTGTTGTTACCAAAAGAGAGGAAGTACACCCAGACAATCAACTCCAATATAAAACAAGATGAAAAATTACTATTGAAAATAGAAATCCAGTGTTACGGGGTGCCTGGGTGGCTCAGTCGGTTAAGCATCCGACTTCAGGTCAGATTATGATCTTGCCATTCTGAATTCAAACCCCACATCCGGCTCTGTGCTGACAGCTCAGAGTCTGGAGCCTGTTTCAGATTCTGTGTCTCCCTCTCTCTTTGCCCCTCCCCTGCTCACACTCTGTCTCTCTCTCTCTCTCTCAAAAATAAACTAAGAAAAAAAGAAAGAAATTAAGAAAGAAAGGGAGAAAGAAAGAAAGAAAGAAAGAAAGAAAGAAAGAAAGAAAGAAATCCAGTAGGATCAAACTGTTACATAAAGATTGTCACAGGCAGATACCGTCTCCAAGGGCACAGTGGAGACAGTAAGTTAGGTAGCGATTTAGGAAAACAAGTGATTAGGTGGAAAGCTTCCTGGAAGAGGCAGAAAGTGAACTGGGCCTCAGGGGGAAAAGGGAAGGATGAAGCTCCAGGGAAAAGATGAGGCCAGCTGGACCATACGGTTCACAGAGGTGAACTGTGATGGATGAGAAGAGGAAAGACTGTTTCTAAAGGGAGGGAGGAGGGGCAAGGACAGAAGGGGAGAAGTCTGTCTGCATCTGAAATGTGTGCTTACTCGTTTAGGAAAATAAGTGGGGGAAACGCTCATGTTTGTTTACTCTCAGTGGTGGGTAAATGAGTGTATGTTACGTTTTCCAATGTGTTTAAAATATTTACAGTCAAAACAATCCTTAAAGGAATATCAGGGACTGGCTCTAGTCAATACTGAAGGCCGGGCGAAGGAGTTCTGAGCTTTATTCCACAGGCAGTGGGAAATTACTCCAGTTTTGAGCAGGAGAGCAATAAGAAAGAAATGGGGCTTTTCAGGAAAATTAATTGGGCAGCACTGTGAGAGGGGGTTTGGAGGGAACACTGAACGGGACAGACCAGGCAGGCACCTTCAGCAGAAACCCAGCTGTGAAGCCGAAGGGTGGGCACAGAGCATGGAAGTCAGGAAGGAAAGGAAGGCCTGGAACCTTTCATTAGGTTGATGCTGAAAAGCGTAAGCTCTGGAGCTTTTTGCTCATCATTCATTCATTCATTCACATACTCATTAATTCTTTCAATATCTACTGGGCTCCTAGTAAGTTAGGAACTTGGAGCATAAAGACATGGTTCCTGCCCTCAACAGCTCACTGCTTCTCAACAGTAGCCAAAAAAGAAAAAGAAAAAGAAAAAAATTAAAGAAAAGAAAGTTACAGGTACTAGAAGAGCAAAATGGTGAGCTGCGAAAGTGAGAAGGTCAGGTTTCCTGGGGTGTGTGGGGGGCGGGGGGTGGCGTTCGAAACAGCTGCTGCAGCAGGGGTTGCAAACGATGACAGGCAGGTTGCCAGTCTGCCTGCCTGCTGCTGTTCTTCGGCTGTAAGAACTGGTTTTGAAAGTTGTCACCTCCACCATCTGTGACTTCTCAGTACAAGCAAGTTAGTGCCCACTGCAAATGCCCTAGAACTGGGGCAGGCCCATTCTAAACAAGTCGTCCTCACTTTAGACCTCCGTCCAGCAGAGGAGAGGAGCCCAGGCCAGCCGGGGTCGGAGGAGAGCTGACAAACAGCAGGGCACCAGGCAGCAGAGTTTTCTGAATCCAGGAGTCACGATGTGACAAAAATCGGTGTGGGAACGGTGGGAAGGCGCATGTGGAATCCTCCCTGGAGAATTCTAGCCAGCTGGATGCGGACTGGCTCTTCTGAAGGGAGGTAAGTTTGGGTGGCATGCTAACACAGAGGGCGGGGAGAAGATGCCCCTTGAGATGCTGGGGAGAGAAGGGCAGAGGGTGCCAAAGATGTGCCTGGAACGATTCTGCCTGATTCCAGAGGCAGGACCAGCTTCCTGCTGCTAATGTTGGCTGTCTGAACTTCCAACCTGCCGAGGGCGGAGATGCACTTTCCCTCTCCAGGCTCATGGGAGCCCATTCAACTAATAACTTTTCAGCAAACGGTTCACCACGAAATTGATGCTGCGTGAGCATTTAATAGTATTTTATAAGGAGGTGTTCCCAGCCACACACACAGACCAGTTCATGCATTAACAATGAAGACAGATAGGTATCGGGTCCACCTGCTGACCCTGAAAATGTAGCTAACCAAGAGGCAGTGCCTTTAGCTACTGCTCAATAGGTCAAGCACTAGCCTTCCAGGGGTTGACACAGTTCGTTGGTCTTGGCTCAGCTCTGGTCTATCCCAGAAAGAAGATGAGTCTCCTCTCAAATATCCATGTTAGAGCAGGGAGGCAGTGATGCGGATAATTGAATGCATTGTTTCATATTTGATTTGATTTATATTTAATTTATTTAATTTATGCTGTATTGCTTTTTGCAGTAGATTTACCTCCCTAATTATGTTTTGCTCAGGCTAATATTAACATTGGTTGCATCCCTGGGGATGAACGCAATGAAATGAAAGCAATGGGGGGGACAGAAGAATGAATAATCTACACACCAGGCTAGTGGTTTTCAAGCTATTTTTAGTAGCAGAACTCTTTCCAACAAATGTTACATAGAGCCATAATATATAAAATACGCAACAGGAGATCTGTTCTGATTGAGGGTGGGTGTCTGGCCTGGGGTACAAACGATGTCACAATGACCCCACACACTTAGTGTTCTACCATCACCCTGTGGCCCCTGAGCCAGGATTCCAGGAGCAGGAATTCAATTGAAAACCACCAAATTAGAGAAGTTAAATGTTTGCAAACAAGAGTTACATGTACCTCAATGATTAAAACTCATCCCCATGTTTGTTTCAAGCTTGTATACTGTTAATGACATTAAGAACTGTCTTCTCAGATCCAATTACACTGTATCCTAGAAGCACATATACCGTCTCCACAAACAACGTTTTAACAAACACACGAGACGTCACTTACTCAAATGTATCTTTTGTTCAAAGCAGCCATGCTAGGAATAAGAGCGTCAAACATTTATTGAGCGCTTACTACGTACCAGGCACTTCTCCATATTCCTCACACACATTAGCATTTTAAATTCTCACAACTCCGTGAAGTAGGTACTATAACATCTACATTTTCAGACAAGAAAACTCAAAGAGAGATGTAAGTACCTTTCCCAGGGTTAACCAGCTGGTAAGTGGGTCAATGATGACCCAAGCAGTTCCGCTGTCTATTCTCCCGACCGCTAGCTAACTTAACCTGTACCACCTCTCCTGGAAGCCGTTGTACTTATTCAAACATGCTCTCATTGTCCAGACTGGCGTTTAGAATCCTACTTTATTATTTTTTTATTTTTTTAATGTTTATTATTTATTTTTGAGACAGAGCACGAGTGGGGAAGGTGCAGAGAGAGAGGGAGACACAGAATCTGAAGCAGGTTCCAGGCTCTGAGCTGTCAGCACAGAGCCCGACGCGGGGCTCGAACCCACAAACTACGAGATCATGACCTGAACCGAAGCCGGGTGCTTAACGCACTGAGCCCCTAGAATCCTATTTCAGAATTACGTTAAATTGACAATACAATCAATATCATAATTTGTGAATGCACATTATTCTTCACTCACAAACTGGTGTTTAAATCAAATGACCAAAACTCACCTTCAACACATGAAGCCTCAGAAAAATCAAGACTGCTGGCAAGAATGTGCTGCAGAGAAAGCACATCAGGGGCAGATGGGTCAGGAGCTAGTGGTGGCAAAGGGAAATCGAGGGCAAGGAGGTCAGTTTTGAGTGGACTGTGTTCCCCGCACCCCAATTCATTAGTTGGTGTCCTCATCACGGACTTTATTTAGAGACATGGTCTTTACAGAGGCGATCAAGTTAAAGCAAGGTCATTAGGGTGGGCCCTAATCCAGCATGCCTGGTGTCCTTATGAAAAGGGAGAATTCAGATACAGACAGACACACACAGAGAGGTGACCATGTGAAGACACAGGGAGAAGACAGCCATCAAAAAGTCAAGGAGAGAGGCCTCACAAGAAACGAAGACTGCCGACACCTTGATCTTAGACTTCTAGCTTCCAGAATAGTGAGACAGTGGATTTCGGTTATTTAACCTGCCCAGTGTGTGCCATACCTTGTTAAAGTCGCCCAAGCAACCTAACACAGGCGGGATTTTCAATTTTCATCTGAAATTAACACACAATTAATCATATGTATTATTAAGATCATACATACTGGGTCCAACATGAAAAAAAGTCACTTCCTTATGTAGCAGCAGGCAGACAGCAGACAACATGATAGCTCTTTTGTTTGCTTCAGATTAACAAATGGTTTCATGCTCTTTTTTTTAATAAGTTTAAAAAAAATTTTAATGTTTATTTTTTAAATTTTTTAATGTTTATTTATTTATTTTAATATTATTTATTTTTGAGAGACAGAGTGTGAGTGGGGGAGGAGGAGAGAGAGAGAGGGAGACACAGAATGTGAAGCAGGCTCCAGGCTCTGAGCTGCCAGCACAGAGCCCGATGTGGGGCTCGAACCCAAGAACCGCGAGATCATGACTGGAGCCGAAGTCGGATGCTCAACCGACTGAACCACCCAGGGTGTTCCAGTATTTATTTATTTTTGAAAGAGACAACAAGAGAGAGAAAGAGAGAGTGGGGAAGGGGCAGAGAGAGAGGGAGACACAGAATCCGAAGCAGGCTCCAGGCTCCCAACTGTCCGCACAGAGCCCGACGTGGGGCTCAAACCCAGGAACTGCAATATCATAACCGGAGCCGAAGTCGGACGCTTAACCGACTGAGCCACCCAGGCTCCCCAAGACGGTTTCATTTTCAACCCACCCAAGTGGCAGACCGAGAGAGGTGACAGCAACAGACATATGCAGGATGTGAATGTTCTCATTGGTAGCGTGGGAACTACGGGTTTGAGGGGCAGCCATAAGAAAATTTCACATAAGAATGCCTTTGATTTAAAAAAAAAAAATGATTAGGAGACCACTGGGTTAGTACAGGAGCTCACAAATAAATGCCTGAGCTTCAGGTTAGGGATGAAAAGGGGCTCCCTGAAACACTCCTGCAATATCACGGGAATGCTACTGCTGGTGTCAAAAATATCAGTAATAAAAAATTAGTTTGGGGACAGACAGATTGCTTTTCAGCAATAACTAGAAAGGGAAAGGGAATGGGAGTCAACCGTGGTAACTAATCTAAACAGTACAAGCCAAGACTGGTCAAGGGCCAGGAGGAGGCGTGTGCGGGAGACCCTCAGCCCAGTAATCTGGGTTCGATGACTCAGGGTGAGAACAGTTCTAAGGAAGAGCCACCTGTGCCGCTGCCACTCTGGCCCGTGGACACCGCCTCTGAAATGCCGCAAAGGCCTGTGAACTGGTCCCCCCTCCGCCCTCACCACTGATCAGCTCAGATCCTGCTCCCGTACACCCAGGGAAAGCCGAGGACCAACGCAGCCGCCTGCCATCAAATCTCTGACCGCCTCTCCCACAAGGTCCACTTCGCTGGCTCTGCCCCGCCACAGAGGCCTGACGGCTCCTCCAGTCCGCCCTGGCGGGGGTGGGGTGCAGGCCCCTCTGTCTGGACGCTCCCGCTGCCCTCTTCCATCTTACCCCCTCAGTGAGCCCAGCCTGACTACTCCATGTCAGATTGCAAATTCACATCCTCTCCTGTTCCTCCTCAACAACAGCATTTAGTACCTCCTAACCCACTGTGCGGTCTACTTAGTTATTATGTTTATTGTTTCTGCCTTCTCCCACTAGAAAGAAAGCTGCACAGGCGCAATGATCTTCTGTGGATGGCACATAGTGGGCGCTCGATATTTGCTCCCTGGGTGCTAATCACCTTCTTGTCTTCTTCCTAAGGAATACAGTAGTCCCTGCCTTGTTTGTGGTCCACCTTCCACGGTTCTAGTCACCGGTGGTCAACCAGTCTGGAAGCAGGCGACGCTCCTTCTGAGGTCTCGTCAGAAGGTCAATAGTACACTAACCGCTACGTCACAACACTTCCATCACCCGCCTCACTTCATCCCATCACGGAGGCATGTTTTCATGTCACATCATCACAAGAAGGGGTGAGTGTCGTACAAGAAGATATTCTGAGAGAAAGACCACGTACACATAACTTTTATCACAATACATGGTATAATTGTTCCATTTTATTATTAGTTATTGTTGTTCATTATTAGTTATTGTTGTTAATTTATAACTTAAACTTTATCATAGGTATGTATGTAGAGGAAAAAACACAATATATGTGGGGCTCAGTGATACCCACGGTCTCAGGCATCCACTGGGTGTCTTGGAACGCATCCCCACGGATAAGGGGGGCTGTGGTAGGTGAGGCCTCGTGGGAACCCTCACCTCTCTCAGAGGCACCGTCAAAGCAGGATGGTGGGAGGTTCCACCTCTGTCCTCACTTCCACTACAGTCCCATCATCAGTGAAGATTAAAGGCCATGACTGATCTTGACCGTCCTGCTGTAGGTGGAGCTTTATATGAGGAAGAAGAGGTTTAAAACCCAGCGTCTAGGGGCACCTGGGTGGCTCAGTCGGTTGGGTGTCTGACTTCAGCTCAGGTCATGATCTCGCAGTTTGTGAGTTCGAGCCCCGCGTTGGGCTCTGTGCTGACAGCTCAGAGCCTGGAGCCTGCTTCGGATTCTGTGTCTCCCTCTCTCTCTGTCCCTCCCCCACTCATGCTCATTCTCTCGGTCTCTCTCTCAAAAATAAATAAACATTAAAAAAAAATGGGGCGGGGCGCCTGGGTGGTGCAGTCGGTTAAGTGTCTGGCTTCAGCCAGGTCACGATCTCGCGGTCCGTGAGTTTGAGCCCCGCGTCAGGCTCTGGGCTGATGGCTCAGAAGCCTGGAGCCTGTTTCCGATTCTGTGGCTCCCTCTCTCTCTGCCCCTCCCCTGTTCATGCTCTGTCTCTCTCTGTCCGAAAAATAAATAAGAAACATTGAAAAAAAAAATTAAAAAAAAAAAATGGGGCGCCTGGGTGGCTCAGTCAGTTGAACGTCCAACTTTAGCTCAGGTCATGATTTCACAGTTCATGGGTTCGGGCCCCACGTCGGGCTCTGTGCTGACAGCTCAGAGCCTGGAGCCTGCTTCGGATTCTGTGTCTCCCTCTCTCTCTGTCCCTCCTCCGTTCATGCTCATTCTCTCTCTCTCTCTCTCTCTCTCTCTCTCAAAACTAAATAAACATTAAAAAAAAATGGGGCACCTGCGTGGCTCAGTCAGTTGAACGTCCGACTTTGGCTCAGGTCATGATCTCCTGGCTCGTGGGTTCAAGCCCCATGTTGGGCTCTGTGCTGACAGCTCAGAGCCTGGAACCTGCTTTGGATTCTGTGTCTCCCGCTCTCTCTCTCTGCCCCTCCCCCACTTGTGCTCTGTCTCTCTCTATCAAAAATAAATGTAAAAAAAAAATTTTAAACCCAGCATCTGTTCGTTAAGATCTCCATCTCTTAGAACTTTTCCTAAATTCCATCTCTTAGAACTCTTGCTCTGTTTGACTTGTATCTTTTGGATAGTTTCTTTTCATCGACTGTGTATGGGCTGTACAGTTTTCCACAAATATTCATATCTTGAAGTCCTAACCCCCACCCCCCCCCACACACACACATCTCAGAATGTGACCTTATTTGCAAATAGGATCATTGCAAATGTACTTAGTTAAGAGGAGCCTGTTGGGGGGGGCCCTGCTCCACTATAACTGGTATCCTTATAAAAAGGGGAAATTTGGACTCAAAAACACATACAGGAGGACAGTAGGGAGAGACACAGGAGAAGAACATCACCTACAAGCCAAGGAGAGAGACTTGGAACAGATCTTCCCCTCAAGGCCCTCAATAGGGCCAGCCCTGCCCATACCTTGATCTTGGACACCTAAGCACATAAACGTCTCTGTTTAAGCCACCCACCTGCAGTCCTTCGTTACAGCAGCCCTAACACACTCATGCACACTGGCATGGGGAGGGGGACGTGTGGAGAGCCAGAAGGCTGGAAGGACGGACCAGGGCTGTGCAAAGGGCACCCAGAGGTCTCAGCCTGGAGCCTGTCTCCAGCCAATGCAAATGAGTCCTCTCTGCGGCCAAGCTGCCAAGGCCAGAGGTTCGCTCTGTAAAGCTCGGAGTGACAGTGCAGACAGCATCTTGCTCATCTTATTCAGAAGACCTATCGCCACATTAGGTATCTATTTGCTTAAAGAATCCCACCCCATAGTCAAAGAGCAGCCAACCACAGTTCACTCGCTATTTCTCCAGACTTAGGGAGGCTTATCTCAAAAGCCTTTTAAAGA
Source organism: Puma concolor (assembly GCF_028749965.1). NCBI lineage: Eukaryota > Metazoa > Chordata > Mammalia > Carnivora > Felidae > Puma > Puma concolor. The sequence continues at coordinate 16,628,666 of NC_141677.1, forward strand.
AACTTGAAGCTGCACCCTCTCTTAGTAATACTTTCAATACTTCCCATAGATCCAGACATCAGAGGGCCCTGCCCTGATCCTCTCTACTCCTGGAGTGAAGCATCCACAAGGCCAAAGGTACTTGCCCTTCCAGAACTGGGCCAGGCAGCCAAGACCAGAAGTGCCTTCCAGAAGAGCCTTGAGCCTGCTTCCTGCCAGGGTGTCTTCTCAAGGTACCCCTCTCAAGGGTGGAGCACGGCACAGGGGACACACCTATAGGCCCAAGCAGTGGTCATGCAGTGGCTACTTCGAAGGTATGGATATTTCTTGGACATGCAGGCTGAGTATCCACATGTGAAACCCATCAGAATCCCAGGGTGGAAAGATAGGGTCAGGGGGGCGTTCCCTTGGTCCCTCTTCCTCTGGGCCACAAACGTCAGGCAGGCCTGGATGAACTCCTGTGTGTTCGTGTCTTAGAGAAACTACCTCTCACTTTATGTGATATTCCTTTATTCTTTCTGCTTCCTCCTGTCGTCACCACCCCTGGCACCAGCCGTGGCCCTACATGTTAGACTCATACTCAGGATGCCAAGCACATACCGGCCCCAAACATGAGCCTTTCAACCACAAACCCCATCCCTACTCTTATCTGACCCTTGCTGACTACAAGAATACTAATGATGCTCTGAGAATTCCACCACCCCACTAACTCTCTGCGAGACTTTGCACGAGTCGCTTTTTTCTGGAGCTCTATTTCCTTACCTGCAAAGCGAGAAAGTTGAGCCAACTTATTTCTGAGAAACTTTCAATCCTACGATCTGAGATTCTTTTACTGTTCTGCCGTTCAAGATTCTCTTACCAACATTATTTTGTCTGCAGAGAGCCAGAGAGTCTAAAAGACACAGAGGTTATATAAAGTGCCAGAGGACGTTAGTGACAGAGGCAGAAATAGAGGCCAGACATCTGTCATGTTTCAAAGCAAGGCACGGTTTTTCAGCTCTCAGAACAGAGTTGTGCAGAAAATCTGCCGCCTATTGGCAGTCACCTGTCCGTCTCTTTGCATGTGTATACGTGGCCTGATGCTGAAGTTCCATTTTAGCAAAAAGCTCTGGGAAAGGAGGATTATCAATTTCATCTCTGAACAGCCTTCTCCCTGACCTCCTTTCTCTCTCCCCATTCGCAATTCTATCCCTTGTGTCTTGTTTAATAAAAATAAGTTAAAGAATGAGAGATTGTTACTACGGCAAGTTAGAAATGACATAAAGGGCAAAATGACAGCCACCCTCGCAAAGGCATTACTTGGGTCTTGAATTTAAAAAAAAAAAAAAAAGTGCAGGAATCCGTTGACATTAACAACCTTGCCAATTACTGCTCTGTCCTCTAACCTTCTGTCGGGGGCAAGTGGTTAAGGAAATGACAGCAAAAACAGCTTTAGGAAATGCAAGATTTTATCTCCTTGGCCTTTTCCTTCTTTGGACCCTTCTTGCCTCACGGTTGATAATGTCACATGTCATCAGTGGGACATACCCAGGGCACAGACCAAAAAAAAAAACAAAAATGCCAAGAATTCCTCCAGGCTTCAGATGATCTCGGGAAGGCACGATAGGGCACATATACTCATCAGGAGCAAGCCATTCTTTAAGTCTGTAAAAGCTATGGAGCTGGTTACCTGGAACATTTACCCTTGGGGAAGCCCTCGTGGTGCAGTGGAGAAGGTTCGTGCCCAGGGGCCGAAGCTCTGGCAACCTGTGGCCATCCTTACCACCTATGGCACAGCACACAATTTCGGGCATGCTCAGTGGCAAGGACAGGAGCATGACAGCAGTGCCTGCTCACGTGACAGACACCCATATTCGTCCTGGGGACCTTGGGAAGAGTGAAGTCCAGTAAGATTTTTTAATAAACGGTTCATACAAACAACCATGACTGTATCAGCGTAAGAAAACAGTTTGAGTAATCTGACAGAAATCAAGCAAATGGTTTTTTAACCAGGGTAAAGTAAATATGTGTGATATTTCCCTCTCTGCCCCAAGCAAAAGAGATTAAGTGAAAGAAATGAAGAAAAACAAGCCACAGAAACACTCCAATGTTCAGTCCTTTGATTCGTTCTCTGGATATGGATGGATCTCACTAGTGACTCGTCCTCTTACTGAGTCTTTCTCTGAATTCCGGGGATCCTGTGTCTCAGCTCTAATTGAAACACTACACTCTCGAGAGTTATTGTGATAAAGTCCGACTTCCCCAACTAACTCAGCAAACTGAGACGGAGATGTCGTATTTTGTAAGACTCTAAATTCTTAATAAAATGTATCTACGTAGCTTATATGAGTACTCCTAAAGGGGACAGCAGAGAGAGAACGAGCAAGAGCGCACAAGGATTTCCACCTTCTCGAAAAGACTTCCTGTGGTCAGTGGGGAGCTGATGCGAAGACAGGCAGCAGAGCCAACCGGCGCTAGCGCTGAATTCACTGGATTTGCAGAGCCTCGCGAATTTACTGATAGGAGTAAGACGGAGCGGATGTGCGCACGCGCGTGCGCATGCGCTCCTCGCCCGCCACCCTTGCCAGTTCCCGCCCCCACTGGGAGAGTGCCTGACACCGCAAGAGTCACAGCTTGCCTCTGAGGCCAGGTCCGTTAACAATCGCATGTTTATTTCCAACTGATTAACCTGGTATTTGGCTTACCCAAATACTCCTAGTGTTAATTCAAGCAGATCGTTCAGTGCTTCTCAAACCATCTTACTCCAAATCAAAAGTGTAATTCATAGGCCAGAAGCATTTAGATTTGCAGGCATTTGTCTATCTGTAAGGGATTTTAAGCTGTCTAATGAAGAAGAAATGAGAGCGGGAGTCAAAAATATGAAAGCCTTACATTCAGATCTTAAATACTCTGCTCTCTACCCCTTCCTCTCACACACAAGGAGAAAATAAATTACCAGCCTTTTGAAGACTGGTAACCAAGTGGGCTACACATTTTCAACTTTTATCATAACCCAAAGGTATTTAAACATTCAAAAAGATTTCAATTCTGGGCTATAGAGCTTTTCTTCACCAAACTCCTGTGAGTCTAATCCTTAAAAACATTACAATGTGGTTCAAGGGGGAAATGAGGTTGCCTCTGGGTTTACTCTGTTAAGGGATTCAAAGGCAACTTCAGATTTCCATTTCAATCACCGTCCCCCTAATTCCAACTACTTAATAAGTGACGTCTCATTGCTTTTTTAAAGAACTACCCTGAACTGCTTGCATTTCCATTTAATATTAACATTGCAAAATGTGTGCTGTTTTCCTTAATTTATAAACATGTATACTTTCCATAACGATGAAGCTTGTCCAAAAGGTTGTACTTTCTGCTTTGGGTTTATGACGCTTTTCTGAGTCATCTTTAATTACCTGCTGTCTGTCGAAGAACAAGCATTCGCACAGTAAAGCCTGCAAAACAGTGTAAACCTTACATTTCTCTCAGGCTCTTTCAAAACCTGCTGACCAAGCAACAGATCTGTCAGATGCCTGAAACTAGAAAATATTATATATTTTATTTCCTAAAACGTTTCAATGGGTAAACTAAAGACACACACATTTTACTAAAGATTTCAAAAATAGATTGTTGATGAACGAAATGAATGAACATCAGGAAAAAAAATCCAGCTGCCTAAACAAGCGACTGAATAAAAAAATCAAACACCAATATCAATACAACTCAGAGAAAACTGAAGAAATTTGCCCAAAAGGATGTACAAAGTAGTCACAATAATGGCAGCCAAGACGAAGAGCTTAAGAAAAATGACCTTAATATATAAAGTGCAGGGTTTCTACAGAAACCTAGAGGTACTGTTTCAGGTTGTCCCAGCAGCCTAGGAATCAGCACAGAATGGGTTAATTAAATTAGTAATTAAATTAGTAGTTAAGAAGTGCTCTTAACTAAGTAAACTGCCACGACCAATGAGCTGGCATTCCCAACCTGGGGCTATTCCCTACAGTCACTTGAAAAGGTTGTATCTGAGCAGAACAGAATTACCTTTCACTGGAAGTGCTTTCAACCTTCAGCTCAAGGTCTGAAGAACGGTCTAGGGGTGTGTTAAATTAACATCGAAGGGTCAGAATGGAGAACAGTAACGTGTAACCTACAAACAGGGAAACACTCTTGGGATATGTCAGGAATAAGAAAATCAGTGGAAAGGAATAGAAGATTGTAGGAGACACTCAAGTTACAAAGAAGTTAAGTACACAACAGTTCTCAAGGTGATCATCACGGAAAATAAAACATTGAAATTGACCAGAAGAGAAACTTTTAAAATAGGCCACATGCATTCAAGTATGCCGAGAGATGGCTCACAATCGCAATAATAGGAGAACTGGCTGCAATCACTTTAAAATGATTATCTCCCATCTTTAAGAATCCCTGGGGTTCTAGCTGAAAATAGTTACTCTGATCACTAAATTACAGAAGAGGAATGGATAAGTCTACAAATTACAAGCCTCCCAAGAAGAACCACCTAAGTGACGACCGACATTGTAAATTCCTTGAAGGAAACAAGGCACAGAGATAGAAAATCATACTAAACTTAATCTAGCACAAAATGAAGTTTTTTAAAAAATATCTGTACCTAAGGGGAGATTCCTCCCCTGAAGTTCTCAAATACACTCAACAAACACAGAGTTTTTTGTCTTCTTGGAGTGAGTGGCCACTGCACCCACCCAGAGAGGTGGTAGTTTCTTTCAAACCCTTTCCTTCTTTTCCAACCCTTTCCTTCTCTTCCAAGTTGTGATGGGTATACTTTTCTCGTTGCATGTAATGATGACCTTCCAAAGGACACAGGAGTTGACGGCAGTCAGTTGCATTCCAAACTCTGAGCAGTAGCTACAATGTGGGTTTGGGTTCTAGCCCGCGTCTAGTGACATGCTGGTCATTAGCACTGACTCGCTGAGAAAAGACAGAACTTGAACACCGTGCCCTGCAGATGGTCACAGTCTGCAGGGAACCTGGCAGGGGAACTCATCTGGGGGCCATTAGGAACAGAATGACTGTGTTTTCAAACTGTTTGTCTTAGCTGACTTCACAAAATCTTAAAGTGCAAAAGTGTTCTAGATCCAGAAGGAACCTTCAACATTGGCTGGTTCAAACCTTCATTTTATAAACAAGACTTCCAGTGCCTGGAGGGCCAGGACTGGCTCCTTGCCCTCTCTGACCTGAAGCAGTTGGTTGCCTGTGTGCAGAGAGCTGTTTGCTCTGATCCCTCTCAGGTGACACCAGGTGATCTGTGGGGCAGAGAGACAACCATCACCAGTCTGGAATGACATCTATTCTCTTTTTACTTGGACCCACGGACCCATGCCCTGGCTAGCCAGACTTCTCTCCATTGCCTGCCTGGGCACTGGGTTCAAAGCCCCAGTCTCTCCTGGGCTGTCAGTGTTAACCATCTCTCTCCCAGTCCCGCTATATCAAAGGTTGGCCAAAGATGTCAGAACATTGCTGCTGTGTGAATTGGGACCCTCAGCAGCCTCATATGCAAAATGCACATAAAACGAATATATTGTCCAATATATCTTATAGAGTCACAGTGAACAAAATTAGCATTCTGTAAACACTAGCAATGTTAAAATTAATGTGTGATAATGATTACAGGTCTAAGTAAGAAAGAAAGACGTGATAAATATGAGATTTGAAAGGCACACCTACAGAGCAGTCCCAAACAGTGATGACACTGCTTTAGACACACTGCTACAAGGACACATCAATCTTGATTTGCTACTGTGCCACCAACTCAATGCACCGACTGTCTGGAAGAATACTGCCTGTCTCAGCAATTCCTGGGGAAAGCAAGGCATATGCTTTACAATAAAGAAAGAAAAGTCAGAATCTCCTGAACAGCAGTTCTAGCAACAACAGAGCCACCATTGCCAGAGGATTTCTTTTTTCTTTCTTTCTTTCTTTCTTTCTTTCTTTCTTTCTTTCTTTCTCTCTCTCTCTCTCTCTCTTTCTTTCTTTCTTTCGAGAGAGAATGGAAGAGAAGGGCAGAGGGGGGCAGAGAGACCGAATCTTAAGCAGGCTCCGTGCTCAGTGCAGAGCCCTACATGGGGCTCGATCCCATGACCCTGGGATCATGACCTGAGCTGAAATCAAGAGTCGGAAGCTCAACTGACTGAGCCACCCAGGTGCCCCTGCCGAATGATTTCTAATAGATTAGTTCCATACAGCCACTGCTTTTGACAGACCTATCAGGTGACAGACAGAGGCAGAGAAGGAAGAAAAACAAAAACTAGATGGAGAGACTGAAGAACACAGCCACTCAAATGGAGAGAGGCTGGGAGACCTGAGGGGCTCTCCCGAAGCGTCCGCGCTGCCCCACTTTGGGGCCACCTCACGCAACCGCCCCAGCACACAGGGATGCACAGCCACCTCCCTGTACACACTCTAGGGATCCACCATGCTCCTCCTGGAAGGGTGTGGGAGGCTGTTTTCCAATCCAGGCCTTACTGTTCACTGTGTCTCCTCACTCTGGTAAGAAATGTATCTGAGGGGAAAGTGGGACTATTGATTTTTTTTTTTCCCCACTCAATTGTGAACCGCTGAATTTCACTATGTCAAGTCTGTCTTGAAAGGAACTGTGATATCGGCCTGGGCTGCTCACCGTGGACTGGGCAACAGGGATGTAACCCAGATGCCCGAGCTCCTGAACCGTCTGCCACCCTCACTGGAAAGCCCAGAGCGCTACACGACAGGGAGGAGGGAGCAGCCCTGGCTTGCCGCCCACGGCCCGTGCTGCCCAGTCATGCTGACTGAGGTCCCGGGTGCACCAAGGTCCAGCCAGCCGCCCTGCAACCAGGGGTTGAGTTCGTTTCACAGTTTGTGCCAATGGTTTGTAAAACGATGTGACACATTTCTTCCAAATGCGCGAGAAACAATTCATCCATGAGCTTCCAGGACACATTTCACGTGAAGCATGAAAAATTCCAGGAGCTGAGGAATGAAGAACTCGACCACAGGCTAATAGGAGCCAGCCATGAGGATCTAAAGAATGTTAGGAAGTACCGTACGCAGCCCTCATGTCTATTGTTATCACTTGTGATTATTCCTACATTGCTTTATAGTTGGCCACATGCTGCTGGCCAGGGTCACAGCCCGACTCTTCCCTGGTGTGCAAGGCACACAGAACTACAAAGGCCGGGGACTGAGCTAATGGCACTGGAGAGAGATGAGCTATAAGTCGTGACCTTCCTCACTTTATGCCAAACAAACAGATGGAAACTCACACCCCTCATACAGGGATGTGGCTCAAGGAAAACCCCAGAACCTGTCACATCCTTCCTCTCTGTGTCCCCATCCTTCTCCCCACCCACACCCCTCACATCCAATCCCATTACCGATAATGGAAGTGGAGTCAGTGAAGTCAGAATGAGAAGGGATGGTTAATGTGGACAGAGAATCAAGCTCACTGGATAAAAGACATCCATCTAGACCTCTCCCAGTAAAGGAAATTTACAAGGGAAGACAAGGAGTATGTTTTAAGGGTTGGAATCCCGGGAATAAAGGAATTTCGGATGAACATATCTTTCCGGTGGCCCCTGTCCTTTATACATCCCTGCTCTGTCGGCTTCCACACTGTGGAGTCTCTGATTCCCAGGGCTTTAAAAATGTTCCTTGACCACTGAAGGAAAACCATTTTTGTTGGCTCTATCAAAAGGCAGCTAGGATACCTCTGAGAAGGCAGCTCTTCATTCCATCCTAAGATATTTGATCCAAAACGCAGACAGAAAATTCAGAGGGCCGCTTTGACTTCTATTAGAATGTCCAAATAAAAGCCACTGGGTCTCTGGTCCCCAGCATACAACCTTCTACTTCCAGTCCTTCCCTGACATCCTCCAGATGATTCCCAACAAGCAACGCTCAGAAACGATGGCGCCATGCAAGCACGCAGTCTCCACCAGTGATTTTCTCAGAAATGCCGATTGCTATCCTAGTTCCTTTTCAAGCTGAATGTGTAGTTTATCCAGGAAAGAAGCATATCCTTCCCTTTGAACTTGCACATTGCTGAGTTGAGTAAATCAGAAACAGCTTCTTCCTAGACAGCACCCTGGGTTCTGAGCTGGTCTCTATGAAAAATCTTCACCGGTGATGATGATAACAGCTGTGATGTTGAGTGGTCTGTTTCTCCAGATATTTGTAACAATACCAGTCGCTACACCTTGTCTTCGTAAGACTTCAAGATTGGCCTATTTCACAATTTGTCAGCATCTCCCCATCTGGCCTAAGAAGAAACTCTTCTCATAAAAAACAAAGATGTTTGTCAACAAAGCTACTGATGCACGGAAGATCCATTCTTCTGGCTGGGGTTCCTATGAGATATGCCCGCCCCCCCAACCCCACCCAAGTCAACATCTTCTAAAAGAAAACCAGTATCTCATAGGAAAAACTAAGTTAACAGGATCATGCACGATTAGTTAAAAATACTAGACCAAGCACTCTCTGATCTATGAAGCCATATGACTGCACGCTGGCTCCTTTCAACTTCTCCATTTCTGGGAGTCCATGCTGCAGCCCATCAGCTTGGAAAAGGTGTGACTTCCTTCTTAAATGGAAAGCCCACATAATAACAATGATTTTTCCAGTTAATATTTTTGGCCAGGAACAGCGTGAAGCCTCACCTCCCTAGTGTGGAAGAAAGGAAGCTGATGGGTCAAAAACCTGTACCTACACACCCCAAACTGCCCTAAGGCAGGGAGGAGCCTGCCTGTGCCTCTGAGTAAATAAAGGAGATGCCAAGGGTCATCCAGATTATGTGATGCCCCAGGGTGGTCACCCTCCAGCAACACAAAACTCCGCTCAGCGCCGGCAGTGCTCTGAGCTCCTGATGAACATCCCAGGCTGAGAACTTGGGCAGAATAACAGACTAGAAATGAGAGGATCCAAGCTAGGGGCCCCGCTCTATCAGCCTACTGCACCATGGGGATCCTTGTTTTACACGAAGAGAAATAACTTCCTTGGAGCTCTGGAAAGAGACTGTCTTTTATTGGTTCGGACGCCACGGCCGCTGTGGATGGATACAAGGTCTCTTAGCAGCTGCATCACCAGGAAAACTTCTGGAGTTTTTGCATCTTCGTCTGTAACATGCCGACAAGGAGGGTGGCCCGCCTGCCAAACCGGGATACTCTGATCACCACGAGTTAGTGTGTGAGAAAGCATGCCCTCTGCATCTCTGTACAGGCCCAGGACACACCCGCAAGGGTGCTGCCCATGAATTCAGCTCAAAACACAGAGGCTTTGTGCCACACTGCAGCGGATTCTAAGTTAAGCACGCCCCAGCTCCGTCCCGCAAAGAGTCATCAGCTTCCGGGAGAGAAGAGAGGCATATAAGAAATCTCTGTGCTGTTAAAAGCAAAAGGAGAAATAAGTAGGACACATCTGGATGGCAGGACCAAAAAGGGATCATTTTAAGTCTCACATGTAAATATATGCATGTGTAAAGAGAATAATAAATTCGCATGGATATGTCATCTTATGCATTACACATGATACATGCATATAATGTATAATACAATGCACCTGTTACTATGTGCATACGGATGATATATGACATACAAAGTATATACTATACATATTATATAGACTTGTACCTATGTGTGTGTATGTACGTGTGTGTGTGTGTGTGTGTGTGTGGACACGTAAAGATGTAGAATGACTTCCACAGGAAGCAGGAGTGGGAAAGATCCTTACAGGCTGAGGCAACAGTATAAGGATACATATGAAGGTGCAGAGGGAGAGCACGTGGCATAGTCAGTGGTCAGTTTCCTTTAGTTGAAATTTGGCAACAATCCAAATCTCTTCTTCTTCTCCGTGGGCATGAGTTAGATTTCTGAAGGGAAGTATTAGGGCTGGAAGGGGTCCTGAGCACCTCCCTAGAACAGCATCCGGGGCTGGCTTTTCTTGGCTGGATAGGATGTGATATGTGTATAAGAGGGGACCTTTATTCACTGAATAGTCTAAGACACGTTGGGACAGGCAGTTTGAAGGCCTTCAGGAGCCTGAAATCCCATAATAAAAATGACAAGTGGAGGGGCACCTGGGTGGCCCAGTCAGTTGAGCTTCCGACTTTGGCTCAGGTCATGATCTCACAGTTCATGAGTTCAAGCTCCACATCGGGCTCGCTGCTGTCAGCACAGAGTCTGCTTGGAATCCTCTGTTTCCCCTCTCTCTCTGCCCCTCCCCCACTCATGCTCTCTCTCCTTCTCTCTCAAAATTAAATAAATATTTAAAAAATAAGTTTTAAAAAATAAGTTTTAAAAAATGACAAATGCCTGGGTGGCTCAGCCAGTTGAGTGTCTGACTCTTGATTTCAGCTCAGGTCATGATCCCAGGGTCATGGGATCAAGCCCCGTGCCAGGCTCTGTGCTGAGCCTGGAGCCTGCTTAAGATTCTCTCTCTCTCTCTCTCTCTCTCTCTCTCTCCCTCTGCCCCCCTCCCCAGTTGCACTTTCTCTATATATATAAAAAAATAAAAAATATTTAAAATATTTAGGAAAAAAAACCGATAAGCGGTAACCATAGTAAACTGCTATAAGAGCTTTATATGTGTTAGCAGCTGGTCCACATAACAGCCCTGTAACATAGGCGTTATTATTATCATCCCCTCCCCCAAATAATAAAGGATTCTAGCTGCCACGTGGCTGAGTGAGGATAATCAGATGGCGGAGTCCATGTTCTCAGCCACGACAGGCGGTTAGTTTTATGAAGCACTGTCTTCGGCAAACCAACGAAGCAGAACACGAATCGCCCCCCTTGCTCGACACCCACAGCACTTGCAGACCTCACTACCCAGCTGCATACTCATCCGGGCACTCCTCGGCTTTTTATCTAAAGCACGTGGATGTGCGAGTTCTGTCTTTCACCAAAATAGGAACATGACATTGAAGTATAAGACAGTGAAGTGCCTCTTGTGGGCACTGCACAATACAGAATACAGGCAAGATTCTCACTCCACAGGAAACAGATAGGAAACTCGGCTGAGAAGGAACAGACAGCAGCTTAAGTATCAATTTTGCCTCTTATTGGGACTTCCGGCAAATTGCTAACCTTGAACTTTGTTTTCCTCATCTATAAAGTAAATATGATAATAGAAGCAACTCATAAAGCTTAGCACAATGCCTGGCAAAGAGTAAGCGCTCAATAAATGCTAGCTATTATTAACAACCATGCATTCTTCCTGACGGAAACACTGTCATTGACTGAGTTTCCCCCTCTTAATGGCTCACCCCCCCCCCACCGCCCTCAGGGAGAGTATAGTTCACCTCTCTTCAGATGATTGTCCTCAGCCAAGACTGGCATCAGAATCTCCAACAGACCTCAAAGGGAGAGAAGATGCCCCTGGGGATAACTCAGTACACAGTAGAATGGGAAGGAATATGGGCATTTAGTAGGTTGGGTTGCTGGCCAGGTTGTAAAATACCTCGAAATACTCAGGTCTGCCCCACACAATGAAGAGTTCTCCTGTTCAAAATAATGATAGTGCTTCTGCTGAAAAACTACAGCCCTGCTCAGAAAATTCTTGTGTATGAGGGACAGCAGGCAGCATCAATCCCATAAACAGGTCAAGGAGGCGAGTGATCCGAAGTCAGTTAGGAAATCAATACCTCCTTACGGCATCAGGTGGTTCTGCATGGAGGGGAATCTGGTTGGCTAAGGCCAGGGTGTCGTGCAAGGCCTTGCTGACCTCCTGCAGCTCGCCCAGGGACAGCCTGCCCACCAGGGCGGCCAGGTCGCAGCCCTGCCACGGGAGCAGCCGCTCTTGTTCTTCTATTTCCCTTCTCAGTTGCTCATCTTTTGATTCCAGCACAGACATTCTTGCTTGGAGAGCTTCGATTTCTTTCTGTAGAAAGCGGAGAAACCAGATTTTATAAGTTAACCCTGCTCGTGGCAAACCGCTCTGCTGGTAATGAGTCCGTCAAATGAAAGTCAGCCATATGCATGAGAGCCGTGAAGCTCCCCTTCTGAGCCGGGCAGATTTTTGGAGGTTTGCTGAAGTGGAAAAATCACGCCAGCTTTGTATTTCTGATTAGTTGGCATAAGGAAAAACATTCTCTCCCAAGTATTAAATAACTATGGGGGGTGAGCCAGGAATTTGACTTGGAAGAACCAAGCAGATACATAAATGACTTACTTCCTTTCGGGTAGAAGAGCTACAACACAGAGCAGCAAATGTCATGTGCTTGAGGTACGAACTAAGCAGGTAACACAGGTCACAGACCGAGAAAGAAAAGCAGACAGTCCTTGGTCGGTCTGTCCCCAACCATGAAAAGTTAGTGTGTAGAGAAAGATTAAAAATCACAATTTCCTGGGACGCCAGGGTGGCCCAGTCGGTTGAGCTTCCGACTTCGGCTCAGGTCGTGATCTCGCGGTCGGTGAGTTCAAGCCCCGCGTTGGGCTCTATGCTGACAGCTCAGAGCCTGGAGGCTGCTTCGGATTCTGTGTCTCCCTCTCTCTCTGTCCCTCCCCCACTCACGCTCTGTCTCTCTCTGTGTCTCAAAAATGAATAAATGTTAAAAAAAAATTTTTTTTTAAATCACAATTTCCTAAGTCTACAAGATTGAAAGAGCAAAGGGATGCTGCAGATAGTTTGATGCAGTCTAAAGTTCATAAAAAATATTAAGTAAATTTAATTTCCACTAATATAGCAAACCAAAATCCAAAGAATCTATAGAGTATCATCCACTCTTGAGGTCAAAGAAGAAAACAAGCAGCAGGCAACTGAACACACATTGTGTGCACGGTGTTAGAGCACATAATCATCTCACAGCGCACAGTGTTCTGAATTTAAAATGAGGCTTTTTCCGTCACCACCCTCCCATGATGTGTGCATGGGTTTCTGGCTGATAAGAGCAGAGCGCTAATCCTGGGCGCCTCCCCAGCTCTTATCCACGTTGTCTTAAACCCAAGGTACAGATCACCTACAACTGCAACCTCCTGACCCCATTTCCAGTAGGGGGTGGGGGATAGACTCTGAGGCGGAGCTGAAGATCCACCCCTAAGACACGCTAAGAAGAAGACAATGTGTGTCTCCATTGGTCCAACACTACAGTATTATTGCCATTGTTTCCCAGTTAAACCCCCCAACTCCGCCTCTGCCCAAACCCTGTTCCTTTCTTTCTTTCTTCTTTTTAAACTGTGGTAAATACATGTAACATAAAATTCACCACCTTAATCATCTCGTTAAGATTTTTTTTTGACGTTTATTTATTTATTTTGAGGGAGAGAGTGGGGGAGAGACAGGGTGAGTAGGGGAGGGGCAGAGAGAGAGGGAGAAAGAGAATCCCAAGCAGGCTCTGCACTGTCCACATGGAGCCCAATGCAGGGCTCGAACCCACAAAACCGTGAGATCATGACCTGAGCCAAAATTCCAGGCACCCCACCTTAACCACTTTTAATGCCACTTCCGTGGTACTGAGTACATTCACACTGCTCTGCGACGACTGCCGCTGTCTGTCCAAGAGCTCGTTTTATCTTATAAACCAGAACTCTGTCCCCATTAAACTCCAGCTCCCCATTACCCTGCCTTCCCCCAACCCTTGGCAACCACCCTTCTACTTTCTGTGTCTATGAATCTCTAGAAACCTCATAGAAGTAGAATCAGAGTATTTGTCCTTTTGCTTATTTTGCTTAGCATCATGTCCTCAAGGTTCATCCAAGTTGCACCATGTGTCAGAATTTCCTTCCTTTTTAAGTCTGTACAATAGTCCATTGTGTGGATGTACCACATTTGATTTATCCATTCGTCTACAGAGGGACACCTTTTGGCTATCGTGAATAACGCTGCTATGGACATCTCTTTGAGGCCCTGATTTCAATTCCTTTGGGCATCTACCCAGAAGTAGAATTGCTTCATTGTGTGGTAATTCTATTTTTTTTTTTGATGTTTATTTATTTATTTTGAGAAAGAGCACCAACAGGGAAGAGGCACACAAAGGGGGGTGGGGGGGTGGGGGGGGGGAGGGAGGATCGCAAGCAGGCTCCAGGCTCAGTGTGGAGTCCTATGTGGGGCTCGATCCCCTGACCACAGCATCACGACCTGAGCAGATATCAAGAGTCAAACACTCAAAAGACTGAGCCACCCAGGTGCCACAGTAATTCTATTTTTTTTTTTAATTTTTTTTTTCAACGTTTATTTATTTTTGGGACAGAGAGAGACAGAGCATGAACGGGGGAGGGGCAGAGAGAGAGGGAGACACAGAATCGGAAACAGGCTCCAGGCTCTGAGCCATCAGCCCAGAGCCTGACGCGGGGCTCGAACTCACGGACCGCGAGATCGTGACCTGGCTGAAGTCGGACGCTTAACCGACTGCGCCACCCAGGCGCCCCAGTAATTCTATTTTTAATGCTCTGAAGACTCACTGTGCTTTTTCACAGTGGCCCTATGCCTTATTCTTTGTTTTTTAATTTATTTTTTAAAATTTGCATCCAAGTTAGTTAGCATATAGTGCAATAATGATTTCAGGAGTAGAATCCGGTGATTCATCCCCTATGTATAACACCCAGTGCTCACCCCAGCAAGTGTCCTCCTTAATGCCCATCACCCATTTAGCCCATCTCCATATCCAAAACCCCTCCAGCAACCCTCAGTTCTCTGTATTTAGGAGTCTCTTATGTTTCGCCCCCTCCCTGTTTTTATATTATTTTTCCCTCCCTTCCCCTATCTTCATCTGGTTTGTATCTTAAATTCCATGAGTGAAGTCATATGATATTTGTCTTTCTTTGACTAATTTCACTTAGCATAATACACTCCAGTTCCATCCATGCTGTTGAAAATGGCAAGATTTCATTTTTTTTGACTGCCGAGTAATACTCCATTGTGTGCGTGTACACACACACACACACACACACACACACACACCACATCTTCTTTATCCATTCATCCATCGATTGACACATAGGCTCTTTCCATACTTGGGTTACTGTTGATAGTGCTCCTATAACCATTGGGGTGCATGTGCCCCTTAGAAACAGCACACCTGTATCCCTTGGGTAAGTACCTAGTAGAGCAGTTGCTGGGTTGTAGGGTAGTTCTATCTTTAATTTTTTGAGGAACCCCCATACTGTTTTCCAGAATGGCTTCACCAGTTTGCATTCCCACCAGCAGTGCAAACGGCCCACACCCTATTCTTAACACAGAAGTCAAAGTGATTCTTTAAAATGGGATCAGATTATGTCACTTCACTGCTTAGAACCCTCCAATGGCTCCACATTCCAGTCAGAGAGAAGCTCAAGTGATTACAAAGGTGTGCAAGGCCCTGCAAGATCCCTTTTCTCCCTGACCTTCTCCTCCACCATTCTATCCTAGCCTGGCCTCCTGGCTGCCCTTTGCATACAGGAGGCACATCCACACTGCAGGCTTCACATGGCTGTTCCCTCTGCTTTAATCTCACTGTTCAATGAGTTGACCTTAGCCTACGCATGATAGCTCTTACCACCCTACAACAGGGTAAGTAGATAATTTAGGTATTTATTATGTTTGCCATTTCTTATGTATCTCCCCACGCCCACCCCTACTAGAACATCAACTTCACCCTAAGCATTCAATCCTAAGCATTTCAAACAGTATCTGGCACAGAGGAGGCATTCAAATACCTGCTGAATGAATATCCACCTCTCCCCCAGAGTTCTGCCAAGAACATTCCCTTCAAACACTAAGTACCCCGAGCTAAAATTATTTTCTGTACACTCTGACATCAGCAGGAATTATGTAGACCGTTAACTGATACATATTCTTCAAAACCAAAAACAAGATTTCACATTTTCACCCGAACTTTTGTGGTAATGCTCATTGAATATATAAGCATTCAGTTTATTGGAGAATATTTTCAAATTGTGATGACTTTTGCTTCCCTTTGCCACCTTGCTATTTTGGGGATCTGGGTGGGCAAACTCAGATAACAAGAATACCCTGCATGAGGGAGTGGGGATGGGAGGAGGGCGGTCCAGTAACTTGTCCAAGCCCCATAAACTGATCTAAATTCATTCTGTTATTTAGAGCCTAAACCAAGATTAATTCTCGGGTATTAAAGACCCATGCTCTTTCTGGAAGTCCAGATGCCTTCAATGGATGCTTCCTTCTTGCTCCCCATTCCTGCCTCAAAGCCTCCAGGTTCCAGCAGTTGTGGACCCAGCTTTAAGGTGGGGTAGAGGAGCTTTCAGCCTCCTGATTGTCTCTTGCCTTTAAGTCAGTGCTGCTCCAAGACTTCTAGCCCCCGGCCAACTGCTCTGGGCCAACCTGGACATGCAATGCCCGCCAGCTTTTCCCAGACATGCCGGCCTGCCCAGTCCCTACTTACAACTCTGCCCTCTAACACCTGCTCCTTACAGTCCTAACTGGATACGATTTTCCATAAAGGATTTTCATAGCACGGATTTCTTCCTGCTTTTCAAAAGAACTTCGTAAAGGTCAAAATGATAAGAGGTGACAAATTGGCCTGGCAGACAAGGAAAGCGTATTCAAAAGGTAATGAGGAATATCGAAAACAGGCACGAACACCACTGAGCTTTCAAACCCCTAGTAGGTAATGAGATTCCTACAAGCCCTCCAGCCATCTCCACCCATCTCTCCCTTTTGTACTTCACGGGTGGACGGCCAAAGCTCTAATTGCTACATTCAAGCAAAGCAAAGATCCGCCCTGCCCCATGTGGCTTAAATGGGTAAGAAAAATGCTGGCCTATTTCCTGAAGATTCTTCTTCACCTGCTTACCTGCAGCTGCTGCTTTTCTTGAAGAAGCCAGTCTCGTCTGGTGATGGACACACGCAGGGCGTCCTGGGCAGTGGGTTCGAACCGCTTTGGCTCCATTCTGAGCAGGGCTTGGGCGCCGTCACTGCTGGCCCTTAAAGTAAAACATGCATATTGGTACAGAGGTAGAGAAGCTGAAATCCCCAGATCTACAAAATGTTGAGAGAAAGAAATTTCAGGGGCACCTGGGTGGCTCAGTCAGTTGAGCGTCCGACTCTTGATTTCGGCTCAGGTCATGATCCCAGGGTCATGGGATCGAGCCCTGCGTCGGGCTCTGCGCTCAGGGTATAGCCTGCTTAGGATTCTCTCTCTCTCGCTCTCTCTCTCCCCACCCCACCTCCCCTGCTCATGCTCTCTCTTTCTCTCACTCTAAAATTTAAAAAAAAAAAAGAGAGAGAGAGAAATTTCACCAAGTGGCCACCAGCTGTTCTCACACTTAGGCAGGTCATAGGGGTGAGGTCCCTAATGTAAGTTTCTGTTTTAATTACAATCTGTTGGGGCTTTTGCTTTTTCACCCATAGCCAGACTGTTTTACACCTGCATCGTCCAGTACCATGGCCCCTAGTCCCGTGTGCTATGTGCTGAAATTGTAAAATACGCCCCCAGATATTTTTGTTTTTTAATTAGGCTCCATGTCCAACATGGGGCTCAAACTCAAGACCTTGACAAAATCAAGAGTTGCAGGCTCTACCGACTGAACCAGACAGGCACCCCCACGCCAGATTTTAAAGACTTAAAGAGGGCAAAAATATCACAATATTTTTTGTGTGTTACAGGTTGGAATGCTAATATTTTCAATGTATTGGGTTGCATTAAATATTTTTTTTTAATTTTTTTTCAACGTTTTTTATTTATTTTTGGGACAGAGAGAGACAGAGCATGAACGGGGGAGGGGCAGAGAGAGAGGGAGACACAGAATCGGAAACAGGCTCCAGGCTCCGAGCCATCAGCCCAGAGCCCGACGCGGGGCTCGAACTCACGGACCGCGAGATCGTGACCTGGCTGAAGTCGGACGCTTAACCGACTGCGCCACCCAGGCGCCCCAATATTTTGTAAAATTAATTTCACCTGTTTCTTCTTCTATTTAGTGTGGCTACTGGATAATCTGAAATCGTGCCTGTGGTTTGCATTATGTTTTATTGGACAGCACTGACTTGATCGTCCAGAGCCAAATTCCAGGCTGTGGAGATTAAGAAGAGGTATGACTGGTTTGCAGATGCCTGGGTCAGAGCTTCTCAAAAAGGTTTGCTAAAAGACTGTCAAAACCCACTTAAAATCTGGCTCTGTGTCTTTTTCCTGCAGGAGTTGACACATTTGGTCAAAGCTGGGGGAAATGCAGCATAGGCTTGAGTTCATGCTGGTGAGTTGCCTTTGTAAGGGTCTTGCGGGCATTTGTCCTTAAAGGATGACAAATTCGTCCTTAAGGTATTCAATTTCTGGCTCAATGCAGTTGGACAGAAAAATATATATATACCCTAAGTGAAAACCCATGTCAACCATTCAAGGAGGCTACGGTCTAGGAAAACACCACCAACTACAATTAAAAGGCAAACAACAAGCTGGGGAAAATATTGCCAGTCGGGAATCAGAAAAGGGAAAAAATATTGCTAATTTCAAGAGTTCTATCAAACCAAGAAGAATAAAGACGAACACGTCAATCAGAAATTCAAACAAAGGAATTACAAAGAGTCAAGGAAAATGTTTACCATCAAAAATACTTTTCAGTGCAAATTCACACAACATAAAATATCATTTTTCACCTAACTGGCAAAGGTTTCCAGGAACCATGATTGTTTGGTGAGGGAAGGGAATAAGAATTTAGCATAAAATATAACTTGGATCCTATATTCCCACTCCTAAGAGTTCATCATATGTAAATGATCACAGATGTGCACAAAGATTGACTGCAAAAATACATTTTTTAACAGCCCAAAACTGAACACACACAATTGTACCCCAAACGAGGACCAGAGCAGTCAACAATGGCAGTCACTCTGAGCAGCCACTAAAATTAGGTCACCAAAGAAGATGTAACCCCATGGAAAATGATCGCTTTTTTCAAAGCAGCTATCATGATAATATGTATAATATGAAACAACTATTGTAAGAAAAAAAAAAAAACACATGTATATAAAAGATAAGGAAAATATCCACCAAAATGTTATCAGCTCTCACCTCTGAGTGGTGGAATTTCTTCTTTGGGCCCATCTTTGATTTTCTAAGTTTTCTCTAGTAAACGTATGTTATTTTTAACACCATAAGGGAAATGTTCTCTACCACATACACTAAGTAGCTATACTGTTTACTTAAATATTTTAACATAGCCAACCTGTCTGTTGTAGCCCTTGGACAAAACAGACATGTCTGTGTTTGAAATCAATCATATTTCATACATTAATGATCAAGGGTGTCATCCCCTGTGGGAAAGCAGGTGTCGATACCTTCAGACGGTCAAAGGCATGAAGTACACCTGTCCCCTCCCTCGGGATCTCCTTCCAGAGAGCTGTACCTAGCCTGCACATGCATAGCGACTTCAGGATTCAGCAAGTAGGAGCACAAAGCTGCATGTTCTCATCTGTGCATGCACACAGGGTCTCAGTCCCTCCACGTTTCTCGGAAAGAAAACAACTCATTGTTCTTAGATTCCATTTGTGAATGGAATTACATGGTATTTGTCTTTCTTAGTCTAGTTTATTTCCCTTATTTCACTTAGCATAATACCCTCTAGGTCCATCCATTGTCCCAAATGGCACAGTGTCGTTCTTTTTTATGGCTGTATAATATTCCACCATGTATATGCACATGCACATGTGCCACGTTTTCCTTATCCATTTGTCTTCTGATGGACTCTGAGGTTGCTTCCATGTCTTAGCCACTGTAAAGAATGCTGCAATAAACAGAGGGATGCATGTATCTTTTTAAATTAGTATTTTCATCTTCTCTGGGTAAATATTCAATGAATAGACAAAAGCCAGAATACGACCTATGAATACAGAGAACAAACTGATGGTTGCCAGAAGGTTGGGAGTGGGGGGTTGGGTGAAATGGGTGATAAGGAGATACAGGCTTCCAGTTCCGGAATGAGTAAGTCACCGGAATAAAAGGCACAGCCTAAGGAACAGAGTCAATGATATTGTCACAGCCATGGAACAAGACACATGGTAGCTACACTTGTGGTGAACACAGCATACAGTATAAACTTGTCAAATCACTAAGTTGCATACCTGAACTAATGTAACAGTGTGTGTCAGCTATATTCAAAAAGGAAGGAAGGAAGGAAGGAAGGAAGGAAGGAAGGAAGGAAGGAAGGAAGGAAGAGGAAGGGGGGGAGGAAGGAAGGAAGAAAGGAAGGAAGGGGGAGGAAGAAAGGAAGGAAGGAAGGAAGGAAGGAAGGAAGGAAGGAAGGAAGGAAGAGGAAGGGGGAGGGAGGAAGGAAGAAAGGAAGGGAGGAAGGAAGGGGAAGGGGGAGGGAGGAGGAAGAAAGGAAGGGAGGAAGGAAGAAAGAAAGGAAGGAAGGGGGGAGGAAGGAAGGAAGGAAGGAAGGAAGGAAGGAAGGAAGGAAGGAAGGAAGGAAGGAAGGAGGGAGGGAGAGAGGGAGGAAGGAAGGACGAAAGGAAGGCAGGGAGGGAGGAGAAAATGAGTAACTGATCCTAACGTGTTTGTTCTTTGTTCATCTCCTTTCACTCTTACCCCATTTCGTTCAAACATCCTGAAAAAGCAAACGCCATCAAGCTCACCCACTATGTGCCATGGACTGTGCTGGGTGCTAGGGACCCAGAAGTAAAGAAGACTTGGTTCCTGCCCAGAGCAGGGGAGACACACACCGAAAGGAAAATATAAGGCAACGGACAAATGCTCAACCCAGGTCTCAAGCTTATTACTCTAGGAGTTGAAAGATGAAGTGAGTCTTCCACTTCCTCAATCTTAACGTGGCATTTACAAATGAGGGAGCCAACCAAGCACTGCAGCCCTGATATTTTTGGAAACAATGGTAGAAAATAAGTCACCTCAGCTTTTCTAAGTTGTGAAACAGAAGCTACAGAAAAGGGAACCCTCCTCGTATTCCTGGGCCTGACACAGATTCACATTCTCTGAATAATCTCAAAAACTGCTTATTGTAACAGACCACGCAATTTAGAAATTTATTTTAAGACCTGTTACTCTCTGATTCATGTGCTTGAAGGCAAATTACAGGAGTCGTTGTAATAAAAATGCTTAGGCTGATCATAATAAAATAAACTAGTATGAGTTGAGAATTCTCTGTGCACCAGACACTATCATTTTTGTCACACTCACTTCTCCTTACAGACCTAAGAGGAAGTATTATTATTAGAGTTTTGCCACTGAGGAAGCAGGTGTCAGGGGCATTCAGTGACTTGCTCTCGGTCACAATGAGAACAAACAGCAGAGTCCAGGGGTCAGGGGTGCATCCGGCTGATCCCCCCCTTCCCAGTCCTTTCCTGGACAACCTGATGCCATTTAGGCTCTCGGCAAGATTATAAACTTCTGTTTCCTCCTGGCTTCTAATCACACGCCACCCACACCCACAGATTAAGTCCCCTTGCTTGCTCCCCAGCAGGCCCAGCTGAGAATGAAAGGAAGGTCTCAGCATGGGGAGGGAGGTGAGCTTTGAGCCCTAGTTCTGCCTTTTTCTAGCCGTGAGTCCTTGGATTCATTAAAGCTCTCTGAACCTCACCTTCCTCGTTTTTAAAATGAGGAAGGTGGTGAGGATGATGATGCCTTCCCTATATGGCTGATTACGAGGGTCCTAATCAGTTTATTCAACAAATGAACGCCGTGCACCTACTGGGTGCAGGCCCCACCCTCGCGCCAGGTAGGAAGAAGGAGGCAGAACCCCTCTGCCCTCAGAGAGCTTTGCTGTTTGCCGTCCCTCGTGTGTCGTGTTTGCATCGGGAAAATGACCTCTGGATGCATGTCCAGTGGGCACATGGTCCTACACAGTGAAGATTACAGACGAAATGTCCCCGAGGATCTTTACACGTATCAGAAGAGGAAGTCTCTAGAACAAAACCATCACCAACTACTGACGTCCGTGGGAATGGGACGTGCTTCCCCCTCTGGGCTCCAGAGTCTTGGCCTGTCTCGCAGCCACGTGCTCCAGACTGACAGCCTCAGGAGGGGAAAGAACTCACCTCATCTTGTGCTCTGCACTGAGTAGGGGCTTAGCAAATATTTGTTCAATGATCTCATGAGTCCGTGGCCTTAGGAAATCCAGAAGTCGTTTATATTCAGCTTTCTATTTCATTGGATCATTTCTTTGCACTAGTTTATTTCCCAATTTGCTCTGCTTATGCAAATATTAAGAGTTTCCTGAATTTCCTAAATAGATACCATCTGGGTCGGGCTGGGAGTTATTGAAGGAAATCAACATAGAATTGAAAATTAGCTACAGAGACGCTACAGGTGGGTAACTGGGAATTCTCCATATTATTGTTAATCACATTCATTACTAAAGCCATAAGAAAAGCCCCTGTGATTAACCAAAACTCATCTCCCTGTCTCGCACTCTTTGACTCTGAGTATAGAAAGCCATCCATAGATGGCTGAGTGGCGGCCCCAGGACACGCTGTGGCTCAGTAATGAAGCCAGGGACAGGTGTCTGTTGTTCAGATGTTCAGTCCTCTGAGCCAGGCTCCCTCTTCCTTCTACCGTGTTGTTCCCTTTATATTTAATAATTCTCAATGTGTAATCCCTAATGTCAGTGCAAATTAGCATTGCTGCCATAAACTAATCAGTATGTAAAATGAGCAAGTCCCTGAGGGGCAAGAATTAAAAACACGAGGGTTGGAATGTTAGAACAGCCCTGGGTGCCAACAGAGACTCGGGGTCTCTAAGACCCTACCCTCCGCTGCCGGGTTTCAAACAGGCCCCCATCTGGGGCTGCCCAGTGCTGGAAAAATCCTGGCCTTTCTCCTTGTGTCTTTTCCACTAGCCAGTTAAAGGATAAACCCATTTGGAAAATAAGGTCCTACGCCACTGAAAGCAGTAAGAACATTTCTCTTCCCAGTGACCCCACGCACCATGTGGCTTTTGTGAGTGTGTAGTTCAACAGTACTGAGGAAGGAATGAACCCTCTGGGGGTTGACGCCTCTGGAATCACGTGGTTAAGTGTGTGCCTGAGATGAACACCCATCACTACCTCCTCCCTAGCCAGCACCCGAGGCCCCAGAGCTCTCCCGCACCCTCCTTTTGCTCTGATGGTTGCCTGCAGAAGTATGTAGAGTGAGAATGTTACAGGGCAGGAGAGAGGCCAGACAATGCACCTGCTAGGACATCCCATGCCAGAAGGGCTCACGGCAATGGCTATGGTTTACAGAGTTGTGTATATAACACAGAAGGTCCCTTTCCCAGACAGAAATGTGTCTTCACGGTGCTAAAAATATTGCTGTTTTGTGCCACTTCTGGAATCAAAGAATTTTAGTCAAGGAAAAAACCAACATTTACCAAGGCCAGTGCTCTCATTATTACAGTTGGGAAAACCTCAGTTCAGATGACTATTTCTTACAGCCCCTCTGAATACCTTTGCTCATTGCTGTCCCCCATGGATGACCATTCTAACAAATTCATGTCATGTGACTTCCGTGTTTCCATCCCTCCCTCTTTGGGAAGATGGTGAGAAAGAAGTGGTTTGCGCCAGCCATATAATCACTGAAGTGTGGTTTAAATCTAGACATCGCTGGGGCGCCTGGTGGCTCAGTCAGTTAAGCATCCGACTTTAGCTGGGGTCATGATTTCACGGTTTGTGGGTTTGAGCCCCGTGTCAGGCTCTGTGCTGACAGCTCAGAGCCTGGAGCCTGCTTCGGATTCTGTGTCCCCCTCTCTCTCTCTCTGCTCCCCCACCTTCACTCGTACTCTGTCTCTCTCTCAAAAATAAACATTAAAAAATAAAAATAAAAAATCTAGACATCGCTTCCTCAGCCAATGAAATATTGAAAATTATCAAGGCCACTGTGAAAGCACAAATACCATAAAAATGCAGATAACTTTACAGTTCTGCCTTTATATATATGTAGTTCTATCTATCTATGGTAGATAGATAGATCTACATATAGATATGAATCTGACTTGTATCTAAAAAGTAAGCAGAATAGGGGTACCTGGGTGGCTCAGTCAGTTAAGCGTCTGACTTCAGCTCAGGTCATGATCTCACGGATCGTGGGTTCAAGCCCCGCCATTGGGCTCTGTGCTGACAGCTCAGAGCCTGGAGCCTGCTTCAGGTTGTGTGTGTGGTCTCTCTCTCTCTCTCTCTCTCTGCCCCTCCCCCACTTGTGCGTGCGCTCTCTCTCTCTCTCTCTCTCAAAACTAAATATTTTTTTAAAGTTTTTAAATAAATGAAGAGTCAGAATAGGAGACGAAACATCGTTGTCTTCTATAGTCCTATCCCACTCAGAGAAACGACTACACTGCAAGGGGGCACACGGATATTTATGTGGGTTTGTGACAGCTATGCCCGGTACAAATGGCTCCAGGACAGGCTTCAGTTGAATGGGAGCAAAGAGGATGGCATGGGAGACGTTTATTTGGAAGATTTCATTTAGAATCCACTAATTCGAAAACAAACTCGGAGGAGTCCTCTGCGGCACACCGCACGTGCTCTTCTCTACTTTTCCTTCCCTCCCATCTCCAGGCGATGACAAGGGGTCGGCGGTGGGTCTCCATTAGCCATACTGATGCCAGTCTGGTGCCTCACCTTGAGCCCCGATTCAGGCTTCAGAAACATGCCCTGGTGTGCCTGGATAATGATGGCCATTGTTACGTGGTACCGTAATGTAGCCATCCCATTTTGCACCTCTGGTAAAACGCGTCTGTAACAGTCATTTTCTCATCTTACGGAGCCCACTGTCATGGATTTCCATGGTGGGGTGGTCCCAACATGACAATTAAATGAAAACAAAGAATCACACGTTTCAAAGGGACTAGAGGAAGAACTGGTCGGCGGAAAAATGACTCAGCCCAGAAGCATCATGGACTACACGATACTCATGTCTCCTGTTCCCCACCTGAAAGGAAGTATGTGAGCAGGAAATATTTGGACAGGCTAACCGGAGGAGCTCCGCCTTGATAAGCCCCATCGGAAAACCATTGTATATCTCTGTTTTTAAACTTGGTTGTATTTTATCCGCTTGTGTTTTAAGTTATCCGTCGGGAAACAGTCTTTGATAAAGGACATTTTGCACACACGCACACAATTTAGGCTGTAGATATGACCAATTTTAAAGTACATATTGCTGAAGGTCCAAGGGGAAAATACACAGGAGGCATACAGTCCAAGAAATACAGGACGTTAATGAGAAAATTATCAGTCGCAGGTGTGGTAGTCAACCAAAGCCCTCTCTTAACAGAAAGTAAAAAATAACTCTTTTGACTAGAGGACAGATACAGTAGGAATAGATGCCCCTCTGTCCCCTTCTGATCGCTGCTGTCACAGGATATTGAAATGTAATTTTCTGATTGCTCCAGAATCAGAAGCTAGAGCTGAAACGCAGGCCCAAATGCTCTCCATTCTAAACTGCTCTAACAGCGGGGTACGGTGCCCCACGCCAGGCACTGCACAAGCAATACTACCACAGCCAACCACCACTCAACACACACACCCACTGGCCATGTAGGAAATGGAGCTTTCATGAGACATGCTTCTCCTTCCCCGTTCCACAGCCCCACGGGGGGGTGAGGAGGGAAGAAACGCTCCCACTCAATCCAAACAAAGGCAAGAACATCCACCAGACCCACTCACAAAGACCGGGGGGGGGGGGGGCCTGTAAGCAGGAACACCTGATTCTCCGACATGGACATCTGTCTAAGTTGGGGTTCTCATAACAGAAAGTCTGAGACAAGAATCTGAGTTTGGGCTATTTTCTGGAGAAGTGATTCCCAAGAAACTAAGAGTGAGGAAGCGAGAAGCAGGAAAAGTCAACCAACGGTATGTTACTGAGCTGATCACCACAGGGACAACTGGGGCCCAATCCTACCAGGAACCGCCTGGAAAAACGTGTGGAATGTGCTTCAGAACTGTCGCCCCAGAGGCTGGGGAGGGTGGCACACCTATCCACCAACTCCCACCCCAGTGCTTGACAGCTGCCCTCAGGGGCATTCATTACCTACTCCCCGTCCTCACAAGCTTCAGAGCACGTCGTGTGGCACACAAACCTGTTGGGAGCAGGTGGACAGAACTGTCCAGAGCTGGAACGGAAATCGGGAGGGAGGCCAAGAGATCGAGATACAGGACATCAAATGTCTGCAGCAATGTGTGCTCTCACACAACTGATTTTCTGATGTATCACTACCCCTCAAGCAGGGATAAAGAAGTTGGAAGGGCGCCTGCGTGGCTTAGTCAGTTAAGCGTCCGACTCTTGGTTTTGGCTCAGGTCTCGAGCTCATGGCTGGTGAGTTCGAGCCCCACGCTGGACTCTGAGCGGACAGTGCGGAGCCTGCTTGGGATCCTCTCTCTCCCTCTCTCTCTGCCCCTCCCCCTCTCACTCTCTCTGTCTCTCTCAAAATAAATAAATAAACTTAAAAAGAAGAAGAAGAAATTGGAGAGCCACGGCAAGGCAGAGAGGTCTGCAATGGGACAGCCTGAATGCCTACCGTTCGGTGTAGCAAAGATAGGTGAACTTCCCGTGAATCGAGTAGACGTCGCAAACATTAACCTCCCCAAAAGTGTGCCCGTTGGGCAAGGGGACCCACCGAAAGAGGCTGAGTAATATGTGAAAAGGGGTGGTTGCCCAGATGGGCTGGGAAAGGTTGAATTCACCTCAGGGTCTGGGCATGGTGGGGGGCGGGGGGGGGCCTGTGGTGTCGTCTGGAGAACCCACGTGTGGGTGTCCCTGGACAGTGAGCGTGCCAACGCCTGCACATGGGGTGTTCCAGTCTGTTAGCCAGGGAGGCAGCGATGACCAACAAGGAGAGGGTTACAGACAATGGACAGGGAGAGATTCGAAATGGATATGGGAGATTAAATTTTCAAACTGGACCCGGAGGGCTGAACATCAGTAACTGAAAATGAGCCAGACGTCCGTGGTACCTGCCCAGGCTATCGTGGGCAATGGGAAGATGTGTCCAGCAGAACACGACAGAGACCGGAGAACAGGAAGACCATGGTGTGTTTGTACCTCCCCTGAACAGAGACGCCACAGTGAACTGGTTATCTTACTGAGCAAAGTGGGACCAAAAACAGGGCAGGCTCCCAACCACTTGAGTGCCAGTACCTGCCACTGGTGGAGTCGGGTTAATCCGCGAAGGGACGGTGAAGCTGTCTGGGCTGCGGAAGGAACCTGAACGAATGGAGTGTGGTTCAGCGCGGTATTCTACTCGAGACCCAGAGAATTCAACAGTGGTTTTTAAAAAGCTGAATGGACCAGTGGCGCCCGTTGTATGGCTCAGTATGGATTGTGTGGCTCAATCCGTTGAGAGTCCGGCTTCAGCTCAGGTCATGACCTCACGGTTCATGAGTTCGAGCCCCGCGTCGGTCTCTGTGCTGGCAGCTCAGAGCCTGGAGCCCGCTTCGGATTCTGTGTCTCCCTCTCTCTCTCTGCCTCTCCCCCACTCACGTTTTGTCTCTGTCTCTGAAAAATGAATAAACCTTAAAGAAAAATTTTTTTAAATAAATAAACACTAAAAGAAAAATTTTTAAGTGGAATGGACCAGATTATTAACAACAAAGTGACAGTAAAAATAAAAAATGAAATACAGTGACTGATGTACTTGGGTGTTTGCATTTCCTTCAATCTTATTCTAAAGCATATTTGCTTAACCTGAGATGCAAAGACCCCTCCTCCCCTGCAGAGTGAATGGCTAAGCCTCAGAAGATCTGTGAGCCTGTGGAAACTGCAGGCAATCAATCATTTGCGTGGTTGTACATATGTGGTTTGGTGATGATGGAAGGAGCCTCTAGCTCTCATCAGATTCTCAAAGAAATACTTGATCCCCAAAAGGGTAGGCGTCACTTATTTCTGCCGTTCACCAGTACTGAAAATTTCCCATGTCAATGCAACTATTTCGTTTCTACAGGAAAAGTACAGTTCATCAAAAAGTATTCCGTTTCCTTCTTGACTCAGAGAGAGCCCCCCCCGCCTATAAGAAATATTTCTGTCCCGGCTCCATCCAGACTCCAAGCCTGTGTGAGCTCCAGCCCTGCACCGTGGCCTCCTGGTGGCCGCTGTGAGAACTGCAGCCACAGTCCCTGGTTTAGGGGAAACCCGTTGAGTCCAGACACCCCTGTGGGTGATATATATTACAGGGCTAGATGGGCAGCTGGTCCACTGAAAGACAATTTTCTAAAAGTTATTAATAACTATGTAATTCTAGTAATATGCATTAGAGAAATTTAAGAAGTTGATTTTGAGTCATTATGTTCTAATTGTGTTAATAATAGGCCAGGTGGATTTGGCAAAAGAAAAACCACAATAATACGTACGTAACTGAAGTTTGGAAAATAGTGATCTAATTCAATCCTCTCGTTTTCTGGTGAGGAAGTGAAGTGTGAAGAAGTTAGGAAACTATGCCAGGTTAGCAGAAGACACGGGATCAGAACTCAGGTTTCCTGACCTATAATCCAGGGTTCTCTAAGATTCTATAAAAGTTCTTCCGACTGGAGGTGTCAGAACAAAGGCTGAAGGAGCATGTTCTCTGGGGCAACTGAACCACATTAGAGTGAAAGTTCTCTCTCTTTCTCTTTCAATAAATATTCACATATATCTTTGTGAACCCCTACATAGATACATCCACATATGATTACATTCACTCATTCAGTGAACATTTATGGAATACCCATTTGGGGTCAGCCACTGTTCTAGCCTCCAGGGATAGAAAGATAAATATAACACAGTCTTGTCCGCAAGGAGCTCACAGCCTGAAGAGTAGACAGATACTCAAGGAAACAGATTTATTTATTTAAGACCCAAGACAGGGGTGAAGTAATTCAAGGTAATTCAAGGGGAGACGGTGTGATTTCTGGACAAGGCTTCACAAGGGTGGTAGCTGAGCTGAGTCTCAAACAATGAGCTCTTGAGAGGTGATAATGGTGGGGCAGGTGCAAGATCATAGAATTCAGAAACATTCACAGCATTTAGGTAACTTCTAATACTTCAGTAGGTGTGGATTGTAGGTGTTGGTGATGGCTAGTTATATTCTGGGCTCCTGATGGTGAAGAGCTAGATTGGAAAAGCACTGAATGTCATGCTAAGTAAGCAGCACAGATTTTATCCTGAAAACACTGAGGGCGACTGGGCGTCACATGATATTCCCATCTGTGGCACTGTGGAGAATAAGTGAGAGGGAATAATACTGGAGTCAGAAACACCAGCAAGGGAACCATGGCAATAATCCAGACTAGAAACTCTAAAGCACAACCAAGGCAGTTTGACATGAATGAGCAAAGTGGGTGGTGAGCTGAGGTTAGACAGTAGAGTCAATCATGAAATTGGAAGTGAGGAAAAAGGAGGAGCCAAGTATGTTTCAGAGTTCTTCCTTGGGTAACTGGGTAGATGACTGAGTCAGTAACTGAGAGTGGGGATGTCAGAGAAGGGGCTGATGGGGGAGAAGAATAGCGAATCTAATAAATAGATAGTTTTAAGATGAATTTCCTAAAGGCAAGGATAAAAAGATACTAAACTTTTTAGGATAAAATAAACAGACAGCAAACTTAGTAAAGGTCAGTGAGATGTTCAATAAAGGCCAAATGGTAGGTTGCAACTCTGGAGAGGGATCAGGGCTAAGGATATAAATTAGAGGAAAATTAGTATGTTAAGGGTACCCGAAACACAGGGGTATTTGAGGTCACCCAGAAGGAGAATATATAAAGTGAGAAGACAGGATAGGCTAGAGCAGAAGACAGAGGAACATCAGTATTAAGGAAATGGGGAGAGAAACTGGAGTTCTCAAGAGGTTGAGAAGAATGGCCAGCTGGGTAGCAAGAGGACCAGGAAAAGGGTGAATCGTGATAGTCTAGGGGAGAGAGAGTTTAAGAATGAATTTGATTGATGAAATGTTACAGACCTCACGGTGATACAGAGCAGAATAGGAGTGGAAAATGCCTTTTGGGTTTAACAGAAAATCATTGCTGACTGCTGCAGTGATAGAGACGGAAATCAGATCAGAGATAAAAATCAGGTCAGCTATCAGACCATGGAGGTCAGGTCCCATTCACTCCAAAAGTGAACATGAACTAAAAGCACAGCGAGCAGGTAACCCCTGGGCGGGGAAGGACAGAGGATAACAACAAAGCAAGCCAACAGTTTCTACTGGCTCAATAAGTGGTTAATAAAGGCCTCCACTTTTATGAGGAGAATATTAAGTTGGGCCCTATGAAACTGCCATATTTATAAGTCACAGTCAGATATAAGGAATGTCAGACGTTGTCACCCAACTGAGTGAGAATGGGTGATACCGACTGTATCGTCGTTCCTCATGTTCTGCGAGAAACTCAGCCAAGATCAGCGCATCGCTCTCCACTCAAATCACATGGAGGCTAATAATGGACAAGCCTTGGCCAGACTTAGGCAGCTCAGCGAGCTAGTTCCAAGCCAAGGCTCGCACTAGGCAGCCAGCACCGTGCCCGGGCTCAGCACCCACCTGCTGGGGGGTCTGCACAAGCTCCTTAACCTCTCCTGGACCTTGTATAAATATAAAGACAGATGATGATGATGATGACAACATCAATCTCCATAGCGATGCAGTTAATAAAATAGTTCTACCTCCTAGAATTGTCTAGAGGACTAAATATGAACTACTTCCCATCCACTGAAGGAAGAATAGACAAGCAAAATGTGGCACATCCACGCCATGAACTACTGCTCAGCCTTACAGAGGAAGGAAATCCTGATACATGACACAACATGGATGAACCCTGAGGACATTCTGCTGAGTGAAATGAGGTTCTGAGGGGAGTCAAATTCGGAGCCAGAAGCTGGGGGCAGAATGGGGAGGGGGGAGTCCGTGCTTAACAAGGACACAGTCTCAGTTTAGGAAGATGGAAAGAGTTCTAAAGATGGCTGGCGGTGATGGTAACGCAACAATGTGGATGCATTTCATGTCTCTGAGCGGTACACTTAAAAATGGTTGAAATGGCAAATTTCGTGTCACTTACACTTTATCGCAATAAAAATGGAAACAAAGTAGTGAATTCGTAACTCACTCAGTCATTGTTATGCAAATGTTGTTAAATAAATAGAAACACAATGCATTGGCAGATGTCGCATGACCCAAGACCAGAAATAACCCCAAAGAACAGAAGAAAGAAAGAATTCAGTAGAAAGTCAAGTTGGGAAGGACCCCACATGAGTGAGAAAGGGAGGGGAAATGAGGCGATACCTCAGTGTCGATGAAAAACTGCATCGATAAAGGAGGTGGAATCCACCTGCTCTTTAAGAAGCCCAGTGAAAGTTCACTCAACAAATATTTATAAGGAAGCACCTCCCAGGTGCCAGGCACTCTGGCACATGCTACCAGCAAAAAAGTTCTTGTAGGGCAAGAACATGAGAAAATGATTGGCACAGCTGTCAAGACAGGCTGTAGGGAGACACCAAGACAGATGAAACGTACAAGGCCACGTACACTTCATAGGAATGAGCCAGACCATCTTGTGATTGCCGGGGCCACCCAGCAGTCGGAAATACAGTGTGGTTGCTGAGGCCATGTTTACCACTAAGGAGAAGCCGGCCTGAGCTGTGATTAGGCTGACAGCACCCATCGCAAACCTGTTCCCTCGCAAGCCCTTCCCCAGAAGAGAGGCAACAAGCATGTAGAGGAGAGCAGTGGTTCTCAGACTTTTCAGACATGCCAGCACCTGGGACCCACCCCCAGAGAGCCTGACTCAGTCCGTCTGGGTGGAAGCTGGGCATTTCAAGTCTCCAGGTGATTCAAACACGCAGCCAGGATTGAGAGCCCCTGCATCACAAAGAGCGATTGCTCCCTGTGTAGCAGGGATCCCAGGGGCCCCTCGGGTAGCAGAAACAGCAGAGGTTGATTGGCAGCTGGAAGTGACCGTCAGGAGGATGTGTTTTTCCCCTTCAGTCAGCGACGAACACCTGTGGATCTCACAGGCTTGACCAAGGGAGGAAACCCATCTCTCCTTCTGAGAAGGCTGGCTTCCCAGGGGAAGCTTGGTATCCAGGCTGTGCCTGGATACCAAGGGCCTCGCCCCGTCACTTAGCAGAAGCGGCTTCTTAGGGGAGCGTGATCCACACCGGTCACTCCCTCTGGAAGGAACCACCCCCACCTGCCCAGCCAACAAAAGGGTGCTTCCCAGGAAAAAGCAGCTGAGGGTCTCCCTAGGTATTCACCACGTGGGAGCAGGAGAGGAAAGTGGGGGCGATCCAAGTACTCACAGCTGGGAGGCCCTGTGGCGCAAGGCTGCCTGGGCCTGTGCGTCCAGGTGGCCCAGGAGGCTGCAGAGGGCCGGCTGCCTCGAAGGAAGCTGGAAGTGTGGGCTGCCTTTCTCCTTCTCCAGCTCTTCCAATCTGTGTCTTAACGCCTCGGCTGACAACCCAAAACAGGAGAGAGAGATAGAACCATGAAACTCAAAATAGGTAATGCAGCGTCCCAGAGCCCCACTCCCAGCCAACATTCAGCTTAACGATGCAACACAACCGTGTCTGGTGCCCGCAACTCCACCTCTCAGCTTGTGCTTCCGAGAATCTTCTTTTCACTGACTGCACAGCCCCACCTACTTTTTGTGCTTCCAAATATCAGAATGTACACTGTAGGTATTTATATCATGGGCATAATTATGATCATCCTATAGGAGGACACTTGATATTAATTTTTTTAATTTTTTAATGTTTATTTATTTTTGAGACAGAGACAGAGCATGAGCAGGGGAGGGGCAGAGAGAGAGGGAGACACAGGATCCAAAGCAGGTTCCAGGCTCTGAGCTGTCTGTCAGCACAGAGCCCAACGCGGGGCTTGAACCCACAAACTGTGAGATCATGACCTGAGCTGAAGTCGGACGCTTAACCATCTGAGCCACCCAGGCACCCCAATATTATTTTTAAAACCATGGTTTTCACTTGGGAGAAAACCTGCTCATTTTGATGAGTTTGGGGTCTTCAATTGAAAAATGTCAGTGCCCAAGCTTGGACTTTAAGAATGTTTCCTTACAAACTGCCCATCAAGACAGAACCAATTACAATCACTAAGGTCATTGAAGTGATGTTTCAGTTGTATGTTACAGATGACCATATGTCCACCTCTGTTATCAGGTAGGGGGTCCTATTACTTTTTAATGACCTTAAGTTTCCCTAGGACAAGGTGCAGATGCAGAATCACTGTAAAACAGTTTTTCTCTAGAAAAGTAAGCTTAAGAAATTGGAATCCCCTCCAATGAGAACTTTTATAACCAAACACCTGAAGAATTGGAAAGTCTCCCCTAAAGCCATTTCTGCAGAAATATTAAGACTGGGTTCAAAAATACCATCCATCAGGGGTGCCTGGGTGGCTCAGTCGGTTAAGCGTCCGACTCTTGGTTTCGGCTCAGGTCATGATCTGAGATCATGAGATTGAGCCCCGAGGCAGGCTTTGCACTGACAGCGTGGAGCCGGCTTCAGGTCCTCTCTCTCTCTCTCTCTCTCTCTCTCTCTCTCTCTCTCTCTGCCCCTCCCCCACTTGCCCACCTCCCCCAAAATAAATAAATAAGCTTTTAAAAAAAATTAATCTTTAAAAATATCATCCATCAGATCTTCACTCCTGCTGCTCCTTGCCAGGCGAGTCGGCAGAAATTTGATGGCCTCCACCCTTGGGTAGTAGGTGGGCTCTGGGGCCACCCAGGACCCCAGGAAGCCACTTCTGGCCATGAGCGCCTACTGCTCACCCTGACGTGCAGTGGAAACATTAGCGTCTTCTGTGTGTGCCATGATGGGAAGATGTTTGGGAGGCCCAACCCTAGACCGTGCTTCTTTACATATCCATGGCCCTCAGGGCATTTTCCAACTAGGCCGTTTCTAGAAGACCCAGTTTTATTTATAAAACTCTTTGGACAAAACTTTTTGCCGTATACCAGCAGAGGTCAACGCTAAGCACGGTGCACCCTCGACATGACGCCTCTCTCTTCCTGCCCTACTCCCAAGGTGCGCACTTGGGCAGAGGAAAGGCAGGCCTCAGGTGTTGTGGGCAGCAGACAACCTCCCCCAGCCATATACATTGGGACCAACGGCCAGGAACTTGCTAAGAGAATTTATTTGCCAAGGATTCATTCTAACAATACCAGAAAGGGTCGTTTACTCACTTCAAGACCAAGTCACAGGGACCTGACAAGGGTTCTCAGTTGGTGCCACCTTGTTCAATGTGACAAGACATCACACCAACAACACAGAGTGGACTCTGGCCTGGCAGTTGTCTCAGGATAACACCAAGATACACCTATTCCCTAACACCAAAAGCTTCAACCTTTTTAAAAACTGAATTTTATTTTTTTTTAATTTTTTTTGATGTTTATTTTTGATAGAGACACAGAGCACAAGCTGGAGAGGAGCAAAGAGAGAGGGAGACACAGGATCCAAAGCAGGCTCCAGGGTCCGAGCTGTCAGCACAGAGCCCGACGCGGGGCTCGAACTCGTCAACTGCGAGATCATGACCCGAGCCGAAGTCAGACGCTCAACTGACTGAGCCACCCAGGCGCCCCGAAATGAATTTTATTTTAGTTAATTTTAAAACTTTTAATTAATTTTATTACTTAGTTGTTTACTGCATTCGTGCTATATACAATCAAAACTGCCATGAAAAGCAATAAGTGCCTTACACGTGGTTTCAAATCCCGTCTTCCTGCTGTCGATGTGTATAGAGGTGTGTTACACAGGGATTAGGACAAAGCCTGTGTTTGCACCTTGGCTCTGCCGCTCCTAGCTGTCCCACCTCCATTTTAAGAATGTTCCCTTACAAACTTCCCATCAAGACAGAACCAGTTACAATCACTAAAGTCACTGAAGCCATGTTCCAATTCCATGTTACAGATGACCATATATCCACCTCTGTTATTTTACTTAGCCTGTCTACACGTCAGCTTCCTAATCTGTGGAATTGGGGCTAATAACATGTACATCCTGAAGTTTCCTGAGAATTAACTGAGATCATCTACGCAAAGCATTTAGCATATGCCCAGCAGCCCAGCACCTAGCACGTGTCCAAAGGCTATCTTTAGTAGCGCCGTTAGGTAGTGGCCTTGGAGTGTTTGCACGGATGTTAGACCCCCAGCCTGGCCTCCCTCTGCCACCAGCTGTGTTCTAAACTGTCCCCTCCCACTGCCTGGTGAAAAGTGCTCAGAGACTGCAAACTGACCCAGCCAAATAAAACAGTAAATTGGCTGCCAAAAATCACATTCGCCATGAATTTCAAAGGCAAATATGAATTATCCCAGGAAATACCTGTGATTAGCTGTGCTCTGCATTGCCCCTCACCTTCGAAACTGTGACATCTAAAGTTATATCCGTGTTACGATTAGAAAGGTGTGCCAGGACAGTCACCACTGATTCTATAGCTTATTGTCCCCAGTCTCTAAATGACCTACTCCCCGAGCTTCTCAAATGGCTGTCAGCTACTGTGGGTTCCACCTCACAGGTTGGCATCACCTCTGCTTGGCATTAGGGTGCATTCTACTGGTTCCCCCAAAGTACACCCCTATTCACTAATTTGCTATTGCAGACAGAGGGAGCTCCCAGCCAGGGCAAAGGCCCTGAGGCAGTGAACAAAGGGGAGAGAGTGTTGGGGTGGACTTGGTCATCAGGGCTGCAGAGGCCACTGTAAGGACTGTCTGTTTATCTGGAGGGATGGGGAACCCCTGGAGAATTTTGAGCAGTGATATGATGTGACTGACTCTTGTTGAACAGGATAAGCCGGCTGCTCCCCTGGGAAGAGACCATACGGGGCAGAATCTCGGAAACCAGTCACATGGGTATTGCGGTTCCCTGGACAAGGCCTAATGGTGCCCAGGACCTGCAAGTGAAACAGGGGTGGTGGAAAGTGCTGGGATTTGGGATATTCTCCGACAGATGGGATGTTGGGAATGGAGGAAGACAGTGACTCCAGTATTTGTGGCCCAAACCACCAGGACAAGGTTACTGTGAGCTGAGCCGGGGTAATCTGCCGTTCCCTCTGTCAGAAACACCCTTCCCCACAGCGGCCCAGGCAAGCCATCCTCCCCCTCCAGATCTCCAGCCCCTCAAGTGGGTTCCCCAGGCTCTATGCCCCCTCAGCACACCCAGGCTTCTGCCCACACAAGGGCCTCACACTTGTCTCCACTTATTCAAGACCTCCTGTGTCCGTGAGAGAGGGACCGTGTCACCATGCTTGTCACTGTTTAAAGACCCACACGGGGAGGCTGCCTGGCTCAGAGTGAGCGCACAAGTGTCCTGCTACACTCAAGTTAGGTTCCCTCATGGGGTTTCTTGCTTGGTAAGTTTTCTTAAGCCACTTTATATCGTTTTCATCAGCAAGTAAATGAACGTAAAAACATAAAACTCTTCAAGTCTAAAAGGAAATCCACCGACTACCTTGCAAGATTTTACTCTTTCTGCCACAGGCCCTCACGGGGCCGCTGCCAGCCGGGCCCAGGCTTTGGGCTCCTGGACTTGTCACCATCCCAGGCTTCCATACCTCGGTGGTGTCCACGTCACTCAGGCCCGCGTCCCCATTTCTAGGCAGGCCACATCTCCCTCACTTCCGCGGGATGAGTCACCTCTCTGCCTAAAAACCCATGTTCCTCCAGTGTTCCTGCACATGCTCAGCAGACCGCCCTTCCCAGCGCTCAGATGTGCACAAGCCAACGAATGAGTGACCAGACCAAGGAATGCAGAGACATCAGCTACGTCCCCGCACCGTGCCAAGCACATTCATACGCACATCACAGAATGTTCTTGGAATCCTGGAGGACTCTGCCCGGCCTCCAGAACAAAGGCCCAACGTCTGTGGCACCAGCAAGGGCATCAGCAGGTTTGCTCAGCCTCGCTCTCTTGTCCCACACCGACACTCTGCTCCCTGAGTGACGCGGTAAGGACACAGACTCACAGCACTAAGAATCAGGGCACCTGAATTCTATCACCGGCTTCAGCAGCAAGCATGCTTTTTTGACAAATCACTTCCTCCGTTCACGTCTCAGAGCCTCATCCACCAGGTGGGAATAACATCTCCACAAGGTGTTTAATGAAATCATGGATGTCATCCATCAGTAAAGAGGTATATTGGACTCCACCCTGTCTTCGTCAGCTCAGCACCACAGGCGGGGCGGCTGAACCAACAAACATTTATTTCTCACAGTCCGGGGATTAGAAGTCTGAGGTCACAGCACCAGTACGGCCCGGTTCTGGGGAGAGCCCGCCGTGAGGTGGCAGATGGCCAGCTTCCTGCTATGTCCTCACGTGACCAATAGAGAGTACGCTGGTCTCTTCTCATAAGGGCACTAATCCCACTCTTGGGAACTCCACCCTCATGACCTAATCACGTGCCAAAGGCCCCACCTCCTAACACCATCCCAGTGGGATTCAGTCTCAACACGTGGATTTGGAGGGACACAAACATTCAGCCCGTGAATGGAGAACTCCCGTGAAGGGAGAACCTTCAGCCAGAAGAAAAATGGTTCCTCTGGGAGAAAGGAGGGTTCAGAAATGTTTGAAAATAGCATCTTTCACCTCGTAAATGCCACGCTTATTATTTCATGTATTCACTCAGTTAACAAATACTTCTGGTAACTCAGTGTTGCTAGGCTGTAGGGGCTAAAAAGATGAACAAGACAATTCCTTGGTTCTTAAGGAACTCAGTGACTGGGGACAGGGGTCAAAATTACAAATAGTTTCTTATCTTCCTGTGCAGAAAAGGTGGCCAGCAACCTGCCCCATTGGTATAGGGGGGCCATAAAGGAACACAAGGGTGGTGTTCCCACCAGCACCAAGGGTACAGGGGGCCAAGGGGCCTCCGGAAGCCACACAGAGGCAGGCAGTGGCATGGAGGTGGTGTGCCCAGTAGCACCTGTGAATGAGGGACATGAGGGGAGAGGGAGAGCAGGTGGAAGAGACAGCCAGAAGGCTAGGAGATAGGGTACACTGAGAAAAAAATAAAGTAATGGCACAAGTAAGTAAATATATGGAGGACAGAGAGAGCCAGGTTCCTTAGTATTTGGAGCATATACTTACAATTATGGAAAGGGGTAAGGGTAGAAAGCACTTAGGTGTGTTGCATTGCTATTTGGAAGTACTAGTGTGGTCTGATGGTTTTTAATATCGATACACATAGAGATGGAAAGAGTTACAGATGTGTGTATTTGCAGTTACGTATATTTTCTGTCTTTACCCACCAAGAAAGCCTAGAAGCAACGATAACCCCAGGAGCAACGAGTAAACCAAGCACACAGATCCTGATTTCCAAACACCATCCTCTGTGAAAGGAATCAGAGCCCTTTGGAGAAATGGCTGATTATAGGCCTGAGGCAGGGCCAGAATCTGAATACCTTGTTGCAGCAAAAAATTAGGACGTGCTCAAGGACTGATGGAGACATGTCCACAGAATACAAGAGTCGATAAATTACAAGGAGCTCCCATAGGCCAAATCGGGTGTCATTTGAGAATCAAATAAATAATACTATCAATGAAGTACAATCCATTGAATAGAATAGGAACCCATACATCCATGCTAACAGAATGCCAACTAATAAAAACGAACAGAGGGAGGTGAAGGGGGGGTGGGCTAGATGGGTGGTGGGCATTAAGGAGGGCACTTGTGTTGAGCACTGGATGTTATACATGAGTGATGAATAACTAAATTCTACTCCTGAAACCAATATTACACTGTATGTTAACTAACTAGATTTTTTTTTAATTTTTAAACATTTTCATTTATTTTTCAGAGACAGAGAGAGACAGAGTGTGAGCGAGTGAGGGACAGAGAGAGAGGAAGACACAGAATCTGAAGCAGGCTCCAGGCTCTGCACTGTCAGCACACAGCCCGATGTGGGGCTCGAACCCACGAACCATGAGATCATGACCTGAGCCAAAGTTGGATCGTTAACCAACTGAGCCATCGAGATGCCCCATAACTAAATAAATAAATACATTTTTGAAGACAAAAAAAAGGAATGGAGGTTTGGTAAGGTGCAGGGTACCAGTGTATTCTTAAAATATCTCCCCACAATATACTAATAAGTGTCCAAAGGACAAATGGTAACTTTGTGGTGGAAAGACTTAGAAACCACCAGCACATCCAGATGGTCACAGCTACCCTCGGCAGTGGTGGGATGATGGGTCTACCTTGTGTGACACCTGATGAGAGACACCAAGAAGTACACAGTTTCATTTCCACAGTATTCCTGTCAAGGTCCTCATGACCTGAATCTAGTCATGTGGAAACATCAGTGGACCCAGATTGAAGGTCATCTGACAAAATGTAAGGTCTGCACCCCTTAGAACTTCCAAGGATGTAAAAGACTGAGTATTGCAGAACTGTTCCAAATAAGAGACTGAAGACACACAACTGCATGCAGTGCGTGAACCTTTCCTGAATCAGAATAGGAAGGAACAATGGTGGCCTTGTTGGTGAAATGCACATGGGGTCTGTAGACAGGATAGGAGGAATGTATCAGTGTTGATTTCTTGTCCTGGAGCATTGCCACTTGCTGGCCTATAATTGTCCTTGTTTGGGGAAATAGCGAAGGGGGTACATAGGGCTGAAAGGGCATCATGT
Source organism: Puma concolor (assembly GCF_028749965.1). Classification (NCBI taxonomy): domain Eukaryota; kingdom Metazoa; phylum Chordata; class Mammalia; order Carnivora; family Felidae; genus Puma; species Puma concolor. The sequence continues at coordinate 16,668,087 of NC_141677.1, forward strand.
CTGCATCTCTGTGGTCAGAAAAAGGATAGTGATAATGCATATGTGCACCAGTTGGAGAATCAGAGTGAGGGAGATATGCGAGTTCTTTGTACTATACTTACAATTTTTCTGTAAGTGGAAAATTATTATTTTTGAAATTTGTATTTTATTTTATTTTTTAGGGGTGGGGGGCAAAGAGAGACAGAGAGAGAGAGAGAATTCCAAGCAGGCTCCACACCCAGCATGAAGCCTGACCCAGAGCTCGATCCCACAACACCAGGACCATGACCTGAGCAGAAATCAAGAGTTAGACACTCAACACACTGAGCCATCCAGGTGCCTCTCAAACTTGTATTTTCATAATTTTTTAAAATATTTATTTTTAAATTATTATTTTAAAAAAATAGATAACCACAGCACTTTTAAATGCTGTATTCGTGACTATTATGTCCATTTATTCATATGAATCCTGCTATGTGTTTAAGAAAATCTCTCCTATCAGGGCACCTAGGTGCAGTTGGTTAAGTGTCCGACTTCGGCTCAGGTCACGATCTCACAGCTTGTGAGTTCGAGCCCTGCATTGGGCTCTGTACTGACAGCTCAGAGCCTGGAGCCTGCTTCAGATTCTGTGTCTCCCTCTCTCCCTGCCCCTCCTCCACTCATGCTCTGTCTCTCTCTCCTTCAAAAATAAATAAACGTTAAAAAGAAAAAAGAAAATCTCTCCTATCATTCTATTTGGCCCAGTGGTTGAGGAATAATAACTCACTTTCTCCATCTTTTCTTCCTTTAAAACCTCTGCAAGCTTTCTGTAGACATTGTTAATCTGATTTCAGTTTGAAGCTCAAGATTTAAAGCCAGAATTGTAGAGAGTGATGCACACAGCAGGTGCTGAATAAATGTGGTCCACTGACCATCTGAGTGACAGGATAGCAATGATATTAGAAATTTTGGTTGCATTTTGTAAATATAGCTGAATGGTAAAAAAAAAAAAAAAAAAAAAAAAACACCATAAAAAACAAAACTCAAAGTTAACTACAGAAGACATTATCAAGGGTTAAGCAAAATGATACATTGAATAATATGTTCTAATTGATACAGTGTATTCAATTTATGGATCTAATATGTTTTACTTGTAGGACCTCCAGAATAAAAAATGCTAAGCATCATCTCATTCCATTTTGGGCCAAGTAAATGCGTTTTTTGATGCCACTACAACATATTTATTAATGTTTAATTGAGGGTCAGGGCTCATCTGTATTCCTTAGCACATCAGTACTAAGTGCCTGCTACTTTGGGGCTATAATTCGGGAACAGAATGAAAGAAAAGTACTTTCTACATCTATGAATAAATAAGCAAATAAGCATTTACAGAGCAGCAAGAAATCTTCACACATAAAGACATTCTGCTAAACAGATTCAATTTCTGCTGCCTCGCTCTGTCTATGGGATGACAGAAAATATGGAATAAGCCGTATTCTTGGCTGTACAGCCATTCTACATTCTGAGGAGGCTCTTTAAAGCTAAGAAGCAATCAGTGTCTTCATAAGTCATTTTTCCTTGGTTTTTACATAATGGCCAAGACACGCTATTCATCGCGAGCTGAATATTCTAATATGTCCACATTACCATACACATCATGTGTAGATGGCCAGTTTACAAAGAACTGCACTGTAATAAAACGTATTTCAGAATAACCTGAGCACAACTGAGCCACTCTTTGACATTTCAAATGCTGGACTTTGTCAGATTCATTATCATAAAAACCAACCACTATCGGGGCACCGAAGACATCACGCATCATTTCGGAGCATCCAAGGCGGCTGCACTATGTATACACTGTTTCCAAGCTTTGCAACAACGTGTAGAGCAGGAATACAAACGCAGACCCAAAGTTGCAGAGAATTAAAATAACGTGCCCAGGACCTCAGAATGAGTTAGCAGCAAAGCCAGAATGTGAACACTGATCTTTTCCATACTTTTTCTATAAAAACTCCGGGCTTTTCCTGTTATGCTTCCCGGGAGCCATCCCTGAAGCAGTACCTGCTCCCAGACTTTCCCTAGTCACACAGGGACCTTGTCTGTCTGCTCGTTTGTCTGGGTCCTCGGAGACTGTGGGACCCACAGAGCAGGCCCTGAGCCTCATCCCTCTCTGCCATGCCAACATCTCGTTCAGTGCTAGGCACACAACAGGGGCTGGGTGAAAGCTGAGTAAATTAACGAATGACTGTACTTGGATGAGGAAGAGTGGAGACACTGAACAGCAGCAATCCCCTTACGACCCCTGCCATACACCAAGCGCCGAACATTTTACCCTCGCGATGATGTCATGAGGCAAACAAGGCTGTTCCCTCTTTGCAGATCAAAAGACTGAGGCTCATGGGAAGTTGACAAACTTCTCCTAGATCAGTCACATGGCTACGTAGATTCAGAAATAAAGCCAGTATCTGCGGCTCCGAAACCTGTGTTCTGAACTGCTGTGTTCTACCGGCCAGATCACATCCCCCAGCGACCACAACCCCCTGAAACACACACCTGAATGCACCACACAGGTACAAACTCTTCCAGCAACTCGCTTGCCATTTCGTCCCCTCCTTCTCACAGAAAGCAGTCAGTAGCCGACACAAAGTAACAAACTGGCAAAAAGCGGAAACAGCCTCAGATCCAATGTAAGGGAAATGGTTAGATAAATAAGGGCATATCCACTGGGATATGTGGCGAATCAAAACCCGGTTAGAAAAACTAAGGGGAAATATTTGAACATTACAAGAGAAAAGCAAGATACAAGATTATATGTAGATGTTACCTGTACTTTTATGATTACCAGTATGTTTAGAAAGAAAGAAAGAAAGAAAGAAAGAAAGAAAGAAAGAAAGAAAGAAAGAAAGAAAGAAAGAAAGAAAGAAAGAAAGAAAAAGAAAGAGGCAGAACTAAGAGTTTTGTCAGTGAGACTGTCAGTGACTTTCTTTCAATTTCTTTTCTTACAAAATCAGCCATAAAATCTTGGGTCATTTATTATTTAGAAAAGTAGTATATTTTTAAAAATAGCCTACTGATTCCTTGTGCTACCCTTTGATTTCTGCATAAAAATAGAGATTCGGTCCCTCAAATTCTTAAGGCTAAACTGCTTAGGGTAAGCTTCGTTTCCCTGGGCCACCAATCTTTTCAGGGTACGCCAAAGAGGATTTCTAGAAATGTTATATTTTAAGCCGGCCGGCGTGAGGAAAGAAGACTGAGAAATCACTTTGGTTGTGGGATGAAAGGAAAAACAAACCTTTGGGGGAGACAGAAAAATGTTGCAAGACAAGCAATACTCTGCCACGATACTCACCTGCTCAGCACTTAGCCTATCGCCTTGTTCTTCATACACATTTGTTGACTGGCCCTGAAATATTTCAGTAGACAGTTTGGTTTGAAACATCTGTTCTTTCTCAGCAAGAATTTACCAAGCAAAATAAATTGTGAGGGATCAAAATAACAAAAGTAATGAAAAGTCCAGGGACTTCCCCAGGTCTTGGGTGGGTCATATGACCAGCAAGCTCTGTGTGTGTGTGTGTGTGTGTGTGTGTGTGTGTGTGTGTGTGTGTGTAGAAGAGTGTGTTTAAGGGTGTAAACAAATAATGCTTAAAGTTGCAGTATTCAGACACATCAGAAAACATACAAAATTCCTTAGAATCATGAGTTTCTGAAAGGGTGGTTGGGTATGGATCACTCTGGAATACTCTCTGCCTCAACTCCAAAAACTAAAAATATAGGAAAATGTTTCTTTCATCAAATGTCAATCACCGAATGTCTTAGAGGAAAGTAACTGACCAACCAAAGTTGGCCAGTTACCTTTTACAGAGGCTTCATATTTTTAGAACTATTAAAAACCTTCCCTAAAGTATGTTTTCATAGGTACTGTGGAAAACCAGATCACGGTATACACGTGGTCCATTTTCATGGCTCAGAATCTGGGCTGGCTGACCCTCCCTACTGGCAATTGTCAGCTGTCTGCTTCTTTGTAAGTGCCAGAGAAGGCACCCACCATCCCCCAGCATTACTCCCACCGTCTCCTCCCCCCCAGCCCCCCACCGCCTCTACCAGCACCCCCACTTTCTCCACTAGCACCCCACCAACTCCTACCACCACTGCCATCACCTGCTGCTTATTAGGAACTGAAAGCACTTACCCAAGAAGGAGAAACATTCTTTAGATCATTTCCAAATAGTTACAATGCAGAGAACCCAAGAGAAAGGACAAGAGACGAAAAGCCACTCAACAGCACAATGAAGAAAAGTCAGAAAGGACGTAACATTAACAGTGGCCCTATCTGTGCCACGCAAATAAAGATGATTTTTTCTTTTATTTATATTTCTGAACTTTCTACATGTTTTTACAATGATCATGTGTTGCTTTAATAACTAGCGAAAGAAAATCCACTTTTAGAAATAAAAGGCAATCATCAGCTAGTACATTCAGGCAATAGCAAGTAGGTTTCCTTCACGGGGTCAACCAGCATGGACTATGAAGTCAAATACTTGAGCGTGATTTGTTTTTCAGCCACTTCAAACTGTGTAAGCTCTGAAAGAGAAACTCTTGTTGAACATGTAATGGCAGATCCTCCCACAAGAAACTATTTTTTATGTCATGTTCATTATTTTAATTGAATTTGGATATATGATCAGTCATTACTGAAATGGGTTAATCACTTAGGCAATTACTAAGTCACTTAGCAATCTAGATGCATGGCTGATAAATGAACCAGCTCCGTACACTGAATATTGAAGCTTATTAGGTATAGTCTAGTTAAGACAGAAATCAAAAAGAATAATTCTTACAGCACACTGACTGGCCAAGGAAAATTTCTGGCAAGCTAGAAAACAACTTAAAGATCTGGCCAATGATTCTCGGACCTTTTCCACATCACTCGTAACCTTGTAAAACGACACTACTGAAAATCCAAATGGTCACTTTTGAGTTTCTCCTTCAAGGGCTGCTTTATCTTTCTCCATGTATGTTAAAGAGCTTTGGGCCATTTAATAGATTGATGTGCCTCTCAGACATGAGAACATAGTATTGGCACTGAGGCTATTTTTAGAAGTCATACAAATGGAAGAATTCAAATGCCTATTCATTATTTCCCTCTCCTGGTTTTGGTTGCACTCAGTTTTCATTATTAAACTGGACGTGGCATTCAATTAGTTCCCATGAATGGACTTTTCATGAGTAATTTGCTCTACTGGTGTTTTCATAAAAAATCAGCCGGACACATCTGTTTGTCAGTGCTCAAAAACCACAGGCTCTCTTCTGTTGTAATGGCAACCACCACAGCCTGCAGTCTTTTAAGACTTAATTGTTTTTTGTAGAAGATCTTTTAACACATTTGTCTCTAATGGAATTCAGGACATTAGGAGTTCACTGTCGAGCAACCGCTACCATCATTATTTTTAAAAAGATAATGCAAACCACATTGATGTGCATACCCTTTCTGCAACAGACAAATAGAACACACCAGTGCAATGCTCAGTGCCAAGAGGATCGTACTAAATTGATCTCTAACAACACGGCAACACGAACAGCTTAAATTCTTTGAGTGGCATAAAGGGATCTAGGTAAAACGGCATATTCTAAAAAAAAAAAAACAAAAAAAAAAAAACTAAGAAGATTGAATAAATTATTTCCACTAGCCTGAGCCATTCCCATTAGGATGAAATCCAATCAGAAGGAATAAAGCATACTAGGATACTAGTTCCTTAGAACAAAGTAGAATAAAGCTGTTTTCTTTTGGCAGAAGCACCACAATGCAAATAAAACAGTGACCTTCAATTCAAAGGCGATGTTAATAGAGAGAAATCACAAAACAGCAGCCAATGATAAGAATGACTAATAAAGAGCAATGCTTTTAGCATGCTGGGAAGCTGCATATGTACTAGTTTCAAGCGACGCCTCTATAAAATAGTAAGAAGCTAAAGAAATTAGAAATCTCTGCAGGACTAGTTGTAAGAGTATCTTCCCAGAGTCCTAAGATACCGTGCAGATATTAGAAACAAAACTGGAGTTAGTGGGAACACTTTCCCAGAGCAGGAATGTAATAGTAACAGAAAGCAGACACGAGAAACACCTCAGGTCCTTTACAGAACTAACTGAATTCCCCATGTGGTTTCAGACGGCATTTAGGACTCTCGATGATTAAGCGTAACTCCAAAGACAGAGCTCCAAAACCCCTGAGCTACAAAAAAAAAAATTTTTTTTAAACAATAACGATAAGAGTAACAGACACTTGGTGGAAAAGTCTAACTTCTGGACCCAGCTGCGCACTCACAGGAAGTGCTATCCCACAGCAGGAAGACTGTGCCAGAGGTTTCTGAAGGCAGAAGACAATGTTGCCTTGTCGATGACTGTCTCCCCAGTACCTAATGTTGTGTGTGCTATAAAAGGCACTTAACCAGGATTTATGGAACGAGTGAGGAGTGATATATGCATGCGGCCAAAATAAATCTTGGCTTTATAATTGTTAAAACTAGAATCTTAAAGATAAACATCACAGATTGTATAAGATGTTATCCTGAAAATAAATATCTAAGTATGTATTTTAAAAAATCACATAAACAATGGAGAGGAAAGTGATGTGATTCTTCTCTCTGCATGTATGAGCCTCTGGTACAGGAAGAAAATCAACATTTTAAATTGATTTCTTTGCTTAAAGGATCTAGAGATCCAGATTTTAGTCCTGGATTCACTGGGGACAACTTTGTAACCTTGAGACTATGTAACCTCCTTACGACTCAGTTTCCTTATCTTAGGAATGAGAATACTAGTCCAATTTCTGCCACCAAATTGTGGTGAAAGTGAAAAATGCCCATGAACAGTTGTGAAAAATACAAGTGGCAGACTTGTTGCAAAAGTGAAAGCGACTCTGACAGCACTACCTTGTTGATTCAGATTTAATTCAACTCAGACTAAATCTCTTTAAAACTCAGCAGTCGGGGGTGCCTGGGAGCCTCAGTAGGTTGAGCGTCTGACTCTTGATTTCAGCTCAGGTCATGATCCCAGGGTGGCGGCATTGAGCCCCACACGGGGCTCCATGCTGAGCTGAACGTGGAGCCTACTTAGGATTCTCTCCCTTGCCCTCTGCCCCTCCCCATCTCGTGTGCTCTCGCTCTGTAAATATAAATAAGTAAATAACTACTCAGCATGCATTTAGGGTGACCCAACCTGGAGGGCTGTCAGATTCAGAGGCGTTGATAGCCAGTCTTGCTCCGGGCTTCTTTTTTCATAATGTACAATGTACAGCAGATTCCTGTCCCTCCTCCTGGCTCACCCCGAGTCCTCCACCCACACATACAGACTGTGCAGGCTACCTTTAGCTTCCCCGTACCAGTGGCTCTGAACTATCCAGAAGTCACAGAACCTTTTGAGGAATGCCATGACACACGGATACGCTAAATTCCATCATAAGTGTTAGCAACAATATCAGCGACAGACATACCTATAATATAATATAAATTTATTTATATATTTATGTATAATTTTAATTATATAAAATTACTGTGGGGGGAGGGGGGCACCTGGGTGGCTCGGTTGGTTGAGCGTCTGAACCTTGGTCTCAGCTCAGGTCATGATCGCGGGTCGTGGGATTGAGCCCTGAGTCTGGCTCTCCTGCTTAAGATTCTCTCTCTCTCTCTCTCTCTCTCTCTCTCTTCCCCTGCCCCTCTCCCTTCCTCATGCTCTATCTCTCTCTCTAAAATAAATAAATAAATACATACATACATACATACATACATACATCATACATACATACATACATATTACAGTGAGAACACTGGTATCCATGAAGAAAAGAGACAAACAAACAAAAAAACCTTTCAGACTTGGGTGTAATGAAGAGTTTCTGAGTTTCCCATGATAATCTTGTGCTATGTGCTCACCCACTTTATTATTTTGCAGGCAGCAGCAAGCAAGTGGTAACAGGCACCAATGCACTGGTGTTTTCATGAAAAGAAATTATAATATCATTAACTACTAAGTAGTGACTGCATTATAATGCCAGCTCTACTCCTTGGTTGATTCTATTAAGGTTGAAAGTCCTCCCTTAATTAGCAATCCTGAACAGGTGCACACAAAATTCTGGCAAGGAGGGTGAGATCTCACTGTTCACCCTTATCTATCAAAGGCGAGGGAAGGATAGGTCTGTGATATTTCCAGAAGGATTATGCGGTCCTTCCGTTTCCGTTCTCCTGGTATTCTAAAGCCACCTCCTGAATGAGGACAAAGCAGCAGAGTAGCGTGACTTGTGACCACATCATGCTGGCTACTTACAGAATTGTTTTAGGGGCGCCTGGGTGGCACAGTCGGTTAAGCGTCCGACTTCAGCCAGGTCACAATCTCGCGGTCCGGGAGTTCAAGCCCTGAGTCAGGCTCTGGGCTGATGGCTCAGAGCCTGGAGCCTGTTTCCGATTCTGTGTCTCCCTCTCTCTCTGCCCCTCCCCCGTTCATGCTCTGTCTCTCTCTGTCCCAAAAATAAATAAACGTTGAAAAAAAAAAATTTCAGAATTGTTTTGGCCTGAATGCATGTTGGAGGGATGCCATCAACCTACAGGACCTGGCGCCTGCTGTGGATTCCATCTCTCTCTCTCTCTCTCTCTCTCTCTCTCTCTCTCTCCTCTGCGCTTCCCTGGCTTGTCTCTCTCTCTCTGTCTCTCAAAAATAATTAAATATTAAAAAAAGAAAGAAAGAAATTTAACCTTTGATGGAGGTGTTGGACTGCACAAAAGCAATGCCTGTCACTTAAACCAGGACGGAAAGAAGCTGCGTGACAAGAGAAAGTCCACAGCCAGTGCGTCCGACTTCTCAGCAACAATTCTGGAAGGGAGGGACGAGGACTGTCATCATGTTACGGACCTGGGTTTGCAGGGCAAGCAAATTCTTGCCCAGATGTTGTACCTGCAATTAGTACGTACTGTCACTGAGGCAGGGGCGGGGGGAGATGCGTGCTTAGTTACGGTCCTCAAGGCCCCAAAAGTTGAATTCTCACGACTGACACTAATCGTAGCATATTTTTGCAGTCACTTTTGGGTGGGGTTTTTTTCCTACCAAAATCTAACTGTTCGAACACAGATGTCAAACAATAGTGGTTTTTTCATGCCATGATAGAGAGTGGGGACATTACTGGGACAGGCCTGACGGTGCCCAGCTGACTTTTCTCAAGCCCGTGGCCAGCATCCAAACAACTGGTATCCTGAAAGAGAGAGAGAGAGAGAGAGAGAGAGAGGAGATGCCACCCTATCTTAAATGGGCACATTCTTCCACCTGACTCCTCTTTTTCTTTTCATTATGTCTAAAGACGAATTAGCTGGCTCTGTGTCAGTATCTATTTGTTTTGTTTTATTTAAACCCAGGGAGTTTCATTAATAGGAGTTTTGTTCAGGATGTTGAGGTTTCCATGGTGGATCCAAAGCAATTTGTTCCAGCTGCCGAGAAGAAAATGAACACCACTAAGTGGAATGGACACAGAAGAACACCCTTGACTGGGACTAACAGTGTTTGAAGCACACTGCTGTTCCTGCTGGAAAACCACCCTCACGTGAGCTCATCAGAAGCACCCGCCCCCGTGGGGATGACTGGGAGGTTCTGTTTCATAGTTAAGCGCGTTGGGCAATCCTGTCCTCAGCGTTCAGGACCTGAGCAGAGGTCAATGCCGTCGTCCTCGTAGGCTATCCACGTCTAGCGTGCTGTGGTTGTGGCCACTCAAACGTCAAGCCTCCATTCAATATGAAGAAGAAACCTGGGTTTGGAAGGATTCTCTTCCTTCCTCTCAATACAGTTTCAGAGTTTCTCAGGTATCATCTTTAAGCCTTATGGCAAACTTTTCGAGTACTTTGGCGTTGCTGCTGCTGTTTTGCTTAGCAACGGAACCTTCTGGAGACGCAGTCTCACTGGGTACTAACAACCGATAAAAGCCAAGACCCTCTGAGACTGGGGATGGTGTTCCCTTCCAGCTCCCCTAAGGATCCCCGTGATCCCCCCAGAACACAGTGTGACCATCAGTCTGCCAGCATTCGGAAAAAATACACAGATTCAAAGTGTTGAGGAGCTATAAACACTGCCAACCGCAAGCTGCCAACTTTGTGTTATTGTCCCGAGTCCACGTGACGAAAGGGAACAGCTCGTCCTATAAGGTCTTCAAGAAAAAGAGAAGATGTGCATCTTCACCCTCTGTTTTGCTAGGGACAGACTCCGGTTTCAGACATGCGAGTGAATTGCTGATTCCACAGAAATGCATAAAATATTAATCTCAGTGAGATTTACTTACTCGGAACATGAGGCCAAATCCTCAGCTATGGTACTGAGGGCTTTATTAGATTTCTCATTTTCGGAAAGCTTTTTTTTTTTTTTTTTTTTTTGTATATTTCTTTCTGATTTTTCCTATTTTTTTTTATCTTTTTCTTTTTCTTTTTTAATGTGTAGTATGGAAAAGTCTAAAGGGCAGAAAGCATAATCCACTACTCTCCAGCCAGAGACAGGCCTAGCCAGAGTTCTTCCAACCAGGACACGTTCCATATTTAATATTTCCTTTGTTTCTCACGTGAACCCAGCAAGGTGGATAGGGCGGATGTTACCGTACCCATTTAGCGGATGAAGCCAGGATCTGTCACATCCCAGATCTGGCTCTGGGAAAAGTCCCAGAATGACATGCCCGTTTTCTACTTGTAACTTTCACGATGGGGCTACCACTTTTCCATCTCCTCCAAATAAAAGTGTAATCCCTCCTCTGACATCCTAAGGAGAAGTACATCGCCTGTGACTGTCCATGCACTTAGTGTCAGAAGTAAGGCTACAACCCAGATCAACTGACCCTCCGCAGCCATTTCCCCCACCTGGCCTGCAAGGCTGAACTGCAACACATTCCCTCCCTGCTTCTCAAAGCCACTTCTGCACCACCAGTACCTAGGAAAAGTAGTAAACTTGCAAAGTTCACATGTTAGCCCTCATGGAGGAAAGCCTCAAGGGAAAATGCCCCGCCGCAGAAAACTAAAGGGAATAGTAAAGTTGATGGAAAGGCAATAATGAAGCAACAGAAGAAAGATGTGCAGAAAACATTCTGTGATGTTTTGGCAAAGAGGAGAGAAAGAGAGCTAACAAGGAAAAGTTGAAAGAATATAGTCTGGTCCGTGCAGAGTAATCAAGTCCATGGCAATAAACATTCATTATGAACAAATCTCATTTAAAAACAAACTCCCAGAGGAACTAATTACACTAAATGTTCTGGCACTGACTTAGGTAGTACTCGTTTCTAAGGCACCCCTGGGGATATGAAAGTCACCACGTTCTATAGCAAATGGGGGCTGCGAGAGTGACTGTCTCCTTCCAAACAATAAGCTTCTGTCAGGTTACTGTTCTATCAAGCCTGTCAATTGTAACTTATTTTGTGTTAGGAGACAAGCTGGCACATTGTATAAAGGTCAAGTGGAAAACTGTCCCTTCTGCTCCATCACTGTCATCAACTGATAAAGGTCATTCCACCCAATACATTGCCATGACGGAAAATAACTTTGTTTGTCTACTGTGAAATATTAAAAAGTCCCTCTGCTATGTATGGGCTTTCTGATTTCTCTCTGCTCTCAAAATGTATTAAACTAGGCAATCCAGGGTATTTCCAGCTGCTGCTCTGACAATAACTTGTTTACAAACAAATTAGAACAGAAAAACACAAAGATGGCAGGTCTAAAACACTATCTGTATAGACTCATAATACCTAAATATCTAAATAGTTTACTGCTGATTGTAATTGTAGTAACTGACATTCATTCAGCATTTTATATAACACTAATACTTAGCATACACCACCTCATTTAATTCTCAAAACAACTCTGATACCCATTGTACAGGTGGGAAAAATCAAAGCTTTGGAAGATTATGTAATTTTCCAAGCTTAAACAGCTAGTAAATGGAAGAACCTAACTTCGTTGTCAGGTTTTTAACTATGTTGACCTGAAAGGCACTAATACTTTATGACTAGGTTACTCTGTGACTTTATGTTAGTAGACATATTGACTATTAATAACAAGATAAAGATTACAATTGTTATTTGTAGATGGGATGTAGTTTGATCTTTCCTTTGTTCATCCAACAACCATTTCTTAAGAGTTGACTTTGAGGGGCACCTGGGTGGCTCAGTCAGTTAAGTGGCCAACTTTGGCTCAGGTCATGATCTCATGGTTCGGGAGTTTGAGCCCTATATCAGGCTCTGTTCTGATAGCTCAGAGCCTGGAGCCTGCTTCGGATTCTGTATCTCCCTCTCTCTCTGCCTCTCCCCCACTTGCACTCTGTCTCTCTCTCTCAAAAATAAATAGACATTAGAAGAAAAAAAAAGTCAACTTTGACCAGGCACTATGCTAGATGCCGGAGATAAAATCAGACAAGGTTTCATTCTCTCCCTCAGACAGCTTACGGTTCAGCCAAGAGGACAGCCAACAACTATATTAGAACATAATATGGATGAGGCTAGGGAAACATGCAGAGAACCCAAAAGAAGGAGCACTGAAATCAAGTCTTGATGGTCTAATAAGATCTAAGAAGGAGAAGGAGGGAGGCAATGTGGGAAGAGGTGTAAACTGATCGGGAACAGACATTCTGCCTTCAGGAACTACTGAAGCATTAGAAAGAAAGGGAAAGGAGTGACAAGAAAAGAAATTAATGAGCTACGCAAGGGCCAGGGTGAGACAGGGTTACTGTGGGCTAAGTTTACCAGTTATCCTGAAAATGTCCATCGTGGAGAGATGTGAAATGGAAACGTGACCCTATATGCTTTTGACAAGGAAGACTGGTTACAAGGTGAAATATGGATCGGAGCAGGGCGAAAATGGAAGCAGGGACCCTTTAAGAGACTACAGTCCAGGCAACAACTGGTGAGATCTGAGGACAGAAGGAGGAGATATTTAGGGGATGAAATCTAAAAGATACAGTGGCTCAAAGTCCAGGGGGGAGTGTCCAGCATGACTCCCAGTTTTTCTTGCTTGGCCCCATTCACTGCAGCAGGAACCAGAACAAGAGGAGTTGGGCTGTGCCAGAGATCAAGAACTTATAGAGGAAGGGATGGATCTTACATTCTACATCTAAGTATTGAGGGGAAAGTGATGTCACATCTCCAAGTCCTTTCCCTTATTTTTTCTTTAAAGTTTATTTACTTTGAGACAGAGAGAGCGCGCGAGCTGGCGAGGGGGAAAGAGGGGGAGAGAGAGAGAGAGGGAGAGAGAGGGAGAGAGAGGGAGAGAGAGAGAATCCCAAGCAGGCTCCACACTGCCAGCATGGAGCCTGATGCAGGGCTCTAACTCACGGACCACGAGATCATGACCTGAGCCAAAATCTAGAGTTGGACGCTTAACCAACTGAGCCACTCAGATGCCCCCCCCCCCTTTCCCTTATTAATGGAGAGATCTGACTGTCAGGAAACAAAGGTATACTGAAAACCACTTTCAGGCTAGAATGAGCAGGCAAACAAAGTATGGGCGGGGGGGAGGGGGGCGGTGCACAGAACTGTCAGGTCAATGTGCTCACAGAACACGCAGAACTGAGAGGTGTTCCGGTTGTGGGGTTCAGAGACTTTGGCTGAGATCGTCTCAGGAGGTTGCCGAGATACTCTCTCCCTTCACCACTTTATTTTACGATGCCACTCAGTCCCCACACTGAATAAGTGCCTTGCCACTTTGTGCCACTTGGTCTGTCTTTCCTCACTGAAACAAGACCAAAAGGCCAATGCACGATCTCACACTAATGGCTCGAGGAGGCAGACGCACCAGGCAGAGCTGATTCAAAACTGTGTCAAGGCTCCTGGTCATGACCCCCAGCCACCAGCCCCAAAGTAAAGGTCAAGATTGTCCCTAGAGCTTTCTACTCAGAACCCATGGGATACTCTTTGGTTCGGCACAGCGTCTGCCCCCTTCCAACTGAAGACCTTGGTAAACAAAGACTTTTGTTTCCACGTCTCATAGGAAACGTACTCAAATTTCCCTATGTAACTTTTGTTCAGAGTGGGTCATGATTCATCTCCAAAAGCAGGGCCTCCAGAGCAGCTGATATATTCACGCCATGCTTTCAGCCCTCGTTGATGTGGAAGCAGGAGCAGCAGACGACAGGCTGCAGTGCTTGTTAAATCTGAAGGGAACGGCCACTCGAGGTTCTCTTCTGGTGCGACCCTCTATCATCCAGGATGTGTGGGTAGGAAATTTGCTGTCAGTTTCACATGAGACAGGATGCCAGATATAATTAAGTGCCTGCGCAGTTTATAAAAACAGATTAGCTGTCCCATGATAAATCACCAGTGCAAGGAGCCCCAAGTAGGGGCAGGGGCACCATATCATGGCCATTACGCAGAGGAAATGGACACCACATTTGTAAATGACCGTTTTAAATGGATGGATTAAATAGTTGTCTGGGAATTGAACCTTAACCCTCTCTGCTCAAGAAGGTACAGGTCACAAAGCAGCAGAGACCCACAGAAAAAATGACCAGAGCACAAAATCAACCTCTCTTCAATTCCTCTTGTCTTCACCCTCCATTTATGTCTCCATTTCCTCCTCTTCTATTTTTTTTCCATCCACCCTCAAAACCAGGACACCCAATTTTCCAAAGCCCAAGCAGAGTTTCAAACTCATTTCCTCAATGTCATCCAATGTCATGCAACAGAGAATGAGGCAGAGAATGAGATTCAAGGTCATGAGATTTACCACCGAGAAGAAAAATACTTTGTCACAGGAAGATGTGAAGAGTAGTCAAGCCTTAAATGCCTCATTATAATTTGCATGTTTTAATATATATTGCTTTACCTCATTTCTGAATTTTTTGCAGCTGGAAAGAAATCAGGCTAGGTGCCAATAAGCTTCTTATTGACAGACAGAAAATAAGAAGCCAGATCATTCTATCTTCTTTGCATGGTACAGATGCTAACTGCTGGTAGACATTGTTCAGAAGAAGCCCCACCTCAGCATTTTCACACCTGTGCACGAAGCACCTCACATACACCATGACCACATTTAACCTTCCACCCACACAGAAGGATAGGTATTCTCACTCTCACTTACCCAGGGGCACACTGGTGTTCAAGGACACGTTACAGGACAAAGAGGCACTGCCACACTGGCACTGAGTCTCCTTATCTAGTCCTGGGACTCTCCCTTCTGCCTGCTGAGCTGACCTCACCCAGAGGTACACAGGGGGTTATTAAACATTTCACAGTTCACTGTATGTAAATTGTACCTCAACTAAAAACATACGGAAAATTAGAACTGAATATGTAAATAAACACCTGTTAAATCTTTCACAGCTTGCTTAAAGGTATTTTTAAGCACTGACTATCCCAGTGTGAACAGGAGTTAATTATTTCTAATTGTCACTTCATGTTGAAATAGAAGGGTTAATCCCGCCAATTGAATTCATCGATCGGTCAATTCACTGACAGGACATTGGGCCAATCAGCCCCATAATAACCAAGTGATGGATTGAACTTTTTCTTAATCTAACACACAAAGCCCCCCTAAATGTCACCACAGTCAGAGACACATCAAAGGTTACTTTGCTCCCTAGGGAGGATTAGGACAAAAGTCTCTGGAAAGTCTCTAAATAAAAGGCAACTTCAAACTAATATGTGAGAGCAGGTTTTGGGAGGGGAAGGACTGTATTAATTCACCATGGCTTCCCATCATCCAGCAGAGTGCTTAGAAACAGCAGGCATTCAATAAGTGTTTCCTGACTAAATGAATAAACTCTGCACAGAGTGTTTCCATGTTAGTCTTCTTGTATATTTTTAGCACCCCTCATTTTGAAATTCATACGTTGTTCTCAACCATTCTTAATTACTTCATGCGTGTGTGTGCTTCACTAGGCTACTATTTTTATCTGCTTGGCCCCAGCTCCCTCACCTTCTCATAACAGATGTACCCACCTCATCACAGAGACAGACAGGTAAACACAACGTGGCTAATTGCACCACCTCACCCCTATAGCTACAGCAACTGGTCCGAGGAGTTGGCACCTGTCCCAAGCCCGCCCTGAAAGTTTTCAAACTGGAGCCGCGGAGGGAAGTCTCCTTTCTTCTCAAGTCATGGTGCTGTTAGTACACAAGTCTTGAACTGCCAGGTGGAGTAAACTGGTATGATCGTCTTAAAACATTCCTCTGTCCAGGGGCGCCTGGGTGGCTCAGGCAGGTGAGCGTCCGACTCTGGCTTAGGTCATGACCTCACTGTTTGTGAGTTCGAGCCCCACGTCAGGCTCTGTGCTGACAGCTAGAGCCTGGAGCCTGTTTCAGATTCTGTGTCTCCTCTCTTCCCCTCCATCACTAGCACCCTGTCTCTTTCTCTCTCTCAAAAATAAATGTTAAATATATGTATATTTAAAACAAAAACAAAAACAAAACATTGGCCTAACTCTTCTCTGCTTGAAGATGGGCTAACTTTGGTGACTTGCTTCAAGTGAACAGGATGTGGTGGAATTAACACCACACAATTTTCTACATGAAGTCATAAAAGACAACAGACTTTCCTCCGCCTCCCTCCCCTGTTCCCCACCCCCAGGACACTCACCATCACGCTGTAAGGAAGACAAGCAGCCCCACGGGAAGGCCACAAATGGGCAGTCCAGCCACAACCCAGCTGACAGGCATCAACTGCCTGACATGAGAGCGGGCCTTCAGATGACCCCAGGCCTCACTCATTCTGTGAGCTGCCCGGCTAAGGCCAAATGGAGAAAAAAAGAGCTATCTCTGCTGAGATTTCCCCAAATTATAGATTCTTCTGAGCACAATAAATGTTGTCATTTTGATAAGCCCCTAAGCCTGATAGGGGTCATTTGCTACAAAGCAACAGATAACAGGAACAGATTTTGGTGCCTTAGTGGGGTTCTGCCATGACAAAACCCAAAACACGCGGCCACGGATTTGGGACTGGGCCATAGGTTTGGGAAGCTGGAAGGGCCCTAACGACACAGGAGAAGAGGTAGATTGATCTTGAGGAGGCTGGGGGGGTGAGGACATCAAGGAGACAGAGGAAAATGTTACCAGAAGCTGGAACAAAGAACCTAAGTTTGAAAGAACTGTCACCCGAAAGTGACACTGACACAGAAAATAGAAAGTGTATCCATTGAGCTGGGTAGTCTGGCTAGGGAGATTTCCAGGCAGGGGGCTGAAGCGACCACCTGGCTTCTCCTTACTACCCACAGTACGGTGTGAGAACAGAGAAAGAAGCAAAGGAAACCACTTCCTATAAAGAAGTCAGGACTTGCTGGGCTTGAAATTAACACTGGTCCTGATCCCCAGCTTCATCAGATGACAAACAAGGCTAAAAACAGCTCCCAGGCAAAGATCAACCCCAGAGTGCTGCCGGAAAATATGGTTAAGACATGAGGCCAAGGACGTAAACTGTAAAACCCTTTCTAAGATCTCAGAAAGATCACAGACCCTTTCAAACAGTCAAACAGCCCTGCAAGAATCTTAGGAGCATTGTTCCCGCTGCCTCACCTCCTGCAAACCTTACAGGGAGCCTGAAAAAGAGGCTATTCTTGAAGAGATCTGTGGGCATAGCTTTTGTCTGATAGAGTGGATTATAAATTGATTCATATGAAATCCAAAACATTTTTCAAAGAATCATGGCAAGTTGGAGAGAACAAGGAAAGTACGAGATGAAAAAAGGCATTTAGGCCCCCAAACTTGTATGGGTGGAAAGCAGGCTGAGAAAATTACTTGGCTCCAAATTCAGGCTATTGCTTATGGACAAGGAAGGGTGACTCAGGGTGTAGAACCAGGAGCCCACGGGTCAGAGCCGAGGGAAACCACGGAAAATCACTCCCAGGCAGTAGGGATAAACCCTAAACAAGAAACTGGCAACAGAAGCCCAGCTGGATTTCAGAATCGCCGTGGACCCGTGGCTGCCGTGTGGCCCCCACATCCCCCCTTTCTGAACACGTATCTATAGCAGTGATCCCACACCTGTCCCACCATCCTATGTTGGGACTGTGGGGGGTGACAAGCTGTAGCTTCAGAACATAAGTGTTCTGAGCGATCATCGAGAGAAACTGTACCCAAGAAGCTGTGCTCGGAGAATCCCACCCTGGGACCCTCACCTGCAGCTCCACGTGAATTACACATGGAGCTCCTGGATATCCACCCTGAACCTGATGCCATCATATGTGGCTGTTGAGGGGCTTTGAGAGTGGATGAGGATATTTTGGATGTGGAAAGAATGTAAAAACACACAAGAATAAAGGGCAGTCTGTGGTGGTTTCAAAAAGATGCCGACAAGTTCTTTTGCCACTCTTCCCATCAAAAGATGGGGAACTACTCTGCCCTCAAGCATGGGTCACATCACCCTTAGTGACTTATTTCTAATGAGTAAAATGCAGCAGTAGTAACACTGCCTGACTTCCAAGGTCAGTCCACAAAAGTAATAGTTTTTGCCCAACTGTCCCTCAGGATGTCATCACCATACAATGAGGAAGCCAAACAGCCACATGGAAAGGCTACAGGTGTCCCAGACCCAGCCAAGTACCCACAAGACAGTCAGCATCAACCACCAGACACTTGAGTGACCAACACTGCAGGTGACTCCAGGCCCCAGCCTTCAAGCCACCCCAGTTGACGCCTGGAGTAGAGATAAGCTACACTCACTCAGCCCTGCCCAAAATGCAGATTCATGAGCAAAATAAATATTGTCCTTGTTTTTCTTACACAGTTTTGTTGAGTATAATTCACATGCCATACAAATCACCCATTTAGAGTATACAACTCAATGGGTTTGGGCACATTGCATTAATTTTCTTAATTGTGGTAAAATATGTATAATACAAAATTTGCCATTTAACCATTTTTAAATATACAATTCAGTGGCATTAAGTACATTCACAATGTTGTGTGACCATCACCACTTAACATGTCTAAAACCTTTTATAATCCCAAACAGAAACTGTGCATCCATTAAGCAGTAACTACCCATTCCCCTCCCCCATCCCTGTTAACTTCCATTCTACTTTGTTTCTGAACTTGCCTATTCCAGGTATTTCGTGTAAGTGGAATCACACAATATTTGTCCTTTTGTGTCTGGGTTATTTCACTGAACATAATGGTTTTTTAATGTTTATTTATTTTTGAGAGAAAGAGAGAGCATAAGTGGGGTAGAGACGGGGGGGGGGGGGGGGGGGAGAGAATCCCAAGCAGACTCCACACTGTCAGTGCAGAGCCCAACACAGAGCTCGAACTCGCAAATGGTGACATCATGACCTGAGCTGAAATCAAGAGTCGGCTGCTGAACCAACTGGGCGATCCAGGCACCCTATGAATGTAATGTTTTTAAGATTCATCTATGCCAGAAAAAAAAAAAAGATTCATCTATGTTGTAGCATGTATCAGGACCTCATCCTTTTTACGGTTGAATGGTAGTTTCTTGAGGAACCACCGAACTGTTTTCAATAGTACTGCATCATTTTACATTCCCACAGCAGTGTATGAGAGTTCCAATTTCTCCACATTCTCACCAATACTTGTTACTGACCATTTTTTTATAGTAGCCATCCTAGTGGGTATGGTTTTGATTTGCATCTATACCTCAACATTGTGAAGGATGTTTGCATCCATATTTATAAGTGATATTGATCTGTAATTTTCTTTCTTGTGATGACTGCATCTTTGGTATCAGGATAATGCTGTCCTCATAGAATGAGTTAGGAAGTGTTCTCTCCTCTACTATTCTTCATAACAGTTAAAGAAGGATTAGTGTTAAATTCCTCTTAAATGGTTGATGGTATTAACCAGTAAAGCCATCTGGTCCTGGACCTTTCTCTGTTGGAAGGTTTTTGATTACTAATTCCATCTCTTGACTCGTTCTTCAGTCAATGTAGGTAATTTGTGCTTTTCTAAGAATTGGACCATTTCATCCAGGTTATCCAATTTGCTGACATACAATTATTCATCGTATTCTCTAATTTTCATTTTTATTTCATACATTTGGGAGTAATGTTCTCATTTTCAATTTTAGTTGTTCCCATTTTCTCTCTTTTTTCTTTGTCAATTTTGTTGATATTTTTAAAGCACTAAATTTTGGTTTTATTGATTCTCTCTATTGGTTTTCTATTTTCTATTTTACTTATCTCAGCTCTAATCTTTACTTCCTACTGCTAGCTTTGGGTTTAGTTTGCTTTTCTTTTCTAGCTCATCGGTGTGTAAAGTTGGGTTATTGATTTTGAGATCTTTCTCCTTTTTTAATATAGGTATTTACAACTATAAATTTTCCTCTGAGCACTGTCTTGGTTGTATCCCATGAGTTCTGAGATGTTGGGTTTTCCTTTTCATTCACCTCTAAATGTTTTCTAATTTCTTTTGAGATGTCTTTTTTACCCATTGGTTCTCTAAGAGTGTGTTGCTTAGTTTTCTACATATTTTGTACGTTTTCCAATTGTCCTTCAGTTTTCAGTTCTAGCTTCATTGCATTGTGGCTGGAAATGATACTTTGTATGATTACAATTTTTTAAATTTATTGAGATTTATTTGTGGCCCAACATGTGGTCTATCTTGGAGAATGTTCCATGTGCACTTGAGAAAAATGCATTCTGCTGTTGGCTGGAGTGTTCTATACACGTCTGTTAAGTCTAGAAGGTTTACAGTGTTAGTCAAGTCTCTATACCCTTATCAATTGTCCAGATGTTCTCAGCATTATTAAAAGTAGTGTACTGAAGTCTCCAACTATAATGGAGAATCATATTCTGTTAATATTTGTTTCATATATTTGGGGGCTCTGTTGTTTGGTGCATATATGTTTAAAATTATTGTATCTTCTTTATGAATTGATGCTTTTATCAAAATATAGTGTCTCTTTGGTCTCATAACAGTTTTTTACTTGAAGTCTATTTTGTCTAATAGTATAGATACCCCAGCTCTCTTCTGGTTACCATTTGCATGGACTATCAATCTATTTGTGTCATTGGGTCTAAAGTGAGTCTTTTGTAAATGGTATATAGTTGGATCATTTTTTTTTATCTGTCAGTCTCTACCTTTTGATTACAATTTTTTAAATATTTATTTAATTTTTGGGCAGAAGAGGTGTCAAAGAGAGGGAGACAGAGGATCCAAAGTGAGCTCTGAGCTGACAGCAGAGCCCAATGTAGGGCTCAAACTCACAAACTGCAAGATCATGACCTAAGCTGAAATCAGATACTTAACCAACTGAGCCATCCAGGCACCCCTTGATTACAAAGTTTAATCCATTTACATTTAAAGTAATTACTGATAAAGAAGGAGATAATTCTAGGGCACCTGGGTGACTCAGTCAGTGAAGCATCCAACTTCAGTTCAGGCCATGATCTCACAGTTCATGAGTTCGACCCCCACATCAGGCTCTGCACTGATGGTGCAGAGCTTGCTTGGGATTCTCTCTCTCTCTCCCTCTCTCTCTTTCTCTTTGTCTCTCTCCCTCTCTCTCTGCCCCTACCATGCTGGAGCATGCACCCTCTCTCTCACAAAATCAATAAATAAAATTTTTAAAAAAACAGAGAGGGACATAGTTCTGCCATTTTCTTATTCATTTTCTGTAAGTCTTTTTTTTTTTTTTTTTTTTTTTTTTTTTTTTTTTGTCCTTCATTGCCTCCATTACTGTCTTCTTTGGGGTTTAATTGATTTTTTTGTACCAAACTGTTTTGATTTCTCTTGTGTATATTTTTTTGATATTTTCTTTGTAGTTGCCATGGGGATTATATTTGCCACTCTAAAGTTATAACAACCTGATTTGAATTGATATCAACTTACCTTCAATAGAATATAAAAACTCTGCTCCTATACAGCTCCTTTGTTATTGCTATCACAAATTACATCTTTTTACCCTGTGCACTCAGTATCATAGGTTTATAATTTATAAATTATAAATTTTATGCATTTATTTTTTTAAATCATGTAGGAAATGAAAAGTGGCATTGCAAACAAAAAATACAGTAATACTGGCTTTTATATTTGCTCATCTATTTACCATTACTGACTTATTTATTTCCTCGTATGGCTTCAACTTACTCTCTAATGTCCTTTCATTTCAACCTGAAGGACACCCATTAGCATTTCTTACAGAGCAGGTCTAGTGGTAATGAGCCCCTTTAGCTTTTGTTTTCTGGAAATTTCTTACTATTTCCCTCATTTTTTAAATGTTTATTTATTTTTGAGAGAAAGAGAGACAGAGTGAGAGTGGGGGAGGGGCAGAAAGAGAGGGAGACACAGAATCTGAAGCAGGCTCCAGGCTCTGAGCTGTCAGCACAGAGTCTGACATGGGGCTTGAACTCACAAACCTCAAGATTATGATCTGAGCTGAAGTTGGATGCTTACCCAACTGAACCACCCAGGCTCCCCTCTCCCTCATTTTTTTGAATGACAGTTTTGCTGGGTATAGAATTCTTGATCACCAATTTTTTTCTTTCCACACTTTAAATATATCTTCCCTCCACCTTCTGGTCTCTATGGTAATGAGAAAATAGCTGTCAGTCTTATTGAGGATCCCTTGTATGTGATGAGTTGCTTCTCTCTTGCTACTTTCAAGATTATCTTTTACTTTTGACAATTTGATTATGTGTTTCCCTGTCTCTTTCAGTTTACCTCACTTGTTCATTGAGCTCTTGAATTTGTAGTTTCATGTCTCTCACCAAATTCAGGAAGTGGTCAGCCAATATTTCTTCAAATATTCTCCTGCTCCTCTCTCTCTTCTCCTGGAACTCCCATAGGTATATGTTGGTCTGCTTGATAATCTCCCAGTGGCCTCTGAGACCATCTTTAATTTTCTTCATTTTTTTTCTCTTTCTTCTCTTCAGACTAAATTATTTCAATTGTTGTGTCTTGAGTTTGCTGATTGTTTTTCTGCCTGCTCAGATCTATTGTTGAACCCTTCTAGTGAATATTTTATTTTAGTTATACTTTTCAGCTCCAGATTTGATTCCTTGTTACAATTTCTATTTCTTTATTGGTATTCTCATTTTGTTCATACATTGTTTTTCTGATCTCCTTTAGTTCTTCATCCATGTTTCTTTAACTCTTTGGACATCTTTAAGACAGTTTTTTTAAGGTCTTCAATAAGTCTGAGGTCTGGGCTTCTTCAGGGATGTTTTCTGTCCATTTATTTTGCCTCTTTCAGTGGGCCATGTGTTTCTGTTTCTTTGTATGCCTTGTGATGCTTTGTTAAAAACTGGACACTTGAATATTATAATGTGGTGACTCTGGAAATCAGATTCTCCAAACTCCCCAGTTTGTGGGGCTTTCTGTTGTTTTTGTTTTGTTGTCATCAACATTTTTGAAGGCTGAAGTGGTCCATCTGTTTAGATACTTTTCCAAACTATTTTTGCAAAGACTATTCCTTGAGGAGTGTGGTCACTGCATTCTCTGTTCTTATAGCTAGTGTTCAGCCAGTGTTTAGACAACGATTTCTTCAAATGCCAGGAGAAAAAGAAAAAACAGAAAAGAAAGCCAAGGGGGAAAAAAGCAAAAAAGAAGAAACACACACAGAGACACCAAAACAAACAAATTCCTCTTCCAGTCTTTGCAGATTGGTTCTGTGCTGGAGTACTCTTTCAACACTTGAGCAGGCTTGCCCTGAGCCCCAGGATCATCCTTAGATGAAAGCTTAGTGTCTTCTATGCTCTTCTCCGAGCATGTATCTTGTCCTGAGCAAGCAAGTGGTTTTCTAAATTTCCCTATATACACAGGTACTTCTGAATTTCCCAAAGATGTGCCCCAGCTATTGCTCCTGGCCTTTAGACAACCAGTGACCTTTCTCCCAGGTGTTTGAAGTTTGTTAGTTAACCTGGCAGTGTTTTCAAGCAATGTCTGCCATTTTTCCAGCCTCTGCCCTGAGTTAGCCAAAACAGAGACAAACACTGGATTTCAGTCCTTTAGGGAACCCTAGACAGGTTAGAACAGACTCATGCAATAATTTTCAAGTAAAGTCTGCTTTGCTCCCTGGGAATCAAGGACCAGAGTCCCACACCAGGAATGTGAGCTGTTATCTCCAAGGTCACTGCTGTCCTGAGAAGGGCTGGGACAAGAGCAAGAGCCACAAAGCTCTCCCATCATTTTCAAGTTGCCTTTTCTTGGTTCAATGTTTGCTTGGTTGCTCTAAACCTTGGTGTATTTTCCAGAGTTCTGAAAATGTTGGTTCTGACACTTTCTACTTCTCTTTTGATGTTTCTATGAGGGAAATGAGTGCTTGGAGTTGCTTATTCTGCCATTTTCTTGATGTCACTCCCTGACATTGTTTTAAGTACTAAATTTTATGGTGGTTTGTTATGCACTATATTAGTTTCCTATGTAAAAAATAACCGCAAACTTAGAGGCTTAAAACGACAAATTTATTCTTTCACATTCTTTCATAGTTTCATAGAGGCCATAAGTCTGCAATCAGTTTTATTGGGCTGAAATCAAGTTGTCTGCCAGGCCATACTCCCTCTACAGACTCTCATGGAGAATCTTTTCCTTGCCTCTTCCAATTTCAGTTGGCTGCCAGCATTCTATGTCTCGTGGGCACTATATGCAACAACAGGTAAGTGAAACAAGTGTTTCGAGAGATTAAATCAAACTGCAGAGAGAAAAGTGAGGGTCCTGGCACTCTGGATCTCCTGACCCCACTCACCACCCCAGCACCATCACACCAAACTGTAAGTCCTCTCTTCCTCTGCTTCTTGGGTCTCTTCCTCTTGAAAGTAGAGAGCCCTCACACACACACACGCATGCACACACACACACACTCAATCAATTCTAATGTTAACTGAAATTTCACACATTCATATTATTTATATTTTATCCCAAATAAGCTAACATTCTTCTAGAAAAAAGCTAACATCCTGTACACATTTCTTTTGGTCCACCATGGGACGGTGAACCTGGAAAAAACTCAGTAAAAAAATTGTTCATGTGGAAAGGTACTGTGATATACTGGCCTAAAAGCCAGGCTCTGCTCTTAACTATCTGCAGGGTTTTAGACCAAAAAAAGATACCAATAATAGCCAGGTTCCTTTGCAGACAGGGAAAGGGATAATCAGCCCACTTAAGTCACTAAAGTCTGCCTTTTTTTTTTAAACTTTTCTATCAAATGTCTGTATAGGAAGGGACACCCCTTCCAGTCCTGTTACCCATTTCTCAATCTGTAGAAAGAGGTGAAGCACTCCTTGAACATGCAATAAATCAAGTGAAATTGTTGACATTTCTGAAGCCCTAAGTGCCCTCACAGACAAGATGATCACTCTATCCCAGTGAGCTGGCCCCAGACAATCTAAGTCACTGCTTGGTCCTGTCTGGCACCTGCAGAGCAGCTGAGTTCCTCGGGCCCAGATGGAACATTCCCTCAGGGGAGCTTGCTCTCCTGGGATCCCAGCCAGCCTCTCAGCAACTCTGGGAGGATAGCAGCTACGTGGAAAACCTGTAGGAGGAGCTTCAAAGTCAGTCTTCTAAAAACAAGAGGGCCTTCTGCCCACCTTCCTGCTCCATCAACCACATCCTGTGCTACATATGAGAGGGAAGCTTATCATACACAGGTAGACCATCCGGGTCTGTGCACAAAGCTCACCACATCTGAAGTAGGTGTTACACGATGTACTACGCTCCTAGCACTCATGAAAAATGCCAACACACAAACTGCAAATACCAACGGTGACCTGAAAGCCAATACCGGCAGAGATTGTGGCCCTTAATTTACAGAGTCATAAACTCTTCTGTCAACAGAAAAAGAGGCTAAGACAATGCAACTAGGTGAAGTAAATGGCGTTTGTCTGCATTCTCGTTTACAACATGTTTTAATGAATAGCTCATCTCTCAATTTTTAAGTTTTCTTGAATTAAAATTCTTAAAATTCATTTATTTTCAACAGAGAGTGCAGGGGAGGGGCCGAGAGAGAGGGAGAGAGAGAAAAATCCCAAGCAGACTCCTCACCATCATCACAGAGCCCGACATGGGGCTCGAACTCAAACCGTGAGATCATGACCTGAGCTGAAATCAAGAGTGGGACGCTTAACCAACTGAGCCACCCAGGCATCCTTCAATTTTTAAGTTTCTACTTAAAATAAGAGGAAGCAGACACACAAGTTCCGCTTTGGTGAGGATAATGTTGAAGACTAAAATTGAAATAATTCAAGTGCAAATTTCCTAACAGCCTAATGTTTTAAGATAAAATCATGGAAAGTCTCCCCCCCCCCCCCCCCCCCCCCCGTATCCCAGCGTGGAACCCTCCTCTGTTCCTTCCCTAGTTGTCATGTAAATAAGAGATTCCAGAACCCAGAAACCTCCTGGCTAGGATCGGTCCCCACAACTCCTCAAGAGCTCAGTTTTCCATGCTGGATTACACAATGCTCGGAGAGCCAGCGAGGACAGGAGGCAAAGGGGATGGGTGTCTGGAGCACATGGCTAGTCCCTTCCGAGCAGCTTCCGTGGCCTGGCCGGAGACTCGGGGCAGTGCTGATTCCTCCCACAGTGATGCTGGGATGTGATCAGCGGCGTGTGGGAAAGTGCCCAGCTGGGAGAGGATGTGGGACAGCTGCACATTAATATTACACACCACATACAAACACACCCCAGAAAAGGAATGTGTACCAAATGTCATTTATTTCACTTGGTTGCATTGTCTTAGCTTCTTTTCCTGATACTTCCTGCAAGCACCCCCCAGAGCAATGGAGACAGACTCCGGTAGATAGCAGGCCAAGTGAGGGTGTTTCCAAACCCTGGGGTGCAGGGAGAAAAGGAAGTGCATGTGCAGGGGGACCGCTGACAGAAACTGCACTCTCATTCCCATGTGTGCTCAGTGTGGCTCTTTTCTCTGGAAACATCTTCAAGCGCCAGTCGTGTCTCTGAGCAGACCCCAAATGCAGCCTACCTTTTCAGCAGGGACACGGAACAACACAGGGTGCCAAGAGTAGCCCTTCCCGTTCTGGGGACCCCCGAGTGGCATCCAGCTGCCATTCTGAAAGGGCTCTGGCACCTCTACAGCTAAGAGAAGACAAAGCGGGGCTTCTGGTTCTAAGCACAAACCACCAGGAAGCCACTCAGATGCCAAACCCTAAAGGAGATAGAGAGTGGGATCCCCCCAACAGACAGGGCTGTCGGCTTGGATGATTTGCAGACCGTCACCAAAGAGCAATTGTGGACAAACCAATCTTGCTAAAGAAAGCAAAGCCAAGTTTATGACAATTGAGGCAAGAACTGGGCACTGTCTAGACTGGTTTTATGCTTGGCCTCTGCGGTCATCATTCCTCCTTCCATGCCTCACATCATACTCTCGTTTTGTCCTGATGACATTGGTGGAGACAAAGGACAGAGGAACCAATTCAGTGCTGGCTGCTTTTCGCACCAGGAAAGAAATCCTAAACAAGCAGGTAAAGCCAGCTGTGCTACGGATCACAGTGATGTAAGTCACTGAAATGGCGAATTCCCAAAATTTTTCTCCTTCTTCCCCACGACCTCACCCCATTTGCTTCAGAAATGAGCAGTGAACATGGTCACAGGCAGGGGGGACGTTCTAGACCACACGTCACGTCGGTGCAGGGACAGTTAGAACATCAACCACAGTGGACGTCATTGTTCATGCTCTCCTTTTTCCCCTCCCAGCGTGTCACAGACCCTGAGCCCCATCTCCCATTTCCGGGCGGCACTCACCCCTTCTGAAGGACTCTGAGGTCCCACACTCGCCCCTCAGCTGACCACAGACATGGGACAAGCACCGACGGGATGAAACCAGTAAAGCCTTTCGAGCCTCTGGAGAAAAACTCTAAGCAAGTACCAAATAGTATTATTCTTTTCCTGCCAAGCCCTCCCGGCCCCATTCAAGAATAGAAGGAATTATTGACTTTACTTCCCAGGCGAAGTAGAGATGTAATTAGAGCCCTGGAGGTTTCCCCACAAGGCGTCAGCAGGTCAATTTGCTGGCACTTTGAGGAGATAAAACATGAAACTTTCTATTCTGTGCCAAGTGCTCCTTTCTCTGGAATTCAAAGTCATTTTTATGAGTGAAACTAGAAAGAAAGAGAGAAAGGCAACAAAACCAGAGGAGAGCCCTCCAGGTTCTCCCGGCAAACCTCTCAGACTCCAGCAGCCCCCTTCCCCTGAGACAGAGCACAGCCCCACAGCTGCCACGAACACTGAGGCAGAAGTGAGTCCGCTCACAGACTGCAAAGGCTGAGTACAAAGAAAAGTCACAATTCTTAAACCCCTGGATAAGCCATGTGAGAAAGGAAATCTCATTCAAATCCTACTTCAACAAATCTCATTACAACAAATTCTCCACCTCAATATCAATCCAACTTCCCTAATGACTTGGCCATTGGTTTATGAGAATTTAGT
Source organism: Puma concolor (assembly GCF_028749965.1). Classification (NCBI taxonomy): domain Eukaryota; kingdom Metazoa; phylum Chordata; class Mammalia; order Carnivora; family Felidae; genus Puma; species Puma concolor. Next base: position 16,696,375 of record NC_141677.1, read on the forward strand.
GATCACCTACTATGCGCCAGTTCATGCACTATTCCAACTGGGCCCTGCAGTGATCCATTTCCAACAACAGCCGACTTCACATGTCACGTCCAGACAAACTGCTGGACGGTGGCTTTTACACCCCTCTGCGTTCTCTAAAATGCTCTTTCAGATGGCATCCCCCACACCCTCCGAGGTGCGTCTACACTATCACCTTCTCCACAGGGCTGGATCCGCACCCACCCCACCACCAGCAGTAATTTCTCCCCTTTTGGAACTCCTTCTGTTTATATTTTAAGGGACATGTTATGTGTAACTTCACTACCCTTATTGGGTACTGTGCTATTTCCCCTCCCGGGCCATAAAACACCTGAGATGAAAATCCTAAGGACAGTGCTCGGTGGGTCTTTAAAAATGGCCCCATGTCGTCCTTGTAGCCCATCCCTACTCCAGGTGCGGTTCTCTGGACCGCTGCGCAGCATCCTTTGGAAACTTACTAGAAAAAGTGTCTCCACCCCAGCCCAGCCCTCCTTGGTCAGAATGTGCATTTTACACATTAGGCAGGCGATTCACATGCATGTTAAAGTTTGAGAAGCCCTGTTATATATGATAGATGCTCAGTAGGAATTTTTTTAAGTAATAAGCCACGCTCCACACAAACATCTTCCCTACATGCACCCCGCCCCAGCAGACTGCGGATGAGCTGTGTAAGCCATCTGGAGGTGGTGAGAGTTCTTGGCCCTTGCGCTCACTCTAGCCTGACATCCATCCGGGGGCGGGGGGGTAGGGTGCGTATGCATTCAGCAGCAAGCAACTCGCTTGTTCATCACAAAACACTGACTGACTCCCGACCCACTACGTGCCAGGCCCTCTGCACATTTCATCAGAACATTCACCTCTCAACACCCTAAACCAGGCTTGCAAGGTTTGGGAGTTTAAACAGGAGGGGGGAGGTATGTGACTCTCTGTATTAAGTGCCTCCCAGGGTGCTTGCCCACAGATTCCGGGTGGATCAGGAGGGACAGAGCCCCTGACCAGCCCCCGCCTCCAGAACTCAGCTGGCGGCTTGCTGCACCACGGCCTGGTCCTCCAGCAAGCAGAGCCCTGCACCGGGGTTTTCTCACACACCAGTACACCTCCCAACCACCCAGAAGGCTTGTGGAACGCGGACGGCCCGGCCTGCCCTCCCAGTTCTCATTGAGGAGACGTTCTCATTCTTGACATAGAAACAAGAAAAAAAAATCAGACGGAAACACCAAATAAAGATGTCTTTGTTCCTTTGGCTTCCCTGATGAGGCGTATCTTATCCAACCTTGTTCCCTTGGGTGTTTCAGAGCTATCTGGAGAAAAGACTAAAGAAGCGAGGCCTTTGTTTAATGAAGCCCGCTGAGAAAACCAAGTCCGGAAAAGTTCACCAGGCCTCAATCAGAAAAAGAGGGCTTGGTTTTCCACTTGTGTCTTCAGTTTTGTGTGTTAGAGCAGAGCTGTGTGCTAAAGGCCCACGCCAGAGAAAGTTAATTTGGGCAGCAGTTGGGAGCTGCAAACCTAGGCTCCCTTCACAGACAAAACTCAGCAGGGAGCACCCTGGTGCAGGCACCGCTCATGTGCTCTCTGCCCACAGCTGTGCGGGGTTCATGGGGGCCCTTGTCTCAGATTCGCTCCTCTCTCCCACCTAGCACCCTCACAAAATCAAGGCCGCCTGTAGAAACAGCAGGAGAGTTTAGACCTCCACCTGCATTCCCCAATTCCTCCCCCTCCTCCCACCCCGGCGCACTCTAACCCCCACCTCCGTGGTAAATGTACTGACAACACGACACAGCACCAGCTCCGGGTGTTTCCAGAATAGGATCTGCCGCCTCCTGTTGGAGATCACTCATCCCACTCCTGTAGTGCCCCAGTGCCAGTGGTCTGTGACGTATTCACTGGGAACACGAGAAAACGGGTCAAGAAGGTTGAAGGTTCAAGCCTCTAGGCTAAGAATCCTTAAGTCTGCATTCTATTTCCAGACCAATCCTGAGTGTGCTGAACCTGGTTATCACCAGGACTATCTACCAAGTTCCTAAGTGTCTGGGGGAACCTGCATGTTAAGTCCTCTCTCTTCCCCAGATGCAGCAGAAATGGCTGTGGCATCTCGCAATCGGCATCCGAAATCTTTTTTTTTTTTTTTTAATTTTTTTTTTTCAACGTTTATTTTATTTTTGGGAGAGAGAGAGACAGAGCATGAACGGGGGAGGGGCAGAGAGAGAGGGAGACACAGAATCGGAAACAGGCTCCAGGCTCTGAGCCATCAGCCCAGAGCCCGACGCGGGGCTCAAACTCCCAGACCGCGAGATCGTGACCTGGCTGAAGTTGGACGCTTAACCGACTGCGCCACCCAGGCGCCCCGGCATCCGAAATCTTGAAGATTCTTCCCAGGACAACCATTCCTGAAATCCTTCCTTTGACCCAGTCTGCTGTATGTCCATTCAGCTCCACGTCAGCTGTTTCTGCTGCAGATCCTACTTTGGGACGGTCATGTTAACTGTTTTTTTGTGGCATCTGACCAACTCCTACATCGTCTGGTCTCATGTTACTTTTCCTTTCTAGTATGGATATTTGGGGGCATCTACATGGGAATTTGATACATTTGACCCCTTTGGCACAGCCTGGCATTTCTCAGACTCATCCCATTTTCTCTCTCTGGTCCCGGAGAGTATGAAGTCAAAAAGCTTCTTGGGGACTTATATTTACAGGCATCCCAAGATCAGATAATGCGTCCACCTTACTTTTCTATTCCTGCCACATTGCGCAGCACACAATAGGTGTACAACAAATATTTTTTCAATGGATGAATAAATTATAGATATATCACACTCTAAGCAGGCAGATGATGAGTTAATATAACTTCCATTGTGCAAGTACTCTGAGTATTTCTGGATTATCAACAAATTTATAGCCCAATGATTAATGCTCATAAAGTGCTTTGAAATCCACAAAATAACAGTGCGGTAAAACAGTCAATTGTTATTGAGTGGAGGTGATCAGAGGAACAGACCACACAATTCACTGAGGTGTAGAAGGCAGGTATGAATGAGGATAAAAGAGAAATGGTACATTCCAGAGAAAATGAGAAATAATTAATAAAAAATAAAATAAAACTCACCCTTGTCATAATCATCTTCCTCAACTGCTTTTTCTTGAAGTTTCTGAAGCTTTAATCTTAAGGACTTTACCTATGTTGGTTTGAAGGAGGGGGGAAAAATGAAAGCCAAATTACAATAGCACTCAAGCAAACTTATTTTTTTTAAGCCAAGAACATTTAGAAACTATTTCAAAACTGAAATTCTTTATTCTCCTTTAAAAAAAGAACCGCAAATGTACATTTTTCCCATGCCAGATGCATTAGCTTCTCAAAAAAAAAGTTATATAAAGAGAAAGTGTAATTTGAGTATAAAGTCCACAGAAGAGTTAGAAAGTTATTTTAAACAAAAACATCACATTGTACCCTTATCTGCAGGAAAAAATGCATAATAAAAAGGAACGCAAATTTCCTGACCTGACTGAATGCTCACTGTTCTCAAAATCACATTAAAATTATGAAGATAAACACTCTGAGACTGAAAGAGAAGCCAAGAGAAGAACATGAGCTTCCACTCAGCAGGTTGTCCTGCCGGCTGGGTGACAATGACAGGAAGGACTTCACAAAACCCTTCCAGAAAACAGTATCGTCTTATTTAACCCACATGTAGACACAGTGATCCCGTCGTTTGTCGGAGAGTTAACAATACATTCATTTTTAAGTATTTTTCCTCTCGACAGGAAGCCCAGATATTTTCTGAAGATGGATTCTTGGCCTATCAGTGAATGGATTTGGCCTTGCTCCCTAAAACACACCTTCCTCCCACCCTTGCCTGCCTCACACCTATATGTCCTTCAACACCCAACTCAGGTGTCACCCTCTCCAGCCTGTGTTAAATGTCCTTCCTCTATATTGCCATAGTGACCTGTCCTTGGACCTAGTCATATGACCCACTTAACAAATATTCACTGAGTGTCTCCTTGGGGTGTCAGCCACCAGTTTGAGGTGTTGAGGGTACAGCACAAAATTCTAAACCGTCTCTCGACACGCATTCTTGTGCAGGAAGACAAAAATTAACATAATACGGTTTGTGGAGCCTTACAAAGTGATGAGTGTCGGGAAAGAAGAAAAACCGTAGAACCCAATAAGGGGCATCAAGAATGCTGGCAGGCGGTGGGGCTGCAGTTTTAAATAAGATCTCACTGACATTTGGGCAAAGACTTAAAAGTGGTAAAAGGGGAAACCCTGGGGCTCCTGGAGAAAACATTTCAACAAAGAGAAGAGTCAGAGCAGAGGCTCTTGGCAAAGTGTTGCTGGCCTTGCAAAGTAGATCGCTGAGTCTGGGATGGCCTGATTAAAGGCGGCTGTAGATGATGAGGTCAGAGAGGCGATGGGGAATGCATCATGAAGAGACACGAAGACCACTGAAAAGTTCTGATGTTGAGGGTGATGGGGGGGCACTTGGGGGGTTCTGAGCACAAAGTCCATGACCTGTTTGAGGTTTGAATAGCCTCACCCTGACTGCAGCGGGCAAAGGAAGAAGTCAGATGGCCAGGGGAGGCCATGGAAACAGCCCAGGAAGGAGGTGACGATAGCCTGAATGATAGTGGGAACAGTGAAGACAATGAAAAGGGATCTGATCCTGGACACATTCAGAAAATGGCTGTTGGAAGACAGAAAAAATGGGATTTGTTAACAGATCGCAGGTAGGATACGCGAAAGTCAAAATAAGGCTGGGTGTTTGGTCTGAGCTTGCGGGACAAATGGAGTTGCAAGAAATTACCGTAGTACTCAGGACACCACAGTACAGCCATTGTTTTGTTTTGTCTGTGCGCTCCATTCACCCTTGGGTGTCTTGAGGGCAAGAACTATTTTCTAATCATGTAGAAGATGGCAGTGCTCACCCTTGTTTGGTTCTCCACTGCTCTGAGCACATGGAAGGATTACACTTCCTTCCCCACCTTGCTGTGGGTAATGGGGTGTAGCTGCAAGTGTTAGAGGTTACTTCGGCGTTGGGCATTTAATTGCTCTTGTAGGATCCTTACTGTTTTCCTCCTTGTCCCAGTGACTGACTCATACGTTCAGGTAGTACAGGCGGGCTTCCTGAGTGACTCTGCGGAGCGGATCCCCCAATCACCTCTGTGAAACGCGACTTTTAAGCAAGAAACACAACTTTGTCCCGTGAAGACACTGATACTGTGTTGCTGTCTGTTTCTAACCAACTCTAATACAATCCAAAGCCAGACACAAGTAAGTCAGTAAATACTTTCTGAATGAGTGAATGATTACATTAACCCCTTTATCCTTGATTTGCTCCATATTACAAGTGCAAATTTTACCAATAACTCAGTCGTACATATTAGAGATAGAACAAAGTCTGTATGGGTGGTTCAGCTGCCATATAAAGCGTACCATTGCCATCACCACACCCATGGGGTGGTACTGTTGAACGGTTACTGGAGCTGAAGCAGAAGAACTACAGGAAAGAAAGTCAAAGAAAACTTCATTTATAGCCAACATCCACTTCACTTTGTCCCCTTCAATCAATGATCCCTGTAGGACGCCGAACTGATGCCCCGGGAGATGTCTGAATGTCCATCTTTGCTGGAAGCAGAGGCACTGATGGTCATGTCTCATCCAGTGACACAACCTTGTAAGACAGGCGATTTCTCTCCATTTCCTCCAGCTTCCACAAGCTGAGGCGAGGCTAACTTGCAAGGTTCTCTCTTCCTCCTCTGCACACCCAGTTAGCATTTCCTTTGATCACAATTTTCTCAGCCCCGTGCAATCCCTGGCAGTGTCCCTGGGTGGCTATTTCTAAACAGCATAAAACACACATTCTGTCAATCCTCATTCGTGGTCGTCGTGTTCTATAACGTCACGGGAAATGCTCAGTTAGCAAATACTAAACCGTTGCTTCCAGGGGAAACAAGTGTTGGGCTTCTGAGAGCCTCTGATCACAACATCTTTGTCAACTGATCAAGATGTAACCTTGTTTTATGTGCGCTTCCGTTTAAAGATGCCTTCTTTAATATATATGGCTGGCTCATTAACATAGAACTCATGGCCACCAGCGCTACAGCTCATGCTGGAACAAAGCTCATTCAACACGTTTCCTCGGTAAGGCACATTGCAGCCTCCTTGCACCTGGGCAGCATGGCAGCCCAAAGCTGTGGACCATTTTAAACAGGGAAATCATTAGGGTGCCTGGGTGGCTCAGTTGGTTAAGCGTCCGACTTCAGCTCAGGTCATAATCTTGCTGTTGGTGGGTTCGAGCCCCACACTGGGCTCTGTGCTGACAGCTCAGAGCTTGGAGCCTGCTTCAGATTCTGTGTCTCCTTCTCTCTCTGCCCTTCCCCCACTCACAGTCTGTCTTTCTCTCTCTCAAAAATAAATAATAAAACATTAAAAAATTTAAAAAAAAAAGATTTTCAGGAGGGTGTGATTTACCTGCAGGTAAGAGAAGAGTTTAAAAGAAAGGGACAAACTATCAGTTTCACCAAAACGCAGAGAGCTGAATCGTGTGGACTGCAGAGGAGTCCCTACCAAGGGGAGGTTCTGTTTGTTTGGCTATTTGGGAGGGGGAGAAGCTGGTCATTATAACGGCATTCTACTTTCGCTTCACTTGAGTGAAAGCTTGACTTTTTGAGATGGAGAAATACAGATATGTTGTCAAGATTTGTTAAAAGAGATCTTGGCAATGAAATACTGAAAACTGACCTTTAGAGTTGGAATGATGATACAAACCTCTTCTTAGTGCCTGTGACCTTGTGATTCGTAAAAGGAAATACATATTTGGTCTTTGTTCACTTCTGACACAGAACGCCTAAAACCCTAGAAATTTCCTGTGAGGAGGGCAATAAAGTTGTCTTTTGTTATGTTAATCAGGTGACTCCAGGAAGACACCGAAGGCTGAGGGCTGGTTGCCAGGGGAACCAACCACATGACTGGAGAGGAGGGGAACTTACAGCCCCCATCCCCCAACCTCCTGGGAGGAGAGAGGGGCTGGAGGTTGAATCAATCCCAAATGGCCAATGATTTAATCAGTGCTGCCTGTGTAGTGAAGCCTCCCTAAAAATCCGAAGGACCGAGTTGGGAGAAATTCCAGGTTGGTAAACAGGTGGACATTCAGGGAGAGTGGTGTGCCTGGAGAGGGCATGAAACCCCATGTCCTTTCCTCACACCTTGCCTTCCTTCTGGTTGTTACTGAGTTATATCTTCCTATAATAAATATATGATCTATTAAGTAAACTGCTTCTCTGAGTTCTGCAAGCCACTCTACAAATTAATCGAACCCAAGGAGAGCGTGGTTGTTGGAGCCTCCTATCCATGGCCAGTGGGTCAGAAGCACGGGTGATGCTCTGAACTTAAATGGGCATCTGAAGAAGAGGCAGGTGGTCTTGTGAGACTGAGCCCTTAAGCTGTGGGATCTGATACTATCTCTGGATAGGTGCGGTCAGAATTGCGTTGAGTTACAGGACACCCAGCTGGTGTTGGAAAATTGTTGGTAGGGGCAAACACCCCTCCAAGGCTGGAATTGGTCTTCTTACGCCTTAGCCAGTCAATCCAAAAAAGGTGTCAATTCAGTATCTGTGGCCCTCTTAACAAGATTAATTATTCACTAAAAACAAAAATGACCTGGGGCGCCTGGGTGGCGCAGTCGGTTAAGCGTCCGACTTCAGCCAGGTCACGATCTCGCGGTCCGTGAGTTCGAGCCCCACGTCAGGCTCTGGGCTGATGGCTCGGAGCCTGGAGCCTGTTTCCGATTCTGTGTCTCCCTCTCTCTCTGCCCCTCCCCCGTTCATGCTCTGTCTCTCTCTGTCCCAAAAATAAATTAAAACGTTGAAAAAAAAATTTAAAAAAAAAAAAACAAAAATGACCCAAGCAACCTCTAAGGGCCGGAAAGTATGCCAGGCTTCAGGCACCCAAAACTGTCTAAGAGACATGACCTGTGGTTATAGAGCTCATGGCCGAGTGCAGAATTTGGACCCTCAAGCAAATGATTATCAAATGTGATGAGTGTTATAAGGGGCATGTCCAGATTGCTACGGGAGCAAAATGGAAGGAGGGATTCATTTGGTCCAGAGGGGGTAGGAAATGTCTCACAAGGAAGTGGCTTTAAATCCACACCAAGGGGATTACAGGAGCTTGGCAGATGGAAAAGTGCAGGAAGGTCATTCCAGGCAGAGAGCAAACTGTAAGCAAAGGCCTGAGGCACAGCTTTCCCTGGTGTCTTCAGGAACAGGAAGCAGCACCAGATGGCTGAGCCGGCAGGGGTGAGGCATGGGGGCAGGCTGGAGCAGGTCGGGAAAGGTCTCAATTATCAGGATACGGGACTTGGCTACCATCCCCAGAAGAGCAATGAGCCACCAAAGGTTTCAAGCCAAGGAATAACACTTTCCCACCAGTGTTCCAGAAGATAACTCTGCTGGCCATCCGGAGGATGACCTAGAGAAGAGAGACACAGGAGGAAGGCAAAATCTCTTACAAAACCCAGGTTAAAACTAACAAGGATTTGAACCAGGGCAGAGGCCACGGCCGTGAGAGGCAGGTTAGCTGTAGGACTATGAGGGCTGACCAGATGTGCAGAGCGAGGAGGAGGGGGGTGGTGAAAATGCTTGCAGTTTCTCTCAGGAACTGGATGGAGTCCATTAATTAAAATCAGCAAGGGGTGCCTGGGTGGCTCAGTCGGTTAAGTGTCCGACTTCGGCTCAGGTCACGATCTCGCGGTTCGTGAGTTCGAGCCCCGTATCAGGCTCTGTGCTGATGGCTCAGAGCCTGGAGCCTGTTTTGGATTCTGTGTCTCCCTCTCTCTCTGACCCTCCCCCATTCATGCTCTGTGTCTCTCTGTCTCAAAAATAAATAAACGTTAAAAAAAAAAATTTTTAGTCAGCAAGTAGGTATCAAGACTGGGGCCCTTTAGAACGGGTTTGGTGGGGAAGACGATGGCATCAGTATTGAACACATCTAACTTGGGATTCTGTGCGTCAGCTGGAAAAGGAGACCTGCGTGCATATCTGGCCTGGCTTCGCGGTCCACCGGAGTTATAAATCAGATGGCTAGGCTGAGGTCCTTGAGGGCTACAACGGGGCAAACAGGGACAGGGCCAGGAACATCAGGTCATAGGTAAAGAACTGAAAGTAAATGAGGTGCAGGGCACCTGGGTGGCTTAGTCGGTTAACAGTCCAATTTCTGCTCAGGTCACGATCTCACAGTTCTTGAGTTCAAGCTCCACGTCGGACTCTCTGTTGCCAGCACGGAGCCTGCTTCGGATCCTCTCTCTCCCTTTCTCTCTCTCTGCCCCTCCCCTGCTCTCTCTCTCTCTCTCTCAAAAATAAATACATAAACATTTTTAAAAAAAAGAAAAAGGAAAGTAAATGAGGTGCGATTGCTAGAAATGAGCATGACCTTCACACTTTCAGGTACTTCTACCAAATGCCTGATGAGTGGGCCCTCACTTCCTTACATACATGTACAAATGAATGCACATGTACATATGCACACATGTGCACACATCACACGCACACACACCCCAGGAGGAAAACACAGCCTTTCAGCAGGAGGAGCCGCACAGCCCAGTGAGTCAGCCTGGGTCTCTTCAGGATCTTTCGGGAGTAGAACAACCCTCTGTACACACCTGTAGGACAACTGGGTGAACAGAACCGTCCTACCGCCAGGGCTCACGTGCATACAGCCCGTCCTAGTTTCCAAAGCCCTGACATTCTCACCGCAACCACAGAACACTCCTGTGCAGCGTCACCATCTCTAAATAAGGAAACTGAGAGTCCAAGAGATGTAATGACCAGGAGCGAGGTCTCCTGACTGTGGCAGGCGGTTCCCACCGGGGCAGGATGGAATACAGTGAGTACAGTAAATGCAAATGACGCCCGGCATCTTCCCCAACATGGGGCATCGGTGTCTTTATGCCGCTCCCCCCCACACACCAGCCAGTTCCAGCTCCCCAGCCCCCCGGGACCCCTGTTTCAAAGCAGAGCTGGGCAGAGCTAACCACACATCCGTCAGGCCAGGAATTGCAGAGGAACGTACAGCCCAAGAGAGAGCGAATCTGAGCATCCGCGTGACAGAGAAGATGAGAATGAGAACAGATTTGTGTTCAAACTGAAAGAGAAGAAACAGGAGTGCAGCAACATCTTTTTGCAGCCAGTTACCAAAGGGGTCCAGGCTTGTGACAATCACGGGCCCCAGAGGCCAGAAGACACCAACCTCCAGCTGCCTCTGGTCACTCAGCAGGCAGTCCAGCAGCACAGGCTCGCACCTCCTGAGTAGTGTTTCCCAACGGGGAGCATCCCCCACGCCGCTGCCCTCTGACCACGAGGGGACCAGGGGACAGGAGGAGGCAGTGTCCACGTCCGGTAAAGAACGCGTCTCACACTCCAGCCGGGGGCTGCCTGCTGCCATCTGGACAGGGTCGGCCAGGCTCTGAGCAGCCTTGACGTTGAAGTGGGGAGAGAGAAGTCGAGGGTGTGCGTGGGGCCTGTCCAAGCTGGCGTCCTTGGCTTCCGTCTCCACGGGGCTCTGACAAGGGGCCTCAGCATCTCTGGACGGCGGGCAGCCTTCCGCTTCCCCACGTTCCCCAGCAGAGCTGAGCGAGAGCCGTATGAAGCTAAAGCTGGAGGTGAAGCCATCCTGAGAGCCGGCCGGGGCAGAGGGGACCCTGGGGCCACTTTCAAGGTTGCACCTGCTGCCATTCCCCTCCTCTGAGGACAGACAGCCTTTTGTCCAGGTGCCCTTTGCTCTTTCACCGCCGGCAGCTTCCCGGCCAGGGCCTGGGGCCTCAGAACTGTCCATGGGTGGGAGCGCCCCCTGCCACCCAGTGTCCCCAGGGCCACACGACCTGGTGAGCCTGGCAGGTAGTTTGGTGTCAGCTCTGAGCTGAATCCCAAAGAGCCCCGAGGGTCCCCTCACAGCGGTCAGAGCCAGGCCTGGGTGGCCCACAATGGTCAGAGACGAGTCTGCTGGGCTCCCAACAGAGGGTCCTCGCCACTGGCCTCCAAGTTCAAGGCCACAGTGTCTGGCCCTGGACTCAGACTGGAGGGACTCCTCCCCGCACGCCGCTCCCTGGGCCCTTAATGGAGTGGCCACTGCTGGGTAGAGAAACCCGATCTGGGGCCCAGCTGTGCCTCTCATGTAGCCCGGCCTCCGTGCCAGCCGCCTCCTCCGAAAAGACGCTGCAGGTGGTAAGCAATCCCGGCTGCCTGGGAGGAAGAGAGAAAACAGCACCATAAACATGCAAATCTCACTGGCTCAGCTGGAACTGCATTTGGAGAGCATCCTAGGTTTAGAGGTCACCGCTCCGTGCATCTGTCAAAGAAGATGCTGGCTCAGTGGTCACGGGGCCAACCCGGGACGAAAATTCTCATGATTCCCTCCAAGTGCTTGCCTCGAACGTGCAGAAGCAACACAGCATCTCAGCTCTTCTGTTTAGCAGAGCAGCTGGCGTTGCTTTGAGTTATGCCAGCACATCAGCAGGCCCAGTGGAGACACAACCTCGGCGGCTCCTTCAGAACCCCTCCAGCATCTTGCCTGTTGGGCTTTTAGGCACATCAGCACTTTTATCCCAGAGTGGGCCTGGAAAGCAAGCGATTGGAAAGCAAATGCCAGCACACTCCTCAAAGTGAGATGCGATCACTTATTCTAGCTACTTATTGAACAGTATGTGAGTTTTCACTATCTGAGCTGTCCATGTCCCCCGTGCCTCTGGACCATGGAGAGCCAGCTGGGACACAGCTTATCCCCATCAGTTCCTCTCACACAGTGGATCACAGGAGGCCCTGCCTGACATGCTCTACAAACCAGCTCTGCAAAAGGAACAGAAACGGTAAAAAACGCTAACACCTCACAGGCGGGATCGTAGAGCAGATGAGAACATAGACTCAGGCACCTCACTGCCTGGCTCAAAACCTGGATGTGCCTTTGCTGGCTGTGACCTTCCACAAGTTACTTAACCTCTCTGTGCCTCAGTTGGCTTATCAGGAAAATGGAGATATTAATAGTACCTGTCTCATCACAGGATGGTTTGTGAGCATTTAACTAAATGAGTTACTATGTCGAGACAGCCTAGAACAGCGCTTGCCACTGGTAGTAAGTATGATAAAGGGCTACTTATTATTTTTACGCTGCATAGGATGTTGTTACTCATAATAAGTACATCATCCACATTAATTTCTCTTGCTCCCTACCAAAATCCTGTGAATCAACCAAACCAGGAATTATAACTTTCTTTTTACAGTTAAGCACACTGACACACGGAGAAATGGATATTCCAGAAACCCCTGCAAGTGACTGAGTGGCCAATGTCAAAGTCTCCCGATTCTCCAGGCCCACACGGTGCTGTCATCGGGCTCTCTGCCACAGCATGAATCAGATGAGATGGAAAGCATACAGGTAACACCAGGAAGTACTTGAGCACAGTTGTAGGTATACTACGGTCTGTGGTGAGGAGTGAAACACAGCTTCACACCAGGCCCACGCATCCTGCTCTGCCCCCAGAGCATGGACAGGTCCAGGATCTTTGTCATGGTAAACGGAAAGTGCTAGGCATTTAGGCTCTCCGTGTGTTATGATCGTGGCACACACCAGTCTTTGGAATGGGTGTCAGTGATAATCCCTGGGGACATGAGCGCAATGACCCATGGGCCACCTGTTCCCTGAATTTGAGCATCAAAGGACAAGAGAGCCCAAGACGTGTTCAGCCAGTGTCTTCTCTTGCCAACCGGGCGTGCCAACTGCCTGGTCCGGGGGAAGGGCTAATACCACCCGTGTCCATAGGATTCTGGAAGCTGGCAGTGAAGGGAGGAATGTAAGGGCTATGAGGGTGGGAGAGGAAGTCAGGGTAAAGGAAGGAAGTATGTAACATACAACCCTAGGAGCATAATACCATTTTCATTTTATAAATAATAAAATTAAAGCTCAGAATTTTAACTTGCCCCAGAACTCCCAGATCATAGCTTACCAAAGCCTGTTTTGCTCATTACGAGACAATAAACCAGCACAATGCCCTGCATTTAAGTTGCTTGATAAAAGGCGAATGAATTAATGGATGCATGGATGAAGGGAGGGAGGGATGCATGAACGAAGGCCTATGTGGTTCTAAAACACATGCTCTTCCTATACCCTTTGCCTCCAAGTATATCACTTAGGATGAGAACTTGAAATGACAGGAAGTCAGAAGAAAGATTGACTTTCTTTTTCTTGACAGAGGGCATGCAAAGTTGGAATCAGTAGAAATGGACATGATGAAAATGTACAGAAAATGTTTAGAAGGAATCATTAATAGGCCAAATTGGACCACCCATTCTGATGGTTACTATCAAAAAAAAAAAAAAAAAGAAAGAAAGAAAGAAAAAAGAAAAAGAAAAAGAAAGAACACCAACAGGATTAAGGAGGGCACTTGTGATTAGCACTGGGTCATGTATGGAAGTATTAAATCGCTATATTGTATACCTGAGATTAATATTACACTGTAGGTTAACTAACTGGAATTTAAATTAAAACTTAAAAAAAATTATGAATTTGAAAATGATTTTTAAAAATCAGAAAATAACAAATGTTGATTAGAATGTAGAAAAACTGCACCTAGCGTGTGCTGTTGGTGGGAATGTAAAATGTTTTCAGTGCAGCTGAAAATAGCATGGCAGTTCCTCAAAAAGTTAAAAATAGAATTACTACATGGTCCAGAAATTCCACTTCTCATTATCTGTCCACAAGAATTGAAAGCAGAGTCGCAAAGAGATATCTGTACAGACATGTTCGTAGCAGCACGATTCACAACAGCCAAAGGTAGAAGCAACCTAAGTATTGATGAATGCATAAACAAAATGTGGTCAATTCATACAATGGAATAGTATTCAGCCTTAAAAAGGGAAGAAGTTCTGACACAGGCTATACAACTTGGATGAACCTTGAGGCCATCATGCTAAATGAAATAAGCCAGTCACAAAAGGACAAATACTAAATACTGTATTTACATACATATATACATTTATATACGGTGTCTAGAGCAGTCAAATTCACAGAGATAGAGAGTAGAAGGGTGGTGGCCAGGGGCTGGGGAAGAGGGAGTTGGTGTTTCCTGGGGACAGAGTTTCAGTCTGGAAGACAAAAAAGTTCTAGAGGCAGATGGGGCTATAGTTGCCCAACAATGTGAATGCCATTGAATTATACACTTAATAAAAATGGCTAAGAGGGTAGGGGCGCCTGGGTGGCTCAGTTGGTTAAGCCTCTGACTTCAGCTCAGGTAATGATCTCATGGTTTGTGAGTTCAAGCCCCATGTCAGGCTCTCTGCTGTCAAGGTGGAGCCTACTTCAGATCCTCTGTCCCCTTCTCTCTCTGCTCATGCTCCCCAGCTCATGCTCTTTCTCTCTCTCTCTCTCTCTCTCTCTCTCTCTCTCTCTCAAAAATAAACATTTTTTAAAAATGGCTAAGGGGGTAAATTTTATGTTCTATGTATTTATCCCAATTAAAAATTTTTTAAATGTTTAAAGAGGTCAAATTGGATCACCATGCTATGTGGCCCAAAGGGCCTCCCATTCTCTCCCTCAGGGGTGTCACCATCTGAGGATGTCCCCTGCATGTTAGGGCCCCAATCACAAGAAGAAGAGGATTCATGGGGCCGTGGGAGCTCAGGAGGGAGCAGGGGTTGGCTAAAAAGAGGGGCTAACTCTCATATGCCCATACAGTGAATCCAAAGGCAGTAGGGAGAACACTGAATTCTGGCTCCAATTACCAACAGAAAACAACTCAGCAATTTCCTACCTTGAGAAAGGAGTCCTGTGATACCTATATTGTCTTCTGGTTTAAAAAGACTTTTAACTATTTTTTTTTAATGCAAGGTAATTGTCTCCCAGATAACCCTTCTAAAGTCGAAACAGCGATGCCAAGGGGAAAATAATTTCTTTGAAATGTCATTTCTTTTACAGCTAGATGAGCCTTTTCTAAAGCTACTCAACCGAGGGTTCTGAAATCCCCCTAAGCCAGGTTACAGATGCTGCACGAAGCAGCTACCGGATGGGAACCCACGTTCTTACTGGGTTCTGGTGAGATGTCAGGGGGCCACCGTGCTGCATGAACAACAAGCCAAGAAGACCAGACATGAGAAAAATGCTCACCAAATGTGGGTATGAGAGAGGAGGGCCTGGTGTGTGGATGGCCCAGCTCCTGCACCCACCGGACCACTCATACATCCCATCTCCCAGCGTGGGCCTTCTCAGAGGGCAGCCCAAGAGGCAGGGACCACCACATTCTATGAACCCTAACCCTCAGGAGAGCCGGATCTGGAGGGCACTTCTGGAATGAGCTAGAAGGATTAGAAGAAACCCATATTGGGCAGATGGCAGCTCTGAAACTTCTAGAAAAGACCCCCAGTTCCCTGTATGCGAAGTCCCCTTTTTTCACTTTTTTTTTTTTTTCAATTTTTAATTTTTGAAGAAATGTATGATGTCCCCTCTGGCGAGAAATCAATGATTACCATATATCCAGGCTGAGATACTACATCTTAGATTTGTTCAAACCCAAGCCGTCCATCATGCCCTGCCTGCAGTTAAGGAAGGGTTGTGACACATTCAGACCTTGGAGGACAACATTCGTTCCCAACACCTAACTTCAGGGTGGAGCAGGCAGGAAGTAAAACACGGTAAGGTGCAGGGAGGCCCGAAGTGCACTCAGGCTTTGAGAGCTGGCCAGGGAAACCAGCTGTGCCTTCTGTTCTTTCACCCAGAGATGGCTGCATTCTGCCCGTCTGGCCCTGGACAGGCTGAGGAGGGAGAGGTGCCTCACGTGGCCTTCTCCGTCCCTCACAGCCTCCCACTCCATAGTAGATGCTGGGGGGAGGAACATAGACCTGCCGGTCCCTGGTTGTGCAGAACCCCCAACTCCACCCCCCCTCCAGCCCAGTGAGCTCTGGGATTGGAAGCAAGTGAAAGACAAGAGGTTAGAATAGACCCAGGTGTCAGAAGGCCTCTACACACAGTCCAAATAAGGTGTCTGGAAACATGAGCTTATCTAACTTATGGGGAAAACTGGGGGAAACCTAGGTTAGTCAACCAGTCAGATCGGAGAGAATCCTATCTACCTGTCTCTAGGGCTTTCCTTCTTCCGGACAAATCCTTCCCACCCTTCAGCTTCCAACGCCCTTCCCCATTAGCTCCCTTGTCCTGATCACCCAGTTCACAGGGCTTCAACAACGGTCCACATCACTCCTGCCCCTCTACTAACTAACACCCAGCACTGCTTGCTATTTTCTTCGGTGTATATAAACCGTTCCCCTCTTATGCTCTATATAAGCTTCCTGATACCCTTACAATTCCCTAAAAATCCTAGTATACAGAGAAGGCATTCCAATACACATTGGCCAGATAATATTTATTTTTAAATAGGAAATCTAAAATATGTAATTTAAGAAAACACGATACATGTGAATTTACTTGGAAGAACTTAAAACCAAGACCCAAAGTTCAAACCTACATGAAGTGCCCATGTGGGCTTGGGTGACTCACCAATGATTTGATGATCCCAGGGCCTTGTGGGGAAAGCATGTCTGTCTCCCAAAGAAGAAATACGGGCACTCGGGGCCACTGCTGAGAACACAGAGAATAGTCAGAGAAGAATAGACACATAAGACTTTACAAAACACGACTTGGATAGAAATGTACAGTGTGGAAGCATAAATGAATGTATTCTTCTCATGGAAAGAATTTTAATCCTATTTGTCATGGTTGAGGCCGAAGTCTTTTCTAAAACATTCAGGTTAACCAAAGATTCTGAATCGTAAAGAAACCACACATCCCTGTGGATTAGCTTGTTTTCAAAGAATCAGAATCCAATCATATACACACTAAAACACAAACACTCTGCTGAGCACGAGTTCATCTTTCTTCGATAGTTCAGAGAGCACTTGAGGATTCGGAAGTCGCTTCGGGTTGTTGTGAGAAGCTTCTAGCAAGCAGGGAGAGTCCTAGTGTGGAATAAATCAACATTTATGGCGCTTCCATTTTAACCGTGCGATCCGTTTTAATACAACAATTCCTTATTGAACGCTAGATTCTGTGTGGGATGCGGACGTGAGCAAGACAGCACCCCCACCCCCAGCTGTTTGTGACCTAACAGCTTGCAAGGGATGTAAGCCATGTCCCAGGACGGGATGTTATGCTTCCATCACGGAAGAGGGAGAACTCAATCTGACATTAGATGAATGGGGTAATCTAGTTGGCTTTGTTGGTTTACCTCACAGTTCTTTGCCCTTCAGCAAAGCAGAGACTCTATGAACTCCAGAACACTCCTGAATTCGTGTCACCCCAAACAAACATCTCTTGGGACTGGCGAGAAGAAGGGTGATTTAGAGGCCTCTGGGACACAGGGCAACTCTAAGGAGCAGGTCTGTGCTGTGGTCTGAGACCTTCTTCTTCCCACCTCCCTTGCAGCTCCCCTGCCTGCTCCTGCTCCCCTCCTTTAAAAAAAAAAAAAAAGTTTGTTTATTTTGAGAGAGCGCATGAGCAGAGGAGGGGCAGAGAGAGAGGAGGAGAGAATCCCAAGCAGGCTTGCACTGTCAGTGCAGAGCCCAACGTGGGGCTCGAACCTGCAAACCGTGAGATCATGACCTGAGTGGAAATCAAGAGTCAGACACTTGGGGCACCTGGGTGGCTCAGTGGGTTAAGCATCAGACTTCAGCTCAAGTCACGATCTTGGGGTCTGTGAGTTCAAGTCCCATGTCCAGCTCTGTGCTGACAGCTCAGAGCCTGGAGCCTGCTTTGGATTCTGTGTCTCCCTCTCTCTCCGCCCCTCCCCACTCATGCTCTGTTTCTCTCTATCTCTCAAAAATAAGTAAACATTTAAAACAAAAAACTTTTTAAAGAGTCAGATGCTTAGCCAACTGGGCTACCCAGGCGCTCCTCCCCTCCTTTACCCTGCACAGACGGGCAGCTCCCTCACCCAACCTCCTGCATGTCTCACTCTGTCTTGATGTCCGCCTCTCAGAGAACCCAAACCCCACCCTAGAGAAAGCACAGCACGCAGGCGCACATGGCCCTGTCTGCTTGTGGTTTGCCATCTTTGGGGGAGCAGAGAGAGGAATCAAACATGCACACAGGTAGGTCTGGCGGCGGGGGGATGGACAGGTCCATGGTGCTGAGCCATGGTGCTGAATGGGGCACCTGGCTTCGTCTGGCAGGGTCTCTGAGTGACATCTGGCTGAGCTTGACAGATGAGCAAGAGGTGTAGAGGTCACAAGGGACGCTGCGGGGAAGAGCCAGAGAGGAAGGAACAAGGCCAGCTGGTGGCGTGGTGTGGAGGACACTGCTGATGGGCAGGGGCGGGACGGAGCTGGACGCCGCTGTGTGTCCTGGCCACATCCAGCCTGGGCCTTTGCCTGGAGAGGGATGGACGGTCTTTGAACGACCTGAAGCAGGGGAGGGGCATGATCAGATCTGCACGTTTTGACAGATCACTCTGTGGAGAAGGGACCACACGGAAGCAAGAGAGGCCACCAGGAGAACAGTTAGAGGACACCACACAGGAATGCCTGGGTGGCTGAGTCAGTTAAGCAACCAAATCTTGGTTTGGGCTCAGGTCATGACCTTGAGGTTTGTGAGTTTGAGCCCCAAGTCAGGCTCTGTGCTGTCAGCACAGTCTCCCACCCTCCACCCCCCTTCCCCAAGCAGTGTGTAGACACACCAACGATCGGGGGCCGAGCAAGTGCTCTTGTCAATGAATTCTCCCAGCAAAATTATCACCACAGGCTTGCTGACATGTTGTTCTTCACAAGCTGACACTCTCCATCCCTTTGAAAGACAGATTGTTTTCCTAGATGGGATTGTTCACCAGCTGCTCGTGGTGAGCACAGCCACTTCACCGTGATCTAGCATTTCCGTAATCTTCAAAGCCACATGCACTGCGGGTACAGACAGGTCTGCAGGGCACGGCCCTCGCAGCCAGCCGCTGGGAGTTTGTGACAGCAAAGCTCTGTCTGGTTTCCTATCAGCCTCGTGGTCACCCAGACACCAGCATTTGGACTCCCAAGCTGCAGACATCACTTCCTATAATAGCCTCACAGTCAAAAGGGACAGGTTCCACCCAGAATTGTGGCGTAACTGGCAAGAATGTCAGCCCTGACTGAGTCAAGGAAACTGACAAGATGGCACTGCCTGGAACACAGGAGACAGGTATGTGCTAAAAGTACGAAAATGAGCAAAAGAATGATAGACACAGCACAAGCTGGCTGGGGGAGGGGACATGATTCGCGAGGGACTTCAAGGGTAACGTTCCATCGCTCAAGCGGGTGGTAGTTACGTGGGCGCCGACAATATATGCAACCTATGAATAACAGAATTTTTATAACTGTGAGGTAGTCTGTAATGTGTTTTCAGTGCCACAGTCCCTGCCCTCAAGGGGCTCACAGCTCGGTGGACAAGGCAGAAACGTCAACAAGCAGATGCAGAATGGGCCAGAAGCAATCCTACCACAGGAGGGAGGGAAGGGCCTCGTGGAGGAGCTGACCCTGCCACCGAACTGAAAGACTGAGGCTACGGAGGCCATAAAGGAGGTGAGGTCACTGTCAGTGGAGGGAAGGAATGGAGGTAACAGCTCAAAGAAGTTCAAAATGTCTGGGGCCCAGGCAGGCGTGGCCCCTGTGGAGAAGGAGGCAGACAGCAGGCTGTGAGGAGCCCAGGTGGCAGACAGGTGGGGCTGGAGCCCAAGGCAGGGCCCTGTGCTGGAGAGAAGAGAGGGGAAGCACAGTTGGCTGGTGGAAATCCATACGAGCCTGTGATGCCACCTAAGGAAGAATTCTGGAAAAAGAGGAAGCTGGGGGAAAGAAGTGACTGGAAATGACTGAGGGTAACCATGTGGGCTCCAGGACGTGTGGGCTGTGGGATATCGGTGTTGCCACGTGCAGCCCGATGCGTCTGGCACCATTCTTGGTGTGTGGACACTAGTCACCTCTTGTCCTCAGTTTTAGCTCTCCAGTGGAAACACTGAATGGTCCCCAAACTTGGCTGCCCAGCAGAGTCACTGGGGTATCCTTCCAAAATTCCAAAGTCCCAAGCTGATGAAATCACAATGTTGAGGCATGAGACTCAGTGCCCCCAGTGGGATTCCAGTGGGAAACCAGGCCTGGGAACCTCTGCTCTAGGAGAAAGTCCTATTTAACATCCTGGTGTGCTCAGAATCCAAGTGCGTCATAAACAACGTTCGCCACACCACAGAGAATGTTGCTTTGCAGAATCTTCTCTTTCCCTTCAACTTTTTTGTTTCTTGAAATGTGGCTGTTAGCTGTGAGCCTCTACACGTGGACAAAGTGTGGCTTGAAGTTAAAATATGTCCCCATACATCTGTTCTAAATCTTCTAGCCTGGATAAGAATCCCACTTTCAGTCAAACAGTGGGAGTCCTGGGCCCCACAACATGCTCTCCCACGAGGAAGGGGCCGGGAGGCAAGCAGCTGCTGTGAGCGGTCTCACTTCCCTAAGGCGCAGGGAGGGGAACGGGGGGGCCAAACAGCAGGTCAACATTCAGCCCACTCTGGAGTGTAAGGGCCAAAACCCACGCATGCAACATGCAGTGTGGATTCTGGACTAGATCCTGCAACAAAGAAAGGATATTGGTGGAAAATCTGATTTAGATCTGTAGTTTAGTTCGCTGTACCAGTGTCCATTTCTGAGATGTAATAACTGTGCCATGATTATACAAGCTGTTAGCATTAGGGGAAACTGAGGAAAAAGAACCCTGTCATGTCTTTGCAACTCTTCTATAAATCTGTAAGTATTCCAAAATAAAAAAAAACTTATTTAAAAAACAGGTACACAAGTGTGCACACACGGTTTATGGACCTGTACCTTGCACTAGGAAAGGTTATGGACTCTGGAGACAGACTGCTGGAGTTTAAAATGTAGCTCTCCCAGTTCTCGGTGAATGCTGTTCACCAGCCTCTCTGCTTGCATTGTCTTGTTCCTTAAAGGGGGCTCTAGTTCATGGAATTGCTGGAGAGAGAGATAAGATTATGAACTTCACTGCCCTATACCATGCCTGGCACAGAGTAACCATTCAAAAGCTGTTTTTATTTTCAATTCAGGAATAAAAGCAAGAATATCATCCTGAAGCAAAGACACCTGGACATGGGCACCTGGAGGCAGAGTTCAAGGCAAATCTAAAGCAAAGCAGCCTCAGGCCTGACTCTAAGCCTTTTTCTGTACTGTTAGTAGACTCCTAGAGGCCAATAGCGATCTGTTCTTTCTCTGTCTCTTTCTGTGTGTGTGTGTCTCTCTCTGTCCTTCCCTGTCTCTCTGTCTTTCTCTTTCTCTTCTCTCGCTGTCTCTCTGTCTCTCTCCCTCTCTCATGCACACGCGCGCGCGCGCACACACACACACACACACACCATCCAGCACAAAGTCACAACCTATACTCTCTTGCCAACCAATACCTTCCTACCTCTCTGATCCACTTTTCTGTGTTCTGTTTTCTTTTCTTTCTATGCCTGGATTTACTTCCTCCAGCTGAAGCAAGTGGTTGAGGAATTTAGCAGCAAGAGATTCACAGACCACGTGAAAGCGTTTGCTCTGAAGTCACTGAACAACCTCTCTCCGCAGTGCTATTAATTCTTATAAACGATTGTCTTTTTCTTTTCATGTAAAGTGCTACTCAAAACTCTGATCGCCATCTGAACCCCCCTCAAGAGTGCTGCTAGCTACAGATGGGTGTCTCTAATGAATTTTTTAACTGCTGCCCTAATAAAATATGGATGAACCAGAAGGAGCCCTCTTTGTAGCTGTTATTTCAAAACAACCAAACAACTTAAGTTCCTGCTCTTAGATGTGCAGCAAAGAGTTGCAAGCTCTCACATGCACCCTAGCAAAAGATCGCTTTTTTTCATGCTAGTTCATCTGCAAAGTTCACAGTTACCTTTTTAATGCCATATTTTATGCATGGGGCTTATTTTCATGGCTTTCTAAATGCCCCGCTTTGTGTGCCAAATTTGCGATATGTTTATTAAAAAATGATCCCAAATTGTCAGCACTTTGCACATAAGTAGTGCCCTGGAGACTGGAGCGTCTTTCAAGGAAGTCCCTACTTGGCACTAAATTTTTATAATACTCAGAATTTAAGCCCACATCAAAGGTTTGTGCCACTCTAAATGCCTGACCTTAAAAATGATACAATTATAGCATTGCAAATGTACTGCTCAATGGCCCTATTAGAAAACAGGAGGAAATTTGGTATTTTTTTCCCCACACTTCACTATAGAAATTTGGCACACTGGTCCGAGGGAATAAAAGAGAGATCAGCATTATACAACTCCTGTGGCATAAAGATCTGGACTCCATATGCATGCGGCTAGGTGCTGAGGGGGACCTGTATCTCAACCTGGGTCTGAGATGTAAGGAAATATATTTTAATAGAATATGATTGCCTTTTGTCTACACTTGAGGATTCCTCTTTTATAAAACTTCTCTAGTCTCACTTCATATTGAGATGCTATATATAGCATCCAGGTTTTAAGAGGCCATGACTACATCCAGAAAGCTCAAATCTCTCTGACTCATTCAAATCCAAATGACATTTGGAGTTGATGATAACGAGGCAGGGGTGGACTGGAGGTAACCTTCATGCTACCCACCAATGAAGGGTTTGTCTAAACAGTAATACTTTAACACTAATTCGGAAGATGACACTGGGGAATACTTAGGATATTTAAGAGAACAAACTTTTTTCAAGTATCCATTTACATTCATGCAGTGCAAATTAATTATAAAGAATTCCTGTCTCTTCTTGCCTTTAGAGTGCCTCGTTACTATGGAATGATCTCGAACAAAGCAATACATTTTACCACTAAGAATAAGCCCCCGCAGATGCTTTGATGCTCAAGTGTCTGAAGCACGCTTTGGTTACAGCAATATGTTTCCACACTGTGGAAAGTGACTAATCACCCTCACTAAACTCCTTTTGAAAGCTTTTGTTCCCAAAGTGGCATATTTTATGATTTTTAAATTATTAAGATGAGATGCTCCCGTCTCCACCAGTCACTCCTCTCAGATAGATACCACATGTGCACTCAGATCAGGGCCATCTGCCAGAGGAGGCAAAGAGCCCGAGGCGCTGGCCGCTCCCCTGAGGGCTAGGATTCGCCTGTGGTGAGGACACAGCCGCGGGTAGCACAGCCGGGCACACCGCCAGACAGCAAGCAGGGGAAGTCACGCCCGCAATCCGAGGCCGTGCTCCCCGGCAGGTGGGTGTGCGTCGGTGAGGGATGGTTGCCCCACTGGGCACACACTCACCGGTAAGCTGTGACAGTGCCCAGCTCTGTGAGCTCAAGTCACCCATGCGACCTGGTGTCCACCATCAACTATCCACCAGAAGACAAGCTACTGCCGAACATCCCCGAGGTGACGTGAATGATGTTCTCAAGAGCGTTCTGAAGTTAGACTGCCCCTCTTTGGCTCGTCCAAGGTCACCTTCCCCGAGTCTCAGCTTTCTCATCTGGAAATGTTACTCGACCTTTCCTTGCAAGGTGCAGGCCCTTGAGAGCCTGCACTCTGAGCCACGTGTCCACACCACCTTCTCTCAGCATAGCCGCAATCTCACATCTGCTGGCATCGACCAGGACAGTGGAGCAAGCATCTTCACGTCACGAAGCTGCCTGCCTGCCACACAGGACAGTGAGGCACCCTTCCTCACTGGTTCTCACCACCCTTCCCAGGAGAAGCAGGGCAGAAACAACAAGTTCTTCCTCTCTGCCTTCCTGTTTACGGCTCCATCCCGATCAGCCCTCTCTGGTAGTGCTCTTTCTTCAGATAAGACCGGTGCCATGGTTCAGATGTCAGTTTTCCTATTTACAATCTCACTGCAGCCCTGCCTGGAGATCACAGCAAAGTCTCCTGGGAGCGTAGGACATTTACAGACAAGCCCTGAGTTACCTCTGTAAATGACTAATTTCATCCGTTATGCATGAGGTTTACCGTTTTAATATTCAGAGAGAGGGTCTGATAGCACAAGGAAGGACTGGATCTTGCCTCTGTCAGTTCCCATCTGAGTGATGCTGAGCAAGTCACTTAGCATGTGGAGCCTCAGTGCACTCGGGTGTACAACAGGCATAACCTCCACACCTTGAAGGACCGTTCTGAGGACACAATAAAATCACCAACGTGAACTGGCAAAAGCCATCATAGCTTGTGGCAAGTGGCAACACATGCTCAATAAATTTTAGTCTCTTTCCCCAAGTTCTTCCCAGCATCTAGAGTCACTGCTGAATGCTTATAACATCTCAGAATTTTCGTGGACAGTCTTTAAAAGAACTGTTCATTTTCTCCCTTGTCTTTCTTCGTGTACATGAGGTTTTTGGGGGTGGAGGTGGGGAGTGGAATCTGTTATTCAACAGTCTGCTTCAGAGTTAGTTTTGTTTGGGGTATTTTTTTGTCTCACCTTCTTAAGAGGGTAGAAAGAGAAAATAAGTGGGTGAGCGTTAAGACATAAAAGTCCACGGAAAAAAGGTCCAAACTATCAGAAAAATATCAGACAACCTTTAAGCAATCTCTGACAAATAAAAGAAACTTAGTAAAATTTTAGTAGATCTATATTTTCCCCTAGAGCTACAGAAATCCTCTGCATGTACATTCCTTGACCAAGAACTGCTTTAAAAACCTCCTCATTTTCCTTAGGGGAGCAGTTAAGGCAAAGAGTGACATTTCACACACTCTAAACACTCAAAATCAGGGTTTTCCCTTCTCTCTCCTCATTTACCTTTTCAGTCTTCAGGCTATTTTTCTCACCCTGAAGCAACATCCAAAGGCCTATTTCTTTTTTTAAAAAAAAGGTTTTTAACAGCTAACACAAACTAGATACGTCTGTTTTTCTCTAGAATGGGCTTTAAAACTTGAGTTAGCTCCCACTAAGGGAATAGAGCTTCCTTTGCACACAGCCTATTTTGAAATAAATGAGGCAATTCTGGGTAATAAATTGGCTTTAATTCACTGATACCGAAGGAAGGTGAAAACGAGATTGGGAAATTGCTGTGGTCATCTTGGACGAACCCGGGAGGATAGGGGACATGTCAACAAACTGGAGACACACAAACACCCTCCCGTGTTCCAAAAGGGGAAACAGGCCATTCCTGCAGACTGAAGTCCAGTGATGGCAAACCAATGAGCATGACACAGACACCTGGTAAGTTTCCGAAGATTCATAATAAGGTATTTTGTGAGTGCTTACAAACGAAAAGGGCCTACATGGGCTTACTGAAAATAAATCACGCCAAACTGACTGTATTTTATCTCAACGGGAAATAAGAAAGGGGAAAAGACCATAGCATTTAGTGAGAACTCTACTATACGTCAGGAATCATAAGTCAGAAGAAAAGCGTAGACATAAATGTCTGGACTTGACCCGAAGGATCTGAGAAGGCCTCTCCCAGCTGCCCTGTGTACAAGTAGAGGCTGAAGGCAGGACAAGCAGGTGGATTCATAGCTAGTGAAGGACAGTTCCAGGACAAAGGGTCCTGGACTTTGAATGGATGACTGACCACAGGGAGAGTCCCAGATCTTTGATGCAGGGCTCTTTCCTGTCCCCTTGGCACTATCCTCTTCAATATAATGGATGATAGTAGCATCTAGACCTAAAAATGTCCCTAAAAGGGTGACTCACATACAACTGTTACCAATGATGACAAAGGAGAAGTAATTCAACTAAACAATCAGAGAAAAGGGGAGAAGAGAACTATGGCACACCTGCAGAACACCCACAGCTACCAGGACCAGGAATTTCAGCTCAGGGGGGAAGGACGTCACAAGGGGGGTAAGGGACCAAAGAAGAGTCCTTAAGGATGGAAAACAAGACAAAGAGTAAATCCTCAACCAGTGAGCCTCTGACGGATGCAGCCAATGGCGTGCATGGACCTCTCTGCAGTTCTCCTTCATGGCAGAGCCATTAAGGATGCAGTCACCTGGGGGGACATCCTGGCTGAGGAAATTCTGAGAGCAAATGTGTGTGTGAAGGGAATATCTATAAAGAGCATATATGTCTGATTATAAAGTGAACTCTTTTTCTGAGGTCAAAAAATCAACCTACCACTGTTTTCACATAAAATCCTCTTCTCACCTAGTTCCCTGACTCTGAGAATGAGCATTAACAACCAGAGACGCACTAGAGCAAGGCCACACTAGAAGTGTGTTAGGTCAGGGCAGGGGTAAGGGGCAGGGAGAGGAACCTCAGAGCCCAGCGATCATCCAAGGGAAAACAGGCGCATCATTTTTGCAAGATACACCACTTTAGGGTCAGGAGTAGCCCAACAGCAAGATGCACACACTATTCCATATAAATCTCCACAAGCTGTGTGCAGAGCATCACGGTTCTCAGCTTTTCGTTATCAAGAACATCTCTTAGAGAGATTCTTTTCACATGCTTACAATTGGAACTCTCTGGTCAGCTTTGTTTTAAATCTCCTCATCCAGAGATTATGTCTGTGGGCATATTTTCAATTATACAATAATCTTGGGGGAGAGCCAGACAGAATTACAATGAGGGGTAAGTCTGGATGGAGGTCGGGGCAGGGTAGAAACAAAGGGGCATCGGGGACACCACACAAATCCTCACCCTCTAGAAGTTGAGTTTCAAGGTTATTTGTGGAATGTTTGAGGCCATCAGGCTTTATAATTACATTGACTACAAATTCATTTAACTATGTTCTTTTTTTTTTAATTTTTTTAACGTTTTATTTATTTTTGAGACAGAGAGAGACAGAGCACGAACGGGGCAGGGGCAGAGAGAGAGGGAGACACAGAATCGGAAGCAGGCTCCAGGCTCTGAGCCATCAGCCCAGAGCCCGATGCGGGGCTCAAACTCACGGACCGTGAGATCGTGACCTGAGCTGAAGTCGGACGCTTAACCAACTGAGCCACCCAGGCGCCCCCTAACTATGTTCTTAAGCAGAACTAAATACACATGGCCACAGAAGTTCAAAGTTCTTTTTCTTGGGGCTCCTGGGTGACTCAGTTGGTCAAGCATCTGCCTCTTGATATCCGCTCAGGTCATGATCTCACAGACATGAGATCAGACTCTGTGCTGAGCGTGGAGCCTTGGGATTCTCTCTCTCTCTTCCTCTCTCTCTCTCTCTCTCTCTCTCTCTCTCAAAATAAATAAATAAACATTTTTTTTAAAAAAAGCTCTTTTTCTTATAACCACCTTTAGAGCTTAGCATAGTACTGGATACTCTATGTACCCAACAAATGCTCCAATATGCCACAAAGAGCTGTCTGATGGCATCCCAGACCACCGATCTGATTCTGCATACCAGGGTCAGACCCAGCCTGATGCTGAAACATAAAGAAAGGCAGTTATGGGGTGCCTGGGTGGCTCAGTCAGTTAAGCATCCAACTCTTGATTTTGGCTCAGGTCATGATTTCACAGTTCATGGGATCAAGCCCCACAGTGGGCTCCACACTGACAGCACAGAGCCTTCTTGGGATTCTCTCTCTCTCTCTCTACCCCTCCACCCTCATGCGTGTACATGCATGCACTCTCTCTCTCAAAATAAATAAATGAACCTTATAAAAAAAGAAAATTGTTTCTTTACACTGCATTTTTTCTACATGTTTAAATGAGATAGGACATGAGAAAACACATTGTAAACCAGAAAGTGCTACAGAAATGAAGAGTCTTCTAATGCTATTTCTAAGATTGATAGCCGAGTCTTATCCCAATAGTTTATGGATCCAATATAGTTATTGTAACAGCCTAGTTACTGCCCACGATATTCAGTCCACACTACCACCTACCCCCAAATTATAAGGCTTTATGATACACATAACAAATGTGATCTAGAAGACAACTCAGAATGCAAGGATTTGAAAATAAACATCAAAACTAGCTTGATGCATTTGACATAACTGGTGTCCATTAACTCATCCAACATTCACTGAGTATCTACAAGGTGCCAGGCACATTCTAAGGATTTAACATATTTTTATGTCATTTAATCCTCACCAAAACCTAATAAGGTAAGGATTATTGTCACTGTTTCCAGAATAAGATTGTTGAGGCTTACAGCAGAGAAGTAATTTGTCCAAAGTCAGACAGTTGGCCAGTGCTGGAGCCGAGACCAGAGCCCAGGAAGTCTGGCCTCCCTCTCAGCCTCAACCCTTCCCTATAGGCAACAAACACTGACTTTCTGTATGAGAGTCTTGGATAAGTACAGGTCTCTAAGAGCTTGGGATTTAACTCCTAAGGAGTCTACAGGACCTAACTCTCAGATGTAATCCTCCAAAGGATAACTGTTCAATGGTATTTAGTGATTATCTATAAAATATTCCAGAAAAAGTAGATTACTAAAAATTCTAAGACGAAACCTGCACAGCAATAATGTCCAAACTTAACGAACTTGCATGATTTACAACGCTCTTTACACAAAAGCTTTCCAAGCTGAAAATGTGCTGAAGCCGGTTTGGTTTCAAACAGAGGCTGCTTATTAAAGATTCTCTACAGCGGATGGCATCAAATTTAATCTGACAGCCACACAAAATGTATCCTTCACATGCAAAGGAAGGAAACCTCTGGAAAAAGTGACCAGGTCAAGTTGGAGTTAAATTAATATCTATTCTTCTCAAACTATTCAGACAAATAGAAAAGGAAGGAAAACTTCCAAATTTATTCTATGAGGCCAGCATTATTCTGATACCAAAACCAGAAAAGACACTACAAAAAAAGAAGACTACAGGCCAATATCTCTGATGAACCACAGATGCAAAAATCCTCAACAAAATATTAGCAAACCAAATCCAACAATACATTAAAAATATCATTCACCACAATCAGGTGGGATTTATTCCTGGAATGCAAGTATTGCTCAATATTTGCAAATCAATAAATGTGACACATCATGTCAATTGAAAAGACGGTAAAAACCATACGATCCTTTCAGTAGATGCAGAGAATACAGCCAACAAAGTACAACATCCATTCATGATAAAAACCCTCAACAAAGTAGGTTTAGAAGGAATATACCTGAACATAATTAAGGCCTTATATGAACAACCCACAGCTAACACCATACTTACTGGTGAAAAACTGAGGCTTTTCCCCTAAGATCAGGAACAAGACAAGGATGTCCTGTCTCACCACTTTTGTGCAACATAGTACTGGAAGTCCTAGTCACAGTAATCAGACAAGAAAAAGAAATAAAAGGCATCCAAATTGGTAAGGAAGAACTAAAACTTTCACTGTTTGCAGAGCACATGATACAATGTATAGAAAACCCTAAAGACTATGCGAAGAAGAAGAAGAAGAAGAAGAAGAAGAAGAAGAAGAAGAAGAAGAAGAACTAGAACTCATAAATGAATTCAGTAAGGTCATAGGATTCAAAATCAATGTACAGAAATCTCTTGCATTTCTACACACCAATAATGAAGCAACAGAAAGAGAAATTAAAAAAACAATCCCATTTACAATTGCACCAAAAATAATAATAAAATACCTAGTAATAAACTTAACCAAAGATGTGAAAGACCTATACTCTAAAAACTGTAAAACACTGATGAAAGAAGTTGAAGATGACACAAAGTAATAGAAAGACATTCTATGTTCATGGATTGGAAAAACAAAAATTATTGAAATGTCTATACTCACCAAAGAAATCTATAGATTTAATGCAATCCCTATCAAAATACCAACAGCATTTTTCACAGAGCTCTAAAAAATAATTTAAAATTTGTATGGAACCACAAAAGATCCCAAATAGCCAAAGAAATCTTGAAAAAGAACAAAACTGGAGGTATCCCAATTCTGGACTTCAAGTTATATTACAAAGCTGTAGTAATCAAAACAGCATGGTACTAGCACAAAAACAGACACACAGATCAACAGAACAGAATAAAAAACCCAGAAATAAACCTATGATTATATGGCCATTTAGTCTTCGACAAAGGAGATAAGACTATCCAATGAGAAAAAGACAGTCTTGTCAACAAATGGTGTTGAGAAAAATGGACCACTACATGCAAAAGAATAATAGTGGACCACTTTCTTACACCATACACAAAAATAAACTTAAAATGGATTAAGGGTCCAAATGGGAGACCTGAAACCATAAAAATCCTAGAAGAGAGCACAGGCAGTAATTTCCCTGACATGAGTCATAGCAACATTTTTCTAGATATTTTCTAGATATGTCTCCTGAGACAAGGGAAACAAAAGCAGAAATAGACAAGTGGGACCACATCGAGATAAAAAGCTTCTGCACAGCAAAGGAAACAACCAACAAAACTAAAAGGCAACCTATGGAATTGGAGAAGATATTTGCAAACGACATATCCGATAAAGGGTTAGTATCCTACATACATAAAGAACACAACTCCACACCAAAAAAAAAAAAAAATCCAATTAAAAATGAGCAGGGGGTGCCAGGGTGACTCAGTCGGTTAAGTGTCATCTCTTGGTTTCAGCCCAGGTCACGACTTCACAGTCTGTGAGTATGAGCCCCACGTCAGGCTCTGCACTGACAACATGGAACCTGCTTGGGGTTTCTCTTTCCCTCTCTCTCTGCCCCTCCCCATCTTGCTCTCTCTCTCTATTTCAAAAAAATAAACAGGTTTTAAATGAGCAGAAAAGTGAAATAAGTCAGTCAGAGAAAGACAAATATCATATGATTTCACTCATATGTGTAATTTAAGAAACAAAACAGATGAACGTAGGGGAAGAGAAGGAACAAGAAAATAAGAGAAAAACACAGAGGGAAGCAAACCATAAGAAACTCTTAAATACAGAGAATAAACTGAGCATTGCTGGAGGGGAGGTAGGTAGGGGGGATGGGCTAAATGGGTGATGGGCATTAAGGAGGGCACTTGTTGGGATGAATATTGAGTGTTATATAGACGTGATGAGTCACTAAATACTGCTCCTGAAACCAATACTACACTATATGTTAACTAACTTGAATTTAAATTAAATACGTAAATAAATAAATAAGTATGTAAAAAAAAAAATGGGAAGACATGGACAGACATTTCTCCAAAGACACACAGATGGTCAACAGACACAACAAAAGATGTTCAACATCACTCATCATCAGGGAAATGCAAACCAAAACTAAAATGAGATTCACCTCACTCCTGTCAGAATGGCTAAAATCAAAAACACAAGAAACAACAAGTATTCACAAGGAGAAAAAAGAGCCCTTGTGCACTTGGTGGGAATGCAAACTGGTGCAGCCACTGTGGAAAACAGAATGGAGTTGCCTCAAAAAGTTAAAAATAGAAGTACCCTAGGGGCACCTGGGTGGCTCAGTTAGTTAAGCAACCAACTTTTGATTTCAGCTCAGGTCATCTCACAGTTCATGAGATCAAGCCCCACATTGGGTTCTGTGCTGACATGCTGGAGCCTACTGGGATTTTCTCTCTCCCTCTCTCTGCTCCTCTCCCAGTCACTCCCTCCCCCCCAAAAATAAATAAATAAACATTCTTACAAAATAGAACTACCCCACAATTCAGTAATCACACTACTGGGTATTTACCCCCAAAATACAAAAACACTAATTCAAAGGGATACATGCACCCCTATGTTCATCACAGCATTATTTACAATAGCCAAATTACAGAAGCAGCTCAAGTGTCCATTGATAGATGGCTGGATAAAGAAGATAATGGAATATTATTCAGCCATAAAAGAGAATGAAATCTTGGCATTTGCTACATGGATGGAGCTAGAGAGTATAAAGCTAAGTGAAATAAGTGAAACAGAGAAAGACAAATACCATATGATTTCACTCAAATGTGGAATTTAAGAAATAAAATGAGTGAGCAAAGAGAAAAAGAGAGAGAGACAGGCAAACCAAGAAACAGACCCTTAACTCTAGAGAACAAACTGATAATTACCAGAGGGAAGGCGGGTGGGGGAATGGGTGAAATAGGTGATGGGAACTAAAGAGTACTTTTATCATAATGAGCACTAAGTGAAGTATCGAATTGTTGAATCACTATATTGTACACCTGAAACCAAACAATACTGTATGTTAACTGTACTGGAATAAAAACCTAATTAAAAAAAAAAAAGATCAACAGAAAGGAAATAACAAGGAATAAGGACAAATGGGTCACAAAGAAATGAGAAAAAGTCAAAAATACTAAAGGCCAGAATGAGTTACACCTTCTGTAGATATGCTAAGGACAGTGAAGAGGTTCAGAACAAATCTCCCCAAAATATGCTACTTTAGCACATGGATTATTTTGAGCTGAAGGCAATCAAGACTCAACTGAATCAAGAAAAACTTTTACCTCTTCCTTAACTGCCTAAAAGAATTTAGGTAGAGGGTCTGATCCAGGAAGAGAACTATCACCAGAGGCAACCACCAGGAATCAGGGCTAGGTAAGGTAAGCAGGTGTGGTAAGCAGGTGGGAAAGTGAGCAGGGCCTAGCGATCAAATACCTCTCTGGGTCCCATTGTCTCTGCATGGCAACCTGTAAATTGCCTCCCTCCACTTTGTGGTCCCAGACCCCCACCCCCTTCTCCTTAGCTCAGAATGGCATATAAGCCTAACTGCCTGGTTGCCTATGGGTCTCATATTCTGCTGGGGCCCCCTTATGTACACAAATTTGCTTTTCTCCTATTAATCTGCCCTATGTTAATTTGATTATTAGAACAGCCAAAGAACCAAGAAGCGCAGAGTAAAAAATCCATGCCACAGAATAGCAAAATATGTGTGTTTCAAACAAACAAAACCTAGGCAAGAAAGTTAAGCAGGTGGAGACAGGCCCCCAAGTTAGGGCACAACGGTAATAGATAAAAGAGAAGACAGGGCAGAATTACATAGCTCAGATGTTCAGCCTTAACCTCTATTAAAGAAAATGATCTTCAGATTGGAAAGGATAGTGGTAGCATAATTTAGGAGGAACTGAAGCCCAAGAGAGGCAAAAAGATGGAAAGAGAACACCTAGCCACTTCAAATGAGTTCATGTCCCCAAATGAGGGCGGATAAATTATGATCCAGTACTAAAGGAACTCACGGACATGATCCCAGAAATATATTCAGTGGGTTTTAAGAAATCATGGCCCTACTAAGTACCACAGATTGACAAGTGATCTGGCTTCACGAAGGGAAAAAGTAGAATCTAAGAGCTATTGATTAGTCAGCCAGACACGTATCCTGCATACAATTCCAAATGAATGTTCAAACAAACATGTTATGACCAAAACAAATCAGGCAACCTCTGGAGCAAGGAATGGAATAAAGGCAAGTTAACTGCACTTCTGTGAAGCCCACTAAAATGGACAAAGCATGAGAAGTTGGGGAAAAAACTTTATTGACAATGCATGATCACATGCCACATTCATTTAATATGCCCTTATAAAATGCCCATTTATCACTTGTGCCAGGCACTGCTATCAACATTTTACAAATATTAATTCATTTCATTCTCATACCAGCCCTATGAGTAGCCTTTTTCTACAGACGAGGAAAAGCAGGCAACCAAGAGGTTAAGTAACTTGCCCAAGCTCACATGGCTGGCGACTGACAGAGCAGAAATTAAAACCAACACAGTGCTCCAGGGCCATGGTTTTTACACTAAGTTGCATCTCCATCCTATGAGGGATATCTGCCAAATACTGTAAAATTTGGCTGAAATTAATAGCAGACACCAAGATTAATACATTCCTCTCCAGTTCTTGAGAAGCGAAGTATTTTTCCAAGATACTCCACTCAGAAAAAAAGAAGAGTGCAAGAATGAGTTTGGAAGAAAGCAGCTGCTGTCCAACTGTTAATTTGAGAAACATTAACATTTTTAGAAAACAATAACCTAAGAAGATTTCCCACTGGCTAGCTGATGCCTGCCCAAGTGTTCTGTTCAGTTCATTCATAAAACGAAGCCATTTCAGAAGCAACAAGAAATACCATTCCAATTGAAAACTGAGTCAATAACTTGGAATATCAGTTTGAGAAAATGACAAAATGCAAGGGAAAGAAAAAAATTATTAAAGAGAAAATAATATACATACAGGACAACAAGCTTGTGGATGACAGGTATCCCTCAAGAAGACAAAACAAATAGGGTACCAAAGATACAATCAAAGAAAACATCTATGAAGTAAACAAAACCTAAGAAAACAAAACAAAAAAACCTAACTAACTGCACAAAAAAGGTATACACAGCACTCAGGGAAAACAGTTGAAATATTATGACCAACACCAAGATATCTTGGTAAAATCACTGAATTCCAAAGAAAAAGAATAAATCCTATGTGAATCTCCGAAAACTCAAGTCACATACACAAAGGGCAAAATTCAACCTGGCTTCCAAAACAACACTCGAGGCTGAGTGACACTGCTGATACAGTTTGGGGATAGGGGTGGAGGCACTCAAGAATTTTATAGCCAGCCAAGTTGTCAAACACTATAAAGACAATAAAAAGTCATTGTTCAATATGCGTGGATTCGGACACAACCATGGGCCTTCTTGATAAAAACCTCCAGTTGGTGAAATCCAGACAATCAAGCAATAAATCAAGGTACAGGACACAGGAAGGGTAAGACCCTTCTATGAAAGACTACGGGGATGGGGGGGGAGTGGCCAGTGGGCCCCCGAGCCTTTTAAATAAAGCACTAGGCTAGACGACTATGAGAAGTATTAATATAGAATAGAATATAAATGTTAAAATGGTGACAGTATAAAGTAATAATAGATCTAACGAAAAATAAACCATTTCTGATATTTGCAAAGCACTTCTGGAATTATCAAAGCCTTTCCCATGTAACCCCTTATTTAATCAACCAGACAATCTTAGAGATAAGAAACTTTCGAGCTCAGAGAAGCAAGCTGCAAACACACCCCTGCAGACTTTCCAACACAAGTCTGTCCATGTTCACTACCTGATATGAATATTTCAATTTCATTTTGCTTACAAACCCTACTTAGTACACTGATATAAAGACATCTGAGGACAGAGACATCACTCCTGAATCTGTACCCAGTTGTTCCTCCTAACCATTCCCAGGCATCTCCCTCACTGTGATTCTTCTTTCTATGTCATCATTATTAGTCTCCTTTGAGCCCCAGTTTCCCTTTCTCATCTCATTTTAGGAACTGATCCCTGCATTCAGAACAAAGACTGCTTTTATATACACGATGAACAGGAAGCTTCCCCAACAGAGAAACAGACTCACTCATACCTAGGGCCAAGGGGGCAACATACAAAGAACATGGAAAGAACTGGAAGAATGAGGGAATGCTTTCCTAAGTGAAGGAAACATGAGTACTGTCTTCAAGTCCTTAAGAGACTGCCATGTGACACAGAGTAAAGCACATGTTGTCTGTTATAAAGGTCAGCACTCTGATCAATGGCCTGACTCTCAAGAACCACGGAGAGCCATGTGTCCCCAAAATCACCCAGTCTAACACCACTTCAAGTGCCTGTTATGGCAGATCATCACCTGTAACAATATTTTCTTTATACTTTTGCATAAACTGACTCATTTCTTTTGCTTAAATAAATCTATTTTGAAGAACAATTTCTTGGTACTACTACCATAACTGGGATATGACGATCACTTGCCATAATTAGAAGATAACTGTACAAATAAAGACCATGAAAAACAGCATTTTTTGTTGTTGGCCAAAGATTCTAGGGACAGAAGCCTGCTTGGCTCCATCTTTATTACAAGGGAAATTAGTGTTAGAGAAAGTTAAAGACACACTAGAGGCAAACAGACTTTCTCCTTGGCAAAAGGAAAACGTTAGACTGTGAGTTAGTGCTATTCCTTGTCAAGTCCTGTGACTCTGAAAATCGTCTCTTGTACCACTGGGTGACACATCCCTCACCTGTACAGGAATGAGTGCATGCAGTAAAAAGTGTTCCTAAATGACTTATAAAGTTATTCTGACTTATATTCACATAAAGCAAACTAGGAGTCCAATATGGAAGCATGTGTTATAATAAGTAAAGCGAGCAACGATGGAAAAAGCACCTTTACAAATGCTAATAATAGTTAATATTTGTTGAATGTTCTATGGTGTACAAAGCACTTTCTCTTACATTATTACACATAATCTGTTTAAAGTAGCGACTATTCTGTCCCCAGAAGAGTTCAACAAAACATCCCTCAGGACAGATGACAGCTAAGGCACATGCCAACACCAACAGACTCAGACTCTGGGCTGCCCTACCAACCTTGCAATTTGAATTGCTAATTTTTAAAAGAAACGGAATTTTAAATTAAAACTTGAACCTATGGTCAGTTAGAAATCTGAATTGGATTCACCGAAGTAGAAAGCAATTTGATTTTAATTCAACAAGGGTGAAGCACATCCAAAAGAAGTTTGAATGGCAATTATTCTGTGTGTGTGTTACTACCACAACAGATCATACAAGCAGAATAACGTTCCTGTAGCTTATCAGGGAGAGGAGGGCTGAGGAAAGGTCACTGAAGGTAAGGAAGCATCAAACTTCTGATTCTGCCATTTAAAGACAGGTAAACTCCAAAAGGGTCAGCCAGACTGCAAAGCTCAAGTGTGCAAATTAAAATTCTCTCCCTACATCCCTTGGCAACCTTTGGGCTGCCCCAGATTTATCCAAATCAGAGAGAATGACACCTCTGTGGTCCTCTTGGGTACCTTAAAGTTAATGGAAATAATCTTGCCAATTGCTTTCCTCCTTCTTTTAGGAGGCACTGAATCCCACTTGTTCTGTAAGGACATCCTTCAGGATATGGGCTCCTGTCTTCACTCAACCAGGCTATGCAAGGTGACCATGCAGGGGAGCCAACTGGTTTACCTACTTTGAGGTACTGCATTGTAGCTACATTGTTTGAAAGATTTGCATAGGAATACATAAACATTTAAACACAAATTCTAGGAAGCCCAGAGGGCTTGGGCACAGCTGTTCTGAATTTTAAAGGGAAGAACTGTTCCATTTCTGAAATTCTCAATAACCTCAGCACCCTCCTTTGCTAAAGCTAATCCTGAACTCCCCCTCTCTAGATTCTCAAGTTCCCAGTCATCCTTGGAGCCCATGATGGCTGGGCAAGGATGAAAGCCTTCTCTTTTCCCTAAGAGCATTTCCCTTTACCCCTCAAGCTGTCAATGTCACAGATGTTTCACTGAGTGAAATGGTTGGGAGATCCTATGCCCTCTAAAGAGCATGTGGGGAGGGGATGGGCAGAGGATGGCCAGGTCCTGTCTGGCTGGGTCCATCCTGGCCTCTCTGCTTCTCTCAGCTTCTTTTATGTCATAACACCATTTGCTTAAAAATAACATTTCTATGTGGGGCGCTTGCGTGGCTCAGTTGATTAAACTTCTGTTCAAGTCATGATCTCACGGTTCTTGGGTTTGAGCTTCACATTGGGCTCTGTGCTAACAGCTCAGAGCCTGAAGCGTGTTTCAGATTCTGTGTCTCCTCTCTCTCTGCTCCTGCCCTTTCATGCTCTCTCTCTCTCTCTCAAAAATGAATAAACATTAAAAAAATTTTTTTAAATAACATTTCTATGTAATATTTTTAAAATGAGATTAGATTTTTGCTGAAGGCTTCTTAGATGACACTGATTGTCATATTTTATTTATGCACCAATGCAATGTTCCCATAGCCTTTTAATTAAATTAGCTCTAGAATTCACCATCTTTCTTTCAGAATTCCATCTGTCTCTCCTTATTAGCCCGGTCTTTAAATCTTTCCCTGGAGAGATTAATTCAGTACACTTTTCTTCCCTCTTTGAGCCAAAACTACATGAGTCAAGATGGCAGACATTCTAAAAGATACAAGAACAATTCATCAGGTATTCTGCTTTAATATGATGTGAAAAGCTTAGGAGTTGTAGTGAACAGTAAACTCAACCTGATTGGCCAATGTGATGTGATGTGGGTATCAAAATTAAGCATTGTCTTGGCTTGCACTGAAAAGGACCTAATGTTCAAGTTAAGGAGGCAAGAGACCTACTGTTCTTTGTTCTACTAAGAACACATATGGCCTATTCTTTTCCTTTCTGGGCACCACCTTTTAAGAGAAAACAGCCAAGGGGCACCTTAGTGGCTCAGTCGGTTAAGGGGCCAACTCTTGATTTTGGCTCAGGTCATGATCTCATAGTTCATGAGTTCAAGCCCTGCTCTCCGTGTTGACAGCATGGAGCCTGCTTGGCATTCTTTCTCTCTCTCCCTCTCTCTCTCTTCCCCTACCACCACCACCTGCCCACACTTGAGTTCTCTCTCTCTCTCTCTCTCTCTCTCTCTCTCTCTCAAAATAAATAAACATTAAAACAAATTATAAAGAGAAAACAGCCAGGAAGGCCACTAGTCTGGATGGCCTTAAGTAGAAGTGAGAACATTTCCACACCCACAGAGAGTGATAATCCAGTGGACACAGAGAGCTCTGTAATGTGACTTGGAATGGTGATGGGCGGGGGAGACATGTGAAGGGAAAGAGGGAGTTTTAGAACTAGTTCAGTAATCTCCCAGAGAGCAAGAAAAGCAGAAAAACTATTTTATCAGTGTCCTATTGCTGCTGTAACAAGTTACTGCAAACTTACTTGCTTCAAGTAATGCAATTTATAAATGGAAGACTTATAAATGTGTTATCTTACAGTTCTGAAGGTTAGAAGTCCAACATAAGAGTCACTGAGCTAAAATCTAGGTGTCAGCATTGTTACTTTCCTTATGGAGGCTCTAAGGAAGAATCTGTTTTCTTGACTTTTCCAGCTTCTAGAAGCTACCTGAATTTCTTGGTTTATGGCCTCTTCCTCCATCTTCAAAACCAGCAGCTTAGCATCTTCAGATCTCCTTCCTGTCTCTTTCACTTATATTGTGATTACATTGGGCTCACTTGGAAAGTCTGAAATAGTATCCTGATCTCGAGATCCTTAACTTCATCGCATCTGCAAAGTCTCTTTTGCCATGTAAGGTAACATATTCACAGGTTCCAGGGATTAGTATACAGAGATCTTTGGGGGGGCCATTATTCTGCCTGCCTCCCTAGCACCGGGGGAGGGGAAGAAGTAACAAAGCATTTGAACTTAGATCACAAGCACGATGAAGAACTTCAAGGACTGAACGGTAAGTATATGCAGATCTTTAAAATAATAAGCAGGGGTGCCTGGATAGCTCAGTCAGTTGAGCGCCTGACTCTTGATTTCAGCTCAGGTCATGATCTCATGGTTGTGGGATTGAGCCCCACATCAGGCTGTGCACTGAGCATGGAGCCTGCTTGGGATTCTCTAAATAAATAAATAAATAAATAAATAAATAAATAAATAAATAACTTTTAAAAATAATAATAATAAGCAAAGAGGGAGATGTGGGTTCAAATTCCAGTCTTCCATTTATAAATTGCATAACTTTTGCAAGTTACTTAATGTCTCTGGGCCTCTATTTTCTCATCTGAAAAATGGGGATAAGAATAGTACCCCCTCCATTTTAGGCTGTTGTGATGGTTAAGTGAGAGCATTAGCACTTGGCCTAACACATATAGTAGAGGCACAAAAAAGAGACCTCAGACCTAAAAATTAGGAAACCAAGGCTCACAAAATTCAGTAGCTTAGCTATGCTGCCCAATGTAATATCTATGATGCTTCCACTAGCTAATGCTTAAGGTTAAGATCAGTGTTTGGGCCCAATTCAAAGAGACATCTATTAATTCAACAAAAAAATAAGATCGTGCGCCCAGGTTACAGTGCTAAGTGCCAGTGACTTAAAAAAGCATTGGCCCCCAAGGAACTGAAGATCTGTTCAAGGATACCAACAAGTAGACAAAATATAAGTAAAAAATAAAAGCATCAATTGTCAAAGGTGCTAAATGGGTGGTAGAGACCATGTGTGCAAGAGGCCAAGGGCAAGTGATCCACGTCATTAATCTGGACACATACAAAAAGCCTTGCTGGAGGGGACGGGGTTTGGAGGAAAGAGAAGCCCTCAGACAGGAGAGTGGGAAGGTGGGGAGGCTCATCACCAAGTTGCAGGGGCAGCACAGCTGAAGTCAGAATCCACAAGAAGTACAGGGGCTGACAGATTACAGATGTCTGCATCAAGTGCTGTGGGACTCACGACAGAGGCTGCCCCAGCCTGCTTGCTGCATCACACAGACATTCCGTCCCAGGGCTCTCTCTCCCTTCACTTCCGTCAGTGTTTGCTTCCCATATTTCGGAGCTCTGATATCTGGTACATATATAACTGTCCATTCTTCTTGGTGAATGGAGCCTTTTATCAATACACAATGTCCTTCTCTGTCTCCTATAACAGTTTTTTACTTACAGTCCATTTTGCCTAACATCAGTACAGATACCTCAGCTCTCTTTTGATTACTCTCTTTTGATTTGCATGGAGCGTCTTTTTCCATCTTTCTACTTTCAACCTGTATGTGTCCTTACAGCTAAAGTAAGTCTCTGTAGACAGCATGCACTTGGATCGCGGTTTTTTTATCCATTCTGCCAATCTATGCCTTGCGGTGAGTTTAATCTGTTCACATTGAAAGCGATTACTGATAATGAAAGACTCACTTCTGCCATGTTACCATTTGTTTTCTGCATGTTTTCTGCAGCTTTTTTGTCCCTCATTTCCTCCTTTATTGCCTTCCTTTGTGTCTAGTTGATTTTTTATAGTGGCACATTTTGATTTCTTTCTCGTTTCCTTTTGTGTGTATTCTGTAGATGCTTTCTTTGTGGCCACCGTGAGGATTACATATAATATCCGAAAGTTATAATAATCTAATTTGAGTCAATACCAATTAAATGTCAATAGCATACAAAAACTCTACTTCTGCCCAGCTCCACCCACTCTTTTTGTTACTGGTGTCACAAATGACATCTTTATACTGTTAGCATAGATTTATAATTATTTTTTATTCACTTGCTGTTTAAACTCTGTAGAACCTACCATTCTGAATGTGACTTTTTCTTAATTGGGCATTCACTTAGTTACTGTAGACCTTTGACTATTTTCCAGGGCTCCTGTGAAGTTATTTCAGCCAGTCTCTAATTGATCGTTTGTGTTTGCCTTTTTAAACATCTCCATGGGAGAACAAGGGCCTGGAGCTTCCTATTCTGCCATCCTGTGGACATCATTCCACTCAGGCATTTTAGGGCCTATAAAGGAGGAGGGGACCTAGTGGTGCTCCCCCATCCCCCATTTCTCTGCTCTGAAAATGCCTACCTGGAACCCCCTAATCACGGGCATAAATTCAGACTGGAGCACTGTGAGGGCAGAATTTATGTTGCCACTAATTTTTCCTGTTTTCCCGTTAATTTGTAAAATCCCATAGTCCTCTAAAGGATTTGTGATTTTATAGTGTTTTGGTTTCACTTATTGTTTTGTATTTTTAGTTCAATTTTGTTCTCATTTGGCATTGAGGAAGCTTGTACAAGCATACCACCACAATAAAGCAAGTATCACAATAAAGGGAGGCCAGTCAATTTTTGGATTTCCCAGTGCTTACAAAAGTTATATTCACACAGTACTGTAGTCTCTTTTTTTTTTTTTTTTTAATTTTTTTTTTCAACGTTTATTTATTTTTGGGACAGAGAGAGACAGAGCATGAACGGGGGAGGGGCAGAGAGAGAGGGAGCCACAGAATCGGAAACAGGCTCCAGGCTCTGAGCCATCAGCCCAGAGCCCGACGCGGGGCTCGAACTCACGGACCGCGAGATCGTGACCTGGCTGAAGTCGGACGCTTAACCGACTGCGCCACCCAGGCGCCCCAGTACTGTAGTCTCTTAAGTGTGCCTTATGCTTAAAACAGCATGTACATACCTTAATTTAAAAGCACTTTATTCCTAAAAAATGCTAAGCATTATCTGAGTTTCCAGCAAGTTGTAATCACTGATCACAAACCTCCATAACAAAATAATGAGCAAGTTGGAAATATTGTAAGAATTACCAAAATGTGATAAAGAGACATGAAGACAGCAAACGCTGTTGGAAAAATGGCACCCACAGACTCACCTACTGCAACGTTGCCACAAACCTTCAATTTATTTCAAAAAAAAAAAAAGCAATATCTGCAAGCACAATAAAATGAGGTGTGACGAGGGGCATCTGGGTGGCTCAATCAGTTAACCGTCTGACTCTTGATTTTGGCTCAGGTCATGATGTCAGGGTCAGGAGATTGAGCCCCGCGTCAGGCTCTGCACTGAGTGTGGAGCCTGCTTAAGATTCTGTCTCTTTCCCTCTACCCTTCCCCCTGCTCACTTGGTCACGTGTGTTCTCTCAAAAAAAAAAAAAAGGTATGACTATATTTCCTTTGTTTTGAGACATACTTTTCTGTTTTACTAAATATTGAGTCCTGAATTTGCTTTGCCTTTCTTAACATTTTTATTTTCACTTAATTAATTCTTACTTCACTTATTTAACATTTTTCTTTGTTATATTTTACTACTTTTTCACTTCATCTGGAGGTTTTATTTCAATTTACATGTATTTTTATAAACACTTTTTTGGGTTTTTTCCTCCAAATTTTTATTTAAATTCCAGTTAGTCAACATACAGTGTAATATTAGTTTCAGATGTACAATACAGTGATTCAACACTTCCCTACGTGACCTGGTGCTCATCATGACAAGTGCATTCTTTAATTCCCATCACCTATTTCACCCATCCCTCCCACCCTCTTCCCTTCCAGTAACCATCAGTTTGTTCTCTATAGTTAAGAATCTATTCCTTGATTTATCTATTTCCTCCCCCTATATTCACTTTTGTTTCTTAAATTCCACATATAAGTGAAATCATATGGTATCTGTCTTTCTCCGACTGACTTATTTCACTTAGCATAATACTTTCTAGCTCCATCCACATCATTGCAAATGGCAAGGTTTCATTCTTTTTGATGGATAAGTTATATCCCATTGTATATATATATACACACCACATCTTCTTTACCCATTCATCAGTCAATGGACATTTGGGCTCTTTCCATAGTTTAGCTATTGCTGATAATGGTGTCATAGACATTGGGGTGCATGTACCCTTTGAATCAGTATTTTTGTATCCTTTGGGTAAATACCTAGTAGTGCAACTGCTAGATCATGGGGTAGTTCTATTTTTAACTTTTTGAGGAACCTCCATACTGTTTTCCACAGTGGTTGCACCAGTTTGCACTCCCACCAACATATAAACACTTTTTTCTTAATTTCTACTTTCTTTAATTTTTCTCCATTATGGTTCATTTATCACATCTTATCCTTAAGCAACATTGAAGTTTGTGTATCATTCTCTCAAGTTTGTATCTCTGCTTCTAAATTATGATTATTTCTCTTTATTTTATGTAGTTTTAAAATTTATCACTTCT
This sequence comes from Puma concolor, assembly GCF_028749965.1. Taxonomy (NCBI): domain Eukaryota; kingdom Metazoa; phylum Chordata; class Mammalia; order Carnivora; family Felidae; genus Puma; species Puma concolor. Next base: position 16,739,654 of record NC_141677.1, read on the forward strand.
AAATCTCACTTTTTAATCTTTGAATCTGTGATCACCACTTTTATCATTTCTATATTTCACTTTTATGTTTCAACTGTATTCTATTTTATAAGTTTAGAGTGGTAAATAAGGCAGCAGGCCAGGAGGTGAGGGCCTCCTGTCTCCACCACTAGTAGCTATGTGAACTCTGGTGAGCTATTTAACCTCCCAGTATCTCAGTTTCCTATTTTTAAATGAGGAATCAACAGTTTCCATCACATAGAATTGAAGGAGTTCATATATGTAAGGCTCTTAGAAGAGTCTCTGCTACATGGCCACCTAGGCAGAAACAGATAGAGGCTCACTAGCCCATTTCCCTTTTCTCTTGGACACATGGTTGGACTACATTTCCCAGCTACCCCTGAAATTATGCATAGCCATGAGTCTGAGTCCTAGTCAATGAAATTGTGAACAAAAGTGATATCCTCCACTTCTAGGCCTGGCCCCCTTTGCAGTTGTCCCATGCTCTGCCTTCTTCTATCTACTGATTAGATGTTGACTCACTGGGTGACTCTGGAAGCCATTTGTTGCAAACAGAGGAGAACTGGTCTATCTGAATCCCTGAATGACTAACTAGGATAGAACCCCTACCCCCTACCACCACAAACAACAACCCTGCTTCAAAATGTAATTTACAGAGGCGCCTGCGTGGGTCAGTTGATTAAGTGGCCAACTTAGGCTCGGGTCATGATCTCACAGTCTGTGGGTTCAAGCCCCACGCTCAGGCTCTGTGCCGGCAGCTCAGAGCCTGGAGCCTGCTTGGGATTCTGTGTCTTCCTCTCTCTCTCTGCTCCCATCTCTCTCTCTCCCTCTCTCTCTCAAAAATGAATAAACATTAAAAAAATTTTTCATTTAAAAAAATGTGATTTATATATATGAGCAAGATAACAAACTTTGAAAGTGACATGCCACTGAGAATTTGGGTTTTTACATTACAACAGCAGGTGAACTAATACATGATTAGTGCCTTAAAGTAAGGCCCTACCTAAAACAAGGAGCACTGGTTTAGTAATGAGGCAGGAGACAACAAGGAAACTGATCTTAGAGGTTGGAAAGGTGGAGGCCCAAGTTATGCAGTGGCAAAATATTTAATAAAATCATCACCTGCAATAACTAAAAAGCATACCTAGTGTCTACTATGCTTGTAGCTCCAGGGAAAGAGTTGGAAAGTAGAACTGTTAGTAGTAACAAAATGAAAGAAATAGTAAATATTAAAGTAATATTAAAAAAAGAGATATGCTCACTCAAGAATTTGTTGGTTTGCAAGCATAAATGAAAGGGGTTAGAATGAAGAAACGTGTGTACTGTAAGAGTTGGAAAGGGTTGAAAGCTGGCTGCTTCTAAATCTCAAACGGTAAGAAATAAGATTGAAAAACCTTGAGTGACAAAGGCCCAAAGACTCAGCCCTGTAACAAGGAACTGATTAAGAGTTTGCGTTCCCATCTGAGCTTATGGGCCTCAAAATAATCACCATTTGGTTGAGAAAGAAGGGCATGGGATGATAAAGTAATGTAATAAGTCGAGCTTGATAATAATATCTGGGAAAAAACTTTGGGATTATCTGTTGGTATAAGAAACTTAGTGAAAAAAAAAAAAAAACAGAAGAGAACCCTACTACATTTTTGACAGAAATGTATGGCCTAAGAAACCATGAGCTTGAATTTAAAAAAAATTTAAAAGTCTGTAAGAGCCTTTAAAAACCTCAGGCCACCAAACAGAGAGCAGCAAAAGCTATGCACACCCTCATGAAGATGGCAGACTCCCCAGCAACCACTTCAAATGCTGCCAGGGAGAATAAAAGACAAAGAGGAACTTGGCAGGACAGACCATGGAGACCCATCAATTAGAGATTTCCTCTAAGAAAGCAGAATCGAGGTCTAATGGAGAAAGTTCTCCCACCGCCTGTTGGGGGGACTCCACCTTGCCTACCCAATGGCTTTGGTGATTGCTTTGCACACGGGACTACTGTGCACATCCTATTTTACCCTCTTCCAAGTGGGAGTTTTTTGTGCTTTTATGATGTCTCTGCTCCACCACTGAAAATTGAGAGAGGCTGGGAGAAGGCAAATAATGGTTTTCCTTTTTAAGTCAGAAGTCACAGAAACATGAGGATCCTCATTTAGATGTGAAAGAGAAGACTGCACATCAGCCAGAGATCCTGAAAAGTGATCAAGACGCAATGACTGCATAGGACCTCCAGTGTCTCCTTCTGGGAAGTGTGAGTGGAAATGTGAGGCAGGGGGAAGTGAAAGGAGTTTTGGTGACCAGTAGGGAAAGCTGTGGCAGAGAATGGCCACTGTTCCCCAAACCTATTGCTTTCTCCTCCTGCATGCACAGCTAAACTACATTTCCCAGCGTTCCTCATGGCTTTATATGGCCACGTGACTGACTGACCAATGGAATGTGGGCAGAAGCAGTATCCCCCACTTCTGGTTCTAATGCATTAAAAACCTCCCATGAAGTCTTCTGCTCTTCCTTTCACTACCGGCTAGCTGGGTGGCAAAGTCCTGGGCAACTTTGGAAGCCACATGCTGAAAGTAGTGGGGCCTTTGTCAGCCTGAAACCCTGAATGGTCACACAAGGCGGAGCAGCCCCTCCAGCCAAGCCTGGTCTCTCAATAGGGAGGGAGAGTCTGAACTTTACCTTCAAGAAAAATATACTTCTAATGTTTTAAGCCATCGATATCTCTGAATATCTGTTATGGCACTAGCATCACCTTAAATACAAGAACTTAATAAAAATTAAGGCAAATAATGGGATGACAACTGTAAACATTCCAATTTAATGTGACTGGATGAGTAAATTATGGTACATACATGGAGTACTGTGTAGCCATTCACAATAATGATGTAAAGCAGTATTTGTTGACATGAAAACATTTCTGTGCTATACTAATAAATGGGAATAAAATTAAGTTAAAAAAAACAAAAACAAGATGCAGCATGATCCCATTTCTATAATATTGTAGTGCATATAACACAGGCTCTGAGAACCTTCCAGAAGGATGTTTGGTAAAAAATTAAGAGTGAGAAAGGTGGGACTTGAGGGATCATTTCTTCTTCCATGATGTATTTTTCAGGCTTGTTTGATTTTTTTTTATTATGACTATGTTCTGTTTTTTATATAGAATCAATAAAGTTATGTTTGTACATTAACTGTATTATTTTTCTTCCAGGCAACCCTACAATGTCCCATTCATTTCCCTTAAGTCTTCCCATCTTCTTCAATATGGAATTCCCTAAAAACACTACTTCAAGGAAGTGAGAAAACTTGTGGGTGAGAAACCCCCCTCTCAAGACAATAACAATCTTATCTAGGCTTACAACCGTCTGCACTTCTCACAGTACATGTATTTCCATCAGTTTATAAGAACTGACATGATTTAAACTTCCCAGGATATTGGGCGGGGCTTATAAGCTGAACTTGCCCTCCAGGAGAGGAGGAGCAGCCAGCACAGTGCAGTTTGACTTGAACAAGGAACCAGAGAGGGGAGGGAAGAAGGAGGAGGCAGCCACAGCCCAGTACAAAATCTTCCTCACATTCACGTGACTGCTGGTGTGTTTACCGCTGAGTTAACCACCTTCCTCCCAGCCAGGGTGAAGGAATGACAGACCTCTCCGTTACTAGGATCGCAGAAGAGGTGTCCATAGTTATGATTCTCACCATCAGGGTGGCTGTCATAAGAACTGTAAGATTTTAAGCAGAGGTGTGAGCCAGGTGAAGTAGAGTTTTGGGGAAATTAATCAGACCAGAATGTCCACTGTCATTAGGAAGAGGCCAAAGGCTGAAAGCCTACTTTAAAGGCTATGGCAGTAATCCTAACACATGTGATGAAGATGAAACACGGAGGAAGGGTCCATGTGCTATGAGATCCTAGGGAGTGTACGAGCCCCTAAGCACCCAACAGATTTAGAGTCCACACAAGCTACACACAGAGTACAGGAAACCTGGGACCACTCCAGGTACACCAAACAGAGGACATTTAATCCAGGGAGCTGGTCACAGAGGTGTGGAAAGAACTGGAAGAGAACAAAGGAGAAGGAAAGGTGGAGCCAAGAGGAGGAAAGGATAGTAGCTAAAAATCAGGGGCTGGTGCTCCTGGGCTGTGTGTCCCAGAGCCTGCTCATGTGCTGCAGGGCAAGAGGTGGTGGGCATTGGCTCTCGGGCCTGGGAAACAAAGGCCACCTGCCAGGGCTGCTGGAGTCCCCAAATCACACAGCCTTGCCACTGCTACAGTGCACGTCTGCAGGTGCCCCACCGAAAAACCCAGAATTCACAAGCTTTTCTCTTCCTCCTGCCTCTGGTGTCCCACAAGTGCCTCTTACTGGCAGAATTTAACAGGAAGGGAGCTGACAAGGGAGTTAAGGATGTGCCACTTTCAGACTCCCAGCCCCAGGAGTAAAGAGCAAAGCACAGAAGGGCGGGTGAGGGGCCAAGAGTCAACAACCAGCACCCGGCCTACACCCTTGCCCGTTCTTTTCTGGCCTGTGTTAACAACTGTCCGCACTGGAGGACGCGAGCAGGGCAGTGGTGGGGAAGGGGGCCTTGGAGGGAAAAGGACTATAGCCCTTGGCTTCAAGGAGAATCCTAGAGAAAATTCAGAATTGAGGAAATGGCAAAATTGTTCGTCCGACTATGGTAATCCCATCACTGAAATTACAGTGAAGTGAGCAGGACAGAGCCTGCTGAAGCATGCCACACCCTCCTCCAGACGACCCCGCTCGCTACCCTGACAACAGCATCTTTCTCTTGTCGACAGAGCCACTGCTGGCACAAATGGTACCACTGGGCACATTTTTCAACGGGCACCTCCTCGGGGGTGATGGACTATGAAAAGACATCCCCTCTAGGAAACTATGTTAGAAAAAAGTAGCGTCTCCAAGCTGATGAATTAGGAAAAGGCAGGCCTTCCTCAGCAGCCCAGCCTGAGTGTCAGCCCCACTCACCCCTCGACTGGGATGCTGGGCAGGACATCACCCGCACGTGGAGGGCTGCAGCCTCCCCTGTTTTAGTTTGCTACTGTTTTCTAAGTCCTTTGTGTATATTATCTCCTGTAATGCTCACAACAGTCCAACAAAATAAGCATAACTATTTGCCCAGCTTACAAAGGGCAAGTGACAGAACTGCTATTAGAGATTTGAAATCTAATTATAACCCATCAATAATAATAATCATCATAATAATACAAGTGCCCACAATGAGAAAGACACTGTTACTCAGATCTTTACTTATGTGACCACAGTCGATTCTCCTAACAGTAGGATGTGGCTATCATCCCCTTCAGTCCGCTCGCCAAGAGCTCACTGCTGAAAGAGCCTGGGCACTGGGGTCTAAGGCAAGTGCCCAACCTGCATGTTAGTGCACATGGCGTGTGCACTTGATCCCCGGCCACTGCGAACGGCATCCTTTCATTTATTTTTTTGTACGAGTTACTGCCTCTCTCAAAGAGGCCTGAGCACAGTCGGATCTGACGGCACAATGAGACCGCACAGGAGTAGCTGAAGCTGGGATTTCCTGTGGGTTTTCTGTTGGCGAAACAAAAAGTCCCTTTGACTCTGACTCCTTTGGGGTTCCAGGGAACAAGCTGGCATTATCTTTGCACTGAAGGGCCTTTGACTCCCACAGTCACTGCAGACAATGCTGAAAGAACACCCAAAGGATCAGCCAACTGGCCTGCCAAGTCCCCAAGCTCACAGAAGTTCTCCCTCAGTGAAAACAGCTCCCCAAAGTTACAGGGAGCCGGTGAGGTTCGGTGGCAAAGCAAGCAGCCAGGTCCTGCTCCACCCCAGTGTGCGCTGGGGTTGGGTTCGTTTTCATAATGGTTTTATTAAATACACATGAACCATGACTGTTTCTTCCCCGGAGCCAAAACACCTGAGAAGCCAAGGGAGTGAGCAAACTCCGAGTTTAGAGAGAAAGGCAATGGCAGGCACGCTGCTGAGCTGAACTTCTTTTAAGGTTAGAATGCCCTCTTTGGGTATGAAGTGATATCAGCAGGAGCGGCGAATTTTCTGCGACGGGAGAGGCAACCCATCAGAGAAGAAACCAAAATACAGACAGTGTCCTAATGGAGACTCTTACAAAGCTCACATTTCATACAGATGAACGTTTTATAAAGAGAAAACCAAAATTAAATTGCACCTTGAAAAAAGCAAAGATTGTCTGGGTCTAGACCAGAATTCCCTTTGCAGAGCCAATGCAATATACTCTGTCATACAACCATCACTCTCCGTGATACATTTGGTATTAATCACCGACACGAAGCCTTATCACAAGGAACTCTAGAATGCTCAGAGCCCAAGACAGCATCACATATGCCAAAGGACTCGCTCACCTTGACTGCAGGTGGTGGGCATGTAAGGGGGCACCTTGACTGTTGCAACCCTGTCCCCTGCAGGCCTATCAATGACAGCAGTTGTCCCGTGCTCCCTCCAAGACGAGCAGTCTCAGGGGCCTGAGAAGCCTACAGCATAAGGTATCATTTGCCCTCAGGTTGCAGAACGTGGCCATACAGGATTAATCCAAGACGCAGCCTCAAGAGAAGACTCAAAACTCATGCAAGGCAGTCCACACAATGTGGCCCTCCCTAGTGGCTTAGGCAAAACACAAAGAATCCAAGTGTCAAGCCAAGAATCAAAAACCAGGGTGGCCTAGTGAGCACACAGTCTTGGAAGCTGAGTCCAGGAACCTCCCCACCACCCAGAGCAGACCACCCGTGCCGCCTTGCAGAGGGACCATGTGCACACCTGTTCCGGAAGTGTGCTGAAGCTAGACTGGACAACACACCCTCCATAAAGTCTCGTTCCCACCCTCCCTGCACCACTTCCCGTGGCCCTCTGCTCACCCCTTGTACAGTGCTGGACTTGGTCACGGCTTATCAGCAGCCTGGCTCAGTAGAGACAACCCAACAGTAGCTGAGGCTAAGAATTGAAAATGGAGGAGGAAGAAAAGAGAGGCGGGGGGCCGGGAAAGAGGAAGCAAAACGACAACTATTAAGTACAAGTTCGTGATGCATCATCTAGAATTCCAGAACCCAGAAGTGTCCGTCTGAGAACCACAGGCTTCCTCTCCTTTGTCTTGCAGACATGTGACTTCACCGAGCTCGATCTTGTAGGGTGGCAAACCTCGTGCGCACAGATGCAAAGCGATCAAGGGCCTTTATTTATTCCACTGAGTCCTGGGAACAAGCAGCTAGTTTGCCACAGAAACACTAATATGATTTAGTTAAGGGATCGGGGACCCAGACTGGGATGTGAGGGACAAGCTATAAGGCAAACTGAGATTAAAGGAAGGACTGACCTTAGGGACAGTATCAGCAAGTTTATAATAAAAGCAATTCTTTACACAAAAATATTATAGATTGTGATGAGCTTTTATATGAAGGATTTTACCACAATTCTACACTGAGGGCTGATCTCATTCCCCTTGTTTCCACAAGAGAGGACACTGAGATCCAGAGAGATTAAGGGACTTGCCCAGGGTCCGACTCCCATCCGGCCTCCTGACCAAACATGGCTAACCATCACTTTTCCACAACACAACGAGTAACTTGAAGTATTTTCATCACAATTTAAATGAAATTTGTCTTGGCAATGCATCTCTGTCCTTTCCGTGAGGAGATGCATTTGTCCGATGCTTCAGGAATTCACAATATATCACAGTAAGTGATGAACGTCATGAGCAACAGAACGTAGGTGGCGCTGGGAGCAGTGGGAGCACCAAGAGTTGGCTTGGGGTTGCTGCAGCCCCCCACATGCTTCACAGTCTTTTACAGCCACTCCAAATTAGAGTCATGGCAACGTGCTTTGGTATGGGCAACTGACATTCTTCTCTTACGAAATGTGTGAATGAAAGCACCTTTAGAAATTGTCCCCACTTGTATTGATCTAGAACATGCAGTCTGTCTAAAGAGTGGGCTTGCATATAAAACAACTTTAAGGGGCGCCTGGGTGGCGCAGTCGGTTAAGCGTCCGACTTCAGCCAGGTCACGATCTCGCGGTCCGTGAGTTCGAGCCCCGCGTCGGGCTCTGGGCTGATGGCTCGGAGCCTGGAGCCTGTTTCCGATTCTGTGTCTCCCTCTCTCTCTGCCCCTCCCCCGTTCATGCTCTGTCTCTCTCTGTCCCAAAAATAAATAAAAAACGTTGAAAAAAAAATTTAAAAAAAAAATAAAACAACTTTAAAACAAGTACACTACCCTCTCCTTTCTAATGCAGCCACTGCCTAAGCCTCTCCGTGTAGAATGGCAGGAGCCACCACTGGTTAAGAAACAATTCTCCTGCAACCCTGGGGGCTGTATTACACAGGTTACTTTAAAGCAACGCCACTCAATAAACCTTTATTCCTACTTCAGGTCGAATAGAAATGGTAAGAAGATAAATAAGACTTGGCCTGGCCTGGCCTGGCCTGCCCTCAACAAATTCAGCCCAGACTAATGCAAAGGCATGTCCAAAAGAGTGTGTTTCTCTATACTAAATTTGTGGCTGACTCACCCCTTCCCCAGCTCTGTAATGATTAATAATTATTCATTTTATTGGAAAAGGCAGTCTCCAAATTTGAGTTAAATATTGTTTAAAAATGAGGGAGGGGATCTTTTCCTCATTAAAAAGCAGAATAAAAATTTAAAGGCAGTGTCAATATGAATTCATCCCAAGATTAGCCTAAGGTAAAGCAACTCCCTTGGAATATCTCACTTTATTTCCACTGAGCCCTAGTCTACCTCAGCAAAATGGGAAAAATGAGACAATATCAATACTTTTTCATATACAATATCAATACTTTTCATATATATCCCTTATGCTTTTCAAAAAAAAATTCTAAAACAATATTTGAATAAATGTGTTAGATAATCCCAAATCAAAGAGGAAAATATAACAGTTGGATTAAAATGATAGAATTTGTCCATTTTTCCAATCAAAGTACTATTTAAGTCAAGTAAAGAAAGACACACAAAAGCCGCATGATTGGGAAATAGTTCAGAACTCATTCCACAACCCCCAAGGCCAACTGGCTGTCTGGGTAGAGGATGAGATCATGAGTGTTGCATCAGTGTGAGACACTCCCCTTCATCACGGTCCCCAGACAGCTGGAGGCCTCCCCCAGCCTGGAAAACATGTGTCCTCATGACAGAGCTGCCTGAGAGGAGAAAGTCAATGAAATTAGGCAAACACAACACCACAGCCAGGGGATTAATGCAGTTTCTACAGATGGAGAACTAGGATACCTCTTCCTAGATGAAGAGTAGCACATTTTATATACAAGCATGAGAATCAATACTTGAGTAAATTATCTTCAAAATTATTATACCTAGGAGTGGGGCGCCTGGGTGGCTCAATCAGTTAAGCATCTGACTTCAGCTCAGCTCATGATCTCACAGTTTGTGGGTTCGAGCCCCACATTGGGCTCTGCATGGATGGTTCAGACCCTGCTTTGGATTCTCTGTCTCTCTCTTTCTCCCCCTGCCCCTCCCCTGCTCTCTCTCTCTCTCTCAAAAATAAACATTTTTAAAAAACATTTAAAAAATTAGTATATCTAGGAATAAAGACTGCAATTGATAAATTATAAATTAAAAGATTCCTCCTACATTCCTCCCTCCATCCATCCATCTATCCACCCTGGACAACATTCCCTGGGTATCTACTGGGTGCTCGTTACTCTTAATGATTTTGGTGTATCCCAATGTGCCCAATCATTCTGATAAAACAACATCCAGAAATTTCCTAAGAACGAATTCTCTTTTCTCCACTGAACTGTAAGCTCCTCAAGGGCATGGGCAGACTCTACATTTTTTTCTTACCTTAAACTGCTATAATGGCTCCTGGCAATGTGGTTTGTGTATCTCAATAAACATTTGAACTGAACTTTTAAAACTCTTGATTGCTTTTGAAAGACATAAAAATAACAGGTGTGGTTAATCTACACACTGGATTAGTGCATGTAAACTATAATAAAGAGTTTAATTCAATTCAGTGAGAGTGGTACACAGATGAGGGGGTACGGAAGTAAACCAATAAACCAGACTGCCCCCTTGAGCTAAAGGAGTTTACGCTAAAGTCAGAAAAGCAGCTTAAATACATAACAAACTATAACAGAAAAAGAGGGAAGGAGTGGATGACTCTGGAGGACCAGGGAAGGCTGAGAAGTTTTACTGGCTAGATCTTAAATGAGTGATAACATTTTGATGTGTAGAGATTGGGGGGTGGGGGAGTTGGGGGAGCGGACAGATTCCATAATATTCTTGCTGGGCAGAATAACGTGTGCAATAAAAGAGCCAGAGTATCAGTTTTAGGGATTTAGGGGTCAGTTTATGGAAGGCCTCGCAAGGAATGTGAAGAACGGTAAGAATTTGCTTGTGGGACAATGAGTCTTTGCACAGAGTAACAGTAACCTAATCAGATCTGTGCTTTGGGAAGATTATCGTGGCAGCAGCGTGGGGCTGGAAGGACTTAACGGAGCAAAGAAATCCCAATACAATCAAGTGTCAAGACCAGGAAGATATAGGGAAGCCCTGAGACACCTTCCCAAGAAGCATCCTAGGAGTGTTGTTAACCAATAAGTGTCACCTTACAACACTTGGAAAAAACAGCAGGCTTTGCTACATCTTTCCTCTAGACTGGATGGTCGGTGAGGATAACCTAATACATCTTTAAACAGGCTGCTGTGCATGCCACAGTGCTATGTGTAGAGTACATGCCAAATAAATATTCTTGCATGGACAAATAAATACAATGGAATGAATAAATGCATAAGTTAATGTCTCTAGAATTCTATAAGCAGTCCAAGGGAAACAAAAGGATTGACAGTCAAGGTAGATCTTACACGATCTTCAAAGCAGATCTCAAAAGTTCTCATCACAAAAAAAAATTTTTGTAACTATGTGTGGTGAAGGATGTTAACTAGACTTATTGTGGCAATCATTTCACAATATACACAAATATCAAATCATTATGTTGTACATCTGAAACTAACATAATGTATGTCAATTATATCTCAGTTTAAAAAGTCCAGGTAATTTAAGGCCTCCAAGTCTACTGTTTGAATCGGATGCAGATTATCTACACCCAAGGACAGCTGTCTCATATTTCACTATGCCTGGCCTGTGGCTGTCAAGAAAAGCATTGGGGAAATAGTAAGAACTGTGCTGAAATAAACTTTTTTTTATCAGAGGATTTGCAATCCCAAAACAGCTTTTGCAGTTCTAACTGTCCAGTGTATTAGAAACAGGAGAACCCCAGCTTATCTCTATGTTTACTTCTTTTCTCATTTGACCCCTGTAAAATAGCCCACCTTTTTCTATCAGTGCTTGCGTAAGATGAGGCATGCCTTCATTTGTAAATGCAAAACACATACATTCTCCTGTGTCAAAAATCAAGCCTAATAATTATGCCAAATCATCTTATCAATGCACTCACAAATTAGAAGACAACAGATATGAAAAAGTTAAGTTGGTGTGCACGCCACAAAATTAAATTTAAACTCAGGTTCCATATTCAGGACACAATTCACTCATTAAACTTGAGATATATTACCTTTCAGTCTATGAAAGCAATTTGTCTCCATATAGGGCCATCTGGGAGGGAGCGGGGGTGGTGGGGGGCAGTGAGGGTTGGTGGTTCAAAATGTAAAACCCCAATGAGAAAGGAATAGGAAATTCACATAGTAGCTCAAATTCTCCAGGACGAAAACCACAGAATCCTAGAGCTATAAGGATTCCTACAAGTCTCACCCAATCCAGCCTTCCTCCCTCCATGCAGACTCGCCCACTATAGTCAACCACAGAATCAGCCAACACCAACTTAAATGCTACTGGTGGCAAAAAAAACCAACTCACTACTTTCCAAGGCAACCTATTCCTAAATAAATAAGGAACTACGGAGTGAAGCAAGGCTTAATGAAAACAGCTCTGAGTACGATGAGAGGACCTAGATTCTAATACTCACTCATCTCCCATTTCTCACCTTTTCTGCCTATAAACTAAGCAGGTCAGACTCTGACCTCTACTGTCACTCAGACTGTCAGTACTCTCAGACTGACTTATCCTCAGAGACTGCTATCCCGCACCTCAAGGAGTTTACTGTTTTAATTGCATTTCTCTGAGAGTTTAACCCGATCTGCAAGTAAAGGGAAAAAGTCCTACCATGACAGGTAAATGTTGAAGTTGAGCAAGTAGAATATTTCCATGTATTTTAAATGGATGAACACAAGGCGATGTGGCTGGGAAACGAACCTGAATTTGACAAGGGAAAGATGATCTAGGCCTATTTATTTCAATTACTTCATTTGTGAACAGGTCTCCTGCACTTACAACTACATTATATTGACCAAATAGATTGTTCTCAGCACCCACACTTGGTAAATGCACTTCTCAATGCCTCACCTGCCAGAACTCAAGAGGCTTAACCAAATGATCTTTTGAAGTTTCATCCAGCAATAAGTTCTGTGATTCTGTTTGTAACACTTGATGACCAATGCCCGTAATGATTACAGGAAGCCCCACAATTTCTACCATCCATTTCTGAGCCATGACAGTAGGCAAGTGGCCAAAAGGAAGAAGGGTGGGGCCAAAACGGTGGTCAAGTCAGCCTCTGAGCACAGCATGGGGGCTCCTGACTGCCTTCCAAAGCCAAATAGAAATAATATCCATTGGTCAGCCACAGTTCTTTCCCCTTTCCACTTGCTGTAAAAAATTAAACTGATTGCAAAGTCTGTGCTCAAATATGCAGCCGGTAAACTGATTTCAACAGAAAAATGGATTCAGGATGGTCAAAGCATCTGACCATTACATTGCATGATTGTTGCACAGAAGGCATTCACTAAGGAATTTTTACCACAAAGTCATTAACGTCAAGAACAAACAGCATAAAGACTCCCAAAGGCTAAAAGTCTTACATTACTAAATGGTGCTGGTTGAAAAATGACTGGCCGCAAGTGGCCCAGGCTGTGCCAAGGGGACCATCCCTACCCCCAGAGTGGCTGCCAAAGACATCTCTGGAAGCAGTGCTCTTTGTTTGCTCTGCATAAGAACCCAGCATATAAACTGAATTATTATCATCATTATCAAAGCAATGATACTAATTCCAATCACCCTAATCTAAAATGTTAGCTATTTTAATACTCAAAAACTTTGTTCTGTGCTGGGCTTTAGATGTTATTATTTAAAGATCACCACTGTACCCTCTTTTTGCTCTGAAGGTCTTTCATCAAACTTTGACCAAAACCACAATAAAACTCAAACATCAACAACTCCATCTGTAATCCTTTTCCAATTAAAATGTTAAGATTTTTTTTTAATTTTTTTTTTAATTTTTTTTTCAACGTTTTTATTTATTTATGGGACAGACAGAGACAGAGCATGAACGGGGGAGGGGCAGAGAGAGAGGGAGACACAGAATCAGAAACAGGCTCTAGGCTCCGAGCCATCAGCCCAGAGCCTGACGCGGGGCTCGAACTCACGGACTGTGAGATCGTGACCTGGCTGAAGTCAGACGCCTAACCGACTGCGCCACCCAGGCACCCCTGTTAAGATTTTTTTTAAAGAAAAAGTTATAATGCACATCACAAATGTTGGCTTGTTTCCCAAATTAATGTCTTGATATTTAAGCAATGAGCAAGCATTATTTTTGTCATTCAACAAAACAATAATAGTTTGCATCCCATTTTTTAAAGATATAAATTGATGAACATAGCACAGAAATGGATTACAAGAACAGAGATGTCAAGCTATTTGCCTGCATTGATAGGATTATAGTGATTTTTTTTAAGTTTATTTATTTTTAAGAGAGAGAGAAAGCATGAGTGGAGGAGGGGCAGAGAGAGAGGGAGAGAGAATCCCAAGCAGACTCCACACTACCAGCGTGAAGCCTGATGTGGGGCTCAAACCCACAAACTGTGAGATCATGACCTGAGGTGAAGCTGGATGCTTAACCAACGGAGCCACCCCGGTGCCCCGGGACTATAGTGATTTGTAATGTTCTTTCTCTTATTTGTAGTTTTCTGTGCTTCCTGTAATGAGCATGTTTTGCTTTGGGGGGGGGGGGGGAAGAATAAGAGAAACTTCATTTAGGAAATAAATGAATTTGGAATTGTTTCTGCAGCATAGAGGCCTGGCATTCACTCTCCCTCAGGGATGCAGACTTTCTCTAAAGGTCCATTTTGGTGGGGGAGAGGGGAAAGTGGGTGATGGGCATGGAAGAGGGCACTTGTTGGGATGAGCACTGGGTGTTGTATAGAAACCAATCTGACAATAAATTATATTTAAAAAATAAATAATAATAATAATAATATTAATAATAAAGGTCCATTTCCCTCCAGGGGGAGCATCTCAGATGAGTAGCGAAGTCCCTGCAGAAATATCCTAGGTCCCAGCCTTGCAAGGTAACCATGATACCACCTTACAAGTTCTGGCAAATTTAAAGGTTAAAATAAAACATTAATTCAAAGGTCATTTAGTCTAATATTTGCAATAAATTCTTGAGATATGTCCTTTCAAGATTTTAATACCTTTCTTCTCTGCAGATTCTCATTGTTTATTTGTGCAAGAAGAATTAAGATTATTTCAAAGTCTCATCTACCAGAATTAACAATTCACATATATACGTATATATGTATGTACATATGTATATACACGTATATATGTATGTAGTAATCTCTATGCCCAACCTGGGGCTCAAACTCACAACCCTGAGATCAAGAGTCATATGCTCTACTGACTGAGCCAGCCAAGCACCCTCACTCATATTTTAGAATCTATAAATATGTTAGAATATATTATCTCCTCTAATGTAACATAGGTCTACTCTGAACCACAGCTTATATCGACAACTTCAGTTTGGCCAGTGGTTCAGAACACATGTGTGAGAAGCACCCACACTAAGATTCTAATCCTGCCTTTACCCTTACCTGCTATGTGACCTTGCGAAAGAAGCAGGATAGCCCTGACCTCAGCTTTATGCAGGGGAAATGAAGATTATAAATACCCACCTCACAAAGGTTTAGGGCAGATTTCATCAAAGGAATTCCTAAGAGAGTTGCCTGACACATTGGGGGCTCTAAAAAAATTGCAGATGTTATTAATCCCTGCTGGTAGCAGTGACGTCTTGGATTTGCTTAGTGACTCATAGTCGTCAAGGCACTTTCAGATCTTCTACCTCATTTGATCTTCAGGAAGCTCTATCAGTACAAAAAGCGGTAATTACTGTCCCCATGTTTCTTTTCTTTGGTCTTTTTTGTAAACAGATGAGGAAACTGAGGCCCAAGGTTACCGAGCTCAGAGACCAGATCCAGGCTCTTCGTGATCAGTGACAGAGATTCACAACTAAACTTCAAAAGACTTCAGGTGCCATGCCTGAATATAATAAAATTAAGTGTCTTTTAAAACACTCTGCTATTTATACCTGAATCAAATCCAACTGGTATTTCCACACCATGCCAAATTATTTTAGGCTTTAGGTAAAAATAGGAACTCAGGGTTATTTGGACCTTACTGTGTATCTCAGGCTCTGGACTAGGTGCTTCACACCCACCGCCACAATTAAAACCCATGACAACCCTATGAGGTAGGCACTGACACTGCCCCCACTTTATAAATGGGGAAACTGAGGTATGACTAAGTCCAGGATTCAGATGGAGACAGATTGTCTCCAACCTCCTGCTCTTAGGACTCTGATATTACCCAAATCTCATCTGTCTAACTGAGCACACATTTTGAAGGTTTGTAACGTTCCCTTTTACATAGGAGAAAACCAAGACTCCAAGATGTTAAGGGATGTGTCTAAAGTTACTGGGCCCTCTTCTGGTGCAGCAAGGGCACAACCCAGCGCTCCCTGACTCCGAACCTATTCCCCTCCGAAAGTCTCAGATTCCTTTGCATACATTTTAAGAGTGGGATTGTGGGAGAAGTCCTGTCATTCTTGGAAAGCAACAATCCACTTAAGGGCCTCAGTGTCAACACTGAGAATCGACAGCGTGACCCGTGCTCTGGCCGCTGGAAATGTAGCGGTGTCTCCAGAGCCGGGCTTTGGGCGTTCCTGTTACCAAGTCGGAAGTGGGAGGTGAAATTGTTTGCAGAGCAGACCCTTGGGGAAGTGCCAGCACTGTGTTCCATATCCCACCCCCAATCTCCTCCTCCCAGGTCTCCGATGGGGTGGAACCCGAGATTCAGCTGAGCCTCAGGACTAGGGCGAGTGTGAGGGTCTCCGCATTGATCCCAACCCCAAGCCCTTGACTCCTTCCCCTGCCACCGGGACCCGCCTAGCGGGGCGGGTCCTACAAGCGCCGTTTCAAAAACTGCCGCTGGCCGGGATCTCAACACAGTCCTTGGGGAGGGACCTGGAAGCCCCAGACCCACGTCTCTCTTACCCCGGCACGCCACGCGCCCTCGGTTTCCCTCACTTCGAAAGGGGTGCACTTCACACAAGATGGTAACAGGCACACCCCCAGACCTACACGATTTCCAGGGGCAGAACGCGCCCTCCGCGCCTGGATTTCTCCCATCCACCCCCATCCCTCGGAACCCCCGGGCTGCGGTGACAGCGCCCCTACCTGCGCAGTGGCCCCCGCCGCCACCGGCCGGGGCGCCTTGGGGTCCCCCGCCCAGCATGCACCCCACAGGCTCCTCCAGCTTCTCGGCCGTGGGAAGGCTCCGTGCGCCCCGAGGCCCGCGGAGGGGGAAGCGACAGCAAGCTGGACGGGAAGTGGGGAGGGGGGCGACGAGGAAGGGGGAGGCTCCTTCCTTCTCCGCGAGGCGGCCGCTTTCCTTTCCAGCTTCGGCCCCTTACACACTCAGACGCGCGCTCGCGCGCGCAGGCACACACACACACACACACACACACACACACACACACACACACACACCCTCACTCCCGCGCGCCTGGGGCGGGCGGCGCACAGCCTGTCTCCGGGACCTCTGAAAGTTTGCCGCTCGCTCTCTCGCCCATTTCTGGGAGAACCCGAGAGGGGAAGTGCGGGGAGGGGAACGGGTGTACTAGAAAGGAGACTGGCAGCCCTCTGGGTGGGGGAGGAGGGAGTCTGCCTCACAGACGCGCGATTAGGGAAGTGACCAAAGGGTTGATGGAAGGCATAGAGGGGATGTGAGGGTGGGGAGAAGGTTAGAAGAGGTCAGGTCACACTGGCAAAGAGATGCGAGAGCAGTTGCTCAAAAATGAAATGTGAATCCAACTTTCTGAATCTTGTGGCAGTGGTGGACTGGTCGCAGAGCCCCTCCCCAGGCTGGGCAGCCGGCGCAGGAGGAAGGCTAGGGTCCATGTGGAGCTTCTAGGCCCCCTGACGGACCTTCACCCCTTCTGTTTGGTTCATTAAAGGAGGCTGCTGGGGCACCTTCCCCACCCCTACCCCGTCTAGCACCTGCCAGAAATGGTTCTTATCCTTAAGGAGCTGACCTCCAGTTGGGAACATAAACACGTGCATATAAAACTAAATAACATACATATGCCAAGAGCCAGAGGCTTGGCATAAAATAAAAAAAAAACAAAACTGTTGCAGAATTTGGGGGGTAAGAAAGTGTGAAGAAGTGTCAGGAAGAATTTCTAGTGGAAAGGGAAGATCGCAGAATTTTAGGGCCAAGGTGTTTCAAAAGATAAGACCCTTGTGGGTGCAAACACATAGATGTGCTTTGAAAGTCGGTGTGTCTGGGGACAGAATGAATACAAGCATGGATATTAAGGATGTGGGGAAATGGTGAAAGGGAAATAAAGTTGGATCAGGCTGAATTTAATGATACAGACCACTAGGCAGAGATCTGGATTCAATGATTTAGTCTGAGAGATTAGAAAAGAGCTCTCACAGTTTGTTTGGTCCGTTGGCTGAAACATGGACCAAGAGACGACCTACACTAAATGCTAAAGGCAGCAATGCCAGATTTGTCCTGGTACACGGTAAAGGAAGCATCCATCAGCTCAGGGAGACTGGACTATTAGAGTGAAATTATCATGTAAGACCTGCTTGCTCACTCTGGGAGGGTCCTGAGATCACACCTTTCACTAGGGCTCTGATAAATAGCTTTGTGACCCAGCATCCTTCTCTGTAGGCCAGAAATTACGGTGGCAGCTGCAGCCACTGTACTGGGATCCTTCAATGCAATGGGGATAACTGGATCCCGGGGCAGCAGGGGCCACTGGTGGCAATGGATCACCAAAGGTAAGGTGGATGTGGTCAGTCATGGTGTTCCTAGAGGTCAAATAGATGGCAGGTCTATTAAATTCTTCCTTGATCTGTATAAGCAGAAAAGTTCTAGGTCAAGTGAACGAATGCTTAACTTGGTTTCAAGTTAAAACACAGAGACTGAGGCCTTCCATCAGTTCCCAGACTTGAGTCAGTGTACAGACCCAGAACTCCTCGAATGAAGGAGGAAGACCTGCCAAACTGCCCAAAATCTGTCCTGTTCATCTTTCCTCTGGCCTTCCCCCAAAGGGACACATGGCCTTTCACCAGAGTGATTCTGCACTGGGGGAAAGGAAATCATCAGACCTCTCAGGAGTGACTGGACACTGGCTCTGCCCTGACACTGATTCCAGGAAGCCCAAAACATCACTGTGTTCCACCAGCTCCACAAGGTTTATGGAGGCCAGGTGACCAGTTTTAGCTCAGGTCCTCTCACAGTGGGTATCCAGTTCCAGAATGCGTAATTGGAATAGACATACTCAGCAGTGGACAGAGTCCCCGCTGTGGTTCCCTGGCCTGTGCAGTGAGGGCTCTAGCGGTAGGAAAGGCCAAGCGGAAGCTGCTACAACTGCCTCTGTCTAGGAAAAGGCAACCAAAGCAATACTGCATTGCAAGAGGGACTGCAGAAATTAGTGCCGCCATCAAGGACTGGAAGGAGGCATGGTGGTCATTCCCACCACACCCCATTCAACTTGCCCATGTGGCCTGGGCAGAAGACAGATGGATCTCAGAGAATGACCGTGGATTATCATAAATTAACCAGATGGTGATTCCAACTGCAGCTGCTGTGCCAGATGTAGTCTCATTGTCTGAGCAAATTAACACATTCCCCTAGTACCTGGTATGCAGCTGTTGATCTGGCAGGTATTTTTTCTCCATATCTGTGAGTAAAGACCACCAGAAGCAGCTTTCTCTCAGCTGGCAAGATTGGCCATACACCTCCTTGTCCCATCTCAGGGGTATGTCAACTCTCCAGCCCTACGTCATACGTTAGTCAAGCAGGGACCTATCGCCTTTCCCTTCCACAAGACTTCATGCTGGTCCATTACGTGGATGACATTATGCCGACTGGGCCTCGTGAATGGGAAATAATAACTTTAGACTTATTGGTGAGACATTTGCACGTCAGACAGTGGGGAAAAAAATCTGACAAAAATTTAGGGGCCTTCCATCTCTGTGGATTTTCTAGAGGTCCACTGGCAGGGGGCATCCCTTCTAAGGATATGTGTATTTGGCCCTTCCTACAACAACAACAGCAACAACAAAAAGGCACAACACCTAACGGTCTTCTTTGGGTTTTGGAAGCAACCTACTCATTTGAGTGTGCTCCTCAAGCCCATTTGCCAAGTGACCTGAAATGTTGCTACTTTTGAGTGGAGCTCAGAACAAAAGAAGGCTCCGCAACAGGTCCAGGCTGACATGCAAGCTGCTTTGCCTCTTGGACCAAATGATCCAGCAGATTCAATGATGCCTGAAGTGTCAGTGGTGATAAGAGAAGCTTATGGAGGATTTGTCAGGCCCCCATCCATGAATAACATCACAGACCTTTAAGAATTTGAAGAAAAGCCCTGCCATCCACCTGGATAACTATTTTCATTTTGAGAAACAACTTCTGACTCACTCCTGGGCCTTAACAGAGACTTAGCATTTAACCATGGGCCACCACATTACCATGCAACCTGAGCTACCCATCGTGAGCTAAGTGTGGTCTGACCTATAAGCCGTAAGTTGGGCATGCATAGTAGCACTCCATCATCAAATGGAAGGGGTATCTACGACACTGGGCTCAAGCAGACACTGAAGGCACAAGTGAGTACATGAGGAAGTGGCCCAAATGCCCATGGGGCCCACTCCTGCTACATAACCTTCTCTCTCCCACCTGTACCTGTGGCCTCATGGAGAGTTCCCCGTGATCAGTGGATTGAGAAAGAGAAAGCTCAGACCTGGTTTACAGATGGTCCTGCACATTATTCAGGCACTACCCAAAAGTAGACAGCTACAACACTACAGCTCCTTTCTGGAACATCCCTGAAAGACAGCAGTAAAGAAAAATCTTTCCAGTGGGCAGAACTTTGAGCAATGAACCTTGCTGTTCAGTTTGCTTGAAAGGAGAAATGGCCAGAGGTATAAGTGTATGCCAATTCATGGACTGTGGCCAATGGTTTCGATGGCCAGAGATTTGAAAGGGACATGACTGGAAAGTTGGTGACAAGAAGATCTAAGGAAAAGGTATGTGGACAGAACTCTCTGAGTGGGCAAAAAAAACTTGAAGGTATTTGTGTCCCATGTGAATGTTCACCAAAGGATGATCTCAGCAGAGGAGGATTTCAATCATCAAGCAGATAGAATGACCCATTCTGTGGGTACCAGTCAGCCTCTTTCCCCAGACACTCTTCACATTGCCCATTGTGCTCATGAATAAAATGCCCATGGTAGCAGGGATGGAAGTTATGCATGGGCTCAGCAATATAGACTTCCACTCATCAAGGCCAAGCTCACTATGGCCACTGCTGAGTGCCCAATCAGCCAGAGACAAACGATATGGCACCATTCCCCAGGGTGATCAGCCAGTTTGCTACGTGGTGGCAATTGATTACATTGGACCTCTTCCACCATGGAAGAGGCAGCATTTCATTCTTACTGGAACAGACACTTACACTGAATGCAGATTTCCCTTTCCTGCTTCTGCCAGAACTACTATCAGAATACCTTACCCACACAGCATTACTTCTGATCAAGGAGCTCACTTCACAGCAAATGAAGCATAGTAATGGACCCATGCTCACAAAATTCACTAGTCTTACCATTTTCCTTATCATCCTGAAGTAGCTGGCTTGATAGATAATGGAATAGCCTTTCGAAGACAGCTACAGTGCCAGCTCAGTGGCAATAACTTGCAGGACTGGGGCAAGGTTCTGCATGAGCCTCTCTGTATGTACGCTGATTCAATGTCCAATTTATGGTACTGTTTCTCCCACAGCAGGATTCATGGGTCCAGGAATCAAGAGATGGATATGGGAATGGAACGTCTCATTTTTAGCTCTAACGATCCACTAGAAAAAGTTTTGTTTCCTGTTCCTACAACATTAAGCTCTCCTGGCCTAGAGGCATTCCAAAGGAAGGAATGCTTCCACCAAGAGACACAACAATTCCATTTAACTGGAAGTTAAGACAGCCACCTGGAAACTTTGGGCTCCTCATGTCTCTGAATCAATAGGCAAAGAAGGGAGGTACAGTGCTGGCTAGGCTAATTGATCCTGATTACCAAGGGGACACTGGACTGTTACTCCACAGTGGAGGTAAGGTAGGCTATGTCTGGAATACAGGAGATCCCTTAGGGCATCTTTTAATATTACCATGCCCTGTGATTAAGGTCAATGCAAAACTGTAACAACCCAATTCAGGCAAGGCTGCCAATGGCCAAGACTCTCCTAAGAATGAAAGTTTAAGTGACCCCACCAGGCAAAGAACCATGACCAGCTGAGATGTTTTCTAAAGGCAAAGAGACAGGGTAGTTTAAGAAGGTAGTTACAAACACCAGCTATGACCAGTTGCAGAACCAAGGCCTGTAATTGTCATGAGAATTTCTTCCTTATTTTGTAATGACTGTTTATTTTTTTTGTTATTTGTTGGGAAATAATCAATTTAATCTACATAAGCATAATTCATACACAAATTTCTTTTTTTTAATGTTTAATTATTTGGGGGGGAGGGCCAGAGAGAGAGAGACAGAGGATCTGAAGCAGGCTCCACGCTGACAGCAGCAAGCCCAATGTGGGGCTCAAACTCAGGAACTGAGAGATCGTGACCTGAGCTGAAGTCAGATGCTTAACCAACTGAGCCACCCAGGTGCCCCACATACCCCAATTTCTTAAGTTCTGCCAAAGCTTTGGCCTTCTTAACATTTCTTTTCGTTTGTTTGTTTATTTTTAGAGAGAGCAAGCATTAGCAGGAGAAGGGCGGAGAGAGAGAATCCCAAGTAGGCTGTGCACTGTCAGGGCAGAGCCCAAAGTGGGGCTTGATCTCACAACTGTGAGATCATGACCTGAGCCGAAATCAAGAGTCGCACATTTAAGGGACTGGGCCACCCAGGCACCCCTGGCCTTCATAACATTTCTTAATTTTAGTTTTTTTTGATGAGCTCTGCACTGCCTCAAAAAGTAAATTATCGTTTATGGGTTCAATTAGCATAAATAATCTGTCTGTGATACCTATATCTAATGATATACAATATATAATCAACATTGTATCACCTAGAACTGTCAAACAGTTCGTTAAAACCTAAAAAGAACTCCAAAGGAATTAAGCTATTTAAGCTATTTTATTTAACATGTAATAGATATTTCTCATAAAGCAAAGTTTAAATATTTAGTTTTTTGATACCCTAATGTATTTCCGTAAGCCTTTCAGTCTACAGTTTTAGAGATATAGTTTTCCATCAGGGAGGCCAGATGTGTGTGTGTGTGTGTGTGTGTGTGTGTGTGTGTGTGTGTATGTGTGTATCTGTATCTATATCCATATCTGTATCTATATCCATATCTATATCTAGAGAGAGAGATATATATAATTTTTCTTTAGATGCAACCAATTAAAGATTTTAAGAGGGTGCTGCAATGACCATGTTTAACATGGATTAAGTAAGGAAAGAAAACAAAGATATTTGATATATTATTTTATACTTTACCTTTGTTTTCTCCCCTCCCTTATCCCCTTATCCTATAACATAAGATGCATTAATAATAATCGAATTTACAGTACAACACGTAAGTTATACGTAAGTTATATATGAAGAAGAGTGAGCATCACCCCAGGACTTTGCATCTTCTTTCAGGGAAAGGATAGTGTATTTTTGGTTGTACTCAGGACAGTTATATCAGGTTACGTAGAAGTGCTATATTAGTGTCTTTATTTGGAAATTAATAATGGTTTAAGGAGACGTGTATGGGTGTTAAGTTGTTAAGACGTGGATTGTGATGTACCTCCTATGTGTTAACCATCTAAACAAACACTGATCTAGGTGTTTCTGTGAAGGTATTTTTGTTGATGTGGTTAACATCTATAGTCAGCTGACTTTAAGTAAAGAGGATTACCCTAGATAATATGTGTGTCTCATCCAATCAGCTGAAGTCTTTAAGAGTAAAAACTAAGAAGAAAAAATTCTGCCTCAAGATTAAAGCCTCAAATGCTGCCTGAGTTTCCAGCCTGCCAACCTGCCCTACAGATTTCAGACTTGTCAGCCCTGACAATTGCTTGAGCCAATTCCTTAAACTTTTTTTTTCTATCTATCTATCTATCTATCTATCTATCTATTTATCATCCAATGACTGATCAGTTGATAATCTATCTATTCCTGTACTCCTCCTGCTTGCTAACTCCTTCCTTTGGGTCTCCTTCACTGGCTCCCCATCCCTTATGTTAATCTTCCCCAGAATTGTGTCCTGGGCCGCCTTCTCTTTTTAGGCATACCTCGCACTTGACCTATCTCATCCACTTCCAAGGGTTCGACTATCCTGATCCCACATCAATCGGTGCGTCTGACTACAGATTTTCTCTCCAACTCCAGATTCCTATTTCCAACCTATAAACTCCACTGGTCTCTCAAATTTAATACCTCCAAAAGGATTCTCACTGTCTTCTCCCATATTCCTGTGTTAACCATTTTTCTCAGATAGGTTTACTCGCCCCCTTTCTCCCTTCCCTCAAGCTGGAACCCTGAGAGACAATGCCACATACTCCTTCACTTCATCCTTTGGCGTTCAATCACAAAATCCTGTCCATTCTACTTCAGAATTTTCTTTTGTGTCTATGCCCTCCTCTCTATATCCACTACCCCTGAATTTTACTGGGCCTCATTGTATCTCAGCTGCTACCTAAACATCACTACCTAGTTGTCTAAGAGGCCATTCAAACCGACCAAGTTCAAAGCCATTACCATCAATTCTCCCTCAATCCTGTACTTCCAATTGTGTGTCCTGTATCACCTGTTGGTGCTGCTATCCATCTAATCAACTCTGCAGCACAGTTTGGAAGGCATCCTACCATATGGTTAGGATCACAGGCTCTGCCCTCAGCTAACTGCATGCACATCTCTAAGCTCCACTACTTCTCAGCTGTGAACCTTGGGAAGTCATTTAACCTTGTTAACCTTCAATTTGTTCATCTTCATAAACGTATTAATAATAGTAGATACCACATGAGGTTGTTGTGGGAGGCTCTGAGGTGGAGCATATACACTGGAATTTTTTTTTTTTTTTTAATTTTTTTTTTTTTTTCAACGTTTATTTATTTTTGGGACAGAGAGAGACAGAGCACGAACGGGGGAGGGGCAGAGAGAGAGGGAGACACAGAATCGGAAACAGGCTCCAGGCTCTGAGCCATCAGCCCAGAGCCTGATGCGGGGCTCGAACTCACGGACCGCGAGATCGTGACCTGGCTGAAGTCGGACGCTTAACCGACTGCGCCACCCAGGCGCCCCTATACACTGGAATTTTTATGTTATGTTATGTTATGTTATGTTATGTTATGTTATGTTATGTTATGTTATGTTATGTTATGTTATGTTATGTTATGTTATGTTATTTAGTGTATTTGCTTATTTTAAGAGAGAGAGCAGGAGAGGCAGAGAGAAGGAGAGAGAGAGGATCCCAAGCAGGCTCCATGGTGTCAACATGGAGTCCAATGCAGGGCTTGAACTCACAAACTGTGAGATCACGACCAGAGTCAAAACCAACAGTTGGACGCTTAACTGACTGAGTCACCCCGGAACCCAAAACTGGGTTGTTTAAAGGTCCCCTAGGTGATCCAAAAGTGTAGTCAGGGTTAAGGCCACTGGTTTACTGGTAGTATGGATGGGTTTGTGGTAGATGCAGAAAGACCATTTAGGAAAGAGGCAACAGTCCAGGTAAGAGGTTATAAGCATTTGTAATGAGGCTAGAGAAGAGGGGTCCAGGTTCAAGAGATACTTTGAGAAGCAAAATTATATAAAACTTGGCAACTGAATGTTGCTGTTCTATTGTCAACTTGATTATTCTAGGGATTATGTTTTGCAGAATCCTTTTCCCTGGACAGTTACCAGTTGCATGTAGCCAAAAGCATGCCATTTGGGAAGTGGCAGTGAAGCAGTAGCTATTTTGTTTGAAAGGTCATTGTTGGTCAGTGGCAATGGAGATAAACACAAAGGTGTTGGTGGGTTCCAGCTTATCCTTTCTCTTCCCTGTTCAATGCCCAGGCATCTTTCTCAACTACTACTCATGCTAACCAACAGCAATCCCAGGCTCAGCACCAGATGTTTCTCTATACTCTCACAGAGGAAGTATACATACAGATACATCAACCTTCCACAGATTTCCGTATCAGCCCCCTCCACCATGCCAACCCTACAGCTGGACATGCACAGCTTCTAGGTTCCCTGTGAGCTCCAACTCATTAACCCCTGCCAAGGCTGCTTAAAGACTCTTCTCAGGCTCCCAAGTTCCCCTTTTTAGACTTCTGCTTCACCAGCAACAACCACAGTTGTGTAAGATCTAATTTCTATAGTGTATTCCCTACTCCACAAGACGCACAGAGGTTCTGCTTCCCCAACTGAACCCTCACTTGTAACCCAGATCTGATTCAAAATCTCTGGCATGGACATTGCAGAAGTCTCCCTTTACTCACAATGACAGCTTTCCCATTCCAACACACCATTGTATTAATTAAGTAAGACTTTTAATCACAACTATCCAAAATCAATATACTCTAACTTTAGTAATAAGAATTGTCATGAGGGTACAGGGGCATTTCACACAGTCCAAAGGCATAATGAAGGTGGTCCTCTGAAAAGCTGACAGCCAATTTCTGGGAAGCCAGCAGGACCTTGGCCCTCTCACGCCTCCATGCTTCTCTCTGCACATCTGTTTCCCATCACTCCCAAGTTCACATGTTTCTGAGTCAGCCCCATGCAAAGCCTGACCCTCATGGAACCGGTTCGAAATTTGTAGGAATGAGATCCTGATTGGTCCAGAGCCGGTCAGGAGCCCATTTCTCACACCATCAAGTATAGCCAAGGAAGTAGGACCATATAGGTATATAGGATAGGCCCCCTGAAACCACCCCTGGACATTCGGATGAGGGGCAGGCAGGGACCACTGAGCTGGACAACCAAGCCAAGCCAAACTGTGTGTACTTTAAGAGTCACGGTGAGGGTCAGGCACCAAGAATTCTGTAGCTTATGAACAAACAGATGACACCTTTAGTTTCTCTCTGCTTTTAATATAATTTCCATCATGGCTTTGGATGTCCACCTCTTGATTTCAGCTCAGGTCATGATCTCACAGATCATAGAATCGAGCCCCACATCAGGCTCTGCAGTGTCAGCACAGAGTCTGCTTGGGATTCTCTCTCTCTCTCTCTCAAAAATAAATAAACTTAAAAAAATAAAATAAAATAAAATTTTGGAAAGCTTTCCTTCATGAACACTACCAAAATCTTCCTAAGAGCAGAAATGGAGCAACGTCATAGATGCCAGTACAATCTGAGGTTGCAGCCTGGACTTCCTCCATCCTTCCTGCTAAGGCAATCATTCTGATGTGTTAAAATTATGCATATCTACAGATAACACTGACATAGCCAGTGGACATTAAATACTATAGGTGAAAACTTGCAGCAAGAAGCCAGGAGCTCAGGTGGGGGGAAATGTGTAACTCTTTTGCCAGGGCAGTGAATTTCAAAAATTGTGTTTAAAGATACAGGAATCTCTTAGGAGTTTATTAGTAATAGCTAATGTTTGTTGGGCACTTATTGCCAGACACTTTTGTGCACAATTTAAACTTATTCAACTTACTTCACCTCTGCAACAACCCAATTATTACACCCATTTTGAAACCGGAGAACAGAGGCACAAAGAAGTTAAAGCTTACCCAAGACCATAAACATAGTAAGTGGCAGAGGAGGGATTTGAATCTGCACTCCAGCTGGAGAGGCCACACTCCTAACCACAATGATACGCTGTCTTTTGCTAGACAATAATGGCATTCTGTAATGCCTGAGCACAAATTATCACTCTCCCTTCACACAACAAGACTTCTATTTAGGTAATCATTCATTCATTCCACAGCATTTTCACACATAATTTCCTCCCCCCAACACGTATACACACACACACACACACACACACACACACACACACACACACACACACTTTCCCTCAGGTTCCTTCTCAGCAGTCAATGAGAGGAGAAAAGGTAAGACATAACAATCATGCCTTCTATATAAGTAACGTATCTTTTTATCTCCCCTTCTAAACTGTAAGTTCTGTGAGGGCAATGTCATGCCTAATTCATCCTTGTATCCTCTGGGCAAAGACTTACTAGAACAAATGTTCTAAATTGGGATTCTGCTACTTGACAGGCTAGTTGACTTATTTCCCAGGTCACCTCCAAATTTTCTGAGTACCACAATGATAGATGAGCACGAGAATTCCCATCCAGTTACATAGCTAAAGAGGAACAATTCTCATTGAGAACAATAACAATGCTTAAACAATTCTGGGAAATTTAATTGTCTAAAGGAGATCTTTTCTTTAAAAAAAAAATAAACTTGAATGAATTGGAGAAAAGAAATCTGTCTTAAACTCAGGAAATAACATTATGACAACATGAAGACTCATTTGTTAATGCCTGGAAATAGGAAGTTGGTTCAGTTTCAAATACCAGCAGATAATGGCCATGCCAAAGGATGTTATCATAGCTTTAGGCTAAATATATACTATAAAGAACCTTTCTTTGCAGTGCATTTTGTCTAACAGCTATAATAGCGAGATAATACATGGGAAAGTGTGGGCTCTCTTTCTAGACATGTGGTCCTGGGACATCCCTAACTGGTGTCATATCTTTATCTCCCAGTGATTAGTCTCTGCTAGAGATCTGGCATTGACAATGGGCTTGTATGGTCAAATGGCCAATGCCATAAAGGAAGGGTGCCTTCATTTTGTTCCATATTAAGATCTCCCACTCAACGTTTTCTACCTGCTCTTGCCTTGGTTTACCACATGCAATGCAGGGACAGCTAATCCCACTGATAATAATCTCTCCAGATATTTATTCATTATTACATAATTCATTGTGTGAGAGCCAAAGGGTGCTCCTCCTCCTTGCCGCTCTCTGCTTTGAATAAATAGACTTTGTTCTCTATTAGAAATCCAGGATCTACACTTATTCCAACATCCCCCAAGAGATACTGTCTCCCTCACACTGACTCTCATTCATTCTTCGGTTTAACCCCCGGGCCATTTCCCTACCACCTCCTCCACCCTCTTTCCATCTGACAGATGACACGTGGTTGCTCTCACAGTGCTCATTCACAGGGGACAGCATGAATCACCACAATATTACACGGCATCCTTACTGTCATCAAACAGCTCAGTGACCTCAAGGCTTCTGTTCTGATTTTCAATCTTCCTTCTCTGTGATGAGGAGAACTTTGGCCAACCCTCTTTATTGCATTCCTGCTCCAGTTCTCTCACAGTTGATTTGTGATCTGCATACATTCCTGGCTCACCTTTTCCTAACAGGAGAAAAGCGACCCCCTCAAGTGATGGTGTCTGCAACCGTTGTGAGCTTGTGAATGCCCCAGTTCAACAAAGTCACATTCATACAGAACACGGCTTGCCAAGTTTTAGGAGGCCATGCAGGTGGGTCCAACACGGACCACTCATGTGGCTTATGTGGACAACTGTCCACAAAGTCATGAGACAGTCTTATTACAAAAGTGCCTGAAGTTAAGCCCACAAAACGTTTCCCCAGTTAGCCCTTTCTTTCCATGTGTCTCACGGTGAGTAAAGCAAATGTGTTCTTTCATCTTCTCTGGCAAACACCCTTAATGGCCCAGTCTCTATAAGGATGCTTCTGGGCAAGAAAATTCACATCAGTTAGCCAATTGGAAACTCGCGTCCAAAAATCGATTGAGGATTCTTTTTCCAATTAGGTGCATATGTTTGGAGAGTGAACTGTTTTATTTCCTAGTTTTCTTCTTTGAAAACAAGAGGAAAACAAGATGAGTGGCTTTTAGACTATCAGATTTCTCAGATGATTGATTAAAAAAAGCTTTAAGTGACAGAGTCAGATATAGAATATTACTAATATTTTATTTTGCCAAGGAAGTTTATTTAAAACTTTTTCTACCAACTTCCATTACCACTGTTTCATAAAGAAAAGCCTTTGTAAACTCAAATAATAAAGACGTGATATCAGAATAAAGGGCATTGGCTAAAATGGAATAAATTTTTGCTTTTTGGAAAATTCATTAGTTTATCCTAAGGGTTTTTTTTTTCCCCTTTCTCTCATTTTGCCTTGATCCAGTGAACCTTCCATGGTCAGTAGGACCCGTCTCCACCTAACAAGACAGCCTCTGAGCCCAGGAACCTAGAGAGCCTCTCTCTGATATGTGATGCACAGTTTCACAACAAAGCCATGAATATAATCAGGCTTTGTGTTATGAAACTGTTTGCCTGTTCATAAGGTTTAACTTTGGAAATGGGCTTTCCAAGGACAAAATTGGCACATGGTTGGGGATTAGAGCTAAATTACTAGTAGTCGTAGTACCTTCACCAAATACTTTCGAGTTGCTATCTTCCAGACCCACAGTGGGAATACCCTTCCCAGCTCCTTCGAAGCTGGCTATGGCCCCATGACTTGCTCTGGTCACTGGGGTGTGAGCACAGGGGGTATGTGTCATATCTGGTGGAAGCTTTAGCAGCCAAAGCTTGACTCATGGCTCTTTTCTGTGATACCACACTGAGATAGTGAAAGTGTGTCTTGAGATGGAGCCTCTGTCAGCCTTGGGCCCTAAGTGATTCTATTACTAGAGATCCACCCCCCCCCCCCACCCCCAGAGTTCTATGTAAACCCTCACTGAACATGCAGCAGGAACAAGAAAAAAAAAACCTTACGTTGAAGTAAGCTGTTGAAATTTGGATGTCACAGGACAGCTTAGCTCATTCTGACTAGTACACCAAAGCACTCCCCATTCTGAAAGCCTTACTACCCGGATGGCAACACGATGTCTCAGATCGTGTGTTTTGGAACTGGGAGCTACCTTCAAACTGTCACCAAAAATACTCATATTCTTCAATTGTGTGGATTTCCCCCAAGTTCTAACTAAACTTATTCTAGTATTTAGCAAGGCGTTCCTCCAGGAATGAAAGGTAAGTCTTGGCAATAGCAAGAGCACACAAGAATGGTCCCGTGACAGCACTGGGAGGAGGCAGGTGCACAGAGTAGAGCCTCCCACGGAGGACCTCCTTGCTCTGGGTTGGAATGAAGAGGTTAGAAGAATCTGGTATTTCAGTGTTTCATGGGACTTTGGGCAAATGTCCTAAAAATGAAAGGGAAGACCCTTCTTTCTTTAATTCGTTCCACATCCTTAATTATGAATGTGACGGCTAGAGCCTGGGAATAGCAAAGCAGAGACATAAAAGTAGTCTGGCTCCCTGACAGCTTTGTGGGGTTGGCATACCACCCCTGGGTTCCCTTCCTTCAGATTTCCTTTACGTGGTATGTTTATGCTGCTGTCGGTTTGATTTTTTTCTTATACGAAGCTAAATCTATTATATACCATATTTTTAAATTTTTTTTTAACATCTCTTTTTGAGACAGAGAGAGGCAGAGCATGAGCGGGGGAGGGGCAGAGAGAGAGGGAGACACAGAATCTGAAACGGGCTCCAGGCTCTGAGCTGTCAGCACAGAGGCCGACGCGGGGCTCGAACTTACAGACTGTGAGATCATGACCTGAGCCGAAGTCGGACGCTCAACCGACTGAGCCACCCAGGCACCCCTATTATATACCATACTTTTAAAAATTATTTGAGGTGCTCAGTCGGTTGAGGTTCCGACTTTGGCTCGGGTCATAAGCTCACAGTTTGTGGGTTTGAGCCTCACGTCAGGCTTTGCACTGACAGAGCCAAGCTTGCTTCGGATTCTCTGTCTCCCTCTCTCTCTGGCCCTCCCCCACTCACACTCACTCTCCTCTCAAAAATAAACATTTTCAAAAAATTTAATAAAATAAAATAAAAATTATTTGAAAAATAACGTGTATCTCATTTTTTACATTTGTTTTTAGGATTTTTATTATTTAAAAGTAATGTATACAACTTATTTTAAAAGAAATATAGATTTATTAAGTAGATGTCTTCTTTTCACTAGTGGATAAACAACTGGAGCTTGACGCCCATGATGTGGGAAACGGAGCATGAGGAACCACCTGGGTTCCAGACTGTTCTCCTTCAGGCGTCTGAGGCTCAGCTCACTCATGAGCAGGGTTGGATGAGGGTGGCTAAGGAACTTTAGCTTTGATCACCCTGGTAGGGTTTTGAGGATTTTTGTCATCCAACCCTCTCTTCTCAGTGGGTTGGCATGTCCGAGTCTCTGGCCTGAAACCTCCGAGGAAATGAACCCCATTTCCCTTCCCCCAGGGCAATTGCCCCCAGGGACAATAGGGACAGATCGGTGGAACACAGGAGAATTTTAGGGCGGTGAAAGTACTCTGTGTGACACTGTAATGATGGATACATGTCATTATGCACTCGGCAAACCTCACAGAATATACAGCATAAAGAGAGAACCCTAATAGGGACTATGAAGTCTAAGGACTTCGGCTAATAATAGTGTATCAATATTGGCTCACCAATTACAACACACCAGTACAAGATGCTGATAACAGGGAAACCGCTCAGTGTGGGGTTGGGGGGGTGGGGTATATGGAGATTCTGTACCTTCTATTCAATTTTTCTGCAAACCTAAAACTCTAAAAGGTGAAGTCCATTAAGTTAAAAAATGTTAACAGGCTGCTTGAAAAGACAAGCAAAACAAGGCTTAGGTAAGCAGGTGTGCAGTGACAAGGTCCAGGCACCGAGTATAACGTTTCTTTCACTTGCAATTCTTTGTAATTCTTTGCACTTTAAATTCTGGGACTATGAGCTTTCCAGCAGCAGCCAGGACCAACTAAGAATAAGCCTACAAAATTGGCTCAAGAACTGTCAAACACTGTACATATCTAAAGAAGGTTAAATCAGTATGTCATTTTTAATCCCAACTTGGAGGAAATGGAGAGGAGAAATGAGGCGAGGCAAGGAGGCAAAAAGCCCACCAGTTTGAGAAAAGCCCGCAACAATAGTGACCATTTGGCGGCAGTGGCAAATGGAGTGAGCAGAGACTGAATATCTGCATCCCACCGGCACTCCGATTGTGAAAGAAAACGTGTGAGGTGTAGACTGCTCCATGGGGCCACACAGCGAAGAGAACCACCCTGTATCACGCGTGTCCAAGAACCTGAGGTTCACGCTCTGGTTCCAGTGCGTGTTGTTAGCTGAGAAACCCAGCTGCATCCTTGAGCATAAGCCAGACGCCTTGACAGATGGCAAGAAACTGCTCTTCTCGGGCACCCAGTCATCTGAGCAGCGTGGCAGAAGGAGCTGGGCTCCCTGTGCCCAGCTGGTAATCTTCTTATGTCCTGGGGCTTAAGGAGTGATAGCCCTTTGCAACTGTTCTTTCCAAACAAAGCTTAAAGCTGGGCAGTCTGGTTTAGACCTGTTTATAGCAAGAAAGAGACACAGATAGACTGACAAGTAAGAGACTGTGGAGTGATCTGAAATGATAAACAACACTTGACACTGTCTATATCCCTGGGGCTTCAAAGCATTTTGTCAATTATTATAATTATTATTATTATCATTATTATTATTTCTCAATTATTACAACAACCATATGAGAAAGCAGGAAGGCATCATTCCGATTTTATTTTTTAAAAGGGAAGAAGAAACAGAAACTGCCAAGCAGAGAGCTGCCCACAACTGTGGTTAATAAACAGCAGTATATCTATGAGTCCTGGGTTGCCCAAAGCACTTTCTGCAGCCAGGTTAAGATCCAGGTTCTGCCTGCAGGGGTCTTAGCTCTTTGGGAATTATACAGGGACAACTAAAGAAAGATGAGTTAGAAGTTCAGGAGAGGCAGAAAAGCACTGTGGGCTCAGATGGCTGGGAAGTCTTCCTAAAAGAGGAGAGAGGGGAAGGAGGGCTTTCCAGGCACAGGGAAGAGTGGGAGCAAAGATGGGCAGCTTGCTTGCCAAAACGAACCACCAACCTAAAGCTAAGAGCTCATGTAGGTGAGGATTTGGAGGCAGTATCTTTAAGAAACGGAGGTTAGGGGCGCCTGGGTGGCGCAGTCGGTTAAGCGTCCGACTTCAGCCAGGTCACGATCTCGCGGTCCGTGAGTTCGAGCCCCGCGTCAGGCTCTGGGCTGATGGCTCGGAGCCTGGAGCCTGTTTCCGATTCTGAGTCTCCCTCTCTCTCTGCCCCTCCCCCGTTCATGCTCTGTCTCTCTCTGTCCCAAAAATAAATAAACGTTGAAAAAAAAAATTAAAAAAAAAAAAAGAAATGGAGGTTAAAAAGCGCCTCCTTAGTGCAGTAAGCAGCATGTTAGTCTCATAATCTGAAGGTCCTGAGAGAAATGGAGGTTAAGGCCATTTGATAAAGGGTCCTGAATGCCAGGCCAGGAACATTTTTTTTCCTGTCAGCAAGAAGGCATTAAAGACTTTAGAGCGGAGAGTGATATGCACAAAGCAGATTTTTGGAGAAAGATGGACATGAGATTCAAGAGAGGTAGCAAAGAGAGAAGCACAGGTAGGAGGTGGGAGGGCCGAAGTCACAGAGATGGTGGGGATGGAAGACATTGAGAAGAAAGGATGCAAGTGCTCAGATGGATGAAGAAATAATGGTAGCATGACGTTAAGTTGCAGATGGAGGTGGACCTGGCTGGAAACCCCTAGCAAGTGATAAGAGATGTAGGGCAGATGCTCAGGAGAAAGGTAAGGGAGAGTTATCTGGGCAAATATGATAACTGAGCTCTTAGGAGAGAAGAGAAGGAAAGAATGAGAATGGAACACTGAAATGGGTTCTACCACTGTTAAGGAGTGCAACTGGGAAACAGAGCAAGAAAACAGGTGTAAGCAATGGGAAGAGGAACAGAACAGAGTGAAGGCGTCACTTCCAGGAAGCCCTCCCAATCAGGCCCCTGGCTCCAAAGGCGCCAGGTCCTCTCTTAATATGGGCTTGCCCGCACACACCCCTAAGCTGGGCAGAGGCCCCCAGGCGCAGAGCCAGAACTGGGAGACCCTCTGACCAAACTGGGGATACTGACCACACCTGTGACAGTCCAGAGCAAGGTCGGGGAAAACCAGAAAACGAGGATTTCAGAAAGGAGGACACAATGAGGAAACCCACAGAGACATTAACATTAACAAGCCTGAAAACAAAGAGAACAGGCAGTTTCCTGGAGACCTTCAGGGGCAGGACCAAAATGTGGAGGGGCTCAGGAAGGTGTGGATGGCACAGAAACAAAATCCCAGCACACAGCCTCCTCTTCAAGAAGTCGTACAGAGAAGGAAGGGAAAGGTTAGGGGAGGAATCATCAATGGGATGTGGGGAAAAGAGAAGGTTCTTTCAGAATAGGGTGAACATGCTCATCACCACACAGAGAGGAGAGAAAACAGAGCAATTGAAGAGAGGAACCGGGAAGCTGCTGGGAAAGACTGAGGTGATGCACAGGGAGTGGGGAAGCAAGAGAGACCGGCAGGCCCAGCAAAGCTCTGCAGGCAGGGAGATGCCCACTCCCTGCCAGGCTCCTCCCTCACTGGGCAGGGGTGAGGTAGGTGACAGTAGTCACTGGGCTATCCTTTCTCAGGAATACCACAGGGGTAACCCAGTTAACTGCAGTGGTCTGGACAGGCACACTGAAAAGATACTCCTCTTGTAATTAGATACCCGGAAAGCAACAGGTACTGGGGAGCATATAAAAAAGAGCAAGAAAAGCTGACAGAAGTGAAGAATTTACTGATAGTTTACTGCCATTATACTAAGGGTTTTCCTTTGGCCAATTTATTCGGTCCTTACAATACTGCTGTGGGTTTTATGAATGGGGAAACAGGGTATAAATAAATACCGTGCCCATGCACAGGACATGGGCAATGGAGCTGGACACCATGGGACTCCAGAACCATGATCCTACCTGCTATGCTTGAGATGGCTTACTGCCTCCCAGGTGAGCTGCAGTGACTGGAGAGATTGGAACCAGACAAGTCAGTCTGGAAGCATTCCTGAAAGTGGTGTGTTTAGTACATGCAGTGTTTCCGTTCAAAAGGAGAAGGATGGATTTCAGTGAAGAGACAGGGTATCTCATTAAAGGGGAGTTATGTGCAATGGTGTTGAGGCTGGAGGTGACACAATATGAGCATGCAAGCCCCTTACTGGCTGGATGGCACTTTGATCCAATACAGAAAACCCCTAGATTCTGTTATAAGTACCTCACACTCTAAGAAAATCTGACACTCAAAATCCAAACTTAACAAGTAGAGATAATCACTTGCCCAGGGAGTGCCTAACTGTGTGCCTGGCATTGCACCAGGAGCTTTCAAAACATGACCTCAAAACCACACAATTTCTCAGGGCAGAGGTTATTAGCCATGCTCCCAAGTCAGGCATCACAGGTGAAATGTGTCCCCCCAACATTTGTATGTTGAAGTCCTCAGGACATGTGACTGTAATTGGAGACAGGGCCTTTAAGGAGGTAATTAAGGTAAAATGAGCTCATTAGGGTGGGCCCTAATCCAATATAATTGGTGTCCTTGTAAGAAGAAGAGATCAGGGGGCGCCTGGGTGGCGCAGTCGGTTAAGCGTCCGACTTCAGCCAGGTCACGATCTCGCAGTCTGTGAGTTCGAGCCCCGCGTCAGGCTCTGGGCTGATGGCTCAGAGCCTGGAGCCTGTTTCCGATTCTGTGTCTCCCTCTCACTCTGCCCCTCCTCCGTTCATGCTCTGTCTCTCTCTGTCCCAAAAATAAATAAACGTTGAAAAAAAAATTAAAAAAAAAAGAAGAAGAGATCAGGACAGGGACACACACAGAAGGAAGATGGCCATCTACAAGATAAGGAGAGATGCCTTCAGAAGAAACCAAACCTGCCCACACCCTGATATTGCATCTCCAGACTCCACAACCATGAGGAAATAAACCTGTAGGTGGAAATACGCCACTCAGTGGTACTTATGACAGCACTGACAGACCTCCACCAGGGAGTCAAGGCTGGGGAGCCTAGCTCTTGTCCATGATCACAAATCTAGCGAGAGCTGAGATGAGAGCTCAGCCAATGAGACACAAGAACCTATGCAACAGAAAGGCCCTTGTACAGTAAGGTTTGCTCCAGGCCTCTGAGTGTCAGCTAGGCTACCTAATTATAATATAATTCATTTTACAAAAGCAAATTGCCCTTCTGGCAACTAGTATTTCAAGCAAAGAAAATTCTACTGATTTTGTTCGTGTTCCTTTGTAGATGGTGATGTTTCCATAATTAGTTGGGCAATTCTGAACATCCACATTCATGTGTGCATATGGATAAACTACTGAAAATGGATGGAAAGTGTAAATTAATTTGATTTACCGAAGTGGGGGAAGTGAATTGAATTTTAAAGTAATGTCTATTTTCCATGCTATTTAGGTCATTTGAAAAATAATCATTTAAAATTTTTTTTTTTTCAACGTTTATTTATTTTTGGGACAGAGAGAGACAGAGCATGAACAGGGGAGGGGCAGAGAGAGAGGGAGACACAGAACCGGAAACAGGCTCCAGGCTCTGAGCCATCCGCCCAGAGCCTGACGCGGGGCTCGAACTCACGGACCGCGAGATCGTGACCTGGCTGAAATCGGACGCTTAACCGACTGCGCCACCCAGGCGCCCCGAAAAATAATCATTTTAAATATTTTCCTTCTTAACCTTTTTTCACATTCATATTTAATACTCCTTTTGCCCTAACTGCCAGAAATTATTCCCCCTCGGAAAACCCAAAAGATTCCACCAAAAAACTGCTAGAATTGATTCATGAATTCAGCAAAGTTGCAGGATATAAAATCAATGCACAGAAATCGATTGCATTCCTATACACCAACAATGAAGCAATAGAAAGAGATATCAAGGAATCAATCCCATTTACAGTTGCACAAAAAACCCATAAAATACCTAGGAATAAATATAACCGAAGAGGTGAAATATCTATACACTGAAAACTATAGAAAGCTTATGAAAGAAATTGAAGAAGACACAAAAAAATGGAAAAAGATTCCATGCTCCTGGATAGGAAGAACAATATTGTTAAAATGTCGATACTACCTAAAGCAATCTACACATTCAATGCAATTCCTATCAAAGTAACACCAGCATTCTTCACAGAGCTAGAACAAATAATCCTAAAATTTGTATGGAACCAGAAAAGACTCCAAATAGCCAAAGCAATCTTGAAAAAGAAAACCAAAGCAGAAGGCATCACAATCCCAGACTTCAAGCTATACTACAAAGCTGTAATCATCAAGACAGTGTGGTAGTGGCACAAGAACAGACACTCAGATCAATGGAACAGAATAGAGAACTCAGAAATGGACCCACAAACATATGGCCAACTGACCTTTGACAAAGCAGGAAAGAATATCCAATGGAATAAAGACAGTCTCTTCAGCAAGTGGTGCTGGGAAAACTGGACAGCGACATGCAGAAGAATGAACCTGGACCACTTTCTTACACCCTACACAAAAATAAACTCAAAATGGATGGAAGACCTAAATGTAAGACAGGAAGCCATCAAAATCCTCGAAGGGAAAGCAGGCAAAAACCTCTTTGATCTTGGCTACAGCAACTTCTTACTCAACACGTCTCTGGAAGCAAGGGAAACAAAAGCAAAAATGAACTACTGGGACCTCATCAAAATAAAAATCTTCTGCACAGCGAAGGAAACAATCAGCAAAACTAAAAGGCAACCAACAGAATGGGAGAAGATATTTGCAAATGACATATCAGATAAAGGGTTAGTATCCAAAATCTATAAAGACCTTACCAAACCCAACACCCAAAAAACAAATAATCCAGTGAAGAAATGGGCAAAAGACATGAACAGACACTTACTTCTCCAAGGAAGACATCCAGATGACCAACCGACACATGAAAAAATGCTCAACATCACTCATCATCTGGGAAATACAAATCAAAACCACAGTGAGATACCACCTTACACCTGTCAGAATGGCTAACATTCACAACTCAGGCAACAACAGATGTTGGCGAGGATGCAGAGAAAGAGGATCTCTTATGCATTGTTGGTGGCAATGCAAACTCGGGCAACCATTTTGGAAAACAGTATGGAGGTTCCTCAAAAACTAAAAATAGAACTACCCTACGACCCAGCAATTGCAAAACTAGGCATTTATCCACAGGATACAGGTGTACTGTTTTGAAGGGACACATGCACCCCCATGTCTATAGTAGCACTATCAACAATAGCTAAAGTATGGAAAGAGCCTAAATGTCTATCGATGGATGAATGGATAAAGAAAATGTGGTACACATATACAGTGGAGTATTACTCGGCAATCAGAAAGAATGAAATCTTGCCATTTGCAACTACGTGGATGGAACTGGAGGGTATTATGCTAAGTGAAATTAGTCAGTCAGAGAAAGACAAAAATCATATGACTTCACTCATATGAGGACTTTAAGAGACAAAACAGATGAACATAAGGAAAGGGAAACAAAAATAATATAAAAACAGGGAGGGTGACAAAACAGAAGAGACTCATAAATATGGAGAACAAACTGAGGGTTGATGGAGGGGTTGTGGGAGAGGGAATGGGCTAAATGAGTAAGGGGCATTAAGGAATCTACTCCTGAAATCATTGTTTCACTATATGCTAACTAATTTGGATGTAAATTTTTAAAAATTAAAAAAAAAAAATCAAAAAAAAAAAAGATGCCGGAATTTGAGAAATACATTTAAAATAA
Organism: Puma concolor; assembly: GCF_028749965.1. Taxonomy (NCBI): domain Eukaryota; kingdom Metazoa; phylum Chordata; class Mammalia; order Carnivora; family Felidae; genus Puma; species Puma concolor. Next base: position 16,778,691 of record NC_141677.1, read on the forward strand.
AAGTAGCCATTCTAAAAAAAAAGAAAGAAAGAAAAAGAAATTATTCCCCCTCAAAATGTCTCCTATATATTTTTTAATATTATATATTAATGTAAAAATTATTATATATTATATGTATATTATATTTTTTAACTTTTTTTATTAGAGCAGTTTTATTTTTTTTCAAGTTTTTATTTAAATTCCAGATAGTTAACATAGTGTAATATTAATTTCAGGTGTAGAATTTAGTGACTCATGAATTACATACAACACCCGGTGCTCATCACAAGAGCCCTCTTCAATACCCATCTCCCATCTAGACCATCCCCCACCCACCTTCCTCCATCAACCCTCAGTTTGTTCTCTTTCCCCAAGAGTCTGTTTCTTGGTTGCCTCTCTTTTTTTTCCCTCCTATGTTCATCTGGTTTTTTTCTTGAATGCCACAGAGCAGTTTTAGGTTCACAAAAAATTACAATAAAGGTACAGAGATTCCCATAGGCCCTCTGCCCCCACATATGCACAGCCTCCCCCATTATCAACATTTGTTACAATGGATGAACCGACAGTGGTGCACCATAATCATGCAGGGTCCACAGTTTACATCAGGGTTCACTCTTGGTGCTGTACCTGCTATCAGTTTGGACAAATACGTAATGATGTGTATCCTTCAGTACAGCATCATACAGAATAGTTTGACTGCCTTCAAAATCCTCCGCCTGTTCATCACACCTCCCCCTGCACCCAACCCCTGGCAACCACTGGTCTTTTTACTATCTCCAGAGTTTGCCTTTTCCAGAAGGTCATACAGTTGGAATCGTTCAGTATGTAGCATTTTCAGATTCATTTCTTTCATTTAGTAATATGCGTTGAAGTTTCTTCCATGTCTTTTCATGACTTGTAGCTCTTTTCTTGTTTTTTGGTTGTTTGTTTGTTTGTTTGTTTGTTTTGGTCATTGAATGGTATTCTGCTGTCTGGATGTCCCACAGTCTGTTAACCTATTCTTCTACTGAAAGATATCTTGGTTGCTTCTGAGTTTAGGCAATTATGAATAAAGCTGCTATAAACAGCCATGTGCAGTTTTTGTGTGAACACAGTTTTCACCTGCTTTGGGTAAATACCAAAGGAATACAACTGCTGCATCATGTGGTAAAAGTATACAGAAGTAGTTTTGTAAAAAACCACCAAACTATATCCCAAAATGGCTGTACTGTTTTGCATTCCCTCAAGCAATGAAGAGTTCTCATAGCTCCACATCTCTGCTAGAATTTGGGTTTGTTTGGGTTTTTTTTTTTTTTTCAACATTTATTTTATTTTTGGAACAGAGAGAGACAGAGCATGAATGGGGGAGGGGCAGAGAGAGAGGGAGACACAGAATCGGAAACAGGCTCCAGGCTCTGAGCCATCAGCCCAGAGCCTGACGCGGGGCTCGAACTCCCGGACCGCGAGATCGTGACCTGGCTGAAGTCGGACGCTTAACCGACTGCGCCACCCAGGCGCCCCAAGGGTTTTTTTTTTTTTAATGTTTATTTATTTTGAGACAGAGAGAACAAGTCGGGGAGGGGGAGAGAGAGAGAGAAAGGGAGACAGAGAATCACAAGTAGGCTCTGAGCCCTCAGGGCAAAGCCCCACGCAGGGCTCCAGTGTACCAACCATGAGATCAGGACCTGAGCTGAAAAAAAGTCAAGCGTTTAAACGACTGAGGCACCCAGGAAGCCCCTCTGCCATGTGGTGGAAATTTTGAATTTTGACCATTCAGATAGATGTTGTAGTGGTCTCTTGTTGTTTTAATTTGCATTTCCCTGGTGACATATTACTTAAAGCATCTTTCAAATGCTTGTTTGCATATGAATATCTTCTTTGGTAGGTGTCTTTTAAGGCCTTTGGTCCATTTTTTAATCGGGTTTTTTTTTTTATTATTGAGTTTTCCCATTTGTATTTTTAATAAGAGTTTTTTTCTATTTAAAGACTTAAAATGCATATTATAAAAGTATCTTACACATGACCATAAAAATCCAAACAGTATGGAAGAGAACAAACTGAAATAGAAATGAGCATCTCTCATTTTTGGCACCTGCAGTGGTTACTTCCCTTTGTCATACTATAGTATCTTGCTCTTAGTAGCCTTTTTGTTTTTTTCATATTAGAGATGGTGTGTAAACAGGGGAGGGGCAGAGAGAGAGACACACGCACACAGAATCCGAAGCAGGTTCCAGGCTCCAAGCTGTCAGCACAGAGCCCAACGCGGGGCTCCAGACGAGGGGCCTGAACCCACTAAGCACAAGTTCATGACCCGAGCGCAGTCAGACGCTCAACCCACTGAGCCACCCAGGCGCCCCTGCTCTTAATATTTTTAAAGAAAACACGGATTGACAGATACAAATGTCTGCATGTATCAAAATACTCTTAAAAATAAAGGGGAAAAGAGCTTCTCAAAAATGGCCACTAGGTGGTAGAAGTCAACTAAAACATGCAAACATGAAGGACCGCCATCTCACTTGCTCTGGGTAACTTTTCTCCCTTTAGAAAGAAGTTCATGTAAGAAAGACAGGATTCTTCCAAGGTCCCAGCCTCATATATCCAACATCAGCTCCCCCAGACCTCTTGCTTCCACTGCCTGGGGCCATTTTGGACTGTGCGTGAGTGGAGACGTGAGGACCAACATCTCACCTCCCCTGAGAGCAGGACAAGGCTCTAAAGGCAGTTCTTTCAAAGTGAAAGCACAAGACAGGCACACTCTGTCACATGCAGCATGTCCAGATGTCTCTGTGCCTCTGTACAAATGGCGGCCTTCCACTCTGCTTCCGATACCACATTCCACCCTCTGATCCTACCGAGGTAAAAGTGCCACCGGTGAAAGATTAGCTCTTGATGCAGGCCCACCTGTGGCCCAGGAAGGGGGAAACCTCTGAACAGCCTCTGGACTAGTAGAAAGAGTGAGTTGGCTCATGTTAAAATTTCCCCGAATCTTTTTTGTGCTTTGGTCTGTGTTCACTACACACAGTACATGCTCAATAAAGACCTATTGTTTTGACTTGATCTCAAAACCACCCTCTTAAAGCACTGAAGGAGTAACTTCCCATTCATTAGATGTTCCTTAAGTCAACGCAAGTGCTTAAGCGGCAGCAGAACAGGTCTTACAGATTTGAGAACATTCTCTATACTTTTCTTCATGACCAAAGTATTTCAGGATGCTAAGAAACTGAGAACAAAAGTAGTCGAGTGAGTAAAAGGGGAAAAAAATGTTTAAAAAAGAAAAATAAATAAATATGAACAATGCTTTAATCCAAAAATTTTACTCCTAGAATTTTATTCTAAGAAAATATTTCAAAAGAGGCAAAAAAAAAAAACCCTACAAAAAGAAAAGGAAAAAGTGGAAATACAAACTTATATATCCAATGTTTGCATAATAATTATAACATATTAATTTACTAGATCATTATCTATAATGAAAATCATTTTGAAGACAATGAAAAATTATAAAGTCATGCATTATAGGTTTACAGGTTTTTTTAGACATGGAGATAATCGAGACTATTAAAGGCAAAGCAGACTAAGCAAGAAAATGTTTTTCCATAACAATATACCAATAGTAAGACCCAGAAGTTGACCGAAGCACTCTGTTTTCCTAACAATTACCAAGAATTCGATCCCTCAATCCCAATCTCATGTCACCTACAAATGTGATGTAATGTCACACTGCGGTTATCTATTTATTGCCTTTGTGTTTTAGAGTTGTCATAGCGGTAAAATTTATTTTAATAAAATTATTAAACTTTCCTTTACTAATTAAAGTATATTTTATTCATTTTGAAACCATAGTGATATAAATTTACTCTCAACTACATTACCACCATGTTCACATTTTGCTTCAAATTTTCAGTCTGTTAACAAAATGCCTATAAACATAGAAGTGTCCTTCCCATGCAAGATAAGGAGCTGCTATACCCACGGAAGGTTCCAGGTTCTCTTGGCAGTTGTAGGATAGAGCATGCTCCCCAAGGACAAAATAAGCTATTTATGCCAATGCTTATATGAGACAATGAGTGACCCTCAAATTCATACTTTAAAAAAAGGGGAAAACGATACTCTTCTAGTTAGTTGCATGGATTTTGGCAAGGAAACTGAGCTTCCTTGGACTGGGTCCAGAACCTGCAATCCCAGGACCTCCACAAAGACCAAAGGGCAGCAGAGGTTGATTGACCCCAACAGAAAGAACTATTTCCTGGCTGGCGCACAGACACAGTTTCTGACGCTACAAACTTTCACAGTGTTCAGAGTGGGAGGAGTAGATAAGTTTTGCAGTTTACAAGAAATGAGCCAACAACCTTAAGGGGTCCTCTGTGCCTTTCCCATGGATCATCATTAGATCAGGAACTGAAAAGGGCAAATCTTTCACTAGGGTCTGTTCATTTCACCCTAAAAATGTTTTGCTCTAAAACATAGAGAAAGAGGGGTGCCTGGGTGGCTTGATTGGTTAAGCGTCCCATTCTTGGTTTTGACTCAGGTCATGATCTTGTGCTGACGAGTTCAAGCTCTGCGTTGGGCTCTGTGCTGACAGCTCAGAGCGTGGAGCCTGCTTCAAATTCTGCATCTCCCTCTCTCTGCCCCTCCCCTGCTTGCGTGCTCTCTCTCTCTCTCTCTCTCTCTCTCTCTCGCTCTCAAAAATGAATACACATTAAAAAATTTTTTTAAACACAGAGAAAGAGATACTAATGTGTGTGGATCAGTGGATTCCTTCATATATATATCATATGTTTTATATATATATGTAAATATATACTTCTCAAATATGTATGTATTTGTAAAAAGCTATTATTTTAATGAGATTGCCCATCAGAAGCTTTGTGATAATAGAATGAGATGAAATTGGTCAAATTTTGGTCTTCCAAGATAATAAAGCATCACTGATCATCTTAAAAACTCATTTTAAAGTATTAATTTTTCATCTCCACCTGTCTCAAAAGAAGATATTTCAAAATACAATGAAAAATACAAGAGTATAGAAAAGTATGCATAGGTATAGTAAAAATATGTAAACTGGATAGAAAATCAGAGTTTTTAAAGAAAATGCATTAATTTGGAGAAAGTTAAGTTCAAAACAGAACACATAACACATTTCCTCTTGTAATGCCTACAAATTTACTATAAAAGAGATACTTAGTACAGTACTTTAAAGCTTATTTGAGATGGCAAATACTTTGCAATGGGAATCAGAAGCCAGGTGCCTATTCCAGGAAAGAGATTTCTGTATTGAAAATAAAAACAAAAACAAAACAAAAAAAAAAAAAAAAACAAAGGAACTATGTGCAATTAAATAAATAATCACCCATGCTAAATCAAGGGGTCAAAGACCAGCTTGGCAGCTGGAACAAAGACAAATTTGTCATCAAAACTCTTTGGCCCTTCTTTCCTAAAGTAAATTTGGAGCTAATTAGCTTTCAAGACTTTTCCGGGATTTTTTTCCACAGAGACAAGACAAAGAAACACACTCAAGATAAAAAACAGATGTTGAAGTTTACTGGTCATTTGTCCATGTACATTATATATTTACACGTCACTGTGAAAGCTGTAGTTTGGCCAAGGCCCAAATGTATTAGGTGACAGGGACACTATGGATCTTACTCCGTGTGCAAGATGCCACCGCCTCGCATGGCTGGACTCTACCTGGGCTGAGATACGTTTCCCTTCTGTGTTCGATGTTCCTTACTGCAGTTGCCTTTGAGTGTCGTGTACAGATTTCCAAAAATCACAGGGACTGTACAACTTACAGTCTCTTACACTGGTATTGGGCCTACCCACATTCATCAACACCATCTCCTTCTTGTCAAGTCATAAATTTTGGTTCCTCAATACCCGGCTTCGAGAATACCGGAAGAAGACAATGCAGCGGTAATTTCTCGACACAGATGTCAGAGAAAACCGAGCCAAACCAGAAATAAAAAGATAAGCAGCATACACCTAAGTTTTTTAGGGACCTCTGTGCAACTTCTTTAGGATCCTGAATCCACATTTTTACCTTTGGTTGCTAAATCATAAAGTTTATACTCCGTGACAACAAACAAAATGTATTAAAATATAAGGTCTCTATGCAACTAAGAGCCCTGGTCAGTAGCTGGTTTTAAGATTTCAAAATACGAGAGGTCCTTGAGGAGTTGGGGACTGGAAGGAAAGGATAGAAATAGAATATTTCTAGATAAAACGTACCTGAATAAATGAATTTGCATTTGAATAAAGATATTCGTTATAGGGTCTAGAACTGCCCTTACTCAAAATTTTAAATGAGGTGCAACTAAAGGCACTACAGGACAATTTGTACACCAAGTTTATATATAAACAGTTCTTCCCTTTAAAATCTGTTGGGGTGCGGGGCCCGGATGGCTCAATCGGTTAACTGGATAAGCCTCTGCCTCTTGATTTAGGCTCAGGTCGTGAGATCAAGCCCCTCGTTGGGCTTAAGATTCTCTCTCTGTCCCTCTGCCCCTCCCTCTCTCGCTCAAAAATAAGTAAATAAATACATACATGCATACATACAAAACCCAAAAACACAAAAACAAAAACCAATCAGGCTTCTGGGTGTTTCTGAGGAAAACATGGGATCCCCACAGAATTTGACCTGCACGCCATGCAGTCGTTCTAGAACAGAGAAATGTCTGTAACTTTTATTTTCTTGTCCAGTTCTCTGTCTTCTCATTGGAATCTATCTAGAGTTCCAAAATTTACAAGGTCGGTAAAATTTAAATTTGGTCTGCTCGGCTGGCATCCATTCTCCTCTAGTCTTTAGGAGAGAAGCATCTCGGATTTCTTTCTGAAGTTTCTCCGCATGTTGCAGAGCACCAACTGGAATGCATTCGTGAGCGTACATAAGGCTTTGGACTGTAACTCACCCCCATACAGTCGTTCCCCTTATCCACGGAGGATGCGTTCCAAAACCCCCAGCGGATGCCTGAAGCCCGGGGTAGTACCCAACCCTGTGTATACTAAGTTCACTCCTATACAAATGTATGATAAAGTCTAACTTAGAAATTTGGCGCAGTAGGGGCCCCTGGGTGGCTCAGGTCATGATCTCACTGTTCCTGGGTTCGCGCCCAGCCTTGGGTTCTGTTGCTGACAGCTCAGAGCCTGGAGCCTGCTTCGGATTCTGCGTCTCCCTCTCTCCCTGTCCCTCCCCTGCTTGTGCTCAATCTCTCTCTCAAAAATAAACATAAAAAAAAATTTTTTTTTTTAACAAATTAGGCGCAGTAAGAGATTAAACAGCAATAGCTCCGAACAAATCGATTAAAACAATACACTGTAACAAAAGTTCTGTGAACGCAGTGTCTCTCTAGCTCTCAAAACATCGTGTTGCTTCGTACTCACCCCTCTGGAGGTGACGTGCGATGACGAAATGCCTCCTGAGGCGCCGGAGTGAGGCCAGTGACGTGCATCCTGACGTACCATGTGATGCAGATTTCTGCTGCTATTGGCTTCCGGCAGATTCGACAGAAGGAGGATGGGCTGCTTCAAGGGGCCGTTGACCGCGCCATACCGAAACTGCAGAAGCGAAACTGCAGGTAGAGGGAGGCCGCTATTCTAGCCTATTGTTATAAACTCAGAGGCAAGAGGGAGAAATTGTAATAGCTTTCTTTTGGACTGCTTTTGCTGTTACTGAAGTTTATTCACAAAGATCACGTGTAGGGGGTAGGTGGAATGCTTTTCCTGGAGCCTCAGTTCCAAGCAGCTAAGTAGCGGGCGTTCCTTTATTGTCAATCCAGCGCACGATGACCTTGATGACCTTCTTTCTCCCACGCGCCCTCCTGAGGCACCCCACCCCCCACCCTCATCACCATCCAATCCACATAATCTTCTTGTTGCAGCCTCCTGCTTTCCCGGGTGGCTCTCTTGGGCAGGACTTATATAAGGCTCCAGACGGCGCCATGCCTGTGTTGGCCCCCTGTGATCAACAGGAAATACTCAGGAATCCTTGGCCTTGAGGTTCCCAAGGCAGCAGCAGGTGCCTGACTCCTGGTTAGTGAACCTACTTCTCACCCTCTGCATTTCCCAGGAAGGTTCAGACCCCATTCCAAATACTCCCCAACTTCAGCAGACACCTGAGCTCTCAGAGTGACCACCTTGAAGCTCCTTTCTCTACCTTTGGGCAGGCGAGGGGCAGATGCGGAGAAAGGGCAATGGTGTGAATTCCCCTCTTCTCGCTACACTCTGATACCCCTTTTCTGCGGGTAATATATTGTAATATATATAAAACATAAAATATGCCATTTTTAGGTAGACAGTTAAATTACATTCACATTGTTGTACAATCATCACCACCGTCCATCTCCAGAACTGTTTTATCTTCCCGAACTGAAACTCTGTACCCATGAAACGATAACTCCCTACCCCCTTGCCCCTCAACCCCTAGCAACCACCATTCTATTTTCTATCAATTTGACAACTCTAGATACCTCTTATAAGTGGTGTCATACAATATCTGTCCTTTGTGACTGGCTTATTTCACTTAGCATAATGTCTTCCAAGTTCATCCATGTTGTAACATGTGTCAGAATTTCCTTCCTTTTTAAGGCTGAATAATACTTCATTGTACAGGCATACCACATTTTTTTTATCCACTCGAATATTGATGGACACTTGGGTTGCTTCCCCCTTTTGTCTGTTACGAATAATGTTGCGATGAACATAGGTATATAGATATTTCTTCTGATTCTCCTTTTATATCCTTGATCTTTTCTAAATTTTGCCCATGTCGACTCAGTCTCACATTTATTTTGGTATTTGATGTCCATTACATCAGTGCCTGAGTCAAAATTTAGACAGGAAGAAACCCATTTTAACATTCTGCTAGCATAAGACCCAACGGTAATCTTACACCCTATTGAAATTCCTGTAACTTTAATTTTACCAGACAGGTCTTGTCTCTCAGTGGTGGTTTTCCCTCAGATGCTCCTGATTTCATTTTCTAGTGAAGGTTTGGATACAGACTGGTCTCAGTAAGCACTTCAAAATGTAATCCAAATGTGAACATGTGACTCCACAATTCCACTCTTAAGTATATACCTGGGAGAAAAGAAAATGTGTCCACACAAAAACTTGTAGACAAGTGTTCATAGCAGGATTATTCAGAATAGTCGAAAATTGGAAACAACCCAAATGTCCACCAACTAACTGATCGGTAGATGGACAAAATGTGGTATATCCAGTCAATGAAATATTACTCAGTAATAAAAACGATGAAGTAGTGATCTAAGCTATGACACAGACAGACATCCAAAACATTATACTAAGTGAAAGAAGACAAATGAAAAAGCTGACATATTCTAGGATTCTATTTATACAAAATGTCTAGAAACAGCAAATCGATGGAGACAGAAAGTAAATTAGTGGTTGCCAGGGCTTGGCAGTACCAACAGGGAGTGACCACAAATGAGACAGAAGGCTTCTGTCTGGTGTGACGAATATGTTCTAAAATTTGATTGTGGTGATGATTGCACAACTCTGTAATGTCACTAAAAATCATTTACTTAAAATGGGTGAATTTTGTGATATATCAATTACACCTCAATGAAGCTCTTTCTTAAAAATAGAATGCAAATATTTAACAAGTGTAGTTCATGACATAATTAAAACACAATCTTAATTATTGTACAGAATTAATGGCTGAAAATTTCTATGGCAAGATGCTCATAGTGGCTCTCTGACATTTAGACTATAGGATTCTTTGCTTTTGCTTATGTGTATTTTAGAACATTCTTCATTGACCATATGACTTTCCTAACAACAAAAGCTGTGTGTCTGTTTTAAATTAAAAGCAGGGGTGGGGCACCTGGGTGGCTCAGTCAGTTAAGCGTCCAACTCTTGGTTTCAGCTCAGGTCATCATCTCTCGGCTTCTTTGTGGGGTCGAGCCCCACGTCAGGCTCTGTGCTGGCAGTGCAGAGCCTGCGTGGAATTCTCTCTCTCTCTGCCCCTTCTCCTCTTTCACTGTCTCTGTGTCTCTCTCTAAATAAATAAATAAACTTTAAATTAATAATTTATTAACTCATTAAGAGCATGGGTGAATTTATTTACTTTTTTACTTACTTATTGCAGTGGGGGGGGGTGCTTTTCAAATTAGACAAAAACCCACAACACTAAAGGCACTCTACCAAATTTGCCATATAAAATGTTAACATTTTTCTGTGTCACAAAAACCAAACCCAAACAAAACCAATAACTAAACACAAAGTTAAAACACAGAGGACAAATTGTGGAAAGCATTTGCAAATACAATGACTGACAAAAGATAATTTCCTTTATTTACAAAGCCTAGCCAAATTAGTAATAAAAAAGTTGAACCCAGTGGAAAAATAAGCGAAGAATATGAACAAGCAATTCACAGAAAAACAAATAGCTGCCATTTCTATTATATAAAAAGATGTTCAGGGGCGCCTGGGTGGCTCAGTTGGTTAAGCATCCGACTTCAACTCAGGTCATGATCTTGCAGTTGGTGGGTTCAAGCCCTGCACTGGGCTCTATACTGACAGCTTGGAGCCTGGAGCCTACTTCAGATTCTGTGTCTACCTCTCTCTCTCTCTGTCCTCCCCCACTCACGCTCTGTCTCTCTCCGTCTCTCAAAAAATAAACATTAAAAAATAAATAAATAAAGTATGAGACGTAGATGTGCCAATAGGGAAATATCCCTAAGGAAGATGAGGTGAAAACGAGAAGAGTAAAAATACATATTGTGTAAATGTTAAAACACACACACATACATATTTGGGGGAACATAAAAATGCTTATCTTTGTAAAAGAGGGACGAAGGTACTGCTGGGAAGGAAGGCTATGTACTTTTCATTTCTAACTTTCTATGCTGTGTTGCGTATTTCAAATCTGTGACTGAATTTTTTTTTTTTTTTTTTAATGCCCAGAGAGGTTAGCTAGACGATGGGGTTATGAACCATTTTTGTTTTTTTACTTTACCATATTACAAATAACTTTAAGGGCTTTTGTTATTTGAACAGGTTATTATTTCCGGCTGCACCTCCCGTCGCAGACATGCCAGATGCAATCAAAGAGGATACCAGATGCAGCCAGGGGTACAGCCGCAGCACGTACGTGGGAGGCGTCCTGAGCGTCCCTTCTCCCGCGCCCGGGTCCCCAGCCACCAACCTCCTCCCCGACCCCGCGCCGGCCTCGCTGCGCACCCCCGCCCGAGGTCGGACGTGGACAGGCTGTGCGCACGCGCGGGGGAGGGGCGCGCGGCGGCTGGGGGGGTGGGGGGGTGGGGGGGTGGGGGGTTGGGGGGGTAGCCGCCTGGGACCCCCGTTGGAAGGGGAGCACCGCGTTCGAGGAGCCCGGGAGGCCGCTGGCGATTCCCTCACCAGGCTCATTTAGAAGCTTCTTTAGCCATTCTTCCAGGGATTTCCCTTCCCACGCCAGAATGCCTTACCTACCTACGCCCACTCCCCAACGGATACGCCCCTAATATAATAAACAGGTGCGGAGATGATGGGGCCCTTTTATTTGATGTGTCTCCAAATGAGCACGTGTCACTTTTGTGATCATAAAAATCTGTTGAAAAGGATCGATAAATCACGGATATAGGCCTGTGTGAAGGCATGATGTCTACTGGATTCTAGAGAATTTTCCGTCAGGGTAACTGACCTTCTCTCCGTGCACGGAACAGACAAGGGGGGAAACACAAAGAGGTGACAGGTGAGGGACTCTTGAAGGCCTGGCCCCACCTTTCTTGGGTGGCAGGGTTGGGGCAGAGGGACAGAAAGGAGGGGCAGCAGGCAGCTTTGGGGAAGGGAAGGCAACAAAGGAGAACAGCTGCTGTGTGCATGCTTTGAGGTCCAAAGCATCCTGCTGATTTTAGAATTCTCTCACACTGTATCAATATGCGTACATTCACACAGGAAGCCAGAATAGGTGCGGTGACACTACCTCTCGTGCCAGGCACTAGATGGCAGAAGTTAGCAGGAAATCTTTGCAGTCACATCCTCACTTCGCAAATTGCCAACGGAGGGAAACGTCCACCTCTGAGTGTGGCCCCTGTGGCTTAAGTGTCTCAAACCCTATCACCCAGTTGCTCTTCTACTGAAGTGCTGACTCAGGATAGGAAGGAAACACACACACAGACACACACTCTTTGTTAATTTCCATTTGGGCCTCATTGGACGACTAATGCACCGGTTCTTTTAGATCCACTGGATTCCCCCAGGTGTTGTCCGGGGCGGGGGTCTCGCCTGGTGACTCTCTTGGTTTGGCTGTGCGCTTCTGAGCAGTATTAGCCTCTGTACAGGATGAATGCTCTCCATTTCAGCTCTGAGAACCAGAGTTTATTCAGGATGGAGGCTGTATACAAAGGGGGAGGGGGGAAACTGGGGCACAAAGAGAGGAAGCTGGTCCCCATTCTTTAGCTTGCTCCCCATTCCGGCCTCCTTTTAACACAAAGGCAGGCAGTGCTGGCAGACGTTGGAGGGTCCGTACTGAGGCCTTTCACTTCCTGGTTCCAGGATGAACTCTCCAAGCCTTTATCAGGATTTGTCCAACGACCTCCTGTGCTCGTCTTTTGACCCAATGCTTGCTCTTCTCTGATGTGGGTCCCTCACTGCAGTGTCCCCAGTCTTGGTCATGCCTCCTCCTCAGTCATCTTCCAGAGACTGTCCCGTGGGCTACGGGTGCCCACCATGACTGTTCCCACAGAATCTTTTGACAGTTCAACTGTCACCATTTCAGTTAACCCCCTTGAACACCACACCACCTTTGGGACATAATAATTCAAACAATCGGGCTTCTTTTGAGTGTCCCCACCAACTCTCGACATCATATGGCTCTAGGAGATCCCACCATTTGCTGTTAGTCAGTAAACCCCTATGTTCCTGTTGGGGAATTCAGAACAAGACTAGCTTTCACAAAGACAAGCATGGGGGCACCTGGGTGGCCCAGTTAAGCGTCTGATTTCGGCTCAAGTCATGGTCTCACGGTTAGTTGAGTTCAAGCCCCACGTCGGGCTCTCTGCTGTCAGCACAGAGCCTGCTTCAGATCCTCTGTCCCCCTTTCTCTGCCCCTCCCCCACTCATGCTCACTCTCACTCTCTCTCTCAAATTAAAAAAAAAAAGAACATTAAAAAAGAACATGAAAAGAACATTAAAAAAAAGAACAATTCCTTCAAAGAAATGTTAAAATATACATGTATATTTTAAATATACATGTATAAGATGTACATATATGATAATGTATATTTAAAATATACAAGTATAAAATATACATATATAAGATATATGTGATATATTTGTCCATATATATCATTTTCTAGATATGTATCATATATATGATAAGTTGTAATTAAACAACCATGTTTGAAAAGACTACTGTGGTATACCTTAGCTAAAAACTGCCCAGAGATATAGACCATTAACTGATTGGGTCTTCAGTTAACAGGGCTCCAAAGATGCCACGATCACTTGGATGAAGCGCTCGAACGTGACCATCAATATGAATGATGGCTGCCCTCCATGTTAATGAACAGGTATTTACATTTCTACGAGACCAAAGAACCAGCGGGGCAGTGGTTGACAGGTTGCCACAGTGGCTCTGAGCAGAGTAGTGTGCTGACCGTCCTGACCGAGATCTCCTGCGGTGGAAGAGAACGACTGGAAGTTTTCCCTGGGAGTAAGTACGAAGAAGAGTCAGGAAAAGATTCTTTCCTGCGGTTTCTGAGCGAAGGCTTTGTGTACTGAGGGAAACCAGGAGAAGTCTGCTTTCATTATGGTGCTTTCTTGCTCAAAATCATTGGCTTCCCATTGCCTAAAGCAGCATTTCCGAAGCGAGTTCCACACAAGTGCTTTTTTAAGAACTTTAATGCCTCTAATGTGTTCACGTGCCCTGTAAATTCCCAAGAGGAGTACACAGAATCTAGCGTTTCCCAAACAAATTTGCTCTTGGAATCCTGTTTTCATGGAACATCTCAGAGGAACACATTTTTAGAAACGCCTGGTCCACGCGATAAAGTCATGTTCTGGCATTCCAGGTGTGTGTGCTGCTTTCCTGCTTGTCCTGTTCTCCACTCCTCCAGGCTCCCAGCTCCTAACTAAAGGCTTGGAAAATTGTAAATTCTATAATCAGTCCCCATGGTCTTTCCTACATCACTCGTCCCCGCCTGCATTTCCCCCTTTCCCTTCCTGCCTCCCAGTATGACTCCCCATCCTCCCCTCCACCCCACAATGCAGTTAGTCTTAAACTCCAGTATGCTTGGGGCGCCTGGGTGGCTCAGTCGGTTGAGCGACTGACTTCGGCTCAGGTCATGATCTCATGGTCCGTGAGTTCCAGCCCCGCGTCGGGCTCTATGCTGATGGCTCAGAGCCTGGAGCCTGTTTCAGATTCTGTGTCTCCCTCTCTCTCTGCCCCTCCCCCATTCATGCTCTGTCTCTCTCTGTCTCAAAAATAAATAAACGTTAAAAAAAAAAGTTTTAAAAAAATAAATAAATAAACTCCAGTATGCTTGAGAATCCCCCCTTGTTAAATGCAGATTCCTTGGCCCCACATCCAGACACTGATTCAGTAAGTTGCACTTCTAACAAGCTCCCAGGTGACACTGATACTGCCTGCCCAACGACCTCACTTTGAGGATCATGGCCTTAGAGATAGAATCTCCCTCTGCAGAAAGGCCTCCTTTCCCACTCGCCTTGGAATTTTTAAATACTTACCAGGCCCCGGATGGTAGTCGACTTTTTCTCGAATGTGTTTTATTTCCCCATGAATCCGTAAGGATCTTGGGAGAAGGAACAATGACTTGTTCTTTTTTTTCTAGTTGTCTAGTTCAGTGTTTTGGCTATTGTTCAGTATTGACTAGTTTGGTATTGTTGACCACGAACCACAAATGAAGGTTGGCCTCCTGTGAGACACGCACTTGGGCACTGAGGCTGTCTGTAGTGGTTGTCAGGGGCTGTGTGAGTCCATAACCCCCTGCTCCAGACAACTTCCCCCTTCTCTCTCCAACCAGGGTCTCGATTGGCTGGATTCATGCATCTATTCCTGGCCTTCACAGTGATGCGAGCTCCCTGGGAAAAGGCAACAGCCTGGTCCATCATCAAATTAGTTTCTTGCTTTGTATTTGTGTTGCCCAGACCCTTGCACAGGTATTTTGCACCTTTGCCATATATCCTGGACCCTGGTGCTTGCTCTTCTACTTACTTCCTCCCTTGAGCTCCTGCAGGATCTCTGTCCTCTGAACACTGGCGTTAGCTTTTGGAATGTTCTTGTAATCCTAACCCTTGTATTCACGTCTTTTGTGGCATCTTTCTCATGTTCTGACATCATGCCACATATTCAGTCATTAATTCAGAATTTTCCCTGGCTTTCTGATAGCTGTATTTGTTCATCCTCATTCATTCATTCATTCATTCATTCATTCATTGATTCTCAATCTCTCTCTCTGTCTCTCTCTCACTCTCTCTCACTCCCCACCCCACTCCCATCCATTCCTCACTCCTAGCTGACTCCAGGAGACGGACTAACACAGACGTGGTTCTCAACCTGACTTTCAAATCCCAATCACTTTTTCCTGATTCCTACAATGTACACAAACTTAACCACATGCAATTACCTAGAAAAGTCTGGATTTCCCTCCATTTTAATAAAATTCTGCCTCTTGCCACTTGGAGGTACCTCTGGGTGCCAGAGGTAGCTAGAGTGAAAACTATGTAACACCACATCCTCCGTGCTTGACGCTACAGGTTATATAAAGAATAAACCAGCCTTCAAAGACCTTATAATTTAGAAGGAGAGGCAAGACAGATAACCACAAAGAATGCGATACATTCCATGAACAAAATACAAACCAGGCAGTGAAAAAAATTCAAAAGAAGAAATTTTACGAATGGAATTGTGGTTCCTCCCCAACTCCATCCCCAACAAGATTGATATGTTGAAATTCTACACCCTAATACCGAAGAATGTCACCTTATTTAGAAATAGGGTCTTTGCAGATGTAATTAGTTAAGACGAGGTCCTACTGGAGTAAGCTGGACTCTATCCAATATGACTAGTATCCTTAGAAAGGGGGAAATTTGAAGACAGACATGCATGGAAGAAGAAGGCCATGAGAAGATGAAGACGGAGATTGGGGATGATGCTTCTACTTCCCAAGAAACACCAAAGCTTGCCAGGATGCCATCAGGGCCAGGAGAAGGCATGGAACAGATTCTTCCTCACAGCCCTCAGAAAGAATCAACCCTGCTGACAGCTTGATCTTGGGTTTGTAGCCTCCAGATCTGGAAGACAATGAATTCCAGTTGTTGAAGCTTCTTGTCTTCTGGTACTTGATGGCAAACCAAGGAAACAAGATTTCTTGACACAGGCTATTAAGGAAGATTTCATTAGAAATGAAGATGATAAGGGGCACCTGGGTGGCTCAGTCAGTTAAGCATCAGACTCTTGACTTTGGCTCAGGTCATGATCCTAGGGTCGTGGGATCAAGCCCCAAATCAGATTCTTTCTCTCTCGCTTTCTGTCTCTCTCTCTTTCTGCCCTCTTCCCTGCTTGCACTCTCTCTCTCTAGAAAGTTTTTTTTTTTAAATGAAGATGATAAAATTTAAGCTCAGCCTCAAAGAAAGGGCATTCAAAGAGAAGGAAAGAGCATTCAGAAAAATAGAAGGTAGAAAAGCATTGAGCATACTTGGGAACTTGAGATTAGCTTAGAACCTACAGAGGGTCAAGGAGAACAGGCAGAGGACATTAGAGAAAGAGGAGGAGAGCCATTTGTCGATATGAGTATACAAAGTTTGAAAAAATATATATTGAATTATGAAAATGTTTCCTGTAATTCTATAGATAAGGTTCCCAGCTATGTATGCCTTGTAAATAAAATCTTATTTCTTATACAGAATAGAATATAGTTGCTGAACCCAGCTTTAAACATTTTACTACTGAATTTCAGACTTGAACATTCACAATTTTACAGCCACTGAATGGAAGTTGTGGTATCAGAATTAAAATGTAGGCCTTACGTGTAAAAAGGAGATAATTTCAGAACAGTTTCCCTACTCACATATCAATGATATTTACAGCTTCTAATTCCATTTTAAGGGTTAACACTTGGAAACACAACACTAGGATCAGTTCTGGGATGGATATCAAAGGGCCCAGATTCAAGGAAAGAGATCATTTCAATCTAGCTTTTTAAAAGTGGCAAAGCCACTTCCCCCAGTGCCTCCATTTCATTTCTAAAAATAGAGCAACATGTCCATTTTTTTTTTTTTACCTCTCAAAAATGAGATGAGATAAAGAGATGTTCAAACAGGGATATATATATACGTTTTGCTCAATCTCCTCGCAGTGGAATGAAAAGGATAGACTATATAATCTCTAATATCCCTTCCAGTATTAACATCCTAACCAGCAAAAGTGAAGAATTGAAACCCAGACACGAGCTTACAGCAGTAGAAATGGTGTGTGTGTGTGTGTGTGTGTGTGTGTGTGTGTTGGGGGGAGGGGGTGTATGTATGTACACATACACGTCTCATATCTACATTTGTGCCATTAGATGGCAGCAGGAAGCTAAGTCATAGCAAAGTTGTCTTCAGCTGTTTCTGCTGTCAGAAAAGTTTCCCTTGGCTTTTTCTTTTTCTAATGTTTATTTATTTATTTGGAGAGAGAGAGAGAGAGAGAGAGAGAGAGTGGGAGGGGCAGAGAGTGAGAGAGAGAGAGAATCCCGAGCAGGCTCCACACCATCAGCACAGAGCCCAACGTGGGCCTTGAACCCACAAACCGTAAGATTGTGACCTGAGCCGAAATCAAGGGTCAGATGCTCAGCTGACTGAGCCACCCTGGTGCCCCTGACTTTTTCTTTTTAACGTAGTCTCCACAGGGTTCTCAATCTCCCTCTCTCCCTCTCCCCTAACTTAAAGACCACCTTTTCATTAAATTATGGAATATGTCAAATGTTCACAAACCCATCACACACAAGTTCAACAAGATTTTTCATACTTCCTTCAACTATCCCCCCATCTTTCTCTCTTCCTGTCTCCCTTTCCAATGAATTTTAAAGCAAACCCCAGACATCGTGTAGTTTCACTCCTTACACTTAGATGTACCCATCTAAAAAATATATGCTTATTCTTACGTAATCAGAATGCCATTATGAAACTTAAAATTAAGTTCTTGGAGTCAGATCATGTCTCTTTTCAATGTTTTGAAGCAAGAATAATGGCAATATTTTACATAACTTACAATTTAACAAGAAATGATACTTGAATAATAAACCAGAGGTTTCTGATACAGCATTGCTATAAAAATGGCTTTAGAAAAGTATACATTGTAATTAGAAGTTGGAAGGCCTGAGGACTGTCTTCCCATGGATTTTATTCCATCTCAACACTGTTCTATGCTTCAGTTCCAATAACCCCAGAACGATGCTGTTACCTGAAAGGGCTCTGCTGAAGATTAAAGAAATAGCATCTGTTAATCTCATTAAGTTCATTGAGGCAGGATGAGGCTGGGTGCTGGTAAATGGAGCAGATAAATAAATGTGAGGCATATACACTTTTTTTTTTTCAATGTTGAAAAGTAATCACAGAGAACCTTGTCTCCTTCGGCGCACGTACTGATACTTCAGAGCACGTGTGACACATGGAAATCCTATTAAGCAGGATAGGGTGGACTTAGGTAGGAAAGTCATGCCAGAAACTACCTCTAAGTAACCCTGGGAAGATGCCTACAGCTCTGGGAAGAGACATATAAATACATGTCCATGTCATTTAGATCTTAGATTTCTGGGAAACAAGGATTTAGAAGAGGGAGTCAGGTTGATTGATAATTATTCCAGAAAAAAAAAAAAAAAAACAATTCACGTTGTCAGTAAATAGCAAAAACATTCATATTACCCACCTATTCTGCTTTCAGCAATTTATCCTAAAGGAAGAAACAGATATAGGCAAAGATGCGTTTATAAGGTCATTTGTATTGGTATTGTTTGTAATGACAAACATTTTAAAATAACCTTTAAATATTCAACAATAAACTGGTTGAGTGACTTCCATTATAGCACCATGATGGTATATTTTGTAGCCATTTAAAAGTCCCTGGTAGGAATACATGGACTGACATGTTAATGTTTTGACATTATCTTTAGTGAAAGATGTTATAAAACAGTACCAGGGCACCTGGCTGGCTCAGTCCGTGGAGCATGTGACTCTTGATCTCAGGGTTGTGAGTTCGAGCCCTGCTTTGGGTGTAAAGATTACTTAAAATTAAAAAATCTTTTAGGGGTGCCTGGGTGGCTCAGTCAGTTAAGTGCCTGACTTGGGCTAAGGTCATAATCTCATGGTTCATGAGTTCAGGCCCTGCATCGGGCTCTGTGCTTACCATGTGGAGCCTGCTTGCAGTTCTCTCTCTCCCTCTCTCTCTCTCTCTGCCCCTCCCCTGCTCATGCATTCTCTCTGTCTCTCAAAATAAGTCAACTTTTAAAAAATCTTTAAAAAAATAGAAAAAAGAGTGGAATTTCTCTTTAATTATAATTGGATATGTGTATATGTACTTACATACATACACACACACTCAGAGACACAAGATTAGACAGAGGGTTAACATAATGCTAATCGTAATTATTCCTTTAAGTAGAAACGCAAAAATGTTTTGTCTCTAGATTTTTCCACCATGTATACATAAAATTTATGTAAAAAAGTTTTTTTCTTTTAAAAATTCGACTACTGATCTGGCAACATGGAAAAATGACCTATAGTAAAATGCCATGCCATCCAGAGAAATAACACATGAAAGGAAAATAGGCGAAGGGAAAGCAAATCCTTCAGAAACACAGAGGGATCCGAAATCCTGACTGGGGCGTACATGAATTGATGATGCTCCAGGTTGTGAGCACAGTAGAAATAGGAGCTAGCAACAGGTGCTAAACACCAGAAGCTTGGATTTTAATACCACACAAGGACAGGAGATGAAAGTTCAGGTTAGGTGGTAAATTCAAAATAAAGAAAATATAATATACTTGAGCAAACGAACCCCATTCACGCAACAGGATTGGCCCCTCAAGAACTTGTTCTTTTGGAAGAGTCTGAAAGAGATTTTGAAACAAGTATGTTTAAAATTATTAAAGAGATTTCTAAAAGGAAAGAATAGAACATTATGAAAAAAGAACAGGAGGATTTGAAAAATAAAATATACAGAAATTTAAAGTTACTGAAACAAAAACCTCCATAGATAGATTCTTTCCTCAAAAAAAGTTAAGTCAATGAATTAAATAAATTAACTTGCAATGAAGAGATTGTTAGAAATCTCCAAAACAGCACTGAAAAATTAGCCAGATAGAGTCCAAAAAGATAAAGAAGTGTATGAAAAAATGTGAAAAAGAGGCTAAGAGATATGTTGGATAAAAGGAAAATGTCCAAGAGACATATAAAAAGGGGAAGGAAAGAATATAGATGATGAGGTAAAAGCAGTATTTAAAGAGTATATGCTCAAGGGTTTCCTGAATTGATGACAGACATGAATCCACATATCCAATGAATCTCAATGAGTTCCAGACAGTACTGTACACATACACATACACACATCCCACACACGTATTTCTAAACCCATTGTAATGACACTGTGGCCACTAAGGAAAAAAAAGAAAATCTTAAAAACAGCTTGGGAGGGGGCGGGGGGGGGGGGAGAATTTCCACAAAGGAAAAACAAAAATAGCACAGTTGACACCAGGAGATAATGGAATATTATTCTCAAAGTGCTTCAGGAAAATTACTGTCAGGTTAAAGTTCTCTACCCAGGGAAGCTGTCATTCAAGAGTAAGAACAAAATCAAAGCATTTGAAGACAAAGAGACTGAAACAGCTTAGCATCTCCAGAACTTGGTAAGAAACAAACTGATCCTAGAAGAAAGAAACAGGAGCAAGGACAATGGTACTCAGAGAATCTGGTTGCCTGTGTGTAGATCTAAATGAGCTCTAACTAAAACTAAGCCAACAACACAGAGGAGATGGCAAGGGTGGGAAGGAACAAAGTGCACCTAAAAGACTGGACAACAATAACAACATATCAGATGAGGGATTATTAGAGTCAAAGCAATTCTAGGGTCTTACATAATTCAGGAGGAGGACAGAAACACAGATTAACCTTAGATTTTAAGTCAAGGATGCATGGTAAATACAAGAGTTACCAAAAAAGTAATATAGAACTTCTAAACCAGTAGAAGGAAAAGGAAGATAAAGAAAACTTCATTATCCCAATAGAAGACAGGGAAGAAGCAATGAGAAAAACAACTACAAGAGAAGACTTGGTTAATAGAAAACCTAAAGTAAGAAGAGGGAAAAGTCCAAAATCTAATAGCAAACACAATACAGTATCATAGATAAATTAATTCCAGACAAAGAAGACTCATAGGTACAACCCCGCCCCCAAAATTATTATAAATAATAATGGAAAAGCTTCCCATCCCACTGAGTAGATCTCACTTAATGCTAATAATAAAACCAGAGAATAACAACACAAAAATGAAAAAGTATAGGCCAATCTCATTTGTAAACAGGATGCAAAAATACTAAATAAAATATTGGCAAAACCAAACCTGAGTGTAGATTTTTAAATAAGAAAAAAAAAATCCTGCATTATTACAAGAATACAAGAATCTATTAGTTAACAAGAAAAATCTATTCATGTAATTCACCATATAAACAGATTAAGGTACAGAAACTGATATTCTTAATAGATGCAAGAAAAAATATTTGATAGAATTAGCATAATCATAAATTTAAAAAGAAAAAGCCTTAGCAAACTAGGACAAAAGCTTCTTTATTTTTACATTTTTTTCAAAGTAGTCTCTATGCCCAACGTGGGGCTTGAACTCACGACCCTGAGATCAAGAGTCGCATGCTCCACCAACTGAGCCAGCCAGGCAACCTGAGAACTTCTTCAAAGTGTGTATCAAAAACCTACAGCAGGGGTGCCTCGCTGGCTCAGTTGGTGGGACATGTGACTCTTGATCTCAGGGTTGTGAGTTCGAGCCCATGTTTGGTGTAGAGATTACTTAAAAGTAAAATCCTAAAAAAAATTCAAAAACCCTACAGCAAACATCACAGTAAATGTACAATTATAGAAGTGTTCCACTCAATCATAAATAAGATCCTTATGCATTATGCTTCTGTCAGGGAGGTCCTATCCAGAACAAGAAAAATAAAAGATATGAAGAAAAAAAAAATGTTTGTGTCCTAAATTCATTGTTCTACCCTTGGATAGCAAAGGGTACTTGAATCAAAGTCAAGTCAGCCCTGCAATTGTTTGCAATTGTTAACGATGATCTTGAGCAGAGTGGGCATAAAGGAGTCGGGAAGTCTGTTGACAAAGGTGTTTTGAGAAAACAGGCTCTTAATTAGCTCTGACTTCTTGTTAAGTAGATAAAGAAAAGGTTCATAAAAACTTACAGGCCTGTGATTGTAAAATTTAAGTTAAATCTATCATAAACTCATCCTGAGTTTTCCTGTAATATTAATATTTATTTTAATTGTTTCAGAAACTGTTGATTTATAAGTCTGTTACTGGAACATGCTAGTTGTAGGAAAGTCACAATGTCTGCTATAGAAAGTGGATCACTTAAAGTTGCAATCTTTACTTGCATGGACGTTTGGTGTTTCCCTGCCAACTTCAGCGATCATTAATTCACTATGATTCCACATAGCTCACCCTGACAACTCAACCATGCATAAGAGGAACAAAGCTACAGATATTTTTCTCCTTCTGAAAAGATATATTTCAAGTGAAAACAGTCACTAGCAGCTTAAAACACAATGCGGAATTCTATCAAATATTGGAAGAAGAAATAATACAAGAATATCAAGACAATTTGGAAGAAAAACAAGGTGGGCGTCATTGTAATTTCTCAAAACTCATTATAAATTTATAGCAACTAACAAATGTCTTCGCAGTATAGGGATAAGCAATAGACCAATGATACAGAAAAAAGGGAGCCTAGAAAAGAAACCCATGTTTCTCATGAGAACTTGAGATGATAGAGATGGCCTGGTAAATCATGGGGAAAAATAGGGTTTTCAATCCATATGAAAAGCTACGATAACTTCTCTTCTCCATACTACACATCACACACCATATGCTGGAATACCAAATAAGAAGAAAGAAGAAAGAAGGAGGAGGAGGAGGGGAAGGAGAAGGAGAAGAAGAAGAAGAAGGGGAGGAGGAGGAGGTAGAAGAAAAAGAAATAAGAAGAAATAAAAAATAAAAATAAATCCAGATTTATTTTAAACCTAAAGAGAAAAAGCAAAACTTTAAACGTCTAAAAACTTTTAGACAAAAATACAGGATAATATATTTTTGTGAGCTCAGGATATGGATGATGTTCTTAAATAAGGCAATAAAGACACAAATCATACAGGACTGCTAAATTTGATGGCATTAGAATAAATTTCTGTGTGAGAAATAAATTTCTGTGTGAGAAAAACAGCACACTCCCAAACACAGACCAGGAGGAGGTAATTATAAAGAACAAAAGGAGGGAGAGGCAACAAGGGGGTTGGGGATGACAATCTAATAGGAAAATATCAAAAATATATGAACAAGTAATTTACAAAAGAAGAAATACGAATGGCAAAAAAAATCACTATTAGATTAAACCACATCAAAATTACCAACATATACCAGTTTTTGGCAAAAATGCAATTTAGTATAGGAAAAACTAGCAGCAGAAAGGGCTATAAAAATTAAAAGAGATACCATTTAAAACCTATCAGATTGGTCATCAGGATTTGCAAAATTATGTGGAAACACAAATTCTTATACAGTTGCAAAAGAAAGCGTAGACTGGTACAAGGACTTTGGTAATATCTAGTAAAACTATTGAATAGGCATATTCTAAGACCAAGCAATTTCACTCTTACGTTATCCAATAAATTCTTGCACATGCTCACTCAGAGGCAACCTAAAAATATTGCATTCAGGTTCTATAGAGAAATAGAACCTATGGGGGGCAGGGTGTGGCGGGGTGTATGTGTGTTGTACAAAGAGACTTATTTTAAGTATTTGGCTTGGCTCATGCCGTCACAGAGGCTGAGAAATTTCAAAGTAGTCAGCTGAAGATGTAGGACAGCCGATGCGGTTTCAGTCCAAATCTGAAGGCCCGAGAACTAGGAAAGCCCGTGGTGTTAAGTGCAAAAGCCAAGGAGGCTCGAGAACCAGAAAAGGCTGGTACTTCAGTCTTGAGTCCAAAGGCCAGAAAAGACCAATGTCTTTTGGCTGGCAGGCAGGAGGAATTCGCTCCTACTCAGCTGTTTCCATTTAAGTCCTCACTTGATTGGACGAGGCCCACCCACATTAGAGAGGGCAATCGGCTTTACTCAGTCCATGTTAATCTCATCCAGAAACATCCTCATAGACATACCCAGAACAACGCTTGATCAAATGCCTGGGCTTTCCACGGTCCAGTGACATTGACAGATGAAATTAACTATCACAGATATTCACTACAGGATTATTGGCATTATTAAAAACTTGAAAGTAATCTTTTTAAATTTGTTTTTCTTTTTTTTAAGATTTTATTGATTTTTATGTAATCTCTTACCCCCAATACGGGGCTCAAACTCATGACCCCGAGATCAAGAGTTGCACGCTCCGCCAACCGAGCCAAAAACTTGACAGTAATCCGTTTTATTCTGTAGATATTGACTACGTAACCAGTGTATGCCATGGATTGTTCAAGATGTTTGGGATACACCAGTGAGTCAAACAGACAAGCATTCCTCTTATTGAGGAGCTTACCTATTAGATAAGGGAAACATAGTAAGTGTAATGGCATAAGTAAGTTACATATTACTTCAGTAGTAAGGGAACGCTACTTCCCACAACTTCAAGGACTCCATTCATGGTATAGTTTATGAAATGCCACCCTCTGAAAATGTATAAAGCAGCAGTATTGAGTTGGGAGTTAAGTGGCACATGGCAAGTGAAATTGTTAGGTCAAGGTAAGCGTCATTGGGAAGGTGGCATCTTAGCACAAACTTAAAAGTGAGGAGGGAATTAACAAGCAGATGCCTGGGGAAAATGAGCAACCAGGCAGAAGAAACAGACCTTGTAAACATCCATAAACTGGAAGCCGGTGAGTCAAAGGGAGAATATTAGATTAAAATGAAGGGATGGCGGGGGCGGGGAGGGGGTGGTGCGGGCAGATTTCGTGTAGAGTCTTGTCGGCCATTGCAAGGGTTTGCCTGTTTTAGTCTGGATGAATCCGTAGCCCCTGCTGGGACTTAGAGAAGCAAAGTGATCTGACTGCCTGCTAAAAAAATCTCTTTGGCTTCTCAGCAGCAAAAGGCAGAAGCCAAAAGCTATTGCACACTCCCAAGTAAGAGATGGTGATGGTTTGGACCAGGACAATAAAAAATGTTGGGATTCTGGCTGTATTTTAAACATAGAGCCTACAGAATTTCTGACAGATTGGATGTGGAATGTGAGTCAGAGCGAGGAGTCAAGGATGACTATTAATTATCATGTATGCCTCAACAACCAGACGGATAAAATCATCACCAACTGAGAAGCAGCAGGTAACATGTAGAGCAGGTGTGAACGGAGAAGACCAGCTGAGCTCTGGACATGTTAACTTGCACCTGTGTATCAGACATTCCTAGGGAAACGTTGAATTAGGAATTGGACATATGCATCGGGAGTTTGGAAGAGAGGTCTGGACTGCCATTGTCAGCATATACATGGTATTTATTTAAATCCAGGAGATTGCATAAGACACCTAAGGGGATGGATGTAGTTAGAGAAGAGGTTCAAGACTGAGCTTTAGGCAGTGAGTCCAATGTTAGAAGGTGAAGGGGATGGGAAGGACCCAGCGAAGGAGACTAAGGAGCAGCTAGGGAAACAGGAAGAAGACAAGAGTGTGATGGCTGGAAGCAAGTGGAGAAAAGTGTATCAAGGAGGAGAGAATGATCACTTCTGTCAAATAGTGCTGACAGGTGGAGTCAGATAAGGACAGAAGGTCAGATACTGAACTAAATAACATAATGGACACCTGGAGAAGAGCAGTTCTGGAAAAAAATGTTAGGGATAAAAGTCTAAGGTTCAAGAGAGGATGGGAAGAGAGGCTTTGGATTCAGAAAGTATACACGTCTCTTTCAGAAAGTGGCGATAAAGAGTTGGGGGGTTTGGGTTTTTTTTTTTTTTAAGATATGCACAATAAGGGGCACCTGGGTGGCTCAATTGGTTAAGCACCTGACTCTTGATTTTGGCTCACGTCTTGATCTCATGGTCATGAGATGGAGCCCCACACTCAGCGTGGAGCCTGCCTCTCTCCTTCTTCCTCTGTCCCTCTCCAGATCTCGTGCACTCACTCTCTCTCTCTCTCTCTCTCAAAAAAAGCAAAGATATGCACAATAAAAGTACATTTGTATGCTGATGGGACGTTCCAGTAGCAAGACAAAAATCAGTCTTTCAGGATAGAGATGAGAACTGCTGGACTAGTCCTTGCATAGACGAGAGAGGAGCCAGTACACAAGTGGAGAGGTTGACCCTAGCGAAAAGCACAAGTAGCAGGAGACAGGAAGGTATCGAGTGTGTGACTGCGTGTGCCGGCTGTGAACTGTGATGAGCTTGTGGAAATTCTCCTCTGTTTACTTCAAAACTTTTTTTTAACACTATCAACACTTTTTTTTTTTTAAGCAGGCCCCACGCACAACGTCGGGCTTGAACTCATGACCCTGAGATCAAGAGTCGCATGCACGCTCTACCAATTGAGCCAGCCAGGCGCCTTTGTTTACTGCAATTTTCATAGCCATTGGCCAAGTGGAAGGATAGGGAGGTGATATGGGAGGTAACTAAAAGAGGGGACAAGGTGAAATAGTCATCTATGAGAGAGGAAGAAGAAATGGAATAAGGAAACACAGTCGGATTGCCAGGCAATGATCAGACAGACCCACATGAAATTCATGGTCTTAAGCTTGAGATGAGCCCAGTTGGTGTGGCTATTTTTCCTGTCCTAGCTCCGTGTCATAAAGGCAGGTGTGAAGTAGTTACAGATGGATTCGATCTGGATTTTAGTCTTGCCAACGAGTATGATGAAGTAAGAGAGGGGCCAGAGAGCTGACATTGTATGCAAGGGAGCAGTAATAAATAGCAATGGAAGTGAAGGTGGGAGATAAAGGAAAAGAGGCTTCCAAGGGGTTAATGAGCAGTGGAAAGTTAACTGGATTGACAGGGTGAAGGTCCCAGGGCAGGGTTCTAAGAATTGATGGGGCGCCTGGGTGGCGCAGTCGGTTAAGCGTCCGACTTCAGCCAGGTCACGATCTCGCGGTCCGTGAGTTCGAGCCCCGCGTCAGGCTCTGGGCTGATGGCTCAGAGCCTGGAGCCTGTTTCCGATTCTGTGTCTCCCTCTCTCTCTGCCCCTCCCCCGTTCATGCTCTGTCTCTCTCTGTCCCAAAAATAAATAAACGTTGAAAAAAAATTTTTTTTAAAAAAGAAAAAGTATGCGATTCAACGGTAGTAAAAAGCATATCCGCAGAGTTGTACCTAGCCACCAGCACCACCTAATTCCAGAACATTTCATCACCCCAAAAAGAAATCCTAGGGGCGCCTGGGTGGCGCAGTCGGTTGAGCGTCCGACTTCAGCCAGGTCACGATCTCGCGGTCCGTGAGTTCGAGCCCCGCGTCGGGCTCTGGGCTGATGGCTCGGAGCCTGGAGCCTGTTTCCGATTCTGTGTCTCCCTCTCTCTCTGCCCCTCCCCCGTTCATGCTCTGTCTCTCTCTGTCCCAAAAATTAAAAAAAAAAAAAAAAAGTTGAAGAATTGTTGAAGTTGGGATACTAGAAACCGATAAACCGATTAAAAAAAAAAAAAAAAGACAGGCGTGAAGCAGAGAATGGGATGCAGACAATTGAGAACACGAGTTAGTAAGTATAGAGTGATGGTAAGGTCCTGGGCATAACCATGGGAGTGGACAGCAGAGGTACAGTGGAGGAAATACAACTGGAAGAAAGAGGCTTAAATATGTGAGAAGCCAGTATACTAAAAGAGTTCTCTTCATGCATCTTTTTTTTTCCATTTTTTTTTTTAACATTCATTCATTTTTGAGAGACAGAGTGTGAGTGGGGGAGGGGCAGAGAGGGAGAGGGAGACACAGAATCCAAAGCAGGCTCCAGTCTCTGAGCTGTCAGGACAGAGCCTGACGTGGGGCTTGAACTCAAGAACCGTGAGATCGTGACCTGAGCCGACCTTGGAAGCTCAACCAACTGAGCCACCCAGGTGCACCTATCTTCATTTATCTTGAACCTGCCATTGGATTAAAATGGGCCTAACTGTTGGAGAGAGTGAGAGTAAATCAGGAGCTAAGCTCATTAAGAAATGAGAAGGAGTGGTCTGGGGTACAGCAGATTAACAGCAGAAGGGAAATGGAGAACTGGTTTATCCTGAAAAGTAAAACACCAGGTAGCAGCTACAATGAATTAACTAGAATTACTCATATTGCTGAAGGTGACTTTCAAAACCCTAATATTAAATGAAAAAAAACTAGTTGCAAAAAGATACGTACGCTGGGACACTGTTGACATAAATTTTTAAAGTAAACCCCCCCAAAAAATTTTGTTAAAGAAATGAAAACATAAATAAATAAATGTAAACCAAACAAATTATTTACGGATCAATATATTATATATAATAAAAACATTAAAATATGTAGCAGAAGAAAATATATTCCAATCTTGTGGTTGGTAGTTTTTCTGGGAATGGAGAGGTGGAATGAAACTCTGTAACACTGTAAGTCTTTAAAAATAGCCTGGAACATAGTTTTAAAAAGTGTACCCCAACTTAGCTGCAGACACTAAGGAAACAAGGCTTCGCGTGTATTCTATCAAACTCAGGATCAAAATGTGATTTTAGCAGCTATTCTCACTGTTTACTAAAAACAAAAGCTTCTGTCTTCTCTGGTCTACCTTCCACAAACCCACATCGTTTTACATCTCAAATCTTCCTTGGACAAGGCTGAACCAAAACTGATAAAAATAATAACACCAATATTGTCCTTGGTTTTGAGCTCTTTACGTGATAGAAAGCCTATAAATGTGTCACCTGGCTTTTTCAGCCCTGTGTACGGATTCATGCCTGAATAAGAGGTATCCTGTGCATTAACAAAAACATATACACATATTCTTTTAACTTTTTCCCACAATACTAGCATATTTACATTCTGCTATTACCAGCTAAAATAACTTGGAAGTCTTTCCATAACAGTACATGCGAAAACTGTCTCATTCTTATTTTTAAAAATTTTTAAGGTTATTTATTTACTCTGAGAGAGACAGAGACAGCACAAATTGGGGAGGCACGGAGAGGCAGGCAGAGAATCCCAAGCAGGCTCTGCGCTGTTGGCATGGAGCCTGACACGGAGCTCGAACCCACGAAACTGTGAGGTCACGACCTGAGCCAAAATCAAGAGTCAGACACTTCACCGACCAAGCCACCCAGGCGCCCCAAAACTGTCTCATTCTTAACGGCTTTATAGCATTTAATCGTATGGTTGTACCATAATTTTTTTAATGACTTATTTTTTGAGAGAGAGACAGAGGGAGAGAGGGAGACAGTGAGAGGGGATCTGAAGCGGGCTCTGCACTGGCAGGCTGACAGCAGCAAGCCCGATGTTGGGCTCGAACTTCCAACCCGAGAGATCACGACCTGAACCCAAGTCAGACGTTCAACCGACTGAGCCACCTAGGCGCCCTTGGCTGTACCATAATTTATTTAATTTGTCCTCTATAAGACAACACTCCTATTTCAAACATTTCTGCATTCTAGACAATGCCGTAGGAGTATTTTTTGAACGTGTAATTTCGTAAATGTATGAATAGACTTGATAGACACTGCCTCAACATCCCCATGGAGAACAGTATCAATTTCATAGGCCAATAGCAATTTCCATTTTTCACAGCAGCAGGAGTGACTATTTTCCCCGTACCAACCAACGGTGTTCTCAATCTCAAATCTCAGCCCATCTGAGAAATGAAATGTGATAAACTGTCATTTTAATTTGCATTTCTCTTATGAGAGAGATTAGGCATCTCTTCCTATGGTTAAGAACCATCTGTATTTCGTATCCGAAAACTGTCTCTATTAGTCAGCGTTCTGGCCAGGAGAACAGAAAGCACTCTAGGCATTACACTCAGGAAAGGATTTAATACAGGTGCTTCCAAAACCTTGGAAGAGCTGGGTGAAAGGGAGGTCAGGGAAAGCTGCCAGCAAATTCAGGAAATCCACAAGTCACAGGAATTACAGGAAACCACGGCGGATGATCTCAGCTGCCTGTCGCACAGAAGCAGATGATTAACAGAATGCAAAAGCCCCTGCGAAACCTCACGTATGCCTTCGGAACGAGCCGCGAGGCCTGCCCTCTGATGCTGAGGGAACGATAACGGCTTCTATTTCTCTTTTGTTTTTCAAGCGGTACGTGTGCCTCTCACTGGTACACTGAAAGTAAAATCCTCTTAGCAAGAGGATCAAGGAAATGTGGCTTCCAGGCCTCCAGCCCCTAGACACGGAGGGAGAGTTTAGAAGGCAGGTTTAGTAGCAACAGGTAATGCCCGGCAGACTCCACCGCATTGTGCCCGGAGCTCACGCACATCCCGCCAGCAGGGTTGAAACTTCCAAACATCATGCCTCCACCTAAAGTGCAGCAACCATCCTCCATGCCATCGAGGCGTCTCCCCCACATTCCTTCATCTCCCCAGTGAAGTTCCATCACTCACTCTCCATCTCTGAGGCTTATGCCTCTTCAACTTGAACACCACCTGCCTTGGCCATCCTGTAACTTGAACGCTACACTAAAAAGGGTGGCCACCGATGACACGCTCTATACAAAATAACAAAGTAAAAGGAGAGGAAGAAAAAGGGACACAACTGATTAATATATAAAACACACGTTTTGAAAAGCAAGGAGAAAACAGGCATCGTCACTCAAGGCCTTGTTTCTGCACCTGCTCTTGACGGGATCGTTGATGCTTACAATTTTCTTGTACTACTCATCCTCTGTTCCCTTTGTCTTTAGCCAAAACCTCAGTTCACTGAGATTCTCTACCTGGTGGATGACCCAAATCTTCATTCCTAAACAATCAGTGGCATTAGGGTTCTGCCCACTTGACGTTGCTGTAGCCTTCTATCCATTTTACCTCCACACACAAGTACTGAGAAGTGTTCCGGGAACGACTATGGGGACATGTTTGCGTGTGTGCATTATATCAGACAGGAAGTTTGGGAGGCTTTTATTTGCATTATGAATGGGGAAAAAAGTTCTGGACTTTGAGTCCTGTGTTCTTCTGTTGCCTGGATTCTGTTCTGTCATGGTTCTTAGAGCAACACTTGTGATTTGGCATATCCAACTGCATATACTATTCAAAAGATCATTGAGAGGGGTTACAAATAGGATTTTTCCAGGAAAAGCAGACCAGTAAGAAATAAACACTTTGGGAGCAAAAGCACAAGCAACAAAAGCAAATATAAATAAGTGGGATGACATCAAACTGAAGAGCTTCTGTACAGGAAAAGGAACAATCAACAAAATGAAAAGGCAACCTACCAAATGGGAGAAAATATTTGCAAATCACACATCCGATAAGGGATTAATATCCAAAATATATAAAGGACTCATACGACTCAAAAGCAAAAACACTAACAACTTTTAAAATGGGCAGAGGAACTGTTTTCTAAAGAAGACATATGAATGGCCAACAGGTACGTGAAAAGGTGCTCAGCATCACTTATCATCAGGGATGTACAAATCAAAACCACAATGAGAGATCACCTCACACCTGGTAGAGTGGCTACCACCAAAAAGACATGAGATAATCAGTGTTAACAGGGGTGTGGAGAAACGGGACTCCCAGTGCATTACTGGTGGGAATATAAATTGGTGCAGCCACTATCAAAAACAATGTGGAGGGTCCTTAACAGTATTAAACAAAGAGCTACCATATGATCTAGCAATCCCACTTCAAGGTATATATCCAAAGGAAGTGAAAACTGGATACTGAAGATATATGCACTCTCATGTTGACTGCAGCACTCACAATAGCCAAAATATGGAAACAACCTAAGTGTCCGTCCATGGGTATATGGATATAGATGCAACACACACACACACACACACACACACACACACACAATGTAGTATTATTCAGCCATGAGAAAAAAGGAAATCCTGCCATTTGCGACAAGTTGGAAAGACCTTGAGGGGCATTATGCTAAGTAAAGTAAGTCAGACAGAGAAAGACAAATACTATATGATATCACCTTTACACAGAGTCTATAAAAAAACAAAAAGTGGTGATTGCCAGGGTTTGGGAAGTGGGGAAACAGGGAGGTATTGCTCAAAGAGTACACAAAGACTAACAAGTTTGGGGATCTAATGTACATAGGTAATAGTATTGTTTCATATACTTAGATGTCTCTAAAAGAGATCTTAAATGTTTGTTGCCACAAAAAAGAAATGGTGTGTAACTAAGTATGGTAATGGGTGTAAAAAAAAAAAAAAGTAACTGTGATGGGATGGAGGTGGTGTGTTAATACTATTGTGGTAATAATTTTGTAATTTATAAATGTATCGAATCAACTTTGCATACCTTAAAGGTACAGTGTTGCCTGTCAAGTATATCTCAAGGGGGGGGGGGAATCAAATGATCATAAAGGTTAAAAAAAAGGAACCCTAAATTTGAAAATGGCATGACTGAAAATTATGTATATGTTATTCCACAAAAGCAAAAACCTTTCTCTTGAGACACACAAATTATATAAACCTAAGAACAGTCATGATAGGTGAATGTCTGAATTAAAATATCAGTGTGATTCTACAAACTAAAACTTTTATTAGGGCACAACTTTGAGGCATTCATTCAACAAAAATTCATTTATTATTAAAAAACAAATGACCAAAAGAAAATCCCACTACTTCATAAACCCTGAGAATTGCTTCATCTAGTTAGGATCCATTGACTTACAAAGCCTTTGAGGATGCATGGGACCTTGAAACACCATCTAGACCAGTGATTCTTAGCTTTTTAAGGTTGAAGACCCATTTGAGAAGGACATGAAAGTCAGGAACATTTCTCACTAGAGAAACATTCTAACGTAACATCAGAATTTCACTTACAGAACAAAATCGAGTTCTGCCCTTGTCAATAGATCACAATGGAGGAAACATGCTTATACAAGGGTATGGGGTGAAAGACATTTTCAGATTGTTCTTATGAAAAATGTTTTAAATCTGGGATTCAGGGAGTTAGTTTTAGAGCATTCATAGAGATTTCTGAGGGTTGATTAATCTCCTTAAAATGACATGCAAAATTTTGCAGGTATAGTCTAGTCAGTAAGTTATATTCCTGGGTTCTTCATACTCTGTAATGCATTTTCACCCAGATTATATTGTCCACTCATAAAAAACATCTGAGAAAAAGTAAGGTAGATATTATTCAACACATGAGAAAATGAAGTTTCAGAAAGATTAAGGCAGAAGGTAAACCCGCTCAAGGTCACATGTAATATTAGAACCACAAAAAGTAGTGTGCTATGCAGAAAAGCTGTAATCTAAACTTCATTAGATGTGGCTTCTAACCCAAATTTTTGTCTAACATGTGGTAGGTAACATTGAGCAAGTTACTTAACCAACCTCTCTAGGTCTTAGTTACATTATTTATAAAAGGATCTGAAGGAAAGCATATGCATGGGGAGGGGATATGATCATTCCCTGCCTACCTCAGAGCTGTAAGAATCAACTGAATTTGTGTAAATGCACTTTTAGACAAACAGCAATGCTGCTATTAACCTGTGGGTTAGAAATTGATGTACAAATCACCTAAAAACTTTTCAAGTCTTACCTTAAATAAATAAATAAATAAATAAATAAATAAATAAATAGCTATGAGTTGCAAATGTGACACTTATCATACTGAACAAATTGTTGACCATGAGGTACTTCCTAGACTTCTGGGTGGCTCTAAGTACAATGGGTCCAAGGACACTGATCCTGTCCATAATTCCTCTGGGATCCCCAGAGCACAGAGTAAGAGGGTGCTGAACAGTGATATTGAAAACCTCACGAATGCCAATGAAATTAGGACCCTGTTCATTGCTTGGAGAGCCATCCCAAATTGGGAACTGACAGAGGCTTACTGAACAATCTGGAAGACCAACTGATCTCTGGCTTAGCAGCAATGAATACTACCCTGGGCAGCAACAGTTGCCAAAAACACCTTTGTAATTCTGGATGCAACAAACTGCACTTGAAGAGAGAATCAAAGCACTTCTTCAAAAACAAACAATTGTAACTTCTGTAACAATCCAAAGGTACTTTTTCTGAACAGACAAGATAGAGGATACTAAGAGAAGCCACAGAGTTAACAGCTGAATGGGGAGGAAAACAATAAAAGTTAGCCAATAGAAGCTAATCAGGCACGCACTAATTCCCCAACTGGGGAGGAGGGGGGGAGGGGGGGCGGATCCTTAGACCTATAAAAATAGAAAATCAAGGTGGGTCAATCCAGGGCTATACAGAAAGGAGACTAGTCAGCAGCATATCTTACTACTATGTATTCCAGAAGCATTTATTGAAACAAATCATAAAATCAGTGTTTAAGACCTGGAGAAAAAAAAAAATCTCAAAAAAATTAGAAAGTAAAAAATATTGGGGCACCTGGGTGGCTCAGTCAGTTAAGCTTCCAAATTTGGCCGAGGTCATGATTTCATGGTTCGTGGGTTTGAGCCCCGCGTCTGCGCTGACAGTGCAGAGCGTGCTTGGGATTGTCTCTCCCACACTCTCTGCCCTCGCTT
Organism: Puma concolor; assembly: GCF_028749965.1. Taxonomy (NCBI): domain Eukaryota; kingdom Metazoa; phylum Chordata; class Mammalia; order Carnivora; family Felidae; genus Puma; species Puma concolor. The sequence continues at coordinate 16,813,457 of NC_141677.1, forward strand.
GCTCGTGTTCTCTCTCTCTCTCAAAAATAAATAAACACTTTTAAAAAATGTAAAAAATATTACAATCATTAAAGACACTAGAACATAACCCAAAGAAAAGTAGAAGAAAGTAAAGAATAAAAGTATAAATCAATGAAACAGAAAACAGACTACCAAAAATAAAGCCGGTCTTCAACAAACAGTGCTGAGACAACTGGACAGCCACATGCAAAAGAATGAAACTGGACCACTTTCTTACACCATACACATAAATAAACTCAAAACTGATTAAGGGCCAAAATATGAAGCCTGAAACCGTAACAACCCTAGAAGAGAGCAAAGGCAATGATTTCTCTAAGGCAAGGGAAACAAGGCAAAAATACATTATTGGGACTATAGCAAAATAAAAAGCTTATGCACAGCAAAGGAAACAATCAACAAAACTAAAAGACAACCTACTGAATGGGAGAAGATATTTACTAATGACGGATCTGCTAAAGGGTTAGTATCCAAAAATACATAAAGAATTCATACAACTCAATCCCAAAAAACATCCCAGTTAAAAAATGGGCAGAAGGCATGAACAAACACTTCTCCTAAGACATCCAGACGGCCAACAGACACATGAAAAGATGCTTAACATCACTCATTATCAGGGAAATGCAAATCAAAACCCCAATGAGATATCACCTCACACCTGTCAGAATGGCTAAAATCAAAACCACAAGAAACAACACGTTGTTGACAAGGATGTGCAGAAGAAAGAATCCTCATGCACTGTTGGTGGAAATGCAAACTGTAACAGCCACTGTGGAAGACAGCATAGAGGTTCCTCAAAAAATTAAAAATAGAATTACCAGACGATCCAGTAATTCCACTACTGGGTATTGCCAAAAGCGTACGAAAACACTAATTTGAGAAATTTTATGCACCCCTATGCTCACTGCAGCATTATTTACAACAGCCAAAGTATGGAAGCAGCCCGAATGTCTAGCAATATGGGTGAATGAATAAAGAAGTGGTGTATATATGCACACACACACACACACACACACACACACACACACACACACACTCATGATGGAATATTATTCAGCCACTAAAAAGAATGAAATCTTACCACTTGCAATAACACGGATGGACCTAGAGTATAATGAGAAGTCAAATAAGTCAAAGAAGAATACCGTATGATTTTACTCATATATGGAATTTAAGAAACGAATGAACAAAGAAAAAAGAGACAAACCAAAAAAACACAGACTCTCACCTATAGACAACAAATTGATGGCTACCAGAGGGGAGATGGGTGGAGGGGATGGGTGAAATAGGTGAAGGGGATTAAGACTACACTTAACTGGGGCATGTGGGGGCTCTTGTCAATTAAGCATCCGGCTTCAGCTCAGGTCATGATCTCCTGGTTCGTCAGCTGGAGCCCCACATCAGGCTCTGCGCTGACAGTGCAGAGCCTGCTTGGGATTCTCTCTCTCCCGCTCTCTCTACCCCTCCCCCACTCTCTCTCTCTCTCTCTCTCTCAAACAAAAAAAAGAGTACGCTTATCATGATGAGCAGTGAGTAATGTATAGAACTGTTGAATTCAGTATACCTGAAACTAATATAACACTGTATGTTAACCATATTGGAATTTATAAAAAAGAAGAAAGAAAAAGAAAAATTAAAAGAAAAAAGCCAAATAAAGCAAACGGTAACTCTTTGAAGACTAACATAATGGAAATACATCTGGCAAAACTGAGTAGAAGGAAAAAAAGTATATACAGAGAGATAACACAAATATGTATTATGGCTACAGATATAGCCAAGATATAAATGCAGTAATACTAATAACACTTTGTATCAAAAAACCTGAGAAAAATATAACTCATTGAAACTTACCATTAAGAAATGATGAAAAGCTTGAATGGTCCTAAACAATAAAAGAAACTGAACAAATAGTTTTTTTCTTAAAATCTTCCCACAAGCAAAATATCATACCCAGTTTCACAGGCAATACTAGCAAAATTTCAACGAAGCAATCAATCCACTTTTTAAAAAGCATTTAAAAATGATTACAAAGATACAATTCACAAAACATTAATTTCACCACCTTAAAGTGTACAATTCAGTGGGTATTAGTATGTTCACAGTTGTGCAATCATCCCCACTAATTCTAGAACATTTCTATCATCTCAGCAATAAACCCCATGCTTGTTAGCAGTCACCTGCAATCCCCACGCCCGTTCTGTTAATTTGGTTGATTGTTTCAAAACCATCTTTTGGTCTGATGCTATTTTCTGTTTCATTTATTTCCACTCTAATATTTACCATTTCCTTTCTCTTGTTTTGTAGTTTGCTATTCTTTCTCCAGTTTCTTAAAGGCAGATAGATGTTTAGGTTAGTGACTTGACCCCATTCTTTTTAAATGTAGGGATTTAAAGATATAAAGAAATTCCCTCTGATTACGGCTTTCATTGCATCCCATACATTGTGTTTTGTGGTTTTCATTCCTCTTGAAAGATTTTCTAATTTCCCTGTGATTTCATCTTTGACCCACTGGTTATTCAGGAGTATGTTGCTTAATTTCCACAGATGTGTGAATTTTCCCAATTTGTTATTAATTTTTTTTAATTTTTTTTTAATATTTATTTAGTTTTGACAGAGAGAAAGACAGAGCATGAGCAGGGGAGTGGCACAGAGAGAGGGAGACACAGAATCCGAAGGCTCCAGGCTCTGAGCTGTTAGCACAGAGCCTGACACGGGGCTCGAACTCACAGACCGCAAGATCATGACCTGAGCCGAAGTCGGACGCTCAACCGACTGAGCCACCCAGGAGCCCCTGTTATTAATTTCTAATTCCATTCCATTTGTGGTCATAGAACATGCTTTGTATTTCTAGCTTTTTAAAAGTATTGAGACTTGTTTTGTAACCTGACATTTTATGGATTCTGTTCCACACGCACTTGAGAAAAAACGTATCTGCTGTTGCTGCTGGGTGGAGTGCTCTATGTAGGTCTCTCAGGTCTATCATGTTGTCCAAGTCCTCGAGTCCCTTACTCATGTCTTGTTCTTCTATCCATTATTCAAAGTGGGGAATGGAAGTTGCCAACTAATATTGTTGAATTTTCTAATTTCTCCTTTCAGTTCTGTCAGATCAGGCTTCGTGTATTTTGAGGATCTGTGGTTAACGTGTGTGTGTGTGTGTGTGTGTGTGTGTGTGTGTGTGTGTGTGTGTGTGTTTATAATCGCCATATATTCTCAATGGAATGAGCCATTTACCATTACATATTGTTCTTGTCTCCAACAAAAACAAAAATATTAGCCTTAAAGTCTATGTTGTGTGTGGTTCTCTCTTGGTTACTCTTTGCATGGAATATCTCTTTCTATTCTTTTAATCTATTTGTGTCTGAATCTAAGGTGAATCCTTGTAGAGAGCAAAGACTTTGAATCAAGTTTTTAAATCCATTCTGCCAATCACCCATTTACGTAGCACCTTTCTTTGAGGCACCCTCAAAAAGCCCTATGGCTATGCAATGTGGATTCTGAAAACCACTGATTTAATACATGCAGGAATTACTTATGAAGGAAATAACCCAATTTTATTCCAGAATTGTCAGTAACTTGCCATGTAACCTAGAACCACTTTCTTTTTATAATAAAGATGAAAAATGAAAAACATGACAACATTTGATGCTATCAGAGCAACTATTTTAAAACTGAAAAACACTCAGGATATATTTAGAGATCCTCTACTATCCTGTCCTAACACCTACTCTATTAATATGCAACATGTAATTATAATATGCAATTAGTATTGCATATTAATATGCAATATGCACCGCCAACAGCGATGGCACCAATCCATGGGTAGTAAATACTGTTGACTGCCTACCCCAAGGCTATTTTCCCCTTCTCGTATGATGATAATGCCCTAATTCAGTTTCTTTTATTTGCCCTTCTCCTCTCAGAAAAACACTATTTTGGTCTATTAGGTGATATTCTCCTCTCCACTAAATAATTTAGAAAGATAAGAATGTCACCCAGTTTGGGTCAATGGGATGTACAGAGATGTCCTTCCTGAAGCCCTCCCTACCTCTGGACTTAGTTTGAGAAATACTAAATCTTGGGGCACCTGGGTGGCTCAGTCAGTTAAGTGTCCAACTTCAGCTCAGGTCATGATCTCACAGCTTGTGAGTTCGAGCCCCATGTTCAGCTCCGTGCTGACAGCTCAGAACCTGGAGCCTGCTCCAGATTCTGTGTCTCTGTCTCTCTTTCTCTCTGACACCCCCTTCCCCCAACTTATACTCTGTCTCTCTCAAAAATAAACATTAAAAAAAACATTTTTTTTTTAAGTAATAAATCTCCATATTAAGTTAGTCTATACTAGGCTTCCTATTTAGGCCCAAAATTCTACAACCTTTTGATTAAATATTTCTCAATATGATCAAAAAATAAGCTTTAACTTTTCTTTTAATATTTTATTTAAAGACTTCAATTTTAAACATCTTTAAGACATTCATCAATCCATTTATTTATGTTACCTTTAACATTATAAATTTAACTTCAAGTGGCAGAAGAAACAGAAATACGTAATGAGACTATATTTTAGCAGTGTGTCTTCAAATAGGGAAACCAAAAGAAATGCTACCACCAAAACAAACCAACCAACCTAATTTATTAGGCATGTCTATGTTTTATTTTCCTTTACACGATTATTTTTTTTTGGAAAATTTCACTTTCAAAGAATCAGGCCTTGCAAACAGAGCAGCTAATCTTTCCAAAAATAAAATCCAGTATCTAGATTCTCAGAACTCACAAAACCAAATGGAAATGTCTGGTTGTCAGCCAATAGTGTCATGCTCACATCAGTTTCACATCACAGGGAATAATCTAGAACTAATTTCAGTAGGCAAGTTCCAATTCTAAATATTACTAAAGACTACCACTGTTATTCCCAACTGTGTTGACAATTGTCTTATTGCTGAATTGTACATGATAAATTTTCTTTGGCAACTTTTTATACTATTAAGTAACACAACTGGACAACTATAAAGGCTTGAATTAACTCAGTATTTCAAAAATTTCAAACTTCACTGTAATTATTTAAATGCAATTTCTTATAGATGCATCTATAAGAAACATGCCTAATGTAATAGAATGACAACAAAAGAATTGCTAAATAATCACTACTAAAAGCTTTTCAGATGTATGTACAAGTATGTAATTGAACTCAAACACCAGGGAAAATATTACGATGTTAGCTCCAATTCACTACCAGACTTTATGTGCTAAAGGATAAAAAAATTAAATGTAGAAACTAAAATCTAGGTTACCTGTTAATTTTTCTGGAAGGCTCTTTCAAATGGGTTCAAAATGGCCTAAAAACTGGCCAGAATATAATATGAATTCTCACTATAATACTTCATAAAATTAAGTCTATTGATAACTTAATAATTTTTAATTCTTATTCTACGGAATAAGCCTATTTTGGAGGCTTCACAAAATATTACCAAGAAATTTTAACAGGAAGCTCAAGTCCAGATGTGTAGCTAGGAAATCTTTTCCATATATAACAAAATCACCAACTTAAATTATAAATGGCTTCCGCTAAATACTACCACTCCACACTTCACACAACGTAAATTGAAATAGGTATGGCAGAAAGTGCGCTCCGAAGCATGTTCACGTTACAAAGATAAACGATCAACTACAGCCAGCAAAAAGACAGATAGGCATATATGCAAACCTTTGTATGCAAACTTTCATGAGTAAGATGTAAGAAATGATTCGTTTCGATAATTTTATGTACAGCTTGTTTACAATGTAAAACAAGTACGACCGAAAACATTTCTATTTAAAAGCCACAATAAAGCCCCACGAAATACTAAATAACAGTCTTACAAACTGGTCTCTCAAGAGAATAACAACTGAGGACGGTATTCTAAGAAATGCCCTCTTCTTGATCGATCATTTCTGTTTTAACCGAAAAGACATCTGCCAGCATATGTTTTGGAATTTCTGAGCCTCTGACTCTCAAGGCGTAACAAGCATTCTCCACTTTGGCCAGACTTTGTTTCAAAGTATACAACTTCTTAGAAACCTCGTAAGGTCCAGTATTGCCAATGAATGAAAACCCATCGTAAACCTGACGTAAAAACTGGCTCACTTCAAACGGGGTGTCAATGTCCCCATTCCCCACACTGTTAATACACATCCGCATCAACTCTCCAGTTAAATCAGCCACTCCCAGAAGGTAATCAACAGGTGTGATTTTCAGTCTCCAAGTACCAAACTGCTTATCCTGTGCATCAGAGGAGGGCTGGTAAAGAAAACACACACACACACAAAGAAAATACAACGTGAAAAAGAGTGAATATGCATGTATCACATTTATTATAAAGTATAAAATCAAGAGCAGATCAGTCATGCTAATCTCTAAATAAAATGATCTTTTTTGCTTAATGACCATTTGGGACGCTACAAGAAGAACTCATGCCCTGGGTAGAAAGTTGAACTAAATGACTTCAAGATAATTTCATAATCTAATACTGTAGCATTTTAAAATCAACTATTCCCAACCTCACTTGACATACAAAATAAAATTAAAACATTCTGAAAACAAAGTCTGATGACTTTACTGCAGGACGGTCACTTAGTTATCTAAATGACAAGTCATAAAGCCCTCTAGGTTGGTGATACACTCGCGTTTTCCTAAGTCCCTTACAGTCCCTTTCTGGCCTCTCTTCCATCCCCACTCAGCACTGACCATCATGATTTATTACTCTCTTGTTACCTCCTCCTCAGTGCCCTTAGATTCCTTTGTGGGTTTGTTTGTTTTTTTACTGCACCTGCCCAACAAAAACACAACCCTGCATCAATATTAAAATCTACTCGCACTAGTGCTTTATTCAAGTGGCTGAGTACCACAGAGCTTAAAAAAAAAAAACAAAACAAAAAAAAACCCCAAAAAACAGTAATGATAGTCACAGCTATACAGAATTTATACAAATTACTCACCAATCCTTTTTACTTATTCCTCTAGTTCTCTCTCCTGACTCTTCAGACACTGTTCCAAACCTTTACCAGAACTCTCCTTAGCCCCCTACTCAATCCCAAACCTCTCCACTCTGAGTAGACAATCTTGTCTACTTTCACTGACCTGGCCATGTGCCAGATCACCTGGCACAAGCTCTCTCAATTACCTTATTCCTACAAAACAAAACAAAACCAAAAAAAACTTATTTATGTCCATATCCATCTTTACCTTCTATCCTCCAGTCTCAGATGATGAGTTGTCCCTCCTCTTGTTTGAGGTTAACTCTTCCAAATGACCTTGACCCATCTCCTCCCACCTCTTCCAGGACCTTGCTTCATAAGGTGTATGCCCTTGGGCAAGTTATTTCATCTCTCTAAACCTCAGTTTCCTCATCTGTAAAATGGGATAACAGTACCTACCTCAGAGGTTTATTTTAAGGATGAGATAACATTTACCAAGTTCTTGGCATAATGCCCAACACAAAGTAAATACTCAATAAATGTTAGCTGCTATCACCATTACCATCATGTCAATCTCCTCTTTCCACAACAGTTTTTTCCTTGCTCTATTGGAGCCTTTCTGGAAGAGGAGATGCCTAAATTGTTATTCGAAGTCCATAGGAGACTCAGCTAGGTGAAGTTGCAATTATACTGGAGGCCATTTTAGGCAGAGAGAACCGCAAAGGCATGCAGGTGAGAATTGTGTCGTATGTTTGAGGAACGAGTGAGGTATCTCCTTGAGTCAAGTTTAAAGTAAGAAATGGTACAGGATGACTCTAAAAGGACAGTCAGGGGTAGAAAGTCACATTAAGGAATGTGAACTTTAATCACTGAGAAATTTAAATGGTTTTGGCAATATTCTCAACAGGCAAGTCAGAACAAAATACCTTCCCCTATCAAATCCCAGAAGTTTTAGCACCAAGAATCTTTAGCACTAAAAGGAAAAACTATTTATGAATGTGGTCTTGTTTTGAAAAGCATATGTGAACATTATGACACCATAATCTTCAAATAACTTACTACCTAAATCCTGAAAACAGCGCATTTACTCTCTGTTTCTCTTTACACTCTTGCCCTGATATTTTCATTCTGAATTAGAAAGAACTTGAAAGAAGGGTGTGGTAACTTCGGATAGAGGATCAAATAGGCTCTTTACTTCTTTCTGCAATGCAATCTTCACTAAACACATAAAAGACATACAGGAATTTTACTTCCCAAAAATGAATATCCTCCTTAATAAACTTCATATAATTTTAAAAACTGAGAAAATATATACGTGGCTTCCTTAAAGTAAGTTGTATCTGTCATGCCAAATTAACTCTGACCTTTTGATGCTAACATTTTAGTTAATATTCAAGAAAACAGTATTTCTACAGCTTCCTCCATCTTCTGCCTGCCCATTCTGGCTCTGAGTAATGTTAAAAAAAAAAAACAATAAAGAAAAAATTATGAAAAATAAAGACAGCAAAAAACTAATTTTATCCTTAAGTGTACTGGTATCTCAGGAAGTACCAAATATTCAAAATCTCCTCTTTCATTGCCTGAACACTATATATTGAAACCCAGCGTAAAAATAGTATTCACTTAACAGTCAAACTGCAAAAGTTTCTCTTTTCTTAATTCGGAATAGCTATATAATTTTCAGATACAAGTTTCAGGGACTTAGTAAGCGATTAAGAGCTCTCACCTAATATAATAACAATTTTATATTAACTGACTATTGAGCACGTATGGGTCATATGCTATATACACTGCCTAACTGAAAACCTTTCAATCAAATCCTGTAAAACACTCCTTTGAGGTAGATACTTGGTGCAAGGGTTCCTGCAGCACACTCTGAGAAACAGTGGCAGGGTGGACGAGGGCACCTGGCTTACATTTCAAAACACCTGGTTTCAAAGTTTAGCTCTGCCACACTTAATTAGTTGTGTGGCTTTTGAGAAGTTATTTAAATTCTCTAACGCCCACTTCTTTGCAAAATGAGAGTAAAAATCCTTACCTCATACAGTTAATGAAAGAATTAAATGAGATAGTGCTTATGAAAGGCACACTGTAAATGCACAATAAAATCAAAAGTGGACTTAACAGGAATCACTTAACAGCGCTTTAGGTGAACAGCATTGTTTTCCCCCCAACATACCCATAGCTGTTCTTGTTCCATCCACTAACAAAACTATTTTAAAAGACCGTTTCCTTAGTTGGGAATCTTGGAAACCACACTCTAGAAAAGAACACTACCGTCTCAATATTCTTAGCATTATAAGCCAGCAAACCTCCTATAACCATTATACGGTTATATAAATTATATAAAAATGTGAAGTGATTTTAAATTCTTACGGTCTTATTTTCTTTTCCATATTCTTCTGTTGTAAATATCAATTGTTTATTAATTTCATCCATACTGATAAGTGATCGTGTTTTGATGAAGTGTTGAAAAGAGACTGCCTCCACATATTCCTGCAGTCCTGAAATACCAACCAAGAAAATTGCTAAAGAACAACCATTACATTAGTCAGACCGTCATTAATAAAAAAACCTTCAAATTGCACAACACCTAGCTCATCAAAAGCTTAATGGATGCCTACTATAATGGTGGCACTGGATTCAATACTTAGACTACTAAGAATTACCTGGGGATAGATGGTGGGGATCAATACTGAACACAGCAAACATTTCTGTCACTGAACTTTACGAACAGCTCAAATACAAATGGATTCAAGTTCTTCTTTCTACTTCATGCGGCATTAGTCTTAGAAATCTACTCTCTCTGCTATGGGGAAATGTCAAAGATTTTTAGAAAAAAAATTGATTTAAGGAAAGGCTATTATAAAAATTATTAAGGCTTTAACAGAAACTATACAATTAATTTTTGCTCTCTAAAGCAACAAAACAGATAACGATTTAATCAAATGAAGCATAAAATTAAACACCATTTGGATCTTTCTTGAAATTTTAATAGGTAGAAAACACTTTAAATAATGCAGAATAAAGTGTCAAAATACAAAATACTATTTTTCTCCTCCTACTCCAAAATGGATCTAAGGATAACTCCTTTCCACTTTGATAATTGAAATTAAAAAAAAGAAACAGGGGCACCTAGGTGGCTCAGTCGGTTAAGCGTCCGACCTTGATGTGGGCTCAGGTTATGATCTCATGGTTCACGAGATTAAGCCCGTGTAGTGCTCTGCTCGGACTCACTGACAGAACAGATCCTGCCTGGAAATCTCTCTCTCTGCCCCTCCCCCGTGTGCATTCTCTCTCTCTCTCAAAATAAAAACATTAAAAAAAAAAAAAAACAAACAAATGAGCAATACAATCTTGTATCAGATGTAAGTTCTACAAAATTAACACTGAATTAAAACAAATTTTGGTAAAGGTCGAAAGCAGTACTATACTTTTTCAAGTGTTTTAAAACAACTAAGTTCTAGGACACCTGGGTGGCTCAGTCAGGTAAGCATCCGACTTCAGCTCAGGTCATGATCTCATGGTTCATGAGTTTGAGCCCCGCATCTGGCTCTCTGCTGGCAGTCAGCATGGAGCCTGCTTCGGATCCTTAGTCTCCCTCTCTCTCTGCCCCTCCCCTGCCTGCACGCGCTCTCTCTCTCTCTCTCTCAACAATAAAAATAAAAAAACAAACATTAAAAAAATATATATATATAAAAACCAAAGTTCTATGGCCACAATTTTCCATATTAGTTTATTATGGCATAATCTATAAGATGATACAGGGCAAAAGTATTTCTTAAAATGACTATCATTACTGCTGAGTTAAGAAACAGTATTCTTTGTAAAGGCTTTATTGTAGAAACAAGAGAAGAAGGAATTCTGACTCCAGAAAGAAAACTCAGGACTGAGTAGAATCCCCAGAGTCCAAGCTGTCTCCCTGGCACCTGGGAAGAACACTCCCAGCCCTGACACCGACAGTCAGGCGTGGCGGCCGCAGCGCTGAGGCTCACCCCACTGTGGTATCGTCGCATCAAATGCCACAGCAGGGTCAGAGACACAAAAGGAAGTGGATGATTTGGTTCTGATAGCAGTAAGAGGAAACAACTGAATGAAAATATCCTGACTCATTTGGGGCCACGAGTGATGTTGAAGCAAGGTCAGAAATCGGTGCCTTTAGCTGACAGAACAGGACAGGATAGAATAGGTCACTGTTTAATAAACTATAACATGCTGAGAAATGAAACAATAAACTTCAGGTTGACAGAATAGATAACATCTTCTATGTTTACAATAAAAAATATTTTTGTAAAATTTTAGTTTTAAGAATAGGTGACCACCCACTTCTCTTTCCCAAAGACAATCTGTACTTCACATTTCCTTCCAGAAAGAACTTCGTGCACACAAAAAGAAAAAGCAAAACCTAAGGACTACTCGTTGTATCTGTCAATAGGCTCTCCTTCGGTCAGCTCTTATGAAGGAGCCACGCAGAAGACATGTGCGCAAGGATATTCATCATTATAATCATTATAGCAAAACAGTGGAAAAAGTTTTAAAGATCAATAATAGACATCACTTGCCAATTTACCGTCTCTCAGCTCCACTATTTCGGATAATGGAGGCGGACTCTAAAACGTTTCTCCTTTGCCAGCTGGCACGATATTGAACTTTGTTGGTAGACAGCACTGGAAGGAAAGCAGAGGAGGAGAAGGTGCTCTTCCTCGTTCTAGTGTGTCCCCCCCCCCCCCCCAGCAGCCTTCTACATGTGGGGCAACCTGGTGCTTGAGGTGGCCAGTAGCATGTGGCATTTCCTCGGGAGCAGCTTCCCCAGGGAGCCACCACCGTGCGCAAGGAGCCTGATGGCACAGCACCTCCCCATAGACAGCTTCCCAGAGAATTTTATCTGCTCCACACCTCAGCAAACTCCCCTGCCACCCAATGGGCCACGCCCTCAAGGGGCTGAGGCGTGCACTCTTCCAGATTTGTTCCTCTCTCGGATGCCCTGGCCTTAGCCCTGGGGTAGTGGCTGTCCCTCTGATATTCCTATACTCTTTAGAGTACAATTTTCCTCTCATCAAATAATCTCCAACACAGTTAATTCTTTTTTTCCCCTCATACACAGTTAATTCTTTGTGTTAAACTTGCCCTGTTCAAATTACTGTGTGGCTCGTTTCCTGTTCAGACCCTGATGAATATAATAGGGAATTAGGAAAATAAAAAATGGTATTATTTCCCCTTTACCCCTATCATTATAGAGGAGGTACTTTATCTTTTGAGGTTGTACTGTCCCCAGGATCAGGATAAAGATGCGATCCCAGTGGGAAGCTGAAGGCAGATTCTCCCTTCGATGCTCCACATTATTTATGTTCTCTGTTGGATGCTAATGGTCAGTAAAACATGCTCAGATCTCTCCATCTATTGGTCCTATCTCTCTTCTCCTCTTCAGAGCTACTTTCTGCCACATTCCTCGATAACCGCACCTCATACTTCTCAACCTACTTCATCCTAGTTTGAGCCCATCTCTACACCACAACAGCTCTCACTAAGATTATACTATTTCGTAAGCTGAATGGACATGTTTTCAGTCTCAATCTTAGCAGCAGTCCGTAGTCTGACCACTTGAAAGGAGGAATTCTTTAAACAAGTTTTCATTTGGTCCCTTTGAATGCATCATCCTCCGATTTCCCTTTTTTTCTACTTCTCTGGCCAGGTCTTCTTAGTCTCTGCCTCTATCAGCCCCAGGCTCTCTCAAATTCACTTACACTTGGCTTCAGTGAACCCTGCCATCCCCCAACTTCACATCTCTGGCTCAGAGTCACATATATCTAAATACATACTTGACAATTCCATCAGAGGGACCTCAAAATCAATACGCCCAACGATGAATTCACAATCTTCCTTCCACATGCAGTCCCCCTCTTTCTTTTGCCAATTCTAAGAGTCTCCTGATCTCCCCACCCCATCCACTTCTGACCTTTTCTCATCCATTCTCACGCTACTGAATATTTGCCTTTTTAATAAAGAATTATCACATCACTCTCCTGCTTAAAGCCCAAATAGCTCTCCATGGTTCTCAGAATAGAGAGCAAAATCATTAACATGGCTTGTAAGACCCTGCTTAATTTCACCCTCCACCTACATCAGCCTCAACTTATACAACAGTCAAGTTATAACGCACAAAAGGTTAAATTTCAAAGATGGGTACATAAACCCATGTTTGTATAATGTCAGAATTGTTCTTAAAATCCTTAAAATCAGTTAAGACTTGTATATATTCTACAATACAAATTTTCCCTACAGTTAATAGAATTCACTACTTCAGTATTTCTAGGCATAACCCTGTCCCCAAATTCCTGCAGCTGGCTTACATTTCAGGGCCAGGTTACACAAAAATAGCATTGCTTTAAATGTTAGAATCAGGGGCGCCTGGGTGGCGCAGTCGGTTAAGCGTCCGACTTCAGCCAGGTCACGATCTCGCGGTCTGTGAGTTCGAGCCCCGCGTCAGGCTCTGGGCTGATGGCTCAGAGCCTGGAGCCTGTTTCCGATTCTGTGTCTCCCTCTCTCTCTGCGCCTCCCCCGTTCATGCTCTGTCTCTCTCTGTCCCAAAAATAAATAAACGTTGAAAAAAAAATAAAATAAAATAAATAAAAAAATAAATGTTAGAATCAAACACAAGTGGCAAGGCTCTTGTTCTACACATGTTAATCGACAGGGATGGGAGAGCACAGGAACCAGGACTATGTCATGTACCAGCTAAAGGTGGTAACATAAATTTCTCTGAACCTTCAAGGTTCTCTGAACCTTCAAGCTATGGCTCAGTGACACCACCAAGCAGTCATTGTCTCAGCTTAATAGTGTAAACCTGAGGGAGGATAATCACATCTACACACCTATAATCTCAAGCTGATCTGACGGTCAAGGTACAAGTTCCAATGTGCAAGTCAAGGTAGAAGATACCAGAAGTGAGCTTATCGCTTAAACTAAACCAGCCTATTTTCTATTCTCTTACAGCAATACTGTGTGCAATGGCTACTTTTAGATATGATTAATATTTAAATCAGAACTCCCGAGTAGAGCAGATTACCCTCCATAATGGGGGTGGGCGGAGGTTGTTCATCTAGTCAGCTGAAGGCCTTATGAACAAAGAACACGGTTTCCCAAAACTGCAACAGAGAAAGCTTGCCTGCATTTCCAGTCTGTAGATTTCAGACTCCAGACTGCAGCATCAACTCTGTATTAAAATTCCAGCCTTCCAGTCTAGTCTGCAAATTTCATACCTGCTAGCCCCCACAATCACGAGTCAATTTTTTTAAACACATGTATCAATCCCTCCCTTGCTCTCTCTCCAGCTTCTCTGGAGAATCCTGACTATGAAATGCTAGTAGGCAAAATGCTTAAGCTGAATTCAGAGAACATGAATGTGTCTATAATGCAAAACTTTTGTAACCTCCTTCACTTTCTGTGCCTACCGTTTTCAGTTCCTCACCTATACTGTGCCCTCCCTTGCCTCAAGGGATTTTATATGCTCTTCCCTCAGCATCATAACACGGTCTTCTCACTCTTTCACCTAATAAACTGTTACTAATTCTGTAGGGTTCCAGGAAGTATCAACTTCTGAAGAAACTGCCTCAGACAACCCCCATTCTAAGCCAAACCTCTATTAGATGTTCTCCTAGTACCGTGTGCCTTTCCCTTCTAGGACTAATCAAAGTTGTATTTCAATAATGTAAAATTCCTTATCTAATACGTAGCAGTATCTATCCCCTGCTAGAAGGGCAATACCACAACTACCTTGAGCACAGTTCTATCCCTAGTGCTTAGCCCGTCTTGCACAAACAGACACCAAAAAACATGATTAAATGAGGTAGATCCATTTCTGAAAAACTATTTAATAATTTTTGATTATGTTTTATAAGAACATTCAATTAACAAGGAAGTGCCCATTTTGGGGGAAAAACCCATAAAATCATAGAGAAATAAAAAATTAAAATGTAATACACATGCAGTGATTACAAACAGTGGGAAACAGGAAACCTGCTACTTAAAACAACATCTGGAGGGGTGGCACCTGGGTGGCTTAGTCGGTTAAGGGTCTGACTTTGGCCCAAGTCATGGTCTCACTTGAGACCAAGTTCATGAGTTCGAGCCCCACATCAGGCTCTGTGCTGACAGCTCAGAGCTTGGAGCCTGCTTCAGATTCTGTGTCTCCCTCCCTCTCTGCCCCCTCCCCCAGCTCATGCTCTGTCTCTCTCTCCCTCAAAAATAAATATTAAAAAAAATAAAATAAATAAAGTAAGTAAATAAAACAACATCTGGGGGCACTTAGGTGGCTCAGTTGGTTGAGCATCCAATTCCTGATTTGGGCTCAGGTCATGATCCCAGCTGTGTGGGATTAAGACCCGTTCAACATGGAGCTACTTAAGATATTCTCTCTCTCTCTCTCTCTCTCTCTCTCTTCCCCCACACCCCCCCACCCCCAGCTCACACTCTCCCTCTCTCTCAAAAACAAAAATATTTAAAAAGTTAAAACAACATTAAAAGGATTTTGACTACCTCAGCTCTCTAAACAAGGTGGCTTAAATCATTCTAGTGATTCTAGAACAAATACCACTATATTGCACTAATTTGCTTACAAAGATCAGCAAGGGCAAATCATGTCAAATCATGTGGAAGAACTTGATCCTGTTCAAAACTGAAATTCTAGGACCTTCTTCATGATGCTTAAGGATAGCATCCCAGAGTAGATGTCCCTTTGTTTAGAAGTCCTTTAAGGAGTGGTGGGGCATGAAATGGAAAGGGTAGAAATGGAGCTAAATTTAGTACAGGGACCATACAGATGAAATGCCTTGAATAGTCAAAGAGAAATAATTTTAAGTTTTATCGCTCAACAATGGGAGGGGGGGACAAGCAGTGAAATAGCAAACCAGTATTTTAAAAACTATTCCTGGGGCACCTGGGTGGCTCAGTCAGTTAAGCATCCAACTTCGGCTTGGGTCATGATCTCACAGTTTGTGAGTTCGAGCCCCGCATCGGGCTCTATGCTGACAGCTCAGAGCCTGGAATCTGCTTCAGATTCTCCATCTCCCTCTCTCTCTAACCCTCCCCTGCTTGTGCTCTCTCTCTCTCTCTCTCTCAATAATAAATAAGAAACAGAAAAAGATTAAAAAAAAAACTATTCCTGATTCTTAATGGACTTTCTTTAACCAAGATGCTATCTATAGTGGTAAAACCACACTCCTCTGTGACTGGAAAAATATATTTGGCAAAATTCATCAGTTGTACAGTTGTTTTATCCACATGAGCCCACTCAAAGCATGGAAAACGTTTCCAACGAATACATTCTTTTTTTTTTTTAATTTTTTTTTTTTCAACGTTTTTTTATTTATTTTTTTTGGGACAGAGAGAGACAGAGCATGAACGGGGGAGGGGCAGAGAGAGAGAGGGAGACACAGAATCGGAAACAGGCTCCAGGCTCTGAGCCATCAGCCCAGAGCCTGACGCGGGGCTCAAACTCACGGACCGCGAGATCGTGACCTGGCTGAAGTCGGACGCTTAACCGACTGCGCCACCCAGGCGCCCCCCAACGAATACATTCTTAAAATGATTTGTAGTTAATAAAATCAACTAAGTCCAACCAACTCCCAGGCCTGTCCCTCATTTGTAAAACAGAAGTACTAGATACAATGATCTCTATGGTACTTTTCAAATTCAGAATGGTAGGAACTAATCTTCCTAATGACATGTCAAAAAAAAATCCATTTAGTGAAACTAGATTATACGGCAACAACACAGAAACGTCATTTGCTTCTGCAACAAAGCACGGCCAAATGACGTAAAAATCAGTAGTAAGTTGTTGCTAAAATGTTTGCATTCTTACAAATGAATGCATATGCAGTAGTATTAAACTCACCAAATAGAGCAGACGACATAAAACTAACCATTTTAACTATTTTTAAGCGTGTAGTTTCGTGGCATTCATTCACACTGTGGTGCAACCGTCACCACCATCTATTTTATCTTACAAAATTAAAATTCTATACCTGTTAGATAACTCCTCCTTCTCCTTTCCCTCAAGCCCCTAACAACCAGCATTCTTTTCTCCGTCTCTGAATCTGACTATTCTACTTACCTCGTGGAAGTGGAATGGTATGGAACTTATCCTTTTGTGGCCGGCTTATCTCACTTAGCACAAGGTCCTCAGGGTTCATCCACGCTCTAGCCTGTGTCAGAATTCTCTTCCTTTTTAGGGCTGAATAATACTGCATTGTATGGACATGTGAAATTTTGTTTATCCATTCATCCATCAATGGGTACTTAGGTTGCCTCCACCTTTTGGGTATTGTGAATAATGCTGCTATGAACCGAAGTATACAAACATCTCCCAGTCCCTGAAGCCTCCAACAAAACTTTTTAAAAATATAAATAAAATATTAGTAGCAGCTTACTAAGTCTTGAGTGTCAGTTATACAGAAGATAATGTATCTGGTACTTTACATCCATCTTTTTAATGTTCATTATAACCTTACATGACTGTATCACTATCCTTCCTTTATAGATGAACCGAGGCCCAGAAGAAATTCAGAAATTCACCCAGGTCACATAGTAAAAAAACATTCCTACAACCCAGAAGCTCGTGCCCTTCCCGCTTTACCTGCCTCCTTACGTTCAAGTCCATACAAAACATTTTCACTTTTTCTCAAACTTTTCCCCCACTAAATCCCCAGTTCAGCTCTTCTCCAGGCCTTAACTTTATTCTCTAGGCTCTCACACCATATACTTTCATGATTCTGTGCTATTCTGTGCCTGTGTTGCCTTCTCTCAAATCTTCTTCTACCTGTAAAAAAAAAGTTGACATGTTCTGATACACCCAGTCAAGGCATTTCTTCATACCCACTACACAAAACTTAGTCAGCCAGCTCCAAGTTATGAATGCCTGTTTTTTTGCACCCCAGAGTTTTGAGGGAAGGAATGATGTCTTCACAACTTTCTCCTCTCCCCACCCCAAAGCACCTTGAGAAAGAGACTCAAATGTTTAGTAAATTCTTCAAAATAATCTCTCCCTACTCTTACTGGTTTTAGGAAACTTTAAGTGCTCTGGCAAAACTATTTTAAAATCTGCTATTCAAATGTTCAGAATTCTCCAATTTTACTTAATATATAGTACTTTGGATTTAAGTCCACTAAGAAAGAAATATTCTTATAAGATAAAGTTCAAACTGATAAAGTTCAGAATTCGAGGTCTTCAAGGTATCGGATTTATTTTTCACGGGGGCAGAAAGAGATACAGAACAACAGCCCTCAAAATCTATCTGTGGTGTCTATATTAATGTGCATGGCTGTCAAACATTACATTTTCAGGTGTATCTAAAGTCACCATCTAAGTTGTCCCTGGGATGTGTTTGTTTAAAGTTACTTCATGGATGAGGTGGCCATTTTTGCTCCATGGTTATTAGGTTTCATGATATACCACACAGAGAGTTCAAGGACATCTGGCCCCGAACACTGAAAAGCATTTTTGGTCACATCTAGGTAAAAGGATGTTTAAACAAGTTATGTTTCAACTTGATAAAAAGGACATCCGCTATTTTCAGTGAATAATCCCCAAGGTGAAAAATTTCAACCTACTGCCATATTCCATCAAACAATGCCTTCCCCTTCTGCTTTTGCCTTGGATGAAATCCAATTAGAATTATTTACAGAATCAGCTGCCAGTAAGAGAGAAGTCTGTAGGTTGTTTTTATGTAATTTGTTATTTTTCTCCATGTTCTCCTATTAGAACATATACAAGGAAACCCAATTAAACGCTTCTGATTATTTTCACTTATTCTTATAATATTTAAGCAGTATACACCCAGTCCAAATCTCCATCAAAAACCATATATAAAAGGGGGCGCCTGGGTGGCTCAGTCAGTTAAGCGCCCGACTTCGGCCCAGGTCATGATCTTGTGGTCCATGGGTTTGAGCCCCGTGTCGGGCTCCGTGCTGACAGCTCAGAGCCTGGAACCTGCTTCGGATTCTTTGTCTCCCTCTCTCTCTCTGCCCCCTCCCCCGCTCACACTGTCTCTCTCTCTCAAAAATAAAGATTAAAAAAAATTGAAAAAAAAAAAAAAACATATATAAAGAAAGGCAAACAGACCAGGCAGAGGTTTCATTCTAAACTAGCCTTTTTTTCCAGGCTTTCGGTGTTTAAAATTTTTTTTTTTTAATGTTTATTTATTTTTGAGAGAGAGAGGGAGAGAGAGAGGGAGAGAAAGAGAGAAAGTGTAAGTGGAGGAGGGGCAGATAGAGAGGGAGACACAGAATCCGAAGCAGGCTCCAGGCTCTGAGCTGGCAGATCAGACCCCAACACGGGGCTCGAACTCACAGACCGCGAGATCATGACCCGAGCTGATGTCAGACGCTTAACCGACTGAGCCACCCAGGCACCCCTAGGCTTTCAGTGTTTTAAAAATTGCCTGCCATATGACCCAGCAATTCCACTCCTAGGTATATATATATACCCAAGAACCTGAAAGCACAGGTTCACAAAGGCTTGTGGACACATGTTTATAGCAGTATCGTTCACAATAACCAAGGAGCAGAAACAACCCAAATGTCCATCGACTGATGGATAAACAGAATGTGGTATATATGCGCAAGAGAATATTATTCAGCCTTAAAAAGGAATAAAGTTCTGACATGTGCTAGGACATATACGAGAGCCTTGAAAACATTATCATAAGTGACAAAAGCCAGACACAAAAGGCCACATTCTGTATTATTCTATTTATATGAAATATCCAGAATAGGCAAAGCCATGGAGATGTAAAGTCAAATAGTGACTGCCTAGGCTTGGCGTGGGGGAAGGAAGATGGGGAGTGACTGCTAATGGGTACGGGGTGTCCTTACAGGGTGATGAAAACATTCTGGAATCAGTGGTGAAAGCTACACAACCTTATAATCACAGTAAAAAGCAACGAATTACAGGGGCGCCTGGGTGGCTCAGTTGGTTAAGTGTCCGACATCAGCTCAGGTCATGATCTCACGGTTTGTGGGTTCGAGCCTCGCGTTGGGCTCTGTGCTGACAGCTTGGAGCCTGGAGCCTGCTTCCGATTCTGTGTCTCCCTCTCTCTCTGCCCCTCCCTGCTCACACTCTGTATCTCTCTCCTTCAAAAATAAATAAACACTGGGGCGCCTGGGTGGCGCAGTCGGTTAAGCGTCCGACTTCAGCCAGGTCACGATCTCGCGGTCCGTGAGTTCGAGCCCCGCGTTGGGCTCTGGGCTGATGGCTCGGAGCCTGGAGCCTGTTTCCGATTCTGTGTCTCCCTCTCTCTCTGCCCCTCCCCCATTCATGCTCTGTCTCTCTCTGTCCCAAAAATAAATAAACGTTGAAAAAAAAAAATTTAAAAAAATAAATAAATAAATAAATAAATAAACACTAAAAAAAAAAAAAAGACCAAAAAAAAAAAAAAAAAACCAATGAATTACACAATTTAAAGGGGTTAATTTTATGGTGTATAAATTGTATCTCAATTTTTAAAAATTACATTTATAACTATTTTTTTTACTGTTTATTCATTTTTTGAGAGCGAGAAAGACAGAGCGTGAGCGGGGGAGGGGCAGAGAGAGGGAGACACAGAATCCAAAGCAGGCTCCAGGCTATGTCAGCACAGAACCCACGAACCACAACATCATGACCCAAGCCAAAGTCAGATGCTTAACTGACTGAACCACCCAGCTATTTTTAAGAATACCATCAGATTTTTTTTTCAAAAGTTAGCTTTTTCAGATCCCTGAAATGTTTAAGTAAAATCAGATGTAGGTTTGATTCACATGCCACTCTGCTAAAAAAAAAAATCTACTCTCAAATATATAAATTATACACCGAAAATATATCCATAAGCCTTAGCTTTGTAGAGTATATCCAATTATACTATCAACAGTAAAACTTAAACACCAGTTCACTAATTTGGATTTTGCCTAATTGGATACTGTCTATTTGAACAGGGCTTTTTCTTCAGCACTGAAGAGTATGTGTTCAGAAAATAAGTATTACTGAGTTTTTAATCCAAAATGAAAATAAATTTAATTTAGCACCCTATTACAGATTACTTCTGCTAAATTCCAGAAGGGAACACAAACACATTAACAGTGATGTGCCAAACAAAGTAAGAAATGCCTCCCATACACATATTTCATTTAGTTTTCAAAACAACCCGTGAGGCAGCTACTATTGTTCTCCCATAACAGGTGAGAAAGCTGAAATTTAAACAAGTTGCATACTGTGCTCCAAGGTTACGGATCTAAGGAACATCAGAGAAAACACATAAGCCCAAGCCTGTCTGACAGCAAAAGCTCTCTTTCTACTTCACCTCCGTCAGTTGATTTTATCTGTTCAAAAAGCAAACATGAATGAGTAGAAAAGTTAATAGTAATCTGGGGATCTTCTAAATCCTTCCAAGATGACTCTGCTAATACCAGAGGATCACATTCTCTTCCTATCTCACTTACTCGTGATAGCAATCCCTTAAACGTCTCCTGTCAGCATCGTCAACTCCCTTGTCCCTTGCAGTAATATTCCAACTCTTTTAACAGGAACATAATTACGTAAGGCAATATAAACCGCAAATTTCAAATACATTCTTGTACTATCGTACTACGCTAAACTCTGTTTATTATAAAACTGCTTATCAAGTGCTATAAGATACAGCATAAGTTATTTATCAAATCATTCTGATAACTCTCAAATTATTTCTTGATTTTTAGATGCTGATGGAAAGATCTTTTGCTGCATGTCTTTCTTTATCTAAATGAAGCCACTGTCACAGGCATGATTTGATATCGGGAACATCATCAAACTCTTCCCGTGACTGTCTCCATTAAAATGACAGTCATTTGGTGACCGGGGACCCTGACCGTGTGGGGAGCCTGCCTCCATCTCAGCTTCCAACTCTCTCCACACTCATCAAATCTCTGTTCCTCTCTCATCATCCTCTCTCTAACCCCTGGGATATATATAAAGGGAGTGGAAGAGAAGAAAAGTTTGGACGTCACTTTTTGGGGGGACTGGGGGGAAGGGTGTGCCCAGGACAGATTCCCTTCCCCCAGACCTCTCCCCTATGTGCAGAGACAGTTGCTACCCTCACCATCATGGGGTATGTCTCAAACAAAGCAAAGCTCTGCTGAACCAACCTCAAAGACTATGACACAATCTGAGCACATATGCTTTGCATGAAACACTTGTTTATATCACTGGTTCCTGACAAACCTCCCAAATGCTATCTGCTTGTCCCCTTAGCACATTTCTTTGGAGGTTCACAGATGGGGGCCACAACTCAGCTGCACAACACAAATCCTCACAGCTGCATCTCTGGACTTAAAGCAACTCCCCAGTCTCCCCACCCCTCAAATAACATAATTTTGCAGCTTGCCCCCTAGCTGCACTGCACAAAATCAGAAAGTATGTTGAAGCGTGAAGAGATGTCCTTCCTGAAATTCTCCCCACCTCTGGACTTATTTTAAGAAATAACAGTGGCACCTGGGTGGCTCAGTTGGTTAAGCATCCAACTGTGGCTCAGGTCATGATCTCACAGTTCACAAGTTCGAGCCCCACATCGGGCTCTGTGCTGACAGCTCAGAGCCTGGATCCTGCTTCGGATTCTGTGCCTCCCTCTCTGCCCCTCCCCCGCTCTCACTCTGTCTCTGTCTCTCTCTCTCTCTCTCAAAAATAAACATAAAAAAATTAAAGTCAACAGGTAAATTAAATCCATATGGTAAGAAACCAACCATATCTTATAGTAACTTATCTTGGGCAAGTTGTTTAAACACTGTGAGACTCCCCACTTACTTAGCAGTAAATATAATATCTGTAATTTAGGAATATTGCAAAGGTCACAACATAATATCTCTACCTTAGGAATACTGCAAAGGTCACAAAGAACAATGGCTTAAAAAAAAATCTCTGACACAAAACATCCACTTAACACATCATTCACATTCCTGAATAAGAGAATTAAAATATTAGTTAGGGTCTGAACTTAGTTATGTGCACCAAAATGTCTCAAAATTAAATAATTTCATTATTATCAGAGTGGTATAAACAATTTTTTTCTTTGAGATGGGGAACATTTTCCCCCAACTGTTAATTCCTCCACAGGAGAAAAACACAAAACAAAAACATGACAGAGCCCAACATTTTTTTAAGTGACTTATTTCAAGCAACTAATTATTTGTTCATTTGTTTAACCATCCCTTGGGACAATCTGTAATCTACTCTGATAAGAAATGTGTAGAAAACAGACCTAACTTTTTGTTGTTGTTCAATTATTAGGAGGATACTCGACATTTGAGCTCACACAAGTATCCCTTAGGGAAATGCTCTGCGTGCCATTAGCACTATTCTTAATGAGGAAAAGCACAGAACTCCTTTAGTTCAATGCCAGAATTGTTTTATCTTCGAGTCAAAAGAACAACTATTTGGAGTAACACCAAAACAAGCATTTAACAATTACAAGCAGCAAGCTATTCAGAAGCATCATATTGTTAATGCTTCTCTAGTTGTAAATAACCTTATGGTATCAAATAAAATATCTGTCAGCAAAAATTTAAGTCCCAGATACCTCTTTATTGAACTGCTTTATTCCTTAACTTTTAGAGAAAAGAAAAAAAAAAACTTTGTTTCCACTTAAAGAACCTCATTTTAAGGACTTACTACAGAAAAGTGAGATGTAGGGAACCCTTAAAATTTTAATCCATACGTAGCTAATCTTCCAAAAAAATGACAAAGGGGCCCCTGGGTCGGTTGGGTGTCTGACTTCAGCTCAGGTCACGATCTCACAGTTTTTGAGTTCAAGCCCCGCATAGGGTTCTCTGCCATCGGCCCTGAGCCGGTTTCAGATCCTCTGTTCCCCCCTCACTCTGCACTTCCACCACTCGCCCTCTCTCAAAAAAAAAAAAAAATTTAAAAAATTTTTTAAATATACTGACAAAGAAGAGACAGGGACCTAAAATGAAATATGGTGCTTAAAATAATCCTCAATGATACACTGAAGTGGGAAAATCTAAAGATCGCTCCCATTTTATTAATGCCCTACCTAAGCTCTTTCCAAGAGTGCAGTGTTTCTTTCCTAAGAAACACGACTAATACTCCTCTGGCCTTTTTTTCTGCATTTCTCTGTTTTGTTCTATGAGCCAAGTGCAACTTTCTAGTTTCTTTTCATATCACTATCCATATGGTCCTCGCTCTGGTTTAAAGTCTTTCCTTACACTTTACTCAGTGATGAATGAAGAACATACCAAACACATTACTGGGCCAAATCAAGCAGATCTACAATGTCCCGCCAGAACTTTAAGTTGCCTGGGTTCGTAGGGCTTAACCTTGAACTAACTTGAAATTCAGATCTAAATACATCATCACATGACAACACACCAACACCGTGAGGAAAATATGCAAGTTTTTACCGAAGTGTAAAAGTTTTAAGCACGGATTGAAGTCAAAGTGAAGACAACTGTAGTCAGCTTTTAGTATATGTATTATGTTGCCATGAATTTTTATGAGATAGGCTTACTGCACGATGTGACAGAAAAATGATCAAGCTTATGGAAGTTATTCCAACTCTTGCCTCTAGGTACCCAAGTTAATCGAATGTTTGGAAGGTGTAGAATGGGATTTGGTTACTCTGATGCAGTTAAGACATTAGACCATACTGCTTCTTCAGATCAAGGACTTTCTAGAAACTGAAAGAGATCCAACTTGCTCCCCAGTACCAACTCCACCACCTAGTACAGTCCTTGAGATTATACACGCGTGCCTATTTACACATAGCAGGACCACCGTGACTGAAATCTGCCTGCCATGGATCTCTCTCGTGTGGTCAAAGCTACTACTCCAGCTCTAGGGGAGGGAACAAGAGCACTAAGTCACTGGCACTCCTCACGGCAGTATACTACTCACGTATCAACAAATGATAAACACCACTCCTCCTGATCTCTAGCCACGAAAAGACCTACAACGTCTGTGGCCTGGAAATGCCCCTTTGGGATTCCAGTCAACCCTGAGAACTGACAAAGGTCAACGTGCTGGATGTTTAAGCTTACCTCCTCCCCAATCCACTTCCACTGGAAGAGGCAGATAAAAACTTCAGGAGATCAAAGAGAACAAGGCAAACGTTGCCGCACACGTTATCTGCCCAGCCTAACAACTAGAAATGTCAGGGTGCCCAAGAGAAACCTCACCAAAGGGATTCTGACAAAGGACGTCATTAATATGAATGGTATGGCTGTTTTCACTAAACATGGCACATATTTTCACCACAAGACTGCCATGAAGGGTTTTTTTTTTTTTAAGTTTTATTTATTTAAGTAATCTCTACACCCAAAGTGGGGCTCAGACTCACAACCCTGACATCAAGAGTCACACACCCTTGACTAAGCCAGCCAGGTGCCCCTGCCGTGAAGAGATTATTGATGTGATTTCCCAATACAAAGATCGGCTCTGGAAAAAGAACTAAGAAAACGTCAACAGTGACTTTGTAAAAAAAAAAAAAAAAAGAGTTATAATTTATATATAAGCTGCATAAATCTTAAATATAAATCTCAAATGTTTAACTTAATGAATTTTTACATACGTGTACAACTATGTAACACCACCCAGCTAGAAACAAAACATTTCTATCACTCCAGAAGGTTCCCTCATGCCTCCAGTCAGAAACGCCTGCCCCCAACCTCTACCTCTAGATAACCACTATCCTGCCTTCTAACTCCCTAGATTAATGTTGCCTTTTTGAACTTTACATAAGTGGAATTATACAGTATAGATACTCCTTTGTGTTTGCTTATTTTGCCCAACAGAATGTATGTGAGATTCATACTTGCTGGGATGCATGTTTCTCATTTTTTATTGCTATGTAGTATTACACTGTACAAATATACCATCGTGTACTTATCGACTCTCCTGTCTGGGTCATTTTTCAGTTTTAGAATATTATGACTACAGCTGTTACAAGCTTTCTTGCCTTTGTCTTTTGGTGACACAGGCCTCACTTTTATTAAGGGTACATATCCAAAAGGAATCATACAGTAGGAGCATGTTTTTAGCTAGATACTGCCAAAGTTTTTTAAAGTATATTGTCAGTCTTAGTGCATCTGGGTGGTTCAGTCGGTTGAACACCTGACTCTTGATTTCAGCCTAGGTCATGATCCCAGGGTGATGGGATCAAGCCTGCTTGGGATATTCTCTCTCTCTCTCTCCCCCTTTGCCTCTCTCCCCCACTCATGCTCTCTCTCTCTCTAATAATAATAATAAAGTGGTATCATCAGGAGCCCAGGGGGCTCAGTCAGTTAAGCATCTGACTCTTGACTTTGGCATAGGTCACGATCTCACAATTCTTAAGTTTGAGCCCTATATCTGGCTTTGCACTGACAGTGCAGAGTCTGCTTGGGATTCTATCTCCTGTTCTCTCTGCCCCTCCCCGCCTGCTATTTCTTTCAAACTAAATAAAAATAAACTTAAAAAAAAAAAAAGTGGCATCATCAGTCTTCATAATTAATCATGCCGGTGAGTGAATAGTATCTCATTTGACTTTACTTTGCATCACTCTAGGCAATAATGCTCAGCACCTTTTCATAGGCTTCTTAGCCATATGAATATTCACTTTTATAAGGCCCCTGTTCAAGTTTTTTGTCCAGTTTTTTAAAATGGAATCTCTACACCTAACATGGGACTCAAACTCATGACCCAGAGATTAAGAATCACAAGCTCCACCAACTAGCCAGCCAGGAGTCCCTGTCCATTTTTAAAATTGCTTGTCTTTTCGTTGATTTGTAGGAATTCTGTATGTGTCTTTTACCCAACACATAAATGTAAATGTCTTCTCTCAGACTTCAGCTTGCCTTTTCAACTTAAGAAAAGGTGGTCTGATAAATGATGTCTTAATTTTGATGAAATTCAATTGATCCATTTTTCCGTCAGCAGTTAATGCTTGTGTCATCTTTTAAAATTTATTTTGATAGAGAGAGAGAGCATGAGCATGGGAGGGGCAGAGACAGAGAAGGAGGGAGAGAATCCCAAGGTGGCTCTGCACGGTCAGTGTAGAGCCCGACACAGGGCTTGACACGGGCTCGACCCGGCTCGATCCGCAAACTGTGAGACCATGACCTGAGCCAAGACCAAGACCAGATACTCAATGGGCTAAGCCACCATGGTGCCCCAATTTTTTTTTAAGTTTATTTATTTATTTTGAGAAAGAGAGAGAGCATGCGTGCACCCATGGGCAAGTGAGGGAGGGGCAGAAAGAGAGAGAGAGAGAGAGAGAGAGAGAGCCCCAAGCAGGCTCTGCACTGTCAGCACAGAGCCCAGTACAGGGCTCAAACTCACGAATTGTGAGATCATAACCTAGGCCAAAACCAAGAGTAGGATGCTTAACCAGTGACTGAGCCACCCAGGCACTGCAATGATTGTGTCATTTTTAAAACATCTTTTCTGCTACAAGATCATGAAGATATTATCACGTTTTCTTCACGAGGATTGTCTCAGCTTTTGCTTCACCCATCTCACCGATACTCAGATCTTCTCTCCCAGCCGTGCCGAATCTGTCACAGTCAAGGTCGTGCCACATGACAGTACGGACTGAGTTCATTAAACCTTTTCCATTATATGCGCTATTACTTAAAAAAACAAATCCCTGGTAGTAAATAACAATGACAGAAATGTACTATAATGAGTCTTCATTAACTGTTTGAGTTATCACTTCAGTTTCTAGTAATACACCCCAGCTTTAACTGAGGTGAGCAGGTACTTTCTTTCACTAATATCAAAAGACATTTCAAGTGGTTGCCAGAGGCGGGAGATGGGCAAAATGGGTGAAGGGACTCAAAAGGTACAAACGTCTAAAGTCCTAGGGATGCAATGCACACACAGCATGGCAACTATAGCTAATAATATTGTATTGCCTACTTAAAATGTGCTAATAGATCCTGAAAGTTCATCATAAGGAAAAATAATTCTGTATGTACAGTGATGGATGTTAACTAAACTTATTTTGGTGGTCATTTCATAATATATACAATGTACCCCTAAAACTAATATAATGTTATATGTCAGTTATACCTCAATAGAAAATACACACACACACACACACACACACACACACACACACACACACAAACAGGTGACCCTTGAACAACAAGGGTTTCAACTGCAATAGTCCATACATATGTGGATTTCTCAATAAATTAGTACAGAACTATAAATGTATTTTCCTTGTGTTTTTCTTAATAACATTTTTTCTCCTACTTTATTGTAAGAACACAATAAATACACATAATATACAAAATACATGTTAATAAACCGTTTACATTATTGGTACAGCTTCCAGTCAATGGTTGGCTATTGGTAGTTAAGTTTGGGGAGTGTCAAAAGTTTTATGTAGATTTCTGGCAGTGCAAGGGGTCAGCGCCCCTAATCCCAGCATTGTTCAAGGGTCAACTGTACATGTAATCATTGGGCAACAACAACAAAAGACATCTGAACATACTACAGATTGACATTTCTGAAAACAAGTGAAATTATAAATGTTCACCCTAAAACTGGACATACACTGAGCAGATACCACATAAACTCATTTCTCATGATGAAATGCCTGGAGTTCAGTGGAATCTGCTATTTGATAGAAAGAACATATAATTTCACATACTTCTATAAATCAACCTTTGAATTTGTCTTTCTTAATTATACAGTACCTCTCCTGTCAGTGAACTCACATTAAAAAAAAAAGTTGAAGAGAAAAGAACCAAGCACTTCGCTATTTATGCGATTCATCTGTATATATTTGAAGTGATTCGTGTTTATATAAAACCCAGTACTATCTTAAAATTCCACTATGGAGTCGCCCTGCGACATGTTTGAGTCCATCTGGCTAGGTGATACATTCCCTGAAACTGAAACTTAGAGCCACCAGTAAGATATCCCCATAGTGGGAAATGCGACGTGCCTTGTCTGAATACACCCTATGCCCTCAAGGCTAAAGTTCACTCTGTTAGGTCTTTTTTCAATTACTTTATTAAGAGCTATCGATGACTATTCTACTCAGAAAAATAAAGCCAATTTAATGTTTTTGGATTACCTTTACATTATTATGCAGAAGTCCCAATTTTTAAAAGCTAATAATATTTCACCAAGTGTCAATTAAAATTAACACAACCCACACAGAAATCATGTAACACACTGGTTTAAAAAAAAAAAAAAAAAGTTACCACTGACGTGAACCTGGACTTACCTGTGGTAATGGCTCTATGAAATTGATGCATGTCTTCTCCTGAGAGCTCCTGGGCTACTTGCAAGATCTTTTGTCTAACACCATCCAATTTCACTTCTGATTCTGTCAAAATCTCTTCCATATCAGGAGCACTATAATCAATATACCAGCCAGATGCTTTGTTAGTGAAAAACTGAAATCATCTAAATATCAATAAACAGGGGCACCTGGATGGCGCAGTCGGTTAAGCATCCGACTTCAGCTCAGGTCATGATCTTACAGCTTGTGAGTTCCAGGCCTGCGTCGGGCTCTGTGCCGGGCTCTGTGCCGACAGCTCGGAGCCCAGAGCCTGCTTCGGATTCTGTGTCTCCCTCTCTCTGCTCCTCCCTCCCTCTCTCCCTTTCTCTCTCAAAAATAAATAAACACTTAAAAAATTTATAAAAATAATAAGTATCAACATAGGACTGAATTAATATTGTATCTGGATGCTTCTAACTCAAAACCATAATTTTATTTTATTTATTATATTTATTAAAAATACGTAAAATCAGGGGCGCCTCGGTGCCTCAGTTAGTTAAGTGTCTGACTTCAGCTCAGGTCATGATCTCATGGTTCCTGGATTCGAGCCCCGTGTTGGGCTCTGTGCTGACAGCTCAGAGCCTACAGCCTGCTTTGGATTCTGTGTCTCCCCCTCTCTCTGCCCCTCCCCTGCTCATGCTCCGTCTCTCTCTCAAAATTAAATAAACATTAAAAAAAAACATATGTAAAATCAATTTAAGAAACAAAACAGATGAACATGTGGGAAGTGGGGGGAGGGGGAGAGAAGAGAGGGACATAAACAAGAGACTTAATGATAGAGAACAAACTATGGGTTGATGGAAGGAGGTGGGTGGGAGATGGGACTAAATGGGTGGTGGGTACTAAGGAGGGCACTTGTGATGAGCACTGGCTGCTTATGTAAGTGATAAATCATTGAATTCTACTCCTGAAACCAATATTCCATTTGTTAACTAAAATTTAAATTAAGAAAAAAAATTAAAAAATCAAATCAAATCAAAATATGTAAAATAAAAAAAAAAAAGTAAAATCAGAGGTGTCTGTCTGGCTCAGTCAGTAGAGCATACGACTCTTGATCTCAGGGTCATGAGTTCAAGCCCCACATTAGGCACAGAACTTTAAAAAAAAGTGCATAAAATATGAAATCTGCTCACTGACAGTAGCTATCTTTGGTATTATGACTGACTTCTTTCATTCGGTATCTTTATTTTTCTACAATTTATTCTGAAGATTACTATTTTCTAAGTTTACTATAATAAGAATTTATTATTTTTGGTAGAGAAATCCTTATAAGATGACTTTACAAAATAACATGGCTTTTTCTAAAATATTAAGATGCTCTGCCACAGTTCTATTATTTCTTTAAACCAATGAATATTGATGTCAATTGTTTTTAAATTGCAATATGTATTGAAAAACTGTTCATAATTAATCAAAAGTGTTGCTTCTTTCCATAAGCTCAAGTTCAAAAACAGTTTAATTTCCTTTAGGGGCGCCTGGGTGGCGCAGTCGGTTAAGCGTCCGACTTCAGCCAGGTCACGATCTCGCGGTCCGGGAGTTCGAGCCCCGCGTCAGGCTCTGGGCTGATGGCTCAGAGCCTGGAGCCTGTTTCCGATTCTGTGTCTCCCTCTCTCTCTGCCCCTCCCCCATTCATGCTCTGTCTCTCTCTGTCCCAAAAATAAATAAACGTTGAAAAAAAAAAAAAATTAAAAAAAACAAAAACAGTTTAATTTCCTTTCATGATATAAACTGAGAACTCATTAAAAAAAACAAGCAAAAATTTTAGTCAGGTTAAGATGAAGAAAAGGTTAACAGTGCCTAATTCCAAGAAATCTATGTATGGCAAATTCACTTCCACTTAATAGAATAAAAACTAAACTATTAGAGAGTTATCTTAAAAGTTGCAAATGAGTGAATAGAACACTTCAGTAATATTTTTAATAATAAAAAATGGTAAATTATATTTGGATTTCCCTAAATGCTTTATAAGATACATAGTGCAAATCCTTCTAGCGGCATTTGTAATTTGTAACAATCTCTCCCTGGGCATTGGTGGGAAAGGCACTTTCTTTTTTTTTTTATTTATTTTATTTTTTTTAATGTCTTATTTTATTTTTGAGAGAAAGAGCACAAGGTGGGAGAGAGAGAGAGACAGGGAGACACAGAATCCAAAGCAGGCTCCAGGCTCTGAGCTGTCAGCATAGAGCCTGATGTCAGCACAGAGCCCCACACGGGGCCTGAAAGCATGGATGCTACACTGACTGAGCCACCCAGGTGCCCCAGGGTGGGCACTTTCTAACCTCACGTAAAACAGAGAAGCAAAGAAAGCTGATTAAATGAAAAAGGATGCAAACAAAGAAGCAAAGGTGAAAGACGAAGATACTCAGCTGCATTCATAAGAAATTCCTGAATCTTTAAAATTTATTTTCCTCCTCTGCTTAGGCTAGTTTAAGCTGTTTTCTTTTACATACATACAACCAAGGAATCTAGGATATATACAGAGCCTACGTAGAAAAATAAAATAACAAAATCCTACAGAAAGGAATTTCAAAGAAAAGATGCCTCAGAGCTGTAGGAAAAGGAACTTTCAAAAAATTAGTCAGTAGTATCATATGCTGCAAAAATGTAAACTAAGAGTATGTACTAGATTTAGCAATATGAGGGTAACAAGGGCAATCTCAATAGTTGTGAGGCAGAAAAGCAGATTGCAATGAGTTGGAAAACGAATGGGAACATAAATAAAGCAGATTTCCACATTTATCTAATATTGAAATTTTGCACATATCACCTAAGTAAAGCTTTAACGTAATAAGCTCTGGTAAATCACTAGAAATTTAATATTTTCACAAACAATACCTGTATCACTGAGTGCTCTTAACAACACAAAATTCCTAGTTGCTCTGAAAATAAGAACTTTCCCTTTTGGGGAGCCTGGGTGGCTTAGTTAAGTGTCCAACTTTGGGTCAGGTCATGATCTCATGGTTTGTGGGTTTGAGCCCCACATTGGGCTCTGTACTGACAGTGTAGAGCCTACTTAGGATTCTCTCTCAAACAAAAATAATATAAAAACAGGGAGGGGGACAAAACATAAGAGAATCTTAAATATGGAGAACAAACAAAGGGTTACTGGAGAGGTTGTTGGGGGGGGGGGGGGGGAATGGGCTAAACAGGTAAGGGGCATTAAGGAATCTACCCCTGAAATTCTTTTAGCATACTGTTGCACTATATGCTAACTAACTTGGATGTAAATTTAACAAAAAGAAAAAAGAAATACCTATTTCCTTATAAATCAGAAAACCAAAAAAAAAAAAAAAAAGATTCTCTCTCTCTGCTCCTCCCCCACTCACACTCACTGACTCTCAAAACTAATACTTAAAAAAAAAACTTTCCTCCCTATTCTGATTAAAATATTTATTCTTAAAATCTTCTTGCTGCTAACATCCTCCAATCCCAGTATTCATAGAATCAATCACAGAATCTTCTAACAGCTAGGTACTGTCCACTGAAGTATAAAGCATTACAAAGTACATATATAACACGTATCAAAGTGTATGCCACTGGAACAAATTTTAGAGACATTTACTCACCTTGTAATTCTATGGAGGAGAAAAATTGTCCTTTTACTTTCCACAGTTATATCCCGACTAAGTTTCACAAGTCTCTCGTATTTGTCATGTCTTGCATCAAGTTCCTGCTGAAATGCTAAGAACACATTATTACAACCATAAGCATGCATATTCTATACTTTGAGCCTATCAAACATTGTTGATAGGCACAATAGAGCAACTATTATTGTTATTCGGCACAACAGAGCAACTATTATTTACTCTATTTAACTCTTATCTATTTACTCTTAAACTATTTATTTACTCTTAACTATTATTTACTCTATATATAAGACATAAAATATAAAAATAAAGAGCAAATCATCTCATTTACTTTTAAAGCATTTGGAAATTACAGACTGTGTTCTTTAACACAGGTATGCTTTAACTGGGTTTTGCCACTCACAGCCTCACAATAAGATGTATATACTGTAAAAAAATACCCCATCTAGTAAACATGAGATGGTTATCACAGAACTATCACACAGGACTTTAAAAATTCCTTCCAATTACCTAAGTTACATAACATTTTTAATCACCTTGTTTTAATCATATGCAATATTATCTCCCCCTCAAAAAAATTGATTTCATTAAAAAATAAAAGTTTATAACTTTTTTTTTTTAAATCTTTTTTTCAACGTTTTTTATTTATTTTTGGGACAGAGAGAGACAGAGCATGAACGGGGGAGGGGCAGAGAGAGAGGGAGACACAGAATCGGAAACAGGCTCCAGGCTCCGAGCCATCAGCCCAGAGCCTGATGCGGGGCTCGAACTCACGGACTGCGAGATCGTGACCTGGCTGAAGTCGGACGCTTAACCGACTGCGCCACCCAGGCGCCCCGAAAGTTTATAACTTTTAATGACATCAACTTTCTGAATTTCCAAGCCCTAGTCACTAAAATACCCATAAACCACTTAACTCTTAATTAATAACTGCTTTATTTCAGAAGCATTGTTACCCCAAAGACCCAGCAAACTGCCTGCCCTATAGGGAGCACCCAGATGTATTTTGCATGAATTAAAAAAACCCAAAACTTGAATAAACTATTAACCAAATAACAGGCTGACAAGGACCAAAGACACCTGCCCTTTTATTATTGAGATAATAATTAAGTTCGGATTTTGTCTATTTCAAGACAATCAAAAGTTTTTACTTATTATGAACATTAATGACTACTGTGAATTAAATACCATGAATACAAAGTTATATAAGACAAACCCTATCCTCGAGCTTAGTCCAGTATAAGACAAAATTGTAAATAAGTAAATAAAATACACAATAAATCTATGTAAAGGTTTGGGAAAGCAGGGTCCACATTCTTCTTGTTCACTCCTAACACATACTAGAACATGATAGATGATCAGTATTTCATGACTGAATGGATGAACGGATAATTAATAAATGCAATATCTGTCAATAAATTTGCTTGAGAGAAAAATCACAAAGGCTTCAAAGGAAGAAGCTACTTGAGCGGGGTCTTGAGGAAAAACCACAGTTCACCAGATGGACAATGGGGGTACCAAATGAGAAGCAACCCCGAGCTTAAAGAATTACATGTGAAAAGGCACAGAAACGTACAAAAGCAACATGTGCTTGGAAACAAGCAGCTGTGTCAGATGTGCCACAGAGTATCAGGATGGGGAATAGGTGGCCCATTGCAGGTTTTCCACTGTGTATACAGTCCTATCAATACACTCTCTAATCAATCACAAGTGGTCTTACACCTCTGAAGATCACTGTAAGTGCTGTGGTGGTTTTAAAACATGCCTGCACATTAAGGAGGGCACTTGTTGGGATGAGAACTGGGTGTTATATATAAGTCATCAATCACTGGGTTCTAGTCCTGAAGCCAAGACAGTGTATTTTTTGAGAATAAAAAAATAATAATAATAATAATAAAGATGTGGTGTATGTACACACACACACACACACACACACACACACACACTCTCTCTCTCTCTCAATGGAATACTATTCAGCGATGAAAAGTAATGAAATTGTGCCGTGTGCAACAATGTGGATGGAATTGGAGGGCATTATAATAAGTGAAATTAGTCACAGAAAGACATAGCATATGATTTCACTCATATGCAGAATTTGAGAAACTTAACAGATGAACATAGGGGAAGGAAAGGAAAAATAAGATAAAAAGAGAAAGGAAGGCAAACCGTAAGAGACTCTTAAATATAGAGAACTGAGGGTTGATGGGGGGACAGTGGGTTAAATGGGTGATGGGCATTAATAACGAAGGGCACTTTTTGGGATGAGCACTGGGTGTCATATATAAGAGATGAATTATTGGGTTCTACTCCTAAACCTAAGACTATACTGTACATTAACTAACTTGAGAACGAATGAATGAATAAAATAAAATATGCCCACAAATTATTCCACCTTCAGTAGGTGGAAACTAATTCCCTTCCCCTTAAATATGAAGTTTTTAAGCTGCTTCATTTCTAAGAGAGGGTAGCAAAAGTGACTATGTATCATGTCTGAGATCAGGGCATAAGGACACTATGGCTTCCTCCTTGCTCTGACTGGGGGAAGCTAGATGCCGTAACATCAGGACCCTCAAGTAGTCCCATGGAGGAGACCATGTGAGGAAGTGAGAGCTGGCTGTTGGCAGAAGGCCTAACTTGCCAATTGCTGTGGATCCTGCAGCCCCAATCTAGCCTTCAGATGACTGCAAGTTGGAAAGGACAGCTCAAGCCCTCTCAGGTTCCTGAACCACAGAAACTGTAAGGTATAGGAGGGTGGCTGGAGGATACAGGGAAGGAGAATTTTGTTTTAGGGTTTGTTTTGAAATAAAGAGCAACTTGACCCAGTTAAAAGGACAACTGTGAAAAAGTACATACATACACATAAACATTATATATACGAATAGTATATACACAACACGTATATATATGATTTACTAACAGAGTTCCCACTCTGTGCAAAATGTTAAGAGTCAAAACAAAAGTGTGGTCCCTGTCTTCAAAAGTCTGGCTGAGGAAACAAAACCATCACATGCTTAAAAGTTATTAACTACATATATATATATACACATACATACATACATATATATATA
Organism: Puma concolor; assembly: GCF_028749965.1. Taxonomy (NCBI): domain Eukaryota; kingdom Metazoa; phylum Chordata; class Mammalia; order Carnivora; family Felidae; genus Puma; species Puma concolor. The sequence continues at coordinate 16,849,370 of NC_141677.1, forward strand.
CACATATACACATACACACACATATATACATATATATACACATCTGACGTTTATTTATATATCAAGTACACAATAATTTTTAGTTATATGGCATGTCTGATGTTAATTGTTTACCTGTAGACCTGTAATGAAAAAAAAAAAAAAAAAGTCAAGACTTCAGTAATCTCGACTTTAATGGCAGACCTAGCACCATAGCCAACCTCCAGGAAAAGTAAAAGATTCACACACCCACATCTTAAATTCTGATGGGCTGGTTTTTCGTTTTTTGGGTGTTTTTTTTTTGCGTGCACAACATGTCTAAATTATCCTTGTTACAACCTCTTTAGTTCTCTTCCCTTCGTCAACTTACATTACAGAGAACTTACATTTGAAGGCCAACATCACAGGTGAAGATGAATTAACATCCTTCCCTTCTCTTCTCTGGTTATGTGGGAAATTGTCATGCTTCCTTTTCCTGAACCCTCCTGATCCTTATGTAGAGAAGGAGAAAAAAGTTGGACAGGGCTCTTCCACCAACAAGACTTAGCAACGTAACGTCAGCTAACCCCTTCCTTCCTCTTAAACCAGCGTCCACGGGGCTCTCGCCTTAGAGGCTTTCCCAGCGGACTCGCAGAAAACCAGCCTTGCTTTTTCTCCCCAAACCTTCAGCTCACCTCACTCAGGCTTCCACCAATGGCTTCCCTGATCTGGCACAAGGTGGAGCAATTACCGAACTAAGATTAAAAATAACAGGTCTTTAAGAAAAAGAGAGGTGTCAACAGGACCAATGTGGCCGGGAAATCACCGGGGCCGCCGCCTCCCCGAGCCTGCAAGGGGAGAGGGCATCCCTCAAGGGTGAAGAGAGGTGGAAAATCCGACAAAAAGGATGGAGATCCTCCCCCTTTGAATAAATAACGCCCAGTGCCGCCGAGGACGCCACCTTCTTTGCTGCTCATGTCGTCACGGCCTACGGTGAGATGAGCTGAGACTGAGGGCCTTGGAGCGAGACGAGTGCGCAAGGTGCCGGCCGGAGACCTGCCGAGGAGCCCTTTGCAGCCGGCCGACGTCTACGCACTGGCCGGAAGCGCGCGGCTGCAACCACTCACGCCTCTCCCTCCGCCCTCGCACACTTCCGGCCTGCACAACGGCCCCCTCCCCCCGTCCCTGGCTCCGCCCCGCGCACGGCCCGGGGACCTCGCGCCCGCTCTCTGTTGTTGTGCCTGCCCTCTGCTGTGCCTGAAGACAGAATGCCTTCACACACTTCACTGCATGGTCTGTTAATAAAACAGACGACGGAAGCGAGGCGTGTGTGAAAGTGGAAAGAGGCGGAATATGTACGTGATTTTTTTTTTTTTTTTCCTCCAGGCTGCCTTGGAACACCCCCGCGTTTCCTCCGTGTGGACCCAGCCTTCCGCGCGATGGGTAGTGGGGATTGTAGTTTGCCCGCAGCTGCTGGCCCTGCGGCTGTCCGGACCAGGTTATGAGGAAGAGCGAGCCCTCGATCACCAATGGGAAGGTCTTTTCAGCCTCGAGGCCGAACCTTGGGGAGTTGGGAGTTTACACTTTCCATTCCTGGGCGTGACACCTGGAGGTCAAATGATGGAGATATGAAAATCAGTAAGCGTTCTGTCTGACGAGGGCAAAACCCGCCTTCTGCGCTCCTCCCCCTTGCTCCCCGCCTGTCTCCCCGTTTCTGCCCCCTTCTCCGCCCGGTCTCGCTTTACTCCTTTTTCCTTGTGTCTCTATAGCTAGACGGCCTGCTGGCTCCGCCACTGAGTGGCTGTGCGACCCTGAGGGTAGTTAACTTCTGTTCCTCAGCTTCTTTATCTGTAAAATAGGGATAGAATGGTACCTGCGTCCTAGGGTTATTTGAGGACAAAGTGAGTTCATGCTAAGGCTCTTAGAAGAGTATCTTTTCGCATAGTAAGTGCTCAATTAAATATTAGCTTTGATACCCTTCTCCCAACGTCGCCCTCCAAAAAGAGAGAGACAGAGAGAGAGAGGTTGGTAATAATAATAATAGGTGTGCACCACTAAGTTGAGAGCTTTTTATTTGGGACAGGTACTGCCATATCTTACTAGACTTACTACTACGAGGTACCACCACCCAGAACCCATAGCGCTTGTAAGTCTCTGTAAGTGTTTTTTTGAAGAATGAGGTTCGTGTCATCAAGATGGGTAACTAAGTGGCAATCCAGCATCTTCTAGATAAAACTCAGGGTAAGACTTGGTAAATTGGATGGCCTAGGCCTAGTGGGGAAAACACAAGTATATTTGGTGACGCTTGTGGGCACGTGTTGTACACACGGTCTTTCCTCCTTGTTAATTTAGGAGCAAAGAAACAGTAAATGAAACAATTTGGATAGAACATGGCGGTATTTTCGAGCCGCAGGCCAGAGTGTGTCATAGGAAGGTTTTCTGCCCTGGGTAAGCTTTAGGGCCTCTCCCAACTCCGAAGCTAGAAGGTAACGACCATCCATCCATACCTTTCTGCATACCTACTGCTCTCTGAATACGTGAATTGATTAACCAAATTCCTTGTGGATTAAATAGGCTCTGAAGACTCTTGCTTTGTAGATTTTGGACGAATAATTCTGAGTTTGTGGGAGGTCTGCCCCTGCTAACATCCACCAGTGTCCTCCTTCCCTGATTAGAGATGACTTGACCATGGGGGCAGGGGGGTGGGGGGGGAACCCCTCTGATAGAAATATAATCATTTTAATATATCTCCCTCTAGATCCAGAGAAGCCCATAATTTACAAACACTTTTAAAGTCAGTATTTATTATACCACAGTCTGAGAAAGGGTATTTTTTCCTAATTCTGCTGGACTGGCCCCTCTGAAGACCTCAACTGTCCAAAAAACATAGATCAGCCATATTCATTCTCTTTCTCCAGCCACCACTCCTGTTCAGCTGTTGACAGCTGTGTAACTCAAACTGCTTTTCACTGCTTCCCATAACGATTAGAACACAAAGTTTCATAACCCGTGATGACTTCTCAAAGTACTTCAGGGACTCTTTGCCAGCACTTATTTGCATAGGCATTGCTCCAGGTGTCCCATCTGTAGCTGCCCTTTGGGGAGGAAATACTTCTCAACCTTGGGTAACCTGCAGAAGGTAACTCCACCTTGTCTCCTTGCTCTGTTGCTTCAGATGCATGCACATAGTGTGGGTATTTGGCAAAACATATTTTTGTTCGCTTTTCAAGGAGAACTACCACCCCAAGTTGGGAAGCAGAAGGTAAAACATTTTCAGCAAGAAATGTTGGTGTGGTTTTCGGAACGGTTTTCCTTCCCCCTCTTATTGTTGCATTCCCTTTGCCCACATTTGACTCCGTAAAGCTCTAGGCCTTTGGAGCACACCTGTGTTTATAAATCCTCACATTTGTCACCTTTGTAAGGAAAAACATCTGATATCAAAATTGGTTTGAGGTATTAAAAAAAAAAATCACATAATCAACTAAGAGGAAAAATACAGGCTCTCAGGATATTTTCTATTTTAGCTTTTGCGTGGTTATGTAGTTATTAAGTAAATTCCAGTGGAGGCGGGGGGGGGAGGGATCATGGGAAATTGCTAGAACCTTCAGGGACCAGTTTTAAAGCAATAACCATAATATTTAAAAGATACCTATAGGGTCTGAAGGGGTATTGTGAAGTGTATACATACCAATTCACAGATTTATTTTTCAAGCAATGCTAGGACATGATAGGAGAAAAGGATTTTCCTTCTAGTTCTTTACTGGAGAGGGAAGCTGGTATTGGAGGGAATAAAAAGGGATGGGCAAAACCACAATGAGATACCACTTCACAACCACAAGGATGGCTATAATAAAAATAAATAAACACAAGTGTTAGTGGAGATACAAAGAAATTGGAACTCTCATCATTGCTGGTAGGAATGTAAAATGGTGCAGCAGTTGTAAGAAGACTGATAGTCTCAAAAAGTTAAGCACAGAATTATCACATGACCTAATAATTCCACTGCCAAATGTATGCCTTGGACACGGATGTTCATAGCAGCACTGTTCACAGCAATGAAAATGTGGAAACCAGCCAATGGCCAGCAACAAATGGATAGATGAACAAAATATGGAACATCTTTGTAATAGAGTAATACTTAGCAACGAAAAAGAATGAAAAACTATCCATGCTATGAGTGAACCTTAAAAACATGCTAAGTGAAATAATCCCATTCCAAGAGGAGCACGTAGTATAGGATTGCATTTCTTTGAAATGTTTAAAATATGCAAATCTATACAAAGCAGATTGGGGTTGAGAGGCTTGGGAGACGGCGATAGGAGAAGGATCGCTAAAGTGTATGGGGTTTCTTTTTGAGGTGATAAAGATGTTCTAAAATTGTGACGATGGTTGCACATATCTATGGATATATTGAAAACTTGTATTTGTCGCTTTAAATCAATGGAATTGTAGATAAATGAATTATATCAATAAAGCTATGAAAATTTATTTTTTGAAAGAATGATAGGAAACATTCATTTCAAATCCTGTAACTATATCCTGGTAGATATATAGACATACTTCAGTGTTACTGAGGAAGAGCCTTAAACAGTACAGCTTCAATTTATTTTTAAAAATCTATAATTGGGGCGCCTGGGTGGCTCAGTCAGTTGAGCGTCTGACTTAGGCTCAGGTCATGATCTCACAGCTCGTGAGTTCAAGCCCCGCGTTGGGCTGTGTGCTGACAGCTCAGAGCCTGGAGCCTGCTTCCGATTCTGTGTCTCCCTCTCTCTCTCTGCCCCAACTCACTCGCATTCTGTCTCTGTCTCTCTCAAAAATAAATAAACATTAAAAAAAAATTTTTTTTAAATCTATAGTGAAGAAGATGCCAAGTACTTTTAACCTTACAGATTTGATAATGTTCAACCGACATTTCCATGCCTAATTTGTGCCTGGCAATGTGATTTGTGCCATAGAGGACACAACCATTTTCAACTCCTTCAACAAATCTTTGCATGAACAGAACCATGCACAGGTACTGTTCTAAGGATTGCTGATTCCGAGGCACATGAAGTTTATTTTCTAATGAGATGAGACAGATGAGGACACATTAAGCATATAGTATTAGAAAGTGATCGTTGCTATAAAGGAAAATAAAGTGAAGGCAAGAAAAAGAGATGAAGGATAGGGTTGCCAGCGGTGAGGGTGAGAGTTGCAATTGACAGAGGGTAGTTGGGAAGTACCTCACTGAGAAGCGGCCATGCCTTGCAAAGAGCTGGAGTATTTTTCCTTCCCTGTGTGCTAGTAATTCTTCCTTTTCTCTCCTATATTATTCTTCTTTCTCCTGTCCTCTACTGCGTCATTCCCATCACCATACAAACTTGCTGCCCTATCATCCATCTTAAAAGAGTCTGCTGACTCCACTTCTATCTCCAACTTACCCGCCATTTCTCTCCTCTTTGCAGTAAAACCTCTACAATACCTCTAGTCCCATTCTTCCTGGGTCTGTCCGTAATCAGGCTGTCACTGCTCAGAAATTGCTGTTGCCAATATCACTAATGACATCCACACTGATAAATCTGGTTAGCCAGTTTAATTAGCCAGTTCTCAGTCCTTTGTCGTTCCTTCTCATCTCCCCAAACCGAACAATCAATTGTTCAAAAGACTTCCTCTCTGATACACTTGTTTTCGTATTGCTCTCATTCTGATGGTTTTAAATGCCATCTATAACCTAATAACCCCACTTTATGTCCCTACTGCAGAAAATTCATACCAGCTCAAACCCATATCCCAGTACCTTATTCACATATCTGAACATATCAATCCCCCAAAACCCAGCTCTTCAGCATTATTCCCTATTTCAGTTAATGTGAATCTCTTTTTCCAATTGACCAGACTAAAAAACTATAGTCCTCCTTGACTCCTCTTTCTTTCACATTCTACATCATGTTTGCTATGGACTGAATTGCATTCCCCAAAATTGCTATGTGGAAGCCCTAACCCTCAATGTGACTATCTTTGGAGATAGGGCTTTTAAAAGGAGGTAATTAAGGTTAAATAAGGTCATGGGGTGGGGTCCTAATCTGATAGGACTGATGGCCTTACAACAAGACAGGGTGGGGGGGATCTCTCTCCGTGAGCATATACCAAGGAAAGGCCATTTGAGGACACAGCAAGAAGGTGGCCATCCGCAAGCCAGGAAGAGAGATCTCACCAGAACCCGACCATCCTGGAACCCTGATCTCAGACTTCCAGCCTCCGAGTGTGAGAAAATAAACACTTGTTTATCCATTGTTTAAGCAGCCCAGTTGATGGTATTTCGTTACAGCAGCCCAAGCAGACTAAGCCACTATTCCTTACCAAATCCTATTGGCTCTACCTTCAACATATATTCAGCTTACAACCAATCTCCTATTCTATTATACAATAGTAGAACCAATTCTATTATCCTCTTCCCCAAGCTACCATTATCTCTTACCTCAAATACTGTAGTACTCTCCTAACTGAATGTACATGTCAATCCTCCTCATCAAGAGGTGGAGTCAGTTTTCTCACCCCCTAAAACTGAGTTGACCTTTTGATTTGTTTTGACTAATACAATGTGGGGGAAGTGGTACTGGGTCAGTACCTAAGCCTAGATCTTAAGAGACCCAACAGCTTCCCTTTTAGCTCTCTTGGAACCTTAAGCCACGTAAGATGTCTGACTATTCTATGAGAGAGGCCTGAGCAGCCCCCCTTCCTTAAAAACCAAACCATCTGAGGTGCCAGACATGTGAGTGAAGCCATCTTGGACATTCTAGTCCCAGCTGAACTCCCTTCTCAATGCAACAGAATGAGAACACCAGCGATCACCACCATGGAGCAAAAGAACCATCCAACTAACCCACAAGAATCATGAAAAATAATAAGTCATGTTAAAGTCTTTAAGTTTTAGGGTAATTTGTTACGCAGCAATAGATAACTGATACACACTGGTGTCCGTTTTCAATTTTGCCAACTTTCAGTCATTTTTCCACACAGCACTTAGTGATTCTGTTAAAATATACATAAATGGTGTTACTCCTCTACTTAAAACTGCAAGGATACTCACATCCCTCAGAGTAAAAGTCAAAGTTATTACAAGACCCTACATAATTGGCACCAACCACCACCTCATTACCTTGTTCTCATCCACTGTTCGCTAACTCTACTCCATCCTCTTTGGCCTTCTGTTTCAAACAGGGTAGACATAGTCCTGCCTCAAAGCTTAGCATCTACTGTTCTTTTGGCATGGATTGCTCTTTCCACGGATTTCTCCAAGACTTGTTCTTTTCCTCCTACATATCCTCACTGAAAATAGAGGATGCCTTCTGTGGTAGACCAAATAATGGCCTTCCAAAGATGTCCAGATCCTAACCACCAAAACTTGTAAATATGTTACCTTAATGGCAAAAGTGACTTTGCAAATGTAATTAAATGAAGGATCTTGAGATAGGAAAGTTATCCTGGATTATCTGAGTGGGCCCAGTGTAATCACAAGCATACTTATAAGTAAATGGGGGAAGCAGAAGAGTCAGAAAAGGAGATAAGACCATGAAAGAAGTACAATGATGAGGTTACTGGCTGGAGGCCATGAGCCAAGGAATGCAAAAAGCTTCAAGAAGCTGGAAATCACAAGGAAGCAGATTCTTCCCTAGAGCTGTAGGAAAGAATACAGCATTACCAACTCTAGATTTTAACCCAATAAAATTTTGACCCATTTCTGACTTCTGACCTCTAGAACTATGAGATAATAAATATGTGTTGCTTGAAACCACGAGTTTGTGATCATTTGTTATGGCAGCAATAGAATCTATCTACAGACATAGATTCCTAGTAATCCATGTGAAATGTCCCCTTTATGTCCCTATATCCCTTCCTCTATCCCTTCTATATACATTTATATGTATGTATGTATGCATACATTTATATGTATATATATATATACAAATATATAATACATTTTATTAGTTATTTTATTTATTGTCTGATCTCTTTCACTAAAAATGTAACATCCATGTGTATAGGGATTTATATCTGTTTTGTGCTTTGCAACATCCGCATTGTTTAAATAGCATCGGACACATAATGCACATTAAATGCATACTTGTTGAATGAATGAATGAACGATTTATATACCAGATTTGTGCAAATGTATGTATATGCACACACTATATGCCTGTGATCATTGTTATAAAACTTAAAAATTGGGGCGCTTGGGTGGCTCAGTTGGTTAAGTGTCTGACTTCGGTTCAAGTAACGATCTCGCGGTCCGTGAGTTCGAGCCCCGCGTCGGGCTCTGTGCTGACTGCTCAGAGCCTGGAGCCTGTTTCAGATTCTGTGTCTCCCTCTCTGTCTGACCCTCCCCCGTTCATGCTCTGTCTCTGTCTCAAAAATAAATGTTAAAAAAAAGTTTTTTTTAAAAAAAAACTTAAAAATTGGAAATTACTGGGGCGCCTGGGTGGGTCAGTTGGTTAAGCGTCCAACTTCAGCTCAGGTCATGATCTCACGGTTCATGAGTTCGAGCCCCGCATCAGGCTCTGTGCTGACAGCTCAGAGCCTGGAGCCTTTTTCAGATTCTGTGTCTCCCTCTCTATGCCCCTCCCCCACTCATGCTCTGTCTGTCTGTCTCTCTCAAAAATAAATAAACATTAAAAAAAATTTTAATTGGAAATTACTTAAATTATTATAATGTCTGCCATGTTTAGTTAAATTTGGATGTACTCATAGAATGAAATACTATGTTGACTTTTAAAAGAATAAGATAGATTAATGCATTTATGTTAAAAGATACCCAAGGTACATCATCAGAAGAAAAAGGCAAATTGCAAACCAGTATTTAGAGTGAGATTTTATTTCATAAATTTTTAAAAATGTAATTTAGGACACATGTATATGTGATTCCCGGTATCGTAATCTGAGCTGAAATCAAGAGTCGGAAGCTCAACCGACTGAGCCACCCAGGCACCCCCACATATTACTTTTATAAAAGAAAATACAGGTTTTAAATTTTGTTGTAAAGATGAAAGCAAATATGTCTCAGTGTTAAAAGTGTTTTTTTCTAAATGATGCAATTATGGGAAGTTTTATTTTCATTTCCCAAATTGTTTTTAAGTGTGCATTATATTTATAACAAGGGAGAAAATATCATTTGGAAAAATATTAACAGTGTTTGTCTTTGAATGTCTGGATATGGGGATTTTTTTTCCTCTTCTCTCTGTATAATTCAAAGTTGCTATCACAAGTTTATTGCTTACTCCAAAATGGATGGAGTGAACTTTTATTCCTTTGTTCTGCCCCGCATTCCCTCCTTGCATAAATTACCCCTTCACACTCTGGTTTTAAATTGCCTTTCAACATTTCTGATGTGGCTGCTATTTGTTCAATATTCCAAGCATAGGTTTTACTAGTCAAGAATTGATAGTAATGTTGGGGCACCTGGGTGGCTGAGTCGATTGTGACTTGAGCCAAAACTGACTCCCAGTTTGTGAGTTCAAGCCCCAAGTCAGACTCTGTGCTGCTGGTGCAGAGGTTGCTGGAGGTTTTCTCTCTTTTTTCCTCTCTCTCTGCCCCTCCCCTGCTGGTTCATGCTCTCTCTCTCTCTCTCAAAATAAATAAACAATAAAAAAGTGATAGTAACAAGAAAAGAGCATTCACTGGGGAAAACTGGACAGAGACTCTCACCTGTCCCTTTGGGGCTCTTCGAAGAATTATCCAAAATGTCAATAGCACAGAGATTGAGCAATCTAGCACTAAACAGGTAGAGGGTAGGAGGTACTGGGTAGGCGCAAATCTACTAATCACCCTTGACCATCAGAAGGAAATAGGATTGCTGCTTCACAGTATATGCTGGGAGAAGTCCAGCTAGAACAGTGATCCCCAGGGTCCTTTGTTGTATACTGTGTGCAGTGATCAAAATTATCAGCAGATTATTGTAGTCCTTTACAAGTAGCACCGCTAAGGATTTAAGCATTTACGCCCCACAGAAAGAAAGATGTAGGTTGCCCCATTAAGCAAAAAACTTCAACCAGCCACAGTGTTAGCCAAAGATATGCAAAATGTGGAATACATCGTAGGGGAGGATAATGCAAGTTATAGCCTCAAGACCAGCTATAGAAACAAGAACGTAGTCTCTACCTCCGTTTCCTTGCTGATGTATCTTACATAAAATTTCTTTCTTTCCTCTTCTTTACCCATGCTATTGTGTCAACCTATGGTGTAATAATAATTGTTACATTTGTTGTTTGTATGGTGATGGTATGGACCATAAACTAGGATAGAAATGAACTAAGAGGATCTTGAACTCAGGGAACAGTGGCCCAAAATATCCCTTGGAATATTTGTCTTCCAATTCCATCGGGCGGCACAAAGATTAAATTCAAAATAAGAATTTCCTGAAAAACTGAACCTCTCTGAATGCCTAAGAATAGAAATCACAAACTCTGGATAGCACAGAAGTCTCCAAAAAAATGTATCTGCATGTAGATAACTAATAGACACAGAAAATTAAGAATCTCACTGATGGCTATCATAGGCAATTTTTTTTTTTTTTTTTTTTTTTTTTTAGAGAGAGAGAGAGAGCAGGGGAGAGGGGGAGAGAGAGAGACTATCCCGAGCAGGCTCTGTTCTTAGCATAGAGTCCTGATCTCGATCCCACAACCTTGGGATTATGACTTGAGCTGAGATCATGACCTGAGCCAAAATCAAGAGTTGGATGCTTAACCACCCAAGCGCCCTGAAAAAAATGTTTTAATGTTAAGGTAACCAAAATGGGTGAAGGGGAGTGGGTAATACAGACTTCCACTTATGGAATGAATAAATCGTGGGAATAAAAGGCACAGCATAAGGAATATAGTCAGTGATATTGTAATAGTCTTGTATGGTGACAGATGGTAGCTACAGTTATGGTGAGCACAACATAATGTATAAACTTGTTGAATCACTGTGTTGTACACTTGAAACTAACGTAACATTGTAAGTCAACTATACTCAAATATGTGTGTATATACACATACGTGCATACGTGTGTGTGTGTGTGTGTGTGTGTGTGTGTGTGTGTGTGTGTGTATACATATATATACAAATGTGAATGTAATCTAAGTCAGGTGGGAGTATGCTACCCTTTCAGGAAATTATCAGTGAATATCAGAGTTTATTTACTTATTTAATTTTTTTTTTTTAGTGTGTATTCACTTTTTGAGAGAGAGAGAGAGAGAGCACCAGTAGGAAAGGGGCAGAGAGAAGAGACACAAAATCTGAAGCAGGCTCCAGGCTCCGAGCTGTCAGCACAGAGCCTGACATGGGGCCTGAACTCACTAACCGTGAGAACATGACCTGAGCCAAAGTCGGACACTTAACTGACTGAGCCACCCAGGTGCCCCAGATCAGAGTTTATTTCTTAAACATGTTTTCCAATGTTTGAGGAAGTGGGGAGGAACTAACAGTTGCATTTTCAGGATAACCTCTAAGTACGAAATCATATGAATAGACTTCAAGGGTTGTGCTTGAGTTAAAAGTATATTCCTCTTGGGAATGGTACAGCCACTGTTGAAAACAGTATGCAGGTTCCTCAAAAAATTAAAAATAGAACTACCCTATGGCCCAGCAATTGCACTACTAAGTATTTATCCAAAGGATACAAAAATGCTGATTTTAAGGGGACATGCACCCCAATGTTTATAGCAGCACCATTGACAGTAGCCAAAGTATGGAAAGAACCCAAATGTCCATCAACTGATGAATGGATAAAGAAGATGTGGTGTGGGGGCGCCTGGGTGGCGCAGTCGGTTAAGCGTCCGACTTCAGCCAGGTCACGATCTCGCGGTCCGTGAGTTCGAGCCCCGCGTCGGGCTCTGGGCTGATGGCTCAGAGCCTGGAGCCTGTTTCCGATTCTGTGTCTCCCTCTCTCTCTGCCCCTCCCCCGTTCATGCTCTGTCTCTCTCTGTCCCAAAAATAAATAAACGTTGAAAAAAAAATTTAAAAAAAAAATAAAAAAAAGAAGATGTGGTGTGTGTGTGTGTGTGTGTTATATTATATATTAATATAATATATAATAATAATATATATTATATATAATGGAATATTACTTGGCAATGAAAAAGAATGAAGTGTTGCTATTTGCAAAACATGGATGGAACTAGAGTGTATTATGCTAAGCAAAATAAGTCAGAACAACAAATATCATATGATATGTGGAATTTAAGATACATGTGGAATTTAAGATACAAAACAGATGAACATAAGGGAAGGGGAACAAAAATAATATAAACACAGAGGGAGACAAGCCTTAAGAGTCTCTTAAATACAGAGAACAAACTGAGGGTTGCTGGTGGGGTGTTGGGTGGGGGGAATGGCTACAGGGGTGACGGGCATTAAGGAGGACACTGGTTGGGATGAGCACTGGGTGTTATATGTAAGTGATGAATCACTAAATTCTATTCCTGAAAAAAATATATATTTTGATTTAAAAAAGGTATCTTCCTCGTATTTAAACTACTCCTTCAGGGGCGCCTGGGTGGCGCAGTCGGTTAAGCGGCCGACTTCAGCCAGGTCACGATCTCGCGGTCCGTGAGTTCGAGCCCCGCGTCAGGCTCTGTGCTGACAGCTTAGAGCCTGGATCCTGTTTCAGATTCTGTGTCTCCCTCTCTCTCTGCCCCTACCCTGTTCATGCTCTGTCTCTCCCTGCCTCAAAAATAAATAAAACGTTAAAAAAAAAAATTAAAAAAAAAAAAGAAGAAGGAAAAGTACGGCCTGATTGAGTAAAAAGTGAAGATCATGCATTATTTTTAGGGGGAGTTTTTATTTTCTGATATACTGAACAACCCTACATAAACGAAGTAAATGTTGCTTAGAGGTGTATTTTAGGGAGCTTTAAAAAAATAAGCCCCGGAGGGGCGCCTGGGTGGAGCAGTCGGTTAAGCGTCCGACTTCAGCCAGGTCACGATCTCGCGGTCCGGGAGTTCGAGCCCCGCGTCGGGCTCTGGGCTGATGGCTCAGAGCCTGGAGCCTGTTTCCGATTCTGTGTCTCCCTCTCTCTCTGCCCCTCCCCCGTTCACGCTCTGTCTCTCTCTGTCCCAAAAATAAATAAAAACGTTGAAAAAAAAAAATTTAAACTACTCCTTCAATTTGGAGATCAGTCCAAAATCCCTTACCAAATTCCTTTTCTGATAACTAGTTGGAATGGATTATATAGTTACAAAGAACTCTGACTGATACAGGAATTGTTGTGGGGAACAGTTACAGGGCACAGATCCTCAAGGAAATGGTTATTGAGCGTAGTTGGTTCTGAGGGCCTGGGGATTAGTGAGAGTGTCTCTTGGATGGACTACGGCACGCAGAGTCAAGAGTTGCTTCCATTATTACCTAGGCCAACTGTAATGAAGTGCCTGCTGAAGGAAGGCTGGGCGACAAGTGTCTTCGTGTGCTGAAGAACTTTAAAGAAAGCTAATAACAGACTTAAGATCAAAGTTCTTGGCTCAGCATAGAGAATTAAGAGCTGCCTTGAACTGTGCGAAGGACCTTTTAGGTTACTCGCCTCAATACTGATGTCACAGAAACTCAAACTCAAATTTCCATCCTGTGGGTTGCAAAATTGCAAGGTTAAGTTGCTTTTGACAGCATCACCAGACCTCATGCAAAATTAGGACACCAAGTGGAATAGAGTGGAAGATCCCAAGAATTGAAATAGAGGAGAATTTGAATGATGTAGAGCACTTCACATTCCACTGAGCATTCCTGGCAGGCAGAAGTGGAATGTCTCACTCCACGCATCTGATGAAGATGTTCCCGCTCTGCCTAGAGATCTTATAATGAATGACCTCGCCTCGAATGGTTGCCAGGTAAGAGGTAGCCAAATTGCCTCATGCCTCATTTCCATCACTTTTCATTTGCTTCTGTGTCTACGGTAAGGCCACATCCCAGCAGGCACCTGGAGTCAGTTGCAAAGTGAAACCCTAAATGGGAGAAGGCCCCCTACAGGAGAAAGCTCACACAACAAAAGACTTCTGTTCATGCCAGAACCCAAAAGAACAGCCATGGAAAGCACTGTGAGAGTGTCAGGCTAGGGAATGAGGAAGAATTTCAGATAGAACCAAATTTGCTGATAGTTGCTCAGGCAGATGAGAGTGATTTTAATAGTTTGCTTACTCAGTTATCTGAAACCTGGCCTCGGTGGTGACCAACACTAAATGGAATGAAGTTGCAATAATTCCTTTTTATCAAATAGAGAAAGGGAGATAGGAATGCTAGATTGGATTTATCAAATCCATCTACTCACTCATCCTTTAATAGGAGAACTCTAAATACATTTTCCCCATTACGACGTTGAAAAGTACAATGGTTAGAGAGGGATCCAAATTTTCAAAGTGCTGTAGCGACTGTTTTCAGTAGTCAGGGGATGAAGGTAGGTACCAATGAAGTGGGCTCCATGTTTCAATGAGGTTAATAGCATCCTAGGCAATAGCCGGAAGATACACCTAAAAAACAAAATATTATAGTCATTATTATAATAGTACGATAGGAGTAATAATCAGAATGGTTCAAGATCCTATAGACCCTAGCACCAAACTGCCCACTAAATTACTAGCAAATAGAAGCTTCACTTGAATATCCATACTCAGATGCTAGTCAGAATTATAGGAAACACTTTGCTTTATGTTGCATATATTTCTGCAGTGTAACCCGCATGTCTATGTTTGTTATGAGGAAACACTTTCAACTTTAAAAGTTTTAATGAAAGCACGAATACCACCAAAATGTAAAGTTGTTTGTGTCTGCTTGCATGTTTATTGGCAATTTTTATGAGTGATACGCATTTGAATCATTCCAAATACCTATGGTATTTTTCCTAATCTATCAAGGAAAATATTACTTAGAAAACTAATAACAGTGAATATGTTTGTTTAGTGGATCCTGGTATGTTCCCAATCCTCCATTTCCTAATTTTTTCATTTCCAAAAATGGGCTCATATTTGAGGGTATGGTATTCTTGTGTTATGTAATATATTGTTTTGCCCTGCCTACTATCACTTCCTTTAATCACTTGTTCTTCTTGTGCTATATTAATCCTAAATCAATCTATTCTGTCTCCTAGAATTTAACTCTGAAACAGACACGCCCCGGGAGGAAAGGTGGTTTTCAATGAGTCATCTGCAGGTCCATGACTTCCCTGAAACCACACTGGTTCCTATCCTCCCCAAGGATTCATTGTTCATCCTTTATTTATTTTATTTAAACTCTACGCCCAACATGGGGCTCGAACTCTCGACTGCCAGATCAAGGATCACATGCTCTACTGACTGAGCCAGCCAGGCACCCCATTGTTCATCTTTTATTTTGATGCTGGCTGCTCTCCAGAATCTCATGCAAATTTTTTTTTTAATGTTTTTATTTATTTTTGAGAGAGACAGAGACAGAATGTGAGTGGGTTAAGGGCAGAGAGAGAGAGGGAGATACAGAAGCAGAAGCAGGCTCCAGGCTCTGAGCTGTCAACACAGAGCCCGACGCGGGGCTTGAACTCATGAGCTGTGAGATCATGACCTGAGCTGACGTCGGACACTCAACTGACTGAGCCACCCAGGCACCCCACAAATTCTTTAATATTGCTTAAATTCGTTTCTGTTGCTTGCCACATAACATCTTTGACTCAGAAATCATAACCAGAGTGGATTGAAGGATTTGTCGAGAACATAGTGTTGGTTATAAGAATAAGAAGCAAAAGAGAACCATTTTATACTCCAGAATGGGAAGGTAGCAGCTCATAGTACATAATGGCAAAATGTTATTACTTGTGGCCACCTGGAACCATGAGCACTCAGAGTTGTTCTAGGGGAACAAGGAGGTAGTGCAACAAGCCACTTTATTTTTTATTTTCTAAATAATTTCTACACCCGACGTGGGGCTCAGACTCATGACCCCAAGATCAAAAGTGGCATACTCTACCAACTGAGCCAGCCAGGCACCCTACACAAACCATTTTAAAGGAAACAGAAAATGTGAATTGTGAAGGGTAATGTGGTTGTTTTTAATAGATGTAAATAATTTAAGAAATAGAAGCATTTGCTTGCATTTGATAGGGACAGCAGTACACATTTACTCTCCTGGCTCAGGATAGTTAACTCTTGTTCTTTGCCACACATGATGGACTGGCTTGTTATACTTTAGGGCAACACCCTAATTTGCTACATGGATGATAGCATGCCAGTAGGATCCAGAGAGCTGGAAACAGCAGATCCCAGATGCTATGTATGTCATATATTTACAGCATCTCTTGGGGGGGGGGGGGGAATCTGTGAAAATATAAGATCCTGCCACATTCCGGAAGTTATGCCTTTAGTGGGTTGGACACTGTCGAGATATTTTCACCCATATCACAGAAAAGATATTTCATCTTTTGTCCACAACCCCAGAAAAGGTGATACAATACTTGCTGGGTGTTTGAATTCTGGAGGCAGCATTTTTAATTTCCTATTTTCCTGCTCCAATACATTTGCCAAGTGACTGAGAAAGCTGCCAGATTTGATTTGTGTCTAGCCACTTCAGACTACAGTACAAACAGCTCTGGTCCTTGTGCCTCAGCAGATCCAATGCTTCTCAAAGAACCTGCACTAATTTGGATGCTCTAAGAAGTGTGTTGCAAGTCACAACAGGAAAATCACAGTATAGAGCCTGAAGATTTTGAAACAAGATCAAACCTCTTATAGCAAGTGACTTTTTTTCTTTAAAGAACCCACCTGCTTAGCTCTCAAAAATTCAACCTCACTTCTCTTGTAATGTTTGAAGTCAATGACACAAATATCTTACTTAGCACCATTTTAGTTGTGTTCCACCAGATTTTCAGGTACTGTATTTTTTTCATTTCTTTCTGTTCAAGCATTTTCAACTCTCCAATATAATTTCTTCTTTGACCTGTTAGTTATTTTAAATGTGGCTTTAAGTTTCCAAACATATGCTATTTTTTGTTTTGCCTATCTTTTGTTATTATTTTATATATTTAATCGCATTCTGATTAGAAAAGGTGGTCTTCATGAGACCAATTCTAAAATTTGTTGAGATTCATTTTAAATTTCATACATATTTCACCTCCTTGTGATTTTAATCTACATTTTTCTGAGGACTACTTATGAAATATGTGTTCCTATGTTCAGTGGTCATTTGGATATTTTCTCATGTGAAGGGCCTCTTGAAGTCTCTTGCCCATTTTTAAATCATATTTTTGATGTTTTTAAAAATTGCTCTGTAGATTTTTGGGGGTATATTCTGCACACAAGTTCTTTGCCATTTATATGTATTGAAAGTATCTTCTTCAATCTTTGAATTACATTTTTACTCTTTCAATGGTGTCTTTTGAAGGATAGAAGTCTTTATTTTTATTCCAGTTAAATTTAACAATCTATTACCTTTATGGCTAGGGTTTTTTGCTTCTCTTTCAAGAAGTGTTTCCCTATGCCAAAGTAATGAAGATACTTTCCTATATCAATTCCTAGAAGCTTTGTTATTTTGCCTTTCACACCCAAAGCTCCAATCCACTTGGAATTGATTATTGTGTGCAGTTTAAGAGCCAAACTTCATTTTCTTCCAACTTAGATGTCCAATTATGCATAATTTATTACAAATCCATTCTTTACCCACTGCTCTGTAGTGTCACCTTTGTCCTAAATTATGTGTCCATATACTACACTGTCAAACTTAACCATAATTTTGTAGTAAATCTTGGTATTCAGTATAGCAAATGTTGAACCAAGCTTTCACTACAGGAATAAGCACAATAAATAAACACAAATTTGTTGAGATCCATTGTCCTTTTAGACAAGCTGAATTAGCATTGCTATTGTTTTGTTTAGGATTTTTGCATCAATCTTTCTGAGACAGATTGTCCTTACTGTCCCTTAATCTTCCTGATCAGATTTTGGTATCAAAATGATGTTGTCCTCCTAAAACAAAATGGGGAAGTGTTTCTTTTATTCCATTTCTCTGGAAGAAGTTTTGTAATATTGGCATTACTTATTCCTTTAATGTTGGAATTTATCACTGAAATAATTAGTCCATGAGTTGTGTGTTTGTATATGTGTATGTGAGAGTTTTTATATTATGAATTTCTTTAATAATTATAAGACTGTTTATATCTGTGCTTCATCTTGTGTCTGTTTTTGTAACTTGTATTTTGCCAGGAGCTTTCCCATTTATCCAAATTTCCAACCATGTAGCACAAAATTCTTCATGATTATCTTTGTTAAGGATATTTAGTGATGTCTTCTCTTGCATTCCTTGGATTGGTTATTGAGGCACAGCCTGGTCACCCAGTGAGCAGTAAGCATATGTATATATGTGTATGTATATCTATATATGTATATCTATATGTGTATACACATATATATTCAAGTTAGCTCCATACAAAGTATATATATTTATATGCAGATTATATTCCTGTTAAATTGAACTATTTTTCATTAAGAAGTGAACTTCTTTCATTCAGTAGCAGTATTTGCTTTAAGATCAACTTTTTATATATTAATATGGCAGTGACCAGCTTTCTTCAGATCAGGTTTGCATAATCGTTTTTCATCTTTTAGCTCTTCTGTACCCTAATATGTTAGATATGTTACTTCTAAACAGCATATAGCTGGGTTTTCTTCTTTCATTTAATGCACCTATCCTTGTATTTTGTTTTATTTTTAAAATTTTATTTATTTAAAGTAATCTCTACAGCCAAAAGTGGGGCTTGAACTCATGACCCAGAAATCAAGAGTCACATGCTCTTCCAGCTGAGCCAGCCAGGTGCCCTGTCCTTGTATTTTAATTAGACCAATTAATAGAATTACATTTAGTGTAATTACAGACATATTCACTTTGAATTTCATTTTTTTAAGAATAATCTTTGTGCCCAACGTGGGGTTCAAGTTCATGACCCCAAGATCAAGAGTCGCATGCTCTACCCACTGAGCCAGCTGTGCATCTCTGACATATTCACTTTAAATCTACCCCCATTTGCTTTTGATTTGTTTCACCTGCTCTGTGTCACTCCTTTACTCCTTACTTGCTTTCTTTTGGATTTACTTCATTTTTTTAAATTCCTTTCCCCCTCTTCCATTTCTTAGTCTTGTACTTATATGTTTTACTATTTGTTAGTGGTTCCTTAAAGATTGCAGCATATACCCAAGACTTATTTTAAAAAACCCATTGTTATTT
The DNA here is from genome assembly GCF_028749965.1 of Puma concolor. Classification (NCBI taxonomy): domain Eukaryota; kingdom Metazoa; phylum Chordata; class Mammalia; order Carnivora; family Felidae; genus Puma; species Puma concolor. The sequence continues at coordinate 16,868,510 of NC_141677.1, forward strand.
ATTTCTTTTACCCTCCTCTTGAACAGCGCAAGTACCACTTCCCTTGTTTTAATTTATATGCTATTGTTGTCATGTTTTAAAATGTTTTAGGCGTGCCTGGGTGGCTTAGTTGGTTGGGCGACTGACTCTTGATTTTGGCCCAGGTCATGGTCTCATGGTTCCAGCCCCATGCCAGGCCCAGGGCTGGCAATCCAGAGCACTTTCTCTCTCAAAATAAATAAATAAAAATTAAATAAAGTATTTCATATATTTTAAATTCTACAAGCCATCATTATTATTATTATTATTAGTTTAGGTAATGTGTTGACTGGTTTAGCTCACATTTTTACCATGTTTCTTCTTGCATTTCCAGTCTTACATCTGGGATTCTATTTTCTCTTGCCTGAATGAAACCATTTAGAATTTCCTTTAGTGTGGGTCTACATCTTTGCCAACACTTGCTGTATTTTGTCTTTTTGATTCTAGCCATTTTGACATTTGTAAAATGATATTGTGGTTTTCATTTACATTTCCCTGATGATGGATGCTGTTGAGCATCTTTTCATGTGTTTCTTGGCCACCTATATGTCTTCTTTGGAGAAGTGTCTATTCAGGTCCTCTGCCCATCTTTTAATCAGATTATTTATTTTTTGGTGTTGAGTGCAGATCTGATCTGTTCAATGGTCAATTCTATGAATTTTTTTTGGTCTAAAAACATATATATATGTGTGTGTGTGTATATATATATATATATATATATATATATATATATATACATTTGCTCTTTACTTGCTCTTTCCCTGGGCATAGAATTATAAGCCAGTAGTTATTTTCTTTCAGCTATTTAAAATGGCATCGCATTGTATTCTGACTTGCATTGGTTTGGTTTCAGGCTAGTTGTCAATCAAATTGTGGCTCTTTATTATTTTTATTAAGAAATATTTCTAGAGTCTTTTATTTTGGTTTTGCTCTTTTGGAACAGATGGTAGAAAAATAGAAGAAAAATGATTATTTATTTACCAGTCCCTATGTAAGCCACTGGTCAGCGCAAATAATAGGCTTTTAGAAAAGGAGGCAAGGAAAACACATTTTTTTAATGTTAAGAGCTGGTTTTTGAATCTACTGCTTATTTCTTGTTACTGGAAATCATCTTCAAATTACATACAATCAATAAAACTAGTCAAGCAGAAATGTCTCTACTGGTCATATTTGAAGAGATCTAAGAGGTTTTCTTTATTCGTGCATCTTCATTATTTTTTAACCACAAAATACACTGTAGGATTCTTTATTTGTTGGAAAACTGGATTACAGATGCAACTGAGTTTTCTATAGTCTGTATTTTGCCGATGGCACTTCCATGGTGTGGCTTAACATGTTCCTCTTTCTTCATATGCAGTGTTGGTAGTTTCTCAGATTCAGGTTAAAGTTTTTGGCAAAGCTGCTTCAAACATGCTGCTATGTTCTTCCGTGAGGGAGCACATCATGTTTGTTTCTTTTTGTGTAATGTCAGCAGGTATGGTGAGCATTGGTAAGTTCCATTAATTTACGGCAAATGAATAATATTCAATTCGATTATTTCCTCTTTATTATACTTCTCAGAAAAACAGCTTCCTCTAATCTATTAAGTTACTCAGTAGTGAGTATAGAAAAGGCAGAATAAATGCCTGATTCTTTCCCTTTATTTACTAGTTTTCTAAATGATGAATTGCTTTACTGGCATCCTCTAACAGTGACCTATGAGGAACTTATTTGGGGGAGAGGAGAGTGTAAGTATGAACTTGTGGATTTAAATACATTCAGTGTGTTTCAATCTCTTCCAGTCATCTGAGTTCTCAAATTGTCCCAGCTTTGCCTTGTATAGCTCTCTCTTCACGTTCTGTTCTTTTCTTAGTCCTAAAACAGTTTTCCACTAGCCTTGGATTAACTTCAGCCTAACTTTAATTTTATTTCTCCTCGTCTCACATGTCTCCTAGAATTTTCATGTGGGATCTCAGCAGTGGCTAGTGGAGTGCGCTCCTCCCTGGAAGAGTGTCTGCGCAGAGGAAAACAGCACAGATGGGGGGCACCACACAGCACAGCGGCCTTTCTATCATTTGAGCCACGCGTCCCTCTCATTCTCCACTCTTTTCTTTTTAATGCTTGTTTTTGAGAGAGAGAGCATGTGCAGAGTTGCAGAGGGGCTCAGTGAGAGGGAGAAAGAGAATCCCAAGCGAGCTCCACGCTGAGCACAGAGCCCAATGCGGAGCTCAATCCCACAGGCTGAAATCAGGAGTCGGACACTCAACCCACTGAGACACCCAGGCACCCCTCATTCTCCATTCTTTCAAAAACATTTTTGTATGTCTTTATTTTATTGAGAGAGAGAGAGACAGAGTGCGAATGGGGGGAGGGGCAGAGAGAAGGAGACACAGCACCTGAAGCAGGCTCCAGGCTCCAAGCTGTCAGCACAGAGCCTGACATGGGGCTCAAACTCACGGACCGTGAGATCATGACCTGAGCCGAAGTCGGACGCTAACCGACGGAGCCACCCAGGGGCCCCTCATTCTCCACTTTTAAATTTTGTCGGAGCAAGAAGGAAACTTTACCACATCCAGAAAATGTAACTCCCAGAAGTGAAAGACTTTGATCTTCACCTGATCAGGCTCTCTTACTTGGTCAAACAACTTTAATTCTGTGGTCTGTAACATGGATTCTAAGTCTTGCCTCTTTGAGAAGGATTGGCTCTTTGTGTCAGCTTTCTAATATTACTGTCTTTGCTAGTCTTAAATGCCATTATAGTGGGTTTAAGTGTGGGTTTTTCCTTATCCGTCCTCTTTGGCACTCTCTGAGCGCTTTAAATCTAGAAGTCTTACCACGGTTCACTCCAAATATTTCCTCCCTTCCCTTTGTTTTTTTTCCTCAGACTCTTTTAGCCAGATATTGGTACTTCTGCCCTTCATTTCACTTACGTTTATCCTGTTCTCCTCCCTTCAATTTGATCTTGTTCACTAATTCTTGCTTTGGCCGTATCGATTTGCTGTTTGTTTTCTGGAGCCAGAAGACCTGTGTTTGAATCCTAGTCCCAACCTGAACAATTCTTTTAACCTCTTTGTGCCTCAGTTTCTCCACCTGTAAAGTAGAAATAATAGTAGTACCCACCTCATAGAGTTGTTGTTGAATCTGTAACTGTAAGAAATGCACGCAGAGTACTGCCTGGTACAAAGTAAATAATATATACTTTTTTTTTTATTTAAAAAAATTTTTTTTAACGTTTATTTATTTTTGAGACAGAGAGAGACAGAGCATGAACGGGGGAGGGTCAGAGAGAGGGAGACACAGAATCTGAAACAGGCTCCAGGCTCTGAGCTGTCAGCACAGAGCCCGACGCGGGGCTCGAACTCATGGACCGGGAGATCATGACCTGAGCCGAAGTCGGACGCTTAACCGACCGAGCCACCCAGGCGCCCCAATAATATATACTTTCTAGCCGTTACTATCATTATTATCATTATTGTGTGCTGTATTATATTTTTCATAATTTATTTCCACTCGTTCTTTTTTTTTTAATCTCCTGTACCAGCTTCATATTACTAATAACTTCTGTGAGAATATTTGTTGCTTATTTGAAATTCATGATCCATCTGTACGAATAATTCTGCTCTCTGAATCATGTGATGTACGCTATTCAGCTTTGTCATGTTTCTGGCTAACCCTACGTGTTAGCGAAGAGCCAATGCCCAGGCCCAGTCTGTCTTCCCCTCGGTGACTTTAAGATAATAGAGGAGATGAGCCTCAGGGCAGAGAACCCCCAGGTACCACAAAGCGACAGTCTGCAGCCCTGTTTCCTGCCACCACACTTGGAAACTCATGGTTGGGTCAGGGATTTGCTCTTCAGTCACGGCAACATGCTGCTGTGCTGGTAAGGAACAACTTTCTTGGAATGTGTCGTACCAGTCCCGGTGTCTAGGGTAGGAGTGGGTGCGGGTGTGGGTGCTTAGGAGAGCCTGGTGGGTCGGCACCCGTCTTCATCAGTGCCTCACCTAACCCCAGCAGGCTTCTGGGCCGCCCTGTTGGTAACCTGAGACACCAGCTGGCCGGGCTATCACTTCCATGTGATTCTCCCAAAGCAGTGTAGGGGAGAAGCTAGCGGAGAATAGAAAAGTTCTGGCCTGGCTCTCTGGGGCCAGGCCATCCTCCTCCCCCAGGCTGAGGCTCCCGCTCGCCATGCCCTCACTCTCGCCAGTTTAGGAATCCTCCCATCTCTACCAGCGTTTGTCCGCAATTTTTAGGTTGGGTCCTCAGGGTCTTGCTTTACTCTCAGGTCTGCTTTGGGGAGACGGAGCCAGAAGCCTATCCTGACGGCCTTCTTATCAGGAGCCAGGAGCCTCCTCTTCCCAGAAAACGTCTAGGCCTTTTCCTCTTCAAAGCTAAAACTTGATGGTCAAACATTGTGAGTTTCTTGGATGAACGGTACTTTGAAAGATGCAATCATTCGGAAGCTCAGTCTGGACTTTACTCACTCTTAGGACACCACTGACTTGGGCTCTTTGAAATGGAGCTTCAAGGAAAGATCAAACACTCCCCACTCCCAACGCCAAAGGAGATACTTTTTTGCCCTCCTTTTTTGCTTTTTTTCTTTTTCTCCTCCTTCGCCTTCCTTCACCCCTCCTCCTCTTCTTCTTCTTCAAGCACAGGACCTTGCATACCATGGCCACTTAATAAACATATGTTGATTTGGATCGATATCCAACTCTTGCCATGAGATGTTTTCAAATGAATTAAGCCATCTACAATAGAATGCATCTGCCTTTCTTTCTTAAGTCTGAGTAGCTGAAAATTCTGGTGAAGGGTGTGTACAAGTGTAAAACAAGTTCCTTATGTGATTAGTCAAGCTACCTGACTTCAAACAAGTTTTATTTTTGTCTGTATTACTGGTAAACTGCTTGGCCTACTTCTGCGTGGCTCAGATCAAGTTTGATCAACATGTTTAGCAAGAGTAAATTAGTAAATCCCTAAATAAATCAACTTGTTTGGGCAAAAGAAGCAAATCCATTATGACATGAGCCAAGCAGAAACTTCCCCTGCAATTTTCCTATGAATATGACACATGTTTGGTGCCTAAGGTTTCACCCACCACTGCAGGAAGCCGAGCTGTACCTGCCTCAGAGCACGTCGAGGTTTACACAAGTTTACGAGTGCGGGTCATGCTGTTGCTTTGACTCAGAACTCAGTGATGGACAGATTAATGTCACCTGGAGAGTATCAAATCTTAATCTCAAATCTGCCTCTGGTTTTGGTGAGGCTGTTCAGAACTCTGAGAAAGAAACCAGAAATGCTCTCTTATCTGGCATGTGAGACAGAAATGAACCGTGTACATTCCATTTTTTTACAGCACCCTTTCAAGTGCATGAACGAGCCCATGCAAGTAGAACTTTCTGCCATATGCATGTTGCTTTCAAGTCTACTAAAAATATAGTTTCTCACACTTGGTATTTCCTAATGGATTATCTCAGTTCTCAGTGATGAGTAGGTACCTGTAGAACAAGAAAATTTGTGGCCCTTGACAGTTCACACATAGAAATTCCCTACTCGTTTATAGATATTCGAGATAAGAACTGGCGGGCTAAGTATGTTCTTGGATTGCAGTAGGTCTCCTATGGAGAAGCAGCACAGTGGAGAAAAAGAACATAATTTTAAGTACTAGGTGAACGTTGGTTTGAGTATCGGCTCTCTCACCAGGCTAAAGCTTCACGCTTTCAGGCTTGTAACTTCATCTCTCTGAGCCTCAGTTTCTTCATCTGTATATGACGGTAGGTAATTAAGTGAGATGATGTATAGAAAGTGATACATAAGAGATACTCAAGCATTAAGGAGCCACTACAGTTACAACATTCACTTATTTATTAATATCGTGAGCTGATTGCCAGGAAAAGATAAAACACAGATGTTCTTTGTTTTTCAAACGTGGATTTCACAATATATAGAACATTTGTTACATATATGCATATTAGCTTCATACATATAAATAAATGTTGCATATCTTCCATATAACTCTGAAAATTAGAACTTGGAGAATTTCCACTTCTTTTTATCAGAGTTTAAATTGTCCCAGATCTTTGAAATAACCATAATACCAACTGAATATAAAATGAAGTATTATATATAAGGGCACCTGGGTGGCTCAGTAGGTTAAACATCTGACTTTGGCTCAGGTCATGGTCTCACGGTTTGTGAGTTTAAGCCCCGCATCAGGCACTGTGCTAGGCAGCTCAGAGCCTGGAGCCAGCTTCGGATTCTGTATCTCCCTCTCTCCCTGCCCCTCCACCCCCTCAAAAATAAAATAAACATAAAATAAATAATAAAGGAGCGCCTGGGTGGCTCAGTCAGTTAAGCATCTGACTTCAACTCAGGTTGTAATCTCATGGCTTGTGAGTTCAAGCCCTGCGTCAGTCTCTGTGCTGACAGCTCAGAGCCTGGAGCCTGCTTCAGATTCACTGTCTCCCCCTCTCTCTGCTCCTCCCCCACTCACGTTCTGTCTCTCCCTCTCAAAAATAAACATTAAAAAAATTTTTTTAATAAAAATTAAAAAAAGAATAAAATAATCACTTTATTTAAAAAAATTTAATGGAAGTATTATATAGGTCCTGATTTATCACACTCACTTGTTTGGAAATGCAGTAAATGCTAACATTCCATCACTTTTTTTCATGATCTGAGTTTCAGCACTTTTTATTTCAAATTTTAGAGATATATGAAATAAATTATTTTAGACCAGGTTTTTAAATTTTTGGATAAGAAAGAATACTTCCAGTATTTTATAAAATTAGCACAATATTATTACATCAGAACTTTATAAAGATAACACCAAAAAGAAAAAAATCTTATAGCCCAATCTCGCTAATAAATATCACTGCAAAAATTGTAAAGAAAATTATGTTCAACGGGACCCAGTCAAATAATACATAAAAATCAGGTAGCACTTATTCTAGGAACATAAAAACGGCACAATATTAATTCTATACATGTAGCTCACTGTATTAATGTGTGAAAAACAATGTACAATCTTGTGGTGGCTTTTTTAATGTGTTGACTTGGCTAGGCTGACCGGAGCACCACTGAATTCTCTTTCCTTAATTATAGAATAAGTCAGATGAGGGGCACCTGGCTGGCTCAGTCGGTTAAGTGCCCAACTCTTGATTTTGGCTCAGGTCGTGATCTCACAGCGTGGGAGATCGAGCCCCTTGTTGGGCTCTGCACTGATAGAGTGGAGCTTGCTTGGGATTCCCTGTCTCCCTCTCTCTCTCTGCCCCTCCCTCGCTCATGCTCTGTCTCTCTCTCAAAATAAATCAATAAACTTAAAAAAATTAAAGAATAAGTCAGTTGATGTGATGGAAATATTAACAACCATGAACAATTCGTGCATACACAAACAATGACAACTCCTTCACCTGACCGGCAGCAGTAATGAAAGGTTACCGATTCTAAAACATATTCTGATTTAAAAGGTTTTAAAATGTCAAAAAGATGTGCATCTAATAAATAATGAAATATCACATATGACATTTCAAATTGTTGAGGGAAAGATGGGATTATTCATTACAATTAATATATTTTATAGTGCTGAAACATTTCTTTTTGACAAAAATATACAATGTAAGACAAATGACAATTTAGAACAGTTTTTTTTTTTTCCTTAGAACATTTGTTTTTAAAACATGACAAACGGGAAAACATTAAAAAGGGTCCATTACTTTACTATAAAAACAATTCATGTAGAGGCCCCTAGGTGGTTCAATCAGTTAAGTGTCTGACTCTTGGTTTCAGCTCAGGTCATAATCTCAGGGTTCATGAGTTCAAGCCCCGCATCAAGCCCTGCATTGGGTTCTGTGCTGACTGGATTCTCTCTCTCTTCCTGTCCCTCCCCTGCTTGCTCATGTTCTTTCTCTCCCCCTCTCTCTCTCTCTCTCAAAGTAAATAAATAAACTTTAGAAAAAAGAGTTCATATAATTAACAAGAAAATGTTCAATACTTAGGAAAATAAGCAAAAGACAACCAGACAGATCTCTGCAAAACAGATATAAATGGACAATAAATCAGTGACAATGTGCTCAACTTCACCCTTAATTATAGAAATGCAAATTAGGGGCACCTGAGTGGCTCAGTCGGTTAAGTGTCCGACTTCGGCTCAGGTCATGATCTCCCGGTTTGTGGGTTCGAGCCCCGCATTGGGCTCTGTGCTGAATGCTTGCTCAGAGTCTGGAGCCTGCTTCAGATTCTGTGTCTCCTCTCTCTGCCCCTCCTCCACTCATGCTCTGTCTCATTCTGTCTCTCAAAAATAAATAAATGTAAATAGAAATGCAAATTAAAAGAAAATAGTATTTACACTTACCAGATTGGCAAAAATTTTAAAGTGTAATAACATCCAGGATAGCTAAGAGTAAGGGGAAAACAAACATATTCATACATTATTATTGGTGGAATTATAAATGGCACATCCTTTTTGAGACAAATTGTAATGGTATATTAAATTTTATTTTATTTTTATTTATTTTTTTAATGTTTGTGTTTGAGAGGGAGAGCACAAGTGAGGGAAGGGCAGAGAGAGGGAGAGAGAGAATCTCAAGCAGGCTCCACATTGTCCACACAGAGCCCAATGCAGGGCTTAAACTCACAACTGTGAGGCCATGACCTGAGCTGAAGTTGGACACTCAACCAACTGAGCCAACTGGGTGCTCCATGTTATGGTAAATCAAATTTTAAAATGTGTTCCCAACCTTACAGAAATTAATTGATGGCAATGATTTATAAAGTCCTCTATAATAGAGCATTTGAATTCAAATTTGTCAATTGTGTTTCCGTAATGAAATTAATCTAGACAAAGTCTAGGCCTTGGGATTTGTTGTAGAGAAGTTAAAAAGCTGGGGCTGCAGGTAACCATAAATCTATATATGTCATAGTTTTTTAATGTCCTTTCATAACTCCATGTAAATACTTACATAGATGGTTCTGTACAGTTATGAGAAAACAAAATGCCTGTAAATGCTGCTTGGAAATGTGGAGATACCACAGAGCTTGGAGCCAGACAGACCTGTCAGTGCCTCTCATTTCTAGCACTTACTTGCTTTGGGACTTGGGTAAGACATTTTCATTAAGATTTGGAAAATAGGGGGCTCAGTTGGTTAAGCATCCAACTTTGGCTCAGGTCATGATTTTGCAGTATGTGGGTTCGAGCCCCGCGTCGGGCTCTCCGCTGTCAGTACGGAGCCTGCTTTGGATCGTCTGTCTCCCTCTCTCTGTCTCTGTCTCTGTCTCTCTCTCAAGAATAAATAAGGGGCGCCTGGGTGGCGCAGTCGGTTAAGCGTCCGACTTCAGCCAGGTCACGATCTCGCGCTCCGTGAGTTCGAGCCCCGCGTCAGGCTCTGGGCTGATGGCTCAGAGCCTGGAGCCTGTTTCCGATTCTGTGTCTCCCTCTCTCTCTGCCCCTCCCCCGTTCATGCTCTGTCTCTCTCTGTCCCAAAAATAAATAAACGTTGAAAAAAAAAAATTAAAAAAAAAAAAAAAGAATAAATAAATATTTAGGGGCTCCTGGGTGGCTCAGTCGGTTAAGCATCCAACTCTTGATTTCTGCTCAGATCATGATTGAGATCAAGCCCTGCATTGGGCTCTGTGCTGACAGTGCAGAGCCTACTTGGGATTCTCTCTCTCTGCCACTCCCCTGCTTGCACTCTCTCTCTCTCTCTCTCAAAATAAACAAAGTTATAAAGAAGTAAAACAAAAAACAAAAACATTTTTTTTAAAAGATTGGAAAATAGGTAGAACAATACTTCACAGAGTTGTGGTGAGGTCAGAATGAGATAACCTATCTAAGCCTTCCGTGATGTCACCTGATACATAGTATGTTCTCAATAAATAGTATTATTAGCTCACAATAATTTTGTGCTCTTCTTGTGCTTAATTTTGTAGGATCCTGGATAAAATGAAGCTATTTGAATTCAGTAATTCATCTGTAATGCCTTTCTTATTGTCACCATGTGACAATTTGTTGTTCGTTGCTTTTGTGTTAGGTCTTGCCATAAAGTTCTCACCTCATATCTTTAGTCAACACGCAAGTACTGCTCCTGGCCTCTCTTGCTTTACGATGACGTTAGGTCAGTACAGCCATATACAAAACTGTCCTGCATTTCATGATGGTTCAACTTCTTTGTAGAAGCCAAGTGAACACAAGGGACAGCTAATCCCAAAGAATGTTACAATGTGCTGGTGTTGGAATCTGTAGTTGGAACTCTAGTAGCATCTATTCATAGCAGTCCCATGGGTGACATTACATTTGTGTTTGGGAGATTATCTGAGGAAAAGCCACTTACTATTTTTTGGAACTGAAAAAACTCCAGGTCAAAATCAGTGAAGTTTTTTATTGATTCACAATATAGTTGTATCTTGCTTCGAAATAAGAGAATCTGACATACTAAAGCCTGGTATAAAGAGTAGAGATTTTTTTTAATGTTTGTTTGTTTATTTTTGAGAGAGAGACTGCACAAGCAGGGGCGGGGCAGAGAAGGGGGGACAGAGAATCGGAAGCTGACTCTGCACTAAAAGCAGTAAGCCTGATGTGGGGCTCGAACTCACAAATTGTAAGATCATGAGCTGAGCTGCAGTCAGCCGCTCAACCGACTGACCCACCCAGGCACCCAAGAGTAGAGATTTGAATGGACTGTATAAAGACCTTAATTTGAACCAAGTGGTTGAACACGAAGTGACGTTTACTCTGGAATGTGCTCATGTCAACTGATATGTGATTTGTCCTATTACAGGGGTCAGTGAGAGCTAAGTTATAGACACGTGTATTGTGCTAATTGTATGAAGTCATCTTAACTATAGAACATCTTCTAGGCCTCAGGCCTAAAGAGAAAGTTAATTATTGCTGAGTTAATAGAACAAAATCTGCTCTGGAAAAATTGGTATTAATATATCTAAATGGAGAAGGCATGAGTCAGAAGGAGATGGTGAGCATCAGAGAATGAGGCGTGAGGCAGGGGAACATCCAGCACTGTCTAGAGTAAATTGAAGAACCACAAACATCTTCTGTACTGACTGTATGCTCTCTCTGGAAGATGCTCTTGGCTGCAAGTAACAGAACTCTCAAACTGTCCTAAATGTGTGAAGGAAAGATATTATTTCACCAAACAGGAAGTCTAAGTGTAGGACAGGCTCCAGCTGCCTCATAAGAAAGGCTCTGGCTCTATTTATTTTTACTGTTCTGCTTCTTGTGAATTTGCTTTGTCCTCAGGCTATCTTCCATTGTTACTATAAGAGGAGGGGGATGGAGGGGGGAGAAGGAGAGAGAAGAGAAGAGGGGGAGTGGATAGAGAACTTTCTCATCAGTCTGATTAGGCTGGTAGAGGTCAGGTGCCCACTATTGCATCACTTATTAATAAGGAAATGTCAGGGTTACCTGGGTGGCTCAGTTGGTTAAGCATCCGATTCTTGGTCTTGACTCAGGTCATGATCTCATGGTTCATGGGTTCAAGCCCTGCATCGGGTTCCATGCTGGCAGTGTGGAGCCTGCTTGGGATTCTCTCTCTCTCTCTCTCTCTCTCTCTCTCTCTCTCTGCCCCTCCCCTGCTTTCTCTCTCTCTCCCCGCCTCTCTCCCTCTCTCCCTCTCTCTCTTAATGAATAAATTTTTAAAAATATGGAAATGTCATGCACTGACTAGCTTACTTCATCCCTCAGTCAATTATTTGACCAGAGGATAAAATTAATGTTACAGGCTTAGACCAGATAGAACCTTTCTCCCAGTTTGAGGATGGAGTCAGATTCCCTGTGATCACACAAGCTACAAATGAACAAAATTGGCACTCCGTTAGGAAGGATATGATAGGGTCTAGTGGAGAATAGATGCCAGGTACATGGGCTAGTAGATTATGCTTCTTATACTTCTTAAGCAACCTTCTAACCAGAAATCAAAATTTAAAAATTCACTGCCTATAGGGCACAAGGTCTGATCACTTTGCCAATCATACTTTCCACAAGTTAATATATTGGTATCTGGGTTTATACTTTTATCTCTCAAGATCTTTGTAAAACTGAACCATTCTTTAAGTTTTATAATTTTTTTTTTTGAATTCCAGTATAATGAAAACAGTGTTATTCTAGTTTCAGGTGCACAATGTAGTCATTCAGCAATTCTATACATTCCTCAGTGCTCATCAAGATAAGTGTGTCCTTAATCCCCTTCACCTGTTTCATCCCTTCCCCCACCCACCTCCGCTCCAGTGACCACCAATTTGTTCTCTGTCTGGGAGTCTGTTTTTCTGGGTTCCCTCTTTTTTTCTTTGTTTTGTTTCTTAAATTCCACGTACGAGTGAAATCATGTGGCATTTATCTTTCTCTAACTTGTTTTGCTTAGCATTATACTCTCTAGATCCATCTATGTTGCTGCAAATGGCAAGATTTCATTCTTTTTTAGGGCTAAGTAATATTCCAGTGTGTGTGTGTGTGTGTGTGTGTGTGTGTGTGTGTGTGTTCACATACCATTTCTTCTTTATCCATTTATCTATCAGTGGACACTTGGGTTGCTTCCATAATTTGGCTATTATAATAGTACTGCAATAAACATAGAGGTGTACATATCTTTTTGAATTAGTGTTTTTGAATTCTTTGGGTAAATACCAGTAGTGGAATTATTGGATCATATGGCAATTCCATTTTTTATTTTTTGAGGAGCCTCCATACTGTTTTCTATAGTGGCTGTACCAGTTTGCATTCCTACCAAGAGTGCACAAGGATTCCACTTTCTCCACATTCTTGCCAACATTTGTTGTTTCTTGTGTTTTTAATTTTAGCCATTCTGACAGGTGTGGGTGATATCTCATTGTGGTTTTGATTTGCATTTCCCTGATGACTAATAATGTGGAGCTGCTTTTCACATGTCTGTTGGCCATCTGTTTGTCTTCTTTGAAGTAATATCTGGTCCTGTCTTCAGCCCATTTTTTAAATGGATTTTTTGTTTTTTGGGTGTTGAGTTGTATAAATTATATATATATATGTTGGATACTAACCCCTTATCAGATATACCAGTTGCAAATACCTTCTCCCATTCAGCAGGTGGTCTTTCAGTTTTGTTGATTGTTTCCTTTGCTGTGCAGAAGCTTTTTGTTTTGATGTAGTCCCAATAGTTTATACTTGCCTTTGTTTCCCTTGCCTAGAAGACTCATCTAGAAAAATGTTGTTACAGTTGATGTCAAAGAAATTACTGCCTCTTCTAGGATTTTTATGTTTTCAGGCCTCACATTTAGGTCTTTAATCCATTTTGAATTTATTTTTGTGTATGGTGCCAGAAAGTGAGGACTGAGCCATTCTTGATGTATTAACAAAATCAAGTGCCTGTGCCTGCATTTCTGAGGACAAACTACAGCACATAATATAATGATTTCACCAGTCACATCACCATTATGGGACTTCAGTTGGCCTTTCTTTGATGGCTCCCTTCTTGTCATATTCTGTGCTTTCATCATTCATATTTTATATATGCATTCAATACATAATTCAATACATAATTGCTATAAAGTCATCATGGGAGTATTCTAAGTCTGTGTGCTGTGTTACCCCCTTGGTTCAGTACAAATGAGTCCAAATGATTTCCTTATCTCCCCATTAATTATGTTCTTTGAATCCTTACATATTTGTATATATGGTGCACATTTTTTTATTATGTTACACCCACTGGAATAAGGTAAATGAGAGCAGAGGCTTTGTTTGTTTTATTCACCACTGGGACCCAGGGCCTAGAATAGTACCAAGCATATATATTAATGCCAGGCAATACATTATAGGCAGTCCTTGCTTTGCACAGTAGTGTGGGGCCATAAAATGTGATGAAACTGAGCAAAGCATTCTTTTTTTAATATCTTTTTGAAAAAATTGTAATTGAAGTATAACTGACACATAATGTTATATTAGTTTCAGTTGTATAAGATCATGATTCAACAACTCTGTATATTACTCAGTGCTCGCCATGAGAAGCATAGTCACCATCTGTCACCATACCATGTTATTACAGCATTATGACTATATTTTTTAGGCTGTACTTTTCATCTTCATGACCTATTTTATAGCTGGAAGTTTGTCCCTCCTAATCCTTTTTATCAGTTTTGCTCACCCCCTTCAACCCACCCCTTTTATCAATTTTTCTCACCCCCTCCAACCCACCTCCCCTCTGGCAACCACCAGTTCCCTTTACTTAAAAGTCTTTGTTTTTGTTTGTTCGTATGTTTTTGAGATTCCACATATGAGTGAAATCATATGGTATTTGTGTTTCTCTGTCTGACTTATTTCACTTAGCATGACATTTTAGGTTCATCTGTGTTGCAAATAGGAAGATTTCTTTCTTTGTCTATTTTTCCTTCTTTCTTTCTTTCTTTCTTTCTTTCTTTCTTTCTTTCTTTTTTCTTTCTTTCTTTCTTTTCTTTGGGAGAGAGCAGGAGCAGGGGAGGGGCAGAGAGAGAGGGAGAGAGAGAGGGAGAGAGAGAATCCCAAACTGGGTGTGGAGCCTGATGCAGGGCTCAATCCCATGACTATGAGATCATGACCCAAGCTGAAATCAAGAGCTGGATGCCCAACCGACTGAGCCACCCAGGTGCCCCAATATCTCATTCTTTTTTATAGTGAATAATATTCCATTAGATATATGGAAAATCTATAATATATATGTATAATTACATTTAATGGAATACTACTCAGCCATAAAAAATACACATACATGTATGTGTATATATATGTGCTCACCTATCAATGGACACTTGGGTTGCTTCCATATCTTAGCTATAGTAAACAGGCAAAACATCTTTTTTTTCTAACAATCATTTATTTTCTTTGCAAATAAAACAAAAACAAAAAAAAGAAATCATTTATGATTTTGTACAAAGGCCCAACAGTCTCATTTTCAAATTATAGCAGAATTCAATGGATCTTGCTTCTACAAATCAGGACAACACACATGTGAAAATTAATCTCCAGGAGGATGTGATATTCATGACGACTCCAATATCAATTCTAGTTTATGGAGAATTTACTATGTTCCAAGTGTCCTGCTATCTCATTTAATATGTATAAGTTATAACAATCCATGAGGTTGGTACTCTTATTTTCCCTAAGTTTTCTGATGAGGAGAGTGAGGCTGGGAGAAGTTAAGTAACTTGCCCAAGGTGGCAGAACAGCAAGAAATTAAGTTGAGATTTGAATTCAGGCAATCTGATTCTTGAGTCCTTACTCGTAAATAACAACTATTTTTCAGGATGCATCGATGGGTCAATGTTGAAAACACAGAAATCTTATCTTAAATTCATCCAGGAATATTTACGAAGATGGTTTCTTAATGTGATTCATACCTTCTCTTCAATCAAATGCTATAAAACTCAAAATCCTAAGTTAGATTTATGATATGCAAGTAGATGGTTGAAAATATGAATACATTGCAGATAATTACCAAAAACAAGCAAAAACCTGGATGCTTCCATATTTAGTTACACGTTAGCCCTGGCAAAGCATTCTTAATAAGCAATAGAAAAAGTTACAATTGTTCTGTGACCATCAAGTTTTTTGTCAAAACATTAAAAATGCTCTAATGTCAGTTACAAGTGCATGATAGAGTGAAAAGGCAGTAAAACTAATATTTAATTTACCATACTTTAAAAATTAGAAACATGGGGGTGCCTAGGTGGCTCAGTCAGTTAAGCAACTAACTCTTGATTTCGGCTCAGGTCATGATCTCATGGTTCATGTGTTCGAGCCCCACATTGGGCTCCACACTATGACAGTGTGAAGCCTGCTTGGTATTCTCTCTCTCCCTCTCTCTCTGCCCCTCCTGTGATCGCTCTCTCTCAAAATAGATAAACTTACAACAAATATTTTTAATTTTTGTTTTCAACGTTTATTTATTTTTGGGACAAAGAGAGACAGAGCATGAACGGGGGAGGGGCAGAGAGAGAGGGAGACACAGAATCGGAAACAGGCTCCAGGCTCTGAGCCATCAGCCCAGAGCCTGACGCGGGGCTCGAACTCCCGGACCGCGAGATCATGACCTGGCTGAAGTCGGACGCTTAACTGACTGCGCCACCCAGGCGCCCCTTTAAATAAAAAAATAAATAAAAATGAGAAACATGGAAAAATAAAATGTTTTATTTCTCGGGTTGGACAGTGCTTGCCTTCTCACTGTGCAACTTTTCACCTGTAATGGGGGTATCTTCTCTATGCCTTGGCACATTGTCAAAGTTTGGATCAACTTTCTAATTTTATTCTTTGAACATTCAATGTGGGGAAATACCGCTGAGAGTTCCTTTAACATGAATTTTTTTTGCCAGCCTCAGTTCCTCTGGGCATCTTCATCTTTTTCAGTCACAATCCCTTTCTTCATTTATGTTGTTAAGATTGCCTTCACTGATTAGTTACAGCTGCATATTTAGAGCTCCTCAAATGGCAGTAGTGCTAACATTCCCATGATGAGCTATTTCTTATTAATCTCATTTACATGTGATCTGCATTGCACTCCTGGTTGTCACTTTGCTTCCTTTGTTCCACTTTTATCTTTGTTGGCCAATTCCTCTTTCAATTATCCATTTTTCTAATGGATCATGTGGGTTGAATCATTGGGAGACAGGAGGCAACACAACTACAAGCTTTAGAGTCTGTACCTGAAGAGTCTTTGTACAGAGTGAGGACTTCCTGTAGCATAATGAATAAACGAATGAATAATTGACCTCTTGATTGTAGGGAAATATTTGTTATATAGATCGTAAGGACCATTTTACAAAGTTTATATAAACAAAGCTATTAGAATAATGTGGTGAGCAAGTTGGACATGATTTGGATGGACTCTCTGGAACTTACATTGTACAGGAGGATTAAGACAAACAAATAGTCAATCACAATACAGTCAATCACAATATAATGGGAAGAATAGTAGAATTGGTAGAATTCATCTCTGGAACCATCTGGGCTTTGTGCATTTTTGTTGGATGGTTTCTTAATAATTGTCTCCATTTTCTTCTGTGGAATCTGATTAAGTCTTCTAACTCTAAAGGGGTCAGCTTAGGTAAGATATATTTCCTCAAGAAATTGTGCATTTCATCTAGATTTTGCAATCTATTTACATAGAGATCAGGAAAGTAGTATCTTAAGACTTCTAAAAATATTTGTTCGAAAGGCTTTTGCCTCATCATTTCTCATTCTATATATTTGTACATTCTTTTTTCTTGACCAACCTAGCTAGTGATTTGTCTGTTTCATTAATT
Source organism: Puma concolor (assembly GCF_028749965.1). Classification (NCBI taxonomy): domain Eukaryota; kingdom Metazoa; phylum Chordata; class Mammalia; order Carnivora; family Felidae; genus Puma; species Puma concolor. The sequence continues at coordinate 16,885,757 of NC_141677.1, forward strand.
TTTCCACAAGAAAAGTGAACGGGAAGGTGCCTGGGTGGCTCATTCTGGTTAAGCATTGGACTCTTGATTTCAGCTCAGGTCATGATCTCACAGTTCGAAGGTTAGAGCCCTGCCTCAAGCTCTGAGCTGACAAGACAGAGCCTGTTTGAGATTCTCTCTCTCCCTCTCTCTCTGTCCCTCCCCTGCTCAAAATAAATAAATGTTAAAAAAAAAAAAGCCAACAAGATTTTGATATATTCATTAGAGGTACTGTTTTTTATTCTCTACTTCATTAATTTCTGCTTTTATCTTTTAATATTTTCTTCCTTGTGCCTTCTTTTGCTTTATACTTTCTTTTTCTAGGTGTTTAAACTACAAATTAACTTGTTATTTTTGGTCTTTCATTTTTATTGAAAAAGTATTTAGTGCTATTAATTTTCTCTAATCATTGCTTTAAATGCATTTCATAGATTCTGATATGTAGTGTTTTCACTGTCTATTGTTTGTCTAAAATGATATACTTACAGGGGCACCTGGGTGGCTCAGTCAGTTATACGTCTGACTCTTGATTTCTGCTCAGCTCATGATCTTATAGTTCAGTGGGATGGAGCTCTGAGTCCGGCTCTGTGCTGACAGTGCAGAGCCTACTTGGAATTCTCTCTCTTCCTGTTTCTCTGCCCCTCCCCAGCTCACTCACATGTGCTCTCTCTCTCTCCAAATAAGTAAATAAAATCTTTAAAAAAATAAAAATAAAAAAATGATATACTTTGAGCTTGAATTCCCCTTTTAGCCAAGAGTTAATATGAGGTTTTGTTTTTATATTTTCAGGTCTACTTTGTCTGATATCAGGATTGCTACCTCTGTTTTCTTTTTGTTTCCATTTGCCTGATACACTTTTGTTCATCCCTTTACATTTAACCTCTCTGAATCTCTTTGTTTTAGGTATTATCTCTTTATACAGCATATAGTTGAGTTTAGTTTTGTGAGCCAAATTGAAAATCTCTTTGTATTAATAAATAAATTAAGCCCATTCACATTTATTATTATGGCTGAAATATTTGATATTAATTCTATCAAAACATTTTATTATGTTTTGTTTTATTTTCTGTTTCTTAATTTATGAGCTGTGCATTCTTTGCTCTTTTATTTATAATTTTTAGAAAGGTTTATATTTTTGTTTTAGTGGTTACTCTTGTACTTATACCTTTTTTAATGCTCTCAGTCCCCTGTTTTGTTAATTAACCTTTTAATTTTTTTACTATCTTTTATTTATATATTTAAGAAACTTTTCTTAATGTTTATTTACTTTCCAGAGACAGAGAGAGACAGAGCATGAGAGGGGGAGGGGCAGAGAGAGAGGGAGACACAGAATCTGAAGCAGGCTCCAGGTTCTGAGTTATCATCACAGAACCCAATGGGGGGCTCGAACTCAGGAACTAAGAGATCATGACCTGAGCCAAAGTCAGACGCTTAACCAACTGAGCCACCCAGGCACCCCTTATTTATTTATTTTTTGATTTTATTTTTAAGGAATCTCTACACCCAATATGGGGTTCAAACTCACAACCCCAAGGTTAAGACTCACGTGCTCCATCTACTGAGTCAGCCAGGCACCCCAAATTTCTCAGTATCTTTTAATACCCACCTAATACCTATCTAACAATGAACTTTTTCTATTTTCCTTTTTCCCTTCTCCTATCTTCCCCATTTTTAAAATGCATTATTTCTACTGTGTCATAATATATAATACTTGCATGTTAGTGGTGCACCCTCATACCCTACTTTGTTTTTGTCTTGCATGTATATTTATAGATTATTAAATGCTTACCCTCAGCCCTTTTGCCATGGTTATTCTGGTCATCACTTGGTTGGATGAAGTTCATTCTCTAGTAAATTTCTCAATAAGGGCTTATTGATGTAGAATTCCATACTTTTTTTGTGTGTTGAAACTCATTTTCTATAGCTTTGATATTTGGGTAACTTGGCTGAATATAAAATCCTTGATTCACAGTTTCTTTGACTAAATGCTTTGAAATTTCTCCTCAATTGTTATCATACTTTGTATTTGGTTTTGAAAAGTCTGATGCTAGTCTGATTCCTTTGCCTTTTCATAGAGACAGTGTCTCTTTTACCTAGAGACAGTGAGAATTTTACTTTATCTTTGAATCTAATGACTTTATTAGGATACGTCTTAGAGTTGATGATTCTGGGTTCATTTTCTCAAGAGCCCAGTGAGCCCTTTCAGTGTATAGAGCCAGTCCTGTTTGCATTTCCAGCAAGTTTTCTTGAATTAATGGAATTAAGTACTAGCTCTTTTCCATTATTTTGTTTCTTCTTCAGGGACTCTGCTAACAGGATATTATTACTTTTCTGCCTGTCTTCCAGTTCTAGTTCTCTATTTTTCTTTGATTCTTTTTACAGAAAAATTTGCCTTTGGCAAAATTGCACACTAAAAATAATAGATTTACAGGAAAATTGGATTAAGTAAAATCACTTGAAACCAATGCAACTTTATCAACTAGAAGACTAACAACTGTAAAAAAATGTAATAAAAATATTAGCACAATTTAAAAAACATTTTAAGTTCCTAAAAATAAATAATACAATAAACATAGGGCATTATCTTAAACAAAGAGGGTGAAGATAGGGAGATAGTGACATTTTATGAAATCACTGGCTTCTAGTCTTCAAAAATACCTGGGTAATAGAAGACAAAGGAAGGCTGAGGAACTGATTCAGATTAAGGAAGACAAAAAAGACATGATAAAATAAAGCACAAAAGAAGTGGGTGAACGTTTAATGCATATTGCTAGGTATAAACCAGTCTGCAAAGGCTATGTGCTGTGTGGGAGAAAATGATGAATAGTGGAGAACAGAGGATTTTTTGGGAGTGGAACTCTCCTATATGATACTGTAGTTGAAGATACCTATCATTGTACATTTGTCAAAACCCATAGAATGTACAACACAAAGAGTAAACCTTAATGGAAACTATGGATTTTAATTAATAATAACATGTCAGCAACATTGGGTCATCAATTGTAGCAAAAGTACCACATCAACACAAGATGCTAATAATAGGGGAATCTGGACAAGAGGAGGAAAGACAAGATCTATGGGAACTGTGCACCTCCCACTAAACCTAAAACTGCTCTAAAAAAATAAAGCCTATTAAAAAAAAAAAAAAGAAAAGACATGGCAGCGAACTGAAACACATGATCCTGAACCAGGAAAACCTGTTTTTTCCCCTTTGCTATAAAGGATATGACTGAGACAATTTGTTGAATTTGAATAAGAACTTTAGATTAAGTATCATAATCAAAATAGATATACATATTATGCCTGATGGAGACTTTAAAGTAACAATCATAAGGATACTCATTGGGCTTGAGAAAAGAATGGAAGACTTCAGGGAGGCCCTGAATGGAAGACACAGGGATAAAAGTTAGAATCAGTCAGAAATGCAAAATACAATAACTGAGATTGGAAACAGGCTTGATGCAATAACAGCAGGCTGGAAGAAGCAGAGGAACAAATCAGTGACCTAGAAGACAAAGTAATAGAAAATAATGAAACTGAACAAAAGAGAGAAAGAAGAAGTATACAAAACTTCTTGTATCTAAGAAGTGTGTCTAAGTATATAGACTTAGGGAAATCAGCGACTCCATGAGACATAATATCATTCGTATTATAGGAGTCCCAGAAGAAGGGAGGGAAAAGTGGGCCAAAAAAAAAAAAAAAATATTTAAGTAAATAATAGCTGAAAACTTCCCTAATCTGGTGAAGGAAACAGATATTCAGATCCAGGAGGCACAGAGAACTCCCATCAAAATCAACAAAAGCAGGCCAACACCAAGACATATTGTAATTAAATTTGAAAAATATAGTGATAAAGAAAAAAATCTTAAAAGCAGCAAGACAAAAGAAATCCCTGACTTACAAGGGAAGACCCATAAAGCTAGCTGCAGGTCTCTCCACAGAAACTTGGCAGGCTAGAAGGGAATGGCATGATATATATTCAATGTGCTGAATGGGGAAAATCTGCAGCCAGTAATACTCTATCCAGCAAGGCTGTGTCATTCAGAATAGAAGGAGAGATAAAGAGTAGCCCAGACAAAAACTAAAGGAGTTTGTGACCACTATATACCAGCCCTGCAAGAAATATTAAAGGGGACTCTTTAAGTGGAAAGAAAAGACCAAAAGTGACAAAGGCAAGAAAGGAAGAGAGAAAATCTCCAGAAACAATGACAAAACAGTTAATAAAATGGCACTAACTACATTTCTATGAATAATTATTCTGAATGTAAATGAACTAAATGCTCCAATCAAAAGAAAAATTATGTCAGAATGGGTTAAAAAAACAAGACCCATCTGTATGCTACCTATAAGAGCCTAGATTTATTTTATTTTTTTTAGAATATAATTTATTGTCAAGTTAGCTAACATCAGTGTATACAGTGTGCTCTTGGTCTTGGGGATAGATTCCCATGATTCATCGCTTACATACAACACCCAGTGCTCATCCCAACAAGTACCCTCCTCAATGCCCATCACCCATTACAAGAGACTAATTTTAAACTAATTTTAAATGTAAAGACACCTGCAGACTAATTTTAAATGTAAAGACACCTGCAGATTGAATGTGAGGGAATGGAGAAATATTTATCATGCAAATGGACATCAACAGAAGCTAGAGTAGCAATACTTATATCAGACAAACTAGATTTTAAACCAAAGACTGTAATGAGAGATGAAGAAAGGCATTATATCATACTAAAGGAGACTATCCAACAAGAAGATATAACAATTATAAATATTTATGCCCCCAACATGAAAGGACCCAAATATATAAAACAATAACAAAAATAAAGGAACTAATAGGAAATAATAGAATATCGGTAGCGGACTTTAATACTGCACTTACAGCACTGGATGGATCATCTAAGCAGAAAATCGACAAGGAAACAATGCCTTTGAATTACACACTGGATCAGATGGATTTAATAGATATATTCAGAACATTTCATCCTAAAACAGCAGAATACACATTCTTTTCAAGTGCATATGGGACATTCTCCAGAATAGATCACATTTTGAGTCACAAATCAGCCCTCAAAAAGTACAAAAAGAATGAGATCTTGCCATGCATATTTTCAGACCACAATGCTATGAAATTTGAAAAAAATTGGAAAGACCACAAATACCTGGAGGTTAAAGAACATGCAACTAAACAATAAATGGGTTAACCAGGAAATCATAGAAGAAATTTTAAAATACATGGAAACAAATGAAAATCAAAACACAACAGTTCAAAACCTTTGAGATTCAGCAAAAGCAGTCATAAAAGAGAGGTATATAGCAATGCAGGCCTACCTCAAGAAGCAAGAAAAATCTCAAATAAACAATCTAAATTTACACCTAAAGAAGCTAGAAAAAGAACAACAAACAAAACCCAAAGTCAGCAGAAGGAACATAATAAAGATTAGAGCAGAAATAAATGATATAAAAATTAAAACAAAAAAAAAATAGAACAAATCAATGAAACCACAAGCTGGTTCTTTGAAAAAATTTATAAAATTGACCCTAGCCAGATTTACCACGAAGAAATAAGAAAGGACCCAAATAAATAAAATCACAAGTGAGAGAGGAGGAATAACAACCAATACCACAGAAATACAATTATAAGAGAATATTATGAAAAATTATATGCCAACAAATTGGAGAACCTAGAAGAAATGGATAAATTCCTAGAAACATATAAAAGACCAAAACTGAAACAGGAAGAAGTAGAACATTTGAACAGACTGATAACCAGCAAAGAAATTGAATTGGTAATCAACAATCTCCCAAAAAACAAAAGTTCAGGGCCAGATGGCTTCACAGATTAAACAAGAGTTAATACCTAGTTTTCTCAAACTATTCCAAAAAATAGAAATGGAAGGAAAACTTCCAAATTCATTGTATGAGGTCAGCATTACCCTGATACCTAGACCAGACAAAGACTCCACTAAAAAAGAGACCTACAGGCCAATATTCCTGATGAACATGGATGCAAAAATTCTCAATAAAATACTAGCAAATCGAAACCTACAGTACATTAAAAGAGTCATTCACCATGATCAAGTGGAATTTATTCCTGGTCTGCAAGGGTGGTTCAATATTCATAAATCAATCAATGTTATACACCACATTAATAAAGGAAAGGAGGGGCGCCTGGGTGGCGCAGTCGGTTAAGCGTCCGACTTCAGCCAGGTCACGATCTCGCGGTCCTGGAGTTCGAGCCCCGCGTCAGGCTCTGGGCTGATGGCTCAGAGCCTGGAGCCTGTTTCCGATTCTGTGTCTCCCTCTCTCTCTGCCCCTCCCCCGTTCATGCTCTGTCTCTCTCTGTCCCAAAAATAAATAAACGTTGAAAAAAAAAATTAAAAAAAAAAAAATAAAGGAAAGGATAAGAACCATATAATCCTTTCAACAGATGCAGAAAAAGCATTTGACAAAGTACATTCATTCATGATAAAAACCCTCAACAAAGTAGGGTTAAAGGAAACATATCTCAGCATAAATAAGGGCCATATGAAAAAACCACAGCTAATATCATCCTCAATAGGGAAAAACTGAGAGCTTTTCCTCTACAATAAGGAACATGACAGCGATGTCTACTTTCACCACTATTATTTAACATAGTACTGGAAGCCCTAGCCTCAACAATCAGACAAAACAGAGAAAAAAAGGCATCCAAATTTGTGAAGAAGAAGTCAATCTTTGACTATTTGCAGATGACATTATACTCTATATAGAAAACCCAAAACGTTCCACAAAAAAAATTGCTAGAACTGATACATGAATTCTGTAAAGTTGCAGGATACAAAATAAATGTGCAGAAATATGTTGCATCTTTTTATATACCAATAATGAACAGTAGAAAGAGAAATAAAGGAATCAATCCCATTTACAATCACACCAAAAACCATAAGATACCTAGGAATAAACCTAACCAAAGCGGTAAAAGTTCTGTACTCTGAAAACTATAAAACACTGATGAGAGAAATTGAAGATTGCATAAAGAAATGGAAACACATTCCATGCTCATCAATTAGAAGAACAAATATTGTTAAAATGTCTGTATTACTCTAAGCAATCTACACATTTAATGTAATCCCCATCATTTTACCAATGCATTTTTCACAGAGCTAGAACAAGCAATCCTAAAATTTGTATGGAACCAGAAAAGACCCCAAATAGCCAAAGCAATATTTAAAAAGAAAAGCAAAGCTGGATCACAGTTTTGGACTTCATATTATATTACAAAGCTTAGTGATCAAGACAGTATGGTACTGGCACAAAAATCAACATATAGATCAATAGGACAGAATAGAAAACCCAGAAATGGGGGGGGAGGGAGGCTGGCTGGCTCAGTTGGTTAAGCATCTGACTCTTGATCTCAGCTTAGGTCTTGATTTCAGGGTTGTGAATTTAAGCCCTGCATTGGGCTCCATGCTGGGCATGAAGCTGATAAAAGAAAGAGAGAGAGAGAAAGGAAGGAAGGAAGGAAGGAAGGAAGGAAGGAAGGAAGGAAGGAAGGAAGGAAGAAGGAAGGAAACCCAAAATCGGACCCACAACTACATGGTCAACTAATATTCAACAAAGCAAGAAAGACTATCCAATGGAAAAAATCTCTTCAACAAATGGTGTTGGGAAAACTGGACAGTAACATGCAGAAGAATGAAACTGGACCACTTTTTTACACCATTTATTTTTACACCAAAATAAATTCAAAATAGATGAAAGATCTAAATATGAGACAAGAAACCATCAAAACCCTAGAGGAGGAAACAGGAAGTAACCTCTTTGACCTCAGCCACAGCAACTTCTTACTAGACATGTCTCCGGAGACAAGGGAAACAAAAGCAAAAATGAACTATTGGGACTTCATCATTGGAAGCTTCCTTAAAAACTTATGCATAGTGAAGGAAACAGTCAACAAAACTAAAAGACAACAACAACAACAAAAAACCCTAAAAGACAACCTATGGAATGGGTGAAGATATTTGCAAATGACATATCTGATAAAAGGTCAGTATCCAAAGTCTGTAAAAAACTTATCCAACTCAACACCCAAAAAATAAATAATTCAATTAAGAAATGGGCAGAAAACATGAATAGGCATTTTACAAAGAAGACATACAGATGGCTAACAGACACATGAAAAGATGCTCAACATCACTCTTAATCAGGGAAATACAAGTCAAAACCACAATGTGATACCACCTCACACCTGTCTGAATGGCTAAAATTAACAACACAGGAAACAACAGGTGTTGGCGAGGATGTGGAGAAAAGGGAACCCTCTTACACTATTGGTGGGAATGCAAACCGGTGCAGCCACTCTGGAAAACAGAATGGAGGTTCCTCAAAAATTAAAAATAGAACTACCCTATGACCCAGCAGTTGCCCTAGTTACCCAAAGGATACAAAATTACTGATTTTGGAGGGGCACAGGCACCCCAATGTTTATAACAGCATTATCAACAATAGCCAAACTATGGAAGGAACCCAAATATCCATCAACTGATGAATGGATAAAGAAGATGGGGGGAAGGGGGTTTGAATATTACTCAGCTATCAAAAAGCAAAACAATGAAATCTTGCCATTTGCAAGGACATGTATGAGCTAGAGTGTGTTATGCTAAGCAAAATAAGTCATTCAGAGAAAGACAAATACCATATGATCTCACTTTTATATGTGGAATTTAAGAAACAAAACAAATGAACATGGGGAAGGGAAAACTTTAAAATTAGAGAGAGAGGGGAGCAAACCATAAGAAACTCTTAACCATAGAGGACAGACTGAGGGTCGATCGAGGGAGGAGGGCAGAGGATGGGTCAAATGGGTAATGGATATTATGGAGGGCACTTGTGATGAGCACTGGGTGTTATATGTAAGTGATGAATCACTAAATTCTATACCTGAAGCCACGTTTACCATATAGGTTAACTAACTAGAATTTTTTTAAAATTTAAAAACTTGAAATAAAATGGAATATAATTAGAATACCCATCTCATAAAGTTATTGGGAGGTTAAATAAATTGTTTTCATAAAATGATTAAAATTGGCACACAGAGAGCACTGAATTACTGGTAAGAATTATTACCATTATTTTTATTTTTATACCGAGCCCTATGAGATAGGTGTTATTATTATTCCACTGGAGACTAGGGACCATATGTATCTTGTGTACCAATATGTACCCAGGGCCTAGCAAAGATGCTGGTCCTTTTACTGTATTGAACCATGGAAAATTGAGTTTGACCTCAAGTAAGGTAAAGGAAACTCACTTTAACACATAGTATTGGTACTTGAAGCTGTGTCAGATGGACTCAGAACTCCATTCTCTAAATTAATATGCTATACTCTCTCCAACATTAAAAACCCGCAGTAAAAGCTTTTTATGTTTATCACTTAAACAAGATTGTACAGCAATGGGTTTCACATTTAATTTAAATATACTGTCCCAGGAAGACTTAAAGTGCAGGTTGACCAGGTATCCATCCTGGAAGTGGGACTCTAGACACTTTAGTTTGCCTGAGGAAAAGTGACTTCCTCCAAGATCTTCCCGTTCACAGTAAACCCTCGCCCATAGTAGTTAAGTAAACAATGAATCCTCATTTTACTTATGAGAAAACTAAGTTTAGAAAGGTTCAGTAACTTGCCTGAGTTCACATACCAAGTCATTGGTCAAGCCAGGATTTGAATTTGGATATCTCAGGGTTTAAAATCTTTCTACTCTACGATACAGCCTCCCAAACATAGGCTACATGCTTTTCCAGTCTGGGGGCTTGTTGAGCAGTAGCAAAAGCGTAGTTTAGGGCATGGAAATACGTCCAGTTTGTAGCCTGTCTCTTTCCCACCTCCACCACATTTAGTTCCATCCGACTATCAGCAGACATGGAATGTGGGTACTAATTTTGGAACGTAGTTAAAAAAATAAAGAACGCTTGGGGCACCTGGGTAGCTGAGTCCGTTAAGCGTCTGACTTGATTTTAGCTCACATCATGATCTCACGGTTCGTGAGATGGAGCCCCTGGTCAGGCTTGGTGTAGTAAGCACAGAGCCCGCTTGGGATTCTGTCTCCCTCTCTCTGCCCCTCCCCTCCTCGCACATGGGCTCTCTCTCTCTCTCTCTCTCTCTCTCTCTCTCTTGCTCTCAAAAAATAAACGTTTAAAAAATAAAGAAAGAAAGGACACTTATTACTTGTTCTTGTTTGAACAGCTCAATTGTTGGAGTAATTGAATCTATTTGATACAAATATTTAGCCATTTTAAACTAGCCACCTTGATGAAGGATCAAATCAGTTTTGGCAAGGGGCAGCACAATGTGTGTAAGTCACGATCCCGGTGGAATTTTCCATTGGAAAAGATCTGTTTCCACTTTATTTATAGAGTTCATATTCTGGAAACTTCTCTGACCCTGTAACAGATACTGCAGCTCTCATAGCTTGTCCATGAAATTACCAGTCTAGCATAATAATAGCTACATGATATTTATACAGTTTGAATTCTGCTGTGACACTTCTCACTAGTTTTGTTATTTATGTTTTAAATCTTTAGTGTTTCTTTAATTTTTTTTTTTTTTTTGAGAGAGAGAGACAGAGCGCGAGTGGGGGAGGGGCAGAAAGAGAGAGGGAGACACAGAATCTGAAACAGGCTCCAGGCTCTGAGCTGTCAGCACAGAGCTGGGCTCAAGGCCTCGAACCAAAGGACCGGAAGATCATGACCTGAGCAGAAAGAAGTCAGACGCTTAACCAACTAAGCCACCTAGGTATCCCTTAAATGTTTATTTATTTACTTTTGAGAGAGAGAAAGAGAGAGAGAGAGCAGGGGAGGAGCAAAGAGAGAGGGAGACACAGAATCCCAAGCAGGCTCCACGCTGTCAGTGCAGAGCCCAATGTGGGGCTTAGACTCACAAACCATTAGATCATGACCTGAGCCGAAATCAAGAGCAGGAGGCTTAACCATCTAAGCCACCCAGGCGCCCTTTAGTGGTTTTTTTTAATGTTTATTTATTTTTGAGAGAGAGAGAGCATGAGCGAGGGAAGGGCAGAGAGAGGAAGACCAAGAAACCAGAGTAGGCTCCGTGCTGCCAGTGCAAAGCCCGTCGAGGGGCTCAAACCCATAAACCGTGAGATCATGACCTGAACCGATCTGAGTCACCCAGGCGCCCTTCACTAGTTTTATAATTAGAATATCAGTATGTCTCTATTCTTGGTTTTACCCGTATGATAAAATTTGACAGGATTTTAAAATTAGTTCTAACTTTATTTTGTGTTGTACTGCTTTTCAAAAAAAATTTTTTTTTCTTAATTCCAGTATAGTTAACGTACAATGTTATACTAGTTTTAGCTGTATGGTATAGTGATTCAGCAATTCTGTACATTATTCGGTGCTCATCGTGATAAGAGTGCTGTTAATGCCTTTCACCTATTTCACCCATCCCCCCACCCACCTCCCCTCTGGTGACCACCAGTTTGTTCTCTATAGTTAAGAAGTCTGGGTTTTTTGTTTTGTCTCTTTGTTGTCCCTGTTTGTTTCCTCTCTTAAATTCCACATGAGTGAAATCATACTGTATTGTCTTTCTCTGACTGACTTAACTTTGCTTAGCGTTATACTCTCTAGACCCATCCATGTCACTGCAAATGGCAAGATTTCATTCTTTTTTATGGCTGAGTAATAGTGCATTTTATGCATATACCACTTCCTTATCCACTCATCTATAGGTGGACACTTGAGCTGTTTCCATAATTTGGCTATTGGAGATAATGCTGCAATAAACATAGGGGTGCACACAGCTTTTTGAATTAGTGTTTTCATATTCTTTGGGTAAATCCAGAATTACTGGATAATACAACATTTTATTTTTAATTTTTTGAGGAAGCTCCATCTGTTTTCCACAGTAGCTGCTTCAGTTTGCATTCGGACCAACAGTGCGCGAGGATTCCTTTTTTTGCACATCCGTGCCAACACTTGTTTCTTGTGTTTTTGATTTTAGCCGTTCTGACAGGTGTGAGATGGTATCTCATTGTGGTTTTGATTTGCATTTTCCTGATGATTAACGATGTTGAGCATCTTTTCATCTGTCTGTTGGCCATCCTGATGTCTTCTCTGGAGAAATGTGTGTTTGTGACTTCTGTCCATTTTTTAATTAGATTATTTGTTGGTTTTGGTGTTGAGTTGTATGAGTTCTTTATATGTTTTGTATACTAACTCCTTATTAGATGTATCATTTGCAAATATTTTCTCACATTCAGTAGATTGTCATTTTGTTTTGTTGATTGTCTCTTTTGTTGTGCAGAAGATTTTATTTTATTTTATTTTATTTTAACATTTATTTATTTTTGAGACAGAGAGAGACAGAGCATGAACGGGGGAGGGGCAGAGAGAGAGGGAGACACAGAATCGGAAGCAGGCTCCAGGCTCTGAGCCATCAGCCCAGAGCCTGATGCGGGGCTCGAACTCATGGACCGCGAGATCGTGACCTGAGCTGAAGTCGGACGCTCAACTGACTGAGCCACCCAGGCGCCCCAGAAGATTTTATTTTGATGTAGTCCCAATTGTTTATCTTTGCCTTTGTTTCCCTTTTCTCAGAAAAATGTTGCTGCAGCCAATGTCAGAAAAATTACCACCTTTGCTCTCTTTCAGGAGCTTTAGGGTTTCAGGCCTCACCCTTGGTCTTTAATGCATTTTCAATTTATTTTTATGTATGGTGTAAGAAAGTGGTCTGGTTTCATTCATTTGCATGTAGCTGTCCATTTTTCCCAACATCATTTGTTGAAGAAACTTTTTCCCATTACATACTCTTTTTTTTTATTTTTTTAATGTTTATTTATTTTTGAGAGAGACAGAGACAGAATGCGAGTGGGTTAGGGGCAGAGAGAGAGGGAGACACAGAATCTGAAGCAGGCTCCAGGCTCCAAGCTGTCAGCACAGAGCCTGACGCAGGGCTCGAACTCACAGCTTGAGCTGTGAGATCATGACCTGAGCCGAAGTCGGATGCTCAACCGACTGAGCCACCCAGGCGCCCCCCCCCATTACATATTCTTGTCTCCTTTGTCAAAGATTAATTGACCATATAATCATAGGTTTATTTCTGGGCTTTCTATTCAATTCCATTGATGTATGTGTCTATTTTTGTGCCACTACCGTACTGTTTTGATTACTACAGCTTTGTAATATAACCTGAGGTCTAGAATTGTAACACTGCCAATTCTGTTCTTTTTCAAGAAAAAGAACATGCTTTGTCGATTTGGGGTCTTTTGTGGTTGCATATAAATTTTAGGATCATTTGTCCTAGTTCTGTGAAAAATGCTGTTGGTATTTCCATTGGGATTGCATTAAATCTCTAGATTTCTTTGCATAATACAGACATTTTAACAATATTTGTTCTCCCAATTAATAAGCAGGGAATATCTTCCCATTTGGTTGTTTGTCTTCAATTTCTTTCATCAATGCTTTAATAGTTTTCAAAGTACAGGTCTTTCACCTCCTTGGTTAAGTTTATTCCTGGGCATATTAGTATTTTTGGTGCAATTGTAAATGGGATTGTTTTCTTAATTTCTCTTTCTGCTGCTTCATTATTGATGTATAGAAATGCAAGAGATTTCTATACATTGTTTGTTTTCTTAATTTCTCTTTCTGCTGCTTCATTATTGGTGTATAAAAATGCAAGAGATTTCTGTACATTGATTTTGAATCTTGTGTCCTTACTGAATTCATTTATGAGTTCCAGTAGCTTTTTGGTGGAGTCTTTAAGGTTATCCATATAGAGTATCAGGTGATCTGCAAACAGTGAACGTTTTACTTCTTCCTTAATAATTTGAGTGTCTTTTATTTCTTTTTCTTATCTGATTACTGTGGCCAATACTTCCAGTACTATGTTGAATAAAAGTAGTGTGAGTGGACATTCTTGTCTTGTGCCTGATCTTTGGGTATGATATTAGCTGTGGGTTTTTCACGTTAGGCCTTTATTATGTTGAGGTATGTTCCCTTTAAACCTACTTCATTGAGAGTTTTTATCATGAACGGATGTTGTACTTTGTCAGATACTTTTTCTGCATTTATTGAAAGGAAAAGATCATGTGGTTTTTATAATTTCTCTCACTTATGTGATGTATTATGTATCGATTTGCAAATATTGAATCACCCTTGAATCCCAGGAATAAATCCCACTTGATCTTGCTGAATGATATTTTTAATGTATTGTTGGATCTGGTTTGATGATATTTTGTTGAGGTTTTTTTGCATCTATTTCATTAGAGATATTGACCTGTAGTTTTCCTTTTTTGTACTGTCTTTATCTGTTTTTGGTATACAGGGTAATGCTGGCCTCATAAAATGAATTAGGAAATTTTCCTTCCTTTTCTATTTTTTGGAATATTGAGAAGAATAGGTATTAACCCTTCTTTAAATGTTTGGTAGAATTCACCTGTGAAAACATCTGGTCCTAGAGTTTCGTTTGTTGGGAGTTTTTTAAATTACTGATTCCATTTCTTTGCTGATAATAGGTCTGTTCAAATTATCTGTTACTTCCTTCTTCAGTTTTGGTAGTTTATATATTTCTAGGAATGTATCCATTTCTTCTAGGTTGTCCAATTTGTTGGCATATAATTTTTCATAATATTCTCTTACAATTGTTTGTATTTCTGTGGTGTTTGTTGTTATTTCCCCTCTTTCATTTCTGATTTTAATGTATCTCCTCTCTCTCTCTCGCTCTCTTTCTGTCTCTCCCTCTCTCCCCTTTTTTATGAGTTTTGCCTAAGGTTTATCAATTTTGTTGATCTTTTCAAAGAAGCAGCTTATGGTTCCTTTAATCTCTCTCTCTATATATATATTTTTTAGTTTCTATTTTGTTTTGTTTATTTCTACTCTTTAATTCCTTCTTTTTACTGGTTTAGGGTTTTGACCTTAATTTTCTAGATCCTTTAGGTGTAAGGTTAGGTTGCTTATTTGAGATTTTTCTTGTTTGGGGTAGGTCTGTATTGCTATAAACTTACCTCTTAGGACCACTTTTGCTGCATCCCAAAGATTTTAGACCATTGTTTTCATTTTCAATTGTCTCCATGTAGTTTTTATTTTCTCTTTGATTTCTTGGTTGACTCATTCATTGTTTAGTAGCATGTTATTTAACCTCCATGTATTTGTGGCCTTTTCAGATTTTTTCTTGTGGTCGATTTCTAGTTTCATAGCATTGTGATCAGAAAAGATGTGTGGTATGATTTCAGTCTTTTTTAATTTGTTGAGACTTATTATGTGACCTGCTATGTGATCTATTTTGGAGACTGTTCCATGTTCACTTTAAAAGAATGTGTATTCTGCTGTTTTAGGATGGAAGTTTCTGATTTGAAACTGATCCATATGATCCATATGATCCATATGATCCAATGTGTCACTCAAAGCCATTGTTTCTTTGTTGATTTTCTGTTTGGATGATCTATCCTTTTTTGTAACTGGGGTGTTAAAATCCCCTACTATTATTGTATTAGTATTGATTACTTATGTTTGTTATTAATTGCTTATGTATTTGGGTGCTTTCATGTTGGGTGCATAAATATTTAAAATTGTTGTATCTTCTTGTTGGATTGTTCCCTTTATGATTATGTAGTGTTCTTCTTTGTCTCTTGTTACAGTCTTTGTTTTAAAGTCTATTTTCTCTAACATAAATATTGCTACCCCAGCTTCTTTTACATTTCCATTTGTTTTTCTATCCCTTCATTTTCAATCTGCATTTGTCTTCAGGTTTGAAATGAGTCTCTTGTAGGCAGCAAGATGGGTCTTGCTTTTTAATCCTTTCTGTCACCCTATGTCTTTTGATTGCAGCTTTTATCGGTTTACATTCAAAGTATTGATAGGAATGTGCATATTGCCATTTTAATTACTTGTTTTATGGCTCTTTTTGTAGTTCTTCTCTGTTCGTTTCTTCTCTTACTGTCTTGTGATTTTCTGGTTTTCTTTAGTGATGTCTTGGATTCCTTTTCTTTATGTTTTGCATATCTATTACCATTGTTTTGATTTGCAGTTACCATTAGGTGTATCTATAATATCTTATGCATATAACAGTCTATATTAAATTGATGTTTGCTTAAGTTTGAACCCATCCTAAAAACACTAGATTTTTACTTTTCTCTGCAACCCCATCATGTTTTAGGTATATTGTCATACTTTACATCCATTTATTTTGTGACTCCGTTGACTGATTTGTATAGATACACTTAATTTTACTGCTTTTGTGCTTCCTACTTTTTGTACTCCTGCTTATGTTCTTTCCTTTCCACTCAAAGAATCCCCTTTCACAGTTCTTGTAAGTCTGGTTTAGCAGTGATGAATTCCTGTAACTTTTGTTTGTGTGGGAAACTCTTTATCTCTCCTTCTATTCTGAATGATAGCCTTCCTGGATAGAATATTCTTGCCTGCAGGGTTTTGTTCTTACAGCACTTTGAATATATCATGACATTCCCTTCTGGCCTGCAAAGATTCTGCTGAAAGATTAGCTGATAACCTTATGGGGTTTCCCTTATATGTAACTCCTTTATTTTCTCTTGCTGCTTTTAAAATTCCCTCTTTATCACTACTTTCTGCCATTTTAATTACGATGTATCTTGGTGTGGACCTACTTGGTGTAGATCTCAATTTCTGTTTCTTTCCTCAGATTAGGGAAATTTTCAGCTATTATTTATTTAAGTAAGTTTTCTGCCCCGTTTTCTCTCCCTTCTTCTGGGATCTCTATAATGTGAATGTTGTTATGCGTGATGGTGTCACTGAGTTCCCTTAATCTATTCTCATTTTTTATTAATCTTTTTTCTTTCTCCTGTTCCACGTCATTGCTTTCTATTAGCCACTGCTTTCTATCGTCACTGATCCATTCTTCTGCTTTATCTAGTTTACTATTTATTCCCTCTAGTGTATTGTTAATATCAGTTATTGAGTTCCTCATCTCTGATTGGTTCTTTGTTAGGTTTTCTCTCTTTGTTGAGGGACTTACTGAGATCTTCCACTCTTTCCTCAAGTCCAGTAAGTAACTTTATGATCATTACTTTATTTTTTTAATTGAATTTATTTTTTTAATTTACATCTGACTTAGCATATAGTGCAACAATGATTTCAGGAGTAGATTCCTTCATGCCCCTTACCCTTACCTCTCCCACAACTCCTCCAGTAACCCTCTATTTGTTCTCCATATTTAAGAGTCTCTTATGTTTTTGTCCCCCTCCCTGTTTTTATATTATTTTTGCTTCCCTTCCCTTATGTTCATCTGTTTTGTATATGATCATTACTTTAAATTCTCTATCAGACATTAGTTATCTCCATTTCATTTAGCTCTCTTGCTATGATTTTATCCTGTTCTTTCATTTGTGACATATTCCTCTGTCTCCTCATTTTGTCTAACTCTCTGTCTGTTCCTATGTGTTAGGAAAGTCAGCTACATCTCCTGATCTCGAAAGTAGTGGCCCGAAAAAAAGAAAGAAAGAAAGACAGAAAGACAGAAAAGCTTTATGAATAGAGGTCCTGTGGTACCATGTAATGCAGTGTCCCCTGTTCAACAGAACCTGGCACTTCAAGGGTATCTCCTATGTGTGTTGCATGTCCCACCATAGTGCCTGAGCTGCATGTGCCTTCAGTCCAGTTGTTTGCAGAGGCTCTCTTTGCCTGTTGTGAGCAGGGTTTTGTCCTTGTGTTGTTAGTAGGCCAGTCTGGGGCTGCCTTGGGCTTGAGTTGAGTCAGACTAGGTTTTGCTGGAGCTGTGGTAGTACCAAAATGCAGGGTGCTATCCCTGTGTTGTCCCCTGAGAAGCTTTGTTGGTGCACAAGGCCTGCAGTCAGACCAGATGTCTGCCCCCAACCCACTGCTTGGGCCACAGTGGAACTTCCTTCCTCAGGGCAGGAGTGACTTTGGGATGGTGCTTGCCCTTGTCAGGGCTGCTTGCACAGTGCCAGCCTGGAGTGGATTCCTGCTAAGGGAAGGTTGGAGGGGGCTGGGTGCACGGTGTTAGCAATCTAAGTGGAGAGTGTTGATGCTTGTCTGTATCTAGCCTCAGGGGAAGTGGAGGGAAATGGCGCTCCCCAGCTCTTTGTTCTTGAAAAAATCTCTTAAAAATCTCTAACCCTCCAGCACATGTTCTGAGATTAGTAGATAAATCTCCTTCCTGTATACCCCAGGCATTTTTCTAACTGCTGCTTCTATGCTGTATCTCAGCGGGGCTGTTTGTTGTGCTGTCTCTTTAAGGGCAGGGACTCCGTTTCCATCACCCTCCACCTATCCTAAAGCCAAGCCACTGATTTTTAAATTTCCAGGTGTTAAACCCCATTGATCCGCAAAAACTCATGATGCTAAGCTCCTCTGCTTTTCAAAGCCAAGTGTTATGGGGATTTATCTTCCCAGTGAGGGTCTCCTGTGCCTCGGGTCTCCCTGTTTGTAGTGTCCCTCCCTCCCACAGACAGTCTTGTAGGTCAGTTTTGTTTCTATCCATATCTCCACGCCTCCTTCTATTTTCAGTGTAGCCTCTTATCAATGTTTAGCTATGGAGAGTCTGTTCTGCCAGTCGTTGGGTAATTTTCTTGGTTATTTACACTTATGTGGATGTTAATCTAGGTGTCTCTGGGAGACGAGGTGAATTTACAATCCTCCTACTCTGCCATCTTCCCCAGCAGTCCTGTGTAGGACTAGTTTTAATGGAAAACCTGACATTGTAGTCATCCGCAAGCCAGTAAATTCTCATAGGGGGTTGCAGGTTTGGGGGAGAGATGTTGCTAATAGCTTTTCTTATCAAAACAATGTGGACAGTATTGACACTTTGATATCTCTTTCAGCTATCAAAGTGAATCCATCTCTTATATGATAAGGTAGCATGTGATTCACAGTCCTCATTACCACCTTCAGAAAGTTTTGAAACTAGGGGTATCTGAGTGGCCCAGTCAGTTAAGTGTCCAACTCTTGGTTTCAGCTCAGGTTATGATCTCAAGGTGTGTGAGTTCGAGCCCTGTGTCAGGCTCTGCACTGTGCAGAGCCTGCTTAAGATCCTCTCTCTCTCTTCTTCTCTCCCTCTCCTCTGCTTGCTCTCTCTTTCTCTCTCAAAATAAATAAATAAACTTAGAAAAAAAATTTTTTTAAAAAGACAGTTTTGAAAATACATTCAGAACGTTAGATTTTTTTGCTACCTGACCACTTTTCTAAGTATGAAATCAACCTGCTTAGAAAACAAAGGAGAATAAGGTAAACTTTATTCTGAAGTTCTTTTCTCCTAAAATGTACTGAAAAGGTTGAATGATTTATTTTCCATAGAAACACCATAATATTTCCTGGTAGGAAAAGAATCACGGGGTGGTCAAAAATATGTTCAGTTATTGTCAAATTTGTTCTGAGTAAAACATGGAAAAGAAACCAATATTCTTTTTTTTTTTTTTGGTTGTTTGATTCATAATTCATAAGCCACACTGAACTGAGATGGAATTAATCAATTATAAGAATATATGACTTCTCTATATCAAAATTTAAAAACTTCTACATTATTTCTCAATAAAACTGGTTAGGGGGGAATGGAGAGTTCCACCTCATACAGGTTAAAAAAAACCAAAAAACTTCTGTGTATCAAATGACATAACCAACAGAGTGAAAAGGCAACCTGTGACATAGGAGGAAATATTTGCAAATCCTATATCTAATAAGGGGTTAATATCAAAAATATATACAAACTTCTATAACTCACCAATAAAAAAACAACCAGCCAATTAAAAAGTAGGCAAAAGATTTGAATAGACATTTCTCCAAATAAGATATAAAAATGACCTATAAGTACATTAAAAGATGCTTAGTATCACTAATCATTGGGGATATGCAAATCAAAACCACAATGAGATATACTTCATAGACATTAGGATGGCTACTATCAAAAAAATGAGCCACCAACCTGGGTGGCTCAGTTGGTTAAGCATCTGACTTTGGCTCAGGTCATGATGTCACAGTTCGTGGATTCGAGCTCCACATAGGGCTCTGTGCTGACAGCTCAGAGCCTGGAGCCTGCTTTGGATTCTGTGTCTCCCTCTCTCTCTGCCCCTCCCCCACTCATGCTCTGTCTCTCTCTCAAAAATAAATAAACATTAAAAAATTGGTTTAAAAAAATGGAAAACAATAAGTATTGGCAAGGATGTGGGGAAATTTAAAACTTTGTGTACTGTTGGTAGAAATGTAAAATTGGGCAGCCACTGTAGAAAACAGTATGTCAGTTGCTCAAAAAAATAAAAAAGTAGAATATATGATCCAGCAATCCACTCCTGGGCATACACCCAAAAGAAATAAAAGCAAAGTCTCAAAGAAATATTTGTACGTTCATGTCCATGACACCCTTACTCACAAAAGGTGGAAGGAACCCAAATTCTGTTGACTGATGAATGGATTCAAAAATACATGTTTTGGGGGGCGCCTGGGTGGCTCAGTCGGTTAAGCGTCCGACTTCAGCCAGGTCACGATCTCACGGTCCGTGAGTTCGAGCCCCGCGTCGGGCTCTGGGCGGATGGCTCAGAGCCTGGAGCCAGTTTCTGATTCTGTGTCTCCCTCTCTCTCTGCCCCTCCCCCGTTCATGCTCTGTCTCTCTGTGTCTCAAAAATAAATAAACTTTAAAAAAAAAAAAATACATGTTTTGGGGCGCCTGGGTGGCTCAGTTGGTTGGGCGTCCGACTTCGGCTCAGGTCACGATCTCACAGTCCGTGAGTTCGAGCCCCGCGTCGGGCTCTGGGCTGACAGCTCAGAGCCTGGAGCCTGTTTCAGATTCTGTGTCTCCCTCTCTCTCTGACCCTCCTCCGTTCAGGCTCTGTCTCTCTCTGTTTCAAAAATAAATAAACGTTAAAAAAAAATTCAAAAATACATGTTGTACACATAAAATGGAAAATTATTCAGCCTTAAAAAAGAAAGTCAGACGTGCTGCAACAGAGATGAACCTTGAGGGCATCATGCGAAGTGAAATATGCCAGTCACAAAATGACAAATATTGTATGGCTCCACTTGTAAAAAGGTACCTAGAGTGAAGCTGGAAGTAGGGTAGAGGGAATGAGAGAGTTATTGGTTAATGGGCCAGAGTTCCAATTTGGCCAAATATAAAGAGTTCTGGAGATGGATGGTGATAATGGTTGCACAACAATGGGAATGTACCTAATACCACTGAATTGTATACTTAAAAATGGTTAAGGTGGTAATGTTATTTTGCCATGATTTAAAAAATAAAGGAATATATGATATATATAGTATATAATATATAATGCATACCAGTTCATGAATGTTAACCGCAATGAACTCCGCATCCAATTAATCCAAACACTTTTGAAAATAAACCTATTTCTTCCTTCTGTGTATTGTGGCCTTGGGTTGAAACTCTCAGTTCTACTAAATACACTGCACAAGAGAATTAATTAAATCCCAGACATCTTAGCAACTTTAGTTACAGTTGATCACTCTTCCGGAAAAACTCTCCACTCTCAATTTCCAAGCTATGACAGTATTTTGCTTTTCCTTCTACTTTAGTGACAATTATTTTTTATCTTTGCTGGTCTTCCTCCTCTACTTAATCTCTAACATTTCTGGTAAATTTAGACTCCACCATGGGCTTCTGTTCCTCTCTGTATGTACTCCCTCGCTAGATGATTACATCCATTCCACGGCTTTGAGTTCCACTGAGAAGTCCTGAGAGGGAAATGGTATGGATGTGATGGGCAAATGGAAGGATATTTGTGATGTTACTGGGACAGCAAGCCAGCTCTGCTCCATAGCAAAGCTCTCAGGGGATTCTAGAGAATCCATAAACAACTGAAATTGTTTTCTCTGATACTCCGTAGGATGCTCTACAACAGAATGCTCAGACCAACTCTTTTCTAGCTGCCACATAATCATTTTACCAAAAAAAAAAAAAAAAGTGCAAACAAGTTTTACTGTATTCAGACTGTGTACATTAAAAAAAAATCATTTTCTTTTCCTTCCCTCTTATAAATCCCTCTTTTATCTTTGTTCCCTAACACCAACAGTCTAAAGACTGCGTCCCTCACATGAATTTTCTTGGAAGTCATCTATCTCCTGCTGTTTCTCAAAATTGTCTGCATTGAACCTGTCCTCTGAGCACCATACATGTATGAAGGTCCAAAGGAAGACCTGGCAACTTAGTGTCTTGGGATGCTTGAATTATCTCTAAGGAATCTGGATTCCTAAACATCCTCAAGCTTCTCCCTCTCCTAGTCATCCCCTCTCAATACATGGTGCAAGAGTCCACCCAGTTGCTCACACAGAAGCCAAGAGAGTATTCTTAAGTTTTCTTTTCACTCCCTTATTCCATCTCCCACAACAGCAAACATTTGCTGATGAAGGAATGAAATGAACTAATGAATGATTTATTGCAAAGGAACACACTTCATAGGTGGGTTTAATGGTGAAATATGATGTGAACTTTTTGATAATTTATTCATGTAAAACATTTATTTAGGGGTGCCTGGGTGGCTCAGTCGGTTAAGTAGCCGACTCGATCTCTGCTCAGGTCTTGATCTTGGGGTTGTGAGTTCAAGCCCCGTGTTGGGCTCCATGCTGGGCATGAAGCATACTTTAAAAATATATATATATTAACAATCTACTGTGAACATAGAACTGTTAGGGGAGCCAACAGAAGAAATACGCATGGTCTACACTCTTAAAAACATGCTAGCTAAGTAAAATAAGACAATGCACAAGGCATTCTTCAAAAATGAATGAGCTTAAACTTCACCCAAGGCTGTGGAATGCAGAAGAAACACCTGAAAGATGAGCAAAGAAAGAGAAGATGAGAGAAGGAGATAGTGGTTGGTACAGGCACAGATAGAGAGAGTCACTTGACGGATGGCTTTACTGATTAGCTGAGGATTTTCTATCTGTCCCAGATACAACAGGGAGACATTGGCATTTATTGTGCATGCAAGTGAGTTGATATTTTAGAGTAAGTTCATTGACAATCTGATACAACTTCACTGAAAATATTCACAATGATGGTTTTGGTCTATTTTTAGATGGTCCTTACATTCTTTTCCAGCCCCAAATTCAATCATTCTGTGGCTCTCTTACATTGAAAATAATTTGTGGGCAGTGTTCATCCACACTCCCCAGCCTCCATGCCTGATGTTTTTGAAAGGTGCTCCAGAGATGGGTTTTTCCTTTTGGAATGATGGAGGTAGCAAGTATTTTTTGTGCTTAGGCTCCTAGGTGGAAACACGAAGCTAAGACAGGGTACGGGAGAGTGTGGCTCGGGTATCTTGAGAGTAGAGTAGACTTGTGGCAGGGCTGAGCAGTATTCTCAAGGGCATTGCTGAAATTAAACCTCCAAGAGGCAACTGGAGTGGAGAGGAACAATTAGGCTTTCTTCTGAACACACTCGGACATACCTGGGGACTCAGCCTCTAGAAGTAGGGAGCTAATGAATCAGCATATGTGGATATTAATATCATTATTATTATCATCTCAGACAAATCCACAGGCTGATGAGAGGGTGATGTTTGAGCAAAGACCTAAAGGAGATGAAGGAGGAAGCCATGGGGATATCTAGGGAAGACCATTCTGGAAAGATCCTAAAGTAAAAATGTCCTGGGACCAAGGGGGTGGGGTGCAGTTTGGAGTTGGGAGGATATGCTTAGTGCATTCAAGGGCCAGCAAGAAGTCTGTGTGGCTCAGTGATACTAAGGAGAGTAAAGCATCAGGAAATGAGTCTAGACAAGGGAGTTGGGAGGTAAACCACAGTGAGCCTTAGAGACCACAATAAGTTGTTTAGATTTTTTTTTTTTTTTTTGTAATGACAAGGAGTTCATGGAAAGCTTTCAAGTAAAGGAGCAGCAAGATCTAACAACATTTTAGAATGGATCTTTCCGGCTGCTCTAGGGAGAATACACAACAGGGGGTGAGGGCAGAAGCAGGAAGACCAATTAGGATGCTATTGCAATGGTCTCAGCAAGAGGTAAAGATGCTTTGCACTAATCTCTCAGCAGTGGAGAGAAGTGTTAGCTTTGAGATATAATTCCAAAGTAAAATTGACAGAATATACTTGCAGGTTGAGGGTATGGTGTGACGGCCAGGTTATTAGCCTAAGTAACTAGAAGAATGGAATAACCATTTATAGGATGGGAAAGAAGGGGAAAGGGGCAAGTCTGAGGGACGTGGAATGAAGAGTTTCACTTTGCACACATTCAAGAAGAAATGCCTACTAAATGGGTCTCTAAGTAGAGATGTAGAGTGGAGCATTGGCTACAGGAGACTGAAGTTCAAGGGAGAGACCAAGGCTAAAGATACATTTCTGGAAGGCATCCGTGTATGTAGATGGCATTTAAAGCCACGAGAGGAAAGAGGTCATCTAGGCAACGAGTGCAGGTACAGAAGAGATGGATGGGCTGGCTGCTTGCTGCTGGGCTAGCAGGCAACTTTGGTATAGCCACAAATTTCTCCTCCCACCAGAGCAGAAATATTCTTGGAAATATTGTGAGTTTTGTAAATATACCAAGACTTGTAAATCACTTAGCTGAATTTATTCCCAAACTTATTATGTCAGTTCCATAATTCTAACATTCAAGTGCACATTAGAAAAACTGATTAATACTCATTTAGGGGCGCCTGGGTGGCTCAGTCGGTTGAGCGTCCGACTTCGGCTCAGGTCACGATCTCACGGTCTGTGAGTTGGAGCCCTGAGTCAGGCTCTGGGCTGATGGCTCAGAGCCTGGAGCCTGCTTCTGATTCTGTGTCTCCCTCTCTCTCTGCTCCTCCTCCGTTCATGCTCTGTCTCTCTCTGTCTCAAAAATAAATAAATGTTAAAAAAAAAAAATTTAAAAAAAAATACTCATTTAAAGTAAGACCCGTTTCTTTGAAAGTTTTAGATATCTTCAACAATGACAAATGCCAAAAAAAATTAAGATTTTATTTTTTAAGTAATCTTTATGCCCAACATGGGGCTCGAACTCACAACCCCGAGATCAAGAGTTGCATGCTCTACAGGCTGAGTCAGCCAGGTGCCCCTAAAAATATTTTAATAAAAAAATTTAATTCTGTAGAACTAGGTATAAGTAGGATAACTATAAGAGATTTGGAAAAAATGAAAATCTGGATAAATTCTGTTCAAAATGCTTCACAGTGTTTGTCTCTTGCTGTAGTTTCAAGAACTAAAACTGGAAATAAAAAGTATGTAGTTTGTGCAAGAAAGGTGACAGGAACCACCCATCAGTGGGTCTATATTCAAAGGAAGGGCCTTGACCTTACATCGCCTTAAATGGTTGTGTAACCACTGCTTTTCTGGGTGGAAAAGAAAGTTAATAGCAAACTGTTGGGAATTGTCACCCACATTTCCCACTTCCCCTTACCTATATGCCTCAGTTTGCAAGACAGTGAAGAATAAAATGCAGGACAATGCTACATTACTTAAAAATTCAGCATTTTGGGGCACCTGGGTGGCTCAGTCTGAGTGTCCAACTTCGGCTCAGGTCATGATCCCGCGGTTCGTGAGTTTGAGCCTGGCGCTGGCTCTGTGCTGACAGCTCAGAGCCTGGAGCCTTCTTCAGATTCTGGGTCTCCTCCTCTCTCTGCCCCTCCCATGCTCATGCTCTGTCTCTCTCTGTCTCTCAATAATAAATAAACTTCAAGAAAAAAATTTTTTTTTAAATTCAGCATTTTGTTACAGCAGAGGTGACTCAGGAATGCACCACTGGGGAAACAAAGCCAGATGTTCAGAACTTCCTCTCCCACTGCCTCTCCTCCAGGAAGCCAGGCTGCCTGGCAAAGTCCTATGCTTGGGCTAGAAATCTGTGAGCTCCAGGGAGGGTTAAAGGAGCATTCAGAAAAAGACAGATCGCAGCAGATGGGGGCAGCCACTGGTTCCATCATTTACAACTGGATTTCTTTCTTTTACTTTGGCTTGTCTTTGAGTACATTCTTTAGTGTAATCAGAGAAAATGGATATTTAAAATTTTAGTTAATCCTCACATCAACATGTCTACAGTGTTTAAAATTCAGAAAGTTAATGTTTAGTCATCACATATAAACAGTGTCTCCTAACAACTTCACTGGAAATCCCCAGGATGTTAATTTATACTCATGACTCCATTATCACCTTCCAAGAGCTATTTCAGGAACCAGATTTGGCAAAGCCCCAAGATCACTACAAAATTTTTGCAAAATGTCCTCATGATTTTTTGGGTTATATAATTTTTAAATTGTGGCAAAATATGCATCACAAAATTCACCATTTTAACCATTTTTAAGTTTACAGTTCATTACTTTGCAACCAGTCTCCAGAGTCTGTCCATACCCATTAAACAACAGCTCCCTCTTCCCCTCCCTCTAGCCACTAGCAACCTCTAGTTCCCACTTTCTGTCTCTATGAGTTTGACTCCTCTAGGTGCCCCGTATAAGTGAGATCATACAGTTTTTGTCCTTTTGTGACTGGTTTACTTCACTTAACGTGATGTTTTTAAGGTTCATCTATATGTAGCATATAACAGAATTTCCTTCCTTTTTAAAAAAATGTTTATTTATTTAGCGAGAGAGAGTAGGAGGGGCAGAGAGAGAGGGAGACACACACACACACACACACACACACACACACATACACACAAAGGTGCACCCAGCATTAGTGGGGGAGGGGCAGAGAAAGATGGAGAGAATCCCAAGCAGGCTCTGCGTTGCCAGCACAGAGCCCAACTCAGGGCTCAAACCCATGACCTGTGAGATCATGACCTGAGCTGAAACCAAGAGTCAGACCGCTTAACCGACGGAGCTACCCAGCTGCCCCCAGAATTTCCTTCCTTTTTAAAGCTGAGTAATCCTCCTTGTATGTGTATAACACATTTTATGTATCCATTCATCTGTCTGTGGACACCTGTGTTGCCTCCACCTTTTGGCTATTATGAATAATGCTGCTATGAACACAGGTGCACAAATATCTCTTTGTGTGCCTGTTTTCAATTATCTTGGGTATATTATTATAATTTTCATACAATTTCTATGTGTATAATTTTTAACCTCACCTCATTATTATATTCTATATTATTTTGTGTAATGTGAATTACAGAGTTGTAAGGGACTTTATAGATCTAGCCCAACTCTCTCATTTTTCACGTGAAGAAACTAACATCCAGCAGGCTTTAGTACATAAGGTCCCACAGTTAGTTTGCAGCAGAACTGAGACTAGACCCCAAGCCTCTGAACCCCTAGTTCAGAGAGGTGGCTCTCATACAGGCCCCCCCTGTGGCCACCTGATGGGAACATCCATACCCTCTTTTGCTTGAATTTAAAAGTTGTTAAAGACAGTCTTATATTCTCCCACCTACTGTCTTACTAGTTATTTGAAAAACTGGGCAAAGTTGCACTGCCTGTACCTAAATTAATGCTGTTTATCTCTGGAAAAGAATTAACCAGCAACTAGCAATGCACGTGCCTCCCCAAGGTTGGCTTTTAGAATCAAAAACAAGATGCCCAAAGCAGATATGCTACAAGAAATGTGTTGTGACCGGCTATTTGTGATGGCAAATGCTCAAGGAGGGAAAAGGAAATTCTAAATTCCCACTAGAGGCTGGCAGAGGTACGCTGGAGCTTGTAGGAGCTGACTGTCCACACCTCTCTCCAATTCCAAGTTCAGTGACATCGCTTTGGTAGCTTGAAGTCAGCCATGTTGGAAGTATTTATACCACAAAAACTGGGAAATGCTACGGATTGCACCCAGATTCTCACCAAGAGCTGGTTGTTAAGCATTTATCAGCACACTACTGTTGCCAGGGACTATGCTCAGAATCATGGGGGATGGGGGAGACAGTGTTACATAGTCAAGCTTATAATTGATGAACTTTAATAATTTAATCATATAAAGCAAATAATTTATTCTTATTATACTTGTTATAGTTGTTCCTCAGATGTAAAACAACAAAACTATCATCTGTCTCCAGGAATATTGTATTAAAGTAGTTTATTAAGCATGAGTCCAAGAAGGGGGGAACCTCATGTATATACTTGCCTGGAACATCACATCCAATTTGCATCAAGTATAAGACTTCAAAATGCAAGAAGCCAACAATGTAGCATATGGAGAGATGACATTTTATTCTGAGAAGAATGGAATGTACATACCTAGGGCACAGACTGATTACAGAGGCAAGGGATATGGGGGGACTTGACTTTACCATGCCATTCAGACACCTTCCTAAAACGCCCCAAAGAAATG
Source organism: Puma concolor (assembly GCF_028749965.1). Taxonomy (NCBI): domain Eukaryota; kingdom Metazoa; phylum Chordata; class Mammalia; order Carnivora; family Felidae; genus Puma; species Puma concolor. Next base: position 16,913,977 of record NC_141677.1, read on the forward strand.
ATGAGGAATTTAAGAATGTGTAATGCTTTCTCAGAGGCTAATACGGTCATTACAATCCAGGTGCAGAGAGAGAGCTCGATGGAAGGTGTGGAAGCAGTCACAGGTGAGCACAGTGGCCAGATTAAGGTAAGTCTGAAATGGAACATGGCAACAGATCTAGCATTTCTGGGAGTGAAACACCAAGAAAACCCAAATGGAGCCAATTAGAACTTACAAGTTCCTTGGGCCAAATTACAGTGTCTAGACTGGTCACCCTGATGACTATCGAGTCTGAATCAAGCATAATTTTCGTTACCAATGAAGTTGTTACCTACTCCCTTACTCATTCTTGCAGGGTGGATGGTTTAGAAAACCAAGGGTTATGACAATTCAAAGAAGTGACAAATGACAATCTTTCCACCAGATCTACCTCATTTGATGTCCACATATATAAGAACATGAACGTCCTTTCTCCTCATCTTCAATCTTCTTAAGTCTTGTTGACCATCTTCTATAATATCTCTTAAATATAGTGCCAAGAATATAGTTGCCCCTAACTGTTGGTTGTTTAATTAAAAAAATTAAGGGATCCCTTTCTTTCCATTGCCCCCAACACTAACCAAGATCAGGCAGAAATGAACATAATTTAGTAACAATGGTGTTTAGGCATGTAGTGAGTTAAAAAGACAGAGGTGGAGTTTCTCTCCTCAAAGAGCGTAGGGTCCATAAAAAGCTGTGAACCTACTGTAGCAAAAGCTGTATCCTTGGTCTTCTTTTCTTTGGTCTCTTCCTACTTCAACCCATACTGCACGTGCTATTAGTTTCATCATCCTGAAATACCCCTTTGATCACATCACCCACCCAATTATCTCAGTGGTACTCCTGTATTGGTAACATAGAGTCCAAACTCCTCAGACCAGCCATAGAAGTCAGATTAGTCCAGGTCAATTCCGCTTTGAAGCTCTCTGGTGTTGCCTATGACTGTGGTATATAAAATCCCACTCCATCCAAACTGATTTTATCGCTGCTTATTAAACATATCCTGTGCCTCTTCTACTCCTTTGAAATATACCTCTTCCCCTACAAATGCCCTCCCCATTCATTTTTCAGATCCAAATCCTTTCTGCATTTCAAAGTCCTGTTCAAATTAAACCTTATCTGTAGGGTCTTGTGTTAACCTCATAGATGAGGCCCATTCATTCATTCGACAATACATATTCAGTCTTCACTGAGTACAAAGAGCTATACTCAGTGCTAGAGACACATTCCCCTCTCTGAACTTTCATTATCTTTTTTCATATATCACCTTCTTTTAACAATAACTATCTGCTGCCTATAGCATCTATTTTATTGTTTTATTTTAAAATAGAAACTGAGTTCTTATTATTGGATCCTCTATAACACCTGGAAAGATGCCTTACATGTAATAAATTCTTAAGTAATTATTGACTTGATGTGAAATAGAAATTCTGGTCCTATTTAATCTTGCCCCTACCCAATGAATGTCTATAAACCCATTAAAAATTTAATGAACTGATTTAAACCTCCCTAATTAAAGAATATTATGATATATCTCTGTCTTGTTTTGTCATTTCAAGGAAGATTATTTATAGTGTCTATGGAAATAGCTGATATCTGTTCTTTTCTCAAAGGGAACAATACATTCTGGAGGGTGAAAATCCATCCTTGTTCTCACAATGGCCAGTTTGAAGTCCTTAAAGCTTAGGGTTTTAGCACCTACCACAACTTGTTCCAGTATTATATGTTGCCTCATGTCTGGTGAACCCTGTACTCTATAAGTTAGGTTAAAAATGAGTTTTCAGAGTTTACTTAGTTGCTTAGAAGACAACATACTGTGAAACTTTGAAAATATTACTAAATAAGTTAAAGACAGACAGGGAGGCAAACCATAAGAAACTCTCAAATACAGAGAACAATTTGAGAGTTACTGGAGGGGAGGTGGGTGGGGGGCTGGGCTAGATGGGGGATGGGCATTATGAAGGGCACTTGTTGGGATGAGCACTGGGTGTCACATGTAAGAGATGAATCACTGGCTTCTACTCCTGAAACCAATACTGCACTGCATGTTAACTAACTTGGATTTAAATAAATAATAAAAGCTAGGATTAAATTTGGGAAATAAAGAAAGAACACGTTTGGAGAAAATAATGTTATTTCGATGTATAGCTCAATACACAGGTACAGTGTTTTAAATCCCATATTTAAATGGTTTCTATATTTGTAATACAAAGAGTTGATTTTAGCAAGAAATGTAATACAAGTACAATTCTACAATAACCATTTGTTACGGTGTTCTTGAAAAAAAAAATATTATTATATATGTTTCCGGGGCGGGGGGGGGGGGGGTTCTGTAAATTTCATTCACACTGTAACTTGCATGAGCAGAAAAAATGTTTATTTTTCTTTATAACTAACTGATTTGGTCTTGACAAGTTAGCGTTGTTTGAGTAGTATGAAATAAAATTTAAATTTTATTTAAATGGTAATCGTTGCCTGACGCAGTACTTTGAAGAGGGCTTTTTCATAAATTTTCGTGTGTTTAAGATAAAAATCACCGGTCTCAGATTTCCTCTCTGCCCTTCCCTTGATTCTCTCGAAGAAAAGAAAAGGTGTGGCTTGCTGTGGCCTTGCGGCCAGGAGGGAAAAGCTTCCTTGGAAATGTGCTCTTTTCTCTGGCCTCTGCAGTGATAACAGCATCCTCCTGGTTACATTTGGTCTTCCCAGAACCCTGGGGCGAGGTCTGCAGTCGGTGTAATTTATAGTTGGGGCTCTTAGTTTTGTGATGCAAGTGGAGCTCTCTGTGTAATTGGGCCTCACTGATAATGAAGATCCTTCTGCATTTTTACTTTGTCTTCCTTTATGTTTTGGCCCAGGTAATCCAGCGCTCAGCTATGACTGCTTTTCACATATTAGGCTCCCATAACCCCCAGTGCAGCTACCTGCCGTAAGCTCTACTGGGGGCTTGTAGGGACTCCGAAGTCCTTCTCAAATGATCCAGGAATGAAGGAGAGCTAAGGGAAGCTAAAGGGCTGCCTTCATCTGCCTCACCAAACTCCTCCACCAATGTTAATGTGATATGGCGTTGACCAGGTTTGTTGGCAAAAAGGGACAGAGATCAGGAGTCACCAGCACCCCCACTTCTGTCTCTCTCCTTTTCCCCACAAGGCTCCAAGACCAAAGGCAAGCTTTCCCCCACTTCCATTTTCCTCTTCCTAAAATTCTGTGGTGTCTTACCCTCAGGACTGGATCTAGATATACTAAGGGGGGTGGGGGTGGGGCGCCTGGCTGTCTTATTATCTTATCTTATTATCTTATCAAGTGCATGCAACTCTTGATCTTGGGGTTGTGGGTGCAAACCCCACGTTGGGTGTAAAAAAAAAAAAAACAGATATGCTAAGGGGGAAATGAAGGAATTTGAAAAACTCTCTATTTTAACAAACCTCTTTTGTAACGTTATTGCCTTTGTGTGAAATCTCATCTTAAATGTCACAAGCTAAATAGTAACTCTTTACTTTCTTTTTACATTCCTCTGACACTGTCCTAACTGACAGTCCCTGATTTCCTGCAGATTGCCATCTTCAGCTAAGGAAAGGGGCATGAAGGCCAAAATATAAGAGAAGAAAATCTCAATAATGTATTACATGCTATTATCCCTATTAATGATTATATTAACTTTGAAGTTAAGCTAGTATAAATCTATAAACAATATTGTAAAATATAAAATTGTAAAATTAGATAGAGCTCTTAGTTAGGGGTGGGAGACTCGGACCGCAGAAAACATTCTACCTGCTAATCAGTGCATATTGCAGAGTCCCTGGCATAAATACCACTTTAGAGAGTTAAGAGATAAAACTGTGAATTCTGGGGGGCACCTGGGTGGTTCAGTTGGTTAAGCGTCCGACTTCAGCTTAGGTCATGATCTCACAGTTTGTGAGTTCGAGCCCCGCGTCGGGCTCTGTGCTGACTGCTCAGAGCCTACAGCCTGCTTCAGATTCTGTGTCTCTCTCTCTCTCTTTCTGCCCCTCCCCTGCTTGCACTCTATGTCTCTCTCTCTCAAAAATAAATAAACGTTAAAAAAAACAACAACAACTATGAATTCTGACAGTCCCAATGGTATTAGTCTAGATCAGTTCTTTTTAGTAGTCCAAATAAGGGCTATCAGTTATTTTTTAAAAACTAAAGACAAACAAAGGCAAGATAAGGAACTATAGAATTCAGTAAAATTAATTCTTAGTGCAATTAATTCTCACTTTCTTGCAAGTAGATTTTCACTAGGATGGTCTGAGTAAACCCAGAGGCACTTTTCCTTATTTCGACTTTCTCCCCATCCCATCCATGCTGTTAGTTGGCCATGTCCTCCCATGTCTAGGCTATAGTTTCCAATTTTGGACTATTGAGAGTTAGGGAAAGCCAAGACTGTGTTTTAATCCTACACAAAGAAAATTTAGTTTGCGTGGTGGAGGAAAGGGGTTGGGTGGATGTCTGTGAACATTTCAAAATTAAATATCAACTATTAAATATTGGTTCACTAATTTGTCCATTCTTTATTCCAACATGTTTAAACATCTGTCTTACAGTCAGATCAGTGTTAGGTCCTAGGGAAACACTGGATGAATAAAATCCAACTCACAGTCTGGTGGGAAAGATTGATTTATAAACTGATACTTTTAGAAAGATTATTGTGATGATATGCATTATGGATGGGAAGTGACAGGGGCTAACGAGAGGAGTATTATCATAACCCAGATCAGAGTACTATGGACTTAAACGAGATTACTAGGACTAATAAAGAAGGAAAGAATTTAGGGACACCTGGGTGACTCAGTTGGTTGAGCATCCAACTCTTGGTTTCGGCAAAGGTCGTGATCTCATGGTTCGTGAGATGGAGCCCCACATAGGGCTCTGTGCTGATGGTGTGGTGACTGCTTGGGATTCTCTCTCTCTCTCCCTCTCTCTCTACCCCTTGCCCACTTCTCTCTCTCTTTCTCAAAATAAATGAACTTAAAAAAAAAAAAGAAGAAGAAGAAGGAAAGAATTTATTTAAGGGAACTTCCTGAAGTAAAACCAGAATTTGATTAAGATACAGACCAGCAGGGCAGCTGTCCAGGTCCCCCATCAATAAAGTTACTAACACACCATTTCAAAAATTAGAACTGTTATGTCACTTCCTCCAGATTTTTACAAACTGTTCTGTACATAATTGACAAAATATAAACTAATAGTGCTCTTATCAAAGTAGATAGACTCTCAGAGAAAAAACTTTAAAAGATTCCTTGCCTCTGCCAGCGTAAGCCTACCACTATTTACCATCTCTGTAACAGCCACATGCCAAACTTACAGTATGACTATGGGGCAGGCTGCTACTTCTAACACCACTGACCTGATGATCACATGAACATGGCAGTCACGATAACAATCAGAAATTCTAGCTTAACATTAACAAAAGCAACAAGAGAACACATTCTTCTCAAGAGCACATGGAACATTTTCCAGGACAGGTCAATATGTTAGATTATAAAACAAGTCTTAGTAAATTTAAGAAGATTGAAATATCAAGCATTTTTTTCTGACTACAATGTTAAAAAACTAGAAATCAATCACAAGAAGAAAATTGGAAAATTACAAGTGTGTGGGGATGAAACAACATGCTACTGAAGAACCAATGAATCAAAGGTAAAATCAAAAAATACCTTAAGGGGTACCTGGCTGGCTCAGTCAATGGAGCATGAGACTTTTTTTTTTAATGTTAATTTATTTTTGAGACAGAGAGAGACAGAGTGTGAGCGGGGGAGGGGCAGAGAGAGAAGAGGAGACACAGAATCCGAAACAGGCTCCAGGCTCTGAGCTGTCAGTACAGAGCCCGATGGGGGGGCTCGAGCCCACCAGCTGTGAGATCATGACCTGAGCTGAAGTCAGACACTTAACCAACTGAGCCACCCAGGTGCCCCTGGAGCATGCTACTTTTGATGTCAGGGTTGTAAGTTTGGGCCCCACATTGGGTGTGGAAATTACTTTTTAAAAAAAAATCTTAAAAAAAAAATCTTAAGACAAATCAAATTGGAAACAACATACCAAAACTTATGGGATACAGATAAAGCAGTTCTAAAAGGGGAGTTCATAGCAATAAACACCTACATTAAGAAACAAGAAAGATTTCAAATAAACAACAATCTAAGCTGATACATCAAGAAACTATAAAAAAGAACAAACTAAGCCTAAAGTTAGTTGAAGGCAGCAAATAGCAAAGATTTGAATGGAAATAGATGAAATAGAGACTAAAAAAGAAAAAAGAAAATATCAGTGAAACTAAGAGCTGGTTTTCTGAAAAGATAACAAAACCAACAAGCCTTTAGCTAGATTCACCAAGAAAAAAAGAGGACTCAAACAAATAAAACAAATGAACTGGGAGATGTTACAACTGATACCACAGAAATACAAAGAACTAAGAAACAACTAGAACAATTACATGCCAACAAATTGGACAACCTAGAAGAAATGGAAAAATTCCTAGAAAGATAAAACCTACCCAAACTGAAATCACAAAAAAATAGAACATCTGAACAGAGAGAACAGTAAGGAGATTGATTCAGTAATTAAAAACCTCCCCACCAAAAAGTCCAGAACCACATGACCTCACTGGTGAATTCTACCAAAGATTTATTTATTTATTTTAGTTTATTTATTGATTTTGAGAGAGAGAGAGAGAGAGAGAGAAAACATGAGCAGGGGAGGGGCAGAGAGAGAGGCAGAGGATCCCAAGCAGGCTCCATACTGTCAACACAGAGCCTGACCTGGGACTCAAACTCATGAACTGTGAGATTATGATCTGAGCTGAAACCAAGACTTGGATGCTTAACCAACTGAACCATCCAGGTGCCTCTTAATTTTTTTTTTTTTTTTTGAGAGAAAGAGAGATAGCACACATGAGGGGAGAGAGAGGCAAAGGGAGAGAGAGAGACTCTTAAGCAGGCTCCATGCTCAGCGCAGAGCCTGATGTGGGGCTCGATCCCACAACCCTAGATCATGACCTGAGCTGAAATCAAGAGTCGGACACTCAACTGACTGAGCCACCCAGGTGCCCCAAAGATTTATGACTAAAAACTCTCAACAAAGTGGGTGTACAAGGAATGTACCTCAACATAATAAAGGTCATATACAACAAGCCCACAGCTAACATCATGCTCAAGAGTGGAAAAAGCTGAAAGCATTTTTTTCTAAAATTAAGAACAAGACAAAGATGCCCACTCTTGCCACTTTTATTCAACATAGTATTGGAAGTCCCAGCCAGAGCAATTAGGCAAAACAAAGAAATAAAAGCATCAAAATCAGAAAGGAAGAAGTAAAACTATCTGTATTTGCAGATGACATGATTTTATATATAGAAAACCTAAAGGCTACCCCCCCCAACACACACAAATGGTTGGAACTAATAAATGAATTCAGTAAACTTGCAGGATACAATATCAATGTACAATGTACAAATATTGTATATACAAGATCAATATACAATATACAAAAATCTGTTATTTCTATACTAATAATGAACTCTCTGAAAGACAAATTAAAGGGGGGTGCCTGCGTGGCTCAGTTGGTAGAGCATGCAACTCTTGATCTCAAAATTGTACATTCGAGTGAAGGTGTAGAGATTACCTTAAAAAATTTAAATTTTAGGGGCGCCTGGGTGGCGCAGTTGGTTAAGCGTCCGACTTCAGCCAGGTCACGATCTTGCGGTCTGTGGGTTCGTGCCCCGCGTCAGGCTCTGGGCTGATGGCTCAGAGCCTGGAGCCTGTTTCTGATTCTGTGTTTCCCTCTCTCTCTGCCCCTCCCCCGTTCATGCTCTGTCTCTCTCTGTCCCAAAAATAAAAATAAAAAAAAAAAAAAAAGTTGAAAAAAAAAATTTAAATTTTAAAATACAAATGAAGGGGTGCCTGGGTGGCTCAGTCAGTTAAGCGTCCAAATCTTGAGTTTGGCTCAGGTCAAGATCTTTGGGTTGTAGGATCAAGCCCTGAATTGGATCCACACTGGGTGTGGATCTACTTGAGATTCTCTCTCTCTCCCTCTACCACTCATGCTCCTTCTTCCCCCTCCCCAAAATACCATTTACAATTACATCCAAAAGAATAAAATGCCTTGGATTAAATATAAACAAGGAGGTGAAAGACCTATACACTGAGAACTACAAGACACTGATGAAAGAAATTGAAGAAGACACAAATACATGGAAGGATGCTCATGGATTGGAAGGATTAATATTGTTAAAATGTCCATACTACCCAAAACAGTCTACAGATTCAATGCAATTGCTCAAAAACAAACAAACAAACAAAAAAGCCAGTGGCATTTGTTTCACAGAAACAGAAAAAAATTCTAAATTTGTATGCGACCACAAAAGATCCTGAACAGCCAAAACATCTTGAGAAAAAAACAAAGTGGAGACATCATACTTCCTGGTTTCAAATTATATTACAAAGCCATAGTAATCAAAATAGTATGGTATTGGCATAAAAACAGTCACATGGATCAATGGAACAGTATCAGGAGTCCAGAAATAAACCCACACATAGATGATCAATTGAATCACAAAAAAAGGAGACTTGAATATACAATGAGAAAAGGATATTCTCTTCAATAGATGGTGTTGGGGACCTGGACAGCCACAGGAGAAAGAATGAAACTGGACCAATATCTTACACCAAACACAAAAATCAACTGAAAATGGAGTAAAGACTTGAATGTGAGACCTGAAACCATAGAATTCCTAGAAGAAAACATAGGCAGTAAACTCATTGACATTAGTCTTAGCAACGATGTTTTGGATTTGACACCAAAAACAAAGTCAACAAAAGTAAAAAATAACTGAGTGGGGCAACGTCAAAGTAAAAAGGTTCTGCATGGCAAAGGAACCCATCAACAAAATGAGAAGGCAATCTATGGAATGGAAGAAAATATTTGCAAATCATGTATCTGATTAGGGGTTAATATCTAAAATATGTAAGGAATTCACACAACAGCAGAAAATTGGTGGTGGTAAAAAGGTAGACCCGTCCAGTTATAAAATAAATAAATCATGGGAAGGTAATTATAGCATGGTGACTACAGTTAACAACACCATATGGCATATTTGAAAGTTGCTAAGAGAGTGGATCTTGGAAGTTCCCATTACAAGAAAAAAAGATTGTAAATATGTGTGGTAATAGACACCTATGACTTTCAGTTACAAATGCTGAGGGGAGGAGAAAAGAACTGAGAGAAACTCTGCTTAAGAAATATAGGTTTCTACAGAGTGGAAAGCAACTGTCATCCAAAGGCTGGTATCATTACAGAAGGATAGACAGAGATTTCCCAAGGTATAGAAAGCTGGAGAACAAAGTACTAGGGAACAAAGAACTGTTCAATAACCCCAAAAGTTGGCAACCAAGCTGTAAAGCAGAAAGAGATCACCCATGGTTTAAAGAACTAATAGCCAAGCTATAAAGTACAAAGAGATCTCTGGAAACTTGCCATTGCTCAGATCTTATGCCCTGCAGAATGGAAAGTCCTGATTCTACCATCAAAACATTTAGAAACAATGGTGAACTAAATCCAACTAACGATGCAACAAAGCTCAGACCCAGGCTAACTACTGAACAAATTGACTCAACCGCCAAATCTAGTGGCCTGACACAAAAGGGGCATGCACTTTTCTAGAAGAAAATATTGTTTGCTTTGTTCTTTATGATTAAAAAAAAATATTTTATTTTCAAAGTAACCTATACATCCAACATGGAGCTTGAATTCACAACCCCGAGATCAAGACACATGCTCTACTGACTGAGCCAGCCAGGTGCCCCTCTTTGTGATTTCTTTATACATATCACCCAGTGTGCAATCAGAAATTAAAGATGCATGAAGAAGCAAGAAAATGTGAACCATGGAAAGCAAAGAAAGAAGTCAATAGAAACAGATACAGAGATGGACCTAAAGTTGGAATGAACAGAAAAGAACTTTAAAATAACTTTGTTAAAATGCTTAAGGATCTAGGAGAAAAGGCAAACCTATGCATACAAAAGTAGAGAAATTTAGCAGAAACATACAAAGATAACCTTATGGAAAAGTGAGAAGTAGAAGGTATGGTATCAGAAAAGAAAATTTCATTAGATAGGATTAGCAGTAAACCAGACATAGCAGAAAAAAGGATCAATGAACTTGAACACAGGACAATAGAAAGTGGCCAAGCTGAGGAAAACACAGTGACAAAACCCCTCAAAACCCCTGCTCTATATATGTGGAACAATATCAAATGCTTTCGTCTTTTTATTTATTTATTTATTTATTTATTTATTTATTTATTTATTTAATAGGCTCCACACTGGGCATGGAGGAGCCAAGATGGGGCTTGAACTCAACAGTGAGATCAAGATCTGAGCCGACATCAAGAGTTAGACACTTAAACGACTGAGCCACCCAGGTGCCCATCAAATGCTTTAACATATGGGTAATTGAGGCCTCAGAAGGAGAGGAGAGAGAAAGCATGCAAAAGCAATATATAACGAGATAAGACTGAAAATATTCTAAAACTTTGTGAAAGGCATCAACTAACAAATCTAAGAGTTGAATAAACCCCAAAGGAAAAAAAAATCTAGGTACATCATAATCAAAGAGTTGAAAAACAAAGATAAAGAGCAAATATAAAAAGCAGAGAAAAAATGGCACATTAAATATAGGAAACAATATAGAAACACTGTTTCTAACTTTTCATAGAAACAGTGGTGAATAGATGAAAATAGACAATAAAATACTAAAAGAAGAAACTTAATCTAGAATTCTATGTTCAGTGAAAATATCCTTCAAAAATCAGGGAGAAATAAAGGCATTTTCAAATAGACCACAGTGGAGACAATTTATCTCCAGCAGACCTGTATTATGAGATTTTCCAGGATGAAGGAAAATGATGCCAGATGAAACTCATCTGGCAGGAAAGAATAGTGAACAGAAAAGGTAGATGTGGTTTAAAAAATTTTTGTTTTGGGGGGTGCCTGGGTGGCTCAGTCAGTTAAGCGTCCAACTTTGGCTCAGGTCATGATCTCACGGTTTGTGGGTTCAAGCCTCACGTTGGGTTCTCTGCTGACAGCTCAGAGCTTGGAGCCTGCTTCAGATTCTGCATCTCCCTCTCTCTCTGCTCCTCCCCCATTCATGCTCTGTCTCTCTCTGTCTCTCAAAAATAAATAAACGTTAAAAAAAATTAGTTTTAAAATTTTGTTTCAGCACGCCTAGGTGTCTCAGTTGGTTAAGCATCTGACTCTTGATTTCGGCTCAGATCATGATCTCATGGTTTGTGGGTTTAAGCCTTGCACTAGGTTCTGCATTGGCAGTGCAAAGTCTGCTTGGGATTCTCTTTCTGCCCCTCCCCCACTCTCTCTCTCAAAATAAACAAATTCAAAATTTGTTTCAATCTCTTAAATATATTTTAATTTTCCTTTTAAAAATTATTGATGTTTTAAAACAAATTAATTATGAGTGTAGGGTCTATGATATATGTAGAAGGAAAACATAAGTTAATAAGAACACAGGTGGAAGTGGGTAAATGAAAGTAAACAATCATAAGGCTCTTATACTATAAATACAGTTAATATTATTTGAAGATGGACTGTGGTAACTGGAAAATACTTATTACAATCTCTAGAGCAACCTCTAAAAATTACACAAAATGAGATATAACACTAAAAAGTGAATAGGTAAGGTAAAATAAAATGCTAAAAAATAATACTAGTGGGGGGCGCCTGGCTCAGTCGGCTAAGCGTCCAATTTCAGCTCAGGTCATGACCTCACAGTCTGTCAGTTCAAGCCCCGCGTCAGGCTCTGTGCTGACAGCTCAGAGCCTGGAGCCTGTTTCAGAGTCTGTGTCTTCCTCTCTCTCTGACCCTCCCCCTTCATGCTCTGTCTCTCTCTGTCTCAAAAAAACATTAAAAATAATAATAATAATACTAGTGGGGCACCTGGGTGGCTCAGTTGGGTAAGCATCCCACTTCAACTCAGGTCATGATCTCACCAATTTTGAGTTCGAGCCCGACATCAGGCTCTGTGTTGACAGCTTAGATCTTGCAGCCTATTTCAGATTCTGTGTCTCCATCTGTCTCTCCCCCTCCCCAACTCACGCTCTGTCTCTCTCTCTCTCTCTCTCTTAAAAATAAATAAACCTTGGGGCGCCTGGGTGGCGCAGTCGGTTGAGCCTCCGACTTCAGCCAGGTCACAATCTTGCGGTCCGTGAGTTCTAGCCCCGCGTCAGGCTCTGGGCTGATGGCTCAGAGCCTGGAGCCTGTTTCCGATTCTGTGTCTCCCTCTCTCTCTGCTCCTCCCCCGTTCATGCTCTGTCTCTCTCTGTCCCAAAAATAAATAAACGTTGAAAAAAAAATTTAAAAAAAAAATAAATAAACCCTAAAAAAATAAAATAAAATAAAATAAAAATAGAATACAAAATAATACTATTTACACAAAAGAATACAATACAAGAAGAATGGAAAACCAAAGAACAAATGGGAAAATAAAACCCAAATAACAAGATAGGATACTTAAGCCCAACCATATCAATAATTAGATTAAATGTAAATGGAATGAATGCTTTATTCAAAGGCATTGATTAACCAATAGACAAAAAGCAAGACTTTACATGTTTACAAGAAATATGTTTCAAGTATAAAGTCATAGAAATATTGAAAAGATATGCCATACAAAATGTAAAAACTGGTGAAATCTAAATAAGATCTGTTGTTTAGTTAATAGTATTGTACCAATATCAATTTCCTGGTTTTCATAATTGTGCTTCTTTTTATGTAATATGTTACTACTGCGGAGAGCTAGGTGAAGGATACATGGGAATTCTCTGTACTATTTCTGCAAGTTCTATGTGAGTCATCCTTTCTTGAGTCAGTCAGTAGAACCTGGGACTCTTGATCTCAGGGTCATGAGTTCAAGCCTTACATTGGGCATTAAACTTACTTTAAAAAGGAAAGGAAGGAGGGAAGGAAGGAAGGAAGGAAGGAAGGAAGGAAGGAAGGAAGGAAGGAAGGAAAAGAAAGAAAGAAAGAAAGAAAGAAAGAAAGAAAGAAAGAGAAATAAAGAAAGAAAGAGAAAGAAAGAACGAACTAGTGTTTTCAGCTGAGTGGGTTTTTTCCTGGTTTGGAGTTTTTGTTTTATACATTGCTTCCTGCTCATGGTAGTTCAGAGATCCAAAGGCCTTCTTTTATTTTGTAATGTCTCTGTCCCTCTTAAACCAAGCTGGTGATATTTCCACCAATGCAATTCTCTTAAAAACTTAGTGGACTTCTTAAGAATCTTATTGGAGTTTATTACATTCAACAAAAAACACACCCACAAATATCACAAAGATAAGTTCTTTTTACCTTGGCTCCTTGTAAGATTGCTGTGGAACTACAACTTTAAGATTCTTAGAAGCCTTATTGTTTAGTACAGAGAATCCCCAAGGCATGTGTTTAAGATTTCAGAGAGACTTTTGTCTGTTTGAAAGGTCTTTGATGCACCACTTAAATCTTTCTGAGATGATGATGATGAAGATTATGATGATGATGATTTTTATTTTTTAAATTTTTTAAGTTTATTTATTTATTTTAAGAGAGAGAGAGAGAGAGCATGATGAGGGGAGGGGCAGAGAGAGAGAGAGAGAGGAGAGAGAGAGAGAGAGAGGAGAGAGAGAGAGAGAGAGAGGAGAGAGAGAGAGAGAGAGAGAGAGAGAGAGAGAGAGAGAGAGATCCCAAGCAGGCTCCCCACTGTTAGTATGGAGCCCAATGCAGGGCTTGAACTTAGAGGTGAAATCATGATCTGAGCCAAAACCAAGAGTCAGATGCTTAACTGGCTTAACAGGTGCTCCAATGATGATGATGATTTTTAAAGTAGGCTCAATGCCCTAAGAACCACATGATCCTTTCAATAGATACAGAAAAAGCATTTGAAAAAATACAGCATTATTTCTTGATTAAAACCCTCAAGAAAATAGGGATAGAAGGAACATACCTCAATATCATAAAGCCTATGTATGAAAGACCCACAGCTAATATCATCTTCATTGGGGAAAAACTGAGACCTTTGCCCCCTAAGGCCAGGAACATGACAGGGATGTCCACTGTTCAACATACTCCTGGAAGTCCTAGCCTCAGCAATCAGACAACAAAAAGTAATAAAAGGCATACAAATTGGCAAGGAAAAAGTCAAACTTTCACTCTGCAAAGAGTGACGACATCTCCACCAAAAAACTGCTAGAAATGATACAAGGATTCAGCAAAGTCACAGGATATAAAATCAACATACAGAAATCAGTTTCATTTCTACATACCAATAATGAAGCATCAAAAAGAGAAATCAAGATATCAATCCCATTTACAATTGCACCAAAAAAAATCATAAGATACCTAGGAATAAACCTAACCAAGAGGTAAAAGATCTGTATGCTGAAAACTATAGAATATTTATGAAAGAAATTGGAGAAGACACAAAAAAATGGAAAAACATTCCATGCTCATGGGTTAGAAGAACAAATATTGTTAAGATGTCTATATTACCCAAAGCAATCTACACATTAAATGCAATCCCTATCAAAATAATACTAGCATTCTTCATAGAGCTAGAACAAACAGTTCTAAAATTTGTATGGAACCAGAAAAGACCCCAAATAGCCAAAGTAATGTTGAAAATGAAAACCAAAGCTGGAGGCATCACAATTCAGGACTTTAAGCTGTATTACAAAGTTGTAATCATCAAGACAGTATGGTACTGGCACAAAAACAGACATATAAATCAATGAAACAGAATAGAGAACCCAGAAATCGTCCCAAAAACATATGGCCAACTCATCTTCAACAAAGCAGGAAAGAATAGGCAATGGAAAAAGGACAGTCTCTTCAGCAAATGGTGCTGGGAAAACTTGGACAGCGACGTGCAGAAGAATGAACCTGGACCACTTTCTTATGCGAAACACAAAAATAAATTCAAAATGGATGAAAGACCTAAATGTAAGGCAGGAAACCATCAAAATCCTAGAGGAGGAAACAAGAAACAACCTCTTTGACCTTGGCCACAGTAACTCGTTACTAGACATGTCTCCAGAGTCAATGGAAATAAAAGCAAAAATAAACTATTGGGACTTCATCAAGATAAAAAGCTTCTGTACAGCAAAGAAAACAATCAACAAAACTAAAAGTCACCCAATGTAATGGGAGAAGATATTTGTAAATGACATATTGGATACAGTGTTAATATCCAAAATCTATAAAGAATTTGTCAGACTCAACACCCAAAAAATAAATAATCCTGTGAAGAAATGGGCAGAACACATGAATAGACATTTTTCCAAAGAAGACATACAGATGGCCAGTAGACACATGAAAAGAAGCTCAACATCACTCATCATTAGGAAAATGCAAATCAGAACCACAATGAGATACCACTTCATGCCTGTCAGAATAGGTAAAATTATCAACTCAGGCAACAACAGATGTTGGTGAGGATGCAGAGAAAGAGGAGCCCTTTTGCACTGCTAATGGGAATGCAAAGTGGTGCAGCCACTCTGGAAAACAGTATGGAGGTTCCTCAAAAATTAAAAATAGAACTACCCTATGACCCAGCAATTACACTACTAGGTATTTATCCAAAGGACAAAAATGCTGATTGAAAGGGCACTTGGCACTCACCCCAATGTTTATAACAGCACTATCAACAACAGCCAAATTATGGAAAGAGCCTAAATGTCCATCAACAGATGAAGATGTGGTATATATACAATGGAATGTTACTTGGCGATCAAAAAGAATGAAATTTTGCCATTTGCAGCAATGTGGATGGAACCAGAGTGTATAATGCTAAGCAAAGTAAGTCAGTCAGAGAAAGACAAATATCATGATTTCACTCATATGTGGAATTTAAGAAACAAAACAAATGAACATAGGGGAAGGGAGGGAAAATAAAATAAGATAAAAACAGAGAGGGAGGCGAACCGTAAAAGACTCTTAAATACAGAGAATGGGGGCATTGCTGGAGGGGAGGTGAGTGGGGAGATGGGCTCAATGGGTGATGGGCATTAAGGAGGGCACTTGTTGGGATGAGCACTGGGTGTTATATGGAAGTGATGAATCACTGAAATCTACTCCTGAAACCAACACTACACTATATGTTAACTAACTTCAATTTAAATGAAAAAAAAAAAAAAAAAAAAAAAGAAATCACCAAGTTTCAACTGTTAGGATTGATTTCAAATTATAATGGAATGCTCCGAAAAGAAATATTACATAGTACCTAAATGTTGATGCAAATTTACAATTATTGAGATAAAAAGTTTGTTTTAAGTTTTTAGCTATCAAAGTAATTTGAAAAACAACATGTAAAGAATGTTCCCTATTTGAAAATATAACAATATGAATATATTTACATAGGAAATTTCTGGAAGGCTCTAACCTGAGATATTAGGGTGGTTATTACATTTACATTTAATTTGTCTATTTTTGTCTTAATTTTTGTTTATAATAAGTAGTAATTATTTAAGGTAATAATATGTTACAGAAAGAGAAAAGGGCTAACTATTCTGTCAGCAGCTATTAGCAGCTATAGATGTTATTGAATAAAAGGAAGAAATGGTTAAAAAAAAAAGTAGGTGCCACACCCAATGTGGGGTTCAAACTCATGACCCAGAGACCAAGAGTCACATGCTCTGCAACCAGGCACCCCAAATCTTTCTGAGACCTTTACAAAAAGTTTTACAGTCACACTCTTGGTTGTGACTACACCATGAAAACATGACAGTGCACTTGACTTGATCTCTGCCTTGAAACTCATTTCTTCAACATGTTTTTCACTTGGAGTCTGAAAATAAGAAACGTTGTAATGTTTTAACCCATAAAGTCCCAGATCCTTAATATTTTCTTACCGTGGTAAAGCATCATAAAATTCACTCTCCCCCAAATTTCTGAGTATACAGTACAATACTGTGAACCCCATGCACGTTGTTGTGCAACACATCCCAAGAACCCCCAGCTCATGATGCGTGACTAAACCTCTGTACACTCATTAAAGAGCGACTCCCTACTTCCCTCTCCCCCCGGCTCCTGGCAACGACCATCCTATTTTCTGTTCCAATGAGTTTGACTACTTTAGCTCATATAAATGGAATCATGCAGTATCTGTCCTTTCATGACTGACCTTTTTCACTTAGCGTAATGTTCTCAAAGTTCCTCCATTTTGTAGCACATGACAAACAAAGTTCCTCCATTTTGTAGCACATGACAAAATTTCCTTTCTTTTTAAGGCAATAATTTTCCGTTGTGTATAAATACCGTATTTTCTATATCCATTCATCCATCAATGGGCATTTAGATTGCTTCTACCTTTTGGCTACCGTGAATCATGCTACAGTGGTCATGGGGGGTACAAATATCTCTTCAAGATCCTATTTTCAGTTCTTTAGGATATATACCCAGAAGTGGGGTTGCTAAATCATATGGTAGTTTTATTTTTAATTTTGCTCAATCCTTAATATTTCACAATTCTTTTTTTTAATAGACTTTTTTTTTTTTTTTAGAGAGAGAGAGCACAAGTTGGGGAAAGGGGGAGAGAGAGAGAGAAAGAGAGAGAGAGAGAGAGAGAGAGAATCTTAAGCAGACTCCACGCACAGAGCCCGATCCCACAACCCTGGGATCATAACCTGAGCCAAAATCAAGAGTCAGACACTCAACCAGCTGAGGCATCCAGGCACCCCTCACAATTCCTTCTTTTGCTTATCTCTGTCCATACCTTGTGATAAGCAGCTTAAAGAAACCAGGTAACGCTTTTGACATCTGACCAGAAATCTGCTTAGCTGGATCTATCAGTTCATTAGGTACTCCATCTAATTTCCACGTTACTACAGGTAGCAACACTGCTAAACTTTCCACCACTACATAACAAAAGTCTCTTTTCATCCAGCTTCCAACAATATTTTCTTCACTTTCCTTTAATCCTTCACCTGGAGGGCCATCAGGATTCAGTGACCAGTATCTTCGAGGCCCTACTATCTTCATCCCACTGCCTGCTCCCAAAGCCACTACATGTTTTGTTATAGCAGCACCCCATTTTCAGTTAGCAAAATCTGCCCCAGTTACATATCCTGCATAATGAACACCCCACTCTTTTTTTAATTTATTAATATTTTATTTTTTAATTTAAATCCAAGTTAGTTAACATATATTCTTAATGGCCTAAAAAAACAATTATTGTATTATCATTTCTAATGGTTGGGGACATGTTGAATGACCTCAGGGGTTCTTGCTTAAGATCTCTCGTATAGTCAGACAGGGGCTGATAGCATCTCAAAGACTTCCTCATTCACATTTCTGGTGATGTTGGCTGTCATCTGGCCAGCACCTGGGCTATTAGTTGGAACACTTACATGTGGCCTCTTTGTGTGGCTTGGGGTTCCTTACTTGTGGCACTGAAATTTAAGGGTACACTTCCTAAACAGAAAGAGCTAGATTGGAGTTGTTGGTCTTTTATGACTTAACTTTGGAGGCTTATTTCTGAGGTCATCACAAAGAATCACCACATTCAAGGATAAAAGACTTTCCACCAATTAATTGGGTGAGATGAAGTATCTGGAAGAGCATGTACGTCTTTTGTTGTTGTTGTTGTTGTTGTTGTTGGAAAAGACATAAATCTTCCTTAGGCCCCATTTTATGAGATGGTGACTTAGTTCTCAAGTTCTAAGCCATTACTAGCCACCTCTCTTCAATTACAAGTAGGCCATATGGTCACAGTTATCTCCAGGATCAGTAGAGGATAGGATTCTCTAACATTCCTGGAGGGTGGGCTAAAGGGGATATCATGATCAGTCTTCCTAAATGAAGTTTATGAGGCAAAGTTTTTGTCAGAAAGATCAGAGCTTGGCAAACTATTACTTGAGGGCCAAATCCAGACCACCATATGTTTTGTAAATAAAGTTTCATTGGAACACAGTCACACCCACTCACATTGTTGCCTACAATAGTAAAGTTGAGTACTTGCAATAGAGACCACAGGGCTCTCGGAGCCTATAGTATATTCTCTATGGCTCTTTACAGAAAAAGTTTGCTGACCTCTGAGGCAGATTACTCATTTGTCATCATAGGAGCAGGTGGTGGATGTCCTTTCCCTGCCTCAGGATCTCAGGATCATAAAGATTTTCCCAGTCTCTTTCAGTCTCATCCCTTTGATTAAGGTGCAGGTGGGGAGGGGCAGATGGGATTCCCTACCACTAAGAGGTGGGAGGACAGTGGACATCTTGGTCACCAACTTCATTGATGAAGCCAAACAAACCATGAATCAGAGGTAGATGTTTATATAGATCTTTCTTAAGAAGATCTCAGTGTAGGTGGAGTCCCATTCACAGTCTCCAAATCACTTCTTATACTCTGTTTAACTAAGAGTGGATGAGAGTCCGTGAAACAGGCTTTGATGAGGATGGTGTAGGCTGACACAGGAGTGAGTCAAAAAGAATCGATTCAGAAGACTTCTCTATGAAGGGATTAGAGGATCAGGTCTTCCTGATCATTGCTTTTAGAAGCTCAGTGATTTTTTTGGTTTTCTTCCTATCTTAGGCCAATTACTTTTTTCTTCCTCCAGAAAGGGCTCCTTCCATAGCATCAACAGGGAATCAGTTGTCATGGGCTCTCTCTTAATGATAGCAAATTGCTATTCATGGACTCTTTGTTTTCTGAAATCACCCTCAATGTCTTGAATTCTTCTGCCTGTAAATTTTTGTCTCCTCTACATTGGCCGTTTCTTTTTTAGTCCTTATAGTCTTCCTGAGTCCATTTCTTTTAAAGAATGTATATCTGCTCAGGGAGTTCCTTAAGAGATTCTATTTTCAGCTAGAGGGCTTTGTACTTATTTTCCAGTTGTGCTTTGGTTAACTGCAGAGATCAAAAGTCAAGTCACAACTCT
Organism: Puma concolor; assembly: GCF_028749965.1. Taxonomy (NCBI): domain Eukaryota; kingdom Metazoa; phylum Chordata; class Mammalia; order Carnivora; family Felidae; genus Puma; species Puma concolor. The sequence continues at coordinate 16,933,912 of NC_141677.1, forward strand.
TTGTTGTTGTTCTCCCTGCTCACACCCTATTACTCCTTTTTTTTTTTTTCCTATTACTCCTTTTGGGTTATGATTTCAATTGTGATTTGAATCTATCATTTTCAACTAATATTCGTATAATTTCCGCACGCAGGACATACATCATCTTTTTTTTTTTTTTCTGATCTTTTAGCACCGCATTCCAATGATTTACCAGTTGTCAATGAATTTCCATCTTTCATTTTCTCTTTCATTATATCATGTTTGCTGCCTCATTCAGGATGAAGACCTGGCTGTTTCAAGTGCACAATGCAATGATTAAAATGTTTGGTTTCATTTTGCTTGTGAACAAGAGTTCTTCTGTGTCTGAAACTTCTGAATTCATTAAGTTTGTCCTCTCAGTAAGTTCTGCATTTCAGTCTGCTACTTCCTCCTATATGCTCCTTTTGAATCTTGCATTTTCTTCTTCCATAGGAAAGAGGACTTTAAACTTCACATTCCCTTTAATGTCTTCATTAGGGATATTTTTATATTTTTGAAAAGTTTGTGTAATTCCTTCTAACATCTATATGGATTTCTGTCTTTTCAATATTTTATCCCATTTCTTTACACAATATTCTTTCTTGGTTTCAAGATGACAAGCATATATTTCAACATGTTTTGGCCATCTTCTTCAAGCTCATGGATTATATCTTTAATCCCAGCCCCTCCATCATAGATATCTGTATTTTTGTTTATTGGTTTCTTTAAATATTTACTCATAATATTCCATCTTTTTAAAAAAATTTGTTTGCCCTCCAGAATTTTAATCAAACCCAAGATCTTGACTTTTCAATATTCTGGAGTTTCAAATTTTCTTCACCACATCCAGTATGAATTTCTTTAAAGAACTGAAGTTCTTGTCCAAGTTATTTCCCACATTATTGGGTAGACATTCCTCCTAGACCAAAGTTAACTTTGGCTTAATGGTATGTACATGACTTTAATTAGGAGAAACGTTGAGAAAATATACTTCTTGAATTATCATATAGTCCATTTGTCAACATAGGATGTCTTTATTATAAGCGATGATTTCATGGGATTACTTTTTCTTTATGCTATAGAGGCAGATAATCAGGTTATATTTAAGTTCCTTTGAGTTGATTGATTTTCTCTCTCTATGAATTTCTCCAAGTCCTCATGACATACTTAGCAGAATTCTATGTTAGGCTTCTTAGTAAGGCTGAAAATTTTTATTTCCATGGAGCTATTTTTTACTCTAGCAAAATTCCTATATACTTAATAAATCTATTCTCCCTCTCTCTCTCTCTCTCTCGCTCTCTCGCTCTCTCTGTCTCTCTCCCTTATTCCCTCTCCCTCTCTGTCTCCTTCTCCTCCTCTTCCAGGCAGGGAAAAAAGTGAAGGGAATCCCAGGCAGAAGAAAGCATGTAACCAGACACAGGCATGAAGAAACTGCACTTATTTGTAGAAGAACTCCCATGAGAATAGGAGAGGTGACAGGAGCTGAGGTTGGAGAATCAGCGTGCAGCAAATGTGGGGAGTGTCCAATATGGTCCAACTTTAAGGAGTCTGACTTATGTTGCTGAATGGACAACATCTAAGTTTGTTTCCTTGTTTTTACACAGAAGCGGTATGTAATTTCCATGTTGAGAAAGATAATTCTGAACCAGTTGTTTTGGAAGGTGGATTGATGGTGTGGGAGATAGGTATTGGAAGGAGAGAGACAGTCAGGAGATGGTGACAATAATTTAGGGAGAACTGGGGAAGGTCAGTTGTGTTCCAGCCCAAGCAGCATCTTTGAAACACTGAAGGGGAATGCTCCAGTGATCCACATGTGAGAGGCCCAACCTAGAGTGGCAATGAGTGGGTGGAAAAAGTCCCTGGAAAGAACTGGATGTAGACCCAATTCTTGGTAGCCTGACTAGGGCCTGACTGTTCTTCAAGACACTCTCCTGACAGAATTAGATCTTTCTGACTGTCCTGACCCCTGTTACCAGCTGTTGCTACTCTCGTACATTCTGGTTCATGAGCCATGGTTACATGCATGCTCCCCTTGTGGATTAACCAGAGCTGACTACAAATGTCTTCCCAATTTCTGTCTGTGCAGCCCCTACACTGTACCAGGTAAAGAAGTGGTGATGTTGACACAGGAAGACTGACTTGAGAGTCCTTTCATTAATATGATTGGTAGGGCTTACTTGACACTGAAACAGATGTAGAGATAAACCAGAAGAAGCCAATGGTGGCTCTAACATGTCCTTCTCAGACAACTGCATGATTAGCAAAGACTTGAAAGAGGAGGCTGTTGGGGGGGGGGGGGGGAGGGAATGAGCCTTTTTAAAACAGATTTTATTTTTTAAAGATTTTTTTTAAGTAATCTCTATACCCAATGTGGGGCTCAAACTCACAACCCCAAGATCAAGAATGGCATGCTCTACCAACTGAGCCAGCCAGGCACCTCAAGATTTTAAGTAATCTCTATACCCAGCACAGGGCTTGAACCCACAACCCTGAGATTAAGAGCTGTTACACTCTGTGACTGAGCTAGCCAGGCACCCCAAAAATGAGCCTTCTTAACCTTTTGGAGTTTGACATGCCTGCTGGAAGTACTGATATTGTCTTCTCCACTTGAAACCCTCTATCTGGAGCCAAATACCCAAATGTCATGTCAGACAGTATGTAAAAGCCTAGCCAGAAGCTTCCTGTCTAAAACACTGACAGAAGGTGCTGTGCCCTCTGTTTTTCTGTTATGGGTTCTTCAGCATTTCAACCTTTTAGCTTCATACTCTAGCTCTTGGTATCTCCTTTGGCCTTCTTTGGCCAACCAGTTTGTACCCCCACCCCTAAGTTACAGACTGCCTTATCATCATCTGTCCCTAAAAATGCTGATAAATAATGCCTGCCCTGCTTGCTTCAAAGGAGTTGTAGGTAGACCTGAGTAGTTGAAGATTGCTTTAATTGTATGCTTTGCATCACAAATAACTTTTTTATTTTATTTTACTTTATTTTATTTTTTTTATTTTAGGAGGGGTGGGTGAAAGGGGCAGAGGGAGACAGAGAATCTTTTTTTAGATGACTTTATGATTTTATTTATTATTTTGTAAATGTTTATTTATTTGTGAGAGAGAGAGCATGAGTTGGGGAGGGGCAGAGAGAGAGGGAGACACAGAATCAGAAGCAGACTCTGATCTGTCAGCACAGAACCTGACACGGGGCTTGAACCCACAAACTGCCAGATCATGACCTGGCATCGAAGTCCGATGCTGAACCGACTAAACTACCCAGGTGCCCCTAGATGACTTTATGATTTTATTATCCTTTTTTTCACATATGTAAAGCCATGTTAAATGTATAGCAGAAAAAAAAAAAACTATAGCAGACTATATGTATCATTATTTTCATTATAGTGTTTCTGAGAAATACTAAGAATAAATTGAGAAAAGAATAAATGATAGTTGGAGTGTAAATAGGTTTTTGCTGTTTTAGAAATGTCCTTATTTATTTTAGAAAAAATCTGTAACTGTTCAGTCAAGTTACAAACTAAGGGAATTATTTCTCTCTAACCTCTGTGGATATAATGCAACTCCATTATTCTAGTAATAAAAAAATAGAAGTCTGACATTATTGCAATTTCAAAAACAGATTGGGTTAATAATGAAATGAACATAAAACAATACTTTTTTGAAAAATATTATATTGATTGATATTTTGCTACTTAATGTAACTGTTTATCAATTATTTCCACTGACAATCTGGAAGACTCTGATGTTTCAGAATGTCATTGTTGATGTGATAAGCTTCACTGGAAGTTTTTTAGAGTCATTCAGTTGTAACAAAAATATACATTGTCAAATCTTAGTTTGACACTTCTATGAATCTACTGACTCACTGTTCACTGAAACAATGTTTGATTTTCTGTACCAGTATTTAAATAAGAGGACTTCTAGGCTATGAACATTCAGCTCCTGTGTGTGCGTGTGTGTGTGTGTGTGTGTGTGTGTGCACGTGTGTGCATGCAATATTGGTTTTTAAATAAAGCCACGTCCTTCTCATTTTAAATTTCAACTCTTGATATTTATTTTTTATTGGATAAATGAAATTTTTTATTTTTATTTTTTCAGGAATAGAATTTAGTGATTCATCACTTACATATAACACCCAGTGCTCATCCCAGCAAGAGTCCTCCTTAATGCCCCTCACCCCTTTAGCCCATCCCTCCACCCAACATCCCACCAGCAACCCTTAGTTTTTCTCTGTATTTAAGAGACTCTTATGGTTCATCTCCCTCTCTGTTTTTGTTATTTTTGCTTCCCTTCCCTTATGTTCATCTGTTTTGTATCTTAAATTCCACATATGGGTGAAATCATATGATATATGTCTTCCTCTGACTGACTTATTTCTAGTTCCATCCACTTTGTTGCAAATGGCAAGATTTCATTCTTTTTGATCACTGAGTAATACTCCATTGTATATATATATATATATATATATATATATATATATATATATATATACACACCACATCTTCTTTATCCATTCATCAGTCGATGGACATTTGGGCTCTTTCCATACTTTGGCTATTGTCAATAGTGCTGCCATAAACTTTGGGGTGCATGTGTCCCTTTGAATCAGTATTCCTGTATCTTTTGGATAAATACCTAGTAGTTCAATTGCTGGGTCGTAGGGTAGTTCTATTTTTGATTTTTGGCGGAACCTCCATACTGTTTTCCAGAGTGACTGCACCAGTTTGCATTCCTACCAGCAGTGCAAAAGGGTCCCTCTTGAGAGAAAGAGAATCTTAAGCAAGCTCCACACTCAGCTCGGAGCCCGACATGGGGCTTGATCTCATGACCCCGGAATCATGATCTGAGCCAAAATCAAGAGTCAGACATTCAACTGACTGAGCCATCCAGGTGCCCCCATTTATCACTTTAATACAGGCTATTAAATAAGTAACCTATATGTTTTATGTGGTGTGATAAGCTCAAAAACTACTAGAACTGGAAAGGAAAAAAAAAAGAACTGGAAAGAAATTTTGAATTCTCAACTATTTGTATCAGACATATAGCAATGTATATTATTTAGCACCCACCACAGCAATATAGGATCCATTGCGTGTGTGTGTGTGCGTGTGTGTGTGTGTGTGTGTGTGTATGTATGGTTATGGGAATCCCATTTTTATATATTTCATTCATATGCATACACACATTATAATTAAAGATTATTATACATTGCTATACTGGGATATATATATATATATATATATATATATATATATACACACATATGTCTATATATATACATATATATAATGTGTGTCTATGTACATATAGACACACAGAGATGTATGTGTACAGATAGCTGTCTGCTTTGTACACTGCCATATGCACAATACATATAGGATATATACATGCACAGGCATGCAGTATAGCAATGTATAATGACCTCCAATGTAGATGAAACGCAAACGTCCTCACTTTGTCTTATAAACCGCAATAAGGCAATAACAAAAGATTAAGCGTTACACAGTGTGTAAGGCTCTTTAGCAAAGGGGCCATGATTAATTGTGAGGGAAATCTTAATCACCAGCCACAACCACAACCCCAGCTTCTTTGCGGTACACATGCAGCTACCCTCAGGAGCTGACTTGCACTTAAACGCTCTCCCCTGCCTCTACTGTCATCCTACAATTTCAAGGAAATTCAAAGGTCACTATTAGACATTCTTTTTATAAGGATTCCTTAGACTATTCCTATCAGAAAATACTTCCCCCCCATCTTAAAAAAAAAAAAAATCCCTTGCTCCATTCCACTACCCCTTTCAATTACGGTCCTATTTGTCCTTTCTAGAATAAAGGTCCTATCCTCATTATCAGCAATTCTCTCCTTCTGTTCTCTCCCAAACCCACTACAATCAAGTGTGCACCCAATCCACTCTTAAACTGCTCATCTCAAGTCACCCAGAGTCTCCACTTTTTCAGAGCCACTGGTCACTTCCCAGGGCTCATCTTACTCACCCTATTAGCAGCATTTGTCATAGTCAGTTACTTTCTCCTCTTTGAATCACTTACATTTCTTAGCTTTCAGGACACTGCTCTCTCCTGGTCCTCTTCCCATTTTTCTGCCTGCTCTTCCTCAGTCTTTTTTTTTTCTTTTCTCATATTCCTCCTCATTTCTCTGTAATCTATAAATGTTAGTTCCTCTACCACAGCCCTTGGTCCTCTTCTCTTTCCTATCTATACCCATTCACTCGGTGACCTTTGTTGAGTCTCATGATTTTATATATCATCTATATGCAGGTGACTCCCAACTTTATATCTCCAGCCTGGGACTCTCCCTCAAATTCTATACCTGTCTATCCAACTGTCTGGTTGAATCTCCATTTAGATCAGTAACATCCATTTCAAATTTTACAAGTCCAAAACTGAGTTCCTTCTTTCCTTTTTTTTAAAGTAATCTCTTCTCCCAATGAGGGGCTCAAACTCATGACCCTGAGATCAAGAGTCACATGCTCGACTGACTGAGTCAGCCAGGCACCCCTAAAACTCATTTCTTGATAGCTTCCCTTTCCAACAGCATCTCCATCAGTTCTCTCCATCTCAGTGAATGGCTACTCTATTCTACTATTGCTTGGTAAAAAATAAAAAATAAAAAATAAAAATGTTGATGTCATTTGACTTGGATTCATCTCCCTCCCTCTCCTACTCTGCAGCTGATCTGTTAGTAAATCCTGTCAGTCCTACCTTCCAAATAATGAGACCACTTCTCACCAATCCTACTGCTGCCACCATTGTCCAGGCCACCACAATCTCTTGTCTGGATGACTGCAAAAGCCTTGGAGATACCACAATGAAAGGAAGAGAGAAAGTTAAATTAAGGATCTTGAAAAATAGGTTGTACAAGCACTTTTGCCCTCCACACTACCACAAATTCATGAAAAAAAACCCCAAAACCCCAAAAACCTGTACTTTCATCTTGGCTGAACTCCATCTTCCAGGAATAGCAAAATATTAAACCAACTCTATACAAAGCAACTATAAAAGCACAAATACAAACAAAAAAAATACTTTTAGCTGATGAAAATTCTCCCCTCCCCCCAAAACCAACCACAAAGTAGTATACTGTTAACACAAAACTCTACACTGAATTATATGGTCTCAAACAAGCATGTAAAGACAATTTTTTTTAAAAGCACTTAGAATCATAAACTCCAACACTAAGAAGAGGTATAAACAAACAAATGAACCCAGAATGAAAGGCAACAAGAATTGATTAAACTCAGGAAAGTAATGGGAAAAAAAGGCATACGTGTCTAAAAAATGAAGGATAGACTACAACATGCCCAAGAAAGAAGGAATTCAAATAAAAATTTAAAAGAATCCATTGATGGAAGAATGGATTATCCACCATAAAAAATCGAGAAAATTCTACCATTTGCAATACCATGGATGGACCTTGAAGGCATTATGCTAAATGAAATAAGTCAGATAGAGAAAGACAAATACTGTATAATCTTACTTACATGTGCAATCTAAAACACACACACACACACACACACACACACCAACCAAACTCATAAAAAAGAGATCAAACTTGTGGCTGCCAGAGGTGGAGGGCAGAGGAAGGGGAACTAGGAAGGTGGTCAAAAGGTACAAACTTCCAGTTATAAAACAAATCAGTCCTGGGGCTGATGTACAGCAGGATGACTATAGCTAACTCTGCTTGTATGGTATAAAGGAAATTTGTTAAGAGTAAACCTAAGGGTTCTCATCACAAAGACAAAAACAGAAACATTGAAGAAAGTGACTAAAATAAGAGAATGAAACTGAGGTAAAGATATTTAAAAAGCGATCAAGAGCATGTTGTGGGGATGGAAAACAGACACACGCACAAATCAACATACACATAATTGGAATTTCTGAAGGAGCAAAATGAAATAATAGAATAAAACTAGTGTTCAAAAATTTTTTAAAGTGTCCAGAAGTGAATTTAAATATATTCTAATGTTTGCTTGTTTGTTTGTTTGTTTTTAAGAAGGCTCCACGGGTGGCGCAGTCGGTTAAGCGTCCGACTTCAGCCAGGTCACGATCTCGCGATCCGTGAGTTCGAGCCCCGCGTCGGGCTCTGAGCTGATGGCTCAGAGCCTGGAGCCTGTTTCTGTTTCTGTGTCTCCCTCTCTCTCTGCCCCTCCCCCGTTCATGCTCTGTCTCTCTCGGTCCCAAAAATAAATAAACGTTGAAAAAAAAAATTAAAAAAAAAAAAAAAAAAAGAAGGCTCCATGCCCAGCTTGGAGCCCCACACAGGGCTTGAACTCACAACGCTGAGATCAAGACCTGAGCTGAGATTAAGAGTCAGATGCTCAACCAACTGAGCCACCCAGGTGCCCCTAAATATATTCCAGTATTTAAATATAAATACTGATAGGGCTCACCACATGCGTGGGGAAAATGACCTGTTATAATGAACTCTGAGACATATCTTAGAAAAATCACTAAATTTTAAAGACAAAGGTAACACCGCAGAGCCTCCAGGCACAAAAAATTACTTATAAAAGTAAGAAAATTAGGCTGGCACCAGACTTCTCAAGAGCAACATACAGAACTTTAAAAGCTTCAAAAATGTATGCAAAGTCGGGACACCTGGGTGGCTCAGTCAGTTAAGCATCTGACTCCCACTCGGGTCATGATCTCACTGTTCATGAGTTTGAGCCCCACTTCGGGCTCTGTGCTGACAGCATGGAGCCTGCTTCCGATTCTGTGTCTCCCTCTCTCTCTGCCCCTCCCCCGTTCATGCTCTGTCTCTCTCTGTCTCAAAAATAAATAAACGTTAAAAAAAAAAATCTGTATAAGCATGCTCAAGGACATAAAGGAAAATGCCATAATGAAGTGAGAAATGGAAGATACTGGAAGAAAAAGCCAAATGGAAATTCCAGAGCTGAAAAAGATGACATATCTGAAATGAATAAATTCACTGGATGGGATTATCAGAAGATTAGACACTGCATAGAAAAGATCATCTACTGGGGCCCCTGGGTGGCTCAGTCGGTTAAGTGGCCGACTTCGGCTCAGGTCATGATCTCTCCGTCCGTGAGTTCGAGCCCCGCGTCGGGCTCTGTGCTGACAGCTCAGAGCCTGGAGCCTGTTTCAGATTCTGTGTCTCCCTCTCTCTGACCCTCCCCTGTTCATGCTCTGTCTCTCCCTGTCTCAAAAATGAATAAAACGTTAAAAAAAAATTTAAAAAAAAGATCATCTACTAAAGATATAGCAATAGAAATGTTTTCAAATGGAAGCAGAGAGGGGGAAAAAGGCTAGGGGGAGAAAAGAACTTCACTTCAGGGATCTGTGGGACAATATTAAGTTATCTAATATATGTATATTTTGAATCTCCAAACAATGGGGGCAGAAAAAAATTTAAAGAATAGCCAAATATTCTCTAATTTGATGATAACTATAAACCAATATATTCAAGAAGCTCAATGAGACTTAATCAGACTTAAAATAAAACAACACCATCATGTTTTCATCAAATTGCCAAAAACTAGTGGAAAAAGAGAAACTTAAAAAAACATTTAAAACAAAACACATTTGTAGTAGACCAAAGGCAAGAAACATCAAAGACTATTTTCAGAGACAGTGGAGTCAGAACACAGTGAAATGACACCTTTATTTTGCCAGAAGAAAAACTCTCAACCTACAATTCTATATCCAGCAAAAATAGTTTTCAAGGGGAGCCTGGGTGGCTCAGCCGATTAAGTGTCCAAATATGGATTTCTTTTTTTTTTTTTTTAACATTTATTTTATTTTTTGAGACGGGGGGAGACAGCATGAATGGGGGAGGGTCAGAGAGAGAGGGAGACACAGAATCCGAAACAGGCTCCAGGCTCTGAGCTGTCAGCACAGAGCCCAACGCGGGGCTCAAACTCACGGACTACGAGATCATGACCTGAGTCGAAGTCGGATGCTTAACCGACTGAGCCACCCAGGCGCCCCCAAATATGGATTTCAACTCAGGTCATGATCTCACAGTTGTAAGATAGAAACCCACATAGGGCTCTGTGTTGAGCATGGAGCCTGCTTGTGATTCTCTCTCCCCCTCCCTCTGCCCCTTCCCCCCCAAAATCCAATAAAATAAACATTAAAATATATTTTTCAAAATAAAGACTTCTCAGACAAACACTGAGAGAATTTCTCTCTCACACGTTTTTTTTTTTTTTTTTTTTTTTTTGCCAGCCAGATTGTACTAAGGAAATATTTATGGAAGTTTATTGGGCTTAAGGAAAATTACACCAAGAAAACATCACTCTATCAAAGAAGAAGAACAAAGAGGAAGTGAGGCGGCAAAGGAAAAGGGAGAGGAATAGAAGAAAAGAGGAGGTAGAGGAGAAAGAGAAGGATGAGGAAGAGAAGCAGAATGAGCTTCGTAAGCAGAGAGAGCCTCCTGTTTTTGTAAATAAATGGAACATGTGAATATTTTTACATATTTCCTATAGACGGTTTGACACCACAACAGCAGAGCAGAGACCACTTTACTATCTGGCTCTCCAGAAAATGTTTGCTAAACCCTAGATTATATATCTCAATTAAAGGATAGAGATTATCAGACTGGATATAAAAGCAAAATCCAACTATATATTATCCCCAAGAGACACACTTAAAACACAGGGACATAAGTAAAAGGATGAAAATGGTATCAATTTTAGGCAAACATCAATTTTGTTTGTTTTAGGCAAACATCAATAAGTTGGTTAAAGTGACTATATTAATATCAAAGTAAACATTGGGATAGGTAAAATTAACATGAATAAAGAGAGGTATTTCCTAAAGAAAAAAGGATCAATGCACTAAGAAATAACAATTTCAATTGTGTATCTAATAGCAGAGCATTGAAATACAAAAGCAAAAACTCTCAGAACAGACAGAACAAGAAAAACCCATAAGTATAGCTGGAGATTTCAACACTCCTTTCTCACCAACTGATAACATACAGAAAATAAGTAAGAATAGAGAAAACTTGAACCCTATTAACCAACTGACTTCTACAGAACACTCAGCAACAGTAGAAAATACTTTCTTTTCAAGCACACAGGGACCATTCACCAGAGAAAGAAGGGGAGAAAGAATCCCAAGCAGGCTCCGCGCTGACAGCTGAAAGCCCGATGTGGGGCTCAAACTCACAGACCGTGAGATCATGACCTGAGCTGAAGTTGGATACTTAACCGACTAAGCTACTCAGGCACCCTGAGGAATTTATTATACCTTTAAGTGTTCATATTGGAAAAGAAGAAACTTTAAACACGTTCCCAAGTTTCCACCTTAACAAAACCAGAAAAGGACAGTTAAATCTAGAGTGAATTTTGTAAAAGGAAATTATTCAGAGAACAGCAAAAATCAGTGAATAGAAAATAAACAGTAAAGAAAATCAATGAGAGGCGCCTGGGTGGCTCAGTACGTTTGTTTAGCATCCGACTCTTGATTTCAGCTCAGGTCATGATCTCACAGTCATGAGATCCACCCCCGTGACAGGCTCCATGCTGGCTGTGGAGCCTGCTTGAGATTCTCTTCCTTCCTCTCTCTATGGCCCTCCCCCACTTGTGCATGCTCTCTCTTTCTCAAAAAATAAAAATAAATTTAACTTAATTTAAAAATCAATGAAACCAAAATTGTTTTTGTAAGATCAACAAATGCTTAAAAACATCAGCTAGATCAATCAGGAAGAAAAGAGAGAAAATAAAATACCAATATAAGGGGACTACCTAAAGATTTGAACACAGGAGGGTGGTTGAATACACTACAGTATATTCACATGTTGGAAACCCGTACAGTTATAGTAAAAATTAAGGAAGATCCCTGGGGAAGAAATGTGTAGTGGTTTCCAGAATATGTTAAGTACAATAAGTAAAATGCAAATCAGTACATAAAGTATGCTACCTTTTGTAAGACAAAATTTAAAAAACATATGTAAATCTGCTTACAAAGAAATTTACAAATGTATTATTATTATATTTATAGATTTTTTTATAAAAAGAAATACAGGAGAAATTACAACTGATACCACAAAAATACAAAGGATTATGAGAGACTACAACAAACAATTATATGCCAACAAACTGGGTAAATGAGAAAACAAATGGATAAATTCCTAGAAACACACAGTCTACCAAGGATGAATCATAAGAAATAGAAAATCTAAACAGATAAACAGGGGACAGGATTGAATTCGCGATCAAAACACCTCCCAACACAAAAAAGCCTAGGACCAGATAGTTTTCCTGGCAAACTCTACCAAACTCATCCAAAAAACCCGAAGAGGAACACTCCCAAACTCATTTTCTGAGGATAGCATCACCCTGATACCAAAGCCAAATAAAGACCCTGCAAGAAAAGAAAATTACAGACCTGACAAATGTAAACGTGAAAATTCTCAACCAAATATTAGCAAACCAAATTCAACAGCACATTGAAAGGATCATTCACCATGAGAATGTAGGATTTATTCCTGGGATGCAAGCATGTCTCCACATCTGCAAATCAATCAATGTGATTGAGACACCATTAACAAAACAAATGACAAAAATCACATGATCCTGTCAACAAACGCAGAAAAAGCGTTTGACAAAGTACAACATTTTTTCATGATAAAAACACTCAACATATTGGGTATAGAAGAAATGTCCCTCAGCATAATAAAGGCCGTATATAACAGGCCCACAGCTAACATCATACTCAATGGTGAAAGTTAAAATCTTTCTCTAAGATGAAGAACAAGACAGGGATGCCCACTTTTGACACTTTTACTCAACATTGTATTGGAAGTCCAAGCCAGAGCAATTAGGCAAGAAAAAGAAATAAAAGCCATCAATATCAGCAAGGAAGAATTAGTTATCTCTGTTCACAGCTGATGTGCTCTTATATATAGAAACCCTAAATACCTCACTATAAACTATTAGAACTGGGGCTTCTGGCTGGCTCAGTCAGTGGAGCATGAGACTCTTGATCTCTATGTCATGAGTTTGAGCCTGATGTTGGGCTTAGAGTTTACTTAAAAAAAAAAAAAAGAAATACAAAAAAACTGTTAGAACTAACACATGAATTCAGTAAAGTTGCTGAATACAAAACCAACATACAGAAATCATCTGCATTTCTTTTTTTAAATTATTTTTTATTAAAAAAATTTTTTTAGTGTTTATTTATTTTAGAGAGAGAGACAGACAGACAGAGTACCAGTGGGAGAGGGGCAGAGAGAGAGAGAGAGAGGGATACACAGAATTGGAAGCAGGCTCCAGGCTCTGAGCTGTCAGCACAGAGCCCGATGTGGGGCTCAAACCCACAGACAACGAGATTATGACCTGAGCTGAAGTTGGACGCTTTACCGACTGAGCCACCCAGGCACCCCTCAGCTGCATTTCTATACGGTAATAACAAAACTTTATGAAGTAAAAAATTAAGAAAACAATTCCATTTAAAATAGCATGAGAAACAATACTTGGGAATACATTTAACCAAAGAAGTGAAAGACCTGTACACTGAAAATTGTAACACCTTGATGAGAGATATTGAAGAAAACACAAATAAATGGAAAGGTGTCCCATGTTCTTGAATTGGAAGAATTCATATGGTGAAAATGTCCACACTACCCAAAGCAATCTACAGATTCAATCAAAATTCCAGTGGCATTTTTTTTTCATAGAAATAGAACAAACAACCCTAAAATGTGTATGTAACCACAAAAGACTCCAAATAGCCGAGGCAATCCTAAGAAAGAAAAATAAAACTGGGGGCAGCACAATACCTGATTTCAAACTATATTACAGAGCTATAGCAATCAAAACAGCATGCTACTGGCATAATGTAAGACACACTGATCAGTGGAACAGAATAGAGAATCCAGAAATAAATCCTTACATATATGGCCAATTGATTTTTGACAGGGGGCCAACAACACACAATGGAGAAAGGACAGTCTCTTCAATAAATGATTTTGGGAAAACCAGACAGCCAAATGCTAAAGAATGAAACTGGACCCCTATCTTAATACCATTCACAAAATTAACTCAAATGGATCAATGTAAGACCTGAAATCATAAAGCTCCTAGACGGGGTGCCTGGGTGGCTCAGTCAGTTGAGCATCCGACTTCGGCTCAGGTCATGATCTCACAGCTAGTGAGTTCGAGTCCCGCGTTGGGCTCTGTGCTGACAGCTCAGAGCCTGGAGCCTGCTTTGGATTCTGTGTCTCCCTCTCTCTCTGCCCCTAACTCACTCACATTCTATCTCTGTCTCTCTCAAAAATGAATAAACATTAAAAAAATTTTAAATAAAAGCTCCTAGAAAAAAACGTAAGGAAAAAGATCCTTGGCATTGATCTAGGTAGTGATTTCCTAGATATCACATGTTAAGCACAGGCATCAAATGCAAAAATAGACAGGGGTAGGGGGGACTGCATTAAACTAAAAAGCTCCTCCACAGCAAAAGAAACAATCAACAGAGTGAAAAGGCAACCTATGGGTGGAAGAAAATATTTGCAAACTAGGTATCTGATAAGGTGTTAATACCCATCCATAATATACAAAGAACTCCTACAACTCAATAGCAAAAAAACCCAAATAATCCAATTTAAAAATGGACAAAGGGCTTGAATAAAAATGTCTCCAAAGAGGATATATAAATGACCCACAGGTATGTGAAAAGATGCTCAACATCCTTAAACATCAGGGAACTGCAAACCAAAACCACAATGAGATATCACTTAGCACCTGTCAGGATGGCTGTAATTAAAACAATGCGTGGCTCAGTGGGTTAAGTGTCCGACTTTGGCTCAGGTCATGTACGGTTTACTGTTCCAGTCCCTTATCGGGCTCCATGGTGGTAGTGCTGAGCTTGCTTGGGATTCTCACTCTATCCCCTCCCTTTCTGCATTTCCTCCACTTGTACTTCCTTTCTCTCAAAATAAATAAGTAAACTTTTTTAAAAAATGCAATTTTCTCTTCTCTGATTTCCCCATATTGATTTGCATTTTTCTCTCTCATGGAACTTATATTTTGCCAGGGGATTATAAATCAGATCCTTTATTTTTTTTTTAAGTTTATTTATTTATTTTGAAACAGAGAAAGAGGGAGGGGCAGAGAGAGCGGGAGAGAGAGAATCCTAAGCAGGCTCTCCGTTGTTAGTGCAGCACTGGACGTGGGGCTCGAACACAAGAACGGTGAGATCATGACCTGAGCCAAAATCAAGACTTGGTTGCTTAACCCACTCAACCACCCAAGCACCCCCAGATCTTTCAGGTGAAATCCTTATCTTGCCCCTTGTGATCTTGGGAACTATGGAACTTTTTAGTACCTCACTCTCCCTAAATGTAAAGCAGAGTTGGTAATACCCACAGCACAGGTTTACCCTGAGGGATAAATTAGATGATGCAGGAAAAGAACTTAGAACAATGTCTAGCTATATGCCATACACTATATAATTAAAAGGCAATTCTTCTAAAAAGGAAACAAATCAAGCCCCTAAAAATTGAAAACAGAATTGAAACTAAACTAACTACATCTCAAGTTGATGGCACAGCCATACAGAGAAAACAATTAGACCTGGTGGCTTAAAAACATTTTTTAAGTTTATTTATATATTTTGAGAGAGAGAGAGAGAGTGAGTGAGCACGGGGTAGGGGAAGACAGAGAATCCCAAGCAGGCTTCGAATTGTCTGTGCAGAGCCCGATGTGGGGCTGGAACTCAGGAACCATGAGGTCATGACCTGAGCCGAAACCAAGAGTTGGACATCCAACCAACTGAGCCACTCAGGCACCCCAGATCAGATGACTTTAAAACACACTTATTACAACAGACAAAAGGAATGCAATAAACTGTTAAGTAGTATAAAATAGATAAATGGTTTCATAAATGTCATTAGGAAAAAAAGGTTTCATATAAGAAAATGAAACACAAATATAAACACAAATACATTAAGATAAAACCCTATGTTACATTTGAACTGGAATATTGGTATGAATTCAACATTTTTTTCCCTTGAAATAATTAGATAATTCTTAGCTGTATTCATTGGAAAGATCTAGAACAATAACAACTCAGTGGCAATGAGTACTACTGCTGGTGGTTTCTAACTACCATTTCCTACCAAAAGGAACCAGTGCTTTTTGGAGAAATGACTGATTCGAGGTCAGGAGCAGGAAATATACAAGATGAGTCTGGGCCATCTTATGCCAGAAGGCAAGAAAATGTTCAAGGATTAATGTGATCACATCTAAAATACACAGGAACCAACTTGAATAATTTCTATTGGCCAAAATATTTAAGCATCAAAAAGAGTAAAATAATTCAAATATATGAAAATCCATTCATCACAATTTTTTAAAAGGCCTTATTGTCACAACCGAAGATGCAAGGGCACCAATTCATTATTTTAAAAATAGATAAATAAAAAGAACCAAGCATTGATCCTATCCGTCATCTACAAATTGTATTTCAAGGTAACAACAGCTGATGATACAAAGTTCTCTAGGGTACCTGGTAAATTCACAAGGAATGACAGAATAACAAACGCATTATTGTACAACCTCTAATAAAATATTGAATCATAATCATCAATTGATGCAAAAACAATTAAGTGAAGGGTTGATGAATAACTTTTGAATACAGGAATCAAGCTGATACCACTTGAACCTATGATCAATATTTCACCATAAAAAAATGATACTATGACATTATATGCCTCAAGATGTGATGCGTTAGGAAGCATATAGCAAGTACTATGGAATATTCTCATCTAAAATATGGAACGGAATTTAACAAAAATTTTAGCTCTAACTACCTATCTACAAAAACAAGAGGACTATCTTAAGGAAGGAATATAATAAGGAAAGAATCGGCTAAATCCAGAATATGGAATATATCACTTCTCCAGTAAATCAATGGTATGAACAAAAGGGTAAGGTGCTAGTAAAACTGAGTAAGAGGGACTTAACCAAGTGCAATGCATTTACCTTGTTTAGATCTTGAATAGAATAAAGCAACTGTAAAGAGAATCTTTGAGACAATCAGAAAAATTTAAATACTTGCTGGGTGACGGATAGTATCGAGTTTTTCTTAATTTTGTAAGTGTGATAATGGCATTGCAAATATGGTCTTATTTAAAGTCCTTATCAGACATGGGCTAGATGGGTGATGGGTATTAAGGAGGGCACTTGTGATGAGCACTGAGTGTTGCATATAAGTGATGAATCACTGAATCCTACTCCTGAAACCAAAATCACACTGTTAACTAACTAGAATTTAAATAAAGAAAAAAAACCCCTCCTTATTAGACCTGCATATTGAAGTTGGGATTCGCTTTATGATACTTCAGCCAAAAGAAAAAAAGGACAAATTTAGAGACTACTATGAGTTATATGCCAACAAATTGGATAATCTAGAAGAAATGAATAAATTTCTAGCCACATTCCACTTACCAAGACTGAATCATGAAGTAGAAATTTCTGCTCCCTGATTTCAAAGTAGTATATCACAAAGCTATAGTAATCAAAATAGTATGGTATTAGCCTTAAAAAAAAAAAAAGGATCAATAGGGGTGACTAGGTGGCTCTGTCGGTTAAAGCATCCGATTTTGGCTCAGATCATGATCTCATAGTTCATGAGATGGAGCCCCACGTTGGGTTCTGTGCTGACAGCTCAGAGCCTGGAGCCTGCTTCAGATTCGGTGTCTCCTTCTCTCTCTGCTCCTCCCCGGCTTGCACTCTGTCTCTCCCTCTCTCTCAAAGATAAATAAACATTACAAAAAATCAATAGAACAGAATCAAGAGCACAGAAATAAACCCGCACATATAGAGCCAATTAATTTACAATAAAGAAGCCAAGAATATCCAGTGGGTAAAGGACAGCCTCTTCAATAAATGGTGTTGGGAAAATTGGACAGCCACATGCAAAAGAAAAAACTGTTACACTACACACAAAAATTAACTTAAAATGGATTAAAGATTTAAATATAAGACCTGAAACCATAAAATACTTAGAAGAAAACATAGGCAGTCAGCAACTTGACATTGGTCTTCATGGATGACTTTATATTTGACACAAGAAGCAAAGGTGACAAAAACAAAACTAAGTGGAACTATGTCAAAATAAAAATCTTCTGCAGGGCAAAGGAAATCATCAACAAAATGAAAAGGCAACCTACTGGATGGCAGAAAATATTTTAAAATCACATATCTGATGAGGGATTAATATCCAAAATTATAAAGAACTTATACAACATAAGAGCAAAAAAGAATCTGATTTAAAAATTGGCAGAAGATCTGAATAGGCATTGCCCCAAAGGCGGCATACAGATGGCCAACAGGTACATCCAAAGGTGTTCGACATCACTAATTCAGGGAAATGCAAATCAAAACCACAATGAGCTACCACCTCACTCTTGTTAGAATGGCTAATTTAGAAAAGACAAGAAGGAACAGGTGTTGGCAGGGATGTGGAGAAAAGGGAATCCTCATACACTGTTGGTAGAAATGTCAATTGGTATAACCACTATAGAAAACAGTATGGAGTTTCCTCAAATAATTAAAAATAGAATTACCGCATGATCCAGCAATTTGACTCCCGGATATTTATCCAAAGAAAATAAAAACACTAACTCAAAAAGATACATTCATTCCATGTTCGCTGCAGCATTATTTACAAAGGCCATGATATGGAAGCATAAGTGTCTGTCGCTGGATGAATGGATAGAGAAGTTGTGAGAAGGTATATAATATTCATATATATGAATACTATTCAGTCACAAAAAAGAAGGAAACCTTGCCATTCGTGACAACATGGATGGACCTTGAGGGTATTATGCTAAGTGAAATAAGTCAGACAGAAAGATAAATACTGTATTATATCACTTACATATGGGATCTAAATGAAAACAACAACAACAACAACAACAACACTAAGCTCATAGACACAGAGAACAGATTGGTGGTTTCCAGAGGTGGGGGTTGGTGGGGTGGGCAAAATGGGTGAAGGTGGTCAGAAGGTACAAACTTCCAGTTAAAAGATCAATAAGTCTTGGGGATCTAATGGACCATGTGGTGATTATAGTTAACAATACTGTGCTGTATATGTGAAAGTTACTAAGAGAGTAGAGCTTAAATGTTCACATCACAAGAAAAAAATTAACTATGTGAGGTGATTGATGTTAACCCAACACATTGTGGTAATCATTTCACAATATGTACATGTGTTAAATTATTATGTTGTATACCTAAAATACAATATTCTACATCAATTACATCGCAATAAAAACAAATTTTTAAAAAGGGAAAATGGGGGTGGAACTAGGTTGTAAAAATGTGGATAATTGTTGAGCTAATCAGGGTCGAGGTTGATTATACGATGACCAATATTTTTGTGTAGGTTTACATTTTTTGCACACAAAAAAATTCTACAGAAAAAATTATTTAGCTGTCTCCTGCCTAGCTTGGTATAAGCTACTTATTGGGAATACACTCAAAGTCAGTTCAACATTAAGTAATGTTTGTTGGGGGGGAACAAAAGCCCTCATTGTGTAATGATATTAACACACAACACAGTATCCCACGTTTGTTAGTAACACAAAAATTCACTATAGTGAGAAATGGTTTAAAGTTTTATGTTTCTTGAGATGAGATGATCAATTTTTAACTGGATTGGTGAATAAGTTTACAGTCATAAACTGATAAAGTCAGGTGATAGATAAATTTTCCTGAGTATATAAAAAAACCTTTTTAAATATC
Source organism: Puma concolor (assembly GCF_028749965.1). Lineage (NCBI taxonomy): Eukaryota > Metazoa > Chordata > Mammalia > Carnivora > Felidae > Puma > Puma concolor. The sequence goes on from NC_141677.1 coordinate 16,953,649, forward strand.
TTATTTTCGGAGGAAACCTTAGTAGACGGTAAAGCTGGCCCCACGTATGTGGGGAAGCACACAGCTTATGTGTGCATCTGGCAGAACCCCCAGTACAGAGAAGAGCAGGTGCTATTTCCCAACGACACCTACTTGTGCACATCCCAAAACTATAGTTAGAAAACAGCTCAGATTTTTAAGTTGCTTTCCCAGAACTCAAAGATCGTCTTCCTGTTTATCTTGGTGGGATGCCTATGTGATAACTTGTGATTTTTCTGCTCTCTGTAACATTTTAAAACAAGATTGTCACCGATGGGGAAACAAGAGGTCGCTAGTTAACAATCCGATATTTGATTTTTATTTCCTGAGTGGCGAAGATACTCTCTTGTGAATTTTAAACATGTTTTTAAAGGAGAAATGGGGTAGTCCCTTGAAGGTTAAGTTGTTCCTTGGGCTTGCCTCGAGTCAACACGGCCATTTCTAAATTCATTTCCTCACTTAGCTCTGTCCTGTGTATTTACTCTCAGCTTCACCTTGATCTTTCAGTAAGTCTCTTGTCAGCTTGTAGTGGATACTGCTTTACAGTTTATGTAAACATTGCCAGAAGAGCAAAGGGAAGCCAGATGGGTGGTCAGTTACCTTTGACCCAATGCAGTGTGATATGGAGATGACAGAACTTTTACTTAATTCATCCTCTGGTTTCGAGATCTTGATTAGGTTCGGGGCAGGAAACAACTTGTAATAATTCCTGGCTTTGGGAGGCACAAGCCTTTGTTCTCCCCAGAGTATTCGGTAACACACCTAATGCTACTAATCATATAATCCTGAGAATTGGGAGGGACACTCATTGCCTTACTCTTGTTTCACCCTCTGTAAATGGGCATAACAATAGTACCCACCCGACAGTGTTTTTATGAGGATTAAATGAATATTTGCAAAATGATTAGAACAGAGACTGACATAGTATTAAGCACCGTACGTGTTTATAAGATAAATTCCCACATGACAATGTAATTCTTCTGTATAACATCTGAATACGCGGCGACTGCTACAATGCTGGTAGAGTTCCAGAATCTTGTCGGTGAACTTGTCATTGGCTGTTGCGTTGCCAGCAGACGGTTTGGTGAAACCCTCCCTAACTTGGAATTCATTCACAGACTATTGAGCCTGAATGAATGAAAATTCAGAACTTGTGGATCTTTGGAAATACTTGAAACAATACTTCATATTTGACTTCTGCCTATGAAGATTTTGGAAGTGTCATATTTGACTGATTAGGTATTTTCAAGGTGTACATGTTCAATTTGTGATTTAGTACACTTAATTGGAAAATGAAAGCTAATGAAGGTTTTGACATGGACGTCTATTCTTTTAACTAGGTATCAATGAAAATATAATGAAAAGAGCATATGGAGATGTAAATACACTTGTTTGCACTATGTAGGTAATTCTTATGTAACCATTGCCAGAAGAGCAAATAGTAATTCTTAACAAATAGTAATTCTAACAAATTACAAACAGTAATTCTTAACAAAATTGTTGGACTACTTTTAGTACCTACAAATAACTAAGTTTAGAAGAATCAAGTGTTTGTGGAATGAGTGTTCTCCAGTAAAGTTCCTGCCCTTGAGAATTGTTAAGAATCATTTATAATTAGGGTACCTGGGTGGCTCAGTCAGCTGAGCGTCTGACTTCGGTTCAGGCCATGATCTCATAGTTCGTGGGTTCAAGCCCCACATCAGGCTCTGTGCTGACAGCTCAGAGCCTGGAGCACACTTCAGATTCTGTGTCTCCCTCTTTCTCTGCCCCTCCCCTGCTCACACTGGTCTCTCTCAAAAATAAATAATAAGCATTTAAAAAATTGCAAGAAAAAAAGAATCATTTATAATTACCATAGCAAAAGGAGGCCTAAGAAGTATTTGGTTTTACTTGTATTGAAATTATACTTTATATAATTTATGTATATCAAAAATGTTTGAAAAGTTTGCTTTCTTAAGCCATTAAATAGTTTCTTTACATTTTAAAGAATTTCTAAACTAATTTGCTTGGAATCTGGATTAGTGCAAAGGCGGACCCAGCAATTCCTTTTTCTTTGTTCCCTTTCCATCCTATCCATCCCACTCTTTGTGGACACTTGGTCCAAATTCTAGGTTGTCCTTTTTCATTTACAAGTCTACTCCCTGCACTGGACTACATATACACCTCCTGAGTATAACTAGTGTAACTAGTTCATTTGTATGCCAAGGACTTATGGCATGTAGCACGCTCCTAACACATTTGTTGAAAAGCCTAATTAGTAGTATCTGAAACAATATTTTACTCTATTTAATAAAGCTCTGGGATACACAAGTGAGACTGATTCAGATCTAGATTCTTTACGGACAGTTGGGTTTTTAGTTTGGTTTAGAATTTGAAGCAGTGAGTATAACATTTACCTCGGTCTCCCAAAGTCCAAACCAATTGGAATTACTGTCCTCTTTCACCAGGCTGGATTCCCAGGAAACTGTTCATTTATACAGAGGAACTTAATTACACTTTTAAGTTCTGTATAGTTGGTGAAGAGCTTTGATGTTTTGGATTCAGGCTAATTTCTTAAAAAATATTCTACAGAGTGGTTTATAATTATTCCTTATATTCTTCTGCCTTTGCCTACACCTTTCAACTTTTATGTTGTCTGAAAGACCATCACCTCAAGGACTGACGACGTTACTTGCAATCTATTCAGACGATATGAAAGCCTAGCACAGAATTTCTACATTAGCAGGTGTTCAATAAAAATCCTGACAATCAAAATCGCAGCTCTTTTTATTCTTAAATGGCGTGGGGAAAGAAATCTTTGGCTTATTTCTGATAAGGTTTTCACTTTATATAAAACAAAGAACTGTATTCACCTGCGTACCAGCGACTGTCAATACGAGATTTTTTTTCTTTTAAGACGTTAACGTAGCAGTGTTCATTGACCACCAAAGTCCAATTCTCAGTAGTTTCATCCGTTTGAATTTAAGTGCCTGAATGTGGATACCGGAATGCGCATTAACTCATCGAACTTGGTAGCCAAAAATTTCTTCACAAGGTTTGACACTCGCCAAGATTTCACAGGGCTTAGAAATGGTTTTTAAAAAATTTGAACAAAACTTCAGCACCTTTAAATGTAGCTCGAACGGGGCATAGGGGCTTGGATGAACACCGCAGCAATAATTAGTACTTTTAACCATTTCAGGCCTCGAAATGGGGGCTGTGTTGGTATGATGGGAAAAGCAGCCTTGGAATCTGACAGAGTCTAATTCCTGGATTCCGTCCAGTCCTGCGTGACCTTGGGCGAGTTACTTTACTTCTCTGAATTTCCGTTTCCTCCTAGGCAAAAAACCAGGCGAGAGCCACCTTGCAGCGTAGGCTGGAGCACGCCTAGCGCACACCGGGTGGGCCCTAAACAAATAGCAGCCATCTTCTGGTCCCCCGCTCGGCGCCGCAACCCCCAGCAGGTGTAGGCACCGTCCGCGGCTTAGGGCCCGGCGGCGGCCGAGCGGCCCCGCCCTTCCGCCCTCCCGGGCCTGCCCCTTGGCGTCCCCGCGCCGGCCTCCGCGTCCCGAGCCCGCCCCGGGCGGAGCCCGCAGAGGGGCGGGGGCAGGGCGCCGGGACCGACTCCGAGGCCCAGCCCCGCCGAGCCGCGTGCGGGGGAGCGGAGGCGGCCCCGGCGCCGCCCGCGCCCGAGCGTGTGTGCTCGGCCGCCGCCCCCTCGGCCCTCCCCTCGGCCCTCCCCTCGGCCCCCTCCGCCCTCGCGCGCCGCCCGCCCGGGTCGCGGCAGGGCCGTGGTGTACGTGCAGAGCGCGCAGAGCGAGTGGCGCCCGCACGCCCTGCGCTCTTCCAGAGGCCGGGCCGGGCCGGGCAGCCCCGGACGGTGAGGCGGCGGCGGCGGCCGGGGCGGCCGATCTCGCGCGTCCGGGCCCGCGTGCCCGAGCGGAGGTCGCCGTCCGCCGCGCAGGCCGCGGTCCCTCAGCTCGCGGCAGCGATGAGGCGCTGAGGCGGCCGCCGGCGCTGCGCGGCAGGACCCGAGGACGAGGCAGCGGCCGGGCCGAGAGCGCGGGGCACCGGCCTCCCTCAGGCGAGGAGTGGCGGGTGCGTGGCGCAGTGACGGCCTCTGCCGCTCCGCCCGTTCCCCGGCCCCGGGCGAGGCCCTCCGGCCGCCACCCGTCCTGCTCGGCCGCCGTCGCCAACGCCGCCGCCATGGCTAATGACAGCGGCGGGCCCGGCGGGCCGAGCCCGAGCGAGCGAGACCGGCAGTACTGCGAGCTGTGCGGGAAGATGGAGAACCTGCTGCGCTGCAGCCGCTGCCGCAGCTCCTTCTACTGCAGCAAGGAGCACCAGCGCCAGGACTGGAAGAAGCACAAGCTAGTGTGCCAGGGCGGCGAGGGCGCCCCGGGCCCCGGAGCGGGCCAGCACCGGCACCCCGGCTCCGCGCCGCCCGCCTCCGCGCCGCCGCCCAGGGCCGGCGGGGCCGGGGCCAGGGAGGCCAGGAAGGCAGTGCCGCGCCGGGACAGCGCCGCCGCCGTCGAGAATGCGGGCGCGCGGGCCGCCGGGGACGCGGCCAAGGCAAAGGCCAAGCCCGCGGCCGACCCCGCGGCGGCCGCTCCCCCGCTTCGCGCGGCTGCAGGCGGCCAGGGCCAGGCGGCGGCGGCGGCGGCGGCCGAGGTGGAGCCCGCGAAGGAGGAGGCGCTGGCCCGCGCGTCGCAGTACCAGGAGAAGGCGAACCTGTACCCGCCGAGCAACACGCCGGGCGAGGGGCTGAGCCACGGCGGCGGCCTGCGGCCCAACGGGCAGACGAAGCCCCTGCCGGCGCTGAAGCTGGCGCTGGAGTACATCGTGCCGTGCATGAACAAGCACGGCATCTGTGTGGTGGACGACTTCCTGGGCAAGGAGACCGGGCAGCAGATCGGCGACGAGGTGCGCGCCCTGCACGACACCGGCAAGTTCACGGACGGGCAGCTGGTCAGCCAGAAGAGTGACTCGTCCAAGGACATCCGAGGCGATAAGATCACCTGGATCGAGGGCAAGGAGCCCGGCTGCGAAACCATCGGGCGGCTCATGAGCAGCATGGACGACCTGATCCGCCACTGTAACGGGAAGCTGGGCAACTACAAAATCAATGGCCGGACGAAAGTAAGTGAGTGCTAGAGGGTGGCGCTGGACATCTCTTACTGGGCGGGCAGCCCCCCTGCCCGGCGACGGGAGCCGCTCAGGGCAGAGGAGCATGGCTTCTCTGTAGAAAAGTAATTTCCTTCTTGTGTAGCACCCCCATAAGAAAAAGGGATATAATCCGTGCAGTAGGTGCTTATCTAGGTAGCTGCTTTCTCTGTGTCCACTATTTTCCACTTAACTGCCCGTTGACAAGCCTAAGTGCATGGTTTTGTGACTAAACTTAGGCCCTCCCTTTCACTTGGCTTTTTTTTCCCCCCCCCTCCTTTTCCCTTGCACTGTTAGTCCATTCAAACCTGACTGGAGTTTTAGCCTCCCGGTTTGGGGATATTAGGGTAGGACCCAAAGCAAGAGCTGGTTCTGGATATGCCTTGTGTCTGCATATGCCCCTCAATTCTCTGTGGTGTTGGAGCCAGGGCTCAGATTGTGGTTTACAGAGTGGAATGCTGTGTTTAGTTTAAGAATCTGCCAACTTGCCCACGAAAAGATAAACTTAAAATAGGCATGTAGTCCAAAGACTCTTCATATTCGGGAGCTTGGCTGCTCCCCTCTCACTATTGCTCTTTCCCCCCTTCCTGTCCCTTCTGTTTTGAAACCCACTACAAAAAACGGGGAAAGAAGTATTTCCGTCTTTAGACCTTTCAGTGTAGGTAGGTTACATTTTTAGCAGAGGTTTCCTTTATTTGCTTTGTTAGTGTAATCCTCCTGTTGAAAAAGCTGTGTTGTAGCTTCCTGGAAGAAAAAAACAACAACAACACGGAATTGGAGCAGGAGGGAGGGCTGGTTCTGAAGTCTCAATTTGGTGGAATCTCTTTGTTTTCTCTTGTTTTTCCCCAACAGATTCTTTAGTTCGTACCTACTCTAATCCTTCTTCTCTCCTCTAGATGGTAAATGGGAGACTCTTCCCTCCTTAATACTCTCTCCCAGTTCTTTTTCATTTTACTTCCCAGGTCTTAATCTTTTCTTTGTATCCGGCTCCTCCCCAGGCCACCCTGCTCCACCCTCCTCCACCATCAATCTCTGTCTGATTTTTTGAGTTTTGAGAGCTTGTCTTAGGAGATCATCACATGTGTGTGTTTGTGCACGCATGCTGACTCTTGCCTCTGGTTCTTTTGTGTGTTGTCAGGGCGTCTTTTTTAGCTGTCGTTGTGGGTGACTGTCAGGCTGACTGAAAGGCTGAGCATAAGGCAATGAGGAAAGTTCTAAACATGAAAATCTTGTGGGGGAAAATACAACGCCAAGTCTGATTTATATATTGCCGCTTTATTAGTGGATGAAGGCACATGTCTGAAGGTCATGTAGTTTGAAAAACTGAGCAGTTTCTTAATGTTAAGCTGGAAGAGAAAAAGGGGTCTGATTAGACCTCAGTCTTGGTCTTCAATGAGAATTTCATTTATATTTTAAAAAAACAAAAAACTTTGTCATAGATCAGATCTGAATATAGTCACGGACTCTAGAGCAGGACAGGAACTAGCTTGAAGGGATATTAATATAGCTCTGTGCGGACTGACCAGAGTAGTTAGTTGAGGCATAAGCTTAAGGTGAAGTCCTGAAGAAGTTAATGTCCTAAATCTTCCTTGATCTGCTTTCCTTAGTTAATTTAGCTTTCCAAGTTAAGCTAAGCCCTCTCCTATTCTCCCTGTTTTCACCTGTCCTCAGGGAAGGGACAGGTGTTAGAGCTGTTAGTCAGCCCAGCTGTTAGAGAAGTTGCTTGTCATGGGGAGCTCCTTCCTCAGGTGTCCCAGTGGCTGAAGGGAGCAGTAGTTGAGGTTTTAAATCACTTGACTGCACATACTGTCATATGATAAAGGACTTGCTGAAGGACGGTCAGACTGTTAAACTCTTTGGATTGATCTTTCCTCACATTAATTTTCAGGGCACAGTTTGAAAATCTGTGAGTTATTGTTGGGAATCCCCTTCATTGTATTTGGTTGAGAGAGTTTTTGTTAAGCGTGTTTAATCATGTAATTTTAGTATTGCTTAAAAAAACACCAAAAACAAATATCTTGCTATGAGGGAATGGGAAGGCAATCAGATTATTAGCCACCATGCATTGAGCTAGCACAGTGGACTAGGTACCAGATTAAGCCCAGGAGAGACATGATCACAATAATCTTCATCCTATGAAGTAGGTAGTAGTATTCCTAATTTCCATTTGAGAAGGTTTCAGGTCTGACTCGCCTAAGGCCTACCACTTAATGATAACCTCACTGGGATTCAAATTTAGGTCCTTCAGATATCAAGCCCCAGGCTTTTCTACTACTGTGCATATAGGTAGGATATAGATAAGATGTAGATTACCTAGCATACCGGAACTAAAATTTGGTAGATTTTATTGACAGTGGTAGTCTTGTATATGAATAACTGTACTTTATGGTTGGGCTCTATAAACTTTTTATTAGGTGACTACACAATGCTTATTTCAAATGTTTATTTCAGTGTCTGCAAAGCCATTTTAAAACTAGCCATTTCAGTGTTGGTCATTTCGGGATAACTTGTAAGAGGGGCAGAATATGGGTACACAGTGGGATTAGAGAGAGGGTCTTCAATGAAGAATTCTATTGTCCTTTACAACACTAGAGTGATTTAAAAAGTTACTTGCGTCAAACGTGTAGTGTATTTCTCACTTAGCTCTTCACAGCAACTCTGTAAAATAGATTGTTGACATGTTATTCCTGTGTGTAGGTTAGAAAAGTGAGTCTCAGGGAATCGTGCACTTGTTGGAAATCATGCAGCATACCAGGACTTAAACTGAAGTTTTCTGACCAAGATTCTGATGTCCTTTTTTATTTTTATTATCTACTGTGTGGTCTTTGTGTGTCTGAGGGCCTGATAATCAGATGAGGTATAATTGGTTGTGGCTCATTGAGCGTTAGACTCTGATTTCCCAAGTTTCTACTTCAGGCATGCTTCTCTGGCTCACTGTTTGTCCAACTGCTTTAAAAGAGGAATTGCAAGGGAAGGATGAAGTAATACACAAGGACACTGATGTAACCCGCGTCAAGTTTCCACTTTCTCTGGTCCTTTTATTGGGATTTTCCCCTCTTTTGCCCTTAGACTGACCTTTGATCCTTTTTCCTTTCTCATACCCTTTCTTTAGCTGGCAGTGGTGTTCAGGAGGGAGAAATCATGGTCTGCTGATTTGTGGACTTAAGAAATCATAAGGGCCTTGACTTGGGTGGAGATAAGAAGCGCAGACCAGCGGGGATCACGGGGAAATGCCGAACCTTAAGGGAGTGATAAAATAGGTTGAGGCTACGAAGAAGGCCATATATATCTAAGATTTTTTTGTTAGTGTCATAGTTGGTCTGCTATGGCTGATTATGGCTTTTAGAGCAAAGAATAGGATGAGGATTATCATCACTGCTGTAGACATGTGACAGTCCTAGATGTTACAAACCAAACCAAACTTCCTTATCAATCCACTTCTGCCACTTTCCTCTGTACTCTTGACATCCACCATGTATAAAGGGGAGCAGCCTGTTCAATGTTTTAATAGCTAAATCAGTCTTAAAGATCAAAGTCCGTTATTCTGTATGCAAAAAGGTTGAAAACATGGCAGCTGCAGTAATAACAGTTTCACTGTAGTGCTTTACAGTTAAAAGAGATTCGTTTGGACTGAAAGAGTGGTCTTCATAGGTTGTTAGGGAATCAAGGTCAACTTTGTAGGAAAATGTATAATGGGTTAGTTTGCATGTAGTTCACATATAACGTAACTCCTTTAACTGTAAAGGAATTTCATTAAAAATCTTTTTTAATGTTTATTCATTTTTGAGAGAGAGAGAGAGAGAGAGAGAGGCAGAGAGAAAGGGAGACACAGAAACCAAAGCAGGCTCCAGGTTCTAAGCCATCAGCACAGAGCCCAATGCGGGGCTTGAACTCAGGAACCGTGAGATCATGACCTGAGCCGAAGTTGGACGCTTAACCAACTAAGCCACCCCTGCGCCCTAAGGAATTTTATTTTAAATCAAAAGGAGTTTGGGGGCACCTGGATGGCTCAATCAGTCAAGCGTCTGACTCTTGATTTCGGCTCAGGTCGTGATCTCATGGTTCATGGGATCGAGCCCCGTGTTGGGCTCTGCACTGACAGCATGGAGCCTGCTTAGGATTCTCTGTCTCTGTCTCTCTTTCCCTCCCTCCCTCCCTCCCTCTCTCCCTCCCTCCCTGTCTCTGTCTCTCTCCCTCCCTCTCCCTCTCTCCCCCACTTGCGCATGCGCTCTCTCTCAAAATTAGAAATTGAACAAAAAAACAACTTTAAATCAAAAGGGGCTTTTTGTTTGCACGTTGATAATTCTTCACTCATCTATTACCTAGTAAGCTGCAAAAATATCCCATGAGACCTTAGTCACACAAGAGGACAGCATCTGAACGTGGAAGGAGGCTGGACTTTGTGCTGCTGTTCAGTCTGGCTGGGCTCCTGGATCAGCCACTGTTTCTGTGTCCTTGAGCCACTTGCTTAATATTTCTGAGCTTCGGTGAATGACTCCATTTGCACAGTGGCGTTAAATCCATACCTGCCTTTTCTGCCTTGAGGGCTTGCTGTGAGGAGTACACGTAATTATACATATAAAGGCACTTTTTAAAATTTAAAGCAAGGTTGTGAAACCTTTGTTAACTATTACTCTTCTCATCATAAAAGTTTTCAGTTTTTCTGATTCTTTCTGGAAGAGTTCTATGCTTTTCCTGTGTTTTCCCCACTTATAACCCAGAGGGGAAGAGACCGAGAATGATCACCCATGTTTGACATGACCACTACCACTACACCAACACATTCGTTTCTTTTTTAAACAGAGGAAATAAGTCCCAGAGAGGTTAAGTGACTTGTTCAAGGTCATAGAGCTCCTTACTGACAAATCAGACTGACGTTTGATTCACTTCTTTCTTACACCTGCAACTTTTTGCTGCATCTCTTGGAAAAATGGACATACTCCTACTTAACTAATTTTGGTGTATTTCATACCATTTTTGAGAATTGCTTGAACATTTATAACTTCCCTTTTCTTCTCCCTCTTATTCCTCTCATTGTACACTTTGGCTTATCTGACCTATTTAAAATTTTCCTCCTTTGGTTAATTCCTCCCTAATTTCCCCAGATGTTCTTTATTCACCTTCTTTTCTCTCCTCCAACATTCAAGCCATCTTCCTGAAGGAGGCCTACCCTCTCATGTTTCCTTAGTAGGAACTGTCTTTCCATACTCTGCATTTCTGATTTACACTTTCATTCTGTTTTCCTCCCCCTTCCTTTTTTCACTATCAGACTGCAAATCTATGTTTGTTCATCTTCTCCAATGTTTTCTGAAGCCTGTGCCTTGCTGGTATGCCTTTGGATAGTGTTATCAGCTTAGTCTTTTTTTTTTTTTTTTTTTGAGAGAAAACATAAGGGAGAGGGGCAGAGAGAGAATCTTTTTTTTTTTTTTTTAATGTTTATTATTTTGTGTGTGTGTGAGAGAGAGAGAGCATGTGAGCAGGTGAAGGGCAGAGAGGGAGGGAGAGAGAATCCCAAGCAGGCTCCTTGTTTTCAGCACAGAGCCTGACGTAGGCTTGATCCCACAACCCTGGGATCATGACCTTAGCGGAAATCAAGAGTTGGATGCGCAACTGACTGAGCCACCGGGTGCTCCTATTTAATGTTTTGCTTTGCTCCTGTTTCATTTTTTTTGCTTTAGACTTTAAAGTGAAACCAAATGTTTCAGTCCCTTTCATTTGAATCCATGCTTGGAGGGTTTTCATAGATGCAGTTTACTACTGTGCTTGCATTTTGCTACCATGCTTGTGTGCTATCTCCTTTTCCACTGTGCCCTTGTTTCTGTACTTGAAACCCTGTAACTATGGGATGGCATTCCTGTCATTTATTGAACCATATTCCTAGCTTTTCTTGGACTCTTATTCCAGCTGAAAGCCTTCCGTTCTGAAAAACAAAACAAAACAAAACAAAAACAAACAAAAGAGTCTTCCCTTAAACTTTTTTTTTTTTTTTTTTGCACTTGTATTTCCTGGTCCAAACTCTGAACTGTTCTGCCACCTTTATGGGAATGTCTTCTACTTTGTTATCACATTTTCCCAGAACCAACTCACATTTCTGTTTCCAAAGAGCTTAGATAGTATCTGTAGTCTCTATATGCTCATTAACACTGCTAGAACCTTTTCATGTGTTTGGAGTCCTCATTTTCCTTACTCAGTGTCCCAAATCCCATTTCTTTACAAAAGTGAAATGTATGTATTCTTGGTTCCCCCTTATTCCTGTCTTCTGAGTCCTGTTTTGATAATCTCTTCCGTCCTTCGTTCATTCACCAAATATGAAGTGAGTACTTTGCGGTTCTAGGAGTTAGGATTACCTTAACAACAACAAAAAAGCCCTCGTTCTCACAGGGCTTAAATTCTACTTGAGGTGGGTGAAAGGTGGGGAGAGACTGTCAATAAACAAGTGTGTAAGTAAATATACAACATGTTAGGTGGCAAATATTAAGGCAGAAGGTAAACAAGGCCAACATTAAGGCAAAAAGTAAACAGGGGGTACTCTCTTAGGATCCATAAAGTAGTAAGATGATATTTAAGGAGACGCTTGAACAAAACGAGGACCTGGCTTATGTGGATACATGCAAGAAGAACATTGCAAGTAAAGATACTACAGAGCAGATACAACAGTGCTCGGTGTGTTGGGAATACTGTGGTTAAAGCAGAGCGAGGGAGGGGGTGTGGTAAGGATGCAATCAGTGAAGCAGTGGGAGAAGAAGGAAGAGCAGTTCATGTAGGATTTTGCCTCGTAGGCAGGAACGGTGGGTTTTATCCTAGGTGATGGGGAGGCCATTGGGGAGTTTGTTTTAAAAGCTCTCTGTGGCTGCCGGGTTGGAGTAGACTGGAGGGGAGCAAGAACACCAGTGAGGAAATCCTTGTAGTCGTCTAGGCTCTAGAAGACGGTAGCTTGAATCAGAGTAGCAACTGCAGACATGGTGAAAACGGGTTGGGTTCTGGGTATATTTTCAAAGTGGAGTCAGTGAGATTCGCTGATGGATTTGACGTGAGGTGTGAAAGAAAGGAAGGCGTCAGAGTGACTCCGAGGGTTTTGGCTTGAGCATTGGGAGGAAATAATTATTATTTTGTTTTGCCCTAACTCTCTGCCTTTCTTCTCTTGCCCCACTTTTTCAGTTTCTATTTATAGCAGCTTGTTGACACTTATTTTGCAGCCAGAGCTGCAGAAAAAAGTTCTGCGCTCTTCTTTTGCACATTCCTTCAAGTTGGCTGTGCTTGCTGCTACCGTTGTTGACCTTACAGCCCATCTTTTCTTCTCCAGAGGCTTTATGGCTTCCTTGCACAGTGTGTGCTCCCGTCAGCCCTACCGCGGGGGCTGCCTGCAGGGATTGCTGCGGGAAACCTTGCCGCATTTCTGGTGCTGTCCGCAAGCCTGGCTGTGCCTTCTCGCATGAACTGCTCACTTAAGATGGCTTACAGATACAAATCATGTAAAAAGAATTGCACGGATTGGGAAAGTCTAGGGAAACACTGGGGAAAATTGAGTGGTTCAATGTGAGAGACAAGCAAAGATGTAGATTAAATGTCCAGATACAGTCAGAAATAAAACACCTTCATGTAAATATGCTGTGGAAACTCAAACGATAATAGAAAATTGAGAAGAGCTAGAAGGAATGTAAAATATCAAAAGTAATCCCATTGACATATAGAGATAACACAGGATGATGTGATAGCTTCCTGTAGTAAGGAAGGAGGGGATAAATTTATGATTGCTTGGGGACCATATTCAGTGGTCTGAAAAGAGGCCAGAGAAATAGTTCTCATAGCCTTATTGATAAGTTCCCATTAGAATATTGTATCCAGGACTTTGAAGGATAAGAAGCCTTGGTTTTGACTCCAGGGTGAGGGGAGGGCCCAGAAGTATGGTTGAACATTAGGTTATTGTGTATGAAATGGTTTTAAAATTTTTAAACCTGAAGAGTTGAACATGAGCTTATAGAATCCAGGAATCTGTACTCTCAATTTAATTCAAACAACTTCAGTTTAGGACTAAATAATAAAACCTAGGTGGGAAATAGCAGATCTAGCCAATTAATTGGAAAGGTCTAATGAAGATTTTGGAGTAATCAGAGATTGACCATGCATCTGAATTTTTTCTCAGCATAGGTACTCAGTTCTCATCTATAAATCGTAACTAGAAGTTCAGAGTCTATAGTTTTGTCTTATAATTATCCTTCATTCTAGCTCTAGAAAGTTTTTACCTTCTGTTGGGCCTTCCTCTGACTTCTTCGCACTATTCCTCTGAAATAGGTGTCTTAAAAGTTACTTTTTTTTTAATGTTTATTTATTTTTGAGAAAGAGAGAGCGAGAGAGTGCGAGTGAAGGAGCAGAGAGAGAGGGAGACACAGAATCTGAAGCAGGCTCTAGGCTCCCAGCTGTCAGCACAGAACCTGACGCAGGGCTCGGACTCAGGAACCGTGAGATCATGACCTGAGCCGAAGTCAGACACTTAACCGACTGAGCCACCCAGGCAGCGCTGACTATAGTTTTTTCTTGAAGTTCAGTTCTTAATTTTCTCCTCATCGCTGTCAGAAGACACAGGTAGGAAGAACTTGAAACATCTCTGTTTCTGTACTTTTCTTTTGCCTATTGCTACATAACAAACTACGCCAAAACGTAGTGACTTAAAACAGTACGGATTTATTATCTCACAATTCCTGTAAATCAGGAATCTGGGCACAGCCTAGCTTCATCCTTGCCTTCACTGTTCCTCAAGATGTCGGCAAGGGTCTGCACTCTCCTACCAAGGCTTGAATGGGGTGTGTCTGCTTTCAAGCTCGCTCTCTGGATGTTGGGGGCATTCATTTTCTCATGGGTTTTTGGACTGAGGGCCTCAGTTCCTTGCCATGTGGGTCTCTCCAACATAGGAACTCACTTCATCAAAGCGTGCAAGCCCAGAATGCCCCAGCAAGACTGAAGTCGCAGGCTTTTGCAGCCTAACCACGGAGACATCCATCACCTGTACAGGATTCTTTTGTTAGCAGCAAGTCACAAGATTGATTCCACACTCAAGGGGAAGGAATGACACAGGGTGTGAATGCCATTTCTTAAGTTGTCTCTTCCTTTGCCACGTGTGCCCCTTAAATGTTACTGTTCTTCATGGTCTGTGATTTGTCTTCTCTCTTTGCTCTAGTCAACACATTTTTCTCCCTGGCTGATTATCACTTTGCGCTTGGGAAGCTCACAGGTTCTTAGGGTAGTTTGCCTGTGTTCAAAGCCTGGTTTAGCTACTTAATTGTGCTCTGATTTTAGGCACATTTTCTAACAATTAAAGCATCAGCTTCCTCATTGGTATAATAGGAGTTAATAGCGCCTAATTCAATAATGTTTGTTTGAAGATAGATGAGATGATGCATGAGAAATGCTCAGCAGGTGATCAGTTAGTGCTCATTTAATATTAGTTGTAACTGTAATAATAATGGAAGGAGGAGGACGAGGAGAGGAAGAGGAACAACCATGACTTCAGCTAGTAGGATTTGTCAGAGTCCTTGATCTGGCCTTACCCTGGCATCTGCAGAGGACTAATGGAAACCTTCACCTGAATGTTCTGGAAGTACTGCAAACTCAGCATGGTTAAGACTGAAGTGCCCTCCCAAGTTTCCTCTTGGAGGGGATGAGGGTTGGTGGGGCTATGTGGTGGGGAGAGTGGGGGAGCAGGTTTAAAACTGGTCCTGTCTTTGAACTGCCTTTATGTTTTCAACAACTATTTACAGAGTGCCCAGTATATGCCAGGGTCAGTGCTAGGCAAGACAAGGTCATTCTCTCTGCCATTCTGGAGTTTTATTGTCCGAGGGGAGACAACCTTGAGCCAGCAATACCATGTGTGGTGGATGTTGATCAGATGTACAAGATCCTGTGGGAGCTTGTTCGAGGGGCCCTAATAGCCTGCATGCCAGAGAAGGTCTCCCGGAAGAAGCAGTTCTTTAGACTGATGCTTCCAGCAGTTCAGTCACTTTCAGTGGAGGAAGTCCATTGAAAGTCTCCAGGTCTGAAAAGAGCATGATGTTTCAGAAGAACATACCTTTTTTTATGACTATGGGAATTTTACCTATTTAAAAATTATTTCCTACCTGTGTCTTGTCCCTGTTTCCATTTACACTGCCCTGCTGAGACCCATCTTCTTTTCTGTCTAGATTATTACAAAAGTCTATTTTTTTTTTCTCTTTTCGTGTGTTTCCTTTCCCGTCCATTCTCTCTTGGTGTTACGTTCCGAAAACACAGATCATGTTGTTGTCCTGCTTGAAAATATTTGTTTCCTCCAGAGTCTTGATATGCCATACAAATTTTTTTTTAAAAAAACATCATTTCTCATCATATATTTTCTACTCCTGCCACCGGAGGCTTCTGGCAGGTTCCTTGAACCTGCATTTGCTTTCTGCCTCTGTCCATTTCCCTGGCTCTTTCTATGTGGAAAGGTGGTAGGGGGGTTTCTGTGAGTGGAGTTTTGCCCCAGTCGCTAAGCAGAGTTACAATTCTATCCTATGTGTTGCTGTTGCTGTGACACTTCTTATCAATGATAGCGTGCTTTCTACAGTGGTGGGACTCCTGTCCTAAACGTGAGCCACTTGAGGATGGGACCCCTGTCTTATCCGTGCTGCACAATGCTCATCAGGTGAGGCATCCAGTAAGTATCATATTTAAATTTCCACTGCCCTATTTTGATTGAGGTTTTGATTACTTTGCTCCTGGATTGTTACACAGTATTATTGTTTCTTAATTCACTCTTTTCCACGTACTACTTGTATCCATCTTTTATAAATTCAACATTTGTCAAAAGCTTACTCAGAAATCTCCTGAGTTTCATTTAAAAAAAACTTTTTTTAAATATTTTTATTTATTTTTGAGAGAGAGAGAGAGAGAGTACAAGCGAGGGCGGGGCAGAGAGAGAGGGAGACACAGAATCCGAAGCAGGCTCCAGGCTCCGAGCTGTCAGCACAGAGCCCGACGCGGGGCTTGAACTCATGAACTGTGAGATCATGCCCCGAGCTGAAGTTGGACGCTTCGACTGAGCCACCCAGGCGCCCCATCTCCTGAGTTTTACTTAAAGGAGACAGTTTGATTCTTATGCACATAATGCTCACCGATGGCCTACAACCACACCATCTGTCCGTTGGTCTTCGCTTCTCCTCTTTGACAAATGCACTACTTCTGCCAGCCTGTTTTCTTCCTGTTGCCCTTCTCACTCCGCCCAGCACATCTGTGAATTCTTTCACTGGTTTATGACTTGCACACCCTGCTCCAGCAATTTAAATCATTTGCGTTCTTTAAGACCTGCCTTAAATCCCATTCCCAAATATCTCCTTGAACACTGTGCCCCCACCGATCTCTCTTCTCAAACACTTTGTACACCATTTATTCCTGACGTATCTTCTCCAGAAAGAAGGGCAGAGGGGCTGTTTATATAGCGTTCTGACTTATGCAAAGCACCTTTTGTTGTCGTTCATGGTTTTTATTATTCACATATGAACACTTAGTCGTACCCGACTGCCCTGCACCACAGCACACCTCACCCTGCTCCCCCTTATTTCCGTCTCATTTCTAAATCTACAGTAAGGGGTTTAGAAAGTCCGTGAGGGTTTCTGTCCTATCGTGGTCAGCTTTCCTTTCTGTGCTTACTGTGCTGCTTCTAGTCCCTATTTTTCCAGATAAAAATAACCCAGGCCAATATAGCCTAAACTATTTTTAACTCCTAAGTCTGGGTGCTGTGAAGATAAAATGAAGTTTCATGCCATTGCCTGAGCCCAAAGTCAGTTGATCGGGTTACAGATGGCTGTAGAATCCTGCCCGTCCGTGAATCTCAAGGGGGACGGGCCTGCGTGCGTATCTTCCCTCCCTCTCCCCCACCAGTGGCATGAGAATCCCCAGGGAACATGCGTCACTTCAAAACAAAGCAACATAATAAACATGATGTTGAAAGTGACCCCTTGTGTATTCTTCTGCATGACCTGGAAGAGAGAAGCTTATGGCTAGCAAGCTGACACGAAGTTCAAGTTGACATTGATACCACGTGATTAATATACAAAGTAAAAATTTTCAAGAGCGAACTTTGAAACTTCTAAAATTATCCTACTTTTGACTTGGCTTTAGAACTATATTCAGAATTTCAGATAACATTAAAGATGGTTTAAGAGTGATATTTAACACCAGAGGACATGGGTTAAACAAGGTGAGACATAATTCTTTATGATCAGAAAACCTGTGACTTTAGCCACATTCAAGCATTCTATCAGTTTGGGGGAAACCGTCGACTTAACTGTTCCAAGAGGGCACCAGTAGTGCCGATGATGGAAACCTGTCAGTGTCATGGTCATTTGAATTTGGCCTTGAAACGTATTCGGACATTCGTATGCTTAAAAAGAGTTGCATTTCCTAATTTTGCTGAGTTTTGGTACTTAAAATGTGTTTTCCTTCTCTGAGTACAGTCTTGGGGTTGGTAAGGAAGGGAACCTGAGATTTCATATTTACTGCAGATAATTCATGTGTGAAAGAATGGTTGTAGTTTTGGTGCATACAGCCTGGAGTATTGTGTATTTTTTGAATTAAGAAAACTTAGACTAAAAATCATGTATAATAATAAAATAGCATCCTTCCCCAATAGCTTAGGAGTTTTTTTTTTTTTTTTTCAAAGTAATTATGCATGTTAGTGGTTTATAACTTTGTATTGCTTCTGGACCCCTTTGGGAATCTAATGGAAGCTGTGCAGTTTTTTACCCTAATGAAGAACATGCATGTAAAGTTTTGCCTATTATAACACGCATCATAGACCCAACATTAAGAACACTTGTTACAAGAAGGGTTCTAAAAGAGTAAAACAAACATTTTTAAGCATTTAAAAATTAAATGTTTATGCTAGAGTGAATTTCTTTTTTATTTAAAATTTTTTTTAATGTTTATTTTTGAGAGAGAAAGAGAGACAGTGCAAGCAGGGGAGAGGCAGAGAGAGAGGGAGACACAGAATCCAAAGCAGGCTTCAGGCTCCCAGCTGTCAGCACAGAGTCCGACACGGGGCTTGAACTCAGGAACCATGAGGCCATGACCTGAGCTGAAGTCAGACGCTTAACCAGCTGAGCCACTCAGGCGCCCCCAGGTTTCTTTATTTATTCAGTTGCTGTTCCTCCCCTGTGTCTGTAGAACTGTGCCTTGGATTTTCCCCCCATGGTAGTACTCAAGTTGTAGAGACCCAGATAATGGGATATAATTTAAAACTAGTGGTGTATATGTATGGACTTCTGAAAGATGTTTGCCTCATACAATCTGAATATAATAAAACAAAACAAAGTTAACTGGCATGTACCAAGGTGGAAACCATAACCTTAGTACTTCTCTAAGCAGGTGCTGGGTTAAGCCTTGCTTTAGTATTCTAGATGTACAGTTCCATAAGACTGAGAACCTTTACCAGAAATGATTAACACTGCATTGTGTTTCTCTCTTTTCTCTTCCCTTTATACTGTCTCATTCCCTGCTCCCATTGCGTGTGTTCATGTGTCTTTTGCTTTTATTTTGGTTTCTTACTTGTAACTAGCATTTCAGTAAGATTAATTTGAATTTTTAAAAAATAAAAACCTCAGTAACAGTGTACCAGGGGCCCAGGAGTAGGGGTACTCTCTTACTAACAAAAATGAAACTAGAATTTATTGGTTGGTTTTATTTATATTAAAAATAGTTCCTAGAATTGTTAAGATCTAAAGCATCTCTTGATAGTTTTGGTAGAAAGTATCTTTAAAATATGTAAGAACAATTTGTTCATATTGCTGGTTTCCAGGAACTGTGTTTTGATGTTGCATGACAACAGTGAGGTATTTCTCTAATGTATACTTACTGTAAAGGTTCCTGCAGGTGTTTCTTTGTCTTAGAATTGTCTCGAGAAAGGGAGGACAGTAGGGAAAAGAGGTGATTGTTGACAGGAGCCAGGAATGGGAATAGACTGGCCACCCTGCTCTGGGTTCTTGTCCTCTGTCTCTCAGTGCTGAGCAAATCACTCAGCACCTCTCCCGGTTACTTTATCGATGCAGTGGGAATCATATTGACCTAGTTAAAGGAGATATGTTGAATAATTGATTATTGTAAGAAGTTTTTTTAATACTTTTTAATTATTATTATTTTTTTAAGATTTTATTAAGTAATCTCCACACCCAGTGTAGGGGCTTGAACCCACAAGACCGAGATCAAGAGTCGCACGCTCTCACCAACTGAGCCAGCCAGGAACCACCGTAAGAAACTCTTAAAAAAGTGATTATATTTTTAGCTTTCTGCAGCACCTTTTCAAATTGTTAGGACTTGGCCTTGACTCTAGACCTTTGTTCTCCTGCCTCATGTTGATTAACATTAGCATCACAAGTTAAAGTTCAGTTGTAGATTCTGAATTCTTGACTTGTCTTTAATGGGATACCAGAACCGTATTTTTATTTTGGGGTTCTTTTTTGTTTGTTTTATTTTATTCCCAGTTAGTTAACATACATTGTTACATTATTCAGAGCTCATCATGGTAAGTATATTCTTAACCCCTTCACCTAGTTCATCAGTCCCCGCCACCCACCTCCCCTCTGGTGGCCATGAGCTTGTTTTCTATAGTTACAGTTTTTTGGTTTGTCTCTGTTTTTCTTTGTTCATTTGTTTTGTTTCTTCAATTCCAAATAGGAGTGAAATCATATGGTATTTGTCTTTCTCTGACTGACTTACATTGCTTAGTATTATATTATACTCTCTAGCTCCATCCATGTCGTTGCAAATGGCAAGATTTCATTCTTTTTATGGCTGAGTAATATTCCATTATATATATATACGTATACACACACACCCCCACATCTTTGCCCATTCATGTATCCGCTGAATGGATACTTGGGCTGCTTCCATATTTTGGCTATTGTAAATAATGCTGCAATAAACATAGGGGCGCATATATCTTTCCAAATTAGTATTGTTGTATTCTTTGGGAAAATACCCAGTAGTGGAATTACAGGATCTTAGCGTAATTCTATTTTTAATTTTTTGAGGAACCTCCATACTGTTTTCCACAAGTGGCTGCACCAGTTTGCATTCCTTGCAGCAGTGCACAAGGATTCCATTTTCTCTACATTCTCACCAACACTTGTTTCTCGTGTTTTTGATTTTAGCCATTCTGACAGATATGAAGTGATGCCTCATTGTAGTTTTGATTTCTAATTCCCTGATGATGAGTGATGTTGACCATCTTTTCATGCATCTGTATGTCTTCTTTGGAGAAATGTCCGTTAATATCTTTGGCCAAGTTTTTAATTGGATTATTTGGGTTTTTTGGTGTTGGATTATATTTTGGGGATACTAACCCTGTATCACATACGTCATTTGCAGATACCTTCTTCTCTTCAGTAGGTTGTCTTTTAGTTTTGTTGATTGTTTCCTTTGCTGTGCAGAACCTTTTTATTTTGATGTAGTGCCAAGAGTTTATTTTGTTGTTTTTTTTTTTTTTTCCCTCGCCTCTGGAGACTTATGTAAGAAAATGTTGCTACGGCCAAAATCAGGGAAATTACTACCTGTGTTCTCTTCTAGGATTTTTATGGTTTCAGGTCTCACATTTAATCCATTTTGGTTCTTAATCCATTTTGAATTTATTTTTATACATGGTTTGAGAAAGTGGTCCAGTTTCATTCTTCTGCATGTAGCTGACCAGTTTTCCCAACACCATTTGCAGAATCTTATTTTTAATTAAAATGTATTTAATGTTGATTAGGCAGTTGGCACATAGCCTTGACACTAAAAAAACAAATGGTCCGTTGATAAGGGCATCTTGCACTGAATTTCAGGTAGTTGTGTTACATCATGGATAATGAAATAACAGACAGAGACACTTTGATCAAAGCACTTCTCTCTCTCGGCCCTCTTTCCCCCCCACTCTCTTCACTCTGCCACTCTATGTCCTCTTAGCAGAATGAAGTCAGATGGTAGTGAATATTTTATTTATTATTAATTTAATTACTTAAGGTGCATCTAAAAAATTGAATCTTTTAGGTGTTAATTTTAGAAGCTAGTCATGCATACAAATTAGCTAGTGCCTATAAAATGATTGGATCAGATCTCACACAAGCGAGTTTATGCTTATTTTATAGTTTTTATTGGTGATGTACACATAGATCCGGTTGTTTTGTAATTTGTTGGTATTAGTATTTCTTTTATTTACCAGTGTCTATGGCTTAATAAGCTTTTATTTCATTATTTTTTTATGTTCATTTACTCTTGAGAGAGGGAGAGAGTGCCCACACATGAGCAGGGGAGGGGCAGAGAGACCGGGACACAGAATCCGAAGCAGGCTCCAGGTTATCAGCTGTCAGCACAGAACCTGACGTGGGGCTCAAACTCATGCAGGATGAGAGATCATGACCTGAGCGGAAGTCTGCCACTCAACCAACTGAGCCACCTAGGCACCCCAACAAAAAGCTTTTAAAACAAAATCCTAAAAGTTAATTCTTAATTCCCTAAAATGATGGAAAGTGTTTGGCGTTAACTAGTTATTTTTCAGCCATGCTTTATAGCTTCTTTTTACCCTTAATGTATCATATCATCTTGTGGCTGTCATCAATTCCTAGAGTTACTTTGGTGTCTGCTCTGTTGAATTTGACTCATGATATTTGTGCTCATAGTGAAAGATGCATTTTAAGAATCCTGTGTTCCCCTTGATTTAAGAAATTGCTTGGGGATGCCTGGGTGGCTCAGTCAGTTGACTCTTGATCAGCAGCTCAGGTTGTGATCCACCATTGTGAGATTGGAGCCCCTTGTTGGGCTGTGCACCGAGCGTGGAGCCTGTTTGGGATTCTCTCTCTCTCAATCTCCCTCTCTCTCTCTGAATAAACAAATAAATAAACATTAAGAAATTGCTTGTAGATTCCACACTTTTTTTTTTTCTAAAATTGATCGTTCTTGACAGTTGAAACATGAAACCATTGAAACCATTGAAACTGCATATTATAGGAAGCAGCTTTACTATGTTTTGACTCTGGTTAAGATTATTTTAGTTGTTTACAAAGGAAATAAAACTTATTTGAAAATAAGGAATGGAAGGGCGAGTGAAGTTAAACGGCACGTGTCCATAACTGAATTTTTCTTATAGAAATATATCTATCCAGATATTATAGAAGAGTAATTGCTTTGAATTTTACAAATACTTTGGATAATTTAATAATTTAATATAGCTTAAATATGTGGTAATTTTAAGACTTTTTTAATGTTCATTTATTTTTTTGAGAGAGCGTGTGCAAGCGGGGGAGGGGCAGAGAGAGGGGGAGACAGGATCTGAAGCAGGCTCTGTGCTGTCATGGCAGAGCCTGACATGGGGTTCAAATTCAGGAACCGTGAGATTAGGACCTGAGCCGAAGTTGGACGCTTAAATGACTGAGCCACCCAAGCGCCCCGGCTTTATGTGTTTCTGATGAAAAATAATACAGCGCTTCAAAATACATGAAGCAGAAACTGATGGGATAGAAAAAAGCATAGACAAATTAAAAATTAAAGGTGAAGATTTCAGTGCTTAGTTCTAGTCATTGTTATAGCTATAACAGTTATGTATAAAATAGAGGAAAATCAATAAGGGTGAGAAGACTTCATTACTATCAACTAACTTGACCTAATTGACATCTGTTGAAAACAAAATCTTTGTGACCTTGAGATAGGCGGAGATTTTTCAGGACAAAACAAAAAGATGAACCATAAAAGAAAAAAACTGACAAATTGGACTCTAAACATGAAAGCCTTTTGCTTATAGAAAAATACCACTTAAAAAAAAAAAGATGATATTTTCTCTCTTTTGAGAGAAAATGTTTATAAAACATAGTATCTAATAAATCTGGAATATATGCTTTTTAAAAAATATAAGCATATATTGTAATCTACATATACAGACATAAAACAGGAAAGAAATAACCACTGTTAATGTCTTAATATTTACTTTTTTCTCTCTCTGGGTTTTGCTATTATGGCTAACTTGTTCTTCTTCATAATTTTCTCTTAAGTTTTTGTTACTTAGTTTTTGTGTTCTTTTATGAAAAATTTCTTTAAATGGGGATTGCCTGGTTGGCTCAGTCAGTTGAGCCTCTGACTTTGGCTCAGGTTATGATCTCACGGTTCATGGGTTCAAGCCCTGTGTCGGGCTTTGCTGACAGCTCAGAACCTGGAGCCTGCTTTGGATTCTGTGTCTCCCTCTCTCTCTGCCCCTCCCCCACTCATGCTCACTCGCTCTCTCAAAAAATGAGTAAACATTAAAAAAATTTTTTTAAGGCAAACAGCAGTCAAGGTGATTCATTAAGATATTGGAGTCATGGAGATAGATGAGTCTGCTCGCTTAGGTAACAACAGAGAGCTGGTAGGGAAAAATCCTGTCGTGTTTTCCATTCTCCCGTAAATGTCTCTCTGTTTTTTCTCCTTGGTTGTAGGTAGGATCCAGTTCATTGCAGACTGTTCGACTGAAAGCCTTAGTTTCTCACTGGCTGTTGGCTGGAGGATTTTCTCCTTCCCTTGATCTTTTATAGAGTAGGAAATACGGACAGTTTCACAGTGTGGAAGCTGCTTCCCTCAGAGTGGGCAAGTGAGAGAGGGTGAGAGGTTTAAATATTTCTTATAACTCAGTAATAAGTGAAACAACTTAGGAGAAAATAGGCAAAATATTTGAGCAGGTATTTCACAAGAGAAGATATATAAATGACCAAATATGTGAAAAGATTCTCAGTATATCATTGGTTGTTAGGGATATGAAAATTAAAAGTGCAACGAGATACCATTGTACATACACTAAAATGGCTAGAACTTAAAATCCTGAGAGTACCAAATTTTGGTAAGGATGTAGCAAATACAACTGGAATCCTTCTACGCTGATAGATTCATTACTTGCGAGAATGCAAAAGGGAATGCCACTTTGGAAAACAGGTCGGCCATTTTTCTAAAGAGTCTAAATATAGACTCTTCTTATGGCCCCACGTATCTAAGTATTTGCTAAGTACCCACCTCGAGAAATAAAAACATGTCCACACAAAGACTTGAGTATTATTATTCATCATAGTCAAAAACAGGAAGCAACCCGAGAGGCCATCATCTGGTGACTGGATAAATAGATGTAGTGCGTGATGCAGTGGGATCCTGTTCAGCCATAGAATGAAACGAACTGTACTCTTGGGCAACAACTTGGATAAATCTCAGAAACACTGTGCCAAGGGAGAGATTGTACTATCAGCTATTTCGCTACTTGTAATGGAAGTTTGTGTTCTGATTTTTTGCTATGGCCTTAGATACCCTTGAAGATACCCACAGTTTTTGTAAGAAAAATTTCCAGAAGTAGAATTGCTGGGTTAGAGAAGGTTTCTATATGTTTATATGGCCAGCATTACTGAATGCTTATGTACCAAGCATGTTTGTAAGTACTCTTTCCACCCAGATTATCTTGTTCAGTTCTCTAACAACCATAGAAAGTACAGGTACTATTATTTCCCGCATTTCTCACTAGAGGAAACTAAGGCACAGAAAGATTTTTTTTTTAAAAACTTGTTTCAAATCACACAACTAGGAAGTTAGAGAGCCGGGGCACAAATCAGGATAGTGTGCTTACAGAGCTATTTATGCATGTTTTGAGGGTATTGTATTTGTTTTCAGGTCCCCTACTTGATCTTGCTCTGTGCATTACAGAAATTTCTTAATTTTAGGAAGTTGAGGATAAGCCAAGTGTTTATCAAATGAGTCTTTCTCTTTCCTTACTGAAGTAATTTCAGAAATGTACCATTGGAATGTTGTTTAATTTCAACGAAGACAAGCTCATACTCAATGAAAACACCAACCATTCACTTAAAGGAACATTCTTTTGAGAGTATACAAATATACTATGCAATTCTTTGAGCTGGTTTTTTCATGCAAACTGTATAAAGGTATCAGATAGTAAATCCATGTTAACCTCAAACACTTATCAAGATACTGTTTTTTTGGTTTTTTTTTGTTTTATTTGAGAGAGCATGCACGCACATGAGCAGGGGAGAGGGACAGAGGGAGAGAAAGAGAGAGAATGCCAAGCAGGCTCCACACTCAGTACGGAGCCTGATGTGGGGCTCGATCCCAAGACCCAGGGATAATGACCTGAGCCAAAATCAAGAGTGGGACACTCAATCCAGTGAGCCACCCAGGCGCCCCAAGATAAGGTTTTCAAATAGGCAGTGTGTGCAGAGGGTGTTGTAGTCCTTTTGGCGTGTAAGTTTTGCACCAGAATCACGTTAATGTCAGGGGCCTGCTGTACAGCTCCTGAATCAGAGATTTTGAATCCAGAGTGAAGGCCAGACAACTTCGTAGAACTTCACAGAAATTGATTCACATTTGGGTCTGAGGAAAATAGTATAGGACATACTGTTAATCAGTAAGGGATCTTAAAAATGTAATGTCCGATATATCAGATACCCAAAGGATGTTTATTAACTATTCTGAACACTTCTTAACCCAACGATTTGCAAAGAAAAAAGATCTTTTCATTAACTAAAATAATGGGTTTACATATTCTTGATTGTATTAATCCCATAAATTGCTATTTTCTCACCTCCCCCTGCCCCCCCCCCCCCATGTCTTCTACAAGTAGATGATACTATCTGCCTTTACTTGTTCGTCACTTACTTATTCTTAACCTCTCTCATAACGTGACATGTGCCTTCAGGCACTGTTCTGAAATTCATCTTTTGAAAGTTGTTATTCCCCTCTTACAAGAGGACCTGTCCTTTTCTGTCTCCCACCTTTTCTCTTTCCCACCTTTTCTCTCCTTAGCTACCCTGTAGCGCTTGACCCCAGTATTAGTGTGGTGTATTGGTTGGGGAGTGTAGGATTCAGAATCAGAATGGCTGGATTCACAACCTCGCTCTACCATTGGCTAGTTGTGTGATGCTAGCAAGTTATCTGCCTATTTTTCACATTTGTTTATGGGAAACAAAGTACTTATGCCATGATCGTGGAGAGCATTAAATGAGCTGATGTATGTAGCGCATTGTACCTGACACATCATAAGCTATCAGAATCCCCGACTGTTAGGCACCCTCTTCCTTTTCCTTTTCTCCCCCTTTGGCTGACATGCTGCACTGCCCTGGCTTTCTGTAATCTCTTGAAGCAGTCTTCTGCTGGCTTCCTTTCTTCTCACTAAATGTGGGTATTTCCCTCTGATTTGGTGTCAACATTTTTCTCTTCACCTGTAATAGGGAGATTGGCCACTGGCTTTGGTATCAAGTAGACCTGGGTTTCAATTCTTCCCCTGTCACATACTAGCTGTGTGACCTCAGAATTTAACCTGAATCCTTTCCAAGCTCAGGTTTCTGATCTGTAAAACTGGGGTGATCTCTGTATTGCAAGACGGTTGAGAGGATGAGAGAACCCAGTGCCCAGTATAGGGTCTGACACATGCAGCTGCTGAGTCCATAGGCTCTGCTCCTCCTGCTGTCATTTCTAGCATGTCTCATCCACTCAGTCTCACTCGGTTTTGTATCTTCAGGTATCATCGCTGAACTGAGGCTCCTTAATGCTGTTTCTCTAGTTGGATTTCCTTTATACACTGCAAAGGTGTGCTTTCTGTATGTCTTTTGATATCCTGCAGTTTTCAAATCTGAGATCAACTAATCCCTTAGAAACTTTCATCTTCCCTCTGAAACGTTGTCCTGTGTTCTGTTTTAAAATTCACGTTCTGGGGCGCCTGGGTGGCGCAGTCGGTTAAGCGTCCGACTTCAGCCAGGTCACGATCTCGCGGTCCGTGAGTTTGAGCCCCGCGTCAGGCTCTGGGCTGATGGCTCGGAGCCTGGAGCCTGTTTCCGATTCTGTGTCTCCCTCTCTCTCTGCCCCTCCCCCGTTCATGCTCTGTCTCTCTCTGTCCCAAAAATAAATAAACATTGAAAAAAAAAAATTAAAATTCACGTTCTGGGGCGTCTGGCTGGCTCAGTTAGTTAAGCGTCTGATTCTTGGTTTCGGCTTAGGTCATGATCTTGTGGCTTCATGGGTTCGAGCCCCACATCGGGCTCTGCACTGACAGCGTGGAGCCTGCTTGGGATTCTCTCTCCCTCCTTTTCTCTCTGCCCTTCTCCCTCTTGTGCTGTCTCTCTCAAAATAAATAAACTTAAAAAAAATTTTTTTTAGATAAAACCCCATTAAAAAAAATAAAATAAAATTCATGTTCTTGACGTCCTCCTAGTCACGGTACTACTTAGCCTTGAATTGATTTGTGCTCCTGTTCAGTCTGTGTCTGGCTCCTCGCTGTGCAGGCTCCATTCTTACCCACACTGAGACTCAACCTGTATTTGGCTTGTAGTTCTCACTACTATAGTTTAGACACTCGTTACCTTGTTTGTGAGTTTTTTTCTCAGTAGCCATGAATGTCATCATCCCACCTCCATTATTCCTTGTCCTTCCTAATCTGTTTTTTACATTCATTTTCCTTTATCAGAGTCATCGTCTCAAAGTGGGAAATCAGCAGATTTTCCCCAAAAGGCTAAATAAATAGCAGATATTTTAGGCTTTGTGGTCCATACAGTCTTTGTTGCAACTACTCCACTCTGCTGTCGTGTTGGGAAAGCAGCCTTAGACAATATGTAAATGAATGAATGTGGCTATATTCCAGTAAAACTTTATTTTAGAAAACAGGTGATGGGCTAGAGTTGACCCACAGGCCAGAGTATAGCTCGGATTGTTATCTGTGCTTGTTTACATGACTTCAGGCATTCAGTAGCTTGAAAAATGGTGTCTGAATTCCTCAGCACAGTATGTAAGGTCTGCTATTATGGGGCCTCCGTTTCACTTTATTTTCCTCTTCTCCGCATCACGCATTCCTCATCCACTGGAACTATCTCCTGTTCCTAGGACGTGCCGTGCTTCAGTCCGGTATCTCATGGCTCTTTTGTTGGTTAAGGTCCTAGAGTAAGCACTCTACTTTTCTTCCCTGCCTCCCTAATTACCACTCCATACAGTATTTCTTCAAATGATTCTCTTTTTTAATACTGATTGCAGTGTAGGACAGTCTTCCTGGTGCCCTGCTTTCTTACTCTTAACTAAAATATTTTGGCTTTAAGTATAGTTTTGCTGCTCATCATTTGGAGAAGAAAAATACGATGCGGTTGCCAAAGTTCCAGAAACACTGGCTCTTACAGCATTTGCCCTGAATGATAGTTTCTAACTCTTTCTTAGATGCTACCAGACACAGGTTAGTGATACAGCGCTGTATGGATGGAGGTTCTTTGGGAAGGCAGCTTTAGGTTTGATGGGCCTGTTTCTTCAGAACCTGTTTTAACCTGTGTAGTAGTCTTCTATTTTCCCTACCTCATCTCATCCTTTCAGATTACACTGGATGATGAAGGAACATCTCTTCCTTAGGGCTTGGGGGCATTCCGTATCAACTTTGTGGGCACATCCCTTATGAGCCCTTGGAAATCTTCCTGGCAGTATTCTAATTTCTTAAGTGTGGGACACAAAGACATGTAAATGGGCCTAGCCTTAACAGTCCTCGTGGTCGAATGCAGGGGTCAGTAGGCTTTCCCAAAGGGCCAGATGGTAAATGTTTTAGGCTTTGTGGGCTACATGATCTCTTTTGCACCCCTCAATTCTGCTGTTGTAATTTGAAAAGAGCTATAAGCAATACATAAATGATAGAACTTGGCTGTGTTCCAGTAAAATTTTACTTGCAAAACATGCGATGGGCCAGATTTGGCTTGTAGACTGTAGTTTGCCAGCCTGTCAGGCATAGTGGCGTTGTGCCAAAGGATATTTGAAACTACAGGTAACCAGTGTATCTTCCTTGAGTGTCACTTTTACTCTATCACGTGGAAAAATTTAAGTACTTTAGTTGGTAAGTAATTTAAAAGATTCTTTTTTTTTTAAGTAGGCCTCACACCCATCACAGAGCCTAGCGTGGGACTTTAATCATGACCCTGAGATCAAGACCTGAACTGAGATCAAGACTCAGACAGTAAATCGACTGAGCCAACCAGGCACCCCTAAAAGATTCTTTTAATAACAAGTAGCTATTCATGGACTAGAATGTAAAATTGAAATGACTGTTTAAGGTGAAACTGAGTCTTGCAAGGAGTGTCTTGTTTATAATGCGCTTCTTAGATCTGGATCTCAAACTTTTCTGCAATTTGTTGGAAAAGTTTGAAAAGTGCTGCTGAGCATTGGAGCCATCGAAGGATTTAGAGGAAAGCAGTGACACCCAGATTTTAATTTTGGAAAGCTAACTTGGGTAGGGCATGGAGAAGGGTTTGGAGCAGGATGTGGCCATCCTGGAGGCAGGGAGACGAGTTTGGGGGGATGTTATAGGAATCCGAGCAAAAGACAAGGACCCCTTTTAAGATAGAGCTAATGAAGATGGAGAGATTCAGACAGATTGGAGACAAAACAAGGATGTTTGGTTGGATTGATTGTGTAGGAGAAGGAACAGGGAGAAGGATGAGTCAAGGATGATTTCTCAGATTTTCTAGGGAAATTGGTTGAACAAGGGTGCCATTTGGTAAAGGAAAGGGTATTGAAGAAGAACACTTGAAGGCCAGGGAAGATAGGCAAGTGAAGTGTTTAGGCATTGTGGAGCCTCCTGTGCCTGTGGAAATGCTCCTATGCTCGGAGAAATTGGTTTTAGAGGCCGAAGACTCCAGAGAGCCTTCTGGACTGTGGTGGTTGGCATATAGACAGTAGCTAAAACCACAAAATTGAGTGCAGTCCCCTGAGGGAAGAGTTTTACATAGCAAGAGTAATGCTAATTATAGAAGCCTTAGGGAAAACAAAACTCTCCTTTGGGGGGGGGGCGGTACTGTTGGAAGAAAAAGAAAACCAGAAGACTATTTTAGAAACAAGAAAGAATAGAGGTGCAAGACGTTCAATAGTATCAAACACAGCAGAGAAGCTTCATTAGGATTGGAACTGAAAGATGTGTATTGCTTTTATTAAAAAAGGAGGAGGGCCGGGGCGCCTGGGTAGCTCGGTTAAGCATCCGACTTACAAGGCTCAGGTCATGATCTCGCAGTTTTGTGGGTTTGAGGCCCCCCCTCAGGTTCTGTGCACTAACCACACGGAGCCTGCTTGGGATTTTCCCTCGTTCTCAGCACCTCCCCTGCTCACGTTCTCTCTGTGTCTCTCTCAAAATAAATACATTAAAAAGGGGGTGGGTGTGATCTGGGACTTTGCCCACGGCACTTTCACTGGAGTTGAGACAAGTCAGAAAGCAGTGAGCTGAGCAGGAGTGATCAGAGGAGATGAGGCAAGGGGCACCTGGGTGACTCAGTTGGTTGGGCTTCTAACTCTTGACACTGGCTCAGTTGGGCTCAGGTCGTGATCCCCGGGGTGGTGAAATCAAGTTGCACTTCTGGTTCCCCACTGAGTATGGAGCCTCCTTAAGATTTTCTCTCTCCCTCTCCCCCTCCCCTGCTTGCACCCCTGCTCAGATTCCCTCCCTGCCCCCCCCATAGGCATTCTCTCTCTCTCCTAAAAAACAAACAAAAAAACCCCCAAAAAACAAAAAAGGAAGATGTAGCCAAGCACTCTAGATCAGGCTTCTCACACTTTAGTGGTGTCTCAGTCACTTGGAGATCTTGTTAAAGTAGTCTGAATCAGTGAGCCTGGGGTAAATCTCCAGGTTCCCTCCCAAGCAAAGAGAATGCTGCTATCCCAAGGACCACTAATTGCACACCAAGGCACCCCAGCGCAGACTGCGGGGTGCCATGGAATGTTTTTAAGTCTCAAGAGAAATACAGCAATGTCTCTTAGATGCTACAGTGTGAAATCACTATATTCCTTTTGTTGATGTCATACCTTTGGAAGGTGGATGTTCGGTGCTTGCTCTGATAAAAAAGTAAGTCCCACCTAAAAATAAATGTGAAACAGGAAATGAAGCTGTCTGTCCAATCTGATTCCAAGGTTGGGAAAGTTGTGCAGCGCCCCAAAGGTGCAAAATTGTTAGGACTTAAATGCTTGCCAGGTGGTTTGGCCCATACTACTTAACGAAGAGAATAGATATTTCTTTTGGCTTAGACGTGCCGTGAAAAAATTACTGAGACATTAATTACTCTGTGAACCAAGGTAGTTTGAGAACCATTGAATGTTTCTATGTTCTTCATAGAAACTTAGCTGTGGAGCCAAGCAGTTAAAAACATTGGATGGTGGCTAATGGCAGAGCAAAGGAAGGTTTGTTTTGAAGTCGAGGAGACAGATATGTTAAATGCTGGGGAAAGGAGTAGTTGATAGAGAAGCAGATGTGAAGATACAGGGAGTAAACAAGTACTTGGAGTAAAAGGTCTCTGAGGAGATGAAATACGATGGATCTAGACATTGCTTTTTCTTTCTTTCTTTTTTTAAAAATTTTTTAATGTTGTTTTTGAGAGAGAGATTGTAGAGAGGGGTTGGGGGGAGGGGCAGAGAGAGAGGGAGACACAGAATCATCAGAAGCAGGCTCCAGGCTCTGAGCTGTCAGCACAGAGCCCGATGCAAGGCTCGAACTCACAGACTGCAAGATCATGACCTGAACCAATGTCAGACGCTTAACTGACTGAGCCACCCAGGCACCCCTAGACCTTGCTTTTTAACGTTTATTTATTTTTTGAGAGAGACAGACAGACTGTGACTGGGGGAGGGGTAGAGAGAGAGGGAGACCCAGAATCCGAAGCAGGCTCCAGGCTCTGAGCTGTCAGCATAGAGCCCAATGCGGGGCTCGAATTCATGAGCCATGAGATCATGTCCTGAGCTGAAGTCAGATGCTTAACTAACCGATGCTGACTGAGCCACCCAGGCACCCCACTGTGCTTTTCTAAATGTTGCTCCAAACCAGCAGCACTGTTTTGTTGGGAGAAATGCAGAATCTCAGGCCCCAGCTTCAGACCTCTTGGATCAGAATATGGATTTTAATAAGATCCCCAGGTGATGTGTATGCACGTGAAAATTTCAGAAGCAGCTTGGGAGGCAGCACGAGCCCTATTAGGAGAAAGAACACCTCTTTTACTTCTCCCATCACCATACATGTATCTTGTACATGCCAGCCATTCTGATTAAGGCAAATGAGGTGGTGGGCTTTTAGATTTCGATTCGGATGCCTTAAGAAATGTGGAAGTAAGAAGCTGAGGAAGTTTCTACCTGGTTGCCTTAATTACCTCAGGTAAAGAGGAAACATCTCCATTTAGTGAATTAAAAAGTTGGGGCTGAAATAATGGCAGAGACAGCCTGCAGTGGGCGTAAGAGCTGCAAAGATTGGAGTCATTTAAATTTTCCCATTTGCAAGGTGAGGTTAAGGAAAAAATAAAGAGGGATAGCGAGAAATCTATCCTGGATATGGAAAGGCATGAGGCCACAAGGAAAAGATGAGGAACAGGAGGGGTAAGAGGATTAGAGTCTTCCTTGAAAAGTCAATGAGAAGGTTGCACCTCCTGGAGTCAGAGGGGTCCTGCCCTGTCCTCATCCACCGGGAAGAAGAGCATTCTTTCCTGTCAGGGCTACAGAGACTTGGCGGGACTCCGTGATTGATTGGGTAACCGAGGAGAAGGATGAGTCTGGAATAACTCCTAGGATTCTGGAATCAGAGACCACTTAGAACACATTAATCGGTGAAGCATTGATCCCCAGTGAGGGTTGTTTGGGAGGGGCAGAGGGAGTGATGGGCAGTGTGGAGATAGGATGAGATTTGACAATGTTAAATTTGAGGCCAGAGGGCTAACCCATTAGAAATAAAGACCTGGGACTCAGGTCAGATATGAAGATGGATTTGAGGATCAATGATATAATAATAGCTTCTACTAATTGAGTATTTACTGCCTGTAGGTGGAAGGCTGAGCAGTTTATAGGCATTGTCATATTTGTCCCCTCATCAGCCCTTTTTTTCTTTTGCCACTTTATTTACTTATTTTTAAGTAATCCCTGCACCCAACGTGTAGCTCCAATGCACGATCTTGAGATCAGGAGTCGCATGCTCTTCTGACTGAGCCAGCCAGGCGCCCTTCTTATCAGCCCTTTGAGGCAGGTATCAAACTGCTTCATAGATGAAGACGTAGGCTTAAACAAATTACCCATGGTTCACGCGGCTCTTGAGTGCTACAACCAGGATTCGAAACCAGATGTCGCTGATTTCAAATCTGTGCCCTTCGCCGGAAAGCTCGACTACACCCTGGGTCACCAGCTTCTGGAAAGTGATTGGGACCACATGTGTCAGATCTCAGATGCAGATATCAAAAACAAAATGAAATATCCCTTAAATGGGCTTGAGCAAACCAAAAAAGAAATTTATTGGTCCCCATAACTATAGATCCAGTGATCAACATTCTGGCATAGTTGGAACCAAGGGCGCAAATTATACACATCAAAACTTGCTCTCTCAGCTCTTCTGTTACTCTCCTGAGTAAGCTTTCTTCACGTGACATCAAGTTGGCCCCAAAAGTTTTAGCTTTACAACCTAGAGATATACATAGGAAGAGAGCTTCTCTTTACCAGAAGTTTCCAAATAAAATCCTGGGGTTTAGTCCCACTGGCTACAAATGGCTTGGGCCATGTGCCCATTTCTGAACCAATCTCTGACCAGGCTTAAGCCTCGTGCTCACCCTGGAGGGTAGAGAGTGAACCTCACCCAAACATAGGATTGAGGACAGCGGATCGGGGTTGCCCAAGGAAGCCGGGGGTGGGGGTGGGGAATGGGAACTGGGAAAACAAAAGCAGGTGTCAGCACATGGGCAGGGATGAAATCCTCCTGTGTCAGTGTTTGAGGAGCATATCGGCAGTGCTGCTAATAGCTCACATTTATCAGATGTTTACTGAGTACCAGGTGCAGTGCCAGTCCTTTATGTGCATTCTGTTTTCAGTCCTCATAGTACCCCTTTGGGGTGTATGTGGTGGTTAATCCCCCATGGAGGTAGTAGTTGTGGAGCTGAGATTTGAATCCAGGCTGCTAGCTCCGAACCTTACTAGACCATTTTACTGCATGTTGCTTTACCCTCTGTCTGCCACCGTAACATTTTTTTGTAGGTTTCCCATTGTCCACTTTTTGTGTATTACAGTTAAGGATCTATGGTGGGTGAAAGCATGCTGAATCAGATGGGTCTAGGACATTTGTTCTATATAATATGCTTAAGAAATAACTTATAGTGTGACTTAAATAACATTTACCTTAAGTGTTAGAGTAGAAATTGCTTTTTTTTAAAGAATCTTATTTATTTCTCTTTGAAATATTTTGTGATATTTTATAGTTTCATCTCAAAGGTTTTTTTTTTTAATATATTTAGCCCCAGTACTCTTTTTTTAAAGACTGTATACCATCCTTGAATATATAAAATTCGAGTTGAAGTTTTGCATTTAACATGTCTCCAGAGACTGTGACAACTTTTTGTTGTTGTGTTTAGCCTTTATAACGATAGTTTCTAAATCTTATCCAGGATTTCTATAAATGCTTTAAAAAATAAAAAAGCTAGTGCTACTGCAAGGCTGTTATTATAAAAAATTTATTCTGAGGTTACCTTGTTCATTTATTAGAATTGGGTATTCACAAAATTAAAAGATAATATTATCTTATTTGAAACGCTTATTTTAAGCAGTAAAACTTGGTGTTTTGTAGTGACTAATAAAGTGAGATTTTAGAAAATAGAAGTTATTAAGTGCTGTTTACTTTTGGCACCCATGTTTTTTGGACTTTGTGATCCCAGTAATATTTCTTTTAATCCTGTTTGAAATGTCTGCTCTGTGTCATTATAAAAGAAGCAATGTAGGTTTGGAAATCGATTGGGAAACCCAGATTTTTGTCCTTTGGGACTCCCATGTTTAAAGAGTTTGGGTCAGGCCTGTGTGGTCTCTTCTAGTTTTGAAATTCCAGAGTTTTTGTTTTAAACCTCTGCTATATCAGAAGTGTTGCCACATGGAACCATATAGTCTTTGGATGAGATTGGAAGATTGTGCAGTCCAGGTTCCATACCTTAGAAATAAACCTGGCCCAGATTATGTGACCCACGATCTCTCCCCACTTAGTGGCACATGGAGCAGAGACAGAAGCTTTTCTACAGCTTTGCTTTCCTTACAGCTGTACTGAGTTGAAGACAGCTAGCATTCATTTATTTGATGAAGGAAACACTTACTGAACATCTTATCCATTTAAGGCATTTTACTAGGCATGTTATTAGTTGCTGAGATATACAAATGAAGGAACGTGTATGAAAAGCCATATATAATGGAGGCTCAAAACTGGGCGACAACAAACCTGGGTTCCCAATCTTCGTGATGACTTAGCTCTGCGGCCTCATGTAAACTAGCCATTCCAAGCCTGTTTCCTTGTCTGTAAAGCGAGGGTACTAGAAGCAGGCCTTTTATAAAGTTGTGGCAAGGATTACATGAGATAATAAAGGTTATGCTTAGCATAGTGCCTGGCGCATAGTAGGCTCTCTCAGAGATTATGACAAAGATGTTTATGAAAGAAGGAAGGAGTTAAGATTTACCAAATACCTGTTCTCTTGTTTCATTCCTAGCCCTATGAGTAAATAGTGATAATCCTAATTTTTCAAGTGAGGACACAGCTCTGGGGGCTTGGGACTTCTCCAGTGCCCCATAGCTAATGGTCTTAGCTAATGTTAATGCTGCTTGCACACTGGGCAGTGTTTGTAAGCAATTTTCTATGTACTAATGTATCCGCCGTGCAGATACGCCACTGTTATTTTCATTTTACAGACAAGGGAAATCCGGCCCAGAAATGTTAAATAACTTGTGCAGAGTGACCCACCTGGGAAGGGGCAAAATTGGAGTGTGAGTAACGGGCAGTCTGGCTTCATAGCCCGGTCTTGTTAATCTCAGTGTGCTTCCTTTATTTCATGTGGCCTTTTGGGAAGGTAAAAGACATTTTGCAAAGTGGAAAGCACCATGTAAAATGTGGTGCTATTTTTATCTGACTCGGGCCCTGTATTCCGGAGATTGCAGCCCACTGGGAACATCTTCTCTAGGTTGAACCTCTTCACTTCCTGCGCCTTTTCCTTACTGGACGTTGCCCTCAGCATTTTGGCTGTTTTTTAAAAAATACTTACACCAGGGGCACCTGGGTGGCTCAGTCGGTTAAGCATCTGACTCTCCATTTCGGCTCAGGTCATGATCTCACTTGTCACTCACATGTTTGAGCCCCATATCGGGCTCTGTGCTGACAGCATGGAGCCTGCTTGGGATTCTCTCTCCCTCTCTCTGTCCATCCCACGCCCCCCCCCCCCCCATCTCAAAAAAATACTCTAGCTTATCAGTATCCTTCCTGTAATGTATCCCCAGAAATGAGTAGGGCCTGAGTCATACAGAATCTAGTTAACTATTTAATGTGGCTTAAGGTAGCCAGAGCTTCTTAGCAACACTTGAAATTTATGGCCAACCATCCCTACTAGGTTTGTTTTGTTTTGTTTTGTTTTGTTTTGTTTTGTTTTGTTTTGTTTTGTTTAAGGTGTCTATTCTGCCAACCGGTCTTATCCGCATTGTGTAGTTCACTCCATATGAGGAGCATGATACCTGCCTCACAGGGACTCTGAGGATCCAGTAAAAAAGTGTAAAGTTCCTGGTGCAGTGACTGGCATGTGGTAATTCCGCAGTGATTGCTGGCGGTTTTCCTGTCGAGTGTGCTTACCTACACTTTTCCTGTTCACAAAAGTCACACTGATAAATCACACATGTCTTTGATTCAAAATCATTGATAAAAATGTAGATTAGTTAAAGGCTAATGGCAGCAGACTCCCCTTCCAGGCTGACAAAGGCTGAGATATGGATTCATAGAGAAGTGAGCTATTAGTTTGTGCAGCACAGCATATTAGCCAGATATGTGAGGATTTTTTTCAAGACTCTTTTAGATGTATCTGGTTGGTTCTCCACAATTAATTTACTGAAAATTCTCTCAGATTACACACACAAGTAGAGCCTTTAAAACTTCAGCTTAAGACTTCTTTCAACATGGAACATCCTCTTCAAATTCCTATCCTTGTAGCAATGGTCCTCAGATTTTATCTTATGGCCCATAGGTCAGTTTTGTTAGAGCCACTGGGCCCCATCTGGAACCAAAATAAAACTTCCTCTTTTACCAACAGCACGTTTACACATAATATTGAATAAGAATTTGCCTACAGTCAATTGACATGTCATGTTGATCGGATGAGCAGGGTAGATCAGTTATTAATAGGATTCAGTAAACATTGTGACATAAAGACAGCCTGGGCCAGCAGAAAACTGTGGATCAGAGAAGCAGGTGGCTCTGAAGAAGAGGGGAGAAGCAGCAGAGTGGCATAGATGCTTGTCTGGTGGGCAGTGGGAACAAGGGTTGGAGAGAAATCCTGGAGGTTGCTAGTTACTGGCAATATGCCTGAAAGTCTCTAGGTATAAAGGCTTACAGAACTTAACTTCTTAATACTTGTTGTAGAAATCTTGTGTT
This sequence comes from Puma concolor, assembly GCF_028749965.1. NCBI lineage: Eukaryota > Metazoa > Chordata > Mammalia > Carnivora > Felidae > Puma > Puma concolor. Next base: position 16,991,213 of record NC_141677.1, read on the forward strand.
TTATTTAGATTCTTTTTCTAAACCGTTCACTAGGTATACTTGAACATTCTTTTTTTTTTTTTTTTTTTAAAGTAGGCTCCAAGCCCAACGTGGGGCTTGAGCTCACAACCCTGAGATTGAGAGTCGCATGCTCTACTGACTGAGCCAGCCAGGTGCCCCTACTTGGATGTCCCCCCCACCTTTTTTTCCCTTAAAATAGTTTTAAATCTAAGTAATCTCTACACCTCATGTAGGGCTCGAACTCACAACCTTGAGATCAAGAGTTGCATGCTCCTCAGACTGAGCCAGCCGGGCATCCCCCGTATTTGAACATTCTTAAAAATAAGCTGTGCATGGGCCCAAAATAAAGGCATATGGTACTGAATGAAAACCAGTCTGTATAGTAATTTAGTAACTTTCTTTGTGTATATGCATACATCTCTTTTGCCTGGCTAATTCCTATTCTTCTTCCAAGACCCATTTTTCAAGAAGCTTTCTCTGACCCCAGCTTCCCCTTCAGTGGACTAATACTCAGTGCCTGGCCTGGTCGTTTCGTTGGTTGTGTTGAAATGATTAGTTTTCCTTTCTGTTCCACTGGAATATAAGTTCTTTAAGACCAGGACTGTCTTCCTAAAACTGTGCGTTATGCATGCCCCAACTGAACATGTTCGGAATGAAACCCCTGATCTCCCACATCCCCCCATACCCAGAGTCATCCTCTCATACCACATGTCAGTCTTTCTGGAAATCCTTTTGACTCATCCAATCATTTCTTAACCACCATGGCCCAGATAGTCATTATACCTCACCTGATTTAGTTCAGTGGCCTTCTTAACCAGTCTTCGGCCTTTCACTCTGCCAGCCTTCAATCCATTCTGTACATCAGGGGTCAGTAGACATTTTCTGCAAAGGGCCAGCCAGATGGTGAACATATCAAGCTTTCTGGACCACACAGTCTCTGGCATAGCCTCCCAGATCTGCTGTTGTAACATGAAAACGGCCATTCAAAATGTAAATGAATGAGTGTTCCAATAAAACTTTACTTACAAGAACAGGCAGTTAGCTGTAGTTTGCCAGTCCCTGCTCTACATGGCGGCCAGGCTACTCAGAACCCTCCAGTGGCTTAGTCTTTACAGTGGCCTCTATAAAGCTCGACGTGATTTGTGCTTCCAACCCTGTTTCCCTGATGTCATCTTCCATATCCCCTGCTTTGCTCTCCTCTCCAGCCACACTGACCCTCCTTTTCCTTAGACATGCTGGACACAGTGTGCATGGGACGCTCACTTCCTCATCTCTTAAAATTTTGTCAGATGTCAGCTTCTCAGAGAGGTTGACCTGACAACCCTATTGATAATGAGACCCCAGCATTGTGTTCCCCAGTCCCTACAGTGCTTCCCCAGTGTTGATCTTCTGACATGTATTACCCAAAGGTGGTCATTTCTTTGTTCTGTTCATTATTGTATCCCCAGGATCTAGAGCAATGCCTGGCATAGAATAGGTGCTTCGAAAATATTTGCTGAATGAACACATAGTGGATATATTTTAAGTTGTGGGTTTTTTGTTTTTTGTTTTTTTTAAGTAAATTCTTCTCCCAACATGGGGCTCAAACATACAACCCTGAGATCAAGAGTCACATGCCCCTCTGACTGAGCCAGCCACATGCCTTGGTTGTTGTTTGTTTTTTTTTTAATGAGTTCTTGTTTCTCTCTCACCACCACCAAATCCTGTTTCACATTTTTTATTTGATCTTTAGTTTTATTATTTATTTGTTTATTTATTTATTTAGAGAGTGCACACGAGTGGGGGAAGAGCAGAGAGAGAATCCCAAGCAGACTCTGTGCTGTCAGCACAGAGCCCAGCACGAGGCTCAAACCCACAAACTGCAAGATCATGACCTGAACCAAAATCAAGAGTTTAGACGCTTAACTGACTGAAGCACCTAAGCGCCTCTATTTTATTTTTTTTTAAGCAGGCTTCACGCCTAGTGCAGGGCCTAACACGGGGCCTGAACTCACAACCCTGAGGTCAAGACCTTGATTTGGTTGTTCTGCTGCTGTTATTCAAAACTTGGCCACTTGCTAATCAGAATCCTGTGGAGTGCATGTTTAAAATTCCAGGTTCCCAGGTCTCATTCTGTGCCTGCTAACTCATGATTTCAAGTGGAGGGTTGGGCAGCGTATGTTAAGAAGTACATCCAGTGATTCTTACTGAACATATTTGGCCACACTGGCTTACAAAACAAAGCTCCTGAGCAAGTCAGGAAGAACTTTCCTGACCCCTGCTCATCTTTTCTGCCCCATCATCTGCTCTGCACCACACAGTTCATCTCCCAAAGTGTTTACCCAGGTGCATTTCTCTTGGGATGCCCTGGTAGTTCTTTTTGTAGATACGGTTTCCTCTCCTCTGCTGGGAATTTCCCCTGACTCTAGAAACCGTGTACTTTTATCCTCAAATTCTGCTCATTTGTCACTTTCTCCACAAAGTCTTTTCTGAGTCCCCATTCCCACAAGAGCATTCATGATCTTTGCTGCGTGGGTACCTTGTATAAGACTGTTGTGTTTATCACACTGGCCTGGATGCTTTTGCATGATGTTTCCCTGTTGTGATTCATCTTGAATCGATTCAGTTATTTGGGTATTCGGTTCTTTTTTTGTTAAATTTTGTTTAGTGTAAATATATATAAATATATAAGTATATTTATACCTCTCTTTTCTAGTACTGTAGTCATTTCTGATATCTGCGCTAATAATTGCCTACCTTCTGGATTTGAGGTGAGGAAACTGGACTTAATCTCACTGGAGTAAGATTTTTTTTTTTTTTTAAGTTTATTTATTTTGAGAGAGAGGGAGCCCATGCATCAGCGGGGGAAGGGCAGAGAGAAAAATCCAAAGCAGACTCCAAGCTAGTCAGTGCAGAGCCCCATAGGGGGCTCCATCTCAGGAAATGCAAGATCACAACCTGAGCCAAAATCAAGAGTCAGATGATTAACCAACCCAGTCACCCAGGCGCCCCTAGAGGTTTTTTATTAGAAGCTTTCAGCATTGACCAATGATTGTGTATATCCAGTAGTGGTTAACCTCTTGCTCCAGGACAAATATCAGGAACCTTCAGTCCATGCCCTCCAGTCCACTAAAATAAACACGCATTACACTCTGTGCTGAAATCATTTAAATAATGTTTTAAAATCACAACTCTCTTGTAGACTCTGGAATTGAAGTTTTTCATTGGTGTCCCCATGCGGACTGCAGTGCCTGGTCAGGAGGCCTAGGGAAGTGCTGAGGCAGGTGTTTGTAATGTTAAACAGCTGAGTGTTTTCTTCTGTTTTTATTTTTCTTTTAATGCTAAATTGCATACTCTGCCAGGGAGTTCTATTAATAACATAACAAGTTTACCATAGCTGTCTGAGTATGTATGTTACCACTGACCCCTCCTTGCATGGGCTCGAATGAAATCACATAACTCCCTGGGTGGGGATCAAGCTGAGGCTTGCCTGGGATCCCCAGCCTTCTTGCGGAGAGAGGTTGCTCTGTCCTCCTCCTCCAAGTTTGCGGTTGGTTGGGGGACAGGGGCGTTGTGGTTGAGTGGCATAAATACAGAGCCCTGCTTAGGAGCCTGGGGGAAGAGTTGTGCAGAGTTGGTGAGATTGTAGCCAAGGTTAGCAAATTATAGGTCTCTGTTCTGATGGCAGGGTTAGGCAGCTCAAATAGAAACTGCTTCACCAGATAGATTCCTAATTTATAAAGTATAACTTCACAATTCCTAAAAGGGAAATGGAGAGTTAGTAAGGCAGCATCATTGTACAGCTCCAGATTGCTGGAGTAATCCAGTAATGCTGCCTACTGGGAGCATTGCCCTTCAGCAAGCCGATTTTTAAAAGTTATTGAAGTTTTTTTCTCTTAGGATAGAATTAGGGCCCAGGAAGGAAAGTAGTGTGTGTGGTGTTAAACAGTCCGTCATTCCTGAGCCACGTGGGGAGTAATTTGGAACAATGCTATTTATTATCTTTGCTTTTGTTCCCTGCATTTTTCACATTCCTATGAATATAGTCAGAAAGTCTCTTGGACTTTTTAAAACTTCAGTTTATGTTAATAATCAATACGGCCATACTCTGCCTTCGTGCACAAATAATAACTACTTTGTATTAAAATATTCTGTAGGAGCACAGTAAAAATGTTGAAATTGTCCTGTCATGTGGCAGAAGGCTAGTAGTAGCTAATGAACTCCTAAAGGTCAGTAGAGAAAGGATAACCGCCTGCTAGGAAAGCGAGTAAACGAGGTGAGTGAGCAGTGAACACAAGAATTTAATGGCCAATAAAAATATGGGAAATGTTTGCTTTCACAAATTGAGATGTAATTAAAATATTAATACACATGTTTACCTATCAAATTGAGCAGTTTTTAAAAGAATAAAATTCAGTAGCCAGGATTGGCAAATGAGTAGGAGGATGTGTATACTCCCAGCAGAGCGGGTGGGGGTGGAAGCTAATATAACCATCCTGGAGAACATTCTGGCAATAACAAATTTTTAAAGGCTTATAATTTCACTCTTAGGAGTTTAATTTTAGGAAAGTATTGAGGATGTTTACAATGACAAGCTCCGAGAACTGTTGTTGATCCCAATATTGTTTATAACAGCAAGAAACTTTTTAAAAAATTTTTTTAATGTTTATTTTTGAGAGAGAGAGAGAGAGAGACATGGAGCATCAGCGGAGGAGGGGCAGAGAGAGAGGGGAAACACAGAATCCGAAGCAGGCTCCAGGCTCTGAGCTGTCAGCACAGAGCCTGATGTGGGGCTTGAACTCGTGAATCACGAGATCATGACCCAAGCCGAAGTCGGATGCTTCACCGATTGAGCCACCCGGGCAACCCAATAATAGTAAAAACCTCTTAAAACATTTTAAAGAAACAACCTAAATGCCCCTATTAATCCCATTTTGTAGTATGTGTTTATCATGTACAATTAGTCAATGAAAATTAGTCAAAAAAAATCAGTCATAAATCATTTACAGTTATCAGCCTTTGCCTGGTTGTTTAACTGTTTTTGCTGTGATCAGGAAAGCAGTTTAATGAGCTTTTATTCCAGATGAGTTTATGCCATACGAATCTGTGCTTTGTTTTCTTCTCTCCCTACACTCTCTTCCTTGGCAATGTCTGTAGCCACACGGCTTCAGCCCCTGTGAAGAGGCCGCCTAAGTCTGCATCTCCAGCCCTGACTCTTTTTGGAGTTCCAGACTTGCATTTCCAACTGCCTTTTGAACATCTCCGCCTGGATGGCCCATCAGCATGGCAAACTCAGTATGTCCAAAAAAGGAACCGGCCTCTCCCAAGCCCATGCTCCCTGCTTCTGTTCATGGTCTGTTAGTCTCAACCAGACACAGACCCTCGTAAGCCAGCTTTGGTTCAGCCGTGTCTCCCCCGCCCACCGTCTGTGAAAACCTTACCAAGTCCTTTCCCTTTTTCCTGGCCAGGATTCCTCCCCATTGCGCCCAGCCCTGGCTCCCTCTTTTCCACCCTCCCCAGAGACCCTCCTCCACATCACACTGTTTTTCCTTTCTTGATGTGTTGCAGTTCTGCGTGTTTCAGTGTGTTCTGACCGGTCTTCTCAGTGTTCTGTTTATTCCTGCTCCCTTGAATGAATCCGTCTTACATTCAACTTGCCGTGTTCTGATTATGTTGCTCCCTTGCCCAGGATGCTGGCTCTCCTCTACCTGTGGAGTAAGAAGGTGCTCAAGTTTGTCTGCAGTCTGGCCCCTCTTACCTCTTCGGGGTTCTTCCGCCTTCTCAAGAACTCGGTGTGCTAGCAAATCTGAACGTTCCCTGTCACCAAACGTGTTCTGTTATTTTCCCGTGATTAAAACTGCCCTTGTGAAATTCATTCTGTTGGAAGCACCCACTTTCCACCTTACAGATTTCCTTTTTAAGCTTAGTTCATATACGACTTCTCCCATAAACTCTGCCATGATCTGCCATAACACTTTCCCAGGACCTCCTTTACCATTCCTCTCTTCCTCTTTAGAATTAGTTGAGTTTCAGCGAATGTTGATCTTCTGAAAGGTCTTTATTGCCCCATGTGGACTGGAGGCTTTTGTACCAAGAGAAAAACTGGCCTTGTTCTTACTGCCCAACCCTGTTTTTCAGTGCTAGTTTCGTTTTTGCCATGACATGGATTTGCAAAATTTGCCTCCCAAAACGTAAAGTCTGGGTTTACTTATGGTGAGATATTTATTTATAACATTAAGCTTAGCAAATAAGAGATTAAAAATGTTAATGCATGTAGATTGCCCTCTTTCATTACCCCCTCCCTCCGTAGTAGTTAAAGCAGTGAACAAAATTCATGACTTTCTATAAAGTTTTTAGTGGTATTTTTTTGGAAATGAGATTTACCTAAACCGGTGTAATTGAAGTCTGCAGTTTTAAAATTAGGTTATTCTTACAGTACGTGCTCTTACTTCAGTTCTTTTGATGACCAATTATTTTTCCACATATTTGAATTAGATGTATATAACCGCAGAGATAGCGATGATGGGGCCGGGGGTGTGCTTTCAGAATGGATAGGGAAGAGACTTAAACGGTAAGGTGTCCTATAGAGCTAGAAAACATCTGTACGTCTGAGAGTTGAGCATTATGCGAGAGTCTGTGGCATATAGCAGGCAGGGGAATCACGTAGGAGCCTGTGTTACCGATCCCGTCTGAACCCCTCAGACTGAACACAAGCCTCACTGGGGCCAAGAATTGAAGAACACAATAGGCGGAGTGATTTTTCCCTCCAGATTGCCTCAATATATGTCCCACCTCCACCGCTGAGAGCCTTTGGCAAGATTTTTATTCTCCTTGTAGTTCAATTTTCTAACCTCTAAAATGGAGAGATTAATTGTACCTTCCTCATAAATTTGCTGTGAAGTCTAAAGGAGATCGTCCACACCTGGCTTGCAGGCAGGGACCGCTAGTGTTAGCTGTCAGCATGGACAAAGGGCAGAGGGCTGTGTACCCTTAGGCGGTACATTGTAATAGGATAGATTTTCAGAGCATGAACAGTTTCCCTTCATCCAGGGAAAATAGTACTTTGATAGCCCGTAAAATTTTAGTTCTCTTAGCTTCGTTTTTTTTCTTCTGTTTTTTGAAGATTTTGTTTTTAAGTGCTCTGTACGCCCAACTCAGGACTCGAACTTACAACCCCGATATCAAGAGTTGCGTGCTCTACTGACTGAGCCAGTCAGGCGCCCCTAGTTCTCTTAGCTTTGAATCCATGTTTTAAAATAATTCTGTTCAAAAAGGAAAAATTTTTTTAAAGTTTCCTGGTTCAACCTCATATTGAATACAAGTCTTCCAATGCCAGAAATAAATGTCTTCAGATTCCAAAGAGGTATCACAAACCTCTTCCTTCCTTTTATTCTCAGAGTGAAAAACAAATTTATGGTGTTTCTTATCTTAAGAACATCCTCAATCATGTATATTTTCATATCAAAAAGGAAAAAATAGTATTTAATTGTTTTGCTTATGTTTAAATAGGCTTTTCCCAGTGGGAAATTGAAATATTTAAAGCTGGCATCTCAAAGACATGGCAGATTAGGATCATACCTCAGAATTGTAAATGAGCATTTACATTGTTTTGTTTTGTTTTTTTCCGGGCAAATGCCTAGATTCTTCTGCTATCCTCAACCCCAGACCTTAGAGGAGTGCAGGGTCAAGTCTAGTCCTGCTTCTCCTGGGAAAGGACAGAGGACAACCAGGGAGTGTCACTTCAATCCCTGATAAGCCTCATTTTGAGTTTTCTTGATAGACTTTAATGCATTTCCTTATCCTTAGAACTAGTACATCTAACATAAATCTGTTGGAACAGTTTTATCTTTTACAGACGTGACTTGGTCCATTCAGACTGCTATAACAACAGCAACAACAAGAGCAAAACCAGATGGGGTAGTTTTTAAACCACAGAAATGTATTTCACAGTCCTGGAGGCTGGAAAGTCCCAGATCCAGGTGACCAGCAGGGCCTAGTGAGGGCCTTCTTCCTGGTTCATGGCCAGCTACTTTGCACTGTGTCTTCACATTGGTCAGAAGGGGCAGGGATCCCCCCAGAGTCACTGTTGTAAGGCACTAATCCTATTCCTGAGGGCTCCACCCTCATTACCTCTAAGCACCTCCCAAAGGCCCCTCCTGTTACCATCATCTTTGGGGGTGAGGATTTCAACATGAATCTGGGGTGAACACAGACATTCAGACCAAAGCAGTGTGCTTTATCTTAGAATAATCTTTCATATAAATCCTAGAATAAAGAAGCTGCCTTCTTAAAAGCTTTCACAGTGGTCATACCCACCCAAGGACCACAGTGGCCCACCGCTGCTTCCCTTTCATGTCCTACTTCCTCTGCGTAACTTTCAAGATTTCATCCTGTTTCCACCAAATGAACTTCACCATTTAAGTAGTTAAGTAGTGGAGCAGATCAATAAAATACCCCGCAGTCACTTAACTGCTGTATTTGTTATGCTCTTACACTGCTTTTCTTCCTGTCACCTTTTCATATCACATCTGCCCTTCAAAGATAAGCTTCAGTCTTATGTGTAGCTCAAAGCCTCATCCCCTCATTTTACTTTATCCTACACAAATACTTCCTTTTTTCAGGATTCTTTTTCTGTTTATTATTTATACGACTCAGTTTATTTGTTTTGTGTGCCTGTTTTTTTTTTCTTTGCAGTTAAGTCCTTTGAGACAGCTACTATAGCAGCCCTTTTTGTAGTTGCAATATGGTAGGTGTGCCATAAATAACATTTTTTTAAATTCCTTTTTTAAAGTTTTTGTTTAAATTCCAATCAGTGCCATAAATATTTTTTAAGGCTGCTGATGACATGTAGATTAGAATGAGTGGCTATTAGTTGCTTTACCAACTGATTCATAGAAAAAAAAGTGAGTTTACTAAAAGTATTATGAATAAGAGCATGTTAGGTGCATATCGAAAGCACACAAAACAAGAACAGCAACACCAGAGTCTTTTTTACACAAATATATATAAAATGCACTAGGAAAACAAAAGTACCAATTAAGAAATAGAGCATGAATATTATTTCAAAACTGGAAGAACTGGAAAAGCTATGTTACTTTTGAGGAACTTCATTCATTTATTTATTGAGAGAGAGTGAGCAGGGAAGGGGCACAGAGAGGAAGAGCGAGAGAATCCCAAGCAGGTTCCAGTGCAGAGCCCACCTTTGGGACTTGATGCCACAACCCTGGGATCATGCCTTTGCCGAAATCAAGAGTCAGACGCTCAACTGACCGAGCCACCCAGGTGCTCCATATTTAAGGAACTTTAAATTTTGATAATTCAGATCTTTTAGGATAACTGTGTTTAAATATGAATACTGGCTGAAGACAGTTGTAGCTGCCAGATTTCATGAGATTAGAGAAATACCTTTTTTTACTGTTTTTAAGTTTTTATTTTGATTCCAGTTAAAATACGGGGTTATGTTAGTTTCATGTGTACAATGTAGCAATTCACCAGTTCTACAGGTCTCCCGGTGCTCATCAAGACAAGTGCCCTTCTTAATCCCAAGCCCTAGAGAAATACCTTTTTGTGTTTTCTACAGTCCAAATGAGAGAGGTCTTGGTACGTGCATCAGTTACTAAATGCACTGTCCCCATATCAGTATTTGAATGAATTCATCCAGACCTTTGCAGGTTTCCTACAGGATTTCTCTTTCCCCAGAACCTCTAGGAGTGCCCCCCCACCTGGCTCACAGGTTTCCTGTGACAATCTGGTTTTTCTGGGTATGCTTAGACACCCTCCTAGTGTCTGCCTGCAGGGATGTGCTCTGGGGACTCACTCCTGGCCTTGCTTCCTCAGTTGCAAACCAGCATGCGGGGAAATGCTGCCCCTAGTTGAATGTTGGGGCAGAACCGCCTACTTTGGTCTCTTCTCATTTCTTTTTTTAAAAAAAAAAAAATTTTTTTTAACGTTTATTTATTTTTGAGACAGAGAGAGACAGAGCATGAACGGGGGAGGGTCACAGAGAGAGGGAGACACAGAATCTGAAACAGGCTCCAGGCTCTGAGCTGTCGGCACAGAGCCCGACGCGGGGCTCGAACCCACGGACCGTGAGATCATGACCTGAGCCAAAGTTGGATGCTTAACCGACCGAGCCACCCAGGCGCCCAGGTCTCTTCTCATTTCAATGCCTTCCCCCATCCTCCCCCACTCACTTCCCCTCCTCCACCCCCCCTTCCCTTACCTCTACGTAACCCCAGGATTCCAAGGAAAGCAGTTTAGAAGTGACCAGTACAAACAGATCCCACGTCGAGCCATAATCCCGCTGTGCAGTTTTGTTCTGCTCTGGGATGTCTGGCTCATCCTGACCATTGCTGAGAAACTTCTTTCCCCTTTTTAATAAAAACCGCTCTTTCACCTAGTATTTCTATTTTGGGGAAGACTTAACTCCATTCATCCGATGATATAGGTAGAGAACCTTGAAGTCATCCTTGGCTCTTCCCGATTTCCACTTCCGCTTTGTTAGCAAATCACCTTGCTTTTCTGCCTTCAGAGTATGCCCCACTCTGCCCGCCTGGGCAGCCTCCTTTTCTGTTTCTCTGCTAGAAACTACAGCGGCCACCTGGCCGCCTTTGTTTTCTCACTGTTTCTTCCCCGCAGCTTCATGTAGCGGTTCGGTATGCCTGCAGTATACCTGGCTCTACTGTCACATGACCCTGAGTGTGTTAATTAGCCTTTCTGGGACTCCGTTTCCCTCACAGTTAAATGAAGATCAGGATAATGATACTTTTTACCTCGTGTGGTTGTATCAGAGGAGGTCTTACACGCAAATCTCTTAGAACAGTGTGGGCAGATGGTCAGCATCTGGCAAACGTCAGCTAGTAGGTGATACTGAGGTTATTGCAGTTGCCATGTTTTATGCATCCAGAACTGAAACCGACCTTCTTGAAACATTGATCAGATATGTTTCCATTGGCTTTGTGTCCCTTTTAGAACAGTATCCGAAGTCCTTACCATGGCTTGCTGAACCCTTCCTAATTTCCCTTGCTCACTCTAGTCCAGCTGGCCTGCGATGGTTTTCCACTTGGCCCAGCCATTTCGGCCTTTGCTCTCATTTTCCGTCAGCCACAGTGCTCACCCACAGATATTTGCACAACCTGCCACTCCCTTCATTTTAGTCTCTGCTCAGATGTGAGCTCCTCAGAGAGGTCTTCCTTGATTTCTGTTCTAGAAATCATCCTGTTTTCTGTGTCCTTCAACTTTATGAAAAGATAACTACCTAACATTATATCTGTTTGTTTATTGGTTATTTATTCACTACACTAAGTTCCATAATAAATGAAAACAAGGGACTCTGTTTTGTTCATCATTGTAGCCCCTCCCTACCAAGGCCTTTCAGGTACATAGTTGATGCTCAGGGGGTGTTTGCTATGGGATGGATGGGGTGGGGTGGTGGGTGGATGAACAAAGAAAGATTTTCCCCTTTGTTCTTTGCTGAAGATATGCTCAGGTTACCAGATAGCTGGAGAGGCCTCAGTGAACTTTTTTTAAGATGAGATCACTTTAGAGAAGGCTTCAGGTTGGGTGTTTTGGTTTTGTTTTAAGTTTGTTTTATTTATTTTGTGAGAGAGAGTGTGTGCACGCACTCGCAGGGGGGGCAGAGAGAGAGAATCACAAGTAGTCTTCCCGCTATCATCATGGAGCCTGCCTGACATGGGGCTTGATCTCACAAACCATGAGATCGTGACCTGAACCGAAACCAAGAGTCAGATGCTTAACTGACCGAGTCCCGCAGGTACCCTGAATTGGTACCTTCTTATACTACTGTTCAAGGTCTGCTACACATGCCTTTCCTAGCTGCTAGTGACAAGGAAATTATTTGGGTTTATTCAATCCACTGAGCTCATGCTGTTCTGCCTGTTACTACCAACCTCAAGTCCCAAGAGAAAGCATGTAAGTCTATCTGGAATCAGAAAAAATAGAGACGTATGGAATGTTTACCAAAAATTCTGCTTCTGAAAGAGCTGTAGGTCCAGGCTGTTTATGAAAATGTGATTTTTTTTTTTTTTTTTTTTTTTAAGCCTTCAGGTTTAAAATGCTTCCTAGTCTCTCAGAGATGGAACACTGAGTTACTTATTCACTAATCAGTTGAATATGAATTTTAAAAATTAGCATTTGCCATTTATCCTTTAAATAATGATGTAACTTAATTAGTGTGTAATAACTTTATTACTAATTCATTGACATTAATACTGACCCTATTAAAAAAAAAAATACTGACCCTATTGACTTCAATCCATGAAGAGATTGGAGAAGTGAAAGATTTCGGGAATAAGTGTGACCATCTTTATTTTTGTTTTTTGCATAATTCCTGAGGTTTTTTGTTTTTAATCACTCTTTCTAATTTCAGTTGGTTACTATGTACTACGGTCGTAGAACCTATGAGTTCTTTTAGTGCTTTCTATTTTAGACCTCTCTTCACCTTCGTGTTTATTAACCCAACGGTCTTCTGAACTACATCTTGTTATAATCTGAGTGAAAAAACGACTTTCTTTCTGGTTTGAGGAGGAGTGAGTCACGTGCTAATTTTACACTTAGCCTTTTTTTTTTTTTTTTTTTAAAGTCACTGACAAATGAGTTAATGTTTGGGGTTGAACTAAATTCAGAGACAGTGTCAGATTGGGTGTTTGGCCGTCAGACAGTAATAATGTAAGTGTTCTTTGGTTGAGCTCATGGATGATAGAAGTCTCCCCTGGAGCAGAACAAAGACTCATTTGATCTTGATTATCAGTACGAATGAAGGTGAAAGTAGTTCCTGAATCCTTCTGACCTTTGGGGTTTTAAGCAAGGGCACATGGCTTGTAACAGCCAAGTGATACTCTCTGATTCTTTGATATCAGTTCTTCCCGTCACTGTGAAGCAGATTTCCCCAGGCTTTGGATTACTCACCAACCTACCTTTGTAGTCTTTGTGTCAACGTAGAATATCTCCGCCTTTTCTTACCTACAAAATACGGTTTTTGTTTAGGAGAATGTAAGTGTAAAAGTAGTCCCAAATCAGAGATTTCTTTTATAAAATGTTTTTATTCATGTATGTATAGACTTTTAAAACCATCATCGTTATTATTACAGGCTATGGTTGCTTGTTATCCAGGCAACGGAACGGGTTATGTACGTCACGTTGATAATCCAAATGGAGATGGAAGATGTGTGACGTGTATATATTATCTTAATAAAGACTGGGATGCCAAGGTATGCAGCTTGCTTGACCGTTCTTTTTTTTTTTCTTTTTTTTTTTTTTTCTCATAGGTATTAAGACTCAGATTCCTCTTAGGTGAGACTGTCTTTCACACATGGAATAGTTTAAAATTTCTTAGATTTGTTCTAGTCTTGGGTATTAGGAGTGGATCTTTGTAAGTGAAATCTAATAATATGTCTCAAAAAGTGGATTCCCTTGTTTTCAGATATTAGAGCATTCATCCAAATGTAACATTTTGTTGTTGTTGTTTTTTCTCTTTTAAGTAAGCTCTACTCCCAACGGGGGGCTCGAACTCACGACCCCGGGATCAAGAGTCACATGCTCTACTGATGGAGCCAGCCAGGTGCCCCCCCAAATTTAACCCATACCAAAATGTATTTAATTAAAATATATACGTTTTAGTGGCTTTTATAAAAAACACTTCTGAGAACACTTGTTTTATAACGGCTTTTGAGGGAGATTATATATAAATAATTATTATGGGTTATTTCCTACTTCTTCTTGTTGCAGAGATACTGTCTGGCATTGGGTTATTGAATTGAATATTGAAGGCAGGATTCCTTCTCTCCTGATTATGGAAAAACTAGAAGTTTATCAGTGCTGACAAATCCTGTAAAACCTACTAGAATTTACAGTACATTTTCTCTTGTTTTAAATATTTATTTCCTTATATTAGCCTGAGTTTCACTTGAGTTTAAATGATTGAAACCTCAGAAGTATGTCATGCTTTGTTACTGCTGTGTAGGTTGTTTAAACTAATTTTGGGTTGATTTTTTAAAAATCTGTATTTACTTTTATTGAAGCAAAATATTCAAATAGAAAAATGAACACACTGTATATAATAGCCCTGTGGATTTTCAGAGGGAACACACCTGTATAGCCAGGGTAATTTTTTTTTAATGTTTCTTCATTTTTGAGAGAGAGAGAGAGAGAGAGAGAGAGTGTGTGTGTGTGTGAGCGTGAGCGGGGGAAGGGCAGAGAGAGAGGGAGACAGAATCTGAAGCAAGCTCCAGGCTCTGAGCTGTCAGCACTGAGTCTGACATGGGCCTCGAACTCATGACCCATGAGATCATGACCTGATTTGAAGTAGGATGCTTAACTGACTGAGCCACCCAAGTGCCCCAGTAATTTTTAAACATCAAATAACCTTTAAACACTTTCCTCCCACAAACAAACATATACACAGAAATGGAAAGCACCAAGTCTTAATTATGTAAAAACCTAGTCCTATCCTAAATCATACCCTAAAACCTAAGGCATGCTCACAGTGTTGTTCTGGTAATCTTTCTGTGTTACACTGATTTAAAGATTTTCCTCTGGTTTTGCCCAAGTTCAAAATGAAGGTAAGTTTTACTACTAAGTAGATGTTGAGGCATTACAACGTGCATGGTTTTTCTATTACAGCTTTCAAAGTTTAAAAGAAAGAAATTTGGTCATTCACCTTGAGCCCAACATACAAAACAGATTGATGTAACTTCGGTTAAAACTTAAAAAATATTTCTCCCCAATTCTGTGAATATCTTGACAGCTAGAAATATGTTTGAACAACTCCTAACTTCTGTATTTTGTTAGGTTCTTTCTAGGCTGATCTCCTTTTAATTTTGATATGACCTAGCCAAGGTCATTAATACGTAGTTTCTAAATTAGTACATAAGAAGAAAAAAGTCATTAGGATTTTTGTATATAGATCTAAAAGCTTCCATTGCAAGATTACACTGAGTATGTACAGCATGCCAGACATCATTCTGGATGCTGGAAATAGACCAGAAATAGAAATAACCCTCATGGAGCTTGGAATCTAGTGGAGGGAACAGATGAGTACATTAACAATTGCTTATGCCCAGTGCAGGATAGATTGCTGTGGGACCACGTAGGGGGCCACCTAATTCAGGGTTCAGGGAAGGTTTCCCACAGGGGGATTGGAAGCTTTAATTACCTGTTTTCAAATATTTTCAGCAGATCACCTGTGATATTCCCAGTGACTCCAGTCAAAGGGCAAGGGGAAGAAAGGATATGTTCTTGGTCACAGTCTAGAGATTCTTTAGATGTTTGCATGAGTGCCACGGGAATCCATCTGAAGAGAGCCTGAGGAAGGCAGGCCAGGGTACACAGTAGCTCAAATTTAACTTAAGGATGAGCCTGATAAACAGCTTGTCTGCAGATTCTGGGCATAGGCTCAACCTCCTTGAGGTCTTGATTAAGTATGAGTTCCTTTCAGTTTTAGAATCTACCTGCTTAGGAGTTCAGTTCTTCAAGGGTAAAGAGCTACTCAGTTGGGTGGGTTTTGCCTCACTTTAATTCCCCCCAGATTGTAAGTACCACAAGGACAGCGTCTGTGTGCACTGTTCCCTCCTCTGTCCTGAGGGCCCGGCACAGGTCCCAGAACAGTAGACACTCGGTTGGTATGGGAATAAATAGGTGAGT
This sequence comes from Puma concolor, assembly GCF_028749965.1. NCBI lineage: Eukaryota > Metazoa > Chordata > Mammalia > Carnivora > Felidae > Puma > Puma concolor. The sequence continues at coordinate 17,006,852 of NC_141677.1, forward strand.
CCATCTGATCCCAGATAGAGAAGGATGTGTATTTGGGTGAATAGTAATTATCCTTTCTGGATGGAATCCAGTGCTGTAAGCAGCTAGCCATCAATGTGTGAGGCCCAGTCTTGCAAGGGAGAGCCCCCATTTCTAATCAAATGACCGCAGTGATGATCATAAATGAGGACACTTTCTACTGATAGGTTGAATTCCTTAAGTAAGAGCCATTAAATTTGTGACTGTCCTGTTAATTACTGTTGAACGTTAAAACACAGTAAGCCCTTTATTTGACATACTTAACCATTTATAGTAATTGAAACGGACACATTTTTAAAGAATAGGCTAATTAAGCATATCATTAGCATACCTAAATCAGAAAGGTGTAATGACTAGTTCTTAAAACTTCCAAGTGTCATGTTTAAGCCTTTTGAATTCAGAATATTCATCTGTTTCACCAAATATTTACAAAAAAGTCCCTAAAAAAATGAATTTTTCCTCATATCATTGCATGTACTTGGAATCTCAGCTCCTTTTCTTTTCTTTTTTTTTTTTTAATTTTTTTTTTCAACGTTTATTTATTTTTGGGACAGGGAGAGACAGAGCATGAATGGGGGAGGGTCAGAGAGAGAGGGAGACAGAGAATCGGAAACAGGCTCCAGGCTCTGAGCCATCAGCCCAGAGCCTGACGCGGGGCTCGAACTCACGGACCGCAAGATCGTGACCTGGCTGAAGTCGGACGCTTAACCGACTGCGCCACCCAGGCGCCCCTCAGCTCCTTTTCATACCTTGTTAATTGGAATGTATTTGTGAATAATCCAGTTAAGAATTTTGATTCTGAAATGATCTCCCCCTGCCCCCCATCAATTTAATTTTATAGTATTCTTACTCTCATACTCAAATATTTGGCTCTTTTCCTTAGGTAAGTGGAGGTATACTTCGAATTTTTCCAGAAGGCAAAGCCCAGTTTGCTGACATTGAACCCAAATTTGATAGACTGCTGTTTTTCTGGTCTGACCGTCGCAACCCTCATGAAGTACAACCAGCATATGCTACAAGGTAGTATTCCTTTTAAGAAAAATTTGGGAAAGACTGTGGTAGAAGAGGAGGGGATAGATAGGATATACCTGAAAGTTTTCTGCTATCTTCCTGTTCTCGAGTAATCTTTATCATAATGCTTCAGTCATAACTTTTAATTTGGATAATTTTATATGATTTATTCCCAGTTCAGTGCCAAGCGTTTGTGACTTTCTTTGCACAGCCACTTATGTTTAGGCTAAGAAATGGAAATACAGGCCATCTGTCTCCAGCCCTGTCTCCTTGTCTTATGCATCTCTAACTACTATCCATTCTGCAATTCTGTGATAGTCATTTGGGGGATAGAAGGATTCTACAGAGAAGGAAAAGGGCAGTTTTTTAAAAGAGAGTGAGGGAGGAAAAAGAGGGATAATGTAGAAAAATTTTACAAAACAGAAAAATCAGAAGCACTCAGAGAGTAGAAGTGAGGAGGAAAAAGTTGCCATGTGTGGGAGTTCACGTTAGCCAAGTAACTCTTCAGCTTTAATAATAAGCATCTGTGAGCCTTATTATATATTCTTTCTGCCATTTTCCTACATTGAAATGTTAAGAGTATTAAAATGGAAGATGTTGCGGACCTCATTATAAATATTTTTAGAAAAATAGCACTGTTTTTCAGATACCCACTTTTCATTACGGAAGGGACCTTGAGCATCATGGTAGTGAATTACCGGCATTCAGCGGGTAGGTGGGGGCAGAGGAGGCCTAGCCTCAGATACAACAGGAGAAGAGCGGGCTTTACCCGGTGATGCTGGCGTGGGCCAGCCCCAGTGTGGCTCCAATTCCAAAGACTTTGTTGTCATCTCTCTTTTTCCTTCTTTGCATTTTTTTTGTTTGAAGTAATCCCTATACCCAGCGACCTCCGAGGTCAACAGTTGCATGTTCTACCGACTAAGCCAGCCAGGTGCCCCTCTTTTCTTCCTTCTGAGCTGTGTTGCCTTTAGCCCTGATTCACACTGCTGGTAGCAAGCCTAGTAGTTTGTGGTAAGAGATCCTAAGAAGCCACAGATGGAAACCGGGGGGGATCCTGTCCCATCAGATGATGTGCCCGTCCTGACTCTCCCATCACTCCTGCTGGCACCCGGCGCCCGTCTCTGCTCCTGCTGCTTCTTTAAAACCCCTTTGACCTAGAAACGGCTTCATAGACCTTCCTTTTTATGGAATCTTGAGTATGGTCTGCTTGTATCATTTCTAGATAAAGAGAGAGTGGACATTTTTAGGTAGTGAATGCCGAACAGCTGTGGAGAGTAGGTGCTACAGGACGTTGGAAGAGGGAGAGAGTGGCATTAATTGGAAAAGATGGACTAGATGAGCCAGGTGTCACAGTGAAGAGAGGAGCTCAGCTGGGCCCAGAACGACCAGAAGCGCAGAGTTAATGTGAGGAGGACTCTTGAGTAGGTTGATGGGAGATCAGGGCAGAAGAATAGAATGGCGTGTGAGTTTCCAGCTGTGTTCTGGTGAGGACTACTGGCTAGAGAAGGGGTTGATCCAGATGGGAGGACTCCGATTACTAAGTAACTGAAAATTTGGGGCAATATCTGTGCACCTTTCCCATTGCCAAGGCCACTGGGAAAAATAGAAGAGGCTACATGGTTAGAAGGCTGCTGGAGCTCTGGAAGGAGCAGAATCTGGAAGTCAGGAGGCCCCATTTTGACCTCCTTGTTGTCACTCAGCAGCTGAGTGATCTGTGAACCTCACTTTGCCCAGTTGTCCAGACTCCCAGACTCTGACTCTCCTCTGCCTTTGACTCCTTCCTTGAGACGCCTACACGATTCAGTTCTCATTCAGTTCACATTCACAGGCTCTTCATTCGATCCGTGTTGCTCCCCCACCAGGGAGCCCTGGCCAGAATCTGCATGATGGTTTCACTGTTGTGTTCTAAGGAATTACCATTTATAGGGTGTTTTTACTTCCTGTGTGTGTGTGTGTGTGCACTTTGCCCATTATTGGTACCAGAAGCTGTAACTGTGCTCTGTAGTATTTGATAAACCAGAGATTCTTCCTTTATTTGTGGAATGAGCTCTTCCAATTAAGTGAAGTTTTCAGAGGAATGGAGTTCAGCTAAATAAACTTGAAATGTTAAAACAGAGTGTAATTGTTTTGGTAAAAATCCTGAGAACTCTTAGCATAATTTGAAGTCTTTCTTGATGGCTCCAGGTTATAAACTTGTAAACGTCCCTCAGTCTTTGCGGTAATTCAGCGACGTCCTCAGAAGCGGTTCAAACTGTTAGCCCTCCTCCTCTCCACAGGACCCCAGGCCTGGGTTCTGTTCTGTGGAACTTAATGCTATTGATAGTGTGCTTTTTCTGTAATGGCCAGTTCTTTTACCTTCTTATTGTCTGTTTCCGATCTACTGTGGGCTTGCAAAACAGATAATCAAGCAGGTTAAGTAGGTGGTAAGAACATCATAAAAACTCATCAACTTGGCAACATCACTGTTAGGTGCTCTTGCCCTCTGCTATACTCTTGAGCATTGAGCTTCCTGGAGAGGTGGGTTGTTATCCTCTGAGATCATTCAGTTTAGGCATTACTTTGGCATTACACGTTTTAATAGGCTGTTGGAAGAGCTTACCACTTTTTTTCTTCCCCCCGGTGTGATCATTCTTAACCCTATTCTAAATTTTCTTGTAGGTACGCAATAACTGTTTGGTATTTTGATGCAGATGAGAGAGCGCGAGCTAAAGTAAAATATCTAACAGGTAAACATTATTTGGGGCCAGGGTCTACCGCAGGGAAAGCGCCCGCAGTCAGGCGGTGCTGTCCGTGAGTGTGAGCGCAGACACAGCCTTTATTAATACCACAAAGACTTGCTCCTTATTTCTGTCAGATTCCTTAATTCCCTTAGGTAAAAGAGGACTTCTCTGAAGCTCTCTTCATTGTTATCATTAACCAACAAAATTATTCAAAGATTAGGAAAGTTTGAGGCAAGAAACCTTCAGAAAATTATTCAGACACAAGCTGAGTTTTTCTGTGATTATATCCCTTTCAATCGCAGGCTGCCAAACACTTTTGATAACTGCCATCTGGCTTCCTCTCATGCTCCTTTTAGCAGGAAGTTCATAAGTATGCTTTCCTTTTTATTTTTTACTTTTTTTTTTTTTTAAGTTTATTTATTTATTTTGAGAGAGAGAGAGAGAGAGAGAGAGAGAATCCCAAGTAGGTTCCGCACTGTTAGCGCAGAGCCCGACACGGGGCTCCAACCCACAATGAGATCATGACCTGAGCTGAAACCAAGAGCTGGATGCTTAACCAACTGAGCCATCCAGGCGCCCCAGTACCCTTTCCTTTTTAAAAGTACGTGCTCTAATGAATATGTAAAGAATCCAGGTTTTCCACATTGAATGTGAATTTGTGAAGAACATTAATACAAAGGAGATGAATTGAAATGCTGAAACCATTAAGTGAGGCGTGCTGAGTCTGTACCTGCCAGTGGTGTCCATGGACCAAACACACTTGCACCAGATCTGAAGATCCTTCGGTGTGCTGGCCTCCCCTGCCGTCCCTACCACGGACTCTCTCCCAGGAGAAGTGGGTCTTACTTTTCTAACAGATGGACCACTTCCTTCTTTAACCCTACCCTATATCTCCAAAGGCTGCTCAGTGCTCACATTACTGATTAGCTGTATTTTCATGAGCCGTCGATAATCCCACATCAACCTTTTATAAAACTATAAAATTGGGGGCGCCTGGGTGGCTCAGTTGGTTAAGTGTCTGAGTTTGGCTCAGCTCGTGATCTCATAACTTCTGAGTTCAAGCCCCGTATCAGGCTCTGTGCTGACACCTCAGAGCCGGGAATCTGCTTCGGATTCTGTGTCTCCTCCTCTCTCTCTGCCCCTCCCCTGCTCACACTCTGTCTCTCTCTCAAAGGTAAATAAAACATTAAAAAAAAATTTTTTTTAACCCTATAATTGGATGTTTGTGCTTTTAAGTTCTTATTTGTGGCAGAACCCTAGTGGTGAGCTTTCAGTGACAACACACTGCTATTTTGTAGCAATTCACGTTGCTTTTGAAGTGAAAAGGAGATAAAATCATGATCACTGTAGAGAATGGCTTTTCCTTTTGAAGGTTTACTAGTTCAGAGTAATGCATCAGTTACAACAGTGCTGCCGGTAGATTTTAAGAGTGAGAGTGTGATCGTTTTCAGGGGATGTATGTTTGCAAAGCTGAGGCATGGTGCACACTGTTAGCTCAGTGGGAAGCAGTAACAGAAGCTATCTGGTGATTAACGAATGAGTAATAATTGTTGTGTTTTTTTTTTTTTTTTTTTTTGCCTTGCAGGCGAAAAAGGTGTGAGGGTTGAACTCAATAAGCCTTCTGATTCAATCAGTAAAGACGTCTTATAGAGCCTTTGATCCAGCAATACCCCCCTTCACCTACAGTAATTGTTGACACGATTTGTTAACTTGTGAATACAAATAAGTGGGATAAAGACAAATAGACAACCAGTTGGCATTTTAATAAGGAAACAGAAACAACTTCTTTGTGTTGCATCAGAAGGAAGATCTGGACTGCGTGACTTTGTACTGCATGATCGACTCCAAACCTGTGATTGCTAATGGGAAGAGTATAAGCCACCAGCTGACAATGGTATTGACATCTGGACATGAAATAAGTGCCCTCGGTAGAATTTTTTCATTCTTAATATTTTGCCAGATCTGTCATCTAGATGAGTTCATTTCATCGCTCCCTTTTTTATATAGTCAAGTTTGAATTTGAAGTAATTTTTGTATGATCAGGTACAATATATCAAAACTGAATTGAGAAAAAATTACAGTATTATTCCCCAAAATAGCATCGATCTATTTTTGTAAACTTCTTCGTACTATTAAATTTTGCCCTAAAAGACCTCTCATAATGATTGTTGCCAGTGACTGATGATTCCTTTCATTTTCTTTTTACCTAACGTAAGAAAAGGAGCACTTTACTCACCAACTAAAAAATCAGATTGTTTTGTAGTCCCGTCTTGTACACTAATTTGAACTCTTAAAAATTGCTGCTGTCGTTTTTTTGACATTGTTAATGGAACATAACAGTACAAACCATCACCATTTACTACTACAAATAACTTTCAGTTCACATTTTATAAGAAAAAATACCCAGAAGGCTTTATTTTTTAAGTTAGAATTTTTACAAGACTAAAGTGACTGGCACTAAATGAACTTGATCTGCCCTCCGCATCAAGTTCCCGAGATAAAGGGCTTTCTCACGCTTTCAGGTATATTCTGTAGATGTAGAAGGTAACGTCCCCTTCCTAAGAGCTCTCCTTCCCAGCCAGTCAGTCGTACTTCCAATTTTGCTGTTATGTTTTCCTCCTCCTGCGACCCACGTGATGTGCAGATCAGAACCTTGCTTCTGTTGGATGGCGTCGGGGCGGGGGCGGGCGGACAGAGCGCCAGGGCTGAGCCGAGGTAGCGCAGACCACTGCTGAGGCAGGTATTCCCTAGGCGTGATACTCGCCTCCTTGTCAGTACTGGAAGGTGTGTGTTTAGCTTAAAAAAACAAAAGAAGTGGAAAACCAGATGATTTTTTCTGTTTTATGAATTTTCTTTTACTTTTCAGAAGAGGGAATATTACAGTATCACACAAGGCCTCCCAGATTTCTGTTTTTTGATATATGAACTGGGATGGATACATAAGACTTCATTTTCCTGGGCGAGTCTTTAGCAGAGCCCAGAGGGTGGTATCCGTATTTAACGTGAATTAGGGTCTAGACCTTGCCCACTTCAGTTTTCTATCTCTGTCCTTAATCTTTGCCAAAATGTGTGTACAGAAATATTTCTGTATATTTCAACTTATGACAGTTTTAGTATCTGTATAGTTTGTATTCAATTAGAGACCTTTTCTATGGAAAGCTCAGTAATTTTTATTAAAAGATTGCTATTCATGTAAAACATGAAAAAAAAATCTAGTGAGACCAACAGTGTGGACTTAGGGTGGGGTTAAATATTCAGTATCGTGATCTCACTTAGAACTTGCAGGAGAAAATTAGAGCTTATGGTTGTTTTTCCTTGCCCGTGTTCAGTTTTGTTCCACTTCCTCTCTCTGTTCCAGATAATGCAATGTAACATCTTTCTAGTAAGTGCCTCTGCCAGCCGGACCTGGGAGAGCAAGCTGTCTTTGCCATCTGGTCTGCGTGCGGCACGCTGCACTCGGCCTTGACTCAGAAACGCTGTCATGTTTAGGTCTAGTGGAGACTGTTCTGTTGATGGGGGGAGGGGGGGTTGTGTGATTGTCAGGGTGGGAGCCCCTGTGTCATTCACATGTGTGTCTCTGCAGTTGTGCAAAGTGTCAGATTCTACTCTATGTGGGTTGTGCTTTCCAGGCAGGTCTTAACATTTGTACTTTTCGGAAAATTTTATCTAATTCCTTGGAAATCATTGTGAAAGGATCAAGGAATCCAGGAGAGCCATTTCTTTAATATCCATTTAAAACCTGTTCGTTTCATGTTAGCGGGACCGTTAACTTGTCACCAAACAGGACTCTGTTTAAAACAAAATTTAAAACTACTTGTGGCCTATATATGTTTAATCCTAGTTAAAGACAAAGCTTCTAATGCTGTTTTTCATTGAATACATTAACCGGCTGTAAAACACAGACCTTTATCAACAGCAGGCAAAGAATTTCAGGATTCATATACAGATAGACGGGAAAGTCATGTAATTTGAAAAGCAGTGTTCCGTTACGAAAGAGCTCTCAAGTTGCTTGTAAAGCTAATCTAATTAAAAAGATGTATAAATGTTCTTGAAAAATTATGGTTGTTATTTCCAGCTGTCTTTTTTTTTTTCTTTCGGTTTTTAAATCTTTTATCCTACACGGACAGTCTTAATGGGCCCTTCTATCAGATAATGTGCTTTTCTGTCACACATCTCTGGCTCAGTCCAGAATGTCTGGGATGATTTTTTATAAATGATAACGAGGGAAAGAGAGACAACAGTAAACACAGGAGTCTAACAATCCTAGAGACGTCCTGGGGGTGATTGGCCTGTCCATGGGATCCATGAGCTCTCCGTTTGGATTCTCAACAATTGGATTCTTGCCCTTTCGACAGAATTCTTAAAACTACCCTAACACCAGGGCTGCTGAGCATATCTGTATCACCCACTCTGCAACAAACAAGAAGGGGCATCAGGCATAGATCTATAATTGTCACAGGTGTCCTATCTATGTGTGCACAAAAGTTTACTTTGTGTGGTCATGGACTAAAATATAAGAGCTCTTGTCGTGTGAGATCAATAGACACGTTCCATTATCTCTTATCTAAGAAACTTTTAGTGTGGTGTTCTCATTTTCCAGCCTCTCTCTCGGGGCATTTGGATAACTGTACTGAAATAAAGCTGGGTGGATGAAAGGAGAGGGCAGATGAGTCTGAGACGAAGACTAATTAAATTAGGTAGTGTTGTGAAAAGAGCACAGGACTGACAAATCTCTCTTCAGTTCTGGCCCAGGAACTTAATTATGTGACCGCTGGGGACTTCTTCATCTGAAAATAAACACAGTAGCTCCGGACCTGCAGAGCTGTGTGAGACCTAATGAAGTACAGATTATTTCCCAAGGTGCACATGGCCCAAGGATGGAGAGCTCCGCTGTGGCCGTAGACTCCGATGGTCAGTATTTGTACCGTACATTTAATAATGGACTTGTAGACTGGAGTTTCTCTGTTAGTTTATAACCACGCAGGAGTAAATGCCCAGTCTCCACTACCACATCTGAAGTCAGGAATATGTTCCCCAAATTCTGCTGTTGGTTTTAATGCATATTCTTTTCCTGATCCACCAGCAAGTAAATTTCACTTGAAATAGGGCAAGTGCCCAAGGATAAACCATTGGACCAGTGATGTTCGTGAAGGGCCTGGCCTCATGAGCTGGAAAAAGTTTTGTAAGGAGAAAACAAGAAGAAACCACTTCCCAAGACAGGTGGAGCCCTAACAGCTGCCAGCAGCCAAAGCACCTTCTATCGAACGGGTGATCTTTTAACTCTGAACAAGGTGTAAAGTTTATTAGATAGGGCGTTACTGGATCAGGTCTTTTCACTGGGATTAGGACCTGTCCTGCCAAAGTTAATTACTGTTATTATCGAGTTCCATAAAATCCCTCTACATTTTTTTCCCTCAGAACCAGCAGAGTAGGCCGAGCAAACCTCATCTCCGTTTAGAATTGCAACAGGATAGCGCAGTGATTGGCTCACAGTCACGGAGCTAGGAAGCGGTAGTGAGCATCGGCTTTCCTTTCCTTGTGTAACTTTTTAAAAATTATTTTTTAAGTAATCTCTGCACCCAGCGTGGGGCTCAAACTCCCAACCCCAAGATCAAAAGTGACATGCTGTACTGACTGAGCTGTCCAGGCGCCCCTGTTTTCATAGTCAAAGCTATACATGTACATGTAGCCAAGTCAACTTGTTCTGTAAGGGTTTTTAAGGAAAACAGCCCCTCCTGTTCTTCATCTGAGAATTTAACTCTTACGTGACTCTTTGGGTTTAATTAGTGGCCAGAAGAGGTCTAAGTAACATAATCCCATTGCTCCATGTTGGATCTTCAGCGTGAGACCTTATGTACTGACCGGTTCCCCACATGAAAGATAAAAATGTAGGTTCCTGTCCGGCCTCCCTCACCATCCCCGCCAAACACGTACAGCACGCCTCCATATCCCCCCATCTTCCTTTTGTAATTCTGTCGTAACCTAGATCAGGTTGATAGTCAAGACTACTGGTGATATTCAGAGCATGGTTTACACGGAGGAAATTGTGACGACTTTTCTTCCACAGTTTTTGCTTTTATCCTGATGTCCTGATTTTTCATACTTTTCCTGTGGCTTCTAGCCTGCAGCAGTCCAGAGCGGCTGTCCTCTCTGCCTGGTAGACAGCCGTCTTCCTGAGGTCTCCTTTGCCCATTGTTCTGGAGACCCCCTCCACCACTCTCTGTTGGGTCTCCTGTTTCCTGGATCCCTTATCTTCCCCTTTCTCGGCTGATTTCCTCGGTCTGGTGGAGCACGTCCTTCACATGTCTTCCTGGGAAAAAGAGTATGTGGGTGGTAAATTTCCCAAGACCAGTGTCTTTATTTTGCCCTCACGCTTCATTGGTAACTAGAATGGAGCTTACCATTCAAGTTGGGAAATCATTTTCCTTCAGCGTTTTGAAGGCATTGCCTCACTGGTTTTAGGTTCCAGTGTGGTTGCAGAGAAATCCGAGGCCGTTCCTACTCCTCACTCTTTATATGTAGCCTGCTTGTCCTCTGTGGAAGCTCCTGGAATGATTCTTCGCCCGCGGGTCTCTGTAGTGTTACAGCGTGCTTTAGCACGATCCTCTTTCTCAGCCAGTGTAGCAGGCACGCAGACTGTACCTTCACGCCCCACATTTGAGGATGTTTTCTTAAACTATGAGATTATTTCTCCTCTCCGTTGTCTTGCTCTTTCTGGAACTTCTGTTGTCCAGACAGGGCATCGACTGCTTTGTGCATATTGCTCTTAGTTACCGTGTGTCTTTGTCCTTTACTTGTTTTACATCTCTTTTCCAGTTACGCCAAGTGAGGGTTTGGTGTTAATTTCCAAGAGCTCTCTTTTCTTCTCTTAATGTGTGTGTGCGTAGGATACAATAACCTGTTCTATTTAATAGATACAGTATTTAACCTTACTTTGTGTTTAATTTTTCTCTTTCACGTTGTAAGTTTTGCTCAGATGTCATAATTCTTGTGCGTTCATATTTAAGGGGAGGTAGCTGGGCTTCTGGTTTTCCAAGAAATATTGGCAGCTACCTAAATCTGAATCTCTTTCATAATCTTCCCAAGACCATACAGAGAAGGAGAACCAAGTAAGTTCCCTGTAACGCATACCTGCAGTGTAAGTGGGAGACACAGACAGAAGTTCAGCTTTCAGGAAAGCAGAGAAATAAGCATCCGAGGCCAGCATCAGGACCCATGTGAAGGCAGAGTCAGGTGGAAACTGTATGATAAGGGGCCGAGGGCAAGAGGGGCCGAGTGGTGGCAGTACATGGGGGGAAAAGGCAGGGACCCCACCACGAGTGATGGAAATACAGTCCCGGCTGATGATGGTTCAACTTAAATGATTTTTTGACTTTACAGGGGTGCAAAAACAATGCACATTCAGTAGAAACTGTACTTCGAATTTTGAATTTGGATCTTTTCCCAGGCCAGCAATACGAGGTACATACTCTCTCATGATGCCAGATGACGGCAGCGGCTTCAGCTCCCGGGCAGCCATGCAATCACAAGGGTTGACGACACACTTCATACCATTCTGCACCCACACAGCCATCTGTTCAGCACAGCATTCAGCTGATTACATGAAACAGTCAACACTTTATTGTAAAATAGGCTATGGGGTGCTTGGGTGGCTCAGTCAGCTAAGCATCTGACTTTGGCTCAGGCTGTGATCTCATGGTTTATGAGTTTGAGCCCCAAATTGGGCTCTGCGCTGATGGTACACAGCCTGCTTGGGATTCTCTCTGTCCCTCTCTCTCTGCCCCTCTCTCTCTGCCCCTTCTCTGCTCTCTCTCTGCCTCAAAAATAAATAAATTTAAAAATTAAATTAAATAGGCTGTGTGTTAGAGGACTCTGCCCAACCACAGGCTAACATAATTGTCCTGAGCCCATCTAAGGAAGGCTGGGCTGAGCTAGGATGTGGGGTAGGTTAGGTGTATTAAATGCATCTTCAGCTTATGATGGGTTTGTTCCACTGTAAGTTGGGGAGGATCTCTGTACTGCTAAATCTGACACCAGTTCACCAGAGCACTGGCCACTGGGTCATCAAGACGTTTGAAAGTTCATGAGATTGCAGGTGGCTGTTTGGGGAAAGTATTGTTTGTTGGAGGAGGGGCTGGATGGTAAAGTGCAAGAAGGAAGCGGGGGGAGGGGTGGGGGGGCTATGGGCAGGGGGAAATCACAGAATCAGAAGAGAACCACCTTCCCAGCTCAAATAGCAAAGTGTTCCCTCTGAGGAATACTGCATGTACAGTACCAACAGAACACTCTGGAATCATACCCAGTAAGCCGCACAAACCCCTCATGTCTGCCTATATAGAGCCAATTTTCTGCAAGTCAAGAGAAAGAATGCCTTTCAAAATGAGCAGAAAAAGGAAGACGACATTTATAAACACTGCCATAGGAAGAAGACAAAATGAGAGTCAATTCCAGCTGATGAAAAGCCTCTCCTCAACCAGAAGGCAGAGAAAACCACAAGAGCCAGGCTGAGTCAAATATCCTTACCCAGGACTTTGCAGAAATTAAACTTCACGCCGGAACTTGAACATTCAAAATGTCAGCACAGAAATGAAACAAAAAAAGAAAACCTTCAACGACCTGTAAAAAAATGAAAAAGACAAAATCATCTCATGATTAAAAGGTGAACAAGGAAGAACAGATTCAGGGAAGGGCAGTGAAGAAAAGTAGGCGAGCAGGCAAGGGTACACAGCAGAAGTTACACAGAGGAAGCAGAACGGGTGCACACAAGTGTGTGCATCGTGGTGCGCTCACACAGTGACGAGAACGGACGGGCTACTGATACACAGCCTCCCCTTGTAGATCGAATGGAGGTAATTGGATATCTGGCATTAGGATGCAACTGAACAAGTGTGGGTGGGTCTATCTTCATAAATGAGTTCCCGGAAACCATTTATACCTGTGTAGGTACACACATTTATATACTGATTTTTTTTTTTTTTTTTGAAGATTTTAAGTAATGTCTCCACCCAACATGGGACTCATCCCTCAGATCAAGAGCTCTACAGACTGAGCCAGCCAGGCACTCCTCTATTGTTATTTTAAATGTATACCAATACATAAAAAGAATCCTGTGAGGAATCTTGTAAGAACAACAATAAAACAAATACCCTCCCCATTTCTTTCGTATAAATGCAGATTTTCATACGTTTCGTTTGTAAGGAATATTTAGTTTGTAAACAGTGCTGCTAACCTGGAATGATTTGCATCTCTTAAGAGTATTCTAGCTTGAAAATGCACAAACTTTGGTTCTTCGGAAAGAGTCCGTGTTCATGAAGGGATTATTGAAAAAGCACATAAAAACGAACTTGAGAAATGTCTAACTTAACACCAAGAATCTGAGAGGCTCCTCTTTGTTCTTTTGGACCGCTGATGTAGGATCAAGCGACATTATTTGTGTCCCAGGAAGCTTCCAGACTAATCTATGATACGGAGCAAAATGCTAGATGTCAGACAGACTCAAAGGAACAGCACTGTAATTTCAGAAATAGTAGGAAAATATAGGTCTTGCCTTGTCTGGAAGGCTTCCTGTTCTGAATTATTACCATTAGGCCCTATATGTGGGTTCCGGGTGTCTTTCTGGCAGAAGACTGTTCTGTTAGTGTATTCAGTGAAAGGCGAACTGAAAACAAGGTTGGGGAGGTGAGGGTGCCTTGTGCATCAGCCCTTGTTTGTTTGAACAAGCACACATTCTTGGCCTGCCGTTCCCTTCTCACAGGACTTGAGATCATAACCTGTCCTTTCCTTTCTATGAATCAGAACTGGCAGCTATCATGCCAGTTGCTGGCAAGTTTCCTCCATTTCCTTTGGCTTCACCTTCAGTTTTTCAGATACTGAACTTCCCAGGAGCGCCCCCTGGTGTTCAATAAACGAGAGGGTAAATTTGGCCAAGGGTAATTCCAGCACAGAAACAAGCCAACGGCAGCTGGTTTCTGTACTACAGTATACAACACTGTGAGCCTTAATGATGATGTGGTTCCAGAGTCATTTAAGAAGAGCAAGTCTTTTGCTCTTCATTTCAAAAGACAGGTGATGATGAAGTATGATACGTAACAACATTCTGGGGGAATGTCAGAAAAGTGCTAATTACGTGACGTCCTTTTCTGTTAATTTTAACTCCCTGGGCAATTTAACCCGTAATGATAATTGTCACATTAGAGTTTCACTTCACTAGTCAACAACAACTACAACAAATTGCTAAAAAACCAAGACAAAGAATAACAGGAAACCCTTGCTCTTCAGTAGGAATTAAACTACAGAGAGCTCAGCTTTTTTCTCCAAACAATCCAATGAGAGGAGGTCCTGCACGTGCCCCGGGTGCAGGATCCCAGGGAGGTAGCAAGTCTGTAAGAAGATACAGCAGCTATTCCACTTTGACACTGAAATTGACTTAAAAATCCTACGAAGTCCGAAAACATACAAGCTCAGTGCTTTAGGACAATGGGACAGCATGAGACGCTCGCTCTTGTGTCTTCCACTTAGATACACATTTATAGTCTAAAAAGCAAGACAGGACTTTCCAGATTTGAAGTCAGGTTTGCTAGATAATGAATAGCCCTGGCCCTAAGAAAACAGAGTTTTTATAAAGTCTACTCCCCTACCCCCCAACCCCCCGCAACCCATGTCCCCAGAATGAAGGGTGATAGTATTTAAAGGTGGACCCAGAATTTCCAGCTGGTATTAGGGTAGGAAGTTTGCTTTTTTTAAGGAATAAAAAAACGAAACCAACAGAACAGAAAATTGTTATAAATGACTGAGTTGGGGGTAACAGAATTCTTAAGGTAACATTTTTTCTCAAAAGTTTTAATGCGAATTGAAGGCTCAGTTCCACATTTAAGATTAACTTCCCTTTTCTTGCCAGCCAACAGTCTTCCATCATCCCTTAAACCTGACCACCTCTTGATTTTACCAGCTGGCTTTCTCGGCCCACCCCTCTCTCATCCCGGCCAGTGCCCTTCCTCTGCCCATTGATGTTGCCCCCGGAGAATCCATCTGAACGCTTCTCAAACGTCCTTGACTCTCTGGCTTACAAATCTTTCCAACCCCCCCCTCCCCACCCCCACCTGAATCAAAAGATGTGCACTCTCAGGGGCCACACGAAGTGGAGAAAGTGACAGACAGGGTCTCCCCCCCCGAAACTCTATTCAGCTAGGTCTGTCTGCCGTCCTTCTGCCGTTTTACCCCTCACATCTTACTCTGTTCATTCGGAACAGCTTACTTCTGCCAGAACAGTGTGGTGGTCTGTCTCCACCGCCTTTCTGGTGCCCCTTCGCTCTGCTCGGCCCTTTCCACCCTTCCTTACCCGGCTAGCTTGACTCACCCTAGAAGACCCAGCGTGGATGTGGTCTCATCCAGGAAACATCCCCCCAAGTCCTGACGTCCCCACAGCACCCAGCAGAGCACTTTCTGTGTTCAAATTAATCCGCTCTCGTCTCACTCCCCAACCAAGCTGTAAAACTTACGGACATGGGGCATTTTACTTCGTTGCCCCAGAACCTTGTACAGTTTTGAGTCAAAAAAAAATGCTTACCTGCACATAATTTGCCAAATGAAGAGAAAATGATCCTCTACGCAAGCATATAACGGCATATACGCAACATAATACACATATTTGAAGTCCTTTATCTGTAAATATTAAGTACTATTTTTTAACTTCATACTTAAGAAATATCAAAACTTGTCAACACTTCACCAGACAAGCTAAAATGAAAAGGAATAATAGATAATAGTTAAGGTATTAGCTATTAATAGATAATAGATGGTAACAGACAATAGTTAAGACAGATGGATACCTGAAACGCTTCCATACTGCTGGCCCGAGGGTCCCCTGGCAGCATTTTGTAAAGCGAGACGTACATCTACCCTGCAGTTCCAATCCTGGGTATACGCCCAACAGAAATGAGGAAGCACGTTCTCAGCAGCATTATTCCTGATAGGCAGCCCCAGATCGGAAAGAACTCCCACGCCCAGCAGCAGCGGAATGGATGAATGAACGCTGGCATATTCATACAAACGCCGCAGAGCAATGAAACAATGAACTTAGACATCTACACCGGCAGCAGCAGCGAGGAGAGTACCTTTATGAAGTTCAAAAACAAGCTCACCCACCCATCTTGCGGTGACAGAGATGAAAACCGTGTTACCTTTGGAGGTTGTGGGTTCGGACTTCAGGAGTGGGCACCCTTGAGGACACCTCCTGCGGGAACCGCAGCGTTCTCTAACTTGATCTGGGCAGCAGGCGCCCAGGGGCCCCCCCCGGGGAAGCTCACCCCGCTGTACACTGGGGATCTGGCCCCTTAGGAACACACAGGTCGTGATGCAACAAAGTCGAGAAAAGGGCGAACCCGTGAACTACACTCTCGGGAATATGCCAACCGACGTGCTAGAGGCGTCGCCAGAGACAGAAAGTCGGCAGACGAAAGTATCTTCGTCTCTTTGCCAGAGGTGGAAAGGAGTATTTCCGAAAAGAATTCTACTTTTCAAAATGCACAAATGGGATTCCTTTTTATTAGAACGATTACAACTTTGGCTTACGGCTCATAATACTGTTTCCAGAGAACGCGCTACCGTGAACACCACCGAGGCAGCTCTGTGACGTTGTACGTTCCAGGTGGGTAGCACGGGATCCACTCACTCGGCGACGCGTTGAGAAAACCGCTCAACCCTGGCCTACGAAACTGCAGTAGCTATTTGTTACTGGCAACATTCTAAAAGAGGTTTATTTTACTGTACTCCTTATGTACTTGAACCTAAAATCTGCTGCCACCTTTCAGTGATGACAGAAGTAAAATTCTTTAAAACAGAGAAAATTTACTTCCTGTGAAGATTGAAAAAAAACAAAAACAAACAAAACAAGCCTCTGAGTACCCTGAAACAACTAATATGCTGTGTACCCCAGACTGTGTTTTGTGGTCAGTATGTCTGACATCATGAAATTAACATCAGTTCTAGGACTGAGTTTTAATGTAACTGAAGAAATGCTCAGTGAACCAAACACCGGACAGGATTCCTCACGGAGTATTCTGAGGAAGGTGTATAAATAAAAAGATTAACTGCAAGAACACGAATATCTAAAAATTCTACGTGTATACATGCAGAGTAAACTCTGGGCTACAGTATACACAAGGCAGGAGTGAACGGTAGTGCCTTAAAACATAAAATATTTTACATTATAATCTCATGTGTATATATAAAATAGAACTAGATTCTAACCGACAAATCGGAGTATGTGCCAGAACTTCCTGAGGGCCTGACACTAGACTAGTGAGGTAATACAGGTGGCGTGTGACACCCGTCTGTTTTCCGAAGACCTTTTCAACTTTTGCCATCGGTGCTAGCGCCTTCAAGGCACCGGTCCAAGTGCTCGTTAATTTGCGACTCTAGGACTTCGTTCCAACAAACAGGACAACTGACCGCTCTGCTCTGACTGGCTGAAGGGCTGGAGCTCTGAGCCGCAGCTGGAGGACGTGAACTCCACTTAGAATCACTTCCACCACGTTGCACTTGCTCTTTCTTGATAAAAAGCTCGTCAGAAACAGACTGGTCTTCTAGCCTGGCTCGTTTACTTGGCAATCTCTCTTCGGGCCCGCTCCCGTCCAGGGCTGCGGTCACAGGTGTCGATTCCGGGGCTTTTAAAGAATTTCTCGGGGCTATCTTAGAGGAGGGGACCCTTCTGTGAGACATGGAAGAGACGGAGTTTTTAGGGAGGTTGCCGACTGCCCCGCTTTTTGGTGGAGATCCACTCACACTTCTGCAGGCCTTCTGGTTGGCAGCTGACACTCTAGGAAAGTAGTTGCTTACAACATTTTGGCGACTGGCAGCAAGAACAGGGGCGACGAGAGAGGTTTTTTTGCTTGGACCAGTCTGTTCAGAGTTCACCTCCATTTTAGAATTAGGTCTCAGAGCTGTTGCTGAGCGGTCTTGACTTAAAAGATCTTGGGTTTTATTGACGGCGTGTGAAGCGACAAATCTCCCGGACGAAGGCGAATTGCTCGCGTCTCCCAGGACGTATCCTTTCCCACTGAAAGGGATCAACAGCTGGGTCTCACCTCTGTTGGGCTGATCTGCAAAAGAAAGCAGAGGTTTTCCTGACTCGAGATCAACACGGTAACAAATGTCGAGCTAATGGACAGGTTTTTTTTTTTTTCAAAATGAAGAAATACGGTTTTATTCTGTAACTTCGGTCCCCGCACCAACTACCTATTCGTCGGGAGGGGGGCGATCTGCAGCGGTCAGGGGGCGCTGGTGGGGCAAAGGCCAGAAAACAACATCCTCTCCTATTTATATCAGGGGTTCTACCATCCGAGGGCCACTAGCGAAGGCACTTGGACCTTGAAAATCGCATAGCGGTCTTGCGGTTCCGCTCCAGGGGAAAAGTCGGCTCCCACATGCTTCGCTTTCCTCCGGCTCGCACAAAATGAGGATGCGTCATCTCCCCACGGACGTTCTCTAGCGCCTCCGCTCACTTAATGTTTCGGACTCGGGAAGGGCAGCTTATTACGCTCCTGCATCCAATCAGCAACTCGCCAAGGGAAGAAGCATTAACTCAGCGACCTGGTTCCCTCTTCAAGAGGCAGTGACTCTGAACTTCATAGGAAACGGATAAATCTTGCAGATGAAGGACCAGCACATACATGTCATATCCTTTTCCCATTCTCCCAATGAAAACACGTCCATCCACAGAAGTCACTCGGACAGAATCCAACTGATAGGAAGGGGTGGAGTCAGGACTGATTCCGGGCATTGTTATTTGAATCCCTGTTTTTATTTTGACAATCTTTTTGCCTTCTGTTTCCCAGTGACTCAGTGAGCCCAGACCGGGAAAGGGACTTTAGCCTCTAATATGGCCAGTGCAAACCACTTCTCCCTTAGCTCCCCTCCATACAGAGCAGCGTACGTTTTTCTACCACCATTTCAGAAAAAAACGTGATCTTCTGAGGTCCACACTTGCAAACATCTACACCAGCAACAATCCTTAAGCTCGTCTAAACACCGCTCCTCCCCAGGCCGGGGCTGGCTTTTTGGGCCATCAGCCGCGGTCTCGGCAGAGGCGGAAGGACAGACAGAAGTACCTTTCTTTTCGGCCGTCGGCTGCCTTCCTAGTTTTGTCTTCCCCTTGCCTTTCCGGGCGTAGTTCTCCGGCTCCTTGATCTTCACGTAGGTGCCACCACACTTCTGCTGGTGCTCTGCCCACCAGTAGTCGTGAGCGGACGGCGCCCTGTTGGTGGCGCGTTTGACGTAGCCGTAGTAGGGCTTCCTGTGCCGACACGGCCCGTCACAGCGCCACCAGTGTCGCCGGTACTCATCCACCTCGTCGTGGAACGTGTGGTACACCTGCGCGGACAGAACGTGGTAGGCGTTAGGGGGGCAGGTTAACGATTTCCAGAAAATACACGGGCAGCCTTTTCTCGGTTTCAACCTTGCAGCTTCCGAGAGCTCTCTGCAGGGATACCCGAGGGAAGGTGGCAACTAGATTTAGCTTCTGTTCGAAATTTCACGTTAATGGAAGGGCAGCAGTTCATACTCCAGGAACTGTGTGAAGATAGAAAACCGCGAGATCGGAAGACAAAAGAAAATATTTTCTGACTCGCCAAAAGCTCTATCACATGCTAGAAGTTTGAGAGACCAAATCGTAAAACGATCAAATATTTGGATAAAGACAAAACTGTGCATAGTGCCATGATAAGGAAGAACTGTTGCCACTGCTCAGGGGCAACTTTGCCCTCAGAGGTGACAGAACCACAGGGTCCTGGACCACCTGCTGCAAATTCTCGGCCCCCGCCACCCAGGACCCTGCGCTGTCCCGGCCTCTGCCACACCCGCTATCCACAGCCCTGCAGCTCTTTGCTCCGGTCTCTGTAACGAGCCTCATGGGGCAGCATTTTATCTGGTTAAGGCAAAGGCTCCCCAGGATCGTTTTCATCTTTGTTCCCCTAGTGGCTAACTTAGGCTCTGGCACAGTGAGTACCTGCTTGCTGCCTGGGTGACTGGAAAGCTTCACTCCTTGACTCAAATAAAATTCTCTGCGAATGTGCTTTTTGATCCTTACATGGGATCCTTTCGTTTCACCTTCTAGATGGGACCTTACTCAGAACCCAAGCAGAGGACAGATCAAAGAGGTCTGAAAGGAAAGTTATCCCTACCACCTTGGGGGCCTGGAGGATAGCAGGGCACCATTTAAAAACCGATAATCTGGGGCGCCTGGGTGGCTCAGTCAGTTAAGTGTCTGAATTCGGCTCAGGTTGTGATCTCAGAGTTCGTGAGTTTGAGCCCCGCGTCGGGCTCTGTGCTGACAGCTCAGAGCCTGGAGCCTGCTTCGGATTCTGTGTCTCCCTCTCTCTCTGCCCTCCCCCACTTGTACTCTGTCTCTCTCAAAAATAAATAAACATTAAAAAAAATTTTTTAAAAACAACAACAAAACCCCAGAAAGTGTCTTTTAAAAAAATAAATAAAAAATAAAAGCGGGTAATCCTAAATAACCCTGAGTACCTTTTTCTTCTCTCTTCTCAGTGGAATGTTACTATTGTACAAGATAAGGAGCATCTGTAGATGAGACTTTTTTTTTTTATTTTTTTATTATTATTATTTTTTTTTTTTAATTTTTTTTTTTCAACGTTTATTTATTTTTGGGACAGAGAGAGACAGAGCATGAACGGGGGAGGGGCAGAGAGAGAGGGAGACACAGAATCGGAAACAGGCTCCAGGCTCCAAGCCATCAGCCCAGAGCCCGACACGGGGCTCGAACTCACGGACCGCGAGATCGTGACCTGGCTGAAGTCGGACGCTTAACCGACTGCGCCACCCAGGCGCCCCGAGACTTTTTTAATTTTTAAGTTATCTCCACACCCAACGTGGGGCTTGAACTCACAACTTCAGGATCAAGAGTGGCATACTCTACCGACTGAGCCAGCCAGGCGCCCCAATGAGACTTTTCTTAACCAGAGACTGAATTTTCTAATAAATTCCCCTAAGGGAATGTGAAGCCTTCCATAACTCTACACCTAGTTTTATAGCACCTCTCCATCCTAAGCAAAAATCTCTCATCACTTGGCAAGCATATCAGCAACGCACAGTATATGAGGCACAGAAGGAACTGGAGGGCAGAGGTTTAGGGGCAAAGAGATCTGGCACGCCCGGCCGCTTCTTCGCTTCATTTCTTGGCCAAAAAGATCAGGGAGTGGGATCTGTTTTGCTTCCAAGTCCTGTAACTCCCCCTCCAGCATGGGGATGTGACTTCTTTAACGACGTAGTCACTAAAATAAAATTGTGAAACTGGATGCCCTGTGGAGTTTGTTATAACAGGATGTAACCTGTAAAAGCAAGGGGTGTCCACTCGATAAAACCTCCTAAATGAAAACACACAGACGGCCGAGATAAAAGAATAGATGCTCTTTTTCCAAGTGAACAAGAGGAAGTATACCAGGACTTTGCTTAAAGTGAAAACACCAGTGAGGAAACTAAAAGCCTTTTGTACTGTACTAGCAGCTCCATACTTCTTCTGCTAATCTGGATTTGATGGGACTGATTTTTAATGCAAGCTACTTTCTTGACGTTGAAGGAACTCTATGCGATAATGAAAAGAGCTCTGGAGAAAATGAAAACCAATAGCTAGAAAAAAAAAAACACACAGAAGGTGAACGTTTCCATTTTCCACCACACCGGTCTTTACCGCCCTTTAAAGGCAGGAAATAACCAAAACACCAAAGAATTTAATCTTTGTAGGAACTAAGATTCTATTTGGTTCAGTCCAATTCGGTATTTGTTAAGGCCCCGTCGGGGCACTGCATTACACACCTTATACAGAGGTCTACGGAGAAACAAGAGCTACCCGGTGTTCAGAGGTTTGAGAGCAGAATAAAATATTATAAAAGGTACAAGAGCTGCTGAGGACATTCAAAGGAGGGAGAAGGTCTAGCCCACTGCAAAGATGAAGTGCATTTGACAGAAAACAGAGGAAATGGCCTATTTTAGGAAGAGGATGTAGGAGGAGAGGCACAGGGGGTGAAAAGTTCACTTCGAAACAAGACAGTACGGGGGCGTCTGGGTGGCTCAGTCGGCTAAGTGTCTGACTTCGGCTCAAGTCACGATCTCACGGTTCGTGGGTTCGAGCCCCATGTCGGGCTCTGTGCTGACAGCTCAGAGCCTGGAGCCTGCTTTGAATTCTGTGTCTCCCTCTCTCTCTCCCCCACCCCTGCTTGTGCTCTCCCTCTCTCTAAAATAAATAAACATTCAAAATAATTTAAAAAAAAAAACTAAAAAGACATTACGGTCACTTGATAAAATGCATCAGTAATAAAAACAACTGGTATTTAACTTGTGCTCAAACCAGGCTACGACGTTTTGTATTTTCTCCTCTGATCCCCCCCAAGGACCCGCAGATGAGTTCGTGCTGCCCGGGAGTACGCGGGGGTGCAGAGAAGTTAGGGAGGAGGCCCCCCAGTTAACCATCCACAGAGCCAGAATCTCAACCCAAGCAGTCAGGACTCCTCACGCTTTTTTGACCCCAGGCTCCGCTTCCTACAATATTATGCAGAAAGAGGAATCAAGGAAGACTTTCAGTGAGTGTAACAACACATGAAACGACAGAGCACAGGAACGATCGGAGGAGGAGGCCGTAATCCGGAAAACTAAGTTAACAAAGAGACAAATGTCATAACCCAGAGGTACCGCAGGCCTGCGGTAACCATGCACAACATGTCACACCAGATGTGCCACGAGGCGACAGCAAGGGCGCTACTGTGAGGCCCAAACAAGCCAGTCAGCTTTTCTCGGCCTGTCTTACCACCCACCGTGGAAAATCCTCAAAGTCGGTATTCGTTTCCACCCTGTTGTCTAGTTTTAGTGAAGCCCCAGGAAGTACAGAGTAACTAACGACTAAAAATCATAAACTCGTGCGGCTTTACACACCGTTATGTTGGCTCCGGTCAGGCGATTGATGCGATGCATATGTTTGCAGAACTCTGGGCCGTGCCCTTCCCGGTCTTTATCGTTATTAGTGACAAATAGATAGGCGTGGATCATTTCATGCAAGAGGGTCTGAAACAGAAACATACAAATGCATTTGTTAGGGCACTTTTGAAGAGAGAAATGCATTTTCCTTCTCTACCTGGGGACCTAACTTCCCTTGGATCACAGGCTCCTTTCAGAAACTGTTAAGTCATGAACCATTTTGCGAGAAAAATTACGTACACATACATTCACAAAACTCAGCGCATGATATCTGAAGTTCTGCAGATCCCAGGTCAAGGACTCCTGTCGCAGGAAAGCCCTTTTAATTCTTACTCAGAATCCAAAAGGAAAGATCAATGAGCTCAACTACATAAGAACTTTAAAATTCCGCATGGGGGAGAAAGCGGCCTTGAGTGAAAAGACAAATTCAGAACAACGTGCAGTGCCTCTCATGGGCTACTAATTCTTCAAACATAAGACCGACTGAAGTCAACAGGAAAATGACCTAAAATCCAATTTTTAAGTGGGCAAAGGTTATAGATGGCTCACAGAAAAACGTAAATGACCCATAAACATGAAAAGAAATGTTCGACTTCATTTATAAAAATAATTACAAATTCATGCTACCTCTCGCTTATCTAGAGGAGTAAATTCCCCAAGTTTGACCCCATTGGTAAAGCTAAGGGAAGCAAACGTTCCCAGCTGTCTCTGGCAGGAGGTGCAAAATGTTTTATAAACCCCCACGGAAGAGGATTTGGTAACATCTCACAAAATGACAAAAGCATTTATCCCTTGACCCAGCAATACCTAGGCTAATAGGAAAGGTCATAGGTGCAAGGTATTTTCATTGTGGCATTGTTTATGGTAGCAAAACAATGCAAGTAAGTGTCTAGCAATAGAGACCTGGTTGAATGAACTATGGAAAATCCTTACAAAATTCTATACAGAGTTAAAAAAAAAAATGAAAAAGATCTCTGAAATCATTTGGAGGAACCTACAGAGTACATGGTTTTATTTATTTTATTTTATTTTATTTTTTTAATGTTTATTTATTTTTGAGACAGACAAAGACAGAGCATGAACAGGGGAGGGTCAGAGAGAGAAGGAGGCACAGAATCTGAAACAGGCTCCAGGCTCTGAGCTGTCAGCACAGAGCCCGACGCGGGGCTCGAACTCACGGAGTGTGAGATCATGACCGGAGCCGAAGTCGGCCGCTTAACCAACTGAGCCACCCAGGCGCCCCCAGAGTACATGGTTTTAATGAAAAAGGCGAAAGGCAGAAGACAGTACACAATATATCATGTAAGAAGTATGTTATGTGATCAGGAGAGGGAATAAGAATGGACATAAATATTTGCAAAACAACAATAAAAGAAAAAAGAAACTAATGGCCAGAGTATCATACAGTAATTGGGGAGTTCTGGATGCAGGGATGGGGTGGGACATTTCTCTGTGTACAGCTTTCCATAGTTTGGGGATTTCTGAGTATGTAAAATTTTAAAACACACAAACAAACACTAAAACCTACTGCTCTGGTGAACAGCATCTGAAGGTAAATCCTGTGACTGGCCCAGATTTCATCTGAGTTTGCACTTAGAGAAATTCCAAAAATCTCTGACTTAAAACACCACCACCACCACGCTCCTGCTCATTCCCACACCACAAATGCAGACGTATAGGTGCAGAATTAAACGTATTTAAAGCTGCTGTTTCATAATTGGTCCTAACAAATAGGAAGACTTTTTTAAAAAGTGAAAGTCATACAGGTCTTCAAGAACAAACCCTGTTCGTAATTTTTATAAAAAGAATTCCTGCCAGAAGAACCAGATTGCCATTAACGAATTGTAGGCTTATCAAATTAGGCCGAACAGAAAAACGGGTGTGTCAAGCACCGTAACTTGGTCATTGTGAAAACACCCCTTTTACAATGATCGACTCTGTACCTCTGAAAATGAACTTAATCTTTTCAAGTAAATGCCACTCTACTAGGACTCAAATTCAAAGGGCATTCTACATTTCAATTTTGTCCAACATTCTAAAGTCATGATCAGTAACTATTCTTACAAAGGAGGAATAAATTTAGATCCCTAAGTTGGGGTTCAACGGAAACATCCTGAAAGCGGCACACGGCACCACACTGAACGTTTCTATTTTTATGTATTTTCTATTTTCCACATTTAGGCTAGATTCAAGGTTCTACTCAACATGGTCCCAAAACACCTCTATTTCCCACCACTGGGTTCTCTACCTGGCCAAAAGCAACTACTTCTAGTCCTCCATATGCCCTGAGATTCACGCCTCAATTTTGCTCACAGCATCCTATTCCTTCTGCCAAGAGTAGTTTTCCTGTACCATCTCTACTTGTCAGAATCCGATCTGTCCTGTGAGGCTCAGCTCCATGTTTTCATTTGCAGCAGTAGCAATTACACAGCGGTAGTGATGAGGGGACAGGACAAGAGCTTTAGGGCCAGGGAAACTAGAGCCTACCACAAGGGTTTGTCACTTATTATGCACAAGACCTTGGACAAGTTACAACTTGCTGCTCGTCGCTAAAATGGGGATATCCTAATCTTGCAGGGCTACGGGAAAGGCACACACTGGATTAGCCATTAACTAGATGAACACTAGTCCAAAATCTGGCATATAATACATGCTCAATAAAGAGTGAGAGGCAGGAGTGGTGATGTTAGGTAGTAATAAAATACACACGTATGAAGCTTTTCTTCTCTGTCCTCAACCAGACTCAGTCCTTTCCTTTCCTGAATCCTATTCATTATAATATGGGTCGCTACTTTATGTACAGGCCAGAGTCACACTGTTCCTCCATGGGCCTTCTTACACTGATCTGATATTGTAACTTTCTAACAATAGCAAATGCTCACTTGACAGCATTACCACACATTTTCCGTTCTCCTCTTGCCCGTTACATTAAAAAAATTTTTTTTGTAATGTTTATTTGCTTTTGAGGAGAGAGAGAGAGAGAGACAGAGAGACAGAAGAGTGAGTGGGGGAGGGGCAGAAAGAGGGAGACACAGAATCCGAAGCAGGCTCTAGGCTTTGAGCTGTCAGCACAGAGCCCAAAGTGGGGCTTGAACTCACAGACTGAGATCATGACCTGAGCTGCAATCAGACGCTTAACCGACTGAGCCACCCAGGCACCCCCATCGCTTTAAAAAGAACACTGTTCGTGTGTTTCCTTAATCATTTACACAATAAATATTCATTATGCAACTACTACTCTAATTAGGGCTCCTCAGAAGGTTGATTTGGTTAATTATGTTCAACTTTTTTGTTTTATGTCTACAGTTTTTTTTCTGCTTATTCACTGAGTTACCAAGAGTGTTGTGTTTAACATCTGCAACTATGATTATGGGTCGATTATTTCTCTTTTTGCTTCTACTAATTTATGCTTCATGTAGTTTAAAGCTACATTATTACTGTTAGAATCATTATGTGTTTTTATTTAATAGATTATTTTACCATTATAAAACGTGAACTTTTTTTTCTAGTAAAACTTCTTCCCTTAAGACCTTTAGTTTGCTGCAATAGCTTTCTGTTAGGGTTTTGGATGATATACTTTTTCTGAACCTTTCACATTTAACATGTGTGTGACTTTAAGCACACCTCTTTTAATCTAGTATGTCACTCCATGTCTTAAACCAGTGCTTAGTCCATTTACATTTAATATAATTACTGATATCGTCTTCACACCTACCCTTCTCTTTGGAGGGCTTTGTTCCTTTATTCCTCCTTTCTTTTTTATTAATCAAGTATTCCTGTTGTACCATTTTACGTTTAGTAGCCATTTACTTTTTTTTTAATTGTAAAAAAAAAAAAAACACAACACAAAATTTAACATCTTAACTATTTTTAAGTGTACAGCTCAAGAGTGTTAAATATATTCACAGTGTTCTGCAACCCATTACCTTTTATTATCCTTAAAAACAGCATCTTTTGTATTTCCAAGCATATTTTAATGTACGTCCCATCCAGCCTCTACCACTCTATCTTCTTTGGTGCCTACGTTTCAAGTTATACAATTGGGGCAAGGCAAGTCATACTGGGTATATCTTGAGGAATTTCAGACATCTTCTAAACTCAAACTAACCATAATCCGGGAGCTCCTATGGCTCCATTTTGCTAGTCAAGTGCCCTCACTCACGCGGGCTGGTTCTACCAGCTCAGCGAGATATTCTGGGAGGACAGCGTCATTGTGGCTGAACAGAGGACAATCAAAATTTGTGTGCCTCAATAGGAAGATATGAGTCCTAATTTTTCTCTGCTTCTTAGTATGTAACTTAAACTAGCTTACTTATGCTCTCTGAACCTTAAATTTCTTCATTTATAAAAATGAGGACAACACACACTGCACATAAACAAGGTGGTTGTAAAGCTCAAATCCGGTATTATACCTGAAAAACTTTAACTGTGAAGAACCATAAAAATATAAGGTAATCATTATTATTGGCCCTGCAATTAAAGTTGTGAGGAGGGGCACCTGGGTGGCGCAGTCGGTTAAGCATCCGACTTCAGCCAGGTCACGATCTCGCGGTCCGGGAGTTCGAGCCCCGCGTCAGGCTCTGGGCTGATGGCTCAGAGCCTGGAGCCTGTTTCCGATTCTGTGTCTCCCTCTCTCTCTGCCCCTCCCCCGTTCATGCTCTGTCTCTCTCGGTCCCAAAAATAAATAAACGTTGAAAAAAAAAATTTATAAAAAAGTTGTGAGGAAATAATTTTTTTTTTACATGTATAGGTGAATTCACATCAGTCTAAATCAATAATAAGCATTTTTAAATAACTGAGGTAAGAACCAAGTTTATGCAAAGGATACCTCTACAAGATCCTTTCTCGGTCTCAACTTTAAAAGAGGTTCACTGAGCCGGATGGAACACATTCCGCCCCTCCCTTCATAGCTGCATATCCCAGCACACCTGGAAAACAACCACCACAAAAGCATTATTTACACAAAAGGGAAACCGAAATGAAAGAGTAAATCACTTCACACTAGTTCCCACCAGGACACCCTCTTTGTCAGGAGATATTTGCATCTCACCCTAGGGAGAAAGATGTGTGAATGGTAGTGAGATCCCTTGCCCCAGCCAGGCAGTGACTGTCCCTTGGCCTTGCCAGGCTGCAAGAGCCCAAAGAAGATCATCCTCTTCTGCTGCGCCCAGTCTCCTCCCTACAAACTGTAATCGGTTTGCGGTGATTACAGCCAGGTCGCCATGAGCACGTCTCCAAAGCGGTAACAGAGGCCTCTATGAAGGAGATTTGTTCTTTACACGCAGTTTTATATCATTATCTTAACCTGGCTTACTTAAGGCTGTCGTGTAGCACTTCAAAGACAAGCACATAGAACACAATCCCATCTTAAACTTGTTAGCTCAGTTCATGTGCAGGAATAGATGATTTCAAATTGGGACTTCTCTCCTTGGTGGGAAAGGGATCCTTTTAGAGGCATCCCCTAAGATCCCTTGGGTCCAGCAATATGGAAACGGTCAACCCTGTCCCCCTTCTAACACCTGAGCTCACTACTAAGTGGTGGTATCTTAACGAGCATGGAAAAGGACAACACCCACCCTTGGGAGGCTTCCCTGTGTCCTCAGCATTCTTTTTTTGGGGCAGACTCGCTTCTCCCTCCTGGGTCCCAAAGCACCACCATAAGACAAATCTGGAATGTGTTAATTGATTTTCAAGCGACGGGAGATTCAGAGAAATATCCTTTCGGGACCCCTGGGTGGCTCCCGCTTTCAGCTCCGCTCATGATCTCAGGTCCTTGAGTTCGAGGCCCACCTGGGGCTCCACACTCAGTGTGGAGATTCCCTGCTTGGGATTCTCTCTCCCTCTCCCCCTGCTCCCCCCCCTCCCGCTCGTGCTCACTCTCTCTCAAAAACAACAAAAAAACAAAGGAATATCCTTTTCTCTGTGTCCTTTATTTGCTTTTTAAGTTTATTTATTTCGGGAGAGAGAGACAGCGCGTGCCCGCGAACAGAGAGAGGGAAAGAGAGAGAATCCCAAGCAGGCTCCACACTGTCAGCCCAATGGGGGAGGGGGATGCAACTCACCAAACGTGGGATCATGACCTGAGCCAAAACCAAGAGTCAGACACTTAGCTGACTCAGCCACCCAGGCGCCCCTCACTGTGTCCTTAATAAATCAAACTCTTGGCGAGATGGCCCACACAACTTTCCTCAAGTTGTTTGAGCACGAGAGAGAGAGAGAGAGAGAGAGAGAGAGAGAGAGAGAGAAGGGAAGGGAGAGATACACCAGGAGATGCTGGCCCAAAACAAGACCGACACCGACACTCCCCTCCACCCCCCGCATTTCACAGACCCTGGGACCACTGGGGACGGAGAAAGAGGAGAAGTTCGCGGCCGGCGGCTGCAGAAGAGCTGCCAGCCGGTGTCTTTTCCCCAGCGGGGTTCGAGACTCACAGGGTCATTCGCAGGCTCCACTTCACCTCGACAGCCTCCAGCTGGCCCCAAAAGAACCGATCGTTGAACTGCACAAACAGGGCCTGCAAATCCGGGGTTGGGTCCACCAACTCCCAGGACGCGTCCACCAGCGACAGGGGCGCCTGGGCCCGGTCGCGCTCCGACGCCTGCAAGTTCCACTCCTCCTGAAGCCGTAGTGCCAACACCAGATCCTCATCCATCTCTGCCGGGATCCCAGGCGGCGTTCGCCGGCGTTAAGCGGGCCCCCGGGGGAGGCCGCGACTCCACCTGTCTGAAGCGGCGGCGGAGGCCTGACCCGGCTCCTAGGAGATACCGGCTCTCGGGCTACCCTCGGGGCAGCCCGCCGATGTCGCGAGAATTCAAGAATAACCGGCCCGAGAACGAGAACTGAATTTGCCTCAAACGCCGAAGCCAAGATTCTGCGGCTTAAAGTAGAAAACTCAGCATGACACCTCTTAGTGGGCTCAAAACGTGGGTTCCCAGGCCTTGGTCTAGAGGAAGGTTTCAAGAAACCGGTTACCGCCTTTACGCTTCGCCACTAACTTCAAATACCAACGTCACGCTCAGAACATGCGCAGTACCCACGTCTCGCTGCCTCGCCCTCCACTCTTCCGCAACAGAGCCTCCGGCGCATGAGCCCTAGCCGCTGGCGTTCCCGCGCAGGCGCGCTGTCTGCGCTCGGCCCCTGCGCAGGCGCAGTCTGAAACTCAGACCCGGGCGCAGGCGTACTCGTCTCCCTTCCGTCCTGCTTCCTCAGCCCTGGAGCTCCGCGGGACTTGGGTGGGTCTCGACCGCGGCGGCACCCGCGGAGGCGGTAGTGACAGCGACTGCGTGAGACTCGGAGGGAAATGGCGATGGCGATGTCGGACAGTGGGGCGAGCCGTCTGCGGCGGCAGCTGGAATCGGGGGGTTTTGAGGCCCGGCTGTACGTGAAGCAGCTCTCGCAGCAGTCGGACGGGGACCGGGACCTGCAGGAGCACCGGCAGCGCATCCAGGCGCTGGCGGAGGAGACGGCGCAGAACCTGAAGCGCAACGTCTACCAGAACTACCGGCAGTTCATAGAGACTGCCCGCGAGATCTCCTACCTGGAGAGCGAGATGTATCAGCTCAGCCATCTGCTGACGGAGCAGAAGAGCAGCCTGGAGAGCATCCCGCTTACCCTGCTCCCGGCTGCCGCCGCCGCCGCCGCCGGAGCCGCCGCGGCCTCTGGAGGAGAGGAAGGAGGAGGTGGCGCGGGGGGCCGAGACCACCTGCGGGGCCAGGCTGGCTTTTTTCCCACACCCGGGGGCGCCTCCCGCGACGGTGCGGGTCCGGGCGAGGAAGGGAAGCAGCGCACTCTTACCACTCTGCTTGAGAAGGTGGAAGGTTGCAGGCACCTGCTGGAGACGCCGGGGCAGTACCTGGTGTACAACGGGGATTTGGTGGAATACGAGGCGGACCACATGGCCCAACTGCAGCGGGTGCACGGCTTTCTCATGAACGACTGTTTGCTGGTGGCCACCTGGCTGCCTCAGAGGCGTGGGATGTATCGCTACAACGCCCTCTATCCCCTGGATGGTTTGGCCGTGGTCAATGTCAAGGACAACCCGCCCATGAAAGACATGTTCAAGCTGCTAATGTTTCCCGAGAGCCGTATTTTTCAGGCGGAAAATGCTAAAATCAAACGAGAGTGGCTGGAAGTGCTGGAGGAAACCAAGAGGGCCCTCAGTGAAAAAAGACGCAGGGAACAGGAGGAGGCAGCGGCCCCACGAGGACCACCGCAGGTGCCTTCCAAGGCCAGTAACCCATTTGAGGACGAAGAAGACGACGAACCAGCTGTTCCTGAGGTAGAAGAAGAGAAGGTGGACCTCTCAATGGAGTGGATCCAGGAGTTGCCTGAAGACCTGGATGTCTGTATCGCCCAGAGAGACTTTGAAGGGGCCGTTGACCTGCTGGACAAATTGAACCATTACCTGGAAGATAAGCCCAGCCCACCGCCTGTTAAAGAACTAAGGGCCAAAGTGGATGAGCGCGTCCGACAGCTCACGGAAGTGCTAGTTTTTGAACTCTCCCCAGATCGTTCCCTGAGAGGTGGTCCCAAGGCTACTCGAAGGGCAGTTTCTCAACTAATCCGGCTTGGCCAGTGCACAAAGGCTTGTGAGCTGTTTTTGAGAAACAGGGCAGCAGCTGTGCATACCGCAATCCGCCAGCTTCGCATCGAGGGTGCCACTTTACTCTACATCCATAAGCTATGCCACGTCTTCTTTACGAGCCTCCTTGAGACTGCAAGGGAATTCGAGACGGATTTTGCAGGCACTGACAGTGGCTGCTACTCTGCCTTTGTGGTCTGGGCGAGATCAGCCATGGGCATGTTCGTGGATGCTTTTAGCAAGCAGGTGTTTGACAGTAAGGAGAGCCTCTCTACAGCGGCTGAGTGTGTCAAAGTGGCCAAGGAGCACTGTCAGCAACTGGGTGACATCGGACTGGACCTCACCTTCATCATCCATGCCCTTCTGGTGAAAGACATCCAAGGGGCCTTGCACAGTTACAAAGAAATTATCATCGAAGCCACTAAACATCGCAACTCTGAGGAGATGTGGAGGAGGATGAACTTGATGACTCCAGAGGCCCTGGGCAAGCTCAAAGAGGAGATGAAGAGTTGTGGGGTGAGGAACTTTGAGCAGTACACCGGGGATGACTGCTGGGTGAACCTGAGCTACACGGTGGTTGCTTTTACCAAACAGACCATGGGCTTCTTGGAAGAGGCACTGAAGCTGTATTTCCCCGAGCTGCACATGGTACTTTTGGAGAGCCTGGTGGAGATCATTTTGGTCGCTGTGCAGCATGTGGATTATAGCCTTCGGTGTGAGCAGGATCCAGAGAAAAAGGCCTTTATCAGACAGAATGCATCCTTTCTATATGAGACCGTCCTCCCCGTGGTGGAGAAAAGGTTTGAGGAAGGTGTGGGGAAACCTGCCAAGCAACTCCAGGACCTGAGGAACGCATCTAGACTCATTCGTGTGAACCCCGAAAGTACAACATCAGTGGTCTGATGCTCGCGTCGTGGGTATATGTATACGTATATGTTGCTCATATATTATTTATATTTATATATTAAGTTGCATTAGCATATTCTTTATAGTCTCAAACACAGCTTAAAAATAAAAGATGCCCTCTCAAACAGAAATGCAGAATCAAAAGGAAAAAGAAAAGAAAGTTCCAATTAAGCCCCAATGACAAAACATTGGAATTGTTAAAATACATGCTTTCCTTTTAAGTTATGCTAAGAATATGTTGTCATACTGCAGCATTTCAGTGTATCCTTTGAGTCAAAACACACTTCCTTACAGTATATTTTATGCAGCACAGAGAAATCATATCTAAAATACGTACGGTTTAAGTATGTTGTGAAGTTTCCCCGTTGACTAAAATGTTAGGTTTCTTAAAGAGTACAGTTCCATACAAAACACCCTGGGTCATATACTTCCCCACCTTAAAATGTGATTGAATAACTTTGGGAAAAGAAAGGAATTGAGAAGATTGGTTTTAGGGTACATTTTGGTCAAAAGAATTCCTTCTTAAAAGTGGCTAGTTTGTGGACTAGTACTTGGAACCTTCTAGAATACAAGGGGGAGCTTTCATAAAAACAGTTCAGCAGACATTTCCAGCGTCATTTGAATGGCTGATTATTTTGAGCTGCTAATTAGCAGCTTTATGATACTTGATTTGGGAGCATTTACTTGAATCTAAAGGACTATGGTAAAAAACATTTTCAACATGCTCCTGAACTGTGTGAATTTCCAGCTGGAGCTTTTGTCTTTATCATATTAAAAAAATAAAAATGATTAAAGAAGCAGGACAGACTGAGGAACCTGGCAACCGCCAGTGATTTTTAGCTGCCTCCCCCGATTTTTTCCGTGTAAATTATATAGTGGCTCAGACTTCATGCAAATGGGAGAAAAGTATACATGGAAATATTTGTGTAGATTTCAGGTCTGGGTGGATGGGAAAAGAGAAAAAATCATATGCACACCCTATAGTGTTCTCAAGTATGACTGCTTTGAGCAGAGATCTGCTTTTGGGTTTTTTTGTAACAAAGTAGAGAACAAAAAAGTGAGACAGTGTGCCCAAAGCAAAGGGAGGAAACGAACTTTTGGTGACTCCTACTGCATGTTTCATGTTTTATATTTTCCTTTATTCTTAAAAGTGAATATAATGCTTCAGATTGTTTAGTGAAACAAAAATAGCTCAAGATATTTGAGCTTCTCAAGGTTTCTGAACTACTGTTTCTACTGTACCTTGAGCATATCTCTCATCCGTGGAGAGCAATTGTGCTCAGGTTCATTTTTCCACTAGCTTTCAGTTGTGATTCTTGTCCAAAAGTGCCATTTCTGATGCCACGGACTTCAAAAGGTCATATCTTTTTCCTGAATTAAAATACTGCTATTAAGACTGGAAATTAGGTAAAACTTAAAATTGCTTTCAAGAGTGGCTTAGGGTTGCGAAGCTCCTTGATGTCATTACTCATTGGCAGAGGAGCCCTTTTATTTATTTTTAGCGATGCCTTTTAAGGGTGGAAAATTATCAGAGTTACAGATTTTCTTTGATTAATTTTTCACATACAGTTAGGATTTTCTAGATAACAAAAAAACAACTATAAATTGTCTTTTTTAAGATCACTGGAAACATGAATTTGATAAAAACTTTTACGATTACTTTGTGCAACTTACGGTTTCTAAAATTTTATTGTGTGAAACACATAGCGTGTAAATATTCGATGTTGGGTCCAGGAAATGATACTTTGGAAGTCAAAACTTAAGGCATGAAGTTGTAAAAACTTAAATGTATATACTCAGATAATTCAAATGGTTGCGTCTTCATAGAACCGTTTGCTTTTTAAAACTGGAAGTACAGAATTTTCTTCTGGTAAAATCTGTGTGTTCCTTGATCAGAGTTATAGTTGTTGGTGATTCAGTTACCGTGGGAAGTTGATCAAAGACCACCACCAGTGTTACAGTGTACCTTTGTGCCAAGACAGAGCCATTACATTGCATTCCCCAAAGTGGAATCAGAGCTCTTCTCTAATTCTTGTTTCCTTAGATTCCCAAGTGCTAAAAATGGAATGAAATTGTCCAAAAATATATAGTACATACTGTAATATACCACCGAAGAGTTGATTGCCTTTGCTTGTTTGCCTCAAACAGAACACTGTCGCTCGAGCTTGGAATCACAGACTTGATTGAATTCATTACTGTTGCAAAAAAGACACCCTGTGGTATTAAGTCTCTCTTTGATTAAAGCCTCATTTAATTTAAAGTGCTGAACACTCACTTTTCTTTAAAATACTACCTATAGTTAAATTATCGGCACTTGTATTTTGCAACTTGCTTACCTGGGATTGGGAATTTGGGGCTTGACATGTAGGATAAAATCAGTACATGTACATCTTGCTTATTGATATGCTGTGATATGAGGGAATCTGAAATGTTTTATCAAAATAAAGCTTAAAATTTTTCTTACGCTGGATAAAATTGGTATTACAATGTTATATCTCTCTTCTTTAATTAGGATTCAGTATTCTTACATCCTTGTTACTGAAATACTGTTTTATGAGCCCAGGTTTTGTTTTTTTGGTTTTTGGGGGGTTTTTTTGGTTTATTTTTGTATATGGGGATGATAGGTAGGAAGCTGTTAGCTAATTTAAATAAGTGTTCTGCTTACTATCCAAATTGTGATCAAATCAGATCTGTTTTTGGGGGACTCTCTTGAATGGGAAATTTCAGACACACAAAGTGTGAATTGGCTCTAAAAAGTGGATTTGATGCCATTTGCACATCCCTAAATGAAGGAAATGTAATGTCGGCCATGTGACCCAGGACCTAGGAACATAAATGACAAGGGTCTGTTTTTTTTGATACATATAGATCCTGAGGGAGCTTTCACATATGATTGATTTAAAAAGTAAAAGTATTTGTTGAATGCCGTGCCTCACATGGACTATAACGTGGGGTGGGGAGGACAAAATAAATTTGAGCATGCTTTCTCTGAAATGCTTGACTTGGAAAAAATAGAGAATAAAAAATTGGAAAATAGGTTGGAAAGTAAATGAAATACACAACAGTGTGATGCAAATTACATCAATTAAATAATTGAGTGCAGACAGCATTGCAAAAAACCCCAAAACCCTGTGTGTTGTCATTTTCGTGCTCAGTAATTTCGTGGGAATACTGAGAAGGAAGAGGGCAGCATTATTTTGAGAAGTTTGGAGAGTCCTCATGGATTTGTTGGCCTTTGAGCTGGCCCTTGAAGGATGGACAAGATTTAAATGCACAAAGGAAAAGGAAGAGCAAAGGTGAGCAGGGACACAAACGGGATTACCTGAGGCACAGGCTAGGATGGGCTGCAGGGACACACGGAAGATGTTTCAAATATTGGAGGCAAGAAAGGTGGGGTCATTAATTCGTGCTTATTAAGAAAGCTTGAGCCCACGCAGAAAGGTGTGAGGTAAAAAGGGTCATTGCACCCAAGCCCGGTGACCCAGTGACCCACTCACCAGAGGTGGCCACTCAGAAGAGTTTCTCGTACATTTTTTTCCCTCAGAAATTGGACTGGGGACACCTGGATGGCTCAGTCCATTGAGCATCCGACTTTGGCTCAGGTCATGATCTCACAGTTCATTGAGTTCGAGCCCCACATAGAGCTCCTAGAAATAAATACTAAAAAAAAGAAAGAAAAAAGAAATTAGATTGTACTATACATTACTGTTCCGTATCTTGCTTTTACTCACCAATTCAGTATTTTTAAGACTCTTACGTGAATACCTGTAGCTACACCGACTGGGTTTCGGGGTTTTTTTTTTCCCGTGATTTAAACAGTATTCAGTCACATTGGATGGATTTATCATGATTTTGCATTTTCCAATTACAATACTTTGTTGGCTTCAGGTTTTTATGTTACAAAAACTCCTGAAAAAAGTTCCCTGTACGTATATCTTTGCTTACATGCGTGAATATGTCTATAGGATGCGTTTCTAGAAATTGCTCTACCAAACTCTACCTTAAATTTAGGCAAACATTGCCAAGTTGCTCATTAGGCAAGTTGAACCATTTTACCTCGTCCCAACTATGTACAGTACCTGTCCACATTTATTCATCCAGTTTTAAATAATCAGATTATTCTTATTAGTAATAAAATTTATTTTTACTAATCCTATCTGTGAAAAACTAGTACCTAGTTTCGTTTGTAATTTTTATGAGTGAGGTGAGCAATTTCGTATTTTTGTAATCTACCCGTTTATGTTCTTTGCCATTCTTAGATTATCTTTGTGTTACCATTTTGCCGGATTCTATTGAATACTTGGGAATTTCATGAGTACGAAATGCTGTCGGTTTTTCCTACTGTCATTTATTTATCTACTTACGTAGAATAGTAAATTAAAAAAAATTTTTTTAATGTTTATTTATTTTTGAGAAGGAGCACAGGTGGAGAGGGGCAGAGAGAGAGAAACCAAAGCAGGCTCTGTGCTGTCAGCGCAAAGCCTGATGTGGGACTCGAACCCTCCAACCATGAGATCGCGACCCGAGCCAAAGCCAGATGCTCAACCAACTGAGCTGCCCAGGCACCTTTGTAGTATAGTAAATTTTAATTGAACCCAGGTATACCTGGGGTTTTTTTCTTCTCTGTTTTCCATCAGGCTTAGAAAGGCCTTATCACTCAGACTCTTACCCTACCCAGATTCTAAAAATGTCATGTTTTTGTTCATTTTAATATTTGATTTTTTCCCACTTATAGTTCATTTTAAAGAATGATGTAAGAATCCCATTTTCCCACAATAAACACGTTGTTTTCACAGTTTTGAATTGTCCTTTTTCCTCACTGACTAGAAGTGCCATTTTAATAATACATTACATTTTGGGGTGCCTGGGTGGCTCAGTCTGTTGGGCACCTGATTTCGGCTCAGGTCATGATCTTGTGGCTCATGGGTTCCAGCCCACATCAGGCTCCGTGCAGACAGCAATGAGCCTGCTTCAGATCCTCTGTCCTCCTCCCTCTCTGTTCTCCCCTGATCGCTCTGTCTCTCTCTCAAAAATAAATAAATGTTAAAAATGTTAAAAATAAACATTAAAAAAAATAATATATTTTTAATTACAGATATTGCAACCAGTGCCTTAATTAGGTTATGAGTTTTAATAGTTTCCCAGTTGTTTCTTTGGAGTTTTCAAGTATATAATCACATCACCTGCAAATAAAGATCATTTTGCCTCGTTTCAATTTTTACACATCTTACGTAGTTTTCTTAGTATCTGTATTAAGTTGAACATCCAGAACTATGTTACATCACTCTCTTTTTGCTTGATATTCCTACCTAAGAATTAGGAATTATACTGGATGTGTATCTGGTAGGAGCGTTTTTCCTATTTGTCCATTGAAGCCTGACATTGGCTTTTGGTCATTATGTTAAGGAAGTGATTCCCTATTCGTGTTAACAGTTAACAGTTGTTTTAATTTTTTTTAGGTCCGGAATGGATTCTGAAATACCAAATGAATCTTAGCGTCCGCTGAGCTCATCGTGATTTTTCTTCTACGTCATATTAATTGGATAAGTTTTTAAAATCGATTTCCTAACACTGAACCACACTTACACCCTGTGAATTAATTCTATTTGGTTGCAATATATAATTGTTTTAATATACTGCCTGATTCTAATGAAGACTTCATTCACATTTTTGTATCGGTATCCATTAGCAATATTGGTCTATGATGGTGTGTGTGTGCTTTGTCATGCTTATGTCATTCATGAGGTGCGCGGGGCCTGATAATAATGATAATGAAATGATAAGACACATTCTCATTTCTTTCAGTCCCCAAACAGAATGAAAAATCAGACAGTGTGACACAGCTGGCTTGTAGCCCCTCAAATCAGAATTAGCCACTCTAAGCTTATAGGACAGCTAGAGCTCTTACAAAAAGAGATAAGGAGGCGTTCCACTGACCTTCCTCTCCATTCCATTTTACTCTTTAACAGAGTTGTACGGGACATGCAAGATATATGTATGTTAAATATATTCCCATTATGTTGAGAAACACATGTATGTTTTAATCTCACACCACACATACAGAATATTTGCATTTCATTTTTTCTCATTGGCTTCCCTAGAGCCGTGTTGAGCATAACATAGACACTTGATAAATGCTGATTAATGAATATTATTGACTGGATGATTCGAATAACTAATGACAGTTCTCGGTTATGAAGGTCCTAGTTTGCACCGGGCCCTTTCCAGGCGTTATCTCATTTGACCCTCACAGTAACTCTGGAAGATAGCAATTGTTCTAGTCCTTGTCCAGCTAAGGAAAGAGACAGAGAGGTTGCTGTTTGGCCAAAGCATCTCCCCACTGAACATGAGAGGCAGTGCTCAAGGCCAGGTCTGTTCAACGCCAAAGCAACATTCTCTACACTCCACCTTTAACCCTACCACTACTAATACACAGAATTCTTTCAAATTGGTGTTTCTTTGTACATTTTCTGAAGATGAAATTTTCTTGACATGTGGCTCCATCAATAAGAATCAGAATATTTAGGGCACCTGGGTGGCTCAGTTAGTAGTTAAGCGTCTGATCCTTGATTTTGGCTCAAGTCATGATCTCACAGTTCGTGAGATCAAGTCCCACGTCGGGCTCTGCACTGACAGCACAGAGCCTGCTTGGGATTCTCCCCTGCTCACACGTGCTCTCTCTCTGTCTCTCTATATATATCAAAATAAATAAACAAACATTTTAAAAAAGAGAAGCAAAATATTTGACATGTAAAAATTCAAGTATGATAAACAACATGCAAACCTTCCTTTGGAGAACCATTTATCGATGATTACAGCACCTTTAACAGATTATTTTATCTAATCTTCACATCAGTCTCTGAAGGCATTAAGGTTTTGTGAAGTTAAGTAATTTGCAAGTAATTCAGCCTGTAAAGAGTTCCCATAAGTAGCCTAGATGGGATTTGAACTCAGACAGACTTTCTTCTAGGGCTGGCTTCTGAGCCAGTAGGCTAGATTATTAGATTATGTCTGATGGTTGACATCTCACTAGTATAGATCAGTCTTTATTTCAAAGCTTTATCCATTTACAGTTGTAAGTATTCTGTTAAAGTTAATGGTGTTTTGACAGAGGATATCATAATTTATAATTTCCTTAAAGTGGCAGATTTGAGTTAATGAGATAGATAAAACCAGATTATTTGCATTAGCACCAATTTGGGTTTTTTTTAAGATATTTTATTTCTTTGTTTATTAAGTAATCTCTATGCCCAATGTGGGACTCAAACTCATGACCCCAAGATCGAGTCACATGCTCCACCAACTGAGCCAGCCAGGCGCCCCATTAA
Source organism: Puma concolor (assembly GCF_028749965.1). Taxonomy (NCBI): domain Eukaryota; kingdom Metazoa; phylum Chordata; class Mammalia; order Carnivora; family Felidae; genus Puma; species Puma concolor. Next base: position 17,046,400 of record NC_141677.1, read on the forward strand.
CACTGACGTGTACGTTACTGAATTCTTTGTAATTGGCAAAATTAAACAGTCTCAAACTTGAAGAAATTTCACTGGGCATGAAGATACATATCACTTAGCTGTTTAGATGAACCTTCTAAACAGGTGAGTAGGTGTCATTTAAGTAGGAAAGTTGCAGGACAAGAGCTTATGTCTTAAATGTCACATTTGATTCCTTTTACCTAATATGTTGACTTACCCTCTCTAGCTAAACATGTCCCTCAAAGTTACAGGATCCACGCCAATGTTGAAGTGTCTCTAAAATATTTGTGCGTGTAGCCTCAGCCATTGCTAGGGGGAATTACAGTAAACTGGGTCACTGGCACTTTGGCGATATTTACAGATTGGAAATAATTACAGAGCTATGGGGCACCTGGGTGGCTCAGTCAGATGAGCATCCAACTTCAGCTCAGGTCATGATCTCATGGTTCATGAGTTCGAGCCCCATGTCAGGCTCTCTGCTGTCAGCACAGAGCCTGCTTCAGATCCTCTGTCCCCCTCTCTCTGACCCACCCCCCGCCTCAAAAATAAATAAAATATTTTAAAAAATACAGAACTATACAAACCATTTGACCCTACGATCCATTTCTGGAGATTTATTCTACAAAAATATTAGCATACTTCCTAAATTAAATTTACTCCGTAAACTTATGTGATTTACGAATCAGATTTTTTAAAGTTTATTTATTTTGAGAGGGAGCCAGCAGGGGAGGGGCAGAGAGAGAAGGAGAGAGAGAGAATCTCAAGCAGGCTCCACACAGTTGGCACAGAGCCCAAGTCAGGGCTCAATGCCACGAACTGTGAGATCATGACCTGAGCCAAAACCACGAGTCAGAGGCTAAACCAACTGAGCCACCCAGGCCCCTGTAAATAAGTTTGTAAGAACACTTCTAGTTTCCGGTTTTGCATATAAGCCCAGAAGTCTCCCTCTGTCCTGATAAGTAAAAGCTGAAGAGACTGAAAAAGCAGCCAGTCTTCTTGGATCCACAAGTGGTGGTGGGGGTGGGGCACAGGTGGGGTCCGCCCCCAGACTGAAGAGACCAGTTGGCAGATATAGGATGTCTTATCTTACTAGAGCAGAAAGAAGTTTAGGGTAGAAACCAGTGCTGGGGCAGAGAAATCTGAATGCTCACTGGAGGCTCAGTGCCCAAAACTCTGAGAGTTAACTCCAGGGGGACCCCCACTGATGAGGGAAACAAAGGCAAGAAAAATGTCATTTAAATTAAATGCCCTTACAGCCTGCAGCCCATTGACAGATGTCAGTGTAATACTCCCCAAGACGTTCATGGCTGCCTTAATGCTTAATGTTGACACTTCCTTAAAAACTAAAAGCAACCTTACCTTGACAATAGCTAAATCTTCAGGGTCCTGGGAGACCCTGCTTTCAGCATCCAAAAACTCCTTGGAGACCTCTGTTATCTATACGTCCCTCCCCTCCCTCCACAAACTTAAAAGTATATAATCAGTCATTCCTCACAACCCCAGTGCAACTCTTTCTGCCTACGGTCCTGTCCCTGTGCTTTAATAAAATCACCTTTTTGCACTAAAGTAGTCTCAAGAATTCTTTCTTAGCTCACGAACCCCACTTCAAATTTCATCACCCACCATATTGTGAAATATACCTCCTTCTAGGTTCTCCTAGTATCAGAGGAAAATATCCAGAGGCTTCCAGCAGGGGGCGGGGCAAGGTACTTCCTGAAATAGGGTTGAGCACTCTGTTTTTCTTAAGGCCCGCCCTCAGGGGAGACTAGTTAACCAGAGCCTAACCTACTGGGGCATTAGCAGAGCCTAGCTGACTGGGGAAGGGAATACCCAACCCCAGCCCACTCTAGCCAACCTGTCCCACCCGAGGGGGGCGAAAACAGCTGAGAAACACTCCTGAAATTCACTAAAGACAGACCTCATCATTGGATAGTACAGCCCTGCTCCCCACCACTCACCATATCACTAAAGGCCTATTTACAGCAGTTCCTTTCTTCCCCGGGAACCCCATGTCCAGCCCCAAGAAAAAAATGACAAGGCGTCCCAAAAGGCAAAAACAGAATTTGAAGAGACAGAGCAAGCATCAGAACCAGACAGGACAGGGTCCGTTGAATTGAAAACAGACTGGGAATTGAAAACAACCATGATTAAAATGCTAAGGCCTCTAACGGATAAAGAAAACAGCCCGCAAGAACAGATGGGCAGCAGTAATGCAGAGATGGAAATCTTAAGAAAGAACCCCCCCCAAAAAAATGCTAGAGATAAAAGCAACTCACAAAAGCCCACATCGCAGTGGAAATGAAGAGTGCCTTTGATGGGCCTCTCAGTAGACTGGACCTGGTTGAGGAAAGCTGCAGGATGTATCAACAGAATCCTTGAAAACCGAAAAGCAAGGAAAACAGAGACTGAAAACCAACTAAACAAACACAGAACAGAATATCCAAGGACTGAGGAACAACTGTAAAAAGTGTAACAGGGGCCCCTGGGTGGCTCAGTCGATTAAGCATCTGACTCTTGATTTTGGCTCATGGGTCCTGGGATCGAGCTGACAGCACGGAGCCTGCCTGGGATTCTCTCTCTCCCCTCCCCTACTCTTGCTCTCTCTCTCTTTCAAAACAAATAAACATTAAAAACAAAGTGTAACATATCATAATGAGAATGCCAGAAGGAAAAGAAGGAAGAAACACAGAATATTTGAACGGATTTCGCTGAAGCAGTGTTTGTACCAGCAAAGGAATGGAAACTACCCAGAACCATATCAAACTTCAGTGCGCATGCACAGTGTAATACCATGCAGCTTAAAAAGGAATGCCCTCTCCAGGTACCGAGGTGGAAACATGTCTTAAGTAAGTTGTTAAGAGGGGTGGCTGGCTGGCTCAGTGGGCAGAGCGTATGACTCTTCATCTTGGGGTCATGAGTTCAAGCCCCATGTTGGGTATAGAGATTACTTTAAAAAGATTTCTTAAAACAGGGGTGCCTGGGTGGCTCAGTCAGTTGAGCGTCCTACTCTTGGTTTCAGCTCAGGTCATGATCGCAGGGTCGTGGAATCGAGGCCTGCATCAGGCTTTGCACTGAGTATGGAACCTACTTGGGATTCTGTCTCTCTTTCTCTGCCTCTACCCCTCTCCCCCACTTATGCTCTCTCTCTCTCTCTCTCTAAAATAAATAATAATAATAAATTAATTACTTAATTAAATAAAAATATGTTGTTAAGTATAAGACAACATACAGAATAATCCTACAGTGTGCTGCTTTAGGAGTAAAAAAAGAGAAAATACAGGTGTATATTTGCAGAGAAATTCTGAGGGGGTCTGGGCAGCTAGAACTGGGAGACAGGGATAGAGATGCACTGTAGATTGGTTTTGTTTCGTTTTGTTTTAGTACTTGAATGTATCACCTTTTCAAACCATTAAATAAGAAAAAGAAAATTAAGTACGTGATGTTAAAAATTAGATCCACTCTCTGTTCTGTGCTACATCTTTCCAGCACTTTTGTTCTATACATTATGTGTGAGGTCTAAGGATACTTATTATTTTTTTTATTTTTAAAAAAAAATTTTTTTTTCAACGTTTATTTATTTTTGGGACAGAGAGAGACAGAGCATGAACGGGGGAGGGGCAGAGAGAGAGGGAGACACAGAATCGGAAACAGGCTCCAGGCTCTGAGCCATCAGCCCAGAGCCTGACGCGGGGCTCGAACTCACGGACCGCGAGATCGTGACCTGGCTGAAGTTGGACGCTTAACCGACTGCGCCACCCAGGCGCCCCCTTATTATTTTTTTTAATGTTTATTTATATTTAGAGAGAGAGAGAGAGAGAGACAAAGCACAAGCGGGGGAGGGGCAGAGGGAGAAGGAGACACGGAATCTGAAGCAGACTCCAGGCTCCGAGCTGTCAGCACAGATCCCGACGCGGGGCTTGAACCCACAAACTGTGAGATCATGACCTGAGCCGAAGTCGGATGCTCAACCAACTGAGCCCCTGCTAAGGATACTTATTTTTAAAGACTTTTTATTTTGAATTTTTCAACACACAGAGAGTAACAGAGCAGTATAAAGAATCCCCGTGTCCTCATTACCAAGCTTCAAAAATTGTCAACATTTGGCCAGTGTTGTTTCACCTGTACCCAACAGCTCCCCCCACCCCACCCCATCTCCACTGGTTGTTGTTAATTATTATTATTACTTACAGTTTTGCTGGAGATAAGCTTTGAACGCACTGGAATGCATAAATCTTGGCTCGAAAATTTGGAAAAATGGTTCTGCGGATGTAACAACTCCCCAGTAAAGATGTAAAACGTTTGTGTTTTCCCACGTGGTGATGGCGTTACCTTTCTTGCGTGGAGCACTGTGCTTGTTCTTGCCCTTACCTCAGGTTCTTTTTCTGGAAAAGAAAATCATGTTTTCAAACATACTTGAGAGTAGTAACACTTAGACCCCGTTGCTTGGAGCTCGAAGGTCTCAGTCAGGTACGCTGGGGAGGATGTTAGGGGAATCTGGGGTGGGTGATTCTAGTCTTTCTCTAAGAGATGAAACATCTAAGGTTGGACTGTCCAATATGTAGTCACTTAGCCACATGTGGCTGTTTAAATATAAATTATCAAAGGACGCCTGGGTGGCTCAGTTGGTTGAGCATCCGACTCTTGATTTTGGCTCAGGTCACGATCTCACAGTTTTGTGAGTTTGAGCCCCACGTTGGGTTCTATGCTGACAACAAGGAGCCTGCTTGGGATCCTGTCTCTCTCCCTCTCTCTCTGCCCCTCAGCCTCTCATTCTCTCCCTGTCTCTCTCAGAATAGATAAACTTAAAAAATATATACAAATTATCTAGGGGCGTCTGGGTGGCTCAGTCAGTTAAGCCTCCGACTTCAGCTCAGGTCATGATCTCACGGTTCGTGAGTTCGAGCCCCCTGTTGGGCTCTGTGCTGACAGCTCAGAGCCTGGAGCCTCCTTCGGATTCTGTGTCTCCCTCTCTCTCTGCCTCTCCCCCACTCTCACTGTGTGTCTCTCTCAAAAATAAACATTAAAAAATATAAATATATATATATACTATTAATAATAATAATAATAATAAAGTCAGTTCCTTGGATATACTAACCACATTACTAGAGCTAAGTAGTCACAGATGGCTAGTGTATACCCTATCGGACTATGCAGTTATAAAACATCTCCATCATTACAGAATATTCTACTGGACAGTGCTGATCTAGGGCATGGATGAGGGGTGAGAGGGACAGAGAGGGATGGGGGGGAGAGAGGGACAGAGAGAGGGAAAGAGAAGGAGGTAGAGGGGGGACAGAGAGGGATAGAGAGGGAGGGGGGAGAGAGGGACAGAGAGAGGGAAAAAGAGGGAGGTGGGGAGGGACAGAGAGGGATAGAGAGAGGGAAGGAGGGACAGAGGGGAGGGAGAGAGGGAGGGAGGGGGGACAGAGAGGGGGCCTAGTGGGGTGGGAGGTGGGTCGGGCACTGACGGGAAAGCCATGGGCAGCCGGAAGCCCTAGCCACCTCACCTGAGAACCTGAGGCTCCCAGTCCAGGGCTGTTCCATCCCCAGCAGGGTCCTAGGGCTTCTGGAGTCACGCCATCCCCCATGGTCCAGCGGTGTCACTGCCCCAGCTCTGGGCCTTTGCCTGGGTTCCGGCTGCTCTGGCCATTAAACCCCTGGCCCGAGATTTTTGTTTTGTCTTGTTTTTCATGGAAACAAGAATTGGACTTTATAGTCTTGTTAGTCCATGATTCTTTCACAAAATTCATGTGAATGGAACCAGAAGATGATTTACTCCCTCGTGTTGCTGACCTTCCACGGGGCCCACTTCCCTTGTTGATGAAAAGGGGGTAATCCTCACATGACCCTCTGCACACTCGTCCCGAGCACTCAAAGAGTTATTTCTTGGGGGGCACCTGGTGGCTTGGTCGGTGGAGAATCCGACTCTTGGTTTTGGTTCAGGTCGTTTCCCCAGGGTTGTGAGATCGAGTCCCATGCGGGGCTCTGCAATGAGAGGGTGGAGCCTACTTGGGATTCTCTCTCTGTCTCTCTCTCTCTCCTTCTGATCCTTCCCCTGCTTGCACGCACTCTCTCTCTCTCTCTCTCTCTCTCTCAAAAAAAAAAAAAAAAAGAGCTAATGTTTGGAAGGCACTTCTAGAAGTGCCTGGCACACAGTAAGTGCCCGGTAAGTGTTACTCAAATAGAACAAGTAAGTCGCAAGTCTTCCCTCTGCAGGGGACACAGCCAGCCCGTCAAGGCCTGACATGAGCCCAAGGTTCCCCTGCTCCCCACCTGCTTCCCCCAAATTAAGCTCCTCAGTTCAGACGCTGTTGCACAAGACAAGGAGTGCGCTGGGTGAAAGTCACCTTCGGTTTTTTGAGCATAACATTACCTTCCGTTTTAATAAGCGATTTTTACACTTTAAAAAAAAATGATTTATTTTTGAAGGAGAGAGAGACAGCGTGTGAACGGGGAAGGGGCAGAGAGCGAGGGAGACACAGAATTCGAAACAGGCTCCAGGCTCCGAGCTGTCAGCACACAGCCTGATGCGGGGCTCGAACTCACAAACTATGAGATCATGACCTGAGCTGCAGTCGGAGGCTTAACTGACTGAGCCACCCAGGCACCCCTAAGCTTTTTTCTTTTTTTCTTTTTTTTTTTTTTTCAAAGTAGGCGATTGAGAGAAATCTGGCAAAAACGTCGCAGGCGTGCGCTGAAAGTTACCTGACTTAGGAGATCCAAACCTTAACCTGCAGGAGACGAAGCCAACCAGTGTGCGCCAGGGAACCCAGCCCCGGAACCCTAGCGAGGCTCAGGAGAGGCAGGATCGTGAGGAGGAGCCTGGGAACCTGTGAGAGAAGCAGATAGAGTCCTAGAAAGCCCGCCCACCTCGCCCCTTCCAGCAGCAGTTCCTCATCCTCCTGGTTAGAGACTTACTTTCTGAAGAGGTTAAACCAACGTGACCCTAGTCTTAGATTCACCGAGCACACCGGGGCCGGGTGTTGTGAAAGCCTATACGCTGGAGGAGACCCCCAGGCTCCCGGATGCTAGGAGACCAAACGATTCCTCTCTAGAGAAATGAGGGCTGCCGATCAGCTCAGTCCCGTCTCACTCCTAAATGTGGATAGATAGGCAGAGGTCGCTAGGCATCTGGGGAAATCTCATTAAGATGGTAGTGTGTCCCTCAAACAAAGACAGGGGGTTAGCAAATTAGAAGCCAGGGGGTCCTAAAATAAAATAATATGACTTTTAGCTGTAAAGAGTAGAGGAAACAGAAGGAAGACAGTTATAAAAGAAATAATACAAGGACATTCCCTAGCACTGAAGAACACGCATCTATTAAAAAGGCCCACTGAGGGACCAGGATAAAGAATTTAAAAACATTGACAACAAATCAACAAAATGAAAAGGCAACCTACTGAACAGGAGAAAAGATTTGCAAATCACACATCTGATAAGGAGTTAGTATCCAAAATATGTAAAGAACTCATACAACTCCGTAGCCAAAAAACAATCCAATTAAAAAATGGGCAGAGGCTCTGAACAGATATTTTTCCAAAGAGGACGTCCAGATGGCCAACAAGTACACGAAAAGGTGCTCAGTCTCACTCATCCTCAGGGAGACGCAAATTAAAATCACACTGAGATATCACCTCACACCTGTTAGAATGGCTAAGAAGGTTAGGTGTCTTCAAAAAGACAAGAAATAAGTTTTGGTGAGGATGTGGAGAAAAGGGAATCTTCGTGCACCGTTGGTAGGGATGTAAATTGGTGCAGCCGCTGTGGAAAACACTATGGAGCTTCCTCAAAATATTAAAAATAGAATTACCATATTATCCAGTAATTCCACTTAGGGGAATTTACCCAAAAGAAATGAAAAGATACCTGCACCCCCATTTCACTGCAGCATCGTTTACAACAGCCAAGACATGGAAGCAACCGAAGTGTCCATTCATGAATGAATGGATAAAAAGGTTTGGTTCATGCACATGAAATATTATTCAGCCATGAAAAAGAAGAAAACTTTGCCATTTGCAACCACATGGATAGAAGTTGAGGGCATTATGCTAAATAAAATAAGGCAGACAGAAAAATACAAATACCGTATGATTTCACTTATAGGTAGAATTGAAGGAACCACCCCTCCCAAAAACAACAACAAAAATCAGTTAGTTCATGGATACAGAGAAGAGATTGATGGTTCTGTGAAAGGGGTTTGGAGATGCATGAAATAGGTGAAAGCAGTCTATAGGTATAAATTTCCAGTTACAAAATGAGCAAGTCAGGAAGATGTAATGCACAGCATAGTGACTTTAGTTAATACTGTATTGCATATTTGAAAGTAGATAGATTTGATCTTGAAAGTTCTCATCACAAGAAAAAAAGCTTTTAGAACTATGTATGGTGACAGATATTAGCTGAACTTAATTGTGATCATTTTGTAACATATACAGATATCAAATCATTACCTTGTACACCTGAAACTAATATACTGTAATGTCAGTTATATCTCAATTTAAAAAAAAAAGTGGAAGAGGAATACGGAAGAGAAAAAACAAGAGGATGTAGAATGAGGCCTCTACCTGACATTGCTGGATTTGAAGAAGCCCCAAGCCAAGGAATGAAGGAAGCCTCTAGGAGCTGGGAGAGGCAAGGATACTGATTCTCCTACTAGAGCCTCTGGATCAAGGGGACACCTTGATTTTATCCTAGCAAGATTCCTTTCAGATTTCTGACCTTGTCAACTGTAAGATCATAAATTTGTCTAAGACACAAAAACAAAACAAAACAAAACATAAAACACAACAAAGCACATCACCCGAAATTTCAGAAAGTATAAAAAACAGATCCTAAAAACTTCCTGAGAAGGCAAATAGTTTGTATTCAGGAATCAGAATGTTCTTTTGACTTCAGAGAAAAATAACTTTAGAAACTAGAAGACAATGGAGAAATACGGTTTTCAAAATTTTCGTGGAAAATTATTTCTAAACTAGAATTTCTATACCCAGCTAAATTGTCAGACAACTGTGGGTGGAAAAAAGACAAGGTGATATCTACAACATTAATCCCTCCTACAGCTGGAAGATAGGCTTCACTAGAATTGATAAACAAAAAGGAATAAATGGGACCCCAAAGAGGGGAATCCAACACAGAAAAGTGAAGGGAATTGTCAAGAGAACAGTGAAGGGAAATCCCAGGTTGACAGCTGTGCAGCAGGTCCAGAGACGGCTCTAGAAAAAAATGATGCTTGAATCTATTTTTTTAAAGCCTATTTATTATTATGAGAGAGTGCACATGTGCGTGCATGGTGGGGAAATGTGGAGAGAGAGAGACTCCCAAGTAGGTTCCATGCTGTAGGTGCAGAGCCTGAAGCAGAGCTCGATCCTACGGACTGTGAGATCACGACCTCAGCTGAAATCAAATCGATGCTCAACCGACTGAGCCACTTAGCTGCCTAGATGTTTGAAATTGTCGATGGGAGATTTGTGCTTCTGTCACAGTTGGTAATTTAGAAAGAAAGAAAGAAAAGAAAGAAAGAAAGAAAGAGAGAGAGAGAGAGAGAGAGAGAGAAAGAAAGAAAGAAAGAAAGAAAGAAAGAAACAAAGTCAAACAAGACATCAAAATCTACTTTCTACCCTACGTTGAATGTTCCCATTCTATTCATGGAAGAAGAGATGTAGGGAAAAGTTGTGATTTCCAGCACCGCTCAGCTGAACTTAGAATATGACAGGTGTCTGTGGATGAGGTACTGGGGCAGCGCACAGCATGATGCTGTTGGGCTGAGCAGCTGGGCTGAGGCACAAGCATCTGCAGCCACAGAAACCACCTGAAAGCATCCAATCTCATCTTCTTTGAGAAGCCAACTAGGGTTTGTCCCTGTCAGTAGTAGTAGAAGATAATAAGTAGATAGATAAGATAAAGATAAGTAGAAGTGTAATAAGATTACACTTATTGCCAAAGACTGTTTCAAATATGCTACCGGCATTTCTATTTCTTTTTTTAAAAAATTTTAAATTTACATCCAAGTTAGTTGGCATATAGTGCAATAATGATTTCAGGAGGAAGTTCCAGTGATTCATCCCCTACTTATAACACCCAGTGCTCATCCCAACAAGTGTCTTCCTTAGTGCCCCTTACCCATTTAGCCCATTTCCCCACCCACAACCCCTCCAGCAACCCTGTTTGTTCTCTATATCTAAGAGTCTCTTATGTTTTGTCTCCCTCCCTGTTTTTATATTATTTTTGCCTCCCTTTCCTTATGTTCATCCATTTTGTATCTAAATTCCACATAGGAGTGAAGTCATATGATATTTGTCTTTCTCTGACTTATTTCACTTAGCATAATACTCTCCAGTTCCATCCATGTAGTTGCAAATGGCAAGATTTCATTCTTTTTGGTTGCCGAGTAATACTCCATTGTATATATATATACCACATCTTCTTTATCTATTCACCAGTTAATGGACATTTGGGCTCTTTCCATACTTTGGCTATTGTCGATAGGGCTGCTATAAACATTGGGGTGCATGTGCCCCTATGAAACAGCACTCCTGTATCCTTTGGGTAAATTCTTAGCACTGCAATTGCTGGGTCACAGGGTAGTTCTGTTTTTTAATACTGTTTCCATACTGTTTTCCAGAGTGGCTGCACCGGTTTGCATTCCCACCAGCAGTGCAAAAGAGATCCTCTTTCTCTGCATCCTCGCCAACATCTGTTGTTGCCTGGGTTGTTAATGTTAGCATTCTGACGGGTGTGAGGTGGTATCTCATTGTGGTTTTGATTTGTATTTCCCGGATGATGAGTGATGTTGAGCATTTTTTCATGTGTCTGTTAGCCATCTGGATGTCTTCTTTGGAAAAGTGTCTATTCATGTCTTTTGTCCATTTCTTCACTGGATTGTTTTTTGGGGGTTGAGTTTGGTAAGTTCCTTAGAAATTTTAGAAATTTCTTTTTGCTTTTTGAAGTAAGCTCTGCACCCAGCATGGGGCTTGAGCTCATGACCCCGAGATCAAGAGTCCCATGCTCCACTGACTGAGCCCCCCAGCATTCCCGTTTCTCACAGCCCAAGAGGGATCATCATCCCTAGTTGATGGATAAGGAAGCTGAGGCTTTGAGTATAAGTAAATCCTACAAGAACACAGGGCTAGCAGATGGCAGCGTTGGATTTCAAACCCGGTTGGGTTCCAGACCCTGCATTCTCAGCTGCAACATTGTGTTGGGATAGCAGACGTGGAAAGCCACATGCTAAGGGCCTTTCTACCCACTTCAAAGCAGTGGCAGCTTCAGAATTTATAGATGGGATGGAGTGGAAGAGCGTAGGCACAGCAGTGTGCTCTGAAACCACGTGTGTGTAAAGGAGCACGCGTGGGGTAGGATAGCATGCTTTGAAAGTACGTTAGCATAGGGAGCACGCTATTCCCCAAAACTTTAGGTTTGCCTGGGTGATCCCAGGGGGTTTTAGGGGAGCAGAGCCTCTGCTGCAAAGCCTCATTTGGTTTTGGCCACCCCCGCCCCTCTTCCTGCCCCTCTCTTTATCTGCTTACTTGCTGGCTCGGATGTCAGAGCTGGCCAGGAGACAAGTCCGTAGCCACCTGTGCCCAGAACCCCAGGCTTTGCCCCCAGACCTGAAACGTGTTAAATGTAAACAAGTCGTCTTACTCAGCCTTCAACATTTATATGCATAGCACGACTGTCATGGAGAAAACCAAACCACCAAAATCGGCTGTATGGGGACTCTTTCGAAGGCACATCTACTCGGGAGGAATTGGCCGGGGTTCCAGGTTGCCAGCTGCTTTGAACTCTCTCTCCCTGGATGGTCAGCTTTGTGTCCCCGTCTAGCTGGCATGCCATGAAATCCTTTGCCAGGAACACTGTTTAATTGACTTCTTGTTGTCAACACACATAAATCTCTGGCTTTCCATACAAGCAGAGCCACACAGAGGGCCCCTCTGCCACCAACGTGTGGACCAGCACAGCAGCTCTCCACAATCTGCACGTGCAGCAGAAACCGCCTGGCCTCTGCAAAACAAATGCACATTCCAGGAATCTGGATACAGCAAGTCCTGGCACCACATGCCGAAACCTTCCAACATTTTCCATGGCACTTACGTTCCAGTTCAAATGTCTTACGAGAGTCCCTCAGTCCCCATGTGTTAACCCTGCTGCTGTGGACTGAATTGTGAGCCCTGAATTCTGATGCTGAAGCCCAAACTCTCCCAAACGTGACTGTGGAGAGGGAGCCTTTGGGAAGTCATTGGGGCTACACAGAATAACGAGGGCAGGACCACCGTGTGCGCTCATAGCAACATGGTGGCCTCCGACAAGCCCAGAAGAGAGGCCTTGGAATGAAACCTACCTTGTTGGCACCTTGGTCTTGGGACTTTCAGCCTCCAGAACTGTCAGAAAACGAATTTCTGCTGTTTAAACCACTCAATCTGGTATTTCGTTATGGCAGCCTAAGCAGACTAATACACCTGCCTTTCTTTTTAATTCCGCTGCCCACGACTGTGGTTTCAGCCACGTTGGCCTTTTGGGTTCTCCAGAACTAACCCCAGAACACTGTGATCACCCTTCTCTCAGCACACTCTGCTCCTCTGTCCCCGCTCTGTCCCCCCAATCCCACACTTGGAGGGCTGGCACTCATCTTAATTCTTAGCTTAAATGCCACTCCCAGTGGTGGCTGGCTGTCACAGTTTTTGGTGTCACCCATCTTATTTCGAACTCTTCTTCTCCTGGATTCTTAAGCCTATTTATGATCAATCACATAACGTCTCTTTGTTGCACATACTTTCTCCAATGCAGCTTTATTGCTTAAGGCCCCCGGGCAGCAAGCTTTCATGTAAGCTGGCTGATTTATCACACACCTCCGTCAAACTGGTACTTGTTTGACGCCACGTGAGGTGAAGGAAGCCACAGGAAATATAGGTGTGCCACTTCCGACAGCCACCGCCTTTCGTGCTGATGTCACACTGCAATTCAACAAGTCGGTGTAAATGTATAATACATGTAACAAGTTAGTGAAATAGGAGCTGGGCTTTGTTTTTCCAAACATGTTTCCAAAAGACTGTTTTATTTTAAAACACACACAGAGTTGGACACAGATGCCTTTTGAACCGTCACGGTGGAGAGAGTTACACTGATTGCTTACACCGGCTACCTCTTCCTCTCTGCCGAGCCCATGGCTCTCACGTCTCGTGAAGCACGAGCAGATGACTCTCTTCCTTCACATCACTGCTTGCTGGAATAAGAGTCCTCAGATGACAGCAATTATGTGACCACGTTTCGCATAACTGTTTGGCAATTATTAAAGTTTTGCAGTTGCCGGCTTTCCTAGGGGTATCTTACAACCTAAGGAAAAAAAACCAGCTCGTGAAATGACCTTGAGTTTGCCCATCCCCATACAGCTGTATAAGCCTGACACCTGTGTGGTTTCACAGGCTGACAAAGCCCCGACGGAGACACCTGCCTGTCCGCAGGGGAAGCAGCAGCCCCTCCCCTGCTCTACTCCCACCCCCGCCCCACTGGCCAGGCCCAGAGCCAGGATGAGAACCCAGTCTGCTTTCTGAACTTCCAGCCTCCTACGTTCTAGTACATCCACACCCACGTTACATTTGCCATCCGTGATTAAGAAATCCATTCTGTCATCCTCACTGAATGAGGGTTTTATTTAGGGTTTGTTTTGGTTATACGCACCTCTTACCAAACTCAAAAAGGTTGCATGTTCTGAGGTTGCAGACATAATATGATAGAAGACTGGGATTTCACCATTCATATTTTCTTCAGCAAGAAACTAGCATTCCCACCTTCGCTATTTATGTCAACCATTCCTTTGTCCGTCTACCCTTTCTCTTCAACCCTTCTCCGTCAGCCACACGCCCCGTCCTGGTTTTCCCTTCATCCTGGCAGACATCTGCCTAAAGCTCTTTCATGTAGGTTTGACAAATGTACTGAATTTCATGTAGGGGTACAAAACTGCTACTTGTGAGAATATCCACTCAACGATGTAGTGCTTATTCAATATAATCACCAGACAAGTATTTTTTTTTCAGATGCTAACACTCTCCCCTTCTAAAACTATCCCATCATTCCTATGAGAAACGTTTGCTATCTCCTCTGACCTTTAGATCTCTTTGCTTATATCCATACTCTCAACTCTCTTTGCATACCATAAACAAATGACCCTGCCTTTCTGGACTGGATTATTTGTTGATAAGCCAATGGCATCTGGAGAAGAGTAAGGCTGGATTATTCTCCCAAGGAGGTGCTATCGGCCCCAATTCTGAGTTCAGAAAGTCTATATGCTGTGAACACTGACCCCAACCCTTTACCGGGGAAAGAAGGGATCCAAGAGTAGACAGGGAGAAAATGAATCCAAGGACTCAGATGAGAGGTATTTTCTCCATGTCCGATAAGACTGGATGTGAAGGGTCCAGATCTCAGGCCCTGATTAATTATGCTAGAAGCTGATAATTTTTTTTTTAATGTGTATTTATTTTAGAGAGAGAGAGCATGAGCAGGGGAGGGACATAGAGAGGGAGACAGATGATCCAAAGTGGGCTCTATGTTCACAGCAGTGAGCCCAATGCGGGGCTTGAACTCACGAACCAGGAGATAATGACCTGAGCTGAAGTTGGACGCTCCACCGAGTCACCCAGGTGTCCCTGAGGCCGATAATTTTTTAACTTAATGAAAAAAATTTTAAGTAGGCTCCATGTGGGGCTTGAACTCATGAGCCCTGAGATTAAGATCTGAGCTGAGATCAAGAGTCGGACAATTAACCGAGCCACTCAGCTGCCCCATATAATTTCTTTTTAAGGTTTTGTTTTCAAGTAATCTCTATACCTAGTGTGGGGCTCAAACTCAAACTCTGAGATCAAGAGTTGCACGCTCCACCTACTGAGCCAGCCAGGCGTCCCTAGAAGCTGATAGTTGTTATGTTGTGAGGAGACTGCCCATTTTATGCTTGCTGTGTGTTCTCTGCACCTTGTCCTCACTTCCCTTTGGAAAAACCTAGGTAATATAGTTCTCTTTATATTAAAACTCTACTGTTGTTCATTTTGATGAAGTCTCTGGTGCCACAGTATACTTTCTTGTTTTACTGTATGGTGATAAATACAATGTGAAACCACATATGTCACTAAACTGTACTTACCAAGCACTTCTTCTAATTTTGTCGTGGCAGGTTCATTCACATTAAATACACTGTGACTATTTCTAGGGGAAGAAAATGCAAAAAACTCTTATCGCATAAACTTGGGTGGGGGGAAGTCAATGTTCATTATTTATACAGTAAGACTACTTTTCTTTTGTTTTCAAGTTTATTTTATTTTTTAGTAGTAATCTGTACACCCAGTGTGGGGCTCGAACCCACGACCCTGAGATCAAAAGTTGAATGTTCCACCGACTGAGCCAGCCAGCCGTCCGTAAGCTTGACCGCTCTTACCTCCATTCACTCAGAAGAGGAAACATCTAACGATCTGCACATACACGTATGTATTTAGGTGTTGCACGTGGGCATATACAAGTGTATACATGCACACACACTCTACTGTGCTCCCCCAAAATCTTTCTTATAATTAATCTATAAATTTCAATATTAGGTCAAAGCCAAACTGCTGGCCTAAAACACTTTTTTTGCTTTAGTATCATTTTTGTTCATATCCACATAAAATTTGCACAGTAACTCATACTGACGTGACCCATCAGCAGATGGGTGAGGGAGGTACGGTATAATGTTTACAGATCATCTATTTCTACGACTTTGTCTGGATTCGGGGCTCAACTGTCATTAGCCGTCGCCGCCCCTTCAGCACCCATGCGGTCCCAGGCAGTACTTACACTTTCTTCTTCTCTACCACACCTAGCCTCACAAAAGCTGCTAAGGCATTTTTCTGTACATCGGAAGACAATACGTCGTAACACTGCGAGGCACCTGGGACAGAGAAAGAAGTGAGTGGACCACTTCTTGTTTTCAACCACAGGAAATCACCACCCACAGGGGTGTGACTGACCTTGATCAAGAAGCTCACTGGTGAATTTTCTAACTCCATCCAAGTACTGTTTCTCAGTGAAGTAGTCTTCTTCTTCGTGCAAGAGGTATTTGCAAATTATCTGGTTTTAACAGAAAGAGAAAAACGCAGCCAAATACAATAGGACAGCCAGTAACGTGATAGTGCCCCTCATCACAGAAAGATACTTTCTGTAAGAGCAGAATAAATGCCCTCCAAGGTTTGGGCACAGAAAAGCCACAGAATTCTTGGGTCCCTCTTGAGCTCGTATCACTGCTTATAGTTAGAAAAAAGAGTTTGAAATAGTATTGACATTTATTAAAATACAATTTCTCACTTTGATGGGTTGCAAATTAAGTGAATCACCATCAGCTTAACAGACCTTACACTGCTTAGGAAGAGAGGACCAAAAGTTTTGCAACTGTTTTTTCTCTAAAAACACCTAATAGGCCCCAAATGCTGATGGCTTCTAGCACAGAAAGGTGCTTTGAGATAGAAGGAGCATTTATCATTTATCTACTAAGTGCCAGACTTTGTACAAGAACTATTTCGTAGGCCACAGAGCCACTCTGCCAGGAGGTCAGTCCCGGGCGCCTCTAACCGGTGCACAGAGCTCAGAAACAGAGCCCTCTTCTTGCAAATATGTACAGTCCCTTGAGAGCTTCCACTGCAAACTCCCCTTCTCCCTTTGAATCCTGGCACAGTTCCTGCTGGGCATATAGACCCTCCCCCCTCTCGAAGCACTCCTAGAGCTCTGACACACTCTTTCTGATACTTGCACCCCAACCTTTCCTTTCCCTTCCAACATCAGCCTTTAGTGATAGAAATAATTTCTGTATAGAAATTCTGATAGAAATGACTTTCTGTATCATTCAAATCTTGCATCTACTGCGCGCCTATGATGTATCAAACACCTTGCTACGTGCTACGAAAACAGCTGTTAAGATACAGCATGACAGTGCTTGGGTGTAAGTGTAGTTATGTGGCGTCATAAAGCTGCTACCCTCTGGGGTCTGAGACGGTGAATCACCTGAGAGGTGAATCTTTCACCCTATTGATCAATCTCCCTACTGTTCCACCATTCACCTGGGGGAGACACTTGCCCTTGGGGCCAGAAGGAAGTACAGGCTGGGGGGATCTTAGTTATACCGGATACAGGAGGATGAAGCAGAACTTCCTAAGAGTTACATACCTGATAAGATTCCACAAAAGGTTTAAAGAGGGCTATTAAAAATTCTAAGACAGGATTTCCTTTCGGGGTAACTAGGATGTCCCTTGTTGTCACTTGTATTGTCTCACTTTTACAGAGCAGGTAACAGCCTTCTTCAAAGTCCTGGGAAGGAAGAGGAGAAGACAGAGTGCATCCACTAATTTAGGTTAACGGGGACACTGAGAGAACACCAGTTAATTCCACAACCCTTCCAGAAGGTTCTGGTTGTTAGCAGCCAGAGAAGCGTGTGTGCTAACACACAAAATGCGGAACCTCAAACAGCAAACACACAGAAGATTCATAAGCCTTAGAAATCACGACCCGGGGCATGGATTTTCTCACTCTGCATGGCCACACTCCTTACATTTCAACAGGAAGGACATACAGCAGGTCCTCAAAATACGTGGGGTTATGCTTATGCTCAAAATCTGCTGCCCTCATTTTCAACTGAGGAAAACCTGTGCTCCCTGGCACAGCGTACAGAAACCTAACTACTTGCCATCCTGTTACACCGCCCGCCACGGCAAACCAGCGGGCCAGCAAACTACCGGGAATCTGGGAGCCCGATTCCTCATGAGCTGTCTATACCACTGGGTAACACTACTGCTCGCCAATCTCAAAGCAAGAGGCCCGACACATTCCAACAAGTTGTTAATGGGAAAATGTGTGGCAGTCGGTAAATTTTGTTTTAAGTTTATTTATTTATTTTGAGAGAGAGAGAGCCAGAGAGCCAGACAGAGTGAGTGGGGGAGGGGCAGAGAGAAAGGAGACGTAGAATTCCAAGCAGGCTCCATGCTTGCCAGCACGGAGCCCAACACAGGGTTCAAACTCACGAAACCGCAAGATCATCACCTGAGCCTAAACCAAGAGTTGGACGCTTAATGAACCAAACCACCCAGGTGCCCCTGCTGGTTGGTAAATTTTTAACAAAACGGTGTTGATTTATTTACAGTGGCTGCACTGAAGGTTGAAAGAAAGACTCCCTTCTCACCGAATAAGCCCTACATTACTGACTAAACTTGACCAAGAACCAAAACAGAGCTTGCTGAGCTGTGAGTGTCCAAGTGTCTCTTTAATTCTGCCAAATGAAGCCTTGGAGAAAGGGAGGTCACACTCGTGGATGCAAGCCTACCATTTCCAGAACTCACACTGCAAACACAGTTGGGCTCTTCGGCTGTAAGGATTTACCTTGACTGTGTTTCCTGGAAGGAAGATGAACTCATCTGAAAAAACACTGACCAGGAAGCGAAAGCAACTGTAGACATCCTCTGGAAATAAATTAATTACATCAAATTACAACACTGCTTTTGAAGGGAGTACCAAGAAGTCCTTGACTTTCCAAAATGCACTGCTTCAAAGGCATGTTATTCAAAGGCAGGGACAAGAATTAGGGCCCCCAAAGGAAGCTATAACCAATCCAAATTTTACGTACAGAACAAACTATAGTTTAGCAGTTTCAATATTGAATCTTAATCACAACTAGGCCTCAAACCAGTCAGTTTGGTGACGAACAAGATGCCACATTTCTTGGACGCTAGGGTCTTTCACTTTCCCCTGCCCATGGTTCCTTAGTAGAGAAGGAAAGCAATGACTTACTTCAGTCCCTTCTCTATTCATATTTCCTGCTGTCTTTACTGTATCTTTAGCACTAGAAGACATCAGCACACAGCAGAAAACACGGATTCTTCAGACACGTAGGTCTACCTCGCCCATCAACCACAGAGCCTTCTTCATTTTTCTGACACATGCTATGAACTTCTCATTAGAAGAATATACAGACGCATGGACAGGAAATGTTGCCTCCAATTTCAGGGTGTCCCCAACACTCTAGAAGACCATGCATGTGATCCTTGGTTGTGAATGAATTTCAATGTAAGAAACCTCAGATCAAGATTTGAGTTTCCTGGGTCTTGAACTAAATTGTCTGACTTCTCTCCAGGGCCATTTCCCCATCCACAAAATGAGGGCATGGACACAGGACCTGTGAGGTTCATTCCAATGTTAAAGGTCTGTGGTTGGCACCGATAATTCTATCTTTGGAGCTTTGAAAAACAAAAACAAGCACAGCAATGTGTGGGCCACACTCCAGACCCACTGAATCAGAACGGGGCTCGCCCTTAGTAATTCCAGCATAGCCTGGGTAGAAAACCCCTGACCTCAACTACAGGTTCCGGTGGACAAAAACGGTTTTATTCATTGTTTACACTCCTCATCGCCACTGGGACGCTACTGGGTATCTAGTAAGCACTCCTGCACTGCTGGATTGTTGTGCCCATGCTGACCGGGACAAGGACAGCCGTGCTCTAGTCCCAGAACCTTCCTTAGGTGATTAGGTACCTTTCTAGGCCTCACTTCCCTTACTTATAAATGGAGAGGTTCAGGTTAGATGATTTCTTAGGCCCCTTTCAACTCCCAAATGTTAAGTGGATGGCCATGTATTTAGGGAACAAGCCTAGCTTCTTCCGAGTACACAGGGCCCCTTCTTTGATGGTGTCTGGGACGCACACATGTGGCTGAGCGTGATAAGGCTTCAAATGCTGCTCCCTATATACGGAGCTGAACGGCCAGGTCTCTTCTAAAGTTCAAGACCACATTCCCGAAAGTTACCTTTCCGCAACCCGGGTGTCATGTGCAGTGCCATGGCTACTAAGGAAGGGCGGACAAAAATGTTGAGCAACTGGTTCCTGTAAGCTGAGCACATGAGGAGAGTGATATGCTGGAAGAGAAGCCCATGGACCACTTCTGAGTCTCCGGAGTCCACGTTCAGAACCACCTGGTCTTTGACAAGGCTGGCGATGTTGGAATGCAGAAGAAGGTTGGACTGGATAACTTCTTCAGCAGCTTCATTATCTACACACAAAGACAATGCGTTCAGGCAGCAAAGAAATGGGATGGGTTCCCTGATGGGAGTCTTAGGCTAGTGTATGCATCAACGCTAGGGACCTGACAGATTTACTTTCAAGCGCCAGGTTCTGGTTTTAGGCTCTACCAACTGAAGTAATGATACCCTACGTGAAAGATACCTATTTCTTTCTTTCTTTTTTAAGTAATCTCTATGCCCAACGTGGGGCTCAAACTCACAATCCTGAGATCAAGTGTCACATGCTGTTCCCACTGAGCCAGCCGGGTGCCCCTGTGAAGGGTATTTTCTTTTAAAAAAAAATTTTTTTTTTTTTTAACATTTACTTATTTTTGAGACAGAGAGAGACAGAGCATGAACGGGGGAGGGTCAGAGAGAGGGAGACACAGAATCCGAAACAGGATCCAGGCTCTGAGCCGTCAGCACAGAGCCCGACGTGGGGCCCGAACCCACAGACAGTGAGATCGTGACCTGAGCCGAAGTCGGACGCTTAACCGACTGGGCCACCCAGGCGCCCCAAGGGTATTTTCTAAAAGCAGTATAAACTCTGAGGACATTTAATGCACTTTCTTATCTACCCCTAAATTGTCAGCCACTCTGAAATGCATACCAATTCCCAGTCTAAAAACCAACACTTCCTCAGGAACCAAGGGTATCCAGAGTTTTGTAATAGCAAGTTACAGGATAAGAAAATCACATGCATGTGAATTCACAAAATACTAAGATAAGAAGGCTCATGATGAAAACATACTTCACACACACACACAAACACACACACACACACACACACACACACACCCCTTGCTTAGACCAATTAATTCCAAGACGGCAAGAATATTGCTTTGCAACTTTGCTGGTGAACAAAGGGTAATCCCAGAGGCACTCCCCTAGCACCAGGCTTCCCTGGGCACAGGCGGACACTGAGGAGGCTTTCTGGTTTTTTCACATCGGAGAAAAGTAAAGAACTGAGCCCCTAACAGATGCTGGTAACTTACCACCTGACACTATGCTGGCCTAGAGAAGGCCAAGAAGTTAGTATTACAGAAGCGTAAGGAAGAGATGGTGATACTTAACCAACATTCTTGGCAAGGGAAATCATTTTACTGTTTCCCTGAGCCAAAGAGCTGGTTGCCGGGTATGTAGCCAGGCACACTGGTCAAGCTGGGCAAGGTCTGCTAATGCTTTGCAGAAGAGACAACTGAGGGGTGTGGGGTTTCCTTCTGGACTCGATCACATTGCTCTAGATGCACATGTCTTGTCTCCGCTTGCTCAAGGTAATGACATATGGTAATGTTATATACACGATATAATATGACATGGCATAATGATACATGTATCATGAAGACCTCTTGATAGGAGAATGCTTAGGAATATGTGGTAAGTGGAGTAAGGAAGAAAAAAGGAACTGAACGGATATACCACATTCTGAATCAGAAATCATATTTAATCACTCTATTACTGTTACTTAGATACCAACAGACTCTCACTCTATAATAACTTAAATTATTTCAGTTGCTGAATAGATACTCTTAGCTACAGACTGGCCTACTTCTTCCATCTTGAGAAAACAAAAATGCTTGGAAAGACAGGTGCCTAGGTTTTCACATGCTCCTGGGCCAAGTAGGAGTCAGCACTTTACCTACGCTTTTCTCATGATTTTCTACCTGAATCACACTCAACGTGTCCTTTGCCGCCCATGGGAACATGTGTCTGACTCATCTTTGTTTCTCCGCTGGTGACCACTATTCAAGGCGATGGCCACTTCTGCTGGCAGTTCTGCCTAAACACCTCATAGCCCCACCTCAGCTCTGCCAGTGCCTTGTTCAGGCTCCTTCCCTTCCCATTCGTGTGGCCCAGCTTGAAAACGGACACTGGTTGTTTTCTACAGTTGTTTGCAGTCATGTTTCCCTGCTTAAAATCCTCGACTGTGGGGTGCCTGGGTGGCTCAGTTGGTTAAGTGCCCAGCTCTTGATTTCAGCTCAGGTCGTGATCTCACGGTTCGTGGGTTCAAGCCCTACATCGCGCTCTGTGCTGACAGCATGGAGTCTGCTTGGGATTCTCTCTCTCTCTCTCTCTCTCTCTCAAAAATAAATTAAGGGGCGACCAGGTAGCTTAGTCAGTTAAGTGTCCGATTTTGGCTCAGGTGATATCTCACGGTTCGTGAGCTTGAGCCCCGCATTCGGCTCTCTGCTGTCAGCACAGAGCTTGCTTCCGATCCTCTGTCTCCCTCTCTCTCTGCCCCTTTCCCACGCTCTCTCTCTCCAAAATAAATAAACATAAAAAAATAAATAAACTTAAAAAAAAATCTGCGACTGAGTCCCGTAAACTACAGCTTCCAGTCCAGATCCCCCAGGCAGCAGGCCCAGCTAATCCAGCCTGTGTCCACATCTTTACCTTCCATCATCCGTCTCCCAGAGCCAACACTGTAAGCTCACCCACCCACCTGCAGGCCAGCATCACCGTGATGCGGTGCTATTGCACCATTTCACGTTTCCCAATCCCTACGTTAGCAATCCCTTGCCCGCTTGTCTTCCAGAATGGCTCCTGCTTTTCCATCAAGATCGGTTCAAAAGTCATTTCTATGAAAACTTCCCCGAGCGTGGCCCTTCCCTACACAGGGGTCTCAGCAACGCTCTGCGGTCCATTCGAAGTTCTTTGTGTGTGTTTCGCTGGCCCCGCTTCACTAGATGCCCCGCCCCTGCCTTCCACACACCAGGAGGACGTCCCACACAGGGGTTGCGCCTTGTTCTCTCCGGCCTCTGGGTAGTTCCCAGCACCCACCAGGCACTCAAGAGGTTTAATGAGTGACCAGCGGGGAGCTATGAACGGATTACATTTCCAACTGTGGTCTCTGCAATTTTGACTCAAAGAGATTGGAAACAGCTAAAGCTAACACTTGGCACACACGTCCCAAACTCCCGGCGAAGTATTTATAACGCCAATGAGGGCTTTACAAAGTTGTCATTTTCCGAGAATCGTATAAAGGTCCACGAGACTGGCCCTTTGGTCCTTTTGATGGGGTGAAGCGAATGGGCTGCAAATCTAATGTGGTTTAAAACGAGGTGGGTGTATTACACCGACGATGGTGAGCAGTGAGTAATGCGTAGAACTGTCCAATCAAGGCTGCACACCTGAAACAAAACACGTGACGCTAACTGTATTTTAGTAAAAAAAAAAAAAAAAAAAAAAACTGTGAAAAAATAAAAATAACAAGAAGTGGGTACGGAGGGAGGAATATGCGGAGGAAAGGAGATTCATCCACTCTCCACCCTGCTAGGTGCCAAGGAGGCAGCATTTTAATTGACATACCCAGAGTCTCATAGGAAGAAGTGACACGTAAGCAATTGTTCTCAAATAATCAACATACTGTATTCAGTGTCCCCCAGTGATAAAAACAAATGACGTTTTCTTTCTGTCTGGGGCGCCTGGGTGGCTCAGTCAGTTAAGCATCGACTCTTGATTCGGCTCAGGTCATGATCTCACAGTTTGTGAGTTCAAGTCCCTCACAGGGCTCTGTGCTGAGCCTGTGGAGCCGGCTTGAGATTCTCTCTCTCTCCCCCTCTCTGCCCCTCCCCTGCTTGCTCTCTCTCGCTCTCAAAATAAATAAATAAACAAACTTCAAAAAAAAGTTTTCTTTCTCTCTGAGCAAAGCTTTGCTCGGTGTCCCGTGTAGGTGTTTCATGTCTAGGTGACAGCTTTTCCAAATTAAGAAACAAAAAGCAAGCACGCTCCTCACATACATCTCACATACGTACCGGGCCAGGTGAGAAACCCCCCGAAGGCCTGGGTTAAGCTTTTCAGCCATAAAGTCTTCTCCACCAGAGCGTCAAAGTCCAAGGAAGGCTTGTTCTGAAGCAGAACAGCAGCCATGAGGGCCCACGGGCTCAGAACCAGGTTTTGAATTTGCAGAAGCTGCATTTTATAGGCAACTTCAGTGACAAAGGCATGCATGTCCTCTGACTGTTTCTGAGGGATATACCTATAAGGAAGAACAGGATATACCTATAAGGAAGATATACCTATAAAGAAGATTACAGTTTTGCTACCCACACTGATGTGAATGGTGAGGGAGGGGAACGGGAGAAGGCAGACCCTTTAGAAGGCTTCTCATTCTTTCTGCCAACCGAATTCTCTCAGGTCACAGTGCAAGAATATACTTACTGTGGTGTCACCTGTCCCTCTGTCTCTACGGTATGCTCTTGAGAGGTGATAAAATACACTCAGGGGGACACAGTCCTATTCTTCCTGGTTCCAGGCAAAACAACTTCTGTTGCTTTATAACTAGGATGTATCACTTCCTCTGAAACCTGATGCCTCCCCCAGGGGCCTGAACTACTCTGCCCTCTCGGAATTCGCTCACTGCCCTTTGAACACCTCTCTCACAGAACACACCAGCTTACGTGGTAACTGCTCGTGCCTGCCCTGGATGGGCCACACAGCTTGCCTGACTGCTACGCTGCTCTGCTGAGCAGCTCACGATCCTCGCCTGACAGATTCTTCAGGCACGATCACCAAACCTGGCATCCGATATCAGGAACCGATACAGAACAGGCTGAAGCGGGGACAGGCACAGGACCTGAGAGTGTCCACACCGTAAGGTGGCTTAATGGGAAAGCTGGAGCCAGTGAGGGCACCCCGTCCTACGTATCCGAGATCTATAGCGTGGAGCCTGTGGCAGCATAAAGCTACCATCTGCTTGATCGCCAGCGAGGCCGCCAGTGAGGCACTCCAGCTGCCGCGGAACCACTGGCGCTACGGATGAACGATGAACGATGATGTGGTCGTGTGAAGCCTGTCTGAGCAGGTGGTTTCTGTCTCCTTACTTCCCCATGTGTATTTCTCTAAATTAAGAAAATCCAAAGGTGTATCTGCACCTGCATCCTGAAAGAACCTAATACATTTCTGTGCCCATAAAACAATAACCTGTTTTTAAAAAATTACTTGAGAGAGAGAGAGAGAGAGAGGGAGGGAGAGCATGCGAGAGTGAGGGAGAGGGGCAGAGGGGAAGGAGGAAGGACAGAGAGAGAATGCCAAGCAGGCTCCACGCTCAGCGCAGAGCCCGACGGTGGGGCTTGATCCCACGGCTCAGGGACCACGATCTGAGCCAAAATCCAGAGTAGCGTGCTCTACCAACTGAGCCACACGGGCGCCCCAAAACTATAACCTTCTTGAGGACTGGGACTCACCGCCATTCATTCTGACCACATAATCCTTTCTAGGATTAACCACACTTTGGCCGACCTACCAATAGTGCTCAACGATTCCCACACACGCAGTACGGGCAGCGCACTGCACGCTGTGGTGTAGCGTAGGCGGTAGGGCACTGGCTCCCCTGAGAATGAGCACTGACCTTGCCTATTTGACACACGTATCCTGCAAACATAATTCTTTAATTGAAGCTTTCTGCTCCTCTGATACGTCATCTCGGATAACTAAGTTGCAGTCCTAGAAGGGGTCAACTCAAGAATCACAACTACCCTTCCAGATTTTCATCCTAATCTCCATGTCGGTTATGAAAACACAGGTCTTGCACCTTGGAATCAAGTTATACGGGCTCCGACTCATCCTTCCAGCTGCCAGAGATCGAAGTGACACAGGGTCTCCGAAGTACACATGGATATTTCCAAAATTTTCAGAGAGAATCTTCCTGGCTTTCAACAATCCCTAGTGGCGTCACGACAGGGGAAATGGGGATAAACAGGAGTAAGTTCAGAAAGGAGTTGGTGTATAAATGAGCATTTTCTCTGAATTCAAGTAAAATCAAATTCAAATAAAAGTTTGGTTGTCCTAAATTTACGCACAGTTGTGGACTCCTTTGGCTTAGGCACCCCCAGGAGCTCATACGCATAAAGAGTTTCTTCCAATATCTTGTCGTAACTGATGCTAATTGGAACAAGGTACGTATCAAAAACTTCTCTTTTAAAAAATGGCTCCATCACAATATTCAGAAGACCTGTAAACAGGGAGAAAGGGTTTTCCAGATGTATTGAAAAGTGGAGTAAACAAGGGGACACAAACAGGAAGACCCTGAAGTGCACAATAGATACTAAGCCCATAAATAGAAACAGTTACAACTTAAACAGTTAGGGTTAAAAAAGAAAGAATATCTTGCCAAAAAAAAAAAAAAAAGTGCCAAGCTATATCCAGTAGCTGTGACCACACCACATCTTCTGGATTTGTATTCTTCCTTCAATCTCTAAAGGACCTACCAAATTTTGGAGTCAGTGTCTTGGCAGAGCGACTTCTTGTCCCTTCGAGGAAAAATTCAACAGGAGCATAACCATTCTTTAAAGAGAAAACAGAAACAAACAAAACAAAACACAAAACCCATTGCCTAGTCTCAGAGTGAGAAATGCTTTTTCCCCCATACCCAAACCATTTATTTATATATTATATATATGTAATACATATTATTAAATATAATTTTAAAATATAATTATTAAATATAATTATTAAATATAATTTATCGTCAGATTGCCTCCATACAACCACCCAAAGCTCATCCCAACAGGTGCCCTTCTTTTGATTCCTTCCCCCAGGCTCCCGACCCCCCACGTCCAGCCTTTGGAACCAACACTGTGCACGCGCAGGGCGCAGAGGCAAAGCATGGGCGAGAGGGCCGCAGGTCACACAGGCTGCGGAGGTCATGTGCGTTCCTGCAGCGGGACGAGTGGCTGAGCGTTCGTGAAGGAAGAATTTAAGCTCCTCCAGCAAGCTCGAGTGAAAAGGAAATACAGCTTGAAAGTACTCGGGAATTATCTGCATTTACCCGTAGCATGGTTTTCACGTATTCAGAGAACACGGCCCAGTAAAGTTTATTGCCACCAAAGGTGCGTCGCATGAAAAAGGCACCCGACATCCGCAGCAGCTCACTGACCATTTTCATTCCGAGGAAGTCTAGGAAATAAATACAGAAGGGGATCACCTTTTTTTGCAGGTCTTGGAACTTTCCATAAATACCTCAACTCACATTCTATGAAGAAAGATTTCGTGTGTGGAAAACACCCCTGTGATATTAATAATTACACTTCCCGGGGCACCTGGGTGGCTCAGTCGGTTAAGCAACTGACTTCGGCCCAGGTCATGATCTCGCGGTTCATGAGTTCGAGCCCCGCATCGGGCTCTGCTGACAGCTCAGAGCCTGGAGCCTGCTTTGGATTCTGTGTCTCCTTCTTTCTCTGGCCCTTCCCCTCTTGAGCTCTGTCTCTCTCTTTCTCTCTCTCTCTCGAAAAATAAACATTAAAAAAAAATTTAAAAAAAAATAATTACACTTCCCGACATGAACATCCGTTAAGGACCTCTAACAGTCTGATGGGAGAGGAGGGGCCGTGTGGGCAGGCCAGCTGGGAGGCTACCTCGAGGGCCACCGGGTGCCTTGGCGTTTACGGCCAGACCCACCAGAGACCGTGGCCTCAGTGGGCAAGTGGCCAGCTCAATGATGTCATCATGCCGAGGTCTTCAGTTAGCACTGCTGCCGACCTGGACGACAGACCAGCACATGTGGTCCATGCTGGACAGCCGTCCAGAGCGACTTTCTTTTTCTTTTTGTTATCCACCTTTCTTTTTTTACCCAGCCTTCTCTGAGTGGCACAGAATAAATCCACCAAGTCCCGGATGAGAGGAAGAGTTCTATCATCAGTTTAAAAACCCTCCTTCTTTCCATTTTCCTTACTTTTCAAATAACTCCCTCACATGTCTGTACAGATGAAAATGCTTTTAAAGTACTTAAGTCCCTGGCTGTTTTTACCTTACTGTTTACTGCATTTATTAACCAAGGTGTATTCTTGAATCCCAACTTTCCTGGCTACCTCAAAAGGGAGGTGATAAACAATTATTTGCTTTAGCAATCCTGCTTTTGGGAATCAGTCCTACAGAAGTAAAAACACTCATATAAAAATATGTAAAATTGAGGGGCGCCTGTGTGGCGCAGTCAGTTAAGCGTCCGACTTCAGCCAGGTCACGATCTCGCGGTCCGTGAGTTCGAGCCCCGCGTCAGGCTCTGGGCTGATGGCTCAGAGCCTGGAGCCTGTTTCCGATTCTGTGTCTCCCTCTCTCTCTGCCCCTCCCCCGTTCATGCTCTGTCTCTCTCTGTCCCAAAAATAAATAAACGTTGAAAAAAAATTAAAAAAAAAAATGTAAAATTGAAACGGAAGAAGGGACAGGGTATTTTCACCATCATCTTCAAACACCTCAGGAACTGTTAAAATCGCTTTGGTGAGTATTTTTTATTTTTGTAATTAAAATAAAAAACGGGGAAACAATACATACCCATTCCTGCCGCTATGACTGGTACAGGTAAATCATAGTTGTATAAGAGAAAAGACAACATCAGGAAGTCAATGTAACTTCGATGACTGGGCAGCAGAACAACCGGGTGCTCCTGGATAGCTCGCTGTAGCTTTAAAACAAATGTTCCCTTTTGAATCATTTCAGTTTTCATATTATTAAAATCACATGCCACATCAGAACAGGAAGAATGTGTATATGTACAGAGGGAACACTAAGGATAACAAGGTCTTTCTGGCTCCCCTGCTACATACAGAATCCCCTACTACATTTCAGAGTTTTACAGAAATAAGCACACATGATGCAAGAACATTAAAAATGTAAATTGCATAGAAAATAATAGTGATAAACACTAACATATCAGCGGGGCACCACATTAAGCATTTCACATATGAAGCATTTTACACGCATTGTTTAATTCCACATATTTGTAAAGAAGGCCTAAGCATTAGGTTCCTCATTTGCGACGTGGTGATGCATCTGATCGATGGCCGGGCTGGGGATACAACTGAAATCAGTCTGAATTAAAAAGTCAGCTAGCTGTCAGGGCACCTGGGAGGCTCGGCTGGTTAAGTGTCTGACGCTTGATTTCAGCTCAGGTCATGAGCTCTCCTTTGGGGAGAATGAGCCCTGCGTTGGGCTCCGTGCTGACAGTGTAGAGCCTGCTTGGGATTCTCCCTCCGCCCCCCACTCCGCTCCTACCCCACTCACACGGGTGCGCTCTCTCTCAAAAATAAACTTAAAAAAAAAAAAAAAAAGGTCAGCTGTTACCCACTGTGCTAGACTGATTGTGTGTATAAGAGGGAACAAAGCTTCTCTTGGGTAGACTAATGAAAACAAATCTGAATTAGCAGGATAAATGAGAGGTAGGGTATTTCTCTATACACTGGACTGGCTGCAGGAAGAATGGGAGCCCTGCAGTTAGAAGGAATTTGAGCCTCCAGATATATTTTGTAGGCTGTCAAGATACCTCAAATACATTCACTGTATCAGTGTGTTATCTGCTTTTCTTTTCTTTTTTAATCTAACTATAATTCGCCAAGGCAAGGTAATGTGTGATCAGTTAAGAAGACATGGCCAGGGGCGCCTGGGTGGCTCAGTCGGTTAAGCATCTGACTTTGGCTCAGGTCACGATCTCACGGTTTGTGAGTTCGAGCCCCACATCGGGCTCTATGCTGACAGCTCAGCCTCGAGGCTGCTTCGGATTCTGTGTCTCCCTCTCTCTCTCTGCCCCTCTCCTGCTCACGTTCTGTCTCTCTCTGTCTCTCGAAAATAAATACATGTTAAAAAATTAAAAAAAAAAAAAAAAAAAAAAGAAGACATGGCCAGTCAACACCAGTCAAGATTCTCTGGATGGCTTTTTTTTTTTTTTTTAAGGTTTATTTATTTTTGAGAGACAGAGAGAGACAGACCACGAGCAGGGGAGGGGCAAAAACTGAGGGAGACACAGAATCCGAAGCAGGCTCCAGGCTCCGAGCTGTCAGCAGAGAGACTGCCTGAGGCAGGGCTCGAACCCACAAACTGTGAAATCATGACCTGAACCGAAGTGGGTACTCAACCAACCGAGCCACCCAGGTGCCCGTCTCTGGATGGCTTTATCAAGCATTCTTTGACAGAGATCCAGAGAGTAAGTCAGCAATCTAGAAAATAGTCAGAGGAGGAAAAAAGAAGAAATACTTGAAAGTAAATGACTGAATAAAACAAAACCTTAAAAGACATGTACAGGCAGGTCAATGAAGGTGAGAGCTTCTTGGTAAGAGGAAAAACGATATTAAAAAACATAAATGAATAAAAATAGGAAAAGCTCTTCCTTTCAGAGGAAAGCAGGCTGTTAACAACAGTGATGGAATTAGAAAAATCACCATTTGGCAATCATTAGAGTAATAACTGGTTCAGGCAAAAATCATCAGTCAATGTAAAAACTAATGGAGGAAGTAAGGCGGACCCCTCTTGAAGCATCTCTCCACAAGATACTTACTCATTACAAAGGGAAATACCACCTTAACCAAATGCTGAAAGTGCACATCGCGGTGTTCCTGACCTGCTGCACTGAGAAGGACACAATGTTTTCCCACTGAGAAAACATCACTCGAATCCAAATCAAGGCAAGCTATAAAATAGGTCTGGTTTTGTTTTTTGGGTTTTGTTTCCAAAACTAATATGAAACACAAACAAAGGCCGAGTTATTGTTCTAACTTAAAAGGGTCTACAGAGATAAGGAAGCTGAACGTGACGCGTGATAGAGGATTTTCTTTTGCTGTACAGGACATAACCGGGACGACTGGTGGATTATGAATGAGGTCTGTACTCTAGCGTTAAATGTCAGTTTGCTTATTTTGATAATTGCGCCAGATGGGAGTATCCTAACCGCTTATGGGAAAAACACACTGGAGAACTGAGGAAAAGGATGAAGGAAATGTTGGAGGGGAATCCAGGTGAACCGCGTACAGAAATTCTCGGCATTACTTCTGTAACTTTGTGGACATCTGACATTAGGTTAGCCTGTAAGTATTACCTGACTAAGTAACTTAATCTCAAGTCTGAAGATCTGAAAGTGACAAACATCACCCTCCAGAGAGGCAGAGCCTCTTCCGGCCAGCCTGGATGCCCGATGCCAAGGGCCTGCTCATTTGGTGCAGAGTGAGATGTCTCTGCGTTGATTGTATCATGAGGGGTAGAAGAAGAGGTTGTTTTTTAACCAGCGATACTCACTTTCTGAATACCTTCTTCATTTACACACACTTTTGAGAAAATTTGTTTAAATATTTTGCTCAGCGCAAAGGCAAAAAAACGGATGGCTCCCAGACGCAGTTTGTGGCTCATTTCATCCAAGATCTCACAAACTTCCTCTCGGAGGACATCGACGGATTGAAGGGATTCCTTGGAAAGCTAGAGGGAAAAGGAAAAGCAAGGAGACGTTTCTGAAGGAAAGAAGCCAGAACTGTATTCCCTCAAGCCAGTATGACTAGTTCCAAATGGACCAATACTATATAGCTCAAAAATGCTATGCTCTCTTCTTCATTTAAATTGACATAATTTATTTTCCAATATAACCACAGTAGATAAATGATCCTATTTAGATAACCTCACAGACTAGAAATTCAAAGAGAATCGTCTTTCAAGGATAGTATTTTAGACTAAAGAAAACCTCTCACCTTTCATTTGATTTCTTAATAAGCTTACAACCAAATTCTCTAAAATAAGTTGTTGCCTGTGTATTAGTGTCCTAGAATACATATTTAGCAATTTCTTTCCCTAGAATGTTGCAGCACTCCATCTGCTTGCTCAGTGCTATTACAGGGTAATATACAAGGTAAAAATGCCAGATTACATCACAATAACCGTTTAAACTATTCAGATATAGAGGTCACTGGGACAAAACTCTCCCAAGTATCAAAGGGTAACTAGTGAAATCAATGACCTCACAATGGAACTCTCTTTATTCATATGGCACACCACATCTTCTTGTAAAGAGAACAAATATGGGCGTGTGCTAGGCCTGGAGATGAACAAGTCCGTTTCTGTCCTTAAGGAATCCTAATCTCTTTTTACTTCCCCCTAAACAAGCATGTTGGAAACAAGTGTGGAGTCTATGTGATAAATAATAATTATCCTTTGCAGAGGAGAATGTTCTGCTTTAGGATGAGGTCCAGAATATCAGAGGGTAGAATGCTGGAGTCCCAGCTTCTTAATTTACATGTTTTTTTAAAAAAAACAATGAGGTGAAATTAATATAGCCTAAAATTAGCCATTTCAAAATCAACAGTTCAGTGGCATTTCGTACCTTCACAAATGGATAATTATCCTCTACCTAGCTCCGTATTTTATCTTTTTCAGGGAAACAGAGGAATCAGTGGATTAGTGGTAAGGATGGATTTCAGGAAACAAGCCTAGGAAAGGGAGTCCATTTGAAGAACTATCAAAATAGTTGAGGCCAGAGACAGAAAAGGCCCAAACAAAGGTAATAAAAGGTGCTGAAGAGAAGGCGAAGGGCAGAGAGATGCTCAGTTCTTCTGGGCAACAGAACGGATGGTGGGGCGGTCCTGAGATGGGGGAGACAGACCAAGGGTAGAAGGCAGTGTGGTGCAGGGGTTGAGAAGGCGGGGATACTGATTCTGAGGGGTTTGTGAGACATACAAATTAGATGACCTTCAGGGAACAGGACAGTCAGAGATAAAAGTCTGAACCCTGATAATCTAGCCAAGGCTAGAGATCCTGTCTGGACATCACCAGACTACAGGTGAAAATGGAAATGAAGACAATGGACAAAATGGATCAGGGAGGCTGCAGGGATAAAGGAGGCTGAGGGTTTGACCTTGAGAAACACTTGCCTGGTGGATGGAAGAACCTGTAAAGAGATTGACAAGGGAGATATTCAGAGAACTACACCGGGTTGCACCATCAACGTCAAGAGAGGTCCTGCAGGAGACTGCCCAACAAAAACGGACACAGTTAAGATACAGCGAAGACTAAAACAGCCCCTGGGATCGGGTCCCTTGGAGATCCACAGTGACCTTTACCGGATGAGGTGCATGGCCTGCTAAAAGTGGGGCGTGAATGGGGAAGGACAGACTATACCTTTGAGGAGCTGAGCCGAGAAGGGAAAGAGAGACGTGGCCGAGAGGGCCCTCCCCCAGCCAGGAAGTGCTTATGCCAGCTGGGCCGGTAGAGAAGGCTGAAGAGTAGGAAGGACATGACCCCCGGGGTTCTGAAAGAATTACACACATGAGGCATTCAGGGGAGCAGGCTGGTCGATTCAGAAGGAATGCCTTCTCCAAAACTGGACAAAAGCACGGAAGCAGAGAATGACCTGATCCCTTATTCTGTGCACCTGGGCTTCTCATTTGCTCAACAGGTATGTCTGTCCTTCCAGCACCCTCTTCCTGGAAACCTCAGATGAGATTAAAAGATGAGCAATAGCTCTGTAAGTCCTTGTCCGGGTGCTGTCCCTCTTCAGTCTGCTCTCCACACCACAAACCTGAGTGGTCCCTTCGATGCAGCAGTAATCTCATCTTTCCTCGGCTAAAAGCACTTTGATGGCAGCTCTTGCATTCCTGTGAGCCAAAGACAGCCTGAGTTGGAGAAGCGGCAGCAGAGATGGAAAGAAACAGACAAGAGCTATCAAGGGGAGCACAGGAGCCGCTCCTAGTGACTGACTAGGATGAAGGGAAAGCAGGAAGCTGAAGACGGCATCCAGATTTGCGGTTTGAGCAGCAGGCACACGGCAGGGTTGTTCTTGGAGTACAGAAAACAGGGGGAGGGGGGTGTGCGTGGTACAGCAGTAGGGGTGGGAGGGTAAGAGAGTTTGATTCAGACATCCTGAATTTGAGAGGTTTTTGGATTTTCCAAGTAGGTATTCCAATAGACATCAAAATATGTGTCTCAAAAGAGATCTGGACTGAAGCAACAGATAGTAATTATTATTTATTACATACTGTTGTTTATAACATATTACTAACATAACAACATAAGTATAAGGAAGATACTTATAATTCTGGCAATAAATAAAACTGCTCAGAGAGTGAGTTAGAACAAGAAGTTGAGGAACAGCAGCATTTAAAGACACAAGCGAAGGAAAAGAAGCACATCAACGGAGGAAATCAAGAAGATTTGGTGGGAGGGGGGATGCCTGGCTGACTCAGCGGTGCATGTGTTTTTTTTTTTTTTTTTTTAGTTTGTTTATTTTTGAGAGAGTAAGTGAGCCAGTGTGAGTGGAGCAGCGAGAGAGGGGGGAAAGAATCCCAAGCAGGTTCTGCACTGTCAGCGCAGAGCCTGATGTGGGGCTCCATCTCACGAACCATGATCATGACCTGAGCCGAAATCAAGAGTTGAACGCCTAACTGACTGAGCCTCCCAGGCGCCCCGGATCACGGGATTCTTGATCTCGGGGCTGTGAGTTTGGGTCCCATGCTGGGTGTAGAGAGAACCTAAAAACTTCTAAAAAAAAAAGAGGGAGAGTGTGCCAAAGACTGCGAAGGATTTCAACAAGGTTGATTTTAGCCATAAGGAAGGAAGTCATTATTTGCAATCCTGGAGAGATTAATTACAGCAGGTTGGAAACCAGATTCCAGTGAGCTGGAGCTGCGTATACACAAAGGGTGAGAAAGTACAGAAAACAGCCAGCTGCTTCTAAGAGTAGAACACAACAGGGAAAGGAAGTGCTGAGTCATAAGGGGGAACAAATGTGCTCAAAGGCTGATTTAAGCTGGAAGACAATTAAGCATGTTCAGTGAGGATGTAAAGCAGTAAAGAACAGTAAAAAGTTAAAGACATTTGGGAGGACAATCGAGCAAACAAAGTCCCGGGGGAGGAGGGAGCAAGTCAAGTTCAGAGCAAAGGAGTAGGGGAGGGACTGAACTCCCAACAGGAGAAAGGGCTCCCTGTCCCCTCTGAACAGGAAGGAAGAGGAGAATTATGGGTATCAGATGCAGGTCAATTAGTAGCTTGATCACAGGAAGTTGAGAGTGGTCATATAATGGTTTACATTTTTTTGTGAAGCAAGAAGAAAGATCTCATGTTGAGGGTAAGGGGGGGGGAGATGGGAGGCTCAGAAAGAATGGGACGGACACTGACACTGTCATTTTGGAGAATGGAAGAGACTTCACTGGGGAAACAAAGAATTCCTGAGTAACAAGAATTACAGAGGGCCCAGTTGGGTTACATAATCTTGAGTTATAACAATTCCAATCTACCTACATTATGGGATTTTTTTCTCAGTAGCACAGCCAAGTTTGAGAAACACTGGCGTGGGTCAGTCATGCTTGATCTGGCTATGCACTAGAATTATTTGGGGAGCTTTTATTAACTTTTTAAATGTTTGTTTATTGACAAAGAGACTGACCATGAGCGGGGGAGGGGCAGAGAGATGTAGACACAGAATCTGAAGCAAGCTCCAGGCTCTGAGCTGTCAGCACAGAGCCTGACACGGGGCTGAAACTCATAAGCCGTGAGATTATGACCTGAGCTGAAGTCGGATGCTTAACCAATTGAGCCACCTAGGCACTCCTACTTGGGAAGCTTTTAAAAAGAAGATGAAAAAGAAGAAGAAGAAGAAAGAGATGCCTGGGTCCTATTCCAGAGTCATTAAATCAGAATCTCTGTGGACAGGACCAAAGCATATTTTTTTATTCATTCATTCAAGAAATATTTACTGAATGTGTACTATGTGCTAGGCACTAGGAATACAGCAAAAAAAAAAAAAAAAAAAAAAAAAAAAGTCATTAAGGGAGATAAAATTTTTGCCTTCATGGAGTGTATATACTGGTGGATAATAACAGTTAACTTTCTGTAAAAGTTCTATCAAAGAGCCGGTATTGAGAACCACTGTCTTTGGCTTCTAATTGACGAGGAAACTTCATGCCGCTGATGGAACAGGACCAATCAGAGAAGACTAATTGTTTCTTCAAGACAGATCATGACAGAGAGATGAAAACAAAAGGATTAGGAGCACAGGTCATACATCCAAATCAGAAGAAAACAGCAGAGATAAAGAGCTTTCCTGAGGCCATACAGCTGACTAAATTCCGCTTAAAAGTCAATGAAGCAAAGATCTCTCCAGGTTCACCTCAAGGCACAAAAGCACTTGGGCAACAGAACAGGGAGGGCCGGCCGCCAGGAAGCTGTAGTCCTGCCCACTGAATGCCTCTATCCTGCTGCCTTCAAATCACACGTCCACGACAGAACTTAGTGTTTCTCCCCAGTCCATTCCTTCTCCTGGGCTCCCTATCGCAATGAATGGTGCTCTCATTTCTAAGTCTTTCTTGCCCTTCCCTTCATTCAATAAGGTCTACTCCACCTCTTAAATTTCTTAAATCTGTCCAACTCGTTTCTACGACCACTTACCGGTCTAGGCAAGTGTGATCCCACAAAGGGAGTATTGCAAAAGCATCATAACCAGACTTCCCCTCTCCGTCTGGAGCAGAACGGTGCTTCTAAAACATAAACCGATCAGGCCACAGTCCAACCTGAAACCTTTCAATGACTTTGCATTGTATGTAGGATAAAATCGAATTCCTCTGGATGGTTTATAAAACCCTTCACCATGTGGCCGCTGCTTCCCTCTCCAGTTCCAATTCTTTTTTTTTCAACTTTTTTTATTTTTTTATTTTTGGGACAGAGAGAGACAGAGCATGAACGGGGGAGGGGCAGAGAGAGAGGAAGACACAGAATCGGAAACAGGCTCCTGGCTCTGAGCCATCGGCCCAGAGCCCGACGCGGGGCTCGAACTCACGGACCGCGAGATCGTGACCTGGCTGAAGTCGGACGCTTAACCGACTGCGCCACCCAGGCGCCCCTCTCCAGTTCCAATTCTTACCACTACTCCTTCTGTGCCCTCTTCGGTCTGGTCGGACCTGCTTCTAGTACTGTGAGTACACATGCTCTCTAGTCTTTAAAATAAGCCGGTGGTTCCCAAACTTTGCTATACTTTGGAGTTGACTGGGCTTCTCTAAAAACTACTACTAGAATGTCTGGTTCCCTCCCTCTGACGTTCTGATTCAATTCATATGGGGGTGAGATCTATGCACAGGGATTCCTGAAAGCTTCTCCAGCAACTTTAATGTGCAGTGAAATTTGAAAACCACGGGGAAAATGTTATCTACTCTGCTAGGAACATTTCTTCACCCACTTCACCTGGACAACCCCTAATCATCTTTTAGGTAGGCATCATTAAAAAAAAATCGATTTTCTTTTCTTTTTTTTTTTTTTTTTTAATTTAAATTCAAGTGAGTTAACATACAGTGTAGTCTTGCCTTCAGGAGTAGAACCCAGTGATTCATCTCTTACATAGGACACCCAGTGCTCATCCTGAAAAGTACCCTCCTTAATGCCCATCACCCATTTAACCCATCCCCCCACCCACCTCCCCTCCAGCAACGCTGTTTGTTCTCTGTATTTATGAGTCTCATACAGTTTGCCTCCCTGTTTTTATCTTACTTTTCCTTCTCTTCCCCTATGCTCATCTGTTGAGTTTCTCAAATTCCACAGATATGTGAAATCATGAGATATTTGTCTTTCTCTAAGTGACTTACTTCACTTAGCACAATACCCTCTAGTTCCATCCACGTTGTTGCAAATGGCAAGATTTCATTCTTTTTCATCACTGAGTAGTATTCCATTGTGTGTGTGTGTGTGTGTGTGTGTGTGTGTGTACACACACACACACACACACACCTCATCTTCTTTATCCATTCATCAATCAGTCTATGGACAAAAAAAAAAAATCGCTTTCCCAACTCTCTACACAAATTATTTGCCTTATGAGTAATTAGTGCCCCTGTATACTGGGCTCCTGTCAGCATATCAGATTTCATTGTCAATTCAATGGATTATACAACTGTTGTCATTCCCAATCAGACTACAGTTGACCCTTGGACAACGTGGGGGCTGGGTGCCAACCCCCCATGCGGTTGAAAATCCATGTGTAACTTTTGACTCCTCAAAATCTTAACTAATAGCCTACTATTGACTGGAAGCTTTACCGATAACATGAACAGTTGATTTACACGTATTTTCCATGTTATATGTATTACATACTATATTCTCACAATAAGCTAGAGAATATATTTTTAAGAAAATCATAAGAAAAAAATCATAAGGAAAATACATTTACAGTACTGTACTGTATTTATTAAAAAAAAAAATCCACCCTAAATGGACCCGCACAGTTCAAACCTATGTTGTTCCTTGTTGGCTGTGGTTGAAGAGGGAATCACCTACCTGTTTAATGACATAATGAACCTCTTCAGAATTGAGAACACTGTATTTAATATCACTTGGCTTGCAAGGAGTAATCCCCTTATAGACAAGAGGTGTGTAGCATTTCATTGCAAACTTCAAGTCACTGACATGCCTCCTCTCCTCTAAAATATCTTCAAATTCATCCCATTTTTTGAGCTCCTTCTGTGGGTAAGGAAAATGAAAGAAAGTAACGCACATACTGTAAAATAAATTAGGGCAGATTAGGGACTACACTGGTAAGGTCTCATCTTTGCCAACATTTTTATTCAAGGACACACGAACAAGAGCAGAGTGCACTGATAAAAGGTTCTCCTATACTAAAAAAAAGGAAATATAATGACAGTTAGGGGTCAATAAATTGATATTGAATTATCACAATATTTTATTATGTCTGTTTGCTATCTTTGTAAAGCCAGTACCCTTTTGGAAAAGTCAACAAAGATAGTAAAGATGAGAGATTAAGCTCTAGAATAATCTGACCAATTTTATAATCAATTTTATCTGGTCAATTTTATCAATCACATTGATAAATATGGTTTGCCTGCCTCTTCTCCTTAGGATTCACAATTAAATCCAAGCATACAATAGAAATTCAAAATTATGTCAAATTAAACTACATGGGTGCCAATCCACTTAAGGCACCCCATATGTCCTCCAACTTCTTCAAATACTTTTTTCCTCTGGTGACTGAAGGGCTGAAGTTTGAACTTTACCCTCTTGGAGAAGTGCTGTTGGGGCGGCAGGGATGCCCAGGTCATGGCTCCTGCCACTTCCATCTACAGGCTGTGATGAGACGCAAAGAGCCACCTGCCTTCTC
Organism: Puma concolor; assembly: GCF_028749965.1. Lineage (NCBI taxonomy): Eukaryota > Metazoa > Chordata > Mammalia > Carnivora > Felidae > Puma > Puma concolor. The sequence continues at coordinate 17,085,300 of NC_141677.1, forward strand.
CCTGGCTACCATGCGTGTTGCTGACACAAAGGGTGTCCTCTATCCGGGGTTGGGCAGATCCTAGGAACTTCTATTTATCTTTCCTGCATTAACCTGTGTGAGCAGCGGTCAACTTACTGGGGAGAAAAAAATGCTTAGAGATTCTGGGGCACTTAAATAGCAATTCAGATTCTAGTAAAATGTATTATTATTATTATTTTTTTTAAGAATTGTTTTGATCAGGGAATTAAAAAATTTTTAAATTAGTTTTGAGAGAGCATGTGTATGTGAGCACGTGTACCAGTGGGGGAGGGGCAGAAGGGGAAGAGGGGGAGGGGGAGAGGGAGAGTGAGAGCGAGCGAGCGAGAGAGTGAGCGAGCATGTATCCCAAGCAGGCTCCATGCTCAGCAAAGAGCCTGATGCAGTGCTTGATCCCATGACCCTGGGATCATGACCTGAGCCAAAATCAAGAGACACTCAACTGAATGAGCCACGCAGGTGCCCTTAATAAAATGTTTTAAAGCCAAAAATAAATAAATAAATAAATCTGGAAGTTACAGTAAAGCTCAAAGAAGAAAATTTAAATCACCTGCTGTCCAATGACCCAGGGACCATTCTAGTGAATGCTTTTTTTCTGGGCATATACACACATTCCCACCTGACACACATACATTTTGATTTGTCACTTGAGTTTTTCACTTCCTGTATAAACTTCCTTGTCCTTTCAGTTTCTTCCACCATATTATTACTAATGGAACTTTTAATTATTTTCTATTCGTTGCTATTAAAAAATACAACACACATTATTATTTCTTTCTAATTTAATCATTAAACCCTGACCTCCTTCTAGTCTTCATCTTCCTAGACCTCCCTATGGCCTGACACCATTCTTAAGGGCTCCCTCCTTTCCCCACCTCCAACCATCCTGAAATTTTCCTATTTTTTTTTTTAACATTTATTCATTTTTGAGAGGGAGAGAGAGAGAGAGAGAGACAGAGCATGAATGGGGGAGGGGCAGAGAGAGAGGGAGACACAGGATCTGAGGCAGGCTCCAGGCTCCGAGCTGTCAGCACAGAGCCCGACGCGGGGCTTGAGCTCACAAACCTTGAGATCATGACCTGAGCCAAAGTCGGTCGCTCAACCGAGCCACCCAGGCGCCCCTTTACTTTGGTTTTTAATTCATGACTCTTGTCACAGCAGAAGATCCATCTCATTTCTCTAATCCAGTGATTTCTCAACCTTGGGGGAAAATTTCAACCAAAATGAAAATGTTTCTTCTTTCCTCCCATTTCCCTTAATGTTAACATATCCAACTGTCCTGTCTCAACCCACTGTACTGCTCATCTGGCTTTAGATACTAATTGTACATGTGGTCGAACCTCCTGCTTGGTTCTCTTCTCCCATGGGAGCTCCTGATGTACACATTTAGTTGCAAACACTTCACATTTGGCCCTCCTAAGGTTTATTTATTTTTAAGAGACAGAGAGAGAGACAGATCATGAGCAGGGGAGGGGCAGAGAGAGAGGGAGACTTAGAATCCAAAGCAGGCTCCAGGCTCTGAGCCGTCAGCACAGAGTCTGACACGGGGTTCGAACCCCTGAACTGTAAGATCATGACCTGAGCCCCAGTCGGATGCTTAACTGATTGAGCCACCGAGGCACCCCGACATTTGGCCTTTCTAAAACTGAACTCATTTCTCCTCTGCACAATCCTACAACCTGCTTATTTTCTGGAGTTTTACACCAGAAATCTCAACAACCACCATGCCATCTACATCCCTTTGCATTATTCTAGACCTCTCCTCCCTCACCCTTGTGTGCAATCCATCTGATCCTGTTAAGGTGGCCTTTAAGAACATAGCACATCTACTCCTCAACCACAGGTCCAGCCTGTGCGCTTTATCACAGCAGCCTCCTCACTGGTCTCCTTGACCCTTTGACTCTACCCTCCATGTTGCCATGTGCTCTTTTCAAAACACAATTCTGACCCAGTTGTTCCCTGCTTAAAATACTTAAATGACTCGCCACCTCCATTAGAGTAAGACCTAAACCATTTCTGATGTCATACAAGCACCCCTATGAGCTGGTCTGTCCCTCCCTCTCCAGACTCATTGGCCACCATGCTAAGGTCTACTCGATAGCAAATGATTTGCATTTCCCCAACACAGTTCATTGTTGACATGCTTCTGGGTCTTTGCACATGCTCATCTCTGTGTCTGGAAGGCCTTTTTGTTCCTCTGTCATCCTTGCTCAGGCATCACTCTTGTGAGAAAACCCTCCTTGAGTTGCTCAGAGGGACTTACTCTGCCTTCCCCACCAGAACGTCTTTACCCAGTACCTCCACCTATGATGGAATGTACCCATAATACTGCAATCGTTTGCATGTCGTCACCCCAAAATGCAAGTATCCTGAAGACAAAACACATGTCCTCTTTGTATTTCCCAACATCCAGGTGTGTTTGGAATAGAGCACAACTGAATGACTACATGTTGAAGTAACAGAAAAAAATATAGAATGTTAAACTGAGAACATGACTAGGCATAATGAGAATACAAACAAAAGAGCACTTAAGAGGAGTTTCAACATCAAAAGGGTAGCATGTAAAACGTGAAATACGCAAACACGAACATTGTTATGCCCACATATATAAAGTATAAAGAATAGATGAGGGAAAAATCTTCTAATGCTGGGATTCTACTGTAAAACTCTGTCCTTGTAACATATCATACTCTTGCTTGTAAGGTTCAAGAACCTTCTCAAATCTCCCATTTCTCATCAGTAAAAGAATATACAGTTTATGTATAGACTCAGACTTGGTACAATGTAACAAACTGTCATTATAGATTATATAATTTTAGGGATGAAAGGGGATTTAGAGACTTCCCACTTAGTGGTCCTGGCAGTGGGAAGAGAAAAGGATTGGAATCAGCTAGGGAGACAAAGATCTTCTCTCTCTCTCTCTCTCTGTACACACACACACACACACACACACACACACACACACACACACACACGTAAGGCATTTATGTTTATAAACATTTTTATATTACATATGAATATACAAAATAATTATAAATAAGTGTACATATATAGAGACAGGGAGAGAGATGGAGGAGGGAGACCCTTCTGCGCTGTTCACCTGAAAACACTTAGCCATCAACCTCAGCCTCTGTTTACCTCTGTGTACCATTTCCTGACTCTCCCCCCTCAACCTAGACTGAACTGACCATCTTCTCCTTTGACTCTTAACTGAGCCTTTCATGACAGCATCTAAAATACTTCATTAAACCCAGATTGGTATCTCCCCTGCAAGACTGTAAACTTCTTGTCTGCGTAGGTAGTGCGTCTTATATGTTTTTGTATTCCCAGTTCCTAGTAGGAACTCATTGTAGAATGAAAAAATAAATTACTGAATGAAGACACTTCCTGAGCCCTGCTGCTGCTGGCTCCCCAATATTCACAGGCTAAAGCTCAAAGTGCTCCCAATCTGGTCCTGACCCAATGGCTAATCCAGTGATTTTTTAACCCAGGCTGCACATGAAAATAACCTGGGCACTTAAAAAATATACTGATGCCCAGGACCCCTTAGAGATTCTTGATTAATTTAGTCTGTGAATGGTACCTGGGCATCAGAATTATTTTTAAAAGTACTCCAAGTGATTCCTACTCGCAGCTAGGGTTGAGTGTTAACTACTCATTTGTTGGCCTTCCCTTTACATGATGGAGAAGTATTTATTACCATAAGATAAATGTATTTGCACAGCTACCCATCTAGGGGCACGATACAAAGAGGAGCCCAAGTAAGATTTCAGTTAGTTCCCCCCATTGTTTTTCTATCTTAATTTTTACAGCAGCCCCTTCTTATTTGTAGCTAAACAAGCTTCTCCTTGTACCTCCCTTTCAACTGCTCTGGAGGATCCATTCATTCAACAGATAGTTAGGGAGAGCCCACAACATACCAGGCACTGTTCTACAGGCTGAGAATAAAATATGAACAAGGCAGACAAAGAACATGTAGGAAAGGAGCTTACGCTGCCTTACGGAAAGACAGACAACAAATAAGTTCACTTAGGCATACTCCCAGTGGCACGCTGGTGAATGTTTAACCATGGGAGAGCCCTGGCAGATTTCAAGCTACCAACATGACCTCCGTAGGCGGAGAGCTGGGGAGGGATGTGCAGTAGCCAGTCTTACATAGCATCTCTACCTTACAGTCTGACGGACATAAATAACCTCAAAAGCGTGGGTAACAGTAAAATTTAGTAAAATAATTAGGGAGTGCTGAGCTTGGGGTATTTATTACTTTCATTTTTAACAGAATTTATTTAACTGTAAATTTACAAAAGTCAATCTTTAATTTTTCATAACGGTTGTATGTCAACAATGGGCTCTACAAACGTCATGAGACATTAACACACAGCTTTGAGAGTCAGTACAAGACTGATGTTAACACGACATTGGAAAAGGGAATATAAAGAAAATAAAATATAGTAACTAACCAGGAAGGACTGGAGAGCTACTTTAGATTGAATGCCTGGGTTGAGGCCTCTCTGGGAGGTGGTATTTGAACTGGCACCTCAAATGGGACAGGGGAAGCGATGCAAATTTCTGGGAAAAACAGCATGCCACACAGAGGGAATTGTAAGCACGCTTAAGGGGAGAGCCTGCTTACTGTCAGAGAAACAAAGGCCAGTGTAGCTAAAGCCCAGTGAGCAACATTAGTAGAATCAGAGAGGTAGCAATGGTGTAGTCTTGCAGGACATTGTAAGGAGTCCAGATTTTTCCTTCAGGCTTTATTTAGCAGGAAGCCATAGTTGGGGTTCTGGGTACACCAGGAAGTATCTATCCCCAGTCTTCTTTTCATTCCGTGCTCTCACGAAAAGGTTTCAAGCAGACCTACGGCTTCAGCTACAATTTGCTTGCTGATGTCTGACAAATCCGTATCTTTAGGCTAGACCTGCCTCCTTTCCTCTGGTACCATGTTTCTAACTCTGTCTGGATGTCTCCCAAACACCTGTGAGGTATGGGGTCCATAACGTAGTAATCCACGACTTCAAAATCATTCATTCTACCACTCGCATCTGGAACTGAACACATCTGAAACTGACACAACCTGTTCCTCTCCCCAGATTCCCTATCGGCAGCGTCCGCCCAGTTGCCGAATCACAGAAACCTCCTTTTCTTCAGCCACCGCATTCAACTATCCTAACCAACTCAAACTAACCAATTTACCCTTCTCCCTAGGCTCACTGCCATTGCCTCAGGCTTTTAGGACTTCTCTGGATGACGGCAATCGTGTTCGGTTGCTCCCCAGGCTTAGGGCGTCAGATTCCTTCTCCTATCAGATTCTCCTTCTACCGTCTCTACTTAAGTGAAGGTTATCCACACAAATAACCACTCCAGAAACCCAGCCTCCTTAGACTTCCAAAAATACAAATCCGATCATCCTTAAAGGTTCCCTTAGAAAGCTTTTATTCTTTTTTTTTTTTTTTTTTTAATTTTTTTTTTCAACGTTTATTTATTTTTGGGACAGAGAGAGACAGAGCATGAACGGGGGAGGGGCAGAGAGAGAGGGAGACACAGAATCGGAAACTGGCTCCAGGCTCTGAGCCATCAGCCCAGAGCCTGACGCGGGGCTCGAACTCACGGACCGCGAGATCGTGACCTGGCTGAAGTCGGACGCTTAACCGACTGCGCCACCCAGGCGCCCCGAAAGCTTTTATTCTTAAGGGTGCGTAAATATGATATATAAAATCCCTCTAGGAACTATCTTCTGCCCACTTCCTTAGTTTTGTTTCCCACGTCTCCTTTATTCTACCCTTACCTAACTACTAGGTTCTCCCAAACATGCAAGGGAGTGGCTTTCTTACATGGGTGCCTACCATGGGTGTCTTCCTCTCCTTCATCTCCCATTCACACCTCAAAAACTCAGCTCACATGTCGCCTTCTCTTAAAAGTCTCCTCTGAGTCCCCAAACAGGTCAGGTGCTCCTTCTCATTCCTGCCACAACGTGCTGTGGATGATTTGACCTTTGCCCTTACCTCACTTAATTGTAATTGCAATTGTTTATTTTCATAACTTCAAGTCCATGGAGGCAAAGGCTGGGTCTTTAATGTCCATATTCTGGGTGTTGAAAATAATGACTAGGACGCTGTAAGTAACCAGTGCTGTAATGTTTGTTGCAATCAGGAGTATCTTACATATCTCTAAGTACTACTCTCACATTAGATTATTGCACAAGAACAGTGTGGCTGAGGAAATAAGGACAGCCTGAAATAGTAAGAATAAGTTCAGGTTATCCTAAGAGTAAAGCCTATGCAGTTACAAGAATAGTGAGGGCTTCTGTCCAGCTTCAGAGGTAGAAAAAGCTCACGTACAATCGCCTTAATTTTTCATGTGAAAAAGCCGACCAAAGTGTTATCATTAAAGAACCAGCAGTAAATGGGGAAGTAAAAAAAAAAAAACAAACCCAACTCTTTCCTTTATATGCATGTGCAAAATTGCAGTCAATTCACAAGCCAGTTTAGGGCTGAAAAAGCTACCTATGGTGAGTCAGGATCTACACAGCAACCCGGTTCCCTGTATGCCTGGTCTGGAACAGCAGAGGCAGAAAATGAGGTCAAAATAGTTCCCCCACAGAGCTGTGGGGTGAGGTCAACAACTAGAGAGGTTAAAGTAATAACTCTCACAGAAGTGGGCAGTTGACAGCAATTATAAGCCCAGAGCTCTCCACATGGAGGGAGAAGTTTCCCCATGTTCCAAAGAATGCTGGTGTCCCAATTTGAAGGTAGCCCTGTATCTACCTTCTCTTTTGAAACTGAGTTTTTGGTTTATCTCATTGTTTTGTCTTTTCCCTGTTACGACCTTCCTACACACAATAACATTATATTTAAGACAGAAATTGGCACTAACCTCCGTGACATAGTAACATGCTTTTTAAAATGCATTCTTTCATTGCCTTGTAAAGTACGTAAAAATTAATTTCGTGGTTAAAAAAAAAAAATCAGCTGCCCCAGAATTGTGCAATCCTGAGAACTACAAAGCGTTCACCTCATAATTTCTTCATACAAATGGTGAGCGACCGACATTCTGTTGGCAAAAAAGATCAGTTACAATCGGGAGAGGGAGAGAGGGTTGGGGGTTAGAAGGCAAGTTGGGAGAGACCGGGCGGCATTAGCTTCCTTCCGCAAAACGTACGGATGGAAGACAAAAAACGCAGTAAAATTTTCCAGAAGCTCCCAATCTTTCTATTTGAAAAACTTTTAAGTCTTATCACAAACTCTGTGTCCCCATACGAGCCAAATACTTTTCTCCCAGGAACATCACGGCAGCAAAAGGGCGGGGTGGGGAGCCACACGCTGACATATCAGGCCAGGTCAGAATCGCAGGTTTCTCCGGTTCCACCTACAGGCAGCCCCTCGTTGGAGGCAGAGAGATCACTTTCTCACGCCTCATTCCTGCGTCAGGGGCTCTCTGAAGGCCCCCCGCCTGGTGGAGGCAAAGAGAAGGAACGAGTGGAAAGGAACCAGAGGAACCGTCGCCCATAGAAACTTCTAAAAGCTTACACACATTCACACACACAGCGATACACCGTTGCCTTGGAAACCAAGTCAACCACCTCACCCCTCCTCGGCGACCCCGGCACCCACTCTTTTGGGCCAGGGGTCCTGGCCCGTAGGAGGCCGGGACCGGGAGGGTGGGGTCCTCTCTTGCGGCCCCGCCCCGGGCCTCGTTCCCCGGGGCGCCTACCGAGTAGAGGAGCACGACAGCGCCGGGACTGGCGGAGCCGACGGAGAAGCTAGAGTTAGATGAGCTGGAAGAATCCATGATGCGGCTGCCGTCCGGGCGGGGCCTGAAATTCTTTGCTAAGCGGTCGTAGTGATGCTGCTGGGGGCGGTTCTTCCGCGCAGGGCGGCCCGACCTCGCCTAGGGCGGCGGCACCCTCTGCGGCCGCTCTTCAGGACCCCGGGCGCCGCCATCTTAACCAGGACGGAAGCCGCGCCGGGACCCGCGACGCACGCGCGCGCGCGCGCAGCGCGTCAGAACTCGGAAGTGTGGGCGTCCGGGCGGGCTCTGGGCGGCACGGCCGTGGCAGACCCCGCGATGGCCCAGGAGCGGGGATCGGAGGCCCCCGCGCCTCCGGGTTCTCAGACACTTCTGGATGCCCTGCTCCGGAACCTCTACGACTTCGGTGAGTGAGGGGCCTCGGAGCCCACGTGGAGAGCGGACTTGCAGCCGAGGTGTCTGCTGTGCCTTCCGAACTGGGTAGCCTTTGGCGTTCAAGGCTAAAGGTTCTTGCACGTGGAGCACCCCTCCCTTTGCCGACCTGGTTCCCTGGATGGGTTCAGCACACACCTGCGTCCGAGTTCCCCCATTCTCTCCCCCCCCCCCGCCCCCACCTTCAGCGTCTGTTGTTACTCTTTACGAATACAGCCTCCCACGTCGCCCCTGAGTGTGGGCACTACTTAGTTACTCGTCATGAGCACCAAGGCTGTCAGGTTTAAAGGGTTCTCGGAATAGCCCACCCTTTCACATTTCTCGGCCCTCTGGGAAGCCCACTGCCCACCCCACATTCTCCCCCAAACTCGGTGATCCTGGTGCCCTGGTACCACCTTGTGACGTTGGTGCCCCATCCTTCAGTGTGTTCCTCCCCCACGGACTTCAGAGAACGTTTTCACGGGAAGCTTTTTTGCTGCAGGCTTTTCTTCGTTAAGTTGGCCAGCCTGTGGTCTCCTTTTATCTTGACTGGGGAAAAGGAAATACAAAAAGGTCATTGGGATTGGCAACCGCCAGGCACTTTAGTAGGAAGACAGTTCCACACACTGAAGAACTTTCTCCAGGGAAGGCGACATCCCTTGTTCATGCAACAGAGATGATTGTTAGGCATTAACGCCCTTAAGGAGCAAGCATTTCTTAAATTTGTAAGGTGATGTTTCAAAAGCTATTTTAGTTTGGAGCCATTACTCAAAATGATCAGTTTATTTAAACAGTAAACACAATAGCTAAAAGTATGGAGAATTTCCCATGCACTCCATATTTTTCACGTATTTACTCATTTAATTTTCACAACCCAGTGAATTTGATCCTGTCCTTAATCCCATTATTACAAATGGAGAAACCAGCACTAGAGGTTAAAATGCTTCCCAAAGCTCACCTAGCTAGTAATTTGCAGAGCCTGGGTTCCAATCCTCAGACTCCCTCGTATGTACAGTCCCTGTATTTGTATGGACTTCGACTCTGGACGATAGGAAGACTGTGATACTTACCTATACCCCTAGAAAGTGTTAAAAAACCAAATAAAACAAAACACCAGCTGCAGTGGCAGACATTTTCAGCACAAAACGTGAGCCAATTGGGATTACCAGTTCCTGGGATTATTGCCTTGATGTCACTTTTATTACGGAACAAGGTGAGAACTTTTTATGCTGCAAGGGTCAAAGGCATGGATACAGTCAGTTACCTAGGAAAAGATGTTGCATTTTGGATTCTTTTCTTTTCTTTTTTAATGTTTATTGATTTTTGAGACAGAGAAAGAGAGAGGCAGGGGGTCTGAAGCAGGCTCTGGATGTGGGGCCCACACTCACCACGAACTGCGAGATCACGACCTGCGCCAAAGGCAGATGCCTAACCAACTGAACCACCCAGGCGCCCCACGCATTTTGGGATTCTATGAATTGTGCAAATACATCCCTATCTGAAGGAAAAGAAATCGTTTTTTTTTTTTTTTTTTCTTTGTATTTCTGGGTGTTGATAGCTGTGGTGTATGTACAAGTGCCTTCATCTCATTCGATAGAACCAAAAATATTTATCTTTCCACTCTGTGTTTGAACAAACAGGGGAGACAGAAAATGAGGCAGAACAGAAAAGGATCAGAAAGAAGGAAGAAAACAAGAGGAGAGATGTAGGGACTCCAGTGACCTTGGCAGCAGACCCAGCTCCTGTACCTGGTTCTCCCGTGAGAGGCCGAAGGAAGAGAGTCTCCAGCTTCTTCAAGGAACTCAGGGAAGAGCTGCAGGGTGTTTCTGCTGTGACCCCCACCAGCTCTCCTTCAGGACCAGACGCCCCTAGTGCTACGGCATCTCCCTCAACACTGAGGAACGGCAGGGAGCGAGTACAAGTGATAGAATTTCACAGCAGAAATAAAAAAAGGAAAGGGAAGCCGGATCAAGATGAGAACACACAGGTAATGAGTTGGTTAGTTTCAATGTATGTGTTGGAAACCCTGATATTGCAGTTGTAGAGAAGTATCTTTTTGTTTCTTTGTTAAAATTTTTTATTTATTTAAGTAATCTCTACCCTCCCCTCCCCTCCATGGAGCTCGAACTCCTGACCTCGAGATCAAGAGTCGCATGCTTTTCCGACTGAGCCAGCCAGGCGCACCTAGAGGAGTACTTTTACAGACCGTGTCAGAGGTCCCCAGAACAACCCTCAGGCTTGAGGATTGGCTAAAAGCATTCACAGGACTCAGGACTTGGCTATAGCCATCGTCACGGTCACGAATTATTACAGCAAAAGGATACAGAGGAAAACTAGCGAAGGGAAAAGGTGCATGTGGCCAAGTCTGAAGGAAACCAGGTGCAGGTGTCCAGAGGTCCCTACCCAGTGGAGTTGTGTGGGATGCGTTTAATTTCCACCCGCAGTGATTCGTGACAGCAGGTCGGAAGTGTTGCCAACCAGGGAAGTTCACTCCAGCCTGGGTGTCCAGGGTTTTTATTGGGGGTCGGTTGTGTAGACATCCAGACTGACCTTAGTTATTGAAGCTCTTAGACCCCCAGGAAAAAGGACGTGTTCACCATAAATCCCACGGCTAGTGTAAACTATCCGGGCAGCCTTGACTCAGGGGCTCGGGGATGTAAAAACACTCTTATCAGACAATATTCCAACGCAAGCCTGCCGAGTTGACTCTTTCATGCGCCTGGGGCTTCTGCTTAACTGTGCTCTGAGAAAACGGAGTCATTCGGCCACTATTTCTGGCTGCTATTGTAGGCACTGGGTTCTAGCATTGAACAAAATAGACGAAACTGCTCCCTCTCAAGGAACTCCCCTTCTCACGGAAAGCAGTTTGATTTCACTGAGTGGTAATCTCAGACTGAGTTTGGAAGTCTCACTCAAAATTCAGTCCAGGAGAGAGGTATGGTTGCTTATCCAGCTTTGCCCACAAGGATATCATTATGGTTTGGTCAAATTCATTGCAGAACTCCAGGGACTCTATTTCTGTTGCATTCTTCATGTCCTATAAACTTCTGTCTGTCGTAAACAGAAAAGGGGATTGTATTAGTTTCTAGGGCTGCTGGGCAGAAATTCATTCTCTCACAGTTCTAGAGACCAGGAGGCCAGAATCAAGGTGTTGGCTGGCTAGGCACCTTCCGCTCTGAAAGAGAATCCTTCCTTGCTTCTTTCAGCTGCTGGCGGCTCTAAGTGTTCGTTGGCCTGTGGCTGCGTCACCCTAACCTCTGCCTGTGTCTACACATGGCCTTCTTCTCTATATGTCTGAGTCTTAAATCTCCCTCTGTCTCTTCAAAGGACAGCTGTCATTGGATTTAGGGCCTACCCGAAATCTAGAATGGGTCTTGTCATGAGATCCTTAATTACACTACAAAGACCCTTTTCCCCCAATAAGATCCATTCATTGATTCTGGGGGTTTAGAACATGTCTCTTTGACATGACACAACTCAACCCGCTGCAAAGACAGTCAGGCTTGCATGGTTCTCAGTGAATACGTGTGTGCATGTGCTGGTCGGTGTCCAGTGCTTACCACATCTTTTTTACGATTTAAAAACCATCTGTATAATCTTCCCTAGAATTCAGGTAGCACTTCATGTTAAGTGAAGTGATCCTCATCAGGATCTCTTCCTCAAAGATTAATAGTGCTTTTTGTAATAATCTACCTTTATTTTAGGATTCCCGGTCAGTTCCCAGCTCATACTCCAAATGCTGGGGCACTGGGCACTGTTAGAGGTGGACTAGGAAACGGATTCCGTTGGTCCTTCAGCCAGCAGGAACTCCCAAGCTGATCAGCCAGGGAAACTCACAAGAGATCAATATTAGCATAGTGTCCCCCAGTGTGCCATACAAATGTTAGTATTTTCTGTGTGTGCCGTGCAGTGAGAAAGGTTGGGAAACAGTGCTTTGCATTATATATAATTCTGCATTTGGGGAGTTTAGCAAAGCATCTGAGTACCCTCCCGCATTTCCTCAGGTCCTCGGTCTTTTGTTTCCTCCTACACCTGCTTGTGTTCTCTCTAGAATGGAAAGTTTTCTAGTGGAAAGGACAAAAAGGTTAGCGTTGAATGAATGCATTTCTCTGTCTCTTAATAATAGATCATCTGCAGCAGGCTGTTAGATTCATTTTCTTCCAATTCCAATTGATCCCTTTTTCATTGTAGTTGGTTTTTCTCAGGAACCTCAGCTCATTGGACATTTTGGACTTCCTGACCCTAATGAAACTTCTCAGTTGCCCTTGGCCGTTCTGCCCTTTCCTCCTTTTTAAAATTGATCCTTAGAATTTTTTTTACGTTTAATTTTGAGAGAGAGAAAGAGAGAGCGTGTGAGCGTGCAAGTGGGGGAGGGGCAGAGAGAGAGAGGGAGACACAAAATCTGCACAAGCTCCTGGCTCTGAGCGATGCGGGGCTCAAACTCAAGAACCGCGAGATCATGACCTGAGCTGAAGTCGGACGCTTAACCAGCTGAGCCACCCAAGAGCCCCTAAAATTGATTCTTTTGAAAATGTGAATGTGTCTGGCTAAGGAGACGGGATATGAACACAATAAAAACACATATGCCTGTAAAAAGACTTCAGCCTGTTGGCATTGCAACATGTAAATAAATACAAACGAATACAACACTGCTTATTAATGGCATATCCTGGATCTAGGGAATGCCAGGTAAGGAACAGTCAGTCGGCTGGGAGTAATTGGGATATGTGATGCCATGCTAAGAGTTTGTACAACATAGTAAAAGATAGTTGTGGCCCCTGCTCTCTGCAAGCTTACAGATCATTGTAGGACAGTTCAAACAGACATGGAATCAGCAAAGAAGTGTAATAATGATAGCCTGCATGGAGTCAGCTGGTCGTCTTTGGAGAATATTTGAGAGGTACTAACCAGTTAGATAACCCGGCTGGCCCTGCCTGAACCCAGGAAGTGACCGTCTTTCCCTAGAACTTAGGCTTGTGCCATAAATACTGTGATTAAACTGCATTGTGTATTGAAACAGTTTTTCAATGGTGTGGTATGGTGATTTATAATAAGAAAAAATATATATACATATACTTGGTGTGTGTGTGTGTGTGTGTATGTATATATCTATATCTGTATCTGTATATATCTATTTATGTTTTCTTTGTCCCCTGTTTCAGGCACAAAACCCTTATAACCCTTGGACTTTCCTAGGTGATAAGAGCAGTAAAGGTATCTTTTGTAATGAGTGAGTTGGAAAGGCTGTAAAGATGGGACAGACTGCCGGGTGAACCCACCCCGTGACAAGAGGTTTGGAACTTTCAATCCTGTCTCTCTGACCTCTGAGGAGAGGTAAAGGGCTGGAGGTTGAAGTTATTGCCAATGGCCAGCGATTTAGTCCATCATACTTAGGTAGCGAAGCCTCTATAAACGCAAAAGGGTTTGGAAAGCTTGTGGGTTGGTGAACACTTGTAGGTGCTTAGCGAGTGACACGCTCAGAGAGGACATGGGAGTGCCTTGTCCTGTCCCACCCACTGTACCCTGTGCGTCTCCCCCATCTGGCTGTTCCTGACTTGTATCCTTCTGTAATAAATCAACAATCTAGTCAGTTAGGTTTCCTGAGTTCTGTGAGCTGCTCTAGCAAATTCATCCAACCCAAGGAAGGAGTCGTGGGGACTTGTAACCTGTGGGTAGCCAGTCCTAAGTACAGGTAACAACCTGGGCTTGCAGCATATGAAGCGAGGGACAGTCTTGTAGGACTGAGCCCTTAGTCTGTGCAGTGTGGTGCTGTCTCCAGATAGAGTTGGATTATAGCTGGTGTGGGAGGATTGCTTGTCGGCTGTGGGGGGAAACCCTCCCCGCTGACATCACCCCCTTGAATGGGTTCATCTGGGAACTTGGCCACCATTTATGTAACATTTTACCCATCCCAGGTGTCTAACCTACAGATGAACTTCCTAATCCTATCCTTTTTACAGTGGAGTGACTATAGAAGTAGTCTCTCAGGAAACAGTAGGTAAAAGATCACCTGTGTACTTACTTATTCCACAAATAATTTGGGTGCCAACTATTTGTCAGACCCAGAAGATCCAATGGTGAATGAGAGAGAGTCCTCTGCCCTCATGGAGTATACTCTCTACTGGTGGGGTCAACCAAACTCCAGGTAAATTAATAATATAATTAAAAAGTTATAAACCTTCTGAAGGAAAAGAAATAGGGCCTTGAGAGTAGCAGGCAGAACCTCCTTTCGGTAGAGTCGGTGGAAGTCTCAGGAGAAGATGACAAAGCTCTGCTGAGGTTTGTCAGAGAAAGGAGCCGGGAGACTAACGCGGGTGGAGAGTACACAGCATTGCCAGCGTCCGGATGCGTGAGAAGGCCTAATGTGTTCTGGAAGCTGGAAGCCTAGTGGAGGAGGACAGAGAGGAGAATGGTATGAGCTGCGGTGGAGGAACAGGCCAAGGCCAGCCCCTGCTGGGTCTCGTAAGCAATGGTAAGACCTTTGGAGTTCAGTTTAAAGTATGTGGAAAGCCAGCAGAGAGTTTTAAGGGCATGAGGTGATCTGACTTAACCTTTTAAACATCACTCAGGCCTCTGTGTGGTAACTAGATTACAGGGAAGCGGTAGCAGAGGCCTGCAGGAGCTGAATCAGGAGTTGACCGCAGCGGTGCTGGGTCAGGATGGGTGGCCTGACGGAATATGAGGAATGAGTGCGTGAACCATTCTTTTTTTTTTTTTAATTTTTTTCAACGTTTATTTATTTTTGGGACAGAGAGAGACAGGGCATGAACGGGGGAGGGGCAGAGAGAGAGGGAGACACAGAATTGGAAATAGGCTCCAGGCTCTGAGCCATCAGCCCAGAGCCTGACGCGGGGCTCGAACTCACGGACCGCAAGATCATGACCTGGCTGAAGTCGGAGGCTCAACCGACTGTGCCACCCAGGCGCCCCGCGTGAACCATTCTTGAACGGGTGCAAGGCTGCCTACGAGGAAGGGTCTTGAGAAATGAAAGTGTCGGGTGTGGCTGGAAATGACGCAAGTGTTGTTTGGCTCACAGGGATGTCTCACCAGTGTTTTTTCCACCCTTAACGTCGGCCCCTGCCCTGAACCTTAGCCTCCTTTGTGGCCTCCATAGAAAAGAAGGGGTAAGAAAGACAATAGAAATAATAGGACGGTGGACTCTAGATCAGAAGGGGCTCTTGGCTCCTGGGGCCTGGACCCAGGTGCATGTAGACTGTTCCTGAGCAGGTAGCCAATCACTCCTAATTACCAAGATGCGCTGGTGCTTACTGCGTTCCACGAGTGATGATTTCTGTTCCCTAATTCGTTATCTCGTGGAATCCTCACAATTCACGCGCCCTGTCTTCATGTTACAGAGGAAATTGATGCCTGGAGAGGTGAGGGTGCATGCCTGCGTTTAAACAGTCAGCCGCCCCATACCTGCAATCCCAGAACCCCGGAGCTTTGGAAGTCACAGCTAATGTTTCGTTTCGAAGTTTGATGCAGATAGATTTATTTGGCAGCAAAACCTGAACTGAACTCAGATGAGGCTTAGGAATTATTTCTGTTTGTTGCATTTGGCATGAATATTCATAGATCCTGCTGCAGAAATGTGAACGTGCTTAATGGATTATGGGTTGCTGTCTCGGCCCCCACTGGAAATGACGTATGATATTCAGTATAGTCACGGTATTACCTTTCTAAAATGTGAAAACTTCTTAATTTTCTAAGGATTCCACACAAAGGATTATGGATGTGAAGTAAATACCAGAGCTCAGGTTCGGACCCTGGGGTTTCTGGCTGTGTGAGAGCTGTGTGCCTCACCACTACGCCAGAAAGAGAGAATACAGGTCAGGTTAGGCTCTTTGTCCTTTGAGTAACACAAGTGCACTGCTTCCCAGCATCTTCACTAGATAGAAAGACCTGTCCCCAAGTTATTTCCCCAGGTTCTTACTTTGTTCCACACCCCTGTTCTTTGCGAGATCCAGTGTCAGATAGGTGTAAGAGTAATGTAGTTGAAGAAACGTCTCCTCAAGAAGATCAGAGTACATTTCCTGATGCTCTTGGAACTGCTTGCATTTAAATTACATATATGTTATTATATTTTTATAAATACAGTTATGTAGATACATACTTTGTATTTATATTTTTTATTTGTATTTTTAAGGAGGCTCCATGCCCAGCACGGTGCCCAGTGCAGGGCTTGAACTCACGACCATGAGATCAAGACCTGAGCCGAGACGGAGAGTAGGACGCCTAACTGACTAAGCCATCCAGGTGCCCCAGAACTGCTTGCTTTTTAAAACGAGACTGTTTATTTCCCCAGCTACTTTCTAATTGGACAAAGGTTGGACAGTGTAGCTGATAGAATAGAAGAATCTAACCAGTGCAGGAGAAAGTACTTGCGGTCAGCAAGTCAACCTGTGGATGAGTTCACTGAGCCTAGGGGGCTGCGGGCCTTTATCCATCGTCCCCGTGCATTTCTCCCAAACGGTTTCTTCTTTCCACAGCTTTCTTTCTTCATAGCCTAACACGCAAGTTCTCAAAATCTGCAGACATTTCTCTTTCCTGTGTGTGGGACAGTAAGGCTTTGCCGGTCAAGTTAGATTAGGCTGTGGTTTAATAACATAGTCCCTCCGTCTTAGTGGTTCGAAGGCAAAAATTAATTATTTTGATATCTCCTAAGGACAGACTGCTCTGCCCTACACCGTCCTCAGCTAGGGGCCGGGGCTAATAGGGGCTCCACCATCTGGAAGGTTCTTAGTTGCTTTGGTGAAGAAGGGGAGTCAACAGATGACTGGTAGAGAGAGGCTCCATGTGCAAGGGGCACACTTCCTTTCTGCTCACACTTCTTTGGCCACAGAAGGTCACGTGGCCCCGTCTAGCTTCAGGTAGGCAGCAAAGCCTAGAAGCAGAAGAGGACCCGGTATTGTCTGCAGGTGCTGTGCCTCCTACTGCAGTGGGTCCGAGGGGCAAGAAAACAGGGAAAACCACCGATTGTTTCTCTACCAGGCAATACGTTATGAATAACGTACTGAAGTGGCTTTAAAGCTGTGAATAAAAGTTAGGTAATGGTTGGGGGGGGGGGGTCATGCCTATGGATTCAACATCACAAAATAATTAGCTAAGAATTATTTTCCAAATGTTTATTTTTATTGTAAACAAGGATCTAGAGGGGCGCCTGGATGACTCAGTCAATTAAGTGTCCGACTTCTGCTCGGGTCGTGATCTCACGGTTTGTGGGTTCAAGCCCCGTATCAGGCTCTGTGCTGTTGACACGGAGCCCGCTTTGGATTCTCGGTCTCCCTCTCTCTCTGTGCCCGTCCCCAGCTCGTGCTCTTTCTCTCTCAAAAATAAACATTAAAGGGGCGCCTGGGTGGCGCAGTCGGCTAAGCGTCCGACTTCAGCCAGGTCACGATCTCGCGGTCCGTGAGTTCGAGCCCCGCGTCGGGCTCTGGGCTGATGGCTCAGAGCCTGGAGCCTGTTTCCGATTCTGTGTCTTCCTCTCTCTCTGACTCTCCCCCATTCATGCTCTGTCTCTCTCTGTCCCCCCAAAAAATAAATAAACGTTGGAAAAAAAAAATTAAAAAAAAAAAAATAATAAATAAACATTAAAAAAAATTTTTTTGAATAAAAATGAAAAGATAAATAAACAAGGATCTAGAATCCAGACCTTTTCTCAAATACATCGACGGCTACAAAGCTGAGGAGTTTCTACAGCAAGATGATCTGTGTGAGGCCAGGCCTGCCACTCAGGTCTCCACAGCCCCTCGGCCCAGGTGTCCCCACGGCCAAGATAAACAGACGCCTGCATGCAAGGACTGGGTAATCTGTGGGCTGGCGTTGGGTGAAGCAGGGACATCAGAAGCCATGCCCCTGTCCTTTGGGGGCCAGTTTCTCCCCCAGACCCAGGGGTTTCAGCCCTGCGGTGACTGTAGCACAGGTGGCTAGGAATTTTATTACAGTGCTTCCTTCCTCTTGCTGATCGTCTAATAATAGTCAGTCAGGGGCATCTGTGACATCTCCAGTATTGCGGGAAACCTGATGTTCCTGAAAGAAATTTTCAACTTGAAAGAGTTTAGCCATTACTTGATTGGATGGTTGGGACAGAAGAAGAAAGATAAACAACTACTTCAATACTTAGAAATGGAGTTAAATGTTTCATGGGATTTTGGAGGCTGTGACCAGCATACAGGTTTCCTTTTCTCTTCCTAAATTTTATCTTCGAGCACACGTGGGTTAGAGGGGCAGCACGACGGGGGTGGGGTGCGGGGAGGGACAGACGAAGGCAAAATCCCAAGCCGGCTGCATGCTCAGCGCAGAGCCCAACGTGGGGCTTGATCCCACAACCCTGGGATCATGACCCGAGACAGCAGTTGGACACTCAACTGACCGAGCCACCAGGGCACTCCTACCGTGTTTCTTTTTAACATATAATTTATATTTGAGGATCTGGATGATCCTGAAGTCATTAAGACTTAAGCCATTTGTTTTCCAAAAGTGGTATTAGTGTTCATCATATCGAGTAGATTAGACGCGCGTACCAGTGGAGAAGAGTTTTTACCTTCAAGGTAGACGTAGACTTTTTCCAGTCATGGAACAGGAAGTAAGACTTTCTGGGATAAATGAATGGAGGTGCCTGGCGTCCTCCACGTGCCCGTGGTCTTAATTAAGGCATTTGAGTCTGTGCAATACACGATCCAAGAAAATCGTAAGCGTAGTAAAAGTCAGGAATCTTGATAAACTAACGCGGAAGGTGCATTTATTGGGACTGAGAGCACAGAACGAGGCCGCATGCTTAGAGCATCCTTGGTGGTGCCCTGTTCTGTCTGTCACCGTCAGCACATGGGCCTGCAAGAGTCCGTGTGCGGCGTGACAGCGGGTGAGCAGTGTTGTGGTGTCCCCCAGGAGTCTTGTGACTTCGCAGCATTGGCCACGTCTTCCTGTTTATTGGACGTCGCTAACATCTCCCATTGCACACTTCATCCACTTTCATCGTAAGAACCCCTCTGTGAGGTCAGTACATGGCCTTGTGGAGACAGAGGCTGTCCCCTGTGGAAACAGTCACTGACTGACCCACACAGCCCAAACACAGCAGGGGTTGGGGGGACAGGCTGAGCTGAAATACAGCTCCCCTTTGCAGAAGGAGAGTCCAGGAGACCTGTAGATTGCAGTGTTTCTGGCACTTCCCAGCGTGGTGTGGGGTAGGGCACCGAGCCAACCCAGCCCCGACCCTCCCCCCACCCCCACCTGCTGAGCAGGAGCAGCGGGAGGTCCCATCGTGGGAGCAGAGCAGCCGGCCATCCATCCCTCTTCACCACTGTCCTGTGAGGGAGAAGGGTGCCTTTTCTTTTTTAGAGCCTGCTTCCCGTTGGTCCAGATCTGGTGGCTGGAGTTGAGTAGCGACTGCTCTTGTTAACCAGATGGGACAGTGTATTTCCTTCAAATCTCAAGCTTCTGGTCAGTTCTGTGGGTCAGTAACCGTAGCTAGTAGATGCATCGATGTAAAGAGTCACATGCTTTGCAGGCTTTTGCAGTATCATCATTTTCTGTTGGGAAGTATAAGCCATTCTAGAAATCTGATGTTCCTGAAAGAAATACTCAAGTCAAGAGAGTTTTGTTAGCCATCATTCTAATGGCTGGATGGGAAGAAGAAAGAAGAGAAAGAATTATTCAAATATAATATTACCCTCCAGAATCCCTCAAACACCCACCCTTTTTTAAACCCCGCACCAAACAGAATCTTGTACATGTGGTTTATGAGAGACAGACATTAGTCTCTCTCATCATTTTTTTTTATTTTTGTATTTAAAAAAAATTTCTCATCCTGGAGTACCTGGTTGGCTCAGTTGGTTAAGCATCCGACTTTGGCTCAGGTCATGGCCTCATGGTTTGTGAGTTCGAGCCCTACGTCGGGCTCTGTGTTGACAGCTCAGAGCCTTGAGCCTGCTTTGGATTCTGTGTCTCCCTCTCTCTCTGCTTCTCCCTCTCTTGTGCTCTGTCTCGCTCACTCTCAAGAATAAATGTTAAAAAAAATTTAAAAGAAATTTCTCATCCTTTCTTAAGCTTTGAGACTTCAAAAGGTTTTTTTTCTTCCATTAACTGGTAATTAGGCTTTTGTGCAACATGCTTGTGTTATTGTTCGGTATGTAGACATCTGGGCCAGTTTCTGGGCTTTTTAAAACATGGCTACCCTGGGGGTGCCTGGGTGGCTCAGTAGGTTCAGCGTCTGGCTGTTGATCTCTGCTCACATCATGATCTACTGGTTCGAGCGTTCAGGCTCTGCATCGGAGCCTGCTTGGGATTCTCTCTCTCCCTCTCTCTCTCTGCCTCTCCCCCGCTCATGCACACACATATGTGCACTCTCTCTCAAAATAAATAAGCTGAAAAACAAAAAAACATGACTACTCTGTTGGTGACAAATACTCTAATGATACAGTAACAGATGATCTTAATAAGAATTCTCTTTCTTTTCAGACCAAAACTAATATCCTTGGGAACGATGTGGATAGACAAGAATTTAACTTAGAGAAGGTATGTGTTTTGAAATTGTTAATCTTTTCAGCTTTATAACACACACACACACACACACACACACACACACACAAGAATATGCTTACATGTCCAGTGGTTGAGTAAATGGCTAAGCAAATCACACTACCTTCTCTTGGTGATTATTAGGCTGTCAGTTAAAACCCGAGGGCTTGTGACCACAATGCCAGTAATGCAGTGGTAAGTATGAAAAGCCAGGCGTGTGTATTTTGTAGTCAAAACTCGGTTTTTAAAAATGCATGAAAAAGAAGAGAGGAGGAAGGGATTGAGCTGCTAAGAGTGGGCACTGGTGACTTTTTCTCTTCCTCTGCAGTGTCTTTAAACAAATGAGCAAACCCAGATCTGCATTTGAAACCTCCGTGAGGAATGGTTTCTCCTTGTGAGTGTGTTTGGAGGGGTACCTTTAAGTGGAAACACAGAGAGCATCTCTGCGTTTAATCCGAATTCTGTTGCTAATTTGTGTGGAGACAAGTCTTTGCTTCACCTGTCCAAAATTAAACGTGGGAGAACGGAGACCTCCACAAGGCTGCGCAAACCACCCTCCACAGAGTTCTTGCGACAGCACGTTGTGTCTGACGTGTGTTACTCCCCGGGATGTATCTCCTGTCTGGAGTCTTTGGAACGCACCTGGGTCTGATTCTGCTTTGTGCCCACAGGCTCGCTTGGAAGTGCACCGGTTCGGGATCACGGGTTACGGAAAAGGAAAGGAAAGAGTCCTGGAACGGGAACGTGCCATAATGCTGGGTGCTCAGGTGGGGGGCTGCTTCCGTCTTCCAGCATCAGACAGGATACAAAAGCGGGGGAAGAGCCCGGGGCAAGTCAGGGCATGGGTCACTGGGAGGTCTTTGCAAAATAAAAAATGATATCTTTTTTTTTTTTTTTCCTTTCATTTCAGCCTCCCAAAAATAGTTATGTGAATTACAAGGTCTTGCAGGAGCAAATCAAAGAAAAAAAGGCAGCAAAAGAAGAAGAAAAGAGAATGGTAGGAGTAATAGCCTTTTCGTTCCTAAGCTAGAACAGAAAGGTGGCTGCATTTGGCCACAGTGGAATGCTGGACCGGCTGCTTGGAAAGCAGTGTAGACAACAGTAAAATCTGGAGTTAGAGGATCATTTTCTCCACTTGTTCAGGTCCGCCTTATTCCGTAATACCAGCCAGGTAACCTGGCATATTTACATGAAAGGTTTGCTCTGAAATAGCAAACTCCCACTCGGATAACATAAGCTGCCTTGCTCTTTCTCCTGTATTGCATTTTACATTGTGTAGAACACGAGGACCCATGAAAAACCTCAGAGGAACAGAGGTTACACTCGCTCCCTTTCATCTAAAACGGAAGATTTGATGTTTCTACTGTCAGTCTTTTCTGGAATGACCTTTCACACTCTGAAAGAGTTTTAGGAAGAAACTAAGTTTGTGTTCATACACCTACTTGAAAAAAAATATTAAATGATAGCTTACTGGCTTTTGACCACAAACCTCGTCTTTTTTTTGAATCTCCATTATCCGTTATTGACACATATGTTATCTTAAATTCTGAAATCAGGCCCAGGACACAGACATTTTCAAGAAAAAGAAGAGGAAAGGGCAGGAAGACAGGTGAGTGACACATCATCAGCTACTGGGGTGGAATGATCTGGATAAGCATACTGGATCAGTTGTGAAGATAGCACCTGGAGTTTACGCGGTGTTTCTAGCCCGTTAGAGTGCTTCACTGTCCCTCGTGGATTCTCAGCAAGTCCCGTGAAGGGAAGACCAGGTGTAGGACATGGCCCAAGATCGAATAGCTACCTCAGAACCAAACTAGGAATTTTCTCCGGTCTCCCATTTCCAAAGACCAGACACCTCAAGTGACTGGTGGAGAAGCTGAGATTGACGTTTCCAACAAAAGACTTGTGTCCCCCCCCTCAAGAGCCTGCTGATAAGACAGCACGGCCTGGGTCTCTACTGCCAGTTCCTTGACCTACCACGTAGGCAGGGCGCCACGGTCTGAGTACGGGACATTGATGTTGTTGCTCTACTTTTGTTTCTTAGCTTTTGTTCAAAAATGCCTTTTCTCCCTCCTTGAATTACTGGTTCAAAATCGACTTCTTTTGTCTTGGCCTTTTCCTTGGACTCCTAGTGAGCTTGCATGTGCCGTCAAGCGGTCGTTTGTTCTGACCATACATGTCTGTCCGTTGAGGGTCCCCTGCGTGCCAGGCATATGGGTGTCTTGGGTGTCGGGAATATAGGCATCGTCACACTGGCAGTTTCCTTGTCTTTGAGGAGCTTACACTGTAGTGAGGGAAACACACCAAAACATATGAACAGGTTAGCGAGGGGATGTCAGGCCCCGGCAGGTTCTATGAAGAGGTGGCGCTAAAGCATCGGGGGAGAAAATCACCGGGGATGGGCCGGGATGTCATTCTAGGGGGGTGACATCTGAGTTGAGAGCTGAGTGAAGAGGAGGGGGCAGCCTGGAAAGATCTGTAGAGAACATTCCACATAGAAGAAACCAATGCAAAGGCCCTGAGGCAGGAAGGAGGCGGCGTGTTTCTGGGGCCACGTGAAGGCCCGCAGTTGGGGCGGGGCAGTGGGGAGGACGCACAGGGGGACACCCGGAGTTTGTAGGGGCGGGGCCCCGGCCACCTGGCTGGCGGTGCGATAGCCCTTCCTCGTAAGCTTAACTTCAGTACCCTTCCCTGATTTTTAACTGCAGGAGAGCCAAAAAGAAGAAATCAGCTCCCAGCATTTTGTCAAGTGGACGGATTGGACAGGTTGGAAAATTCAAAAATGGGACACTGATTCTGAGCCAGGTTGACATCAAGAAAATAAATTCCTCCCGAGTGGCTAAGTGAAGTGCTTCGTGACATAGAGGAACTCTGTACTGGAATTGGACCCCTATGAGACTTCTAGATTATTCTTAATTTATTTCATATTTTAGAGACTGCTTTTCTGTTTTAGGGGAAAACGTCAAGTAGAAATAATAAAATTTGTACCGGTGAGGTGTGTGTGTTTTATGGTGATAAGCATACGGTGGGAAGGGCCAATCGCACTGTGAGTATAATTATAGCCAGCCTGTTGAAAAGGACGTTTAATCGTGTCCAGCGAGATTTATGCTAGATTGGCTCTGACTGGTGTTTTGTACCTCTGCATGTAATGGTTTTTCATAAACTTCATGATTTACTGATTTGTAAATGCTGATAATTAGCTTTAAGTTGCCTTTTTTAATTTTCTAAAAATGGTGTCATGGGGCGCCTGGGTGGCGCAGTCGGTTAAGCGTCCGACTTCAGCCAGGTCACGATCTCGCGGTCCGTGAGTTCGAGCCCCGCGTCGGGCTCTGGGCTGATGGCTCGGAGCCTGGAGCCTGTTTCCGATTCTGTGTCTCCCTCTCTCTCTGCCCCCCCCCCCCCCCCCCCCCGTTCATGCTCTGTCTCTCTCCCAAAAATAAATAAAACGTTGAAAAAAAAAATTTTTTTTAAATGGTGTCATGTTACTTTGTCATGAAAGAACCATGTGTGATAATTTGTCAGTTGTTTTTGTGGGAAAAGCAGTTTTGATTTTTAGCCTACCACGTGCGTGAAATCTCTGTAAGAAGTTATGTAAATAGAACACAGCTTTTGTGGTATAGGTGACTGTGACAGCTAACACAGCAGAGGATTTTAACCACACCTACATGTAAGCTAATGTCCTCTCCAGAATAATCACCGTGGATGGCTAAACATATTTTTTAAATTATGTTGCACTTACTGAAAGCGTCTGGAACTTCTCAAAGCTTGTGACCCATTAAAAACAAAAAGTCTTCAATGATAGTAATCACTTTGGCATTGTTTTTCTTTATGACAAAAAATCTTATCGCACGGTAACATTTTGGTCAAAACAAAGGGGTAGAAATGGCTGACGTTTTTATGTGGCTCCAAGGTGGACTCCAAGGCCATTGCCAAGTGAGGAGCTCCACAAAAGCCCTGAGTTGAAGCAAGAGTGGAATCAGCATTCTGTTTTCCAAGTTTATTTTGAGAGGCAGTACTTGGCAGAATACCTACTTTGGCAGTTTTTAAAAAAAATTTTTTTTTAATGTTTGTTTTTGGGAGAGCTGTCAGCACAAAGCCTGATGTGGGGCTCGAATTCGTGAACCGTGAACCTGAGCCAAAGTCAGACGCCCAACCAACTGGGCCACCCAGGCCCCCAGAGAGTGATTTTTTCTTAAAGGTGTAGAGGATCCCAAGCCTGACAAAGCACCAGGAAGTATCTGAAGACCTAGAGGTGACCTATCAGAGCAGCGACGGGGACAGTTTGGTTCCCCTTCTCTACAGGCAGCCCAGGGTCCGAGGCCGCCCCATCCACCCCCGCCTCCACCGGCCTCGCAGCTCAGACAGCTGAACGCTTAGCCAGACTCTGGACCAGAACTGCAGACTAGTCCACTCGGGAGAAGCATGCAAGTTCTGAGTTTAGATTCCTCACCTCGCTTTGCTTTCACCTTTTAATTTACTGAATAAATACTTAAAGAGTGGTCTTGTTACCACTGGGCGCTCCAGGAATCCTCAGATATTTAGGGACTAAGAAAAACCTGTACTTCAAGGGCTGGAGAGCAGGCTTAAGATCACACTTTTTATTTCCCCATCGATGGAAGTTTCCTCTAGCAAGATAGCAGCAGAGAGAAGCCGCCATGAAAACCAGTCATCCAAAGAAAGACGGTTATGACTAAGATTCTGCCAACAGCCACAGAGGGAACAGACGGCTTCCGTGCTGTGGGTACGTGTTTCCTTACTGTCGTCACACTGCCATTTCCCCTTTGCAGGGGTGTCTTTCAGTCCCCGACACGTCTGGTGGCTCAGCCATTGTTCCACACGACGCCCTGCCTACCGTTACTCCCAGTGACCCACTTAGGGACCTGGAGGTTCCCGTCCCTACAACTCTCGGCCCCGGACACCTGGAGACCCTGCTTCCCAAAGGAAGAAACAACACAGCACATGTCCCACTGAACCAAAGTTGTCCAGGCAAGAAGAGCCACCACCTCGCAGGGGTGACCTACCTTTGACCATCGAGAGGAGACGAGGCTTCCATCACCCGGTGGGGCAGGGAAAATTCTGCACCCAGGTGGGACTCGGGCATCTCTTCATAGTCCTTTGACCTGATTTTGATGGTAAGTAGACAAATGCAGCAACCCTGGGTGCGAAGGGCCTGGTGACCTGAGGCTCAGACCCCCAGGGATGAGGGTCCCAACCACGATTAGCAGAGGCACTAGGTGAGAGTGAAGGGAGCCTAGAATGAATAGGAGAGGAGGCTGACCACGAGTGTCCCTTGCAGCTCCAAGACCAGCTCCAGCGTCCCTGGCCTTCCTCGGCTAAGCTTCCCTCACTGGAATTCTGAAGGAGCCGTATAGACCTGTGGCGCGGGGGGGTCGATGCCCAGATGTCTCCCTCAGATCCTCTTTCAGGTAGAAGAACTTATTGTTCTGAGCACTGAAGGCACAACCTTCAGCCGTTGGCCCTCTTCAGGGATCACCTCACCTCCTTCTCGGGGTGGCCCACGTCCGTGCTGGATCGAGACGGGAGTATTGAACCCAGTGCCCCTCTCCCAACCCAGAGCGGCAGAGGCCTTTGCTGGGTCTGCGTCCCAACCCGATGTCTCCCTTGGCCGGCCCTGCTTCCTTCGCTCCCAAGGGGGTTGATCCACAGAGCCCTTGCTTATAAATGCCCTGCTGCCTCATCTTGGAGTCTGCAACCGCCCCTCCCCAGGTAAGCCATTCAGGGATCCAGCAGCCAACCGGGCAGTGAGGCCGGGCCGAAGGGGCTGCTGGGGGAGGCGTGTGAGATGGGTGTTTGTGAGGACCACAGTTTGAGGAAGGCTAAGAGGTTTCAGGTCGGACACACCTGGGCTCAGACGGTGTGGTTGAAGGGGCCGGTCGGTCTCCCTGAGGCTCATAGGTTATTAGGAGGTCTCCCCCAAATCTCAGTTTCTTGTAACCCCTGACCAATGTTTTATTCACGAATGTACCTTAACCATGTGCTAACTGTTACCAATGTCTAGCCCTGTCCCCTCTTGCGAGAATGAATTCATAAAGCCCCCCTTGTCTGAGATGCACCTTACTCAGAGCCATGGAACCGCTTCAAGATCTCGTGGGCACACGCAGCACAGCCCTATGGCGTCTCACAGGCGCAGGCCCTGTGGGGGAGAGACGGGGTGGCCTCCCTTCCGCCTCCCCTGTCCCAGCCGCCCGCCGCCACCCAGGGCCCACGTGGCAAGAGGCGCGCTGTGCTTCTGGGCAGTAATCCAGACCGGGCCCTGCCTTTCGGTTGTTGGCAGTGTCCAAAGAATTTATTTCAAATCTGCTCAAGACTGTGCTAAAACTCAGGTTTTCCAGAAGGCAATACACAAAATTAACCAACCCCCCAAAGACCAGAAAACACAGTGTTTGCAATTCAAAAAATACAAACGCTCGTGGATACCGATACAAAAATTAGAAAAAAGTTGCTTTCCCCCCCTCTCCCCCCCCCCCCCCCCCGTGTTTCCAGTGGAACACGAACACCAACGGGACCGAGAGCTGCCACCGTATACGGACAACTGTGACAGAAAGTGGATGCGATGGTGGGGGGGGGGGCGGGGGTAAAGGAAGGCAGGGAAATGCAAGAACTGTGGACAGCCAAAACAAGGACACAGAGCTTGTTACTTTTTAAATTCCTTTGCCAACGTTAAACAAATCACTCATGCTGAATACGACAAAGTTAGTGGGAAAGCAGCACGTCTACATCATGCATTTAACGTCTTCTGCTTGGCTCACTCCGCGCTTCCTCTTGGTGCCGAGGAAGTCAGGCTGGGGACGCCCAGCCACCGGGCGCGGGACGAGCTGGAAAGGTCTGCAGGCCCTCGCCGTGTTCCTGCTTCCACAGCCACTGGAGGCCGCTTTTCCAGATCTGAAGTCTGTGTTTGGAGTCTCCTCAGAGGCTGCCTGAGGGCCTGGCCTGGTGAGTGGTGCCCACCTTGTGGGGGGTCTTCCCCAGGACTAGGTTGGGCAGCCCGCGCCCTCCAGACAAGACTCCCCTGTGGGGTCTCGACTCCCAACTCCTGCCTGAAGCCAACATCGTTCACAAGGAAAGCCGGGAACCACCCCCCACCCCCCTCCCCAACAGGTAGTGCGAGTGGAGTCCCAGGGCCGTGCAGACTCCCAGCCGTGGGGTCAGGTGCCTCCCGCCTTACTCTTAGACATTGGTTCTCAAAGCCGCTCCCCTGCCGAGATCTTCGGAAACAATGGAGACACAGGATGGGTTGGGGGACGCCTCAGATGTTAGAACTTAAGGTGACCGAGGAGACAGAGAGGCAGGTCAACCTCTTTCTACGTTTTATGGGGGCTTCTGCACACAGCTGCCTTTGGGACTAACAATGACAATGCTGACATGTGGCCCGCTTACAGCACGTTGCACCAAAGTACCGTTAAAACAGGCCTTGCTGGGAATGGGAACGTCTGGGGTGTTGCTTTGCATGGTCATGTGAAGCCTATTTCAAATGTCAATTTTCCCTCCTCAAGGCCAGGCAGCAGTGTTAATACATACATGCTCCTGGTCACAAGAGGCTGGGATGGAAGACACTGTCTTGTGGTCGGAGAACATTCTGGAAGGTCACCACACAGGCTTGATTCTTTGAAGGGGACCATTAGCCTAGACTCAATAGATGAGAGACTATATTCTTTCAAAAGCATTCCCTTGGTGGGGATACCGAGGCACAGAAAGATTTAAGACGTGTGAACCATTATCAAAGCCAGGTTCAAAGACACGAGTGTCTGACGGCTGAATGCGGTGCCTGAGCCACACATCCTACCCCACACCTACTCTTACCTATCGTACAGTCCATTTAAAGCGAAAGCCACCAGGACCCCTTTCTCTTTAAGGAGGAACCTGCCAAGGAAAGTGATCCTTGAAAACAGCTTACTGGCTTACTTGCAAAACAAAAGTAGAGATTTCCCAGAATCAGCAGAGACCCTAAATATCTTCTAATGAGATCTGATTAGATTTTTAAAACCAGATAATAGGCCACAAATCCATTAAGTTCCTGTTGCCTCCAGGCAAAAGCGGCCAAGGAAACATTTGGTAACAAGTTTTGCCTTCTAGGAATGGGGGGTGTCTTCTGGGGGGGGGCGGGGGGGGGCATCTTCAGTAAATACAAAGTGAGACCTGACAGCTTGGCCTCTGTTGGTGGCTCACCTCCATTTCCCCCTACCTGCCCCGGCTGGCAGAGCACTGCAGGCCTATGGAAGGACAATCCTGGTCTTGGGTAGGAAGGTCCATACATTGTGATACAGGCTTTCCAGGTAACGCTGAAGTGGATATCCCAGCATCACCCTGCATATTGACGCATGGACACATGACAAACCGCTAGTGGTTCTCAACCCAGGGTGTCCCCTAGGGGACATCTGGCAATGTCTGTAGACGCTTTGGGTCGTCACCCCTCACTTGGGGGGGGGTGCTACTGGCATCTAGTGTGGGGAGGCCATGGCCAGCCCACAACAGTAAGAGAACCCCACCCCCTCCCCACCCCGGGGGGTGCTGAGGTTGAGGAACCCTGGCATCAGCCATGGGCCTTGTGAGAGTGTTTTCTGGCACTCCCGTGCTGAGTACCCCCCCCCCCCCCCGGAGTGTTACCTACCCTCCCTATCCTCCCCATCTCACCGCGTGTGGGTGGCCACAGGACAACTGTCTGCTCGTCTGTGCTGAAACATGCCTTCACAGGGGACCGAGCCTTTCACTTGCAACCAGAATTAAGGCTAAAATGCAAATGTCCCCGGAAGAAGGACATGTAGAACCTGCGTTGTGATCCTTTCCTGAGAATCTGTAGGCAGAGGGCACGGGCACCGCGAGGCTGGGCTTTCCCGGGCACCAAGAGCAGGAAGCACGAACCTGTTCCCAGCGTCCCTGGTGAACTCCGGTTCTGCCCAGGCTCACTCTGGAAAGCATGACCCTCCTCACTCTCGGTGGGCCACGAGGCGCCCGAGGGCGCTGTCACAACCACAGAGTTCACGGAGGGCTGAAGATTTCAGCCCAGAGCTATATATAAAACTGTATACATAGTTTTTATGCCAGTTACTTTGTGGGTCAGGATTACTGATGTCCACTTTGATTAGAATCATTATTTTCCCTGACGGGGCAGAGAGGGCTGTGTGCAATGTTTTAGCTTTTGCTTTGAATTAGGAGCTAGGGTGCTTTGCGGTGAGTCGCTAGTGGATGCTTAAAAGGGATTCATTCTAAAAGGAAAGGCATATGCTTTGAGCAAACTTGCTCACGAGCAGAGCACGAACCGCGGAACTACGTCAAGGAGGCATTATTTACAATGCATTGGGACCTGACATTTAAGTTACTTTGAATTCTCTTCTCACTGAAACTGCTTGATAGACAAACACCAAGTGATTCCTCAGCCAGCCCAACAAAAGCATCATTTTGATACAATTCTAAGTACAAAAATGCCACCACATTGTAAGGGGACAGGGAATTCGATGGCCAATGAGAAATTCACGACCTGTAGCCTCTGCTCCGAACCCCAGGGGCTTCCTGGGAGGGTGATGTAAGTCAGGCCACAGCTGCTGATGATTCCTTCTTTGTTTGGCCGATCCCTCGAAAACAAGTGTGGCACAGACCTGCCTTCTCTCCTAGGTTCGTTCTTGTCCCTGAAAGGTGTTTTGTGCTGAGGACAGGAGAGGTGGCTTCAGGACAGCCTGACACGGTGCTGCTGGGTTCCTGGAGGAGGAGCAAAGCTGGAAAGGTGCCTGCTGGGGACACTCACGGGGCCTCCTGGAGCTGCTGACCCCTGCAGGGAGGTGGCAAGTTCTGGCGGCTTCCCTCTGAAAAATTACCTTTTTCTTCCTAAAGAGACCTTCCCCCCCCCCCCCCCTGCCATTTTGGGACTGCTGCTTCTCTCTGTTCCACATTTCCCTCTGACCCCGGTGCTGGCTGTCCTGAGGGTGTCACCAAGTCCAGCTGAACTCCAGCAGCTCCTTTCCAGAAAGGCAGAGCCAGGGCCGCCTGGGGAGCCCAGCTTCGAGGATTCTGGAAGCTCCCCAGCCTTTCATCCAGCCCCCGCCGCAGGAAGCCACTGCCACCTTCCCCAGCCACACTCACTCCTGGTGTCACTCCCAGCACGCTGGCCAGTCTTTTCCCAAAGCCGATGCATCTGGACCTGCTGGCCATGCTTCATCAGCCCCAGCAAGGCCATGGCTCCTCTGTGTCCTCCAATCTTCAGGAAGCTTCACCAGCTTCCAAGCTGAGTCCACCCGGAGCTATGGCTAAGGAGTGAAACGGAGAGGCAGGTGCAGGCAGGAGGACAGGCAGGAGGCTGCATCCCCCTCGGGGCTCTGGCGGGGGTCCGGGACAGGACGAGGAAGACCTCCGGGTGCCTGAGAAACCACGCCACTGGCGGAGAACCAAGAGGCAAGACCTCAGCTCCACACGCAGGTGGTTGCCAGGACCCGAGCTCGGAGGCCGAAACAGCACCAAGCAGCTCCTGAAGACGCCGGGCAGGTGGCCTAGCTGGCCACGTCTGCCCACACGGCGGGGACAAGGCAGCCTCGAGGTCCGAGGGTGCACGGGCTCTGAGGTAGGATTGTAGGATCTGCTGCTAGGGGGGCAGGATCTACACAGCATTGGCCTTGGCCGCTCAGAAAACAAGGGCAGTGTCTACACAAGCAGGTAGAACCGAGTAAACACAGTTGCTGCCGGTTTATGGGCTAAGTTTTATAAAAATCCAATCCAGCAAATGGACAAGGTACTCCTCAACCTCAAAAATAAAATGCTTGATAAAATATATTCTTTTTAAAAAGGAGAAAGTTTCGCCACCAGATGGAAATGGAGGTGGCAGGTGACAAAGAGGAAGAGCAGGAGGGGACAGGAAGGTGCTCTGGGGACAGGACCGCGGCGGGCTCCGGGCTCAGACCCCCGAAAGCGAGCTCTGTTTCTGAGAGATGCAAATGACTCTATGGGGACCTCCTGGGCCCATGAGGGCGCCCTGCTAGGGGGCTCGGCCTGGGCCTCTGGCACAGCCAGGCTCACCCCGGGAGTCTGGGGTGTAAGGGACATGCTGATATTGCTATTTCCTGCCTTCATTAGAGGATCTGCCCATCCCAAGGCAGAGGCACCACTGCCATGGGGGGCCATCTCCTACTTTCATGATGACAGTAGGGTGGGTCTGGAAGAAAAGGTAGGCAGATTCTAAGAGGCTTCCCCAGGGTCCCCCTGGGAGGACCAAAGCCTGGAAGAGAGCAACTCAGACAAGCTTGCAGTTCCAGAAAACAGCTGCCGGCCAGCAGACACGCTTCATGTGGTCACTCCAATTCCATTGTTTTCTTTTGTGTTTAAGGACTAAGAACTGACTGAATGCATTTTAGCAGACGTGTGTGTGTGTGTGTGTGTTTGTGTGTGTGTGTGTGTGTGTGTGACAGAGAGAGAGAGAGAGAGAGAGAGAGAGAGATGATTAATGAAGGACCAAAAGAAACCATTTTAAAGGTTCTCAATAGTTCAGTGGGAATGGTGAAGGTCAGTGGGAATGGTGAAGGTCAAGATTAATGCCCCTTTCTATCGACCTTGGATTAGGTCTGCAAGGGCATAATGTTGTGGTGACTCCAGGACCAAAAAAGCAAAAAGGAGAACCTTTCCTGGTGGAGATGAGAACCTGCAGCCTCGGGACAGAGAGGTGTCCCAGCAAAGGGTCAATCAACACTTGGGGAGTGGGATTCCGGAAGTGCCTTCCTGCTTCTGCTCTCAGGATGCCAGTCTCAAAGTCGGCCCTCCTCTTGCCCCCCCACCAGCAAAAAAGACAAGCTTTGAAAACAGATGGCAGGAAACATAATCATAAACCCCGGATGCCTTCTCCCTCCCTCGAGAAAGTTCCTTCTCTGTGAGCATTCGTAATGTCCAGGAGGAATGAGAGAAACACACACACACACACACGCAGCTTCACCACCGACCAGTGGCCACTTATTAACCAGCTGCCTCAACAAGCGTGGCCTGCAGACCTATTCTCACCCTCCAAAGAAAACACGTCTCTAAGATACTGAGCGGCTGCTGGGCTGCACCCCTCAAGGCGATCGTCCTGCCCTCGCGGGTCCTTCGACCTCAGCGAGGGATGGTGGGGCTTTTCCCAGACGCCGGTGAACAGCTGGGGCCGGGAGGCTAGTTGCCCAATAACTTTGGCCGCCCCAGGTTTGTTGGTACTTCCAATCCTGTGTGCAGGGTGACCTGGAAAAGACGACCCAGTCAGTGAGGATGGGGGAGGCCACTACGAGAATCCTGAGTGCTCAGACAGCCCAGCGGCCGCGTGCGAGGCCCCCTGTTCGCTGGGGTCACCACAGGCAGCAGCCTGAGGGCCTCTCTGTACTGCGGGGTATGCTGTTTATTGTCACCCAGTCTCACTAACGTAATGTCCCCGAGTTCATCCTGAGGAGCCGGTCTGGGCCTGGGTTTCCCACCTTGTCCCAGGAGCCCCGGCAAGGCTGATGCTCCATTGCAGCAGGTGAACGGTTCTCATGGTTGTATATTTGTCTCTGCGTTCTTCCCATGGCCTTCGTTCCTTTCTTACATCTGTTATATTTCAGGCTGCCTCAAAGCCCTTTCGTGAGTGCAGGTACAAATCAATCAATCAGTGATTGATGTAGGCCTGTCAGTATTCACAGCCAGGACTCCCAGAGGGAGGAGGGCTCTGCTAGAAGCTAAGGGTAGTGCCCCCACATTTTTCTCCCACCCTCGCCCCCTCACTGAGCTCCCATTTTGTCTCTGTCCACTTGGGGCCTCCCGAGCCCTCGCCAGCCCCCCAGGACTGGCTCCAGCCCTGAGATCTAAAAGCACAACATTCCTGCCTGCTTCAGGTGGGAGCCAGAGGGGGCAGGGAGGGGTGAGAGGGGGCAGAAGGAGACTCAAAGCCCCTGGGACTGGTCTCTCCCAGCCCCTCTGTGCTTCTCCTCTCTGGGGAAAGCCATACCTGAAAGGCCCCAGCGCACACCTGGCCATCGGCTCAAGCTGGGCAGGGGGCACTGACTTCCTCCTGATGGCTTAACGAATGCCTCCATCGCACCCGTCCCAGAAAATGGAACCCCCACCTGCCTCCCCCTCCATTCCCTTTTCCCCCCTCCCTCCCACTGTGGCTCCACAAGCTGGCAGCTTAGCGCCTCCACTTATCTCAAGTGAACAAGTACGAACTGATCATGCCACAGAGGACGGTCCCCGGGGAATGCCCAAGGGGAGCTGGTAGGTGCCTCTCTGCCCGGGCGGGCAGCAGTCAGCTTCTTTATAGCCCACATCGTCCAAGTGCACTTCGGAGGCCCCAGCACCCCGAGAGGAACAGCTAGAGGGGCTCCCGCCCGGAAGGGTAAGTGGTACCTGCACGTTGCGGTTGAGGCTGAGGGCTGGCATGAACACCCCATCCACATGGCTGAAGGCTGTGGGGCCCTGCTGCTGCCCGTTGATGAAGAAGGTCAGCGTGTGCTTATTTAGGTCCAGGAGCACGCCGACAGTGGCCCCCTTGCACACACCGCCTTCCGTCCTGGGAAGAGAAGCCCCAGGAAGCCCCATCACCACCACATCTAGCCTGGGATGTAGGTGGTGGTTCAGAAGATGCTAGGAATATCCTCACCTAAAACACACAGCCCTCATGGAGGTGCAGGGAGCTGTTCTTCTGGGCTGTGAGACTTGCCTTGAAACGCACTCTCCAGTTAAGGGCCATACAGGAAGACCTTACCCTTCGTGTAAGTTTCCTTACCCCGGAGGGATCGGCTTGTTCAGTCCCTGGTTTCCTGGCAGTCCCTGAGACCTGGGCACCCAGGGAATTGGGGTGTGGATGAGCGGGTCCCACCTGAACAACCGGAGCTTGGAGCCTGGGTAGGGAAGGCTCCTTTGCCCTCCAAGGGAAAGAACTAGCTTGGCACCCGTTATAGTTTTAACCAGTGAGAACGTTGAGATCCACAAAGAGGCAGAGAACCAGCCCTTCGGGAGATCTCGAGGCCCACTCGACTTCAGCTGCTCTCCGAAACATCCCAGGGACTCTTGAACAGCCATGCGTGGCAGGGGACAGATGAATCTGGAATCAAGTCCCCTGTCCCGAGTTGCCATCCCATGAGCGCCAGCGGTGGAGCCTTGAGACTAAATTGTGGAGCTCTTGATAAATGTCTGTGATCCCACATTCGGCAGTGGTGGGAATTCATATCGGCCCGCGAGAAGCATCTCTTCAGATGCTCTCCCCAGGCTCCCTGGCTGATCCGCTTCCTGTCCGTGGAAGAAGAGGGTCCATCAGACTCCCTTCCCTTAGCTGAGGGCTGAGGGCTGAGGTCTCATCCTCCACCCCAGCTGCTCGGCTCTGATGAGAAAACCATTTTTAGCCTTTCCTGATGGGTCAGGTGCTGATTAGCTGGGGGCTGATGGCATGGCAGAGAGCACAGGAAAGTCGTGAGGAAAACTCGGTGCGCTGACGGGAAAGGCACTTCCCAGGAGGTCAAATTTCCCCAGGGCGGGAGGCGTGGGGTGGGGGTGGGGAGCGTTGTCAGGACCCCAGGACAGGATCCTGCAGGTGGGAAAAGGGAGCTACGACCGGGCTCCTGGTGCTATTCAGACACTGACCGCCGGGTGGCGGTAGAGACCGGCGTGAGGCGCAAACACGTGATTCCCACCCAAGCGCTGGCTGCCCCAGGTTCATGGGCACCCCACCGCAGCACCCCCCTGCCAAGAACCGGAGGACTCTGAGCCGAGTCCTGACAGCGCCGCTAAGTAGCCCTGTGACTTGGGACGCTTGTTTCACCTAAGCCCTTGGTCTAATGGGTAAAATGCCAATCACAATAGTACTTTTCGGAGGACTAAGGGAGATCATGGAAGTCAGGTGCTCCCTACAGCCTCAGGCACCAAGTAAGCTCAATAACGCTCCGTTATTACCCCCATCAGCCGTGTATCTGGGCACCATTTGGTTTAAGCAGGTAGAGATGGAGCTGGACTCCACTCTTCTGTGGTTTGGGAACAGCGGCGGGGGGTAGATCCAGTGCCGGGTCAGCCCGCAGCACCTGGCAGCCTGCAACACCCAGTCAGCCTGCAGGGCCCAGGCAGAGGGGACAGAGGGACGAGGTGCTACCCTCCCGCAGGCCTCCAGAGCTAGAGGTCACTGCCAGAGAAATGGCAGGTGGGAGAGGTGCAGTCTGCTTCCCTGGGGACCCTCAGGCAAGTCCCTGCCCCAGATCAGGACTCCTGGGGCCAGAACACTGAGAGCCTCCAGGCTCACTGACATGGCCTAGAGCTGGGCCCCATGAGGTTGGCTCCTCCTGGGGAGATGGCCCTGAGCAGGCCAGGAAGGAGATCACGCGGGGAGAGGGCAGCTCCAGGTGACTACCATTCTTTATTTCTGGGCTCCTTGGCCAGTGCTGGCCTTAAAAGGTTTTCCATCCCCCACCCCCACCCTGGACACACAGGCCAGGTGTGAACACGGAATCCCTGGGTGAGGAGAAAGTAAGCACTGAGCTATGATGGGGGGGGTGGGGGGCCCACTGCCTTCTCTGAGGAGAGAGATCAAGGTGCCCACAAGTCCCTGAAGGAGCCCAGGTATCAGGGACATCTTCCCAGGGCGACCCCAAAGGACCCATCTTCCTGTGTCCGCCCTGGTAACACCACTCCCAGGCCTGGCCTCAGAGTAAGGCAGCCCTGGCAGGGCCCTTGACAGAGTCCCCGGCAGTGAGCACCCCAACAGTGCCTGCCACGCCCAGGCCTGCCCTTTTGGGGGCACTGTTCTTGGGTCAAAGCCCACACAAGGCTGGGCAGTGGGGGGGGGGGTCACTGCCAGGGCAATGGCACCTGCTACGTCTGTAGAGACATGGTCACAGCCGCGAGGACACCGGCTGTGCCCCTGGCTGACAGTGTCTAAAGGGAAACGGAGCAGAAGTGGGAAGGGAGTGGCAGCCGAGGAACCTGGCAGAGCCTGGTCCGTGTGGCTGGCCGGGTGACCTGTAAAGCCACATGCCCTGGGGCCACTCTAGTCTCTGTTGCATGCTGTCCCTTGGGCACACACTCACTTCTCCCTGGAAATGGGACACCCAAGTGGCTGAAAGGCCTCCCCCACATTCCTGATGCCTAGCAGAAGGGATGCTGTCCCCCACAGGGGCCTCATTCCCCAACTGCCTCCCCCCCCCGCCACTGGCAACGCACCTGTTGGTGTGGGAGTTGCAGTGCATGAACCAGCTGCGGTTGTTGTCCACGTACATGGCCCAGGCCTTGTCGTCCTTGCCCAGCATCATGTCCTTGACCACGCTGGCCCTGGCCACCCCGAAGGCGGGGTCTGGGTGGTTGTCGTACCGGTCCACGTGCAGCTCCCAGTAGTGCACGCCCTTGGAGAACGCGGCTGTGCCCAGCACCACCCGGTCATCATAGCTGCTGCAGGTGGCCGTCTGGTTGTCATTGGATAAGATGATGTCCCGGTGCCCAGAGTTGGGGTCAAAGGTGAACCAGGCCACTGGAAAGGAAGGAAGCAGAGTCAGGGATGGGACTCGCTAGCAGTCTCCGACCTAGGCTCGGAGACAGACTCACTCACCCACATCTCCCAGCAAGGTGGCATCCAGCATCACACACGCTTTTCCCTGTGTGATTCCCAGGCACACACAGGGACACACGCGCACACACGCGAACACACACACACACACACTCCCCGATCTCTGTTCACCCCAGCTCTCGGTCCCACGAACCCAGCCTTGCCAAGGAACACAGACATTCGAGCCCCGGAGCCCCAAATCTAAATGCATTCTATGGAGTCTTGGTTTCCGACACCCTTCCGTTACGCTTCCTACGCCGTTGTAAGTTAAAGAGGAAGGAGGTAATCCCTGCCCCACTTTGTGGGTGTGGGATCTGAGACCCGGAGTGGCGAAGTGACATAACCAAAGTCCCCACGCTCCATCCTCCTGTTTTGCAGTCCTCCTTCTGTTATCCTCAGGCTGCGGGACGTGAGGTCCTGACTCTAGAATTGTGACCACAGTGCTCAGGGCAAGAACTACCGTTCTGCAGGGCGGAGGGCACCTAAGGTCAGAAAGCTGGTGATCTTCAGAAAAGCGTCCCCAGCCATGCCCTTGACAACAGCATCTGCCCCTGCCCTCTCTCCCCTGCGTCCTGGGGAGACAAGCCAGGCGTGTCACATCTTCCTCAGGGCGACCGCAGGATGTGCTGGGATGCACGATGACGATAAACAGGATTGACACCATCCTGGGATGCCCGGGTTAGCAGGGCAGGCTCTTGTTGGGACATGTTCTTTATTTACATCATCTCTTCTGCTAAGGACACAGATGACCAACATCCCACTGATGCTGATGTGCTCCTCTTGCCTGAAACCTGAAAGGACGCAGCTGGGTATGTGAGCCATCAGATCTGGGCTCTCGTGCCAGGTGTTCGAGGGATAGTTTCCCACTGGGGGGAAGGTCAAACCCAGGGACTAAGTGGCCTTTTCTCCAGGTCTGTCCTATGCAGTCTCAGTCTCTGGGTCTCCCTGAGCCTCTCACATCCTTGTCTCCTTTCCCACGCCAGCAAATGGGGTGAAGAAATGGCCTTTTTTTTTTTTTTTTTTTTTTTTTTTTGTGGCTCATGAGTAGGGAGAAGTAGGCAAGGGGCCGTGGTGAGAAGGGCAGGGACAGGGCTGGGAGGAGACGCATACATTTCGCTGCTGCTGAATTTCCTCCATCCCTTCACTCCCCTGCCCTGCACAGCTGATAGTCTCCCCCCACCCCTCACCCCCTGCCATCCTCCTTTAGAAGCTCATCCGCCCGTGCCTGAATCTGGTCCTCCCCCAGCACCCCAGTGCTCACCGTCAGATGTCTGCAGGACTACAGTTTTACTATAAGGCCCGACGCCGGAGGAGTTGAAAGCCTTGACCCTGGCATTGTAGGTACTGTTGAAGTGAAGACCATCGATGGTGCACAGGGTCTCCTTGCCCACATACACTTCCTAAAAGATGGCCAAGACTGCTCAGGAGGTGCCTCCGTTATTTGGAAAGTTTCTCTTAGCAACATGTTGACATTCAAAGTGCTAGCGCCTCAGCAGAGTTCTTGAACAAGGGACATTTGGAGGACTGGAGGCAGGGTCATAGACCGTGTCCAAGTTGGGCACAAACTCTACTCCTGGCTGGCCAGACCCTCTGCCCGTGAGAATGTGAGGTGTGACGGGGTCTTAGGGAGGCGGGGAGGGATGGCAGGTGTGTAGCCAGCTAGGCAGCTGCCCGAGAATGTTCTACCTCTGCTGAGGCCAGCCGATCAGATAGAACCCTGGATCCCAGGGACACCCACTCCTCCAGGAGGGGTGGAGGTGCAGAAACCCCCACCTCCTTCTTGGTTGTCGGTGGGAATTTAAGCTAGCGAACATGAGCTAAAGCAGCTAAATAAACAAAATAAGGAATACTTTTAAAAGAAGGGTCATCACAGGGGCGCCTGCGTGGCTCCGTCGGTTAAGCGTCTGACTTTGGCTCAGGTCATGATTTCGCAGGTTGTGGGTTCGAGCCCCACGTTGGAGCCTGCGCTGACAGTGAGGCGCCTGCTTGGATTCTCACTCCCTCTCTCTCTGCCCCTCCCTGACCTGTGCTTTCTCTCTCTCTCTCTCTCTCAAAATAAATTAAAAAAAAAAAAAAAAAGAAGAAGGGTCATCACCCATGATGGGAAAAAGTGGACAGAGGAAGGGCGTGACCAAGCACAGGTGGGTTCAGGTGGGTTTGGGCCGGTATCGCTTCTGGATCGAGAGGGGCATTCTGCCCCCCTCCCCAACTTCCGCCACCCCTGAGGTTGCCATCTTCCCCTCGTTGGCCCCCCTGCCCCCTGAACGGCTTTGCTCATGGCCTCCTGAGAGGTGAGACATTTCTGCAGGGGACCCCAAAGATCCGTTAGTAGGGATTGACTTTGTTCCCCACTCACTTCAAACTTACCTTTGTCCTATTAACTCCCTCAAATGCACAGCCCTGCACCCCGTCCTGTGTCACCATTTCTACTTGGTCTAAAACATCTTTCCTCTCTCGTTGTCTAGGGGGTTCACTCTTCATTTGTTATGCCAAGTCATTAATAATAACAGCTGGGTGCAAGGCATTGTGTAGGGCATTTTAATCCTCACACAACCCTTGGATGTTGTTATTGGTTTGTTGTTGTTGTTGTATTTCATACAGAAGGAGACTCGGAGAAGGTTGGAAACCTGACCAAGATCCAGATGAACCCATTTGGAAGCCAGGGTTCAAATCCAGGCCTGCCTGCACTGAAAGCCGACACTCTTCCCACTTTAACAGGTGGTTCCTCATAAATTCTAGCCCTTGTATCCAGCTTTTGCTGGTGCCTATGTCTCGGAGGGAAGGGGCCATCAGTATGTGAGCCCTGTGGCTGCTTCTTTTAACATCCGGAAACAGTCTTCCCTTCCCGTTTCAGAAACAGGGGCTCTTTTCCTGGTTTCCAGTCCAGGAGTTCTTTCCAACCTTAGCTTCTCTGCACAGCCACGACGACTGAGGTTCTGAACCCAGTGAATGATCTGCCATTCCTCAACTCCTCTGTCCCCTAAATTGCCCATATATTCACACGGGACCCAATAATTCCCAAGGGAAGGTTGCTATTATTTCCCCAATGCTTACGTTCTTGTAGGGTAGGTCTCAAACAGAAAATGAAATGGCCTATGCATAAATCCCTTTGAGAGAAACAAAAGGAATATTGATCTTCAGCAAGATTTGTTGAATGGGGCAGCCCCCCAGGAGAAGGGATGTTGGAACTGTCATGGTTGCAGTGCTTTGTTCCGGAACATCTTTATGCAGTCTCCTCGGGAATGGAAAAGGAGGAGCTCTAAGAAGACCCTGGTCAACAAAGCAACTTGACAGTGACCTGAACTTTGCTGTGTGAAAACTCAGGGAAGGGTTCTTTAGGGGGCCTGGCTTTGGGGGGTTTCTACCGGATGGGGGAGTAGAACACCATTTTCTGGCTCACTAAGAGCCTCTCTTGTCCCCATGACATTTCATCCCTGGAAACACGAAGGTAGAAGTTCATCTTAACCCAATGGCCATTTACCAAGTGGCTGTCCTCACCCACAGAGCACCTCGCCAGGTAGAACAGTCAGTGACCCAGGCGGGGCAAGGAGGGATAGAGCCTTGAGGGAGTGGCGGGGGAGGGGGGGGCGGGGGGGGAGCCTGCGTGAGCGGGGATATCTGGGAAGGTGCTGAGGAATAGCGGGACTGCACTGGTGGGGTGAAGCAGGAAGTAGATCAGGGCAGGGGATACCTTTTCTGAGCTCTTCCTCTGCCTCAGACCTGTGTCAGTCTCTGCAGAAAGGCCATCCTAAACTTTCTCTGTGGCTGTCACCTCTGCCTGCCCCAGCTGTCCAGACGTAGCCCCCGACAGAGAAGCCCCATTTCCCAAGGTTCCAGACCCACCAGCCCTCTGTGTTTGGGCCAACGCCCTCTAGGGGCAGCAATGGAGCCCAGGGCAGTCCAGAGGCCTCCGCGTTAGGACCCCCCAGTCCAGCATCAGGGCCTCACCCGGAACTGGCCCCCGTCGCCGTCATCCAGCTCCAGGATGTAGCCGTCCACGGGGCTGTGGGTGAAGGGCGGCATCCTCCAGGCCAGTGTGACACTATTGTTGTGGGTGCAACACTTCTCCAGCTGCAGCAGGGGGCCGGGCGGCACTGTGACAGGAGCAGGAACGGCGGGTTCAGCTCACGGATCCCGGCAGCATGCCAGACACCTGTGTGGACTCTCCTCCCCCATCTCAGGGTCCCCCGGCCCCCAGGAGGAACAGTGGCGCCACCCTGCGGTCCCTCCCAGCCTCTCGCAGGCACACCTCACCTCAGCCCCGGGATCTCAGTCTCAAGGCTGGCAGAGGGAGGGTGGGGGCAGCGAGATCTCAGGTGACCGTGCACTTCCAGCCTGTCCTGGAATCTGGGGTGGGAGGTGGGAGAGGCATGGCCCGTGCCTCCACGACTCTGCATCTGGAGCCCCAAGGAGGAGCCCCACCTACCCACTGAGAACCCCTAGTTTTGAGTCTCAGACCCACAAGGAGCCCGTGAGGGTTGCCAACAGAGCCGGGTTCCAAGTGCCTCGGAGCCACTGCGGGGCCAGCGTGCAGCTGACACTAGGCTGGGAAGGTGCTGGTGGGGTGAATTCAAGGACACATTTAAACCTTTGGCTGGAAGCACGTTAGAGGCCCAGGGAACCAGAGCCGGGAAGGAGAGGCAATCAGAGTATCCAGTGGTCAACCCTCGGAATCAGGGATTTGAATCAAATGTTATCATGGTAAGTTCTGTCACAGCAAGATCCGGAGAAAGTTTTTATATTCTAGCCTTGTTCCGGCTCCGGAGATTTTAGAAATAAATACAGTCCACACTGACAGTTTTTAAAGGGAAAACTGCAACATCAGATTTGTAAAACTTCCAGATTTCCATTTGGCTCCTGTTATTAGGGGTGTCTCCCTGATTTCCTCCCATGGTTTAGCTGGGTGCAGCCCTGTCTTACTTACAGACTTGGTCTCAGGGCTGGCTGAGTGTAGCTGACTCCCCTGGGGCCTCGGTTTACAAACAGGTAGGGGTCCCCCTCTATCCCTAGGCTCTCCCACGCCCTCTGTGAATCCCTCCCGGAGCAGCGTCCAGAGCGGCTCCAGGCCTCCACCTTTGGCACCTCAGCTTTCCCGAGCCCCCCTGTCTTCTGCCGCACCCCTGCACACTCTGCCAGGCTCCTCCTGCTCCTCAGCACCACGTCTCATTCACACCTAGGGCAGGCAGCCTTTCCAAACCTGGCCCGAGGTGCAAACCGAGTGTGGGAGGGAGCACGCAGATGTGCAAGACTCCTGTTTCATCTTTGGCGTAAAAATGGCCACACGTTTGGCGGGTAAGGATTTCCTGCGCTCACAGATTCTGCAGGTGTAGCACTCCATCCTTCGATATTCTGGTTTAAAAAAACCAAACAGCTTCCTTGCCTCTCCTGAATGTGGCCTCGATGCCTCTGGAGAGGCGGCCTTTGGATCAGGACTGGTTTGGGCCATCGCTTGCTACTTTGTAACCTGGTGCAAGCCACGCAACTTTATCTGACCCTTAGCCTGTGTCCCTCGTGGCTCTCTGAGCTCACCTCCCAGCCTCCTCCACCTTGTTCATTCTGCTCTCACCTCTGACCTTCTTGCTCTTCTTCTTGGAACCCAGAAAATGGATTCCTGCCTCAGGGCCTTTGCATTTGCCACTCCTCTGCCACCTGGAATGTTCTTTCCCTATATTGCATCTCTCTCCCCTCAAAACATCCCGCTTTCCCCAAAAGCCTCTTTTGGCCATGAGACGATGTATCTGTGTACTGTCTGTTTACTTTTCTGGAATATCAGCTGAGTCTTGTGAGCGAGTGTGTTGACTTGTTCAAAGCGATGTCCTGCACCTAGAACAGTGCCTGGCACAGGGTGGACACTCACTAAGTGTCTGAATAAACAAAGAACCCTCTTTTACAAAGGAGAGAACTTGGACTCAGACTGGGATGCCACCCGCCCTAGGTCCTCCAGCTACCCAGGGTGACCCAGGCTGAACTGGGACTTGGGCCCCGGCCTGTGACTCGGGCGGCCTTCCCCTCCCGCTCTGCCTCACTCTGTGTGTCACCCGTCTTCTGGTGACACTAAGCTGCCCCCCTCAGAGTGGATGCCCCTTCCAAAAGAGGCACAGACAGAACTGGGCCAACCACGGCTCACCCCTACATTTCATCTGGATGAAGTCCAGCTGGTGGATGGCTTGCAGCAGCGGCTCGCTGTCCAAGGTCAGGTCAAACTCCGCAGACACTTTTGGCTCCAGGGCGCCTTTGACCCACTGCTCCTGAGACACCTGGACGCGCTTGATCAGAGCATCCGAGATCTTAAAGGGGAGCACAGAGTTTAGGGTTTCGATGTGCAAAGGGAAAATCATGCAGCAAGTGATGGGTTAGGAGGAGGGGCTTGGTGTCTGTGGCTTGGGGACAGGAAGGGGCTGTGTCAGCCGTATGCTCTCAGGCCAGCCAGGGCAGGGAGTATATGATCCCTGCCGGCATGCCACCGTGCAAATAAAAGTGAACTGTATTGTTTAAATCGTATTCTAAAAGGGCAATAATTTAAATATAAAGAAGAACCTGCTATCTAAAGGTATCAGGTGGGGCGCTCGGGTGGCTCAGTCGGTTGAGCGTCTGACCCTTGATTTCAGCTCAGGTCATGATCTCATGGTTGGTAGGATCGAGGCTGGAGTGACAGTGCAGAGCCCGCTTGGGATTCTCTCTCTCTTCCTGTCTCCCTACCCCTCCCCTGGCCTCTCTCTCTTTCTCTCTCTCTCAAAATAAATACACATTAAAAAATATGAAGATATCAGGCCAAACCGTTTTGTGAAGCAAATACGCAAAAGCATTCTTCCTTATACTGCTTTTGTGAGATCCAGTACTTTGCAAAGTGAAACATACTAGCAGTTCCTCCCAGGGTCTGAAGAGAGCGCTTCCTGTATCCCCGGAATTTTGAAGCTTGCTCCCAACAGTGTGTCCTCCCCCTCCTCCCAAGTTGCTCCAAACTGTCCCTCCATTGCACTCCCAGCTCTGCTGTCTTCCGCTGGAAAGTCCTGCTCATTCAGACACTTACATGTCCCTGTCGAGCCATCCTGTGAACCCTTCGTGGGGACTAGTGAAGGGGGCCATCATTTCCCCATAGATGGAGGGCTGAGCCCCTGTTACTGCCCTGTCCTCTA
This sequence comes from Puma concolor, assembly GCF_028749965.1. Lineage (NCBI taxonomy): Eukaryota > Metazoa > Chordata > Mammalia > Carnivora > Felidae > Puma > Puma concolor. The sequence continues at coordinate 17,129,649 of NC_141677.1, forward strand.
GAGATGCTCGTGGCCCTGAGTCAGCCTGGCTGTTGGAGGGATGCCCTGGCAAACCTGCCTGGGCTCTGCAGGCAGCGGCCATCTGTCCAGGCCTGTGGCACTCCGCACATTGAGGTAATGGGCCGTGTGGATTCTGCTAACTCACTTCCTCCAAGCCTCCAGCTTGTTTGGCAAAGACTGTCCTTTCCCATTTGTGGAGAGAATGTTGAGTTGGGGTCTCTGGAAGTCAAAGCATAAATGCACGACACGTTGGCCCTAGGTATTATGACACTTGACCTCCTCTTTTAACGAGGGCACAGAATCAGGGTCACAGCTAGTGAGAGTCAGACGAGACGAGAACCTGGGTCTTCTGGAATCTCTGAGCAAGGGAGAATCTACTCAATTCCAAGCCACTGGTAGGGACCGTCCTAAAACTCTGGATAGCTTAGGAAGCGGCGGTGGATTTGGAGGCAGGAAGCCAAGACTCCCTGGGTCCTCCCAGTGCGCAGGCTCACCTGTAGGAAGCCAGAGGGGTCGTTCTCCTTGATCACCTCTAGGCAGTACTCCATCAGCCCGGTTGACTGACGCAGCTTCAGTGTGCAGTGATTGATCTGGTCCCAAACCATCTGTGATGAAAAGAACCCCTAGTAACCATCTCATCAGAGGAGGGGCAGCCAGGCTGCAGTGGAAGTTGGAGAATTAGCACAGAGAAAGCCCTAGACGCTGCAGCGCTGGTCTGCGCCACCTTGCACCCTCGCCTCTGGCTGTTCTGCTCCTGAGCTCCACGTGCCCTCTTCCTTGGGGAATAAACGGACCCACCGCCCAACAGAACAAACTCTCTGCCTGAACCCTGGGCACTAGAGAAAGTGCATGGTCTGAAACTGTCCATGTGACCAGTGACCACCTCCTGTCTTACTTTTCATCGTTGGTGGTCGTGGATAACTCCATGGGCTCGGCCTCTTCACTTGGAAACCATGGGCTATCCCCAACACGCATTCCTCCTTTCCTTGAAAGTAATATTTCCTGCTTCAGTTGGGAAATGTCTATGAAATCGGTTGAGCCGTCAAGGCAATGAAGCCGTCCTCTGTCAACGCAGAGCGTTCACGGCACCTGCCCGGAGCAGGAGCCCAGCGTCCCGTGAGGGGACACCGTCCCCTTCCCGTGGTGGATATTTAACAACGCAATAAATATTTAATATTTAATAATGCCATAACAATATTGCATTATTATTGCTGCTTATCGAATGTGTGAGATGTTAGAGAGGGCCTGAAGAAGGTGACAGAGCTAGCGACCCGAACAGAGGGCGGCCTCACTACGGTCACTGGTCACTACTGCTCTGCAAGCTGAGAACAGGCGGAGTCCCTTAGATGGAAAACAGGACTTCAGAGAAGATAGGAGAAGGGTACCTCTGACCTGAGAACAGCAGGATTCAGCGCACCTGACTGTGGCTTTGCAGGGACAGTGTGGGTGATGGCTGGCTTTGGGGAAAGTCACGTGGGTGTGAGCACGTCCGGGGCCGCTGGCTTATCCCTTCCTTGCCTCATGCATTCATTCATTCATTCTCTCACCCACCTAATATTGACCCAGTACCTACTGTGTGCTCCAGTCCACTCGCGGTGTGGAGGCCACGATGGGAAACGAGGGTGTCATCACCCGGGGACGTACCTTCAGCTTGTGCTCTCTCTCTTTGGTGACCTTGGTGAGCAGCTTGGCTTTCTGCCGAGTTAAAGCATCGACCAGCGCATCACACTGAGCAACCAGGCAGGCTTCGTAGTCCAGTCCGTTTTCCTGGGGGGAGCAGAGAGCTTTAGACAGAAGACATGCTGAAACCCGGCCAGTGCTAGCCACGAAGACGTATTTCAGAGAAGCTTTCCCCAGAGTCATCTGTAACATTACTACATTGGAAACAACGTAAATACGAATCAGGAGAGGGTACCATGAATCCTGGCACACCAGTATGGTGAAATATCCGGTAGTCATTCAAACCTCGTCCGTTGAGAGTTTTTAACGTCTTGGAAAATGCTCATGAGAGACTGGGAAGAAAACAAAAGGGGGGCTACAAGTTGCACACAGCATAATTCCGTCCTGTGTGTGCGTGCACACGCGTGTCTACATTGCAGAAGAACATGGCAGAATGGTGAGGTGGTCACCCCAGGGGGGGAGATATTGGTGAACCTTTCCGTGGCTCTCTCACTCTCTACTTTCCAAAATTTCTATAATACATGCTTTTGCTTTTTATAATCGGAAAGCAGGAAAACAACGGAAGACTGTAGGATCTCGGTCAGTCTTAAAAAAGAATCCTTCTAGGTCTCAGAGATCAGCAGGGATCCGGACCTCGTGCTATGACCTCTGGTGAAGCTCTCACACCCAGGAACTCAGAATGTGACCGTGTTTGGAGACAAGGCCTCTGGAGAGGTGATGACATTACAATGGAGTCATTCGTGGGGGGGCTGCTCCAAGATTAAGAAGTCGGTGCCTTTGGTCCGGTCTGTATGAATGGGCCCTCCACGCATGCACATTCGTATAGAGCACACACGCGTGTGTCCTCTCCCCTGCGGACAGCTCCTGAAGCCAGAGACTTACTGATCTGTGTTGGGCTCAGTATGTGGCACAGTAAACACATTTATGCGGTAAATGATGTATCGATTCCCTGGGTACAGAAGCGCCGTGCACAGATATTACATAGGCCTCCGTGGCCGCAGGGAGTGCTGGCCCCTTTCCAGCTCTCGTTCTACGATTCTCCGTAACTGGGTGCATGTGGGATCCCTTTCCAGTATCAGGTGCCACATGACTGTCAGCAGCTTGAGCGGGTAATGTCTGCAACGTCCGAGGCTGTGCAGCAGGACAGTTAAGCCTCCTGTGTTCGTCCCCCACAAGACGCTCGCCACAGGACCCTCCCTTGCTACACGCCCGCCCTCCCCGTGCTGCAGCTCTGCTCACCTGGACCTGCTGCAGGATGTTCTTCAGCTGAACCAGAAACTCCTTTGCTTCTTTTGCCTTATCGGAAACTCCATTTAAGGCCTGTGACAGTTGGGCCTAAAAAGATACCGAGCGGTGAAAAGACAAATCCGGCGTGAACGGCCCAGAGTTTGCGCCGCACCCGAAAGGCTTGTGGGTATGTGAGGGGCTAGAACGGATCCCACGTGCTGGAGCCGTATGGACTGGGAGCCCTAAGGCATCCTCTGGAAGTGGGACGCAGCCTCCTGTGGCGGTCCCCTTAGCCCTCCAGAGTCCTCCCCTTGCAGAGGGTGGTGTGGACAGAGGGGGCTCGGAGGGGACACCAGTTGCTGGCACCCAGAGGTGGAACTGCCAGCCCGGATGGAATCTATGGCCTTTTTAACAAAATGCATACACGTGCAATCGAATTGGTTTTCGAACCTAGCTGCTGGAGACTGATGACCTTGATTGTGGCCATATTGACCATGAGTCACATTTTGCTAATTAAAAAACTGAAGACGGGGCCAGAAAGGCCAGGGTCATATCCGGCCCGCCCTTCCCCTCTAGCTTCAGGTCTTTGTTCAATGTCACCTGGTCAGCGAGGCCTTTCCTGATGACCCTATGAAATAGCCCTCTCCCCTCGCTCTGCTCTGTTCTTCTTTATAACATTCATCACCACCTGACACAGGTTTGTTTACTGACGGTCTCCCCTAGCCTGCACGTAAGCTCCCTAGAGCAGGGACCTTGCCTGGTTTGTTCACCTCTAGCACTGGGCACATGGTAGAACTACATGAATATTTGCAGAATGGGTGAATTCGTGAATGAGATTCTTTTTTTTTTTTTTAAGTTTATTTCTTTTGAGAGAGAGAGCGTGCACATGCATGCAAGCAGGAGAGGGGCAGAGAGAGAGGGAGAGAGGGAATCCCCAGCAGGCTCCACACTGTCAGCACAGAGCCCAATGCAGGGCTCGATCCCATGACCCATGAGATCATGACCTGCGCCCAGAGTTGGACACTTAACCGAGCCACCCATGTGCCCCAGTGAAGGTGATTCTTTAGACCGTACCAATGATTCTCAAAGTGTGGTTCCTAGACCGGCAACATCGGGGTCACCTGTCACCTGGGACTTTGAAACGCGACTTCTCTGGCCCCACCCTCGGCCCTGCTGATCAGAAACTGGGAGTGAAGGCCCAGGAGCCTGGCTTTTATGAAGCCCTCTCAGGGGATCTGATGTAGTTTGAGATCCACTGAACTGTACCAACACAGCCTGGTTGAACGTCTCTGGGGAACATGGTAAATGAAGCCATGGAGTGGAAAAGACCACTCAGGGAAAAATGAGGAGAGAGAAGGAGGGAGCCTCAGACCCAGGAAGCATCCACACTCAAGATGAGGTCAGGGTGAGGTCTGGGCCCTGTCCTGCCCCTTTCTCCACTGGCCTCCCCATCCCTATCCCCACCCCAGGTGGTTTAGGCTCCGCCCCCCACAGCTCACACTGGGGGTACCACTTTCTATTATAAGTATCTATGCACGAAGACTAGCCAATGGAACTTACGGGAATGACAGAAGGGTTCCGTGTCTGCTCTGATTCGGCAGCCACCAGCCATGCGTGGCTGCTGAGCACTGAAAAGTAGCCAATGTAACTGAGGAGGTGCATTTTAAATTGTATTTAGTTAATGCTTCACATGTGGCCAGTGGCTGCTGGTGTGGACAGCCTTGGAAGGTTACAGGTCCCAGGATAACTCAGCCCATCCCCAGAAAGCTGCACCCACAAAGAGACTGAGATGTCAGGATCGTTCATGGGCCCCAAGAGGATCTTCAACAATCGGGATTTTATTTATTTATTTTTTCAAGATATATTTATTTTTTTAATTTAATTTTTTAAAATTTACATCCAAATTAGTTAGCATAGAGGGCAACAATGATTTCAGGAGTAGATTCCTTAATGCCCCTTACCCGTTTAGCCCATCCCCCCTCCCACACCCCCTCCAGTAACCCTCTGTTTGTTCTCCATATTTTGAGTCTCTTCTGTTTTGTCCCCCTCCCTGTTTTTATATTATTTTTGTGTCCCTTCCCTTGTGTTCATCTGTTCTGTGTCTTAAAGTCCTCATATGAGTGAAGTCGTATGATTTTTGTCTTTCTCTGACTGCCTAATTTCACTTAGCATAATACCCTCCAGTTCCATCCATGTAGTTGCAAATGGCAAGATTTCATTCTTTTTGATTGCCGAGTAATACTCCATTGTATATATATACCACATCTTCTTTATCTATGCATCCGTCAATGGACATTTGGGCTCTTCCCATACTTTGGCTATTGTTGATAGTGCTGCTAGAAACATGGGGGTGCATGTGTCCCTTCGAAACAGCACACCTGTATCCCGTGGATAAATGCCTAGTAGTGCAATTGCTGGGTTGTAGGGTAGTTCTATTTTTAGTTTTTTGAGGAACCTGCATACTGTTTTCCAGAGTGGCTGCACCAGCTTGTATTCCCATACAATAGGGATTTTAAATGCAAGTTTATCAGTGTCCAGAAAAGTGTGGCACCTTCCTCCCTATTACACTCTCCCAAAGCATGGGGCCCACAGTGGCTGCAACAGTTCCTTCCCCAAGTAGGGGGGAGGCATCTCCCATGAACCTATATAGTCCTTGATGCTGGGGACTTTGTCTTTTGTCTTTGCATTTCTAGCCAGTGATGCCGGCACAAAGCAGGGGCTCAGAAAAGCCTCACTGGCCGGATAAAAAACAAAACAAAACAGATTGATTGCTTCACTGGAGGTACATGCTAACATGGGACAGATTCCAGGAGACCTATCACTGCTGCGCACACCCTTTGCCAGCAAGAAGTTCTGAGAGGCGGCATTAGTGAGGGTCCTTCACCCTCCTCCTGGTACTTGGAGCCAACATGGCTCTGTCCCCACTCCATCCGGCCAGCACCGGCCTCCCAGCAGCCCAGCCCACCGCAGGGCCTGTCCACCTGCTTCCTGCTTGGCAAGTAGACCAAGGAGTGTGGCAAGGAGCCCAAGAACAGAGTGATTTTGAAGGACACAAGTGACCTTAGGCAAATACCCAGCTCAAAGGGGAATAATCTCACAGCTTGGTAGACACTGCTTCCAGACCCACCAGCCTTGCTGCCTGATCTTTCCAGCTCCTTCTTCTCAATGCACCCCCAGAGAGGCTGTCCAAGCACACACCATCCCAGGGCCCAGCAGCGTGCTCATCCATGTGGGGGCTCCTGTACTCTGGTCTGCTGTTTCCCCCACGGAAGAGCCTCTGATGGCAGTGTGAATGCCGGGGGGCATCATTGGAAGTCCCACAAGCACACACTTGTACTTTTCTTGACCCCCATTGCTCTGTGCGTGAAATGGCCACAAGTCACCTCTACTTGCCGGGGGGACAGCATTGTAGAAGCTGGACCTGGGCATTCTAGTGGAAAAGGAGCAAAGGTTTTGGGGGCAAAGGTGGAAATCACTTCTCGAGGGACAAATGGTTTATATGTTGGCTATGTGTTAGGGGGTTACAGCATATTGTGTTTTGCTTCAGTTTTTCTTTTTTTTTAATTTTTTAAATGTTTGATTCTATTTTTGAGACAGAAAGAGGCAGAACATGAGCAGGGGAGGGGCAGAGAGAGAGGGAGACACAGAATCCAAAGCAGGCTCCAGGCTCTGAGCTGTCAGCACAGAGCCTGACGCGGGGCTCGAACCCATCAACTGCGAGATCATGGCCCGAGCCGAAGCCGGATGCCCAACTGACTGAGCCACCCAGGTGCCCCGCTTCAGTTTTCCTTAAGATACATGCTTTTTCTTTTCTACAGGGACTATTTGGAGTGCTAGCAGAGGACATGGACAATTGTCCTTTTATTTATTTATTTTATAAAGAACATTTTTTAAAGTTTTACTTATTTATTTTGAGAGAGACAGAGACAGTGTGAGCAGGGGAGGGGTAGAGAGAGAGGGAGAGAGAGAATCCCAAGGAGGCTCCACACTGTCACTGTCAGCCCGACTTGGGGGCTCGAACTCACATAACCATGAGATCATGATCTGAGCCAAAACAGAGAGTCAGATGCTTAACTGACTGAGCCATCTAGGTGCCCCGAGAATTGTCTCTTTCTGGTCTGAGAAATAAGAATGGATCGTGTTGTCTCTTTGGATGGTGACTATACCAAACTCTTGGAAAGAAAGGAAATATCCAGGCAGAAGGTGAAATTTTTTTCATGACTGAATGGATTTTTAAAAAATCTTTGATTCCAGGATGGTTAACATACAGTGTTATATTAGTTTCAGGTGTACAATACAGTGATTCATGACTGCATGGATTTTAACCTGAATCAAAAAAGTTGCATGTTATGTCTCCCTATTCTTTTTTTTTTTAATGTTTATTTATTTTTGAGAGAGAGAGAGAGAGAGGATGAGAGACAGCAAGCGGGGGAGGGGCAGAGAGAGGGAGACAGAGGGTCCAAAGCAGGCTTGGCACCAAGAGCAGAGAGCCCAATGCGGGGCTGGAACTCACCAACCATGAGATCATGACCTGAGCCGAAGTCAGACGCTTAACCAACTGAGCCACCCAGGTACCCATTATGTCTCCCTATTCTTTTAAGGCTGGAATTACATTCCTGTAAAGTCTCTGAATGGAGACAGGCAGCTTGAAAATATAAGTATTTCCCAGCTGGGTCAAACCAGCTGCCTGCCTGGCCCAGCAAACTGTCTTCACCAAGAGCAGCTTCTAGGTACACAGGGCAGTCCTCTGCCTTCGTCTTCCATATTCTGGATGGCGGTGCAGAGCATTATAACGCATGGGGCATGAGAACTCTGGGCCAGCGTGGTTCAAATCCTGGCTCTGTCACCGGCTGTGTATCATTTTTATTTCTTCCTTCCATACGCCATCTCTTTGTTCTGTAGTGTCCTCGACAAGACGGGGATGATAGTAATAACCCCTCCCTCCAAAGACATCTTACCATTATGCAAAGACCATGTGAGGATACAGTGATGGGGTGGCTGGCCATTGGTAAGGCAGGAAGAGAGGTCTTAACAGGAAGTGACTCAGTCAGCACCTTGATCTTGGACTTGCAGTCTCCAGGACAGTAAAAAATGAATCTGTTGTTGATTACCTCGGTGTGTGGTGTTTTGTTAGAGGGGCTGAAAGAGACCAGGGCGTGAATTTATCTAAGTTACCTGACTGGAATCTATTATATTTTCATTGCAAATGGCCTCAGAGATCATTCTCATCCATTTGTCATGGGCTCTGTGCAGAAGGTCCTAAGCTGCCTCTGTTTAAACTCGGTCCTTGTTCTCGAACATCCTTGGCTAGACACCAGGGGTCTAGACATGGCTCAGTCCAACCTTCCATTTCATACACGAAAAAACTGAGCCCCTAGTAAAAGGTGACTGTCAAGGAGTGCACAAATGCATTAGCGTATTACCTTGATGGTAGATGGCACAAATTATACGGGTAGTATGCCTTACACACAGTAAACACTCATGAAATGTTTCTTTCGTGAAGTTGCCCAAGGTCATACAGCTTACTAAAAGCCATTCCTGTTTGAATGTAAAAGGTCTAGAACCCCCTAGGCACCCCTCTCAAGGAAAATATTGTCCATAGGCTTGAAGGGGGTGGAGGAATGAGACCCATGTTATTACAGTGTCTATTTGTGTTCATTTAACACCAGCTACTAACATTTGGAGAACATTTTTCCCATGAGCTGCTGAATCCTTCCTTTTAGCACTAGAGACCCCACTACCAAATGAGAAAAGGCAAGGCTCCCAGTAGAACTGTTAGCCCCCATCAACTGGGGAGTGAGGTAGGGCTTTGAGTTCAACGCTGCCCATATGCCCTGATGGGGGAAATGTGTGGTTACATGATGAAGCTCACCACTTAAAGGTCATGCCAGGAAACTGAATCCTGCATATCCAAATTACCTTGTGACTGTTGTCTCTCAAACAGCTCTGACCATGTCATTTCCCCTCTCACCAATGGCCTCCACTCCCCACTGAACCACGGTCCAGTCCTTAGCTCAATGTCCAAGGCTCTGGACATTGTCACCCTCTCTGGCGTTACCTCCCAGGGCTGCCCATGTGGTTTCCACCCTTCGGTCAGACTGGACTCAGCAACCCCTGGGCTCCCCTCCTCCTTGCTTGGGCTCCTGCAGTTCCCTCTGCCTCACAAGCTCTCTCACTTCTGCTTTGCCTGCTGTTGCCTGTTAACATCCCATCCATCTTTCCATCCATCCATCCATCCTTCCATCCATCCATCCATCCATCCATCCATCCATAAAGACCCTTCCCAAATGCTACCTCCTCCTGAAGTTTTGCGACCTTCAGCAAATGGAGTGTTCCCTTTGAATTCCTCAAACAGGGCTGGCTTCTAGGACATACCTCACTGTCTTTGAGACAGGTGGCCCAGGAGAAGTGCATTAACTTTCCTGTCCTGTTGGCCAGTCCCAGCCCCTGGTGCCTGGCAAGCTTGCCCTGTGCATGTTGTGTGGGCAGCACGATGCCTTACACCTAGAATGTGCTGCATAAATATCTGTGTCAGTGAATTGATTTTGTTCTGGATTTTGTCTGACTAGCTCCCTTGAGCTATTCAAGACTCAATTCTCCCACCTGCTGGGCATAATTAAAATGGCCATGTGGCCACTCTGAACCCACCATTTCCAGGGCACAGAGCCCCATATGGTACTGGTCATTGGCAATCTGACCCTACCCTAGTGATTGAGATGATTTTCATGACTTCTGGGTGTTAACTCTTTCTAGTTAATTGCCACCACAGATCCACCCAAAGGTAGCCATACTAGGTGGGACTTCTGATGTCCTTCCACTCCTGGCTCCTGCTTGAAGACCTGAGCAAACTGCCAACAGCTGGAAAAGCCCTGTCTCATAGCAGCACCCTCCTTTCTAGCTGGCAGACAACAGCTTTGTTTTCCAGTCTTCTCCAACCTGCTAGCCACACGCTTCAAGAGCCCAGTAACTAAATGAATAAAACTGTCCTAGTTGTCAGCCTGAAGTGAGGCTCGGAAAGCCAGTGGTGGGATTTGATTGCCGTTACTATTGAAGCAGATGCAGTGACAGAGCTGGAGACTGGAAAGCCTAGCACTCCAGTCCTTGGAGACGGCTCACAGGGACAGGTGGGTACATGGAGTTCCCAGGAGGGAGGAGTGGATAGACCCACGCAGGGTGCTGAGATGGGAATGAGAATACCCTCCCCACAATGAGCAGTGGCAGCCAGGCCTCCCAGAATCCTCTAACCCATAAGACCCTTCCTTCCCAGTCGGCTCCCAGGACTCAGCCCCCACCCCCAAGGGGCCAAGTCATAGAGACTTTGATCCACAGGGTGTGAAGGACTGATACTAAGGGGCAACATAGACAGGGCCCTTAGGTAGAAGTCTGCTTTGAGACAGATCAGACCGGTATTTCCTCTGAGGGGAGCAATGCTGAATGGCAGACTTCTTCTGGGTTTACTGTGGGTCACAGGCTAAGGGGACCCCCTCCCCCAGTAGCACAAAATATCTTTGCCGGAAGAACTAAGAAACCAGGGGTTACCCAGACAGCTTCTTTCCAGTGGATATGGGCCAGGTTTGTGGGGAGTCCCCTGAAGCAAAACAGTTTAGAGGATCACAGCTCTGTCCCCACTGGCTCCCTGTGTTTCTGGCCACTAAGCCAGTAAGGAAGAGACATGGTGTTTGAATGGGGCTCTAGATGCTAATCCAATGCTCTGCTCTATGAGCCTGCCAACCCCAGAACCTCTAGATGGAGGCTACTGCCATGGCCCTGTCAACACTGAAGAATTGTTATCTACGAAGACCCCACCCTCCCTTACTGCCCCCACACAGCGTTGATGCGAAATAAGAGAATGTTCTGAGAGGATCTGCCTTGTCTTGACTTCTCAGACTCATTCAGTTCCCCTGGTTGTGAGTTCTTAGGCTGTATTAGTTGCCTGTTGCTGCTATGACACGTTACAGTAAACTTAGTGACCCATGCCAACACTGGTTTTATTCTCTTACAGTTCTGGAGGCCAGAAGTTCAAAGTGAGTCTTATGGGGCTAAAATCAAGGTAAAATCATGGCTCATTCTTTCTGAAGGCTAAGGGAGAATCTGTTTCCCTGTCTCTACCACTGTCTAGAGGCACTACCCCCATCTGGCTCTTCCTTCATCATCCAGCCTCTTGCTGTTGTCCTCATGTCTTCAACTACCAACTTTGGCCTCCTGCCTCCTCTTACAGGGACGCTTACGATGACATTGGACCCAGTTGAGTAATCCAGGACCGTCTTCTTATCTCAGACTCCTTACAAAGTCCTTTTTACCATATCAGGTAACATATTCACAGGTCTGAGGATTGGGAAGGGGATGTTCTTGGGGCCATTATTTAGCCTGCTACACCTGGCAGCTGAATTTATCTTTTCCATGAACACTTTTTTTTTTAATGTTTATTTTTGAGAGAGAGAGAGAGAGCGTGAGTGGGGGTGGGGCAGAAAGAGAGGGAGACGCAGACTCTGAGCCAGGCTCCAGTCCCGGAGCTGTGAACACAGAGCCCGACGTGGGGCTTCTGACAGACTGGCTACAGATGGGAGGTTCCCATGACCCCCTCCTCGGGGTTTGATTAATTTGCTACAGCAGCTCACAGAACTCAGAGAAACACTTTACTTACTAGATTATTAATTTATTAAAATGGGATATAACTCAAGATCAGTCAGATTGAAGAGATGCATAGGGTAAGGCCTGGGGAAAGAGTGCAGAGTGACCATGTCCTCTCTGAGCCATCACTCTCCCCAAATGTCCATGAATTCACCAGCCAGGAAGCTCTCTGAACCCTATCCTTTTGGATTTTGATGGAGGCTTCATTACAGAGGCATGATGGATTAAGTCATTGGACACTGGCAATTGATTCAACCTCTAGCCCCTCTCCCCTCCCTGGAAGTTGGGTTGGGGGTGGAGGAGAGGGTGCCAGAGTGGGGAGGGGCTGAACAGCTTAACCCTCTGGTCCCATGGCCAACTGTAGGTTACCTAGGGGCTTCCCAAAAGTCACCTCATTAATGTAAAAGAAACCTTTATTGCTCTCATCACTTAGGAAATTTCTAGAGTTTTAGGAGCTCTGTGCCAGGAACTGGGATGAAGACCACATATATATTTTATTTTTAAATCACAATATCACACTATCATCGCATTAGGAGGGTGTGAGAGGCAGACTAGAGAGGTGGGGGAGGGGCACACGGGCAGCTAAACTCTAGAAGAGCAAACAGAAAAGAGGACTTGCTTTTCATCTGTGAAGGGCATTCCCAATGGCTCTCTCTGCTGTCACTAAAACTAGATGTCCTGTCCCTCAGCCTAATCAAGTGCCCACATCCAGCAAGTCTCCACAGGGAAGTACCACCAGGAGCCCTCTGCACACAGCCCGGCTTAGAGACAGTTTGCTGTCCCTCCTCTTCCTGTGCTTCTGGGGTACTTGGCTTCCTCTGGACCTGCCTTTCCCACACCTCCTCTGCAGCGTGACACCCCCTCGGGAGACACTAGAGAAGGGATACATTGAAAAAGGAGCTGGATATTCACAGAGCATCTGGCACGCTCACACAGAGGAGGAGGTGGTGAAATGGGGTTGCATGGGCCCCAGGGTATTTCTCCCACCTTTTCATCCTCTGCTAGTAGTAATGTGTTGGTTTTTAAAATTTGTGGCTGGAGACGCATGAGCAGTGTTAAGACATACCCGCCCCCACCCAAGCAGGTGGCCTCCTCAGTCTCCCAGGGTAGAATCCTACTCCCCACTTGGGGAGTCCAAGCCCACTGACGTCTTTTCCTTGCATCTTCTGAAATGTTCTCTTCTGCTGGGTAAGAGCCGGAGGACCCAGCAACTAGGACCCCAACGACTAACACAGTGGTGACCTTCCAGCTTCATCATTCCCCCGGGAGGCCTCTGAGCTTTCCGTTCGTAGATTTATCTTCTGTTCGAGATTCATGTGCCTGGTAAGACACATGACCTTGCTGATCAGGCAGACGTAGATGCCATGGGACTATGTTAGTAAGACGGGCAGGCCTCTGACAGGGGATAGAAGCAATCCAGATGGCCAGAGCAATATCTTTCCATTATCCCAGCTTCCATCTGGAAGGGAGCAGGGAGAGGCTGACTGCCGTTTTCCCGCAGTCAAGATACTTCTCAATTCAAGCCCTCACCCTTGATCAGCTTCAAGGGGATGTGTTATGGGTTTAATTGTGTCTTCCCAAAGAGATATGTTGGAGTCCTAGCCCTAGTACCTCAGAATGTGAGCTTATCTGGAGATATGGTCTTTACAGAGGTGTTCAAGATCAAATGACGTCGTTAGGGTGGGCCTTAACCCAATATGACTGGGGTCCTTATATACAGACACAGAGATAGACACTCGTGGAGGGAAGACACCATGTGAAGACTTGGGTTATGCAGCCACAGGCCAAGGAACTATCAGAAGCTGGGAGAGAGGCCTGGAACCAATCTTTCCCTAGAGCCTTTGAACCAAGTGGCCTTGTGTTGCCTTGATTTCAGACTTCTGGCCTCCAGAATTGCGAGAGAATAAATTTATGGCATTCCAAGTCACTCAGTTTGTGGTACTTTGGTGTTTTTTGTTGCTGTTGTTTATTTACTTAAAAACTTTTTTTTTACATTTATTTATTTTTGAGAGATGGAGAAAGACAGAGTGTGAGCAGGGGAGGGGCAGAGAGAGAGGGAGACACAGAAGCCGAAGCAGGCTCCAGGTTCTGAGCTGTCAGCACAGAGCCCAATGCGGGGCTCGAACCCACAAACTGTGAGATCATGACATGAGCTGAAGTCAGACGCTTAACCGACTAAGCCACCCAGGTGCCCTGTTTATTTACTTTTTGAGAGAGAGAGAGAGAGAGAGAGTGAGAGAGAGTGAGAGAGAGCTCAAGCAGGGGAGGGGCAGAGGGAGAGAGGGAGACAGAGGATCTGAAGCAGGCTCTGTGCTGACAGGGGAGAGCCCCATGTGGGGCTCAAACTCACAGACCATGAGATCATGACCTGAGCCAAAGTCGGATACTCAACTGACTGAGCCACCCAGGTGCCCCAGTTTGTGCTACTCTGTAATGGCAGCCTTGGCAAAATGCAAAAGGGTCTAAGCAAGACATTCACAGAAGTCCTGCTTAAACCATAAAGCCAGGGGTTGATCCTGATCTGTTCTGTCCTACCTTGAAATGGATTCCTCCTTCTATAAAAAATCCTGTCTCTGCAACAACATCTCTCCCTCTGACCCTTGGGGTTCAAGGTTTTCTCTTCTGCAGCTCATGCAGAACAAAGTCAGAACTCCACCAGGCCGTCAAGATTTTCATCCACTCATTGGTTTACTCAATCAACAACCATCTGTTGGCCTCCCATAGATGAGGAAGACACGTTATATGGCTGGAAGGATTAGCACCTTCTCCCTCCCTGGGCTAACTTGAAACCCAGGCACCTACGTTCCAGCAGATCCACAACCCTGGCTTCTCCCCCACAGCTGTGAGCCCTTATCCCAGCTGTCACTTCCACTAATAATGGACTCTGCTTGCCCAAGTCTCACTCACAGTTCTCCTCTTCCATGAAGCCTTCCAAGAGTCCATGAGTTTGTGGGACCCCTTCTCCACTGTTCTACCTTGGCCTTTTGCTTTCCCCAGTGATAGTCCTTATCACTGTGTGTCTTGAGATCTAGTTCCTTGCCTACCTGCTGGTGTCACTCACTGGCTTGGGACTTTCAGAGTGAGAAGTTCTGTGCCTGCATAGAACAGGCACTCAGTAGTGTCTGTGAATTGCTCGTTAGTGAATAGTGAATTGACTGAATCTCGTGCCAGGGACTCTGGGGGCAACAGAAAAGCAGGGATAAGTCTTAGTTCCCTTGGGTGAGGTCCAGGGGAGCAGCTGTGGACTGTACTTTGTTCTATTTCTAGGGACTCTGATGCCCCGTTCCTGAGGTAGCGTTACCTCCTGGCCTGCCCTGTCTGGCTCATCCCAGCTTCATGGCCCCTTCCAGGGGTCCTATCCTGGTGGGGGTGCCTGAGCTCCACTCCTTTGGGCAATTTTAGATTCTTCCCCATTTAAGATGAGAAACATAGAGCCAGACGCTTTTCTGACTTCCTTCCTTTGCTTTCCTTAGATCCCTCCAAAGCAGATGGGTGGAATGGAGGGAGGTCTGGGGGGAGGGGAGGCTCCTTTCTTGCAGAGAGGTTTCAGATAAAGGCTATGCCAATCCAGACAACGGTGGAGTGTGGCCAGGAATGGATGCCGTGTAGCTACATGTTGGCTGGCTTGACTCAGAATTTCCTGCAGATGGATATTTTCCCTAAGTCAGCCACTCAGGCTTTGGTAGATGGGAGACGATGACTGAAGTGCTTCCAAGGTCCCAGTTCAGCTTCACACTAACTCAGGCCCTGAGAGCACGATAAGCTGACCCTCTACCACCTGCCAGCCACGAGTTCAGATGCCCTGCCCCATGTTCACCCAGTGACTCCTAGAAAGGGACTTTGGAGTCCGGGTCTGAATGCAAACCCTAATTTTATGTGACCAAGTTTCTTACCCTCTCTGAGACTTTGTGTCCTTAACTGTGAAATGGGGTAATGATACATGCCCCCATAGGGCCGTGGCAGGGTATTAGTGAGAGCGTTCACAGAAAGCCCTGGGTTCAGGGGCATTCCACTGATGGTGGTTCTGAGCATAATGAGACCCCAGAGAGGGCTTCTCCAGGCAATTGCAGGGCCATACTTTTCTTTTCTTTTCTTTTTAAACTTTATTTATTTATTTTGAGTGGGAGGGGGCAGAGAGAGAGAGAGGGAGAGAGAGAATCCCAAGCAGGCTCCACACTGTCAGCACAGAGCTGGATGTGGGGCTCGAGCCCACGAACTGTGAGATCATGACCTGAGTGGAGATCAAGTCAGATGCTTAACCAACTGAGCCACCGAGGCGCCCAGGACCATAGTTTCCCTGCTGTTGGCCATCCAGTTCTTCATAATAGTACTTTATGCTGCTTTGAGAAACCGCCTTTTCCCCCATGGAGTCTGGTGGGACTGGAATCAGCCCTGATATCATCGCCTTCACTCCTACAAGGGGCAAACACATGCCCTGATCTAGGCCCTTAGTATACCAGCTCCTTAGAATTCAAAACTCAGCAAAGGGACAAACAGACCTGGAAAAATAAGCGTTTTTTCCATTGCTCCCTGACCAGATTCCTGCTATTAGACCATTCCTGTTGGGCTTGCTTCTCAGCATTTGGAAAAGCCTTTGGAACTGGAATGCTGGGTTCGAATCCCGGCTCACATACTCCCGTGTCCTCGGGTGAATCATTTCATCTCTCCCTGCCCCCATATTTCTCAACCACGGAAAGGGGGATAATGACAGTAGGTACCTTCTAGCGTGATAAAGTGCGTTCAGACGTGCGAGGAGCTGAGAACAGAGCGCATCTCCCATGCAGTGCTGTGCATGTGCTCACCACTGCTATGCCTTCAATCCCGGCCCTCAAAGCTCCCCCTGACTCAGCGAGCACTCAGCAAAAAAGGATGATATTTCCAATAAATCCTCTTCGATTCGAGTTGCCCAGAATTGAATTCTTTTGTTTGCAACACAGAACTCTAACTAATTTAGTGGCAAGGAGGCCAAACAAACACAGATAGCTGTGTTATCATTCATGATTCGATGAATCTGATCATTATGGAGATGGGGAGACGGGGAGACCTCTTTTCCTTCCTACCCACGACTCAGCTTCAGACTCCCGACTCTCCAAATGCTGACAGCTCAGGAGTTCTCCATGAGCTCTTGCCCCCAGGCATGCAAGGGTTGGGGGGCAGTCCGGCCTGTCCGCTGGGATCTTGAAGCTGCCAATATTGATATATCAGAGCCCCCAACCAAACTTCCTGGCTGGGACTTCATGCTGAGGTCAAAAATAAGAAGAGGCAGGCCTCCTGGCTGATATCACCAGGAAGTAGCTTCTAATCATTAAATATACCCATGGGCACGCGGTTGCTTCTTATTCCGAGAAGGGGGTCCATTAGAGCCAAGTGACCCTCAAGGGTGCCCATGTGCAGGAACCAGACTCAGAATAATTGGAAATTGCCTGTCCCCCCTGGGACTCGGGCTTGTCAGTTCCTGTCGCGGTTAACAGGCAAGGGCAGCGGCTGCGGCCACCTTCCAGACACAAACCACCTTAGCACAACCTGTCGGGCTGCGCCACACCTTTGCACCCTTGCCTTGCTGTTCACCTGCCTGATGTGTCCTCCGCTTTGCCGACGCACGCAGTTGTCATTCGAAAATCGGCTCAAGTGTCCCTCCTCCAGGTTGTCCTGTCCCCTCCCTCCTTCACTCTCCTGGAGTCTATGGAGATGCCCCTTTTCTGGGCCCCCATGTCACCCTACACCTTATTATATTATACTGTTGTCATGCGTTTATTTTCTCTTCGGCTAAGCTGCGTGGTCCTAGAGGATGGAAATTCTGTTTGCTCCACCTCTGTATGAACTACCAGGGTACAAAGTATTTGTTGAAAAAATGAATTATGTTTTTTATTAGACAACAAGACATGGAATTTTGTAACGTGAACCACGGATTGGAAGCAAGGATTAGAGCTCTATTTTAGCTTTGAATTTTTTTTCTTAAGTTTATTTATTTATTTATTTTGAGAGAGAGAGCATGAGTGGGGGAGGGACAGAGAGAGAGAGAGAGAAAGGAGAGAGAGAGAATGCCAAGCAGGCTCTGTGCTGATAAGCACAGAGCCCGATGTTGGGATTAAACTCGCAAACCGTGATATCATGACCTGAGCTGAAACCAAGAGTTGGACGCTTAACTGACTGAGCCTCTCAGGAGCCCCTCAAACTGTCACTTTTAAACTTGCTCAGGAAGTATTAGATTTATGTTTCCACCATAGTAGAATACATGGATTTTAAGCAAAATGAAACCATCCAGAAAAAGGTTCAGGACAGAGAAAAGAAGTTCAAGGAAAACCAAAGTGATAAAAAAGTCACCTCCGGACAGGATGCCCTCTTCCAGGAGTCGTATGTGTGACAGGGAATATCTACCCCTTCATCGTTCAGGGGTTCATGAGAAAAAGCCCAATTAAAAAAAAAAATCAGGTCTGAAAACAAATCTAAACATGGTTCTGGTAGAGGACAGTGCTAGATTTAAAAAGTGGTTCCTCATTATTATGAAATCAAATGAAAAGATAGAATTTTTTTATTTTAGAAAGAGAGAGAGAGTGAGTGTGTGTGTGACAGTGGGGGAGGGGCAGAGGGTGAGACAGAGAGAGAATCCACGCTCAGTTAGGAGCCCGATGCGGGGCTCAATCCCATGACCCTGGGATCATGACCTGAACCGAAATCCAGAGTCAGACACTCAACCGACTGAGCAACGAGGCACCGCGAAAAGATAGAAACATTTTGACCAAGAAACAGAGCAAGGCTCAGAAGGGAGAGGCAAGATAGTGAAGTGGAAAGAGTGTGGTTGTATCAGACAGTGTGAAGCTAGTTAAGCCATTGTAACAAACACTCCCACACACAACTCAGACGCTTCCAACAGCAAACATCTACTTCTTGCTCTCATTCCTTGTACGGATGGGGCAGGAAGTACAACCATCCCACAAGGAGGGCAGAAGGTGCTTTGAAGAAATAATAAAATGTAGTAACACGGGATGCCTGGATGACTTGGTTGGTTAAGCATCCCGACTTTGGCTCTGGTCATGATCTCCTAGTTTGGGAGTTCGAGTCGCACATCAGGCTCTCCACTGGCACCATGGAGATTGCTTTGGATCCACTCTGCCCCTCCCCTGCTAATTCTCTCTCTTTCTCCCTCTCTCTTTCTCTCTCTCTCAAAATAAATAAACTTTAAAAAAAGGGATGTTCTTAAAATATATATATATATAGATGGGGCACCTGGGTGGCTCAGTCTGTTAGTGTCTGACTTCAACTCAGGTCATGATCTTGTGGTTCATGAGTTCCAGCCCCGAATCAGGCTCTGTGCTGACAGCTCAGAGCCTGGAGCCTGCTTCAGATTCTGTGTCTCACTCTCTCTGTGCATCGCCACCCCCCTCAAAAATAAATAACATTTAAAAAATTCTTTTTAATGTAGCAACATGATGTCTGGAGTCAGTCCCTTTACTAGCCATGGGCTCTTGGGCAAGTCTTTGCTCTTCTATAGAATCTATATGTTGTGGATTACAGCACCTACTTCTGACTTGTGACAATTAAAATTGAAAAACATATCACACCCTGTGCCTTTTTTTTTCTTCCTTCCCTTGGGTCATCCACCCCTCCTTCTACGATTGCCTTCTTCCTCCATCCTCTACCTTCCATGCTGTTGACTTCAATGCAATGGATCTGATAGGAGTCAGAACAGCTTAGGGCAAGGCAAGTATTCGAGTGAGGGGGACAGGAAAGGAAGACAGAGACGGTGGGAAGAATTGCTTCTTAAATACAAGTGCTGACAATTGCTTCTTAAAGACAAGATTGTGGCTTTATATATTCAGGGAGAAATAAGAAATACATCCCTAATGTGTTTCACTATTTGTATATGACTTTATTTTAAAGGAAGTAACAGGCTAAAAAATAACATGCAAAGATACATATGAATGGCGACTACATTTGTAAAATTTGTGGTAAAAATTTATACACAATCTAAATTTTCAGGAATAATGATTAGATAAATGGTGCTTTATTCAGGTAACTGAATACTCAGCATCCATTAAAATGGCAAATATATTTCTATTTTGACATAGAACAATCTCCATGATAGATTGTTCAGTAGAAAGAAGAACATAACACCAAAAAACACATATAAAAAATCTCATTAGGGGCGCCTGGGTGGCGCAGTCGGTTAAGCGTCCGACTTCAGCCAGGTCACGATCTCGCGGTCCGTGGGTTCGAGCCCCGCGTCAGGCTCTGGGCTGATGGCTCAGAGCCTGGAGCCTGTTTCCGATTCTGTGTCTCCCTCTCTCTCTGCCCCTCCCCCGTTCATGCTCTGTCTCTCTCTGTCCCAAAAATAAATAAACGTTGAAAAAAAAAAATTAAAAAAAAAAATCTCATTAAAAAATTATATATATAGGGGTGCCTGGGTGGCTCAGTCGGTTAAGCGTCCGACTTTGGCTCAGGTCATGATCTCACGGTTCATCGGTTCCAGCCCCACATGGGCTCTGTGCTGACAGCTCAGAGCCCGGAGCCTGTTTTAGATTCTGTGTCTCCTTCTCTCTCTGCCCCTCCCCCACTCGTGCTCTGTCTCCGTCTCAAAAATAAATAAACATTAAAAAATATTTAAAAAATTATATATATAAGTAAGTAGTGTGTGTGTATACATGGTATATACCGTGTGTGTGTGTGTGTGTGTGTGTGTGTGTGTGTGTGTATGTATCTATCTATCTAGCCACTATTAAGGTAATTATATATGTGTGTGTGTGTGTCACACATTGTAAGTTGTAAAGGTACAGGTGATTTTTCACATTTTTCTTCGCATCTTTGTATTTTCTGGATTTTTTAAACAATGAGTGTTATTCTTCTTTTTCAATCAGAAAAAACAATAAAGCTATTTCTGTTTAAAAAAAAATAACGTGACTAAGATCTCATTTGAAATCTCCACCACTAAGCAATTTTAGAACGAAAACTAACAGCCCCATGTTCTTTCCCCCAAATACCTTCTAATGCAGGATTTAAATGTGAGAACAACGTCTTGACGCAGCAATAATACATATGTATTGTTGCTGCTTTTATTTCTGTATTGTAATTCCAGAGTAGCTAACATACAGTGTTAAGCGATGATATTTCTTTGCTGTAATCCTGGATGGTTAATATTTTCAATATAGTTACTTCTGGCGATTATCGTGAGGACTCATGGGAAAATGGTAAGGCTGAAAAGGCTCCTGTGAAGCCACCTTCCCCTCCATCCCTTCTCCTACTCTTTGCCCGGAGTCTTCAGACACCTGCAGATGTCCAGCACTGCCACCTAACACCCTCGGTCCTTCCCCTACCACAGGACCTTCATTGCCCCTGACCCACAATTGGAGTCTAAACCCCCACGGCCCTTAGTGAGTCTGGTCTCTGCAACGTCAGGAGCAAAGCCAGTCAATGTGGCTGAATATTGTCACAGGGTTTTAGGAAACAGTTGGTTTGACCTGCTTGGATTTGTAACTTCTGTCTCTTGATTGCCAGCTCTTTTTTTGTTTCATTTCTCCGTCCAGGTTGATTTATGAATGTTATTGTGTGCCATGGGTTGAATTGTGTCCCACAAAACTTCCTATATTGAAGTCCTAATCTCCAGTATCTCAGAATGTAACTTATTTGGGCTGAGGGTCATTGCAGATGTAATTAGTTAAGTAAAAAAAAATATATATATATATGAAGTCACAGTGGAGTAGGGTGAGCCCTTATTGGATGTGACTGATGTCTTTATAAAAAGGGGAAGTTGGGGGAGGTCTGGGTGGCTCAGTCGGTTAAGCGTCCAACTTGTGATTTTGGCTCAGGTCATGATCTTAAGGGTTCATGAGTTCGAGCACCATATAGGGCTCTTTGCTGACAGTGTGGAGCCTGTTTGGGATTCTCTCTTTCCTTCTCTCTCTCTGCAGCGCGCCCCCCCCCCCCCCCGCCACTTCAAAATAAGTAAATAAACTTAAAAAGCAAGGGAGGGGAGTTTGGATACTGAGACACACACACACACACACACACACACACACACACCCCTGGAAAATGCCATGTGAAACTGGGAGTTCATGGCCACAAGCCGAGGAAACACACCGAAGTAGGAAAGAGGCCTGGGCTGCATCCTTCCCTAGAGCTTTCAGAGGGGGCGTGGCCCTGCTGGCACCTTGATCTCTGACTTCTGACCTCCAGTACTGGGAGAGAATAAATTGTGGTGGTTTTAAGTCACCCTTTGTGACAATTTGTTTCAGCGGCCCTAACAAGGGGCCATGATGTATACTTCTTTTACCTATCTATCTAACCATGTATTCTTTCATATGTATTCACCGCATGGGATCATATCACACGTCCTCAGTCTCCACATCATAAATACAAGTACTGAGTTAAAGGGAAGGCAGGACAAGTTCCTCGTACCTTCAGGAGAGAAGTCGAGGACCGCAAGGAATGATTGCCTCAAAGGTATGATAGGGACCTTTACTCCATCTCATTTCATCCCACACCAGCCTTTCAAGTGGAGGGAAACTGAGGCAGGAGAGCCATTAAACACTAACCCAAAGACACAGCTCCGAAGTGATCCTAGATCTTTTGATTTCAATTCAAATCCTTCCCATGACTTCAGCCAGTGAAGGACCAGAAGGTCGGTCCCGACGATCCTGGGATAGATCTCTCTAGACATCCATTTTACGTGATGGTGTGAAGTGGTCCCGCCAGAGGACCGACACTGGAAGATGGACCCAGTGCCCTTTCACACCACACTTGACCCTGACAATAATACCACAACAATGATGATAATAGTGGCTTTCCTTTTTTGAACACCTACTACGGCATGTGCACTGCCTTAGTTTCTTAAAGTGCATTATCTCATTTAGTACAAGGTCATTCCCTGGCAAGTGATGGAGCTAATATTACACTGTATATTAATTACACTGGAATTAAAATTTTAAAACTTAATGACAGGGGCGCCTGGGTGGCGCAGTCGGTTAGGCGTCCGACTTCAGCCAGGTCACGATCTCACGGTCCGTGAGTTCGAGCCCCGCGTCAGGCTCTGGGCTGATGGCTCGGAGCCTGGAGCCTGTTTCCGATTCTGTGTCTCCCTCTCTCTCTGCCCCTCCCCCGTTCATGCTCTGTCTCTGTCTGTCCCATAAATAAATAAAAACGTTGAAAAAAAAAAATTAAAAAAAAAAAAACTTAATGACAAAAGCGATGTAGCAATGCTAACATCTAGGAAAAATCCACCAACATTTCCAGCTAGCTTCTGTCATGCCATGAGATCAGCTCACTGTTTCTGATACCACTTCCATATATAACGAGAGAAGGGAGTGCCATGCCAGCAAGTGTGGATGGCTCTTTTCAATAGGGGGACCAGAAAAATGCAAAATCCCTCCTCCCCTCATTTTCCGTACCGTTGGCTGAATCACACTCTGTTTCGTGATTCACCGTGGATTCATAAAGATTCCACTGGAATAGTCATTTGTGGCATTGCTCTTAAAACACATTTTGGTATTGTCACTATTCCTTTATTAAATAAATGTTTCTCATTGCCTACTGGGTGCCAGCCGCTCTGCTGGGTACTGTGAATACAAAGATAAATAAGACAGTTCTTGCTGTCAAGATGTTCAAAGTACAGTGTTATTTATGCATGTGATGTATAAAGTTGGTTAAATAAGGACAGACACCTGGTAAGTCTCTGTTAGCTGCAAGACCCCATCGATATGTATAAATAAGGAAAGTCTAATCAAGATGGGATTTTATTTTTAAAGCTCTCTGGAGTATTACAATGAGTATTACCTGTTATAATAAAGTCTCGTCTCTGTAATAAACTACTTCTCGGAGTAATAAAGACTCTGAGAGGACCCTATTGGCAGAAAAGTAAAATTGGGCACAGCCATGACCATGAAGACCGGCCAGAGAGCAGACAGTAATTCAGATCATGTGTGGGTGGTACCAAACAAGCCTGGGATAGGATGTCGGGCCCACAGACCCCACGGGACCAGAATCCTGACTTTGCCAACGCACAAAAAAACATTTGCTGAGTAAAGGCGAGGGGACCTTTTCATGGCCCAGTAACCCAAACTGCTTCGTTAGGATCAGGCCAACTGTCGTCACTGGTAACCATAATAGAATTGTTTTTGTGAGAATCACGTTTGATGAGAATTGAGAGTTTTCTTTCCGTGGTCAAATTACGGAAAATACCATTTGCCTTTTTGTTGGGACACCTCCTTCCTTTTCACCCCTCCAAATTCTTCCAGTTCTCTGAAACTCAACTGCACCTCCCCCTTTCCTCACAGCCCTCCCTGACGTCTCTGCTGGTATGACTCCCTACTCTGAGCCCGTTCATTCTTAGGTTGGTTCCATGCACTTTCAGTACAAGTTACTCGTGCTCTGGAGTTGTTCTTTATCTTTTGTGCCTCAGTGGAGAGATGAGCCTTCCTGTCTATCTAATGACCAATCCAAAATCACCCTATTAATCAGCCCTTGGGTCCAGTCCCTTTTATCGCCTCCTTTGTCCTGTGAATCTCTTTTCTCATCCAGCTCTCTCACTTCTTCTTCTCTTCCTCCTTTTCCTTCTTATTTTCCTTCTCCTTCTTCTCCTTCTCCTTCTCCTCCTCCTTCTTTTCTTCTTCTTTCT
This sequence comes from Puma concolor, assembly GCF_028749965.1. Classification (NCBI taxonomy): domain Eukaryota; kingdom Metazoa; phylum Chordata; class Mammalia; order Carnivora; family Felidae; genus Puma; species Puma concolor. Next base: position 17,153,794 of record NC_141677.1, read on the forward strand.
TCTTCTTGTTCTTCTTCTTCTCTTTCTCCTTCTCCTCCTTCTTCTTCTCCTTCTTCTTCTCCTCCTTCTTCTCTTCCTTCTCCTCCTCCTTCCTCTCTTTCTCCTTCTTCTTCTCCTTTTGTTTCCTCTCTTCCCTCCCCTAACCCATTAACCGAGCAAAGCAAGTTGAAATGTTCACAGATTTTTGTTACCAGGTTTTACTGGCAAACAGGGTAAATATAACACCTGGGGAAATGATGAAACATTACAAGAATCTTCTAAAGGATTATGCCCAAGCTGTTCCTGTTCTCCATTGAAATTGAAATAAAGCTAATGTTTAACCTTTCTTAGCCTCTCAAGCTAGATGTCCCCTTAAATGCAGCTGCTGGAATCCAATTACCCTCATTATTCTTTTACCACTCCAGATCCAATAAGTTTTTAGTAAGTCTCAGGTGCTAAAAAAATGGGTAACTGAGGATCCCTTGTTTGTTTGTTTTTTTTAAATCAGGAATGGCGTCATATTTCTCAATGTCCCTTTGCTTCAAGTGGATATATGTTAAGCCCTGGCTTACTCTACCATAAAACATTCTTCTTAACACCTCACACATTGCTGTACGTGTAAGTTCCTTCTTTCTTTCTTTCTTGACTGATAAAACTCACACTCATCATTCATAACATTAGCTCAAAGATCTTGTCTTCAGTCTCCCCCTTACTACTCTTTTCCCCCTCCCCATTTGAAACTCTAGGCAGAATTAACTGCCTTTTCCTCTCTGTTCCCTCACTGGCTTATTCACATTTAAAATATGGCACTTGTTCAACTTAAAAAAAAATATTTATTTACTTAGAGCACGAGAGAACACAGGTGAGGGAGGGGCAGAGAGAGGGAGACCGAGAATCCCAAGGAGGCTCCTCACTGTCAGTGCAGAGCCCGATGTGGGGCTAGATCTCACCAACCGTGGGGTCATGCATGACCTGAGCTGAAATCAAGAGCTGGATGCTTAACCCACTGAGCCACCCAGGCACCCCATCTGTTCTACTGTTTAATATTAATTCTATGCACATAAGGTTGTACATAGAACAACATTATCAAATGATCCTTCTTCTCCAGTTGGCGCTGAGCTCTCCTGTGGCCTGTTTTATGTGTATCCCCAGTCCCCAGCACAGCCTGTGAATTACAGTAGGTGCCCAACAAATGCTTATCCAATGGAATGTTTTGATTAGATAATACAGAGCCATGAAATGATGTTTGTTGTCATTCATATGCTAGAGGAAACATGAATAGACTCAGGAACGAAAGCTACCTTAACTGTGCAATGTTATAACATTACTTGGGCTCCATTACACAGATTCCATCACCATCACCATCATGACACCTGGCAAACCCTAAAGGAGCAAGAAACGTGACAGATAACAGCATGTATCCTTCCTGCTTTACCCAGGTGGCCCTGAGGCCTGTGTACCTGAACTGAAAAGAAGCTTTGGGCACCAGAGGGGACTTCCCATGAAGCACATGAGGTGGAAATCACTCGAGGAACTATTTAAATTTTTTTTAATCCTGTTGGAATACACTTTTCTGTGGGTCTCACACATTTCTGCAAGTCTGACCATGAAGTACTGATTACTCTCTTTTTCTGGACAGTCTTTCCAAGAACGTTTGTAGAGACAACAATCTTGGAAACTAGACAGCTGTTTCTCTCTGGAGCAAAGTGCCCCATGATAACTGCCCTTTATAAAATATTTGGGCTCTCTAAGTTCACGCTTCCTGTCTTGTGATGCAACCTACAATGTGTGCAGGTGGATCTGTCCCTCTGCATACAACCCAGGGTGAATGGAGGCTCAGGGAATTGGCACAGATATACTGACTGATACTCTGACTACTGCTATTGCTGGGAGTGATAAATTGTTCTTCATCTCTGCCTCGAGTCTCATGTCTTCTGCCTTCATGCATGAAATTGTAGTAACTGGATTCGAGAGCTTGTACATAGGCTAAAATTTCAAACGTCTCACAGTTCCTGACCCTGCTACTCCCAGCAGGATCTTCTTGACTTTAATGTGCCCTGGCTTGCCCCTTTGTGCATCTTCGTATTCACTAAAAGCTACAGGTGTGGCCCCTGCTAGATTGGACTGTAAGGAGGACACACATTCATCAGTGATAAGCTGCAAATACTTGGAAAGGAAGCCAATTTGAGAGGTAGTAATCACACCCTCCAAACAAGCCAATGGTATATGGTGTTGTTCCCATGAAGAATGTGAAATAGGGTGAATGATCTATTGTCTAGAGCAGGCAGTCATTTTGGAGTCTCTTTATTACATAGGACTGAAAGGGAGAAGCCACATGTCCCAGTGACTGGGAAGATCCCTGTTCCCTGAACTGAATGTTTTCAAGCAGCATTTCTTTAGCAGTGACCGAGCACTGCTCAGAAGTAGGGTACTATCTTAATGAGGTTTCTTATTCTTTTTGGTTTGATTCAAGTAGGCCACTGTTTGCTTCTTTATTAATCTATTTCAAAAGGTATTTAAGGCAGTTTGCAAGGGGCTATAGAATTCAATAGTGCATCACTTAAACGAGAGAAAAAGAAGGGTGAGGACATAAATGGAGCCAGAAATAAAGCTTGGAATCCGTAACATAATTAAATCTATTATGTATGTATCAAATATTTGGCTCTAGACATTTTGACAGCTGAAGAGAAAAGGGAACCTGATTAGTTACATAGTCTAAAGTGATCATTAGATTAAAAAAGGGAAACTTCTGCACCCCAGAAGTTGCGTTGAAGGAGGAATGTGACAATCACTACAGGGAAGGACAAAGCTCCACTGGGATCCTTCTTCCATCCAGAACAAAATCCTAAGCCACTGAGGACAGACAGCAACTCCTGTCCTTCTACCTCATTGCTCTGAATAAGGTGAAGACCTCTTATGGCTGGAGAAAGGGAAAGAGAAAAACCCTATGTTTCTGGGGGATATGCAGAAAACAGTCATGGGTCCAGACTATTTGAAGCTTCCTACTGCTGGAGAAGGGACAAGACAACTAAGAAAATGCAGAGGAAATCTGGAAATAAACTAATCAGTTGACAGGGCACGGTCTAGGAAAGAATCAGCGAGTTTGAAGAATAGTCAATAGAAATTATTGAAACCATAACACAAAGAGACAAGAAAAATGATTAAAGAAAAAAGAACAGAGCATCCAAGAACTGTAGGATGATATCAAACAATCTAACATATATGTTATTGGAACTCCAAAAGGACAAGAGAGGGGCTCCTGGGTGGCTCAGTCGGATGGGTATTTGACTTTGGCTCAGGTCATGATCTCACAGCTCATGAGTTCAAGCACCACGTCAGGCTCTGTGCTGACAGCTCGGAGCTTGGAACCTGCTTTGGATTCTGTGTTCTCCTTCTCTCTCTGCCCTTCCCCTGCTTGTACTCTGTTTGTCTCTCAAAAATGAATAAATGGTAAAAAGAATTTTTAAAAAAAGGACAAGAGAGAGAGAGCAGAGCAAAAAAATTATCTAAAGAGACAATATAAGAGAATTTTCCCAAAATAATAAAAGACATCAGACCACAAATCCAAGAAGCTCAGAGAATTCCAAGCGGGACATGAATATATAAACTTCTCTCCATCACTGCTGCCTCTCTCCCAATTAAAGTAGCCCAGACTACTGCAATCACCTCCAATTTGTCTTCCTGCCTCTATTCTTGTCCCCCTACTATGCATTTTGCAAACAGCAGTCAAAAATGATATTTAAAAAAAAAATCACTTCCAAGCTTGAAGGTCTCTGGCAATCTCCCACTGCATTCATTTACCATAAAATCCAACCTGTTTCCTGTGGCCTGCCAGGTCCTGTGTCCTCCAGACCCTGCCTATCTTTCTGCTTCTGCCACTTATTCATCTTTCTTATACTCCAAACACAGGGGCCCATTTCTGTCCTACAAACACACTGGGCACCTTCCACCTCTGGTTCTTGGTTCTTGTTTTCCCTATGAAATATGCTACTTTCAGAACTGGGCAGGGCTGGCCACATCTCATCCGGTTTCCAAGTCTTGCTTTTTCCATCTTTCCCCCAAAGAAGTCCGCCAAGTTTTTTTTTTATCACATTATTTTACTTCCATCTTAGTGGATATCAGATAATTTCTGATATTTTATTGGTTTCCAGCCTTTATTAGTACCACCCAGAATCCAACAATTAATAAGAATTAAGAGATTGGACAACATTTGCTTACATTTCTTAACACAGCCTTGACCTCATTTTTAAAAACTATGTACTGTCTGTGGGTGCCTGGGTGGCTCAGTAGGTTAAGCATCTGACTCTTTGTTTCAGGTCAGGTCATGATTTTACTGTTCATGGGATGGAGTCCCCTGTTGGGCTCTGTGCTGACAGCCTCTGCCTCTCTCATTCTCTCTCTCTTTCTCTCTCTCCAAATAAATAAATAAATAAATAAATAAATAAACAACAAACATAAAAAAACCAACAACTATGTATTGTCTGGGGTGCCTGGGTGGCTCAGTTGATCGAACATCGGACTCTTGATTTCAGCTCAGGTCATGATCCCAGCGTTGTGGGATCAAGCCCCAAGTTGGGCTCTGCACTGAGCATGAAGCCTGCTTAAAATTCTCTCTTTCTCTCTCTCACTCACTCTCTCTCTCTCTCTTTCCCTCCCTCTGACCCTCCCCCACTTGCACTCACTCTCTAAAAAATAATATATATATGTATATATATCTTAAAAACAAACAAACAAACAAACAAACAAACAAAAACAATGTCCTGTCCGAAAAGATTTTTCAAATGACATATGACCAAGGCCCCGTCTTCTGGCAGGTGCCAGTATTCCATTCTGCTATCTCTGTCACTTAGACCTCTTCTACACTCTTGAGCTCACTAGCCCCACCTCACCGTTCCTGTCCCTTCTGGACCATTCCCCACTCTCGCCTCCAAACCACTTAACCCCTCTATAGCCACCTGGAAAATAAAGAGGCGGTGTTAGGTGATCTGTTACATTCCCTCCAGCCCTCAAATTCTTTCACCCTATTTATTCTAAACTGGATGCTTTGCCTCCTCCACATCCTTTTATTTCCACTTTATTTAATGCTGCCCCATTGCAGTTGAATGAAAGAGAGGCCATGCCCAATCTCTGTCCCTACTTTTTAGAATATTTCTTCCATTCACAATTACTCTCTCAGTGATGCCATACACATGTTTTTGTTCAGATACATACACAGCATTCTGTTACATTTTTGTAGTTAATCAAAAGGTACAATGAAGAGGTTGAAAGGATCATCTTTTTACGAAATCATTTCACAACTTGCTGTGCAACAATAGCAAGCCCCTGGGCCTCAAGTTCCTCATCTGCAAAATGAGGAGGCTGGAATTCACCACATCTGCCGGAAACAGTCTATTCTAGGAATGAAAAACTTAAAATCCTTCACAGCTCTTGCTTTGCAAGAGGAAATTGCAAGCAGGGAAGGGTGAATTCATACCCCTCCCCACATCTCTGCCTGGATTTTCCCTTGCCCCTTAGGTTCCATGGTTTTGATACTTCCAAACTCCACCATTCCCTGGGCAGGCCCTTCAAACCTGGCTAAAGAGTGGATAAAGACTCTCTTTGCTTCTTTACAGAACAACTAAGTCACCAACCCAAAGGAAATCCAGAGATACACAGTAAATCCATTTCTGTTCAATCCCAGGGAAGCAGCAAAGAGCATTTGTCCAGCGTTCCCTTCTCCTGTGATACCTACACTTGAGCCCAGGAAGGCTCAGCTTTGCACACGCCTCCACTCCTCAGAGATTCCTGCCCCTCCGGGCCAGGTGTTCTTCGAACACTGAAATGTCTCCCAGCACCCAGAATTTGCTGAACCTAAAGATTCTGTTTGGTGCCAGAGTAATTAAGTAAGGCTTCTGGTTCAATCTGCTTAGACTCCCTAGAGTCCACTTACTGAGTATCAGCTTCAGGCTTGAGGGGGCATCCCACTTCTCAAACGACTTGCACAGTTAGAATGATGGGCCCAGTGCCCTGAAGCCCAGAAAGCATTCCCATCAGGGTTTTTCAAACTTTGAAGTACACACAAATCAACACGGGATGTTGTTAACATTCAAATCTGGAGTCATTAAGACTGTGGCATTTCCAACAAGCTCCTGGGTATTGCCATTGCTGCTTGCTGCTCAGCAGACCACACTGTGGTCGCAGGTCCTTGTCTAGAGGTCAGCATGCTTTTTTCCACAAAGGACCAGATGGTAAATAGTTTCGGCTCTGCAAGCCACAGGTCTCTGTTGGAGCCACTCAACTCTCCCCAACAGCAACTGTAGCCAAATGCAGCCATGGGCAATATGTAAACCAACAAGCATGGCTCAGTTCCAGTAAAAGTTTATTCACAAAAACAGACGGTGGGCTACAGTTTGTCAACCCTCTCCCTAGTCTGCCTCAGAGAGGAAGCGATAAGCTCCCCTCTGGAATATTCCACGTTGTTGACATCCACAGCTAAAGTCCCATCACCATGAATATCCACCCACCATAAATATCCATCCATACTTCCCAGTGCAGGCTAAAAATACAACACCTCAGCCATGGAATGACTACCATAGCACACAGTATGAAATCTATTTATCACTAGCAATGTCCTTTCACATTCTTTAAGGTCTTCCTAAATTCTAAGTACTCCTATCTCTATAAACAGCCTTCAAGGAAAGCAGTTCAAGCTTATGGATTTTTGCCTTCTTCTCTGAAACCCACTTCTGTTTTCCAAATGTGTGGAGTGATGAGGAAAGCATATATTTCAAAGGTTGTTAACATAAGGGTTCTTTCGAGTAATTGTTCTGAAATCACCAACCTGCTTGGGATTAAATCCAAGAAAAGAGCAGGACTATAGCCCAGGTGTCTTTGAAGACAGTGGTGATGTGAACATGGAGGGTGGTTTGAGAGGACGTGGTGGTCTCTAGTTATCAGAGTGAACTCATGTTTCCAGAAGTCTAAACAGATTAGCCATTGGTTCTTAGCTGGCCTGGGGCACATGGAACAGAAGCCAGCCTACAGTACATTTCTCAGAACTTCAGAGTTGGTGACAGATTCAGCTTCTCGAAAATCCAGACTTTCTGGGGTGCCTGGGTGCCTCAGTTGGTTAAGTGTCTGACTTTGGCTCATGGTTCGTGAGTTCGAGCCCCGGGAGGGGCTCTGTGCTGACAGCTGGGAACCTGGAGCTTGCTTCAGATTCTGTGTCTCCCCTCTCTCTCTGCCCCTCCCCTGCTTGCGCATGCTCCTTTTTTTTTTTTTTTAATCCAGACTTTCTCTCAGATTGCACATGTTTCCATGCCACATGCTCTGATGACACTGATGCATTTTCACTCAGTAGCAGTTGGCTTAGAACAGGCAGCTCAGCTCTTGTGCAGCAATCAGCTATAGAGTAATAGAACTCAGACCTCCCCAAAGGATTTTGCCAAGCACTTCTCTCTACTGAACTCTTTCTCCCCACCCAACCCCACCCTAAAGTGCCGTAGGTGGGCCCTCAAGGCCTGGTCTTTTCATAGGCCTTCAAGATCAAGAGGGCTATTTGGACAACAGCCATGCAGATCAAACCAAGTTTTGAGAGAAGGCAGATCCCCAACTAGTAGTTAGGGATCTAAAATTCTACATATGGGGGCGCCTGGGTGGCTCAGTCCGTTGAGTGTCCGACTTCAGCTCAGGTCATGATCTCTCCGTCTGTGAGTTCGGCTCCACGTCGGGCTCTGTGCTGACAGCTCAGAGCCTGGAGCCTGTTTCGGATTCTGTGTCTCCCTCTCTCTCTGCCCCTCCCCTGCTCACTCTCTGTCTCTGAAAAATGAATAAACCTTAAAAAAATTTTTTAAATTCTACATATGGTAAAACCTTGGTTTGCAAGCATAATTTGTTCCGGAAATCTGCTCGTAATCCAAAGCACTCATATATCAATTGAATTTCAAGAGCCATTGGCTCAGTTGTGATCATGTGACATTCAGCATCACGTACAACTCGTATTGCAAGATGTTGCTCTCTTATCAAGTTAAAATTTATTAAAAATGTTTGCTCATCTTGTGGAACACTCGCAGAACAAGTTACTCGCAATCCAAGATTTTACTGTATTTGTGATCTTCTTTTTAAAAATAATTCTATCAATAATGTGATGAAAATAGCAAGTAGTAATTACTAGACACAAAATAATCCACCTTTTTCCTGCCCCACCATGGTCCCTCTCTACACGACTTTTTTATTATTTACATAATTTTTCTCTTGGGATAAAATAAGTATAACCTTTATGAAAGGTAATTTGGTAACATTAATCAAATATCTTTTTTATATATAGGATTTCTTAAATTTTTTTTTTTCAACGTTTATTTATTTTTAGGACAGAGAGAGACAGAGCACGAACGGGGGAGGGGCAGAGAGAGAGGGAGACACAGAATCGGAAACAGGCTCCAGGCTCTGAGCCATCAGCCCAGAGCCTGACGCGGGGCTCGAACTCACAGACCGCGAGATCGTGACCTGGCTGAAGTCGGACGCTTAACCGACTGCGCCACCCAGGCGCCCCGAGGATTTCTTTAAAAACATTTTTTTTAATGTTTATTTATTTTTGAGAGAGACAGAGCATGAGTGGGGGAGGGGCAGAGAGAGAGGGAGACAGAATGCGAAGCAGGCTCCAGGTTCTGAGCTGTCAGCACAGAGCCTGATGTGGGGCTTGAACTCACAAGCTGTGCAATCATGACCTGAGCTGAAGTCGGACACTCAGCGGACTGAGCCACCCAGGCGCCCCACATTAATCACATATCTTAAAGCCAGGTATGTTTTCACATAGTAACTCCATGTTTAGAAATGTAACGTAAGGAAATGATTAAGAGTATAGGCATAGATTTAAATAATTAAGAGTATAGGCATAGACTGAAAACAACCTAAAGTCCAGCACTAAGGTGTGGCTGAAGTAAAATACTAAATCTTTATGCAGCAATGGCGTGCTGTATCAAAAACGATGTACATTAATTGACAGAAAAGATATTTATATTGTATGATTAATGAAAAAAGGACACAAAATAAATGTATGATAGAATTCTACAAGGAAAACCTAAAACATTAGAAATTTTTTTTTCTCTCCAAATTGGGATTTAGGGCTATTTCTTTTCTTACAATTCTAGATTTGTAATTCTAAGTCTTAACAATGAGCATTGATCACTGTGTTATAAAATTCTGCCGATATTCAAATAAGTGTACTAATGATCATAGTTCAGCTACAATGACATGTTCTGCCTTTGTTATTTATGTGTTATTTCTTTTAATGGAGGAAGCCTTTACACTCGGGCTTTAAAGGCTAAAAGACTTTCCTTATCCCTTTTATAAAAATAAAATCAGGTAGGAACAGGGTGCTGAGAAGTCAAGTGCCCTCTGGCAGAACCTCAAGACATGAGAGTAACCTGAAGTCTTGTTTTCCCTGAGATTTCTAGGCCTCGTCATCCCTTCCTTTGCTCTTGTGAAGTGCTGACTCATTAGGAACAGTAATCCTGGGGTCTCAACGAGATTTTTTTTTTTTTATTTTTTTTTATTTTAAAAAAAAATTTTTTTTAACGTTTATTTATTTTTGAGACAGAGAGAGACAGAGCATGAACGGGGGAGGGGCAGAGAGAGAGGGAGACACAGAATCGGAAGCAGGCTCCAGGCTCTGAGCCATCAGCCCAGAGCCCGATGCGGGGCTCGAACCCGCGGACCGCGAGATCGTGACCTGAGCCGAAGTCAGACGCTTAACCGACTGAGCCACCCAGGCGCCCCGAGATTTTGTTTTAATACTCTCTTATTTTCTCGGGGATCTTCAAAGACTTCTAAAGAAGGGTTCATCTAGCATTTTGTACCTCAGTTCAGGAATCAACTTCTACCGATAATAATTTAGCGTTGACCACTGGCACCCAGTAGGAGTTACAGATGGACTTGTTGATAGTCCATGACATGTCTGTCTAGGGAAGAGACACAGCTTTCAACAATCCTTTTCCCCTGGCTTCAGGAAAATTAGAATTCCATATTCAATATGCAGAAAGACAAAAGCTCTCCTAGAAAGCTTCCCTTCCTTTGTCCTATCTTTCCCCACACATTGTTTCTTTACATCAACGTGTCTTTCAAAGGATGAATACTTTTCTGGAAGAATCATCTAAAAAGTGCTACAATAGCCAACATATGGAAACAACCTAAACATTCATCAATAGATGAATGGATAAAGAAGAGGCGGTCTCTCTCTCTCTCTCTCTCTTTCTCTCTCTCATTACTGAGCCATAAAAAAGAACAATATCTTGCCACCTGTGACAACATGGATGGACCTTGAGGTTATTGTGCTAAGTGAAATAAGTCAGAGAAAGAGAAATACCACATGATTTCACTTATAAGTGGAATCTAAAAAAAAAAAAAAAGACAAATAGATAAAACAACACCCACACTGATAGATACAGAGAATAGAGTGGTGGTGGCCAGAGGGAAAGGGGCTCAAAAGGGGGGTGGTGTGAATGGGTGAAGAAGATCAAGACACACAAACTTTCAGTTATACAAAAACCAAGTCATGGGGATGCAATGTACAGCATGGGGAATACAGTCAATAACATTGTATTAAGTTTCTATGGGGACAGGTGGAGATTAGACCTATTATGGTGGTCAGTTTTTACAATGTATATAAATGTCCAATCACTAACTTGTACGTGTGAAGCTAATAGAATATTGTATGTCAAGTATACTTCAATACATAAAAATGTGTTGAGCCAACACCTAAAGTTTTTACACTGTTTTCAAAAGGTGATAATCAATCTCGTTTTAAAATAGATTTCAGTGTCACTTACATTTCTCTTTGCTAAAGAGTCACTAATTAGATGGCAAGCTCTGGTCATGCTTGGGAGGAATTAGAGCAGGGCTTAAATGAAGGTTTCTGCAGTCACAGGAGTGTTAGGGAAATGTTTCCATACCAAGTCCAGTTCTGGTAGGGCAGCAAGCCTTTGTCATGGCGGCTGGGATTTTTGGATGATAACAACAACAGAGACTTTAAGTTTTACTGAAGAACTTAAACTGCCCCAGTGGGACTGTGAAATTGAGTGTTCCAGTTTCTCTTTCAAAGGTAGCTACCAGGGCACCTGGGGGGCTCAGTCGGTTGAGCGCCCAACTCTTGATATCAGCTCAGTTCGTGATCTTGAGGACGGATGTGGGATCCAGCCCTGCGATGGGCTCTGTGTTGACAGTGTGGAGCCTGCTGAGAGTCTCTCTCTCTCTCCCTCTCTCTCTGCATCCCCCTCCGCCACCAAACAAATAAATAAACTTAAAAAAAAAAAGCCACTCTCACAGTGGAAGTCTACATGCCTGACCACAAAGCAAGACCAAAGGTTCCACCTGTGCTTCCTCATTTATCTTTTCCTTTGATCCCATGCCCTTCAGTGAGCTGCTCATCATAAGCACTCAATAATTTTCCTTTCTTTAGAAAACCAGTACCTACTGAAAGAGAACAGGAGAACTTCTATTCATTCTTGGAAATGGGGTTTCACAAAAGTATCTCCCACCATTCCTTCTGGATTTGTGAAGCTGTGAATCTGAGACACCAGATTCTGCATAGTTGTGTTTTCCATAGATAACTTTCCCAGTCCGTTGAGCAAATTTCACGTGTGCTTTCCGTATTTTCTCATAACTGTGCATTGTTGGTTGAGGTTAGAAATGTTATAAAAGTGCTGTGGACATCAAGGGAAGAATGACTAATGATTTTTTCTGCAAGAACCAAGAGGTTCTGGGGCGCCTGGGTGGCGCAGTCGGTTACGCGTCCGACTTCAGCCAGGTCATGATCTCGCGGTCCGTGAGTTCGAGCCCCGCGTCAGGCTCTGGGCTGATGGCTCGGAGCCTGGAGCCTGTTTCTGATTCTGTGTCTCCCTCTCTCTCTGCCCCTCCCCCGTTCACGCTCTGTCTCTCTCTGTCCCAAAAATAAATAAACGTTGAACCAAGAGGTTCTGGAAACCATAGCTCATGATCTAACTCACTTTTCCTGGCAAGAGTCTTAATCTCTTTTAAGACTGCACATTCATCTGGGGGAGCCTGGGTGGCTCGATCGGTTAAGCATCCGACTCTTGATTTCAATTCAGATCATGATCTCACAGTCTGTGGGTTTGAGCCCATGTCAGGCTCTACACGGGTAGTGCAGAGCCTGCTTGGGATTCTCTCTCTCTCTCCATCTCTCTCTCTCTCTGCCCCTCCCCCACTCACACTCTCTTTCTCCCTGTCAAGATAAATAAATTTTTAAAAAAGATTTTTAAAATAAATAAATTTAAAAAAATTTTTAAAAAGATTAATTAAAAAAAAAATCTCAATTCATGTTGGTTTCCACTCTTCACTAAGTCTAAAGATTTGGGTGGCAATACCTAGAATTATTTCTCGCCTTCAAGACTGTGAAAATTTAACAGTTTGTGACATCTGAATGTGAACCTATACTTCTTGTCTTGGTAACTGATCACACCCTCTTTGCAAAAGTTTTATTTGTGACATGATGTCTCTTCTGCAAATTTCCATCTCCAAGGGGGATTTCTAAAGTTTTCCCCATTCCTTTTCTAATTTTCTGATTTGAAAATGTTAAATTACAATAATAGCATACTCATTGCAGTAGATGAAATTATATAGTTAATCGTTACTTATTGTGACTATAATAAATCTATAATAGGAATAGTTAGTCCCTTCTCTCATGTATGCTACCTTTTCTGTCCATTTCCAGTTGGATGATACAAGGTAACCATGGCAAATTGATTAATTTCCTGTGTCTTTCCTCCTCAAGCAGAATACATAATTCTGTTGGGACCTTAAGACCTTCTGCCTCTTTGTGGAGTGAGAATTTACTGGAAAGAGGATATTGAATGGTAAGTGTCCAAATGTGCAGGTGTAGTTGGGGTCATCCAGCAGGGACTCTAACTCTGCCAGACCAGAATCACTGACCTTCAGTGCCCCTGAGTCCAGCTGCTTGGCTTGGCCTTTGGATAGGAAATTAAGGTCAATGTTCATTAGAAGAGTTGAACCCACTCTTGCCTGGGGGCCTGAACAAGGGCATGACCTGATTTTGAGGATTCTCTTGCCCAGTGTCAGACAGGAAGACACACTGGCAACCGTGAACTGGCACTTAGAGGCTGTTCCATTTTCACTTGGGAGGTGGCACCCCCAGGCCAGTCGCAGGGGAAGAAGGTTTGCAGCAGCTTGCAGAGGGAAGGGTGGCTTGCTCTGCAGGGCCACCACACTCCCACCAGCATGAGTGACAGAGTCCCAGGAAGAGAAAGTCTCTGGGGGAAAATGATGCTCCTTTCTTAAGAGGGCGCACCGCCAAATTCTCAAATAAAGCCCATGAGCAATTATATCTTCCCTCTTGGCTGAGAGGCATTCTGGGGGTAGAAAGTGCTAGAGACTCCTTGAAACAGTAGGTAAATTTCTGTTCTGGTAGCAGAGGGGAGTTCTGCTCTGTAGGAAATAGTGTGTCCCTTCACTGAGGGCTCGGAAAGAATCCTCCCTGCCTGGCAATTTCCTGCAAGCAGGTGGGAACATCTGTACTTAAAAAATCTTTTTCCATGGAGGAAGAGGGCCCTGGATGCCATAAAACCGAAGAGGCCGTCAGGGGAATTTATTAGTCAACTTTGGGAATGAAAAAAAAAAACCCTGTTTCTGCATTATGGGTGCCCTTTGTGTAGAATCATACGGTCTCAGGGGAAGGGCACCGAATAAGTCCTCTTTCCCTGCCTTTCCCATTCCGACACCCAATTCAGAGTACTTGGATTCATTTAAGTGTTTGTCAAATGACTGATGAGGGAGTGAACAAAGTAATCCCTGCCTCTGCCAACTCTCCGGGGAAGAGACCAGGAGCCTTTCTCCTCCCACCCTCTTTGCACCCGTGATCCCACGCTAGCGCGCCCTGCACTCACCTTGTGCTGTTTCCACATGGCTCCCAGCGGCTTCACCTCGTGCTTGCCATGACGGCCCTCCTCCAGGCACAGATAGCACACCGGGGTTCTGCAGCTCACGCAGTACATGCTGTAGTTCTCCATTTCGTGTTCGGGGCACGTAGGGAACTTGCGGGCGGCGCTGCCCCCAGCCGCTCCAGCCCCCGCGCCCCCCGGACTCTTGCAGCCGCCACCTCCGCTGGGGGCGCCCTGGGCCGCGCCCGGGGATGCTGAGGCTGCTTCCGCCGGCGCGGGTGGCGGCGGCGGCTGCACCAGGCGATGCTTAGCGAAGGGTCCCCGGGATGGATGGCATTTGAGCTGGCAAGCAGCGCAGTAGAGGACGTCGCACTGCTCGCATAGCGTGGCAGCCGGCTCCGGCGGGGTGCGGTCGCACAACTGGCAGATGGCCACTGCAGAGGCTGCGGACGCCCCCTGCGCGGCCCCGCGGCCCTGCTGGTACCGCTGCACGATGGCCTCGAGCAGCCGGTTGCGCTGGAAGCCGCGCAGGCCTCGGTGGTCCAGGGAAGCGCTGCGGTGGCACTGCGGGCACGTGATGGAGCTTGAAGAGGACGAGGACAGCGAAGAGCAGGCGGCACCCCGGGCCGCGGCGGCCGAGGAGCCTGGCGGCGCGGGCACCATGGGCAGCACGCGAACCCCGTTGGGGGACTTGAGGCTCGGCGTGTAGGAACCATAACCGCTGTCTGTCTCGCTGTACAAGCTCAGCTTGTCCGCGTGGTCCCCGCCACCGCCCGCACCGCCGCCCAGGCCGCCAGCTGCGCTCCCGCCTCCGCCGCTGCAGGCCGGGCCAGCCGCCGCGTCGTGGTCCAGAGGGGGTGCAGCGGCGGCGCCGGCGGGTAGCCCCGAGCCCCGGGAGTGCAGGAGCGGCTGGGGCAGGTGCGGCTCACCGTCCGGGGTCTGCACGGCGATGGTACGAGCGCAAGGAAGGCAGACGTTGTGGGAACAGGGCAAGATGATGGGCTCCCGAAACAGGGAGCCGCACACGGGGCACTTCAGCTCCTCCTCCATCGCGGCACGAACAGACCGAGGTGCTCAGGGTGGGAGATGGAACGGCCCAAGCTCCAGAGACAGGCGGAGGAGGGGACCAAGCGTGGTCAGCACTGGAGAGACTGCAGGCGAGGGCATTACACAGGCATGACCACTTCACAGCCTGGGGGCACGCCCCTCTCTGTGTCCTGGCGCCACCGCCCTAGGACGACTGGGGGCAAGAGAAGGGAAGGGGTCCTCACCTCCTGCCCGCGGGGCTCCTGCGCCAGCGGCTTCAACCTGCGGCCAGAGTCCAGAGTCAGTCCGCTGCCCTCGCGATGGCCTGTGAGGAGCTCTAGGTGATGAATCAGCACTAGCGCCGCCGCCGGCTGCAGCGCGCGTCTCCTATGCACATCAGGAGCAGCGGCCAGGCTGCCGTTTCCTAGCTGTCCTGTTTCAACCCCTCGGCTCCAGTGGGCAGCTGCCCAGGGGCTCCCTTTTGCCCCTGTCCTGCCCCAATCGGAGCGATCAGTAGGCGAGAAGGCGGGTGAGCAGGCCCCTTGGCCGTGTGGCTGGGTTCAGCACCACGAGGCGACGGACAGCGCCCAGAGCTCAAAGTGCCGCCCCAGCTCCTGGAGCGCAGACTGAGAGGCGGCCACCTGCCGTGCCGGGTCGCTGCGCCCGCGACTGTCTCGGTGGGGCCCAGCAGGCTCGGAGACCTTCTCTCGCCTCCCTCCCTGGTGGCTGCTGGTGCGAACCAAATGCGCCCTGGGGCTTTTCCCCTCCGCGGCAAGGATTGACCCGCTGATCTGGTTTGCTGCTGCTGCTGCGGCGGCGGAGCCTCTGACCTTGGCCGCGCGACGCTGCAGCCGGCGGGCGGAGGGCGAGCGTCCGGCTGGCTCGGGAATCCCCTCCCCGCCTTCCTGCCGCCGCCGCCGCCGCCGCCGCCGCCGCCGCCTCCTCCCCGCGCGGCGCGCTGAGGAGTTGTAATTTCCAGAGCAGGAGTAGTGGGGGGCGGGGGGAGACGAGGAGGCGTCAGCTCAGCGAATAAGGGCTCTCCTTTTGCTGCTAGGGGAGTCAGGGGGCAATTTTAAGGGTTTCGCGGAGAGGATCATTGTTAATAACAATCTATTATTTGGATGGAGATTGCATCTTAAATTAGTACAACGCCCTGCCCCGCCCCGCCCCTGCCATCAGCTCTCTTGCCCACTACCGCGCTCCCACCCACCACCGTAAAAGGGTAGAAAGGGACCTAAAAAGCCAGTTGTTTACAAATGAATAGGTAGCATAGTTTGACAGGCGCTTCCTAAATCTAGGATAGAGCAAAAAATGCAAGTCACAAAATGTCGGATAGCCTGAAGTCAAAGGGTGAGTGAGGTGTTATTTATGCATTGAACCCCAAGCCATTTTCTCTCTTGCTTTCAACCGAGAGCGCTCATCCGCGGTCGATGTCAGTCGTCCATACAGACTGAGCGAGGACACGAGATGGGATTTGTAAATTGGGACTTCATGGCGAAGCGCGAAAACGAGCCGCGTTAGGCCCCGTGGCCCTCGGAACCGAGCACCCGGGGCCCAGCCCTACCCTGCTGCGCGTGGGGGCGGTGCGGGGCCGGAGGGAATTCAGCGAGCAGGGATGGTAGTTTTATGAATGGGGAGATCTCCACGCCAGCCACGAGCTACGCGAACAGCCTCCCACCCGCGGCCCTGGCTGTTTCGACTGCTCCGCTGTTCTCTCTCAGCTGCCGAGGGAAGCGCGGTGGGGGGAGGCCGAGGGCTTGGTGGGTGGGGATAGGCAGAAGGTAGGGCTCGCCGCGCGGCAGGCTCTGCCTGCGGAAGTGTCAGCAGCCTTGAAACAGGCACACGTTGGGAAATCGTTTGTTTAAAAGCGATATGAATAGTGGAGTCACGCCTCCCCCGGTCTCAGATTTTCCAGGACTCCAAACAAAGACAAGATAGGCGCCACAGAGCAAAGCGTGGAGGCTCAGCGCCTGCGGGTCACCGGGTGAGGGGGCTGAGCTGGCTGACGGGTCACAGCAGGAAAAGGCTGCAGCCCTGCGGCTTGCTGCCTTAGGGACAGGGATTACTCGCGGGTGCACCGCTGGGGCAGCGGGGTGGCGATACACTCTGCGCAGTACTCTTTGTGGCCCCGCCCGGAACTTTGGGATTGTTGGCCCTTTAACTAACTGATCAGTCGTCCTATCTTGAGCAGCTTGCTTAAGCTTTCCTAGTCTCGGATCCCACCTCTGTCAGATGGGTCAAATTATGTATTCGAGCTAAATGAAGTAATCCTAAATGCAAATTGCATAGCCTCCTTCTGCTTTGAAATCCTAGGACTTTTCAGTTCTGTTTTGTCCACTATTGAGCAGCCTGCTTCCAGTTTGTCTTAAGGTTGAAGAGCAGTCCAACCCAGTGCCAGATAGAGCACCCCAGAAGTAAGAGACCTGACTTGACTTCCCTTCAGCGACAGGGAGCTTAGAACGATTATTTAACCAGGTATCAGTCTCCCCAGGCGGGAGATGATGACAAGTCTGTCCTCATCTGCCTTCTGTAGATAAAGCCACAATGAGCTGGATCCCGCCTGCAACGCTTTGATAAGCCTTCAAGGAAGTTGCTACAGTATCAGGTCGTGGATGGTTGGCATGAGCATAGGTAGATCTGTGACTGAATGCACTTGAAGATGCATTTCTGGTGATTTTAGCATTGTCATTGCTCAGTCCAGCCCAGCCCAGCCCAGCCCTGCTTCCTGGTGACTACGAAGAGAGTAATAACCTCTTATGGTTCTTTTGTGAGCAGCCCCTCCTCCCCCACCAAGCAGTCATAACCCTGAGACCTAATCTACTTTGTTATTTTCAGACCCAGGTAAACTGGTTGGGGGTGGTGTGAGGATGACTGCTGGAGGAGCATGCAAATCTTACCCTACAGAGGACCCACCATTTCAATAACTGTCACTCAGGTTGAGCATGAATTTGTTTCTCTTGGGAAGGAAGCTCATGTAATACATCAGGAATGTACGCCTGTGAGTGTATACCATAGGCCCCACCGTCTCAATTCCATGACCTAAATCAGCCTAGCCTTCTACTGCGTGTTGCTAAGGCATTGCTCACTTGGGAGATTGGTATTCTATAGCTGCTTCAGATGAGCTCATGTGATACAACCAGTTCCAATACTTCACTCTATAGAACCATAATTACTAATAATTGTCAACAATTATCTATCAAAAGGCCTCTTTCAGCCCCAACTGTGCCATGTGCATAGGTGTGTAGAAAAGTCTTTAGTGGGGCGCCTGGGTGGCGCAGTCGGTTAAGCGTCCGACTTCAGCCAGGTCACGATCTCGCGGTCCGTGAGTTCGAGCCCCGCGTCGGGCTCTGGGCTGATGGCTCAGAGCCTGGAGCCTGTTTCCGATTCTGTGTCTCCCTCTCTCTCTGTCCCTCCCCCGTTCATGCTCTGTCTCTCTCTGTCCCAAAAATAAATAAACGTTGAAAAAAAAAAATTTAAAAAAAAGAATCAACTGGAGATCTTTAAAAAAAAAAAAAAAAAAAAAAAGTCTTTAGTATCTCTGATCCTCGGTCTACTTCGATTATAAAATTTAAGGATAGGATTCATTGAACTTTAAATTTCCTTTTGGTTCTAAAAGGCTTTGTATATTAGTTATTAATAACAATATATCCCATTTCATAAAAATGACTCATGAAGAAATTTGATCCCAGGATTGAATGCGCTATCCGGTTTTTCAAGTCACTAGTATATTATCAAAGGCTGGGCCACTGGGGCACCTGGGTGGCTCTATTGGTTGGGCAACCAACTCTTGTTTTCAGCTCAAGTCATGATCTCATGGTTCATGAGTTCAAGCCCCACGTCGGGCTCCATAGCTGGCAGCTTGGAGCCTGCTTGGGATTCTCTCTCTCTCCCTCTCTCTCTCTCTGTCTCTTAGCCATTTGTGCTATCTCTGTCTCTCTCTAAATAAATTAATAAACTTAAAAAAAAAGTTTGGGCCATGTAGAGGGTGAGGCAAGTAGGGCTGGGAGGTCCAAGATCAAGACACGGGCAGATTTGGTATCTGGTGATGGCTCCCATGCTCATGTGTAGACTGCAACCTTCTCTCTTTGCGTCCTTACATGTAAGTGGGGAGAGCAAGCTATCACTTCTTTTTTTTATGTTTTTATTTTTGAGAGAGACAGAGTGCGAGTGGGGGAGGGGCCGAGAGAGAGAGGGAGACACAGAATCCGAAGCAGGCTCCAGGCTCTGAGCTATCGGCACAGCGCCTGACGTGGGCTCGAACTCACAGATTGTGATATCATGACCAGAGCCGAAGTCAGATGCTTAACCGACTAAGCCACCCAGGCACCCCTCACATCTTTTCTTATGGGGGTTCTAATCCCACTCATGAGGGCTCCACCCTCACCACCAAACTACCTCCCAAAGGTCCTGCCTTCTGATACCATCATATTGGGGGTTAGGATTTCAATATATGAATTTTGAGGGGATACACACTCAGTCCATAGCACAATGTGAAAATATATTCTCACATATAATCTCATTTAACCTTCACAAACAACCTTGGGAAGTACAGGTCACGACATTTCCTAAACTTTATGATGTACATATCTTTTTTTTAGTGTCAACTTAAAAAAATTTTTTTCAATGTTGATTTATTTTTGAGAGTGGGTGGGAGAGGCAGAGAGAGAGGGAGACAGAGGATCTGAAGCAGGCTCTGTACTGACAGCAGAGAGCCCAATGCAGGCTCGAAGTCATGAACCATGAGATCATAACCTGAGCCAAAGTTGGATGCTTAACTGACTGAGCCCCTCAGGTGCCCCTATGATGTACATATATTTACATTTTGTTGCTGCTAAAATCAGGAAGTATCCTACAATTGACAGATATTTCTCTCTCTCATTACCCTTACCTTGAAAATTTCTTATTAAATTAATGTGCATCTTATAATCACTTAGAATCATGGAAATATTTTATTATTTCCAATTACAAGCAAGGAAACTGAAGTGAGGAAACTCAAGGTCTTGCAACTTGTGATGATGGACCTAGAACTGGTCTGACTTCAAGTTCAAGCATCTTCCTTTAAGCCACAGCTGTCAACTTCCCTCTGAGTTTTGAGTAACTGGTGGTTCGTAGAG
Source organism: Puma concolor (assembly GCF_028749965.1). Lineage (NCBI taxonomy): Eukaryota > Metazoa > Chordata > Mammalia > Carnivora > Felidae > Puma > Puma concolor. The sequence goes on from NC_141677.1 coordinate 17,173,802, forward strand.
GGGAGCTTAGGAACATGCAGACAAGCCAAGTTATCTGTTCTTACTCAGCACTGTTGAACATGCATTAGATATGCAATTCTCTCTGCCTGTCTAGGCTACCCCTACCCTCCAGGTTAGGTGTGCCTCTCATATGTTCCTGGAAGTACCCTATATTATTCCTCTGTAGCACTATCATCATCTGCCATTTTGTTTACGTATCTGTCTCCTCTAGACAAGAAGCTCCCCAAGGATGGGATCATGTCTGTCTTGTTCCCTATGTTGTGTTTTTTCCACCATTGCCTGGATCCTACTAAGTATCCACCTTTGAGGACCAACCAACTGGCTGTGTGTTCAAGATTATCCATCCCTATATTATGCTGAGTGAAATAAGTCAGTCAGAGAAAGACAGATGTCATATGTTTTCACTCATACGTGGAATTTGAGAAACTTAACAGAAGACCATGGGGGAAGGGAAGAGGAAAAAATAGTTTCAAATGGAGAGGGAAGCAAACCATAAGAGACTCTTAAATACAGAGAACAAACTGAGGATTGATTGGGGGGTGGGGGAGAAGAGAAAATGGGTGATGGGCATTGAGGAGGGCACTTGTTGGGATGAGCACTGGGGGTTGTATGTAAGCGATGAATCATGGGAATGTACTCCTGGAACCAACAGCACACTGTATATGCTGTAGGTTAGCTCACTTGATAGCAAATTATATATAAAAAAAATATTGTCCATCCCTATAACCTCCCCTGAAAAGCATAGTTCTGGGGGAAACCATTTTTTTCTGCAGAAGGTATCAACAAATCCACATGGAAATGTTCTCCTTTTAAGTCTCGGGTTCAAATAGGTTATGTTCTTTTTGTTCTTTAGCATGAGAGAGAGAGAGAGAGAGAGAGAGAGAGAGAGAGAGTGTGTGTACATGTGCTGTTAAAGACAACAGGCTCAAAATAGAGTCACTTATGCTAAGCCCCACATCAACAAACTGAGATTTAATTACAGTTTCAGCTCTCCTAGAAATGGAATCTGAAACCAGTGAATCTGGAATTGCCTGATCAACACTTGTTAGGTAGTCTGCCTAGTAAGACCCTTGTCATCCCCTGAGGAAAGTCACTTTCAGGTAATAACCAACCCATTTTTTTTGTCTAGTATGACTTCCTTGTTCCTGCTCTTTTCTGCCTATAAAAGGCTTTCATTTTTGTATAGCTCCAAAGAGCTCCTTTCTATCTGCTAGATGGGTGCTGCCCAATTCATGAATCACTGAATAAAACTAAGAAGACCTTTAAAATGTATTCTTGTTGTTTTTTGGCAGTGTGAATGTTCTCTTAACATCCTTTACTTACTTTGGTCTTCAGTGTTTAATTATTTCTACTTGCTTCTCTTTCCTTTGGTCATCTCCATCTCTATTTTTTTTTTTTAATTTTTTTTTCAACGTTTATTTATTTTTTGGGGGACAGAGAGAGACAGAGCATGAACGGGGGAGAGGCAGAGAGAGAGGGAGACACAGAATCGGAAACAGGCTCCAGGCTCTGAGCCATCAGCCCAGAGCCCGACGCGGGGCTCGAACTCACGGACCGCGAGATCGTGACCTGGCTGAAGTCGGACGCTTAACCGACTGTGCCACCCAGGCGCCCCTCTCCATCTCTATTTTATTATTTTTTTTTTTTTAATTTTTTTTCCAACGTTTATTTATTTTTGGGACAGAGAGAGACAGAGCATGAACGGGGGAGGGGCAGAGAGAGAGGGAGACACAGAATCGGAAACAGGCTCCAGGCTCTGAGCCATCAGCCCAGAGCCCGACGCGGGGCTCGAACCCACGGACCGCGAGATCGTGACCTGGCTGAAGTCGGACGCTTAACCGACTGCGCCACCCAGGCGCCCCTCCATCTCTATTTTAAACTGCTTATGAATCTCAGAAAGATGGCCCCATATTTAATTCCTGGTTATGAACATAAATCCCTCTACTGTCATACTAAGCACTCCATTTTCTATGGCCCTGTTTCTTTTAAAAGGGAAGCATTTGGACACATTGGAACAGCACATTAGTAATTTAAACTCCACAATGCACTGTCATCAAGGCAGAGAAAAACACTCTGCCATGAGTTTTTATTTGTGCTTCAGATACTTTTTATGCTAAAGCGTCCCAGAAACACTCAAGAGGCAGGATAATGTTGCCTCTCCTCCCAAAAAAGTACAAATAAGTTAAATAATTCACTCCAATGAACACAGCAAGTTACAAGTAAAACAATCAATCTAATTTGTCCTTCAAATTACAAGTATGAATTGGAATGGTATTTAAGGCTTTACCAACTAAAAATAGATGTCGTATTCTCAGGCATAAGAATCTCTGAAATTTTTAAATGAAAGCTTATGATATTTTTCTTTTACGTTTTCGTTGGCTTATTTTTTATGGTATAGGAGGATTCAGGAAATTTAATCAAAATCTACAGCCCAGGAACCATATGGTCTAAAGTAGTTTGCATTTAACTAGAAAAAAGCTGCCACGCCCCCCCCCCCCCCCCCCCCCCTCTATGCACAGTGCACCAAAGTTTTTTTGTGGCAAAGTTGATGAGGAACAATTACCACTAGCAACATAAAACATCCTCTCCGGGGTACAAAATTGGTTTCTTTTCCAGAAGACAGATTCTATAGAGGAATCTTAAAACCCAGCCACTTTCTCCTTCAGACATCCTTGATGGATGCCTAACGACCTTCTATTTTAACTTTCTGAGTACCAAATAATGACTGCCTCACCCTCTAAGGCTGAGACTCTTCTCTGCAGATCAGGAAACACGGTCTCGGAAAGCCTGTTCTTCTCTCACAGCATCCTTTGCGAGCAGAAGGTCTAGAATAAAATATCAGATGAAACAAATTGACTCCAATTTACAGGGCTCTTTATATACCCAGAGTATCTTTATAGTGCATGGAAACTAATACCTGTTACCATAAAAGCAATTTGGCTTCAAATATTTCTCTATGGTTACAAATTTCAGCCACGAAAATTGTAATGGTACTTTACATTTTCATGGCACCCTTTCCTGTATGTTACCTAATCTGATCCTTACAGCAAAACAGACTGGCCTGGGAGATGGTGAAATTGAAGGATGGGCTCTGGCCTACATGGTAGTTTCTCACCAGCCATGCTAATATAACTGGATCCCAAACCTAGGCACAATTGTTTAGTCCAATGGTGGTCATCTGACCAGACTGAGTCAATTCGAATCTTCTCTTCCTAGAATGTAGTATTGGAATCCAGAGAAAGAATCTGGATGGGATGGGCTTCTAACACCAAAGTTAATGAGCCGTTGTGATCTTAGAAAAAGCAAAAGAAGCAACAGTAAAGAATTAAGGAGAAATGCAGAGACAGAGAAGAAAGAGGGCCTTTGAGGGTCCTACAACCTTGCATGTTCTGACACCGAGCTATACTCCTACCTTTAGGTTTCATGAAATATCCCTCTGCTTTTATATTTTTATATCCTTCTTTTCCTTTCAGAAAAGATACGGGTTCAGAAAGGAGTTCAGAAAGACAAGATTGGGTTGACCATCTGCTTATTCAAATGATTAAGGTAATGCCCTTGATTAGTTGAATACTTTAGTCAACTGTGTCTGGATGTTGATATTTTTCTGCTCTCAACCTGTTTTTATTGAATAATAGCCTTAACTTTTCTTCGTTTTTGCTCTTTTCCTTATTAGGTGCTGTTTTCTACCCATAGCTTGTCCTTTTTCAGTCTCTTAAACTTCACCTCACCCTTTGCTCCTGCCCTAATCTCCAACTCAAATGGGCCATTGACTTCCCTTTGTTGGCCTCCATGTTTCTCACTGACCACAGCAGAAGTCATGGCTCCATGATGTCCTTATTTTCTCCACTCAATATTCTCTTAGACAGGAAATTAATGGGATGTTAGAATGGGATGGTAGTGCCTCTGAGTCCAACAGTCTCCTATATTAAAACAAAGGGCCAACCCCCAAAGCTTATAAACCTGTTGGCTAATCGGTGGGAATAAGAGATCAGAGAAGAAGTGGAATATCGTGTAGAAGTGCTTTCAAACTCTGATAGCTTTTCACCCATCTCCCCTGTAAAGATATATCACCAAGGAGAGAAAACACATAGGGCACCAGACAGGGCATCTTCTTTATGGCAAAGTGCCGAAGACCACTCAAAACCACATCACTATCCAATTCACTATCCAAAAGCATTACTTTATGACAGGGAAGTCACTACAAACTTAGGTAGACTGTAGTTTCTTTTTTTTTTTTTTTTTAATTTTTAAAACTGTTTGCTTATTTTTGAGAGAGAGAGAGAGAGAGAGAGAGAGAGAGAGAGACCTCGGGAGATGCAGAGAGAGAGAGAGAGAGAGAGAGAGACCTCGGGAGATGCAGAGAGAGAGAGAGAGAGGGATGCATAGAATCTGAAGCAGGCTCCGGGCTTCAAGCTGCCAGCAGAGAGCCAGATGTGAGACTTGAACCCACAAACTGTGAGGTTATGACCCAAGTCAAAGTCGGACGCTAAACCAACTGAGCCACTCAGGCACCCCAGCACTGTAGTTTCTTAACATCAGTCATATTTGACTTATTTCTACCTAAGGATTCTTCAGGTTTTAAGAGAAATATGACAAACCTTCTGGGTTCTGAGGCAGTATACAGATTAGAAGTGTGCACTTTAGAGCTAGACTACATGGGTTGGAATCTAGCTGGAAAAATTTTGGCAAGATGCTTAATTCCTCAGAGTTGGACTTTTCAGCTGTAAGTGGAGATAATAACAGCATATACCTTGGGCTGGGACAGCTTAGTGAAGTAACATGTATAAGAAAACATAACATCAAGAAAAGTGGACAGTGTGTAGTCTTCAACAAATATTAGGTATAAATACTTTTTTACTTTTCTGCCTCCCACCCCCAACATATGTTGTGTTATATTCTCAATGGATATTGGTAATAAATGAACTGCAAGTAGACTATTTGGGCTCAAATATAGGACCGCATTGGAGGACAGTAGGGAAAGTGAGCCACATGTCTTGTGTGAGCGAGAAAGATAGATGAGCTATCAGAACCAATCTATCAGGAAATGGGTATAGTATTTAGGAAAAACAATCTCTGCTCCAGAGGAGCTTAATATCTAAGACAGATATCACAGTCAGAACAAAGAAAACAGCAAGTAATGAACTTGCTAAAAATAGAGAACAGTGATTTTTTTTTTAAAACAAAGGAAGCAAAGAGAGACTTTTAAGTGCTTACACTATGCATTGATTAAAGTTTAACAGCATTGATTTGAAAGCTTTTAGTGAAACAATGTTAAATTAAAAAATTGTGACCAACTCATACTTGCACGTCTTTTATGTGCATGTAACTGGATGATATTTTGATGTATTAGTCAAACAGTCTCAGTATTTTTTAATAATTTATTTTCAAGGATTTCTCTTCATATCAAGATCCTTTCATTGAAACTCCATACCCATCTCAAAGGGATGGTGTTCATAGTAGAACCAGAGAGAGAAAAAGAGTCAAGTCTTGGCTTGTGACTTCCAAATAAGGTTTTGAACTCATGGCAAAGACAATATTTTAAGAAAAAAGAAAGTAATTTTCAAATTTGGAGTATAGAAAAAGTTCTGAGCTTGAAATAACTCAGCGCACATAATTTATGTCATAAATAATAGTTTTTAACAGAACACAAGATCAGTTAGAATCAGTTTCTCCTGCTTCAGGAAGAAACAATTACCAAACAAACAAAAGTGTCCTTCAGAGAAAATGATACAGAATCAGAAAGAGAGCTGGAGAGTTGAGTGTTGGCATGTCACTAGGTGGGTGTTGCTGACCCCTGATCCCATAGTGACCCAGCAGGAAGGGATGGGGAGAGCAAACACTTCATGTAGATCAGGGGATCTGAAAGCAGAGGGAACCAGAGTTTTAATTTCTGGGAGTAGCCTGAGAAGCCTCAAGCTTCATGGAGGGCCCAGATGGGTGAAAAGGCAGGAGAGCTGAAATAGCTACACATTGTGTCCAGACAGGCCAAGGCAGCCCAGCTGGGTCCCTGCACTCCCCACAAGTGTTCCAGAAGCACCAGAATGTTTTTTTGTGTGTGACTTATAATGGCTCAGATCTATCCCCAGAAATCTGGCAAACCTAAAGCAACCTTTTAGAATCTACTAGATTCTAGATTTAAATTCTAGTAGATTAAATCTACTAGATTTAGAATCTACTAGAATCTACTAGAATCTACTAGTTAATCTACCATATAACTAGAAGCCAGATGGAAACCGGATATGCCAGCTGATGCCAATGTGCGTGAAGATGATGGTTACATGAGACTAGATGCTTAGTGTCTCTTCAACGGCACATGCTCTCACAGTGGAAAGCCCTCCAGAACTCATGTTAACCCCAGGGAGGACAGAAGTAGGGAGTGTTTGCCTGGACGTGACTAAGAAAACACTTAATTGGCAGATTATTATTATTATTGTTATTATATTTCCATCATCCAGCAGACTGGTGGCTGAAATAGAAACTGAATTCACTTACAAAGACAATAAAAAAGTTACATTTCTTGTTTTCCTAAGTGTTTGGCATGAGAATCATACCTGATGTGTATATTCCCCAATTTAATCATCACAAAGTCCCTGTAAAATAGGATTATGATGACTCTACTTTTTAGAAGAAAATGTAAAGGATGGAATACATTACTGCTCAGGTGTGCTTGCCCATTAAGTGGTGGGGCTGAAATTTAACCCACACTTTCTGATTTCACATCATCATCCATTTGAAGGCAGTTGTGTCCCTATTATGTATCAGGGACCCTTAACAAAGAAGACAGATATGATTGCTATCTTCATAGAATTTCCAGGCCATGTAGAGGAGAGAGCAATTTTAAATGTGAGATCAAGAGTTGAATACTCTACCCACTGAGCCAGTCAGGTGCCCCAATCTTTGGAAAATTTTTAAACACTTGGAAACTAAATAACACACTTCTAGTCCCATGGATCAGAGAAAAATCAAAAGGGAAATTCATATTTTGAACAGAATGGAAACAAAAATACAACATATCAAAGGTATAGGATGCAGCTTAGAGAGAAAGCAATGACTAGAGAAAAACTTACAGCACCAAATGGCTGTAATCAGAAAAGAAGAAACACCTTAATCAACAACCTAAACTTAAAAACACCTTAAGAAACTAGAAATGGTAGAGCAAATTATAACAAAAGTAAGCAGAAGATAGGAAACAATGATGATCAGAGCAGAAATCGGTGAAATAGGATACTGAAAAATAACAGAGGAAATTAAAAACCAAACATTGGTTCTTTAAGATCAGTAAAATTGATAAGCTCTTGGAAAGACTAATCTGCAAAAGAGACAAGAAATAAATTACCAGTATCAGGAATGAGAGAGGCACCATCACTGTAAATCCCTTGTCATGAAAGAAAAAAAGGGGTTATCATGAACAATTTTATGCCAATAAATTTTACGACTTAAATGAAATGGATAACTTCTTAAAAGACACAAACTACTCAAGAAGAGCTAGATAATGATTGGTCCTGTATCAAATAAGTAAAATGACTTTATAGTTGAAAACCTTCTCACAAAGAACACTCCAGGTCCAGATGGCTTCACTGGTGAATTCTACCAAAAAAGTAAGGCATTTTACCAAAAAATTAAGAAATAAGGGGAAGCTGGGTGGCCTATTTGGTTAAGCGTCTGACTCTTGATTTCAGCTCAGGTCATGATCTAACAATCCTGAGTTTGAGCCCTATGTCAGGCTTCAAGCTGACCGTGGAGCTCTCTTAAGATTCTCTCCCCACTCCCTCTGCCCCTCCCCTGCTTGTACTCTCTTTCTCTCTTAATATACTTTTAAAAAATGAATAAATAATAGCAATTTTATATAAGCTTTTTCAGAAAATATGAGAGAAGGCAACACTTTCCGACTCATACTGTAAGACCAGCATTACCCTGATGCCAAAAACAGGCAAAGATCTTATAAGAAGAGAAAGCTACAGACCAATATCCTTCATGAACATGGTAGCAAAAATCCTTAACAAAATTTTAACAACTCAAATCCTTCCATATATAAAAGGAATATGTATAAAAAGTGCTTCATGTCCAAGAAGGGCTTTTCCCCGAATGCAAGTCTGTTTCAGCATTAGAAAATTAATTAATATAAATCACCCATCAATAATACCGAAAAAGAAAAAAAACCTATGATCCTCTCAATAAATGAAGAAATAGCATGAAAAAAGAAAGAAAGGTAAGGTTTACACACAATAAAAAATTCTAGGCAAATTAAGAATGGCAGGAACTTCCTTAACCTGACAGAGAACATCTATGGAAAATCTAGAATTAACAACATACTTAATGGTGAAAAACTGAATGCTTTCCCCTTAACCTCAAGAACAAGGCCAGGAATACTTTTTACCACTTCTATTCAATATTTTACTTGTGGTCTCAGTCAATGCAATAAGCCAGGAAGATGAAATCAAAGGCCTACAGATTAGGAAGGGAAGAGTTAAACTTTTTTTGGGGGGGGCGGGGGGTAGAGGGGAAAAGGCAGAGGGGGAGAGAGAGAGGGAGGGGGAGAGAGAGAGAGAGAGAGAGGGAGAGAGAGAGAGAGAATCTCAATCAGGCTCCACGCTTAGCAGGACTCAATCCGACAGCCCTGGGATCATGACCTGAGCTGAAACCAAGAGTTGGGTGCTCAATCAACTGAGCCACGCAGGTGCCCCATGGTTAAAATTTTTTTATTTGCTTATGACATGATCATTGACAGAAAATTCCAAGGCATCTACTGAAAAGCTACTAGAACTAAGTGGGTTTAGCCATGTTGCAAAGGTCAAGATAAAAAAAATTAGATTTCTATATGTTAACAATGAATGATTGGATATTAAAAAGCTGAAATAACCACTATATGAGCATCAAAAAATTAAATATTTAGGAAAAATTTTAGCAAAATATGTGCAAGACCTGTACACTGAAAACTATAACACATTGTTGACAGAAATTAAAGAAGATCTAAATAAGAGAGGGATATACTATGTTCATAGATTAGAAAACTCAATATTATTAAGATATAATTTCTTCCCAGATTAGTTTATAGTTTCAACACAATCTCAGTAAAAACCCCTGAAGATTTTTTTCATAAAAGTTGACAAGCTGATTCTAAAATGTATGCAGAAATGCAAAAGATCTCAAACAGCCGAAAGGATTTTGAAAAAAAGAACAAAGTTGAGAGATTCACACTACATAACTTAAAACCTTACTATAAAAGTACAGTGAGAGAATGAGCATGGATTAAAAATAGATATATAGATAAATGGAACAGAATAGACTCACGTATGTGTGGTCAACTGATTTTTTTCCAAAGATACAAAGGCAATTCAATGGAGAAAGGACACTCTTTTATAAGTGGTTCTGGAACAATCGGATATTCATATGCAGAAAACAAACCCTTATAATTACCTTGAATCATATATAATAAATTGATTTTAAATTGATCATAGAAAATATAAGAGCTACTGTAATAAACTATTAGAAGAAAAGCTTTGTGATCTTTAGTTAGGCATAGAAAAAGCACAAACCATTAGAAAAATTCATAAATTGGGCTTTATCAAAACTAAAAATTCCTGTTCTTCAAATGAAACTGTCAAGAAAATGAAAAGACAAGTCACAGACTGGAAGAAAATGTTTGCAAAATATCTGGCTGATGATAGAGGACTTGTATCTAGAACATTCCAATAAAAACCGGACGAACAATGCACATAGACTCTTCACCAGGGGAGAGACGCAGATGGCAAGTAAGCGCAGGAAAAGATGATCAACAACATTAGCCGTTAGGGAAATACAGATGAAAATCTCATGAGATACTACTGCATACTCACATGAGTGGCTAAAATTTAAGTCTGACAATACGAAGTGTCAATGAGTGTGTGGGACAACAGAAACCCTCATATATTTCTGGTGAAAATATTCCACTTTGGAAAACAGTGTGGCAATTTCTCCTAAGTTACATACAAATATATCATACAATCCACACTTACATATTTACTGAAAGAAATAAGAATATTGCCAACAACTGACAACAATCCAAACCGGCACCATCAGGTGAATAAATTATGATGCACACATCTGATGGAATATTACTCAACAATAAAGAAGGAGCCCCAGATGCATGCAACAGCAGAGGAATCCCAAAAGCATTGTGTTCAGTGAAATAAATCAGACACAAAAGGTTATAGATTCTGTGTTTCATTCACCTGACCTTCTAGAAAGGCAAAAATATGATAGGAAACAGGTAGTTCAGGGACTGGGGATGGAAGGAGAGAATTAAATGAGTAGGGAAATTCTGGAGGGATGGAAATGTTCTGTATGTTGATTATGATGGTGGTTTTAAGACTGAATAAATTTGTCAAAACCTGGGGTATCTGGGTGGCTCAGTCTGTCAAGCTTCTGATTCTTGATTTTGACTCAGGTCATGATCTCACAGTTCATGAGATCGATCCCCACGTGGGGCTCTGTGCTGACAACGAGGAGCCTGCTTAAGATTCTCTCTCTCCGTCTCTCTGACCCTCCCCTCCTCATGCACATGCATGAATGCGCTCTCTCTCTCTCTCTCTCTCTCTCTCTCTCTCTCTCTCAAAATAAATATACTTAAAAAAAAACACAACTCACTGAGGGGTGCCTGGGTGGTTTGGTTGGTTAGGTAACCAGCTCTGGATTTCTGCTCAGGTCATGATCTCACGGTTTGTGAGATAGAGCCCAGCATGGGGCTCTGCATTTACAGTGTGGAACCTGCTTGGGATTCTCTCTCTCTCTTTCTCCCTGCCCCTCCCCGAATCACCCCCCCCCACACACACACACACACTCTCTCTCTCTCTTTCTTTTTACCTCTCTCTCTCTCAAAATAAATAAACTTTTAGAAAAACCCATGGAGCTGACCACTTCAAAGTGATGAATTTATTTTATATAAGTTATATCCGTGTTGGTTTTCCACTGCAGTAGCAAATCACCACAATCCTAGCAGCTTATAACACCCATTGGGCTCACAGTTCTGCAAGTCAGAAGTCTGGTAATCTGTGGCTGAGTTCTCGGTTCAGGGCATCCCAAGGCTGAAAACATGAGATCAGCCAGGCTGAGTTCTCGTCTGGACACTCTGCAGAAGAATCCACTTCCAAGCCTATTCTTCTTAGTGACAGAATTTCATTCCTTGTAACTATAAGCATGAGGTCCCTATTTCCTTGCTGGCTGTCAGCTGGGTCAGCTCTTGGTCCCTAGAGGCCACCCATACTCCTGGCCACATGACCCTCCACATGTTCAAGCCAGCAATGTTGAATCTCTGACTTCCTACTCTGTGACCAGCCCTGCTTTCAAGGGCTCATATAAAAAGGTCAGGCCGACGTGGATAATTTCACCATTTTAAGATCAACTGTGTCATATAACATATCCTGAGTATGAGAGTAAAATCCATATTATATCAGTCCTGGGGATTATGCAGGGCAAGAATTCCTGGAGGCCATCATAGAATTCTGCCCGCACCATACTTGAATAAATCTTTCTTCAAAAATTAAATTTCATGTAATTATACATTTAACATGTTGCCTTTTTGAAAAGGATAAAATTATTTAAATTTGGGACTGCCCCAGAAAATCTGGTATATATCGTTGCCATATGATCTAGTTATTTTCCTGGTACATATGTTAGGATAGGAGAGAGGGGGACTGAGAGAACATATTTTGAGTGTCTACCATGTGCCAGACACATGCTAGACATTTTACATAAATAAAGCATCAAAGGGCCTCTGATTCAAAGGAAATGATAGGAGTGGAGATAGAGGGGAAGGGAAGGCAGGCACAACTTCCAATGCATGGACTTGAGAGCAGAAATGTCAGAAAACAAAGCTGGGTCATTCAGGGATTCTGTTTCTAACAAGAAAAAGAAGGAACATGAACAAAGGGGTGATAGAGACAAAGCTGTAAGTAGCCCCCATCAAGGTGTCTTGGGGGAGGGGTGGCAGAGTTTCTCAATGGAGTGTCTTCAATGGGCTGAGGGTACCAGGGGTCAGGGGAGGCCAGAGAAGCTTCCCCTGCCTACCCCCACAATCTACACCCATGTCCTCATTTTTGAAGTGTGCTCTCAGGGGAAAAGGTTGAGAAACGCTGGTCTGGATGTTAAGACAAGGCTCCTGCAGAAGCAAGAAATAATACCAAGGAGCTAGGCAGAACAGAATCGTGCCTCGCAAAGAAGGGTTCTGGAGTGGGGTCTGTCCTTCAATCCTTCAGAAGTGTTTGGCGCATCTTTTCTAAGCTATAAAACTACAGAAACATCTGGGATTTAGCTGTTGGAGGACCAAGAGCCATTGACACATAGGCCAGAGAGGAAGGAAGCTGACAGGGACTATGAAGGACTCCAGGGACTCCAGAATGGGAAGCAGGTTTAATGGTCAGCTTCCTGCTGCTGCTGCTGCCTGGCCCAACTGTTCCTAAGGCCCCTACAGGTGTCACTACTAACGCATTAGCCTACACAATGAGCCCTGTCCATCCTGAGGTAAGCTAGCCAAGGTGAGGTGCCATGATGGAAAGGGTGAATGGATGGAATTCTGGAATGAGATGCACTGGAAAACCCTTCCTGACTCCACTACTTACCAGTTCTGAGCACTTAGGCAGACTATGAAAAGTCTCTGTGTCTATGTCCACATCTGTATTTCGGGACTGCTGGTAGGGCTTACTCCTAAGGTGGTTGTGAGCAGGACCTCACTGTTGCTGTCTGCCACAACCCCGGAAAGTGGTGGGCACTCAGTAAATGAGAGCTTGGGTACACCTGATGGAGAGTTCTGACAGTCATGTGGCCAGGGGGTGTGGCGCCCTTTGGAGACACGGGAGATGATATAACTGTCCCCTGCTGGGTTGGCTCATCTGTATGTCTGCACCTTATTCCCTACCCAGCCCTTGCCTGCCCTCTTTCCTCTTCCCTGGGGGTGGGACCCCGTCCCCTGTCCTTGTGGCTGCTCACTAGTGTTCTCCTTTCAGTAAGACCATCACTCAGAACCATCAGGACACTTGCTGCACCTTGACCTCGCTCCATTGCTGATTTATATCCCTCAGTTCCACAGCGGGAACGTTTCCATACCTGTTGGGACTTTTGGTACTCTGCTGGTGGATGTAATTTAGGAAGTCTTTTCTATACAGGATCAGAGCCCCTGGCCCCTGGCCCTGGTTTCTCTCCCTCCTCCTCTATCTTGCCTTGCCAGATCTCAAATTGGTTTAGTCTGTCAACTACAACTACAAGAAGCAAATGAAGATGACACCAGCATATCTAAGTACCAGCAGGTCCCCCATTCACCCTGGAAGGGGCATTGGGTGGTGAAGGAGAGAAGAGGCTGCCAGGGGTGGACAGGCGGGGGAAGCACATTCCAGGTGGAGCAAATCAGCCCAGGTGTGCTGGGGGGCAGGGAAGCATGGGGTGGGGGTGGGGGGATGGAAAGGCACCATCCAAGAGAGCCACCAATGACTTGGATCTCCTCCTCCCACCAACTCCTCAAAGTTGCCCTGTCCCTAGTTACTGATGGGGTTTTGGGGTCATGGGGGGGGTTCGGAGCTGACGGCCAAGAAAGAATTCTTGGTGATGTCTTTGGTGCCAAAAGGTGTCACAGGAATGGGACCCATGAACCGGAAGAGCTGCCCTGGGACCATGAAGAGAGACTGGTTATATTACTATGGAGTTGGGGGAGGTAAAGTCAAGGGGAAGTTTCCAAAGGGACTTTCATATGCTAGAGAAGACTCCCAGGTTACTGGAGGCCCAGTTGTGGTCAAGCTAAGGTTGTTCTTCCCTCTAGCAAAGCATTAGCATCGAGACAGTAGGGAGTTCCTGGAGAAATCCTACACTCTGCCGGCCTCAAGTATTTGTCAATGGTTTCCTGTCTCACATTCAGGTCCTTCATCCGTTTCGAGTTTATTTTTGTGTACGGTGTAAGAAAGTGGTCTAGTTTCATTCCTCTGCGTGTTGCTGTCCAGTTCTCCCAGCACCATTTGTTAAACAGACTGTCTTTTTTCCAAAACCAATTTGACAATAAATTATATTCAATAAAAAAAAAAGTATTTGTCAAAGCGCTGTAGGTTATACGGAAATTTAATTTTTTTCTGCCATTTCCTTCTGCTTTTGTTTCCCACATCAGTCACTGCTTTGCCTGTCCCCAGGCTTTTCTATTTTAGAAAGTCATACCATCAACCACCCAGGTGCTCAAGCAAAAAACCCAGCACTCACCCTGGGTTCCTCACCTTCCTCTACCTTCCAATTCACCACCAAGTCCTGTTGGCTCTACTCGTGAAGTTAGTCCCTCATCAGCTGCCCCGTCTCCCCTAATTCCATCCTCACTCCTCTGGTCCAGGCTACTATTGTTGTTCCCCTGGACTATCCCAGACTTTCCTAACTCCTCTTTCTCGCTTCGTTCTCACCTCCGTAATCCATTCTTTTATTCGGCAGCTGCAGCGATTAAAACACGCACATGTTCACACACTCACACCCTTTATCACTCTTATCACTGCTTAAAATCCTTCTGTGGCTTCCCCTGCTCTTCCAATATATTTCAACTTCCCTTTAGGGCCACACGTATTAGGAGGACACAGCCAGCACCGTCAGACTTCGTCTCCTGTCCCCCCACCCTTTGCTTACCGGCCTCCTTCTTGCTGTCCCAGAGCACTGCAAGGAAGCGTTTTCTTATCTCCCACCCCAGCACTGGAGGCTCCCCTATACCCGCCTGGTTCCTGGAGAGCTTTCTCCAACTATCCATATAAGGAGCACAGACCCTCCACCAAACTGCTATTTATCCCGTGTGGGTTCTTTCTCTTTTTTTTTTTTTTTTTTCCTTTTAAAGAATGTTTCACAATCTGCAATTATTTTGCTTTCTGTTTATTTACTTTTCTGTGGTTTGCTCCCTGACCAGATGCTATGGTTTGGAGGACAGATCATGCCGGTCTAATTCAGTTCTATTCAGAGCCTGGCACATGGTGCGGCTCTTAGCAGGTCCTAAGCAATGTTTGTTAAGGAACGAATGCATGAATTAGGAAAGGGAAGTGAGCTACATGAAATGCTAGACCTGGGGGCTTGTTCAGGGCATGTGAGTAGCCTAGTTCTTGAATCCAAGGAGGGGGTGGGGGCACAGTCTGGGAGGAAGGAGGGCCTCTCTCAGGCTTGGGAGGGTGCCAGGGCAAGTGCTAGGGCTGTGAATGCCCACACCTCCCATGGGGCCAGAGAACGGCACCCTCCCATGTTGTCTCTGGAGCAGGAACCAGGCAAGGGGTACCGTAGAGACAAGTACAGAGGCCGGGTCAGCCAGGCAGCCTGCAGCCCCAGAGATTAGAACTCAGCCCCACAGTAACCACCAAGCAGTTTGGCCCCAGAATCCGCCTCTGTCATTTGCTAGACATTCCAAAACATTCTGCTCACCCTTCTCTGTGGCCTCCAGCAGCGGCAAACTCATAAAGGCCTCTTTCACCATACACACATGCATTGTATGTACGGGCTTTGGGCTATTTAAGCAGGGCCTGGAACTGGCTGTATTTCAAAGATGAAGGGATTCTGGTATTTATAGCTTTAGTGAGGGCTTTGGGCCCTTTGGGTGGAAAACACTACGTAAACATCGGCTCTTGGAGCTCAGTTGTCTATATGTTCCTGCATATAAAGTGCAGTTTAATAGCATTTCTCACTGCAACCCTTGTAGTTCAAGTTGTAACTTCCTCCCTGTGGCCAGCGCACAGCTCCTTCCTCTGTGTACCCCTGTGGTCCTCACGCAGATCCCTCTCAAGCTGCACTGTGAAGGCGTTCTCAGGATTCACGCATTGTGCTTCTCATTTCCAAGGAAATGAACAAATTCTTGTTAAGTGGAAGAGTGTGTAGCCCCGAAAGTCAGAAGTCAAATTTCTGGATTTGCCATCTCTTGTTCCTTTTCCCCATTAGCATGTTTTGGAAAAATCTCATCACCACTATGAGCCCCAGGCACCCTGTCTGCATGCTGGGCTCAGAAATGATCTGCATGAAATTATTGTGACGAATGTGGGGGAAGCGCTCCTAAAAATGCTAGGTATCTTCGCTACCAATGCTCTGTTTACCAACCTTGCGAAAAAAGAAGAGAAGGAAGGGGAAGAATTTAAGACATGAGTTGAGGCTGCTGAAGAAGAGCCAAAAGAAAAGGATATTTGAAATGTCAATGGCCAAAGGTATTGGGGGGGGGGGGGGGAGGCTGCCAAAAGGAGTAGATGAGTCATCGGGGGAAAGGAAACCTCCTTGTTGGCCAGAACATCAAGTCACAGGACAACTTGTTGAAGGTTTTAAGCCTTCTGGAATATTTATAGTAAAGAGAAGAGATCAGTAATTTGGCCAAAAAACCACATACGAAGCCTCTGTCTCAAGTTGGGGAACAAGCTGCATTTTGAGATGGGAAGAGTCCACCTCGGTGGCTGAGGGCCATACATGCTTCCATTAACTAAAAGCTCAGGATGTTTTAGGGTGTTACAGTCCTTATCTTATCTAAACATTGCAAACAGTGCTGGAAAATAGGTATCATCATCCCTATTTTATAGATGCACAAACTAAGGCTCAGAAATGGTTGAATTTTTCTTCTTCTTATAAAGTCACAGAGCTGGTATTTGCTAGCCCACAATTTCCCTTCCCTACCCCACTGTGGAGTAATAAGAGGCAGCCTGGCATAGTGAAAATGGCATGGATTCTGGAATCAGACAGGCTTAAATTATCTCACATCTTTGGGGTTTAATTTCTTCATCTGTAAAAATTGGGATCATTTCTCAACAAAGCAGTAACAAATGAAATTCAACAACACACGGAAAGAATTAGACGCCATTACCAAATGGGATTTAGTCTTGGAATGCAGGGATTGTCCAACATATAAAAATCCATCAATGTCAAACACAACGTTCACAGAATAAAGGAGGAAAAAAAGGATATCATTGTCTCAATGGATGCCAAAAAAAGCAATTGACAAAATCTAACACGCTTTTATGATAAAAGCAGTCAATACACTAGGAATAGAAGCAAACTACCTTACCTCAGTATAATAAAAGTCATATATGAAAAACCCACAGACAACATCATACTCAATAGTGAAGGACTGAAAGCTTTTCCTCCAAGATAAAGAACAAGACAAAGATGTACACTTATACCACTTCTATTTAACAGGACTGGGAGTCCTAGCCAGAGCAATTAGGCAAGAAAAATAAATAAAAAGCATACAAACTGGAAAAGAAGAAGTAAAATGATCTCTGTTTGCGGATGACATGATCTTATACGTAGAAAGCCATAAAGATTACGCACACTCATGGACACATACAAAACTGTTAAACTAATAAATGAATACAGAAAAGTTGCAGGATACAAAATCAACACACAAAAATCAATTGCATTTCTATGCACTGACAATGAATAATCCAAAAAGGAGTTTAAAAGAACAATTCTACATACAATTGTAACAAAAGGAATAAAATACTTAGGAATTAACTTAACCAAAGAGGCGAAAGACTTGTGCACTGAAAACTACAGAATGGAGCTGAGAGAAATTAAAGAAGACACAAATAAGTGAAAAGACATCCCATATCCATAGATTGGAAGACTTAATACTATTGTTAAGATGTCTACTACTCAAAGCCATTGAACAAAGATTCAATGCCATCCCTAGTAAAAGCTTAATGGCAGTTTTTGAAGAAATAGAAAAATTTACCTTAAAATCAATATGGAATCTTAAGGGACCATAAATAGATAAAATAATCTTGAAAGAGAACAAAGCTGGAGGAGTCACATTTCCTGATTTCAAGACTCACTACAAAGCTATAGTAATCAAAACAGTGTGGTAATGGCAGAAAGTCAGACATATGAGCGAGGAAATAGACTGAAGCATTCAGAAAGAAACTCCTGCAAATATGGTCAAAGGATTTTCAACAAGGGTGCCAAGACCATTTAATGCAGAGAAAGCAATCTTTTCATTAAATGATACTGGGAAAACTGGATATCTACAGGCAAAAAGAATGAAGTTGGACCCTTACCTCATACCATATAAAGAATTAACTCAAAATGGATCAAACACTTAATGGCTAAAACTGTAAAAATCTTAGAAAAAACTGAAGAAAAGCTTCATGATATTGGATTTGACAATGATTTTTTTTTGATCTGACATTAAAAGCACAAGAAACAAAATTAAAAAAAAATAGATAAGTTGAACTATACCAAAATTAAAAACATCATCAAATGACAAAATTAATGGAGTGAAAAGGCAGCCAGTGGAATGGGAGATGATCAGATATCATATAGCTGATAAGAGGTTAATATCCAGAATGTATAAAGAATTCTTTTTTTAAATGCTAATTTATTTTTGAGAGAGTCAGAAAGTGAGTGGTGGAGGGACAGAGAGAGGAGGAGACATAGAATCTGAAGCAGGCTCCAGGCTCCGAGCCATCAGCACAGAGCCCAACACGGGGTTCAAACTCACAAACCGTGAGATCATGACCTGAGCCGAAGTCAGACCTCAACCGACTGAGCCAGAATGTGTAAGGAATTCTTAAAACTCAACAACAAAAACAATTTTATTCAAGAACGGGTGAAGGTCTCAAACAGACATTTCTCCAAAGAAAATATACAAGTGGCCAATAAACACATGCAAAGATGCTCAATATTAGACATTAGGGAAATGCAAATCAAAACCATAATGAGATAGCACCATACTCCCATTTTAAAAAAGGTAATAAGGAAATAACAAGTTTTGGCAAGGATGTGAAGAAATTGGAACCTTTGTGTACTGTTGGTGGGAATATAAAATACTATATTATAGCCACAATGGAAAACAGTGCAGTGGTACATCAAAAAATTAAACAGAAAGTTAAACCCTCTGGAGTCCATCCATGGATGAATGTATAAACAAAACGTGATATATACACACAATGGAATATTATTCAGCCTTTAAGACTAGGGAATTCTGACACAGGCTACCACATGGATGGACCTCAAGGACTTCATGCTAAGCGAAATAAGCCAGTCACTAAAAGACAAATACTGTGTGATTCAGGTATCCTGAGAAGTCAAATTCACAGAGGCAAAAAATAGAATAGCTGTTGCCAGGGTCTGGGGGAAGTGGGCAATGGAAGTTAGTGTTTAATGGATGCAGAGTTTCAGTTTGGGAAGATGAGAAGAGTTCTAGCTGGATGGTTGCACAACAGTGTTAATGTACTAAATGCCACAGAGCTATAGGCTGAAAAGTGATTAAGATGGTTACGTGTTATTTCACCACAATTAAAGAATTGGGATAGTAACCTGTAATTTGCAGGGTTGTTTTGAATTCTGTGGGAAAGTCTTTCCTCATTCCCTGGCACATGATAGGTGTTCAGTATGTGCTAAATTTCTTTCCTTTCTTTCTTTTTTTTTTTTTAACGTTTTATTTTTATTTTTGAGACAGAGAGAGACAGAGCATGAATGGGGGAGGGTCAGAGAGAGAAGGAGACACAGAATCTGAAACAGGCTCCAGGCTCTGAACTGTTAGCACAGAGCCCGACGTGGGGCTCAAACTCACGGACCGCGAGATCATGACCTGAGCCGAAGTCAGACGTTCAACCGACTGAGCCACACAGGTGCCCCTCCTTTCTTTTTTTTAAAAAAAATTGTGTGTGTGTGTGTGTGTGTGTACACACACAATTGTTTTTTAGTTTAGAAAGAGAGAGATAGAGTGTATGTGAGCAGGGGAGGGGAAGAGGAAGAGACAGAGACAGAGAGAGAGAGAGAGAGAGAGAGAGAGAGAGAGAGAGAGAGAGAATCTAAGCAGGTTCCATGCTCAGCGTAGAGCCTGATGTGGGGCTTGATCCCACGACCTTGGGATCATGACCTGAGCTGAAATCAAGAGTTGGACGCGCAACTGTTGGAGCCACCCAGGCGCCCCTCATTCCTTTCTTTTAACAGTGAACATAGCCCTCATCTGGAGCTCTCCATGACATGATTTAAGAAAACTAACTGTTTTCTTTGTTATTTTTATCGGTAGTCTTCCCATGAGGTCCAGTCTGTGTCTCAAGGGAGTACCCCACATTCAAGGAGCACCAGAATGTGCAGATGACAGCCAAGCTGCTCAGACTCTGCTCATACTGCATGGGTGTTGAGTGGTACCCATTGGACTAGAAAATCTGCCACCAGAATGAGAGCCAAGCTGACAGCTGCTTAGTCCCGGGCTTCTCAGCCAAAGATGGGCTGGGATTCTAAAAATCCTCAGAGGGAACTGAGGTGAACACACCGTGGGAGGCAGAGCTGCCTAGATCAAGGTCCAGGGATTTGATTGTCTGCCTTTCTCCTGGAGAGGCCGGTGATGTTGGAATACCTGAGACTGATGTCTCAACCAGCACGTACAGCCACTTTCTCTGAGGGGGAGGCTACCAAGAGGGAGGCCACTAGAAATCATTTTCCTATGAGGTTTTCTTGGGTATGTTTTCTAGGAATACTACACACACATTGCTGTACACAAACGCGCTACACACATTTGATCACATTGCTTTCTTGATTTGGTGTATTAGTCAGCCTGGGCAGCTATAACAAAATCCCACACAGACTGAGGGGCTTAATCAACAGAATTAATTTCTCACTGTTCTAGAGTCTGGGAAGTCCAAGATCAAGGTTGGTTCATCTGCGGCCTCCTCTCTAGGTTTGGAGGTGGCTGCTATCTCACTATGTGATCACATGACCTCTTCTTTGTGCTCAAGTGGGGAGGGTGGGGGAGCAAGGCCTCTGGTGTTATCTTCTTAGAAGGATACAAATTCGGGCGCCTGGGTGGCGCAGTCGGTTAAGCGTCCGACTTCAGCCAGGTCACGATCTCGCGGTCCGTGAGTTCGAGCCCCACGTCGGGCTCTGGGCTGATGGTTCAGAGCCTGGAGCCTGTTTCCGATTCTGTGTCTCCCTCTCTCTCTGCCCCTCCCCCGTTCATGCTCTGTCTCTCTCTGCCCCCAAAAAATAAATAAATAAATAAAAACGTTGGGAAAAAAAAAAAAAAAAAGAAGGATACAAATTCCATTGGATCAGGGCCCTGCCCTTCTGACCTCATTTAACCTTGACGACTTCCTTAGAGGTTCCAATTCCAAATACAA
This sequence comes from Puma concolor, assembly GCF_028749965.1. Classification (NCBI taxonomy): domain Eukaryota; kingdom Metazoa; phylum Chordata; class Mammalia; order Carnivora; family Felidae; genus Puma; species Puma concolor. The sequence continues at coordinate 17,194,873 of NC_141677.1, forward strand.
CCACACTGGGGGTTAAAGCTTCAACATACGAATTTGGCAGGGGGGGCACAGACATTCAGTCCATGACACTGGCAACCCCAGGAACACGTAGCAAAGCCACTACTCCAGGGAGGTGAACATATTGTCCTCATGACATTAGGAGGCCCATGCAGACCCACAGTAGCCCTTCTGGCAAATGATGTGTGTGAGGCTCTGGCTTAGGAACTCCCTTTGGACTAAGCAGAAGGTAATTAATGCTGAAAGTAGTACCAGAAAAAGCCTGAATTCAAGAGTCCGGAGACCTAATCCAAAATGTAATAACTCTGGACACAACATAAGTGTTCAGAACCTCAGCATCCTCATCTCTAGAAGGGGGAAAATTATATCTCCCCTGTATTTGGTTGTTGGGAATGGGATGAGATGTCGGAACCACGAAAGGCTCCCTAAGTTTAACAACTGGTCCAAAATTTCAGGCAATTGCTTCGGATTCTATGTCTCCCTCTCTCTGTGCCCCTCCCCCACTCACACTCTGTCTTTCTCTCTCTAAAAATAAACAAACATTAAAAGAAAAGTGAAAAAAAAAACAACCTTGCAGGCAATCGTGATCGTGGTATGGTACACATGACATGAAATTAACCATTTTAACCATTTGAAAGTGTGGAATTTAGCGGCATTAAATACGTCCATATTCCGTTCCGCTGTCGTAACCTTCACCCCTAGCTGGGCACAGATCTTTTTCGTCATCCCAGACTGAAACTCTGTCCGTCTTGAGCACAACACCCTCTTCCCCCTTCCTCCCAGACTCTTGAAGCAACCATACTACATTGTCTCCATGCTAAACACTACTGTAGACACTTCATAAGTGGAATCGCTCAGCATTTGTCTTTTTATGACTGGCTTATACCACTTAGCATAATGTCTTCAAATTTCTTCCATGGTTGTAGCCCGTGTCAGAATTTCTTTCCTTCTTACAGCTGAATGATATTCCATTGTAAGGCTACGCCATGTTTCATTTATCTATGTATCTGTCAGTGGACACATGGGCTGTTTCCACCTTTTGGCTATGTTGTGACTAATGCCCCTAGGAACACGAGTGTACAAATATTTGTTTCAGTTCCTGCTTTTAATTCTTTGGGGCATATATCTAGGAGTGGAATTGCTGGATCGTATGATAACTCTATGTTTAAATTTTAAGCAACTGCCATACTGTTTTCCACAGAGGCTGCCCTATTTTTACATTACCACCAGCAATTTACAAGGGTTCAAATTTCCTCCACATCCTCACCAACGCTCACTATCTTCTGTTTTTCTTGTTTGTTTGTTTGCTTGTTTGTTTGTTTGGTTTGTCGATAATGGGTGTGAGATGGTATCTCATGGTTTTGTTTGCATTTCCCTAATTAATGTCTGATAGTGTTGGGCATTTTTCCCTGTGTTTACTGATCCCTCGTGCATCATCTTTGGAGAAATATCTACTCAAGTCCATTTTGGGGCTGGTTGTTTCGGTGGTTGTTGGTTTGGGGCATTTTTTTAAATTCAATAACTGTTTAGTTAGTATTTACCATGCAAGCCCTCAGTTCAGGGATAAATACAAAGATGAATAAGACACTGGCTCCCTAGAACTTAACGCTTAACACTGTAGTGTTACAGTATTCACACTGTGGGGAGAATGTGTGTGAACAACTTACTCAGGACAGAGAGCGTGGAGTAAATACGGCCCTCCCACCGTAGGGGGGAAGGGAAGTCCAGGAGAACAGGGTAGGCTCCATTTGGAAGAAGGTGACATTTGGCCTGGTGGGAAAGGGTAATTGGGATTTCAACAGGTAGAGGTGGGGCAGGGAAACGGCACAAAGAACATGCGAGCGGAGGAAAAGTCTAGACCAGATTTAGTTACGTTTATTTACTAGTTAAGATGTTTGACAGAGACATTTAACTCAAATAGACTTAAATAAAATGAGAGATTTATTGGCAATGTGTAATGAAAATGCTAGAAGAACTGACCTCAGATGTTGGTTGCTGAATCTGGGGATATAAAAGAGATGATCAAGTCTCTGTGCTCTCTACATCTCTTGTGAATCCTGGCCTCACATTTTGTAATCACGGATACTTTTGTAATCCTCCCCCAATTCCCATCCAGGGATGACTTGACTGGCTGGGCCTGGCTGCCCTCCCGATTCTGTCAAACGCTGGGCCCCCAGGCTGGAGCAGTGGGTTGACTAGATAGTCCTGACTCCCATGCCTGTGCGGCTAAGTCATTCTCACGGAGAATATGGCTGTGCACATTAAAGCGAGGGCCTAGGGCAAGCAGAAGGAGGAGGGAATGCAGAGGAGATGAGAACATCAAATGTTAGCTACAGACGAGTTCTTTGGATGTGTTGTGGTGAGCTTTCTTAAGCAAGCTGAGATGAACTGTTGTCAGATTATGTAGGAAAGGGCAAGAAAGGGAAGTCTGGGAAATCTGCTTTTTCTGGTATTAAGTGATGGCTAGACCATGCCCCAGTTCCCAAGACCTGTCTGTTTTCTCACTGGATATGCGCACATACAGGCATGTACACATGCACACACACTCACATGTGCACGCCCCCACGCTCAGCTCACCACCATCCCCTTCCCCCATCTCCTCCATATCACACAGGAGAAGCTTAGAACAGCATTTTCCAGAATCCCCCTCCACATAGGGTTCTGGTCAGAGTTTTGTAGTAAGAGGCGCTCATGAGACTCAGCAGACAGAAGAGAAGAAATAATTATTGTCTGGAAGCATCTGTAGGCAGACACAGGGTTCACAGCAGTGTCTGGGCAAGTTCCTGCCAACCACCGTTTTGGGGATACAGGCAGCTGAGAGAGCTTGCAGCCACTTCTGTGAATCACTCATCTGTGCTGCAGGCTAACATGGAGTCGGAGCTTCCAGAAGGTTCTTGATCGTGGAAGCATCTCCTTGGCAAACTTCTTGAGAATATCCCTGTTGTGGATAGAGATAAATGGGTGGGTAACCCCAAAGATCTTGAGATTCTTAATGATTTTGGGGTGAGTTCTTGAACACCACTGCTTGGCTGTGCAGGCTGAGATGACACACTTTTTTGCCTGATGGTCCATCTTCCATTCTTTCCAACGGCTGTGTGGTCCTCCTATTCCATGACATAAAACCCTGCATCCTGGCATACAGGGAAGGCTTCCATTACCCTGACAGAACATTAACTGATGATATGGCCAGAGGGGAGCCAGTCCACTGATAGGCTGAGCCAGCAGAGTTTACTTTCCTGGGAATGTGCCACCAGGACAAGGGCATTCCTAGTGGCTGGTGGAGAACTTTTAGAGGACCCAATGCGTCATTTTCTTCTAGAAGTAAAGAAACTGAGTCTGTGGAGAGAATAGTCAAGTAGATGCTCAGAGGAAAGCAGAGAGGAGGCACCGAAAACTTCCAAAGAAGCACCAGAGAGGAACTTTCTGTGGCTTCCCAAGCCTGGGTTCCAGTCCCAAGTCTTGAACTTGCACTTGGTTCTATGAATATTCCTGGGTCATTTCACTCATTTCTGTTCATTTTGTGTAATTTTGAGAGAGTCTGCATGGTTTTCAACCCAAAGAGCCTTGACTAGGACTTGAGAAGATCTGGGATTACTCTTTGTGATTATGAATTGACCCAGCCCTGGGTAAATATTAATTATTTACTTAAGGGCCACCTACAGTCTATTCCTGGACAAAGTACAACTACTGAAATAATTTGTTATTATGTTATTATGAAATAATAATATAATATTATATAATTATATAATTATAATAATATAATTATATAAATATGTTTAGTATGTTTGACCTACTGTCAAATCTTAAACAATTTTTTTTTGGAGAGGAGCCAAGGTGGCGGAACAGCATGGAAGTTTCTTGTGTGTCTCGCATCCATGAAATACAGCCAGACCAACACTAAACCATCCTACACACCTAGAAAACTGATTGGAGGATTAACACAACAATCTGCACAACCTGAACCACAGAATTCAGCAGGTACGCAGTGCGGAGAGGTGAATTTAGGAAGCGAGAAGCCATGAGAGGTAGGGAACTGCTTTTTTAGGCAGAGAGAGGATGGAGACTGGGGAGAGGGGGAGAATACAGGAAAAGCACCCCTCCCCAAAAGGAGCTGGAGACAAAGTGGAAAATTGGAGAACAGCCGCAGGGATTAAACTAAAAAGGGAGAAGGGAGAAAGGAGAAAGGAGAGGGTTTAAATTCCATTAAGACTGGAAACAAGGGGAGCGCAAAGGCTGCAACTCCGCAGCTCCATACCTGGCGGTGCTCTGGTGGGAAGGGCGAATCCCCAGGAGCAGAGTGGGGTCCGGGAGGTTCTCGGGCCACACGGGGAAAAGCGGTTCCACTGCTGTAAGGACATTTGGTGGAGACCGTTGAAGCCACCTGGTCCCAGCAGACCCCAGAAAATGGCCACATTCGCTGGTGCTGGAACAAGATCCTTAAGGCTGAAGCCTGGTGCCAGATGTGTGTTGTGATTTTCCATAATCCCTGAAACGCTGCAGCTACACCGTCTCGAGAACTTTTTCTGGGGCGGGTGGCACCTGGCCGCAGTCTCGGGGCACCGGCAGCAGCAGGGTCCCGCAAGCGATCCTGGGTGCAGCCGACACTCGGCCATTGCTCATTCGGCCATTGCTCATTCGGCCATTGCTCGGTGAGCCCCTCCCGCAGAGGGGCAGAACGGGTCAAAGCCGCAGTCCTTCGGAAGTAAGGGGCTGGGGAAAACAGCCGCATCTGACACAAAACTCGGGAGAGAGGTACTGCCTGGGGCCTGGTCACGGAGATTGGGAAAGAGGGGAGTGGACGCCAAAAATGGGTGGTGCCATTTTTACCACTGCCGCGCATGCGCATACACACCTATGAGCGCGGCAACAATCCACCCCAGTAGGCTAGCAGCGCCATCTGGTGGAGGGGAGCCATTACACTCAACCCCACCCAACTGGGCCAACTTCCCTCTTCAAGAACACAAGTCTCACGGCCGGCTTAGTTTATGGACTACAAAGCGCTACATACACTGACTTCTAGGGGAAAACGAAGCAATTTCAGTCCTACTTCAATCTGTTAGCAGGTTCATCTATTCAATTTTCTTTCTTTCTTTTTTTTTCTTTTTCTCTTTTACAATTCTTTTCTTTTTCTTGAATACAGAAAGAAAAAATTCATTTTTATTTTCAATTTTTATTAAAAATATTTTTCTTTAATTTTTATTACTATATTTTTTACTTTTGTGTAAATTGTTTCAAATTCTATTTTACTTCCATCATTTTATTTTATTCTACTTCAGTGTATGCACCTTTTCAAAATTTCAAACAATTTCCTTTTTTTCTTTTTTCTTTTTTCTATTTTTCATTTCTTTTATTTTTCTTGAATGCAGAAAGAGAAAAACTTCATTTTTACTTTCAATTTCATTTAAAATATTTTATTTAATTTTTATTACTATATTTTTTGCTTTTATGTAAATTTTTTCAAATTCTATTTTACTTCCATCATTTTATTTTAGTCTATTACAGTGTATTCACTTTTTCAAATTTTCAAAGGATTTCTTTTCTTTTTTTTAATCTTTTTTCTCTTTTTCTTTTCTATTTTCTTAAATACAGAAAAAGAAAAATTCATATTTATTTTTAATTTTTATTAAAAAGTTTTATTTAATTTTTTTCTACTATATTCTTTAATTTTGTGTATATTTTTTCAAATTCTATTTTACCCCATCATCTCATTTTAGTCTACTTCAGTGATTCATTTTTTCAAATTCTCAAATGATTTCCTTTTTTTTCTCCCCTCATTTTTTTTCTCTAATCTGTCACACCGCTTTCAACACCCAGACCAAAACACACCTAGGGTTTAGCATCATCTATTCAATTTGTGTGTGTGTGTGTGTGTGTGTGTGTGTGTGTAACTTTTAATTTTAATATTTTTTAATTTTAATTTTTTTAATTTCAATTTTTCTACCTCATTAATTCCTTTTCTCCCTTCAAAATGAAAAAAACGAATGAATTCACCCCAAAAGAAAGAGCATGAAGAAATGACAACCAGGGATTTAACCAACACAGATACACGCAAGATGTTGAACCAGAATTTAGAATCACGATAATAAGAATACCAGCTGGAGTCAAAAATAGATTAGAATCCCTTTCTGCAGAGATAAAACAAGTAAAAAAATAGCCATAATGAAATAAAAAATGCTATAACTGAGCTGCAATCACGGACGGATGCAATGGCAGCAAGGATGGATGAGGGAGAACAGAGAATCAGCAATACAGAGGACAAACTTAGAGAATAACAAAGCAGAAAAAAAGGGAGATTAAGGCAAAAGAGCCCAATTTAAGAATTAGAGAAATCAGTGACTCATTAAAAAGGAACATCAGAATCATAGGGGTCCCAAAAAAGGAAGAGAGAGAAATAGGGGTAGAAGGATTATGTGAGCAAATCATAGCAGAAAACTTTCCTAACCTGGGGAAAGACACAGACATCAAAATCCAGGAAGCACAGAGGACCCCCATTAGATTAAACAAAAACCAACTATCAACAAAGCATATCATAGTCAAATGCACAAAATACTCAGGCAAGGAGAGAATCATGAAAGCAGCAAGGGAAAAAAGTCCCTAACCTACAAGGGAAGACAGATGAGGTTTTCAGCAGACCTATCCACAGAAACGTGGCAGGCCAGAAAGGAGTGGCAGGATATATTCAGTGTGCTGAATCAGAAAAACATGCAGCTAAGAATTCTTTATCCAGCAAGGTTGTCATTCAAAATAGAAGGAGAGATAAAAAGTTTCCCAGACAAACAAAAATTAAAGGAGTTTGTGACCAGTAAACCAGCCCTGCAAGAAATTTTAAGGGGGACTCTCTGAGGGGAGAAAAGATTAAAAAAAAAAAAACTAATAAATAAAGACCAAAAGCAACAAAGACAAAAAGGACCACAGAACACCACCAGAAACTCCAACTCTACAAACATCATAATGACAATAAATTCGTATCTTTCATTACTCACTCTAAATGTCACTGGACTCAATGCTCCAATCAAAAGACATAGGGTAAGAGAATGGATAAGAAAACAAGATCCATCTATATGCTGTTTACAAAAGACCCACTTTAGACCTAAAGACACCTTCAGATAGAAAGTAAGGGGATGGAGAACCATCTATCATGCTAATGGTCAACAAAAGAAAGCCAGAGTAGCCATACTTATATCAGACCATCTAGACTTTAAAATAAAGACTGTATCAAGAGATGCAGAAGGACATTATATCATAATCAAGGGGTCTATCCACCAAGAAGACCTAACAATTGTAAACATTTATGAGCCAAATGTGGAAACACCCAAATATATAGATCAATTAATCACAAACATAAAGAAACTTATCGATAATAATACCATAATAGTAGGAGACTTCAACACCCCACTCACAGCAATGGACAGATCATCTAATCAAAAAATCAACAAGGAAAAAATGGCTTTGAATGACACACTGGACCAGACAGACTTAACAGATATATTCAGAACATTTCATCCTAAAGCAGCAGAATATACATTCTTCTCCAGTGCACATGGAACATTCTCCAGAATAGACCATTGGGACCAAATCATCCCTCAGCAAGTACAAAAAGATTGAGATCATACCATGCATATTTTCAGACCACAACGTTATGAAACTCGAAATCAACCACCAGAAAAAATTTGGAAAGGTAACAAATACTTGGAGACTGAAGAACATCCTACTAAAGAATGAATGGGCTAACCAAGCAGTTAAAGGGGAAATTAAAAAGTATATGGAAATCAATGAAAATGATAACACCACAACTCCAAACCTCTGGGATGCAGCAAAGGGGGTCATAAGAGGAAAGTATATAGCAATCCAGGCCTTCCTAAAGAAGGAAGAAAGATCTCAGATACACAACCTAACCTTACGCCTTAAGGAGCTGGAAAAAGAACAGCAAATAAAACCCCAAACCAGAGACAGGAAATAACAAAGATTCGAGCAGAAATTAATGCTATCGAAACAAACAAACAAACAAACAAACAAACAAACAAAAAACCAGTAGAACAGATCAATGAAACCAGAAGCTGGTTCTCAGAAAGAATTAACAAAATTGATAAACCACTAGCCAGTTTGATCAAAAAGAAAAAGGAAAGGACCCAAATAAATAAAATCAAGAATGAAAGAGGAGAGATCACAACCAACACAACAGAAATAAAAACAATAATAAGAAAATAGTATGAGCAATTATAAGCTGATAAAATGGGTAATCTGGAAGAAATGGACAAATTCCTAGAAATATGTACACTACCAAAACTGAAACAGGAAGAAATGGAAAATTTGAACAGACCCATAACCAGTAAGGAAATCAAATTAGTAATAAAAAACCTGCCAAAAAACAAGAGTCCATGGCCAGATGGCTTTCCAGGGGAATTCTACCAAACATTTAAGGAAGAGTTAACACCTATTCTCTTGAAACTGTTCCAAAAAATGGAAATGGAAGGAAAACTTCCAAACTCTTTCTATGAAGCCAGCATAACCTTGTTTCCAAAACCAGAGACCACACTAAAAAGGAGAACTATAGACCAATTTCCCTGATGAACATGGATGCAAAAATCCTCAACAAGATATTAGCCAACCGGATCCAACAATACATTAAAAAAATTATTCACCACGACCAAGCGGGATTTATACCTGGGATGCAGGGCTAGTTCAATATCCGCAAAACAATTAATGTGATTCATCTCATTAATAAAAGAAAGGACAAGAACCGTCTGATCCTCTCAATAGATACAGAGAAAGCATTTGACAAAATACAGCATCCTTTCTTGATAAAAACCCTCAAGAAAGTAGGGATAGAAGGAGCATACCTCGAGATCATAAAAGCCATATATGAATGACCCAACGCTAATATCATCCTCAATGGGGAAAAACTGAGAGCTTTCCTCCTAAGGTCAGGAACAATACAGGGATGTCCACTCTTGCCACTGTTATTCAACATAGTATTGGAAGTCTTAGCCTCTGCAATCCAACAACACAAAGAAATAAAAGGCATCCAAATCTGCCAGGAGGAGGTCAAACTTTCACTCTTCGCAGACGACAGGATACTCTATATGGAAAACCCAAAAGATTCCACCAAAAACTGCTAGAATTGATTCATGAATTCAGCAAAGTTGCAGGATATAAAATCAATGCACAGAAATCGTTTGCATTCCTATACACCAACAATGAAGCGACAGAAAGAGATATCAAGGAATCAGTCCCATTTACAGTTGCACAAAAACATAAAATACCTAGGAATAAATCCAACCAAAGAAGGAAAAAAATCTATACACTGAAAACTATAGAAATCTTATGAAAGAAATTGAAGAAGACACAAAAAAAAAATGGAAAAAGATTCCGTGGCCCTGGGTAGGAAGAACAAATATTGTTAAAATGTCGATACTACCACGGGGCGCCTGGGTGGCGCAGTCGGTTAAGCGTCCGACTTCAGCCAGGTCACGATCTCGCGGTCCGTGAGTTCGAGCCCCGCGTCGGGCTCTGGGCTGATGGCTCAGAGCCTGGAGCCTGTTTCCGATTCTGTGTCTCCCTCTCTCTCTGCCCCTCCCCCGTTCATGCTCTGTCTCTCTCTGTCCCAAAAATAAATAAACGTTGAAAAAAAAAAATGTCGATACTACCCAAAGCAATCTACATATTCAATGCGATCCCTATCAAAGTAACACCAGCATTCTTCAAAGAGCTAGAACAAATAATCCTAAAATTTGTTTGGAACCAGAAAAGACCCCGAATAGCCAAAGCGATCTTGAAAAAGAAAACCAAAGCAGGAGGCATCACAATCCCAGACTTCAAGCTATATACAAAGCTGTAATCATCAAGACAGTATGGTACTGGCACAGGAACAGACACTGAGATCAATGAAACAGAATAGAGAACCCAGAAATGAACCCACAAACGTATGGCCAACTGATCTTTGACAAAGCAAGAAAGAATATCCAATGGAATAAAGACAGTCTCTTCAGCAAGTGGTGCTGGGAAAACTGGACAGGGACATGCAGAAGAATGAACCCGGACCACTTTCTTACACCAGACACAAAAATAAACTCAAAATGGATAAAAGACCTCAATGTAAGACAAGAAGCCATCAAAATCCTCAAGGAGAAAGCAGGCAAAAACCTCTTTGATCTTGGCTACAGCAACTTCTTACTCAACACGTCTCAGAGGCAAGGGAAACAAAAGCAAAAATGAACTACTGGGACCTCATCAAAATAAAAAGCTTCTGCACAGCGAAGGAAACAATCAGCGAAACTAAAAGGCAACCGACAGAATGGGAGAAGATATATGCAAATAACATATCAGATAAAGGGTTAGTATCCAAAATCAATAAAGAACTTATCAAACTCAACACCCAAAAAACAAATAATCCAGTGAAGAAATGGGCAAAAGACATGAATAGACACTTCTCCAAGGAAGACATCCAGATGGCCAACCGACACATGAAAAAATGCTCAACATCACTCATCACCAGGGAAATATAAATCAAAATCACAGTGAGATATCACCTCACACCTGTCAGAATGGCTAACATTCACAACTCAGGCAACAACAGATGTTGGCGAGGATGCGGAGAGAGAGGATCTCTTTTGCATTGTTGGTGTGAATGCAAGCTGGTGCAGCCACTCTGGAAAAGAGTATGGAGGATCCTCAAAAAACTAAAAATAGAACTACCCTAGACCCAGCAATTGCACTACTAGGTACTCATCCACAGGATACAGTTGTGCTGTTTCGAAGGGACACATACACCCCCATGTTTATAGCAGCACTATCAACAATAACCAAAGTATGGAAAGAGCCCAAATGTCCATTGATGGATGAATGGATAAAGAAGATGTGGTATATATACACAATGGAGTATTACTCAGCAATCAAACAGAATGGAATCTTGCCATTTGCAACTGCATGGATACAACTGGAGGGTATTATGCTAAGTGAAATTAGTCAGAGAAAGACAAAAATCATATGACTTCACTCATATGAGGACTTTAAGAGACAAAACAGATGAACATAAGGGAAGGGAAACAAAAATAATATAAAAACAGACAGGGGGACAAAACAGAAGAGATTCATAAATATGGAGAACAAACTGAGGGTTACTGGAGGGGTTGTGGGAGGGGGGATGGGCTAAATGGGTAAGGGGCACTAAGGAATCTACTCCTGAAATCACTGTTGCACTATATGCTAACTAATTTGGATGTAAATTTTAAAAAATAAAATTAAAAAAATTTTTTAATATTTTAAAAGTTTATTTACTTATTCTGAAAGAGAGAGAGTTGGAGGGAGGGGCAGAGAGAGAGAGGGAGAGAGAATCCTAAGCAGTCCCAGGCTCTGAGTTGTCAGCACAGAGCCTGACGTGGTGCTCGAAACCATGAACCATGAGCTCTTGACCTGAGCCGCAGTTGGATGCTTAACCGACTGAGCCACCCACGTGCCCCCCACAAAAAATTTTGTAAATGAAGATTTATTCTCACAAACAGAAGTGTCTTCAACTGCATAATACAGCATACAGATGCACACTTGTGGGAAAAGAAGCAAGAGGCTTGGACCAGAAACAACTTGGATTAGAACTTCAACACTTGTAGTAAATAACGTCTGTGTCATGGCACAAACTGATAAAACTGTAACTAAGGTTAAGGCACCTTTCTATCTCTTTGTTCTCATGGCCTCAGAGTGGTTTGTGATTTGTTTGTTTGTTTTGTAAAGAGGAGGCAGGCTATTTGAAGAGGTTTCTTGTTTTCTTCCATTTTGAGTTCCTGAAGAAGGAAAGCAGCTCTCATTTCTGATTTCTTTTTTTTTTTTTTAATTTTTTTTTCAACGTTTATTTATTTTTGGGACAGAGAGAGACAGAGCATGAACGGGGGAGGGGCAGAGAGAGAGGGAGACACAGAATCGGAAACAGGCTCCAGGCTCTGAGCCATCAGCCCAGAGCCCAACGCGGGGCTCGAACTCACAGACCGCAAGATCGTGACCTGGCTGAAGTCGGACGCTTAACCGACTGCGCCACCCAGGCGCCCTCATTTCTGATTTCTTACGGACATTTACCCTTTTGTCAGGCATCTCTTTTCAAACTCTGAGCTGCCCCTCCCACGGGACAGGTGTTTATCAGGCCCAGGATTTACCAGCCAGCCTTGGAAAGGATGTTGTTAAATGTTACACATTATTTGAGTAGCCAGCTTTTTTTTTTTTTTTTAATAGGCACATCTTCATTGTATGCCAATTTCATAATAATATGTATTGTTTATTCTTCCTTTACCACTGAAGCTGGGAAGGATAGCCTTTTTTCCCTCTGGAGGGAAAAAAAATTGATATCACCACCTCCATCCCCTGCCAACGAGTTAGTGACAAGAGGCATCCACTCTGGGGGCCACTTATATTTTACTTGTAACACAATAACGCGTCCTGGCCTTGACCAGCTTTTTCTTGAAAACAAATCAAAACAAAGCTCTTTTATCTTACAGGGTGTTTCAAGTATCTAGAATATATTTAATACATTTTAAGGGACAGATTTGCTTCGCGGTATGGGCGAATCATTAATACAGAGCTAAATCTGTAGGCATGCATTCATTTTTAAAAAGGTTTTCTTTAATTTTGAGAGAGCGTGAGCAGAGGAGGGGCTGAGAGAGAAGGGGACAGAGAATCTGAAGGGGGTTCTGCGCTGACGGCAGAGAGCCTGATGTAAGGCTCGAACTCAGAAAGGGGAGATCATTACCTGAGCCAGAGTCAGCAGCTCAACCAACTGAGACACCCTGCATTCATCAGTGTTTATGGTACGAAATGTTGGGGCGCCTGCCTCACGCTCAGTACTGCAGATATTGCAATACAAAAACAATAACTAAACAGTTTCTTTCCTTGTTTCCTTGGAGTTTACAGTCTAAAATGAGTGGTAGATTTTAAACAAATAATCCTAGCAACAAATATTTTGGGAAAGAGTTGCAGGTTTACTCATACTGTACCCCCGTGTGGACAGATAAAAAAAGGCCCCTCATTTTCCCAAACTGATCTAATTGTTTCCAAAGCCACCTGCTGGGTTCTGGAGAGCATTTTAAAATGTATTCCAGTCTGTTAAACTCAGTTCAATTCAGTTCTTCAATCAGTTCCCTTTGGAGAATCCATTTTTTCAGATTTCCTCATCTTCAAGGACTTCTTTCCAAAATGGCCACTGGGCATGAGGAGGCTTATGTGACCGCAGCCCGGAGGGAAGGGGTGACAGACTGTCGCTGTCTGGGGTGTGATCAGCGAGGTCATCTTTGGCTGAGGGATCCTTCTGACGGGTGCTTGTTCTGTGTCTAAACTGTGGTGGTGCTTATGTGAGTCTGTACACGTGAAAAATTGTATAGGACTAAACACAGACACACACACACACACACACACACACACACACACACACACACACTCGAGGGCATGTAAATTGGTGAGACCTTGCTGCTGATGAATTGCAGTCGTGTCCATTTGCAGATTGTGATACCGTGCTGTAGATCCGCAGGTTATTACCATTGATGAAACTGGGTAAAGGGCCCAGGGGAGCTCTCCACACTGTTACAACTGCGTGTGAATCTAGAATTAGCTCCAAATTAAAAGTTTGTTTCCTAAAAAAAAAAAAAAGGAAGAAAGTTAAGAGTTAGCCATATAAGGAATATTCCAGGCAAAGGAAGACAAAGGAAACTGCTTATTATAGAAAGGCCTGGAGGGGGAAAGGGCTGCCAAGTTGAGGGAACTAAAAGAGAGTGGCCAGAGCTCTGGGAGCAAGGGGAGGGCGGGTGAGGAGTCTGCCCACTGGAGGCTCTACAGTTACCACAGCTATTTTAGATTCTATCTTTTTTAGGGGGGTGCAGGGGAGGGGGGGTAGTGAGGGGGAAGGGGGAGAGAGAGAGATCCTTAAGCAGGCTCCATGCTCAGCATGGAGCCCTACGCAGGGTTCGATCCCATGACCCTGGGATCATGACCCTAGCTGAAATCAAGAGTCCAACACTCAACCCACGGAGCCACCCAGGAGCCCCTGGATTTTATCTTAAGTGCCACTGCGGGATTTGAAGCGGGACAGTGACGTGAGCAGATCTATCTTTTGAAACATCTCTGGCTATGTGGAGAATGTCGGGGCGGGGCGGGGGGCGGGTAAGTCATAAGTGGGGAAGGAAGATTTCTGCAGAGATCCAGGTACCAGAACATTCTGACCTGGATTGGTTGGCTCAGTAACTTGGAGAGTTATGGCCGAGTTTTAGAGGTATTTTGCAGGTAGAATTTGCATCATACAGTATGAAATGTACCCCGAGGGGTAAAGAACAAGGAAGTGTCAAAGAAGACCTCTTTCTTGCTATCTTTAATTTTTAAAAATGTTTATTTACTTTTGAGAGAAGAGAGAGAGAGAGAGCGGCATGAGCTGGGGGAGGGGCAGAGAGAGGGAGACACAGAATCTGAAGCAGGCTCCAGGCTCCCAGCTGTCAGCACAGGGCTTGACCTCACAAACTGCAAGATCATGACCTGAGCCAAAGTCAGAGGCTCAACGGAAGGAGCCACCCAGGCCCCCAGAAGACCTCTGTATTTCTGAAGTGGTGAACTGGGTGGAGAGAGGTGCTGTGCTGAAATGGGAGAATGGGGGAGAAGCACGTTTGCAGGGACATCAGGATGGGTTTATTTGTATCCGGAAACCACACTGTTCTACATACAGAGCTTCTAAGTACATTTAATATCTCTGGGACAACTTCACTTTTCTTTCTCAGACTTTTCCTGGCTTTCCATACCTTTTTTACGTTACCCTATGATTAGACTTAGTTTACCTAGTTAAAAAAAAAATTCATGCTGGCAGGGACACTTGGTTGGTCAGTCGGTTAAGCGTCTGACTCTTGATTTTGGCTCTTGATTTGGCTTCAACTGATTGAAGAAGTGAATTGAACTGAGTTTAACAGACTGGAATACATTTTGGGCTCTGCCCTGACAGCGTGGAGCCTGCCTGGGATTCTCTCTCTCTTCCTCTCTCTCTCTCTGCTCCTCCCCTGCTCGATCTCTGTCTCTTTCTTTCTCTCATAAATAAACATTAAAAAATTTTTTAAATTCATGCTGGCATTTTTATTGGGATCACAATAAATATGTAAGTTAACTTAGAGATAATTGATACCTTTATAAGGTTAACTCCCTTCTATAGAAGATAATATATCTCTCCATAGTTCAAGTCTTCTTTGGGGGGACCTCAATAGTATTTTTTTTCTCAATAGTATTTTTAAGTTTTCTCTAATTCTTGTACATTTCCTTTTAAGCTTATTTTTAGTTCATTCATCTCTTGTTGCTATTGTAAATGAGGTCCTTTTTCCCCAGTATATCTTAAAACTGCATATTGTTTGTACATTTGAAGGGAATTGATTTATTTTGCAGTTTTCTATCTACTTTACTGATTTCTCTAACTGAACTAGTTTTTTCGATTATTTTGAAGTATCCTAGATATACAACAATATCACTTGCAAATAATGATGATTTTACCTTTTCCTTTCTTAATTTTTATACCTCTTATCTTTTCTGCTAGTATCCTGGCCTTGGCTAGTACCTCAAAGCATTGTCAAATAATGGTGAGCGTAATGGACATTTTTGTCTTGTTCCTGACTTTAAGGGGACTGTTTTAGGGTTTTTTCCATAAGCATTATGGTAGTTTGGGTGAGATAAATACATTTTTTATCATGCTAACAAATTACCTTCTAATGATTTATCTATTCAGAATCTTCAAGAGTGGATGTTTATCAAATGGATTAACTATGAAGATAATGATAATATTTTTTCTTTTAAGGGGGAATTGCTTTAATACTGAATATCTTTTTTTTTTTTTTTTAAATTTTTTTTCAATGTTTATTTATTTTTGGGACAGAGAGAGACAGAGCATGAACGGGGGAGGGGCAGAGAGAGAGGGAGACACAGAATCGGAAACAGGCTCCAGGCTCCGAGCCATCAGCCTAGAGCCTGACGCGGGGCTCGAACTCACGGACCGCGAGATCGTGACCTGGCTGAAGTCGGACGCTTAACCGACTGCGCCACCCAGGCGCCCCAATACTGAATATCTTTATTGAACTATGCCTGCATTCCCAAACTAAACTTCGCTTGGTTTAAAGAGTGCCTTTTTGAGGCGCCTGGGTGGCTCAGTCAGTTAAGTGTCCGGCTCTTGGTTTTGGCTCAGGTCACGATCTCATGGTTTGTGAGTTTGAGGCCTGTGTCAGGCTCTGTGTGGAAGGTGCAGAGTCTGCTTGGGATTCTCTTTCTCTTCGCCTTTCTCTCTCACAAAATAAATAAGTAAAGTTAAAAAAAAAAAAGAAAGAAAGAACGCTCTTTTAGTATCTGCTGGATTCTGTTTGTGAATATTTTATTTAGGATTTTTGCATCAGTGTTTATAAGTAAATTTGGTCTGTGGTTTCCTTTTTGTGCTATTGTCGTCAGGATTTGGTCTGCTAGCTTTATACAAAGAACTTAAAAGATATCCTTCTCTTTCTCTGCATTGGAACAGTTTGAAATTGCACTGGAGCATCTGTTCCATAAAGGTTTGGTGGAAATTCTATGAAAGCTTTGAGCCCGGTTCTTTGCAGGGGCCGGGGAAGTGGGGGGGGGGGGGGGCGGCTAGGAGTGTTAAAAATAAGACAACGGGCTCAAAATGGAGTCATTTGTGCTAAGTCCCATGTCACTAACCAAGACTTTGCTTAATTATGATTTCAGCTCTCCCAGAAATGGAATCTAAAACCAGTCAATCAGGAATCATCTGATCCCCACTCATTAGGTCATCTGCCTGACAGACCTATGCCATCCCCTAGAGGAAAGTCACCTTGCCATACCCAATGGGATTTTTATAATTAGAATTCCCATGTTCCTGCTCCCTTTTGCCTATAACAGTCTTTCATTTTATACAGCATCTTGGAGCCCCTTTCTATCTGCTACAGGGGATGCTGCCTGATACATGGATCATTGAATAAAGTCAGTAAGATCTTTAATATTTATTCAGTTGAGTTTTTTTTTTTTTTAATGGGGGAGTGTCCATGAGAGTTAATAAATAGCCCTTGCACAAATTTATGTTTCTTCTATGGTAAACGTTCTGCTCAGATTTCCTGGGGCACCTGGGTGGCTCAGTGGGTTGAGCGTCCAACTTTGGCTTGGGTCACAATCTCGTGGTTTGTGGGTTTGAGCCCTGCATCCGGCTCTGTGCTGACAGCATGAAGCCTGGAGCTACTTCAGATTCTGTGTCTCCCTCTCTCTCTCTTCCCCTCCCTGCTTGTGTTCTGTCTCTCCCTGCCTCTCAAAAAATGAATAAATGTTAAAAAATTGATAAATAAAATAAAAAAATAGATTTCCTGTCTCTCCTCAAATCAGTTTCATAAAATTACATTTTCCTGGAATTTCCCTTCATTTAGGAATTCAGATTTATATGCATATACTTAAGAAAAGTAGTCTCTCATGATTCTTTTCATTTCCTCTGTAACTGTGATTATTTCCCCCTTTGCATTTTTTTATTTTGTGAATTTGTGCTTTTGTCTCTTATATTTAGGTTAGCTAATAGTTTATTTATTTTATTTATTTTTTATTTTATTTTTTTAAATTTTTTGATGTTTATTTTTGAGAGAGAGAGAGAGACAGAGCATGAGAAGTGGAAGGGCAGAGAGAGGGAGACACAGAATCCGAAGGCTCCAGGCTCTGAGCTGTTAGCACAGAGCCTGACACGGGGCTCGAACCCACAAACCGCCAGATCATGACCTGAGCCGAAGTCGGACACTTAACCGACTGAGTTACCCAGGCGCCCCAATTTTATTGATTTTTTTTTAAAAAGAACCTACTTTTTATCTGTTTTACCATTTAAAAATTTCTACTCTTCAACCAGCAAAACTAAAAGGCAACCGACAGAATGGGAGAAGATATTTGCAAAGGACATATCAGATAAAGGGTTAGTATCCAAAATCTACAGGGAACTTATCAAACTCAACACCGGAAAAACAAATAATCCAGTGAAGAAATAGGCAAAAGACATGAATAGACACTTCTCCAAAGAAGACATCCAGATGGCAACCGACATATGAAAAAATGCTCAACATCACTCATCATCCGGGAAATACAAATCAAAACCACATTGAGATACCACCTCACACCTGTCAGAATGGCTAACATTAGCAACTCAGGCAACAACAGATATTGGCAAGGATGTGGAGAAAGAGGATCTCTTTTGCACTGCTGGTGGGAATGCAAACTGGTACAGCCACTGTGGAAAACAGTATGGAGGTTCCTCAAAAAACTAAAGATAGAACTACCCTATGGTCCAGCAATTGCACTACTAGGTATTTATCCAAGGGATACAGCTATGCTGTTTCAAAGGGGCACATGCACACAATGTTTATAGCAGCACTATCAACAGTAGTCAAAGTATGGAAAGAGCCCAAATGTCCATTGATGGATGAATGGATAAAGAAGATGTGGTGTGTATATATATATATATATATATATATATATATATATATATATACACACACAATGGAGTATTAGTTGGCAATCAAAAAGAATGAATTATTGCCATTTGCAATTACGTGGGTGGAACTAGAAGGTATTATGCCAAGCGAAATTAGTCAGAGAAAGACAAATATCATATGACCTCACTCACATGAAGATGTTAAGGTACAAAACAGATGAACATAAGGGAAGGGAAGCAAAAATAATATAAAAACATAAGAGACTCTTAAATATAGAGAATAAATAGAAGGTTGCTGGAGGGGTTGTGGGAGTGGGGATGGGATAAATGGGTAAGAGGCATTAAGGAATCTACTCCTGAAATCGTTGTTGCACCATGTGCTAACTTGGATATAAATTATAAAAAATAAATCAATTACAGAAAGTTAAAAAAAATTCTACTCTTTATTCATTTCTTCTTTCTTTGGCTTTATTTTATTGTTCTTTTTCTAGTTTATTGAAACAGATACTGTATTCATTAGCTTTTATTTTTTAAGATTAAGTATTTCAGTCTCTAAATTTTGGTTCTACAATAATATATTTTTACTATGATTATTTTTTCAATTTCTGTTTCAATTTTCTTTTTTACATAAGAGCTGTTTGAAAAAAGTTTTAAAATTTCCAAGAGGAAGGATACCTTGTTTTGCTTATTTTTGTTATCTAGTTTTACAGTTAATTTCTAGCTTACTTTGTATTGTGACTAGAGATTGTACTAGTTCAGTTTTTTGGAATTTATTGAGATTTTCCTGGTAGCCTAATATATAGTCAATTTATATGAATGCTCTGTGGGTATTTGAAAAAGAAAATGAATTGTCTCTTTCCAGGGTGGACTTATTTACATATTTTTAATTCACTTGATCTGCTTGAGTCAGGAGGGATGAGGGAAAGGTTCCTACTTCTAATGTGTTTCTATTAATTTTTGTAGTTCCTGTAGTTCTTCCTTAATGAATATTGAGAAAATTATTTGGCATATAGATATTTTGAATTATTACATTTTTACTGTGGATTGGAACACCTATCATTAAAAAGGAGCCTTCTTTTATTCTTTTGTTCTTTTTGCCCTAAATTCGAACTTGCATGATATTTGAGATAATACCCTTATTTTTAAAAATATTTATTTATTTTTGGGAGACTGCAAGTGAGGGAGGGGCAGAGAGAGGGGGACAGAGGATCCAAAGCAGGCTCTGTGCTGACAGGCTGACAGCAGCGAGCCCAATGTGGGGCTCAAACTCACAACCTGCGAGATCACAACCTGAGCAGAAGTTTGGCGCTCAACCGACTGAGCCACCCAGATGCCCCTATAATTCCTTTCTTTTAATTTACCTGATATTCTTTCATCAATCTCTTATCTTAAAAGTCACCTTCAAGTAAATTCTGAGTCACTTTGTTTTGGGTATATCTTTTTGATCCAGAAAATATTAAATTTTGCCTTGTGATACAATATACTTGTCTTCTTTAATAGGTGAGTTTAACCCACTTACATTTATTGATATTACAGGTAATGTTAGATCTAATCTTGGCATCTCAATTCATGCTGTGTTTTCTGTCATCATTATCTTTAAAGTATCTTCTACTACATGATCTGTCTTTGCTTGTTTTAGGGAGAAGTTTTATCTGACAATTTGAAAATTAAAATTTTTTTCTAGTGATTTCCTTTATAATTATAACTTTAAAGAATATTTTTAATCCACTTGGTCATTAGTATATTCTGTCTCCCAGTTGTGAGAAACATGAAAGTAATATATGTGCACATTTCTTCCTTCCACTTTACCAGCCAATTTTATTTGATTATATTTTTCTTATTCTTTTAACCTTTGTATTTTTATGTATATGATGTGTCACCTTTACATTGTTTCTTTTGATCATCTGCTAAGAAATCATCTAACTGACACACTCTGTACTTTCTATGGGCTACATAGAAATGTCTCTCTTTGTTGATAATAGTACCTCTGATCTGGAAATCATTTTTGTGTGGTATTAGTATAGCCATTTCAGATTTCTTTTTATTAGAATTTGTATGGAATGTCTTTTTCCATCATTTTACCTTCATTCTTTTCATGTCTTCGTGTTTTAAAGTTTTACAAGACCCATAGCATACAGTTGAGTCTTGTTTTGTTGTTTTCTATTTTTTAATCCAATCTCTACTTTTTGGTTGGAGTGCTTAGTCCATTTATATTTAATATAATTATTGATAAAGTTGGATTTGAACTGCCATTTTTCCCCTTGTTTCTATTTGTCTCAGCGTGTTTTTGTTCCTTGGTTTCTCCTTTTGTGCCTTCTTTTGTTTTAATCAGATATTTCTTAGTCCAAAATTTAATCTCCCTATTGGCTATTTAACTATGTCACTTTGCATTATTATCTAGGTGTTTCTCTAGATATTATCCATATACTGATCACATAACAGTATATTTAACATTGAATTATTTCAAGTACAATACAGGAATTTTGAAACCGTAGGGTTCTATTTATCCAGTCCTTTGTGTGGTTGTTTCACATACACACACACATTTTGATGCTCTATTATTAGATTCATACACATTTAGGATTGCTATGTCTGCTTGGAGAATTGGCCTCTTTATCATTACGCAACACTTCTCTCTATCCTCGATAATTTTCCTTGTTCTGAGGTCTGCTTTTCATGAAGTTAATATGCTACTCAAGCTTTTTTGTTAGTGTTAGCATGGTATATCTTTCTCCATCCCTTTACTTTAAACTACCTGAATCTTTATATTAATTTTTTTTATAGAACACGTATAGTTGTGTCTTGTTTTTTTTTTTTACCCACTCTGACAGTCTCTCTTAATTAGTGTATTTAGATCATCCACATAGTTGGATTAATATCTACCATACTTGTGACTGTTTTCTATTATTGCACTTGTTCTTTGTTTCTTTTCTCATCCCTCTTATTCTTATTTCTCTAATTTTAATTTTTTTAAGTTTATTTATTTATTTATTTTGAGAGGGCAGGGAAGGGGCAGAGAGACAGAGGGAGAGAGAGAGAGAATCCCAAGTAGGCTCCAGCACAGAGCCTGATGCAGGGTTCAAACCCATGAACCACGAGATCATAAACTGAGCTGAAACCAAGAGTTGGATGCTTAACCAACTGGGACACTGAGTCAGGCACTGACACTGGGTCAGTGACACTGACACTGGGTCAGGCACTCTCTGACTTCTCTGATTTTAACTGAGTATTTTGTTTGATTCCATTATATCTCTTCTCTTAGCATATCAATAATACTTCTTTTTAAAAAATATTTTAGTTGTTGCCCTAGAGTTTGCAATATACATTTTTAACTGATCTAAATCAGTTAAAACTGATTTATACTGCTTTGCATGTAATGTAAGAACTTTATAATAGAGTATTTCCAATCCTTCTCTCTGGCCCATGTGACATTCATTTCACTAATCTGTGTGCTATAATTACCCAAAACATTGTTACTGTTATTTAACAGTAACAGTTATCTTTTAGATCAGTTATGAAAAAGAAAAATAAAAGATTTTATCTTACCTTCATTTATTCCTTCTCCTACCCTCTTCCTTTATTTATGTAGATTTGTGTTTCTGAATTATACCATTTATCTTATCCCTCAAGAACTTCTTTTGTCAATAATTTCTTACAAAATAGGTCTTCTGGTGATTTCCCTCAGTTTTAGTTTGTCTCAGAAAACCTATATCTCTCTTTCACTTTTGAAGGATAGTTTTTTTGGATATAGACTTCCATGTTGGTGATTTTTTTTCTTTTAATACCTTAAATATTATATTCAACTCTCTTCTTGATAGTATGTTTTTTTAAGCATCTCTATCTTTTTTTTTTTTTTAGTTTATTTATTTATTTTGAGAGAGAGAGAGGAACAGAGGGAGGGAGAGGGAGAAACCCAAACAGGTTCCAATCTCAGTGCAGAGCCCAACACAGGGCTTGATCTCATGAACCATGAAATCATGACCTAAGCCTAAGAGTGGGATGCCACCTGAGCCACCCAGGAGTCCCTTTATGGCATGGTTTCTGATAAGAAGTTCACTATAATTCTTTCTCTTGTTGTATAGGCAAGTTGTTTTATTTCTCTAGCTTCTTTCAAAATTTTCTTGTTGTCTTTCTTTTTTTGGGTTTTGAACATGATATGCATAGATAGGCTCTTTAGGTATTGGCATTTATTCTTGCTTAGTGTTTTCTGAGATCCCTGGATCTCTGTTTTGGTGTCTGCCATTAATTTTGGAAAGGCTTTGGCCATTATTTAAAATATTTTTCTTACTCTGTTCTCTTTTCTTCTGGTAGTCTAATTACATGTATGTTATAGCTTTTGAAATTGTCTTCCAGTTCTTGAATATTCTGGGTTTTTTTTTTCATTATTTTTTCTCTTTGTATTTCAGTTTGGGAAATTTTCTATTGACCCATCTTCAGACTCACTGATTCTTTGCTTGGATGTGTGCAGTCTACTGAAGAACACAAGAAAGGCAGTCTGCATTTCTATTACAGTGTTCCCAATTTCTAGTTTTCCTTTTGTTTTTGTTTTTGTCTTAGAGTTTCCCTCTCTCTGCTTATATTACCATCTGTTTTTTTGCATGACGTCTAATTTTTCTCAAACATCATCAACACAGTAATCATAGGTATTTTAATTTCTCTGACAACTTCATAATCTTTGTCATATGGGTCTGATGGTGATGCTTATTTTGTCTTTCAGACTGCGTGTGTTTGTTTGTTTGTAATTCTGCTATATTTCACAAGGTTTGTTCCTTCCCTGCCTCTGCCAGAGCCATGAGGGGATATTTCTTGGCTTTCCACCATGAAAGCCTGATGAGTTTTCTGGAGATAAAAACCATGAGAAGGTAGAGTCTCCCTGCCCCCCAAGACTGTATCCTTCATGGGGCGCCTGGGTGGCTCAGTTGGTTAAGCGTCCGACTTTGGCTCAGGTCATGATCTTGCGGTCCGTGAGTTCAAGCCCCGCATTGGGCTCTGTGCTGACAGCTCAGAGCCTGGAGCCTGCTTCAGATTCTGTGTCTCCCCTCTCTCTGACCCTCCCCGTTCATGCTCTGTCTCTCTGTGTCTCAAAAATAAATAAACGTTAAAAAAAAAAAAGCATTTCTTTAAAAAAAAAGACTGTATCCTTCAAGAGTTTCTCACTCTCATGCAACTCTACATTCAGCCTCTAGCAATTTGTCAAAATTCTTATTTAAGTGTCTCTACCAGTTTATGGCTTCACTGGCTTCAGCTCAGGGTAAACAGATTTCCTTGTGACTCTCTGGATTCCCCTGTCTCTCCAGATTTTGGGGTGGCAGTTTGCTCTACAATCTCAGTGCTCTGATGCATCCAACCGAAATCATTAATTTTTACTTTGTTTAGCTTTTCATTGTTGTAAAGTTGGAAGAGATAACTTCTAAGCTCTTCATATGTCTAAGCTGACATTGAAAGTCAATTACCCTCTATATAATGTCTTATTTTCTCTTGCTGATTTCAAGATTTTCTCTTTATCATTGGTTTTTTGTAGTGCGGAAGTCTGTGCCAGAATGTGGTTTTCCTTGTATTTATCCAACTTGGGGTTTGTAGAGTTTTATCAGATACTTAACCAGATATTATTCATATTTTACCAGATGTGGGGACTTAGTAATTTTTATCTTCATATTCTCTCTCTCTCTTTCTCTCAACTCTCTCTTGCTCTCCTCTTTTTGGGATCCCAAGCAAACATTATGTTGGATGTTTGATATTGTTTTATAGGCCTCTGAGGTTCTGGCTTTTTCTTCACTTGCTTTTCTTTTTTTTTTTTTTTAAATTTTTTTTTTCAACGTTTATTTATTTTTGGGACAGAGAGAGACAGAGCATGAACGGGCGAGGGGCAGAGAGAGAGGGAGACACAGAATCGGAAACAGGCTCCAGGCTCCGAGCCATCAGCCCAGAGCCCGACGCGGGGCTCGAACTCACGGACCGTGAGATCGTGACCTGGTTGAAGTCGGACGCTTAACCGACTGCGCCACCCAGGTGCCCCTTCACTTGCTTTTCTTTCTTCTCTTTGGGTTGGATAGTGTTTATTTGGGTTGGATAGTGTTTATTTGTCTTCCTTCAGCTCAGGTCATGATCTCGTGGTTTATGGGTTTGAGCGCCATGTCAGGCTCTGTGCTGATGGCTCAGAGCCTGGAGACTGCTTCAGATTCTGTGTCTCCCTCTCTCTCTGTCCCTCCCCCTATTCGTGCTCTGTCTCTCTCCCTCCCTCAAAAATAAATAAACATTTAAAATAATTTTTTTTAATTAAAAAAACCATTGTCTGCTGAATTTAACACCCGGGTCCAGTTTCAGAAAGGGTCCATAAAAGGTCTTTTACCCTGAATATAAGCCATCCTTTCCTGTTTCTTTGTGTGTCTGTTAGTTTTTGGTTGAAAACTGAATGTTATTGGTGATGTGTTGTGGAGACTCTGCATTCTGTTACATTCTTCTAATGATTGTTGGATTTTGTTCTATTAAGGAGTCAACTTGCCTTAATTCTAAGTATAAGCCTTGTCTCCCTTATGTAGTGCGGCAGCTGATATCTCTGCTCAGGATTTTTCAGCTTCCAGCTGCTGCTTTCACAGTCTTGCCTCTGGGAGTGTTCTCCACCTTTGTAGTATGAAGTCGGCCAAGTTCGGAAAGAGTTGATTCTCAGATTCTGGATCCAGTTCTCTCTGAGATTTCCTTGCTTCCAGCTAATCTGCCAGCCCCAGCTCTGTTCTGTGAAACCACAGGCATTATGGCTTCCACCTTTATACCATATTGGGCTGTGCATGAGTTGGAAACACATATAGTCAAAAAAGCAGCAAATACACATAATGCATCTGGGGCAGTTCTGGCTTTTGAGAACACATTCCTCTCTCTCATCTGCCTCTTATTTCTTTGAGCCCCTCCGAGCTTCTGTTACATATGCCTATCTTAGTTGTCAGCCAAAGATTTGGGTAGAATTTATACTCCTATATGGGAACCTACACTGTCTGTGGTTCTTCTGCTTCCAGCATTGCCTCCTAAATTTCCAGGTGTTCTGAAATCCTTAGCTCTATCTTTTAACTCCTTAGGCCAGTAAAACTTCAGCATTCTCCCGTCTAAGCCAAATTCAAGTTGGAAAATATACAGTCAAAATATACAGCAAATACAAATCTTATCCAGTGCAGTTCTTTTTCAAATGCAGATTCCTCTGTTGTTTCTACCTCCCATATTTTACTAGGACTGTCCCCACCTGCCCAGCAGAATCTCCCCCATGCATATAGTTTAGCAGTTAGCCAGGGATGTGAGCGATGTTCACATTCATATTTTGGGGTTTATTCCTTCTGGAAGTTTCCTGACTTCAAGATATCACCCCAAATAGTCTTCTCTTCTGCCAACATTGAACTCCATCTTCTACCACCTTTAGCCATGAAGGCTGTGATTTTTAGCAGTAAGATTTTCGGTTGGGGCAGAAATTCAAAATAAGCCACAAACATACAGTTCTTACTCTTACAGTCCTCTTTCAATAGTAAATTCCCCTGCAGTTACTACCTGCTTTAGTCACTTTCCAATATCTTCAGAAGATTGAGAAAAAAAATTTGGGTGGGGGCGGCAGGTCGCCTGGGTGGCTCAGTCGGTTAAGTGTCCAACTTCAGTTCAGGTCATGATCTCAGGGTTCGTGAGTTTGAGCCCCTCCTCGGGTTCTGTGCTGATAACTCAGAGCCTGGAGTCTGCTTCAGATTCTGAGTCTCCCTCTGTCTCTGCCCCTCCCCTGCTCATAATCTGTCTCCTTTTGTCTCTCAAAAAATGAATAAATGTTAAAAAAAAAAAAAAAAAAAAAAGAGGGGCACCTAGGTGGCTCACTCGGTTAAGGGACTGACTTTGGCTCAGGTCATGATCTCACGGTTCTTGAGTTCGAGCCCCGCGTCGGGCTCTGTGATGACAGCTCAGAGCCTGGAGCCTCCTTCAGATTCTGTGACTCCCTCTCTCTCTGCCCCTTCCCTGCTCATGCTGTGTCTCTCTTTCTCTCTCAAAAATAAATAAACATTAGAAAAAAATTTTTTTTAAAGAAAAAATTTTGACAGTTTTTTTTAAGTTTATTTATTTTGAGAGAAACAGAGACAGCACAAGTGGGAGAGGGACAGACAGAGGGAGACACAGAATCCCAAGCAGGCTCCACATTGTCGGCATGGAGCACAATGTGGGGCTCGAACCCACAAAACCATGAGATCATGACCTGAGTCGAAACCAAGAGTCAGTCTCCTAACTGACTGAGCCACCCAGGTGCCCCTTGACAGTTTTTATAAAACTTTGTGGGAGAAGCTTGCTGGAAAACTTTATGCTCTAGGCATTATGGGAAATCCCAAAAGAGGTGTTTTGTTTTGTTTGCTATTTGCTTTTAACTTTTCTTTCCCTTTTTTTTACATTGTGGTATCTTGATATCCATTCTGTAAGTTTTCTTTTTGAATACCTATCTTTGAATGACACAACACCTTCCCGGACCAGCTCCTTAAAAGAGATTCATCTGGGAGGGAAGCCAGAGTAATTTTTCTTATCCTACAGGATTGAGTATGTGAGTGATTTCTTTGGTGATTTACTTTTTCCTCGACAACTGAGAGGGGAGGCTGAGGTCTGTTCACAATGCTATCTTTCTCCTCCATTCTGTCACACTGACAGAAAGCTCTCTAAAAATGTGGTTTGTCAATACGATCCCTTGTTCAGCCTGCATTTCCTCTGCTTTGCTTTGGAATCAAACTGATTGAAACTGTTGGCTCCCTATTGTTGCACTTCTTAAAAGTCTGCGTATGTTTTTTTACTCAAGTATAGTAGACATACACTATCATATTGGTTCCAGGCGTACAACACGATGAATCACCATTTATATACATTACAAAGTGATCACCACGATGAGTTTTGGGCATGTCAAGGATGATGCTGGCATGTCTGTTTCTTGCTCCTTTCGGTTGGTTTCTCAGAGGA
Source organism: Puma concolor (assembly GCF_028749965.1). Taxonomy (NCBI): domain Eukaryota; kingdom Metazoa; phylum Chordata; class Mammalia; order Carnivora; family Felidae; genus Puma; species Puma concolor. The sequence goes on from NC_141677.1 coordinate 17,222,270, forward strand.
ACTGACAGAAACACTCAAGTAACTTTACCACCTACAACTAGAAGCAATCTAGTTGTAAGTTTTTCAAACTTTCCACTTTAAAATAATTGTAGACGCGCATAAAGTTGTAAGAGATAGTGCAGAGAGATCCTGTGAACGTTTTACTCAGCGTCTCCAATGATAACATCTTGCAAAACTGTAACACAATAGGTGACCAAGGCACTGACATTGAAACAGTCAAGATACAGAACATTTCCATCACCACAGGGGTCCCTCCTGTTTCCCTTTGATAGACACACCCACTTCCCTCCACTACATCCCCCTCCTTAACCCCAGGCAGCCACTAATCTGTTCCCCATTTCTAGGATTTCAAGAATGTCATAGTCTCTGGCCATAACACACTGAATGCTCCAATCTTGATCTCATCTGATCTCACAAGCTTTGCAGGATCAGGCCTGTTAGTATTTGGATGGGGACTGCCTAGAAATACCAGGTGCTGTAGGCTTAAAAAAAAAAAGTTACATAAATTGCACAGTATATACCTTTTTGCATTGGCTTTTGTTACTCAGCAAACTTCTCTGGAGATTCATCTAGGTCGTTGTCTTTATCAATTGTTTATTCCTTTTTGTTGTTGAGTAGTATTATATTACAATATGTGCGGATGGGGGTGCCTGGGTGGCTCAGTCGGTTAAGCATCGGACATGGGCTCAGGTCATGATCTTGTGGTTCGTGAGTTCGAGCCCCGCATTGGGCTCTGTGCTGACAGCTCAGAGCCTGGAGCCTGCTTCGGATTCTGTGTCCTCCTCTCTCTCCGCCCCACCCCTACTTGTGTTCTCTCTCTGTTCTTCAGAAATGAATAAACATTAAAAAAATTACAAAAAAATAATATGTGCGGATGTTAATCATATGTTAATAATACGTTAATAAGTATGGATGTACCAGTTTGTTTAACGATATACCTATTGAAGAATATCTGGCTTGTTTCCAGTTTGGGGCTTTAATGAATGAAATTTTTATAAACATTCATATACAGGTTTTTGCATCAGCCTAAGTTTTCGTATTTGTAGGATAAAGACCCAGGAGTAAACTTGCCGGATTGTATGGTAAAGGTATGTTTGATTTTTAAAGAAACTGCCAAAATGTTTTCCAAAGTGCTTACATCGTTTTACATTACCATCAGTAATTTATGATCTCTCTCTCTTTTGTCTTATGATAGCATAAGACAAAAGGGTCTTGTGAGTTTTACTATTTTTATTTTAGCCATTCTGACAGGTATGTTGTGATAGCTCATTGTGGTTTTAATTTGCACCTCCCTAGTAGCTAATGACGCTGAACACATTTTCATATGCTCGTTTGCCATCTGTATTTCCTCTTTGGTAAAATGTCTCTTTGTGTCTTTTGCTCATTTCCTAACTGTTGGGATTTTATTGTTGGATTTTGAGATTCTTTATTCCTTTTTCAGATATGTGGTTTGCAAATATTTCTCCTGGTTTGCACGTTACCTTTTCCTCTTAGCACGGTCTTTTGCAGAGCAAGGTTTTTTTATTTTGATGAAGTTCATTTTATTAATTTTTAATTTTGTGGAGCATGCTTTGGTGTCAAGTCTAAAGAACTTTTTGCCTAGCCCTGTATCCTGAAGTTTTTCTCCTTTTTTTTTTTTTGCTGAAAGTTTTATAAGATTTACATTTTACATTTAAGTCTGTGATCCATTTTGAGTTAACTTTTGTATAAGATGTGAAACTTATGTTGAGGTTTTTCTGTTTTGTTTTGTTTTTGCCTATGAATGTCCAGGTGGAAAGGTGATCTTCACTTCATTAAATTGTTTTTGCATTTCTATCAAAAATCAGGTGAGTATATGGGGCGGGTGGCTCAGTCGGTTAAGCGTCCAACTTCAGCTCAGGTCATGATCTCACGGTTCATGGGTTTGAGCCCCGCATCCGGCTCTGTGCTGACAGCTTGGAGCCTGGAGCCTGCTTCAGATTCTGTGTCTTCCTCTCTCTCTGCCCTTCCTCCACTCATGCTCTGTCTCTCTCTGTCTCAGAAATAAACATTTAAAAAAGAATTTTAAAATATCAGTTGGGTATATTGTATGGGTCTGCTTGTGGGTTTTCCGTCTTTCTTATTGATTTACATGCCTATCCCTTTGCTAATACCACAGGGCTGTGATTACTGTAGATGAATAACAAGGCTTAAAAATGGGTTGACTGATTCTTCCCATTTTATTCACCTTTTTCAAAATGATCTTACTCTTTCTAGTTCCTTTGCCTCTAGTTCCTTAGCCTCTAAGCTTTATAGTTTATAATAATCTTGTCCACCCCTCCCCAGCTCATGCTCTGACTCTCTCTCTCAAAAATAAATAAACATTAAAAAAAATTTTAAAACAGCAACAACAAAAAACCAAAATAGAATAATCTTGTCCACATTAAAAAAAGCTTGCTAAGATTTTGTTAGAAAATTGCATTAAACCTGTATATTAATTTGGGGAGAATTGATGTTTTTTACCATGTTGTGTCTTCCAATCTACAAACAGGATATATCTTGCCACTTCTGTCTTTTATTAGTGTTTGGGTGGCTTTCAGCATACAAGTGTTTTCCCTATTTTGTTAGATTTATAACCTAAGTATTTCATTTTATTCTGAGTGATTGTAAATCGTATTACATTTTTAATCCTGGTGTCCACATGTTCGTTGTGAGTATATAGAAATACGTTACATTTTTGTTTGTTTATCTTCCATTCTGTGACCTTGAATTCAGTTATTAATCGTAGGAAAGTTTTGGAGATTCGACAAGTTTTTGTTTTCATTTTTTTTTAATGTAGGCAGTTATGTCATCTGTAAACAGGGATAATTTTATTTCTTCCTTCCCAAACCACCTACCTTTTACACACTTTCCTGCCCGGCAGATAGCCTTGCTTTGCTCCTGAGATTATTGTAAACCTTCTGTCTTTCACCACTAGGTATAATGTTAGGTGTAGGATTTTTATAGGTGCCTTTAATAAGTTGAGGAAATATAGAAAATATAGAAAACTTACCTCCCTTTATATCTGCCTTTCTATCCCATTTATATTATGATATTCTTGAACATTTACTCTGCATACATTTGGAGCCACATCAGATGCTATCACAAATTTCGCTTCCACCATCAAACATAACATAGAAAAGTCAAAGGGGGGTGTCTGGGTGGCTCAGTTTTTTTGAGCATCCAACTCTTGATTTCAGCTCAGGTCATAATCCCAGAGTTGTGGGATCAAGTCCTGCTTTGTGCTCTGTGCTGAGCATGGACCCTGCTTAAGATTCTCTTTCCTGCTTTGGTCTTCTTCCCTGCTCGCACCGCTCTCTCAATCTTTCTCTCTAAAATGTATATATATTCTCTCTAATATATATTTAAATATATGATCTATATTTATATTTAAATATATCTATATATAGATCTATATCTAAAAATATATTTTGTATATTCATAAACTTATTATATTTATTAATCTTCAAATTTATTATATTTGTATTTTAGATACGTATCTATATATTTTAAATTAAGTTTAAAAAACCATAAAACTCAAGGGAAGAAGGAAAGTATATTGTATTTACCCATATTTTTGTTTGCCAAGTTGTCTTCCTTCCTGATATCCTAAGATTCCTTCCTTTATCATTTCCTTTCTGTTTAGAGAAATTCCTTTAGGGTAGATCTACTCATGACAAGTTCTCTTTGTTCTCCTTCGTCTAAAAATGTCTGATTTCTTCTTCATGCTTGAAATATATTTTCCATGCATATAGGATTCTAGGTTGACCGTTCTTTTGTTGTAGCACTTAAAAATGTTGTACTACCTCCTTCCCTCCATGGTTTCTGATGAGAAATCCTCTGCATTTGAGTTGGTTTTCTCCTAAAGGTAATTTGTCTCATGCTGTTTTCAAGATTTTTCTTTGTCTTTAGTTTCCGGACAAAAACTATTATGTGTCTTGGTGTGGATTACTTTGGATTTTTCTATTTGGTGTTAGTTCAGCTCCTTGAATCTGCAGGTTTACGTCTTTTACAAAACTTGGGATCTTTTCAGCCATTATGTTTTCTAGAATTTTTTCGTTCCTGGCTTTTTTCTTTCCCTCTGAGATTCTGATGACACATAAGTTAGATCTTTTGTTATATACGCACAGATCCCTTAGGTTCTGCTTTGTTTTGTTTTGTTTTGTTTTGCAAGTTTTTAGATTGGATAATTTCTCTTGTTCTGTCTTACAATTTACTAATTCTTTCCTCTATGGCCCCTCCATTCTCCCGGTGAGCCCATCCATTGAGGTTTTTTATTTCAGTTATTGCCTTTTTCACTTTTAAAATTTCCATTTGGTTTTTCTTTGTATCTTGTGTTCTTTGCTAAGACTTGATATTTTTTTCATTTGTTTCAAGCTTGTTTGTAATTGCTTGTTGAAGCATTTTTATGAAGCATTTTATGACTGCTTTAAAAAAAAATCTCCTGCCAGATAATTCTGTTATCTCTGTCTCTTGGTGCTATCATTTATTAGTGATCTTTTTTTCATTCAGTTTGAGATACTCTGGGGACTTGGTATGCTGAGTGATTTCCTATTAAAAATTGGACATTCTCATAATATATTAGGAGACTCCAAACCTTATTTAAATCTTCCAATTTAGCTTCTGACACCACTCCAGAAGGGAAAGGGGAGAATTCCAGGCAGGAGTAGTAATCCAGGTTTCCTGAGTTAGCTTGTGTTGAAACCTGAGGGCTTCTGTTGGGGGGTGGTGAGAGTTCCAGTTCCCAGTAGGCCTCCACAGCTACTTCTCTGGGTAAAAAGGTTAGGAGTATCTTGTTACAGTTCCCCATGTGACCTCCAATGGCACTAAGGGATGGAGAAGCTCACTGAGGCCCTCCAGGGATGAAAGTTTCTGCTCCCTACTCAGCCCTCTTTCATACAACTCCCCAGGGGGGGATTGGGGTGCCTCATTACAGTCCAATGAGGATGGAAGTCTAGTCCCCCCGCCCTTGGACTTTGGCCATGGGTAGAGTATGGCCATGGCCATAGATTTTTCTGAGGAGTTTGACTGGATTAGAGCTGTTATTATCCAAAAATTCTGTCTTGCTAAGCTGCCCCTTTCTTTGTCCTTTACCTAGAGAGAGCAGGTTTTGTTTGTTTGTTTGTTTGTTTTAATCTGTGCCCTTTGAGCTTAAGAAGCAACAACCTGGAAACACCAAAGTCTGCAATATATGAACTTACCAGTGTGTAATTCTTTAGCGTATTAGTTTGTTAAGGTTGACATAAGAAGTACCACAGACTGGGTGGCATACACAAGAGAAATTTATTTTCTCACAGTTCCAGAAGCTAGAAGTCCAAGATCAAGATGTCGGCAGGATTTGTTTTTTCTAAGGCTTGTAGATGATTGTCTTCTCCCTGTGTCCTCACACGCTGTGCACATGTGCCTCTGGTATCTTTTTATGTGTCCAACTTTCCTCTTCTTCTAAGGACACCAATCATATTGGATTACAGTCCTCCCTAATGACCTCATTTGACCTTAATTACCTCTTAACGATCCTGTCTCCAAATACAGTCACATTTGGAGGAAGTGGGAGTTAGGACTTCAATATATTCGTTTTATTTTATTTTTTATATTTTATTATTTTTTTTCTTAATGTTTAAATTTTAGTTAACATACAGTGCACTATTGGTTTCAGGAATAAAATCCAGTGATACATTACTTGTATAGCATACCCAGTGTTCATCACGGCAAGTGCCCTTCTTAGTACCCATGACCCATCTAGCCCACCTCCCACCCATCTTCCTCCATCAACCTATAGTTTGTTCTCTAGCGTTAAGGGTTTGTTTCCCTCTCTTCTTTCCCCCCACTCTTCCCATATGTTCATCTGTTTTGTTTCTTAAGTTCCACATATGAGTGAAATCATATGGCATTTATCTTTCTCTGATTGACTTATTTCACTTAGCATAATACATTCTAGCTCCAGCCACGTCATTGCAAATGGCAAGATTTCATTCTTTTTGATGGCTGAGTAATATTCCACGGTGTATATAGACCACATCTTCTTTATCCATTCATCAGTTGCTAAAAACTTGGGGTCTTTCCATAGTTAGGCTATTGTTCATATGCCTTTTAGAGAGGAACACAATTTAGCTCATGACACTTTGGTCCCAAAGTGCCTGGTTTATCTGCCTCTTTTCCACCTTTCAGAGTCATTTATATTTGTTTTATGTATAATGTCCAGGGTTTTAGCTATACTTAGTGGGAAGAATAGTGAAGGGTATGTGTACTCTATCTTTCCAAAAGCAGAAGTCTCTCATTGAGTTGTCAGACTATTAAAACATATTCGATAGCCTAGGCAAGGTATGGACTGAGGCCAAAGAGCAGAGCTCTTTACAGTGGAGCTCTTCAAATTCTCAGGCAATGGAGCTCTTAAAAGGTGACTCAGCATAAGAGAAGAATGACAAAAAAAATAAAAAGTTAGGTCCAAGAGTCGATGGAGCGTTGTAGTAATAAAGTTGCAAAGAACAAGGTACTAGGTGGGTTAGGTTAGGAGATCAAACAGAAGGCTCTCAACTAGCTAGAGTATCAGGAAAGGCTTGGTTCTGAGCACAATACCAGAACCTATCCAAGTTACCCATTCCAGGGCTATGGGCTCACCTTGGGAATGGCTCTAGAGAGAATCTGAGGAATTATAATACTGGGGGGGGGGGGTAAGACCACTTTTCTTAAGGATAAGGAACCCAGTACAGAGTATGACACAGAGAGAAAGCCACCTCTCATCCCATTGGATAGTTGTTGCATTGGCCAGCTGATAGGGGTTTGCCCCGAGACCAGCTGGGTCCATGCAGCAATACCTCTGGCAATGGCAGATGTCCTGCTACATTGACCAGAGTGACCTCCAACCCCAGGGCCCCTAGAGTGGCAGCCCTGGTGCTCATGAAGCTGAGATCAGCAGACACTGGAGGCCCAAATGGAGTGGTGGCTCTGATGACTATTGGAACAGGTCCAAGCTTCCCCTGCCCCCAGCAGGCAGCAGCAGAGTCCCCTGAGCATGCCTAGGACTTCTCACATATATCTGAGCAAGTTTATCCCTGGGAAAAAGCTGCATTTCCTGCTAGTCATGTAAGTGGCTACAGAAGCATCAAGATTTATGACATTTATGTAAAAATGACCTGACTTGTAGTTAACGGGTACATTAAGGGAAGCACATTTGTCATTATTACAGCCCTTGTCGAGTCTCTGGGCTATGGCCAGGAGGGGAAATGTGGATTTGAAAAATGCAAACATCATTTCTTCTGCAGGAAGTACTCCAACACCTCCTGTTTCCCCACAGTCTCAGCCTGTCTGGATGCTACTTTGTTCCTAATCTTTGAGCCAGAATGGTGAGACATGCTATAGAATTGCACCGAAGGGAAACTTATCTGGAGCTGAAAGGTAGCCGCTGGGGTCAGCACAACATATCCTGATTCCCACCTTCATTTTCCGGGAGCAAAAGGAGGGCTGGACCTTCGCATGTGCTGCAGACACACCCGGCACTGACCCTGGAACGTGCACGCATCTTCCTTTCATGAGCATCAGCTCTGCAGTCCCAGATTCGAACTTAGCACTTGATGGAGATGAAGGGTAGACTTTCCCCTTCCTTTGATGCTTCAGAAAGGACCTCCTCAGGGACCCAAGGACTCTTAAGATGAAAGGAAGTGACACTGTTACCTGTTATCTTGGGCAGATTCCCCAGGAGGAGGAAAGTGGCACCATTTTGGGGACAGTAGGCAAGAGCTATATGTAGTCCTACAATGACATCTTTTTTTTTTTTTTAATTTTTTTTTCCAGCGTTTTTTTTTATTTATTTTTGGGACAGAGAGAGACAGAGCATGAACGGGGGAAGGGCAGAGAGAGAGGGAGACACAGAATCGGAAACAGGCTCCAGGCTCCGAGCCATCAGCCCAGAGCCCGACGCGGGGCTCGAACTCACTGACCGCGAGATCGTGACCTGGCTAAAGTCGGACGCTCAACCGACTGCGCCACCCAGGCGCCCCTACAATGACATCTTTGATTGTACTTAAAACTCAGGGGGCACCTGGGTGGCTCAGGTGGTTAAGCAACCAACTTGGGCTCAGGTCATGATCTCACAGTTTATGGGTTTCAGCCTCACATCAGTCTGTGTGCTGATGGCTCAGAGCCTGGAGCCTGCTTTGGATTCTGTCTCTCTCTCTCTCTCTCTCTACCCCTCCTCCACTCACACTCTGACTTTCAAAAATGAATAAACATTTAAAAAAATGTAAAAGAATAAAAAACATTTAAAAATTAAAAAAAATAAAACTCCGACCATTTTTATCTCTGATTTTCTTTTCTAAAGGCAGTCTCTTTTAGTTACTACCAATAGCTTGAAGCAAGGACCCCATGGAGGAGACCCTACAATCCCGTACTACTTTATATTGCAGTAATTAGGCTTGACCATTCCCTATTTTCAAACAATAATGTCTTTAGTGTTTAGCGTGATCTTTCTAAAATGCAAATCTCATCTTGTCACACAGGGATAGATGCCTGACTTCTGTGCAGGGATAGATGTATACACCTTTATCAGTATGCTTATCATACCTTATTAGAATCCTGGTGTGCTTATCTGTCTTCTCTACTTGGCTATGAACTTAACAAGGAGAGGCACTGCCCATATATAACTCATCTTACACTCCTGATACATGGTCAAAAGCCTAAAACATAGTCTCCAAAAAATGTTTGTTAGTTAAATGAAAGATTGATGGAATGAAAGAATGAACTAACAGTCCACGATTTTTTATTCTTTTTTTACGCTGTATTTATTTATTTTGAGAGAGAGAGCGAGAGCGAGTGGCAGAAAGAGAAGGAGAGACAGAATCCAAAGCAGGCTCCATACTGTCAGCACACAGTCTGACTTGGATTCGATCCCAAGAATCATGAGATCATAACCTGAGCCAAAACCACGAGTTGGTCACTTAATGGACTGAGCCACCGGGGTGCCCCATGATTTCTTATTCTGAAGGACAATTTACCATGATATCACTTGCTTTATTTCTTAAGTGCTCAGACATAAAGTTTCAATTAAACTCAGTAAATATTTATAGGACACTTATATGCCAGTCCAGTACCCGTGCTGGAGATATAAAGATTCAGAAGCATGGTGGCAGGGACCCTCAAGGGACCCTCCCAACCTGGAAAGTAATGGGGCCAACTGTCCTAGAGCAGATAAATATGGGCTAAAATAGTCTTACATCAGACAGGGTCTGTTTTTCCACCAGGAGGGTTCAGTCCAGGTCAGGTTCTCCTGCTAAACGAGTTATGAAGACAACAGCTGGCCCTTTCCAGGCCATGATCCCAGACCAGGAAGCAGGTCTGGGCTTGATAATGCAGCTGTGGTGGCCCGCCCACACAGCCACAATAGGAGCCAAATGACCCTGGGACAAATGCAGAAGGTGGTCTGGTTGGAAAGGACTGGAAGGGAGGGCTGATGGAGAGGACACACAGGGGAAGCTGCCCTTTCCTGTAAGTTCTAGCCGAGATGTGTGGGTATTAGGAAGGACTTCGGGTTTGTCTTTCGGAGTGTTGACAGAATTATGGGGATGCCAAAGCCTCCAGGGTCACCAATGGTGCTGCCACTGGTAATGAAGACATTTATCCCCTACTAAAGTTTTACCACGGGCCTGTGACAGGGAGAGGACATAGGACTCTTCTCAGCATCTCAAAAATTATATGAAGTAAAAGAATATTGATTAGAAAGGGTCTTTTCATTTTCATCATTCCTTCAAAAGCTAGTAGGAGCTGTTATAGATTTCGGTTTAATAAGGAAGACGGGAAAGCGATCAATCAGTCCATTAAAAGCACTCAATTCCTTTTATTTATTTTTTTTTTATTTTTTTTTTCAACGTTTATTTATTTTTGGGACAGAGAGAGACAGAGCATGAACGGGCGAGGGGCAGAGAGAGAGGGAGACACAGAATCCGAAACAGGCTCCAGGCTCTGAGCCATCAGCCCAGAGCCCGACGCAGGGCTCGAACTCACGGACTGCAAGATCGTGACCTGGCTGAAGTCGGACGCTTAACCGACTGCGCCACCCAGGCGCCCCGTCAATTCCTTTTAATAATGACCCTTACTTCTGTCTCAATTCCTTAGTCATACTCACAAACTCCATTATTGTCAGTCACGAAGTTCAGGAGAGAAGGTACGTGGCCATGGGAGAGCCAGACATAGCCAAGCACCAGTTGGGACATTTAGCCCCAGATGGCAGAGTGACCAGAGGTGAGCCTCAATCTGTGATGTAAACATATGATGGAAACTCCCATCGCCTCCCCTTTGTGAGAGGTTTTGACAGAGCAAGTGCACAGGTGACGTGAGAGAGAGACAGAGACAGAGACACTGAGAGAGATGGAGATAGAGACAGAGGGAGAGCGAGCGAAAGGGGGGGGTAGGGAGGAGAGAGACAAGAGAGACAGAGACTGACAAAGACAGAGAGAAATGGAGAGAGGGGAGAGCAGCGAGGGGACTCTCTGGAAGCCTGGTGTGGTTCTGTCATGTTGCATTATCATCACAAAGAAATTAAATCTGAAGTAAAAAAATGGCAAAGACTCCAAGAAAATAAGTCACGCAGAGTCACGAATGACCTAATTAAAACACCACTCTCTCCGCTGCCATGTTCTATTTATAGCTGAAGTATGAGCGTTCTTGACAGGAAATATAAATTATAGCAGACCTAAGACTTTAAGGCAGTAGGTTCAGGTTTGCTTAATAAACCATCTCTGTGCTCCTGAAGTTGGATATTTTTATTCGTACGATTTTTCCAAGTTAATGAAACCGTTAGTTCAGTTCTCCTTTCTGCGTGAGGTGACATTCAAGAAGTGTACTGGTTATTCAGGGATTGAGAGCAGAGGAGGAAAGGGTCCTTTCGTGTGAAAGCTTTTGCTGAATACACACGCACTGTATATACACGACATTGTCCTCAATCTTCCTCAAGGCTTGTTCGCCACGCTGGTTTTTCAGGTTATTTTGTAGCTGCTATTTTCAGAGATCCTCGTAAGTAACTTTGTTATGTTTCACCGAAAACATCGCAAAAAGCAAACCCATTAGAAAAACAAAATCCTGTAATAAGAAAGATCTAGAGCCTTATCCTAAATGTTAAGAGAAAAAAGCAGAATACGTACTGAGTAAGCAGACCCACATTTCCGTGTTTATTGATTTTCGAGAGGTGGGAAGAGACCCACATTTCTGAAACCCTATGCCAGCAAGCCCCTCACTGTCCCATGAGCCAGAACAGAAGGAAGCTTTCATGGAAGATTGCTTTATGGTTTTTTGGGGGAAAAGTATTTATTTTTTTTTTAAATTTTTTTTTCAACGTTTTTATTTTTTTTATTTTTGGGACAGAGAGAGACAGAGCATGAACGGGGGAGGGGCAGAGAGAGAGGGAGACACAGAATCGGAAACAGGCTCCAGGCTCTGAGCCATCAGCCCAGAGCCTGACGCGGGGCTCGAACTCACGGACCGCGAGATCGTGACCTGGCTGAAGTCGGACGCTTAACCAACTGCGCCACCCAGGCGCCCCCTAGGGGAAAAAGTATTTAAACAGGCCTTTCGGTTCTGTGAACTGTCTGTCCTTTCACCTGAGGATAGTTCAGATGTTTTTAAAGGAAAAAAGAGAAAACGTACAGACCCCTCTCCCCTGTGCTATGTTAACCTGTTTTTACTATAATACGTCAAAAACGTGTATTTAAGACAAGACTTGAAGTCTAAATGTCCCTGTGAAAGTACTTTTATTTTATTTTTATTCTATTTTATTTATTTTGAGAGAGAGAGAGAGCGTGAGCTGGGGAGGGGCAGAGAGAGAGGGAGGGAATCCCAAGCAGGCTGCTGTGCTGTCAGCCCAGAGCCCAACGCAGGGCTCGATCTCACAGCGGTAAGATCATGGTCAAGAGTCAGACACTTAACCGAATGAGCCACACAGATGCTCCTGTGAAAGTGTTTTTAGATGAGATTAATACTTAGATCAGTAAACTGAGTAAAGCAGATGATCTTCCATAATGTGTGTGGGGGGGGTGGGGGGGAGGTTCATCCCATCAGTTGAAAGCCTTAAGAGAAAAAGAGGAGGTCCCCTAGGGAAAACATCACAAAAACCAAACCTATGAGAAAAACAAAATCTTGGGGCGCCTGGGTGGCCCAGTCGGTTGAGCGTCCAACTTCGGCTCAGGTTATGATCTCGTGGTCTGTGAGTTTGAACCCCACCTCAGGCTCTGTGCTGACAGCTCAGAGCCTGGAGCCTGCTTTGGATTCTGTGTCTCCCTCTCTCTCTGCCCTTCCCCCGCTCATGCTCTGTCTCTCTCTGTCAAAAATAAATAAACATTAAAAAAAAATTAAAAAGAAAAAGAAAAACAAAATCCTGTAGCAAGAAAGATCTAGAGCCTTATCCTAAATGTTAAGAGAAAGAAAGCAGAATCCGTACTAAGCAGACCCACATTTCCCTAGGGAAGAGGGAATTCTGCCTTCCGATGGCCCTTGGAATTTAGGTGAAACTCTTCTCTGGGTCTCGGGCCCGTCAGTATAACCTGCAGACCTCAGACCTGCCAGCTCCCATAATCCCGTGAGCTGATCCCATAAAATCTCTCTCCCTTCCCCCATCCCGAGTGCACGCATACACACGCTTGCACACACGCACTCACACACACAAACATATCTTGTTGGCTCTGTTTCTCCGGAGAATTCTAATACACAAAATTTACAAGTGAGATACTCCAAACTACAAAACCAATAAAATTGAAATGAACAACTGTAACATAATATGACAGATGTTGTCAGTTTGGCAGAGTCTCTGATGTTAAATTTCATGGTGGAGATATGGTTTCTTAGGACTGTTTCTTTTTAAAAATTAAAAAAAAAATGTTTAAATAAATGTTTTATTTATTTTTGAGAGAGAGAGAGAATCCAAGGCAGGCTCGAGGCTCTGAGCTGTCGGCACAGGGCCTGACGCGGGGCTCGAACTCACGCACCGCAAGATCATGACCTGAGCCGAAGTCAGATGCTTAACCAACTGGGCCACCCAGGCGCCCCATCTCAAGACTGTTTCCATAGTTCCTCTGTTTTTATATTTGGCTTTAAAAACAATGAAGTCCACAAAAGTTGTTTCTTTTGTGAATGCAGCGTACAAAACTATAAAATAATGGAGCTTTTTTTTTTTTTTGCAAGTCCTGGAAAAGTAGAACTTACACTTAATTAAAATGTTACCAATAAGCAATCGTCAAATAATAATTCTGCAAAGCTGTTTTCTTCATTGGAGGATAAAATTATAACAGTGTCGCATTACTTAAACCTACATGAAATACTATCTTGGTCAGTTATTGCTGAAATTGGGAACAACAGCATTCTTCACTGTGAACAAACTGCATTGGTTGGTACTTACAAATACAGGACATTCAATACGACCGCTCTTAAACATGACTATGGTACTGATTGCCAGAAAGCAGAATCTTAATACCCAACACGCTTATACGATCATCTGCTGTATAGCTGATTCGATTTTTCAATCACTTTGTTCAAGCTGTTGCAAATCCTTCATGCATTCAAATCTTTCGTACGGCGTGCCATGATAACATATGAACTCCAGTTCACCAACTTCACGAATGCAAATGCAGGCACTAAAAATTCTTGCCAGCCCTCATTTATTTATAAGCTGGTCCACCATATAATCCAGAATATGCCTTTAAAAAAAATTATCCTTGACACGAGAGCATCATATATTTAAAATGATCCTATTTCTTTCTGCGTAAAGAACTCTTAAATATTAGTAAAGAAAGATAATCTTTCTGGTAAGTAGGGAAAGAACGTGAACAAGCACGTCACAGAAGATGAAATTATATTAAATATAGACGTGTGCAAAGGCTTTTGTGGATGCACGGCAAAGTAAACGTAAATGTTTAGCTTTGTTCCCTCCAGTGCCCTGCTAACATTGCAGAAGAATGAAAAAGCAGGACTCCGTAGCGGGAGAGAAATGAGCAGATGAGTGACAAGGACATCACTTGGGAAGCTGGAAGTCAGATAGATAAGTGGCACTGGACTTAGCTCTCGGAGAAGACCACGGAGTGGGGGCCAAGAAGAAGGAGTTCAGACTGCAGCCCCAAAGAGGTACAGGGATTGGAGGTTCTGGGCATCTCTGAAGACGGGGGCTGGGGGTGAAGCCATAAATAAAAAGATTCATTGAAAGTGATTAAGGGGCACCTGGATGGCTCAACCGGTTAAGCGTCTGACTTCATCTCGGGTCATGATCTCGCTGTTGGTGGGTTCAAGCCCCATGTCGGGTTCTGTGCTGACAGCTCAGAGCCTGGAGCCTGCCCCTGATTCTGTGTCTCCCTCTCTCTCTCCCTCTACCCCTCCCTCGCTTGCGCTCTGTCTGTCTCTCTCTCAAAAAATAAATAATAAACATTTTTTAAAAAGTGATTAAAAGGGGGGGCATGTGGGGTGCTCAGTCAGTTAAGCGACTGACTTTGGCTCCGGTCACGATCTCACAGTTTGTGAGTTTGAGCCCTGCATCAGGCTCTGCACTGAGGATACAGAGCCTGATTGGAATTCTCTCTTTCTCTCTCTCTCAAAATAAATAAATAAACTTAAAAAATAAATGATTAAAAGGTGGGGCACCTGGGTGGCCCAGTAGCGTCTGACTTCGATTCAGGTTATGATGTCACGGTTCATGAGTCCGAGCCCACCATCAAGCCCTCTGCCGTCAGCTCAGAGCCCGCCTTCGATCCTCTGTCTCTCTATCTCTCTGCCCCTTCCCTGCTCATTCTCTCCCTTTCTCTGTCTCTCTCTCTGTCTCTGTCTCAAAAATCAATAAAATATTTAAGAAAACGTGATTAAAAGGAGTACTTATACCTCAGGATCTTCTCCCCAATGGGGAGAAAGGGGCTAAGCAATGGCCCCCTCCCACCCCAGCGGGAAACTGGACATTTGCCTGTTTCCTTGAACTGTTTTAGACTTTCCACATTTTCTGAAGTAAGAGTGTGTTGGGTTTTAAAACATTATTTTTGAATTATGGTATAATACACAGAACATAAATTTTATCGTCTTTACCATTCGTAAGCGTAACTAGTTCAGCAGGATGGCATACACTCACATTGTTGAACCACCAGTCTCCATAACAATGCCATCTTCCAAAACTGAAACTCTGTCCCCATAAAACAACAACTCTCCTTCCCTCTCTCCCCACATCCCCCTGCCTGGGCCCTCCCAACCACCATTCTACTTTTGATCTCTATGAAATAGATTCTTCTAGATTCTACTCCCCTGTAAGTGGAATCACATGGCATTTGTCATTTTATGACCAGCTTATTTCACTGAGCACGATGTCCTCAAGGTTCAGCCATGCCGTAGCCTGGGTCAGGATTTCCTTCCCTTTTGATGCTTGATGATATCCACTGAATGGATATACCACAGGTTGTTTATCCATTCATCTGCTGGCGGACACTTGGCTTGTGCGTTAGTCTGCTAAGGCTGCCGTAACGAAATACCGCAGGTTGTGCAGCTTAAACAACAGAAATTAATTTTCTCACAAGATCAAGGTTTTGGCTGATTGTATTTCTGGTGAAGCCTCTCTCCCTGGCTTGTACATGGCTGCCTCTTTGCTATATATATCCTCACATGGCCTTTTTGGGTGTGTGCTTGCAGAGGGAGACAGAGAGAGAGAGAGAGAAAGGCTCTTACTCACTTTGCTAGCTCTTCTTATAAGGACACGAATCCTATCCAATCAGGGCCCCACCCTTATGACTGAATTAAACCTTAATTACTCCAAATACAGCCATTCTGGGGTTGGGACTTCAACCTATGAATTTGGGGAGGACACATATATTTAATCTATAGCAGGTTGTTTCCATTTCTTGGCCGTTTTGAATAGTGCTGCTATGAAAATGGGTGTAGAGCATGGGTCTGTTTTATGCTGAGAATGAATTCTCAACATCAAATTTAAATTTAGAAGCCGCTCAAATTAAGGTTAAAAAAAAAATCTACCTGGAAATTTTATCTTTGAAAGTCAATCATCTAAACGCTTTGAGTGACGGCAGGGGATTCGTCACTGACACCTTCCCCGTGAATTGGATGGTTGTAGGATGAGCAGCTGCTTTACCAGGGGGACTGACTGACGCTAGCTCAACCCACAGGGGACTCATCGGGAGCACGCAGTCTGGTTCATCGGTCTGAAGGATGAACGACAAACAGAAGCCAAAGAAGGGACAGAGACAAAAGACCACTATGGGGTCTCAGGGACTGGAAGTGGGGCCTCCTCAATACCAGGGATCTCTTGGTCTCTCCCCTCTGCTTGGCTTCCTTTTCCTTTTTCATTCTCCATGGCAGGATCCAGAATATCCTTCTTCCCAATCCAAGATCTGACAGCACGGAGTCTTACCCCATCAACTCCAGCAGGAACCAGACCAAAAAACAAAACAAAAAAACCACCTCCTTACTGACCTGTTCCTGGACCGATCACTGTGTCCAGTGGGGGGTGGGGAGGTGGGGAGGGTTGCGGGGAACCACTGTGATCAGCCACATGTCCACCCCTGCGGCCGAGGACAGGCTCTGTTGCCAGAACAAGCAGCGAAGACAAGACAGCATGGTGTCTTCAGGATAAAGTGCTATACAAGTGTGACTTACTATTAATATTCATTTTGCGTTTGAGACTCAGTTTCCTGACCTTCAAAATGGGAAAACGTATCCCCCCATCAGTGGGATGATTGGGGGAAGGTGGCTACAGGAAAAAGGCGAGCCCCCTGCCCTGCCCAGCCCCGTGCCCCTTGCCCCCAAGCCTGTCCCCATCACCCCTCCCTTCTGTTTGTGCCCCTCCCCCAATTTCATTGAAGATTTCGTGAAACGTTAAAAAAATAAAATAAAAAGTAAAATGGGAAAAGATAAGCCCTACCTGCCTTAAAGATTATTGGGTAGTTTAAATGAGATAATGGAGATTAAAGTACTTTGTGATCACACAGTGTGTGCAGTGTGGGCTGTTTATCGCTGCCTGCGCAGTGTATTTTCTTCACTTCACAGACAGAATCCAAGCAAAAAGGAAAGATCACGAGAACCCAAGTTTCTACATTAAAATGGCAGCCTGTTCCTTCAATGCCTGCTTTCTGGACCTTTCAAGAACTAGACTACTTTATTTATTTTTATTTTATTTTTTTTTAATAAAAAAATTTTTTTTAACGTTTATTTATTATTGGGAGACAGAGAGACAGAGCGTGAGCAGGGGAGGGGCAGAGAGAGAGGGAGACACAGAACCTGAAGCAGGTTCCAGGCTCTGAGCTGTAAGCACAGAGCCCGACGCAGGGCTCGAACTCACAAACCGCGAGATCGTGACCTGAGTCAGACGCTTAACGGACTGAGCCACCCAGGTGCCCCCAGACTACTTTAATTGTCCCCCTGACTCTGTAGGAACATGGCAACCCAAATCTCTTCCAGTGTTATTGGGTTCTTTTGCTGCCCTCCTGGATGGACGCCCGCACAAATGTGCTCACCCCATGCAGCTGTCTGAGGCCGTAACATGAGACCATGGCACAACGCTGGCTCTGTTCCTGTGACCTCACAGCCCATGGGGGCATAAGTCACCACCCCCCCGGCCCCCGCCAGGCAGCAGAGTGCCCTGCTTGCCCAGTGGGCACATCTGTGTCAGAAAACGGCCACGCAGAGGTTACTGAGGATAGAGGGAGCCACAGACAATGTTCTAGTTCAACTTCCTCATTTTACTGACAAAGACCCTTGACCTCTGTCATCATTGTCTACTTCTCTCCCGTGAGAGCTTGCTCAGCCTGTGTGCAGGGCATCTGGGACGACGCCAGGGAGTCAAACTTCCAGCGAAGCAGGATGGGGTCGCTCCGTATCCCTCAGACGGACGACACTGGGGTGTGTCCATCCTGCCCCTCGGAGCACCGCAGGTGGAGTGAACCGCAGGTACCCCTGGGTGACCAGCCATCAGCACGCCCTTTACTGACTTTTCCTGCTCCACTGTCCCATTATCCCCACTCCCTCACTTGTGCTTCTTGGGATCACCTCTCCAATAAGGGACTTGTCCTCAGGATCTTGCCTCAGATTCTGCCCTTGGGGACCTAAGCCACCCAGGGAGCGACACGAGCTAGGAATGCAGCTGGTAGAACCCAGGCCCCTTTGACCCCTCTGCCGGTTGCAGTGATCAGAGCAAATACGTGCAGTGAGCTTCTCACAATCCGTCTCTGCAACCAACCGAACAACCAACAAGCCAGCTAAACAAGAAAGCAGGGGGCACCTGGCTGGCTCAGTCCATACAGCGTGCAACTCTTGACCTTGGGGTCATGAGGTCAAGCCCTGTGCTGGGCATTGAGTTCACTTTAAAAAAAAAAAAAACGAGGGGCGCCTGGGTGGCGCAGTCGGTTAAGCGTCCGACTTCAGCCAGGTCACGATCTCTCAGTCCGTGAGTTCGAGCCCTGCGTCGGGCTCTGGGCTGATGGCTCAGAGCCTGGAGCCTGTTTCCGATTCTGTGTCTCCCTCTCTCTCTCTGCCCCGCCCCCGTTCATGCTCTGTCTCTCTCTGTCCCAAAAATAAATAAACGTTGAAAAAAAAATTTTTTAAATAAAAAAAAAAAAAAAAACGAATCTGGGCGCCTGGGTGGCTCAGTCGGTTGAGCATCCGACTTCGGCTCAGGTCATGATCTCACAGTTCGTGAGTTCGAGCCCCGCGTTGGGCTCTGTGCTGACAGCTCGGAGCCTGGAGCCTGCTTCTGATTCTGTGTCTCCCTCTCTCTCTGCCCCTCCCTTGCTCATGCTCTTTCTCTCTGTCTCAAAAATAAATAAAACACTAAAAAAAATTAAAACAAAAAACCAAAAAAACAAATCAAATCAAAAACAAACAAGAACAGCAGTGTAATCTGAATCCATCAGAGTTTCCATGTGGAAAACTGTAGGGATTGAACTCATGACTTCCAAGTTCAGGAACATCAAATCCAACAAAGCAGAGTGCACACACTTGTTACAGCTGAGCGTGTGCTCTCTCTTTGTAGGGAGACCTACTATGTGCTTTGGGCCATGCCCCTGGCCAGGCAGTCCTTTGCATACAGTCTCCAAGGTTCAAAGTCCAAAGTCTCGGTTTAAAAGTCCAGAAATGTCCTTTTATCCTCCGCTTCAAGTTGGTGAACCTCTGGGGGACAGGCTCACTAGCCAAATTCACGTGCTCAGATTGGCAGGCCACTGCTGTCCTCAGAATGAGGGGTGTTCACAGATGGACAACGTGGGCAGCCACCTCCCTGGGACACTCCAAGGGGTGAATGGCTCAAGACGCCAGCTCCCAGCTCAGAAGCTGTGCTTTGAGCACAAAATTAAAGCAGGTGGAACAGACAGTTACCAAGGGACATTTCTAGCCATTCCCAGCAGGCTGAAGACATGCCCTTCTCTCTCCCGGGGGCATTCTGGCTCAGGAACAAGAGTGTTCTGGAATTAGAACACCCTCCCCTTGCCTGGCAGAGGAGGACCCACATTCTGACACTCAGCCTCCTGATTTCTTTCATGTTCCACATGCGGATCACCCCTTTTCTTAGTATGTCTTGTATTCAGATCTGGAATCACCAAAATCAATTAGGACACATATTTGACGTTATATTCCAGCCCTAAGGATATGAGCTGCTCATCGTACCGGATGTTCCTGTCTCTTCAGTGGCCTAGAAACCTCTCTCAGGGGGCACGTGGCTCCTGTATCATGGGTGTGTTGCCTTTTCACCTGTGTCTTTTCAAATGGTGGCCCTTTCTCCAAATCCTAAGAGCTTCTCCTTATGGGGTCACCACAAATGTCTTTTGAAATATAGCACTGAGTAGGAACTATGTAAGAGACAGGAACATCCTTGTTTGAGAACACTGTAATGAGAAAGAGTAAGTTTTTCTTTTATTTTAATGTTTATTTATTTTTGAGACAGAAAGAGAGAGAGAGAGGAACCAGGGAAGGGGCAGAGAGAGAGGGAGACACAGAATCCAAAGCAGGCTCCGAGCTGTCAGCACAGAGCCCAACGCGGGGCTCGAACCCACAAACTGTGTAATCATGACATGAGCTGAAGTTGGACGCTTAAACCGACTGAGCCACCCAGGCGCCCCATGAGAAAGACTATAAAATAACGAGATGGGTTGCCGAGAACTGGGAGGACCTTACTCTGTGTCCTCACATCTTTCTGATTCGAAAAGAAATGTCAAAAGGCTCCTGTGAAAGGCAAGGAGGAGGTCACTCAGAACCATTTGCTTTTATAAAATAGTTTCTTGAGGCAAACACCCGGACGAACTGGTCTGGTTGGCAGTGGCTGTGAGTCTAATGGTGGATTATTCACTGGATTATACAGATGCAACTTTCCTCGGCCTTCTTTTCGGCTGTAGCTGGGGACAAATGCAGGGTTGGTCTTTCTGTCTGATGTCCCGTAGGACGAAGCTGTACTTTTTGTGCTTCTGGGAGGGGCAGGCACAGCAGTGAGCCTCTAGAGCTGGAGACATTCTGGGGGCATCTTGGAAATTTGCTAAACCTGTTTATTTCGAATATTAAAAATTTTTTAATGTTTATTCATTTTTGAGAGAGAGAGAGAGAGTGCAAGCAGAGAAGGTACAGAGAGAGAGGGAGACACAGAATCCAAAGCAGTCTCCAGACTCTGAGCTGTCAGGATAGCCCGACGCGGGGCTCGAACCCACAAACCGCGAGATCATGACCTGAGCCAAAGTCAGATGCTTCACCAACTGAGCCACCCTGGTGCCCCTAAATCTGTTTATTTTGAAGAAGCTTTGATCCAAGGTAAAATTACGAATATGTGTGCTTTTGGCATGGAAAGGTCTGGATCACTCCTACGTCAAAAACTCAGGGATGTGAAATTTGCTTTGTTCCTTAACATGGGAGATCCCCCAAATTGAATTCAAATTAATTGAATTTCATTAAATTCAATATCTTTTGTATTTGAGAGGCATTTAGATTGTGTGAGGTACACACACATGAAAACACACACACACACACACACACACACACACACAGCGTGGAGTGATTTTCCAAGCTGCCTTTCCAAAGGAAATTGGGTTTTAAAAGGTCTCATCCGGACTCACATCAATCAAAATGCCACAGAGCAGCTGGGCCAATTCAGCCGGGCACAATACCTGCCAGCGAGGTCCCGTCTTCCGAGTGGGCGTCTAATGGGAATTTCTGGCTGAATGGGAGCCCAGGACCGAGGGCAGCTCGAGGTCACCAGCCCCACAGAGCAGTGTGGGGACACATGGAGCAGGCTCCATGTGCAGGAAGCTGGCAGAGCCTGGCAAAATAGGGAAGGAAGGAGAGAAGAGCAGGGATGTGTACATGACAGAGGCCCCGGTGAGTTGCTTGGATGGTTTTTCCCTTTAAGAATGTATGCATTCCCTCCTTCACCAACTGATACCTTTTACGATGCCCTGACGGGACCAATGGTGATGTCTGCTACTCCAGTGCAAAATGCCCACCAATATTATTCTCCAGGAGGCCTTTTCCCCCTAGATCTGTGGGTCAGACCACTGAATTCGGAGGTTTTAAGGGTAGAAAGACAAAGGAAACCATGTGATGCTGGTAGCGATTTTTATTAATGCAGCACTTCCGTTCCAGGACCAGGGAGCAGACAAGTGAGAAACTGAGCCTCTAGGTTCTCAGGAGCCGAGCACCGTCCTTAATTAGAAAGCATCCAGAAATTCTTCTAGGAGGGAGGGTTTAACTGCCTTTATTTTGAAGGTGACCGGGTAACTGGGCTCTTCAATTTCCGTGCCTTTGTAACACTCAGCTATTAATCCATACGGTGTGACCTAAATTGGGCTTTGTGCATTTTTTTTTTTTTAAAGAAACACGTTCAAGAGATAAAGTTATTTCCTTTGGACGTTTATTTTCCTTCGTTTTGGCAGCTACACTTGGAATTGTGAAACAGATACCTGTGTTTATGTCTCTACATCATACCTCGATCCGACAAACGCTCCAATAATGATAACCATCAGTAATTGAACAACTGAACCGTGTTGGCTATGTCTTCTCGTGGAGTTTCCACGGTTGCAAATTAAGCATTCCTAACCTGATAACCTGATTTTATAGATGGGAAAAGCAAGGCAATCAGTGAACTGGGAAAAAAAAAAAACAAACAACAAACAACAACCAAGGAGCAATTGAATAACTTACCATTGAATAGAACTAGCAACTGAGGACGTCAGAATTTGACCCCGGTGTACTCTCCTCCACCCCTTGCCTGTCACCTCCACAAAATCTGCAAGGTGTCTTTTCTGTATCACTGGGCTCACTCGTACCTACACTCCATTCCGTTTTAAATAAGATCCCTTCGTGATCCCAAATAGAGCGCAAATGTGTTCTCCAGCGATCCCAAAGCGGAGCGGTCTTTGTTTTAGAGGAGGCGGAATCTGCCTGGAATCTCGTGGTGACCCCAGAGCCCGCGGGGGGTCGTGACACCCCCACCTCCCCATGCACCCGGACATCCAAGCAGAGACCACTGACAAGCCCGTGCTCGCTGCGCTTCCCGGAGAGTGGATTTCACAGACACTGAACACAAAGACCGGTCACCGCTACCGAAGAGCAGGCGACGATTTTTGTTTGCATCCGGGTCGGTGATAACCTGACACCCAGCAGGGCCCAGGTGGGGCTCTGTGGGGACCGGGGGGGGGGGGGCTGCACAGTGTTGGGACCAACCTCAGACCACTAGAGTTCAGGAAGGGCACGTGCTCAGCTTGAGCATTTGTGGGTCCATCCTGGCTCCTCCCGTGGGGGTGGAATTCACACACGGGATTTATTTCTCAGCCCCGCTTCCTCCCCAGCAGCACCTACCTCACAACATTGATCCAAGGGTGGCGTGAAATAATAGTGTCCAGCGCAACGCCTGCAAAACTACTCAACACAGTGAGTACTGCATCACTAGCGAATGTCGTTTTCAAAACAGACATAAAAAAAAAAATCCTCCAAGGAGAAAGAAACAGAGAAGAACCACAGCCCCACTCTATGCGCACGCAATACGGAGTAAAATTTGGCTTAGAAAACAGTGTTGCTCACCTACCCTGCTTCCGAAGCTGTATGTCACTGTCACAGCTGCCAGCCGTGGTCCTCAGGGTAGCTCGGCTCACCCCAGCGTGGTCCGAGAAGAGGTCCTTCCAGCCTTCCACGGTAGTCACTGATGTGCAAGATGTAAATGGTGTGTAGGTGTTCACAGGCTCCTTTTGAAAACTCTTTCTCTACTGTGAGAAGTGTTTCAAACTAAGATGAGTGGGTGTCCATACCATAGCAGGGGCATCCTAAGAGCTGGGGTTCTGGAAACTGACTGCTTGGGTCTGAATCCTCCTCAAGCTATCCACCTGCCTGCCTGTGTGAACTTGGGCAAGTTCCTTAACTTCTCTGTTCCTCTGTAGTTTATTACATGGACAATAAAACTATCTATCTTATGGGGGTGTCTGAGTGGCTCAGTCGGTTGAGCATCCAACTTCGGCTCAGGTCACGATCTTACGGTTCGTGGGTTCAAGCCCCGCATCGGGCTCTGTGCTGACAGATGGAGCCTGGAGCCTGCTTTGGGTTCTCTGTCTCCCTCTCTCTCTGCCCCTCCCCTGCTCGAGCTCTCACCCCCTTCCTCTCAAAAATAAATACACATTAAAAAATTGTAAAAACATGTATCTATCTTATAGTTCTAAAAGTTAGATGAGACGATGTGCAAGAAACCAAAGACAGTGCCTGGCACACGTCTGTTATTACGTATTCCACAAATACCCTACGCCAGGCACCGGAAGAGATCAGTATCTGAAAAAAATCATCGTCACACAGTGTGGCAGGTGCTGCTTCGCATACAGCATTGGATTTAGGCGAGAAAAGTGGGTTATATACCTAGTGCTACAGGATCACATAGGAAGAAGCAGGCAGACGTGTCTGGGGGAGTGGAGGAACGTGCCACAGAAGTTGACATTTGAGCTTTGTCTTAAAGACATGTAGGAATTCCCAGGCAGAGAAGGCGGTTGTCTTAGGCAACCGTTATTGGAGCAGAAATGGATTGGAATAAACGCGGGTGAAATTGCAAAGTGAAACGGGACGGGTGGAAGGAGCGCAGGCAAACCTGGGGGTTGCATCGGGGCCTCGGAAGCTGGGAGACAGTATCTGCCTCTTGGCTCCGCGGTCTTCGCGTCTGGACAGCCTCGCAGTGGAAATGCCCTCGCCGTCCTTTGTCTTCAGCCCCCCGCCGGCTCATTTCCGCCCTGCTTCCCC
Source organism: Puma concolor (assembly GCF_028749965.1). Lineage (NCBI taxonomy): Eukaryota > Metazoa > Chordata > Mammalia > Carnivora > Felidae > Puma > Puma concolor. The sequence goes on from NC_141677.1 coordinate 17,246,471, forward strand.
ACGTGCCACTGACACTGTTCTCACTACTCTGTCCCCTCTGCGCCAACTCCAAGGAACACTTTTCAGTCGGGGTAGTGTGGCAAGTGGGGGTGAAGGCGTGTTTCCAATTTATCTGAAAGCAATGTCAGATGCTTATTATAGATGCAATGAATTGGCTTATCCATGTGGAAAATCACATTAATTAGATTTCTCATTTTAAAACAAGCTTGCATTCCTGGGAGAAGAATACATAGATGTATTTAAGCTCATGGCTGGATTTTGTTTGCTAATATCTACTTTTGCCATTTTCATTTCATGAATGAGAACCATCTGTAATATTCTTTCTCTGGACTGTCTTTGTCTAATTTCAGGATCAAGGTTTTGCTGCTGTCACAACACGATGTGAGAAATGTTCTCTCCTTTTTTTGTGTGTAAGATTGACATACCCTGACTGTCTTTAAATGAGAAAATTTGCCTATAAAGCATCTGGGTCTGTAATGGATTTTTTAACTACAGTTTTAGTCCTTTCCTGATAATGGCACAATAAAGATTTTCTATTCCTTTTTGAGTCGTACTTGGTAATTTGCATTTTCCTTGGCATTTATCTATTTCATCTGAGTTTTAAAATTTATTGGCATGAAATTACTCATATTGTATTTTAAATCTATGCTGCATTTATTGTCATAACCCCTCTTTATCACTAATGTAACTTATTTGTACTTTCTTCTTTATTTCCTTGATTAATATTGCCAGTTTGATCTATTTTATTAGTGTTTTAAAGAACAAATTCTTAGCCTCATTAATTCTTTCTATTTGTGTAATTGTTATGTTTTATGTAAATCTCTGCTACCGTTATTATTTTCTCTTCTTTTTAAATGTTTATTTATTTATTTTGGGAGAGAGTGTGTGTGCGCGTGCGAGTGAGGGAGGGGCAGAGAGAGAGAGGGAGAGACATAATCCCAACGCGGAGCTCAATCCCACAACCTCGAGGTCATGACCTGAGCCGAAATCAAGAGTTAGACACTTAACCCACTGAGCCACCCAGGCACCCCTATTTTCTTTCTTATTCTTGGGGTTTTTTTCTACTATTCTTTTTTTACACTTCTTATTTGGACGTTTAGCTCAGTCGATTTGGGCTTTTCTTCTTTTCTTTTGGAAACATTTAAGACTAAATGTCCTTCAAAGTATGGTTTCTGTGACTCCACGAGTTCTTATGTGTGCTATTCGGCACTAATTTTTAAAATTTCAATTATGACTGCCTTTTTGACATTTGAACTGTGTGTTCTTTTTTGGGGGGGGGGGACAGAGAAAGACAGAGCATGAACGGGGGAGGGGCAGAGAGAGAGGGAGACACAGAATCGGAAACAGGCTCCAGGCTCCGAGCCAGCAGCCCAGAGCCTGACGCGGGGCTCGAACTCCCGGACCGCGAGATCGTGACCTCGCTGAAGTCGGACGCTTAACCGACTGCGCCACCCAGGCATCCCTGAACTGTGTGTTCTTTGCTCTCCTTTATAGACTGGAGATTTTTTCTTGGGATCTTTTCTGTCATGGATTTAACTGAACTGTTGGTACACCTGATCTGTATGAGTCTAGTGTTTTGAAATTAGTTGAACTTTGCTCTATGACCTAGCCCGTGGCCAGTTTTTGAGAAATGTGTGCTTGAAAATAACTTATATCCTCTAGTTATTGTGCGTAATGTTCTTTATATATTCATTAGGTTTATTAATGTGCCTGCTCAAATCTCCTATATCCTTATAGATTTTTTTGTCTGCCTCATCTGCCAATCATTTAAAAAACATTTTTTTTAATGCTTATTTTTGAGAGCGAGAGAAACAGAACGTTAGCGGGGCTGGGGCAGAGACAGAGGGAGATGCAGAATCCGAAGCAGGCTCCAGGCTCTGAGCTGTCAGCACAGAGCTCGACGTGGGGCTCGAACTCACAAGTCGTGTGAGTTCATGACCTGAGCCTAAGTCGGACACCTACCGACTGAGCCACCCAGGCGCCCCTAATCTGTCAATTATTAAGAGAGATAGAGTTTCCCGTTTTTGATGACAGATTTGAAGTTTTCTCCCTACTGTTCTGTTAATTATTGCTTCACAAATTGTAGTGTGATTTTAAAATTCACACGTGTTTTAGGATTGTTATATCTTCCCGATGAGTTCAATCCTTTATTATTATGTTGTTTCCTTTTGTATGTCCACTAATGTCTATTTTGTCCTTATATTTTTAGGTCTATTTTGGTTAGAATTTGCCTAGTATATACTTCTATGTCTTTTTACTTTCAGGATTTCCTTCTGAATTTTAAATAAGTCTCTGGAAAACAGCATACAATATATAGCGGGATTTTCAAAATTTAATCAATGTTTGTCTTTTAATTTCATAGTCTAATCCATTTTCATTTATTGTGATTATTGATATATTTAAATTTATTCATGCTATTTTTCCTTATTTATTCATTTATTTATTTTTGGGACAAAGAGAGACAGAGCATGAACGGGGGAGGGGCAGAGAGAGAGGGAGACACAGAATCGGAAACAGGCTCCAGGCTCTGAGCCATCAGCCCAGAGCCTGACACGGGGCTCGAACTCCCGGACCGCGAGATCGTGACCTGGCTGAAGTCGGACGCTTAACCGACTGCGCCACCCAGGCGCCCCTATTTTTCCTTATTTTTAAACTTCCTTTTTGTTTTTTTTTTTCTTGCCTTCTTTTGCATCAAATGGCCTCCTCTATCTTTCCTTTTCTTTTTATTACTGTATTTATTTTTACTCTAACGGTTTAGAAATTTGCCGTAATAATATCATTAAAGTCGAATTGCCTAATTAAGTAGCCAGTAGCCACATGTAATCATTAAGCACTTGAAATATCCAGTCCAAACTGAGATGTTCGGTAAGTATAAAATACACATTAGGGTTTGAAGACAAAAGAATATAAAAGTTTTAATAATAGTTTTGATTTTAATTACATGTCGAAATGATAATATTTTAGATATATGGGGTTAAATAAAAGATATTATTAAAATTAGTTGTACCTGTTTTCTTGTTTCCTTTTTTAATGTGGCTACTGAAAATTTTTAAATTATGTGAATATTTGTATTTGTGGCTAACATATTTCTGTTGGACACCACTGGTTTAGAGACTACACGGAATTATTGGACATACGCATTTCACTTAACAAAGTCTAAAGTAAACAAAAATCCTTACTTCTTCCTCAACAACAGAAAGGCCAGACTGATTTAACTCAGCACGGACCTTCCCAAGCGTATGCTGAGGTAGGCCTGTATTTTAGTTCTATTTTATTTATTAATATCATATATATTAGGTATTATTGTTGTGGCTTTATGGAGATCAAAGGAAAAAGTATATAATGATCTCAATAGATACAGCCAAATTATTTTATAATATTCATACTCATTCATGATTTAAAAAAAAAAAACATGTTAGCAAGCAAGGAGTCAAAGCATCTTCCTTAGATTGATTTTGTTTTTTTAAGAAAGTAGTTAAAGACACAGCAAACATTGTACTTAAAAGTGACATGTTAAAATGATCTTGTTAAGACCAGGAACAAGATGCAGTTAACTTCTTTGCCCGTGCGGTGAGGCCAGCCTGGGTGTGCAGGGACACAGGGACTGGACAGGGAAAAACAAGCTGTCATTGTGTGAACCTGCTACGATCGCCTATATCGAAAACCCCAAAGAATCTACAGGTACTAATCTAAAATTAGTAAGAGGTTTAAAACGATGTGCTCCCTGCAAAATCTTAAAATGTGATTTCCCCTCAAATCAATCTCTGTTTTAACACAATTCCAATAAAAACCGCAACATGGTTTTCTTTCTCGCTGTTTCTCTCTCTTCTTTACCTTCTTCACTCCTCCTCCCCCTCCTTCCAACTCCCTTTTCTACCTCCTGCCCCTCCTCTTTCTTCTCTTCTTTCTTATTTAAGAAAAGCTGACAATCTTATTCTAAAATCTATATGGATGAACAAGGGTCAGGAGTAGCCACAACTCTCCTTAAAAGGAACAAGGTAAGGAGACCTACCTACCAAATATCATAATTAAGCTATAATTTTCTAAGCTAGAATAATTAAGACTGTAGTACTGACTCTGAATATACCATGAAAAAAGATGTTTTGAAGAATATAATATTCAAAACAACAAATAATCCAATTAGACAATGGGCAGAAGACATGAATAGTGCAAAGTAGACCTCCAGATGGCCAACAGACACATGAAGAGATGTTCAATATCACTGACCATCAGGGAAATGTACATGAAAACCACAATGAGATATCACCTCACACCCGACATAAAGAGTAAAATAAAAAACACAAGAAACAGCAACTATTGATGACGATGTGGAGAGAAAGGAATCTCATACACTGTTGGTAGGAATGCAAATTGGTGCGTCCACTGTGGAAAACAATATGGAGTTTCCTCAAAAAGTTAGAACTACCATATGATCCACTAATTCCATATTGGGTATTTACCCAAAAAATACAAAAGCACTGGGGATCCTGGGTGGCTCGGTCGGTTAAGCATCCAACTTCAGCTCAGGTCATGATCTCACAGTTTATGGGTTCGAGCCCCACATCGGGCTCTGTGCTGATAGCTCAGAGCCTGGAGCCTGCTTCGGATTCTGTGTCTCCCTCTCTCTCTCTGCCCCTCGCCCACTTGCAGTCTGCCTTTCTCTTTCTCAAAAATAAACATTAAATAAATTTAAAATAATAAGAATACAAAAGCACTAATTTGAAAAGACATATGCATTCCTAAGTTTATTGCAGCATTACTTATAATAGCCAAATTATAGAAGCAGACCAAGTGTCCGCTGATCAATGAATGGACAAAGAAGAAATACACACACACACACACACACACACACGTATGTGTGTGTATATATGTGTATGTGTGGATATATATAATGTACATGCATGTGTATACATAATGTATATATTATACATATATGCACACATGTATAATATGTACATGTACATAATGTGCATGTATATATAATGTATATGTATGTATATAATATATACACATATAGACACAATGGAATATTACTCAGCCATAAAAAAGAATGAAATCTTGCCATTTACAATGACATGGATGGAGCTAGGGGGTATAATGCTGAACAAAATAAGTTAGTCAGATAAAGACAGACACCATACAATTTCACTCATAGGTGGAATTTAAGAAACAAATCAAACGAAGAAGAAAGAGACAAACAAACAAAAAAAGACTCTGAACTGTAGAGAACAAACTGATGGTTACTGGGGGTGGGGGGGGTGGGGGGGAGATGGGTGAAATGGATGAAGGGGGTTAATCATGATGAACACTGAGTTAGGTACGGAAGTGTTGAATCCTTTATTATACATCTGAAACTAATATAACAACGTATGTTAACTATACTGGAATTAATTTTTTAATGTTTTTTTAATTTATTTTGAGAGAGAGAGAGAGAGAGAGCACAAGCAGGGGAGGGGCAGAAAGAGAGGGATAGAGAGACAATGCCAAGCAGGCTCCACGCTCAGCATAGAGCATGACTCAGGGCTCGATCTCATGACTGCGAGATCAGGATCATGACCTGAGCCAGATCAAGGGTCAGACGCTTAACTGACTGAGCCACCCAGGCACCCCTAAAATGTTTTTAGAAGGAAAAAAGGTTTTAAAAAAGAATATAATGTCAAGTTAAAACGGCTAAATAAAAACTAAATAGCAGTGTAATCTTAGTTTTATATAAAAATATATAAGTGCCTCCATATATGGACACAGTGTGCACATTTAAATGTATGTGCATCCACGTATGCTCACAAACTTACGGCACTAACATGACTTCTGAAAAAAGACTGGAAGGAAACACACCAAAATGTTAATAGCTATGTCTGAATGGTGAGATCATGATTGGTTTCATTCCCTTTCTTTAAACTTTTCTGCAACTAATATGTTTTTATTTTTACTGATTTATATTGTGTAAAATACACAGAGCATAAAATTTACCATCTTGACTCCTTTTATTTTTTTATCTCATTTATTTTTTATTTGAATTCCAGTTGGTTAACATACAGTGTTGTATTAGTTTCAGGTGTACAATATAGTGATTCAACACTTCCATACATCCTGACTATTTTTCAATGCACAGTTCAGGAGCATTAAGCACATTCACACTGTTGTGCTCACAAACCTAAACTGTATCCCCACTAAACAACAGAGCCCCCAAACCCCTTCTCCCAGCCCTTGGCAACCACCATTCTGCCTTCTGTCTCTGTGAGTTTGACTCTTCCGGGTTCTTCATAGAAATGGAGTCATATGGTACTTGTCTTTCCGTGACGGGCTTATTTCATTCAGCATGATGTCCTTCAGGTTCATCCATGCTGTATCGTATGTAATAATTTCCTTCCTTCTTTTTTAAAATTTTTTAATGTTTATTTATTTTTGAGAGAGAGAGAGAAAGACACAGTGAGAGCAGGGGAGGGGCAGAGAGAGAGGGAGACACAGAATCCAAAGCACGCTCCAGGCTCTGAGCTGTCAGCACAGAGCCCGATGCCGGGCTCGAACTCACAAATTGTGAAATCATGACCTGAGCCAAAGTCAGACACTTAACCCTCAGCACAGAGGCTCGAACTCGTGAACCATGAGATCATGAGCTGAGCTGCAGTCGGACACTTAACCGACTGAGCCACCCAGGCACCCCATAATTTCCTTCCTTCTTAGGGAACAACTTATCTTTGGACTTTCCGCTTTATGAAGAGACCTACTAAGGACCATGCTGTTTGCAGTTTTCACCATCTTTTCAAAAAAGTAATGAGTTTTTGGCACTAAAAAACAATACACGGAGCTTCCCTTGTGAAAAACAGTATGGCAGTTCCTGAAAAGATTAAACACAGCATTACCATGTGACCCAGCAATTTCACTGCTGGAAAATATACACAAAAGAATAGAGACGCTGTTAGCCAGGATGCAACGGGGAGTTACTTAAGAAGGCTGAAAGCTATCGGCAAAAGGGTGCGGGGGAAGGGACAAAAGCAGGGGAGGGCTGTTCTGCTTTGCAGAATCAACGGTTCCAGCCGAGAAGCTCAACTAGGTATTTCACCTGATAGCCCTTACATGAGCCAGTTGGAGCCAGATGGGAGCAGAGGACCTGTGCAGAAGCCCCCTGAGTTGTCCTAAAGCTACCTTTAGCTCATTATAATACTAAGATCTCCTCCTATGGGCAGAGTTTTCCACTAATTTATGAACATACGTGTATGCATTAGCACAGGGACGTGTTAGGCATGAGCAACTAAACGAACCAAAAGTTCCTATACAAGCTCCTTGCCCCTGCTCCCTAATACACTGAATAAAAGTGGGGCGCCTGGAGGGCTCAGTCGGTTGAGCATCCGACTTGGACTCAGGTCATGATCTCTAGGTTTGTGGGTTCGAGCCCTGCATAGGAGCTCTCTGCTGTCAGCGCAGAGCTCGCTTTGGATCCTGTCTCCCTCTCTCTTTGCCCCTCCCCTGCTTGCTCTCTCTCTTTCTCTCTCTCTCAAAAATAAATAAACATTAAAAAAAAATTAAAAGCTTCTGTACTAACCCCATGGGGAGACAGTGCTTTGAGAGCTATCATCCTGTCTCCTTACTTGTGACAAGTAATAAAAAATGCTTTGCATCCAACCTTTCCTCGGGTTGTGCTCAGTTTGATGTGCCCCAAGCAGCGAACCTCTTGAGTTCAGTTACAACGTGAGTTCTTAGCACACAAAGGGGAAAGTGGGCGTCAAATTTTGACAAACCACCCAGCAAACCAGTGACTCTGAATTATTCATGTCTTGAAAGCCTGGTGCTAAAGACTCAAAGAGAAGACTTTGTCTAAATGGAGCTCACATTCCCCTGGGACTCTGGTGGCAAGAGATTGTCTGCTTTGAAAATGGGATCAGATATGCCTGTGTCTGAGAGGGTTATATGGACGGAGGTAATTGAAGTGAATGAAGGGTTAAGGATTTGGGTCTACCAAGGAGAAAAGACTGAACAGTTTGACAACCAAAAGAAGAGTTTGTGTTTTTTTTTTGCCATCTTCTCTTTAGAAAATTGATCCACTGAATTATGGTGAGAGAAATTATTGGATCCGAGCCAAAGAGACAGGCATGGGCTGTACATTCTGAGGGCGGTGCCCTGTGCTGTAAAGTTTGGGAAGTAAGTTTCCTAGACATCAACGAGAACGTCACGTTCCTACAGCCTCCTAATTCAGGCCTCTGTCATTCAAAGTCCACCTTCCTCTGTCCTTATCACCCTCCAGCCTTGTTGTGACATATACACGAAAGAATTAGTCCACCCTCACCAGGGGAGAGTTCATGCAGATAGTAATGACATATTATTTACTCCCATTAATCCTCATAGAGTTATATGCTGTTTATTTGCTAAATTTGTAAGTGGCCAGATCCCAGATTGAATCCTGCAGGGAAGACCCAGGGTCTGACAGCTTCATTTTTGACGTTGCTTCTGCCAGCTCACAGCTGCATTCATCTGTCTCAGCCTCTGGGTGCCTAGGTCCCGGCCGCAGAGGTTCTGACAGGAGGGGTCTGGGGGAGGTCTGGGCATGGGGGGGGGTTAGGGCCTTCCAGGAGGTTCTAGTGTGTAGCCAGCGTTGACAGCCACCGCTTTCGTCTTTCCAGGAAATCAGTCACCCACACGCTGCTGTTTTGATTCTGACAAAACTCATGTGTGGTCATCGCATACTTTCAAACTGTATTTACTCAGTATGAGTGGCCTACGCTGTGTAACACTGCTTTCTCTTTCTCTTTCGTGATCAGAAAATGTGGTTTGCTTTTTATAACCCTAACTGACGTCTAAGGAGGAATCAGGAGACGACAAACACAAGTCCTTCGTTCTGCTAAGCCGCTCGATGGCTTCGTGAACGCCAATTCGAGGGTGAAAGCCAGAGAACTGAATGTGCACGTGTTAGCAATAACTCTGAAGGTTTTTGAGCCAAGTTGGACTCTGGGCAGGAGAAAGAGAAATCTGGGGCCTGGTTTGGGGGAACGACCACAAAGAATAACCTTCATTAATCAATTTATTCAGCTTGAATAAATTGAGCTCAATTGAGCTCTTGTCATATCCAGGAGCTGGGGCTATGGCAGTGTTGAGAAAGAGAACCCCAGGCCCAAAATGGCTTCGTTCACGCCATCTTGCGGAACAAGGCCTGAACGCCTCACCTAAATCGCAGTTTCAACTTCCCCCAGAAACGTGAAGTCTTAACTGGTCAGTCAGGAATTTCCTGGTCAGCACCAGGGAGGCAATCCGTCCCTGGGGCCCTCTCCAGTCCCCCCAAGGAAGATGAGGTCATCCACTTAATAAGACCCCCTTGCCTGGAACAATCCTTTGTTTTTCATTTGTTTGTAACTTTCTCCCCGCCCCCCCCCCCCCCCCCCCCGCCCTCCTTCTTATGAAAACCTTCCATTTTGTACAACTCTTTGGAGCAGCCTCCAAGGATGAGATGCTGCCCCATTCATGAATCGCTTAATAAGACCAATTAGACCTTCATGTTTACTCAGTTGGATTTTTTGTTCTTTAACAAAAGGTAGTGAATCCCAATAGGACTTTAGGAGAACAGAAATATCCACTACCATATAGATTTTAAGCCCCCTGTCATCTCCTCTTCTAAATCGTCTGTGAAATCTACGTTCTACTTTTTTTTTAATTTTTAATGTTTTTTTTTTTTTTGAGAGAGAGAGAGACAGAGCACAAGTGGGGGAGGGTCAGAGAGGAGAGGGAGACACAAAATCGAGCCTGCTTCAGATTCTGGGTCTCCCTCTTCTCTCTGCCCCTCTCCCACTCTCTCTTTCTCAAAAATAAATAAGCATTCAAAAAAAAAGAAGCTGAAGCAGGCTCCAGGCTCTGAGCTGTCAGCACAGAGGGTGACACGGGGCTCAAACCCATGGACCGTGAGGTCATGACCTGAGCCAAAGTGGGACTTTTAACCGACTGAGCCACCAAATCCATGCTCTCATTACTCCTCCTGGTCTAGAGCTGGGAACGGGAGGTGCTGAGCCTCCCAGTCCAGTGACAGTGATCAAGGGGGCCACCTCCGGGACGAGCCAGGTGCAGCCAGGACAGAGGTAGTCCCTGGAAGCTTGTAGAAGCCGGACCGAGCACAGGAATCCGAAGGGTGGGGTTGAAAGCAATCCTGTCTAGATCTCTAAGGCCAGAGAGTACCCCAAATCCAGGTTATTTGTTATTTCCCACCACTCCCCTCTTTATTTGTATTCAGCAGAGTTCTCACCTCACCCCTCTTTGCTCAGCCTCCGTGTTTTTCCAAGGAAATATCCTCCAGACCTGCAGGTTCCGCAAGCACATCTCCAATGTGAGAGCCCATCAATCTCCCTGGTTCCTGCCTCGCTTCGGAGTTCAGTCCCTTATTTTTCAATTCAGTTTGGAACATGGTATGATCAAAATACACAGAACCAGGTGTGGTCAAAATACACAAAACCTTCATCCTCGGCTGTGTTGGTCTGAGTTCCCCGCCTTGGCTGGTGTCTCCACACACTGCTGAGAACTCCTAATTCTTCCGCTAGCCGGGCTCTGAGTCCTGTTAATTCTCTTACACATTTCCTGAATTGCTCTCTGCACCCTCTTTGTGATCACCGTTTGTATTCAGCTTACCCTGTCAGTTACAAAGGGTCCTGCCTGGGACCTCAAGGGACGGTGACCCCCCCCCCCACCCTGGTCCCAGGAATTGGGATCATACAAGGAGCTTCCCATCTCCATTGTCAGTGACTCGGTAGGAATGGGCGTGTGGCTGATTCTGCCCAAGGAAGCCATGAGAGAGACTTGCTGGAAGCCTCTAGGAAACTGCTTCTTTTTCTTCTTAAAGGGCCGTGGGAAACCACCCAGCGGATGTGAACAAGGGAGCATTGAGTCCCAACTGGTACTGGTAGGCATTCTTCAACCACGAAAAGAGCCAGCTCTACAATGAAGCCAACTGTGGACGGCAGAGGGAAGAGACAGAAAGGGCGTCTTCGGCAGGATTCACAGACCTCTGTCACCTCTGGACGTCTTACCGCGCGAGGCAGCAGATTTCCTACGAGTTTAAGCCAATTTTAGTTGGCTTCTGTGTTACTTGCAGCCAAATGGACTCTATCAGAGACACAGCGTGAGTTAAACTAAAAACCTGGTTCTATAAATCTCCCACTTACAGCCTCTCCACTCTTGGAGACAGAATCACTCCTCAGTGCAGACCTCGCTGGAGCCCGGCTGCGTGGCCCGTGAGAACGATGGCGCCCACCCTCCCCCATTCTGTTCAGGGACATCAGGGTGGCAGTTTGAAAACAGTCGCGCGGGAGCATTTGCACGCAGAAAACCGGCAAACGCTACAAATCCGAGCCTTTTCTCCTGCCGACACCAGTTGTGAAGCATTAACCGGTACACTGCTGTGTAGCGTTCTAGACCTTTCCCAGCTGGCCCAGGTTGGCCTCTCCAGCTTCTCCTCCTTCCCTTAGCTCTCCTGTAGCCCTAGCCACAATGAAATTGCAATTCGACAAGTGTGCTGTACTGTCTCCTGGCCCTGAGTTCTTAACAGAAAAATGCCTTTTCCCTCACCTCGAAGGCTTGACTTCCACATCAGGGCGGAGTCACAATGCCTAGAATCCATAGTATCTTTCGGGTACTCTTTCAATTTCTTTAAAAATTGTTTTAAATGCTTTTATTTATTTTTGAGAGAGAGAGACAGAGACAGAGCGTGAGTGGGGGAGGGGCAGAGAGAGAGGGAGACCCAGAATCCGAAGCAGGCTCTGGACTCCGAGCAGTCAGCACAGAGCCCGACTCGGGGCTGGAACTCACGAACCGCGAGATCATGACCTGAGCCGAAGTTGGACACTTAACCGACTGAGACACCCAGGGGCCCCTGTTTTAACTTCTTTCAAAATCAAGAAAGAAAAAATGACCAAAGAAAATGTTTTAATATGTAATATGTGTCTTTACCAGTTCCATTAGTGAAACACAACAAAAAATTTTTGTGTGTGGAGAAAGGAGCCCATAAAGGCACAAGTGCTTAGAGCCCGTTAAACTTATAAGGTGGCCCTAGCTCATCTGTCTATGAAATTCATCTCTGTGAAGATTTCTAAACTCCTCTGGGTTCATCGTCCTAGTCTCCACAATACTGTTTATACTTTTGAAATAATTTTCAGAACGACGTGGGGTGTAAATAAATAAGGTATTGGCTCCTCCTGGGACCTCTCTCCTCGGTGTGCCAGAGGGCCGTCCCCTCTCTGGGCCCTCACACGGTCTTCCTTCTGTGTGTCTGTCTAATCCTAATCCCTTCTCGGAAGGACACCTCATTTTGACAGGATTGCTTCCTTAAAAGCACTTTCTCATCCAGTCACATTCTGTCTGAGTGACTGGGGGTTAGGACTTCGGCACATCAGTTTGAGAGGGACACAAAGTTCAGCCCACAGCTATGCTGTCATGCGTCGTGGTATTTATTTGTCATCCGGCTCCCACGCTGGCCTAGACTGTGAAGTCCTGAAGGGCAGAAACTCTGGTTCTTGGTGTCTCCATCGCCCAGGGGAGGAACACAGCCTTTGCTGAGCGGGCGTGTTAGAAGTGCTGTGGAAGAATACACGTGCTCAGGAAGGAGGCCAGGGTCCTGTGGCGAACCCATCGGGCTCCAGAGACTTCTAATGAGCAGTCAGCAGCGCCGGGGGGGGGGGGGGGGGGGGGAGCAGTGGACTGGTGAGGGGTGGCTTAGCAGCTCTAGACGGAGTAGCTTGTGTTGAACTGCTTTCTTCTTGAGTTTGACAGCAGCTTCAGAGACGAGAGTTAGAAAAGCAAATATTCAAAGGGGTTCTGTCTCTTTAAAAGTGTATTTATTAGCAGTGACTTGCATAAAATCAGCTTTTTAAGGGGGGAGGCAGCTGTTTTCTTTTTTCCAACGTGTTTATTGGGACATAATGAATCGCAGAAATGCTCTCTGCTTGCATCATCTCAAAAGGGAGATGTATATACATCTGGTGGGAATAAGAAGGTTTTTTTTTTTGTTTTTTTTTTTTTTTGATTGGAGGATGGGATAGAGTCCCAAGCCATGTATTTCTATACAGCTCCACTTCTGTCCCTTGGAAAAATTGGAAACCAGTCTAAAGTTCCAGGATGCCAAGATGCCCTGCAGTGGGGTACAGATTTCTCAGTTCATATCCCATTTTTTTAAACCTTTGTCATTTTGGCTTCGTATCTCAAAGCATTGAATATTAGAGCTGGAAATGCAAATTCCTCATTTTCTAGCTGAGCAGGTCACACAGTGGTGAGTGGTTAGACTACATGCTGAGTTTCTTTTCTTTTTTTTTTTTTTTAACCTTTCAAAAATTTATTTGAGTAATCTCTACACCCAAGGTGGGGCTCGAACTCAGGACCCTGAGTTTAAGAGTAGCATGCTCGGGGCACCTGGGTGGCTCAGTCCGCTAAGCATCCAACTTCGGCTCAGGTCATGATCTTGCAGTTCACAAGTTCTAGCCCCGCATCCGACTCTGTGCTGACAGCTCAGAGCCTGGAGCCTCCTTCGGATCCTGTGTCTCCCTCTCTCTCTGGCCCTCCCCCACTTGTGCTCTGTCTCTCTCTCTCTCAAAAATAAAGAAAAACATTTTTAAAAAAATTAAAAAAAAAAAAAAAGAGTCACACGCTTTTCCAACTGAACCAGCCAGGCAACCCTATACTCTGAGTTTCTAAATCTCGGTCTGGGATTAGTTCCACTACTTTCAACTTCCCCTATGACCCCATTCTCAGCCATCGCTTTAAATCCTTCCTGGAACAGAGTGGAATGTGAGCAAGTAAGTAGAAGTCAAATAGGCAATAGAGAGCGAAATGGTTAAAATACCCCAGTCTATCGACGATCAGGCCTCCGGGGAGACCAGTGTGAGTTGTATCAGTGAGAGAAGGCTAAAGGCAAAAGCAGGAATTGATGCGGTCTTGCCTCCATTCGAGAGAGCGGCTGCAGTTAAACTCTCCTCAGTGGGACGAAGGTGCACCTAAACGTTTGCCCCTTTTCGAAATTCAGAGAAGCTTTTAAGGAAGACCTCATCTGACCTCGCAAGGAAAGATACAATTAAACCCGGTTACTGGAGCTTTCTATTGCTTGCGCGCCCAGGGCAAATGAGCTAGGATGGCCCTGGGGAGCATGGTTTCTGATGTTTCGGGCCTGGCACTGGGGGGCGGGAGGTTAATACACACTCACATGAGACACTCACCACCACTGAGGCCTCTACACAAATCTGAATGGGCCAGCAAGAGGTTCTAGAGGAGTCCAGAAATCGGGGAGCCCCTGAACTGGATCCCGAAGCTCCATCCTCTCTACCCTCCAGGTGATAGAACACCTGTAGAGACGTCCAATGACTCTTGGTAAAGCTTCATTTAGGAGTCAGCAGTCAAGACAAAGGAGGTTATAGTCACGACAAAGGGGCTACGGGTAATGCTGAGTTTTTCTTCTTATTTCATTAGAAGGAGGCGAATTCTGCGTACAGCCTTCCCAGCTTGTCTCTGGAAGGATTTGACCTGACAGCAGTCTATCTCATTGCAGGCTTACAGTGCTTGTTCCTAATGTTTTTTTAAAAAAAAATTTTAATGTTTACTTGGGGTGGAGGGTGAGGGGCTGAGAGAGAGGGGCCAGAGGATCCGAAGCAAGCTCTGTGCTGACAGCAAAGAGCCCAATGTGGGGCTCGGACCCACGAGTTTGAGTTTGTGCTCTGTCTTTCTCTCTCTCTCTCAAAAATAAACATTTTTTAAAAATTAAAAAAACAGAAAAGAAGAAATGACACTGTGGCTGTTCTGTTGAAGCCAGGGACGTTCCGTCAGCCCCTGTGTCCTCTGCTTGGGTGCCTTTGAGGGGTTCCCTTGGAAGCAGTTTAAAAACCACTGCAGAAGGCAGTGACTCTACCATCAAGGGGACTTGGTGTCCCAGGTAATCACTGGGCTCCTTCTGGCTGCTGAGCCACAAAAAGCAGACACAAGGGTTACAAGCGAGGGTGACAACATCAGCGTCACCAAGGGGGCACAGAGAGGTCTAGGGCTCTCCAATCCCACCAGCCTGAACTCAAAGGACCGGGACATCCTCTGGTTTGGTTCAGCGGTAAGTCAGCTGGGAGGTACCCAGTGATCCTGTTCTCTCTACCGGTGTGACCTTGACCATTAGCCTGTGCCAGATCGTATTTGGCTCGAGACTCTTCCTAACATACCTGGGCTAATACCTACCCGACTCAGTGGCGTCGTCTCCTGGAAAGCACTCTCACTCCATCCTCCAGCCCCAGATATGTACACGCTGGCTGTGTACATAGTCGTATTTGCAGCTGGGCCCGGAAGACGGACTTCCGGGGGATGGCCGAGGTGGGGGAGGGGTGCCGTCTCCCTGGTGTTTGTGCACTCAGACCCTGCTCTTTGGTTAGGCGCTCACAGCGCCCTTGGGTCCAGATGCACGATGGTGGTGCGAAGGCTGTCACACGATACTTACCTCTCCAGCAGGCTTGTGGCTTCTGCTGTCAGATGAGATCCCCACGGTCTCACTGGTGGCAAGTGGCAGCACGAGGACTCAGACCCAGGACCTTGAATTCCAAGGAACGGCTCTTGGAGCCCAGCTCCTCCAGGAAAAGCACCCCTGGTCCCCGAGGCGCACCTTTTGCCATAGAACTTTCTGGAGCTGGGGGTGACTCAGTGTATTTGCTTTCTCCATCGTTTCTTGCCCCTTCGCTGTCTTCTCTGTGCCCCCAGCCTCCTCCCCTTTCCTGTCCTGCATCCGGAAGGCTCGGGAGCTGTTTTCCCTCCCTCTGGAGCTGTTTTCTTTGTTCTTAGGCACAATAGGTGACCCACAGCCTTTCCTCCTAGGTCCCCTCCCCAGCCTTGTGGGATTTCCTCTAACAGCTGGGTCTCCATTTCCAATGCTTCGGGGAGGTTGGGGTGGGGCAGCCCCTGGGGCCACTTCCCCGCCACTGGCCCTGGGCCTGGTTAAAGAACGTGATCAGAGCAGCAGACTTTCCAACAATCCCTGGAGGTGGCTTAGGCCCAGGCAGACAGGTCTGGGCCCAAACAGAAGAATCATTTGGCCTTAGACAACAGCATTGACGTCTACAGGCTATAGGCATTAGCTCAGATTAGACCAGAACACCACCCAGGACAGTAGCTGGTGAAGAATGTGGACAGAGGATGGTCAGAGCAAAAGCAAGGGGACACTCGATAGGTATTCCTCAGTAGTCACTCCCTCCAATTCCCTCGTTCCTTACCATCCGTGGGTGAATGATTTCTGTGACTTTGGGGGGGCCCCGGAGACATCACATTTCAACCCTGCTGTGGGAGACCCCGCATCTGACAGTCTATGGGCAAGATTGGGGTTTACAGATAATGTGGCAAGAATCTGAACTACGCAGTGACTCTTGTGTCTTTTGATAGGCATGTTAAAGATAGCCCCTGTTTAAATGTTTTTTTTTTTTTTAAGTTTTACTTATTTATTTTGAGAGAGAGAGAGAGCATGAGCAGGGGAGGGGCAGAGACAGGGAGAGAGAATCCCAAGCAGGCTTCGCACTGTCAGCACAGAGCTCGACGCGGGGCCTGAACCCACCAACCGTGAAATCATGACCTGAGCCAAAACCAGGAGTCACAGGCTCAACCCACTGAGCCACCCAAGATAGTCCCTGTTTATTTATTTATTTTTCTTTTTAAATTTTTTTTTTCAACGTTTATTTATTTTTGGGACAGAGAGAGACAGAGCATGAACGGGGGAGGGGCAGAGAGAGAGGGAGACACAGAATCGGAAACAGGCTCCAGGCTCCGAGCCATCAGCCCAGAGCCCGACGCGGGGCTCGAACTCACGGACCGAGAGATCGTGACCTGGCTGAGGTCGGACGCTTAACCGACTGCGCCACCCAGGCGCCCCAAGATAGTCCCTGTTTAAAGAGAAGGGAAGGGATGGAGGAGGGAGAAAAGAAGGAGAAAAAGAAGAAAAAGGAAACCAGTCCACAATTACAACCCATAGAGAGGAGAAAACATGTTATAACCCAGAGAACCAAAACTACATACCTATCCATCTTTTTCAAAATCGGCTCACTACATTTGCCTGTAGGAAACAAATTCAAAGAGAGACGAGGCAGCAGATTAAAATTCCTTCCTGCCTACTCGTGAAAGGGCTTTAATCTTAGCACGGGCGGACGATAAACAGAGCTCTCTTTCAGCCAAGTCTGGTGAGAGAAATTGCCTCTTTTTCAAGCAAAGGCCTATGGACGGGGCCAAGCAGTGAGCATCTCGGACCCGTCCGTCATCCACCATCCTGCCCCCCCACCCCCTCACCTGTCTGGGATGTCTGCCTTTCCCTGTTGCCAGCAATTGCCCGTAAATGGCACACAGAGATTGTACCAAGTTACCAAGCTTTGACCAAAGAAAATTCAGGCAGAAGGCAAACCGTATTGCAGACACATCTGCTTTTATTTGTGGCCTTTGCACAGCCGGGGTTTCAGGTTCCCGCTTCCTGCCCGCCTCTGAAAGCGGCTTTGTCTTTTTTTTCCTGGACTGAAGCATTGCATTTGCAACAATCACACAAGCCTCAAAAGCTGCCATTTCTAAGGTGGCATCCACTTCTACGGCTCGCGTCACAAAACCACTGCAGGTGGCCAGAATTCTTCACTTATGTCCAGCCCTTTGTTGCTTTTGTAGTTGTGTAGGGAAAAAAAATAACTTTCTTTCTTTTTTTTTTTTTGGTGTATTCGTGTGCTGGGGGCTGTCGGCTGCCATAACAGAGTGCCACAGACTGAGCCACTTACACAACAGGAGCCTATTTCCTGATGGATCTGGAAACTAGAAGTCTGAGATCAAGGTATATCGGCGGGTTTGGTTTCTCCTGAGGCCTCTCTCTTTGGCTCGTGGATGGCTGTCTTCTTCCTGAGTTTTCACATGGTTCTCACATGGAATGTGTGTCTGTGCCCAAAGTTCCTTTCCTTTTTTTTTTTTATAAGACAAAGAAAAGAGAGAGAGTAAGAAAAGGGGGGAGGAGCAGAGAGAGAGGGAAAGAGAATCCCAAGCAGGCTCCAAGCTGTCAGCAGAGCCCAACGTGGGGCTCGAACTCATGAACCGCGAGATCATGACCTGAGCTGAAATCAAGAGTCAATTGCTCAACTGACTGAGCCACCCAGGCGCCCCCCCCCAAATTTCATCTTCTTAGAAAGACCCCAGCCACATTGGATAAAGGCCCATCCCAATGACCTCATTTAAACTTAATGACTCCTTTAAAGACCTTTCTCCAAATACTGTTACATTCTTAGACACTAAGGGTTAGGGCTTCAACATATGAATTTTGGAGGGATGTAATTCAGCCTACAACTTTTGATAAAAATTGTACTGGTCTTTTGACTTTCACATTCCAGAACATTCCAGAGTGCTGGGAAAAAAAAACCCATCTGACCACCTCTACCTATGCCACTTGAGGACTCTTTGGCCTGTTCCACGGGAAGTTGTTATCTTGCATAGCATATTATGGGAAATGCTGTGGTAAACCCTGAAATGCATTTTCTCTTTTGATGCTTACGTAATGACCTCATAGGACTTCATAAATTAATGCATGGAAGTGATGAATAAAGGCTAAAGAGATCCCTTAAGCACTTAAGACTTCTGTTAATAGACTTGCATATGGGGAAGACCATGTGATGGGCTTCTGGGTCAGAGGTTGCCATTTATGGGTCTGAATCGAATGCGTGTCTTGGAGCAGCGCATTCTTCCATGTCAGGGACTGTTAATTTTGTTTCTTTCTTGACGAGACTCTTCCATTGGGTTTTACAAGATCTTACAAACAAAGGCATTAAGATCATATAAAGCAGGATTATTCATTATACCATAAGAATTTCTTGTGTGGGGGCACCTAGGTGGCTCAGCCGGTTAAGCATCCAACTTTGCGTCAGGTCATGATCTCACGGTTTGTGGGTTCAAGCCCCACATTGGGCTCTGTGCTGACAGTTCGGAGCCTGGAGCCCGCTTTGGATTCTGTGTCTCCCTCTCTCTCTCCGCCCCTCCCCCGCTCGGGCTCTGTCTTTCTCTGTCTCTCTCTCTCAAAAATAAATAAACATTAAAAAAGAAAAGAATTTCTGTGTGACCCACTCTAGGAAGTAAGAAATTTGTAATCTCATTGAAGAAAAGATGTGCGGCTCACCTCTGCATATACTAATGGAAATTCAATTCCTTAGACCGTTGTCTAGGAAATCAACAACGCTAAGTATTTCTGCCTTGATGACAAGGCCCAAGTTTGTCACCAGCTTTCTCTTTGCATGCTACACCCCCCCGCCCCCCCCAATCTGGCTTCACCTCGCACACCCAAGCTCACATTTCCCTCATCTGCTTCTCTAGCTGGTGTCTCTCTTCTGAGCTTTGACCCCGAGCCTTCTGACTACAACACTTTCCACTTAATTTTCCCACAGGTAATTTGAACTCCACGTGACCCAAGCAGAAACCATCACCTTGCTCTAAATCCTGCTCCTCCTCCTCTCTAGTCCCTGTTGGTCAAATGGCACCATCGTCAATCTACCGTCCTCCCTTTCAATTTACCGATTCCTGCAGATTCTACTTCATTAGGACATCTTGAGTACACTCCAGTCTCTCTTCCTTCGTTGGTACTGTACTGGACTCCACCCTCCAGTGTTCCCCCATGGGGTCCTGAAACCCATGGGTGCAGGGCAATATCATGGCGAATATCATGGGTGAGAGATAAACAACATCGTGCTTTGGGCTCTGGAAGGTCTGGATTGAAATTCCAATTCTGCCGCTTAATAACTATGTGACTTTGGTCAAGGTGCTTCATCTCCACAAGTCTTGGTTTTCTCATTGGTAGAGTAGGGGAAAGGTCTAACTTTGGGAGGTAAAGTAACTTAAATAAGAGAACACATATAAAGTAGTGAGTACTGTGCCTGGAATACGGTACTCAGACATCTGATGATTTAATTGCTCTGATTGCAATATTTCAGTTACCCTCAATTTCCTTGGCAAGGCACACACGGCCAGCACCCTTGCTTCTCTGACCCCATCTCTTGACCCTGCTCACCCAACTTTCTTCGTCTCCACCATGCTGAACTCTCTGATGTTTCCAAACGAGCCAGGCTTTCTCTGCTCACTGCTCCTTTATGTAAGCAAGATGGCTCCCACCACCTGACCTCATGCCTCCTCCTTCCCACCACCTCCCTCTGTACGATCCTAGGGCTCATCCTTCTGGGAAAACTCTAGTCCCTTCAGAGGTCTTCTTCTCCATCTAGCAGCTTCCTTCTATCATTGCACTGATCACACTCAATTGCATCCATTTGTCTACTTGTCCCCTTCCCTTTTCTTCCTACAACTAACTTTATGCTTTGTATCGCTAATTCCTAGGCACCGACCCTTATGTATGATGGGCATTCGGCGCCTATTGAATGAATGATAACAGCCAGCATTTATTTAGCCCTTGTTATGTGTCAGGATAATATTGGCTCTGATTTCTTTTTGTGGAGCTGCTGAGTTTGTTTTGTTTCCTATGAGTAAAAAACCCTTTTTAGAAGTAATCTTTGGTTATCTGGTCAGATTTGGAAAAACTTTAACCTTGGCAGAAATCTGCCTTATCACTAATAATGTTGCTATTTGTCTCTGTCTTTGGTGTTTGTCGCATGACCATAAGAAGAAAATTCAAAGGGAAGATAGATTCCAATACGTACATTTTTCAAGTCGGCCCTGAGACAGAGAAATTCAGAAGTCTTCAACTTATGCCGGCATCCTTTGGACAAACTGTCCTTGGTCACTCATCAAAACCTTATGAAATGAGACTCGAAAGCATTATGCAAAGTGAAAGACATCAGACACAAAGGGCCATATATTATATGATTCCATTTATATGAAATGTCCAGAATAGGTAAGTACACAGAGACAAAGGTAAATTTTTTTCTTAATTTGAGAGAGAGAGAGAGAGAGAGAGAGCCAGGGAGAGAGAGAATCTTAAACAGGCTCCATGCTCAGCACGGAGCCTGACATGGGACTCAATCCCATGACCCTAGGATCACAACCTGAGCCAAAACCAAGAGTCAGACACTCAAACAACTGAGTCACCCAGGTGCCCCAGACAGAAGGTAAATTAGTGGTCACCTATGGCTGGGAGTGGGAACAGGAATTGACTGCAAATGGAAAAGAAGTTACTTAAAAAATAATAATAATAAATTAATTAATTAATTATTTTGAGAGACTGAGAGACAGAGACAGAGCGTGAACAGGAGAGAATCAGGCTCCACACAGAATCTGAATCAGGCTCCAGGCTCTGAGATGTCGGCACAGAGCCCGATGCGGGGCTTGAACTCACAAGCCATGAGGTCATGACCTGAACCAAAGTCGGAGAATTAACCGACTGAGCCACCCAGGCACCCCAAGAAGTTACTTTTCAGAGTGATGGAATGTTCTAAAATTGGACTGCATGGATGGTTGCACAATTTCGCAAATTTACTAAAAATATCAAATTGTACCCTTATGATAGATAGACTTTGTAATATATCATCTGTACCTCAATAACACTGTTTATGAGAATCCTTATGAGAACTTTCCCCAGTCTTACCTTGTTTTCTCCATGACAGTCTGGTTCTGGGAGAGATTTCCTTTCCAAATCTTTCACCCTCTGGGAACTGCTGGGAATATGCTGGGATTGTCGTTTTATAGCTCGGCCCGTCACCTGGAGAACCTGTGACAGATGTATAAGTGGTAATTTGGACCAGACTCTGCTGGGCTCAGCCTATGTGCCCATCCCCTCTAGGCCATATCTGTATTTGTGCTATAACTCAAATTCATGTACATATCATTCTAAATGGCATCATTTCACCAATAACTTAGCATTACGGGAGCCACTTTAGGGAATTTTGATAGTCACAAAATCATTTGAGAGATGAATGAGAAGGAAATCTTTCTAACTACCCAATGTTTTATATATATATATATATATATATATATATATATATATATATATATTTTTTTTTTTTTTTTTTTTTTTTTGATTGGTATGAGAGAGCATCTGAAAGAAATTTAGGTTTTAAAGCTGCTTCCTTAAGAGATTCCTTGGCCACAGGGGTGCCTGGGTGGATCAGTGGGTTGAGCTTCTGACTTCAGCTTAGGTCATGACCTCCCAGTTTGTGGGTTCAAGTCCCACATCGGGCTCACTGCTGTCAGCCTGTCAGCCTGTCAGTGCGGAGCCCCTTTCAGGTACTCTGTCCCCCTTGCTCTTTGCTCCTCCCCCAATCATGTTCGCTCGCTCTCTCTCTCTCAAAAAATAAATAAATAAATAAAACATTTAAAAAAAGAGAGAGTCCTTGGCCATGGCGAAGAAAAATGTGAAAAACATAAAAACGTGTCTCTTTTTAATCCTTTAATCACAACTCATATCGAAGAGCCTTGATTCTTCCTATTCCTTTCTCCATTCTCTGTTCCATCTCCTTCTGCCCCTCCTTCTCCTCTGATCTGCCTGCTTCCCTCCTGAACCACCAGAAACTTTCAAGTTCAATTATCTTTTCTTTTTTAATTTTTTTTTTTTTATTTATTTTTGAGACAGAGACAGAGCATGAACGGGGGGAGGGTCAGAGAGAGAGGGAGACACAGAATCTAAGCAGGCTCCAGGCTCCGAGCTGTCAGCACAGAGCCCGATGCGGGGCTCGAACCCACAAACTGTGAGATCATGACCTGAGCCGAAGTCAGACGCTTAACCGACTGAGCCACCCAGGCACCCCTATCTTTTCAAATTAAATCCTCCTTGGAACAGAGAAAATCCCTACAGTTGATGTTAAGCCCCGTTTTTTGCCCGCGCTGAGAGCGCTGTCAAAATTTTCCCAAAGTCTTTGGAGAAATATGACTCGATGGATGCAAATTTACAGAGGAGTTTAGAACAGTCTATGAATATGTCATCCAGAACTCACTGTTCTATCCCAATTAGTTCAGATATTAGTAGGAACCTCCTTTGCCAGAACAGTGGGTCACCAAGGCCAGAACGGGAAGAACCGAGTGTGGCTTAAGACGGTGGAGGAAACCAGAGGGATTGAGAAAAGTTGTAGATGTTGGACAAGATCTTTTGGAAGCTATCCCCAGATCTTTCCAGTGAAACCACATGGGGATCTGAGTCGGCCCTTAGGCAAAGAGAGGATGAGGCCCCTTGCAGACTGCAACAGCGTTTGGAAGTAGATTGGTCAGCAGATGTGACTCCAGCTCTCTCCTGGCTTTTGGAAATGGCCTTAGTCCAGAAATAGGGGACTTAATATACAAGCAAAAGCTAGAGCAGGGAAGAGCCCATTGCCAGACCTCCGGCTCCTTGCCGAATGCTTTAAAAGAAACAACAAGGCTCGGAATAGATACATGAATTTACAAAAGTCAGATGGTGGGTATCTCTAAATAATCCTCAAACCCCAGGCACTTGTTGTGATGAGCACTGGGTGTTATGGGTAAGTGATGAATCACTACATTCTACATCTGAAACCAATTTTGACCATCTATGTTAAGCAACTAGAATTTAAGTAAAAACTGGAAATAAAAAAAACAACACCCTCAAACATTCCCAATGCTAATAACAGCCGTCCACAGACCTTTAACCTAAGAACATTCCTTCCTTCTTGTGACACAACAGCACTAACTTGATAAGGAGGGGTTCACACTGCCAATAAAAACACCAAGTTCCTTGTTCTCCTGAAGGTCTCTTCCTGGAAATCCCTGGAAATGCCCCTGTTCACAGTGAGACCATAGCTAATTTCCCCGTTGATTTACTATTACTCCAGTATCTGAGTCAAATCTAAATTGGTCAAGGAGACACAAAAACATTTTTCAACGCAGGCAGGATTTGGGAGTGAAAACAAGTAAGGTTCAGAGTGCTTTATCTAAGTCTCTATTCAAACTCTGCAGCATTCTGTTAAACCGGAAGCTAAAAAAGAACTAAAACTAAAGAACTTGGTGAAGGCCTCCCAGAGAAAATGCTTATCACTCATGGCTTGTACCAGTCCACATAACACTCCTACCGTCCCTCGTCGAAAAGTCTGAAAGCCAAGATACAGATGCATTCAGGACTTCAAGGCCACGAATGGGATAGACATCCCTTGCTTCGCTATTGTACCAAACCCAAATCTAATTTCACATGGGTGCCTCCTGCAGCTACGTATTTAACAGCCGATTTGCTTTCCTTAGTGTCCCTTTAGATCGAAGCGGTCAAAACTCATTTACGTTCCCCCGGGGAATTAGCAGTGTGCCTAGACAATTTACTCTTTCCGCCTCTCAATCATCTTCAACCAGGGCCCCAAGAACCTTCCATTTCCCTATATCCTACGCTTACCCAATATATAATGAGCTTTTGCTTATTCTAGAGACTAGGTGAGATCCAAGACTGATTCCATCTTCCTCCTCAGAAAGGACATGGGTTTCCAAAGAGAAGTCACAATTTGGTCAAAGTGAGATTCATTTCCTGGGACGTGCTTTATCTTACGGAGGCAAATCCTTACTTCAGACATACTGCAGGACCTTCAAAACTTTCCCAGGCCAACAAATAAGAGACAAGTAAGAAGATTCCTGGGTCTCACTGGCTGCTGCCGACAATGACCTCCATCTCCTGTGAAATTGCCAGGGCACCAAATGATTTAACCAACTCCTCGATAGCCGAACCTCTCCCCTCGGAGTCTAAACATGAAAGGGCCTTTCATGAGTTAAGATTAGCCCTCCAACAATCCTCCACATTGGCCTTCGCAATTATCATAAGCCTGTCTACATATTTGTATATGAGACGTAACTTCACGGGGATCACGAGACGCCAAGAACTTACTACCCTCTCTCTCTCTCTCTCTCTCTCTCGATCCAGTGGCTGTGCCATTTTACATTCTCGTCTGCAGTGTATGAGGGCTCCAATTTCTCTACATCTCTGCCAACACTTGCTATTGTCTGTTTTTTTGGTTTTTGTTTTTAATTACAGGCACCCTCGCAGGTGTGAATTAGCAGCTCACTGTGGTTTTGATTTGCATTTTCTTAATAGCAACTCTGCCCAGCATTATCCCACATGCTTTTCCATTTGTGTATCTTCTTTGGAGAAATGTCTACTCAAGGCCTTTGCCCGTTTTTAAGTTGGTTTGTTTGTCTTTCTGTTGTTGACGTGAAGGAGCTCTTTACATATTCTAAATATTAAGCCTTGTCAGATGGATAGTCTGCAAATATTTTCTCCCATTCTGCGGGTTGTCTTTTAATTCTCTTGATGGTGTTGCTTGATGCACAAAAGTTTTCAGTTTTAACGAAGCCCAATTTATTTTGTCTTTGTCGCCTATGCTTTTTGGTGTCGTGCCGGAGAACGCATCGCCAGATCCAAGGTCATGAAGGTTTCCCGTCTGTTTTCTTCTAAGAGTTTTCTAGTTTTAGCTCTTCCATTTAAGTCTTTGACCCATTTATTGCTGTCCTTGATCCACTGCAAGCTAATTCTTGCATACGGCACAAGGGAGCACACGTGGATGTTGCATGTGGATGTCCCATTTTCCCAGCACCACTCGCTGAGGAGACCGTGCTTTCCTTCTTGAATGGTCTTGGCACCCTTGTGGAAAAGTCAATTGACCGTGGACATGAGGGTTTATTTCTGCCTTCTCCATTCTCTTTCATTGGTCCATATGTCTGTCTCTACAACAGTCCCACCGTGTTTTGTTTTGT
The DNA here is from genome assembly GCF_028749965.1 of Puma concolor. Taxonomy (NCBI): domain Eukaryota; kingdom Metazoa; phylum Chordata; class Mammalia; order Carnivora; family Felidae; genus Puma; species Puma concolor. The sequence goes on from NC_141677.1 coordinate 17,272,079, forward strand.
GGAGCTTTGTAGTAGATTTTACAATTGGGAAGCCTAAGTCTTCCAGGTTGTTCTGCCAACCTGGTTTTAGGGTCTTCTTTAAATGTGCTGGCTTCCTCTGCTGGATGATCTTTGTTACACGTTGAAGATACACAACATTTCTCCTATGAAATCCTGTTACTTCCTCCCGTACATATCCCTACTCATCACTATAATACCTAGAGTATTCTTCTTCTATTACCTGAAGAAGGGGAAATTCATAACGATCTGACCTCTGTTCATGAATGATGTGTCAGAAACTTTAGAAAAATGCAGACTCGGGGTGCCTGGGTAGCTCAGTCACTTAAGTGTCTGGCTCTGAATTTTGGTTCAGGTCATGATCTCAAGGTTCGTGAGTTTGAGCCCCACATCAGGCTCTGCGCTGACAGTGCAGAGCCTGCTTGGGATTCTCTCTATCCCTTTCTCTCTCTGCCCTCCCCCATTCTCTCTCTCTCTCAAAGATAAATAAACTTTAAAAAAATCTTTTGAAATAAAAAGAAAAACACAGACTTAATCCTACTGGTTGGTGGACAATATCTTCAGACTGAGGCAGGAAAATAATCTTGTAACAAACTCACTTTGCCTCTAGAACATGCTCTCTTGGCAGAGGCGAAATCCGCCCAGATGGCAAAATTCGCTGTGCTCACCAGGGCTTTCCAGGTAGCTCCAGATAAGAAAGTTAAATATACACACGGAGAGTAAATATGCATTTTGGGGAGTTCATAATTTTGGAATGCTTTGGAAACAAAGAGTCCTCCTACCCTCAACAGAAACCCCACTTAGGAATGGGAACCCAGTAGAAGAAGAGCAGAACGAGGCATGGGGACCCTGAACCAGGGTGGAGATCGCCCTCTCGTCCAAGTATTGGTGATCCACCCCGTGTCCCTCTTCAGGTGTAAACATCTGACCCAGTGCAAAGCTGATGGCCATTTGCCTGTTGGCTTGTTTTCTGGTTAAGCAGAAAATTTCTCTTAAAATAGGGATTGCAAAGAGGGTGAGGAGGAAGCCGAAGACAAAACTTTTTGTCTTCTGTGTGCATTTGATTGACTCCGCTACTAACTCCCTCTGGCTAGAAGGGCAACCTTGTAATTCGAGAAAGGGTTTTAGGCTCTGAGTACCTAAAAGGACAAGCCAACGTCTGGGAAGGAGCTAGGCTGCATAGAATTTCCCATGCTGCTTTAAAAGGCAAGGAAGACCAAAATACAACTGGAAGAATAATTCTAAGAAGGGCAGACTCGCTGAAGAATCCTGTTTTAAAAAAAAATAGCGGATTTGGGAAATAGGAGAAAGCTTTATTCTTCTTAGGGTCACAAAATGACAATTTAAATCTCAGATGTCCCCTTCCCCCACTTCCTTATGCATCCTGAAATTATCTCAGTATAAATCTTGATCTGGGCCACTTTGCTCTCTCACCCACTGGAAATCTACTTGGTCAGAGTGTGGCGTAGAAACTAGGAAGCCCTCCTCTTTCTCTTAAAATCTTCTACCCCAGAGGCACCTGGGTGCCTCAGTCGGTTAAGCATCTGACTTTGGCTCAGATCATGATCTCGCGGTTTGTGAGTTCGAGCCCCGCGTCGGGCTCTGTGCTGACCGCTCAGAGCCTGGAGCCTGCTTCGGATTCTGTGTCTCCCTCTCTCTCTGCCCCTCCCCTGCTCACGCTCTGTCTTTGAATAATAAATAAATGTTAAAAAAAAAAATCTTCTATCCAGAAGTGAAATGAAACCCAGCTTCTTCCTTTGACTCAAGGAAAGATGACTTCTTTTGAATATGTTTCCCTTTGTTTTCCCAAAAGGTGCCTCTTAACTCTTTAAGCCTAAAATGTGTATTTGCTAGCTACAGTTGAACTGTTTTCGTGGCCTCTTTTCTACTTTATTGGAAAAGCTAAGTGAAGGCTGGGGAACAGTTCCTTGGGAAGTACAGTTCCCAGAGCCTAGAAGCATCTACAGTCGGAATATCTGAGCCCAGATCTGGCTTCCTGGCCATTAAGCCGTGGGTCCTTAGGCAAGCCACTTAATGACATCCATAAACTGGGGATAATATGCACTCTGTGTGCCTAATCGGTTGTTGTGATGACCAAACAAGATAATGTATGAGAAAGTGTTCTTTAAAAAGACACAGTACAAAGAATGGTTATCTGCGAGCGACAGGATTATAGGCCAACTTTCGTTTCTCCCACGTGTTTTCTTCTCTCTGTTATATAATTTATACTTTAAAGAATAACTTTTAAGGGGCGCCTGTGGGGCACAGTCAGTTGGGTGTCTGGCTTTTAATTTGGGCTCAGGTCAGGATCTCCCAGTTTGTGGGATCAAACCCTGCATCAGTCTCTAAGCCGATGGCGCGAGCCTGCTTGGGATTCTCTCTCTCTCTCTCTCTCTGCCCATCCCCCACTCGCACACGAGTGCGCGCACTCTCTCTCAAAATAAATAAACACTTTTTTAAAAATAGCGTTTAATTTCCTTTAATTTTTATTAAATGTCATATATGTTTTCTGTTTTCCATTTTCTTTTTCAAGTAGGCTCCACGCCCAACGTGGGGCTCAAACTCACTACCCTGAGATCAAGAGTCATATGCTCCGCTGACCGAGACAGCCAGGCGCCCCCCCAAATGTCATTGATTTTAAAATGAAAGGATGCAGAGGTGCATGAATACAAATAAAAATTAACCTTCTTTTGATGTTGCTCTAATTTTATAGCATTTCCTAATAAAATGCACAAATTTCTAACTTGTAAGTTTCAAACCAATGGTGTCAGGGTGTTGCTGGGCGATCTGAGCACGTAGAAAACAGGTAAGCTATATATTTAAACACTAAGAAAAACAGAAATAGGGGGCACCTGGCCGGCTCGCTTGACAGAGAAGGCGACTCTAGATCTCGGGGTTGTGAGTTCGAGCCCCATGTTGGGCGTAGAGTTTACTTTAAAAATTTTTTTTAAAAATAAAGAAAAATAGAAACAGGAAAATAAGACTTTTTCTTGGTCCTAAGGACAAAGCCAGTTCTTGGAAATTTGGTTAATTAAAATACAACAAATGTCTTAATGTAAAGCTAGTAGTAGAGTCCTACAGCTAAGAAGTGAGCCTCCGGTTTCTGCATCGGATGTACAGGTTCAAGAGCGTCTGTCCCCTCTGGCCGGTGGGAACACAGCGTCTCCTAGCCCCGTGGCGGTTCCGGCAACAGTTCAGCAGACAGCTCCTCGTGGTGGCTCTTTGGTGTCACACCCCATGCACGCACAGCTGAGTGTTCAGCTGACTTCAAGGTCGCCCCTTGTTGATTTGGGGACCACTCTGCACAGCTCTCTCCTCTCCAGTGTCCTGCCCGTACCAGCTGCCTCTGTCTCTCCAAATGTCCATCCTGACTTCTCCGGCGTCTCCACCTCCCATCCTGCTTGGCTTCTGGAAAGTGCCTCTGGACAGAAAACCAGGGAAATTATAAGACTCTCCCTATTTGGATTGCTCTCTCTCTCAGGGACCAGTCATCTGTCGCCTGTTGCCTAAGATCTGAAACCATCCGGTTCCTAGGGTTTGTCCAGTTTGCCAGCTGTTTAAGGCTGGAGAGCAACTCTGGAACCAGTGACCCCCATATGGCCACAGTCAGAAAGCCCTTAAATTTTGGAAGCTAGAGCCTTCATTCCCTAAAAGAGACTGTTCCCACTCTGGATTAGAAATTTGGTGACTGCGGAATGGACACATAGTGCTCTTTGTATCTCTTCTAACACCAGTGGTTAAGTTACAGAGCAAAATGGAGGCATAACTGATTCAGCCGAGAATTATCGAATGCCCACTATATGCCAGGTTTTCATTTGGCCCCGGGGCCACAGGAGGGAAGAAGATGTCAAAGTCCCTGCTTCCTGGTAAAAATCAGTAGTGACCTAGAGCGTACAATTTAAGCGATACCTCTCACCGTACCACCTGCCCTGACATCACCCTTCCTTCTTCTCGACTTGAAACTCCCCACTTTTAGGATTGATTCTACACATCTTTTTCCACCAGCTACTGAGTCCTTTGCACTGCGCCAGATGCTGAGGATGATTCCAATCAGGAGCAAAGCACAACTTCTACCACCAAGCAGCTTAAAACTGGCAGAGGAGATGAGGTGCGTATACGAACAATTAATAAATTCAACTCCCCCGGCCACTCGTTTCCCCAAAAGCATTAGTTTAAAAGATAGACTTACACCTAGAGGTCCAGAGCCTCTGCAGTTCTCCTCCAATGGGTTCCAAGAATCAGGAAAGCTCTGAGAGGTCTTTTTGTACTTCATAGTTTTGCCTGGAGTCCATCTTGGGAGGGGCAAGAGAAGAGACTGCTTTCTCCGCCTCCAGGCCCGTATATTTACCTGCCACTGGGCTTTGTTTTTTAAGTTTATTTATTTATTTTCAGAGAAAGAGAGAGCATGCGGGAGGCACGGGGCGGGGGGGGGGGGGGAGGAGAGAGAGAATCCCAAGCGGGCTCTATGCTGTCAGCGCGAGCCTGACGCAAGGCTCGATCTCACGACTGTGAGATCATGACCTGAGCCGAAATCAAGAGTCAGATGCTCAACCAAGTCACTTAGGCCCCCCGCCCCGGCCACTGGACTTCTGATTGGACCTTCCCCCATTACCTCAAAAAACTTGATATGTACCCAACTGACTTCTCCATTGCATCCTCCTTACCTTCCTTCTCTTCAAGAGAATCAGCACCATTCACCCTGCTGCCCAAAACAGAAATCTGGGCTCACCCTGGACCTCTTCTCTCTCTTCTCTCATACCTGATCCCTCACTGATATCTGTCAGTCAGACCCCTTCTTTTCACCCTCCCAAGTGAGCTTCATGATTCAGTGGTTTTGCCTGCCTTGTGCTCAGCTATATCCCCCATAGAGCAGGTGCTCAAGAGATAGTTACCGAATGAATGAGTGAATCTTCATTCTTGCTACTCTCTTGCTCTAGGCCCTCATCTTATCAAATGAACTGTTATGCTAGTCTAACTAGATTCAAGGATGGCAAGCAGAAAACGCTCAAATCCATTGACGACAACGCTGCCACAGGGATCTTCCCAAAACACATCCAATATTTGTTATTCATTATGTTCTACGAGGTTGCCGCGGACGCTGAATTAGTGAATGTTGAACTGTTCCTTGTGTTTTTTAATTCTTCAAACATTTTTTTTTTAATGCTCATCTATTTTTGAGAGAGAGAGAGACAGGCAGAGTGCAAGCAGGGGAGGACAGAGAGAGAGGGAGACACGGAATCGGAAGTAGGTTCCAGGCTCGAAGCTGTCCACACAGAGCCAACTCATGAACCATGAGATCATGACCTGAGGCAAAGTCAGGTGCTTAACCGACTGAGCCACCTCGGTGCCCTTGAACCATTCCTTCTAAGGGGAGATACAGGATCGGGTTCCTGAGAGTCTTTCGGTCACAACATTTTCCTCAACCTGTTAATGCATAGCCTTGCTTTATGGGTGTTTCTGTTCAAAGATGCTTTATTTGATATATATATATCACTGATTCATTAACATTGAACTCACCAGCACTGCTACTCGTGCCCAAATGGACCTCATCTAACGCAAGTATTTTCTCCATACAGCACATCACAGCCTCCTTGCATTAGGAACACTAGACAACATTTCAGCGCGGAGCTTGGGGGCTGTGTTAAACAATGAAATCACCAACAGAAACCAAAAGAAATGCAAACTACATGGCACTAAATAGACCACAAAAGGGACACTGGTTTACAGTGTTTACGGTGTGACCTAAAACAGGAAGACAGAGCATCCTGTTTGACCTCAGCTGAGAGCCTGTGCACTGAGAGACTCAAAATTTTCAGCTCTCTGTACATGCCCACAAATGACTATGGAAGTGCCACAAGTGTTGATTTTGAGGTCACAAATAAATTTTAGCAAGTAGGCAAATTCGCACATCCGGAATCCCCAAATACAGAACCCTTGAATAGTGAGGATGAACCCTAACACTCAATCACGTCACCTCCCTCCCCCCACCAAGCCTTCAATGACTTACCATTGCCCCCAGGGAACTTGGTTTCCTCTTCAATCGCAGGACCCGGGATTTCTATTTAACTTCTGAGTTTATATGCCAGTCTCTGGTGATTCTTGGGCGAAGAAACCATTTGCTTATATTCTTACCACCTAACACAGTGGCTGGCACACGGTAGGTGTTTAATAAATAGCACATTTGAAAAAAAAAAAATAAGTGAACAAACCCACAAAGTGAAAAAACAAATGAACAATGGTGGATCATGGCATCTGGGATAGATGACAGGCGGGCCATGATTTTAAAAGTTATTTTCAATTTACTCTTAATAAATTGGCCTGCAGTGAGTGCATGAATCTATTTAACTGGTGATTAAGCTCTGGTCCTACCCACCAGAAGGATAAGAAAAGGACCATACCACTCATTGTCATTCGGTTTGGTTAACTTGTAGAGTTGAATAAAGCCCAGTTGGCTTGCACTCTGCTGCGTCGGATACTGATGACTTTGTCTAAATTCTGTCTGATGCTCCCATTCTATTTACATTCCGATTCCCCTTTGCTCTTTGTGCGGATTCCCGGCCAGTGTGTACTGAGAGCTTTTGGTCCTTCCTCCACGCTCTTGTGCAGCGAGTTTTAACCCCGTTATCTGATATTCATTTAAAGACCGAGCAATGCCACGTGGGGAAACCCCATGCTTTTTGGTTTCAGTTAAGCTGTTATCTGCAAATAAGTGTTCCCACCAAAGGATTCTTGGAAATGCTGGCCATTATCAAGGGAGCTTTTGAATGGCTTGTTTCAACTTGAATCATGTCAGCTGAACGGCGTTTATTGTGTGTGACAGTCCCACTGACTGCGATAAGTCATTCTCTCAACTCTCATTTATTCAGGATAAAAAAAGAAAGGGGGCATACATAGCCTCTGAGGCTAATTCTCAACTCCACACAGAAAGTCACCAAGCACTACAGGTCCCAGCTTTGGTTGTTTTGGTTATTATTATTATTTTTTAATTATGTCCCATATACTTCCTCTCCACTCTATACTCACAGCCAGGCCCTTGGTCTAGGGGCCAGCTTTAACCTCTGCATGGACCAAAACATTAGCTTCTTAATTGTTCTTTCCTTCTTTCAGTGGGTCAGCTCCTCCCCTCTCCCCCACTAATCCATCCCGTACCTCTGCCTTGTCAGGGCTCAAAGCCAGATTTCCTTCTCTCCCTTTCTCCACCACCGTGGTGTGTGCGGTTGACTCTGTTCCCTGGGGCTTCTCACAAGACTTTTCAGGATCATGAGATTCCTGGCCAAGAAACAAAAGCAGAATTGTCCCAAAAAACTGGTAATAGAATCAGGTCCAACTACAAGAAGAGACAGTGGAGAAGAACCAAGCTGGGTCTATAAGGAATCCCACATGAGATGCACCTGTATTTGTTTTTTTCTTGTTTAAGTTTATTTATTTTGAGAGAGAGAGAGAGAGAGAGAGAAAGGGGCAGAAGAGAGAGAATCCCAAGCTGCCAGCACAGAGCCCAATGTGGGGTTTGAGCCGACGAACTGTGAGGTCATGACCTGAGCCGAAGTTGGACACTTAACTAACTGAGCCATCCAGGCGTCCCGAGATGCATTTGTGCCATGTCAAGGTCACTAGCGTCTTACCATATGAAGCGGAAAGCATCACCATCTCTGGTCAATTGGCCATGTTTTCTTAGAAAGATTTTTCTCTTTGTTTCTACGCTTCTCCCTAGTAGTCGTTTGGTTCAGTGATGAATATGTGAGATCTTCTGGGGGAAAAACACGCCACAGATTTCATCATTCCTGCATGAATATCCATGCTTCCTCTCTGCTGAAAAACAAGTCCAAGGACCCTATCCCTTACTTCACGGTTAACGATCCCACCTGGTCTCTGCAGGGTCCCCGGCTTTATTACCTGCTCTGTTCAGATCATCATCTTCACTATTGCTCACAGGCCCACTGCCCATCTCCACGTTGTGCCTCATGGTGGACCCTGTCCTGGAAAACCAGCCTCTGTTCCTCCTTAAAGGTCCAGAAAAGTTCAACTCCCTCCCCTCGGCCCTTTTCTAGTGAGGGTCCCCCCTTTGGGAACTCCTGGAGCCTGTAGCACTCTGGCTTGGTACTTATATTCATAATATAATGCTTGTTATTGTTTTTAACCTTTTCATGTATGTATGTATGAATTGTAAGCCCTTGGGAGCCCAGGACCAGTTTTAGGCCAGTGTTGGCCAACAGAAAAATAATGTGAGCCACAAATGCCAGCCTCGTCTGTAATTACAAATTTTCTAGTAGCCCCATATTAAAAGAAACAGGTGAGATTAATTTTTAATGATATATTTTCTTTAACCAAATATACCCCAAATATTACCTCTTTAACATGCAATCAACGTGACCAACTGTCACTGAGATGTCTTAAGTTCTTCATTTCATACTGTCTTTGGAGCCCGGTGTGCATTTTATACCTACGGCACACCTCACTTTGGACTAGCCACATTTCAGGTGATCAGTAGCCCTTTGGGGCGAGTGGCTTTCATGTTGGACTTTCATATTGGCTTTAAGTCCTCAAAGGGCCTGCTACCGCGCACAGTTGAGTGACAGTGAAATGTACACAAACACTGTGAGTCAACACACTGCTGTCACACTGGAGGAGGAGGAGGGTCTCTAGAGGCACAAGTTTCCGTCCTTGACCCTGTTCTGTTCATCGCTTTCACTGACGGCGTGGATACTACAGCGGTTAAGAACAGCCGCTGCGTAATGGGCACATAGCCAACAATACTGTACTGTGCCCTTAAACACTTGTTACAAGGACAGACTTCAGAGGAGCGCTGAGAAATGCATAGAATTGTTGAATCGTTCTATCGTACGCGTGAAGCTAACAGAACCCTGTAGGTTAATGACGCTTAAAAAAAAAAAAAAAAACAAGGTGGATTCACGTTATGTATTTTTCATCACAATTAAAAAAAAAAAAAAGAACACTTGGTCTGAGTCAGAGAGAGCTTAATTGCAAATCTTGGCTCCACCAAGATATACACGGGTGAATATGAGCAAGTTAATTTTCTTCTCTTAACTTTGGTTTCATCATCCATAAATGGGGATAATTACACCAACCTCAAAGGACCTTTGTGGAGAGTAAATTAGATCCCGCCTGTAAAATGCTTACCCCAGTACAGAGAATATATTAAGCCCTTCAAAATGTTAGGTTTTACTGCCATTATTATTACCATAAATGGTATTTTTATTAATTTGCTAGATGAGGTAACTCGGGGAAAGCTAGGTCTTTAAGTTAGATTGAAAAATCAAGATCCAAGGGGCGCCTGGGTGGCTCAGTCGGGTAAGTGTTGGACTTTGGCTCAGGTCACGATTTTGCAGTTCCTGAGTCCAAGCCCTACATCGGGCTCTCTGCTGTCAGCACGGAGCCTGCTCTCCCTTTTTCTCTGTCCTTCTGCCACTCAACGCCCCCCCTCCCCCGCCACCTCCTCAAAAATAAAGACACATTAAAAAAAAATCAAGATTCAAAAGGCTTTTCCCAGATAGGATTCCATAGGCTGAATAAAATAAAATGAAATCTAATATAGATTAGTTGAAGTGTTGCATTTGGGTTAAAAAGTCCAGCTACACAGGGGCGGCCTGGCTGGCTCAGTCAGAGAGTGCAACTCTTCATCTCAGGGTTGTGAGTTTGAGCCCCATGTTGGGTGTAGAGATTACTTAAATAAATTTTAAAAAAATAAATAATTTTTAAAAAAATTTTTAAAAATCCAGCTACACAAAAATAAGCTTTCAGATTCACCGTAGCCCATACAAAAAGAGTCATGTGATTATTCATTGACAAAATATAGTTAAGAATAAAATTATGATTATACTTTTTATTTTATTAAATATTTCATGTACGATGCAAACAGTACAAAAGAGTGTAAAGCAAAAGGTTAAAAATCCCCCTCTCAGAATCCCCCTTTTCCTACTCGTGCTTTGGTACATGTCCTTCCAGAAACGTCCTCTGCCTAAATAAACATATACTCGTTTATCTTTTCTTAATGCTAACACTTACGGGGACAGACTCTCTCTGCAACTTATTTGAAAAGGAGTTAAAATGTAAGTTGAGATGCATGATGAGGTCACTATTTTTCAGAAATGTGATGTGTCAACTCCGACTTTGATTTTAAGCTTCAAACAAAGGAGGCTAACAGTAAAATGAAGGAAACACTCCAGAGCTATTTAGAAGTCGCCCAACACATCTGGAAGCTTTCACTCACAGAGGGACACTACCTTTTAAGAAAAACACAGACAAAGTGCTCCGTGTCTGGCAGAGAGTGATTAAGGGGGCAAAGTAATTCAAAACCATATCTTCACAGACAGCCAGCTGTAGGGCCTAAGGATGTTATCCCCAAGGAAAGGGTATCTCGGAGGAGTGTGTTAGCCATTCAATGGGAGTGAAAATAGCCATCCAGACAACCTCAGCGAGCAGGGTGTAACCAGGGTTTGAACTGTTGGGAAGGCATATTTTGACTAAGTAGGGACTTTGGTGGAGATAAGTGAGCAGGAAAGGGGCTTTTTAAATTTTTTTTTTTTCAACGTTTATTTTATTTTTGCGACAGAGAGAGACAGAGCATGAACGGGGGAGGGGCAGAGAGAGAGGGAGACACAGAATCGGAAACAGGCTCCAGGCTCTGAGCCATCAGCCCAGAGCCTGACGCGGGGCTCGAACTCGCGGACGGCAAGATCGTGACCTGGCTGAAGTCGGACGCTTAACCGACTGCGCCACCCAGGCGCCCCAGTAAAGGGGCTTTTTAAAATTAGAAGCCGCCAGGGAGGAATATTAGTTCTAAAAATCAGAAGGGTCTGAAGTGTGGATGCGTGACCAAGTGTAGTCCCCCCACTCATCTCAGATTTTAAGGAGAGGCTCGTACTCCATTCGCGAAAATAACTGCCACGTTCTTCAATGCATTTCATTCATTATGTCAGAGGAATTTATTTGTGTCTTTGAGCCTGGCTCCTTGCCAGGTGCAAAATAGATTAAAATAGAAGAAAGGAAGGAGAGAGGGAGAGAGGGAGGGAGAGAAGGAGGGAGAGGAAGGGAAGGAGAGAGGAGGAGGAGGGAGAGGGAGGAAGGGAGGGAGGGAGGGAGGGAGGGAGGGAGGGAGGGAGGGAGGGAGGAATGAGTGATATTAACTCCAGCATCCCACCAGCTTGCCCGTTCTAATTTCACAGTCTCCTTTTGCCTTGATTTTTCACGTCTACCACTCTATTCCTCTACCCCACTTTTCCGTTCTCCTCTTCCACTAGGTTCAGTTACTGCTGAAAACTCTTGCGATCCTTCTTCTCCTCTCCCAAGGGGCATTTTATCATCTGGGGAAGCCTCCTGGGCTAGGCTCTTCACCTTGCACTCCAGAAAAGCCAACTTGTGGCAGGTCCTTCCCAAATGCTGTAATTCACTTGCTGCACTTTCTAGGTTTCTGCACTCTCCTTGGTCTTTCTCTGTAACTTCAAAGGGCTAGTATTGAATGAGAGGGTTTCTAAGTCCTGGTTGGGCTTGCTCTCCCTGTGATGTACCTCTTCTAGGTATTGTGACCATCACTCGTTAGTGCAGACCCTCCAGGCCCTTCCACAACCAAATAGCTCCCTGGATTCTGCCTCAGGCACCTCCCCAGTAAGAAGACGATGGCCCCGCGGGGAGGTCCCACTGCTTATTAGCTAAGCAAATACCTTTGATGAACCCCTTTCTCCCTCATTCCTTAGAGGGAACTCTGGGAAGTACCTCCCAGGGATTTCTTGGCTCACACGAGAAAGTGCTTTACAACGAACCAAGCGCTGGTTATTTTTATTTCTTTTTCCTATCCCTTGCTTTCTGCCACCTGGTTGGGACCTTCCTTGCCTCTCGATTCAAAGATGCGTTAACCTCTCAACTACTCTCCCTGCCTCTAAGCTCTGTATCTTCCTCCAATCTATTGGACGTGAAAGTGCCTGAATGATCTTTATTTTAAGAACCTTTAAAAAAAAAATTAGAGAAAGAGAGAGCAGGGGAGAGGGGCGGAGGGAGAGGGAGAAAGAACCTCAAGCAGGTTCCACCCCCAGCACAGACCCTGATGCAGGGCTTGATCCCGGGACGCTGGCTGGGAGCACACCTGAGCGGAAATCAAGAGTGGGACGCTCAACTGACTGAGCCATCCAGGCGCCCTCTGACTGATCCCTCCAAAGCTCAGATTTTAGTCCTTTGAAGTGCTCAATATAATTAAAACAAAAACTTAAAATAAAAAAACATAAATGACTAAAGCGCTCAATAGCTTCCCATTACCTAGGAGACAGAATCCAAACGTCACAGCGTGCACTTTGAAACCCTCCAGCCTGGTACAAAAACCAGTGTTCCGGCCTCTCTACCTTTTGATCCCCAAAGCACCCCCCCTTCCAACTGACCAGCACGCTCCCTGCCCCTCGCCAATCTCACCTCCCTTGTTCAAAGTCAAGCCCAATTTAAGTGAACACACATCAAGTAAGTTTTTTAAACTAGTTATATTCCAGGAGCTTTGCGAATGAAAAAGTGTTAAAATTAAGAACAAATAATGGAGTCATTTTTTCACCGATCCTCATCCAAATTTCAGGAAAATCATTTCCCCAAAGCAGCAATTCTGTCTGATAAATCTTTCTGTGTCAAAAGAGAAACTGAAACAAAAAAAAGTGAAATTATGGGAAACCTATGATAGTTTACTAGATATTGTGTGCTTTTAATAGCTCAACACTGGTAATACTTGATAATCAAGAGTAAATTAACAGGCTAACATTTAAAAATGCATACTTTATGGGGCACCTGGGCGGCTCAGTCGGTTGAATGACTGACTTCGGCTCGGGTCACAATCTCTCTGTTTGTGAGTTCGAGCCCCGCGTCGGGCTCTGTGCTGACAGCTCGGAGCCTGGAGCCTGCTTTGGATTCTGTGTCTCCCTTTCTCTCTGCCCCTCCCCCACTCATGCTCTGTCTCTCTCTGTCTCAGAAATAAACATAAAAAAAAACTAGAAAAAATAAAAATGTATACTTTAGAAAGTATATAAGCAATTAGGTGAGCTTGTAGGGAAGCTGACCAAGATACATACATCAGGAGATGCAAATGCCCGTCCAAATTGTCTGTTTCTTTTTTTTTTACAGCGATGATATATTTATAGTAATGATTTTTTTTCAAAGAATTTTTATATCACTAAGTGCCTAGCATTGTTCTGGGTGCTATAGCAGCTACAAGAAAAGCCTGGAGGCGCACCTGGCTGGCTGCGTCAGTAAAGCATGCAATCCTTAATTTTGGGGTTGTGTGTTCACACCCCACATTGGGCATAGAGCTTACTTAAAAAAAAAAAAAACGAAAAACCAAATACCCTTAAAAATAGAACTACCCCATCATCCAGCAATTGTACCAGTATTTACCCAAAGAATACAAAAACACTAATTCAAAGGGATGTGTGCACCACTTTGTTTCGAGCAGCATTATCTACAATTGCCAAATTATGGAAACAGCCCAAATGCTCATGGACTGATGAGTGGATAAAGAAGATGTGATATGCGCGCGCACACACACACACACACACACACACACACACACACACAGTGGAATGTTACTCAGCCATAAAAAAGAATGGAATCTTACCATTTGGAACAATCTGGGTGGAGCCAGAGAGTATTATACAGAGCAAAACAAGTCAGTCAGAGAAAGACAAATACCATATGATTTCACTCATATGTGGAATTTAAGAAACAAATGATTATAGGAAAAACAAGAGAGGCAAACCAAGAAACAGACTCTTCATTACAGAGAATATACTGAAAGTTGAAGGGGGAGAGAGGTGGGGGATGGGTTAAATAGGTGGCAGGGATTAGGGAGCGCACTTGTGACAAACGCCACGTGATGTACAGTAGGGTTGTTGAATCACTATATTGTACACCTGAAACTAACGTTACACTGTATGCTCACTAAGTGGGATTTAAACAAAAGCTTCAAAGAAACACAACCAAATACCTTTGCCTCCCTCAATAAACTTCCAAAAAAAAAAAAAAAAAAAAGCCATGCCCTTATTCCAGACTACATGAACTTCAGGGTTCGTAAAAGGAGATCTCAACATGGAGCGAGTCTAGCTCAGAGTCTCTTCTCTCTCTCTCTCTCTTTTTTTCCCATAAATTTCCTTTAATGTTCATTTATTTTTGAGAGAGAGAGAGACAGAGACAGAGAGTGAGTGGGGGAGGGGCAGAGAGAGAGGGAGACATAGAATCGGAAACAGGTTCCAGGCTCTGAGCTGGCAGCACAGAGCCCGAAGAGGGGCTCAAACCCACGAACCAGGAGACCGGAGCCAAAATTGGACACTAAACCGACTGAGCCACTCAGGTGCCATTCTGCCTCCCTCACTGTCTTCTTCAGTGCACAAGTCAGGTTGCTACCTGAATCTGTGTCTCCCAAATTGTAACCCTAATTGCTCAAACGAATGTCCGTGTGCTCTAATTTTCAGTGAATTCTTTCTTTGTCAACATTTTGAGGTGATAAAGCACCAACTTAAAAAAAGAAAAAACTATATCAAAGAGTCTAGAATTAAATACATGTGCTAAAGTTTTGGCCAAATACATTGCACAACTGGTCTCAAAGTATTCTACTTTTAGGTTCTGCCACAAAGGGACAAGAAGGTACACTTCTCAATGGCTGGCAGAATTTAAGGTCATTAAATTCTCAAAAAAGAAAGCTCAGGGATGCCTGGGTAGCTCAGTCGGTTAAGCGACCCACTCTTGATTCTGGCTCAGGTCATGATCTCATGGTTCATGGGTTCAAGCCCTGAGTCAGACTCCACACTGACAATAGGGAGCCTGCTTGGGATTCTCTCTCTCTCTCTCTCTCTCTCTCTCTCTCTGTCTACCCCTCTTGCATGCTCTCTCTCTGTCTCTCTCAAAATAATTAAATAAACTTAAAAAAGAAAAAAAAGCTCAATCAGACTTAATGTGCTTTTCAGCTTCCTTCTATTCTATCCACAACCTAAGTTATTCAGGTTTTAGAATTATGAAGAAAAGCACAGAAAGATTCTGTGATGTTCCAGAAAGCACATGCCAAGTGGGTAGGAATTCAGGGTGGGAATGAAGAAGTGGTTGGATTAGAGGAAGGACAGAATGCAGGGAAGAGACTGCCTCTTGGTGAATGGTGTCAGATGTCAGTGACTTTGAGGTCTGTGTTGCAAGGCCCAGGTCCCAGACCTTGACCTACAAAATCGAAGAAGAGGTGTGGGTTACTGAATAAAGCACTAGATTAAAAGTCTGCGTTCCCTGACCTCCAGGAACTTGTGAATAACAAAACAAAAACAAAAACAAACAGATATGAAAAAAAGGTTGATTTAGCTGAATAGGAGATGGCCGGGCCTCATTCTGGCTTCACGTCAGAATACCAGTGTTTCAGAATTGAATAAAAGCAAAAAAACCAAAAAACAAACAAACCAAAAAACCAAATAACCCCATACAGTCAGCCTTGAACAACACAGGTTTGAACTTCACGAGTCCACTCAGATGCAGATTTTTTTTTCTAGAACTACAGTACAGTACTATAAATGTATTTTCTCTTCTTTGTGATTTTCATGACATTTTCTTTTCTCTAGCTTTATTGTAAGACTACAGTATAGAACACATAAACATACAAAATATGTGTTCATTGACTGTGTTATTGGCATGGCCTCCAGTCAATAGTAGGCTAGTAGTAATTAAGTTTTGGAGGAATCAAAAGTTATACACAGATTTTTGCTGTGGTTGGCGTGCCTAACCCCCATGTTGTTCAAGGGTTAACTGTATTTTCAGAAGTTATTTATTACTTCATTCCTGAACTTTAAAAGGTACCTTATATTGGCGGAATATGCAGGCACTGACTGACATTTTCCAGGGTGTTAAAACATTGGGTGGGCTCTTGCATAATTACGTTTTGGGTTTATACAAATAAAGTCTTAGCATCATAGACATTCTATAGAAATTTCTGTTCACGCTGGGATGTTATTTCTGATGTAAGGGGGGCCTATTTCAATATGTTCACCTCACTGAGCATATGCCAGAACACAGAGCCTGCCTTTAAAACTGGGGGGTTGGCATCATCCGAGCTGCCCCTATGACCTGGTGACGAACTATTGGGGGTGATGGGGGGGGGGGGTCCGGAGCTGATGGCCAAGAAAGAATTCTTGAAGATGTCTTTGGTGCAAAAAGGTGATTTTATTAAGGCATGGGGACAGGACCCGTGGGCAGAAAGAGCTGCACTGGAGTTGTGAAGAGTGGCTCCTTATATACTATGGGGCTGGGGGAGGCAAAGTCAAAAAGGAAGTTTCCAAAGAGATTTTCATATGCTAAAGACTCACAGATTACCGGTGGCCTAGCTATTGTCAAACTAAGGTTGTTTTCCCCTCTAGCAAAGCCTTATTAACATTAAGACAGTAGAGAGAAATGTTACGCTCTGTATTTGCCTCAAGTATTTGTCAATGGGCTGCAGGTTGCAAGGAAATTGGATTTTACCTGTTTTTTTCTTCTTGCCTTTGTTCCCAATATCACTATGGAAGGGAAGAGGATGTTGGGGCTCCAGGAAACTGAGTCTGGAGGCTTCTGGAGATTAGGCTATTGATAAGATTGCCTTTTTCTCGTAATTTACTAAGATATTTGTAAACTGATAGAGACTCACATCCTGTATGACTGTGATCTCTATCAGTTAACCATCTGTTTTCTTTCCTTTCCTTTGTCCTCGGGCAGCCAGCAGTGCCTGAGGAGTGGAGTGCCTGAGGAATACAATTTACCCCTCTGCTAGGCCCTGTAGGACAGACAGCAATGCGACACATGAAATTAAAGGAATTCATGCCAGGGTGTGACCCAAGATCAAAACGTTTCCCACCCTCTCCTCTCCCTTAGTCCCCCCACACCAGCAATTTGTAACTTTCCCAAAGAGGCCCTCTGTTTAAACAGGCTAATGAATGAATACCTGAAATCCGGAAATGTGACTAGGTAATTAGTGGAAGGTGAGGCACAGTGAGGAGATGGAAAATTCTGGGCAGTGGGTGGGGTGGGAAGCCTTCCTGATGCTCTCAAATCACACTGCCTGCCCTGAGGCTTCTTAGGGTCAATATCAACCTGTGGCAAGGGTCCAGCAGAGAACATCTGCCAATGTTAAACACACTGATCATGGGGCGCACTCTACAGGGTGGCAGATTAAAGGGGAAAAGACCCCCCCAAAATGCAGGCCTCTTTTACGTTGGGTGTCTGAAGCACTCAGAACACTTTATAATTATGATCCTATTGGGTATTTAGAACAATTAAATCTCTTTGATAATTAAAACCAATACTCAGCGGGCATTAAATTTATCCGCTCTATATGCACTGCATTGGCTTTTAGTCCGTGGAGGGGCTGTTGTCTGCTAATCGGTCCTTACTTCCTTACCTTTCTATCTCTAATCTGGTTATAACTGTCATTTTTATTCTGCCTAGAAAGGATACAGCTTGTTTCTCTCTCCCTTTTCTCTCCCAGAGGTGTGAGTCGTGTTTCTTTTCGCCTCAGAGCTGACGGATAGTTTCTGAGATTTAAGCTTTCCCTACTTTTGTCAACATTTCCATCGAGAATTACTCTTGTGTTCACGGCCAGGCTGAAAGGCGTGTTTGTTTGCGGCTTGAAGTTCCAAAAGTGGACCTAGAGCTCTTCTTGGCTGCTGTCCGTAGGGCTGGACATTGTCACTGACTGAGGCCAGCGTGCCCTGGAGGGAATAAGCGACTCGCTCAGGTCTGGGTGTCCCAACCCTCCAGGCAGCGAGCTGGACTTAAAAGGAGGTCCCGATTCAGGCCTGGGGGAGGGGCAGGGGTCCTGTGGCCAGAGCCCCGCCTCCCCCACCTCATTTGGCCGGGACTCTTGTCTGTAGGGCCCTGGCCTCTGGGGACGAAGACCGCGGGCGGGGGGTCCTCCAGCACTGCCTGACCTTCTCTCCGAGCGGGAGCCTTTGTCCCCCACCCCCTCACGAGCCGTCCGTCGGGTTGCATCTGACGTGGGGGCTCCCTCGGTAATTACAAGCAGCTTTGGCGGCCGGTGGGAAGGCCACCTCGCCAATGGAGCCGTCCCCCAGGCAGGTGAGGGGGGAGTCCAGGGAGGGGCCTGAGGTGAGGCGGGGCGCGGGGCGGTGCTCGGGAGTGGGGGCGGGGCGAGAAGTAAGGGGGCAAAGTTGGAAGGGAGCAGGGACGCGGGGGCGGACACAGGCGTAGGGGGCCTGGGGGCAAATGGGCGGGGCTGGGGGGGTGAGCCGGGCCGGGGCGGGGGCCGCCAGGGGGGTCCGGGCGTGAGGCGGGGAGGCGGGGCGGGGGCGGGGGCGGAGGCGGAGGCCGGGAGGCGGGGAGGGGAAGTGGGTGGGGCGCCACCGGGAAGGGGGCGGACCCGAGGAGGCTTGGGGCCCGAGCGGCGGCGGCGGGACAGGCGCGTGGCCGGGTGCAGCGCGATGAGCGGGGCCGGAGCCGCTCCGGGGGCGGCGGACGCGGTCCGGGGGCTGCGGGTGGACGGACTGCCCCCGCTGCCCAAGAGCCTGAGCGGGCTGCTGCACTCGGCGTCGGGCGGCGGCGCGTCGGGGGGCTGGCGACACCTGGAGCGTCTGTACGCGCAGAAGTCGCGCATCCAGGACGAGCTGAGCCGCGGGGGCGCGGGCGGCGGCGGGGCCCGGGCCGCGGGGCTGCCCGCCAAGCCTCCCAACCTGGACGCCGCGTTGGCCCTGCTCCGCAAGGAGATGGTAAGGGGGGCTCCGCGGGTCGGGGCGAGGGGGGGTGGTCCCCGTCCGGGCTCGCCGTCCCGGGAAAGTTCGCCGGGACCCGCGCTCTGCTCCGGAAGTCCGCGCGCCCACCCGCCCCTTTCTGGCTCTTTTGCTCCTGGAGCCGGCGCCGAGTGAGGGACCCTGTCCTCTCTGCCCACGGTGCAACCCTCACCCGGGGAGGGTCCCCACTCAAAAGGCAGTTTTCGGAGCCCGGGCGCCCCAGGTCCGGCCCCAGCTGGCTCGGAAACGGGAGGCGCGTTGTGGGGTTCGCTCGTGGCCTCTGGGCGGACGCGGCGCGCCGCGGTCACCCCTCTCCCGAGTGAAACAGACCTCCGGGGTCAGGGAAGGGCTTTCACTTCGGCTGCGGGGTGAAGGGCTGTGTGCGACTGTGTTTTGCTGCCTGGGAGAGGACAGTTTTTTCCGCGCGAGTGTAGACAGCAGATTGGAACAGCCCTCGCCCCCCTCCCCCGCGCCCCAGGCGGCGCGTGCAGAATCCGATTACTTCGGGATGGCTCCAGCCTCGGATGGCTCCAGCCTCAGATGGCTGTGAAGGCGAGCGCTCGGCCCATCCCCTCTCAGCGTGGTGGAACCGAATCCCCCAACCCGCTTCCCTGTCTGGGTGAAGCCCGTGTGGGTTCTTCGGGTCGTGTCGGGGCGCCAGACAATGGGGCTTAGCTTTTTTCAGTCCTTTGGAAGTACATTTGGTGATGTGGACCGGGACACAGGATTTCAGGTGACGCCAAAACAGGGCAAGGGCTGGGATTTAGGTGACCTCGAGCCTTTCTCCAGCTTTCTTCAACAGGCTTAGGCCAGGCCAGCGGAGAACAAACTTCCCTCCTTTCTAACTTCCCGCTGGGCCCTGATCACCTACCCCTGGCCGCCGGGCTTTCATCTTGGAATCGGCCCCTTCCTTTCACTTAGTGCAGGTTCTTATCCTCTTTTAAGTACAGGTAGAAACTTTATTAAGGAAATCTAATACATGAAAGCTGCTTTTTTCCTAAGACTCAATTTGCCAAAAAACTTATCACAGAAATCCTTTGTAGATGCATCTAGTACGTTAAGATACTGTTTAGAAACAACTTATGCCTTTCTTTTTTTCTTTCTTCTTTTTTTTTTTTTTTTTTCAGGAGCATATCCATTCTGAAAAGTGAGACTTAATTAAATCTGGAAAAGCAGCCTTGTTTTTTAATCAGTTAGATATTGTCTTCCCACTCTGGCTGGCACTGAAATTGTGATTTCCAGTTCTCTCTGAATAGATTTTCTAAGCTTCTTACAGAATGACTCAAATTCCAAGACAACCATTTTTGATTTATTAATAAACATTAATTGAAACCAGCATTGCACAGCTAGTGAGCTGCATTTTAAGTAGATAAATCTACACCTAGGATGTTTACAGTCGGGATTTAGATGTGGCACAAATATGGGGGTGAAATGGGAGTACTCATCCTGGGTTAAGTTCGACACTGGAACAGACAGGAAAACCTCAGGGCCACTCCTTTTCTGAAGCTCTGGTTCATAAACACACTCTAGTGGCTTGGGAGTCGATGTGCTATTCCCAGAAGTATTTTTCCAGGTCCCTCCTGGTGCAGCTGGAGAACAGCCACAACCTTATAATTATGCCTTGGACCAGAGCTCTGAGTATTTGAAATGCAAGGAAAAATAAACTGCTATCTTTGGTCAGTCTGATATTTAGCTGAGATAAAGATAAGAAAGATATGGCTACAGGCCTTGACAAGTTCTTTCACAGAATGCCCCAAGGTCTTTAAAAGTACTCTAGGTGTTTGGGCTTTTTTTTTTTTTTTTTTTTTTTTGAATGTTTATTTATTTTTGAGAGAGAGAGAGAGAGAGGACCGTGTGAGCGGGGAAGGGGCAGAGTGAAAGGAGGACACAGAATCCGAAGCAGGCTTCATGCTCCCAGCTGTCAGCACAGAGCCCGACGCGGGGCTCGAACCCATGAACTGTGAGATCATGACCTGAGCTGAAGGCTGAAGCTTAACCAGCTGAGCCACCCAGGTGCCCCTCTGGGTGTTTGGGCTTTAAGGATTTACTAGCCTGGGGCAGTGGGGTCCAAGTAGTAACTTAAACGGAGTTCATTCCTGAATTATCTGGAATAATTTGCGTTGATCTATTCCATTGGAAGGCCCCGAGGTCAAATCTGTGTCGAGGGATGTACTACTAGAAGTCCTGGCAGAATGTGATTAATCCCTTTTTGAAAAAGTCCTGTCTGTGCAGTCACAGATTCATGTGATTAATCCTTTCTTTTTTTTTTTTTTTTTTTTTTGAAAGTCCTGGCAAGCCAGCGGTGGTGGTGTCGCAAGGCCTCTCTGATAATCAACAAGGGAATCGCCCAGATTGTACCTTAAAGAGGGAGCGGGCACTGGGAAGGTGGGTTCCAGAGAGCCTCAATAGCGTGGGAAGGGTTGAAGTGGAAGACTGGCACAGAATCGGACTTTGAAGAATTAATTTGATAGCAGGGTGCAGAGGAGCAGGAAGTGGGGGGTGCTAGAGGTGTGCTTGGAGAAGGTGAGAGCCTCCAGCGGGGTGGAGGCCAGTGACCGGGAAACAAGAAGCAAATGGGAGACACTTCTCTGAAGCAGAAAATGCAGGAGTTGCCAGTTAACTATTAGAGTCTGGGAGGAGACGTTAAGCTTTTTTATGGAAAGTGCAGCTAAGCAAAACAATGACAAGTTCCTCATAGACCTAGGACCCAGAGATAATCACTGTTAATAGTTTGGGATATTTCCTGTGTAGGCACATGTAAATGCTTTCTGTACATCAGAACTTCTCCGTGAGATGGCTACCTCAAATCTTCTTCTCCTTCTACCCCCCTTCATTTCTTCTCCTCTTTTCCTTTCCTCTATTCCTTCCTCCTTCCCTCCCTTCCTCCTCCCCCCCTCCCCTCCTTCCTCCTCCCCTCCTCCCTTCCTCCACCTCCTCCTTCCTTCCTTCCCTTCCCTTCCTCCTTCCTTCCTTCTCCTCCTTCCTTCCTTCCCTCTTCCCTCCCCTCTCCTCCCTCCCCTTCCCCTCCCTCCCTCCCTCCTCCTTCCTTCCTTCCTTCCTCTCCTTCCTCCTCCTTCCTTCCATCCTTCCTCCTTCCTCCTTCCTTCCTTTCCTCCTTCCTTCTCTTCCTTCCTCTTCCTTCCTTGCTCCTTCCTTCCTTCCTTCTCTTCCTTCTTCCTCCTTCCTTCTTCCTCTCCTCCTTCTCTTCTTCTTCCTTCTTCCTTCCTTCCTCTCCTTCCTCCCTTCCTCCCTCCTCTCCTCCCTTCCTTCCTCCATCCCTCCTTCCTTCCTTGCTACCTTCTTCTTCCTTCCTTCCTTCCCTCCTTCCTCCTTCCCTCCCTCTCTCCCTCCCTCCCTCCCTCCCCTCCCTCCCTCCCTCCCTCCCCTCCTTCTTTCTCTTCCTTCCTCCTTCCTCCTTCCTTCCTCCTTCCTTCCTTCCTTCCTCCTTCCTCCTTCCTTCTCCTTCCTTCCTTCCTTCTTCCTTCCTTCCTTCCTTCCTTCCTTCCTTCCTCCTTCCTCTTTCCTTCCTT